>NC_057825.1:54051036-58851036 GCF_910594005.1 Cervus elaphus
TTTTTTTTATAAACAGTTGTTACTCCTCCTAGATGTGAGGAGACAAGGAGAAGGCAAAGGAAGAAGAGAAATTCACATTATGAGGAGCATCGGAATCAGCCCAATATGACCTCAAAGGGAGAGAGTATGGGAAAAAACCCTCTAGCCTCACTGGCTTCCTGTCCTCTGATAGCCAGGAATCCCACAGGCCAAATCCAGTGATACCTCTTCCTGTGGGTACAAGAGCCCACTGATATAATTCATGCAGATGAGCCTCTCCAGGCAGAGATCAGGGTAGGAAAGGACAGAGAGGTGTGAAAAATGGATGAGATGGAGTTAGAGATACTTAACACAAATGGTGAAAGTCATCTTCAAAAATTTCCCAGGTTAAGGGTAGAACTTTAAAATTGTTTTTGTTATTCAGTCAGTAAGTCGTGTCCAACTCTGCAACCCCATGGACTGCAACATGTCAGGTTCCTCTGTCCTCCACTATCTCCCGGAGCTTGCTTAGATTCATGTCCATTGAGTCGGTGATACTATCTAACCATCTCATCCTCTGTCTCCCTCTTCTGCTTTTGCCTTCAATCATCAGGGTTTTTTCCAATGAGTCAGCTGTGGCCAAAGTATTGGAGCTTCCTCTTCAGCATCAGTCCTTCTAATGAATATTTAAAGTTGATTTCCTTTGGGATTGACTGGCTTGATTTCCTTGCTGTCCAAGAGACTCTCAAGAGTCTTCTCCACATTACAGTTCAAAAGGATCTGTTCTTCGGTACTCAGCCTTCCTTATGTTCCAACTCTCACATCCTTACATGACTGCTGGAAAAATAGTAGCTTTGATTATATGGACTTTTGTCAGCAAAGTGATGTCTCTGCTTTTTAATATGCAGTCTAGATTTGTCATAGCCTTTCTTCCAAGGAGCAGGCGTCTTTAATTTCATGGATGCAATCACTGTCCACAGTGATTCTGGAGCCCAAGAAAATAAAATCTGTCACTGTTTTCACTTTCCCCCCTTCTATTTGCCATGAAGTGGAAAAATGCAAACAGGAGAAATTACAATACTTTCTTCTTCTGATAAACCTGATGCCATGATTCATTTTTGAATGTTGAGTTTTAAGCCAGTTTTTTTACTCTCCTCTTTCATCCTCATCAAGAGGCTCTTTAGTTCCTCTTCACTTTCAGCCAATAGAATGGTATCATCTGCATATTTGAGGTTGTTAATATTTCTCCCAGAAATCTTGATTCCAGCTTGTGATTCATCCAGCCTGGCATTTCACATAATGTACTCTATAATGTGCATATAAGTTAAAAGAACTTTTAAATACACAAAGGCAAAGGTTGGTACTATGAAGGAATATTAGACTCAAGATTAGAAATGTCTAATATATAGTGTATCCTAATAAAATCCATACACATTTGTTTGATGGGACATTAACAAATATTTTACTACATAGACTGAAGCAACATTGCTCAACTGTTAATGTTGTTTGGTTTCCTTAACATTACAAATATACAAAATGCACATCAGCAGATACAAAACATTATCGACAATGGCATACACAAGAGCAACCTATGTTCTGTGTTACATCTTGAAAGAGTTTATATTTTATTGGAGGACTCTGTAGTGTATAGTATATAGAAGCATAGACACAAACCATGGTAAAGGCAGAGCACCAGATCTTGGGAGTAGAAGGCCAATTGTCACATTATGAACCTCAGAGATGTCACTAATCAAATGGGAGAAATACAATACACTCTTCTCCTCCAGAGAGAATTGTTGTAACGAACACATGAAAGTCCTTAATAAACCATACAGTGCTGCACTCATATGCATTTTATTTTTGTCCCATTGTATAGATATATCAGATCTTCCCAGTAGGCTGAAAGCTTCTTGGTGGCAGAGACCACTTATTCTCCATAGTATCTACCATACAACCTGGCATATAGTAGATGCTCGATAAATAGTTGATATATAAATGCAAGTCAATACTTTCCAAGTATTTAGTGAGATTCAGTTATGCCACCATCCCTAGACAGAGTAGTTCTACATAAAGAAACAAAGATAAAAAATTAGAGACTCTGGGTGAAATTATGATGAAGTTGTTATTAGTGCTTGCCAGAGCATTTTATTTTATTTTATTTTATTTTATTTTTATTAGTTGGAGGCTAATTACTTCACAACATTTCAGTGGGTTTTGTCATAGATTGATATGAATCAGCCATAGATTTACACGTATTCCCCATCCCGATCCCCCCTCCCACCTCCCTCTCCACCCGATTCCTCTGGGGCTTCCCAGTGCACCAGGCCCGAGCACTTGTCTCATGCATCCCACCTGGGCTGGTGATCTGTTTCACCATAGATAATATACATGCTGTTCTTTTGAAACATCCCACCCTCACCTTCTCCCACAGAGTTCAAAAGTCTGTTCTGTATTTCTGTGTCTCTTTTTCTGTTTTGCATATAGGGTTATCGTTACCATCTTTCTAAATTCCATATATATGTGTTAGTATGCTGTAATGTTCTTTATCTTTCTGGCTTACTTCACTCTGTATAATGGGCTCCAGTTTCATCCATCTCATTAGGACTGATTCAAATGAATTCTTTTTTAATGGCTGAGTAATATTCCATGGTGTATATGTACCACAGCTTCCTTATCCATTCATCTGCTGATGGGCATCTAGGTTGCTTCCATGTCCTGGCTATTATAAACAGTGCTGTGATGAACATTGGGGTGCACGTGTCTCTTTCAGATCTGGTTTCCTCATTGTGTATGCCCAGAAGTGGGATTGCTGGGTCATATTGCCAGAGCATTTTAAAAAGCAAGTTCTTTTCGCATAAAATTCATCAGTGGAAACAATGAGTCAGAGGAAGGGCTCACTGCTGAAAGAAAAGTGTATCAGTCAAGATCCTAAGAGGAAGTAGTGCTCTTGCCCATTCAGGTACTCAGCACAAGCACCGGTGCAGGTATTCTTGGGCCCAAAGCCACCTCCATCCAGCTATCTTTTTCCCCAGGGAGCCAGTCATGCCCTTGCAAGTTTTTTCAACTTATTCTTCTCAGCCAGGGCTCTTTTGATGCTGACTGTTAAAATGGAAACCTTTTATGGTGTATATAAGCCAGAGGTGATGCAATTAAATGAAACCATTTGTCATATAAAATTTACATCAGCAGGAATTAAATGTCAGATAACTTAGGACTGACAGCCTGTACTGAGCCATAAAAACTCTAAATTAGTCTTGTGAAGGGTATTCTCATCCAGTCCCTAATAAACTCCACTCCACCTAAGACTTACTTTCGAAAAGTGCCGGAAGGATAATGTCAGTAATGAGGTTCCTTATCCCTCACAAAAAGTGGAGTGGAGGTTAAAAATTCATCTTGTGCTAACTACGCAAAGTGTAGCATAAGAAAATGTAAATCTCATCTCTGGCTGTTTTAACTGTGTGTCTTTGGGCCAAGTGTACCACATCTCTGATTTTCAGGTAATATCACCCACTATTCCTCATGGGTTCAGGAAGCTACTTTTTAAATAATGAACTTTATTATTTATTTATTTATTTTTTAAATCACAAAAGTATGATAGCACATTTACAGGACACTTGGAAAATACGGAACAAAGTTACTTAGAGCTCCACTATAGATTACAATTATTTTTTAAGTAGATAAATTAAGATTTTTCAGTTTAGCTCAGTTCAGTTGCTCAGTCATGTCCAACTCTTTGCAGACCCATGAACCGCAGCACACCAGTCCTCCCTGTCCATCACCAACTCCCAGAGTTCACCCAAACTCGTGTCCATTGAGTCGGTGATTCCATCCAACTATCTCATCCTCTGTCGTCCACTTCTCCTCCTGCCCTCAATCTTTCCCAGCATCAAGGTCTTTCCAATGAGTCAGCTCTTCACATCAGGTGGCCAAAGTATAGGAGTTTCAGTTTCAACATCAGTCCTTCCAATGAAAACCCAGGACTGTTTCCTTTAGGATGGACTGGTTGGATCTCTTTGCAGTCCAAGGAACTCTCAAGAGTCGTCTCCAGCACCACAGTTCAAAAGCATCAATTCTTCCGTGCTTGGCTTTTTTTATAGTCCAATTCTCACATCCAAACATGACTACTGGAAAAACCATAGCCTTGACTAGACGGACCCTTGTTGACAAAGTAATGTCTCTGCTTTTTAATATGCTGTCTAGGTTGGTCATAACTTTCCTTCCAGGGGGTAAGCGTCTTTTAATTTCATGGCTGCAATCACCATCTGCAGTGATTTTGGAGCCCAAAAAAATAGTTGGAGTTTTAATATTAAACTCTCAAAAATTAATAGAATGAATATACAAAAAGTAGAAGGGTAAAGTAGACTTGAAAAAAGCACCATGAACCAATTCAGCATAACTAAGATATATACAATTTTCAAACGTAGCAGGATACAAATCCTATTCAAGTTCCCATACACTATAAACCAGAAGATACTGGAACACATCCAGGGATGCAAAACAATATGCAAAATTTTCATGATCTAAAGGTATTGAAATCATATTGAGCCTATTCGCTTTTCACAGTGGAATTAGGTTAGAAATCAATATCAAAATACATTTGAAAACAACCCACGTATTTTCAAGTGCTGTGTGACATTTACCAAAAGAGATATTTGACTTAGTCATTGAAGACCACAAAAAAGTTAAAAGACTGAAAAAACACAGACAGTGATTGCAGAGAAGAAAACATTTAAATGACAAATTAATATCAAGAATACTTTAAAAACTCCACATATTTGGAAATTAAGTGTCCACTTTTAAATGACAAGTGTATCTAAGAAGCCATAACAAGAAAAATTAGAAAATATTTGTAATAGAATACATATGAGAAGAGAATTCATCAGAATTTGTTGCATGCAGCTGAAGTTGCTCAATGCAACTAAATACAGTATGGAATCTTGAAAAAAGTATGAAAACTAATTATGGACACTAGCATAAAATTTTGTGAAATTTGAATAAAATCTGTACTTTACTTAATAATACTGTATCACATGTTAATCTCCTGTTTTTTTAACAACATAATATTTCTTTATATTCTTACAATTGGATTAGAGTTTCAAGCCTCATTCAAAATTTTTTTTAAAAATCACTAAATAATAAGTTTTCAGTCTTTTAGCAGTAGTACTAGATGCCAGAATAAATGGAAATATGTCAAAGTTTTGAGTGAATATAAATTAGAAATCTAGTATTCTATTCATACAGAGTCCAGAAACATTGAACAGAAAGTACAGAGCATTGCCATATACCTAGTCCTTCTTCTATCCTTTCAGGTTCTCTTATGACTAACATCTTTCACTCATGTGGAACATTTGTGACAATTGACTAATCAATAGTGATATACTGTTACTATTAATAGCTAATAATAAGCTTACATTAAGATTTACTTTGCGTTGCAGTTATGGGTTTCAACAAATGTTTGATGTCATAAATCTGTCATTACGGTATCATACAGAATAGTTTCACTGCCTAAAAACATTGGTTGTGTGTGGAAAAAATTTAAGGATAAAGTAAAATAATTAAGGGGTATTTTTGGACTATAAAACTCCGAGTAAGTGTACCAGAGATAGGTGGCTTCATCCACTTATTTAACATAACAGTAAATATTGGACACATAAGATGAATAGGACACAGCTCACATCTCATGGGCATTGGGAAATGTGCACATAAATGACACCATAGATTATAATGATTTTCCTAGTAAAAGTGTCTAAAGAACTAATAACAGTTAATATAAATTAAGTGTAAATTCTGCACCAGGCAGAGTTCCATGCTTTATATCATTTTATGCCATTAAAGGGCTTTCCTGGTGGCTCAGTGGTAAAGAATCCACCTGCAGTGCAGGAGACCTGGGTTTGATCCCTGAGCTGTGAAGATCCCCTGGAAAAGGAAATGGCTGCCTGTTCCAGTATTCACGTCTGGAGAGTCCCACGGACAGAGGAGCCTGCTGGGCTTCAGTCCGTATGGTCGCAAAGAATCCGACATGACTGAGTAACTGATACTAACTAGCTAACTAACGCCATTAAAACCCTACAGCAACCATTGTGGCAGAAACTCTGCTCATCAACCTTTTACATATGAAACCCAAGAAAGACCAATGAGCGCCTCTGCTGGAGGCATGTATGAGCTCCAGAGAAAAGGTGACTGAGCTGAGTTTTTAAAACCATTTGGAGTCCCCCAGTTCATAGCAGGAGAAAGTTCATGCAGAACAGAAGTAGCAAAAGAAAGGAGGGCACAATGAAATCATAGTGCACAAACATGTTTAAATGCCTGAGGGTGTCAATGCATTCAGGCAAAAAGGAGGTGCAGCAAGAGATGAGGCTGAAGAGAAAGGCAAAAGTCAACCATGGGAGGTCTTGTTACTAAGTCCAAGCTCATACTGCTCACTACAAGACAGGCCAATACATTGAGAGGTGAGTTGTTGGGGCAAAGAATAGCAACTTTATTTGGAAAACCACAGACCAAGATGGTGGACTACGGTACCAAAGAACCCTCTTGCTTGGATTTGGATGCTAATTTCTTATACAGAACAAAGAGAAGGAGGTGAGCAGGTAAAGTAAAAAAGGCAATATATGAGCTCAGTTGTGTCCGACTCTTTGAGACCCCATGGACTATAGCCTGCCAGGCTCCTCTGTCCATGGGATTTTCCAGTCAAGAAGACTGCAGTGGGTTGTCATTTCCTCCTCCAGGGATCTTCCTGACCCGAAGATTGAACCCAAGTTTCCTGCGTCTCCTGCATTGGCAGGCAGATTCTTTACTAGTAAGCCACCTGGGAAGCCCCCCAAAAAGGTGATAAGTTGTTGCAAATATTTCCTGGTTCTGGCCAGATTCCAAGGAGGATGTCTTAATATCTCCTTTCCTGCAGACATTCACAGGTGGGCCTGGTCAGGATGTTTTAGCTTAAGCTTCAAGCATGGGAGGCAGGGTTCCCAGAGACAGGTCATTATGTATTCTTTATGCTAGAGTGACATCCCTTCAGAAGCACAAGCTGGAATTAAAATTGCCGGGATAAATATCAATAACCTCAGATATGCAGATGACACCACCCTTATGCAGAAAGTGAAGAGGAACTAAAAAGCCTCTTGATGAAAGTGAAAGAAGAGAGTGAAAAAGTTGGCTTAAAGCTTAACATTCAGAAAACTAAGATCATGGCATCTGGTCCCATCACCTCATGGGAAATAGATGGGGAGACAGTGGAAACAGTGTCAGACATTATTTTTGGGGGCTCCAAAATCACTGCAGATGGTGATTGCAGCCAGGAAATTAAACGATGCTTACTCCTTGGAAGGAAAGTTATGACCAACCTAGACAGCGTATTAAAAAGCAGAGACATTACTTTGCCAACAAAGGTTCGTCTGGTCAAGGCTATGGTTTTTCCAGTGGTCATGTATGGATGTGAGAGTTGGACTGTGAAGAAAGCTGAGTGCTGAAAAATTGATGTTTTTGAACTGTGGTGATGGAGAAGATTCTTGAGAGTTCCTTGGGCTGCAAGGAGATCCAACCAGTCCATCCTGAAGGAGATCAGTCCTGGGTTTTCATTGGAAGGACTGATGCTGAAGCTGAAACTCCAATACTTTGGCCACCTCATGCAGAGCTAACTCATTGGAAAAGACCCTGATGCTTGGAGAGATTGGGGGCAGGAGGAGAAGGGGAAGACAGAGGATGAGATGGCTGGATGGCATCACTGACTCGATGGACATGAGTTTGAGTAAACTCTGGGAGTTTGTGATGGACAGGGAGGCCTGGCGTGCTGTGATTCATGGGGTCGCAAAGAGTCGGACACAACTGAGCGACTGAACTGAACTGAACATCCTTTTAGTGATTTGCTGTTGTTCAGTTGCTCAGTCATGTCAGACTCTTTGCTACCTCGTAAACTGCAGCGCACCAGGCTTTCCTGTCCTTCACCATCTCCTGGAGTTTGCTCAAACTCATGTCCCTTGAGTCCATGATGCCATCCAACCATCTCATCCTCTGTTATCCCCTTCTCCTGCCTTTAATCTTTCCAAGCATCAGGGTCTCTTCCAGTGAGTTAGCCCTTCACATCAGGTGGCCAAAGTATTGGAGTTTTACCTTCAGCACCAGTCCTTTCAATGAATTTTTGGGGTTGATTTCTATCAAGACTGACTGGTTTGCTCTCCTTGCAGTCCAAGGGACACTCAAGAGTCTTCTCCAACACCACAGTTCAAAAACATCAGTTCTTCAGTGCTCAGCCTTCCTTTCAGTCCATCTCTCACATCTGTACATGGCTACTGGAAAAACCATAACTTTGACTATATGGACATTTGTCAACAAAGTAATGTCTCTGTTTCTTAACACACTGTCTAGGTTTGCCATAGCTTTTCTCCCAAGGAGCAAGTGTCTGTTAATTTCGTGGCTGCAGTCACCATCTGCAGTGATTTTGGAGCCCAGAAAAATAAAGTCTGTCACTGTTTCCATTGCTTCCTCATCTATTTGCCAATAATATCTTTCACGATTAACTTGTAGCACAATCAATAGAATACAAAAGTTAAAGTAAAAGAAACAGATCCAATATGTAGTCAGATTTGTTCTTCCCTGTTACAGTCTGGGTATGCTGCTCAGAAGTCAGTTCTTTAATCAATGGAGGTTTTCATGTGATTTATTTAGCCTTTTAGAAAGATTATTCTTGAGCAGACTATAGAATAAATTAGAAGGCTGGAGGAAAACTAATGATGAGACTTGGTTTAGTCAGTAACACTTGGTGAATACATACTACAAGCCAGAACCTTCACTGAGCACTGGGATATAAGATACATTTTAGAGATGTTAAGGTAGCCAAAGTGGTAAGGTTCAGAGGTAGGTATATATCCCAAGAGAGTATGCCAAATTCTTAGTGCAGAAAGCTGAAAATATATGATAGAAACAAAAGTAAAACACTGTTCTGCTAAAGTCTTATGAGACATGGAGAATTTGGAACTGGAATAGTATTAGCGTCAACTGTCTCAGCAGCCAAGAACTTAGCCAGACATAAGTGTCCTCAGTTCTCGGCATCAGTCAGGACTCTGGTGGCCATCAGCTTCAGAATCTTGGGGTCCAACATGCATCTTTGCCAGTATCAGCATTATGGTCTGTCTCATCAGCAGCCAAACAGGGGAGACACTATCAGATTAGATGTAAGGAGATAATATTTTTAAACATTTCCCAATTTATTTTTTATTTCTCAGGGATTATTTTATTATCACCACCCTCATCATTTGCCCTCTTCCAACATTATAAAAGTAGAGCAAAAGTATCTGGCTTATTACCTCAGAGAAGATAATATACAGAAAACCAGGCTGTAAGTAGTCTTCTGTAAACCTATAGCATGTACAAAAATACGTGAACACACACACACAATATCTCTTGAAAACCACAACTTTCAGACGTAGGAGTCATGTGCTTGATGGAGGAGTATTTTTTATTATTCTAAAAATCTTGACTTAAACAGTGAATAGCCACCATCTCAAGAAAATGTCTCATATTTCTAGATAAATAATACACCAGAAGGGCTTCTCTGGTGTCTCAGTGGTAAAGAATCTCTCTGTCAATGCAGGAGATGCAGGATCAATCCCTGGGTGGAGAAGATGTCCTGGAGAAGTAATTGGCAACCCACTCCAACAGTCCAATAGTCTAGATTGGGAAATCCCATGGAAAGAGGACACTGTTGAGCTACAGTCCACGGGGTCCCAAAAGAGTCAGACACAACTTAGTGACTGAATAGCAATATATTGGAAACAGAAGCAGAATATGTAAAAGCCAGGTAGGTCTCACTAAAAAGTTTTGCAAGTTTTCCAGCTGGTACAAGGACTTACCCTTCCAAGAGCATGTGACTGCACCAGGCCAGAAATTCTGGAGAATAATGATCCCTGGAGCAACCTTTGGTCATATATTTGACAGGAGATGGTGTGTAAATATCCGTCATCCCTTAGGGGGTTGGACAACTCACACCTGTGTTACATCCCCAGTAGGATAAGGTCCCAGTTACTTACGGAGGAAACTTGCTCTATAACACACTTCCACTGGCTTCCTTTCCTTCCCTGTACATGTTCCATTTCCTAATGATGCTTCCTGGGATCACCTCTCAAATAAACCACACACAAGAATCCTTGTCTAGAGGACAGACTTGGAAAGAACCTAAAGACACCTCGTGACATGAGTTAAATAAGCAAATCTATAGCATTTGGAGGAGAAAGATGGGGAGAGTTCACATCTAAGGGACTTAACTTTCTCTGTGATAAAATGAAACAAGGCCATCTTCACAGAATAAATTTGAGGAGTGGCTGCAGTTGCATAAGAAGAGTTGTGAGGAACAGATGAGGATACCAACTGGGACCACGTAGGAAGATGGCAGAGCAGCACTGAGAATCTTGCTAAAGTTGGAAACCACACCTGTACAGTCATGTGCTTTCCCCCTACCTAGAGCATCCAGCCATCTGGGAGTTGGAACAGAGAAGCAGATGGTCAAATTGATCAAAAGTAGGGACTGTGTAGGAAAGCTGCTGCAAAAGGTCCATGGAGTGAGATAACTGGGCATGCTCCTCGTGAGAGAGTGAGCGAAGTGATACACTGTGGCCCAGCAAAGACAGAAAAAGCCATGACTGGGAGGACAGAGATGGGAGCAGAGGTAAGGTTGAAGAGTATGTGTGATAAAAGAAACAAAAGAGCTGGCTGGAGAGACAGAAATTTTTGCTCAGAGATGGGTGAAGCTGTGAGTAATATTTTAAATATGGATCAGTTCTAAGGGATAACAAGGACTGAGACATGGAAGGGGATTGTCAATGCCCCCAAAATAAACAACCCAACATACAGTGTCCACATATTAAAGACAACCCTAGTCTATGGATGCAGTGCTAGGTCTGTTTTGGATTTGCCAATTATTACCATGCTTTGGGTTCTCCTTTATCCCTCAGAGAAAAGGAAGGACGTCATTTTTCCTCTTCATTTTATCTTTGCCTTCCTCTCTGTCTTCTCTCAAAAGGTGAGGAGTTCAGATCAGATGCTGTGTGTGACCCATTATTCCATTGGTCTCACAATAAACAGGAAAATATGGGAAAGGCTTAGAACCACTGAGAAAGGATTCCTGCCCAGAATGTCAGGCAATTCAGGCTCTAAGATTCCTTCCATCTCTAACTACCTGATCTGCAGGGACCCCCATTCCCCACCAACTAAATGCAAGACACCTAAACTCCCAGGTCACATGCTGTTCTATCACCTTCACGTAGGGAATGCTCAATAAATTGGGCTTAACAGAATTCCTTCAAAGCCCCTGGGCTTGCAGAAACCAAAGGCAGCTCACAATCAGAGAGAATCTGCACATACATTTTAAACAAAAGAATGTTCCCTCCAGCTCCCTCATCTGCTTCAGCCTATGAAGCCTTGAATTAATCAGTGGGCTAACGGATACCTGTCCCTGCGGCTTGCTGCAAATAGGCACATGACCAATGCTACAAAGGTATTCCCCTTCCCAACTCAAGTGTGCAGCATTTTGTAACAATGCTGCTGCTGCTGCTAAGTCACTTCAGTCGTGTCCGACTCTGTGCGACCCCATCCCTGGGATTCTCCAGGCAAGAACACCGGAGTGGGTTGCCATTTCCTTCTCCATTTGTAACGATAAATATTACTAAAAGAACAAAAGTCCCATTGACACCCCAATGGCTGACAAGGCCTTGATTTGTATATGTTAGCGCTAAGCCCCTGACTCCCTCTTCATTAATCACACATCAATGATGCATTTGCCCTCTGGGGGCTGATAATTGCACAGTGTCAGGGTTGGGGGGTTAGGGGGGTGCAGCATCTTAATGACCTTGACATATCTGGCCCTGGGGGCTCTTGGAGACTTGCCAGGGCAATTATGATTATAAACACAGCTTGCCCAGACTGACTGACAGAGAAAATGAAATTTCTGCTCCAAAGGAGGGAAATTGCTGATGCTATATCTTCAACACACTTATGAGGAGGGGCTGGGAAAGAAACAGCTTCCTGAGAAAGTAAGTTGCATATTAATATAACATGATGATGATCATCATCATTTACATGCTTATTATCCTTTAAGGCTTAAGGGGTAATTTAAAATCAAATATCTTATTTGATGCTCTCTATTCGGGCAGGAACTATTTTTGCCTTAAAACAGTGCCTAAGTCAGTGCTAAGCACAAAGCAGAGCTCTTATGAATATCAAGTGTTACAAATGAATAAATAAACTAATCTAAGAATGGTGATTTTAAGAGAGGCATTATAAATGTGCTCATTTTTCAGATGAAGCAAGTGAGGTAAAGAAAGTTTTAAAAACTTGCTCAGAGTCACACAGTTAATAGGAAGCAGGGCCAGGATTCAGTCCAGGGCTTTCTGCTTCCCAGACACATATTCTGCCCACTACACTCACTTATCAGGGAGTTTTGCATGGATGTGGCAATTACAAGCATGCATGTCACAAAACTTCAACACCATTCATGATGTGTGCTCCACAAGGATGCATGCAAAGCTCTGAGTTCTACTGACCTCCACAAAGGAAGAGTTTTGTCCAGTCACTGATGCCAGCAGATGTCAGAGTTATTTCTTGCTGGCTGTGGCTTAGGGGTCCTGGCTGTTCAGGACCATGACTCAGAGAGCAGTGTTCACTGCCTGAGGCCTTGAGTAGCACCAAAGCAATGGAGCTGTCAAAGCTTTGTTAGACACAGCACATAGGGATCAGATGACCCCTCCGTTGATTTCTTCTTTTAGCCCAGGCTCATCGTTTCCTTCCTATGGCTCTTCTCATCCCTCTGTAGTACCATGGCACTCTGGCATCCCCCACCTGCTCTGAACTGCAGGGTTTTGCCCTGCGGCACGCCCCCCCCAACCCCCCCCAAAACATGGTCAAGGTCCACTTGTTATACCCCTTTGTGTTATGTGCTGTGCTTAGTCGCTTAGTGGTCTCCGACTCTTAAACCCCTCAAGGCCCATCAAATTGCTGTTTTGTGGGATCCATTTGCCCTTTAGGCTCTGGAGATGCTTCTAGGGTGAATTTCTAAAGATGTGGATTGTTGATACAGATTGTCATTCAGACTGAAGTAAATCAGAAAAACACATATCATATAATATCATTTAATATGTGGAATCTAGGAAAGTTGTATAGAAGAACTTATTTGCAAAACTGAAATAGAAACACAGATGGAGAGAACAAATTTATGGACACCCAGGGGGGAAACGGAGAGTAGGATGAACTGGGAGGTTGAGATTGACATATATACACTACTGAGAACCTACCGTGTGGCACAGGGAACTCAACTCAGTGTTCTGTGGTGACCTAAACAGGAAAGAAATCTGAAAAAGAGGTCTGACCCTCACTGGGACATTCATGTCTACAGTGAGTGCAAGAGAAATCCCCAAGATACGTGGATACAATGAAGGCTTGCCCTTTTAGCCCCAGAGAATCGGAATCCTTGGTTTGGTGGCCAAATGAACACATGATCCATCATAATCTTCCCACTGGAGACTGACACTGGATCTTTAGATATCATGTCACATACTATAAACAAAGTCTACCATCAGAGAAGTATGGAGAAGGAATTTCACAGGTGGCCTCTAACAAGCTTCTGGCAGTTGAGGGGAGGGGCTGCTCTTGCAGAACCACTCAAGCCTGGTGATGCCCCTGGATTATCTAAGCTGTTCCTATCTTTCCTAAGGTCTCTAAATGACTCCTGCACTTCTGATGTTGTGCCATTCTGGCATGCATTTCCCTTCTAGTAATAGCACCTGGTTTCTACTGGGAAAGTCCTTCTCCAGTCACAGTTCATCAAGTTTGGATGTAACTTAATGTTTTGCACCCTCATGGCTCCAGGGATAAGCGTGTGACCAGGCAGAATTTTTTTACTCTGTGGGTCAGTGACAATATCAACAATGAGTATGTGACCCAGGTTGGTCAGACTATCCTCAAAACCTAGAGGTTTGTTGTAACTATTAAGAAAGAGTAAGTCACTTTCATTTTGGTGAAAAATAAGTCTAGAGCTCCTGTGTGTGTGCACTTTAGTTGTGTCCAACTCTTTGTGACCCCATGAACTGTAGCCTGCCAGGTTCCTTTGCCCATGATATTTTCCTGGAAAGAATACTGGAGTAGGTTGCCATGCTCTCCTCAAAGTGATCTTCCTGACTCAGGGCTTGAACCTTCGTTTCCTGCTGTCTCCTGCATTGCAGGTGGGTTCTTACCACTGAGCCACCAGGGAAGACCCCGAGGAAGCCCCCTAGAACTCCTAGTGGTCATACTACCTTCGAGAAGAAAGAGTCTGATTGAAAATTAAATCAAAGTAGAATGAACCTAAGTCAAAGATGAAGAAAGAGTCTTAATGATGAGCAATTATTTAACTTAATTTTATGATGACAGCAGATGACTCAAGAATGGAATAGCAGCTACATGTATTTCACTATACAGTTAACATAATAGAATTTTATTCAACAAACTATATATTCCATAACTGAGCTTCAAAGCAATAGTTATTAACCCTATGTGGCTACTAAATACTTGAAAGGTGGCTGGTCTAAATCAAAATAAGCTGCAAGTGTAAAATCACACTGAACTTCAAATTCTTAGTGTAAAAAAATGAATGTACAATGTCTCATTAATAATTATATGTTTTCTGCATGTTGAAATGATAATATTGTTGATATATGGGTTAAATATAATATTATCAAAATTAATGTCACATCTTTCTTTTTTAACATTAACATGGCTACTAGGACATTTAAAATTATTTACATGACTTTTGTTTTATTTCTGCACAGATGACACCAGCCTTATGGCAGAAAGTGAAGAGGAACTAAAAAGCCTCTTGATGAAAGTGAAAGAAGAGAGTGAAAAAGTTGGCTTAAAGCTCAACATTCAGAAAACTAAGATCGTGGCATCCAGTCCCATCACTTCATAGCAAATAGATGGGGAGACAGTGGAAACAGTGGCTGACTTTATTTTTCTGGGCTCCAAAATCACTGCAGATGGTGATTGCAGCCATGAAATTAAAAGACACTTGCTCCTTGGAAGGAAAGTTATGACCAACCTAGATAACATATTTAAAAGCAGAGACATTACTTTGCCAATGAAGCTCCGTCTAGTCAAGCTATGGTATTTCCAGTGGTCATGTATGCATGTGAGAGTTGGATGGTGAAGAAAGCTGAGCGCTGAAAAATTGATGCTTTTAAACTGTGGTGTTGGAGAAGACTCTCAAGAGTCCCTTGGACTGCAAGGAGATCCAGGCAGTCCATCCTAAAGGAGATCAGTCCTGGGTTTTCATTGGAAGGACTGATGCTGAAGCTGAAACTCCAATACTTTGGCCACCTCATGCGAAGAGCTGACTCATTTGAAAAGACCCTGATGCTGGGAAAGACTGAGGGCAGGAGGAGAAGGGGACAACAGAGGATGAGATAGTTGGATGATATCACTGACTCAATGGACATGGGTTTGGGTGGACTCCAGGAATTGGTGATGGACAGGGAGGCCTGGCATGCTGAGGTTTATGGGATCGCAAAGAGTTGGACACGACTGAGTGACTGAACTGAACTGAATAGTCATTCTAAGAAGTGAGAGGTTTGATAATTTTTATAAATGGTTCCCTATAGACTCCATAATGGTTCATATATATTCACTAAAAGTATAGTGACTATATAATTTATCACTGAAACCAGGACACTTCAAGTATAAAAGAGGACACTCTAAATGATTATGCCAGAACAACAGGTATATATATATACCAGGACAGTCATGGGCAACCCAAGATAGATAGTTACCAGGCTAAGATTCCTCATTTCTTAAAATACAGTTTCTTCTGATCCTAGCCCCACACAATTGCTATCTTATGTTAGTCTAAGTTGACATATGGCTTTTGGTGATTCTCTATTTCTTCTTATGCAACTGTTTAAAAGTTTGGCTTTTCAGATATTTTATTAATATGTTGTTAAGAATAGTGTATCACATATCTCCTTTAATTATTATTCATTAATTTGACAAATATGAATTAAGTTCCTGTGACGTTCCTGACATTTTAGACTCTAAAGATGGCTGTCTTTCTTCTTGTAAATGTTATGTGTCCTAATTCTTTCTATGCATTGTACACACTCAGTCAATCTTAGGTAACAGAAACTTCCCCAAAGATTTCTAAACTGAAAGCAGATGGGTCCTTTTGATAGAAACGTGGGCAGCCATGACATTTCCTAGGTAATGCATTAAACATCTCCCGACCAGTAGTATGTTAACATTGTCACTCTTCACTATGTCGTGGAGGTTTTACAATATACTTGTGTACACTGCTCTTGGTCCACATAAACCTGAAACAATTACACTGTAAGAAACATCCAGATCAATTTCCCAGCTCCTGATGCTAGATTAGAAAACACTGTAATAGGGACAGAGGTGCCAGCATCCCTGTTGAATCCCTTCTTATTTGAAGAAAATGATAGAAGTCCAGGAAAGTTTGTGTACTTCATAGAGGAATACAGGAAAGCCTAACTGTAACAATAACCTAAAAGGCTCAACAAAGGAAGGATCCACTTTCAAGACCATATAGCTGTTGGCAAGACTCAATTTTTCATGGGCTATTGGACTGGCGTGCTGCAGTCTATGGCGTCACAGAGTCGGACACGCTTTGGGACTAAACAACAACAACATTGGACTGAAAAGGCAATAGAGAAGATCAAACCTGACTCTCATTTCTGTCAGTTCAGTCACCCAGTCCTGTCTGACTCTGCGACCCCATGAATCGCAGCACGCAAGGCCTCCCTGTCCATCACAAACTCCCGGAGTTTACTCAAACTCAGGCCCATCGAGTTGGTTTTGCCATCCAGCCATCTCATCCTCTGTTGTCCCCTTCTCCTCCTGTCCCCAATCCCTCCCAGCATCAGGGTCTTTTCCAATGAGTCAACTCTTCACATGAGGTGGCCAAAGTATTGGAGTTTCAGCTTCAGCATCAGTCCTTCCAATGAAAACCCAGGACTGATCTCCTTCAGGATGGACTGGTTGGATCTCCTTGCAGTCCAAGGGACTCTCGAGAGTCTTCTCCAACACCACAGTTCAAAAGCATCAATTCTTCAGCGCTCAGCTTTCTTCACAGTCCAACTCTCACATCCATACATGACCACTGGAAATACCATAGCCTTGACTAGACGGAGCTTCATTGGCAAAGTAATGTCTCTGCTTTTAAATATGTTATCTAGGTTGGTCATAACTTTCCTTCCAAGGAGCAAGTGTCTTTTAATTTCATGGCTGCAGTCACCATCTGCAGTGATTTTGGAGCCCAAAAAAATGAAGTCTGACCCTGCTTCCACTGTGTCCCCATCTATTTCCCATGAAGTGATGACATGATGCCATGATCTTAGTTTTCTGAATGTTGAGCTTTAAGCCAACTTTTTCACTCTCCTCTTTCACTTTCATCAAGAGGCTTTTTAGTTCCTCTTCACTTTCTGCCATAAGGGTGGTGTCATCTGCATATCTGAGGTTATTGATATTTCTCCCGGCAATTTTAATTCCAGCTTGTGCTTCTTCCAGCTCAGCATTTCTCATGATGTACTTCACACATAAGTTAAATAAGCAGGGTGACAATATACAGCCTTGTCATACTCCTTTTCCTATTTGGAACCAGTTTGTTGGTCCATGTCCTGTTCTAACTGTTGCTTCCTGACCTGCATGTAAGTTTCTCAAGAGGTGGATCAGGTGGTCTGGTATTCCCATCTCTTTCAGAATTTTCCACAGTTTATTGTGATCCACATAGTCGAAGTCTTTGGCATAGTCAATAAGGCAGAAATATATGTTTTTCTGGAACTCTTTTGCTCTTTCGATGATCCACCAGATGTTGGCAATTTGATCTCTGATTCCTCTGCCTTTTCTAAAACCAGCTTGAACATCTGGAAGTTCACGGTTCACATATTGCTGAGGCCTGGCTTGGAGAATTTTGATCTATTCCTTCAGCTGTAAACTTCCTGCTCTGTTGCCTGTGTTCAGTCATGCTGGCTCTGCTCCTTTATAAAACAATGTTGCCTATAGCCTGAAATATACAAAATAACCATTCTCAAGACTCTGCCTCTCAGGTTTGGCCTTTTATGGTATAATACTTTTCCATTCATAAAGCAATAAGAAGTTTTAGAACAGAAAATAATTACTGTCTTATGAAACGTCAACAGGAACATTTAGACCAGATTTTTGTAGACATCTATAAAAGCAAAGGATTCTGGAGCCAAAAAATCTGCAACAACCAGCCCACCTTCTCCCCTTTTTGATATAAAAGAAGCCTGTACCAGTTTTCTAGATTCCATATACATGCATTAATATAGATACTTGTTTTTCTCTTTCTGGCTTACTTCACTCTGTATGACAGACTCTAGGTCTAAGCATGTCTCTACAAATGATACTGTTTGGTTCCTTTTAGCTGCTTAGTAATATTCCAGGTGGAACAGTCTTCCCGATATTTAAAGCAATGTACAACATTGTAAAACAATTATATTCCAATTTAAAACAGTCTTTACTTTTCTTAATGGTAAAGAACCCACCTGTCAATACAGGAGACTTAAGAACAGTGGGTTTGATCCCTAGGTCAGGAAGAGCCCCAGGAGGAAGGCATGGCAACTGACTCCAGTACTCTTGCCTGGAGAATCCCTGAGCAGAGGAGCTTGGAGGGCTACACTCCATAGGGTTGCAAAGAGTTAGACACAACTGAAGTGACTTAGCACGCATGCATGCATAGATAGATAGATAGATAGATAGATAGATAGATAGATATACACACACACTGCATATACCATATATATATATATGCATATATATATACTATACACACACACACACACACACACACACTACAGTACTTCTTTATGCAAACACTGAGAATGCACATGTGAACATGGCAGGAAAGGGGACAGTGGGACAAATTAGGAGACTAGGATTGACATACATACCTTACCATGTGTAAAACAGACAGCTAGTGGGAACCTGCTATAAAGCACAGGAAGCTCAGCTCAGTGCTCTGCGATGACCTCAATGGCTGGCATGGGGGTGGGGTGGGAGGAAGGTCCAAGCAGAAGGGGATATATGAAAACATACTGCTGATTCATGTCATAGTACAGCAGAAGCTAGCACAACATTGTAAAGCAATTATATACCAATTTAAAAACAACAAGGCTGAATCCTACCTCAAGTAAGATGGCTCTTTGGTACACTAGTCAGTACACCATTCCTTGCCCTCAATTTAATCTAATTTAATTTAATTTAATTGGCCTGTTGTGCAATGAACAATACTAGCTTGGACTTGGTAGTAAGTAAGGACTCAGGTCCTAGCTGTCAGCTGGCTGGAGGCCACCACTCATTTTCTTGCCATGTGGACTTCTCCAATATGACAGCTTTAGTTCATCAAAGCAAGCAAACCAAAAACGCAATAGAGTTTGTTAGCAACATGAAGTCACAAACTTTTATAATCTAAGTCACAGAAGTAATGTTCCATGATCTCTGCTGTGTTCCATTGTTAGAAAAAAGTCAAAACATGTTGCCCATTACCCCACCCTGAGAAACACTGGGTCCAGCTTTTGGAGGAGGGCCAGATGCCCCAGCATTCAGAGGATGGTCAGGAATCTGAGAGAATTCTGAGAGGTAACCAATTATCCTGTGGGTATTTCATAAACTCCATTTCAGTAATAATATGTAAAGACATTAACCTGAAATGTCCTCCATTCCTTCTGGATGTCATTGCTTTTTCATTTCCCATCACATTGAATCAGGAGAGAGAGGATCTTGCCCAAAATAAAGGTGTCATTGGCCAGCACTGAGTTTCAAACTGGGGTTTTAAATTGGCAGTTTTAAAAGCCTAGGTGTGTTGAGGGAGAAAATGGCTTTCCAAATTCCAAAAGCTGCCCTCTGCATATCAAGAAAGGTCAGAGTCATGGGTGGAGAGGGATGAGGACAGGCAGCCCAGCTACTCAGCAGAGAGAACCCCTTCACTTCCAGATTCCTGTGCTTAATCACTCAGTCATGTCCAACTCTTTACAACCCCGTGGACTGTAGCCCACCAGGCTCCTCTGTCCATGAGGATTCTCCAAGCAAGAATACTAGAGTGGGTTGCCTGGATCCACAAATGCAAAAGGTCAGCAGCGTCCTCACTGTCTCTTTGCAAGCAAAGGCTCTGGGGGTAAAAATCTTCAGACCTGAAGGGAATCTGTGAATACTGAAGATGGTTCCCCTACCTCCTGGGCTTAACAGGGGTGATGCCCTCTTCTGCCTTTGGCAGTTAAATAACAACTGTAGTGGGAGAGGCAGAGCAGAGGGAAACATTTTGGAGGATTGAGACGGGGTCCCAGTTGTTCTCAGATGCCCCCAGATAGGCTCAAGTTGTGACAGAAAATGAGCAGACTGCAGAGTCCTAACAATAGGTACTTATGCAACCCGTGTTTCAGTCTACTGCTGGTAGATTCTATAATCTCACCAAAAAGCCCACACCCATAGGGTTTGTTAGAACCTTTATTGGAGCTGGAAAGGGGAATTTGGAATGTCTTTCTCTGGGGAGCTTCATCTAGGGTTTTACAGGCTCTTAGCTTCTTGTAATATCAGTGTTCTAAGCAGAAAAAAAAAAGTAGTGAAGGTGTCTGGAGTCCAGTCACATGAAGCACATGGACGCTTCAGGCACATCTCACATGATGGGCAGGGGCTACCTCAGGGCTACACCATCTCCACTGTGTTCCTGTCAGCCAGGAACACAGGCTCCTAAAGCTGATGCAGTGTGACAAGGCTGCCACTGGATGTGCCAGCCAGCCAGAAGGCTGTGTCTGAGAACCTAGAAATTCCTGCCCCTGTAGTCCCTGGGGACCCCACACACACTTGCTGATATGAATTTTACTAATTGTGCTCATGTGCTCCTTCGCCCTCTCCATCTCTCTTTTATCCCTCTCCCTTTAAGACTGGCTAAACTCCAGAGTGAGCTTCATCTTCTTTCCTTGATCCTGGCTGATGGGACAGTCCCCATGCATCTCAGTTCTTTCCAGAGCCCCTCTTCTTGCCCGGGAGCCCATAGCACATAGAGCCCAGTGAGATGAGGCAGAAGGCAACTAGCGGAGCCCCTCACTGACCTGCACTCCATGATTGTCATCTGTGGGGTGGGCGACGTGACAGTGCAGTGGATATTTTCACCCATAGCCCCCAAAAGATCTAATCCCATTTCACTATTTTCCAGGGTTGTTTTCACTCATCTGGCAGTTGTCCAAGTTCCTAAAGCATATATGCACTCATCCTTGGATATGTTATGAGACCTTTAGATCTCTTCTCTTCCTGTATGCATGGCACAAAACAGGCAGTCACAAAAGTTAGGCCCTGATGCTAGGAAAGGTTGAGGGTAGAAGGAGAAGCGGGTGACAGAGGATGAGATGGTTGGGTGACATCACCAACTCAATGGACATGAGTTTGAACAAACTCTGGGAGATAGTGAAGGACAGGGAAGCCTTGCGTGCTGCAGTCCATGGGGTTGCAAAGAGTCAGATATGACTTAGCGACTGAACAAAGAAAGGGCCAGGAACTCCTTTACCCCAAGGAACTGATAACTCTGAGGTCCTTTGCTCTACAATGATTCCTGGTGTTCCTGCTCCAGGGCCCTTCTCTCAATAAGGAACTAGGACTCTAGTGCAGTCTGGCCTGGGAATCAGGGTACATAATAGGCCTCTCAATGCTCTTGCTACACTCTAGGAGCAGAAAATGTGATGAAAGTGATGCTGCTCAAAAGTTTCATTTCCTTCAATATGACTACCTCTTTTCAGTCTCCTCACAGGTCAGCTGCCTGCTATAAACAGCACCATTCATGATCCAAAAGACATCATTAGCAACTTTAACAAAAGTGGTAGACTTCAGGATAGTTTGACATTTCTTTCCAGGCAGGCTTCATTTGCATCTTGTAGATCCTTATCAGTTGGCAGTAAATACCACTCGCAAGTGAGCACTGCTGACAGCCCCTAAATGTGTTCTGTCACCCTCAACATCTCAGAGTGTAATATATCACTTACATCTATATGTGTACTCTCCAGGGTCTGGTAGCTCCACATCCAATTTAGATAAGCCACAGGAAAACAATTTCTTTACCAAATGGGGGGAAATGAAAGATATCATCTCCAAACAACTAATGCAAAGTGAAGTTATAAAAATGTGGTAAGATAAAAGGGAAGTTGTCTTTACCAGATAGGGAACGTGGACATGTTTTATGGATCTGATTACCAGAAATTCTATTTAGTGAAGAGTCTCATAAAAAAGCTTCCCCCACTCCCTGACCAGGAGGCAGGGCTCAGTGATAAAACGAATCTTGGGTGCTATGGATAGAAAGAGGAAAACTAAGCCCTACATTTTAGTTCCATTATCTTATAGTAATTTACTCTTTAACTACTCTCATTGTTACTAAATGCAAGTTCATGTGCCCAACACAATGAGGCCAAACAAACAAAAATGTCCAAGTTTGAAACAAAGATTTGTTGCAGCATGCAAGGAGAACAGGTGGCCTGCGTCCCCCACTCCCAGAAAAAAGCTAGACTCCTCCAAAGGGTTTCAGCAAAGCATTTTAAAGACGAGGTGAGGGAGGGACATAATCGGTCGTGGCAAACTTCTTGGTGTCGGAATCCTTTGTTCTTGTAACTGTCCATGCAGGTGAGGTCATGATGTTCCTGTAACCTCCGAGAAGAAAATATTATTCTCTCTTCTGCAACTTTTTAACTCTGTATGAAAGGAAAAATGTTATACTCTTGAAGATCAGAGTCTTGAGAATGGGCTATCCTATACATTTCAGACTATAGGCAGCATTCTTAACTTCAAGTGAAGGCAATAAAATACAAAGGTTAAAGTAAAAGAAAATTCTAGTATGGAGTCCCATTTGTTCTCCTTATTACATCATCTGTCTTCATTTCAAACATCTCAGAGCCAAACAATAATTATTGTTAAATCTCAGGCTTCCACAAACAACTCATAGGAGTGTTCCTCATCTAAGATGAACAAGTAGATGGGAACAGCTTGTGTGAAATGCCACCACCTTCTTTCCATGAAAGGATTCAGGGTACCTCTCTATCACTGTATGAACATGTAATTGTAGATTTATTTTGTCCATTTTCTTCTTGGCTATTCTATTAAAAATTATTCTAAAATAGTAAACAGAGCAAAATGCTCTCTCTGTAAATGAAAGGAGATCTTTGTTTATACCCCTGAAGTTGAAGCTTTAGCAGCAGAGGTCCAAGTTGGTGTTACAGGCACAGCAGACAGATGTAGAAAGCAAGAGAGACAGGAAGTGAGTGGTCATAACTGCAGAGACCATGAAGTCAAATCCAGCTCCTCTTCTTGACCGTTAATATCAGTTTCTTCCATCTCTCCTGGGACCTGTTTTTCAGGAGTAGAGAACCAGGGTAAGCTTCACGGACTTTGGTTGGAAGTGTGAACCAAGCCAGACTCAGTTATAATGAGAGTCAGTATTGCAAAGGGGAAAGAGAATAGCAACACATATACATGGAGATGGTATCATATTTTAGGGGTGGGGCTGGGGTGAAAACAAGAGGCATTAATGCTACAATGGGATAAGTTGTGCTCTGAAGCTGGAAAAGCCAAGTGAACTTTCATACCGGGACCTCCTTTCCCCAAATAGACTTAGTACTGAGGGGGTTTCACTGTCAACCTCACCTTCGTTTTCTCAGCTACAAAATGGAGATGATGACAGTTGCTTTCTCATGTTATTGAAACAATCAAATGAAAAATAGTCTCAGCCCAGTGTGTTGCCTCTCATGAGCAATCAATAAACTTAGCTCCTTCTCCAACTCATCAAGCCTAAGCCCTGCTCTGTGTCACCAGGAAGCTAAGCAGCTCAGTCCTCTAATTCAAAAAAAACTTCTTTCCCAAAGAACAATTGACAGAGAAAGCACTGAGCCAGGAGCCCCGCAAACAGGAGGCTAAGCCTCTGGTTTGCAAATATTTTTAAGCAGCTTAACTTCTTCTTGAAAGAAGTCTCACATAAAATACATTCAGATCTAAGCTGAAACCTGGCTATTTGCCTTTCTACTCATCTGCACCCAACTTCACCAAGAAAAGCCCTCAGCAGAGCTCAAAAAGCTTGGACTTGATGGTTTTCACTTTCTCTTTAATCCTATAAACACCATTCACCCATTTTGCATGTGTTTTAGGTTTTTTAAACATATGAATCTTTCTCCAATAGCTATAATTGAAATAAAACTTTAAGCCTTAAATAAAATTTGAAAAACACTGAGATTTTACCATTAGAAATTCAATCCTTTGAATCTTGAATTCTGTTCGGTTTATTTGCTTTTTTTTTCAAATTTTATTTCGTACTGGGGTATGGCGAATTAACAAATAATGTTGTGATAGTTTCAGGTGGGCAACAAAGGACTTAGCCATGTATATACATGTTTCCATTTTCCCCCAATGCCCTCTCCCATCCAGACTGGCACATAACATTGAGCAGAATTCCATGTGCTATACAGTAGGTCTGTGTTTGTTATCCATTTTAAATATAGCAGTGTGTACATGAAAGACTTTGTACTTTTTAAGTCATCTATTAAGTGCAAACTCCCTTAAAATATTGGTACCATTCTGTTTTAACCACAGGGATTTTGACTAGTCTGTGAAGACAAGACCAGACTGCCCAAATGAGAGGTGCTCAAGACAGAAGAAGAGCCAACAGTAGCAGAAAGATAGAGGTGAATGAAAGGCTCCCTTAGTCTCTGAATAAGCCTGTCATTTTACTCTCTGACTCTTCTGTCATTCCCCAAAGAAATCCAATTTCTTTTGATGTATAAAATGAAACCTATTCCAAAATTTGCATTGCCTTATTATTTAAGGCAAAGATGAGTTTTAGATGCTATTTCAAAACTAAAGAGGATGTTTATTATTCACTGTCTTTGTGCTGTTTGAGTAAATTTCTAAGCACCATTTATTGTCCTGGAACTTTATTACTTATGAAATACATGTCTTGAGCACATAAACTATGACAAGTGATAACTCAGAATAGGAATATTCCATAGAGGGATTCGTGGCAGGCCTATAAAACTGAGAGTCATCTCTCTTTTCCCTGTCATGTGGAATCAAGGGAAAAGGCTCATGAAGATGAGAGTGGACATGTGACACAGAGTAATTTCTTAGTCACTCCATGTAGAGATGCATAATTATTTCCCCCAAAGCTTCCCCTTTTTGCTCCCTCAGGATAAAGGTCTTTCCTAGTTATTATGCCATGTGGATTCTTGGGATAATAGATGGGGTAAAAGCTGTGCCCATCTTCTCCCTGAACATGATCTCAACTACACATCCCAAAACTTGGATTGCAAACTGTGATGGTCTGTTCTGGTCTGATCTGGCAGGTGTGTGTATGTGTGCTCAGTCATGTCTAAATCTTTGCAACCCCATGGACTGTAGCCCGCTGGGCTCCTCTGTCCGCTGGAATTCTCCGTTGGAATACTGGACTGAGCTGCCATTTCCTTCTCCACTAATGTGACACACATGTGCCTAAAAATCAAGGTGCAACTTTGTGCAATAAAAGTTACAGGACTCTTGGGGAAAATGGAGTTGGCAACACAGCAAAAACCTTTATCAGTGACACAAAAACAGAAGTTAGGAAATAAATAAAAATAATATTCCAGCTTTACACATCTTAAATGGTTAAGGAAAGCATAAATACAGCAATAAACATGGCCCTTTACCTTGAGAAAGACCTCAAATTTGTCAGAGTACATGGATGTTGGAAGGGTTGCAGGTGTAAGTTATTGTGAAGTGGCAGAGGGTGGGTTATCTCAGACAGAGTGCAAAGGGCTGGATGGGGATGAATGTGACTCAGGCACAGGATGAATGTGACTCAGAGCACCGGTAGGTGTACGTGTACTTTCTGTGCCTTGTACATCATTCCACATTCCCCCGGTGTTTATGGTGGACAAAATTGTGCATAAGCAAACACTCAGTTACATTGTGCTCAAAATGTGCTCTAATATTTCAATTGTGTTGGAGCAAATTTGCATACTCAAAACAAGAACTGACTGCATCTAGAATCTTTAGAATGTTATCTCTCATTGTCACCTTCCATTCCACTTATAGAATGTTATTCTAAACACAAATCTTATCTTTCATTCAACATCTCTCCAAAACAAACAAACAAAACAGACAGTCTAGAATAATGTACAATTTCTGAAGTGTATAATGTATAATTTCTTAAAATAATGTGTAATTTCTGACTTTAAATAAAAGTAGAGTTTGGAAAGATAGCTAACAGTAGACAGGCAGGGGAAGAATACAAACTAAAGACTAACCCAGACTTAGGGTACTCAAATACCTAGCCCTGTATCTCAGGAAAGCATTCTTATTTCTAATGGGGTCAAGACAGCAAGGAGAATGCAACAGGAAGTGTCACTGCTGCACTGATTGCTAAATTGAAGAGTTTGGGGACATGCACCAGATATCTGTCCTTTTTTAACTTGTTAGAATCCCATCCATGAACTTGCCTAAACCTTTCTTTGATGCCTCTAGCTATCTTCAGGAACACTGTCATACAAGAGCTAGAAAAGAGCCAGGAACACAGTAAATGGGGCATTCACTCAACATGTGTTTAGTTGAGTAATAGCCATGTTCAAAGCCACCTACGTAGAAAAGAAAGCTAAAACCTCTTTCTCAAGAATCTGGCAATCTCTCTGCAAGCCTCTCTGGAACCTTCAGCCATCTTCAATTGCAGAGCTTCCATACCTTGGGTTGACAGCCTCTTCCCTCATGTGTTTCTCAACCACTGGTATTTGGAGTCATACAAACATTTATCATGCAGGAATGTCTTGGGCATCACATGACAATTAGTATCCCTGGCTAACACTTGCCAAATGCCACTAGTGCATTCCAATCACTGCAAACATCCGAAAGGCACCCTCTGGTGCTGGAGAAGGTGTGGAGAAAAGGGAAACCTTCCACACTGTTGGTGGGAAGGTAAACTGATGTGGCACTGTGGACAATGGTACAGAGATTCCTCAAAAAACTGAAAGTAGAGTCTCCATATGACCCAGCAATCCCACTCCTTGGCACGTAACCAGACAAAACTATAATTCAGAAAAATACTTGTAACCCAATATTCTTAGCATTGTGTATATATACATATACACAATGGAATATTACTCAGCCATAAAAAAGAATGAAACAGTGTCATTTGCAGCAACATGGATGGACCTAGAGATTATCATACTGAGCAAAGTAACTCAGGAAAAGACAAATACCATATGATAGTGCTTATATGTGGAATCTAAAATATGACACAAATGAACTTCTCTACAAAACAAAAACAGACTTGGAGTTGCCAAAGACATGAGGACGTGAGGGAGGGATGGATTGGGTGTTTGGAAGTAGCAGATGAAAACTAGTATAAAAAGAAAGAATAAACAACAAAGTCTGATTATATAGCACTAAAAGCTACATTCAATATCCTGTGATAAACCATAGTGGACAAGAATATGATAAAGAATATATATAATGTTTAACCAAATAAATTTGCTGTGTAGTAGAAATTAATACAACATTGTATATCAACTATACATCAATAATTTTTTTTAAAATACCTCCCTCACATGTTCAGATACATCTGGTAGGGTGCAAAGTCCCCAGCTGGCCCCTCACTCAATTTCCTACTTCTTTCTCCCTGAAGACTTAGGCTGGCCCACTTCCTGAGACAAGTACTCCAGCTGTTTCCCTTCATTCACCATGAAGATAACACAGCTGCTTAGGTCCAGAAGGAAAAGACACTACAGCAGGGAAGAGGAGAAAAACAGGAAACCTCAGGAAATGGGGTTCCTCACCTATTTCTTCAGTCTTATCATCCACAAAACTTTAATATCTTTTAATCCTCAGAATAATTCTATAAAATTGACTTTGGCAAGGAAATTGACTTAGACACATGTTCTTGATCAGGTTTAGGTTTAGAATCCAGTGGTTCTGATTTTTATTCCTCCGTTCATTTTACTACTGCTCATTGCGTTCCCTAGGGATGGGGAAAGAGCCTGAAATCTCTTTTGCTGGCAGCTGGCTTCCCTGTTCGAGGTTCAGTGATTGTTCGAGTCTGTCATGGATACTGTTCACCAAATATTTCCAGCTCTCTACCTTCAGGGGCATGTGATGGTATTAGACTTCCAGCCCATCTCTGGTTCTTCAAGGCTGCATGATTAGTTCTAGTACATTACCTGTGAGCACTGAATAGCCAGTTCCAGAAACTCACTCTCTTTTTCCTACGACATAACAACTCCTAGTATTCAAAATGGTATGGGTCCAAAAGGAAGAAAATTTTGGACAGAAACCACTGCTGACCTGAAGTGGACTAAGAATATAAGCAAGGAAAGTCATTTGTTGTCATAGATAATTCAGATTTGACAACTGTCACTTTAGGTTGGTGTGTCCTATCCTGACATCAATTTCCCTCTTCCCCCCATCTGCCCATGATTTAGTTCTCAGACATTTTGATTGAGTAAAAGAACTAAGATCCAATCTTACATCACACACACACACACACACACACTCACACACACACAGGGCTCAGGGCATCAATTCCTTGGCAACCAGTGCCTCTTCTGTACATCTTGTTCATGATTTTTAAATCTGGATCATTTCACCGCTCACACTCTCTTCTCACTACCTTTGCAGCCCTGGCCATATTACAGAGACATTCTAAGACATTCAGTTATTTCTTTTTATTTCTCTCTTTTCTGACTTCAAGCCCTGTGAAAACAGGTAACATGCCTCATTCAACTCTGTCAACCATAAAACCCAACTCTGAGAAAACAATACACAAATATTTGTTAAATAACTGGCCTTCATAATCTAGTGCCAAAAAAAAGAGGGAGAAAAATGATCCAGGAAACCTCATTTTTTCTCCAACAATGCTGAGAAGAATAAGGAGAGAGGAGACATACGGGTGGAGGGGAATATTTATGGAAATATAATGCATGCGGAAAAGTTTGGAAAGTTAGAGGAAAGTATACAAGCATATAATCAATTACCACCACAATATTGAAGGAGTTTTTTCCTTTATCACCAGAAAAACTTCTCATTAATTACATCATGCCCCACAAGTTATACTTTATCTGCTATCAAATAAAAGGCTTTTTATCTCTTTCTGGGTCTATGGGCAACAAAAATCCAGCTCCTAGTTAATATCTGATGAATACTGGGATGACTCCAGAGGGAACCCGCTCAATAATCCAATACCTCATTTCACTCTCATCCTACTCAGCGATCCCAGACTTCCATTGCTGACAAAGTGAAATATAATATTGATCTAGCACTGCATTGTTCAGTCTCCCTGAATCGTTGGGGGTCATTGGCTGGCTGATAGATTAACACAAGTGTGGTAATCACTTTGAAAGTAAACTGTCAAGTGTGTGTACGAGATGCTGTACAGAGAACTCAAGGAAATTGGTTTCTCCCCAGAGGGGGAGGTGTCATAGAATCACATTTAATAAAACTCAAACAAATACTGGAGAAGCTTGAGTTTATCGCCAAAGCTTGCTATCGTATGCATCCTCTAGGACAAGGAGGTTCTTATCCCAGGCTCTCAGCTTTGGAGATCTTGTTTCCCTCAGTTTGGTGAAGAGTCTCTGAACCATAACAGAGATATTAACCTGAGGCTAAAATAATAATGCAAGGGGGACACTGTGCCAGGCACAGTAGCACACAATTGTATATGCGTCACCTTGGAAAAGTGATATAGCGTTGATGAGGACAGACGAGAACTCTTGCCAGACTTCAAATCCCAGCTTTCAATTTATTAGTAGAGCAAGGTATTTAACCTCTCTGTTCCTACTTCTTCATGGGGGCAGTTAGCTTATACATAGCTTTGTTGCAAAGATTAAACAAATTAATTTATGAAAAATGTTTAGATCGATGTCTGCCATGTATACTCTTTTTGAGAACTATTTTGTGTTTCATTAAAGAGATAGAGAAGGACACAGACCTAAGCAAAGATACCTCTAGTGTGTGTGTCTTCCCTCCCTCGTCCTCCCACCTCTGTACATGCTCAGTCCTGTCTGACTCTGCGACCGCATGGACTATGGCCTGCAAGGCTCCTCTGTCCATGGAATTTTCCAGGCGAGAATACTGGAGTGGATTATCATTTCCTTCTTCAAGGTATCTTCCTGAACCAGGGACTCAACCAGGGTCTCTTGCATCTCTGGCATTGACAAGTGGATTCTTTACCACCAGTGCCACCTGGTGTGTGTGTGTGTGTATTTATGTACCTTGTAAAGAATCTGTCTGCGGTGCAGGAGACTTGGGTTTGATCCCACTAGCGCCACTGGTGTGTGTATGAGTATTTATATATGTTGGAAAAGAATCTGCCTGTAATGCAGGAGACCTGGGTTTGATCCCTGGGTTGTCGAGGAAGATCCCCTAGAGAAGAAAATGGCAACCCACTCCAGTATTCTTGCCTGGAAAATCCCATGGACAGAGGAACCTGGTGGGTCACAAGTCCATGGGGTCACAAGAGTTGGACACGACTAAACCAAGTGACTAAATCACAGTAGTTTAGTGACTAAACCCCCAGTATGCTTGCCTGGAAATCCAATGGACAGAGAAGCCTGGGAGGCTATGGTCCATGCGGTCGCAAGGAGTTGGACATAATTTAAGGACTAAACCACCACCACAGATGCAGTGAGATTAGTATGACCAGTACACCCATTTCGCAGAACAGAACCCTAAAGTCAGTGAGATAACAGGAACAAGTTTACAGTGAAATCAAATTAAATAAAATCCAGAACTTTTTTTGCTAAAAAGGAGCATATTTATTTTTTCCACTGGGCATGACAACAGTATTTCCTATTCTCTCCCAGTTTTGCTGATGTCCAATATTATAACATTACACATCTTATTACACAGCAGTAGGGAAATAGATGGGGAGAGAGTGGAAACAGTGTCAGACTTTATTTTTGGGGGCTCCAAAATCACTGTGGATTGTGACTGCAGCCAGGAAATTAAAAGACGCTTACTCCTTGGAAGGAAAGTTATGACCAACCTAGATAGCATATTAAAAAGCAGAGACGTTACTTTGCCAACAAAGGTCCATCTGGTCAAGGCTATGGTTTTTCCAGTGGTCATGTACAGATGTGAGATTTGGACTGTGAAGAAAGCTGAGCACCAAAGAATTGATGCTTTTGAACTGTGGTGTTGGAGAAGACTCTTGAGAGTCCCTTGGACTGCAGGGAGATCCATCCAGTCCATCCTGAAGGAGATCAGTCCTGGGTGTTCATTGGAAGGACTGATGCTGAAGCTGAAACTCCAATACTTTGGCCACCTCATGTGAAGAGTTGACTCACTGGAAAAGACCCTGATGCTGGGAGGGATTGGGAGCAGGAGGAGAAGGGGACGACAGAGGATAAGATGACTGGATGGCATCACTGACTCGATGGACATGAGTTTGAGTAAACTCCGGGAGTTGGTGATGGACAGGGAGGCCTTGCGTGCTGCAATTCATGGGGTCGCAAGGAGTCGGACATGACTGAGCAACTGAACTGAACTGAACTGAATAAATGATATAGAGAGAGGAATTACTAATGATGTTTGTCATCAGTGATCTCATCTAAAGATATTTTCCTCTTTGGGAGCTTTTTTAAATTAATTTTTATTGGAGTATTGTTACTTTACAATGCTGTGTTGGTCTCTGTTGTACAGCAAAGTGAATCAGCTATACATATACATATACCCCTCTTTTTTGGATTTCCTTCTATTTAGGTCACCACACAGCACTGAGCAGAGTTCCCTGAGCTATATACTAAGTTCTCATCAGTTATCTATTTCAGGTAATCCCAACCTGCCAATTCATCCCACCCTCCCCCTTCTCCCTCTTTGGTCTCCATATGTTTTTTCTCTACATCTGTGTCTCTATTTTTGATTTGTAAATAAGATCATCTCTATAATTTTTTCTAGATTCCACATGTATGCGTTAATATATGATATTTGTTTTTCTCTTTCTGACTTACTTCACTCTGTATGACAGTCTCCGGGTCTTTCCATATTTCTACAGATGATCCAAATTCATTCTAAAGAACATGGTTTTAAATAATAGGCATATTGTCAATAGATATTTATTATTCAACAAATATTTACTGGGTACCTACTCTGTGCCGGGCACTCCACTAGGCATTAAGCCATGGGACTCTGTCCCTCCAGCCAAAACTGGGCAAAATGATGAAAGAAATTCATACCCAAAATGTGCTCTTTGTATTCTTTCAATGATGCTTTAGCCAATAAAGCTATATCTTTCTACCCTCCACCCTCATTCTTTTTTTTTTGATTTATTTTTTAACTGAAAGAAAATTACTTTATAATGTTGTATTGGTTTCTGCCATATGACAACATGAATCAGCCATAATTATACATATATCCCCTCTCTCATAAACTTCCCTCCCCTCCCCCAACCCCACCCCTCTAGGTCATCACAGAGAGTCAGACTGAGTTCCCTGTGCTATATGGCAACCTCCCACCAACTATTTATTTTACACATGACAGTGTATATATGTCAATTCTACTTTCTCCATTCAGCCCACCCTCTCCTTCCCTCACTGTGTCCACAAGTCCATTCACTACATCTGCAGCTCCATTCCTTCCCTGCAAATAGTTTCATCAGTACCATTTTTCCAGATTTCATATATATGCATTAATATACGATATCTGTTTTTCTCTTTCTGACTTACTTCACTCTATATAAGTGGCTCTAAGTTCATCCACCTCACTACCACTGATTCAAATTTGTTCCTTTTTATGGCTGAGTAACATCCCATTGTATTTATGTGCCACATCTTCTTTACTTATTCATCTGTCTGTGGACATTTAGGTTGCTTCCATATCCTGGCTATTATAAATAGTGTTTCAATGAACACTGGAGTACATGTGTCTTTTAGAATTCTGGTTTTCTCAGGGTATATTCATGCCCAGGCACCCTCACTCCTATATCTCTCTTAAGTAGTTTCTTCCTGGGCAGCATTCTAAAGACCTTTCCATATGCTCAGACCTCTTGCCCTGTTTCCCTTCCTTTGCTAAGTGACAGCAAGCTACTCTGGTTAAATTAGATGACAGTTAGTTCTCCTCATGAAGAAAATAGATTAGGAATCAGTTAGTGTCCCAAAGACAAGTTCAATCTAAGCTTTTATGGTGACAGTGGAATAGATTTTTAAACTGGATTATGATTTGGACTCTTCAAAATCTAAGAGAAGTCAATATGCTAAGATCATATTCTTGAAACTGACCTAGTGCTGGGATTTCTTATACTGTTGTCACCTTAGAAGGAGAAACCATTGGATAGAATTGAATGTTAGGGGTTACATAGCTTCAGTGTCCCTTCATCAGCCATGACAGATGGCCAGCCTACTCAGTATCTTTCATGGGGTCCATTTGAACTTGACAAAGTTAGATGCTTGGAGTTGCTATGTGTTATTCTGGTAACAGAAGAGAATCTCTCTGTGGTGAATTTGATCCCACTTCTAACTCTTAAATAGTAAAATAGGGAAGTACTATGATGAGTCGACGGCTTCCCCGGTGGCTCAGCAGTAAAGAATCCACTTGCAGTGCTGAGGACACAGAAGATGTGGATTCAATCCCTGATTCGGGAAGATCCCCTGGAGGAAAGCATGGCAACCCATTCCAGCGTTCTTGCCTGGAGAATGCCATGGATTGAGGAGCCTAGTGAGCTTAAGTCTATAGGGTCACAAAGAGTCAGATATGACTGAAGTGCCTGACCACACATGACAAGTTGAAGACAAAAATGTTAAGTTCACACAGGTAAGTAAAACCTGTTTTAATTAAGTAACCTCACCCTTTTCCTCCAAATTCTCTAATGGTCCAATCCTCATCCAGGTTAGATAACGCTCTAAGTTTTCAAATTGATCCCTTATTTCCTCTAAGCATGTTTGACTCTCTTTCCTTCTCCTCCCAGGCAAGTTGTTAGAAAAAGCACAGGCTTACTGCCTTCCTTCCTCGCCTCCCTTTCACTCTTCACTCTTCAACTGATGGCAGGATCTGTCTCCCACCTCACTTCAAGACCGTTGAGTGCATTTGATATATCATTTTATACTGCTGCTCTGCTATCCTATGTAGATTGTATTTGCATCCTCTTTTTGAGCTTTTTTCAAAAGCTCAGCCTTTTTGTTTACATTCCTAATGCTAAAGCTATCCTTGACAGTCCAGAGATACTGTTTCCCAAGTTTCTATCATAGAGTTTGGCTACAAATAAAAGCAGGAAAATGAAACATTAGTTGGGAGTGGGCAGTAAGGTGAAGACATAGTTTTTTTTTCAAAAGAGATGAAAGAGATTTAGCATCTTTGGCACTGGAAATGATCAAACAGAAAATGAGAAAATTAATAATGTAGAGAGAGAGAGTTCCTGCAGGAGCAAATTTTTCACAAAGGCAAAAATTCACAAAAAGCAACGAGTTAAGCGGAGAAATTTAATCTTTCTCTAGAAAAATGAAAGATCTTAACCTGACAGCATCTGATATCCTCAGTAGTCTTTTAAGAATTTTTAATTTTCACCAGAAAAGTTATTTCATTGTTATCATAGTTTCTTTCAATGTGTCTGTACACAAAACCATTCAACCAGCTCACTCATCAAGTCTTCATAAAATGATTGCTTTCACACTGAGAAGGGTAAAGGTCCCTCTAAAGCCCCACAGAGGTGGTTGGTTCACCCAAAATAGAGTGAAGCAAAGCCTCTGCAGTCTCAAGTTTACTGCAGTTGTCTGTGAATCCAGAGGTAAATATTACCAGCATCCCTCCCACTCCTAGGAGAAGTCAGATCAATGGTTCTTATCCTTTGCCTCTGTCATAACCACTAGTGTGTGCTTTCAAACATTCACATTCTTGTGCTCTTACCCCAGTCTTGATGAATCAGAATCCCCAGGGAATAATGGACACAGAAGGACAAGATGTAGGCGCATGATTTTTTTTTTTTTCAAACTCCTCCAGCTATTATTATGTGCTCACGTCCACGCTCAGTCGCTAAGTCTTATCTGACTCCTTCAACCCCAAGGACTGTAGCCCACCAGGCTCCTCTGTCCATGGAATTTCCCAGGCAAAGAATATTGGAGTAGGTTGCCATTTCCTCCTCCAGGAGCTCTTCCCAACCCAGGGATCAAACCCATATCTCATGCATCTCCTGCATTGGCAGGTGGATTCTTTGTCAGTGAGCCACCTGGGAAGCCCATTATTATGTGCACTGAAACTCAGTCCTAAATAAAGAAGCACATATGATGGCCTTTACATTCATTTTTTTTTTCCAGTCTTGCTTTTCATAAGCCTGTGTGCCAGCTCTGTGTTCAGCCTCAAGTATACAATGTTAAAAACCATGGCCCCTGCCCCCAAGGAGTTCATAATATAAAGGGAGAAAAAATGGGAGCTAATCAAGGGCAACTCAACACTGTGAAGTCTTGTGACCAAGATGGTCCAGATATGCTGAGGCAGGATATCCAAACCCAGGGCAGAGCATAAGATACCCATAAAGGCCAGGCATATCCTTGAGATGAGTTCTAAAGGATGAACAAGAGTCACCTAAGAAATGTCATGAAGAAATACAAATAGATATATTTCTAGTTTTTAAATAAGAAGATTTTATTTGGGGGGACTCCCTGGCAGTCCACTGGTTAGGACTTCACACTGTCACTGTTGGAGGTGCAGGTTCGATCCCTGGTCAGGAAACTAAGATCCTGCAAGCTGTATGACACAGCCCCCAAGTTCTTTTGTTTGAAATTCTGCATTTAATTGAACAAATGCATATGTGAGTTCAAATCTTAAAATTGTTTGAAGCCACAAAGTCATTTTGATATCCCATCCCCAGTCCAGAAGTAATAGCTGAGGGCCTAATCCACTCTGACCTGATGGGAGACATTAAAGGGACCATAAGACACACTCCTTGTACTCAGACATAGGACGGATGGCTTTGGAGAAGAAGGGAAATTTCAGTTCCACCTTGAAGAGAAGAAAAGAACTTTTAGTTGGAGTAGAAAGAGCAAGATTGAGGTGGGGGAGGTCAGGAAAAGCAAAATTTACATCCCAAGTGGAAACATCCTTTTCTGTCTATGGATGTAAGAGGCAAATTAACACAGAAGTTTGTTTCTTTTGAAGCTTTTGAAAGCTCAGAGGTGACAATGAAGACAAATTCCTCTTTAACCGACAGCAGCCCCACCCCACAATCAACAACCCTTCCCGAGCGGCCCTGGCTGTCCTGGCAGCCGGAGCTGAGTTTCACAGCGTGACTTTGAATTACGGTTGAATCCAACTGACCTTGATTTACACATCTCCAAGTTCAACTTGATTTTTCTAGGACAGACTCAGTTTTGTAGGAAATCAGTGAAAACTGATTATAATAAACTGCATTACTTAGGAGATAAGCTATTTTCACAGGTCAGAGTTAGCTAACTGTAGACACAAAACTTTGTTAATCTAGTTGCAAACAACCTCTCTAAAAAAAAAAAAAATTGTGTATAAATATAAACCTGGCTTTAAAGAGTAATGGGAGGGAGGCCCCACTCTCTTCTGCATTATTTAGACCACTTTTGAACTCCTATGTGCAATTTTGGAAAAGCTGGAAAAGTGCCACAGCTTGGTCACTAATAAAAATACATGATATGGGAGGGAGGATCAGGATGGGGAACACATGTAAATCCATTACTGATTCATGTCAATGTATGGCAAAAACCACTACAATATTGTAAATTAATTAGCCTACAACTAATAAAAATAAATGGAAAAAAAAAAAAAAAACACATGATAGACAGTTAAAGGCACCCTTAGGAAATAGATGGCACATTCAGAAAAAGTGACTGAGGACAGTATAAAGGGAAGAATTAAGGAAAGCAACGAAGAAGGTGAACAGAGGGAGGGGTTACCAAACCCTGTGAGTCCTGTAGCTCAAGGAACCTAGCCCCTGAAAGGTGGTGCCATGCCATGGCAGAGAAGGACCTAGGGGGAAAAATGCCATGACTACTAGTTCCCTTCCAGAGCTCCTGCCAGCACCTTCCGTTGGTCAAGCCAAAAACCAAAGAGAAAGCAAAGCCCACTAATATCAGCCATGTATGTCAGTTCCTAGAGAGCAAAGCAGATTGCAAAAGACAGAAGGTGAAATTCTTCAGGTTGTTTTCCATATAATCCATTATAATACTCAATATCTTGTAGGTTATTATAAGATATTGAGTATTATTCCCTGTGATGTATAATAAATCTTGCTGCTAACTGTTTTATGTGTAGTAGTCTGTATCTATTCATCCCATACTCCTAATTTATCCCTCCTCCTCCTTTTCCCCTTTGGTAGCCAGCTACAAGTTTGTTTTCTATTTCTGTGAATCTGTTGCTGTTTGGTAAATAGATTCATTTGTCTTATTTTTTAGATTTTGCACATATGTCATATAATATTTGTATTTCTCTGACTTACTTCACCTAATATGATAATCTCTAGGTCCATGTTGCTGCAAAAGACAATTTTTTAAAATTGCTGAGTAATGTTTCATTGTGCATGTGTGTGTATATATTCACATATAAAACATTTTAAGCCAATCATCTGATGATGGGCACTTGGGTTGTTCCCATGTCTGGGCTATTGTAAACAGTGCTGCTATGAACATTGGGGTGCATGTATTGTTTTGAATTATGATTTTCTCAAGATATATGACCAGGAGTGGGATTGAAGGATCATATGGTAGCTCTGTTTTCAATTTTTCCAGGTACCTCCATACTGTTCTCCATTATGTTTGTACCAATTTACATTCCCACCAACAGTATAGGAGGGTCCCCTATTTTCCACGAGGTAGAGGGTGGATTTGAGGAGCCAAGAGAGAATAGACAAAGGATCAAAATTTGACTGTTGGCTAGCCATGAAAGCTGCCTTCCAGTATCTGAAATTTACATAGTTGCATCCCAAATTTATTCACATGTAAGCATCTAAATTGTCCCTCTTTGACCAACTACTCTGCTGTCACCCAGAGTTCCAACAGCTTGCCAGCTTGTGAGCTGATCACATACCCTGAAGCCCCTCTCCCTCCCTTGGCTTTTAAAAATGCTTTGCTGAAATCCTTCAGGGAGTTCCAGGTATTCTGAACACAGGCTACTAGTTCTCCTTGCTCAGCCTTGCATTAAATCTTCCTCTGCTCCAAACTCCAACATTTTGGTCTGTTTGGCCTCACTATGTATCAGGCACACTAACTTGCATTCAGGATGTACAGTGGGGATGCATTCAAGGGACAGACCAGGTTTGCTTAACCATATTTCTTTGCTGGGAAAATTATCAATCAGAACAGAGGGTAAGAGACCTTCATAGAACCAGGACCCATCTCCATGCACCAGAATTTATTATTAGACTGTGTCCCTGTAGATCATTTGTAATTCTTGGCAGGCGAGTGTTATATTGAAGTCTCTCCACTTACAGTGACTAAAGGAAAAAATTTTGTAAGATTTAATAAGCATACCAGCTTCTTTAATGGTTTTTCACATGTACTCAAATACTGCCATCACAGCATAAAATTCAAGATTCTTTTGAATATATTTCATGCTTCTTTTTAATGACCTCATTAGACAAATCAGATTTTTGGTGAAGCAAGGCTAAAAAAATTAATCTTACAGTGATCTGCGGTGTCCAGTGATCAGATAATACAGAATACATACTTTTAAAATTGCCAGTCTATTATAATAATGAAAGAAAAAACACAAAAATAATAAGAGCAAGATATTTACCTTGCCCTTGAGGAGTTTTATAATCTAGGTGTAGAGATGATATGAACCCAGAATATAGCAGTGAATGATATGTAATTGCTCATAACCAAGAGTACAATGATGTGGGGTGTGGGGGTGGGGAGATGGGGGGTGGGGAGAGATGATGGCTTACAGTTAGAAGAATAAGATTGAGTCCAGTTTTGTTTCTTACTTGCTGTGCATCTTCAGAACAGTTACCTAATCTCTCTGAACTACTGAGCCCTGTTCTAGAACAATACTTTCCTTACAGAGTCATTTTGAGAATCTAAAAGAGAAATAATGAGTGTGGAAAAAAGAGAGAAAAAAAAAACTTGATAAACTATAAACCTCCATACATAAAAATCCATTCACTTCACAGACTTTATTGGAAACTCACTGTGTGCCAAATATCATTCCCAGCATTACAGAAATACAAAAATTTAAAAGCTATAGTGCTTTCCCTCAGACAAGTCACTGAAGCCAAGTGTGTCCAACAGACTCCCTTTGGAGGAAGGACTGGGAACCGTGAGAACAGAGGTAATAAGAGGAATCAAGGAAGGAGGGTGAGGCCTGAAGCACCTAGGTCTTAGGATATGAATAGCATAGAGAGTGTATCAATGAAAAAAACTGTTGCCTGCCATATTAATAAACAAAGGATGTTGTAGCCCTCAAGCCATCACATCACAGCCACCCTGATGTGAGCTTGAGGAAACTCAGGATAGAAACAGGACGCCGCCATGGAGCCATCAGCCCCTGCAGCCACCCCACAATGGAGCATCCTGAGGAGCCTCAGGATAGGAAAGCACAGGATGCTGGCCCCAGATAGCTGGGGTGCACATCAAAGGATTGACTTCTGTGAGCCCAGCCTCTTGCATCTTCCCATAGTTAGAAAAGCACTAAATTTCTTCACTTGAGATATCTGATTTTCTCGAATCAATAATAATCTTTTACTGTTCCAACTACCTGGTCTTTGTTGCAAAAACTCCTATATCTCCTGCCTCTGCCTTTACCTCTTCAGACTACTGCCTCAGAGCTATCTGAGAAGCTGCATTCTGGGCTTAAGTTCTCAGTTTTGTCCGCCAAATAAAACATAACTCTCATCTGTTATGTTGTACAATTTTTTTTTCTTTTTCTCAGTAGACAGAACTGGGAAGAAATAAGAGGTTTCTAAGGCAAAGAGACTGTTTATGCTAGAGATGGGCAAGTCCGGCTTTTTTTCTTTTTTTTTTTTTTTTTAAGTGCAGATCCTGCCTGGAGGAAAGAAAATAAACTGTGTGTCTACTTTGAGGCCAGGATTATTGAACTCAACCAATGCAAAGTAAAATAGTTAAATTATTCAATTAAATTAATGGTAACACTTTAAGGTAAAAGCATATAAAGCAAAAGAATCTGCTGACCATGCTCAGATTTGGAGTGGCTTGCTTAGGCAAAAGGAGTACATCTCAGAAATGTGAGTAGATATTAAGAAGTTAATCAAAAAGGGAGTTTTAGAGGACATCTGTGGCTCAGTCCCCCTAAGCTGGCAAACAGACTTCATCACAGCTGCTACTTCCCATCCACTGGTAGAGTACACCTGGAGCACCCCCTCCAGAAGAATGCTAAGGCTTTGTCTGAGCTCAGTGGGAGAGCCATATTGTGATAAAATACTGATGGTTGCTTTGGGCACTGGATGGCAGAGGTGGAAGGCACTCAAGCCTTCTCTTTGCCAGGCCTGTTTATACCTGCCCCAAACCCCTCCTGAGACGAGCGCAGAGAAGTGAGTTTCAGAATAATGGCTCTGAATGCTTTCAGTCAGTTTCACTAGATTAGATTCAATAAAGCTGGAAAGCCTTCATATCACCTACAATATTCACAAAAATGAAAAGAGTTTCAACTGAGCTTTCAGCAAAGCCAACCACTGCCTTCGTTAGAACCTCCTAGTAGAAGCAGAGAATAGGTAGTATAAATAGAGATTTTGCTTTTACGTAGATAGCTCATCTGAAGACATGGATGAAGGGCTGTTCCTGACCTTGTTCACAGCCTACTGGGAGAAAACAATATGAAAACAAATAATAACTTAATAAACTATGTGTTATATAACGTTTTTCAAAGGGTTCCATGCTTACTTGCTTAGGTTAATTTGAAGGGCAATAGTACAGAAAGGAAATACCAAACCCATTTTTTTTTTTATCTCCAGACAGTCTACATGCAAATGTAATATGTTTTCTAAAGGGTCCTGGAGCAGATGACTTTATTTATTTAAAAGATAAAGTCACAACCTGAAAATAGAGAGTTTTATTTGGTGGAAATGTTCAGGACTCTGAGCCCGGGAGATAGCATCTGCGAAAGCTCTGAGGAAGCTGCTCCAAGGAGGCAGGAGGGGAAGTCAAGCTATGTACAAGTTTGCAACCAAGGGAGCCAGCAGTCTGAACATCAAAGATCAGGTATCAAGTTAAGGAATTTAGTATTCTATGTATTGGAAGATGCAAGCCTCAGTGAATTCATTCCTTTCATATGCACTTTAGCTATCTGGGGCCAATCCTGTTTCCTTGTTCACCTTGCTTCTTGCGTTGCCCCAGCTCCTCAGCAGTCACCATGGGGGAGTGGCAGCATCTGCTAGATCGCAGTTTTGGGAGTTCTCGTTCACATTTGGAGTCTAGAAATCGCTGATGACTGTGACATTTCTTATTTATTAATACGGCAGGAGATATTTTCATTTCACAGGGTTAATAGCAAGACCCCCTCCCATTTTCTGTTGGTCCCATTTATAACCTCTTGCCAGGGAGAAGCCCTTTCCTACTCTCTTGCCAGACCGCCCCCAAATTCCTAGATAACCTCAACTCTAGTGGTGTCGCAAAAAAGTCAGACAGGACTTAGACTAAACAGCAACAGAGAGAGCAGATAACTCACTGCCCATGTGTGAACTTCTGAGATGTAAATTTACCATGACAGCAGGTTATGGATATAGAAGAAATGAGTTTAAAAGAGCAACATTTCCAAATAGGCACATTTTCCCTCTTCAGAATGATGAAGGCAAAATTCCCAGGGACCCAGAATGCCTCTATTGTGAATAAGTGGGCTTCCTGATTCAGGATGATCAGTGCTGATTCACAGAGCAAGGGCTGTGGAGGAAGACAGAAAAAGGTCAGAGGATGAAGGACAGGGAGAGAAACAGATAAGTTACTGACCAGGTTGCTTCAGCAACTGCTGATCCAGCCCCTCCGCAGTGGCCTTAGGCCAGGTGGGCTGTGACTGGGTAGGGAGCAGCCAGGGTCCAGATTCGGCTGCCACCTGGTGTTCCCAAGTGAAACAACACCTGCAGCTTCTTTTTTTTTTCCCACATTTTTTTTTTCATTTATTTTTATTAGTTGGAGGCTAATTACTTTACAATATTGTAGTGGTTTTTGTCATACATTGACATGAGTCAGCCATGGATTTACATGTATTGCCATCCCGATCCCCCCTCCCATCTCCCTCTCTACCCGATCCCTCTGGGTCTTCCCAGTGCACCACCAGCCACGAGCACTTGTCTTGGTGCCTGTCTCAAGCAGAGGACAAAGGACCCTAGTAGCACTTGCCTAGTCCTCAGAAAATCCCCCTAAGTTCAGTCGGCAATCACCTGAGCAAGGGCTGGAAAGGTTTCCTGCCCTTCAGAAAGAAAATAAAATGCAAGATCTCTCGGAAAAAATACACCCCCCAACTGATAAAATGAAGAGTGAAAAAACAAATGCCACTAGACACTGCTACTAGCTACTAGACACCTACTATGTGCCAAGCATTTTGCTAGAAGTTTTCCACTTGTTATGTTTCATGTTTGCATGTGTGATTAACCCCATTTTATCCATGAAGAGACAGAAGGTGAGTGAAGTTAAGTCACATCCACCACTGGCATGGTCAAAAATGATTGACTTGGAATCTGAATCCAAAAGCAAATGATACCATATGCTCTTTTATTGTCTTGTGTTGAATCAAGTTGCCATTTATTATTTTTTTCATTTCAGGCTGAAGGACTTCCTTTAGTATTTTTTTTCTGGCAGGTCTCCGACTGATAAATTCTCAAAACTGTTGTTGTTGGTATCAAAATTTCTTAGTTTCTTATTCATATAAAAAAAATTTTAAATTGAAGTGTGAAAGTGTACTCACTCAGTTATATTCGACTGTTTCAGACCCCATCAACTGTAGCCCACCAGGCTCCTCTGTCCATGGAATTCTTTAGGCAAGAAGACTGGAGTGGATTGCCATTTCCTTCTCCAAGGGGTCTTCCCGACCCAGGGATCAAACCTGGGTCTCCTGCACTGCAGGCAGATTCTTTACCATCTGTTGTCACAAAGGAAACCCTAATTGAAGTATAATAGTTGATTTACAACGCTGGCCAATCTCTGCTGTATAGCAAAGTGACCCAGTTATACACATATAGACATTCCTTTTCTAATATTCTTTTTCACTGTGGTTTTGATCAATTGTTTTGCTGTTTATCAAACTCTTAGTTGACAACTTTAATGTTCTCCAACATAGATCATATTCTAGATCACTTGGTCATGGTGCATAATCTCAGTTGCTAGTATTTTGTTGAGGGCTTTTATGTCTAAATATATAAGATATATTGGTCTGTAGTTTCTAGCATTTTTGTCTGGTTTTGATATTAGGGTAATATTAGCCTCATAAAATAAGAAGTGTTGCTTCCTTTGCTATTCTTTTGGAAGACTTTATGAAGACAGCATTCATTCTTTAAATGTTTGCTGACATTCACCAGTGAAATCACAAAGTCACAGGTTTTTCTCTGTGGGGAGTTTCTTTTTGTTAATATTTCAATCTACTTTTAATAGCTTCAGACTTTCTATTTCTTCCTGGCTAGTTTAGGTATGTCTTTCTTTCTGTGAATTTGTCCAATTCATCTAAGTTACCTAATTTTTGGCATACCATATTTTGGCTCATATTACTCCCTTGTTATTCTTCATAACTCTGTAATTTTGGTAGTAATGTTCTCTTTTATTTTTTACTTTGGTTGTTTGACTGCTCTCATCTTTCTCTTGGTCAGTCTATCTAAAGACTCATGTATTTTCTTTTTAAAAGTCATCTTTTGGTTTAATTAATATTCTCTACTGTTTTTTATTCTATGTTTCATTTCTTCCTATTGTGACTTTATTATTTTCTTTCTCCTGCTTACTTGAATTTTATTACCATTTCTTTTTCTAATTTCTGGAAATTGAAGCTTAGGTAACTAACTTGAGATCTTTCTTCTTTTCTGACACGAGTATATACCACTACAAGCACAGCTTTAGCCGCATATTATAAGCTTAAGTGTGTTGTGTCTTCATTTTCATTCATCTCAAACTGTTTCCTAATTCATCTTCCATTCCTTCTTCAACCCTTTGGTATTTTAGTAATATTTTGTTTTTCCACATATTTGTGGATTTCTCAAATTTTTTGCTACTGATGTCCAATTTCATCCATTGCAATCAGAGGACATACTTTGTAGCATTGGCATCCTGGAGAATGCTTCATGTGTACTTGAGAAGAAAGTAAATTCTAATATTATTGGGTAGAGTGCTCCAGAGATGTCTGTTAAATCTACATTGCATGTAGTATCGTGAAACTTTTTATTTCATTGTTGGTCTGCTTTGTCATTGTTATTTAGCCTCTAAGTCACGTCTGACTCTTTGCAACCCCATGGATCTCCCAATCCTCTGCTTACTTTTTCTTTAAATATCTATTCATTTATGGCTGCTCTGGGTCTTTGTTGCTGCGTGCGGGCTTTCTTTAACTGTGATGAGCAGGGGCTATGCTTCATTGCAGCGTGCCAGCTCCCCATTGTAGTAGCTCCTCTCATCTTGGAGTACAGGCTCTAGGCAAGTAGGCTTCAGGGCCTGCGGCACATGGACTCAGTAGTTTTGGCACACGGACGTAGTTGCCCTGAGGCATGAGGGATCTTCCCCGACCAGGCATCAAACCCATACCCCTGCGTTGGCAGGTGGATTCTTAACCACGGGACAACCAGGGAAGCCCATCTTCTGCTTGCTTTTTTAAAATTCATTATTGAAGTAAGGTATTGAAGTCTCTATTATTCTCTGTTTTTTCACTCAATAAAATCAGTTTTTACTTCACATATTTTGATGGTCTGTTCTCAGGTGCATATATGTTTATGGTCATTATAGATGGATTGAAACTTTTGTCACTACAAAATGCCCCTTCTTAACATTTTTAAAGTCTGTGCCTGTGTGCTTAGTCACTTAGTCATGTCCATCTCTTTGCTATAGCCCATGGACTGTAGCCCACCAGGTTCCTCTGTCCATGGGAATCTCCAGGCAATAATATTGGAATGGGTAGACATTCCCTTCTCCAGGGTATTTTCCCAACCCAGGGATCAAACCTGGATCTCCTGGTTTGGAGGAGGGAGACCATTGCAGGCAGATTCTTTACCATCTGAGCCACCAGGGAAGCCCTTTTAAAGTCTATTTTGTCTTATATTAGTAAAGCCACTCCAGCTTTCTTATGGTTACTGCTTGGATAATATATGTTTTCCTATTTGTTTTCTTTCAATCTTTGAATCTAAAGTATTTCTTCTATTGATGGGATACAGATGGATCATACTTATTTATTCAAGCAGACAATGTCTTCATTATGATCATATTGCTTAATTCATTAACATTTAATATTGTTATTGATATAGTTTGATTTATATTTTATATTTTGCTTTTGTTTTCTAGACATCTCAGGTCTTGTTCTTCTATTTATCCTTTTATGTGTTCTTTCTCATTAAGTGAATATCTTCTAGTGGAACATTTTAATTTCTTGAATGATTTTTTTCAAATAATTTTCTTAGTGTTTGCTCTAGGGCATTTTGCATATGTTTTAACTTACTAACTCTACTTCAGAGATTCTGGTGGCTCAGACTATAAAGAATCCGACTGTAATGCAGGAGACCTGGGTTCGATCCCTCGGTTAAGAAGATCCCCTGGAGAAGGAAACAGCTACCCACTCCAGTATTCTGGCCTGGAGAATTCCATGGACTGTATAATCCCTGGGGTCTCAAAGAGTCAGACATGACAGCAAAAATGGAAAACTCAGCAGTGGCCACAGGACTGGAAAAGGTCAGTTTTCATTCAATCCCAAAGAAGGGCAATGCCAAAGAATGTTCAAACTGCCACACATTTGCACTCATTTCACATGCTAGCAAAATAATGCTCAAAATTCTTCAAGCCGGGTTTCAATAGTACATGGACCGAGAACTTCCATATGTTCAAGCTGGATTTAGAAAAGGCAGAGGAACCAGAGATCAAATTGCCAACATCTGTTGAATCATGAATAATCAAGAGAATTCCAGAAGAACATCTGCTTCACTGACTATACTAAAGTCTTTGACTGTGTGGATCATAACAAACTGGAAAATTCTGAAAGAGATGGGAATACCAGACCACCTGATCTGCCTCCTAAGAAATCTGTATGCAGGTCAAGAAGCAACAGTTAGAACTGGACATGGAACAATGGACTGGTTCAAAATTGGGAAAGGAGTACATCAAGGCTGTATATTGTCACCTTACCTATTTAACTTCTATGCAGAGTACATCATGTGAAATGCCAGGCTGGATGAAGCACAAGCCAGAATCAAGATTGCTGGGAGAAATACCAATAACCACAGATATGCAGAAGACACCACCTTTATGGTAGAAAGCGAAGAGGAATTAAAGAGCCTCTTGATGAAAGTGAAAAAGGAGAATGAAAAAGCTGGCTTAAAACTCAACATTCAAAAAACTAAGATCATAATATCCAGTCCCATGACTTCATGGCAAATAGATGGAGAAACAATGGAAACTGAGAGACTTTATTTTCTTGGGCTCCAAAATCAGCGCACATGGTGAGTGCAGTCATGAAACTAAAAGACGCTCACTTCTTGGAAGAAAAGTTATGACCAACCTAGACAGCATATTAAAAAGCAGAGACATTAGTTTGCCAACAAAGCCTGTCTAGTCAAAGCTATGGTTTTTCCAGTAGTCATGTATGGATATGAGAGTTGGACTATAAAGAAAGCTGAGCACGGAAGAATTGATGCTATTGAACTGTGGTGTTGAAAACTCTGGAGAGTCTCTTGGACCACAAGGAGATCAAACCAGTCAATCGTAAAAGAAATCAACCCGAATAGTCATTGGAAGGACTGATGTTGAAGCTGAAACTCCAATACTTTGGCCACCTGATGCAAAGAACCAACTCATTAGAAAAGACCCTGATGCTGGGAAAGACTGAAGGCAGGAGGAGAAGAGGGTGACAGAGAACAAGATGGTTGGATGGCATCACTGACTCAATGGACATGAGTTTGAGCAAGCTCTGAGAGATGGTGAAGGACAGGAAAGCCTGGCATGCTGCAGTCCATGGGGTCACAAAGAGTCGAACACAGCTGAGCTACTGAACAGCAAAATATATATGTGTGTCTGTGTGTGTGCGTATATATATATATATATATATATATGTATGTATACACACACACTATAGGCTTACCTGATAGCTCAAATGGTAAAGAATCTGCCTGCAATGTGGGAGACCAGAGTTCAATCCCTAGGTTGGGAAGATCCCCTGAAGAAAGGAGTGACAACCCACTCCAGTATTCTTGCCTGGAGAATCCCAGAAATCAAGGAGACTGACAGGCTGTAGTCCATGGGGTCACATAGAGTTGAACGCAACTGCTGGCTAACATCTATAGATGTTATAAATCCATCAATGTGTTGTCATAATTTTGATTTCTGTGTCTGTTAGAGAAACTGAGAAAAGGAAGAGGAGCAATTTTATAGTGATAGAGTTTAATGTATTTACCTTTTTATTTACTGTTTCTCATTCTTTCCATTTGTTCTGGTAGGTTTGAATTACCATCCAGTGTCATTTCCTTACTCCCAAGGTAGGGCCTCTATCTTATGATTGGGAACTAGATGGAGGAAGGGAGCCTCTGACCTCATCGCTACACTCACCAGGAATTGAACCTGTTTATCTTGGAGTTGAATGGGATGAGAAATGGTCATTGCCTGCCCTTTTCAATGAGACAGGTAAGCTTTTATTAGAGCTGAGGGGACAGGATGCCCCATCTTCTTGAGTACCCCCACCCAGAATAGACCTTTAGTCAAGCTGAGCTGGGGCAAAGATAATGAGGGAGAGGTCCGTGGTTCAAAAGCCACAGATTCTCACCATTGTTACAAGATTTTAGTAGACTTTCTTGAATATGCAATTTCTTCCTTTGTTGAATATCTGAAAGATTATTGACAAAGACTTTCGATGTTTTTGTTTAATAGCTTTCAGTGTGTGCTTAGTCGCTCAGTCATATCCGACCCTTTGTGACCCCATGGACTGTGGCCTGCCAGTCTCCAGTAGTTTCAGTAGCTCTGCTAATTGTGCTGAGCTTCTTGTGCTATATTCTTAAAAGTGAACCCTGTCCTCCTATATTCTTAATGTCTTTTTTTTTTTATCAGATTTGTTTTTTTTGTTTAATCACTAAGTTGTTTCCAACTCATTTGTGAACCTATGGACTGTAGCCAGCCAGGGTTACTGTCCGTGGGATTTCCCAGGCAAGAATACTGGAGTGGGTTGCCATTTCCTTCTCCAGGGGATCTTCACGACCCAGGGATCACGCCTCCTGCATTGGCAGGAGGGTACTATACCACTGAGCCACCAGGGAAGCCCTTTTTTTTATCAGATATATCCCTTTTTTCATCTTAAACATATTTATCATTCATTTATTGCTCTCTGGCTTGATCATATTGACAAAGTTTTGAAAATTTTGGTCATTATTTCTAAGTAAAATATTTTAGTTTTATTAAATATCTTTTGGGCTTCCCTGGTAGCTTAGCATTAAAGAATTCTACTGCCAATTCACAAAATACAGGTTTGATCCCTGGGTTGAAAAGATCCCCTGGATAAAGAAAATGGCAACCCACTCCAGTATTCTGGCCTGGGAAATCCCATGGACAGAGGAGTCGAGTGGACTATACTCTATGGGGTCGTAAAAGACTTGGACACAACTTAGTGACTAAACAATCACAACAAGATGTATCTTTTACTTTTTGTTTTCTATTTTGTTCATTTCTACATTCATCTGTACTGATTTCTTCCAGCATATGTCTATATCAATATTTTTCCTATGCATTCTTTTGATCCATTTTGTTATCCTGTTTCAGCTTCTGAAGTTGAAATCTTAGCTCACTGATTTTCAGTCTTTCCTGTGTTCAATTAATTCAATAAATGGATTATTTAAAAACTATCCATTTAGATATATATATATATATATATTTCTTATTCTTTTTTTTTTTGCATTAAGCAATTCATAAATCCCATCTTAATTTGTCTTTAAATTGCATGGTGGTCAAAGGTTTTGTTTTGTTTTAGGTGAATTGACAGGGTTGTCTTTTACTTCAAAAGTCAATGCATTTTAACTTTTTAAAGACTTTTTTGATGTGGACCATTCATAAAATATTTATTAAATTTATTACAACATTGCTTCAGCTTTATGTTCTGGTTTCTTGGCCGAAAGGTATGTGGGATCTTAGCTCCCCAGCCAGGGACTGAACCCATACCACCTGCATTAGAAGGCAAAGTCTTAACTGCTAGACTGCCAGGGAAATCCCAATTCATTTAAAATAATGATTCTAACCAAATTTCTGCTTTGGGGAATTTTTTGCGATTTTATTTGCAAACATCTACATGGCTACATTTTATAAAATTAAGGTGCAGACTGTGAAGGAGTGAATTTCAATAGAATTGACTTCTGCTGGGGAGGAGTCACTTTGTGAATTTCTTACAATGTACTGTGAATATAAACATTTTCTGTTTTCAGAGCTTTTGCCATTCTCAGATATATATCAAAACTGACACTGTCTGTTTGCAACCTCTTTGTTGCTCTTCCTCATCTTTTATACCTTTTTCTAGGGTCTAGTATAGGATTGAGTTTTTAAAAAATCAGTGTTATGTTTCCTTTTCTGGAATAGATCCATTATTCCTGTTTACAATGAGACTTTAAAAGAAAGATAAAATCCTTGATTGCCTTTCACAGAGATTATAAGGATGAAATTGCAAAACATTAAGCAAAATGGCTAGGCATATCCTAATCCAAAGACTTCAGACATAGGATCTGTGATGAAGAATAAGTAAAAAATTCATTCACGCATCATCCCACATGCCTCAGAGCAAGCTCACATCCTTTTCTACAAACAAGAGACCAGAGAATGGAAGAGTTTATTAAGTACTTAAGCAATACCTCCTGGTCATGTTTAAGTGATTGAGCAAATAAAGTTTTTTCTTCAGACACCAGTAACCTGGCAGTTTTGCAAGTCAATCTCTTTGCCTAACCTACTACTTTACTTAAAAAGGATTACTATTTAAAGATCAGCACTAGCCACAGCTATACTCAAAGTAAAAAAAAAGCATAGATAAATATCTTCAAATTTAAATCAAATTCATAAAGGTAGTCAGATGGCAATTTACTTTGACATCCAGAAAAGTATTAGAAATTTCTGAATAAAGCTGTGTTAGAGAAAATGTTAATGCAAACAGCAAGGGTTGGGGTCTTCCCCCAGGGATGCCCTTACTAGGGTGCATTAGAGGAGAGCAGAGTTGTCAAGAACTTAGAGAACTGCTTGTAGATGTCCCCATGTCAGCTATCCAGCTCAGACTACATCTGCTGTTGCTGCTGCTAAGTCGTTTCAGCCGTGGCCAACTCTGTGCAACCCCATAGACGGCAGCCCATCAGGCTCCTCCGTCCCTGGGATTCTCCAGGCAAGAAGGACTCCATTTGAATGATCTGCTCACCAGGCTGGATTGCATCACCAACTCAGTGGATATGAATCTCAGCAAACTCCAGGAGATAATGAAGGACAGGGGAGCCTGGCATGCTGCAGTCCATGGGGTCTCAAAGAGTTGGGCCTGACTTAGTGACTGAACAATAACAAAGGCAACCATACTCATACTGCCTACTGTATGCCTTACTGATAAATGTGCCAAAGCACCCTGGGGCATTTCTTAGGAAGAGAGTAAGCATCCAGCCATCCTATTCTGGCTCATTCTGAAACTTTTCCATCCTTTGCCCCAGTCTTCACGATGTCATTAGTATCTGATAACTGGCCATCATTCATTTGTTTGGGCTATTAATAGTAACTTGACATCCTAGGGAGGTTAAACACTTCACATTTTAACACAGGAATCCCAAAAGTATAGTATATCATCTCAAAGACATGAATTTGTAAAGTTAAGTGTTGGGGACACCAAAACATTTCTCGGTCGATCCTAAATCACATTGCAGAGGTTGCTTGGGACAAACACAGGGCTTCCTCTTCTGCTGGCTTCTTGCAGCTAAATTCCTCACTCACTGTCCTGTAGTAACTACTAACTCAAAACACCCACCACCAGAAGACTTGCCACTAGAATATACAGCATCACTGGCTCCAAAGCTGAACAGCTCCATTTGCGAGGCATAAACCATCTACAAAGTAGGGCACTGAATTGTATTGATTGAGCAATAGGAACAATAAGCCACTTAGCATGCAGATAAGGTCCACTGGCTTTTTCATCTACAGCAAGCACTTCTCTCTTTAACTCTGTCAATGCCTAGCAGATATTTACTAGGGCTCATGCTCAGTAGCTCAGTTTTATCTGACCTTCTGCAACCCCATGGACTGTAGCCCACCAAGCTCCTCTGCCCATGAAATCTTCCAGGCAAGAATACCAGAGTGGGTTGCCATTTCTTTCTCCAGGGGATCTTCCAGACCCAGGGATTGAACCCATATCTCCTGCATTGGCAGGTGGGTTCTTTAAAACTGAGCTACCAGGGAAACCCAGTTCTCATTTTAGTCATCCCTTAGCACCCCTGTCAATGCCATAATTCTGGATTGGTAGGACTTTGGGGCATAACCAGGATGGTCATTCTGAAGGTGCATTCATTCTATTGGGAGGAACAAGATGGCTAAAAAGCATCAAAGTGGTGAAGGGCAGATTGTTCGGGAAAGAAAGGAGTAAACTGATCAACTGGATAACATTGGTTGAATCCAACGCTCATTATGTGTACCATAATGAGTATTTGTGTGCTCAAAAGTGGACAGTAATCTGTTAGGCAGGCAAAAAACAAGTCATAGAAGGGAAAAGCTTCTTAAAAGGCAGGAGAATTTGTTGCAAGCATTTTGGATGAATTCATGTACCATAAGGCAGTATTGCATTTTTAGCACCTTTCTCAAGAGGAAAAAGAAAAGTAACATTCTGTAACTCTATATCAAGGGAGTTTAGGAAGGATTGAATTATAATAAATGAATTTACATGAGGACTCGTTTTTATCAAACAGGAATGCTTAAGATGAAAGAATAAGACATTATACAACCAAAGAAAGCTAAACCTCTTTAAAATAATCCTGTTAGAATGAGAATTTTAGAATCTGATAATTTATGAATGTCACCAGTCCCTGGCCTGTCACCTGTATCTTCGACTCCATGCCAGTCTATTCAAAAGAAGCTACTGCTCATTCCCACATGTATTTCAATTTACATTTCATCTACTCTCTCATTCCAAGTCCAGCAGCATGGGCAGAAAAGACTGTCACCCTGAAATATACTCCAAGGGCTAACATGAGCTCTACAGGAGGCTGTGGCCTGAAGGGTATGATATGAACAGGGTTTTAAAGGGCTCCTCACAACCACAACCACTCACACATAACCCCACAGGCTGACACAGAACCTGGAATGGCATCCTTCTTTTAATGCTAGCATTGTCTCCAGAAGTTATCTGTTAACACATGCAAATAACCTTTTTTAGAGCAGTCAAATAGTAAAACAATTGCACCCACCAAAGTCAACCTTTGTTGTTGTTACTCAGTTGCTAAGTCATGTCCAGCTCTTTGTGACTCCATGGAGTATATCATGCCAGGTTTCCCTGTCTGTCACTATCTCCTGGAGTTTATGCTCAAGTTCATGTCCCTTGAGTCAGTGATACTATCTAACCATCATCCTCTGCCACCCCCGTCTCCTTTGGCCTTCAATCTTCCCCAGCATCCGAGTCTTTTCCAATGAGTCAGCTGTTTGCATCAAGTGGCCAAATTATTGGAGCTTCAGCTTTAGCATCAGTCAGTCATTGATTAGTCAGTCAATCATTGATTAGTTCCTAAATAGAAATCTGAAAGAATACAATGAGGAAAACTAAGTGGTGGAAGAGGATACTGATAAAAGTCTCAACACTTGGTTTTTGCCATACATTGACATGAATCAGCCATGGATTTACTTGTGTTCCCCATTCTGAACCCCGCTCCCACCTCCCTCCCCATCCCATCATCATAGTCACCTATAGATTGCGTTTAAAACACAGAATCCTGTACCCTCCTGGATGAAATGCTGATTCATTAGCTCTGGAGCTGGTATGAGGAATAGTGTTTTAAAAGGCACCCCAGATGATTTTTTTCAGTTTTAAATTTTTATTGAAGTATAGGTGATTTACAAGGTTGTGCTAATTTTTGCTATACAGCAAAGTGATTCAGTTATACACATATATACATTTTTATATTCTTTTCTATTATGGTTTATCAGAGGACATCGAATATAGGTTCTCTGTGCTATACAGTAGGACCATGTTGTTACACATTCTGCATATAAATGTTTATATCTGCTAACCCCAACCTAATGGCCATCATGATTTAGAAGCCACTGCAGGTTATTCCTGGATTTCCCTAGTGGCTCAGTGGTAAAGAATCTGCCTGCCAATGCAGGATACTCGGGTTCGGTCCCTGAGTAAGGAAGATCCCCTGGAGGAGGAAATGGCAATACATTCCAGTATTCTTGCCTGGATAAGCCAATGGACAGGGGAGCCTGGCTGGTTACAGTCCATGGGGTGGCAAAGAGTTGGACACAACTGAGCAACAGAGCATGCATGCATGCGGGTCAATCCTGGAAGGGTCTCCACAGTGGAGAGCCCGCACAGCCATTAGACAGCACCTAGGCAGTGGGTACCCTGAAAACCAGTCACTCCTCTCCTCTCCCTTACAATAGGGCATAAACATAGGGAACTAATGATAAAATGGGAGAACAAAGCATCAACCTCACAAACAAAAGCCTGAAGTGCAAGGGAAAGCCCGTTCACGAGCCTTATCAGCAAAATGAGGGCCAAAACCACAAGTGATGGGCAAACATTGTCTTTTCAATGCATTAGCCTCCTTGCCTAGGTGATGAGGCCTTAGAGGAGTTAGCCTCCCACCATCTCACCAATCAAATAAGTCATTCTTCTTCTTGCACAAAAGACAGAGTAAAGAGTTTACAGGAAGAAACAGAAATGTCCAATGCCACCCCTGTTCTGCTGGGAGGCAAGTGGATGTCTCCTTCTAAAAAACATGAATTAACAAAATACAATTTCTCTAACAAAGACAATCAGAGTTTAACTCTAGGATACGCCCATGGTCATATCAGCACAGCATTCTGATTTCAATAGACATCACGGGGCGGGGCGGGGCGGGGGCCGGAGGGGGAAAGGGTGATGGGTGAGCTTGGCTTTGTCTTTGATCATATCCACAATGTGTAGGGGAGATATACAGCAAACACAGAGCAAAAGTGAAAACAACAAAACCAAAATGAAACTGGAAGATTTATTAGACATCTTTCATCCAGGAGTTTTAAAAATGACCACAGCCTGTATCCAAGGTGTAGGCAAGTTGCTTCCCCTACCTGCTTAGGCTGAAGCCTGATCTTGCCTGTGGGGACACACCCAGCTCCAACAGAGGACAAGCCCAATTCCTGCCTTGAGTATCACATTTGATCCTTCCTTTTTTGTGTGTGCCTGTGTCTTACAAGCAGTATTTTATGATTCAGCTCAATGCATTTAAGGGGAAGATAAAACAAAAATAATGTAGCATAAAATATAAACCCTGAGGCACACCAATGTAAGCACTGAGTAGCCTGTAAATATATGTGGAAATGTGAGTCTAGGGAGAATGGGGATGCTGAGAAATGTTCACACAGTGTAAACCCAGACAGGCTCTGACAAGGTTTGAATGTTTGGAAAGTGGTTTGAAGACATGCAGGGCTCTCTCTTGTTGTTATCCTCCCAGCCCCAACAATTTCCCAGTGACTCTCACTGCTTGTGAGATCAGTGATTGTGGCTCCTTAGTGATTGATGTGGAGAAGGCAATGGCAACCAACTCCAGTACTCTTGCCTGGAAAATCCCATGCACGGAGGAGCCTGGTAGGCTGCAGTCCATGGGGTCACTAAGAGTGGGACACAACTGAGCGACTTCACTTTCACTTTTCACTTGCATGCATTGGAGAAGGAAATGGCAACCCACTCCAGTGTTCTTGCCTGGAGAAGCCCAGGGACTGCGGAGCCTGGTGGGCTGCCGTCTATGGGGTCGCACAGAGTTGGACACAAGTGAAGCGACTTAGCAGCAGCAGTGATTGATGGCTCTTCCATCTAAAACAAACTGAACAACGGTCATGTTTAAAAAAAAAAAAAGCAAAATCTAAACTTCCTAACTTCTTCAACAAATGTCAATATTAAGAGAGGCTTCCAGATTTCTATCTCCTCCTTAACTGCCTTCCTCCATCCTCACTCTGTGAAAGCACCTATCTAAATCCTCAGCATATCAATCAATAAACACAGCATCCCGGGGCACATGTGAGCCCTGCTTTCCCTCCATGAATTGATGAATCTAGACTGGAGAGTCTAGCGTATTTATTCAATAAAGCTTTCCATTAAAAACTGACAAGAAAGCCCAAGACGAACTCAAATATTAGAGAAATAAGAAACCTGTCATGGATTAAGCAAGTATTTCCAATGCAGAATGGACCATGTGACGATTGAAAATCTAAAAGCTGCAAGATGCACTAGAAGCAAATGAATTCGAAAGAAAAAGCATGTACACTTAAAATAAAAAAAACTGAAACAAGAAGGAAAGGGCAATTTGCTTCTGTTCTATTAGTTAAAAACAGTGTCTGTTGGTAATAATACTTTGATGGTTTGACCCTCTCAAGAGATGACAAAATGGACTTTTGATTTGATTCAGGATATATTTTAGGTGTTTTATATATTTGGATTTTAAATATATTTCAGTCTATGCCCCATTTAAATGATTACCCATGTTGGTTAAGGGGCTTCCCAGATGACTCAGCAGTAAAGAATCCCTCCTGCCAATGCAGGAGACACGGTTTCTATTCCTGAGTCAGGAAGATCCCCTGGAGAAGGAAATGGCAACCCACTTCAGCATTACTGCCTGGACAATCCCATGGAGAAAAGAGTCTGGCAGGCTACAGTCTGTGGGGTCGCAGAGTCAGACTCGACTAAGCATGCATGCTGGTCGGTTAAAACAGACAAAAAAAGAAAAAGAAAGAAAGAAAACTAGGTTTTATTCCTTTGGAAGGGAAAGCATATATTTTGAGTTCATTTATAAATTCAACAAATTAATAGAGTTAGTTCAAGGGTTCAGGATGTAACCCATGGTTTAATTCATGGTCAACTTCCATATAAGAATTTAAAACTTAGAAAATCGTGACCATATTTTATGCATGTCTTATTTCTTGGCCTAACATTAGCCTCATGTGATGGCTGTACCCCATTTTATAGGCAACAATAGGTCATTTTTATTTCTCCACATAAAAGTCGCATGACTTTTTTTTACTACAATGTTTTATTTATACCTTGCAATTATGATGCACAACACCAGAATTGTATCTTATCCAAGAACAATTTGTAACACATGTAGGTAGGAGCTGACAGTTTAACTTATCTCTTTCCCAAAATCCTCACATCACTGCTTTCTTGGTTGTTGCCCCATAAGTATAGTGTCATGTATCAGTAATTTTTAAAATATACCATATTTCTTCTTATGATGGCCACCTTACTCTACTCCTTAAATCCCTCGTTAGAGACTATAAAGCTGACACAAAGTGCATCACCATCCACCACTGGATTGTAACGAAGATAAGATACACAGCCACACCACTTTTTTTTTTTTCTCTTTTTTTCTTAAAACTGTAGGCATTGCAGACAGGCTTTAGCGAAACATCATATGACACAAAATTCTGAGGACTAGAAAAATACTCTTCCAAGCAGAATTTCTCCTCGTGTCTTTTATGACATATGCGAGGGTGCTTTTCTTTCAGGATCCTGGATAGCATTTCTGTCTTAGGGCATTTATCTTGTCCACATGCTCCTAGTTTATCAAGGGAAGGATTTGCACAGCTCTGAAAGGCACCGTTAGTGCCTTATTGCTTGGCTGCATTCACATACAGCACAGGGACGGTAGCTGTAAACCAGGGAGAAGGCAGCAATTCTTCACATCAGTCCTTTAGGCAGGTAAAAATCGCTCCACCCTAGATTGCAGTACAAATTCAAAAGCACAGGATTACAGCTCAAAAGCAATGACATGTCCAGAGCATGCACATGCTGATTGCCCTAATTTCCTCTGAAGGGATCTACAGGTCCTGCATTTTTCCCCAACTTCCAGATGATTTCCTGAAGTTCTAAAAGACCACATGTCTCCTACATGGTTAATAACCATCCCTGATTCTTACTCCATCCTTTACACTCACCCCATTGTTCAAACGCATCCTGAGATCCACTCCAAATAGATGTTGGTTTAGCCCAAAGACAGATAATTTTTAAAAGGTGAAACTGGCTGAGTAATATTCTTTTGTATATATGTACCACAATTCTTTATCCAGTCCGCTGTCTATGAACATTTAGGATGCTTCCATGGCTTGGCTATTGTAAACAGTGCTGCGATGAACACTGGGGTGCATGTATCCTTTCAGATCATGTTTTTCTCCAGATTAAAAAAAATGAGATAATGCTATTCGCAGCAACATGGATGGATCTAGAGAGTGTCATACTGAGTGAAGTAAGTCAGACAGAGAAGGAGAAATATTGTATGGCATTCCTTCAGCTCTGTTCAGTCGTGTCTGACTCTTTACAACCACATGGACTGCAGCATGCCAAGCCTCCCTGTCCATCACCAACTCCCGGAGCTTACTCAAACTCATGTCCACTGAGTTGGTAATGCCATCCAACCACCTCATCCTCTGTTGTCCCCTTGTCCTCCCCGCTTCAATCTTTCCCAGCAACAGGGTCTTTTCAAATGAGTCAGTTCTTCGTAACAGGTGGCCAAAGTATTGGAGTTTCAGCTTCAGCATCAGTCCTTCCAATGAATATTCAGGACTGATTTCCTTTAGGATGAACTGGTTGGATCTCCTTGCTGTCCAAGGGACTCTCAAGAGTCTTCTCCAACACCACAGTTCAAAAGCATCAATTCTTTGGCACTCGGCTTTCTTTATAGTTCAAATCTCACATTTATACATGACTACTGGAAAAACCATAGCTTTGACTAAATGGACCTTTATTTAAAGTAATGTCTCTGTTTTTTAATATGTTATCTAGGTTGGTCATAGCTTTCCTTCCAAGGAGCAAATGTCTTTTAATTTCATGGCTGCAGTCACCATCTGCTGTGATTTTAAAGACCAAGAAAATAAAGTCTGTCACTGTTTCCATTATTTGCCCATCTATTTGCCATGAAGTGATGGGAACGGATGCCATGATCTTGGTTTTCTGAATGTTGGTGTTCCTTACATGTGAAATCTAAAAAGAAATGGTACAAATGAACTTACTCACAAAACAGAAAGAGACTCACAGACTTAGAAAATGAACTTATGGTTGCCATGGGGGAAGGAATAGTTAGGGAGTTTGGGAAGGTCAAGTACACACTGCCATATTTAAAATGGAGAACCAACAAGGACCTATTATATAGCTCATGGAATTCTATTCAGTGAATGTGCCAGCCTGGATGGGAGGGAGGTCTGGGGGAGAATGTATCCATGTATTTGTATGGTTGAGCCTCTTCATTGTTTACCAGAAACTACCACAACATTGTTAATAGACTATACCCCAATACAAAATAAAAAGTTTAAAGATTGAAAGAAAATTAAATTAAAATATACAGAATGAAAATCCCTTCCAAAAAATGAAAGGTGACAGTTTAGTGGTTTGTTTTTCAGATTATATCAAAATGTTCCCATGCTAAAATGACTGACTTAAATCATCACAGCAACTTGCCAAAATAAACATGCTCCTGGATACAGTTGGAAGTTCTAATCACGCCTGATGCTGACCGGGACATTGTACCCCCAGCAACTCACCCAGAGCTCCCTTACCTCCAGAATAATTCTCACCATCCTCTCTCAAAACTTAACCATCATGGGTTATATCTGCTGTCTCAGTAAGTGAAGAATCTGCTTGCAATGCAGAAGATACAGGAAATGCAACTTTGATCCCTGGGTCAGGAAGATCCCCTGGAAAAGGGCATGGCAGCCCACTCCAGTATCCTTGCCTGGGAAATCCCATGGACAGAGAAGCCTAGAGAGCTACAGTCCATAGCGTTGCAAAGAGTCAGACATGACTGAAGTGACTAAGCATGCACACACTGGAGACCCAGTGCTGTAGTGATATAAAAATATGACTGAAGCTGATAGTTGGGAAATGCAAAGAAGGGATCATTTTGAATCACTTTGCCCTTTGCAAACATTAAATAATTTACTACACACATACCTAAAACATGTAAGGTACCATGGTATTCATTTCACAGATGAGAAAACTGAGGCCAGGATATTCATATTCATTCCCATAGTCACTCCTCTAATAAATAAGAGTTACTGTTGTTGTTCAGTTGCTAAGTCATGTCCAACTCTTTGCCATCCCATCAACTGCAGCATACCAGGCCTCCCTGTCCTTCACTATTTCCTGGAATTTCCTCAAACTCATGTCCATTGAGTCAGTGATGCCATCCAACCATCACAACCTCTGTTGTCCCCTTCTCCTTCTGCCCTCAACCTTCCCCAGCATCAGAGTCTTTTCCAATGAGTCAACTCTTCACATCAGGTGGCCAAAGTATTGGAGCTTCAGCTTCAGCATCAGTCCTTCCAATGAATATTCAGGGTTTATTTCCTTTAAGACTGACTGGTTTAATCTCCTTGCTGTCCAAGGGCCTCTCAAGAGTCTTCTTCAGCACCATAGTTCAAAAGCATCAATAATTGAGAGAGCCAGAATTAACTGTGGTTCTGTCTAATTCTAACATTTATGTCCTTTGTACTACATTATGCTAATTAATTCATTAATATTCTCAAAGAACATTTGCATTTTATCCAAAGCTTTAACATTTTAAAGAACATGAGTGGGCTCCAGAATAAATTCGGCTAAGAGGAAGAAATGTCATTCCCCAGGGAACCAAGACGAACTTCCCCTTGGGCCAGAAGTGGGGGCAGAATATGAATGACCCTCTCTCAGCCTCATTTAGACTTTCTTCAGTGAAGTTCCAACCCATGTCTCTGTGATTCATTCGAGGGATGGGGGACAATGTGTCTAAGACAGCTGGCTGACTACCAATACACTTTCTCTTCTCTTTCATAGTTATAGAATATTGGATTTTTTTTTTTTTTTAAAAAAAGCTCAGTTTCATGTCTACCCAGAGGAAGGAAAAAAGAAAAAAGAAACTATTTCTTGTGCTTTTTTGCAATTATATGGAGCCAGAGGCCTAAGTGCTGCCTGATTCGATGTAAAAAATAATGTCAGCCCTCCGAGGACCAGTTGGCATGCACCCCTTGTGCCAGCATGCCCTCCTTTCTGTAGACTGGGAAGCAAACCCGATGATTGAAGCTGGGCCGCCATCTTGGGCCACTGTTTGATACTAGGAAGGGAAGGCACAGAAGTGTATCGGTAAGTTGGAGGGAGCCTGGATTGCTCACAACTTGTAGAGCAGAGGACTCATACCTTAGACTGCCCGCATGCCTCCACACTTCCATGTCAAAGAAAAATAAGCTTCTAGTTTATTTAGCTTGGATTTCCTTTCCCGATAAATGAAACTTACAAAGAGGATTGATACTAAATATTTTCCAGTCTTGTGGGCTCTGTGAACAATGATTTAGCCTAAGAAAAAGCAATTTTGTTCAATAAACACTAGCTTTGAATAGGAAGATTCCAAAGAACACTAATGAGGAGGAAATAATTGCAAAAATAATGAAATGAAATAACTTCATTGTGGCCTTTTTATACCATTCTCAATGCAACCAGCATAATCCAAATACCATTGTGTCATTCTTGATAACCAATGCATTAGCATAAATGGAACATTCAAGTGTATATAGTAATTATTCAATTATAATGATCAAAGGGAAGAGACTGCTGAAAACCATCTCTTGTGCTGAATTCCTACCTAAGAAAATACTATTACATTTTAAGAAGAGAACAGTCTCAATGCCATTAACAGAAATGTGCTATATTCAGAACTGTGTGTCTACCTTCCTTAATAAGAAAGAGTAAAACATCATTTTATCTTCGTAATAACAGAGAGAGATAGAATATCCCATCATCTCTGAAAGTTTTGTGCAACTTTGACTATAACTCTGACTGCAAATCATTCACTTTACGGGCATTTAGAAACAGATCTGGAGGCCTGACCCTAGAGTCACAGATGAGACTGTCTGGTTGGACAAGATTTAAAGTTCCCAAAGATGATGAAGCTTTGTCTACTGTGTCTCTGCAATTATATCTGGAACCAAGCCCAGAGGCTGTGGTTCTTCATCCTCTGGGAATATTCCCTTGCCTCAGAAAGATGTTGATTATAAGAAACTAAGAACAGTGTGTATTTTTGAAACATCATGAAAGCTTCTCTCTCAGATAATGGTCCAGACGGTTCAAAATCACCTAGGAATCTGTACACGATCACTACTCCATACACCTTCTGTTGCAGACATGTGGGGAAGCAAAGTTGTGAGATGCTCCAGGATTTCCCTGAAGCCAAAAATCTGCCCACTTCTTCTCTGGGCAGATTTTCAGCTGCTGTAGCCCAATTTAGGGAAGGCAGCTGTCAGCACATTTGGCTACACACCTAAACGGGAGCCTCCGGCACTCTGAACTAAAAAGTGACATTGCTGAGACAGCAGGAGAGAGTACACAACAATGGAGGTCTTGGTAAGGGCTTAGAAAAGCAAAGCAGTTTTTCTTGATTTTTTTTTAAGCTGTCAGATCAGTCACTCAATTGTGTCCGACTCTTTGCGACCCCATGGACTGCAGGATGCCAGGCCTCCCTGTCCATCAGTAACTCCTGGAGTTTACTCAAACTCATGAGTCGGTGATGCTACCCAACCATCTCATCCTCTGTTGTCCCCTTCTCCTCCTGCCTTCAATCTTTCCCAGCAACAGGGTCTTTTCTAATAAGTCAGTTCTTCGAACCAGGTGACCAAAGTATTGGAGCTTCAGCTCCAATAAAATCAGAAACAATCTGAACAGAAAGAGCTTCAGTGCCTGCATTTTAAAAGGCCAACTTTCTAAAGGCATGGTAAGAGCCAGAAATAGATAATTCCATTAGCTCCTCCTTAAAAAAACCTAGAAAACATTTAATGTCAAGATACCTGAAAAACTTACCACCATTTCTGGTAGGAAGATTTAGAGGCCTGTCAGCTGAAAAGAACTGAGAGAAGGTGACATTAAAGGGAATAAATAGTAAATTGGAAATAATTTACAGTCAGAAAGAAACACTAGAAAGTAGGTTTCTGGAAGTAGAGGCACAGAAGAAAATAGAGAGAAGAGGAAATTATCTCCCTCACTCAGGTAATAATAGGGGTTAAAAACCTCACATAGAGAACCATGAAAATTGGTCAAGGAGAAATAATTACCAATTCATAATCGTTCTAGAAGACAGTGAAAGAGAAGACAGTGAATGCTTCTAGAAGCATTCTACAAGACAGTGAAAGGGAAGAAATAGAAAATATCACCACAATTGTTCTTTAAAATTAAATAGGAAAAATAAAAAAAAATTTTTTTAATAAAATTAAATAGGGAAGAAAGAAATCATTATTTAAAAGACTTTCAAAACACATGAAATACAGTTGCTGTCAGACAAATATATTTTAAATTCTTGAATTAAAAATACAAATAGTATATTTTCAGAAGCATAAAAAAGGACATGTGGTATTATGGACATTTTTTTTCTAATTTGAAAATTATTCTAAGTCTAAAAACAGTCTCTCTTAGGTGGGTGGAGAAATGTAAACCAATCCTCACATAGAACAAAATTTTAGAAATAGCTACAAAGCCCAAGGAGAAATCTTTACCTAATACTGTGTTATTAATTAAAGAAAAAGAAAAGCAGTTTTAGAAACTCAATAATTATTTCTAAAAAAAAGTTACAAAGTAAGCATGCTGGTTATTTGATGTAGTAAATAAGAAAATGTTTCTAAAAGAAATTAACAATATGAAATTTAGTGTTTACAAATGCAGAATCTTGTCCTTAGATCCAAAATTTTAACTGCATGGTACAAGAGAGATGTGATTTAGCATCTGAGAAAAAGGGAAAGAGGGGATTAAAAAAAAAAAAAAAAAAAACTTAGAGAGTTTAATGAATAAGGGATATGATTCTCCTCTGATTTGCTCTGAGCTTGATTAAATCATACCTGGAATATTGGGTTCAAATCTAGGGATGACACTAAAAGTAGATGTTATGAGTGGAATAACCAAGGTGATGGAGGTCTAGAACTTCTGTCAAATGAGCGGGTAATGAATGCCAGTTGAGGGGTGGGGTTGATGACTGAAATGGAGAAAAACTAAGGGAGAGAAAATGGTTATAATCAAGATCTGAAGAGTGGAAAGGACAAATGATAGATTAAGTTTCCTCATAAGGATGTACTTTCAATATCCATAAGTATGCTGCCTCCTGGAGTTTTAGGTTCCCCATCCCTGGAGCTGTTCAGACAGATGCAGAGAGATACTTTCAGGATATTAGAGTGGGAATTATACATAGAGCAAATCACTGGACTACCTGGATTTCAAGATTTCTTCCAACTCTGAGATTCTCTAATTTTACGATTGGTGTGAGATTAATATACTAAGTGAATGTCTCTGCAAGATCTTCATAATGGAACTGTATTAATAGACAAAAATTTTGTTACACACATACAAAAACAGAAGTTGCCACCCTGCAGCCCATTCCCAAGGGATGGCTGATGTGCACCCATTCATTTCCAATGATTCTATTGTAATCAAGCATTCCTCAGTGATATCATTCTAATGACCTTGGGGCTAATCACTGGAAAATAATGTAGCAGTATGCACACATCTGCAGAATCAAAGGGAAGCAGTAGATGAATCTCACCTAGGTGATTCAGTGCCCTGCTTCTGCTTGTACTGAGGTTAGCATTCATTATTGGCATAAAACTTCACCAGAGGAAAAGATGGCTCTAAGGTCATATGGACCCAACAAAAGCATTTCTGAGAATCAAAGAAACATTACAAGTGGGCCTTACATTATTTACAAAACCCAGATCTCAATAGGTAAACTGATAATGCAATAAATTTGAAAGAATAGAAGCTGCAATTATTCACTTAAAAAGTTTAATCACAAGTTACAATTTTATCAAGGTTAAGGTTGCTATTCATCAAATATAGGGAATCTCAGCTTGCAAAGCAGATTCTATCTTTGATCTCAAATCATCTCATATGTAGAATTCTCCATCATGCTCATTTTTGAAAGCTTTCAGTATCACTTGATAGCTGCATGATTCCAAAAATTTACAAGAATCTTCCACAACTCACAAAGATTAAATCAAAAGGGATTGAAGACTCAAATGTAAGATCTGAAACCATAAAAGTCTTAGGAAAAAAGAATAGGGAAAAATCTCCTTGACATTGGCACTGGCAATGATTTAATGAATATGACATCAAAAGCACAAGCAACAAAAGCAAAAAAAAAAAAACAAAAAGTAAGTAGGACTATATCCAACTAAAAAGCTTCTGCTTAGCAAAAGAAATAATCAAGTGAATATAAAGGCAACTAATGGAATGGAAGGAAATATTTGTAAACAATCTGATAAGAAAAATATGTAAGAAATTCACAAAGCAAAAAAACAAATAATATGATTTTAAAATGGGCAAAGGACCTGAGTAAACATTTTTCCTAAGATACTATTCAAATGGCCAGGAGGTACACAAAAAGATGCTCACTATTATTAATAATGATGAAAATGCAAATCAAATCCACAGTGAGATATCTGTTAGAATGACTATTACCAAAAAAACAAGTGATAACAAGTGCTGGGAAATATGTGGAGAAAAGGGAACTTTTGTATACTGTTGGTAGAAATGTAAATTGGTGCAGTCACTGTGGAAAACAGTATGGAGGTTCTTCAAAAAATTAAAAATAGAACTACCATATGATCCAGCAACTCCACTTCTGAGTGTATATCCAAAAGAAATAAAGTCACTATCTCAAAAAGATATCTGCACTTCCATGTTTATTACAACATAATTTATGATAGCCAAGACATGAAAACAACCTAAATATCTATCAATGGATGAACAGATGAAGAAAATGCGGGGTACATATATAATGGAATATTATTTAGCCAGTGAAAAGAAAGAAATTCTACCACTTGTAACAGCATGGAAACTTGAGGGGATTATACCTAGTGAAGTAAATCAGAAAAAGAAAGTCAAATACTACACAATCTTTGTATATAGGTGACCTTTAAAAACAAACCATAAAAATGGAGAACAGATTGATGGTTGGTAAGCAGTAGAGAGTAGGAATGAGAGAAATGTGTGAAGGTGGTCAGAGGGTACAAACTTCCAGTTAAAAGAAGAATAAGTTCTGGGTAGTGTAACATACAACATGGTGACCAAAGTTTAAAATCCTCTATTATATGTTTGAAAAGTCACTAAGAGAGTAAATATTAAAAATTCTCACCAAAAAAGAAAGCAACTATGTAACTCACCTTATTGTGGTAATGATTTCACAATGTGCATGGATATCAAATCAAAATCATCACATGTACATCTTAAACCTAGCCAATGTTATTTGTCAATTATATCTCAATAAAGTTGGGAAAAATCTTTTTAGTTTACAAGAGAAGCTGCAGCATCATGAAAGTGATTTCTATAAAATGAAAAGAAACATTTACCACTTATCAAAAAAGATTGAAACGGATTGTGCTTAAAGGAATTCAAGATTTTCTGTGCTTGGATTTAGATAAAAATGGAAGACAAAGAGGTAGATGATAGATACATATGTACATAATACATATATACATTAAACACATACATATATACATATTGGGTTGACCAAAACATTAATTTGGGTTTTCCCATAAGAGCTTACTAAAAAACCTGGATGAACTTTTTGGCCAATCTAATATATAGATGACAGGTAGATACTGCTTGAGTTTAATGTGTTAATTAATTAATATTATACGTTTACATAGCAATATACACAAACTCTAGAGAAATTAGGTTCTCCTCAACGTTCCTAGTTTTGACAACTAGGGATGCAGCTAAGATAGTGAAATAGTAAATGACATTCTCCTTAAAAAATAGTAGCAATATTCTCCACTTCTAAATTTAGAATATATTCACTGGGGGGCTCAGTAATCTCCTCAGAGTACTTTCTAATTTCAGCCACAAGTTATACAGGCAGTCTGAGCAGAAGATGTTTAGGGGAAGCTTCAAGCTGAGGGTCAACCAGAGGCAGTGAACTGCCCCTAAGGGACCACCTGTGCCAAAATGCAATTTGGTTGTGGACCTCTTGTCAACAACCAGTCACATTAGCCCAGAGACAAATAACTAGATTAATGGTACGGATAAACACAGAAGAGGGTAATAATCTTGCTGTGTAAGTAAGAACCTCAGCCTCCTCTTGAAACTGAGCGGAACCCTGTAGGCATCCAGGGCACAGAAGCCAATCAGGGAAAGAGGGGATGCAGAGACAAGGGAAGAGCAGCCAAGAGAAAATAGTGCGGTCTTGGGGCAGGGTCTTGGTTTCACCTCAAGGGATACACATAGTATCTTTAAGTTCTTCTGAAGAACTAAAACCCCCACCTCATGTAAGATTTTCCAGAGAGAAGGTCAGCTTGATAACCTCAAAGTTCATCAAGAGACTACTTGCGGCCGGATTAAATAAGTGCAGGCCCTGCACACACTCTGATCCTTATCAGCAGCCCTGCCCGTGAACCGTTGCTAGAAAACTCCTCGCCAAATCCCTCAGGTTGGGATACATTGTTTTTCAGGGACTTGAGCCTGTTGTGTTCCCCTTTGCATGCAAAGCAATAAAGCTATTCTTTTCTACTTCACCTAAAACTCTGTCTTCAAGATTCAATTCAACACCACTGTACAGCAGCCTAGATTTTGACATCACTCTCTCCTTCATCTCCTGATCCAGCTTCAAGCACTGGGGAAAGAATGGCTTTGATTTATGCATGAAAATGAAGTTTTAAAATAATCAGGACTGAGTCTCGCAGAGTTTACTTGAGACTGCTTTGTTAACAAAAAATATCTGAGAAATTAAGAAAGCAGACCAAGGCCATAACAATCCTTTTACCATGCAGAAAGGTTGGACAGTGCACAGCCGGTAAAAGTTGTTTAAAACAGCAAAAAAAAAAAAAAACCTGTTTATACCCTCAATGAGGTGTGACTCTTCACTCAACTTGTCACATATATTATACATTCAGAAAGTTTCCTAAACAAGTATAAGCTTTGCCTCTCCTGCTATTTCTCAATCTAATGCTATACGTATCTAACTGCATCTCTATGAAATAACTAAAAATGACTTACATTCATATAAAGTCTTCGATTTCACATGGTTCTCTCACTTTTTTAAAAAAATCTTACAACAGTAATTTTGGCAGTTAGAAGTGTACAGCTAGAATATAGTAGATCAGGAGCTCATTCTCAAATCCCACAAAACTCTAAGTTGGAGTTTCCATTTCCATCTAGAGCTGATTTCCCCTCCCTGACTACCAGGTTTTGTGTTTTTTGAGGGTGGTGCCGATGTACCCAACGTGGTCACTTGCTGTGCATCTTCCCCCCTCTCTGTTTCCTCCTTCACTGCTCCTTGGACTGCTTCCACCTCCCATTTTTTCCCTCATCGTTGCCCCTTCCCTCCCCCCACACACACTTCTGTTCACTTCTTGTCTAATTACTCCCATGGGAAAGAAAACAGTCACTGAATCCAAATGCCATTGTCAGTGGTGGGCCCTGCAGGAAACAATAACAGAAGGAGTGCTCATCACTCAACAGTGGAAAGACATGGTTCTAAAGGGAATACTTCACAGCTGTTGAGAGAATCAAGGTTTTGGTGGGGTGTTTCTCCCCTACTTCGGTGAGAAGGATAAGCTTGGCAAATCAAAGCTGGCATTTCTTCTTTAGCATCTGATTTAGGAGATTACACATCAGAGGAAAGCACTTGTAAAAGGATTATAGCATTACAGAAAAATAATTGGAATGTTTCATCTCTGAATATCATATCTTGTTAAAGTTGCTGTAGGGACTAGCCAGATTAATTAGAAAGAAGGAATATTCAATTTCTCTGCCTCAACACTCTGATGGTCAGAGATATTCCTGTTTATACTAGTAAATGTTAAGTCTAAAGATAAACCAAAGGAGTGAATTGAAGGAATTAGCCTGAAAAACTTGGCAGCTTCCTACCATGTATCCTCCAAAAGATGATCTATTCAGTATACATAGGGAAGAAGTTGGGTCATAAAGTTCCCATTATTCACAATTCTGCAGTCACATATGGGAAGTGAGAGAGCTAGGTACACTCAGAGCCAGACACTGACATGGGAGCTTTATTAATGTCACATCTTTTACTTCTCCTTGAAATCCCATGAGTTTATATTCAGGGAACGAACTGACACTTGGATTTCAAACTCAGATCAATCTGATCTCATAGTGCCAGGTACCATCTAGGATAAAGATCTTTATCAGTGATAATGGCAGATATCTCCACCAATCATGCCACATATTCACATTATTTTCTGTCCCTAAACATTGTGCCATTTCGTTTGAACTAAAGTTGGGGCCACTGGACTTAATTCTGGCCAAGAGGAAAGTAAGTGAAATGGATTCACCACTCCCTAGTGCAGACAATTAACAGCTTCCCTCATAGCTCAGTTGGCAAAGAATCCGCCTGCAATGCAGGAGACCCCGGTTTGATTCCTGGGTCAGGAAGATCCACTGGAGAAGGGATAGGCTACCACTCCAGTATTCTTGGGCTTCCCTGGTGGCTCAGCTGGTAAAGAATCTATCTGCAATGCGGGAGACCTAGGCTTGATCCCTGGGTTGGGAAGATCCCCTGGAAAAGGGAAGGCTACCCACTCCAGTATCCTGGCCTGGAGAATTCTGCGGATTGTATAGTCCATGGGGTCACAAAGAGTCGGACACAACTGAGCAACTTTCACTTTCAGTAGAGACAATTAGAGTGGCTGTGTTTCCTGCATCTTACACTTCCTTTTGGAAACCACGTGGCAGTGAGATAAAGGAAGATGACTGACTTAGCAGGTAGAAGAGAAAGCAGCTCGCCTATTCACCCAAAACTCTATCTCTGAAATTTGATTCCACACCAGTGCGCAGAGGCTGAGTTTTCAGCATCACCTTTGCCACACACCAAATCACACGTGAGCAGCTGCCCTCATGTCTACACCTGTGACCTCAACTGCCCTTCACAGGAAAGGCTGACCTTCTCCTCTGCATAAGCTTTCCTGTGTGTTAGACACCTTGCCACTTGATTGGCCCTACATCTGGAAGCCTCTCACCAATGATACACAGAAAAGAAACATATCCCAAGTTTCTTTTAACTGTAGAATTATTCTCTTCCTCCCTCCTACTCCCCATAGACCAGCAATCCCAGTGAAATTCCCCTGGCTCCCTGCCCTACATTGCTCTGAAGTTTCTGTGGACCTTAGGTCCCTGAATCCAAATACACAAAGTTCAAACCCTGTACTTATTTCACCTTAACAAAGGACAAGGAATGTGTCCGAGGGGTAAACATTGAACTGAAAACTAATAGAATAAAAAACGACACAAAGAATCTGAACTGCCTGAAGGCAGGATTAGAAAACTAGATGACTGAGCAGGAAAGAAGGCCAGTGACAGCCAGGCTAACTACTTGACAACTTTGCCTCGGGCCAGCCCTTCCCAGACACAGGGAATGTGTCTTCTTCCATTACTGTCAAATGCTCCAATCACTTTTTAAGATGTCTCTCTAAAGATCACTTTTTTTTTTTTTGCCTCTTCGTTACTTTTTTTTTTTTTTTTGCTCACTCATTCAGCTATGCACAATGTGAAAGCAGGACAGAAGATGCATTATGTTAGGATTTCGTGTGGAGTGTGGCCTGCATTAGCTGTTAGGGCATAAGCTAAAGACCAGGAGCTGGGGTCTTTGATAACAGCTGACCTGGAGGGCACAGATGTGACTTCAGTCTTAAGTGTTCACCCCCATGTTAGAACAGGCAGGTAGCTAGATAGGAGTAAATTGATACATGGGCCATACAGCAGGAAACTACGCATCTTCTAAACAACATCCTTGGGGTCCTTGGGCAGACAAAAGCAGGAACTTCTAGATGGACAGGAAGCCACACATTTTGGGGTGACAAGGGTCCTGGAGGCAGACAAAGGTGGTAAAAGGCAGGAATCTTTGGTATTAGAAAGTAGTCTTTTGCTCATTTTACTCTTGTTACAAAAAAATTAGTCTTGCACTTAAGTTCCCATTATGCACTGACGCCATGTAGCTTCTGATCAAGACCAAATAAGGACAAAAATCTCTCCTCCCTTCGGGAAGGTGGCATTGGAATGAAAATCAGGGAATAAGACCCCCAAACTGCTCCCTCCCCAGTGAGCATCTCACCCATTCGTTTTCAGACCCCACATAATCTATTTGCCAAAGAGACTCACTTGGGTCTGCCTCCTCTCCCCTTGAAAGCATGTGTGTGTGTTAGATGCTCAGTCATGTCCAACTCTTTGCAAACCCAAGGACTGTAGCCCGCCAGGCTCCTCTTTCCATGGAATTCTCCAGACAACAACACCGGAGTGGGTTGCCATTCCCTCCTCCAGGGGATCTTCCTGATCCAGGGATCGAACCCAGGTTGCCCACATTGCAGGCAGATTCTCAACTGTCTGAGCCACAGGGGAAGCCCCCTTAAGAGCATACTATCACTTAATAAATCTTTGCTTTTCTTTCTTGATCTCTCTGTCTCATCTCTGAATTCTCTCTGTGATGAGATAAGAACTTACTTTCTGGTAACGCCCATACACACACACATTATTCTGTAAATGACTTCACTCCCTCCAGCACCAGAGATACCCAGGCCACAACAGAAAGAGGTCCAGAGAACCCTGGTATGTGAAGTAGGAGAAAATAGCCTCCAGGGTAGAATTAGCACATAGGAGCAAAAAGGACCGAAGTAAGTACTGCAGCCTGTGTTGACTTTCAAAACACAGTGACTGTCCTAATAACTGATTCCCAGCCGATGAACACTCAGAGTAGTAGACCCGCGACTCTTGAGATCAGGATTGTCAATGGAAATCATCAATAAACAATCTATAATAGGAATAGGAAAGGGTTTTATTTGAACCAAAAAGAGTCAGACACGACTGAGCAACTAAACAACAACAAGAAAGAGTTATACCCCAGAAGACAGCCTCTCAGAAACTAAGGAACTGATCCAGAGCAGTGTGGTTTTCAGCACAGTTTTATATCTTGTCAGAACAAAGAATATTAAAGAGTCAGGGATACATTCTTTCAAGGTTCAAAGAAGAAAAAAAAAAAAAACAGATTAGCATGTACACGGTCAGTCATTACAGCCTCGGCTCCTAGTAAGGGAGTCTTGTCATCAAAGGAATACCAACATTGGTGTCCCAGGAAGGAAGGCATTTAATCTTTATTTTTAACATGGACTTTTTTTTTTGCTTCTGGTCAATGCACACTTTTCCTTAATAATTAAAGCAGATGTACAGTGCATGCTTGATAAGCCACAAACAAGCTTTTATAGTTAGTATCAAATTCAAGTTAACTCATGTATAAGCCAGAATGACTTCATGCTCAGCTGCTCAATAGTTCCCGGCCCTTTGTGACCCTGTGGACTATAGCGCATCAGGCTCCTCAGGCCATGAAATTTTCTAGGCAAGAATACTGGAGTGGATTTCCATGCCCTCCTCCAAGGGATCTTCCTGACCCAGGAATCAACCCCACTTCTCTTGTGTCTCCTGTATTGGTAGGTGAATTCTTTACCACTGAGCCGCCTGGGAAAGCCCAGAATGACTTCCCCATACCTCAATATGTGAAAATTTCTATTATAAAAATATAAGGTAGAGGAAGGGGTCTTCCCACATGGTGCTAGTGGTAAAGAACCTGCCTGCCAATGCAGGAGACATAAGAGATTTGGGTTCAATTCCTGGGTTAGGAAAATCCCCTGGAGGAGAAAATGGCAACCCACTCCAGTATTTTTGTCTGGGCTGGCTACAGAGGAGCCTGGCCGGCTATAGTCCATGGGGTTGCAAAGAATCAGACAAGACTAAAGCAACTTAGCAGCAGCAGCAGGGTGGAAGAAATGGGAAGGAAGACATGCAACAGGGAGAAGTAAGAAAGAAAGAGTGGAAAATTTGGAAGAACACACTACAGGGAAGAACAATATGGAATAGGCCCTCAAAACACCTCAAAATCAAATTGTAGCAATTACAAATAGGAAAGAATGAGAAATAGTCAATGGAAAATGAATAGAGTGTACAATAAATTTCAAGAGTTCAGAGGAAGAAGAAATCTGAAAAAAAAACCTGAGACAAATAATGTAAGATGATTGCTGTGAGAACTTCTGTAGATGTGACTCAGAAGTAACACTAAAAAACAGTAGTTGAAACCAGGAAAAAGATCGAGAGGTCTTGACAACCCAGGCAGGACTAGCCTTTCATCATTTCCTCCCCAGATCTGGTTTTATAAGTGCCATCAAGAACAGAAGTAACATGAGTCTGTTTGCCCTTCCCAGAGCTCAGCAGCTCTCCCAGTCACTTTGTACGAGCCTCACCAGGAATCCAAAATGAAATAAATGCCTCTTACCAGTGCTTCTTCCCTAATGGCTCAGATGATAAAGAATCTGTCTGCAGTACAGGGGACCTGGGTTCAATCCCTGGGTTGGGAAGATTTCCTGGGGAAGGGAATGGTTACCCACTCCAGTATTCCTGCCTGAAGATTTCCATGGACAGAGGAGCCTGGTGAGCTGCAGTCCATGGGATTGCAAATACAACCCCGTGTTAGATGCATGGCTGAGTATCTAACACAGACCTGGGTTATGTGCTATGTGCTAAGTCATTTCAGTCATGTTGGGCTCTTTGTGACCCCACGGACTGCAGCCTGCCAGGCTCCTCTGTCCATGGAAGTCTCCAGGCGAGAATACTGGAGTGGATAGCCATTCCCTTCTCCAGGGAATCTTCCCAACCCAGGAACTGAACCCACATCACTTATGTCAGCCTTGGTTAAATAATTTTCTATTCTCAGATGCAAAGTGTAAGGGCTTCAGCTTTCTCCATTCCCAGTTTCTTTTTTATGTCAACAAAATACATGCAGGTAGAAATTTAATAAAAGGTCATATTTTGTAATCTGATGATAAATTTTGAGAAGCAAGACCTGACTTTTTCCACCATGGCAGAACCTTAGATGCATCTGCCAAGCTAACCAAGCTCCCTCATGGACACTGACTGTGTGTTACTAAAGCTTGTGCTCAAGGATAGAGGTGTCTGGCTTCTAATCTATTATCTTCATAAACCTGAATATGGGGTCGCTGTGTGCCACATTTTATTATTATTCTTAGAACTTGCATCAGAGAATATCTGGATCAGAAGTAGGAGGTCAAGGTGAGGGTCAAAGTTGTAACAAAGTAGCTCTTGAACTCAGTCAATACTGAGATCTGAGACCTAGAGAACTGATTCAACCAGAGTAAGGATCCACAGCCAGCACTGAAATAGAAAGTGACAGAAGGGTGGGTGAACATGGCAAGTGAGAGAGGTGTAATCAAGAAAATTCTCAAGTTCCATCTCTCCTTCCTTGTAGGAAAAAGAAATTGTTAGCTTGGATAGGTTGCCACCACCTCCCTGAAAGGCACACGTCAGAGGGTTATTCTGCAATGATAAGCCCATCTGTCCCTCTTGAATAATCAACCTTGTTACCATGCTATTACTTCCCTCATTACAGTAAGTCCCCTACATACAAACATGTTCTGTTCCAAAGGCATGTTTGCAAGTCCAAGTTGTTTATAAGCCCAACAAAGTTAACCTGAGGACCCAACTAATACAATTAGCTATATACTACTGCACTGTAACAGATTTATTTTTCCACAGACCCAGAGGAGGGAGGTGTTTTTGGAATGATTCAAGCACAGTAGATTCTGCGCTCCTGTGAGATTCTGATACCTCCACTGATCTGATAGATGGCACAGCTCAGGTGGTAATGCAAGAAATGAGGAGCAACTAAAAATATAGCTGAAGCTCTGCTCACTTGCCCACTTCTAGCCTTCTGCCATGCAGCCCGGTTCCTAAGAAGCCACAGACAGGTACCAGCCTGTCGCCTGGAGGCTGGAGACCCCTGCCACACAGTGTACTGTACCACAAAGTGCACAAAAGCACAACCATTTGTAGGAGACACACACGTGTGACAACGTACACCAGACACGTGAACACTGAACACGCAAGCACACATTCACATCTTTTAAAGTTCACAATTAGAAGTTTTGTATGTAAGGGACTCACTGTACTGACTTGAAGGTGATCATTTTGGAAGTCTATTGAGGAAATAGCAGATTTCTCTAGGACTTTCTCTGAAATCTAGAAGAGGTTGAACAAGTCCCTTCAAAAACACTGCTTCCTGACCCAGTTGTATAGAAGCAGAGAGGGCTCAAGAGAAAGGGCTCAGTAGAAAGAAGACTCAAGAAGTAGGACTGGTTTGACCTCCTGCCTGGTTGAACACCTAACTGTTGTTCCTAGAAGTTCCTGGGGGAGCTTGGTGGCAGCCCCCCAGAGTTGGTGGGGGGGGTGGGGGGGTGGTTGCACAACCAACATCTGTCACCAATAGGAGCTAAATCTGACAGAAGCAGAGAGTTCATCAAGATACTGAGGACTTGAAGTGTGGAGAACAATCTGCTTCAGAATTCACCAGGGACATTGTTAAGTCTGGGCCCCACCCTAGATCCATTCAGTCAGAAAACCTGGATGTGAGCTCAGTAATCTGCATTTTAAGAAGCTTCCCCTACTCCTGGTCCTTAATCCACTCCACTGATTTTAGGACTCATCCTGTTCTGTCTTCCCAGAATTAGCCACCTTCAAGAGAGAAGCAGGTAAAATCCAACCATCTAGTTAATACCATGGGAGAGCATATATATCATTACTCATTTCATCCCTCAGGGAATAATGGGAAGGGGTGGGGGAGCGAATGCCAGGAAACCCTGGAAGAGGATAGGAGCCAATTACAGAGACGCTAAAGTGCAATCTAGCCCAGAAGGATAGTTCTGTTAACCTCTGAGACATTTGAAATTTGGAACCAGGTCTCCCAGGTATAGTGATATTTAGGTGTTTAATAAAATAAGGACAGGGAGAGAAGAAGGGAGAGAGAAGGAGTTGGTAGAGTATGTCCAGTCTTATCCCTTAATGCCCTTGTGTTCTATCCAGGTCGTACCCTCAGCTCTAACTCACTTGCAATCAACCTCTCATTTCTCAGTGGGATTCTCATTCAGCATGCTGACTCCTTTTGAGGAACGTCTCCTGACCTATGGAGCTAAGAGATTCTCAGTCCATGTTAACTGCTATTCCCTCTGAGTCTCCAATGTGTCAGCTGCTTAAAGAAGAAAGCACTTTTCTTCTATTTTTATAGAAGATACTTCTGGAGGTCACAGCAGCTGGGGAGCATGCACAGAGAATAAGACAAGGATGGATGTGCAACGCTGGAGCTCAGACCATTCCAAGTTTAACCAGCTCTTTAGTTACCCTGCAAACCCAAAATCCAAACCCAAAGTATAGTGGGTAGCGGGTAGAGGAAGCAGAGAACAGGAAGGGAGAGGGTGTGACTTCTGAAATGTTTCACAAATTGTCCCCACTCCTTGACCCTTGAGGCCTCTGGGTCTCCCAGTCTGTCATGAATTCAGGGACCATGGTCCTGACATCATCCTCCCTACCACTGACATTCTTGTTTCCAGACTTTCCACTCCAATTACTAAATATTTTAATGCCACTGTATCTGAAAGCATGTTCTGTGCTAGGCATTGAGGTTAGGCTGTTGAAATGGAGTATGTATGTTTTAATTTTTAATTTCAAGTTCTTGGTTGCAGACTTGAAAACTACACAGAATAAAATTAAAATAATCTCTAATCCTATCTCAAGCTGGAATCAAGATTTCCAGGAGAAATATCAATAACCTCAGATACACAGATGACACCATCCTTATGGCAGAAAGAGAAGAGGAACTAAATAGCCTCTTGCTGAAAGTGAAAGAGGAGAGTAGGAAAGCTGGCTTAAAACTCAACATTCAAAAAACTAAAATCATGGCATCCAGTCCCATCACTTCATGGCAAATAGATGGGGAAACAACAGAAACAGTGACAGACTTTATTTTCTTGGACTTCAAAATCACTGTGGTGGCGACTGCACTCATGAAATTAAAAGATGCTTGCTCTTTGGAAGAAAAGGTATGACCAACCTAGACATTATATTAAAAAGCAGAGACATTATTTTGCTGACAAAGGTCCATCTAGTCAAAGCTTTGGTTTTTCCAGTAGTCATGTATGGATGTGAGAGTTGGGACTATAAAAAAGCTGAGCACCATAGAATTGATGCTTTTGAACTGTGGTGTTGGAGAAGACTCTTGAGAGTCCCTTGGATGGCAAGGAGATCCAACCAGTCCATCCTAAAGGAAATCAGGCCTGAATATTCATTGGAAGGACTGATGCTGAAGCTGAAACTCCAATACTTTGGCCACCTGATGCAAAGAACTGACTCATGGGAAAAGACCTTGATGCTGGGAATGATTGAAATAGGGAGGAGAAGGGGATGAGAGAGGATAAGACAGTTGGATGGCATCACCAACTCAATGGACATGAGTTTGAGTATGCTCCGGGAGTTGGTGATGGACAGGGAAGCCTGGCGTACTGCAGTCCATGGGGTCACAAAAATTCGGACACAACTGAGCAACTGAACTGAACTGACCTGAACAAGTAGATCTATGTGCTTCTATTATTAAATGTGTAAATATGTACACAACTGCAAACTTTTTTCAGACCCTGTCATACCCAAGTAAGAATCTAATTTATTCTTTTTTCTTCTACAAAGTAATGAGGGATATTTTCATTTTTACAACACGCTATTTATAGGCTAACATTTTGGAGGTTTTGTTTGTTTTAGTTTTTACTTTTATTATTTTTCTAGCATTTCAAGATGGCCCCAGTAAGCTCTTGCTGTTGTCTAGATAATACATTCCAGGTGAAGTGGTTTTCTCTTAAATCCCTTTCATGGACTGTAGCTTTCTCCACCCTGCAATTTTTACTGTAAGTGTCTTCCTGATTTCAGGCATCAGGACTGAAGCCACATTCCATAATCTAGAGTTTATTTCTCCAACCTGAAAGAGCTTCCCAAAATAATAATTTAAATAACATATAATGCCTAGCATTTAGGGAGGATTACAAAATTTCATTTTACATAATTTCATTCTGCACCAAATAGGCTCCAACAATACCCAAGACTATGGTCTTAGATTCTCCCACTACTGTAACCATGAGCTGGAATTTGTCATATGTGATGAGGAAGTTCAAAGTATCTCTTCCTTGCTTGGTTGTCTGTTGTAAATCTTTTCCACTCATCCCCCTAGTAACGAAATGGCTCATGTGCTCGCTTCGGCAGCACACATACCAAAGAAATGGCTCAGTACTAATCCTCAAGCATACATACATATTCCTCAAGCAAATCACTGCAGATGGTGAGTGCAATCATTAAATTAAAAGACGCTTGCTGCTTGGAAGAAAAGCTATGACAAACCTAGATAGCAAATGAGAAAGCAGAGATATTACTTTGTCAACAAAGGTCTGTCTAGTCAAAGCTATCGTTTTCCCTGTAGTCATGGATGGATGTGAGAGTTGGACCATAAAGAAGGCTGAGTGCCAAAGAATTGATACTTTTGAACTGTGGTTTTGGAGAAGACTCTTGAGAGTCCCTTGAACTGAAAGGAGAGCAAACCTGTCAATCCTAAAGGAAATCAGTCCTGAATATTCATTGGAAGGACTGATGCTGAAGCTCCAATACTTTGGCCATCTGATGCGAAGAGCTGATTCATTTGAAAAAAACCCTGATGCTGAGAAAGATTGAAGGTGGGAGGAGAAGGGGATGACAGAGGATGAGATGGTTGGATGGTATCCCCGACTCAATGGACATGAGTTTGAGTAAGCTCCAGGAGTTGGTGATGGACATGGTAGCCTGGCATGCTGCAGTCCATGGAGTCACAAGAGTCAGACACGACTGAGCGACTGAACTGAAATGATTCCTCAAGCAGATTTCTTACTTATGCTCTCTTCATTGTATTCTACTATATAAATTTATTAGACATCCCTCTTTTCAGTAATTTGGGTAATTTCTAATTATTCATTATTATTTTTAAAACCACTGGGTAAACATATTCATTGATAAACCTTTGCAAACAATTTTGATCATTTCCTTACGATAAACTCCTACAAGAAAAATGGGTAAATGAGCATGGCACTTTTACAACTTGTGACAACTATTATTAAATCACTCTTCATATGTAAGTATTTAAATTCTCGATAACACTGAAAGAGCATTTTTCTTTTCCTCACCATTATCAATACAAAATATTGCATTTTAAGTCTTTACAGATTTGTTAAATAAAACAAAAAAGACAGCATTTTTTTTCTTGGCCATCTTTTGCCAATTATCTATCCATATCTGTTGTTCATTTTCCTGATTTTTTACATTGATCTATAAACACATTTTTATGTATTAAAGATCTAACCCTCTGAATTATATATATGACCAATATTTTTCTATTTTTTCACTTAACTTATTTTATTCTCAACATTTTTGTATTAAAATATAAGCATGGTGGTCAAATCATTTACGTGATAATTTATACTTTTGCTTTGATGTTGAAAAATAAAGGTTTTTCCCTCACACTTAGATAATTGCCTATATTTTCATAAAATGTTATGTGATGTATTACTTCACATTTACTCTTTATTTTAATGTTAGTATATTTTAGTGGACTGTGCTATAAAAATTGGAACATTTTTTCATATAGATAGTTAATTGTCTCAGCACCAGAAATTAATAAATCCTTCTTTTAACCATTAATTAGAAAACTCTCTTTAATCATATACTAAGTTCTTATGTGCAAATACTTGTTTCAGGGTCCTATTTTGTTATTTTTTCTATTCAACTGATTTATATGTATTTTTGCTTCAATGTTGTAAAATTTTGTGTGTTTTACACTTAACATATACTTTACTATCCAGTCAGGAGCATTCCTTTTGATCTTCCAGATCCAGGGATCAAACCCAGGTCTCTTGCAATCCAGGCAGATCCTTTACCCTCTGAGAACTCAGAATTATGTTTCAAAAAAACTCGTGTTGGTATTTAATTAGAACCTACATTACACCTATAAAATTTTGGGAACCTACAATATCGATACAAATTGAGGGTTCTCAATCATGAACTTTTATTTTTATTTGTTCAGTCAAATCATTTTAATAACCTGTTGTAATAACTTTTATAGCATTCTGTAGTTTTCTTTAAGGCTTTGCACCAAATTCATGATTAAGATAAAATCATAGATATTTTACTTTTGTACTGCTCTTATGGATAATATTTTCCCATTATACATCTAGAGGTACTAGATGTATAGATTAAAATAATTGATTTTCCTATATTTATTTTAGATCCATTTATCTTTTTATACTCTTTTTACTGTAAGTTTGTTTCCATAGCTTCCCTTAGTCTCTATCTCCTTTAGACAATTCTTCTATTTGCCCCAAACGTCATAAGAAAAGTTTCCTTCATATCTTTGTAGTTTGGGGTGTCTATGGTCTGTGGCCTCCAATAGCATGATTCACTTGAGATAATCTCAAGGACCCTTTAGGTTTTCCAGGTGGTAAAAATCCTGGAAAAAACCTCAGTGGTAAAAAACCCGCCTGCCACTGCAGGAGATGCAGGTTCCATCCCTGGGTCAGGAAGATCTCCTGGAGAAGGAAATGGTAACCCACTTCCTTGTTCTTGCCTGGAAAACCCATGGACAGAGAAGCCTGGCAGGCCACAGTGCACTGGGTCGCAAAAGAATTGGACATGACTTAGCTACTAAACAATAACAACAACAAAGGACACTTTTCATTTTTTAATGTGATCATATCTATCAGACAGAGAATGGGCATCCCTTTATTATTTCTTCCCACACTCAATCACTCTGATATTCTACAGATTTTCCTCTGACAATTTCCTCTGCCTTGAATCTCTTCTCCAGTCCATTCCTGTTTTCTTTACCCTTTACCTTCTGCCCACTTTCTCCCAGTAGGATTCTTCCATTGCATGATCAGAACCACTCCTAATCCAATGCTCTGAATAAATATCATTTTTCCTTTATAATGAATCTATTAATATATGTATATATGTCTCCACATCAAAATCTAAACTAGGGAATGAAGATTCCCAAAACCTAGCACTGTGTCTAGCACACAGAAGGTGCTCAGTAAAGTTGAATAAAACTGAGTGAAAGGCTCTCTTATATGTGGCTAAGCCAGCTAAAAAGAAAATCCAGGGGAATGAGAAATGAACTCGCATATCCTTAGCCATACTGATATATGCAAAAACAAAGTTCTCTGTTTCCTTCTTCTATTCTTTTAAGCTAGTGTTTGCTTAAGTCCCAACCACCTGCTGCTCTGCAGCTGTATCAGGGAATAAGTCTGTGCTCTAAATTACCAACTCAGAGCTTCCTGGTGGTTTTTCTACTAACAAGCTGCCAAGTCCAGAATGATGGGGTTTCTGTTTTAGCTGACAACCAAAACAAAATCTGGCTGCTCTAAACAGGCTTTTTTTTTACTCCACTTGCTGCTTCTGCAGCTAAAGTGGAAAATGACATATGAACCACCAAAGTCTGAGGCCAGTATTTCTATGAAATTCCATGGGTTTTAACACAAGGCATCAAGAAATTGTTTGCAGGTTAAGTGTTTACTTCTATAGAAAGCACCCATGTAACGTATGAAAAATACTGAAAATCTTACAGGCTATCCAGGTACTTCCCTGGTGGTCCAGTAGCTAATACTCCATGCTTCCAATGCAGGGGACCCAGGTTCAATCCCTGATCAGGGAACAAGTTCCCATATGCCACAGCTAAAGATCCTGCATGCCACAATGAAGGCTGAAGACCTGGAACAGCCAAACAAATCAATAATTTTTTAAATAAAAATAAAAAGTTGTCTGTGGCCCTTCCTGCCCAGGCACCCATCTCTGATGACAGTACCAAGAGCTGCGATGTAGAGGGACTCACTAGTCTGTCTGTTTCTCACCTCTAAAAGGGAAGAACAAACTAGTCAAACTTAACATTTGCTTCTGCTAAACTTTCTTTGCCATTAGACAAAAGAGTGACCCATACTGGGAACCTCAGACACTGAGACAAAATGGCGAAAAGCTATTTGGGGACTAAGAGGTCTTTCAGTCCCACTCACAACAATCTTGGTGTCAATTAAGACTCAATCAGAGTGTAATTAGAAAAGTATAGATGAAACGAGCATCATCTCCATATTGGATCACCGTGACAACGTTTCTCATCTCCTTTGGGTGAACCCATCTGGTGTGGGGACAGGGGCCAGAGGAGGGGAGACCTCAGAAGATCACAGCATCCCCTTGAAATCATCCAACCTTCATATTCTATAGCACTGGGGAAAGAGAGGAGACATTTTCAATTGTCAGATAGTTTTTGTGAATCATAAATAAACAAGAGAATGGTGTGTCAGTAATAGTAACTTGAAAATTATAAAACATTGCATAGTTTATTGAATATTTACTATGTGTCCAGCACAATGCTAGCATTTTAAATGCATTACCTTAAAATCTCACCTTGGGTTACACAATTGATAAAAATTTGAGCAGAATTTGACTTAGGAAACCCTACACTCTGCTCTTATTTGATCTCAGGTGAGCAAAGTTAGAAGCTGTCTTCCCAGACTATTCCAAATTACACATAGAAAAATCTACTTACTTCATAGGGAAGAATGGAAAAGAGAGGTCTAAATAGGCCAAATGAATTTTCAGGAAGACTTCCCTTCTAGGGACACTAGAAATGCAACCTAGAGGAAAAGGGCATAGACTCTGGGCTCCATCAGCCCTTGGGGACATCTGATCCTCAAATGAATTTCTGAAAACACTTCTCCAGATATGACTCTCCCCCTTCCCAATAAAATGCCAAAATTTCCTGCCTCACTCATGGTAGACACCATCATAGATGTTTTCAGTGAGTTTCTGCTTTAGATAAAGGAAGCTTTATAGTATTAAAAAGAGCATTCACAATGCTAATTTTAAAACACTGTTCATAGAAGCATGTCTTGGGTACATGATTTCTAGACCAGCCTAAGCCATTTATTTAGTTAAGTTGACAAAGATGTATGCACATATTTTGAACAACTGTTTCCCGAAATATGTATTAAGTATTCTCCCTCAATTTTTTGTTGACTGCTGAGTTATTCTGTTTCCTGACAAAGAAATCTAATAGCAAAATGAATTCCCTTCCTAAAAAAATTTATTTCTGAATAATATACATAACCATTAAGTGTTACCAGTATCTATCACATATTTAATAAAGGTCAGTTATTTAAAACTTCAGCTACTCAGAAGAAAATAATGTCATCTGTTTGTTTTTGATGAGAGAGAGAAAAGATAGAGGTCATAAACTTTCAAAATAGATATTATAAAAGTCCATCAACTAATACTATTCATGACTTAAAGAAATGTGCTATAAGCCCTCATGCAAAGTCTGTTCACTTCTATTTTAGAGACTTTTCTAATAAGTTTAGTCATTTGGTATCTTAACCTATACTTGAATTTTCAGCAGGAAATTCTAATAATTTTTTTACAAATTCTGACCCTAGTGAGCAACTGCCCCTAATGATAGTCAGAAGCAACTATGAAGAGTAGACACAAGAAATCCAGAAACAGCTCTGTCTGTGTCCACTGGGGGCCACACTGTGCATACACCAAGGATCAGCAGGAGTCATTTCAAACACAATTTCAAACACATTTCAAATATATCATTTCAAACACAAAACAATACAAAACAGATGGTGTTCACTGTTCAAGATCATATCAGCATTTATCCAACAGTTTTTCTTCGCTAATATTTTAAATGTTACCTAAAGGAGTGGGCTTAATTTATAAGCTTCCTGCCCCTCTTCATAATTCCCAGATCAAGCTCACTCTGAGACTTGGACATTTAGTTTTCTAATCCTCGCTGTTCCTGCTGGGTCTCAGATGTGAAATCAACATAATCTCTGCTGCCGGCCAAGATGTGGGTGGGGAGTGGTGAATTGAGGAAAGGACCTGTGTCAATTTGAAGTCTGGTGATTTTTAGCTAGACAAACCTTTAAACCTTCTCTTTAAAATAGCACTAGTAACTACTAATAACCAAGTCCCAAACATGCTCTTTTTAAAAAATTTTCTTCACATATACCCTGATGACAAGGGAGAATGCTGCATCTCTTAAGTGGGAACACTTGTCCCTTGTTGCCTTCTATTTCTGCCTAAGCATCACTTACTGTCCTCCCAAAGCCAGGAAGAGTCCCTCCCTCTTACTCCTGCCTCCCAGGGGAGTGGCTCTTAGAATTAGTGACAGTGGTCACTGATTGGGCAGCAGCTCCAGGGGGTGGGGCCAGGGCGAGGTCCCCGGCCCAGACGCAAAGTGGATATGAATCCCCTGGTTCTTGGCTGGCGTCTGTGAGTGAATTAAGCTCAGCTCTACTGACAGGCTCCTTGGTCCAGAGTTTCAACTGTGTAAGTGGAGCGTTTATCCAGTGGGTGGAGGATGCCCACTGCCTTCAATGCTCTCAGAAAAATAAATTAGAAATATAATTGCTTACTGCGGGCTGGAAAAGTTTGTTTCAAAGTCTCCTAGGCAGATCTCCCCAAACACTGAGTCCAAAATCATATAGGGTGAGGGGCAGGGGAAGATAACCCCCAACTAAGCCATATTTCCCCATGCACATGACCAGGCATTTAGGTATGATTTTGCAATAGCCTAGATATTAACCCACAGCTTTGATCATGGTATGGCCAGTGATTTTCCTGTCTGTTACCAGTCAGAATCCAGAGAGCTGAGTATTTGGTGTCCCCAGCTCAAGTCTCAAGTTCCTCACTTCCTAGGAGACCAGGAAAGAATCTGAACTTTTGTCTTCCCGTTCCAAATTCAGCTCTCTCACAAGTTGTATGTGATGCCATCGGGGTCATTTGTAAGAATAAGAGGTTGAAGATGGATTGTCCCATTTCTACTGACTGTTTTGTCTAAGATTGGCTGCTGCTGCTGCTGCTAAGTCGCTTCAGTTGTGTCCGACTCTGTGCGACCCCATAGACGGCAGCCCACCAGGCTCCACTGTCCCTGGGATTCTCCAGGCAAGAACACTGGAGTGGGTTGCCATTTCCTTCTGCAATGCATGAAAGTGAAAAGTGAAAGTGAAGTCACTCAGTCGTGTCTGACTCTTCGTGACCCCATGGACTGCAGCCTACCAATTAAAACAGAGTTATCAATCTGTTAAAAAAAATAAAGTTTTTTTTTTTTAGAGTAATGGTTCTCAATCATGGGTGATCTTGTGCCACCCTAGGGCTATTTGGTAATGTCTTCAGACATTTGTGATATTTTTGGTTGCCCCAACTGGTAAATAAAGGATAGAAATGCTGCTAAACATCCCTAAAACGTATGTAACAGCCTGCACAACAAAGAACTGTGGACCTCAAAAGGCAATAACACTGAGACCTAGAAACCCCTGTTTAAGAGGCTCCATGAAACATGGGTGCTGACTATAAATTCAGCATCATATAAAAATGCACCAGAACCTCAAACTATAGAGACGGAAACCTCCCCAAAGTATGGTTCCTGCAGCTTTCTCATTAGTCACTGCGAATCTATCAGCCTGGTCAGGTCATCACCAAAACAGTCAGGTAAGTGAAGCTTGTATTTGCCCTTCTCTGATTTATTTATCTTCTCTCCTTACAAAATCCTAAGCCCATCTGTACCTCATACCTGTCCAGACTCTCTTTGGAGATGCTCTGCCATGCCTAGATTCAGTCCTCTCTAGTTCCTGAGCCAACACTGAGCAGGACAGAAAAAAAGAAAAGAATGGCAAATTAATAGCTTTACCTGAACAGAAACTTTCCCTAACTAGGAGGGAGTGTCTTCATTTTGATAACTAACGGCCTTACATATTGTAGCTTATTAAATTTAATAATAATCTTCTATAATACCCATAATTTCTATTTTAAAGTTAAGGAAACCAAGGCTCAGAGAGGTTAAATGATATGCCCACTATCTTAAAGGTGGTAAGAGGCTGGTGTCTGTTCTGTATTAATTCAGAAGCATACTTTATGCCCCATTTAGTCTGTACTTGTCTTTCCTGTTCTAATGTCATATCAAATTGGGCAAAGCCATTTTTCAGATTTATATTTTAAATTATTGGAAATAAATCCACAAGCCAAGTAAATCATCAGTGTCTTCTTTAAGCTATGTTTTAGTTAGGATCCTTTGATTGCAAGTTACAGAAAACAATTTGACCTAGGTGAAATAAATTGGGCAGTATATTATAGGGATGTAGGTATTCTCACAAAACCCAAGGAGGAAAAAAAAAGTGAAAAGCTGTTGCTGCTGCTTTTTCTGACTTCTTTACTCCAGACCAACTTGCTCAGCTTTCTCTCCATTGACTGTAGGGGAACATGGCCACCCCAAAGCCCCTGCCGCTGCACATATTGTCTGTTCTCTTTCTCTCTGTGTCTCTCTCCATCTCCCTCTCTCTTCCAAACCCAGGAAAAAAATATTCCCAACTGGAGACAAATTTCAACTCCCGATAGAGTTTTTAGTCCTTCCCAAGAGAAAAGAGTCATGTTGAACCAATGTGGAACTGGAAGCCCATTCCTATAGATGAGGAGGGGAGACTATTTCCCAGAAAATGATAAGAGTCCTTGTGTCATGGGCTCGGCTGGCCCATTACAATGAGAACATCTAATGCTCCACAGGTCTTTTGTGGATGAACACCGAAGCCCAGAACTGACCAAGTTGGTCCGCTTCTTTATGGAGAATCATGTAAGGTCAGTTAAAAGAATTGACACAGTAAAAGCAGATGATAATAATTTATTCTAGTTTCCTCTGAATTTTGATGAGCTCAATAAACAGAATAGTAAACTGATTAGAACACCCTCTACTTTCTGAACTGTGAGTCTTCTTAACTCCCCATTTCTTCAGGGGTTTAGCATTTGAACTCATGTCAGCTAATGAGCTTATTAGTCCTCTCAGGCCCCGTGTGACTCTCTGAAGCAGGGTTGTTGTTGTTTAGTCACTAAGTGGTATCCAACTCTTTTGTGACCCCATGAACTGTAGCCTGCCAGGTTCCCCTGTATATGGGACTCTCCAGGCAGGAAGACTGCAGTTGGTTGCCATCTCCTTCTCCACGGGATCTTTCCAACCCAGGGTTCAAACCTGTGTCTCCTGCATTGGCAGGTGGATTCTTTGCCATTGAGACATCTGGGAAACCCTCTGAATCAGGGAAAGGAGTAATTAAAAATGAATGGGTTTCTTTCTATAGGACATACAATGGCACCGTCCATATGGAATTTAGAAAGATGGTAACCATAACCCTACATGCAAAACAGAAAAAGAGACACAGATGTACAGAACAAAATTTTGGACTCTGTGGGAGAAGGCGAGGGTGGGATGTTTCAAGAGAACAGCATCGAAACATGTATATCATCTAGGGTGAAACAGATCACCAGCCCAGGCTGGATGCATGAGACAAGTGCTCGGGCCTGGTGCATTGGGAAGACCCAGAGGAATCGGGTGGAGAGGGAGGTGGGAGGGGGGATCAGGATGGGGAATACATGTAAATCCATGGCTGATTCATTTCAATGTATGACAAAAATCACTACAATGTTGTAAAGTAATTAGCCTCCAACTAATAAAAATAAATGAAAAAAAAATTTTTTTTTTAATGAATGGGTTTCTTTCTATAGGACATACAATGGCACCGTCCACAGAAAAGAGCTTTGACTATTTAAATGCAACCTGAGAGTAACCCTACTACTGGACCCAGTACTTTTCCTATTTTGTAATACTACCTTATTTATTCCTTTTTTAAATTAATTCATTTATTTTAATTGAATGCTAATTACTTTACAATATCATGGGTTTTGCCATACATTGATAAGAATCAGCCACAGGTGTACATGTTTCTCCCCATCCGGAACCCCCCTTCCACTTCCCTCCCCATCCCATCCCTCTGGGTTACCCCAGTGCGCCAGGTTTGAGTGCCCTGTTTCATTAAACTGGGACTCGTCATCTACTTCACATATGGTAATATACACGTTTCAGTGCTAGTCTCTCAAATCATCCCACCCTCGCCTTCTCCCACAGAGTCCAAAAGTCTGTTCTTTATATCTGTGTCTCTTTTGCTGTCTTGCATATAGGGTTGTCGTCACCATCTTTCTAAATTCCATATATATGTCTAAATATACTGTTTTGGTGTTTTTCTTTCTGACTTACTTCACTCTGTATAATAGGCTCTCTAGTTTCATCCATCTCATTAGAACTGATTCAAATGCAGTCTTTTTAATAGTGAAATTTTCAGTCATTTCTTCTCATTTTTTAAAATCTCAATGTTGCCAAGCATTCTTATTAAGAATGCTTAATAAGAATAAAATTGTTATTCTTAATAAGAACGCTTGACAGCATTGAGATTTTTTTTAAAAATGAGGACAAATGACTGAAAATTTCACTTCTAGGGTTTTAGATTCACACAGATAGACATTTTGGTCAAAACTATAACACCGGGTCCTGCCTTCTGCCCTATCCTCACACTCAGATTAGTCTTCTAAGCCAACCTGCTTCTTGATCATTGTAAAAATAAAAGGAAATACATTGGACACCAGAAAATGGTGTTGAGAGATGGAGTAAGTGCAATGAATAGAGGACATGTCAGAGCAAGTAAAGACACTTTCTCTTCTATCCTATAAAATGCAGAGCTGAAGGGCTACTGCAGACATCATAAAGTGGCTATATTTTTAGCCCCTACTCGTTACGGCTCTTAGTGAATAGTCTCTGTTGTCTTAAGCCATTCATCTTGGGAGAAATATGGCCCCATTTCTGTATTTATTTATCTCTTTAGAAATGGGAAAACATAAACTCTTGCACTATAATAAATTTTCTCACTTTTAATAGTTCAAATGATTCCACAGTAAAATGAAAGCCAAGCATTATTTTTATTCCTTGGATTTTTGTCATTTAGAGTATCCTTAGCACCAGTTAATATCACAATCCCTAAGAATGGCCTCAATTTGATGATCTATCTTCTGAAGATGGTTTTCTCAAACTTCAGACAGTTAAAAGTGGACTAGGAAAGAACTTAATCATCTCTGCTTTTTAAAAGTACAAAGAAAGCAGGTGTTTTTAGATAGTTTATTTCTAACTCATGCAAATTTCAAAATGTATAAAAGCAAAAACTGAGAGGACTAAAATTATCCCAAAATAATAGTTTTATCTAGGACACAAAGAGCTAAACAACTCCCAGTTATTCTTAGCATGAAATTTAACTGGAAAATATAAACTTAACAGGATTTTGGATGTACCAAGAATATGACTTAGTGACACCTTTGCTATTAAGGAAGCAATTTGATTTTCATATGTTTTCATATGAAAAGACCAGCATTGGGTTCATCCATTCCATCTGCCTCTCCTTATTTCTTGAGAATTACAGCACAAGAGACGTTTCACATAAATGCATACTTTCTATTGCTCGGCAGAGCTTCTACCCCAAATCTCTGCCTCCTTCCCTGAGCCAAGACAAACTAAAGGAGATCTAAAAGTTCCCATCTCTTCCTTTAACTCAGTACCACAACTTAGTAGCCTACTTCCTTGTCTTTTCTGAGCTTTCCAAATTCAAAGGGGACTCTTAGGAAGAAGGCATTTAAACAGGTAAAATAGTAAGAGTGAAAAAATGACAGCCTCACAAAAGCATTCAGATCAAAATATTTCCAAAATTACAGGCCAATATCCACTGTCCTCCTCTCCCAAATCAAATGTCCAATTGAAATTTCTGATCCTAAATATCTTCACATTTCTATTAAAGATCCTAGATAAAACTTTGCAGTATTCAGCGAGAAGTAAAGAAAGGAAATATCCATCTCACTATCCAGGTGAAAGAATATCCTATCTCTGGATATTTCCCTGTGTAAGCCATGAACATTTAATGAACTGACCTGTGTTCTTGCTGACACTTTTTCATCTGTCACTTTCAATAGGCCACCAAAGTGTCACCTCACGTTGATTCAGCAAGTCAACTTTAGAGTTGTAAACTTTCATTTTTACTAGATTCTAAACTACTTGAAGGGAAAACCTTGTCTCCTGCAGCTCAATAGTTAAGAGCAGACTGCCTGGTTGTTAATCACGGGTCGGCCCCTGACTAGCTGTCCGTGTTACTTTGCCTCCTGGGGTGTCAGTTTCCTCATCTGTAACATGAATGGGAATATTACTGGTAACTGCCTCATGGCAAGGCACAGAGGATCAAATGAAATAATATGTGTAAAGAACTCAGAGCACTGTGACATGTTGTTAGTGGTCACTTAACTAATTTCCTTAGTGTGTGGTGCCATCTTTAGTGCATTGAAGGAATAAATGAATCCTGAGAAATGTTTGTATTCTCTGTCAGAAGAAAATTTGGCATTATTGAAAAAAACATGGGTGCTGCTAGAGAACCCTTTTATGGCTTGAGAGAGACACATCCAGAGAGAATGGTAAAATATATACATCTTCCCAGTCAAAGGTTTTTGACCTTTCCTAATGGGGTCCACCTTTTCCCTGTTGCTTGGTTTATAGCACTGTTTAGGAACCAAGGAAAATTTCTTTCAAATAAAACAGAATTCAGAGGTAGGGTGAAGTTAACAGGAAAGGAAAAACATCTTTCATAGGAGCTCTTTCGCTCCTGTCCAACCTGAAAAATGGTCTCTATCTAGGAAAGAAATGAGGTGCAGAGAAAATTAAGAATGCAAGTAGTAAGTTGATTTTGGTCTTTGCGGGCATTTGAGTGGTATCTCAAAAAATTTAAAGGCCATCTCAAAGTGCTTCCTCTTATTTACGGTCTTACTTCCTGAATGAAATACTGTCTGCATTAATCCCGTCTGGAATTACAGGGCCTTTCTATGTTTGATGCCTCCAGAAACTTAGAACACAAACACCAACAGAAGAAAAATATATGGGCAAACATAAATTAGACCTTTCCCCCCATTGGGATGTATGCATGAATCGTAGCTTATAAATTTAGATTATGTCTCTACTGCCATCATGTGATAGAATGGTTTTTAGTGAAGATATCCTAAAATGAGAGTCCAAAACTCAAAACACAAGGCACTTTCAAGGCAAAAAGCTGAATTCCTCTTTCCCCTGACTATCAAACAGTATCACGGTTTCTGATGCTTGGGATCAAAGCAAAGATTTAGAAAATACTGTTTTGTCATCCAGAACAGAGCAGGGAGACAATGCAGGAAACTGAAAAGAATGTAAGACAGGGTCCAGCTGTTCTTCTCATCCGTGTGCAATAAAAGAAAAACTCTATTTTGTCTCACTGTACATATAAAAGCTCTAATTTTATTATTTTATTTTTATTTTTTTACAGTAGAAATCTTTGGCATCACTCAAAACAGGAAATTGCATTTTATGGATTTTATTATCTCTAGTTCCCACTTAGTCCAGGTACACTTATTTCTTCCCCACAAAAGACTTTAAGTGATCTTTTATTGATTGATAATTTAACAAAAGCTATGAATACACATAACTATAGTAAGTATCTATTTTAAGATTGATCCCATTGTCAGTTTATAACTATTGGCTCTTCAATACTTACTGCCCAGCCAGGGGGGGTCAGTGCTTAAGATATTTCATACCTTTTTTTTTTTTTTAGAACTTTTTATTTTGCATTGGGGTATAGCCAATTACCAATGTTGTAATAGTTTCAGATGAACAGTGAAGGGACTCAGTCATACATATACGTGTCTGCATTCTCCCCCAAACTTCCCTCGCATCAACTGCCACATAACATTGAGTAGAGTTCCATGTGCCTTACAGTAGGTCCTTGTTGGTTACCCATTTTAAATATAGCAATGTGTACAGGCAACCATAAGTTTGTTCTCTAAGTCTGAGTCTCTTTCTGTTTTGTAAGTTCATTTGTGTCATTTCTTTTTAGATCCCACATATAAGGGATATCGAACAATATTTTTCCTTCTCTTTCTGACTTCACTCAGTGTGACAATCTCTAGATCCATCCATATTGCTGCAAATGGCATTATTTCATTCTTTTTAGTAGCTGAGTAATATTCCATTGTATAAATATACCACATCTTCTTTATTCATTCCTCCATTGATGGACATTTACAGACATTTACATTCATTCCTCTGTTGCATCCATGTCTTAGCTATTGCAAACAGTGCTTCAGTGAACATTGTGATACATGTATCCTTTTGAACCATGTTTTCCTCTGGATATATGCATGAATGGGATTGCAGGGTCATATGGTAGCTCTATTTTTAGCTTTTTAAGGAACCTCCATACTGTTCTCCATAGTGGTAATGGTTGTATCAACTTTTATTCCTATCAACAGTGTAGAGGGTTCCCACCTTCTGCAGCATTTATTGCTTTGGGATTTTTTCATGATAGCCATTCTGGCTGGTGTGAGGTGATATCTCATTGTAGTTTTGATCTGCATTTCTCTAATACTTAGAGATGTTGGACATCTTGTCATGTGCCTTTTGGCCATCTGTATGTCTTCTTTGGGCTTCCCTGGTGGCTCAGTTGGTAAAGAGACTGTCTGCAATGCAGGAGATCCAGGTTTGATCCCTGGGACAGGAAGATTCCCTGGAGGAGGGCATGGCAACCTACTCCAGTATTCTTGTCTGGAGAATCCCATGGACAGAGGAGCCTGGTGGGCTACAATCCGAAGGGTCCCACAGAGTCAGACACAACTGAAGTGACTTAGCACGCATGCACATGTCTTCTTTGAGAAGATCCCCTAGAGAAGGAAATGGCAACCCACTCCAGTATTCTTGCCTGGGACATCCCATGGACAGAGGAACCTGGTGGACTACAGTCCATGGGGTCTCAAAAGAGTCAGGCACGACTGAGCCTGCACATACACACATATCTTTTTGGAGAAATGTCTATTTAGGTCTTCTGCACATTTTTTTTATTGAGTTGTTTGTTTGATGCTGTTAAGCCTCATGTACTGTTTGTAAATTTTGGAGACTAATCCCTTGTCAGCCACATTATTTGCAAAAGACACTTCGTATCTTATCTATTCTTCCCCGAATGTTTATTTCCATTCTTTATCCCCTGACTGTGCTTACAACAGATGATTTACAGTTCTACTGTTGGAGAAAAAGATAGACGCCTTCGGATGGACACTCCCTCAGCTACCTGTTTTATTGTACGTGTAAATTTTATACATCTGCCTTTCTCCTTCCTATTATAGTGGAAGAAGTTTTTGTCCTCTGTTGGGAGGCGAATCTTTTCACTTGTTCTTTATAGGAACATCTTTGTGTTTCCTCTTCATAATCAACTTCTCTGGTATTTCCTGTTTTTATAAATCACCTACCATTCACCCAAGTTCTCACACCGGAAAATCTGGATGTCATCCTTGACTCCATCTCTTTTCTCAATGTCTTATGTGCATAAATATTTATTGAATGCATCTTCCCCTTATCCTTATACCCACTGCCACTACATGACTCCAGGCCGCTCTGACCTTCCAGCTGGATTATCGCCACAGTTTCTAATTTAAAAGCTATAATTTTAGGATGATAACTCCCACCCATCCCTCAGGAGTGTCCATCCTCCAGCCTAGAACACTGCCCCATAATGGGTTCAGGTCATGCATTCTCTCCTGTGTTCCTAAACAGCTTTTCTCCCCAAGGGACCTAGGCATCCCCTTTCATGTTCATTTTTATTTTGCTGCTTTGATCTCTGTCTTATTGGCAATTACTTCCATCACTTTCAGTCACCTGAAAGTTTCAGAAGTCTGTCTCCTACAGACTTCTACAAATCATTGAGTCAATTCTTGACCTGGCTTTGAACACAGACCTCTCTCTTCCTCTGCCTGGGTGTGGTGACCCCAAGTTTCCCCAGTTCTGGCATAACTGAGAAATGCATGAAGGTCATCTTGGGCACTCCCTCCCTTTTCTGTCTCCCTAAGCCTTAACCCTTGGTCACAGCCTTCCTTCCACTGCCCATACAATGCCCTTTGGCTACTCCTTCCTCCCACCTCATCTGGCCTCTCCGCTGGTGGTGGTGATTTATTTGCTAAGTTATGTCTGACTCTTGCAACTGCATGGACTGTAGCCCACCAGGATTCCCTGTCCATGGGATTTCCCAAGCAAGAATACTGGAGTGGTTTGCTATTTCCTTCTCCAGGGGACCTTTCCAATCAAGAGGTCAAATCCAGGTCTCCTGCATTGCACTGCAGGTGGATTCTTTACTGACTGAGTCACCAGGGAAGCCTGGCCTCTCTGCTGCCCTTATCCTAAACTTGCCTCTCCACTCTTCCATGTCAAGAGCTTTCAGAACTTAGCCTCCGTAGAGAGGAAAAACTAATTCACATTAAGCTGCTTATAATGACTGATTATGAATCCTCTGTTTGTTTTGGCCATGGAAAATTTGTATCCAGCAGAGGAAAATGGACTGAAATAAATTATGTGAATTCCTGGCAGTCCAGTGGCTAAAACTCTACACTTCCATTGCACAAGGCACAGGTACAATCCCTGATCGGGGAACTAAGACAACACATGCCACAAGCCATAAGCAAAAAGAAATGTGATATATATCCCGTTGTATGATCAGATTGGTTTAGCTCTTCCTGCACCCTCCCACTTTCACACTTTCTTACCAGATTTTTCATCTACATCCCCTGAGTCCATGACAAGTATTACCCTCTGGGAAGAATTACTCAGAATAGAAAGAAACAGAGTCTCATAATGCTTTAGAGCTTTAAAAAAAAAATTGAAAAATTATAGCCAAGACTTAAAAGTCATGGCTTCTTATTTGCAAACCTTTGGGGGTTTTTAGTTTCAAGCCTAAGCCCTAAAGAATATGGAACATGAAATGTTAGCATCTTCAAATAAAAAAGAATATGTGAGGTACCAGGATCCCCACCAATCTAGACTAGATTGGCTGAGGGAGAAATAAAGTCAGAGAGTGAAAAAACAAATATAAACTGTCTTGTGTATCCCTCAGTCTGGTACTGAGCTGGGGTGGGGGTAGGGAGGCAAAAGGGAGTAGACAGAAGTTCCAGACACATTTGGGGGATTTAAGAACGCAGGACCCCAGTGTCTTACATCCTAGGGAAGAACAGCTGCTGCACCAACCTGGTTGGAAGAGCAAGTGAGAGGAGCTTAGGTTTTGATGTGGCTTGGCAGAAATGGGAATTAAGAGAGAGCCCCGCCCCCTCTCCAAGAAGTGAAGGGCTGAGGGTCTTGGAAGTAGGATGCAAAGAACTTTGAACCTGAGAAACAGAGAATGTGATTTGTTTCCCAAAAATGTACATCGTGCTTAATCACTCAATCATGTCTGACTCTTTGTGATCCCATGGACTGTAGTCCACCAGGCTTCCCTGTCCATGGCATTTCTCAGACAAGAATACTGGAGTGGGTTGCCATTTCTTTCTCCAAGGGATCTTCCTGACCCAGGGATTGAACCTGGGTCTCCCGCATTGGCAGACAGATTCTTTACCCCCTGAGCCATCAGGGAAACCCTGATTTCCATGTTAAAATATTAATCCCCAGGGTGACAGCATTAGGAGGTGGGTTCTTTGGGAGGTGATTAGGTCATGGGTAAAGGGCTTTCCCAGTGGCTCAGCAGGTAAAGAATCCATCAACAACGCAGGAGACACAGGAGATGCAGGTTCAATTGCTGTGTTGTTTATAAACCACACAGGCTCTGGCATTTTGTTACAGCAGCCTGAATTGACCAAGACAGTAGCTAAAGCTACTCAAGTAATGTCTAACTGTAGAGAGGCTTCATCTCTTGCTAAGCAGCCCAGGACTCTGCCCTGCTACGAGTCACCCACAATTCACTGCCTCCTTCTGGGGCGCTATGTGTGTGTACTCAGTCATGTCCAGCTGTTTGTGACTGCATAGACTGTAGCCCACCAGGATCCTCTGTCCATAGGATTTCCCAGGCAAGAATACTAGATTAGGTTGCCATTTCTTCCTCCAGCAAATCTTTTAGACCCAGGGATTGAACATGCATCTCTTGCATTGGCAGGCAGATTCTTTACCAATAGCGCCACCTAGGAAGCCCTCTGGTGCATTGGTTCCTATGTTATCCTTAAATCACTTCTAGCATATAGCTCCTGAAACACACATCCGCATTCATGGAGTTGGGGAAGGAGCTCAGCTGGTTCATTTTTCTGTCCCAACAAAGACTGCAATGATAGTAAAAATATGTACTTCCTACCAGAAAAGCAGGGTCCACTTTGCTACCAAGGATAAACTGGATCTTATAATTTCCAAACAGCAGGGAACAATTCCTCTCAGGCCTCCTTCCTGTAATGTTACTGTAGCCTGAAGTATCCTTCCCGTCCATTACTGACAGCAGCTGACAAGCTTGCACTCCACGCAGTCATCCTTTGACCAGCTCCTGTCAGGCTGAACTGGCACTGCAGTGACCAGAGGTGCCCAGTGAGAACCGAGTGGCAAGAACGTTTGCCTCGCTCCTATTGAGAGGAGCATTAACATGTAGAATGGTACTCAGAGGCAGAAGGGAGGGGACAGTTAGTGCTGAAGTCCCTTCATCAGGCTGACAAGCCAGGACTGGAGCAGGAGAGGAGGAGGCAGGGGGAACGGAGAGATGTTGCATTAAAACAGAGGAAGGAAGCACAAACCTGATTGTGGGGGTCCCTTATTCTCTTGACATGAACAGCCACAGTTGAGCCTCTCACTTGGGGGTCCCTGCACACTCCTTTTCATCTCCATCTGGATACCATCTGAAGTGTCAGGGAAAAGATCCATCTGTTTACCTCCACTGAGCTTGGAGTAGTTCTTGTAGGGTTTCTGGAGATACTATCTCCTGGGCCTGGTGTCCTAAAAATTCCCACTGAATAAAACATAACTCTCGACTTCTAGGTTGTGACTATTTTTTAATAGTTATGGCGACTGACGAAGGGACCAGAGCAGATTCCTCTCTTCCGCCTGAACTCTAGGAGGATCCAGAGCCTTGGCAGAAGGGGTCCCTTGTGCCCATCCAACTGCTCTGGCAGTCTGGACAGATTTGAATGGTTTTTGGATTTCCTGTATTGGTTGATGATCCTGAGTTTTGTTTTGGTGGATTATAGCAGGTGGGCTTCCCAGGTGGCGCTAGTGGTTAAGAATTCGCCTGCCAATGATAGAGACACAAGAAATGTGAGTTCGATACCTAGGCTGGGAGAATCCCCTACAGTAGGAAATATTAGATCCCACGATCTAGTATTCTTGCTTGAAAAATTCCATGGACAGAAGACCCTGATGGGCTACAGTCCATGGGGTCGCAAAAGAGTCAGACACTACTGAGCATGAGTTTGCAAGAAAGGACACCAGGAAGCTTCCAGATCAACAGAGGCTCAGAGACTGGAGGTCTGGCCCTAGGACATTGGGATTATGATGTTTGGACAAAGAGGAAACTGATGGATGCCCAAACCGCAGGAAGGATTCCATGAAAGAAGATGCACCAGAAAGGCAGACAGCACACTGGAAATGGGAGAGAGCCAAAGGGGCCCATACAGTCTATGGGTATGAAGGTGGTTCACAAATGTCACAGTGACAATTGACACAAGTGTCAAGCTCCCTTGAAAACTTGTTTGGTGTTTCATAAAAGAAGGGGTAGGAAAATTTAAAGCACAGCACTTGAGATCTATTGTTAATTGGATATTAGATCATACCATGCTGGCAAAGATCTGCAGTCCCTTGTAGGTGATGGAGGTGGCTGGCAGTGGGGGAATGGGTTCCTTTATATTTGCAGAGCCATGGGTTGCTGGGAGGTGTAAACAGAGTCCCCTGCTGAATGAAGATGCCCAGAATGAGAGGGAAAAAAAACAGGAAAGATCACCAGCCTTTCAGTTCCTACCCAAGTTACCAGCCCCACATGAAAGGCACCTACCTTCTGCAGTTCATTGCCTCAAAGATCTCTCCTCCCTGCTTGACCTCTTTTGTCAGCATGCTCTAGGTTTTGCTTCCTACCCAGATTACTAAACTCCTCTGGATTTATACTATTTCTGAGATGCTGTCTTTGGTTCCTCTTTGCTGTATAGCCCACACCTCCTGTTAACCCAGGAAGGCCACTCATAGAAGACCAGAAGATCAGGGAAAGTTGCCTACCACCAGGTTACCACAGAAGAGTAGGAAACCACACCTAAGGAGTGAGTGAACCACCAGAAACCCAAGGCAGTAAAGAGTCCTGAGGATCAAATGGTGATGATTATCAAGACTCAAAAACCGTGTCATCATCAACCAAGACCAAGGCTACCCCAAGAGCGGGAAAGATCTGGGGAAACAATAATAATGTACAAAAGCACAAAGCACTCATTATGTGGGATGATCCTATCTACCCAATTTGAATTTTAGTTCCCTGGACACATAGTCCCAACCTTTAGGATGGAGTTCTACACTGTATACATAAAAAAAGTCTGTTCCTATAACAAGTACCTATTGAGTTAAACCAATTCAGTAATTTAAATAAATTAATGCTTGGACTAAGGTATTCCAAGTAGTCAGAAACAAAAGCTTTTATTTTCTATTATTTATTAGATGCCGAACAGGAATGTAGACAAAGATAATATTGAAAATATTTAGCAGGGCACCTATCAATCACATGGGTCAATCAAACTGTGTGCTGACTGGTACACTGCTCTGGTACACGGTACCCCTTGAATTCTCAGGTGACGCTAGTGGTAAAGAATCCACCTGCAAGTGCAGGAGACACAAGAGAGAAGGGTTTGAGTCCTGGGTCCCGAAGATCCTCTAGAGAAGGAAATGGCAACCCACTCCAGTATCCTTGCCTGCAACATTCCAGGGACAGAGAAGACTGGCGGGCTACAGTTCATGTGGTCTCAAAGAGTTGGACACAACTGAGCACACCTAGAGACATACCTCAGTTAAACACACCTTGGTGTGGGAATCTGAGGAGAAGACTTCCTGAGTGATGAATATGTAGTTATGAGCTATGGCAAATATTAACAGATGTGTTACATGACAACAGTTAATAATAATTTCCCTTATCATTAACAAGTATCATAATTGTTGCAAGAAGTGTGAGTTACCTGGTCAGTTGTAACAGATATTGCCTTGGATTAGTGAGTTCAATGGAGAAGGAAACGGCAACCCACTCCAATATTCTTGCCTAGAGAATCCTGTGGACAGAGGAGCCTGGTGGGCTGCCATCTATAGGGTCAGACAGAGTCGGACACGACTAAAGTGACCTAGCAGCAGCAGCAGTGAGCTCAAAATGTTTTTACTTAATGGGCCACCAAAAAAAAAAAAAAACAAAACTGTTCGGAATATAAAACTTGGGGTGAGTATTTGTAAAGTTATATGTTGTAAAGGAAAAAAATGCTACCAATTTTAAATATGGAAATTAAATGTAATCAGTTTCAGATTCAGAACAGCATGAAAATTTCCAAGGGAGAGAGGGGGAAGTTTGCTTTTCTGTTTGTTAAACATTCTGCCTGCCATGCAGGAGATGTGAGTTTGATACCTGGGTAGGGAAGATCCCCTGAAGAAGGGAAGGGCTACCCACCCTAGTATTCTTGCCTGGAAAATTCCATGGACAGAGGAGCCTGGCAGGCTACAGTCCATACTGTCGCAAAAGAGTCGAACATGCCTTAGTGACTGAAACAACAAACACCCTGTGGGTTTTTCTGGTGTGAAAATGAGTGAAAAGCCAAGGCTGTGCTGCAGAGAATGTTTGAGACAGAGGGAAGGTTATCTACCCTGAGTAGTACAGGAGTAGGATTTGAGCTTTCTTATGAACAACCAGATAGGCAGGGGTGGGGGCTTTGAGTTCAATAATGAACAAAGTGGAGAAGCTTTCTCTGAGGAGAAAACCCAACTCACCAATTCAGCAGCAGAGTGGGGCTCAGGTAAGACATGACTAGGGAGAGATTCTTTTGGATGGTGGCCAGTCAATTGGGGGAAGAGTTTCAAGATGCTTCTGTTCTATACCAGAATTCTTCTTGGTGTTCTCAAGATTTCATTCTAAGACTGCAAATATCAGGCTGGTGTTGCTAGAATTAAAGGAGAAATAAAGTCTGGTTCATGCGTAGTGCATGGGGGCAGGGGACCTGCCCCACACATTGTTCCCCAAACATGCTCTGTCTCTGGGAGATTAAGTATGGGGACAACAGTGTCTTACTGAGGGAGGGCTCTAGCCACCAAGGGCCACAACATTGGTGCAAAGACCTGACAACTAAGATGGAGAAGGGCCTGATGGTGGGGAAGTAAGCCGAGTTTAAATCAGTTCAGGAACAGACATGGAAGAAACTCATTTTATCCAGTGCATGCATGCTTAGTCTCTCAGTCAAATCCGACTCTTGCGACCCTATGGACTATATAGCCTGCCAGGCTCCTCTGTCCATGGAATTTCCCAGGCAAGAATACTGGAGTGGGTTGCCATTTTTTCCTCCAGGAGATCTTCCCAACCCAGGGATCAAACCTACGTCTCCTGTGTCTCCTGCACTGAAGACAGATTCTTAACATGCTGAGCCATAGGGGGCATTTTCCTGCAAATATGCTCAAAGATGGAGAAGGGACTGAATGTAGATACACTCTGCTATTACGTGGGCTGGCTACTCAGCAGCGATGGAACATATGTGATACATGTGCTTGCAAGACAGAGAAAGACAGAGGGCCTGAGGGTGCCTACCTGGTATAAAGTAGCCAGACACCAACTTAAAGCGAAATCTGACAAAGGGAGGATTTCAACAACTTATCAAAAAACATTCTTTCACTGAGAGGCTTTTGCAGAATTCAATCATGCCTAAAATGGAAGCAAAGTAAGTATTGAAATAAAACTTCCTGTATCCACATGATAAGATATCAAGGCTTTCCAGGAAGACCAGAAATCCTAGGTCTGTAGAATAGCAGTGTGGACAGCAGGCCATCAAAAAGGCTGACAACTGTAGTGAGCGGCCCTCTCCAGCTGTGCACATAGAGGAAAGATGTGCTGCAGCTTTGGACTAAAGCACATAGGAAGATGAAACGCCACTGGTGCATGATGTCAAAACTGCAACCAAAGCTCCCTCAACTCTGTCACCAGTAGACTGCATCCTGGAGATCTGTTGTATAACCAGTGAACAAAATTGGGACACGCTGGAACTGTGTGTCCAAAAGAGGAAGAGTGTGTGTGTGGATGTGTGAGAGCAAGAACAAAATGTAGAAGCCATAAATATATTTACAAATCAGACTGTTGTTCCTATTGGTTGCTGCCAGCTGTTTTGATGGCCTGCTGTCCACACTGCTATTCTATGTCAGCTGTTTTCCTTTAGATGCTATACTGGAGGCTTCCCAGGTGGCTCAAGTAATAAAGAATCCACCTGCCAATGCAGGAAACGCAGGAGACATGGGTTCAATCCCTGGGTCGGGAAGAGCCCCGGGAGGAGGAAATGGCAACCCACTCCAGTATCCTTGCCTGGGAAATCCCGTGGACAGAGGAGTCTGACAGGCTACAGTCTATGGGGTCGCAAAGAGTCGGACACAACTGAGAGACTTAGCACAGACTTAGCACAAGTACAAGATGCTGTATCAGACCAGATGTCAGTTACTCTACCAGGAAGATATTAATATATTTCATTCATTTATTCATTCACTAAATTAACATATACTGAACTCCCAGTAGGAGCCCAGCACTCTTCTAGGCAGCTTTTTATCATCAAAATTAGTTTCCAGAATTCTGCAGGATGTATAAACTTGCTTTTTTTCCAACAAGGAAACCAAAGCTCAGTGAGTTAAGTGTCTGCCTGCTGTGGCAGCTACTGAGGGCTGCAGATTGAGAGCAGGTTTCCTAATCCAGGGGCCATCAGATTGCATGCAGAGGGCACTAGACTATAGGGTGTAGGACAGCACTCCCAAATTTTCTCACTTGATTCCAAAATCAAGTGAACACCAGAGCTGCCCAAGTTCAAAAATTACGTATTATATATTTGAGCTCATTTAAGAAACGTCTGCTGAATGCCACCTATGTGACATGCATACATTTTAACGTCAAGTATTTATTCTCAAATTGTTCATAGGATTGATGAGAGAGAAAAATGTAAGCAAAAACAAAATTGTGGCAACAAATCATGGTTTGAATAACTGAAATCAGTGCCAGAGACAGCATTGAATAAGTTAACGTGATGAGCTCAACTTCAGTTCAGTTCAGTTCAGTTCAGTTCAGTCCCTCAGTCGTATCCGACTCCTTGCGGCCCCATGAATTGCAGCACACCAGGCCTCCCTGTCCATCACCAACTCCCGGAGTTTACTCAAACTCATGTCCATCGAGTCGGTGATGCCATCCAGCCATCTCATCCTCTGTCATCCCCTTCTCCTCCTGCCCCCAATCCCTCCCAGCATCAGGGTCTTTTCCAAAGAGTCAACTCTTTGCATGAGGTGGCCAAAGTATTGGAGTTTCAGCTTCAGCATCAGTCCTTCCAATGAACAATTTCAGGGTTAAGAGAAGAAATAATCACAGAAAAGATAACAATTAAGCTTGTGTTCAGTCATGTCTGATTCTCTGTGACCCTTTGAATTGTAGCCCACCAGGTTCCTCTGTCCATGGGACTTTTCAGGCAAGAATACCAGAGTGGGTTGCCTCCAGGGCATCTTCCCAACCCAGGGATTGAACCTGTGTCTCCTGCATCACAGGCAGATTCTTTACTTGCTGAGCCATTTGGAAAGCCCATAACAATTAAGCTTAGTCTTGATAGAAAAGTGAGAATTTCCAAAGAGAACAATAGAAAAAGGATTTTCCTGGAAGAGAGAAAGCCTTTGCAAAGGCACAGAAATGTGAAACCTCTGGGCTGGAGGAACCGCAGAGAGTTCTATTAGAGATGTAATGTGGCATGAGGGGTGGGATGAAGATGGGCTGGGGAAACTGCCAAGAGTTACACCATGAGACATCTTGAGAGACATGGAAGGAGCCAGGCTGGATCAGCCAGAGCTCTCAGCCCTATCTGAAGGCTGGAATTAGGTGACTTTTCATCCCTACACAGGGGCTTAGAAACCTTCTAGGGAAAAATAAAAATAAAAAAGAACCCTGTCCATTAGTGGAGGGACCTCCCTGGTGGTTCAGATGGTAAAGAATCTGCCTGCAATGTGGGAGACCAGGGTTTAATCCCTGGGTTGGGAAGACCCCCTAAAGAAGCGAATGGATACCTACTCCAGTATTCTAGTGGGTTTTGAACATGTTCAAATGTGTCTGCTATGACTTTGAAAGACAGCAGATGGACTATAAAGTATATTTGAAAGAAGTTAAAGGATTATATTCTAAAAGTTCTGATTGCAAGGAAAAAAATATTTTGGAATTATAGGAGAAGATGGATGTCAACTAAATTTATTGTGATAATCATTTTGCAAAAATATGTATAACAAATCATTATGTGGGACACTTTAAATTTGCAAGCTGTATGGCAATTATATCTCAATAAAAGTGGAGAGAAAAAGAAGAGATTACAGATGGAATAAAGAGACTAATAAAGTAGTTTCCATCAGGGAGGAGGAGGCTGGCCAGAGCAGAGTCTAAAGATCAGGGCAGTCTGGTCATGCTATAGCTGCTTGTTCCAGAACCTCTCTTAGCCTAGGCATCCAGTTCAGAGTTGTGTCTATAAATTAAAAGAATTGGGTCACAGATTCCTGGAGATGCACAAACTACTCTGAAATTTTGCTCAAATGAAGGAGACCAAGGAGGTGGTCTGTCTTACTCTTCCTCATTCTCTATTCTTTATGCTATAAAAGCATCCTGCCTTCTACTCCATTTTGCAGCTCCCTGGACTCTTGGGAATGGAGGCTGTCTGCTTCATGAAGTGTTAAAGTTTATTGTATCATCTCTAATCATTTTTAATGCAGACTTACACATGGAAGGAGAGTGGGAATCTACTTCCCCTGTGGCAACTCTTGACCGACAAGAGTGGAAATTCCACAGCCCAGCTTCCTGGCATCCCATGGGATAACGCTGGGGCATCACTTACACTTCAGCGTCCCTTGCAGCACCAGGCTGAACCTTCCCCGGAGGTTCCCTGAGGACAGGTCTGTGCTTGTTTCTCTCTCCCTTACTATCCTACTTCCCTAAATCCTTACCGCAGGGAGCACTTGCTTTAAAATATCACTTGGGACTTCTCTGGTGGTGCAGTGTAAAAGAACCTGCCTGCCAATGCAGGGGACACAGGTTCGATTCCTGGTCTGGGAAGATTCCACATGCCTAGAAGCAGCTAAGCCTGGCTGCCACAGCTACTGAGCTCACACTCCAGAGCCTGAGCTCTTCAACAAGAGAAGTCTCAACAATGAGAAGCCCGAGACCTACAACTAGAGAGTAGCCCACACTCACCATAACTAGACAAAGCCCTTGCACAGCAACGAAGATCCAGTGCGTACAAAAATAAATAAATTCTCTTTTAAAGTCACTTATCCATGAGTCTTAATGTTAGAGTCAGCCTCTGAGGCTTTCAAAGTGGTCACTGTCTAGAAATGGGAGGAAGCAAGTGAACCGCAGACAGACGTGGCAGGAGAGGATGAGCTGGAGGAATGAGACTTCTGGAGATAGAAAGGGCTTCCAGGAGCCTAGAAAGTCTCCACTGAGGCTGCAGAGATGAATAGAGATCAGCCTGGCAAAGGGAGGAGACATTCTGACAAAATGTTAGAAGTAGTCCACACAAAAAAGCAGCAGAGCTAGTTGGGAAAATTGCAAATAAACCAGTGTGTCTAGAGAACATATCATGAGAATCTGTCATGAGAAGGGACTGGCAGGAAGTGGGCAGGGGCTGAGTTCAAATGGCTTCATAAACCAGGCAAGGGGATTGGGCCATCCTGAGAGCCCAGAAGTAGTGCCTTTGCAGATTCGTTTGGCAACAGTGAAGAGAGTGGATTAGAAAGGATAGGAAGAAAAGAGATAGGTGATGGAAGACCATCTAGGAAGCTGTTAAAACCAGCCCAGAGATGATAGTGGGCTGAAGTAGAAGAAGTGAGGCCAAAGAGAGGAACTAGATTACAATTGAAAGGCCACTAGGGATATTATAAGGTCAAGGCCAATGTACTAGTGAAGGCAGAAGGTAGTCTGAGTATGTGGGCAAGTTATGGAATGTAAAAGTAGAGACAGCAAGTGTATGTTACATTTGTTTTAGAAGCTTGACACCAGGGACAGGGAAAGGAAGTTCTGGGTTAAAGAAGGATTTGGTGGGGTGAGAAGGTATCCATGCTTTAAATGGGAGAGCGCTAGGGTAGCTTTTTAAAGTAACAAGGGAAATGAACCAAGCCTATCTTTCTTGCTCATATTTTTCTCCTCTTTTTACCTGCCTGAAGACCTGTTATGACAGATAGTAAGTATCCTGATCTTGTGAGCAAGAAACATCAGCAGCAAAATAGTAGTGGGACATAAAAAAAAATAAACACTTCAAAAGTTCAGACTTACTCTTTTCTAAACATTTCTTTGCAGATAATTTGCCTTTTCCATTCCGGGCCTTGTAAAAAGGCCATAATGACACATGCAATGCTGCTATAGTTGTGAAGGGCAGAAGGTTGGAGGAAAAGTTCAATTAAAACCCTGCCTTCCTCAGCCTGATAATGGGTTTGACATTTGCAGAGGGTTCTTAGGCAACAATACCTACCACCGCGAACCCCACAAATTGGGAAAGGTTTTTTGTTGCAGGCTGAGAAACCACTGAACGAAAGGTCTCAGAGAGCATGGCTTTTTCATGTTCGAAGGGTCATCAGCTCAGCCCCATCTGCCTCCCCAGGCACATCACCTTCTCCTCTGAACTTCCTCTGAGATGATGCTTTTCATGGTTCCTCCCAGGTGAGCCCAAGAGAAAAAAACAACCATTTCCTGCAAGCTTGAAATAAACCCTCACTCAGATTTTGCAAAACCCAAAGGGGCTTCTGGTTACCTCAGTAAGATGCTGTGGATTCTTTGACTAGTTTTCAAAAGGTGAGAGTGATTGACAGCATCAAGGAAGGTGTTCTTCAAGACAACTCAACTGGATGTTTGCCTGGGAGTTTCACAGTTTAAAAATACTTTAGACACTTGATCTTCCTGGATCCTCACAGTAATTATGTATTTCTCCCATTCTAGAGATGAGTAAAAAGAGACTCAAGTATTACTTTTGGACATCTGCTCTTTTTTTGTTTTTGATCTTTCATTTCACACTGCTCTTGAATGGAATAAATTGAGAAATTGGGGTGGCATATCTCACAAAAGAGTCAGGAAGACCACTGTTAAGTTTGGATGAGCCCAATCAAGGTGAGGGTTGATCTGAGACAAAATTGCTGAGAATCACCTTTGTGGACATTACTCCCTAAGCTCTGATGCCCAGGACTCTCATTCTTCCCCTTTGCTAAACAGGAAACTCTCCTGTGTTGTCTGCATGAGTGGCGATCGGTATTCTGATGTTGCTCACTCCTTCCCTCCCTTCAAACCTTACCTGTCCTTACTTGTGTCATACTGTCTCAGCCTCTCTCTAAGCAACTGATCTACTCTAATCTGATCATTAGACTTCCCAGGAAGATGCTTCCACTCTAAGAATCATGATTCTCCTCTTGTGTGCTAAGATATTTAATTAAGAGGGAAAGTCACTCTAATGTCATCCCTTCCTGAGAGCATTCCATTACTGAGGAGTATTCTGTTTACTCAACAGGAAGCCCACAGTGAGAGTTTCAGGCACTGCTGCGGCTAATGGAAATAAGTACCACTGAGTGGGAACTGAGACAGTTTCCAGCCTCCCTCAATCAGAGCATCATTACTGCCTATCCACCACTCTGACCATGATCATGGTCAGTACCCCAAAATCTCAAAATAAAAATAGCCTATGAAACAAAAAAGCTAGCTGAGATAGTTTTGAGTTTGCAAAAGCTCACCATGGCCTTTGTTGCTTCTGTTCAGAGATAGAAAGGTCACCTAAGCAATCCATGGTACCTTTCTAAATATTCATGGTAAGTTGTCATGATCAGGTCCAGTCAGGTGTTGGCCAAGAAATTAACACCTGGCCAGCTCCTGGAAGCTAGAAGTAGTTACCTGAAATAGCCAGAAGCAGGTGCAGGGGGTGATAATGTAAGCTTGTGCTAAGGAATGCCAAATCAAAATAGAATTGGTCAGATGTCACTCTTCCAAGAACTAAGGGAGAGAATGAGGTTGAGAATAAGGAATAGGGTTAATAGAGAAAGTTGCTGGGGCGAAGAAGTGTTCCAAGAATAAATGAGAGAGAGAGAGAGAAGTCAGCAATTCCAAAAGGATTAGTGACAAAGTTGAGAGGCACACACTTGTTTTCCTGCCTGAAGGCTGGGTGGGATGTGGGATCAGGTTAGATGTGTAGGATCAGGGGACATCAACCAAAGACATACCCCCAGGATGGGCTAATAATAAGGCTACTGTCTTACTGGGGGAAATGCCCCCCAGTGGGACTTAGTGACCTTCCTCTCAGGATGTCATATGACAAAGGCTTTGCTGAAAGTCAATACCAGGAAATAGTTAAAGTGGTTAGGAGGACTCAGCCAAGTGGAGATGTTGACCCAGTATAGGCAACCCATCCTGCAGCCTGTGGTGAAGGCAGCCTTGACTATGCATCTGGGTTCAACTGTGATACTGGAGCTAATGGTCCAAAGCCAATTAGAGAATAGTGCCAAAAAGTGGGATCATGAGAAGTGAATGTCCTCCTTAGGACTCCAAGACCCTGGGAGCTCAGGACCCTTGGGAGATGTATGGAGAAGGCTTTGAGCCCATCCAGGGTACCAGAGGCCCCCAGGGCACTGCCTCCATCTAGGGCTGACTGCAGTCCCTAAAACAAATCCCAGATGATGAAATCTGTATCTGATGCTAAATTATTCGTCCTCAGAATCTGAGAAATACAAAGACAACTTTTGGAAAGGAACCATGAAGGTCAAGAAACACTAGAAGGTTTTCCAGGTGGCTCAGTGGTAAAGAATCCACCTGCCAATGAAGGAGACACAGGTTCAATCCCTGATCTGGGAGGATCCCATATGCGGTGGAACAACTAAACCCATGCACCACAACTATTGAACATGTTCCCTTGAGCCCCTGCTCCACAACAGGAGAAGCCACTGCAATGAGAAGCCCACACACCACAACTAGAGAAAAACCTGCACAGCAGTGAAGACCCAGCACAGCCAGTAAATAAATAAGTAATTTTTTTAAAAAAAGAAAAAAGAAACACTGGAAAGGATGGTGAGTGGTCTCAGAGTTTGAAGGTGTGTGTTCCAGTCTCAAGTCAGCCAGTTTTCAGTGGAGAGTCCTTGGGCAACTCACAAAACCTCTCAGAGCCTCTCACTCCTCATCTAGAAGATGGAATAAAAAGGCCTTGCCTGGTCACAGGTCTGTCCTGAACTCCAAATAAGAATGGTGCATGCAGAAATGCATGGGAAACTCTACCACCACAACATACTTGCAAACTTTGCTCTTATCTAACTGGTGAGAAAGCTTCCCAGTGGTAAAGAACCCACCTGGCAATGCAGGAGACATAGAGACATGGGTTCAATCCTATACATAAGAGACGTGGGTTCGATCCTTGGGTCAAGAAGATCCCCTGGAGGAGGGCACGGCAACCCACTCCAGTATTCTTGCCTGGAGAATCCCATGGACAGAGGAGCCTGGCAGGCTACCTTCCATAGTGTCACAAAGAGTCAGACATGACTGAAGCAATTTAGCAAGGACACACGCAACAGATAAGAAGCCAATGGCCTGAGGAAATTAAATGACACACATGCCTATTGTCTTAGTTTTGATCCCCCCAGAAGCAGATCCTGCAACAAAAGTTCAAGTGCAAATAGTTAATTTAAGAGATACAAGAAAAAACAGAGGAGGGAGGAAGTGAGCCAAGAAAGAGAAGTCACCAGTAAAGGATGTGTTACCAGCCCAGCTACCACTGTGGGCAACTGAAAGTGGATTCCAAGAGAAAATTTTGGAAAAGGAGTAGAATTTGCCCCACTCTCACAGTGAGGGAGCTGGAGGGTTTGTACATCTACTTCCCAGAGTGGGTAGCTGAGAGCTCCTAGAAGAGGGGGTGAGCAGAGTAGCCTTCCATGGCTCCTTATAGAAAGACTGCAAACCACAGCAAGAAGATGCTGGCAGTTGGAGCTTGACCAGCACGCACTGAAGTGATAAAGCCGACTGAATACGTGTGTGGCATCACAGTGGCTTGGACCACTGATCAGAACTCGGGTTACCTGACATCCTCTGAGGGTCTCTCGCTGTCCCATTTCACATGCTCCTCTGACGTTATGGAAGAACACTCCTGACCTCATGAGGTTTCTACCCAGATGGCTTCTTACCAGAGTCATCATTCTCATATATGGCAGCACCACTGGGTGGTCGGAGACGGGAGATGGCATCTCTTAGCCAAACTGTTTTCTCCAGGGCTTCTGACATCAGCCCAGAATGCCCACTCCTGCAAGGCCAGTACAGAGTACTTGACATCAGAGTTCACAGATTTGGGGTCGGTTTCCAGGCCTAGGGATTCCACATATCAGGGACACACGTTGACAGAAGGGAGAATGTGCGTTAGTCACTTAGTTATGTCCGACTCTTTGAGACACTATGAACTGTGGCTCACCTGGCTCCTCTGTCCATGGAATTCTCCAGGCAAAAATACTGGAGTGGCTTGCCATTTTCTTCTCCAGGGGATCTTCCCGACCCAGGGATCGAACCCGGGTCTCCTTTGTTACAGGTAGATTCTCTACCATCTGAGATTCTCTACACCAGGGAAGCCCATTGTTCTTGCCGCTGTTTAGCCTCAGTCATGTCCAACTCTTTGCAATCCCATGGACTACAGCATGCCAGGCTTTCCTGTCTTTCCCCATCTCCCAGAGTTTGCTCAAACCCATGTCCATTGAGTCGGTGATGCCATCCAACCATCTCATCCTGTCATCCCCTTCTCCTCCTGCCCTCAGTCTTTCCCAGAATCAGAGTCTTTTCCAATGAGTTAGTTCTTCATATCAGGTGGCCAAAGTATTGGAGCTTTAGCTTTGGCATCAGTCCCTCCAATGAATATTCGGGATTGACTTTCTTTAGGATTGACTGGTTTGATTTCCTTACAATCCAAGGGACTCTCAAGAGTCTTCTCCAACACCACAATTCAAAAGCATCAATTCTTTGACACTCAACCTTCATTTGGGTCCAACTCTCACATCCATACATAATTACTAGAAAAACCCTAGCTTTGACTATGTGGATCTTTATTGGCAAAGTGATGTCTCTACTTTTTAATACATTGTCTAGGTTTGTCATAGCTTTTTTTGCAAGGAGCAAGTGTCTTTTAATTTCATGGCTGCCGTCACTATCTGCAGTGACTTTGGAGTCCAAGAAAATAAAGTCTGTCACTATTTCCATTGTTTCCCCATCTATTTGTCATGAGGTGATGGGACCAGATGTCATGGGACTGGGAAGCCTGAGGGGCAAGTAGACAGAAAAGCAAGTGCTTAAGTTCAAATGGCAGGACCATTAGGGCAGGAGAGGGTACAGGGAATTCAGCATCTGGTTCAGGTACTAAATCTGCAAACACTGAGCATCCCTAATGGTTTACAGAAGCACATCTGTTTGAACAAGGCTCAAATGCACAGAGCTAACCAGATCTGAGCTGGGCACACATGCTCAGGCATACTGGAGTGACCCAGGCTTCTGAGAGGAGAATATGCAAGTTCGGGGTCTCTCTACACAGGCACCACAAAAGTGATCCATGATTTGCCTACTTGGCCCTGACAGTCCAAAGACTGTTTAAAAGCAAAGAGGTTCTTCAGGAAACATGCTGAAATTTTTCTCTGTTTGTGCTTTGATGGAGGATACAGGCTGAAAGGGAAAAAAGAAGAACAAAAACAAAATCTCAAAAGCACCAAATAAGGAAAACTCTGACTTCTTAGGTCCTGACTCCTAAGTACAGTCCAGCTGCCCTGCGGCTGCATGTCATCAATTCTAAGACACATATTATTTCACAGTTTATTATAGCATCTCTGAAGTTGGGTTGCATCTTGCAGTAATAGTGGCCTCTGTCTCTTCCAGCCAGAAGGCAATTATGGTGATTTTATGGCCCTCGTGCCCCATGGAGGTCAAAGCTATTCCCATTGTCTTCACTTATGTACAGAGTCTAATTAAAATTTAAAATATCTTCAAACCAAAAGAGAAAAATGTTGGTAATCCTCAAAGTTAGAATAAAGGATTCATAGGAGTTTATTATTCTATTCTTTCCACTTTTTTATATGTTTAAACACTTCCAGAATAAAAAAAGAAAATTATCCTCCAAATATACAGTAAGACAGCATTAAAGTAAAATGCTTATCATGTTTTCCAGAAAAGGAAGAAACAGAGCAGTGGGTGTCACTCTGATATTAGTAAAACAGACATTTGACATTGAAGGAGTAACTACAATTTCATATTTCTTAGAAAATAATAAGCTAGTTCTTCCTGGGATCTGAGAAAGAAAGATAACTACAAGTGGATGGGGTCATGTAATATTTTGTTTCTGATGCTGAAAGTAGGAGAAATTGCCTAGATTTTTGAAATTCGTTTAAAAAAAGTTTTGAAAAAATGAGACCAGATCATGGGTCATGCTGTCCATCTAAGACCATGTGTCATGGTTTAAATGATGCATAAACCAATGGTGCATCTTCCCATCAATGATGTCTTAGAGTCAATAAAATACAGTATTTCCAATCTAGAGTATACTCAATGCTGACTATCCAGTGCAAATTTAGAAATATACACATTTATGGAAAGAGATGGAGAGGATTTCATTCACCAAAGTCTCTCCTTGGGAGAATCTTGAGTTTGTGCAGAAGAAGTGCTTTCATGGGTGATGATAAAGTATTAGGGCCAAGAGCATGTACTCTGGAATCTGATTGCCTGGGTTTGAATCCCAAGTCAATGGTTTATCTGCTGTATAACTTGGATTTGACCCCTCAGTCAGGAAGATCCCCTGGAGAAGGGCATGGCTACCCACTCCAGTATTCTTGCCTGGAGAAAAACATGGACAGAGGAGCCTGGTGGGCTACAGTCCATGGAGTCACAAAGAGTCAGACATGACTGAGCAAATAACACTTTCATGTTCAACCTTAAACAAGTTACTAGCTGCTCTCTGCCTCACTTTTCTCATCTGCAAAGAGAGAATAATGAAAGTGGATCCTTCATGAGGTTAAATGGAGATTAAATATTAATAAAATAATACACACAAAGAATGAAGACTAGTATCTGGCACAAGGAAAGTTTTTAATAAACTGTTATGCTATGGATGTGATGAGAAGAGGAATTTATTTACTCCTAGAAAAGATGTAGATGAAAGCGAGATGAGAAATTCAGAGAGGGAATCCAAGTGATGGTAAAAGTTTTTCCTGAGGTGTGATGGTGCCCCCAGGACTCCCCAAGTAAAATCATGCAAGTGTATTTACTAGGGAAAATGTAAGAAGTAGATACTAGGTGAAACAGGGAAAGCACATGAAGACAGAACTAGAAAGCAGGGCCCTAAGAAAGTAACTCTCCAGGAGTTCACAGAATCGAATAGAAGGCTGTGAATTATCACAGGCCATGCAATTTGGGGTTAGATTTGATTATGCTCAGATTCTCTATCTGAATTAAAGGTATATACATTTTTCTTTCTCAGAAATGGAAGATCAGTTCCATCTTAGGTGCCTACCCTGGTCAGTTGATGCATTATGCTGAGAAGGATTTTTCTTCTTGTTCTTAAGTCACTGGGTCATGTCTGACTCTTTGCCACCTCATGAACTGCAGCACACCAGGCTTCCCTGTCCTTTGCTATCTCCCAGAGTTTGCTCTAACTCATGTCCATTAAGTTGGTGATGCCATCCATCTCATCCTCTGTTGCCCTCTTTTCTTCCTGCCCTCAATCTTTCCCAATATCAGAGTCTTTTCCAATAAGTCAGGTCTTCACATCAGGTGGTCAAAGTATTAGAGCTTCAGCTTCAGCATCAGTCCTTTCAATGAATATTCAAGGCTGATTTCCTTTAGGACTGACTGGTTGATCTCCTTGCAATCCAAGGGACTTTCAAGTCTTCTCCAACACCACAATTCAAAAGCATCTATTCTTCAGTTCTCAGCCTTCTTTATGGTCCAACTCTCACATCCATACATGACTACTGGAAAAACCATAGCTTTGACTAAATGGACCTTTGTCAGAAAAGTAATATCTCTGCTTTTGAATATGCTGTCTAGGTTCATCATAGCTTTTCTTCCAAGCAGCAAGCGTTTTTTAATTTCATGGCTACAGTCACCATTGGCAGTGATTTTGGAGACCAAGAAAATAAAGTCTCTCACTGTTTCCGTTTTCTCCCCATCTATTTGCCATGAGGTGATGGGATCTGGTGCCACAATCTTAGTTTTTGAATGTAAGTTTTAAGTCAGTTTTTTCACTCACCTATTTCACCTTCATCAAGAGGTTCTTTAATTCCTCTTCACTTTCTGCCATTAGAGTGGTGTCATCTACATATCTGAGGTAATTGATATTTCTCCCAGCAGCCTTGATTCCAGCCTGTGCTTCATTCATCCTAGTATTTCACATGATGTACTTTGCGTAGAAGTTAAATAAGCAGGGTGACAATATATACAACCTTGACCTACACCGTTCCCAGTTTGGAACCAGTTCATTGTTCATGTACAGTTCTAACTGTTGCTTCTTGACCTGTGTACAGGTTTCTCAGGAAGCAGGTAAGGTGGTCTGGTATTCCCATCTCTTTAAGAATTTTCCACAGTTTGTTATGATCCACACAGTCAAAGACTTTAGTATAGTCAGTGAAGCAGAAGCAGATGTTTTTCTGGAATTCTCTTGATTATTCTGTGATACAACAGATGTTGGCAATTTGATCTCTGGTTCCTCTCTCTGCCTTCTCCAAATCCAGCTTGTACATCTGGAAGTTCTCGGTTCACATACTGTTGAAACCTATCTTGAAGAATTTTGAGCATTACCTTGCTAGCCCATGAAATAAGTGCAATTGTGTGGTACATATATCCAGATCTAGGTCTAGAAATCTCAGCCAAGATCCAGCTATTCCATCCATTGGTAGAGAAATCAGTAGCAGCCAAATGAATTGAAAGCTGTAAAATCCACATTGCTGGCTTGAAAAGTGTTCATTGAAATATGTAGAGAGGAAAGAGCTCAGATCAACCTCAATAGTCACTATTTAAATCTCTCATTATATAGATGAAGAAATTAAAGCCCAAAGTTAACAGAGCATCAGAGGCAGCACGAGAATTCTGAGCTCCTGGGTGTGCCTCACCCAGGACCTCTCCTCCCATAATGCTGGAAATGCAGGACATGCCAAGGGACGTAATCTCAGTGCACCCTCAGCCGCAGCACTATTCTTCCTGCCTGCCCCTGAACCCCCAGGAGACAACTGAACCAGCTGGGAAATAATTTGCTCAGAGAACATTGACTCCATTAAAATTTCAGCCACCCTCTGCCATGGCAGGCACATCATGTGTGTTTCTTCTGAATCCCAAGCCCAAAGGGATTGTCACAAATTGCATCTATTAGAACCTTGTCTCAGTTTAGCAACAGAATGCAGAAGAGGTTTTAGATCATGCAGCCTCAAAATGAGCAAGCTGCTACTTCTGCTTGAAATGGTAGCTAGTTCTCAAGTTAATCCCCAAGTGGCTTACTGTTCTGATTCATGCATTTTCTCCAGAAGATTCCTTTTAAATGTGAATATGGTGGCTCAGACGGTAAAGAATCTGCCTGCAGTGCTGGAGACCTGGTTTCCATTCCTGGGTCCAGAAGATCCCCTAAAGAAAGGAATCATTAACACTCAAGCATGTTTCAGTTGGTACAATTTAGAGGACAGAACAGATCCACGAACTTGGGTAAACAATCCCAGAAATTCTTGAGCAATGCAGACTTACTGGTTGGAGAGTATCGGAGGCTGCTTCCTGCTCCTCCTCAGCATCAGGGGAGTGGGCAGGGCTTGTGGTATTCTCAGTGGCAGAAGTGATGCCATTCATCAATCATCATTATGATTGTAATATTCATACATGTCATTGTGGTAGCTTTCATTCATTCCTTTTCAATGCTGGATAATATTCCATTGTATGCATGTGGCACAATTTATTTATCCACTTCTCTGTTAATAACCACTTAGCTGCTTCCAGTTTGAGTCACTTAGGAACTAAGCTGTTAGAAACATTGTGTATTGTTCATACACGTTTCCTGGTACATTTGTGCACACATCTCTCTGGATGTCGCTCCCCAGAAGGTTGCCCCGAGTGATAAGGTAAGAAGATCTTTAACTGTAGTTTTCCAAGACATTCATACCATTTTATGTTCCCTCTAGCATGAGTTAGAATTTCCTCTGCTCCACATCTCACCAACATGTGGTATTGCAATGTCTTACTTTAGCTATACCGGAGAGTTTGTAATGCTATTCCATGGTGGTTTTATTTTCCATTTCCTTGATGACTAGTGAAGTTAAGCACATTCTCACATATTTATTGGCCATTTGTATTTCCTTTTTATGAAAAGTGGGTTGAAATTCTTTGCTGATTTTTCTTTTGAATTGTTTATCTTTTCTTATTGATTTGTCATCATTTATGTATTCTGGATACTAACCTTTTGCAAATGATCATTCTTAATCTTTCCCACCCCCTAGTTGGTCTTTTCACTTTCTTGTTGATGTGTTTTGTTGAACAGAAGTCCTTAGTTTTAATAGTTGATTAGTTGAATTTATCAGTCTTTCCTTAAGAGTTAGAGATTTTGGAGTATTATTTAAGAAATCCCTCCCTGCTATAAGAACACAAAAATATTGTCCTATATTCACTGAGAAAAGACTTAGAGTTCTGCCTTTCATATTTAGGTCTTTTATCCCTTAGGTATTCAACCGGAAAATGTCTCAGACTTCTTTGTCCAGTTACTATGGGGCCATAGCATCATGGTTTGAGCACGGACTGGGAGGCAGGCTGCCTGTGTTTGAGCCTGTGTTTGGCTCAGTTACTCACTAGCTCTGTGACTCTGAGAAGCTTGCTTAACTTCTCTGTGCCTCTGTTAAGCCAGATGTAATAGTATCCACCTTATCGAGTTTTTATGAGACTTAAATGAGTTAATAAATGTAAAAGAGGTTAGAGCGAAGAAGGCCTGGCACATACTCGATTATTTATGGCAGTGGTCCCCAACTTTTTTATGGGCTTCGCTTGTGGCTCAGCTGATAAAGAATCCACCTGCAATGCAGGAAACCTGGGTTCAATTCCTGGGTTGGGAAGATCCCCTGGAGAAGGGAAAGACTACCCACTCCTGGCCTGGAGAATTCCATGGGCTGTATAGTCCATAGGGTCACAAAGAGTTGGACACAACTGAGTGACTTTCACTTTTACTTTCCAACTTCTTTGGCACCAGGACCAGTTTTATGGAAGATAATTTTTCCATTAACTAGGGTGGGGAGGGATAGTTTCAGGATGATTCAAGTATACTACATTTAGGGTTCACGCTCCTATGAGAATCTATGCCACCACTGATCTGACAGGAGGTAGAACTCAGGCAGTAATGTGAGTGATGGGAAGCAGCTGTAAATACAGATGAAGCATCACCTGCTGGCCCGCCACTCACTTCTTGCTATGTGGCCCAGTTCCTAACAGGCCGTGGACCAGAACCGAGTCTGTGACTCAGGAGTTGGGGACCCCCTCTTTACAGGACTCAGTAGTGATATCTTTGTTCTGCTTTTAAAGTTCCTCATCCAGCTCACTCAGTCCCCATGATCAGTCCTTGCTACTCCCCAGCAACAGCTAAGAAACAAGACCCTGTGAGGTTTCACGCTGTTGTGATAAATTTTCTGCCAGAAGAGCTTCTTCTCGCTGCATAAGTTTCCTGCATGTGTCGATATTTATGTGCTTCACTTGCCATCTGCAGGTGCCTCAGCCTCCTACCAAGAGGACAGCCTAGTTCTGTAGACTTCAAGATCAGAGAGATGTGGAATTCAATTCTCCCCAGACATTTCTTATGCTCCCTGTGAAGCAAAATAGCTCTGAAAAGAGAACTATGTCTCAACTTTTACCAATCTGAAGTGCACATTTGAATTTGGGGGGAGTTCACTCTGCATGATCTGTCAGTGTTTTTTTCCTACCCCTGGGTGGCACATTTAAGACACCAAAAGTGGCTTCAGGCCAGAAAAGGAGAAGAGCTAATATTTGTTGAAATTCTAAGTGCTTTATACATGCTATTCATTTAATCCTCCCAATAAGTATGAAAAGAAGACAAGGGATGTGCAGAAATGCTAGAAGAACTAGTATTCAGAACAGGTCTTTCTGGCATCAGTGTGAGAAGGTTTTAAATTGTATAGCCTCCCACAGAGCCACTGTCAGATAGAATTATTCAGAAGAATCAATTTTGCCTTATTGAATGTTCTACTCTTTTTTTTTTTTTTTTTTTTTTAATTCTGTCACCTCATCTGCCTCCCTGGTCACTTATCCTGGAGCCAGCTTTTGGTTGTACTTAATGCACAAGCTGGTCTCCCAGAAAAGTCAGTACCTAAATGTGAGAGCTCACCACACAACTCAGACTGAATTTAGCATCTAAGGTCTCCGTTTCCAAATTGCATGCTAGTGGTTGCCCCTGCAGTCTCTCTCCTAGGACTGGCAGCATACAAAATTCCTTTTCTTGCACAGATCTACTGATGAATATAGGTCAGTTCAAATGGGCTTGTGTGCACATACATGTGTAAGCAAGGACATAAGTATAACAGCAATGACTTGATTAATATGAATGTTTGATCATTTGATCATTATATACAGTTGTCTATGTGTTTGTGTATATGTGTGTGTATGTGACACATGCAATTAAAAATAAAAAGAACAATCAAGATGTGCACTTAATAACATTTCATATAACCTAACTAACTGGTTTTAACTAATGAGAATATTTCTGCTGAACTCCACTTTTTTCTTTTTTATAATTGACGTAGAGTTTATTTACAATATTGTGCTCTTTTCAAGTGTATAGCAAAGTGATTCAGCAACATATTATACATACATACATATATACATATATATTCTTTTACAGGTTCTTCCCCTTTATAGGTTAGTACAAAATATCAAATACAATTCCTGATGTTATATAGTAGGTCCTCACTGGTTATTTTATTTATAGTAGTGTATATACGTTAATCCCAATCTCCCAATTTATCTCTCCCCTACTGAATTCCACTTCTAAAAGAATGCACATAACTGAAACACTTGTTGCCATTTTCAAGAATTCACTCCAATGAGTAGGTTCCAGGTTGTGTCTTTAAACAACTCTCCAGGCTCAATATTCTCTGGCACTGTGGCCTTGGCTCTGGGGTAGGCAGATCCCAGACTACATTGCACAAGTCTGGCACACAAAAGAAAATCTTCAACAAATGTTTGTTGTATAAACACTTGAAAGAATTAATTGGATTCGTTGACATGCAGCCCAACTGTCTTTCCATGGCTAGCTCCAGCCCATGCCATTGATTCCTAGAAATAAGAATTAGTGCCCCAAGGTTAGAGAAGCCAAGTCATCAGGTTCAGTCTTACAATCTAACTCAGACTCAATTAGGCAGAAAAGTCAACTCAGTCATTTCAGAAATTAATTAAGTAGCAGGAGTCAAGATTGAAATTTTTCTGTACAACTCTTAACCTGGGGCTTCACATGCAGCCAACATTTGATAATTATTAACTGATGACCCTTCAGAAATCTAGATAATTCTACTAACTAAATCCCTCCTTTGCTGAGTCTATTGATTAGCCAAGGTAAACATTCACAGACACACATGCGTACCGTCCATCCTGCCTCCACTTCCATCCTTGGCTTTCCCATCTCCATTTGGGAGCTGGTTGCTAAGGGACCAGGTCTAATTCTTAGGAAACTGAGCAAATCCCTTCTCTCCAAACCATGTGAGTTTGTTTTTCTTCTTGAGAGCTTGGCAAAACTTACATTCCCACTGTGCCCCTTACACAAGAAGCTGTTTCCTGCTGCAGGAACACCATAGCTTCAGCAGAGAGGGCACCAGATTGTGATGGCCTTCCGCCTCAGACCACCCCATCTGGCCTCTTGCAGTATGCCTTCAGAAGACACTCAAGCAACCCCAGAAGGTAATCAGGAAAGACATGGTACTTGGATGAGAAGAAAACATGTGCGCCTATACTCACTGAATTGTTTTACAGGTTTTACAGACCTGGAAGGGCACTGCTAAGAAAGGTATCTGGGCCCGTGATGGCAGGTCAATCCAAGCATGATACAATCACTTCTGTAACGGCCACAAGGCAAGAAGTGGACAGTAAAATAAGATATGGCTTAGGCTTTAGGGCCATGTTATAAACTGAACTGAGCCCCTCACAAAATTCATATGTTGAAATTCTCTTAGTACTTCAGAGTATGACCATATTTGAAGACAGAGTCTGGAAAGAGGTAATTAAGGTAAATTAACGGCAAAAGGAGAAGTGGATGAGATGGTTAGACAGCATCACTGACTCAATGGACATGAATCTGAGCAAAGTCCGAGAGATAGTGAAAGACAGGGTAGCCCGGCATGCTGCAGTGCATGGGGTCGCAAGGAGTCTGAACAACAACAATGAGGTTATGTGGGTGGGACCTAATCCAATCTGAAATGTGTCCTTTTAAGAAGAGACCAGGACACTTACATACACAGAGAAAGGACCATGTGATGACACGTGGAGAAGTAGGCCATCTACAACAAAAAGAGAGGTCTCAGAAGAAAGCAACCCTGCTGACACCTTGACCTTGGACTTCAAACCTCCAGAATTGTGAGAAAATAAAATTCTGCTGTTTAAGCCACTTGGTCTGTGGTACTTTGTTATGGTAGTCTGGGTCAACTAATGCAGGCAACAAAGAGTCTAGGATTAATTGTGATCACCAGCACCATAAATGGACCCCAGAGGCAAAGAGTCATAATTAGTAAAGAATAGAAAGTGATTAGAGGAACAGGTACCCATGTTCTTTGTTAACTGAGAAGTTTCCCAATATCTCTGTATCAGTTCTAGATTGCTGGGTCACAAACCATCTAAAGCTTAGACACCTTAGCAGCTCAAGCACCTACCATGGATACACTCACAAAGCTGAGGGTAAACCATGTGGGCTGAGGTCACCTGGGCAGCACTTCTGCTGGTCTCTCCTAAGGTCACTCTCAAGGCTGCAATCATCTGCAGCTGAACCAGGAAAGGATGCTAGAAGATGGCCTTGTTCACATGTCTGGCAAGTGGAGTTGGCTTTTGGCTACAGGGTGTGGGTTCTCACAATCCAGTGGGCAGAGAAGAGCTGCTTTCCATGGTGGTCTGGTGCCAGGAGCCATTATGGGGGGTCCCGCCCGTGACGAGGTCATGAAGAAGATACCGGGCAGGCAAGGCCGTCCAGGATCCCATCCATGACAAGGTCATGAGGAAAAAACCTGACAGGCAAGGCCGTCTAGGATAAGGGACCCTCCAGGTTGGCCTCGGCCTCTACCCCACCCTGTATCCTCCCCCCTTTTCTGCTGTTGTTCTTGTTTGCCCTGCTGCGGATTCTTGTGTTGCCTGCCGAGAGCTCTCCTGCTCCTCTTTCACTGAATAAAGACCAACTTAAAACGCTAATTAATAAATGTCCTGGATGCTGGTACCCTATGAAGGGGCCAGGGATGAAGGAAATGCTTCAATTCAAACCCTTTTGCTGGCATTCTGGCTTGTTTGATAAATGTGTGCTCTCATTGCAAAAAATGCTCTTGATTGTTCTAAACATCCTAAGCACAGTATGCTAACAAAAGAAACTATTAAGCATAGCTCCCTCCGCGGGGTGAGAAAAGTTTCACAAATGTTATAGCCACAAATGTGCCTAATAGAAAATAGTTTAGATAGAGATTAACTGGTGACTTCTTGCAGGTAGTTAACTTTTAGACTAAGAGCCTGTTTTGTGCCATATCTACTGTTTTTGCAGTCCTTCGCATTTCTGTTCTGTAAAAATGTGATCCTATCTAGTTCCCATAGAGATGACGCTTATTAGAAAGAAAATAGATTAATTATAAGAAAAACAGGGTCAGCTACTGAAGTTGCTTAAGTCATACCAGGTGCAAGCCATAAAATGTTAGCAGGCCTGAAGGCCAAATGATAAGACTCTTATGAACGAAAAGTATGTGGGTGACATCCTGTTTCTGTTGAAGGTCAAGTTGCTGTAATGTTTTGAGATGCCCTGTGTGTAAGCAATATGCACTTCCCCCCAAAAAGATGTTGTTAAGGGTATAAAGGGGCTGTGCAAAAATAAACTCCAGACTCAGCCCCGAGCTTTGTCTCACTCTCTGTCTCATTCGCTGACGCCGTTCATCCTGAGGGTTCCCCTGGATCCTGCTGGGGCTGGACCCCGGCAGTCTGGCAAAAGCAATCCAAAAGGGCAAAATCAGAAACAATAAGGTTCTTTGAGGCCTAGATTTAGAAGTCTCACAATATCAGTTGAAACACACCACTTGGTCAAAGTAAATCACAGGTTCTGATTCAATGGGAGGAGAATTAAACCCACTTCTTGATAAGAGATGCAGTAAAGTTCCAGTGCAAAGGTCTATGTGCACAGGACGGAAGGTAGAGCAGTAGCAATCTTTACAGACCTGTTCTTCCACTCCCTTTGGGCTGACTATCAGGATCAGTTCCCTGATTGTAAGGCAGGTGAAAGCTCTATGCCAGGCATTTAAAAAAACAGGTGCCAGACCCATGTATGTGAGTGTGTCTTAAGGATTAGGAGATTGGTCATCCATCCATCCAGTCTGCAAATACAAATGAAAATTAACTCTGTGCCCAAGTCCCAGGAATGTAAAGATGAAAATGACATAACATCCAGCAAGGATATCAAACTAGTCAATCCTAGAGGAAATCAACTTTAAATATTCATTGGAAGGACAGATGCTGAAGCTGAAGCTTCAATACAATGGCCACCTGATGCAAAGAGCTGACTCATCAGAAAAGATCCTGATGCTGGGAAAGACTGAGGGATGAGGAAAAGGGGGCGACAGAGGATGAGATGGTTGGATGGCATCACTGGCTCAATGGACATGAATTTGAGCAAACTCCTGGTGATAGTGAAGGACAGGGAAGCCTAGCATGCTGTAGTCCATGGGGTTGCAAAGAGTCAGACACGACTTAATGATTGAACAACAACCAGGTCATAGAGATACAAATAAGTGGATCAAAGCAGATTTGCAAACAAAGTAGTCAATCCTATGTTTTGTCTCCTCCTAGGAAAGAGAAGACCAAGAAAGAGTGCATAAAGGAGGTGACTCTTGCCTTCAGTTCAGACAGATAAGGGGCCTGCTAGGTAAATTATGTAAGAGAATAAAGGTTTGGAAGAGAGAAAATTCTTGAATAGGAGGTCATATTCATGTACTGGTAAGGTAGGGAGACTTCTCTGCCATTACAAATAGCCCGAGTTTTCTCTGTAGGCTACAGGGGAACATTGCAGAATCTCAGATTTGGGTTTGTTATACTCATACTTGCAATTTGTAAAAAATGTGCAGGGTTTCTAGGGCAAGGGGACCAGTGAAGGGGGACTTTTCATTACAAACAACAGAATGCAACTCTGACCAACAGAAGCAGAAGGAAAATTCATAAAAAGTATTTGGGGAATCTCATGGGGTTGAGGGGACGAGAGAACGAGGCTTGTAACCCCCAGAAAAGGGACAGCTGCAGAAAGTGTGAAGATAAGACCTACTCAACTCTCTGCCTCTTACTGCACATGGCTGCTGTCTACACAAGGATTCTAGCCATTCCTCCCATTTTGCCAATTTCCAGGCTTTGGAAGAGAAATTCCAGTTGACTGAGTTAATGTTGTATGCTACTGCCTGACTGTGCCAGGGCTTGAAAGAGAATCCCCAGGATTACTCAGAGAGGTCTGAGGTGGGAGGCTTGGTATCCACACTTTCGCTCCACAAGACAGAGGGATAATTCCCCAGAAGGAATCCAAGGTGCTCTTCGGAGGAGGAATGAAAGCTCAACAGCCCCAAATCAACAATATCCCTTATAGGGTCATTCTAAGAGCCTGGGTGAGGGACATCAAGTCCCACCTGCTTCGCTGGGATAGAGGATGTCCAGAGAAAGAGAATAGGCACCAAAGGGGCAGGTGACCAGGACTTTAATTCAGTCCAACCTAGATGCTGTGGTCCCAACTCTAGCACCTTCCCAACGTAACACAGAAGTCTATCAGTTTGTTCCGATTTATTTTTCTTCATCAAAACACAAAATGAAATACCTAACTCAATTGTTCCTTTGTAAGTACTTCTTTTGACAAAGTTTGAAGAGGTCACCTCTTTGTCACCAAGTTTCCCAAGGACTGGAGACTAACTTTGAACCTGATCTTGTAAGTACATATACATTCATACCCCAGGAGCTCTTCCAGGAAGAGGTTGGTACACAATATCTAGTTTTTTTGAAATTCTCCTGACCTCCCCCTGCAAAATAAAGCATTTATTTCTCTTAAACTATTTCCTAATAGCATTCAGAAAGACAAGCGCTCAAGACCTTCCCATGAAAGTAATGAAGATCACAGTTAATAGCCCAAGGCCATACAATGAACTGTGGTGCTAGAGAAGACTCTTGAAAGTCCCTTGGACAAATCAGTCAATCCTAAAGGAAACCAACCCTGACTATTTATTGGAAGGACTGATGCTGAAATTGAAGCTCCAACATTTCAGCCACCTGATGTGAAGAGATGACTCATTGGAAAAGACTCTGACGCTGAGAAAGATTGAGGGCAGGAGGAGAAGGGGATGACAGGATGAGATGGTTGGATGGCCTCACCAACTCAATGGATACGAGCTTGAGTAAACTCCAGGAGATAGTGAAGGACAGGGAAGCCTGGTGTGCTGCAGCCCATGGTGTCATAAAAAGTTGTTATGTGGGCAGAGTCAGACATGGTGATTGAACGATACCATAGGTCATCAGCTCCTAATTCACCATTAATTCTCAGGCAATACCACTAATACAATGCTTTGCAACATCACTAGCTTCCCTGGTTGTTCAGACAGTAAAGAATCTGCCTGCAATGGGGGAGACCTGGGTTCGATCCCTGGGTTGGAAAGAGCCCCTGGAGGAGGACATGGCAACCCACACCAGTATTCTTGCCTGGAGAATCCCCATGGACAGAGAAGCCTGGCGGGCTACAGTCTATGGTGTCACAAAGAGTTGGACACAACTCAGCGCCTAAGCAGAGCACAGAGCACAGAGTGAGATTCTACAAATCATCATCTGAAGAAATGGTTTATTCCCCACTTGGCTAAAGCTGCTTCCAAGGATGTAGACAATTTCCCTCACTCCAACACTCTCCAAATGTAATCAACTTGTTGAACAAGTGAGGGCAGAGCCAGTTTCTGAAGTAGATGTTATGGAACCATGGACTTTGAGTACCTGACCAACTTGTTATCAGTTACAGAGTCTATGAAAGAATAGTAATGATTGATTTCTAAATCTTGCTCTAATTTTAAACTTTAGCACAGAGTTCCAGAAATGACTTTAGAGGTTTTTAATTTTTATTTCCAACAACCTCCATTTAACAGCCATGGAATCTTGTAATAAGTATTTTGATTTTCATGCCCTTCTATTTACTAGTTTACAAAGTTAACAATATTCATTCTGTCTACCCTAAGGAATTTCTGAAAAGGGTAAAATGAAAACAGAGTATACAGACTTTATAAACTGTATCTCCCTTGTGAGTGAATGGGAGGAGGCATTTGTGACTATGCTGACATTTTCATAGCTCTATTGAGACATTTTTTAAAAAGCATCATATTGTTCTCACTGAGCAGAAACTCCATGTTACAGTTCCTCAATCTTAGCTGGCTAAGAAGCAAACTCTCTGGTCCTAAGAATCTTGAAAGACAAAGTGATTTAAAATGGATTAAGCCATTTATTTGTACTTGGAAGAGCCTCCAATGAGAGCTGGCAGTAAGAACCAACCTCCTCATGAGTCTGAATTGTATCCGCCCTTCCTTCCGTCTTTCTGCTCTTACCTCCATTTTTCCCTCATTCTTTCCTGGCTTTCTCCTTTCACTCACCAATTTATGCGATCACTCAACGTCTCTTGCACTGTCTGTTGAGTCTCTACCATGCTCCAGGTGCTACACCTGAGCAGGGTTTCACAGAATGGGTCAGATCCTCACCAGCTGAGGGACCATGGGTGAGCTGTTACTGGAAAAGTGCTCCAGAAATATACACTTCATTACTCCACCCCTGTAGACAATATTTTTCATTTCATTTTAAACTGCAAGCAGCGCTGCTGCATTCACTATATTAATGATCACTTCTAAAGGCTTTTTACTCTTGTAATCAAACCCAACGTATACAGACTAACCCCACATACAAAGTAACTAATAGGGAAACAAGTGATCAAGTCTTATACACTCAAATCATCTGTTAGTTCTCCAGCATTTACAGTAAGTGGTCTTGTAAACTGTTTTCAATGATTTAACTTTAAAAACCAATTTAACATCTAACTAGGTGGTAGGTACCCTGTTAGGGACTAAAAATATGAAGATAAGTGAATCAGAATCACTTCTCCCAACAAGCTCAAGTGATAGACAAGAGAATTGGTAATGTAATGTGATAAGAACTTCAGCAGAGAAATGCATAGAATGCCATGAAACACAAGTGAGGGAACTGATCACTTGCCAGGGAGGAATCAGGCAAAGCTATAGAGAGGTGGTATTATGAAAAAAAAAAAAAAAAAAAAGAACAATTTAAGAAGCAAATGAAAGAATGAGCTCCTGTATCTGTGGTCCAGAGATGAGTTTCCCAGGTCCCTTCTATGTATCTGCTCCACTCTCTTTGTGAGTAGTCTTGGAGCAGTATGCCTGGATTCTATGCCCTCCCCCTTCCTTGCTCTGCCCCTTCACCCAAAGTCAAGAGCGCAGGGAGCCCACGAACTCCAAGCTGAAGGGAATGGGCACAATAAGGTTGGAAGTAGGTCCTATGCATTTAAGAATCTTAGGCAGGGGAGGGCCAGAGGGTAACAGCACTTAACATTTTCTGATCTCTTACTTCCTAAACATGTTGGGAATCTTAAAAACCAAAATTCAGTCCATCCTTGTGGCAATGAATAATTAAAGAAATATTCTTGAATTAAACTAATGTTTATTGACTATCCGCTGTGTACCACTAACAGGTACAGTAATAAAATAGATAGGTGACATTCCTGCTCTGATAGACCCTATCCTCTCATGGATTTTATCCACAGAGGGCTAAAGCAATTCATCCAAAGGTACAGAGCTAGGAAGTGGTAGAGCTAGGACTGAAACCTTGCTCTTTCTGACTTCAAGTCCTACACTCTCAACACTCCTGAAATAAAGTCAAAACCAAACAAATCCTGTGTGTGCTCACAGGAGAGAGGTAAGCAACAGATGGAACCGGAGTCTAACTCACCCCTTGACCCCAGGCATTGGCAGTTTCTGAGGTATGATTAGATGTCTATGTCTGGGGTTTTGTAAGCTGCCCAGATTATTTTGAGAACCAGTGTCCCAGGTGTTGCAGGGAGCCGCTCTGGAGTTCCTCAGAGGAAGGAAAGGAGGTGGTTCGTTTTACACAGGCCCCTTGACTCTCACCTGAACCGAACATCCCCACTTTTATCTTGTTCATATCTTGGTCCTCTGCCTCAGGTTGCCACTAAAGAAAGAACTCTGATGCTAACAAAATAAACAAATTTGAACCACTCTCTTAAGGTTCTCAGATGTAAAAAATCAATGGAGTTTTTGCATCAAGAAAACCTCTTGGCATCATTTTGGATGTTACATACTGGTGCTTTGGTTATAGCATTCTTATATGCTATTGTAGAAAAGGAATAAATTGCTTGAATTATTAGAAAAATGTCCTGACTTAGCATAAGTGTCAATGAATGCTATAAAACTAGAGCTTATACTAACCTTTACATATTCACTCAGTGCATATTTATGGGGCATCTACTATGTTCTAGATGATGAGGACCAGTCATTCCTAAAGGAGACCAACCCCTGACTATTCATTGCAAGGACTGATGCTGAAGTTGAAGCTCCAATACTTTGGCCACCAGATAGGAAGAGCCAACACATTAGAAAAGACCCTGATGCCCTGATTGAGGGCAGGAGCAGAAGTGGGTGGCAGAGGATGAGACGGTTACATAGCATAACTGACTCAATGGACATGAGTTTGAGCAAACACTGGGAGATAGTTGGGGACAGGGAAGCCTGGTGTGCTGTGCTCCGTGAAGTCGAAAAGAGTCAGACATGACTTAGCAACTGAACAACAATAAGATGATAAGGATATCACTATGAAGTTGAGAGACAAGGTGACTTTCAGGTAGCATATATTCTGATCAGTTCAGTTCAGTTCATTTGCTCAGCTGTGTCTAACTCTTTGCAACACCATGGACTGCAGCATGCCAGACTTCTCTGTCTTTCACCAACTCCCGAGCTTGTATATTCTGATAGGGGAGACAAATAGACAAATATACAAAGGAGATAGTGTTGAGCCATGCACATCTTTCAGTCCTGGGTCCAGTCTACCTGCAGTCCTATAAAAGAGGGCTCAGGGCTCCTCCTCGGTCCTCTCAAACACTGAGGAGCCGTTTTCCCTCTTAATGGGGACTGGGACGGGGGCTCAGAGGCTCAGTTCATGTGGGTCTGCTGGCATGTGCGGCAGCTGCCACTGCTGTGGCCTCTATCTTCAAAGGCTTACCAAAGATCTGATGGATTCTGGAAACCAGCCTGCCTATGAGGAGGGATAGGCCTTGGTTTCTGGACATCAGAGGGAGTGTCCTTTGATAACAAGAAATCTAAGTTATCTACACTTCGTTAAGGCTGCTTGGCCTTTAAAACCATTTTGAAATGTCCAGAAGCTTCCCAAGTGGCACAGTGGTAAACAATCTTCCTACCAAAGAAGGAGATGCAAGAGATGCAGCTTCAATCCCTGGGAGATCCCCTGGAGTAGGAAATGGCAACCCACTCCAGCATTCTTGCCTGGAAAATTCCGTGGACAGAGGAGCCTGGTGGACTACCGCTTAAAGGATCACAAAGAGTCGAGCACAAGTAAGCACAGGGAAGTCGGACACAACAGAAACCCATATTCTGAGAGGTGGTCATTTCCATACATCCTGTTGCTTCAATCCTGAAAGAACAGACATCCAATCCATCAGATGTCTGGAACTCGGCCTGGAGAGAGGATCTGCATCTTTATCTGGATGAACATTCACAAACAATTTGAGCTTAACTGTTATACGTCACACAATCTGATTTCAAGGCTAGAGATAGGTGTTAAGGCAGAGGGCAACCACCTATCATCTAACAAGTGGATATATAAGAAAAATGTATAATAAGCATATCAACAGCTGGCCTGTAAATGAGAATGTAAAGGTAGTTCAAGCTCCATGGAGACAATCTGTTCTCCTAAACATGGTCTCATTCTTTAACATTCTTTTTGTGGCCTCAGCAAGAAGGATGCCTATCTTCTATGGATATGATCACAAGTTTTAAATGACTGAAGTGAAAATTAATGAGTTTTGTTTTTCTTTAAATGGCTATACGCAAACTTCAAACAGTTCTGTTGTAGTCAAATCAACCCCATGAGAAATTTTCAGACTCATAACTTTCATTCCACTGGGTTCATCTCCCAGCTTAAAAGACTTGTTTATAAGACAGCATTTATTATTTTCTTCTCTTACTAAATAAAAAGTTATACACACTTCAAAGTTAAAAAAAAAAATTAAAGGCACCAAGAAACAAGTTAAAATCACCCAGAAATGTTTAGGTAGAAATACAAATAAGAATAATTTGGAGTCTTTTCCTCCAGTCTTACATATTATATAATATTTTTAGATGAGTAACGATTCTGTTAAGAACCTGAACTACCCACACATCAGGGCAGAGTTCCATAATTAGTGGCAGGGGTGAAGATGGAAGATGCTCTCTGACTACTGAATTGGCAAGATCAGAAATGAATGGCGCCATAAAGATCCCAAGTCTTTCATTAATGCTTAAATCTGAGGCTTTATTTATAAGGAGATTCTAAATTCTAGTCTGGTCTCACCTGGCTGCCTTTGATAGAGGTAGCCTGCTTGCCATGCTCATGAAGAAAAAAGTCCCAAGTTCCATAAAGACTTTTCCCCCCACACCTAAAGGGGAGAGAAAGATACTGGCAAGTCAGGGGCAGAATTAGGGCAAACCCTAAAAAACTTCTTTCCCTTTGGGATCAGCTGACCTAAAGTCAGGATTGACTATTCCAGCTGGGGTCAGAGCAGTGACTGCAGAGGGAGAGGTGATGTCCAGAGGCAAAGCTGCTGCCCAGATTTTAAGCAGCCTGGACCATTGTCTATACCTTACGTGCATGCATGCTAAGTCGCTTCAATCGGTCCAACTCTTTTCAACCCTGTGGACTATAGCCTGGCTCCTCTGTCCATGGGATCGTCCAGGCAAGAATACTGGAGTGGGTTGCCATGCCCTCCTCCAGGGGATCTTCCCAACCCAGGGATTGAAACCACGTCTTATAGTCTCCTGTATTGGCAGGTGGGTTCTTTACCACTAGCACCAGCTGGGAAGCACTTGTCTATAGTACTGCTTTCCAAACTTGAGCCAGCATCAAAGTGCATATGAAATATGTGTGTGTTTGTTTAGCTGCAAAGTCGTGTTTGACTCTTTTGCGACCCCATGGACTGTAGCCCACCGGACTCTTTTGTCCATGAAATTTCCCTAGCAAGAGTACTGGTGTTGGTTGCCATTTCCTTCTCTGGGATCTTCCTGGACCAGGGATAGAACCCACATCTCCTGCATTGACATGTGGGTTCTTTACCACTGAGCCACCGGGGAAGTATACATGATAATACATTTCTGTTTGTTTTCCTTTTGTTAAAAAAAGAAAAAGAAAAAAGACTCCCTCTGAGGGTTTTTAAACCACATGTTGCTCAGCTCCCACCCCAGAGTCTCTGATTCAATAGACCTTGGGCAGGGCCTGAGAATTTGCATTCCTATCAAGTTATCCCAACACCAGAGTCCCAGGATCACACTTTGAGAACCACAGGTCTACACTGACACTTGCTCTGTGGAACACAGGTTCAGAACTCAGGCTTACAAGGCAGACAGACCTGATTTTCATTCCTGGTTCCATCACCTATAACTATATAAACCTGGGTGAGTAATTTGATTCATCTGAGCCTCTGTTTCCTCATACATCAAAAAGGGATAATAAGGTTATTCCAAGAAATGGAACATATAGTTGATGTTGTGTTAAGCAGATTACTCAGCTCACAGTAAATACTCAATACGTGATTTTGGGCTTCCCTGGTAGCTCCAACGGTAAGGCGTCTGTCTGCAATGCTGGAGACCCGGGTTCGATCCCTGGGTCGGGCAGATCGCCTGGAGGAAGAAAGGGCAACCTACTCCAGTACTCTTGCCAGGAAAATCCCATGGACAGAGGAGCCTGGTAGGCTACAGTCCGTGGGGTTGCAAAGAGTCGGACACGACTGAGCAACTTTACTTTAAAGTTTCACCTTAAAACCCTTCTGTAATCTTTCTGCATCTGTTAGTACTGATCCCCCAACCCTCTAAAATGCTGGCTCACTCCCCTCCCTTTCCAACCCGCCTGGTGTGAAGGAAAGCACCTGCCCCCACCAGGCCTCCCAACTCAGCCAGCAAGTGCCTCTGACCAGGCTAGTCCTCTGCTGCCACCTTGTGGCCTGAACTCGCCTAACAACTTGCAGGTTAATCTGTTCAGCAGGTGCCTGGGGCTGCAATCCCGAAACAGGTTTTTCTTTGCAAAGGAGCCAGAGGTGGTGCCCACTCAGGCTGCAGGGGGTTAGGAGGACCCTGAAGGAGTCTTCTCGGCCAGATCAATCGAAAGGGCCATGTTTTCGGAAGACTGCAAAACAACACAGGTGCTAAGATGAGGACCAGGAGACTCGGAGAGCCACCTGCTGCTCCCCAGGCAGGAATCTGGAGGCTTCCACTGACCTCACACCTGCCCTGGTCATCAGCCTTCAGAGCAGCACCTCTGCTGTGGTCATTTCTGAGGATTCCTGGAACCTCAGAGTTTATCTCTTCAGATTGCTCTTGCTGCTGCCAAAGCCATGTCAGGAACAAGGTTATTATGGGGACCAAGGAGGTCCCATGCTGGAACCCATTTCTGGTGGAATGCTCATCATACTAAGTCTCTGGGATAAGTCCAGTGCTTAAGTAGGAAAAGACACAGGACACAGGGATGTCGGCAGTGAAATGAGTCCCCAAGACGCTCTTGCCATCTTGTTTTTCATTCCCATTGCAAGCAGTTCACTAAGGTGTCAACAGGAATTGTGGTTGTTCAGTCACCAAGTCATCTCCGACCCTTTGCAAGCCCATGGACTGCAGCGTGCCAGGCTTCCATGTCTTCCGCAATCCCCCAGAATTTGCTCAAACTTATGTCCGTTGAGTCAGTGATTCCATCCAACCATCTCATTCCCTGCCACCCCCTTCTCCTCCTGCCCTCAATCTTTCCCAACACCAGGGTCTTTTCCAATGAGTCAGCTCTTTGCATCAAGTGACCAAAGTATTAGAGCTTTAGCTTCCCTGATAGCTCAGCTAGTAAAGAATCCACCTGCAATGCAGGAGACCCGGTTCAATTCCTGGGTTGGGAAGATCCACTGGAGAAGGGATAGGTCACCCACTCCGGTATTCTTTGGCTTCCGTTGTGGCTCAGCTGGTAAAGAATCGGCCTGTAATGTGGGAGACCTGGGTTCAATCGCTGGGTTGAGACGATCCCCTGGAGAAGGGAAAGGCTACCCACTCCAGTATTCTGGCCTGGAGAACTCCATGGTCTGTATAGTCCATAGGGTCACAAAGAGTTGGACATGACTGAGTGACTTTCACTAATGTTAAGATTCAGCATCAGTCCTTTCAATGAATATTCAGGGTTGATTTCCTTTAGGATTGACTGGTTTGATCTCCTTGCAGTCCAAGGGACTCTCAGGAGTCTTCTCTAACACCACAAAGTTTCTTCAGCGCTGAGCTTTCTTCATGGTCCAACTCTCACATCCACACGACTACTGGAAAAACCAAAGCTTTGACTAGATGGAACTTTGTCGACAAAATACTGTCTCTGCTTTTTAATACATTGCCTAGGTTTGCCATAGCTTTCCTTACAAAGAGCAAGTGTCTTTTAATTTCATGGCAGTGATTTTGGAGCCCAAGAAAATAAAATCTGTCACTGTTCACACCGTTTCCTCGTCTATTTGCCATGAAGTGATGGGACTGGATGCCATGATCTTAGTTTTTAGAATTCTCAATGGGGGAGAAAATGCAAATTGCTTTATTTCTTAACTACTTTATCCTTCCCTGCTGGAAAGCAGAGCTCTTAATGAGAGTTTGAACATAACTCATAACTTTGAGGACACTTCTGGTTATTAAAACTTACCTGGGCCAGTTTTAAACTCCTCTCATATTCTCCTATCCCATCTTTTCACTAAGTACAGGGCCCCTGACTCCTGGAGCAGAGGAAGCAGAAGAAGACCTGGTCTAGCTTGGGGTGCCTCCTTCCCCCTCATTCTGCAGCGCACGGGAGGAGGTAAAGGTCAGAGTGCAATGTCCCTCTACTCGACTGCCATTCTCAGAGCCCTCTCTCCATTAGCAGCTTTCTTAGAAAACACAAACTGACCCCTTGGCAGGAAGTCAAGTGCTGGCTCTCCCTTAGGGACACACCAGGGCTCTTTGGAGAGTGCTGTCAAGACACCCTGGGCATAGTGCCCTGTGGGAGGGTGGGCTCCAACAGCTCCCCACCATCTACCTCCACCCCCACCCCAAGGGACCAACACCAGAAGTGGACCCAAGGATAGTTTCTGCCAGGATCTCTGGCAGCTTTGGCTGGGGGTCTTGTGGATTACTTCTGTTTAGTTTCCACAGGAAACTCACATCTTTGCCCTAAGAGAAACATGAATGCAGGCTGTTTCCATAACCACGCTCAACCCCCCAAAACATGGCCAGGACAGATCAGTAAGGAGCATCCTTCTAGAAAATGAAAAGCTGTCTGTCTCTTCTTGCAGGTCCCCCAAAGTCTTCACAGGTGATATACTTGGAGACTTGCCTTCACCCAACTCCCCACTCCACCTCCACTGGAGAGAGGAGAGATGAACTTTCTCCTTCCCCAACAGGGAGGGCAAGGAAGCATCTCTCCTAAGGACACTCATGCCCTGAGGCTCCCAGCACTGACAGCTCTCCCTCCCTGTGTCCTCTCTTCCCAGAGCAATAAACTTCCCGCAGAGTGGGGAGTGAGGAATGTCACCCAGACAGCTGCCACGTCTCAGGAAGGCGAGGCTAGGAGTGGGGTGCACTTTGGGCATCTCTCTTTAGAGTGTGGGTTATTTGGTACCCCTTCATCCTCATTTTTGGGCCTCTAGGTACCGATGCTGGGCAATTGACAGGTCCCACTCAGCATCTGCTCCCTAGACAGTTGGGTCCAGCACTCATGCAGGCCTTGAAGGGAGTAAAAGGCAAAGCATTGATTCTTCTCCAGAGGCTGCCACTAGTCAAATTCTTGACGGGCTTCTTTAAGACTTGGTGGTGGTGGTTTAGTCACTAAGTCATGTCCAACTCTTGCAACCCCCACCCCATGGACACCGAGCTTCTCTGTCCATGGGATTATCCAGGCAAGAATACTGGAGTGGGCTGCCATTTCCTCCTCCAGTGGATCTTCCTGACCCAGGGATTGAAGCCACATCTTCTGCACTGGCAAGCAGGTTCTTTACCCCTAGCACCACCCTTCCCAGCCTTGTGACCAAGGCTTCAAAGGAGTAGGCGTGAGGATAGGTGGACATGACACATATAATTTTGGGTGAAAGGAGGAAAGTTCCAGAATAAGAGCCCATGGTCAAGAAGAGTGCACTCATTTCGGCAGCAGTAGGCAATCAGAAGCATGAGTCCTGGGTGCCAGGGCAGAGGGTGAGAGGAAGTTTGTAGATTAACAATTAACCAACAGAAAGCACACTCATTGACTTCACATTTTTTCCTCCTTATACAGATACAAATATGCCCAGATGCAGTATGGGAGAATCCCTCCTCAATGCTAAAACTTTCTGAGGGAACAAAAGAAAAACCTCCTGAACTAGTTTTAACCACCTTTGTATTGTTTTAATTTGTCTTAGCAGCAAAGAAACTTTCTTTTGTGAACTCAGGGCTTCAAAGCCGGCTTTGTTTTCATGCATGGTATTGATCTGGATTCTCTGGAGGGTGTCTTGACATCTCTCCACACCTTCCCTGATTAATCCAGCAAGTCCAACAGGCCCTCCTCCACTGACAGGGAGAGGGAGGTGCAGAGAAACTCAGAGCCTCCTCAGAGGTAACAAAACCTGTCCACAGTGGAGCGTGAGCTGAATACTAAGTCAACACCCAGGGCTATGTGAGCGCTTCTAAACATCTCAGTATCCCAGCTCTGAGAAAGCCCTGAGGTCTCTCTGGTGAAAGGAACCATGGGATTTTCATGTTTTTTGCTTCCTACCTGATGTCACCTCTTGGAAGGCAGCCCCTTGTTTCTCTTCCCTGAGAGAGAACTGGACAAGCCATCCAGGATCCTGGTTCCCAGCCTGGCTTCATCTACCCCATGGATGGCACTCTGCCAAATCCCCTCTCGTGGCATCAGTTTTCACATCTGTCAAGCAAAAGGCTGGAAGATTTCTCAAGTTCAGCTCAGCTGCTGCTTCTCTCTGACACAGTGTCTGACTGAATCCTTCATTTGACAAGCCACTGGAGTCTTACCTCAATCATCCCAGGCCTCTAGAACAAAGCAGGAGAGGCAGTGGCTTAAACAACAGGCATTTAGTTCAGAACAGGTCTTTAGACAGACATTAAACACTGGCATGTCTGAAGGAATAGAGAGGAGAGAGAGGCTTACCAGACTGGTTTCAACAAAAATATCTTACATACCTGATAAATATTTATCAGCCCAAAAGGGATAAACTTATTCCACTTATATGTCTGATATTTTGGCAGTTTGGTTCCTGAACATTCAGATCTGAGTTCTCAGGCTTGGACTCAGACACCTGGAAGCCAGAGCTCAGCAGAACTGTGTGATTTCCAGGTGCTCTGATTGGCCTGGGGGTAGAGATTATGGGGTGTAAGATGATAAATCAGGGGAAAGTTTACTGTGTATCCTAAATATATTTATAAAAGTCTCAGAGATATCAAGTCACAGAAGAAAGAAAAGTGAGAGAATTCTGTTGTCAGCTGTCTCCACTCACTTCACTTAAAAAAGCAGCTGAGTCCTGAGTGAGGGGACACTTGGCAGGTTTGACTAAGCCCACTTATCCAAAATTTGACCCCATTCCCTCACCCCTCAAAACACATACTGTGAGGAAAGGGAGCTTAGAGCCTGTCTTAGTTGCTTCCCTGGATCCCTGTCCTTTTGGACCTGGGGTGTACTTACCGTGGGGCCTCAACAGAGTGGAAATGGAGAGAACAAGCAGAGAAGGTCAGAGAGGCTCCATGGCCTTGGAGGGGATAAAACCATGGACCCCAGGTTAGTGACTTGGGTTTCAGTCCATGTGGAGCCAGGCATTGAACCTCAGGCTTCTCATTCATAAAACAGGGACAAAAATATCCATCTCACAAGGTTAGAGCATTTTCCTTCCTTTCCTCTTATGCCTCCATGCCTGGCATAGAGAAATAATTTGGGAGACGTTTACTGAATAAACTTCATATCTGTCCAGAGACAGCACTGAGTCTTCAGGTAAAATTTCAACTTATTATCACCTAAACACTGTGCAGCTATGCGTGCATGCTCAGTAGTGACCGACTCTTTGTGACCCCATGGACTGTAGCCCACCAGGCTCCTCTTTCTAAGGGATTTCCCAGGCAAGAATACTGGAGTGGGTTGCCATTTCCTCCTCCAGGGGATCATCCCGACTTAAGGATCAAACCTGCATCTCCTGCATCTCTTGCATTGGCCAGCCGATGATTCTTTACCACTGCGCCACCTGGGAATCCCTCTTACCTAAAGGTTCTCTCTCCAAAGCTGAAAAATAAACCCAGAGTACCTCAATTGGAATATTACCTAGATGTCTAGCTCCTGGCTTATCTTTTCATCTTTTGTAGTTCTAGGACCTCCCATCTGAACACTATGTTTTCCCAAAACAGGCGAGAGACCCACAGGCAACAAACAGGGCAGCCGCTGCTTCACTGAGAGATTGGCTTCCTTCCCATCAGGGATTCCACAGTCCTCATTGCTAGGATTTGGAGTAGAAGTTTTCCAGGTAATTTAAATGTACCTCAAACTACCTAGGCAAGAATACTGGAGTGGGTTGCCATTTCCTTCTCCAGGGAATATAAATGCTCCACACCTCAAAACTCTCACCCACACCATAAACCTGGGATCTCAAGGACCAGCTTCTATCTAAGGGGGAAAAAAGATGGACCAAAATCCCAGCTTCTTCCAGTTCAGTCAGTTCAGTCGCTCAGTCATGTCCAACTCTTTGCAACCCCATGAATGGCAGCACGCCAGGCCTCCCTGTCCACCACCAACTCCCAGAGTTTATTCAAACTCATGTCCATCGAGTTGGTGATGCCATCCAGCCACTCATCCTCTGTTGTCCCCTTCTTCTCCTGCCCCCAATCCCTCCCAGCATCAGGGTCTTTTCCAATGAGTTAACTCTTCACATGAGGTGGCCAAAGTATTGGAGCTTCAGCTTCAGCATCAGTCCTTCCACTGAACACCCAGGACTGATCTCCTTCAGGATGGACTGCCTGGATCTCCTTGCAGTCCAAGGGACTCTCGGGAGTCTTCTCCAACACCACAGTTCAAAAGCATCAATTTTTCGGTGCTCAGCTTTCTTCATAGTCCAACACTCACATCCATACATGACCACTGGAAAAACCATAGTCTTGACTAGTCGGACCTTTGTTGGCAAAGTAATGTCTCTGCTTTTTAATATGCTGTCTAGGTTGGTCATAACTTTCCTTCCAAGGAATCAGCATCTTTTAATTTCATGGCTGCAATCCCCATCTGCAGTGATTTTGGAGCCCAGAAAAATAAACTCAGCCACTGTTTCCACTGTCTCCCCATCTATTTCCCATGAAGTGATGGGACCAGATGCCATGATCTTAGTTTTCTGAATGTTGAGCTTTAAGCCAACTTTTTCACTCTCCTCTTTCACTTTCATCAAGAGGCTCTTTAATTCCTCTTCAATTTCTGCCATTATGGTGGTGTCATCTGCATATCTGAGGTTATTGATAGTTCTCCTGGCAATCTTGATCCCAGCCTGTGCTTCTTCCAGCCCAGCGTTTCTCATGATGTACTCTGCATATAAGTTAAATAAGCAGGGTGACAATATACAGCCTTGACGTACTCCTTTTCCTATTTGGAACCAGTCTGTTGTTCCATGTCCAGTTCTAACTGTTGCTTCCTCACCTGCATACAGGTTTCTCAAGAGGCAGGTCAGGTGGTCTAGTATTCCCATCTCTTTCAGAATTTTCCACAGTTTATTGTGATCCACACAGCCAAAGGCTTTGGCTTAGCTAATAAAACAGAAGTAGGTGTTTTTCTGGAACTCTCTTGCTTTTTCAATGATCCAGACGATGTTGGCAATTTGATCTCTGGTTCCTCTGTCTTTTCTAACACCAGCTTGAATATGTGGAAGTTCACGGTTCACGTATTGCTGAAGCCTGGCTTGAAGAATTTTGAGCATTACTTTACCAGCATGTGAGATGAGTGCAATTGTGTGGTAGTTTGAGCATTCTTTGGCATTGCCTTTCTTTGGGATTGGAATGAAAACTGACCTTTTCCAGTCCTGTGACCACACTCCCTCCCCAAAATCTCAGGAAATGCAACTTTGGCCTGTGTCCCTTTGATTATAATTGATTTTAGTTCATTGTTTAGCAGAGACAACAGAACACCACACACAAATCTTGGACTATCCTTAGCCCTTCATCTGGAGCTGGAAATGAATTTTATTTCACTCTCTCACACTGCAGCCTACAAGTAGAAGCAAGGGCTCTATTACAAGAAAGAGTAGGAAAGCAAGGGTGCCTCTCCAGGAAGCCCTGTGGTAAAACAGCCAAGTGAGCAGGACCCAGGGCTCCATAAGATAACACACAACTCTAGGAAGAGATGACTCTTGTCCTCTGACTGGTCATGTCACGAAGCTTCCAGGCTTCTGCTGTGATATGATTGCTGGTAACAGAAAAACAGCGGTTCTGCTAATTTCCTTTAATTTCAGTTTGCCTGTTTTCCTATGTCTCTACACCACAGCCTTTTCTCCTCTTTACCTGGAAAATGCCTACTGCCTTTCCCTGCACTTTCCTGAGCCCTTACTCTGTAGTTCCCCTGAGCTCAGAACCTGGAATGGAGCGCTGCCCAACAGAAATACAATACTAGACACACATGTAATGTTACATTTTTTAATCACTGCATTAAAAAAAAAAACTAAAAGGAATCAAGTGAACCTAATTTTAATAGTACATTTTATTCAACCTGATATATATATGTAACTATGGCCATACCACCCTGAACATGCCAGATGGTATCTGATCTCAGAAGCTAAAAAGGGTCAGGCCTGGTTAATACTTGGATGGGAGACCATCTGGGAATACCTGGTGCTGTAGGGCTTGGAGGAGGAAATGGCAGCCTGCTCCAGTATTCTTGCCTGGGAAATCCCATGGACAGAGGAGCCTGGTGGGCTACAGTCCATGGGGTCACAGAGTCAGACACGACTTAGCAACTAAACACATAAATCTAAATGTGTGTGTGTGTGTGTGTGTGTGTGTGTGCATCCAAACTCAGTCGTGTCCAACTCTTTATGACCCCATGAATTGTAGCCCACCAGGCTCCTCTGTCCATGGGATTTTCCAGGCAAGAATACTGGAGTGGGTTGTCATTTCCTTCTTCAGTGGATTGTTCCTGACCCAGGGATCAAACCCACACCTCTGCATCTCCTGCATTAGCAGGTAGGTTCTTTACCAGCTGAGCCACATCTCTTACCCATATATCTAAATATATGTATCTAGGGAGAGTCGCTCAGTCATGTCTGACTGTTTGTGACCCCATGGACTGACTGTAGCCCACCAGGCTCCTCTGTCCATGGAATTCTCCAGGCAAGAATACTGGAGTGGGTAGCCATTCTCTTCTCTAGGGGATCTTCCCAACCCAGGGATTGAACCCAGGTCCCCAGGACTGCAGGTGGATTCTTAGCCACCAGGGAATAGTATCAATTCAATGTGGAATCAACATTTTTAAAATATTAATGAGATATTTTCCTTCTATTTTTTCCTTTTGCAACACAGAGTATCTTCTACTCTTAGGACACAAATCAATCCAGACTGGCCACATCTCAAGTGCTCAGTAGCCACCTGTGGCTGGTAAATGCTGAACTGACAGTACAGCTTAATATAACAGCTCACACACTGCAGTCTAATTTTGTGTTGACACATTCATCTGCCCTCTTAGCATGCTGGACCTTAAAAACAGGACCAGTAACAGTGACCGACTCATAGAAGCTATATAATAACACCTTGTGGATGATTGACTGGATTAATAAATCACTGTCACCATTGACCACTCACTGGTAAAAACAGCTCTGCTGAAGAAGGGAAGGAGAAGGGGATGTGTTTGGAGTTAGCTATTTTGAGTTAAAAGCTACTATGAGATTCTTGGATTAGGATGCTCAGAAATATCTCAAAAAATAGAGATGGGAGCTCAGAGAAAGAAAAGGATGAAAAATAAAAGTGATGAAGGCATGGTTTGGGAAGGTTTTCTTTACTGCAGAGAAAAGAAACACACCCATCCATTTCACATGAAAATGCTGTGGACCATTTCTAAGAAAAGTCACAATGGCATTGAAAAAAAAAATCCTCGTGTGCAAACACCTCCTGTGTTAGTTATCTGAAATAAGTCCTAGACAAGGTGGAAATGGAGATGGGATCCATGTGCAAAGTCCTCCTATGCAGGAGGATTCCCTACCTCTGCTGAGTCCGTTCTCTTCATTCTCTTCCTCTTACCCACTTCTCCAAATGATCAATACTTTCCCTGGTGGCTCAGACAGTAAAGAATCTGCCTGCAATGCAGGAGACCTGGGTTCAATCCCTGAGTCAGGTAGATTCCCTGGAGAAATAAATGGCAACCCACTCCAGTATTCTTGCCTGGGAAATCCCATGGACAGAGGAGCCTGGAGGGCTACAGTCCAAGGGGTCTCAAGGTGTCAGACACGACTGAGTGATTAACACTTTCTTTTACTTTCAAACAGTAAAGAAGTCTCTTTTGCAAACTCCCTCATATTAGAGCAGTGCTTCTCAAAATCGTTTTTTAGAGCAGTGCATATACATCGGCCAAGGATCTTGTTATAAAATGTGGGTTCCGACTCAGTAAGTCTGGGATGGAGCCTGAGATTCTACTTTGCTGATGTGTTCCAGGGGATACAAATGCTGCTAGCCCTCGAGTAACTGGGCATTAGGGGTTAGAGACTTTACCCAGATTTGAATTTTGATTTCCATAGAAGAATCCCAGAAAGTACTTTAGCCTATAGGAAAACAAGAAATTTCAGGGATTGGATAGGGCCAATAACCTCCCCCCCCGCCGAATCCTGCAAACAACCCCACAAAAGCAGCTCTCCTGAATATCCCTGCTGGTCCAGTGGTTAAGAATCCACCTGCCAATGCAGGGGGCATGGGTTTAATCCCCAGTGTGGGAGGATTTCACATGCAGGAAGAGCAGCTAAATCTGAAGCCAGACACAACTACTGAGCCCACACACCCCAGAGCCTGGGCTTTGTAACCAGAGAAACCACCACAATGAGAAGCCCGCACACCACAGCTAGAAAGTAGCCCCCGCTCGCCACACTAGAGAAGACCCACACGTAGCAACGAAGAACCAGTGCAGTCAAAAATAAGACAAATAAATTGAAAAAAGAATAAGTGCTCTACTTATAGGTAAAGCTATCTAATAGGTGGTAGTTATGATATGTAGACTTGAAATGGGTATGTTTTGTTATATATAAATTATACCTCCATAAAACTGATCTAAGGGCTTCCCTGGTGGCTCAGTGGTAAAGAATCTACCTGCCAGTGCAGGAGACATGGGTTCAATCTCTAGGTCAGGAACATCTCCTGGAGAAGGAAATGGCAACCCACTCCAGTATTCTTGCCTGGGAAATCCCTTGGGGAGAAGAGTCTAGCAAGCTACAGTCCATGGTGTCGCAAAGAATCAGACACAACATAGTGACTGATCAACAACATTTGTGATACAGTACAATTCTTGCAGGAATTAAGAGTGGATTTTAATCCCATCTGTTCCACTTACTGGCTATGTGGTTTTGTGAATTTTCCTTTGCTTCTATGGATCTAAGTTTCCTTATCTCTGAGATCGACATAATATTACATAACTCTCAGGAGTTTCTTCAAATTCAAATAAAATAGCATATATGACATTGCCTGACATATGTTAGAGGTTCAGCAAATGCTCACTAAATCTCAACCAAAATATTTTCCAGTTACCGTGAGAGGGTAGCACTGGAATAAACCTGAAAGGATGAGAAAAAAATTCTTCAAGAGACATATGCCTGCTTTTAGGTTGATTAAAGCTCAGTGGTTAGAATATTTGTCTTCAACTAAATGCATCCCCCTGTATAAAAGCAATGCAAATACATTCCAAGCAAATGTCTTCAGAGAAAGGGCATAATTTCATCTTTACCTATTTTCATATTTCTTTACAGTTGCCATGAGAATATTTTAATAACCTCCATGGAGTTGAAAGTGATGCAGGTAATTGCCGTAAGTAATTTAAGGGCTATTAAAGCTAACAAACCTCTCCTGTGAAATACCTTGTTAAGCAGTGATCAGCAGAAAACATGTAAAAATTGTGTGCAGTGTAAATTCAGGCTCTTTCTCCAGTTAAGCTGAAGTGAAAATGTAATTACATTACACATAAGAGGGGTACAGATATTAAAGCTTTTCCTGCTCCAGCCTTGGGTTGACTCAGGCTGAAGATGCCCTGGTATTCTAATGAGACCCACTTCCTTCAGAAGAGGGTGCCTCATCTCTGGTGTCATTTCCCATTACCTGAACTGGCAGCTAACTTTCCACGAGCTCTTCTTAAGATTATAAATCTGAACGTTTCTTGGCACAGAGTCTGCAGGGATCTAGTTCCAGCCTTGGCTTCAGGCAATCACTAACTGTATGACCTTGAACAATTCTTTTTACTTCCCCAGGCATGAACTACTGTAACTATGAAATGAAAAGATTTTATGGTGTGCCTTCAAAGGTATCTTCCAGCTTTAAAATGCTTTGATCCTAAACAATATTTATACACAGATACCCTTTTTCTGCCTATTTTAACTATTAAAAATGTAACGATGAATCCAAACTAGGGAGAAAGGAGGTGAGGAATAAGGAAGGGAAGAAGGGAAAAGAACAGAAGAGAAAGGACCCACAAGTTGACATTACAAAATTTACACTTTGTATACCTTAACCTTGTAGGCCATGCTCAGAATCAATTTATTCTTCCTTCATATACTAGCCTACTACTTGATCGCCTACTACTTGATTGCCCTATTTGCCAAGCTTACATTAGCAAGGACAAGTTACAAGAAACAGGCAAGAATGCTGACAAAAATTGTAAGCAGCATTTGGAAGTAAAGAGCTCTCTACAGGAGGTCTCTTGTCTTGTTGCAAACTTTAGCACCCCAATGCTCCACTCATTTCCAGCCCCAGCACAACTTTCAAATCTTTTGATCACACAATATCTTGCCTAATCTGTTAGTTCTTTCCCATAGATCAAAGAAGTAGAAATGAAGACTAAGTAATTAGCAGATGACCAGATCTCTTCCCTAGCTTCCCATCTTGCAAACAAACTATGTGACCAAGAAAGCACCTAAAGAAAAACCACAAGAAGTCGACAAGGCTGCACACCATGGGGGATGGTGAGGACTCTGACCTCCTATCTCCACGATTAACTGAGATTACTTCCCTTTTTCCCTTTAAAATCTTTTATCGTTAAACACAATCTTCGGAGATGATTTTGGGAAGACTCTGAGTCTACTGTCTCCCCAGGTTGCCAGCATTCTGATTAAAAGAAACTTTCCTTTCTACCAACATTTGCAAGTATTGATTTTTGAGCAGTGAGCATCTGGACCTGATTTAGTAACATAATATGTGAAAGCCCAAAGAAGAAAACAGAAAACTTCAAGAGAGCAGGACGTTATCTGGCTCATTCCTTATACCCAGTGTCAAGCACTTAGAATATGCACAATAATGTTGATTTAATTAATTAATGAAAGCAATACTTACAAAAGACAAATACAATTTTTTTTTAAGAATAGTGGTCAAGGAACACTTAGTACAGGTACAAATGACCATACACATTTTCTCCAAAGACTCTCTCACACACTGCAATTTATATCCTTCCGTGTAGCAAAGACAGCAAGGAAAATTAAAGTGTACTCTATAAGCTCTCAAGTGCCTCAGCTGGTAAAGACTCTGGGAGAAGAGAGAGAGGTCTCTGAGGGAGACCTGGGTTCAATCCCTGGGTTGGGAAGATCCCCTGGAGAAGGGAACAGCTACCCACTCGAGTATTCTGTCCTGGAACATTCCATGGACTATGTCCATGAGGTCACAAAGAGTCAGACATGATTGAGCTACTTTCACTTTTTCTTTCTATTAGCTCTCATTAAGATGGTTAAATGTGGTAGATTGAGCACATGTGTTTATATCTGCTCCTTCCTAATATCCTACTTAAAAATGTGTGTAATGTGATCTCCAAAAGGAAAGAGAGGAAAGGATCCACAGTGAAAAACAGATGTCAGCCAATACTTGCAGGCGAGAAAGCATCAGATGAAATGATCCAAGCTGATACAGTGGAACAGCAAGGGCCTGCAGAAGAGAAATAAGAAGCCAGCCATGTAGGCCCTCGGATCCCTGGAAAGACTCAGAAATCAAAGGCACTAAAACAACAGGCCAGAGGAACTGAGCTGAAAACAGGAGGATTTATTGAAAGTCTGTTAAGAAAGTGGTTAAATTCTCAAGTTCCTTCTCCTGCCTTGACAGGAAACTAGAGGCTTATTTCACAAAGAAAAAAAAAATCTGGAGACATCCCTGCTCCAGGATCAAAGTGGGCGGTAGGGAAAGGCACACATCAGAAAACAGGGGCGTGAATGAAAGTCCACATAAAGAAGAGTGAGATCTAGGTGCCCTCATCTCTCTGGCCTCTAAGAACACTGGCAACTCAGGGAGACACCTCTCCCAACACCACCCACCCAAGCAGGAAGCTGGAGAGTTCCTATCTGGGAAAACAGAATACATTCAAAGAAAAGAGCTCTAAATACTGACACTCAGTATTTACAGATACTAAGTGATATTGATAGTTAGAAACTACACATGCATGCAGGATTTTCCTGCATCATATTTGACAAGCACTGCCTCCCCCTGAAAAAAAAGCAACCAATTTGCTTCAGGTGGTGTTAGCGGTAAAGAACCCGTCTGCCAATGCAGGAGACATAAGAGCCGTGGGTTCGATCACTTGGTTGAGCAGATCCCCTGGAGTAGGAAATGGCAACCCACTCCAGTATTCTTGCCTGGAGAAACCCATGGACAAAGGAGCCTGGTGGGCTATGGTCCGTAGGATCACAAAGGGTTGGACATGACTGAGGTGACTTAGCACACATGCATGCAATATTCTCAAGTATAAACAGACAAAAAAAAAACTTGGAAGTAAGACTCCAATAAGAAAAACCAACACCAAATCAATTAACAAAAGAACCTCAGAGGAAATCAAAAGAGTGAAGGGAGAGGAAAACATTGAATGTATGTAACTGGTATCCTTAGAAGTAAGAAAAAATATTCCTCCATAGCAAAAGAACAGGATGCCATATTTTTAACAAAGAGAAAACAAATTAGAACTGTTGAAATTTGAAAATATAAAATTTGAAATAAAAGACTCAACAGAAAAAAAAAAAAGTCATGGAAAGTCTAGAATGTAAAGTCAAGATGTTTGAGATAAAGATGGCAGAATAAGAAGATGCTGAGCTCACCTCCTCCCATGGATGCTCCAAAACTACAACTACATATAGAACAGTCTCTGAGAACAAACTGAAGCAGAACAGATTTTCTGCTACTATGGATATAAAGAAAAGGCCACGTCAAGACACATGGATAGACCCCACACCCACACGTCAGACCCCACACCTCCAGTGCAGTGACCCCAAAAGCAGGAGCAACATCGTAACTGCAGATGTCCCAACTGAGGAGTGAGGGGTACAAGCCCCACATTCAGCTCCCCAGCCTAAACACTTGCATGAGGAAGATGAGCTGCTGCAACATCTGGTTTGAAAACCAGCACAACTTATATCTGGAAGAGCTGGAGGGCAGTGGGAAACTGCGACTGTTCTTCAAGAGTTCCCACACAAATTCACCTTACCCAAGTCCCAGAGCAGAAGAAACTGCTTAAAAAGTACCTGGATCATATGAGATGTATTGACTAATTTTAGAGTGTGTGTCAGAAGGACAGAAATCTGGCAGAATTTCTGTGGGGATAGAAGCCCTGGAGGGTGCAAAGTTAGTAGAAGGAAGCAAAAAGCAAGATCAGAATGGAAATAAATGAGATAGAGACAAACAAAACAAAAGATCAATGAAGCTAAGAGCTGGTTCTTTGAAAGAGTAGACAAAATAATAAAAATTAGAAATGAAACAAGAGAAATTACAAATGCCAACCAATGAAATAAAAAGGATTATAAGACATTCTAGAACAATTACACACCCACAAATTCGACAACCGAGAAGAAATGGATAAATTCCTAGAAAAGGACCATCTTGCAAGACTGAATCAGGAAGAAATAAAAAATCTGAACAGATTGATCTCTAGCAATGAAATTGAACCAATAGTTTAAAAACTTCCAACAAACAAAAGTCCAGGATGAGATAGCTTCATAGGTGAATTCTCCCAAATATTTAATTAAGAATTAATACCAGTCCTTCTCAAGCTATTACCAAAAAGAGGATTAAAAGCTGCAAAACTCATTCTATGAAGCCAGGATTATCCTGATACCAAAACCAGATAAAGACACTAACAAAAAGCTAAAGGCACTACAGAAGAGGTTAATGTCTCTGATGAACATAGATTCAAAAATCCTCAACAAATATTGACAAACTGAATTATACAATACACTGAAAAGATCATATACCATAGTCAAGTGGGACTGATCCCAGGAATGCAAGACTGATTCAATAGCTGCAAATCTATCACTGTTACATATCACATTAGCAAACTGAAAAATAGAAATGATATGATCTTCTCAAAAGATTCAAAAAAAAGGCTTTTGACAAAATTCCACATTCATTTATGATAAAAAAAAAAAAAATCTCAACAAAGTGGATATATAGGGAACATGTGCTCAGTCACTCAGCCATGTCCATGAAGATACTCGGGGGCTTAATTTTTTTTTATTTTTATCTTAATTTGGCAGAGTCATGCAGTTTAGTTCCCTGACTAGCGATCAAACCCATCCCCCCTGCAGAGGAAGTGTGAAATCTTAACTCCTGGAGGGCCAGGGAATTCCCTTTAGGGGCATAAATCTATCCATATTTCAATAAGCAAGTGGAGCCCCAAACACAGGTTCCGGTTTCCTCAGAGGTAGGAACAACCCACTCATACCTTTCCCCATGGTTTCCTTGGCCCCAAGTCTGGGTAGGGTCATTTCTGCATATGGCAGACAATAAAGGGGACAGAGAAAATAGGGCTGGCACAGAAGTGACAGACAGAACAAAACTATCTAACCCAAGTCAGAAAGATTTCCTTCAAAATGGTTAAGTTTTATGCTAAGCTTTAGTGCTTAAAGCTTCCATTACATGATATATTCACTTACGTAGAAGAGCTCATTCCCTAGTAATATGAGATTAATGAGGCATCACTGTACATAAAAACTACTGAACTGGCTCAGATCAATGGTCTGTCCTGTCCAGCACTCTGCCTTTTAGAGGGCATAAAAGAATAGGAAATTCAGAGACAAAAGAACCTGAATTTAGGGCCTGCTGTCACCACCTTGCATTGCGTGACTCTGGGCAGTTGTTTACCTGCTCCCAGCCTCAGTTTACTCATCTATAAAATAGTTCTAATCATATCTTCTTGGTGATATGAAAATTCAATGAGATGATATTTTTAAAAGTATCTTTCAGACTGTAACATAGTCTAAATATGCTCATTAATTTAGCTGAATGACATCTAAATCACAGCTGTTGTCTAGCATGGGTTTCTTTTATGTCCTAAAGAGTGTTAGTTTCTTTTTTTTAAAAAACTTTCTATTTTATATTGGAGTACAGTTGATTAACAATTTTGTGTTAGTGTCAGTTGTACCACAAAGGGATTCAGTTATACATATACATGTATCTGTTCTTTTGCAAATTCTTTTCCCAGCTAGGTTACATAATATTAAGCAGAGTTCCCTGTGCTATAGAGTAGGTTCTTGTCGGTTACCCATTTTAAATATAGCAGTGTGTACATGTCAATCCCAAATTCCCAACCTATCCCTTCTCCCTGCCCTTTTCTCTAAGTCTGTGAGTCTGTAACTGTTTTGTAAATAAATTCATTTGTATCATTTTTTAGATTCCACATAAGGGAAATATCATACAATATCTCTCTTTGTCTAAGTCACTTCACAAAATCTAATTACTGACTTTTCTAAGAACCTACTTTTAAAATTCCTAATCTGATCAGAATTTTGGGTCTCTGATATTCTGATGAAATATTAGTATGTGAGAGCGTGTCTGTGCTCAGTCACTTCAGTCATGTCTGACTCTTTGTGACCCCATGGACTGTAGCCCACCAGGTTCTTATTGTCCATGAGATTTTTCCAGGCAAGAATACTAGAGTGGGTTGCCATGCCCTCCTCCAGGGGATCTTCCTGACCCAGGGATTGAATATGTGTTTCCTGCATTGCTGGTGGATTCTTTACCCATTGAGCCAACTGGGAAGCCAAATACTAGTATATTCAACTACAAAAAAAAAAAAATATGGATTGGGATGTTTACAGATTCTTTTTTTTAAACCTAGGAAATCACATATCTTAATATTTTCCTACCCCTTCTCACCTAGTACCTGAATCCCTCCAGATCCATCCTCTGTTCAGTGGTACTCTTAGTGAAGATCTCCTAGAATAGGATGTTGTGGGTAAATCTGAACCAGTGCTGGAAGCTAACAGTCTTTTTATTTGTACCTCTGTTAAGAGACCATAGTAGAGAGGGACAGAAGGTAGGAGGGGTGTCAGATAATCCGCCAGTTCTACATCTGCCTTTGCTACCAGCCAAGAGACTTTGAACAAGTTGCTTTTCCTTCATGGGTCTCAGCTCATACAAATAAGGGATGTGAAGTATATCACGAGTTTTCAAATATTCTTTGTGGATTCTGGCTCTCCAGTTACACACTGGGTCATTTCTGGAGAGGCAGAGAGAGAATGGTAAGGGTGTGGAGGCAAAGGTATGTCTGTATCTCTCCCCCAGATCCCGCGTAACAAGAACAGCTTAACCACCATCCTTCATCCATCTTTTGTAAAGACTTTTGAAGACAGTGCTCCCTGGCTAAGAAAACCTCTGAGGACCACTGGTCGTATGTCCCTAACTTCCCTTCCAATCCCATAATTCCCCCATAAATGAACACCTTGTGGCACTGGATACAGGAAACAGATAATTCTGGTCATGAAGATATAAATGTGCGAGTTGTATCCAATTGAACACACCCAGGGTAGCAAAGCTTGCTGGAACCATCCCATATATCTTCAAGAAAATTAATCTGTACTCAGAGTTTATTGTTATGTAAACATCACAATGTGTTCATAAAAGTAGGAAAAAACAATCTGCCTTTGTAGGACTTAACACCTTAGAGGAGAGAGACAGAAACACATAGGACAGTGTCAACTCGGCCTGTCACCTCCAACTACTCCCCCCAAAGTGCATAGTTAAGTGAGGCATTCTAAGGTGCAACCTCCGAACGTGTATGCAGGTAGCAGTAGGGGAAAGGGAAGGAGGAGATGGGTCCAAGCAATGAGAAAAGGCATCACGAATGAGAAAAGAGTTTTGAGTTAAGACTTCAAGACAACTATTAAAGTCCAAGAACTAAATGCTAAAATACCTTGCAAGGTTTCAAACTTCATAAGCTTAAATTTACAAATAAGATCAATGTTAACTAATCATGCTGACCTGAAAAATACTTTTTTTAATAGCTGAAAGAGTTTCCTTCCCAATCCTCCGCCCTCACCCCTGGTTTAACACCCTGCTATCTTTAAACTTTATTCTAGGAAGATTTGAGAAAAGATCTGTGGTAAAGAGACATAAACTGTGTTAGCCCAACAATTCAATAATCCATGGAAAGTTATGCTATGAAAGGTGTAAATATTAGCTAAGGGAAATGTGTATCTTGTATATTTTCATACCACAGAATCTAAAAGAGCTGATTTGGGAGCAAGCTGGTACTCTGATTTCAGACAGAACCTCACCTACCCCCCAAAACAATATACAAACCTTAACCCCACTCAAAAAAAAAAAAAAAAAAAAAATATATATATATATATATATATATATGAGTAGGGAACTATAAGCAGGGAACAGATGGAATAGGTGGAGAGGCAAGATTTAAGGAGTTATTTATGACTTCCACTTAAAGAAACTTCTCTGGTGGCTCAGAGGGTAAAGCATCTGCCTGCAATTCAGGAGACCAGGGTTCAATCCCTGGGTTGGGAAGATCCCCTGGAGAAGGAAATGGCAACCCACTCCAGTACTCTTGCCTGTAAAATCCCATGGATGGAGGAACCTGGTATGCTACAGTCCATAGGGTCGCAAAGAGTCGGACATGACTTCACTTTTTTTCTTTCTTTCTGCTTAAAGAAGCCTCTCTTAAAACTCTACTAAAACGACAATGAATGGGTTACTAAAGGCACAATCTACAACAAAGAGGAGGAGCAACTGTAATACTTACATATGTACATGCATATATAAAAAGCTAAGAAGCAGATTACTGTTGTTTAGTCACCAAGTCCTGTCTGACTCTTTGAGATCCCATGGACTGTAGCCTGCCAGGTTCTCTGACCTTGGGATTCTCCAGGCAAGAATATTAGACTGGGTTGCCATTTCCTTCTCTAGGGGATCTTCCTGACCCAGGGATCAGAACCCACATTGCCTGCCTTGCAAGTGGATTCTTTACCACTGAGCCACCAGGGAAGCTCTGAGAAGCAGGTAGTTAGTAGAAACTAACTTAGCCAACCCAAGAATGCTGAAACCTGGGAAAAAGTAAGAGGCAAATTCATTTAGACTGTGGAACTCCAAAAGGCTCAGGAATTCGTTGCAACAGGTAGCTCTGAAAAATGAGGTAAATGTGATGCTGAAAATAGTAAAAAAATTAAAAAAAAAAAAAGTTAGTGTTAGTGATTCAGTTATGGTCATTTCTTCAGAACCCCGTGGACTGAAGCCTGCCAGGCTCCTCTGTCCATGGAATTCTCCAGGCAAAAATACTGGAGTAGGTAACCATTCCCTTCCCCAGGGGATCTTCCCAACTTAGGGATTGAACCTGGATCTCCTGCATTAAGGCAGATTCTTTACCCTCTGAGCCACCAGGGAAAACTGCTGAGAACAAGAATGTTGATAAGTTGAATATGAAGTCAGTAACCCAGATGTAAGGAAAGCAGGAGGTCAGAGAGAGAAGTTAGTGAATCAGAGGCCCAATCTAGGTAGAACCACTATTATGCCTTTTATACACTGGGCATCATGTAAAATATTGTCTGAGGAAAGGTATTGTCATTGGGGAAAATGTCCCTAAACCATCAATTCACACTATTGCAGACTGAGGGTACTGGTTTTAACATTTGGCTAAAATATCTTACTGAGTAATCAGGCAAATACACTAGGGCTCTGGCCTTAATTAAAAACATAAGAAAGGACTTAAAAGAAGAGCACATGTCTGGGAAATGCCAACCAAGAGTCTAAAGATGAAAACTCCCCATATCATTTTTTAGTCAAAAACAAGAGTTACTTTTGGAGACAAACCTAACAGGAGGTATTTTCATAGGACCCCTTCCTCTGGCTCATTCTGTCACTTAATTATCTTGTTTCGGCTGTTTTTGGTACAAAAGAGGACGCTTTAAAATGCCTAGAAAAAAAAGGAGTGGATTTCAAGTTTAATTGTAAGGTTAACCTAACCTGAGTTTGTTGTATATGAAAAAGTGGAATATTTCCTGCCATTTCAGTAAACAAGGATATCACAGTCACAGGCGATTAAAGCCCTCCAACAGGAGCTAGTGCGCCCTGAGGGCACTCGGGAGGAAAAGAATACCTTTCACCTAGCAGCCATCAGACTGCAGCCACTCCCTACGTTACGCCTAGAGGAAACTCAGGGTGTAAACACCAGATACTGGCCCCAGGATAGCTGAGGAGCATATCAAAGGAATGATTTCAGTGAACCCAGACTCTTGCATCTTCCCATATGTAGAAAAGCACTAAATTCCTTAACTTGAGTTATGAGGTTTTCTTTAATTTACAAAAGTTTTGATGTTCAGACTACCTTCCTTTTGTCATAAAACTTCTATATAACCTGGCTCTTCCCCTCACCAACTCGGAGCAGTTCCAGATTTACTTGAGATGCTGTCTCTCAGGCTTAAAGTCCTAAAAATTCCCACCAAATAAAACAGCTCTCAACTTTCAGGTTGAGAATATCTAACTTCACACATATTAATCAGAGATTAAACTGCGTGGCGTCAGACAGTCAGAGTTGAGTTTCAGTGCTACCATTTATTAGCCAGGTAACACTGGCAATTTAATTATTCCCAGGGCCTTGGTTTTCTTGACTATAAAAAAAATGAGAATATATTATCAATACCTACATTGAAATGTTGAAGTTAGGATTTAATAAGATAATGAGTAATAAAAGGGTTTAATATGGTGTCTGGGATGTAGTAAAAAATTAGTTACCTTTATATTGCTCAAAGAGCCACAAACTTTAGAAGAAACACAAGCTATTAGGGTTAAAGAACATCAGTGGTTAGTGTTCCTAATTGAATAGCAAGGGAAGAGTTGAACATTCAAGATATAGCTGATCTTTATCTGTGTTTTAAATGAAAATTTCCACCAGTATCTTCTGTTTTGTCTTAAGAAAATCTAAAAACCTGAATCTTACAGCTAAATCAATGCTGTTCAGTTCACATCAGATTTTGGTCTGGACCTATTTCTGCAAGAGTTCCCCTTTCATATAGTGGGGGAGTATGTAATTTCCTCAGTTTTGTCTTGCCACAGCAAAAATTTGAAATGATGGGTGGACCAGTGTTATAGCTCAGTTTTATTGACAAGCAAAGGAAAAGGTGTGAGGGCAGGCCAACCCAAAAGACACAAAGAGAAGAGAAGCACCCCCCCCCCCCCAAACCTGGATCAATTTTGGCTCCTCTTTTTATATGTTTTTCTCCTCACCGTGAGCCTGTCCTATATAAATTGGGCTAGCCAGGAAGGCTGTTTTTCCTGAGGTCCTCACTTCAGTCCTCGGACCTTTCTTTGTTCTATTTTCATGGGTTTTTCCCTTCTTTGTCTTTTAGCCACTGCCATTTTGGATTCCTTTTTCCTATTCTAACTACCCAACACATACAAGCAGACAGGTGCAGGTAGGTGGTTGATGCTCTGGAGAAGGTTGAATCCCACATCTTTTCTGCTGGACTCAGCTCTTGGCAGGGTCAGTGTGGCCCCCTCACTAATCAATGGGCTTCCCAGGTGGCACAGTGGTAAAGAATCTGCCTGCCAGTACAGGAGACCCAAGAGACACAAATTCAATCCCTAGATCGGGAAGATCCCCTGGAGTAGGAAATGGCAACCCACTCCAGTATTTTTGCCTGGAAAATTCCATGGACAGAGGAGCTTGGTGGGCTGTTACAGTCCATGGGGTCACAAAGAGCCAGACGTGACTGAGTGACTGAGAGGGCATGCACTAATCAATAAAGCAATGCTAAGTTGCACCGCGGTCTCAAAGCCCAGCTTGAGAGTTTTGCTTGCCTTGCCCCTGGTATTGTCACAAAGCCCCCAGGGAATCCAAATTTCACCACTCCTACCCCTATGGTTTCTTCCCAAATGGTCCCCAATATTCCTTCCCTTCATGGTATTAAAGTAACATTTTCCTGTAAGACTGAAACCAGACCTAACATTAACTAATGAGAATATAAACACTGGCATTAAGAAGATGAGGATGGACCAGAACAAGTAAAACATGGGTTCTCAAAAAATGGTCCTTGGGATCTTGTTAGAAATGTGAATTACAGCATCAGGACCACCTGGGAATCTGTCAGAAATGCAAATTCTTAGGCCCCACCCAAAACCTACTGAATCAAAATCTCTGAGGGTGGAGCCTAGCACTCTGATTTAATAGCCCTACTGATGATTTTGATGCATGCTTACATTTGAAAGCCACTTATGTAAAACAAAGGTTTTTAATGCCAACTGCCTGGAGAATCCCAGGGACAGAGGAGCCTGGTCGGCTGCCATCTATGGGGTCACACAGATTCAGACACGACTGAAGCAACTTAGCAGCAGCAGCAGCAAAAGGGACTTTGGTTAGGCAAAGGAAGGTTTTTGTCAGAGAACTAGTAGCAATTAACAGTATTCAAGACTGAGTTGTGAGGACAAAAACAAGACCTGCCATAGTCATAAAAGACTTACATAATTACTCTCCAGTGTTTATCTTTCTCACTCAGCTATACTGTTGTTTTGTGGTTGCTAAGTCATGCCCAACTCTTTGTGATCTCATGAGCTGTAGTCTGCCAGGCTCCTCCATCCATGAGATTTCCCAGGCAAGAATACTGGAGTGGGTTGCCATTTCCTCCTGCAGGGTATCTTCCTGACTCAGGGATTGAACCTGAGTCTCCAATGTCTCCTGCACTGGCAGGCAGATTCTTTACCACTGTGCCACCTGGGAAGCCCTCCCACTTAGCTATAAGCCCCAAGAAATAAAGAACAGCCTTGTTCAAAGTGTAGGGGTATAACAGTCAATGCCAAGCTCTGTTACACATCAGTAACAAAGCAGCCCTAAATCTTAGTGGCTTTCAACAACAAAGGCTTTCACTAACATTAAACATTTATCAAGGACTGGTGGGGCTGTGCCTCATGTCATTCCTATTCTAGAGTGAAAGAGACTTCGCCAGTGGGAATTATTGTGACAGAAAGGAGACTGTGGCTTTTGAAGGTTCTTTCCAGTAAGGGCACTTATCACTTCTGCACACATTTCACTAATCAAATAAAGTCAAATGGTCAACTTGAGTTCAGTGGGGCAGCCCTGCCATTTCCCTTTGAGGAGAGAACTAAATATGTGTAAACAGCTAATAACTCTACAAGGAGTACCAGTCCCTCTGGGGCTGGTGTCCTCATTTCACAGGAAAGAAAAAAGAGATAAGAGAGAAGTTATGTAATTTGCTTCCAAATTCCCAGGTGGCACTAGTGGTAAAGAACCCACCTGCCAATGCAGAAAATGAGACATGGGTTCAATCCCTAGGTCAGGAAGATTCGCTAAAGGAGGGAATGTCAACCGACTCCAGTATTCTTGCCTGGAAAATTCCATTGACAGAGGAACTTGGTGGGCTATGATCCATAGGGTCTCAAAGAATCAGACATGATTGAAGTGACTTAGCACACCTTTAGCAGGTAGGTAGCAGAGCCAGATTTCTGTTTTCAGACTCTAAAGTTCATGCTGTGAAACACTGTCACATAGATGTGGAGACAATAGGAAGGGGTATTTGGTTTTGTAAGAGATTAATTGAGCTGTAGTTGGTTGTTGGACTTAAATTGGAAATCCCCACAGCAACTCAGAATGTGGAACTAGAGGAGAAGAGAGACAAGAGAACTAGATACATAGAGACAGGGAACTAGATACACAGAGACAGGGAACTTTCATGTCCAGTTCAGCTCAGTTCAATTGCTCAGTCAAGTCTGACTCTTTGCGACCCCATAGACTGCAGCATGCCAGGTTTCCCTGTCCATCACCAACTCCCGGAGCTTACTCAAACTCGTGTCCATTGAGTCGGTGATGCCATCCAACCATCTCATCCCCTGTTGTCCCCTTCTCCTTCTGACTTCAATCTCTCCCAGCAACAGAGTCTTTTCAAATGAGTCAGTTCTTCACATCAGGTGGCCAAAGTATTGGAGTTTCAGCTTCAGCATCAGTCCTTCCAGTGGATGCTCAGGACTGATTTCCTTTAGGATGGACTGGTTGGATCTCCTTGCTGTCCAAGGGGCTCTCAAGAATCTTCTCTAACACCACAGTTCAAGAGCATCAATTCTTCAGCATTCAGCTTTCTTTGTAGTCCAATTCTCACATCCATACATGACTACTGGAAAAACCATAGCTTTGACTAGATGGACCTTTGTTGGCAAAGTAATGTCTCTGATTTTTAATATACTGTCTAGGTTGGTCATAACTTTTCTTCCAAGAAAGCATCTTTTAATTTCATGGATGCAGTCACCATCTGCAGTGATTTTGGAACCCCCCAAAATAAAGTCTCTCACTGTTTACACTGTTTCCCCATCTATTTGCCATGAAGTGATGGGACCAGATGCCATGATCTTAGTTTTCTGAATGTTGAATTTTAAGCCGACTTTTTCACTCTCCGCTTTCACCTTCAAGAGGCTCTTTAGTTCTTCTTCGATTTCTGCCATAAGGGTGGTGTCATCTGCATATCTGAGGTTATTGATATTTCTCCTGGCAATCTTGATTCCACATTGTGTTTCATTCAGCCCGGCATTTCTCATGATATACTCTGCATATAAGTTAAACAAGAAGCGGGGGCAATATACAGCCTTGACGTACTCCTTTTCTTATTTGGAACCAGTCTGTTGTTCCATGTTCAGTTCTAACTGTTGTTTCCTGACCTGTATACAGATTTCTCAGGAGGCAGGTCAGGTGGTCTGGTATTCCCTTCTAAGAATTTTCCACAGTTGGTTGTGGTGCACACAGTCAAAGGCTTTGGCATAGTCAATAAAGCAGAAGTAGATATTTTTCTGGACCTCTCTTGCTTTTTTGATGATCTAATGGCAATTTGATCATCTGGATGGCAATGGCATGGCAATGGCAATGGTAATGGCAATGGCAATGGCAATTTGATCTCTGGTTCCTCTGACTTTTCTCAATCCAGCCTGAACATCTGAAGTTCACGGTTCACGTATTGTTGAAGCCTGGGTTGGAGAATTTTGAGCACTACTTTGCTAGTGTGTGAGATGTGTGAAATTGTGCTGTAGTTTGAGCATTCTTTGGCATTGCCTTTCTTTGGGATTGGAATGAAGATTGACCTTTTCCAGTCCTGTGGCCACTGCTGAGTTTTCCAAATTTGCTGGCATATTGAATGCAGTACTTTCAGAGCATCATCTTTTAGGATTTGAAATAGCTCAACTGGAATTCCATCACTTCCACTAGCATTGTTTGTAGTGATGCTTCCTAAGGCCCACTTGGTTTTGCATTCCAGGATGTCTGGCTCTAGGTGAGTGATCACACCATCATGATTATTTGGATCTTGAAGATCTTTTTTGTATCATTCTTCTGTGTATTCTTGCCACCTCTTCTTAATATCTTCTGCTTCTGTTAGGTCCATACCATTTCTGTCCTTTATTGTGCCCATCTTTGCATGAAAATTTCCCTTGGTATCTCTAATTTTCTTGAAGTGATCTCTAGTCTTTCCCATTCTATTGTTTTCCCCTATTTCTTTGTGTTGATCACTGAGGAAAGGTTTCTTATCTCTCCTTGCTATTCTTTGAGTGTCTGGCTTTCATGTGGTTTTTCTCTAAAGTCAGAAAAACAAATGGAAACCTGTCCCCAGGGTATCTGCAGATAGAGGATGAGAGGAAAGCTGATAAGAAATTAATTATGAAAGAAAGAAGAAAACCCAAGAAAAAAGGCCTTCAGGGAGAGCTCAAGGTCAAGACTACTTGTTCCAACAGAAGTTGGAAGGTGATAATAAATGTTTTTAATTCATTAAATTTGGATAGGAAGAAATCTAAAGTGTCCACAGAAGAGTAGATTTAATAAAGTAGTGGAAAGGGAGTCTTCAAATTTCTAGCACCAGAAAGAGAAAAGAAACTGTGGGTATGAGCCACAAAATTGAAGTATTTAGAAGTAGAAACAATACTAGAACAAATATATGGGTGAGTTGAGAGGCAAGCCTGGGGTTTCATATTTTACCAAGGGAAATGGACAAATGTAGGAAGATAGAGCATTGAAGTGAATGAGACAGAAGGACACAGAGAGACTACAAGGATGCAGTCAAAGTGGGATTGATTTGATCCACACGGCAGGCTGCAAGGATGACTTCAATAGACAGCAGGTCTTTTCTTCCTCTGAAATAGGGGAAGTGTGAGAGGATAAAGGGAGCGAAATTGCTGATAGTAGATAAAGTCAAGGGCTCTGAGAGTGCACAATTGATGACTAAATCTAGCCACAGGCCAACCCAAAATCACAAAAGATTTCATCTTCCTGCATTCAAATGCTCTATCTGCCCAGTCCACACCTGGGTATCTCCAGGGACTTTTTTCACTCATAGTAACCATTTTTCTTTTCTTTCTCCCAATCACAAGATTATACTGGTTTAGAAAATTGATCATTCTTGTGGCCAATACAGCTATTTGTCACCCAATATCCATTTTTCTTATCTTCCTTATTAAATGGCCCAAGTTTTCTTGGAGAAGCAATAACTCACTTAAATTCTTGCTTTCCCAGCCTCCCTTACATTTCTAGCCAAAGAAACATTAAGTGGTAGCAGTCTTGTCCCTCTGTTGGCAAGTAGGGATGTCTGCTGGGAACACATGTTTGGATTGGGAATTTTAGGGCACTGCAGTGTATGACTTCTGTATGTTAAAAAGCCCTAATGGGGCAGGGGAAATCCTGACTGGTTCAGTAGACCCAGACCTATATTCTTCCATGGAAGACTCAGGGCAGCATCTTTCTGGTCACTCTCCTCTGTTCTTCCCGCTTAATCCTGGGGGTATCATTTTGTGACCAATAGGGAACAACCAAGCGAAACAAATGTCATCTTCTCTAACCTATTTATGTCCAAGACCATAGAGTCACAAGGTTCTCAGGAGATGCAGGTGACACGCTGCTCTCAGAGAAGAACATTTGTTCTGGAAACATCTGAAAAGACAATGAAGGAATGCTCTTCAAACCTTGCATTTCAGTTCTCTCCTTAACTCTGCTGTGCTGGTAGACTCTTTGATGTCTTAGAAAACCCTGGACATAAAGAGGAAGATTCACTAGTACTACTAATGTCTCATTTGTTAATTGTATAACTTCAGTTAAAAATTAACATTCTTTTCAAGAAGCAAGCAGTCACTAGTCTAAATTTTCACATGTAACTTTTGTAACTAATATCTGGATTTGGAATCTAACAAATTAAATTTCCCCAAACATATTAATTGGTTACAAACTAATATAATAAAATGTTAAAAATAATTTAATTAAAATTGTGATTTTAATATTTCATATTTTCTGAAAAGTCTAACAAAATGAAAAAATAAAACAAATTTAAATATTTTTTATGATTCTTTAAACTGGTTACAAAGGTGCTGGAGTCAAAATAAATTTTAATTTTATCATATATTCTTATGTTTCTTCCTTCCTAGAATTTTTTTTTTTTTCCTTCCTAGAATTTTTATTTTTTACGTCGTACAAAGTTTTCTCAGGACTGACATAGTTTACCAGTCCCAAAAGAAAAAGATTACCATCTTAGTGCAGTTGAGATACAAGGTTCTGAAATTCTATAACTAATAGATTTTGGTTAGCCATGAATCCTAACTGGGTAGACCACTGTGATTTAAAACCAAGCCTTGGGATATTAGTCTGAGTCTCTTTTTATAATAATAGAGAAGGACAGGGAAGCCTGGTTTTGTGACTTCATGGAGTTGCAAAGAGGCGGACACAACTTAGCGACAGCTACACTATGAGACTTTTAAGTCTCTACCTGAGGCAGGTGACAGATGAGCTCCAGACTAGATATTTACTACCAGTGTCTTATTTACACTTCAAGATAGAAGTAACAACAGCAAAGGGGTGAATAGCTGGACTTTTTTTCTCTTGGGTACATGTTAAGATAACAGTAATAGCAGGGATGCAGAGGGACTAAAGCCTGCTTGGGTAAAAGATCAATAGGTGACATAGTCTCATTCTTGGAGTCAAGGAGACCTTGACTACATACGTCAGAAAGTTTCCTCGGGTATCGAAAGGGAGAGAACACCAGGCCATAATAAGTTTTGCTAACTTCCCAGGGACCCTTGCACTGAAATCCATCTTGGCTAAAGGATGCATGCACACAAAGGGGAGGGCCCTGAGTCAAAGAACAAAGCAAGATGATTGGCCAAAGGAAAACAAAGACCTGGAAGAACTGTCATCGTATAAGCGCCTTAACCCACCCCAAAGGTGGATTAAAATGCATTGCTCCCTCTCTCTCTTACTAAGCCTGCCCATGTGTCTATCCACACATATTCATCTCTTAATAAACACTCTACCTACTTTATTATTTTCTATCTCTTTGTTGAAATTCTTTCCCAAAAGGGACAAGAGCCAGGGCAGCTCTATAGTTTCAGGTTCAACCCTTGGTTGGGGAACTGAGATCTTGCTTCAACTCTCTACAGCCATGGTCACCCCACAGCATCCCTGATGGTGGTGGTTTAGTTCCTAAGTCGTGCCTGACTCTTGTGACCCTATGGACTATAGCCCAGCAGGCTCCTCTGTCCATGGGATCCTCCAGGCAAGAATACTGGAGTGGGTTGCCATGTCCATCTCCAACAGCACCTCTGAAAGCATACCTTTCAAACAGGTTTTAAAGTTTTGAAACATGTTGGTTTTCCAGAAATAACGTTACTTAATTTTTGGATGACTAACATTTCTTAACGTGAAGGTAATGAATATCTGTCTGTGGGTATTAATTGAAAACTTATATAACCAATAAGAATTAAATACGCATGCTCACTAAGTAGCTTCAGTCATGTCTGACTCTTTGAGACCCCACGGACTATAGCCCACCAAGCTCCACTGTCCATAGGATTCTCCAGGCCAGAATACTGGAGTGGGTTGCCCTCCTCCAGGAATCTCAACCTTCCCAACTCAGGGATCAAATCTGCATCTCTTATGTCTCCTGCATCGGCAGGTGGGTTCTTTACCACTAGGACCACCTGGGAAGCCAAAGAATTAAATATATTCTATCATATTTATCTTATTATAGCTACCTTTGTGTACCTTATATTAATTTTCATTTTGAGTATTTTAATGGCCTCATAGCCTTAATAATCATAATTATCAGTGTCTTTTTGATGCTCAAGTTGTCTGAGCTTAACCAGTAAGAGTCTCTTTAAGCTAGTTCTTTTATTCTTTAAATGCTACCTGGAATATTTTTAGCAAACACCCTCTTCCAATGACACAAGAGAAGACTCTACCCATGGACATCACCAGATGGTCATTGTAATATAATATAATTTCATTATAATATAATATCATATCATCATTATAATATTATAATACAATATTATATATAATGCTATAATATATTATAACAAAATATAATCAGAGTGATTATATTCTTTGCAGTCAAAGATGGAAAAGCTCTATATAGTCAGCAAAAACAAGACTGGGAGCTGGCTGTGGCTCAGAACATGAACTCCTTATTGCCAAATTCAAACTTAAATTGAAGAAAGTAGGGAAAACCATTAGACCATTCAGGTATGACCTAAATCAAACCCCTTACGATTATACAGTGGAAGTGACAAATAGATTCAAGGGATTAGATCTGATAGACAGAGTTCCTAGAGAACTATGGACAGAGGTTTGTGACCTTGTACAGGAGGCAGTGATCAAGACCATCCCCAAGAAAAAGAAATACAAAAAGGCAAAATGGTTGTCTGAGGAGGCCTTACAAATAGCTGTGAAAAGAAGAGAAGTGAAAGGCAAAGGAGAAAAGGAAAGATATGCCCATTTGAATGCAGAGTTCCACAGAACAGCAAAGAGAGATAAGACACTCTTCCTCAGTGATCAACAGAAAGAAATAGAGGAAAACAATAGAATGGGAAAGACTAGAGATCACTTCAAGAAAATCAGAAATACCAAGGGAAATTTACATGCAAAGATGGGCACAATAAAGGACAGAAATGGTATGGACCTAACAGAAGCAGAAGATATTAAGAAGTGGCAAGAATACACAAAATAACAATACAAAAATGATCTTCATGATCCAGATAATCATGATGGTGTGATCACTCACCTAGAGCCAGACATCCTGTAATGCAAAGTCAACTGGGCCTTAGGAAGTGTCACTATGAACAAAGCTGGGGGAGGTGATGGAATTCCAGTTGAGCTATTTCAAATCTTAAAAGATGATGCTGTCAAAGTGCTGCACTCAATATGCCAGCAAATTTGGAAAACTCAGCAGTGGCCACAGGACTGGAAAAGGTCAATCTTCATTCCAATCCCAAAGAAAGACAATGCCAAAGAATGCTCAAACAACGGCACAATTGCACTCATCTCACATGCTAGCAAAGTAATGCTCAAAATTCTCCAAGCCAGGCTTCAGCATTACCTGAACTGTGAACTTCAGATGTTCAGGCTGGATTGAGAAAAGGCAGAGGAACCAGAGATCAAATTGTCAACATCCACTGAATCATCAAAACAGCAAGAGAGTTCCAGAAAAACATATACTTCTGTTTTATTGACTACGCTGAAGCCTTTGATTATATGAGTGACAACAAACTGTGGAAAAATCTTAGAAGGTAATACCAGACCACCTGACCTGCCTCCTGATAAATTTGTACGCAAGTCAGGAAGCAACAGTTAGAACTGAACATGGAACAACAGACTGTTCCAAATAGGAAAAGGAGTACGTCAAGGCTGTATATCCCCCCCCCCCCCCCGCCACCCCCGACTTCTTGTTTAACTTATATGCAGAGTAGATCATGAGAAATGCCGGGCTGAATGAAGCACAATGTGGAATCAAGATTGCCAGGAGAAATATCAATAACCTCAGATATGCAGATGACACCACCCTTATGGCAGAAAGCGAAGAAGAACTAAAGAGCCTTTTGATGAAGGTGAAACCAGAGAGTGAAAAAGTTGGCTTAAAACTCAACATTCAGAAAACTAAGATCACGGTATCTGGTCCCATCACTTCATGGCGAATAGATGGGGAAACAGTGGAAACAGTGAGAGACTTTATTTTGGGGGGCTCCAAAATCACTGCAGATGGTGACTGCATCAATGAAATTAAAAGATGTTTTCTTCTTGGAAGAAAAGTTATGACCAACCTAGACAGCATATTAAAAATCAGAGACTTTACTTTGCCATCAAAGGTCCATCTAGTCAAAGCTATGGTTTTTCCAGTAGTCATGTATGGATGTGAGAGTTGGACTATAAAGAAAGCTGAGCACTGAAGAATTAATGCTTTTGAAGTGTGATGTTGGAGAAGACTCTTGAGAGCCCCTTGGACAGCAAGGAGATCCAACCAGTCCATCCTAAAGGAAATCAGTCCTGAGCATCCACTGGAAGGACTGATGTTGAAGCTGAAACTCCAATACTTTGGCCACCTGATGTGAAGAACTGACTCATTTGAAAAGACTCTGTTGCTGGGAAAGATTGAAGGTGGGCTGAGAAGGGGACGACAGGGGATGAGATGGCTGGATGGCTTCACTGACTCAATGGACATGAGTTTGAGTAAGCTCCAGGAGTTGGTGATAGACAGGGAGACCTGGCATGCTGCAGTCCATGGGGTCACAAGGATTCTGACATGATTGAGTGCCTGAACTTAACTGAACTGAATATTTTTGTAAAAGTGAAAATCAGCCCTGCTGGCTGTCAAGCTATGACAGACAATTTGTAACAAACATGGTCAAGCGGATAGAGCAGAAAAGCTCTCTGTGTAATTTTTGCTTTCTTACCAATGACATCCCCAGTCTAGCTTCAATCCTCCTGCCTTCTGAAAAAGGAGTCGTGATTTACTCAGTTGATGAACTTTAGCTACTTGACATTATTCCATTCAGAGCTGGTACTGCTTCCTCAACCTCTCCATAAAACCATTCAGCATAAGCACAAATCATATAATAGTCTCTCTCATCTCCTTTTTACCTACACACCCAAGATTCTCCTTGTGTGTTATTTCCTGCTCAGCAAACTAAATACATCTAAATATGTTCCTGATGTTCTTTGACTAGGGGATTGACACTTTGATCACATTCTTGCTTTCTAGAAATAAGACCTGAATTTTCCTGCCAAAACATGGGAATTAGCTACTTTTTAAAGAAGATGTAGATCTTTTAGTGGAAAAAGCAAAACAGATGAATCTCTGGCACTAGAGGCACACGTGAGATTTGGTGATAAACAAAATTGCTGCAGTTGAAATTATTATTGCCATGGGACACTTTTTTTATCTAGAATATCTATTTCATTATACAGTTAAGAGGTCACATCAAGTTTTCCAATCTGGCATGTTTCCTTGCTGTACCTAACATTTTTAGGCTACAATTTTATTCATTGATAAGATTTTCTTCAACATGGACTTTTGAAGATTTGATTGTTGTCATCTACTGTCCTCCACCTTCAGTTCTCATCAACTGAGAAAAACAGGAGGACAAAATACCGTCTTTCTTAACAAAAAAAGAAAAAAAGCTACCTTACAGAACATATTCTGTGGACAAGAGAGTTTTCATCTCCCCTACCATCCCTTGAACTGAATCCAATCATACATGTTAAATAAATGGAAGACTGACTGCTAGACAGGAAGTTCCTATCATGTAGGAAGAGAAAGGGGAGGAGAAGGAGAGAAGGAGCCAAATGAGGAGTGAGATGGAAGAAAGGGGAGAAAAAGCAGAGAAAAAGAGGAACAAGAAAAAGAGAGAGCTATTTCCTTGTATGTCAACAGAGTATGAGATGGTTGGATGGCATCACTGACACGATAGACATGAGTTTGAGCAGGCTCTGGGAGTTGGTGATGGACAGGGAAGCCTGGTGTGCTGCAGTCCATGGGGTCGCAAAGAGTCAGACACAACTGAGCGACTGAACTGACTGATGATATCTAAATAATTGTGTTGTCATTTGGGTTAAATTAGATGCCATTTATAAATGCCAGGTATACACAAATGCTCAAAAATGGCAGCTGAAATGGATATTTATCATAGAACAGGTTTGACTGTACATTCAAACAAAGTAACTTAACTGAACTCTTTGGGGGTCAATTTCTAGAACCAGAGATTCTGAGCACAAGAGCATATAGCATGAAGTTCTCATATGTAGTTTCAAACATCCCTTTGGAAAAATCATCAATATATTAAGGCTTTTCCAATCAGATAGAAGAAAAAAACTCATAATTTTTATTATGACTTCTTTTCAGAATTTAATCTAATTTTGTCAGTTACTAATAGACATAATTTAGAAAGTTAAGTAGTTCTACAAATTTGTTTTGTTTTATAAAAACAACCTTTTGACCTGCCTCACCAACCTCCCCTTGTAGCCCCCCACCTACCATTCCCTGCTCCTTATAGGCAATTACCCTCAGTGCAAAATTTTCAGGTTAGTATTTTGGTATTTTCTTCCATTTTACTAAGTAATGATTATGTTAGGAATTTTTGAGGTTTCCTTTTTCATCATTGTTTATTAATTTCCTATATTCATTTTTTTATATTACTGCCTCTTTTCCTAACTAAAGGCCTGCCCATTTCCCCACCTGCCTGATACATATCTCATAATTATATAAATATTCAGTGTAAACATAAATATGACAGTAAACAAGCTTTGTTCCGGGTGAATTTGAGGTTCTTGCTTCATCATGAAAGAATCAGAGAATGAAGTGGTAAGTAAGAAGTGAATTTATTTAGAGAGAAACACACTCCACAGACAGAGTGTGGGCCATCTCAGAAAGTGAGAGAGCCTTGAAATATGGTATGGTTAGTTTTTATGGGCTGGGTAATTTTATAGGCTAATGAGTGGGAGGATTCTTCCAATTACTTTGGGGGAGGGATGGAAATCTCCAGGAATTGGGCCAAACCCACCTTTTGGCCTTTTACGGTTAGCCTCATAACTGTCATGGCACTGGTGTTTGTGTCATTTGGTATGCTAATATGTTACAATGAGCATACAATGAGGCTCAAGAATCATATAATGATTCTACTGGAAGTTGAATCTTTCCCCATCTTGGACCTAGTTGGTTCTAACCATGTCCTATTGCCATATCATTAATTTAAAAGTTTTGGCCTGCCTTCTTCCCTCCTGTTTCACTAGGAGACTAATATAGACCCAACACCTGAATGTTTTACTTGTTTGGAGAAGCAAACCCTCTTCACTCTGTAATGGCTTTTTTTTTTTTTTTTTCAAATCCCCTTCACCTTCTTTAATAGATCATACTCAACCAAGCAAGAAAATGAAAACTAACCACCACCAGAGCAATTTCTTACTGGTATGCAGAGGTGACTTCAACAGTGGCCATTAGAGGAGGCCATTCTTTCTTAACAGGGAGATGCCAACATGGTCAGTCTGGATTATGTCCCTAGAGTAGCATCTTCACGCCATGAGATTATGGATTCCATAAGAACGTGGCCCTTTATGGTAGTACAGGTAGCAATGACATCTCTGAAGATGAGGAGTCTGGGAGAGCAGGAAGTACCCAAGAGAATTATTACAAAAGTGGGGACAGAAACAAAGGCATGTCCTGGGAAGGGCAAATGGTTGCTGGTTTTGATGCAACATGAGCCAAAGCATTAGCCAGGGGCTATGTGTAACCTCATCAAAGGCTCCTGGGTGGACAATAGACTTCATGTCAGTTTTAGTAGAGATATGAAAGACAAAGTACCATACAAGATTGCTGTTTTCCAAAGGGAAAATCCATATTGATTCCACAACTGTGCATAATCAGCAATGTTAAAACAAAGACTTATAAAAAGAAAACCTACCTCCCAAGTTTGGGGGTGTAGGAGAATTTGGTCCCCTGAGCAGAGCTAAGAAGGCAAAGAGAAACTTCTTCCTGCCTTATTTGGGGACCATCTTTCCCTGGTAGTCTTGGACAAGACCCATCTACACAAAAGATGAGGTCTTTTGTGTAGATGGGGTGTCTTTGAGCCCTGATAAGATTTAATCATATATGGCTTCCCTGGTGTCTTAGACAGTAAAGAATCTGCCTGCATGTTCTTTTGGATCCAGGATCCAAAATCCTGGATAATTGGATTCCATCCCTGGGTCATGAATATCCTGTGGAGAAGAAACTAGCCAACCACTCCAGTATTCTTGCCTGGGATATCCCATGGACAGAGGAGCCCGGCAAGCTACAGTCTGTGGGGTCACGAAGAGGCAGACACAACTGAGCGACTAACACTTTCAGTTAACTTGAAGATAATCATAAGGCTCTGGATCTTGTGAACCATAAAAATAAATAAACTAGGTTTAATGTGAGACAATGAGTGAGAGGACTATGACCAGGAGAGAGAAACTAAACATTCCAAAATGAATTACATTTTGATCAAAGTGAAAGTTGCTTAAAAATGTTATGAGTCATCTGTTTAAGTTGGATGTGATAGAAACATTGTCACTGAAGCACATTACTGCATCCACTCCCCACCAGACCCTGTACATAAAAAGTTGTATGGAGTGTATGTACACCATAAGGTTACCCAGGCGAGGATAGCTTTCAAACAGGAGGAGGAGAAATGTTTTTTTCCTGCTGAGTTACCATCTCCTAAATTACAACTCAGCTCAACCTTGACCTAACTACAGTTGTTTCTCAGAGGTTTGTATAGCCTTGTATGCTGGAGAAGCAAGCAATACGAAGGTATCTTATTCTAGGAGTATGTGTCGGAGAAAGCAATGGCACCCCAGTCCAGTACTCTTGCCTGGAAAATCCCGTGGATGGAGGACCCTGGTGGGCTGCAGTCCCTGGGGTCGCGAAGAGTCGGACACAACTGAGCGACTTCACTTTCACTTTTCACTTTCATGCATTGGAGAAGGAAATGGCAACCCACTCCATTGCTCTTGCCTGGAGAATCCCAGGGACGGCGGAGCCTGGTGGGCTGCAGTCTATGGGGTCACATAGAGTTGGACACGACTAAAGTGACTTAGCAGCAGCAGCAGCAGCAGGAGTATGTGTTCAGTTGCTGTCATAGCCGACTTTTTGGAACCCCCAGACTGTAGCCCTCCAGGCTCCTCTGTCCATGGGATTTCCCAGGCAAGAATACTGGAGTGGGTTGCCACTTCCTCCTCTAGGGGATCTTCCTGACCCAGGAATCAAACCCAAGTCTCCTGTATCTCCTGCACTGACAGGTGGGTTCTTTACCATTGAGCCATCTGGGAAGCCCAGGCTTCTAGGCAGGGAGAGGTTACACTAGGTCGCAAATTTATTGGACAAAAACAGTTTCCAGGAAACCTAATATAATCTAGATCACTTTTGAGATTGGAGAAGGAAATGGCAACCCACTCCAGTATTCTTGCCTGGAGAATCCCATGGACTGAGAAGCCTGGTGGACTACAGTCCATGGGGTTGCAAGAGTCAGACATGACTGAGCAACTAAACCACCACCATTTTCAAGATTATGGATTTTAGCCTTGGGGAATTCTGGTAAAATGGGAGTCATATGGGAAGAAAGCAAATAGAAATTGCCTGTCAAGATGCATTATTATAAAAAAGTAAGTAGGACCAAGATGCATCACCAGAGCATCTGGGCTGTGGGTTGGGTTATGGCAGGAAAAGAAGGCAAGCCTGCATAAACTCCATTTGGAGATTCTATAGGAATATGTGTCTTCAATAGATTTTAGGTTTTTAGCTGGAAGAACAGGGTAGGAAAAATGATTGACTCTAGCTGCAAGCAATTTGAGGCAATGTGGGAGGGGCTTGGTAGGATTTTTGTTGATTTTCACTGCTGGGTAGAATGAATGAATCTGGTTTCATTTCTTGTTTTGACCCAAAAGGGTGAGTGGGAAGATGCAGATGCAAATATTTCTTAATGAGCAGAGGTTATTAGAAAGAAGGTCTGGATAGGGGAATTAAGTAAGCATGTACAAAGAATCCTTCACAAAGGAGGGGCTTCCCATTTTATAGATCTAATGAGTAACATGGGAGAAAATGGTCTTAAGAGAAAAATATACTGGTCAGAAAAAGACTGGAGAGAAATGTCCATAGTACGAGATGATGTGATGAGAAATTTACTACTGCATTAAATATTTCAGAAGCTAATGCATTATAAGGGAAATCTTGAGCTCTTAGGTCTAAAGAGATCTAAGACTCATCCCTAAGTCAACGGGGCACTAAATTTCAGTGTCTCTGAAATAAAAGATAATGTTACTCTTTCCTGAGCTGGTTTGTTGTGAAGGAGGAAACCCAAGGAGTGAAGGTTTGTGGGACAAAGATCACGTGATTCATCTTTTAACCACTGTTCAGATAACCTTCCCCTTGTTTGCCAAATATTTGGGAGCCCCTCTACCTCTACCCCTTCACTGTTTCCATCCTTCCTTTAGTTTTCCTACTCCTCTCCTAGAGTTCGAAAACTTTTGGTTGGTAACATTATCAACAGTAGTTTCTGTTCTCATAATTTGGAAAACCAAGCAATATTCAGCTATGTAGCAAGTTCACTTAGTGATTTTTGACTGTCAAAGGATACCAATGGATTTATGTTGGGAGTTAAGCTAATCACAGCTTAGCTCTGGGAGCAGCATTGAGCACAGCATGAAAGTCTGTGTTTGTTCCATGTTTCATAGTCAGCTACCCTTCACCTTCCCTTTGCTTGTGGTGGGGCAGTAAGTTGGTGAAAGTGGGGGCAAGACAAAGACACTGGCCTCCAGGCTCAGTTAATGCATCATTGCACACACAAGTTGGTCATATCAGAGCACATTTAAGTCTCTAATTCTTCTTGAAACTTCTGATACTTTTTTCTGGTTGTAGATGAATACTAAATTTCTAAGTAAATTTCTTGCAGTCCAGGTGGCATAGAACATGTTGTGACTCTAGACAGCAGTGTCATTTAGATGTCAATATATCTAAAGTAAAAGGAAGTAGCTTGGCATAAGTTTTAAGTGCTGCCTGAGACATGGAGTTTTCAAACAAATGGTTGTCTGGCCCTAAAAACATCATGACGAAGTTCTGCAGAGAACTTGAAGCAGAAAATAATAACTAGTGCTTGAAGCAGAAGATAACAACTCATCACCCCCAGAGATCATTTGGCCAAGTTGGGAGCTATAAGAAGGCCATTTTAACCATATCCACATATCCTTGGAATCTTAATATTACTCTTACTTTTGGGTGGAGCCTGGAATTTATATACTACTTTTAGTGTTAGTGAAAGCATTAGTTGCTCAGCCCTGTCCTACTCTTTGTGACCCCATGAATTGCAGCCCACCAGGCTCCTTTGTCCTTGGAATTCTGCAGGCAAGAATATTGGAGTGGGTTGCCATTCCCTTCTCCAGGGGATCTTCCTGACCCAGGGATTGAACCCAGGTCTCCTGCAGTACAGGTAGATTCTTCACTGTTTGAGCTACCAGGGGAGTCCACTTTGGTTGTTTGCTTATTTTTTCATTATCAATCCAAGTAAGAGTTCCACTAAGTTTCAAGGACTAGAGATATCACCTGCTACATCATTCAGAAGATCCTCATGGAGGTATCACCTACCATTTATTAAGGAACTGATGTGATGTGGCCATGGTGAATACCTAAAATATTGTGGTTCCTTTTGGAGAAGCAGGCACTTCCATCAGTCCTTTCCCCACATACACCAATATAGAAAAAGAATTCAAATGTCCACAGAAATGGAGAACAAGCTCCTTGAGCACAGGGTTCCCCAACAATCTTAGTACTTGGTCCACTTCAGAGGTTATACGTCTCTGAGCACGCAATAAGTCTAGTTTTAAAACACTCTTGGCTGGCTATAGAGTATGTGATGTAGTGCATTCACTACCCTGAACATGAGAACTGGCCAAGGCTTATCTCCTGAATCCATAATGATCCTCCCAAAATTAAGAATCTATAATGATCCCATATCTGACCTGGGGTGGGGCCATCTAATATGATTTATGTAGAATTCCAATTAGATCTGTTAGGGAGGGAATGATGTCTGCCAAGTACCCAAGACAAGACAATGGTCGGCATCTTCCTGTCTTTAGACTAGTGAATGAAGCTGTCATTTGAAGGAGTTCATAAAAAGGAAAGTACATTCAAACTGGGCAGCTATGAGGGTCCCAACACTCACAGACATAACCTTCTTCACATTTGTGAGCTCTATTCCCAAGACTGGCTCTACAGTGAAATAATGCAATCAACTGAGAACTTTTTAAAACATTTGAAGACACCTATTACAAAATAAGGTGTAACACGAGGACTTCCCTGGTGGTCCAGAATCCTCCTGCCAATGCAGGGGACGCAGGTTCTATCCTTGATTCAGGAAGATCCCACATGCTGAGGAGCGACTAAGCCAGTATGATACAACAACTGAAGCCCACACGCTCTAGAGCCTGTGCTCTACAAGAGCAGCCCCTGCTCGCTGCAACTAGAGAAAGCCCGCAAGCAGCAATGAAGACCCAGCTCAGCCAAAAATAAACAGATAATATATTTCTTTAAAAAAGCATACCCGTGATAATGGGTCCTAATGGAGAAAAATAAAGATCACACCCAACATCAACTAAATGAGGATTCCTAAAGGTAAGGTAATTATAATATGCAATCAAGGTTCACAATTCATCTCTCTGGGCTACTTGTCAACCCTGGCATTACGTGAGAACTATCCGGGCATCGATAGTAATGTAGATATGGACCCTATATAACCAAGGATTTAAGGTTGAGACACAGTCATTTTTTAAAAATTCCTCAGATGATTATTATAAGCAGCCAGGATTGACAGTCATTGACTAGGGAAAATTCCAAGAAGGGTAAGTGGTCAGGGTTGGTGATGGGTGTTCTCAAGGAAGCCTTCAGGACACTGCACAAGTCTATAGACAGTCTTGGACTCTAAAACCTCAGCTCAGAAAGAACACAAGAAAATCAAGTTCCCTTCACTCTGCACAAACCAACCCATACCTGGGCTTTACCTGCCAGAATTTAATCCTCCTTAGGTAGAGTGGTTAGGAGGCTGAGGCAAACTCAGCCATTCTGCCTTGGCCTAGATGTAATTAGAAGTTCAGTCTTGGCCTGAATGTCTATTTCAATTAAAATAATAAGGGGCTTATATACTGATATTACATTTAATTTTGTTGTCATCGTTCAGCCGCAAAGTCATATCCAACTCTTTGTGACTCCATGGGCTGCAGCACGCCAGGCTTCCCTGTCCTTCACTATCTCCTGGAGTTTTCTCAGACTCTGTCCATTGAGTTGGTGATGTGATCTAACCATCTCATCCTCTGCATTGAACTACCGTTTGTTTTTTTTTTTTTTTAATTTTTTATTTATTTATTTATTGCTGTGCTGGGTCTTTGACGTTGGGTACAGGTTTTCTCTAGTTGTGGTGTGAGGGCTTCTCATTGTAGTGGCTTCTCTTATTGCAGAGCATGGGTTCTGGGTGTTCCGGCTTCCGTAGGTGTAGCACTCAGTCTCAGGAGCTGCAGCCCTTGGGCTCTAGAACACACTCTCAGTTGTGTCGCACGGGCTTATTTCCCTGTGGTATGTGGGATCTTCCTGGGCCAGGGATCAAACTTGTGTCCCCTACATTAGCAGGTGAATTCTTAACCACTGAGTCATCAGAGAATTCTTTAACTACCTTTCTTATTAAAAGTGTGAGTCTAGCCTCTAGACTCTAACACAGAGTTTGGCCACGATTTTTTGCATGATAGAATCACAGACAAAAAAATTGACAGAAACACAAGGCTTCTCATCAAAAGCCCCCAGTAGAGGTTTCTGAATGTCTCTTACCTTGTTATTTGGTTCCAGGTATTCAGTGATGAATGATCTGTCCTGCTGCTGGCTGGTGCACCCATACCAGCCTCAACCACAGCTGTGAAAGAAAAGGGAGCTAGGCATTGCATTTGGCTTGGCTTTGCCAGAGACACATTATTGTGTTAAGTACAAGCATCTGCAATGAGAGATCCCTCCTGACAAGAAAAAACACTGAATTCAGAGAATTTCACTTGACAAATGAAACATAGACTTACAGGTAACCAAGGTGGAAAGTACCATTCCTTTGAGTTCACGGGTCCTACAGGCACCCATGAATATATCTGGAGGGGATTACAAAGGGAAGAGCACCAAGACCATTGTCAAATGTACATGAGACATCCTTAAGAGAGGGATTTCTTTTAGGAATATGAGATCCTTTATTATGTAGGTGAGGAGAGAGTGAAATTTGACCATTTGTATAATTTAATTTTATCCTCAAAAGTGAATGAAGTCTGGGGAAGCTTGGGTTTCACATATTGAGGTAGTAATAGAATGGAACGCCTAATGAGGCCTCCAGAATCCAAGCGTGATAGTCTAATTCCTGAACCATGAGCCAACATCACCTGTAGATGTTGTAGCTTAGCCTTCATCCTCAGGAATTAATGATTCACCCTCTGGGTTCTAAAGAACCACTAATGTGTTCTAACTAAATAAGATGGCCCAGGTTATAGCAGCTGGAAGCCCAGAGAAATAGAAATTTTCTGTAATACACCAGAAAATCCCCCCAGAATAAATTTCTTATTCATCAGAGATTCATCCTGAGGAGAAATAAAAACACATAAATATAAGGATATGGAAGCACATATATCTTCTTCTTGTTGTTGTTCAGCTGTTAAGTTGTGTCTGACTCTGCAGTCCCATGGACTGCAGCATGCCAGGCTTCCCTGTCCTTCACTATCTCATGGAATTTGTTCAAACTCATGTCCATTGAGTCAGTGATGCTATCTAACCATCTCATTCTCTGCCGGCCCCTACTACTTTTGCCTTCAATTTTTCCTGTCATCTGGGTCTTTTCCAATGAGTCAGCTCTTTGCATCAGGTGGCCAAAGTATTGGAGCTTCAGCTTCAGCAAGAATCCTTCCAATGAATATTCAGGGTTGATTTCCTATCAAGTAGGAACAGTAAGTGTGTGTGTATCTACAGGTGCACACATAAGCATTAGGGATCATTTGTTAATGCTACCACAGTAAAGATTTTTTAAGTTAATATTTTACTTTAATAATCTCATTTGACATTCCAATTAAATTTTTAGAAAAAAATAAATTTTAAAAGGGTATGATTTTTTATTAACTTGGATTTCCACTCTTATTTTATTATGATGTACTTGTCTTAGTTTTTCTGTGGGGAGTATGATAAGATGATATAATGAGTCAGATGACAATGTCAATGACTATAATGATATCTGACCACCCCAGGATGTTCTACAATACATGAAATGCATGCTGTATACCTTGCTTAAGCATAATCCTAGTAACTCAGTACATAACTGAATGCTCCACTTGTTTGGAAATCTGATTCTGTGTAGTTTTCAAATCTATCACATGTGCTATTCTTCTGTTTCACTAAAAGGGTTTTTAAAACCCAATCAAAAATTTTCCATTTGGTTTGAGTGCTGTCATTTGATTTTGAACTTGAGAGTTGTGAATATTTTATTTAATATTGGCTTCTTGAATGACTTTCTTGCCACTCTCAAATTCTGTCAACAGGAACTAAAATGAACTTCATCTGATTTCTTGAAAATTACACTGACTGTCCAGTTGAATTTTAAAGTTTAGTAGGTAAAAAAGAAGAGAAGGAAGATATACATGATTGAAATATTGTGAATTGCAGACTGGTATTTTGCAGAAATAAATTGTCAAGTATTGTATGCTTTAAATCAATTCATTGCGTACTATTTTCTGTAAAACGACATTTTGTTTTTTCACTGTTATATTATTTTTTAATATTTGCTTAACTTTTAGACAGTTAATTTTTAAAGCAATATTTTTATTTTTAAACATTTGTAAATAACTGAAATTTTCTTAGTTTCTCCTGCTAATTTTTCACTTAAAGTAAAAACAAATACAAGTCTTTGTATTAAACATATTGTATATATAACATTTTATTTTAAAAGTTACTGCATGATTAATATTTTCTTTCTTATTCCTGAAGCAGGAGAATAAAGTTTTGTGTTTCAGTGACAAGATGATTCACCAATTTGTACAGTTTACATTTTCTATCACTTGTATATATGTTTTTTGTTCAATGTAAATATTTTATTGAGGTATAGTTGATGTACAATATTATACAAGTTTTTACATCTTCATATAAGGGGTACAGAAGAGTGATTCACAATTTTTTAAGGTTATACTCCACTTCTAGATATTATAAAATAGTCGCTATATCCTCCTGGTTGTACAATATACCTTTTTAGCTTATTTTATACCAAATAGTTTGTACCTTTTAATCCCCTATCCCTATATTGCCCATCCCCACTTCCATCTCCCCACTGGTAACCCTTAGTTTATTCTCTATATCAGTGAGTCTGCTTCTTTTTTGTTACATTCACTAGCTTGTTGTAATGTTTAGATTCCACATATAAGTGATATCATACAGTATTTATCTTTCTCTGTCTGACATTTCACTTAGCGTAATACCCTCCAAGTCCATCCATGTTGTTACAAATGGCAAATTTTATGACTGAGTAGTTCCATTGTAAATATATATCACACCTTATTCATCTGTTGATGGACTCAGTTCCATGTCTTGACAATTGTAAATAATGCTGCTATGAACATTGGGGTGCAGGTATATGTTTGAATTAGTCTTTTGGTTTTGTTCAGCTATATACCCAGGAGTAGAATTGCTGGGTCATATGGAAGTTCTACTTTTAGTTTTTTGAGAAACCTCAATATTGTTTTCCACAGTGGTTGCACCAGTTTTCATTCCCACCAAGAGTGTATGAGGGTTACCTTTTCTCTGCATCTTCAATCAACATTTGTTATTTGTATTCTTTTTGATGACTACCAGAAATTCATGCAATTGATTGCATATTATTTTCTACAGAAATACATTTTAAAGCATAGGTCTATCAGCAAGAGAAATATAAATGAACATGAGAAGTTATTTCACAATATTTAAAACATATAAAACAAATAAATTACAAAAATTTATAAGCAGTTCAAATTATAGAGATTTGCCTTATATCTTTATATTTGAACTCAAAATAATCATGTAATCTCCACAAAGACTTGACCTTGATGGTTCTCATCACCTGTGTGTACTCAGTATTTAACACAGAATCTGACATATAGTAGATGCCTAATAAATGTTTGTCAACGTCAAAGATTAACCATTTTTGAAAAATGAATTTATTTTTAAAGCTGTAAATTTTATTTTTTCTAGTTTTGAAAAGTAAAGACCAAAATAACTTTTACATACATTCATGAATTTAAACTGAGCTAAAATGAAGTTAAAGACCAAAATTTGAACTACCAGGATGTTACCAGTCACTGCAGAAGGACATCAACACAGGTACTTTCTGTATTATCTGAAAGTTGAGGTTGTGTTATCTGTATATTCCAAAATTATAACCTAATATTTTCCATGACTTTTAAAGAATTTAATTTTGTATTTGACTCTTCTTTCCAGTAACTAACTTTTCTTGATGTCTTTTCTCTACTACAAATTGTATCTAGTCAGCAATAGCTTTACTTTGCTCCCAAAGGACCAGAATAGCTTTACATCGTAAAACAAATTTAAAATGATATCATCAATACTGATCAGACCTTTGTGTTATTTTATTAGAATCAGTGATGAAAATGTACTTCTATTAAATCTTTTCTAGTAAATCATATTGATTTATTATTTTTCCACCCATGGAAAGTGACATTGTTAATGAAGACTTTTTTTTTAGTTTGGCAGGCAACATGAAACCATTTGCCATCTTTGATTAGAAAATTAGTACAGGAAAAATCCTGTGTGTGATAGATGTGGGAAGTTTTGCCAGACAGCCTTTGCCACCACTTATTTCACCTGACTTATAGAACTTTTTATACATTCAAAAATTAACATCAAGAAAGAGGTTTGAAATCTAGGGACTGTGATAACCTTTCTGGCCAGAATATTTCTTGAAAGTCTGTTCTACATCCCCTAGAATACACAAAAGGCATTTCAAACACCACATCTAAAACCAAGTTTTGATTTACCACCAAATCTGCTATTTCTATCTTTCTGTTAGTAAACAACATATGCATTTGACAAATTGCTCAGGTCCCAAAACAGAGGGTAACCTCTTTAACCACTGCATCCAACCCAACCACAAATTTTATTTGCTCTACGTTCTAAACAGAACCAGAATTGGCCGTTTCTTATCTCCTCTACAGCCAACCCACTCCAGTACTCTTGCCTAGAGAATCCCGTGGACAGAGGAGCCTGGTGGGCTGCTGTCCATGGCACAGGGTCGGACACGACTGAAGTGACTTAGCATGCATGCGTGCGTTGGAGAAGGAAATGGCATCCCACTCCAGTACTCTTGCCTGGAGAATCCCAGGGACAGAGGAGCCTGGTGGGCTGCTGTCCATGGGGTCGCACAGAGAAGCGACTTAGCAGCAGCAGCTATAGCCAAAGTCTAATCCTCTCTCATTTCTTACCTGCCATCACTCACCTGCCCTATTGCAATAGCCTCTTGACTCCAATCCACACTGATTCTTTTACTCAATTGAAAACTTTTTCTTCTTCTAGCTTTGGTCTGGCTCAGGCTCAGTTAAAAAAGAATCCCTGGTGTTTGCGCCTTCCTTCATTTCCACCTTGTTTCCACCTATTTCTCCTCCCACACTCTGTGTTCTCTCTGTCACCCCCAAAATCACTAGTAATGATAGTGTTACTGAGTCCAAGCTCATACTGCTCACTACGCAGGCCCGAAAATCACAAGGCTGCTTGTTGGAGCAAGGAATAGCAACTCTATTTGGAAAGCCAGCAGGCTGAGAGAATGGTGGCCGAGTGGCCCAAGGGAACATCTTATCTAAATTAGAATTCAGACTTCCTTTATACTAAAAGGGGAGGGGGTGTGGCTGGTTGTGGCAAACTTCTTGGTGCAGGAATCCCTTGCTCTTGCAGCTGTCCACATAAGTCTGGTCACAATGCTTCTATAAACCTCAAACAACATAAATATTATTTTCCATTTTGCAACTTTTAAATCTCTCTATGAAGGGAAAAGCGTTATACCTTTAAAGATCAGAGCCTTGAGAATGAGCTGTCATGTATATTTCAGGCTATAGGCAACATTATTTTACAAAAGGTGCAGAGACAGCATGACTGAGCACGGGCAACAGAACACATGGGTTGGAGCTAAAGGAATCGATCCCACTATGGGTGGTCCAGTAGCTAAAACTCTGCACTTCCAATGCAGGGGACATGGGTTCTATCCCTAGTCAGATAATTAGATCCCACATACTGCAACTAAGAGGCCATGTGCAACAGTTAAAAGATCTCACATGAAACAACAAAGATGGAAGATCCCTTGTGCCATAACTAAGACCCGTTGGAGCCAAATAAATACATTTTTTAAAAGGAATAGATCACATATGGAGTCAGGTTTCTTCTTCTGTGTTACAATAGGAAAAACATGCAGAGGCTCTCACATTACTCTTCAAAGATCAAAAAGATTTGATCCTTACTGTAAAGCAATTATCCTTCAATTAAAAATAAATAAATAAAAAGGCTTGATCCAAATGCTGTTCACTTTCCAGATATAAACACAGAAGCGGCTGGATTATTTTGCCTTCTAACCTCCCAGTGTGTCTCTTATAGAAATAACGTCCAAAGAGACAGACAAGCTGAAGAAAGAAAATGATCAATGTCAGACTGAAAAGAGAAATAAATATAAAATATGGTATTGAGTAGTGGTCATTTCTCAAAATAAGATAAAATATAATGAGATAAAGAGTGACTCAAGTTATTCAGGGAAGAGGAGGTGATTGGATCAAATAAAGAAGGTACAGGTTAGAAAGAAAGCCCAGGACCGTGTGATTTGAGTCAGGACAACAGGTGCCATCAGAAGTCTGATACAGGTGGATAAGGGTAAAAAATGAAGGTAAAACAGGTTGCTATTCTTGCAAGGGAAGGAAATTTGAGGAGATTGCCAAGGAGATTTGCTTCCATACTGTGCTTGGACAGCAAAGATTAGAAGCCAGATTGCTGGAGTTAAGAAAAAGTATTAATTAAGTCTAGTTACAGACTAGATGTATATAGGATTTCAGTATGATTTGATAGAAAAAGGAATGAGCACAAATAGAAGGCAGATTTTAAAAATGTAGCAGAATCAAGCACTTTCCTGTTTTTAATGGTCTCGTAAATTTCTGAATAGGTAAGAAGCTAACCATATAAATATGGGGACCTGGGGATGGTGTGGAATGAGTGAGGATTCAGGATAGTGAGGGTTTTATGAGGTACAGAGGGAAGGGATTCAGAGTCCCAGTGAAAAGAAGAACTTAAATAAAGAGAGAAACTCCTTTCTCTGACAACAGAGGGAAGTGGAGAAAATAGACTTGGGGAGAGTGTCCTGGGAGAGAATGACAGCTGGCTTGGGTCTTGTGCAAAAGGAGAGATTTTTAAAAGGATTAGCCCCATCCCGCCAGGCCTGAGTTTCCTCCTCTCTACAATGAAGCCTAAACAGCACCCACTTCATACTGTAGTTGTGATGATTAAATCCGTTCATGCATAAAGAGGATAAGAACTGTAACTGATACAAAGTAACCTCTCAATGCATGTTAGCTATTATTATTCAGTTCTGTAGCTTTCCACATCTGCAAAATAATTCTTCCTGTCCTAACAATTAATGGCTAGATAGAAGAGTCTTACCATTGACAAATTATCCCACCTGTTTTTCTGCACAATTCAATTTAGATGCCAAGCAACATCATTTTTATATTGTACAGATGAGGAAACTAAGCTTTCAAACCAGCTTGTCACGTTTCACTCAGCTGATACACAGCACAGTCACAGCCCAAACCCCAAGTGTTCTGAACCTCAAGTTCTCTTGTCTGGGCACTAAACTCCCTTTCTGAATATAGGAGAACTTCTGAATAGATCTTCACACTTGCCACAAAACTTTTGTCAGGCAGAAGGGTGATTTCCTCAATGCCAGCCCTTCTTGAGGGAAAGAATTCAGTCAAGAGGTATAGAGCAGTTTTAAGTAGCAAGAGTTTTATTAACGAGAGCAGAAGTATGTTCCTAATAAAGGATGAGAGTGGGCTGCCTGGAAACTAGAAGTGACCCTGCAATGCAATAAGGCTGTGGTTTTAACAGTGGTGGTCCCACCCTCTGCCATTCATTACTTGACAGACAAATTGATTGACAGCTTTGGGTTATATCACTTTTCTCCTAATGCTCAGGCACTTACCCATAAGCACCCAAGCAAAATCCATAGGTTAAGGGGTGGGGAGAGGAGGGACTCACAATGCTAATTTATTACAAATACAGCATAATGAACCTTGGGTTACCTTGAGTCACCTTTTATGTCTTAGTGCACCTGCACCAACCTGGGCTGGTGGTTTTATATTGCTTGGTCCTGATAAGGTTGGAAACTTAGTGGTGGTTCTTGACCACAAAAGGGAGGCTCTCGGGATGTGTTCTGATCATCCAGTGTGGGAGGGAAAGACTAACCATCCAGGATGGAGCGGGACCCATTCATGTCTGACTAGCTACCTAGCACTTTGACTAATTGTGGTCACCATCAGATCAAAGATTTTTAAACAACTCAACTTCAATAAATCGGTCCTTCATGTCCCTTGCCTGTTTCTAAAAGATGAATGTAAAAAGAGAGCCCTTCATATGATCAAAATGTGGTAGTCCAGACTCTGAAGTATCATGCCCACCTTCACGGCAAGAATAGGGAGGAAATGACAGAAGCACCATCTGCTGTTTTAAACAATAAAACAAAAGCTTCCCTGAAGTTCTCACAGCATCTTTATTTACAACAGAACGAGGTCACACATCCTAATCTACAAGACCTAGGGCTGGGCACATGGCCATCCCAAGCATTCAGATCATCCCACACTGGCAGTAAGAAGAGGGAATGAATATTGGGCAAACAATTAACAGTGCCAACAGCAAGGTTACAGGATTCCCCAAACTGGCAGAAGCAGGAGAGCCAGGTTCAACAGAAGCAGCCTGTAAGAGAACAAGAAAAGAGAACAAGAAAGGAGGGCAATAATACACTGAGAACAAGGTCTTATCAAGAAATGAGGTTATTCTAAGAACTTAGAGAGTTGGCAGGGTTGTCCCATCAATATTTAATTTTTTGCTAACACAAGTTTGAAGCTACACTTAATTTTATTTGTGAAATAGAATAGCATGAGCTTTTCATAAGGATACCAGATAAGTGAGAGAACTGAACATCACCAAAGAACATGATGCTTGGGCTGCATACCCAACTGTCTTTATAATGGACATCAGTGTAATCCTGGGAAATGACCTTATGACTGGTATCCTTATAAAAAGAGGACATTTGGACTCAGAGACACACATGGGGAGATCACCATGTGAAGACAAAGGCAGAGATTTCGGTGGTGCATTTAAAAGCCAAAGATTGCCAGCAACCCCCCAGAAGTGGGACTTCCCTGGTTGTCCAACAGCTAAGACTCCAAGCTCCCAAGGCAGGAAACCTGGGTTCAATCCCCGGTCAGGGAACTAGATCCCACATCCTGCAACTAAGAGTTCACATGCTGCAACAAAGATCAAAGATCCCGTGTGCCACAGCTGACATCCAGCACAGTCAAATACATAAATAAAAATACTTCAAGTAATCCTTAAAAACAAACTAACCAAAACAAAAGCTGAGGAGAGAGTCTCCCTGGAATAGAGTCTTCCTCTCAACCCTCAGTGGCTTCCTTGGTGGCTCAGTGGTAAAGAATCCACATGTCAATGCAGGAGACGTGGGATCAATCCCTGGGTCAGGAAGATCTCTTGAAGAAGGAAATGGCAATCCACTCCAGTATTTTAGCCTGAGAAATCCCATGGACAGAGAAGCCCAGCAGACTACAGCCATTGGGTCACAAAGAGTCAGACACAGCTGAGCACACACATTCAACTCTCAGTGGCAACCAACCTTGCTGACCCCTCATGCTTGGCCTTCTCACCTCCAGAACTAAATTTTAAGCCAGATAATCTGTGATGCTTTGATACGGCAGCCCCAAGAAATAAATCCACCTATATTTGAAGCTTTGGAACCAGCAAAAAAGCAGTAATTTCACTCAGTTCAACCTACATACTGGAGACAGAAATGGCAACCCACTCCAGTACTCTTGCCTAGAGAATCCTGTGGATGGCTGCTGTCCATAGGGTCGCACAGAGTCGGAGGCGACTGAAGCAACTTAGCAGCAGCAGCAGCAACCTACATACAAGAGAAGAGACTGTTGGATTCTCCCTCTCCTCAGCCCCAGCAGAGCCAGGTTTTAGTCTCTGGAGAAAGACAGGAGGGACTTCCAAATTCTTGTATGTTTGAGTTACAAACATACAATCTGAACTCAAGCAGATTAAAGATAAACAACTGCTCTTTTAGCTGGTGGGGATTCATTTCATGACTCCCGTGAATCTCAGCAGCGGCTATGTGGCAGGGAGAGGCTGGAGGAGGTGTAGGCTTCTGAGAGGAAGACCAATTTGGGTCAAGATTGACAAGCCTGGGATGTTTGGTGAGTATAAATAACTGTGGGGGAGAGGGGATGATGCCTGAGGATGCTACAGAGTCTCCAAATTGTAATTCTGAACAGCACTCCTCATGGGTTCACATGCCTGGACTGCACTGGCAAAGTTTAAATGGTAAACTTAAGAATCAGAGTCTATGAAAAGATAAGCCACAAACTGTGAGAAAATATTTTCAAATCACATATTGAATAAACGACTCATACCCAAAAATACATAAAGAACTTTCAACGTACTACAATAAGAAAACAAACAATTCAGCTTTTTAAAACATTGGCAAAAAATTTGAACAGGCATCTCACCAAAGATATATGAATTTCAAATAAACGAAAAGATGTTCTGCATCATTAGTCATTAGGGAAATGCAAAGCAGAACCATAATAATATATCACTTCACAACTACTAGAGTGACTAAATTGGTTTTTTGTCTTTTCTTTGTAATTGAAGTGTAGTTGATTTACAATGCTGTGTTAGTTTCAGGTGTAAAGGAAAGTGATTCAGTTATACATATACATGTATATATAAATCCATTCTTCTTCATATTCTTTTCCACTATCAGTTATTACAAAATACTGAGTGTAGTTCCCTGTGCAATACAGTAGGCCCTTGTTATTTATCTATTTTATATACAGTAGTGTGTATATGTTAATCTCAAACTCCTAATTTATCTTTCCCCCCTTTCCCTTTGGTAACCATAAATTTATTTTGCTTGTGGATCTATTTCTGTTTTGTAAATAATTTCATTTGTATCTTTTTTTTAGATTCTACATATAAGCAATATCATATGATATTTGTCTTTGTCTGACTTAGTATGATAATCTCTAGGTTCATCCATGTTACAACAAATGACATTATTTCATTCTTTTTATGGTTGAGTGATATTCAATTGTGTATATGTACCACATCTTCTTTCTCCATTCATCTATCAATGAATGTTTAGGTGGTTTCCATGTCTTGGCTATTGTACATAGTGCTGCTATGAACACTGGGGTACATGTATCTTTTCAAATTATAGTTTTCTCCAGATATATGCCCAGGAGTGGCATGGCTAAAAGTTAAAAGACCAATCATACCAAGTGTTGGGTAAGATATAAAGCAATTAGAACTCTCATACACTGCTGGTAGGAATGTTCAAATGGTGCAACTCCTTTGCAAAATAAATTCAGCAACTTCTCAAAAAGCTAAATATGCACTGGCCTAACAATGCAGCATTCCACTCCTAGGTATATCCTTGAGATGAAAGAAAGCATATGTCCACACAAAGAATTGTTCATGAATGTTCACTGAAACTCTATTCATAATAGCGAAAACCTGAAAGCACCCCAAATGTCCATCAGCAGCTGAACACATAAACAATTTGTTATATGGCTAATCAATGGATACAACTTATAAATAAACCACTAATACATAATTAATACATTAAACAATAAACCATTAATACATGCAACTAGATAGATAAATCTTAAAATGATTATGCTAAGTGAAAGAAGTCCAGCAAAAAAGGGAACATATTGTATTAATCAACTTGAATAAGACTCTTTAAAATGCAAACTCATCTGTAGTAACAGAAAGCAGATCCATAGTTTTCTAGGGATGAGAAGGGACTGGGGAGGGATAAGAGGAAGTAATTATAAAGGGACACAAAGAAACTTTTTCCAGTGATAAATATGTTCATTATCTAAACAGTGGTGATGGCTTCAAGGGTATTTATTATACCAAAACTCATCAAATGTTACCTTTTAACTATGTACAGCTTATTGTATAATATGGCTTCCCAGGTTGTGCCAGTGGTAAAAAATCCACCTGCCAATGCAGGAGACTCAAGAGACATGAGCTCAAACCCTGGATCAGGAAGATCCCCTGGAGGAAAAAATGGCAACCCACTCCAGTATTCTTGCCTGGAAAATGCAATGAATAGAGGAGACTGGTGGGCTACAGTCCATGGGCCACAGAGTCAGACACAACAGAGGTATGCCTAATGTCTACTTCATGTTATTCCACAATAAAGCTGTTGTTTGTTTGTTTGTTTTAAAAAAAAGCTAAGAAAAAAATTATATTAAATTGAGATTTTTATGTTTTCCCTTTGCTTCTTTAAAAAAATATTTTGGAGTGCTTTAAAGCAAAAGACACATAGAAAAATGATTAGATCACAGCTAAGCCATTATAGGAAGGACTCACATTACTGGTAATGCTGTTAACCACCCGAGGTTACATTTATTGCAAATAAGCATTATTGTATTTGGTTTTGAGAAGGACAGGAGGACAGGCAATGTAATGGGGTGCACAGTACTCATTAGCTCACAAATGGAAGCATACCAATTATTCAAGAGAGATTCATTCTTGTATTCTGAAAGAAATTTATCCCATGGAGCTTTAGGATGGTCATTGAACAACTTAATGAGCAATTCCTCTAACAGCAATTCCATACTAACGGCCAAAACCATCTTATGTTGCTATTTCCTCAGTTCAGACAAAGAACATATCATTAGGACTAAACCAATATGAAGCTAAACCAATATGGTCAGAAAGCATTCTTATTTTCTAGGGCTTCACTGGCAGCTCAGATGGTAAAGCATCAGCCTGCAATTCAGGAGACCTGGGTTCAAGCCCTGGGTCAGGAAGAGTCCCTGGAGGAGGGCAAGGCAACCTGCTCCAGTATTCTTGCCTGGAGAAGTCCATGGACAGAAGAGCCTGGCAGGTTGCAGTACATGGGGTCGCAAAGAGTCAAACATGACTGAGCAAGTAAATTTTTCTATGTATGAGAGCACAGTTATAGCCTCACATAGTTAGTTACACAGATAAACTATGCCCCGAGTCTCCAGCCCTCACCTGCTGCTAGATATAGAGTCCAAGAAAACTTTATCTTGTTACCTGCCAATGTACATGATCTCAGCACTTTGACAAATCTGCTGTCCTCCCAGCCTGTCTACCAGAGGCAGGCCCTCATCCTGCAAAACCCACGGTGTAGACTTCAGCCAGAACCACTGTTGTGGCACAAGGCTCTGCAGGATGCTCATTAGGGCGCTTACACTGCTGTCCTCCAGGCTACAAGAGGCCTCAGTATGTAACGAAGAGGGACCTACCTCCCACTATGTCATATGTCACACTGTATTGCCAGTTCTGCTGGGACCCAATGCTTCACAGAGCTTTCACTGGAAAAACACTTTATTTCTGCTCACAGTCCTCTCTCTCCCAAGGTTTGAAACTTGCAACCATGCCACTAGGGAAGGGACAGAGTGAAGTGAGTACCTGGGTGTACCTGACTCCTTCCACTCTCAGAATGGGATCTTTCCTAAGAAGCTACTCGCCGCACCTCCAAGTGGACCTAGGTTAGGTTTATCTGACTCAGTCTCTGTGAATGGCTGTGCTGTGTGCTCAGTCATGTCCAACTCTTTATGACCCCATGGACTGTAGCCCACCAGCCTCCTCTGTCCATGGAATTCTCCAGGCAAGAACACTGGAGCAGGTTGTCATTCCCTTCTCCAGGGGATCTTCCTGACCCAGAAGTCAAACCTGAGTCTCCTGCATTGCAGGCAGATTCTTTATGTCTGAGCCACCGGGGAAGCTGTGAATGGCTGGCCATCTTTAAATCCATGTAGTTGACACAATGAGCATCAGTTCTCAAACTTTCCCATATGTTACAATCACCTGGGAATGTTTGAAAAATTGCAATGTCCAAAATACATAACAATCTCCAAGTGATTCCAGTGCACAGCCAAGTTTAAAGACTTGTGTGGTCCAGAAAGAAACTGAAGTTCAGGCTACAAACGCATCAAAAATTCTATCTCCCAAATAAATGGACTTGAGAGTTAACTTACTTTGGATGGCTGTCTCCTCATCCTTGGTCTTCTGCCTTCACTACAAATTCATCATCTAGAAGTAAAGAAGCAGAGGAATATTTAATAGAAAGAGAAATACAAATTTGAAAGCTAAAATCAGGAACTGTGAAAAGTCCCAGTACAATAAGAAGAACAAATCTTATGCTCAGGTAAAACACATACCAGTCACCTACTCTCTCCCTTGCTCTCTGCTGTTTGTTTGTTTTCTACTAAAATGATAAGTTCTATAAAGAAAGCATATTTCAGACTGAGCCTTTCCAGGCAGCCTTCTACATTTTCTGTTTAAATGACAGCACTTAGGATGATGCATGAATTTCAAAGAGGTGAAGTCCAAGCTCATCTCCGGTTTACTTAGGCATTATTATTCAAGAAGGCCTTTCTGAGCTCTATTCAAGGGTATCTGTAAGCTGTTTTCAAAGACCAGGGACCCCTACTGTAATAAACAAGTCATTTACACGGGGGAAATGAAAAATCTGCCATGTCTGCCAAATGAAGGCAGACATACCTGAGCAAAGAAGGATTGATGAAGCGAGATTACAGAAAGCTGAAAGCTGAGTTAAAATGCATCAGATTTGCCAAATGATGGAGAATATACCAACAACCCCTGGAGATGGATATTAGGCCCTAGACTATGTGGAACTGATTTTTTTTTTTTAAAGAAAGCAGAACATAAGAAAACTCTAAGATTTGGGCAAATTATGACCTGGGGATTTCAAACACCTGCTACATCCTGGTGAAGGATGATGCATGGCATTTCTTGTGTCTCCTTTCCAGGAATCTGAACAGCACAGGTGTCAATTCTGCTTAAATATATACAGGTGTCCTGGACTCTGCAGGCATTGGCAGCCCAGTTCTTTCCTCATCATCTGGGAAAACAGCCCTGTCTGTCTGTCCTGATACACAGACAGTGGTCACCAGCAGGCACTAGCAAAGTCTCTTGTCAAGGGTTTTGACAACCCAGCTGTTCTGTGACCCTCTCATAGGGGCCTATCCCAGATCACAGAACTTTCAGCTTCAAGTTCATTTATTTTATTTAACAATCACTTGCAGAGCACTTATTCTGTGCCAGAAACTATTTCAAGCCCCTATCAATATGAATTCTTTAAGTGCTTCCAACAACTCGCCCTCTAAGATCATAATATTCCCATGATCACAATGCTACAGATGCCACAGAGAAACTGAGTAATACGTTCATGACTCAAGGAGAAATGATGAGGGCAGGATGTGAACACAAGCCAACTTCTGGTTTCAGACTCTTTTCCAAAGAGTGTTCAATGCTGTCTTTTTGACTACTCCATGACCTGATCATGTCTTGTTCTGTCACTGTTGTCTGACTGCTTATGAACAGGTCTGTGCTGCTTAAAGGTCTTTAAAATAAACACAAACCTAGATAGCCTATTAAAAAGAAGAGACATCACTTTGCCAACAAAGGTCCATGTAGTCAAACTATGGATTTTCCGGTAATCATGTTACAGATGTGAGAGCTGGACCCTAAAGAGGGATGAGAGCCGAAGGACTGATGCTTTTGGACTGTGGTGCTGGAGAAGACTCTTGAGAGTGCAAGGAGGTCCAACCAGTCAATCCTAAAGGAAATCAACCCTGAATATTCATTAGACGGACTGGTGCTGAAGCTGAAACTCCAATACTTTGGCCACCTGATGGAAAGAGCTGACTCATTGGAAAAGAACTTAATGCTGGGAAAGACTTAGGGCAAGAGGAGAAGAGGAAAGCAGAGGATAAGATGGTTGGATAGCATCACCGACTCAGTGGGCATGAGTTTGAGCAAACTGCAGGAGAGAGTGAAGGTGAGCCTGGTGCGCCTCAGTCCAAGGGGTCACAAAGAGTCAGACGTGACTTAGCAACTAAACAAAAGCAACAAAATGAACACAAAGGATAAAAGGGGGAGGGTGGTATTATTCCTTGTAGACCTTTAGCCAAATGTTGAAAACTGTGGTTCCCAAACTTTGGCATATGTCAGAATCCCCTGGAGAGCTTGTTTAGACACAAGTTATCTCACACCTTGAGTTTCTGAGTCAGGTGGTCTGAGTAGGGCACAAGAATGTACATCAAGCTCCTGGGTGATGTTGAAGCTGACTCTCTGAGGACCACCCTTTGAGAACCACTGGTCTAGAGACTACCTGTAGAGAAACATTAGGCTAATAGACTTTGGCTATTAAAGAAATTCACCCTAAGTCATTTTCATGTCATTGGGAAGAAGGGCCCTCTCTCCTGAAGAGAAAAAGGAGAACCAAAGAGTACACTTGAGTTTGTGTGAAGACTGAGAGGGAAGATACATGGTCTTAGTTTTTCTGTCTCTAAGAAAAAATGAAAAGACTAAAATTAGTAAGTACAGATTGGGAGTGTAGGATTGACATATATATACACACACCTTGTGTAAAATAGGTAGCTAGTGGGAACCTGCTGTATTGCGCAGGGAGCTCAGTTCACTGCCCCGTGACGGCATAGAAGGATGGGACAGAGGCAGGGGTAATGGGGGAAGGAGGTCCCCGAGGGAGGCGATATATGTACACACAGAACTGATTCACTTCTTTGTACAGCAGAAACTAACACGACATTGTAAGGCAATTATACTCCAAATAATGATAATGAGTAAACCTGAAAGCAGTTTCAAGGTCCCCTGAGACTGGCAGGCTGGACCTCTCTAGGAGCCTGGGGGTTGCTGGGAAAAGGTGAGAACTGACCACAGCACCTGCTGGCCTCATGACATTGACTCCACTGAAGGGAGAGTCAAGTTCTCCTGAGGCATTTGAATCTTTTCACATGCATCCCCATGTGTCACCTTGTTCAAGTAACTGGTACATTATAATGACTAGCTGTCACATCCTTGTTTTAATAAAAAGATATATTGTATGGATAAATTGCATATATTTATATATACAATATAAATGACAAGAATGTATGCTACATTTAGTCTCTCATCAATTAATCAGTATTTTCTGGGATTGTGCTATATCCTTATCACTGTGCTAAGGACCGATGTGACACCAGCCAAGTATAAAACACAGCCTCTGCCCCCTGTAAAATTCACAGTTCAGCTGGGAAGGTGAGTCACTCTCATTGAGAGAGAAAAAAGACAAATGAATATCAGATATGAGAGTGACCTTATTTATGATTTATAAAACAGTATCTTTGACTTCCCTAATAGCTCAGTGGGTGAAGAATTCACCTGCAATGCAGGAGACACAGGAGACGTGGGTTTGATCCCTGGGTTGGGAATATTCCCTGGAAGAGGAAGTGGCAACTTACTCCAGTATTCTTCCCTGGGAAATCCCATGAACACAGGAGTCTGGATGGCTGCAGCCCATGGGGTCACAAGAGTCAGACACAACTGAGCAACTAAGTACAGCATATGCACTTTTTCTTTATAGTAACATGTATTATTATTTTATACATTTATTCAACACATATGAGTTGGGACAAGTACTCTATTGAACCATGGAATAGTAAAACATGCTTCTTGCCATTAAGAAGCTCAAAGTCTACAGAAGAAAGACACTTAAACATGCATCTACCAAACAAATATGATCAAACCATAACCAGGAACAGAAACATGTGCAGAATGTTATTAAAACAGAAAGGAAGATGTGGCTCAGCTTCCTAGGCTCAGAGATTCTTTAAAGTTTCATAGAGAAGGTAATCCTGAACTGAAGCCTGAAAGGTGAGTGGGAAATTGTCAAGTATACAAGTTGTACACTAGAAAGAATTCCACATCTCACAGACACATGGTGGTCCCATGAGCAAGGAGGATTTCACAACTGCTACAGGGGTCGTGTGGCCAGGGCACGTGCCATATGAGGGAGTTGCAGGAGAGGCAGTCACCTGTCAACATCATGGCACTGGCATGCCATAGGAAGATTTAGACTTTTACCCAAAACAAAATGGAAGCCACTGAAGAGCTCTAAGCAATATCGTATTTTAGAGTACTCTCAAAGAGAATGGGCTTCCCTGGTGGTTCAGATGGTAAAGAATCTGCCTGCAATGTAGGAGACCCAGGTTCAATCCCTGGGTTGGGAAGAGTCCCTGGAGAAGGGAATGGTTACCCACTCCAGTATTCTTGCCTGGAGAATTCCATGAACAGAGGCACCCAGTGGGCTACAGTCCATGGGTTCACAAAGAGTCAGACACAGCTGAGTGACTAACACACACACAAAGAGAATAGGGGCAGCAGATGATGAAATGTTTGGAGAGCATCACCAACTCAAGGGACATGAGTTTGAATAAACTCAAGGAGATAGGGAGGGACAGGTAAGCCTGGCATGCTGCAGTCCATGGGCTTGCAAAGAGTCACACATGACTTAGCAACTGAACAACAACAACAAAGAGAATAGAGAGTGGCAATGAAGAGAGAGAATACTGCAATACTTGATGTGTAAAATGATGAAGGCCTGAATTCAGAGAGGAGGAGGGGGAAAGAGACAGATTATAGAGCTAATTAAGAATATAGACTTGGCACTCAAAGCCCCTCTGAACACAGCTCAAGAAGGGAAAGTAAAAAATAACAACATTGAGAGAAAACCTTTGATACATGTAAAGGAAAAAATAATTGAATAAGGAAAAATTAATCCAAAAGAAAACAAAAAGAAAAAAATGTGACAAATAAAAAGCAAAAGTTAAGATTTGCAAAATGAATCCAAATATATTAATAATTATGATAAATATAACTGAACTAAATCTGAAGTTGAAAGACAAATATTTTCAGATTGGATTTTAAAAATCCAACTAAATGTCATTCACAAAGAAATGCTTAAAAGCGTCAGTACTTGGGGAGAACAAGATGGCGGAGGAGTAGGTGGACGTGAAGTACATCTGTCTCCACGGATACATCAGGAATACACCTTCAGACACAGAAGTGCATGCAGAACACCAGCTGAGAATGGACAGGAGTACCTGACCAGTGGAAAATAATATATAGAACCATGCAAAACTCGATAGGATGAAGGAACTGGGGGAAAAACAGGAGTGTTAGTAGGACTGGACCTGCCCTAAGTGGGTAGGGGAACTGAAGCAGGGGTCCGATCCCCACATCGGGGCAATTCTCTGAGTCAGAGGAGAAACATTTAAGGCTGAGAACGAAACAGCTGACCTGTTGCAGCCTAAGTGGAATGAAAATCAGACAGTCCTTGCTGCAGTCATACATACCCTGGCCAGGGACGAAGGTTCCCCTCGAAGGTGCAGCAGCTGGGAGCTGGAGTTTGGGGAGTGTGGAGTGATCCCAGGGCGGGGGCTGCTGTTGACTGTGGAGGAACGGATGGTGGGGATGTGAGGGAGAAGATTGTGATGGGAAATGCCTGTGGAGGAAAGCCGGGCAGCCATGGAAGCAAGGCGATACTGCTGAGTCGTGTAGGGGGTGGAGCCATCACCACAGCCTCTCTCCCCACAGGGCAGCTGAACAATAGAGAGGATGGCTGAAAAATAGAGAGGCTGGCCCATTAAATGCCTGAGGCACTCAAATACAGAGCAGAACCCCACCCAAGGTGCTCCTTTAAGTGACTGATGCACTGATCTCCGGAGTAGGACCCCAGCCAGGGGAGCCCCTCTATGTGCCTGAGGAACCCAAACAACAGAGAAGGACCCCAGGCAAGGGAGCCCTCTAAGTTCCTGAATGGGCAGAGCTACCGGGAAAGCTGGCCAAAAAGGCCTTCTGATTGCCAGCTAGAAGAGGCTCAAAAAAAGACTCTGATAGGGCCATAGCTCCTGGCGGAGGCAGTCCATGTCCTTGCACATTCGTCATCGCCACAGTCCCCGCAAGCCAAGCAGCTGTGCCAACTTCACTCTCAACTCTCACTGGGGCAGAGCTGCCACAGGCAAAGAAAAGTCTTGCATCTATGCACGCAGTGTTGCTTTGGTCGTGTCCAACTCCTTGTGACCCTGGAGACTGTGGCCTGCCAGGCTTCTCTGTCAGGGAGGGGGGTTCTCCAGGCAAGAAAACTGGACTGTATTGGCCAGTACTGGTTGCCATCACCTTCTAGAGCACTGTATTTCCTGCTGCCCTAGCCGCCAACTCCCCTGAGTACCTGGTGCTGCCAGACCCCCTCCGACTGAAGCAGCTGCACCACCTCCTCACCTGGCCCTCACAGGGGCAAACCCAAGTCCTCCAGGGCAGCCTCGGGAGCAAACCCCAGTGGACGACCCACATGCAGAGGTGGACATAAAACCACAGTTGAAACCCAGAGGCAGGTGGCTAAGGAAGAAGACCCTAAGCCTTCCCACCAGCTGTACAAGCTGCAGATTAAATCCACAGGGTCAACTAGGCAGATTCTGTGTCTATGGAATACATAAAAGATCATTGAGAGCTCCCACAAAAGAAAACGCACTAGTTCTAATACCTGTGGACATTGGAGGCAAGAACACAGAGAAGCAGGACCAGATTAGAGTCTGAGCTGCCGCACAGCAGGTCCAGAGATCAGCACAGTGTTGGAGGGCATCCTAGGGAGGTGAGGTGGACTGTGACCTCCAGGGAGGGAAAAGACTCTGACAGCAGTGACTCAAGAAAAACATTTATTATTCTTATGTTTTTACTTGCTCTGTAGATTCTTTTGGAATTGTTTTTCTTTTTTTTCACCCTCTATTGTAGTTGTTGATTTTATTGGCACTATGAAATCTAATTAAGCTTTTGAGCTTTTTTTTTTTTCTCAGTCACATTTTTTATTGCTGTTATAACCCTCTGCCTCTACATTGGGCTTTTGCAGATCTGTGGAGTTTCCTTTTTTCCTTCTTTTTTTAATTTTAATTTTTTAAACCTGTTATGATTTTTTCTACATTTATTCCTTTGTATGCTTTTCCTTCTGTTCTTTTCCCCTTGCAGTTAATCTTTAATGTATATAAATCTTCTTTATCTACCTCTATTTAACTTTACATGTCTATTTTTTCTTTTTTTTTTTTCTTTCCTTTCCATTCAACATATTTGTTAGTCTTATTTTCATTGCTTTATTCCCCAATTGGCACCTTGCTCTAGTTTTGTTTTCCAGTTTGTGCTTTAGTTAATTTTGTTCTGGTAGAAATAATTTTTGGTTTCCTTTGTTCGCCAGGTCAATCTGTTGTACTTTATTTTTTTTGGACTGTTTTGATTTTGCTTATGGGTGTATATGTATATGTGTATATTCAGTCACGGAGAAGGAAATGGCAATCCACTCCAGTATCCTTGCCTGGAGAATCCCAGGGGCGGAGGAGCCTGCTGGGCTGCCATCTATGGGGTCCACACAGAGTCAGACACAACTGAAGTGACTTAGCAGCAGCAGCAGCAGCAGCAGCATATTCAGTCACAGTTTTTATTGCTGCTATAAATCTCTGCCTCTACATTGGGCTTTTGCAGTTCTGTGGGGTTTTCCTTTTTTTTTTTTTTTTCTTTCTTCTTCCATTTTTTTTTCTTTCCTCATTTTTAATTTTAATTTTTAATTTTTAAAAAACCTATTATATTTTTTCCATATTTATTCCTTTGTTTGCCTTTCCTACTGTTCTTTTCCCCTTGCAGTTAATCTTTGATGTATATAAATCTTCTTCATCTACCTCTATTTAACTTTGGATACCTATTCTTTCTTTCTTTTCTTCTGAATATATTTGTTAGTTTTGTTTTCATTACTTTATTCCCACCTTGGCATCTTGCTTTAGTTTTGCTTTCCAGTTTGTGCTTTAGTTAGTTTTGTTCTTAACTAGTAAATGTAATTTTTGGTTTACTTTGTTTGCTGGGTCATTCTACTGTTCTTTATTTTTGTTGGGCTGTTTTCACTTTGCTTATGGGTGTATATGCATATGTGTATACTCCATTATTTTAATTATTATTTGCCTGATTTTGTAACTGCCATTTGTCTGGGGTTCATCTTTGTTTTCTCATTTTTGGATATTTGTTTTAATCTCCCTTAATGCCATAACAAACCACTTGTGGGGTCTTTGTTCCTGACCAGAGATCAAACCCTGAGCCTTTGGAGTGGGAGCACTGACTCTAAGACCCTAGACAACCAGAGAACTAACCCTAGGGAGTCTCAAATAGTGAGAACTCACACCAAGGAAACCACTTGAATACAAGACCTGGCATCACCCAACCACCAGTAGCATCCTGTGCAGGAAGCCTCATCTGAACAACAAACAAAACAAAAATGCAAACCACATCATCAGCAGACAGGATTACCACCTCACTCAGCCTTGCCCATCAGAGGAAAAATAAACAAACAAACAAAAACTCAGCATAAATCTCACCCTATACGAAGCTTACACAAACCACTGGACCAATTTTAGGAGGGGAGAAACTAAAAGGAAGAAAGAATTCAACCTCGAAACCTGGAAAAAGGAGACCTCAAACAAAGTAAGTTAAAAGAAAGAAAGAAAGAAAAGTCAGAGAAATACTACACAAATGAAGGAACAAACTAGAAACACAGAAATCCAAATAAATGAAGAGGAAACAGGTAAACTACCTGAATAAGAATTCAGAATAGTGATAGAAAAGATGATCAAAAACATTGAAAACAAAATGGAGGAAATGCAAGAATCAATTAGTGAAAACCTAGAAGAATGAAAGAATAAACCAACAGAAACAAACAACACAATTACTGAAATTAAAAATACTCTAGAAGGAATCAATAGCAGAATATCTGAAGCAGAAGGATGAATCAGTGAGCTGGAAGATAAAATGGTGGAAATAACTTCTGAAGAGGAGAATAAAGTAAAAAGAATGGAAAGAACTGAGGATAGTCTCAGAGACTTCTGGGACAAGATCAAATGCACCAACATTCGAATTATAGGAGTCCCGGAAGAAGAAGAGAGAAAGAAAGGGTATGAGAAATTTTTTTGAAGAGATTATAGTTGAAAATTTCCCCAACATGGAATAGGAAATAGTCAATCAAGTCCAAGAGGCACAAAGAGTCCCATACAGGATAAACCCAAGAGGAAACACGCCAAGACACTTACTAAGCAAACTAGCAAAGACTAAACACAAAGAAAGAATATTAAAAGCAGCAAGGGAATCCCCATATGCTTAACAGCCAATCTTTCAGCAAAAATGCTGCAGGCCAGAAGGGGATGGCAGGATATATTTAAAGTATTGAAAGGGAAAAAAACTACAACTAAGATTATGGTACCCGGCAAAGACCTCATTCAAAATTGATGGAGAAAGAAAAAGCTTTTCAGATAAGCAAAAGTTAAGAGAATTCACTACCACCAAACCAGCTTTACAACAAATGTTAAATGGACCCCAAACAATTAAAATGGCAATAGAAACATATATATGAATAATTACTTTAAATGTAAATGGATTAACTGCTTCAACTAAAAGATACAGACTGGCTGAATGGATACAAAAACAAGACCCATATATATGCTGTCAACAAGAAACCCACTTCAGATCTAAAGACACATATAGACTGAAAGTGAGAGGATGGAAAAATATATTTCATGCAAATGGGAAGCAAAAGAAAGCTGGAGTAGCAACCCTCATATCAGACAAAATAAACCTTAAAATAAAGAAGATTACAAGAGATAAGAAAGGATACTACATAATGATCAAGGGATCAATCCAAGAGGAAGACATAACAATTGTAAATATCTATACAGTCAACATAGGAGCACCTCAATACATATGACAAACTCTAACAGACATAAAAGGAGAAATGGACAGTAACACAATAATAGTAGGAGACTTTAACATCCCACTTACACCAATGGATAGATCATCAAAACAGAAAAGTAATAAGGAAACACAAGTCTTAAATGATACATTAGATGAGATGGATCTCATTGATATCTTCAGGACATTCCACCCAAATGAAGAAGAATACACCTTCTTCTCAAGTGCACATGGAACATTCTCCAGGATAGACCACATCTTGGGTCACAAATCAAACCTTAGTAAATTTAAGAAAATTGAAATCATATCAAGCATCTTCTCCGACCACAATGCTATGAGACTAGATATCTATTACAAGAAAAAAAAACTGTAAGAAACACAAACACATGGAGACTAAACAACACGTTTCTGGATAACCAACAGGTCACTAAAGAAATCAAAAGGGAAATCAAAAAATTTATAGAAACAAATGACAATGAAAACACAACTCAAAACTTATGAGATGCAGCAAAAGCAGTTCTAAGAGGGAAGTTTATAGCAATACAATCCTACCTCAAGAAACAAGAAAAACGTCAAATAGATAGCCTAACTTTACACTTAAAGCAACTGGAAAAAGAAGGAAAAAAATCAAAATTAATAGAAGGAAAGAAATCATAAAGATCTGAGCAGAAATAAATGGAAAAAAAATGAAAGAAGCAATAGTAAAGATTAATAAAACTAAAAGCTGGTTCTTTGAGAAGATAAACAAAATTGACAAGCTTTTAGCCACACTGATTAAGAGAAAAAGAGAGAAGAATCAAATCAACAAAATCAGAAATGAAAAAGGAGAGGTTACAATGGACAATGCAGAAATACAAAGGATTATAAGAGACTATTATGAACAACTATATGGCAATAAAATGGATAACCTGGAAGAAATGGACAGGTTCTTAGAAAAGTTCAGTCTCCCAGGACTGAACCAGGAAGCAATAGAAATTATGAACAACCCAATTACAAGCACTGAAATTGAATCTGTGATCAAAAATCTCCCAAAAAACAAAAGCCCAGGATGAGATGGCTTCACAGGAGAATTCTGTCAAACATTTAGAGAAGAGCTAATGCCTATCCTTCTGAAATTCTTTCAAAAAATTGCAAAGGAAGAAACACTTCAAATCTCACTCTACAAGGCCACCATCATCCTGACACCAAAACCAGACAAAGACAACACAAAAAAGAAAACTGCAGGCCAATATCACTGATGAACATAGATGCAAAAATCCTCAACAAAATTTTAGCAAACAGAATTCAGCAACACATCAAAAAGGTCATACACCATGATCAAGTTGGGTTTATTCCAGGAATGCAAGGATTCTTCAATATACACAAATCAATCAATGTGATACACTATATTAAGAAACTGAAAGATAAAAACCATATGATCATCTCAATAGATGCAGAAAAAGTCTTTGATGAAATTCAGCACACATTTATGATTAAAACTCTTCAAAAAATGGGCATAGAAGGAAAATGTCTCAACATAGTAAAGGCCATATATGATAAACCTACAGCAAACATTATTCCCAATGATGAAAAACAGAAAGCATTCCCCCTAAGGTCAGGAACAAGACAAGGGTGTCCACTTTCACCACTCTTATTCAACATAGTTCTAGAAGTCCTGGCTACAGCAATCAGAGAAGAAAAAGAAATAAAAGGAATCCAGATCAGAAAAGAAGAAGTAAAGCTCTCACTGTTTGCAGATGACATACTGTACATAGAAAGCCCTAAAGACAGTATCAGAAAATTACTAGAATTAATCAGTGAATTTAGCAAAGTTTCAGGATACAAAAGCAATACACAGAAATCACTTGCATTTCTATATCCTAAAAATGAAAAGTCAGAAAGAGAAATTAAGGAATCAATCCCATTCACCACTGCAACAAAAAGAATAAAAAATCTAGGATTAAATTTACCTAAGGAGACAAAAGAACTGTACACAGAAGATTATAAGACATTGATGAAAGAAATCAAAGATGACATAAACAGATGGAGAGATAGTCCATGTTCCTGGGTAGGAAGAATCAATATTGTGAAAATGACTATACTACCAAATGCAATCTGCAGATTCAATGTGATCCTTATCAAAGTACCAATGGCATTTTTCACAGAACAATATCAAAAAATTTCACAGTTCATATGGAAACACAAAAGATCCTGAATAGCAAAAGCAGTCTTGAGAAAGAAGAATGGAGCTGGAGGAATCAACCTTCCTGACTTCAGATTACACTACAAAGATACAGTCATCAAGACAATATGGGACTGGCACAAAAACAGAAATATATACCAATGGAACAAGATAGAAAGCCCAGAAATAAACCCATACACCTATGGGTACCTTATTTTTTACAATGGAGGCAAGAATATACAATGGGGCAAAGATAGCCCCATTTGGTGCTGGGAAAACTGGACAGCTACATTTAAAAGAATGAAATTAGAACACTTCCTAATACCATACACAAAGATAAACTCAAAATGGATTAAAGACCTAAATGTAAGACCAGAAACTATAAAACTCTTAGAGGAAAACATAGGCAGAACACTCGATGACACAAATCAAAGCAAGATCCTCTATGACCCACCTCCTAGAGTAATGGAAATAAAAACAGTAGTAACATGTGGGACCTGATTAAACTTAAAAGCTTTTGCACAGGAAAGGAAAGTATAAGCAAGGTGAAAAGACAGCCCTCAGAATGGGAGAAAATAACAGCAAATAAAACAACTGACAAAGGATTAATTTCCAAAATATACAAGCAGGTCATACAACTCAATGCCAGAAAAACAAACAACGCAATCAAAAGGTGGGAAAAAGACCTAAACAGACATTTCTCCAAAGACATACAGATGGCTAACAAACATGTGAAAAGATGCTCAACATCACTCATTATTAGAGAAAGGCAAACAACATCACAATCAGATATCACCTCACACCAGTCAGAATGGCCATCACCAAAAAGTCTACAAACAATAAATGTTGGAGAGGGTGTGGAGAAAAGGGAATGCTCTTGCACTGTTGGTGGGAATGTAAATTGATACAGCCACTATGGAAGACGGTATGGAGATTCCTTAAAAAACTAGGAATAAAACCACCATATGACCCAGCAATTCCACACCTAGGCATATACCCTGAGGAAACCAAAACTGAAAAAGACACATGTATCCCATTGTTCATTTCAGCACTATTTACAATAGTTAGAACACGGAAGCAACCTAGATGTCCATCAACAGATGAGTGGGTAAAGAAGTTGTGGTACATATACACAGCAGAATATTACTCAGCCATAAAAGGAACGCATCTGAGTCAGCTCTGAAGAGGTGGATGAACCTAGAACCTATTATACAGAGTGAAGTGTGTCAGAAAGAGAAAAATAAATATCTCATTCTAATGCATGTATATCGAATCTAGAAAAATGGTAGTGAAGAACTTATTTACATGGCAGCAATGGAGAAACAAACATAGAGAACAGACTTACGGACATGGAGAGAGGGGAGCAGAGGGTGAGATGTATGGAAAGAGTAACATGGAAACTTACATTACCATATGTAAAGTCGATAGCCAACGGGAATTTTCTGTATGGCTCAGGAAATTTGAAAGGGGGCTCTGTGTCAACCTTGAGGGGTGGGGTGGGAGGGGAGATGGGAGGGAGGTTTGGGAGGGAGGGGATATGTGTATACCTATGGCTGATTCATGTTGAGGTTTGACAGAAAACAGCAAAATTCTGTAAAGCAATTATCCTTCAATAAAAAAAAAAATTAAAAAAAAGCATCAGTACTCAGAAGAGCTGGATGTAGGGACTTCCCTGGTGGTCTAGTGGTTAAGACTTCGCCTTCCAATTCAGGGGCTGTGGGTCAGTCCCTAGTCAGGGAGTTAAAATATGACATGCCTCATTGCCAAAGAACCAAAACATAAAACAGAAGCAATATTGTAACAAATTCAATAAAGAAATTTTTTTTTAAGTTCAAAGTATAGGAATAGAAAAATTATAATAAGGAAATCAAAACCAAAGTGATCATAAGAATATTATTAACATCAGACAAAACAAACACTAAGGCAAACAGTATTGTGAGAGATTTAAAAAGTCATTAAAGATTTAACTGACAGTAAGATATAACAATCCTAAATTCATACATCTCTGATAACAGCCTCAAAATGTATAAAGCAGTATTTAAAAACAAGGAAAATCTAACAAATAGCCATTGAACTACAGAATTTTAAGAAGTCTGTCGGTAACTAAAAATTAAAGCTAACAAAATTAGTAAGCACATGAAAAGATGAGGCTAGAAGTTAAAAATGTAAACTAATGATATTAGTAGGACACTACATTTAACAATTGTTGGCAAAGTCAATCCAACATAAAAATGAGCAAGACATATATATAAGGCATTTACAAAAAAATTAGAAAGCATAAATGGCTAATAAACATGAGATGTCCAACCTCATTAAAAGCCAAGTACAAATTAAAACTATAATGAGATGCCATATTAGCAGTACCATGATGTCAATGAGGATGGGACACTGGAAGAGGTCCAATGGTGGCAGCTTAACTTCCTTCCGCCATTTTGGAGGGTGTGTGACATTATTGCCGGAGGTTGAACTTGCAAACATCCCTTCATCAGCAGCTTTACTCCTATGGGAGTGTACTAGTCTGCTCAGGCTGCCATAACAAAACACAGACTGGGTAGCTCAAAGAACAGAAATTGGTGGGATGCACAGAAGCTGGTGAGAGAATAGCACTGAAACATATACATTACCATATGTAAAATAGATAGCTAGTAGGAATTTGCTGTATGATGCAGAAAGCTCTAACCTGGTTCTCTGTGACAACCTAGAGGGGAGGGATGGGCTGGGAGATGGAAGGGAGGTTCAGGAGGGGGCTACATATATAAACCTATGGCTGATTCAATGTGCTGTATTGCAGAAACCAGCATGATATTGTAAAGTAATTATCCTCCAATTAAAAATAATTTTTTTATATTCTCCCAGTTCTGGAAGCTGTAAGTCCAAGGTCGAGGTGTCAGTAGGGTCCTTCCAATCCTTCTCCACTTGACTTAGTCATCCTCTTACTACCTCTTCACATGGCCTCCCCTCAGGTCACAACTCGTGTCTCTCTGTGTGACCTAATCTCTTATTTAAGGAAACCAGTCAGATTGGATTAGTCCCCACCCTAACAGCCTCACTTTTAGCTTAATTACTTCCTTTAAGTCCCTATCTCCAAAAATAGTCACATTTTGAAATTCTGGGAGTTAAGACTTCAACTTATGCAATTTGTACAGATATAACACAGTTCAGACAAAGAGTTTCCTTGGAGAAACTCTCCCTTGTGACACAAAGAAATGTGTAGTTCGTTGGCCCATTTTTTGATTGGGTCATTTATTTTTCTGGAATTGAGCTGCAGGAGTTGCTTGTGTATTTTTGAGATTAATCCTTTGTCTGTTGCTTCGTTTGCTATTATTTTCTCCGAATCTGAGGGCTGTCTTTTCACCTTGCTTATAGTTTCCTTTGTTGTGCAAAAGCTCTTAAGTTTAATTAGGTCCCATTTGTTTATTTTTGCTTTTATTTCCAATATTCTGGGAGGTGGGTCATAGAGGATCCTGCTGTGACATTTCTCCAAAGAAGACATACAGATGGCTAACAAACACATGAAAAGATGCTCAACATCACTCATTATCAGAGAAATGCAAATCAAAACCACAATGAGGTACCATTACACACCAGTCAGGATGGCTGCTATCCAAAAGTCTACAAGCAATAAATGCTGGAGAGGGTGTGGAGAAAAGGGAACCCTCTTACACTGTTGGTGTGAATACAAACTAGTACAGCCGCTATGGAGAACAGTGTGGAGATTCCTTAAAAAACTGGAAATAGAACTGCCATATGACCCAGCAATCCCACTTCTGGGCATACACACTGAGGAAACCAGATCTGAAAGAGACACATGCACCCCAATGTTCATCGCAGCACTGTTTATAATAGCCAGGACATGGAAGCAACCTAGATGCCCATCAGCAGATGAATGAATAAGGAAGCTGTGGTACATATACACCATGGAATATTACTCAGCCATTAAAAAGAATTCATTTGAATCAGTTCTAATGAGATGGATGAAACCGGAGCCCATTATACAGAGTGAAGTAAGCCAGAAAGATAAAGACCAATACAATATACTAACGCATATATATGGAATTTAGAAAGATGATAACAATAACCCTATATGCAAAACAGAAAAAGAGACACAGATGTACAGAAGACTTTTGGACTCTGTGGGAGAAGGCGAGGGTGGGATGTTTCGAGAGAACAGCATTGAAACATGTATATTATCTAGGGTGAAACAGATCACCAGCCCAGGTTGGATGCATGAGACAAGTGCTCAGGCCTGGTGCACTGGGAAGACCTAGAGGAATCGGGTGGAGAGGGAGGTGGGAGGGGGGATTGGGATGGGGAATACATGTAAATCCATGGCTGATTCATGTCAATGTATGACAGAAACCACTACAATATTGTAAAGTAATTAGCCTTCAACTAATAAAAATAAATGGGGGGGAAAAAAAAAGAATTAAAAAAAAAGAAATGTGTAAGCAGCCTTATTGCATCTGTTGTAATAACATGTAACAAGATAGAAATACTGGAAACATTAGAGTCTAAATGCTCATCATCAGGAGAGTGGTAACAAATGGAGGCATTTTAGAATAACACACTACTGTTAACATGAACTATAGTTATATGTCAAAGTGAGTAAAAGTTAGAAATATATATTTTTGAGTGACAAAAGCAAATTGAAAAAAAATCATACAGAACAATACAATTTTAGTATTGATAAAATTGCAAAATAATGTATATTATTGAAGACAACTTTAAATATGTAAATTAAATCAAAAAGACATGATGGGAATAATAACAAATTCAGGGTGATACTTACATGAGATGGGAGGATAAGGAATGCATTTTGAGGAAGCATCCACAAGGGCTTTAGCTGTGTTGAGAGCAATGGAGTGCCCAGTAATGAGTTTTGAGATGGGTCTATGTGTTAGGTGTGTCCTTGGGCAGCCTGTATGTTGATGTTCAGGGCTATGTTCCTGCGTTGCTGGAGAATTTGCGTGGTATGTCTTGCTCTAAAACTTATTGGCTCTGGGGTGGTGGTTGGTTTCAGTGTAGGTATGGAGGCTTTTGGACGGTCACTTATTACTTAAAGTTCCATGTAGTCAGGAGTTTTCTGGTGTTCTCAGGTTTTGGGCTTAAGTCTCCTGCCTCTGGATTTCAGTTTTATTCTTCCTGTAGTCTCAGGACTTCTCCAACTATACAGCACTGATAATAAAACTTCTAGGTTAATGGCTAAAAGATTCTCCCTCGTTAGGGACACCCAGAGAGGTTCACAGAGTTACATGAAGAAGAGGAGAGGGAGGAGGGAGATAGAGATGAACAGGAGGAGAAAAAGGGGGACTCAAGAGGAGAGAGACAGATCTACGCTGCTGTCTGTTCCCAGAGTGTTCTCCGTAGCCCAGTCACCTACAAGGATTCACAGAATTGGATTGGGAAGAGAAGGGGAAAGGGGGAAATAGAGGTGTTCTGAGGTAGAAAACAGAGAGTCAAGATTGGGAGAGAATAATCTTCAGTTTAAAAATAGGGCTTCTCTTCTTTTTTTTTTTTTTTTTTGTAAGGTTATAGTGTATTGAAAATGAAAATTAAGGAGTAGTAGAGGAGTACTAGAGGACTTTAAAAGAAATAAGAGAAAAAGAAAAATAGAAAATAGAAGAGAAAAAGGAAAGAAAAAGAAAAAAAAAAAAAGAAAAAAAAATTTTTTTTTTCCCCCTAATTAAAAAATCGTAAAAGTCTGTGGAAATGAAAGTTAAGGAGTAATGGGGGAGTAGTAGGGGATTTTAAAGGAAAATAAAAGAGAAGAAAGAAAAAAGAAAAAAATTTAAAAAATTAAAAAAATTAAAAAAAAAAAAAGAGAAAAAAGTAAAATTATATCTAGGAGTTTCTCTGGAGCTGTTGCGGTCAGTGTGGGTTCGGCTCAGTTTCAGATAGCTCCTCGTTCCAGCTTACGCTTCTCGATATCTACAGGCCCCTTCCGGTGTAGTCAGTGTTTCCTAGAGGGATTTTAATCTGTTGCACCAGTCCCTTCTGAAGCGGTTCCCTTTGTTTATTTGGCTTCTGTTTGCCGGTCTCTTCAGAGCCTCATTTCCGCCCTGACACAGGCGGGCGGAGGTGGACTCTTATTCAGGTAGCTAGTTCCGTCGCTCTGCGGGGCAGGGAGGGGCTTGCGCTGCAGGGAGAGGCTGGCGCTGTGGGGACAGGCTTGCCCGCGGGGATGGGCTGGGGCTGCCGGGAGGGGCTGACGCTGCTTTCTCCGTCTGCGCTGCTCAGGCTCTGGGCTGTTCTATATGGAGCGCGCCCCGCGCTGCGCGAGGTTCCAGCCCTCGGGTGTTCCACAAAAGCGCGGAAGGAAAAGCTGCGCCTGCTCTCTGTGCCTTCCCCGTCAGAGCGGTCCAGGCAGCCAGGGGCTTGGTGGGCGCACTCTACCCAGGTGTGGCGCGCCCCCTCCCTTCCGCGGACCCAGTCTCAGTTTCCACTGGCGCCAGTCGGGCGCGCGCGCCTTCCGCCCTCCACGTCCCCAGCCCCAGTCCCCGCCCGCGCCGGTCGGGTGCCTGCGCCCTGTGTCTCGCCGCGACCTTCCCCTCCCCCCTGCCTCCTGCCTCCAGCAGGGCTGGGCCGGTCCGCAGCCTGCGAGCTCCTCTCTGGACCCTCTCGGTCTCTTTGTTCTGCGAACGGCCGGCAGTGTGTTCCGGCCGGTTAATTTACTCTCTCTCTTTTGGTCTCCCACAGTTCAAGTTGGCAACTCACAGAAGTTCCCTCCGATTGTCCTCAGGGCACTCAGGCCCGGACCCTACCCCAAGCAAGGCCGCCTAAGACTCCCTTCCCGGGACGGGTCTCCGTCCTTAGCTCTTTTGTCTCACTTTTTATCTTTTATATTTTGTCCTACCTCCTTTCGAAGACAATGGGCTGCTTTTCTGGGCGCCTGATGACCTCAGCTAGCGATCCGAAGTTGTTTTGCGAAGTTTGCTCTGCGTTCAGTTATTCTTTTGATGAATTTGTAGGAGAGAAAGTGGTCTCCCCGTCCTACTCCTCCGCCATCTTGGCTCCTCCTAGCTGTGTTGATTATGTTTTTCTTCTTGAGGTGAGTATTCTGGTTTTCATTGTATTACTATGTATATCTTTGGAATATCAAATACTTATCATAAATTGAAGTTAAAATCAAAATATCAGAATTATGGCTTTCTGTGTTTCATTTTCTTGTTGTTGTTTTTCAGTTGCTATGTCTGACTCTGTGTGACCGTATGGACCACAGCACGCCAGGCTTCCCTGTCCTTCACTACCTCCTGGAGTTTACTCAAACTCAAACTCAAGTCCACTGAGTTGGTGATGAATCATCTCATCCTCTGTCACCCCATCCTCCTCCTGTCCAGTCTTTCCCAGCATCAGGGTCTTTTCCAATGAGTAGCCTCTTCGCATCAGGTGTCCAAAGTATTGGAGCTTCAGCTTCAGCATCAGTTATCCTAATGAATATTCAGGGTTGATTTCCTTTAGGATTGACTGGTTTGATCTTGCTGTACAAGAGTCTTCTCCAGCACCACAATTCAAAAGCATCAATTCTTCAGAGCTCAGCCTTCTTATGCAAAGTATTTGATGCTTTTTGAGCTTTCTTTTACTTAATAAAGGATTTAAATTTTTAAGATATTTTTTAAAGGAAGCTCAACTGTGTATAAGAACCAAGAGAAGAAATAACATTAAAATGCAGAAAAAATAAAATAGACTATTCCCCAAAGTTAAATGCTACATTACCAAGACAGAGAATGATGAAGGAAGAGTAGAAAAACCAGAAATGAGAAGAGAAAAAAGTTTTAAGATGAATAAAATTGTGGAATGCCAATAATCAATATATATAAATCAACTCAAAGTACAAAACTTAGAAATATATTACAACAGTAAGCACTGCAATCAACTTGAATGTTGTTCTCATCCTATTCATATCTCTAACTTCCCCATGAGGAAATGCAAATGTGCCTTTTATAGTCAAAAGAAAACAATTTTCTTTTCATTTAGTTTTTTCCATGACCATTAACAAGTCATTGGCACAGATTTTTGAAAGTCTATTTATACTTTGCTAAAATTGAAATTAGATATAGACAGCTATTAATAACTCTCTTAAGAGTGTGACTATTAGACTCATTACTTATAGCAGAGAGGAGTGAGATTATGTACAATCAAATATGAATAAATAAAATACAATAATACTTATGAATATGTTATTAAAGGTTTAATAAAATGCTAATATTTTATTAATGACAATTAAGAGCCACTAGAGTGGTTTGTGTTATAATGAGAACAGCTGGTAAAAATATAATCCTTTTTCTCAGCAGATTTCTTTACTGGTGGTGAAAGCAGGGTTACTTGGCACTGACTAATAATGTGCAAAGGGTCCTTCAATTTCCTCTTGAGTATGATGGAAATCTCAAGGTTCTAGTCCATTGCAAACATCTCCAACTATTTCAGAAAGGCCACCAAGGTGTCTCCCCAGATGTGATTAATACTGACCCTTCTGATACCTTTTGGTGTCATTTTCACCTCCTCTGTTCTCATTGTCAGTCTAGTTCTTTGAACTCTCAAGCAAAACAATGAATCACAGTGTGTCCTCACTTCCAACTGATACCCCACAATGCTGTGCCCATGCGTGCTAAGTCACCTCATTAGTGTCCGACTCTGTGTGACCCCATGGACAGTAGCCTGCCAGGCTCCTCTGTCCATGGGATTTCCCAGGCAAGAATACTGGAGTGGGTTGCCATATACTCCTCCAGGGGATCATCCATACTCAGGGATCAAACTCGCATCTCATATGTCTCTTGCATTGGCAGGCAGTTTCTTTACTCCACCTGGGAGGCACACAAACCACCCCCTGAGTTCCACAAGGGGGAAAGGCCAGTGACCAGTCTGTGCTACATTACAGCACTGGCAAGGGGAGGGGGGCGGGGGTATCTGTACAACATGCAGGTACCTGAGCCAAACACATCCAATCAGAGTTCTATATTTTCCAGACTGGAGTTGGAAGAGCTGTGAGCTGAGAGGACTGGAAACTGGGTAGTTGTGTCTGTTGTTGATTGAGGCCTTGGCACGTGGTGAGTATTCTCACTGAAGGAAGGAAGGAAGGAATGAACTGAGGTGCTGTCATTGGCACCCTTGTCAGCCTCACTCCCTCTTCCCTAGGGATGAGCTTTCCCTACAGGAACCTCATTTTCTCTTTCACAGATGACGTCCACCTACTAATCATCCAGACTTTCTCACACATGGTCAAATCTGGGTAAGCATGGTTAGGTTTAAATGGGGACCCATTTACCTGATAAATTACACCAAAAATGCAACAAGATGCTGTGTGAGGTAGTGAATTACTCAATAACTCAAAATATATGGGCAGAGAGTAGAAAACCTTCTGTCTTCTTTTTTAAAAAGAGAGAAAATATTTTTTTAAAAAGGATGTCTTTTTGCAGACCTGCATTAAGGAACTTACCTGCCCAGACTCATTTGTTACTAAATAGTGCCACTCTGAGGGAAAAGTCCACTCCCACAACTGTATATTTCAGTTCAGTTCAATCGATCAGTCATGTCTGACTCTTTGCGACCCCATGCAGCACACCAGGCTTCTCTATCCATCACCAACTCCCAGAGCTTGCTCAAACTCACGTCCATCGAGCAGTGACACCATCCAACCATCTCATCCTCTGTTGTCCCCTCCTCCTTCTGCCTTCAATCTTTCCCAGCATCGGGGTCTGTTCAAATGAGTCAGTTCTTCGCATCAGGTGGCCAAAGTATTTGAGTTTCAGCTTCATCATCAGTACTTCCAATGAATATTCAGGACTGATTTCCTTTAGAATTGACTGGTTCAATCTCCTTGCAGTCCAAGGGACATCACGTATTAAATCATTGGAAGATATTGCCAGGTACCCTAACCTCTCAGCTTGGAATTTTACCCCTCTTGTTCACAAAGACACTTCTATTTCCTAAGTAGACATAGATCCAGATTCAGTCTAAATTTTTGTCTTGAAATTTCCTCTTCTTAAAAGAGAAGCTAAAATATAGGGAAGAACTCCGAATACTGTGAATCATTAACCAATCTAAAAGTTCCAGACCCTGAAAGTTTCTAAAATGTATAAAGCTGGGGCCACCTAAGCTCAATCTGTTATATTCTGTGAAATGGACAGTGAATTTCACAAGAAGATGAAATGTTTTAAAAACAAAACCCAACTTTTTCTTTGGCCATTTCTGGGCTCCTGTGATGGACATACCCTAAGAAAAATGCTTGCTCCCTGGAAGAAAAGCTATGGCAAACCTAGACAGCATATTAAAAAGCAGAGACATCACTTTGCTGACAAAAATGTGGTTTTTCCAGTAGTCATGTATAGGTGTGACAGTTGGATCATAAAGAAGGCGGAGCACCAAAAAATTGATGCTGTCAAACTATGGTGCTGGAAACCCTTGAGAATCCCTTGGGCAGCAAGGAGATCAAACCCAGTCAATCCTAAAGAAGTCAATTCTGAATATTCATTGGAAGGACAGATGCTGAAGCTGAAGTTCCAATACTTTGGCCACCTGATGTGAACTGACTCATTGGAAAAGGCCCTGATGCTGGGAAAGATTGAGGGCAAGAAGAGAAGGGGATGACAGAAGATGAGATGTTTGGATGGCATCATTGACTCAATGAACATGAGTTTGAGAAAACTCCGGGAGACAGTGGAGAACAGGGAAGTCTGGCATGCTGCAGTCCATGGGGTCCCAAAGAGCTGGACATGACTGAGTGACTGAACAAGATGATTCTCAATGAATCTCTCAATGATTCTCAATGAATGAACATCCTGGTATAATCCACTCCCTTTGAGTGTGAGCAAAGCCTAGACATGCTTCTAGCCAATAGAACATGACAGAGGTGATGTCATTCCCATGGTGGTATTATATTACATAAGACTCCGTGTCAGCAGACTGGAAAGTGACATTCTCTGCTGGCCTCGAAGAAGCAAACAGCCATGTTGTATTTTGAACTGTGGGAGAACCACATGGTGGAGGACTGCAGGGCAACCTCTCAAACCTGATAGCAATCTCCAGCCAGTAACCAGTAAGTCCCAGGGATCTGCCAATAACCTGAGTAAACTCAAAAGTGGAAATTTTTCTGATGGGCCTCCAGATGAGAATCAGCCCAATCAGCATGTTAACTGCAGTCTGGTGAGACCCTGAGCAGAGGACCCAGTCAAGCATTGCCCTTCAGATTCCACCCATGGACACAGTGAGATAAAAAATATATATATGCATTGTTTTAAGTGACTACATTTGTGATAATTTGTTATGCCACAGTAGGAAGCTAACAGTCTCTTCTCCTGGTCCACCACCTCCCCCTTTTCTTTCTGTCTTTATGTCTGCAAACATTCATTGATTCATTAAATTTTTTGAGAAACTACTCCATTTAATGCCCTGGACCAGACTCCGAAGATACAGCAAGGATCAAAACAGTCTTTGCTCTCTTGGAGTGTACATTCTGGTGAAGGAAGACAGATGATAAACATATAAAAAAAAACTATTTTTTGAAAAGTAGTTTGAGAAATAAAAATAACCAGGGGAATGTTACTTAATCTTCTCTAATTTTACATTTGTTTTTAATTTCTATTCCCCTCTCTGGTTTCTTTTCAATATGGATAAGTATGCTTTGAGCAAAACAATAAAATTCATTCTATCAAGTGGATGACCCAAAAATCTTTCATTCATCAACAGAAAGATGGACTAATAGATGAAAGATAAATTACTACAAAAATAAAATATTCCAGTGAGGTTAACAAAATAAACATGAGCTGGTACCAGGACTCATGAAATACGAGAGTTTTTATTTGTGTATGCTCATCCGACCTCTGTTTTTTGCTTTTCTTTTCCACATAAAGGTTTATGTCATCATATTCTGCCACCTTAAAATACTTAAACCTACCGTCTAAGACTATCTGAGCCCCACCCTCTCCCCTCCTTTCTTCTCTTTTTCTCTCAGCTGGTTGTAGACAGTGGTAAGGAAACTGGGAACCATCTTACAGAGGGAGAAGAATTTGGGGTTTTAGCTTGGGTAGGACTTTTTCTTCTCCAAGAAACTAACAGGAAACCAAACCAATTCACTAAAAGGAAACTAAATCAATGACCTCAAATAACAAATTGATTCCAGAAAATTACAAAAAAAATTTTTTTTAATAATGGGAATTTGTTCAAAATGTAATGAGGTCCCTAAGAAACTTGTCCCTGGAGAGATTCAAGCAGGGCTTATATGTCTTCCTCTTATGGTTGTTATGAACCATTTCTACAATGGCTAGAAAAACTGATAATGAGTTTATTGCCTCTCTGTATCCAGGTTCAGTTGCAAAGGACGAAATTCGCTCCAACTGCTTTAGGCAGAAAGGAATTTGTTAAGTGTTATTAGATGGCTGGAAGATTTACCTGGAAGGCAGGCTCAAGGCTGAGATTTTAGGAGCAACTTTCAAAACCACACAACAGAACTCACCCTCTGAGGGAGCCTCAGCCATGTCAGAAATGAGAATACATGAGAATACAGGAAGCTTCCCATGACCTCCATTGGCTCCAGGACCACACTGCCTCTCCCATGATAAGCAAGTGGTGAGCTTGACCAGAAAGGAAGCATGTGCCTCCCTATGTCCACTCTACCTTCCCAGTCTCATGGGAAGGGGGATATCTGCTTGGTGGAAGCCACAACATTTGCAGAGCCCAAGATACAAGGAAATGTGGGCTTTGTGTGCATGAGAAACTCCATAGTATCTGTAAGCTCTCTGTTGGTTCTCTGAAACAATTGAAATCCTCCCAGATGTGGTCATTCCCAGTTTTAAGTTTCTCTTCCTTCCCACAAATGCTCCAACTTTGTAAATGATCTAGTGAGGCTATGAGCTCAACCTGTGTGGTCAGCTCCCATCAGAATCTGGAGCTGATTTTGACTATATCAACTCTGAGGCAACAAGAGTTAAGAGATTCTCTCAGGGCAGAAGAAACTCACTTGGTCTCTGAGCCTTGAAATGAAAAATTAGAAATCCAAGAGGGTTTTTTTTGTTGGTTTAAAAATACTACTGGCGGGACTTTAATGGTGGTCCAGAGGCTAAGACTCCAAACTCCCAATGCAGGGGGCCCAGGTTCAATCACTGGTCAGGGAACAAGATCCTACATATCACAACTAAAGATCCCTCATATCTCAATGAAGATCCAGTGCAGCCAAGTAAATAAACAATAAAAATTTAAAAATACTACAGGAAGAAGCAAGCCCATCCCAATGACCACAGTTGCAATGCTATCCCAATGACCACAGTTGCAATAGGCACTTTATCCCAGATGAACCTGGAATCTATGTAAGTTAAGTAATTTTGTCTCATGCTACCACTTCTGGTTTCAGTGCCCATGTTTCCAAATATGCTTCCTTTAAAATTACAGATCATGAGAAGATCGCCTTTCTAACTTACAATAATTTTCCATAATACTTAACTGAAGTTAAGGAGTTTCTGCTCCTTGCAACCATTGATCTTTGATTCGAGGTCATAATACAGCCATTATATTATGTCATCATAGCAAATAGCCATTGAATACAAGAGCCAAAAGATAGATGTTGGGTGAAGTGTACACTTAGAAAAGAGTGATTTCATGGACTCAGGAGACATGATTTTTAATCCTAGCTCTGATTCTATCTCCTTATGTACTTAAACAATTCACTTTACCTCTTGATGACTACATTTTCTTACCTCTAGAATGGGAATAATATCATCTGTCCCACTTGATTTCCTAAAGAGTTATATGAGATATATAATATGAGATATTGAATGGGAAATTTTTTTTAATCTACTGAAATAAAATTACAGGCCAAAGCACATATCAAGCACTTTAGTTGGTCCTGGGCTTGAATTTAATAACCAGGGAAGGCTGGCCCAAGAAAGCAACTCTTGAGCTGGTGGATACAATTGGTAGAGAGGATGAAGTAAGGCAGAGAGAGCAGGATGCTATTATTCCACACTGTCCTCTGAGAAATACATTCAAATGATGCTTCATTTAGCCAAAAATAATCAGGAATTGAGAAGTCAAAGCCAGAATAATCCGAGGATAATAAGCGAGTGGTTTCCAGATGTGATTCCTAGGTCAGCAGCATCAACATCATCTGGGAGCTTGATAAAAATGTAATGTTTGGGCTTCACTCCAGAGCTACTGTTACTTACCTATTCTATGTACAAATTATCCCAATTTTTGGTGGCTTAAAACAGCTAATATTTATTATCTCACCATTTCTGTGGGGTTAGAAACCTGGGTGTGGCTTAGCCAGGTGCCTCTGCCTCAGAGTCTCTCATAGGCTGCAGTGAAGATGCTGACCAGGGCTGTAGTCATTCCAAGGCTGGAGTGGGGGAGATGTGTTTCCAAGCTCACTCACACAGCTGGTGGCCAGCCCTTTGTCCTCAATGGCTATTAGAGATGTCAGTTTCCTGCCACTTGGGTCCTCTCCACTGGGCAGTTCACAACAGGTAGAGCATCATGGAAACCACAGTCTCTTAGTCACAGAAATGATATTAGACCACCATCGCTATATTCTATTCAGTAGAAGTGAGTCCCTAAGCCCAGTCCACACTCAAGGGGAAGGGATCACACAGAGGCATGAACACCAGGAGGAGGGATCATTGGGCAGGTATCTCAAAGGATACCCATCAGACCCACTGACTCAGCAAGTCTGGGATGGGATCCAGACATCTGTTATAACAGCCCTGCTGGTGATTCAGATACACTAAGGTTTAAGATTGCTAGTCTAGGCTAGAAACAGGTTTTTGCTTAGGGGAATCTTCCTGAAGAGCCTTACTTCTCATTTCATCCCCAGTCTCACTGCAGGCAGAGCATTACAACCCACTCCTTTCAGTCCCACACACATGATTGCTTGCTTGCTTGTTTCCTAAGTCACTTCAGCCTTACCTGACTTTATGCAACCCTATGAGCCTTAGCCCACCAGGTTTCTCTGTCCGTGAGATTCTCCAGGCAAGAATACTGGAATGGGATGCCATGCCCTCTTCCAGGGGGATCTTCCCAACCCAGGGATCAAACCCCTGTCTTTTATGTCTACTACATTGGCAGGCAGGTTCTTTACCTCTAGCACCACCTGGGAAGCCCACACACACGATCAGGACCCACAGTAGGGGCTGGACAGAGAAACACAAGTGAAATCATTCCTGCTGTTAAGGACCCCAAGCCTGGCCATGTAGAGTTCAGACACCTTGCACTTGCTTTTGCTTTTACCAACAGGTACCCTTTTGTTGGGTATTTGCTAGGCATCTGTTGCTATGCTCAGTATTTTACAAATATCATCTGTTTAATTTTCACAACCCAGTGAGATATGTACCATCATCCCCACTTAGCAAAGGGGAATTTCAAGACTCAAGCCATTGAGTTACTTGTCCAGAATCACACACAGTAAGTAGCCAAGTTGAGAAGCAAACCCAGGCCTCCTGACTGCAAATTGAATGACTACCTAGAATCCTAGCACCTCTGATTCTCCCAGGGACATCTCTCTCTTGAATACTCTGACACCCCAAATAATAAACCTCAAAGCACCATGGCCCCACTGCCTACAGACCTCATAAATCCTGACTGCCCCACTGACGAAAGGAGTGTAGGAAATCAGATGAGAAATTCCAGGTCCCAAAGTCCTATTTCCAGGCCACAGAGAGGGACTTTCTAGGGTCATTCCTTCCATACTTGTGTGAAGAAAAAAAATTGATTGGGAGCAAAGCTTGCTTGTCACAGAAAACCTAAATTGGCCATCACTACAGTCACTATCCTGGTAGTTCAGATAGTCAAGAATCTGCTGGAATACGGGAGACACAGGTTGGATTCTTGGGTCAGGAAGATCCCCTGGAGAAGAGCATGGCAACCCACTCCAGTATTCTTATCTGGAGAATTCCATGGACAGAGAAGCCTGGCGGGATAGAGTCCGTGGGGTCACAAAGAGTCAGACATAACTGAGCAATTAAGACTTTTACACACAGTCACTATAGCTGAGACTCCATGAACTCCTCTTCAGAATATGCATCAGCCATGTTTATTCCTCCAGGGCAGTGCTTCTCAAACCTTGCTGCACATTAGAATGACCTGGGAGCTTTTATTTTTTCCCCAACTTTATTAACATATAATTGATTAAAAAATGTGTAAATTTAAAATGTACAATGTGATGTGTTGATACATGTATATATTATAGAATATCTACCACAACCAAGTTAACTCCCACATCCATCATGTTGCATAATTACCCTTGTGTGTGTGTATGGGCGGGGGGGGGGGGGGGTGTATATGTGTGTGGTGAGAACACTTAATATCTATTCTCTTAGAAAACTTCAAGTAAAAATACAGAACATTACCTATAGTCAGCAAGCTGTACATTAGATACTCAGAACTTACTCATCTTCTAACTGGAAGTTTCTACCCCTTGACCAACATTCCCCTTTCTCACCACTAGCCCCTGGGCAACCACCATTCTACTCTCTGTTCCTAAGTCCGACTTTTATTTGGATTCCACATATTAGTGACGTCATGCAGTATCTTTCTTTCTCACCTGGGAGCTTGGTGATGGACCCTGCCTTAGAGATTGTGCTGTAATTGCTCTGGTGTGAGATGCAAGCAGCAGTGCTCTTTCAAAGCTTCCCCAGAAATCCTCCTGGTGCCCAATTTGAGCGTTGCTACTCCAGTGTTTCAGACGCTCTTTAGAACTGATAACAAAAAGAAAAGGATGCCTTGCCTCCTGCTTTTAAAGCCCATCACCTATAAGGACGGGAGCAGAAAGCTGGAAAGCAAGGGTTTTGCGTCTCTCCCTGGCTTACTGTTTCTACTCCAGCAGAAATCAAACCAAGTAAATGAGCAAGGCTCCAGATACCTCAGCAATCACTGCATATGAACTGTGTAGACTGCACTAGTTTTTTTAATCCTTATGTTTTTAAGTGCTTATCTATGTGCCTGATGTATAAAACATATGGTCTGTTCTGTTAGAGCAGGAATGTGCAGTGAAATCATAATGTAAAAATAAACAAATAAAAATTAAGCCAGACAAATGAAAAGATGCTCCGCATTGCTCAGAGAAATGCAAATCAAAAATACAATGAGGTACCACCTCACCCTTGTCAGAATGGTAATTCTTAAAAGGTCTGCAAACAATAAACACTGAAGAGGGTCTGAAGAAAAGGTAACCCTCCTCCACTGTTGGTGGGAATGTAAATTGATATAGCCACTATGGAAAACAGTGTGGAGGTTCCTTAAAAAACTAAAACTAGGGAGACTGGGGGGGATGCTAAAGAGGAAGGGGACATATGTATCCCTATGGCTGATCCGTGTTGATGTATGGCAGAAACCAATGCAATATTGTAATTACCCATCAATTAAAATCAATTAATTAAGAAAAAACTAAAACTAGAGCTACCATATGACCCAACAATCTCACTCCTGGACATATATCCAGAAAAAACTATAATTCAAAAAGATACATGCACCCCTATGTCCACAGCAACATTATTCACGATAACCCAGACATGGAAACAAACTAAATGTCCATTGACAGAAAAATGGCTAAAGAAGATGTGGTATAACATTAATATATAGAATGGAATACTACTCAGTCATAAAAATAAATGAAGTAATGCCATTTGCAGCAACAAATGGGGAGGGAAGGATTGGAAGTTGGGGATTAGCAGGTGCAAACTAGTATGCATAGGACAGATAAACAACAAAGCTCTAGCATATAGCACAGAGAACTATATTCAGTTGTTGTTCAGTCACTAAGTTGTGTCCAACTCTTTGTGATCCTATGGACTGAAGCATGCCGGGCTTCTCTGTCCTACACTATCTCCTGGAGTTTGCTCAGATTCATGTCCATTGAGTTGGTGATGCTATTTAACCATCTCATCCTCTGCCATCCCCTTCTCCTTTTGCCTTTAATCTTTCCCAGCATCAGGGTCTTTTCCAATGAGTCAACTCTTCGCACCAGGTGGCCAAAGTATTGGAGCTTCAGCATCAGCCTTTCCAATGAATATTCCTTTAGAATTGACTGGTTTGATATCCTTTCAGTCCAAGGGACTTTCCAAAGTCTTCTCCAGTACCACAATCCGAAAGCATTCGTTCTTCTGCACTCAACCTTCTTTATGATCCAATTCTCACATCCGTACATAACTACTGGAAAAATTATACCTTTGTCAGCGAAGTGATGGCTCTGCTTTTTAATATGTTGTCTAGGTTTGTCTAGCCCCCACCTTCCAAGGAGCAGGCATCTTTTAAGAAGCATCTTACATCTTCCAAGGAGCTTTCCTTCCAAGGAGCAGGTATCTTTTCATTTCATGGCTGCAGTCACCATCCACAGTGATTTTGGAGCCCAAGAATTTGGAATTCAAGGATTGAGCACCTTACATTTGCCTTAGGAATTTTCAAGTTTGAGAAGATTTTAGGCCTCCTTTGTAAGTCTAGACCAGTGACCTGATCACCATAGTTAATGACTTCCCAGAGAGTATCAAGTTCTATAAAAAGCAGATCTTGAAGACTCTCATAGAAAGACTGCCTTGTAAGATAAATGGGTGTCATCTCCAGCTTTCTGCTGCTTGCTGCATTTTATGTATATATATATATACATTGTATATATGTATATTATGTATATGTATATATATATATACATTGATATTATGTATATATATATATATATATATTGCTCCTCTGTGTAAGACATTTTAGTACTTAGCAACTAGTTAGATTTTGTAGGCAGAGATAGAGACTGGTGAGGAAAGAAGGGGCAGAATTTCCACACGTGGGTTTCTGGGTGTGTGGTCTTTGGCTTTCCCAGATGAAGTACAAGAGCAGGATTTGGCTGCAGCATTGAAGGCTGGATTCCCATGGCTGATCTGGAGTAAACCACTGCCCTAAAGTACCTCAGGTAATGACTCTGAGAGAAGAGGGAAAATGTTGAGTCAGCCCTCATTTTTTAAAACAATGCTTTTAGAGTGAGACACATTCTCAACTATTGTCATTATCTACTTTGCAGAAATAGTGTGTAGGCTAATTTGAGTTCAAGTTGAAGGTTTTACAGACTTACATTGAACGTTTCTGCAGTGTTGGTGGGATGGAAAGGTTATCGGTTTAAATACCTAAGGCACAGAATTTGGACCATTCAAAATCTTCTGCTACTTTCTCCCTTTCCTCCCTTCCCTGAGTGCAACAGTATCTCAAATAACATATGTTCAATGACCTTCAAATAATGCCTGGATCAGAATGACATAGTGTCGTTTCACCCACAGCAGTCCCAGTCACCATTGTCCCAACTGGCTGATTTACATTCAACCCACTCAAAATTCCTGTTGCTTCCTTCCAGTGTGGATTAACTTTATGGCACAAGGTAAAAGCCTTTAATAAAATGTCTGGCACAGTCTGTTTTGGAGATCACTCAGGTTTTGGTATACGACTCTAGGTGACCGGGGGCCCTGTACCCTTACATGTCACCTCCTTTCTATTAGGTACAACAGAAATATAAGGTAATTTGGAGTATATTAGGAGCATAAAAAATATGGAAAACCACACCTTAGAGACATCATCAAAATGAAGAATGCAAAAGGAAGCAATTTTGCTGGGGTTTGGCTTTTTTATTTCTGAACTTTGCACATAAAATAATCCCTTTGAGCCAGCAGAATAGGGTTTAAGAAGCACTTTTTTTTTTCTGGAATATTTATTGAGCTCCAAGTAGGTGTAGGGCATGACTGCAGGAGACAGGCAGAGACATAAAATGCAAGCTCTGCCCTTCAGAATAGACAGTCTGCTCGGGAAGCATTTGACAGAAAAGATTTTAAAAAGAGAAAGAGGTCCAGGTGAACAGAAAAAGAGACTCAGATGATTTGGACTCTAGGAAGTCAAACACCAACAGAGTACCCCTGCAGTCTGGGGTGGGTGGGAGATTGAGAATACTGATGGAAAGGGAGGAGGAAGCATTTAGGCTAAAGTATAGGACAAGAAATAAGCAATTTGTACTCCTGCTCAGTCACGTCTGACTCTTTGCAACCCCCATGGACTCTAGCCCACCAGGCTCCTCCGTACATGGAATTTTCCAGGCAAGAATACTGGAGTGCCATTTCCTGGGTCTTCTTGACACAGGGATCAAACCCACATCTCCTGCACTGGCAAGCGGGTTCTTTCCCACTAAGCCACTAGGGAATATTCTACTTATAAGATGGATCTTAGGTGGGCGGGGTAGTCAGAGTGGAACAAAAGTGGTTTATCTCAGTGTTCGGCCACTGATGGCTCACAGACTGCATCCAGCCTGTTATGTGTTTGCAAGGCCTGCAAGCTAAGAATAATTTTTACATTTGTTCATGGTTGAAAACAATAAAAAATATTTCATGATTCATGAACATTGTAGGAAGTTCAAATTTCCGAGCAGATCAAGTTAGATAGGCACACAGATTTTTACTTGCTTAGAACTGTCCCTGGCTGATTTCTCACGACAACAGCAGAATTAAGGTCTCACTGTGTAGAGATCCCGCTGACAAAGCCTAAAATATTTACTATCTGGTTCTTTACAGGAAAAAGTGCCATCCCTGGTTTCTCAGAGGAGCAATCCCTTGAACAGATCAAAGAGCAGGGAAACTGTTGGGGCCCTGATCCTGGTGGGGCTTATTAGGCTGTGGAATGTCAACTTCACTGTCTTCATAGGGACTCACTGAAGGTTCTTGAGCTAGAGGGGGGAGAGGTATGACAATCAAGACAGAGGAGAGTTTGGGGCAGGGAAACAATCGTGAGTACCTAGTAGAGGTGTGAGATTCCCAGATGGCTCAGTGGTAAAGAATCCAGCTGCCAAGCAGGAGATGTGGGTTCAGTCCCCAGGTCAGGAAGATCCCCTGGACAAGGAAATGGCAACCCATTCTAGTATCCTTGCCTGGGAAATCCCATGGACAGAGGAGCCTGGCAGGCTACAGTCGGTCGGGTCACAAAGAGCCAGACACGACAGTAACTAAGCAGCAGCAGCAATGGAGGTGTAAGATACAGACCTGAACTGTTTCTCTTCTCTGTTCTCCTGAGGACAGTCTCACCTGTTGCCCTTCTTCTTCAACTCTCCAACAACCCTCCCCCACTTTCACTTTTAGCTGATGACCTTGTCTACATTTCACTTAGAAATATTAAAAAGGAGGAAGAAGAAACAAACACACAGCAACTCCATCATCCTCCCACATGGTGTCCATGGACTCAGAGTCTTGTCTCCCTCCTGCTACACAGAAGAGCTGCCTGACCCAACACCTGGGGCTTTCAGAATAAGGTTCAAACCCAGACCTTGTAACTGAGCAGGACCCCATGGGGCCTTCCAGGGTCAGGCCCCTCCCCCATGTCCTCTGCCTGCCTCTTACTTGTAAGAAAACTTTAGCTTCCAAGGCCTTCCCTGAGTTCCAAAGAATAAATTTTATCAGAGAAGTGAGAAAAATGTAGAAGCAAAGGAAAACAGTCAAGCAAGACAAAATAATCATAGTTTAGCCATTAAACAAAGTCAAGGACTTTTATTTCCTCCTCAAGGGCTATAGGTAATATTCTGAGCCATATCCTTTGAGCTATTTTGCAGATACAGAAATCCCCACCAGGTAGAAGCTAACTGTATGCTGCCCTCAAGCGTGTAGATCCCAGAATGATCGGAACCAGCAGCTTGATGATTTTGACTCTGGGGTTCCCTCACCACCAACCAATCAGAAGCATGTCCACACGCTGATCACATCCTATCTTTAATAACCTTTCTTGTGGACACAGCAGGGGAAGGTGAAGATGGGATGAATTGAGAAAGTGTCATTAACACACATACACTATCATGTGCAAAAGAAATAGCTAGCAGGAAGTTGCTGTACAGCACAGGGAGCCCAGCCTGGCCCTTCATATTGAATGAGAGGAGAGGAATCGGGGGGAGGGATGCTCAAGAAGGAGGGTAAATATGTACATATATATAATTATGATAGATTAGCATTACTGTGATGGCAACCCAGTCCAGTACTCTTGCCCGGAAAATCCTATGGACGGAAGAGCCTGGTAGGCTGCAGTCCATGGGATCACTAGGAGTCAGACATGACTGAGCGACTTCACTTTCACTTTTCACTTTCATGCATTGAAGGAAATGGCAACCCACTCCAATATTCTTGCCTGGAGAATCCCAGGGACGGGGGAGCCTGGTGGGCTGCCGTCTATGGGGTCGCACAGAGTCGGACACGACTGAAGTGACTTAGCAGCAGTAGCAGCAGCAGCAGCATTGCTGTGTGGCAGAAGCCAACACAACATTGTAAAGCAATTTTCCACAAATTTTTTTAAAAAAAAATTTTTTTTTTTTAAGAGAAAAACATTCCCTGAAAGCTAGGGGAAGTTTAGTATTAGTATTAGTATTTAGTTTAGTATTTCCAATTCCAAGCTATAATCAACCATTTCCACTCACAGGTAAGGCTCCTGACCCTCGCCAGCCTCACTTCCCTTCCCCACCAGGTCCAGGGCCTGCTCTAGGAAAGAAGTCAATCAGCTGCTGTGGTGGGGGCCGAGTCAGATTCCCCATCACCATTTTCCTCACTTGTCAGCTGCTATTCTCACCCTTCTGGGATTGGAGCCAGAGAGGAGGAAAGTTCTTACGTGACCAACGAGGGGGTAGTGTTTGAGAATGATTCTTGCTTCCCTAGATACTTTCTTGGACTCAACATCTCCTCCTCTTCACCCCCGAAAGCTTGTCACAGAGTGCCTTGCTAAAGTGACACACTCTTCTCTAGATCACTGCGTGTTTCATCTCCAGCTGCTGGGAATCACCAGAGGCCCACCAGATAACACGACAGAGGCCTCCCTACCCACCCTGGGGTCAAAATTAAAGTTCTCTCATATTGAACCACCATTAATTCAGCAGCTGAGCTGCTTTCCTTTCCGGTTCAGAATCCTAATGAGCTAAAAAGTTATTAAAAGGTATGACATCTTTATCTGAATAAAAGCCATGAGTGTTGACCTTCACATTCTCAGCTCAATTTCCCCTTAGGGTAGAGCATACCTAACCAGTCTTTTGATCTTATTGTTGTTGTTCAGTCGCTCAGTCATGTCTGACTCTTTGCAACCCCATGGACTGCACCATGCCAGGCTTCCCTGTCCTTCACTATCTCCCAGAGTTTGCTCAAACTCATGTCCATTGAGTCAATGATGCCATCCAGCCATCTCATCTTCTGTCACTCCCTTCTCCTCTTGCCCTCAATCTTTCTCAGTATCAGGGTCTTTTCCAGTGAGTCAGCTCTTTGCATCAGGTAGCCAAAGTATTGGGGCTTCAGCTTCAGCATCAGTCCGTCCAATGAATATTCAGGACTGATTTCCTTTAGGATACCAGAGGCCTCCCTACCCACCCTGGGGTCAAAATTAAAGTTCTCTCGTATTGAACCACCATTAATTCAGCAGCTGAGCTGCTTTCCTTTGCAGTTCAGAATCCTAATGATCTAAAAAGTTATTAGTAAAAGATATGACATCTTTATTTGAATCAAAGGAGGAAGCAAGAAAGTTCCAGAAAAACATCTATTTCTGCTTTATTGACTATGCCAAAGCCTTTGTGTGGATCAAAACACACTGTGGAAAATTCTTCAAGAGATGGGAATACCAGACCACCTGACCTGCCTCTTAAGGAATCTGTGTTCAGGTCAGGAAGCAACAGTTAGAATTGGACAAGGAACAACAGACTGGTTCCATATAGGAAAAGGAGTACGTCAAGGCTATATATTGCCACCCTGCTTATTTAACTTATATTCAGAGTACATCATGAGAAATGCTGGACAGGATGAAGCACAAGCTGGAATCAAGATGGCTGGGAGAAATATCAGTAACCTCAGATATGCAGATGACACCACCCTTATGGCAAAAACAAAGAACTAAAGAGCTTCTTGATGAAAGAGGAGAGTGAAAAAGTTGGCTTAAAACTCAACATTCATTAAAACTAAGATTATGGCATCTGGTCCCATCATTTCATGGCAAATAGATGGGGAAACAGTGGAAACAGTGGCTGACTTTACTTTGGGGGGCTCCAAAATCACTGCAGAAGGTGACTTCAGCCATGAAATTAAAAGATGCTTACTCCTTGGAAGAAAAGTTATGACCAACCTAAAGAGCATATTAAAAAGCAGAGACATTACTTTGTCAACAAAGGTCCATTTAGTCAAAGCTATGGTTTTTCCGGTAGGCATGCATGGATGTGAAAGTTGGGACTATTAAGAAAGCTAAGCACCAAAGAATTGATGCTTTTGAACTGTGGTATTGGAGAAGACTCTTGAGAGTCCCTCGGACTGCAAGGAGATCCAACCAGTCCATCCTAAAGGAAATCAGTCCTGAATATACATTGGAAGGACTGATGCTGAAGCTGAAACTCAAATACTTTGGCCACCTGATGTGAAGAACTGACTCATTTGAAAAGACCCTGATGCTGGGAAAGATTGAAGGCAGGAGGAGAAGGGGACGACAGAGGATGAGATGGTTGGATGGCATCACCAACTCAATGGACATGAGTTTGAGCAAGCTCTGGGAGTTTATGATGGACAGGGAAGCCTGGCATGCTGCAGTCCATGGGGTCGCAAAGAATCAGACACGACTGAGCGACTGAACGAAACTGAACTGTGTCTGGGCCTCCAGCTCCCCTACGTCTCATGTAGACCTTACTCTGACCATGCCTCCCACCAGGGCAAGCCCATCTCTCTTGTTTGCAAAATTCAAGGAGGGTGCGTCACAGTCATAATTCACACTGTTTGCATAAGTGGTTTTTTAATTGAGGTTTAATTGCTTTACAGTATTGTGTTAGCTTCTGCGGTACAGCAGAGTGAATCAGCTATATGTATACACACATCCCCTCTTTCCTGGATTTCCTTCCCGTTTAGGTCATCACACCGAGTAGAGTTGCCTATGCTCTACAGTAGGTTCCCATTAGTTGTCTGTTTTACACAAAGTAGTTTGTATATGTCAATCCCAATCTCCCAATTTATCCCACCCTCCACTTGCCCCTTTGGTGTCCGTATGCTTGTTCTCTATATTTGAGTAATTTTTCTGTGCCTTCAATAGTCCTGAAAAAGCTGTCTATTCCACGCCCCTCCCATCACTTCTAAACTGCTTGGTGAGGACCAGATCCCAAGCCCTCCTTATGACTCTCAAGTGAGACACAGGTCTGGGGGCCAGGACAGGCAACCTGGATTCAAATTTCAGTTTTATAGCCAACTTGGCCTTCACCTCTAGGAGTCTTAGCTCTCCAACCTGAAACGTGAGGTTAGATCAATCTTCAGATCATCTCCATTACAGCTTTTCTGTGTCCATCCCAGAAGCAAGAGACAAAGGCAAACTGCCTAGAAATCACACAAAGATTCCTGGGCCAGTGCTACCCACGTGTGAGCCTCAGGTACAAGTCCATCCTGCCCTCTGTGCCCTGGGCAAAAGGCTTGGTGACTTTCTAAGAACCACTTTGAAAAGCCAGCCAGAGAGTGGAGCTCACAACTGCCTAGTCACCACCCAGACTCTGAAAAACTACAGAGCGTGGGTCCTGGACTCTCCAAAGACATCAAGTTCGCCCAGCCTCCTGAGCCCACCCCTCCTGGGTCTCAGGCCCTTCACCTCCTGGACCCCAGGGTACCCATCTGTAGCTGCAGCCCTCATCCCCTTAACATTCTCCATTCATCTTCATCATCCCATGAAACACTAATACAAAACTATACTCACCTACAGTGGTCTTTTTATCTTTCAACACTTTAGAGATCATGTGCGTGCGTGCATGCTAAGTCACTTCAGTTGGTCTGACTCTTTGTGACTTCATGGACTATAGCCTGTCAGGCTGTCCACAGGATTCTCCAGGCAAGAATACTGGAGTGGGTTGCCAGGCCCAGGGGATCTTCCCAACCCAGGAATCGAACCCCTGTCTCTTATGTCTCCTGCATTGGCAGGTGAGTTCTTTACCACTAGCGCCACCTGGGAAGCCCAGAGAGCACATCAACAATTAACTACTTTTTCCTGGGGAATACCACTTAGCATAGGGTTCAATGCAATACTCCCCTAAGGAGGTCATCAGGTATTGCCCTGAATGTGCCCATGCTGACCTACCTGAAAGCTGCCTTCTCCCCAGCTTCTCCCACAAAGGGACCTGTGCCCTCCTGGCTGGGTGTTGCCCAAATGTTGAGAGTCAAGATGAATGGAATTGTGTCTCTCCCTCCATGTACCCCTCTGGATCCTTTCTCTACCCGCCTCTGTTCTGATCTGCTCTGTTCTCCGTCCCCAGGAGGCTTCACTATGCACAGCATTCCCTGGGCTCCCCACCCTCTGCCTTCCCGCTGGGTTCTGCCAGTCCTGTGGCAGGAGATCAGAAGATCAGAGGGATGTGAGGTCAGAGTATCGATTCCCCTCACTTCCTCCATGTCGGGTCTTGACTTGGCCAGTGCTTGTGCTCCTCTAGGCAGGACCACAGCTCCTGTCAGCCCCAACCCCTCCTCCTGGCACAGCTTCTGCTCTCAGCTTTGGAAAAAGCCTCCTTCTCTTGCCAACCTAGAGCCAAAGGTGGTAAGGGCTTCTCGCTGTTCCTCATCTCAGGAACAGTGTCAGACACCTACAAGGGATGGCCCAGCATGCTGCAAGACAATGGAACGTCCACACCCAAGTCCACGGGAAAGAACCATTCTAGATGCCATTAATGCTTGTGATTCATGGGAAGCATGGGAAGAGTTCTGAATAGCACCACAAGCAGGAGTTTGAAAGAAGATGATTCCAACCCTCATGGATGGCTTGGAGGGATTGAAGACTTCAGTGGAGGAAGTAACTGCAGATGTGGTAGAAATAGCAAGGGAGCTAGAATTGGAAGTGGAGCCTTTAGATGTGACTCAATTGCTGCAGACTCATGACAAAACTTTAATGGGTGAGGAGCTGCTTCTCATGGATGAACAAAGAAAGTGATTCCTTGAGATGAAATCCATTCCTGGTGAAGATGCTGTGAAGATTGCTGAAATGACAACAAATGATTTTGAATATTCCATCAATTCAGCTGATAAAGCAGGGACAGGTTTTAATAGGATCAACTCCAGTTTTGAAAGAAGTTTTAGCTATGGGTAAATGCTACCAAATAGCATTGCATGCTACAGAGAAATCATTCTTGAAAGGAAGAGTCAATCCATCTGGTAGATTTTGTTGCTGTCATATTTAAAGAAATTGCTGCAACGGCCCCCAGTGTTCAGCAGCCACCACCCTGATCAGTCAGTAGTCACCAACATTGAAGCAGGACCCTCCACCAGCAAAAAGGCTACAGCTATTCCCTGAAAGCTTAGATGACAGTGAGTATTTCTAGCAATAAGTATTTTTCAATCGAGGTATGTACATTTTTTAACACATAATTCTATTACCACTTAATACAGTATAGGGTAACATAGCTTTTATATGCACCGGGAAACCAAAAAATTTGTGTGACTCCCTTTATTGTGATTTTAACTTTATTGCAGTGTTCTGGGACCAAATTCACTACAGACTGCCTGTATTTAAAATGAGCCCTTTTAGATCACACCTGAGTTGATGGCAACAAATGACTCATGGTAAGATCTTCGATACTTTCAAGGGAGAAGCTGGGCAGGCCAGAAAGACGAAGCATGTGGTTAGAGGGTTGACATTTTCAGGGTCCCCTGCAGATCTCTGGGGAGGGGAGGGGGACTGGACATGAGTTCGATCTTATGGCTATCGATTGACTCAATTATGCCTATGTAATGAAATATCAGTACCACTCTGAACAGTGGCATTCAGGGAATTTCCTGGTTAAGGAACATACTGATGTACCAAGAGGGTGATGCAACCCAACATTATAGGGACAGAAGCTCCCGCACCCCACACCCAGACCTTCCTATTTGTCTCTTCCATTTGGCTGTTCCTGAGTTGCATCCTTTATAAAAATGTCAGCGCCAAGTATATTGCTTTTAGAGAATTCTGTGACTCATTCTAGCAAATTATTGAACCTGAGTGCTTTGTGGGATGCTTCAAATTTGCAGCCACATAGGACAGAAGGATGAGTGGCCTGGGGACAGCCAGGACTTGTGGCTGGTCTCTGAAGTGGGGACAGTCTTTTGGGACTGAGATCCCTAACCCATGAGGTCTGAGTTAATTCCTAGTAGCTATATGTCAGAATTGAATTAAATTGTTCAATACCTAATTGATTTTGGAATGCAATGTGGGAACGGAATCAGCCAGATTAAAGGCTGGGAATCGTGAAGCAGGGCAAAAAGAGAATCCCATTTTGTACTGAGCCCAGAATTCTTCCCATGGGGACAGTTGTCATTTTGGCTGTTTAGAACATTATATGAAGGTTGCTAATGTGAGTGACTAAGAAGATCAGGCCTTCCCTGAAGAACTGGGTTGTGCTGGGCCCATGCAGAGCAGCTTTCAGAGCTGGCAACAGCTAGAGGGGGAGCAGTGGGCAGAGCAGAACTACAGCAGTGGGTGCATACCACTATATATAAAATAGGTACCCAACAAGGGCCTACACTATATCACAGGGAACTCTACTCAATATGCTGCAATAATCTATATGGGAAAGAATCTGAAAAAGAATACATACATGCATGCATGCTAAGTCGCTTCAGCTGTGTCCAACTCTTTGCGACCCTATGGACTGTAGCCTACCAGACTCCACTGTCTGAGGGATTCTCCAGGTAAGAATATTGGAGTGGATTGTCATCCCCTCCTCCAGGGGGTCTTCCCAAAAGGGATCGAACCCATATCTCTTGTGTCTCCTGTACTGGCAAGCAGGTTCTTTGCCACTAGCGCCACCTGGGAAGCCCAGATATATGTATATGTATAACTAAATCACTTTGCTGTACATCTGAACTAACACAATATTGTAAATCAACTATACTCCAATATAAAAGAAAAATTTTAAATAAATATCAAAAACATCTAAAAATTACCATTAGCCAAGGGTTTTTGTTTATTGTTTCAAACCACTCATTTCATTGTGAAAATATAGAAAAAAATAATTACAAACCTTGTAGGTGGGAAGGCAAATGTGACCTGATCAGAAATCAAAGACTGATAAGAATTTTTGAAAAATTACTATTTAAATATTTACCATTGCCTAAGGTTTAACAAAGGTCTGTCTGGTCAAGGCTATGGTTTTTCCAGTGGTCATGTATGGATGTGAGAGTTGGACTGTGAGAAAAGCTGAGCACCGAAAAATTGATGCTTTTGAACTATGGTGTTGGAGAAGACTCTTGAGAGTCCCTTGCATTGCAAGGAGATCTAACCAGTCCATCCTAAAGGAGATCAGTCCTGGGTGTTCATTGGAAGGACTGATGCTGAAGCTGAAACTCCAATACTTTGGCCACCTCATGCGAAGAGTTGACTCATTGGAAAAGACCCTGATGCTGGGAGGGATTGGGGGCAGGAGGAGAAGGGGACGACAGAGGATGAGTGGCTGGATGGCATCACCGACTCGATGGGCATGAGTTTGAGTGAACTCTGGGAGTTGGTGATGGACAGGGAGGCCTGGCGTGCTGCGATTCATGGGGTCGCAAAGAGTCGGACACGACTGAGTGACTAAACCGAACTAAACTGAAGGTTTAATGACCTTTTCACTATATGCCTGACATCGTGCAAAATGCTTTGCATGCATTGCATTACTCCCATTATTTTCCTCCTAACTTGAATTTTTCATATTGGTAACTATTCAGTGCTTGTTAATAACTTTACCGAATGATGCAATCATCACCATAAACTGGCTTTAGAACATTCTAATCCTTCGAATAAGCTCCCTCATGCTGACTAGCATGAAAACACATTCATTACCATATGTAAAATAGCCAGTGGCAACTTGCCGTAGGACACTGGGAGCTCAGCCAGGAGCTCCGATCTCCACGGGGTGGGAGGTGGGTGGGAGGGGACACATGTATACTGATGGCTGATTCATGTTGATGTATGGCAGAAACCAATGCAATATACTAAAGCAATTATCCTCCAATTAAAAATAAATCAAAAAACACTGAAATGTTTGAATGGGGGGGAAAAGACTCCTCATGCCCATTTAGTTATCAGCCCTAGATCCAGGCAATCACTAATCTACTTTCTGTTTCTATAAATTTGCCATTTCTGGACATTTCGTATGAATGGAATCTTCCAATTAAAAAAAAAAAGAAGAAGAAGAACTACAGCAGGAGTGTTGGGTGGTCAGGAGAAGCCGCATCTCTGCCTGAGGGGGAAGGGTTGGAGTGGGAACTGAAGAGACAAGATTCCTGGTGAGGATTTCTCTGAGGCTTTGGCAGGACTCCAGAAAAGGTGTGACTGATTCTTACTCCTGGGTTGACAGCACCCTGCTGTTTCTCTCAGCAAGAGCCTACCACATACCCAGCCTCCTGAAGAGGGTATGAAGAATTCAAGGAGAATCTTATTAAATTTAAGGAAGACATAGTACCAATCTTAAACTCTTTCAGAAAATAGAGGAAAAAAAGGAAATTTTCCCAATTACTGTATAAAGTCAATATTATCCTGATACCAAGCCTGGCAAAGATATTACAAGGAAACAAAGTTTTGACAAACATCCTTAACAAAATATCAGCAAAATATTTCAGCAACATGTGACAAGGGGAGGCTCATAATCAAGTGGCCTTTGTGAACAGGAATACAAGTCAACATCTAAAAATCAAACATTTTTTTAGCCATGCCATACAGGATGTAGGACTTTAGTTTCCCGACCAGGGATTGAAACTGGGACCTCAGCTTTGAGAGCATGGAGTCTTAACCACTAGATTGCCAGGAATTCCCCAGAAAGAAATATTTAAAATGATCAAATAAAGGAGGTGGGAAATAGTCATTTCAATAGATTCAGAAAAATCAGTGGATAAACTTCATCACCCATTCACAATTAAAAAACAAACAACAACAACAAAAACATTCAGCTAACTTAGAATAGAGGGAAATTTTCCCCAGGAAAGACATTTATGAACATCCTCAAGCTAGCATCACTTTAATGGTGAAATATGGAAAAACAACCTCAAGATTGAAAACTAGACAAAGGCATCCATTCTCACACTGATTCAACACTGTAGTTGAGTAAGTACATCAAGAAAAAGAGAAACTAGGCATGACAACTGGAACAGGAGCAAAACTCTACTCAGAGTTAACATGAATTTTTATATTAAAAAAACCAAAAGAAAATTTTTTTTTAACTGCTAGGTCTAATAAATTCATTTTAGGGTAGAAGGTCAATGTACAAAAATCAATTTACATTTGTATATTTTTGCAAGAAAGAAAACTGGAATATGAAAGTGTTCAATAAGGTTAACTGGCAACTCTTTCCAAAACAGTTTATAAAACTTACTTAACTCAATCCCAACCATCATCCTATAGAAATGAACAAATTTATTCTAAAATTTTTATGATGCTACAAAATTTGAAGTAGTCAAACATGTCTTAGGATCAGAAAGCAGTGAATTAAAAGGGAAAAAAAAGACACGCTGCTCTTTATTAAAAACTTTCATTCATCAAGATACCAGCAACAAAATGAGTGAACAAGCCAAAGAGTGTCAGAAAATATTCATAAGCTATTGGTGTATATCTGAGAAAGGTCTTTTATCTAGGATATATAAAGAATTATCAGAACTCAGAAATAAAAAATTCAATGAAATAGAAAATAGACAAAAGACTTGAAAAGATACTTCATAAAGAAAGAAACATAAACTTATTAAAATATGTTCAACATCATTACTCTCCAGGGAAATGCTAATTAAAACACAATGAGATACCCCTCACACCTCTTATTAGAAATGGCAAAAATTTTAAAGATCAAAAATACCAAATGTTGATGAAGACGTACAAAACTAGACTCATTTTGCTGGGGAGAACATGTCTTCTAGCAATTCCACTCCCAGTATCTCTCCAAGAAAAAACAGTCTATGTTCAGAAAAAGACTTGCACATAAAGCATCACAGCAGCTTAATCTACCACGGCAGAAAGCTAGAAACAACTAGAGGGCCAGCAACTAGAGAATGGGTAAACACATTGTGGCATATCCATAAAATGGAACAATAAAAAGGAATAAGTTCTGATACAAGCATTGGCTTAGAAGACCATCATAGAAATCATGCTGAGTGAAAGAAACCAAACATAAAAGACTATCTTTTTTTTCTAGGTTCCATACATATATGTTAATATATTTGCTTTTCTTTCTTACTTCACTCTGTATTAACTAGCTGTGGGTTTAGCCACCTCAATTCAACTAACTCAAATTCATTCCTTTTTATGGATGGGTAATATTCCACTGTAGGGGCTTCCCAGGTGGCTCAGTGGGGAAAGAATCTGCCTGCCAATGCAGGAGATGCAGGAGACACAGGTTTGATTCCTGGGTTGGGAAGATCCCCTGAAGAAGGAAATGGCAACCCACCCTAGTACTCTTGCCTGGAGAATCCCACGGACAGGAGTCTGCCAGGCTCTAGTCCATGGGGTCACAAGGTATCATACGTGATTGAGCAACTGAGCATGCAGCATACAGTGCAGTAATATTCCATTATATGTATGTTCCACGACTTCTTTATCCATTCATCTGCCAAGGGACATCTAGGCTGCTCCCCTGTCCTAGCTACTGTAAAGTGTTGCAATGAACACTGGGGTACATGTGTCTTGATGAACTTTTTTGCAGGGTAGGAATAGAGACACAGCTGGGGGAGAGGGTGGGATGAACTGAGAAAATATCATTGAAAAACATACATTACCATATGTAAAATAGATAGCTAGTGGGAAGTTGCTATATAACACAGGGAGCTCAGACTGGCACTGTGTGACAACCTAGAGTGGAGAGATGGGGAGGGAGGCCCAAGATGAAGAGGATACATGTATACTTAGAGCTGATTCACGTTGTACAGCAGAAATCAACACAACATTGTAAAGCAATTATTCTCCACTAAAAAAAAAAAAGACTACATACTATAGCAATCCTTTTATATACATTTCTACAGCAGACAAAAACTAATTTAAGATGAATAAAAATACAGATTATCTATTGGGGGAATAGGATGGAACTTTCTCATATGAAGGAAATGTTGTATATTCTCATTAGGGTGTGGTTACATACCTTTGTCCATTTGTTAAATACGCACAGCTAAGATTTATGCATTTCAGCAAATATAAATTTTACCCTGACAAAACACCTATCACAATAAAAACACTGACAGGAATGGGTTGGAGGTAGACATTATACAGTAATAGCAAAATGTTGGTCAATGTCATAGCTGGGTGATGGGTGCAGAGGAGTTCATTATATTACCACAATCATTTTGTAAATGTTTGAAAGTTTCTGTAATAAAAGTTTTTAAAATGCACTCGGGTCATGAGTTAAAACTTTTACCTTTTGCTTGTAAATATGAAATCAGAAAAACCAGAACCAAATATCCTGCTCAGGTATGTTTGAGCTGCTAAGAGCAGTAGTTGTAGGAAGGGAGAGAAGTGAAAGATGAGGAGTGGGTGACTTCTCAAGATGCTGCGGGGGTTGGAGAGGGGAAATGGAAAGCAAAGATGAAGGCAAGTAGAAAGGGAAGATGGCAGGTGGGGGAGAGAAGGGGCCAAGAGGGCACTGAACTTCCCGGGTTAGGACCAGAGGTGTTAGGAGAGATGGGTCATCTTGGGATGGGTGTTTGCGGGACAGAACAGGGGGCTGAGCCTGGAATCTGGGACCCTCAAAAGGATGTTGAGGTCACTGGCCTCTCATCTGGATTGTGTACTTGTCACAAAGCCTCAGACAAAAGGAGGACTTGTCTGCCCTGGAGGGACCTTGGAGGTGCCAATCAGAGAGACTGGAAGGGACTTCCTCCCTGGCCACCATGTCAGCTGGGCTGCCCTGAGCACAAGCAGGAGACAAGTTAAAGAATTTATGGAATAAAAAGATAAGAAAAAAAAAATACCCCCCCCCACAAAAGTTTTATGAAGCAACATCAAGATCTGGTAGAGCCCACCTTCACATATGCATAATGTATATTCTACCCAGGTAGCCTGTGGGATGGGGGTCATGAGCCCCACTTTCAAGATGAGGAAACAAATGAACAGGAACTAAGGTCTACTTGACCCAAAGCCCATCAAGACATGGTCCTTGGCCCAGGCAGAATATTTGGGCTGGATCCATCTCCCAACACCTGCTCTTTGCACCCTCAGCAGCCTATGCAAAGTCATGGAACACCTATTTTCCCAGTCTTCCAAACATCCTCCAGCCCCTCTTGGAATCACTTCCCCAGGCACCTCCCCAAAACAAGCTCTTTCCTGCCCCCTGCCTTTGCCGGAATATGTATCCTCCTTTTTGCATGGCTGGTACCTTCCCAGCCCTTAAGTACCTACTCATCACTCCTCCCTGGAAAGGCCTCCCCAAACAGCCTTCTTCAAGGTCTTCTTCTATTACTATTTCCAGAAGCTCTTGTTTCCTTCAGGGCAGCTACACAATGTGAGAATATTTTCTTGCTTCTCCACTGCAATTGTTTGTTAACAAGCTCCCTTTCAAACAAGAGGATGGCTAACTGCTTTCTCAAAGTGAAATGTCTGAAACCTCAAGCAAAGAAATGTAGGCTCTGGGTGGGGAAGGAAACAGCCCTCTGCAGAACCACAGAAAAACAAAGCATTATTGAAGACTCTCCACTTCCCAATTAGGCAAAAACTGAAACTTGGATGAGCTCCTGCCTATAATCCCAGTGATAATGATGGTGGCACTGGCAAAAATTAGGTTGCCTTATCACGTGCCAAGGACTTCATATATTTATCTCCAATCCTCAAAACTATCCTGGTAAGATGAAGACTATTATATATGTAGATATGAGAAAATTGTAATTCAGAGAAACTTAGTCACTCTGTATCTATGATAAATGCCAAACTGAAATGTTTATACTCATTCTCTCAAAAGTTTTAGTTAGAAAGTCCTCTACAGAGCCCAATGAAAGACACACACACGCACACAGGCATACATGTGCACACACAGCCTCCTCCAACTCTCCCCCTCTCCCCCATGCCCACGGTGGAACAATAAAAAGTCTCCAAAACCATATTCAAATCAAGTGGTAGATTTATTGGCTGCTTCTCTTATTTAGTGAGGTGAAAACACCTCAGTGTAGGACACTCTAAACCTTGTTTTGGCTTCCTGTTGTGCTGAAAAGACCAGCGACAGGTGGGCGGGCGGACGGTCAGTGGACATCAGAAGCAAACGGCCACCACTCCCATTGCTACAATGATTCATCCATAGGCTTAAGGAATTTTCTGTCTTGTTTTTCTTTCAGAGCATCTTCCTCTTTTCAAACTCCTTCAGGAACAGAGGAACAGGAGAAGGGAGAGGGGATAAAAAGATTAAAGCCTCAAATTACATTCATGATCAAAGTGATACTGAAACCTCTTGTCTTTAGGACCCCTTGAGCAACCAAAAATTATAGAGGTAAAATGTACCAGGATGAGGTGCTTGAACACAAAATGACAGCTTTCAATTGAGTCCGTGTCAGTCTGATTTCACTAAGCTAGATTCAGAACTTAAGACTTTATGTCTCCTAAATGCAGAGGCTGAGAGGTTTGGAATTATGCTTATTTTCTACTGCAGTATTACAGTTAGGAGCTGACAAACTTGATTGTGCTTATCCAAACATGTAATGCTATCTGTGAGCCACAACAGCCCTTTCAATAAGGCAATGGAAACAAGTTTATTTAGTTTCTCAGAGAATAAAACACAGATTCAGTTCAGATTTAAACAAAACGTCAAGAACCTCAGAAATATATGAAAAGGCAACAATACTGAAAATCAGTTTCTCTACATTGTGATAATTAGAATACAACAGGATGTGTAGGTGCCTGCTGCCACCTACTGGAGTAAAATGGTAATACATGCCTTCAATAAGAATTTAAGCATTTGCTTTTTCCCTTCCTCTTCTCTCAAATAAAGAAGATTCTTCCTCACAACACTCACTAACTACCCAGATTTCTTTTAAACACTACGGCACACAGTGGCATATTCCATACAACAGGATCATGCAAAGATTCAATAAACCAAGGAGTTTATTTTATTATCTCTAGGACAGTGCCAAAGAAGAATATGCCAAAACATGTTCCCTCCTGGGAAGACTATCTGGGCCTGTTTTCAGCATGTGTACAAAATTTTGGGGGTTTTTTGCTTTTTTTTTTTTTTTTTGGTAATGTCTATGATCATCATAAAAGTAAAGAGAGAGAGTCTTAAATGATCAATCAAAGAGATAGCCTGCCAAAAATCACTGCAAAGAGATTATGGAAGACCCCAACTAAAAATCCCCATCCTTGTCTTTAGTCTCCATCCATCCTGACTCCCAGTTTTTATTTCTTCTTAGTCAGTTTTCAACCTCTCTCCCTGGAAAAATACCTATGGGGTCAGCACAACTATACCCCCAAAGGCTCTCCATGGAAAAAAACAAAACACAAGGCAATTTTCTGCACCACTCCTAAAATGGAATTCACAGAACTTATGGACTCTGAAACCCTTTCTTGTAAATCCTATCTCACTACTCACAAAACAGCAAAGTGAAATGTTTATGAATCAAGTTTTTTAATCAGAACATTATTCCTGGTCATGCCCAATTAGGATATTAGGATCTTGGTGGGGTTGCTACAGACCGTTAAGTAGCAGACCAGAATGAAAGAAACAGGAGACTCCAAAGAAAAGACCACAGTTCCCCGGCCACCCGTGTGGCCTCCCACTGTAAGGCCCATGACCTCCGAGCATTCAGGCCACTGCTCCAGCTCACCTTGTAGATGGTGGTTCCCAGCTGTGCCGGGGACATGCTGACCACAACCCCAGCATTCTGCAGGGCTGCGATCTTCTCTTTAGCTCCACCTTTTCCTCCAGCAATGATTGCCCCTGCGTGACCCATTCTTCTGCCGGGAGGAGCAGTTAAACCAGCAATGAAGGACACCACAGGCTTGGCCTTGGGACCCTGGAAAGTGGGAATTTAAACACACTGATGAAGAAGTTGATCAAAACTGGACCTCCAATTCATGACTGCCAGAAAATGGCAAGTGGTTGGGGCCAGTCACTATAAGAAAACCAACAGAAATACTGAGCTATGACTGAAACTACTGCATTCTCCTTTGAGATGACTCAACTTTTCCTCCAAACTCACAAAAACAATCCTGAAGCAAAACTGTTAACTATTTAGATATTAAACTTCAACTTCACTGGCATAAGCTGATTTCCACACACACATGTGACTCTTTCATTTGAAAAAAAACAATTGAAAATACGTAAGTTATAGGATTTGTGATTATAACAAATTAAGACCCAGGTCAGGCTGTTTTGTCTTAATTCATTACTAGTTTACCTTTAATAAATTTGTTTAAAAGAGAAAGATAGCATATTGGAAAGGACTGAAGAGTGGGAGTCTCCAGGATCAATTTCCACTTGACTAAAGCGACAGGACCTTAGACAAGGCCCATCACCTCTAGACCTCTGCTGCCTCATCTATGAAACGAAATAGCTAAATTAGATTGGGAGCTGAGGGTTCTTTCTTCTGACATTATAGGATGTCTAAGAAGGAAGATCAGGACTGGTTTTATTCAATAAAAATCCATTCTAATGCACAACTGCTACATGCATAAACAGCACAGCATAACAGTAGATTCTGAGAATAAAAATAAAAACCCAACACACAGGAAATATAAGAATTCCTGTGGGAGGAAAAAAAAGAATTCCTGTGCTCTAGACTCATAATGTTGTTGGAGAAATAATATAAAATATATATATATCTCAATCATTTAATAGATGTCATGGAGCAACATATGAATATACAGTTATGTTTCACAGTGAGTGAAAATACCATGTTCACAATAGTAATTCAGAGGCAATAAGATATCCAGGTAAAACAGAGTTGCCTACAGAAAGCAGAACCTGAGCACAAGTAGAATCTGGGTGTCTTCAGGCACTATTATCTTCTCCCAGACCAGCAGTTCTCAAATCATTTGGTCTTGAGACCGCTTATAGTTACAAAAATGACTGTGGATCCCAAATAACTTTTTTTTAATGGAGATTATATCAGATATTTACAGTATTAGAAATTAAAGCTGAGAAATTTTATAAATATTTATTCTCTTAAAATAGTAATTTTTTAAAACTATTTTTAAAAAAACATTTAAGTGAGGAGAGTGGCATTATTTTACATTTTTGTCAATCTTAAGTGTCTAATTTAATAAGAGGCAAAAGGATTCTGATATCTGCTTTTCATTAGATCTACTGCAAAAATGTTATTTTGGCTGAAGTACAAGAGAAAATCTGGCCTCACACACATATGTACTAGAAAAAGGCAGAAATATTTTAATCTGTCAGATAACTGAGGATATTCTTTGACACTGAAACGAACCTCTTCAAGTGGTAATTTCTTAAAGGTTAGATGCAATGTTCCCTGGAGAAGGAAATGGAAACCCACTCCTGTGTTCTTGCCTGGGAAATCCCATGGACAGAGAAGCCTGGTGGGCTGTATAGTCCATGAGGTCACAAAGAGTCAGACACAACTGAACGACTAAAGATGATGATGATGCAATGCTGGAATCTGGAACCACAGTCCTTTGTTACTTTAAAATCCACTCATCTTTTTGGATCTTTTACCTATCATGATTTTGTAACATTCGTTGGTCGGAAGGAAAATATAGGTTCACCGAGTTACGGAGACATTCTAAATGCTGATAATATTTCATCATTCAATATCAACAAATCATTCTTCATTACCACCTTCAGCCTCATTAGAGAAGTCTTTAGTAGGGGGAAGTTGTCAAGTCCATGGTAGCAGAAACAAGTATTCTAAGAATATTCATTTGAAAGCTCAAACTTAATCATTGTCAACAAATGCAATGAGTTGTTTTCCTTGACAATACACACAAACACAGCAGGACTGCTTTGTTCATTGTTGAGAAAAGATTCACCAAATAAATACTCAATAACCAGTGTTCCTGGCAGTCACTCTTTCCAGTAAAACTGGTGGTCCATGAAAAAAGCAGCTAATTTAGCTCACAATTCAACTAGGACAGTGCTTTACTTTCCATTTCACCACAAAACTACTGACTTGAGGGTCAAGACTTTATAAAATTAGTAATCTTCACTACTTCATTAAGGACATTCTTAAATAAAATTGACTTTTTTTAAGTGCATGGCAGTGCAAGTTCACTGGCACAGTTTGCTTCCACTAACTTGACTCTCGTGAAGGCACCAGCATGCCAGATTCTACAGCTTCTACATGCTCTGACACTGCGGACTCCAGCCTCAGCCTCATCCCTCCTCCCTGCTCTGTCAGTTCAGTTCAGTGGCTCAGTCGTGTCCGACTCTTCGCGACCCCATGAACCGCAGCACTCCAGGCCTCCCTGTCCATCACCAACTCCCGGAGTTCACCCAAACCCATGTCAATTGAGCCAGTGATGCCATCTAGCCATCTCATCCTCTGTTGTCCCCTTCTCCTCCTGCCCTCAAACTTGCCCAGCATCAGAGTCTTTTCAAATGAGTTAGCTCTTCCCATCAGATGGCCGAAGTATTGGACTTTCAATTTCAACATCAGTCCTTCCAATGAACACTCAGGACTGATCTCCTTTAGGATGGACTGGTTGGATCTCCTTGAAGTCCAAGGGACTCTCAAGAGTCTTCTCCAACACCACAGTTCAAAAGCATCAATTCTTCCACATTCAGCTTTCTTTAAAGTCCAACTCTCACATCTATACATGACTACTAGAAAAACCATAGCCTTGACTAGACAGACCTTTGTTGGCAAAGTAATGTCTCTGCTTTTTAATATGCTATCTAGGTTGGTCATAACTTTCCTTCCAAGGAGTAACAGTCTTTTAATTTCATGGCTGCAATCCCCATCTGCAGTGATTTTGGAACCCCCTCAAAATAAAGTCAGCCACTGTTTCCCCATTTATTTGCCATGAAGTGATGGGACCGGATGCCATGATCTTAGTTTTCTGAATGTTGAGCTTTAAGCCAACTTTTCCACTCTCCTCTTTCACTTTCATCAAGAGGCTCTTTAGTTCTTCACTTTCTGCCATAAGGGTGGTGTCATCTGCATATCTGAGGTTATTGACATTTCTCCCGGCAATCTTGATTCCAGCTTGTGCTTCCTCCAGCCCAGTGTTTCTCATGATGTACTCTGCATAGAAGTTAAACAAGCAGGGTGACAATATAAAGCCTTGACGTACTCCTTTTTCTATTTGGAACCAGTCTGTTGTTTCATGTCCAGTTCTAACTGTTGCTTCCTGACCTGCATACAGGTTTCTCAAGAGGCAGGTCAGGTGGTCTGGTATTCCCATCTCTTTCAGAATTTTCCACAGTTTATTGTGATCCACACAATCAAAGGCTTTGGCATAGTCAATAAAGCAGAGATAGATGTTTTTCTGGAACTCTCTTGCTTTTTCGATGATCCAGCAGATGTTGGCAATTTGATCTCTGGTTCCTCTGCCTTTTCTAAAACCAGCTTGAACATCTGGAAGTTCACGGTTCACGTATTATTGAAGCCTGGCTTGGAGAATTTTGAGCATTACTTTACTAGCGTGTGAGATGAATGCAATTGTGCAGTAGTTTGAGCATTCTTTGGCATTACCTTTCTTAGGGACTGAAATGAAAACTGACTTTTTCCAGTCCTGTGGCCACTGCTGAGTTTTCCAAATTTGCTAACATATTGAGTGCATCACTTTCACAGCATCATCTTTCAGGATTTGAAATAGCTCAACCGGAATTCCATCACCTCTACTAGCTTTGTTTGTAGTGATGCTTCCTAAGGCCCACTTGATTTCACATTCCAGGATGTCTGGCTCTAGGTGAGTGATCACACCATCGTGATTATCTGGGTCGTGAAGATCTTCCCTGCTCTTTATCCTCCAGTAATGCCAGACTGCTCTGCCTCTGGGCCTCTGCTGAGAAAGTTCTCCATCCTCCTTGGATAGCTGGCAAATCTTGACTTACCTTTAAAGACGTGGCTCAAGCCTCTTCTTTAACCCTTCTGACTCTTCCTCCCACTCTCTCCACAAATTCCCTTCAGTTGCTCGTCTTCTGTTCAGTGACTCTGCTGTGCCTTTGATACTTTTCTATCATGACCCACAGCACACTGGCTGTGACTTATTCCCCACATACTCCTGTCCTAAATGATGACTCTGAATGCTGAGACTATGCTTTCATTTACTTCTGTATGTCCAACATCTACTATAGGAGAGATTTAAAAAGAAAAAGCTAAATCATTTATTCACTATGTGCTTTGCAAAGAATGTCAGCATCTGATATGTGAGTGGCACCACTTTCTGCTGGATCCCTGTCCCCATACTCAAATAGTGAGAATATTATATTAGAAGGGAACATGATTAGGGTGAACCTAGAATGTCTGACAAATGTATACTCCGTCCTGTTGTCAAAGAAGAGTCACTTGAGATTTTTTTCTTTAAGGACCGAAAAATACAATAGAAAAGACTATGAGGAAATGTAGTGTGGAACAGGACACAGAAATGTGAAAGACTAAAAACAAAAAGATGAGTTAGGATGGCACGAGTGGAATCCAAATAGATGCCGAGGACTGTGGCATCATGTCCCTGAGCCCTGCGACCTGACTCCTGACCCCTGACGGTGTAATGGAGAAGTCAGGCACACCTAGAGGGAACCTCAGCTCTGAAGTACTTACTACTGGCAAGTTGCCAGTTTCCTTACTCAAAAAAGGACAAAAACATCTACTCAAAGCATCAAGATAAAGGTTAAAAAACATTACTCCTGCAGATAACTACTGTCATTACAGTGATGATAATACAGTCCTCGGAGGACAGAAGATTACGGAGTATTTATTCACTCTGTGTCAGTTACCATGCTAAGCGTCTAGTATGTCACCTGCACTGTTCAACCTAGAAGCCTGTACACAGTAGGTCCTCGGTAAAATTTAGCTCCATGAGACCAATCAGTAATAGGAAAACATGGCAAATGAACAAAACGTAACGTTTAGCTTTTCCCATCAAGGGATTCATGTATTCTAAACACATTTTAAAATTCTCCGTTATCCATGGGGTCTGCATTGGAGAATTCAACCAACTGCACACAGGAAACGTCTGGTGAGGCAGGGGAAGAATCCCAGAAAAAAGCAAAACTGCCAAACTAACAACTATGTACACAGCATTTACATTTTATTAGGTATTGTAGGTAATCCAGAGATGATTTACAGTACAGGTGGGTATATGAAGGTTATATGCAAATTCTACACTGTTTTATATAAGGGACTTGAGCATCCACAGATTTTGGTGTCAGCAGGGGTACTGCCCGTGGACAGTGAAGGGATGACTATGTCATATTACCCTAAGTGGTTTTTTTTGTAAAATTAAGTCAGTTTTTAAATTTTAAACTTCACCTTTGTAAATTTGAGAGACTCATAACATTTTACTCTAGTCTCCTACCAATTCACCTACTCTTTCACTTATACACCATTTACTGTCTCCTAACATGCCGGAGGCTGAGCTGGGCAGCAAGGCTACAGCAGTTGCTTGCTCTCCACAAGAGCAAGAGTCAGGTGTTCGGCATGCCTGGCAGAAGGAACAAGCGAAGGCAAGCAAGGATGAAGACAAGCAGCACATGAGATGGGACATGGATCTGAAAAGGAGTGTCAGGGTAGTGTGTAGGCAGCTGGAAAGCCATGCTGTCTGCCCTTTAACCCACATGGATGGCAAACAGCAGGTTGGCCAGGTGGGAGGGAAAGGAGCAGAGACATCAGGAAAAAAATTACTGAGATGGTCCAGGTGAGATAAGATAAGAGACTGAACCGGAACAGAGGGACTAATTACTGATGATGATACTTTGAATCTCCACAAACTGCTAAGATCTCGGGTAACTGAAGGGAAGCAAGAGCTGAGAGAGAAGTACAACGTTGTTTATACACCATGAACAGTTACACTTAGGGAATAAGCACAAAGGGTAAATCTGGGAAAGGATAAAGACGAGAAGGGCCAGGAGGATGAATGGAGGCTGCTGCTGACTTCAGCCAAAGCAGGGCCAGCGTGGAGCGCAGACCCCACAGCAGCCCGCCAACAGTGCTCACCACACGCCCGGGGCAGCTCTGCACCATGTATCTCCACAGCCCTACAAGAGCACCGAGGGAAGCTCGACTGTGCCCCTCTTTAGCCAACGAGGAAACTGAGGCACAGTGAAGTTAAGGAACATGCCCTAGGTCACACAGCTTCTAAGCGGCAGACAAAACCTAACCGCTGAGGATTAGAAAATAAAGAAAGAGACCCAGAGAGTAAAGTAAAAGCATCAGTCGCTCTGTCATGTCTGGCTCTTTGCAACCCCATGGACTGTAGCCCGCTAGGCCTCTCTGCCCATGTAATTCTCCAGGCAGGAATACTGGAGTGGGTAGCCATTCCCTTCTCCGAGGGATCTTCCCGACCCAGGGATTGAACCCGGGTCTCCTGCACTACAGGCAGATTCTTTTCCATCTGAACCACCAGGAAAGTTTACCAGAATAAAAGGAACTCTTAAAATTACCACTGAAGAAAAACATGTAGATTCAAAAGAGCCTTTGAAAATTCCTTCAATTACATATAAATATGGAGAAGGAAATGGCAACCTGCTCTAGTACTCTTGCCTGGAAAACTCCATGGACAAAGGAGCCTGGTAGGGGGGCTATAGTCCATGGGGTTGCACAGAGTCAGACACAACTGAGCAACTAAACAACAACAATACATAAACATGCATCGTTTTGCATAGGCTATTCTGCAGGTGATAGCATCTTTTCCTTTAACTCCGGTACTCATTATTTTTCTGTGGCATTTAATTTTGACACACTTACTCTCAATTTCTTTCACAAGCACAGACACAAGTTCTCTCTGTCCTCTTGCCCGGCCCCCTGAAGATTCACCTTCACTCTTCACTCATTCGTCAGTGTCAGGGACACCCTGGAAACCATCTGCATGCTCTCCCCAGGCCCTGGCCACAGTAATTCAGAGCACACACACTCAGTGATGGGGGGAGGGGACTGTCGGGCACCAAGCTGCTCCTGTCTTTACCATGCCCCCCGCTCTCTTCCTACCACCCTCCTTCACTCCAGAAACAGAGCTTAATTCTGTTAAGTTAAATGCAATTATGATACAACACCACACTGTTCTTTTTTGTTTAATTCAAAGGGAGAGGCAACAAGGAAAGCCTTCACAGGACAGTCAATAAAGCTTTTCCACTTGACCTTTGAAGCAAAGTGCTACTCTATGAGGAAAGACTGAAGCTAGAGGGAGACAAGATCCTGGAAAAGGGTATAAAGGACAGGATCACTAGACAGCCAGCCTTGACAAAGAGAAAGAACACACATCCCCCGAGGTCAGGAGAAAGGACATCAATGACAGGTGAAAATGGAAACGCGCAGGTCAAGTGAGAGCTTTCAGGCTGATGGCCTGAAAGTTCTCCATTTAGCAGACGACCTACCAGGAAGTAAAAGGAGATTCCTAGAGGGAGGATTGATTAGAGAAGCCAAGAACAGGCATCAAGGGAAATGGGGAGGAGAATCAACCCAGAAAGAGTCCCACATTTCCTGAGTGGCCAGTGTTCCAGGCTCAGCTCAATAAGATTTAATTTTACCTTTCATGTTTGCTTAAAAAATTCATCTTTAAACAAAAACAACTTCTAAAGCAAACCTGCGATATTATTCAAGAGCAAAGAGCTGTATCTTTCCATAGCCAAACTTACTGAATTATGTTGCTTCAAAAATTCTGCAGCATTTTCTTCAGCATTACCGCCAATTTCACCAATCAATATGATGCCTTCTGTGGCCGGATCATTCAGAAAGATTTCAAGGCAGTCTGTAAAGTCTGTTCCATTGAAAGGATCGCCTCCAATGCCTGGAAAAGTCAAAGAATATCAACACCCTCTGAAAATTAAGTCAGGAAATATTGTTTCAACAGGTTTCTTATTTTGCCTACGCCCTTCTTACAAGTATTTTTAAATGTGTTATCACTCTTGCATTTAACATTTAAAAAATCATAAAATGCTAAACTTATTTCTGCTTATAATACTACATGAATGTTAAATGGTGGTTGGGTCTTGCTAGTCACAAAAAGAGCCATCTTTTTCTTTGTCTCCTTATCAAGACTCTTCCCCCCTCCCAAAATTACTCCTACATAGCTCTTTAATAATAAGCATTCTATATAGTTTCCCTAATTAGAAGAATGTTACTTTTGAAAACACATTAGCTTTTTCAGGAATACAGTTACTCTTTAGTAAGTTATAACTTTTAATCACTGACTTCTGGTGAGTAGCTCAGTATCAGTACTTTGTATATAATAGGCAATTAATTCTGAAATTAAAAATAATTATACTATTTAATATTATAATAAAAATAATTATACTACTTAATATTATAATCAAAAAGTTTCCTTTATCATCTCCTAGCACAAAAGGTTAATGAAGTATAATAGTATCTTAATTAGCTCACGGGGTGGGGGGTGTATCTGTATGCTATTACCCTCACCTGGTGTGTGGGTGTGGGTGTCTATATGTTATTACCCTCACTGTGGTAGTTTGTTGTGATTTGTTATTGCTCACATGAACCGCAAACCTTATTAACATACTGGAGACTTAATGCCATATTAGAAATACTGGATATCTGTAATTCTTCTACAGTAAAAAAAGAAAAAATAAATAAATTTCTTTGCACTAAGTAACTGTCTGATGAGGGACACTGCAGAGGAACCACCCCCAAGTTAAGACACATGTCCCTGCAGTGGGTGGGGTAGGTGTCCTGATCCCTCTTCCCTCTAACCTGGAATGGGAGATGACAGAGACCACACACAGGGGCTCTACCACAAACACACGGCTTTTCAGCACAAGTATTAGATGGGATTCAAGTCAAGATTCCCTCCACTGGGGGCCACTTTCTAAATTTTTAAGTCATAAACTTACTGAAGGCAGGATTGGCTTCCTACTCTTGAAGGCATGGCTCAAGAATGAAGCTGAGGAAGGGGAGCAGCATCGACTGAGTTCAAACCACGTGTCAGGTCTGTGCCTTAGCACACATCAGACCTGCCATTTCCTCATCATCATACTCTCTGTGAGAGAGGAATTACTACTCTCAACTTACAGATTAAAAACAGAGCTAGAGAAGATGGAACTTACCACACTATTGCAAAACCTTTTATTTTCTATCACGTTAAGTTATCTTGTCTTGAAGATTGTGCTTTTGCACATAGAAAAGCTCATTTAATGTCTAATACTGATTTTATCAATTTGAGTCAATAAAAATACTCCAGGGTTATATTTCAAAATTTTTTTTATCATCAAAAGTTGCCTTTGAAAAGCTTTTAAAAGATGGTCTAAAAACATGAAGGAATTGATATAAAAATAAGAAATTTGCCTGGCTTTTGGCAAAAAATATCAAAATTATTTTAAAATGTAAAAACTCTTTTGTAAATGGGAGGCAGTATGATGGGGCAAAGAGCTCACCCTCCTCCATACCAATCAAGTGACCACAGGACTCTGTGCCAGCTTGGCAGGGCCTCACAGGGGTGCCTCTGCAGAGTGAGACAATGATTGGCAGAGAAGTCGGTGCCTGTGAAGCGCTGACTGACAGCTGGCAATGGTAACACAGTGCCAATTACACTGACCAAAGTCCTGTCTTGAAGGACCACTGCTTCACGACAACCAAAGTGAGTCCTGTTTTCAGGGACAAAGGCTCTCCAGGAGCCATACACCCCAGGACGTTTGATCTGAAATGTGGGAGTTAAATCCTGGACCATGAATCCTGAAAATGTAACAGCCAGCTTCATGTATAAGCAAATTAAACTCAAGATCATAACATCTTTTTCATAAAATGACATCAAAATCTCTCACAAATAATCAAACCAATAATTATTATTACACCTATTCAGTGAAGACACTGAACTCTAATAAAATGAGTTTAGAAAAAGTCCTTACCAACACACAAAGACTGCCCCAATCCAACTTGTGTTGTCTGGTGAACCGCTTCATAAGTCAGGGTGCCGGATCTAGACACGATACCTTAAAGAAGGAGAACTCAGAAATATTAGAGTGCTCATGTGACTCTCATATAGTAAAATAAATCACAAACACACATATATAAAGAACCCATCCCACAATTTGTCCTCCAAACAAACACGACCATCAGGTCATGGAATAAGGAAAAAAGGCCTAAATTACAGCAGGGAGGTTTTAAAAGTTAGAACAAGAAAGGATTTTATTAATTAGGGTTTTTTTTTTTAATATAAAACATTTAATTTATTGGTTTTTTTTGATGCATCACCAGTGTATTACAACTGAGCCACTTGTTTTGTAGCCTCATCAACATTAACTGTGGTACATTTTCATGACACTGCTGAGAAATGAACTGTTTCTTCAGAGATTCAATGGAAAGGCTTTTTGGGTAGTTTGCAAGTTTCTTCTGTATATCTACAAGAGTTTGATTCACTCTTTTAACTTTTTAATCATTCACAATGTTTATCTTCTTAAGATTAGTGGTAACTGGTTTCGCTTTATTTTTAACCCTGAAGTTTTTTTGGCTGGCTATGTGGAATACATTCCTGGACCTCTGCCCTCTTAGTTTGTTCCTGGCAGTTGTCCTTCACCAGGCCTCCAAGAAAGACCCTTGTGTGGCTTCTCAAGTTTCAAGTGATGCCATCTGTACGCACGCAATCCAGCTAGTTAGGGTTGTTTTATGACTACAAAAGCAGTTAAGAGATATCTGAAGTCTTCCACAAAAAATGACCTTCTAGTGTAAAATGGAACACTAAATCTATATAAAGGTCCATATGGAAAAAAAGAAGGCATAAATTTCCAGTATTAACCTTTGGTTAATAACCCCAGTTTCAGAAAATACATTCATAGTTAGGCTTCCTGTCTCCTGACCACACAGATTCCTCAAGTCAGAACCCTGCTTTCCTACATTGATCAGTAGAGACCACCAATGCTGTTGGAGATTCTGCAGTGATTGTCTTTTCTGTTGGACTTATAACTTCCAGGGGTTAGTAAACGAGACTGTTTTCCCCACCCCTGCGTTCCCCATATAGAGTACAGTTCAGGCACAAAAGGAATTCAGTAAATATGTACCGAATAGGTAAAAACTGAAAACTGATGGAGTACAATTACCCTCTTAAACAAAATCTAACTGGTGATAGTTATAAGACCAATCACTGGTTGGACCCTATCCCACGACAAATGACAACCAATAACACCATACCCCATGTGTCTCACTCATCAGTTTTTCCCCACTCTCAGGAGCTTCCTGTCTATAACCTCTCTCCTCAACATAGTCCTTCCTTTATAAGACCTTTCATAAATGAGAAGGGTAGATAGGTAGGTAACACCTATGTATATTTGGTGCATTTAGCTTTCAAATCAAAGACAATAAGTAACTTAGTTGTATTTCTTTGTATGTAATTACCTAGTCTCCTTTACATTCCTACTTGATTCTTAAGACAGAATTATGTTCCTGTTCATGTAACAAACACCCTAGATTACTGGGAAGCACAACTATTTTATTTATTCCAGCCTTTCTTTTTTGATGATCAGTATAATAATCAGTGAATAGCAGTACTAGGATTTTATCATTCTTTTAAGGGAATTTCATCTAAAATGAAAGTGATATATAATTTATATAAATGCAAAGTACACACATTTAAGGTAATGAAAGCAATGTTTTTAGGGTAGATTACTCCTGCCATCCTTGAAGTATATATATAGTAAGAGAGACTATCACTTAAAAATATCTACCATAGGGATACTTCTGCTTCCAAAGAGCAGAGGTATTTTCCTGTATTCTTGCTGCTAAATACAAATAAAAATCCTGAACACTACATATAAAACAAATACAAGAAATCGCTGAAAGTTAGATAGAAGGTAGAGTCCTAGAGACCTTGAGACTCCAGTAAAACAATGAAGTGTTTCCAAGTTGCCTTTTGCCTCACGTGTCCCAGATACAAAGATAAAGAAGCTCGCATCCTAGAAACACACAAAGGCACAGAACTCCCTACCCAAACAGCAGCTCTCTTTAGCGAAAGAACCAAGAGAAGGACAGCCTAGCAAAACAGAAAACTTTCAGACAATAACCACTCCATACCAACTATGCACTACAGAAAAACTGGCTCCACCTGTACTCACATAGTGAAGTTGCTCAGTTGTGTCCGACTTTTTGCGACCCCATGGACCTACCAGGGGCCTACCAGGCCCCTCCATTCATGGGATTTTCCAGGCAAGGGTACTGGAGTGGGTTGCCATTTCCTTCTCCATAAGCAAAGGCCAAAAAAGAAACCCAGACTTTACATTTACAAGGCTGTAATAAGGCACCCTGGCAGCACGCCCACCAGCATGTACACAACCAGGCTCTTCATCTACACAAGCTGGTACTGAGTCCCGCCCCACTCCCACAGGGTCAGGTGAAAACCAGGTGAAAAGCCTGGATGTCATCCTCATCTGGCAGCACTGAGGCCTCTTTCCTTTTCCTGGGATCAGAAAAGGCCTAGTGGAGAATCACGGCTTTTACTACTGCCCAGCAATAACAACTCCATCCTCACTAGTGTCAGGGGAGACCAAGTAAGGAGCTGGAACTGTTCTCCCCAGTGAGCAGGAGCCCACCCACTCTGGCAATAGAAGCAAGAAGAGAACTTGGACTTCTGCCTCCACCTGGCAGGAACAAGGTACCTCCCCCACATTCCCTGCTGAAGCAGTGTGAATTAAGTCAGCTAAAACAGAAGGTTCACATAAAACCCAGACCTCATTATATAGTAGCCCACACTTTCAGGTTTCAACCAAAGATCATCTGACCTACCAAAAATCAGGAAGATCTCAAACTGAATTAAAACAACAACAACAACAAAACAATCAATAGATGCTAATCCCAAGATGAAGGGATGTTAGAATTATCTGACAAGAAATTTGAAGAAGTCATGATAAAAACACTTTCAATAATTATGAACATCCTTGAAATAAATAAAAAAACAAGCTTTATCAAAGAAATATGAAGGAAGTCTCAGTTCAAAAAAAAAAAAAGAAAGAAAAAGAAGACATATAGGGACCAAATGGAAATTTTAGAACTGAAAAATACTATAACCAAAGCTAAAAGCTCAGTGGATGAGTTAAATAGAATAATGGAGAGCAGAGAGGAAAAAAATCAGTGAAATGAAAGATAAAACAATGGAAATTATCCCACCTGAATGGCAGAAAGAACAGACTAGGAAAAAACAATGAGCAGAACCTCAGGGACCTATGGAACTATAATAAAAGATTGAATATTCCTGTATGACAGTCCTGGAAGGAGAGAAAAAAGAACATGGGGCTGAAACAGTGCTTGAAGAAATAATGTTTTACCAAATTCAAAATTTTATGAAACTTAAATCTACATGTGAGAAGGTGAGCAAACTAAAAACAGGATAAATCCAATGAAATTCACACCAAAACCTCTAATATACTTCAGAAAATCAAAATAGGACTCCCCCCGCAAAAAAAAAAAAAAAAATCTTGAAAGCAGCAAGAGAAAAATAACACCTTCCTATACATGAAAAAACCACTCAAATGATATCAGTTTTCTCATCAGAACCCATGGGATCAAGAAATGGGTCAACATTTTTTAACTACTAAAAGAACTGTCAACCCTAAATCCTGTACCCAGTGATGTTAGTCTTTATGAATGAAGGGGGAATAAAAACATTTTCAAAAGGGGAAAGTAAAGAATTTGTTGCCAACAGTTCCATCATAAAAGAATGGCTAATATATTAATAAGGTCTCTGGAAAGAAGAGAAGTGATAAAAGAAGGAACCCTGGAGCCTCAAGAACGAAGAACACAGTAACAAGCAAAACATGGATAGTTGAAAAGACTTTCTCTGGAGTGTCCTAAAAGGAAGAAATAAAACTATCCCTATTTGTAGATAACATGGGTTGTCTAACATAGAAAATGCTAAGGAGTCTACCAAGAAACCCCTAAGGTCTACAGCAATACGGCAAGATATAAGATAAACAAAAATTAGTTGTATTTCTGTACATTAGCCACAGGCACATGGACACCAGAATTAAAATACAATAAAATTTAAAATTTTTTTTTTAATAAAAAGAAATACTTAGTGTAAATCTAACAAAACACACAGTGGACTTTCATGTTAAAAATTATACAATGCTCATGAAGGAAATCAAAGGCAATCTAAGTAAATGAAGATATACTGCATTCATGGACTGGAATATTAAACAGAATAAACATGTCTATTCACCTGAGACTGACATATAGATTTAACACAATTTACATAAAAATCCCAGCAATAATTTCTGTAGATAGAGACAAGATTACCTTGAAATTATATGAAAAAGTAAACTAGAAAAGTTAAAATAATTTTTTAAAAAGTACAAAGAAGCAATCTATCCAATTTTAAGAGTTATTATTTCAACATAGCATTAAATTTGTGCAGTATTGATGAAACCCAGAATTAGATCAACACAAATAAGAAGCTTACTGACAAAAATACAAAAGCAATTCAATGAAAGATGATCTTTTTAATAAATGGTGCTGAAGCAACTAAACACAAATAGACAAAAAGAATTCTGATCTAAATCTCACGCCTAGAAAAATTACTTGAATTGGACTATGGGATTTAAGTGTAAAACTACAGAACTTTCAGGAATTCACTGGCAGTCCAGTGGTTAGGACTCTGCAGTCTCAATGCTGAGGGCCTGGGTTCAATCCCTAGTCAGGGAACTATTAATAAAATCCCACAAGCTGCCGTGCAGCACAGGCAAGCAAATAAAAATACATAAAACTACAAAACTTTCAGGAAAAAATAGGTACTTAAGGCAAAGCAAAGAGTTATTAGACTTGAAGTCAAAAGCATATTTCACAAAAGAAAAAAATCAATAAGTAAGATTTCATCAAAATGAAAAAACTTTTGCTCTCTGAAAGATCCTGTTAAAAGCATGAAAACACAAGCTACAGATTGGGAGAAAATACTGGCAAGCCACATATCCAAAAAAGTACTAGTATCTAGAATACAGAAAGAACTCTCAAAACTCAACAGTAATCAATTAGACGAGGGACAAAAAAACACAAAGAAACATTTCACTGAAGAAGATACAGTGAAGTCGCTCAGTCTTGCCCGACTCTTTATGACCCCACGGACTGTAGCCTACCAGGTTCCTCCATCCATAGGATTTTCCAGGCAAGAATACTGGAGTGGGTTGCCATTTCCTTCTCCAGGAGATCTTCCCTACCCAGGGATTGAACCTGGGTCTCCTGCATTGTAGGCAGACACTTTACCGTCTGCCACCACAGAAGAAGATATACAGATGACAAACAAGTACCCGAAAAGATGTTCAAGATCATTAGCCATTAGGGGAATGTACATTAAAACCACCATGAGGTTATCACTGAACACTTATCAGAATGGCTAATATAAAAACAGTGACTACAAATGCTGGCACGGATGCAGAAAAACTGGATCACAGGTACACTGGTGATGGAAAGGTAAAACAGTATAGCCACGATGGGTAATAATTTGGCAGTTTCTTAAATAACACACAACTATTATCCAACCCAGCAACTGCACTCCTGAGCATTCATCCCAAAGAAATGAAGATTTTTTGTGTTATACAAAAACTAGTACACAGATGTATACAACAGACTTACTTTTAATAGCCCCAAACTGGAAATAATTCCAGTATCTTTCAACATGTGATTGGTTCAACAAACATTTGTACCCTAGAATACTACTCAGTCATAAAAAGGAATGAACTACTGATACAATAATCTGAATGAATCTCCAGAGAATTATACCGAGTATAAATAGCCAATCTCCAAAGGCTACATACTATATGCTCTCATTTATATAGCATTCCTGAAATTTAAAAAATTTAGGAAAAAAAATAAGAGGATTATTAGATTCCAAGGATTAAGAAGGGAGTAGCAGCAGGAAGGAAGTGGATATAGCTATAAAATGTTAAGATGAGGGATTCCTGTAGTGATGGAAAAATTCTTTATGTCTGTCATAATGTCAATATACTAGCTGTGACATGGCATTATAGTTTTACAAGATGTTATCACTGGGGGACAGTGAATAAAGGGTACACAGAGATCTGTCCGTATTATGATTACATGTGAATTTATAATTATCTAAATATGAAAAGTTTAATTAAAATAAAAATTTTAAAAAGATGTAGGAGTCAAGTGTGTAACATGAGGTTGAGAGTAAAAAGTCTAACATAAATGCAAAAATACTGCATCATTAAATATCAATTTGGAATCTAATCACTTTCTTCAATTACACTCAATTAGCTGTTATACAATTTTAGTTATCATTAACACAAACTAGAAAGCCACTATACTGTTGCACTGCTATTATATTACATGATGTCCCCTTCAGAAATACCCAAGAGACTGAAAATTCCTTCCTTTCCCTAAACACTTAATTTAAGGACTGGAAGTTAATGAGGCTTCTGAGAATATTAGTACTGGTATCAAAATAGGAATAATTAGTACAAAAAAGGTCATCTTTTCTCCACCACCTCCTTGAAAATCTTGTAGTGTCATGTATTCCTTTCAGGTGAATTTTTTTTAAAGTCCTTTAAATTAAAGGCAGTCTCCCAGAGGACTTCTTCATCAATGTGTTATGGCCATCTCAAGAACCAAGGTCTAAAGAACTTTCCTAAACTTCTCTTAGTTGTTTTTGAGGTTTATGGGCCCCTCAAAAAGCAGGGTTGTGATCAGAAAGGCAACTCAGTACAGGCCCATAAAGCCTAAGTACAGAATGCCTGGAACATTCAGACATTGATGGTGCGAGTTTAGAACACAGTGTCTTTGCAGATCTATTTGGTAACTTCTTAAAAAGTTGAACACACTTTGACCCTATGACTTAGCAATTCTACTTCAAGCATTTTACCCACAAGAAAGGAAAACGTACCCACAAAAAGGCCTGTACACAAAAGCTTACTTTAACCTTATTCGTAATGACTCAAACATGGAAGTAACAGAAATGTTCATCAATGGGAGAATGGGCAAACAAACTGTGATATAATCACTCAATAAAATATTACTAAGTGATAAAATTATGGATACATGCAAATACATGGAAAAATCCATAGTGTGCTTGAGCAGGAAAAGAATCTTAAAAAAACTCAAAAATATCTTGATTCTGTAGAATCAGTGTTCCTCAAACATTAATTCAGGACACAGAATCAATTCACTATAGAACTTTCAAGGTAAACTCTCTTAAAGTTGAAAGAATTAAAATGAATTTGATTTGTACCATCAAATCTCTTTGTGAATTTTGAGAATAGGGGCAAGAAATTTTGTTTTATAATCTGTAAGAAATACATACTCACCGACTCTTCCTTTCTTGTGAATATGGCCAGGCATGATGCCAATTTTGCATTCTCCAGGCTAAAGGAAAGTAATTCACAGTATCAGAAAAGTGAAAAAAAAACTTTAACTCCAAGATCATACACACAAATATACTTGGACTGACTCAAAGTTAGCCAGCCTGTGGAGGCTGAACCTGGGCTCATTTCGTTTCGCGCACTCACATTGATGACCCCGGGGCAGTTCGGCCCGACCAGCCTGGTCTTTCCCTGGCGCAGCAGCTTGTGCTTGACCCGCACCATGTCCTGCTGCGGGATACCTTCGGTGATGCACACGACCAGGGGCACCTCCGCCTCGATAGCTTCATCAATAGCAGCAGCAGCAAAGGGAGGCGGGACATAAATGACAGACGCTGTCGCCCCAGTCTGTTCTTTGGCCTGAAACATTAATACAAAGCACTTTACTATAGGTTCAGTCAGACACTTTGTAAAACAAACTCAATACCATGGCTTTAATGATATCATGGGATCAGGAAAGGACATCACCAGGAGACACTGGGATGGCTTCATTCTTCCCATTAACTAGCTCACTCTGCTGTCAGAAAACAGCAGAGTTAAGTGTGGCCTCCTCTCTGCCCCACTGGGACACCCCTCGAAACTGGAAGGTTCTGTGACCTCCCCGTCCTTCAGGCGATGTGACAGCAAATCAGCACACACGAAAGCACTGACTGGCGTTTAGGTCCCCTCATTCCTCGGCCACGTTTATTTCTGTTCTTCAGCAAGGCACTTATCACCCATTCAGTACAAAAGGCCCTGCATCTCCTCAGGAGAAAAGGACTAGTGAGCCCCAAACTTCAGAACTCAGCTCTCAAACATGTTTTTAAAAATATTATCAAACCATGGAACTTCTATGCTGGCCCAGTAGTTAAGAATCTGCCTTCCAGTGCAGGGGACTCAGGTCCAATCTCTGGTCAGAGAACTAAGATCCCACATGCCACGGGGCTAGAACTAAGCCCATGTGCTGCAGCCTCTGAGCCCACACACCAAAACCACGGAGTCTGCAGGCTGCAACTAAGGCCCAATGCAGCCAAAATAGACAAAAATTTTTTAATTAAAAAAATAAAAATAGATCAAAGAATAAATATTATCAAGAGGAAGCAAAATGAAGTAGTTTTATTCCTAGCTGCCAATTTTTACTCTAATACATGCTGACTAGAAATAAGATAAAATACACATGCGTACACCACAGAACAAGCATCGGTCATATAAGGTTAAGAGTCTACGCTACATCACCCCTCACAATGCAAGGCACTTAAAGACCACCACTGTGGCCACTGTTCTCTCTGTGATCTTCTATACATTTTGTACATGTATCAATACAGATGTAGCCTTCCACCTACTTCCACATGTGGCCATGACCCTTTTCCTATAACGGAAGCTCCTTGAAGACAGAGATAGTCAGTGTCTCTGACTCTCCAAGAGAGGCAGCACCTATTCTGTGAGAGGCCCTGAGAAAGACTATGCAACCCTGCCTGCTTACTACCCTATCTACAAATCAAGATGTAGAGGCCAAGAAATACTAAATAACTCGCATGAGGTCACAGAGCTGGGAAGTGGCAGAGCCAAGATTCAAACCTAAGGATATCTGATTCCACAGCGTCAGTTCTTTTCAGCTACAGCAGGCTACCTCCCTATAAATGTCAAAATGAAGCTTAATTAAGATATAAACCAAAACATTTTAGAAGGCTGAGCCATGAGATTTTAAGTGGATACAAATACCAAGCTACAGAACATGCAGGTATAGCTGGAAGGGGCAGAAGTAAAAGACGATGTCTTTGAGAATCATTCCAAACTGACTGCCCACGTTCCCAAAGGTCGAGGAGTTTTCTCTACTGCATCCCTAATAAAGAGAGGTATCTTGACAGTCACAGATGAACAAGTCAAAGAATGTTGACTTGCCAAGGGTTAAAAATAATTGAAATCAATGTTTTTAAAAATGATGTTCTAAGTGATAATAGGGAAGTGGGCACCAAACTAGGTTGGAACAAACAGAAATGAGATCATAGATGGTGCAGGTATTTTATGGAAAATATATCCCATGGGTTCCTACCTCTTAAGGATACAAAGACTTTCAGAAGTCTTTTCAGAAGCTGGACTATGACCACAGGGTCTGTGTCGGCAAGTAATACTACATGAAAGGAAACCATTCCACTCACTCAGAAATCTCTTTGTAAGAGCAAAACAGGGGAGAAATAAACAGCATCTTCCAAAAGCCGTATCTATTTGTATCAAAATGAATAATAAATGAACTGCTAGGAACAAAAACTTTCTTTTAAAAGGAAAGCAAAAAAAAGGCTCATGGCAAAATTCAAATTTAACTAGGAAGTTTTAAAAAATGCAAAGCAAAACTTTAAATGATTATTCCACAGAATTTATGAATTTTTTACTCTCTAAAGTATGATACACTCAAAACACACATACACATATATACAGTATACCCTATTTTCAAGTTTAAAGTAAAATGAAAATTCCAAATTTGAAAATTTGTTTTACCCTTTATCTTAATTACATTAAGAATTCAAATTACCTCAATTTGAAGTTAGTATTCCAAAAACAGAGTAAATCTATAAATTTGTACTTAAAAAAAAAATGAAATTCTTTAAAACATGCCTTAAAAGTATATTTAAGAAGAGGGGGAGTGCTACATTTTTATTTTTTAACCTCAATACATCAATCCCAAGTACTAAGTTTATTTCTTTGATTTTTTAAAAATTAAATAGCCAAGAACATGTACTACGACTTCTTTCATAATACTATTATTTTTGTACATATTCACGTAAGTGTAGAAAGAGAATGAAGAGTATACACTGAGCTGAAATAAGCTCTCTATGAAGGCAAAATCCAAGACGTGGAAAACACCATATAAAACTTAACTTTACATACCTTCGTATCATCTGACTTTGTACCATAAGCACGTATTAGCCTTGTAACAAAGAAAGTTTAGCTTAAAGTCATTCTGAAAGTATTGAGAAATCAGCAAGCTGAGGAAGAGACCAGGACTCTGTGAGTTGCCCGTTGGACTCTATTCCACACAGGAACACCACCCACTACTTACTTACTCTGAGCCAGGCTAAGTCTGCCACTGATCAGCTGTGAGGCTATGTACACCCTCACCCTCTGTACCTGTCGTATCCTTGTCTTTAAAATAGGGATGCTAACAGCCCCTACCTGGGGGCTTGTGGTGAGGCTTGAATGAGGCCATGAAGATGAAGCGCCTGGCACAGTGCCTGGCAGAGCTCCCACTAACACTGTGTGTTAGGGTCAAGCGTGGACGCTGACAGGTGCACTTCTAACCGCCCGGAAGAAGAAATGGTAAGGAAAGAAAAATAAGCCAAATAGAAGCCAAGCCACGGCACTTCTTCCCTGAAGAACTGATGTACGCCTATAAGCAAAAATGACCCAGGCTGCGGAGAGTACATCCTGAGCCTACGTGACTAAAGTGAACCCGATCGTTTTTACCACGTTTCAAATTTCTCTAGATTACTGGAATTTTAGAAGGCAAGTGACACTTCCAAAAGGGGCACAGTTAAAATCTTGAGCCAAAGTGCGCTAACTCTTCCCTTGGTTTTTTCTTCTTGCCAAACTCAGGTACCATTAATTACCTCCTTCACAGTGTTAAAGACTGGTAAGCCCAGGTGCGTCTTGCCTCCTTTCCCTGGAGTGGTTCCTCCAACTAGTTTGGTGCCATATTCCAGTGCCTGCTGGCTATGAAAGGTGCCCTGAGAGGGAAAAGCACAAGAGCAGTGAGAAAAGGCTGGCTGGGAAGCCTAAAGGCAATCTTCAGCAACTTGGAAAAGAAAAACAAATATGTTAAGTATCTGTTGTTTGTTGTTGTTGTTGTTCAGTCACTAAGCCGTGTCCAACTTTTGCAACCCCAGGGACTGCAACACACCAGGCTCCTCTGTCCATGGAATCTCCCAGGCAAGAACACTGGAGTGGGGTATCATGCCCTTCTCCAGGGATCTTCCCAATCCAGGAGTCAAACCCACGTCCCCTGCGTTGGGAGGATTCTTTACCACTGAGCCACCTGGTAGGAACAGTCATATTTCCAAGCATCCTCATCAACTTTCTGAACACAGCTTTCAACCCTGAAGTAAAACAGGTCTCTACAGAGCCAAAATCACTGTTTTGTGTTTTTTGTTTTTTTAACAGGAAGTCTCTTTTCACTCTGCTTTCAAATTTAGCTGGTGATCAGAAACTCCCTGGTGTTGATCTGAAAAGAACACCTCCTTCTCACTGTTCCTCAACCCCTGATGTCCTCACATCCCTCTTCTACTCACCACTCCATTAAAGCAATGATTTCTATCTACTTTGTTCACTGAGAGATGGCACCCAAAGCAGTTACATACAGTAGGCACTCAATAAGTAGTTGTTGAAAACCAAGTGGATCTACGCGGTCATTCTGCAAGGACCAAAAAATGCTGACTCGACTACTAAAGTTCTGTTAAAGGCATAAAAATTGGGGCTTTAAGAGGGACTTCAGAAATTTCCTGATTTCAAAGTCTTCATTCTTCAAAACAGGAAACCTAATCCCAAGCACATTAACTGACTTATCTAAAAGTCAATGATGGAGTTTTGTAAAGGACCACAGGCCAGTGCTCTCATTAAAGCAGTACCATTCAAAGTGTTATCTGTAGACTCTTATGGGTGTGCAGTGAGGTAAATGCAAAAAGAGGGGGGGAAAATGACAAAAAAAAAGAAAGAACAAAAAACAAGAAAAGTCTAATAAAAAAAATAAGTGAAAATGTCTGCAAATTTTATAGCAATATGATATTGCTATGACTTACTGTATTTTGTAAAAAGTACTGCTCTGCAATAGAGTGGAAATAAAAACACACACCCAAACTGGTCCTTCACTCCAGACAGTTAAAGAAGCACTGCGCTAGACTACTACACTGCTAAATAAATTTAAATGCTCACATTTTTTAGTCCTAATGTAGTGCTGAACAGTGATGACATTTCCTATTAATGTCCTTGTTTCTGTTAGTTTTCTCATTATTACCATCCAGTGTACAGTTAAAATAAGAATAGTTTTACTGGCTCATAACAATGCCTTGGGAAAACGGCATTGTTGGAATCTGCTCTGAAATACAAATATTCCTCATTCATATGTGCAACAATGTGCACAGTGAAAAAAAAAGAACTAATGAGACAAAATTTACATTTTCTATAGAGATAAACTCTAAATTTCAGACTTCATCCTTCTCTAGAAGCAGAAACTTAACCAACAAATAGACAATTATGGTTCCCAATGACTTTAAAAAACAGTGAATGAGAATGTATTTGCCAGTAACTAAGACACTGAAACCAACCTTGGATTTCAATATTTAGGCAAATCATCATCTAATTTAAGAAGCAGAGACAGTTACAAATAGTGCTTACAGCACAGACAATGGTTCTTTAAAAAAGGGAGATGTTAAAATGTCATGTGCTCTGTTTAGTTGCTCAGCTGTGTTCGACTCTTTGCAACTTGCAACACCATGGACTGCAGCCCACTAGGCTCCTCCGTCCATGGGGATTCTCCAGGCAAGAATACTGGAGATGGCTGCCATGCCCTCCTCCAGGGAAAATGTCATAGGGTCGTATAAAGCTTAGCAAATAGAAAAACAACATTCTATATAATAAATTTATGTGTGGAATTTGGGTTAATCAAATATTTAATTATATGCTAATAAAATCAATATATATCCCAAAAGGAACTGAATATGATTTTAATTGGCAGAAGAATGGTAAACTGTATTTCATGAGCATGAAGCCTCAACTTTCTATAAAGGGTATGTATGTGGAAGTGGTATTCATAAAATATATGGCTCTCAGAATAAGTAAACCAATTTTATCTATGAACAAAATTTCAAGGTTTTGGTTGTTTCTTTTTTCGTTGGCAGTGGCTATTTTTTAAAAATAGTAGAAGAATGGGAGAAAAAGAAGAACAGTCCACTGCAATTCACATTTCTGTGCCCAATTATTTCAGAAAAGTCAAAAAGCAGAACAACATTTCACATGAAACAACTTCAAATCAAAATTTATTTTTCAAAAAAAAGAAATAAGGTTAAAGCAATTCCTAAGTACTTAAAAAAAAAAGTTATAGAAGTTTGGATATTTGGGTATCCTCCTCTAGATCAGGAGTTGGTAAAGTATGGCCTGAGGGATCTGGCCAGCCGCTGGTTTCAAGAATTAAGTTTCACTGGCATACAACCATGTCCACTCACTGACGTATTATCTGTGGCTGCTTTTGCTGTTCCAATGCTATGGAGCAGTTGTAACAGAGACTGCATGGCCTACTAAGCCTAAAATGTTTACAAATTGGTCTTTACAGAATAAACCTGCCAATGCTAGATCACCAAAATATCACAGAATGAATATTATAGTTCTTTTAATCACAGAAAAATCATTAACTTTAAATTACACAAAAATCATTCATCACTTCTATTCTGCCATGTCTCCCTTAATAACTGAGGAAGGGACACTTTGAGTTAAGGTTAGGGATTATTTTCTAATAGATTTGGTAGCATTCCTTGGTATTTAAAAAAAATCTGCGTATCTACTACAGTAAACTATAAATGTGTACAAATGTTTTAAAGTGCAACTTGGTAGCAGCTGCTAAAATTTTAAATACACAAAACCTTTGACACCCAATTTTACTTTCAGGAATTTATTTAACAGATATATATGTATTCAGTTCAGTTCAGTTCAGTTCAGTCGCTCAGTCGTGTCCAACTCTTTGCGACCCCATGAATCGCAGCACGCCATGCCTCCCTGTCCATCACCAACTCCCAGAGTTTACTCAAACTCATGTCCATTGAGTCGGTGATGCCATCCAGCCATCTCATTCTCTGTCGTCCCCTTCTCCTCCTGCCCCCAATCCCTCCTAGCATCAGGGTCTTTTCCAATGAGTCAACTCTTTGCATGAGGTGGCCAAAGTATTGGAGTTTCAGCTTCAGCATCAGTCCTTCCAATGAACACACAGGACTGATCTCCTTTAGGATGGACTGGTTGGATCTCCTTGCAATCCAAGGGACTCTCAAGAGTCTTCTTCAACACCACAGTTCAAAAGCATCAATTTTTTGGCACTCAGCTTTCTTCACAGTCCAAGTCTCACATCCATACATGACCACTAGAAAAACCATAGCCTTGACCAGACGGACCTTTGTTGGCAAAGTAATGTCTCTGCTTTTTAATATGCTATCTAGGTTGATCATAACTTTCCTTCCAAGGAGTAAGCGTCTTTTAACTTCATGGCTGCAATCACCATCTGCAGTGATTTTGGAGCCCAAAAAATAAAGTCTGACACTGCTTCCACTGTTTCCCCATCTATTTCCCATGAAGTGATGGGACCAGATGCCATGATCTTAGTTTTCTGAATATTGAGCTTGAAGCCAACTTTTTCACTCTCCTCTTTCACTTTCATCAAGAGGCTCTTTAGTTCCTCTTCACTTTCGCCGTAAGGGTGGTGTCATCTGCATATCCGAGGTTATTGATATTTCTCCCGGCAATCTTGATTCCAGCTTGTGCTTCTTCCAGCCCAGCGCTTCTCATGATGTGCTCTGCATATAAGTTAAATAAGCAGGGTGACAATATACAGCCTTGACATTCTCCTTTTCCTATTGGGAACCAGTCTGTTGTTCCACGTCCAGTTCTAACTGTTGCTTCCTGACCTGCATACAGGTTTCTCAAGAGGCAGGTCAGGTGGTCTGGTATTCCCATCTCTTTCAGAATTTTCCACAGTTTATTGTGATCCACACAGTCAAAGGCTTTGGCATAGTCAATAAAGCAGAAATAGATGTTTTTCTGGAACTCTCCTGTTTTTTTGATGATCCAGCAGATGTTGGCAATTTGATCTCTGGTTCCTCTGCCTTTTCTAAAACCAGCTATATGTATGATATATATTATATACTGTATAATATGTTTTAAATATATATATACACATATACACAGAGAAAGAGAGCACATCCTATAAAATAAACTTTGTAGAATGCCTATTATCTAAGTGTTTTATATGAGTAAGAAAAGTACCTAGAAGGATACATGTTAACTTGTTATCAGAAAGACTTCCAGGGGAGTAGAATGGTAGGAAGGAGAGAAAGGAGAGTCTTAGGTCACACTTTAATGTGGAATCACATCACAGATATATTTAAACTTACGCAAATTCTATGATGTAGGCAGAGGATAGGGAGACAGCAAGGCCTAAACACAAGCCATCTACCTTGTTGTTGTTGTCCAGTCACTAAGTCATGTCTCTTTGTGACCCCATGGGCTATAGGACGCCTGGCTTCCCTGTCCTCCACTATCTCCCGGAGTTTGCTCAAGTTCATGTCCATCTACCTTACTGAGTGCTTAATTAAAGAACAGTGACCTGTTCCAATGTTGGAGAAAAATCAGTTGTGTTATACTTGCTGAAAGAAAACATGTGGGTTTCCAACAAAATACTATACTCCTAGGGGGGGGATTTTCGAGGCAACAAATACAATTTTTACCTGACTGTGGCACCTAACCCCCTCCTGAGATACAACCCCAATGCTGCAGTGTACACCTTTCTGCTACAAACATGTATTATGACTTTTGTGATATTAAAAAACAAAAACCGGACAATACTTCAATATTTCTGTATCTCTAATATACATTTAAATAAACAAAAATCTTAATACACATACCTGCTTACCAGTGAAACCCTGGCAAATAATCTTCGTATTTTTATCAACATAGAGATGCTTCCTGGAAGTTGTATAAGAGCAATGCCGAATTCCATTCTGTTGCACTGAAAAGTAAAGAAAATATGACACATTACAATTTTTTCCAAACTTTTGGACTACGGACTTAACCTAGTGGCAAAAAAAAAAAAAATCCCCTATAAAGAGGAAGCTATCACGTAATGGTGGCAGCTTTCAATGTCACTTTTTAAATAAGACATATTAAAGATAAAAATTGATTAAAGAAACAAAAAAAAGAGATACTGTTCTGTTCTTCAGAATCCCCTTTCTACTGAGAACCCCAATCTTGTAGCTTTTTCTGAATGAAGAAAGGAGAGGTTAAGTTCATAATTTTTATTCCTCAGAAAGAAATCCAGTGCTCAGATAAATAGCTCAAATTAAAAACGAGGTATCACTCTAATACTCTTTACTAAACAGCCATATGCTTTCCCTATTTGACCCCCCATTTTTAAGCCCAACATCTCTCAACAAAAGATGAACTAACAGGCCAGCTTTGTCAGAACTACTAAGAACTACTCTGCAACTCATTCCCTGGTAATAATATTAACATTAAATGTTAAGTCATAGAATAAGGGCTTCCCTTGTGGCTCAGCTGGTAAAGAAACTGCCTGCAATGCAGGAGACCTGGGTTCGATCCCTAGGTTGGGAAGATCCCCTGGCGAAGGGAAAGGCTACCCACTCCAGTATCCTGGCCTGGAGAATTCCATGGACTGTATAGTCCATGGGGTCGCAAAGAGTCAGACATGACTGATTGACTTTCACCTTCATAGGATAAAACGTGTCTAAAACATAATCCAAAAATTACTTAAATTTGGTCTCTTCTGATGTAAGACTGAAGATCTCACATCTAAAAGAAATTGGGAAAATAAAATAAATAGGAAAAGGAGATGAGGGAGAAACATGTAAAAAACACCTGAGTTATTTTCACCAACTTACACCTCAGTGAAACTGAGAAACCTAAGTAGCTCCCAGAGCCAGCTCCCTGTATTTCAAAAATCAGTAGGAAGCAGAGCACAGATGAATTAAAAATTGTGGGCTATCTTCTAAATCCCCACCAGGGCCCCAAAATGCTGTCTCTGTGGCCCATCCTGGCCCTTTTCAATTGCTAACACCTACCACTGAGGCAGCCCATGAAAGTCAGGTCTAGAAAAGGACATCTATCTCATCATAAATTTGTCCAGAGTCGACTCAACACTTTTTGTCCTGAATCACAGCTTATATCCTCCTAAGCCCTCAGACCTCAGATTCCACAACTGATCTGCTTCTGGCCCTTTGAGCACCCCTTGATTCGTCTTCACTGACCTCACATGTAGCCCACCAGGCTCCTCTGTCCATGGGATTTCCCAGGCAAGAATACTGGAGTGGGTTACTATGCCCTCCTCCAGAGGATCTTCCTGACCCAGGGATCAAACCTGTGTCTCCTGCATTGGCAGGCAGATTCTTTACCACTGAGCCAACTGGGAAGCCTACACTGACCTCAGCTTCCAACAACTTTGAATTCTGGAGTCCCCTGAATCTCAAGGGAAGAGAGAGGGCTGGAATTCACCCTGACCAACCCGGAGAGAAGTATTCAGTATGCACACAGATGAGCTGCATTCTTGGACTAGACTAAGCTGAACAAGAGGCCCTGAGGGAGCGCTGAGGGTCAGTCCCGGCCCAGTGAGCATGGCTAAGCACCTGAACCCGGGACAGTGAACAGGAACTGTGGCCTGAGACCCCACCCTCACCAGCGCTTGCCCTCGGTTCCCCATTCTCCCAGCTGGAGACGCAGAACCACAAAACTCCTATTAGAGCTTTCCTCCCCTCTGCTATGCTGGCAGAACTTGCCCAACAGTCCCTCCCACTCCTGGAATATTCAACACACAGCCCATCTGTCAGGAGTTTCCAGTGAGGAAAAGTACAAGATCTGATTGCAAGAGCAAATAAGATGAGGATATCTGGAGCCCACACTTGCTTTCCGAAGGTACAGTTTTGTCCTCTACAAGTACTCTTACACTCCACCTTAACAAAGCCTACAGCAGACAGTTCACTTCTCCTTCCATGGGGCAGGAGTGGCCCTGTCACCCTGAGAAAGGACAGGCCTGCCTACATTTGTAAAGCACGGCTTCAGTATCAGTACAACTCCGATCATGACCCTCTCCTATTTTCTTCTACTCCAAATCTCCAAGATCAGCTTTATGGAGCCCAAGAATTCACACCACCAGACCTCTGGTGCTTATAAAAACTACATCTGCAAGTGTGATGAACAGCAGCTCACCTCCCAAATAACCTCGGAGCCCTTTAGTATTGCTCAGCCTATGTGACGACCCTACCATTCTACACCATCTAGAGAAGTGGATCTTGGGAGATCATGTACATGTGGGTACATGAACTCTCCCCTTCCACTGTATGAGCTGATACCAAGGCTTCAGGTAAGCTGGAACCAACAGACTATCGTCACCCTTGAGCCAACCCCAAAGTACATGTTCAAAGATAAGGAAATGAAATTCTGACCACAATCTGTCCCAAAAAGAAACCTGTACGATGCCAGACAAGGTATCACTCATACTGAAATGAGAGGAAGCGAGAATAATCAAGCACTTATGAAACTCAAAGGAAAACCTTGTGTTGCCCAACAAGCCATGGTGTTCCATAATCATCAAAAAGGCCTTTTTAAGTTGAGAAAACAGAAGATGAATCTGCCCCTTCTCTGGCCCTTTACACTAGTCGTGCTCACCCAACTGCCACAGTTTTAAGGAGGACCCCAGACTTCTGCCACCCCAAGCCACCATGACACAGGTAAAGATAGGTGGCTCTATTTAAGGCAGAATCATAATCAAATCAATGATAAATCTTACCACTGGTGACATCAGAGAATCAAGGAAATTCTTCTGCTTTTGCCATTTGTCTGCATTCAGATGGACATAATGCAAAATATACTTATATTCCTAGTAAATCTCACCAAATTTTAAGTCGCATATGTAATTTTCCTTGGAGAAGGAAACCTGGAGAACCCACTCCAGTATTCTTACCTGGGAAATCCCATGGACAGAGGAGCCTGGCAGGCTACAGTCCATGGGATCGCAAAAGAGTCAGACATGACTTAGGGACTGAACAACAATGTCATTTTCCTAATTCTTCCCCACCATAGACAGTCCAAGCTCAGAATCACAGGCTGCAGGCTCCCCAAGGAAAGCAGCTTCTCCTTTTTCTCACCACTACTATACCTCTTCACCTTTCCTCCCAACAATTCCACAGTTCTCTAATTTGGACTGGTAGAGAGTGCAAGCTACCAGCTGCTAGAAACACTAAACCTGTCAGACTGGTCATTTTCTTTCCCTACTTGATTACTTCTCCATCCAAATTATCAATCAAATATCCTACGTAATGACATTTTTTTTAAAAAAAGTTTATTCTACTTCTGCTGTCTTCAATGGTCTGTCCATTGCTTCAAGAGGCCTAATCATATTTTGGTTTTAAATACAAACCTGATCTCTATAATAAGAGTACCCTATTTCCTAAAAATAAATCTAGAACATAGGGCATACTTTAGTCAAACCGTCTGACAAGTATTTCTCACCTTTCAACGAGTCAATGTACTCATTCTCCTGAGAATTTCACATGCATTGACTCATGTGAGTTCACGTTTAAATAAAATGTCATGTGGTGAGGAACCTGAATTTTCATATGACATTTGTGACTTGTGAATACAATCGGGTGTTTGGAGGGGATCTGAGATTAGAGAGAATGGAAACAAAATACTTTCATGTGGTGTCTAATTATAAGCACCACACCTGCAGACTAAAGGGTGCACAGATTTTGTTAATTTTACTTAGAAATAATGCAGTAAAGAAAGTATTTCTGGCTACATTTCTTTTGGGGCTTTCCAAGTAGCACAATGGTAAAGAATCTGCCTGCCAATGCAGGAGAAACAGGAGATGCGGGTTCAAATTCTGAGTCAGGAAGAGCCCCTGGAGTAGGAAATAGCAACCCACTCCAGTATTCTTGCCTGGAAAACTCCATGGACAGAGGAGCCTGGCAGTCTACAATCCTTGGGTTGCAGAGTCGGACACGACTGAGTGACTGAGCACATGCACAAGTTTTTTTTAGTATCATCTAAATATTTTCAGAACTTCTACCTGTAAATTCCATGAGTATAAGGACCATGGCTTGTACCTGGCATCTCCCATGGCATATGGTACAGGGCTTACAAAGCACATGTACAGAAAATGTTTTAATTTCAGGACAAGAGATGGGATCTATGAAAAGAAAGACATATAGAACTAAATATCAAAAGTTCCATCTCTTTTTGTGTGAACTGGAAAAATGTCAATCCATTACCAGGAAAAGAGGGGGAAAAAGTCCTATATCTAATTTTGTACATGCAAAGATCACTGGTTTCCCAATAATTTGTATAAAAAATCCAGTCCTAAATACTACTAGCAGTCCTCAATGCTGCTACAATCTAGTACAAATTCCATGCTAAGCAGTTTTGTTTTTAACAAATGAAATCCAGGAAGCAGTAATGTAATACAAATTGACTATTCTACTACAGGAGAAAAGAAAAATCCTAAAGCAAAATATAGCACAGGCAGAGTTAAAGGCAATGACCCACCAGGAGAGTGGTTTCGTAACACGTGACAGGCAAGGAGGAAGATCATAGCAACCTGAGCAACCCAGGGACCAAGAGGAAGGAGGGGATGAAAGCCCAACAGAAAAATGGACAAAGGCCATAAACAAGAAACACAACTGGTGACAAACAAATCATAAATCAACCTATGAGAAGATAATGACTCAACTAATATTATGGAAGTGAGTATTTTTAATTAAATATTAGGGCAGCAGGAAGGCCTGAAGTCGGCCACCAGGCAGAATTTCCCAGTGGTGAAGGCCTTGGGACATCTCCAGGGAATGTGGGGGAGTTGCCTTCTCTCCAGGTTCTCAGAAATGGGCCAACCTAACCTTGGGACTGCCTCTCAGAGCAGCTGAAAAGCACAGCCAGGAATCAGACAGGCCTGGGCTTGAATTTATGGCCTGCCGCTCACCAACTCGGTGACCTGAGGCAGGTCTTTTGACCCCCCCTGGCCTCAGTCTTCCCTTCTGTAAGTGGAACAACAGCTGTTCACGAGGCTGTGATGCTGATGGGAGATGACACCTGTAAACTGTGAAGTGCCTGGTCCTCCCTGAACTGGGTTCACATCCTACATGAGCACAAAGGCCAATCATTTTCTAAAAAGAGAGAACATACAATTCATATTTTAAAATCAAATAAGTCAGAAGGGTTTTACATTCTCATGCATAACCATTATATGCTTATATGTAAATATATTAATCCATGTCTACATAAAACATTCAGTAGGCAGACATGTACTAGTAAATTTTTAGCATCTGAAATATTTTTAAAGATGCAGCCGTACTGTAAAAATGGGGATAATATTATGCACCTCACAGGCAACATGCGAATAGATGAGATAATAATATAGAGAGCATGCAGCATAATAACTAGGGTAGATAAAGTGTGATTTCACTACTAGCTATTTATTACTGACATAGAATGAAAAGACCAGACTGCTTTGAGATATTCATTGTGCCAGGCTCTCTCCCAGACACTAGAGATTCAGGGGTAACAAGACAGACTGAGGCCCACATGAAGCTTCCTGAGGTATAAACATTAAACAAAGAAACACAAAACCCCAACAGTGCCAACTGTAATAAAGGCTATGAACGAAAGAGACTAAATAATCCGAAAAAAATGTGTATCAGCCAGCCACAGGCGAGTTCTCTCCCCCTCAGAGTCACCACCCCAGCCACAAGATGGCTGCAGTGTGCACACAAGTGTGGCCAAAAGCAGCTGCCCACATTGGACTAAGACCACAGATGGCGCTGGTCACTGGTGTGTGACCAGTACTGTGCTCCTAACCAGTAGCCGGAGACTATTCATGAAATACTCCCACTCCAACTGCTCTCTCAAACTATGCTCTTGTTGCTCATTTAATCAGGTTTGTATTCCTGATTTTAACAAATGTATACTTACTAATCATATGTATTATGCATCTATAATGTGCAGACTATGAGGGTCCCTACCTAGAGGGCCTTAAAGTATAGCAGAGTAGCTCAGCAGCCACTTACTTCTAAGCCCCAATCTACTATTCAGATGTGAAATTATATATTCATTTAGTATCTACTTACAGATGAAGCATAATGGGCTCTAAGTACTATATTTCATCAAATCTAAAACACTACTGATTTTAAGAAGCGCTATTAAGAACTAGTGTGAAGAAAATGCTGCCAATTTACTGTAAAATACATCAATTATAAGACATTCAAATTTTAGGAATGTTATTAATATTAAAAAATGTGGGTTTATGGCAACAAAATGCCTGCCTTTGGTGGAAATTATATTCTTCCCCTATATTTGGAGAAATTACTTTTAATATCCCCAACGAAGTTTTTATGGAAAAACAAGTTTGAGGTCAGATGATCAAGTCACCTTCTCATGGCTACATTGATACATTGAGATCAAGGCCGTTTTGTATTTCTGAAATAAAGATTTGGTTCTTAGATGCAATGACAACAGGTACTAGTTATCAGAAACACCACTGTTGAGGGTCCCCTTTTCCAAACTACACTTCTAAATATCTTCCCAATTCCCAAAACAGGACTATACAACTTGGCAAACACGTGGAAAAGGCAGATGACGCCTCTGAGCAGAGTAGTAACCTTCTCAACAAACCAGTGAGGCTGCCAAAGAAAAAGAAAAATCAGAACTTAAAAAAAGGGAGGCTCAGTGTATCACCCAGCAAGCATGTAGTAGAATGGATGCTGCAAAGTCAGAAGACCTCAGCTCTAGTACCCATTCTGATACTGGCGAGGAAACATTTGGGGTTTATTTCCATATTTGCCAAACAAAGGAATGGGACCAGTTTGGCTGTAAGGTTCACTTTTAGGCATCAAAACGCCTTACTTCTGAAGTTCAAAAATACTGGCTCTTAAACAGACATTTTTCCAAAGAATATATACAGATGGCCAACAGGTAACGTGAAGAGGAGTTCAACATCACTAACTGTCTGGGAAACACACAAATCAAAACCATAGTGAGATTTCACCTCACCCCTGTTACAGTGGCTATCACCAAAAAGACAAGAAGTAAGTGTTGAAGAGAATCTGGAGAAAAGGAACCTTTGGGTGCCTTTAGCAGGAAGGATATTGGTGCAGACACTATGGAAAACACAATCGAGGCTCCTCAAAATATTAAAAACAGAACTGTCCTATGACCCAGCAATTCCACTTCCAAGTATTTACCTGAAGGAAACAAAAACACTAAACTGAAAGGAAGCCCCATATTCACTGCAGTACTGTTTACAATTACCAGGATATGGAAACAGCCTCAGTGTCCATCGACAGAAGAGTGGATAAAGAAAACGTGGTATATATGTTAATTTGCACACACAGATACACAATATGTAATATTACTCAGCCATAAAAAAGAAAATCTTGCCATTTGTGACAACACACATGGACCTGGGGGGTATTACACGAAGTAAAATAAGTCAGAGAAAGACAAATACCAGATGATCTCACTTATATGCGGAATCTTAAAAAAAAAAAAAAACAGAGACACAAAACCTGAGTTCACAGGTAAACAGACAGGTGCTGCCAGAGTTGGAAGGTGAAAGGGCAAGTGAGGAAAGACACACATTTCCACTTAAAAATAAGTCATGAAATGTAATGTACAGCATGGTGACCACAGTTGATAATACTATATTGCACATTTGAAAGTAGCTAAAAAGTTCTCATCACAAGAAACAAAAACGGGAAATTATGCATGGTGATAGACACATATCACAGTAGACAGATATCACAATATATACAAATATCAAAATATTAGGTTGTATACCTAAAACTAATATGTTTCATGTCAATTATACTACAATAAAGATAAAAAATACTAGCTCTTGTTCTCTATTTACTTCTCAAAGACCCAACTTATAGGAACTACTGGCTTGTGTTTAAAACAATTTTGCACTACCTTATACTTCTTGAAATCTTTCACTATTTCAATATCAAAGGTGCTAATAAAATCCTTAAGCATTCTCATGGAAGAAATCCTTATTATTTTTCATTTTATTTTCTCTCCCCATTTCAACTGAGTTCTTTCTCTCTTTTCCTAAGGACTGTTCTATTGGCTCAAGAATTTCTAAATATTCTAGGCTGCCATCATCAGGTCGAAAAGCGTTTGTGGGGTTTTTTCCTAACTCAAATCAACATTGCAACACTTACAACCTTCAGCACAAAATGTGCATTAAAACTTAAGAGAATAAAGGGGACAAAACTCCACAGTAACTCTAGTTCTACTACTAACCTCAGAGCCTAAATAATTTGTGACTGTCTTTAAAAAAAAGTTTGCAAGGTGCTATTGTTGTGGCTGTGATTTTTCTAGTGAGAGCGGAAATGGGCTTAGGAATGTGACATGAGAAAAGATGTGGGAGATTCAGAGGTTCTTAAACATCAACCCCGTTATTTGTAACCTCTCTAATATAAAAGATACCTTGGTTTAGATCTCAGACCTTTAGTGACAAGGTAATCACATGACTAGGATAATTCAAGGCCACGCCAGCAACAGGAAGCTAAACTAGATGACCTCTTAAGGCCTCAGGATCCCAAAGTCTAGGAATAAAGAATAAAGAAGCTCAAGCTCTGTGAGAACAGGTTCATTAGGTATCACTAAGGGTGGATTCAAGATCTTAATCTTTCAGACACTTTCTTCTATAGACTCTGCTCCTAAGACAGCAAACCTATCTGAAGCAAGGATTTTTCAGAAACTCAGAAAAGCAAGAAAGACATGGGTATAACTAATTCCTTTCTTCTTTCTGCCTACAATATCCTTGATTATCCTTTAAATCATGTAATAAAAATCTCCAGAAAACTCTTCCAAAGAAACCCAACTTCTTCCTACTTGCCAAGGTTTGTTCTTAGGTGATCTGGTAGCTAACTGTAGCAACAGAGTGTACAATCATTGTTGTACACTTTTAAAATGTAATTTTCTCAAGAAATGAATCATCTCATCCAATATTCAGTACCAGAAGCAGAACTAGGAGCAAAGCAGAAAAAAGGAAGTTAGAAAAAAACTAACTTTGGTTGAGTACCTATTTCATCCAAGGTGCTTTATATAAATTGTTCCCTTTATTCTGCATGGTGAACCCTGGACTTCATCATTTTTAGAATGCATTTTTTTTCAATTTTTCTTTTTTTACATTTCTTAAATCAGGATGAGACTGACAACCAATGGTGTGTCAGTTTTAATTAGCAATCATTTCCCACTGTTAGTGGCAGACAAAACAGCAGTACATCTTAGAAGTGACAGTGTCTCAGATTGATTAAAATATGGTAATGATTTCATGGAATGTGAACAGAAATTGAGAAACAGATGTAGAAACACCCCCCAGAGTTATTACCTAGTCTGTACAGAACCAGGCAGACTTCAAACGCTGATGTGGCTGATTCCAAAGTCTTTTCCTACACAACCTACCTAACAAACACAGAGACTTTGAACATAGCAAGAATTTTCAACAGTCAGCGTTATTATCAACCTTGGGTGTTAAGTTTTCAGGAACTGAAGAATTCACACTGCCTGGTGGAGACACTACAAGTAAGTTGGTTAAGACCCTAGCCAACCCTAAGCTTGCAGTTTTCTGGTCTGTGCTGACTCTAAATGCATCCTCCTGAAGATTCACCTTACAATCTAAGGAAAGGACAATTTAAAGTATAGGACCGTCCTGTACAAGGCTCAGCCTGACTCTCCAATTTCCTACCGATTTCCTGCCCGTACTTCTCAACCCACTCACCCTCCCAGAGACTTCATCCTGGGCCACATCACTTGTCACTTTCCTGAAGATCCTGTCCAGATGCCGCCCCCATCCCCCACTCATCAACGCAGGATCAAGGGCGTGCAAGATCCAGACACCACGTCTGCAGTGCTCCCAGACCCGAATCCTGGCTGAGTCGCTCTACTTCCCCACTCGCCAGCAGCCCAACAGGTTCCCGCCCCACTTAACGAGCAAAGCTTCCTCCGTCCCCGGGGGTCCCAAGCTTGGGGGTCCCAAGCTTGGGGCCCCCGCAGAGATCCCGCCCCGGCGGGCCCAGCCGCGGCCTGGACCGGGGTGCTGGGCCAGGTGAGGCCGGGAACTCGCGGGGGCTTGGAGGACAGAGTCCCGGCCGGACTCACAGAGGAAGGCGCGGGACAGGAGGCGGGCGGCGGCGAGGCCGCTGCTGCCAGAGGCCATGGTCGCAGCGGCACAGGCAGCGGCGAGGGCTGCGGTCATCCGCCAATGACACTCCCAGGCCCCCGGGGAACCTGGCGGGGGCCGAGGCGCGAGGAGGAAACGCGTGGCCAGAGCGTTCGCCGGTATGAATTTACCTCCACAGAGGCCTCTTCACCCAACATTGGTCCTCGCAGGTAGAGAAGAAAACGGCTTCTTAACGAAGAAGTGGACAATAGCTTGGCTTTTCCCCGGAAACGTGGCTTTACCCCGACAATAATTACAACTGGCAGCTCAGGGGACACCCCACCGACGCCGGTCGGCGCGGGGCATTATGGGAAATGTAGTTCAATGGCCACAATTTGTGGGAAGTTTGGGTGGGGGCCTGCGGAAAGGGAAGCGTCAGAGAAAAGGGGGAGTCAAAGCCACCGGCACGGTGTCAAAAGGAGTGAGGAAACAGTGAAGCGAGGTGCAAAGAGCAATGCAGAACCTTTCAAGGCCCTTCCAAGGCCAAGGTGCAGACTTCCTTCATTTCCCCATCTGCCATATGGAGAGGGTGATACCCTTGCGAGGACCGGGAAGAATTACCAAAGGGAACGATGAATATGAATTCGTGCAGTGAAGACGAGGATGTGACGAGAAAGACCAAACGCTACCTTCCTGGCACCTAACTTCTTGGAATATGAAGCTTTTGGTTAAACAAGCTATTGTGAAGCCTATAGAGTGCCTCTCCTGGAGATCCCGGAGGACTGAAGTTAAAGATCAAATGAGTATTAGTTACTCAGTCGTGTTCGACTCTTTAGGACCACATGGACTGTAGCCCGCCAGGCTCCCCAATCCATGGAATTCTCCAGGCAAGAATACTGGAATGGGTAGCCATTTCCTTCTCCAGCGGATCTTCCCGACCCAGGGATCAAACCCGGGTCTCCGGCTTTGCGGGCAGATTCTTTACCATCTGAGCCAATAGGGAAGCCCTAGATCAAATGAGACCGCTCCTTGTTTGAACAAAGCGGTCACTCCTCTGTAAGAGCTTTAGAAGGGACCTCCTAGAGTCTTAAGAGTCAAAGGGTTAGCAAGAAATAAAGTAACCCACCTCCCTGCCTTTGACCTTGATCGTTAGTCCTCATCTTTATCATCAATGAAATTATAACCCTAACTTACTTAAGTAATCATCATAATCTACACAGAGATACATGTAAGGTAGGAGTGGGATTGCCCATGGAGATTGCCCAGTATTTGCTCTGTGACCCAGATATTGCAAATCCCTGCTTGGATTTGACAGTACCCAAAATTCCTTCAATCTAATGGATCATGTCCTTGCTATCATTTAAATATTACCAGTGGTTTCCAGATAGGTCCAGAATAAAGACTCATTTTAAAGAGCAAAGTTTTACATGGTAATACTTATATTTTTGTTTCATTTAATTACTAAAATGGATGATGATGAAATATATAACTTTGGTATGATTTTAATGAATTTTCATCTCCACAAAGAAAGGGCTTTTCTTTTTTTTTTTTTTTTTTTTTTTTGGAAACTTATGTATCTCCAGCACCTAGAACAATGTCTGGCACAAAGAGAGAACTCATTATTTACTGACTTAACATGTAAGAGAAATACCATTTACATTATTTATTGAGTTCACCCACAGTGGTTGATGTTCCTAAACATATTTCAATCCCTGCTAGTAACTACACCACCACCCCAAGTCCACAGCTCATTAATGAGAAGCTACTGCACTAGACATGATCTGTACCATTTATTTTTGTATGCAGATTGTTTTGGAGTCAGACAGATCTGGATTCAAATTCCAACTCTGCCACTGACTATATGACCTCTGGGTCTCAGGTTTTCTCACCAAGAAGGGGATGAAACTCCCTAACTCATCATAGGGTTATGACCAGTTAATGTATTAGTATGTAAAGTTTTTAGTACCTTGTAAACCTCAATTCTGCAGAAGGTAATGGCAACCCACTCCAGTACTCTTGCCTGGAAAATCCCATGGACAGAGGAGCCTGGTAGGCTGCAGTCCATGGGGTCGCGAAGAGTCGGACATGACTGAGCGACTTCACTTTCACTTTTCACTTTTATGCATTGGAGAAGGAAATGGCCACCCACTCCAGTGTTCTTGCCCGGAGAATCCCAGGGATGGGGTCGCACAGAGTCGGATACGACTGAAGTGACTTAGCAGCAAACCTCTATTCATGAGGTCCCAAAGAGTCGGACACGACTGAGCGATTGAACTGAACTGAACTGAAACCTTCAATGCTGCTGCTAAGTCACTTCAGTCGTGTCCGACCCTGTGTGACCCCATAGACGGCAGCCCACCAGGCTCCCCCGTCCCTGGGATTCTCAAGGCAAGAACACTGGAGTGGGTTGCCATTTCCTCCTCCAATGTGTGAAAGTGAAAAGTGAAAGTGAAGTCGCTCAGTCATGTCCGACTCATAGCAACTCAATGGACTGCAGCCTACCAGGCTCCTCCGTCCATGGGATTTTCCGATAAATGGTAGTTATTAAAGATAGGAACTTTCTTCTTCACACGGTAGGATGATATTATGAGGTTTTTACTAATATTAGTAACTGGATGTGGAACAAGACATTTCCATTTGGCAACAAGTCATAAAGACCTCCACATTCTAAGAAGGGGAGCCTAGAGGCTACCTCTCTCCTGACTTCAATAAGAAGTGGCCAAACTTGTCTTCGGATTTTCACCGTCACTGTCCAGCAGCTCCAATAAGCAAAAGACAGGAATTCATTCAGTGAGGGAATTCTTCTGAGTCATGAGTTGTCAGTTTGATATGTTTTTTCCCCCCCCCCCCACTCCCAGGCAAATTAGTGGGAGAGGGCTCCTAAACAAGCAAACTGACAAAAATACGAGATTAAATCCAAGGCAGAAATTCATGCACCCTTCACAGTGCCTTAGAGTAGATCTGGGAAAAGAATGCTCAGGAAAACTTGAGTTTGGTTGAGACTAACCTAGAGACTAATGTCTGCATCCTGATTGGAGAATTCCAGACAGGGGGCCAGCTGGAGCAGCCCTCGTTGGCAGGCAGGGAAGTATTTGGTGTGGCAAAATGCATAATAGTCCCATCAGTGAAATGGATGTTGGGAAAGAAAGCTGAGCTTCCCCCTAAGAGGATCTACTAGAACAAAGAACCTTAGGATAAAAGACCATGGAAGACTCCCCTCTCCCCACCCCCAGGAGCAAGAGGGGGCAGAGGGAGTTATCAGAGTTCAGCCAAAGAGCATAAAACCCACATCAGGATGCTGTCCAGATGGAATTCACTAGTCAGGAAAGGAGGAGAGGAACTACTGAAAAATCCACAAAGAGCCAGAAACCTAGAGCATGTGGACCATCAGGAGAGAACCACAAACAGCACATTCAAAGAGATTTTATCCAAACTGCACCCCACCCCTGCAGGCCAAGAGCAAGGGAGTGAAGGGGGGAGGAGTAAATAGAGAAGAAAAGAGACCTTACTCCATCTAGCTGCAGATTGGGGGTCCATAGTTCATGCCAGACCTGAAAGGGGGAAGAAGCTTTGAACTAGGTATACAATTGAAGTTTTAAATTGGATCTAATGGGGCACCATTATTCATTTTAAATATAGGTTATTTATCTCCATGGGTCAAAATTCAAAAAGTACAAAAAATTTATATAGTGAGAAAACTTCCTTCCACCTGTCTTTCTACCACCTATTTCTTATAGCCTCACATGGCAGAAAGAGTGTGAGAGAGCTCTTTGGGGTCCCCTCTATGAAGGCACTAACCCCATTTAAGAAGGTATCACCCTCATGACCTAATTACCTCCCAAAAGTCCCACCTCCTAAAACATCACATTGGAGTTTGGGGTTTCAACATACAAATTTGAGGGAGATGCAAACATTCAGAACATTGTACCTAAGCCCAGTTTTGCCCACTTCTTTCTGGGAAAAAAATTACCTTTTAAAGGGAAAAATAGCTGCCTTATCCTTCATAATAAAAGTACACTTAGAGAGAACTGTGTTGTAAACAAGAGAGGCTAGGTCTTCGGAGCTGATGAGACAGCCTAAACCCTCAGTAGGTATCATTAATCCCTTCATAAAACAATGTTGAGAATTGGGAGCTTGTGTTCTTGGCCTTGTTTATGGGAGATGGTACAACACAAATCAGAAACACTTAACCTCAGAATAGCTTCAGCTTTTGGAAAATTGGGAGAAGGGTTGGGGATTATTTTTATCTCAAGTACAGCTACAGAGGCAGAATCACACAGCGCAATTTTGAGAAAGAACCAGCTTAACATCATTAACTGATGTGAGCAGAGGCAGGCTCTTTCCCTCTCCCCTTACAGGAACTGGTACTGCTAGTTTAGCTACCTTTGCCTAAGAGTGAGGACAAATGACTTTTGACTTAAAGAGCCTTTCTCAAAGCCTGTTACACTTCTTTGAAGGATTATAGCACCTCTGAAGGGGAGGTTTCATCTGCATTGTACCCTTACAGAAATGTCAAGAGCTTTGATCTTTCCTTTGGAAGAAATGGCTTCCAAATATAATTTCTTTTCCCCGTACTTGAACCCTATTGCAAATTTGGTCCCCTAGGAAGGAAACTCTGAATACCCCGTGCAAGAATACTCTAGGGACCAACTCTTGTTGAAGGGAAGAGAGCAAGACTGGGAAAAGAGAGAGAGGTCCAAGAGAGAGTGCAGGCCCAATGCCAGTCTTGGCCAGTGCCCATAACAATTGCCCTGAACGAGGCAAGATGCTGATGATGAAGCTGAAGCTCCGATATTTTGGCCACCTGATGCAAAGAGTGGACTTACGGGAAAAGACCATGATGCTGGAAAAGACTGAGAGCAGGAGGAGAAGGGGACAACAGAGGATGAGATGGTTGGATGGCATCACTGACTCAACGGACATGAGTTTGAGCAAACTCTGGGAGATAGCGAAGGACAGGGAAGCCTGGCATGCTGCAGTTCAAGGGGTTGCAAAGAGTCAGACTTAGCGACTAAACAACAGCAAGGCAATACGGGTCATCAACATGCGTGAGCAGCCCTGGGAGGGGCATGATAATGGACCCATGAAATTCCTGAAAGTGTGGTGGTGGCTGGGGAGATAACTGAAGATTCTCTGCCAACAGTGGTCCCCAGTAGGAAGGCAGCATATCCGTCAGTGTAGGAGCATATGGGAGACCCATCACAGTATCAACCAGATGTCCCTTCCAGGAGAAAGTCTGTTGGGAAATCTAGAACCTGAAGTCCAAGTCCTTTCCTTTCTCAGGGTAATCAGTGCTTTCCCATGATGTCCAGTTAGACCAGTCATTCTCTCACAAAGTTTCTCATTGCCTTGAGAAATGGAACTGCTATTGGCCCAGTTTAATAGATGGTCCCTCCCAAGTTATGCATTCATATATTAACAGCTATTGCCAACATCTTCACAAATAAGTGATTCATGTTGAGAATTTCTGGAATTAGAGCCAGGAGACCTTGTTTTGCACCCCTCTCTGATCCTTCTAGGATTTTCCTTCTTCATCAAGTACAGCTTTAAAAGTTTTCTGTCTTTCTCTCTCTCTTTTTTTTTTTTTGTGTATATATATATATATATATATATATACATATTCATATATCTATATATACATATATGTGTGCCTATATATACACATATTCATGTATCTTTATATATGTGTGTGTATGTATTATTCATTTATCTCTCTAGATGTGCATCTATGTGTGTGTGTGTGTTTACTTTTTTATTTTTTGTAGCAGATGAAAATCAAGACACCAGGAAAGAGCAACTTTCCTTGAAATTCTGGCATGTAGCTGAAGATGTAACATTGTGTCCCACTCTGCAATCTAGTGGACTGCAAAGAAGAGTGCTGAGAATTAGTACTGAAAGGAGAGAAAAGCAAGGTCTTGAGGCCTATGGAGAGGAAGGAAGAGAGACGGGAGAAGTCAGGTATGGGCTGAAAGAGTACTCCAAGGGGAAGAGAGTAACCCATGTTCTTGGAAGACTATGGACTCCTCAAAAAGCAACTCCAAAGGCTACCAGGTCATGAAGCCTCTGTCTCAGGTCCCTAACTCCTCTGTGTACAGTATTTTCATAGCCTGGGGCTCTGAAAATTGCCTTTTTCATCGAGGCTTTACATGTTAGTGAAATAAATGAGGGTATTGGGCTTTGAAGAATGGTATCACCTAACAGAAGTTGAAAGGATCTTCATGGACCCAAGAGGATGCAATTTCATTCTGGGACATTGTCTCACATGGCCACTGGATTGTTATTTTATTACCTAGAGGGATGAACGTATATTTAGCTTTGCTTCATGTCTCATACAAAGGTAATAAACTCACTCACTATACATTTTACAGATAATTTCTATTTTGAGATTCATTCTTTTCAGTGTCTTCTAAATATCCTCCAACATTAAACACATTACTTCTCTAACCAGAAAGAATAATCAGTAGTTTGGGTTTTTATGGATGATCTGTGATCCTCTATGTTAGCTTATAGCTTTTTGTCTGCCAGAGATACAAATTGTCTCTTCCCAGCAGAAAAAGTAACTCCAAAGTTTTGAACCCACTTCCCCCCAAGTTTTCTTGCCCTGCTGAGTATTTCCTACTTTTATTATGTCACTTGGGAATCTCTGTGCCCTGGTTGTCTCACTTATAAATAATAATAGTGGTGTTATATGCACCACAGAGTCTACAGCAATCAGGGCACAGAAGCAACCTAAATGTTCATCAGCAGAGGAATGGATAAAGAAGATGTGGTATGTATATACAATGGAATATTACTCAGTCATAGAAAGAAATGAAATTAGGTCATTTGTAGAGATGTGGATAGAGCTAGAGACTGTCATGAAGAGTGAAATCAGAAAGAGAAAAACAAATATCACATATTGATGCATATGTGTGAAATCTAGAAAAATGGTATAGATGATCTTATTTGCAAAACAGATACAGAGACAGAAATGTAGAGAACAAACATATGGACACCAAGGGGGATCAGGGTGGGGTGGTGGGATGAACTGAGAGATTGGGATTGATGCATATACACTACTGATACTACATATAGAATAGGTAACTAATAAGAACCTACCATATGGCACAGGGAACTCCACTCAGTGCTCTATGGTGATCTAAATGGGAAGGAAATCCAAAAAGAAGGGATGTATGTATACATACTGTGCAGTAGGAACCAACACAACATTGCAAAGCAACTATTCCCCAATAAAAATTAATTTTTTAAAAAAAGTAATAGAGTTTTTGTGTGGAGGAAATGAGATACTCCATGTAAAACACTAAGAAAACCTTTGGTAAATGTTGCCCATTATTATCACAGGCTCACATTCTCATTTAACTGAAAACTCTGGGACATAGCCTTCAGGCGTAACTCAAGTCATGAGGACCTGCCTCCCTCCAGACATACATCTTCAGAACTCCAACCAAATCCTTCAGTGAGAATACTTCTGTCTTGGTTTCTCTAGAAATCACACTGGGGCTAGGTGATTGGAAAGACTTGCATGCACTTGAAGGTATAGGTGTCAGTGAAGTGGGCAAAGGTGGGCAGCAGGCATCCCTGATAGAGGCAAAGTCACAACAGTGACTCTGTGCCCTTGGAATCTGTGTCCTGCTCTCACGGCTCAAGGTCCTAAAGTCATACACTGCTCCAAATATCCCTGCTTACTCCTACTTTGTGATTTTAGCCTGAGACTTTCAAATGCTTAACCAATAACAATTAGCATGATATCTTTCCTTAAAAATGCTTCCCGAAGAGTTTAGCTCAAGGAGACACAGAATGACATAGTAAATAGGAAAGAGACACAATTTAAATTGAAAAAGCAAATGAAAATATCCTCTACATGCCCATCCAGTGCCAGTGAAAGGGACAAAGCTCACAAATATATAGAACAGAATACACATGGACTTTACCATTAGACTGCGCAGAGCTCAGATCTCTGTCCCAGCTGTTTTCAAAGGATCCCAGGCGATTTCCTATGTTGTGACATAGGTGGCAATTTCTTTTCCTAAAGAAGAGGAAACCTCCCTCCAACACACACACGTACACCTTCACAAATTTAATCTCCAGAGAGTACCCCTCTTGTATGGCTTTCACAAGACATATAATTTTATATCTATATATAAAATGTAGATCATAACATCTGCCTCACAGGGTTATTATAAAGAATGGAAAGACCAACACTCACACAAAGTATTACATTGCACACTTCCTGGCACATGGAAGATCTTTGATCAATGTTAGTTCACCTTCCCTCTGGTCACATGAAAGGTCCTTGATCAATGTCAGGTCAATTTCTCTCTGATCACGTGGAAGGTCCGTGGTTAGTTAGTTCACCTTCCCTCTGATCCGACTAGTTTATTTTTACTGCGATATTGCAGCTGACATTTAAGTACAAATACCTCCGGGTTAAATAGAAGGTTAAAAGTTTTGAATCTTCCTGAAAGTAAAATAAACCAGGCAGGCACTTTATGTATCAAGGTATTAAATAGCATCACCTTAAGTGAGGAGCTGAGAGCAGGTTGTCCTCCTGGAGGCTTAAACCAGTCTAGGGGCTCTGACCAGTACAATGTTCGCTATCTCACACATGACAAGCAGCAACCCCAGACTCACAGTTTTATTTTCTTCAGGAGGCAGCTCCTCAGGGCAGACTTGACCTCACTTACCAACACCTGGTAGCCATGGTTCTGAATGACACTCTAGGTTTTGCAGTCAATGTGTTCTTGATTGTTTGGAGGCAATCATGTTTCTGAGCATGATTTCCATAGAGGGGACTCAGGAGGCCTTCCAAGTCTCCCTGGCTTGCTTTCCTGCCAGCAGGATTCAGGCTCCCAGAAGGAGGCCATCAAAAACACAGATGTCACACGGGTGGAGACAGCATTGAGGCCAGCACATCATGTTTAACTCCAGGTTTTTCTTGAATTTTATTTTATTCTGATAATCCAAAAACTGGGGAAGTTAAGCCCATCTCTCATTCAAAACCAATACACTCATAAGAGAAAAGAAAAATGATATGTCCTTGGTCATCTATTTAGATCAAGCATTATCACCCACACCCCTTAACACCAAAGTTCAGCAACTGAGTCAGAGCAACAGCTGGAGCCAATGGGAACCTCCGTGTCGTTGGCTTAGTGATGCTTCTGCAGGGTCTAAGGACTCAGTACCTCCCAAGGGAAGCATCTCAGGAATTTGCATTTTCAAAAAGCTTTCCAGCTGATCCTCAGGTAGCCTCAGCATTTGGCATTTGCTTATCCTCTTTACATACATGCCAGTCCTGCCAGCAGGTACTGAGAATAAATGAATGTTGCAGACAGTGTTTCACACTATTTAACAGTTGGGAAACAATTAGAAATGAGCTCAGTCATGTTGGGCTGCCCTCTCTGTCTTTATCTGCTCCCTTCACCTTGCCCCTAGGTTGGTAACTTACAATCACCTAGCACAACCATGAGGAGATGAGAAAGAAGACAACAAAATTTTTACTTTTATTAAGAATTATAGATTTACAGGAAATGTAATGATGATTCAGGCAGTGGAGGATGCCTTGTTATATTGGGTGATGGTGAAAGTTCTGCTTCTCATTTGGCCACCTCTGACTCCACCCAGGAGAAAAAGCAGTGTGCTTCATTACTACTGGGTGGGGGTGGATGTTTAGCATCCCACATGGCCTCCACTGATACCCTTGTGAGAGGGTTTTCTTATTAACGAGTAGAGAGGACAGTGCCAGCTTCCCATAGGTCTTCTGGGGGAAGATGAGACATCTTGAGCAAGGATGGAAGTTGTGGTTACCCACCTGACCATGGTTGACAGGGGTGGGGCTAGGGTCATGTTTTTCCTATGATGTTTGGAAGGAGTAGGGTGGTGTCTTAGTCCATTCAGGCTGCTACCAAAGAATACTATAGACTGGGTGGCTTATAAAGAAGAAAAATGTCTTTTTTGCAGTTCTAGAGGCTGGGAAGTCCAAGATCAAGGCACTGGCAGTTTCAGTATTTGATGTGCATCCAGACTTCCTGGTTCACAGACTGAGGTGTCTTCATGTTCAAAAACCTTCAATCACCCTAGGATAAATGCTTGCAAGATACTAAGTTTTGAAAAAAAGATTAAGACTTCCCTGGTGATACAGTGAATAAGAATCCCCCTGCTCATTCAAAAGAGCAATGAAGACCCAGCACAGCCAAAAATAATAAATAAATAGATTAATTAATTTAAAAATAAAAAGAGGTTAAACTGTGACTTTACACAGTAATATTAACTTTGTGAGACCTGGTGGAAAGAATTTTATCTTAATGGCTACTAATACTTACTTCTCCCATGTGGTGCTAGTGGTAAACAACCCACCTGCCAATGCAGGAGACATAAGAGATGCTAGTTTAATCCCTGGGTGGGGAAGATCCTCTGGCAGAGGACATGGCAACCCACTCCAGTATTTTTGCCTGGAGAATCCCATGACCAGAGGAGCCTGGTAGGTTACAGTCCATAGGGTCGCGAAGAGTCGGACACAGCTTAACACGCGCTCATTAATACTTATCCCTGAAGTCTTCTGGGACTTCTTCCCAAACTTCTTTTCTGACTCACTTCCCATTAGAGATATTAGCTTTTTCTACACACATCCTTACACTACTGCTTTCTCAAACATAGCTTAACATTTTCCACAATTCTGTATCTTTGCTTTAATTATAAAATATAAGGATTCAATGCCTTGTGGGGCCCCCAGTGGGGAAGAAGACTTAAATGGGTCCAAAATAAATTAAAAGTTCCAGGAAAGTATAAAAAGTTATTAAGTCACCCCCCAACCCCATCATCAACTCCTGAGGCCACTGCCCCTTTGCAGCTTCACCACCCCTCAGCCTGCAGACTGCCTGCCAATCGGTGCCTTCCTCCACCTCAGCCTGTGTGCACCTAGTCACTCAGTCATGTCCGATTCTTTGTGACCCCGTGGACTGTAGCCCACCAGGCTCTTCTGTCCATGGGACTCTCCAGGCAAGAATACTGGAGTGGGGTCTGAGCCACCAGGGAAGCCCTCAGCTGCCAGCTATTGATTCTGACCTGTTGCCACCCGGATACAACTTGGGGAGGAACTGATGGCAAACGCACACTGTGATTGCCCAAGGCCTTAATCTGCTTTTCCACTTGGGGCTGGAAAAAGTCAGGAAAGGGAGGTGCCTGGAGTTTGATAAGGAGTTAAGTTATCTTGCCTGCTGGTTAATAGCTAACTGGTTAAGAGCTAACTTTATTGCCCAGGTTTGCATAGCTGTTGAACTTTCCCATGGCAAGAAAAGAGGAGCTTGCTTTCACTGCAAAGGCAATAGAAGAACAAAATCTGCAACAGACAAAGATGCCCAAGGAAACCTGATCTTCAAGGCTATCTGCAGTGTTCCCTGCACTCAGTGGTTAAGAAGGAATTTAATGATTAGAACCAATAGATCACATGTCAACTCAACAAATATTGATTCAGGATTGCCTATGTATCTGGACCAGCCCAAGGTGTTGAGCAAAGGAAGCTTCCTGATGCGGAGAGGCCTTCAACTGGGGTGCCAGAGAACAGCTAGTCCCCAAGTCTGGCTTTTGGTGTCATCCACTTATTTGTGTGTGTATGTGTTCAATCGTGCCTGACTTTCTGCAAGTCCATGAACTGTTGCCCCCCAGGCTTCTCTGTCCATGGAATTTTCCAGGCAAGAATATGGAGTCAGTTGCCATTTCCTTCTCCAGGAGGTCTTTCTGACCCAGGGATCGAACCCATGAGTCTTGCATCTCCTTCACTGGCAGGAAGATTCTTTAGCAGTAGCGCCACCTGGGAAGCCCCAACATGGGAAAGATTTATTGCTAAATTCCAAGCCCTTGCAGATTGTCAGCAATGGTAAAGAAGCTGACTACGAATTAGGAGCCTTCAGGGCCTGCCCTTGGCAAATTCCTGCTGTGCTGAGGGCTAAGTCACTTCAGTCGTATCTGTCTCTTTCCAATCCCATTGACAGGCTTCTCTGTCCATGGGATTCTCCAGGCAAGAATACTGGAGTGGGTTGCCATTTCCTTCTTCAGGGATCTTCCTGACCCAGGGATCGAACTGGCATCTCTTATGTCTCCTGCATTGGCAGGCGGGTTATTTACCACTAGCTAGACTTTGGCAAACATGATTTGGGCCCAGTGGAAGAAGCAGTCAGAGTGCAAGGACTGGTCCACTTTCCCAGATCACAGGAGAACTAAGTCAGCACTGCCAGCCTCTTGCTGAGTTGCTGACAACACTCTTTGGACCTCGTCTCAAGTCCCTGTCTATGAGGAAAGCTCCAAAGAAAGGAAAGAACATCCCTGGGGACAAACACCCCATTCTGGCACATCATGACCCTGTGGGACATTTGTGTGGGGCGAAGCTGTCTTTTTAAAGGGTTCTGTCTCTTGTCTTCTAAATTAATTGACACACTGCTTTCAAACTGTGGTGCTGGGGAAGACTCTTCAGCGTCTCTCAGACAGCAAGGAGATCCAACCAGTCAATCCTAAAGGAAATCAGCCCTGAATATCCTTTGGAAGGACCAATGTTGAAGCTGAAGTTCCAATACTTTGGCCACCTGATGGAAGAGCTGACTCATTGAAAAAGACCTTGATGCTGGGAAATATGGAGGACAGGAGGAGAAGGGGATGACAGAGGAAGAGATGGTTGGGTGCATCATAGACTCAATGGACATGAGTTTGAACAAACTCTGGGAGACAGTGAAGGACAGGGAAGACTGGTGTGCTGTAGTCCATGGGGTCAAAAAGAGTCAGACTTGACTGAATTACTGAACAACCAGCAATAATTAAGACTCCAGCCTACCTTTATACTCAGATTTGCAAGTATAAATTGGGTACTCTATTCTTAGATATGAAAGGAGAAGTATCCTAAGTAAATAATTCAGGTGACTATGACTAGTTATTTAAACAGTTCTTTAAAAAGTTAGTCTGCCTTCCCAATTAATTATAGGACAGAAGCTATGTTTTACATTTACAGCTTGACTCTGTAAAAATAAATTTTTATATTGAAGTATAGTTGATTTACAGTGCTGTGTTAGTTTCAGGTGTATATATAGCAAAGTGATTCAGTTATATATATATATGTATATATATATATATATCTCCATTCTTTTTCAGATTCTTTTTCCATATAGATTATTACAGAATATCGAGTAGAGTTCTCTGGGCTATACAGTGGGTCCTTGCTAATTATCTATTTTATATATGGGTAGATAGATAGTGCTGTAGATAGTGTTAGTCACTCAGTCATATCTGACATTGCAACCCCATGAACTGTAGCCCACCAGACTCCTCTGTCCATGGAATTCTCCAGGAAAGAATACTAGAGTGGGTAGCCATTCCCTTCCCCAGGGGAATCTTCCCCACTCAGGGTGGAGCCTGGGTCTCCTGCATTGCAGGCAGATTCTTTACTGTGTGAGCTGCCGGGGAAGCCCATGTTTTATATATGGTAGTGTGTATATTATACAGTTGACTCTAAGTGATCAGAAATCTAAAACCAAGGTTGGCACAGCTGCATCACTCCTGGAGGCTCTAGAAGAGAAACCTTTTCTTTTCCAACTTCTAGAGGCCATCCCCATTCCTTGGCATATGGCCCCTTCCCTCATCTTCAAAGTGCATCTCTCCAAACTCTGCTTCCTTCCTCTCACTTCTTTTTTCCTTTGATTCTCTTGCCTCCCTCCTGTAAAGTTTACATTGGGCCCATCTGGATAATCCAGGATAATTTCCCCCATCTCAAGATCTTTAATCACATTTGTGAAATTCATCTAGGCAGGTAAAAAAACTGCCAAATTGCTTTTCAAAGTGATTGTACCCTTCTGAAGTCCCACCCTCCATATGTGAGAGTTTCAGTTTCAGCAGTATTTTTAACACTGTAACCTGCTTACTTTGGTTCCTGTGGTAGGCATGCCTCCCCACACAGCATCGCTTTGCCTGTCCTTCTGTGTCAATACCGCCTCATGGAGGAGGGCACGTGTGTCTAGCCCTAGGTAATGAATCATGACGGTACCAAGTCATTTGCAACAATCTTGTTTCCTTCCTTCTCAGTCTCGTTTTCAGCTAGATGTAAACTTTGGACCCTGTTCCAGCCAAAGACACATAGACAGCGAAATTGTTAGTCACTTAGTCACGTCCAACTCTTTTGTGACCCCATGGACTGTAGCTGGCCAGGCTCCTCTGTCTGTGGAATTCTCCAGGCAAGAATGTTAGAGTGGATTGCCTTTCTCTTCTCCAGGGGATCTTCCCAACCCAGGGGCTGAACTCAGGTCCCCTGCATTGCAGGCAGATTCTTTACCATCTGAGCCACTAGGGAAGCCCAAAGGGGAAATCTAATCTGATGTAGAGGCTTCTGGAAGAGCTTTTGCTCTTCCTCTGTAAAGAGGTAAATACATCCTTTGACTTTATTCCCTTATTTCTCTCTTGTATGTGCACATGATGGCTGGGACTGCAATAACCCTATTGCCATCGTAATGAAAAGGCCGAGAATCATAGGAACACATGGCATTAATAACTCCCAACAAGCCTGTTCAATTAAGTCACTGTTAATTGGGTGTTCTGCTACTTGCTGTTGAACACAATTCTTATGGATACCACGTTTTCCCTTCACTACTACAAGGAAGACTAGCAGAGTTAATGCAGTTTTCTTTCTTCTCTTCATTTTTGATTTACGGTCCAGATATCTATATTTCAGTCATTTATCTAGGTTTTTGTGGGGGGGAGGACGTCATCGTGAGAGATAATGAAAAGTTAGTGCGTGTTGGGTTTGCTAAACGCATCCAGTGCTCACTGAAATCTCATGTATTTTTACCTTCATGAGTTGGACAATCTTTATTTTAAATAGGGGCAAAATAAAGTAATTAGCCTCCAACTAATATAAATAAAAAAAAAAAAGAAGCCCCCCCCCAAAAAAAAAATAAAAAATAAAAGGTAAAAAATAAATAAATAAATAGGGGCAAAAGCTGACTGGGAAACTTTCTGGATATAGAGTACGGATTAAAAAGGCAGATGTGTAGAGTGGGCAATGCCATTCATGAGGCATACCAGGACCAGAACAAAAAAATCTGTTCAAACTTATGCCTTTTTGGAAAAGTCTTGGAATTTATTGACTCATACAACCAAACTTTGGAAAAAGAAAGACAGCTTTAGAGATAATGATCTTGACATGAAAAGCCACAGAGATGCTAGGCTGAGTTCACGTCCCATTAGTGCATCTCTGTGTGGCCAACTGTGGCCTTCCCTTTTCAGAGGAGAATAGGGCCTCCAGGAGCTCCAGACACATCCTAACAGCACATGGCTAGAGAGGAAGAGAAGATTCTCCCTCCAGGTGCACCTTTTGAGATCCAAGAGAAAGACTCTGACATCCCAACTTGAATCAGGTACTTACCTCTCCTTGTTGTTTATCCTGTTTGGATGTTCTAGCTTCTGTCTTTTGTGTGAGACTTTCCCTGAATTGTCTAATAATTCTTAGTTGTATGCTTATTTCTGAAAGAGGATCTAAAAACACAACTGGAACCTCCGCGCGCCCATTTGGAGCGTGTTCAAAGACCATCCCTACAAGGTTTATCTGACTGGACCACTAAGATGTAGAACCTCCACTCCCCATATGTTCAGGTTGTTCCCCTTGGGCTGGTAAAATTCCCCAAAGAAGATTCTCCCAGTCTCCTGAACGGAAGGGTATAACTGCTAATGTTTTGAGACTAGGGTGACATCTTGGTTTGCTCAGGACTGCATTGGTTTTGAAACGCCAAGTCTCCACCCTGGAAACACCTGCAGTCCCAGAAAACTGAGATGGTTGGACACCCTAGGCCATTATTCTGGGAATTAAGTGGGAAAAGAGGGTTGGGTGATCTCCTCATTTGGTATGCACATATTCAGGTCGTCTCACTATTTTCAGTATTGTGTGCATGTGTGTGTGCTAAGTCGCTCCATTTGTGTCCGATGGATCCTGTGTCCCCATGGATAGTGACCCACCCTCAAATGTGCATATTATATATCAGTCTAGAGGCTATTTTACTCACTCCAGAGTATAAGTTTTCAGTCTTCTGCTGGGTTTGGGGAGGGTGGACCAGATTTGAAGACCTGACCACTTCCTTGTCAGTCAGCCAACATCCTTATTTAAAGGCCCTATTTCCAGAGATATCTGATACCACTGATTTCAGAGGCTTTGGGGATTCTCTAGTGCCCATCAGTTTGGACATTATCCTTCTCCACAACAGCTTAGACTATCATTTTTGTGTTTGTTTAAAACCACTTACCACTCATATTTCTGCTTTCTAGAATCCAGATTTTTATACCTATTGTCTCTTCTCGCATTCTCCTAATTTCTCTGAGTTTATAACTTTAAAAAATCTTTTGTACAGTTGTAGGGAGGGATGAAAGTAGTTGGGTATATTCAAAATGCCACATTTGCCCAAGAGTCTATAAGAATAATCTTTTCAAACAATTTTTAGTCAAATATCTCAGTGCCTTGGGCAAGTGTAAGTTTCAGAACTTCCTGCTATTGTCTACTACATGTCACTCACTGTCTTCTTACCATTTGCAAACACAATTACTAGACTCTGGTATTAGCTCACCTATTTCCAACTTGTCTAAAGACCGAAAATGATGATATAAACTATAAAATGTCTACAGAGGCAAAAAATTGACAGCAATGAGACATTTCCCAGGAGATTTAATCTAACTGAAGTTAGAATTGTAGTTTGTCCTGACTTGGTGAGTCCTTTTTTATATTTTTATTTACTACATTATATTTATTCACTGTAGCAGGAGTCAGCAAACTTTGTCTTTAAAGGACCAGATAGTAAATATTTGTGGGTCAGATAGTCTCTGTCACAACTATATGACTCTGCTGGTATAGTGCAAAAATAGCTATAGTAAATATGTAAATATGATGACAGAGGACAAGGTGGTTGGATGGCATCACTGACTCAATGGACATGAGTTTGAGCAAGCTCCAGGAGATGGTAAAGGACAGGGAAGCCTGGCGTGCTGCAGCAGTCCATGGGGTCGCAAAGAGTCAAATGCGACTGAGTGACTGAACAACAAATATGTCAGTAAATGATCATGGCTGTATTCCAGTAAAACTTGGTGTACAAAAACAGGCAACAGTCTGGATTTGCCTCATGGGGTGGTACTTGCTAACCCCTGCTCTATGCTCTTAAGATTCTGACCTCATATCCAACATGTGGCAGGAGGAGGGGTGGTTCTCATGCCAACAGAAAATTCTTAGACACCAGCTAAGTCTCCACAATCCAACTCAGTTCTGACAAAGATTTACCTGGAGACAGTGTTGGACACCACAGGTTAAGGGCTCAGTCCCACAAACCTGCCCCCTCTCTGCCACTCTGCCCACTGGTGGGTACATGCTAAGTTGCTTTAGTCGTGTCTGACTCTCAGTAACGCTATGGGTTGTAGACCGCAGGCTGCTCTGTCCATGGGATTCCCCAGGCAAAAATACTGGAGTGGGTTGCCATGCCCTCCTCCAGGGGATCTTCCCAACCCAGGGATCAAACCCATATCTCCTGTGTCTCCTGCAGTGCAAATGCTGAGCCACTGGGAAAGCCCAGATTGGAGGTTCCTATGGTCTCTCTGAGCTCAAGGGACCAGCAGTGGTCACATGTGAATGACCTGAGGCTCTCTGGGACCATCAGCATTGATTTGTTTACTGAATCCATGTTCTTTATAATGTCGCATTTGACAAAGATCCTAATATCTATTTTGAGGAAGAAAAAGGAGGCTTTAGTAAAATTTCCTGAGAAACCAAAGTCATTTTCCTACTATTCTTGTTATGTCACACCTCATCTACATTCTCACTTTCACTTCTGGGAGCCAGTTTTAGGGTAGAATTACTAGGAGTTCTGCAAAAATATTAATACCATACCAAAGAAACTGGATGGTTGAAAGGGGGGGTTTCAAAGAAGAAAGATTAAAGGCAAGACATTTCTGCTCTCAAATAATTTTATTTTTTAATCTAAGTGTGTCACTGCTTTCATTCTAAATTTGAGAGATTTGTAATCTTGCAAGGTGTTTGTCTATTTTATTTACTTATTTTTGGCTGTGCTGGGCCTTTGTTGCTGCATGTGGGCTATCTCTAGTGAGTGGCTTCTCTCAAGTTAACGGTGCACAGGTTTCTCATTGCAGAGGCTTCTCTTGTTTCAGGGCAAGGATTCTAGGGCGCATGAGCTTCAGTAGTTGCAACTCTCAGGCTCACTAGTCGTGGTACATGGGTTTAATTGTCCCTTAGCCTGTGGAATCTTCCCGGACCAGAGATAGAATCTGTGTCCCCCGCATTGGTAAGTATATTCTTAACCACTAGACCACCAGGGAAGTCCTTCAAATATTTTAGAAGAGATCATGGGGGCAATTTAAAGAACTGGCTAGAAAGTATATTTTGACATCTACCAAAAGAAAAGAATCTTTCAGACAACTAGAACTGTTCAGCAGTGGCATAGAAGTCACACATTTTCTGTAGCTGGAAGTGATCAGAGATGAAAAGCCCACCTTTTAAACACCATTCCTGCCTTGTGTATCCAGCAGACCTACTGGACAACCATTCTGATCTCTTTAACAGAATTTAATTTGATATGCAGTGAGTCACCTGAGAATTATTAAAATACAGACTGATTCAGGCGATCTGGGGCAGGACCTGAGATCCCACAATTTAACAAGCTCCTGGGGTGTGGGGGGATGGCAATGCTGCTGGCTCATGGTGGAGCACACCTTGAACAGCAAGGACTTGTGACTGAGGCCCTTGGACTTGGTTGGACATTGGAATCACACAGGGAAGAGGTCATTAGATAAAACCCTGATGCTTGGGTCTCTCTCTCTTAGAGAGTTTAATTAGCATAGCATCTGGCTTGGGCATCAGGGTGTTTAAAAACTCTCTTAGTCAGTCTCAACACACACATAATGTTTTTGGCCTTTCAGAAACATTCAACACTGGCTCAGAGATCACTTCTATAAAAATCTTTAATTGGAATATAATTATCTGGGCTTGGGCGGGACTTCTCATTCATGAATAATTAACATTGGTTCAACATTTTGGAGGAAAACTTTGTAGTTATTATTATTAGATCTCATAATGTGTGGGACATTAGATCGTAGAATGCCCCAAGTCCCTTCCAAATCTAAGAAGAAAAGCTATTTTTGTTGCTGCTGTTACTGTTTAGTGGCAAAGTCGTGTCTGATTCTTTGCAGCCCCATGGCCCGTAGCTCACGAGGCTTCTCTGCCCATGGGATTGCCCAGGCAAGAATATTGCAGTGGGTTGCCGTTTCCTACTCCAGGTGATCTTCGGGACCCAGAAATCAAACTCCTGCCGGTGGATTCTTTGTCCCTGAGCCACGTGGGAAGTTCAAACGCTGGGCTTCAAATCCACCTTTGGCAGTACATCCAATTGACCACAGGGTGGCGATAGAGCAACAGAATATGATACCATCACCGCCGCCACCCCATCACCACTTAGAGTGGGCAGAGTTCCCAACTCGGAGCCAGGATTGAGCGCAGACTCCTTTGAAAATCAAACAGCTGGGAACAAAACATGATTACAATTTTTTTGTAGGTATTTTTAAAATTAGTTTATATTGGAATATAGTTGCAACACAAAGTTGTGTCACTTTCTACTGTTTAGCAAAGTGAATCACCTGAACACTGATCTCCCCTCTCCTGATTTCCTTCCTGTTCCGGTCACCACAGCGCATTAAGTAGCGTTCCCCTGTGCTATACAGTAGGTCCTTATTAGTTATCTATTTTATACACAGTATCATTCACATCAATCCCAATCTCTCAATTCCTCCCACCCATGAACACAATTTTAAGCAGTTTTACAGACCCTGAAACTAAACTGTGAACAGTCAAGATTAAAGATGGGTTATCCCACCACACCATATAAATTATAAGGAGCCTGACCACCCCCATGTCCATCCTTATCTGCGGCTGAGCTTACTTCCTGCTTCACAGAGGAAAAAGAAGGAATCTGGCCCGAATCTACCAATCCGTCTAATCTACTTCCACCTTCCTTCCCTCCACATGGAGGAAAGTGTGTCTTGTTTACACTGATGGCTAAATCCTCCACCTGTGTCCCTGCTCCATTCACCCTGGCCTCCACCAAATTCATGGTCCCTCTATTTTATGCTCTCATACATTTTCTTTGTTAACTTAAAAATAACTCACTTTTCCAGACAAGAATACTGGAGTGGGTAACCATTCCCTTCTTCAGGGGATCTTCCCGACCCAGGGATCAAACCTGGGTCTCCCAACTGAGCCACCGTCTGCTTTTTTGTATACAAAAGCAGTATACAGCTTTTATTTTTAAATATACAGAAGAGCAAAGAGTATAAAATACCCACAAATCTCATAAACTACTATATTTTTCTTCCATATAGTTTGCTGAGTTTACATACATTTCTGCTTGTAAAAATATAATCATGTTATGCAAACTGTTTTATGACCTATTTAATGTAACATCTTTTAATCTTCATACATTTTCACTTGCAGATGTGATTCCTAGCCAGAGATGTTCATTTGATTTACATATAGAGATTTTTAAGCTTATATTTGCCTAAACGCCAATATCAAAGATTCCTATTTATCAGGTCTGGCATGAGTCTGGAAATCTGTGTGTTTAGAAAAGCCTCGCATGATTTTTGGGCTTCCCTGGTGGCTCAGATGGGAGACCAGGGTCCAATCCCTGGGTTGGGAAGGTCTCCTGGAGAGGAGGATGGCTACCTACTCCAGTATTCTTGCCTAGAGAATCCCATGGAAAGAAGAGCCCTGAGGGCTACAGTCCATGGGCTGGCAAAGAGTGAGACGTGACTCAGTGACTAATACTTTCACACTTCCAAGTGATTTTGAAGTGTACTTCTAGGAATAATTGTTACTTTTTTAAAAAGTTTGTGCATACAATTTTATTATTTCTTGGATAAATTTTACTAAAGTATAGCTTACACACAATTGGCTACACACACTTTATGTATACAGTTTGGTTTTTAAAAAAATTTTTTTGTCATAACATTGGTATATGACATAAATCTCAAGTATATAACATTGTACACATTATTTCAACTTCTGTATACACTACAGTGTGCTCACCATCAAAAATTTAGTTTCCACCCATCATCATAGAGTTGACCCCCATTTTCTCCTCCCCACCACCTGCAGTCTCCCTGGCAATCACATCTCTGCTCTCTGTAATACCTATGCTTTTATTTTTGTTTGCTTTGGTTTGTTCATTTATTATTATTATTTTATATCCCATATATGAATGGGTGAAATAATATGGTCTCTGTCCTTTTCTGTCTTATTTCACTTAGCATAATACCCTCAAGATCCATACTTATTGTCTCAAATGGCAAGATTTTAATTTTTATGGCTGAGTAGTATTCCATTGTGTATACATACCATATCTTCTTTATCCATTCATTATTCACAGACTCTTATGTTATTTCCATATTTTGGCTATTGTAAATAATGCTGTGATAAACATAGGGGTGAATATATTTTTCTAATATATTAGAAAATATGTATTCTTTGCATAAATAGCCAGAAGTGGAATAGCTGGACCACACAGTAGTTGTATTCTCAATTTTTTGAGGAATCTCTATACTGTTTTCTATTCTATGGTGATTGCACCAATTTACATTTCCATCAGCAGTACTCTATTGTTATGATTCTCTTATTCTTATGAGTTTAGCAATACAGTTAAAATAATGTGCCTTGGAGTTTATCCAAATACACAGGAGTTTTGCTTCGGGAATTTTTAAGAGTATAGTCTACCATACCTCCAGTAGCAGAATTCCATGACTAATATTTTGGAACTTTAACTTAAATTTCATGAATCTGAATGTGTATCTTAGCTCTACCATTTACCACTTCTGGAGTGATATTGGGTAAATCAACCTCTTTAAGCCTCAATTTCCTTTTTGGTGGAGTAGGTACAATAATACCTCTAAAACAATATGAGCTGTTGCAATGAACAGTATAATAGTAGGAAACATTTCACAAAGGTCCAGCATATAAAACTCAACTTAGTGCTCAATAAATTTTAACCATTTTCACTTAGTATTACTGCTGTCATAATCTATTCTTGTAAATCTTTTGTAGCCTAGTTCTTTAGCTATGAGATGGGAATTTCAGGTTTGTTGGATGTATTTGAGAGAATAAATGAAAAATATATAGCATAGTACCTGGCACATAAGAAGCACTCAATAAACAGGAACAATCATTGCTATTGAAGAAACTATGAAACAATTAACATGCAATAAACAAAGCTCCTATGTGTTGATATATTAAGTATTCAATAGGACTGAATAGCAATCCACTCCAGTATTCTTGTTGGGAAAATCCCATGGACAGAGGAGCCTGGCAGGCTACAGTCCATGGGGTGGCAAAGAGTCGGACACGACTGAAGTGACTGGGTATGTATGTATTTGATAATTAAGATGACATCTTGCCACATTAAAAAAAAATAAGTTGTGAGAGATTTGATGATTAGTGTTCAATATAGCCATACCTTCATAAAACTCTATGTGTCCATGTCTCCTATCCTCACCATTCTTGGCTCTAGGAATGAAATCCTTAGCTTCATAAGCTAACATTAGAATACAGACACCTTCATCTACTAAAAAAGGGATTCTTGACCTGAAGAGCAATAGGTTTTTGTCTCCCATTGCATAACTTTGAAAGGAACAGGTAAAAATATTCATTGCACATCCAAAATGTAATCTATTTTGGGAGGTGTGTCTCACATTACATATTATTATAATATGCTTTGATGTATATTGGGTTGGTTTTGAATTTTTTTCATTACTAGTTTGTATTTTATTCACTCTGATTGATTACCTATTACCTGTGTGTACCTTATGATATCTACATTTGAGTTTTTTAATTATTTCTAAACTGAAGTTCCTCTCTTGCTGTTTCCTAGTCCTGATTAAGGATTAAGAGATTTTTATTCTATATTGTATTTGTATTCTGTATTGTATTGTATTGTATTGTATTGTATTCTATACCAGGGCTAGGTGCCTGACCTGGAGTAAGTCTCAGCGCTCTTTTTAATGAAATGGGGAAGCAGTTGGATTGAGTGGTCTGTTATATCCCTTCAGCTTTAATGTAACATGTCTCTCCACTTTGTAGACATGTAAAATACATACCTGAGTATTTTAAGATTGATAAATAGCATGTTGTGAGTTTAATACGTAGAGCACTCCATATACAGCTTTGCATTCAAAGCAGGAAACACATACCAAGGTTAAAACAAAAAGGACCAAAAAGGAAAAAGTAAAACAATGACTTTCAGAGGTGATTATGTTATTTTTGAGGGGAGGCTGAAAACCAAGACTCTGTCATCTGGTGGAATATTTACCCCAGATAGGTGAAAGGACTGCTTCCCCTGATCAATAACTGGGATAAGGCATCTAAAGTAAGCAACTGCATGGGGCATCCATGGGGTTGCTTCCATATAGCATTACCAGCAGTCATTTGGAGACTTGTTGATTGCTGTGTGTTTAATCCGTCAGTCCTGTCCGATTCTTTTGTGACCCATGAACTGGAGTCCGTCTGGTTCCTCTGTCTACTGGATTTCCCAGGCAAGAATACTGCCACAAGTTGCCATTTCCTCCTCCAGGGGATCTTCCCCACCTAGGGATTGAACCCTTCTCTTTAAATCTTCTCCATTGGCAAGCAGATTCTTTACCACTGCACCACCTTAATGTGTTAGTCGCTCAGTCATGTCTGACTCTTTGTGACCCCATGGACTGTACAGCCTGCCAGGCTCTTCTGTCCATGGGATTTTCCAGGCAAGGATACTGGAGTGGGTTGCCATTTCCTTCTCCAGGGGATCTTCCCGACCCAGGGATCGAACCCGGGTCTTCTGCATTGCAGTCAGATGCTTTACCATCGGAGCACCACCTTAATTGGTGGGTCTAAAAGCCATAGGGGCTTCCTAGGTGCTGCTAGTGGTAGAAAATCCGCCTGCTAATGTAGGAGAGACATGAGAGATACAGGTTCAATCCCTGGGTCAGGAGGATCCCCTGCAGGAGCGCATGGCAACCCACTCCTATTCTTGCCTGGAGAATCCCATGGACAAAGGAGCCTGGTGGGCTACAGTTCATAGAGTCTCAAAGAGTCAGGCACGACTGAAATGACAGCATGCATGCAAATACCATGCAAGATCCAGGGTCTGTTTTGGTGAATATAGTGCAGAGACCAAGTAATATGGACTTGCTATGCCTGACACTAAGGACACTAAATTACTTTTCAGGTAGAAAAGAACATAAGTATAAAGGACAGGGTGAAGTTTGAGGGGAACAACCCGCATTCCTAGTGTTTTAGGACACTCTTGGGAGGAGGTCAATGGGTGGGGCAGAGATGCAGGACCGTCGCTCTCTCAGAGAGCAGGGGCCTTAACTGTCTACAAAAGCACTTGATTTTTCTAACCAGACAAAGCTGGATTAAAGCGAAAGTCAGGCAGTCTCAAACCTCTTGAAGAGCAACAGAAAACACTGCTGGAGCGGGGAGGGGCAGTGAGCGTGAGCCGCTGGCAAGCGAAGGAACAAACAGACGTAACCACCTCCTTCGGCTGCACCGCCTTCCAGCCTAGACCTCAGGAGCCTGCAGGTGTAGGGCTGGCTCTCCACCAAACAGCGACGACGTAAATATTCTGACACAGTCATTGGCTCGACTGCCCAGCACAACCCTGGACTCAGAAGCTGAGCAGCAGTTGGCTGAGGGGTTGCCAGTGGCGACAGATCCTGCACAGGCGCAGTAAGCATGAGTGGAGGTCCGGTGGCTGCTAGGCAACGGGAAACAGTCTAGGCTTAAGAGACAACTTTCTACTCCCAGATCTGTCTTTGCTCTGTCTCAGGAGACCCTCTGAGGCGGCTGCTTCTCTAGTCTGACTTGGTGAGTCCTGAGGAATCGAGCTGTGGGGCTGAACTCCGACTTCTAGGCAAGAGACTCAGCATGACCTTTGGAGTATAGAAGGAAAGGCTCAGAGAGGCAGAGAAAGTCTCATTTTAATGATACCTACTACCTACCTACCAGTTTACAGGGCTGGAAACTGGGGAATTGAAATACCAAGAGACTTGTCCAAGATCTCTCACTGAGTGGTCAGATCTGGACCTGTTTCAGTATGGTAGCCACTAGCCACACGGGGGGCCTCTTCTGAATTAAAATGTGTCCTGAAGATGAAATAATTCGAAGACGTAGTAACAAAAAGTAAAACTATTACATTAACAAGTTTTATACTGATTATATGTTGAAATGATAATATTTTAGTTATATTAAATAAAAAACATTATTAAAATTAATTTATTTTTAGACTCGCAGACTTAGAGAAGGAACCCTATGTTTGCCAGGGGGAAGTATGGGGGAAAGGGGTAGTGAGGGAGAAGTTGGGATGGGGACATGTACACACTGCTATATTTAACATGGATAACAACCAAGGACCTACTGTATAACACAGGAACTCTGCTCAATGTTACGTGGCAGCCTGGATGGGAGAGGAGTTTGGGTAAGAATGAATACATGTATATGTATGGCTGAGTCCTTTCATTGCCCACCTGAAACTATCACAACATTGTTAATTGGCTATACCCTAATACAAAATAAAAGGTTAAAAAATTCTTTTAATGTTCCTTTTTGTTTTTAAATGCGGTTACTTAAAATTTTTTAATTACATAGGAAATTTGCATTGTATTTTGATTGGCCAGTGCTGATCTAGACTAAAACCTGGACCAGATGACACCTGGTTTAAGACCTTGTGTGTGATAATACTGTTTTTAAGAAAAGTATTTCCATCCATGTGATGGGACTGGAGTGTGAGTGTTGGTGAAAGTACAAGACCATTACAAAAGGCTCATAGTTCTAGTATTCTGGGACCTTGCTACTCAAAGTTTATGAATTAGAATCTGCTTTTTCACAAGCTTCTCAAGTGATTCTCATGCTCATAAAATCCCCCAAAGCACTATTTTATGATTTAGCCATCAACTCTTTTTTTCCCTTTACTTGGTTTATTTATAAGTATCTAGGCTAGATATCTCAGATTGCCTGTGTTAGAATTACCTTTCTTTTGAACACCACCGCCACCCTCAGAAATATTTTGCCCACTCATATGTGAGAAAGGGTCTCAGTATGATTTCATTTCTATTCATCCTTCCAAATCTGCTCTAGTGGCCTACCCAGCTGGCACTAGTAATGCAGGAGAGATGTAAGAGATATGGGTCGGGAAGATCCCCTGGAGGAGGACATGGGAACCCACTCCAGTATTCTTGCCTGGAGAATCCCATGGACAGAGGAGCCTGGAGGGCTACAGTCCATAGGGTTGCAAAGAGTTGGACATGACTGAAGCAACTTAGCATGCATGCAGGTATGTGGTCCCCAAATCAGAGGCAGCAACAGCATCACCTCAGAAGTTATTAGAAATGCAAATTCCTGGGTCCCACCCAAGCGGTGGGTCTTCTAGAAGGCCAGGCATAGTTTTCATTACTCTAATTCAAGTCCTTAGTTTGGGAAGAATGGGGTAACTTTGATAGGTTTTCTTTGGGGATAAGCAAATGCAGCTCTGCTTGGTTCTTAAAACACCTCTGCTTAACCCTACTTCCCCCATTCTTTCGCTTTACTTTTCATTTTTCTTTTCTTGACCCTGACCTCTCCAGGGAGGAAGATGGCTTTTCGTCTCTCAGAGAATGAGTTGGATCTGAAAAGTATTGGAGAGCTGTCAGAAAACCCCATGCTTACAAGACTGAATAGTATAAGAACTAGGGGAAGACTGAGTTTTGTAACACCCACAGAAAATCAAGGTGATACACAGTTCCTGACATTTGAACACACTACAAAAGCTCAGGAAAGGACAAGAAAACGACAACAGCCTATAAAACTGGAGCCTTTGGTAAGGTTGAAAACCAGCATTTTAGCTACTTTTGGCTACAGAGGAAGTTGCAGAGTTGCTTTGGGGGATGGCAATAATTTCTAGACTCTTATTTAACAAAGAAGGAATGAAAACTTGAAAGTTAGGACTTAAGAGCATGTAGACATAATTATTTATTTTAAAAAATGTTGCATTCTAAAAGTACTGTTTGAGGTGGTGGGATGCTGTGTTGAAAAAGTTCTCTAGCACATAAGTCCTCTCTAGCATTATGTGCAATATGGATACTTAATCATGTAGGTTGTAAGGCTATTTTAGGTACCATTTAGGTAAGGCTATTTGGGTACCATTTCATACTAGAAACTTCAGTAAGAGTAATATGTATAATTGTATAATTTTATTATTTTCAAGCAAATGCCTAGTGTCTTGAAAAATTTTGTGCATGTCTGAAAAATAATTTTAAGAATCCACATCTTTGTCAAAACTGAGGCTATAACTTCTCTTATTTTTGCTAGACTGATAGGTGAAAGTGACATCACATTGTTGTTGTGGTTTGCATCTTATTAATGAAGTTAACAAATTATGTAAAAATATGTATTTTATGTAAACATTATGTAACAATTTATGTATAATTGAGCATGGAGAAAGGATAAATATCTGATTGTTGTTAATGACAGTTACCATAGAAAAGAGAGTCAAAGATTGGAGAATTCAAAGAAGGAAAAGTGTAAAAGAAGGGTGGGAGGCAGTATATATGTGGTAGACATTGAGTGTATTTTCATTCATTAAGTGGCGTGCATCTTACTTATTTCATGGATTCTGTTCATAACCATTTTCCACTTTAAAATTAAGTTGTTTGCTTTTTTCCTATCAGCTTTTGAGGTTTTTAAAAACATATGCATATATACGTATATGTTTAACTGTATATATGTATATGTAATGGACATTAACCCTTATTCCATTGCTTCTCAAATTTAAGTATGAATTCATGTAGGAGGTAGACATTCTTGAAGATCCATGGTGCTGATTTCATTATTTTTATTTTAATATTACTTTATGTGAAAAAAGATTAACCTAGGAAAAAAATCACTGCAGATGGTGACTGCAGCCATGAAATTAAAAGACGCTTGCTCCTTGGAAGAAAACCTGTGACCAACCTAGCTCAGTTCAGTTCAGTCATTCAGTCGTGTCCGACTCTTTGCGACCCCATGAATCGCAGCACACCAGGCCTCCCTGTCCATCACCAACTCCCGGAGTTTACTCAAACTCATGCCCATCGAGTCGGTGATGCCATCCAACCATCTCATCCTATGTTGTCCCCTTCTCCTCCTGCCCCCAATCCCTCCCAGCATCAGAGTCTTTTCCAAAGAGTCAACTCTTCACATGAGGTGGCCAAAGTACTGGAGTTTCAGCTTCAGCATCAGTCCTTCCAAGGAACACCCAGGACTGATCTCCTTTAGGATGGACTGGCTGGATCTTCTTGCAGTCCAAGGGACTCTCAACAGTCTTCTCCAACACCACAGTTCAAAAGCATCAATTTTTCGGTGCTCAGCTTTCTTCACAGTCCAAGTCTCACATCCATACATGACCACTGGAAAAACCATAGCCTTGACCAGACGGACCTTTGTTGGCAAAGTAATGTCTCTGCTTTTTAATATGCTATCTAGGTTGGTCATAACTTTCCTTCCAAGGAGTAAGCGCCTTTTAATTTCATGGCTGCAGTCACCATCTGCAATTATTTTGGAGCCCAAAAAAATAAAGTCTGACACTGTTTCCACTGTCTCCCCATCTATTTCCCATGAGGTGATGGGACCAGATGCCATGATCTTAGTTTTCTGAATGTTAAGCTTTAAGCCAACTTTTTCACTCTCCTCTTTCACTTTCATCAAGAGGCCTTTTAGTTCCTCTTCACTCTCTGCCATAAGGGTGGTGTCATCTGCATATCTGAAGTTATTTTATTGATATTTCTCCCGGCAATCTTGATTCCAGCTTGTGCTTCTTCCAGCCCAGTGTTTCTCATGATGTACTCTGTATATAAGTTAAATAAGCAGGGTGACAATATACAGCCTTGACGTACTCCTTTTCCTATTTGGAACCAGTCTGTTGTTCCATGTCCAGTTCTAACTGTTGCTTCCTGACCTGCATACAGGTTTCTCAAGAGGCAGGTCAAGTGGTCTGGAATTCCCATCTCTTTCAGAATTTTCCACAGTTTATTGTGATCCACACAGTTGAAGTCTTTGGAATGGTCAATAAAGCAGAAATAGATGTTTTTCTGGAACTATCTTGCTTTTTCAAGGATCCAGTGGATGTTGGCAATTTGATCTCTGGTTCCTCTGCCTTTTCTAAAACCAGCTTGAACATCTGAAAGTTCACGGTTCACTTATTGCTGAAGCCTGGCTTGGAGAATTTTGAGCATTACTTTACTAGCGTGTGAGATGAGTGCAATTGTGCGGTAGTTTGAGCATTCTTTGGCATTGCCTTTCTTAGGGATTGGGATGAAAACGGACCTTTTCCAGTCCTGTGGCCACTGCTGAGTTTTCCAAATTTGCTGGCATATTGAGTGCAGCACTTTCACAGCATCATCTTTCAGGATTTGATATAGCTCAACTGGAATTCCATCACATACACTAGCTTTGTTCATAGTGATGCTTTTTAAGGCCCACTTGACTTCACATTCTAGAATGTCTGGCTCTAGGTGAGTGAACACACCATCATGATTATCTGGGTCATGAAGGTCTTTTTGGTACAGTTCTTCTGTGTATTCTTGCCACCTCTTCTTAATATCTTCTGCTTCTGTTAGGTCCATACCATTTCTGTCCTTTATCAAACCCATCTTTGCCTGAAATATTCCCTTGGTATCTCTAATTTTCTTGAAGAGAGCTCTAGTCTTTCCCATTCTGTTGTTTTCCTCTATTTCTTTGCATTGATCGCTGAGGAAGGCTTTCTTATCTCTCCTGGCTATTCTTTGGAACTCTGCATTCAAATGGGAATATCTTTCCTTTTCTCCTTTGCTTTTCGCTTCTCTTCTTTTCACAGCTATTTGTAAGACCTCCTCAGACAACCATTTTGCCTTTTTGCATTTCTTTTCCATGAACAGCATATTAAAAAGCAGAGACATTACTTTGCTGACAAAGATCCGTCTAGCCAAAGCTATGATTTTTCCAGTAGTCATGTATAGAGCTGAACTATAAAGAAAGCTGAGGGTCAAAGAATTGATGCTTTTGAACTGTGGTGTTGGAGAAGACTCTTGAGAGTCCTTTAAACAGCAAGGAGATTAAAGCAGTCACTCCTAAAGGAAGTCAGTCCTGAATATTCATTGGAAGGACTGATGCTGAAGCTGAAATGCCAGTACTCTGGCCACCTGATGTGAAGAAATGACTCATTTGAAAAGACCCTGATGCTGGGAAAGATTGAAGGCAGGAGGAGAAGGGGACGACAGAGGAGGAGAAGGGGATGACAGAGGATTAGATGGTTGGATGACATCACTGACTCTATGGACATGAATTTGAGCAAGCTCCGGGAGTTGGTGATGGACAGGGAAGCCTGGCGTGCTGCAGTCCATGGGGTCGCAAAGAGTCAGACACACTGAGCGACTGAATTGAACTGATGGAATTAATTGAAATATTTAATAAGAAAGTTAACAGCTTAAATACAAAGAAAACTATACAACCAATTGCAGTTCAGATTAACAAAAAATACAAAGTAACAGATGCTCTTGTCTTTGAACTTCCCTTGGCAAGGTGGGTTGGGTACTGCCTGTAGCTGCTCTCGTCTCCAGAGAGCAGTGTGCCTGCACTATGTGTAGTGGGGAGTATCTGGACCTCCCTACTATTTTTTCCCCATGAACTTTGTATGACTTTTCATATGACTTTCCCATGGACTTTTACACTTATTTCTCTCTGATGGATTTACTTCACTTGGCAAAAGGGTATAATGAACCTTTGATGATTAAAGTAAGCTCCATTTGTTATCAGTGTGATAAATTCGTATATGTTGAATATTTATTCAATACCTGCTATCTTCCAGTCTCTGAGTCATGCTCTGGGGAAACAGCAATGAACAAGGCAGACAAGATTCCAGTTGGCATTCTAATGATCCTAAGTAAATAAACTGAGCAATGTCACCTAATGATAGTTACTGTTAAGAAAATAATATCGGGAACCTAGTCAAGACAAGCTGCAGGCTCCTTTAGATTGGGTGATGTCACCTGAATGAATCCTAGAGGAGATGTCATCTGATTGAGTCCCAGACTTTATCACCTGCCAGACTGAATGGACAAGCCTTCAGAGATGCCAGTCCCCAATTTTGGAACCCCAAAATTCATTTCTTCCATGGAACAAATTCCACTTGATCATAGTGTATGCTCCTTTTAAGGTATTGCTGAATTCTGTTTGCTAATATTTTATTGATTTCTGCATCTATGTTTGTCAGGAGTATTAGCCTGAAGTTTTCTTTTTTGGTATTATCTTTGTCCAGTTTGGTGGTTGATTTCCTTTAGGATTGATGTTCTTGCTGTCCAAGGGACTCTCAAAAGTCTTCAACACCGTAATTCAAAAGGATCAGTTCCTCAGTGCTCAGCCTTCTTTATAGTCCAGCGCTCACGTCTGTTCATGACTGCTACAAAATATAACAGAGAGATTAAAGATTGAAATAAATGAAGAATGATGCTGTGTTGTTTAGAAGAAATATTTTTAAGATGTCAATTCTCCCCAATTGGCCTATAAATTCAGCACAATTCCAATCACAGTCCATGTAATATTTCTTTTTTGGTAGAAATTGGCAAGCTGACTCTAACATTCATAGAGAAATGCAAAGGACTTAGAACAAGCAAAACAACATTGAAAAAGAAAAAAATTTTAATCTAACACTCTTGATTTCAATACTTATTATAAAACTACAATAATTAAGACATTATAGTATTGGTGTCAAGATAGACAAATAGACTGATAGAATACATTATGCACAGGTTGGCATGCTTTATATTACTCCATTTATCTTATGTGTTGCTTTTTTTTCCTTCATTTTTCTTTCTGTCTGCCATTCTGATTGGGTGATTCCCATTATTCTGTCTTCCAGATCACTTATTCACTCTTCTTTGTTATTTAGTCTGCCATTTATTGCTTCTAGATAGGTTTTTATCTCACCACCTGAGCTGTCTAATTTTGATTGGTTCTCCTGTATACTTTCTAGTTCCTTGTTACAATGATCTGCATTTCCATCAATCGTCTTTCTCAATTCCTTTAGCATTTTTATTATCTTCTTTTTGAACTTGGGGTCTAATAGTGTGGTAAAGTCTGTTTCATTATTTGTTCTTTCATGAAATTTCTCTCATTCTTTTAACTGAGAATGGGTCGTCTGCTTTTTCATTTCACTTAAACTTTCTCTGTCTCTGTGAATTTAGGAGAAGCAGTTATCTAGTTGGTGTTTGAAGGAGTGTCCATAGAAGGTGTGTAGACTGTGTGAGTCCAGTATTTTTGTGTAGTGGCTGGCTTTGGTCTGAATGCCAGCCACATCTATCCTGAGTGTGTTTGCTGTTATTCCTTGATAGTAGCTGTGACAGTAGACATTGTGGTCTCCAGAGCTAGTGCTGGATGTTGGGTGAGGTCTTGTCTTTTTTCCATGGCTGTCACTGCTCTACTGAGGAGGCGGTCTGTTCTCGAGTTATTGGAGTAGAAACACTGAAGGTTGGGTTTAATCAGGATCCATTGCCCTTGAGTATATGAAATAAAATTTGTATTTTATGGCTAGACAAGAAGAATTGAAACACTAATAATTCTCTGCCCTTTGTCCTTCTCTCTCCTTGCACCACGCTTTGTGTATCTGCAATGTGCATCAGCTAGATCTCTCCTAGAGGCAGGAATACCTGTTCAACCATAAAAAGCAACATCTCCCAGAATCAACAAGACAGCTCCTTAAATGATAACATTCCTTCTTGATCTCATACATGGTCACATGACCCACCATGACAATACTCTTAGATCTGAATCATGTAAACTGCCAATAATATGTCATTTGACGTACATCTAATATACATCTCTATCTCAAAAACACTTATATAACTGTGCCTTGAGTTCTAACAAGTAGAATTCCCAGAGCTTTCTGAGGTTCTCTGTCTGTGTTACAATCCTCAAATATGTCTTGAATAAAACTTTCCATATCTTCATTAACCAACTGATTCATTTTTCATCAACAAGTAGATGCCCTGCCCCACAGGAGGTGACTGTTAAAGCAAGTGAGGCCCATATGGTCACAGTGAACCTGTGGATGGCACGTGCAGGCAGCCATGGTTCCACCCAGAAGCAGCCCATGATCATGTCTCTTTGTGTGTTTGTCCCACAGCTGTTGGTGTGGAGTGGGCTGGAGCTGGGGCCAGGGTGCTGGTGGCTGCAGGAATCTAAGTGGTTTTGCTGCCACCTGGGACCTGGGCTGCCTCTTTGCTGACCTGTCCCAGAACTATCCTCCCCAGATTCAGCTCCAAACTGCAGTGTAGAGTGGGCAGAGCCAGAGTTCTGCTGCCAGAAAACCTGTGTATTCCTGCCTCTGGCATGTCTCCCAGGGACTCAGGGCCTAGCTGCTGTGTATTTCTGTGGCACCACTTAGTGTGCACGCTGACAAAGTCCACGAGGACCAGACCTGCCCCCGCCCTGTGTGTGCATGCAAAGGGATCCAAGGTTTGACCAGGATCACACGCTAGGCCTTCTAGGCTATCTCATTACAGGTAGACAGAGTCCTCTCCCAGGGTGTGTCTGTCTAAGGCTTGGCACTTTGCCTTGGTGAGCCTGGTATGGTGTGTACTTGGAATTGGGAAGTGTGGTATGGCAGCAGTGACTAGCAGTGGTCTCTGTCTGACCTGAAAGTAAGTCAGCACACCCACACTCCTCCCGAGTCAAATTAGCCTTCTCTGGGCCCTCTATCTGCCCTAGTGGACCTCCCGGCAGGCCAGGGGGTTTCCCAGGGTGAGGGTCTGACCTTGTGGAACTTCTCTCCTTTATGGATCCCTCCCAGGGGTGCCAGTTCCATCCAGCAAGCCACTCCCACCCCCTCCTCTTTCTACCCCTTTACCTGGAGATCATTCTTGCAGCTTTGGTTGTGTAGATCTTCTGCAAGTTTCCAGCTGGTTTTCTGTGAGACTCGTTCCACCTGTAGATGGATTTTTGATGTATTTTGGGGGAGGTGAACTCCATGCCCTTGTACTCCACCATCTTGGTCCCCCCCCCCCCAACATTTTGTTTTTAGAAGTCCTAAAGTGGAAACAACCACAATGTCCATCAAGAGATGAATGAATAAATTTTGGTGTTTCCACACTATAGGATACTACTCAGCCTAAAAAATAAATGAATTATGGATGAAACAACATAGAGGAATCTCAGCATAATTAATTATGTTGAAAGATGGTGGGCAAAAAAATACATACTATTTTAGTGCATTTACATAAAAGCCTGGAAAATGCAAATTAACATATAATGACGCAAAGCAGATCAGTATTTGCCTAGGAAGGAGTATTGCAAAGGAACCTGAGAAGGCTCATGTTTGAGTTCTGTTCATTATCTTTACTGTTTCATATATATAATTGGGTTCGCCAAAAACATCTTATGAAAAAACTAGAACATAAATGTATATATATATATATACATACATATATATATATATATACATACATATATATATATGTATGTATATACATATGACTTTGGCCACCTCATGCAAAGAGTTGACTCATTGGAAAAGACCCTGATGCTGGGAGGGATTGGGGGCAGGAGGAGAAGGGACGACAGAGGATGAGATGGCTGGATGGCATCACCAACTCAATGGACATGAGTTTGAGTAAACTCTGGGAGTTGGTGATGGACAGCGAGGCCTGGTGTGCTGTGATTCATGGGGTTGCAAAGAGTCGGACACGACTGAGCGACTGAACTGAACTGAACTAAATATGACTTTCAAATTATGCCAACACATCAGTTTGGACACTTTAAATATGTAACTTGTGTGTGTGTTTGTGTGTTACTTGCTCAGTTGTGTCTGACTCTTTGCAACCCCATGGGCTGTAGCCTGCCAGGCTGCTCTGTCCATGGAACTCTCCAGGCATGAATACTGGAGTGGGTTGCCATTTCCTTCTCCAAAGTACAGCTTAATGTATGCCTATTTTATCTCAAGAAAGCTGTTACAATAATTTAAACTGTTAGAAAAATTCACATTTCCCTGATTGTCTTATAATGATTTTGTTTGCAAAGTCCTTGTTAAAATTTAGATCAAAAGAAGATCTATGCACTAACTTGTTGATATTTTTCTTCTAACTGGTTGATATTTCTCTTAAGTCTCTTGATTTATAAGTTCTCCATCAACTCTTTTATTTTTTCCTGGGAAAAAATTTTAATTGGTAAAATTTGGTTATTTGTCTATATAGTCCCACAGCCTAGTTTTGTTGATTGCATCCCCACCATGGTAGCTAACCTATTTCTCTGGTTCTTATATTTCCTATATGTTGGTATTTAGGTCTAGAGTCTTGAGTTTGATTTTCTGGGACTGAATACTTCCATACCAAGTATAGTGTTCTTTGATTAAACTGGCATATAGAATCTGGTTGTCTCTCTTTTTTTTCTTCCGGTTTTACTGAGATATAATAGACATAAAGTACTGTATAAGTTAGACATCAACAACATAGTGATTTGGCTTACATGCATCATGAGATGTTTACCATGATAAGTTTAGTGAACAGTCAGCATTTCATATAGATACAAAATTTAAGAAAAAAATTTTCCTTATAGTGAGAATCCTTAGGACTCTTTTAACAACTTTCATATGTATTGCATCTATCATCTTGCCCATTACATCCATAGTATTTATTTATCTTATAACTGGAATTTTGTTGTATTTTATACACAATTTTTAAAGGTTACACTCCATTTACAGTTATTAAAAAATATTGGCTCTATTTTCCATTTTGTAAAATATATTCTTATAGCCTATCTTATACCCAATAGGTTATACCTCCCAACTCCGCAACCTCTGTGTTGCCCCTTCAGCCCCACTGATAACTACTAGTTCTCTATATCTATGAGGCTGCTTCTTTTTTGTTATATTCACTAGTTTGTTGTATTTTTGGATTCCACGTGTAAGTGATATCATGCAGTATTTGTCTTTCTGTCTGACTTAATTCACTTATCATAATACCATCCAAGTTCATCCATGTTGCTGCAAATGGCAAAATTCTATTCTTTTCAATGGCTGAGTAATACTCCATGGGGTGTGTGTGTGTGTGTGTGTATTGATGGGTTCTTAGGTTGCTTCCATATCTTGGCTATTGTAAATAAAGCCTCAGTGAACATAGGGTGCATATATCTTTTTGAATTACTATTTTAATTTTCTTCAGATAAATACCCAGGAGTGGAATTGATGGGTCATCAGTTCAGTTCAGTTCAGTCACTCAGTTGTGTCCAACTCTTTGCGACCCCATGAACCGCAGCACACCAGGCCTCCCTGTCCATCACCAACTCCCAGAGTCCACCCAAACCCATGTCCATCAAGTCAGTGATGCCATCCAACCATCTCTTCCTCTGTCATCCCCCTCTCCTCCTGCCCTCAATCTTTCCCAGCATCAGGGTCTTTTCAAATGAGTCAGCTCTTCAGGTGGCCAAAGTATTTGAGTTTCAGCTTCAACATCAGTCCTTCCAATGAACACCCAGGACTGATCTCCTTTAGGAGGGACTGGTTGGATCTCCTTGCAGTCCAAGGGACTCTCAAGAGTCTTCTCCAACACCACAGTTCAAAAACATAAATTCTTCGGCGCTCAGCTTTCTTTATAGTCCAACTCTCACATCCAGACATGACCACTGGAAAAACCATAGCCTTGACTAGACAGACCTGTGTTAGCAAAGTAATGTCTCTGCTTTTTAATATGCTGTCTCAGTTGGTCATAGCTTTCCTTCCAAGGAGTAAGCATCTTTTAATTTCCTGGCTGCAATCACCATCTGCAGTGATTTTGAAGCCCAGAAAAATAAAGTCAGCCACTGTTTCCCCATCTATTTGCCATGGAGTGATGGGACCAGATGCCATTATTTTAGTTTTCTGAATGTTGAGCTTTAAGCCAACTTTTTCACTCTCTGCTGGGTCATATGGTAGTTCTTTTTTGAATTTTTTTAAGAATCTCCATACTGTTTTCCATAGAGGCTGCACCAGTTTATATTCCCACCAGCAGTTTTCCCTTTTCTCTACATCTCAGCAACACTTGTTATTTGTTGTCTCTTTGACAACAGTCTTTCTGACAGGTGTGAGGTGATATCTCACTGTGGTTTTGATTTTCACTATCCTAATAATTAATGATACTGAGCATCTATTCATGAGCCTGTGGCTCATCTGTATTTCCTCTTTGGAAGTAAGTCTATTCAGATTCTCTGCCCATTTAAAAAATCAGGTTGTTTGGTTTTGTGATGGTCTTCAACCAGTTATGGCTACAGAAAGTAAACAGTGACTTTTGGGTAAGGCTGGAGGAATGTACGATCCTTCCCACGGTAGCTGTTGTAGTGGATGGTAAGGGGTTTGTATTGAACAATTTGTGAGTATGTCATTTGTACTCTTTCTGTCATAACATCACCCTTAGAAGTATTCATTGGTGTTTAAAAGGCAGAATTAATGGAAACTAAGTAGAAAATTCTTACTCATGCAGCAGGCCATGGACAGACTGGTGGTAGCTGCTATGATGATTGTGGCCTAGATAGGAAGTAGTCCTAGTCCTGGAAGGTGATCAATTTCTAACAGAGTCAGAACCCCAAGGTAGTTAAGAAAAAGACCAGTTCACATTAATTTTTAAGAGATTAACATGTCTGTTTATTTCCCAAAGCCAGTGCTAAAAGTCCACCAAGATCATAAGATGCCTGATTACATATATGAACAGAACCGAAACCGGTTAATCGCTTCTGGTGTCTTAAAACCTCCAAAAAGTCCTGAAAAAAAAGCTTCTACCAAATCTCTTGTTCAGTTTCTTGAGCATGGAGAGGCTGTGAAAAAGAAAAAACAGGTATAGTATTAAAGTGCTTCATTGACTCTTTCAATTTAGTTCCTACAGCATTGGTAACCTGAGTTAGCATGAGTTAACCTTTTAACTCATAATGATAGTGGCAAAGTCTTTTTCTATTAGGTTATATAATGGATTTGGGCAACATATCTCCCAGTTCTTCCTATTTAAGGGAAATTTGTCAAGCAGAGGTTAATACAACATTGTAACTCAATTGTGCATGTATGTTCAGCCACTTAAGTCATGTCTGACTCTTTGCGACCTCCAGGACTGTAGCCAGCCAGGCTCCCCCTCCATGGGATTTCCCAGGCAAGAATAGGATAAAATCATAAAGGAAAACTTTCAGCATCTGTACACTATCTTCTGATGTTCTCTAGAAGACATGTTAGAAGAAGACATAATAGTGTTTTGAATGTTATTATAACTTTTATGAAATTTTCATCATTATTCCCCCAAATCTTTGAAGACCTTGGTGAAGGGCAATAAAATAGAAACTGAACCAGATAGAGAGACAACTTTTATAATTGATGAGAGTTATAGAGTGGGGAAGGAATAAGTGAATAGTAGGTGTGGGGCAAAATCACTAGAGCCTGGCTTTACATGAATACCTGTAGATATTTAACAAGAACAAAAAACAGAAATGGGAGAAAATATGGAGGACACACCTGCAATAAAAATACCAATAGAGCCAAGAATTCTCTGAGCTTTTTATTGAGAGGATCTTTCAGTGCTAGCTCTCTCTTTCAGGCTTTAGGCTGGATCACTAGGAATGAAGAGTTGAGGACAAGCTGTGTCCTTGAGAATTATAGAATCTGGAGGTGGGAAATAGACAAGTAAACACTTAAGCCTAGTAGAGTGTGATAAGAGCTCTCACTGATCATTTAAAGAACAAAATAATGGAAAACTAAACAGAATGGATGCTTATATCTGGTGGGCAGAGTGACCATTGGTGGAAGAAAAACTATCCTAAGGAATTGCGCTAAACTCAGAGGAATGAGTGGAAAGGTAGCAAGGCAGATAAGAAGGGACAACTGTGGACTTGAAAGACAGCTGGAAGAAGGCTCACCCATGGGTTTGGTTGAGATCATCCTGAGAGAATATCATATAATAAATTGCATGAACTTGTGTGTGTTTGTGTGTGTGTGTGTGTGTGTGTGTGTGGTCAGTCGCTCAGTCGTTTCTGACTCTTTGTGACCCCATGAACTGTAGCCCACCAGGCTCTTCTGCCCATGGAATTCTCCAGGCAAGAATACTGGAGTGGGTTACCATGCCCTCTTCCAGGGGATCTTCCTGATTCAGGGATCAAACCCACATCTCTTGCATCTCCTGCACTGGCAGGTGAAATCTTTACATGAAATTGTATAACTTTGGTTAATTTGGCTTCTGTGAAGTAGAGAAAATCAGATATTTTAAGTGGGGCTGAGGAAGATCTGATTGTTAATTAATTCATTTGATATAAAGTAGGTTGAATTTTAAAAAGAGAGATTATGCACACTATTATATATAGGAAGCATAAAAAACAAGGTCTTACTGTATAGCACAGGGAACTATATTCGATATCCTGTGATAAACCATAATAGGAAAGAATATGAAAAAGAATATATATATATGTTTAATTGATGGCTTGCTTGATGGCACTAGTGATAAAGAACCCGCCTGCCAGTGCACGAGATATGAGAGACTCAGGTTCAATCCCTGGGTGGGGAAGGTCCCCTGGAGGAGGTCATGGCAACCCACTCCAGTACTCTTGCCTGGAGAAACCCATGGACAGAGGAGCCTGGTGGGCTACATTCCATAGGGTCACAAAGAGTCAGATACAACTGAAGAGATCTAGCATGAACACACATATGTATAACTGAATCACTTCGTTGTCCAGTAGAAGTTAATACAACATTGTAAATCAACTGTGCATGCATGCTTAGCCACTTAAGTTGTGTCTGACTCTGTGACCCCATGGACTGTAGCTGGTCAGGCTCCCCTGTCCATGGGATTTTGCAGGCAAGAATACTAGAGTGGGTTGCCATTTCCTTCTCCAGGGCATTTTCCCAACCCAGGGATTGAACCTGCATCTCCTGCATTAGCAGGCAGATTCTTTACCCCTGAGCCACCATGGAAGCCCCCAAATCAACTACAAAAACAATTTTTTTAATTAAAAAAATTAAAGAGAGATTTTGTGTACTTCTGGAATGAAAGAAGCAACTGAAAAGGAATACGTTATGGGTTATGTTTGGTTGTAACTGTAACTCAGTGAAGAATTCAGTAAAGAGAGTTTGAAAGGAAATGGGGAAGAAAGGGGATATTTCATTTAAAAGAAGGATATTTATTTTGAAAAATATTTATTTTTCTGGGTATTGATTTCTCAGAATGAGTTTAGAGCGGATATGTAACAATGAGGATTTCCTGGGAGATGAAGGAAGGAAAGAAGGAAGGAAGGGAGGGAATAAATGAGGAAGGAGGGAGGGAGGGAGGAAAGTTAAAGGGTTTGCTTCTGGTAATTAAGGAAGATTGATTATCAGTTGGAGAAAGAAATGGCAACCCACTCCAATATTCTTGCCTGGAAAATTCGATGGACAGAGGAACCTGGCAGGCTACAGTCCATGGGGTCTCAAAGAGTCAGCCACGGCTGAGCACATGAGCACATTATCAGTTGGACTGGGCATACATCATAGAGGAGTATGATAGCTCTTCTACATTTTATTTCCCTCCCCCAACCCCTGCAAAATCCAAACTTGTGTGACTGTTTAAATTGAATGACATCTTCACACTGAGTTACATAATTAGAAATGAAATGTAACTATGGAGGCCTATTGTTGAGGAAATCTTTCACTTAGAATGCAGTATACTTTTTTAAGCACTATAATAAAGAAAATAAAAACATTTCCTGTCAAGGTATTAGTACTCTTGTCTCATAAAAAAAAGTTGATCACAGCTCATGTTGAAACATTGGGACAAAGCAATGTGTGTCTTCTCTGGTTCTGGCATCTGGTTTGGCCTCTTCTTTTACATAAGAAAACAATGCCTTTGCTACTATCCTTGGTCAGTAAGTGAAAGAAGCACGTTTTATCTTTTGAGTTCAAAGATGTATGTCCTTTAGCTCTGAACTTCCCAGGATTCTCTTCTGAAACTCCTACTCAGTGGGGTATTTAATCAGAGATGGAGAATAATGACCTCTATGAATACACATCTTTGGGGGAAGTTGTTCCAGGGGGCTTATGGTAGTAACTCTCTTGTGGAAATGGCAGCTTCTACTGACTATGCTAATAGATGATAAAGATGTCATTTATATATGAACCTCAATTGTTCATCAAAGCGGGTCTGCAGTGGTGAGTCTTTTATCTTAAAGCCAGTCAGTCCTGTCAGAGAGACGAAGGGACGACTGTTGGAGTTGATGTCACATTTCCTCAAACACAGTCATCAATCTCCTCCTCAAGAAGAGAGGATTTGTGACGCTGTCCCAAAGGGGCAAGAGAAAAGGAGTGGGGTGGAACTGAGGGCAGACAGTGGGACCCAGGAATTGGAGCAAAGCACAAGAGTATGGGCCTTGTGGGCTACCGTCCATGGGGTTGCAAAGAGTCGGACGTAATTGAGCGCGTGTGCATGCACTAAAGTATGTAAACGTGGTGGGGCGTGGCCGTGGGGCTCCACTTGTGGTCAAGGACCAGCAGCTTCCGCATTTCTTGGGAGCAAGTGAGAAATGCACAATCTCAGGCTCTGCCCCCCGGCTGGCTGGCAAATCTGCATTTGAACAGAAAGCCCCAGGGAAATTCATGTGCACACTGACCTGTGAGAAGCACTGACTCCAGAAAAGCAACTGTAAGTTAGTTATATATCTCCTTCTCTAAGGCTATGACATATTGATTCCCAATATGTACCAACCCTTCACAGTCACTAAAATATAGTTTATCATGAGTTATGATGACAGTGGTCCAAGTGGTCCACTCACAGGAAAACATGGTCGTCAGAAGGAAGAGGATGTTGGCGGGAAAGGCCATGGTCAGGGGAGATGCAGAACAACTGAGCAAGGGGAGTCCTGGGCTCCCATGAATACCAGGAAGCTGGGAGCATTTTGATGTGAGAAACACTGAAAAAGGAAGGGGAGAAGGCAATGGGAGTCGTCACTGGGGCGGTTTGTGAGAGGAGGGCAGATATCTGGGTAGGGGTACTGACAGGGATCTATCACTGCCAAATGATAATTAGAAAATCTTCAGTTAAAAAATGCTTGCCTTTAAGCCCTAGACATAGGCAGTGTGGTAATTAGTCCTGGAGGTTAATAGTTGTTACTTATATATGTAGTCCCCACCCCACCCCCCCGCCCCCCAGCTCATGTTTTTTACTTGGGTTTTATTTTTTAATTTTTTTAAAAAATAATTTTGTTTATTTATTTATTGGCTGTGCTGGGTCTTCGTCGCCACTCGGGCTTTTCTCTAGTTGTGGCAAGCAGGGGCTACTCTTTGTTGCAGCGTGACCACTGTTCTTGCGGTGGCTTCTCCTGTGGCGCACAGGAGGTGGGTGTGTTGGCTTCAGTGTTTGGGGCACATGGGCTCAGTAGTTGTGGCTCCTGGGCTCTAGAGCGCAGGCTCAATAGCTGTGTCTATCAAGGTCCGTTGCTCCGCGACAGGGTGAAATCTTCCTGGACCAGGGATGGAACCCCACCCATGTCTCCTGCATTGGCAGGCGGATTCTTTACCCCTGAGCCACCAGGGAAGCCCCTGTTTCTTAAGTTAATTTTTATTGGAATATGGTTGCAAAGCAGAAATAGAAACACAGACATAAGAGAACAAATGTATGGACACCGAGGGATGAAGAGGGAAGTGCGATAAATTGGGAGATTGGGATTGACATATATATACTTGATACTATGTATAAAAAACTCACTTTTTGAAAAATTGGCTTTGTTTAGATCCAGTGGCCCTCTGCGGACTCGTCTCCCTCTCCTGCTAAACTGTCACGCACCAGCACTGGAAGAAGAGGCCTCTACGAGACTAGTTCCTTAACTTACCCTAAGTACTATTTCCATGACCGAGAAGAAGTCATTAAAGCCAACATTCGAGATCCCTTGCAAATCGTTAAAATAATCCGTGAAAACGAACACATCGGATTTCTTTATATGATCTCCGCAGTGCCAAGATCTTCCATTGAATACGATACATATAATCTGAAGTGAGTTCTCTTTTATGAAGCAATTTATTTAGCAGTAAAAATTACAAATAAGGTTGCAAGTGTTATCCATAATCAATTGGGTATTAATGATTTACAGGATAAATTATAATTTTGGTTATCATCCAATGACAAATGAATCTTAATCACAACAGTTTTACTTATTTTGCCCATTTGTCTCTACTTATAGACTTTTTAAGAAGTGGTATACTGCTGTGCTTCTTATATTAATATAATACCATTTTCTTTAATCAGTATTACAAACAATTTTGATATTTTGTGATTACTGAGAAAAGAAGAGGGCATGCATTAAAAAATGGATAATACATGATTTTTTTTTACTTGTCATTTCAGCTTTCCTTAACATAATAGAAATAAGTTTTTTAAAGTAAAATGAGCGATAATGTCAGGTTTTATATAGATTAATAATACACACATAGTCACATATACGCTCTATTGTTACTAAACACACATTTGTTGTTGAAATAATTTGAAGTGTCACCCAAATGTGAGTCTCTGAATTGATTTAAAGTTGAGCACAATAGGCAAATAGGGCTTAAAGGTGGTGCCAGCCTTCCTCTATGGTTATTTGCATGCGTGTGTGCTAAGTCACTTCAGTCGTGTCTGACTCTTTGCGGCCCTGTACACTGTAGCCCTCCAGGCTCCTCTGTCCATGGGATTCTCCAGGCAGGAATACTGGAGAGGGTTGCCATGCCCTCCTGCAGGGGATCTTCCCACCTAGGGATCGAACCCACATCTCTTATGTCTCCTGCATGGGAAGGCAGGTTCTTTACCACTAGCACCACCTGGGAAGCCCATGGTTGTTTAGTTGGAATGAATACAGTTGTTGAGATGGTCTTTCCTTGAAGGTGACTGTAGTTGAGCTTTGCCACCAAATTCTTTGAGCTGCCTTCCCCAGTCTCTGATGAACAGGAAGATAAAAGTTTCTTCTAGGAGTTCTCTTCTTCCTTACTCAGCACTGTAGTTTTTGTTTTTGTTTTTGTTTTGCTTTTTAGAGGTTTTTGGTTTGTCCCAGATTGTACAATAAGTAAATGACAGTCTGACTGACTTCAGAATGTATACTCTTAATTTCTCTGCTCTACTGCCTCTCAAAATGAAACTCTGAGGAGTCCATGAGACCCCCTTGAGACAGAATTTGCTTCAAAGAATAATGGAAGGCATGGAAACATTTTCTATCGTTTTCAAATCTAGCACAATAATCTGTTCTCACATAAACCTATTGAATTTTTCCAGAACAAATGCAAAATAATGCTTTCTTCTCAATAGAAAATTGATGAAGAGAGGTGGAACTGAGATACCAACTAGGAATCATTGGAAGTTGTACTCTCATAGCAAAAAAAAAAAAAAAAAAAAAAAAAAAACCCAAAACAAAGATATGTCATACCATTACTGAGACACCTGTACAAAGTTTTACTCAGAGAGGAAATGGAATAAATTAGATAAGATAAACACAGTGTTCAAAAAAGAAAAGGTTAGCAATTAGGCAACATAATTAGGATAACTCAAATTGGGTTTATGAACCACAGTAATTTTCCTGTCCTTTTTTTAAAATATCTCATTAGTATGAAAATGTTATCAAATGAATCAGTAGCACTGAGAAAGCTATATCAACACCTTACTGAAAGATATCCACCCTGCCCCTAAAGGGTTTGAACTTTCAAAGGCATGTGCAAGAACAAAATATGAAACCAAATTCCATTTTTAGATTACCATCTGATGAAGAAGCTTAAGAAGCTAGGAATGCAAGAATTCAAATTTCAGGGACTTTCCTGGTAGTCCACTGGTTATGACCTCTGCTTCCCCTGCAGGAGGTACAGGTTCAATCTCTGGTTTAGGAACTAAGATTCCTGCATGCCACTTTGTGAAGCCAAAAAAAACCACAAAGTTAATATTTAATGTCAGAAAGACTTTCTTTTGCAGAATTGCAATTTTACCAGTCTGTGTGGAAATTATTTATTCTATTTGGAACCAGAAAAGCAAAGGAAATCAATCAGTAATACCATTAGCTCCACATGTTACATAACAGAGATGACCACAGTTGAGGACATTATTAAAATTATACTGCATACTGATGACTGTGCAGACATTAATAACTGCTAGATAACAGCTCTACAATCCCTGCAATGAAATATTTGGAAGAACTTTGTTCTTAGGGAGGAAAGCTACTGGGGTTGAAATATCCAAAGCAAATAAGATATTATGGAAATACTTCTTTAAAATACATTTTCCATGTAGAGTTTATTCTGATAATTCTGAGATTAAGATACATAATACATCATTTTATTCACAAAAAACCTCCCATATATAAATGTTTCTCTGTAGTTATGAATTCCAAAGTAAATAATATTATCAAAATTGTAACTATAATAAAATCCAAGTCACCACTTGACCTTCTGTTTTTACGCCTTTTACAAAGATATAGGAGCAGAATACCATTCTTTGTTGTTTCAGACTCAAGTGCATAGGTGATCCCAAGGCAGAATTTTGTTAAGAATTGGAACGTATTTTACAAATGATTCAACTTTGTGGATTTAGTAAAAAACAGTTTTTAGTTTCACAGCTGGGTTACTTAACTGACATTTGAGTACCTGAATGAACTTTATAAAAAATTATTAAAGGTTCCTGAAAACATATTAACACATACTGACGAAGATCAGGAATTCACAGCAAAAATTCAACTTTGGAAAGGTGAAATTTCATATGGCTCTCTAGTGATTTTTTAAGTCATTGTTAAGACTTTAAACTTAAGGAAAAGTTATGAAATCAAACAGTAACATCTATGTCTGAGAGAAAGCTTCACCGTTGCTTCTGAAATACTTCATGTGGAAATGCTTGACTGGGTTTTAAATCATTTTGTAATAAGAAATTTCAACATGGCAATCATCAAAGAGAGAAAAGGAAAAGCTGTTAGAATTAAAGAATGGTGGTACCTTTGGCGCATAATTTCAAAAGAACAGGTGATCCAAATTCTGATCAGTGGAGAAAGGAGTTTCTATTCATTGGAGACAGAGCAATAAATCATCACGTGCCACTTGCTATCTCCCATTTCCATAAGCAGTATTCCTTAGCAGTGGTGATTATTAAGAATTTGAACCAACTACCCATCATGTCTTGATTAAAAATGCGGTATCTACTTCAAAAAAGCTATGGTCACAGCTTTTTTATGGTTGTTTATGAGCTAAGACTTTATCTGGACTTTTCATAAAATTCAATATCGAATATTTCCCTGAATATTTCATTTTTTATTTTTCTTATTATAGTACAAAGAAATTATAATTAAGTCTTCGCCAGTGTGCCTTATAAAATGTTATCATTGTTCAGACGTGTTAAAACATGCAAATGCTGGAAGCATTGCTTTAGAGGATCTCACTCTTCACATGAGAATCTGACCTTTGGTTAACTCTGAAGCTCTGTTCCCCTGGTAACCTGATACAAAGTAGTATATCAGTTGTTTCTAGGCAACATTGCTTATGATAAAAATGACCCCTGACTGCTAAATTATATCTGCATTGAGAGGAACTAAAATTGAATTATAAATAACTGATGGGGAGCCATAGTTTTGGACTTCCCATAGTACACTGGTTCTTTCTCTGGGCATGTCTCTGCAGGAACCCTAAAATCTATGCTTAAACTTATTGGAAGAAATATTGACTCCTCTTAAGCCAGAGTGGACCCGTTGTGTATCTCATGTCCTAGCATCTGAGTTGTCACCTTGGGAAAGGACAGCTTGGGGTGGCCGTTGGATTGCTACAAGGAGTCCCATGCAAAAGCAAAGCCTGATCCTGCTAGAAGGCAGGAAGTAGTTCCTGTCCTAGCCTTCTAGGTGCCTGAGTGTATGCTAAATCACTTCGGCTGTGTCTGACTCTTTGCGACCCTATAGACTGTAGCCTGTATAAACAAAGAACCAATTCTTGTGGGATACCTGTTGGGATTAGAATTCTATGAAACATAGTTATGTGATTTAGGACAATATAAAAGTCTATACTGGGCTCAGGCCATATTACTTTCTAAGTGATCGAGTTGGTTTTCAGATAGTTTCTAAGCCCGTTATGTTAAAATAATTTTTAGACAGCTTTTAAAATTTCAAACTAAAGCTATTCTATCCTTTCATCTAGATTACATGTTTAGTAGCCTAAAACAGAATATGCAGATAAATATCAGCTTTCTCAAGTGAAAGCGTTTCTCGTTACATGAAGTCATAACTATTAAAAAAACACTATAATGAGGCATATGTTATATAATAAGGAAAAGATCATTTTCAAGCCACATTATCAGAAACCTCCCCAGGTTGCCTAACACAGTGACATCTTTCTTGGGCTAGCACATGTAGAAATTTCAATCAAGTGGAAACACCATGGATCTTTAGTATTTTCACTTGGAATCATCAAAAATCCCAGTTTCAGACTGTCTTCCTTTCAACACACACACAGGCGTGCACACACACACACACACACACACACACACACACATACACCATTTTGGCGATGTTACAATTTAGTGGATGATTATTTCATTTTATAAAAAATTTGAAGAACCTAGAGCAGTGGTTCTCAGCTTTGGCTTCTAGAATCACCCAAGACCCACCCCCAGAGTTACATTTAATTGGTTTGTTGTGCAGCCCAAGCAAAAGCATTTCTTTAAAACTCATGAGATGATCCCAATATTCAATCAGAGTTGTAGGCCTTGGGGCTGGAACAATTGTTCTCCAGTAGGCCCTAAAGGGTTTGCTAAAACATAGATTGTTAACCACCCTGTTTCTGATTCAGTTGGTCTGGAGGAGGCTTAAGAATTAGCAATTCCCATGTAACGTTGATGGTGCTGTTCCAAGGACCATACTTTGAAAACCATTGACTGTAGAGCACTGTATTATTGAAGAAACTTGGAAGTTATGCTTTAGTCTAATATTCTAGGAGTTCCTTATCAGTTATTTTTACCATTTCTGGTTAATCAAACCAGAAGCAAAGCAAGCCATGACTCTTCTCTAGTTCAAGTTAGATCTAAATGCATACTGAATCATGATACTCACCATCATCAAATAGATTGAGGTTTACAAATGCAAAACTCAGGAAATAGCTAATTTCTTTACAGGCTCTTGCTTGTTTACCTTTGTCCAATAAACATGTTAAAATCATAAAACTATGTAATAAACTGTGATTAAAACTGTGTGATAATAAGACAACTTAGATTTGACTCATCTAATTCACCCCAGCACCTAAAAGCAGGTAAGGAATTACTCACTTGTTTGTAGAAATCAGGAGGGGCAAAAGGGACCAGGTGGACAAAGACATGCGCATGCATTCTAGCACAGTCTAAGATGTGCTGAGATGACCATCTTAAGCCTAAGATGATTGAGAGACCAGCCTGATTAAAAAGGGCAATTGTGTGGACAGAGAAGGAACTAACAGGGACAGAAGAGTGCCACAACACCCGGCAGAATAATTTGGATTTAATGACATAAGCAGTAGGAGGCTGTTCAAAATTCTCGATCAGAAGGCTCATACTTTTGCAGTCTTAGTCTAATGCATCTGTTTAAAGATGAACGGATGCATGTTCTATCGCTAAAAGATAAAGATGCTATTTGAAATATCAAATCACATTGAGATTGTTTTAGAAAAATCAAGAGAAAAAATTATTGCTTTTTAGAACCACAGTAGATTTCGTTTATCTGAAATGAAGAATAACGGGACGGTGGATGACCTCCCACAATAGGCCATGCAAGTCTCTTAACATGACACATTCTTTTGGACATTTATAGAAGCCTTGTGTCTAAGTTTCATTTCAGATGGACAGAGGCTCTACCACAAAATAATTTGATAAGGGATTCCATGATTCTACACTGAACAGCAAGAAAAGACAACAAGCATCTTTTTTTCCAGTTAAACACTGCTGCTGCTGCTGCCAAGTCGCTTCAGTCGTGTCTGACTCTGTGCGACCCCATAGACGGCAGCCCACCAGGCTCCCCTGTCCCTGGGATTCTCCAGGCAAGAATACTGGAGTGGGTTGCCATTTCCTTCTCCAATGCATGAAAGTGAAAAGTGAAACCGAAGTCACTCAGTCATGTCTGACTCTTAGTGACCCCATGGACTACAGCCTACCAGGCTCCTCCATCCATGGGATTCTCCAGGCAAGACTACTGGAGTGGGTTGCCATTGCCTTCTCCGAATAAACACAGTTAAGTATAGTTTTATTCAAGACATTCTTCTCAGCCTGATTAACTGTCCAAGGATCTCTGTTTAAGTTAATTGGGCCATAAAGTCTTTTACCAGCAAAGTAGGAATATTAGAGCACAGCAATTTAAAAAGTTAAGTTCCCTTTTGAGGTCTTAAAGGAAGACTAATTTTCCTGGTTATTTTCTCAAAGAAAGGCCTTGATGAAACAAACATCCAAAGGAGGCAGCTGAGGGCATTCCCTGGCAATCCAGTGGTTAGGACCCTGAACTTTCACTGTTGAGGGCACAGGTTCAGTCCCGGGTCAGGAAACTATCCTGCAAGCCACACAAAGTCCAAAAATAAATAAACAAACAAAAACAAAAACTAAGGAAGCTGTTGAAGTTTGAGGCTGAATTCTGAATGCCAAGAAGTGCTGAATAGGCAGCCCTTACTTCAGAGTAGAGGATTAATTCCTGGAACAGATGAATGCCAAGGTTTACAATGTGAGGAGTAAAACACAGCAGTCCAGGAGTATATTTAGGGTTTAGCCTCTTGGGAACAAACTAGAGAGTCTAAGCAGAATAGGATTCCAGAGAACTGTGCATATGCTTCTTTAACTTTTGCAAAGCTTTCCTTGACCCTGCTGTCCCTTCTGCCTACCAAATGGATTGGGCTTAAAGGAAATTCCTGCTGATCCTCAAGAGAATCACTGTATCAGAGTAGTGAGGAACAAGACTAGTTTTCAGAAACTTTGAGAAGGAAAGCTATGACAAACCTAGACAGCATATTCAAAAGCAGAGACATCACTTGGCCAGCAAAGGTCCATATAGTCAAAGCTATGGTTTCTCTGGTAGTCATGTACAGATGTAAAAGTTGGACCATAAAGAAGGCTGAGTGTCAAAGAATTGATGCTTTTGAACTGTGGTGTTGGAGAAGACTCTTGAGAGTTCCTTGGTCTGCAAGGAGATCAAACCAGTCAATCCTAAAGGTAATCAACACTGAATATTCATTGGAAGGACTGATGTTGAAGCTGAATCTCCAATACTTTGGCCACCTGATGAAAAGAGCCACTCATTGGAAAAGACCCTGATGATGGGAAAGATTGAGGGCAAGAGGAGAAGGGGGTGGCAGAGGATGAGATGGTTGAATGGCATCGCTGACTCAATGGACAGGAGTTTGAGCAAACTCCGGGAGAGAGTGACTGACAGGGACGCCTGATGTGCTGCAGTCCATGGGGTTGCCATGAGTCAGACGTGACTTAGCAACTGAACAACAAAGGAATGGATGGGGTGCATACAACCATTATACAGGAAATTTAAGAGAAGGAAGATGACAGGGGATTTTAAGTTAAATGGGCAACAGGGTCAAGAAAAAAACAAGAAGCTAAAGGAAAGCTTTCTACGAGTTAAAGTGAAGTTCTATACATTTTTAAATGCAGAGAAAAAGTATTCAAATACAAGGAGAGGTAGAAAAAGGTGATGTGAAACCTCTCCATCTCTCTTTGGAGGAAAGCATGAAAAAATGTACTCAAGGGGATAAAACACAGTGAAGGTACAGTGAAGTTTTTCTTTAAAAAAATATTTGTTTTAATTTACTATTTATTTAGCTGCACCAGGTCTTAGTTGAAGCACGTGGGATCTTGAGTTGAGACATGTGAACTCTTAGTTGTGGCATGTGGGATCTAGTTCCATGACCAGGTATCCAACCTAGGCCCCCGGCGCTGGGAGCATGTTGTCTTAGCCACTGGACCACCAGGGAAGTTCTGGGACAAGATTTTCAAGTGAAGGTACAAAAGAGAGCTCATCATATCACCATCAGGTTTTTGTTGTTGTTGATTTGCTTTCAAATAGAATTCATTGGTGACAAACATAATTGTATGTCAGAATCACACAGGAAATTTGCTAAGCTAGACTCTCGAGTTCTATACATAAAGATTCTGGTTCTGTGTTGGACCCAGAAATCTGGATTCTTAAGCATGCCAGGTGATTTTTATGCTGATGATCCAAATTTTATTTTATTTTATTTATTTATTTATTTATTTATTTTTATTAGTTGGAGGCTAATTACTTCACAACATTTCAGTGGGTTTTGTCATACATTGATATGAATCAGCCATAGATTTACACGTATTCCCCATCCCGATCCCCCCTCCCACCTCCCTCTCCACCCGATTCCTCTGGGTCTTCCCAGTGCACCAGGCCCGAGCACTTGTCTCATGCATCCCACCTGGGCTGGTGATCTGTTTCACCATAGATAGTATACATGCTGTTCTTTTGAAATATCCCACCCTCACATTCTCCCACAGAGTTCAAAAGTCTGTTCTGTATTTCTGTGTTTCTTTTTCTGTTTTGCATATAGGGTTATCGTTACCATCTTTCTAAATTCCATATATATGTGTTAGTATGCTGTAATGTTCTTTATCTTTCTGGCTTACTTCACTCTGTATAAGGGGCTCCAGTTTATCCATCTCATTAGAACTGGTTCAAATGAATTCTTTTTAACAGCTGAGTAATATTCCATGGTGTATATGTACCACAGCTTCCTTATCCATTCATCTGCTGATGGGCATCTAGGTTGCTTCCATGTCCTGGCTATTATAAACAGTGCTGCGATGAACATTGGGGTGCACGTGTCTCTTTCAGATCTGGTTTCCTCAGTGTGTATGCCCAGAAGTGGGATTGCTGGGTCATATGGCAGGTCTATTTCCAGTTTTTTAAGTAATCTCCACACTGTTTTCCATAGCGGCTGTACTAGTTTGCATTCCCACCAACAGTGTAAGAGGGTTCCCTTTTCTCCACACCCTCTCCAGCATTTATTGCTTGTAGACTTTTGGATAGCAGCCATCCTGACTGGAGTGTAATGGTACCTCATTGTGGTTTTGATTTGCATTTCTCTAATAATGAGTGATGTTGAGCATCTTTTCATGTGTTTGTTAGCCAGCTGTATGTCTTCCTTGGAGAAATGTCTGTTTAGTTCTTTGGCCCATTTTTTGATTGGGTCATTTATTTTTCTGGAATTGAGCTGCAGGAGTTGCTTGTATATTTTTGAGATTAATCCTTTGTCTGTTTCTTCATTTGCTATTATTTTCTCCCAATCTGAGGGCTGTCTTTTCACCTTACTTATAGTTTCCTTTGTAGTGCAAAAGCTTTTAAGTTTCGTTAGGTCCCATTTGTTTAGTTTTGCTTTTATTTCCAATATTCTGGGAGGTGGGTCATAGAGGATCTTGCTGTGATTTATGTCGGAGAGTGTTTTGCCTATGTTCTCCTCTAGGAGTTTTATAGTTTCTGGTCTTACATTTAGATCTTTAATCCATTTTGAGTTTATTTTTGTGTATGGTGTTAGAAAGTGTTCTAGTTTCATTCTTTTACAAGTGGTTGACCAGTTTTCCCAGCACCACTTGTTAAAGAGGTTGTCTTTTTTCCATTGTATATCCTTGCCTCCTTTGTCAAAGATAAGGTGTCCATAGGTTCGTGGATTTATCTCTTGGCTTTCTATTCTGTTCCATTGATCTATATTTCTGTCTTTGTGCCAGTACCATACTGTCTTGATGACTGTGGCTTTGTAGTAGAGTCTGAAGTCAGGCAGGTTGATTCCTCCAGTTCCATTCTTTCTCAAGATTACTTTGGCTATTCGAGGTTTTTTGTATTTCCATACAAATTGTGAAATTCTTTGGTCTAGTTTTGTGAAAAATACCGTTGGTAGCTTGATAGGGATTGCATTGAATCTATAGATTGCTTTGGGTAGAATAGCCATTTTGACAATATTGATTCTTCCAATCCATGAACACGGTATGTTTCTCCATCTGTTTGTGTCCTCTTTGATTTCTTTCATCAGTGTTTTATAGTTTTCTATGTATAGGTCTTTTGTTTCTTTAGGTAGATATACTCCGAAGTATTTTTGATGATCCAAATTTTAAAAAGACTCTCATGTGTTTGTTTGCCCTGTGAGGAGTAAAGATGTAGAGTGGAGGAAAAGGCTTAGGAGTTTGAGAATGAGAATCTTGAATAGGCAGGAAAATGTAAATAAAAAGGATCTCTTTGTGGCACTGAGAACCCATAAGTTAAAATTCAATGTCATGGACCACGCCTGCTATCTTCTGTCAATTGAAGGGCCTTTAGTAGCATATAGACCCACACAGAGTAAGTTTTCTAGACACGCACACACAAGGGCCATTAGTGAACTGTTTTTCTTGCTTTTAGGTTGGTTGGATGACTGAAGTTAATGAAACATCTAAGGTTGATTACAGTTTCAGAGACAAGTTGAAATTTCCCACTTTGTAGAGAATCACTTGAAGAATGCCCTAATTATATATTAAGCTGTTAACAAAGAAGAAAGGAAAAACATTTTAACATTTTCTATACAACTTACCAGCAACATGTAATACCTGGCATTTTCCCAAATGTTTCTGCTGTGAGTCAGTTAGAACACAGACAGAGTCAGACAGTGCTGTTAGGTAGGAGCTAAGCAAGTTGAAATTCTTCTGTTACAGCACTGAATTGGGGGAGAGACGTTTGAGATTCCCCCCACTCCACAGCCCACCAGCCCCCTAGTTCCCTTTTGTGCTCACTTAAAGAGCTCTTGCTTTGAGTTCACTTTCATTCTGGTCCTGTATGCCCTAATTTTTAAATATTTTTCTTAGTGTTATTAAAACAAAAATAGAAATTAAAACCTAAAAATTATTTTTGCCACTGGTTCATCGTTTTTTGATTAACAGACACAAAGCATATGAGAATTTTGTTCCAATCCCTTAAAAAACTTATCCCGCATATGTACATAAATTTGTCTAAGTGTAATTTCAGGTATTTTACATGTGACCTGAAGGCTGTGCTAAAGATCATGAACTCAGGTTCAGAATGCAGAGCTAAGGACTGGAAGAGAAAAATAGACATGGGAAACAGTTGATTTTCACTGGAGGGTTCCTGTCTGAATTTTGTATAGTAATTTTTAGAATTATTGTATAACATACATAACTACAATTTTTGCATAGTTTAACACAGAAACAATTTGAGGTCTTGTTTTTGCCATGTCATATTTTGCACTTGGTCTGTTAATAAACATTTAAATAATATCCAATATTTCAGTGCTATAGCTAAAATTACAGAAAATATCTTTGTGTCTGTAAGCAAGATTTTAAGAAGTTTTAGGGAATCGCCTTTCTATTCTCATTCCTTTGTTTCCCACTCCTATCCTTGCTCTGGTTTTTATCCCATTCTTGCTTTACTCCTTTGCTTGATCTATTTCTTATTATGAATGAGATTGAAGAATACCCTTAATGACAGTTGAAAGAGGAATATCTTGAAATAAACAATTTCTCATTAACAATTATTTTGATATGTGGTGATAAATTGGACTTTTTAAAGTTTAATCTGGGTCTTGATTCTAATCCAATTCTTATTTTCTTGTTTTGATCTTTTTCATAGTTCTGTCAATATTGGGTAGAGTAAAACTCTTTCACACTATTATCATTGAATAGTTTCTAAACAATCAATGATAAATAAAAACTTATTTCCAGGTATCTTTCACTTTAAAAATCTACAATTGGTTTGTTTTTGTAAAAACCACATAACTGAAATTATCAAACATACTGCCAAAATTGTAAAATACTTAAAAGTTACAGTAAGTCTAACTGTTGTTAAAAGTAGCTCCCTTTTCTTAAATAATTTATTCAGTCTCAAAGTGGTCTGTTAGAATTTTAAAAAATTTTAAACATTTATTTTCCAGAAATCTTTTACCTTTTTAAAACAAAATAGTAATGCAATTGCTTAATTTTATGTTGACTACTATATTCATTTGCTCCAATTTTTGTTTGTTCATAGGGTTGTGAATTATGAGAACATCAATAAAAATGACTATTATACTATTAGCAAAAAGGCAGTAACACATGTTTATAATAATGACATTGAATTTATCGAAATTGATCGATGGGAACAGGAATATCTATATCACAGAGAACTCACTAAGATTCCCATATTTTCACTTTTTCGGAAATGGAAGGCTTTTAACGTGTGGAAGAAGAATGTTCGCTCCAAAAAAATCAGTGGATGTCGAAAATCTCTACAAAAAAATCTGTTTATTGTTAATCATGTATGTATTTGTTAATCATATTTTAAAAGAATTACTAACAGAAAAAAAATTAATCTCCAAAATAGAATATTTCCTCTTTTAAGAGAATTGACAGTTTTTGTCCTATTTGTCATTTAAGGGTCTAGCAGTCTAATGTGTTTCTACATTTTACCTAGGGTTTGCACAGGTCCCCTTTGTTTAGAAGCAGCCTTAGAGGTTTGGATTCATGATTCCTTTTGTTGTTGATCAGGAAAATTGTGCATCCTCTTGAATAGAGCAGGCTAGCAACTCCTATTACTTCTTCTTATCTTTGAGACCCTCTGGACTATATGGTCCAAAATAATTTGTGGGCTTGCTTTCATTGCTTTCATTGGGCCAGTATCTCCCAATGTAGCATGTATTTTCAATCATGAATTCAAACAGTAGGGAAATTTTTAGTGTTTACTTTGGAGGAAGGGATAATCATGGGAAAGGAACTATTAAAGTGCATGTGGCCATATTTAAAATCTCTACTTCTTGAATTTCAACTTGCAGGAGAAGTTTTCTGGTTGGCCCCTGGGAATGAACTGTAATCACTGTTATTTTATGTCTATTTTATGACACTGAATCACCACCCTCTCACATCAGAAACTTCAAGTTTGCATTTTACTGGTCATTTCCTTCTCTTTGCATATGGTAGTCTGAAAGATCTGATCAAGACATCAGTTGCACAATAAATGAACTTGAAAGGAATACAATTCACATAAGATGTTAGTACAAAGACAGGTATATAAGATGTACCATCTCAAGTCCTCCATCCAATCAAGCATTCTGAGTTGTCGAAAAGATTCTAATCTTTCTTGATATCAAACTCAGCCCTAGACCTCTAATTTCACTAAGGATCTATCAATAATTTGAACCTATTTTACCACTGTTTTACCACCTTTCATCTTTTACCGTGTCTTGGTCATTATATGTTTCATTAATTTATTCCTAGATAAATAGAATAGTTCTTCCTTCCTTTAGCCTCTCAATCCTTAAGTTTGTTTCCTTATATCATGTGCTTGAGATTGTCATTCTCTTTGCCCACCATTCATACCAATAGTCCTTTGACCTTGATAATATCTTCTTTTTAATGTAGTCCAAGCAGACTAGAAAGTTCACATCATTTTAATCTTAGGTTGATACTACCAAAAGACTCATTTTGTTTGTTTAAATATCTATTAATATTAGATGCTATCATTACCACACACCACTAGTCTTATATTTACAAGTTAACTGGGAGGGCTGGTTCTTTTCATTCTTTTCTGACCATGTTGAAGGGATATCCTTGAAATTTTTCTTTTTATTATTTTTAGTAACCAACCGTATTAGCATCTGTGCCCAAATTTCCTTATAACAACTTTGTTGAAATAGAATTCCTACAATTCATTCATTTAGAGTATGCTATTGAATGGCTTTAATATATTCATAGAATGATCAACCATCACCATGGTCTATTTTAGAACACTTCTATCACTCCAAAAAGAGTGATCACTCTCCTTGATTAACCTCAGGTTTCCCTGACTCCCCCAGCCCAACCCCTGCCCCAGCTCTGATCAACCACCAATCTACATATTCTCTCTCTTGATTTGTCCACTCTGTGCATTTCAATAAATTAAACCATGCAATATGTCGTTCTTTGTGACTGACTTTTTTAACTTAGCATGTTTTCAAGGTCCATCTATGTAGTAGCATGGCATTTCTTTTTACTGGTAAATAATATTCCATTGTATGGATGCATATGTTTTATTTATCCATCTACCTATTGACAGATATTTGGGTTCTTCCACTTTCTGGCTATTATGAATAATGCCACTATGAACATTTATATGTGAGTTTTAGTCTAGACATGTTTCTATTTCTTTGGGTATATACTTAGGAGTGGAATTGCCAGATGACCAGTTATTCTATGTTTAACATTTTGAGGAACTGCAAAACAGTTTTCCAAAGCCACTGCACAATTTTACATTACCACCAACAAAATAGGAAGGCTGGAGTTTCCCCATTTTCTCACCATTATTACATCTGCCTTTTTCATTATAGTCTTTCTTACTGGTTGTGCGGTGGTGGTATCTCATTGTTTTTTCTTTTTTCACATCATTTTATATTTTTAATTAATTTTTTAATTGAAGGATAATTGCTTTACAGAATTTTGTGGTTTTCTGCCAAATATTAACATGAATCAGACATTGGCATGCATATGTCCCCTGTTTCTTGAACCTCCCTCTCATCTTCTCAATCCCACCCCTCTCATTGTGGTTTAGATTTATATTTCACTGATGGCTAACAGTGGTGAGCATCTTTTCATATAAGTTTGGTCCCTTGTAAATCTTATTTGGAGAACTATCAATTCAGATACTGTTCTCACTTTTAATTGGGTTACCTGTAGTTGTAAAAATTCTTTCTGTATTGTAGATACAAGCCCCTTATTGGAGAAATGATTTGCAAAACTTTTCTTATGGGCTGTCTTTTCACTCCCTTGATACTGTCCTTTGCAGCTCAAAATTTTTTAGTTTTGATGATGTCTAATTTATCCATTTTTTTGCTGCTTGTGCTTTTGGTATGATATCTAAAAAACTATTGCTTCAATTCACATCACAAAGATTTACCCCTATATTTTCTTCTAATAGTTTTAAGCCTTACATTTAAGACTTCAGTCCATCTCGGGTTAATTTTTGCTGATGGTGTGAGGTAGGAGTTCACCTTCATTCTTTTGCATGTGGCTGTCCAGGTGTCCCAGCACCATTTGCTGCAAGACTATTCTTTTTCCATTGAATTGTCCTGGCACCTTTGTCAGCAATTGCTTGTAAATGTGAGAATTCCTGAACTCTATTTTTCTGTTGATCTACAGCTATCCTTATGCCAGCACCACACTCTCTTGAATATTGTTGTTTTGTAGTAAATTTTAAAATTAAGAAGTGTAAGTTCCCTGGGACTCTTGAATTTCCACATGAATTTTAAGATCAATTTGTCAATTTCTACAAAGAACCCAACTAGCATTTTGGTAGGAATTGTTTCAAATCTGTAGATCAATTTAGGAAGTATTGCCATTTTAATGGCTTTAACTTTTCAAGTCTGTGAACATAGAGTCCTTTTCCATTTATTAGGTTTTATTCAGTTTCTTTCAACAGTGTTTTGTAGTTTTCAGGGTATATATTTTACATTTCTTTTGTTAAATTAATTCCCAAATATTTTATTTATTTATTAATTTATTTATTAAATATATTTTATTTATTCTTTATTTATTGTAAGTGGAATTGTTTTTTTAAATTTCACTTTGGATTTTTTCATTTTGAATATGTGTAGAATATATGTGTATTGTAGAATATGTCTAAGTGATATATGTATAAAGTGTGAAAGTTGAAGTGTTAGTCTCTCAGTCATTTTCTACTCTTTGTGACCCCATGGATGGAGAATCCTCCATCCATGGGATTCTCCAGGCAAAAATACTGGAGTGGATAGCCTTTCCCTTCTCTAGGGGATCTTCCTGACCCAGGGATTGAACCCTAGTCTCCCGCATTGCAGGCAGATTCTTTACTGTCTGAGCCACCAGAGAAGCCCCATATTAAACAGCGTGCATGTGTGTATGTGTATATATATATTCTATATAGCAATACAATTGACTTTTGTATATTGAGCCTATTTCCTAAAATTTTGCAGAATTTATTATTGACTCTAGTAGTTTGACTTTTGTGTTTCAGTTAATTAATTAAATTTTTATTGAGGCACAAATGACATATAATATTACATGTTTCAGGTGTACAACATAGTGATTTATAATTTTTAAAGGTTATATTCTACTTATACTTATTATAAAATATTAAAATAATGCTAATGCTTATCACCTTCAATGGGCACTCTTGATATACCAGCCCAGGAATGATCCACCTAACCCAAATTCCATCTGAAATTTGCTAACAGCAGAAACAATCATGAGAGGAAAAAACAAAACAGCTTCAGTCTCTCTTACATTCACAACAACTTTCTCTTTTGTCCTTTATGCTGATAGCCAGATATTTAAGTTAAGCCAAAGTAATTTCTCAGATTATATGTGTGTGTGTGTGTGTGTGTGTGTGTATGTATATCCCAAATTCCCACTGTCAAACTCTCACTTTTTGGCAGACCATCAATACCAGTTTTGCTGTCCACCTGGATCCTAGCTAATTATCGCTTTAATAAAAGAACTTATATTTTTGGTTCAAGACTTTTTCTGCACAGTACACTGGACTTTCTTACTTTTGCTGCCCAATTTTGATTACAGTCTCATTTCTACTTCTGTTTTCATATTAATTCATTTAATATCTTATTTCAACTCAGAGACATCGCCTGTAAACTTCTGCTTCTTTTTAAAATTGAAGCATAGTTGATTTACAATATTGTATTTTGCTTCTTTTATCATGAAAATTCCTCCATGAGATGAATCTTAGGGACTAAATTACTTCCTAGATGTTTTCTCAAATAAATCTCTTCACTGAGGGCTCTACTAATTGTAACTTCCTTTTATTTGTACTTAGAATAAATAATTAAAGCACTATTTCATGACATTTAAATGACTATTGTTTGTCCTGTTTTAGAAACTCCTGGAAAGGAGTCCAAGAGTGTGCTGTATATAGTACTTAAACCACTGTCACATATAAGTAAATTAAACTTTTAAAAAATATAATTTATCTGCTCCTCCTCTGATTAGTTTAGAAGTGAGGAGGAATGACCTAGAAACAATCTTGGAACATGTGCCTTCAAAGCCAGCATCCTAGAACCCAGATTTATGATGATGGCATAGTGGAAGATTAACTTACATTATGTGACATTATTCCACAAATAATTCCACTCATTCTCCCAGACCACGCTGCAAGATAGATTCTTAATAGTGACTGTTACCCACTGAAATTGTACAGTGAAATTTGTCGTTGTTCTATATTATAACCTCTTAGATCAATAGATGGGCACCTCCATTATCATGGTGACTGGACATTGTAAAGTCCTCAGGAACACTAAGAATCTTTTACTAGCTATTAGTCAAACCTAGTAAAATTTAAGATATTGCCCACTCCTCTGTTTCTCGCCCTCAACTTCATAGTTAAAGCATGTGTATTCAAAATGAAAAGAAAGGAATTCAGACAAATTGAATCTGATAACTCAAAAAATACTTCCAGAATAGAATTTCAGAAGTGTCCCTTTTTAATGTATGTTCTTTGTAGTTGTAGCTGAAATTAACATATAGAGCCATTTATTTTTCTTAATTCCCATTCTTGCTTTCCAAATATTTTATACCTTAAAAGTTGAGCTTTTTTTTTTTAACTAAACAATGATAATTTTTTATTTTCATTCAGTATTTGCGACCAGCTCTCCTTAAAATAAATGAATTGTGTTATCAATTGAGTTTTATGGGACTATGTTCTATTGAAAAATGTCATACCTACACCCTGCAAGAATTTAAAGCTGCACAAGTTGTACGGCTAGCAGAGGTGAGAAAATTTGTTTCAAGAGTTTTTCCCCCATTTTTGATACTTTGGTGCCACTAATGATATATATTCATCAATGTCTAGGTGACAGAGCGCCTAGAAGAATTTCGAAACGAGGCAAAAGATGTGGTCAGAAAAGCTTGCCGAGTTGCTCTGCGTGCTGCAGGATTTATTCCTGATGACTGTGCACATGAATCTTCTGAGGGTATGAAAGGGAAAGAATGCCGCTGGACTGGAAGTGGTGGCTTTCTGAAATGTTAACTTGTTTTCTTTCTACTTTTCTTAAGTTTAAACTGCCGTTGTTTAGTTGCTAAGTCATGTCTGACTCTTTTACAACCCCATGGTCTGTAGCCCACCAGGCTCCTCTTCCATGGGATTTTCCAGGCAAGAATACTGGAGTCGATTGCCATTTCCTTCTCCAGATCTTCCTGACCCACTGATTGAACCCACGTCTCCAGAATTGCAGACAGATTCTTTACCACTGAGGCACCTGGGAAGCCCTGAGTTTAAAATAATGATCCTATAATTCAGTTCTTCCAAACATTGCTTGATAGATTATAAATTCATTGTATATTATAAAGTGGGGGAAAACAGTAAATGCTGAATCTTTCTTGCATTACCCCTGCTTGTGTATAGTATTTCTAAATTGGTTTACAGAACCTTTATTTCACAAGCATTTTATAGTTGACTCAGGGTCTCTCTGCTTAAATGTATGTTCGACCTATTAGTATAGACAATCTCAGGACTGGCCCCACCTGGCAGGAAGGCTAAAGGAAAATTTTATGCAGGCAGAAAAGAAGAGTAAAAGTGTTCCTGAAAATCAGATCCTATTAAAAGGGATGTGAGTAAGCTGTCTAGCATCTTTTGTTGAGTTGAAATCCTTTGATGTGGTATTTGTTTGGATAACTGGGTTATTTCCTGGCGTCTGAAATATCTCATGAACCAAAGCATTTTGTAAGTTTTAAATTTTACTTGTCTCTTAGTCCATATTGAAAGAAATGGAATTTTTACAGAAGGATTCTTGTTATTGCCTCTTCTGTTGTTCGTAGGTCCTTTTAAAATGCCAGAAAGCGGAAGTCTCGTTGAGTTGCCTACAGGAGACTCTGATAAAATGACCTACACAGAGCAGGCCAGCAAAAGGCATCACTGCATGAGGCTGACATGGTAAATGGTTATTCTTTCTTTCAGGAAAAACTAGAGCTTCCATCCTTCTCAAGTTTCATTAAAAGTCAAAGCCTTTGGGACTTCCCTGGTGATCCAATGGTTAAGACTCCACACTCCCAGTACAGAGGATGAGGTTTTGATCTTTGGTTGGAGAACTGAGATCCCACATGCCACACAGCACAGCAAAAAAACTTTTTAAAGTTAAAGCTTTATCACAGGATTTGCTAGTAGTGATGAGGGACCCAGTAACCTGAATGAAGGCCCCAGAAACCCACCCCTCCAGCTGCCACCCAACAAAGTGTCCAGAAAGAACGGTGGGTATGTCCAAGGGCCAAGAACTCCTCGTTGATCTCTAAGGTTTTGTCTCCCTCTGGCCCAGTCAAGAGCACCAGGCAGGTGGTAGTAAGAAGCCAGGCACATAGAGATTTGGAGTCTTCTCCAGTGGATCTGACAGTAAAGAATTTGCCTGTAATGCAGGAGACCCGGGTTCAATCCCTGGGTTGGAAAGATACCCTGGAGAAAGGAGTGGTAATCCACTGCAGTATTCCTTCCTGGAGAATTCCATGGACAGAGGAGCCTGGCGGGCTACAGTCTATGGGTCGCAAAGAGTTGGACACAACTGAGCGACTGACACTTGGACTTTCCAATGGATTTGGAGAGCCTGCTCCACCTGTCTTGGTCCCTAAAGAATTACAGGCAGCTGTGTGGCCACACCAAGTTCCACCGCCTTTCTGAGTCAGGTTTTGTCACCAGGAGACCAGGGAAGAAAGTCTGCCTTCCAGACTTCACCAGGACCTTCCACCTGCTTGAAGTGAAGTGAAAGTGAAAGTCGCTCAGTCATGTCCGACTCTTTGCAACCCAGTCCATGGAATTCTCCAGGCCAGAATACTGAAGTGGGTAGCCTTCCCCTTCTCTAGGGGATCTTCCCAACCCAGGGATCAAACCCAGGTCTCCTGCACTGCGGGCAGATTCTTTACCAGCTGAGCCACAAGAGAAGCCCAAGAACACTGGAGTGGGTAACCTATCCCTTCTCCAGCGGATCTTCCCGACCCAGGAATCAAACCGGGGTCTTCTGCATTGCAGGCGGGTTCTTTACCAACTGAGCTATGACCCACCTGCTTACCCAACTGGATTCTGCATCATTCTAAAACTTCATCACTGCAAGTAACCCTTGCAAACAAAATAACCAAATATTACCTGAAGAGTGTATGTGGCACTAGAAAACACTGATGACTGTTACTCTGTGCTCATTAACTTGGGCCAGCTTTTACAGCTATTTGATTAACCTTAATTGTGTCCCAGTCCTGGTGGCTGAGATGGTAAAGAAACTGCCTGCAATGCAGGAGACCCAGGCTTGATCCCTGGGTCAGGAAGATCTCCTGGAGAAGGGAATAGCTACCCACTCCAGTATTCTTGCCTGGAGAATTCCATGAACAGAGGAGCTTGGTGGGCTACAGTCCATGGAGTTGCAAAAAATTGGACACGACTGAGTGACTAACACTTAAATGTGAGATAATCGAATAATAATGCTTGTATTGCAACAGAAAGCAGTGACACAGTTCCTGAGCCTATTATCACAGGCTAGAGACACCTTAGGCTCCACTTAAGCAGAATAAAAAGTTATTCCTAATGCCTTGCTGACTCAGTTTGCATTCTAAGCACTCAAGTAGGGAAGCATTAAATTTTCATCTTGGGGTTAGCAGTTGCTGTCCAGCAATAATTACTGAATAGCAAACATTTCATTACTATTAGAATGTAAGTCACAGACGTGTATTTACTAATTTCTTCTTTAAAGCATCTTTAAAAAAACCTCTTATGGCCCCTTTGGCTAGATGAGCTATGTGCTTTTTTTCATAACTATATTGCTCATTAAATACCCTATTGAATGGTTAGAACATCTAGCTAAATTGATGCTGTATATTTGTGTTTTAGAGTGAAGAATGTCTAAGAACAACTCTTCTAGACAGTAAATCCCTGATATCACAATATAAATAGAAAGTCAAAGAGAAATTATATTTTAAAACTTAAATACTTGCTTTAGAGTCACTTTCAAAAATATGCAGTGACTATGGAAAACTGAAGCTGTTTTTTTTTTTCTTTTCAAGCTTTATTCGTCTAAATGACTATCTAATTGAGAATACAATGCATGTCCTAACAGTAAGTTCTGCTAGCTCTCTTTTGAATTACCTCACTGACAAATTAAAACGAACACCTTCAGCAGATGTCATTCAGAAATGGATTACAGAAGAGAAACCTGAAGTCACTGATAAAAAGGTAAATTCAGATACAATTAAGAAAATTCACTGGACAAGATTCGTTGAGAAGTGCTTGCTATGCTCTATGAATTATGCTATATTTTGTGTACTGGAAAAAGTAGGAGAAATGCTTAGAGGGTTTCACAGTATAAACAGTCTACTGTGCACATATGGAATGGAAGAATGAAAATCAACATATCAACAAGTATCTAATAGCAGAGAAAACATCTATTGTGCTGAATATTGCAGTCAGTCTCACAGGCATTTGCTAAAGGTTCCTCATGTGTTCACTCCATAAATATTCCTTAAGTATCTACTGTGTACCAATCCCTATGCTCAGTGTTGGGTACAGAGTGATGAAAAGCATAGACAGAATACTTGCCCCCAAGAAGCTTATAGTTCAGGTGTCATTGTGAGCATGAACTGGCAGAGAAGCAGGTAAAGTGGTATAAATGAAAGAGATAAACAGTGGTTTAGAGGCAAGAAGAAGAAAATCATGGGAGCAAACCTTGGTGCTTTCAGTGCATAATCTCTTGGGAGGATGTTGATCTTAGAGTAATTTGAGATGTTTGAGATTAAATAGTACAAATGAATAGTAGCAATGCATTCTAGAGAGAAGGCATGTTATGTTATCCCAATAAACTTTCCCCTAGTCGATCCTGGATTATGGCACCATCAGTTTAGTTCAATTGCTCTGTCGTGTCTGACTCTTTGCGACCCCATGGACTGTAGCATGCCAGGCTTCCCTGTCCATCACCAACCCGTGGAGCTTGCTCAAACTCATGTCCATTGAGTCGGTGATGCCATCCAACCATTTTATCCTCTGTCATCCCCTTCTCCTCCTGCCTTTAATCTTTCCCAGTATCAGGGTCTTTTCCAGTGAGTTAGTTCTTCGCATCAGGTGGCCAAAGTATTGGAGCTTCAGCTTCCGCGTTAGTCCTTCTAATGAATATTCAGGACTGATTTCTTTTAGGATGGACTGGTTGGATCTCCTTGCAGTCCAAGGGGCTCTCAAGAGTCTTCTCCAACACCACAATTCAAAAGCATCAATTCTTTGGCGTTCAGCTTTCTTTATGGTCCAACTCTCACATCCAGTGTGAAAAGGCAAAAAGATATGAAAGATGGTGCCATACCAGGTACCTAAAAACACAGCCAAACATGTTTATCTGGTTTCATCAAGCTTCCTACCTTCAGATCTCTATATATCCCCAGGAAACCCAACTATGCAGTTTCAAGGGCTGGTGCTCTTTGTAATAGTTTTCATTTTCTCTAAAAGTTGAATTTTTAACTGCACATGCCTTTTCATTACTTTCTCTCCTTCCTTGTTCTTAGTTCCTTTTTTTCCTCAATACTGTCGCATTTTGAAAGTAACATTTATCTTTCTAATTATAAAAGTAATATATGCTAAGTGCAGAAAATTTGAAAAACACAGAAATACACAAAGAAAAGCATTCTCTACTATACCAAGACATCTATTTCCAAGGGTGAAAAGAGAATCATACTTTACTTACTGTTTTATCAGCTGCTTTTTCCACTTCACAATATATTATGAAAAATCTCCCAAGTCAATTTGTATTTTTTTCCATATAACATTCTCACATAGAAATGTATTATACATCTTGTAAATAGTTTTCTATTGTTGATCACTTTTCCACTACTCTAAATAATGCTGCAAAGAACATCTTTGTCTATACATTTTTCATGCATCTCTGATTTTATTCCCCTTAGAAGAAATTTCTAGATCTGGAACTGTTGGGTCAGAAATATGCTCACTCATTAACTTTTGGAACTGGTGTATAAATTCCCAGAAATTTTTGTGTCAGTTTACAACTTTCCTAGGAAGGTTTAAGGATGAACTTTTGCTCACATGCAATCTAGATGTTAGCATTCATTTCAGTCTTTGTCTATCTGATGGATGTAAAGTAGTGTATCACTACTTTAAAGTGTTATGTTCCTTTAACTACCACCCCTGTACAAGGACAAGGGGATAGGTGTTGTGATGAGAAAAACCTGGGTGTCTGTTCTGGTCTGTCATTTATGAAGCAGTATGTCCTGAATGAAATGTTTTACCTTCTCCAGATCCTATTTTCTTATGGGAGTAATAATGATACCTACTAATACCCACTGCATATGGTTGGTATGCAATTTACATGAATACTCAGCTCTGTCTGGCAATCAGTAAATACTCGAGAAATGTTACTGAATAAAGTAACAAGAGAAAGAGAAAGAAGAGGATGTTGACTGGCATTTCCTTTAAAAAATTTCAGATTATGACCTTGGCCTATTTTTCTATTTAAGTTTACTGTCAGTGATCATGTTATTAGTATATATTCCTTTTGACTATATCAAGTAATTTCTATTTAAATATAATCAACCTTCCATCTGCTATATCCATTACTGATACATTTTTCCAGTTTGTGCTTTGCCTTTCCACTTTGTTGATAGTTTTTTTACAAGGAGAGAAGTTTTACATAATTGCATAATCTTTCCATATTTGCCTTTATATTTTAATTTCTATGGTAGTATTCTTTGAAAGACATGCCAACATTATAAAATCAGCTAATTGTATGAGTTTATGTGCCTTCTGTAATACAGAGGTTTTTTATTTTAGACCTTGATACTTAACATCTTTATGGCTTCCTTGGTGGCTCAGCGGTGAAGAATCCACCTGCCAATGCAGGAGACATGGGTTTGATCCCTGAGTCAAGAAGATGCCCTGGAGAAGGGAATGGCAACCCACTCCAGTATTCTTGCCTAGAGAATTCCTTGGACAGAGGAGCCTGGCGGGCTAGTCCTTGGGGTCGCAGAGAGTCAGGCATGACTTACTGACTAACTAACCAACAACTTATAGCTTTATAACACTGCACATGTGCTCATTGCAGGGGGCCCCTGTGTTGGAGAAGCAGGAAGAAGATGAGTCTCTCATTCCGATGTTTCTCACGGAACTGATTTTGACAGTCCAGTCACTGCTCTTTGAGCCTTCTTTGGAAGATTTTCTGGTAAGTGTTCCCTCCCTCAACGTCTGTGTATAAATAACTTCTTGGAAAATGAAGCAATTGTTCTACTGTTAAATGATTAGCAGGTTCACTATTGTTACTTCTCCAAAATGATCATAAGAAAAAGACAGCATTGTTCTGTGCACAGCATGGCATCTACATAAAAAGTATCTGAAAGTTTAGCATGTTTTCTTTCATTTGAGACAGATTAGGGGCTTGATAGGGCTTGATATATATTCTCCTATATGTATCAGGAGAATATAGTCTGTATATGAATTTAGAGGACTTCCCTGGTGGCTCAGATGTTAAAACATCTGCCTATAATAAAGGAGACCTGGGTTTGATCCCTGGGTCAGGAAGGTCCTCTGGAGAAAGAAATGGCACCCTACTCCAGTACTCTTGCCTGGAAAATTCCATGGAGGAGCCCAATAGCTACAGTCCATGGGGTCACAAAGAGTCGGACACAATTGAGCGACTTCACTCTCTCACTTATAGGCATCCTTCTAATGTGAGTCCAAGAAATCACTGTTGTAAATATCATTTTGAAATCTTTTTTAAATATGTCACATTTAAGAGGATTTTATTGTTTTGGTATCTATTTTTAATTTTTTAATTGGAGGATAATTGCTTTACAATATTGTGTTGGTTTCTTCCATACATCCAGTTTTTGCTATGCTATGCAGTCAATTGCTACTAGTTTGGCCACTTAAAGCAATATTTACCTCCATCTCTGTGGGTCAGGAGTCTGGGCACCTTTTAGCTCCTTCTCTGCTTCAGGGCCTCTCCAGGCTGCCCTTTGGGTGTTGTCTGGGCTGAGGTTTCCTCAGAGGCTTTACTGGAGAAGGATCTACTTCCAGTTTCCCTCAGGTTGTTGTGAAAATTCATCTCTAAGCAGCTATAGGACTGAAGTCCCTGGTTTCCTGAGAGAAGTCAGCTGAGAACCATCCCGTTCCAATATGTATGTCTGCTTCTTCAAGACCAGCTGGAGAATCTCCCTTGAGAAGGGCCCAATCTCTCTTTTAAGAACTTTCACTTGATTCAGTCAGGTCTACTGTGGCTCAGCACATCCTTTCTTTTTTAAATATGTCTATTTATTTCTGTATGGCTTTTTGGCTGCGCTGGGTCTTCGCTGCATGCAGGCTTTCTCTAGTTGTGGTGGGCAGAGGCTACACTTTAACTGTGGTGTGTTTGCGTCCCATTGCGATGGCTTCTCTTGTTGCAGAGCACAGGCTCTAGGGCTTTGGGCTTCAATAGTTGCAGCACACGGGCTTAGTTGCCTCATAGCATGTAGAATCTTCTCAGACCAGGGATCGAACCAGTATTCCCTGCATTGGCAGGCAGATTCTTAACTACTGGGCCATGAAAGTCCCATCACATTTTTGATTAATGCACAGTCAATTATGTCTGCAAAGTCCCTTCGTCTTTCCCTATAATGTAACTTCATCATGACTGTGCCATCCGTCATGTTCACAGATACTGCCCATACCCAAGAGAAGGGGATTATACAGGGCATGTATACAGGGAGGGTGGATCCGGGCAGATATCTTAGAATTCTGCTTTCCTCCTTCAGGTACAAGCACAGGTTGATAGACCAACCGGAGACTATATTTTCTGTCCTTAGCTGGTGTACTGTGGTGCAAAAGCACTAGTAATCAGGATCTCTAGATTCTAGTTTTGGCTTTTCAATTAGTAGGCTCTTTGACCTTGGGGAAACCACTTACCTCTCTGAGGTTCAGTACATGCATCTGTGAAATGAGGAGGCAGGTGAGTTTTAAGGTTGCTTCCTCTTCCAACAATTTTTGATTCCGTAATTTATGAGATCATCAGGCTTGTTTAAGGTACAAGAATGAGCAGACTGCTGAGGTCCCTGTGGTTGGACTCTCTCTCAGGGGTTCCCAATAAGAGAGGCACTGGATTTTCATGCCCTTCCCAGGCCAGAATATTCATAGCCTTAACATGGAAGACAGAGTACAGGAGATAACACAAGAAAGCTCTCTCCAGCTCGCAGCTGGCTGTTCTCCTTAAGCGTCAAGGGATAGGCCTTGAAAACTTCAACACTTAATCTTTCCTGTTGTAGGACCCTACTCCCAACATGAGTGTTAGTCAATCATTTGTGTCCCACTCTTTGTAACCCTGTGAACTGCAGCCTGCCAGGCTCCTCTGTCCATGGAATTGTCCAGGCAAGAATACTGGAGTGGATAGCCTTTCCTGGAGCTTCCCAACCCAGGGACTGAACCTGGGTCTCCTGCATTACAGGTGGATTCTTTACCATCTGAGCCACCAGGGAAGCCCAACACAAGTATTTTTAATTCCTAGATAAATCGTAGGCTAAGCACGTTCATATGTTCACACCACACATAAGATTTTGCTTCATTAAGCCCCAAATTAGCCAATGGCAGTAAAAACAGGACTGTCAATCATGAATTTTCTATTTTTTTCTCACTCTTATTTTGGTCATTAGTCTGAGCATTTCAAACACGCATATGCACGTAGAGCTTCATCTAAAGGAAAAATTATATACTTAAGTCTTGACATCTGACATTGTTCTTGCTTGGGTTAACTATGGTCTCCTACTCCTTGATCCAAATACTTGATCCAAAAGATGATGCTGTGAAAGTGCTACACTCAATATGCCAGCAAATTTGGAAAACTCAGCAGTGGCCACACGACTGGAAAAGGTCAGTTTTCATTCCAATCCCAAAGAAAAGCAATGCCAGAGAATGCTCAAACAATCACACAATTGCACTCATCTCACACACTAGTAAAATAATGCTCATTCTCCAAGCCAGGCTTCAACAATATGTGAACCGTGAACTTCCAGGTATTCAAGTTGGATTTAGAAAAGGCAAACGAACCAGAGATCAAACTGCCAACATCTGCTGGATCATCGAAATAGTAAGAGAGTTCCAGAAAAACATCTATTTCTGCTTTATTGACTATGCCAAAGCCTTTGACTGTGTGGATCACAATAAACTATGGAAATTCTGAAAGAGATGGATATACCAGGCCACCCAACCTGCTTCTTGAGAAATCTGCATGCAGGTCAGGAAGCAACAGCTGGAACTGGATATGGAACAACAGGTTGGCTCCAAATAGGAAAAGGAGTAAGTCAATGCTGTATACTGTCACCCTGCTTGTTTAATTTATATTCAGAGTACATCATGAGAAATGGTGGGCTGGATGAAGCATACGCTGGAATCAAGATTGCCGGGAAAAATATCAATAACCTCAGATGTGCAGATGACACCACCCTTATGGCAGTAAGCAAAGAACTAAAGAGCCTCTTGAAAGTGAAAGAGGAGAGTGAAAAAGTTGGCTTAAAAGCTTAACATTGAGAAAACTGAGATCATGGCATTTGGTCCCATCACTTCATGGCAAATAGATGGAGAAACAGTGGCAGACTTAATTTTTGGGGGCTCCAAAATCACTGCAGATGGTGACTGCAGCCATGAAATTAAAAGACACTTACTTCTTGGAAGAAAAGTTATGATCAACCTAGATAGCATATTAAAAAGCAGAGACATTACTTTGCCAACAAAGGTCCATCTAGTCAAGGCTGTGGTTTTTCCAGTAGTCATGTATGGATGTGAGAGTTGGACTATAAAGAAAGCTGAGCGCCAAAGAATTGATGCTTTTGAACTGTGATGTTGGAGAAGACTCTTGAGAGTCCCTTGAACAGCAAGGAGATCCAGCCAGTCCATCCTAAAGGAAATCAGTCCTGAATATTCACTGGAAGTACTGATGTTGAAGCTGAAACTCCAATACTTTGGCCACCTGATGCGAAGAGCTGACTCATTTGAAAAGACCCTGATGCTGGGAAAGACTGAAGGCGGGAGGAGAAGGGGACGACAGAGGATGAGACAGTTGGATGGCATCACTAACTCAGTGGACATGAGTTTAAGTAGACTCTGGGAGTTGGTGATGGACAGGGAAGCCTGGTGTGCTGCAGTCCACGGGGTCGCAAAGAGTTGGATGTGACTTAGAGACTGAACTGAACTGACCTGAATACTTGATCCAACACTCATTTTTCAATTCTTTCCTGTTCCTGTTGTGTTTGACAGACCTCTGATTGCATATGACTCTTACTTACTGCTCCCACCTCTGGAAATAGAGTCCCCCTTGGTTAAATTTCTCTTGGTTTTACTCCTGTGCCACATCTCATCCTTTCCAGTCCTCTATTTGGAGCATCTTTTTTGTCTGACCTTTGACTGTTGTGATCCTTAAAGGCTCCCTCCTCCTCACATGCTATATATTCTTCCTGGGTGCTTGTGTCTGTGCCCATTGTTCTAAATACTGCTTCTAGAATGGCATCTTTAAATGTATATTTCCATCCAGTACTTTTATTCTAGGCTCCAGACTTAGAGCCATCTGGAAATCTCCACAGTTAAGTCCAACTCACCAAAATAAGGGCTTCTCAGGTGGTACAGAAGTAAAGAATCCACATGCTAATGTAGAAGACAACAGAGATGCAGGTTTGATCCCTGAGTTAGGAAGATCCCCTGGAGGAGTAACTGGCAACCTGTTCCAGTATTCTTGCTTGAAAAATCCCATGGGCAGAGGAGCCTGGCAGACCACAGTCCACGGGGTCACAAAGAGTCAGACCCAGTTGAGCAACCGAGCACACACACACCAAAATAAACTTATCAACTTCTTCCAAAACTTACTTTTCCTTCTGTATTTGAATGAAAAGCAGTATCCAGATGCCCAAGCCAGCAATCTAGGAGTCATCCTGTGCTTAGTCGATCAGTCGTGTCCGACTCTTGTGACCCCATGGACTGTAGCCCTCCAGGCTCCTCTGTCCATAGGATTTCCTAAGTAAGAATACTGGAGCGGGTTGCTGTTTCCTTTTCCAGGGGATCTTCCTGACCCAAGGTTCGAACTAGTGTCTCTGGTGTCTCCTGCACCGCAGGCGAATTCTTTACTCACTGAACCATCAGGAAAGCCCTCATCTACTCTTTGGGATCAAGTCCTGTGTGTTGACCTTAGTTGCACCTCTCTTCAATGAGAACCCCATCCCTACTGTGACAGTCTCTTCTCACCTGCCTGCCTCTCTACCTTCTAGTCCATTTTCTACATTGCTGACTGCAAGATTATTTCATAGGCATATCTTATCATGTCACTTAAAATTAAATTTCTCCATTGTCTATAGTAGCATTTTCAAAGGATGCTGTATAAGATACTGATAGACATTCTAGGAGACAGGGGGTTGTGATATGCATGTACATATTAACAAATACGAAAACGTCTTTTTAACAGATCCAGAGGAAAATCCTGTTTAGCTTTGCTTAATCTGAGGTTTCTTCCCAAACTTATCTGACCCTGGGTAGTCTGTGGTCACAATCTGGGAAATGCTGGGCCACTAGCTCAGCATCACTCACAAGGCCTTTCATGAGGGGTTAACTGCATTTTACCACACTGGCAGTTACACTCCAGCACACATCCTGCTGCCCTCCTTGGGCCTGTCACATACAATGACTTACAAGAACTCTACTCCCGTCTTGTATACTTGAGAAGCTCCTGCTCATCTTTTAAGGTTCATCTCAAGAAGTACCTTTTCTTTGTATCATTTAGATAGATTTTATATTTATTATGAATTAAAAATTAATTTGTGCTCACTGAAGAGAATGTGAAAGACACAGAAAGACATTATTAGCAACATTGGTCATCCCATGTGCCACAAATAGAAATAACCTTTTAACATTTTTAGACGTTTTCTCCAATTTTGTCTTAGTACATACTGATATATACAAACAGACTTAACTTGCCATGAGATTTTACACATGCATTTTAAAATGGGATTTATACACCAGTTTTATCCTGCTCTTTTTTTATATAAGCTTTATAGCATTATATTATAAACTTTTCCCCATGTCATTCATTAATCAATCTTTGGAGACACCATTTTGAAAAGGTGCCCAATTTTCATTTGTATAAATATACTATAACTTAACTATTCTTCTATTTTTGAACACTAAAGTATTTCTTTAATTAGTTTTTACTATAAGTATTGCTTCAGTGAGTGCCATTCCACATGAATCATTGTTTACATACATAATTGTTCTCTAAAGTTAGATATCTAGAATGGAAATTACTGCTCAAAGAATATGAACTTTTATTGATTGCCTGCTAGTCAGCCATGTCTGACTCTGTGACACAGGTTCCTCTGTCCATGGGATTCTCCAGGCAAGAATACTGGAGTGAGTGCCATGCCCTTCTCCAAGGGATCTTCCTGACCTAGGGATCAAACTTGTGTCTCTTATGTCTCCTGCATTGGCAGACAGGTTCTTTCCCACTAACACCACCTGGCAAGACCTAGCCACCCTTTAAACATTCCCTGATTTGCTTAAGCCTATCTTGGCTTTCTTTCCCTTATGACTTTTCTGGGTTTTGTTCATATTTCAAATGAATGTAATATATTCATCTTAATGTGTTGCAATTTTTTGCTTATCAGTTTCTCTCTCAACTAGAAAACATAGTTCCTAAAGACAGGGGCTGTGTCTTCTGATTTGTCATATACTTAGAGTCAATGTAGTACTTGGTATGGTTGAATGAATTATTCTTATTTATTTTAATATTTTAGAAAATTCAAAATTTTTTATAAATATACCCATATATGTATTTACATTTTTGTTTGTGCTTTTCTCTCTAACAGGATGGTATTTCAGGTGCAATTAATCATTCCCAAAACACTGTGTTATCAGTTCCTAATCTCGTGCCTGATTCATATTTTGATGCTTTCACCAGCCCTTACATTAACAACAAAAGGGAAGAAAAAACTTGTGGGTTTGGTCCAAGCTTATCAGCAGTATTTGATGATGATAAGAATTTTCACACAATTATCTTCCAAATAAAGGTATATTTTCTTTTACTAAAGCCATTTTTACAATACTTTAAATTTTTAATTAACTGAGCAACATATTTTCTTCCTGTCTTATCTTTAAATTGAGTGCTACTTAATCTCTAGATGGTTAAGAGATTTTTTTAAAGTCCTAGTATATCAGAGCACTGATGATAGGAAAAAGACATAAAGGAACAAGCTATTCAAGACGGCATAACTTCTAGGGGATAAAATAAGGTTAAAAAAGGAAGAAGAGTCATTATTTGAGCATTGAGTGGTGCAGAAGAAATAAAGCAACTGATGAAAAGTTAAGGTCCTGCTAAACAAAAAAGAACCAAAAAATCAGAATATACCCAACTCTTTCCCCACAACCAGAAGATAAAGTAATCTGCACATTGCTACACTTAACAAAATAGAATGCCTTTGAATTATAAATCTTATAAATTACTCCAAATCCATGAACTGAATTAATGAAAATATATTAAATACATGAGAACTTACCATAAGGAAAAATCAGAAAAATGAAGATTTAAAAAGCTAATGAATATTCCTTCTCTTCCCCCTCAAAGCCATGAAACAGAAGCTGTACTGTAAACTCAAGTATATAACCTCAAACACATATTCAAGTCTGAATATGTGTGAAATAACATCTCAAAAATTCAAAATTCAAAATATAAATGGTATTGTTTTAAGACAAAATTATCTCAGAAATGTAGAATAAACTGCATAGTGTCCAAAGGAGAATAAACTGAAACTAAAATTTAAAAGACAAGAAAACAACTAAGAGAATGAAAATAAGCTAGTGTTTGTGCATGTCCTCAGTTGCTCAGTTTTGTACAACTCTTTGCAACCCTATGGACTGTAGCCCACCAGGCTCCTCTGTCTATGGAATGTTCCAGGCAAGAATGCTGGAGTGGGTTCCAAGGGATCTTCCTGACCCAAGGATAGAACCCACATCTCTTGTGTCTCCTTCATTGGCAGGCAGATTCTTTACCACTGTACAAGATATAAGAAAAAAAAAAAAAAAAAACGATTAGAAAGAAAATAATCAAAATAGAAAACAGGCAAAGAAGAAATAATATACATATAATTGAAGTCTCTGAAGAAGAAAAAAAACAAGGGGTAGAACAAGCAAATAACTATAGCCCGAGAAAAGAAACTGTGAATCTATATACAGAGTACCTTGGAAAATTGACTTAGATCAATTAACTCTGAGATACATACTCTTGAAACTATTATCTTTTAAAGAAAAAAAAAAATTTCCTCCAGGTCTCAAAGCAAAATAATAACATAACATGTGGAAGTAAGAGAATTAGACCAGCATCAGGCTTCTTAAAAATGACATATAAAGCAAGGTGATGATGGAACAGCACTTTTTAATGAAACTCAAGGGAAAGAAGTGTGAATCAAGAATTTTTATCTAGATAAGCCAGTCCTTCAAGTAGCAAGGTTATAGAAAAAGTAGTTTTAGAAATACAATGCCCTAGAGAACTTGATGCTGATCTGAAGTTTTTGTGTAACGAAGTTGAGTTTCATCCAACCAAGAGATAGCTGGTAATAAGAATGATCTTTCTATTTGTAGACCCACATGTAACGAGCTTGGAAGTTGCCACTCCATCCTAACAAGTAAAAAGCTGAACACATTGATTGAAATGACTGTTAATGGGTCTTTAAGAGAGGCGAGGACATAGGGAAAACCACAGCCCTCAAGATTGAAAGGGCAGAGAAATATATACAGGGAGTCATGGTTCTGAGAGCAGAGATTCATTGACAGAAATCTCAGAGAGAACCAGTGCCAGGACGGGAAAAACAGTAACTGGTACATTGCTGGAGGCTCAGTGTTAATAACTCAGAGTAAAACACTCAGGGGACCCAGTTATAGGAGACTCCCACAGTATTATGAAATTTACCTGCAGCTCAACCAGGTTCTCACAGTAAATATTAGAAAAAGATCTCCTCATGCTTCCAGCAGGAAGAGGGGAAAAGGAATAATTTGAAATACATCAGAGCACTCTGTTCTTAACAAGGCCTGCCCTTAGAGGAAATTAGTTATCCAGAGTTTAATTTGCTAGTGTATTGTCAGGTCTTTACTGACCTGAGGGAAGGGAAATACACAACTCCAGCCTACTCTAGCCATCCTGTCCCACCTAAGGAGAGAGGGGGGAAAAAAGCAAAAGACATTTATGATACTCACAGTCCAGAGGCACTGGCTCAAAAAAAGACTGAGACCTAATCAAAGGATGAAGGTAAAATATATCCCCTTCCCTGACACATATCATCCTCTAACTAAGGACCTATTAACAGCCATTCCTTTTACCAAGTATATCACATCCGGTTATCAAAAAAAGTTACAAGGTGTATTAAAAAGGGAAAAAATTAGAAGACAGAGCAAGTATCAGACCCAAACATGGCAGGGGTATTGGACATATCAGACCCAGAATTTAAAGCAACTGTAATTAAATAATCATACAACTATGATTAATAGTCACTGGAGAAGGAAATGGCAACCCTTTCCAGTATTCTTGCCTGGAGAATCCCATGGACAGAGGAGTCTGGCGGGCCATGGTCCATGGGGTCACAGAGAATCAGACACGACTGAAGTGACTGAGCATGCATGCATGATTAATAGAACAACTGTGATTAATAGAATGGGAAAGACTAGAGATCTCTTCAAGAAGTTAGAGATATCAAGGGAACATTTCATGCAAAGGGTACAATAAAGAACAGACATGGAATGGACCTAACAGAAGCAGAAGATATTAAGAAGAGGTAGCAACAATACACAGAACTATACAGAAAAGATCTTCATGACCCAGATAACCACAATGGTATGATCACTCACCCAGAGGCAGACATCCTGGAATGCAAAGTGAAGTGGGCCTTAGGAAGCATCACTACAAGCAAAGCTAGTGAAGGCAATGGAATTCCAGTTGAGCTCTTTCAAATCCTAAAAGATGATGCTGTGAAAGTGCTGCAATCAATATGCCAGCAAATTTAGAAAACTCAGCAGTGGCCACAGGACTGGAAAAGGTCAGTTTTCACTCCAGCCCTAAAGAAAGGCAATGCCAAAGTATGCTCAAACTACCGCACAATTGCACTCATCTCACACGCTAGTAAAGTAATGCTCAAAATTCTCCAAGCCAGGCTTCAACAGTATGTGAACCATGAACTTCCAGATGTTCAAGCTGGATTTAGAAAAGACAGCGGAACCAGAGGTCAAATTGCCAACATCCATTGGATCATAGAAAAAGCAAGAGAGTTCCAGAAAATATATATACTTCTACTTTATTGACTATGCCAAAGCCTTTGACTGTGTGGATCATAACAAACTGTGGAAAATTCTGAAAGAGATGACCACCTGACCTGCCTCCTGAGAAATCTGTGTGCAAGTTAAGAGGCAACAGTTAGAACTGGACATGGAACAACAGACTGGTTCCAAATCAGAAAAGGAGTACGTCAATGCTATATACTGTCACCCTGCTTATTTAACTTCTATGCAGAGTACATCATGAGAAATGCTGGGCTGGATGAAGCACAAACTGGAATCAAGACTGCCGGGAAATATATCAATAACCTCAGATATGCAGATGAACCACCCTTATGGCAGAAAGCAAAGAAGAACTAAAGAACCTCTTGATGAAAGTGAAAGAGGAGAGTGAAAATATTCAACGTTTATTCAAATTCAATATTCAAAACTCATCGTTGAGAAAACTAAGATGATAGTGGTGGCATCTGGTCCCATCACCTCATGGCAAATAGATGGGGAGACAATGGAAACAGTGAGAGGCTTTATTTTTTGGGCTCCAAAGTCACTACCGGTGGTGACTGCAGCCATGAAATTAAAAGACACTTGCTCCTTGGAAGAAAAGCTATGACTGACCTAGACAGCATATTAAAAAGAAGAGACATTACTTTGCCAACAAAGGTCCATCTAATCAAAGCTGTGGTTTTTCCAGTGAGAGGAGAAGGGGATGACAGAGGATGGGGTAATTGGATGGCATAACTGACTCGTGGACATGAGTTTGAGCAAGCTCCGGAAGTAGGTGATGGACAGAGAATCCTGGCGTGCTGCAGTCCATGGGGTCACAAAGAGTTGGACATGACTGAGTGAACTGAACTGAACTGATGATTAGTATGCTGAAAGCTTTAATGGATAAGACACACAGCATGCAAGAACAAATGGGCAATGTAAGACAAAGAAGTTAGAGAAAGAAAATATGGAGTGGTGTTCAATATTGTAAAGGCAAATGTAACCATAAGAAAGCAAGACTTGTGGTCCCATGAGTCAGGGCTATAAATCTCTATGCACAAAATAGTACAGGATATGCAAAAGGCAAAGAGATGCAATGAGACATAAATGGTACATAAACAGAATTACTGTGAACAGAAGTCTTTAACATGGAGCCTTCATCAGAAAACAGATCAAGTAGGAAACATGGAAATTAGGCTATGGAATTCTTAACTAACATAATCAATGATAAATAATAAGGAAATAACCATTGAAACAGAAAAAAAAAACATGAGGGATTTTTATCCAAATAAAAATTTACTTATCTAAATAAATATGAAAACCTTGCAGACATTTATCCAAATAAATTTGAAAACTTAGATTAAATGGATAGTATTTTTAGGGAAACTTGGGTATCTAAATTAATAGCATTGGAAATAGAAAGCTTATCAGTATCCACAGAAACAGAGGAAGTTATTAAAGAAATACCTTATAAAAAGCACCAGGCCCAAATGGGTTCACAGGGGAACTCACCAAAGACCATATATTCACAAAATACCATATATAAAGAGATCAACTCACCAAAGGCCATATATTCACAGTATCACATAAATTGCTCCAGAATACTGAAACTGCCTGGTGGAAAAATCTCCATTTGTAATAGCAACAAAGCAGGTAATATATTTAGGAGTAAACCCTAGTAAGAAATGCTAAAAAACCTATATAAGAATATCTTTTAAGTTTTCTTAAATGCTTCTGGAAGACACAAAAATAGATAAATGTTCTTAGATGGAATGACTCAACGTAATAAAGGCTTCTATTCTCCCTAGGTTAATTTATAAATGTAATACAAATGCCAATAAAATAATAATACTAATAAACTTATTGTAGACCATGTTAGGTTTATAGTAAAGCCTATAAGGAATAATAGACATTTATGGAAGCTAGGAAAACCTTAAAAAAGAAAAGTTATTTGGGGTACTATGCTAGCTAAGTATTAAATATAAACTCTATAATTAAAAGATTGTGGTATTGGCACATGCATCATTATCAGGCCAGTGAAATAGAATAAAAAGCCCAAAAATACACCTAAGTACACATGAAAATTTATTAAATATGGAGTGATTTCCAGGATATACTGTTAGGTGGAAAAATCAAGTTAGACAAGAATATCTATAGTGTGTTACTTTTTATGTCAGAAAATAGGGAGAAGGAAGAGATACACCAGAAATTAAGGAAATTGGTTCCCTAGAGAAGACAGTGGGAATGGTGTAGGCAGGATGGTGGGTTTGGAGTAGAAAAGATGAGAAGAGTCACACTTAGTTCTGAGCATACCTTTTAGTATCAGTTCAGTTCAGTTCAGTCGCTCAGTCATGTCAGACTCTTTGCAACCCCATGAATCCCAGCACACCTGGCCTCCCTGTCCATCACCAACTCCCGGAGTTTACTCAAACTCATGTCCATTGAGTCGGTGATGCCATCCAGCCATCTCATCCTCTGTCATCCTGTTGTCCTCCTACCCCCAATCCCTCCCAGCATCAGGGTCTTTTCCAATGAGTCAACTCTTGGCATGAGGTGGCCAGAGTATTGGAGTTTCAGCTTCAGCATCAGTCCTTCCAATGAACACCCAGGACTGATCTCCTTTAGGATGGACTGGTTGGATCTCCTTGCAGTCCAAGGGACTGTCAAGAGTATTCTCCAACACCACAGTTCAAGAGCATCAATTCTTCAGCGCTCAGCTTTCTTCACAGTCCAATTCTCACATCCATACATGACCACTGGAAAAACCATAGCCTTGACTAGACGGATCTTTGTTGGCAAAGTAATGTCTCTGCTTTTTAATATGCTATCTAGGTTGGTCATAACTTTCCTTAAAAGCCTCTTGATGAAAGTGAAAGAGGAGAGTGAAAAAGTTGGCTTAAAGCTCAACATTCAGAAAACTAAGATCATGGCATCTGGTCCCATCACTTCATGGGAAATAGATGGGGAAACAGTGGAAACAGTGGCTGACTTTATTTTTGGGGGGGCTCAAAAATCACTGCAGATGGTGATTGCAGCCATGAAATTAAAAGACCTTTTAGTATAGTCCAGTACAGTTCTTTAAAAATCTATGTTCTTCCCTAGTGGCTCAGTGGTAAAGAATCCACCTGCCAATGCAGGAGACGTGAGTTCGATCCTTGGCTCAGGAAGATCCCCCGGACAAGGACATGGCACCCTACTCCAGTATTCTTGCCTGGGAAATCCCATGGACAGAGGAGCCAGGCAGGCTACAATCCATGAGGTCACAAAAGAGTGGGACCCAGCTTAGTGTCTAAATAACAACAACAGGAAAGCTATGAGAATGAGGAAACAAAATCTTAAAATAGAATGCAGTAAAAAAAACAAATGAACTATTCTATATTTCAAATGAATAACCATACTGCGAGGAAGGGGGAAACACTGAAACAAGTAACTTTTAAATACAGTGTTTTGCCTGTATACCCTTAAGCTAAAGATCACTGTAATTATAACAAATATTAGGTTCCAATTAGTTTGTTTTTCACGGTGGTATTAGTGCATTAGCAATTCTGAAATGACTTTCTGTGTATGCTGGAGTTTAGCAAACAACTAAACATATTGTGGATAATGAAATGAGGCTACTCATCCTCAGAAAGGGAAGTACAAATATGGAAGAGAAAAGGCCAGAATGGTGTTATATTGGAAATGGAATTATGAACTCATGATTTTTAATTAATCAATAGAAAGAGAACTATATGTAGGGTTTTGTGTATGCATATATGTATATTTGTGGGGGGTGGGTGTGTGTGTCTTGTTCTGCTCACTGAGATGGTCTGGAAGCAGTGACATCCTAATAGCGATGAGCCCATTTAGTGTCCACACATTGATTTCTATGTATCATTCCAAAGCAGAAGATCCTTATCTCTGAAGAAATTGCTTATTCCTAGGACAACCGAAGTACAAGAATAGCCCAGAGCATAGTGTTGAACCAAAATATGAGTGAAAGTGAAAGCGTTAATTGCTTAGTCATGTCTGACTCTTTGTGACACCATAGACTATAGCCCGCCAGGCTCCTCTGTCAATGGAATTTCCCAGGCAAGAATACTGGAATAGGTTGCCATTTACTTTTCCAGGGGATCTTTCCAATCCAGGAATTGAACCAGGGTCTCCTTCATTGCAGGCAGATGCTTTACCATCTAGCCACCAGGAAAGCCCCACCACCCCCACCGCCACACACACAAATAAGAAGATGTCTAAAAACTAATGGAGACATGCAGGAAAGATTAAAAAGCCAACCTGAAGGGTCTCCCTAGAACAATCTGACCATTAAAATAAGTAATGGTTATAACAGTGTTTGAATAAAATAAGAATACATAAGTATATTTTATGAATGAATGAATGAATCGATGGAGTGAGAATGGAAAGTTCTTCCTTACAGTAAAATGCCAACTAGTAAATGTAGAAGGAAAACCTAAAAAAAGATCACCACTATAGCAACCATAGAAATAGGTGAGAATCTCCAATGCATACTGAAATGGATATGCAAAGGTATGGTAAGAAAAAGGACTTTTTCTTCTCAAAACATTTCTGCATAGGATATTTATTGATTTAAAGAAAGAAAATAGTAAGTTTACATTGACAGACCTCACAGATACCACTTTAGTATGTTAACATCACCAGTAATGGGACAAATCAACATTATGTGCCTTTAAACATGATACATGGAGAACATACATCATTTCTGTCATATTATTGCCAAAATGTATAACTGAATGTAAGCATTAAGAAGTGTTACACAAACACACACCCACACACGTGTTACTCTTCGAAAAGGTAAAGATCATGAATGACAAAGATTGAGAAATTGGTCCAGATTAAAGGACACCAAAGATATATGACAAGATACAATACCTGATCCTGGATAGGATAGCGGGCCAGGGGGGAAACAAGGTTTTTTATTTGGCTATGAAAGGCATTATTAGGAGAAATGGCAAAATTTGTATAAAGGCCTGTAATTAGATAATAGTATTAATATCAATGCTAATTTCCTGATTTAAGTCATTATATTAATACTATGGCAGCTTAAGAAAATATTTTTATGTTTGTTAAATAAACCCTGAAATATTTAGTGTTAGAAATATCTTGTGTCTGCAGCTTTATTCCAAATGGTTCAGAAATGTAGAGAGAATCATAGAGCAAATGTGATATATTATTAAAATTTAAGGAATTCAGTGACTGTATATGGAATTCTTTGAACTATTCCACCAACTATACTGTGAGGTTTTAAAAATCATATTTCAACATGTTGGTGGATCTTTCCACTTTTGGGTCACCCATTGTGTTTCTGCCTAACACTTGCATGATCATGTACCAGAGACACTATTAAATCTGCTCAAAGGAGATATACTTTGACATAGTATCTTCCCTTCAATTTTTAATGTAAAGAAATAAACAGCAGAAACATTCTGGAATATTATATAAGAAGCCTATTGAAAGGAAATAAATGAACAAATATCTAAATATAGCTATCTAGGGTGTGTGCTATTGTTTGTAATTAAAATTTCTACCACTACCACTAAGTCTGAGCCACCTACCCTAGCATTGGTGTGTTGGGAATGGCAATTGTTTTCCTTGGGACAAATTGCAGTCATTTGCAAGAAGTCTTAGTAGGAAATATTAAGAGAAGGCAATGGAGTGCAGCCAGGGAGTAATAGGCCAAGATCAACAAGAAACAAGTCCTAACTGCCATTTGCAGGCATTATGATGCCATTGAACTATGATAATGTGTACTGACATGGTACTATATGAAAAGTCTTGTAGGGAAGTGGAGGTTGGTGCCAAGTTTAAGCAAAGTGAGGGAAAGTATTTATTAGGGCAAATTCTGAAGACATTTTGAAATAGGAAACTTGCCAGCATAGATAATTTAATAATGAGATTAGGCAAGTAATTTTGCATATATGCTAAATGGTTTTGCCTTGGCTCAAAAACAGTTAAACTAAGATATAAAATTTGTGATTTGGAAAATAAATAGACATTGCCTCTTGCCATATATCTACTAGTGATGTGTAAGTTCACCATGAAGCTAAAAAATTACAAGTTTACTTCTTTTTAATCATAAGGAACAATTCTTTGAAAGTCACATTTAAAGATGTATCTTTTTTTTTAAGTTTCATAAGAGAATTTATTAACTGTCCTTTGTCATCAGGGATGGTACCTTTTCTCTCACTTATATATCCCCAGGTCACAGCATAGTGTGCATCTGCATTTTTTAGTTGTATAGAATTAAATTCTGCTTAGGAAAAATATAGTTTTGTCTGTTTTTATTTTATATAATGTGTAGGAAGCCATACAGGCAGCATTTGAATCTGCCCAATTATATGCAGCTACATTTGAAAAGTTTCAAATATTCTTCAAGGAAAATGAAAGTCTTGACTTAGAAGCTCTTAAACTTCAAGAACCTGGTAAGTTTTCATTTGTCCTTGCTAATTATGTCTAAGAGTCATATCAAGGTTTATCATGGTCTAGGTTTCTGCTTTGTGGTGTGTGGTGACAGAGATGGTAGCCCAAAAGAGTTGGCCTGACAAAACACAAGAGTTTATTCATTTCTAGATTATTTTCTGTAGAACCACTTTTTTCTTTAGTTTTACTGTTATGTTTTATTTCAGAATATTATGGGAAGGCATTCTTCCCCAAGAGCTTATCTTTTAGTATGAAACTGTATCAGTGCAAAGGTCATATAGCCTCTATATGGAAAGGAGTTGAAAGGAATGTTTTCCCCTCAGATTCCTTAAAAAATGTTTACATAGTGTAACATGTATCTCAGGAATTCATTCTGTCTCAGGAATTCAAGTTACTCTATTTGTACAGCCCTATTGCAACCGGGTAGGTATGAATCTATGAATTGACACCTTACTCATGAGATTAGAACCATGGAGAAGTTATTTTATTAAACTTATTTTCTTCAACCAAAGAAAATAAAATACAATGCCCAAGTGAAATTTCAGGCAAGAAAGTTTCCAAATGATTATGAAAATTAAGTATATAGCATTCATTATTACCATTTAAAAATGTGAAGTATATCGTTCATATTCTTTTTTTGGTTTGTTTCATTATCTGGTTTTATTCTTTTTTTTTCTCATGCACAAAAATGTTTACTCTGATACTTTGCCTCATGAATGAGCACTATTTTTTTCTGGAAATTCTTGTGTTTTTCTTTCAGTTCATTATTTTTATTACACTGAAGTATTTTAAAGCAAATTAGACATGCCAGTCCCTAAATGAAATACTTCAATGTGCATCTTCAAAAAGCATGTCCCTACAGAACCAAAATATTTTCACACCTGAAAAAAAAAATCTCTAAAATCAACATTTAGTCCATATTCAGAATCTGCCAAATAAAGCAGTTTGCAGCTGATTTGGCCCAGAATCTAATCCAAGAATAGACACTGTGTTTACTTTTTACTTTTTGAAAAGTTGAAACAGACCTTTTTTTTCCAAAGCACTAACTTGCTCAAGAAACAAAAGTGGGGTTCTACTTAAGAAATTAAAAAAAGAATTAGACAAGTTCATTTCTACCATTCTTCACCAACACTGTCACACTGAGACTTAGTGTGTGTTGAACTGAAGGGAACTGACAGGTACTGTGGTGGACGATGGTAACAGTAAGATGTGGAGCCTGGCATTTCAGCACATGAAATAAACTAATCCGAATAACCAGTTCTAACCATCTAGATCTTCTACTCACAGCCTTGAGCCAAGGCCTCTGAGTCTCCTGTTAGCATGTTCCTCAAGTTGGATAACTTTACTCACTCACCAGTTACCTAACTGGATAAGGCCACCAAGCTCCCAGATTGCCCTTCATCTAGTCCTGCCTTGGCTTGTCAATCCTGTCTCAATCTCTGAACCAGGGTATCATAGGTATTAGCCATTTGTTGTCTGGGAATCTGGAGTAGATTGGCCTGGACTCCTAAAAGTTGTTTTCTTCCTCTTTTAGAAACTTTCTGGTACTTCCTAAACCTCTGAACCCGGTTATTTCCCATTAGAATGTAGCTTTGCCCCTTGGATACGATGCCTTGCCTGTTTATACCATATTCCCTCAAATTACTATAACACTGCCTATGACATATTGTGCTCAGATGCTCAGTCATGTCCAACTCTTTGTGATTCCATGGACTGTAGCCCTCCAAGTTCTTCTGTCCATGAGATTTCCCAGGCAAGAATTCTAGAGCAGATTGCCATTTCCTCTTCCAGAGGGATCTTTCCCACCCAGGGATTGAAACTGCATCTGCATTGGCAGGGGAATTCTTTACCACAAGTGCCATCTGGGAAGCCCTAGGATATATTATAGTTTATTATACTTAATAAATGCCTGTTTAACCAAACTTTTAGCCAGGCTGCCCTTTGTTTAGCCCCAGAAGGTGATCAGAAGACAGGTCTGGCTTTCTGAAATAATCAGCCATATCTCGCCACTAAATTTCTATAAAAGTCAGTGTCTACTAATAGTTTCTATACTTGCCAAGCACTTATGATAGGTACTGTGCTGTCTCATCTAATCTATTTTATCTAATCCTCATAATTCTATATAGGCGAGTATTCTCATTTTATAAATAGGTAAGTGGAAATACAGAGATAAGGCAACTCCAAGATTATACAGTGAGTAAGTGGTTTAGAAATTGTTTCCCCTGACTTGAGAGTTTGTTATACAAACCAGCCCACCTCCATCTCATCAAGAGAGTGCCCTTCTGTTGGCTTTACTCTTTTGTTTCCTTTTGAACATGGATAAATGTGACCATGGCTAAGTCATTTAACTTTGAGTAATCTAAATTTATTTATGTATAAAATGAAAGTATTGGACTAAATTGGTGTTTCCCAAATTGGTATTCCTTGAACCACTATTCTGAAGGATATTACATGATACTATGAAAAAGATTCTGTGTTCAAATAAATTGGGAAAATACCAGACCAAGCAACATTATACAGCTTTCCTCACCAGGGGTTTTCTCAGATCATTTGATATCCTAATTTTTTCATTTCTCAAAAATAAACACATCAAAACCTTCTAAAATGAGTCAGATAGATAATTGTCATCCCTTTTTTTGTATCTTGAGGAAGGTGAAGCTCAGAAAGATTAAGTAACTTACCCAAAGCAACAGGTTGGTTAAAGACTTGGGCCTAGGTCTTCTAAGACTTTGTCTGATGTGTTCTTTATACTGTGTCAAACTGCCCCTTGTGTCCAGGACAGGAGGTGATGGAAATAAAGGCAGGGATCAACAACTTTTTCTCTTGGGGATGGTGGAAGAGGGTTAGAGAAGAACAGGAAGCAGTAGGGAAAACAGTCTGACTCAAGTGGAGGGAGCAACTGGAAATAAAGTTAGCTGAATTTTTAAAGACAAGGAGTTGTGTTGTATTATATGTGTATTAGTAAGAGCTGTTTTTGACAAATAGTATGATTTCAAGATAATCAGACTTCCACTGGTGATTTGGGAAAGGGAGAAATTGGAGATAGGAAGATTATCAAAATGCAACTGCAGGATTGGCAGACAAAGTTGACAATGGCCTTAACTTGATGTGGGGAGCAGGGTTGGCAGAGGTATTGGGAAGAGGAATGGAAATAACTTTAGCTATGCCTGATCTCTTGAGTTTCAATCTTTCTCTGTTAATATCCTTATACACTTGGTAAAGAATCTGCCTGCAATGCAGGAGACACAGGAGATGCAGGTTTAATCCCTGGGTCGGGAAGATCCCCTGGCAGAGGAAATGGCAACCCACTCCAGTATTTTTGCCTGGAAAATCCCATGGACAGGGGAGCATGGTGGGTTATAGTCCATGGGGTCACAAAGAATCAGATACAACTAAAGATGCATATTCATACTTATTTTGAGGTACAATGTGGAAGAACCATTAGATTAAGTGAACTTCAAACCAGTCTGATTCTAGAATCTACCCCATTATAGACTAGATTCTCTAATGCAATTACAAGTTATTTTCATGAGCTATTCTTAGCAAAAGCCAGAAAATATATTTACATTATGCAATGTTAGTTTCTTCATTACAAGAATGAAATATAAAGCATCATGAATTAACATTTTAAAATTATACAAGGTTCTCTACCTATGGATAGCTCATTTTAAATACATATGTAAGTGTATTAATGCAATGATTTTTGATATATCTGTGTAATGGTCCTTTAAAATCTAACATATATTCTTTGCTGTATATGAATTATTCTATGTAGGTGTTAATTTCTTTAGTGAACAACTGGAAAAATATCACAGACAGCACAAGGATGCAGTGGCTCTGAGACCCACTAGGAATGTAGGACTGCTGCTCATTGACACTAAGCAACTAAAAGAAAAGCTAATTCCATCACCTTTGCGATGCTTGGAGGTAACTATGAACTAGGAAAAATTTTAATTATGGTCTCTACAACTATTTTATGATTTTTCTCCTGCAAATAGCCTATCTTTATTTTCTAGTATTGCAACTACTTAAAATTGACTTAACTCTATTCAGCATCTTTACTTTATAGGGAAAGTTCCATGTTTTTCTTTCTGTCCCAAGCAAAGTCAATTTCAGGTGAGGGAACAAAAGTCCTTAAACTAGTCTCTTACATCTACTACTTTTTCCTTTGTTGGAGCATTTCAAGATTTCCTCCAGAGGAGACATTGCTGTAACAGCTCAGAGTCCTAGTAGCAATGCTGGTTGACTCTAGGATACTGAAGTATCCTAGATACTGAGGTTTCCTGATCTGAAACTGTCCCTAAAGGTCTGATTGTATTTTAGTGAGTGGTAGAGCTGAGGAGATTTGATTGCTTCTACAACTTTCAGGTCTTCCTTTAGTCATATATACCATCAAATACCACCCCAAAGGGACTCCCCTGGTGGTTCAGTAGTTAAGACTTCACGTTCCAAAGCAAGGGGCCCAGGTTCAATCCCTGGTCAGGGAGCTAAGATCACACATGCCTCACAGCCAAGAAACCCCCAAAAACATAAAACAGAAACAATATTGTAACAGATTCAATAAAGACTCTAAAAAATACCTCTAGATATGTATACCATATCTACCTCTAGAGACACAACGGTATACAACAGAGATTGGCAAATATATCCCACAGGGTCATTCCAGCCTGCCACCTCTTTTGTACCATGACAGTTCGCTTATGTATTGCCTATGGTTGCTCTACAAGGGCAGAGCTGAGTGGTTGTGACAGAGACCATATATCCTGCAAATCTAAAGTATTTACTATTTAGCCCTTACATAAAACCCCTGCTGACCCCTGCTGCAGATTAAAGAAGACAGTGCTCTGTCTAAAAGCCTGCAGGCCTGAGTGCTCATATCTTTTCTGTCACTAATTAGCTGTATGGCATTGGACTTCTTTATAGAGCTTTTCTGCTTCATCTGTTGAAAAAGAAAACAACAGAGAATTGAAGCAAAGTCAATTTCAGCAAACATTTCTGAGCACTATGAGTACTACTGTATACTAAGCCAAAAAAAAAACAAACCTCAAACTGGCTTCAGCAACCAGAAAATGTATGGATCTAAAAAGTCCAGAGGGTGGATGGGCATCAGGAAGGTGTGATCTAGTGACTCAGTGGTTTCTAAAGACCTGATTTTTTCCATTCACTATGTGCCAGCTTCCTTCTGATGTGCCTGCTTCATACTAAAGCTCGTATACCCTCACTTTTCTGAAATGGTAGTCAAAGGCTCCATAGGATAATTATTTCCTTATTCATGTCCAGAGACAGAGAGAGAGAGAGATCTCTCAGCCTTAAACAGAAGTCTTGGGTTTCTACTTAATTGGATCAGCTAATGTCAGAGGTTCACCCTAATCCAATCACACTAGCCAAAGAAAGCCATGCTCATTTTACCTTATGACCAATCAGACTCAGTCTTTTTTTCTAAAGGAGATATCACCTTCCTCTGAATCATTACCACCACCCAACACAAAAGAAGTGGAGTTGATACTGAGGATGGTACCACAATGTTCACTATATAGGACAAAGTAACAGAAAGGGTACTTACAAAATATCAGGGCATTTAGGCAGACTTTAAAAAAAATTTATTTATTTGGCTGCAACTAATTTATTTACTAGTTGCAGCACATGGGATCTTGGTTGAGTCATGTGGGATCTTTCCTTGTGGCACACAAACTCTCTAGTTGTGGCATGTGGGCTCTCTAGTTTGTGGTGCACAGATTCCAGAGCCCACAGGCTTCAGTAGTTGTGGCGCTCGAGCTTAGTTGCTCCGTGGCTCGTGGGATCTTAGTTCCCCAGCCAGGGATCAAATCCATTTTCCCAGCATTGCAAGGCAGATTTTTAACCACTGAACCACTAAAGAAGTCCCTAGGTAAACTTTTTAATAAGTTGTATAATCTAGCTTATTCTGGAAATAATCTTCAAAACTAATCCTATTGTTTCAGTGTGGGGAAAAAAAAAAGCCCTTTCATATACTGCTGCTTCCATTACCTGCTGATTTAACAGACATTCAGTTAGACTTTATATAAAATGCATAATGTAGAAATACTCAAGTAGTTACGATTCACAGTTCCTTCTTCTTTCCTAGGTGCTGAATTATATGCTTCCTCGTCTAAGCAAGAAAAAAGTGGATGCCATCATCTCTGAGGCACAAGATGCAGAATACAAGCTTGAATTTGTGCCAACTACTACCATAGAATATGTTAACAGCTTAGTATTTCTTGACGAAATTCAGGAAAGGGTGAGTTGATTCTTGTGTAACTCACTATTCCAAATCTTCTGGGAAGGAAGGCAAATAAGAGAAACTGAGGGACTGAAGGTCAAGATACAGCTGTCGGAATATCAGAAACACTTTCAGGCAAAGGAAGTGGATGGCTTACCTCACAGTAGTAATGGCCACTAACATTGATCACTACTAGTCAGGCATGTACTACATTTTCTACATATGTTACATTTTTTATCCTTACAAAAGCTTAAGAAGTATTGTTTAGTCGTCAGTCATGTCTGACTCTTTGCGGCCCCATGGACTGCAGCGTGCCAGGCCTCCTTGTCCTTCACCATCTCCCAGAGCTTGCTCAAACTCGTGTCCATTGAGTCAGTGATGCCATCCAACCTCTCCTACCGCATCCCCTGTCGTCCCCTTCTCCTTCTGCTTTCAATCTTTCCCAGTATCAGGGTCTTTTCAAATGAGTCAGCTCTTCACATCAGGTGGCCAAAGTATTGGAGTTTCAGCTTCAACATCAGTCCTTCCAATGAACACCCAGGACTGATCTTTAGGCTGGACCGGTTGTATTGCCTTGCAGTCCAAGGGACTCTCAAGAGTCTTCTCCAACACCACAGTTCAAAACATCAATTCTTCAGTCCTCAGTCTTCTTTATGGTCCAACTCTCACATTCATACATGACTACTGGAAAAACCATAGCTTTAACTATACAGACCTTTGTCAGCAAAGTAATGTCTCTGCTTTTTAATATGCTGTCTAGGTTTGTCACAGCTTTTCTTCCAAGGAGCAAGAGTCTTATGGCTGCAGTCACCAGAAAGAAGTATGGATAATTTTTATTCTTATTCTGCAGAATATCAAATGAGGACCAAAATAGGTCATTGTGTCTAAGATCACAGACCTGTGTGCAGTACAGCTGGAATTCAAATTTGGGTCTCTGACAACAAAGCCAGTGCTCTCAACTCCAGTTTATTGCAGTTCTTATTTGTAATGAATGATAATACAGTAAGTCCCCTAAATTCAAACGAGTTCTGTTCTGAGTGAGTTTCTTAAGTCCAATTTTTTCCTAAGTCCAATCAAGTTTACCTAGGTACCCAACTAACACAATCAGCTATATAGTATTACACTGTAATAGGTTTCTAATACTTTTCACACAAATAATGCATAAAAAAAACAAAGAAAACATTTTTAATCTTATAGTACAGTACCTTGAAAAGTGCAGTACAACAGCTGGAATATAGGGGCTGGCATCGAGTGAGCAGGCAAGAAGAGTCTCTATACCTGCTGTTGTCTCCCTAACCCACTTGCCTACTTAAGCTAGTTTAACTTGGGTTTCTTTCATTCCTGCTAGTAAGTTTCCTGACTATTATGCAAATATAGATTAAGAAGGATCATGGCTTCCATTATGACTATTATCTAGATTACAATTCTACAGTAAATCCCTTACATGTGAACTTTCAACTTGGGAATGTTCAAAGATGTGAAGGTGCGTTTGCATACCCAATCACGGTAAGTGGGTTCACATATCTGGCATGCATGGTCACATGTGTGCATCCTCTGTAAGCTGTTGTGCTTTTGTGTACTTTACTGTACCATACTGTATAGAGGACAGTAGTGGAGTATTGCCAGGGAGATTGGGACGCAGCTCAAGGTTGAGAACCATCTCTCTAAAGCCTCTCCACAGTTTTCTTCTCCTGTTTAGGACCTGTTTTTTGTTAACCCGTGAAAGCAAATGGCCTCTGCCCACAGATACAATCTAACTCTTCCCAAGGTCAAGAGAAAGCTCAGACTGAGCTGGATTCACTCTGTCCCAATTTGATGCTCCCTGGTTAAGTTGTGGCCAGGAGGTGGGTCAAGTTATAGAACCTGGATGCTTCCTCTATAACCTTGTGGCAGAGTGGTGGCGAGGAGGGTTCCCTTCAAACTGGGGAGACCTTGCCAGAAAATTAGGAAAGACACTGTCCACTGAGGCAAGGGCATCAGAGCAGAGATGTTTCGGAGTCAGTAATAGTGGTAGTAGAAGCGTTTATTAGAGGGTAGCAAGATGCTTACCATCGATCAGGGTTCTGAATCTACACAGAGAGGTACATGGTCCGCACACCTCAGGGCTGCCCTGGGACAGTCACTGCTCAGCACACTTGCCTGGAATCTCAGATGTTACAGTTGAGCATCCTCACAGCACCTGCCCATCTCTGAAAACTTTAAATATTGGCACTGTTTAATCTGAGGCTTGCCAGGTGGTGCTTGTGCTCTTGCTTCCCAAGGCAGGAAACATAAGAGATGCGGGTTCGATCTCTGGGTTGGGAAGATCCCTTGGAGGAGGAAATGGCAACCCACTCTAGTATTCCTACCTGGAAAATTCCATGGACAGAGGAGCCTGGTGAACTGCAGTCTAAGGAGTCGCAAAAGGGTCAGACACGACTAAAGCGACTGAGCACTACTATTTAATTTACTAGGGAACAAGAGAGAGAGAAAAAGTAAATACTTATCAGAGTAATATTAACTGTGCTCAGTTCTGAACAGCTTACCTCCTAGGCCTCATTGTCTGCATCGTAGTAATGACTGTATTTGTCATCTAGCCAGCTCCAGCCAATTTGATCTGCAATACATGCACTCCTCTGTGTGCTGGCTCTTTACAACGTGGTGCACAGAGACTGTCTCCTATCAGTCACTCTTAACAGGTATAACAGGACACTGATTTATTTAATGAGCAACTGATGTTTCCATTTAGATTGAAAGCCTTGAAGAAGAAGGGAATGTTGTGGTTCAGATGTACAAGCTCATTGAACAGTATCAGGTTCCCACACCTCCTGAAGACTTTGCCGTTTTTGCAACTATGAAGCCATCCCTCGTTGCTGTTCGGAATGCCATTGATAAATCTGTGGGTGACAGAGAAACAAGCATTAAGCAATTTTGTCTGCATTTGGGTAGAGATCTTGAAGATCTAAGCAATGAAGTAAATGAAGTAAAGCTGCTAGCACAGGTAAGCTGAAGCAGAATTTAAAAATAATCTATATAAAGGCTATTACATTTTAATAAACCGTTTAGAAAGCATATTTCATTTTAATCTGGTTTAACTTTCATTTTGTTTATGCTTCCTTCTAATCAATTAACAATGTCTTTGAGCAGCTACTGAAAATTTAAAGTGTTTCTGAACCTCTCTGAGGTACTGAACAAATTCCAGGCTACTGCAACTAACAGATGTATGTATTGCTTTAGTGCTTATGATCAAAAATACACAATGGAATATTACTCAGCTATAAAAAGGAATACATTTGAGTCTGTTCTAATGAGGTGAGTGAAACTGGAGCCTATTACGCAGAGTCAAGTCGGAAAGAGAACGACAAATACTGTATATTAATGCATGTATATGGAATTTAGAAGACATAATGATGATCCTACATGCAGGGCAGTAAAGGAGACACAGATGTAATAAAGAACAGACTTGTTTGGACTCAGTGGGAAAAGGCAAAGGTGGGATGATTTGAGAGAATAGCATTGAAACATGTACATTCAGTTCAGCTCAGTTCAGTTGCTCAGTCATGTCCAACTCTTTGCGACCCCATGGACTGCTGCACACCAGGCTTCCCTGTCCATCACCAACTCCCGGAGCTTGCTCAAACTCATGTCCATTGAGTTGGTGATATCATCCAGCCATCTCATCCTCTTTCATCCCCTTCTCTTCTCTCCTTCAATCTTTCCCAGCATTAGGGTCTTTTCAAATGAGTCAGTTCTTTGCATCAGGTGGCCAAAGTATTGAAGCTTCAGCTTCAGCATCAGTCCTTCCAGTGAATATTCAGGACTGATCTCCTTTAGGATGGACTGGTTGGATCTCCTTGCAGTCCAAGGTACTCTTCAAGAGTCTTCTCCAGCACCACAGTTCAAAAGCATCAGTTCTTTGATGCCCAGCTTTCTTTATGGTCCAACTCTCACATCCATACATGACTACTAGAAAAACCATAGCTTTGACTAGATAGACCTTTGTCGGCAAAGTAATGTCTCAGCTTTTTAATATACTGTCTAGGTTGGTCATAGCTTTTCTTCCAAGGAGCAAGCATCTTTTAATTTCATGGTTGCAGTCACCACCTGCAGTGATTTTGGAGCCCAAGAAAATAAAGTGTGTCACTGTTTCCATTTTCCCCATCTATTTGCCATGAAGGGATGGGACCTAATGCCATGATCTTTGTTTTCTGAATGTTGAGTTTTAAAACAGCTTTTTCATTCTCCTCTTTCACTTTTATCAAGAGGTTCTTTAGATCCTCTTCACTTTCTTCCATGAGGTTGGTGTCATCTGCATATCTGAGGTTATTGATATTTCTCCCGGCAATCTTGATTTCAGCTTACGCTTCATCCAGCCTAGAATTTCTCATGATGTACTCTGCATATAAATTAAATAAGCAGGGTGACAATATACAGTCTTGATGTACTCCTTTCCCATGTATATTACTGTATGTAAAATCGATGACCAGTGCAAGTTTGATGCATGAAGCAGGGCACCCAAAGCTGGTGCTCTGGTACAACCTAGAGGGATGGGGTGGGGAGGGAGGTGGGAGAGGTTTCAGGATAGGGGGACACATATGTACCCATGACTGATTCATGTTAATGTATGGCAAAAACCATCACAAAATTGTAAAGTAATTATCCTCCAATTAAATAAAATTTTTTTAAGTCTTATGGTCAAATCAGAAAAAAGTGGGGAAAACTCAGTTCAATAGTAGTGAATTCTCTTTTTCCTAGCTTCTATTTATTATTTTGAAATTAGTGTTTTTACATCCTATTAGCATATTTTATAGCTATTGTCACAATTTTAGAGTTATCTTAGTCACATATTAGAAAATTCCATCTTAGAAAGAGGCAGAGTATAAATTAATAAGTGATAAGGAATGTTTAATTAACTTGCACCAATTTTACTATCCTAAAGATATAAAAGGAATTTTTTAAGAACTTAGAATAGACATCTGGATAATTCTTAACTGAAGCAAATGTGAAAATAGATCATATAATAATGATCTACTATTTAATTATTAACATTGACTAAATCTTATCCCAAAAGCTTAAAGCAATATAAAGTGAAGTGAAAGTGAAAGTTGCTCAGTTGTGTCTGACTCTTTGTGACCCCATGGACTATACAGTCCATGGAATTCTCCAGGCCAGAATACTGGAGTGGGTAGCCATTCAGTTCTCCAGGGGATCTTTCCAACCCAGGATTGAACCCAGGTCTCCCACATTGCAGACAGATTCTTTACCAGCTGAGCCACTAAGGAAGCCCACAGCCATATAAACTTATGAACAAATCAGAAAAAAATGGGAAAAACTCAGTGTCCTTCAACAGAATAATAAAATGTGTTGACGTACTTCCACTCAAAGGAATACAATACCGATGTTGAAGATTACAGCATGCATTTATATGTGTTGACATGGCTAAAAGTAGCTAACATTTATTGTGTACTCACTATATGTCAACTTTTAGTCTAAAAGACTTGGCATTGCTTTTACTATTGTACTTAAGTATTTTTGTATTTTGCAAGAGAAAGCTGTACATAACTGTAATAACTGAACAACTCAGTGAGTTCTCAGAAAGTGAACACATCCATATGTCTCTACTGCTCAAGTCAAGAGCTATTGTTCTTGGTATCCTTAGGGTGCCCTCTAGTCACTAACCTTTCCTTCCTTTCCAAAAGCAACCACTACCCTGAATTCTAAAGCCATAAATTGCTTTTGCCTATTTTTGAACTTCAATCAAATAAAATTCTACCTTTGTTGTAAATTATAATCATCCCTTTACTGGAAAATGATAATTTTCCTTATATTCCCTTCATTCTTTTCCATATTGCATTCACCTTTCCTCAACTGAAGCCTCGTTAGTTGAAAGAAAAATGTAATATAGGAAAGAAGATAAAGGAAAATGCATTATGTACTCTTTAAAAACAATATTATCCCCATTGTACTTACTTATACATTTCTGTACTTTTTACAATGTATCTGCATTGTTTTAAAATTCAAGAAAAGCAACCATTTTCATATATTTTCTAAAAACTAGAGGGAATTAGCAAAAATATGTTTTGAAAGTGTTTATTCATGTAATTTGATGGTGTACTTCAAAAAGTAGGAATGACTAATCAAAAGCTATCTTAATTTTACAGGATCCACAGATTTTGGACATTAATGCTGACCAAGAGAAAATAAAGGTCATGTTGAATGAGCTGCTGTTAGTTCTGGATGATCTTCAAAAACGAGCTTTTCAATATAAATCCTATCAGAAGAATTTTAAGGTAATGACAGTGCTACACATCTGTTCCTAAAATATAGAACTATAAAATATATCTTTGTGTATGCACAGAAGTGACATTGATGCACACTCATTTTCAACAGTGCTCAATGTTTAGACACCTATGTGCTAGTCACTGTACTGGAATCATCTGAAATACAAAATATGGTATATTCTCTGCCTTTGAAGTGTTTAAAGATCAGGACACATGAGAGACAAAATATCTTTCTTTATTAAAAAGTAATTGTGAATTATAGACAAATATCCCGACCAGGAACTGTAGTTTCTATGTTAAAATGCATGTGGATTTTTAAATGTAATCAATTGAAACCCCTTGATTCTTTCTTAATATTCAAGCTTCTTTTACATTCATTCATGTGTATATTATTGATACCATCAATATTGTCTCATTTACTCTGGTTTTGATGTGCCAGCTTGATGAAAGAAGAGAATTTGACTAAGCCAGCGAAAAGATGGATTCCAAAAAATTAAAAAGCTAAATTATATGCGCCCCCCCCCCCAAATGAAAAGAAATGAGTGAGAGTCATAAGTGCTCTGAACAGATATTATTGTTGCTCGGTCACTAGGTCATATCCAGCTGTATGTGACGCCATGGACTGCAGCATGCCAGGCTCCTCTGTCCTCCACTGTCTCCTGCGCAGATTCATGTCCATTGAGTCGGTGGTGCGATCTAACTATATCATCCTTTGTCACCCCCTTCTTTTGTCTTCAATCTTTCCCAGCATCAGGGTTTTTTCCAATGAGTAGGTTCTTCGTATCAGGTAGCCGAAGTGTTGGAGCTAAAGTATCAGAATAGGTATTATAGAGAACAAAGAGAAAAGCAAATAGGAGAAATCCCTGGGACCAAAAACAGAGGCCACCAGCAATGAGGGAGTGTTAATAGTCTCCCCCAAATTTCAGAGAAGTGCCTGGACGTCACATGGAGATGCATCCATTCCTTCCAGAGCCCCAGATGGATGACCAGAAAGTGGTCTGAGGGCTCTGAGACCTGAGCCCTCCAGGTCTCCACTCCAGACCTGAGGTTTGGTGGAGCAACCTGCAGAATAATAACCTGGGCCCTAGAAAGTGCAACCGACATAATACTTGAGGCAGGAGGTTTGTGCATGAGAGAATTATGGTTCAGAGTTGTTCCCAGGTTGAATTAAGTGACCTATTAGACAGGAAAGTGTGCAGTAGGAAGGGAACTATGGATGAAACATTACCTGATAAAAAGCTATAGCAGGTAGGCCCTCCTTTGGGTCAGGAAGAATAGTGTAGCTAGAACCAGAGCCTGAAATAGAAGTGTGTCTCCTCATTCCAGGCTCCACATCTACATTTTATGATTCTTTAGGATGACCTCAGGTTTCCCTGGGGGCTCAGATGGTAAAGAAACTGCTTGTACTGTGGGAGACCTGGGTTCAATCCTGGGTTGGGAAGATCCCCTGGAGGAGGGCATGGCAACCCACTCCAGTATTTTTGCCTAGAGAATCCCTGGGGGACTATAGTCCATGGGGTCACAAAGAGTCGGACATGACTGAGTGACTAAGCACAGCACAGCATAGGATGACCTCATATCCAACCTTCCTCTCCAGCTCTTGGTTATTAGGGGGGAATAGGAGTGAAGGCCTAAGAGGTATAGGAAATCATTTCTAATTCTTAATGAAGACAAGGTTAGATACCTATTGTCAGGGTCATGCTGGCCTTGTAAAATGAGTTGGAAAGTGTTCCCACCTCTTTAATGTTCTGGAAAGGTTTGAGAAAGATTGGCATTAATTCTTCCCCCCACCCCCACCATAGATGTTTGGTAGATTTTACCAGTGAAGTCATCCGGTCCTGGGCTTTTCTGTGCTGAGAGGTTTTTGATTTCTGATTTGATCTCCTTCTTATTTTTCTGCTCAGATTTTCTATTCCTTCCTGATTCAGTCTTAATAGGTTATGCGTTTCTAGGAATTTATGCACTGCTTCTAAGTTATCCAGTTTTTTGGTATACAGTTACTTTTTCATAGTAATATCTTATGATCATGGCTTCCTATGTGTCTCAGTGGTAAAGAATCCTCCTGCCACACAGGAGACCTGGGTTCGATCCCTGGCTCAGGAAGATCCCCTGGAGAAGGAAATGGTAACCCACTGCAGTATTCTTACCTGGGAAACCCCATGGACAGAGGAGACTGGTGGGCTACAGTTATATTTCTGTGGTGTAAGTTGTAATGTATCCTTTTTCATTTCTGATTTTGTTTATTTGAATCACCTCTCTTTTTTTCTTCTTCTAGCTAAAGATTTATCTTTAAAAAAAAAATGCTTTTAGTTTCATTGATCATTTCTATTATTTTTCTGATCCCTATTTTATTTATTTCCACTCTGAATTTACTTCCTTTCTTCTGAAAATGTTGGACTTAGCTTGTTCTCTTTTTTCTAGCTCCTTGATGTGTAAAGATATGTTATTTGAGATCTTTCTATTTCCTTAATATATCCATTTATCACTAAAAACTTGCCTCTCAGAACTGCTTTTGCAACAACTCATAGGTTATAGTGTGCTGTTTCCATTTTCATTTGTTTCAATATTTTTTTTATTTCCCTTTGATTTCCTTTTTAACCCATTGGTTGTTCAGGGCTGTGTTGTTTAGTCTTCACGCATTTGTAAATTTTCCAGCTTTCCTACTGTTGTTGATTTCTAGTTTCATACCACTGTGGCTAAAAGAAATACTTAGTATGATTTCAATCTTTTTAAACTTGTTAAGGCTTCTTTTGTGCCCTGTCATATGATTTATCCTGGGGAATGTTCTGACTGCACTTGATAAGAGTGTGTATTTTACTGCTGTTCTGTGGAATGTTTGAAATCCTGGCTTATCTCAAGGTTCATAGTTTCTGTGCAACTAACCTCTAAGCCATGAAAATGGCTTCTTTAGATTTTCTTGGAACCTTTCTGTCTATAGGGTTCATAAACAGTCCATTAGGTTAGAAACAGGTGAGAAACCAGAATGTTCTCTCCACCTTAAATCTCCCCATCCCCTCCACCAACTACCACACAAGCATTCTCTCCATCTTCTATCATCCTTCTTCCACCATCTACATATCAGCCCTAAAGGATATAGGATCCAATATCCGTTGGATCGTCGAAAAAGCAAGAGAGTTCCAGAAAAACATCTACCTCTGCTTTATTGACTACACCAAAGCCTTTGACTGTGTGGATCACAACAAACTGTGGAAAATTCTGAAAGAGATGGGAATACCAGACCACCTGACCTGCCTCTTGAGAAACCTGTATGCAGATCAGGAAGCAACAGTTAGAACTGGGCATGGAACAGCAGACTGGTTCCAAATAGGAAAAGGAGTATGTCAAGGCTGTATATTGTCACCCTGCTTATTTCACTTATATGCAGAGTACATCATGAGAAACCCCGGGCTGGAGGAAGCACAAGCTGGAATCAAGATTGCCAGGAGAAATATCAATAACCTCAGACATGCAGATGATGCCACCCTTATTGCAGAAAGTGAAGAAGTACTAAAGAACCTCTTGATGAAAGTGAAAGAAGAGAATGAAAATGTTGACTTAAAACTCAACATTCAGAAAACTAAGATTATGGCATCCGGTCCCATCACTTTATGGCAAATAAATGGAGAAACAGTGGAAACAGTGACAAATATTATTTTTGGGGCTCCAAAATCACTGCAGATGGTGACTGCAGCCATGAAATTAAAAGACACTTGCTCCTTGGAAGAAAAGTTATGACCAACCTAGACAGCATATAAAAAAGAAGAGACATTACTTTGCCAACAAAGGTTCATCTAGTCAAAGCTACGGTTTTTCCAGTGGTTATGTATGGATGTGAGAGTTGGACTATAAAGAAAACTGAGCACCAAAGAACTGATGCTTTTGAACTGTGGTGTTGGAGAAGACTCTTGAGAGTCCCTTGGACTGCAAGGAGATCCAAACAGTCCATCCTAAAGGAAATCAGTCCTGAATAGTCACTGGAAGGACTGATGTTGAAGCTGAAACTCCAATACTTTGGCCACCTGATGCGACGAGCTGACTCATTTGAAAAGACCCTGATGCTGGGAAAGATTGAAGGTGGGAGGAAAAGGGGACGACAAAGGATGAGATGGTTGGGTGGCATGGCCGACTCAATGGACATGGGTTTGAGTAAACTGCGGGAGTTGGTGATGGACAGGGAGGCCAGGCGTGCTGCAGTTGATGGGGTCGCAAAGAGTCAGACATGACTGAGCGACTGAACTCAACTGAACTGAAAGGATATAGATGCCTCTGAGGATTCATCTATCTATGTGAAAAACCAGTCAGGTATGATCCAAGTTAAGAGAAAATGCCCTTAAAACTCTGTAATGTTTGTGTCTTTCGAGAATTTCTAAGTTCTAAGGATATATAGTTTTATTTTGTCCCTCAAATAGAAATTTGAATGTATGTGGGGTTTTGTCACTTGTTTTTTTCATTTGTTTCTCTTAGATAGAAACAAATGAAAAAACAAAAATTACTAATAGGAACATAACATGAGATCTCTATATCTGAAAATTAAATTGCACATTTTGCTTATTATATTTTTAAAGGTCGAAGTGTCCAAGTTTGATGCTTTGGAAGAAGTTAGTGCTGAATTGAAGCTTAAACAATTGCTCTGGGATTCTTTATCTGAATGGGATCAACTCCAGCAAGAATGGTTAAAGGTAAAAAAAAGAAAAACTCTTAATTTTTAAATCATTCTTATATTATTTAACTTTAAAATCATGGTAGTATGGATTATAGTTTTTAAATAATCTGGTGTATTTCAGTAAAATATACAATATTATAATTATAATTATAATATTATAATTTTGTGGGAATTTATCAGCTTTCCAGTGAAGTGCACAGAGGTCTTTCTACTACACAAATCTTTAAGTACCACAAAGAATGCTTTATTGTAAGGCAGGCTTCTCAGGTTTTCTGTTTAAGAACACTAAATGAAGGAGGGATCAAAGGACCTTACCATATGGCATTTAACTTTGTGGTTTCTGAATACAGTGTTGTCCTGATACATACAGCCAAGTGTTATTAAGGATTGTAGAATTTTTTTTTTCATTTATTTTTATTAGTTGGAGGCTAATTACTTTACAATATTGTCGTGGTTTTTGTCATACATTGACATGAATTAGCCATGGATTTACATGTATTCCCCATCCCGATCCCCCCTCCCACCTCCCTCTCTACCCGATCCCTCTGGGTAATGAGATGGATGAAACTGGAGCCCATTATACAGAGTGAAGTAAGCCAGAAAGATAAAGAACATTACAGCATACTAACACATATATATGGAATTTAGAAAGATGGTAATGATAACCCTATATGCAAAACAAAAAAAAGAGACACAGATGTACAGAACAGACTTTTGGACTCTGTGGGAGAAGGCGAGGGTGGGATGTTTCAAAGGATTGTAGAATTTTATTTATGATCTACAACATTAGATTTCTGTTGGCTGAGGTTCTGTTTTCATTGTCTTTTTTCTTTTTAAAGGAAGCCATTTTCCCCCCTGTGATAAAATAGAATCATGGTAATGAGATCTAGGATCTTTCTTTGAGAGTTCACTAGTAAATTCTAATCATAGTAAATTAGGGGGGCAAGTATCATAGGGCTTGGTTCTTAGGGTCTACTCTTGTATTCAAACATTAACAAGGATTAACCCTCTAGGAGACAGAATATATGACCATCTGTTCTTTCCAGTGTGATATGAACATACTAGAAATACCATCAACCTCACAAATATTGCTTTACACTTGCTGGTTCAGCTTCCCTGTGCTAGTACCCATAATTAGAAGTCACACATCCAGGTTAAACTACAGTGACACAAGAATGATTCCTAGATAATGTTCTGGATACAGTGGATACCAGTGGACAATAAAAGGGACAGAGTCTAAACTCTCACAGAATTTACCATTTGGTGAAGAAAGCAGGAAACAAACAAACATATATATGCTCTTATAACAGAGAATTTTAGGTGCTGTTGTATAACTCATTTATCAGTTATCTCAGAAGTAGAAAATGCTCCTGAGTAGTAAAGAAGAAGCTTAGAAAGTGCTCTGATTCCCACATAGATTAGAGTAGTGGCTTCCGACGTGGGACAAATTTACCACAGGAAGTGCACAAAAAGTAGACATTGTATCTAGAAAAAAAATGAATGTTTATAAATTTTTAGTTGAGGCATATTTGACACACTGTATTGATTCCAGGTGTATAATATGACAATCCTATATTGGTGTGTATTATAAAATGATCACCACAGTAAGTCTAGTTAACATTTGTTACCATTCACAATTATAATTTTTTTTCTTATGAGAACTTTCAAGATCTATTCTTTTAGAAGCTTTCAAATAAGCAACACAGTATTATTAACTAGTCACTATTCTGTACATTACATTCCCATGATTTATTTATTTTAATATTAGAAGTTTGTACCTTTTGACCTCCTTCACCCATTACATCCACCCACCCCTTTTCTCTGGAAACCACCAATCTATTCTGTTTTGGTTGTTTTACTTTAGACTGTTGCTTTGTTTTGTGCTAGATTCTACATATAAGTGAGATTATATGGTATTTTTCTTGGTCTGACTTATTTCACTTTACATAAAGCCCTCATGGTCCATCCATGTTGCCAAAATGGCAAAGTTTCATTCTTTTTATGGTGGAATAATAGTCCATTGTATACATATACACATTTTCTTCATCCATTCATCCATTGGTGAACACACTTAGGTTGTCTCTGTTTCTTGGCAATTGTAAATAATGCTGCTATGAATATGTCTTTTCAAATCAGTGTTTTTGCTTTCTTATGATAAAAGTCCAGAAATGGAATTGCTGAGTCATGTGGTAGTTCTATTTTTAATTATTTGAGGAATCTTAATACTGTTTTTCATAGTGGTTGTGCCAATTTACATTTCTACCAGCAGTGCACAAGTATTCATTTTTCTCCATATCTTTTCTCCACTGCTTATTTTTTGTCTTTCTGTTACTAGCCATTCTAACAGGTATGAGGTGATATTTCATTGTGGTTTTCATTTTAATTTCCCAATGGTTAGTGATGTTGAGTATCTTTTCATGTACCTGTTGGATATCTGTTACATCTTTTTTGGAGAAATGTTTATTCAGATCCTCTGCCCACTTTTAATCAGGTTATTTGTTTTTCTGCTATTGAATTATATGAGTTCTGGATATCAGCCCCTTATCAGATTTATAATTTGCAAACATTTTCTCCCACTAAATAGACTGACTTTTTCTTTTGTTGATGGTTTCCTTTGCTGTGCAGAAGCTTTTTAGTTAGATTCTCATTTGTCATTTTACTTTTTTGCCTTTGCTTTCCGTGTCAAATCCAAAATATCGTTGCCAAGACCCTTCTCAAAGAGCTTAATATCTATGTTTTCTTTTAGGAGTTTTAAAGTTTCAGGTCTTATATTCAGATCTTTAGTCCATTTTGAGTTATTTTTTTGCATGATTCAATTTCATTACTTTCTTTTTGTCTGTGGCTGTCCAATTTTCCCAACACCATTTATTGAGGAGACTGTCCTTTCTGCATTATATATTCTTTACTCTTTTGTTGTAAATTAATTGACCATATATGTGTGGGTTTATTTTTGTTCCATTAATCTATGTGTCTGTTTTTGTGCCAGTACCATACTGTTTTGATGACTGTAACTTTGGAGCATAGTCTGAAATAAAGGGGTTGATACCTCTATCTTTGTTATTCTTTCTCAAAATTATTTTGGCTATTCAGGGTCTTTTGTGATTCCACACAAATTTTAGGATTGTTTGTTGTATTTTTGTGGGAAAAAAATGCCACTGGAATTTTGATAAGGATCATATTGAATCTGTAGATTGTTTTAGGTGGTATAAACATCTTAACAATATTAATTCTTCCAATCCATGAGCATGAAATATCTTTCCATTTTTATAAATTTTCTATTGCCTTCAATCTATATGACCGTCCAACATGATATATATACACTTACATGTTTATGTAACTGATAAATATAGATATATGCATACATTGAAGTGCATGTTTAAATAAGTTACATTAAAGGCGTACATAATCAAATATAATAGGAGACTACTGGGTAAGAAGTTTCTAGATCACAAGAATAAAAATTAGCTATTTGTAACTTTACAATGATTGGCCCTCAGTAATAAATTACAGGGATTGCAATACTGCATTTGAAGGCATGTGAGAAAACAACATGAAAGTAATAAACAATGCCTGGCCTACTACTAGAAATCTTCATAAGTAGAGCCATTTAAAAAAGCATAAAGTTGATTTGATTTGACAACATAGCTACCAGAAAATCTGAGTAAAGAAATTTTTACTATTTCAAGTTTGCCTTTTATCATATGTCTTAACTCCTTTCCCCCTAATTTTCATAGTCCAAATTTGACTCCTTGGACCCAGAATTTCTAAATGGTCAAGTTTCTAAATATGCCAAATTTGTGACTCAACTGGAAAAAGGCTTGCCACCCAACAGTGTCGTGCCCCAGCTAAAAAGTAAGGTGGAAAAAATGAAAGAAAAGGTAAGCTTGGATGAAATTATTTCAGAAACTCCAGGTCAATCGGTTACTACTTGAGTACCAAAGCCAGGAATTCTTCCCTGTTTAAATTACCTTTGCAGAGAGAAGAAGCAACAGACAAATTCAGTTACTGCAGAGGCACAAACTGCATCCTTCTCTTTAGCTGGGCAAATCATGCAACTGAATAGTATGAGAATTCTAGTTGTTTCTCATCCTCACTAGCACTTGTTATCAATAAGGAGTTCTTTTAAAATTTGGTTTGCTTTGTTTTTAGTTTTAACTATTCTAATAATGTGTAGTAATATCTCATAATGGTGATTTACACTTTTCTAATGATTAGTGATGTTGAGCATCTTTGCCCATGTCTATTTGCCATTCATCCACCTTCTTTGCTGAAATGTCTGTCTGGATATTAGCCCAATTTTTAATTGGCTTGTTTGTTTTGTTATTAGTGAATTTTAAGACTTTTTTATACAGTCTGATATAAATCATTTTTCAAATATGTAACTTGAAAATATTTTTCCCAGTCAGTGACTTGTCTTTAGTCCCTAAATAGTGACTTTCATAGAACAGGCTTAAATTTGAATGAAGTCCTATTATATTTTTTATTTTACATATTACTTTTTTAGTTAGTATCTGACAACTTTTTGCCCAACCTAAAGATCACGCAAATTTTCTCTTATATTTCCTTCTGGAAGTTTTATAGTTTTGCTTTTTTTAAAATTAAGGTATATGATTTATTTTGAGTTATTTACATTTTGCATGTAGATATTCAGTTGACCCAGCACCATTATTTGAAAAGAGTATTCTTTCTCCATCGATTGTCTTTGCATCTTTGTGAAAAATCAGCTAACTATATTTTTCAGTCTATTGCTGAATACTTTATTCCATTTTGTTGCTCTGTAAGTCTGTTTTTTCACCAGTACCACACTGTGTTGATAACCATAGCTGGAAAATCTTGAAATCAGATAGTGTAAGTTCTTCATTGTTCTTCTTTTCACAATTTTGTCAATTCTAATTCCTTTACCTTTCCATATACATGTTACTATTAGCTTATCAATATGTACAACAAATTGCTTGGATTTGGGGGGAGACTGTGTTAAAGCAATAGATCATTTTGAGGAGAACTGACATCTTCACAAGATAGAATTTTCTAATCTCCCACCAGCCTACCCCTTCATTTAGTTAGGTCTTCTTATATTTCTTTTCATTAATGTTTTGTAATTTTCAGCACACAGATTATGCACATACTTTGTTACATTTAAAACTATTCTTTTATGTTATCTTAAATGATACTGCTTTTAATTTCAAATTCTAATTGTTCATTTCTGGTAGGTAGGAATACTGTTGACCTTTGTATATTGATCTTATATCCTGTAATCTCACTAAATTCGCTTTTTAATTTTAGGAGCTTTTGTACATTATTCAGAATTATCAACATAGAAAATTACTTCAGCTGTGAATAGAGACAATTTTATTTTTTCATTTATAATCTGTGTGTCTTTTCTTTCTTTTTCTTGCCTTCTTGCATTGGGCAGGATTTTCTATACAATATTGAATAGGAGTGATGAGAGAAAACATACTTGTCCTGTGCCTGATCTTAAAGGGGAAACATTCAATCTCTTTTTGAGTATGATGTTAGTCAAATATTTTTATAGATGCCCTATATTAAGATAACAAAGTTTCCTAGTTTTCTGAGAGGCTTCATTTATTTTTTTATAAGATTTCTTGTTCTAAAGTCTGAATTGTCTGAAATTAATATAGTTATATATTAATTTATATATATATATATATATAGTATAGCTTCCTTTTAGAATTTGCACAATATGACTTTCTCTTTTTATTTTTAATTTTTCTGTCTTTATATTTAAAGAGGATTTCTTGAACAGTGCATAATTGGTTCCTGCTTTTTTATACAATCTGATTTTTTAAGTCTTTTAACTAACAAGTTTAGACCATTCATATTTAAAGCATTATTAATCTGATTGGATTAAAACTGCTGTCATGCTGGTTTTTTAATTTGTTTGTGGTTTCTTTTTTCCTCTTTTTCTTCCCTCTCTTGATTTAATTGTATGTGTTTTTATTCCATTTTATCTTCTTCATGGAGTTATTGTTCATACCTGTTTTAAGCAATTTTTAGGTTTTCAATTAATCCAAATCAACCTTCAGTATTATACTGCTTAATGTAGAGTATAAAGATTTTATAATACCATATTCCCCATTCCTCCCTCTCATCTTTTGTATTAATGTTGTCATGTATTTTACTTTTATATGTAGTATAAACACAACATGTTGCTGCTATTTTTCTTTTATATAGTTACATTTTAAGGAATAAAAATGGTAAATAAAATGAAATTTATTTTACATATATTCCATTTTCAATATTCTTCATTTCTTTGTAGAGATCTAAATTTCTGACTCATAGCATTCATGCTGCCTGAAGAACTTCCTTTAATATTTCTTACTGAGTAGGTACGCTAGCAATGAGCTCCCCAAATTTTTGTCTTTATCCTTTATTTTAAATGATATTTTCACTGGCATATAATTCTGAGTGGGCAGAATTTGTGTTTTCTTCCAACAATGTAAAAGTATTTTCTTATTACCTTTTTACTTGCATGTTTCTGACCACACCATAAGATAGGCTTTCTTAGGATTCTTCCAATCTTCTCTGTGTACCCCTCTATGTATTTGTTGCCCCCGAGACTTCACACTCATGCTACCCTACACTCAGTCTTAGCAATTTATTTTTAAAATTCAGCTACATCTTCTAACTAGCTTAAACGGCAACCCACGGTATCTCTCCTAGGTAAACAAATTCTCAGAAACTTCTTCCTGTGGAGAAAACTATGGGTACCAGTGTGTCTCTAAATATTGAGTTAGCAGGTTTTGCTGCAACCTCACTTTTCTGATGAATTCAATACAAGTCATTAATTTGCAGTTTGTCCAGATTTTTCATTGTTTACATACATCAGTGATATTCTTTCCAGCTTTTTACATGCCAAAATTGGACTGTATTTTTTAAGATAAAAAGAATGGTGCCTCAGAAGGTGTGTGTTTTCCAGCTTCCAGTTATCATTGACCTGAGGAACCCAACTCTGAAGCCTAGACATTGGGCGGCTATTGAACAAACAGTTGATGCCACCCTAGTGGACCTTGAAGTTCCGTTAACCTTGGAGAAGCTCGCCGAGTTGCATGTTTTTGACTTTGGCCAAGAAATTCAGGACATTTCTGGACAGGCTTCTGGAGAAGCTGCCTTAGAAACAATCCTTAAAAAGGTAAACCTGAAAAATGTGTATTCTGAAGGTCCTGAGATATAACGGTTTTCATATTCAGTGGGAAGATCATCAACTCTGTTTTTCAACATTGCAAGTTCCACCGTCTCATTATCAGTTATCTTTCTGCTGTTTCTTTGCATTTACTATCATTATTATTGTTATTACCTCTATACATATCTTCTTTCTGCTTAGCTTATACTCCAATAGGAACTTGAGGGCAACACATTTGCATGCTTTGTATAAAGAACCATGCACCAAGAAAGATCTCTTATGCCAAAATATATTATCTTTCAAAGTACATATTACAGAAGACTAACTATGAAATGCTTCAAAAACACATTGAGATTTCTCTACTTAGGATGTTTAACCTCTTTACTCTAAAAATACACATCTACCAAGGATCTATGTAAAAAGAACTTTTTAGGCATAAGATGGGAAGGAATACACATTAAAGTATCACAAGTTTTCATATGTATTAATGCTCTTCAATAAAATTAAGCAAATTAGTGTCATCTAATGGAGAAGAGGATTTTAAGAATTTTAAGGCAATTAGGAGATTAGGATAATTATGGAGTTTTCCATTATTTCATTCCATATTCATTTATCAACCTAAACATAAATGAACTGAGATATACTAAGACTTGAACAATTTCCTAGGTGGAGGATTCTTGGAAAACAACTGAATTTGTCATCCTTCCTCACCGTGACTCCAAAGATGTGTTTATCCTGGGTGGCACAGATGATATACAGGTGGGTAAACTGGATTATTGAAATTTATGGTGAAGGTTCTTGCCAGACCTAGTCCTAAATATCCTATGGAAGATTATAATGAAGGACTGAAATATGAGAGTTGTCAGGGAGAAATCTAATTGAGAAGGCAAAATATGAATATGAATAATTGTTTAGTCATCAAGTCATGTCCCACTCTTTTGAGACCCCCTGGACTGTAGTCTGCCAGGCGCCTCTGCCCATGGGATTCCCCAGCAAGAATACTGGAGTGGGTTGTCATTTCCTTCTCCAGGGAATCTTACCAGCCTAGGGATCAAACCCACATCTCTTGTGTTGGCAGGCAGGCTCTCTACCACCAAGCCACCAGGACATGAATGCTTGTACATGAAATACTTGATAAAGCAATAGATATGACATATATATATATATATAAAGAATTTTTTCCTTTTAATCAAAGCATAAGATGGAAAGGAATACACATTAAAGTATCACAAGTTTTCATATGCATTAATGCTCTTTAATAAAATTAAGCAAATTAGTGTCATCTAATGGAGAAGAGGATTTTAAGAATTTTAAAGGCAATTAGGAGATTAGGGTAATTATGGTGTTTTCCATTATTTCCATTATTTCATTCCATATTCACTTATCAACTGTATATATACATATGAGTTTAAAATCTTGTAGTCAGTAACTGCTGGAAAATTTGGAATAGCAAAGAAATCAGTTGTAGCTGAAGTGATCAGAGAATCCTTGCTAGACCAGCTAAGACATTCTAGACCTTAAAAATATGGGAGTTTGATATTAATAGTTATAGATGAGAATAGAAGGCACTTCAAACCATTTAAATAAGGCAAAGAAGCATGAATAAGCATTTCAGGTTTATAGCACACTATGAAGCTAAATTCACTTGAAATTTTTGAGATTAGGAGTAGATGGTCATGCTCTATTAACAGCAAAAGAAGATAAATCTAACCTATATGTTTGGAATATTCTTAGTGACTTAGTATCTGAAGGCATATTTGTTTAGCAAAAGAATCTGGGGATTATGACTCAATTTAAAAAGCAAATCCCACACTGGGAACTATATTCAATATCCTGTGATAAGTCATAATAGAAAAGAATTGTGAAAAATTATAGATATGTATAACTGAATCACTTTGCTGTATAGCTAACATTAACACAACACTGTAAATCAGTCATACTTCAAGAAAATATTTTTTTAAAGCAAAGCCCCATTCTCTTAGTGTGTCCCCAAACTAGAATTGGAGATGAAATGTCTTTGCCAGGTATAGTTTGGAAGAGCAAGATCAGACAGCATTCTGGGTGGTGTAGAGGAGAGCAGACCCAAGATGGAAATCAGTCAGTATGAGACCAGGTAATTACAGGTGATGGGGCTTCTGCTCTAAAGAAGTTTATAATTTAAATAGAGCAATGAAAATTCTTTAGATTAGCAGACATGTTTTTTAAAATGTACATGTTCTTCAAGGGTTGCTGTGGCATATGGAGAAGGAGTAGGGAAAGGAGGTAGATGAAAATTTGTCTATAATCGTACAGAGCTTGACATGAATGAGTTCACTTTTCCTCTTCCTCAAGATAATAGAGGGAGAATGATGTTTGGTTGGATAAAGAAGGCTGCTACTTTTTCAAGTTTTAAGCACTTTGAGAACTAAAGACCTGGATGACAAAGTGTTGTAAAGTACCAGATAACTTGTAGGGGAAGACTGAAGAAAAGGGCTGAGCTAAACAGAAATGTGTGCCATTAATAATGACAGAAATAGCCAGGATTTGACAATCAGAAGTTCCATGGTGACACTGAAGAAAACATCATAGCGGATTGTAAATCCTGATGAAGGGGAGAAGGAGAGGAAGTGGGTGGATGGGAAATAATGGGTGGGACTAAGCTGTTAATTCAGAAAGTTGGCTTTTAAGTGGTTTGGGATTAACATATACACACTGGGTGCATGTGTGCTAAGTCACTTCAGTCATGTCTGACTCTGTGCGACACTATGGACCCAGGGATCGAAGCCACATCTCTGTGTCTAACTTGCAATGGCAGGCAAGTTCTTTATCACTAGCACCACCTGGAAAGTCCCAGCATATACACACTACTATATATAAAATAGATAATCAACAAGGACCTACTGTATAGCACAGGGAACTCTACTTAATATTCTGTATAACCTAGATGGGAAAAGAATCTGAAAAGGAATGGATATATGTATGTGTGTAATTGAATCATTTTGCTATACACCTGAAAAATAATACAACGTTGTAAATCCAATAGAAATTTCTATTCCAATATAAAATTAAAATTTTTAAGTAAAAATAAAAATAAATAAATAGACTCTTGGAGTTAAATATCTATAATTATCTTTGAGAGCACTAACATACGATGTTGCACATGTTTTCTTCACCTTTCCTGAAAGGTCCTTCTTGATGACAGCACTATCAACATTGCAACCATTGCCTCGTCACGTTATGTTGGCCCACTGAAATCTCGAGTAGATGAATGGCAGAAACAGCTTGCTTTATTTAATCAAACACTGGTGAGTAAGGATAATTTCAATTCATGGACTCAGAGAATTGGAAAGTCACAGGACCTTAGAAGTCATTTGTTCACTTAGGGTTAGATAGTATAGAGCTTAGATATAAGATTCAATTACTGACATTTTATTATTCTCAGAATATAAGGAGAATGCAAATACCTTGAGCTCTTCTTTAATAAGATTATACCATCAATAATCAGTTATTATTGCTGTGAAACAAAATACCACAAACTTTAGTGGTATAAAACAAGATACATTTATTATCCCACAGTTTTCTGTGGGTCAGGCGTTCATGGCTTAACTGGGTCTTATGCTTAAGGGTCTCACAAGGGTTCAATCAAGATGTGAGCCAGGACTGAGTTCCCATCAGAGGTTCAATTAAGGGAAGATGCTGACAGATATGATTTCCTTGCAATTCCAGGACCAGGGGCTTCAGTTTCTCACTGGCTGTCAGTCAGAGGCCATCCTCAGCTCCTCCATGTTGCTCAGTTTTCTTCCATGGACTTCCTCAACAAGATGGCTTGTTTCATCAGTATAGCAGGGAAGGGAAAGTCTCGAGGCAAGATGGAGGCTACAGCCTTGTGTACTGTACACCTGATTGTGTACATCCTGTTACCTTTACCACATTCTCCACAACTAGAAGCAAGTCACAGGTGGCACCCACACTCAGAGGGAGGGGATCACACAAGGACATGAAACCCAGGTCCTGGGGCCTCCTTAAGAGTCTTATCACAGCAAGCTCATATTTACTGGACTATTACTGTTCCTCCAAGTCTCCATGGTGGCCTTCCTTTCATATACACTTCCTTTTCATTTTATTCTACCTCAGATTATCCCATAATAAAACAAAGAGCCCACTTACTCTGCTCTAATTTTTTTTCCCACCCAATGTCTTTCTTTGACTTCGGTTTTTTATCTTGAATTAATTACGTTGGGGTTCCTCTATGTTCTGGGGCTTCCCTAGAGTCTCAGACAGTAAAGAATCTGCCTGCAATGCAGGAGGCAGATCCTTTGATCCCTGGAGAAGGAAATGCCAACTCATTCCAGTATTCTTTCCTGGAGAATTCCATGGACAGAGGAGCCTGGTGGGCTATAGCCTAGGGGGTCACAAAGAGCTGGACATGCCTAGGTGACAATTCCCTATATGTTCTAATATGAAAAGTTATCTGTGACTTAATACAGGCACTAAGTAGGAAAAGACAATTTGTCTCATCTTTATTTCATAGAAACCTTTTTCAGGAATCCATTCTCTTCAATTTACACCTTATAATCTGACCCCTGAATAACAGGGACCCTCCAGAGAATTAACTGCATAGAAAGTATGAACCTGAAATAAACCAGGGAGTGGTTGGGATATTAGGGTTTAGGCATAGCCCCCAAATCTAGAGTGAGGTAGGAGATGCTCTTTTACAAATCCCAGGCCTGCACATGTGATGATAAGAGGCACAGTGGAAAGGTGAGGTCTACAGACTTTAGATCTGACCCTGCACTTGTGCTTTCTTTGATTAACAGTGATCATCTCTAAGAGGAGAGGTAGTATATGGTTTTCTTCTTCTTCCAAGTCTTATGTCTTTGCCACATGTTCTGTTATAAGCAAGTTTTACTCTTTTAATTGAATAAAATGAATTATATTTCTTCTTTAAAAGGAGGGAGAGGGAAGAATATAGACATCATTGGGGCAAAGAACCTTTTTTATATATTTGGAAACAGTCACTAAACTTAACAGCTTCCCAACCCTTCAGATTCCTTGAAGCATCTTGCTTCCCCCTAGAATGTCTCCTCTGGGCATTTTAATCCTCTTTCTTTGGGTCCATTATAACTCTACTCATACCAAAAAACTGAGTTGGAATTAGGCTAAGATGAGTCTTGGATATTTAAAGAAGTTTTATTTCAAAGGAGCTGTGAGGACATAGAGAATGAACTTATCAATATGGGGGGAAAGTGTGGGGGCCAGGGGAGGGATAGATTGGGAGTTTGGGATTGACATGTATACAGTACTGAATTTAAAATAAATAACCAACAAAGAGTTACTACACAGCACAGGAAACTCATTTCAATATTCTGTAATAATAATTTGAAAATAATTTGAAAAAGAATTGATGCTTCTGTGGATTTAACTGAATCACTTTGCCATATACCTGTAACATATCATTGCTAATCAACTATGCTCCAATATAAAATAAAATAAAAAAATTTTAATGAAAAATTAAGGCCTATGAGACACTGCCAAAATGTAGAAAATACAGTGAATCCTCGTGTAGTTATTTTTAACATAGCTGTGTATTTTCAACTTTGGGTGAAAAAATTTGATAATGTCCTTATTTTTCTCCTAGGAAGAATGGTTGAACTGCCAGAGAAACTGGCTCTACCTAGAGAGTATTTTTAATGCTCCAGATATTCAAAGGCAGTTGCCTGCAGAGGCCAAGATGTTCCTTCAAGTGGACAAGTCATGGAAGGAAATCATGAGGAAGGTTAACCGGCTGCCCAACGCTCTCCGAGCAGCTACTCAACCAGGTAGAAAAGAAACACACAAAAAGACTTTACAATCATCCAAAGCATTTATCACCTGTAAGATTCTAATAATATGTGGTACATTCAACCCTTGATCTAGTCAGCACTGATGACCAGGAACATTTGTAGTACCTTTGACACTCTTACTAAGCAATGTGAATTGAACACTTATTTTATTACTATTAATGTATTATCCATCATTATCTTTCAGCTCAGTTCATAATTTTGGCACACAAGCATCTCCTTATTTTGCTGTGTGTAGCTTTGGGGAATGTTGCCTCACACAGCATCACTGATGCTTCCGTCTCACAATTTAGATTACAAAACATACATTTACATTCAGTTGACCCATTCTGTGAAAGTTCTTACAGACTTCTAACCATAAAAATTTCCACACTTTAAGTAATTCATTACAACCACTTACGAATAATGCCACTAATGATAATTCTAATCTCAGGGTTGAAATGTGTTTTATTTATTTTTTAGTTGATTTTTATTGGAGTATAGTTGATTTTTAGTGTTGTGTTAGTTTCAGATATACAGCAAAGTGAATCAGTTATACATAAACATATATTCACTCTTTTTTAGATTCTTTTCCCATATAGGTCACTATAGAGTATTGAGTAGAGTCCTCAGTGTTTTACAGTTGAAATGTGTTTTAATAAGTTCTGTTTCTAGGGATGTAGAATCAAAATCTTTCAGAGTGCACATACTCAGTGATTGAACTTCATGTTTTCTATCAAAGCCTCAGCTCAACGGCTTGTTCTGTAAATGGCAGCACGTGGTCTGTCCTGGTGATAACCCAGAGAGCTTCCTTCAGGCAGAAGCAGCTGCTGGCCTGTGCTCTCTGCCCAAAGACTCTTACAGAAACAGACAGGAAAAACTCTATGGGATGATAGAATTGAAAACCTTAAAATTTGGGGGCTTCAAGCGGCTGTCCATATTCCTTGGTTCCCAGTCCCCTTTCAGCCACAGCTATTATCACTCCAGTCTGTTTCTGCCATCACATCTCCCTCTCTACCTCTTATAAAGACCCCATGATTATACTGGGCCCATTGCATGATCCATGATAATCTCCCCATCCTGTGATCCATAATGTAATCACATCTGCCAGGTGCCTTTTCCCATAAAAACTAATGAATTCTCAAGTTCTGGGGATTAAAACATGGATATCTCTGAAAGACCTTTTATCTTGTCTAGCACCCCCCCCCCACTCAATGTGCATATTCAAACCTTTTGCTGCAATAATATTAATGTGTCTTATTGCAGAGTGCTGCCCCAGTCCCTACTGGACTTTTGTTGTATAACTTTTGGAATTTAAAAAAAAAGATTTCAAAAATACATTTAGTCCCAGGGATTTCAGATACAGAAGTTCAGTTCAGTTCAGTCGTTCAGTTGTGTCCGACTCTTTGCGACCCCATGAACCACAGCACGCCAGGCCTCCCTGTCCATCACCAACTCCTGGAGTTTACACAAACTCATGTCCATTGAGTCGGTGATGCCATCCAACCGTCTCATCCTCCTTTGCCCCTTTTCCTCCTGCCCTCAATCTTTCCCAGCACCAGGGTCTTTTCAAATGAGTCAGCTCTTCACATCAGGTGGCCAAAGTATTGGAGTTTCAGCTTCAACATCAGTCCTTCCAATGAACACCCAGGACTTATCTCCTTTAGGACGGACTGGTTGGATGTCCTTGCAATCCAAGGGACTCTCAAGAGCATTCTCCAACACCACAGTTCAAAAGCATCAATTCTTCAGTGCTCAACTTTCTTTATAGTCCAACTCTCACATTCATACATGACTACTGGAAAAACTGTAGCTTTGACTAGACAGACCTTTGTTGACAAAGCAATGTCTCTGCTTTTTAATATGCTGTCTAGGTTGGTCATAACTTTCCTTCCAAGGAGTAAGCGTCTTTTAATTTCATTGCTGCAATCACCATCTGCAGTGATTTGGGAGCCCAGAAAAATAAAGTCAGCCACTGTTTCCACTGTTTCCCCATCTATTTGCCATGAAGGGATGGAACCAAATGCCATGATCTTAGTTTTCTGAATGTTGAGTTTTAAGCCAACTTTTTCACTCTCCTCTTTCACTTTCATCAAGAGGCTCTTTAGTACTTCTTCACTTTCTGCCATAAGATACAGAAGTGTGGAGATATATACATATATATATATATATATATATATATATATATATACACATACATATATATATATACACACACACATACATGACTTCCCTGGTGGGTCAGATGGTAAAGAAAGAATCCACCTGCAATGCAGGAGACCTGGGTTCGATCCCTGGGTCAGGGAGATCCCCTGGAGAAGAGAATGGCAATCCACTCCAGTATTCTTGTCTGGAGAATCCCACAGACAGAGAAGCCTGGTGGGCTACAGTCCATCAAGTCACAACGAGTCAAACACAACTAAGCAACTTACATTGTCATGTATACATATATATATATATATAATTTCAGATGATGATAAAGCTGTGAAGAAAAATTAAGCAAGGTAATATGGCAAAAGAATAGCTGGGACTTGCTGTGTATGTGTGTGTGTTGAAAGGATATTTTGATAAAGTGACTACTTTTGAGTAGAAATCTGCAAGAATGAAGGAATGAAATATATTTGTGGATATAAGGGAGTATTGCTAACATCGGTTAGCATGTGCTCCTGTCAGCAAGGAAGCCAGAGCAGGGTGGAGAGCGGCACACAGGAGAGGGCTGAGGAGTGAGAACAGAGAGGTAAGTGTGCTTGGGTGGTGCGTTTGGGATTGGATTGGGTCACTGATCACATAGAGCCTTGGAGACCATGGAAAAGCCTGGATTTGATTCTTGAACAGGTATGGAAGTCAGGTAATATGATAGGCACCAAAACATCAATGTCAAGTGAGACATGAATCTTGCTTCTTAAGGTGCTACTGTTTAGTGATGAAGAAATAGGATGCGATTGCCACAATTTCAGCATCTAAAGATGGCAGAAGAAATAGAAGACATGAATAAGGAAGTGACCAAGAATATGTATCGTTTAGAGAATGGCTTTGTTTGGAGGGTCAAGAGGAGGCAGTTGTTTGGCTTTAGTTTGTGCACCCCTAATCCCCAAAAGTGGGTGATGCCAGATAAAAAGGTTTCAAATTAAATGCTTGTTCTTCTGTGGCAAATGTTAAAATTAATGTCATTATTAAGGGATAGACTGGGAGTTTGGAGCTGGTAGACACAAAGTATTACACTTAGAATGGATAAACAACAAGCTCCTAATGTATAGCATAGGAAACTATACTCAGTATCCTGGGGTAAGCCATAATGGAAAAGAAGATAAAGAAAGGAATGTATATGCGTGTATAACTGAGTGATTTTGCTATACATCAGAGATTATCACAACATTGTAAGTCAACTATACTTCAATTAAAAAGTAGATAAGATGCTAAAGAATACTTAACATTCTTAAACAACCTTCCCAAATTTAATTTATTAGACCATTCTTTTACCAAATAAAACCAAAGCTTTTTAAAAAGTTGATATCATATTTAAAATTATATTCTCTATTTATTTCAACACGACTTTACCAATATCTTTCTTTCAATGAGCAGGACTTCTGGAGACTTTTCAAAATAATAATGCATTACTTGACCAAATTCAGAAGTGTCTAGAAGCATATTTAGAATCAAAAAGAGTTATCTTTCCAAGGTAAGTTTATAAAGCTACCAACAACATTTTTAGTAGTTGAGTTTCCATGATTTTGTGAAGATATACTTTAAAACAAACTATAACCTCAGAATATTAGGGGACCAAAAAGGGAAGCAGGAAATATATTTCATAATAGCAGTGCAGCTCATATCTTGATTGGGGAGTGTAAGTGTCAAGGATAAAGATACAGTGTTTGGTTTAAGTGGATAGGTGCTGGAAGAACTCTTGATCACAGCATTGTTTCACTGCTGGGTGTATATGTGTGCACCTGCATGTGTGCATGTGTCCACAGATGTAAAAAGTTAGAGACCTTTGTTGCCTGAGCTGATTTCTTTAGGCTAATTGATAGCCTAAGAGGGTCACTGTAGAAGTCATCTAAAAGGTCATTTCACAAATTTCAATTGAAACAAATTTCAAATGAAATTTTTTACTCATCCATTCATTCTAGGAACATACCAAATGTTTTGCTCAGTGTTAAAGATATAAGAAGAAAAGACCAGATACCTGCTCTGATGGAGTTCGTGGTTAGCACGTGGGCAGTCATGTAAATACACTGTTCTGGTGCAATTATATACAAGCAGACTATGACTACCTGATGATCACAAGAGCTCCAGAGTTCATTCATTGGGGTACACTGTACTGTAACATGGACAATATCACAAAATGTTCATCTTCTGTGGATTTTTCCAGTTAGCTGTAAAAGAAATGGTTGATAAGTTCTGTCCAAGTCAACCAGTGTTACACGCTTATGTGGGTTATTTGGTTAAGAGGGGTTGTTTCTGGGTACCATGCCAGGGTATGTGTATGCACGAGATATCCAAGATCTGGAAGATTTGATTGAGTTCAACAGATTCAGGCAACACAGGAAAAGATAGAGGAATATGTTTGAGAAGTACCTTTTATTTCATTCTTAAATCAGTGGCTCCCAGCTTGGGTCTCCCGAGTATACAGAGAAAATCTGTACACTACTTCTGATATTTAAAGAAACCCGGACACAGATTTACCTGTGATAATGCTGAACACCAAAAGCATCAGCTTTTATTTTTTCCTTTTGTTTAGAACTATGTCAATTAGGTCTGCAGTGTTTATTAGGTCAAGAGGCTCTGTGCACCATTGATTTCACTTTCCAAGCCTAATGAAGACATGTTACGAACCATATGAGTTAGTTCCTGGGGCCACAAGTTAGGTCCTGGGGACACAAGAGGAATGCAGCATGGTTCCTGCTCTGTCAGGGTTCAATCTTGACAGTTGTCTGTTCATTAGTTGAAAAGGGAGATGAATTATTCTGTATCTGGTAGGACTGATAGAGTGCAACCCCAAAACATCTTTATTTCTAAAGACTACCTCTGCATTACCTTCAAGGGGCTAGTCTCTTCCTGCTCAGAATCTTAAGCAGACCTCATGAATTTTCTAGGCATTCTCAGATAATAATGCCAAAAATTCTCTTGTTGCCTTAACCCACTAAACAATCTGTAATCATCGAAACTCTGAAATTCTTTTAAAGTGAAAACATCTCCCTTCTCTGGCCCAGGCCTGTTGCAAGGCTGAAGCCTTTAGTGGTGATAAGGATGTATAATGGTCAACCCTCCCTACTTCCTATTAGGTTTCTGGGATCTCCAGGTTTGGGGCAGGGGAGGGAACAGAGGCAGTACAGCAGGAGAAATCTGAGTTGGCTGGTACCCCCCTGGCCCCCTCTCTCACATGGGGCCTTGCATGAGCTCATGAGATTCCTCCAGTCCTGAGGGATCTCTCATAGGCAGTTTCCTCCATAGGAGTAAGGTGTCTTCTCCAGCCAGACCCTCATCCCTCTCTCTCACCCCTCAGCATCCAGGTATGCCCCTTCTCCAGTTTTTTTTTTATTTTTCATAGAGTATCTTCATGCCTTCAAATGGCCCTGTTGGGCAAGATCTAAGAAAATTCTCTGCCAGCTCACATCAGCACAGCCCACATATGTGTAGTCACAGAATCAAATAAGGTTCCAGCAACCACGCATTCATTTATTCAACAAATTATGTATTGAGTACCAGGTATATATGAGGTACAAGGCTGGGTTCTAGGGAAAACAAATAATATACCTTCACTTTAGGAGCTCAAAGCCAAGTAACAGACATGTGACCAAATCAGTATCATAGCAAGTGCTAGCATTTTTACAAATTTTATGAAAAATTTCTACCTTTTATGTACCAGGCACTAACTCCAGAAGCTTGAGATGCAGCCACACTAATCTTTATAATAATCATATTTAGAGATGTGTGGCTTCTCCAGAAACCTCAAACCAATAGGTCCAGGAAATCAGTGGATGGGGAAGAGATGTGGGCAAGGGATTCACCTTTCATGCCTATATAAAGTTTTGCTTCAATTTCAAGTTACATTTTAAGTATATTCTTTAATCTAGATTTTACTTCTTGTCAAATGATGAGCTCTTGGAGATTTTGGCCCAGACACGAAATCCCCAAGCTGTGCAGCCGCACTTAAGGAAATGCTTCGACTCCATTTCAAAGCTTGAATTTGCTCTCCTGCCTCCTACTGAGGGAAAAATTCCTGGAATGGATGGAGAGCCAGAAAAGGTTTACACTAATGATATTTTAGCGATGCTATCACCAGAGGGAGAAAGGGTAAGGTATTCTTGTTAATAATTCTTTATGGGTAAACTTTGTTACTCTTCCAGGGTTGGAGAATGGAGATTTTATTCATCAGCATGCTAAGCATTCATCAAGTGCTACATGCCCTGGTCTTGGGCTGGCTCAACAATTTCAAAAATAACCATGATTAAATTCTTGTCCTCAAAGAATTCAAAGTCCAGCAGAGACATAGTCAAACAACTGAAAAGTCCCATACTAAATGTAATAACAGAGATGTGTGCTCTGTTCTTGGAAACAGGGTGGAAAGAACTGGAGCCAAGTCTTAACTCTCCACAAGGAGCAAAGAAGTAGCCTAGATAAGAGCTGGTTCTACTGCATGGTCACCTGGATTCCACTCCCAATCTTTAATCTCAGCTATAAAATGAGTTAGTAATAGTGCCCAATTAATGAGTTGCTAGGGATTTTTCAGGTGTTCCTGTATGTACATTACTTCAGAATAGTACCAAGCGGGTGCTATGAAGTATTAGTTGTCACTGTTTGACTGCAGTGTCTCCTAGGCTCTGCACAGTACCTGGAATACAGTAGGCATCAACTGAATGAACTATCAGACTATGGGGAACCAAGTGACATCACAGAGGAGAATCACACACAGACACACACACACACACACACACACACACAGAGGCAGCCAAGGAGGATGGAGAGGAGACATGGAAGGGAGAGCATTCCACACAGACACATCATTCAGGGAAATGCCAAGGATTTTAGTCCAGTTAGAACACAGTAGTATATCTATGGGATCAGTAAGACCCCATAGGCATTTTACTTGTACTATACAAGCACCCCAGTGTTCATAACAGCACTGTTTATGATAGCCAAGACATGGATGCAAACTAAGTGTCCACCAACAGATGGATAGATAAAGAAGATGTGAATATATGTGTGTGTGTGTGTGAATATATATATATATATCATTGCTGTTGTTCAGTTGCCAAGTCCAGTCCAACTCTTTGTGACCCCATGGACTGCAGCACATCAGGCCTCCCGGTCCCTCACCATCTCCTAGAGTTTGCCCAAGTTCATGTCCATTGCATCAGTAATGCCATTCAGAATAATGGAACATTACTCATCCATAAAAAGTATAAAACTTTACCAATTGCAACAATATACATGGACCTGGAGGATTTTATGCCAAGGGAAATAAACAAAGACAAATATTGTATATTTTCCCTTAACAGGGGATCTAAAAAATAATACAAACTAGTAAATATAACAAAACAGAAACAGATTCACAGATACAGAAAACAAATTAGTTACCAGTGAGAAGACTCAAGGAGGGTAGGGTATTATAGGGGTAGGGGATTAAGAGGTACACACTACTAATACAATATATAAAATAAATAAACAAGGAAATATTGTACAGCACAGGGCAGTTTAACCATTAAAGTAATAACTTTAAATGAAGTAGAATCTATAAAAATATTGAATCATTATGTTGTATTCCTGAAACTTACAGAATATTGTAAACCAAGTATACCTCAATAATATTTTTTACTTGACCTAAATTGGATTCTCCAGCAAAAGACTTTGCTTATCACTAGTGCACAAGAGAGAGGAAAGACCTAGGCTAGGATTCAGGGAAGACAGGACATGTAAAGCGAGGGTGGAAGAAGTGAGCAGATTCTGGAACCCAGATAAGCAAGGCAGTCAACCCACTCCAGTACTCTTGCCTGGAAAATCCCATGGACGGAGGAGCCTGGTAGGCTGCAGTCCGTGGGATCACGAAGAGTCAGACACGACTGAGCAACTTCACCTTCACTTTTCACTTTCATGCATTGGAGAAGGAAATGGCAACCCACTCCAGTATTCTTGCCTGGAGAATCCCAGGGACAGAGGAGCCTGGTGGGCTGCCGTCTATGGGGTCGCACAGAATCAGACATGACTGAAGCGACTTAGCAGCAGCAGCAAGTCACTAAAAGTCCAAGAAATAAATGTGAAAAGGACCCAAAACTGTCAATTGGAGTGAACAATTGGGAGAAACTGGTCACCTTAGGGGCTTCCCAGGTGGCTCAGTGGTAAAGAATCCACCTGCCAATGCAAGAGACACAGGTTTGATCCCTGGATTGGGAAGATACCCTGGAGTAGGAAATAGCAACCCACTCCAGTATTCTTGCCTGAAAAATTCCATGGACAGAGAAGTCTGGCAGGCTGAAGTCTGCTTGTGTCCAAAGAGTCAGATGCTGCTGAGCATGCACCCCCCTGATCACCTTAATAACCTGAGCAGGTTTAGAGGAATGGTTGGAGCCAAAAATCATATGGCAGCAAGTAGGCAAAGAAAGTGAAGGAATTCATTTAGCACACATAAACTCTTCTTTGGGCTTTCCTGGTAGATCAGACAGTAAAAAATCTGCCTGCAATGCAGGAGACCATATTCCATCCCTGGGTCAGGAAGATCCCCGGGAGGAGGGCATGGCAAGCCACTCCAGTATTCTTACCTGGAGAATTCCAAAGACAGAGGAGCCTGGTGGGTAGGATACAAATGAGCAAAGAGTTGGACACAACTGAGTGACACATACATACACACACACGGCTCCTCTTTCCACACAACTGAGTCACACACACACACTCACATACACACACACACAGCTCCTCTTTCCGAGAGTTGGCCCCAAAGGGAAGCCGTGAAATAACGCACTAAGTAGAGGTGGGTAGGTACTTCCCTAGAGGTTCTGCAGCTAAGATTCCATCCTCCCAATGCAGGGGGCGTGAGTTTGATCCCTGCTCAGGGAACTAGATCCCACATGCCACAACTAAAACTTCTGCATGAGGTATAGTGAAAGTGAGTGAAGTCACTCAGTCGTGTCTGACTCTTCGCGACCCCATGGACTGCAGCCCACCAGGCTCCTCTGCCCATGGGATTTTCCAGGCAAGAGCACTGGAGTGGGTTGCCATTGCCTTCTCCGAATGAGGCATAGCCAAACAATTTTTTTTTTTTTTCTAAAGTAGAAGTGGGTAAAGTAAGAGTGGAACATCAATAGAAACTTTCAGGGTCTGTGGCCACGCTTCCGTGTTTACTGAGCTCAAGATTCTGTCAGGGATGTATGAAGCATGTTATCACCTCTCTGATTACCTCCCAGGTGAGCCTGGGGAAAGGCCTAAAGGCCCGAGGCAACGTGGAGGAGTGGCTGGGAAAAGTGGAGGAAGCCATGTTCACGTCTCTGCGTCGCCTGAGCAAAGCCGCCATCGCGGACTATCTGGGGAAACAGAGAACCGTGTGGGTGGTCGCAGGCCACCCTTCTCAGGTAACTTAGGCTCCTTTAAATCTCCATCTCTGCTTCTTACTCAGCTGAGAGGAAGCCCACATTGAAGGAGGGTGTTTCCCTGCAGGTGATCCTGACTGTTTCTCAAATCATGTGGTGCCGGGATTTGACGGAGTGTTTGGAAAAAGAAGAGGGGAATCACTTAGAGGCCCTGGAAGATTTTGAAAAAGTGAACTTTCAGGTGAGAATACGGGCAGGTTAATATCAGATGTATCGCTGTGCAGGATGGTCCCAGTGGCTCTTATGGGCGTGGTTGATACAAATTCACTACTTCGGAAATTGTAATGCTCTTCTTGTAAGGATAAAACAGTGACAGGTTACTAAAATCTTGCTGCATCTTTCTAATATCGACGAGAGAAGTCATAAACATTACTTAACTAAATGATTAGCCTCCATCTTGTAAATCATAGAAATCATGAAGTGTCATTACGTCATTATGTCACATAAATAAAAATGTTTCTGAAAGCCTGTAATCTGTATTTTAATCAAAGATCACAGAATGAATTGTAAAAGGCTCTATTTCGACTATGTGAAATAAATATATATTAATTAATAAAGCTGAATGGCTTTTAACTGTTTAAAAAAATTGTAAGGCTCTGAGATGACATCCAAAGATTTGGGGTGCTCAGAAAAACTATCTCTGTTCAAGTTTTTTTCAGCAGTACTCCCTTGATGTTTGCATAGTATTTATGTGTGTGGTCAGTCGCTTAGTTGTGTCTGACTCCTTGTGAACCCATGGACTGAAGCTCTCCAGGCTCCTCTGTCCATGGGGATTCTCCAGGCAAGAATACTGGAGTGGGCTGCCATGCCCTACTCCAGGAGATCTTCCCAACCCAGGGATCAAACCCAGGTCACCCGCACTGCCATATTTATATGAATACTTTTAAAAATAGAAGGGAAAAAAAGGCAATTCAAAAGGAAAATGTCAGGATTATCAGGGTTTGCCACCTTTAAGGAGAAATGATATACTGGATCCTGATATCTCTCCCAGAAGTTGATTTGATCCAGGAAAACCACAGGATTTATGCCATTTCTGTTCTTAAGCCCAACACGTGCTTTTCTACTGTTTTATAGAACCCTCAGGCAATGATCAATAAAGCCATAAGATTGAATGAATTAAATACCATTCTACACAAATTTTTGAGCTATCCTTAGAAAATGCAGCTTACAGCAGGGCCAAATCTTCAACTCCAAATTCAATTCTACTTCCAAGCAATGTTGCATTTTTAAATACTCACCCTTAGGGGAGTTTTCTGGTGGTCCAGTGGTTAGGACTCTGCTCTTGCACTGCAGGGGGCACGGCTTTGATTCCTGGTTGGGGAACTGAGATCCTGCATTCTGCATGGCATGGCCAAAATAATTTTTTTTTTAGAAAATCACACTTAGAAAAAGGAGGAAAGAGCTTCCTTGAAATAAAACTATCTTATAAGGTTCTCAGTAGAATTTCACCTCAGAGAGCTCCAGAGAGAAGACTCACTAAGGAAAGTCCCACTGATCTCTTTACAGAGGTGACCCTTGATCAGGATCAGCCTGAGTGAAAATTCAGCCGATCAAGGTTTTCAGAGTCACTGCCCTTCTTTGAAAAAGATTTAACGACTTAACGTGAATGCTTTTGGTTAATCAGCCATTGACTTGGTTAAAATGCCTGAGTTTTCTGAATATCCAAAAATAAAAGAACTTAGCCCTATAAATGAGAAGCACTACCTTAATCACATTTAATTTTTGAGGAGAACAGTCTTCTCTAGAGACATCATCACAGAATGGTTAAGAGCTTTCCTCAAGGCAAATGTCTACCTAAGTCTCATCTTTGTCACTTTATTGACTGTGACTGCCACCAGTTTACTAACCCTGTCTGACCTTCAGTTTCCTCTCATGTGAAAGAAAGTGAAGTCGCTCAGTCGTGTCCAACTGTTTGCGACCCCATGGACTGTAGCCTACAACGCTCCTCCGTCCATAGGATTTTCCAGGCAAGAGTACTGGAATGGGTTGCCATTTCCTTCTCCAGAGGATCTTCCCAACCCAGGGATCGAACCTGAGTCTCCCACATTGTAGGCAGTTGCTTTACCATCTGAGCCACCAGGGAAGTCCTCTCATGTGAAATGGGGGTAAATCTAGTATGTACCTCACAGAAGTCGTATTGGAATTAAATAAGTTAAACTGTTGTCCTATTTGGTCACAGAATTACAGATTTTTATGAAATTTGGAATAGACACTTGTCAAAACTGTCTATTTTTTTAAATATTAATAAATTTGAAAATAAATAAATAAATAAATATTAATAAATTTGTCATCTTTATTTTATGTTATGTTATATTTTCTTGGTCATGCCACATGGCATGTGGGATCTTAGTCCCCCGACCAGGGATTGAACCTGTGCCCCTTGCACTGGAACCACAAAATGTTAAACACTGGACCTTCAGGGAAGTCCTAAAACTATCTAATTTTATAGATACTGAGTTTTATAGATAATTCTGGCAAATATCTATTCCAAACCTAATAGTAAAAAGATATACATGTAAACTGCTTTTTGAAAATTAATGATCACATTTTTTTTTTCATTTGTAGAGATTAAATGCCCTGGCTGCAATAGTCCGAGGCACTCTTCCTAAATTACACAGAAACATCATAACTGCCTTAATTACTATTGATGTACATGCAAGAGACATAGTCACTGAGCTTGTTCAAGCCAAGGTAACTGTTTCATTCAAATAAAATCATATGTTTCTTTCTAAAATTAATGCATCTACCAAGTGTATCATTGTCATCACTTATGTAGGTGGAGGTAGTTGACTCCTTTGACTGGCAGAGACAGCTGCGCTATTACTGGGATGTAGACCTGGACAATTGTGTGGCGAGGATGGCGCTCTCTCAGTACACCTATGGCTATGAGTATTTAGGTGCATGCCCAAGATTAGTTATTACTCCTCTCACGGTAAGTTACTGACCATTAGGTTCATGACTGCTTTTTTTCCCCACCATGATAGTTCTGAAACATTTCTAAGATTAAACCTTGAAAGAATTTGCTGTGAATACATCTTCGTATAGCAGAGATTTATTTACTTTATTTGACCATGTGCCTGAATTTTTTAGTATATTTCAGTTGCTGTAGAACCTTTCATGAGTGGAGTAAGTCAGAAAGAGAAAAACAAATATTATATATTAGTGAATATATAAAGCATCTAGAAGAAACTTGCAGGGCAGGAACAGAGAATCGGATATAGAGAATGGACTTGTGGACACAGGGAGGGAAGAAAGGGTGGGATGAATTGAGAAAGTGGCATTGACATACATTTTACTGTGTGTATGGAGAAGGCAATGGCACCCCACTCCAGTACTCTTGCCTGGAAAATCCCATGGACGGAGGAGCCTGGTAGGCTGCGGTCCATGGGGTCGCTAAGAGTAGGACACGACTGAGCGACTTCACTTTCACTTTCACTTTTCACTTTCATGCATTGGAGAAGGAAATGGCAACCCACTCCAGTATTCTTGCCTGGAGAATCCCAGGGACAGGGGAGCTTGGTGGGCTGCCGTCTATGGGGTCGCACAGAGTCAGACACGACTGAAGTGACTTAGCTTTAGCTTCCTGTGTGTAAAACATAGCTAGTGGGAAGCTGCTGTATAGCACAGGGAACTCCACTTGTTGCTCTGTGATGATCTAGATGGGGAGGGGTGGGATGAGGAGGTGGGTGAGAGGGAGGCTCAAGAAGGAGGATATTAGTTAGGACTAATTCACACTGTTGTACAGCAGAAACCAACATGACATTGTAAAGCAATTATCCTCCACTTAAAAATATATTTTAAAAAATAGATAATGACCCTCCTACTTACAAATTTGTGGCCAGTGTCAGTTGCCTTCAATAATGACAATTTAACCATTTATTCAGGATCGCTGCTACCTTTGCCTCATGGGGGCTTTGCAGCTGGACCTGGGAGGCGCACCAGCTGGTCCTGCTGGAACTGGGAAAACGGAGACCACCAAAGACCTCGCAAAAGCCCTTGCCATCCAGTGTGTGGTCTTTAACTGCTCTGATGGTTTGGACTACAAGGTACAGTCTTGGCATATGAACGCTAACATTAAGTGCTTCATGTGGCTTTCTCTGTTTGCAGTGTGACACAGCAAAAGAAGGAGAAAAAGGAGTGATGGCAAAAGGGAAAACTAGTGGGGACAGGAATGATTAAAGTGGAGTAAATAGAGCAAGGGAGAGTAGTCAACACAAGGCAGTCTGGGTGGGCCAGGTAGGAATCAAGGCCAGGATTTGTCAAATGGTGGCAAAAATGAGGTGTAAGACAGAATAGCAAGGAAATCTAAGAACAAGGAATAAGCTTACATGAAGAGAAGAGTAGGGACTTCCCTGGTGGTCCAGGGGCTAAGACTCTGTACTCCCTATGCAAGGGGCCCTGGGTTTGATCCCTGGTCAGGGAACTAGACCCCATGTGCCACAACTAAGATCCGGTGTAACCAAATAAATAAATTAATAGTAAAAGAGAGATGAGCAATTCAGAATTGTGTATTAAAAATGAAATGCATAGGAGGTGAGAATTCAGGGAAAGATCTTTTCATTGAGTAGTTCTCAAACTTTTTGATCACAGGACCTTTTTACACTCTTAAAAATTATTGAGACTTCCAAAGAGTTTTTGTTTATATGTATGGGTCATACCTGTTGATATTTTCCATGTTATAAGTTAAAATTGATGCATCTTAAATATTTATCTGTTTTAAAATAACCATAATCAATTATTTACATGTTAGCATAAACACGTATTTTGAGAAAAATAACCATTTTTCAAAACAAAAAATTTAGTGAGAAGAGCGACACTATTTTATATATTTTAAAATCTCTTGTTTGGTATAATGGAATATGACCAGATTCCCATATCTGCTTCTGCATCAAATCTTTTGAGATACATTATTTTGATTGAGTATTTGAAGAGAAATCTAGTCTTACACAGATATACACACTAAAAGAGAGGAATAGGTTAATAGCTTCTTCAGATAATTGCTGATATTCTTCTTTGAAACTATACTAAAATTTGACAAGTGGCAGTTTCTTAAAGATTATTTGTGATGTGGGAACTGAAACAACATCAATAACTTTTTCGTACTCTGCTCTCTCCTGAGAGAATGGGACTGAAAAGGCAAATAAAATTTTAGCATTATAATGAGTCCTTTGACCTCACAGACCCCCTAAAAGAAACTCTGGGACTTGCACAGGTCCCCAGATGACACTTTAAAACATGCTGTTTTAGCATGTTAATGTCTAATTTGGAGAGTTGTACATCCCCTGAAGGGTGTGGAGCAGAGGTCCTCAACCTTTGGGTCATAGACTGATACCTCCTGTCAGACCAGCAGTGGCATTAGATTAGAAATTAAGTGTACAATAAATGTAATGTGTTTGAATTGTCCTGAAACCATCCACCCTCCCCAGTCTGTGCAAAAATTGTCTTCTACTAGATCCATCTCTTGTACCAAAAAGGTTGGGGACCACTGGTGTAGAGGACCTTCCGAAAAAGACAAAGGTCATTCCTGGCAACTTCCCAACTTCCCAGTCAGACACGGGGGAGGAGAAAGACTTTTCAGTGTGAAGGAAACACTGTGCCACCTCCACCTCGTCCATCCCAATGGGGCTGGTGGAAGTGGATGCCTCTTCTAGGAGCAGAAACAAGGGAAGGACAAACCAGCTGTCAGTTCCCACACAGAAGTGGCTGACAACAGAAGCAGTTACTGACATTAGACATTAGTCCTTTTGTGGACTTTAGGAAGCATACATGAAGGGAAAGAGAGCTTCCAGTGTGCCCCAAATATATTAGCATTGAGTTCTGAAACTAGGGGAACCTGTATGTCATGCTAAAACAGCCTAGGGAATAAAATTAAGTCCCTTTTTAAAGTAATAAAATTAAGTGATTCTAAGAGAGAGCTCTGTGGGAACCCACCTTTATTGAAAAATGTCTTTTCCCCCTTTATGGAGTCCTACTTCTCATGCTCACTTCAGCAGGTAGTAACTTCAGGTGGTTAACAGAGGTGGTACAGACTGCGTAGCATCACTCCAGTGGAGACACGTTTCATTTTCTTCTTTTTGTCTCCTGTTGGCCATCAGTCCTTGTATACCATTGAAAGCTCTTCCATGAGCAGGTTGTGACTGGATGACCAACATCATTGTGAGCTTTCTGTCCTCTGTCCCCTGGTCAGGGAATTAAGATCCTACAAGCTGCTCAGCCAAAAAAGAATGCCAGCTTGGTCTTTAGTTGTTCTGTTGTTCAGTCCATCTATTTCACTTTGGTAATCTAGGCTGTATTATAATTAAGTTCCAAGGATTGTTTCTTTTTTCTGACTCTTTCTTTTTAGAGCATCTTGTTTTACTATAGTAATGCAATTTCCTCTAAAATCTCTTTGAGGATTTCATTTGAATTTTTAAATTTTTTCTATTTTCCCCCAGATTACCTCCATTTTCTTCAGAGTTGCTTATTTTGTTTATTTTTCTTCTCTCTTTCTTGATGTTGATTTTTCTTAAACATCTGTTGGTCTTTACTTATTAGTCCATAAGCATGGATGGGGGACTAAGTTGATCATTTAGAATAACTTGTTTCACCCCTGCTTTCAATGAAAGAGCTCCTGTGATCTCTGTGAGAGTGTAAGATATTTGACTGGCAGGCTTCCCATAGAGTATGTGGGCATGGGCAGCCAGGAAGCCAGAAACCTTTTATAAATACCAAAATAATAAGGATTTTTTTCTACAGTAGTAGAATTCAGTGGGTTTCACTCATGGATGGAGCTGTCTGTCCTTTTGACTCTCAATTGAGTAATGTGAAGGTCTGAAGTTATCTGTATTTTCTTTTCTCTGCTTTCGTTATTTCCCAAGTATGTCTTCTCCCAGTATCTCCTAATGTCTCCCAAAGACAGATGTCCCCCTTTCTCAACAAGGCAGTCCTTGGGTATTATGCTAGAGGGAAAATTCAGCAATGCCAGCCTCAAGAGCCCTGTTTACTCTACTTGAAATGAGGAGAGAGAAGCACAGAGAAAGGAAGGGCCCACAAACCTGATCACTGCAAGTACTCACCTTTGACTAATTTCCAAGGATTACCCTGGGACCTTGTTTGCTCTCCTTGCATGTGTTGCTGATGGGTTCAGAGTTTCTTGGAGACTTTCCTGAAGGGTAGTTCTTCCTTCCTTCCGGCATAGGCTGAATTCTGCCCTTCTCAGCTGAGTAATCGGTATTTATGAACTTTCCATCTTCCAGGATATCTTTTCAAAACTTGCTTTCTGCTGCTGGTTTTCCTTTACACTTTGTTTTTATCAGGTAGGTGCAGGTGCAAATGCAGACACAGAAATGGAGAGAGTTCTGTCTTTCATACATGGTCATTTCAGAGAAAGGGATGTTATTCCTATGTGCTCCATTGACCACCTTGAAACAAAAAACCATTAGCTCTATTTTTAAAGAGATAGAGATATGGTATGATGCAATATTTGTACTAATGCTTAACCCAAAATTCAAGTCTCTAAAGGAACTTTCCTCTGTAGATAGCCACAGGTATGTATTCATTCTCCTGAACCACTAGGATTCTGCTGTAGAAGAAATTAACCACCATTACATTACCCTGTGTATGGGCTTCTCACATGGCACTAGTAGTAAAGAAGCTACCTACCAACGCAGAAGATGTAAGAGATGTGGGTTTGATCCCTGGATCAGGAAGATCCCTTGGAGGAGGATCTTCCACAGCAACCCACTCCAGTATCCTTGCCTGAAGAATCCCATGGACAGAGGAGCCTGGAGGGCTACAGTCCATGGGGTCGCAAAGAGTCAGACATGGCTGGAGCAACTTAGCATGCTCAAGTGACTGTGCTTCTGCTCAGCTGTTCCTGCATGTTGCCTGCCATGTGTAGTACCTGGTAAAGATGATGAAAGTTTCCATCAGCAAAGTTTTCAAGGTTTTCTTAAGTAATTAAGTATGTCTATTCTATCTGTCAGTTTCTTTGAGAACCTGTATTTACATAGGTGAATGAGGATTATGAAAAAGTAGGTCAGATTGTCATTTTATTTAAAAATAAAAATAAGTTTCAAATCATCCAGAGAGCGGCAAAAAGATATTTCCTCCAAGAAAAAGGTGTTAACGTCTGCCATGGCCCAGGAGTCACACAAACCTATTGCTTGTTTGCAGATACCACCTGTTGTCTTTTTAATACCTCAGCTCAGAATTTAACTTTGGGAGAAGTTCAACTCTACACTACAGAGCTGAGTGGCATTCTTTTGATTTCAGATGATGGGGCGCTTCTTCAGTGGTCTGGCACAGTCAGGAGCCTGGTGCTGCTTTGATGAATTTAATAGGATTGACATAGAAGTTTTGTCCGTCATTGCTCAGCAGCTCATTACCATCAGGAATGCCAAAGCTGCAAAGGTAAGGGGCTGGGCATAGATATCATGTTTCTAGTCTGTAGATATCATGTTTCTTAAGTTTGTAGTATTCTTGCCTAGAAAATATCATGGACAGAAGAGCCTGGTGGGCTACAGTCCATGGGGTTGCAAAAGAGTCAGACGCAACTTAGCAACTAAAGAACAAGAAGTTCATAACGAACTTGCATCATGTTGCATTTTAGGAAGGACAGTGCTGACTTCAGCCTCTCTAGTCCATGTTTCCAGTGTCATTGGTGAGTACTGCAGCAGTGGAACTGAGTTGGGTGAATTAATTGCTCATCCAGGCAACACAATAAACAACTGTATGGCAGACACTGTGCTGGGACCTAGGGATATAGAGTTGGTGAGACTCAGTCTGTGCCCTCATGTAACCCTCTTATTCTTTGCTCCCCCAACACACACACACACATGCATGCTTGTACTCCGTTGCTCTTCTGTCCTCCACCTCTTATTTTCCTCTTATTTTTCTTGTTCTTGCCTTTGACATTGACTTCTCTGCTCTGTTTCTCTAATTCTGCCTCTTCTGGGCTCCACTGCCTTCCTCATGGCCCCAGTCTCAGCCTGTTGCTGGTAAAAAAAAAAAAAAATGAGAGAGGGGTCCTGGGGGACCCAAAGGGGCCTTGACTCTCCAGAAGTCACTGGACTGGAAAAGCCAAGGAGTGTAGGGACAGATGAAGATATTAGGGTGGCTTCAGTATTTAAAATCTGTTTTAGCCCCTTTGAGCATGTTCCTGGAGAAGGATTTTGTACTGGAAAGGTGATGGCAGTGAAGGGCAGGACCAAGCCCCCCACCACCCTGTTTTGTTGACCTTGCAAAATTATGGTCATGAGGGCACCAAAGGGCAGGCTGGTATTCAGCCAGTACAAACCAGAACAACCTTGCGAGTTGTTTAATTTTTTTAATTATTTTATTTCAGTTTATTATTTATTCATTTATTTTATTATGACCAGGCCAAGAAAGAGGAAACACTTCGGGCAAGGCAGGGGCAAGGAGGCAGACAGCAGAAAGTACTTAGCCCAGAAGAGAGGGAGAGTGAGTAGGACAGAATCAGGAGGAAAACATTCCCAACAATAGGATTCAGTAGTTTTTGCTTAAATACACATCACACAAGTTTTGTACTCGAGTAGTAATTATGGGGAAGAATTTACAAATATCTGGAGAAGTGTTAACTTATAGCTTCTCTTTCTTTTCAACAGCTCTCTAGATTCATGTTTGAGGGGCGAGAAATAAAGTTGGTTATGACTTGTGCAGCCTTCATCACAATGAATCCTGGATATGCAGGCAGAACTGAGTTGCCAGATAATTTGAAAGCCCTGTTTAGACCCTTTGCAATGATGGTTCCAAATTATGCCTTGATTGCAGAGGTGAGCTTCACATTATAAAGCAGCAAAACTTTAAGCTTGTTTCTTTTATTTAGTATTTGATTTCCATCACGGTAGAAAGTTTCCATTATGAATGTACTCTGGCCAAGGTTATACAGTATTGTTTCCTCTTAAGTGTGTAGATATGATTGTTACCACTTAGAATGTTGTGTGTGTGTGTAACTGCTATATCCCCAAAGTCCAGTTTGCCGTCTGGAATATTTTAAGCCCTGAAAACTGGAATAAATAAATAAATGAACTTAATTAGCCATTTCATTGGAATTTATCAGTTTGTCTCTAGGAATTAAAATGTCTAGATTATTCTAAAAAGACTATATTATTCTCACTTCTCTTGCTGCATTATTTTCTTAATTAGAGTCAAGGGGTGTTGAGTAGAAACAATACCAATCACTAATGATGAAAGACAATGATTTGTTTCTAGTTTGTATCAATATAGTAAAAAGAAAAAATAGCCATCATTAATAAGTTAATTATTTATGTTTGTATTTGTTTCTTCTCTATTTAGGAACCTTTCTATTTAAACTGTTTTTTGTTTGTTTGTTTGTTTCTTCATACTAGCTAATAACCAGTGAATTTAAATCTTAAATGTATTTTTCTTGACACTTTTTACTGAGGTATAATTTACATATAGTAAAGCACACAGATCATAAGGGTACAACTGAGTGAATCCTTACATATGTATTCACCTGTGTGATCGCCAAGACCAAGATATAGGATATTTTTAAGACTCTGGAAGGCCCTTCATGCTCAGTGTTCACAAGGGACACCACCTCTTTTAGAATGGAGTTTCTCAGAAAGCACATGTTACTCCCATGGCTAGTAAATTTCTGACAACAGCTAATTTAAAATATTCCTCTAAATGAAGTAAAAGTAACTTCCTAAGAATAGAGCATGCCAAATCCTATCATTAGAAAAATTACAACTTTTAATAGTATTAATATAATGCCTACAGCATCTCATGAGTCCTGCAGTGCCCCTGTTGGTAAGATGGGTGCTAGGCAGCTAAGACAGTGGCGTCTTCACTCTAGACCCTCTGAGGACAGGACAGTAAATGACTTGCTCATTGTCCAAAGCTGATAGGAAAAAAAACAGGCTTGAAACTCAGTCCAACATCATATTGACACCTCCTGTTCTGTACTATTGTTAAATTACTCAGTAATCAATTGGAGAAATTTAAAAATCCAGTCTTCTGAATGCTGTTCCTATTGTTGTTACAGATCAAATGAATCAGGGTCTGTTGTCAATAAGTATTTTTAATCACCTTCAGTGCCCAGAGTGCTGTGTTAATAGGTCGTGATAGAGCAATGAGCAAAACGGACACCAGCATGCAGTCTCAGCATCATCTCAAATCTCATTCTGAGGCCAAGTGCAGTGACTTGAGTAGATTATGCATTGAAAGAAGGGTCCACATCCCCCTCCATGGTCATCATTGGTTTATATAACCCAGAGTGCACAAACTTGTCAGAGGCATGGTGCCCTCCTAGGGGAGGAGGAGGCTGCACATTTTTGTATAGCTTTCCTTGACTGTCAGGGAGCCTAAAGAGAGGGCATCACTGACTCATCCCTGACTCAGATCAGGGAAGTTCAAGTCTTGCTTTTATACTCAGGCTCACAATACCATCCAGGCTTTATGATGTGAATGTTCCACACTGGGCTCTGCAGCTCCTCAAACCAAACATAACAAGACCACATCTTCATCTATAGAAAGAAAGCAAAATCAATTCTCAGACATCCATATGTAATATCCACACCACTCTTACAGCAGAAAGTGAAAAAGAACTAAAGAGACTCTTGATGAAAGTGAAAGAGGAGAGTGGGGAAAAAAAAAAACTGGCTTAAAACTCTACCTTTAAAAAACTAAGATCATGGCATTCGGTCCCATCACTTCATGGCAAATAGATGGGGAAACAATGGAAACAGTGAGAGATTTTATTTTCTTGGGCTCCAGATTCACTGCAGATGGTGACTGCAGCCAGGCAATTAAAAGACACTGGTTCCTTGGGAGAAAAGCTATGACAAACCTAGCACAGCATATTAAAAAGTAGAGACATTACTTTGCCAACAAAGGTCCATATAGTCAAAGCTATGGTTTTTCCATAGTCATGTACAGATATGAGAGTTGGACCATAAAGAAGTCTGAGTGCCAAAGAATTGATGTTTTTGAATTGTGGTGCTGGAGAAGAATCTTGAGAGTCCCGTGGACTGCAAGGAGATCAAACCAGTCAGTCCTAAAGGAAATAAATCCTGAATGTTCACTGGAAGGACTGATGCTGAAGCTGAAGTTCCAATACTTTGGCCACTTGATGTGAAGGACTGACTCATTGGAAAAGACCCTGATGTTGGGAAAGATTGAAGGCAGGAGGAGAAGGGGACAACAGAGGACCAGATGGTTGGATGGCATCACCGACTCAATGGACATGAGTTTGAGCAAGCTCTTGGAGATGGTGAAGGACAGGAAAGCCTGGCATGCTTCAGTCCATGGGGTTGCAAAGAATTGGGCACAACTGAGTGACTGGACAACAACAACAACCACTTGGAGAGATCTAATATCTTAACTAGATTTTGAATACATTGGTATTATGCTACTGTGTTATTATCAGTATAATATAATCAGGCATTGCACTATATTTTTCCATTCTAGGTAATTCTATATTCTGAAGGATTTGAATCGAGTAAGATATTAGCAAGAAAAATGACCCAGATGTATAAACTTTGCAGTGAACAGCTCTCTCAGCAGGATCACTATGACTTTGGCATGAGAGCTGTAAAGTCTGTACTGGTCATGGCTGGGTAAGAAACCAAAGTGGGCAAGAGTTGAGTTCCAAACTGTGTCATGCATTACTCATACATTTCATGAGTAATTCACAGGTGGCTCTTAAAGCAACATGTTGTTGTTGTTCAGTGGCTAAGTCATGTTCAACTCTTTGCGACCCCATGGACTGCAGCACACCAGTCTTCCCAGTCCTCCACTATGTCCTGGAGTTTGCTCAAGTTCGTGTCCATTGAGTTGGTGATTCTATCTAACCATATCATCCTCTGTCGTCCTCTTCTTTTGCCTTCAGTCTTTCCCAGCAACATGATTAATAAATGTTAACTGCCACTGTTGTCATCATTCTTACCTTGACACCCCCCCTGCCACAGTGAAAGAGGGCATTTCTCTTCATCCCACAACAGTTCTTCCCTGTGAGAACCAACATAGCTGCCATTAAGCTTTGGCTAGCTTTTTTTTTTCACCTGAATGCATCCAATATAATGGGTTTCAGCATATTAAAGGCTTAACCACCATGAGCCAGGATGTGAAAGTGAAAGTGAAGGTCACTCAGTCATGTCCAACGCTTTGTGACTCCATGGACAGTAGTCTACCAGGCTTCTCTGATGTATTCAGAGAGCTATCAATTCAGGTTGGATAAAGTCTGGATTGATAGGAGGTCCTTGAGAAAATGTCCTTATCATTTTCCTCAATGCAAAGCAGCCTGTGCCTGACTTGTCCATGTGCTGTTTTGGAGATGGATGCTGGGCATGCCAGGAAAATTGTCCCATCCTTCCAGTAGGAACTGGCAGTGGGGTGCCCTCCACAGCTTTCTGCAAGCAGAATCCCTAGCCCAGAGATTTAGAAAATCATGTTCAACATTATGTACTTGCAACGTCATCTGAATTATTCCTTTAAATTTAGGTCTTTAAAAAGAGAGAACCCAGACCTCAGTGAAGATGTGGTGTTGATAAGAGCCTTGCGGGACTCTAACTTGCCAAAATTCCTAACAGATGATGCTATTCTATTCAGGTAAATGTCTAGGTGTTACAGAGAAAACGTAACTACTGTGTAAAGGTGAAGGATAGTTTATCTTCAAACATGTCAGTCTCTAGCACGGTATTATCTTTTCTAGAGATACTTTTTGCAATTTTCAAAATGCTAGTTTCAAATAAAGATACTAAAGTTTTAGCATCAATCCAATCATTTATTTTTTCAACATATTGACCACCAAACTGCATGCTATGTAAATTAGCATTTGGTTATAAATTCCTGACCTAAGAGAAGTTCCACACTCAAAAGTAGTAGATTGGGGTCTCAACACAAATGTGATTGCTTTTATCTATTTCTATTTCTAGCTTCATTACTGAGTTTTATGTTTATTCAAGTCATATATGTATGTGGTTTTAAAAATGAAATGCTGTTTTAAGTTACTCTCAGGGAAAACAACAGTTTCCTGCCCTTTACCAACTCCCACCTCCTAAAGACAATAACTTTTTAATTCATCTATTCATCCCTTCATTTTCCTATTGCTATCCATATCTTTTGGTACCATATTTGTGTCATTTCATGACTTTTCAGTTTTAGATGTTATTAAGTTACTAACAGAGAGATGAAGATATGGACACACTTCTCTCCTCACCAACCTATCCTCTGTGGGTAGTCATGTGACATTATAACCGGAGCTAAATATACAGGATTTCCATAATTTATTTCAGAGATATAAATATTACCCAAAGCTGAGCCATCTTTCCCTTGTTATTAAAGTACCTTGCTTCTTATTTTTCCTGTATTTATTATTTATCTTAATTTTTGTTTTTTATTCCTTCACCAACTTTTCTGTACCTCTATCACTAATTCATTTCAAAATTCTGCCAGAGTATAAATCTCCTAAAAATAAAGACGACCTTCAGTCATACACATCTGTCATCCTGGGATGTGTATTTATGACCTTACTGGGGATCCTCTTTGCCTTGTCCACCATCAGATCCCCTGATTGCCAGAATATGTGTCTTTGCACTTTTGGCAGAACACAATGATGAAAATTCCTATATATTAATGATTGCACACTTATGATATTGCTATAAGTGAGATTCTAGGAAGTGCATTCCTGAGATCATGGGGTATGGACATTTTAAATTTAGATAGATCCTATCAGTACGTCCTCCAAAGGCATTTTACATTTATAGATACAGATTTATGAAAATATGCATTTCTTTTATATGTTTTAGAGAGAGATACCAAAATAGTAGCCTATTTTATATACATTATTTTCTTAGTACCACTGAGCATCATTTTGTCTGTTCATCAGTCATTTATATTTATTATTCTTAGAACATTATTCTATTGTACTCTTTTACTTAGCAATTTGTGAGAAATCACGAACTTTATCTGGTAAAACATTGGAAATATTTCTCTAAGTATATAATTCACTCTAAGTTATGTTTAAAGCCTCTTACCTCACAGAAGTTTGATTTTTCCTTGTGTGTTTTTATTTTTTCACTTTATCAACTGTTCTAAAGTTATAGAATTTTTATCTTTTTGAGATAGACTTTCTTAACACAGTACTATAAATTCATTTCTTATATTTTCTTCTTGTATTTTTCCCTTGCTCTTTTTTATTGAAGTATAACTGATTTACAATATTGTATTAATTTCAGGTATATAGCATAGTGATTGAATATTTTATAGATTACACTTCATTTGAAGTTATTATAAAATGTTGGCTATACTCTGTGTGCTGAAAAATATATTCTTTAGCTTCTTTATTTTATACATAGTAGTTTATACTTCTTCATCCACTACCCCTATCTTGCCCCTCCCACTTCCTTCTCACCACTGGTAACCACTAGTTTGTTCTCTATATCTGTGAGTTTATTTCTTTTGTTATATTCACTAGTTTGTTTTATTTTTTAGAGTCCACATATAAGTAATAACAGATTATTTGTCTTTCTCTGTCTAACTTATTTCACTAAGCATAATACCCTCCAGGTTCACCCATATTTTTTCAAATGGCAAAATTTTCATTTTTTATGGCTGAATAATATTCCAACATATGTACCATACATACATTCTTTATCCGTCTGTTGGTCGACTCTTTGGTTGCTTCCATACCTTGGTTATGTAATAATTCTTGATAATGCTGCTGTAAATATTAGGCATCATATGTCTTTTCAAATTAGTGTTTTCATTTTCTTCAAATATATATCCAAGAGTGGAATTACTGGATAATATGGTAGTTATATTTTTAGTTTTTTAAGGACCCTCCATACTATTTTCCATAGTGGCTGCACCAATTTACATTCCCACCAAAAGTTTACAGGGTTCCCTTTCCTCCATATCCTCACCAACATTTGTTATTTGTGGTCTTTTCATTGATAGCCATTCTGACAGGTGTGAGGTGATATCTCACTGTGGCTTAGATTTTCATTCTCTGATAATTAATGATATTGAGCATCTTTTCATGAGGCTGTTGGTCATCTGTATGTCTTTTTTGGAAAAATGTCTCTTCAGTCTAATGCCCATTTTTGAATTGGGTTTGTTTGTTTTTGATATTGAGTTGTATGAGCCATTTATATATTTTGAATATTAACCCCTCATTATTTGCAAATATTCTCTCATTCAGTAGGTTGTCCTTTCATTTTGTCAGTGGTTTCCTTTGCTGTGAAAAACTTTTAAATTTAAGTAGGTCCCATTTGTTTAATTTTGCTTTTGTTTCCTTTGCACTGGGAGACCAATTCCAAAAAAATGTTGCTATAATTTGTGTCAAAGAGTATTCTGCCTATGTTTTCTTCTCAGAGTTTAATGGTTTCTAGTCTTACATTTATGTCTTTAATCTGTTTTTAGTTCATTTTTATATAGTGTGAGAAAATGTTCTAATTTTATTGTTTTACATGCAACTGCCCAGTTTTCCCTGCACCACTTATTGAAGAGACTATCTTTTCTCCCTTATATATTCTTGCCTCCTTTGTCATAGATTAACTGACCATAAGTGCCTGTGTTTATTTTTGAGCTCTCTATTCTGTTTCACTGATCTATGAGTTTGTTTTGGGGCCAGTACCATACTGTTTTGATAACTGTCATTTTTTAGCATAGTTGGAAGTCAAGGACTGTGATAACTCCAGTTTTTTTCTTCTTTATCAAGATTGTTGTTGGCTATTTGGAGTCTTTTATATTTCCATACAAATTTTAAAACTACTTGTTCTATTTCTGTGAAAAATTGCCATTGGTATTCTGAGAGAGATTGCACTGAATCCATAGGGTAGATGATCATTTTGACAATATTGATTCTTCCAATTCATGAACATGGTGTATCTTTCCATCTGTTTGTGTCTTCTTCAGTTTCTTTCCTCTGTTTCTTATAGTTTTCTGAGTATAGGTCTTTTACCTTTGTAGGCAAGTTTATCCCTAGATATTTTATGCTTTTTCATGTAAATGTAAATGAGACTGTTTTCATAATTCTATTTCTGATAGGTTGTTGTTAGTGTATAGAAATGCAACATGTTTCTGTATGTTAATTTTGTATCCTGCAACCTTACCAAATTCGTTGATGAGTTCTAGTAGATTTTTTGTGACATCTTTAGGATTTTCTATATATAATATGATGTCATCTGCAAAAAGTGGCAGTTTTACTTCTTCCTTTCTAATCTGGGTTCCTTTTATTTCTTTTTCATATCTGATTGCTGTGACAAGGATGTCCAATACTATGTAGAATAAAAGTGACAGGAGTGGGCATACTTATCTTGGTTTGATTTTAAAGGAAAAGTTTTCAGTTTTTTGTCACTTTGGGTTTGTCATAAGTGGCATTCATTATGCTGAATTATGTTCCTTCTATATGAAGTTTCTTCATATATAAAGTTTTTATCATGAATGGATTTTGTATTTTGTTAATTGCTTTTTCTGTGACTGCTGAGATGATCATGTGATTTTTATTTTTCCTTTTGTTAGTGTGGTGTATCACGTTGATTGAATTGCAAATATTGAACCATTCATGCACCCCTGAAATAAATTCAACTTGATCTTTGCTGTATCATTGTTGAGAATTTTTGCATGTATAGTATCAGAGACATTGACCTATAATTTTCTCTCTGGCTAGAGCTGGAGCCAGATGTGAGCCATGGCTTGTCCTGTTCTCAGTGGTCAGCACTGCCCTATTGGAGCAGGGGCAGGTCCCAAGATGCTGGAGCAGAAGCCCTGAGGGTTGGGTCTGAGCTGGTTCTCTTCCAAGTGTGTGATCTACCTCTCCCAGCATCAGTACCTATACTCTAGAGGAGGAGTGATGTAGTAAGAGGGGCCAGATTGGGTGTCAAGTGCAGGCTGAGGCAAGCACTGGGGTAGTCCCAGCACATCAGAGCTCTAGAACACTCCCGAACCACTGCCTCCGAGAGCTCCAGTAATAGCCATCCTCGCCCACTCAGATTCAGTGCTGGATCCAAGCCTGTCCTTCCCTCTTACTGTGCACTCTCCTTAGACGTAGCACCCTTCACCCTAGTGGGGAGCTGTGCTAGAGCAGGCAGTTCTGTGGCAGGTGCTCATTGTGAGCTGGGGCACAAAGTCGAGGGTGAGGATTGTGGGAAACAGCCTAGAGCCCTAGGCAGTTTCATTCTGTTTCCTCTCTTGTTCTTGGAATAAACAACTGCTCTTCACAAGTGGGATATAGGTTTCTTACAGCTCTGCTGTTAGTTTCACTGGCTTTCAAATCAGCTGAGAGGCTTGTCTTCCCAGTATCAGCTCCTAGGACAGCAGTGCCCAATGTGGTTCAAACCCCTCACTCTTCAGGGAGGATCTCCAAGCCCATGTAAGCCCCCTCCTCTTGTATGTCCCCTCCAACAGGCACAGATACCAACCTGATTGCTTCTCTCTCTTCCCTTCCTACCCAACTCTTTGTGAATCTTTCTTTATAATCTTGGTTGTAGAAGAGTCTTTCTGCAAGTCTCCAGTTTGTTTTTGTGAGAGTTGCTTCACATGTAGATGTATTTTTGATGTGTTTGTGGAAGGAAGTGAGCTCAACATCCTCCTACACCATCATCTTGATCTCCCCCATCTTGTACTTTTCTTGTCATTTTATGTTAAATTCTTTACTGCTTCTCAAACGTTTTTTGTGTATGTAAGAGTTTCACTTCTTTTTTACCCGTACAGCCATTTGGTTTCCCATTGAAATAGCCCATTTTTTCCTTTACTCCCGTTTTTACATAGTACTGGCTTTCTATTTCCATTTCCATCTCTTTTTTCTAAATATTTATATACCATTATAAATATGGACAGGGAGGCCTGGCGTGCTGTGATTCATGGGGTTGCAAAGAGTTGGACACAACTGAGTGACTGAACTGAACTGAACTGATAAGCACATGTAAGTGCTTTTTGGGATAAGTTGAGATATAAATATAATTTTTAAAATAAACTGACAAAATCATTGCCTGTATGTTTGGTACTATGCCATGTATTGTGTATAATACAAAAGTGTAAGAAATATTCTCTATCTCAAAAAGCTCCCAATATACTTAAGAACATTGGTCCACTGTACAAGGAACAAGCAAAATCATACAAAAATCAGGGAAATGATAGATTCTGGTATAACACATAAGACAATGTAGCATTGTGTGTTTAGAAGAAAAGATAATGAGAAAAATAAGACCCTTGGTAATGTTTAAAAAATTATTTGTAACATGGGTGGATATCAATGGCCAGTGGTTCCTAATTGATTTTATTTTGTTTTTCCAGTGGAATCATATCTGACCTTTTTCCTGGAGTCCAAATTCCAGAACATGATTATGGTATATTGCAGTCAACAATTATAGATGTCATGAAGAAAAAGAATCTTCAGCCTGAAGCGTGTATGGTTAAAAAAGTGATACAGTTCTATGAAACAATGCTAGTAAGACATGGGGTAATGTTAGTTGGGCCAACAGGAGGTGGCAAGACCACAGTTTACCAAGTACTAGCAGAAACTTTAGGGAATTTGCAAAAACTTGGTGTAGAGAATCCCTTTTACCAACCAGTTAAAACATATGTTCTTAATCCTAAATCAATTACAATGGGTGAATTGTATGGTGAAGTTAATAACATAACCTTGGAATGGAAAGATGGTTTAATGGCACTAAGTGTCCGAGCAGCTGTGAATGATACTTCAGAAGACCATAAATGGATCGTCAGTGATGGGCCAGTAGATGCTCTTTGGATTGAAAATATGAATACGGTGCTGGATGATAACAAGATGCTTTGCTTGGCTAACAGTGAAAGGATTAAACTCACACCTCAAATCCACATGCTTTTTGAGGTAAATATATATTCCTTACTGTGGAGTGAAATCATTTGTTAGATTGGCATAATATCATTAATTTTTTTTCTCTTACTGATTTATCTTTGATTATCTGTAAGGCCTACCATGGTGTTTCATTTATACACTAAATATTTATCAAATTTTCCTTTTATAATAGATTTTCCTTTCTGACAACCAGAGTCTCTCACATGTTCCTATCTCTCTATAAATGGGAAATAAAATAAATTCTGTCCTCACCAGTACTTGTTTCTTTCCCTTTGGAGGTAGTTATATATATTAGTGTCTTTACATGATTTGAAATGCTTTCCAAGTTAAAAATAATTGTTCCATTTAAGAAGAATAAGTCATCGCTCTGTGGTATGACTATTTGGTAATGGGATTAGAAAAGGAATGCGGGTCAAATACACTTTACAAAATATTACAGAAGACACCACCCCTGCTGTGTTCATTCATCCAACATTAATTGAATACCTACTGTGTCCTAGGTATTAGGCTATGCATTGGATATAAGAATAAAAAGGTAAGAAGGAAAAAGAAGGGAATAACTATGTATACCTTCCCATAAGAATTTGACAGCATCCATCTGTGCTGCTGCTAAGTCACCTTAGTTGTTTTCCAACTCTGTGCCACCTCATGGACTGTAGCCTGTCAGGCTCCTCTGTCCATGGGATTCTCCAGGCAAGAATACTGATACTGGAGTGGGTTGCCATCTCCTTCTCCAGTATCCTTCTATACTCACATATATATGTATGTATATTTCTCCTCATGCCTCATTTAACTTTCTTTCTCCATTTTAAATCACTTATAACTCTCTCACTCTCTTGCATGCAAAACCTAACAGTATGTTACCTTAAACTTTCAATGCGTGATTTATTAGCATTGAACTGGGAGGGACGAGGAAGTATCATGTTAGCCATTTCTTGTTCAACTTTTTCAAATTTTAGGTGCAAGATCTAAAGGTTGCCTCTCCTGCAACAGTCAGTAGATGTGGAATGGTGTTTGTGGATCCTGAAGAACTGAAGTGGATGCCTTATGTTAAAACCTGGATGCAGAGTGTTTCTAAAAAAGTAAGTGCAACTGGACACTCCCCACCCTTTCCATCTGTCAGGGCTTACCCTTCTCTTGGGAGCCCAGATAGCAACTGGTTAAGCCCTCTCCCTTGAATTCTTGGGATCCTCCAAGGAGGTTGTATACTCCCCATAGCTGTCTTCATTATTTGTGACCTCAGCGCACCAGCCCGCCTCGTCACTCTGGTTTCTGCCTACCCTGCCTTGCTCCTCCCCTACCCCCAACTGGGTTCTCTCACATACCATCAGAAACACTTCATTTAGTTTCCCCAAATACAGGTAGAACAAGGAAAGGCATTAAAAAAAAAAAAAAAAAGACTCTGCAGAAGGCTTGAGTTAATGAGGGGGAAGCACAACAAAGGAAAAGAACACTTAAATCCAGACCAGGTCATTGTTTTTAGATTTTAGAGGCCCCCGCTGGCCACCTCATGCGAAGAGTTGACTCATTGGAAAAGACCCTGATGCTGGGAGGGATTGGGGGCAGGAGGAGAAGGGGACAACAGAAGATGAGATGGCTGGATGGCATCACCAACTCGATGGACATGAGTTTGAGTAAACTCCGGGAGTTGGTGATGGACAGGGAGGCCTGGCGTGCTGCAGTTCATAGGGTTGCAAAGAGTCGGACACGACTGAGCGACTGAACTGAACTGAACTGAATGCCACTGAGGGGCTTCCCTGGTGGCTCAGTGGTAAAGAATCTGCCTACCAATGCAGGATACACAAGAGACTCTGGTTTGATCCCTGAGTCAAGAAGATTCCATCTAGAAGGAAATGACAACCCCCTCCAGTATTTTTGCCTGGGAAATCCCATGGATAGAGAAGCCTGGCAGGCTACAGTCCATGGGGGCACAAAAGAGTCGGAGAGGACTTAGCAACTGCACAACAACAATGCCTCTGAGAGCCAGAAGGAAGAAAAAGCCAGTTTAGCTTCCCACTCAGCCTTGTTGTTGCTGTTGTTCAGTCGTTCAGTCATGTCCGACTCTTTGCGACCCCATGAACTGCAGCACGCCAGCCTTCCCTGTCCTTCATTATCTCCCAGAGTTTGCTCAAAGTCATGTCCATTGAGTCAGTGATGCCATCCAACCATCTCATCTTCTGTCACCCTCTTCTCCTCTTGCCCTCAATCTTTCTCAGCATCATTTCAAATGAGTCAGCTCTTCACATCAGGTGGCCAAAGTATTGGAGCTTCAGCTTCAGCACCAGTCCTTCCAGTGAATATTCAGGGTTGATTTCCTTTAGGATTCACTGGTTTAATCTCACTATCCAAGAGATGCTTAAGAGTCTTCGAGCACCACTGTTTGAAAGCATCAATTCTTCAGCACTCAGTTCTCTTTATGGCCCAATCTCACATTTGTACATGACTACTGGAAAAACCATAGCTTTGATTCAATCTTAGGCCCCTTATCTAAGACGCATTCTAACCTTACAGGTAAGATTCCATCCAAAGTGAAGAAAAACTTTTATATTATTATTCAGAACAATGCAGTTCCATATTATCTTCTGTATCCTCTCCATTCTAAAATGGGATTTCTCTTTACCTTAATAAGGGCTTCCCAGGTGGCTCAGTGTAAAGAATCTGCCTGCCAGTGCAAGAGATGCAAGAGACTCCAGTTTGATCTCTGGGTTGGGAAGATCCCCTGGAGAAGGAAATGACAGCCCACTCCACTTAACTTAATAAGCAATCTTTTTAAATGTTTTTCCCCATCTCATCTCAATCGCCATTCTGAGAAAGCCATCTTCCTGCCTGTCCCCCTCCAAAGATGAGTCAGAGAACTATTGTTTTCCTCCCTCTTAGGCATCAACATTTTAAGAATATTGTAACCTACTCTCAGGGCACCTTACTTTTTTCCCCATAATCAGCTTCTTTAAAAATACCTTTACTGAGGTATAATTGACATTTTTTGTTGGAGTATAGTTGCTTTACAATGTTTTGTTAGTTTCTGCTATACAGCAAAGTGAATTAGCCACTCATATACGTATATCCCCTCTTACTTGAATTTCCTGTCCTTTTAGCTCACTATAGAGCATTGAGTAGAGTCCCATGTGCTATACAGTCTATTCTCATGAGTTATCTATTTTATACATACTAGTGTATACATGTCAATCCCAATCTCCCAATCCATCTGGTACCTGCTCCCCACCTTGGTAACCATATGTTTGTTCTCTATGTTCATGTCTCTATTTCTGCTTTTCAAATAAGTTTGTCTATACCATTTTAGAGTACCTTATTTTTTTGAAATTTCTACTGGAGTATAGTTGATTCAGATATTGTGATTTACAATATTTGTTTCAGGTGTACAGCAAATGAACAGAAAACCCTGTTAAAGAAAGTAATTCTCAGAATTGAGACTATCATGGGCTGCCATAAGATGTTAAACCTTTCTGAATTTACTTTTTAAATAGACTTTATTATTCAGAACAATTTTAGGTTTATAGAAAAATTTAACAGAAAGTACAGAGGATTAGCATATGCTTTCTCTCCTCCAAACATAGTCCCCACTTTTATTAGCATTTTTCTTTGGTGTGGGTGGGCTTCCCTGGTGGCTCAGATGAAAAAGAACCTGCCAGCAGACACCAGTTTGATCCCTGAGTCAGGAAGAAGCCCTGGAGAAGGGAATGGCTACCTACTCCAGTATTTTTGCCGGGAGGATTCCATGGACAGAGGAGCCTGGCGGACTATAGTCCATAGGGTTGCAAAGAGTCCGACAAGACTGAGTGACTAAGCACGTTTATGTGGGTACATTTGTTAAAATTGATGAACCAATATGGGTACATGCTTATGAACTAAAGTCCATGGTTTACATTATGGTTCACTCTTTGTGTTGTGCAGTTTTATGAATTTTGATAAATGAATATATCATGTATCATGTGAATAGTTTCGCTGCCAAGAAATCTGTGATCCACCTGTTTGTCCATCCACACCCTCTCCCAACCCCTGACATTACTAATTTCCCTGTCTCCATAGTTTAGCCTTTTCCAGAACATCATATAGTTGGAATTATATGGTCTGTAGCTTTCCCAGATTGACTTCTTTCACTTAGTAATATGCATTTGCAGTTCCTCCATGTCCTTCTGTGGCTTGATAGCTCATTTTTTGGTACTGAATAATACTCAGTGTTATTATATGCATTTACCAAGTTTATTCACTCACCTACTGAAAGACATCTCAATGTTTACAAGTTCTGGCAATTACTAATAAAGCTCACATAAACATTCATATACAGGTTTTTGTGTAGACATAAGATTTCAGCTCGTATGGATAAATACCTAGGACTGTGATTTCTCAATCATATGGTGAAACTGTGAAGAAACTGCCAATCTGTCTTCCAAAGTGGCTGCACCATTATGCATTCCCACCAGCAATAAACAGAAGTTTTTTGTTACTCCACATCCTCACGAGCATGTAGTGGTGTAGTGTCTTAGATTTTAGCCATTCTAATATGAAGGTAATGGCAATCCAGTCCAGTATTCTTGCCTGGACAATCCCATGGACAGAGGAGCCTGGTGGGGTACAGTCCTTGGGGTCACAAAGAGTCAGACACAACTGAGCAACTAACACAACTCATATGTATTTGTAGCTCATTTTGCTTTCAGTGAGTAGTTTTCTTATATAAGATGTTGAGTGTCTTTTCATATGTTTATTTGCCATCTATATATCTTCTTTGATGAGGTGTCCACATCTTTTGCCCACTTATTATTGGGTTGTATGTTTCCTTGTTACTGAGTTTTGGGAGTTCTTTATATATTTTGGATACAGGTTCTTTATATGTATTTTGCAAGTATTTTCTCCAAGTCTGCCTTTCTTTTCATTTTTTTCAAACAATATCTTTCACAGCACACACATTTTTAATTTCAATGGTCTAACTTTTCTTGCATGGTTTGTGCTTTCGGTGTTATATCTTAAAACTTATTTCCAAATCGAAAGTCACCTAAATAAATATTTTCCTCTGTTACCTTCTATGAGTTGATGTTTATGCATTTTACATTTAAGTTTATGATCCGTTTTGAGTTACTTTTTCTGAAAGCCATAGTATCAATGTCTGGATTCTCTCTTTCTGTATCTCTTTGGCATGCAGATGCCCAATTCCAGCACCATTGTTGAAAACACCATCCCTTCTCCACTGGATTGCTTTTGTTCCTTTGTGAAAAATCAGGTTACTGTATTTGTATGAGTCTGTTTATGGGCTCTAACACCATTAACCTATTTGTCTCATTTTTTTGCCAACATCACACTGTCAATTACTGTAGCTTTACAAGTCTTGTCAGGTAGTCAGCTCTTCTACTGTCTTCTCCAATATTGTGTTCACTATTCTGGACCTTTTCCCTCTTCTTATAAATGTAAGATTCACTTTGTTGCTCTCCCCAAAGTAAATTACTGGGATTTTGATTCAGATTGCATCAGATCTCTAGATCAAGTTGGTAATTACTAACATCTTCACAATATTGAGTCTGTCTATCCATGCACAATCTCTCCATTTACTTAGATGTTCTTTGTTTTCTTTCATCAGAATTGTGTTGTTTTCCTCTCATTTCCTCTTGGAAATATTTTGTTTAAAATATGCCTATCTTATATTTTTGATGCTAATTAAATGATTTTGTATCTTCAGTTTCAAATTCTAATTAGTCATTTTTGATATATAAAAAAGCAATTGACTTTTGTATATTTACCTTTTATCCTACAACTTTACTATAACTACTTACTAGTTTTGTTTCAATTCTTTGGGATTTTTTATATGGATAATTGTAAAGAAAATTTTTTTTCTTTCTTCTCAATCTGTATACTTTTTTCCCCTTTTATTGTCCTATCACATTAGCTAAGACTTTCAGTACAATGTTAATAAAAGTGGTGAGTGGGGCAACATTCTTTTTTAAATCTTTGGTAATTAGTCCTTTACCTTGAATAAATATTTAAAATGCTTCTTTTTATACTTTTTCATTGTTCTTAATTATGAAAGATAATCATCAGTATAGAAGACTGTATGGAATACATGTTGACAGTTTAAAAACGATTATAAATAAATACCTGTATGTGTGTGTGTGTGTGTGTACGCGTGCACGCAGTAGCTTCTGTCATGTCCAACTCTTTGTGACCCTGTGGACTATAGCCTGCCAAGCTCCTCTGTTCATGGGATTCTCCAAGCAAGAATACTGGAGCTTGTTGCCATGCCCTCCTCTAGGGGATCTTCCTGACCCAAAACACCTATATACCAACTACCAGATCAAGATCACTTATCAGTGATCCAGAATCTTACCATAGAATGTCTTTTTTTTTTTTAATGTAACTTGTTTCATATCATGTGATGCTTATATCCTTTAGTCTAAAAGTCATAGGATATAATGATATACAAGTTTGAACCAATTATTTTTAAACTTAATTATATATTTTATCTGGTCTGGCTAAAATATTGTTTGTTTGATTTTCAGCTGAGTGAAGAAACTCAAGAATATATATTGAATCTTTTCCAGCGTTATGTTGATGATGGTTTAAATTTTATCAATAAAAAATGCCACCAAGCAATTCCACAAGTGGACATCAGCAAAGTTACTACACTCTGTTGCTTATTGGAGTCTTTAATACTTGAGAAAGATGGAGTTAATTTGACAATGGTAGGTAGAGTTATTTTACTGTTGTAAAGCCAAGAAAATGTGATTATCATATAGATTCTTTGCAAATAAACAATTCCAAACTTTCTGTCATACAGTTATTTGATTTTCAAGTTACTTTTTTAGGGGACTAATAAATGTGAATAGATTTGTAGAATCTCAAATTGGAAGGAATTTTACACTATAGTTTACTCCTCTACTCAATGTTTAAGTTTCCTTAGAGTCTGTAACATATTCCCAGTGTGTGTCTACTTAAATAACTTCATACAAGCATAGACATAGTTATAATAGTTGAAAGACACCCTTGAACTTTTGTTTTCCATGCTTCTTGCCATTCATTTTCTCATCAGAGTATTTAAATGTATGCCACTATAAAACATCACTTGGTGCACTATTGAGTGAAATATAAGAAACATTCACCATGCCCTTTTAAAAATACATAGGTCTAAACAAGAGAAAACAGTCTTTAGACTTTGCAACTTAGGATTCTTTTTATGCTAACATAAAATATTAAAAGTTTTTCTCTTTGTTCTTTCAGGAACAATCAAAATTGAACACTGTTCTGTGTCAGACTTTTGTATTCTGTTACTTATGGTCTTTAGGTGGAAATCTAACTGAAAATCACTGGGATTCTTTTGATACATTTATTAGAACACAATTTGATGATAATCCTGATGCCAGGGTAAGAGCTAAATAAATTTAATTTTAACATAACTTTGAATCATTAAAATTAAATTTCAAGACTAAAACTTTCAAAGCTTTAGTTCTGGTATAAATATAAATTCTTCATTTGAAAGGTTTCTAAAATTACTCACTTTCTTAAACTAGTGATAACATTTATTGTATTAAAATTTTTTAGGATTCCTCTCCAGGGCATATGAAGAATGTAAGGTGTAAAAGTGAATAAAAACTCCCTACTATTAACAAAAATATTTAATTCTAGCTAGTAAATTTATACGTTCACAGTGCTATGGTTTAGTAGTTCTGAAACTACTTTCTGTGTGTTCTGAAACTGAGCAAATGAATCAGTATGTTGAAGATAATGGCAACCAGGTTTCTCACTGTTAACAGGAGGGATATACAAATATAGAGGAGAAAGACTAGAATGTATTTTGTGTTATTGGATTGGAATTAGAGGTTTTGGGACTCATGGAATAGAGAGATAGATAGATCATATGTATATGGTGTATATATCCATACATACACAAATTTCCAAGTTCTGTGTTCTGAGAGAAACTAGAAGCAATGACACATCAATAGCAATGAGCATATTTAGTTGCTGATTTCTGAATACACTTTTCCAAGAAAGGGAACCAAAGCACCTTAGTGAAATGGCTGATTTCAGGACTGAGTTGAGGAAAGTTCAAAATGAGCCCAGAATATCTTATGTCAGATAGTGAATAAATGCCTGAAGAACAACGGCATCTGTCAAAAGAGCACAGGAGCCAATTTGAAGGGATTCCCATTAGACAAATCTAGGCATATTTGAGCATCAAGATAATGATGGTGTGGATTACAAGCCATTGAATGAAATAAAAGTCTGTGAGTTGATCCACATAAAAATATATGTGAATAAATAAACTAGGGAGAAAGAGCTCTTCCTTACAGGAGAATACCAGCTAATCTATATAGGAGAAATGATGGGGTTAGAAAGTTATTACTTTGCAATCATTGTAGTAATAATTGATTCAGGCAAGAATCACCAATGGTTGCAAAAACTAGTAGGTGAAGGTTTCTTGAAAAACAATATTTACATAGTTTCAAAACATCTTCTACAAATAACTTATTAGTTGTAAAGAGAAAAATAGTGTCATTATACTGAAAAACCTTGTAGACACCATATTAACTAGGTGACTGATTTATCATCAATATTAGCACAAACTTGTGCCTTCTGATGTGGTACATGGAGAAGTATACAGCCTTGCTTCCGAGCTATTCCTTCCAAAATGCATAACCTTACTCTGACTACAATAAAGCTAGTGGAGGTGATGGAATTCCAGTTGAGATATTTCAAATCCTAAAAGATGATGCTGTGAAAGTGCTGCACTCAATATGTCAGCAAATTTGGAAAACTCAGCAGTGGCCACAGGACTGGAAAAAGTCAGTTTTCATTCCAATCCCAAAGAAAGGCAATGCCAAAGAATGCTCAAACTACCACACAATTGCACTCATCTCACACGCTAGTAAAGTAATGCTCAAAATTCTCCAAGCCAGGCTTCAGCAATACATGAACCATGAACTTCCAGATGTTCAAGCTCATTTTAGAAAAGGCAGAGGAACTAGAAATCAAATTGCCAACATCTGCTGGATCATCAAAAAAGCAAGAGAATTCCAGAAAAAATGTCTATTTCTGCTTTATTGACTATGCCAAAGCCTTTGACTGTGTGGATCACAGCAAACTGTGGAAAATTCTGAAAGAGATGGGAATACCAGACCGCCTGACCTGCCTCTTGAGAAACCTGTATGCAGGTCAGGAAGCAACAGTTAGAAATGGACATGGAATAACAGATTGGTTCCAAATAGGTAAAGGGGTACGTCAAGGTTGTATATTGTCACCCTGCTTATTTAACATATGCAGAGTACATCATGAGAAATGCTGGGCTAGAGGAAGCACGAGCTGGAATCAAGATTGCTGGGAGAAATATCAATAACCTCAGATAGGCAGATGACACCAACCTTATGGCAGAAAGTGAAGAAGATCTAAAGGGCCTCTTGATGAAAGTGAAAGAGGAGAGTGAAAAAGTTGGCTTAAAGCTCAACATTCAGAAAACTAAGATCATGACATCTGGTCCCATCACTTCATGGCAAATAGATGGGGAAACAGTGGAAACAGTGGCTGACTTTATTTTTCTGGGCTCCCAAATCACTGCAGATGGTGATTGCAGCCATGAAATTAAAATATGTGTACTCCTTGGAAGGAAAGCTATGACCAACCTAGATAGCATATTAAAAAGCAGAGACATTACTTTGCCAGCAAAGGTCCATCTAGTCAAGGCTATGGTTTTTCCAGTGGTCATGTATGGATGTGAGAGTTGGACTATAAAGAAAGCTGAGTGCCAAATAATTGATGCTTTTGAACTGTGGTGTTGGAGAAGACTCTTGAGAGTCCCTTGGACTGCAAGGAGATCCAACCAGTCCATCCTAAAGGAGATCAGTCCTGGGTGTTTATTGGAAGCTGATGTTGAAGCTGAAGCTCAAAACCTTGGCCACCTGATGCGAAGAGTTGACTCATTTGAAAAGACCCTGATGCTGGGAAAGGTTGAGGGCAGGAGGAGAAGGGGATGACAGAGGACGAGATGGTTGGATGGCATCACCGACTCAATGGACATGAGTTTGGGTAGGCTCCAGGAGTTGGTGTTGGACAGGGAAGCCTGGCGTGCTGCAGTTTGTGGGGTTGTAAAGAGTCAGACACAACTGAGCAACTGAGCTGAACTGAACTGAACTCTGACTATGGATACACCAAGACTACTCAAACTGATGAAGATTCCATAAAATAAACTGACCCATATTCTTCAACAGTGTCTGTCATGGAAGAAAACTGAGGAACTTTCTCAAATAAAGAGACTAAAGAGATATAATCAAATGCAATGCAATATCCTGGATTGGATCCTAGACTGAAAAAACTATGGATATAAATGACATTGCTAATAGACAGTACTTGAATATAGAATGTAAATTGGATAATAGCATTGTATTAATATTCAATTTCCTGATTTCAATCATTTTAATGTGGTTGTAAAATATTCCTGTTTTTTAGGAAATGCTCATGTACTTAGGATAATATAGAATAGTGTATATAACTGACATCTTAGAGTAAGAGAAACAGTAAATTAAAAGAGGCAAAATGTGAACAGTCAGTTAATCTATATAAGGAATATATGGGAATTCTTTGTACTATTCAACTTTTCTGTAAGTTTTGAATTATATCAAAATAAAAAGTTACCAAAAGAAAAATTCCTAAGATCAGAAACTAAGGCCTATGGATTAGAACCTTCTAGTAGATATGAAACCCTGCTGGATCTTCAAGATCATTGTATCCTAATTGGACAAGATGAACCAGGTTGAGGACAACTGAGAATCTGAGAGAGACAGATCCCTCTGGATCAAGGGAAATGATCTGGGTTCATCAAAGGGCTGTGGGAGATGGCCCAGGGCAAAGATTCAGTTCAACAAATATCTGTTGAAAACCTCTTACATGGTAGACACTATTCTGGGTATGGGAGCTAAATCAAGTAACCAAAGTCCTTAGCCTCATAGACCTTACATTACAGTCAGGGGAGTCAGCCACAGACATATATACATCAATGACAATTAAGTGCCATGGAGATGAATAAAGCAGAGTAAGGATGACAGTACGGAGGGTCGGGGGAAATTGTTTTATATATTAATATTACTCAGGAAAGCTTTGCTAATTAGGTCATGTACAGAGTTCTGAAGAAAGTCAAAGCTCTAATGGTTCCTTAGGGGAAAGCATTCTGGTCAGAAGGAAAAGCAAATATGAATGCCTTTACTCAATGGATGATTGCTTGACAGTTTTAAAAAACAGCAGACTTGTGAGGTCAGAGTGGAAAAATCAAGTGGGAGTGTAGTATAAAATGAGGTCATGGGAGTAAGCAGGGGGACAAAAAATATAGCCTTATGGGCCATTGTAAGGACCTTGATTTCACATTGGGTGTGATGAGAAGCTGTTGAAGCATTATGACCTAAGATGTTTAGAAGGACAGGCCAGCCCCTGTCCTGGCAGTGGTAATGCTACTTGGATAACAGGAGGGAGTCCAGATGAAAAGGTGGATTCCTCCTTCTGTCTGCAAGTCCCAAATGAATGGGCTGTTGGCTTTTTTTGTTTCTTGCCTCAATAAATGGTCTGACAGCCACACGGTAGTAGCCAGAGCTCAATGAGTGTATAGATTCTTCCTTCTTTACTCACCTGAGTTAAAGTGAGTTAAATAGTACAAAGAATTTTTTCTTCTAATAAATCTTTTTCAAATATGGCCTCTTCTCTTGATCCTTGTATGCATGTATCCATGGAAAGTCACTTTAAGTCATGTCCAACTCTGTGTGACCCCATGAACTTGTAGCCCATCAGCCTCCTCTGTCCTTGGGATTCTCCAGGCAAGAATACTGGAGTGAGTTGGCATGTCCTCCTCCTCTTCATCCTTATTGCCTCTGAATAACTCAGATTCTTTTCATTTCTTTTCTGGGTTGTTAAAATGGCAAATTCATTATCCCTTTGCTTTTGGTCCTGTCCTTTCTGATTAAGCTATACAGCATTATTTTTAAAAATTATAGGTTGCAATGCATTAATTGATCATGAAATCAGTTGAAAGAGTCACAACCCAGTTTTTAGAAATGAAATAGCCAGAAATTAAGGAAACAATTCCATTCACCATTGCAACAAAAAGAATAAAATACTTAGGAACAAATCTACCTAAAGAAACAAAAGACCTATATGTAGAAAACTATAAAACACTGATGAAATCAAAGATGACACAAATAGATGGAGAAATATACCATGTTCATGTATTGGAAGAATCAATATAGTGAAATTGAGTATATTACCCAAAGCAATATATAGATTCAATGCAATCCCTATCAAGCTACCAACGGTATTTTTCAGAGAATTAGAACAAATAATTTCACATTTTGTATGGAATTACAAAAAACCTCGAATAGCCAAAGTAATCTTGAGAAAGGAGAATGGGCCTGAGGAATCAACCTGCCTGACTTCAGGCTATACTACATAGCAACAGTCATCAAGACAGTATGGTACTGGCACAAAGACAAAAACATAGATAAATGGAACAAAATAGAAACCCCAGAGATAAATCCACACACTTACGGACACCTTATCTTTGACAAAGGAGGCAAGAATATACAATGGAGAAAAGACAATCTCTTTAACAAGTGGTGCTGGGAAAACTGGTCAACCACTTGTAAAAGAATGAAACTAGAACACTTTCTAATACCATATACAAAAATAAACTCAAAATGGATTAAAGATCTAAATGTAAGACCAGAAACTATAAAACTCCTAGAGGAGAATATAGGCAAAACACTCTCTGACATAAACCACAGCAGGCTCCTCTATGACCCACCTCCCAGAATATTGGAAATAAAAGGAAAAATAAACAAATGGGATCTAATTAAACTTAAAAGCTTTTGCACAACAAAGGAAACTATAAGAAAGGTGAGAATACAGCCTTTAGAATGGGAGGAAATAATAGGAAACAAAACCAACTGACAAAGAATTAATCTCAAAAATATACATATTTTTGCAGCTCAATTCCAGAAAAGTAAGCAATCCAATCAAAAAATCGGCCAAAGAACTGAACAGACATTTCTCCAAAGAAAACATACAGTTGGCTAACAAACACATGAAAAGATGCTCAACATCACTTATTATCAGAGAAATGCAAATCAAAACCATAATGAAATACCATTTCACACCAATCAGAATGGCTGCTTTCAAAAAGTCTACAAACAATAAATGCTGGAAAGGGTGCAGAGATAAAAGAACCTTCTTACACTGCTGGTGGGAATGCAAACTAGTACAGCCACTATGGAGAGCAGTGTGGAGATTCCTTAAAAAGCTGGAAATAGAACTGCCATATGACCCAGCAATCCCACTGCTGGGCATACAGACCACGGAAACCAGAATTTAAAGAGGCACGTGTACCCCAATGTTCATCACAGCACTGTTCACAATAGCCAGGACATGGAAGCAACCTAGATGTCCATCGGCAGATGAATGGATAAGAAAGTTGTGGTACATATACACAATGAAATATTATTCAGCTATTAAAAAGAATGCATTTTAATCAATTCTAATGAGGTGGATGAAACTGGAGCCTATTATACAGAGCAAAGTAAGTCAGAAAGAAAAGCACCAATATAGTATATTAATACATATATATGGAATTTAGAAAAATGGTAACAATAACCCTATATGCAAGACAGCAAAAGAGACACAGATATAAAGAACAGACTGTTAGACTCTGTTTGAGAAGGTGAGGGTGGGATGATTTGAGAGAATAGCATTGAAACATGTACATTACCATATGTGAAATAGATCTACAGTCCAGGTTCGATGCATGAGGCAGGGTGCTCAGGGCTGGTGCACTGGGATGACCCTGAGAGATGGGATGGGGAGGGAGGTGGGAGGGAAGGTCAGAATGGGGAACACATGTACAACCATGGCTGATTCATGTGAATGTATGGCAAAATCCCCACAATATTGTAAAGTAATTAGCCTCCAAGTAAAATTTTAAAAAAATTAAAACCAACCAAACAAAAAAGAATATTAAATCAAACCTTATAAAAGTGGATGGTAGGCAATAATAAAGATGAGAGTAAATACCAATTAAATAGTGAAAAATTTCAAGTACAGAAAATAAAGGCAATTTTATAGACTTGTCGTGAGGATTGAATGAGTTATAAAACAGAAAGCTCTTAGAACTTTGAAATATTAAGCATCCATGATTATGAAAAAGATTATATACCAAATAAAAAAAATATTGGTGATAATTTTAAGTGAGCAAAACAAAATGTGGTTTGTAAAATCATATCATATATATATATTTAGACATCTATATACATGTGCCATGTATCTATATGTTTTATAAAACTTATAAAACTATTCTCATTCTATGACTTTTAAAAATTATATACATGTATGCACAAGGGCTAGAAGAGAACATGGACACATAAAAATCACTTTTAAGTTAAAAAAAAAAAGAAATGAAATAGCCACCATCACAACTTTTAGTTAACACTATATTGGAGATCCTAGCCAGTGCAGTCAGGCAGGGGGAAAATATAAAATATAAACTTTAGAAATGAAATAAAGATGTCATTATTTGAAGGAAACATAACTGAATATGTAGAAAATCCTAATAAGGTTTTTTTTTAATAGAGTAGAATGTGAAATAGAGTGATACTTGGGGTAAATATTATACATATTTAAACAAACACATCTATATGTATGTACCAGATCACCATGTGAAATTGAGTCACTGTCAATAAATATCAGCAAGATCCTCTTTGACCCACCTTATAGAGTGATAGAAATAAAAACAAAAATAAATAAACAGGACCTAATTAAACTTAAAAGCTTTTGCACTGCAAAGGAAACTATAAACAAAACGAAAAGACAACCCTCAGAATGGGAGAAAATAATAGCAAAGCAATTGACAAAGGATTAATCCAAAAAATGTATAGGCAACTCATGCAGCTCAATATCAGAAACACAAGCAACCCAGTCAAAAAATGAGAAGACCTAAACAGACATTTCTCCAAAGAAGTCATACAGATGACCAATAATACATGAAAAGATGCTCAACATCACTCATTATTAGAGAAATGCACATCAAAAGTACAATGAAGTATCACCTAACACTGTTCAGAATGGCCATCATCAAAAAATCTACAAATAGATGTGGAGAAAAGGGAAGCCCCTTGCACTGTTGGTGGGAATGTAAATTGTTACAGCCACTATGGAGAACGTACAGAGATTCCTTAAAAAACTAGGAATAAAAATGACATTATGACCCAGCAATCCCACTACTGGGCATATATCCTGAGAAAATCAGAATTGAAAAAGACATATATACCCCAGTGTTCATTGCAGTACTATTTACAATAGCTAGGATATGGAAGCAACCTAGATGTCTATCAGCAGATAAATGAATAAAGTAGAAGTTGTGGTACATATATACAATGGAATATTACTAAGCCATAAAAAGGAAAGAATATGAGTCAGTTGAACTGAGGTGGATGAACCTAGGGCCTGTTTTACAGAGAGAAGTAAGAAACAGAAAAATAAATATTGTATAGTAAATGCATATATATGGAATCTAGAAAAATGGTACTGATGAACCTATTTGCAGGGCAGGAATAGAGATGCAGACATAGAGAACAGATTTGTAGACACAGCAGGGGAAGGAGCGGATGGGATGAATTGAGAGTGTAGCATTGAGCCATATACATTACCATATGTAAAGTAGATAACTAGTGGGAAGCTGCTATATAACACAGGGAGCTCACTCCAGTGATGAATTCTGTGATGACCTCTGTGATGACCTAGACGGGTGGGAAGGGGCATGCTGTTGTACAGCAGAAACCAACACAGCACTAAAGCAATTATCCTCCAATTAAAAATATATTTTTTTTAAAAAATACTGGTCAGTGCCCAGTATGCTTGAAACAACACTGTTTTGTGCAGCTGCCAGAATGAACCTTCTGAGATGCAATCTGATCATGTTACCCAGCTACTTAGAATTCTTCACTGAACTCTTGCTGCAAGCTCTTTAACAAATGAGGTTTTTATAACTTGGTCACATCTGTGTGTCCAGACTTATCTCTTATAGTTTCCACGTGCATGGCACTTTCCATGGCTTCAGACCTGTTTCCTTAGCGTGAACCCTGACTCCTTTTTCCCCATCCCCACTTCATCCCTTCTCTGCCCATCTGACTCCTGCTTATCTTTCAAGTCTGAGTTGTAGCATCACCACCCCCTAGTGTGTTAGATGTTAGTAAATCAGCCCTGTCTGACTCTTTGCGGCCCCATGGACTATAGCCCACCAGGCTCCTCTGCCCATGGAATTCTCCAGGCAAGAACACTGGAGTGGGTAGCCTTACCCTTCTCCAGGGAATATTCTCAACCCTGGAATGGAACCTGTGAATCCTAGAGTGCAGGCAGATTCTTTATTGTCTGAGCCCCCAGGGAAGCCCACCTAAATCTCTAGCCACCACTACAATTCCCCTGTGAGTAGAAATGAGCCATCCCTCCTCTGTGGATGTACTAAACTATATTAGAACCCTTACTTCTCCATGAGTATTAACTAGTGTGCTTGCGTCCTCGAGGTGGATTATAAAGTCATTGAAGGCAGAGGCTGGGTCTCGTTCAGCATTTTCCCCCACACCAAACACAGTATTTGGCATAGGGTAATCCCTGAATGTTGGGGCTTAATGTTGAATTAAATGCTTTTTTAATAGAGTTTTAACATAGTCAGTACATCAGGCTTTTACTGTACAGTATTTCATGATTACTTAAAGAAGTGGACTCTGATACTTAAGCAACTACTTCTCTGCAAAGCAACAGGAAATCCAAACCCATCCATGTTCTCTGACTGCCTTTGCTTCTATGTAACTATTTCTATGACCATGTGTCAATCCTTTCAATAGTGGTGTTTAATTTTGTATCCTAGCTTCCCAGTTCTGGTGACCTGTGGAGCATTCACATGGATTTTGACACCAAACGGCTGGATCCCTGGGAACGAATCATACCCACCTTCAAATACAGCCGAGACACTCCGTTTTTTGAAATGCTTGTCCCCACAGCTGACACAGTGCGCTTTGGGTACCTAATGGAAAAATTACTGGCAGTCAAGCATTCAGTGTTGTTTACCGGAATAACTGGAGTTGGCAAGGTAGGAAACCTACATCAAACAAGAAAGTGTTAGTTGCTCAGTTGCTCATAGTGTCCAACTCTATGATCCTGTGGACTGTAGCCTGCCAGGCTTCTCTGTCCATGGAATGCTCCAGGCAGGAATTACTGAAGTGGTTAGCCGTTCCCTTCTCCAAGGGATCTTCCTAACCCAGGGATCAAACCTGGGTTCCCTGCACTGCAGGTAGATTCTTTATCATCTGAGCCGCGGGGAAGCCCCACATCATACAAGAGACTCTGTCCAGAATGAGGGCACGATGAACCTAGAACTGTGAGCCCCGTAAATAACACCTTATTCCTCAGGGGAATTTCTTCTGAATTTGTGTCACTTTTTCAGGAAGAATACAACTATGCTGAATCTATACCAACTCCACAGTTTGCCACTTTCTGAATAAATCCTTGGTGTCAATAATATATATAAACCAGAGGACCCTGTGAACCAATCTTTTGTGTTTGGGAGCTTTTATGTTGTGTCCCTGAAAATTTCTGGGGCTGCCACTTCATAAGTTAGGGTGGGAACCTGTCAAGGCAGTTTGTGTCCCCGCAGATTATTAATGAAGCTCTTTTGCCTCCTGTCCATTTACTTCTACTCAGCACAGTGATGGTGTTTAGGAAAAGTAGAATATAGAGGAAAATGCTGATTATTTGGTCTTCTTGATTTGGGGGCAGTCCATGTGAATAGGGACTCACTGTTTACCCTCTAAATTATTTCTAAGTCTCTGACTCTTGCTGTCAAGTTAACTTGGATAGTAACCAAGATGGATTTTGGTATAAAACAAAAATAAATTTTTTTGCTGAAATAGAGCTGATTAGAATATTTCCTTGGTTCTGATAACTGTAATTAAATGTACTCTCCAGGAAGAAAAAGACATTTCAATCTATCTTTAACCTCCCTCCCTCCTCTTATCCTGATTTTACTCATTGTACCAGATTATTACTGATATACATAATTGAAAGATATTGAGTGTAAATCAATTAACATCTTTTTTTTTATTTTCAAGTCTGTTATTGCAAAAGGATTGCTAAATAGAATTCAAGAATCAGCCGGCTATGTCCCTGTTTATCTAAATTTTTCTGCTCAAACTTCATCTTCAAGAACACAAGAGATCATTGAGTCAAAACTGGAAAGGAAAAGAAAAAATATCCTAGGTAAGATTTGTTCTTGTCATTTGCCTCACACAAATTATTTATTAAGCTAATTCACAAAAACAGTATATGTAATAAAGTTACAATTGGATATTTCCTTTGCTTAATTTATTTGTAAAGGTAATTCTGTTCACGATATTCTTTCATGGCTTTAGATCTAGATATCTTACTGTTAGCAAGCAAATAGTTTATGTCTGTCATCACCTTCAACTCAGAACATCTTCTGTCTCTACCTCTCCAAGGCTCTCCCTCTCTCTACTCGCTCTTCTTTCAAACCTGCATTGGTTTCCCCTTATTTAAAGCAAACAAACCTCTTTATATCTGGTGCATTGAGTTACCTGAACCCAGTAGGGAATAAGCATGAAACTGCTTTGGGGTTTCTTCAGGCAGCACTTTCCCCCAGGCCTTGTGGGATCTCCCTCACCCTTCTTTTTCAACTGTTTCGATCAATACCTTAACTTTCTGGTCACTTGCAGTCATTTTCAATCTGGTCCAATGAAATCTTCAATCCCAAACCCGGTTTTTTTTCTTTGTCTTTTTTTAAAGTATTGTTGTGTTAATCTCTGCTGTGCAGCCAAGTGACTCAGTTATACACAGATATACATTCTTTTTTATATTCTTTTCCATTATGGTTTATCCCAGGAGATTGGGTCTAGTTTCCTGTGCGCTACAGTAGGGCCTTGTCGTTTATCAATCCCAAACCCAATTTAAAACTCTTCCCGGGGACTTCTCTGGTGGTCCAATGACGTAAGCAGGTGGTCCAAGTTTGATCCCTGATCAGGGAGCTAAGATCCCCACATGCCTCGCAGCCAAAATCCAAAACAAAGTTCAGTAAAGACTTTTTTAAAAAGCTCTTCCTCTCCTCTGTTGTAAGCCAGGTTTGTGGCTGAAGGTGCTGGAGGTGAAGAGGGGCATGGGTGCTCTTTTATTCTTCCCACCCTGCCTCTGGGAGGCTCTAGTGTATTGGGATGGGGAGGAGAAGGGAAGGACAAGGTTCTCTGTAAATGCAGTTTAGATGGCCTCTGTGGATTGTCTCTGCTTCTCTGCTGACCAGATGGCTGTCCACGCCCTTGGTGTGACACGCTTCCAGGAGCAGGCCCTCTGAAGGATTCCTGAAAGAACTGTGTGCAGGCCAAGCCCTGGCCTCCCCATTGGAAGCTTCCCTGACCTCCTCCCCAGTGGAAGGTTCCCCTGACCTCTGTACTGGAAGGTTCCCCTGACCTCTCCACTGGAAGCTTCCCTGACCTCCTCCCCAGTGGAAGGTTCCCCTGACCACCGCACTGGAAGGTTCCCCTGACCTCTGCACTGGAAGGTTCCCGTGACCTCCCCACTGGAAGCTTCCCTGACCTCCTCCCCAGTGGAAGGTTCCCCTGACCTCCTCCCCAGTGGAAGGTTCCCCTGACCTCCGCACTGGAAGGTTCCCCTGACCTCTGCACTGGAAGGTTCCCGTGACCTCCCCCCCAGTGGAAGCTTCCCTGACCTCCTCCCCAGTGGAAGGTTCCCCTGACCTCCGCACTGGAAGGTTCCCCTGACCTCTGCACTGGAAGGTTCCCATGACCTCCCCACTGGAAGCTTCCCTGACCTCCTCCCCAGTGGAAGGTTCCCCTGACCTCCTCCCCAGTGGAAGGTTCCCCTGACCTCCGCACTGGAAGGTTCCCCTGACCTCCGCACTGGAAGATTCCCCTGACCTCTGCACTGGAAGGTTCCCCTGACCTCCCCAGTGGAAGCTTCCCTGACCTCCTCCCCAGTGGAAGGTTCCCCTGACCTCCTCCCAGTGGAAAGTTCCCCTGACCTCCTCACTGGAAGGTTCCCCTGACCTCTGCACTGGAAGGTTTCCTGACCTCCCCACAGGAAGTTTCCCTGACCTCTTCCCCAGTGGAAGATTCCCTGACCTCTTCATTGAAAAGTTCCCTGCTGTTGGCAATGAGGGTCTCAGCCCAACTCTGTCCACCCTCCCACGACACATCCTATAGCCTCTTGTGCTATGGTCCACTTGCGCAGCCCACAGCCCTCCTGGGTGGGGCACTAGGCCAAGCCCAGGCCCAGCTGCCCTCCACATGGTCCATCATCTCACAGGCCTTGCCGCGCCAGCTGCTCTATCAACTGCTTTTTGTTCCTCCTTTCCTGCTCAGGTAGATGCAGGGCAATAGATGCCAGTCGTTCTGGTTGGGGCCCCAAATTTTTATGAATGATTGTCTTAGAACCTTTCCATATCCCTGACCTGCTACTTGACTTCCAGAGGCCAGAAAATGAAGTGAGGCCATGGGATTCACCTTATTTCCTTTGCAGTTGTCACTGATGCCAGATACCAGCATGGGTGGGGTCACTTCCTCTGCTTAAGTTGTTCTCTTTCCTCTGTTAATCACTTTTTTTTCCCCCTGAATGTACATGTTGACTTTCTCTAGGTTAAATTTGACATTGTACAGCTCCAGTGGATTTCCCTTTGACGTAGTTTGCTGTTCAATTACTCAGTCATGTCTGACTCTTTGCAACCCCATGGACTGCAGCATGCTAGGCTTCCTTGTCCTTCACTATCCCTGTTTTGACGTTATAAAGGAGCTTTTGAAAATCCAGCCATGTTTTCCCTATAGAGGGTAGTGGGATGGCATTTATGCAAGGAAACTGGAGACCTGTCTGCTTCCTAGTGTGAAAACCAAATGACCTTCTTCACTCTGTGCCCAGGCTGTGCAGTTGGTGAGGACAGTTGGGAGTGGTTGGGGTTGAGGAAGGTCACCTGAAGTGCTGGCATCATCCTGCACCTGGAAGGTGAGAGTGAGTGCTGTGCTTAGAATGAACTTCATTTCCTAAGATGGAGGTTCTTAACCTAGAATTACAAAATCATATCTGGGAGAGCACTCATGCATTTTCTAAGAAGGCCTGCAACTTTCAGCATATTTTCCAAATGGTTCAAGCAATCAAAAAGAATCCCTCAACACTGTAAATCAATTATGTATGCTCCGTTGCTCAGTCATGTCTGACTCTGCAACCCCATGGACTGTAACCTGCCAGGCTCCTCTGTCCATGGGATTTCCCAGGCAAAGGTACTAGAATCAGAGTTGCCATTTTGGTGAGGGACCATCTGATAATGTGGGTATCCTGGCTGAGTCTATAGCTCCCTGTCAGGGCCTGGATGGGGCGAGAGAGAGGTCTCTCCTCCTCAACTCAGGATTCCCCAGGGCCCTCCTCACACTTAACAGCTGAGCTCATTATGACCTACATGGTGTGCATTGAGTCCAAAGCCTTACCTAAGCTTTGTCTTATGTTTTGAAAGTTTCAAAAGTGAAAGTCACTTATTTGTGTCCAACTCTTTGTGACCCCATGGTCATTAGCCTGCCAGGCTCCTCTGTCCATGGAGTTCTCCAGGCAAGAATACTGGAGTGGGTTGCCATTCCCTTCTCCAGAGGATATTCCCAACCCGGGAATCGAACCTGAGTCTCCTGCATTGCAGGCAGGCTCTTTACCATCTGAGCCACCTTACTGAAGACAAATCATAATTCTTAAATGCATTTTCTTTCCCTAGGAGCACCAGGAAACAAACGAGTTGTGATTTTTGTTGACGACCTAAACATGCCTAGGCTGGATCGCTATGGCTCTCAGCCTCCCATTGAATTACTTCGGCAATATCAAGATTTTGGTGGATTTTATGACAGAAACAAACTCTTTTGGAAAGATATACAGGTTACTTTAGGTTTTAAATGACTTTGTATGTCTCCACATAAACAGCAATGAAATGTGGTTCACTCATTTGTTAGAGTTGCCATAACTAAGTACCATACACTGGGTAACTCAAACTGTAGAAATTTATTTTCTCCCAGTTCTAGAAGAGGGAAGTCCAAGGTCAAGATATCAGTAGGGTTGCTTTATTCTGTGGCCTCTCTCCTTGGTTTACAGATGGCCATGTTCCCCCTATGTCTTCTGATTTTCTCCTTGTGTCCATCTTTGTTCAAATCGTCTCTTATAAGGAGACATCAATCATATTGGATTAAGGCCCATCCTAATGACTTCCTCTTAACTAAGTTACTTCTTTAAATACCCATCTCCAAATATAGTCAGATTGTGGATACCAGGAATTAAGGATTCAGCACATGATTGGCCAAAAGGAGGTTCAGTTCAGTAGCTCAGTCATGTCAGACTCTGCAATCCCATGAACTGCAGCATGCCAGGCTTCCTTGTCCATCACTAACTCCCGGAGCTTACTCAAACTCAAGTCCATTGAGTCTGTGATGCCATCCAACCATCTCATCCTCTGTCATCCCCTTCTCCTCCCACCTTCAATCTTTCCCAGCATCAGGGTCTTTCCAAATGAATTAGTTCTTTGCATCAGGTGGCCAAAATATTGGAGTTTCAGCTTCAGCATCAGTCCTTCCAATGAACACCCAGGACTGATTTCCTTTAGGATGGACCAGTTGGATCTCCTTGCAGTCCAAGGGACTCTCGAGAGTCTTCTCCAACATCACAGTTCAAAAGCATCAGTTCTTTGGTGCTCAGCTTTCTTTATCGTCCAGCTCTCATATCCATACATGACTACTAGAAAAACCATAGATTTGACTAGACAGACCTTTGTTGGCAAAGTAATGTCTCTGCTTTTTAATATGTTGTATAGGTTGGTCATAGCTTTTCTTCCAAGGAGCAAGCGTCTTTTAATTTCATGGCTAACATCACCATCTGCAGTGATTTTGGAGCCCCCAAAAATAAAGTCTCTCACTGTTTCCATTACTTTCCCATCTATTTGCCATGAAGTGATGGGACCAGATGCCATGATCTTAGTTTTCTGAATGTTGAGTTTTAAGCCAACTTTTTCACTCTCCTCTTTCACTTTCATCAAGAGGCTCTTTAGTTCTTCTTCCCTTTCTGCCGTAAGGGTGGTGTCATCTGCATATCTGAGTTTATTGATATTTCTCCCAGCAATCTTGATTCCAGCTTGTGCTTCATCCAGCCTGGCATTTCACATGATGTACTCTGCATGTAAGTTAAATAAGCAGGGTGGCAATATACAGTCTTGATGTACTCCTTTCCTGATTTGGAACCAGTCTGTTATTCCGTGTCCAGTTCTAACTGTTGATTCCTGACCTGCATACAGATTTCTCAGGAGGCGGGTCAGGTGGTCTGGTATCCCCATCTCTTTAAGAATTTTCCACAAATTGTTGTGATATGGCTTTGGCATAGTCAATAAAGCAGAAATAGATGTTTTTCTGGAACTCTGTTGGTTTTTCAATTGTCCAACAGATGTTAGCAATTTGATCTCTGGTTCCTCTGCCTTTTCTAAATCCACCTTGAATATCTTGAAAGTTGGTTCATGTACTGTTGAAGCCTGGCTTGGAGAATTTTGAGCATGTGATTGGCCAAAAGGAGGTAGAGACAGTCAGCCCATGGCTAATGGCTTCGATGTTTCTTATATGTGTGCTCAGTTGCTCAGTCGCGTCCAACTCTTTGCCACCCCATGGACTGTTGCCTGCCAGGCTCCTCTGTCCATTGGATTCTCCAGGCAAGAATACTGGAATGGGTAACTGTTTCCTTCTTCAAGAGATCTATCTTTCCAGCCAAGGGATGGAAGCCATGTTTCTTGCATCTCCTGCATTGGCAGGAAGATTCTTTACCGCTGCACCAACTGGAGTCAAGGCTTCAGCACGTGAGTGGTGGAAAGGAGGTACAGACAGATACATTAGTCAGCCCATGACATATGGCTTCTATGTTTCCTGTGTGTAACTTCATTCAATCTATATTGAGTTCTCACCATACTTGATTCATGAGATTTATAGACAAGTGTGACAGCCCTGGCCTCCTTAGCTTCAGAGGATAGAAGAGCATGTGTTTGTAATGCAGGGTTATATAATGTGGAGACTAGAGGGAGGCAGGAGTGGGCAGTGGGTTGATGATCAGAGAATCTTCCCTAGAAGAGGTGATATCAGAACAGGATTTTGCAGGTGAGGCAGGGCAAACCAAGGAAAAGGAGCTATTTGCATCTCAAAGCATATAGTTTGGAACACTACTTGCGGTGTGTAGAACATTACTTGCAGGGTGTGGAATGTGGGCACCAAAGCAACAGGAGAAGCAGAGGTCAGACCAGGGGGTCATAGTGCCATGAAGAGGAATGTAGATTTATCTCCTAAGACAGGGGTCCCCAACTTCCAGGATCTAATGCATGATGATCTGAGGTGGAGCTCATGTAATAATAATAGAAATTAAGTCCACAGTAAGTGTTATGCTCTTGAATCATCCAAAGACCATCCCCCCACATTGTAGGTGGAAAAATTGTCCTCCACAAAACTGGTCCCTGGTGCCAAAAAGGTTGGGGACCACTGGTGTAAGTCATGGGGAGCCTCTGCAGAGGCATTATAGAAAGATCCCCTTGGCTTCAGGGAAGGTGTAGACTAGAGAGGAGGCAAGGTCAGAGTTCCCTGTGGTATCAGATACTGACCAACTGAACATGTTATGGCCAGAGGCTCTCAGGAACCTAGCTCTGTTTTTCCCCTCGGAGCAATGGTTCAGGGTGCATTAATTCAGTGTTCCTGGTGACTTTATAGAACATAACTACCACAAATAATAAGAATTGACTATTCTTACTATTTGTTGAATGAATGTACTTTAACCTAAGGTACAAATTCTTACAATTTTTTAAAATTCAGTTTTTATATAGGAGTATTTCTACAAGGTCAGTGAGTTAGCTGAATGACCTTGAGTAACTTATTTAACCATCTGGGGCCTTGATTTTTTTTTTTTTTCATCTATAAAGTGGAGGTAACAACAGTGATCGCCTAAGGTGGTTGTGAGAATTAAGTTAGATAATGTGCAGGAAAATACAACACAATATTATCCTATGACGGTGTTGTTGTTTAGTCACTAAGTCTTGTCCAACTCTTTGCAACCCCATGGACTATGGCTCACCAGATTCCTCTGTCCATAGGATTTCCCAGGCAAGAATACTGGAGTGGGTTGTCATTTCCTTCTCCAGGGGATCTTCCTAACCCAGGAATTGAAGCCAGGTCCCCTGCATTGGCAGGCAGATTCTTTACCACTGAGCTACCAGGATGTCCTATGATAGGTCCTCCAAAAATGTTGGTTGAGTCCTGCCACTGGGATGGGTAGATCTCATCTCCATCTTTGCTGGGTGACCCAAGTGGATTTCTCTCCATACAGGACGTAACAATCGTATCAGCATGTGCACCTCCAGGTGGTGGCCGCAACCCTGTGACCCCTCGCTTCATCCGGCACTTCAGCATGCTCTGCCTCCCAATGCCCTCAGAGCACAGTCTGAAACAGATTTTTCAGGTGAATGTGGATTCCAATCTGGGCACAAGGGGTAATGAAAATGTATTTGTTCCAAGGCTCACACGATCAGCACAGCCTGTTGTGTTTCTAGGGAGCCCATCCATCCTTGCCTGATCAGAAACCAGGTAAACACAGGGGCATCTGGGCAGTAGTTGATAGGCATTTGCATCATGACCTTCTGTGTTTGTAGTCTCAAAGGTAGTCTTATAAATGAGGAAAGGGAGTCAAAATACCTCCCATACCTCTAAGGAAGGCTGTATTCTGGGCCCCTGACTCCCAGGAGATATCATCCCCACCTAGCTCCCACCTCGGTGCTCATCTCCTCCCTGACGCCCTGTCTGTGTCCGCTTGCCCAGCAAAGGCCAGCCCCAATAACCAACGAGTTCAAGCTCAACATACCTAACCCAGAATTCATCACCCCTGCCGCCCCCACCCTCCCAAGAGAAACAACCACCGGTATTTCTTCCACCTGTACAGACTTCCCCAGGAGACCACTTCTTTGTCCCTTAGAAGGGGCAAGTAACTGCTTCTGCCTTGTTAAGTGCTCGGCAGAAGTGTTCATCAAGTGCACGGCATTATTCTGAATAGAACGATGAGAGATCTTGAAGCAGCATGACCAAAGCGAGTATGTCATGCCAACTATTAATAGCAAAGATGCTTAGAGGAGATAGCTGCTGAGCCGAGTCCTGCAGGGTGAAATTGACAGAGAGAATCAGAAACACACAGGTAAATGTGGTCACAGAGGCCAGAAGTGGTAATGTGGGCATCCAGGTAGCTTAAGAAAGGTGACTAGTCAGGAGAAACTGGCTTTAGTGACCATCACCCAGGAGTCAGAGAAGCAGTGATGCTGGCATTAACCAGCCTCTACATTTATCAGCATCTGCCTCTCCTTCCAATGGGGCCTTCTTAGAGGAGAGAAAGGACCAGACCCAGCACATACACAACAGTTTATGGAAAGTAGTTTTCATACTGAAATAGCTTACATCCATGGGAAATTATTTTTAACAAATTTGAAGTCATTACAATAAGCTATTTAGGATCTAAGGCCAAAAGGATACATGAGAAATGCCACATTTGGAAAAACTTTTAGAGAGTACTTTAATTTAGAATAGGAGAGGATGGGAGCTTATCTCCCATAATTAAGCAGCAAGTAAAGAACATGACAGGAAGCAGGTAACAGGGACCAATAAGGTATTAGAAGACTTCCCCCCCCATTTTATTGAGTACCTTTCTGTATATATTCTAAAGTCTGAAATGAGTGATTCACAACTATGCTGTCCTAACACACCCTTGTGATGTGATCAGTGGTGAGGGAATGTCCCAAGTAACTTAGGCCTGATGATAAAATACTGAATTTACAAATTATTTTACATTTTAATAAATTCAAGCAAATTCAGAGTTATCCCAACAATAACAACAATAAAATGGCATTGTTAACTCATTCGAAAATGCTTTCTTGGGTGGGAAGAAGAAGATAGAGTCTGGGCTCCTGGAAATCAAATTGATCCAAACACTCAGCCTCCTGCCTCTGCCTGTAGGAATGTTACATCCACAGAAATGTGTCACTTACAGGAGCATCATGCAGCAAATATGTCACAGGTGACAATGAGCAGCAATTGCTTCTTCCTGCTGTAATTTAGAGGCTAGTATTTAAAACCCGAACTAACTAAGGCCACAATGGAAATGAAAAGCAACAAAACAGATTCTGGGGGCCACTAAGTTGGACTATATTCACATGGAAACATGTGTTTTCCTCATTACCAGAACGGACTGGATATTTTATCTGTAGAAGGAAAGGACTTGGATTCCAAGCTTTCTTTTTAATCACAACCCATCTAAGCAGAGTTCAAGAGTTCACAGTCCACCTTTCCTGTCCTTTGTGATTGTGTGGAGGAGAAGGAACTTGGGGATAAACAAGAATTGAAAAAAGCAAAATCAACAAGTAAAAGTAAATTTGTTGATAGCAACACAAATAAACTTTTGTTTTTTATATTTACTATATAAAAGATTTATGTTTACTATATAAAAGAAACCTATGAGTCTACATAATTATGTATACATATATGATACATAATATGCTTGTATTTATAATGTTTTTAATCATCTCTTAGTTCTAAAACAATCAGTAATATCACTACTTTCTTGAGAGTCTATTTTAAGTTAGTTAAACTACACATATATGTGGGGAGAATCCCATTAACAATGGATCACAATTTGCACAATTTGGATTATGTACAGTTGTAGGTGAATCAAGAACCACAGTTCACACACATTTTATTTGTTTATCTGCTGGAACCTTTTGTGCAAAAATATGCATCACTACACATTCTGAAGGTAAACTGAATAGCACACACCAAATTAAATTGATAATGTTGTCACTAAATTAGATATAAATTCTTTTTTTCTTTTTTTTTTTGAGCACTTGGCATCTGGGATCTCAGTTCCCTGACCAGGAATCAAACCCACACCCCTGCATTGGAAATGCAGAGTCTTAACCACTGGACCACCAGGGCGGTCCCTGAACTTAGCTGTACATTCTAATTAGAAAGATATAACAGCAGTGATTAAAAGCCATGATCAACTCCATAAAACATTACTAATGTCCTCATGACAAAGTCATCTTTCCCTAAACTATGGAAGTTCTGTCTTTATGTTGTATGCATATTCTCAGTAAAACTTTTAAAAGTTGCCAAACATTTCACATAAGCCAGATCTTTGGACAGAATATCAAGCTATGATCCTCAGTAAACTTGATAGTCACCTGATAGTTTTAATTTATGAATATCAGTTTAATAGCCCTTCATTCATTCACTAAAGAAATACTTGATGAGTATCAACCATGCATCAGATGTTGGTACATCACTTTAAACAAAACAGATGTCACCCCTGTCTTCATAGATCTTCTACCATAGAGAGAGATAATATAGATAAATAAACTAACATATATGTAACTATAAATATATACTTTATATATATATAACTATATACTATCAAATATCATATTTTACATACAAATATAGTATATATATACAACTATATTTGTATGTAAATATACATACAAATATATATACAACTATATACTATATTTGTATGTAAAATACTATATATATTTGTATATATATATGTATATATACATATATATAAACTATATTTGTATATACAACAAATATACAAATACATTGTATATATACAATGTATATATATACAAAGTTATATATACAACTATATTTGTATGTAAAATACTATATTTGTATATATACAACTGTTGTTGTTGTTCAGTCCCTAAGTCATGTCCTACTATTTGCAACCCGTGAACTGCAGCACCCTAGGCTTCCCTATCCTTCACTATCTCCCAGAGTTTGCTCAAACTCATGTCCCATCGAGTCAGTGAAAGTGAAAGAGAAGTTGCTCAGTCATGTCCAACTCTTGCGACCCCATGGACTGTTCCCTGCCAGGCTCCTCCATCCATGGGATTTTCCAGGCAAGAATACTGGAGTGGGTTGCCATTTCCTTCTCCAGAGGATCTTCCTACTGAAGATAGGACTGCAGTAGGACTTTGTTGTTTATCTTTTATAGACAGTAATTCATATATGCTGATCCCAAGTGCCTGATTTGTGAAAAGTGTTAGTTGCTCAGTTGTGTCCAACTCTTTGCGACCCTGCACTGTAGCCCACCAGACTCATCTGTCTCTGGAATTCTCCAGGCAAGAATACTAGAATGGGTAGCCATTCCCGTCTCCAGGGGATCTTCCCAACCCAGAGGTCAAACCCAGGTCTCCTGCACTGCAGGTGAACTCTTTACTGTCTGAGCCACCCGGGAAGCCCAAATGCCTAATTTATCCCTTTCCCCAGAAAAGAAGAATTTTAACACCCACATGTCCTTGCACTGGAATTTGGTTTTCTGCTATTATTAGAAAAAGTAACATCAGGTCTGGAGTATTTGAAAGATAAATTTTGGTTAAAAACATTCCAACCCTCTTATATTACATTTCTGGTTCTAGGCCATCTTAAACGGCTTCCTGAGTGACTTCACACCAGCTGTAAAGCAAACTGCATCCAACATTGTGGAAGCCTCAGTTGAAATCTACAACAGGATGAGTGTTGATCTTCTGCCAACACCAGCCAAGTCTCATTACGTCTTTAACTTGAGGGATTTATCTAAATGTGTGCAAGGTAGTGTATGGAACTCTCGTTCCCTGGCCTGCACCCTCCTTCCATTTCCATCCATTTACCCACACATCCCTGCGTAAAAGTGTATGTACATGGGTGTCTGAGATTTGCCTGGAAATTCCATTACAGTATCCCTGTTTTAGCCACCCTCCACCCCCACCCTTCACTGACTACTTCACAACTTTCCTCAAACCACCATCCCATTTCTCACTCCCAGCTGGTGGCCTGTCTTCTTTTTCACTGAATTAAAACAAAAAAAAGTCTAACCAGAAGGGGCTCCTCTTCCAAATCTCCCAGATACCCTGCCCCTGCCTTCTCTCTCACTGCAGTGATTCAGCTGTCCCTGCCCCTAATATGTGCCAACAGCCCCCCTGCTACTGAACCCATCCCCTCCTGCTGACTCTAGGATTTTGCTTTTATGTGTCCCCCTTCTCTTCTGCATTGTCAGTGCTGCTTCTTCTGTCAGATCATCCCTAACAGCATACAATTCTGCTATAATACCTCCCATCTTAAAAGACACAATTCTCTTGGGACTTCCCTGAATGTCCAATGGTTAAGACTCTGCCTTCCAATGCAGGGAATGTGGCTCGTATCCCTGGTCAAGGAACTAAGATTACACATGCCACAGTGGTGTGTCCAAAACTTTTTAAAAAATAAAATAAGCTATAAAGATATTAAAAATAATAATAATAGTTCTCTTTAGGCCCCATATCCCCTTTCTGCTACCCTCCTCATTTGCACTGATAATGTGTCCCCAGTTTTACTTTCAAAAAATGAGGTCACAATGATTATATGTATATATCCACCGGGAACTACCCATTTTCTTTAGTATGGGATAAAGTTGAACTTACGGATTTTCTCATTAATTAAACTATCACTAGATATTCCACAATTGTAGAGTTTTTCTTTTCTCCCTTTCTGAAAAAACAGGTATTCTTCAGTGTGACCCAGGAACAATAAGAGAAGAAATACAGATCTTCAGACTCTTCTGCCATGAATGTCAAAGAGTCTTCCATGATCGTTTGATTAATAATGAAGATAAGCACTATTTCCATGCTATTTTGACAGAGATGGCCAGTAAATATCAATCTTTATATCAATCTATCATTCTTTATTCAGTTAGGTTTTTTCCAGGGGTTATTTTTATTGTTTTAGTAGAAAAACAATTTGTTTTCTAATCCTAGCCATTAGATGACCAAGGAGACACAGTTTGGTTTCTAAAATGAGCAAAATAAATTATAATCATTCATTAGTAAAAGTTTTTCTCTTCAATGACCCACATACATAACAACATGTGAAATATTATGAAAATCATTTTATTGAAATTCAGGAAGGATTAATATTCCTAATTCAGTGCAGAATTTTAAGTAGAGGGAAAGTAGAGGGAAAGTAGAAAACAAACAGCATTTTTTTCAGGTAAGAAGCCAGGATACTTCTAAAGTATTTATTTATTAATATGTATTTATATATGTTATTTAATAAAAATGATTATTATTAATAGTAAATATTCTTAATCTTAAATTCAAGAGATTATCAATCAAACCAAAGTGATGTGGTGTTAACATGGGCTTTCTCTCAGTTTCATGTGTATTAATTAGGCTTCTCAGTAAAGTACCAGGTGTAGTTATTCTGTATATCTTACCATTAATACCCTGCATTCAAGCTAATCATCATATTAAAAATTGATTTTATTTTTTGAATAGACAAACATTTTGGAATTGCTATAGGCCTGGAATATTTTTTGACTAGGCCCATCATATTTGGAGATTTCATTAAGGTAAGTGTATTGTACTGACTTGACTACATTTGAAGTTTATAAAACATTTACTGTTTTCTAGCTCAAGTTCATATTCTACAGGAGCTTTGCACATGTGAAGATTCAAGACCTAGACGGGGTGGGTGGGGGGTGATCAGCAAATTATGGTCCATAGTCCAAATCTACTCACCACTAATTTTTGTAAATGAAGTTCTATAGGAGCATAAGACCCATTTGACTCTGTCTTATTTATCTGGTTGCTTTCTAATGACCAGGCAGACTAAAGTACTAGCAACAGACACTATATGACCTGCAAAGCCTAAAATATTTGCTATATGGCTCTTGAGAGAAAAAGATCGCTGATTCTGATCTAGTTACATTCATTTTGATAATAGTGAATCAGAGACTGAATTATCAGGTATTCTATTTGAAAGGAAGCAAAGAAGTTTAGTCTCTTAACTCAGGACTGGAATTCTCTTACCATACATAGTCTATGTGGCTCTTCAGACTCTGCTCAGATATTTCTAGTGATGAGAAGCTAATTAGTTAGCAGTTCTGCCTTCTTCATTTCAGGGTAGCTCTAATTAGTAGCAAAATTTTCCTTTTACTAAGTGCCTCAGTCCTGGGTGTTCATTGGAAGGCCTGATGTTGAAGCTGAAACTCCAATACTTTGGCCACCTGATGTGAAGAGCTGACTCATTTGAAAAGACCCTGATGCTAGAAAAGATTGAGGGCAGGAGGAGAAGGGGATGACAGAGGATGAGATGGTTGGATGGCATCACTGACTCAATGGACATGAGTTTGGGTAAACTCCAGGAGTTGGTGATGGACAGGGAGGCCTGGCATGCTGCAGTTCATGGGGTCGCAAAGAGTTGAACATGACTGAGCGACTGAACTGAACTGAAGTGCTTCAAGTCTGTCCCCCCTAATAACATCTACATGTAGGCCCTAATTTTACCTTCTGGACCTACCTAGAATATACTTCTTATAGGTGAATAACCTTATTCTAGGTTAAAAGACTTGTATCTAACTAACTACCATACCTGTGTTGACAGGCAGCCATCTTGTTTTACCAAGCTGACTCTTGCTTGGGCACACACAACACTACTAGTGTCTCTGAGAAAGCAGGACCATGTCTGTTTAGTTCAACCTAAATCCTCAGTTTCCTACATAGAGCTACAGCAGTGACTCTAAACCAGTGGTGTTTAAACAAATGAATGGATTCATCTTTATATTTATGCAATATCTCACCATTCTGGTAACCCTAGGAAAAAAAATGCTAATAATAAACGATCTATTCTATGAGCTATATCTATTTAATGCTTCTTTTTAAAAGTTTGAAGTTTATTTCCAGGTAGTGATTATATTTCCTGTTTGTTTCTAATGGTGGTATTATCAAATAGGAAAATGAAGCAAAGCAAAAAGAGCAATTGGACTCTTCTTTCATTGACTATGTGTATTTTAGTCAAAGATTTCACAACAAAATGTCCCCAGGGCAGTTGTTATGGCAAAGACAATAAATTATCAATAGGTCCAAACAGGAACTCAGTGCCCTATAGTTTGTACCGAATACCACGCTCAATGATTTATTTAAACAAATAACTAGTATGTAAAAACTACATATAGTTCTGGCATGATTTTTTAATAAAACAGTCTGCCAAACCTAATTTTCAACCATTTCGCTTTTCTGATGTCAACAGCCTAGGAGCAAAAGTATGAAACCAGAGTTAAGTTAAATGAGAGAGAAGTGAGAAATTTTTTTTAATTTTTTCTGAACTTTTGTGTGAATTTTATTGCAAAGATCATTTGAAATTCCAGTGTTTCACTTGAAGAGGTTGAATTGAATGAATTTTTCAGTTAACCATGAATATCTGAGTTGCTTTAATCCCATTTCCTTCATTTTACAGCCCTGCTAGCATATATAAGCAAATGATTAAATAAAAATAGAAATAAAAATAATGGGCCCTCCTAAAGTTATGTATATTATATATGTTTATATATCAGAATTGATCTAACTTGGTTCTTATCCAATAAATCATCTTCTAGTTTGGAGCAGATAAATCTGACCGGATTTATGATGACATGCCTGATATGGAGAAAATCGCAAATGTTCTACAGGACTACCTTGATGATTATAACCTTATAAACCCCAAAGAAGTAAAGTTGGTATTCTTCCAAGATGCGATAGAGCATGTTTCAAGGTAAAGTGCCATCAAGTACCCAATAATGCATTGATCTATTTTCTTTTATATTAAAAGGTAAGGATTAAGTTATACAAACTCTTTAAATTGACTGCTAGATGGACAAAGATCTATTACCAAATCTTGCTATAACTTAAAAGTTAGGAAATGGCAACTGGCAAGAAGGAAATGGCCCACTCTAGTATTCTTGCCTGGAGAATTCCATGGACAGAGGAGCCTGGCCAGCTCTAGTACATGGGGTGCAAAGAGTCAGAAACAATTTAGTGACTGAACAACAACAGCCTCTAGCTGGCTAGTGACAAGCTATGGGGTTCATATCCAGTGCTTAGATTCTAGCTTCACTGGTAGATGCCTCGGCCCAAAATGGATTCACTTTGTGTTCTTCAGGCACAATTATCCCAGATTTTTCACTCTTTCCTGTTAGCAATTATTTCCAGTCTTCAACATACTGAGCCCTTTATCATTTTTCAATGTTTCACTTAACATGTGATACCCAGATTTGATGTAGTATTCTGTGGAATAAGCTGTGCAAAATGTGTGTGAGGGCAAGATTTCCCATAGGCTACTACCATGGAAGACAACAATTGCTTTGTTTGTTTCCCTTGTCAACTATATTTTAGTGTTGGACCTTATTAAGATTGACCAATCTCCAGAATTTTTTTTCTATAACCATAAGCAAGCCAAGTCTTTTGTGCTTCCCATACTTCTGCTATTTAATTAACTCTAATTCAAAGATTTATGTTCATCACAACTCAGGGGTTGTAAAATACAATAGTTTTTCATTGGGTTGTCAAGATACCACTTGCTTCCCATCTGTCCCCTGCCAAAATACCCACAAGCTTTCTCCTAACAACTTTTATTCCCATGGCTCAGGCAGTCCCTAAGCCTGAAAGAAAATAAATTAACAGCAGAATCCTGGTCTGAGAAACTTCCTGAAGAATAGACCAGATGATAGGAAAAGTCAGCTTACTTATATTTATAACCTCTCTTACTTTCATGAATGGGAATCACCAGGCTACTTAAAGTTTGCTTAAATTATTACAGAAGGAAATTAAAAACCATTTGTAGAATGGGGGAGATTTGGTTTTCTGGCAGAAAGGACTGCCATGTGAATAACGATGTAGATGTTTTCTCTAGAGAAGATTGGTAGTTAGGAATTAGAGGAAATAAGAGCCTTCAAACACCTACTGATGATTAGCAATGAACAGGGCTTCCATAGTGGGAAGCAGTTTGGGGGCAAATACTAAATATTCAGTAATATAACAGATAGTACATTTCCATTTGTTAATATTCTAGGCTTTTGTTGCACTGAATAACTGAATAAAAGCTTTCTCAACTCAGAAAATTTAGAATTGACTTCAGAGCCCGTGCTTTCAAAGAGCAGTTTGCATCAGACAATTTATGTTACATGCCCCCCAAAGTTGTCATCATACTCCAAGGATGGTCAAATGGATCTCTCTCTAAAGCCACTAATGGGACTTCCCTGGCAGTCCAGTATGCTTAAGACTCCAGGCATCCACTGCAGAGAGCATAGGTTTAATTCCTGGTCTAGGAACTAAGATTCCTAATGCTGTGTATCATGGCCAAAAAAAATTTTTAAGTAATAATAAAATTAAACAGCTAATTAGGAAATGTATCTCTTGCCTCTACAGTAGAGAAAATGTAACTCTGGAGGATTCTCAATGGAAGGAGGTTTTTACCCATTGATATGTAAGTTGACAGAAAAAAATAACACTAGGAAGCAGATGGACAAGCCATTTGTTTTCTCAATCTCAAATGAAAGTAACAAATTACTATCAAGTAAATGAAAAAAGGAAAGAGTAACATAAATAGTGCAAGATATTAATAATATTCAATATTTATCCACTGTAGCACCCTGATGCATTATGGGAAAAAATAACAAAACACTGGGACATATCCATTGAACCCTCAATTTTATAGTCTTAGAGGTAACTGAGGAAATATAAGCAAACAGATGATCTGAAGTGTCTTCTGTTAGATGTATGTTGTGATAGAGACATAGCAGTGGAGATCGTACCCGTGGGTCTTAGTTGCTTTGGGAGAGGAATTAGCAAAGGATGTATTGACTGGAAAAAAAAAAAAAAAGCACAGTGTGAGAGTTGTGAATTAAGTTTTATCTGGGGAAAAATGAGGACCATAGCCCCAGAGACAGCCTCTCAGATAACTCCAAGGAACTGCTCCAGAGAGGTAGTGGGGAAGTCAGTATGTATGTGATTTTAGTGAAGGGGTTGTGTCTGTGACATGCAGTCAGGCACACATTTTGACAGAAGGCTGCTGCTAGTCACAAGGAGCAGATGTCTCCTTTAATGATTTTAGTGTTCTTCTAGATATGAGACTATATAAGAAATTGAGTTCATAAAATCTCCTGAAAATGGATATCTGAAGGCCTGTCCTACCAGTTTTTACCAGGGCACAGAGTGCCTCGTTCCTGATTGTAGTGGGAATTTCTAATAATGTACTTCCACAGCCTTGAGAAATTCCACAGAAATCGCACCTGGAAAAACAGCATATATTAAGAAACTGTGTTAATGGTTATCTTTCAAGTTTTTCTTAAGAATAATCTCCTTGTTACAAACCCCAAGGCCAGACCCAGAAGGGAGTATGACTAGGATCATGGACCTTGGAACACTGGATCAGCGTTAGGTCTGAACACTGCCTACGCACTTGCTGATTGTTCCTGAGACTATCCCAGAAGGGAACGACCTGGAGTATAAACAAGGAGATCTGGACTATGTCGATGTAGTGTCTTGGGAAAGATAGATCAAAGAAAGTTTGTAGTCTGCAATTAGAAATAAGAGCTGGATTCACAGTGGACTCTGCACCTCAGTCCAATAGAGGCTGCAGGTCCCCTGACCCATTGCACCAGATTTTGTGTTCTATTTTCATTCTCGTCGCTCGCTCCTGGACCTTTAGGGAAACACCTGATCTCCACCCTGAACTGCTTTCAGGGTGTGTTGAAGGTCAGCAATTGCAGTGACAGGTGACTCCATTATTGTAGAACCAAGTGGCAAGTATCAGTTTTTAGCTGGTAGTTCCTAAGGAAAGGAGCCACAGCTTTTTTTTTTTTTTTTTTTTGTAAATAACCAGATGATAAATATTTTAGGCTCTGCTAAATAGGCCCTGTCACACCTATTCAACTCTGCCATTATAACTAGCATGAGAATGTCCATAAAGCATTATTTATCAAAACAATCACAAAACAAAATGTGGTATAGAGTTTAAGTCCACTTTTGTGAACACACACATACAAGTCAACAGACATAAACTTGTTTATGAAGCACCTACTATAAGCCATGAATTTAAAAGAGGCTTGCTCCTTGGAAGAAAAGCTATGACCAACCTAGACAGCATGTTAAAAAGCAGAAACATCACTTTGCTGACAAAGGTCCGTATGGTCAAAGATATGATTTTTCCAGTAGTCATGTACAGGTGTGAGAGCTGGACCATAAAGAATGCTGAGTGCCAAAGAATTGGTGCTTTCAAACTGTGATGCTGGAGAAGATTCTTGAGAGTCCCTTGGACAGCAGGGACATCAGACCAGTCAATCCTAAAGGAAATCAACCCTGAATATTCATTGGGAGGACTGATGCTGAAGCTCCAATACTTTGGCCACCTGATGTGAAGAGCCAACTCATTTGAAAAGATCCTAATGCTGGGAAGGACTGAGGGCAGGAGGAAACTGGGGTGACAGAGAAGGAGATGGCTGGATGGCATTATCAACTCAAAGGACACGAATTTGAGCAAACTCCAGGAGATGGTGAAGGACAGGGAAGCCTGGCGTGCTGCATTTCATGGGATCACAAAAAGTCGGACACGACTTAGCAACTGAACAACACCACCTATGAGCTACACACTACTCCCAAGGAGAACAGGATAGCTTCCAGACCCTCATGATGGAGTGTACATGTGGTAAAGAGTTAGCAGTGTTTTTTTCCTATCAGTTATAATTATCATATTTTACTTTCTTAATTAAAAAAGTAATAAAGCATATTAAAAAGCAGAGACATTACTTTGCCGAAAAAGGTCCGTCTAGTCAGGGCAATGGTTTTTCCAGTGGTCATGTATAGATGTGAGAGTTGGACTATAAAGAAAGCTGAGCACAGAAGAATTGATGCTTTTGAACTGTGGTGTTGAGAAGACTTTTGAGAGTCCTTTGGACTACAAGGAGATCCAACCAGTCCATCCTAAAGGAGATCAGTCCTGGGTATTCATTGGAAGGTCTGATGTTGAAGCTGAAGCTCCAGTACTTTAGCCACCTGATGCAAAGAGCTGACTCATTGGAAAAGACCCTGATGCTGGGAAAGATTGAGGGCAGGAGGAGAAGGGAACGACAGAGGATGAGATGGTTGGATGGCATCACCGCCTCAATGGACATGCGTTTGGGTGGACTCCAGGAGTTGGTGATGGACAGGGAGGCCTGGCGTGCTGCGGTTCATGGGGTCGCAAAGAGCCGGACACGACTGAGAGACTGAACTGAACTGAATAAAGCCGTTATCCTTCTCAAATATTTGAACCTTTTTTATTATTGTGGTTATCAGCATTATGAATTAGAAATAAATAAAGAAGATAGAGGATAGAAAGATGCTTTCCTTAAAAAAACAGAGATTGAGAGGGAGAAATTAAACCTGCTTTTACATTTCTCTCATGATTTCCTGGGCTTTCCCCAATGGCTCAGCGGTAAAGAATCTACCTGCAATGTAGGAGACTCAGGCTCAATCCCTGGGTCAGGAAGATCACCTGGAGGAGGAAATAGCAACTCACTCCACTGTTCTTGCCTGGAGAATCCCATGGACAGAGGAGCCTGGTGGGCTACAGTCCAAAGGATCACGAAGAGTCAGACAAGACTAAACACACAACAACATTTCATGATTTTCTAGTTTCTCATGATCCAGTTGGGGCTTCCCTGGTAGCTCAGATGGTAAAGAATCTGCCTGCAATGAAGGAGACCTGGGTTCAGTCCCTAGGTTGGGAAGATCCCCTGGAGAAGGGAATGGCAAACCACTCCAGTATTCTTGCCTAGAGAATCCCATGGACAGAGGAGCCTAGCAAGCTATAGTCCAATCTGAGATTTTCAATGATAATTTTTCAAAAAAATTTTTTTCATTTGCAACTTCTTTTTAAGGAGAGTTTACTGACCTTTAAAAATATTTATTTATTTCATTTATCTGGCTCTATCAGGTCTCAGTTATGGCTTGTGGGCTCTCTTGTTGTGTACAGGGTTAGTTGCTCCTTAGCCTGTGGGATCTTAGTTCCCCCACCAGGGATCAAACCTGTGTCCCCTGCATTGCAAGGCAGATTCTCAACCACTGGACCACCAGGGAAGTCCCTACCTTTTTATCTTAACAGCAGTGAACTTGACTCTCGTACAAACTGCTCACTTTTATACTGACATCCTTTCCCCTTTCTTGAGTGTTTGAATTTTATTCATGCTTCTCTATATACCTCAAGGAACCTTTTAGGATAGGTTTGCAGGTGGTTTATTCTCTGAGAAATAACATGATAGTTTTCCCTCTTAACCACTGTGGAATGGCATCTTGTAAAAGAGATGCTTGAGGCCAGCCTATAATTATTTGACCCCTTAGGAGTAATCTAGTATATCTATTTTTTAGGTCCTCACACATTTTTAGTTATGTCTATATGTCTATATAAGTCGAAAGTGTTACTCACTCAGTCATGGTGGACTCTTTACTATCCTATGGACTGTAGCCTGCCAGGCTCCTCTGTCCATGGGATTCTCCAGGCAAGAATACTGGAGTGGGTAGCCATTCCCGTCTCTAGGGGATCTTCCCAACTCAGGGATCAAACCTGGATCGTTTGCATTGCAGGCAGATTTTTTACAGTCTGAGCCAGCAGGGAAACCCCCTTGGGAGTAGTTTATTATATCTACTTTTTAGATGCTCGCAAAATTATGTCTAATGTAGATGTATAGATTTCTATTTCATATATGCATGCATACATCCATTCACCTACACACACACACACACGCACACACAGAGTTTATTTTATATTTATATCTCTTTTAGAAAACATTGTGTTTTGCTTCTCTTCTTTGACCTTCTTTCCTGACCCTCAGTAACTTCCTCAGATCAATGGGTTCAACTCTGAGGTTTTTTTCTTTTATTTCAACTCTATCCCTTCGTTTCTTCTACAGTTCCTATAGTGTGGTCTGTGTGATTCCATTTGTTTCTCCTAGATTTGTCATCCTTATATTCCATTTTCTCTCACAATTTTTAATATCATTATCTCTTTTATTTGAGTTCTGGGTAAATGCCTTGAGTTTGTCTTCTACTCTACCCATTCAGTTTTTCACCATATCCTATTTTCAAGACCCATCTTCCACTGATGTTTTCACTTTGGTAGTCAGATTTTCCATCTTCAATCAGTTTTTCCTAAACTTGGATTTTTCCCCCATTTCTGAGTACTCACTCTAGTATCATGATGGCATTTTTTTTAAAATCTTTATTGTTAACATGAATCAGAAATTGTATATAGTAAATCCACTTCAGATTGTTCCTGTTGATCTTTTCTTGAGCTGCAGTCTCTTTTCTTATGTTCAGTGAGTTTTCTGCTTGCTCATCCTTAGAAATAAAGACCTGCTTGCCAATATAATGATTAATGTAAGTCGTGGCCTAAATCAGCCAGCATTCCTGATAAGACCCTTCACACCTTAAAGGGAGAAGAGATTTTTTTTTTATTGGAATATAATTGCTTTACAATGTTGTGTTCTTTCCTGCTGAACAATGAAGGGAATCAGCTATATGTATTCACATATCCTCTCCTTCTTGAACCTCCCTCCAACCCACCCCTCTAGGTCATCACAGAGCACCAAGCTGACCTCCCTGTGCTATACAACAGCTTCCCACTAGGTTATCTGTTTCACCCACGATAGTGTATATATGTCAGTCCTAATCTCCTAATTCATCCCACCCTCCCCTTCTCTACCTTTGTCTACCTGTCTGTTCTCTACCTCTACATTTCTATTCCTGCCCTGCAGATGGGTTCATCTGTACCATTTTTTTTTATTCCACATGTACGTATTTAATATAGTATATTTGTTTTTCTCAATTTTCATGACCCAGGTCAACAGCATGTAGGAAATGGACAAGAGATGGCTATAAGGAAACCACCAGTGCTTTTCTCCCTACCATGAACCTCAGACATACCCTGTTCTTTCCTGTGGCCTTTGGCTGGGGAATAACTCTCCAGCAGCCACTAGCCTTCCACTCTGGGGCGGGCCCTCAGAGCAGAAGCCACATTTGTACCCCGTAACTAAACCTTTTTCTGCTTCGTCTTCCACAGGATCGCTCGCATGATTCGTCAGGAGAGAGGCAACGCCCTGCTGGTTGGAGTGGGAGGCACAGGAAAGCAGTCTCTTACAAGGCTCGCAGCTCATATATGCGGTTATAGATGTTTGCAGATTGAGTTGAGCCGGGGATATAATTACGACAGTTTTCATGAGGACCTGAGGAAGCTGTACAAACTGGCTGGTGTAGAAGACAAGAATATGGTTTTCCTCTTCACAGACACCCAGGTACATATTTATATAGCCAAAGAACAAGAACAGGAAAGGGAAAGGCTACCCACTCCAGTATTCTGGCCTAGAGAATTCCATGGACTGTATAGTCCATGGGGTCACAAAGAGTTGGACACAACTGAGCGACTTTCACACAAAAACAAGAACAGGAAAAGGACACATGTTATAATCGCATGTGCCCTTCGAATAGCTTGTATGAATGATGTATTTCGGGGAATCTTTCCATCTATTAACAGTTCTTGGACCTTATAAAATACTGTTATAATATGTTTTTACTTCTTTTAACAACTATTACTTCCACCTTTAAATTCTACATAAGAAAATGTAATCAGAGGTTAAGAGCATTAAGAAGGGACTTGGAGAGGAAGGACGTAGACAGCAGAAGGTGATAAACTATTTCTGTGGAGGTAAATATAAAAAAGTAATTCCCTAAGTGAAATCAATTAGGGAGATATGCTTTACTCAAGAAAAGGAAAAAATAATGGCTATATTTTAGTTAAATTAACTTAAAAGTTAAAGTAGGATTACATCCATGTCTACCACAACCAATTTAACTGATTTTGAATTTATTCTCTAATAAAGTGGCTCAACTGCTAAAGAATCTGCCTGCAATGTGGGAGACCTGGGTTTGATCCCTGGATTTGGAAGATCCCCTGGAGAAGGGAAGGGCTACCCACTCCAGTATTCTGGCCTAGAGAATTCCATGGACTGTATAGTCCATGGGGTTGCAAAGAGTCAGACACAACTGAGCGACTTTCACTTCACTTCACTTCACTTCATTTTCTACATTGATTACACTTGGGTATTTTAATATTAGGGAAAATATATAACTAATAAGTACATTACGAGGCAGAGAAGGCAATGGCAACCCACTCCAGTACTCTTGCCTGGAAAATCCTATAGGCAGAGGAGTCTGGTAGGCTGCAGTCCATGGGGTCGTGAAAAGTCGGACATGACTGAGCGACTTCACTTTCACTTTTCACTTTCATGCATTGGAGAAGGAAATGGAAACCCACTCCAGTGTTCTTGCCTGGAGAATCCCAGGGATGGCGGAGCCTGGTGGGCTGCCGCCTATAGGGTCGCACAGAGTCGGACACGGCTGAAGTGATTTAGCAGCAGCAGCAGCAGCAATACCGTACAGGGAACTCTACTCAATACTCTATAATGGCCTATATGGGAAAGGAATCTAAAACAAGAGTAGATATAGGTATATGTATAACTGATTCACTTTGTTTTACACCTGAAACTAACACAACTATGCTGCTAAGTCGCTTCAGTCGTGTCCAACTCTGTGCGACCCCATAGACAGCAGCCCACCAGGCTCCTCTGTCCCTGGAATTCCCAAGGCAAGAATACTGGAGTGAGTTGCCATTTCCTTCTCCAATGCATGCATGCATGCTAAGTCACTTCAGTTGTGTCTGGCTCTGTGAGACCCCGTGGACAGCAGTCCACCAGACTCCTCTGTCCACAGGATTCTCCAGGCAAGAATACTGGAGTGGGTTGCTATTTCCTTCTCCAAAATCAACTGTACTCCAATAAAAAAATTTTAATACATATATATAAATTTTTTAATTAAAAATTTTTAAAAACAGAAATCAGCCAAAGAAAAAGTGATAAATCTGACACATAAATATTTTAACTTTATTTTAGTTTCAAAAACACTGTAAACATGACTAAGTACAATCACAAAATAGGAAAAATATTTTTGACATCTGTTACATGCAGTGAGCTTATATCTGAGTTTGTAAGTATTTTTTTACAAATGAGAAGACAAGCCATTGAGTATGTTGCCACCACCAGCTCCCTGCCCTGGGCCCTGGTAGCTGCACATGGAGGCACTGCTGAAGACTCAGTGACCCTTGCAGCCTCTGTGAACCTGCAGTGTTCGCAGAGTGCACATAGTTGTTGATCCTGTGGACCGCAGTAGCCTGAGTGGAAGAGACATAACCTTCCCATACCTCATGCCCCCGCATTTGATGCCCTGCCTCACTAGACCTGGAGTCTTAACACCCCAGTGGGTCCCAACCTGCAGGTAAAAGTCTTCCCTTACCGAAATCATCCCATGAAATCTGGAAGAAGTGACTGCTTCTTCAAAAGCACTGACACTATTTAAGTCTACAGAGATCGCAAAGAATCAGGGGAATGTAACTCCACAGTAAACCTCCTATAACTGGCCCCAAGAAATGGAGATCCACAAGTTGGCCCACAAAGAATTCAAACTAACCATTCTAAAGATTCTCTGAGAGTCACAAGAGAACACAGATAAACAATTTCATGACATCAGGAAGATAATGCAAGAATAAAGTGACAGCGAGTGACATCACCAAGATGGCCATATAGCTCAGTCCCCACTTTGCTCTGCCTCACAAGAACAACTAACAGTTATTCATGGATGAGACATGGAGAAAGTCCTAGAACATGGGGGTGAGGCTGAAGCATACCCCTGTGCCACAGAGACTGAGACAGACATGTTAGAAGGATAACAGGAGCAATTACACACTGACCACACTGCCCTACCCCAAGCTATCACAGCACCACATTAAGAGGTCTCCCCCAAGCCTACCAGTTCTTCCAGTGGGAAGAAAGAGGCCAGGATGGACATCCCACTCCCCGGTGTTCTGGGCCACATTGGGGTTTCACCCCAGTATCGAATCACAGAGATGGTGAGAGACTCTGCAGCATTTGACCCCTAGGAATCCAGTTGTGTCATAGAAGGCTTGAGGATATAATAACCAGCACTCTGATCACGACAGACCAAGTTCTTACCCTTAGCACCCAAGCAGTGGTCCAAGCCAGCAGCTTTACTCATCTGCAGAGTCAGTCTGACCAAGGAGCTCAGCAGATGCAGATCTGCCTGATTCAAAGTCCTCAAATGAAGCACCTTGCCAGCCCTGGAGCGTTGTCAGGCCCCCCCACTCACCCAGGCAGGGGAACTGAGTCACACCCTGATCACTGCTGAGTGTAGCTCTTGGCCCTTCCCAGCCAAAGAACCTGACCAGAACACCTGGAAAGCTGTGTAGCCCAGCAGTGCTTAGGAGAGTCTGGCAGGAAGAGCAGATCGTCTACACAGCAAAGCCAGGGACCCACTCAGCCAGGCAGGTTGGCTAGAGTCGAGATCACAGAAATCTTTGATGCACATGAAGCCAGTTATTCCACTCTGCCAGGACAGGAAAGCTAATTCCTAGCCCCACCTACTGCTAAATATAGTACCTAGTTCCTATAGTCTAGGAAACCTGATCAGAGAACCCAGGCAAACACAAAGTTCGTCCTATAGCCTTGCTCGTTCAAAACCAAGGCAGAAGTCCTTTCCAACTGTTCTCAGCCAGTAGCATCACCCATGACCTCAGAGCTCAGGCATTGTCCTCACCCCAAAGTAGACACTGATAGCAAGTCCCACCTGCTAAGAGGCGTTACCAGTTGAAATGTCCAGAAGCCCAAACTGAGCTGACTGGCAAAGAACAATCTCTGCCAAAGTGAACCGGTAAAATCTGGAAGGGGACATCATTTACTCTTCTTCCGGGATTTTATCTTATTCCTGGAAATGGCAATCCACTCCAGTATTTCTGCCTGGAGAATCCCATGGCTAAAGGAGCCTGGCGGGCTACAGCCCATGGGGTCACAAAGAGTCAGACAGGACTGAGCTTCTAACACTTTCACTTTTCTTTCATTTGCAACATAATCTTCTGCTGCCTCATTTTGCCTAATTCTGTTTTTATTTCTATGCATTAAGTAGGTCATTCTCATTCATCATTGCTCTCTAAATAGTTGTAATTTTGGTGTGCCCATGGGAGGAGGTGAGCTCAGGGTTATCCTACTTTAACATCTTGGCTACTTCCCAAGATTGTTGTAGTTGTTCAGTTGCCAAGTTATGTCTGACTTTTGCAACCCTATGAACTGCAGCACACCAGGCTTCCCTGTCCTTCACTCTCTCCTTGAGTTTACTCAGATTCATGTCCATTGAGTCAGTGATGCCATCCAACCATCTCATTCTCTGTTGCCCTCTTCTCCTCCTGCCCTCAATCTTTCCCAGCATCATGGTCTTTTCCAATGAATCAGCTCTTTGCATCAGATGGCCAAAGTATTGGAGCTTCAGCATCAGTCCTTCTGGTGAATACTCAGGGTTGATTTCCTTTAGTATTGAACTGGTTTGATCCCCCAAGGTTTTCTTCTCTTAAAGATAAAATTAACTCAATGTGAATTTTAGATCATATGTTTGCTTTATAATGTATAGGAAGTAAATGTAAAATGGTTGACTAACTTATAATGACCACTCTGCTTTCTTCTACAGATTGTAGTGGAAGAGTTTCTAGAAGATATAAATAACATCCTGAACTCAGGTGAAGTGCCTAATTTATTTGAAAAGGATGAACTGGAGCAGGTTTTAGCAGCCACCAGACCAAGAGCAAAAGAAGTAGGAATTTCTGAGGGAAATAGAGATGAGGTAGGACATGTCAAAATGGTAATAAGATTTTGGAAAAGAAAAAGCTGTCTCAGCCTTTTTCCAGTCATCCACAAACCCTTTTAAGTAGTCCATGGATAGAATTTTTTCAATGTAATTTGTTTTTAGTCCTATGTACTTTATTTCCTGCATTTAAAGCATTAGTTCATGAGACTTCCAGAGATGGTTAGGGAAAGCACAAAACAATCCCTACTACCTACAGAGGGTCATAATCCTGTCAAAACTGGAAAGCTTCTCTTATCCTTCTTAAATACAAGTTTCTTTCACACACACCCCTCCCACAGTGCCCTGCCTGAGGAGTTCAGGGCTTTTGACTCCGTGCCCTGTCAGCAGGAGGGCTTCCCAAGTGGCTCAGTGATAAAGAATCCTCCTGACAGTGCAGGAGACTCAGGTTCAATCCCTGGGCCCATCGGGAAGATCTCCTAAAGAAGGAAATGGTAACCCACTGCAGTATTCTTGCCTGGGAAACCCCATGGACAGAGAAGCTTGGCAGGCTATAGTCCATGGGGTCACAAAAAGAGTTGCACACGACTTCACAACTAAACAACAATAATAGCCTATCAGCAGAATTATGAAATGCATTCTCTTTCTCTCTCACAGACACCCACACATGCACAAAACACAACTGCAGTCCACTCTTGTTTCTCCAACATTGTGCTAGATTCTCTAAGCCACTGTTTGTCTATCCCAGGTCTTTCTCTTCTTTCTGCATCTTATCTTTTTTGGCCACTCTTTCTCATTATCTCTTCTGTGTCCTTTCATGAGAATTCCCTCCACTGCTAGGTCAGGACTTATGAGCACAGACAACTATTATGAGCAGAAGTGGCTTTAACATTGGGAGGGCTAAACAAAGGGATGCCATGCTGAATTCCTTGGAATGATTATGAAATGACACTGTAGAAGTCAACAGTCAAGGACACCGTTGTGTCTGCCACAGCCATTCTGCTGAGCCAGGAAGCCTCTAACCCAGAATGCTACTGCTTCAGCTCCCAAGCCATGTGTCCCCCACTATGTTGGGAGCAGCTGAAGTAAGGAGCCACATCCAGTGATAGTGACAACAGGTCCATGCCATTTCTGCTGGTCTCTGCACCTGCAAAAATACTTGCCCTGCACCATGTCTCTCTCTCCCAGTGGTCTTCTACCTCAAAGCAAAACTTTGTATGACCACACCTCACCACTTTATTCAAGGGGTCTCTTAAATCCACTGATGAAGAGTACTCATATCACATCCCAAACCCAAGTTGCAACAGAGTCTGAAAAATATCATTTAATCTTTCAAGTCTGCATGAGAAAGGACTTGGAATGGGATGTTAAAACAATTCACACATCCACTCCACAAACTTTTTTAAAATTTGGTATTGGTAGAGTGAGATGCATTAGCCAACACTTATTTTCATCATGGGTTCAGCCTTATTCTAAATTGAAAATATGTTTCTTTTTGTCAGGTGTTTCAGTATTTCATCAGCAGAGTCCGTCAGAAGCTGCACATTGTGCTCTGCATGAGCCCCGTCGGGGAGGCCTTCCGGTCCCGATGCCGGATGTTTCCATCCCTTGTGAACTGCTGCACCATTGACTGGTTTGTCCAGGTCAGTGACATCACAACATATCTCTTTGAAAAGTTGGACTTACTTGACTTTAATTTTTTTTATTAAAGTGTAATTGATTTACAGCGTTTCAGGTGTATAGCAAAGTGATTCAGTTACATATATATTCAGTTATATATGTGTATATATACATATGTACACATATATATATATTTTGGATTATTTTCCATTTAGGTTATTACAAGATATTGAATACAATTCCCTGCAAATGCTATACAGTAGGTCTTTGTTGTTTATCTCTTTTATGTATGTGAAAGTGTTAGTCACTCAGTGGTGTCCAACTCTACAACCGCATGGACTGTAGCCCACCAGGCCCCTTTGTCCAAGCTATTCTCCAGGCAAGAACGCTGGATTAGGTAGCCATTCCCTTCTCCAGGAGATCTTCCCAACCCGGGGATTAAACCCCAGTCTCCTGCTTTGAGGGAAGATTCTCTACCATCTGAGCCACTTTTACATAATTGTATGTATATGTTAATCCCAAATTCCCAATTTATCCCTGCCCCCACCTTTCCCCTTTGGTAACCACAACTTTGTTTACTATGTCTTTGAGTCTGTTCCTGTTTTGTAAGTTCATTTGTATCATTTTTTTTAGATTCCACATATAAGTGATATCATATGATATTTGTCTTTCTCTGTCTGACTTCACTTAGTATGATAATCTCTAGGTCTATCCATGTTGCTTTTAAATGGCAGTATTTCATTGTATTTTACGGCTGATTAGTATTCCATTGTATATATGTACATATGTGTGTGTGTGTATATATATATATATATCACATCTTCTTTATCCATTTATCTGTATATGGACAATTAGGTCACTTCCATGTCTTGCTATTGTAAATAGTGCTGCTGTGAACATTGGGGTGCATGTATCTTTTCGAATTAGAGTTTTTGTCTTTTTCAGGTATATGTCTGAAGTTGCTTGATTTTAAAAATGTAACACACTGTCCTAAGAACTCAAGGGTATTTATATTAGCTTCAAAACCCACTGGGAATTTACTTACATGCAAGGGTTGACAATGACAATCATTGAACAAACTCAAATAGAATTTATAAAGAAGAGGAAACCAGTAACAGAGAGTTGCATTTGACTGACGTTCTGGTGAGCTCAGAGTCAGGAGAGAAGCAAATGAGTTGAGGTGAACAGGACAGTGATTATACCAAGTTCAAATTGTATAATAGACAGAGTGAGGACATGAGATCTTTGTAATGTACGTTACTTTAGTTATGAAATTAAAAACAGCCACGTTTATTCATTCAACCTAGACATTCATTCAACCAACCTAGACAGCATATTAAAAAGCAGAGATATTACTTTGCCAACAAAGGTCTGTCTAGTCAAAGCTTTGGTTTTTCCAGTAGTCACATATGAATGTGAGAGTTGGACTATAAAGAAAGCTGAACACTGAAGAATTGATGCTTTTGAACTGTGGTGTTGGAGAAGACTCTTGAGAGTCCCTTGGACTTCAAGGAGATCCAACCAGTCCATCCTAAAGGAAATCAGTCCTGAATATTCATTAGAAGGACTAATGCTGAAGTTGAAGTTCCAATACTTTGGCCACCTGATTTGAAGAACTGACTCATTTGAAAAGACCCTGATGCTAGGAAAGATTGAATGTGGGAGAAGAAGGGAATAACAGATGATGAGATGGTTGGATGGCATCACTGACTCAATGGACATGAGTTTGAGTATGCTCTGGGAGTTGGTGATAGACAAAGATGCCTGGCGTGCTGCAGTCCGTGGAGTCACAAAGAGTTGGACACAACTGAGTGACTGAACTGACTAACTTATTCATTCAACCAGTAGTAGTTATTGAATTACTTCTGTGTAGCAGACACTGTGCTGGGGTCAGCAAATGCAAACCCAGACCTCCGTCTAATGAACACAGCCATTCAGTTCATGAGACATCAGGGACACAAGTAGGAGTTACAGTGAAGGGGGGCCAAAGTGAGGAAGAGTTGCAGAGAAATGCATTTCTCTTAGTAGTTAAACCATGCATTATGGAAATGAGCAACTGACTTTCCAAATCATATCTTTATTTACAGTGGCCCAGAGAAGCACTTCTTTCTGTTTCAAAGACGTTTTTCTCAAATGTTGATGCTGTAAATGAAGAACTGAAAGAAAAGCTTTCCCTCATGTGTGTGAATGTCCACCTGAGTGTCTTCAATATGGCAGAACGCTATTATGCAGAGCTCCGGAGACGGTACTACACAACACCCACCTCCTACTTGGAACTCATCAATCTCTACCTATCTATGCTGACTGAAAAGAGGAAGCAGTTGGTTTCTGTAAGTTTAATATTATTAATTTAAAAAAAAATTTTTTTTTTTTGCTTGGTCTCAAAACATTTACCAGAATGTGTGGAAGATCTATGTGCCATCTTGCCTGTTGGACATCTCTCCATCCTAACATGCCCTTGACAACCTACAATATGACCAAAAAGTATATTGTGCTGGTGGGTTAGAGGCCTTGCCCTTCCTTGATATTTTGTCTTCTATCATTTACATAAGTGTCCTTAACTCGGGGATGTGATATGGACATTGTAACAGAATTAAAGTTAAGCCCATATCTAGCCACCTCTGCAGTGCTTAGTAAGAAGGGAAACTTTTGGTTTAGTAATGGAGGTGGGAGTTTGGCTGTCTTACCTGTCAGTGATTCCCATTCAGAGCAAGAACTCTGGTGTCAGGCAGACCAGGTAGCACCTCTACGCTGACTCTTTCTTCCTGCACCTCTTTGAGCAGGTTTTGTAACTACTCCAATGTTAGTATAAAATAAGGTTTTTAAAAATCTGTATCTACTCTTGGATTGTTGTAGAATTTAAATAAGGTACTGTGTGTGAAGTGCTTGGAATATGATCTGATACAAACGAGTGCTCAGAATAGTGACTGCCTACTACATCGTCATCGTGGTAATCATCATTAAGCTATTAACATGACCTAAAACTTTCAATATTTTAAATAACAAAAGTGGAATCATTTATCATTTAGATATTTTAAATGTTTTTCAGTGGATATTACCTGGTAAATGTATGCCTAGTAAAATAACGTAGCAGATATTTTTGAAACCAGTCTATTTGAGCCACATTTTCTGTCTCATCCTCAAAAAAGTTATTCCCAGGTGCCTTCTTTACCAAATACTGCCCTTTGATCCTAGTCAAGGGTTTCCTACCCCTGCGGACACATCAGCAACCAGAGATGAGTATCTGGGACACTGTCTCCAGTGGGCCTCAGCCCTGCTGGTCCATCCTAAGGAAACAAGCTCCCAGAGCTGTGGACTCCAGGAATTTCTATCTGAACTTGTCCCTCATTCATTCACCATGCTACCAAGCTACCACAGGGGCTAAAAATTACACTGTGATCCCTCAGTGATGCCCTACTCCCGTGGCCAGGGGCCAGGGATCCAAACCCACTGTGGTGAACTTCAGGGCCATGTGTTCCTGTATGTTCAGTGTTAAGTATTACAAACTGATTCACTAATTCTGCCAGTGCAAAATTCTAGTACATAAATCAGAGAGAGATACCAATAAACTCATAGTTTATTGTAATACTCAACGTAATAGTTATTTTCTTTGTCATTTAGGCACGTGAACGGGTGAAGAATGGTCTCACCAAGCTATTAGAAACAAATGTACTAGTAGATAAAATGAAATTAGATCTTTCAGCTTTAGAACCTGTCCTTTTAACAAAATCACAAGATGTTGAAGCCCTGATGGACAAATTGGCAGAGGATCAAGAAAATGCGGATCAGGTATGCAGCATCACCTGACAGTGAGTGAGGACGCTTTGACCACCAGCTGATCCCTTACACACAATGATAAAGAATTGGACTTTTTTGATATGTTATTAAATTTAATTTAAATATGTTGTTAAAACAATGAACTGGTAGATCAGTTTAGCCATGCTTTTAATCCTGGCTCTCTCCCTGAGAATGAGGAAATGCAATGAATGGGACAGAGAAAGCTGTAAGAAAAGTACAAGCTACAAATATAAAGCATCCAATCTTCTCCCAAGAATGAATTAATTATTTGTTCTTATAACTCTATCTCCATTATTTTATCATCATGGCATGAGATGGACAAAGAACAGTATAAAATGCAGTATACCTAATCTTCTTTCATCATTGGTCTGATTCAAAGGGGTAAATATAACTCACTATTATTCGCTTTGTTTTGTTTTTTTTTACTTTTGAAACTTTTCATTTAGTTTTGGAGTATAGTCAATTAAGAAACAATGTTGTAATAGTTTCATCCATACATATACATATATTCATTCTCCCCCAAACCCACCTCCCATTCAGGCTGCCACATAACATTGAATAGAGTTCCATGTGCTATACAATAGGTCCTTATTGGTTATCCATTATTCACTTTGTTTTTAAACATTGAAATTCAAATACTGAGATCACTTGAGCAGTCATGTTTCAATGATTAGGTCCGTAGCGTTGTGCAAGAAGATGAAGCAATAGCAAAAGTGAAAGCCGAAGAGACTCAAGCCATAGCTGACGATGCTCAGCGGGATCTTGAAGAAGCGCTCCCTGCCCTCGAGGCTGCTAACAAAGCGTTGGATTCCTTAGATAAAGCGGATATATCTGAAATCAGAGTTTTCACAAAGCCCCCAGATATGGTCATGACCGTGATGGAAGCCATCTCCATTCTTTTGAATGCCAAGTGAGTGCCTCACAATCACCCAATACAAAATGCCTGGTGGAATTTCTTTGCTTTTTTCCTTCATTCTCATTTACATGTTTTCATTCTTTTCTCCACCCTCTCATTGATTCGATCAGTCATCCAACAAATTGATGGGTGCTTTAATAGTATTTTTTTAATTAATTAATTTGTTTTTATTTTTGGCTACTTGGTATTCATTGCTACGCGGGCTTTCTCTAGTTGCAGTGAGCAGGGGCTGCTCTCCAGCTCGGTTATAGCTGGCTTCCCATTGCAGGGCCTTTCCTTGATGCACGGCACAGGCTCTAGAGCAGGCAGACTTCAGTAGTTGTGGTGCTCCATCTTAGCTGGCCCACGGCACATAGAATTTGCCCAGACCATGTTCCCTTCATTAGCAGGCAGATTTCCAACCACTGGACCACCAGGGAAGTCCCAATAGCGTTTTTTTTTTTTAAATTATAAGTGACACACAGATTGGACATCATTAAACACCTATCCTTATAGCTTCTTTTTTTGTTTGTTTTAAAGACTCTGCATACTGTATTTTTATTTTTTTAATTTTATTTATTTATTTATTTATTTTACTTTACAACATTGTATTGGTTTTGCCCTACATTCTTTAGACTATCTTCAATTTTCTCTCTTGCTTAGAAATGACAATAGTAATAGTAGCACTAAAACAAAACTCATTTTGGGTGGAAATTAACATAAATGTCATTCTACAAATTTTGCAAGTCAGTTAGATACAAACAAAGTGAGTTTTTATAACTATAGCTCAACCAGTAAATGGGGCTTCCCTGGTGGCTCAGATAGCCTGCAATGCAGGAGACCTGCATTTGATCCCTGGGCCAGGAAGGTCCTTTGGAGGAGGAAATGGCAACCTACTCCAGTATACTTGCCTGGAGAATTCCATGAACAGAGGAGCCTGGCATGCTACAGTCCATGGGGTCGCAAAGAGTTATACACAACTGAGCGCCTAACACGTTCAACCAGTAAATAAGAACATTTTCAGAAACATCATTGTAAACATTAAAAAGAAAAAACAGGCTATACACACTATGAAAGTAAATAGCATAAATGTATGCCTAGAAAACAAAAGTAGTAACTCATGGTGCTCTTAAAGTCTAGCAAAATGCTCTCAGTAAATTGTGTTGTATTTCCTTTATAATAGGAAGACTCAGAGCAAGTTAAACTAGTTACATAACTAATGACATAGACAGTTGACACTGTTGTTGTTCAGTCACTAGGTAGTGTCCAACTCTTTGCAACCCCATGGACTGCAGCATGCCAGGCTTCCGTGTCCCTCACTATCTCCCAGAGTTTGCTCAAACTCAAGTCCACTGAGTTGGTGATGCCATCCACAACCATCTCATCCTGTCATCCCCTTCTCCTCTTGCTCTCAGTCTTTCCCAGAATCAGGGTCATTTTCAATGAACTGGCTCTTTGCATCAGGTGGCTAAAGTATTGGAGCTTCAGCATCAGTCTTTCCAGTGAATATTGAAGATTGATTTCCTTTAGGGTTGACTGGTTTGATCTCCTTGCAGTCCAATTCCTTGAAATCATGTGTAATTGACATAAGGTCTTTTTTTAATCTGTAAAATAATATCTTAATGCTCTCAAAGGAATACATTTCTTTTGTTGTCACATTCCTTTATTACAATGCTATTAACTTACCATTTGTGTCTTTTAGACCTGATTGGCCAACAGCAAAGCAACTTCTTGGTGACTCTAACTTTCTAAGAAGACTTTTAGAATATGATAAGGAAAATATTAAGCCTCAAATCCTGGCAAAACTTCAAAAATATATTAATAATCCTGATTTTGTGCCTGAAAAAGTTGAGAAAGTATCCAAAGCATGTAAATCCATGTGCATGTGGGTAAGAGCCATGGATTTGTATTCTCGAGTTGTCAAAGAAGTCGAGCCAAAGAGACAGAAACTCCGTGCTGCACAGGTATATTGTCTGGGTTGTGATATTTTATAGAATCAATGACCATGATCATCAGACATTCAAGCTTCTTATGTGGTGCCACTGAGACCCTATGCAATATAGATAGTAAGCATCCTCTTGAAGATTTTTTTCATTTTCACAAAAGTGTTAGTCGCTCAGTCGTGCCTGACTCTTTCTGACCTTATGGACTCTAGCCCGCCAGGCTCCTCTGTCCATGGAATTCTCCAGGCAAGAATACTGGAGTAGGTCGCCATTCCCTTCTATAGGGGATCTTCTCAACTGAGCAGTTGAACCCGGTCTCCTGCATAACAGGCAGATTCTTTGCCATCTGAGCCATCAGGGAAGCCCAAAATAGCCAGCAGAGATTGTTATTTCATGTTCACAGTGCTGTGGGCCAAGTTTGATCCCTGATTGGGGAACCAGATCTCACATGCTGCAATTGAGAGTTTATATGCCTCAACTAAAGATCCCACATGCCACAACTATGACCCAGCATAGCCAAATAAATAAGTAAACAAAGATTCAAACATGAATAAGTGTGGCTGTGTTTCAATATAATTTATGGTCATTGAAATTCAAATTTCATACAAGTATCATGTGTTATGAAATATTATTCCTTTGATTTTTTTTCCCCTATCATTTAAAACTGTAACCACACAAAAATAGGTAGCAGGCTGGATTTGGCCTGCAAGCCATAGTTGCAGACCTCTGCTCTAGAGAACTAGTTAGGAAAGATTAGTTTTCACTATTGCATGAGTATTTCATTTGTTTGATCATTTTTAAAATATTTACTTTTGGCTGCACTGAAAAATATTTACTTTTGGCTGCATTGCTTCTCAGGCCTTTTCTCTACCTGTGTGAGCAGGGTCAACTCTCTAGTTGCAGTACACAGGCTTCTCACTGCAGTGGCTTCTCTTGTCATGAAGCATGGGCTCTAGGGCTCATGGCGTTCAGTAGTTGCAGCACATGGGCTCAGTAGGTGCAACTCCCTGGCTCCAGAGTTACAAGGAAGCCCTGTTTTATCATTTAAAGTTAATAGTTCATTGTAGTAACTAATTCACCTCCAAATGCTTAGTACATCTGTTTTGCTGATCTTTCTATGATTCATTGGGCTTTGTTTTGTTCTGTTCGGTCCTGCTCTTATATTTTATTCTATTTTATATTTGGTTTAATTTTGTATATTGTATCAAAATCTTTTGGGGAGAAAGTAAATCTGATTTTTAAAAAAATAGCCCATTATAAATGGGCAAATTCAACCCTCTTTGGAGCTTATTCTTAAAATATTTACTTGATTTTATTAGGCTGAACTTGATATCACTATGGCTACTTTGAGAGAAAAGCAAGCATTACTAAGACAAGTGGAAGAACAAATACAAGCCTTACAAGATGAATATGACAAAGGTGTGAATGAGAAAGAAAGTCTGGGTAAGTAACTTATAAAATTTGTGTTGGTTAGGAAATGCCAGATTTTCCAAAGGAGGCAGTGTTATCAAGCAGTCAAATCTCAGCTTCCATCCAACATATGGGCATATTTGCATTAGATGGATGGTTTTAACCTTCAAGTATAACATGAGAAGAACTGAATATATTGTATGTATTCAACTTCTATGTCTGAATGAGACAGAGCAGCACATGAATTTGATCCAGGAAATAAATACTACGGGGGCAGGAAGAAAGTTCTGTCTTCAGCCAGAAGAAAGGAGTTATCAAAAAGGAGCTCTCTGTCACAGATGTGAAGAACAAACATACAGATACCAAGTGGGAACGGGGTAGGATGAATTGAAAAATTGGGATTGACATATACATGCTGTTGATACTATGTATAAATTCATGTCAGGTTCTTTGGGACACCATTGACTATAGCCCACTGGATTCCTCTGTCTATGGAATTCTTCAGGCAAGAATACTGGAGGGGGTTGCCATTTCCTTCTCCAGACGAGCTTCCTGACCCAGGGATCCAACCCAGGTCTTTTGCATTGCAGGCAGATTCTTTACTGAGCCACCAGGGAAGCCCCCATAAAATAGATTACCCAGGAGAACCTACTGTATAGCACAGGGAACTCAGTGCTCTGTGGTCACCTAAAAGGGAAGGCGATCCAAAAAGGATGGGATATATTTATATATATGGCTGATTCACTCTGTGGTACAGCAGAAACGGACACAGCTGTGTAAGACAACTATACTCCAATTTAAAATTAATTAATTTAAAATAAAATGAAAGGAACTCTCTGCATAGGCAATTCAAAGAACTTGGACGTGGCTCTGAAACGAGAACTTGGGCTAAATTGGCCTGAGGTTTCCTAGAGATATACTGACATCATTAACCAAATAATGCTCATTCTGCTATAAGCAGAAGCAGATGAGTAAACTTCTCATACTGTAGGAAAATACTGAATGACATAACCTGATTTTCACTCGATATTCTAGCGAAGACGATGACACTGACCAAAGCACGTCTGGTACGTGCTGGAAAGCTGACGGCTGCGTTAGGAGACGAGCAAGTCCGATGGGAAGAAAGCATCCAGAAATTCAACGAGGAGATATCGAATATCGTTGGGAATGTGTTCATAGCAGCAGCTTGTGTGGCCTACTACGGGGCCTTCACAGCCCAGTACAGGCAATTGGTGAGCAAACGTGCTTCCTATGAGGACTGAGAAGCAGCTGATACTGGGGGAGGCAGGATGTGTGCGTCATTTTTCTCAGTTTAGAGGGAGGTTCTCCATGATGGAAACTTAGGTCTACATTCCACTACCCACCACCTCCCTATTGTTGTTGTTCAGTCACTAAGTCATGTCTGACACTTTGCTACCCCATTAACTGCAGCACACCAGGCTTCCCTGTCCCTCACCATCTCCCTGAGTTTGCTCAAACTCATGTCCATTGAGTCAGTGATGCCATCCAACCATCTCATCCTCCATCACCCCCTTCTCCTCCTGCCTTCAATCTTTCCCAGCATCAGGGTCTTTTCCAGTGAGTCAGTTCTTCCCATCAAGTGACCAAAGTATTGGAGCTTCAGCTTCAGCATCAGTCCTTTCATTGAATATTCAGAGTTGATTTCCTTTAGAATTGACTAGGTTGATCTCCTTGCAGTCCAAGGGACTCCCCTGTACCCCTAGGCTTTCCTTAACACAGTCTTCCTTTTCCTCTCCTGCCTTAGAAAGTTACTCACAGCTTTGCTTACACAACATAGCAACCCGGGAGAAGAAAAAGAGACAGGGAGTCTCCCACCCCTAGGACCAGAAGTGGCATCAAATTCAGCCAGGATGAAGTGTTCTGAATTGGCGAAGCTGCTACAGAGGCTCAGCAATGGGAAAGAGCAGGGATTATTTGGAGATAATTGCAAAACACTTTTATGAAATGCCTTTCAAAAACTGTTTTGCCCTGACTTGAGTTCTAAAACCTAGTTGGCGTAAGACTCATAGAGACCCTCCAGGAGCTCTGGGGTCAACTGATTCTAATCAAGCAAGGGGGGCCAGGAGTGCTATTGGGGGAGACAGGTCCCTGTTGTGCATGTCTGCACCACTCATTGAAGGAGGTGAATGCTAACAGCCTTCTGCCTAACCTGCTAATTCCCAGGATCACCCAAAGTCATTGTGGGAACCCCCAACTTCTCCACATGGTCTCAGACTCTCCCCAGAGTGAAGACTACCATGACAACCCCTGTGTTTTATACTTGAGAAACCTGGGGTCCCAACAGCGTGTATGACATGCCCAGAGTCACACCTAGCTAATGGTATAGTTCTAGCCCCCGGATCTCCTAATTCTTTGTCTACTTCTTATGTCCTGGGCTCTGATTCCAGGATGCCTGTGGAGCCTGATAGGATTTGTTGTGTGGATCCTCATTTACTAAGTGTTCCTAACTTATTTACAAGTAAGCTTTTTTCCTTCCACAGCTTATAGAGTATTGGATCCAGGACTGTCAGTCTCTGGAGATCCCAATCAATCCTGACTTCAGTCTCATTAACACTCTCGGTGATCCCTATGAAATACGGCAGTGGAACACAGATGGGCTGCCCCGGGACTTGATATCAACGGAAAATGGCATTCTGGTTACTCAAGGCAGAAGGTGGCCTTTGATGATTGATCCCCAAGATCAGGTGTGTAACCAGTGCTCCAGATGAACAGCAGTATATTAACTCTGCTTAATATCATTCTATTACAAATTCTAAACGTAGACTTCAATGTACTTGTAAGATCTTGGACGTAAACCTACAAGGCCATCAAGATGTCTTCTAGTTTACATCCCTCAACTTATGGAGAAAGTAAAAAGGGAAGAGTCCAAGTGCTCTGCACACTTGATTTTGGTTGGTTTTATTTAGAGAGTTGACTGTTTGTTTTCTGTTTTCTATGGGAGCAGAAATTCATTCCTGTATAGTCCTTGTCCCTAAGAGTTCTGAGGAGTCAGAATGATGAGGAGTTCTGAGGAGTTCAGGGTATGATGAATTTGGTGCTAGTGGTAAAGTATCTTCCTGCAATGCAGAAGACCCATGTTCTATCCCTGGGTCAGGAAGGGAATGGTTACCCACCCCAGTATTCTTGCCTGGAGAATTCCATGGACAGAGGAGCCTGGTGGGCTACAGTCCTTGGGATTGCAAGGAGTCGGACACGACTGAGCAACTAACACTTTCACTTTCACGTGATGAATTTGGGGCCAGCTTTCCTGGAATTTACTGAATTCCGTTATCTGACTCCTAAGTCCTTGGATCAGTTGTTCTAAATGGTTGTTGTTTCATCGTTAAATCGTGTCTGACTCTTTGCAACCCAATGAACTGTAGCACGCCAGGCTTCCCCTGTCCTTCAGTATCTCCCAGAGCTTTCTCAGATTCATGTCCATTGAGTCAGTGGTGCTATCTAACCATCTCTTCATGTTCTAAATGGGGTTTAGAAAATGGAGTCAATTTGAAAGCAAGGGAAACAACCTTGAACACCTTGTGTTAGCTTTATTTTCATAGATGGATCTTGAACACCTTGTGTGAACTTTTTTTTAACCTAGATGGTAAAAAAAAAAAAAATCTTTATTTGTCCCAAGTTTGAACAACAGCAAAAAAGAATCACAAACATTAGAATTAAAAGGTGTTTTTATTTTCAAGGGGAGTGATTTTTCTTTTATCTTTTTTTAAAATCAGAGTATAATTGACTTACAAAGTTGTATTAGTTTCAAGTGGGAATCTGTTATATATTCACTCCTTTTAAGATTCTTTTACCATATAGGCCATTGCAGAGTACTGAGTAGACTTCCCTGTGCTATACAGTAGGTTCTTATTAGTGATCTATTTTATATATAGTAGTGTGTATATGTCAATCCCAATCTTCTGATTTATCCCTCCCCTACTTACTCTCTTGGAGAAGTAAATGGCAATCCACTCCAGTACTCTTGCCTGGAAAATCCTATGGATGGAGGAGCCTGGCAGGCTGCAGTCCATGGGGTCGCAAAGAGTCAGACATGACAGGGAATTCACTTTCACTTTCACTTACTCTCTGGTAACCATGTTTGTTTTCTAAATCTGTAATTCTATTTCTGTTTTCTAAATAAGTTCATTAGTACCCTTTTGTTTTATATTCCACATATAAATGGTATCATATGATGTTTGTCTCTGACCTACTTCACTCAGTATGGCAATCTTTATATTTATCCATGTTGCTGCAAGTAGGATTATTTTGTTCTTTTTTTGGCTGAATAATATTCCATTGTATAGGTGTACCACATCTTTTTTTCATTCCTCTGTGATGGAAATTTAGTTTGCTTCCATGTCTTGGCGATTGTAAATAGTGCTGTCAAGAACACTGGGATTCATACATTGATATATTTTAGAATTATCGTTTTTCTCCAGATATATGCCCAGGAGTAGGATTGTCATTGGATCATATGACAACTCTATTTTTAGTTTTTTAAGAAACCTCCAGACTATTCTCCATAGTGGCTTTACCACCTTACATTCCCACTACCAGTGGGAGGGTTCCCTTTTATCCACACCCTCTCCAGCATTTATTGTTTGTAGATTTTTTTGATGATAGTCATTCTGAAGTGTGTGAAGTGATACCTCATTGTAGTCTTGATTTGCATTTCTCTAATAATTAGTGATATTGAGAATCTTTTCATGTGTATTTTTATCCATCTGTATGGATGTTCATTGGAAGGACTGATACTGAAGCTGAAACTCCAATACTTTGGCCACCCCATGCAAAGAGTTGACTCATTGGAAAAGACCCTGATGATGGGAGGGTTTGGGGGCAGGAGGAGAAGGGGACGACAGAGGATGAGATGGCTGGATGGCATCACTGACTCGATGGACATGAGTTTGGGTAAACTCTGGGAGTTGGTGATGGACAGGGAGGCCTGGCGTGCTGTGATTCATGGGGTCACAAAGAGTTGGACATGACTGAGCGACTGAACTGAACTAAACTGAACTGATATCTTCTTTGGAGAAACGCTGTATCTTCCACCCATATTTTGATTGGATTGTCTGTTTTTTTCTTGATATTGAGCTGCATGAGCTGTTTATATATTTTGGAGATTAATTCATTGTTGGTTGCTTCATCTGCACATATTTTCTCCCATTCTGAGGGTTGTCTTTTCATTTTGTTTAATGAATGAAAGCATTAAACAAAAATATTTCCTTTGCTGTGTAAAATCTTTCAAACTTGTTTCTAGATTGAACATAATTTCTAAACTTTAAGAACTTTCACATTTTTACAAACTGAAATGTCCTACTCTATGCTTTCTTATACAGGCAAACCGCTGGATAAGAAACAAAGAAAGCAAAAATGGTTTAAAGATCATTAAGCTCACAGATAGTAATTTCTTACGCACTCTTGAAAATGCAATCCGACTTGGTTTACCCGTCTTACTGGAAGAGGTTTGCTTTTTCACTTTTTTTTTCCTTGTGTTAGTTTCCAACCTTCAGACCATATCTGAAATCCTGTACAGGTAATGCCTACATTATGACAAAGACACCAGTCAGCTCCCTTTTCTAACTGGTCAAACCAATTGCTTTGCTCCTTAAACAGTACACTCTCATATGGGGAATGATCTGTTACTGAACCAGTTTTTGGAAGACACTGCTTTGGTGTTGAGTGGGATGGTCACTGTCTTCTAACACTGCTGATTCTCAGGCCTCGTGTGACTCTTGATCATTAACAGCCCCAGAAATTCAAAGCAGCAACTTCATCAGGGCATATCTCCTTGCACCAGTGATGTGAAGCCAGTAAAACACCCCAATAAGTATAAATATTACTTTCCACTTAGACACAAAGTTAGAATTCAATTAAGTGGTATGATACAAACTTTCATTTTTTTAAAAAAGTATATATTTGTTAAGTCTTTGTGCTTTATTTCTTCAGAATCAAATCACTCCAAGAGTGGATGTTTTTGAAACTGTTCATTCATTCAACACACATTGTTTGAGAATCAATGGCAAACAATACAAAGATGGTTCTTACCCTTAATAAGTTGACTATCTAGTTGGGGGCAGAGACAATAAACAGAAAAAAGAGAGAAAATGAGACAGAAGGAGACAAAGAGGGACTTCGAAGAGATAAACCCAGTGCTGACATAGCTAATAAGGAGGTGGGGTGGGGAGAGCTGACTACCGTCATGGTTACTAATGGTAACATTTAAGCTGTGACCTGTATGATGAGTTCACCATGGGAACTCAGAAAGATGGGCTTTCCAGGCAAAGAGGACAGCATGCACAGCAGCCTTGGACACAAAAGAAACTGGGTAACAATTGTAGTTTATTTACTTAATTTCCCACACTAGTTGTATAAGAGAAGAATGAGTAAATGAACACTGTGAGCTTAGTCTCAGCGTAACTGGGTCTAGAAGGATCTCTGCAGCAGCAGAATGGCGAGAAGCTCAGAACAGACCAAGGACCTGGGGCAGCTTAGCCGCAACCCTGGCATGCTGCGGCTAATATTAGAAACAGCTGCCACTCACTGATGGGCTTCCCCAGTGGCTCAGCAATAAAGAATCCATCTGAAATGCAGGACACACAAGAGATGTGGGTTTGGTCCCCTGGAGGAGAGCATGGCAACCCACTCCAGTATTCTTGCCTGGAGAATTCCATGGACAGAGGAGCCTGACAGGCTACAGTCTATTGGCTTGCAAAGAGTCGAACACAACTGAAGCAACTTACACGCACGCATCACTCACTGAATGCTTCCTACACACCGGACTCTGGTGTTGGTGTTCTATGTGTATGAACTCTTTAATCCACACTGCACCTTACAAGGTGGTTACTACTGTTATCCCATCTTACCAGTGAGGAATCTGAGGCACAGAAATGTGAAGTAAACCATCTGAGCAGCCTTGATTGTCTTGAAAATCCACAGCAAGTTACCTGGCTCCCAGTCTGAGCTCCAAAGAGCAGAGGAATCCTCCATGTGTGGCTGTGACCTTGACCAAAATGGGCAAGGTTCTGTAATGGGTCCCAGGCCCCCATTTAAACCCTGAAGTTACAGGAGAGGGTGAGATCTCCAAAAATCTTTGGCAGGGAGTCTCTCTTGCTTTCTGTGAGTTGGTGTCACTCAGATTATACACCTAACTGCTTTCTACATTTGTGGGGTGGTATTTTGAAATTTTGCCTCCACCCATTCATGGGTGTGAAATAGAGTTAACCAATCTCAATCACTATCTTTTAATGAGATAGAATAGATTTTTATGTATTTTTAATTCATCTGCACTTGTTACGACTTTTAAAGCTGGAATGTGGTTTAAGCACTACATTCACAAAACTTGCTCTGAGTTACTTTTCAAACGGCTTTCCAACATTCCTAGTTAGACTTATAAATGTGCCACTCTAAAAAATACTTTTCTTTGGAAAACAAGCCCTATGGGTAGTTATTTCCATCAAGTTGGTTCAGTTTAACACACTACTTTCTAGAGGCTTGGCACATGCACTTGATCCCTACAGGGGATGGGAGGTTAAAAAAGTAGATTCCAGAAGATGAAAGTCACTTTAACAAGTTGTCGTTGTTCTTATTTTATCACTCAGTCCTGTCTGATTCTTTTGTGACCCCTTGGACTGTAGCCCCACCCCCCCCCCACCCCCCCCCCCCCCGCCCCAAGCTCCTCTGTCCATGGGATTTCCCAGGCAAGAATACTGGAGTAGGTTGCCATTTCCTTCTCCAGGAGATCTTCCTGACCCAGGGACTGAACCTGCATTGCATGTGGATCCTTTACCACTGAGTCACCATGGAAGCCCAGCTTTAATGAGTATTTTTCTTTTAGCTATCAAGGTGTATATTAATACTTCAGAACACTTCAGTGACAAAAGATCCAGTCCACTAAAGAATCTGCTTGATAGCTAAATACTTCAGGCCACGAAGGTAATGTAGGTTACACACACCTTACAAGAAACACTACTTCAGTCTGTTAAGCCAACATGAAAGTAGAAAAGAAAAACTAGCTCTGCTTTAGTGCCAAAAGTATCACAGTGTCACACTTAGTAGAAAGAAATCTTATTTTCCCTTGTCATGCAGATTTTTAAATGTTGACAAAATTAAGGAAATACCTGAAAACATTATCAGATGGAATGGAAACAGAGTGTTGAACAGGTAGCCAACTAATCCTCAAGCAGAGCTTCATCTACTTCCTCCATGAGGGACATGTCATAGAATAGACTTTAAAAAGCACAAAACTGGGGACTTCCCTGGTGGTCCAGTGGCTAAGACTCTGTGCTCCCAGTGTAGAGGACCTGGGTTCCATCCCTGGTTGGGGAACTAGATCCCATATGCTGCAACAAAAAAGAAGATGACTGTACGTGCTACAACTAAGACCCAGTGCAGCCAAAAAAATAAATATTAAAAAAAAAAATTAAAAACAGTATAAAGGCACAAAATTGTATTGTGGGTAGTAAGGGAAACTTTTACCTCATAAACTTTTGCTTTAAGAAATTGCATGCTCAGGTACCACATCACAATTTAAAATAGATTTATTAGCTATTGTTGTTGCTTAGTCTCTAAGTCATGTCCAATTCTTTGTGACCCCATGGACTGTAGCCCCCCAGGCTCCTCTGTCCTTGGGATTTTCCAGGCAAGAATACTGGAGTGGGTTGTCATTCCCTTCTCCAGGGGATCTCCCTGACCCAGGGCTTGAACCCAAGTCTCCCACACTGCAGGCAGATTCTTTATCACCTGAGCCACCAGAGAAGTCCAGGTCTTGTTAGCTATAAATTACATCAAATTTTGGCAGCTCCCAGGCCCCCATCATACAAGCTGATATAAAGATGTTAATCATAAGTGTTGTTAGAAATGTCTACATGTCCATGTTCTTACAAACAATCAGATTTGCTTTGAGGGGGGTACAAATTAATCTCATGTAGAGTAGAGATCTACAAACTTTCTGTGAAGAACCAGATATTTTGGGTTTTTCAGGTCACATACTCTATTCTTGCCTGGAGAATCCTCTTGGACAGAGGAGCCTGGTGGGCTGTGGTCCATAGGGTCACACAGAGTCAGACATGACTAAAGCAACTTAGTATGCATGATCTGTCTACAAACATTCTCTGAACAAATACTCTGTTTTGTTTACTTTGGGGTTTTTGTTTATTTGTTTTACAATGCTTTTAAAAGGTAAGAACCATTCTTAGCTCAAGAGCTATAAAAAAAACAGGCCCCATTGGGCCAGATTTGGCCTGCAGAATGGAGTTTGCCTGCTCCTAACCTATAAAAACCATGAAGGTGAACAGAGTTTCCTTTGTCTGGGACCTGTTCAAGGACTACCCTGTGGATTCTTCTTTCTTAGCTACTTTCTCTTCTTTCTTAGCTGCTTTCTCTTGATGAATTGTGTATAAATCTAGCCCAGATAAATATATGACATTCCCATGTTCTTATCTCTAGAGTATCAAGGAAACAAACTCTGGAAAATGTACACTGTTAGAGGCAGTGAGAGGAGTTTAAGAAGTATCCATAAGATCACTGAAAATTTGCCTGTTCAGAGTAAAGTTTGAATAAGAAATTTGAAAAAGTTTCTGCCATGAATTTAATGCCTTTTGAAAATATATTTTTTATTATTTTAACTTATTTTTTATTATTTTAAGCTTAGAGAAACCCTGGATCCAGCTCTGGAACCCATCCTGTTGAAACAGACTTTCATCAGTGGTGGACGACTGCTGATTCGCCTTGGAGACTCCGACATTGATTATGATAAAAACTTCAAGTTCTACATGACGACCAAACTGCCAAACCCCCACTACCTGCCTGAGGTACAAGCTGCAGGCCTGGAACCCCCAGCCTGAGAGGATTTTACTGGTGTGATGGGTCTCCTCTTGCTGAAAGGCATGACTCCTCCTAATCCCTCTTCTCCTCTTCACTCCTTCCTCCCACCATCTTCTACTCGCTTCTCTTCAGTGTCCTGACTGATTCCAGTCACCCTTCTGCTCACCTTCTGATAGGGACTCAAATCCCTCCCACTGCTGGGTCCCCAATCCCCACCCTGTCTCACTTCCCTGCGCTCCTTTTGTGCTCTCCAATCATTCTAATGAATCATCTAATTCTAATGAATTCTAATCATCTAATCATTCTTCAAGAAAATTAGAGATACCAAGGGAACATTTCAGGCAAAGATGGGCACAATAAAGAACAGAAATGGTATGGACCTAACAGAAGCAGAAGATATTAAGAAGAGGTGGCAAGAATACACATAAGAACTATACAAAAAAGATCTTCACGACCCAGATAATTATGATGGTGTGATCACTCACTGAGAGCCAAGCATCCTGGAATATGAAGTCAAGTGGGCCTAGTGGAGGTGATGGAATTCCAGTTGAGCTATTTCAAATGCTGAAAGATGATGCTGTGAAAGTGCTGCACTCAATATGCCAGCAAATTTGGAAAACTCAGCAGTGGCCACAGGACTGGAAAAGGTCAGTTTCATTACAATCCTAAAGAAAGGCAATGCCAAAGAATGGTCAAACAACCACACAATTCCACTCATCTCACATGCTAGCAAAGTAATGCTCAAAATTCTCCAAGCCAGGCTTCAACAATATGTGAACCGTGAACTTCCAGATGTTCAAGCTGGATTTAGAAAAGGCAGAGGAACAAGAGATCAAATTGCCAACATCTGTTGGATCATTGAAAAAGCAAGAGAGCTCCAGACAAACATCTACTTCTGCTTTATTGACTGTGCCAAAGCCTTTGACTGTGTGGATCACAACAAACTGGAAAATTCTGAAAGAGATGGGAATACCAGACCACATCACCTGCCTCCTGAGACATCTGTATGCAGGTCAAGAAGCAACAGTTAGAACTGGACATGGAACAACCAACTGGTTCCAAATAGGAAAAAAAGTACATCAAGGCTGTGTATTGTCACCCTGCTTATTAAACTTATATGCAGAGTTTATCATGAGAAACGCTGGGCTGGAGGAAGCACAAGCTGGAATCAAGATTGGTGGGAGAAATATCAATAACCTCAGATATGCAGATGACACCACCCTTATGGCAGAAAGGGAAGAACTAAAGTGTTCTGCCCGTAGTCCGGATCCCCAATCAGGAAAGAAGACTCCTCGAGACAAAGCAACTTGTAATAGGGGAATTTATTATTGACTCGAGCCAGGGCCTCCTGCCCTCACCAAGGGTGTGAGGACGAAAAGGCCCCGAGCCCCAGTTTTCTCGGGTATTTATTGGGTACAATTATTCAAATGTAAGCAGCAGGTAGTTGGCGCAAGCGGATTGGTTACACAGTAGGTAGTTGGCACAAACCGATTGGTTACACAGTTGCAAGGTAATTTTTGTTGGCCCAGTCCTTGTGGGCTTTCAGCTTTCCCCTGATAGGTTCCCTTTTTCTTGTTAGGCATATGTTGATTGGCTGGCTCCAGGTGGCCTGATAATTATATTACTCCAGGAAACCAGGCCTACTCCTAATCTAGGCTGCTTGTCATGGCGTTAGCCATGACAGCCTCACATTTTCCCCCTGTCTTTGTACTTTTGTAGAGGAATCTTTTTCTTTACCCTGTGATATTGGCTGATATTGTTGTCTCAATACCATAATTTGGATGGTATTTAGGCGCTCCCTAATAAATGAGACCAGACGGTTTAAAATGCATGGACCAAAGGTCAGTAACAATATTAATATTATGAGTGGACCCAGGAGGGTGGAAATCAAAGTGGTCAACCAGGGGGAGCGCTGAAACCAAGATTTAAACCAGCCTTGTTGGGCTTTTTGTTCTCTCTTCTGCTGGGCTAGTCTCTCTCTTACTTTCTGGAAAGATTTTTGTACCACCCTTGAATGGTCGATATAGAAACAGCATTTTTTTCTCAGTGCTGCACATAATCTTTCTTGTTGCAGAAACAACAAATCTAAACCTCTCTTATTTTGTAACACTACTTCAGCCAAGGAGCTCAAGGATTTTTGGAGGTGTCGTTTTACCCAAACCCAATCACCCGGGCCAATATTATGTGAGGGGATGGTCCCCTTGCTTGGACCCTCGTGTATCTCTCAAATCAATTTTTAAACATGCCAATTACCTTACTTAATGCCATCAGTGTTTGCTGAAATTGTCTCAAGGTAGGGGGTGGTAGGCATTTTTCTTCGAATATAGGACACACAGGAGGGGGTCTTTCATACAGAATCTCAAAAGGGGTAAGATTCAGCTTATAAGGGGTGTTACGTGCTTGAAAGAGCGCGAAGGGAAGGAGGGTCACCCAGTCTCCGCCAGTCTCTATTGCCAACTTTGTCAGAGTTTTTTTTTAGGGTCTGATTTATTTTTTCAACCTGTCTTGAGCTCTGGGGCTTATATTTACAATGTAACTTTTATTTTGTCCCCAGAGCTTGGGCCAGCCCTTGTACAATCTGGCTCACAAAGGCAGGTCCGTTATCAGAGCCCATAGTCACTGGCAGCCCGTACCTAGGCACTATCTCTTTTAAGATCTTTTTAGCAACCACTGTTGCTGTCTCTCTCTTAGTGGGGAAGGCTTCTACCCACCCCGAGAAGGTATCTACCAGAACCAACAGATAGCGATACCCATACTTGCCTGGTCTTACCTCAGTGAAATCTATCTCTCAGTGTTGTCCTGGCTCTTTCCCTCAGTACCTCGTTCTAGTGTGCTGTCTTTTTCCCTGTCCTCATCAGCTGGCACGCCTTGCAAGCCTGGATTATCTCTCGTACAGTTGTATTTTGTAGAGGGAACCTCAGGCAGGCCGTCTGGAGAAGTGTCAAGGTCTTGTTTTCTCCCAAGTGTGTAGTTGTGTGCAGGTGTTTACATAGGTGATGACCCAGGATGGCAGGCAATATCAGGTTGTTGTTTTGATCTCGGTACCATTTATCTTTGTCATCTTTTTGGAGGGTGGTATCCTCATTGATCTAAATGAGGTCAGGGAGGGAATAGTCGGGGACTGGCGGCAGAGTCTCTATACCAGGAGGTGGAAGTCTCACGGCTAATATGGGGGCGGCGTAGTCCCGGCTGGCCGCTTCTCGAGCAGCCGCATCAGCAGCCCGATTGCCCCATGTCCTAGGGTCTTTTTTTTTCTGGTGTTTATTTGGGTTAGGCAGGGCAAGGGCTGGGGCTTTTAGTAGGGCCCGTCTGCTTTTCTTTTGCTTGTTCCAGAGCCTGTATTAGGGCAATCAATTTTGCTTTTTGTGCAGACGTGTTTGGGGGAAGTGTCTCAGCCCATATTGTCCTGAATCATCAACTATAGCAGCTCTCGCCTTTTTTTGTCTATCTTTTACATAGCTGCTCCCATCAGTGAACCATACTAGCTCACTGTTGTTTAGCGGCACATCAGTTAAGTCTTTTCGAGCCGCCAGGGCCTCAGCCAGTATCTCACTGCAATCATGGAGAGGGCGGTCTTTTTCTGGGTTAGGTAGAAGCGTGGCTGGATTCAGGAAGCAAGGGGTCTGAAAACGCACCCGTGGGGTATCAAGCAGCAGGGCCTGGTAATGTGTCAAACGGGCATTGGAGATCTACTTACCCGGCAGCTGCTTTAAAACCCCTTTGATGGCATGGGGGCTGTAAACCCAGAGTTGCTGTCTATACATCAACTTGTCGGCGTCGCGGACAAGGAGGGCAGTGGCTGTAATGATGCGGAGGCAAGGGGGCCACCCAGAGGCCACCGGGTCCAATCACTTTGAAAGGTATGTTACCGGCTGCTTTCATGGTCTCCATTGTTGCGTCAAGACCCCCTTTTCTATTCTTTGCTTTTTATCTATAAACAGCTGGAATGGCTTATTTGGGTTAGGCAGGGCAAGGGCTGGGGCTTCTAGTAGGGCCCGTCTGAGTGTCTGGAAAGCCTGTTTCATTGGCTCAGTCTAAGTCTAGTTTGGGGTCTCTTTACTTTTCTCATACAAGGGCCGGGCCTTTTCAGCAAACCCCATGATCTACAGTCTACAATATCTAACAGTCTCCAAAAACTCTCTCACCTGGCGGGGGGTCTTGGGCTCTGGTATCTGCAATATTGTTTTTTTCATGGCCTGAGTTAGCCGCCTTTGCCCCTGCCTGATCTTATACCCCAAATAGGTGACTTCTTGCCGGGATATTTGCACCTTCTTTGCGCTAGCACGATATCCCAAGGTGCCTAGAGTCTGTAAGAGGTCACCGGTGGCACGGCTGCATGCCTCCTCTGTGGTTCTAGCCAACATAAGGTCATCCACATATTGCAGCAGGATGACCTCTGGGTGGCAAGTCCGATATTCATAGAGGTGTTCACTCAAAGCCTCATTAAACAAGGTAGGGGAGTTTTTGAACCCTTGTGAGAGGCGGGTCTAAGTTAGTTGTACTACCAGTTGGCCTTTCCCCTCAGTTCACTCAAAGGCAAATATCTCTTGGATCTGGGCCGCCACAGGTAGGCTGAAAAAAAAGCATCTTTCAAGTCTAACACAGTGTACCAAGTGTACTCAGGCAGCAGACTGCTCAGGAGGGTATACGGGTTGGGGACAGTATGGTGTATGTTACTCACCCGCTTGTTGACTTCTTGTAGATCTTGGACAGGTCTGTAATCCGTACTCCCTGGCTTTTTCACCGGTAGTAAGGGGGTGTTCTAAGGGGATTGGCACCGCTTGAGAATTCCAGCATCCATGAGCCGTCGAATGTGGGGAGTGATCTCTCGCCGAGCCTCCTGGCTCATATGGTATTGCCTCACCCTCACAGGAGTCGCCTTGGCTTTTAGTTCGATGACCACCAGATGTCTCTGTTTAGCCAGTCTCATTCTTGTTGTTTCTGCCCATGCCAACGGGTATTTGTGGACCCACGGTTGTATATCTGGTGTTATAACCTCTGAGGGCTTAGGCACAAAAAGTCTGTATTCATCTCTTAAAGCTAGAGACAAGACATGTATCGGCTGTCTAAGTCTATCCATGACTGACATTCCCCCAGGGTCAAAATGGATCTGAGCATTAACTTTAGTCAACAAGTCTCGTCCAAGTAGAGGGGCTGGGCATTCTGGTATCACCAAAAACGAATGGGACACCTGATGGGTCCCCAGATTTACTTTCTGTTCCGTGGTCTAACAATATCTTTTTGTCCCCGTGGCTCCCTGCACCAAGCTGGTTTTCTTAGACATTGGTCCCAGTTTTTGATTTAAAACAGAGTGTTGGGCGCCAGTGTCCACCATGAAGCCAACGGGTTTTCCCTGTACATGTATGGTTACCCAGGACTCGGGGAGGGGTGCCGAGTCCTGACTCCCCTAGTCACTGTCTTCTCCCGCATATAGAACTCAAGTTCCAGGGGAAATTCTCTCTCTCTGAGTTGTTCCTCTCTTCGGGTCCCTCTTAGGGCACTCATTTTTCTAGTGCCCCCGTTCTTTGCAGTAAGCGCACTGATCTTTTTTAGGGCTTGCCTTTTTGGTCTCTCTTTTTTTCCCATTTGGGGGCCTCGAGGCTCCCTCAATTTTGTTCCAGCCTTCATCCCTGCAAAAAGAATCTTGGCTAGCTCTCTCTGTTTTTTCCGGTTTTCTTTTGCCCTATGTTCTCTATCTTTTTTCCTGATCTTTTCAGCTAGTTTCTTTTTTCCTGACGAAGTCATTCCTCCCTTTCTTCTGGGGTTTCTCTATTATTAAATACCTTTTTAGCTGTTTTCAGTAAGTCTTGTATTGTCTGTTCTCCTAACCCCTCTGTCTTTTGTAATTTCCTCCTAATATCTGGGGCTGTCTGATTCACAAACGCTAGTAGAACTGCAGCACGTGATTCCTCAGCCTGGGGAGTCCATAGGTGTATATTGCCTAAAGGCTTTTATTAACCTCTCCAGGAAGGCTGACGGGCTCTCAGTGGGCTCTTGTCTTACTAAATTTACCTTCGTCAAATTTGTCGGCTTCCTAGCTGTGGCCCGAATGCCAGTCATTAGAGTCTGGTGGTACACTCGGAGACGCTCTCTACCTTCCACTCGCTCAAAATCCCAGTTAGGCCGCAACAGAGGAAACCCCTCGTCCACAAGATGAGGCTGGGCGGTTGGTCCCATCGACCCCCGGGACCCGTTTCTGCACCTCTGCCAGGATTCGCTCCCGTTCTTCCGTGGTGAAGAGCACCTGCAACAGCTGCTGACAGTCATCTCAGGTGGGGTTATGAGTGAACAAAATGGAATCTAAGAGGTTAATGAGGCCTTGGGGTTTCTCCAAAAAAGGAGGATTTGGGGTTTTCTAATTATACAGATCACTCGTGGAAAAGGGCCAGTACCGATAGGTTCGCTCTCCATCCGGGTTAGCTGGTCCCACTTGGATGGGGAGTGCCTGTACAGTAGATGAAGGTAACTCTGGGTCCCCATGATCCTGTTCACCCCTATTTTCTCTATTTCTTCTCTGGGGTCGGGGTTCTCTTATCCCTTCTGATTCATCGGGGGGGGGGGGAGGGGGGCTCTTACCCCCGGGGGAACCTGCAACGGAGGAGGGGCATATGGCGGGGGCCTAATTTCTGTCTCTAAGTCAATCAGGTTCTGGTATGAGGATTCCTGCAAGACCGGTTTTGGGCCCTTGTTTTTCTTGGCTTCTTCTGGGGGAGTGGGGGTTTCCATAATCAGGGCCTGTACATTAGGAGAATCAGGGAGTTTGTGAACAAAAGGTTTTAACCATCTGGGCGGATCTTTTACTAGATCTTGCCAGACCATAACATATGGGACTTGGCTCGGGTGGCCCCAGGGATCAGGAGCCATAATTTTTTCTTTCACTGCCTGAATAATAGAAGGTTGAAAAGTTCCCTCTGGAGGTCATCCAACTTGGAAGGCGGGTCACTCTGCAGAGCAAAAAGTTATTAATTTACTCTTTGTAACCAGTAGCGACAGATCATACGCTCTAGCCCTGACATCCGAGAAATGATCAGTTGTGAGAGAGAGTGGGGTAGATTCTCCTTGCCCCATAGCGAGAGTCAGAAGAAGGTCACCGAGAATTACCACCAAAAAATCCTATCAGGAGTGGTGGCAGCCAGGAGGTTGGGCTTGCGGTATGCTTCGTGGAACTATTTGAGTGCCTTAGTCGTTGCACGGAAGTTTTCTTGTTGGGGGCAGGCACCCTACGGGTTTCTATCCCGTTCTGTGACCCCCCTTATCCTTTCACAGGAGTCTTCCAGTGGCAGGCACCCTATCGGCTCTTAAGTGCCTGTCCCGTGCCCACACAGACGGGTTTTTATTTGGCCAGATTCTCGGTTTAGAATACGAGAAAAAAGAAAAGAGTTTCACCGTCTCGGGCTCCCGTTACTGAGGCTGACGTTGGGAGGCCTTCAGAATCCGCCAGGGAGTAGCCCTGGCTGGGACTCGTCAGTGCCCCGACAACTGTCTGCCTGTTCACTGAAACTCTCAGAAACAGAAATGAGGCTCCAAGGCTTTATAGGAGGAAGTAGACAACGACACACCAGAGAACAACGAGACAGGAGACAATGCCAGCAGTTATACAGACGCGAAAGGGCGTAGAAAAACACAGACAGACACACATCAGCTGACAACACAGAACTGGGGGGCGGGACCCCCTGAGTTTTCTCACCAGATAGAAAGCTTTCTCCTGTGCCAGATACCTTCCTGCTTCACAGCAGGGCCCCGGATTTACACTGGACTTCCTGTGCCAGATACCTTCCTGCTTCACAGCAGGGCCCCGGATTTACACCGGACTTTTCCAGACCTGCCTGAGCACCGGTGCTATTACCTGTCCTTTTTCCCCTTTGTTCCAAAGAGCGTTCTTCCCCGGTCAAGGGATCCCGGACGAGCCCCCAAATGGTCTGCCCGTAGTCCGGATCCCCCATCGGGAAAGAAGACTCCTCGAGACAAAGCAACTTGCAATAGGGGAATTTATTATTGACTCGAGCCAGGGCCTCCTGCCCTCACCAAGGGTGTGAGGATGAAAAGGCCCCGAGCCCCAGTTTTCTCGGGTATTTATTGGGTACAATTATTCAAATGTAAGCAGCAGGTAATTGGCGCAAGTGGATTGGTTACACAGTAGGTAGTTGGCGCAAACGGATTGGTTACACAGTTGCAAGGTAATTTTTGTTGGCCCAGTCCTTGTGGGCTTTCAGCTTTCCCCTGATAGGTTCCCTTTTTCTTGTTAGGCATATGTTGATTGGCTGGCTCCAGGTGGCCTGATAATTATATTACTCCAGGAAACCAGGCCTACTCCTAATCTAGGCTGCTTGTCATGGCGTTAGCCGTGACAGCCTCACATAAAGAGCCTCTTGATGAAAGTGAAAGAGGAGAGTGAAAAAGTTGGCTTAAAGCTCAACATTCAGAAAACTAAGATCATGGCATCTGGTCCCATCACTTCATGGGAAATAGATGGGGAAACAGTGGAAACAGTGTCAGACTTTATTTTTTAGGGCTCCAAAATCACTGCAGATGGTGATTGTAGCCATGAAATTAAAACATGCTTACTCCTTGGAAGGGAGGTTATGACCAACCTAGAGAGTATATTAAAAAGCAGAGACATTGCTTTGCAACAAAGGTCCGTCTAGTCAAGGCTATAGTTTTTCCAGTGGTCATGTATGGATGTGAGAGTTGGACTATAAAGAGAGCAGAGGGCCTAAGAATTGATGCTTTTGAACTGTGGTGTTGGAGAAGACTCTTGAGAGTCCCTTGGACTGCAAGGAGACCCAACCAGTTCATCCTAAAGGAAATCAGTCCTGAATATTCATCAGAAGGACTGATGCTGAAGCTGAAACACCAATACTTTGGCCACCTGATGTAAAGAACTGGCTCAAAAAACCACTACAATATTGTAAAGTAATTAGCCTCCAACTAATAAAAATAACTGAAAAAAAACAAACAAACAAAAATAGCATCTCCAAAAAAAAGAAAAGATCCTGATGCTGGGAAAGATTGAAGGCGGGAGGAGAAGGGGACGACAGAGGATAAGCTGGTTGGATGGCATCACCGACTCAATGGACATGAGTTTGAGTAAACCCCGGGAGTTGGTGATGGACAGGGAGGCCTGGTGTGCTGCAGTCCATGGGGTCACAAAGAGTCCGACATGACTGAGCAACTCAGTCAACTGAACTGAATCATTCTTCTCTCTCCTCGGAACCAAGGCCATCTGTCCCCTCTTTTTGTGGCTGAGAAATGACTCAGAGCCTGAGAGCCTCCAGGGGTGGGGGGATCTGTCAATGTCTAAGTGTGCTGGCGCCCAGCAGACAGCCTCAAATGAGAAGATGGCCTACTTGAGAACTCTGGTGACCAATGACATCAGAGGGTCATGATTCTAATGCCTGGAGTCTGTACTTAGAGCTCTGGGGGAGGGGCATCTTGTCCCCTTCCTCGTGCTCTCAGACTATTGAGGGGAGCTGTGTGAACCCCGCATCCATCCACAAGTCTCTGAACTGCAGTAAGATCCAGAAGATTCCCTCCTCTTGTGCTGCAGAGCCGGAGGCAGTTGTAACAGAAAAGAAGACAGCTGGGATTCCTCTCTCCCTCGTCACAGGGAGCTCTGAAGGGCAGCTCCTCCTACCCACCTACCCATCCCCACTTCCCTTCCCCACCCCCTCACAGCCTGGGGCTGCCTCCACTCCAGGCACAGCCGCTAGCTCTGCAGGATCTTCCCAGCCCCAGAGGCCCCCACCCCTTCTCTAGTGGCGTCCAAGGAGTGAGAGAAGGGAATTTTCCTCAAATTCACTCCTCTAAAACTCCCACTAAAAGTCATCTTGGAATATAACATTCCAAAGAGTATCATTTCATTTTAATGACTGAATCCTCATAGCTGCCTGTCTTCCCTAGATGTATTCAGGTTGAATTGACACCCTTCTTGCATAAAATGAGGGAAATGCTCTTAAAAGCCTAGGTCAGGGTTTTGCTTGTCAGCCTCAAGGGGTTTAAATGCCTAGCCGCTGCCAGAGCTCACTTCCCAAGGGCCATTTTAGGTTTAAGAAAGCTTAGTTGGTAAAGAATCCACCTGCAATGCAGGAGACCCTGGTTCAATTCCCGAGTTAGGAAGATCCCCTGGAGAAGGGATAGGCTACCCACTCCAGTATTCTTGGGCTTCCCTGGTGGCTCAGATGGTAAAGAATCTGCCTGCAATGCAGGAGACCTGGTTCAATCCCTGGGTTGGGAAGATCCCCTGGAGGAGGGCATGGCAACCCACTCCAGTATTCTTGCCTGGAGAATCCCCATGGACAGAGGAGCCTGGCGGGCTACAGTCCACAAGGCAGCAAAAGAGTCGGACACAACTGAGTGACTGAGCACTACTCATGTGCTGATTCACAGCCTTCAGTTTCTCACTTATTTAACTTTCGGAAGAATATCACACACCTCCCCAATCCGAGCTCTGTGACTGCAGGTAGATTATTACACTTCTTGGATCATCAAGTCAATCAGCTAAAGTGGAGATAAAGCTTGCTTCAAGGATTTGTCTGTGAAGGTTAAATAACAATAATGTGTGTAGATAAAAAACAAGGTCCTCCTGAATAGTACATGGAACTATATTCAATATACTGTGGCAAACCATAAAATGGGAAAGAATATAAAAGGGAATGTGAATGTTTACATATATGTATATGTATAAAACTGAATCACTTTGCTGTGTAGCAGAAACTAACACATTTTAAATCAACTATGTGTCAACAAAATTGTTTAAAATTTTGTAAGAATGTTTATAAAATAAATGACATTTAAACACCACATGTATGATTTTTGCTGTTGACTTACTCCCTGGTGGCTCAGATGGTAAAGCGTCTGACTGCAATGCAGGAGGTGCGGGTTCAATCCCTAGGTCAGGAAGATCCCCTGGAAAAGGAAATGGCAACCCACTCCAGTATTCTTGCCTGGAGAATCTCATGGACAGAGGAGCCTTGCTGGGTACAGTCCATGGAGTCACAAAGAGTCAGACACAACTGAGCGAGTTTCCCTAGCCAAGTGATGTCAGAATATTATAGCAACAATTTTTCATAAAAATAGTATGATGAGACAAAGTATATAAAACCCCAGTATCAATGGTTTCTTTTTAACCCAGGCAAACTATGTGAAAGCCATATAGCTTCTTTTTAACAAAGGTAAACATTGTGAAAGTCACTATAAGTGATTTTTATTAGCCCATTTAGCCTCACAAATACCCTATGCATTGTTGCTTCCTATTTTCCCAGTTTTTCTCCTTAAAAAAAAAAAAAAAAAAAAAAAACTTTTTGACTGCACCAGATGACATGTGAGATCTTAGTTCCCTGACCAGGGATCGAACTTGCACCCCCTGCATTGGAAGCACTAATCTTTAGCCACTGGACCACCAGGGAAGTCCCCTATTTTCCCAATTTTTAAGGATCAGGACCTGAAGCTCAGAATGGACTGGCTTGTTCTACGTCACATGCACACTGACAGGTAAAGCTAGAATTTGAGCCTGCTTCTTTCTAACCCTTTGCTGGCTCACCTTTCCATAAAATACAATTCTCTAATGGTGGCATTTGAGGAGCAAGATTGTCACTCACGGCAGTAGAGAAAATTGCATTATAATTTTGGGAGACATGAGACTTCCCTGGTGGTCCAATATCTAAAACTCCACACTCCCAATGCAGGGAGCCTGGGTTCGATCCCTTGTCAGGGAACTAGATCCCACATGCCACAATTATGCCACAGCTAAAGATTCTACATGCTGCAATGAAGATCAAAGATCTCACGTGCTGCAACTAAAACCCAGTACAACCAAATAATATAGCTAAATAATTAAAAAAAAAAAAAAAAGAACTTAGTGAGACTAGGATTTTATTGCTTGCCTTGTGTGGGTAGCAAGTGTGTTCACCATTAGACCTGGAATACATTCAGCTGGGCAATAATGAGCCCTGTTCTAATAAAGAAAACCGTCCATATATTATTAGTCTGAACCAGTTACTCTCTGCTTCTCTTCTAGGTGTGTATCAAAGTTACCATCATCAATTTCACTGTAACCAAATCAGGTCTGGAGGATCAGTTGTTAAGGTAAAAAACAAAGGGCAGGTGGGGAGGGAGTGGCGGGGAGAGCAAAGATTTCCTCATATTTTGTTTAGAAATTTTGACAGAAAAAGATTAGCTTTCAAATAGAGGTATGGGGGCAAATGATGAAAGGGCAAGTGAGGGGAGACATCAGTTTGCATGTTTAGACTAGAGAAGCTAGAGGTATAGCCCCTTTCTTTTCTTTTTCTTTTGAGATTTATGTGTTATTTGATGGACATTCTGAGGGCTTCGAGCCTGGGAGACAGGACTCTCAGATCATTCTGAAGGACTGCTCTGAAGAGGCAAGGAGGGGAGCCAGGATATATAAGAGTTTTTGCAACAAAGTAACCAAAAGGTTGCTGTTAATTAAAGAAAACTTCCCTCATAAAAGGGCTTCCCTCATAGCTTAGTCAGTAAAGAATCTGCCTGCAATGAAGGAGACCCAGGTTCGATTCCTGGCTTGGAAAGATCCCCTGGAGAAGGAAATGGCAATCCACTCCAGTATTCTTGCCTAGAGAATCCCAAGGACAGAGGAGCCTGGTGGGCTACAGTCCATGGGTCACAAGAGTCAGACACACTTTAGAGACTAAACCACCACCACCAAAGGAAACGGGATTAAGTCAAGTTAAGGAATCTAGTGCTTTTCTATGTATGGGAAGATGCAAGAATCTGGGCTCCCTGAAATCATTCCTTTGAAATGCACCTTACCTATCTGGGGCCAGCATCCTGTGCTTTCTCATCATGAATAAAGCCCCCTTTTTCGATGCAACCAAGAATTGTTTCAGAGAGGTGGTGGGATTTTATGAATCTCCCCTCTTAGTAGGAAAAGAATGTTCCAGGCACCATTTTCAGCTTGGGACAAGCAGTCGTTAGAAACAGAAATTGAATGATTAGAGAAATGAAGCACTGAGCAGATTTTCCTAAGAGAAGACGAGCAGAAGCCATGGGAACTGTGGTCAGGTGCTGGTCTCTGAGATCTAAGATAAAGAATTAAAACGTGTATATAATGCAGCAAATAGTCACTGAGGACACCCAGAAGAGGGGCCTATGCACTAGGATTTGGCTGGTAGCATTAATATTCAGGTAAGTAGTATTAAGGATACAAACAATGAGATATTTGGAAAGAAAAATAGAACCCTAGAGCCCTGAGAAAGACCTAACTTAGGGATTCACTTTGGCACCAGTGATGTCGTGCGACTCGAGAGGCCTGAGTTGGAAGAACAAAGGATCAAGCTCATCGTGAGGATCAACACTGATAAAAACCAACTGAAAGCTATTGAAGAGAAAATCCTGAAAATGCTCTTCACATCTGAGGGAAATATTCTGGACAATGAAGAACTCATTGACACACTCCAGGATTCAAAGGCAAGTGAAATATTTTTATTATTTATAAACAGTGTGTTACTTCAAAAGATATAACTGCACCCTTTAAGGGTCCTGCCAGTTTATTTTATTTTTAACTTTGTGGGGTCTTCATTGCTGTGCATGGGCTTTCTCTAGTTTCGCGAGTGGGGACTTCTCTCCAGTATCCTATCACCTGTATCTGTAAACTAGTTTCTGTCTGCAAGGCGTTGCCTTGAGGACATCCTTCCTATAGAGTAGAGACATCATTGTTGTACAGTAGAAACCAACACAACATTGTAAGCAATTTTCTTCCAATTAAAAAATAAATTTAAAATTTTTCTTTTTTTAAAAAAAGAGTAGAGTCAGGATTGATTGCTCCTGGGCTGCACTTACTGCCACTTCCTGCCTATAGTTCATAGGCCAGGGGTTCTATAATGATTGCTCATGGTCCCTGCCCTAGACCCTGTGACTTCAAATCCTAGGATTTCCCAACCTAGGGATGTCCACACCTGAAGAAGACGAGAGAGTGGTGAACAGGGACAGACAGCAATAGGGAAAGGCAGAGAGACTGAAGGAGACAGAGGAGGGAATCTTGGAAACCCCACTGTCCAGAAGGCTCCCCAGAGCCACAAACCCAAAAGACAGAAAACCAAGAGAGCAGCGAGAGACCTTGACAACATCTCTAGCTTACTTACGATTATGGTTATTGTTTAGTCACTAGTCGTGTCCGACTCTTTGCGACCCCTTGGACTGTAGGCCACCAGGCTCCTCTGTCTGAAGACCCAGGCAAGAATACTAGAGTGAATTGCCATTTCCTCCTCCAGGGGATCTTCCCAACCCAGGGACTGAACAAGTGTCTCCTGCATTGGCAGGCAGATTCTTTAACACTGAACCAACAACCCTTCTCAAACAACAGCTTCTACCCCCGGTTTTCCCTGTATGTACACCTGGAGTACTGGGAAAAGAGAGAGAACATTACGTTTCCTTGTTATTTCAGAGTGCGATGTGGTACCACTGCTTTTCGGGCTCTCTCCACCCCCCTCTCGAGAGCAGTTTCATGGATATCCTTTCTCCCCTCCTATCTCCTTTCGTTACAGGAACCCTGGATCACTTGAGGACTGCTCATGATGAAGCCAGGGAGCAATTGCATGTTAGTGTGTCCATTTCAGAAGGCACCCAGGTTCCAGGCTCAGAGAAATTCTGCTGCACTTCTCCCCCAGTCTCCTGTGTTGCCTATTTTCTTCTGCCCATCCCTAACTCTGCCTGGAAAGGAGGTCAGCTCAGTTAGAAGGAGGTCACTGAGTCCTGAGACTGAGTCATGTGTCTGGGGAGCCTCCTTATTATAATCATGAATTCGTCATCTTCTTTCTTTCCTAGACCTAACTGGGTATGTTCCCCAAATCCCACCATTTTTTGGAAGCACATCAAGGACTTGTTTTCTTATGTTTATTCAGATCACTTCCGGTGCCATTAAAATCAGACTGAAGGAAGCCGAGTCTACTGAACGGATGATAAACATCGCTCGTGAGAAGTATCGTCCTGTGGCCACTCAAGGCTCTGTTATGTACTTTGTCATTGCAAGCCTCTCAGAAATAGATCCCATGTATCAGTACTCACTAAAATATTTTAAACAGGTAAGTGCGTGGTTGTTGTTGTTAAAGAAATATATCAGTGCCTCATGAGCGAAATGAAGAAGGGCATGGAAACCCACTCCAGTATTTTTGCCTAGAGAATCTCATGGGCTGAGGGGCCTGGTGGGCTATAGTCCATAGGGTCACAAAGAGTCGGACATGACTGAAGTGATTTTCACTTCCACTTCAGGAGCAAAGAAGCTATTTCTGACCCTCCATAAAAATAAGTGAGGACTTCCCTGGTGGTCCATTGGTTAAGACTCTGCACTCCCAATGCAAGGGACATGGGTTCAATCCCTGGTCAGGGAACTAAGGTCCCCTCAGGCTGCAAAGTGTCCCCCCCCCCCCCAAAAAAAAGACACAATATGGCTACCAAGTGGGCGAGGGAAGGGTGGGATGAACTGGGAAACTGACATATACACACGGTTGATACTATAAAATAGATAATTAATGAGAACCTATTGTATAGCACAGGGAACTCTATTCAGTGTTCTGTGGTGACCTAAATGGGAAGGAAATCCAAAAAAAGAGGGGATATATGAAAGCTTGTGACTGATTCACTTCACTTTACAGGAAGAAACTAACACAACATTGTAAAGAAACTATACTATAAAATTAATAAAAATTAATTTTAAAAAAGACTTTAAAATATTCAGACAATTTTTATACACTAGGCCAAGCTTCGTTTTTCCTCTAGATGTCTTGTTTAGTCCCCTTGGTATGGTCAGGGGGCCAGCAACAATAGGAGCTGCAGGAGAGAATGGTAATGAACTGAGAGAAATAGGAGGCACATTGTATAGACACACCTGGGCTCTCTTCCAACAAGACGTGCATCTGTTGCAGCAGCCTTTACAAGCCATTCCACTTGTTCCTAATGGCAGGGTTGCTGTTCTCACAAGGGGTTGCCATCTCCCCCTTTACTTGGTGGGTATTAAACCAAGCTTCCCAGGTAGCACAGTGGTAAAGAATCCACCTGCCAAGGGACAAGACTCAAGAGACACAGCTTTGATCCCTGGGTCAGGAAGATCCCCTGGAGAAGGAAATAGCTACCAACTCTGGTATTCTTGCCTGGGAAATCCCATTGACAGAGAAGCCTGGCAGGCTACAGTCCATGGGTGCACAAAAAGTTGGACACGATTGAGCACAGACATACACACACACACACACACACACACACACACACACATTAGACCAAGCTAGTTAAGGAGAGGTAAATCCTTTCACTCCACCTAAATGACTCTGATAATGCTTTTCTCATCCTGGGTGTTTTGCAATTCATGCTTTTCAAGGTTTTTGTTTTTTCATTTTAGCATGCCTCACAGCTTGAGGGATCTTAGTTCCCCAACCAGGGACTGAACCCAGGCTCTCAGCAGTGAAAGCACTGATTCCTAACCACTAGATCACCAGGGAATTTCCGTGCTTTTCAAGATTTTAAAATCTCCTTTGAGCAATAAAAATGAAGATGCTCTGAAAATATGTTGGACTGACAGAAAAAAAAAATTGTAGGATGAATCATCAAAACACTGAAATTTTTCAGTTTGGAAGGGAAACTAGAAACCCAAAACACAACTGCAGGTGACAACCCTGGCCAAGACATCCTCTACCAAACCATCCATAAATCCGTTTCACACTGAAATCATTTAGGGTGTGTCAGGATTCACTATGTTTTATTTGAGCACCGAACTTACCACCTATTCACTGGACTTTAAACTCTGCCTCTTGTCAGGTTGTTAAAGAATGCCCAATCCTCTTTTTTTCTGAGTGTGTTAAAGTAACAATTCCATTATTCTTTGTTGACCAAACTCTCCCAATTCTCTAGAATAAAGGTATGCCTCCTTGAAGCTCTTTAAAAAAAAAATTTTTTTTATTGAAGTAGAGTTGGTTTACAGTATTGTGTTAGTTTCAGGTGTTTATCAAAATAAGTCAGTTATACATACACATTTTTGTTTTGTTTGTTCAGTCTTTAAGTCATGTCCAACTCTTTGCAACCCCATGGACTGCAGAACATTAGGCTTCCCTGTCCTTCACTGTCTCACAGAGTTTGCTCAAACTCATGTCCATTGAGTCTGTGATGCCATCCAACCATCTCATCCTCTGTCACCCACTTCTCCTCTTGCCCTCATATTTCCCAGCATCAGGATCTTCTTCGATGAGTTAGCTCCTCACATCAGGTGGCCAAAGTATTGGAGCTTCAGCTTCAGCATCAGTCCTTCCAATGAATATTCAGGGTTGATTTCCTTTAGGATGGACTGGTTGGATCTCCTTGCAGTCCAAGGGACTCTCAGGAGTCTTCTCTAGATTCTTTTCCCATGTAAGTCATGACAGGGTATTGAGTAGAGCTCCCTGGGCTTTTAATTTTAGGGAATGGAGGCTTGTCTTTTGGTGAGGAGCCTGAGAGAGTCAGCTCTTGTACTCCATCCTGTTGGCAGGAGAAGTGGATACAGCGAGGCCTGCACAAGGGCTGTGCAGCATTTTTAGGGGCGAGTGAAGCATACTTCTTGACCCCGATCTGCCTTGGTCCTCAGCTGGCTTCCAGCAACTAGTCACCTTTGACCTACCTGATCTCCCCACGAGCAATGCATCTTGACCCCTCTAAAGGTGACCAAAAGATTGGGCATCGTGACCTCACCTCACATCGTTGCCCTTTGTGCTGTGGATCCTCAAAGCTGAAGCCACATGGGTGGCCCTCCCCAGTCACCGCTGCAAGATGCTCTTGCCCACGACTTCCAGGCAAGCCCATCTGTTCAGGCTCTGCTCACCTTCATCACACAGCCTGAGACCCTTGGGAATTTTTGGATCTTCTCTCCCCCGTTGCCTTGCGCTACTTGGAAGTGGCAGGAAATGGGTGGGGCTGCTTCTGTCCCTCTCACATGAAACCTCAATGCCAGCATCTCTGCCGCCTTCCTGATATTCTTGTAATGTGTGTAGGGCATCTTTTGGGAAGTAGACCTGTTCCCAGAATTTCTATGTAGGAAGCAGGGTGGAAGTCTCCTTTAAAATTGAGAGCGTGTGCTCAGTCGTGTCCAACTCTTTGCAACCCCCTGGACTACAGCCTGCCAGGCTTCTCTGTCCATGGAATTTTCCAGGCAAGAATACTGGAGTGGGTTGCCATTTCCTTCTCGTGGGGATCTTCTTGACCCAGGGATCAAACACATGTCTCTTGCATCTCCTACACTGGCAAGCAGATCCTTTACCACTGAGCCACCCAGGAAGCCCCCTTTAAAACTGGTTTCTCTTAAATTTCAAAGAAAAGTCTTGCACATTCTTCCCACACACTAAGAATTATCTTGTGGAAATGCCAAGAAGAGGGCATGACTCTGACATCCTGCCCTGCTAAAACCATGCAACCCAGAATGGGACTTGAACTTACAGTCTTTTAACCGAGATCAGGCCTGGTCTCAGGGCTTAATGAAGGTCACGTTTTTGATGTCTTATCACAGAAAGAATTCAGTGATAGACAAGGGGATAGGTAAGAACTGAATGTATTTAGAGAGAAACATACTCCACAGACACAGTGTGAACCATCTCAAAAGACCAGACTGGCCCCAGGGTATGGGGATGTCACTTTTTATAGGTGTGGGTAATTTCATGAGTGGGAGGAGTATTCCAGCTATTATGGGGAAGGAGTGGATTTCAGGAACTGGGCCACTGCCCACATTTTGACATTTATAGTCAACCTTGGAATTGTCAGCTTCCCTGATAGCTCAGCTGGTAAAGAATCCACCTGCAGTGCAGGAGAAGGGATAGGCTATTCACTCCAGTATTCTTGGGCTTCCCTTGTGGCTAAGCTGATAAAGAATCTGCCTGCAATGAGGGAGACCTGGGTTCAATCCCTGGGTTGGGAAGACCCCCTGGAAAAGGGAAAGGTTACCCACTCCAGTATTGTAGCCTGGAGAATTCAGAGTCGGACACAACTGAGTGACTTTCACTTGGAATTGTCATGGCACCTGTGGGTATGTCATTTAGTTTGCTGATGTATTACAATGAGGCTCAAGGTCTAGGGGAAGTCAACTAATCCGCCATCTTGAACCTATTTGCTTCTAATCAGTTTATGTTGTGTCCTCGGGCTATGTCATTGTTTTTAAAGATTGTGCCCTGCCGCCTTCTCTCCTGCTTCACTTAGACCTCTCATCCAAAGTGATTTATCAAATGTGATTTGAGGATATGAGAAACTGGTTCTGCCAGCTCACCTTCATTTTCCATTTTCTGTCCCACATCAAGATGATCCCTACAGAACAGTCAAGAATTTGGCATTGGTCCATTTCTGGAAAATGGGGAGAGGAAAAGGAACACACAGAACACTACATATAAATGTGTGAATTGGGGATGAATCCTGGACTTCTGTCATTGTACACTATTCACCTCCTGTGCTGCTACACATTTAGTCACTAAATTTGGGGGAGTCCGGGTGAAGAGCAGGGATTTTTTTTCCTTCACAAAATTGAATTAAATCAGAGACACTGATAGAGTTCTCTTTCACAGTTGTTCAACACAACAATTGAGACGTCTGTAAGGATAGATGATCTACAGCAGCGCATGGAAATACTGCTGGAACAGACTCTCCTAACTGCTTATGTCAATGTGTCAAGAGGACTTTTTGAACAACATAAACTGATCTACAGCTTTATGCTCTGTGTTGAGATCATGCGTCAGCAAGGAAGGTTAACTGAAGCTGAATGGAATTTCTTTCTTCGAGGTTCTGCAGGACTGGAGAAGGTACCTGTGTAAAGTTTAGACAGTGAATGTTATTAGATAGAGCTCATAAACACCTAGCAATGCTCCAAAGTGACTCTGCTAACTGAAAGTTTTACCTTCAGCTGTGTGGCCCACTGGGAGTCTGGGACCCAGGCTATAACTTAGTCCTGTCTTCAGTAGCTGTGTAGTGACTATAACATTTGACCTCTTTATGCAGCAGTGTCCTCACCTATAGAAAAGGGATGTTGGAAGTAACCAGTGAGGTAGCATATGGTGAAGCCAAATCCAGCCTCTCCACCCTGACACCAAGTTAAATCTTGGAGACAGAGTTTTAGGTGAAGTAGAAGAAAATAGCTTTATTGCTTTCCAGACAGAGGGGGCCACAGTGAACTAACACTGTGTGTCCCAACCTAGAGGGGATGGTGGAGAGTTTTAGAGTAATGGTTCAAAGAGGGTGTGATCAGCTTGTGGACATTCTTTTGAATGGTTGGTGGTGAGGTGAGTGAGAGTCAGCATCATCAGCCTCTGGTTCCAACCCTTCTGGTGTCTCCATGCTTGTGGGCATCTTACCATCATTAACATTTAACTTCTCCCACCTGGTGGGAGTTTCAGTATCTACAAAACACCTCAAAAATACTGCTGTGTATACCCCCTGAAGGGGAACCAGACTTTGCCCCAAGGCTGCACTATTGTTTCTTGACTGTTTCCCCCTTGCCTCCACATCCCCTCCCTTCCCTTATTAGCAGCTGATTGAACCTGCTTCTTTCTGACAACGGTCTGTCTAGTCAAAGCTATGGTTTTTCCAAAGTTACATATGGATGTGAGAGTTGGACCATAAAGAAAGCTGAGCGCCAAAGAACTGATGCTTTTGAACTGTGGTGTTGGAGAAGACTCTTGAGAATCCTTTGGACTGCAATGAAATCCAACCAGTCCATCCTAAAGGAAATCAGTCCTGAATATTCATTGGAAGGACTGATGCTGAGGCTGAAGCTCCAATACTTTGACCACCTGATGCAAAGAACTGACTCATTAGAAAAGACCCTGATGCTGGGAAAGATTGAGGGCAGGAGGAGAAGAGGATGACAGAGGATGAGATGGTTGGGTGGCATCACGGACGCAATGGACATGAGTTTGAGCAAGCTCCAGGAGTTGGTGATGAACAGGGAGGCCTGGCATGCTGCAGTCCATGGGGTCGCAAAGAGTTGGACATGACTGAGTGATTGAACTGAACTGAACCTGCTTATTGGAACTCATGGAAGGTTATGGAGGCTGAATGAAGCCTATTTCCTATAATCAAGAAATCAAGGGACACAGAAAGGTTTGGGGCCTATGAGTCCCAAGGGTCCTGCTTGGTTTTGATGAGAACATGTTTTAAAAAGTTGACAATTTACAAATGGGAAGAGTTAAAATCCAGTAAAAGTAGTAATTCACAGATCTGACCATAGTGTTTGTGAAGTCATGATCCTCTCTTGCCTGGACACATCTTTCATTATAAAACATGGGGAAGAATAGAATTTGCTTGTTGCCTTCTGTAATAACATAATATTTGTCTAACTTGCTCCAGTCCCTCTAACTGGCCTAACCCACCCACATACCACAGACCTGGTCACTCACAGATCAGAAGCACAGCCACCCGACCCTTGACTACCATCCAGCCCAACTCTAAACTCTTGGCTTTGTTCTGTCCATCTGAAGCCCTGCCCTTGGCCCCTACAGACCTGACACCTACACGAACTTGCCAGTATTTGAGCCTCAATGTATCACTGGAACATTGGACTTCATGCTTTCATTTGACCCAGCCCTCTGAGTCAAGCCCAGGCAAGACCTCTCCACCCAACAGTCCTGCTTCCCTGACCCTCACCCTCCCTGCATATATACATATTCTATTAATCCTCTCCTAACACTGTTTTCTTGCCTTTTCCTACTGTTCATGGGGTTCTCAAGGCAAAAATACTGGGGTGGTTTGCCATTCCCATTTCCAGTGGACCATGTTTTGTTAGACTAAAGGTCCATATAGTCAAAGCTATAGTTTTTCCAGTAGTCATGTTCCGATGTGAGAGTTGGACCATAAAGAAGACCTTGATGCTTTCAAACTGTGGTGTTAGAGAAGACTCTTGAGAGTCCCTTGGACAGCAAGGAGATGAAACCAGTCAATCCTAAAGGAAATCAACCCTGAATATTCATTGGAAGAAATGATGCTGAAGCTGAGGCTCTAATACTTTAGCCACGTGATGCAAAGAGCCGACTCATTTAGAAAAGACCCTGATGCTGGGAAAGACTGAATGCAAAAAGGTGAAGAGGGTGGCAGAGGTTAGATGGCATCAGTAACTCAATGGACATGAATTTGAGCATACTCCTGGAGTTAGTGAAGGACAAGGAAGCTTGGCATGCTCCAGTCCATGGTGTTGCAAAGAGTCAGACATGACTTAGCAAATGAACAGCAATATTCAGACCAGGCAAATCTATAGGGATAGAACGCTTTCAAAGTTTAGTTCCCAAGCACTAAATTTTCAAAGAACTAGTTTTAGCTGTTTAAGGCTAGAGGGCATGGGCAGGTGGGAGGGAAATTACTAAACACATCATGGTTTTGTGTGTGTATGTGTGTAAGGATATAAAATATTCTATAATATTCTAAAACTGACTGTGGTCATAGTTACAATAACTGTGAGTTTACTAAAACACACTGGATTGTATGCTTTAAATGGATGAATTCCATGGTATCTGTATTGTATCTCAATAAGCTATTTTAGGGCTTCCCAGGTGGCTCAGTGGTAAAGATCCCACCTGCTAATGCAGGAGACGTGGGTTTGATCCCTGAGTCGGGAAGATCCCCTGGAGAAGGAAATGGCAGCCCACACCAGTATTCTTGTCTGGAGAACCCCATGGACAGAGGAGCCTGGCAGGCTGCGGTTCGTGGGGTCGCAAATTCCCATTGAATTGCTTTGACATCTGGGTCAGAAATCAAATGGCTGTATAAATGTGGGTCTGTTCATAGGTTCTTTATCACAGCAAGTACTGCATCAATAATAATAGCAAAATACTGATTCTTTTAAACAGGCAAATTATTTGAACAGTCACTTCATAAAGGAAGAATAGCCAATAAATATTTGAAAAAGTGTTAAACACCATAACTCATGAGTTCTATATTAAAACTACCACGAAATGATGGTATCAAAATGACTACAATTAAAACAACAAGATCTCTCTTACGTGTGGAATCTAAAAAGGAAACAAACAAAAGAAAACAAAAACACAGAACTCATAGAAACAGAGAATAGATCAGTACCTGCCAGAAGCATGATGTGGGGAGAGGGCAAAACAGGGACTTCGTGCTTTTAAGCATTCAGTCAGTTCAGTTCAGTCGCTCAGTCGTGTCTGACTCTTTGCGACCCCATGAACTGCAGCAGGCCAGGCCTCTCTGTCCATCACCAATTCCTGGAGTTCGCACAAACTCATGTCCATTGAGTCAGTGATGCCATCCAACCATCTCATCTTCTGTCGTCCCCTTCTCCTCCTGCCCTCAATCTTTGCCAGTATCAGGGTCTTTTCAAATGAGTCAGCTCTTTGCATCAGGTGGCCGAAGTACTGGAGTTTCGGCCTCAACATCAGTCCTTCCAATAAACACTCAGGACTGGTTGGATTTCCCTGCAGTCCAAGGGATTCTCAAGAGTCTTCTCCAACACCACAGTTCAAAAGCATCAATTCTTTGGCATTCGGCTTTCTTTATAGTCCAACCCCCACATCTATAAATGACTACTGGAAAAACCATAGCCTTAACAAGATGGACCTTTGTTGACAAAGTAATGTCTCTGCTTTTTAATATGTTGTCTAGGTTGGTCATAACTTTCCTTCCCAGGAGTAAGCGTCGTTTAATTTCATGGCTGCAATCACCATCTGCAGTGATTTTGGAGCCCAAAAACATAAACTCAGCCATTGTTTCCACTGTTTCCCCATCTATTTGCCATGAAATGATGGGACCAGATGCCATGATCTTAGTTTTCTGAATGTTGAGCTTTAAGTCAACTTTTTCACTCTCTTCTTTCACTTTCATCAAGAGCCTCTTTAGTTCTTCTTCCCTTTCTGCCGTAAGGGTGGTGTCATCTGCATATCTGAGGTTATTGATATTTCTCCCGGCAATCTTGATTCCAGCTTGTGCTTCCTCCAGCCCAGTGTTTCTCATGATGTACTCTGCATAGAAGTTAAACAAGCAGGGTGACAATATACAGCCTTGATGTACCCCTTTTCCTATTTGGAACCAGTCTGTTGTTCCACGTCCAGTTCTATCTGTTGCTTCCTGACCTGCATACAGGTTTCCCAAGAGGCAGGTGAGGTGGTCTGGTATTCCCATCTCTTTCAGAATTTTCTACAGTTTATTGTGATCCACACAGTCAAAGGCTTTGGCATCATCAATAAAGCAGAAATAGATGTTTTCCTGGAACTCTTGGTTTTTCAAGGATCCAGCGGATGTTGGAAATTTGATCTCTGGTTCCTCTGCCTTTTCTAAATCCAGCTTGAACATCTGGAAGTTCACGGTTCACGTATTGTTGAAGCCTGGCTTGGAGAATTTTGAGCATTACTTTACTAGCGTGTGAGATGAGTGCAATTGTGTGGTCATTTGAGCATTCTTTGGGATTGCCTTTCTTTGGGATTGTAATGAAACTGACCTTTTCCAGTCCTGTGGCCACTGCTGAGTTTTCCAAATTTGCTGGCATATTGAGTGCAGCATTTTCACAGCATCATCTTTTAGGATTTGAAATAGCTCAACTGGAATTCCATTACCTCTACTAGCTTTGTTCATAGTGATGCTTCCTAAGGCCCACTTGACTTCGCATTCCAGGATGTCTGGCTCTAGGTGAGTGATCACACCATTGTGATTATCTGGGTCATGAAGATCTTTTTTGTACAGTTCTTCTGTGTATTCTTGCCACCTCTTCTTAATATCTTCTGCTTCTGTTAGGTCCATACCATTTCTGTCCTTTATTGAGCCCATCTTTTTGCCTGAAATGTTCCCTTGGTATCTCTAATTTTCTTGAAGAGATCTCTAGTCTTTCCCATTCTATTGTTTTCATATATTTCTTTGCATTGATCACTGAGGAAGGCTTTCTTATCGCTCCTTGCTATTCTTTGGAACTCTGCATTCAGATGCTCATATCTTTCCTTTTCTCCTTTGCTTTTTCCTTCTCTTCTTTTTGCGGGTATTTGTCCCATTACTTCATGGCAAATAGATGGGGAAACAATGGAAACAGTGACAGACTTTATTTTCTTGGGCTCCAATATCACTACACATGGTGACTTCAGCCATGAAATTAAAAGACGCTTGCTTCTTGGAAGTAAAGCTATGACCAACCTAGACAGCATATTAAAAAGCAGAGACATCACTTTACCAGCAAAGGTCCATCTAGTCAAAGCTATGGTTTTTCCAGTAGTTATGTATGGATGTGAGAGTTGGACCATAAAGAAACTGAGTGCCAAAGAATTGATGCTTTTGAACTGTGTTGGAGAAGACTCTTGAGAGTTTCTTGGACTGCAAAGAGATCAAATCAGTCAATTGTAAAAGAAATCATCCCTGACTATTCACTGGAAAGACTGATTCTGAAGCTGAAGCTCCAGTACTTTGGCCACTTGATGGGAAGAACTGACTCATTAGAAAAGACCCTGTTGATGGGAAAGATTGAAGGCAGAAAAAGGGGTCAAGAGAGGATGAGATAGTTGGATGGCATCACAGACTTGATGGACGTGAGTTTGAGCAAGCTCTGGGAGTTGGTGATACACAGGGAAGCCTGGCATGCTGTAGTACATGGGGTCTCAATGAATTGGACATGACTGAACGACTGAAATGAACTGAACTGAACTGAACTGATAAAAGCCTCAGGCAAATATTCATTAAATTTTCAAAGACCTAGTTTCAGTCTACAATTATAGCTGTTTCTCTGTCTCTTTTAAAACTATTTACCCACATGTAAGAGCTTCATGAAATATTGCCAGATGGCATATGATACTTTTCCCTGAAATTTCTGGGAATATGTGAAATAATTAGACATATACACTCAGCCCAGCTGGAAGTGGGCTTGCTGCTTATTTTGCTCTACTTCTCAGATTTCCCTGTCTCCTAGAAGTGAGAACATCTAGGAACTGGATTTGAAAACTAGTTCTCTAGGGAAAAAATCATCAATATAAGAATATTTGAGGGGTGGGGAGAGACCGGTGTGGCATGTTGGAGAACAGGCTACAAGTAGACTTTACAGATTTATTGTTAACCCTTCACAAGATCAATGACTTTCAGCACATGTCAACATGAAAAGCTTTCATCAGCTGCACTTAATTTCAAACACCAACAGGTAGAATTGATTCAACAGCATATCTATTTCACCGTATCTTATATCTGTCCTGGGCAAATGGTTATTTTTAATATGCTACTAGAGCTTGATTTTTCACTTAGACAAGGTGAAAGCATATTCTCTGGTTGTCTTTGTGAATTACTATTCACTTTTTTTCTGTCTTCTAACAGGAACGCCCACCTAAGCCCGAATTTCCCTGGCTGGTTACTGCCATGTGGTTTGCCTGCTGTGACTTAGAAGAATTATTTCCAGTTTTCAAAGGACTTACACAATATATAGTGTTATATCCTATTTCCGTACGCATAGGTAATACATCAAAAAGGATCTGCTATAGGAGGTTGTAAACAAATTCATGAACCTTAACTTTAAAAGTCTCCTTTAACCTCTTCTGCAGTATCAGTATTTTTCACTAGGAAAGTCTTCATTTTTAAGAAATTTTGAATTACTTGTTTGCCCAGTTTCTTGAGGTAAATGCTTGGCCCATGAATTTTCAATATTTCATGTTTACAATTATACCCATTTTAAGGAGATGCATTTACTTCCAAGTATTGTTTTAGCTTCACCTCATACTGTTTTTGGCTTCCCTGGTGGCTCAATGGTAAAAAAATCTTCTTGCAATGCAGGAGACACAAGTTCAATCCCTGAGTCGGGAAGATTCCCCTGGAGAAGGGAATGGCATCCCACTCCAGTGCTCTTGCCTGGAGAATCCCAAGGACAGAGGAGCCTAAGGGCTACAGTCCACGGGGTGGCAAAGAGTCAAACACTGAGCATGACAGGTTGTACTTTTTTTTAACTTCTTACTGAGGGATAACATACATATGGAAAAGTACACAAATCAAAATCAACAGCCTGTTATAAAATACTAATTCTGAGCTACTACCCAAGTCAAGAACTAGACCAGCACTAGTATCACAGAATTCCCTTATACTCCTTCATAGAACCCTTTCCCTCTTTCCCAAAGGTTATGCCTGCTCTGAATTATAACAGTCTATGTTACTTTCCCCCCATGTTTTACTATGTGTATGTAATCTTTGCTGTTGTTGTTTAGTCACTAAGTCATGTCTGACTCTTTTGCCACCCCACGAACTGTAGTTTGCCAGGTTCCTCTGTCCATGGGATTTCCCAGGCAAGAATACCAGAGTAGATTGCCATTTCCTCCTCCAGGGGATCTTCCTGATCCAGGGATTGAACCCACATATCCTGCATTGACAGGCAGATTCTTTGCCACTGAGCCACCAGGGAAGCCCCAAGTAAACTTTAATTCAAACCTATTAATTGTGGCATTTATTTTACTGTTTTTTGCACCTAACCAGTCATTTTCAAGAGAGATATATTAAGGTATACCACTATGACAATTTCTCTGTAATTCTAGAATTTCTCCCATTATATCTTGTGGAATCAATGTTGTTAATTAAGCATCAATAGGTTTAGGGTGATTATCTTCCTAACAAGTAAAATACCTGAATAGTGCTTTTTGCCTTAAAATACATTTTCTAATATTAGTATTACTAAATATTATTACAGCAGGATTGTCTTCATTAGTATTCCCTCTGTATATTTCTACATTCTTTATTTTTATCTCTTCTGGGTCATCATCATGTTTCAGTGTATCTTTAGTAGGATTTTGCTGTTTTGAGCAATGTGCCAGTCTCTTTTTAAACAAGCAATTTTTAATCCAACTATTGTAAAGTTGGTTATACCTCTATTTCAGTGGCTCTCAACTGGGGAAGATTTGTTCCCCAGGGGACATTCTGAAGACATTATTGGATCCCACAACTGGGGTGGTGCTACAGGCATCCAGTAGGTAGAAACCAGAGGTGTAACTAAACATCCTACAATGCTCAAAACAACCAGAACAACCCTCCGCAACAAATGACCACTTGACCAAATGGCAGTAGTGGCAGGGTTGAGAAAATCCTCACTTATTTGGACTTACTTCTGTCACCTTATTTATAGTGATTTTTTCCTTGGCATGCTTTTTCTTTATTTTTTACTTCTTCTTTCTTGCCTTCAGGTCAGTTGTCCACATTCTTTTTTTATTTTCCTTGTACTGATTTGAAGTTGTGTGTTCTATTGTTATTTTTAGTAATTATTCTTCTACTTCTCATGTGAATGGGTTTTTTCCTGAGTACACCCAGTAACTGTTGTGACTTAAAGGCTGTGTGGACCAGAAATTCTGGGATCTTTATATGCTCATTTAATTTCTAAATAAAGACTAGGGAAAATAAAATACTCTTCAGTAAATAAACCAAATGAAAATTGTGTTTCTATATTATGGACCAGTTAAACAAGATGGCTAGAGGAAGAGGTAGAACACAGAAGAAAAATACTCATAGGAGAAGTCTAGTGATGGACAGTTGGGGAAAGACCCAAAGCAGAAGGGGCTAAATGGAGCTTCATAAACATAGAGGCAAAGAAAGAGGTAAAGGCTGAAAGACAAAGTAATTCTGGAAACAACTCATCATGTTTGGACAAAAGGCACCATTTATTACTGTCATCTGAGACTAAAATTTTAGCACTTTAAAACAACTTCCTTGCTTTCATTTGTTAAATTTCAAGGTTGATTCTGGAAATCCTGCAGTGTTACAAAGGTTTGTATGTGATAGGATGGCTTATGTTCTGAAAGTGAGCTTTAGGTCTTTGCAGGTGAAGTTTAGTAATTAATTTCAAAGCCACTCACCTTCAAAGGCTTCCTAATTGCCTTAATCTTGTGCCTCTGATGGTTTCTGTGTGTTTCATGTTCTATTAGTTGGGAGTTAGAATTTTAAATTATCCTGCCTTATTAGCCAAAGTCCTAGTGATCATTACATTACAATAATGAGAACCTGAGGAGAAAAGAAGTCCTTTTGGGATAAATGTTTCTACTGCCTGGTTCTCAGAATAACGCATCCACTAAAAAGTGCTGTCCTGTGCTGTACCCTGCGGTCTCATACCATGTAACTGTCTGTATCTCACATCGAAATTAAAAGTCTTACAGAATTACCTACTGCTCCAAGGCCATGGGCTTAAGTGTCACTAAATTTCTGTCACCAGCTCTGTAGCTGCTATTGTTAGGCCCTCAGAGGAGAGCCCCACAGACTAGCCAGAGAAAGTCATTTTCCAGCCTGCCATGGAAGCCAACCATTTTGTGTAACATTCAACCCCAGCATCCTCTTTCATCACTAGATGGCCGTGTTGGTCTGCGGAGTGGCTTACAGCAGCACTCTGTGCGCCCTGCAGGAATTTCAGTGCTAATTCTTGTTCAGTCGCTCAGTCGTGTCCAAGTCTTTACCACCTTGTGAACTGCAGCATGCCAGGCTTCCCTGTCCTTCACTATATCCCTGAGTTTGCACAGATTCATGTCCCTTGAGTTGATGATGTCATCCAACCATCTCATCCTCTGTTGCTCCCTTCTCCTCATGCCCTCAATCTTTCTCAGCATCAGGTCTTTTCCAGTGAGTCGGTTCTTCACATCAGGGTGGCCAAAGTAGTGGAGCTTCAGCTTCAGCATCAGTCCTGTCAATGAATAGTCAGGGTTGATTTCCTTTATAGTTGACTGGTTTGATCTCCATGCAGTCCAAGGGATTCTCAAGAGTCTTCTCCAGCACCACAATTCGAAAGCATCAATTCTTCAGGACTCGTGTATAATACACAATTTATTCATATGTTATTTATATGGTAAAAAAGTATATATGCCTGAATATTTTAATTGCTTCATCTGTCTCACACTAATAATTGTGTTATTTTATATCACTGAAAAGTGTTTTTCTGCTTTTTCTTCTGCCTCCAATAGTGATGGGGGTTCTGGGGGCTTTTTTGGAGGTGGGGCTGCACTGGGTCTTTGTTGCGGCACTCGGACTTTCTCTAGTTGCAGCACTCAGGCTTAGTTGCCCTTTGGCATGTGAGATTTTAGTTTTCCAACCAGGGATTAAACCCACATCCCCTGCATAGGAAGGCAGATTCTTAACACTGGACCACCAAGGAAGTCCCAGCAGTGATAGTTTGATGTATTTTTATGCTATTGTCTGACACATATTGATTTATTTTATTGTATTTTTATTATTGAGTTTGTATTGTACTTAATACAACTTGACCTATTTTGTCCCATTTAATTATATTTGCCTTGAATTCTAATATAGCCAATGTTACTCTCATCACTTCTTATCACTTAGGGTTGTTTTTTTTTTTTTTCTTTTGCTCACATTTGATTGATATATCTCTATGCATCCTTTAATTTGTAACTTCTCTGTCATTTGTTTTAACGTAATGTTTTGTAAGTGGTTTGAATTCATTTTCTGATCCAATTTTGAATTCAGTATTTCCTAATTAGGTTGGGTAGAGGGAGATTAATATATTTACATTTGCAGTAATATAAAAAAATCGATAGTAAACATAGAAATTTCTTCCTTACCAAATATACTTATTTAATGGGTTTCCCCAATGGCTCAGTGGGTAAAGAATCCACCTGCAATGCAGAAGACACAGGAGATGTGGATTCGATTCCTGGGTCAGCAAGATCCTCTGGGAGAGAAAATGGCAACCCACTCCAGTATTCTTGCCTGGAGAATCTCATGGACAGAGGAACCTGGCGGGCTATAGTCCCAAGGGTCGCAAAGAGTCAGACACAACTGAGCAACTAAGCACACACATTTATTTAATATCACGGTCATAGCAACTGTAATTAAAGCATGTTTTAAAATTGTGTTTCCAGGGTCTTTTGAGACTTATATTAACCCACCTGATCGGGACGCCTATTCTATAGTGAAGGAGAGTGATCAACTCATAACAATGGAAAGGGTGCCCTCAAGCTATAATTTTTGGCATCCAGAACTAAGTTCTTTCCATAAGTTAATCCTTATTAAATGCTGTAAAGAAGAAAAGGTAGGATATTTTTCATTAAAGAACTGTGTTATAATTATTTCTGATAAAGCTCACCAGCCAGTTATGATTCATGGACTGATTAGATTTGTTTAGAAAGTAACAATGGCCAAATTTGGGAAGTAGTTTGTGACTTTGTGTTGTTAATAAGAAACGGAGACTTTGTGTTATTAATAGAGCACAATATTTTATATAGGAAATTATGAGAGAAAAGGCTGGAGAGTCATCCAGGGACCCAGAGGAACTTCCTTCATGTTGCCATGGGGAACTTGTGCTTCCTGCCAGGGAAGTCAGGGCTCTGCTGGATGGTGTTAGCAGGGCACTAGTGGGCCTTTCAGAACTTGGCAGCAATGAGAAGGAGGCATTTGAACAGAAAAAAAACATAGTCACCAAGACCATTTTGAAGATAGCTGACATAATTATGTAAGAAATTATGGCAGTTTGCATAAAATAGAATGAAATAGCACCATTTGCAGCAACATGGATAGACCTAGAGACTATCATATTAAGTGAAGGTAAGTCAGACAGAGAAAGAGAAATATCCTATAATATCACTTATATGTGAAATCTAATAAAAAAGTGATACAAATGAACTTATTTACAAACCAGAAACAGACTCATATACCTTGAAATCAGACATATGATTACCAAAGGAGAAATGTGGAGGGAAATAATAAATGAGGAGGCTGGGCTTAGTATATACCCACTACCATATATAAACTAGATAACAAGCACCTACTGTACAGCACAGGGAACTCTACTCAATATCCTGTAATAACCTATATGGGAAAATAATCTGAAAAAGAATGGAGATATATACATATACATACATATATGTGTATATATATATATATATAATTCACTTTGCTGTACACCTGAAGCTAATAAACATTGTAAATCAACTGCACTTCAATAAAAATTATTTTAAAATTATGGCAACCTGAATTAAGATAGAGATAGTAGATCAGAGAGATGGAGGGGGATGTGGGGATGGGGCAACTAATATAGCTCTTGGTTTTTGTGTGGGTGCCAAAGGGGAGAGTTGTATCAATAACTAAGCAAATGTGAAAGGAGAAACATGTCAGATAAAGACGTCACTGAGTCTGCAGTATCTACCAATATCAAAGTGTATAGTAGTCTGGGGACCAATTAATATCTGGGTAGAAAACTTTAGAGAGAAATATAGCTTAAAAAATAGAGATTGGGGAATCATTAACATTGAGTTGGAAAGTAAAATCACAGGAGTTGTTAAAATCATAGAGGAATAATAGGTTAAGAGGACAGATGGGCAAAGGATAAAACCCTGAGGAGCACCAACTTTGAAAAGACAAAGAGAAAGGATAAGGAGCCCTTGAGAAGGAAGAGGCAGAGGGGCAAGAAGAACACCAGGAGAAAGAAATAATGTGGAAGCCAAGTAGGCATAGTGTTTCAATACAGCAAGAATTATCAACAGATTGTAATGAATGGAGGGTGTTCTATGAGAAATGGGAGAAAGAAAACACACTGGAGAAAATCAAACCATAGTTTGCAGATATTGAGGCTATACTGTTGGATTTTCTACCATCTCTTTAGGAAAACAGAAAGGCTGTGGGGTTGGCCTGAACAACTGATAATTTCAATAGATGAATGGAAGATAGAAGGTCATTGAGACTGTTGGTAAAAGTAGTTCTATAAGGGGAAGAGCTCTAAGAAAAAGCTTATAGATTGGAAGAAGAGGGAAAACCTTGAAAGTTTCTTTGGAAGCAAATGTAGTTGGACTAGGAATCTAGCACAGTTAGAAGGACAAGAGAGGTTGTGATCAAAGTTGAGCTTAAAACTTATAATGAGAAGTTCCAAGTGGTGACCGTGTCCTGAGGGTAGCCATAGGTATGGGTGACTGAGAAAGTGATGAGATGATGTGCACTAGAGTTTGAGGTCAAGGCACTGTGCAGTTAGGATATGGGAGGTCCTTCTGGACCCTGAATCTGGGTTGTGTCACCCCAGATGATGACAAGACAATGCCTGAGACACAGTTGATAAATCACTGGAACAGACATAAATGGAGAGGAAGCCATAAGCTAGGTGGCAAGTCTTCAGTGGATATGGGACAGTGGCTACCAGGTCGGATACTGACAAAGATGAAAGGATGATTAAACAGCAGTAGTCCCAAAGAAGGAGTTTTAAAGATTGAGACACAGGCTAGAAAATTCTAGACTATGGGAACTTTTTGTTGTTTTTGTTTCAGGTTCTGTGTCTCTGTGTATGAGCTAAGGTTCTTAAGGATATAACCATAGAGAACAAATTTAATAAGTTCAAGACTAAAAAGGATATATTAAAATAAAAGGATACTGGGGTAGCTCTTTAAATTTGAGGAAAAGCCACTTAATCACACTTCAGGAGGAGCAGCTCACTGGGCAACTCCCTGAACATAACTCTGTAGTATTGCCATTGATAGCACTCAATTCTCAATGAAATTGTTCCTCTAGTTTCAAATTCTCAAGAGAGAGATTCTGATTGGTCCAGCTCAACTTAAGTTTTGTTCCTGGTCCAATCAGCTACAGATAGGAAAATTGCATCATGCAGTAGAAATATGACTACACAAGAGTTCTAGGGAAGAAAACAGATGCTGGTGGGCTACATCCATGCAAGATTCCACCTGCCATGGGGCCTTGTCTCACAGCCAATATTCCCATTTCTCTGGTCCAGAGAAGATCAGACTCAGGAAAGACCTAAGACTCACCTTCTATCATTTAAAGACCAGTACCTGTCCCTCAGCTTCTGTCCATAAAACATTTAACAAATACCTTGGTGAGCAATTGTTGTATTCCAAGCACTGAGGATACAATTGTGAAAAAGAAAAAATTCTTTTTTCTTATGAAAAAAAAAAAAAAAAACTACTCCCAAAGGCTTGTATTCTAGTGAGAGAGAGAAGGGACAGAAAGAATAAAATACTTTCTGCTTGCAAAAAGTTATTGTAAGGACATGAAATGGAAGTTTCAATAAAAATAGTAGAGTGGAAACTAGAGTAGGAAGCCAAGGAGGACCTCTTTGAAGAGGTGATAGTCTCAAGTTCTCATATAAATCGTTTCCTGTGTCATACCAACATCCTGTGGGGGCAGACTGGAGAGTGTTGGGGGAGCAGCAAGGAGACCTGGAACAGTGCCCCTGGGTGGAGAAGCCTAGCAGAGACTCGAGAGCAGGCCAGTTGGGAGAAGGAAGAGGGTTCCAGAGGAGAAGGGCCAGGAATAGCTCAGAGCCAGGTCCTTCAAGCTGTGGTTAGAGTGATTGCTCATGGGAACAAAAAGAAATAAATAGAATGAGAAATGGAGTCCAGCCCTACACCAGAAGTGGTGCACTCCCCTCAGGCACCACCTAGGCTTGGAGAGGGGAGGAGCAAAGGGGCTTGGTAGAAAATTATTTCCTACCCCTCCCAGTCATGAAATCCAGGTCAGCCTGAGGACAAGGATTTTTTTGTTTGTTTTTAATTAATTTTTTATTGGAGTATGGTTGATTTACAGTGTTGAGAGATTTTTTTTTTTGTTTTTTTGTTTTTTTTTCTTGTCTCTTGGACCCTTTGGAGAATATGATGAAAGTTGCAAGCCTTCTTAGAAAATACACAAATGCTCTTCCACGAATGATTATCTAATTCTAGTTAAGAATTTCAATCTTGGGAAATGAAGTGTGTTCTCTCTCACACACACACACATTTATCTTTTACAGTTTTTATTTTTACCTTCTCACCCTCTGCATCCATTTTCCCCTTTCTGGCACACACCAGTGTATGCTCTGTATCCAGGAGTTTGTTGTTGTTGTTCCTAGTTTTTAAATTTATTTTTAATTGGAGGGTAGTTGTTTTACAGTGTTGTGTTGGCTTCTGCCACGCAGCAACACAACTCAGGCATAAGTATACATATGTCTCCCCTGCAGAAATTCCCTTCTACCCCCTACCACATCCCACTCCTCTAGGTTGTCACAGAACACAATATTGAGCTCTCTGTGATATATAACAATCTCCCATTAGCTATCCATTTTACACATGGCAATGTATATGATCCAGTGCTACTTTCTCAATTCATCCAACCCTCTCTTTCCCCCTCGTTGTCCACAAGTCTGTTTTCTATGTCTGCATCTCTATCCCTGCCCTGCAAATAGGTTCATCAGTACCATCTTTATAGGTTCCATATATATGCGTTAATATGCGATATTCATTTTTCTTTTTCTGACTTATTTCATGCTGTGTAACAGGCTCTAGGTTCATCCAACTCACTAGAACTAACTCAAATGCATTCCTTTTTATGGCTGAGTAATATTCTGTGTATATATATACCACTACTTCTTTATCCATTCATCTGTTGATAGATATCTAGGTTGCTTCCATGTCCTGGCTCTTGTAAATAGTGCTGCAGTGAACATTGTGGTACATGTATCTTTTTGAACGATGGTGTTCTCAGGGTGCATGCCCAGTGCTGGGATTCTTGGGTCACGTGGTAGTTCTATTCCTAGTTTTTTAAGGAATCTCCATACTGTTCTTAGTGGCTGTATCAATTTACATCCCCACCGACAGTGCGACAAGGTTCGCTTTTCTCCGCATCCTCTCCAGCACTTATTTTTTTGTAGATTTTTTGTTGGTGGCCATTCTGACCCACGTAAGGTGATACCTCATTGTGGTTTTGATTTGCATTTCTCTAATAATGAGTGATATTGAGCATCTTGTCATATGTTTATTGACCATTTGTGTGTTCTCTGGAGGAATGCCTGTTCAGGTCTTTCAACCACTTTTTGATTGGGTTGTTTGTTTTTCTGATATTGAGCTGCATGAGCTGCTTGTATATTTTGGAAATTAGTCTTTTGTCAGTTGTTTCACTTGCAATTATTTTCTCCCATTCTGAGGATTGTCTTTTCATTTTGTTTATAGTTTCCTTTGCTGTGCAAAAGCTTTTAAGTTTAATTAGGTCCCAATTGTTTATTTTTGTTTTTATTTCCATTATTGCAGGAGTTGGGTCAAAAAAGATATTGCTGTGATTTATGTCACAATATTTTGCCTTGTTGTTGCTATTTTTAAGATTCCACATATGAAAGATAGTATGTTTGTTTTTTTCTGTCTGACTTATTCCACTTAGTATAATGCCCTCAAGGTCCATTCACATTGTTGCAAATGGCAAGAGTTCATTCTGTTTTATGAGTGAATAATATTCCTATGTGTGTGTGTATCACATTTTCTTTATTTATTTATCCATTGATAGACACAGGTTGTTTTCATGTCCTAGCTATTGTAAATAGTGCTGCAGTGAACACAGGGGTGCATGTATTTTTCTCAAGTTATTGCTTTCATTTTCTTAAGAGAAATACCCAGAATTGTGAGTGCTGGATCATATGGTAGTTCTGGTTTTAACTTTTTGCGAAATATAAATACTGTTTTTCATAGTGGAGACATCAATTTACATTCTTAGCAACAATGCCTCAGTTCAGTTCAGTTCAGTTCGGGTTCCCTTTTCTCCAAATCCTCACCAACATTTATTCCTTGTCTCTTTAATAATAGTCATTTTAACAGGTATGAAATGATATCTCATTGTGATTTTGATTTACATTTCCCTGATGATTAATGATGCTAAGTAGACAGATATATGTCTTTTCTGGAAAAGTGCCTATTCAGATCTTCTGTCTACTTTTTAATTGGATTGTTTGGGATCTTTTTGCTATTGAGTTGCATGAATTTCTTATATATTTTTGGATTTTAACACCTTATTAAATGTATGGCTTGAAGATACCTTCTCCCATTCCATAGGTTGTCTTCCGATTTTGTTGATTGGTTCTTTTGCTGCACAGGAGCTTTTTCATTTTGTATAGTCCCACTTGCTTATTTTTGCTTTTGTTATTTGTGCTTTTGGTGTCATATGCAAAATCTCGTTGCCAAAAGCTACATCAAGGAGCCTTTCCCCTGTTTTCTTCCAGGAGTTTTATGGTTTGGGGTCTTATATTTAAATTTTTAATTCATTTTGAGTTTATTTTTATGAGTGGTATAAGCAGGAATGTAAATTGGTATAGCCACTAGAGGAAACAGAATGGGAAAGCATAGTCTCTTCAATAAATTGTGTTGGGCAAATTGGATATTCAGATGCAGAAAAATGAAAATGAACCTGTATCTTGGGTCAAACTCATGTTGTTCGAGGGTTGACTCTATAAGATCATATCATCTGCAAATAAGGACATTTTTAATTCTTCCTTTCTGATTTGGCTGCCTTACTTCTTTGTCTTGCCTAATGGCTCTGGTTAGAGCTTCTGATACTATGTTGAAATGGATATAGTCTTCTAATGTTTTTTTCTTTCAATTTTCAGGTGGTTTTTGCTCTTACAGACTTTGTAATAGAAAATCTTGGGAAAGCCTTTATAGAGACACCACCTGTGGACCTGCCCACTCTGTATCAAGACATGTCATACAACACTCCCCTGGTATTTATCTTAAGCACAGGCTCAGATCCCATGGGTGCATTTCAAAGGTTTGCCCGGGAGAGTGGATATTCAGAAAGGTAAGGTCACATTGTGCAGTTTTAATCATTCATATGAACATCACCTAGTTAAAATTTGCCTTTTTTTTCCTTCCCTCTGTGGAATGTGAATTCCTAATTCAGGTATCCCTAACTAAATAAGTTAAAATACTTTAATAGTTAGCTATGCATGTGATTAAAGTGGTAGTAAATTCATAAAAAGAGATGTAAAGTTCATTTGAGCAAAGGGGAGATTGTTTAAACATTGAAGCATAATTAATGAAATAATAATTAAAACATTTGCTATTTAAGACATTATTTTACTGTAACTGTAAAAGGACTGTAGTTTACACCTTATGCTCAAATGTACAAAAAAATCCCATAGCTCTTTAGGTTGTATTATTAATCTCTTCTTACTCCTGAGCCTCTATTCTGCAGAGTAAGAAAGGGGAGGGGAAGTTTAAACTTGTGAATTTACAATATTATATTTTTTTCAGACTTAAATCTCTCCAGAGTAAGCTGTTTTGACTCCTTTCTCATGAAAACTCAGTCTTCCTGACTCCTTCTTTCCCCAGTCCTCCCCAAGATGGTGTTCTGATGGGTAGGAAAGTACACAAGACCACGGGATAGCAGGGGAGAGTAGGGGTCTCATATCTAGGAGGTAATCTCCAGCTCCAACAGGCCCTTGCATGGAGATTACAAGACAATGAATTCCATCTGTTCTTTGAAGTTCAAAGAGTCGGACACAACTGAGCAACTAAACAACAACAATCTTTATTAGTCAAGCTTCTCTAGAGAAACAGATATATATGGATATATATATACACACACACACATATAATACAAATTATATATATTATGCAAATAACATATATATATTACCTATTGTTGTTGTTGTTCAGTTGCTCCATCATGTCCAACTCTTTGCAACCCCATGAACTGCAGCATGCCAGGCTTCTGTGTCCTTCATTATCTCCTGGAGTTTGCTCAGACTCATATCTATTCAGTCAATGATGTCATCCAATCATTTCATCCTCTGCTCTCCCCTTTTCCTCCTTCCCTCAATCTTTGCCAGCATCAGGGTCTTTTCCAATGAGTCAGTTCTTTGCATAGGGTATCCAAATATTGGAGCTTCAGCTTCAGTATCAGTCCTTCCAGTGAATATTCAGGGTTGATTTCCTTTAGGGTTGGCTGGTTTGTTCTCCTTGCAGTCCAAGGGGCTCTCAAGAATCTTCTCCAGCACCACAGTTCAAAAGCATCAATTCTTTGGCACTCAGTCTTCTTTATGGTCCAACTCTAACACCTGTACATTACTACTGGAAAAACCATGGCCTTGACTATATTATGCTATATATGTGTGTATATATATTATACATAAAATGAGATATTGGCTTACATGATTATGGAGGCTAATCTCCAAAATCTGCAGTCAACAAGAAAGAAACACAGGAAAGTCAATGCGTAATTCTAGTCCAAGTCCAGAGCTCTGAAAACCAGAAGTAATAATGATACAAGTCCCAATCTGAAAGCCAGCAGACTCAAGACCCAAGAAAAGCAGTGTTTTCATTTGAGTCCAAAGGCAAAGAAATAAAATGACCCAGCTCAGTCAGGCTGAAGGAGTTCCCTCTTCCTCAAGTCTTCTGCTCAAGTCTTCACTTGATTGGGTGGGCCCCATCTACATTAAGGAGGAAAATCTGCTTTACTCAGTCTGCTAATTCAAACATTAATCTCACCCAGAAACATCCCCACAGACTCATTCAGAATGATGTTTGACTTAATGTCTGGGCACTGTGTGACCCAGTCCAACCTCACTAGTAATTAGGAAACAATAAGTTAAAACCATTAAGATATTTCACACTCATCAAATTAGCAAAACCATGCCAAAGATAGGGAGCTATAGAAATATTCATATTGCAAGTGGGGGTGAAAAATTAGTTAAAATCATTTTGAAGAGAAATTAGCAGTATATCAGAGTTGCAGAGAGCATTCCCCATATCCCAACAATTCACTACTGAATTTGCATGTTCAAAGTCAGTCACTGGGCAAAGAGCCATATTCAGGAACATTTGTAGAAACATGTTTATAATAGCAACAACAAAGAAAAACCTGGAAACAACCAAAATGTCCATCTTAAAAAACTATATAAATTGTGGCATATTCATAAAATTGAATATAATAACAATAGCCATGAAAATAAATAAATTAAGACTATGTTTATTAATATGGATGGGTCACACAAACTAAATTAGGATGCACAAAAATTATACAATATTGGAGAAGTTTGATAAATAATATAAAATTATTAAATAGATATATATTATATACTGCTTATGAATTCACATTTTTGCAATAATTGTATAAAGAAAAATACAAAAGTTATACCAAGTCCAGGAGAGCAGTGACTTTGTAGAAGGTGAAGTTTAGGTAATAAAAAAAGTGAACAGGGAGGGGCATAATGCAAGCTCAGATCATATGGATAATGTTTTACTTCTGAAGCTGGGTATGGGTACATAGATACTTGTATTAACTTTATAACTTTTTTTATAAAGGTGACATAATGTTTTGTTATAAAGGTGTTATGAAGGTAAAATACTTGGCTGATGAAATTAATAGTGAAATGAAGAGCCTTAATCTTTATACTCAACAAATAAAACAAATGCAAGATCTTCAAATACATATGCAGCATTTATAAAATTAATGATTTTCTAAGAGATAGGTATTTCAAAAAGAATAAAACTTATTCCCTGACCACAATAAGTCTTAGAAATCTTAAAAGTTAATTTTTTTAATACTTGGAAAGCAAAGCAATGTTCTTCTGAACAGCTTGTTTGTTAAAGGGAAATCATACTGGAAATTTTCCAATAAATGGACAATGACAAAAACAATATAACCTATCAAAAACCAGGAGGGTTTAGTAATAAGACACTTAATGTAAATTTATATATATGTAATGACTTCTGGTTCCAGAAATGTCAGACTAAGCACTCAGGCTGATATTTGGCCTTGGAGTAGGGAATGAAGCAGGGCAAAGGCTAATAGAGTTTTGCCAAGAGAACGCACTGGTCATAGCAAACACCCTCTTCCAACAACACAAGAGAAGACTCTACACATGGACATCACCAGATGGTCAACACTGAAATCAGAGTGATTATATTCTTTGCAGCCAAAGATGGAGAAGCTCTATACAGTCAGCAAAAACAAGACCGGGAGCTGACTATGGCTCAGATCATGAACTCCTTATTGCCAAATTCAGACTTAAACTGAAGAAAGTAGGGAAAACCACTAGACCATTCAGGTATGACCTAAATCAAATCCCTTATGACTATACAGTGGAAATGAGAAATAGATTTAAGGGACCAGATCTGATAGACAGAGAGCCTGATGAACTATGGATGGAGGTTTGTGACATTGTACAGGAGACAAGGATCAAGACCATCCCCATGGAAAAGAAATGCAAAAGGGCAAAATGGTTGTCTGAGAAGGCCTTACAAATAGCTGTGAAAAGAAGAGAAGTGAAAAGCAAAGGAGAAAAGGAAAGATATTCCCATTTGGATGCAGAGTTCCAAAGAATAGTCGGGACAGATAAGAAAGCCTTCCTCAGCAATCAATGCAAAGAAATAGAGGAAAACAACAGAATGGGAAAGACTAGAGATCTCTTCAAGAAAATTAAAGATACCAAGGGAACATTTCAGGCAAAAAGATGGGCTCAATAAAGGACAGAAATGGTATGGACCTAACAGAAGCAGAAGATATTAAGAAGAGGTGGCAAGAATACACAGAAGAACTGTACAAAAAAGATCTTCATGACCCAGATAATCATGATGGTGTGTTCACTCACCTAGAGCCAGACATCCTGGAATGTGAAGTCAAGTGGGCCTTAGAAAGCATCACTACAAACAAAGCTAGTGGATGTGATGGAATTCCAGTTGAGCTATTTCAAATCCTGAAAGATGATGCTGTGAAAGTGCTGCACTCAATATGCCAGCAAATTTGGAAAACTCAGCAGTGGCCACAGGAAAAGGTGAGTTTTCATTCCAATCCCTAAGAAAGGCAATCCCAAAGAATGCTCAAACTACCGCACAATTGCACTCATCTCACACGCTAGTAAAGTAATGCTCAAAATTCTCCAAGCCAGGCTTCAGCAATACGTGAACCATGAACTTCCAGATGTTCAAGCTGGTTTTAGAAAAGGCAGAGGAACCAGAGATCAAATTTCCAACATCCGCTGGATCCTTGAAAAAGCAAGAGAGTTCCAGAAAAACATCTATTTCTGCTTTATTGACGATGCCAAAGCCTTCGACTGTGTGGATTACAATAAACTGTGGAAAATTCTGAAAGAGATGGGAATACCAGACCACCTGACCTGCCTCTTGAGAAACCTGTATGCAGGTCAGGAAGCAACAGTTAGAACTGGACATGGAACAACAGACTGGTTCCAAATAGGAAAAGGAGTACGTCAAGGCTGTATTTTGTCACCCTGCTTATTTAACTTATATGCAGAGTACATCATGAGAAACGCTGGGCTAGAGGAAGCACAAGCTGGAATCAAGATTGCTGGGAGAAATATCAATAACCTCAGATATGCAGATGACACCACCCTTATGTCAGAGAGTGAAGAGGAACTAAAAAGCCTCTTGATGAAAGTGAAAGAGGAGAGTGAAAAAGTTGGCTTAAAGCTCAACATTCAGAAAACTAAGATCATGGCATCTGGTCCCATCACTTCATGGCAAATATATGGGGAGACAATGAAAACAGTGTTAGACTTTTTTTGGGGGGGGGGCTCCAAAATCACTGCAGATGGTGACTGCAGCCAGGAAATTAAAAGACGCTTACTCAAAAAAAAAAAAGAAAAGACGCTTACTCCTTGGAAGGAAAGTTATGACCAACCTAGATAGCATATTAAAAAGCAGAGACATTACTTTGCCAGCAAAGGTCCGTCTGGTCAAGGCTATGGTTTTTCCAGTGGTCATGTATGGATGTGAGAGTTGGACTGTAAGGAAAGCTGAGTGCCAAAGAATTGATGCTTTTGAACTGTGGTATTGGAGAAGACTCTTGAGAGTCCCTTTGGACTTCAAGGAGATCCATCTAGTCCATCCTAAAGGAGATCAGTCCTGGGTGTTCATTGGAAGGACTGATGCTGAAGCTGAAACTCCAGTACTTTGGCCATCTCATGCAAAGAGTTGACTCACTGGAAAAGACCCTGATCCTGGGAGGGATTGGGGGCAGGAGGAGAAGGGGACGACAGAGGATGAGATGGCTGGATGGCATCACCAACTCAATGGGCATGAGTTTGAGTAAACTCCGGGAGTTGGTGATGGACAGGGAGGCCTGACATGCTGCGATTCATGGGATCACAAAAAGTCAGACACGACTGAGCGACTGAACTGAACTGAAAACTTAGTTGTTAAACTCTAGTAGAAGGAAAAAATAATAAGCTAAGAGCAGAAACTAGTGACAGAAAACATACATTCAATAGACAAGATCTAAAAGAACAGAAGTTGCTTTTTTGAAAAATTTAATAAAATATAAATCTCTGTTGAAACTGCTGATACAGAGAGAAAGAAACAGAGAAATTCAAAAAACCTATATCATGAATGAGTAAGAGAATATCACTACAGACCTGCAGACATTAAAATAATCATAAAAGCATATTATTTAAAAAGAAAACTCTGCCAATGAATTTGAAAATGTTGATAAACAGGAAAATTCCTCCAAAAGCACACCTTTTAAAACTAATAGAATAATCAGAATATATAAATAGTTCAATAATTTTTTATTGAATTCATTATTAAAAACCTTCCCAGAATTCTGGGTTTATTTCAGTAATGTAAGCATTAAAATACTGAAAATTAATTTAATTCACCACATTGAAAGAGTAATGGCAAAATACCCTTAAAGAAGAAAACTATTAATTCAACATAAGCAGAAAAAGCATCTTTTAAAATTCAACATGAATTCATGGTGGGAAATGTCCTAATAAACCAAGAATCTGAAAATCATATCTTAAAAAAAGAAAAACAGAACTAGGACATTCTTCTGTTCTGATAAAATGTATCTTAATTTTTAGTGGATTTAGCAAGGTTACTGGACTTAAAATAGATTGCATTAATGCATACTAGCAACGGAAATTCTCATTCATTGTTGGTGAGAATACAAAATGGTAGAGTCACTTTGGAAGAGAGTTTAGTATTTCATATGATCAGCCATCTGGCATTTACCCAAAGGAATTAAGAACTTATGTTCACCCAAGAACCTACGTTATACTAGAGCCTACATTAAATGCATAGCAGCTTTATTCATAATTGCCAAAACTCGGAAGCAACCCAGATGTCCTTCAGCAGATGAATGGATGAATAAACTGTGTTGTGTCCACACAGTGGATACTGTGCTGTGGTTTCTGTGCTTAGTCGCTCAGTCAGGTCCGACTCTCTGCTACCTCATGGACTGTAGCCCGCCAGGCTCCTCTGTCCCTGGGGATTCTCCAAGCTAGAATACTGAAGTGGCTTGCCATGCCCTCCTCCAGGGGCTCATCCCAACCCAGGGATTGAACCCAAGTCTCCTGCATTGCAGGTGGATTCTTTTACCATCTGAGCCACCAGGGAAGCCCAAGAATACAAGAGTGGGTAGCCTATCCCTTCTCCAGATGAACTTTCTGACCCAGGATTTGAACCAGGGTCTCCTACATTGCAGGTGTATTCTTTACCAGCTGAGCTACCCAGGAAGCCCACAATGGATACTATTCAGTGCTAAAAGAAATGAGCCTATCAAGCCATGAAAAGACATGCAAGAACTTTAAATGCATATTACCAAGTAAAAGAGGCCAATCTGAAAAGGCTATATATACTGGATTGTTCCAAGTATATGACATTCTGGAAAAGGCAAAACTATGAAGACAATTAAAAAAATAATAATAACAAAGAGTTTATATCCAATGTAAAGAACTCTTAGAAATCAATAAAAAAAAAAAGACAGGTGAACCAGTAGGAAAAAAGGGGAGAGAAGAATATAAAAGCAAATATCCAAATGCCCAATAAATAAACCTATGAAAATGGGAAATAATTTAAAACCTCAATGAGATACCATTATATATCTATCAGGTGTTAGCAAAGTTATGGAAAAATAAGTACTCTTACCTATTGCTGGTACAAGTGTGCAATGATGGCATCACTCTGAAAAACAATTTGATATTATAAAAAGATTAAGCATACACGTACTCTGTCAAACAGCAGTTCCATTCCTAGGAATATACACAACAAAATGGAGTACACATGTATGCCAAGAGACATCTGTGAGAATGGCTATTGCAGCATTGTTTGTAATAACTAAGAACCAGAAGTAACTCAAATGTCCAACAAGAGCAGAATGGATGAATAAACTGTGATATAAGCATACAGTAGAATATTATACAGCAATGAAAATGAAAGATGCACAGTAATATGAATTAATCTGAAGAAATAATGTTGATTGAAATAGACCAAATATAAATATACACTTTATGATTCCATTTATATAAATTCAAAAACAAGCAAAATTAATCTATGGTGTTAGAATTCAAAGTAATTGTTGCCTTTGAGACAAAGGGAGGATACTAATTGACAGGGTACAAATGATGTTCTCTTTTTTTTTCCCCTGGGTGGTGGTTCTTGTGTACATTCTCTTTGAGAGAATTCATCAAGCTAAACACTAATGATTTGTGTACTTTTGTATGTATGTTAGACTTTGGGTTTTCAAAAGCTTTTTAAAAACTGACCTATAGCATTAGAAGTCAGGACAAAGGGTACCTTTGGGATGGAGGAAGAGAAGATGATTGGAATAGAAAGGAGATAGGAGAGATGTCTCTGGGGTGTTAGGGAAGTTCTCTTCTCAAGCACAGATGTTTATTTCCTCTATGCACTTTTATTTGTATATTTGTATACACAGAACTATATTTGTCTTATGCACTTTTGTGTGTTATAGTAAAAAAACAATAGGAAAAAATATTTTTACATCTATCAGAATGAGAATTTGAAATGTATACATATTCTAGAAGCCTACCATATTTACATTTCTTAATAGTTGCGTTACTTATAAATAATATGAAATGGCATTTCACTGTTGTTTTTGAATTCAGGGTGCAGTCAATTTCACTGGGACAAGGACAAGGACCTATTGCTGAAAGAATGATCAAAGATGCAATGAAATCAGGAAACTGGGTGTTTCTGCAAAACTGCCACCTTGCTGTTTCTTGGATGTTGGCAATGGAGGAGCTAATTAAAACCTTCACAGATTCAAGTATGTTGAGTATATAGCATTTATATAATAATATAATTTTTATGTGGCCTTTCTTGTTGAGTCCAACCCTTATAATAATTACTATTGGCATTGTTTACCCTATATTAAAAGGAAAAATTTGAGATCTAGAGGGGTTTAGTTAGGTTACACAACCCAGATTCAAATAAAAATGTTCAGACTCCAAGCTGAGGATACAACGAACTGGGTCATTTTTGTTTCATGTTACCTTCTATGGGAGACCATTTGAATTCAAAATAAATAACATCTAGGCATGATATTAATAAAAAAAGAAATAGAAAATGGACTTAGGACAAAAGAAGAAAATTCTATTTTTCACTACAGAATGAGAGAAGTTCAGGAACAGAGTTCAAGTTAACACCAATTCTCAGGGTGGTGTTTTACTACTTTGTATCCTCTATAACCCACATGACAATTAACTTTCACAAGTGTCTCACAGACACACACATCCCCACGGGTGTGCCCAACATCTAAGTCATAATTGCCACCACTAACTATACTACCACTGCCTTCTTTCCCACTCAGGGAAGTATAATGGACTGCAAAGAGAGAAGTGGAATTGGAATTGACTCGTTTTTATTCAGTGGTATAAAAATAGTTGAAACCTTAGGAACTGTATGATAGGTAATAATAATAATAAGCTGGGTGGGACACACTTCCTCACTGTCCCAGGAGGTCGTGGAAGAGAACTGTCCACCTGGGATATCCAGGGCCTTTTCTCTGGTGTCCTCTTTTGTGTCCTGACAGAGGGCTTTCTAGAAAGGTGAGAACTATGCAGATGACTTCCCTTATCGTTGCCTGTTAAGATGAAGACCTTCTCCTTTACAGAGCAGCTAGTGTGCACTGGTCACCAAACCACCAACAGGGCTTAGCAGCCTTCCCCAAAGATCCCTCACTCCCTTATTGCCCCATGCCCTGCCTTCTACACACTGCTTGCATCAAGGACAGAGTCTGTAGCATCTGCCATCCAGAATCTCCACTCTTTCCACTCTTCGCAATACAAACAAGAGATGGCTTGCTTCCTGTGGGGTCTGTGACTTACTTCTATTTAAATAAGTAAAGAAAAATGATAAGTTGTTTACTACTTGAATCATCAGATTCCTTATCCTGATTAGGATTATGATTAAGAAAAAATACTAGAGAAGGCATCTAAAAAGCAGTTTGCTGCAGAGGTACTATGGGAGCCTTCTGAATGAGGACCAGTCATTCACCTTTACAATGACCTTGCCAGACCTACAAGGAGGCTGGATGGGCCACGGAAGCCACAGAAGTTGTTGATGAAGTTTAAGTGCTTAAGTGGACAGAGAAATCCTCTTCTGGTCATTGTTACAACTGTTTACTAACATAACCATTTGGGTTCTAATGTTTAACTTGAACCAGTATAAAATAAAATACATTCAGGGAGGGACTTCCCTGGTGGTCCAGTGGCTGAGACTCCATGCTCCCAATATAGGGGGCCCAGGTTAGATCCCTGGTCAGGGAACTAGATCCCACATGCCACAACTAAGACCAGGAGCAGTCAAATAAATAAATAAATATTTTTAAAAATTACATTCAGGTAAGAAGTTGAAAAGCAAAAGTGAATGAAAGAAAAAAGAGAGAAAGAAAGGGGGGCGGGGGGAAGCCTCTGGTCTTGAAATTCTAGGACCTGAGTAGAGTTTGGCCCCCACCACTGCCTGACTGTATATATCACACCTCGTCTCTGGGCCTCTGCTTCCTCAGAAATAAAGTGACTACACAGCCCCACTGCTACAAGTCCCATACTAAGATGTTTTCTATTCTATTCCAGTTCTAAACTTCTATGATGTCTGTAAATGTTAAGATCCTTGATGCTTTTGCAGTCGTGAGAGGAAAAAAGGATTTTTAAGATGCTTCTCTAAGCCTGGCCTTTTTCACTCTTCAGTTTTTTTGTTTGGGGGGCGGAGAGGGGAGTGTTTGGTTAATGAAATCATTAGCCCTAAGATTTTATGATATCTGACTTCTATGCTAATCAGTCAGTCAATTCAGTCACTCAGTAGTGTCCAATTCTTTGCGACCCCATGGACTACAGCACGCCAAGCTTCCCTGTCCATCACCAACTCCCAGAGCTTGCTCAAATCATGTCTTTCAAGTCGGTGATGCCATCCAACCATCTCATCCTCTGTTGTCCCCTTCCCCTCCTGCCTTCAATCTTTCCCAGTATCAGGGTCTTTTCTAATGGTCAGTTCTTCACATCAGGTGGTCAAAGTATTGGAGCTTCAGCTTTAGTATCAGTCCTTCCAATGAATATTCAAGAGTGATTTCCTTTCGATTGACTGGTTTGATGTCATTGCAGTCCAAGGGACTCTCAAGACTCTTCTCCAACACCCCAGTTCAAAAGCATCAATTCTTCAGTGCTCAGCTTTCTTTATGGTCCAACTCTCATATCCACACATGATTACTGAAAAACTTTTTACCACAGAAACAACTTTAATGTTGCTCTAGAATTGCATTGGGTTGGTCAAAAAGTTTGTTTGGGTTCTTCCCTTGAACTTTTTGGTCCAACAAAAAGTGGACTAACTTTACTAGAACAATACTAGAACTAACTTAATCTTGGCTATTTAATGTAGCTCATTAGTTTAGATTACTAAACTAAGAAGCATAAATACAACTTTAATCTGCAGCCATTCATTTAATAAATATTTGAGAACCTACTGTGTACCACACACTGTCCTAACTACTTAGGGCATGTTGGTGAACAAAGCAACCACAGTCATCTGCCCTCCTCAAGCTTACGTGCTAGTGAGTGGAGACAGACAAACTGCATAACAAATAAGTAATGTATATGGTATGATAGAATGTGGTCAGTGCTTTCAGAAAAATTAAAAGTAAAGTAAGGAGGAACAGGAAGGTCGGGGTGGAATGGGAGTAAGGAGGAAGGGTGAAGAGCAGTTTTAAATGGGGTGGTCTGGGTAGACCTCTTTGAGAAGTTGGCATTTGACCAACACTTGAGAAAAGTCAGGGAGTCTAAAGGAAGAGCATTCCAAGTAAACAGAAGAGATACTGCCTGGGGGCTCCCCCTAAGGAGCATACCAGAGGAACACCATCACTTTTGCCTAGAGACCAATGCCAAGAAAGGCCTCCTTGGATGATGCTTGTGTCTTTCTGTGACAGGAACAGTGGTTTTCACAGTTCTGCTCTGGCCTTTTGAAACTGGAATGCAGCTTGTTCTTTCTTAGGTTCTCTGCACAACTCAGAAAGGAAGCATATTGACTTCTTGATGCTACCTGTGAGGTCTCTCTATTTCCCTGCTCACTGAGTTTCCTTTGCTTCTTCTCTGCAGAAGGAACACATTCCTTTATTCTCCATAAGGCTTTCTGACCATTTTCATGCAATTTTCCCTAAGTTGAATGACAAACAAAAACTAAAACAACTTCACAAGCATAAAGACAGTAACTGTCCTTTTTTTCGTTTGAAAAATTACCAATTTCGGAGGAATGACCCTTAACATTTCTATCAAGCATTGAAAATTAACATTCCTGGACTTCCCTGGTGGTCCAGTGGTTAAGAGTCTGCCTGCCGATGCAGGGGACACAAGTTCGATCCCTGGTCTGGGAAGATTCCACATACCTCACGGCAACTGGACCTGTGCACCACAACTATTGAAGCCCTTGAACTTTAGAGCCTGAACACCACAACCAGAGAGTAGCCCCTACTCGCTGCTAGAGAAAGCCCATGCACAGCAATGAAGACCCAGCGCAGTCAAAATAATTAATAATTTTTTAAAAAAAGAAAAGAACAAGTTCTTAATTTCTTTACTCAACTGTGCCAACATCCAGACTGCCAGACTCACCTGGGTGAAGAGCTTCTAGAAGGAGTCCCCTCACCTCCATTTTAGAACATTTTACAACATCAAATATTTTAAAAAGATAAACTAGTCCTTAAACAGAGCTTATCTTTTTCTATCCTATAATAATTATTTCTTATAGAAAAATATTACTAAATTAAGTATTTTCTTTTTTGTCTTTGTTTTAAACAGATGTTGTTATCAAGGACACATTTCGACTTTTTTTAAGTTCCATGCCTAGTAATACATTTCCTGTGACAGTCCTTCAAAATTCGGTCAAGGTAACATATGTTCATGGGTGAACTCTGTGACATGATTGGCCTCAGGGTGCTCCCCGAGTGGATCCAGGGAGCCCACTGGGCCTGTGCAGGGTTGTGTCAGGGTTCGGTCAGCCAAGGTGGGGAGGCGGGAGTCAGCGTCCATTCACCAGAGAGTGAGTAGGGAAACAATTTCCCAGGCCATTGCCCTTCCTGTGTGCCCTTCTGCCAGTCATTCAACACCTCCCTGCTTCCCCTCTTCAAGAAAATGTCTAGGACACAGAGAGGTGAGAATAGAACCCTTCCCAGAGTTAAGAAAATGTTTCAGCATGTGGGAGACAGGAAAGCCCAGAGGCAGTAGGGCTGATGGATTGAAACCTCGATCATCTTTCACGTAATTCAGAAAGCTTGGATAGAGAGACTTACTAAGGAAAATAGACCTTCAAGCTGAGGGCTGGAGACCCTATGGCAAGTCCTAGAAGGCAACTTTTTTTTTTTTTTTTTTCGGCCATGCTGCACAGCATTCGGGATCTTAGTTCCCCGACTAGGGATCGAAGTTTCCATATATGGGAAGCCTCTGCATGAATCTGGAGAAGGAAATGGCAAGCCCCTCCAGTATTCTTGCCTGGAGAATCCCATGGACAGAGGAGTCTGGTGGGCTACAGTCCATGTGGTCACAAAGAGTCAGACATGACTGAGCAACTAACACACACTTCTGCATATGAATGATCACTCAGGAACCAGTGTTGTCTCTTGCCTGGTGCCCCGTGCCATCAAGGCAAAGTGTGGAGTGATGGTGGACATTGAGATGAACAGAAAATCCAGTGCAGAAGGCCTGAGCATCCTTTCTGGCCTTTGGTTAGAAAAATGGACACCAAATGGAAAGGTCTGAGGTTCTTGTGGAGGTGGTTCACCCACCCACTGTAGGCCTGAAGACCCCGTATTCTCCAGAGGCCAAGGCTGAAAGAGATACAGAGCTGGCAGGAACAGGGCAGGAATGCCTCCCAGGCATCAGTTACCTGCATCCCCTCGCTGGCTTCTATATGTGTTATTTGGAAAAAATGCAAAAATATACAGCTACACTCTCTGCCATGTGTCTCTAAATACAGGTAACCAATGAGCCTCCAAAAGGTTTACGTGCAAATATCAGACGTGCATTTACCGAAATGATGCCTTCATTTTTTGAAGAAAATATACTTGGAAGAAAATGGAGACAAATAATATTCGGCATTTGTTTCTTCCATGCAATTATTCAGGTACACCCAATTTGCTAATTTTTTAAATATAGACAAGGAGAAGTGTATTGGGTTAAAAGTCAACAAGGGGCTTCTATGGTGGCTCAGATGGTAAATGATCTGCCTGCAATGCAGGCAACCCAGGTTTGATCCCTGGGACAGGACGATCCCCTGGAGAAGGGAATGGCTACCCGCTTCAGTATTCTTGCCTGGAGAATTCCATGGACAGAGGAGCTTGGCGGGCTACAGTCCATGGACTTGCAAAGAGTTGGATATGGCCAAGTGACTAACACTTTAAATCAATAAAAAGTAAGAATTAAAAGCTTACAAACGATATTGTGAAATGCTGAGGTCTTTGTTCTGTCTGAACTCAAGTTGTTTTAACTCAGTCCCTAGACTTCCCTGGTAGCTCAGATGATAAAGAATTTGCCTGCAATGTAGACCTGCGTTCGATCCTGTGGTCAGGAAGCTCACTTGGAGAAGGAAATGGCTACCCACTCCAGTATTCTTGCCTGGAGAATTCCATGGACAGAGTAGCCTGGCAGACTACAGTCCATGGGGTCGCAAAGAGTCGGACATGACTGAGCTACTAACATGCACACTCCCTGATTTCTGTATGACCCTTGCCTCTGTACCTCACAGCTTTGCTTCCCAGATCTGCTCTGACCTAAGGAGCCACATGGCCTGGACGAATGCAGCAGGTCAAATTCAAAAGCATGAAGTTGTCTCCTCAGCTGTGCTTCACTCACAAAATCTGCTTCCCCTCCAGACTCTACTCCTGAAATCGGCGGTCCCATTTTTTTAATCACCTACCATCAGAATTTCAGGACTGTTTTTATCCTTCCTCCTTTACACATATATATCATGTTGGGCAGCAAGTCTTCATTTTTTATTACAATAATTTCACTCTCACCTGTTTCTGCTTGAGTGGGCTTCCTCCCTGTGATTAGATCCCCAAGTCCCCTGACCAGTGACCTTCAACTCAACACTACTTTCTCCTTCCCTCTGTTCAAACTCACTGCCCTAACCTTGTGTCCACTCTGTGGCCTTGTACAGGAACTCTGACTTTAGCTCTGTATCCCTGTCTTGATTAGGTAGGCTGCCTGGTTTTCAAATGTATTTGGTCTGCCAAGAAAGAATTAGTAGAGAAAAAAACAAAGACTAAATATACAAGATATGAAATAAATAAGTAAACAAGACCCTAGAGAAAATCAAAGACTCTGGGATTAGAGGGTCTATGTGGGAGGCCTTTGTTCTACTACAAAAGCATCTGAGATGTAGGAAGTGATTTAAGACTTAGGGAAATTTTGAAATCAAGAGGAGCAAACAGAGTATAATTGCCATTATATGGGAACAACCTAAGTGTCCCTCAAAGATGAATGGATAAAAATGATGATAAATATATGTATATATATATACACAATGGAATACTAATCAGCCATCAAAAAGAATGAAATTTTGCCATTTGCAGCAACATAGATGGACTTGGAGGGCCATTATGCTAAGTGAAATAAGTCAGAGAAAGACAAATACTGTATAACATCACTTATACATGGAATATAAGAAATGCAACAAACTAGTAAATATAACACAAAAGAAGTGGTTACAAACTAGTGGTTACAGGTGGGAGGCTATATGGGGTGGGGAAGGAGGAGTGATAGTTTATGATGAATGGTGTCAGATTTGTGACCTCTGGAGGAAAGAATTTAGATCTGGGGCCAGAGACGAGGCTTGATCACTCAGAGCTTTTGTGTAGCAGAGTTTTATTACAGTGAAAAAGGGATAAGGAAAGCTTCTGACATAGATATCAGAAGGGGGTAGAGAGTGCCCCACTCAATAGTTTTATCAAGGCCTTATATACTTTTACAATTGGTTTCTACAATAGAAAGGTCTTACCAGACCCACTCCCATAACATACATCTTAAGATAACAGGATTAGAACTAACAATAGAAAGGTCTTACTAGACCCACTCCCACATAAGATAACAGGATTAGACAGAAGGTTCTCCTTAAGAAAAAGAAACATGTCCTTGAGCAAGATACATTGTTGTTATATAATCATTAGTACAGAGCTTGAGGAAAAACATACCCTTGATCAAGAAGAGTTGTCTTGCTGTATAATAATTAGCTCTGGGCTGAAAGAAAATAATGTCTTATGTGACTAAGATGAAGGAATGTAGAAAAAAAAAAACTTGTCCTTTTCTCCTCCTTGAGAGCCAGGGACTCCTTATCAACCTATCTGAGAATTAACTCTCTCAGGAGGTACAAACTGTTGAGTATAAGATAAGCTCAACAATGTATTGTACAATATGGGGACTATAGCCAATATTTTGTAGTAACTGTAAATGGAGTGTAGCCTTTAAAAATTTTATAAAAGATAAGTTTCAAAAAAAAAAAAAAAGAAGAGGGAACATGGCACCCATCCTCTGATATAATCAGTAGTTTAGAGTTAAGAAATTAGGTGGAAGAGGGCGATAACAAAGAGCAGGAAAGATTTCCCTGTGGAGAGTCATGAAACAGGAATTGAGATTCTGGATACCAGTTTTTTTAAGAGATCTCTATAGAGAAGTCAGTGTATAATCAACCCATCAGGCATGACTGAAAAGTCTACGTGATGGACAGACTACTGAGAAGATTTAGGGGCAGCTTTCTCCATCAGACAGGTGATTAGCATCAGTATTTTTATACCAAGAAGACTCTAGGGTGGGATATTTTTTCCTATTTTGACGGGGAAATATTTTATTTTACCATAAAGAACAAATGTTCTGTCACGATTTCACATTTTCAGTAACATCTAATTATCTTTTGGAAAATTGGAAAAAGGCCAGAGTTGGAGGAAGAGGTGCCTGCCCTATTTGGTGAAAGTCAAACTGAAAGCCTCACTCAAGTTGAATGGCATTTTGCACAATGAGGATGCCAAACTTCAACAGAAACTCTGGTTTTCAAGTATTTTATGCAGAATTAATTTTATCAAATTTTAAGACCACTTTCATTTTCTGTTCTAGGAGAGAAAAAAGTTTGGCCCTCTTGGTTGGAATATCTGCTATGAATTTAATGATAGTGACAGGGAATGCGCTCTACTGAACCTCAACCTTTACTGTCAAGAAGGAAAGATTCCGTGGGATGCACTGATTTACATCACTGGTCAGTATGCCCACATGGTCTGATGTCCAGCTCTCCACCACATGGTTGTTGGTTTACACCTACCTGGCTTATACCAAGATGGTGTCCTCCCAAGTGTATGGTGAGGGTGGTGATGACTTCTGATATTCCCTTTGAGAAGATAAGACCATGATAAGAATATCATAAGAATGTTTATACAGAGCAGACGGGACAGACATTTTCCCAGATAATAATAGTGAGCTCTTAGATAGTTCTTGCTACATGCCAAGCACATTTCAGGCACAGCCCACGAATTAGAAGATTTAATCCTCATAAGAACCCTATAAGGTAAAGACCATTATATCCCTATTTTACAAATAAGAAAACTGAAGCACAGAGTTTACAAGGGTGAAGGCAAGATTTAAATGCAGGCAGTCCAGCCTCCAGAGTTTGTGCTCTTAAATTCAAAAGAATCTGAACATGGTTCACCAGTAGAGACTTATTGAGTCAGGGGTACTTACAACAAAGGAAAAAATATTTTATTGAGTATAATTTTTAGCAAATGTTAACTGTGGCCCTGTGAGATCTTACTGATAAAACTAGATCCAGTGTAGACCATGCAGGCCCAAATAATGAAGAAAAGATTCCCATTAGGAGGTGGGGGAGGGAGAGAGCCTGCAAAGGAGCAGAATGGGAATGGATGGTTTTCATTGGTAAGCAAAGGAAATGAGGAACAGCAGAGAGGGGTAAGCTGGTCTAAAGACTTGAACAGCATGTGACACCTTGGAACATGCTTGAGTGAAGGGCAGTGAAACAACAGTGAAAATGGATGAGGACCTATCTCCAGGCTGGACGAAGAAGGGAAGGCTGGAACCTGGGAAGCTCCTTTGTACTTCTGCCCCCAGCCACTCCTGTGGGGCCAAGATTGCTTAACGTAACAGTGAACTAGACAGTATTCTTCCCTGCCACCCTGTGCATACCCTGAAATTTCTGCTTCCCAACTTTTCTCTGCTTTCTTTCTTTCCTAGAACCTTTGACCTTTCTGTTAGCTCAGTTGTTTCTACTGCCGTGAAAGTAACTGGGTTTTGAAAAGCATAGAAAGGAACTAGACAATGATATATCTTTTCTCTCTACTACTATTCAATGTTGTTGTTTCTATCCCGGGAAATTAGAGAAGGAAAAGAAATAAAAGGCATCAGTTTAGAAAGGAAGAAGTAAATTATTTGCAGATGACAACCTCTTGAATGCAGAAAATCCTAAAGAATTCACACACACACACACAAACTGGAAGTAACAAATGAGTTCAGCAAGGCTGTGGGATACAAAGTCAATATACAAAAATCAACTCCTTTTCTGTACACTGGCAATGAACAACTTGAAAATATTTGTAATTATGTTCATGATAACATCAAAAATAATAAACAGCTTAAGAATAAATTTAATAAAAGAAGTGCAGATTTGTACACTGAAACCTGCAAAGCAGCCAAAGAAAGTTAAAGATAATCTAAATTAGTGAAGAGACATGACATGCTTATGAACTGAGACATACAACATTGTTAAAGTGATAACATTCCCCAGACCGATCTATAGATTTAATACAATCTATAGATTTAACACGGGCTTCCCTGGTGGCTCATATGGTAAAGAGTCTGCCTGAAATGCGGGAGACCTGGGTTCGATCCCTGAGTCGGGAAGATCTGCTGGAGGAAGGCATGGCAACCCACTCCAGTATTCTTGCCTGGAGAGTCCCATGGATAAAAGAGCCTGGTGGGCTACAGTCCATGGGGTCACAAACAGTCAGACATGACTGAGCAACTAAGCACAAGCACAACACAAATTTAACACAATCACTGACACATTTAACAGCTGAAGCTGATCATAAAATCTGTGAAAATGTGAAGGGCCCCAAAAAACAAAAACAATCTTGAAAAAAAAATGAGTCAGAAGAGTTATAATTCCCAATTTCAAAAGTTATACAAAGCCACAATAATCAAGACAGGATTTACTGTATAGCACAGGGAGCTATATTCAATATCTTATAATAAACTATAAAGGAAAAGAATTGGAAAAAAGATATATACACATATATGTATAATTGAATCATTTTGCTGTACACCTTAAACACAATATTGTAAATCAACTAAATTCAATTTTTTTTAAAAAAGACTATATAGTACTGGCATAACGTTAGACATATAGTCAATGGAACAGAATTGAGAATCCAGAAATAAACACTTATATTTATCATCATTTTTAACAAAGGCACCAAAACAATTTAACAAATGATGCTGGGACAATTGGATACCTAGCTGCTAAAGAGAGAATTTGAATCCTTATCTCATAGCATACAAAAAACTTAATTCAAACTGAGTGGTATATCTAAATGTAAGAGCTAAAACTATAAAACTCTTAAGAGAAAGCATATAAATAAATCCTCATGACTTTAGGTTAATTATGGCTTCTTAGATATGGTGCAAAAGGCACTAGTAATTAAAGAAAAATAATAAATTCAGCTTTTTCAACATGTAAAGCTTTTACACCTCAGCAAACACTATCAAGAAAATGAAAAAGCAAGACATATACTGAGAGAAAATATTTGCAAGTCATGTATCTGATAAGGCATCTGTCTATGAAGAGTGTAAAGAACTCCTACAACAGTAAGAAAAAAAAATCCAATTTTAAAATGGGCAAAAGATTTGAATGTACATTTCACAAAAAAATACATACAGATGCTTAATAAGCCCATGAAAAGATGCTCAATTAATCATTAGGAAAATGAAAATTGAAACCATATTGAAATACCACTTTATACCTATTAGGATGACTATAACAAAAAAAAAAAAAAAGACCATAACAAGTGTTATCAAGAAAGTGGAGAAACTGAAATTCTCATATATTGCTGGTGGCAATGTAATGAGGTGCCACTGCTTTGGAAAATATTTTAATAGTCTTACCATATGACCTATAATTTCCATTCCACTCCTACATATATATCAGGGAAAATGAAAACACATGTCCACACTAAAACTTGTACATAAATGTTCATAACTGTTATTCATAATACCAAAAAGTGGAAACAACCTGCATGTCTATCAACTGATGAATGGATGAATAAAACAAGGTATATTCCATACAATTTAAGATTGACAATGTGTGTGCTCAGCTGTGTCCGACTCTCTGTGACCCCATGGACTGTAACCCACAATCTTCTCTGTCCATGGAATTTCCTGGGCAAGAATACTGGAGTGGGTTGTCATTTCCTTCTCTAGGGGATCTTCCCAGCCTAGGGATGGAACCCATGTCTCCTGATTCTCCTGCATTGAAAGTGAATACTTTATGGCTGAGCCACTGGGAAAACCCCACATATAGTATTGAAAAGTAAAAGTCGCTCAGTCGTGTCCAACTCTTTGCAACCCCATGGACTATACAGTCCATGGAATTCTCCAGGCCAGAATACTAGAGTGGGTAGCTTTTTCCTTCTCCAGGGGATCTTCCCAACCCAGGAATCGAATCCAGGTCTTTCACATTGCAGGCAGATTCTTTACCAGCTGAGTCATAATTGCTCCATAAAAAGAAATAAAGTACTGGTACATGCTCCAATATGGATAAACTTCAAAAACATGCTAAGTCAAAGAAGCCAGACACAAAATATCACATTCTGTATATTCCATTTATGTGAAATTTCCAGAAAAAATCAAGTATACACACAGAAAGTAGAATACAGACAGAAAGAATGATTGCATGGGGCGGAATAGAAAAGGACTGTGACTGCAAATGGGCACAAGATGTATTCTGGGGAAGATGATAAAAATGTTCAAAAATTAGATTATAATGTTACACAATCTTGTCAATTTACTAAAAACTAGTTATACATGTGAAATTTAAGTGATTTTTGTGATGTTCAAGGTATAGCTCATTAAAAAGGTTTTTTAAAAGTAGGAGGGAAAAAGCAATGCTGAGGACTTCCCTGGTGGCCCAGAGTGGTTAAGAATATGCTGCCAATGCAAGGGACACAGGTTCAGTCTTTGGTCTGGGAAGATTCCACATGCCTCAAGCAACTGGACCTGTGCACCAGAACTACTGAAGCTCAGAGCCTGTACTCTGCAATAAGAGAAGCCACTGCAATGAGAAGCCCACACACCACAACGAAGAGTCGCCCCCTCTCTAGCTGCAACTAGAGGAAGCCTGAGCACAGCAATGAAGACCCAGTGCAGCCAAAAATAAAATAAATTTAAAAACTTATTTAAAAAAGGCAGTGCTGTATCCAGGCAATGATATTTGCTCATGATGAGATTTTAGGCAGTCATCTATGGATTAATCCAGAAAATACAGCTTAGTTCTACTATGTTAAAGGCTGGAAATACAAAGATGATGTAGCCCCCATCTACCAAAAATTCATGGATGGAGATAATAAATAAACTATAATATGGTATAATTACCAAAATAGAAGTTGTAAGGACAATGCTATGGGAATTCAAAAGGAGCAAATAATGCTACCTGGAGGAATCTAGGGAAGCTCCACCAAGGTGTGATGGTTGAGCGGGATGCTGAAAAGTGGGTTGGGCTCAGCGGAAGAGAAGAGGCAGGAGAACACGCTGGCAGAGAGAACACTGATGGGAAAGCCCAGCAGTGTCAGGATGAGCTATGCCTGCAGACACTGTGAATAGTTCAGTAGTGCTGGAGCAGGCTATAAAGAGATGATGTTGTCTTCCCTGGTTGCTCAGTGGTAAAAAATCCACCTGCCAGTGCAGGAGACACAGGTTCAATCTCTGGTCTACAAAGATCCCACATGCCACAGAGCCGCTAAGCCCATGCATCACAACTACTGAGCCTGTGCTCTAGCGCCTGGGGAATTGCAACTACTGAAGCCCAAGCACTCTAGAATGCATGCTCTGAAACAGGAGAAGCCACTGCAATCAGAAGCCTACGCACCACGACTAGAGAGTAGCCCCTGCTCTCCACTAGAGAAAAGCCTATGCAGCAACAAAGACCCAGCACAGCCAATACTAAATAAATAAATCATTTTTTTTAAAGAGGTGTTGTATGTAGAAGAAAGCTTTACCTTCAATAAAACTAAAAAAAGAAAAAAAAAAGTGATCTGCAGGCACATCTTAAAAGCCTGTGTGTGTTCTTCATAAATTTGGACTCTACCTTATAAGCTATGGTTGGCAATTACAGTCTTTTAGGCTGGGAAGAGGTGCAATCATTTACAAAGCTATAGTAAAAGCAAGATGAAGAATTTAACAAGGGGATTATAGCAACACCAAAGGGGAGACTAGACAGGAGAGAATAAACAGAGAAAGATTAAGGAGGCTTTGAATATGAGAAGGTGTTTGGGGTTGGAGGAAGTGGGGGCGGGGGGTCCTTAAAATTTTATAGAGTAAGCCAGAGCAATGCCTAAGTCCAGGAATCAGATCTGAGCACAGAGTGGACAAGGACAAAGCCAAACCTCAGGCCTGTCCAGTTGGATTAGGCCATCCCTGAACCAACTCATGGGGATAAGAATAGAAGAGAAGGGGAAAACCATGACATCAGGATTTGCAGTGAGACCCTTAGGAACCATCATGCCAGGACTAGGACATGTGGTGGGCATGTGTGGTGGACACCCCCTCCCAAATGTTCTTCTAAATCCAGAAGATTGCTGCTTAAAAGTAAGCCTAAAAGTGAGTCAGATACCTTGAGTCAAATTATTCGAGTTCCTGGTTTACTCATATGATCCAACAAAAAAGGTAACACTGAATCTGGACACAAAATCACCAAGCCTCATGTTTAAGGCAAATAATTTCCATGCTGCTTCTCAAAATGTAGATATTTCAGTTTGAAATTTTTTGGCCCTGCTGCGAGGCATGTAGGATCTTAGTTCCCCAACCAAGTATCAACCCATGCTCCCAACAGAGGAAGCATGGAATCTTAACCACTGAATCACCAGGAAAGTCCCTGAATTTTTTTTTTTAGAATAATGCATTTTAGGACAACTCTTCCTCTCACCACTGACTAATTATTGGAGCCTGACTTTTCCAAGCCACCCTCCTTTCCCAGACATCATCATACAACTGAAGAAACTTGACCTTTATATTCCCATCAGCCCCCAGGACCATAAACTGACCACAAAGATTTAACCCAACTTTGTGTTCCAAGACTTCCCAGAGGGTAACTGAAGAATATTCTCAGGAAAGTACAACAGCATCTCCTTCTTCCTTCTTAGAACTGTTGATACAGGGAGTCAGCTACACCCTCACTCTAAGTGGCTAAGCCAATAAGACTGATCAGAGGTCTTGGACAATGTCAAACGCCCCAACATTCAAATCATAGGAGTTCCAGAAGTAGAAGACCAAAAAAAAGACCATGAGAAAATACTTGAGGAGATAATAGTTGAAAACTTCCCTAAAATGGGGAAGGAAATAGTCACACAAGTCCAAGAAACCGAGAGTCCCAAAAAGGATAAACCCAAGGTGAAACACCCCAAGATACATATTAATCAAATTAACAAAGATCAAACACAAAGAACAAATATTAAAAGCAGCAAGGGAAAAACAGCAAATAACACACAAGGGGATTCGCATAAGGATAACAGCTGATCTTTCAATAGAACTCTTCAGGCCAGAAGGGAATGGCAGGACATACTTAAAGTGATGAAAGAGAAACCTACAACCTAGATTACTGTACCCAGCAAGGATCTCATTCAAATACGAAGGAGAAATCAAAAGCTTTACAGACAAGCAAAAGCTGAGAGAATTCAGCACCACCAAACCAGCTCTTCAACAAGTGCTAAAGGATATTCTCTAGATAGGGAACACAGAAAAGGTTTATAAACTCAAACCCAAAACAACAAAGTAAATGGCAATGGAATCATACTTATCAATAATTACCTTAAATGTAAATGGGTTGAATGCCCCAATGAAAAGACAAAGACTGGCTGAATGGATACAAAAACAAGACCCCTATATATGCTGTCTACAAGAGACCCACCTCAAAACAAGGGACACCTACAGACTGAAAGTGAAGGGCTGGAAAAAGATATTTCACACAAATGGAGACCAAAAGAAAGGAGGAGTAGCAATACTCATATCAGATAAAATAGACTGTGAAATAAAAGCTGTGAAAAGAGACAAAGAAGGACACTACATAATGATCAAAGGATCAATCCAAGAATAAGATATAACAAATATAAATATATATGCACCCAACATAGGAGCACCGCAATATGTAAGGCAAATGCTAACAAGTGTGAAAGAGGAAATTAACAGTAACACAGTAATAGTGGGAGACTTTAATACCCCACTCACACCTATGGATAGATCAACTAAACAGAAAATTAGCAATGAAACACAAACTTTAAATGATACAGTGGACTAGTTAGACCTAATTGATATCTATAGGACATTCACCCCAAAACAATTAATTTCACCTTTTTCTCAAGTGCACATGGAACCCTCTCCAGGACAGAGCACATCCTAGGCCATAAATCTAGCCTTGGTAAATTCAAAAAAATTGAAATCATTCCAAGCATCTTTTCTGATCACAATGTGGTGAGATAAGATGTCAACTACAGGGAAAAAAACTATTAAAAATATAAACATATGGAGGCTAAACAACACGCTTCTGAATAACCAATAATCACAGAAGAAATCAAAAAAGAAATCAAAATATGCATAGAAAATATGCATAGAAAATGAAAACACAACAACCCAAAACCTATGGGATTCAGTAAAAGCAGTGCTAAGGGGAAGGTTCATAGCAATACAAGCTTACCTCAAGAAACAAGAGAAAAATCAAATAAATAACCCAACTCTACACCTAAAGCAACTAGAAAAAAGAAGAAATGAAGAACCCCAGGGTTAGTAGAAGGAAATAAATCATAAAAATAAGGGCAGAAATAAATGGAAAAGAAACAAAGGAGACCATAACAAAAATCAACAAAGCCAAAAGCTGGTTCTTTGAGAAGATAAATAAAATAGACAAACCATTAGCCAAATTCATCAAGAAAAAAGGGAGAAGAATCAAATTAACAAAATTAGAAATGAAAATGGAGAAATCACAACACACAACACAGAAATACAAAGGATCATAAGAGACTACTACCAGCAACTATATGTCAATAAAATGGACAACTTGGAAGAAATGGACAAGTTCTTAGAAAACTATAACTTTCCAAAATTGAACCAGGAAGAAATACAAAATCTTAACAGACCCATCATAAGCACGGAAATCAAAACCGTAATCAGAAATCTTCCAGCAAACAAAAGCCCAGGACCAGATGGCTTTGCAGCTGAATTCTACCAAAAATTTAGAGAAGAGCTAACATCTATCCTACTCAAACTCTTCCAGAAAATTGCAGAGGAAGGTAAATTTCCAAACTCATTCTATGAGGCCACCATCACCCTAATACCAAAACCAGACAAAGATGCCATGAAAAAAGAAAACTACAGGCCAATATCACTCATGAACATAGATGCAAAAATCCTTAACAAAATTCTAGCAAACAGAATCCCAAAACATATTAAAAAGATCATACATCATGACCAAGTGCGCTTTATCCCAGGGATGCAAGGATTCTTCAACATTTGCAAATCAATCTGTGATTCACCACATTAACAAATGGAAAGATAAAAACCATATGATTATGTCAATAGATGCAGAGAAAGCCTTTGACAAAATTCAACATCCATTTATGATTAAAAAAAAAAAAACAACCTCCAGAAAGCAGGCATAGAAGGACCATACCTCAACATAATAAAAGCCATATATTATAAACCCACAGCAAACATTATCCTCAATGGTGAAAAAATTGAAAAAATTTCCCCTAAAGTCAGGAACAAGACAAGGGTGCCCATTCTCACCACTACTTTTCAACATGGTTTTGGAAGTTTTAGCCACAGCAATCAGAGAAGAAAAAGAAATAAAAGGAATCCAGATCAGAAAAGAAGAAGTAAAACTCTCACTGTTTGCAGATGACATGATCCTCTGCATAGAAAACCCTAAAGACTCCACCAGAAAATTACTAGAGCTAATCAATGAATATAGTAAAGTTACAGGATATAAAATTAACACACAGAAATCCCTGGCATTCCTATACACTAACAATGAGAGAACAGAAAGAGAAATTAAGGAGACAATTCCATTCACCATTGCAATGAAAGAATAAAATACTTAGAAATAAATCTACCTAAAGAAACAAAATACCTGTATATAGAAAACTATAAAACACTGATGAAAGTAATCAAAGATAACACAAATAGATGGGAAAATATACTATGTTCATGGATTGGAAGAATCAATATAGTGAAAATGAGTATACTAACCAAGGCAATCTATAGATTCAATGCAATCCCTATCAAGAAACCAATGGTATTTTTCAGAGAACTGTAACAAATAATCTCACAAGTTGTATGGAAATACAAAAAACCTCAAATAGCCAAAGCAATCTTGAGAAAGAAGAATGGAACTGGAGGAATCAACCTGCCTGACTTCAGACTATACTACAAAGCTACAGTCATCAAGACAGTATGGTACTGGCACAAAGACAGAAAAATAGATCAATGGAACAGAATAGAAAGCCCAGAGATAAATCCACACACCTATGGACACCTTATCTTTGACAAAGGAGGCAAGAATATACAATGGAGAAAAGACAATCTCTTTAACAAGTGGTGCTGGGAAAACTGGTCAACCACTCATAAAAGAATGAAACTAGAGCACTTTCTTAACACTATACACAAAAATAAACTCAAAATGGATTAAAGATCTAGATGGAAGACCAGAAACTATAAAACTCCTAGAGAAAATCATAGGCAAAATACTCTCTGATATAAATCACAGCAAGATCCTCTATGACCCACCTCCCAAGGTAATGGAAATAAAAGCAAAAATAAACAAATGGGACCTAATTAAACTTAAAGGCTTTTGCACAATGAAGGAAACTATAAGCAAGGTGAAAAGACAGCCTTTAGAATGGGAAAAAATAATAGCAAATGAAGCAACTGACAAAGAATTAATCTCAAAAATATACAAGCAGCTCATGTAGCTCAATTCCAGAAAAATAAATGACCCAATCAAAAAATAGGCCAAAGAACTAAACAGACATTTCTCCAAAGAAGACATACAGATGGCTAACAAACACATGAAAAGATGCTCAACATCACTCATTATCAGAGAAATGCAAATTAAAACCATAATGAGGTACCATCTCACGCAAGTCAGAATGGCTGCTATCAAAAAGTCTACAAACAATAAATGCAGGAGAGGGTGCGGAGAAAAGGGAATCCTCTTACACTGCTGGTGGGAATGCAAACTAGTACAGCCACTATAGAGAACAGTGTGGAGATTCCTTGAAAAACTGGAAATAGAACTGCCATATGACCCAGCAATCCCACTGCTGGGCATACACACTGAGGAAACCTGAATTGAAAGAGACACGTGTACCCCAATGTTCATTGCAGCACTGTTTATAATAGCCAGGACATGGAAGCAACCTAGATGTCTATCAGCAGACAAATGGATAGGAAAGCTGTGGTACATATACACAATGGAATATTACTCAGCTATTAAAAAGAATGTATTTGAATCAGTTCTAATGAGGTGGATGAAACTGAAGCCTATTATACAGAGTGAAGTAAGTCAGAAAGAAAAACACCAATACAGTATATTAACACATATATATGGAATTCAAGAAGATGGTAACAATGACCCTATATGCGAGATAGCAAAAGAGACACAGATATAAATAACAGATTTGGACTCTGTGGGAGAAGCCGAGGGTGGGGTGATTTGAAAGAATAGCATTGAAACATGTATATTTTATGTGAAATAGATCGCCAGTCCAGGTTTGATGCATGAGACAGGGTGTTCAGGGCTGGTGCACTGGGATGACCCTGAGGTCATGGGATGAGGAGGGAGGTGGAAGGGGGGTTCAAGATGGAGAACACATGTACACCCATGGCTGATTCATGTGAATGTATGGCAGAAAGCACTACAATATTGTAAAGTAATTAGCCTCCAATTAAAATAAAGAAATTAAAAAAAAAAAAAAGACTGATCAGAGGTGCTTCAACAGGAGAAGAAAGATAGATGCCAGTTAGCACATTGCTGTCCTGGAAGAAATAAACTACAAAGATCCAAGCACAAATAACTTTCTCTCAACCAACCATCTCAGCTTGAAAGAGAATGGAAAAAAAAAATCTTGACATAATAAGAGATGGAGATGAGCAGATAAACATTTAAAAGATTCAGAAGTTGACAACATCAGTATCATAGGTAAAATTCTTCTTGGAGCACTACAGAGGTGAATAATAAATTGTAGCAATGGGTCTGGAATTTTTCCAAGGAATTATATCAGCAGTGGGCTTCCCTGGTGTCTCAGGGGTAAAGAATCCACCCGCAATGCAGAAGATGCAGGGTCAATCCCTAGTTGGGAAAAATCCCCTGGAGAAGGAAATGGCAATTCACTCCAGTATTCTTGCCTGGGAAATTTCATGGACAGAGGAGCCTGGCAGGCTACAGTTCATGGGGTCACAAGTGTCAGATATGACTTAGCAACTAAACCACCACATCAGTTATACAACCATTACAGCACAGAATAACTATATTTCCTATTGTAATGTGGGGGTGACAATGAAGCATAGCTTCTCTGTGGAAAGAGAGATGGGATACCAATAAATTTTAATTCCCCATAATCTAATTTCTGTGAGGTAAATTGTCTCTTGCATCTTGTATCTATCCTTTCCTCCTTGTACATCAATAATGTATAAGGTATGTATAGATTTTGAATGCCTTGTTGTAAATATTTTGGTTCCATTTAGCTTACTGGCCCCCAAAAAAGCAGTCTTTGATGCAAAGTAGGTATGTTTTACAATACTACAGTCAGTGATGGGATAAGGCCAAAAGTCAATATTTCAATATTTTTTAAACAAAGAAAAAAAAAACAGGAAGAAGGAAGAAATATGTAAACAGAGCTCAGTAGATTTAGTTTCAATTATTTGGGAAAGGCAAAATAATTGGGGGGAAGTACATATACCTCCTTAGGCTTCTCTGGTGGCTCAATGGTAAAGAATCCACCTGCCAATGCAGGAGACAAGGGTTCCATCCCTGGGTCAGGAAGATCCCTTGGAGGAGAAAATGGCAACCCACTATAGTATTCTTGCCTGGGAAACCTCATGAACAGAGGAGTCTGGCAGGCTACAGTTCAGGTGGGGGTCACAAAAGAGTTAGACACAACTTATCAACTAAACAACAACAACATATGCTAGTCTTCTTTCTGCTTTTTAAAAATTGACTTTTATTATCTTTAGGGATAGGTTAGTGGAAAGACACTCAATGTGCCAAATGTGTAAATAAATAAACCTATTAGAATGTGGGTATGCATATCAATTAAAAACAAACAACATTTTTAAATGCAAACTCCTTTTCAGGTGAAATTACCTATGGTGGAAGAGTTACGGATACCTGGGATCAAAGATGCCTTCGTACTGTCTTGAAAAGATTTTTTTCTCCTGAAACATTACAAGATGGTTATAAATATTCTGAATCAGGTGAGTGACTTTTCAATACTATCGAAAAAGACCTTTTCCAAGAAGTCATTAACAGCATCCTCAGTTTTCCATCCAGGAGCTGTCTGTGTCCAGTCCTCACCACCTAGATCCCCATATTCACCATCCCCTTGCTTTGTTCCTTTTTCAGTTGCTAAGTCGTGTCTGACTCTTTGCGACCCCAGGGACTGCAGCATGCCAGGCGGCTTCCTTGTCCTTCACTATCTCAAACTCATGAACGTTGAGTCAGTGATGCCACCCAACCATCTCTTTCTCTGTTGCCCCCTTCTCCCCATGCCCTCCGTCTTTTCCAGCATCAGAGTCTCTTCCAATGAGTTGGCTCTTTGCATCGGGTGGCCAAAGTATTGTAGCTTCAGCATCAGTCCTTCCAATGAATAGTCAGAGTTGATTTCCTTTAGGATTGACTGGTTTGATCTCATTGCTGTGCAAGGGACTCTCAAGAGTCTTCTCCAGCACCGTAGTTCAAAAGCACCAATTCTTCCGTCCAATTCTCATGTCCATACGTGACTATTGGAAAAACCATAGCCTTGACTATATGGACCTTTGTTGGCAAAGTGATGTTTCTGCTTTTTAATATGCTGTCCAGGATTGTCAAAGCTTCAGCTTTAGTTGTAGGAGTACAAAGATATCTATTGTGTGATAACCGTTTTTAACTATTTCTGGTCTAAAATAGATTGTACTCTGTCTAAATGTGTTTTCAAAGTTCTATCACTTCAGAGCACACCTTTCAGCAGCACATCCCTGAATTCTTAGAATCTTGCAATGTTCTGCAGGTGACACCTTAGGACACTGATAGATGCTAACTGCCTCCAGAAAATGCGAAGGAATCTGACACAACAATGAAAGCTAGGGGGCTTGCAAAAAAAATCCCTGTTTCTCCATGATGCAGCTGATAATAGCCACCATCTGAACAGACAGAGAAGCACCAAACTTGGCAGTACTCAAAGGTCATCTATTTAAGACATATTTGCCTTCTGTGTTTTCAATAACAGGTATCTATTTTGCGCCCCTGGCTGACAGCCTGCAAGAGTTTAAAGACTACATTGAAAACCTGCCTTTGATAGATGACCCAGAAATATTTGGAATGCATGAAAATGCCAACCTAGTTTACCAGGTATGTGGCCTTTCAACTTAAATGCATATTCATTTTGTGTATATAAACCTGAAACATCCATAATCATCTCACTGCTTATGTAAATTATAATCTTCTTAAATAAATAAAATAAATGTTCACCTCAGCTTCAGCATTTGGTTCCAATTTAGCCACCTGTTGTCTCTGGATCTTTCATGGAATCCTAAGATAGTTAGGTATCTTCTTGTCACTGTCCACCCCCTCACCTTCCAGCCTCTGCCTGGTCCATAATCTATCTGCTAGTCTTCCATAACATGGGGATTTGGATGGTAATCCAGATAGTCCTTTCTCTTTTGCTCTTCTCTCGCCATTCTGGGGATATTTATATCATATTATACAAGGATTTATGGATCCACAGATGAATAGGTTACAAAAGTACAATAGCAAATATCCAAGGCAGATAAATCAAACACTGCTCTTCAAAAGCATGGATCATTGATTTTGCTATTTGCAACAGCAGGTTGGACTTGGAGGGCATTATGCTGAGTGAAATAAGTCAGACAGAGAGAGAGAAATGTTGTGTGATATCACTTATATGTGGAATCCAAAAAATACAACAAACTTGTGAAGATAACAAAAAAGAAGCAGACTCACAGATATAGAGAACAGACTAGTGGTTACCAGTGAGGAAAGGAAAGAGTGGGGGGCGCAAAACAGGAGTAAGAGATTAAGAAGTATAGACTATCATGTATAAAATTAGAAAGCTACAAGGGCATAATGTACAACACAAGTATGAAATATTTTATGATAACTATAAATAGTGTATAACCTTTAAAAATTGTGACTCATTCTGCTGTACATCTGTAACATATAATATTGTACATCAACTATATCTCAATTTTTTTGACTCAATAATTTTAAAAAAATTATTGAAGTGTAATTGATTTACAATGTTAATTTCTTCTGTATAGCAGTGACTTAGTTATACATATATATATTATTTTTCATATTCCTTTCCATTATGGTTTGTCACAGGATATTGAATATAGTTCCCTAGCTATTATATCTTAATTTTTAAAAAATAATCTAAAAATTTAAAAATGAAAGCATAGTTCATCAAGGTCATAGGACCAGATCACTAAAATCATGGCATCTGGTCCCATCACTTCATGGCAAATAGAAGACGATAAAGTGGAAGCAGTGACAGATTTTATTTTCTTGGACTCCAAAATCACTGCAGAGAGTGACTACAGCCATGAAATTAAGACACTTGCTCTTTGGAAGAAAAGTTATGACAAACCTAGACAGCATAGTAAAAAGTAGAGACATCAGTTTGCCAACAAATGTCCGTATAGTCAAAGCTATGGTTTTCCAGTAGTCATGTATGGATGTGAGAGCTGGACCATAACAAAGGCTGAGAATTCATGCTTTTGAATTGTGGTGCCGGGGAAGACTCTTGAGAGTCCCTTGGACTGCAAGGAGATCAAGTCAATTTCAAAGGAAATCAATCCTGGATATTCACTGAAAGGACTAATTCTGAGGCTCCAATACTTTGGCCACCTGATGAGAAGAGCTGACTCACTGGAAAAGACCCTGATGCTGGGAAAGATTGAAGGGAAAAGGATAAGGGAGTGGCAGAGGATGAGATGGTTATATAGTGTCACCAATTCAATGGACACAAATTTGAGCAAACTCTGGGAAATAGTGGAGGACAGAGGAGCCTGGCATGCTACAGGCCATGGGGTTGCAGAATTGGACATGACTTAGCAACAGAATAACCATTTAACCACAGCAGTAGGTCCAAAGAGCAAAATGGATAATTTTATTCCTCCAACACCCTCTGATGCCACGCCATTACTTAAGGGTAGTCCAACCTCCTCAGCATGGCACTCAAGACTCCCCCATGACCGGTTCCTTCCATATCCTTCCAGTTTTATTACCTATCATGTTCTGGAATCTTTAGGTGAACCAAAGCCAAGAAAAGAGGTATGTCCCTGGGGCCCTGGAATATTCTAAATGTTGGAGACCAGATTGGCCTCATGAAGCTGAAGGGAATCACCTTTCTTTGCAATTTAAATTTTGTCTCTACAATAAGAGACAAATTAGAGGGTAAAATCAGCCTAGATATCAAGGAACATGTACAAAACAACTGTGGAACTTCTCAGTGATCCAAAACCTATGTCATGCTCTCTGCCCTAAAAATTGGTTTGCTGTTCAGTGAAGGGCTTCCCTGGTGGCTCAAATGGTAAAAGAATCTGTCTGCAATGCGGGAGACTTGGATTCGACTCCTGGGTTGGGAAGATCCCCTGGAGGAGAGCATGGCAACCCATGGCCATATTCTTGCCTGGAGAATCCCCATGGACAGAGGAGCCTGGGCTAGAGTTCATGGGGTCGCAAAGAGTTGGGCACGACTGAGCAACTAAGCACAGCACATTCAGTGAAGAGTTGGAATATCTTATTTTTCCTGATTCTACTTTCAGGAGGAAAAAGAGGTGGCCAAACCTAGTGTTAATATTCAGTCATCTGACTGTTTGCCCTAGAGTGGGTGGATGTGGAGGTGAGAGAACAGTGTGGAAATGATAGACTTGCTGCATTCAATGAGAAGTCAGGACTTTGGGGAAGAGTAGCATTCTTGGCAATGTATACCTGTGAATGTAGTTTTTTGTGTTCTCCATCAGTTCTGAATGACTGAGAATGAGACAGTAGGCATGTGGTGAGGCCCCAGGTATATTTTTCTGCCCAGCCTCCCTTCCTTCATTCTTCTGGCACAGTATGCACCTGATTTCTACCTCTTTCCTTTGGGACAGTTTCCACTTACTCATTCTATTAGATTCTAGTAAAACCTCCAACCACTCTTTGCCTTCACAGAGGTGGGCATGTGACCCAGGCATCACAGCATCACCCAGCTACTGGACCTGGTCCAAGGAGCAGGCCCACAGCCCATGCTAGGAGAACGAGAGTCCTTTCCTGAGACAAGATATATAGATGCTGAACTGGGAGAGGGCTGTCTTTCCTCTGGAATGACTGACTAAGATGCTGCATGTCTGCAGCATTCTGTGCCCTTACCCTGATACCCTGACCCCTTCTCCCTACCACATGAAGAAGCTCATCTGCCGCAGGAAAGAATGAGAGAAACAACCAGATATGAACAGGAGAGAGAATGCTAGATCCATCCATGCCTGAAACCCACATGACTTGAGTTCTCTTCTTCCCAGCTATATATGCCAACATATCCCTTCTTTTTGCTTTAGGTTAAATAATTCTGTATCATCAATAGAGTCTTAAAGCAAAAAATATGAATGATTCCTTCCTCAGCTCAGCAAACTACACTTACAAAGGTGCATACTAGAGACCAGTAAAGAAAGCTGGGCCTGGCTGTTCTAAATGTTTCAAGACTTTTGACTAACCAGGAAGTCAAGAACTAAAACAGTGTATGTGCTTATTTATGTCCAACACTTTGTGGCCCCATGGACTGTAGCTGACCAGGCTTTTCTGTCCATGGAATTCTCCAGGCAAGAGTACTGGAATGGTTTGCTATTTTCTCCTCCAGGGGATCTTCCCAACCTAGGAATCGAACCCACATCTCTTGCATTTTCTGCACTGGCAGGTGGATTCTTTACCACTAGCAACACCTGGGAATCACAAACTAAAATGGAAAAGTCACTATTAAATGGTTGGCACTGAGCAAGGAAATCAAACTATTTAACTATAGCATTAAGTAAATAACATCACAGTTGTTTAGGACCTAATGAACATGTCAAAAGTAATATTTGAAAGATCTGTCATGTAAAATATAATTTTTACAATCAAGATCTGTAATTCTAGGTTCTGAATTCTTTTCTTGGGTAAGTGAATGATGAGTGTTATGACCAGTATAAAGAAAACCTCTATAAGAGATTCCAACAAATATACATCAGAAGATACTATGTTTCTGAATAAAGGAAAAATCTAGAAAAATTAACAATATTAACTGATCTTGGAATAGGAATTTCTAAGCATAAAATCAAAGGAAAAATAAATCACATTAGAAAGAGACAGTGGGGTCTTCCCTGGTAGTCAGATGGCTAATTCAGGGGTGGGGTAGGTAAACTAAAGTTATAAATATTTCTTAAAAGCAAAATCATGAATAATTTTTCTTTTTACTTTTCTGTGTTTTGTAAATTTTTAATAATGTTCTATAATACTTTTCTAATTGAGATAACGTTATTTGAATAAAAGTATGTTCTAAAACTGAATTCTCATTATTTCTTCCTCACTTTCATAACTGCCTTTTAAAGAATTAACCAAAAATTGTTTAACCATTTTTTATTGTGGTAAAACATATGAAATTTATCATTTTAACCATTTTTTAAAATATGATTAAATGACAGTTACATTAAAGTGTTCAACCAGAAATATTTAACTGTAACACCATAGATGAAATACTATGCATTTCCAATGAGCACATTTTACCAACTCTGTCTTCAACATAAAAAATTAAAATGTCCTTGGTTTTGGCAACAGCTATTATTTCTGTAATAAACTGTACATGCTGCAAAATTATATTTTTGAGAATTTGGGTCCTCACTGTTCTGTCTCTCTCACCATTATAGTACAAAGAGACCAACACTTTGATCAACACTATACTTGACGTTCAACCAAGGTCCTCTTCTGGTGGAGAGGGAAAGAGCAACGATGAAATTGTCCAAGAACTTGTTGCTTCTGTCCGGACCAGAGTTCCAGGTACTAAATAATTGTTGGCTTATGTGGGTAATGGGACTTTTAGGAATAAACTCAGAAAGCTGAGTGATAGGCAGGTGTCCAAATCTGCTTATTATGTAGAATTTTTTCTTTCTGTAGAGAGAGAGCTCTTTCAATGTAGAGGCCTCTATTTATAGATTAGAAGCCTGCAGCCCCTTGACATCTCAACAGCCAGAAGCATGAAGAGCAAGTTGGCTTCTAGCCCAATATAACTTTTTTTTTTAACCAGAAAATTTTTATTTTTTTTTTATTTTTTTTCCTTTATTTTTATTAGTTGGAGGCTAATTACTTTACAATATTGAAGCGGGTTTTGTCATACATTGACATGAATCAGCCATGGAGTTACATGTATTCCCCATCCCAATCCCCCCTCCCACCTCCCTCTCCACCCAATTCCTCTGGGTCTTCCCAGTGCACCAGGCCCGAGCACTTGTCTCATGCATCCAACCTGGGCTGGTGATCTGTTTCACTATAGATAATATACATGTTTCAATGCTGTTCTCTCAAAACATCCCACCCTCACTTTCTCCCACAGAGTTCAAAAGTCTGTTCTGTACATCTGTGTCTCTTTTTCTGTTTTGCATATAGGGTTATCATTACCATCTTTCTAAATTCCATATATATGTGTTAGTATGCTGTAATGTTCTTTATCTTTCTGGCTTACTTCACTCTGTATAATGAGCTCCAGTTTCATCCATCTCATTAGAACTGATTCAAATGAATTCTTTTTAACGGCTGAGTAATATTCCATGGTGTATATGTACCACAGCTTCCTTATCCATTTGTCTGCTGATGGGCATCTAGGTTTCTTCCATGTCCTGGCTATTATAAACAGTGCTGCGATGAACATTGGGGTGCATGTGTCTCTTTCAGATCTGGTTTCCTCAGTGTGTATGCCCAGAAGTGGGATTGCTGGGTCATATGGCAGTTCTATTTCCAGTTTTTTAAGAAATCTCCACACTGTTTTCCATAGCGGCTGTACTAGTTTGCACTCCCACCAACAGTGTAAGAGGGTTCCCTTTTCTCCACACCCTCTCCAGCATTTATTGCTTGTAGACTTTTGGATAGCAGCCATCCTGACTGGCGTGTAATGGTACCTCATTGAGGTTTTGATTTGCATTTATCTAATAATGAGTGATGTTGAGCATCTTTTCATGTGTTTGTTAGCCATCTGTATGTCTTCTTTGGAGAAATGTCTTAGTTCTTTGGCCCATTTTTTGATTGGGTCATTTATTTTTCTGGATAGCCCAATATAACTTTAAACAGACTTTTTTCTGATGTCTCGTGTCTCATGTCTCATGTTTAATTTTTTTCCTAATGTCTCTAGATCTGTACTGTCCAAGACAGTAGCCACTAGTCACGTGTGTCTACTTAAACTTTAAAATTCATTTCCTCAGTTGCACTAGTCACATTTTAAGTGCTGCCATATTGGACAATGCAGATGGAAAACATTTCCATCATCATAAAATATTCTATTGGACAGCCCTGCTCTAGAATCCATTTCACTTTTTTTCTCCAACAAGAGAAGTGCGTGCATATATGCTAAGTCATTTCAGTCATGTCCGTCTCTTTGCGACCCTATGGACTGTAGCCTGCCAGGCTCCTCTGTCCATAGGATTCTCCAGGCAAGAACACTGGAGTGGGTTGCCATACCCTCCTCCAGGGGATCTTCCTGACTCAGGGATCAAACCAGCATCTCTTATGTCTCCTGCATTGGCAGGCAGGCCCTTTACCACTAAGGCCACCTGGGAAGTGAGAAGTAGAGAAGAATAATTTATTATTTCACTTCATTTTCTGGTGAGTTAAGGAATCTTCCTGAATGATCACAGAGATCCACTTTCACACTTTTCTTAGAGTGGCTATAGATTTAGATGTCTTAATCTATTGTTCATGGTTGGAAATGTCATTATAGGAAAAAGATGAGGCAGAGAAAAAAATGAGTGACTATAAAAGTAAACTGTGCTTCTGTCTCTGTTCACAGTACTCTGATACCAAGTGTATGGGTTACCCCCGTCCCCACATTAGGCAGTTCTCCAACTCTCTGGACACTAACTGGATGTCCTACAACTCAGTTATGACATTAACTATCCAGAGTTGGCACAAATCCCACAGGTTAAGGGCTCAGTCCCATAAGACTGTCCGCTCTTTAAATGTCAACTGGAAGTCCTCAGGCTGTGACCTTTATTTCTGACCAACCAGCCATAGATCAAGGATTCCCACAAGCCCCTTCTGGGGTTCAGTAATTTTCTAGACTGGCTCACAAGACTCAGGGAAACAGTTAATTACATTTACCAGATTATTTTAAAAGATATTATAAAGGATAAAGATAAGCAACAAGATAAAGAGATACACAAGACAAGGTCCAGAAGCGTCCCAAGGACAGGAGATTTTGTCCCTGCAGAGTCAGGGTGCACCACCCTCCAGGCACATGGATGTGTTCACCAACCCAGAAACTCTCCAAACCCCTTCAGTTAGGTTTTTATGGAAGCTTCCATACATAGGCATGATTGGTTAAATCACTGGCCTTTAATGAGTAACTCAGCCTCCAGCCCCTGCCCTCTCCCAGGAGGTCAGAGAGTAAAGCTAGAGTGTCCAAATCTCTAATCACATGGTTAGTTTGCCTGACAACCAGTCCCTCATCTTTAGGGTTAGTACTAGAGTCACCTCCTTAACATAAACTCAGGTATGGTTGAAAGGGGCTTGTTATCAATAATAATAGATGCCCCTTTCACCTTTATCGATCAAGAGCTATCTCAGGAATTAGGATCAAAAACCAATAATTATATAAAAGATGCTCCTATCACTCTTATCAATGAGGAAATTATAAGGATTTTAGGCACTCTGGCCAGAAGATGGAGACAAAGACCAAAATGCATATTTCTTATTACATCATAGTAGCACACCCAGGTGGTGCAGTGGTCAAGAATCCACCTGCCAGTGCAGAAGACTCGGGTTCAATCCATAGGTTGGGACGATCCCCTGGAGTAAGAAATGGCAATCCACTCCAGTATTCTTGTGTGAAAAACTCAATTTCAGAGGAGCCTGGTGGGCTATGGTCTGTGGGGTCACAAAGAATTGGCCACAACTGAGCACGCGTGCATGTAATCACATTAAGCTTTACCAGTACTCTTGAAGTGAAAGTCGCTCAGTTGTGTCCAACTTTTTGGGACCCCATGGACTGTAACCTCTGTCCATGGAATTCTCCAGGCAAGAATACTGGAGTCGGTAGCCATTCCCTTCTCCAAGGGATCTTCCTGACCCAGGGATCAAACCCAGGTCTCCCGCATTTCAGGCAGATTCTTTACCATCCTAGCCACCAGTGAAGTTCCACCAATACTCTAAAGGCCCTCCCCCAAAAAAAGACCTATGTGACCTCAGACGGCAGTTATGTTCCTCCTAAACAGGCCCTCAAAAGAATCTTTTCTTGAGTAGAGAGTTCTATAGATATCAAAGCAACTGAGTTATTTTAGAAAGCATTTTTTAATAAACTTGAGATGGAGAACTGGGTAGAAAAAGGGATGAAGATGGATGGATGGGTAGATGGATGAATAGATGAACAGAGAGTAAAGGTTCTTGTTTCATAGAGTTCCATTGACACCTAGGAAGTTTTTCTCTCCATGCTTCATTAAGTTTGTACTTTTGCTGTGAAATGATAAGCAATGCCACTTGTTGAGACTGAGGGGGCAGGGGTACATTTGGCTCAACCAGAGAACTGAGGTTTGGAATAGCCCAAGGGGACAGACAGAAGGAGAAGAGCAGGGGCCTGTAACCATAGCCCTGTGGAACCAAGGAACCACTGACCCACACTGCTGTGTGATTTTTCTACAGCAGCCAAAATGAGTAGTTAGAAGGAACTTAATGAACATCGCTCAGAACCACTTGTCTTCTCATGCTTTGCTCAGATATGTCAGGAGAATGCAGGTCCTTCTTTGTTCACAGCTTATATGAACCCCCACTGGGTGGATTATAGGAAAAGAGAAGAGCACAATTTTTCACCCAGTTTGAACCACGGACTTATTTCAGAATCCAGCCAGCCCCTTTGAACAACAGTAAGATAAATGCCAAGTCTCTCCTCTCTTGGGGGGGTGTCCTGCCCCCAACCCTTCCTCTCCTAGATGCCTTGATGCAATGTGGAGGGCTTCCCTAGCGGCTCAGTGGTAAAGAATCTGCCTGCAAAGCAGGAGACACAGAGACATGGGTTCAATCCCTGGGTCAGGAAGACGCCCTGGAGAAGGAAATGGCACCCCACTCCAGTAGTCTTGCCCAGAAAATCCCATGGACAGAGGAGCCGGGTGGGCTAAAGTTCATGGGGTCACAAAAAGAGTCAGATAAGACCAAGTGACTAGATGCAACATGGGTGTGCAGGGAAGAGTGAGGCTTACATACCCTGTGTACACCAAGGCAGAGGAGATAACTTGAGACCCCTGGCACCTCTGGTCTCAGGGATGTCCCTTGTCTGCCATGTAGCACCTGCCCCTGAAGTGTGCACAGCCTGACTCCTGTTCATCCTGGGCCCAAGGACAAGAGAAGTTGGCTTTAAGAAAGCTTAAGATAAGTGCAATGTTATAAGGCGAGAAATCAATGATAATCCATCTGATGAATCTGCCGTGTGTATTTCAGAAATTCTGGAGATGGAAAACGCTTCTGAGAGTCTTTTCGTCAAGGATCCTCAAGGACGCCTTAACTCCTTGACCACTGTTCTTGGACAGGAAGTGGACCGGTTTAACAATCTGCTGAAGCTGATACACGTATGAGTGCTCACTTCCATCCTTGCTCTTGGGGATCAAAGCGTTGTGGAGCATGTATATCAATGTGAAGTTTCCATTCCCATCACTTGAACATTTCCATGTGGATGTGCTAACAATCCTTCTAGCCCAACTTGTCTAAACCTTAATTCACCCTCCTCTCACTAGTCTGTGTTCCCTTTCTCTAATAATGGCTTATGACTGCAGGGCATTACAAACCCTTCATTATCCTAACTTATACCCTTAGAATTTGATTGACGCATTAGGAATTTGAGCAGGGACCTAAGCACTCAATTAAGAGAGATTCAGATTCAGTGTTTCTTCCCAGTGTCTGCTTGCATGCTAAGTCGCTTCAGTCCTGTCCTACTCTGTGGGACCCTATGGACTCTAACCTACCAGACTCCTCTGTCCATGAGAATCTCCAGGCAAGAACCCTGGAGTAGGTTGCTGTGCCCTCCTCCAGGGAATCTTCCTGACCCAGGGATAGAACCTACGTCTCTTATGTCTAACCTACATTGGCAGGAGGGTTCTTTACCACTAGCACCACCTGAGAAGCCCAATGTCTAGTTAGCATTTAATACCATAGTCTTTCTGAAGACTATGGAAACCAAGTTTCTCTAAGTATGGGCCATAAAACACCTGCATTGGGATCCTCTATGCTGTGTGTTCCAAGTATAAATTCCCTGATTCCACTCCAGGCCTACCGAGTGAGGAATCTTGAGTAATTCCTGCAAAGGTGAATTTTAAATGAATACCCCCAAACGATGTCACTGCAACTAAAATTTGAGAATAACTATTTAAACTTTTGCCTTATGCTCAGGAATACTTTCCAAAGGCCCTTGACTTTGTAATGATGACTACAGGACTTCCTGGTTTCTCTGTGCATGACTTTAATAAGGGAAACAGAGACTGACTACTGAGCAGTAACAGGGGACGTTTTACTGCTAAGCTGGGAACCAAATACCTGGCACAGGATTAAGGCTCAGTGATAAGACTGGAGAGGACAGCCACGGTAGATTTTTTTTTTATGTGAATGAACTTTATTTTTATTTTTGGCTGTGTTGTGTCTTTGTTGCTGCTTATGGGCTTTCTCTAGTTGTAATGCATGGGCTTCTCATCACGACGGCTTCTCTTGTAGAGCATGGGCTCGACACATGGGCTTCAGTAGTTGTGGCACGTGGGCTTGGTAGTTTCAGCTCCTGGGCTCTAGAGCACAAGCTCAGTAGTTGTGGCTGACAGGTTTAGTTTCCCTGTGGCATGTGGGATCTTCCCAGATCAGGGATTGAACCCATGTCCTCTGCATTGGCAGGTAGTTTTCTTAACCACTGGCCCACCAGGGAAGCACTAGGGTAGATCTTTTAAAGACTGACTATTCCCTATTAGGAAATCAAGTCTCCAGATGTTTTTGGTTGTGTGACAATACCCAGGCTCGTGGGATGGGGGTGAGGGGAAACTAGGTCAGCTGAATACATGACATCTTCACCTTGGGTCTACTAGGTAAACAGCAGTACCAGACAGCCAGCTAGTCAGGTCAGAGCTTATAACCTTTTCAGTTCAGTCACTCAGTCGTGTCCAACTCTTTGCGACCCCATGGACTGCAGCACACCAGGCTTCCCTGTCCATCACCAACACCCAGAGCCTGCTCAAACTTATGTCCATTGACATCCAATTCCACTGGATGGCTGGCTCTTCCAGCCTCAACGGGTGACTTCCACCTTTGGTACTAAGGGGATTGTTCCAAGTGTTCCCTTTTGCCAGTCACTGAGACAGAGGAAAGGGGGCCAAGGGAGAGCAGCTTCCTCATAAAAATGTCACACAGAAGTGGCATACATCATTTTTTCTTATATCCCTTTAGCCAAAACTTGATCACATGGCAGCACTCCAGCAGCAAGTTTTCCTGGGAAATGTAGTCTCTGTGTTGGATTGTTCTGTGCCCAGCTAAAACTAATGTGATTGTTGTTGTTGTTAGTCGTTCAGTCATGTCCAACTTTTTTGCGACCCCGTGGACTGTAGCCTGCCAGGATCCTCTGTCCATGGGATTTCCCAGGGAAGAATACTGGAGTGGGTTGCCATTTCCTCCTCCAGGGGATCTTCCCAACCTTGGGACTGAACCCACACCTGCTTGGCAAGCGGATTATGCAAAGGAAGAAAAAGAGATAGATGTTGCTCATCTCTGGCCTCTTCCACCTCATGCATGGTCACCCACTTAAGGATGGATGAGTCCAAATGTCACTGCCTCATAAAGTCTTCCTGGAACACCTGTCCTTCCCTCCACCACCAGATGACAGGGCCCTCTTCTCAGGGCTCCGTCACCTGAGGTGTTTGTGTCCATCACTGTATTTGTGTACAACATACCACCTTTCTTTGTAATTACTACTCCATGAGTATGGCTCCCCCAGCAGACAATAAACTTGAAGACAAAGGGACTGGTATTAATACATAATTCATATCTGTTTGGGGGCTTCCCGGGTGGCTCAGATGGTAGATAATCTGCCTGCAATGCAACAGACTTAGGTTTGATCCCTGGATTGGGATGATCCCCTAGAGAAGGGAATGGCTACCCACTCTAGTATTCTTGACTGGAGAATTCCATGGACAGAAGAGCCTGATGAACTACAGTCCATGGGGTCACAAAGAGTCAAACACAACTGAGTGACTAACACTTTCATCTCTGTCTCCCCAGTGCCTGACACAGCCTAAACCTTCCATGAATATTTGAACATGCAAGTGAACTAATGTGGCTCTGAGGAACAAAGTCCCTTCTGGTCAAACAGTAGTGTCCACCACTAATGGAAGAATTCACCTAATAAAAGCAGAAGAAAGAGGAGCCCCGGGAGAAGCAAGCTGCAAGGCAATCAGGAGTCAGAGCTGAACACTCCCATTAGAGGGAGGGTAGTGGCCACCAGGGGTGCTGGGCTCCCTCATCCTGACCCCTGCCCACTCCTGCCTGGCCCTGGCTATGTCGCAGCCTCACCTTCACTTCACCCAGCAAACAGCAAGGCTGCACTGTGGCAGCAACAAGAAAGGCCAAGGGATGGGAGCATCCGGGGCTTTGGGCTGCCATCTTGGTGAGCTCACTGACCTCCTGATGGTACGGGACCATGAGACCAGGCAGGTCCTGGGAGAGATGAGGTCGCTCAGGGCTGCAGGCTTCTAGATGTAAGGGAGAAAGATCTGAAGTGCATTCTTCTCACTGAACATGACTTCTTGTCAGCCACTGCCTCTGGGAGAACTGGTGGCATTGTGACCTCTGTCTACTTTCCATTGATCTAGACCGCACTGGCAGCCTGGTCCCTCCAGCAATCTGACTCAAGTGTTCTTCAGGCATCTTAGATATGTCTTCTGCTACCTTCTTCCATTTTTGGTGTCTTAAGGTCGAGTGGTGTTTTGGCCCTGGCTAAAGGCCCTTTTCCTCTGCTCTGCTGCATATGGTTCCTCAGATCCTAAGGGCATATCTACTTAAAACTCCTCTTTTCCAGCACTGCCTCTTGTGACAAAAGATGGGAAGAGGGGAAAAACTCCATGAAGGAATAGAAGGATGACTAGCACTGTCTTATCCACATGTCACCTTGTCTCTAGAACTATTTGCATATGGTCCTAGGACTCGGGCTACCTAAGTGGCACTAGTAGTAAAGAACCCACCTGCCAATGCAGGAGATGTAAGAGATGAGGTTTCGATCCCTAGATCAGGACAATCCCCTAGAGGAGGGCATGGCAATCCACTCCAGTATTCTAGCCTGGAGCATCCCATGGACAAGAGGGGCCTGGTGGGCTACAGCCCATGGGTTTGCAAAGAATTGGACACTTTCATCAACATAAATTTGCCCTCTAATATCTTCCTGTAATATTTCCCCCATATATGGCAGCAGTTTTCACAAAACTGGAACCCACGAGAGCCATGTACAAATCTATGTTGTTATTGTTTAGTCACTAAGTCGTGTCTGACTCTTTTGAGATGCCATGGACTACGGCCTGCCAGGCTCCTCTGTCCATGGGACTTCCAAGGCAAGAATACTGGAGTGGGTTGCCATTTCCTTCTCCAGGGGATCTTGCAGACCAGAGATTGAACCCACATCTCCTGCATTGGCTGGCAGATTCTTTACTGCTGAGCCACTGGGAAATCCCTATACAAATCTATACACCCTGCTTTTACCTTTAGCCTGATAGCAGATATTGCTTTGTACTTCCCATGGCTGCTGCTGGCCCAGCGTCTCCCAGGACTGCTGCCAGCCTCTGTCTTTTGTTGAGATGAGGGGATGATAAGGAGTGTATCTTTAAATAAGTATTTCCAGTATAAGGAAGCTCTCTGGTATCAACTGAAAGATTGGTCTCATCTAAGAATCTCCCCTTCCTGCTATAACTGCTGGGGCTGCAGGCATCCTCTGGGCAGAGTTGGAGGTACTTCCCATGTCCCCAAATCCCGCCGTGGTTCCCAGATCACTAACTGTAAGGCTCATTCTTCGTTCAGCCTGGAGGAGAGCTGGACAGTGGCACTTCTCAAAGTGCTTGGGAGACGTTTCTTCACCTTCCCTTCTCCATCCACTTCACTGTATCATGCTACTAACTGCCTAAGCCATGCCCACTCCGAGGTCTTACACCTCTATGTCACAGGTTGTAAAAACTGCATGAAGATTGGAAGGTCTGACCCAGCAGAGGGTCTGCAGAGAGAACACAAGCCACCAAGCAGGCCCTTCAGCCCAAGGCAACACCTGCCACCATGAACGAGGGTCATTCCCACCTGATAACACCAATCCTTTCTTGTTCTTTCAGAACTCTCTAGATACACTCAACAAAGCCATTGCTGGATTGGTGGTGATGTCTGAAGAAATGGAAAAGGTGTATAACAGTTTCCTCAACAACCAGGTTCCCTCTCTATGGTCCAATACTGCCTACCCATCCCTGAAGCCACTAGGGTCTTGGGTCAAAGACCTTATTCTGAGGACTGCATTTGTGGACGTAAGAAAATTTACTTCTTCGGGGTCTGATCAATCTGATGACATGGTTGGCCCTGGGGTCCTTAGGAAGCCCTCACTAACTGAAATATTGACAACCACTGAGGGATCATCTGAATCCAAAGAAACAGAAACTTCTGGAATAGCATCACTTTTAAAATCTTGCACTGATTATAGTATAGTTTGCCCTGTGCCCTTATCCCCACTTTTCATTTTAATTCCAGGCCATCCTTGAGTTTTAGATCTCATTCATGGAATCCCCATCATGAGGTACAGAACCAATCTGACATGGGTCCAAGTGGCCAAGCGTGACCTTGCTGTTATCTCCCTCTTCTAGAACCTCCGTAATAACCAGGTTCTGGGTTTATGGTCAGCCTGGTAGGTGAGGAAGGGGGACAGGGCAGGCAGTAAGAATGGGGCTGGTGATAACTCAAGATCGGTTTAGATTCTGCCTCCTAAGAGACCCTCTGAAATATAACTCTGCTTTAAATGACAGTTGCTATCTCAGACCAAAAAAAAAAGTACATTATAGTATAATGTTTCTCCTTTAGCTGTGGCTCAAAAGAGGACAGCCCAAGTCCTTCTGGATCTCCGGTTTCTTCTTCCCTCAAGGATTTCTAACAGGTATCACTGCTTTCCCTAGAAAAATCCCCATAGGAAAAAATAAATAAGTGTGTGATGAGTCGTGCTGGGTTTCTGGGAACTGGGAAAATGGCATGACTGCTGATGGCCTAAACCAAGGGGAATTGATTATATGGTACCCAACAAGGCCCTGCTCTTCCTCGCTTGCAGAGGAAAAGGATGGCAGAAATAGCAGGTGTTCCCCCAACAACTTAATCCCCGCTGCTCTCAGTTTACAAGTCTAAACGCTGCTTCCCTGAGAACGCACACAGCTGCCCCAAGTCCCCATGGGACCCATGCTCAGGACACCACCTGCTCTCCAATTTCTTTGGTTCCAACTCTGAGAAGCTTCCTTCTCTCTAAAAAAATACTTTTGCTGCTCCTCCAGTGGTCCTCAGGGATTCTGGCCAGAGAGCCCCAGAGGGCATTAAAGCCTCTGGGCTCCTAGATGCTAATTTTGTTGTTGTTTAGTCTGCAAGTCCTGTCGAAATTTTTATGACCGATGGACAATAGCCTGCCAGGCACCTCTGTTCATGGGATTTCCCAGGCAAGAAGTACTGGAATGGGTTGCCATTTCCTTCTCCAGGAGATCTTCATGACCCAAAGATTGAACTCGCATCTCTTGCATCTCCTGCATCTCCTGCATTGGCAGGTAGATTCTTTACTGCTGAGCCACCAGGGAAGCCCTAGATGCCAATTAGCCCAGTTCTTAATCTAGCTCATCCCGAGTCCCTCATACACAGCCCAGAAACAGCCCATACAGGACAAGCTAAGCAAGATGTTAAAGCTGGGAAGATTGGGCTCTGAAACGCCCTTGCCGGCTTGTCTCCCCCATTGGCAGAGCAGTACACTTTAGACTTGGCCCTCTCTTTCCCACCAGGCCCAAAATTCATACATGCTTTGACTCCACCCCTCTCAGTAATTCAGAGTAAGATGTTAACGGTTGGGTCTTCTGGATGGAGAGGAAGCTCGTTAATGCTAGAGCATTCTGGTCCAGGCAAGTGGAAGCTGTGTTTGGATAATAGCAACTCAGCTTTCTGGCTTTCGTATTTACAGGAACTCTTCAAAATCATGCTCGGAAATACAATTTGCCTATAGATGAGCTGAGCTTCAAGTACAACATGGTTCCTGTCTATCGGGATCAAGCCACAGTCATAGAAGCTGCCAAGACAGTGCAATTTGGACAAGAACTGCCCATGGACACAGAGGTACTGTCCCCCTGACCATTGTTACAGCACAGCAGCTTCTATCTACTGTCATCAGGATCTCGAGCAATCTCCCCTCCCACTTTCCATTTGCAGGAGTCGGAGAGGACAGGATAGGTCTACACCTCCAAGCATGCGTGCATGCATGCATACTAAGTCGCTTCAGAAAAAAAAAAAATAATAAATCGCTCCAGTTGTGTCAGACTCTCAAGACAAGCTCCCAATTATCAGTGACTGGATGGCAACCACCTAAATTAGTCTGATCTGTAGAAATATATTTTACATCAATACTGCTCATTTCTTTAGTTACTTACAGTAACTTTCTCATTCATGTGGAGGCAATATTTGTTGTCTAGTCACTAAGTCACCTCTGACTTTGTGCAGCCCTGTGGACTGTAGCCTGCCAGGCTCCTCTGTCCATGGGATTCTCCAGGCAAGAATACTGGAGTGGGTTGCCATTCCCTCCTCCAGGGGATATTCCCAACCCAGGGACTGAGCCCACGTCTCCCACATTGGCAGGCGAATTTGTTACCGCTGAGCCACCAGAGGAGGCAACGTAGCAAGAGGTTGAAAACCAGAGTTTCGGCATCAGGCAGGCCTGGGTAAATTCTGCCTTCCCTCTCCCCAGCTGTGTGTGCTACAGCAATGATTAACATGTCTGCACCTCAGTGTTCACATTTGCAAAACAGGGCTCGTGCCACCAACTTCAGAGTTGTAGAGCATTGTCAATGAGACTGCAGGTGTCACGTGACCACCATGTAGTACACTCACAGTACATAACTATTACCAGAAGTTAAACTTACCTGCCTCATTCTCTCAGCTGTCTCCTAGCAGAACTGACATGCTAACTTCACACATCATGTAACTGTAACTACGTTACATAACCAGTAGGAATGCACTAAGGAAGCAGTTCAGGCTCTTTGCTTACGTGGTTTACTCCCTCTAGAATAGAGATTCTTGAAGTGTGATCCCCAGACCAGCAGCATCACCTGGGCACTTATTAGAAATGAACTTATTTGCAGAACAGAAAACAGACCCACAGATATAGAAAAGTGGGGAGAGGGGAGAAGGGATAAATTAAGAGGTTGGGATTAAGACATATACACTGCTATATGTAAAATAGATAAGCAACAAAGACCTACTGTGTGGCACAGGGAACTATACTCAATGTTTTGTAATGATCTGCAAGGGAAAAGAATCTGAAAAAGAATATATATACAAGTATATGAGGCTTCCTCAATGGCTCAGTGGGTAAAAAATCCACCTGCAACACAGGAGACACAGGAGATGAAGGTTTGATCCCTGAGTCAGGAAGATCTCCTGGAGGAGGAAATGGCAACCCACTCCAGTATTCTTGTCTGGAAAATTCCATGGACATAGGAGCCTGGCGGGTTACTGTCCAAAGGGTCACAAAGAGCCGGACAAGACTGAGCAACTAAACACATACACATATACAAGTAGATACACACATGTACATATATATATATATATGTATATATGTATGTATGTATAACAGAATCGCTGTGCCTGAAACTAACACAACATACTTAAATTTTTTTTTTAAAAGTAAAGTAAATTACCATTTATTTATGGGTCCCAAGGACCCATTCCAGACAGAATCAGAAACTCTGGACTGGGATCCAGAAATCTATATTTTAATAAGTCCTCCAGGGGGTTCTTAGCCCCTCAAGTTTGAGAACCCCTACTCTAGAATATCTCAACCTGGATTGCAGGTTAGAATCATCTTTGGACCTTTAAAAACATCCTGATGCTCAGACCACATCCAGTTGCATCAGAATCACCCCGATGACATCAGTCATCTACTTGTTAAAGCTCCCTGGGTGCTTCCAGCATACAGCCAGGGCTGAGACTCACTGCTGCCCATCTGAGCTGCCTGCCTCCAATGTGCTGAGATATTAATGGGTCAGAGGAGCCTCCAGAGCACTTGTCCATCCCAGTGGGGCTTATAAATGTCATTTTCTATGTGTGCTATGACATCAAAGATCTGTTCCAGATTGCTTTTGCTAAGAATGTGTTTGCTAGCCTGTCAGTGTAGATGAGATAAGTGACTTTTAGTGAGTTTCCTTAAAATATCATAGTAATAATAGTAATTTCTCCTGGGTAATTTAATCAGTATCCACCCCACTCAGACCTGCTTTATCGAGTCTTTGCTCTGATTAGCAAAAATGCACAAAAGTAAGATTGTTCCCATATTCATGGATTATTCTACAAAATACTATAATTCCCCGTGCCTCTTAATTGCCTGTATCTTAAAATGACAGTGAAAGAGTTTATGTCTTTAAGAACATTTGTTTTAGCCTCAAAATTTTTTTATCTTAAAGTATTAGCATGTAAAAGTAGGGAGGAAATCAATTTAGAAATGCACTCGCTGTTATTTTGAGACCCTTCTCAGCCAGGAGAGTGTCACAGGCCCAGGTCAGGAATAATGAGTCTGCAGAAGGGCAGGACAATACCCACATAAAAGCTTTCATCCAGGCCATCCTGGATGTTGGCCCTGCTCTGTGCCTGGCATGCTCTATCTGCCACACAGGCAAACTGACAGACAGAAGTTCACAGTAACTACTGGTGTCTCTGCCCTCCAGCCGCACCAGTACACACACGTCTCCACGTGGATCATTTACAATGAGCTATAGTGATGCCTGGGAATCAGCCTTCTGTGGAGACTGCATATTGTATAGTCAGCCCATCTCTTGGTCCTCCCAGAAAACACAGCAAGAGATTGTTAGATAACTTGAGTTCTGCTACCAACAACAGGGCCACTGTCAGCCCAGTGCTGCCTTGATGCCATTTAGGAAAAGGCACCCCTCTTGGAGGTGTGTGCAGATGACTCCTACACACAGCCTGACAAGTACATGGCAAGATGGTTTCAGCCTCTACTCAAGCAAACCTGCACGAGTGCATGTGGCAGCCCCAATAACAGGAAGGCCCACTGCACCACGCTGTACCCATGGGACGAACTACAAGATGCTAGAAAGTCAAGTCCAACCAAAAAGAGCCTATCATCCTGTGATTCACTATAAAACATACCACTTAAAACCACACTGCTTAGTCTTCTGTCTACAGGCGTGAAGCTCCAATTGTAAAAAGATCTAGGGCCCCAGGACTGGCCAGATTCACTCAGTGTTTGAGGAAGGATACACAGAGCTCATGCCTGGCAGAAACTAGACACTAGTGATGACATCTAACCACAGGACATTGAGGAATAGGGTCTCTGTCTCTGTCTCTTTCTCTCACAAAATTTCTTTTAAAAATTTTTCCATAAGCATTCTGCAAATATTGTCACAGTTATATAATCTATCTTCTGGAAGAGCACTCAGATCTTTGAAAGGCCTTGCTAAACATAACAGATGATAATCAGCCCTCTTGGCCACTTTCCATGAGAAGGGGAAGATCCTAACATCATGGTATCAGAGACTGAAGCCCATCAGTGGGTTTCCCTGGGGTACCATGTACCAGACAGCCTCGTGGAGTGTGAACGAGGAGTGTGAACGTGGAGTGTGAACTCCTCGTGGAGTATGAGATTTGGTAAAAACTGAAAAGCAAATTATTTCACCTTTTGGAGCCTTGGCATTTTCCTCTCTAAGATGTGAGGGATAAGAGAATCTCTAGAATAGTTCTTTGAACTGACTGAGGCCCAAGATGGTGGCCCCTCCTACTCTTCTCACCTCTGAACCTCTGCATATCTTTCAGTTGCCTTCTCCTGAGGATGGCGTTCTTGTCCATGGAATGTTCATGGATGCTTCTCGATGGGACAATAAGGACATGGTGATAGAAGACGCGCTGCCTGGACAGATGAATCCAATGCTGCCCGTGGTGCATTTTGAACCACGGCAAAATTATGAGCCAAGCCCAACACTCTACCACTCCCCACTTTATAAGACAGGGGCTCGAGCAGGAACCCTCTCAACCACAGGTGAGGACATTCTTATATCAGCATATAAATAATGACTAAATGCAGACTACAACCAAATCCAAATGCTTTGTTGTAATGTACAAATGGTGGTCTTGGGTCAGTTAGCCAGGCTTAAAATAAGGCCGCTTATAACATACAAATTTATCAATGCTGTAAATTCTATTCATCTTAATGCTGAGTATAGATTAATATTATAAAACCAATGCTTGTTTCTATTAGTCTGGTGGAGGTAAGGAGTTAAAAATAGTTTATTGAGCAACGTCTCCTAATTTCAAAATGATGGACTGAGTAGACACTAAAACATTGCGACTCAGCATAGAAGGAGATTTTAAAATAAATAAATGAATGCCATGGTACAAAAGGGGAAATCTTAGTAGTCCTGAAACTGAGATACAGCCCTGAAAAAAAGGAACCAGATCTTTAAAAAGTCATTATCAACAGATAAGCTGAAAGACTGAATGCAGATAGCTAAAGAGTGAACTAAGAGAATGCACTGAGGAAATCCCTAAAAATACAGCTCAAAGCAATTTTTTTTTAACGTAACACTGTGGAAAAAGTCAAAATTTCCAACATTTATCTAGTACGTAATCTGGAAAGAGAAAAGAGAGAAAAATGGAAGAACAATAATATTTGAAAAAGTGGCTGATAATTTCCCAGAACCAAAGAAACACTTGAGTCCTCAGGTTACAAAGTAGAAGAGGTAATTTTTTAAAATAGACAACAAGCCAATAAACAATCAAATTTTAAAAGAAACCTAGATATATCAAAGTGATACTTATGATTATCAGAAAGAAAATTCTCAAAGAGATAAAATGTATTAATAGGCTGGAAATAAAATTCCAGAAAATGAGAATCAGATTGACTTCAGACGTGTCTCATCATCCACAGTGCACTTAAAAAGATAATAGAGACACCTCTTCAAAGTGTTGAAGATAAACGACCTTAAACTAGAATGGCAAATGCAACCAGATTATCATCTGAAAGGAAAGTTGTAATAACAACTGTCTTGAACATACAAAGTCTCTATATTAATCACTACTGATCCTCTATTTAAAACTCACACACAGAGTTAAATCTTTAATAGTTTGATGATAAAAATGAATTTATAATAACTTAGAACTAAATTTCCAAATGACAGAAATATCAGATGGGGGAGCAGGGCAAAAAGAACTAAAACAGTTGTTCTCATTTCAATGGAGGATGTGTAGATACTGATGATATTTATTTTTCTCAGTTAAAGGATGTCCTTTCAGGGCAAGGTACAGAGTAGAACTAAGGTAGCCACTCATGTCACATGATCTACCACTCCCAAGACAAGTCTAAAACACACATTATTCAAAGGTATTTTTAAAATTAATATGGTATTTACAAGTTTTTGTAGGGATATATGCTTTATTTATCTTGGATAAGTATCTAGGAATGGAATGATGACTCAGGCAGTAGGTATGTGTTTAACATTTTAAGTACAGCCAAAATGTTTTCCAAAGTGACCACAGCACTTAACATCCCCGCCAGCAGTATATGGGGGCTCTAGATCCTCCAGATCCTCACCACTACTTAGTATGATCAGTCCTTTTCATTTTAGATGATAGATGACAGATAGCTTGATGATAGATAGACAATAGAATATAGTGGTATCTAATTTTCATTTCCCTAATGACTAGTGACAGTAACCATCTTTTCTGGTGCTTAGTTACATCTTCTCAGATGAAGTGTCTGTTCCAATCTTTTGTCCATTTTTTAACAGAGTCATTTCTCCTCTTATTTATTACTGGCTAAAATTCCAACAGGAAGTCTGTGGTTTGCAGGAAGAGGCAAAAGTAGTAATTAATATGACAATGCACTGGCACAAGACTCAATGAACAGATCAAATTTTGTACTGGATAGACAGCACAGAAACACACTGTGTATATGGGGAACTTGACATGTAATAGCAGCATCATTTAAAATTGGTCAGGAAGAGGGAGATTATTCCATAAATGATCCTGGGACAACTGGTTTGCCAAACTAAAATCCTTATCTCATATCACTATAAAAATTAAATCACAGGTGGACTTAATCACCATTAAAATTTAAAATTATTAACCTAAATGAAATAATGGCTCTAAGTAGTAATTGAGCTTCCCTGGTGGCTCAGTGGTAAAAAAAATCCACATGCCAATGAAGGAGATGAGAAGATCCCCTGGAGAAGGGAATGGCAACCCACTCCAGTATTCTTGCCTGGAGAAGTCTATGGACAGCGGAGCCTGATAGGCTACACAGTCCATGGGGTCACAGAGGAGTCAGACGTAATTTGGTGACTAAACAACAAGTAATGATTAGCTTCTGTGGACACTCCTTTCAAAGAAAGACAACCAGACACAAGGTGTTTCCTGATGGCAGTGCACACCACTTAGGAAGTATTCTTGCCAAAAAACCTCAACCCTCAATATGATCACACCTCTAGATCTAACCACTCTTACAGGGATAGGGAAACATGCGTAAAATCACCAAAGGGACACTATCAGCAAAAGCCAGACTCCGGGAAACCTTATGGGACAAACAGCCTGGTTGTTCCAACAAATATATTACAAAGGAGTGGCAAAAGAAACAGAGGGAAACTACCAATCAAAAGAGATCCAAGAGACACATCACTGTTGCAAGATGCGGACCTTATTTGTATCTCAAATCAAACAAATGGTTACTATACATATATCTACTGTAATATTGCTATAAAAATGTTACTCAAGCACTCTCCAAGGCACATGCAGGGAATGACATACAAAGATAAGGAGAGGGGAGACGTAGGCATTCTCTGCTGGGGACACCCCCAGTTTTCCCAGCTTCCAGGCAGATGAAGTTTGCTGTGAATGCCAGAAATAGCAGCTCCCATCTTGAGGGCAAGGCTCTCTTCTTCTCATCCTGGTCTTCGTCCCCTCACACAGGCCCATGATAAAGAAACTGCAAAACTGATCTCTTACTTCAGATGTCTCAGAGCTGAGGACAAATTAGGACCCCAGTGCCTACCTGCTGGGTGGAACAAAGTGTGGATGGATGGATGGAGACAAGCAGATGGACAAATGGATGGGTGAATGGAGAAATGGATGGATGGCTGGAGGGAGACAAGCATATGGACAAGTAGATGGACGGGCGGATGGATAGATGGATGGATGGATGGACAGACAAGCAGGTGGACAAATGGATGGATGGATGGATAGATGGATGGATGGATGGATGGACAAACAGAAGGATAGATGGATAGATGGATGGATGGATGGATGGAAGGATGAGTGGAAAAGCAGATGGACAAACGGATGGATGGATGGACAGACAAGCAGATGGACAAATGGATGGATGCCTAACCTACCAACCACGTCCCCTGAGTCTCACTAAAAGCTCAGGCCTCAATCTCCTAACGCAATGCTCAGAGACAGACTGCAGGGAGATTGAAACAATTTTCTAAGGTTATACAAGGTCTAAACTGGATAGGTCCTAAAGGATCATTTGTTCTAACATCTTCATTTTATGGAGCATAAAACTGAACACCACAGAGAATTGTTGCCTCTTTAGAGGCACAGACAGGTCTGGAACCCAAATGTCTTGACTCCTGGTACCATGATTTTTATATTAAGGGGTTGTTCTTTAACAACACTTTTTTCCTTGTATCCTTAACTAGGTCATTCAACCAACTTTGTGGTGACCGTCCTCTTACCCTCCAAGCGGTCCAAAGATTACTGGATTGCCAAAGGATCGGCTTTACTCTGCCAGCTAAATGAGTGAAAACATGCCACCTCTGTGCTCTTCAGAACCAGACCAGAGGTCTTTCCCTAATGGGGAGAAAATTCTGCATAACTTACAAATAAGCAAAAGGGGTTTACTTGTGATCTGACGTAAACGTAGCTAGTGTGGCTTTTATTTCTTTTATAACCTAGAATAAAGTGTTTGAGTTCTTTCTTTCTGCTGGTAATTTAAACTCTGATGTGAAAGCAGTGGGTTTACCCTCACATCTTAAGCCTACTCCCCCTCCCCCATGTGAGAGGCAGCTTCCCATTTGTAAGGAGTTGGGCCCAGCATGAAGGGGCAGAAAGGGGTTGGGCAGAGTCAGAGCCCAGGACTTCCTCATCCATCAGGGCTTCCTTCCTCTTTACATGAACATGAAAGGCCCAGTGTACATGTCAGTCACATGGCCCTAGGTCCTTCATTTTCTAGACCAGATTAAAAGCCCAATGCATGAGATCTGGGCCCACGGTGACATTCCTCCACCCTGTGGGGCTGGATTGCAATTCTTAGAAGAGCCTGTGGTGCTCTCACAAAAGAGCAGGTCACTCCTGTCCAAGTACAGAGGAACTTTCCACTTTAGGATAAAACTACTGGGCTTCCCTGGTGGTTCAGATGGTAAAGATGGCTCAGATGCCTGCAAAGCAAAAGACCCAGGTTGATCCCTGGGTCAGAAAGATCCCCTAGAGAAGGAAGTGGCTCCCTACTCCAGTATTCTTGCCTGGAGAATCCCATGAATGGAGAAGCATGCTGGATTACAGTCCATAGGGTTGCAAAGAGTCAGACACGACTGAGCCACTAACACTTTCATGTGAAAACTGGCCAAGTCCCCCCCAGGTGCACTGGCGTCCCTGACACCTCAGAGGTTGCTGGGCCAGTGCTGACATGGAGCAGCCACTTTGGGGTGGTTTGTTTTTTAAATTTTTATTTATTTGTCTGTGCTGGATCTTCACTGCTGTGCCCAGGCTTTCCCTAGTTGCAGCGAGTGGGGGCTAGTTTTGGTTGCTGTGTGTGGGCTTCTCCTTGCGGTGGTTTCTCTTGTTGCAGAGCACAGACTCTAAGCATGTGGGCTTCAGAAGTTGCAGCACACAGGCTCAGTAGCTGTGGCATGCAGACTTAGTTGCTCTCTGGCATGTGGAATTTTCCCAGACCAGGAATCGAACCCACGTCCCTGAACCCATGTCCCCTGCAATGGCAGGTGGATTCTTATCCACTGTACCATCACTGTGTTTTGCAAACCATTTTGCCAACAGAATCTGTTGCTTCCTTGGCCCTAATATGAGCCAAGAACTTGGGTACCACTCAGCTAGGATGTGGGCCTCTGGAGAAAGCCATGATACCCACTTAACAGGAAGTTGAAAGAACAGAATCAGCCACAGTAATCCTTCCCTCCTGTTTACCTCCCTTCTTCCACCTTCATATTAAAAAACAGAGACATCACTTTACTGACAAAGGCCCGTCTAGTCAAAGCTATGGTTTTTGCAGCAGTCATGTACGGATGTGAGAGTTGGACCATAAAGAAGGCTTAGCACCAAAGCATTGATGCTTTCAAACTGTGGTGCTGGAGAAGACTCTTGAGAGTCCCTTGGAGAGCAAGGAGATCAAATCAGTCAATCCTAAAGGAAATCAACCCTGAATATTCATTGGAAGACTGATGCTAAAGCTCCAATACTTTAACCACCTGATGCAAAGAGCTGACTCAGTGAAAAGACCCTGATGCTGGGAAAGAACTGAAGGCAGGAGGAGAAGGGGATGACAGAGGATGGGATGTTTGGATGGCATCACTGACTCAGTGGACATGAGTTTGAGCAAATTCCGGGAGATAGAGAAGACAGGAAAGCCTGGTGTGCTGCAGTCTACGGAGTGGCAAAGAGTCGGACACGATGGAGCGACTGAACAGCAAAAACAACCCCACCTTCATTCCGCTACCTACCAAAGTTAAGAACAGACTCAAGTCACTGAGAAGCAAGGTGCTTCTTACATCACTGATGATGTAAGGCACCACTTACATCAGTGCAGAAATCAGCAACTCCTCCTTGGTGCTTCAAGAAAGAAGAGGTACTTCCTAAGCTATCGGAGCGGCTACAGCTGCAGAAGTCAGATGGTTGACATTAGGTACCTGAGCAGCTATAATCCGAGATCAGAAAGCTGCAGCAAACTGTGCCAACCTCATGCAGAGCCTAGCCACTGCACAAACTTGTGTCTGCTGGAGCCGGCACACAACTGCCACCACTATTGAAGAAAAAGGTCTTCTGCCCCTTTCACCTTCTGAATCTCCCCCAGTGTATCTCATGAGAAGACTCTCGATCACAGCAGCAAGGGTATCTGTGAAAGTTCCACCCTCCCACCTCAGCCCTCCCACAAGGGGCACGGAGTGGAGCAAAGGTGGTGGACATGGATCCTGAGTGCCATCACATTACTCTTTCTGTGGGACCCCAAAGACATTCCCAGCCCTGGAAATGACAAAGAATGAATCCACAAGAAAGTCTCTGGGACTCATAGACTTAGAAAATAAACTTACAGTTGCCAGGGAGACAAGGATAGGGAGTTTGCGATGGACATGTACACACAACTATATTCAGAATGGGTAACCAACAAGGACATGTATAACACCTGGAACTCTATTATGTGGCAGCCTGGATGGGAGTGGGGTTTAGGGGAGAATGGATACACATACATATGGCTGAGTCTCTTTGCTGAACACCTGAAACTACCACAACATTGTTAATAAGCTATACACCAATACAAAATAAAAAGATTGAAAAAAAAAAGAGAGAGAAAGTCTCTAGAAAGGAAAGCAGAGCTGAAAGCCCAGGCAATCAAGGTAACCAAAACAAGATTAGGAACAAACACATCTGCTGCTTATCGGCCCAGTCCAAGTTCTGGGTAGGCCCTCTGGGTTTCTGTGAGCTGCTCAGAGGCCCAGGAGAACCATAAGGAAACTCAGCCACATGTAGGAGTTCATGGTGGGTAACCAAGGTGAATCCCGGGGAGGAGGATGGGCTGGGGGGGACAGTGCGTGGAGACTAGCTGAAAGTTTCCATTTCAGACTCAATCAGGGCAGTTTGGCTCTTACTCACTATTTAGAGATATTCTCCATAATAGTTTATTTGGAAAACGCAAAGACATATAAATAATAACACACAGGACAAGGGTAGGAGGAGAGTTTGAAAATCACTTTCTCGCATAGCACCTCTGACAAACCCTACCATCCATCAGTCTTTACATGTGGATAAAACAACCTCACACACTATACCTGGTGAAAGCATCAGTCAGAGTGCAGGAGGCACCCTAGTCACCAGACCTTGAACAGAGAGGAGCAGAACAGAAGTCCCAGGGCCTGCTGTCTCCACTGCAGCCAGAACCAGGAGACAATGAGGAGAAGGGTGGCAGAAAGAAGGGGCAGGGTCCATGGCTGCAGGCAGCCCCAGGAGTGGGGCTAGGAGTACAGCAGAGGTCGGATTCAGAGCATGTCAGCAAAAAGAGTTGTCTGATTGATATACACAATGTAGAGGGGGAAATCTACACAAAAAAATGATTTTCATACAATTCATTTACAATTAATTATTATCACACAGCTCATTATGTTACAAAACTATACACTTCCCCCAAGCACTGGTGGATAACCCAAAGTCATTCCTTGGAAAAAAGAATCAGTGCTGGCTTTTATTCTGAGTCTCTTTTGGGTTGTGCCTATCAGGGCCAGCCCAGAGTGTGGAGTACAGGAAGGGCTGTCCTTCAAGTCCAAGGGGTCAGGGTCTTGGCTTGACTCCTCTGGTCAATATAGAAAGTATGTCTCTGTTCGGAAATCCAGCATCAGCACCAAGAATGCAGGAGTCCAGAGAGACAGGCAGGCGCTGCCGGCCACCATCTAGCTCTGGGGTTATTGCCTGGGATGAGGAGCAACAGATCGGTGGAGATGGGCCTGTCCAGAACAGGGACCTGGAGCTGTGGGACTGCAGCACTCGTTGACAAAGAAAAAGAGTCTTTGGGCACAACAGGAGCAACTAGACACTCCGAGGCCCCCAGAGGCCTGCACGGCTTCTTTCCACCTCTCTCTTCCAAAGACAGGACTGGATTTCAGGATGTTAATAGGTTTCCTACATCTCGGCCTTTTTACCCCAGCCACAAGAAAACCAAATGGTACAGATGCTAAGACTAGCACACTGACGACTCTCCCTCAGCTCTCTGCTTCTTGGTTCAAGGATTATTAAAACTAGGTTACTCAGACTTGCTAATCATCAGCATCTGGGCAATGCCAGGCAAGGACCCTGACCACACACACAGGCACCACCAAGCCAGTATGATTTCTCCCTGGCTCTCTGGCTCTCTCCCCTATCCCAGCTTGGGTCTGGTGTGAACACCATGCAGCCATCTCAGGTCAAGACAGTAGGAGCCAAGAGGCCCATGACCTCAGGCTCACCTGGTCCTTTCAGCTCAGCTCAGGTGTAAGGTGCCCAACGCTTGCATGGCCACCTTGAAAGAAAAGACCCCAGACTGAGAAGGTAATAAACAGGTCAGTGTATATATCTCCATCAGTGAAGGCTGGTTAAATCTAATCTGGGTTCCCCTCCATCAGAGCGGACAGAAGACGCCCCCCCCGCCCCCACCTAGGGCTGTGAGGAACAGGAAAGGCTGCTCCCTAACGGTGGGGACACTCACCCCAACCACAGCCTTGAACCTCTGCCTAAGCAAATAAGACCCACATTCCTGGACTGCTGCTCACCCGCACTTACCGAGTGAAGACCCATCAGGGGATGGGGTTCTGGCCGGCCCAGTTGCCTCACTTCTCTTCCAGTCGGACCCACTGGTCGCTAAACTGCCGGAGGCCCTGCGTTTGCTGCAGCCACCTCCACTTCTTCTGGAACTTTCCTGGTGCTATCCCTGGCAGGTGGGCACTTCTGGACAGAGACACGTGCAGCAGCGACAGTGAGCTCCCCATAGACCCAGTTTCCGGTACTAGCGCTTCAGGGGCAGGCACTTCCGTAGCCAAGATGGCAGAATGGGTTTCTGGAGAGGAAGGGCGAGGGATCGACGGAAGGTCCCACAGCATGATGCCCTCCCAACACCTTTAAGGCTCAGCACCTCACAAAGGCAGATAATGTTAAAGTTTAAGAAGGCTGGGGAGGCCGCCGTCTGGAAGCCACCGGGAGAAGAAGAAACCACTTTCGAAGCTTTGTTTTTCCTTCATATGCCATCATTACATTCTCTCCAGATCGCCTGGCTCTGGGGAAGAAATGTAAGATTCCTTGTTAATTGCTTATAATTACTGCATTTGCCTAACAATGGATCACCACCTTCTAGAAAGTCACTGAAGATTACAGCATTTAAAGAGGGGTGAAAAATATTTAAATGCTATTTACTTAGAACAACTGAAGTGGCCCTTAACCCTGTTAATCCCTCCTGTGTCCCTGTAAGGGCCCTGCTCATAAAAAGGCTCTTTAACACCCACAGAGCCCTGCCCAGATTCAAGTGTCATGTGCTCAGAATCATCCTTAAGAATTATCACAGGGCTGCCAAGAAGGGGAGGAAGGAAGGCAGTCTTTCCACAGCCACTGCCCTAGGCCCCCTCACCCACCCCTTAACTGTGGGTGTCTCCCTGGCTCTGGGTTGTTAGTCCCTCATCTCTTCTTCTCCCTGAAGAGGAGCATCTTTGGAGACCTCATGCTCCCTTGGGGCCTCACCTAAGAGAACTCCAGACAAGATCACCACTGAAAACTCTTTGATGCAACCCTCACAGAGCACAGTCAAGACAGCTGCTGCAGCCACATACACCAAACTCCCGAGGATCACATGAGAGGGGAACCCAGGTCTTTGTGCTGGTTCTCACAGACTCTGATAGAATTAGGGGTGGGGGCACTGAATGGATCTGTTGTAGGGAGGGGGACCACCTCTAGGGCCTGTAAGTGGTTGTCTAGTACCCAGAAATGAATTATCCCAAGGAGACCCATGAGCTGACAAAGCAAGAGATTTTATTAGAAAGCGTACCCCAGTGGAAAACAGTAGGGTAAGGGAACCCAGGAGAACTGCCTAGTTCCTGGCTCAAAGTCTTGGGTTTTATGGTGATGGTATTAGCTTCCAGGTTGTCTTTGGCCAATCATTCTGACTTAGAGTTCTTCTTGGTAGTGCATGCATTGCTCAGCTAAGGCGGATGCCAGTGAGAGGGATTCTGGGAGGTGGTAGGATATATGATGTCTCCCTTTGACCTGTCCTGAACTCTTCTGGTTAGTGGTGGTTTATTAGTTCCACATTCATTAACAGAACCTCCTGTCACAAAATAATTCACGCAAATGGTTACTATGGTGCCTGGCCAGGGTATTTCAGTCAGTGTGCTTTCCCTAACAGATCCCGGGCAGGGGAAACTGCATGAACAAAGAGGAAGGGGCTGGAAAGCTAAAAGTATGAGAAGAAAAGGCAGAAAGAGAAGGGCAGTACAAGCAAAGGTTCTGAACTATCTCCTGACTTTGATGAGCTGCATCACCTTCAGTTTTTTCATCAGTAAGAAGAAACCACCACCTCAGAGGTTGGTTTTGTTACAGAGTCCAAGCCTGCTCTGGTCCCCACATGAAAGGCCAATAAATCTGAGACAAGGTGTTAAGACAAGGAAGGGACTTTATTCCGGAGCCAGCTGACCAAGAAGATGGTAGGTCAGAACCTCAAAATAACCATCTTGTCAGGGCCTGAATGCCAGATTCTTTTATGGATCAAAGATGAGGGGAGGTGAGGAAACAAAGTAAAAATACCATTTAATTCCTGCAAGTATCTCCTAGAATGGCAAGCCTCAGATATGGGGATTTGTTAGTTTCACTTCCTTACAGTCATTTCATGGGTGGTGTGAAATGGAATATCTCCTGTCATATCAACAAACAAAGATGTCATATCTATCTGTGATTCTGGCCTCCCGAAATGTGAATTTCTGGGCCACTAAGTGGACAGACAGAGGCACCGGGTGCTGCGCCCTTTGCCACACAAAGAATTCAAGAATGTCACAGTCCTCCACAGGTGGATGGGATAAAGGTATCTCCCTGAGGCAGGTCATTAAGAATGCCTATAATAACAAAAGTGGCAAGGTAAGGGTTAAAGTCACAGAAGCAGATCCTAAGTAAATTCAAAATTAACCCCTCCTGGTTACAGTTTTAAGGATTGACAGTCTGTGTGAACCAGTTAGCACCAATCTATCCATAAATATTCCTTCCACCCCAGGAAGTGTGAGCAGCCCAGTAAATGATAGGACTGGTTCTTAGCCCTCATTGTGTGTCAGAATCTCATGGACAGATTTTTAAAATATTGACTCCTGAGCTCTCTTCCCTAAGGGGCAGGTGTCAGGGTTAGAGGCAGATTTAAGGAGTCTGAGAGCAAGCAGCAATACACACACACACACATACACACACACACACACACACTCACTACCACACTCTGACAACCCAAAGAGAGAGTGACAAATCCCAGCCTTGCCAGTCAGCCTGGGGTCAGAGGCTGAGAAATGATCAGAGGGTCCAGTCCACTCTGCTTTGCCCAAGCACTCAGTCCAGGGGGTGAGGAAAGATCCACGGATTCTATTCAGCTCTGGCTCTCCCTGCAGAGCTGAAGGAGGATAGAAGAGAAAGATGGCTGGAGACCTGGGGCCGGATTTTCTCAGTGCGGAAAGGAGAGGAGAAAGCACTGCAGACAATGGAAAGGAAGAGCATTAACAAAGGTGGAGAGGCAACGGCAGGGACATAGGTTTCTGAGGCAGAATATCAGAGGCAGAACCTGGGAAAACATGGGGTCTTGGTGCCAAGGTGTCAGCATGAAGAAACTGGACTTTCGAAGAGAACAACAAGAAACCCTGAAGGCTTCTGAGTAAGAGACACTTGCAAGATGAGTCCCACAGAAAGGTGGAGGAGTGACCAGAGGATGATGACCTTAGGAACAAAGGGGGCAAATCCGATAGAGGTTTTACTAGAAGCCAAAGGCCTGGTGAAGGTGGAAAATGAGAAGTCTTAGGTGGGGGCTTTTGTAAACTAGAAAGTACTGTGTGAGGAACCGTTTTTACTGATACATGGGATGCAGCATGCCTAGAGGGGTGGGGGTGAGACAAGCCCAGGATGTAGCCAAGCTTCCCGCTGAAGGAGACCCAGAGAATCCTGGCTCCTAAGATGGAAAGTGGATTCCCAAGGAGGAACTTCTGGAGTGAGGGGATAGCAGAAGACCTGATCTGAGAAAACATGAGGTGAAGGTGGGTCTTCTGAAGAGAAAGAGGGCACCTAGAGAAGGGCAGGCATCAGGCAGACACCACAGCTGGATCCCCCTCTCCACCCACCTCAGCCCAGCCAACGGCTGGCATTTTCTTCCTGGAGTCCTCTCACCACAGCTGAGGACTCTGCCAGGAGGGGGCGCAGGTGACCCATCTGGAGGGAGAGAGCCAGGAACGGAAGGTGACCTACAGGCTAAACTGTGTCCTCTCAAAATTCACCTGCTGAAACCCTAACCCCTGAACCTCAAAATAGGACTGTATTCGGAGACAAGAATTTTAAAGAGATTAAGTTAAAATGAGACCTTCAGAGTGGGTCCTAGGCCAATCTGACTGGTATCCTTAGAAGAGGAAGTGTGGACACAGGGAAGCCAGAACTATACTGAGGAAAAGCCACATGGGGATAGTGAAAAGGTGGCCATCTGCAAGCCAAAGAGAGAGGCCTCAGGAGAAGCCAAACCTGCTGACACCTTGATCTTGTATTCTAACCTCCAGAACCATGATAAAATTAATTTCCACTGCTGCAGTCACCCAGTCTGTGGTGTTTTGTTATGGCAGCCCAGTCAGACCTACAGAGGGGGATAGGAAGGGCCACCCGGTGCCCACAGGGACTGGACAGGGGGCAGAGACTAGCAGGGTGGCCAGCATGGGGCGGCAGCATTGCTGAGAGTGAGGGATCCTGGCCTCTTGAATTCTTTACAGAAGGGTCCACAGGGCAGGAGGCTGACTCTGCATAAAAATGAGAAATAAACAGACCTGGAGGAAGGAAACAGCTCAGAGAAAGAGAAGGGGCTTTGCTGCTCTCTCAGAGATGGGTCTGCAGGCACTCTTGCAGATCTCTGCCCCACCACCCCACCATCACCCACCACCCCCCTCCATCTTACTTTATGACTGACTCCACCACATGCCTCCCTACAACTTCACAAATGTCCAGGTCAAAGACAGAGCATTGAGCTGAATCACCCGGCCTGGGACCCAGGACCAAAGAGCAGAATTCCCTTCACCTTCGTGTCTTCCCCAAGCTCTGCGGACAAAAGGCCACTGGAGCCTCTGCTTCCCAAAGTGCTCCGCCGGCCAACTTGTCTGACACAGTCTCAGCCACATGGGGGCGCCAGCTGACCCGGGGGCCAAGAGGTTGCTTTATGGCTGTTGCTGGGGCCCTTGGAACCCCTTGGACACCTCTCGCTCTGGTGCCCAGGCAGCCCCGTGGGGCAATTGGCTCCCCTAACTGCTCCCCAACCGGGACTGAAGCACTGGAAGGTTATTTGTTGATGGGTCATCCAGTGGGGGAATGTTCTACTTCACAGCCTTCTACCGCAGAACATGGAAAACTGTGCTGTTGCCCATGAAATGCCCTGTGGTGAGAAAAACGATCAGAAATGTGGCAGCTCTTGTGGCCCCTAAACACACCCCCCAAACACGTGCCCAAGGACCAAGAAATAACCCTGCCAACCCCCTCCGTCTGTCCAACCCAGAAGTTCAGAGAGCTTCTGCAATGGGGCCACAGCGCGCAATAAGCAGTGTCTTAGAGATGAGGACTCAGGATCAGAGATGGGCAGGGCGCTGCCCTGAGCCAAACAGCTAAGGAGACACTGAGTCCCAACCTTCCATCTCAGAGTCCAGTGTTGAAAGTCCTGACTATTCTGTGTAAACTGAGCATCTCAAAGACCCCAGCCCCTTTCTGTCCTAGGTATACTTATAAATGCATAATAAAATCCTCCATTTAGCAGAAGCCACCATAGCTGGAAACCTCAACCTGGATTTCATATCGCTTTTTTCTTTTTCAATAAAAAGCCCCAAAGATCGACCAGACAAGCTTACAGTGGCATCTTAAAATAAGTATTTTCAAGGGGTAGATCCTGGGATTTGTCTTCTTCCATTTCAGTCTTTGATGCTCAGAACTGACATGATCTTCCGAGGTCACGATGTCCCCTTCTGTGACAGTTGGCACATTAATGTCCTAAATAGCTAATTAAATTGCACCATACCATCCTCTGATCCAGGAAAAAAAAAAAAAACTTAGATGGATTGTTATTATCTCCACTTGAAAATGGAAAACAGGTAAAACAGGTTCAGGACTTCACACACAAAGCAGCAGCAAAGCAGAACCTAAATGCAGGCAGCTTGGCCCCAGGGTCTATGCAATTTTGACAACAGAATACTTAAGAGCCAGAGACCAGGAAAACAAATGAAGGTCCATCTGTACTCTCCCTTGCTGACTCCACTGCCATAAAAAGCAGAGGAAACTTAGAACCTGGGGAGCCTGAGGATGGTATTTAGAGGAGAAGGTACTGGGCTCTACTGCATTCTTGGGTCCAGCCATAGTCTAGGAACCCAAGATTGAAGAGGGGCAACTGACTCAGAGCTTCCCAGGTGGCTCAGTGGCAAAGAATCCGCCTGCCAATGCTGGAGACACAGGCTCAGTTCCTGGGTTGGGAAGATCCCCTGGAGGAGGAAATGGCAACCCACTCCAGTATTCTTGCTGGGAAACCCCATGGACAGAGAAGCCTGGATGGCTACAGCCCATGGAGTCACAAAGAGTCGGACATGACTGAGCGACTGAGCATGCAAACATGCAAAGGACTCTGAAGTAAAGAACATTGGCAAGGCCCAGTGTAGAAGTGAGCAAGCTCATGTACAGAGTATGCCTAGACTGGGGGAGGGGGGCTGAGCTTGCAGAGTGCTGCAGTGATGGCTTTCACCCACTGCCTCCCTAGCCCTTACCCAGTCCATGTTAACAAGGAGAAACCACAACAATAAAAACAACTACCATTTCCTGAGCATTACAAGGTGTGTGGCACTGTTCTTGGTGCTTTACACAGCATTCTGCCTCCCCACCAGCCATCCTATAAGGCAGGTGTATTATTAACCCCATTATCCAGATGAGGAAGAGGCAGAGACAGATTAAGCAAATTGCAACTCAGACCCAGGTGGTCTGGCTCCAGCGTCCACACTCTCAACCAAATAGGAATGAAAACAGTAATTGTCCAGTGAATGAACAGTCCCTATCAGCAATTGTTATCATTATGGAACATACTATACTACATGACTTCAATTTCCTCCTACTCCAAAGAGAAGCGCCACATCTCATCTTTCACCTGCAGGTCCCCATGACAAAAGCTGCTGCTTCCTTTTAAACCTCTGAAACTGAGGTGGGCTTATCCTCACTTTACAATTAAAAGTGTGCTAACCACACAGGTTTTTCCATCTCACACTGCCAAGGCTAAGAGTTTGGGAGCAATTTCTGAATTTCTGTGGTTCCCTCTGATCAACTCAGCCTTCAGAAAGGCACCAGGAGAAATGGACACATGCGGGGGAGAAAGCAGCCCCGTGAAGACAGCTCAGCCCTGATGGCTTTCCAGGGCACTCCCAATACCCGGAGCGCCCAGAGACTGTGAGGTCTCTATCCAGAGCTGTAGCTGTATGAAGTAGCACACCTGAGAATCAGGCAAGCCCAGGTGTCCCAGTGTCGCCTGTGCCATACGTCCAGCACAGTCTCCATCTGGAGGGCCGGCCCTCCTCACATCGGCAGGCCGATGTCATCTCAAAGCCTCTCCTGGTCCCTGCCCGCAGCACCCCATCATCCCAGCACTGGACATCTGGGAAGCTCTTAAAACATCAGCCAAGTCAGCAGGAGTGGGAGGCAGAAACCCACACTAAGGAGGTGGGCAGCCTTGAGCACCCAGCTCTCTCTTGTTTCATCTCTCAGACCTAGCAAGGCTACTGGAACAAATTCACCAGCTCCGAATCCTAACAGAGAGCCTCCACCACCCAACTAGGGGACAAGCCACAGACACCTTTAAGACCTGAGCCTTGTCAGGGTGCCTGCAGGGCAATGGTTGACAGCTCATTGAGACAAGCTTGACGTGGGCAGTACAGCAGTCTGCCATCCAACTACTGCATACACGACTCACGAGGAGGAGACTTGCTCCCAGACCCACCCAGGGCTACCAAGCCATTTGTTTCAAGTAGAACTTTTCAACAAACAAGATGAAGAAATCTGATTATTTTTCCTAAAACAGTTTCATTTGGACATTATATTCATGACATAAAATTCATTGATTCGGGGATTTGGGGGACATTCACAAAGTGTGTGCAACCCTTACCACTAATTTTAAAACATTTTCATCAGCTGAGATTGTGATAGGGCTTGCACTGAATGTGTAGCTCAATTTGGGGAATACTTCATCTTAACACTATTTATTATGTCTTCCAATCCACAAACATGAGATGTCTTTCTATTTATTTAGATCTTCTTTAATTCCTTCCAATGATGTTTTTAGTTTTTATTGTACATCTTGCTCATTACTAAATTGAGTCCTAAAGATTTTTTGTGCTGTTGCATCTGGAACTGGTTTCTTTTATTTTTAACCTTTTTTTTAAATTGAAGTATAGTTAATTTAGAATATTAATTCCAAGTGTACAGCAAAGTGATTCAGTTGTACATAGATGGGTTCTTTCTCTGATTCTTTACCATTATAGGTTATTTTAAGATATCGAATCTAGTGGAACTGGTTTCTTTATTTCCACATTATTCATTGCTAGTGTATAGAAACACAAATAATTTTTGTATTGATCTTATATCCTGAACTCAGTTAATAGTTTTAATAGATTTCTCTGTGTGTGTGTGTACTACTTAGGATTTTCTATACCTAAGATGATGTCTTCTGAAAACAAGAGATACTTTACTTCCTCCTTTCCAATGTGAATAGCCTTTATTTCTTGTCCTTGTCTAATTTCCCTGAAGGCTACAACCTTCAGCACAAGGTCAAAGAGAAATGGTGAGAGCAGACATCTGTGTCTTGTTTTTAGAGGCATTCTGTCTTCTTCATTAAATATGATACCAACTATGGGTTTTTCATAGAAATTTTTTTAACAGGTTGATAAAGTCCCCTTCAATTCTTAGTCTGATGAGTGATTTTATCTGTAAGATTCCATTTTGTCAAATGCATTTTCTGCACCTGTTGAGATGATCTTGTCATTCTTGTCCTTTATTCAATCAGTATGAGCTACTACATTAATTGAGTTTCAGATGTTGTGATAAACTGATTATATAACCCCTAGAACCTGTGAATATCTTATTGTTGTTTTAATCACTAGGTCATGTCCGACTCTGCAACCCCATGGACTGTGACCCACCAGGCCCCTCTGTCCATGGGATTCTCCAGGCAAGAATACTGGAGTGGATAGTCACTCACTTCTCCAGGGGATCGTCCCAACCCAGGGATCAAACTGGGGTCTCCTGCATTGGCAGGCAGATTCTTTACCACTGAGCCACCAGGGAGAAATCTTACATGGCAAAAAAAAAAAAAAAAAAGCAGGTAGGTAGTTTGCAGATATAATTAAGCTAAGAATTGTGAGACCCCGAGATGACACTAGATCGATCACTCTGCCGCTCCAAAAGTGCTTCTCTCCAGTCACTGCATCTGGTAAGAAAAAAACCGAGTAGGGTGACTAGTCCAATTTCAAGAAGCAAGTGGAAGAACTGAAAGAAGAAAGCAAATATTCCTTCTGCATATTACCCGCCTCTGGCATTTCCATCCTTAATTCTGGAAGCTGCCAAAATACGTTAGAATCGCTCAAGAAATACAGGAATATATTTCAATATTCCACAAAAGGAAATAATTTTTCCAGTCTATTTCCATGTACACTACTAATAGTTAATAACAGCTGATGTACCTTAGGCTTGGGAGGCTCACAGTTAGGTAGCACAGAGAAGAAAAATTTTAGGGGAAGTTAAAACACAGAAAGGTGCCAGGAAAAAGTTGGGATTAAGTGCCAGGTAAATGCCTTTCCAGCCAGGGAGTGTATCAGCAAACCCTCGTGGAAAGAGAGCGAACAGGCACCAGCCCATCCAGCAAAATTTCACACCATCAAAGGGACAGTTAGGGAGTTTGGGATGGACAAGTACACACTGCTATATTTAAAATAGATAATCAGCCAGGACATACTGTATGGCAACTGGAACTCTGCTTACTTAATGTTATGTGGTAGCCTGGATGGGAGGGGAGTTTGGAGAACAGATACATGTATATGTAGGGTTGGTGCTCCCAGGTGGCGCTAATGGTAAAGAATCTGCCTGCTAATGCAGGAGACACAAGTGATGAGGGTTTGATCCCTGTGTTGGGAAGATTCCCTGGAGTAGAAATTAGCAACTCACTCTAGTATTCTTGCCTGGAAAATCCCATGGGCAGAGGAGCCTGGAGGGCTACAGTCCATGGAGCTTCGAAGAGTTGGACATGACTGAGAACACAATATACATATGTATGGCTGAGTTCCTTTGCCGTCCACCTGAAACTATCACAACATTGTTAATCAGCTATACTCCAATAGAAAATAAAAAGTTTAATTTAAAAAAAGTCAAAGTAGGTGTCACTCCTCTCACACATACCAGGGCCCCCCTCAATATCCCCTCCTTGGCAGAAGCAGCAGAGTCCTGAGTCTGATCAGGGATAACCTGCAACGCACCGGCTCCAAAGGCAAAGAAAAAGCCTCTGTCAAGGGAACTCCTCCAAAAGGGCCTTCACCCACTTCCCTTTCCTCTACTTTCTCTTGTAGATAACCTTCCCCAGAGGAAGTAGCTGTCAATCTCCTGAGCAGTGAAGCGAGCCTACAGTGGTAGTGTGGCGTTAAACTTGAAAACCTCTGTCAATATAAAGAGAAATAAGGACAACAGAGTTATGAATGAAGTTGCTTAATTTTGAGCATCATATCACACAGCCCAAAGAGTCAAGTTGCTGTCAAGAAAAACAAAAAGATTGACACACCATTCCGGGAGCCCCCTGCCTGCTGTTTTTCCAGACTGTGATATCATTCCCTGTAACCCAAGTGAAAAATATTAAATAAAGTGCCCTGAAAGAACTCTTAGGCTATTTCAAACAGTATTTGTTTTTCCACTTAAATGGTTCTGTTTGATGCCATGTGTTTCTGTAAGGAAACAATTTCTTCTTTTTTTTTTAAACTTTAAACGTTTTATTTTGTACTGGAGTATAGCCGATTAACAATGTTGTGATAGTTTCAGGTGAAAAGCTGAAGGGACTGTATTTAAAATGGATAGCTAACAAAGACCTATTGTTAGCACACGGAACCCTGCTCAATGTTAAGCGCCAGCCTGGATGGGAGTGGGAGTTGGGAAAGAAAGGAAACAATTTCTGTGCACAGCACATCCACAGTTGTTTGGTTTTTTATTTTTTTAATTGAAGTATAGCTGATTTACAACACTGTGTTAGTTTCAGGTATGTAGCAAAATGATTAAGTTATACATATATTTTTTTCAATTCTTTTCCATTATAGGTTATTAGAAGACATTAATATAGTTTCTTGTGCTATATAGTGAATCCTTGTTGTTTCTCTATTTTATGTATAGTAGTTTGTATCTCGGAGAAGGCAATGACACCCCACTCCAGTACTGTTGCCTGGAAAATCCCATGGATGGAGGAGCCTGGTAGGCTGCAGTCCATGGGGTTGCAGAGTCAGACACGACTGAGCCACTTCACTTTCACTTTTCATTTTCATGCATTGGAGAAGGAAATGGCAACCCACTCTAGTGTTCTGCTTGGAGAATCCCAGGGACTGCGGAGCCTGGTGGGCTGCCGTCTGTGGGGTCACACAGAGTCGGACACGACTGAAGTGACTTAGCAGCAGCAGCAGTTTGTATATGTTAATCCCATGTGCCTAATTTATGCCTCTCTTCTTTCTTTCCCTTTTGGTAACCATAAGTTTGTTTTCCATGTCTGTGAATCTGTTTTGTAAATACATTCTTCTGTATTACTTTTTAGATTCCACATATAAGTGATATATAATATTTGTTCTCTGTATGGCTTACTTCATTCAGTACGATAATCTCTAGGTCCATCCTAGAGATTGCTGCATCCATTGCTGCACATGACATTACTTCATTCTTTTTACGAGAGCATAATAGTCCACTGTATTAAATGTACCATGTCTTCTTTATTCATTCACCAGTGAACACTTGGGTTGCTTCCAAGCACATAGATGGTTTTAGCTTGTTTTATTCACACACAATTTTTTTCATAAAAGTAACTACATATTTACATACTTTAAAATCAACTATTACAATTCAATTACCAAATACATGGGAATTCTATAGACATTCAGCTGATTTATAAATTTTATGCCTTTTTATTTTCCTTATTTCTTTAATTCCTGTTTCTCCCTCATGCTTTCTCCAGTGTTCTTTACCCTACTGGTAAAATATTTCACCTGATTCTGCTGCACATGTGAACCAGTTTCAGTATTTTGGCTAACATCAGGGAGCTGTTACACCAAAACTGTGCCAACCAGGGGTGGTTTTTGCAACACAGTGGCTGTAGGTGAAGCTGACACACCACTTTCTCTCTCCAGCCCCAAACCTCAGCCTCCCCACCCCGCCCTCCTCTCCTCCTCTTAACCATTGCCCGAGCCCAATACAGAAAAAGACATCTACCTTCCTCCTTCTCCAACTTCCAGAAACCTCCAAAAGACCTTTTGAAAATCCTCACTCTCTGCAAGTGGGTGTGCATGCTCAGTCATTTCAGTCATGTCTCTCTCCTTGTGCCCCTAAGGACTGTAACCCACCAGGCTCCTCTGTCCATGGGATTCTCCTAGCAAGAATGCTGGAGTGAGTGCCATTTCCCAGCCCAAGGCATCTTCCCAACCTGTGGATAAAACCTGTGTCTCTTATGTCTCTTGCATTGGCAGGAGGGTTCTTTAGCACTAGTGCCACCTAGGAAGTCCTCACTCTCTGTATGAGCCATCAGCTTCAGCTTTATGGATAACAGCTGTCCTGCTATTTCCTTGCAATGATATTCTTTCACTTTCAAGTCAAGTACCTTCATCTTCCCCTTTGTCACCTTTTTTTTTTTAAGTCATGTCATTTACATAAGATCCTCTTGTCTGTTTCCCAAAAATCTCTTCTCTTTCACACAGCACTCCCTCTGCCCCAGTATCCTCTCCACAGAAACAGCCCCGAATGTGCAAGGTGGTTGCCTCCTACCATCCTGCCCCACCTTCTAAATGCCAGACATGACCTAGGATCTACACCACTCAGACACCCGCCTGGCCCTCATTCCACAAGGGCAGGCACCTTCCACACCCCACATCATCCACAGGGGCTGGGAGCAGGACAGGCATTGAAGAGCCACGGGAGAGGAACATATGAGACATCGACCCACTAACGGCTCTGTCAGCCTTGCCATCTGCCCATTGTAACTTGCAAGCCTCACTCCCCGCCCATGTTAACTTCTATTTACAGCTTCAAATTATAATTTCCCAGTTGATCTTGACCCTTCGCCCCACTTCCCCCACCCCCACTCAGAGTGCACCATAAACTCTGCTGTGCTTTCTTGAGTGTATTTCTTGTTTTCCTCTTCCTCTTGTTTGCTTTGCCTTGGTTTTACTTCCTCCCACTCTAGACTCCCTGGAAAGTTCATTTTCTCTTTTGACATTTGCAGGGCAAGTCCCTCTCCCTGGGACATTCCTTTTTCGCATCTTACACTCACTCAATATGACAGGATTCCCAGATCTAACAGACCCACACAGCATCACTCACACCCACCAGCTCCCTCCTCTCTCTCCTTCTCTTCCTCCTACAGGTGGGGGAGACAATACACTCCCCTATATCAGAAGCTCCGCTGGACTCACCACTTTCATTTGATCTTAGTAGAGGAGGGAAGGAAGCCAGGGTCTGTCTCAAGGGACACTTCTTGATCAAAGCATAACAAATATCCATCCACCTCTCTCCTGTAGTGAGGCTGCCATCCTCTGAGGCCTGGCCAACCCCTTTCTTCCCTAGATGGTCCCCAGGTAAGGCCTGTCCTGTGTCTACACTCATGGCACTAGCTCCACCACATTCACTGGAACACTGCAGGATGCAATCCATGTCTGGAAATGCTGGCAGCCTCCCCAGCTTCTTCTGTGTGCCCCCCGACCCCGTTGTAAGAATACCATGAACACTTCCTGTTGTATTGTGCTCACATGTTTCTGAAAGCCACCAAAAACCATAGCCAACACTCTGCTCCATCATTTCTCAAACGTTACCTAAATCAGCCAGGAAGCTTTCAGACTCAGACCCCTTCCCCTCTCTACAGGCTGGTTCATGATGCCTGCTGCCCAGTCCCATGAAGCTTTATCCTTTGACTTCATCTGGAATGAATTCTCATCAATGCCCCCACTGTTTCTCAGCTTCCTAAAGAATGTCTTTTTGACTGCAGCATCTCACTCAATACATACATCGGCACAGTTATTTTTAGAGCCCTTCATGACCTCCATCCTCTGTATACAGGATGTCCCGGTGTTGGCAGGTAACTTCCTTATTCTTGCACTTAAATGTGTGCTGAGCTGGGCGGGGGTCAAGGGCCCTCATCTGGGAGCTGTCATGGCTGAAGATGATGGAGCCGAGGTCCCCACAGTTAAGTGTTTGAGGAGGTCCTCTGTGTATAGGGGACCTGAAGGCTGCCTGCTCATAGGCTCTCTTGCTGCAGGCGGGTCTGGTTCAAAGCAAAGATGATATGAGGGGAGAAAACACAGGTCTCTTTTAAGTCCACTGACGCAGCAAAAATAAGTTCTTCTGTCCGTGGTTGGCAAATAGCCTCACCTGTATTGGTTATGTAAGGACATGGACCCTGCTGCTGAAAAAAGGAACTCAAATCCCTGAATAGTGTCCAAAGAAAAAAAAGAGGACAGTTCTGCCCACATCAGCCCATCAGATGACACCTGGGAGACTGACAACCTGGAACTCTCTCATGAACAAGAGGCGAGGGACCCAAAGAGCTGGCTTGTGAGGACCGGCTGAAGCTGGGGAAGTGAGGCAGGGAGGGACACACAGATACACAAACCAACAGGTTCGAATTACATGAACAACCAGACAGGATTATACACAACGCACACAGGTCTTTCCCAACCATCAGGGCAGCATTTGCAGGCAAATGAGTTTATTAGGTCCACGGGATGTTAATGAAAGTTATTATGGCTCTGTGTGTGTGTGTGTGTGTGTGTGTGTGTATCATCGTGTCCGACTCTTCGTGACCCCATGGACTGTATCCCACCAGGTTCCTCTGTCCATGGGATTCTCCAGGCTAGAATACTGGAGTCAGTTGCATTTTCTACTCTAGAGGATCTTCCTGACCCAGGGATCAAACCCACATCTCTTGCAGCTCCTTACCACTAGCGCCAACTGGGATGCTTCCATTATGGCACAAGAAAGGATAAATGAGGGCTACACAAAATCAAACAGGTTTTTATCTTTTTAAATTTTTTTTACTTGATATATAGTTTGTTTACAATGTTGTGTTAATTTCTGCTGCACAGCAAAGTGATTCAGTTATACATATAGATAGATAGATAGATAGATAGATTCTTTTTTAATATTCTTTTCCATAGTGGTTTATCACAAGATACTGAATACAGTTCCCTATGCTGTGTAGTAGGACTTCGTTTATCCATTCTATATATAGTAGCTAATATCTGCTAACCCCAACCTCCCACATCCTCCCACCCACTTGGAATCCACAAGTTGGTCTCTACATTCATGAGTCTGTTTCTGTTTCAAGGACAAGGACTTGTGTCATATTTTAGATCCCACATATAAATGATATCTTATGGCATTTGTCTTTCTCTTTCTGATTTATTTCACTTAGTATGATCATCTCTAGTTGCATCCATGTTGGTGCAAGTGGCATTGTTCTTTTTCATGGCTGAGTAATATTCCATTGTAGATATGTACCACATCTTCCTTATCCATTCATTGGTCAATGGACATTTAGGTTGTTTCCATGTCTTGGCTATTGTGAATAGTGCTGCTATGAACATAGGGGTGCATATATCTTTTCAACTGTAGTTTTGTCAGGAGTGGGATTGCTGGATTATATGATAATTCTATTTCTAGCTTTCTGAGGAACCTGCATGCTGTTTTCCATATTGGCTGTACCAACTTACATTCCCACCAACACTGTGGGAGAAAAACAGGTTTTTATCCTTACAAAACTCCCCAGAGTCTTGACACACCAAAGTGCCCTGAGGGGGAGGGCATGCTGGGTTTCCCAAGCTAATTTCAGGTACAGATCACAAGAGAAGGGTTGCCCAGAACATCTCTGGGGACAATCCAGACTCAAGGAGTTTTACAAAGCTGTGACCTCTCTGTGGCACTGGAGAGCTAGGTCAGAGAGGGAAAGACAGAGAATATGGCACCAGGTGGGAACTGGGTCAGACACCCACCACAGGGCTTCCCTCGTGGCTCAGCCGTAAAGAATCTGCCTACCAACGCAGGAGACATGGGTCCAATCCCTGGGTCAGGAAGACCCCCTGGAGGAGGGCATGGCAACCCACTCCAGTATTCTTACCTGGGAAATCCCATGGGCAGAGGAGCCTGGCGTGCTACTCTTTGCAACCCCAGGGCTATTTTGCATCCATGGGGTCACAAAGAGTCAGACATGACTTGGCAACTAATACTACCACCACCCTCCACAAGACTTCTGACAGCACCAGAGATTCTGTGGCTTTTTCTTTCTCATTCACCCAAGTATGGATGCGGATATATCACCTTTGACAGATACCCCAGTAGGCAGTGTATAGGATATTGCCTTTGCTGGAATGCCTGCCCCACCCCCTTGGCTCAAATGCAGGTGGGACCTGTCTGACCCTGAGGTCTTCAGCAGCAAGTTTTCAATTCTCTGGAGATAACACATTGCAAGTCTCAAGCCATCAAATGACACTGTGCAGCCCCCATCCCCTTCCTTCTCCTTCCATGCTTTCTCCTCTTCATTCCAAGTGGCCAAGAGGCCAGGAGTCTTGTCACCTTGCTCCTCACAGGCCACTGTGCATGGGCCTGCCTACCGCATACCCTCCTTCATCATCCTTTCCTCCCTCAGTTACTCTGTCCCCATCAGGGCCTTAACCAAAGAGGGAGGGGGCAGGTCCTTCTTTATAAAATCCCCTCCTCTCCTCTCTTCTTTCCACATGCTCCCTCCATCAGGGACACCTCCTCCACCCGCTCTCAGAGGTCAGCTCCCCAGGGATCTATAGATCAGCCTCTTCTGTCTTGGGACAGGACCCTCTATGGGCCCTGGGGGTTCTCACCTATTCATGAGAAACTAACAAAGCCATACTAGGATGTTTGTCTTTGCTATAATTAAACTTTGAACAATCATGCATACCAAAACTATGCTCTGTTCCCACCCTTCCTACCCCTCTGCTGGTGACATGAGTTGACAGAGGCAGATACATCCATTCATGGACAGGTCTGCAAATTTTGGTTTAAGTGAGGAAACTCAAGATGAGCTTCTGGGTTCCAAAACCTTAAAATGAGGACCTATCCACACCACCAGGAATTGCTAAATGACTTACGATCAGCTGGAGGAAGGAATCTTCAGAGGGAGTGCCAGGAGGCATTTTGAAGTACCTCTCAGGTATGCCACGCCCCAGGCTAAGGTCTCACATGTTCCATCTCAGTATAACTCCTCCAGATCCCCAGGCTCAACTCAAAAACACCTGCTGATGGCTTTGGATGTTCTAAAGACATTAAGGGACAAGCCCAAGTTACCTGTTGCTAGAGACCTTCCTCCAAGAGTTGCCACTGATTCTGAAATGCTCGGTATTTAAAGAAGACTGAGACACTCATTCTAATGGACACAGCTGTCTGCAAATTGGGGAACGCTGTATGGGACATGCATGCGTGTGTGTGCTAAGTCGCAGGGACATCATACATTAAATAGGAACTTTGTTTATTCAGGCCCTTCTCAACATATTCATGTGTCCACCTGTTCATGAGAAGTTTACAAAGACTTGCTGGGATGTTAGTCTTTGTTTTTGATGATTAAGCTTTAAAGAAGTTTGCATACCAAAATGAAGCCAATAACATTAATGATTTTCCTCTAAAAAAACTTTTTATTTTTTATTTTGTATTGGAGTATAGCCAGTTAGCAATGTTGTGATAGTTGCAGGCAGAGAGCAAAGGGACTCAGCCATACATATACATTTATCCATTCTCTCCCAAACTCCCCTCCCATCCAGGCTGCCACATAACATTGAGCAGAGTTTCATGTGCTATACAGTAGGACCTTGTTAATTATCCATTTTAAATATAGCAGTGCGTACATGTCCATCCCAAACTCCCTAACTATGTTTTCTCTCTATCCTTCCCCCCAGCAACCATAGTAAAAGTGATTTTCTGAGTGCTAACTATAGACCCTGCTAAATAGTTCACTTCTGTGCTCATTTAATGCTCTCAACATCCTGAAGTAGTAACTATTTTTAAATCTACTTTTAAAAAGAAGAAAATGAGGGGAAAGGAAGTTAAATAACTTGCTTATGATCACAAAGCTTAGCAAACCAAAGTGTCCCCACAAAGTGTGTGAACGGAAACAGTTCAACACCAGGACTTGAGATCTTCACCACCATGCTATACACGAGGTATGCTGCATAACTGACTTGTGTCACATGGTCTAATTTAAATTATTCGGCTTACAGTAAAGACCTAAGCATCTGAAACTGGAAAGAAGAGAGGCAGGGTAGGAGGGAGGGAGAGAGAGAGAGACAAGAGGGAGAAAAGAAGGAAAGAGGAAGGCAGAGAACGAGACAGAAGGAAGGGCACACAAAAGCTTTTTCCATCCAGGTAAGTGCAGCAAGCACACTGTATCTAGAAAACAGAAGATGTTACACAGAAGAAATTTTGAACTGCCGATAATTTCAACACTTGGGTTATAATTGGTTTTAAAACCTGTGAGTATATTTTGAGTTTATTTCCTTCGAGTTTATTTATTTTATGCAATCGATTATATTATATATAAAATTATTGCATGCTCAGTCACTCATGTCTGACTTTGCTACTCCATGGACTGTAGCCGGTCAGGCTCCTCTGTCCATGGAATTTTCCAGGCAAGAATACTGGAGTGGTTTCCCATTGCCTTCTCCAAGGGATCTTCCCCACCCAGCCATGAAACCAACCTCTCTTGTCTTCCCTGCACTGGTAGGTGGATCCTTTAACACTGTGCCACCTGAGGATCCCTATAAATAAAATTACTATATGTGTATGTATGTATATATATATGTATTATATATAAAATTTAGTATCCTACACTTTTTGTGTGATAGTGTAAGCATTTCACCACAGTATGGAGTCCTTAGCATCACACTACATGCTATCATTCAATTAAACTATCATGAATAACACCATCAAGAGAATCCGAGAGCAGAAAGTTCTTTCTATTTTCTAATTATTTCCTTAGTATAGATTCCTAAGACCAGGCCTACTGAGTCAGTGGGTATGAACCAGTCAAAAGATTGTTATTTCTCTTTTTTCTAAAAACTTCTTTTATCTTGTGCTTTTCTTTTTTAGTAAAAATTTAATTCTCCATTAAAACAAATTCAATAAACATTAAGTGGTAACACAGACAATCTCCCAAAGCCAATTTTATACAGAAGCTCCATCTCTAATACAATCTGTACCTCCGTACCGACTACCCCCAGTGGCGCACCCGTGCAAACACACTGCTGTGACCGTGCACACGCACTGTTCCCTCCGCCTGGGAGGTTCCTCCTACCCTCGTCCCTATGACAGATAACACTCTTGTCCTTTGGATATCAAAACGGGAACCTCCTCCTCAGGAAGCCACAGTCCTGAGGGCACTCCGGGGCACAGTGAGACCATCTCCTCTTTGCCCAGAGCATCCTGTGACTATTCTATCACACCACTAATGGCATCGCCCTGTTTTGTCACCCCATGTACAGCAGTCATGCCCTACTCACCTCTCTATTCTTCCCATCTGGCACACAGGACCTGACATACTGTAAACATTCAATAAATTTTGGCTGAATGAATAAAATCTAGAAATGACTCTGCCAAAAACTGAAGTCTCAGGTGGGCTAGAGACTCATAAAGGAAGCTCAGCAAAATTTCGCCAGCCAAGACAAACAGGAAGCATCTCCGGGAAACCTAGACCCACCAAACTTCTCAGAAAAGTAAATGGGGGTGAGGGCAAGGGAGGAATGCTGGGCTAATGGGGGAGGGGAGTGAGTCTTACCCCCTAGAGACTCACATTTTATTTGAGCTTATCTCTCAGCCAGCTTTGGGACATCTGCATTTGGGCTTATTCCTTAAATGCTTATTCTGACCAAGCCTGAATGCTCTTAAACTCCCATATTCTCCCTTGGTATAAGTCAAGATAGGGGCCTTCCAGGAGGTGCAGTGGTAAAGAATCCACTTGCCAATGCAGGAGACACAAGGGATGCAGGTTTGATCCCTGGATCAGGAAGATCCCCTGGAGTAGGGGATTCAGTATTCTTGCCTGGAAAATTGGGTAAGCTATGTCTCAGTAACAAATTAAACTTGAAATCTCAGTGGCTTAGCAGATTATTTAGCTTGCTCACACAATCTGAGTGAGTTAGTGGCTTTTTCATCCATCTAGTCCCTTGGGAATCCAGTTCTGTTTATCTTGTGACACTGCCCTCCCAATATATGGTTTCCATGGGGTGCCACGGAGTGGACACAGCAGGCGACCTATAGTTTGCCTGGAATTCCCACAACTCATTGGCTAGAAGCAGTCACATGGTCTTGCCTAATCCTTAAGGGTGCTAGGAAATTATTCTTTCCATTTGCTGAGGAAAGAGAATGTCCTTGAGGCATTAAAACAGTTGATTGGGAGTTTAGTGCATTACAGAGATTCATGCTATCGGACGCATCCCTATTCAGAATTACACACAGTCCCTGGTGGAAGGACATCTGGACAGTAACCTGGCTAGTGGTGCTCATCATGAAGGTTCCCTGTCAGCCTGTGGTCCTCAAGCCACAGAAAGACTGGGCACTGCAGAGGCTGAGAATAGGGATGGGGGAGCACAGGCTAGGGAGCAAAATGCCAATCATAATCCTGGGTTAGTGTAGAATTCTGGAAATTGAGTGGATGGTCAGCAAAGCATCATCAAGAACAAGAGAGTGTAACAGATCGTGAAAGGTGTCATGAGAAATGTCAATGACCACTCTTGTGTCAACTAATGAAGAACAGTATCACAGCAGCAAGTATAGTGCTAAAAGTTCCTGAAGCTCATTCATTCCTCTTCCATTCATTAATTCAGCCAATAAATTGTTACTGATGCCTACTTGATCCGAGCACTGAAGATACAGTAATGAACAAGAAAGACAAGATCCTTGCCCTCCTGGGGTTTCATTTTACCTGGAAGTGGGGGAGGTGATGTCAAGAAGACGGGTAGGGGAGAGGGACCTGGGATATCACAGAAGGACATCTTCCTTCCAGAGGTAGCGACCCAAAATAAACTTTCAGTCGATGATGCCAGACTTGCTGGGACAATCCATTCACAGCAAGTCAAAACACTTCTCAAGTTAGCCCTTTGCTGCTTTTCCTTGGCAGGAAGGAGATCATTTTGTGTCACCCAGCAACTCTGAGGAGGCCATACTACAAATCAGTGTAACTTTAAGTAAGTGTGAACAATGAACTGGACATGTGTCTGAGTTGGTGCTAAGTCCTTCTCTTGTTCCTAAAAAAATACACAAATGCCTTTTTGAATCTCTAATACAATTTCCTATAGTCACCGAGTCTTTCCTTTTAGAGCTGCTACAATGATCCTAACTTAACCTTGGAAGCTTTTATATTGTGCTTATTTATAGCCTAACAACTTCCAAGAGGCCTTAAGCATCTTACACATTAAAGGTCAGCACAGGAAAGCTACTGACTACTGTGTCTCAAGCCCCCACCTAGAAGATTTCGTGGAGAGGGCTGTGTTTTCTTGGCTGGGAAGAGGAAGGAGCCTGGCCCACAGTTCTCCCCGGCAGATCCCAAGTGCTTGTTATCTGTTTCATGAAACACATTGAAAGAAACCCAGAGGAAGACTTCCCTGGTGGTTCAGATGGTAAAGAACCAGCCTGCCAATTCAGGAGATGTGGGTTCAATCTCTAGGTCGGGAAGATCCCCTGGAGGAGAAAATGGCAACTCACTCCAATATTCTTGCCTGGGAGACCACCTGGACAGAGGAGCCTGGTGGGTTACAGTCCATGGGGTCACAAAGAGTCAGACACGACTTAGCAACTAAACAAAAACAAAACTCGGCCCAGCTAAAGCCACTGAGAGCCAGACGTAGCCTCCTTAGAAACCTGCAGTGGCATCTCCAAAAGGTTACCAACTGTCAATCATCCTCATGTAATTTTCTCTCCTTGCTGTGCTTGCCAGAGGCTGAGGCAGTCTCACAAATGTGGGGTCTCAGGATGCGACTCACAGAGAAGCAGATTCCCCAGAAGCAGCTGTGTTTGACTGAGTTGACCGCAGAGGCCGAGTCCAGGAAGTTCCTCCTGACGGGCATTGTCAGTGACCTGTTGTTGCTCTTCAATTGCTAAGTCGCGTCCAATTCTTTGTGACCCCGTGGACTATAGCATGCCAGAGTTCCCTATCCCTCACTATCTCCCGGAGTTTGCCCAAGGTCATGTCCTTTGAATCAGTGATCCCATTCAGCCATCTCATTCAGATGAGATCATTCAGAAGGAACCTGGAATATTTAGGTCAGTGCTCTAAATTCCCACACCGTGGGATCAGTAACAGGTGGTCACAAGTGGGGCACAATGACTGTTAACTGGACAACAAGAAGGCCCAAGAGCAGTGGGAGGCATGTCCAGCTGGGATGGGGGGCAGGACGGGGTGGGAGGAGGCAACCAGGAAGAGGAAAGGGGCATAGGGGCAGGCAAGGGGTCCCAACAAGTGTCAGTGGCCATGCACGCCGCCCCCCACCTCCTCCCCAAGCAACTCCTCCCTGCCCCACTACCCCTTGTCTCCATTCAGTTCCTTTCTTTGCAGTTTCTGTGAACATTTTCTCACATGTTGCACTTGTTTGCTAGGACTGTCTTAACAAACTGAGGAACTGAAACAACAGAAATGTATTGTCTCACAGTTCTGGAAGCTGAAAGTCCAGGAACTAGGTGCAGGCAATGACACGCGCCCTCTGAAGGCACTAGAGTTCTAGACCTTTCTCCTAGCTTTTGAGAGTTTCTTGGGTTGTAAAAACATAGCTCCAGTATTTGTGTGGCTTTTGTTTTTCTTGTGGGTCGCTCTGTGTCTTAATTTATTCTTTTTATAAGGACACACTCATACTGGATTAGTGCCCACCCTGATGACCTCATCTGCAAAGATTCAGTTTCCAAATTAGGTCTCATTCACAGGTCCTGGGGGTTAGTACTTCAACATAAGATCTGGCAACACAAGTCAATTCATAAAACATATCAATCTCAGCTCTACTCTTTTTTTTCAGTTTGTTATGCAGTGTTTATTAAATAGATTCAGTCTTATATATGATAGACAGATTCAAAAGCAAGAGGATTCCACTTAATTATGAAATCAGTGCATTTAGCAAAGTAATACCATGGAGATAACAGCTTGATTAACAGCTCATTGGTCTTTTGTTAAGTGAGGGAAGAGGAAACTGGTCTGTGTGAGTCATTCCAAAAAAAAAAAAAAAAAAAAACAGAATTGAGTTGCAACTAATAGAGAAGATACATTCTAAGAAATAAAATATTAAGCCACAGTTACTGGAAAAACTCACTATATAAAACACAAGTAATTTTTATAGAGCATTCAGGAACTCCTCACCAGTTTAGAAGAGCCACGATAAGTTGCAAGGACAGCTCTACTCTTTTTTTTTAATAGTTAACATGCATACAGTGGGCTTCCCAGTTGGCACTGGTGGTAAAGAACTCCACTTGCCAACGGAGGAGATGCTGGTTCAATCCCTGGGTCAGGAAGATCCCCTGGAAGAGGGCAGCCCACTCCAGTATTCTTGCCTGGAGAATTCCATGGACAAAGGAGCCTGGCGAGCTACAGTCCATGGAGTTGCAAAGAGTCGAACACGACTAAAGTGACTTAGCACACTCACACATGCATATGGTAAAAATTTCAAAGAGTAGAAAGAAATTAATCTCCCTCCCATTCCTGTTCCCCAGTCACCCTCCTCAAAAGTAATCACTGCTGCTTGTGTCTTATCTCTTTCCAAGATTAGTCTCTGCATGTAAAGCAGTCAGATACATATGTGGACAGACGGTTGAGAGAGAGCAGCAGAGATATCTCCTCCACTTTTTTGTTTTTATTTTTGCTCCTTTGGTTTTTAAGCAGTCAAATAAAAACCTTTCCATAAATAAATACTGAAGTTGTATATTACAATGTAAGGGAAAACCATCAAGGAATAAAATTCCAAATCTCGGCAAACAGCGATACTCTCCACTCTTCTTGAAGTAAATGGAATCTGAGACTTTCTATCCACAAGATAAATATCAGTGACTAAGCTAAATCATAGAAAAGGAAAAGGGAAATTTCTGAGAGCAAGAAGAGACAAAGTTAAGGTTGCCTTTCCAGTGAAAAAGCAGATTGGAATGCACAAGCCCCTTGGAGGCACCCAGGAGGTAACCTCATGGCCCTTAATCCAAAGCTGTCATGGGACCTCTGGGCTCAGGCTAACTCAGGCAGACCCCAAGAGAAATCCAGGCAGAAGTCGACAGTTGAAGATTTCATACAATGCTACAAAGATTCAGACTCATTCCTTCAAGATCTCAAATAAGCCTTCCCTTTTAGATACCCAGATGGTTTGCTTTTTTCCCAGAAACCTCCTAAGCCAATTTCTTCCCAACCATGGTTTACAACTCATTATCCATCATGTCATGGTGGACAGAAATGTTTGCAAGCCCCACCCACTGCTCTGTAACTTGTTCATCTCCTTTCATCCAGATAACAGTCCACACAGTGCACTTCATGGGTCACGTCATGTTTCCTAAGGGCTGCCTGTAGACCAGGACAAGCGCTTGCATCAGTCCCCTAGGCTGGGCCACTTTGTGCTCCTTTGTGCTCCGGCAGTGTCAATCACCGCCTACAACCACCCCCAGATGACTCCAACGCGCAGGCAGGGCTGGGAGCGATTGACTGAATCCAGCCAGGGTCAGAGCTCTAAGAACCTCCAGAGATGCTTTACAGACCAGACTCAACTCGTTCAGATATGAAATGTCTCCTGAGAGTGCAGTCAGTTCCCAGCTCAGTCCTCTGACCCTTACTGACAGTTCGCTGCACCATAGTTTTCAAGGTCTGACTCATGTCCTCACAAGGAAGGATGTGGGCTGTCAGGGTGCTGGCAGGTGGGGCCAGCATGCTTCTGAAACAGTACTGCTTCTATGGGTTTTCCATACCAACGTAGGCATTTCAGTGGACTCAACTTACTGATACATTATTTCAGGGAGGCGGGATGAATTGGGAGATTGAGATTGATATATATACACTACTATGTGTGAAATAGATAACTAATGAGAACCTACTGTATTGCACAGGGAACTTTACCCAATGCTCTGTGGTTTTTACAGGAGAGAACTGACTCCATGTTACACCTGTTTCTTCTACTTTAACATTTGCTTCCTGTTGCTTCTGTCACAAGGGCCTGCCTCGGGGAACCCTGCCCCTCTGCCTGAATGATAAATCAAAATGGCTTTGTTCAAGATGCTGCCCACCTGTGGATGGCTAAAGAAGGAAGAAATGGACACATCCCCTTCCAGAGGCCATTCCAGAAGGTATTAGCAAGATTAATGGCCTTTTTACTTTACTTTCTCATCTCTCCACACTCTGTTCTATAAAAGAACCTGGCATTCGAACCCTGAAAAGATAGTTATTAGTTTGCCATTAGTCTGCCATCTTCTCGGTCAGCTGGCTTTCCAAATAAAGTTGTATTGCTTACCTCAACACCTCATCTCTCAGAATTATTGGCCTGTCATGAGATGACCAGCAAGAACTTAGACTCGGTAACATGTGACAAAAAAGGAATATATGTATACATACAGGTGATTCACTTTGTTGTACACTAGAAACTAACACAACATTGTAAAGCAACCAAACTCCAATAAATACTAAAGAAGTAAAACATTATTTTTAAAAAAACCCCACATTCTACCTTCTCCAGCCCAGCTTTGGGAATGTACCAGGAAGCGCCGAGAATTCCTCCCTAATTTTTCCCATATGGTTGCTCTCTTGCCAAACTACCGGGCTGACACAGCATCAACAGTTTCTCTTAAAGGAAAACTGCCGGGGAGCTGACTTCACAGAGGCCCTTGTCACTCACTGTCAATCTGTTCAGAGCATCTGAAAGCAAAGCAAGACGCGTTAGAGCAGAGAGGATGAGGTGGAGGTGGCGGAATCTTAGGACTCTGAGCAACCTGGAGGGGACAACCAGGGGTCAGCCTGATGCAGTTACAATAATAATAATATCAGTAGCGATTTCCCAGGTGGTCCAGTGGCTAAGACTCTGCACTCTCAATGCAGGAGACCCAGGTTGGATCTCTGGTCAGGAAACTAGATCCTACATGCCACAACTAAGACCCAATGCAGTCCCAAATGTATTAATTAATTCATAATGATAATGATAATAGCAGCAGCAAGCCCTCTCCCACCCCGCAGAGTCAGGCTGTCCCCTGGGAGGTGGAGCTGCTTTGGGGAGAAAGAGGGCTCATAGGAAGACTTCTGACCTTTTGGGGAAAACTCATTTATCTCTTGAGGCCACCAATGGAGAGTCCCAGCAGAGCCCAGGGCATCCCAGCTGGGGATAGAGTGGACAGGCCCATGTCTGCAGCAGAGGACAAGCAAAGCTCAGGGAAAGCATCTACAAAGAAAGGGGCTCAGAGAGCTTCGGGATGGGTCCTGCAGAACCTCAGATGTTCTCCAAGCCTTATCTGGAAAATGCACTGCATTTGGAAGGATTCCAGGCCACTGAAGCCACCACTGGGGCACTTGCCTCCTTGGAGAGGTTCCCAGTGCTTCTCCGGAGTGTGCCAAGCTTTACCTTTTGAACACTTGCTACGCCAAGTCAGGGGCTCTGCTCTATTCAGAGACATTTTTAACTACTAGGAAGTCCCTCCTACTTTTTGAGCTCCGTATCTTGTCATGATTACCCTGTACTTGTTTTCTGTGTATATCGATAGTGTGTGTTTTCACGCATGCGTAATTTGTTAACCATCAAACGGAAAATGTGCATGTTCCACTTCTAGGAATCTCTCCCACGGAAACACAAGCATAGGGACTTCCCTGGTAGTCCAGTGGCTAAGATTCTGAGCTCTCAGTCCAGGTGGCCTGGGTTCTATCCCCGGTCAGGGAACTAGATCCCACATGCTGCAGTGCAACTCAAGATCGCGCACGTCACAAGCAAGACCCAGTGCAGCCAAATAAATGAAAGGAAGAAAGGGAGGGAGGAAGAAAGAAAGATGAGCACAAGTATGTAAGAAATATGTGAGTGCATGAGAACGGTCCCTAGAGAACTGTAACGGGGTGCTCCCTGGCACTGGGACTGTTCAATCAAAATGGGAATGACCACACAGAGGGGATTCCTGCATCAAACAGGATGGGAGAGTGGAGGTGATGGCTTCAGATGATCTTCTACTTATAAGCCCTTGAGTTGCTCCATCTCAGGAAGTGCATCTCAGGAAGAGCAGGCGCTCTGGTCTCCCTTTCTGTCCTCTCTGCCTCCCTTGTTTCTCCTCCCCTCGGCACTGGCCATGAGGCTCCATGGAGAAGGGGATCAGGACCACGTGCCCATCAGGAACCTCCAAGTGGTCCCTGAGGTGTCTGGGCCACCTCTTCTGGTTATGCTGGGAGGAGGGAATCCAACATAGCACCAAAAAAACACAGGGCCAGTGTACCCATCCCAAGCACACACATTTCCATAGCTATGAAACCTATAGGGCTTCAAATGGGGCAACCACAGGTGTAGCCACAGAGAATGCAGCAGCTGCTCTGAGCATGGCATCAACCAAGTCTGCCGGCCCAAGACAGACAAACACAGCAACACTAGGAATCTGGGAGGAAGTGCAACCAGCATGACCATGGGGTGGGGCCTGTGAGGGTAAGTGCTGCAAGCTTGTCCTGGGGGTTGCTTCCAGCATGTCACCAGGCGTCAGTCCTCCCCTAGGGGGCAGCAGGGGTGTGGCAACTGCAATGACAACTATTAGGTAGATGCAAAAGTGATTGCAGTTTTGCACTGTTGAACTTTGCCAGTTGATATTGAAGTACATTTTTAAATAAATGTAGTTATGCTACACATCATTTTAATGTGCATTACTCACTTTATGTTTTTTGCTAATGACCTGTTACTTGCTGTTTCAGTGCAGTTCAGTTCAGTTGCTCAGTCCTGTCCAATTCTTTGTGACCCCATGGACTGCAGCACACCAGGCTTCCCTCCATCACCAACTCCCGAAGCTTACTCAAACTCATGACCATTGAGTCGGTGATGCCATTCAACCATCTCATCCTCTGTCGACCCTTCCTCCTCCCACCTTCAATCTTTCCCAGCATCAGGGTCTTTTCAAATGAGTCAGTTTTTCTCATCAGGTGGCCAAAGTATAGGAGTTTCAGCTTCAGCATCAGTCCTTCCAAAGAATAGTCAGGACTGACTTTTTTTTAGGATGGACTGACTTGATCTCCTTGCAGCCCAAGGGACTCTCAAGAGTCTTCTCCAGCACCACAGTTCAAAAGCATCAATTCTTTGGTGTTCAGCTTTCTTCACAGTCCAACTTTCACATCCATACTTGACTACTGGAAAAACCATAGCTTTGACTAGACGGACCTTTGCTAGCAAAGTAATGTCTCTGCTTTTTAAAATGCTGTCTAGGTTTGTCATAGCTTTTCTTCCAAGGAGTAAGTGTCTTTTAATGTCATGGCTGCAGTCACCATCTGCAGTGATTTTTGAGCCCAAGAAAATAAACTCTCTCACTATTTCCATTGTTTCCCCATCTATTTGCCATGAAGTGATGAGACCAGATCTTAGTTTTCTGAATGTTGAGTTTTAAGCCAACTTTTTCACTCTCCTCTTTCACTTTCATCAAGAAGCTCTTTAGTTCTTCACTTTCTGCCATAAGGGTGGTATCATCTGCATATCTGAGGTTATTGATATTTCTTCTGGCAATCTTGACTCCAGCTTGTGCTTCATCCAGGCCAGCATTTCTCATGATGTACTCTGCATATACTTGCTGTTTATTTGATATTTACTTTAGATTATAGAAATGATGTTAGACAAAAAGCAAATTCAAGCAATTTGAATTCTAAATGGGTCATAAAGCTGAGGAGACAACTGGCAACATCAACAACGAATCTGGCCCAGCAACTCTTAATAAATGTACAGTGCAATGGTGGTTCAAGAAGTTTTGCAAAGGAGACAAGAGCCCTGAAGATGAGGAGTGCAGTGGCCAGCTATCGGAAGTTGACAACAACCAATAGAGAGCAATCATCGAAGCTGGTCCTCTTACAACTACACCAGAAGTTGCCCAAGAACTCAACGTCAACCATTCTACAGTCGTCGGGCATTTGAAGCAAATTGGAAAGGTGAAAACTCAATAAGTGGGTGCCTTATGAGCTGATGAAAATTTTTAAAGTTATCATTTTGAAGTCATCTTCTCTTATTCTACACAACAACAAACCATTTCTTGATCAGATTGTGATCTGTGATGAAAATTGGATTTTATGTGACAACCAGCTTAGTGATTGGACTCAGAAGAAGCTCCAAAGCATTTCCCAAAGCCAAACTTGCACCAAAGAAAAGTTATGGTCACTATTTGGTGATCTGCTGACTATCTGATCCACTACAGCTTTCTGAGTCCTGGCGAAACTATCCCATCTGAGAAGTATGCCCAGCAAATCAATGAGCTGCACCAAAAACTGCAGTGCCTACAGCCAGCATTTGTCAACAGAAAGGACCCGATTCTTCTCCACAATAATGCCTGACTGCACATTGCACAACCAATACTTCAAAAGTTGGACGAATTGGGCTACGAAGTTCTGCCCTACCCCCCACACATTCACCTGATCTCTCACCAATTGACTACCAGTTCTTCAAGCATCTTGACAACTTTTTGCAGAGAGAAAGTTTCCACAACAAGCAGGAGGCAGAAAATGCTTTCCAAGAGATTGCTGAATTCTAAACCAAGGATTTTTATGCTACAAGAATACACTAATTTATTTCTCACTGGCAAAAATGTATTGATTGTAGAGGTTTCTATTTTGATTAATAAAGATGTGTTTGAGCCTACTTATGACTTAAAATTCATGGTCCAAAACTGTAATTACTTTTTCATCAACCTAATAGTAAGTTTGTGGTGAAGGTGAAAGTGTTAGTTGCTCAGTCATGTCCAACTCTTCACAACTGCACGGACTGCAGGCCACCAGATTCCTCTGTCCATGGAATTCTCCAGGCAAGAATACTGGAGTGGGTTGCCATGCCTTCATCCAGAGGATCTTCCCAACCCAGGGATCGAACTCAGATCTCCTGCATTGCAGGCAGATTCTTTACCACCTGAACCACCAGGGAAGCAGCTAATGTTCAGGTGATGGGACTTCCCTTCTCAACCACGCAGAGGGAAGACTCTATAAGTGAGCAAAATGGAAGCCAGAGTCTGCTTGGCCAAAGCTGAAGCCCATAATGAAAAAGGAAAAAGAAATATAGAGCTCCTCAATGTTATATGACAGCTTGGATAGGAGAGGAGTTTGAGGGAGAATGGATATATGTATATGTATGACTGAGTTGCTCTGCTGGGCACCCGAAACTATCACACCTGAAACTATTACAATTAAACATTGCTAATTGGCTATACTTCAATATAAAATAAAAAGTAAAGAGAAAAAAAAAGATAGATTTAATGATAGGAAGAGTCACCATCACCACAGGACAGGTGAAAGTCACCACAGGACAAGGAAAGCTGGTCAACCCAAAATCCATCTCCTTAACCAGGTGTAGAGCTACTAGACTGGGCAAAAGAGGGTTTATGGATTGAATTTTATCTCCCCAAAAGGCAAGGTCATCCTAACCACCAGGACATACAAATGTGACCTTATTTGGAAATAGGGTCTTTGCAGATGTAATCAATTTAAAATGAGGTCACTGACGTGGGCAACTACTCCATTATGGTATCCTTAAAAGACAGGGAAACTTGGACACAGACAGATATACACATACACACACACACACACACACACACACACACACCCCCAGAGGGAACACAGTGTAAAGACAGTCATGTGTTGACAGAAGTGAAGATTGGAATGTACATTTACAAGCCAAGGATTACTGACAACTACCAGAAACTGGAAGAAGGAAGTAATGATTTTTCTCCAAATTTCTCAGGGAATACAGCCCTGCCAACAGCTTGATTTCAGATTTCCAGGCCCTAAAACTGTGAGAGAATAAGCTTCTATCATTTTAAGCCACCCTAGTTTGTGGCATCACAGCACTAAGAAACTAATACTTGGGGAACAGATCTGTTCCTGCTCTCACCACAGTCCCACCAGGAAGGATCTAGGACACCACAAATGAGACGAGCTGATCTACAGCTACTTCAGGTTCTACCGGTTAAAAACCCAGCTGGGCTGGCTCTCTCTTGAAGAATTTGAAAGAGCTAGTCCTACTCCAAAATTGGTGGGCCCTCAGTGCAATCCTGATCAAAATACCAATGGCATTTTTCACAGAACTACAACAAATAATTCTAAAATATGTAAGTAAATACAGAAGACCACAACTAACCAAAGCAATTTTAAGAAAGAAGAATAGGGCTTGAGGTATCATACGCTCTGACTTTTGATTACTATACTATAGTAATCAAAAAAAGAAAAGAAAAGAGAGATATTTACAGTAATTAAAACAGCATGGTACTGGCACAAAAACAGATACATAGATCAATGAAATAGAATTGAGAGCCCAGAAATAAATCCATGTACATATGGCCAATTAATCTATGACAAAGGAGGCAAGGATATACAATGAAAAAATGAGTCTCTTCAATAAGTGGTGTTGGGGGACAGCTACATGTAAAAGAATAAAATTAGAACATTTTCTCACTCCACATAAAAAGATAAATAAACTCAATATGGTTTAAACATCTAAATATAAGACCAGAAACCATGAAACTCCTATAAGAAAACATAGGCAGAATACTCTCTGACATAAATTGCAGCAATATTTTTTTGGATCTATCTCCCAAGGCAAAAGAAATGAAAGTAAAAACAAACAAATGGGGTCTAATTAAACTCAAAATCTCTTGCTCAGCAAAAGAAACCATCAACAAAATGAAAAGACAATGTATTAAATGGAAGAAAATATTTGCAAATGATGTGACCAATAAGGGGTTAATATCAAAATACATAAACAGCATACAGAATTGAATATCAAAAAAAAAAAACCTAGTTAAAAAATGACAGAAGATATAAATAGATATTTTTCCAAAGAAGATATACAGATGGCCAACAGGCACATGAAAAGATGTTCAACATCAGTAATCATGAGAGAAATATAAGTCAAAACCACAATGAAAGATTACCTCCCACCTGTCAGAATGGTTATCATAAAAAATATCACAAAAAGCAAATGTTGGCAAGGATGTGGAGAAAAGGGAACACTTGTACACTGTTAGTGAAAATGTAAATTGGTGCAGCCAATTTACATTTACTGGAAAACAGTACGGAGGTTCCCCTAAAAATTAAATAGAACTACCAGACACGATGCAGCAATTCCACTCCTGAGTGTGTATCTGAATAAAAGAAAAACATTAATTCAAAAGCATACATGCATCTCAATGTTCACAGCAGTTCTGTTTACAATAGCAAAGATATTAAAACAATCTAAGTGTCCATCAACAGAAGAATGGATAAAGAAGATGTGGTTTATGCATACAATGGAATACAACTCAGCCATTAAAAAAGAATGAAAATTTGCCATTTGCTACAACATGGATGGACCCCAAGGGTATTATACTAAGTGAAATAAGTCAGATAGAGACAAATGCTGCATGTTATCAGTTAAATGCGGAATATGAAAAAAAAAAAAAGAATGAATATAACAAAAATGGACATCACCAGATGGTCAACACCAAAATCAGATCGATTATATTCTTTGCAGCCAAAGATGGAGAAGCTCTATACAGTCAGCAAAAACAAGACCGGGAGCTCACTGTGGCTCAGATCATGAACTCCTTACTGCCAAATTCAGACTTAAACTGAAGAAAGCAGGGAAAACCACTAGACAACTCAGGTATGACCTAAATCAAATCCCTTATGACTATACAGTGGAAGTGACAAATAGATTTAAGGGACTAGATCTGATAGAGAGCCTGATGAACTATGGACGGAGGTTCCTGACATTGTACAGGAGATAGGGATCAAGACCATCCCCATGGAAAAGAAATGCAAAAAGGCAAAATGGTTGTCTGAGGAGGCCTTACAAATAGCTGTGAAAAGAAGAAAAGCGAAAAGCAAAGGAGAAAAGGAAAGATATTCCCATTTGAATGCAGAGTTGCAAAGAATAGCCAGGCGAGATAAGAAAGCCTTCCTCAGTGATCAATGCAAAGAAATAGAGGAATACAACAGAATGGTAAAGACTAGAGATCTCTTCAAGAAAATCAGAGATATCAAGGGAACATTTCAGGCAAAGATGGGTTAGATAAAGGCCAGAAATGGTATGGACGTAACAGAAGCAGAAGATATTAAGAAGAGGTGGCAAGAATACACAGAAGAACTGTACAAAAAAGATCTTCATGACCCAGATAATCACAATGGTGTGATCACTCACCTAGAGCCAGACATCCTGGAATGTGAAGTCAAGTGGGCCTTAGAAAGCATCACTACGAACAAAGCTAGTGGATATGATGGAATTCTAGCTGAGCTATTTCAAATCCTGAAAGATGATGCTGTGAAAGTGCTACACTCAGTATGCCAGCAAATTTGGAAAACTCAGCAGTGGCCACAGGACTGGAAAAGGTCCATTTTCATTCCAATCCTTAAGAAAGGCAATCCCAAAGAATGCTCAAACTACTGCACAATTGCACTCATCTCACACGCTAGTAAAGTAATGCTCAAAATTCTCCAAGCCAGGCTTCAACAATACGTGAACTGTGAACTTCCAGATGTTCAAGCTGGTTTTAGAAAAGGCAAAGGAACCAGAGATCAAATTGCCAATATCCGCTGGATCATGGAAAAAGCAAGAGAGTTCCAGAAAAACATCTATTTCTGCTTTATTAACTACGCCAAAGCCTTTGACTGTGTGGATCACAATAAACTGTGGAAAATTCTGAAAGAGATGGGAATACCAGACCACCTGACCTGCCTCTTGAGAAACCTGTATGCAGGTCAGGAAGCAACAGTTAGAACTGGACATGGAACAACAGACTGGTTCCAAATAGGAAAAGGAGTACATCAAGGCTGTATATTGTCACCCTGCTTATTTAACCTATATACAGAGTACATCATGAGAAACACTGGGCTGGAAGAAGCACAAGCTGGAATCGAGATTGCTGGGAGAAATATCAATAACCTCAGATATGCAGATGACACCACCCTTATGGCAGAGAGTGAAAAGGAACTAAAAAGCCTCTTGATGAAAGTGAAAGAGGAGAGTGAAAAAGTTGGCTTAAAGCTCAACATTCAGAAAACTAAGATCATGGCATCTGGTCCCACCACCTTATGGGAAATAGATGGGAAGACAGTGGAAACTGTGTCAGACTTTATTTTTTTGGGCTCCAAAATCACTGCAGATGGTGACTGCAGCCAGGAAATTAAAAGATGCTTACTCCTTGGAAGGAAAGTTATGACCAACCTAGATAGCATATGAAAAAGCAGAGACATTACTTTGCTAACAAAGGTCCATCTAGTCAAGGCTATGGTTTTTCCAGTGGTCATGTATGGATGTGAGAGTTGGACTGTGAGGAAAGCTGAGCACCGAAAAATTGATGCTTTTGAACTGTGGTGTTGGAGAAGACTCTTGAGAGTCCCTTGGACTGCAAGGAGATCCAACCAGTCCATCCTAAAGGAGATCAGTCCTGGGTGTTCATTGGAAAGACTGATGTTGAAGCTGAAACTCCAATACTTTGGCCACCTCATGTGAAGAGTTGACTCATTGGAAAAGACCCTGATGCTAGGAGGGATTGGGGGCAGGAGGAGAAAGGGGTGACAGAGGATGAGATGGCTGGATGGCATCACCAACTCGATGGGCATGAGTTTGAGTGAACTCTGGGAGTTGGTGATGGACAGGGAGGCCTGGGGTACTGCGATTCATGGGGTCACAAAGAGTCGGACACGACTGAGCGACTGAACTGAACTGAACTGAATATTGTATATAAGAACATTGTAAATCAATTATACTTCAATTTTTTAAAAAAGTGCCCCATCTTGGTGGAAGGTACTGTGTGTCTAAGACTGTGATGAAGAGCAGAGGAACATCAGAGGGTGGTAAGAGGCTAAAGATCACAGGTTCCTAAATCCTGTGACTAAATCCTGGTCTAAATCCTGTGACCAAGAAGGCAGTAATCTCTGAAGCAGGTTAAAGAAAAGTATCTTGGAGAAGTATCCCTACAGAGTCATTCCAGCTTTCCTTACTTCAGTTCAATTAAATAAAAGGAAATCCATAGAATCTGATCATGAGACTCTCATGTTTTAGAACACAATACCACAATGTTTACAGCAAAATAATTAGAAACAGCAGAAACCTGAAAACAGCTCAAATGTCCATTAAAAAGGGTCAGGATAGATGATGGTATATGTATCAGTGAGATGCCATGCAACAAAGAAAACGAATCGTGGCCACATTTATTGGCATTAATGAAAGTTGCAAAATGTTCAGTAAACCAGCAAGGCATAGAAGAATATATATCATCTAATTGCATGTATAGAACAATTGAAAAACCAACACCAATAACACACTGTTTAGGATACATATGTGGTGACTTCAGGTAATGCATAGGGAGTTTATATGGGACTGTTACAGAGACAGCAGGTATCAGCTGGAATCAGGGCTTCCCTGGTGGCTCAGACGGTAAAGAGTCTGCCCACAGTGCAGGAGACCCAAGTTCGATCCCTGGGTCGGGAAGATCCCCTGCAGAAGGAAATTGCAACCCACTCCAGTATTCTTGCCTGGAAAATCCCATGGACAGAGGAGCCTGGAGGGCTGCAGTTTACAGGGGTCCCAAAGATTTGGACATGACTGAGCGATTAACACAAACATCCCAGCATTAAATTGGCTTAAACAATAACGGAACAGGCTGTCACACAGCAGAAAGTCAAAAGCAGAGGAGCATAGTAAGATCAGGACTCCTCCGGTCTATGTAACTGCCCTTATAACAAGAAAATCCAACACCAGTCTCAGCAAAAAAAAACAAACAAAACAACAACAACAAAAACTCCCTTCCAACCTCTCCTTGACCAGATGAACCCAACAAAAGACACATGCTCACACCCACACCCATAAAAGTAGACAGAGGAATACTGTGTGCTGACTGGCTTAAACCCAGATTGTTGAACCAATCACTAAGAAGATTGGGTCCTGGACCAATCACTCCAAGAGGGACACTTAGAGTAAAAACAAGTAGGATGGCTAGCTGTTGGATTCAAAAACAGAATTCAATCCCAACCCTGTTCCAGTTTCTCTTGCTAGTTTGAAAATAATGCCTAGGAATAAAGAAATGGAATGTGGCAAGGGGAACCGAGGGTTTAAAATGTGTCAGTGAGCCCCAGTTGGATCTCTGGTCAGGGAACTAAGATTCCGCATGCCACATGCCTCAGCTGGGGGAAAAAGTTTTTATTCAGTAAAATGTGTCAGCAAGGATGAGGTATAAGAGTAAACCCACTAGTTACAGGTAAACCCAACCACTTTACAGTAGTAGAAGCAAAGCAACACAAACTTTTATCAAATGTCTTTGATGCACTTTGTAAAGGTTCTCTTATTTATTCCTCATTACAATCCTATGAGGTTTGTTACATCACATCTATTTTACAGATGAGGAATCAGATGTAGAAAGGACTATCTTTCAAGGACTATATGGCTCAAGGTCACAATGCTAGGAAACAGGGAAGCCAGGGCTCAAACCCAGATCTATGGTTTCCAAACTTCATATTCTTTTCACTGAGAAGCTGGGTAGCTGCTGGTGAGGCTAGCAGCAGGACTGACCCTGACCTCTTCAAGGTGTCCAAAGACAACTTCCCCTAAGGCAAGGTCTGACTCCTCAGAGCACATGTACCCCTAAGGCAGGGAGAGGCAGTATGCCTGTTCTTGTTGTTGTTGAGTTGCCAAGTCGTGTCCGACCCTTTGCGACCCGGTAGACTGGGAGCACATCAGGCCTCCCTGTCCCCTCACCACCTCCCAGAGTTTGCCCAAGTTCATGTCCATTGAGTAGGTGATACCATCCAACTATCTCATCCTCTGTTGCCCCCTTCTCCTCCTGCCTTCAATCTTTCCCAGCATCAGGGTCTTCCTCAACGAGTCAGCTATTCTCATCAGGTAGCCAAAGTATTGGAGCTTCAGCTTCAACAACAGTCCTTCCAATGAATATTCAGAGTTGATTTCCTTTAGGATTGACTGATTCTATCTTCTTGCTGTCCAAGGGACTCTCAAGAGTCTTCTCCAGCACCACTTCAAAAGCAGTATGCCTACTTCTCCTGAATGCTCCATCCTGGTTATAACAGTGCCACTCAGGTGTAAAGATTCAAAAACAGCCCCAAATCCACCTTCCGGATCTGTTAATTAATGGCCCTCACCTAGAGCACTGTGTCAGGTCAATTTCCACCTATAGGAGGAAAGAAAAATCCATAAAATCATTCTTTTATTCCAGACCTTTCTTTTCTCCTAGGTGTTCAAGAAATGCCAAATCACCATGCTGCCTGCTCTCCCAAACTGCTACCCAAACCAAAGCCCCTGAAGAAACAATCCGATATAGGACCCGATTCTGCCTGTCCCCTCCCCACCCCAGGCCATGCCAACTGTCTGCCATGCCATGCCAAATGCCCATGTCTGGGCAGACATTTGACTTAAAGATATAGTATGAGTGGATATGCTCATACAAATAGTGTATGAGATGTACACCCAAAGATTTACATCTACCCCATAGGATGCACTCATCTTCAGGCCAAAAAGCCATTGCTTTGTTTCAAGTATCTTAATCTGTATTGGTTGAGACTGTAAGAAGGGTAAGAAACAGCAAGAAAGGAAAAACTATTGTAAATTATTGTGATTGTGATAAAATTCAAATTAGCATGAAGTTTCTAACAGTGCAAAGACATACAGGGACTTACTTTCACCCAGGAAAAAAACACAGCTAGATAAACAGATTTCTGCTTTCACTTTAGTGTTTGCTTTGTATTATACTGTCTTTTCGCCAGCTTCCCCGGTGGCTCAGTGGTAAAGAATCCGCCTGCCAATGCAAGAGATGCGGGTTTGATCCCTGGATGGGGAAGATCCCCTGGAGGAGGAAATGACAACCCACTCCAGTATTCTTGCCTGGGAAATCCCATGGATAGAGGAGCCTAGGGGGCTACAGTTCATGGGGTCGCCAAGAGTCAGACATGACTGAGTGACTCACTCGATTTAGTGACTAACAACAACACTACTGCCTTTTAGGGGAAAAAAGAATTATCAGTTCATCGAAAACCATATCTTGTCAGCTGAATACTCTTCTCCCTCACTCCAATGACACATACTCGTCCCACCTGCACTTTTTTCTGAAGCGTCATGTTCACTGGGAAAGACAGCAAACTTATTACCCAACCGTTTATTTCCGTGTTCAAATGCTGCTCTTCCCCCCTGCCCCCTGCCCTGTCTCCCTTTCCACTCTCCACTTGCCTCTGCACTTCCTCTCTTCTCTCCCTTTCTTTCTGGGCTGTGGAAAGAATTGATTAAGCTCCTTGTCCAACACTTGCAGCAGTCTTCTTTCTCTTTCCTGAGACTTCTTCAGCTGTGGGGAGACCCAGGTTCCCGATGAGACATTGTTGTGGGAGCCCACAGGATGAAGGGGCAGGCAAGGGAGCTGGAGTCAGGCAGATGCTTTTTCTGTCAAAGACAAAGGCCCCCTCCGCCCGAGCCTCTCCAGTTTCCAGCACTTGCATACCCCTCAGATCAAAGGGCTGCTCTGCATATGAAAAACACCACCCATAATGTGGCTCCCATCAGCCCCAGCCCACCGCATCAGCTGCTGCTCTTAACAAAGACCCTGGCATCTGTTTAGGCACAGCCCTCACCTTCTGGGGCACTGGCTTGTTGCATCTTCATTTTTCTTAGTTCACTTTTGTGGGCGATTCAGTCCGTTGAAGTAGAGTAGGGGAGCAGAGAGGACGCTCTCTCTCACCCTCAGGTCATTCCACTCACATCATTTTTCAAGACACCTTGAGGATTCTGGTCCTTACCTCTCCCACCTCAAGCTCATTTACTTCACCCTTTCTCACACACACTTTTATTTTACTAATTTTTTTTTATTTATTCACTTATTTATTGGCTGTGCTGGGTGTTCCTTGCTGTGCGGGCTTTTCCCTAGTTGGGGTGAGGAGGGGCTACTCTCTCGTTGCAGTGTGCGGGCTTCTCATCGCAGTGGCTTCTCTTGTTGCTGAGCATGGGCTCTAAGGACACAGGCCTCAGTAGTTGCAACTCCCAGGCTCTAGGGCACAGGCCTAACAGTTGTGGCACATGGGCTTATTTGTCCCCTGGCATGTGGGATCCACCCAGACCACGGATCAAACCTGAGGCTCCTGCATCGGCAGGTAGATCCTTTACCACTGAGCCACCAGGGAAGCCCCTCAGCCACTCTTAAAAATCTCTTTTCTTCTTTGCCTAAAAAGGGACCATGCCCTTCAAACAGTCTAAACTGACCCTTCATAGCAAAATGATGGGGGAAATTTGACTCCTTTTCTTGTCATGTTAATAGATGCTGCCAGACTTGGGAACTAAAGCTTCCCCACACTTCACAGGATGTGAGGTCTGCCTTTCAGAAGGAAAAGATGCTTCTCAAAACTTGAACCTGAGAGCACCTCGGCCAACAGATTCAGGTGAGGACCAGAGAAACTGATCTTCAGTGATGTTCCGACCTGAAGAAGTGTCATTTTGTTAATGATGACAATTTCTGAATTCCAGGAGAGCACAGGGAGACAAGCTGGAAGAGAACACTGGGCCTTTCCTCTTTCAACTCCTGCCACCTCCTGCACATCCTCCCAGCCTTCTCCTCCCTTTGATCAGGTCCCCCGACCACCTCTCCTTCCATCCAGCCGACATGTGCCCTGACTTCATGGTGACTGAGCACATTGTCTTCTGTTATGGATGTGGACTGAACTATTTCCCTCATTCCACCCCCCACCATCCCCAGTTCATAGGTTAAAGTTCTCTTGTGAACTTCAACCTCCTGTGACTGTATTTGGAGACGGGACTTTAAGAAGGTCATTAAGATTATGGGAGCACCCATGGGTGCTCAGTCACATCCAACTCTTTGCAACACTGTGGACTGTAGCCCAACAGGCTCCTCTGTCAATGGAATTTTCCAGGCAAGAATACAGGAACAGGTTACCATTTCCTACTTCAGAAGGATCATCCTCCCCAATCCCAGGATTAAATGCATGTCTCTCACGGCTCCTGCATTGTAGGGCGGATTCTTTACCTCTGCACCACCTGCTGCTGCTGCTGCTAAGTCACTTCAGTCGTGTCCGACTCTGTGCGACCCCACAGACGGCAGCCCACCAGGCTCCCCCGTTCCTGGGATTCTCCAGGCAAGAACAGTAGAGTGGGTCGCCATTTCCTTCTCCAGCGCATGAAAGTGAAAAGTCAAAGTGAAGTCGCTCAGTCTTGTCATGACTCTTAGCGACCCCATGGACCGCATCCTACCAGGCTCCTCTGTCCATGGGATTTTCCAGGCAAGAGTATTGGAGTGGGGTGCCATTGCCTTCTCCACTGCACTACCTAGGAAGCCCTAAATGAGGTCATATGGGTGGGGCTTCAATCCAATAACATTGGTGTCCTTACAAGAAGAGTAAAAAACACCAGAGCTTTCTCTTGCTCCCCCTAGGGGCATGTGAGGACACAACAAGAAGCAGCCATCCGCAAACAAAAGAGAGAGACCTCATCAGAAACCAACCAGGCGGCACTCTGATTTGGTACTTGGAGCTTCCAAATCTATGAGGAAATAAATTTGTGTTCTTTGAGTCACACAGTCTATGGTATCCTATGATGGCAGTCCAAGCAGACAAGCATACTTCCTCCCCCCAGATCCCACAGGATGCTGGAGTAACAATAAGAACTGACATGAATCCCTCCACCTCCAAGCCCCAGTAAAAGTCACAAACTCTGCTAAGCCCTTCGGGACTGTCTCAGTCCCTTCCTAGAAATTTCCATTCTTGTTATTTCTACATTGCCCTGAAAGGTGGCTGCTGGTGCTAAGTCGCTTCAGTCATGTCCGACTCTTTACAACTCCATGGACTATAGCCTGCCAGGCTCCTCTGTCCAAGGGATTCTCCAGGCACGAATACTGGAGTGGATTGCCATGCCCTTCTCTAGGGGATCTTCCCAACCCAGGGATTGAACTCAGGTCTCCTGCATTGCACACAGATTCTTTACCACTGAGCCAGGAAAGCCCTGAAAGGTAATTTCCCTTTGAATTGTTTAAAGTTCTGACAAGACAGACAAGCCTTGGGAGCAATAACCTACAAAGAATCATATGAAAAACAAAAAGCTGACTTTACACACTTAACCACGTCTGGACCTGGGACTGGGGTAAGTGGACAGCAGCTCACAGAACAGCCACACACTGTATTTGCTTCTGCCAAGCAAAGAATGTTGCCCACCACCATCTGGCTCAGGGGCGGGGGGCGAGGGTGCAGAGGGAGGGGGAGTGGGGGTGGTTGAATCACTCACCACAGCAGTCACTGACCTTTAACCCACACTGAGAGGAGTTCAGGGTGGAGATCAGAAACAAAGCATTCTGTGCTCCGGGAAAAACTGGCAGAAGAGGCCTTCAGACAGATATTTTTAGGAGAAATGTTTAATGAACCTGGATTCCAACATCTTCCCATACTTAGAAAAAGCAATAAAATCATTAACAGAGACATCTGTTCCTTGTGACTAGCAGCTATGTTCTTAACAAGATGTGTGCCTGGTTACACATCTTCCCTTCATCAAAATCACATATATACTGACTGCCCCCTGCACCCACATACCTCTTGGGAGCAGTTCTTCAGAGCTGTCTGAGAGGCTGCCGACCAGGCTGTAGTCCTCAGTGAAAAGTGAAAGTGGAAGAGTTAGTCACTCAGTCACATCCAACTCTTTGCAACCCCATGGACTGTAGCCTGCCAGGCTCCTCTGCCCATGGAATTCTTTAGGCAAGAATATTGGAGTGGGTAGCCATGCCCTCCTGCAGGGTATCTTTCCAACCCAAGGATCAAACCCAGGTCTCCTGCATTACAGGCAGATTCTTTACCGTCTGAGCTACCAGCCTCAGTAAGACCCCCAAATAAAACCCAAACTCATAGCTCTCACCTTGTGTGTTTTTACTGTAGTCAACATTCCTGGAGTCCAGGCTGCTTCTGGCCTTTCTCTTATTTTGCATTTTCTCCAATATCAGCAATTTTAGTCAGTTTTTCTTTATACAACAACCTATGTGAGGCTCATGATCAAGTCCAACTCTAAATGACAAGACATCCTCCTCTCCTGCTTCTCTCCCCAAGACCACTGGCATCTCCCTCCTGATGGCCCAAGATCCTGGGCTAACACAACTGAAGCACTCAGCCAAGAGGCTAACTAACACCAACAGCCCTGCAGAAGTGACCAGCGTCTTGGCCCCATCTGGCCCACACTCAACTGCCAGGTGCATGTCCTACAGCCCTGCTCTCTGTGCTCTCACTGTCCCTGGAAAGTAGCCATGTCGTCCCCCTAACATCCCCACCCCTTGGTTGAACGGGGGGGCACTGCCCTCAGGGAGCACGGTGGTTTCCCCACCTCACACTCATTCTCAAGCTTCATCGCCCACCTCACCCCTACAAGCCCAGCCCACTACCATTCAGCCAGCACATCAGGCTTTTGGCCAGGTTTGCCGGTACTGCTGGCTCATCTGAACTATCTCCCTGTTTCTTCCACTTGGGCAAATCCTAGCCTTTCCTTGGAAATCAGCTCAAATTCTCATATGCTTATTAAAGTAAGCAGATAACAATTAGAAAAGAATTCTGTGACAGTAGGAGGAGCTTCCCAGGTGGCGCAGTGGTAAAGACTCCACCAGCCAGAGCAGGAGATGCAAGAGATGCAGGTTCGATCCCTGGACTGGGAAGATCCCATGGAATAAAAAGTGGAAACCCACTCCAGTATTCTGGTCTGGAAAACTGAAGACTTCCAGAGTCTCTAATTCAGGAAGTCTGGAGTTGGGACTAACATTTTGCATTACCTGCATTGGCAGGTGGATTACTTACCACTGAGCCACCAAGGAAGCATTTTACCAACGTTAAAAAACCAGAACATTTCCCAAAAAATTCCAGACTTCTGACTTCTGTTTTAAAAAAACAGAAAATCTGGGAATTGGATGGAAGGTGGACAAAAAGTACAAACTTCCAGTTATAAGATAAATATATGTTCTAGGATCTAACCAGCAACACGATGATTTCGATGAACATTGCTGCGTGGTGTAGATGAAAGTTCTTAAGAGAATCAAGGACTTCCCTGGTGGTCCAGTGGTTAAGAATCCACCTCCCAATGTAGAGGATGTGGCTCTGATCCCTGGTCAGGGAACTAAGATCCCACATGCTGTGGGGCAACTAAGCCCACGCCCCACAAACAGAGAAGCCCAAGCGCCACAACAAAGATGTGGTGCCACCAAAAAATTTTTTTAATTAAAAAAAAAAAAGAAAGTTCATGAGACAATCAATCCTAAGAGTTCTCACAAAGAAAAAGTACATTTTTCTTCTTTTTTGTACCAATAGGAGGTGATGTACCATTTTTGTACCATAGTTTGCATCACACACTGCAGTTAACCACAATCAACATACATCTTTGTCACTTGCTCCATCATTTCATGGGATAAATTCATAGAGGTTGGATTACTGGGTCAATTTGATACAGTTCACCCACAAACCCATTTTAAATCAGTTATAACACAAAATGAGAAAAAATCAGCTACCTAAATGACACCTTTTCTACTTGGACTTTTTAAATTAACCAATGGCAGTTCTCACATCTCCTTCCATTTGGGCTCCACCCTGAGCCTTCTAATGTTGTAAATATTAACATCTCTTGAAACTTGCTATTTTATTCCACTACTTCTGCCAGCTGACAACATCCTTTAGTGACATCCTCAAAAATCACGTTGCTACAAGAGATTCAGCCACACTGAAAGTGCCTACAATGTACTCAGTGCTGCTAGACAACCCCTCCCCTGACCATGCACATATAGGTTTTTAATTAATTTATTTCTTAATTGGAGGCAAATTACAATAGTGTAGTGGTTTTTGCCATACATTCACATGAATCAGCCATGGGTGTACATGTGTCTGTCCCCCATCCTGAACCCCCCTCCCACCTCCCCCCCCATCCCATCCCTCAGGGTCATCCCAGTGCACCAGCCCTGAGCACCCTGTCTCATGCATTGAACCTGGGCTGGCGATCTGTTTCACATACGATAACATACATGTTTCAATGCCATTCTCTCAAATCATTCCACCCTCGCCTTCTCCCAGAGATCAATAGTCTGTTCTTTACATCTGTGTCTCGTTTGCTGTCTCGAATATAGGGTCATTGTTACCATCTTTCTAAACTCCATACATATGCATTAATATACTGTATTGGTGTTTTTCTTTCTGACTTACTTCACTCTGTATAATAGGCTCCAGTTTCATCCACCTCATTAGAACTGATTCAAATGCATTCTTTTTAATAGCTGAGTAACATTCCATTGTGTATATGTACCACAGCTTTCTTATCCATTTGTCTGCCAATGGACATCTAGGTTGCTTCCATGTCCTGGCTATTATAAACAGTGCTGCAATGAACATTGGGGAACACGTGTCTCTTTCAATTCTGGTTTCCTCGGTGTGCATGCCCAGCAGTGGTATTGTTGGGTCATATGGCAGTTCTATTTCCAGTTTTTTAAGGAATCTCCATGCTGTTCTCCATAGTGGCTGTACTAGTTTGCATTCCCACCAGCAGTGTAAGAGGGTTCCCTTTTCTCCGCACCCTCTCCAGCATTTATTTTCTGTAGACTTTTTAATAGCAGCCATTTTGACCAGTGTGAGATGGTACCTCACTGTGGTTTTGATTTGCATTTCTCTGATAATGAGTGATGTTGAGCATCTTTTCATGTGTTTGTTAGCCATCTGTATGTCTTCTTTGGAGAAATGTCTGTTTAGTTCTTTAGCCCATTTTTTGATTGGGTCATTTATTTTTCTGGAATTGAGCTGCATGAGCTGCTTATATATTTTTGAGATTAATTCTTTGTCAGTTGCTTCATTTGCTATTATTTTTTCCCATTCTAAAGGCTGTCTTTTCACCTTGCTTATAGTTTCCTTCATTGTGCAAAAGCTTTTAAGTTTAATTAGGTCTCATTTGTTTATTTTTGCTTTTATTTCCATTACTCTAGGAAGTGGGTCATAGAGGATCCTGCTGTGATTTATGTCAGAGAGTGTTTTGCCTATGTTTTTTTCTAGGAGTTTCGGAGTTTCATAGTTTCTGGTCTTACATTTAGATCTTTAATCCATTTTGAGTTTATTTTTGTGTATAGTGTTAAGAAAGTGTTCTAGTTTCATTCTTTTACAAGTGGTTGACCAGTTTTCCCAGCACCACTTGTAAAAGAGATTCTTTTCTCTATTGTATATTCTTGCCTCCTCTGTCAAAGATAAGGTGTCCATAGGTGCGTGGATTTATCTCTGGGCTTTCTATTTTGCATATAGGTTTTTACCTTGAGTTGGTTCCTGTAACAAGACACCTTTGAAATGATGCCAAAATCTACCCCCTCTGCCCAAACTATGCAACTTTACCCTGGATCCTATTACAGGCTGAATCATGTTCCCCACAATTTATGTTGAATCCCTAACACCCAGTACTTTAGAATGTGACTCTGGTTTATTGTTCAGTTGCTAAGTTGTGTCTGACTCTTTGTGAACCCATGGACTGCAGCACACCAGTCTTCCCTGTCCATCACCATCTCCCAGAGTTTGCTCAAACTCATGTCCATTGAGATGGTGATGCCATCCAACCATTTCATCCTCTGTCACCCCCTTATCCTCCTGCCCTCAGTCTTTCCCAGCATCAGGGTCTTTTCCAGTGAGTAGCCTCTTTGCATCAGGTGGCCAAAGTATTGGAGTTTCAGCTTCAGCATCAGTCCTACCAATGAATATTCAGGGTTGATTTCCTTTAGGATCAACTGGTTTAATCTTGCTGTCCAAAGGACTCTCAAGAGTCTTCTCCAGCACCACAGGTCAAAAGTATCAATTCTTTGGTGCTCAGTCTTCTTTATGGTCCAACTCTTAATTCTGGAGAAGGGTCTTTAAAGAGGTAATTAAGTTAAAATGAGCCAAATTGAGACTGCAGCCTCCCTTGAAGTGTTGCTCTTGTAACCCCAAAGGCAGCCAAGCAGGGTCAGATGCAGGTGAGATCAGAAACCCAGCAGCACATGTGGGATCCAGGCACCTGTACAAAAAGACTTTTTTTTAGTTCACTTTAGACTTTAGAAGGGCCACTGAGATCCAGGGAAAGGCGAGATCAACACCTGCTTTGTCTTTGAATCCTGAAAATGAGAAACAGAAAGTCCAGTCCATGCTGAGTGCTTCAGAAGATGTGTCCCAAATAAAGACTCACAAACGAAAGGAATGATGACTCAGGTCCCAAGCAGGTCTGCGCCCAGGTGGAAACACAGAGCTGAACTCTGCAGCATCTGAACATCACAGCCAGCCATAGGGACACCGTTGATTCAATTTTCCATTACTGGTCAAAAAATAAGGGATTAAAGGGATGGCCAAGGTGAAGAAATGCTGTGGAAAACTTCTTCTTGGCTAATGGACCAGTCCAGACTTCCAATTTCTGAAGACTATGCCCACCTGCAGCACCTGTGTGGATGCTATATGTGAAAGCAGGGACAGGTTAAATCAAGGAAGAGATGTCACCACTCCTGGGGCATTTACAGTAACTTCAACACTTCACCCAGCTCTGCATAAGAACACAAAAATAGGGACTTCCCTGTGGTCCAGTGGTTAAGAATCTGCATCTCCACTGCAAGAGGCACGCGTTTGATTCCTGATCAGGGAACCAAGATCCTGCATGCCATGTGGTGTGGCCAAAAATAATTTTTTTTAACTTAAAAAAAAAGAACATGAAAATATTATGTGGTAATGTGGGGGAAAGAATCTTTAAAAAGCAAAAGAATTCGATACAAGCAAGAAAGATTGAGCTTAATGTGAATTTTAAGGTGCCAGTCTATATATATTATAAACAGCTGTCAGAAAGACTATATTCAACTTCTGTAAATTATCAGCACACACTCAAGTTGTATCCCAGTTTAGCAAGGTATCCACAAGTTCACTGGTTTCTCGTTGTTCTTTCCAAGCTGTGCCCACTGAGATCGGACTTTCACACCTCCTAGATGGCTGACACATTCAGCAGTAGCTCACTCATTAGCCAACAGCTGTTGATGAGCCCCTCCAAGGCACCAGGTGCCCTTTTAGAAGCTGGGGTAAGGACCAAGAGACCATAGCCCAGCTTTGGAGAAGCCTGAACCTTTGGGGGAGGCAGTTATCAGGGGCAGAGGCTGCCATGGGGACACTGAGAGGACAGCAGAGGGTTCTTTAGGCTTGGGAGGCCTTCACAGAGGACTCAATATGTTAGCTGAATCAGCTGTCGGCCAGAGGTGCAGCATGGCAAAGGTTCCCAGCGGAGGGAACAGTGTGTACCTACAGTGAGCTCACCTGAGTCCTTCACTAGGCTAGGAAATGTGTTCTTTTGTTTTTTCTTTTTCCTTTTCTTTTTGGCTTTCCTGACGAGGGATCAAACCCAGGCCCTACATAGTGAAAGCACAGATTCCTTACAACTGGACCACCAGGGAATTCCTGGAAGGATGTTCTTATTCAAAAGCAAATCTGCCCGTATTTTAGGAACCGGTTCCCTTTCAGAGAGCACTTTCCAGGTGGCTCGGTGGTAAATGATCCGCCTGTAATGCAGGAAATGCAGGCTGGATCCCTGGGTCAGGAAGATCTCCTGGAAGAGGGCATGGCAACCCACTCCAGGATTCTTGCCTGGGAAATCCCACGGACAGAGGATCCAGGCGGGCTATGGTCAACGAGGTCTCAGAGAGTCTAACATGACTTAGTGAGTGAGCATGCACGTCCCTTTCAGAGATTTCACATACTTTTTTCTAGGTCTTTATTGTAAATGAAACCTACCAAGGAAAGATGCAATATCAAGATCTCCACCTTTTTATTAAATTAAAGTGTATAGGTGCACAGCAAAGTGATTCAGTTATACATATATATCTATACATTCTTCTTTAGATGCTATTCCATTATAGATTATTGCAAGACTTTGAATATAGTTCCCTGTGCTTTACAGTAGCTTCTTGTTGTTTATGTGTTTTATATATAGTAGTCTGTATCTGCTAAGCCCAAGATCCAAATTTATCCCTCTCCGTTACCCCTTTGGGAACCATAAGTCTGACTTCTATGTCTGTGAGTCTGTTTCTGCTTTGTAAATAATTTTATTCGTATCATGATCTCCATCTTCAAGCACATTCCATCTCAATGATGGAAAACATGGTCAGTCTCAAAGATAAGATCTCTTGCTTTTACTGGGATTTATGACTTGGGAGCAGCAGGAACTCCCTCAACAAATCAGACTGTAAATCTAGGAGAGTGGCAGTGCTCAGAGGCAGAACTAGATTAGAAAACTGGAGACCAAGGGGGCAGGCCAGCCCTGCACAGTCTCCTGAGACTCCAGCCGGAACACCAGGGTCATTCCAATAGGAAACTGTGCCCAGTGGCTTCTGCTCGCTGACCCACCCTCACTCTTTCCATGGCTTCTGAGAACAGAGAATTGCCAGCCCCACAGGGTTGTTCTTAAGATCCAACACACTGCAAAGAGAACTACAAAGTATGAAACAAGGCACTCTGCAGTATTCCTGCCTTCAGCCTCCCCTGGGCCTGGAGGGTCTGCCTCCTTCACAAAGAATCTGACCCTCTCCTCCAGAAGCTATCTCAAGGGAGGGAGCACCAACCCAACTTCACCAGCACCTCCCAACTTCCCTCTTCTCCAACCTCCACCAACTTTAGCCAAGGACAGAGACATGGGGCATCTTTTGAGGAACTTGCCCAACCTCACCAGCCAGACCATGATCTCCTGGGGGCAGGGGCTGCCTCCCCAACTCCATCCACCCTGGACACTTTCAGTGCTTCTTCTATTAACTGACTGACCTGCCTCAAGAGCGCTTCCTCCAAAGAAGAAAGATCTACATCTTCTCCAAAACTGTGACTCAAGAAACGCACCTCCAAATATGTCCACCAGATGAAACCATCATTTAAGGCTTCATTTTGTGAGACTTCCCTGGCGGTCCAGTCGATAAGACTCCACCCTTCCAATGCAGGGGGCACAAGCTAGATCCCTCACTGGGGAACTAAGATCTCGCATGCCATGTGGTAGAGCCAAAAGTTGTTGTTGTTTTAATTAAGATTTCATTCTGTAAAAAAGAAAAGAACTTCTCAGCTGAAAGAGTGATGGAGTTATTAGGTCCTGGGATAAAAAGGACAGGAACTGATAGTGACACAGCTACTGCTGGACCATACTGTAGAAACAGTAAGTGCTGACATGGCAAATACGTTAGTGCCATGTACTGGCAAGAATGAAAAAATGAAAGTGACAGTTGCTCAGTAGTGTCTGACTCTTTGAGACCCATGGACTATAGCCCTCCAGGCTCCTCTGTCCGTAGAATTCTCCAGGCAAGAATACTGGAGTGGGTAGCTATTTCCTTCTCCAGGGGGATCTTCCCAACCCAGGGATGGAAACTGGGTCTCCTGCAGTGCAAGCAGATTCTTTACCATCTGAGACACTAGGGAAGCCCACTGTCAAGAATAAACAATATACAAAGGAACCATTCTTTGCCAACAGCAATTCAGAGAATAAGAACACAAACATATCATCTAAAGAGCACTGTGAGGTTTGCAAGGGACACATATCCCACTAACTGCCTCTTAGGCTACTGGAAGCCCAGAAACAAGGCCTTGCACATGGAACACTGAGGGCAACGCCAGACCTGTTGGCTGTATTCATATCAGCTCTCAGATCCCATGACTCAGACCACAGACCCAAGTGTGATTGGGTCCCAAGGATGGACCCCAATGCCAAGCGGACTGGGGCTGTCTCAAATTCCGACCACACTACACCCTGACAGCCAGTCCCTCACTGGGGAAGCAGGCGGGGGAATCTTGTGGTTGGACAGTCAGTCATTCTGGTTAGTTCCTTAGAGGAAGTACATAATGCCCCATGTCTGGAGCTTGAGCAGAGATGCCTGATGGGATGTGACTGTGGAGATGGAATTTAGAAACATCACTTCTCTAAGAAACTCAAAATCTTGAATGGGAACCAATCTATGCAGAAGAAGAGGGAAGTGAAGTGACACCCATGGCTGAGCTCATGTTAAGAGAGTTAACTTAGGCAGGTTGATAAGGAGTCCAAGCCTAAGCCCCTTTAAGGAAGAGGTGAAGAAAAAAAAAAAGGAAGAGGTGAACATTCTTTCTTTTTCACAGTCTTTTGTCTTAGACATGTAGGCCTCATAGGCAGCAGTATTTCTTGCTCAAGGACAAGCTTTTTTGAGCTCAGAACATATGGGAGAAGGTCTGGGTAAAACTTCCACAGCCTTGAGCTCTGGATTAACCCATTCCTTCTGACTAATCTGGTGCTGATGTCATCCCAGGATGTTTTCATAACCTTGAGGTATTTTTTTCTATTCTCAGTAGCCAGCAGAAAAGTATATAAAGACCTGATTAAACTAACAAAGTGGGCAATCTTTCTACCCACTTCTGATATTTATGTCAGAAACTTTTTCTGTCACTATCACTTTAATAAAATTTCTACTACACAAAGCTCTGAGTGACTGAGACTGCCTTTTGGTCCCTGAGTTAAATCTTCTCCTTCAGAGACCACAAATCCAGTGGAACACCATAAGCTTTCATCTATCATTTCGGGAACTCGCTGGGATCCCAAGAGAAGGTTTTTAGCTATTATCTTGGGGGCTAAGCTAAAGCTATCAATGTGCTTTCTTCACACAGGGAATGGCTATGCTGCCAGGAGTACCAAGTAGGCATGAACTTCGCATGAAAAAAAAAGGAATCAGCCCATGATTACAGAGCAAACACATGGAGGAATTTGCGTTTGATTCTAGATGTGTTAAAAGTCTTGGTGACCTTGAGTATCCAATAGGATATGGTGGCCAATGTGAGACCCTGGAGATCTGAGTTGTAGCAGAGGATTTTGGACTAAGTTGTTTGATGCGTCAGTGACTGGCCATGTAAGATTGGCTGTTGAGTAGTTAAATTGTGGCTACTATGACAAAGGAAGTGAACTTTTAATTTTAATTAATTTGAATTAAAGTTTAAAAGCTGATATTTGATGCATCGAGAGGAAAATTTTTATGTATGTTTGGAACCACTTGAGCACCTGAACATCCTTTTTCAACTCTAAATTTTATGGACCTGAAGGGAAGATCAAGCATGCCTTTTTGTCAAAAAATGATTTATTTATTTTTGGCTGTGCCAGGTCTTCACTACTGCATGGGCTTTTCTTTAGCTGTGGCAAGCTGGGGCTACTCTTCAGTGCTCTGAAGCTCACTGTCCCTTAGTTTCCTCACCTATAAAATAGGGGTGGGGGGAGGAGCCAAGATGGCAGAGGAATAGGACCGGGAGACCACTTTCTCTCCTACAAATTCATCAAAAGAATAATTGAATGCAGAGCAAACTTCACAAAACCACTTCTGATCGCTAGCTGAGGTCATCAGGAGCCCAGAAAAGCAACCCATTGTCTTCGAAAGGAGGTAGGACAAAATATAAAAGATAAAAAGAGAGACAAAAGAGCTAAGGACAGAGATCCATCCCGGGAAGGGAGTCTTAATCGAAGAAGTTTCCAAACACCAGGAAACCCTCGCACTGGCAGGTCTGGGGGAAGTTTTTGAATCTCGGAGGGCAACCTGACTGGGAGGGGAACAATAAATAAAACCGACAAATTACATGACTAAAAGCAACTCCCAGCAGAAAAGTACCCCAGACGCCCGCATCCACCACCAGCAAGTGGGGGCGGAACGGAGAGGAGCGGGCGACATTGCTTGGGGTAAGGACCAGGCCTGAGTGCCCTGAGGACAATCGGAGGGAGCTTTTGTGAGTTGCCAACTTGAACTGTGGGACAGCAAAAGAGAGAGAGAAAATTAACTGGCCCGAACACACTGCCGGCCGTTCGCAGAACAAAGGGACCGAGCAAGTCCAGAGAAGAGCTCGCAGGCTGCGGACCAGCCCAGCCCCGCAGGAGGCAGGAGGCAGGGGCGAGGAGAAAGGGGCAGGCTCTGCCCCAAGGACCACATCCCCTACCGCACTGCAAACAGGCCCCCAGTTTCTAATCAAAGACCTCCTGAGATTCTGGATGGTCCACATCCGCCGGGAGGGTCGCGGCGAGACACAGGGCGCAGGCACCCAACCGGCGCGGGCGGGGACTGGGGCTGGGGACGCAGAGGGCAGAAGGCGCACGCACCTGACTGGCACCGGCGGAAACTGAGACTGGGTCTGCGGAGGGGAGTGGGCGCGCCGCACCTGGGGAGAGTGCGCCCGTCAAGCTCCTGGCTGCCTGAGCCGCTCGGAAGGGGAAGGCACAAAGAGCAGGCGCAGCTTTTTGTTCCTCGCTTTTGTGGAACACCCAAGGGCTGGAACCGCGCGCAGCGCAGCGCACGCTCCATATAGAGCAGCCTGGAGCCTGAGCAGCGTAGATAGGGGGAAAAAAGCGCCAGCCCCTCCCCGCAGTGCGATGGAACTAGCAACCTGAATAAGAGACCGCCTCCGCCCGCCAGTGTCAGGGCGGAAATTAGGCACTGACGAGACTGGCAGACAGAAGCCAAATTAACAAAGGGAACCGCTTCAGAAGGGACTGGTGCAACAGATTAAAATCCCTGTAGAAAACACCGACTACACCGGAAGGGGCCTGTAGATATCGAGAAGTGTAAGCTGGAACGAGGAGCTATCTGAAACTGAACAGAACCCACACTGACTGCAACAGCTCCAGAGAAATTCCCAGATATATTTTTACTTTTTTTTTTTTAAGTAAGAAAAAAATTTTTTTTCTTTTTTATTTTTTCTCTTTTATTTTCTTTTAAAATTCCCTATTACTCCCCCATTACTCCTTAACTTTCATTATCATAGATTTTTACAATTTTTTTAATTAGGAAAAAATTTTTTTTCTTCTTTTTTTTTCTTTTTCTTTTCTATTTTCTATTTTTCTTTTTCTCTTATTTCCTTTTAAAGTCCTCTATTACTCCTCTACTACTCCTTAATTTTCATTTTCATTACACTATAATCTTACAAAAAAAAAAGAGAGAAGCCCTATTTTTAAACCAAACTTCATATATATTTCTAAAATTTTTTTGTGTGTTTTGGTTTTTGTTTTTAATATTGTATTTTTAAGAGTCTAACCTCTACTCTAGATTTTTAATCTTTGTTTTCAGTATATGATATAAATTGTGGACATTTAAGAATCCAGTATTCAGTTCCCATTTTTATTCAGGAGTGTGTTGATTATTCTCTCCCAATCTTGACTCTCCGTTTTCTACCTCAGAACACCTCTATTTTCTCCTTTCCCCTTCTCTTCCCAATCCAATTCTATGAACCTTTGTGGGTGTCTGGGCTACGGAGAACACTCTGGGAACAGACAACTGCATAGATCTGTCTCTCTCCTCTTGAGTCCCCCTTTTTCTCCTCCTGCTCATCTCTATCTTCCTCCTCCCTCTCCTCTTCTTCATGGAACTCTGTGAACCTCTCTGGGCGCCCCTCACGGTGGAGAATCTTTTCTCCATTAACCTAGAAGTTTTATTATCAGTGCTGTATAGTTGGAGAAGTCTTGAGACTACTGGAAGAATAAAACTGAAATCCAGAGGCAGGAGGCTTAAGCCCAAAACCTGAGAACACCAAAAAACTCCTGACTACATGGAACTTTAAGTAATAAGAGACCATCCAAAAGCCTCCATACCTACACTGAAACCAACCACCACCCAAGAGCCAATAAGTTTTAGAGCAAGACATACCACGCAAATTCTCCAGCAACGCAGGAACATAGCCCTGAACGTCAACATACAGGCTGCCCAAGGTCACACCTAACACATAGACCCATCTCAAAACTCATTACTGGGCACTCCATTGCACTCCAGAGAGAAGAAATCTAGTTCCATGCACCAAAACACCGATGCAAGCTTCCCTAACCAGGAAACCTCGACAAGCCAATCGTCTAACCCCACCCACTGGGTAAAACCTCCACAATAAAAAGGAACCACAGACCTCCAGAATACAGAAAGCCCACTCCAGACACAGCAATCTAAACAAGATGAAAAGGCAGAAAAATACCCAGCAGGTAAAGGAACATGAAAAATGCCCACCAAGTCAAACAAAAGAGGAGGAGATAGGGAATCTACCTGAAAAAGAATTTAGAATAATGATAATAAAAATGATCCAAAATCTTGAAAACAAAATGGAGTTACAGATAAATAGCCTGGAGACAAAGATTGAGAAGATGCAAGAAATGTTTAATAAAGACCTAGAAGAAATAAAAAAGAGTCAATTAAAAATGAATAATGCAATAAATGAGATCAAAAACACTCTGGAGGGAACCAAGAGTAGAATAATGGAGACAGAAGATAGGATAAGTGAGGTAGAAGATAAAATGGTGGAAATAAATGAAGCAGAGAGGAAAAAAGAAAAAAGAATCAAAAGAAATGAGGACACCCTCAGGGACCTCTGGGACAATGTGAAATGTCCCAACATTTGAATCATAGGAGTCCCAGAAGAAGAAGACAAAAAGAAAGGCCATGAGAAAATACTCGAGGAGATAATAGCTGAAAACTTCCCTAAAATGGGGAAGGAAATAGCCACTCAAGTCCAAGAAACCCAGAGAGTCCCAAACAGGATAAAGCCAAGGCGAAACACCCCAAGACACATATTAATCAGATTAACAAAGATCAAACACAAAGAACAAATATTAAAAGCAGCAAGGGAGAAACAACAAATAACACACAAAGGGATTCCCATAAGGATAACAGCTGATCTATCAATAGAAACCCTCCAGGCCAGAAGGGAATGGCAGGACATACTTAAAGTAATGAAAGAGAATAACCTACAACCTAGATTACTGTACCCAGCCAGGATCTCATTCAGATATGAAGGAGAATTCAACAGCTTTACAGACAAGCAAAAGCTGAGAGAATTCAGCACCACCAAACCAGTTCTTCAACAAATGCTAAAGGATCTTCTCTAGACAGGAAATGCAGAAAGGTTGTATAAACGTGAACCCAAAACAACAAAGTAAATGGCAATGGGACCACACCTATCAATAATTACCTTAAATGTAAATGGTTGAATGCCCCAACCAAAAGACAAAGATTGGCTGAATGGATACAAAAACAAGACCCCTATATATGCTGTCTACAAGAGACCCACCTCAAAACAAGAGACACATACAGACTAAAAGTGAAGGGCTGGAAAAAAATATTTCACGCAAACAGAAACCAAAAGAAAGCAGGAGTCGCAATACTCATATCAGATAAAATAGACTTTCAAATAAAGGATGTGAAAAGAGACAAAGAAGGACACTACATAATGATCAAATGATCAATCCAAGAAAATAAGGATGATACTGCGCATGTTGTAAAATCCTGAGGATTCAAAGTAACATTACCAACAAGGCCTGGCTCATAGTGAGCACTCTACATTAGGTCTCTTCCCCTTACATCTGCATAGCGAGATCCCACATGCCACCCGGTGACTAAGGCCAAGTGCTGCAATAAAGACCCAGCACAGCCGTAAATAAAGAACATTGAAAGAAGTTAAGTGAACTCCCTCAAAGTCACACCCTGGTAAGTGACAGTGTGGGAATTCTAACCCCAGCTCTTCTGGCTCTGGATCCAGGGCTTCCTCCACTAGCTCAGTCTTGAGCTCCCTATATCCCACAATCCAAGAGGCAGGTGAGGGGCCATGAAGCATAGGCCTCAGGGCTCCTCCCAGTCCTCAAAGGCAAGACTCTGACTCTCCTTACTGCTCTGCTGTTTGCTTCCTTCTGCTTCTCTGGCCTCTTCCTAGTTTGGGAAATGGGCTCAGGAACCTACAGAGTTGCCCATCTCCCTCTCTCAATGTGTAGTCAGCACCCAATGATGTCCTTCTTCAGAACAACAGGCGATTGCTACAGATTAAGGAGAAAGGAACCAGCCAGCCCTCAAATGAGCAAGAGAAGAGAGGGGTCCTAGAGAATGAGTTAGGGTTTGTCTTCTACCACAAAGAGGACAAATGATCTCATTTACTGAAAAGGGAGCGTCCATCAACTATCACCCTGAAAGTCAGATGGAATTCTACAATGTGTCACAGCAATGAGAATGGTCCATGGACAACCACACAGAGCAACATGGGTGAGTCACAAAGGTATAGCTGAGTGAAATAAGGCAAGCACCAAAGGGGCATACTGGGTGCCTGCATTGATGTGACATTCTAGGACAGTCAAACTAACTTATGCTCAAAAATTTTCAGGACAAGGGTTATCCCTGGGGTGGGGACGAGGGTAGGACCACAGGGCTTATGGTGAGCTGGAGCTGTTCTGTTTCCTGCCCTGGACAGGGGGCATGTGGCTTTTGTTTGTGAAAATTCATCAAGTGCAATTTTCTGTAGAGTTATGCTACAGTGAAAACTATACAAATTTCTGGGCTGATGGAAATCTTCTTGATCTGGTGGTGAGTATATACATGTGCCAAAACGCATTGAGCTGGACACTTAGGTTGTGAGTATTTTATTGCTTATCTCTAAAAATGAAACATAAGGGAGGTATAGTAAAAGAAAAAAAAAAGAGTTTTAGAAACAAGTAATATAAAGTTTCTCCTAAATTTAAATAACTTTAACCTCACTAGCTTAACCTCAAGGTCCTGTAAGAGGAGGGGAGTCAGGCAGGGATGGACTGGGAGTTTGGCGTTGGTATATGCAAACTATTACATATAGAATGGATGGACAAGCGTAAATCATAATGGAAAAGAATATATTGGATTGGCCAAAAAGTTCGTTCCATAACATCTTACGGAAAAACCTAAATGAACTTTTTGGCCAACCCAATAAAAAAGAATGTGTGTATATATGCGTAACTGAGTCACTTTGCTGTACAGCGGAAATTAATATTCTAAGTCAATTATTCTTCAATTTTAAAAAGGTCTTATAAGAAATTTAGTTTATGAATGTACATGAACCTCAGGAAGATGTCATGAAATCAACATGACATCTTAGTGTATAATTATAGTGCTTAAAATGTCTCTTAGACCTATCACTAAAAAGAATGATGCTACACACCTGACTACAAAGATATCTTCCTCAAGCTAATACGTTACTTCCAAGCCTTTTCCCCTGCAACTGGAAGTACAAAGGCTTTGGCTCAGGTAAAAATGCTCAGAAATTTCAAACTGGTAAGGTCAAAATCAATGAGCCTTTAAATCAAAGCACCTGTCTTTTTCAAAACATTTGTATTAAATGCAGACAATGAAAAAATTATAATATTGGCTTTGGGGGTTTCCAAAACAATGCAAGAAAACACCTTCAGGTCACTGATACAGTCAGTGGTCCCCATTTTGTCTATAGATCCTAACATGCCAAACAAACACTATATTTTAGCATCTGAATATTTATTAATACTATAAAATTTTAGCAAGGTAGTCTCTAAAAGTTTCACTATCAGGATTTCCCCAGAATCTGCCTTGCAGGGAACTCAGGTTTGACCCCTGGTCAGGAAACTAAGATTCCACATACAGAGGAGCAACTAAGCCTGCGCCCTGTAACTACTGAGCCCGCACAAGACAAAGAGTCCCTGCACCACAACGAAAGATCTCCAGTGCCATAGCTAAGACCCGACACAGTCAAATAAATGAATAAATATTTTTTTAATTTTTCATTTTCAATTCCAGAACACCATTTTTAAGCTGTTGAGAGAGTCAGAGAATGTGTACTCAGTCACGTCCGACTCTTTGGGACCCTGTGGACTGTAGCCTGCCAGGCTCCTCTGTCCATGGGATTTTCCAGGCAAGAATACTACAGTGGGTTGCCATTTCCTTCTCCAGGGGATCTCCCCGACCAGAGATCAAACCCATGTCTCCTGCCTTGCAGGCGGATTCTTTACCACTGCACCACCTGGGAAGCCCCTTTTAGGCTGTTGAATGTCCTTAAACCTTTAAATAACAATTCCGTTTCAGCACTTAAAAATTTGCAGGCTGGGATGAATGGGTTTTATTCTGAGAACCAACATACCAAGACAACCAGACTGTCTGCAACACAAGAACACCTATTTCATGTTGCTAAATTTTCGCTGGCCCCTAGAGGTATCTAATGCACTTTAACTGACAGGGACTTCGCTGGTGGTCCAGTGGCTAAGACCCCCTGCTCCCAATGCAGGGAGCCCAGGTTCAATCCCTGGTCAGGACACTAAGATCCCATATGCTTTGGGACATAGCTAAAAAGTTTAAAAGCAAAGAAGTTCAAGTGTAGATGTCAGAAATATACATGGAATGAGTCACACATTCAGCAATGCAGAAATGCAAAAATACAGGTTTTATAAGAAAGAAAATTTATAATGCATTCTCTTTACAAAAGCTTCATTTCAGCAGCCTTTTATGCAACATGCTTTCCTGGGTTTTGGGGTTTCAGTTTATGATCAGTCTCATCATTTGTCATAGTTATGTTCTATAAAGTCAGTGTGAAGACTAAATTACCAAATACTCCTAGGGAAAACACAGGGTTACGTTCTCATGTGCCTCTGGTCATGTCATTTTTTGGGGGTGCCTACATTTTTTGGGCATGTAGGATCTTAGTTCCCCAACCAGGTATCAAACCTGTGCCCCCTGCACTGGGAGCTCGGAGTCTTAACTGCTGGACCGCTAGGGGAGTCACTATGGTCATGATATTTTCATCAACAAATCAATACATAAACCTTGTCAAGTGTGCTTCTGTTGAAAAGCAGCTTATTTAATATATTTTGTTGATTCACGAACACTGAACTCACAGCCAACAACACTGTAACTCATGCTTGAATGAAGCTCATCTAACTCATGTCTTTTCTCCCTAAGGCACATCACTGCCTTCTTGTGCTTAAAAACACTAGACAGCACTTAAGTGCTAAGCCTGAATTTATTTTAAACAGTCAAATCACCTCTAAAAAGCATAAAAATGAAAAAAAAAAAAAAGTGGCACTCAGTGTACCACAAAAAGTCCACTTGTTTACTTGTTCCTAGTTTGAAACGACAAAACACAGCGTTGACTTACTGGACTTCAGCTGGGAGCGTGTGCATCAGACCACTCGAACTTTTCAGTTTTGGGCAGGTCTCCATGTGACTATACATGCATGGAGCGTATACTATACTATAGTATACTGTATATTGTATATAGTATACTCTATACTATACTATACTATATATATATATACACACACACACACACATAGTATAGTATACTATACTATACCTTATGGACTGTAGTCCCACCAGGCTCCTTTGTCCATGGATTCTCCCTGACCCAGGGATCAAATCCAGGTCTCCCGCATTGCAGATTCTTTACCATCTGAGCCACCAGGGAAGCCCACAAATGATGAGGATCGACTATATTTGCATTTCTGTGTGGCTGTTTCAGCAGCAGCAGTCTAGTGTCAAGTGAAATACTTACACAGAACCTCAAAATGTAGGACTGATGAGGGTGGGGCTGGCTGGGGCAGGGGCCCTACTCTCACAGTATGCAGCCTGCTCTTTACCACCTGGCCCTCTGCCACCTTCACAAAAACACCATCTGACCACTCAGGTGAGGGCAGAAGCAGGCAGGAAAACACATGGGCTGGGGGTGACATAACAAGGGGGGCCAGCCAGTGGCCCACAACTCTCCACAAAGGACATTGTCTAAGCAGCCCAAGCGGGGCTGGCCACAGGGGAACAGGCCTGGTGCCCCAGAAGGGACTTCTCCACAGAGACTGGAAATCCTGATGTTAAATAAACTCTTCCAGCTGGAAAACAAGGTCTCAATTTTCTCAAACGCCAAGCACACCAGACAGAACTCATCTCACAGGCTTCCAGGCTATGAACCTTTTTTTTTTTTTTTTTTTTTTTGGCTGCACCAGGTCTTAGTTGCAGCATGCAGGGTCTTCATTGCAAGTGTGGAATCTTTGGTTGCAGCATATGGGATCTAGTTCCCTGACCAAGGATCGAACCTGTGTCCCCTGCATCAGAAGGCGAATTCTTAACCACTGTTAATCTCTAAAATGAAGAAAGTCCCATTCAACTTTATTTTCTCATATTTTCCAATGGGGATAATTATAATTGCCCTATCATTCTGTTGTCAGAAGCGAACAGAACAGCAACATGGAAAACACTTCATAAATACTATGCAGATGTAAGGGGAAGAAAACTAATATACAGTGCCCGCTATGAGCCAGGCCTGCTGGTAATCTTGCACTGAATCCTCAGGACTTTACAACATGGGCAGTATCATCCCTATTTTATAGGTGAGGAAAGTGAGCATCCTAGCTCAGTTGGGAGCATGGAGTCTTAGCTACTGGACCACCAGGGAAGTCCCAACCTTGTTTTTTAAAGTATTCAAATTATAATTCTGCTCACACACCCATTTTTTTCAAGAATGCACTAATTGAGGAAAAGAAGTCTTAATTCTACTTCTGACTCAGCCACCCCACTAAATTTTTTTTTTTTTTTTTTTTTGGCCAAGCTGTGTGGCTTGTGGGATCTTAGTTCCCTGACTAGGGATCGAACCTGAAGTCCTAACCACTGGACAGCCAAGAAATTCCCCCCATTGAAATTTTTTAAAGCCACTTCATTTCTCTATATCTTAGTTTCCTCATCAGTGAATGTCAGTTAGTAACCTTTATCACGCTGTGCTGTCCTCAGTTGCTCAGTTGTGCCTGACTCTTTGTGACCCCATGGACTATAGCCCACCAGGCTCCTCTGTCCACGGGATTCTCCAGGCAGGAATACTGGAGTGGGTTGCCATGCCCTCCTCTAGAACCTTTATTATAGGTAATAGTAATAAACAAGTTAAACCAGTAACAGTTAAATGATTGAACAAATGAGAGAAAGACTACATTTTTCAAATAATTTTTAAAACCTGTTAATGGTCGAATTAGTATTAAGAGATGAACTGTGTAGAGGGTCTCCGGTCAGTACTCAAGAATTCTCTTAGGGAATAATAAGAGTCCCCAGGGTTTAAATACTACTTCAAAAAGCCAAATGGGAACTCTAGTCTACCGGAAAATGGTTGCCAAGGCTAATTAAGCAGTGAAATATCTCACTGTTGGTTAGAATTAGATCAAGTTGGTAGAAAAATACTGCTTAGATGGTAATCAAAAACTGAGGTTGACAGTTATGGCTCTGGTTAGTCTTAAATGGGTAACAAAGGGACTTCTCTGGCGGTCCAGTGGTTATGAATCTGCCCTCAAATGCAGGGGACGAGGGTTCGATCCCTGGTTGGGGAACTAAGATCCCACATGCTTCAGGGCAACTAAGCCCCTGTGCACGAGAGAGTCTGTGGGCCACAAGGGAAGATCCTGCATGATGCAACAAAGATCCAAAAACTGCAACTGATTTGCTAGACGTGGCCTTCCAAGCATAGATTTAGTTTGGTTTATCTGTTCATTTTAGCGGGAAAGTCGGTGATCAGAGGAGTCCTGGATGACGATATGATTGGAGACCACTGACCTCTGCATCTGGTCACATAGTTCCACATGATCTACCAAAGGATTTCTACACAGTTTCCAACTGGAAGACACGCTAAAAAGCTGAAATACTGTTAAATCCACGTGCACCTGACTCATTGTCATCCACCCAGGTATCATGATAATAAACCAATACATCTCCAGAAAAGACAAACCTCAACTGCAGGATCATAGTGTAGGGGTGGGGTAGGGGAGTGGGGGGTGTTTCATTTTGATTTGGTTTTGGTTTATTTTCACCCAACACACTTAAGCTCCCTAACATCCCATCCTACTCATAACACCTGCACTTCTCTTCAGAAACAAATTCTGTTCAATTATATGTGTCCATTTTTACTTTATTCCTTATTTATTTTATTGTTGCCTTTTCAACTAGTATTAGTCTAGAAATAGGGCCCCTGTATGATATTTTCACTGAATACTGCTCAGAATTTTTTTTAGGTTTTTTTTGCGGAGGGGGGGCACACCCCTTAGCCAGTAGGATCCCAGTTCCCCAACCAGAGATCGAACCACATCCCCTGCACTGGAAGTGCAGAGTCCTAACCACTGGACTGTCAAGAAGTCCCCAAAACTGCTCAGATTTTTTTAAAGAAGATATTCATGTTCTGGCATCTAGCCACGTGCTGACAGTAATGATACTGAAAGCAGCTGGCTGATATCGACTGTGTGCCAGACACCATCCAGGCATGGCACATGGATGGTTCCCTGCATTTGTTCAATGCTCCTTTGTTTCCCAACTTTTGACGCTGTGCCCACCAAGCACCAGGCATAGCTCTAGGCACGTGGCACCAGGAATACTGCAGTAAATGGAGCACAGGTCCCTGCTTCGGGTATTTTAGTGGTAACTGCTGAGGAGAACACAGAAGCAGAAAGCAAGCAGGAAGTACTGGTGGAGGGGGGAGGGGATGTTGTCTTAAATAGGGTGAACAGGAAAGTCCCTAAACGTCCAGTAGAATGCTTAAGCCTTGCCAACAAGGAGATAAGAAGTCAAAGTACAGGGCTATCTCAGAGAAGAGTATTCCCTCCAGGAGGAGGCAACAGCAGTACAAAGACCCTGGGGCAGAAAGGCCCTAAATTTTCTGCAGGAACACAGAGGAGACCAGTATGACTGAAGCTGTGCATTTCAAGAGGTAGGCGGGAGGCAAAGGTCAGAGAGGTCAACAAGGCCTGACCGCACAGGGCCCCTGAACTCCTGGAACAGTGGGGTCTTTTATGCTAACAACATGGAAGTTCGTGCAGGTTCTTATCAGAAAAGTGAAATGAGCTAACGTGCTGAGAGGACCATGCTGGTGGCTGTGATGAACAGACTACAGAGGGCAGACAAAAGAGGGTAGTAAGAAGTTACCAAAATGATCCAAGAGAGAGAACAGAGTGGGAGTGACAGAATTGATGGGAAGTGATCAGAGATGCTGGCTGTACTCTGGAAGCAAGAGCCAATAGGATTTGATGATGAATCAGTTAATTAACAACTTACTGACCAGAGACGTATTAATACATCTGTTGTTACCCAAATATTATTGACCGGAATGTTTCAATATTCACTTACATAACAAATCTCCAGCCACAGGCGTTAGTTTCTGCATAAATCCCCCAGTCAGTAATGTGTTAAAAGGATGAAGTTATCATCAACCCAGATGGAGAATAAGGTGTAGAACAAGACTCAGAGGGAAGGTTAAAAGTTTGGTTTTGGCCCTGTGAGATGAAGTGTCAAGCAGACCATCCATTAGAGTGGGGAAACCAAATGGGTAGGCAGAAGCATGTGTCTGGAGTCCAGGAGAGGTCTGGGCTACAGATAAGAATGAGGATTTTGTCACCATCTTGATGTTATTTAATTGGCTTTCCCAATAGTTCAGCTGGTAAAGAATCTGCCTGCAATGCTGGAGACCCCAGTTCAATCCCTGATTGAGAAGATCCCCTGGAGAAGGGAAAAGCTACCCATGCCAGTATTCTGGCCTAGAGAATTCCATGAACTAGTTCATGGGGTTGCAAAGAGTCGGACAGGACTGAGCTGCTTTCACTTTCACTTTGATGTTATTTAAAGCACAGGATGGGAGGAGATCTCCAAGGGACTCATTGCAAACAGGACAGAATGGGTCTAGAAATGGTTCAACCTTGTAAAGTCAAGGGAAAGAAGAACAGCCAGAAAAAGAGAAGCAGCCTGCCAGCTGGTTGGGAAAATCAGAACACGAAGCCAAAAGAAGAAAGTTTTGGAGAGGAGAAAGTATGCCAGTGGGTTGAGTGTGGCTGGTGAACCAAGCAAGTTGAGGATTTTGACAACTGACCTCTGGCTGCAGCAACACTGAGGTCAGTGGGGGACCGGACAAGAATGGTTTTGGGGGCATGATGGGGGTGAACACCTAAATGGTGTCCCTGCAGGAGAGATGGGGAAGAGAGGAGGAAGGAGGATACACACCTAAGTAAGACACTGGCCATTTTCAGATGGAGGAATTGAGGCTTTGGGAGGTTTATTATGTTACCCCAGGTCTTATCTCTGCTGAGTAATGGATCCAGGATTTGAAGCCAGGCAGATTTGTTCCTGAGCCCCAGGTATTAAACACCACATTATTCTGCCTTAACATGCAACAGACATGCCTTGACAATCAGACTTACATCTTTTTCAATTAGTACTCTAATTAGCCATCACTCGGGAGGACCACCTGACTCTGCATCTACCTTTTTTTTGGCTGTGCCACATGGCATGAGTGAATCCACATTGACATCTTTAAATCCTCAGGGGACCAAGTTTTCCTATCTCTCTTTTCAGGATAACACAACTTGGGGAGACTTCACTTTTTTTTTAAGCCAGGATTTTTAAGTGTTTTTAAAGAAATGATCCTTGTCTTGTTCTGTTCTGTTCTGACCCAGAAGGGCACACTGTCTCCCCCACTGGCCACAGATACCTCCCTACTAGCCCATCTAGAGACAAGTAATCAGGGCATCTGATCGAAAAGTCCTTACCTCACCTTTGCAAACAGGTGATCCCCTATGCTGCTGCAGTAACCTTACAGCCGCAGCTGTCCCTGCCTCCCTCACACGGACACCCTCAGGGGAAGGGCTAGTTGTCTCCAAAAAAGCTAAAAACCAAAATGGCTCTACCACTCTACTTGCAATGTAATTGTGGCCCCCAGATACTACTAGACAGAGCCATGTATCTTAAGAGTTTGATGATTTCAAAAACAAAACAAAACAAAACATATACCACGAACAGTTTTCTTTTAAAAGAAAAAGACTTATCCATGGATGATAGAGACACAAGAAGCTCTGTTGCCTGAATCACCAAAGATTTTAACACACACATGTGTAATCCATGCACTGAAACAAAGGCACACAATGACAGCTTGTGTATTATGAGCTAAGACCCTAAACCACAGCCCGTCTCAGCTCCTCCCATCCCAGCTCCGGGACCTGCGATATCTCCTCTTCTCCAAGAGGACCCTTCAGGAGACCAGTTGCAATTACACTGAAGTAAATCGGCTTTGTGTTGTTGTCATTTAGTCACTAAATTGTGTCCAATTCTTTGTGACCCCATGGACTGCAGCATGCCAGGCTTCCCTATCCATCACCAACTCCCAGAGCTTGCTCAAACTCATGTCCATACAGTCAGTGATGCCATCCAACCATCTCATCCTCTGTCATCTCCTTCTCCTCCTGCCTTCAGTATTTCCCAGCATCACAGTCTTTTCCAATGAGTCAGTTCTTCCCATCAGTTGGCCAAAGTTTTGGAGCTTCAGGTTCAGCATCAGTCCTTCCAATGAACATTCAGGACTGATTTCCTTTACAATTGATTGGTTGGATCTCCTTCCAGTCCAGGGGAGTCTCAAGAATCTTCCCCATCACCACAGTTCAAAAAAGCATCAACTCTTTAGCACTCAGCCTTCTTTATGGTCCAACTCTCACATCCATACAAGACTACTGGAAAAACCATAGCTTTGACTATACAGACGTCTGTCGGCAAAGTAATGTCTCTGTTTTTTAATATGCTGTGTAGGTTTGTCATAGCTTTTCTTCCAAGGAGCAAGCATCTTTCAATTTCATGGCTGTAATCACCATCTGCAGTGATTCTGGAGCCCAAGAATGGCCATAATCAAAAAAATCCAAAAACAAGTGCTGAAGAGGGTGCAGAGAAAAGGGAACCATCCTACACTGCTGGTGGGAATGTAAATTGATACAGCCACTGTGGTGGACAGTAAGGAGATTCCTTTAAACTAGGAATAAAACCACCATATGACCCAGCAATATCACTTCCAGGCATATACCCTGAAGAAACCAAAACGGAAAACAACACATGTACCCCAACGTTCATTGTAGCACTATTCTCAATAGCCAAGACATGGAAGCAACCTAGATGTCCATCATAGATGAATGGATAAAGAAGCTGTGGTACATATATACAATGGAACACTACTCAGCCATAAAAAAGGAAGCCCATCTGAGTTAGTTCTAGAGGTGGATGAACCTAGAGCCTATTACACAGAGTAAGTCAGAAAGAGAAAAGTGAATGTCTTATATTAACACATATGTGCAATCTAGAAGGATGGTAATGACAAATCTGTTTTCAGAGCAACAATGGAGACACAGACATAGAGAACAGATTTATGGGCAAGGCTGGTGGAGAAGAGGGAGAGGGTGAGATAAATGGAGAGAATAGCATGAATGCATAGACACTAACATATGTAAGTTGATACCAATGGGAATTTGCTATATGACTCAGGGAACTCAAATGGGGGCTCTGTAATAACCTAGAGAGGTGGGAATGGGTGGGAGGTGGGAGGGCGACTCAAGAGGGAAGGGACAAATGTACACCTATGGTTAATTCATGTTGATGTGTGACAGAAATCAAACCAATATTGTAAACCAATCATCAATCAATTAAAATTAAATAAGTAATTTTTTAAGTCAAAAAAAAATTAAGTTGGAAAAGCAGATAAGAGGGCAGGTGGGTGGAGGGATGGGAATGACATAATCTTTAATAGGCAATCCTGAAGGATCTTCTTGAGAGAATTTGAGCAAAACCCAGCTAGAAGTATGGGAGCATGTGGATATCTGTGGGGAGAAACAGAAAGTGGCACAGACTCCAGCAGGGGTAGTAAAGAACTCTAGAGTTGTGTTTAAATGTTGATAAGGAAAGAAGAAAGCTCATAAAGATGGCTGAGTGCCAAAGAATTGAGGCTTTCGAACTGTGATGCTGGAGAAGACTCTTGAGAGTCCCTAGGACTGCAAGGAGATCAAACCAGTCAATCCTAAAGGAAATCAATCCTGAATATTCATTGGAAGGACTGATGCTGAAGCTCTAATATTTTGCCACATGATGTGAAGAACCTACTCATTGAACAGACGCTGATGCTGGGCAAGACTGAAGGCAGGAAGAGAAGGGGGCAATAGAGGGTGGGATGGTTGGATGGCTTCACTGACTCAATGGACATGAGTTTTAGAGAACTCTGGGAGACAGTGAAGGACCGGGAAACCTGGTGTGCTGCGGTCCATGGGGTAACAAAGAGTCAGACACGACTGAGCAACTGAACAATATCAACAACCTGTGCCGTGCTCTGGGTCAAGCCTGCCTTGTCTGTGGCTGAAGTTGACTCAGAAGATCTCCCTAATGATTAATGAAAGTTGAAAACCAAGCCAGCTCTCAAGCCACAGTCCTTCCAGAATGTAGCAGGAAGCAGCCACACGGGATGGGAGGCTAGATTCCAGAGCCTGACTCTACAATCTCATCGCCTGAAGAACCCATCCACAGCGCTCTCTACAGCCTGCAGGTGTTCAAACAGCCTTGCCACTGACTGACCTCCACTAGATGGACAGCTTCCCCAGGTCCCTAGCCCAGGGCGTCATAGGAACACAGTGTGGCTTCCTAGGCAACCCGTGCGCCAGGAATGGCTCAGTGAGGTCACCCTCTCCCTCGCTGAGGTTAGGACAATGAATAAAATCACGCGACCTCTGATGCTGCGCAGGAATCACGGAAGGTGGGCAGATACCCGAACTCTGGCCCTCGGCTTCAGAGGGCGCAAGGTCTACGACCACCCACCACACCAGGGCTCCACAGAGACTGAAACCACTGATGCAAATTCGCAAAATTCAACTTCCACACCGCTCATAAGAGAGGGACTTTAGAAAGGCAGAAAATTCCGAGAGTAAGAAAATTGATCATGAAAAGGAAACGCTCTCCTCGCAAGAGGTCCAGCGCCGGAGACGCCAGACCTACGGGGTTTCCGCTCGACTTCTGCTCCAATAGGGCTGGGTGGGCCGGAGCAGGTCACGGGGCCTCTCTCACCTAGGTTCCCCTCACCCCAAAACGCTGATGTCAAGTTCTAACGAGGCGCACAGTGCGTGTCAGACCCGGTCTCTCCAGGAACGTGCTCCGTGACCTGAAGTCCAAATGTCCCTCTGTGAGCCTCAGTTTCCCATATCAGTAAATCAAGGGGGATGACTTCAGTTCTCCCAAATCCCTCCTAAGTGAAAGTGAAAGTCATTCAGTCGTGTCTGACTCTTTGCGACCCCATGGACTGTCCATGGAATTCTCCAGGCCGGAATACTGGAGTGGGTAGCGTTTCCCTTCTCCAGGGGATCTTCCTGACCCAGGAATCGAACCGAGGTCTCCAGCATTGCTGGCGGATTCTTTACCAACTGAGCTATCAGGGAAGCCTCCAAATCCTTTCTAACTCAGGCACTGAATAGACAAAGGTTAAATCAAGCAACTGCTGCGGGCTTGTTACCATTTCCGTAAGAGCATAAATGAAACGCTACGGAAGAGCGGGCAGAACAAACTTCAAAGTAAATGAGCCCAAGTTCCGGGCCCACCGGGTCTTCGCAGGTTCGAGCCCCAATCTCCAGCGAAGCAGGCTGGCGAGACTCAGGAGATCTGGCCCGAGACTCCCTTCGGTTGACAGACGGCGGGGCTGGGGGACAGTCTCGTCTGGCCGGAGGGCTGCGCCCCCACCGGAAAGAGAAACCGGGGGCGCGGCGAGAAGTGCGAGCTAGGAGGAACCGCCGAGGCAGGGGGGAGCCTGGCCTGCCGAGTCGGCTCGGGGTCCGAGAGCGCGGAGCTTGGCGAGGATGGGAGGTAACCACCCCACCCCCCGGGAGGTGCCAGGAGGCTGCAGCGTCCGCGCCTACCGCGCGCCTTATTTGGGGGTTTGAGCTCGCAGTTAGCAGAGGCGGGCGCGCTGCGCGGAGGGCCTGAGCTCACCGGCAGGAGGCAGAGGGTGCGCAGCAGGAACCAGCTCCAGGGACTTATCCTCCTCTCGGCGACTCCGAGGCCCGGGACGCAGAGGCAAGGAAGGACTCAGCAGTGGCCGCCCAGCCCAGCAGTCGGCGACCTAGAGGCTGCGGACTTGCCGAGCGCCGGCCGTGGAGCACTGGGGATCCTGGGAGCCTCTCGCCGGCTCCCTTCACGGTTGGCGCCGCCGCCTCCGGGCGGGGCTGGGGCGAGCCGGGTGGCGGCCACGAGAGGCTAAATCCCGACCCCATTCAACCGCTCTGCCGCCCACCAGCCCCGCACGGAGTCGGTCTCGGGAGCTCTGGCCCGGCTTCTCCCGCCCAAACCCAGCCCTGGCCACCTGACACCTTGTGAGCCGGGTAGAAGGGAAAAGTGAGACTCCAGGACTGTCTTCTAAATTCAACCGAAAATCCTACTGCCTCCTGCCCTGTCTACGTTCCTGCTGCCAATCCTGAGGGTGACTCTTGTTAGAAAGAAATAGACCAAAGAAATAAATGAAAGGCTGTTTTTAAAGGCAGTTTCATTTAAACGAAGGGAATCGCGCAGAAGTCTTGTGTGAGTGTAAAAGAGGGGAATAATCAGTGTGTGCATTCACTTAAAACCCGGAACCACGAAAGCCAGCAAGCACTCCATTAAGTACCTTCTTAAGGGATTTGGAGAGGTAATAAAAAGGATTACTACAAAGATTAAATGAGGACATTTAGGAAAAGCACCTCCGTAGAGCTTCCCAGGTGGCGTTAGTGGTAAAGGAGGAGACGCCAGAGACACAGGTTCAATCCCTGGTTTGGAAAGATCCCCTGGAGGAGGGCATAGCAACCCACTCCTGGAGAATCCTACGGACAGAGGAGCCTTTCAGGCCACAGTCCATGGGGTGGCAGAGTCAGACGCGACTGAACGACTTAACCAGAACGCAGATGCACGCAGTAGGTCTGCAAAATTTCCACTCCAAACTCCCCAAGGGGCTTTTCACAGCAGGGACCGTGGAGGGTAAAAAAAAAAATTATAAAAGCAACTGGCTGTATCCGGCCTTTCCCACCTCCCACCCAAGGCCTGAGGGTACTCCACCTCCTCTCTTGACAGCCCAGACTCCTGCTTGATTAACTTATTAGTGGTGTTTAATGGCTCGTTCTTAGGCAGGGGATCTTAATTGTTTTAAGTCCGCTGCACTACGTGCGTTTGGGAAATCTGATGGAAATTTAGAGTGGCGGTGGGGGAGAGGGTGGTCCTGATTCGCACACAATGGGAGGAGTTTTCTTAGCCTCAGGTTCCCACCTACAGTACTTCCAATTAAGTGGGGGAGGGGGGTTGTTTTGGGGTTCTTTGTTTTGTTTTGTCTTGGGGGTAGCCTCACTCTGTGGCAAGCATTGTCTTAGTTCTTCAGCCAGGAATGTAACCGGAACAGCCTGCATTAGAAGCCTGGAGTCCTAACCACTGGACCACCTGGGAAGTCCCCCAGAAACCCAGGTTTTAAAGGGCAAGTGTTTCAAACTTTGATTCCACGGGGATTTTGGCTTAAGCACTCTGCATGTGTGTGTTTGTGCATGTATAATCTCTAACTTCCCTGTTCTAAAAGTGAGGATTTACTTTCCAGAATTGACTTCTCCTATCTTGAAATATTGCACTCATCTCACATGCTAGTAAAGTAATGCTCAAAATTCTCCAAGCCAGGCTTCAGCAATACATGAACTGTGAACTTCCAGATGTTCAAGCTGGTTTTAGAAAAGGCAGAGGAACCAGAGATCAAATTGCCAACATCCGCTGGATCATCGAAAAAGCAAGAGAGTTCCAGAAAAACATCTATTTCTGCTTCATTAACTATGTCAAAGCCTTTGTGTGGATCACAATAAACTGTGGAAAATTCTGAAAGAGATGGGCATACCAGACCACCTGACCTGCCTCTTGAGAAACCTGTATGCAGGTCAGGAAGCAAATTAGAACTGTACATGGAACAACAGATTGGTTCCAAATAGGAAAAGGAGTACGTCAAGGCTGTATATTGTCACCCTGCTTATATAACTTATATGCAGAGTACATCATGAGAAACGCTGGGCTGGAAGAAGCACAAGCTGGAATCAAGATTGCCGGGAGAAATGTCAATAACCTCAGATATGCAGATGACACCACCCTTATGGCAGAGAGTGAAGAACTAAAGAGCCTCTTGATGAAGGTGAAAGAGGAGAGTGGAAAAGTTGGCTTCAAGCTCAATATTCAGAAAACTAAGATCATGGCATCCGGTCCCATCACTTCATGGCAAAGAGAGGGAAAAACAGTGGAAACAGTGTCAGACTTTATTTTCTTGGGCTCCAAAATCACTGCAGATGGTGACTGCAGCCAGGAAATTAAAAGACGCTTACTCCTTGGAAGGAAAGTTATGACCAACCTAGATAGCATATGAAAAAGCAGAGACATTACTTTGCCAACAAAGGTCCGTCTAGTCAAGGCTATGGTTTTTCCAGTGGTCATGTTTGGATGTGAGAGTTGGACTATAAAGAAATCTGAGCGCCGCAGAATTGATGCTTTTGAACTGTGGTGTTGGAGAAGACTCTTGAGAGTCCCTTGGACTGCAAGGAGATCCAACCTGTCCATCCTAAAGGAGATCAGTCCTGGGTGCTCATTGGAAGGACTGATGCTGAAGCTGAAACTCCAATACTTTGGCCACCTCATGCAAAGAGTTGACTCATTGGAAAAGACCCTGATGCTAGGAGGGATTGGGGGCAGGAGGAGAAGGGGACGACAGAGGATGAGATGGCTGGATGGCATCACCGACTCGATGGGCATGAGTTTGAGTAAACTCCGGGAGTTGGTGATGGATAGGGAGGCCTGGCATGCTGTGATTCATGGGCTCGCAAAGAGTCGGACACGACTGAGGACTGAACTGATCTTGAAATGACGCTTTCCTTTCAGCCCCAGGCTATCTTTGGTCCTCAAGCCAACCCAGAAGGCAGCCTGTCCTGATTTTCAAGGTGAAAGTGCCGCCACCTACTGGCAAAAAAAGTTCTCTCTGGTTGTGAGATACAAACATCAAGAACTCCAAAGGAAGGAATTAACTATTATTTCATACTCTTTCCCCACTCCAAATGAATTCTCATCCAATGTGCTGTGACTAGAAGGAAGAGGGAGGGGAATAATGTGTCAGAAAACATGATTGAGCTTGTTAATTTTCTCTTGTCTCTTTTCTGAGTGAAAGTGTTAGTCATTCTGTCAAGTGCGACTCTTTGTGACTCCATGGACTGCAGCCAGCCAGGCTCCTCTGTCCTTGGGATTTCTCAAGCAAACATACAGGAGTGGGTAGCCATCCCCTTCTTCAGAATATCTTCCCCACCCAGGGATCGAACCTGGGTCTCCTGCATTGCAAGCGGATTCTTTACATCTGAGCCACCAGGGAAGCCCAGTCTCTTTGGAAAAGAAAAGTTTCTTTTCTATTCCTTTGATTTCTACTCTTACCTTTACTATGTCCTTCCTTCTACTTACTTTGGATTTACTTTTCTCTTCTTTTTCTGTTAATAACTTCTTAAGGTGGAACCTTAGATCATTGACTTTTTAAAAAAAATATTTATTTGGCTGCTCAGGGTCTTAGTTGCAACATGTGAGATCTAGCTCCCTGACCAGGGACAGAACCTGGGTCCCCTGCATTGGGAGTATGGAGAGTCCTGGCCACTGGACCACCAGGAAGTCCAAATCATTGACTTTTAAACTTTCTCCTTTTCTAATATAATTATTTACAGCTATCAATTTCCCTTGAAGCACTGCTTTAGCTGCATCACACAGATTTTGAAAAGCTTTATTTTCATTACCATGCTGTTGGGAATACTTTCTAATTTCCTTGTTGATTTTTTTTTTTTTTTGATCATGGATAGTTTAGCAGAATGTTATTTAATTTCCAAGTTATGAGTTTTTCCCGGGTATTTTGTTGTTGTTGATTTCTAATCTAACTCCATTATAATCAGAGAACAAACTCAGTATAATTTAAAATATTTTAAATTTACTTGGATTTGTTTCATGGCCCAGGATATGGTCAGACACTGAATTTGAAACATCTGGTATATAGATAAATTTGTTTGGTTCTAATACTTTTTTAGTGGGACTTCCTGCCTTTGTTAGACCCATCATTGAGTGCGTGCTAAGTTGCTTCAGTCATGTCTGACTCTTTGAGGCTCTCTGAACTGTAGGCCACCAGGCTCCTCTGTCCATGGGATTCTCCAGGCAAGAGTATTGGAGTGGGTTGCCATGCCCTCCTTCAGGGATCTTCCCAACCCAGGGATTGAACCCACATCTTTTTTTTTTTTTCATGTCTCCTGCATTTTCAGGTGGGTTCTTTACCACCAGTGCCACCTGGGAAGCCCAAGACCCATCATTACAGAGGACTTATTCTACAAGTCATTCTGTGTTTAAAAGTTCAGTAGAATCACATATACCCTACATACATTGTCCCCCATCACTCTAGGATACTACCTTTGACCTGGTGACCAGCAGGTGGGGATGGCCTGGTCCTCACTTACCTTCTAAAGGCAACTGGGCTGAAGGTCTTCCTTGCTTTCGCTTCATGGTCAGGAAGGAGATGCTAAAGATCCCTGGAGCCTGTTCTCTGCTTCTCCAGAAAGTTTTTGTATCTGGTTCAACTCCCTCACTTGAACATTTCTCTTGATCCATACCACTCACATCCCACTGTCAGAGACCCGATTTTAAGTCTTTCCCTGCTCCTTTGTGTTTCTCCTTCAAGTACAGTTGATACCCCAGCAACCCTCCTTCTGTCCACCTACTCTTAAATTCTTTTGTGCTCCTGCTGATGGCTTCCTGAATTTACACCACCCTGTGAGTCTTGGTCCCTTCATAGAAGTCACCTGAGGAAATAATGCCCTGGATATCTTCTTGTTCTTTCCCCAAAATCAGATCTTTCCTCAAAATCAAAGCTTTCAGGATACACAGAAGATTTGCCATGGCTTCCATTGCATCTCTGTGCCTTGCCCAGCCTGGCTGTGCCAAACCTCAACCATCTAAGTTCTGAGTCACTTACTACATGACAGATTTACAAAACTGGTCCAAACAGCTGCCTCCTGGTATTCATACTTCTGTTCAATCCCCTGTCCTAAGTGTGAGCGGGACCTGTGACTTGCTTCTAACGAGTGGAATGTGGCAGAAGGGATGGAATGTGGCAAGAGGGATGTGATATCCACGGAGTAACAAGCTTGCTAAAATCTCCCTTGGTGTCTTTGAAAAATGAGTTGCCATGAATCCTACAGCCTTGGGGGAATGATTTCTTCCAACAACCTACACGAGCTCAGAAACAGAGCCCCTGTTGAGAAGTCAGTCCCGGGTAAACCTCGACTGTTGCCTTGTGAGAGGATCCAGTTGAGCTATGCTTGAACTCCTGACCCAGAGAAACTGCAAGATAAGTGTGTGCTCTGTTAAGCCACTGAGTTAGAGATGCTTTGTTACACAGTAACAGAAAGCAAATATACCAGGTGAAGTGGGCTGCCAAGGAATTCCCAGAAGTTCCAGCATGGCACTCCACCATCAGGGTGTGTTTTAGAAGTGGGCAGCTGAAGACTGATTCCCTACACTTCTTGGTCTCCAGGCTCCATGCATTCCTGGGAGGGGGCTAGAGTCTTGCCATACTCTTGGTCACCCAAGTGTGGTACCAGAATTTCTAAATGGGAAAGGGTGGCAATCATCCCAAAGCTGCATTGGCTTAGTAAGTACACAGATTTCAAGAAAGAAGAAACATCTCCTGACAGCCAGGAGCTGACCTGGTTCTATCAACAAGGACTTGGTGTTGCTGTACAATATCCACAGCCAGATTGTGGTGTTCCCCTGCTGAGCATAAATAGTTCACAGAATATCAACATCTGCCAAGGCTGCACTGTGACTATGATGGATAAAGACAAAAACAAGACCACTCCACAATTACTGTACAACACAGACAAAATGTGAGTATTATCCAAACCACAAAAAGAACTAAACATCACCTATCCTGATGAATGAGTAACTAATGCTTTTTTTACCAATCCCAGCTCTGGTCTCCATCATTTTCCCCACTTTATAAATAAGATGTATTAAGGTGCTATTACAGGGTGAACTTTGGTCCCCCTAAATTTCATATGCTGAAGTATATACCTCAGTACCTCAGGAGGTGACTGTATTTGAAGATAGGGTCTTTAGGAGGTGATTGTGTTAAAGGAGGTTGTTATGGTGTGTCCTGGGCTTCCCAGGTGGCACTAGTGGTAAAGATCCACCTGCCAATGCAAGGAGATGCAAGAGACACAGGTTCGATCCCTAGATTGGGAAGATCCTCTGGAGTATGGAATGGCAACTCACTCCAGTGTTCTTGCCTGTAAATTTCCATGGACAGAGGAGCCTAGTGGGCTATAGTCCATGGAGTTGCAAAGAGTCAGAGACTGCTGAGCACAGACACACACAGTGTTCCTAATCTAATCTGACTGCTGTCCTTATAAGAAAAGGAAATTTGGACACATGATAGATTTGGACACATGGGCACTTGGGTTTGGAGGGACAACCATGTGAGGACACAGCAGGAATGTGACCATCTTTGAGCCAAGGAAAGAGGCCTCAGGAGGAACTAAATCCACCGACGTCTTGATTTTGGACTTCTGTCCTTCAGAACATGAAAATTTTTAGCTTCTGATGTTCATGCCACCCAGTCTATGGGGCCCTAGCAAACTCTTACAGATGCTCAATCAGAATTTCAGAATTACACTGACTCCCTGAAAACACTCAATCCAGAGCAAAGCCCTGCTTCCTTAAACCTCTCCCAAGATCACTTAACAACAAAGCCAAATCCTTTAATAAGCCCTCCCAACACCCTCTTTCTGAGATGGCACACACATTCCTCAAAGTATGCATTCTTCCTAGTTGCAAAGAGCAAGAAATCCAACTAATTCAACTTCAGCTGTGTCTCTGGTGGTCTGTGCCTGAAGGGTGTTGATAACTACTGTTCTGCTTGAAGCCACTTTGGCCAGCACCGCAAGCCATCCCTTGTGTTTTCACAAGGGGCTTACGTCAGACCTGGTGTGGGGAGAAGCTCTCCCAATGTTGGCATATTTCCATTCTCTGCCCCTCTTCCTCTTCTCCAACCCCTTCCCTCCCTTCGTCCACATGGGTGACTCAGTGATGAGGTGAATGATACCTTGTCCCCAGAAATCTGGCACAGCAATGGTGCCTGTGTGACTGATTTTTGACAGAAGGGGCTTAATGATATATCTGGATGAACTGAGGCCTCCTGGGAGAGTGCTGGAGAAACTGAGTGATCACCACTCAGCCAGCTTCTAACTCTGGTTTTCTCAGTGGAATATGCAGACAGAGGCAAAAAGCTGGACTGCTGGACATTGGAGAGAAATTTTTTTTTCAGAGATGGGAGGAAAGATGAAAAGACTAGACACAAGGAAACCACAAAAGGCTATTGGGGAAGAAAGAAACTCAGGGTGTTGGTCAGGGGGGGTTTCATCATGTTTTATTGTCCATGAGTAATGAAAAATTCAGGACATTTTCAGTAAAATTTAAATTACATACCAGTCTCTGGGAGGTGAACTTTGGGTTCTCTTGACAGTGCAGCATTTGACTTCAAGGAGGCCTGGGGAGGAGAGAAGGCTTCCAAAGAAGGATGAGTCACACACATGTGACAACAGTCTGAATGTCATTTTTATTATGAATCTAAACAAAACTACAATTTTTTTTAAGTGATCTGAATAATTGGTGCATTTTTTCATGACAGGTGAGTGATTGTTCTCTTGTTGTTGTTGTTGTTGTTGTTGTTGTTCAGTCGCGACGTTCATGTATGATTCTTTGCAACCCCATGGACTGTAGCCCACCAAACTCCTCTTTCCATGCAATTTCCCAGGCAAGAATACTGAAATGAGTTGTCATTTCCTTCTCCAGGAGATCTTCTTGACTCAGGGATTGAACCTCTCAAAAACTCTTAACTTGCTACCCAGCCTATGTATGGTGTGCATTGTCTTTTGTCTCCAGTGGTTCCTGCATCCCTTCTAGAAACCACTTCATTCATTTCTTCAACACACTTACTAAATATTAATACAAGAGCATTTCAATGTCAAGTGAAGAGTTTAGAATGATGATTCTGACAGGACTCTTGGCCCCACGATGGAACAATGTTCTCATCCACAGATGCACATCAGACTCACCTGGAGGGCTTCCAAATCTACTGAAGCCCAGGTCCCACCACTGGTTAGTTAACTCAGAACCTTCTAGGGCCCCAGCATCAGTATTTTTTTTTTTTTTGGCCACGCCATGTAGCTTGCAAGATCTTTATTTCCTGACCAGGGATTGAATCCACGCCCTCAGCAGTGAAAGTGCAGAGTCTTAATCACCAGATCGCCAGGGAATTCCCCAAGCATCAGTATTTTAAAAGCAGCCCTGGTGGCGCTACATGCAGCCAGGATCAAGAGACAGACTGACAAAAAGAAAATTACAAGGTAGTGGAGGGTACGTGACAAAGATCTAAGGCAGCCCGTAACCAGGCCCTCCCTCCAAGGAGGGCCTCCCAGCTGAATGTTATCGCAACAGAGACCTATGTTTTGAGTAGGAGTTAGTAGGATAACAGAATTTCAAGGAGAGGCCTTGAGGCACGAGTGAGAGTTACCTAGTCCATGGAATTCAGCCTGATGGACCCATCAATGGAAACAAGTGATAGGGAGGCAGAGAGATAAGAGTCACCAGTAGGTGAAGGGCCTGTGCGCTGGGCGGAGTTGGCCCCCATCCACAAGGCACTGCTGAGTACCCACGAGTCCTAAGCAAAGGAGTTGCACAATCAAATGTATGCTTTAGCACCAAAAACATTTTGTGTTGGGGTATAGCCAGTGAACAATGTTATGATAGTTTCAGGTGATCAGTGAAGGGACTCAGTCATACATCACATGTATCCATTCTCCCCCCTCCCATCCAGGCTGTCAAATGTGAGTTTTAGAAGGATCCCTCACGGCGGGAGGGGAGATTGGAGGGACCCAGAATGGAAATGTCAAGACCAGTTAGGAGAGACGATGGAGGCCCCTGGCCAGGCCCTGGCAGAGGATGAAGAAAAGTGAAGTGATAACAAGGAAGTGAAACCCCACTGCACTAGATGGTGAGTTGAGTGGGGGAGAGGGACAACAAGAAACTTCCTGTAATTAGCACCCAGAAAGGACCTCCTGACCACGCCCTCTGGCTTCTACTCAGCAGCCACAAGACTCTCAATTCTAAGGTCCTGCGGTGACCCTTCACACTGTAAGAGCAGTAGGGGAACAGAGGAGCCTGTCTCTTATTTCCTCCACGCTTAGAAACACCCACTTCTTCTAGATCCGCCCAGACTCCTCCACCACAGCCTCCCCCTGAAGTCTTTTGAACTCCTCCTGCTGCCCCACCCTTGCTGCTGCTGCTGCTAAGTCGCTTCAGTCGTGTCCGATTCTGTGCGACCCCATAGACGGCAGCCCACCAGGCTCCCCCGTCCCTGGGATTCTCCAGGCAAGAACACTGGAGTGGGCTGCCATTTCCTTCCCCACCCTTAGCAGAGTCTTACTGCGTCAAGCAGCTTCCCTTTGGCCCCAAACTGAAAAAGCCAGAGACCTAGAGTCCCATCTCATTTCTGCCACCTGTTACCCTTATGGACTTTTGCAAGTCAGCTCATGGAAACTCAGTAAACTTTAGCTGCTTCCTCTGCAAAATAGGAATAATAACACTTGTAAAGATGTGAAGATTAAGAACTAATGTAACATAGAAGGAACCAAGCAAAATGTAGAAAACTAAAAATAGATGATACTGGTAATATAGAAAATCTCATCTCTTTTAAGGGCTTCCCTAGTGGCTCTGTAATAAAGAATCTGCCTGCCAATGCAGGAGACTCAGGTTTTATTCCTTGATCAGAAGATCCCCTGGAGAAGGAAATGGCAACCCACTCCAGTATTCTTGCCTTGGAAATACCATGGGCAGAGGAGCCTGGTGGCTACAGTCCATGCGGTTGAAAAGAGTCAGACACAACTTGGTGACTGAGCAAGCCCAAATACACATCTCTTTAAAAAAGAGAAGAAAGAAAAAAGGATAAGCCAGGTTAGGAAATCTGCAAAGATCATAAAGAGGCTGAAGAAAGAAACAGAAGGAGGAAGGGAGAGATGGAGGGAGGAAAGAGAGAAAAAGAAAAATACAATAGTGAATGGATAAATGAGAAGCCCCTTGTTAACTAATCAAAAACAAATTACTTCTGCTGAAGGATGGTGGTAATGGTCTCACAACAATAAACATAAACTTAATTTCACAGAAATGTACACTCAAAATGATTTAAAAAAATTATTAATATGGTAAATTTTGTTAAGTGTATTTTACCACAATTTGAAAGATATAATATTCCTTTAATTAAGCAAAATAAAACAGCTAAGGATTACATTTTTTCACCACTTAAATTGGCAAAAGTAAAAGCATGGCAACATTCAGTCGAAATGTACAGGTTTTGTGTAACGCTGTCCAGCACCATTTAAAATGTGGATGCCCCTTGACCTAGAAATTCCAGTGCAGGAATCTGTCCAAGGGAAATATTGACACATATGTGCAAACACACATGCACATACACGCACTCACACACACACTCTGAAGCATTAGAAGTGAAGCTGGGCTCACTGGAGCATTAGAACAATAAAAAACAATCTCAAACAGTCCTTAAAATGAAAAGTTACATGGCTGTTTGAACAAATGAGGAAGATCTTCATGTTCACACCAAACTCGTGACTTCTGCAGAGGGACTTCCGTTTTGATTCTCTGTGCTTCTATATTACTTCCCTGGCAGTCCAGTGGTTAAGACTCTGAGCTTCCACTGCAGGGAGCTTCTATATAGCTGATTATTTTATACCAAGCACAACTCTTATAATTCACTTAGTTTTAATGATTTTTTTTAATTATTGATTTTTTTTTTTTGGCTGTGCTGGGTCTTTTTTGCTCCGTGGGCTTTCTTTAATTGCATCAAGCTGGAGCTATTCTTTATTGCAATGTACAGTCTTCTTGTTGCGGTGGCTTCTCTTGTTGTAGAGTCTGGGCTCTAGGGCACTTGGGCTTCACTAGTTGTGGCTTCCCAGCTCTAGAGCACAAGGTCAGTAGTAATGGTGCACAGGCATAGTTGCTCCATGGCATGTGGGATCTTCCTGGACCAGGGACCGAGCCCACATCTCTTGCATTGGCAGGTGGATTCTTCATCACTGAGCCACCAGGGAAGCCCTTAATGATTTTTTTTTTTTTTTGATTGAATGCTTCTTGAGCACTCACTCTGTGGCTTGTCCAGTTGGGAACATTCCTCCACTGCAAAATCTAAGCCTTGTTCTTCCCAGCAGCTACAGGGCTCTCCACAACAGGGCCTCCCTGTCGTTTCTCATGATCATAAATAATTCTGCAGGGAAGAGTGCTGGGGAGAGAAGCAGGGCAGAGGAAACCATGGGTATTCTTGTGACTCTGACTTATCTATTAGGAGCAGTGGCCCTGAGTGGCTGGCCTCTTTCAAGAGATGCATCATGCTACCAGCATTCCCAGCCATCTTCTCTCTGCTGGCCTCTGCCATGACCCCAAGCTGGTCCCTGAGACCCCACCAGCCTTTGAATGCCACTGCCCTGACATCTGATATTTTCACGATGGAGAGTGGAGGCTTCTCGTCTTTGCTTCTTCATTTCTTGCCAGAGTTTGGCTGCCCCCCAGCATCCCGAGGTCTTTTAACCTGCAGCCTGGCTTCACAGACTGTTGGTAGCCTTAGTGAGGAAGCGTCTCTGCTTGCATCCCCTCTCATCTGTAGGCCATAAGTCATCCTTCCCAGGGCCTCAGAGATTTATTTTCCTTCTTCCTAAGAAGGAAACTCACTTCTTTGTGAGTTTGAATCTAACAAAGTTTAGATTCTAATCTAATCTCCCTTGTGGCCCAGAATTCCAGTCCAAGGGTCAGCTTCTCTCCATGTGTGTATGGACACACTTAGTCCAAAACCAGAGGTACATCTACAGAGAGAAATGTGTTTTACAGTCTCCCAGAAATGAGGCATCTATAAAATTATTTTCTTCAGTTGGCCCTTGTATACACACATGTACAACTTTGAAAAAAAAAATACATCCTGGGCTTCATATTTGATATTTTTTCCACAAAACAACCACGTGGATATGGACAATGTCCCCATCTGTCAAGACCCGCCCTCCTTGTTCAGGGAAGCAGAGTACAGCATATGGAGGTTAAGTCACTTGTCCGAGTCACTGCCTCTGGTAGGTGCTGGAGTCAAACTCACATACTCTGACTTCAGAATCCAGACTTTCACCTGCTTCACTATACCTCCTCCTCTCATTACCAGCTCATATTTTCTTTAAGGACATATATTTGTTTATATCTTCCATTATGAAGATTTTTTTTCAGGAATAAAAATAGTTTTATTCAGGTAATTACATTAGATCATTATTTTTCCTACTAGATTTTTTTTTTCTTTAAAATACAAGGAACACAGAAACATGTTAAACAACACCACCAGAGATGCAAATAGCAAAATTCAATTAGTGTGGTCACTAACTCTACAGGACAAATGATCAGTTTTCTTCAACAAATAAATTATAAGGAAAAAAAAGAAAAGAGGAAGAGGAAACTAGAGGTTTAAAGAGACTTAAGAGACTTGTCAGGCTTTCCCAATATCTCAGCAGTAAGGAATCTGCCTGCAATGCAGAAGACACGAGTTCATGTTGGGTTGGGAATATCCCCTGGAGGAGAGCACAGGCAACCCACTCCAGTATCCTTGCCTGGAGAATCCCATGGACAGAGGAGCCTGGCAGGCTACAGTCCAGAGCATCACAAATAGTCTGACATGGCTGAAGCAACTGGGAGCACTCAGGCGTGCAAGAGACTCATCAACCCATTAGAGTAATTGGGCATTATTTGATTCCCAATCCAAACAAATGAATTATAATGACAACATTTAAGAGACTTTGGGGAAATTTGAACTCTGGGTTTTTCTTCATTATAAGGAATTATTATTTATGTTATTAAAGATGATAATGGTATTGTGGATAATATTTTGCCAACAAAGGTCCATCTGGTCAAGGCTATGGTTTTTCCAGTGGTCATGTATGGATGTGAGAGTTGGACTGTGAAGAAAGCTGAGTACCGAAAAATTGATGCTTTTGAACTGTGGTGTTGGAGAAGACTCTTGAGAGTCCCTTGGACTGCAAGGAGATCCAACCAGTCCATCCTAAAGGAGATCAGTCCTGGGTTCTCATTGGAAGGACTGATGCTGAAGCTGAAACTCCAATACTTTGGCCACCTCATGCAAAGAGTTGACTCATTGGAAAAGACCCTGATGCTGGGAGGGATTGGGGGCAGGAGGAGAAGGGGATGACAGAGGACGAGATGGCTGGATGGCATCACCGACTCGATGGGCATGAGTTTGAGTAAACTCCGGGAGTTGGTGATGGACAGGGAGGCCTGGCATGCTGCGATTCACGGGGTCGCAAAGAGTCAGACACAACTGAGCGACTGAACTGAACTGAACTGATAGCTGGTTAACAATGCTGTGACAGATTTGAGTGGACAGTAAAGGGACTCAGCCATACATATACAAGTATCTATTCTCCCCCAAACTCCCCCTCCCATCCAGGCTACCACATAACATTGAGCAGAGTCCCCAGTACTATAGAGCAGGATCTAGTTGGTTATCCATTTTAAATACCCACTGTGTACTTATCAATCCCAAATTCCCTATCTCTTCCCCCTACCCCTTTCTTCCCCCCGGCAACCGTAAGTTCATTCTCTAAGACTGTGAGTCTATTTCTGTTTCGCAAATAAGGTCACCTGCATCATTTCTTTTTAGATTCTGCATATAAGAACTGTCATACAATATTTCTCCATCTCTATCTGACTTAATTCATTCAGCATAACAATGTCTAGGTCTGTCTACGTTGCTGCAAAGGGCATTACTTCATTCTTTTTAAGGGCTGGGTAATATTCCATTGTATGTATGTACTACATCTTGTTTATTCATTTCTCTGTCGATGGACGTCTAGGTTGCTTCTATGTCTTAGCTATTGTAAACAGTGCTGCAATGAACACTGGGGTGCATATATCCTTTCAGACCATGTTTTTCTCTGGGTATATGCCCAAGAGTGGGGTTGCAAACACACACAAAAGAAGGGGGAGGAGTATGAACCTGTGTGTACATATCACCCAGCTTGTGAAGATCATGCTAGCATCTCTCGTATCAGTATCCCACAGAAGGGTTTGGGAATCCCAGACCTAGGTCATTGTGAGTAGCTCCTCCAGGACTTGGTCAGAAGAACACAGTGAGGGTGATCCAGGTAGTGCCCAGGAAAGAGCAGGCCAGACCCAGAGAGGAAGCACAAGGATCATGAAAACTGTGGGGTGCTCAAAATTCCCAGGGGGCTGCTGGCAGCAGTCAGGTTCCAGCCCGAAGCCATTCTTACCCTAAACCTCCTGGGATGGACACTTTGAAGCACAGTCGAGACCCCAGTTCAAGGGAGGGTTAGCTGCCCTAGCTGGCTGAGGGCATTGTCTGCAGACTTGGGTCAGGTCCTTCAGTATTGCCTGAGCAGCAGAAGGCACCTGCTCAGCCCCTCCTGGGACAACTCTAGTTCCAGAGCCCCAAAGGGAGACTGAGCCATCTTAGCTCTCTTCCCTTTGCCCAGTCTCACTTCCTTCCTCCCCTTCCACAGGAGGTAATCCTAGGGCACTCCTTAACAAACATCCTGCGCCTTAAACCATCTCAGAGTCTGCTTCCCCGGAAACCCAACATGTGATACTACTTGTCTCTAAAAAGTTTTACAGCCCTGAGCCCTAGTGGCTCAGGGGTAAAGAATCCACCTGCCAATGCAGGAGACACAGGTTTGATCCCTGATCCAGGAAGATCCCATGTGCCTCAGAACAACTAAGCCTATGTACCACATAGCTATTGAGCCTGTGCTCTAGAGCCCAGGAGCCGCAACTACTAAAGCTCACCTGCTATAGAGACCATGCTGCACAACAAGAGAAGCCACTGCAATGAGAATCCCACGCACCACCACTAGAGAACAGCCCCTTCTCACTGCAACTAGAGAAAAGCCTTCACAGCAACGAAGACCCAGCACAGTCAAAAATAAACGGATAAATTTTTAATAAAACAAATAAAAAGCATTATTAATACAGTCACCCAGAGAGTCATCCTATTCGGACAGTAAGGACTGCTACACCTTATTCACAGAAAACACAGATATCAGGACAGGAGAGTGAAAGAGAAAGTCATTCAGTCATGTCCAGCTCTTTGTGACCCCATGGACTCTATAGCCTGGAATTCTCCAGGCCAGAATACTGGTGTGGGTAGCCACTCCCTTCTCTAGGGGATCTTCCCAACCCAGGGATCAAACTCAGGTCCCCTGTATTGCAGGCAGATGCTTACCAGCTGAGCCACAAGAAAGACAAAGCAAATAGGAGAGATGTTTACATGGTATGTGTCTGGGGAAGTTGCAAAGCACATGTGAGGGGAGGGGGACTCAGCTTGCTTTCTTTCTCTTGGAGGGCTGAGGAGCCCACTCCAGCAGATAGTGAGTGGGTGAGCCAGTTAAAGGTAATTCAGTCTCTTCCTGATCAAAGCAGTCTTCTAGGACTTCATTCAACCCCCCACACTCCCACCTGCCAGGGAGAAATGCTCAGTGTTGGGTGGTTCTTTCTTTTTGCCTCCTCCCCAAGGAGGTCCAAGAGCCAGAGGCTCACCTGTCACAGAAGCATCTGCCGCTGATGCAGCCCAGAGCCTGTTTTCCTGGCTGATCTCCTGACTTGCACATTACCTGAAATCTGAAGGCCGCTTTACTTTCATCTCTGGCTTGGGCAACCTTCCCTGGGGCCCTCTTTATGAGGTCAGTTAGCCCCTGCCGTAGTGATACCCTCATCTCTGCAAACGTATCAGTCAATCCCTCAGGGAGCTTCTGTATTTCTCCCTGAGGCCCTGAGGCGTTCTTGGACCTCTGTACTTGCTGAGCTGATCATGCAGGTAAAAGGAACTAGGTGCTCTCTAAGGCCAGATTGCCTAATTTCCGTGATGTCTTTTTTTTTTTTTTTAAACTGCTGCATGGCATATGAGATCTCAGTTCCCTTACCATAGACTGAACCTAGGCCACAGCAGTGAAAGCGCTGAGTTCTAACTACCGGACCATCAGGGTCCCTGGGATGGGTTTTTTTAATGTGTCACCTTCATTCTTGATTAGGCTATAGTCTTGGCTATTTATTAACTATGTATCTACACACACACACCCATTCATAAGTTACATGGTATGATAAATTTTATGAAAAAAATAATCAAGCTGGGTGAGGCTTTGGACACACAGGGAGGGACATTTAGCACAGAGCCTAACACACAGTCTTAGTTATTTCTGTTCATGTCGCTACGTCACACGAACCTGCTAGAAACCTCTTTGCCTGGAGAATTCCATGGACAGAGCAGCCTGGTGGGCTACAGTCCATGGGGTCTGCAAAGAGTCAGACACGACTGAAGCGACCAACACTAACATATCACACCCACCACTGCTTATTTTCTGTGGTGATCAACTCTCAGATTCTTCAGTTTTTTTATCCCTAGCCCCACTCTGTGAGTCAGCGCCTCTTGATCTCTTACCTGGACAGTCTCTTCCACCCCTCACTGACTGTTTCCATGCTCGCCTCTGCCTAAATTCTGTCGAGATTTATATCAACATAGATTCAGATCGCTGCTCTGTCACTTAGGACCGAGAGAGCCTGGGCTTGTTCCTTTGGTTCTATCTTAGCTTGGGCTGTCATAACAAAACACGGTAGACTGGGTGGCTTAAATAGAAGTCATTTATCTCTCACAGCTCTGGAGGCTGAAAAATTTAGAATCAAGGGACAAGCCATTTGAGCTCTTGGTGAGGTCCCCTTCCTGGCTTACAGACAGCCACGTTCTTACTGGTGCCCACATGGCCTTTCCTCCCTGCACATGCAGAGAGAGGCGGGAGGTTTTCATGTTTCCTTCTTTTCTTAGATGGGGGATTTCCAGGTGTCTCAGTGGTTTAAAAAAAAAAAAAATCCACCTGCCAACGCAGGAGACACAGGAGAAACAGGTTCAACCCCTGGGTCAGGAAGATCCCCTGGAGGATCTGGCAACCTTCTCTAGTATTCTTGCCTGGAGAATTCCATAGACAGAGGAGCCAGGAGGGCTACAGTCTATGGGGTCTCCAATCCAAGAGATGACACAGTTGAGCACAGGCCCACCCTTTCCTTAGATTAGAGCACTAATTCCATCATGAGGTCTCCACCCTCATGGCCTTAGTTCAGTTCAGTTCAGTCACTCAGTCGTGTCCGTCTCTGCGATCCCATGAACTGCATCATGCCAGGCCTCCCTGTCCACCACCAACTCCCAGAGTCCACCCAAATCCATGACCATTCAGTCAGTGATGCCATCCAACCATCTCATCCTCTGTCGTCCCCTTCTCCTCCTGCCCTCAATTTTTCCCAGCATCAGGGTCTTTTCAAATGAGTCAACTCTTCACATCAGGTGGCCAAAGTATTGGAGTTTCAGCTTCAACATAAGTCCTTCCAATGAACACCCAGGACTGATCTCCTTTAGGATGGACTGGTTGGATCTCCTTGCAGTCCAAGGGACTCTCAACAGTTTTCTCCAACACCACAGTTCAAAAGCATCAATTTTTCGGCACTCAGATTTCCTTATGGTCCCACTCTCACATCCATACATGACCACTGGAAAAACCATAGCCTTGACCAGATGGACCTTTGTTGGCAAAGTAATGTCTCTGCTTTTTAATATGCTATCTAGGTTGATCATAGCTTTCCTTACAAGGAGTAAGCGTCTTTCCTGGCTGCAATCACCATCTGCAGTGATTTTGGAGCCCAGAAAAATAAAGTCTGACACTGTTTCCACTGTCTCCCCATCTATTTCCCATGAAGTGATGGGACCAGATGCCATGATCTTAGTTTCCTGAATGTTAGGCTTTAAGCCAACTTTTTCACTCTCCTCTTTCACCTTCATCAAGAGGCTCTTTAGTTCTTTTCACTTTCTGCCATAAGGGTTGTGTCATTTGCATATCTGAGGTTATTGACATTTCTCCCGGCAATCTTGATTCCAGCTTGTGCTTCCTCCAGCCCAGCATTTCTCATGACGTACTCTGCGTATAAGTTAAATAAGCAGGGTGACAATATACAGCCTTGACATACTCCTTTTCCTATTTGGAACCAGTCTGTTGTCCCATGTCCAGTTCTAACTTTTGCTTCTTGACCTGCATACAGGTTTCTCAAGAGGTAGGTCAGGTGGTCTGGTATTCCCATCTCTTTCAGAATTTTCCACAGTTTATTGTGATCCACACAGTCAAAGGCTTTGGCATAGTCAATGAAGCAGAAATAGATGTTTTTCCGGAACACTCTTGCTTTTTCAAGGATCCAGCAGATGTTGGCAATTTGATCTCTGGTTCTTCTGCCTTTTCTAAAACCAGCTTGAACATCTGAAGTTCACGGTTCACGTATTGTTGAAGCCTGGCTTGGAGAATTTTGAGCATTACTTTACTAGCGTGTGAGATGAGTGCAATTGTGCAGTAGTCTGAACATTCTTTGGGATTGCCTTTCTTAGGGATTGGAATGAAAACTGACCTTTTCCAGTCCTGTGGCCACTGCTGAGTTTTCCAAATTTGTTGGCATATTGAGTGCAGCACTTTCACAGCATCATCTTTCAGGATTTGAAATAGCCCAACTGGAATTCCATTACCTCCACTAGCTTTGTTCATAGTGATGTTTCCTAAGGCCCACTTGACTTCACATTCCAGGATGTCTGGCTCTAGGTGAGTGATCACACCATCGTGATTATCTGGGTTGTGAAGATATTTTTTGTACAGTTCTTCTGTGTATTCTTGCCACCTCTTCTTAATATCTTCTGCTTCTGTTAGGTCCATACCATTTCTGTCCTTTATTGAGCTAAACCTAATTCCCTCCCAACAGCCCCACCTCCTAATATCAGTGCTGTAGGCTATAGACTTCAACATATGTATTTTGGGGGGGCATAAACATTCAGTCCCTAACAAACTCCCTAGATCTTTGTTTCCTCATTAGTAAAATGAAGGTAATAATACTTCCCCCATGTTAGTCATAAGGACTCAACAACCCAGTAGTAATTGTGGCTGAGATGATTATTATTGAGATAACATAATTAAAACTTAAGCCACATAGAAAAGATTGCATAAATATCAGTTATTATTGGTGGCATTACACATTCCTTCAGACTCAGCTCAAATGTCCACAGCCATGTGGATCAGCCCATGTCACCACTGAATCTTGTGGAGTTATTCTGTTATATCCATCACATGTCATCACATCCATTTATTTATGTGTCTATTTCCCATTAGAAACCACGAACACGTCAAAGTTAGAGGTCCAGATGCCTGCACCCGGTCTGTTGCCCAGCACCTGACGGGCACTAGGAAATGCTTGTTGAATAAACATATGAGCAAATGAAAGAATGAGCCGGGGCAAGTGACACTCAGATTCTCAGGTGAGGGCTCCCTGGTTTCCTCAATTGCTTACAGCATGTATTGGCCTATGCTTTGCGGACAAAAATTTGTATGTTTGCTTCAGTTGACCGAGAGCTAGGAGTCAGAGTTCCTGTCCTGGACCAAACCTGGCACCTGTACAAGCATGTGATTTAAATGTTGATGGGCGTTATGGACTGAATGTGTCTCGTCCCCAAATTCATTATGTTGGAAGTCCTAATCCCCAGCACCTCAGAATATAACCGTGCTTGCATATAGAGCCTTAAAAGAGATGATTAAATTAAAATGAGGTTGTTAGAGTAGGGCTCAAATCTAGTCTGACTGGTTCCCTTATAAGGAGGAATATGGATACCCAGAGAGACATCAGGGATGGACATGCTCAGAGGATGACCATTGCTAGGGTACAGTGAGAAGGCAGCCATCTACAAGCCAGGGAGAGAGGCCTTGGAGGAAGCCAAACCTACTCACACCCTGACTTTGGACTTCCAGCATGCACACTGTGAGAAAATGGACTTCTGTTGTTTAAGACACAGTCTCTGGTGTTCTGTTATGGCAGCCCTAGCAAACTAACACAATGGGCGAGTTCCGGTTCCTGTTTCCCCTCCCACTTCTATATTGGAACTCTCCCATAACTTCCTGGTAAACATTTTCTTTTTCTTTTTTTTTTTTTTAACATTTTCCCATCAGTTCCAGATGTCATCTAATCTTAATTTCAGGACTCTGACAGTTTATTCCACCCATCATCACTATGCCCAAAATGACCCTGTCCCTTTAACATGTCCAGAAACCTCTTGTGAAGAATTCATATTCAGCTTGGGAGCATTTATTGGGCCACATGTAACGATGCAAATAGAACAATACTGAAAGTAGCTCAGAAAATGCTGCAGAGAAGTAATTAGCCTAGTGAGGGGAAAAATGATAAAAATGAACTAAAGTAGTTGAACCACTCCCTTTCATATAATACATCTCACCTACAATATTCTTTCACATACTTGATCTCCCTGATCCTCATGACAGCTCAATTACTATCTTCATTTCTTAGATGAGAAAATTGAAGCTCAGAGAATGAAGTGATTGGCCCAGAGCCCAGGGTTAGTAGGTAATTGTACCACCACTGGGACCCAGGTCTACTGACCTCACGTGCTATCTGAGGTGCTTTATTAGAAATGAAGAGTTTTACCTGAAATTCATGTACAGATGTAAGAGCTTGACCGTAAAGAAGGCTGAGTGCATAAGAACTGATGCTTTTGAATCGTGCTGCTGGAGAAGACTCTTGATAGTCCCTTGGAGTTCAAGGAGATCAAATCAGTCCATCCTAAAGGAAATCAGTCCTGAATATTCATTGGAAGGACTGATGCTGAAGCTGAAGTTCCAATACTTTGGCCACCTGATGCGAAGAGCCAACTCATTGGAAAATACCTTGATGGAAAGATTGAGGGCAGGAGGAGAAGGGGGCATCAGAGGGTGAGATGGTTGGATGGCAACACTGACCCAGTGGACATGAGTTTGAGCCAACTCTTGGAGATAGTGAAGGACAGGGAAGCCTGGTGTGCTGTAGTTCATGGGGTCACAAAGAGTCGAACACAGCTTAGCAACTGAACAACAACCTGAAAGCACACATTTGCCGCGTTCCTTTCTGGAGGTACAAAGATAATAAATAAAACCTTTTTTTTCTACTTGCCTGTTATAAATTGTTATTCCCTTCCCAGTAAGCTTGTAATTGGCTTTTGGTAAGTCTTCACTGGGAGGAAGCTGTTAAATTTGGCTCCAAGCCAAAGAGGAACACACTGCATAAAACAGACAGAAAAAGAATATGAATTTTCAAATGAGCAAATCAGCTAAAAAGAAAATAGAAATTTTGGATGTTCTGTAAGTAGGAGGGTAAAAAAAAAGAGTATGCAGAAGGGGCCAGTTTTCTAGTAATTATGCAAATTAAAAAGAAATTAGAAATGAATGAAAATCGGTGACAACTACAACAATGATTCAAAAAAGTCGAGAGAATTTATCCTTCACAGAAGCTTGCGCGGGTTTTGTTTGCTTTAAATCATTGCAGCATCCTTTCTGGTGGTGCTTTCCATAGACCCTGGCAAGGGGCGCTGGCACTTAGCAGACGCCCCTCCACACACAGGGCTTCCCCGGTGGCTCAGTAGGTAAAGAATTTCGCCTGCAATGTAGGAGACCCGGGTTCGATCCCTGGGTGGGGAAGATCCCCTAGGGGAGGGCGTGGCAACCCACTCCAGTATTCTTGCTTTGAGAATCTCATGGACAGAGGAGCCTGGTGGGCTACCGTCCGTGACGTCTCGAAGAGTCGGACACGGCTGAAGCCACTTAGCACACACGCACACTCCACACACAAGCACCAACAGACTCCTCACAGGCTTCCTCGGCTCTAAGTCCCGGAAGCAGAGGGTGACCGCATCTCAGTGCCAGGGAGCTTTGTGGGCTGTGCTGCTGACAGCACCGAAGATGATGTGCTATTGTGTTTAGGGATGACTGGAATGATAGAGGCACTTACCCAGGCACTTCTGTCACTCAAACTTTTTCTCTCATAGATTCTTGCTTAACGATGATTCCCAGGAGTACCACGCGCCCATTATCTCGCTTCTTTTCCTGTTCCAGTCTGCGCCTCCAAAAATTAGCACAGGAATTCCTGCAGCTGCAGGCATTGCTCACAGATTAGCACAGTATTCCCAATAGTTGCATGTGACAGCTAAGGAATAATTTGCAGTAATGAACAACTCATATTATTCTTTAATTTGTGCATCTGTAGGTCCGGACATAATACTTATGAAGCAAAATACAGATTCTTTCTAATGGCCACGAGATTGACTTTGAATGCCATAAATGCAAATAGTTTAATTTTTATAAAATTCTTCTTTGAATTCAATTATGCCTACAAAAATATTAATTATTTTATTTTTTAAAATGCTGACATGACTTTGAAATTTATTAATAATTATTTTGTATTTTGCTTTAGAATAAAAGAAAATATTTAAAACATGAATGAAATTTTGTTGTTGTTTACCTCTTGAATTCAGATGTTTTATGAAAATAAAGTTGGTCCTCATTATTTATGGATACCATAGTTGAGAATTATGTACTTGCTAAAGTTCTTTTTTTTAAAAAAAAAAAAAACTGGGTGACTTAGAACAACATATTTATTTTTTCACAGTTTTCGAGGCTGAGAAGTTCAAGATCTTGTCTCCAGCGATTTTGTGTCTGGTGAAGTGAAGAAGTGAAGTGAAGTCACTCAGTCGTATCTGAGTCTTCGCGACCCTGTGGACTGTAGCCCACCAGGCTCCTCCATCCATGGGATTCTCCAGGCAAGAATACTGGAGTGGGTTGCCATTTCCTTCTCCAGGCTAAAGTTTATTTTTAACCCCCAAATCAAGCTCACAGCGATTTTGTAGTCACTTGAAGACACACACACAGAATGCTGGAATATTTGAGCTCCCAAGGCACATGTTCCCCAGAGGAGGCCACACAAGGCAACACTCTGCCTTCTTATTTCAGCTCTTATACTATAAATAAGTATTCTTTTTGCAGTCTATTTAGTACCTCATTTTTCTCATTTTTGTTGGTGATTTCATTGTTTAAAATGGCCCAACCAGAGTGCTGAAGTGCTGTCTAGTGTTCTTGAGAATAAGATTGAGACATGTTTTAGAGAGAAAAATGCACTTGTTACATAAGTTTTGTCCAGGCATTTTATGCTGTTGACTGTGTGCATTCAACATTAATGAATCAACAATATATCCTAAGTAAGGTGTCTTTCAACAGAAACACACATAAAACAAGCTTACGTATGGATCAGCTGATGAAAATGTTCTGACCAGATGTTTACAGGAAACTGACTATCTCTTGGAACAATAGTTTGATATTTACCAATTCAGCTTTGGCAGAGACTTTATGGTACAAAACTTCCCTGAATAAGGAAAATCACCTGTGTGTTTAAATTTTGTACACTTAGAATATAATTATATTACTTATATTATATTACCATATTACTTATATATTTGTATATAATATATAATTATATTACTTATATATTTATAATATATAAATATATTAATTACTATCTTTGGAACATAAGTTATGTAAAACTCTTGATACCAACACAGTTAGTAATTATGCTTAAGCGAGAACAGAAGAAAAATTTGTGGAATAAATTTCCAGTAATTTATTAGAAATGTTTTTATTAGTATATCTTAATTGTGGTCTTCTTTTAAATGTCCCAATTTATGAATAGAATGCCCAGAGCTGCATACTATTTTTCAAATTCAATTATCTGTGATAGTTTGTCCACTTTCACTCAAAAAAACCATCACTTATCACATTTTCTAAATTATATTATGAAATTGAATCTCTTATGCAGGGGAATAAAATATATTTTCTTCATCAGTATGCTAATTTGCTTTATAAATTAAATATTTAAGCACGTGGCATGTGAGTCTCCATTTATATTCTTGCCCTGGGATCTGCAAACATTAGGGGTAGTAGTTTGTAGTAGCAAACTACTGAAAACAATGTAAATGTAAATCAATGTGTATTAATTAAATACTATATGATTCACCCATTTAATATTGTAGAATCTTCAGTTCAGTTCAGTTCAGGCACTCAGTCGTGTCCAACTCTTTGTGACCCCATGAACTGCAGCACACCAGGCCTCCCTGTCCATCACCAACTCCCAGAGTCTACTCAAACCCATGTCCATCGAGCAGGTGATGCCATCCAACCATCTCATCCGCTGTTGTCCCCTTCTCCTCCTGCCCTCAATCTTTCCCAGCATCAGGGTCTTTTCAAATGAGTCAGCTCTTCACATCAGGTGGCCAAAGTATTGGAGTTTCAGCTTCAACATAAGTCCTTCCAATGAACACCCAGGACTGATCTCCTTTAGGATGGACAGGTTGGATCTCCTTGCAGTCCAAGGGACTCTCAAGAGTCTTCTCCAACACCACAGTTCAAAAGCATCCATTCTTCGGCGCTCAGCTTTCTTTATAGTCCAACTCTCACATCCATACATGACCACTGGAAAAACCATAGCCTTGACTAGACGGACCTTTGTTGGCAAAGTAATGTCTCTGCTTTTTTTTATGCTGTCTAGATTGGTCATAATTTTCCTTCCAAGGAGTAAGCGTCTTTTAATTTCCTGGCTGCAATCACCATCTGCAGTGATTTTGGAGCCCAAAAAAATAAAGTCAGCCACTGTTTCCACTGTTTCTCTATCTATTTCCCATGAGATGATGGGACCAGATGCCATGATCTTAGTTTTCTGAATGTTGAGCTTTAAGCCAACTTTTTCACTCTCCTCTCACTTTCATCAAGAGGCTCTTTAGTTCTTCTTCATTTTCTTCCATAAAGGTGGTGTCATCTGCATTTCTGAGGTTATTGATATTTCTCCCAGCAATCTTGATTCCAACTTGTGCTTCCTCCAGCCCAGCATTTCTCATGATGTACTCTGCATATAAGTTAAATGAGCAGGGTGACAATATACAGTCCTTCCAATTAATATTCAGGTTGATTTCCTTTAGGATTGACTGTTTTGATCTCCTTGCAGTCCAAGGGACTCTCAAGAGTTTTCTCCAGAAGGACAATTCAAAAGCATCAATTCTTCGGCGTTCAGCCTTTTTTACAGTCCAGCTCTCACATCGGTACATGACTATTGGAAAAACCATAGACCTTAGTCGGCAAAGTAATGTCTGCTTTTTAACATGCTATCTAGGTTTGTCATAAATTTACTTCCAAGGAACAAGTAAAAGTAGCACCAAGAACTCCCTTTGTGGTGATGGAATATGTCTGTATCTGGATTGGGGTAGTTGTACAAATCTATGCATGTGATAAAATTGCATAGAACTACATACAGCAAAGTGCATATAATTATTGGTAAAATCTCAAAAGTGAAAGTGAAGTCGCTCAGTCGTTTCCAACTCTTTGTGACCCCATGGAATGTAGCCTACCAGGCTCCTCTGTCCATGGGATTTTCCAGGCAAGAGTACTGGAGTGGGTTGCCATTTCCTTCTCCAGGGGATCTTCCCAAGCCAGGGATCAAACTCTGGTCTCCCTCATTGCAAGCAGATGCTTTACCGTCTCAGCCACCAGGGTAAAAATCTGGAAAATCTGTAAATCACAAGCATGTCAGTGTCCTGGGTTTGATACAGTATTGCAGTTGTACAAGATGTTACCATCAAGTACACAGAGGACTTCAGTGTACTATTTTTGCAACTTTCTATGAGTCTATAATTATTCCAAAGTAAAGGTTTTTTAAAATGAAAAGGAGGCAGAGAAAGAGGGCACTCACAGAAAAAGTATTGTTCTGGTGAAACTTTTATTTCACTTGTGTGCTCTTGTGAGTCCTGGGTCACCATGTGAAATGTACTTAATGTACTTCTTGGGAGGTGGGAGGGTGGTCATCAAGGTCAAAACCAGTTTGAAAACAACTGCTCTACAGCAAGCTTGGAGACTCAAAGATCTAGAAGGAGCCAGGCAGCCAGTATGAAGAAGTCAGACAGGCCTGGTTAAGATTGTCATCACTCCTTTTCCCCATGTATCAGTCATAGTTCTTACTATAGTAGGTTTCATAACAATATAAATATCCTTTACTTCTACAGATACATGTGCTCTTTCTTAACTTTTTTAACCACATGGCACTCTTGATCTATGTGTTGTCACCACTTTTGAGAGTGAATTAGTTTTTCTGTTGCCCAGTGACAAATTACTCCAAATCATAGCAACATACAACAACATTCATGGTTTCTAGAAATGATTTAGTTGGGTGGTTCTCGCTCAGGATCTCCCAGGAAGTTGCAGTTGGATTATCAGTCAAAGCTGCAGCCTTCTGAAGGCTCAAATCTGCCAGGGAATCGACTCCCAAGCTCACTAGTTGACAAGCCTCAGCGCATCACTGACTGATGACGAGACTTGAGCTCCTCACCACATGGACATCTCCATAGGACTGTTCCCAACATGGCAGCTGGCTTCCCCAAGAAGGAGAGATAGGAAAGAAAGAGCAAGAAAGCCAGGCATCAAATTAGAAGTTCATCTTTTATAACATAATCTCAGAAATGGCATACTGGGACTTTCCTGGAAGTTCAGTGGTTAAGACTCTGTGCTGCCACTGCAGGAGATACAGGTTCAATCTCTGGTCAGGGAACTAAGATTTGGCATGCTGGGAGGCACAGCCAAAAAATAAAAAATTTTTTAAAAAGAGAAAGAAGTGACATACTATCATGTTACCATATATCTTTGGTCACACAGACAAATCCTGGTACAATAGAGGAGGGGATGACACAAGAATGGGAACAAGAGGTAGGACCATTAGGGGCTATCTTGAAGGCAGATGTCCACAAATAGAGATCTGGGGTAAGAAATATTTATCTACTATAAGTAAAACACCCATACATATATAATAAATGGCAACTAACACCAGTCTCCACGCTGCAAAGACATTAGAGTGTGGTGGAGAAACCAGTAAAAGGAAGCAAACATATCCCATTTCAAGGGGTAGCTGCTAATCATGATGCTACATGAGAAAAAAAATATAGATCCAGAGTTGCTGGATCTTCAACTTGGAAATCTTCCAATATTTGAGTACTGGCTGAAGTTTTTTGTTAACTTTAATGTGACCAAATAAAATATATAAACCATATGGATCTAGTTTACAAACCCTGCTGCCAAGTCCAGGCAAGGGTGGTGTCATGGTTAAAAGCTCAGGGTTTACTATCAGGTAGAACTGGATTCAAGCTCTAGCCATGCCAGTTACTGGTTGTATGACCTTGATGAAGCCTCAGAGCCTACCCTGTAAAGCAGAGTGGATCAAAATAATGCCATTTCACACTGCTTTGCTGAGGTTTTAGTGACACAATACATGAAATCCTTTTCGCAGGGCCTGGAATATGACAACTCAAAAAGATTGGTTTTATTATTGCTATTCTAACACCAAAGGTAAAAACTGAAACAATAACATCCTCACCCACACTGTGACTGTTAGCCACTTGGGTGATCTCAGCAAGTGCCAAGCTTGATTTAGGGGTTCATTCACACATCTCCAGAGCAGGACAATCATTACTGAGGCTGAACCTCAAAGGCCCGCTTTGCTTTCTTCACAGTTTTATCTTGGGGAGTCCTTAAACTCCAAAACAGTGTTTTGATGATATGGAAAACACAGACACAACTTGTTGATTTCTTTGCTTTCTCAACCTCCATGGTGTGAGAGTCACACAGCTCTTTTCAGGCTGCCAGAACTGACGGCCAAAAGGAAGTTTGTTTCACAACTGGAACAACAGCTTGAAAAGGACCAGGGAGGTCATCTAGGGAGAAGCAGTTGTACTCATTGTACTCGAGTGAACCTACTCAAGCCCAAGGTCTGAATCATCCCTATCATAGTCCACACCCCTGGCTATGCACTTCTCATTGAATGCCTCCAGTGACAGGGAACTCATCACTATCCCCAAAGTAGCTTAGTCCATTTTGGTTAAGAATTTTATGCATGTATTCCAGGAATATTGATTGAGCACTTACTATATATCAAGCATTGCATTTGGTGCTGGTGGTAAATGAGACACATGAGGTCTCCCATTTCCTAGTGTGGGAGACAGACAAAAACAAAGAGATGAATATATGTTTGGTAGAGATAGCTTAGTTGATGAAATAATCAATAAACAACCTGTAATAGGAATAGAAAAGAGTTTTATTGAGCCAAACTGTGGACTATAACCCAGAAGACTGCCTCTCAGATAATTCCAAGGAACTACTCCAGAGAAACATGGTTTTCAGTACAGTTTTATTTCTTGTCACAACAAAGACCATTAAACAAGTCAGGTATACTATTCCTTCCAGATTTAAACAAACAAACAAAAATTCAGCACATGCACAGTAAGTCAGTATGGCCTTGACACCTGGGAAGGGAATCTTTTCATTGAAGAAGTACCAACACTGGTGACCCAGGAAGGGAAATATTTCATCTATATTTTTAATATGGGGATTCTTTACTTCCCATCAATGCACCCTTTTCTTCAATAATTAAAACAGATGTAGGGACTTCCCTGGTTGTTCAGTAGCTAAGACTCCACACTCCCAACACAGGGGGCTTGGGTTTGATCCCTGGTCAGGGCACTAGATCCCCAAGGTGGCAACCAAAGATCCTGTGTGCAGCAACTAAGACCCAACGCAGTCAAACGAATAAATAAATAAAAACATTTTTTTAAAAGATGTACAATGTATGTTTGATGGAAAAGGGAATGGCAACCCACTCCAGTTTTATTGCCTGGAGAATTCCAAGGGCAGAGGAGCCTGGCGGAATACAGTCCCTGGGGTCGCGTAAACTCAGACATGACTGAGCGACTAACACACTCATAATGTATGTTTAATAGACCACAAATAGGCTACTGGAATTAACATAAAATTCAACTTAATGCATGTGTAAGCCAGAATGACTTCCCCATACCTGAATATAAACTTTTATCAGATTTTAAGAAGAAAAATGAAACAAGGTTAAATTTAGGGAATGATAGGAGTGGGCAAGGAGGATCCTCTGAGGCAAGGACACTCAAGCAGCTTTCTTCATGAAAAGAGAAAGGACACAATGTGAACACCTAGACTAAGAAGAACATCTCACATGAACATTTCAGCCTGGAGTGAACAAAGTAGGTATAAATGTCTTCCTTATATTCAAGGAAATCTGGACTGAACTCTTTCTTCCTGTTTACACTGCCACAAATCTCCTTGACACTTGAGAGTTAATCCTGTTACTCACGCCTCCCTGTACTTGTAGAGTTACTGGTCAGGTTGAGAAGGCTCTGTGTCTATCCTGTTGGGCCAATGTCGTCATATTTTGTCCATTCTCCTGCTTGCTTTGGTGTTTACAGTGTTTCATCCTATTATTAACATACTCAGCATTCTATCTGCATTTCCATTCAAGTCCCTAAAAATAAAGTCACAATGGCCAGTTCTGAGGGCTGGAGTCCTCCGGTAAATCTCCAAAGGCTTCTCCCAACCCCCCACAACAAATTGACAGTCATCAAGACTCCCTTTGGGGGACTTCCCTGGTGGTCCAGTTTTAAGCCTCTGCGCTTCCATTGCAGCAGGACCTGGGTTCGATCCCTGGTCAGGGAACTAAGATCTCGTATAAAGAAGAAAAGACTCCCTTCTGTTCTTCTTATCACTGCTTCAATTTCCAGCACTTCCTTCTCAATGGAAATACAATTGGAGTTGAGTGGTTCTGCTTTCTCTATACCATCTGTGAACAGAATAAAATCTGCTCCAAGCAGCAGACTGATATGTTGTCAGACAAATGATGCCCCAAGACATAAGGAAACACAGGGCACGTGCAACAGCTTGTTGACTGATTCAGAGTTATTTAGTTACTACACTAGACATCAGTAACAGTCTCATCATCTTTCTATCTTCCACACCCAGAACACTGCCAGATACTTCATGGACATTGATAAATCGTTGTCGAAAAGTATGTGTGTGAGTATTATGGAAGATATTTAGGGGAAAATTCCCCAATAAGACCAAAGACCCTGGCATCCCTAAGTTATGATTTTTCTGTTGCTGTTGTTGTTCAGTCGCTCAGTTGTGACACTCTTTGCAACCCTATGGACTGTAGCACCCCAGGCTTCTCTGTCCTTCACCATCTCTTTGGGCTTGCTCAAACTCATGTCCATCGAGTCGGTGATGACATACAGCCATCTCATCCTCTGTCGTCCCCTTCTCCTCCTGCCTTCAATCTTTCCCACCATCAGGGTCTTTTCTAATGAGTCAGCTCTTCCCCTCAGGTGGCCAAAGTATTGGAGCTTCAGCTTCAGCATCGGTCCTTCCAATGAATAATCAAGATTGATTTCCTTTAGGATTAACTGGTTTGATTTCCTTGCAGTCCAAGGAACTCTTTTTTCTATCTCATGGGAAAATGAATTGTATTGCTACAGAACAAAAATTCCCAAGACTTTAGTGACTTATAAAAACTGCAACATGTATTTCACTCGTGAACCTACAATGGGACCTGAGACAGCTTGTGTGGTCCTCTCTGCATTACCTCATGGACTTGTGTGCTTGGTGGTGGATGCTGGCTGAGACCTCAGCTGTGGCTTGTGGCTAGAACGCCTGCAAGCGACCTACCCTTATAGGTGCTTAGTTTTCTGAGTGTGGAGGCACCCTGAGAATCAGGCAGAGCTGTGCGGCTCCTAAGTGGAAAAGCATAATTTCTGGAATTTTATTCTCTAGAATAAAGTCACCAAGGATAATCTACACTCAGGAATTGGAGGGACAAGTGTCAAGGAAATATACAGATGTTTTAAAACCACCATCAATAGGACTGAATTAGACAAACAAAGGTTTGACCTTTGTTCTTAAGAAACAAATGCCTAAGAGGCTCACTGCTTTCTTAGAGATGAGCCACAGAACTGAATAAGTGAGAATAAAGAACGTGGGGCCTTCCCTGGAGGTCCAGTGGTTAAGATTCTGTGCTTCTGCTGCAGGGGGTGCAGGTTCAACTCCTGGTCAAGGAACTAAGATCCCGCTTGCTACCCAGCACGGCCAAAATAACAAAACAAAACAAAAAAGAATGTCTGCAAGTTTACTCAGAGCTCCTTAGTCTGGAAATCCTACAAGTTTGATATGTTTGAAACATGCATCTCCACAACTGTATCTAGAAGAAACAGATTCCTTTGTTTCCCAAATAAAAAGAAGCTGGAATTGTACTTCCACATGGGACCAAATTAGGACAACTTCACAGGCCAAAGTTGGGGCCCAGGAAGGTAATACCTAAATAACACTTGGCAATGCATCTGAAAAGGAATCCAGTGCCACCAAGACCCTCCGAAGAGTCGACATCTCTGGATATCTGGATATTTTCATGCTGAAGTTTGGCAAATCCTTCCATCGTGTATGGCAGAGTCTGCTCCCAAGTCTTTTATTCCTGGGCACATAGCTTGACTACATTTCCCAGCCTCCCTTGCATTTAGGTGACATCATGTGACTGAGTCCTGGCCAAAGAGATGACGCCAGAACTGATGGAGACTACTTCCAAGCCTGGAATATGCTTCACTGGTGGCTCAGTGGTAAAGAAACCATTTGCTAATGCAAGAATCACAGGAGATGCGGGTTTGATCCCCGAGTCTGGAAGATCCCCTGGTGAAGGAAATGGCAACCCATCCCAGTATTCTTGCCTGGAAAATCCCATGGTCAGAGGAGCCTGGAGGGCTACAGTCCACAGTGGTCACAAAGAGTTGGACAGGACTGAGCACACATGCACTTCCAAGCCTGATCCCTAAAAACTCTAGTGCAGTCCTCTCTTTTCTCCTTTCCCATCCACTGCCTGGATGGAATAAACATCCAGGACCTAGGGGAGGAGCCTCAGATGAGAGAGAAGCCTGAGTACATGAGTCACTAGAAGGAAGAACACAGTCTGAACAGAAAGAGCAAAAATGTTGCTACGTGAATGGAGAATAAACTTTTACTGTATTAAGGCCGTTTGGGAACTGTTTGTTATGGTTGTTTGCCAACGCTGTGAAATTGGATGTTTATTTAAGAAAGTTCATTCCTCTCCCTCTCCCACCATGAGTGGACTACACATCTCCATTTCAGTGATGGTTGGTTTGGCCTGTGGGATGTTAACAGACAAGAGGTGACATGGTATGCTTTAATACACACTTCAGTAATTCTGCACTCTCTTACGCAACAGCCCTCTTGCTCTTTTCTTATCTCCTTGAGAACAAGCTCCAGCTAGATCCTGGGCCAGAGCACGAGACACCTGACAAGCAGACCTGGATCCCGAGAACACGGTGGAACCAGGCCCAGCTGAGCCCAACATACCAGCTCCTACATCCAGAGGAGTGAGCGAGAACAAGTGATTATTGTTTTAGCCACTGACTTTTGCGATAAGTCTGTTACACGGCATACTGTGGCAACAGTTGACTGATACACAAATGAAGTGTGTGTGCCACTCTCATGGGGCTGCCATGTTAAGCTTCCACTTGATGGCTGTTCTTTATCTCACTTAAGTTTTATGCCAAAACTCTTATAAATGAAGAGGTATAAGAAAACACTTGCCCAGGGGCACACAGGAAGTTTGGTATATCAAATTCATAAGCCGAAATTTATTTCCTTCTGTGCCAAATGCACTGAGGGAATGTGAAAAAAAAAAAAAAAGCAGACAAAATCAGGAAGGTCTGGAACAGAACTTAGGATGTTTCCACAAAATGCCAATTTAAAAGTGCTTGTCTGGTCTTTCCTGGTGGCACAGTGGATAAGAATGTGCCTGCCGCTGCAGGGGACACAGGTTCAATCCCTGGTCCAGGAAGATTCCACATGCCACGGAGCAACTAAGGCCATGTGCCACAACTACTGAAGCCCATGTGCCCTAGAGACTGGGCTGCACAACAAAAGAAGCCACCACAATGAGAAGCTCTCGCACCTCAAGAGAAGCCCCTGCTCACTGCCACTACAGAAAGACCTGACAGCAACAAAGACCCAGTGCAACCCCCTCAAAAAATAAAATAAAAATAAAAAAATAAAAGGGCTTAGTAATGCTCCTGGACATTTGGAAAGTTCAGAGCAAATAAACAGTGACCAGCTTCGCCCCCTGGGCTGTTCATTTATGGAACTGAAGATGTTGGACGGAGTGAAGATACAACTTTTCTAAGAAAGACTTGAATAGTTGCAGTATACTACTATAATGGGTTGAAAACGAAAGCAAGAACCTTTGTAGGGACATATTCAAGGTTAATTCAAGGAGAAAAACCGAACCTTGGGACACTACGTCCCTAGGAGCCCTGTGAGAAAAAGAACACAGCAAGCCTCTGGGGGCTGCCTGCTCCCACCATCGCCTTTCAGACAATGTTTGTAACAAGCGTCCTAAAGGAGCATCAGCGGTGGGGCAGGAACTGCCCATCTCGAAAAGAAGGGAGACAACGGGCCCCCAATAGCAGCAAAGAGCAGTGGAAACCTATCTGTATCTCCCTGTGTTTCATCTCTAGGACCCCTGGTTCGGATTCTTTAAGTGTGAGCCCCGCAGGCGTTCACCTCCAGAAGAGGGAAAGGGGGTGGGGGATTTCCGGGAAGCTAAAGGCAAAACACGTGGGGACTGCACTGGGATGGGTGTCTCCTGCAAGCTGGGACTGCTGTAAAGCGCGCGAGCACGTCTGCACATCCATACTCAACAACGATACACTGCACACTTAGTACACCCACACCCAACCGTACGCCCTTCCCCCCGCCGACCTCCCACGCCCCTGCTGCGGCTGAGCAGCGAATTTCCGGAGAGGAGTGAGTGCAGCCCCCTAGAAAACCGAGGGCGTGGCACCCACCCTGGCGGCTCCTGCTGCCTCCACCTCGGGGTCCAGGGAGCTGGGGGAACTGGGTAAAGGGACCGCGCGCGCGGGAAGAACGGGGTCCAGCAGGGCGGGCAGCAGGGCGGAGGGCGCGGTGGGGGAGTGAGCGACCCGCGATGGCCCCGCCCCCCGGCCGCCGGCCCCGCCCCCGCTGCGGCGGGCGAGAGGAGGGGAGTGGCGGGCGCGGCCTATATAAGGCGAGGGGCGGGCGCCGCTCTTTTGTCTTTTGCTGCAGCAACGCGAGTGGGAGCCCCGGGACCGCGGACTGCAAGCGGAACTTCTCGGTGAGCGGCTCTCTGGGGCGGAGGCCCAGTCCGGGTGGGGTCAGAGCGGGTTTTCCTGGCGGGTGCGCGGGGGCCTCGTCGGGCGCCTTTTCCCCGACGGGATGCCGGGGCGGGCGGGCCACACCCTGGGGTTGCGGAGCCGGGTGCGGGACGTGCCCAGATCCTCGGCTTCGGGCTGTCGGGAACGCCCCAGCCCGAGTGCCACGTCGTGGAGCGGAGGCGGGGAGGGTAGAGGGGGCCGCTGGCTTCCGGCCAACCGCCTTGATTTGCCCGCTAGAATTGTTTTAAGAAAATGGCAGACAAGCCCGACATGGGGGAAATCAACAGCTTCGATAAGGCCAAGCTGAAGAAGACTGAGACGCAGGAGAAGAACACCCTGCCGACCAAAGAGAGTGAGTCCGCCCCCGCCTCCGGGTCCGCGGGCTCCCAGCCCAGTCCCCACCCCGCCCTTCCCGTTAACCCAGCCCCACACCCCATCCGGCAGTTGCTTCCCATCGGGCGGCCTCAGCCCCTGTTTCTGTTGCACAAAGCGCCTCTCTCTTCCCAGCCCCACGCCTCTTTCTTAATCCCTAGACCTCGTGGGTGCCTTGCCCAAACCAGGTTTGCAAGCGCCCCGTTTGGGGGGGTTTGCCAGGGGTCCCCATCCCCCCAGTGTCCATTTCCTGCTCTCTCCACAGCCATTGAGCAGGAGAAGCAAGCAAAGTGAAATTTCCCGCGAACCTGGAGGATTCTCCACCGCATCATCTTGGAGACCTTAGCCGTGATGTGGAGGAAGAGCCACCTGCAAGATGTACACGCGCGACAAGCTGCACTGTGAACCCGGGCACACCGTGCCGTCGCCACCGGCCCGCGGGTCTCTGAAGGGGACCTTCCAATCGGACTGCCAAATTTCTCCGGTTTGCCCTGGAATATTATAGAAAATTATTTGTATGATTAATGAAAATAAAACACACCTCGTGGCATGGCTGGCGTGCTCTCTCTCTTAGTTGAGTATGCGTGGGTAGTGCCGCTGCAGCGAAACCCCGGCGGCGCGCAGGAATCGGGAGTTCCTGCCGCAGAGCGGGGGAGGGGGTCGCAGAATGGGCTGGCTTGGAGGGGACCATTTTTTAGTTTTGGATTTGCCTGTTCCTCCGTAAGATTTCATAGGTTATTAGCCACTTATTCTTGCTTATAATGCAATCGATGCAAAATTTAACCCCACTTTTAAGTTCCTGGAAGCTGTCTTGGAAAATGCTTTGGCAAAAGGACATAATTGTTTTTGATAAGCTTTTCCAGTCCCACCGTTTTTTGTTTTTGTTTTTGTTTTTCTGGCCGCCTCTTAATTCTGATGACCACCAGGAGAGAACAGAGAGTTCACGTTAGAGAAGAAAGGGGGGAAAAGACGGAATCCAGAATGTTGGAAATTGGGCGAGGTCACCAAAGTACCCCGGTAGCTTTCTCTTGGGGCCTAAAAGAGGAGGCATGGGAACAAACAAAGGCGGGATCCAGGGAAAGAATGCCAGACTATCAGAACTGGAGGAACCAGCACCAGAACTAGAGGAGCTATGGGGGACAGCCTAGCTTTTTGTCTTTTAACCCGAGCTCAAAAGCGTTAGCCATTAGAGGGAGTGCTGGGCTGAGCAGCCTCGGGTGCTGTGATCAGCAGGAAGGGTGGGGATGTGGAGGGAGGGCTGGCGCCGGCAGGGGCAGCAGAACCCTGCTGGGTCACACCCCTGGCCCCATAGGGAAGGGCCGAGCCAGCCGCAGGCCTTAAGGAAGGAGGAAAGCCTGATACGGTGGGGCTTTCTGAAGCTTAAGAACAGGCTTGTGATTCTGGATGGGGGAGGAGGTTGGGGGGTGGAGTTCCTTCAAAGGAGGGTGGTGGTAACACATTGTATATTGATTTGTCCCGTCAGGCTTTCCTAGTAGCTCAGTGGTAAAGAATTCGCCTGCTTATGCAAGAGACACAGGAGATGCAGGTTCAATCCCTGAGTTGGGAAGATACTCTGGAGGAGGGAATGGCAACCCACCCCAGTATTCTTGCTTGGAAAATCCCATGGACAGAGGAGCCTGGCGGGCTATATAGTCCATAGGGGTCCCAAAGAGTCAGAAACTGCTGAGCATAGAGTGCACTGCCTGACAATCAGTGGCTGAATGGTGGGTGAGGGCAGGTATTTGAAGTGTGACGCCTGTCCAAAGGGACCTTAAAATCCAGTGGGTAAGACCTCTGGGACCACAATCAGGGACACCTAGGCTGAGGGAGTTATTGCCCCTTTGACATAGAGGGGCTTGACAGTGAGACCTGTGCTATGGAGGCTAAGTGGGCCTGGGAAAGAGAAATAAGGGACACACACAAGCCATCAGGCCAAGGGACACTAATCTTTACTGGATGTATGCTATGGGCCAGGCACTGTGCTCAGAGCTTTAATTTTCAAAAACTATTAAGGCAGGATCACTGCCTTAATGCATGCGATCCCTGGGTTGAGAAGATCCCCTGAAGGAGGAAATGGCAAGCCACTCCAGTTTTCTTGCCTGGGAAATCCCATGAACAGAGGAGACTACGGGCAGGCTACAATCCATGGGGTCACAAAGAGTTGGACACTACTCAGCACGCTCATGCATGCATGCACGCATTAAGGCAGAATGATTATCATCCCATGTTACTGATGGAGAAACCAAGATTCAGAGAGACAAGGAATTTGCTAAAGACACACAGCCAGTGAGTAGTGGAGCCAGAATGTAGGGCCAAGGGGGTTCTTTGGGGGACCTTAACAACCGGACGTTCAATATATCTCTTGTGTCTGTTTCATGAGCATCCACTCCTTGAAACATTAATAATTGCACCAGTTGGGGTCTATTGTTGGTAGACTGAGGAAAAAGGAAATAAGAAATCACTACCACCTTCAAAAAACAGTAGCACAGTTGTCTGCGGGGCAAGAGGGCTTTGGAGGAAGATAAAGCTGGATGGGGGATCAGTGGGCTGGAGTGAGAGAGATTGGGAGTGCCTCTGCTGTTTTCCGTGGGATGGTCAAGGGGGGAGTCTCTCAGAGAAGGGGGCCTGCAACAAAGATCTAGGGATTCGAGAAGGAGAAAAGTAAACATCTGGAGGGATAAGATAGGCATGTTCCCTAGGGGAGGAACAGCAAGTGCACGCTCACCCAGTGGCCGCTGAGGAAGAACAAAAAGCTGGGCTGGAATGGGCATGGCCTAGGGAGCTGAGGTGTGAGAGGCCAAGAAATGAGGGGGCAGGTCTTGACATCCTTGGGCTGTTGGAAGGTTGACTGCTGAGGGATTCCGTGCCCCCATCCCAAGGTGCTGCATAGGCACCCCTCATGGGGATGAAGCATCCTGTCTGGCCACACCCCACTAAGGCCCTTTCTGGACCAGCCTGCTCTCCAGGGGCTCCATCTGGGACATAGGTCGCAGGCCCTCTACTCCCCAGATCCCACCGACTCCTCGTCCCCAGTGGGGTCACCCAGGAGAATAGCTTCAGATTCCCATTCCTGTGACCCTCTTCTTCTCAGAAGATTCCCATGACTTTCTCACCTCCTCCCCAGGAAATCCTTTCTGTTCTGAGGTGGTGGGGAGCCCACGATAGCCTTGCTCTTCCTAAGAATTTAAGAAGACAAAAATAAGGAGGAGATTTAAGACACTTTTGCTTTTCCACTCAGAGACAGTGATCGAATGGGGCCCGGCCCTGGTGGGGAAAGGAGATGCGGATGGGCAAAGCGGGTGTGAGTTATCATTTCAGAAAGCTGATCACACTGCACTGGTTTACGGGGCAAGGCTGCCCTTCCTCACCCCATCCAGGCTCCTGAGCTGTTTCAAGGAGTGCTCATCTAGATACCTCTCAGCCTGAATGGTAGAACCCCCAGAAGACAGACCCAGAGGGCCAAGTACTGGCCAAGAGGCCCACCTTCCTAGGCCCCAACTCTTTCCCCCCGGTTGATCCCAGGAAATCCTACGGGTGTCAGAACCAAGAACTGGGGTATCAGAGAACGCTGAAGCACCTCAGGCCTACCCTCACCCCCCTCCTCCCTCCCTTATCCCACCATTTTTATTCCTCCCCACCTGGGAATAGTGACACCTTTGAGAAAGTTATACTGAATTACTGGTTTCTGCCCTTTTCCTCCTATCTAAGCATTCAGGAACCAGTTATTGATCCAATAACAAAATGAGGCTTGCTTTGAAACTAGAATACAATTTGTAATGTTCCTTTTTAAACACACCTGAATTGAATTTCTGGTTTCGTTTCCTTTTTAAAAAAAAAAAATTATTTTTGGTTGCACTGTGTCTTCATTGCTGCACACGGGCTTTCTCTAGCGGTGGTGCATGGGCTTCTCATTGCGGTGGCTTCTCTTGATGCAGAGCACGGGCTCTAGGGCACACAGGCTTCAGTAGTTGCAACTCGTGGGCTTTAGTTGCTCCCCAGCATGTGGAATAATCCCAGACCAGAGATCAAACCTGTGTCTCCTGCACTGGCAGGTAGATTTCGATCCACTGTACCACCAGGGAAGTCCTGGTTTCATTTTCTTTCTATTTATTTACTTATTTATTTGACTGCGCTGGGTCTTAGTTGAGGCATGTGAGATCTAGTTCCCTGACCAGGGATCGAACCTGTACCCCCTGCATTGGGAACATAGAGTCTTAACCACTGGACCACCAGAGAAGTCTCTCATTTTCTTATTTCATTTCTAAGACAAGCTTTGATAATTAGGCTTCCATGTTGTGAATAGGGCTCAGGGCTTGGGACTTTCCACTGTCATAGGGTGCACCAGAGTGCTCAGGAAGACAGAAGGCCCCACACACACACTCCACCTTCTGTTCACTAAGCATGTGCTCAGCGCCTTGTATGTACCCCAGGCTGCTGCAGCTGGGAAACCAGATGGAGGCCACCTCAGGGAGCACCTAGGCTAGATCAGAAGGAAGTCCCAACACTTCCCAATCCCCCAGATTGCTCCCCCACCCTCTTCTCTCACCCTCAGACAAACACTTTCTCTTCTCAGGCAATATTAGATGCCTTAAAATAATAGTCTCTCTAGATCCCTCACTCAGCTTCCCCTAATGTTAGCATCTTACTTCTTCGTAGTCCAGGTATCACAATCAATAAATTAATGTTACACTATTATTAATCCCACTCCTGGGCACATACTCAGACAAAACTACAATTTGGAAAGATACATGCACCCCTATGTTCATAGCAGCACTATTTACAGTAGTGAAGACATAGAAACAACCTAAACATCCATTGACAGATAACTAGATAAGAAGACATGGTACATATACACAATGAAATATTCCTCACCCATTAAAAGAAATGAAATAATGCCACTTGCAGCAAAATGGATGGACTGAGAGATTATTGTACTAAGTGAAGTAGGTCAGAAAAAGACAAATGCCATATGATATCACTTATATGTGGATTCTAAAATACAACACAAATGAACTTACCTATGAAGCAGAAACAGACTCACAGATACAGAGAATAGACTGTGATTGCCAAGGGGGAGGTGGGGGGAGGGGAGGGAAGGACTGGGAGTTTGGGATTAGCAGACGCAAACTATTATATGTAGGATGGATAAACAAGTGCCTACTGTATAGCACAAGGAATTGTATTCAATATCTTGTGATAAACTGTAATGGAAAAGAAGGAAACGGCAACCCACTCCAGTGTTCTTGCCTGGAGAATCCCATGGACAGAGGAGCCTGGCGAGCTACAGTCCGTGGGGTCGCAAAGAGTCAGACACAATTGAGCAGCTAAGCACACATGGCATGTGTGTGTGTGTGTGTGTGTGTGTGTGTGTGCACGCGCACTAGGTTACTTCAGTTGTGTCCCATTCTTTGCCACTCCATATATATTTAACTGAATTACTTTGCAGGACACCAGAAACTGACACAGCATCATAAATCAACTATACTTCATACTTCAACTATACTATATTTTCTCAAAAATAAACATTTTAATTATCCTACTATTAACTAAGTAAAGATCTTATTCAAATTTCACCAGTTTTTCCATGAATGTCCTTTCTCTGTTCCAGGATCCTATCCAGGATCCCACATAACTTTCAGTTATTTCTCTTTAGTCTCCTGCAATCTGTGATCGATCCTCAGTCTCTCCTTTTTTTTTAATGACCTTGACACTTCTTATAAGTGTACTGTCAAGTCTCTCCCGAATGTATCTCAATTCAGGTTTGTCTTGTTTTCCCATGATTCGACTGATGTCCTAGATGTATTTTTGTAAGCTGCTTCACATTCTTTTTGGAGTGGAAAGAAAATGCTAAGTGCCTTTGTTCCCATGCTTTTCCCCACCTTCTGTCATTTCCCTTGAATGGGAAAATCCCTCCTGTGTTTCTCCTCTCTACTCTTCCTGCACTGCTCAACCAGATGTTCAGGAAAAACTCTCCTGTTTCTTCTTTACTGCAACACTCTACTCAGAGAATACCCTACCTCGGGTCACCAAATGGATGGGTTTTCCACACCAGGCAATTCTCTGATTCTCCAGACACCAGCTGGGTGTCCCACAGTTCAGTTCAGTTCAGTTCTGACGTTGCCTACCCAGAGTTAGCAGCAGAGCGCGCAGGCTATGGGCTCAGTGCCACAAAACTGCCCTCTCCCCCAACTTCAGACACCAACTGCAAGCCTGGCTTGACAGTAGGCATTTAATAGACTGAGGCTGAGCAGAGCACACCATGACCCAGTGACCCCAGGCCTAGTGGTGCATTCCAGAGAAATGTGTTCACCAAAGGACATGTCCAAGAATGTTCCACTCATATTAGTAAGAGCACAAACAACCCAAATGTCCATCAACAGAATGAATAGACAGATCCGATGTATTCACACAGTCAGTCATTGAGTTACTCATCAGTAAAAAGGAGCCAAGTGCTGATACCTAATATTGTGTGATTAAATTTGGATGACATTCTAGAAAAGGCTAGAATACCTTTTGATCATACAAGTAACAGTACCTTCTGGGGTGATGAAAACACTGTATTCCTTGACCAAAGTGGTCACTATGTGAGTGTGTATGTGTGTAAAAAGTTATCAAGGTGGACACTTACCATTCATGCTTATATGTTTCAGTAGAAAGATTTTATAATCCTATGAAGAGCTAAGGGTTCCCAGGTTGTAAGACTGCATACTATTAGCTCAGAGGAAAAAGCAGAAAATTATATAAACAGAGCCCGTATCTGGTTCCAAGGGGCAAAAGGAAACCACGTTCCTCTGGCCGTCTCCTTCCTTCTTCCCTGCCTTTGAGTGTTTTCCCCACTTTGAATGACCCTCCATCTCTTTTCTAATTTGTCAAACATTAGCCATCTTACAAAACCTTACAAATCACCACCTTCTCCAGTTAATCCACCTGGATTTCCCACCAATGGCATTCTCTCTGTCCTACCTGCCTCTCTCTACTGGTTCCCGCACACATCTACCACCTTCTTCCTTAGACTGAAAAGAAGATATGTATTCATTGATACTGGTGACTCCCACAGTAGCCAGTATAATAAACACTCAATAAACCTTATTGAACTGTCACTGAAATACCCCACCCTGGCCACCTCACCTGGTCCATCTTGGCCACACTCAAGCCAGGCTGCTACCAGGCCCTCCGCTGTCTTACTGTGGATTCTCTTGTACATTGACAGGGCCTAAGCATGATGGGTGTGTGGTGCAGGGAAGCCAAACAGCTTCATTTCCCTCCCAGAACCAGAACAGGATGCAGTCCTATGACAATGAGGGGAAGTACAGTGAATTCACAATGAGGCTGTTGGTGGAAAGCTATTTATTAATTACCCAGATGGTAACTGAGTCTCAACCAGTTCAAAGATTTTAGATATTGGGTTGCTGATTTCTGTGAAATGCAGAGGCTGTGTTCTTGTTCAGTTCAATTCAGCTGGCATTTTTTGAGCACTCAGTGAGTGCTTATCACTGTACTAAGCCTATGGAAGCTGTAAAAGACAAAAGCCAACAAACTATGAAAGATGCAATGAAGTAAATGGTAAAGAGAGAGAGAAGCCCAGCACCATGGGAAGTTACGTGAAGCAGCTGTTAACTCTGGACAGGAGGCTGCTTCATGGGGAAGAAGCATTTGAATGAAGACCCAGAGGAGCAAGAATGAGAGCAGGGCTTTCTTAACAGAAGGAGGAGTAATGCATAATGATACCATAGCACTTCCATGGGGAGAAAGAGCAATGGTTCAATGAAAACAGAAGAAGCTTCAAAATTACCCTAGAAAGGTAAGTTGAGCTCTTTATCCTGTAGACAGTTGAGAGCCATTGCAGATTTGAGGTTGGGGCAAAGTGATCTGGAATGTATTTGGTAGAATGTAAAGGATGTTGTGGCAGACACAGAGGGTTATCTACCTGACCACTGTCATCACCTCCACCATCATCACCACCCCCACCATCACCACCACCACCACCATCATCATCACCACCACCACCACCATCACCCCCACCCCCACCACCACCATCACCACCACCATCACCACCATCATCATCACCACCTCCATCACCATCACCACCACCACCACCACCACCATCACAACCACCACCACCACCACCACCACCATCACCACCACCACCACCATCACCACCACCATCACCACCACCATCACCATCACCACCACCATCACCACCACTACCACCACCACCACCAGTTCTACCCTCACCACCATCACCACCACCACCATCACCACCACCACCACCACCATCACCACCACCATCACCACCACCATCACCATCACCACCACCACCACCACCAGTTCTACCCTCACCACCATCACCACCACTACCACCACCACCACCAGTTCTACCCTCACCACCACCACCACCACCACCATCACCACCACCACCACCATCACCACCACCACCATCACCACCACCACCACCACCACCACCACCACCATCACCACCACCACCACCACCATCACCACCACCATCACCACCACCACCACCATCACCACCACCACTACCACCACCATCACCACCATCACCACCACCACCACCACCACCACCACCATCACCACCACCACCACCACCAGTTCTACCCTCACCACCATCACCACCACTACCACCACCACCACCAGTTCTACCCTCACCACCACCACCACCACCACCACCATCACCACCACCACCACCACCATCACCACCACCATCACCACCACCATCACCATCACCACCACCACCACCACCACCACCAGTTCTACCCTCACCACCATCACCACCACTACCACCATCACCCCCACGTCTAACATCACCACATACTTCTCATTCTTTACCATCCTGCCTTCTTCATGGTCAATGGAAGCTCAGTTGTATTTAGATATGAAGCAGCTGATGAGCTTCAAGGGACACAGCCCCAGGAGTGAGTCTTGATTATGTAAACCTAGGGATCCAGGGGTTCAGCATCACAGAAATTTGTGAGGTTGTTTTGTTTCTGTGTGATTGTCACAGGGATTAGGGGACACTGTTGTCAGTTCATGGACAAGGATCAGAAATGCTTGACATCCTGCAATGCACAAGACAATCCCACACACCAAAGATTTGTCCTATGCCCTGCATGACTTTTTAAAAGACTCTTCATTGTAGTGTAATTATGTATAGAGAAAAACACACAGGTCATAAGCCTGATTAATCTTCACAAACTGAACATACCTCAGTGCCTACTTCCAGTCATACACTGACCCTAACTTCTGATAGAATGTACACCAGTATGCCCACTTGTGAACTTTACATAAATGAACCCATGACTTGTGAGTAAACCACTAGGCATTTCTGTAGATGAATATCTCTTTATAATCATTAACTCCAACAACAACAAATTTTGCACAATTTTATTCTACATTGCATTTTCTGAGAATGCAACCATCATGTAAATTTAAATTAAGGGATGTGATGCTGTTTTTTAAAGCTCAGAGTTTTACAAATAGTTGATCGCTACTGCAGAAAATCAATGCACTGAGAGCAATACCTCTTCTGGTTTTTAATTGTTGATACAGCACAGTTGTGTCAGTTTTCATCTGAAGCTGCTGGGTTCAAGGTAATGCTACATACAGGTCAAACATACATAAAGTGCAGACTGCTTTTTTATGTGCAGAATATTTTTGTGCTATATTTTTTCATTTTTTTTAAATTGGAGAATAATTATTTACCATGTTGTGTTGATTTCTGCCATACAACAATGTGAATCAGCCACAAGTATACATATGTCCCTTCCCTCTTGAACCTCCCTCCTCACTCCCACACCATTCCACCCCTCTGGGTTGCCACTGAGGACTGAGTTGAGCTCCCTGTGTTATGTAGCAACTTCCCACTAGCTATCTATTTTACATATGGTAATATATATATTTCATTTCTACTCTCTCAATTCATCCCACCCTCTCCTTCCTGCACTGTATCCACAAGTCTGTCCTCTATGTCTGTGTCTCTATTCCTGCCCTGCAAATAGGTTCAACAGTACCACTTTTCTAGATTCCGTATATACGCATTAATCTATGATATTTGTTTTTCACTTTCTGACTTACTTCACTCTGTATAACAAGTTGAGTTTTATCCACCTCGCTACACTGACTCAAATTCACTCCTTTTTATGTGTGCCATATTAGTCAGTTTTTGACAGCTTGTGCTCCTGCAACAAACATCTCCAAAAATGTCGAAGGCTTACAATGACAAAAGATTTGTCTTTGTTGTTCATATATACACCAGCGGAAGCTCTGCTCCTGTTCCATACGTCTTTTTCACTACGAAAGCCAGGCCAAAGGAGCAACCTGTCATGGCAGAAGGAAAGAGGAGTGGCAGAACCACACAATGGCTTTTCAAGCTCTTCTCAGAAGTGACACTTTTATTCACATTACATTGACCAAAGCAAATCATAAAGCAAGCCTGACATCAATTGAGCGAGGCAATATAAGCCCCTTGCCATCAGGCTGGGATATATAATTCTGATATAGCGAAGGCAGGGAATAATTTGGAGTCCTAATATAATTTACCATATATACTGAAATGTATATCCGTATAATTTTTGTAAATTATCTTTATTTCACTTTTATATTTCCAATGAGGACTTGTAAGGATTTGTTTTTTGAGTATGGGTGTGGATAGATTATATTATCTTTGATTTTCATTTCAGGAAAGAGGAGTGCTATAAATTATTTACACAAAAGGAGAAGTTGGTTCTAAGAGGCTGAGAACCAGTGGTCTGAATCAATCATGGTAATTCCATTCCCTTGCAGAAATTGACTAAAGAATACATATGGGTTGCAATTCTGGCCAGGGAGACTCAAGAGGAAACTCTCAGGAGGACTTCTGAGATGATGGTAACTGTGCTTTGAGGAAATAAGGGAAAATTGCACATGTCACTGTGTAAACATGTTAACCTTGAACCACAACAGTCATCTTAAAGCCACAAAGGGCCACGCCAAAATGCTGAGAGTGGAAAAATGAAAAGAATCTGGGTAACTGAGGAGCTGCTAAGTTTTCCTGAAAATGTCTCATCTTTGAACTTTTTGTTATATGAAACAATACATTTTTCTGATATTCAAGGAAATCTGTAGTTGAGTTTTCTGTTCCTGGTAGTCAAAAGTATGCTACAATCACCTGGAATGGGAAGACTCTGGGGGCAGAGATGTTAGTATGTAGAATATTGTAATAGTTCAGGCAAGAGTTAATGAGGGCACTTCTCCAGGGGTCCAGTGGTTAAGAATCCATCTTCCAATGCAGGGAACGTGGGTTCCATCCACAGTCTGGGAACTAAGATCCCACCTGCCACAAGGCAACTAAGCCCCAGAGCAGCCAAAACAAAAAACAAACAGAAACAAAACAAACAAAAAGAGGAATGAGGCCTTGAATGAGAGGAAGACCTGCACATAGTGGTGTGTTGGTAAGTGCTTCACAACCAGTTCTCACTTCAGGGTGGAGGTGGATAGGAGCCAGGTTTGTAACATTTGTCAACATCTATTGGCTTCCATGGCGGCTCAGATGGTAAAGAAGCTGCAGCAATGAAGGAGACCTCGGTTTGATCCCTGGGTTGGGAAGATCCCTTGGAGGAGGGCATGGCAACCCACTCAAGTATTCTTGCCAGGAGAATCCCCATGGACAGAGGAGCCTGGTGGGCTACAGTCCACGGGGTCGCAAAGAGTCAGTCATGACTAAGAGACTAAGCACAGCACAGCAATTATTGCCAACACCAAGCTACCAACAGTTTAACCACCAGCTTGTCTGCTTTCCGAAAATTCAACAATTGGATCTTTGCAAGATGGCACCAGCTGGCTTCAGCACACCCCTGGCTGTGTGCATAGGAAACCCGGATGAATAGGCGGGACTAGTAAGACTCCAGATTATGTGGGCAGTTACAGAAGCCATAATCTGACAAACAGGCAAACAGAAACAAACTTTTGCTCATCTCTGCAACTTCATTTCTATGCTTCAAGAGTGGAAGATCAAAGCATCCGATAACCGGGGCATTTCCCATGAAGTACACTGGGAGACACAGTATCACTTTGGAGGGCAATTTTACAGTCAACAAATAAGTGAAAGTCCCTCAGTCGCGTCTGACCCTTTGCGTTCCCACGGCCTGTAGCCTGCCAGGTTCTTCTGTCCATGGAATTCTCCAGGCCAGAATACTGGAGTGGGTAGCCATTCCCTTCTCCAGGGGATCTTCCCAACCCAGGGATCAAACCCAGGTCACCCGCATTGCAGGTGCATTCTTTACCATCTGTGCCACTAGGCAAGCCCCAAATAAGGATCATAAATTAATTTTATGACCAGCACATTGTATAGAGATACAATAAAACGAGGCCATGATAAAGTGGGTGTCTCTGGCACTGAGCCCTGGGATGGGCAGGGTGAACTTGTAAGACATCTCAGTGTCCTAAAACCTACATCAGGCAAAACACCAATGGGAGTCTGGGGGGAAGCATATGGTGGGAGGAGAGCAGGCTAGGTTGGCCAGAATCAGCAAGCTATTGGGGCCAGTCAGAGTGGAGATACTATAGTTCAATCCATGGATGCTATTATCAATCTATGGTGCATGGGCATGCTCAGTTGCTAAGTCAAGTCCCACTCTTTGCAACCCCATGGGCTTTAACCTGCCAGGCTCCTCTGTCCATGGGATTTTCCAAGCAAGAATACTAGAGTGGGTTGCCATGCCCTCCTCCAAGGGATCTTCCCCACCCGAGGATGGAACCCATGTCTACTGTGTCTTCTGCATTGGTAGGCGGATTCTTTACCACTGAGCCACCTGGCAAGCCCAACTGATCCATTACTTTCTCCATTTATTCAACCACAATTTATTAAGCATCTGTTAAGTACTGGGTCCTAGGCTAAGTATGCTGGGGATAAACAAAAGGAATTTCTCAGACCTCATACCCTCAAAGGTGAGATGAACAGGTAAGCTAGAGTAATGACAAAATACAGGAACTCCATATTCTGATTTAAAACTAAAAGGACACTAGTCTTATTTTATTTAACTTCACAGTGAATTTCAAAAGACTGAACACTTAACACTGAGAGATGGCCCTGCTGGCTCTTCCCTGAGGTTTCTCAGCATTTACTCTGAATTTCTGTAGCATTTCTCTCTCTGTATTATTCAATTGATGCAGTTCGTACAAATCAAAAAGATCAGAAGGATTTTGTTATGGGTGAGCAGATAAAAACCACTGGCCCCATGGATGTTATGCAAGATTACGGAGCACCTAAACCGCAGTTGAGAAAACTTCCTACATTATGGAGAAATCCTCTTCTCTAGGAAACAGAAAAATTCTCACTCTCCTATCAGTATAGCCCCCAAATCTTCATCTGAGGTATCTGTGGCTAAAAAGAACCTATTCTTTGAGTTACTTTTTTCATCCAAATGTTACCTCCTGCCAGGCTGTCTCTGACTTTGTTTCCTGCTACTAAGATGCCAGGTTATTTGTATATGGCTTGTTCTTAGAAAGAAACCAGTGAAGTGCATGATCGTATCATGAGGGTTCTTTGGTTTTTTATTTTTAAAAATCTTATCCAACCTGGCTTAAGCAAAAATAATTTTTCATTGAGTCATACCAATGAAAAATCCAGGAAGTAGGTTTAGGTTCTGCTTCAGGTATGTTGATGTGACAATAGTCCCAGGGACCTGCTTTCTCTCTCACACAATCTCTCACTTCAGACTTCTTTTCAGACTGACCCGTGCCCTCATGATGATAATACAGCTGCTGGAGCCCAGCAACTACATCCTCTCAGGGGTAAGAACATCAGAGAAGAGAGAGCCTCAACCAGTTCAAACAAAAACCCTGGACCTAATCTTCAACTACCCAAGTTAGGTCAAGTGGCCATCCCTGACACGATTACACTGGCCAGGATAAGGCAAGACAGAGCCTGGTTTAAAACTAGGTCCCATAATCACCTCTGTGGAAGAAGAATCTAAAAACAGTGGGTGTATGTATATGTATAACTGAGTCACATTGCTATACAGCAGAAACCAACACAACATTGTAAATCAGCTATACTCTAATAAAAATTAATTTTCAAAAAGTAAAATAAGGTTAAAAAGCTAGATCTCATGCTAGCCCTGGAGAGAAAGTTTTTAAGGAATTGGCTCACAGGATCATGGAGACTAGCAAATGCAATCTCTATACTGCAGGTTGGAAACTGGGACAGTTCTTCTATGTTATAGTCTTACAGCAGAATTCCTTCTTCTCCAGAAAATCTCAACATTTGCTCTTCATGCCTTCAACTGATTGAACGAGGCCCACCCATATTATAGCCATAATCTCTTTTACTTTAAGCTTGTTGTTGTTCAGTCATTAAGTCAAGTCTGACTCTTTGCAACCCCACGGACTGCAGTATGCCAGGCTCCCCTGTCCTTCACTATCTCCCAGAGTTTCCTTAAATTAATTACTTCAAGTTAATTGATTGTAAATGTTAATCACATCTACAAAATGCCTCCACAGCAACTTCTATGTTTGACCACATAATTGGGCATCATAGACTAGTCAAGTAGAAACAAGATATTAACCATCATCACAGGCTTCCCTAGTGGCTCAGATGGTAAAGAATCTGCCTGCAGTGCGGGAGACCCAGGTTTGATCCCTGGGTTGGGAGGATCCCCTGGAGAAGGAAACGGCAACCCACTCCAGTATTCTTGCCTGGAGAATTCCATGGACAGAAGAGCCTGATGGGCTACAGTCCATGAGCTTGCAAAGAGTTGGACACGACTGAGGAACTAATACACACATACAATGCCTGAGGTTGATTGTCCATTTCATCCTCTCAAGCACCTAGATTCTAGGAGGTATTGTCTCCTTGGATCTGGGCACAGGTCCATGCAGTACCAAGCCTTGCTGACTGCAAGGAATAGCCGATACAGAAATCTGGATCCCACCCGACCCAGGGCCAGGAAATAAACTATATGCTGGATGGCAGAGCAGAAAGCTGGGAGAAGCCTCTGTTTTGAGCCTGGAATCTCCTAGCCTCCAGGCCTGAGTTGCCTACTTACAGGCTTCTTTTGAGGGAGAAGAAAAAGCTTCTATGATATTTAAGTCATTGCATTTGGGGGGATTTTCTGTTATATGAAGCTGTTATATTAGCCTAATTCTATGAGATACAAAAACCAAACAACATGCAACTCATTTAAGATGATAAACAAAGTACTAAACAAGGAACCATCTTTTTTAAAATAAAGCATAATTCAAGATGACAGAAATAAGGGACTATCCTGGTGGCCAAGTGGTTAGGATTCTGGGCTTTCACTGCCATGGTCCAGGTTCAATCCTTGGCTGGGGAACTGATATCCTACAAGCTGTGCAGCACTCCATCCCTCCACCAAAAAATGATGGAAATAAGACTAGAGAAAAATTTTTAACTATAAATATAAATTCATTTCTTAAATCCTTCTAACTTAGACTGGGTCAAAAACAATTTTGGTCACCTTTTTTTCCCCCCCAGGAAAAGCACATCAGCAACAGTTTTCAAAAAAGTTAGGGTGTTAACAAACAAAGTAAAATTCAAGCCAGAAGATAGTAAACAATTAAAGAGCATTGTCTAATATTGCCACTATCTTAAAAACCTTCACAAACTTTTATGCACTGAATAACATCTCTCTCTCTCTCTCTCTCTCTCTGTCACACACACACACACACACACACACACACACATACACTGTTACCACTTAGAAGAGTGCCAGGTCCAGATGGTTTCACAGATGACTTCTTTCAAAGCTGCAAGAAAGCAGTAACTTCAATACCTCAAAGTGTGTTTCAGTAGCTAGAAAAAAAAAAAAAAAACATATGTCTACCCAAACATTTTACACAGCCAAAATGATCCTATAAACAAAAGCTACTATGAATATCATTACAAAATTCTAAATAAAAATACTAGCAAGATTAATCAGGAAATACATCAAAATAATACTACAACAATGCTGCTAATTAAAGTTTACTACAAGAATGCAAGGATATTTTAATATCAGGAAGTCTATTGTCATCATTCAGCACATTCATTGGTAAAGGAAAAAATATGTTCACCTTGATATGAGCCTCAAAGTTTGTTGTTTATAATTTCGAGAGCTATATCTGATTTTTTTTTAAGTTCTTGGTAAACTAATAATAGATGAGTTCTTTCTTAAAAGAACTAAAAATATCTGGCTCATATTAACAGCCAACATCTTATCTAATGGTAAAACATCAGAATGGTTCCCTTTAAAATCAGGAAAGATATAAGCTTGTGAATTAGCCCCACAGTGTTTCAACATCATCCTGGAGGTCTTAACTATCACTTTAAAGTAATAAAAAGAAATAAGAGGAATTTATTATGAAAAATAAAAAAGAGAAATGTCATAATTGCAAATAATATAGTTATCCAAAGTAAGATTTGGTAAATAAATGTTAGAATTATTCAGAGAATCTGGTGAGGTTATTTAGATCACAAAGTGAACATAAATCAATTGCAGCAATAATTAGAATATATACAGACAAATGCCATTCATAAAGTAAAAAGAAAACCTAGAAGACTATATTTTCAATAAACTATGGCAGACTGTAGTTTTTAAATTCTCAGCAGCAGTAAATCCCATTCCACGTGCTTTCCCTCAGTGTGTCCTGGCCACTCCCCCATAGGAGACAGAGTTCAGGTCCCTAGCCCTTGAACCCAGTCTGGCCTTGTGACTTGCTGGGAACCAATAGAATTCAGCTGATTTCTAAGGCTAAGCCAGAAAAGGTCACGCCTGTTACCATCCATATGCCAGGTAAGAAGTCTTATCCTCTGTGGCCACCAGGTTGGAGGGACCACTCTCAGCACTCCAGTTCACAGCCCCCCACAGTCCCAGTTGAGCCCAGCCTTCCCACAATACCATCAAGGGGGCAGATGTGTGATGACACCACCTTGGAACTTCTAGACCACCCCATTTGCTACCTGAGTACCAAGAAGTGACCTCAACTGATGTGACAAGGAGCAGCATTGCCCAGCTGAACTGGCTCAAACTCTTGGCCCTCAGAATGCAAAATGGTGCAGCCACCAAGGAAAACAGCTTGGGGATTTCTCCAAAAGTTAAACATAGAGCAATCATAAGACCCAGCAATTCTACTCTTCTCCTGGAGAAGGAATGGCAACCCACTCCAGGAGGTAGAAATGGCAACCCACTCCAGAATTCCAGGGACAGAGGAGCCTGGCGGGCTACAGTCCATGGGGTCACAAAGAGTCAGACACAACTGAGTGACTAAACAACAACAACTCCACTCTTACATACATATCCCAAAGAACTGAAGGCGGAACTTGATGTTTACACACTCATGATCATGGGAGCAATAATCACAATAGCCAAAAGGGGGGGAACAACCCTAAATTCCAACAACAGATGAATGGATAAATAAAATATGATATACATGAATATTAGAATATTTATTCAGCCATGAAAGGGAATGAAATTTTTTCCCTTGATTTTTATTTATTTTTTTTCATTTATTTATATTAGTTGGAGGCTATTTACTTTACAATATTGTAGTGTTTTTTGCCATACATTGATATGAATCAGCCATGGATTTACATGTGTTCCCCATCCCGATCCCCCCTCCCACCTCCCTCCCCATCCCATCCCTCTGGGTCATCCTAGTGCACCAGCCCTGAGCACTTGTCTCATGCATCCAACCTGGGTTGGTGATCTGTTTCACAATTGATAATATACATTCAATGCTATTCTCTGGGAATGAAATTTTGATACCTACTTCAACATGGATGAACCTTGAAAACATTATGCTTAGTGAAACAAGCCAGACACAGAAGGACAAATATTGTATGGTTCCACTTGTACGAGGGACTTAGAATAGGCAAATTCATAGAGAAAACAGGAAATAGAACAGCGGTTACCAGGGGCTGGGGGAAGTGAGGTAACTAATAGTGCGTGCTTAGTCACTCAGTTGTGTCTGACTCTTTTGCAACCCCGTGGACTATAGCCCTTCAGGCTCCTCTGTCCATGGGATTTTTTAGGCAAGAATACTGGAGTGGGTCACCATTTCCTACTCCAGGGGATCTTCCAGACCCAAGGATCTAAACTATGTCTCCTGTGTCTCCTGCATGGCAGGTGGATTCTTTACCCACTGAACCATTGAAGGAAGGGAGGAGTGCAGAAGTTATTGTTGATGGGTACAGAGTTTTTGTTGGGGATGATGAAAAGTTTTGGGTATAGATAGTGGTGGTGGTTACAAAATACTTTGAACACACTTAATACCACTCAATTTTACACTTAAAAATGGCTAAAATGGGAAATTTTATATCATGTACACTTTACCACAGTAAAAAAATTTCCCTGATCCACAGACTACATCAGATAGCAAAATAAGCAGAGCCACTAATTTGAGTTTTTTGTTCAGCAGCAAAGCAGAACAAAACACGCTTAGGAAAAAATTCAAGCAAGAAATGTACAGAACACGCCAAAACTCTACTGGTGAAAATTGAGTAAGATTTGAATAGGATAGGAGAGAAATTAGTCAGAGTTCTGTAGTCAGGGTTTTTAGAGAAACGGAAGGTCCTGCCACTTCCTCCCTGTGTGTGCATGCATGCTCAGTCGTGTCCGACTCTTTGCAACTCCATGAACTGTAGCTCACCAGACTCCTCTGTCCATGGGATTTCCCAGGCAAGAATACTGGATTGGGTTGCCATCTCCTTCTCCAGGGGATCCTCCTGGACCAGGGATTGAACCTGCCTCTCCTCCGTCTCCTGAATTGACAGGCGGATTCTTTACCACTGACCCACCTGAGAAGCCCCTGTCACTTCCTCCCTAGCCTCTCTTTTGGCATTAATCTACATAATCTCCGTGACTGTCTTTAGAATGGTCCACCACCTCCCCTACCCCCACCCCTTACCCTTCCCTCCTGGGATGGCCTGCTGCTCATTTGCTCAGCTGTGTTCAACTCTTTGCAGCCCCATGGACTACAGCCTGCCAGGCTCTTCTGTCCATGGGATTCTCCAGGCAAGAATACTGGAGTGGGTTGCCATGCCCTCCTCCAGGGGATCTTCCCAACTCAGGGATGGGACCCAGGTCTCCTGCATTGCAGGTAGATTCTTCACTGTCTGAGCCACCAGGGAAGACCCCTGGGATGGCCTAATGGATGCTAAATCCATCACAGTTTGCTTCTCATCAGTGTTGCTTACCAAAACATCTGTCACCCAGAACATGGTTGGTACAAAGGGACATTTGTCCCACTATAATCTTTGTGTGTGTGTGTGTGTGTGTGTGTGAGTCACTGGCTGCACTGGGTCTCTTTGTTGCAGCACGTGGGATCTTCAGTTGTGGTGTGTGGGATCTAGTCCCCTATCAGGGATCCATCCCTGGCCCCCTGCATTGGAAGTACAGAATCTTAGCCACTAGACCACTAGGGAAGTCCCAACCCCACTATAATCTTTATCAAAGAAAGAAGTGAAAGAAAGTGAAGTTGCTCAGTCATATCTGACCCTTTGCGGCCCTGTGGACTGTAGCCCACCAGGCTCCTCCATCCATGGAATTTTCCAGGCAAGAGTACTGGAGTGGGTTGCCATTTCCTTTTCCAAGGAATCTTCCCAACCCAGGGATTGAACCTGGGTCTCCTGCATTGCAGGCAGACACTTTAGCACCTGAGTCACCAGGGAAGTCCAACCTTTATCAAACTAGTGTACAAACACATGTAAGAATATCCTTGGGGCTTCCCAGGTGGCATTAGTGGTAAGGAATCTGTCTGCCAGTACAGGAGACATGAGCTCCATCCCTGGATCAGGAAGATCCCCTGGAGAAGGAAGTGGCAACCCACTCCAGTATTCTTGCCTGGTGAATGCTATGGACAGAGGAGCCTGGTGGGCTACACTCCATGAGGTTGCAAAGAGTCGGACAAGACTGAGCATCTGAACAAGAATACCGTTATGTACATGTAATAAAAACAATACTAGAAAATCTTATTCTTTTTATTAAGCTGCAAAAGGGAATCCTTGCAAAGCAAGTCTATAGGCGCCTCCCTCATTCCCATGCTATAGGCCACCCTCTTCCAAACAGATTGCTGCCTAGCTCCTTCTTTTTAGAAATTCTAGAGGTCTTAAAGGTCATAGAGGGGCTTCCCTGGTGATTCAGATGGTAAAGAATCCTCCTGCAGGAGGAGGGTTTGATCCCTGGGTGGAGAAGAACCCCTGGAGAAGGTAATGGCTACCCACTCCAGTTTTCCTGCCTGGAGAATTCTGTGGACAGAGACGCCTGGAAGGCTACAGTCCATGGGGTCCCAAAGAGTCTGAGACGACTGAGTAACTAACACTTTCACTTCAAAGAACATATACACAAGGCAGATGAATGGCCCTTTATTTTTTTTTTTTTGAATGGCCCTTTAGACAAGGCTGTCCCATTTCTTATGCTCAGCTCGCGGCCTGAAGGTGCCAGACTGTTGGAAGCCCAACCACGGCTGTGTCTCCCTCTTCTGCCCGCAGGCTCAGAGTGCTAAGAGGGTCTTTCCAGAACCCCTCGGTCACACTCTGGGGGTGGGGGGTAGGATGTCTGCCTGGCCTATCTAGATGCCAGTCCACTTAGTCCACTTCCTCAAGCCTGGCCACCCCCAGGGGGATACCGGGCAGGTCTAGGCAAGTGGAACGCGCAGGGCTGTTACTGTCAATTTCAGCATCATGAGCCGGTCTGATGACTCCAATAACCAGTTCTTGAGTCAGCACCACCGTCCACGTGGAAACGAATTGAGCCTGGGGGTGTTTAGAATCAACCATGGGGCAGAAAGGAGGAGAAAGCACCCTAAATCCGGTCTCTAGTGGGCTCAGGGCTCCAGGGCCATGAGGGGCAAAGGGCGGCTTGAGATTCAAAAGCGCCACAGACCTGCCTCCCTGGTCCTCCGCCGCCACAGAGCCCCCGAGGGGAGGATGAGCGCCGACTGGCGGCCGGCCGTGGAGGCGGCCACAGACTGAGTGACCCGGGTAACTTGTCACACGAGAGCCGGCTCCGTGCCTGGCGGCGGCGTTGCACAACTTGTCCCATGGGACACCGTTCTGACAGAGTCCAATGGAAAGTTGCCCCTTGGAGTGAAGCTATGCAGCGGTCCTGTCTCAGCCTGTGAGGACCCCACAAGCCAGCGAGGAGCAGGCACGCTTGAGCAACGGATCTGGACAACGGATTTGCCCTAGGGCGAAGATTGTGGAAGGCATGTAGGGTCTGCCTAGAGCCTAAGTGCTTGAGATGGGGATGGAAAAAGAGGGCAGGGATAGCTGTGAAGGGTCCCCAGGGTCATACTGGTGAATTCAGGCTTTATCCCGGGCAAGATATTTTAAATATAAGTGGCTTGGAGATTTGCAGTATCAGGCCAGCACAGCGTTTAAAGAACTTCTGAAGGACTTCCCTGGCGTTCCAGTGATGAGGACTCCGGGCTCCCAGTCCAGGATTTGGGGGTTCACTCCCTGGTGAAGGAACTAGGATCCTGCACGCCAAGCGGTGCGGCAGAAGGAAAAGAAAGAATGAAATTTTGAGTTGGGCTGCCACCAGAGCTTGTTCTCTCACCAGACCCCTCCACCTCCTGTAGTCTGCAGTTATGCCCAGCTTCACCCCTGTGCATCACTTTCCCAGCCATGAAACATGTGGGATCGTGACCCTGCAAGGTCATGGGGTGCTGATTCTGGACAACACACCTAGGAACTTGCAGAGGAAAGAGGCATGCCTGCCAGAGGCAGGAGGGGGTGCCATCAACCTCCATTCCTTCTCACTGGATGATGTGGGGGGTGATGTCCCCTCCCCAAAGTGACCATCAGCACTGTATGAGGTGCTCAGGTTCCCAAGGAAAGGCTTGCCCTGGTCCCTTGGGACTGGACGCTGGACCTGCGCGTGTCCTCAGTCACTTCAGTCGTGTCTGACTCTTTGAGACCCTATAGATAGTAGCCCACCAGCTCCTCTGTCCATGGGATTCTCCAAGCAAGAATACTAGAGTGGGTTGCCATTTCCTCCTCCAGGAGATTGTCCCTACCTAGAGACTGAACCCACATCTCCTGTGTCTCCTGCATTGCAGGTGGGTTCTTTACCACTGAGTCATCAGGAAGCCCGTGGACCCTGGACACAGAACTTACCGACCTTACTGCAGGGTCAGCTTCCCTGTCCTTACTTAGATCAACACTGTCTGGACTGCCCCTATTTCAAGGATTGCCCCTTCCTCCCTGGTCCTGGACTCCCCATTCTCGGTGCCTCTGTCATCCCTCCGGAAGCCCTGGATGTGTTAGAGGGAGAGCAGACTTCTTTCATGCAAGATTGGAGGGACACGAAAGAACTCAAACCACCAGCCTGCAGGCAGCCACAAGCAGGTTCCGGGTGCAGCAGGGCGCAAGTGGTGGCTACTGGGCGGAAGGAACACTGAAGACCCTAAAGAGGGAACAAGCGCCATCTTGTGGCCATTTCTGGAGTAGCAGTAGAGAACTGGGACACGTTTCTGTATTTTGCTCCAATTCTGTCTCAGGTCTTCAGCAAAGCAGAAAAAAAAAAAAAAATCCAGAGAGTAGTGTAGTATCTGGGGGCTTCCTCAGGTGGCTCAGTGGTAAAGAATCAGCCTATAATGCAGGAGATGTGGATTCGATCTCTGGGTCAGGAACCCTGGAGAAGGAAATGGAAACCGGCTCCAGTATCCTTGCCTGGGAAATCCTACGGACAGAGGAGCCTAGCAGGCTACAGTCCCCAGTCACAAAGAGTTGGACACAACTGAGCAACTAAACAGCCTAAAGGCCAGAAACAACAAATTCAACACATTCCCTCTTCTCTGATCACAACTGACCTCCATATTTCCCAAACAGTTCACTCTGGTGGGAGGGTTGGGGATGGAGGATCCTTTATGAGCTCTTAACCTTAGAAAGCTTCCTGCTTTGACTCAACTTTGGAGTTAAGTTTGGGTTCTCAGGAGGTCTCCTACTTTCCAGGGAGCTTCCCTACCAGATCCCTGCTCTCTACGCATTCTTATTCAACACTGCATAACTTGTTTACCTTTAAGCTTGAGAGGCATTTAGAAGTAAATGGAGATACAACTTCCCTAGAGGTGGTTTTCAGAGGACCCTGACAAGAGAGTGTTAGTACAGTTATCAGGGCCTCGGCAGGGTCTACTCTGGGGCTTCTCCTCCTTTCCAAAGCCACACTCACACACGTGAATTGGGCATCTCTCAACACAAGCCTGATCTGAGTGGGTAGAGTCCCAAACCCAGACACATGGGTCCTTTTTATCACCCTTACTGCTGACCACCCCTAGGAGACAGATGTGAAGGCAGGTCTGAAGGCGCTTTGAGAAAAGCAGATCTAGGATCAATGACCACTCCCCAAGTTCTTTGTAAGAGGTGAAGATGCCTCAGAGCTTCAATATTTTTTTTAATTAAGGATTATTAATTTGCATGGAATATTTGTGTTTATGATCCTTGCAATTCTCTCCTTGGCCAATGTTTTGTCTTCTTTTTTATTTTGTTTCATTGTACATATCTTTTTAAATCACCTTAAATCTATGGTGGCATAAGTTGTGGTGTACATATTTATGAATTTGTCTTAAGTCACTTCAGTCATGTCCTACTCTGTGTGACTCTATGGACTATAGCCTACCAGGCTCCTCTGTCAGTGGGATTCTCCAGGCAAGAATACTGGAGTGGCTTGCCATTCCCTCCTCCAGGGCATTTTCTCCACCCAGGGATCAAACCTGTGTCTCATGTCTACCTGCATTGGCGGGAGGGTTCTTTATCGCTAGCACCACCTGGGAAGTCCATAGATATGTATACTGGCAAATATGTCTTGAATCCATGAATGAGTGATTAGTGAGGGAAGGAAATACCCAGGTTGGAACAGGCAGGGGTGGAAGTGAGTGTGAGAGTTGTGTTCAGGTCATGTGTGTGTGTGCTGAATCGCTTCAGTCATGTCTGACTCTGTGAAACCGTATGGACTGTAGTCTGACAAGCTCCTCTGTCCATGGGATTCTCCAGGCAAGAATGCTGGGTTGCCATGCCCCGCTCCAGGGGATCTTCCCAACCCAGGGATCAAACCCGCATCTCTTATGTCTCCTGCATTGGCAGGTGGGTTCTTTACTACTGGCTCCACCTGGGAAGCCCCTCAGATCATAGAAGGGGACGAGCAAAAGCAGCAGACAGAAAACAAGGCAGGTGTTGGTGTACAAAGATTGCTTCAGCCAGGAGCTAGTGGCAAAATGGACCTAAACTCACAAGAGTTGCCAGGTACAGTAAGAGTGTTTTCTGAGTAAACATTTTCAGAAATATTGTTTCGTGTAGAAAACTTGGTTTAGGACTATTTCAATATTTAATATTAAAAACATTTTTAAAAATCACATTTTAATTTTTAAAAGAAAATGCTTCAGCCATCAAATTTGTCAGCAAAATGAAACAAGAAAACTATGTGCTAAAAAACCGAAGTTATGTGAGCAAAATCACCAACAACCTGAAAAACCTGTTTTGTTTTGGTTTTTTTAGAGCTTCAAACTGATTGCATACTGATTGATGTCTAGTATTTGCTGTAAACTATTTCCAGAGAGACTAAAAGAAGCAAAATACAAAGGAATAGATGAAGAGACAAAACAAATGTGGGGAAATGTTCGTATATTTTGAAACTGAGCAGTGGGTTTGTGGTTCCTTTTCTTTTCTCTGTACTTTTGAATATGTTTGTTTTCATTTAAAAAAAAATATGAAGACTTTCAGTTTCAGCTAGAACACAAACACCTGGGAAATTGTCACCCTATCCTCTAAACAAGAAAAAAATAAACTCAAAATTAGCAACTTTTCTTAGATACATCAAAATACTGAGGTGGTAGGGCAAATGAAAAAGGAAGAGAGGGACTTCCCTAGTGGTCCAGAGGTTAAGAACTCACCTTGCAATGCAGGGGACATGGATTTAATCTCTGGTCCATCAGCAGATGAATGGATAAAGAAAATGTGGTGTATACATACAGTGGAACATAACTATCCATTCTTTAAAAAGAAGGAATTCCTGTCATATGCTATTAATACAATATGGATAAACCTTGATGGCATTATGCTAAGTGAAATAAGCTTATCTCAGATAGACAAGTACTGTGTGATTGAACTTATATGAGGTCTCTAAAATAGTCAGACTTATAGAAATAGAAAGAAAATGGTGGTTGCCAGTGGCTGAGGGGAATAGGAGGTAGGGAGCTGGTGTTCACTGATGTAGAGTTCTTTTTTAGAATAGAGAAGTTCTAGGAATCAGTTGCATGGCAATCTGTATGGGGTTGGCAGTATTGTAGTATACTCTTGAAAATTGTTGAGGGGTGAATTTTACATTTTATGGGGGGTTTTGCCACAGTTTTTTACAAGGAATTCTCAGATGGGACTTTCTTGATGGTCCAGCGGTTAAGACCCCACCCTTCCAATGCAGGGGACACAGGTTCAATCCTTGGTCAGGGAAATAAGATCCCACATGCTGCACAGCAGGGCCAAAAAAAAAAAAAAACCATCTCAAGAAAAAGGAGTTATCAGAGACGACGAAAGACAACAATGAAAGGGGAAAAATTAAGGATATTAGAGTAAACTGTAGCCTCTGGCACCTACAGCTTTAGTATACATTAAACAAAGCCCAGCTTCACCTCTCCAGATTAATATAAACATTTCACATAAAAGCTTCCTTCTTTCTATCATCTCACCGATACCTCATGTCTAGCTTTCAACAAAAACTGTAAGTCATCCTAAAATAAATTTTTTTAATACAGTTAAAGGAACAAAGAAAAGAGATTCAGATATGACACAGATCTTGAAATTAACAGGGAATTTTAAATAGCTATGAATAATATGTTAAGAGTTCTGATGGAAAAGGTAGACAACAGGCAAGAACAGGTGAATAATGAAGCAGAGAGAGAGAAACGCTAAGAAAGAATCTAAAGAAAATGCTAGAAATAAAAAACTATAATAGAAATGAAGACTGCCTTTGATGGCCATATGAATAGTAGTGTGTGTGCTCAGCCGTGTCTGACTCTTTGCAGCCCTTTGGACCGTAGCCCACCAGGCTCCTCTGCAGATGGGATTTTTCAGTCGAGAATACTGGACTGGGTTGCCATTTCCAAACTTTCTGACCCAGGAATCAAACCCATGTCCCCTGCATCTCCTGCGTGGTAGGTGGATTCTTTACCACTGAGCCATCAGGGAAGCCAAATCAATGGGCTTAAAGATATGTCAATAGATACTTCATAATGTAAAACAAACAAAGAAAGAAAAACAAAAACAGAAGATCCAAATATTGTGGGACAATTTCAAAAGATGTAACATACAGGTAATGGGAACACAAGAAGAAGAGAGAGCAGAGGAGAGAAATAGCTGAAGTAGTAATAGTTGAGAATTTTTCAAAATTGATCCAAGAAGCTTAGCAAATACCAATCATTATTAATACCAAAATGTCTACACCTAGTCATATATTCAAGTTGTGGAAAATCAAAAATAGATCTAATTGATAACTGTTCAAGGATATAATAGCAACAATGTATTTGGCAATTATAGCATCTGGGTAAATAAAATGAATGACAGCAAATTTACAAGGGACAAGTGGGAAGAACTGAGAGTACTCTGTTTTAAGATATCTGCACTATTCATGATACTCTTGAAGCAGTATAATCTTATTTTAAAATAGGCTTAGATTAATTGTAAATGCATACAGTAAACTCTAGAGTAATCAGTAAAAAAAAAATTTTTTTTAAAGATATATACTTGATATGCTGTGAGAAGTAAAATTTAGCAAATACTCATCTATAGGTAGTTGCAGTGTTCAGGCTTCTCTAGTTGAAGTGTTTGAGCTTAGTTGCCCCAAGGCATGTGGGCTCTTAGTCCCTGACCAGGAATCAGAGCTGTATCTCCTGCATTGGAAGGCAGATTCTTAACCACTGCACCACCAGGGAAGTCCCAGAGTGGATTTTAAAAGAGACCCAAATATATGTTGTATAGAAGAAATTCATTTTAAGTATGACGATACAGACAGATTAAAAGTAAAAGGATGGAGAAAAACATACCATGCTAAGCCTAATCAAAAGAAAGCTAGAATAGTTATGTTATTTTTGGACCAAGCAGACTTCAGAACAAGGAAAATTATCAGAGATAAAGAAGGTATTATGTAAGGATAAAGAGGTCAATTTTCCAAGAGGATGTAACAATACTGATCTGTACATACTTAACAGCAGAGTGTTAAAATTCATGAGACAAAAACTGATGGAAATGCAATGAGAAAAAGACAAAATCACTCTTTTAGTTAGAGACTTCAGCATCTGTCAGGAGTTGACAGATCTATCAGGCAGAAAATTATAAGGATATATTTGATCTGAACAGCACCATCAATCAACTGGATCTAATTGACATTTATAGAATAGTTCATCCAACGACAGCAGAATATACATTCTTTTCAAACTCACGTGTAACCCTTACCAAGATAGACCATATTTGGGCCATAAAACACTCCTCAGTGGATTCAAAAGAATACAAATTGTACAAAGTATGCTTTCAAACCCCAGTGGAATCAAACTGGAAATCAGTAAGAGTAAAAATAGCTGGAAAATCCCCAAATATTTGGCGTTTAAACAGCACATTTCTAAATAATGAGTCAAAGAAGAAGTCACAAGAGAAATTTCTAAATATTTTAAACAAAAGTGAAAATATAATTTATCAAAATTTGTGGTATGCAAAAAGTGGTTCTTAAAGGGAAATTTGTAGCAGTGAATGCATATAATAGAAAAGAAGAAATATCTAAAAATAAAAAAATCAAAGGTTCATATTATAAGTTTACAGAAAGAAGAACAATATAAGCCTAAAGGAAAGAGAAGAAAAGAAATAATAAAAACTAGAGCAAAAATCAATGAAATTGAAAACAGGAAATCAATAAAGAAAACCAATGAAGCCAAAAGCTGGTTCTTTGAACACATCCAATAAACAGATAAACCTCTAGCCAGGCTAAGCAATAAAAACAAAGAGAGAGAGGAAAGAAGAAAAGACACCAACCACTAAAAATAGAAATAAAAGAGGAGTCATCACTACTGATCCCATCACTATTGATTATTGTAAGGATAACAAAGGAATATAATGAACAACTTCACCCACAAGTTTAGTAACTTAGATGAAAATAGACCAGTTCCTTGAAAGACATAAACTACCAAAAGCCACACAAGGAGAAATAGATAATGCTAATAGGTTTGCAGCTATTAAAGAAATTGAATCAATGATTAATAACTTCCCAAAAAAGAAAGTACCAAATTGAGATAGTCTCACTGGTGAAGTCTACCCCAATATTTTTTGAAATAACATCAATTCTCAACAATCTCTTCCAGAAAATGGAAGCAGAGAGGACACTTCTGATCTATGTTTTCTTAGATTTTGCATTTATCTATATGTCATCCGTTAGTCATAGGGACAAACTAATGACTAGGGTTACTTATATCTCCCCTTCAATCTAGAGCCTGTACCCTTTACCTAGTTCTCACAAATTAAGACAATGTTCCTCCATCCCTAAGTCAATACAGGGCCAAAAACTGGACAACTAGAAACAGCCCTGACGTCCAAAGCCCACCAGGATTATTCAAACTGGCCAATCCTAAACTGTTTGCTTTACTTGCCTTTCTTTTTCCATGGAAAACACAATAAAACCTCTGCCCCAGGCTTTCTCACTCCCTCTGCCTTCTGACCAACCTTGGTACTTCCTCATGTGGCCCTGCCTGAGGCCACTTCAACAACCATTCATAATAAATGAACACCCAATCAGCAAACTAGAAGCAAGAGAACTTCCTCAAGTTGATAAGAATATCTACAAAAAACCTATAGCTAACATCACCTCTTGATGAAAGTAAAAGAGGAGAGTGAAAAAGTTGGCTTAAAGCTCAACATTCAGAAAAGTAAGATCATGGCATCTGGTTCCATCACTTCATGGGAAATAGATGGGGAAACAGTGGAAACAGTGTCAGACTTTATTTTGGGGGGCTCCAAAATCACTGCAGATGGTGATTGCAGCCAGGAAATTAAAAGACACTTACTCCTTGGAAGGAAAGTTATGACCAACCTAGATAGCACATTAAAAAGCAGAGACATTACTTTGCCAATAAAGGTCCGTCTGGTCAAGGCTATGGTTTTTCCAGTGGTCATGTATGGATGTGAGAGTTGGACTGTGAAGAAAGCTGAGTGCCAAAAAATTGATGCTTTTGAACTGTGGTGTTGGAGAAGACTCTTGAGAGTCCCTTGGACTGCAAGGAGATCCAACCAGTCCATCCTAGAGGAGATTAGTCCTGGGTGTTCATTAGAAGGACTGATGCTAAAGCTGAGACTCCAATACTTTGGCCACCTCATGCAAAGAGTTGACTCATTGGAAAAGACCCTGATGCTGGGAGGGATTGGGGGCAGGAGCAGAAGGGACGACAGAGGATGAGATGGTTGGATGGCATCACTGACTCGATGGACATGAGTTTGAGTAGACTCCAGGAGTTGGTGATGGACAGGGAGGCCTGACATGCTGCAATTCACGGGGTCTCAAAGAGTCGGACACAACTGAGCGACTGAACTGACTGACTGACTGAACATCATACATAATGGTGAAAGATAAGATGCTTTCCCCCTAAAATCAAACACAAGGAAAAGATAATCTGTTCTCATCAATCTTATTGAGCATTATACTGGAAGTCCTAGTTTGTGCAATAAAATAAGGAAAAGAGGGAGAAGGGTATATGAATTGCTAAGGAAAGGATAAAACTATCTTTGCTTACAGATGACATGAGGGTCTATGTGCCCAAAGAATCAACAACAGCAAAAAGTTCCTGAAACTAATAAGCATTATAGTAAGGTTGAAAGAAGGTTAATATACAAGTTGATTACTTTCCTATATGGTATCATGAAACCATTCGAATTTAAAATTAAAAATGCGATACCATTTATATTAGCATCTCCAAAAGATAAAGACTTAGGAATAAATGTAACAGAATATGCACAGGATCTATTTGAGGAAAAATGAAAAACTTTAGGGCTTCCCAGGTAGTGCTAGTGGTAAAGAATCCTCTTGACAATGCAGGTTAGATGTAAGAGACACAGGTTCAATCCCTGGGTCGCAGGTTTGATTCCTGGGTTGGGAAGATCCCCTGGAGGAGGGCATGACAACCCACTCTAGTATTCTTGCCTGGAGAATCCCATGGACAGAGGAGGTTGGCAGACAGCTGTCCATAGGGTCACACAGAGTCAGACATGATTAAAGCAACTTAGCACGCATGCACAAAACTCTAATGAAAGAAATCAAAGAAGATTTTAATAAATGGAGAGATATGTTCGTGGATAACAGTTAATATTAAGATGTCAGTTTTTCCCAACTTATCTGTAGATTCAAGGCAATCCCAGTCAAAATCCTAGCAAGTTAGTTTGTGGATATCTTCAAACTGATTCAAAAGTTTATATGGAAAGGCAAAAGACCCAGAACAGTCAATGCAATACTAAAGAGGAAGACCAAAATCAGAGGACTGACACTACTCAGCTTCACAACTTACTTTAAAGCTTCAATAATCAAGTCAATGTGTGGTACTGGCAAAAGAATAGACAAATAGATCAATGTAACAGAATTGAGAACCCAGAATAAACCCTCACAAATGTAGTCATCTGACAAAGGAACAAAGCTATTCAGTGGAGAAAGGACAGTTTTTTCAACAAATGGAACTAAAATGAATGGACATGAGTTAAAAAAAAAAAAAAAACACAGACCTTACATATTTTACAAAAATTAACTCAAAATGTATAATAGATCTAAATGCAAAATTATAAATCTTCTAGAAGATAACATAGGAGAAAATCTAGATGATCTTGAAAATGGTGATGACTTTTTAGATACAACATCAAAAGCACAATCCATGAAAGAAATAAAATGATAAATTGGATTTCATTAATGTTAAAAACTTCTGCTCTGTGAAAAACACTAAGAGAATGAAAGATAAGTCACAGATGAGAAGAATATATTTGTAAACTGCACATCTGATAAAGGATTTGTATTCAAATATACCAAAAGTCCTTAAAAGTCACCAATAAGAAAACAAACAACCCATTAGAAATTGGGCAAAAGATCTAAACATACCACATCAAAGAAGGTATACAGATGGCAAATAAACATAAAAAGATGCTCAACATCATATATCATTGCTGCCGCTGCTAAGTTGCTTCAGTCGTGTCTGACTCTATGCGACCCCATAGACAGCAGCCCACCAGGCTCCGCCATCCCTGAGATTCTCCAGGCAAGAACACTGGAGTGGGTTGCCATTTCCTTCTCCAATGCATGAAGGTGAAAAGTGAAAGTGAAGTTGCTCAGTCGTGTCCAACTCTTCGCAACCCCATGGACTGCAGCCTAGTAGGCTCCTCCATTCATGGGATTTTCCAGGCAAGAGCGCTGGAGTGGGTTGTTATATATCATTAGGGAACTTCAAATTAAAAAAACAGAGAGAGCACCACACATATGTCAAGAGAATGGCTAAAAAATGTTTTCAATAAGAAATAAACCTGACAATATCAAATGCTGGCAAGAATGTGGAGCAACAGGAATGCTTATTGATTTCTGGTAGGAATGCAAAATGGTACAGTCACTTTGGAAGATAGTTCGGCCATTTCTCATAAAACTAAACACAGCCTTACCAGGCAATCCAGCAATCACAGTCCTATGTATTTACTCAGTTGAGTTGAAAATTCTGAACCCAAAAGGCTATACATAAATGTTTATGGCATTTTTATTTATAGTTGTTTATAATTGCCAAAGACTTGGAAGCAAGGAATATAATATTTATTGAAGTACAGTTGATATACAATGTTGTGTTGATTTCTTCTATACAACAAAGTCACTCAGTTACACATATATATATATATTATACATGCACATCCTTATATTCTCTTCCATTATGGTTTATCCCAGGACATTGAATATAGTTCCCTGTGCTATAAGGTACGACCATCCAATCTGTATATGACAGTTTGCATCTACTAACCCCAAACTTCCAGTCTATCCCTCCCCTACCCCACCCCTATAGGCAACCACAAGTCTGTTTTCTATGTCTGTGAGTCTGTTTCTGTCTCACAGGTAGGTTCATTTGTTTCGTATTTTAGATTCCACATGTAAGTGATATTATATGGTATTCCTCTTTCAGACGTACTTCATGATAATCTCTAGATCCATCCACATTGCTGCAAATGGCATTATTTCATTCTTTTTCATGGCTGATTAGTATTCCATTGCTTATATGAACCAAATCTTCCTTATCCATTCTTCTGTCAATGGACATTTAGATTATTTCCATGTCTTGGTTATTGTGAATAGTGCTGCTATGAACATAGGGGTACAAGCATATTTTTAATTATAGTTTTGCTTGGATATATGCCCAGAAGTGGAATTGTTGCATCATATGGTAGCTCTCTTTAGTTTTCTGAAGAGCCACCATATTGTCTTCCATAGTGGCTACACCAACTTACATTCCTACCAACTGTGGAAAAGGGTTCTATTTTCTCCACACTCCAGCATTTCTTATTTGTATGCATTTTATTTATTTTTTTTTATTTGTATGCATTTTAATGATCAACATGTTGACTGGTATGAGGCAGCACCTAACTGTAGTTTTGATTTGCATTTCTTTAATAATAAGCAATGTTGAGCATCTCTTCATGTGCCTGGTAGCCATCTGTATGTCTTCTTTGGAAAAATATCTATTTAGGTCTTCTGTCCATTTTTTAGTTGGGTCACTTGCTTTTGTTTGCTTGTTTTTGAGTTGTATGAACTGTTTATTTTGGAGATTAAGCCCTTGTCGATCACGTCATTTACAAGTATTTTCTCCCATTCCGTAGACTGTCTTTTCATTTTGCTCATGGTTTCCTTTGCCATGAAAAAGCTTGTAAGTTTGATTAGGTCCCATTTGTTTGTTTTTGGTTTTTTTCTATTGCCTTGGAAAACTGACCAAAGAAAACAGTGCTATGATTTATGTCAGAGAATGTTTTGCCTATGTTCTCTTCTAGGAGTTTTATGGTTCTCTTCTAGGAGTCTTATCTTAAAAGTCTTTAAGCCAGTTTGAGTTTATTTTCATGCACAGTGTGAGGGTGTGTTCTATCTTCATTGATTTACATGCAGCTTTCCAAATTTCCCACACTACTTTGCTGAGGAGACTGTTTTGTTTTCCCATTTTATATTTTTGTTTCAATGGAATATTATTAATGGATAAAAAGAATTGAGCTATCAAGTCAAGGAAGTATCTGAAATGCATATTACCAAATGAAAGAAGCCAATCTGAAAAGGCTGTATGATTCCAACTATCTGACATTCTGGGAAAGGAAAAACTATTAGAGATGGTAAAAGAAAAATATCAGTGGTTGCTGGGGGCTCAGGGGTAGGGGATGAAAAGATTGATTAAGCACAGGAGATTTTAGGATGGCAAAGCTCTCCTAAATGATGCTTTAAGGGTAGATACAAGACATTATATCCTTTGCAAAACCCATAGAACTGTAGACACAAAGAGTGAAACTTAATATAAACTAGAGACTTTAGCTACTGATAATGCATTGAAAATATTGGCTTTTTGGTTATAGCAAATGTACCACATTAACGCAAGAAGTTAGTTATAGGAGAAACTATGCAGGAGGTTGGTATTGTGGGAACTCCCTTTGCTATCTGCTCATTTTTATATAACTCTAAAACTGTTCTAGAAGTGATCTGTTAATTTTTTAAAATATGAATATTTAATTGATGGATAGCATTGTGATATGTGTGGTCAGTTGCTTCAGTCATGTCTAACTCTTTGTGACCCTACGGACTGTTGCCTATCAGGCTCCTCAGTCCCTGGGACTCTCCAGGCAAGAGTACTGGAGTGAGATGCCATGCACTTCTCCAGGGGATCTTCCCAACACAGGGACTGAACCCACGTCTCCTGCATTACAGGCAGATTCTTTACCGCTGAGCCACCAGGGTAGCCCCAGCAATGAGATATAAGTAGCCATAAATGTTTTCCCCTGTGATTTCCTGATACCTGATGAACCTCTCTATCCAGCAGCTAAACCAAGAGTATTCCCCCTCCTTTGGTTAATGTCTGTGCTGTGCTTAGTCACTCCATCATTTCTGCCTCTTTGGGACCCCATGGTCTATAGCTCACCAGGCTCCTCTGTTCCTGGGGATTCTCCAGGCAAGAATGCTGGAGTGGGTTGCCATGCCCTCCTCCAGGGGATCTTCCCAATCCAGGGATCAAACCCAGGTCTCCCACTTTGCAGGTGGATTCTTCATCAACTGAACTACCAGGAAAGCCCAACGTAAAGAGTGCCAAGGAAGCTGTAAGCCGATGAGAATGGGATTCGAACCCATGGGTGCAGAGCACAATGGATTAGCAGTCCATTGCCTTAATCACACAGCCCTTTGGTTAATGGCAGAGCAATTATAGAGAAATGAAGAAAAGAGACTGAGTTTTGGCTTTGGGGTTTTAAAAATCCAAAGATGATTTAGAAGCCTATTCAGTCCATTTGGTAAGGTTTTTCCATGGAAGAATAAGGGAGGAAGAAATGTCTTGGAGTGAGAGAGAAAAGCTGAAGGGGAAGCAGGAGAATTAAAAAGACCTGAGAGTCTCAATATCTCAGTCCGCCCAGGTGACCTTAACAAAACACCACAGACTGGGTGGCTTAGATGACAGATATTGATTTCTCACAGTTCTAGAAGCTGGAAAGTCCAGCATCAAAGTGCTGGCAGGGCTTCCCTGATGGCTCAGTGGTAAAGAATCCGTCTGCCAATGCAGGAAACATGGGTTTGACCCTTGATCTGGGAAGATCCTACATGTCGTGGGGCAACTAAGCCTATGTGTTGTAACTACTGAGCCTGTGCTCTAGAGCTCTAGAACCACAACTACTGAAGCCCCTGCACCCTAAAGCCCATGCTCTGCAAAAAGTGAAGCCACCACAATTAGAAGCCTGAGCACTGCAACTAGAGAAATGCCCACTCAGCAGTGAAGACTCAGCACAGACAAAAATAAATTAATTAATTAAATTACTATTATTTAAAAAGGTGCTGATAGATTCTGTGACTGGTGAGGGCCGTCTTCCTGGATTACACATAGTAGCCTTCTTCTTACATCCTCACATGGCCTTTTCTTGGTGTGTGCACAAGGAGAAGGAAAGATCTCATGTCTCTTTCTCTTTTTATAAGCACACTAATCTCATCATGAAGGCCCCACCCTCATGACCTCATCCAACCCTAAATCACTTCCCAAAGGCCCATCTCCAAATACCATCACATCAGGCATTAGGTCTTCAACATATAAATTTGGGAGGGACACAGCTTTCAGTCTGCAGCAGCCCCCAAGCTTCAAGAGAAGTCAAGGAAAGGGGGTAATGCAGAGAGGTGTGTGATGGTCCAAGGGCAAAGTGGCCTACCTTTCCCTTCCTGGGGAAGGAGGGGCTCTGCGGTTCCCCAGTGCCCAGCATGACAGGAACACGGATTGGGAAGAGGCCCAAGGGGACCCTGACCTTCCAGACTGGTGCTGAGGAAGCATGGCCAAATTTCTCCTCTGCAGGAGCTGTGATAGAACCAGACCTGCGGGGACCCTCAGTCAGCAGAAGCAACAACACAGCAGTGATCTTCATGGACCAGAAAGACAATGTCCACCACAGTGGGCACCAGCCTGACAGACAACAGCAAGGATGGACTCCTTATCCAGATCCCTACCTGATGCCATGATCCCCTCCACGTTCCTCAAAAATCAAACTAACTCTAAAAATTAATCAAGGAAACCTAACTGAAAAATAGAAGTTAGGTTGAATTTTTAAGTACAGATAATTACACTTCAGGACTTCCCCAGCACTCCAGTGTTCCAGTGGTTAAGATTCTGCATGCACTTCCACTGCAGGGGACATGGGTTCAGTTGCTGGTTGGGGAACTAGGATCCCCACATGCAACATAGCAAGAGATAAAAAGAAAATTACATTTCTTGTGTACCTGAGTTTGTGGTTAGGATTCACTCACACAAAGACTAGCTAAACCTTCTTTGTTTCAGCCTCCATGTTGAGGATGGTCTCTCATTTCTTTCTTTTCTCATCAAAAACATTCATTAAATGCCTTAAAGAAAAAAGTGTTTTTTCAAATGCAGCATATTAATGATTTCTCTTTTAAAACAGGGTGTATGTACATCTATATACACTTCTTAGTGTGCTAGAGTATCATTTATCTCCTTTATACCACCATCTACAAAGACTATTTCCCCAAACCCTCAATATAGTTATTTAATAATTGAGTAGTAAATATTTATTTTAAAAATCTTATTATTACTACATAAATATGATTCACAACAAAGCAGTATAGCATATATAAGAATTACATTTCCTTTCTTGATCAAATGTTTATCCTGTAATTAGTCATTGCTGCATATTTTCCTTACTTAGTATTCTATCAATTCATTCTGAAGCTTTCAAACCTCTCAATATGATCAAATTTATTATCATGTTTAATTATTTTCTGTTTTCATTTTTATTTTTTAACAACTTATTGAGGTTTAAAGAAAATAAACTGTACAACTTAAAACATTTAATTTGAGAAATTTTGGCATTTGTATATACACCTGTGAAATAATCACCACAGTCAAAGAAATGAACAACTTCATTCTGTTCTTTTGTAAACCCTCCTCCCCACCTTTGCTTAAATTTATGCTTCTTCCCAAAACAAAGTGATCCTCTTTCTCTCACTATAGATTAGTCTTCCTTCAAAAAATTATATAAATGGAATCACGTATTAAAAAAAAACACAGGGTGGGGACTTCCCTGGTGGCCCAGTGGCTAGGAATCCTCCTTGCAATGCAGGCAGCATGGGTTTGATCCCTGGTGGAGGAAGTAGAATCACACATGCCCTGGAGAAACTAAGCCTGAGAGCTTCAACGGAATATCCTGTGTGCTGCAACTAAGACCCAATACATCCAAATTAATTAATTAAGAAACAACAGGGTGTGTAGCAACACATTCAGAGATGCATGTTAAATCAGCATTTGAAATGTCTTCCTAGATAAAACAAGCTACCCAGAATCAGCAGTTCTTCCAAATGACATTTCTGATATGCAAATAGAGTGGAGAAGAAAACTCAGTTAAATCGATTTGCTCTCTTTGGTAACAAGAATGATCTGAACAGATTGCTACCCTACACAGAAACTTCTCAGTGTGGACTGCTCTACCCACCCAAGAGTATTTTCTCTTGCATGCACGCGTATTAAGTCACTTCAGTCATGTCCTACTCTTTGTGACCCTATTACTGTAGCCCTTCAGGCTCCCCTGATTCTTTAGGCAAGAATACTGGAGTGGGTTGCCATACCCTCCTCCAGAGGATCTTCCCGACCTAGGGATCGAACCTGCATCTCTTATGTCTCCTGCATTAGCAGGCTGGTTCTTTACCACTAGCACCACCGACCCTCCATCTCACCCCATCTCACACCCACTCCAAGCTTCCCTTGTGCACCTGGAACTTGAAACTTCATTATCTTTCTTTACCCTATATAGAGCCCTGACTGGAGGGTTATATAATAACTGTATATACATATATATAAATAGATAAGATTACATATTATCTATATATAATTATTATTTTATTTTATTTTTAGAGGATAGAAAGAAATATGAGATACAGAGCTAACCACTTGAATGTAATGAAAAATAGTTATTGGGTGATTACTATGTGCTAGGTTTTCCATTTATTAACCCTTTAATCCTCACAGTCCTATGAAAGAGGTGCCATTATGATTCCAATTTTTTAAATTAAGGACAATGAGGCACAGAGAGGTTAAGCAATTTGTGAACCAAGGCCACACACATAGGAAGCCAACTCCAGAGGCCATGCCAATAGTGAGGACTGTGGTTTACTGCCTGCCATCATGTGGGTCTCATTTACTGATATTTATATATGTTATTTACTCTTATTATAATACTACAAGTTAGACATCATCCTCAATTTTCTGATGAGAAATTTGTGGCCAACTATTAAATGGTAGCAGTGGAATTTCACTCTCAGAAAATTTTCCATCACGCTGCTAGAATGCAAGATCAATGAAGGCAGACATTTTTTTTACTTTTGCTCATGGCTGTTTCCCCAGCACTGAGAACATTGACTAGCACATAGCAGGCACTGAATATACATGTGTTGAATAAATGAAGGCTTCCACTGCTATTAGTACCGAGACAAGCAATAATTACTGTCCGATTAGAATCCCTTACCCATGCAGACAGTCTTGGCTTCATTGTGCAAGAACCAGAGGTCTCTCACACCATCTGTAGCTCAGGCACTTCAACTTACATATGAGGGGGAGTTACACTGCAAGGAGATCCAACCCGTCAATCCTAAGGGAAATCAACCCTGAACATTCATTGGAAAGACTGATGCCAAAGCTCCAATACTTTGGCCACCTGATGCAAAGAACTGACTCATTGGAAAAGACCCTGATGCTGGGAAAGATTGAAGGTGGAAGGAGAAGGGGATGAAAGAGGACGAGATGGTTGGATGGCATCACTGACTCAATGGACATGAGTTTGAGCAAGCTCTGGGAGTTGGTGACGGACAGGAAAGCCTGGTATGCCGCAGTCCATGGGGTCAAAAAGAGTAGGACACAACTGAGTGACTGAACTGAATTATATGATATACATCTACTCATCTAACTGCCATCTTCTTCCAGAAAGGGTCTGAGGCAGTTTTCAGTCTTATAACCAAAGAGAAATTTAAAACTTGGGCAAAAAAAAGAAAACCCAAGATGAAGACAAAGTAAAGCCAAGAATAGGGCTCAATAATTCAGGGCCTAAGAAAACTCAGTGCTTGCTTTGTTGTTCAGTCACTAAGTCATGTCTGACTCTTTGCAACCCCAAGGATTGCAGCAGGCCAGTCTTCCCTGTTCTTCACTGTCTCCCAGAGTTTGCTCAAATTCATGTCCTTGAGTCAGTGATGCTATCTCACCATCTCATCCTCCACCACCCTCTTCTCCTTTTACCTTCAATCTTCCCCAGCATCAGGGTCTTTTCCAGTGAGTCAGCTCTTCACATCAGGTGGCCAAAGTATTGGAGCTTCAGCTTCAGCATCAGTTCTTCAATGAATGTTCAGGGTTGATTTCCCTTAGGATTGACTGGTTGGATCTCCTTGCAGCTCAAAGGATTCTCAAGAGTCTTCTCCAGCATCAAAATTAGAAAGCATCAATTCTTCCTCACTCAGCCTTCTTTATGGTCCAACTCTCACATCCGGACATGACTACTGGGAAAACCATAGCTTTGACCATATGGACTTTCATCTGCAAAGTGATGTGTCTGCTTTTTAACATGCTGTCTAGGGTTGTCGCAGCTTTCTTCCAAGGAGCAAGTGTCTTTTAATTTCATGGCTGCAGTCACTGCTGCAGTGATTTTGGAGCCCAGGAAAAGAAAATCTGTTATTGCTTTCACTTTTTTCCCTTCTATTTGCCATGAAGTGTTGGGACCAGATGCCATGATATTAGTTTTTTGAATGTTGACTTTTAAGTCAGCTTTTTCACTCTCCTTTTCACCCTCACCAAGAGGCTCTTATTTCTTCCAAATTGGGGGGGAAAAAAAAGGCTCTTTAATTCCTCTTCACTTTCTGCTTTCAGAGTGGCATCATCTGCATGTCTGAGGTTGTTGATATTTCTCCTGGCAATCTTGGTTTCATCTTGGTATTCATCCAGCCCAGCATTTAGCACAATGTACTCTGTGTAGAGGTTAAATAAGCAGGGTGACAATATACAGCCTTGATGTACTCCTTTTCCAATTTGAACCAGTCAGTTGTTCCATGTAAGGGTCTAACTGTTGCTTCTTGACCTGCATACAGGTTTCTCTGGAGACAGGTTAGGTGGTCTGGTATTCCTGTCTCTTGAAGAATCTTCCACAGTTTGCTGTGATCCACATAGTCAAAGGTTTTAGTGTAATCAATGAAGCAGATGTAGATGTTTTTCTGGAATTCCCTTATTTTCTCTATGATCCAACAGATGTTGGCAATTTGATCTCTGGTTCCTCTGCCTTTTCTAAATCCAGCTTGTACATCTTGAAATTCTCAATTCATGTACTGTTGGCTTTAAAGACTTTGAGCATAACCTTACTAGCATGTGAAATGAGTGCAATTGTACAGAGTTTGAATATTCTTTGGCATTGCCTTTCTTTGAAATTGGAGTGAAACTGACCTTTTACAGTCCTGTGGCCACTGCTGAGTTTTCCAAATATATCAGCAAATTTGCAAAACTCAGAAATCTCAATAAAAGCTTTAAATTGGGTGGTGGTTACAAGTTCAAGGTCTAGAGTCAGGTAGGCCTGCTAGGTCTGAGATCTGGGTCAACTTACTTGAAACTGCAGTTTGTACTCATTGCTATGGCTACTGAGAAAGTTTCTACTTGTCGGCCATCTTTGCGTCAGTCTTTTTAGATTTTTCTGCCTGAGGGGAGCTCTGGAGTGGCTGAGCCTGTCACATGACAGCAACCTGGCTGCCAGGGGCAAAGCATCTGGCCACCTTTCAGGTTCTACTTTGCTCCCTATTAAAGTGCATACATTGAGGGGAGGGAGATAAGATGGCAGAGGAATAGGACAAGGAGACCACTTTCTCCCCCACAGATTCATCAAAAGAACATTTGAACGCTGAGCAAACTCCACAAAACAACTTCTGAACGCAGGCAGAGGACATCAGGCACCCAGAAGGGTAGCTCATTGTCTTTGAAAGGAGGTAGGACAAAATATAAAAGATAAGAAGAGAGACAAAAGAATTAGGGATGGAGATCCATCCTGGGAAGGAAGTCTTAATAGAGGAAGTTTCCAAACACCAGGAAACCCTTTCATTGGCAGGTCCAGGGGAAGTTTTCAAATCTCAGAGGGCAACCTAACCAGGAGGAAAAATAAATAAATAAAACCCACAGATTACATGCCCAGTAGAAAAGTACCCCAGACGCTCGCATCCGCCACCAGCAAGTGGGGGCTGAACGGAGAGGAGCCAGCGGCATTGCTGAGGGGAAGGACTGGGCCTGAATGCCCTGAGGGCAATCTGAGGGAGCTAACGTGAGATAGCATACATTGGGAGATGCCCCCAAAATAGGAAGGAATAGGACTAAAATGATACTTAGTATATATTATATATGGTGGTGGTGGTGGTTTAGTCGCTAAGTCATGTCTGATTCTTTGTGACCCCATGAACTGTAGCCCTCCATCCAAACTCCTCTGTCCAAGGAATTCTCCAGGCAAGAATATTGGAGAATACTGTTATGGATAGTCATTTTCTTCTCCAGGGGATCTTCCCAACCCAAGGATTGACCCTGGGACTCCTGCATTGCAGGTGGATTCTTCACCAACTGAGCCACCAGGAAGCCCTCCATATTTTATACACACACACACACACACACACACACACACACACACATACATACAAATGAAAAAATAAGGTGAAAAAGCTAAAAGTGGGTACCTCCAGCAGGATGGTAGGATTATGGGTGGTTTTTTCCTCATTTGTGCCTTTCTATCTATCCCAAATGTTTACAGAAGTCAATAGAACAGCCACTGGGCTGGCTATACGCAAGAAACAGATAATAACAAGTGTTGACAAGGATGTGGAGAGATTGGAACCCTTATACACCACTAATGAGAATGCAAAATGTGCAGTCACTTTAGAAAACAGTCCAGCAGTTCCTCAGATGATTATAGAATAACCACAATACCCAGAAATTCTATCCACAGGTATATTCCTTATAGAAATAGAAATATGTGTCCACATACACACTTGCACATAATGAATGGATAAGCAAAATGAGGCATATATCTATGGTGGAATATTATTCAGCCTTAAAAAATAATGAAATTTTGGTACATGCTACAACATGAGTGAAATTTGATGACATGATAAATAAAATGTCAGTCATAAAAGGATAAGTATTGTATGATTCTGCTTAAATGAGGTAATAAGAACAGGCAAAGTCACCAAGGCAGAAAGTAGAATGGTGATTATCAAGGGCTGGTAGGTGGGTAGAATGGGGAGTTATTGTTTATCGGATACAGTTTCAACTGGGGAAGATAAAGAAAAGTCTGGACATAGGTAATGGTGGTGGTTGTACAACAATGTGAAAGTACTTCAGACTTCATGCTTCTGAACTGTACATTTAGAAATGACTAAAATGGCAAATTTTATGTTTATGTCTATTTTATCATAATTTTTAAAATAATTACCAAAAGCTTTTAAAAGGAGTGGATATAGGCTCCCCCGTCCCTGGGATTCTCCAGGCAAGAACACTGGAGTGGGTTGCCATTTCCTTCTCCAATATATAAAAGAATACAGTTCTATAAATGTAAGCAAATTATTTTATACACTTAAAATTCTACAATAATTTAAAAATGGTAAAATGGTAAATTTTCATTACGTATACTTTACCACAATGAAGAAGAAACAGGACATGAATGTTCACAGCAGCACTATTCACAATAGTCAAAAAGTAGGGACAATTCAAACGTCCAACAACTGATAAAGAGATAAAAAGAAAACACAGTCTATCCAGCGAGCTTCCATGGCTGCCCAGTGGTTAAGACTCCATGCTTCCGATGCAGGGGGCATGGGTTCAATCCCTGGTCAAGGAACTAAGACTCCACATGCCACTAGGTACAGCCAAAAATATATATATATATATAGTATGTCCATACAACAAACTGTTATTCAGCAATAAAAAGGAACAATGTACTGATGCATGTCACAACACTGATGAAACTTGAAGACATTATGCTTAAGACAAAGGCCATGTATGGCCTAATTCCATTCACATGAAACAACAGAATACACAAATCTATCTACAGGAAATGAAAGTGGTGCCTGGGGCTGGGGAACTTTTCTCCCAGGGAGTAAACATAAATGACTACCCACTCCAGTATTCTCCAGTGGAGTTCTGCTGGCTGTGTTTCTTTTGGAAATGATGAAAACTTTCTGATCGTGGTGGTTGCACAACTCTGTGAATCTACTAAAAGCCATGAGTTGAACGATCTAAACAGGTAAATTTGGAGGGTATGTGAATTTTGTCTCAATAGAAGTGTTGCTAAAAACAGTAAATGGTGTGGGGGTGGGAGAAGCAATCTTAAAAGGCATAAGCAATTTTAAATAATTTTGAAATGCTGAAAGGTAGAGACACAGATTAAACAATAAAATAAACCAAAACAAAAATTAAAACACTCAAATCTAGGGCTGATCTCTGTTTAAGACACCATATTCATAAAATAGCTTTTGGTTTCATAGGGCACTGGGAACTTGCCCGGTATAAGGTTTCTGTGGTCTGAATGTTTGTGTACCTCCCAATTCATATGCTGAAATCTGAAACCCCAAGGTGATGATATTAGCAGGAAAGGGCTTTTGGGAGGTGATTGGATCATGAGGATGGAGCCCTCATGAATCGGATTTAGTGCCATATAAAAGACACCCCATAGATCTCCCCAGCCATATAAGTACACAGCAAGAAGACAGGTATCTATGAACCAGGAAGCAAGCCCTCAATAAACCCTGAATCTGCCAGCTCAATGAACTTGTACTTTCCAGCCTCCCAGAATGGTGAGACATAAATTTCCATTGTTGGGGCTTCCCTGGTGGTCTGATGGTTAAGAATCCATCTGCTAATGCAGGGGATACGGGTTCGGTCCCTGGTCCGTGAGGATCCCACATGCTGCGAGGCAACTAAGTCCATGTGCCACAACTACTGAAGCCTTAACTACCTGGGGCCCATGCTCAACAAGAGAAGCCACCACAATGAGAAGTCCCTGCTCTCGGAAACTAGAGAAAGCCCACCGCAGCACCTAAGACCCAGCAAGGCCAAAAATAAATAAACATATAAATAAATACACTTTTAAAATTTCCATTGTTTATAAGCTACCCAGTCTATGGTATTTTGCTCTAGCAGCCTGTATGGACCAAGACAGAGGTCAAGTATCATGCAACCATCCTAAGACTAGTCCCAGAATAAAGGTTTCCTGCTTAGGGACTTCCGAGAAAGCTGGCAGAAACAGCAGCTTTCCTAGGGAAGAGCATGCGCTCAGGAGGCCTACGCTGGATTGGGACATTCATAATGTTTTAAAGATGCATGAAATTTCATATCAAAATCTCATGTGCCTCCACCTTTCAAAAAAAAAAATCCATATACCCAGATGGGATGGAACAGGGTAGCAACTGCCTCCTGTGTAAGGCATGGCTCTCAGATCTTCCACAGTGTCCCACCACCACTCTTACCTGACTCCTGGTGGCTACTTGCACTTGCTTTACCTGTCTGGCCCCAAAGGTGCATCCCAACCCCTCAGTTAAGGTTTCTAATAGCAATGAGGGAGTTGGCTCATCAACTCACCTCTTTGGCTTGAGAGAGAGAGAGGGGATAAATCTTCCTGTGGCTTCTTTTCTCCTTTAAAAACTGTTTGGCCAGAGCTCTAATACAGAATTGTTGCATTTGCATTCTAGTCATCTTTATGAGCCATCTTCTCATTTAGACCATGAAACCCTGAAATATCTTTAATATTCTTATTTAAAACTCTACATATTTTCTAGGCAAATATCTGCCACACAGTGTTAATCACTCAGTCATGTCTGACTCTTTGCAACCCCACAGATTGTAGCCCACCAGGTTCCATGGGATTTCCCAGGCCAGAATACTGGACTGGGTTGCCATTCCCTTCTCCAGAGGATCTTCCCGATCCAGGGATCAAACCCAGGTATCCTGCACTTCAAGCAGATTCTTTACCATCTGATATTTTTCAAATCAAATTTAAAAAATGCTCTCTAATTCTTGGCTAAATTTAAAATGTGAATTAGTAAAGAAAATGCTTAGTGGGGAGAGAGGCAAGGGGCAAAATTCCTCCCTGGAGGGAAAACAAGTCTAGATTTCAAAACTACCGGGAACTGGGTTCCTCGAGCTACCTTGGGCTTGAGCGTGCTACCAGAGCTGGGCATCAGTGAGGTTTAGAGGGTACTTGAGACTTCCACCCAGGGCCTCCCTGGTGGTTCAGCTGGTAAAGAAACTTCCTGCAATGCAGGAGACCTGGGTTCGATCCCTGGGTCAGGAAGATCCCCTGGAAAAGGGAATGGCAACCCATTCCAGTATTCTTGCCTGGAAAATTCCATGGACAGAGGAGCCTGGTGGGCTATAGTCTGTGGGATCGATCGCAAACAGTCAAGACAGCACGAAGCGACTGTCACACAGACCCCGCCCCGGTGGTGACCTGTGGTTGTTACACTTTGGTTTCGGTTTTAAGCACGTGGCTTAAGAGGGGACTTTCCTCATCAGAGTAGGAAGAGTTGACAATGGGAACAGCCCTACAGCAAGGACACAGGGAGCTGAGTTCAAACAGCTGGCGAGCAATAAGCCTGAGATGCTCAATCGTCCACACAGCTGCCAGCAGCTGGAACCAGCCAGGGGCCCCTGAGATCAGAGACTCAGGACGTGATGCAGACCAAACCCTGAGGCTTGTGAAAGCACAGAGCCTTTTATAGGGAGTGGAATAGGAAATGAAAGCTGACATTAGACTGAGCAGCTACGGGTAACACTGAAAGTTCAGGCCAAGTCCACGTGAAGAAAGATGCCCCAGGTGGCCTTTCTGCTGCAGAATAAAGCGATCATTGCAATAGACTCACCCAGAGCAATAGCTCACCCTCCCGGAGACACAAATTGCCATCCCCATTCCCGTCCTCACCTTAGGAAAAGAAGGAGAGGGGTGTCTTTTTAAAAAAAAAAAGGAAAATAGACAATATATTGAAATTTTAAGTGATAAAAGTACACACTACGGGCTTCCTTGGTGGTCCAGTGGTTAAGAATCCGCCTTGTAATGCACGGGACACTGGTTTGATCCTCATTCGGTCCGGGAAGATCCCACATGCTCCGGAGCAACCAAGCCCATGAGCCACAACTACTAAGCCTGTACTCTAGAGCCTATGCCTCGTAATAAGGGAAGCCACGTCAGTGAGAAGCCAGTGCACTGCAACAAAGTGTAGCAGCCCCCACTTGCTGCAACTGTGGAAAGCCAATGTGCAGCAACGAAGACCCAACACAGCCTAAAATACATAAATAAATCTTAAAAAAAAAAAGTACACACTGAAACTTCCCTCTCATTGTCCCAGTTCCTCTTCCCAAAAGAACTATGCTTCTTTTGTTTCCTCCTAGAGCTAGTTTATACATATACAAGACATATATATATATATATATGATTTAATATACTTAAATATTTTTTTTTCTTAAAGGGTAGCTTATTATAACACAGTTCAGACGCTTGCTTTTTCACTTCTCAGTGTATCATGAAGAATGCTCCCGATCAGCACAAATACAGTTCCTCTTCGATTTTATAGTTGCATAGGATTCTTTTGTGTGGTTGCACCATCTCTTTTATTCATGTCGTACATTAAGATTATTTTCAGTCTTTGTTATTACTGACAGTGTTACAGTGAAAAAACCTGTGCATAGGTAACTTCTTATGCGTACAAAGAAAGGTACATTCCCGGAAGGGAAAATTCTGGGAAAATTTTTGCTCCTTACTGTCAAATTTACCTATACAAAATCCATGCCAACTTTAACCCCCACTTGCAATTCAGAGCTCATGTTCCAGGCAGGAATTGAGATGATTTCAACCCCACTGTGCTGAGAACCTGCCCAGGCAACTCAGCCCCAGGGGAACAGGGGATTCCTTCCTTCCTAAACTCTTCCTTTATGCCTGGAATATTCGCAGACATCAAATGCCAGATAGGGTCAGTCTCTCCAACTCTGGCCTTTGAACCCCACAAGAGCTAAAACTGGGCCTTATCCACCTTTGTGGCTCCAGGGTTTGGTCCTGAGCAGGTGATCAATAAATGTTTATTAGATGAGTGAAGAAATAAATAAATTGGGCTCCTAGCTTCCATCTAGGAAGAAGAACTGGAAACTGTAGAATAAGGACTAAAGCTGTATTAACCTTAAGAGATTTCTTGACTCTACAACTTCCCCATGTTTGAGGGTTTTGTCTTCGCATCTGTATTTCCCTGGGGAGATTAACATTTAAATATCAAAACCCCTCTATTTGGCTGTTGCTGAGTCACATCCTTTATAATAAACTGGTGGAGACAAGTAAAGTGTTAGAGATCTCTGAGTTCTATGAGCCACTCTAACAAATTACTGAACCTGAAAGGCGGGGTGGGGGCGGGTAAAAAGCCACGATGCATAGCTAGCTGGTTGGTCAGGCGTACAGTTGGGAACCTGGGCCCTGCTACTGGCATCTGAAATAGAGGCATGCTTGCAGGACTGAACACTTAACTTGTGGGATCTGACACTAACTCCAGGTAAATAGTATCAAAATTGAATTGAATTGTTGGACACCCAGCTAGTGTCTGGAGAGCTGGAGAATTGGCTATTGTGAGGAAAACACCTACACACTGATGTCAGAGAATCCTAAGGAAAAACAGCTCAGGCCTCCCCAACTCCCAAACCAGAAAACCTGGCATGATCTTAGATGCCACACCACACTGCCCACCCTTACCACAAACCCTGCACAATACCTTGTCAAATTATCCTGATTCTACCTCCCAAATATCTCGCATCTCCCATCTTTACCTTTTATTCATCGATTTACTTATCCAGGTCAATATTTACTAATTACCTTTTCTGTGCCAGTTTTTATACCAGGGATTAGAAACCAAAGACTAGTGAGACCTGGCCCCTGCCTTAGGACAACCACACTCTAGTGATTTAGGAACAAAAATACAATCATAAAGCAACGAGTTTCACGCAGAAACAAAAAAATGCTTCAGGCCTCATGTAGCCCAGAGCAGGAGGCCGGTTGGGAGTGGTGGGGATGTCAGTGAATGTTTCTTTTCTTTTTAAATAATTTATTTATTTATTTTTGGCTGTGCTGGGTTTTAGTTGTGGTATGCAGGATCTTTGTGGTTGCAGAATGAGGGATCTAGTTCCCTGACCAGGGATCAAACCCAGGCCCCCTCCATTGGGAGTGCAGAGTCTTAGCCACTGGACCACCAGGGAAGTCCCTCAGTGAACTTTTCTTAGTAGGATGATACCTGCATTTTAAAAGTTTAAAGGAGAACTGACTATGCCAAGAGAAGGGAAGGGGATGTAGTGAGTAGAGTAGGCAGCTTTGAGAATGGACCAGAGGTAAGGGCAGCGTGGACAAGAGATCATTAATGGATCTCCCCACCCATTCTCCCCCGCCAGAAAATCTCTCTAAAGCTCACATTTGACTTCCTGTCTCCCCTGCTCACAACACTCTGCTAGTTCCCCTTCCTGATCTGTGGCCTCCTCTCAGCCTCACCTCTGTTCATAAAGTTCTCAGGGTGCCCTTGACAGTATTTCCTGTCTCTGGACCTTCACCTCTGCTCTTCTGTCTGCCTGGAATTTCCTGCCCTGCTTTGGTTGACGTGGCGAACGCCTATGCACACTCCAGAGTGACTCAGCTGTGACTCAGACGTGACGTCTTGCACACAGACCCCCTCCCACTCGCGCTCACCTCTGGGGTGCACGTATTCCAGGACTGCGAACCTCACTCATTCACGAGTTCTCCTTCCTGCTCCAACCGCGGGAGTACAAGACCTTCTGCAGCCACTGGCTGGCCCACAGCAGCTCTTCAGCGAATGAGGAAACAAACGAGGGCTTCTGATCAGTGAATGTGCCGCTGATGACCCAGAAAGCAGAAACTGCTGGAACATTCCTGAGACCGTTTAGACCTAGAAGAGGTTTGATGTCAGGGGGAGGCCGGGGACGTCGTGCTGACTAAAGGAGGCCTGAGCTGAGGCTGACACTTCGGTCTTCAGACCTGCCTCACCACCTGGCTCCAGACACAGACTGGGGCCTTCCTACAAAGGTTCTGATCTGTCTTCTCAACCAGCCTGCCTCCTCTTTGTCCATGGATCCCTGTAGACTCTCATATATACCCATGAGATGCCATGCCTTAGACATATTGCGTAATGGAGATTGTGTGGTTACTACAGTTATGAAACTTGTTCTATCTTATGTAGCATACAAACGTATTTGCATTATGACTAGGACTAGAAAAATTCTTTTGTTTAAAAAAAAAAAATCCCCATTGAATTTTACTTAATTACAAAAGCAAAGCTCTCTCAGCGCACAACTTTCAACAAAGTCAAGAGGGCCTTCCCTGGCAGTCCAGGGGTTAAGACGCTGAGCTTCCACTGCAGGGGGCATGGATTCCATGCCTGGTAAGGGAACTAAGATCCTGCATGCCAGGAGGTGCAGTCAAAAACAAATAAATAAATACATAAAGTCAGGAAAAGAGCTCATCTATTTTAACCTCCCACTTCCCCAGCCCTAATCACCAGGTGTGACAACTATTAACAGTTGGGTGTGTGTCTTAGAGACTTTCTGACCCAGACAAAGGTGTGTGCAATTTTACCCCCTCTCCCCACAAAAATATACATGTATACATTTAAATAACTTGATGGAAATCTTTGTCAAAACACCTAATTCTATTTGATTCTCTTTAATAGCACATAGCCACATATCATATCAGACTGTCAGCAAACCGTGGACTCCAGGCAAAGACAGCCCAGCACCTAAATAAAGCTTTACTGGCATACAGGCAAGCCCATTCATTTACATATTGTTTGTGGCGGGCTTTGCACTACAGTTGCTGAGATGAACAGTTGCATCAGAGACTCTATGGCCCACAAAGCCTAAAACATTGCTATCTGGTCCTTTGCAGAAAAAGTGTGCCAAGGAATTCCTTGGTGGTCCAGAGGTTAGGGCTCCATGCCACTGCAGAGAGCACTGGTTCTATCCCTGGTTGGAGAACTAAGATCCTTCAAGCCAAGCAGCGTGGCTAATAATAATAATGATAAATAATAATAATAAAGGGTCTCTGAGTTGACAGACCAAGTGGATGGCATGAGACGATTCGATTCTGGGATTAGGAGTAATTGAGAGTCCTTGAGATCTTGTTTTCATGAAAAAGAACCAGAACACCCACCAAAAAGCATCAAAGCACCCTCCAGGGGCCAGGATTAGGTGAAAACTCAGGGATATAAGACAATGAAAAAGAGATACTAGCAACTCTTGGAGATGATAGAACTCTGGCGTACTCTTGGAGATGATGGAACATAATAGAGCCCCAAAATAGAAGGAAAGAAAAAGAAAGTTAACAATTACCAACCCTACACCAGACATGCAAGCTGAATCCTCTATATACAGGCATGGTGATCCAAATATTAAATAACCATTATGGCATGGACATCAACCAATCAGAACAGACACAGACCCTGCTGTTGTTAGTTGTCTAGCCACTAAGTTGTGTCCAACTCTTTGTGACCCCATGGACTGAAACAAGCCAGGCTTCCCTGTGCTTCACAATCTCAAGGAGTTTGCTCAAACTCATGTCCATTAAGTCAGTGATGCCATCCAACCATCTCATCCTCTGTCACCTCCTTTTCCTCCTGTCCTCAATCTTTCCCAGCATCAGGGTTTGTCCAATTAGTTGGCTCTTCACATCAGGTGGCCAAAGTATTGGAGCTTTAGCTTCAGCAAAAGTCCTTCAAATGAATATTCGGGGTTGATTTCCTTTAGGATTGTTGGTTTGATCTTTAAGTCCAAGAGACTCTTGAGAGTCTTCTCCAGCACCACAATTCAAAAGCATTAGTCCTTCACACTCAGTCTTTTTTATGATCCAGCTCTCACATCTGCACATGACTACTGGAAAAGTCATAGCTTTGACTATACAGAACTTTGTCAGGAAAGTGATGTCTCTGCTTTTTAATATGCAGACTAGGTTTGTCATAACTTTTCTTCCAAGGAGCAAGCATCTTTTAACTTCGTGGCAGACCTTATTCATCAATAACTGGTATCACTGACCAGTGTGAGCTGCTGAATATCACACTATCCATATTAACTCCAAATTTAATCCCCCCAGTAATATGCCACCTGACAGCCAAGAAAAGCAACCTTGAGGAAAAATATCAACCCACACAAAACTCCTCTTCCTTCCAAGAAGCCTCAGGGATAATCCCTTTCCCTTGGACTGCCAATGAAGCAATTATCAGAAGTTGTGCACAGTTTCAGACTATAATGGGGAATATAAATATATATGTGTAGAGTTAAAGTTATACATTGTTATAGGTATTTCCCCACAAATGATATACTAGCAGCCAATAAATGTATGAAAAGATGCTCAACATCACTGGCAATTAAAGAAGTACAAATCAAAGCCACAGTGAGGTTTAGCTTTACACTCAATAGGATGACTCTAGTAAAAAGATGCACAATGACAAGTGTTGGTAAGAATGTGTGAACACTGGAACCCTCATATACTGATGACAGGAACATTAAATTGTGCAGCCACTGTGGAAAACAGTTTGGTAGTTCCCCAAAAAGATAAACCTAGAACTACCTACCATAAATGACCTAGAAAGCCTATTCCTGGGTATATACTCAAGACACATAAAAATGTGTCCACACAACAACTTGTACACAAATGTTCATAGTAGTATTATTCAAGTAGCCAAAAGGTGGAAGCAACACAAACATCTAACAACATACGAATGGGTAAACAAAATGTGATATATCCACATAATAAAATATTATTCAGCCATAAAGAGAAACAAAGTCCTGATAAATGCTACAACAAGGACAAGACTTGAAAACACTGTGCTAAGTGAAAGAACAGACCTGAAAGACCCCACACATATTGTATGATTTGATTTCTACGAAATGTCCACAATAGGCAAATCCAGGGACTGGAAGTAAATTATTGGTAGCCAGGGGCTGAGGGAAGGGGGAATGGAGAGTGACCGCTAATAGACTCAGGGTGATGAAATATTCTAGAATTAGATAGTGGAGATGGTTGCACAATTCTGTGAATAAGTAAAAACTGGTAGGGTCACCTTTTAAAATGGTAAACTTCTTGGTATGTGAAGGAAATATTTTAACAGCTACACATTGTTAGATCAATAGACTTCATTGTGGATTTGCCGTAACTGTTGATGCCAAAGAGAGAATTTTGGTACATTCCACCTGAACCTTCAGTCCAGCTAATCCTGCTAGTTCCTTTATGAAACCAAGCTCTGTGCTCGGCCCTGCTACTAAAGGGGCCTGATTCAGCCTCTGGTTCTCCCTCCTGTGGGCCCCACGTCACACACATCAGGCCCAGCCCTCTGGCTTTCCTCCTGTACACAGCGCACTACTCAGCCAGGCTGCCAATCTGGTGGGGACAAAAGTTAGAGCCTCTCCAGGATGGAAAATAACCTCATTAAAGAAAGAGACAGAGGGACTTCCCTGGCAGCCCAGTGGATAAGACTCTGTGCTTCCAAATCAGGGGGCCAGGGAACTAAGATCCCACATGCCACGTGGCATAGCCAAAATAAATTTAAAAAAAAAATAAATAAACATGATTCTAACATATGAACAAGGTCAATTTAAAAAAAGAGACAGAGACTGAGAGAGAGATTGAGGGGGTAGAGGGAGATGGAGAGGAGGAGGGAGGCAGGGAAGGAAGGTCCCAGGTTACTGGAAGCCAGATCTTGCTATGACTCATTTACTTATTTGATTTGTTAGATATTTTCTTTTTTATTTTATCTTTCCTTCTCTCCTTTGAGCCCATTCATCCATCCAGTCTGCATCGCTCTTATGGTCCAGGCACAGAGCCAGGTCCTAAGGAAGCTTCATGAGTTCTCTTTCAGGTTTGCTCTTCCCTTTGGTGAAGCTTCTCCTCCTTCTCTCTCTCTCTTTTTGAATCTGCACCCCCTGCATTAGAAGCACTGAGTCTTAACCACTGGACCACAAGAGAAGTTCCTCCTCCTCAGTTATTCCCAGCTCACATCCAGGCTGACTTTCCCCAGTGGCCATGTGACCTCAACAGTGGTCTTTCTCCCTTCCTGGAATCTGTCAGCAATGCCTCAGCAACTCCTGACAACCCGAAGACCATTCCTCCTGTCTTCCTATTTCAAGGCCTGTGTTCACTGGAGTCCGGATTCCTGCCTAAGAGACACCTCTTTCCCACAGTCTATTTACAGTGAAAGAAGCCAGGGGATGTTAGGCGCTCTCCAAGTCACCAGCTCCTCACACTGTCCAAAGTCATTAGGGGAAGGACAATTAAGAATTTTCAGTCTTCAGACAGAGGATCGTCTGTAGTGAAGAAGAGGAGAGATGACTTCATAGGGGTACAGGATTGGATAAAAGGGTCATTCATTACAAGCTGAGAAAAAAGAGGAAGAAATAGACCAAGAGAGAGCACTTGGTTTGTGAAAGGCCGTTAGTCCTACAATCCAAATGCATGGAACATAGTTTGAGGCAACATGGCAGGGGTAAGGGGATGTCCAACTTCCTGTGCAGTAGGCTTTTTTTTGACTGAGATGCAAGGCTTGAAGATCTTATTTCCTTGACCAGGGACTGAACCTCAGGCCCCAACAATGAAAACTCCGAGTCCTAACCAATGGACTGCCAGAAAGCTCCCACAATAAGACTATTATTATTTTTTAAATTTTTATTTATGTATTTATTTTTGGCTGTGCTGGGTCATTGTTGCTGCACCAGATTTTTCTCTGGTTTCTGTAAGCAGGGGCTACTCTCCAGTTGCAGTGCACAGGCATTTCATTGAAGTGGCTTCTCTTGTTGCAGAACACGGGCTCTACGGCACATGGGCTTCAGGAGTTGCAGCTCCTGGGCTTTAGAGCGCAGGTTCAATAGTTGTGATGCACGGACTTAGTTGCTCCAAGGCATGTCGGATCTTCCCAGATCAGGGATCAAACCCGTGTCTCCTGCATTGGCAGCAGATTCTTTACCATTGAGCCACCACAGAAGCCCAGATTATTATTTTTAAAATTAATTAATTTATTCTGGGGGGCAAGTGGTATCTTTGTTGCAGTGGGCAGGCTTCTCTCCAGTTATGGCATGTGGGATCTTAACTCCCTAACCAGAGACTGAACCCGTGTCCCCTGTATTGGAAGGTGAATTCTTAACAGCTGGACCACCAAGGAAGTTCCAGGATTATTAACTGCCATGTAGGTCTTCCTCTTCCGGGGTCAAGCCATGCCTAGTTTAATTATATGATGATAATAACAACAACCTGGTTAGATGGTTAGGTAACATCACTGTTAATCATAATTAACAGGAGTCTGAGCAAACTCCAGGAGATAGTGAAGGACAAAGAAGGACAGAGAAGCCTAGAGTGCTGCAGGCTGGCATTCATATTTAGGATTTGAAATAGCTCAGCTGGAATTCCATCACCTCCACTAGCTTTGTTCACAGTGATGCTTGCTAAGGCCCATTTAACTTCACACTCCAAGATACCCAGCTCTAGGTGAGTGATCACACCATCGTGGTTTTCTGGGTCATTAAGATCCTTTTTGTGTAGTTCTGTGTATTCTTGCTACCTCTTAATATCTTCTGCATCTGTTAGGTCCATACTGTTTCTGTCCTTTATTGTGCCCATCTTTGCATTAAACGTTCCCTTGGTATCTCTAATTTTCTTGAAGAGAGCTTTCCCATTCTATTGTTTTCCTCTATTTCTTTGCATTGTTCACTCAGGAAGGCTTTCGTATTTCTCCCTGCTACTCTTTGGAACTCTGCATTCAGATGGGTATACCTTTCCTTTTCTCCTTTGCCTTTCGCTTCTCTTCTTTTCTCAACTATTTGTAAGGCCTCCTCAGACAGCCATTTTCCCTTTTTGCATTTATTTCTGTTTTAAAATAAATATTCATATTTACTTATTTGACTATACTGGATCTTGGGGCTTCCCAGGTGGTGCTAGTGGTAAAGAACCAGCCTACAAATGCAGGAGACATAAGAGACTTGGGTTCAATCTCTGGGTCAAGAAGATCCCCTGGAAGAGGGCATGGCAACCCACTTGAGTAGTCTTGCCTGGGAAATCCCATGGACATAGGACACTGCTGAGCTATAATCCATAAGGTCGCAAAGAGTCAGACACTACTGAGATAACTTACCACACACACATGTACTGGGTCTTAGTTGTGGCATGTGGGATCTTTAGTTGCGGCATGTGAGATCTAATTCCTTGAGCAGGAATTGAAGCTGGGCCCTCTGTATTGGGAGCATGGAGTCTTAGCTACTTGACCACCAGGCAAGTCCCCAGCATGATAAATTTAATCCACTTCTACATCAAGAGTTCTTAGGACTGCATATGGAATAAGATTGAGGTCTAGAGGTATTGAGGGCGGGGGGCGGGATGAGGCACAGATCTGGATGTAGATCAGAGACGAGGCCAGTATGGATTTCCAAGCCTGGCTTTCTCATGAGTTCTGACGTGGCGCTGCCTGGAAGAACAAGGGCAAGAGCTGATGGTGGTGTTCAGAGTCCAAAGGGAAAACACAGGAGAGAGCAAGACGGCACAGTAACACCTTAAAAAAGGCCAAGCCCAAGGATGGGGGATCGTGGACAGGGCAAGAAGTGATTTCAGAAACACATAGGCACAGTGGGTGGCCGTAGGCCAGAGTTTCCCGGGGCCAGATTATTGAACAAAGGCATGAGGGACAGCAACACAAGAGCTCAGGGAACAGCCCAGGGCTCAGAGAGCTGCATCTGCTCCTAATGTGCCCCCAGAATGAAGGTGTGCCCTGTGGGCTGCATAACAGGAAGGGACGAGCCAGAAACCAAGTATCAGAGAGTAAGGCAAGGACAAGGACATTCTGAATAGAGAAAGGAGAGAGTCCTGGAGAAATTCTCCCATGACCCTTGGAGCAGCTCAGATGTGGTTGTCTGCCCCCTGGGAAGGGGGTTCTGATGACAGCACATCACACGCTGGTTCAGACATAGACTGGGTCTTCCCTCCCTCCTCTTTCAACCCCGTGACCTGGTCTTGGGAAGGACTGGCTCAAGAACTGGATGAGAGGAACTTTCCTGGCAGTTTGGTGGTTAAGACTCTGCGCTGCCAGTGCAGGGGGTGAAGGTTCAATCCCTGGGTAGGGGACTATGATCCCACATGTTGTGCTTATTGAGCTTTTATTGTGGCCAAAAGTGGTGCTAAGCATGCCTCTTTAATTTGTTGTTGCTGTTTAGTCGCTAAGTCATATCTGACTCTTTGTGACCCCATAGACTGTAGCCTCTCAGGCTCCTCTGTGCATGGGATTTCTCAGGCAAGAATACTGGAGTGGATTGCCATTTTCTTCTCCAGATCTTCCCAAACCTGGAATCAAACCTTCAAACCTGTGTCTCCTGCATTGGCAGGTGGATTCTTACTGCTGAGCTAGCGGGGAAGCCCAACTCTTTAGTTACAGTTCATCTATCCAGACTTTCCATTCTTTCTTCCTTAAATGAAATTCCCCTTTTACAATTTTTATCAACTACAACCTCTACAAGAGCCTTTGTTTTAGGCAAAATGACAAGCATCTGTTAATAGGGTCAGTATACGGGGGAGAAAAAAAAGTTAGGTTGGTTTTTTTTCTATTCTTAGGAGGAAAAAAAAATCATAGATACTTGTCAAGCACTTCAGGAGTGGGACCTTGGTATACTTGTTATTCTTTGTTCAATTTGGGTTTTGTAGGTTTCAGTCACTGAGATTTGGGGGTTTGTTACTGTGGTGTAACTGACCTTATCTTGATTGATCTCAGAGTACAGAGAAAGGACATCAGGACAGGTTTCACAGAGATGCTTGGTAAGATGAAGCCAAGGAGCAGCAGAAAACAGAGAAAGGGACATTTTGGAGGTGGGTGGGGTGTAGAGTCACAGAGCTACACAAGCCACGGAGTTGTGACGTGGCTGTTGTACAGGACACAGAGAGGAAAGCGAGTAGGGAGAGAGAGGCTGCAGGGAAACATAGCGGCCAGATGCCAACAAATTTTAAAAATACACAAAGAAGTTGCAGAAAATGAGGCTCCAACAGAGGTTTCATTGAGTAAAACCTTAGTAGGATCATATACGTTAGGAAAACAACTAGCTGCAGAATAGAAAGAGAATAGAGTGGGAGGAAGAGCAAAGACCAGTTAGGAGGTAACTGCCAGTTGAAAGTAAAGAATCCACCTGCAATGCAGGAGACACAGGTTTGATCTGTGGGTCTGGAAGATCCCCTGGAGCAGGAAATGGCTACCCAGTCCTGTATTCTTGCCTGAGAAATCCCATGGACAGAAGAGACTGGAGGGCTATACCCCATAGGATCGCAGAGTCAGACACGACTGAAGTGATTTAGCACAGCTCAAGTTGAGAGTAAAGTGATGAAGGTCTAGATTAGAGACTGACAACATTTTAAGCTTTGTTTCCCATGCAGTCTCTTTCAGCACTACTCAGCTCTTCTGTGGTAGCACAAAAACCACCAGAGACAATATGTAACAAATATACATGGCCATGGGTTTCCTAGGTAGCGCTAGTGGGAAAGGATCCAGCTGCCAATGCAGGAAACAGAAGAGGCATGTTTGATGCCCAGGCTGGAAAGACCCCCTGGAGAAGGAAATGGCAGCCCACTCCAGTATTCTTGCCTGGAAAGTCCCATGGACAGAGGAGCTGGTGGGCTACAGTCCAATGGGGCCTCAGAGCGTTGGACACGACTAAGCGCACGTGCATGCGTGTGCGTGCACACACACACACACACACACACACACACACACACGGCCATGTTTCAATAAATCTTTATTTACAAAAAAGGAAATGAAGTGAAAGTCACTCAGTCATGTCCGACTCTTTGCAACCCTGTGGACTATATAGTCCATGGAATTCTCCAGGCCAGAATACTGGAGTGGATAGCCTTTCTCTTCTCCAGGGGATCCTCCCAACCCAGGGATTGAACCCACGTCTCCTGCATTGCAGGCAGATTCTTTACCAGCTGAGCCACCAGGGAAGCCAAAAAAAAGGACGTAGGGGCCATATTTGGCCCATGGGCCACTGTTTGCCTAGGCTTGACCTAAAGTAATAAGAGGACAGCTAGCATTGAGACCTACCATGTAGCAGGCAGTTTTCAAACATTATTGCTGATTCTCCCAAGCTTGCACAGAGGGATATTGGATCCATTATAAAATGGAGAAGGAAACTGAGGCTGAGAGATATCCAAGGCTGGTATATGGCAAAATTAGGACTCAATGTCAGGTTCAACTCTAGAACCCAGGTTCTCATCCCATGTCACCTAGAGGCAGACAAGAAAGAAAGGGTAGGGGATAAACAGGACTTGTCATTTCTTTGCGCCTGAGAGACTTCATTCACGCAGTTATTCATTCATCCATTCATCCCTTCAATAGGTATTTTGCTTTATGCTGTTTGTGAGAATTCCCTGGACTGCAAGGAGATCAAACCAGTCAATCCTAAAGGAAATCAGTCCTGAATATTCATTGGAAGGACTGATGCTGAAACTGAAACTCCAATACTTTTGGCCACCTGATGCCAAGAGCCAACGCATTGGGAAAGACACTGATGCTGGGAAAGATTGAGGGCAGGAGGAGAAGGGGACAACATAGGATGAGATGGTTGGATGACATCACCAATTCAATGGACATGAATTTGAACAAACTCTGGGAGATAGTGGAAGACAGAGAAGCCAGTTAGTTGGACACGGCTTAGTGGCTGAAAAACAATAACAAAAAATTTGTTAAGTACTAGGGCCAAAGTACTGGAGTTTCAGCTTCAACATCAGTCCTTCCAATGAACACCCAGGACTGATCTCCTTTAGGATGGACTGGTTGGATCTCCTTGAAGTCCAAGGGACTCTCAAGAGTCTTCTCCAACACCACAGTTCAAAAGCATCAATTCTTCGGCGCTCAGCTTTCTTCACAGTCCAACTCTCACATCCATACATGACCACTGGAAAAACCATAGCCTTGACTAGACAGACCTTTGTTGGCAACGTAATGTCTCTGCTTTTTAATATGCTATCTAGGTTGGTCATAACTTTCCTTCCAAGGAGCAACCGTCTTTTAATTTCATGGCTGCAATCACCATCTGCAGTGAAGAGTTGACTCATTGGAAAAGACCCTGATGCTGGGAAGGGTTGGGGGCAGGAGGAGAAAGGGGTGACAGAGGATGAGATGGCTGGATGGCATCACCGACTCGATGGACATGAGTTTGTGTAAGCTCCGGGAGTTGGTGATGGACAGGGAGGCCTGGCGTGCTCCAATTCATGGGGTTGCAAAGAGTTGGACACGACTGAGCAACTGAACTGAACTGAGGGATTCGATGATGAATGGGAGGTGATTTCTGTCCTTGAGTATCGAAGAGCCTAGCATTTGAATCTATAACCAGATGTGAGTATGAAGAAAGGGAAGTGTGATTTATCAATAAGATCAAGGAGGTAAAATATTTAAGTCACTATCATCCTGGGCTGCTTCTTTCCTCTAAGTACCCTGCTACTGCTAAGTCACTTCAGTCGTGTCCGACTCTGTGCTACCCCATCCCTGGGATTCTCCAGGCAAGATCACTGGAGTGGGTTGCCATTTCCTTCTCCAATGCATAAAAGTGAAAAGTGAAAGTGAAGTCGCTCAGTCATGTCTGACTCTGCGACCCCATGGACTGCAGCCAACCAGGCTCCTCCGTCCATGGGATTTTCTAGGCAAGAGTACTGGAGTGGGGTGCCATTGCCTTCTCCGCTAAGCATCCTGAGAAGCCTCCAATTCTTTGGGATCAGAAACACCAAATATTTTTATATTCTAGCATGAACATGTAGGTGGTTTACCATGAAACTATCGAACCTCATGCTTCAGGGTCCCTGGGTCCCTAAGACCCTGTGTCTAATCTTGTATTTCATTCTTAAGAAACAGGTAGGCCTCAGGTTCCAAAATCTGGATCTGCCTTTGAGTGAATGTTTCTCAGAGCCATGTCTATGAAACACTGTTTTTAGGAATTACAAGCAGCTTAGGATCCTGGTTTGGGCTCTCAGGGTTTCTCTCAAGGCAACTAAGAACCCGGGGCTGCCCTCAATGTCACAGGTGTGGCCGTTCAAAATCATTCCTATTACTTTCATTCTTCACTTAATATCAGCTGGTTCGGGGCTTCCCTAGTGACTCAGTGGTAAAGAATCTGCCTGCCAGTGCAGGAGACAAGGTTCAGTCCCTGATCCGGGAAGATACCCCTGGAGGAGGAAATGGCAGCCCATTCCAGTATTCTTGCCTGGAGAACTCCATGGACAGAGGAGCCTGGTGGGGTACAGTCCATGCGGTCCACAAAGAATCAGACATGACTTAGCAACTGAACAACAACAACAAATAGCTGGTCTTGCTCCCTTTGCCTTTTAAATCAACCCGGGGGCGCTGGGGGGTGGGGTGGGCAGCAAGCAGTGGTTTCTGCTGGCTCATCGTTTTGGAATTTAAGACACCCAGTAATTAAAAAAGATCCTCCCAACAACCTCTTAGTGGGCCACTGGGGCGGGAAAGTACACAGGCAATCCTAGCGGTGCTGGGGGTGGGGCTGAGGCTGTGCGGGAACTGAGAGCTACTAAAGCCAGGCTGCTGGCCATCACAGGGCTTACCAGGCCAGGAATATTTGTCCAGCTCATCCACAGGTCCAGAGGAAATCAAACTCTGAAGAACTGGCTATTTTACTCTCATCTGAGTCATTGTTGTTGTTGTTCAGTTGCCCAATCCTGTCTGACTCTTTGTGACCCCACGGACTTGAGCACGCCAGGCCTCCCTGTCCCTCATCTGAGTCTAAGTGACTCAAAACTAGAATGTTATTAATGTGAGAACAGGAGGCCTAATTGCAAAATAATTGGCTCTGGTCATTTGCTCAGAGTTCTCTCCCCTTACCAGGCCAGTCCACAAAGTGTTCCTAATGACAGGCTGGGAGCTGAGTGAGTGAAAACGATGGTGAGACTCTTCAAGGGCAGGTACTATGCTTGTGCTGCCCACTGTTACGTCTCCAGCAGCTGGTATAGCCCCTGACCCATGGGAAGTGCTCCATAAAGACTTGTATAAAAGAAAGTGGATGAGCTGTTATCAGGGTATACACCCATTTCTCCTAAGATGAATTGGCTGTCCTTTGAACAATTCTCTCTAAATGAAGAGCTCTGACCAATCAGAGCATCTTTGTCCTTGGACAGTATGGGAGACACACTATAATTTCTAACCTTGTGGTCACCCCTCTTCTGGATTCCGTGCAAGCCTTCTGTTATGACTCATTGCCTGCTGAGCACTCACCTTATTAACTGTTACATTCCAGAGCTCTTTTCCAGAGCTTGTTTTAACTCCTTGATGGGTGTTGCGGGAGACAGGTGACACTCTTGAGAGGCCCCACCGGCGGCAGCAGGGGCTGACTCATCCCTTTGGTGGTGTGGATTGCACTCACTTCGCTTTCAAAGGGTCACATTTTCTGACTTTCCTTACAGCTACTCATTCTCTTGAAGTCCCATTCTTCCCAATATCTTCCTAGGTGAGTCCATGAGGTTTTTAGTTAGCATATGATTTTTTTGGCAAAGTTGAAGCAGGAAAGGTTCTCAAGAAGCATTCAGTGGTCTGTGGGGATAAACCATGATGTGAGAGGAGCAAGTGTGGACCTGGGGATCAGGACACCTGGGCTCGTTTTGGACATATCAGTCATTTCATAAATTAGCACCCAAAACCCTCCGTGGTGGCCAAGTGCAGGGCTGTGCTCACTCCCTCCCAAGGGTGGCAAGCTGGTAAAAGGGAATAGTTTCATTCCAATTATAGAGAATTACAAAATGAATTGGGAGCACTTTGTGGGGCTAGTCTCCAACTGTGCATGATGGCCAGGATCCTCGTGGGTGTTCTTTCAAATGCAGATCCTTGGTCCCTACCACTCAGAAATTCTGCTCCAGTAGGTCTGAGCAAGTGTTCACCCCCGCCCCCCCCCCCCCCCCCCCCCCCCCCGCCGCCCCACACACACACGAAGGTGATTTTACTGCAAGTGGGCCTAGCACACCTGAGGGAAGGGGACAGGAAACGGTTCCCAAGGGCAGAGGTCTACTGTTGTTTTGCTGGTTTTGGCTGCACAGCAGGGTGCAGCTTGTGAGATCTCTGTTCCTCCACCAGGAATTGAACCGGGGACCTCGGCAGTGAAATTGCCCAATCCTAATCAGTAGGCCATCAGGAAACCTCCTCTTTGGCTGATTTTTAAAGGAGGAAGAAGTAGAAACTTACTCAGCACAGAGCCACAAAATGGTGTGATGTTACCTTTACCTTGATTTTGAGAAAATGAAGGCCAAGAGACACAGCTCTACCTAAACTGATTTAGTTCTTCACCTGGGCTCCTCCTCTCTCCCACTTAGGCACAGACAGGAACACACACTCACACACAGACATCGTATCCTCTAAGCCTCTAAAGACACTGGAGTCTCCCCCATCCCCCAAACCGTAAGAACTGCCCCTTTCACTCTGGACCCCTCCATTTACCACCTTCTAGCTCCCATTTATTTCTTTTTAAAATATTTTATTTATTTGACTGTTCCAGGTGTTAGTTGCATCATGTAAATTCTTAGTTGTGGCTTGTGGGATCTAGTTCCCTGACCAGGGATCGAACCAAGGCCCCCTGCATTGGGAGTGCAGAGTCTTAGCCACTGGACCACCAGGGAAGTCCCTCCCATTTATTTCAGTGAGAAGCTTCCTTAAACATAAAAGAAAAAAAAGAAAAAGAAAGAAACAAAAGGGCAGGAGGCAAAAGGGCCCTTCTGAGTCTAAAACCAGTACATGTTCACTTTAGAAAATTTCAAAACTCAGGGGGAAAGGCCCTTCTTAACCACATCATAAACTCTCAAGACACTCTGAACACTTACCACAATGGCAATTCAATTTTTTCACTAGAATGTAAAGGCCTTGAGAATAAGGACATGATTTTCTTTTTTATCCTTGTATCCTCAGTAGACACAGAAGAATCCCAATAAAGGTGTATAAATTGAACAAATAATATAAATCATTTATATTATCCATTCAGTCCTTATGTATTTGCTTTACTAGAAAACAAAAATGACATCACGCTATATATACATCATTAAGAAGAGGATCAGTGTATGTTTGAAGTCTGATTTTTTTATTGAAAACATACCACAAATATATTTCTAGCTGCTTTGAGTTTGATAAATCATAATTTATTTAGGTTGTCTGCAATCTTAAATATTAAAAAGAACATTGTGATAAACGTCCTTGTATCTAAAATCTTTGCATGTATCAATCATGATTTAAAGAGACCAAGTGGGTCCAACTGGGATTGCTGTACCAAAGATTGGGCAAAACTCTACAGCTCTTTGAAATCCTGTTTTGGAATGGTTGTAATAATTTATGTGAATTTCTATTAATAAAATAAATAAGACTTAAAAAAAAAAGAAACCTGTGGTGCGGGAAGGACCTTATATCAGATAATGTGGTCAGGAAAGGATTCCCTAAGGAGATGACTTTAGGCTAATGCTGTTCCGAGAAGAATGAGGTACAGACATTCCAGGGACAGGAAAGAAAGGAAACTACTCTGTAGACAGATTGAGGACAACCTAAATAAATTATGGTTTATCCAGACTCAGAGCAGCTAGAAATATACTCGTGGTATGCTTTCAAACTGTCTAACACGAATTATATCGTGGAGGCAGACCCTGTCAGGACTTATACTTTGGTAGGAATTTGAGTGATTTTAAGAGATGAGAGCATTGAAGGTAAACCATTTGAAGGGCTCTAAGCTGTAGAATGAAATTAAAGGATGCTTGCTCCTTGGAAGAAAAGTTATGACCAACTTAGACAGCATATTAAAAAGCAGAGACATTACTTTATCAATAAGGTCCGTCTAGTCAAAGCTTTGGTTTTTCCAGTAGTCATGTATGGATGTGAGAGTTGGACTATAAAGAAAGCTGAGCACAGAAGAATTGATGCTTTTGAACTGTGGTGTTGGAGAATTCTCTTGAGAAACCCTTGGACTGCAAGGAGACACAATCAGTCAATCCTAAAGGAAATCAGTCCTGAATATTCATTGGAAGGACTGATGCTGAAGCTGAAACTCCAATACTTTGGCCACCTGATGTGAAGAACTGATTCAATGGAAAAGACCCTGATGCTGGGAAAGATTGAGGGCAGAAGGAGAAGGGCACAACAGAGGATGAGATGGCTGGATGGCATCACCAACTCAACGGACATGAGTTTGAGTAAACTCCAGGAGTTGGCGATGGACAGGGAAGTCTGGCGTGCTGCAGTCCATGGGGTCGGAAAGAGTCGGACATGACTGAACTGAAGCTGTGGAATGGCTTCCCCAGTAGCTCAACAGTAAAGAATCTGCCTGCCAATGCAGGAGACATGGGTTCAATCCCTGGGTTGGGAAGATTCCCTGGAGGAGGAAATGGCAACCTACTCCAATATTCTTGCCTGAGATATCCCCATGGACAGAGGAACCTGGTGGACTACAGTCCATGGGGGTCTCAAAGAGTCAGACCCATGACTTAGTGACCACAGCAACAATAAGCAGTAATATATGATCCATCTGTGACTCTGAACTATAGCTCTAGTAAGAAAATATATCATAATATAACAAAATTGGGACTTCCCTGGTGGTCCAAGGTTAAGGCTCCATGTTTCCAATGCAGGGAGTGTGGACTCTATCCCCGGTCGGAGAACTAAGATTCTCATATGACGTGTGGCCAAAAATATATATATGTATATAACAATGTTTAGGCTTCCCTAGAGACTCAGTGTTAAAGAATCTGCCTGCCAATGCAGATCAGGGCTTGATCCCTGGGTGGGAAAGAGCCCCTGGAGGAAGAAATGGCAACTCACTCCTTTATTCTTGCCTGGGAAATCCCATGTACAGAGAAGCCCAGTCCATGGGGTTGCAAAAGAGTCGGACATGACTTAGCATTTAAACAATATAACGGTGTTAACCTCTGGTTGGTAAGTTTCTAAGTGATCTTTATTTTTTTCTCTTTACACTTCTCTGTCGGCCAGAATTTCTCCAATGTGTATGTATTACTTTTATAGTTTTAGACATTTAGTCAAAAACGGAAAAAATACTAACTGGAAGTGCAGATGGTAAAGAATCTGCTTACAGTGCAGGATACCCAGGTTCAATCCCTGGGTTGTGAAGATCCTCTTGGAGAAGGAAATGGCAACCCACTCCAGTATTCTTGCCAGAATTCCACGGACAGAGGGGCCCCTGGGCTACAGTCCATGGGGTCGCACAGAGTTGGATTAAGCGACTAACACACAGACACACACAAAGTGGTACAAAGGAGAGCAAGGGGTATGAATTTGTGATCAGGAGACAAGATTCACTCTGAGGCTCAAGGAGGGAGGGTAGCAGCCTTTAACGGTTTGATTGCCATGGGAATGAAAACGGACGGATATGACCAATGTTTAATGGGTAGAATCCACTGGTGACCAATTGGCCATGGGAGGTTATGCGAAGTCTAGATGATGGCTGGATTTCATCTTGGGTGACTGACTAGGCTGATGGTGACTCTGCTTAATCCAGCAAGAGATCCAGGAAGAGCAGATACATGGGAGGGAAGATGAGAATAGTGTCATAGGAAATGAGACTGGCCTGCAGCATCAAAAGCCAAGCAATCAGATGAAATCAGGTTATAAAGCTGAGAAAGAGGAGCTACAGATATTTTAAGAAGCTTAACTACGAAGAGAAAGAAACAACTGGGTGGTAACCAGAGGGAGTTTTGCGTTGGGGTGTTTCTCAGCCAAGGGAAGCAGACTAACCAAGGCTGAGTACGTGAAAGTATAAAAGTCAAGGAAGTGGCTGAAGGAGCCCAATCTGAGATGGTGTGAATTGGGATCCTAAGCAGAGGTGGGACAGAACTGGAAAAAGGACCTCTCAGTTCTTCTGGGATGGGAGTGACAGCATGAGGCAATAGGATAGATATGTACAAATTCCTTTGGGGGTTCACAGTAGGAGGGGGAGGAAGTTCTTATTTTGTGAACTGCACTCCCCCGATGAATTGGGTGAGGTTATCTACTGGAGTTATGGATAGGTAAGTAGTTGACACCAGCTGGTGAAGGTCTAAAGAAATCTGAGAATGACAGAGGGTGCTGATCAGATAAGAAGTACTCAATATGTGTAACTCCATGGCTGATTCATGTCAACGTATGACAAAACCCACTGCAATGTTGTGAAGTAATTAGCCTCCAACTAATAAAAATAAATGAAAAAAATAAAAATAAAAAGGTGGAAAAAAAAAAAAAAAGAAGTACTCAATGGTACTGAGGTCAAACTGCAGCTGAATCCACTAGATTTTTCTAACAGATCCGCCCTCCATTGTGCAACCCCTGGCTCCAACTCCGTATCTTTCCAGCATATTTTACATTGTGTTCTGCATGCCAATCAAACATAGGTGGTGGTGGTGTGCGGAATCGTTGTGTAATTGATTCAGGATTGGGAGTTAACCGTCTAAAGAGTTGAAGGTTATGAATGAGAAGAGTTTTAGTTGACAACAGGGAATGCACTGGTCAAGAAGAGAATGGGAAGTTTCCCTGGTGGTCCAGTGGTTAAGAATCTGCCTTGCAATGCAAGGGACAGATTCGATCTCTGGTACAGGAAAATTCCACATGCCGTGGCTTAACTAAGCCTGTGCAACACAACTATTGAGCCAGCACTTCTAGTGCCTGTGCTCCATAACAAGAGAAGCCACCACAATAAACCCAGGGACCACAACTAGAGTAGCCCCGCTTACCTCAACTAGAGAAAGCATATGCACAGCAACAAAGACTTACCACAGCCAAAAAATAAATAAATCTTTTGGGGGAAAAAAAAGAGAATGGGATTAAAAGGGGAAAAAAAGTCAAGTGGAAATATCAAGATTGAAGGCCTGAAGAAGTAAAAGAATAGTAAAGCTATTCAAGGGTAAGAAAACCAGGTACGAAGGAAATGGCAACCCACTCCAGTACGCTTGCCTGGAAAACTCCACGGACGGAGGAGCCTGGTGGGCTACAGTCCATGGGGTCACAGAGTCGGACATGACTGAGTGACTTCACTTTCACACTTAAGAAAACCAGAAAAGTAGGCAGTCACAATAAAACAGGAAGTTGTATAATAGTGTCTGGGTGTGGTCCGGAGAGAGGAATGGGTGGCTGAAGTGCAGGTGCACGTGGTTAGATTGTTAGAAACCAAGGCATTGCAAGGCTGTGCTTGAAAATACTCAGGGTGGCAGAGTCTGAAATGAAAACTGGAAAGTTGGAGGCCTCTATGACTCTTGCCTAGACTGTGAGGTCAACGGAGAGCACAAAGCAGGGACATACCAGATAGCACCAGCCTTTCCGCTCCTTCCCAGGCCTCTGTTGGCAGCAGGACCTCTGAAACACATGGGGGTTCAAATCCTGACTAGGTATGTGGCCAAGTCAATTGACTTCTCTGTGCCTTACTGGTCTTAGGAGTAAAATGGAGATATAATAGCACTGACAAGTAAAGTGCTTATCACAAGGCCTGCCACATGTACCAGAGCACTACTTGAATGTCAACATCATTACCATTTCCTATCATATCCTTGAACAAGGAAGAGGTTGTAACAGTCTCTAAGGCACAGGCTCTCAAATTTTTGGTCTCAGGATCCCTTTATGCTCTTAAAAATTATTGAAGACTCCAAATAACTTAAAAAAAAAACCAAACATGTATTATATCTACTGCATTTTAATGAAAATTAAAACTGAGTAAAAATTTGATCATAACCCATTTCCTAGTATTTTTAAGAAAAAATAATTTTTCCAAGTAAAAAGTATTTTACATCTTTGCAAGCAATATCTTTAATAGCTGGCTTAATTGAAGACAACTGGATTCTCTTAGCTGCTTCTGCCTTCTATTGAGCTGTGCTGTCTCAAGTATTTATAAGAAAACCCAAGCAACTCACGGACCCTTTGAATGGGTCTTGAAGACCCCGGACCACACTTTGAGAACGGTTGCTTTAAGCTTTTATCCAACTTCATTTCTTAAATTTTGGCTGGGCTGAGTCTTTGTTGCAGCTAGTAGGCTTAGCTGCCCCAGGGCTTGGTGATCTTTGGGGTTCTTAACCACTGGACCACCAGGTAAGTTCCTTTCTTCCTGCTTTACACCATTCATTCATTCACCCATTCAACACTACTGGATCCCAGCGACAGAAAGAAATCGTGTGACTTGGCTGTCTTGGAGGAGATTAGATAAGAAACAGATGAAAACTAAAAATTATGTACAGCATAAGTGAGCATAGGGGAAGAACTTACTGGTGGGTCTGAGAGGCAAGGGAAGGCTTAAGAGAATACAAGCAATTTGAATTTAGGCTTGAATTTCTTGTGCTCGTTTAAGCAGAGGGAACAGCACATCCACAGGACCAGAGGCAGGAATCAAAACAGTACGACAAAGCACAGGTTTAGTTAGGTACAATTTACACAGAAGTAGAATGCAACAATCTTTTATGTTTATAGACCTGTAAGTTGTGACAAAGGTATACAGAAAACACTAATAAAACCAAGACAATATGCCAATCACCTCAGTAAGTTCTGTGTAACCAATGCCCAACCCTCACCTTCTCAGCTGCAGGTAACTAGTAATCTGATTTCTGTTTTTGGTTTGTTTTTTGGCCGTTTCACACAGCTTGCAGGATCTCAGTTCTCTGACCAGGGACTGGACCTGGGCCATGGCAGTGAAGGCCTGGAATCCTAACCACTAGGCCACCAGGATATTCCCTAAGTTTTTACTTTATAAAATTAATTATACACTCACAAGAAGTTGCAGAGAGCCCATATACCCTTACCCCAGCTCCATCCAATGGTAACATCTTACAAAACTACAGAATATATCAAACCAGGAAACTGACATTAGTGCAATTAACTACAGACCTTATTCTGGTTTCACCAAAGTTTACGTGCATTAGCTTGCTTTAAGGAACATAACTGGGCTTCCCTGGTGGCTCAGACGGTTAGGAATCTACCTGCAATGCAGATCGAGGTTCAATCCGTGGGTCAGGAAGATCCCCTGGAGAAGGGAATGGCTACTCACTCCAGTATTCTTCCCTGGGAAATCCCATGGAGAAAGGAACCTGGAGGGCTTCAGCCCATAGGGTCGCAGAGTCAGACATGACTGAGCGACTAAACACCAGGAGGTGATACAGGTGTGCTTATCTGGCACAGTACCTGTAACTTAAATTCAAGAAATAATTTCACCATTTTTCTTCTTATTATAAAGGGAAATTTGGCTGACCACCCCAACTTGTAAGGTTACTATAATTTTTGAACATGCCTGTCATGTTTTGATGTATGCACATTGCTTCCCTGGTGGCTCAGATGGTAAAGAATCCACCTGCAATGCAACAGACCCAGGTTTGATTGCTGGATCAGGAAGATCCCCTTGAGAAGTGAATGGTTACTCCAGTATTCTTGTCTGGAGAATTCTATCGACACAGGAGCCTGGTGGACTAGTCCATGGGGTCGCAAAGAGTCAGACACAACTGAGTAACACTTTCAAGGAACATGTGAGGATGTGCTAAGTCACTTCAGTCTTGTCCGACTCTCTGCGAGAGCTAAGAGGTGGGTTCTTTACCACTAGTGCCTCCTGGGAAGCCCCTAATATGGATTTAGACATGGAAGAACTCAAGGAAGTGCAGGGAAAGGACTGGAGGAGATATTTCTGAAGAACAAACATCATTTGATGAACAACTTGGTAAGAACGTTAACATTAATCCTTTGGCAAATGGAGTCTCCTATATGGTAGGAGAGCAAGCAGGTTGTTTTAATTGAAGGGTTGACTCTAGTTGAACTGAGGAAATATTTCGTCCAGTTATGAAAAGCCTGAATAATCATAATATTCCTACTTACTCTTAACAAAGAGAAAAAAATATATTATTTTAATCAGATTCTTCATTTTCTTACTCTTGCCTGATTGAAAACAATAACTGTCAAACATCTGATATCCCTTTCAGGTTTAGACAGTCATCTGTATGCACTCCTTAATAGGATTAGCTAACAATTTCCCAAGCAGAAACAAACTCTTACTCCTTCCTGGAGTTCAGTTATATTTCTGTCAGCTCCCCTACCTGCTCCAGCATTTTGTCTGACTATATTATTGATAATGCCTTAATCTCTATCACTTAATATATTTACAGGCATCATTTACTTATCACAGGATTATGGGGTGTTGCTGTTTTTCCTTTTATAGGCCAAGGGTACTAAGAGTTTGGTACCTTGGATCACACACACAATACCCTAAAATGCGTAGAAAGTCACTGGCAGGAGACAATCGTTCAGTTAATCTTAGTTACCCCTGATGGAAGCCCTATTTTTTTTTCCCATGCCACAGGGCATGTGGGAAATTAGTTCCCCAACCAGGGATCGAACCACAGCCCCCTGGCTTGGAAGCAGGAAGTCTTAACCACTGGACCACCAGGGAAGTCCCTGGAAGCCCTATTCTTTCTATCCCACCAAACCCCGTTATAGTTGATGAACCTCTTCAAGCTGTGCGGGACTGGACTTAGGCAAAAGCTCCATACATGCATTGGAAATATTTCTGGTGACAAAAGTCCTCATTTAAAGCCCTGTTTGTTTAAACCTTAGTTTGGCTGATCATTAATTACCACCAAACACACACAAGCCTTTGAGTAGAGCTGAGTGACCTAATATTTATTTCCTTGACTTTAAGATGAGCTTTTTATATTTTTGAAATCAAGACGCCTCTTAAATCAGATTTAATATTGTAACAAACTGCTTTTACTGTGTCCCGTTAGTTTATATACTCTTTAGCTCTTAATTCACCAAATACTTGCTGTTATTATTATTATCATCTGTAATCACGCCCATTTTTTTTTTTAAAGCCCATTTTAAAGATGGGAAAAGCACAAGAAGGCTCTCATTTTCTCCAGGTAACACAGCTACTAACGGTGGAAAGGAATAAGAATAATCCCAAAGCAAGGAGTACTTTAGAATCCAATTTAGGTAGACTTAGCTAAAGGACACAGTACTGGTTTTTGCACACGAGCGCACGCGCGCGCACACACACACAAAGGAATTTCAAATATAAAAGGGTAAATTAAAATAACAAAAACCAAACAAAAGACAAAGAAACGGGGACTCAGCAAGATCAATGAACTTGTCCAAGGTTATACACAGGATATCAGATCCAGAATCCATGGCAGATCTGTCTGGCGGCTTCTTTCTACCAAACCACGCTGCCAACAGACACGTGGTAAGGGGATGCATAAATATTTGATGAATAATGCCTGAAAACAAAGTTGACAAGGATGGTGGTAAAAATATAATAGATTAAAAACAGAAAAGTAGTTCAGGAACTGGAAAAGAGAAAAAAAAAAAAAAGAATCACACACACCCCAATAGTTTTCAGAGCAGAGCACTCAGGCTGAGCCAAGATGCTGGAACAAACTTTGCGCGGGGGCCGCCGGACACCCGGGAGCGGAGTCTTCCACCGGGATGGTTCCCAAGGAGCCAGCCGGCCGTGGGGCACAGCAGCCAAGCCCAGCAGTCTCCCGCGCCTACGCCCTCCCGACCGCGAGTCACTGGGCCGGGCAACGCGGGATAACGCCCGAAGGTTAGCCGCCTTTCCTGCCGGGCCGCTGGCTTAAAAAGAAACACAAACACGTGTCCCCGGCCGGTGCGCAGCCTCCCGTCGGGGTTGAGGGCACCAGGGCGCTTCCCGCGGTCGGCCCGGCGGCCAAGCGCCCGAAGGCGGGAGCCTCCCGCGGTCCCAGCTCGCAGCCGGGAAGCACCTGCCGCCGCGGTCGGCCCGGCCCAACGGCGGAGCGCCTAGGGCCCGGTTCCGGGTAGGCCCCAGGCCGGGCTGGGGGCCGCGCGGGCCGGCGCCCGGGCGTTTCCTCTTCCTCCCTACGCGAGGCGCGGCGGCGCGGCGGCGGCCAGGCCGAGGCCGGGCTCGGGCGCCCGACCGCGGCCTGCCGGCGAGTGCGACCAAACGCCGCGCCCCAAGTCGCCGCCGCCGCCGCCGCGCCCCCGCCGCACCCTCCGGCCGCGGGGCTCCGGGCAGCTGGGCCCGGCGCGGGCAGCGAGAGGCGGGGCCGGCGTGCGGGCGGCGGAAGGAGGCGGAGGAGGAGGAAGAGGAGGAGGAGGAGGAGGAGGCGGCGGCCGGGAGCCGGGGAAGAGGGGCGGGGGGTGGGCCGGGGGAGGGGAGGAGCGGGGTTTGCGGAGCGCGGCGCCGCAGCCGGGAGCCGGCGGGCCCGAGAGTGACCGAGTCACGGCGGGCGCCGGCGGAGCCGCGGCGTCGGACCCGCCTCCTGGAGGAGCTCAGCCCCGGCCAGGCCCGGCCCCATTCCCGCCCCGCGCCGCCTCCCCGCCGCCGCCGCCGCCGCCGCGGGAGCGCTCCCCTGCCCACCCCGCCCCCGCGGCCGAGCCCGGGAGTCGAGTGGGAGTCGGCCGGCCGGCGCGGGCAGCGCCGGGACCCCACAGGGGACACTGCAGCCGGAGCCCGGGAGGGGCCGCGCCGCCACCGTCTGAACTAGGATGTCCCGACATGAAGGTGAGAGGAGCCCCCGCCCCCACCCCCACCGCCCGGGCCTCGGCCTACCCCGCCCGGGCCGGGCGCCGCGGAGGGCGGCCGGGAAGCGGCGGAGACTTCGGCCGGGCCCGAGCCGGGCCCGAGGCGCCGAGCCCGAGAGCGAGCGAGCGAGGGCGGAGAGCCGCGGCGCCACTGCCGCCGCCGCCACGGCCGCGGCCCTGAGCTGGGCCTGGTGCCGGAGGCGGGGCGGCCGGGCCGGCCGGAGGGTTTGCACTGTCATGGGGCGGGGGAGGGGGAGGGGAGGCGGCGGGGCCCGTTACCGGCGGGAGCCCGGTCCTCGGGACTGATACCGGACGCCGTGGCCCGGCCAGCCGGCCCCGGAGCCGCGGGGCCCCGGCGCGGCCTAGAGCTCCCGCCGTCCCGGAAGGGCTCGGCTCCGTCGCCGAGCGGGGCCGCGGACGGCGGCAGGAGACCGAGAAGCCGACCCGGGACTCGGCGGGTGAGTCCGGTCACCGGGAGACGAAGGGGAGTGCCCCTGCCTGCGGGCGACCGCGGGGCGGGCGGGAAGGCTCTGCGGCCGGGGAACGGGAAGCCCCCGTCGCCTGGAGCCCGCCCCGGCCTCGCGGCTAGGCCTCGGCGCGTCCCTGGGCTCGGGTAACCCAAGTTCCCGGGGCGGATCCGGCCCGGCCGGGCGAGCAAACTCACTGCTCGGTCACTGGGTCGGAAGGGGACTCGCTCCCGGCGGGTGGCGGGCCCCTTGCCCGGCATGCACGGTCTCCTGAAACCAGGTTTTAGTAAATGACCGTGGTGAGGTCTGGTAGTGGTTAGGGGGCGTTTGGGACTTTGTTTTGTGATTTTAAAACATGGGGGTACAGTTGCAAATCAGCAGACTGTACTAGCCCGATCCCAGGGCACAAAGAGAAAAATGTTTAGGGCCGAGGTCGAGGTGTTGAGCTGATGAAAAAATAAGTTAACTTTAATTTGCTGCCATATGGTTTAGAAAAGGGGGAGGGGGTTGTGTTTTCTTTGTTTCACTACCACAGGTCTTTAACGAGACTTGGCGGAAAAGTTTATCCTGGTAAGGTTAATGCACGATTGTAGAAGTGGCTTGAAGACATTTTGTACTCTTGATGTTAAAATCCTATATAGGTGATGTAAGAGTGGAGAAAGTTTAGTGAGTCAGATTCGTGTGTGTGCACCACAACGTTGCAAAGGTATTCTTAGGGAAATATAGGCCTTAGAATTTCAAGATTGAAAAACTCAGATTGATCAAAATTATATTTAGAGCAAGTTTTAGGATTTGCATTACTAATTATAATGTAATTTGAGATTAAATCCAAGAATATATTGTGTCCAAGGCTTCTGTATTCTAAAATCACAAAACCAATAGGAAATAGACTGTATTTTCTTCACTTACTGTGTACTAGTGTTGGACAGTTTGAAATAATAAGGTACATAGGCTCATAGAAATATTTAGAAGCTATGCCTATTCCCCCTCCACCCCCCCCTTTTTTTTTACTTAATGGAAACATTCCTGTCTTGTAATTTAAAATAAATTTAATTAAGGTGATAATCAAATTTTAATTTGGGATGTAAAGTTTATCTTAGAGTGAAGTTGTGTGTACATTGACCACCTTCAGGACAAAATGAAAGTGAGCAATGGCTGTAGGCTCTCTTACTCATAAGAACTGGGAGAGTTAAAGTTACAGATTTCATAGCAATGGAAGAAGGGTGTTTGAGACCCATTCTCTGCTTCAAGAAAATATCTGGATAGTTGCAGACTGCGTTTTGTAATTGAATGGTGTCCTGGGAAAATTCCTTTACCCTCAGTAATCCTTTGGAGAAATTAAAACCCCACAGTGTGAACATTCTTGAATGTAGCACAAATTCTGTACTTTAAGCCTATTTTCCCCTGTTTGGTCCTGTGGACAGACACGTGGTCATGAAACTTATATTTACCTTTTAGTTACTTGAATATTACTGAACCCCTCAGCACAGGAATAGCACACCTTTTCTGTAACTTAGAGCATGCCAGATGTTTCTGAAAAAGGAACATTCCTACCATACATCAGTTGAAGATTTATAGTACAAGTATTTGTCAAACGATTACTTTTTAAGGGTCTAGCTAATAGCCTAAGGCAGGAATGACAATCTCCTAAAGAATCACATTTAATTCATTAGATATATGGTGTGTGGAATTTTAGTTGGGGCTGCCAGTTATTTTCATTGGTTAGAATTTAACCTATCAACAAATGTAGAGATTGACACTCGGCAGTGTCGTTCTTTTCTCATCCTTTCTTCTTTGGGCCAGCTAATCCCATTTCTTTAGTGGTGGGATTTTTGAGCTCTTTTAATCATCTGTCCACCCAAATTCTCTGGAGTTCCCCTTTCCTTTCAGTAGTATGACCTAGAACTGGCTGTAGTAGTCTGGGAAGAAATCTGAACTGTGCTGCCCACCTCTAACCTGCTTGAGCTGTGCTTCCGCTTCAGTGCCTTCTCCATGCCAGTGCTTTGTTACTTTGTCTTTGGGCCCACCCTAATGAGTTGCACTATATTGTGTGTAACGATGTAACTTTGGACAACAGGACCCCAAGGTGGACATCTGTCAAACTTTAGTCTATATCTTGCAAAGCAGTGGACTACCTCAGAGAAACAAGGTGCAACTGGAAGCACAGAGAAATGTTCTAGGCATGTTCTAGGGGTCAGCATGCTTTTTTTCTGTGAAGGGCTGGGGAGTATATATCATAGGCTTGGCAAGCCTATGCCCCCTCTGCCGTTGTAGTGTAAAAGCAGACAACATGTAATGAATGAGCACAGCCATGTTCCAATGAAAGCTTTATGGGACTGACATTGAATTTCATATAATTTTTATGATTCTTTGTTTTTACCATTTAGAAATGTAAAAACCATTCTTAGCTTGAGGGCTGCACAAACACTGGAGGTGGCCACATTTGGCCCATTTTGGCCTGCAGGCTATCATTTGCCTACTTTAGCTCTAGACTTTAGTTTTAGAGTTGATTGAACTGGAATTGTCGAGAGTCCAGAAAGGGCCCACTCTGTTTGGTATTCCATCATTTCCTTTGGGGTATGGGGAGTGAGTCCATGGTCTGAGCCGGTTCTGTACCTGTTTCCAGCAGCACTATATAGATTGTGATCAAAGTTATTGTTCCTGTGGCAGGAGAAACAGACTCCCCACCCACCTTTCCAGACACTGTCGGAGTGGAGTTGGTGGTACTCTACATTGTCTCCTGCTTGCCAATCTTGACTTTCACAACCAGAATTCCAGGGCCTTTTAAAATTCACTTTGTAATGCTCTTGTCACATCAACAAACATTTTACAATGTCAGTTCCTAGTCACTTTATGTTCAGCCTACCAGCACCATCTAGTTCCATGTTATACACAGTGAAACCCATCATTTTCTATTTCATTGGTAGCTTTGTTTTTTTTTAATGTTTCACTACATGCTTTCTTCTTAAATACATTTAGAGTATAAATGTTATTCAGAGCTTAAAATCCATTTAATAGCTTTGCAAATGTTTTTAAGAACATATCAAATTACTCTGCTTATTAGCTAAATTGAAATTATAAATGTTCTTGCATGAGTTGGAGCCTAATTGATTACCTAGTTAGGACTATGTTTTATTACCTTAAATCATTCACCCTTTTTTCATTTGCTACTATGTATAAGGCCCTAGGCTAGGTACCAAGGATGAATGAAGCAGAGACAGCTCCTCACCTTAAGTCTGGTGGCGAAGACGGAAAATGCATGTGTGCACAGCTTCTCAGCACAGTGAGACATGCCATAAGGAAGGGATAAACAAATTGATGACAATATAATTACCAACTTTTTTCTTACTATTTTTGCCCAGTTTCAGAGAGGGAATCTGTTGTGATTTCTAACTCCTTTTCTTGAGTGCCTCCTAGCTTCATTTTGGATAAAATCATTTGAGCTTTCAAATAGAGTTCCTATTTGAACTAATCTCTACTTGATTTATATTTCCCCTAAGTTTTTGAAGATTTCCATATGTAAGCAATGACAGTGAATAAATGGACCAGTGATCCTAACATGTTATTCTCAAAAGCATATGAGACTATTTTCAAAATGTTAAGTACAACAGTACTTACTCTGTCATTACTCTGGTTCTTGAAAGGTGTACCATTTTTTGAAGTTGTATCACTTTTTTGTTAGATTTCTATTCTCTATGAGTGCTATCTAATGCTATAAATGAACATGCAGACAGTCCCAGCGGGAATTGCAATAGTTTTGTTTTCAGAATTTGGGGACTGGAAAGCCAGGATTGGCAATTAGCATGGGATTTTTAATGTGGTGACTCTTGCCTTCCTGTGGCAAAGTAAATTCACTCCCGCTGAAAAGTTCTTTGCTATCATGTCGGACAACTTACTTCACTAAGTGAACTGTTAAAAAGATTATGACATTCTTACTTGACTTTAAATTTCAGTGAATCATTTATTACATTTACTTTGACTTTCAATAAAGGATAGAACATAAATATTTTAATTTCTGGAGTCTTTGATTCCATGATTTTGTATAAAGTTGATTTTGAAGTCCATTCTCCTCATCTGTTGACATCCATGTGTGAGTTAAAATATAGCAAAATATAACTGCCTTGTTTTATATTAGAAATTTAATTTGAAAGGAATTTCTGTTAGTCTTAGAACTTTAAGCGTTTATTAACAGCAGTCTTGTTTAAAGATTGAGAACTTTTTCACTGTGAAAATTAGGAAGCTTCTGATGTGAAGTGACCTTCACATTAGGTTTGGAACATTTCAAAAAGAAATCCATGTCCTTGTGAGTCATAACTTAATTTTCAAAACATCAGCTTTATAACATCTAACATATATATCTGCTGAGGTTTGGATTTTTTAGAGCGGAGGTTCCAAAAATTGTTTTTAGTGAAGATTAAGGTATCATTTAGGATATATTATCCTAAAAATAGTATGTTTTTAATTGCATTATAAGTACTGCTGTGGGGCTTCTTTCATGAATACGGAAACATTTCCTAACCTTCATATTCATAAAATTTAAAAGTAGTGCCATTAGTAATTAAAATCTTTGTTGGTGAAAGTTTAATTTCACATTAATTTGAGTACTGTGCTAGGAGCCATGATGTTTTTCATTTCCTTAAAATAGTATGGTATACTTTTTAGCCACTGATAGACAGTCCGTGGGGTTGCAAAGAGTCGGACATGATTCAGCAACTAACACACACACACATACTTTTTAGCCACTAAAGTTATTCATTACAATTGAGGAAAGAACCTGTAAGAGATATATAGATCAGAGCATTTTTAAAAATGTTGTAATTTTTATATGTTATCTGTGTCCTGATTGATGGTGGAGATGTTGGATAAGACAGACGGTTTCCAGAGGAACACATCACTTATGTTCCATGGGAAGGAAGTGAGTATTTTGTGTGAAAAGAGGGTTTGGGCAAGGGTGAGGACAAGAGACGAGGAGAGTGATGGCAGAAGAAAGTTAGGCAGGGTAGTCATGAAGCTTGGGAATGATCTGTAGCCACAGGAAGTCAGAAACTGAAAACGCTCATGCCTGATGAAATGTCTTAAGAACTGGGTACCAGGAGGTAAAAACAAAGTCCTGTGAAACTAGCAAGAGATGAATTGCTTGTTAGGCACCTTCCCGGGTGCCATCCTTGCTGCTTTTCTAACTGCCCTCCCACATGTTCGTGAATCCATGTTTTTAACTGTCTCTCTGAATAGTGCCAAAGCAGAGTGTGGGTCCATCCTATTCACATACATGGTCTGTTTATCCCTTCAGGGCCATGGTACCAACTGCAGTCCAGCAGACTTGGCCAGTAGCCACAAGAGGTATCAGGGAGAAAGTATGGATGGATTCTTGCAAATCCATCACTACTGTGAGAAAAATCCAACTGAAGTCAATCACAGGAGTGGGTCAGTCAAGTCACCTTCAGCTTAGAGGGACAGACATTAAGTGGGTGAAGCCTCTTGACATCATGACTAATTAGGTTTGCACATTTTCTGCTGGAATGTGTGTGTGTGTGTTTTCCTTCTCTTGCCAGTAGTCAGTGCCACTGTTATGAACTTCAGATTTTCTATAGTCAGAGAATCTTCATTCAGAGAGCCATTTTAGAGTGCTAACTTGATGAGTTGACCATTAGAACAGTTGCAGGTATATTAGACTGTAATTTTGGTTTTGACTTCTTTTACCTTTGTTCCGTAAGACTCTGTCACCCTCCCAGCCCACCCGGCAAAGTTAAGTCCTTCCAATAGCACTCGTGCATCATTCTCCAGGCATTTTTTTATGCTGTAATTGTTCACTTGTCTGGCTGCTGCACATAGGTATAGTGTTATACTTATATCTTTGTATGCTACCACCTAGCATAGGTCTGGCCTTTGGGAGGCCCAGTGAACATCTGCGAGTGACTGTTAGAGATGTTTAATACTTGTCTTAAAAAATGGTAAGACTCGAAAGTGCATCCCTGCTTTTATATGGGGGAACTGGTTAGGAGCAAAAGAAATTGTAGGAAAGAGAACTTGGAATTTTCATAAAAGTAAGAGGGGATGAGTAAACTATGTGTACATAGAATGAAAATAACTTAGGGTAGCTGACTCCTTAGGGAATGGCCTGGGACTGGACACCAAGGTGCTGTTTTGTTCTCCCTCTGGCTCTGGTTTCAGAGTAACTGGCTGTGAAGATCTGCATGCTAATTGCATTGTGCGTGAGTTTCCTGCTTCATTCAGTCTTTCATTCAGAGAGTATTTATGGCTACCTACTCAAGTACCACTCGATGTCATCTCCAGAGCTGGCCACAAGTTGTTGACCCTTGCTGCAGGATGATAATATTCAGTGGGTTAGAAACACATGTGGGGGAATTAAATTCTTTCCTGTTGCATAGGTTGTGGCTCTTTTCCAGTGTGCTCGAATTAGTCCTTGAAGTTTATATTTTATGACAGGGTAATTAAATCATGTAAGTGTTTTAATGTTTTGGCAATATTTGTGCCCCCCTCCTTTTTTTTTAAACATTATTTTCATTCAAGCTTCACAATCACTTCTAATTCTGCCCAGCAGTACATTTCTTTCTCTAACAATATTATCCTTAAACTTAAGGTCTCAACACACATCTGCACACGTAAGTATCTTTTTGATACTTAGCAAAGAGAGCTCAAGGTATTAAACTTTTTATATTCCGTATAGTGGTTTGTTGTTGTTGTTGTTGTTTTTTCTGGCGTCCTTATGGTTATATAGCAACTGTTGGGGTGAGTAACTGGACCCTACTTCCTTCTGGTACTCTTCCTCAACCAGCATTCTGCTTTGGTGTCCTCTGTGATTGTCGAGTTTTGACAGTGAGTGCAAGGAAATGAGAAACTTTCTAAATCAGGAGTTAAAGACACTGAAGTGAAATGGGCAGGGGTTATATAAAGGAGTTGTTAGAAATGTGTCCCTTCTCTGTTAGAATGAAATACATGTTGGGAGGTGGGGGGTGGCAGGAACCAGGTAGTTTTCATAGTCAGAGATCATGTTCGTTCTTATTAATACTGCTAGCGATTCGGATATAGTTAATTGCAATTTGAAATGAATTTCATGTGTTTGTATAGCTACAGATATGAATATACATAGTAGTCACTGAGTGCTTCCCTGGTGGCCCAATGGTAAAGAATCCACCTGTCAGTGGAGGAGACACTGGTTCCATCCCTGGATGGGGAAGAGCCCCCGGACAAGGAAATGGCAACCCCCTCCAGTATTCTTGCTGGGAAATCCCACAGACAGAGGAACCTCGTGGGCTACAGTCCTTGGCGGGTCGCAAAAGAGTCAGACACAACTTAGCAACTAAACACACATGGACATAGTCGCTGAGGTGGAACCGGTCTTCCTTCCCCTGGGAAAAATGGTGATTAGAACCTCAGGTTACAGTGGATGAGCACCTGGCCTGAGGTGATCCTGTATTAGGCCAGGATCAAAGAGCTTCACTCCATGTCAGACATACTGCATATCTGCATGCTTATTCATTGCTCCCTATCATTTTCTGCAAGCTTTTTAGAAACTACCCAAAGGGAAAAAGAGATAGCAAATCTTCTTGCACAATTGGGCTGCATGATCACACTGTCTAAGAGAAATCTAGTTTCAAGTCACATGTAATTTGAAATTCTCTGGGAGCTACAGTAACAAAACTGAGAAGGTGAAATTAATTTTAATAATTTAATGCTTTAACTCAATATATACAAAATAACAGTTCATCATGTAACCATTGTACAAATTGTGTATGAGTTATTTTTATGTTCTTTTTTCTTTACAACACTAAAAGTCTAGGATATATTCCACACTGAAACTTTTTAATTCAGATGCTAGATTTTCATTAAAAAAAATTACTTGGTCTTAGCTGAGAAACACTTTAGACTTCCAGACACACTGGAAGTCTGCTAATTCATATTTTGATCATAATACTGTCTCTTTTTGTAAGTACATGTTGATGCAGTATTGCCATCTACTTAATTGTCCATTCATGGACATTCTTGATTTCTGTTTCTGAATTTCTCTCCTAAGAAGTTAGATTTTACCCTATTTTTTGACCTTAAAATTATTCTTAACCTATTCTTAACCTAAAACCTGATGGTTTTAACTACATAAAACCATCACAGTACAGACTTTTAGACTCTGTGGGAGAAGGCGAGGGTGGGATGTTTCGAGAGAACAGCATCGAAATATGTATATTATCAAGGGTGAAACAGATCACCAGCCCAGGTTGGATGCATGAGACAAGTGCTCGGGGCTGGTGCACTGGGAAGACCCAGAGGGATTGGGTGGAGAGGGAGGTGGGAGGGGGGATCGGGATGGGGAACACATGTAAATCCATGGCTGATTCATGTCAATGTATGGCAAAAACCACTACAATATTGTAATTAGCCTCCAACTAATAAAAATAAATGGAAAAAAAAAAAACCATCACAGTAGAAATCCATGTTATAAACAGTTACAAATGTATATAAATTCTAATTCCTTTGAGGGCTGTTCAGATTGATGAGGTGTAAGTAATGGCTTTGGGGTGGTTTTAATGTGAGTTTGGGGGGTTATTTTGAAGTCCCTGGAGTTGACAAATGTAGAATTTGGAAAAATTGTTGCTAGTCCATTTCAAGTTTTATTATGGTGAATTCATCATTTGAAGAAAGTGACCCCTAGGCTTGGTCATTTATTGTTCATGTGTTTGTTGGGTTTCCTGGTGGTTTACATGGTAAAGAATCCACCTGCAGTGCAGGAGACGCAGGTTCAATTCCTGGCTCAGGAAGGTCTCCTGGAGAAGGGAATGGCTACCCACTTTGGCATTCTTGCCTGGGAAATCCCATGGACAGAGAAGTCTAGTGGGCTATAGTCCATGGGGTAGCAAAAGGGTCAAACACAACTGAGTCACTAACGCTTTCACTGTATAGATTATATACCCAGTATCCATCTCTAAAAGGCTCCTGGCATCTAGCAGTAGAAAGACAGGTGCCTATGATTCTTCTTTAATTTTAAGGATTTTGATTATGGAGCCAATGGAGAAGATAATCCTTAGCTCACTATCAAGGTTAGCCACCCACTGGTGGTGTCTCTCTTTTACCTATTTGGCTTATTGTTTTAGCCAGTTACAGCTAGATTTGCAAGTGAAAATAAGAGTGTTTGGAAGACAGTCTGTTAAAAATTAAAAACCTAATGTTTTTCTGTCTTGATTTTACTGGAGCAGCAGTTCCACTGAGCTGTCAGTTTTATGTTTTTGTTTTTCCTTCAGTCCCCTTCTAGCCAGATCACTGGAACATCAGGAATCTGTGGCTCTTCCCTCCCCCTCCCCATAGTATAAAAATGCTAGTACTGTTGTTTTGGTGTCTCCCTGATGGCTCAGCAGTAAAGAATCTGCCTGCATTATAGGAGATGCAGGAGACACAAGTTCAGTTCCTGGGTCAGGAAGATCCCCTGGAGGAGGAAATGGCAACCCTCTCCAGTATTCTTGCCTGGAGAATTCTGTGAACAGGAGCCTGGCGGGCTGCAGTCCATGGGGTCGCACAGAGTCGGACGGAACTGAGCAGCTGAGCACTCACAAACTGTTGTGTTGGGACACTGTCATCCAGTGTTTCTCAGCGTGTGGTTCCGGACCAGCCTGTCAGCATCACCTGGGAACTTGCTCGAAATGCAGATTCTTAAAGTCTACCCTAGACCTACTGATCACAACTTCTGGGGGTGGGGCCCAGCGGCCTGTGTTTTAACAGACTCCTTCCTGGACCTGGTTATGTAATAAAAGGCATTGTTTGCATGAGGTGGTTATTGCTGGTGGCAGGCACACTATGGTTGTGCGACCACTTTTCGTGGTGTGATACTAACCAAACGGAAATGGAGCTGATGACCTTGGCCTCATGCTCCTTGAATGTCATGCTGTTGTCACCTGAGAAGGTAGAAGAGGAACATAACTCCCCACTCCGGACTAGTTCTTTTTACTCAACACATATTTATATATTGAATGTGTACTTGGGGCCAGGCATTATTCTGGCCACAAGGAAATCTTAGTGAACAAAATAGAGAAGCTTCCTGTTCCTCTGACACTCACACTCCATTAGAAGGAATATGCCAAGGGTGTATGGCCTGTGACTTGGCCCACTGCCTGTCTTGGTAAATAAAGTTTTATTGGAGCACAGCCACATCTCCTCATTTCCATATTCTCAAAGTTGCTTTGTGCTACAATGCACAGTTGAGGAGTTATGACAGAGAAAGTTGAACATGTTTACTGTCTGGCTCTTGACAGGAAAAGTTTGTAAATCCCTGAGAAAGACCATAAAAGAATAAGGAGGTAATAGAGTGTTAGAAGGTGACAGCTGGTACAGGAGCCCGTACTGCAGACTGGGAACAGAGAATGGGGGCCTACTTTAGATAACGGTGGTCAGGGAGGGCTTTTCTGAGGACGGAACTTTGAAAGAGAGAACTTGAATTAAGTGAAGGATGTGAAAAGGAGGATACAGCAAGTCCGGAGGCCCTGAGACTTGGAATGTTCTGGGAACAGCAGTGAACCCCCTGTGGATGGAGGACCGTGTTTGTTGGGGAAGAGGTAGGAAATGAAGTCTGCATAACTAGTCCAGACACAGCATACTCTGTATTGTGGCCTGTGGTGAGGATGTTTGATTGTGAGTACTTGAAGAAATAGGCTTATAGAAGCCCTTCTTTAGAGGGATCTTTTTGGCTATTATGTGGCAGAGACTGGAAGCTGAACACCTGATGTAGCACATTCCAGCATCTCTAAGAACTTTATGCTTTATGAACTTTCCCCAACACTCTTCACTTCAGGGATGGCCACCAAGTAGGAGAATGGCAGGGGGTAGACTGCAGAGCTGAGAAAGCAAGAGCATGTTAGAGAGAGGTCTGTGGGACAGTACTGAGAAGACCAGCGTTTCTAGAACAGACGCCCATCTGTGAGTCCTGACTTCTGAGTCAGTGCGAGAAATCTGTTTTCTGTAAAAGAAGGAGGCAACTGCTGCTTTGGCCTCTTTCCAAGGGTCTCTGTGGAGATGAAATACCAGGGCATGTAGGGATGTTTTCTAAGTTGGATGAAGCACTGCATAAATATAAGATGATGGTTTTTTTTTTTATTATGGGAGATAAGATTAGAAATGAAGACTGGAGCAAGGTAGGTAGGGAAGGATTTGATTGCAACACTAAGGTCAGTCTTTTCCTTTTTCCATAGAGATTATGGGATGGAAAAGGGGTCAAAGTTTGAAGCAAAGAAAGAGCGTGATGAGTACGTTTCAGGAAGATTAGCATAGTAGTGTATGTGGAGTAGATTGGTGCTTGTGGCAGGAACCATTCAGAGACTGTTTGGTGGCATGAGCTTGAAGTTAAAAGGACCTGAATTAGTCAATGATGGTAGGAACAAAAAGACAAAAAAAGCAACAGTATTTGAGATAAAGTCTCATTGCAAGAGAACAAGGACTAAAGTATAATTTCAGGATGACCAGTCAACATGCTGGAAGAATAGCAGGCACTTAAGGGCATCAAGATTGCTGGGAGAAATATCAGTAACCTCACATATGCAGATGACACCACCCTTATGGCAGAAAGTGAAGAGGAACTAAAAAGCCTCTTGATGAAGGTGAAAGAGGAGAGTGAAAAAGTTGGCTTAAAACTTAACATTCAGAAAACTAAGATCATGGCATCTGGTCCCATCACTTCATGGCAAATAGGTGGGGAAACAGTGGAAACAGTGGTTGATTTTATTTTGGGGGGCTCCAAAATCACTGCAGATGGAGATTGCAGCCATGAAATTAAAAGACGCTTACTCCTTGGAAGGAAAGTTGTGACTAACCTAGATAGCATATTAAAAAGCAGAGACATTACTTTGCCAACAAAGATCTGTCTAGTCAAGGCTATGGTTTTTCCAGTGGTCATGTATGGATGTGAGAGTTGGACTGTGAAGAAAGCTGAGCGCCGAAAAATTGATGCTTTTGAACTGTGATGTTGGAGAAGACTGTTGAGAGTCCCTTGGACTGCAAGGAGATCCAACCAGTCCATCCTAAAGGAGATCAGTCCTGGGTGTTCATTGGAAGGACTGATGCTGAAGCTGAAACTCCAGTACTTTGGCCACCTCATGAGAAGAGTTGACTCATTGGAAAAGACCCTGATGCTGGGAGGGATTGGGGGCAGGAGGAGAAAGGGGTGACAGAGGATGAGATGGCTGGATGGCATCGCCGACTCAATGGACATGAGTTTGAGTAAACTCTGGGATTTGGTGATGGACAGGGAGGCCTGGCGTGCTGTGATTCAAAGAGTTGGACACGACTGAGCGACTGCACTGAATATTAGGGAAGATAGGAAGGGAGAGGTGGGGAAAAGTGTAATTTTTAGCTTTTAACATTTTGGATTTAAGGTGATGATAGGCCATTAGGTAGGCTTCCCTGGTGGCTCAGATAGTAAAGAATCTGCCTGCAGTGCAGGAGACCCCTGTTCAATCCCTGGGTCAGGAACATGCCCTGAGAAGGTAAGGCCATTAGGGAGAAATCAGAAGTTGAGAAACACTGCCCCCTACATTGAAGTCAGATAGGCTAGATTTCTGAGGAAGAAAGTATCTCGAGAAGAGAGGCTCCGAGAGTGAACACAAGGTTGTTATGACCCCCTCAACATCCCCTTAAGGTATAATTGCACTTGTCATGCAAGTATTGACTTACTCCTTTAGATCTAGGCTCTTTTGAATAGGGCTGAGAGGCGGAGTAGAAGAGGAGGTGGGAGGGGAGAAACACTACCAAGCAAACATCTGCTGTAGTAACAATGATGTTTATGGAGGGCTTACCGTCTGCAAGGCCCTGTTCTCAGCATTTCACAGGTGCCAACTCATTTAATTCTCACAACAGTTCTATAAGGTGTATATTATTAGTATTATCCCAGTGTAATGAATGAGGAAATTGAAGCACTGAGAAGTTCTTCATCACACAATCTGTAATGGAGCTGGAATTCAAATCCAGGCCTGGTTTCTCAACATTGTTGTTGTTCAGTTGCTAAGTCATGTCCGACTCTTTGCAACCCCATGGACTGCAGCATGCCAGGTTTCCCTGCCCTTCACCATCTCCCAGAGTTTACTTAGACTCATGTCCTTTGAGTCAGGGATACCATCTAACCATCTCATCCTCTGTCATCACCTTCTCCTGCTCTCAATCTTTCCCAGCATCAAGGTCTTTTAAGCTGTACTCTGTACCAGGCATTTTATAGACTGGTTCCTATAGCAGGGATCTCATTTATGAGGCTTAGTAAAATTTCAAAACAATCCAGCAAGATATGTTACCATATCCTACAGATTTGGAATTTGAGTCCAAGCAAGAGAGGTTGACACAACTGAAGCACCTTAGCATGCCCCCACATGCAAGAAAGGTTAGGTTGTTTGTCATAGGTCATGCGGGGTCAGTGGTAAAGAATCTGCCTGCCAGCACAGGAGATGCAGGTTCGAACCCTGAGTCAGGAAGTTCCCCTGGCGGAGGAAATGGCAACTTACTCCAGTATTCTTGCCTGGGAAACCCCATGGACAGAGGAGCCTGGCAGGCTACAGTCCGTGGGGCTGCAAAGAGTCAGACACATCTGAGCAACTGAGTGCACACACATGCCAGGCAGTAAGTGGTAAAGCCAGGACTTGAACTGAATTCTGTCACATCCAAATGTCTGTGATTGTTTTATTTCATTCAAGTCAGTACACTTTCTATACAGGACTAGATAGCAAGTATGACTTTGCAGGCCACATGCTCTCAACTGCAACTACTCTACTCTGCTCTCCTGATTTGAAAGCAGCCTTAAGACTAAATGTAAACAGATAAGCTTGGCCATGATCCAATAAATCTTTATTTGTGGATACTGAGATTTGAATTTCATGTATTTTTCAGGCATCACTGAATATTCCTTTAAAATTTTTTCTTCTTTAAACATTTTTAAATGCAAAAACCGTTCTTAGCTTACAGATTGGACAAAAACAGGTGGTAAGCCAGGTTTAGCCCATGGGCCATGGTTTTCTGACTTCTACTTTCATCCATTCATTTAATAAATATGCACTGAATACCTTCTCTATGTGGAGACATTGTGTTGGGACTTGGGACAAAACACAAAGGGGATTCCAGTTCTAGCCTTCTAAGATAAGACATGTAATTTGATTATAAAGCGTGAACTATAATCGTATAGTTCATCACAGTATGAACTATAATAAATTTGTATTCACAAGGTACAGTGAAGGAATTGATATGGGAGGCTGCTCAGTTTCGTGGACAAATTCATGAACACATCCCAAAAGGAGTAATGTGTTTGTTTGAGTTGTCTCTGATGTTGGGGAGAGTATCCCATGGACAGAGAGATGAGCAGAAAGGATTTTCCTTTGAGGGGAAACCATAAGAAATTTAACACTGGAGCAAAAATGGAGGGGCTGATGCCAGGAAATGAACCTTGTCAATAGGGTAGATAAATGGGAGTGAGTTTTTAAGAAATTTCAAACCAGTATGCTTTTTGTGTTCTAGAAAGAGATGCTCTGAAGGATAGATTTGCAGAGGGCAGGGTGGGGAGATGAACAGGTAAGTTACCACTAGATAATTGCTGTAATGAGTGTAAATTGGGTCACAAAGAGTTAGACACAACTGAGCGACTGAGCACGCACGTACACACATGCAAGTAGGAGACCTGTTTGGTGAACAGTGAGGCATGGGGATTTAGGAATAGTGAAATGTCTAAGAAAACTCAGGGTTTGGGCTTGATTAGTCGGGCAGTGCTGTTTATCAGAATGCATATCGAGGACAAAGAAGCATGCTTTAAGGGTCAAGGTTGGAAGCAGGGGAAAGTGAAGTGACTTCCATTTTTAGCATGTTTTATTTGTAGTACCTGTGGGACATCTGGGTAGAGATATCCAAGGACAGTTGAGCATGTGGATCTGGAATTCAGGTGGAATAAGTCTGGGCTAAGATAAATCCATAGTAGTAGAGTTGATTGCTCAGGGATGGTTAGAACCTATAGATTACAATGGGGAGACTGATCATTAAATTTAAGGAGCAGGAGAGACTGGCTGAAGGGAGTACCTGGAGAGTAGAAGGACAGTCAGGAGAGAGTATTGTCATTGAAACTTAGGAAGGTGATTTTTCTGGAAGGAGGATGTAGTCAGTATTGCTGCAGAAAGGTCAAGAAGATAAGGAGTGAGTGTTCTTTGGCTTTGGCTGTTAGAGTGAGGAGGGTTGTAGAACTTAATGAGCATAGACTAGAACCCAGATTGCAGTGTATTCAATTCCAAATGAACATGAGAAACTGGGAACACTGTTACAGATTTAGCTGTGAGGGAAAGGAGAGATGTGTGCCGCTCAAGGGTAGATACTACAGACTGATACTGAAGACTGGGAAAAGTCATTCCCTCAATAAATAATGTGCCAGGTACTGGTGTTGAAACTGGAGATAGAGTAATGAAAGGTAGGAGGGAGTTCTTACTGTAGAGCTTACATTTTAATGGGGAGGGTGTAGAGAAAAGAAACATATGATTTAATTTTGGTTAGTGATAAATGTTCTGAAGAAAATAAAGCCGACTGGAGGATTAAGGATTGACTATGATGGGAGGTGAATGAATGACCTGTGTGTTTATTTTTAAGAGTGGTCAAGAAAGCCTTCCACAAGAGGTAACACCTCTCAAGCAGAGACTTCAGGTATAAAAGCTCTGGGGTCAGAATAAAGCAGGTTGTGTGAGGAGCAGGGTGGCTGGAGCTGACTCAGCGAGGAGGAGGAGGGCAGATGAGGTACAGGTGGGGCTTTGTAGGAGCTGGTGAGGCCCTGGGGTTTAGTCCTCTGAATGTAGAGCCAGCAGGATGCATGCCAGCCCACTGTGAGAGGAGGGCCATTTACTGAGATGCAGAGGGCAGGTGCATTTTTGGAGACAGAAGTCAAGAGTTCTTTTTCAGACATATTAGGTAAGAGATGTCTGTTAGATGTTCAAGTGGAGATGTGTGATGAATAAACTGGAGCTGGTTGAGTGAGTGTGAACAGACACGCTCAGCAATATCATTAGGGATCTTAACATCAAGACTTGATGTCATTCTGCTGCCCTTCTTTACAGTTTACTGTGGCTTGAGTCCCCAAACCTTTTATTAGGTAAACGTCTGTGTGGGGGCCTGTGAACCTTGTTTTCCTCCCCAGAGGGCCACGAGAGAGGGAGCACAGAGGTGGCAAGCCCAGCGAGTGTCCTGCGCCAGTGTTGCAGTGGTACCGGGCCAGGCCGGGAGAGCTCAGTGTGGGAATTAGGCCAGTTTGGCAGTTGGATAATGAATTAATTTATTTTAGTCTTTTTCTCTCCAATAAAATCAAGAGAAGATAGAATAATAGACCTTTTGGTCCAGAAGGAAGTCAACCTGCTTTTTTTTTTCTCTTCCAAATAAAATTGCAGTCTAGAAAGGCTGAGTCATACTACTTGAGATCACAGGGCTAAAATTCAGATCTCATGACTCTTATTCCAGACTCCTTTTGTATTGTCTATACTACTGAAATGAAATTACCCCAGACAGTAGGATCAGAGGGTTTATTAGTTTATATACTTTGAGGCTAGATTTCTTCAGTGGATAAAATTTTCTGTTTACTCAAGTATTCTCCTAAGATGCTGAATAGTAAATTCATCAATGGGACTTTGGAGCCAGACTGCTGGTGTTCAAACGCTAGCCTGGTCACTTACTTTACAAACTGTGACCATGGGTAAGTTGTTGACCTCTGTGTGTATCATTTCATGATGAAGGCATAATGCTAAGGTGGTTGTATTTGATGGCTATTATATATGTTTACAATAGTGCCAGGCATATGGCAAGCATCCATTGAGCCATCATTATCATTTTCATCTTGGACATACAGAACAGTTGTCTACCACACTTTTAAGTTCTGTGCATATAATTTGAGTGTTAATGTTATACAGAATATATGAGAAGATACAGGAAGTAAGGTAAGATAAAGTATGTAAGGTAAAATAATGTCCCTGCCCTCAAGGAATTTGCATTATAATGGAGGAAGAAGTCTTACAGGCCAGGAGGCATTATCTATTTTAAATGATTGGACAGTGAAAGCTATGAATGGTCTCTTAACCTTCTAACCTGCTGTGAATCTGAGGATTCAGCGGAAGGCAGAGGGACTAAGGAGAAGAGGTCTGAGCATTTTGTGGGTAAGGGATTTGTCTGGATAGAGTAGAAGCAGATATTCTGGACCAGTGGGATGGGCAGAGATGAGTGTTTAGTAAGGCCAAGGTAGGTAAACACAGGGGAGAATTTTTCAGCAGTAAACAGTTTCACTAGAGAAAAGGCCTGTGAGAGATAATAGTGATTAGGATACATTGAGGATATATACCAAAACTAAGCATACCAAACTTACCTCTTGTTTGCTTGGGCTTCTAAATTAGTATATCAAAATGTTACCATAGGCACTATCTTTCACTCAGGTGTGTAAAGACTGTCATTGTCATTGTGGACAGGATATTTAATATATTAGATGATGATGTCAGAGGAGTGCATCACTGATGGAGTAGCTCACAGTGTTGATCCATAGGTTAGTGGCAACCTAGAGTAAAGAGGGGCTTCCCTGGTGGCTCAGATGGTTAAGAATCTGCCTGCAGTGCAGAAGACCCAGGTTCGATCCCTGGGTCAGAAGATCCCCTGGAGAAGGGAATGGCTACCCACTCTAGTATCCTTGCCTAGAGAACTCCATAAACAGAGGATCCTGGTGGTCTGCCATCCATGGGGTCACAAAGAGTCGGAGACGACTGAGCGACTAGCACTTTGAATTTTTTAGAGTAAAGAGAGGACTAGGAGGTGATTTCTGTATCTTTTTCTGTTTCGAGTTTTTTGTTTTTTTTAATTGACTGAGATTTAACTCATTGGTAATGTATTCTCCTGTTCTATTTCCCAGTTTCAGCATATCAGCATTTTGCCATTTTTATATCAGTTTCCTACTCACTTCCTTTAGGAGGGTTTGGACATTTTTAAAGCAAATCTGAGACCTGTGTCTTGCTCTACCCACAGATGTTTCCGTATTCATCCCTCGTTGCTAGGGATGCACTACACAGGCACACAGCTGCCACCATATCATTGTCACTCCTCAGAGAGTTAGTGATTCTTTTATATCATATAATACCTGGTGGTTCAGTTTTCCCAGTTGTCTCCAAAATGAGTTAGTTTGTTAAAATCAGTATCCAAAAAAGGTCTACATAGTTATATTTGATTGTTATGTCCTTCAAAGTCTCTTTATAATGGTCTTTCCCCCCTTTAAAAAGGCTGTTTATTTGTTGAAACTGAATCATTTCTTTATGGTATTTCCTACATTCTTGTTTGCATTTTTATGATGTCATGTTAGCATATTTTTCCCTTCCCATATTTCTTTTAAGTGGTAATCAGTTCTAGAGGGTTGATTCAGATGTTTGCTTCATAGAATATTTTATAGGTGCTGATTATTTTATAATACTTATTACTATATCCTATTAAGAGGACCATAATGACTGGTGGTCTCGGTGGATTCAAATGTTGTATGTCCCTCCCTCCATTCACAGTTACTAATGTCAGCTGGTTACACAGTGGTTGCAGGGTGTCGATTTTTCCATTTTTATTTTTCCTATGTTTATTCATTGTTATTTATAAAGAGCTTTGATTCACATACTTTCAAGAGATCACTGTAGGACTTCCTTGGTGGTCCAGTGGCTAAGATTCCACATTCCCAATACAAGAGGCCCGGATTCAATCTCTGGTTGGGGACCTAGAACCTGCATGTCACAACTAAGACCTGGTCCAGCCAAATAAATTAATTAAAATAAACATATAAATATATATGTAAACATATAAATATAAAAAAACAATAAAAAAGTGAACAAAAACCATCAATGATTAAAGTTGTTTAAAAATCACTGTAATGCCTCATAAAGGAGAAATAAAATGAAGTAATTTATAATGTTTTTCAAGATGTAAATTCTCAGACATAATTGAATTACAGGAGATAAAGAAGAGGTCAGATACTTGTACCTACATATGACTCACTGAAATGCGTGTGTGTGTGTGTCAGTCGTTCAGTTATGTCCAGCTCTTTGCGATCCTATGGACTTTTAGCCTGAAGCCAGGCTCCTCTGTCTGTGGAATTCTCCAGGCAGGAATACTGGAGTGGGTTGCCATTCCCTTCTCCAGCGAACTCACTGAATACCTAGCTTCAAATGCTAATCCATAGTAGACATGTTGTGTTAGAGATTGAGGTCAACAATGTTGCCATCAGTGTTTCTTTTGAACAACTCTTGGTGTCAGGTTTTAAACAGTTTACCCAAACAGTTGTATTACTGGGGATTTCAGTGTGTGTATTAAAAATCTTAAAAAAGATACTTTGTAAAATTCAGTTAACTTCTAAGTTTGGTCACACTCTCTACACTGAGTGTCATTGGTTGAACCATCTACCTCCTTGTCTGTTTATTAGTAAGCTTTTTATTTTGCAGTGATTTTAGATTTATAGAAAAGTTGCAAAGATAGGCTTCCCATGTATGTTTCACGCAGTTTCCCAAAGTGTTGGTGTGTCCCCTTGACATATTTTTGTCCTAAGAAACCAACATTGGTATATTGTTACTCTGGAAACTATAGACTTAGTCAAATTTTACCAGTTTTTCCACTTATATCCAGTCCAGAATGCAACGTTTCTCTTTGTGCCTCTTGGTTTGGACTTGAGTCTCTGTGTGGAAAGCAGTGGGCTCCTTCTCTGCACTGGATCTGTGCAGAGCCAGCATATCCTCTCCACACTGCCTGCCACTCTTCTGCCCACTAGTTTCTAGATCTTTCATCATTCTGCCAATATGCTGTATTAGTTTCTCCTTTTATTTTTAATGTATTGGGCTGCATCGGGTCTTAGTTGTGGCACCCAGGGTCTTCCTTGTGGCATGTGGAATCTTTTGTTGTGTGTGGACTCAATAGCTGCCCCAGGACATGTGCAATCTTAGTTCCCAGACCACGGGTTGAACCCTTGTCCCCTGCATTGGAAGGCGGATTCTTAACCCCGGGACACCAGGGAAGTCCTCTCGTTTTGAAACAGGACACCAAGAACTGAATGCAATTCTTCACATGTGGTCTGACAGGAGCAAAATATTGTGGAAATGCTGCAGTTGTGTATCTTGCATGACTGTTAGTGTAGCCTAAGCCAGTTTGTTTATTTCCTGCCTGTTTTTTTTTTAAAGCAACTGCATCCCATATTGATCTAACACTGAAGTCGAAGTTCTGCTTAGTTAATTCACCCAGAGTTTGTTTTTGTTTTTATATCATATGAATTGCTCTTTAATCCAACAGCAAGACTTTATGTGAATCCCTTTAAAAATTCATCTCATTTGTTTTGGCACACCCATTCGCTTCTTTGCTTGTCTATTCTGTCCGCCAGTGTTTTACTGATTTATTTTATGCAAAGCTTGACAGAAAGTATGCTTTCTGTCATTTTCTAAAATGCTAATAAAAATATTGCATAGAGCAGGGTCAAGTCCAGGACCTTACCATGGCAGAAGATGGCAAGTGAAAAGAAGTTACAGCAAGTATTTGACTGTATGAGGAAGCTAAAAAGTGCTGTTACCATAGAGTGAAGGCCTTGATTCAGTCTTCCATGTCAACTGGGGTGGTGTCTAAGCTAGAGAACTCTTGCAGAATGAGAGCAAATGAATTTTGGGAGGGTCAGTTTTACCTTTGGAGAAGCCAGCTATGATTCATAAGATTGTTAGCTTAGCTTTCATTTAACTGGACATGCCTGCTACTTCTACTTTAAGATTGCATGAGCCTTTCTTGAATCAGACCTTTTTATGAATGGAATTGAAAATTTTGGAGGGCTTTAGAAGCACTTTTTTTAAATTACCAGGGGTGAATTTGAATGATACTTCCTTTTCAGTAGAGCCCAAGTCATATATCATTTCCCATTTTTCTTTTTTGTTTTTCATGTTGGTCTTTTTCTTAATCTTTAAGAGCCCATTGTTTGTTGTATCTGTTGCAGATTATCTTGCTCCATCTGTTGTAATTGACTTTTTTCTGGCTCTTTTTCATTATTTAAGTTTTGTAATTACCTATTGTCAAATTTACATTGTGCTTCCTTGCCCGTTTTATGGTTTCAAGTGTTCCCTGTATTAGAAAGTTCTCACACACCAAGAGGTAAAATAAAAAGATCCTCTTATAGTTTCTTCTAAGAAGTTTATAGCTTTTTCAAAAAATTGAAACATTTGCCATTTTTAAGATATACGCCAACCACTCAGTCCTTTTCTTTGAGAAAGAAATTTTTATGCATGTGTGAGAAATGTGTCATGCATTCAGAAGTATGCAGTATGTCTGTATTCACTAAAAAGACAGTAAATAATATCCATCCATATTAAAACATAGACCATCTCACAGAAATGTCCATAACCACTTATGTGTACCTTCGTCTTAATCATCCTCTCGCCTTCCTCTTTAGTTTTACCCCCAGTAAGTCCCTTCCTATCTCAGCAGCGTAGCCTTTAGTTAGGAAACACAGAGGGGCAGATTCAGAGTGCACCCCGGGAGGAAAGGGCAGTGTGCACCCCGGGAGGAAGGGGCAGTGCGCACCCCGGCAGGAAGGGGCAGTGCGCACCCCGGCAGGAAGGGGCAGTGTGCACCCCGGGAGGAAGGGGCAGTGTGCACCATGGGATGCGAGCTCATAGGAGAGCAGAGGCTGAGCCCCATCTGCTGTCTGCCTCCCGCCTCCTGGGGAGCTTCCCAGAGACCCTTTGCAGAAGTCAACTGGGCGAGGTCACCAGTGAGCTTTGAAAGCTCAGGACCACCACACGGGGGATTTGGCTGGGCCTTCGTGTGGACCAGGATGGATCTCCAGCAGATATGTGGTCAGAAGAAGCTGCTCCCCTTGGCCAACCCCCAGCTCTCAGGAGCAGGTCAGAGCAGAAGTGTGGGGGTGAAGCGAGAGTCCTCAGCTGAACCTCCCTCCTGAAGGGGAGAGCAGGAACTTCATCAGCCAAGTTCAGGGGAGCAGCAGACCCTGGACCAGACTCCCCAGGCATCCTCTGTCCTCGTGTCAAAAGGCAGATGTGTGATTGTCTCTCTCTCTGTGTAGTTGATTTTTGTTATTCTTGGTAGTTGTATTCTCTAAAGTTGTCATGAACACTGAATTAGCAAATACTGAACCAGAGCTCCTAATGGCGATATAGGACTGGGTTCTTGTGAGCCTTTGGTCACACTTTCATCAACAGATCAATACATAACCTTGTTTTCTGTGTGTTTCTGTTGAAAGATACCTTGTTTAATATACAGTTGATTCTTAAACATAGAAGTCATAGCTAACAGCACTGTACCTCATGGCTAAACAGTTTATCTATCACATGTTGTCAGTTTTGTGGCACTTCGAAACACTAGACAGCACTTCAGTGCTTCATCTGGGGCCATTTTAAACAGTGCAGTCACCTGTAAACAGTACAGAAAGTTGAAATGCATGACGGTACATAGACCATGAAAAGGATGTTTGTTTACAGGATGAATTGAAACAGGAAGGCAGAGCAGCCGCTTGTCTGAGCTCAGCTAGGAAAGTGCCGATTGGTAACTCAGATGTGCACAAGTGACTGAAAGCACTGCCGGTGTTGCAGTGTACGTGTGCATGTTTATATATGTGCACACAGGGCAGGGGAAGTTACTCCAGGGTGTTAGATGCCAGGGTAGCAACTTGGGGTGGTTACTAGAAGGGGCATGAGGGAGACTTGTTCTGTTTCTTGATCTGGGTGTTGGTTACACTCTGTGAAAACCAAGCTGTGTGTTTATGATTTGTGTACTTTTCTAAATGATGTTTCACTTCAGTAAACAGCGTAAAACAAACAATGCTCTGGCCCCAGGGTCTGGGTGATGGCCACTTAGTATGCATGGCTCTTGAGTGTCAGCACTCTGGTGTGGACAGGTTGTCCTCAGCTACAGCGTGGCTGTCGTTCTGGCGGTTCCCACTTCACCGTCTTCCTGGTGATTTTAGCTGCTTCTCTCTTATTTCGGATCTCCTGTTTTCCTAGATTCGATCTCCCCCATTATTTCCTCCTCTTACTCTTCATTGTTTCTGAAGAAGGGTTCACTGGGAATAATTTTTTAAAACTTAGCAAATCTGAAGGTACTGTTAACACTGTTGTTAACACCTCATACTTGAATAACAACTTTCCAAAGTATATAATTTTAATGTGGAAGTTCTTTCCTTTGGATGTTTGATGACATTAGTGCATTACCTTTTACAGTCCAGTGTTCCTGTTGCACATATCTGATTGTTGATCCTGTGTGACCTCTAGTCCCTCTTCCTCATTAGTGTTTTTGTTTTGTTCAGCTAACACTCAGGAGTAGAATTGCTGAATTGTATGATAGTTCTAATTTTAATTTTTTGAGGAATTTCCATACTGTTTTCCATAGTGGCTGCACCAATTTACATTCTTACCAACAGTACATGAGGATTCACTTTTGTCCCCATCCTCACCAGCACTTATTATTTACTGTGTTTTTTTTTTTTCTTTTTTTTTTTAAATAATAGCCATAGTGACAGGTTTGAGGTAATCTCATTATGGTTTTGATTTCCATCTCTCTGATGATTAGTGATTTGAGTGTTTTTCTTCATGTCCCTGTTGGCCATCGGTATATCTTCTTTGGGAAAATGTCTATTCAGGTTTCAGTCAGGCTTTTTTTAAAAAATAATGTTTTGATGTTGAGCTGTATGAGTTTTTGGTATGTTTTGGATATTAACCCTCTATTGGATATGTCGTTTGCTAATATCTTCTCCCATTCCCTAGGCAGCTTTATTGTTTTAGTGATATTGAAAGAAAATGAAGTTGCTCAGTGGTGTCCGACTCTTTGCGACCCCAATGGCTGTAGCCTACCAGGCTTCTCCTTCCATGGGATTTTCCAGGCAAGAATACTGGAGTGGGTTGCCATTTCCTTCTCCAGGAAATCTTCCTGACCCACGGATTGAACCCAGGTCTCCTGTATTGTAGGCAGACGCTTTACCGTCTGAACCACCAGGGAAGTCCAGTGATACTGATACTTTTCTTTGTTGTGCATAAAAGCTCTTTAGTTTAGCATAGTCCCATTTGTTTACTTTTGCATTTGTTTCTCCTGCTTGATGAGACATATCCAAAGAAATAAGATTAAGACCAGTGTCAAAGAGCTTACTGCCTATGTTTTCTTGTAAAAGTTTTATGGCTTCAGGTCTTACATTTAAGTCTTTAATCCATTTTGAATTTATTTCTGTGTAAAGTGTGAGAAAGTAGTTTAATTCTTTTGCATGTAACTGTCCACTTTTCCCAACACCGTTTATTGAAGAAGCTATCTTTTCTGCATTGTGTATCTTTGCCTGCTTTGTCATAGATTAATTTCCTGTATTTGTGTGGGCTCATTTCTGGGCTCTCTATTCTGTTGCATTGATCTTTGTGTCTGTTTTTCGGCTAGTACCGTACTGTTTTGATTACTGTGGCTTTGTAGTATAGCCTGAAGTCAGGGAGCATGATTCATCCAGTTCTTTTCTTTCTCAAGTTGTTTTGGTTATTCAGGGTAGTTTGTGTTTATATATAAATTTAAAATTATTTTCTCTAGGTCTATAGAAAATGCCAATGGTATTTTGTTAGGGAATGCATTGAATCTGTAGACTGCCTTAGGTAATGTGGTCATGTTAGCAATATTAACTTTTCCAGTCTATAAACACAGTGTATCTTTCCATCTGTTTTTGGTGTCTTAAGTTTACTCCATCAGTATGTATGTAACAGTTTTCTGAGTACATGTCTTTTACTTCCTTAGTTAGAGTGATTCCTCCCTATTCTTTTAGATGTGGCTTTAAGTAGCATTGTATTCTTAATTTCTCTTTCTGATGATTGTTAGTGTATAGAAATGCCAGAGGTTTTTTTTGTATCCTGCAACTTTACAGATTCATTGATGAGTAGTAGTTTTTCAGTGGTGTCTTTAGGATCGTCTGTGTGTGGTATCATGTCATCTGCAAGGAGTGACAGTTTCACTTCTTCCTTTCCAATTTGGAATCCTTTTTTAAAATTTATTTATTTATTTATGGCTGTGCTGGGTCTTTGTTGCTGTGTGTGGACTTTTCTCCAGTTGCAGTGCACAGGTTTCTCATTGTGGTGGCTTCTTGTGTTATGGAGCACAGGCCCTAGGCATGGGGCTTTCAGTGATTGCAGCATGCAGGCTCAGTAGTTGCAGCTCCCAAACTCTAGAGCACAGGTTCAGTAGTTGTGGTGCATGGGCTTAGTTGCTTCTCAACATGTGGTATCTTCTCGGACCAGGGATCAAACCCATGTCCCCTGCACTGGTTCAGTTCAGTCACTCAGTCGTGTCCGACTGTCTGCAACCCCGTGGACTGCAGCAAGCCAGACTTCCCTGTCCATCACCAACTCCCGGAGCTTGCTCAAACTCATATCCATCAAGTTGGTGATGCCATCCAACCACCTCATCCTCTGTGGTCACCTTCTCCTCCTGCCTTCAACCTTTCCCAGCATCAGGGTCTTTTCCAGTGAATCAGTTCTTCACATCAGGTGGCCAAAGTATTGGAGTTTCAGCTTCAGCATCAGTCCTTCCAATGAGTATTCAGGACTGATTTCCTTTAGGGTTGACTGGTTAGATCTCCTTGCAGTCCGAGGGACTCTCGAGAGTCTTCTCCAACACCACAGTTCAAAAGCATCAAATCTTCGGCGCTCAGCTTTCTCTATAGTCCAGCTCTCACATCCATACATGACTACTGGAAAAACCATAGCCTTGACTAAACAGACCTTTGTTGACAAAGCAATGCCTCTGCTTTTTAATATGCTGTCTAGGTTTGCCATAACTTTCCTTCCAAGGAGTAAGCGTCTTTAAATTTCATGGCTGCAATCTCCATCTGCAGTGATTTTGGAGCCCCAAAAAATAAAGTCAGCCACTGTTTCCACATCTATTTGCCATGAAGTGATGGGACCAGATGCCGTGATCTTAGTTTTCTGAATGTTGAGTTTTAAGCCAACTTTTTCACTCTCCTCTATTTCATCAAGAGGCTCTTTAGTTCTTCTTCACTTTCTGCCATAAGGGTGGTGTCATCTACATATCTGAGGTTATTGATATTTCTCCCAGCAATCTTGATTCCAGCTTATGCTTCATCCAGCCCTGCATTTTGCATGATGTACTCTGCATATAAGTTAAATAAGCAGGGTGACAGTACAGCCTTAACGTACTCCTTTTCCGATTTGGAATCAGTCTGTTGTTCCATGTCCAGTTCTAACTGCATTGGAGGTGGATTCTTATTCACTGAACCACCAAATAAGTCCTGGAATCCTTTTATTTCTTGTCTAATTGCTCTGGATAGACTTCCAGTGCTATACTGAATAAAACTGGTGAGAGTGGGCATCCTTGTCTTGTTCCTAATTTTAGAGAAAATGCTTTCAGCTTTTCACCACTGAGTATAATGCTTATGTGGCCTTTATTATAGTGATGTTTGTTCCCTATAAACCCACTTTGTTTATAATTTTTTTTAATTGAATGTTGAGTTTTGTCAAAAGCTTTCTCAGTATCTATTGAGATGGTCATGTCATTTTTTTTTTCCAGTTCGTTGATGTATACCACATTGATTAATTTGTGGATTTTGAACCATCCTTGCACTGCTGGGATAAATCCTGTTTGATCATGGTGTATGGTCCTTTTAATGCAGGAGTCCCCAGACCCTGGGCTGCAGACCAGTGGTCCACAGCCTAATAGGAACTGGGCCACACAGCAGGAGGTGAGTGGCAGGTGAGCCAAGCACAGCTTCATCTGCCACTCCCCTTCACTAGCATTACCACCTGCAATCCATGGAAAAATTGTCTTCCGTGGAACCAATCCCTGGTGCCAAAAAGATTGTAGACTGCTGTTTTAATGTATTTTTGTATTAGATTGCTAATGTTTTGTTGAGGATTTTTGTTCATCAGTAATATTGGTCTATAATTTCCTTTTTTTGTATGATATCTTTGTCGGGTTTTGGCATCAGGGTGATACTAAGCTTGTAGAATGAGTTCAGAAGTGTTTCTTCCAGTGAAGTTTTTTTTTTTTCTTTTTTTTTTTTTTGAGTGGATTGAGAAAGATAGTTGTTAATGTTTGGTAGAAATCACTTATGAAGCTCTCTGGTCCTGGGCTATTGTTTGTTGAGAATTTTTTTTATTACTGAATCAACTTCTTTACTGATGATTGGTCTATTCATATTTTCTACTACTTCCTGATTCAGTCTTTGCAGATTGTACATTTCTAGGAATTTGTCCATTTATTCTAAGTTGTCTATTTTATTGGTGTATAATTGTAGTAATCTCTTACGATCCTTTGTGTTTCTGTGGTGTTAGTTGTAACTTCTCTTTCATTTGTGATTTTATTGATTTCAGCTTTTTTTTCTTTGATGAGTCTGGCTAAAAGTTTAACAATTTTGTTTATCTTTTCAAAAAAAAAGTAGCTCTTAGTTTCATTGATCTTTTTTCTGTTTTTTTTTTTTTTTTTTTTTAAGTCTCATTATTTCTGCTTTCATCTTTATGATACCATTTCTTCTACTAGCTTGTCTTTTGTTTGTTCTTTTTCTGCTTCCTTCATGTGTAAGGTTGCCTTCAGGCTATTTGACACTTGAGTTCCAGTTTTCTTCTCTTTAATGTTCTATTTTCTTTTCTCTTCACCTTTGCCTTCTGAGAATAATTTAGTTATGATTTAACACAAACTCTTCTCTTTTCAGTAAACTGCATATTACTATTTTGTCAATAGTGCCTTGAGTTCCCTAGGTCAGAGGCCCTCTGTTTTACCCTTTAATGAGTAAACTTCTTGTTTTCACTTGAAGTAGGGGATGTCTGAAAGGCAACGTACAAATTTACCTGCTTCTGGAAGAGTTTTTTACTTCTTTCATCTTTAGACAGTTCTCCTCTCTAGCCCAAGTTCCAGCAATACCTGATACTGCCAGCCCTGGACACTGTTGAATTTGTGTTGGACGTTGGGTGGTTTCTTTGCTTTCTCCTTTTTACCCTTTGCTTTTACCTTTTTATGAGGATTCATCTTTTTCCAGCCTCCTAATTCAGTTACCACTCATCCATCTGCTTTCCAGCTTCCAAATTTTTGTTACTATTGTTTACTTTTACTGTCTTTATGAAATTGTCTTTATAAGTAAGGTGAAAAGACAGCCTTCAGAATTGGAGAAAATAATAGTAAATGAAAAAACTGACGATTAATCTCCAAAATATACAAGTAGCTCATGCAGCTCAACACCAGAAAAATAAACAACCCAATTAAAAAATGGGCCAAAGAATTAAACAGACGTTTCTCCAAAGTAGACATAACAGATGGCTAACAAACAGATGAAAAGATGCTCAACATCACTCATTATCAGAGAAATGCAAATCAAAACCACAATGAGGTACCATCTCACACCGGTCAGAATGGCTGCCATCAAAAAGTCTACAATGAATGCTGGAGAGGGTGTGGAGAAAAGGGAACCCTCTTACACTGTTGGTGGGAATGCAAACTAGTACAGCCACTATGGAGAACAGTGTGGAGATTCCTTAAAAAACTGGAAATAGAACTGCCGTACGACCCAGCAATCCCACTCCTGGGCATACACAGCGAGGAAACCAGAATTGAAAGGGACACGTGCACTCCATTGTTCATCGCAGCACTGTTTATAATAGCCAGGACATGGAAGCAACCTAGATGCCCATCAGCAGATGAATGGATAAGAAAGCTGTGGAACATATACACCATGGAATATTACTCAGCTATTGAAAAAGAACACATTTGAGTCAGTTCTAAGGAGGTGGATGAAACTGGAGCCTATTATACAGAGCAAAGTAAGTCAGAAAATAAAACACCAATACAGTATATTAACACATATATATGGAATTTAGAAAGATTGTAATGATGACACCACGTGCACGATAGCAAAAGAGACACAGATATGAAGAACAGACTTTTGAACTCTGGGCGAAAGCAAGGGTGGGATGATTTGAGAGAATAACATTGAAACATGTATATTACCGTATGTGAAATAGTTCGATGCATGAAACAGGGCACTCAAAGCCAGTACACCAGGATGACCCAGAGGAATGGGATGTGGAGGGAGGTGCGTGGGGCCGGGGGGGTGGTTTGGGACAGGGTAGAGGGACACATGTACACCTGTGGCTGACTCAGTGTATGGCAAAAACCACCATAATATTGTAATTAGCCTCCAATTAAATTAATTTTAAAATTCCAATACTAAATTTGATTTTCAGAAGAGAACAAAATTAGGTCTTACTTTATCTGTTCTAGACCTTATTGTCACAGAATTATGGCTCAGTCTCATATACATTGTCCAGTGCACTGTGTGAGACCTTGAAATAAGGCTGTGGAATTCAGTGTGGAACTGAATTTTTTTTATTATTATTTGTTTTGTCCATGCTGCGCAGCTTGCAAGATCTTTGTTCCCCAACCAGGGATCAAGCCTGCACCCCCTGCAGTGGAAGTGTGGCTCCCTAAGCACTGGACCACCAGGGAATTGTCTTTATTTGATTTTAACAAATGACATTTAAATGATCACATGTGGCTAGTGGCTAGCATATACTGGACAGTTCAGGTCCAGAGCTGATGATCTTAGAGTTGGAATGTAAGTTCTAGTCAGTGTATCTACTACATGGAAATTTTTTCCTTCTCCTTGACTTATTTATTTATTCATTTATATCAGTATGGACACATGGATTTCTGTACTTGTCAGTGGGCATTATTTTTCTTTATTATTGATTTTGATGCTCAAATTGTCCCAGATTTGAACCATGGAAACCTCATTCAGGTTTCTTCTGTGTCCTTTGATATGTCTCCGTCGTTCATTCTGGAACTAAACATTATAAGCCTCCTTATGAGCTTGCCCTGCTGTAATGCCTCTGGAGTCATCCATTTCTCCAAGGAGCTCTAGTTCCTCCATCCATCCAGTGGAGAATGCTGTTTGGAAACCAGATCTGGTTGCCTGATAGGCTTGTTGCTGCTGGACCAGCACTGCTTCTGTGCTCTGTAAGCTGACAAGGGATTTTTACAGATTTTACAGAGCCTGGTGGCTGTTATATTGGACAGTACAGATAAACAGATATTTCTGTCATTGCAAAAAAGAAGAAGATGGGGGTACTAGAATTTTAAGAGTTCAGAGACCCCTGCTTCCCTGGGCCTACCTCAGCATAGTTGGTACTTCGCGTCTGGGATATAGCCGGTTGGTGATGAGAAGCCAGAGCGATTGATGCTAGGCCCCTCTGCTGGTGGAGAGATGCTCTGTCTCCCTCTCTAACCTCCCATTGGCAGATGTAAACCAGGAGCCAGCTACCGAGGGGATATGAATAATTGACATTACAGACCCTAGACCATTGTTCCTCAGCCTCAGCACCATTACATCTTGGGCCAGGTGGCTGTCTCCTGCTTCATAGGATGTTCAGTAACATCCCTGGCCTTTAGCCACTTGACTCCAGTACCCACCCCACACCCAAATCTTTCCATGCGTGGCCAGATATCCCCTGGGGAGGCAAAATGACCCCATCAAGGACAACCTCCTGGGCCAGCATTGTAGGAAACAATATAGAAGGGGAGGCTTGGAGCTGAGAAACAGTAGTACTGACCAGCACCCTATTTTACTTCACACAACTCTGGAAAGTGAAGAAGGGGAAGAGAAGTTAACACTCACGTGCTTGTTACAGTCCTGCAATACAGAGATTAGTATGTGCTTTTTTCCCTCTGGTTGATGAGGAAAGCAAAGACTAGTTAAGTAGTTTCAGGCAGGATTCACATCCTTGCTGATAAAGTTATTTATTTACATCCTCTTGAAGTTTGCACTTGAGTTTTTAGCTTGTAAGACTATGCCTTATTGCCATCCTTATTGCCTCATGCCGTATTGCCATCCGTTTTAAGTGGGGGAACTATTCTTTTGAGTGTTGCATTTTCAAGTCATCATGGATATATTGTCAACCTGGGTACATCTTCTGAATGTTGCCGTACCAGAGTCATGCTCAGAACCATGGCTAAAAATGTTCACAAGTGGAGGGAAGAAGAAACATGAATATTTGTGAGGGAATTTTCTAGTGGTCCAGTGATAATGCCCTCTCACTGCCGAGGGCCTGGGTTCTATCCCTGGTCAGAGAACTAAAATGTCATGAGAAGCATGGCACAGCCAAAAAAAATTTATGTTAAAACCAGTGTTTGGTTTTTTAGTTTTGGATACTTTGAGTACTATTTAACTTGGTTTCCTAGAGATGTGCTTCAAACTGTACATGCACTGCTTATCTTTCTCATTTGCTTTTATGCTTAGTCCTTTACTTTCTTCTGTTCCATATGGTTGTGTATCACTCTCCATAACAGAAAAACATGTCCTCTCTCAAAGGAAGTCTCCCAAAGATCAGCCTAACCAGCTTATAGTATCTTTCCTGTCTCATCGTCGCCTCAGATCCAAAGTTAGGCTAGTGTGTGTTCTAAGCCAGGCATAAACTGCTTCTCTTCCATTGCCAGAGCAGTCTCTGTACTTTGTATTATTCCTAGTCCTCTCCAGAGTTTCATATCTGTTATAGGTCCCTTGGGTTCAAAATCAGTGAAGGAACTAGAGCAGACATAAACATAACCTAACAGTTGAAGGCAGGATTTTTGAAGACCTATTAGGTTTGAAATTGGTCCAACAAGAAAAGAGGACGCAGTGACTTGATTCTTGTCTTAAGCTATGCATGGGTTTCTGAGAATGGATTTAGAGTAACTGCTCTATATGGAAGAAACGTGGAACAAAGGGACCTGAAGTTATTCTTCAATGTTTTGAGGAAAAGGTGCTTGGGGCCTGCTTGGTATGGGCATTGTGTCAGGGTGGTGCTAACTGTGGGGCTCTGTTGTACCCTCTCACCAGAACAGGTCATCTTGTTGCTCTTACCTATTGATGTGTTCCCATAGTTCTCTGCCACTCACCCTTCATACTGTATTTTAATTGCCTGTTTACTTGTCTTCCCTTTTAAACTTTAGGCACAAATGGGTACTGTAGGTGCTCAGAAACTTCTGTTTGTTGAGATAATGTTGTTATGGTAATTTAATGTGAAATTATCTCCTCATATCCATGCAGGACAAATCCTTTACACACTAGTAGAGCTGTTACATACAGACTGGGAATTTATCACAAATAAGTGTGTAGACATTTCTAGCTCAGATAACCATTCAGTTCAGTTCAGTCACTCAGTCGTGTCCAGCTCTTTGCGACCCCAAGAATCACAGCACACCAGGCCTCCCTGTCTATCACCAACTCCAGGAGTCTACTCAAACTCATGTCCATCGAGTTGGCGATGCCATCCAGCCATCTCATCCTCTGTCATCCCCTTCTCCTCCTGCCCCCAACCCCTCCCAGCACCAGGGTCTTTTCCAGTGAGTCAACTCTTTGCATGAGGTGGCCAAAGTATTGGAGTTTCAGCTTCAGCATCAGTCCTTCCAATGAACACCCAGGACTGATCTCCTTTAGGATAGACTGGTTGGATCTCCTTGCAGTCCAAGGGACTCTCAAGAGTCTTGTCCAACACCGTAGCTCAAAAGCATCAATTCTTCGGCGCTCAGCTTTCTTCACAGTCCAACTCTCACCTCCATACATGACCACTGGAAAAACCATAGCCTTAACTAGACAGATCTTTGTTGGCAAAGTAATGTCTCTGCTTTTTTTTTTTTTTTTTTGTCTCTGCTTTTTAATATGCTATTTAGGTTGGTCATAACTTTCCTTCCAAGGAGTAAGCGTCTTTTAATTTCATGGTTGCAATCACCATCTGCAGTGATTTTGGAGCCCAAAAAAATAAAGTCTGACACTGTTTCCACTGTTTCCCCATCTATTTCGCATGAAAAATGGTGGGACCAGATGCCATGATCTTAGTTTTCTGAACATTGAGCTTTAAGCCAACTTTTTCACTCTCCTCTTTCACTTTCATTGAGAGGCTTTTAACCATTAAGTAGTATGTTTTCTGCTCCCTCCCTATTGATCTAGTAGTTTTCTTCTGCTTACCCTAAAACAGTTATAGAAAATCAGTTTTAAAGTTGTAAAGTTTTAAACTGTTATACCCAAGGTGGGGGGGAGGGGCACAAATCCCATTAAGCATGTTTCACCCTTTAGTTGTGACATTCTTCTCTCTAACAAATATGTGTAGTCTGTCTTTCCAGGAAAGGCAGAAAGTCCCCTACTGCTCCTTGTACTGTGTTGGCCCTGTGTGTGGGGGGAAGGCTTTCTGAACGGCAGCTTGGCCTCCTTGTCACTGCCCTCTAGTAGGCTTTCCATGTTGTCTGTGTGGGGTCCAGCATGCTCAGATGATGCATTGTGCTTGGGAGAAGTCATTCTGTGAATGCTTGGCTTGAAACTCAGTGATGAGTTTATACTTCTGCAAAAATTAACATGTATGGGATAGAGAATCCATCTCTGGGGCCAAAAAGACACTAGTTGTATTCTGTAATTGCGCTGGGTCAACTGTTTTACCCATTTATATACCTCAGTGTAAAACCAACCATCCTGACACCTTCCATGCTCCTGTACAAGTTGAGATGGGATGGCAGAGTTTTGTCTGTATTAGGTTTTGGGTTTTTTTTTCCTTAATGAAACATTGAAAACATATAGAAAGTGCTGGTGCGGACAGCTGCCACTTTGTACCCTTTCTTGATTCCATTCTGCTTCTTTTCTTTTTCTCCCTACCTCCCAGAGGTCCTTGTTTCTTGGGAGTTGGTGTGTATCCTTTCCTTCCAGGTTTCAGCCTGCTTTCTACATGCGTATGTGTCCATTCACTCTAACTATAGAGCCTTGTGTTGTGTAGTTTAAAACTTACTAAGTGCTTCCATGTGGTATGTATCCTTTTACGACCTGTTTTTGTAGGGACTTACAGGTGATAATAGCAATTTGTTGGAGCACAATGTTCTAGAATTTCGTCATGCAATTATGTCATGTGTGATAGGCTGTTAATTCCCTTGTCTGAAGATGTATGTATGTGTATTCCTTATACATTTGACAAAAACAAAATTAAAATATATATTTGAGAATCATATTGATGATATGCTGTGATTTGAAAGAGGGAGGCCAGATATGTTTCTTGCTTACTGAAATTTTAAACAAAGGAGATAGTAATGTTTTTAAATATTTACCAGTATACGACATGGATTTTCAAAAAGTTAAGAGAATAGTACTCTAGAATAAGAACTTATAAATTAGTGACTTCAGGTAGAACTGTGTTTGACTGATTATCAACCTCTGGAAATAAATAAGCAAATATCTATTAACGCCTGCCTTGAAAGTAATTCCTCAAGCTCAGAATTTCATTTTAGAGAAGTTATATGATTGGTAGAATTAAGCTGTCTTAGAAAATAAAGAATTAAGAGAAGAACAATAAACATGATATTAAATGTGTATCTCTGTGCCATAGTAAATAAAAAGTTCTGAAGACATCTACTTCTGAAACAGACTCACAAATAACAGATTTACTGTTATCAGAGGCTCTGTTTGTCACTTTATGACTGTTTGCCTTTGGAGCAGGTCACTTAGTGCTTGTGGACCACAGTTTATTCACATGTAAAAGAACAACAGTTCAGTGACAAGCCCTTCGCAGGTGCCTGGGGCATCAAGTTCAGTTAAACACTAATTGGTTAGTGAAAGATCAAAGCTGTGTGGAGATGATCTGAGGAAGAGTCTCCAATGGCATTTTATACCTGTTTGAAGGGTTTAATTTTACAGACCGGCCCCAACCGGTTTGAAACGTAATATATTTTTTATAGGTGGTGCTAGTGGTAAAGAACCCACCTGCAAATAAAGAAGACGTAAGAGACTCGGGTTTGATCTCTGGGTTGGGAAGATCCCCTGGAGGAGGGCATGGCAACCCACTCCGTATTCTTGCCTGGAGAATCCCATGGATAGAGAAGCTTGATGGGCTACAGTCCATAGGGTCGTAAAGAGTTGGATACGACTGAAGCGATGTGCAAAATGCTTGTGTGATCACTAGACATTTTCATAAAAGTCAACACCCTCTCCAAGGGCACTTGTCTTTTGAGAGGGCTGGAGCTCTCTGCCTTGCCACATAGGCCTTCCTGGAGGGTCTTTGATGGGCAGGGATGTGGGAGGGGAGTTCAGGATGGGAAACACATGTAAACCCATGGCTGATTCATATACAATGTATGGCAAAAACCACTACAATATTGTAAAGTAATTAGCCTTCAATTAAAATAAATTTAAAAAAAAAAACAGGGCAGTGATTCTGATTAGTGTGCATTGTTTCAAGCAACTTAAATGGAGATGCACACATATTCCAAACTACTGGAGGTTTTATTTTCAGCTTTTACATGTGAAATTGTCAACACAAAATTGTGGCTGATGAGATGTAAATCCATGGCTGATTCATGTCAATGTATGACAAAAACCACTACAATATTGTAAAGTAATTAGCCTCCAACTAATAAAAATTAATGAAAAAAAAGAAAAATGTGTTTCTCAAGAACAACCACGTCTCTTATATGGCTGGCAGCCAAGTCTTCTGGGCTGATGCTGCCGAATGGGGGCTCATGCCTAGAAGTATTTGGCACAGCATTTTCACTGACTTAATTTTCTTTTCTCCTACGGGAAACAAGTACCTGTTGTTCAGTCCCTTCTTTTTCCCCCCTACTTTCATCATTGAGTCATTCTTAAATCAAGAAGTCTATTATGGACACACATTAATCCCTGTTTCCCTTCTCTCTTTTGAGCTCTTATCTAATTACTCTGGGAGAATGTCCCTTTTTCTTTTCATCCACTTCATTCATTCAGCAGATACCCACTGAATTCCTACTTTGTCCCAGGCATTCCTTACACACCTCTTCTTCCTTCATTTTATGTGAGTCAGAAAATAGCTCTAATCATGGCTGAGTATAATAGTAGATTGAAGCTTCTCTATTTCCAGATAAGGGGTTCTGAAAGACTATTCCTTACTAAGCTTGCTCATGAGCAAGTTCATTGTTACTAAGATGGGTTTCTGTTCCCAGGCCAGTATTGCATTTCTATGAAATAAGAGCATGGAACAGGTCTTTAAAACTAAGCAAAACGTCCAGTTGTCCCAAAATGGAGCAAATTCTGCTACACTAAAAACTTTAGAAATGAATTAAACTTCCCTCTTTGACAGATTGCATAAGGAAGGAATGCCTTAAATACAATGTCCGGCCCCTGCCTTTCTGTCCAGTTTGTTGGGCAGATATGAACTAGCTTTGAATCATCCATAACCATGAAAGAAGTTTTATCATATTTTCCAGCTACCTCATGACTTTGATGTGAAAGTTAATGCAGTGAAGAAGAAAGTTCTCTGCGCTACAAGAAGTAATGATGGAAGTTGCTGCCAGTACCACTGGGGTGTTAGCTCTCTGTGGCACAGGCCTTTACTCGCTGCTGTGTCTTGTGTCTTATACATAATGGAAGGATAGATGGATGCTCCTTGTTGTGACATGTCACCACACTCATGGAATTCCACTTGAAAACAATAAAGTGAAAGAAAGCTAAATCCCAGTACAGAAAAGGTTGTTTTAAATGCCCAGCCATTTCACAGTTTCAAACAAGTCTGCTAAGTGTGAAGAACACACTGCACAATCTATTTACCAAACTGTTCCATGTTTTCCTCTTTCCTAAAGTTCCCCTCCAGCACCCAGGCCTCTTTCTTTTGAATCGTACCCTCCCCTGCTGTGTACTGTTTTTCTCATTTCTCTGCCCCTTGAATTCCTTTAACTATAGGTCTTTTCTTGAAGGGTATATTTGTATGGGTCTCTCTACCCAATTTCTCTCCTTTTGAGTTTCCCTTTGTCATATGGCATAGTTTTTTTTTTTTTTAAATAAACATGTATAAAGTTATGTGTGTATTTAATTGGCAGGGGAAGATTCTGTTCCTAAGTCTAAAAATAAGTAGGGGGTTTTTTTGTGTCTTTTTCTTCAAAAAGAAATGAATTCCTAGAGTTACCTTACCTTTGCAATGCACAATTGAGTGTATTTCCCCCTGTACGTCTTTAATAGAAGGGGGAAAGCTTTCTACTCCTGAACTAGGCTTCCAGCTTGGGAAGCATTATAAAATTTGTCTTAGGTTCCATTGGTTTTATTTCTAGTAATATTCCTTGATCATTGTCTTTAATTCTGACTGCTCCTGCCTTTCACTGAGTTACCATAGTTCATTTCTTTATTTGCTTCTGTGTTCACCTGAGAACCTCTTCAAAAGATTGCACGATTTTTTGACCATCTAAATGCAAAGAACCTCTTTGGGAATATAACATATAACACACACACACACACACACATTTGTTTTTTAAAAGTCACACTTATTTAAACATCCATAGGCCCTGAAGAGACAATTGACTGGAGTAAAAGAAAGACCTTCACTCCAAATTGCATGGCATCTGACAGTCAGGATAGCTTGTCAGTGACAAATGCTGAATAATCCCAGGGCTTCAGATTAGGGGTAGAGTCTCTTCCTGTTGTGTTCTTTTCACTGTTTATCTTGACAGGTAACTTTCCCTTTATCAACCTTCTCTTCACACTGCCTGTCTATTAAGGAAAAGCTATATCAACCTCTAGGTTTTTCTTTTAAAAGATAAATAAATGTATGTGTAATGTACATGTAATATTATATATATATAAATAAGCCTTTATTTTAGAAAATTAAAAAAAGAGAAGACTATTATTTCAGTGGCTTTTTAAGCATCTGTTCCCGCTAGAGGCATTCTTTCCTTTAATTTTAGTTCATAAGTTTTATGTATTTATTTTATAGAACTGCTAAATATAAAAGTGTTGAGGATATGAATGTGTTTAGATACACCTTTTATAGATAGGGGTCATCAAAGATACACCATTCTTTTTATGTAAGTTTCACGTTTGGCAGTGTTGAAACTGAGGTTAAGCTATATGTATATGTATGTATGTATAGGTTATAGGTAGGGGTCATCAAATATACACCATTGTTTTTATGTAAGTTTCACACATGGCAGTGTTGAAATTGCGGTTAAGCTATATTTCCCAGCTTTTTTTTTTTGGCTGTGCAATGCAGTATGTGGGATCTTAGTTCCCCAGCCAGTGATCAAACTTGTGTACTCTGCGTTGGGAGCATGGAGTCTTAACCACTGGACCAATAGGGAAGTCCCCTATATTTCCCAGCATTTTTTTTGTCTTGTTAGGTGAATGTGGTCAGATGGGGAATCACATACATCCTACCATAACTTTAAGATGTGGCTTTTGCAGGTGTAGACATGGGGTGTGTGTGTGTGTGTGTACATAAATGGAATATTACTCAGCCACGACAAAGAATGAAGTAATGTCATTTGCAGCAACATGGATAGACCTAGAGATTATCATACTGAGTGGAGTACGTCAGAGAAAGACAATATGATATCGTTTATATGTGGAATCTAAAATATGACACAGATGAACTTACCTATGAAACAGAAACAGACTCACAGATACAGAGAACAGATTTGTAGTTGCCATTGGGGAGGGGCTTGGGGAAAGGAAGGATTGGGAGTTTGGGATTAGCAGTTGTAAACCGTTATATATAGGATGAATAAACAACAAGGTCCTCCTGTACGTCACAGGGAACTATATTAAATATCCTGTGATAAACCATCATGGAAAAGAATAGGAAAGACTATGCATGTGTATAACTGGATCACTTTTCTGTATAGCAGAGATTAATACAACATTGTAAATCAGCTGTACTTAAAGTAAAATTTTTTTAAAAAAATGTAGCTTGTGCTCGTTTCCATTGTACAAAGTAATAATTGTCCGAGTTTGTTTATGACAGTATGGCTATGGCCAGATTATTCAAGGATGACTTACATATTTTATTATTTGGTTAACTCAGTGTTTGCAGGGTGTCTATTGTATGGAGTCCCTGGAGAAGGAAATGGCAGCCCACTGCAGTATTCTTGCCTGGAGAGTGGTAGGACCACTGTCCACAGTTGCCTTAAGCTTTTTAACATTAAATAACTATTAGCCCTTCAAGGAACTGGGGTTCAGGCTTCCCTGGTGGCTCAGTGGTAAAGAATCCACCTGCCAACACAGGAGACACGGGTTCGGTCCTTGATCCAGGAGGATCCCGCACACTGTGGAGCAGCTAAGCCCGTGTGCCACAACTGTGCTCTAGAGCCTGGGAGCCACGACTGCTGAGCCCTGGTGCTGCGACTCCAAAGCCTGTGCACGTAGAACCCGTACTCCGCAGCAAGAGGAGCCACTGCAGGGAGAGCCCGTGCGCTGCGACTAAAGCCCGCTCAGCAACGCAGACTCAGTACCGCCCCCAAGACACAAACAAAAACCACCATTATAGAAATGGAATTCTTTTTTTAAAAATTACTATTTTTGAGTCATTTTGAAATGTATGTTTTCTGGGAATTCCCTGGCAGTCCAGGGTTAGGAATTGGTGATTTCATTGCCATGGGCCTGAGTTCTATCACTGGTTGGGAAACTAAGATCCTCCAAGCCTCCTGCCCCATCCCACCCCCACCCCCCAAAGTATATTTTTTAACTTCTTAAACACTGAAAGACATTTAACAACTTTTGTGATTCAAGATCACTATTTTAAACAAAAAATATGTATTGCATTCAGACTATTAAACGTTATGTTAGGTAAATTCTCAGCAGGGTTTCTCACTATACAAGTAAAAGTAACTATAATTATCCGTGGTGGCAAGTATACTATATGGGATGTGTTTTGGTGATGAGTGTACTATGAATAAGAAGTCAGGGAAGTAAAAATATTTTCTCACATATAGTTTTCCATATATCCTGCTACTCCTTCTCATTGTAATAGCTCTGCCAATTTAACACTTCTAATTTGTCATCATAAGCTTTAGACAGTATCTGACTTGAGAGAAGATTCCATACCACCTCTCTCGATAGTAGCTCAGTTCAGTTCAGTCGCTCAGTCGTGTCTGCCTCTTTGCAACCCCATGCACTACAGCACGCCAGGCTGATAGTAGCTCGGAGTCTCTAAAAAGCATGGAAGGGAAGCATGCATAGGCTTGCTACGGTTTCTCAGTAGCAATCCTATCTCCCTCTGCCCACACCTGTGATGACTGAACCTCATTTAGCTTAGAAAAGAACCCCAGATTTCTCAGAACAGAATCTCTTTTAAGTATATCTGTCAGAATTCACTTTATAACACAGACTAGCAAAATTTGCTCCCTTCCGGTCTACCCCAGGTGCTTTCCTAACAGGGAAAACAAGCCAGCTCTTCAATGCACAGTTCCTTGGTTAATAACAGTGTTCTACCTGGTCCCAGGAGGCTCAGGAAATCTGAAACAGAACATAATGTGGCATATGTAGAATGATGAGTTCCTTGATAGGAAGAATGAAATTGCTTCTGGTGATATTGATAAGAAATATTTACAATGCTGAAAACCAAAATTCCTATAGAAAAAGTATCATGTTATAACAGAAACAAGAGTTCAAATGTTGTCAAATAAAATATCACCTTAAGAGCCAAGGCTGTAGGACCACTAGATGATAGCAGTGAGGTCTCCTGGATTTAAAAAATGTCAGGTTTCATTTGCTCTATGCAATATGCATGCATGCTGACTCCCTTTGGTCATGTCCAACTCTTTGGGACCCCATGGACCGTAGCCTGCCAAGGTCCTCTGTCCATGGGATTCCCAGGCAAGAATACTAGACTTGCCCTCCTCCAGGGGATCTTCCCAACCCAGGAATCAAAATCATGTCTCTTATGTCTCCTGCACAGACAGAAGGGTTCTTTACTATTAGCGCCACCTGGGAAGCCCTTGTGTTAGATGGGACACTCCAAAAAGTTGGTGTTCAAACCTGAGCTTACCTTTCTGGCACCCTAAAGAGGTGTAGCTTAGTTCAGGCTACATTTTATTTGACCAAGTTATTATATCCTGTTAAATTAAACTTTCATTTGTAAACCTAAATAGGTACTTACCCTCTTCAGTATCTTCAGTGTTGTGCATCGTTGTGCTTGGAGGCTGCTTTGAATAGGCAAATTTTACAGTAGTCCCATGTTTTTGCTCATCATCCTTTCAGTGAGCTTTCTTTGTCCACACTGTTTATCCTTTTTTACTTCTTTTTCTCCATGGCATGTATCTTCTAACTTGTTTTATAACTTAGTTTGATTTTATTCCTGTCTTCACCCACTGTTTCAGGCTGTCATTCATTATTCTTTTTCTTTTTTTAAAATATTTATTTTGGCTGCACTGTGTCTCCTTTACAGCTCGCAGAATCTCCCTTGTGGCAAGCAGGCATCTTAGTTGGGACATGCCAGATCTAGTTCCCTGACCAGGAATGAACCAGATCCCCTGCATTGGGAGGCTGGAGTCTTAGCCACTGGACCACCAGGGAAGTCCCCATTATCTTTTAATTCATTCCGTAAAGGACTGTCTGATGGGCCTTTGGGTTGTTAACAGCATTTTTATTCAATTACAAAAACCACTGTAAAAATTTTTTTACATTCTTCTGATGCTCCTGGGCAAAAGATGCCCCAGAGAATTGATTTGAATTGAATTGCAGAGACATAGTAATTGTACATGTTTAACTTGACTAGAATGTGAACAAAATTTGCAAAATGGTTTTGCTGATACATGTCCCCACCAGTAGCATCGAGGCCTGTCTGTTGCTCCTTGTCTTCACTAGCACTTGATATCAAGAGGCTTCTAGGATTTTGCACAGTCAGTCGATGTAAAATAATGGCTCATGGTGTTTTAATTTGCACTTATTTGATGACTAATGAGATTGAGCGTCGTTTCGTGTATCTATTGGTCAATTTTGTTTGCTCTTCTTTATAGTGCCTATTGAAGTGTTTGCCCATTTTCCTATTGGATGTTGGTCATTTTCTTCCTGATATATTTGAGTTCCTTAATGTATCCTGTATACCTAACTCTTGTCTGTCATGTATGTTGCATTTATCACCAGATTCTGGGCCTTGTCTTTTCCATCACTCTAGGATATTAAAACTGAAGGAAAAGTCATAATTTTAATGTGGTTGAGCTTATTGGGCCGTGTGTGTGTGTGTGTGTGTGTGTGTTAAGAAAATGGTTTCCTACTCTGAGTTTATAAAAATATTCCCCTATATTGTCTTCAGAGATTTTTCTCACTTCCCTTTCACACTTGTCTTTAAACTATCTGGAATTGATACCTGTGTGTGGAGCCTGTGGGTGAGATCCAACTCTATTGTCCCCATATATGGCAAGGAGATCACCTGTCTTGGTACCATTTACTGTCTACTCCCTCTTTTCCCTACTGATCTCTATTGACCTTACTGTCGTGACACACATTTCAACATGTGTGCATCTGTTTGTGTGTTAGTCACTCAGTCACATCCAACTCTGCAACCCCTTGGACTGTAGCCCATCAGGCTCCTCTGTCCATGGGATTTTCCAGGCAAGAATACTGGTTCAGTTCAGTTCAGTCACTCAGTCATGTCCAACTCTTTGCGACCCCACAGACTGCAGCACACCAGGCTTCCCTGTCTATTACCAACTCCTGGAGCTTGCTCAAACTCATGTCCATTGAGTCAGTGGTGCCATCCAACCATCTCATCCTCTGTTGTCACCTTCTCCTCCCACCTTTAATCTTTCCCAGCATCATGGTCTCTTCCAATCAGTCAGCTTTCGCATCAGGTGGCCAAAGTATTGGAGTTTCAGATTCAGCATCAGTCCTTCCAATGAGTATTCAAGACTGATTACCTTTAGGATTGACTGGTTCATAGGAAGCATCACTACAAACAAAGCTAGTGGAGGTGATAGAATTCCAGTTGAGCCATTTTAAATCCTAAAAGATGATGCTATGAAAGTGCTGCACTCAATATGCCAGCAAATTTGGAAAACTCAGCAGTGGCCACAGGACTGGAAAAGGTCAGTTTTCATTTCAATCCCAAAGAAAGGCAATGCCAAAGAATGTTCAAACTACCTCACAATTGCACTCATCTCGCATGCTAGCAAAGTAACGCTCAAAATTCTCTAAGCCAGGATTCAACAATACGTGAACTGTGAACTTCCAGATGTTCAAGCTGGATTAGAAAAGGCAGAGGAACCAGAGATCAAATTGCCAACATCTGCTGGGTCATCGTAAAAGCAAGAGAGTTCCAGAAAAGCATCTACTTCTGCTTTACTGACTATGCCAAAGCCTTTGGCTGTGTGGATCACAACAAACTGTGGAAAATTCTTCAAGAGGTGGGAATACCAGACCACCTGACCTGCCTCCTGAGAAATCTGTATGCAGGTCAAGAAGTAACAGTTAGAACTGGACATGGAACAACAGACCAGTTCCAAATTGGGAAAGGAGTACATCAAGGGTGTATACTGTCACCTTGCTCATTCAACTTATATGCAGAGTGCATCATGCAAAATGCCAGGCTGGATGAAGCACAAGCTGGAATCAAGATTGCCGGGAGAAATGTCAATAACCTCAGATATGCAGATGACACCACCCTTATGACAGAAAGTGAAGAAGAACTAAAGAGCCTCTTGATGAAGCTGAAAGAGGAGAGTGAAAAAGTTGGCTTAAAACTCAACATTCAGACAACTAAAATCATGGCATCCAGTTCCATCATTTCATGGCAAATGGATGGGGGAAACAATGGAAACAGTGACAGACTTTATTTTCTTGGGCTCCAAAATCACTGCAGATAGTGACTGCAGTCATGAAATTAAAAGACACTTACTCCTTGGAAGAAAATCTAAGACCAACGTAGACAGCATATTAAAAAACAGAGACGTTACTTTGCCAACAAAAAGGTCCGTCTAGTCAAAGCGTAGTTTTTCCAGTAGTCATATATGGATGTGAGAGTTGGACCATAAAGAAAGCTGAATGCCGAAGAATTAATGCTTTTGAACTGTGGTGTTGGAGAAGACTCTTGAGAGTCTCTTGGACTTCGGGAAAATCCAACCAGTCAATCCTAAAGAATACTGGAGTGGATTGCCATTCCCTTCTCCAGGGGATTTTCCCTACCCAGGGATCAAATCTGGGTCTCCTGCATTGCAGGCAGATTCTTTACCATCTGAGCACCAGTTTAGGGGCTTTCGGTTCTGTTGCTTTGGTTAGTTTGTCTGTCTCTAAGTCAGTATCCTACTATCTAAATTACTGTAGCTGTGTTAAGTAAATCCCTCCATCTTGTTACCCTTCACGAATGTCTTGGCTATTTTTGACCCTTTGCAAATTGTGTAAAGATTTGAGTCAGCTTATTATGTTCCACAAAAAATTCTTTTGTGTTTGTTTTTTTTATTAGAATTGTATTAAATCCACCGATAATTTTGGGGAGAATTGATATTTTATTATGTTGAACCTTCTAGTCAGTGAACCTGGTGTTTTTATTTTTTTAAAGCTATTTAGTGTCTTTGAACACATTTTTACTAATTTATTTCATAAAGGGCTGCATATCATTGGTTAGGTTTATTCATAGGCACTTTTCAGGAATACTACTACAAATGACGTAATTTGTTTATTGTGATAAAATATGCACAACATAAAATCTGTCATTTTAACCCTTTAGCATACAGTTCAGTGAGTGGAATTAATGCATTCACATTGTTGTGCAACTATCACCACTATCCATCTCTGGAATCTTTTCATTATCCCAAGCTGAAACCCGTTAAACAGTACTCCTTCTCTCCCCTTCCACCCAGTCTCTGCTAACCACTGTTCTGCCCTGGGTTTGGGAGGGGCTTGTTTTGTTCCTTGTGAATTTGACTAATCTGGGTACTTCATATGGGAGGAGGACATGGCAACCCACTCCAGTACTGTTGCCTGGAGAAGTCCATGAACAGAGAAGCCTGGCGTGCTAGAGTCCATGGGGTCGCAAAGAGTCAGACAGGACAGAAGCAACTTAGCACACAGCACGTGAATGCCTCATATAAGTCAACTCAGATGGCAGTTCTAAAATATACTTGTCTTTTTGGAATGAAAAATCAATCAGTATTTTATTAAATTGGTGTTTATGTTTGGCTACCTTGCTTAAAATACTTAATTCTAATAATTTAGCAGGAGTTTTCTACATAAACAGGCATATCACATGTAAATAAAAGGCTTTCTTGCTATTATACCTGCCCATTAAGTTTCAAATTTTGCATATCGAGATATTTGGTTCATTTTCAAATATGTTGGTTGCCTCTTCTTTTTTAGCTCCTCTTTTATTGTTTTGAGCTAGTGTTTTATATTCAGTTCTGCTGTCAACTCTGCCATTCTGATTCTGCTGCTTGTTCTTACAAACTTCTTTCTGGTGGTATCTAAGTTTTTGTTGGTATTTTGTGCATGAACTGTCATTCCTTGAAATTTTATTTCTGTCCGATGCTTGGTGCCAGTGCTTATTTAGAACTACTCTAAATTCTTAACCTGAGAACCATTTGGAAGTCTGAATTTGGATTTTTCACTTACTTGAAATCGGGACTGGTTTGTACTGATAGTTATAACTTTTCAGGGTGGTGGTGGTGGTGTTTTGTGCAGAGGGGATTTCAGGGGGCAAGTTTTGTAATCCTCTAAGGATTGCTAGCTTACACGTATAGTGAGGGTGTATCAGGGTCTCACCTTTATGAGAAATTGCCTGTTCAGACCCCACCATGTCAGACCTGGCAGGTCTTTGCTACCTGGGCTTTGTCCTGCAGTGCTGTGAACACGTAAGCCCAGACTTTCCCACGTAGTTGCCCACCCCCTGAGTGAGACCAGCTACTCACTCCTCTTTCACTTGACTGTTGCCCTCTTGCTAGTTCATCAAAACATTTTTAAAGTTTTCTTACATTTTGTTAAACATTTTAAGTTACTTCCATGAGAAGAGTAAATTGAGGGAACAGAAATTCATATCTGATTTTACATTGTTGTTTTCAGTCATTTTGGAAAAGAAATCTGGGGTTATATGTGCATCTTTTTATTTATAAAAATGAAATGAAGAGTGGCCTTTTACAGCTCCTAATTAATGATATTTCTTTTTTTATAGGTGTCAGCTGTGATGCATGTTTAAAAGGAAATTTTCGAGGTCGCAGATACAAGTGTTTAATTTGCTACGATTACGATCTTTGTGCATCTTGTTATGAAAGTGGTGCAACAACAACAAGGCATACAACTGACCACCCAATGCAGTGCATATTAACAAGGGTAGATTTTGGTACGTATTTAAAATTTTAGTGAATTATTATTTAGAACTTTGTGTACGTGTATGAGGAAGTAAAGGCAAAATGTTCTAAAACTATCCCCATTGCATAATGAGGCTCCAAATTCATTAAAAATAACACAAATCTTACTTTTTATTCTAAGTAATTTTTTCTCTTACAGTTTGCTTATGAAAGCCATTCACAAATAAATAGAGCTGGCAAAGTGTGAAATGAAAGAGTGCCTCTGTAAAGGACGAGTGAAGTTTAAATTGACTGTTCTTGCTAACAGTACAGAAATCTTCGTGCTGTAGTTATCAGGAAGCAGATTATTTCTACAGTTGATTAGAAGGCACTGTCAGTGCATAAGAAAACCTTTAAATGTTTCACGCTATAATTTCTTACCTAGTCAACACTTGTTATTATCTGTCTGACTATAGACATCTTAGTGGATGTGAAGTGGTAGTGTCTCGTGGTTTTGATTTGCATTTCTCTGATGGCCAGTGATGATGCTGACCGTCTTTTCTAGTGCTGGTCAGCCACCCACATATCTGCTTTGGAGAGATGTCTGTTCCAATCCTTTGCCCATTTTTTAATTGGGTAATAGGTCTTTTATTATTGAGTTTTCATAGTTCTTTGTGTATTCTGTATATAAGTTCCTTACAGGTGAATGATTTGCAGAAATTTTCTCCCTTTCTTTGGGTTGTCTTTTCACTTTCTTGATTAAATGTTTTGAAGCACATAAGTTTTGATTTTGATAATGTTAAGTTTATCTGTTTTTTTCCTTTGTTGTGCTTCTAATGTCATATATATAGGAAACCATCACCTAATCCAAGATCATGAAGATGTAAAAATATGTTGTAAAAATATGTTTTCCTCTAAGGTTTTATAAGTTTAGTATCGACATTTAGATCTTTGATCCGTTTTGATTGAATTTTTGTGCGTGGAATGAGGTAGAGGTCCAACTTCATTCTCTCGCATGTGAATATCCAGTTGTCCCAGTGTCATTTATTGTGAAGATCCTCTCCCCAGTGAATTCTCTTGGCATCCCTGTTGCAGAACAGCTGACTAGAGCGAAGGGGACAATGGGGTGATGTTAGTCAAAGAGTACAAAGTTTTGTTATGCAAGATGAGTAAGTTCTGGAGATCTAATGTATAGCATGGTGATCATCAGTTCAGTTCAGTCGCTCAGTCGTGTCCAGCTATTTGCGACCCCATGGACTGCAGCACACCAGGCTTCCCTGTCCATCACCAACTTCCGGAGCTTACTCAAACTCATGTCCACTGAGTCAGTGATGCCATCCAACCATCTCATCCTCTGTTGTCACCTTTTCCTCTCGCCTTTAATCTTTCCCAGCATCACGGTCTTTTCCACTGAGTCACTTCTTCACATCAGGTGGCCAAAGTATTGGAGTTTCAGCTTCAGCATCAGTCCTTCCAATGAATATTCAGGACTCATTTCCTTTAGGATTGACTGATTTGATCTCTTTTCAGTCCAAGAGACTCTCAAGAGTTTTCTCCAATACCACAGTTGAGAAGCATCAATTCTTCGGTGCTCAGCTTTCTTTATATTCCAACTCTCACATCCATATATGACTACTGGAAAAACCATAGCTTTGACTAGACAGACCTTTGTTGGCAAAGTAACGTCTCTGTTTTTTAATATGCTGTCTACGTTGGTCTTAGATTTTCTTCCAAGGAGTAAGTGTCTTTTAATTTCATGACTGCAGTCACTATCTGCAGTGATTTTGGAGCCCAAGAAAATAAAGTCTGTCACTGTTTCCATTGTTTCCCCCATCCATTTGCCATGAAATGATGGAACTGGATGCCATGATTTTAGTTGTCTGAATGTTGAGTTTTAAGCCAACTTTTTCACTCTCCTCTTTCAGCTTCATCAAGAGGCTCTTTAGTTCTTCTTCACTTTCTGTCATAAGGGTGGTGTCATCTGCATATCTGAGGTTATTGACATTTCTCCCGGCAATCTTGATTCCAGCTTGTGCTTCATCCAGCCTGGCATTTTGCATGATGCACTCTGCATATAAGTTGAATGAGCAAGGTGACAGTATACACCCTTGATGTACTCCTTTCCCAATTTGGAACTGGTCTGTTGTTCCATGTCCAGTTCTAACTGTTACTTCTTGACCTGCATACAGATTTCTCAGGAGGCAGGTCAGGTGGTCTGGTATTCCCACCTCTTGAAGAATTTTCCACAGTTTGTTGTGATCCACACAGCCAAAGGCTTTGGCATAGTCAGTAAAGCAGAAGTAGATGCTTTTCTGGAACTCTCTTGCTTTTACGATGACCCAGCAGATGTTGGCAATTTGATCTCTGGTTCCTCTGCCTTTTCTAATCCAGCTTGAACATCTGGAAGTTCACAGTTCACGTATTGTTGAATCCTGGCTTAGAGAATTTTGAGCGTTACTTTGCTAGCATGCGAGATGAGTGCAATTGTGAGGTAGTTTGAACATTCTTTGGCATTGCCTTTCTTTGGGATTGAAATGAAAACTGACCTTTTCCAGTCCTGTGGCCACTGCTGAGTTTTCCAAATTTGCTGGCATATTGAGTGCAGCACTTTCATAGCATCATCTTTTAGGATTTAAAATGGCTCAACTGGAATTCTATCACCTCCACTAGCTTTGTTTGTAGGGATGCTTCGTAAGGCCCACTTGACTTCGCATTCCAGGATGTCTGGCTCTAGGTGTTGATCACACCATTATGGTTATCTGGATCATGAAGATCTTTTTAATATAATTCTTCTGTGTATTCTTACCATCTCTTCTTAATATCTTCTGCTTTTGTTAGATCCATACCATTTCTGTCCTTAATTGTGCCTGGTGGCTCAGATGGTAAGCATCTGCCTACAATGCAGGAGACCCAGATTTAATCCCTGGGTCGAGAAGATCTCCTGGGGAAGGAAATGGCAGCCCACTCCAGTATTCTTGCCTGGAAAATCCCATGGACAGAGGAGCCTGGTGGGCTAAAGTCCATGGGGTCGCAGAGAGTCGGACACTCTGAGCAACTTCACTTTCACTTGCATGAAATGTTCCCTTGGTATCTCTAAATTTCTTAAAGAGATCTCTAGTCTTTCCCATTCTGTTATTTTCCTCTATTTCTTTGCATTGATCACTGAGGAAGGCTTTCCTTTCTCTCCTTGCTATTCTTTAGAACTCTGCAATCAGATAGGTATATCTTTCCTTTTCTCCTTTGCCTTTCGCTTCTCTTCTTTTCTCAGCTATTTGTAAGGCCTCCTCAGACAACCATTTTTGCCTTTTTGCATTTTTTTTTCCTAGGGAATGGTCTTGATTACTGCCTCTTGTACACTGTCATGAATTTCCGTCCATAATTCTTAAGGCACTCTGTCTGTCAGATCTAATCCCTTGAATCTATTCGTCACTTCCAGTGTATAATCGTAAGGGATTTGATTTAGGTCATACCTAAGTGATCTAGTGGTTTTCCCTACTTTCTTCAATTTAAGTCTGAATTTGGCAATAAGGAGTTCATGATCTGAGCCACAGTCAGCTCCCCGTCTTGTTTTTGCTGACAAGAAGCTGTATAGAGCTCCATCTTTGGCAGCAAAGAATATAATCAATTTGATTTCGGTATTGACCACCTGGTGATGTCCATGTGTAGAGTCTTCTCTTATGATGTTGCTGGAAGACGGATCATAGTTATATGCTGTTGTACGGTGATCATAGTTAACAATATTGTGTACTGGAAATTTTTGAAGAGGATAGATCTCAAATCTTCTCAACACGTATAAATACATACACAATGGTAACTGTGAAGAGGTGATAGAAATGTTAATTAGCTTGATTGTGGTAATCTTTTCACAGTATACACATATGTCAAAACATTGTTGTATACCATAAATATATACAGTTTTATTTGTCAAAGTATATCAGTAAAGCTGTTAGAAAAGAAAATCAATTGACCCTAAATGTCACTTTTAATTTCTGGACTCTGAGTCTGTTCCCTTGATTTGTATGTCTGCATGCCAATACTAATGTGTCTCAGTTACATAGTAAGCTTTGGAATCATAAAGTATGAGTCTTCCAACTTTGTTCATTTTCAGGCTTACTGTGGGTATTGTCAATTCCTTGAATTTTTTGTGAATTTTAGAATCGGCTTGTCAAATTTATGCAAAGAAACCAACTGGGATTTTGATAGGAATTGTTTTGTATCTGTAGATCAGTTTGGTAGTAAGTCTGCTACCCTGTAATGCAGGATGTCTTTCTGTTTATTTAGGTCATCTTTCGTTTCTTTCAATGAAAGTTTATAGTTATCAAAGGATAAGTTTTACACTTCTGCTGTTAAATGTATTTCTAAATGTTTTATTCTTTTTGCAACTGTAAATGGAATTTAAAAAATTTTTTCTTTTGGATTGCCACTCCAAGTTACAGAGAAACAATTTGTTTCTGTCATAGATCTTTTGTTAAAAAAAAAAAAAACTAACAGAAGTTTGGTAACATGTCTGCCTTCTGTATACATGGGTGATGCCCAGGAAAACAGTAACTCCCTGAAATGGCCCAAGCCTTCATCTTAAATACCATCTTTAGCTAAAGACGAAAGAAGATTTGGGGAAGCTGGGTGGGGAGAAGGCCAGTTATAGGAGGTAAACAAGGGTAACTTTGTTTTGCAGAGTTAAGTTGTTACATAAATCCAAATCTTTGCCTCTCCTTTGATAGCGGTTTCTAGAGGTTTAGCGCTGAACCTCTTCTCTTCCTGGTATGGAAAGGTAACTTCTCAGCTTTCAGAGCTTCTCCTGTGTCTGCTGCTTTGTTTTGTTTTTATTTTTATTAAAGTATAGTTGATTTACAGTGTTGTGTTAGTTTCAGGTGTACATTGATGTAAATCAGTTATGCGTATGCGTATGTTCACTCTTTTAGATTCTTTTCCCATATAGGTCATTACAGAGTATTGAGTAGAGTTCCCTGTGCTATACAGTAGGTCCTTATTAGTTATCTATTTTATATACAGTAGCGTGTATATTAATCCTAGTCTTCCAGTCCCTTCTCCCCAGGTATAGATCTTGTATCCTGTAATGTCACTGAGCTCATTTATGAGTTCTGCTAGTTTTTTAGTGGATTCATTAGGATTTTCTCTATACAGGATCCTGTCATCTGCTAATAGAGAGTTTTACTTCTTTCTTTCCATCTGGATGCCTTTCATTTCATCTTCTTGCCTACTGTGATTAGATTCTCCACTAAAATATTTAAGTACATTTATCTTCTCCTACCCCAGATTCACTTGGCACGTCTTATACATATAATAAATGGTCAGTCGATACGTAATGGGTTTAAGTATTTTTAAGGTAGTCGAAATCTCCCAAAAAATGAAGAAATCTGTCATATAATAAACACTTTCTTTCATTTTTTCTCCTCACAGAAATGATCCTGTCCTCTTAAATTAGGTATTTGTTTCCTGTTAAATAATGAGATGTTTGTAATGAAGTGATACACTAAAAAAATAGGTGTATGTGGTCATCATGTCTGACTCTTTGTGATCCCATGGACGGTAGCCTGTCAGGCTTCTCTGTCCATGGGATTTTTTAGGCAAGAATACTGAAGTGGGTTGCTATCTCCGTTTCCAAGGGATCTTCCTGACTCAGGGATTGAACCCAGGGAGAATCCTAAGGGCAGAGGAGCCTGGTGGGCTGTAGTCAGTGTGGTTGCAAAAGCATCAGATATGACTGAGCTACATTTTTCTGTATTTTTTAAAAATTGGTAATTATTTCTCAATGCAGTTCCACTCTGTTTTTCAGATTTGTACTATGGTGGGGAAGCTTTCTCCGTAGAGCAGCCACAGTCTTTTACTTGTCCCTATTGTGGAAAAATGGGCTATACGGAGACATCTCTTCAAGAACATGTTACTTCTGAACACGCAGAAACATCAACAGAAGTGGTAAGTGAAGCAGCCTTGTGTCTAAATCATCTGGTAAAGTACATTATTTCTAACACAAGATAGAGCCCTGTGACTGTGTTCTGCCTCCTTCTAAGTGTACTGATACTGTTTGCATGATAATTGTTAAAATTATCTCTTAACGGCAACTTTTACACATCCTGGGAAGCTGCATGTGTACAAGATGGTGCCCCCTTCTTGTCCCCACTAGCCTTTCTTTCCCTGTTGCTGCTAAAAGCACAGTGTGGCATCTTAACCAAGTTCAGGAGCCTTTAGTAAACGCTTGGTGAAAAGGCTTAAAACACCCCGACTTGAAACACACCTCTCTCTCTCTCTCTTTTTTAAATTTACTTGGTTATTTATTTATTTATGGCTGTGTTGTGTCTTTGTGGCTGTGTGGGCCTGCCTCTAGTTGCAGCGAGCAGGGGCTACTCTCTAGTTGGGGGTGCTTGGACTCCTCAGTGCAGTGGCTTCTCCTGCTGTGGAGCACGGGCTCAAGGGCGCGCAGGCTTCAGCACTTGGCAGCTCCTGGCTCTAGAGCACAGGGCCAGTAGTGGTGGAGCACGGGCTTAGTTGCTCCACGGCATTTGGGATTTCCCAGTCCAGGGGTCAGACCCGTGTCTCCTGCATTGGCAGGTGGATTCTTTACCACTGAGTCACCAGGGAAGCCCAGCACATTGCTTTTTATAGTATTCTTGCTACCTGGTTGATTTCTCTTCTGAAAGGAAACATTCATAAGGATATTTTAAAATCTTTAGTCACATATTAGGTAGTAATCCACTGTCACATCCTACTGTAACATATCATTGACCTTACTTGGTTTTCATCAGACCATATCTCTTGCTTCATAGGTCAAAGCTTTGAGCCCTTAGAAATTCCTCCTACTTTGATCTTTGCCAGTGGCCAGGGACTCAGAATAACACACCGAGTCTTGCCTTGAAAACATTGTAGATATTTTACCTAACATCTGAGTCAGCATATTTGCAACTTCAAGAAATGATGTGTCACCCCCAAAGAGTCTGCTTCCCTCATTTCCCATTGGTACTAGTAGATAGAGTGAGCCAGGAGAGCTGGGCGTATAGGATGGGACTTGGAGAGCGTGGGCATAAACAGCCCTACACTGCTCCAGTGCAGAAGCCCCTGAATGTACTCAGAACACATTAAGGAAAGTTAAAGGCAGAACCAGATGTTTGAGGTCAGCCAGAGCCCCTCTGGGTTGTAGAGTCCCTGCTTAGCCACTGTCGTATTCCATCTCTGCTATAGCCCTGCTGTTATAGCTGTGACGTTCACTCTTATTGCCACGTACACTGTTAATTTGATGTTAAAGTCGTTATAAGGTTTATAGTCCAAACAGTTGGTAAATTTCCATTATGTAGTTCTCAAATCAAATTTTACTAACAGCTCATAAGTGCTCTCATCTACACCTTGCGGAACCTTAGAACACTATTGTCACATTTGACTTAATTTGTTCTTTTTATTCTGCAAAGGTGATTTTGCTTCCTTCTGGAACAGTCCTAGATAACAGTGGGAAGAATGGTGATTTGACTGCGTGTCTACCCTGGTTGCATGGAAAAGTTGGAATAATTTCTCTTTGGTTTAAATTCTGTTATGTTTGAATATTTATTTACCATAATAAGGCAGGGTTTCCCAGTTGTAAACCAGGCATTCTTAAAGTCATTGTATTAGCCAATAGACCCTAGTATAGTACTGTACTTTCATCACCCCACTGGGGCAGGACAGTGTGTCCATTTTCCATATCTAAAATTGGAAGTCCAGTGAAAATTCAAGTCCCTTCCATGAGTGAAAAACTCATTGTTCATTTTTTAAAATGAGCATTAACCACCAGCAGCCTTGCCTTTATTTTTCCAGAAAGTAAATATAATTTATTTATAGTCTTTTGTACCTACCTGATACACGTAGTTTGAAAATTAAATACCATCTACACAATGGTTTTGTGGTCTGTCTCTCAGAAGTTGTATTCAATTATATACCTTGTTTTAGTTCCCCAACTTTGGGAACATAGCTCAAGGCAGTGGCCATACTATTTCTTTCATATTCGTACATGTGGAATACTTTAAGGATTTCTCCCTCCTCATCAGCTCTTAGTCTGCATGAACACTGCATCTACCTCTGTTCCCATTCATAGAATACCAGACATTTCAAAGTGAAAAGTAGCAAGCAAACAAGAATCTTTGGTACGAGTGTGCTTGATTCTTTGAACCAAGTAGGTCGTGTCCCAGATCCAGGGCTGCATTCAGCAGGTGTACCACATGTGGCATGCTGCCGGGGGTCTGTGCTTAGGGATCACCGCTGATAACATGCCAGTTAAGTATTTTGAATGCCTCTAGGTATATATGTAAAGCATGTGATGTATTACAGTTATATGTAAATATCCACCTGATTTTACTGTGTCCCTCTCAACACCCTCCCTCCCTCTGTTCTGCCAAGTCATGGTAAATCAAACATTTTTGAATTCTGGAGTTCAGTAGTGACTCATGTCATTCTGGTAGGTAAGGAATTAAGAGTCACATAATAACTATCTCCTTTTCTCTTCCTACTTATATTTTTCTTTCTAAATGCTCAATGTGCTGTCCTTCTTTGCCCCTGCATTTACTGCACCTATCCTCTGCACCACCAGCTTGTACTGTCCTCTGGGACCTCACTTCTCTAACCATCATCCCTTTGAAACGTTTAGGGGCAGGAGGGTATATCACTGCAAATGTTACTGTCATCATTAGTGAGTGTTCGCTGATACCTGGCATAGCTAATACAAAAGTCTGTGGAAGGTTAATAGCTTTGTAGTCCTTCTCTGTATTTTTGCCTCTTTTTTTTCAACTTGGGACCCTAAGGCCCTCACCTAAGATTCGCCTCCCTTCTTAAGGTTAATTTCCGATTATACTTGAGCTTTTGCTGTGAGGATATGGAGGATTCTTCAAAACTAGGTATCATGAAAAACAACACGTGACATAGAATGCATAGTGAAGCTGATTAAAATTTTACAAGCGAATTGGGTATAATCTCAAAAGTCTTTTTATAAACACCAAATCTGATAAACAGTGTGATTTTTGAAATTAAGTGCAAGTTCTTAAAAACCCTAATAATTATGAAATCAGGTAGATTGGGACAACCAACTAGTTTTTGGTTGTGGGAAGAGGTAAAAATGGAAGTAGTATGTAATTATCAAAATCTATCAGCTGGTAGTAGAAGTGAGCACTAGAGGGCAAATGGGATTGCAAATGTGAAGGATCTGCTGAGGAGGTGGCCAAGGAGTGTGGAAGAAACATGGTAGGAAAGCCTTGAACATAAAAACGTTAAGTGTGACTCCTGATAGTTTTCTTAAGTCTCACATTTGCTGACTAGCACTGCAGCTTGTTAGAAAGCCTTCAGGGATTTTTACTGTTGTTTTTTAAGTGAAATGTAACTTTACCTCTCATTAATGATATATAATTAATCTTTCAGTTCTTTGTTTAATAAATTCTTGCAATTTTATACTAAGAATGTTACATTTTAAAAGGTAGAAGCACTTTTGGGTTCACCAAAGTTTTCTTCTCACTTCTAGAAATCTGTGTTGCAGTATATTAACGCTGTTCATAGTCGCATCGGTTCTCTAGTATTCCCTGCTGCAAGCTTTTCACATTCTGATTTTCATTTGGTTTACTCTTTGTTTTCTTCACCTCCAGAAAGGAGCATAGGGCAATCTCCTGCTTTGAGGTGCTCTTCATGCATGCAAGTGATACAGTCCCTCCCTTTTTAGTGAAGACCTATGTGTTTTTGTAATAATAGCATGGTTTTACTGTGTTCCATTTATACCAATTAGATAAAAAAGTAAAAATCAGAGAAAAAGAATGATTTTAGAAATTTTCCATAATCAGACTTTAGACAATTTTATTCTTCTGGAGAAACATAATGACATAAAAGGTCTTTTAAATCTTTTTTTAGTGAGTCAGAATAATCTGTTTTAGCTGATAATTTATTTAATATTTAGACAATTGAATGTCAATTAAAAGGAATCATAGAGCACAGAATAGAAATTATCCTCATTATTGTGGCATTTTGTGTATAAACAGTTAGATGCATTTGATTCCTAAATTAAACAGGCAGGAAAATATTAGATGAAATAAACTGCAAACCGAAATAATGTGACAGATATGGTTTATACATCAGGGCTATGAGAAGTTACATATTTTTTAGTTGCATATGGGACTTTTAAATTTTGACCATCAATGTAGTATCTGTATTTCATTGAAAGACCATTTTAATATGTAGATATATAGAGCTGATAACTTCCTAACACAAGTATTTCCTTATTAGAAGCAGTAATAGTGATGTAAGCCATAATTTTTACAAATCTGCTGATACAATCTTGTACGTTTTCTTAAATATTATAATTGACTATTTACTCTTATAAGCAGGTAATCAAGAAAAATAAGCATTTAAAAGCCAAATACACTTTGTTTTAAAAATAGGCTTTGACTGACTGTTTCTGCTTTTCTGTGAACTAACAATGGTATTTTACTGAATTAACATAGGACTTGAAAAATACCTCTGCTGCAGGCAACTATCTTGCTGCTGCTCAACTGCACTTAGATAGATTACAGAAGACTGGTATTTGGTACTTTTGCCATTTGTGCTTTTCATTACCTTTGATGCAGAACACTTTCTATTTTATAAATCACTTTTTTCTGTCTCTAGTATTTGGCTAACTTTGCACATTTTTAATAATAGTTATTTTGAGCACATTTACTTGTTTAAAATCAGACAGTAGTAATATTCTTGCTTATTGAGGGTGGTATCTTTTTGCCTTTTCATACTGTTCATGGACTTCTTAAGGCAAAAAAATTGGAAAACTGCTCAGCAGTGGCCACAGGACTGGAAAAGGTTAGTTTTCATTCCAGTCCCAAAGAAGGGCAATGCCAAAGACTGTTCGGCTTACCACACAATTGCACTCATCTCACATGTTAGCAAAGTAATGCTTAAAATTCTGCAAGCTAGGCTTCAGCAGTACGTGAACCACAAACTCCCAGATGTTCAAGCTGGATTTAGAAAAGGCAGAGAAACCAGAAATCAAATTGCCAGCATCTGTTGGATCATCGAAAAAGCAAGAGAATTCCAGAAAAACATATACTTTTCTGCTTCATTGACTACGCTAAAGCCTTTGACTGTGTGGATCACAACAAACTATGACAATTCTTCAAGAGACAGGAATACCAGACCACCTTACCTGCCTCCTGAGAAATCTGTATGCAGGTCAAGAAGCAACAGCTAGAAATAGACATGGAACAATGGACTGGTTCCAAAAGGAGTACATCAAGGCTGTATATTGTCACCCTACTTATTTATTTAACTTATATGCAGAGTATATCATGTGAAATGCTGGGCTGGATGAGGCACAAGCTGGAATCAAGAGTGCCAGGAGAAGTATCACTAACGTCAGATATGCAGATGACAGCAACCTTATGGTGAAAAGCAAAGAGGACCTGAAGAGCCTCTTGATGAAAGTGAAAGAGGAGAGTGAAAGGCTGGCTTAAAACTCGACATTCAAAAACGAAGATCATGGCATCTGGTCCCATCACTTCATGGCAAATAGTTGGGCAAATAGTGAAAACAGTGTCAGACTATTTTCTTGGGCTCCAAAATCGCTGCAGATGGTGACTGTAGCCATGAAATTAAAAGACGCCTGCTCCTTGGAAGAAAAGCTATGAGCAACCTAGACAGCATATTAAAAAGCAGAGACATTACTTTGCCAACAAAGGTCCATCTAGTCAAGACTGTTTTTGCCAGTAGTCATGTATGGATGTGAGAGTTGGACCATAAAGAAGACTGAGCGTCGCAGAACTGATGCTTTTGGACTGTGGAGGAGACTGTTGAGAGTCCATTGGACTGCAAGGAGATCAAACCAGCCAATCCTTAAGGAAATCAACCCTGAATATTCCCTGGAAGGACTGATGCTGAAGCTGAAAATCCAATACTTTGGCCACCTGATGCAAAGAACTGACTCATTGAAAAAGATCCTGATGTTGGGAAAGATTGAAGGCGGGAGGAGAAGGTGACCACAGAGGACCATATGGTTGGATGGAATCACCGACTCAATGGACATGAGTTTGAGCAAGCTCCAGGAGATGGTGAAGGACTAGAAGCCTGGTGTGCTGCCGTCCCTGGAGTCGCAGAGTCAGACACAACTGAGCGACTGGACAACAACAAAGGGTGATATAGCCGTTGGTTTCCCAGTAGATTTTTGAGTTGATATTGATAGCAGGGAAGGAAATGATAGGAGGCGCGTTGGGGATTCTAGGTTGTTCTAGGATAATTCTATTTATATGGGCGTCGTGATATTTTAAAAGATACTTCTATGAGAAATTAGTTCCTTTAGGTGATGTGAAGACCAGAAGGGGAGTCATTTAAAATATTATGAGAATCAGATGATGTAGCTTTTCCAAGAAAGTGTCATGCCTAGTATTTCAGAGTATGTTGTTACTGTGGGTAGGTTTTTTTTACTTTGTACCTTCCTGTGTGTTGAAATAAACTCCCATAGGGGAGATGAGTAGGCTGTTTTCAGAATGGGAAAAGAACCCAGTATGAAGGGGAGGGCTGGGAAGAGAGCAGCGTGTGTAGAGACGTTAGTTTTGAGTTCTTTTTTTCTTTGGCCACTGGTTTGATTTCTTCTTTGTCCTGTGAAACACTGGTTTGTCTAGTTCAACGTCCAGACAGCTAATTTCAAGGTAGTGCATAGTAATGGAGCTTCTTTTCGCAAGGCTTGCAGAAAAATTTGTAGAAAGCGTGGTATAAATTAAAGATTTATACATATATTTATATATATATAAATATATATTTTTATATATATATTTAAATTAAAGATTATATGTCAGGAGCACCCTGACAGCTGTTGGCAAATTGTAAGGTAGCTTGGAGGTTCCTTAAGCACTTTTCCACCTTGTCTCTTCTCCTCCTGGTGCCCCTTCTTTTCCCATTGTGCTCCTCAGGTTTAAAAAAAAAAAGAAAACTGGTTAAGAAAATTATTTAAAGATGCCAATCTTGGTATTCACAGCTGAGGTGATTTTTTTCTAAGAAATCCTACCAGACTCAGCCTCACTTGACATCATTAAGCTTCTGTCATTGTCAGACTCTAACTTAAACTCATTATAAGCAATGTAAACCCTAACTAACTTCAGTTCAGTTCATTTCAGTTGCTCAGTCGTGTCTGACTCTGCGACCCTGTGAATCACAGCACACCAGGCCTCTCTTTCCATCACCATGTCTCAGAATCTACCCAAACCCACATCCATCGAGTCGGTGATGCCATCCTGCCATCTCATCCTCTGTCATCCCCTTCTCCTCCTGCCCCCAACCCCTCCCAGCATCAGGGTCTTTTCCAATGAGTCAACTCTTTGCATGAGGTGGCCAAAGTGTTGGAGTTTCAGCTTCAGCATCAGTCCTTCCAATGAACACCCAGGACTGATCTCCTTGCAGTCCAAGGGATTCAAGAGTCTTCTCCAACACCGTAGTTCAAAAGCATCAATTCTTCGGCACTCAGCTTTCTTCACCATCCAAATCTCACATCCCATACATGACTACTGGAAAAACCATAGCCTTGACTAGACAGACCTTGGTTGGCAAAGTAATGTCTCTGCTTTTAAATATGCTACCCAGGTTGGTCATAACTTTCCTTCCAAGGAGTAAGCATCTTTTAGTTTCATGGCTGCAGTCACCATCTGCAGTGATTTTGGAGCCCCAAAAAATTAGGTAGAGTCATTTGTGAGTTTTCACTAAAATTGTCTCTGACTTTGGGTCCAGCCTCCCTATACCTGTCCCCCTGTGGCTCGAAGGGGCTTACCAACACCACTTAACAACACGAGATGCCTCTTTCCTTTTCCTTCTCTAAGCCTGCAGGTGAAATACATAGCTTACCCCAGGATGGATGGAAACAGTAAAGCTTTGTTGTTGTTTAGTCGCTAAGTCATGTCTGACTCTGCAACCCCGTGGACTGTAGTCCACCAGGTTCCTCTCTCCAGGAATTTTCGAGGCAAGAATACTGAAATGGGTTGCCATTTCCTTCTCCAGGGATCTTCCCAACCCAGGGATCAAACTCAAGTCTCTTGCATGGGCAGGTGAATTCTTTATCACTGAGCCACCAAGGAAGCAACAATCAAGCTTACATTGGGGTTTTTCTTCTAAGTGTTCATGGACATAATTGCTCACATTCAGAGTGACCTGTGAACAGGATGAAGAAATGGAACTGCTCCAACCACTTTGGAATTATTTTTCATTATGGCTAAATTGATGTTTTTTCAAGTTTTATGAGTTCCCAACACAATCAGTATACACGTAGAATTTAAATTTATGTCAGGAAACATGTTTGAAACCAAAACTTTAATTATTCAGTACTTTTAAACCATAGATAAAAATGTAAGGGAAAACTGAGATTTTTATGTTTAACAAAAACTCCCTAACATTCTAAATGCTACTCTTTGGAAGCAGGCGACACATCGCTTCTCGGCCTTTTGGCTAAAATCAAGTGTGGAAGCAGGCGACAGTCTCAACCCAAGCGTTAAAATGGGAAAATGGAACTGAGGAGAAAAATAAATTCGGTATGAAGTAGCTCATACTTAATTATAAGTTAATTTGAGTGTTCCAGTGCAACAACAGAAAGCGAGATTATAATTGAGTTAAACAGTGTACTCCCTCAGCTCTTGAAAGAACCTGTATCTGTGTTGAACAGATGGCTAAGATGCACATAGCTACAAAGAAAATGCTTCTAGAGAAGGGCCCAAAGGTTTATTGCCCAAGTAGCACAGATTTTCCACTTTTTGTATCTTCTCAAAACAAAACTTCACCCTTCAGTCTTATTTTCATTATATATGCAGTTTTGATAAGATAGACTACTTTTAACTTGGCAAGAGAGCCAAAACCCTGGAGTTACCAGTTAGCCTTAGCAATTGTTAGCTCAATAGACTGTCAGTTCTGTTTTTTGTACGAGGATTAAAAATGTAATGTATGTAAGGGGTTTTGTGTGTCATAGTTTTAAATTCTGATAGCTTCTTCGGGATCATCATTTTTCAGTAAAAGAAACTTTGTTAAAAACACCCCCCTGGGGACTTCCCTGGTGGTCCAGTGGTTAAGACTCTGTGCTCCCAATGAGGGAGCCAGAGTTCGATTCCTGGTTGGGAAACTAAATCCCACCTGCATCAGTGAAGATCCTGAACAGAACAATGAAGATCCTGTACAGCCAAATAAATAAAAACAGAAACACCCCCATTGTACTGCAGATGACCAGAAAATCTGCCTTACAGAATAAGCCTAGGTTATTTATAGAGGTGAATTTAAGAGCCCCTTAAAAAAGAAGACATGAATTGTGTCCCAGACCTGCTGCTCAGATGCTTAGTCGTGTCCGACTCTTTGCGACCCCGTGGATTATAACCCGCCAGGCTCCTCTGTCCATGGGGACTCTCCAGGCAAAAATACTGGAGTGGATTGTCATGCTCTTCTCCAGAGGATCTTCCCAGCCCAGGGATCAAACCTTCATCTCTCACATCTCCTACATTGGCAGACGGATTCTTTACCACTATCACCACCTGGGAAGCCCCAGACATAAATTGTACCTAAATATTTACTCATACATATTTAATTAGTTAATCCATGTAGCAAAACTATACAGTATAACAAATATAACCAGTCAGAACTTCAACTTTACCCACTTATCTGGACTACGCAGCATAAGTTCTTTAACTTAACGGAAATTAGGACCCAGTTGAAAAGAGCAGCATAGAAAGAAGTGTGCTTATTGCGCTTCCAGGAATTGCCCCCATCTTAAACGACACACACAAGGCTTTACTTAAATGTTTTATTTGAATTTACTACATAATCTGTATCTATCTATCTATATATATATATATATATTGTTTTAAAAAAAGGAAGACCCACGCCAACTTTTAAAAGAGGCTATTTTTGTAAATGTCCTTTAGACACCTGGTTTGGAACTCAGAGCATGATAAGCATTTAAGTTGGCAGAACACATCAAGTGGTGAACTTTGTTTTTTGTTTTTTTCATGAAGTGAACTTTAATTTCAAAGCTAGCTTGGGAAGTCCTAAGTAACCTTATGCTAGAAAGTTAGTGTAGTATTAACACAGGAGAATTATGTGTTCTTTCTTGTCTTATTATTGGAAGGAAGAAGCACATTCACATAAAGAAGAAATAAGCAGAGCTTTTCTGAAGACAGTAGAATTATGGCAGCAGACAGCTTCTTCACTGCACTTTCATTGTGCTTTAGAACTTGTAAATCCTCAGGGACAAGGATATTACTTGTGATCTTTTCGACCATGATTAACTTCATAAGTTGACTCACAGGTGTAATAAAGGAATGAGGAATGGAAAAGGAGTTTTCAAGAAATGACAGGGAAACATGGGGCAGGGGCTGCAGAAGGCCTTGTGTATGAGAAAAAGCGGGGGCGCCTGGACAAAAGTTAACTGAGTTGTTAACTCTAATTGAGGAAACCAATAGAACACAGTGTTCACTTTACTCCACTTCTTTGCCCCCAGGCGGATAATGTCAGAAGAAAGGCTGTTCTAGGTCATGCCTGGGTCCGTTGTTAAGGACAGCTTGGACAAGGGAGCATTTGCTGGTCTTTCTCAAGATACTGTATGTCCTTGTATGTCCTCAGTGTGTCTCTCCAAGCATTAACCAGGAGCACTGCTTCTAATACGTCGTGTGAAGTAGCGCTTTTTGAAGTCATCAGATTCTGGGAGTATAAAGCACTGATGGCTGTCAGCATAGTAAACTTAAAACACAGCCTCTGCCCACACACACCTTATGGCATGTCTAAAAAGCAAACTGGCTTTTCTGACACAACTGGAGAAAAATGCCAAAAGGAATCAGGATTTTGTGAATTGAGGTAGCCCTTGAGAATGGGTGTTATTTCAAAAAGTGGACAGAATGGGAAGGAATGGCATTACTTGGAGGGAAGAGACATGAAGCAGGATTCAGTAAGAGAAAGAATATGGTAGGTGGAGAGGATAGAAAGTCATTGATTGTTGCGGACTGGGGTGGGAAACAAAATCAAATATGCCAAATGGGGCCAGGTAGTAGAGAACCTTTAAAACCAGAGTATTTGTCCACTTGATCTGGTGGACAGTGAGTAGAAGTGTTTGCCCCAGTACCAAGGGAATGACCTTTCTCCACCCTCATGCCATCTCGGTTCTCAACTGGGAAGGAAAGGATAGCAGGGTTAGAGTGATTCTGTAGTTCTTTTGAAACATGATGAACTTAAACATAATGGTTATGTGGATGAACATGAATCCAGAAAGGGTTCGAATTTACCCTGAAGCGTTTGCTCCCTGTTATAGGTACATAATCGTCAGAGAAATGATGCCTCAGACACCCAGTGTCATCAGAAAGTAACAGTAGAAGTTGATGTAGGGAAATCACAGCCTTTGAACCCATATTCTCAAAAGGAAAATGTTTCTCATGGATCTAAAATTAGAACAGAAAAAGAAATCAAGCTTGTGATCCAGAAACCTAGTCAAGAAGTGCTGATTGCCAAGGCAGTTATTTCACTTAAGGCATTTGCTGTTGAGAAGAAGGATGGTGTCCCAGGATCTGAGATGAAGAGTAGAGTCAAGGGGTCTGGGAAGATGGTGCATCAAAGTGGATCGTCCTGCTGGTGAAGAAGCAGCCTGGCTCAGCAGGTGCTGAGTGATTTGGTGAAAGACCAGTTTCTCTAATGCTGCAGTCTAGGTTCCAGGTTATATGCTGGATCATAAGCAGTTTTTTTTTGGTTTTTTTTTAAGGCATTTTTCTGTAGCAGTAAACAAAATGGGCAAAAAACATATTGTGAAGTCTATCCAAAAAAGGGGAGGGAGAGAAGAAGAGAACTCACCACATCATGGGAACTTAACTCTTCCTCTCTTGTTTTAAAGCACTGAACAGAGCCAGACAGAGAACACCATCTGGAAGGGGTGTTCCAGTTCAAGAAAGAGGCTGGGGGAAATCCAAACTTGGTTTAGACTGGTTGCTAATTGTAGTGGGGGCTGGCTTAAAAGCTAGCTGATTTTATATATATATTTTTTTTATGGACATAACCTGTCACAGGGAAAAAGATCTTATAAGTTCAGTAGTGACTTATAGCATTTTATCTAATGACTTCAGGAGGTGTGTTCTAGACACTGGTCACACAGGTGGCCACCCATGTTAAGGATCTGCACTGACTGGTCGCTCGCTGGCCATCATACAGTGGGACCATATGGAAAAATGGAAACTCCGATATGTTTTTTGGCATGGGGTCTTAGCACATTGGTAGAGGCTCCCACAGGTGCTGCAGATACAAAGCAGGACTGATGGTGACTCAGTGGGAGGATGAAGCAAAGGGGGAAGAAGACTCTAGAGAAGGCAAAGACTGAGACTATTAAGGACGTTTGTGGATAAGGAGGTATGGGGTAGCAGGGGACAGCATTTGGTGTTTCACACAACAGGGTAAGTGTTATTTTGCAATACCATTGTATATTTAAGCAGTGTTTACCAAGCTCTCTAATTATAAACTAAGTGGGATCCTTGTCAAAATACAGATTCTCAAACCTAGAATCACTTTCTAGGCAGGGGTCTAGGAAACTCTATTTTTAACAAATGCTCCAGATGAATGATATCCTTAGCCAAGTTTAGGAAACACTTAGGCCAATTCAGTCAGCCTTAATGTCAGCAAATTGTTGTGATTTTTAAAAAAATTGTATTTTATTAAAGTATAGTTGATTTACAATGTTAATTGTCATAATTTTGAGTTGATGTAAATTAATGGACTTTTCTTGTCCTAGTGATAGGTACTTCTGTATCATGTGGCAGTAGAAGTATGATAAATATCAGTGTTGACAGACTCATAATTTTAGGGTTGGTAGCTTATCCTTTGTGTGGAATTTGCCTGTCTTGTAAAAAAATATTAGGTGCTGTCTTGGGGAGATAAAGATGCACTCAGAGATATGCTGCATTTGTGCCCCTGGGTGCACAGTGGCATCTGCCTCTTTCCATTCTCACCTCATCTCTGTTCCCACTTCACTCTTGTTTTTCCCTCTTCCTCTTGTTCCCTGCATTGTCTCAGAAAGTACAACCTTGAGTTACCAAAGTTTTTATCCTGAAACATGAGTTCGCTTGCTCAGTATAAAATGTAAAAACTTGCAAGGTAACCGGGCCTCTGGTCCCATCAACACTTCATTTTCCCTTCCAGGTCCTCATCTGAGTTAACTTTGTGTGACCCAAGGGTGGCGGCATCTTCCACTTGGTTCTCATCTAGTCTCCTGATTGTCCTGTGCCAGCTGCCGAGCTCGGTGACCCTTCCACCCCAGTGATTCTTTACCCCCAGTTACTAGGAAGTGTTTGTTTCTATTTTATTTTTCTCTGGATAGAGTGGACTGTATACCTTCATCCTGCCTTATCCCTATAGTAAAATCTAAGATTCTAAGTCACAGAACTGAAATTCACAGACAGTAGTATATGGAAGGATCTTGATTTTTCTTTCTGTTTTATATCTCTAACTCAAGGGTGCTTTTGTAGTTTGCAAGAGATTATCAGTCTTACTAGGACATTCCTAGTATATTTGGTATTTGTGCTTCCCCATTCTGTCTTCCTTCCAGAAATGCATGTTCTCAAGGAGACTTTTCTCACCTCAGTCCATTTACTTGCATCATCAGAGGACTGCAACTTCTGTAGCTGTCTTTGTGCAGTTCAGATTATGCGTAGATTTTATCTAAAGGCCAGTCTAAAGGGAAGTACCTTAGAAGGAAGATGCCTTCCTTTATTTTCTCTTTGGATAAAAATCTTATACGTGCAACTGGAGATTGTTTTTGCTTGTCTAAACCATGTTAATCTTTTTGCTTTTAACAAATCTGGTCACAGTTCCCACAAAGAAAGAAATCACCCTGTCCTGCATTTCTCAAAGAGTTTACAATCTGTAGACAAGGCAGAAACATGTGAAAAGTAAAATAAGTGTATCAGACTCTACCCCACAGTGTCACACAGCACAGGAAGCTACACAGTGAAAGCCAACTTTCTGGTAAGGAGAGAGTTGATCATCTGTAAACATAAACAGATCCAGTTGCTTTTCTCTCTGACACAGAGAAAAGGACTGCCTTTCAGCATCTTCTGGAAAAAGCATAAGCATGTCTGTCTGCTTCTTTCTCTCCTTTGCCTCAGAGGTACATCCCGTCATGACCTCTCTCCTTCCTTTGCACGCTGTCATGCTTCTGTGTTTTTTCCCTGAGCATCTTTAGGTGTTCTTTAGGCTGCTTCTCAGAGTCCTGAGGCGGATCATCAGGACAGCTGACTGTTTGCACACTAGGAGGAGCCGGATCACAACCGTCTCCGGGACTTCTGATTTCTAGTCAGTAGAGATGGGGATTTGTGTTCGCTCAGGCTGGAGGAATCAGACTAGTTGTCTCCCCCCCATATCCTAGTACTGTCTCTTCAGGTCTCACCTTTCTCCTGCCACCTCCTCTGCAGCGCCTCTCCTTCGCCACTCTACAGAGAGCCCGCAGTAAGGTCAGTCAGGTGCCTAAGCGAGAGAACTTAGGCATATGACATATACAACGGCAGAGTTGAATCTCGTATCTTACCCTCAGCTCCCCTGTCCCTGGAGGGGCACAGGCCAAAGCCTTCCACCATCCAGGTCCTGGGCTCCCTTTGGTTGTGCTCCTTAGCTCAAGCCTTCCTTCTTGGCTCTGTTCTTTAAGGCTGAAGTTCATTCTTCAGGGCTTGGCTCCCACTTTTAGGCCATCATCTGTCCAGTTGGATCTCTGAAAAAGTAAGGGCCTCAACCCTGAAAATTCCATGTTTTTTCTGTCCTGCCCTTCTCCTGCCTCCTATTTCACCACCTCTGTTGAAACTGCTGTTTCAGAAACCACACTCCCAACCTCGCAAGCCTCCTCTGCTCTGATCACAAGCTTTTGTCCTACCTCTTATCCCTCTGGGAAATAAAGTTCTAAAAATTATCTCCACCCTCTCTCCCCCCTTAGAAGTCCCATTCATGAATTAATAGAGCATATTTGCATATTATCAGTTGTCATTGTCTGTCTTACTGTACCACATTCAGAGTGTTTAAGTTTGTGCAGTTGCGTTTTTAATAAGAGCTGTGCTATCTTGTTTGGTGATTGGCCCTCGAGTCTAGGTTACTTCAGGGAAGGTTGTGTCTCAGCGTTTGCCAGTCAGTCGGGGCTTGGGCATGAACGTGCACTACATGGCACACTGAGAAGCTTTTTGTGGAAAATGTTTTGCTAGACCACGCAGGCAGATGTGCCAGGGCTCCGACTTGACCTCTGTGTTTAGACCCGACAAGTGGTCTGCTTCTGTGGAAAGTCACCACATGCAGGCCTGTGGCTCTTGTTCAGCCTCCACGCTATACAATAGTTCAGGATCTGCGGTATTTTTGCCTGGTTAAAACCTGGTCAAGGTAAAAATTACAATAAAATATTCATCCAGAAAGATACCTGATCAATGTTCATCGATAAGTAAATCTGCTTTCTCTGCTTTCATTTCAGATTTGTCCAATATGTGCAGCGTTACCTGGAGGCGATCCTAATCATGTCACGGATGACTTTGCAGCTCATCTTACACTTGAACACAGAGCCCCTAGAGATTTAATATCCTTTTGAGATGCAACAAGGGAAAAAGTTATTTGTAACATTTGTCATTGTGATGACTTTTAAGGGCAGTATTCCCAAGGAAAAAATTAACCTCCGAATTATCTTAGTTGATTTGACATTTTCCTAAAAGTGGTACAGTGTTGAGGTGCAATTTCTTATTTCTCTTTTCCCGAGCTGTGACCATTACATGAAAAGTGCTCAGTAAGTGAAATTCACTTGCTCATTATCTTCAGTTCTTTGCCATCAGGTTTATTATTTTTTTAAGACAATTTGACTAGGTTACAAGGGTATTTTCATACAAAAGCGGAAAATGCTAATCCAAATTAAAGTCTAGTTAGTTCATTAACTGTATGGATGATGTACTTGCTCGCCATCCGTGTTATCTGTTGCCATAGTCTCTTATAGGCTGGAGGGTGGGCAGGTGTGCCCCGTGGGGCTTTCTGCCCATCTGAGTAGGACAGCATAAGGTCAGATCCAGTTCTAAATTTCTTTCCCACTTTGATTTCTGCTTCTCCTCCCAAGCCAGTCTCATGATGGTTCCTGACAGTATTCTCTGTACTCTCCAAGAGATTACTGGCCCACCAGAGTACATTTGTTTGTAGACTCGGTGCTTCTGGTTTCAAGTTATGAATTGTTTTTCTAAAGCTATCACCTGTTAACTTAGGACTGTGTGCTCATGGGAAGGTTTTAGTGTTCATTGCAGTCTGAAGCAATCAAGAGCTAATCATAACCTTTCTCCCTGACAGACTTCATTCTGATACCTTTACTTGCCTCCTGGCAGTCACAAGACAACCTTAGACTTGGTGTTCTGTCCTTCAGCTCTCAACCCTTGATCACAGAATGTAATTTTCTTATTAGAAATTTGACCCTTTAGAGTTTGGGGGAAGATAAGTGGAAACTAATGGAAAGTTTCCCTGGTGGCTCAGATGGTAAAGAATCCGCCTGCAATGCAGGAGACCAGGGTTCAATCCCTAGGTCAGGAAGATCCCTTGGAGAAGGGAAATGGCAGCCCATTCCAGTATTCTTGCCTAGAGAATCTCACAGAGGAGCCTGGCAGGCTGCAGTCCGTGAGGTAGCAGAGAGCTGGACATGACTGAGCAACTAACACTTTCACTTTCAAGTGGAAACTACTGGAAAGATAAAGCTATGGAACCTTCCTGAGAAATAAGATCAGCCTGGTCTGAGCCACCCTGGGGCAAGTACTAAATGAACATAGGAGCCCACTCTTCCTCCCTCCTGAGTGCAGGGGACACTAAAAGCAAAATGAAGAAAGCAGTGCTTACTTACTTTTTGTTTCTCCCAAGAGAACGTGAAAACCCAAATGGGTCAGGAATACTTTTAGCCTGTTAGTTACTTCCCATTTTGTATAAAAAAATTCTGTAACAATACCCAGAAGAGTTATACTTGATCCATTCTTCACTCCATCTTCATGGAGAAGCTAGGCAAAAAATTTTAAAACACCGTGCCATTATCCTGCACTTCTCCAGCAGGTTCAAGGACCTCTAGTGCAATCAGCATCCATTCAGTAGAATGTCCCATGTCATCCACATCCATTTTTTGTAGATGTGTATGAGTCTTTCATTACCAAGAAAAAATAAATTATGTAAAATATGAGAATAAGAGAAGTCATGTGCTGCATTTTAGATTACTAGCAACTATTATCTTTAAATTCTAGAAAGTAAAGTGTTGGCATAGCAGTTTTCCTGGAAATATAACTAATTTGTCAAGTTTTTCAAGTGCCACTATGTGATAATTTTGTTTGACACAAGAGAGTGACTTTTTCTAAGCCTCTTTGTAACCAGGCTTTTTTTTTTTTTTTTTGCTACTTTTATAGAACTCTTCCTAAAGTGTACTTTTTATTATTTTATTTTTTTAAATTTTTTATTTGTTTGGCAGAGCTTCCCTGATAGCTCAGCTGGAAAAGAATCCGTCTGCAATGCAGGAGACCCCGGTTGTGTCGGTCTCAGTAGTTGCAATGTGGGCTTAGTTTCTCTGAGGCATTTGGGATCTTAGTTCCCCAACCAGGTATTGAACCTGTGTCCCCTGCAGTCCAAGGCAGATGCTTAACCACTGGACCACCAGGGAAATCCCTGAAGTGTACTTTTTATACTTTTACAAATAAAGTGTGATTATCATAACATCCCTTTCTGTAGAGCCCAAGCCTATGTCATGAATACCACGAAAGAGTGTGCATTATGGCTGCCCACCCTGTGCCCACATGACTCCTGAACTGGGAATCCAGCACAAAAGTTAGCCTGCATTAAAAGTAGCTGTTCTGTTGGCTGCTTTGTTTGTTTGTGTTTGGGGAATTTTTTTTTTAATTGGTGTATAGTTGATTTACAATGTTGTGTTAGTTTCTGCTGAATAACTAAGGAAATCAGTTATACATATATCCCTTCCTTTTTAGAATTCTTTTTCTATGTATTGGCAGCTTCAAAAGAAAATCTCTTCTGCTATAACATGTGGCTCCCCTGGTCCCCCCTCCCCTCCCTCCTCCCTGTATACTCACACTTGCCTGTGTAGAGACACAATGTTGTCTTCACAAGTTTTGGCTGCTGTTTGCTTCTCAGGACTTTCTTCAGTTTAACTCACACACATGTGTATAAGCTGGTTTGACTTCTTGATAAATGTGCTGTTAACTCTCTGTGTGTCCACTTAACACAAGAAATTCAAATCTAGTTTTCTGCTTAACAGCAGTATTGGCAAAAAAAAAAACCCAACACATTGACAGATTAAAACTGATAGCTGAAAGGAATCTTTGACTCCTGAAATTTAAATTATCTGTACTATTCCTTTATCATTACAGATGGTCACTGAGATTTGATTAGCCTGTATATTAGCACTACTCTCACCAGATATAAAAACTGGTGGTTATTGTTTGTGGTTACTGTGATATGAATGTATATGGGTTCGGGAATATCTCCCTCTGGGTATCTGACCAGGTGGTACCTTTCACTTTGTCAGATGATGTTAACTCTAGCCCTTGTACCTGGAACCTAGGAAGAAACTTCTTCCCATCTGGAGAAGCTTTTTTTTCTCTTTGAAAACACACACACATATACAATATATACATACAGTATACACATATGTTGCTTTATATTCCCATGTCCATTTTTAGAGTTAATAGCCTTCATAGACATAGTTGTGCCATTCGTATTCTAAATGTACTGTTTTAAAATGCTTACAATTTGGGAAGTCTGCGTGCTTATCTTGCAAGGGCTCAAGTGACTTCTTTTATATATGTATTTTATTCTTACTATGAAATACCTGAGTCCTTTTCTTAACCTTGGAGTTATGATGAGTCGAGCGGTGTCCGACATGTACGTAGAATGTTTCACCCTGGCCGGGGGTTAGGAGGTCCTCGTGCGCGCAGATCAAACATGCACTTTACTAGCAGTTCTACTGGTGGACTTTCTTCTTCTCAGAGTTCATATTCTCCAAGCAATAGGGAAGCCATGGATCCTATAGCTGGTAAGTTAGTTTCACATCCTTAAAGGAAATGGCTGGAGATGGGGGGCTTCCTTTAAATTTGGGGAGTAGGATTTATGTCTCAGTCTCTCATCACACTTCTGTGTTCCTTGACAAAATTCCCTGAAATTCTAAAAAGTGTAAAATATGTTTAAAGTAGACCATGTGGGGAATTCCCTGGTGGTCCAGTGGTTAGGACTCGGTATTCTCACTTCTGAGGGCCCAGGTTCCATCCCGGATCCTGCAAGCCACATAGCAAAAAAATAAAATTATTTTTAAAGTCGAGTAGACCACGTAAAGTAATTCATACTACTCTGGCATTTCTTTAAGTACTTAGAGGTTTAAAATGATAAGGAACGTCTGTGTTCTATTTGTGACCTTCAATGAAACCCAAGAAAATCATAGAAGATTTCAGAGTTGAAAGACCTCCAGAATTCTGTGGTTCAACCTCCTTCATAAGCAGACAGATAAGAAAACTAATTGACAAGACTAAAGAAATAAGCTCTTCTCAAGGAATGAAGTCAAGTAGAAATGTTTTGTACTTCTCTTAATTTGAGAATTATATTGTTATGAAACATTCATGTTCTAATAGCTTGGGAAAGTCTTACTTAAAAAAATGATTTGAACATGTAATTTGTACCTGGATCTAATACATGGCCAACCTGGACAACTGGCAGCAGAGCACAAGGTTTGACAGTCAAAATGTCAGAAGTAGTAGCCAGAGACCCTGAAAGACACGTCAGCACAGGTAGGCATTAAGAGTCCAGGAGCCTGTGCAAGACCAAAATGTGTGCACACAGTGGGATTTGTACCTGAAATGTGGCTAGTATAAATCTGTCACCAAAAGTACGCACAGTGTTACTCGTAGAATCTTCTCTAAATTATGAGATATTCAGTGTAAAATCTAATTCCAAATGTGCCTTGGGCGTTTGGATGTACAGAAGCCCCAGAAAAACTTGAGTTAGGGATTTTAAAAAACACTGCTTCATCCAAAAGGAATATATTTACCTGCTGTTTTTGGTAGCAGGCTCTAAACCTTAACTGATTTCTGGAGGCAAAATTCAAAATTGAGACATTTTCTCTGTTCAGTTTTTTTCTGTCAGTGAAAATTATGTTAATGATGGACTAAATGAAAAAACGGTCTTAAGAACCTCAGGGATTAAACAACAGTGAGCAGTAAGGCAGAAACCTGCCCCGGAAATGAGTTTTAATGATGAAAAGCTTTGCCAGCCTGGGAATGTCCAAAAGGCAGCCATCAACTCCACATAAGCCGTTGGGAGAAGGCAGGTGCTGCACCTCCCTTAGCTGAGAGGCTCCCAGTGAGCACAGCCTTGTGCAAACAGTAGTCTAAATAAAACAGGCTATGCGACTGAGAGCCAGTCAGCCTCAGCGGTCGTCACTGCAGCAGTGCCCTGTGACTCTGAGAGAGCAGTCCCAGAAGGTTCGAGAGAAAGAAGGCAGAGCGACCACAGTGAGAAATGATGCCAGTCTCTCTCTCGGATTTAGTTCTGAGAGTCATTCAATCATTACATCAATGTTGGAGTGCCTGCTATGTGTCAGGCACTGTTCTAAGAACCAGGAAAGCCATGAGCAGTAGACTTGATCCCTGCTTTCTTGGAGGTCACATTGAGAAGGTTTCTATTATGCTTAGACCAGTGGATGAAACACCTTAAATACTAAATACCAAGAGAAAGTATAACTAAATCAACCCATTATGCAAACAACTGAAAAACCAATTTGCTGTGTTTCAATTAGAAAGAATTATATGTGAGCTAATAGTCATATATATGTTTACATTTCCCTCATGCAAGTCCCACCTCCAGAAGGCATCCTAAAAGGTAGTAAACTCCAAGCTGAGACTGTATGTTGCCCCAGGTGACCTTCCCATTGATGATCGCTTTGACTGTTCGTCTGGTAAAGGATGATGGTAGCGTTTTGTTTTTCTCCTACTGCACGGGACATTAGTGTCTTCGTTTCCTCTGGCAGAGCTTTTATCCCAGTTGTCGGGGGTGAGGCGTTCTGCAGGAGGACAGCTGAACTCCTCTGGCCCGTCCGCCTCTCAGCTCCAGCAGTTGCAAATGCAGCTGCAGCTGGAGCGGCAGCACGCGCAGGCGGCCCGGCAGCAGCTGGAGACCGCCCGCAGTGCCACCCGGCGCACCAACACAAGCAGCGTCACCACTACAGTCACGCAGTCCACAGCCACGACCAGCACGGCGAACACGGAAAGCAGTCAGCCAGCGACCCAGAACTCCCAGTTTCTTTTAACAAGGTAGTTCATTCATTAATGTGACTTCGAGAAGTATTTTGTTAGCACTGCAGTCTGAGATGACCTTTGCTGTTTTGTCCTTATGTGTGTTCTTAAAGCCTCGACCTTTGCTCAGACCTTTAAAACTCACAGAAATCTAATCAAAATCTGAATTCAGTATTGCCTCAAAAATAAGAAAAATAATTGTTTACTTTAGGTAAACTGGGCTTCCCAGGTAGCACTAATGGTGATAGCCCAGCTAAGGAATCCGTCTGCAATGCAGGAGAGCCTGGTTTTAATTCCTGGGTTGGGAAAATCCCCTGGAGAAGGAAATGGCAACCCACTCCAATATTGTGCCTGGAGAATTCCATGGACGGAGGAGCCCGGCAGGCTTTACAGTCCATGTGGTCGCAAAGAGTCAAGACACAACTAGGCAACTTTCACTTAGATCAACTATGAATGCTGATAACCGTGTTCTATCAGTATCTCATCATCTGATAGGAATTTCCTTTCCTGCATTGCCCATAAAACGTAAACACAGTATCATCACATATATGGGACGTGTTAGGTATAGTTACTGTCATAATGAACACTGCCTTCCTTTTATAGCCAGTTTGAGTCTGCTCTGAAATACCCCAAAGTACAAGAGAAGATTTTATAGTGGTGGTTTTCTTCTGAGAATTTCTAAAGAAGTGGAATTTAAATGTTTGTGGTTAGCATACACAAAAGTAACTGTCTTAAAAAATGGTTTAGCACAGTGTAAAAAATACTTAGAACACACAGTAAATGGCTCTGCTGAATGGAATAGAGTTCATATTTGTTCTGAAAGCTACCATTAGCAACTGAATATGTTCCTCTGCTGAGACCTCATGGGCATTTTATGTGACTTTTAAAAATAAAAGAATTTTAGAAAGAGCAGTGATGAGTAGACACAGGGTCAGCAGATAATGAACCTGGTTCTGATTTGGACTTTTAGTGGAATAAATAGGAATATAAAGTAAAAACTGCAAAAGGAAGAAAATTAGTGGAATATAGCAGTTACCTCCAAAAAGTAATGTGACAGATGTTAGAAGAAAACATTATTTCCATGTATATTTCTTTTATCTCATGCTTTTAAACTTCTTTTGTTAGTACAGTGGCACATGTGTATAGTTGTAAATAATATATTGTGGATGCAGAATAAAAAATACTTGCCAATTCCTGCAAATAGGACCCCTGTCAAGAGCCCCAGCTTTTACCAGTTTGGACCTTAGGCAAGTCACTTTACTTCTCCAGACTATCATTAAGTTCTATCTTAATATCCCTTGAGTTTTGCCTCATTTGAGGGAGAATTGTTTTGAGGATGAAATGGGAGCATTGGTATGTGTATGCCCTAGTTCAATGTCTGGAATATAATAAAGGCCCAATTAACAGTATTTACTATCATTTGTTACGGATCTAAGAAGGAAATTTCAAATGAGAAGTTTACCTTTGGATTATTTATGTAAAGTGAGTAGCTATGCCTGATTATTACCAGAAAATGTTGCTTCAGCATAGAGCAATCACAGAGCCACAGGTGGATCCATCCTTCTGCCACATAACTTAGCAGTACGGACTGACAGACTACAGGCTTCCAGCTTGTCAGGTTGGGTACCAACCTCAGAAAGGAACCCTACCAGTGTGTTGTCTGGTGCGGGTTCACTGACCTGTGGGTGGAATGAATGTCCTGTCCCACTGCCCTTCGGAAGAGACATCTTCCACCTCTGTTCCACTCTGGTTTTATTTTGTTTTTGGAGCTCCAGCCTCAGTGAGCTTGATCTGGGGCTTTTCTCTGTGCAATTATTCTGCACCACCCCCAGCCCCACAACCAGGGAATAGTACAGGGGCCTCTGAGTGCTCTCCTTAGATCCTGGCGGTAGCTTCTGGAAGGCCCCCTTCTGTCATCTGATCCTGTGCATTGCATAGTACCTAGGAATTGATAGACCACTTTCCACATCTTTCATTGTGTCATTAAATTCTGACTCAAGGTTTATCTTAAGGCAGCATTTCCTCCAAAATATTTCCCTGGAACTTTGTATAGTCTAAGAAATAATTTTAAATAGTTATTTATGTTCAAGATTTTTTCCTGGCGAATAAGCTTGGGCAAAACTAAGTGACAAAAATAGTTTATCTACTGTTGAGCGTCTTCCAACTGCAAATAAATAAATGTGCACACTGAGAATCTTCAAGGCCAGGAGAATGGCTGTGACATTTCCAAGTGGAAATCCTTGTCACTGGCCCACAACTGTAATGTGATACATGTGGGGCTCAAGCCTTGTCTTTGGTCTGTTTGACTGGGGGCAATTCCTGTTCCCATTGTCTTGGAATTGATGGTGCAACAGTTTCTTTGGGATCCAACAGTGGTGGATCTTTCAGAAACCAACCGTGTAAGTGCCTATGTCAGATTCCAGTCTCTTGGCAGTGGAGTCAGCTAGTTTTGCTCACCCCCAATCTGAAGCTTCTTACAAGCTTTGCAGTTACTTCCAGATCCCAGATGAAGATTGGCCCACCAGGAAATCTAGCCCTAGTGCTGTTTTTATCTCCCCCACCCCTTCAGGAGTGAAATATATTCTCAGTTATTTCTTAAAAATCAAAACTGTAATGTTAGAATTACATGATTTCCAAAGGTTGGGGGGCCTCAGCCTGCATGTTTCTAGTTTGCCTGTTTGCTATGTAAATAGTTGCCTCTGCATCTTTTCTCTTTATAACAGGTTTGACTTCAGTTTATTTTTCTTTTTAACGCTTTTTCCAAAACTGAGAACGTGGAATGTACTTCATTTCTTAGCAGTTTCAAAGCTTTGATTGAGAATATGTAGCCTATTGCTCAGTCTCCTCTTTCAGTATATACTCTCTTGTATCCTTAATTTGGTTTTAATTATAAATGTCATCAGTCATTTCCTTTCAGTGTGGATCTAATGTCCTTACTTTCCAGAACCTTTTGTGTTCTTGCAGTTCTGAAATTTAGATCTTTTGTTTTCTGAGCCATTAATCTAATGGTTGAGTGGTTTGAACTTGATAGCTGTGAGATTTTTGAGCATCATTTAACCTCTTCAGTTTCTTCTTCCCATAAATTGATAGTAATGAAAACTAACTTGTAGGATTAGAAGAGATTATCCATACAAAAAACACTTAAAGCCCATAGTGAGTGTCCAGCACATCTCCTCCGTTGCTACTTTGAGATGCCCCCATGCCTTCCAGCCTAGGTGGACTGCAGAGAACAGGTGCCAGGTGCAGGTGAGCATGGGCTCCAAGTGCACCTGGCTGCCCCTGGGGGTCGCACGTGCCTGCTGGACCTCCCTTCACTGTTACCATCTTCCGGTTTGGCACTTTTCCTACCCCAGTGCTTCAATCAGTTTCCCTTTCTTTCTTGGACACTAAAAAATGTAGATAAATAAATTTAGCAATGAAACTAACCAGGATATTGCCTAAGTCATTTAACAGGTTAGTAATAAGAACATGCTAATATCTGTCCCGTCTCCGTGTTGATGAACCAGGTTTCCCAGCATGACACAGGTCTCAGAAGTGTATGTGTCAGTTGAGCCATTATAAGTCTCAGGGTCAGCCTTGTTACAAGGTCCTTGGTAGGAGAAACGTAGGTGCACACGTACATGCTTGTGCACGTGTGTGTTTGTACATGTGTGTTTGCCCTCTCATGCTCCTGGACGTGTCTTTATTTCAGAAGAATTAGGTAGAAATAATAGAGAAAGGCCAAGAGAACTAGGATTTATTTTCAGTTGACTATTTTAGTCGCTATAGATTTTGTTTTTGGGACCAGTGTTGCTACTTTTCCTCTTTTTACTACCAACTGGTGAAATTCTGGTTAAGGAAATTACTACTTCCCCAAGCATCTAATCTGTTAGAAATTTTGTTTTCCTAGAAGATTTTTCACCCCGTTTTCTCTGTAGGGAGTATGAGAAGTCCAAATGTGTTTCTTCTCATTGAATCTAATTAAAGCATAGATTTGCACCTCAGGGTAACAGTATTGTTACAAGTGTGGGGAATTCACAGCCACATAATTAAGGAGGTAAATTAGAGCAGGGTATTCCAATAATATGTCTTAGACTCTGTGGAGCTCGCATGATGTAGGACATTGTAGAAACTGACCATGCCATTGTTCCTTGACTTTTTACCAATGAGATCTTTTCTTTTTAATTTACACAGGTTGAATGATCCTAAAATGTCTGAAACAGAGCGCCAGTCCATGGAAAGTGAGCGCGCAGACCGCAGCCTCTTTGTCCAAGAGCTCCTTCTGTCCACTTTAGTGCGCGAAGAGAGCTCGTCCTCAGACGAGGATGAACGGGGGGAAATGGCAGATTTTGGTGCTATGGGCTGTGTAGATATTATGCCTTTAGATGTTGCTTTAGAAAACCTAAATTTAAAAGAGAGTAATAAAGGAAATGAGCCTCCACCACCTCCTCTTTGATGACATCCCAATTCGCAGACAATGTCCTCTGTGCTGTATTTGCCAATGAAAGTGGACAACAACTATCTTGGGTTTGTTTGGTGATTGTAATTTCAGGTCTGTCACTCTTGTTACATTGTGTACATTCAAAAAGGAAGAGAGAAAAATATATATGATAATCATTTCCACTTAACTAATTTTTACTTCTAGCAGGTAAATGTAGGTAGCAGTGCAGGGGTGATCTCTGCTTCCTGCACCCTGACATGCAGAAGGCTCTCGTAATACTCCACATTCAAACTGAAGAGGAAAATGGAAATCTCTAATGAAGCTGCTGTGTGTATTTATGAATATTAATGAATAAAAACTGCTTGGATGGTTTACCTTAACTACTGCATGAGGTTTTTTGCAGCGTGCATGAGTTTTAGTGACCTTGTTATTTAAGAAATTTAAATACAAGGAGTAAAACTTAAAGCAAACATAAAAGCCCAAAGCTTTCCCAAACATTATTCAATGGTTACGAGGCAAAAGAATCCCTTGAGGAAGTAGCTTTTGAATAATGTCTGCCTGAATCACCTTTCTCTGTGTGCCTCCTCCGCACAAGCCAGCCCTGCAGTGGAGCCTGGGGTCGCAGCCGGTGTCGCTCCGCCCTGTGTGACTGTCCCGTCGCCCTGTCAGTCATCTTCCGTGTGGAGCTCAGCCTGTCTTAACTCATCCGTAGAAGATACACCAGTACAGCTGCTGTGGGAATCTGCTGCAGGCATCTGTGTGTCCTGAAAACAAGTCCTGTTCTCTTTGTTTGAAAAGTTCTTTTTGTGGTTGTTGAAAATTTTTTTCAATTGTTAAATATGTTCTATTCAGGTGTAGATGAATTTCATTTATTCACTGTTCAACAAAGTTAACCTGGATTATGTTGTCTTTGTTTTTGAAAATCTCACCTTCTCAATCATATGTTGCGTTATTTATGTATTTGCTTCATAGTTTTGCTGAGACAGATCAGTATCAGGGGAGCTTTGAGGATTTGCCTTCCCAGACTTTGTCAGTATATTACAACCAAATTCTTAATGCTAACTTTAGCACCTTTTTATTTATTGGGTTTTTTTTTTCAAGCATAAAAAGTAAAGCCTTTTAATTGAATCATGCCACCTATATGCCTATATTATTAATCCTATGTGTAAAAAAAAAAAAATGTACAGCTTTTTTGGGTTTGTTTTGGGGTTTGAAGGGGCCGGGATATTTTTTATTTTCTGTTCCAGTTTTTGTGCATAGACTTTCACAATAGCTCCAAGGCAGGGACAGTGGGTTTGGGGGTCGGGAGGGGCAGTTTTTGGAATGTAAATTTAGGACTTTTAAAAAAGGTGCGCACAGCTTCTGATAAATTTATAACTAGACTTAACCTAATCATGTCTTGTTCCAGAGCTCTGTCTCCTCTGAGCCCTTCCCTCCATCTCCCCTCTCTCCTCCCATCTGTGTTTCTCTGTTTCTTCAACAAGCATACAGACTCGAGCACCCTCCGGTGTTCTCCTGAGAACTGTGAAGTCCATGCTCATTCAGATGTAACCAAAAAAGATGTCACCCCACATTTCTTAAAAAAAAAAAAAAACAACTGTGGCTTCTCCTCCTCTGAAACTTCAGCCTCCAACAATTTCCAGATACCCTAGCTTTGTTTTCTTAAGTCTCTGTGATGGAAAATGTTTTAAAGGAAAATTTACACAGGCTTCTGGTTACACTAGAAGTCCAGTCCAGTAGGATTTTTTTTTTTTTTTTTCAATCGGTTGTTAAGACGTTTCCAAAACCAGTTTTCAAGCTGTGGTCTTTTCACACACATCTTCTGCACATACGTCACACATTTCAATAAAGCATTTTCAAGACTGTTGGCCATTTGGATTTCTTTGGTGTTGGTGAATTAGCCTAACCATTATTCAGAGATTATGTATCTCTAACCTAGTTTTTTGTTTTTGTTTTTTTTTGTTATTTTCATGCTTGACTTTGGAGGTCCTGATTTTGTATGAATGCATTACTTTGGATGTGAGAAATAGAAATTGTCAATTATGTGCTTTCCCCTTTCTGCACAAATTCTGGGAAAATGTAAGATCCTTCCTTTTTTTTAAACATGGTTTGAGGGAACAGCTGTTAAGTCCAGTCAGGGCAGTTTAATTTAACTTAGATGATCAATTTGACACTTCAGAAGACCTAAAGGTTCATAAAATTCCATCTCATACAGAATACTGTATATTATTTTTTACCAGATATTTTACAAATACCTCACCTCATCCTGTATGTAATCAATAATAATGTATTAGGGTAGAAAGACACAGATTATCAATATAAAAAATATATTTAAGCCCTTCAAATTCTTGTGTCCTTTTCTTTAGTTTCTTAACTAACATCGTATTATTGGAATTACTGAATAAAAATAATTGCGAAGACTGTGATGTAGAGGAGAGAAGATCAATATACCATTGTTTATCTTGGCTATGGCTTCAGGTTTCTAAGATCCTGAGTTCTGAGAGGTTTTGGTTTGGTTGAGTTTTGAGTGAGTTGTCTAGCGTGTAAGTTTGTAAGTGTTCTGCAGTGCTTGTCTTTACTTCCTGTATGGACATCATCTAAATCTTTCTGCTCAAGATACTCTGGGAAGAAATTTAACGTCATGATTCTTATAGAACACTTTTCTCCCCCACCCCCAAAAAAAACTAGTGAAGAGGAAGACCTGCAGGGGAAGTTGAAACTATATTTGTTTCTATTTCTGTGTAATATATGGACTAGAATATACTGTGTTTTAAGAATCCAGAAGTAATTCCTGTTAAAGTGTAACTGTGGGTAGGGATTCTTGGGCTTCCCACTCCTGGATATTTAATCACTGAGAACAATGGAATTTTGGAATTTGACTGAAATAGTAGAATCTACCTCATGACGTACTCAGGTAGTTTTCATTCATTTAGTTTTCTAAAATACTAAAGCTCTCTTGAACAAATAGAAATGCCTGTGCTTTTATGACCATGGTCATAAGATACAAGTTCTATGATTGGTTACAGTGAAATATTTGGATTTGTATTTAGATTGTATCAGTCTTTTGTTTATTTTCTTTTTAAATCACAGAGTTGAAGCCTAGGTTATATAGTAGATTCTTATTTCATTTATAATTAGACTCAGGCAATATAAGAGAAGGCCTCTTTCCCAATGAACGACCCACAAAGAAATGTAGTTTAGGAAAGCAGATTCCATTACAGTCCATTACTAGACTAACAGAAACAAGACAAAAATCCATCCGTTCCATTATCCTCCCCCCAGTTTTTTCCCTCTTGATACTTGAGTTTTCAATGACATACAAAGAGATTTTATAATAAGCCTCTTTCTGGTCTGTGGGCCATAGTTAAAAGTAAGGAGTTCCCAGAGTTCTCTCGATGGCGCCTCATAACAAGTGATCCACTTGTGTATTTTACTCCATGGCTCTTGGAAGCCTCACAGACTTCAGAATCTCATAGCTCTTTTTAAGGCTATATAAGGAAAGGTGGTCAAGAGGAAAGATAGTGGGAGGAGGTGGTTGGCGAAAGGGGGTCTTCTGAATGAAGTCCCAGCCACTGGAAGTGGGAAAACAGGTAAGTGTACTGTAACTGGAGTCTCATATGGTTAGCACAGTAATGGGTGAAAAACTATCTGAGTGTAACAGGAGTGAGTGCTAGAAGCTGTTTTAACAAGTGTATCTGTTTTGTAGCATGAGAGAGCTGCCATGTCTCCCTTATTTGCAGACACAGTTTTGGAGGTACATGCAAAATTGATTTCGTGTGCAGTAAGTAAAATGCCAGGTATGAAACTTTCCCAGAATTATATGCTAAAGTTGGTGTTAATTCTGGCACAAGGGTCAGGCTTTCCCATGCTCTTATTTATTTGGGGGGGCGGGGCCAGGGGATCAGGGAACCTTTGCCACGCGGCTTGCAGGATCTTAGTTCTCCAACCAGGGATTGAACCTGGGCCCCGGCAGTGAAAGTGATGAGACCTAACCACTGAACTGCCAGGGAACTCACTCCCTGCTCTTTTTTGAAGTTCCACTGGGCACTTAAAAACCCCAAATAGCTCTCTCCCTGAGACATGGTTAACTGAAGCCCCAGGTCCAGGCTGAGGTGGAGAGAGGTTTAAGTTGGAACATAAGATGGAGCAGCAGTTTGCAGACTTTCCGGTCATTTGTAACAATGTTATAAGATTCTTTGGCTTTTAAACATGGCCTTAAATTCATAACAGTATCCCAAAGCCAAGTTTAGATGACTTTGTTTCTCAGAATAGTATAAAACTCTAATTCCTTGTGCCCATTGACCTCAACCATGCCTAAGCAGTGCTTTGGCTTTGTTTCTGATTAGTACTCTGATTTCCAACCCATCTCTCTCAAGTAATTGTTCTATAAATAAATAACATGAGCTTGGAAAGTTCCTTCTTTAAGGAACCCTACAGCAAGCCTTCATAATTTGGTTAGCAGATTCAAATATGAGAGATTATTCATCTCAGGCTGGTCCAGAACATGACATCTTAGTTGCTATCAAGTGGGTAGTGCCTTGGCTAGCCACCTCAAATTGCAAAGAACAATCCTCCCCTCAAGGTTTCAGGTCTCATAAAGTCAGTAGACCTTTACAGCAGTAGTAAAAGATGATTCAAAAAAAGAAACCCTTGAGTATGATTTTGTATCCCTGGTTAGCTGTTCTTGGTGTACAGATTGTGCACAAAAGTTGAATGTGTGTGTCTGACCTGAAGCCCTGTGGGCCAGGTGTGCACACACCCTCCTAGAGTTGCTTTCCTCAGACCTAGACTGATGAGTTGTAGTCTGAAGAATTCACTGATCCCTTATGAACCACCAGGAACCTAGTGCTTTTGCTTTGCAGACAGTGGGTGTGGCCTGCTCTGTCTGCATAAACCACCATCACCCCGTCTTCTCATTCATACATACTTACTGAGCTCTCAGTGGGTCCAGAGCTTTGGTCTAAGCCTAAGCATAATTTACAACTTGTAGTTTTTACAGATGTCCCCCCGTAAGAGGATTCTTCAGAAATGATCCTACAAGAGTCTTCCTCTATTGGGAGTGTTTTCAAAGGTCACTAAGCCTGTTGCATTTGGTAGAAAAGGTGACTGGTCTGATCTGGTGAGTGAGCTACTCCTTGAAATCTTGTTGTCAGACTGGAGTGAGTGTGTTTAGAATCCTGCTTTAGACAGGATTTGAAAGCCAAAGTGTTAGTCACTTCAACCCTGTCTGACTCTTAGAGACCCTGTGAACTGTAGCTCACTAGACTCTTCTGTCCTTGGAGTTCTCCAGGCAAGAATACTGGAGTGGGTTGTCATTCCCTTCTCCAGGGGATCTTCCCAACCCAGGGATTGAACCCAGGTCTCCTGCATTGCAGGCAGACACTTTTCCTTCTGAGCCACCAAGGAAGCCCAAAGCTGCACAAAAACAGTTGGGACATCCTATTCTGTAAGCTTGGATGAAGTCCCAGCTCCCTCCTTTTAGATCTTTTGACTGCAGATAAGAGATTTAAACACTTGAGGTAGAAGCAGTAATATTCTTAAGGTAAGATTTTGCAGTACTCCTAAATCAGCAAGTGTGCCAGACCAACTAGGAAGCAGGCCTCAGCCATGCTTTCTTCAAGTTGATTTCATAGGTTTTTTACACCCTAGTCACATAAGCTGTTCTAGCCAAGCACAACTCTTTTGTGACCATATGGATTGTAGTTCTTTACCACTAATGCCACCTGGAAAGCCCCAACAGGACACTAGTTTCACCAATAAAAAGCAACGTTTTGGGATATACAGCATGCTAATGAAAGTTCGCTGCTTCACAAAAAAAGAGCTTGAGTGGACCCAAATGAATGTCGGCGACCATGTTCACTGACAACTCTGAATTAAAAGTTTTTAAGTAAATTACACTGTAACAGGCTCCCAGACTAATTTACACTGAATCCTTATATGGATTATCCTTTATAACATCATCACTTGGTCACCCAGCTTATCTGTGTTCTGATTTGAATACATTTTGTGGTACATATATATAAACAAACTTTGTGTTATACACAGCACTTTTCATTTCCTTCATGGTGGAGCTTCAGTGACTGTGTTACTCCCATCTTCACGTAATGCTCAACAACAGACATGGTGATACCAGTGTTTTAACTGTTCTATAGGGAACTTTTGTAGTTTAAAATGCCCCAATGGATCTCTTATTCTTGGCCCTCTCTGCTTCCTCTCCTATCTCCTCTGTCTTCCATCTATGTGTGTGTTTTGTTAGTGTTGCCAGTGACCCCTGAGGTTATAGCTCCATTTGCCTGCAGAATTTTCAAGGACCCACCCAAGTTACCCTAAGACCCATTGCCGATGGCACTTGGGATGACCATGAAAACTGCTGAGCCAGAGAGGGGAAGGTGGGGCCTCTGCTCAGTCCAGACAAGGACCTTGGAGTAGTTACAGGCTCACAGCCTCACAGGACAAGTGAGACAACAGAGACAGAACTGGGGAGGAGACCCCAGAGCTTTATCTGCACAGCACGAATCCCACCACCAGAGAGAAGGTTCAAAGCTTGCTCCTCAGCAATTTTTTTCCCCTTCAAACTCCCTATTGGCTTTAAATATATATTTATTTATTTATTTATTTTTGGCTGTGCTGGGTTTTCATTGCTGAACAAGGGCTTTCTCTAGTTGCAGCGAGTGGGGGCTACACTTCCTTGCAGTGTACAGACTTGTCATTGCAGTGGCTTCTCTTGTTGCAGAGCATGGACTCTAGACGCATGGGCTTCAGTAGTTGCAGCACGCAGGCTTAGTAGTCATGGCACACAGGCTTAGTTGCAGCATTTAGGGTCTTCCCAGACCAAGGGTCGAAGTCATGTCCCCTGCGTTGGCAGATGGATTCTTAACCACTGGACCAACAGGGAGGTCCCCTGTTGGCCTTTTGGTTGCTGTTGGTTTTTCCCTTTTTGAACAGCCATATGATGTTCAGCCTCCAATGAATAAAAGTGAATTGAAAAAAAAAAAAAAAGTGAATTGAAAGTGATTGGTGAAAATCATAAAATTTTGGCATCTCCCTGAACAAGAGCCTTTCACTTTAGCCTAGGGCTCTAGGGGTTGAGACTATTGGGAGGGGTAGGAGGGTCTCTGGGAGGGAAGATGGAGTGTATCTTTTAAGAACACCTTCAGTATATTTCAGTGAGTCTTTTGATTCTTTGTAGTGTTTTTTCCAAGTGCTCACCATTCTATGGTTTGTTGTTTAGTCACTCAGTTGTGTCCTACTTTTTGTAACCCCATGGACTGCAGCACACCAGGTTACAGAGCACCAAACAGGCCCATCTGATTAAACCATAACCCACTGCATAGATTTCTAGGTGTTTGTCCAGTGGCCATGGTGCCAGACATTCTTTTCACCCTGCCTGATCTCAAATTAGGCAATTTGAGTGCCTAATTGGGCACTCAATCCATGTGTGCCTCAATCAAAAATTGAGTGCCTCAATCCAGGCACCCAAGGATTGGCTAAGCTTTGTTAAATGTTGCAATCAAGATTACTTTTTACAACTTACTATGCTGTTATAAGGTAGACATTGTTATAGAGCATTTCACTTAGAATTTAGGGCGGTTTCGATGAAGTATTTGGAAAATGCTCAGCTTTCAGAGGGCTTCCCTTGTGGCTCAGTTGGTAAAGAATCCTGCAATGCCGGAGACCTGGGTTTGATCCCTCCATTGGGAAGATCTGCTGGAGAAGGGAAAGGCTACCCACTCCGGTATTCTGGCCTGGGGAATTCCATGGACTATATAGTCCATGGGGTCGCAAAGAGTTGGACACTTTTCACTTTCAAATTTTAGATGATTATAAATTCTTTAACTGCCATAACAGATGATAGGTAAGAAAAAGAGTGGTATAAGATTGGTGGAAAGGAGAAATGTTGAAAAGATTGCAATGAATGATAAGAATGTATATGAATGTTCAGGGGATTAGGGTTCAGGACTCTCGTGGTACAGTGCATAAGAATCCATCTGCCAATGCAGGGGACATGGGTTTGATCCCTGGTCTGGGCAGATTCCACATGCCCTGGAGCAACCAAAGCCCACCAGCCACAACTACTAAGGCCACATGCTAAGCCTGTGCACCTCAACAAGAGAAGCTATGCAATGAGAAGCCTGTGCATTACAATGAAGAGTAGCCTCTACTCACCACAACTAGAGAAAGCCCATACACAGCAACAAAGACCCAGCACAGCCAAAAATAAATCAATTGTTTAAAAGAGAAGAAGTTCGAGTTCAGTTCATCACCTGAAGTTTCCCTCTCCCACCTCAAAATTACCCAAGTCAGGGAATTCCTTGGTGGTCCAGTGGTTAGGACACAGCACTTTCATTGTGGGGGTCCAGGTTCCATCCCTGGTCAGGGAACTAAGATCACACAAGTTGCATGGTACAGCCAAAGGGAAAAAAGTACCCAAACGGTGACTGGACTAGAAGACAAGTCCTGGGCAATCATTGGTCAAGAGTCTGAAATTTGGGGGGATTCCTTGGATTAATGATTCCTTATTAATTAATAATCCCTTTATTAATTAATAATTAATTATATTTATATATTAATAATATAATTATTAATAATGAATTGTTAATTAATAAGTATTCATTGATAATTACTTGTCGCTCACCTCGAGGGTGTGGGGAGATGATGGTGCTCCTTAATCAAAGGCTAGAACTTGAAATTCACCGCATGGATTAAAAGATGCATGCTTTCAAATCAAGAGCAGTGGATGGGGCTTGAAAGTGAGTTGAGTTAAAAGTGAAGTTTAAACCTGGAGAATGGACCTGTGGGATTAAAGTTCAGAATTGGAAAGGTCCGATTGCCCTCTGAATGCAGGAGTTCCCATGGAAACACAACTTAAAAATGACAGGGAGGAGATAAAGTGCAGTGGGTACAAGCACAGATGTGGGTTTCAGTTCTAGATCCACCAGTTACTAGCTGTGTGATCTTGGTTGAGATAATTAACCTTAATAAACTGTGCCAGTTTCCTCACTAATAAATGAAACTAATAATATTAAATAATATGCTCAGTCAGTGCCTGGCACAAAATAATCATTCAATAAATGTAGGTGATCAGTCAGGTGACAGAGAACAATGTGAAGATTCCCCTGGGCACATACCCCAGACAAAGGAAAACACGAGCTTCTGCAAAGGCAGCACATTGATTAACGCTTGTAAGAGATTCTAGCAACCACCTCCATTGAAGCTCAGTGACCTAGTAAAAGTCACAAAAACTCAAGAGTCTTTAACTGAAGAGTTTGCAATCAGAGGAGAGAGGTATCCCTCTTGGTCAGGTGACCACAGGTCTAAAGAATAAGATTAACCAAGACCCTCCTAAGCACCCTGCCACCTGTCCATTGACTCAGTGTGTTGAGCCCTCCTAAGTGCTGGGCACTGTTCAGGCACTTGAGTTTACAGAGGACAAAGCAGAGTTGTCCCCAGCATACCGAATAGCAGTCTGCTTACTTTTTTTTTTTTTGGTCACACACGGTGTATGTGAGATCTTATTTCCCAGACCAGGGATCGAACCCGTGCCCCATGCAGTAGAAGCTCAGAATCTTAACCACTGGTCCACCAGGGAGGTCCCCAGTCTGCTTTCTCTTCAGTTGCTTAGGGCAAAATCATCTGGAATCATTTTCTTCTCTTTGTTTCCTTGTACTTCATATCCATTTATTTATTTTTTCAAGTGCCTACCATGAGGCTGCCATAACAAACTGAGTAGCTTAAAGTAACAGAAACGTATAGTCTCACACTTCTTCCTGGAACCAGGGATCACAAAAGCCAGTGTCAGCCACCACACTCCCTCTGGAGGTGCTCCAGCCCCTTCCTTGCCTCTTTCAGCTTCCAGTGGCTCCGGGCATTCCTTGGCTTGTGGCCGCATTGCTCCAGTCTCCGCCTCTGTCTTCACATTGCCTTCACCCTGTGTGTCTCCACAGCCATTTCACCTGTAAATCCTGCTGACTCTAATTCCACAGCTTGCCCAGGAACTGACCCTTCCTCACCATCTCCATTAGGCCCAGGCCACCACCATCTCCCGTGAGGCCATTGCCATGGTCTCCCCACCAGCATCCCCATCTCCTCAGGATCAGTCCTCAATGCAGCAGCTGGGCCACCAGGGAAGATGCGGTTCCTTGGCCCCTCAAATCCCCCCCAAGGCACCCTTCTCTCTCAGAGTGAAAGCAGAGTTCTTGCCGTGGCCCCAGGGCCCTGCAGGATGTGGTTAACATCACTCTTCTGTGCTCATCCCCTACTGATCTCTTTACTCCCTGGCCTCAGATTTGCTGGCCACCTCCATGTCCTCAGGGAACCTTTGCATTCATACTTCCTTCTCTTGGAAGATCCGCATTCCCTCAGTTCCTCCTCTTTGTCTGTGAGACCCTTCCTGATCCTTCAGTTAAAAACAGTGATTCCCGCACCCCAGACTCCCCCACTCCCCGCCCTGCTTCACTGTTTCCCCAACATTCCTGTCACCATCTGACTCCGCCTCATACACACACATATACACATACACATATGCACACATGCACATACCTAAACACACATTTATTAGGTTAGTACAAAAGTGATCACAGTTTTAGACCATGAGTTTTAAAATCATTATAACTAGGCTCAAATACATCTTTATTGATCAAAATAGGAACCATTAAAATCAACACATTTTTGCCAATGAGAAATAAGTTTGCTTATTCCTATAGTGTAAAAATTTATGCTTCCGGATTCAACAAACTCTTGGAAAGAATTTTCTGCCTCCTACTAGTTATGGAAGCGTTTTCCCTGCAAAAAGTTTTCCAGATGCTTGAAGAAGTGGTAGTCAGTTGGCGAGAGGTCAGGTAAATACGGCAGACGAGGCAAAACTTTATAGCCCAATTCATTCATCTTTTGAAGCCTTGGTTTTGTCACATGCAGTCAGGCATTGTCATAGAGAAGAATTGAGCCCAGTCTATTGGCCAATACTGACTGCAGGTGTTGCAGGTTTTGGTGCACTCATTGATTTGCTGAGCCTACTTCTCAGATGTAATGGTTTCTCTGGGATTCAGAAATCTGTCGTGGATCAGACAGGCAGCAGACCACCAAACAGTGACCGTGACATTTTTTTGGTGAAAGTTTGGCTTTGGGAAGTGCTTTGAAGCTTCTTGCTCCATCCACTAAGCTGGTCATCACCAACTGTTGTGAAAATCCACTTTTCATCACACATCACAATCAAATCAAGAAATGATACATTGTTGTTGGGTAGAATAAGAGAAGACAACACTTCAAAACAACAATTTTTTAAATTTGCTGTCAGCTCAGGAGGCACCACTTATCAAGCTTTTTTACCTTTCCAATTTGCTTCAAATGCCAAACAACCACAGAATGGTCAACACTGAGTTCTTTGGCAACTTCTCCTATAGTTGTAGGAGGATCAGCTTCAATGATAGCTCTCAATTGGTCATTGTCAACTTCCGATGGGCGACCACTGCACTCCTCATCTTCATGGCTCTCATCTCCTTTGCAAAACTTCTTGAACCACCACTGCACTGTACGTTTGTTAGCAGTTCCTGGGCCAAATGCATTGTTGATGTTGTGAGTTGTTTCCACTGCTTTATGACTCATTTTGAACTCAAATAATAAAATCGTTTGAATTAGATTTTTGTCTAACATCATTTCCCTAGTCTAAAATAAATATAAAAAACAGCAAGTAATAAGTTATTAGCAAAAAAAAAAAAAAACATAAAGCAAGAAATGCACATTAAAATGATGTATAACATAACCACATTTATTTAAGAATATATTCCAATATCAAACAGAAAAATTCAACAATGCAAGGCCACAATTACTTTTGCTCCAACCTAATATATACATACACATGTGTATATACATACGTATACACACAGATACATTCATACACACATATACATAAACAAAAGCCCAGGACCAGATGGCTTCACAGCTGAATTCTACCAAAAATTTAGAGAAGAGCTAATACCTATCTTACTCAAACTCTTCCAGAAAATTGCAGAAGAAGGTAAACTTCCAAACTCATTCTATGAGGCCACCATCACCCTAATTCCAAAACCAGACAAAGATGCCACAAAAAAAGAAAACTACAGGCCAATATCACTGATGAACATAGATGCAAAAATCCTTAACAAAATTCTAGCAAACAGAATCCAACAACACATTAAAAAGATCATACATCATGACCAAGTGGGCTTTATCCCAGGAATGCAAGATTCTTTAATATCTGCAAATCTATCAATGTAATACACCACATTAACAAATTGAAAGATAAAAAACATATGATTATCTCAATAGATGCAGAAAAAGCCTTTGACAAAATTCAACATCCATTTATGATAAAAACTCTCCAGAAAGCAGGAATAGAAGGAACATACCTCAACATAATAAAAGCTATACATGACAAACCCACACCAAACATTATCCTCAATAGTGAAAAATTGAAAGCATTTCCCCTAAAATCAGTAACAAGACAAGGGTGTCCACTCTCACCACTACTATTCAACATAGTTTTGGAAGTTTTGGCCATAGCAATCAGAGCAGAAAAAAAAATAAAAGGAATCCAGATAGGAAAAGAAGAAGTGAAACTCTCACTGTTTGTAGATGACATGATCCTCTACACAGAAAACCCTAAAGACTCTACCAGAAAATTATTAGAGCGAATCAATGAATATAGTAAAGTTGCAGGATATAAAATTAACACACAGAAATCCCTTGCATTCCTATACACTAACAATGAGAAAACAGAAAGAGAAATTAAGGAAACAATATCATTCACCATTGCAACAAAAAGAATAAAATACTTAGGAGTATATCTACCTAAAGAAACGAAAGACCTATACATAGAAAACCATAAAACACTGATGAAAGAAATCAAAGAGGACACAAACAGATGGAGAAATATACTGTGTTCGTGGATTGGAAGAATCAATGTTGTGAAAATGAGTATACTACCCAAAGTAATCTATAGATTCAATGCAATCCCTATCAAGCTACCAATGGTATTCTTCACAGAACTAGAACAAATAATTTCACAATTTGTATGGAAATACAAAAAACCTCGAATAGCCAAAGCAATCTTGAGAAAGAAGAATGGAACTGGAGGAATCAACCTGCCTGACTTCAGGCTCTACTACAAAGCCACAGTCATCAAGGCAGTATGGTACTGGCACAAAGACAGAAATATAGATCAAAGGAACAAAATAGAAAGCCCAGAGATAAATCCACGAACCTACGGACACCCTATATTTGACAAAGGAGGCAAGAATATACAATGGAGAAAAGACAACCTCTTTAACAAGTGGTGCTGGGAAAACTGGTCAACCACTTGTAAAAGAATGAAACTAGAACACTTTCTAACACCATACACAAAAATAAACTCAAAATGGATTAAAGATCTAAATGTAAGACCAGAAACTATGAAACTCCTAGAGGAGAACATAGGCAAACACTCTCTGACATAAATCACAGCAGGATCCTCTATGACATACCTCCCAGAATATTGGAAATAAAAGCAAAACTAAACAAATGGGACCTAATGAAACTTAAAAGCTTTTGCACAACAAAGGAAACTATAAGCAAGGTGAAAAGACAGCCTTCAGAATGGGAGAAAATAATAGCAAATGACGCAACAGACAAAGGATTAATCTCAAAAATATACAAGCAACTCCTGCAGCTCAATTCCAGAAAAATAAATGACCCAATCAAAAAATGGGCCAAAGATCTAAATAAACATTTCTCCAAAGAAGACATACAGATGGCTAACAAACACATGAAAAGATGCTCAACATCACTCATTATCAGAGAAATGCAAATCAAAACCTCAATGAGGTACCATTACATGCCAGTCAGAATGGCTGCTATCCAAAAGTCTATAAGCAATAAACGCTGGAGAGGGTGTGGAGAAAAGGGAACCCTCTTACACTATTGGTGGGAATGCAAACTAGTACAGCCACTATGGAGAACAGTGTGGAGATTCCTTAAAAAACTGAAAACAGAACTGCCATATGACCCAGCAATCCCACTCCTGGGCATACACACCGAGGAAACCAGATCTGAAAGAGACACGTGTACCCCAATGTTCATCACAGCACTGTTTATAACAGCCAGGACATGGAAGCAAACTAGATGCCCATCAGCAGACGAATGGATAAGGAAGCTATGGTACATATACACTATGGAATATTACTCAGCCATTAAAAAGAATTCATTTGAATCAGTTCTAATGAGATGGATGAAACTGGAGCCCATTATACAGAGTGAAGTAAGCCAGAAAGATAAAGACCAATACAGTATACTAACACATATATATGGAATTTAAAAAGATGGTAACGATAACCCTATATGCAAAACAGAAAAAGAGACACAGATGTACAGAACAGACTTTTAGACTCTGTGGGAGAAGGCGAGGGTGGGATGTCTAGAGAGAACAGCATTGAAACTAGTATACTATCAAGGGTGAAACAGATCACCAGCCCAGGTTGGATGCATGAGACAAGTGCTCGGGGCTGGTGCACTGGGATGACCCAGAGGGATGGGATGGGGAGGGAGGTGGGAGGGGGGATCGGGATGGGGAACACATGTAAATCCATGGCTGATTCATGTCAATGTATGGCAAAAACCACTACAATATTGTAAAGTAATTAGCCTCCAACTAATAAAAATAAATGGGAAAAAAAAGATACATTTATACACACATACACACATATACAGACATACACACATACATAAACATATAACCATGTACATACATGTGTATATACACATATATACGCATCAACACATACCCCTATGCACATACATAAACATATATACATGCACAGACGAATCCCAGCTTTCTGTCAATATTATTTGTCACTAAATCCCTACATGTACAATGATGTTTGGCACATAGTAGTTGCCCCATAAGTATTTATGGGATGAAAGGATGACTATTGAGGGCCACATGCTAGTAAGAGTGATTTTTATTATTTTAAAGGTTCACACCAATATAAAATACTCAGTTTGTGGATAAGAGTTTGGTAGTTTCTCAAAAGGTTAACCATAGTTACCATTGTTGTTGTTTAGTCACTCAGTCGTGTCTGATTCTTTTGCAACCCCATGGACTGTAGCCCACCAAGCTATTCTGTCCGTGGATTTCCCAGGCAAGAATACTGGAGTGGGCTGTCATTTCCTTCTCCATATGAACCATCAATTCCACTCCTAGGTATATACTCAAGAAAATTAAAAACATTTGTTCACACAAAAATGTATATGTGAGTGTTCAGAGCAGCACTACTCATAATAACAATAAAGTAGAAACAACCCAAATGTCCTTTAAGTGATGAATGGATAAATAAAACAGGATATATCTGTGTGGTAGAATATCATTTGACCATAAAGAAGAAGGACCTTCTGACATGCTACAACTTGGATGGCCCTTGAAAACTTTAAGGTAAATGAAAGAAGCTAGACACAAAAGGCCATATGTTGTATAAGTCCATTTAAATGAAATGACCAGAAAAGACAAACCCACAGAGACAGAAAGTGGATTAGTGGTCACCAGGGGCCAGGGATACAGGAGAATGGAGAGTGACAGCTAATGAGTGCAGAGTTTCTTTTTGTTTTGTTTTGTTATTAATGTTTGTTTATTTGGCTGCATTGGGTCTTAGTTGTGGCATGTGGGCTGTTTGATCTTTGTGGAGACATGCGAAGGCTTAGTTGTAGCATGTGGGCTCTAGTTTCCTGACCAGGGATCAAACCTGGGCCCTCTACATTGGGAGCACAGAGTCTTAGCCACTGGATCACCAGGGAAGTCGTCAGAGTTTTTGAAGTAAAGAGAATGTTCAGAATTAGGTAGTGGAGACAGTTGCACAATTCTGTGAATATACTAAAACACTTAATTGTATACTTTTTTTTTTAATTGTATACTTTAAGATGGTAAATTGTATGTGAACTTTCTCTAAATATATATATGTACATACCTGTGTTAGATATTCTTTCATCCCTATCTTACAGATGATGAAACTAAGTGCCCAGCAGAAGCTCTGCCCTGGTGCCCCTCAACTATACTCCAACCTGCGTCTTTCAGGACCATCCTGCAGTAACTTAGGTCAACAGCAGGTGAGTTGCCTAGAAAGTTGCTGCCCTAAGGCCCTTTCTAACCTGTTATTGTTATTTAGTCCCTAAGTCGTGTCCAACTCTTTGCGACCCCATGGACTGTGGCCCACCAGGCTTCTCTGTGCATGGGATCTTCCAGGCAGAGTACTGGAGTGGGTTACTATTTCCTTCTCCAGGGGATCTTCCTGACCCTCAAACCCTGCATCTACTCCTGGCAGGCCAGTTCTCTACCACTGAGCTACCTGGGCCTCCCTACCATTCAGGAGCCTGCTGTGAGGCCATTTCTCATCCACACCCTGGTTCCCACCTGTCTCCTTGGCTTTCAGAAGGATGCGTTGGCAGCCCTTGAGTCAGTCCATAAAACTGCTTGGCTCAAGTTGAGACTGGGCTTCTGCACAGCAGAGCAGCCCACTACCCCTGCCATCTGTCACTCAAACCACCAGCTCAGGGTTGTCCTGTAGTGACACCAGTTGCTGACACCACGCTGATTTTGATTTTGCTCTCTATGTGTGTAATGTTTGATCTAAATCCACATGGGCTCAGTACTTACTTGCAGCCCAACCTGTGGAAGTGTGGCCGGCCAGCCTGGCAGCTGAAGCGGTGATCCTCATTGCCCTGTCAGCTACCATACTGCTGCCTGGGGAATGCTTGACACTGAAAAGCAGAGATGAAACAAATTTCCCCAGGCTCCACCACTGCTGGAGCTGAGAAACTGACCAGGTGGTCTGACTCGAATTAGACAAAGGAAAATTCATCTGGCATGATAGCTAATGAGACATGCATACGTGCTAAGTCACTCAAGTCGTATCCAACTCTTTGAGACCCTATGGACTGTAGCCCGCCAGGCTCCTCTATCCATGGGATTCCCCAGGCAAGAGTACTAGAGTGGGTTGCCATGCCCTCCTCCAGGGGATCTTCCTGACCCAGGGATGGAACCTGGGTCTCCCGCATTGCAGGCAGATTCTTTACTGTCTGAGGCACCCAGGCTATTGCCTCTCAAATTGCCCCTGATGTTTCCAGGGGCTGGAGGTCAGCACCATGAGGAACACTAAGGTCATGACACATCACCTAGGCCTTCTTCATTTGCCAGCCTGACCTTTCAGCTGCCTCTTCCGTCCTTGAGATGGACAAGCTTGCCTCATTCTGGTGAAGTTGAGGCAGCAGATCTTGCAAAATTTCTGCTTGTCCGTGGCGGAAGGGATCGGTTCCGCAGCCATGGGAGGGATGGAGGTGGTGGCAGGGCTGCAGGGCCATTGTGAATGGACTCCATGCTGACGAAGAGGCAAGGAGGGCTGGGAAGTGCCCTGTCGGGGAATGAATTCCAGTGCTGGGTGAGGCTGGGATTTCACAACATCTTTCCTCTGAGCCTGACTCTCCTGCTCTGTGAGATCCAAGGACAAATAGCTTCCTCACAGAGACCAGCTGTGTCAATGAGCAGGCGTTAAGTCTGTGGCATCACCTGGCAGTTTCACAGCAAGAAGCCCCAACAATGGGTCCCGTGAGGAGAGGTCTGGGGCAAATGCATGCTTCCATGACCCCACCCATGGAGAAGTCTGTCCTTCTGGCTCTAAAAGCAGGCAGGCACTGTCTGGTGATATATATATATATATATATATATATATATATATATATATATATATTTGGCTGCACTAGATCTTTGTTGCTTGTGTGGGTTTTCTCTAGTTCTGGCGAGCAGGGACTACTCCCTAGCTGTGGTGCACAGGCTTCTCATCGCAGTGATTTCTCTTATTTCAGATCACGGTCCCTAGGGCTCAGCAGTTGTGGCGCATGGGCTTAGTTGCCCATTACATGTGGGATCTTCTCTGGCCAGGGATCGAACCCGTGTCCCCTGCACTGGCAGACAGATTCTTAACCACTGGACCACAAGGGAAGCCCTGGTGAGAGATTTCTAAACAGTCTCAAAATCAGCTCTGAGCCAAGTTTTGCATCATTTGAGCAACTTTTATCCTTTTACTCAACTCTGTGGTCCAGTCAAGCCAGCAAGAACCAAGCAGAGTGACTTCCCTGATGGTCCAGTGGTAAAGAATCTGTCTGCCAATATAGGGAACGGGTTTGATCCCTGCTCCAGGAAGATCCTACATGCCAAGATGCAACTAAGCCCCTGAGCCACAACTACTGAAGTCACACTCCTAGAGCCCCATGCTCCACAACAAGAGAAGCCACCGCAATGAGAAGCCTGTGCATCACAACACAGTATTCCCCACTCCACTCGCCACAACTAGAGAATGCCTGCACATCACAGCAAAGACCCGGCACAGCCAAAAATAAGTATAAATAAATAAATAAATTTTAAAAAGAACCAAGCAGAACATTTTTCAAGGAGCCTTGAAAAGGGGGTGACCTCATATTGAATATGGATTCTGCAGAGGTGTCTCCCTATTTAGAGAGAAAAGAACTAAGCTTGCCAGCACCATGCATGCCTGCTAAGTTGCTTCAGTCGTGTCTGACTTTTTGCAGCCCTATGAACTGTAGCCCGCCAGGCTCCTCCATCCGTGGGAATCTCCAGGTAAGAATACCGGCATGAGTTGCCCTGCCCTCTTTCAGGAGATCTTCCCCACCCAGGGAAGATCAAACCTGTGTTTCTTACACCTCCTGCACTGGTAGGTAGATTCTTTACCACTGCTCCTGCTGCTGCTGCTAAGTCACTTCAGTCGTGTCCAACTCTGTGTGGCCCCATAGACAGCAGCCCACCAGGCTCCCCTGTCCCTGGGATTCTCCAGGCAAGAACACCAGAGTGGGTTGCCATTTCCGTTTCCAATGCATGAAAGTGAAAAGTGAAAGTGAAGTCGCTCAGTCATGTCTGACAATTAGCAACCTCATGGACTGCAGCCTACCAGGCTCCTCCGTCCATGGGATTTTCCAGGCAAGAGTGCTGGAGTGGGTTGCCATTTCCTTCTCCTTTAAACTAGGAATTTAGATGTATAATTTCATCATCTCATTTAATTCACTGTCATTACCCCATTTTACAAAGAACCTAACCCTGAGACCCAGAAGGGATACATAACCTGCCCCAGGTCACACTGGCCAGTGGGGTGAGGTATGTTCCAGCAGCGTGAGGTTGGAGGGAGGTTCTTCAGGCAGAGACAGAATCTGGAGAGCCAACCTGCATTCAAGAAATAAGGATGAAGTTCAGGATGTGGCCACCTGGGGGCAGTGCATAAACACCAAATGGAAAAGCCACCCACTGCCCAACCCTCTTGGAGGCCTCCAAGGGGTCCCTTTGTACACTTATTTTACAAATTTCCGGAGCAGTAGTGGAATCTTTCCTCCTATGCAAGGGTTCTCTCAACAATGGGCCAGGAAGGACTACAAAGCAATAGAGAATAAGTGGCAGCACTTACCACCTGAACCCCAGAGGGTGCAATACCCCGCAAGCACCAAGGCTGATGTGGCAGCCAGCAATGAATCAGAGCAGAAGGGAGCTATGGAGATGGTGATAGAAACATTCTGGCATAGCCACAGACAAAACGGTTGGTTAGCCAGCAAGAGCAGTACTCAAACTGAAAGATCCAGGATGACGATGATGAAGTCACATGTGTGCTCAGTCGTGTGCACATCTTTGTGACCCCATGGACTGTAGCCCACCAGGCTCCTCTGTCCATGGGATTTCCCAGGCAAGAATACTGGAGTGGGTTGCCATTTCCTCCTCCAGGGGATGTTCCTGACCCAAGAATCAAACCTTCTTCTCCTGCGTCTCCTACACTGCCGTTGGATTCTTTACCGCTGAGCCACCAGAGAATCCCTGATAAAGGCACACCCCTTTGCCTATTTCTACACAGAGGCAGTTTTTGAACCCAGAATCCACTGACTAAAGAAGAGGCTGGAGGGAACCCTGGCGGTCCAGCGGTTAGAACTTGGCATTTTCATTGCCGTGGCCTGGATTCAATCCCCAGTCACGGAACTAAGGGAACTAAGATCAAGCACTGCAGCCTGGCCAAGAAATAAAAATTAAAATATGAAAGAAGAAACTGGAACTCCAGGCAGATGGCCCTGGTGATGAATGGCAATTGAATATGGTAATGAGTCCTTTTGGCCTTCTCCCAAATGGGACCTATGGCTATTAACCTGTAATTAAGCATTGGGAAATACCTAAAATTTGGAGAAAATTTGCCCACAGATTCCCAGTTGACTTTGATAACCTGAGATCCATGGCCCCTAAAGGACAGGAGCCTGCCTGTAGGGCAACGGAATAAATGGGGGTCAATGGAGCTCTAGCCAATGTCCACTTTGGAGCAGGTCCACTGAGGCTGGTAGAACCCCACGGGCATTTCCCTTGTCCCTGCTGTGTGTTGGAAATACAGTTGGTAGTAGACTTAATCCCAAGAGTTCTTTTAATTATAGTGATTTGAATGGGGATATAATGGCCTCTCAATGTGGTTTTAATTTACTTTTCCAAATTGACTGATGACATTCAACATCTTTCACATGCTTATTAGACACTCATATATCTTCTCTGGTGAAATGTTTATTTTGCCCATCCATATCTTGACTGGTTTGTTTGTCTTCTTACTGGGTTCGCTTTCCAATATACTCTGGAAACAAGCCCTTACCACATATAATTTGTGTAAATAATTTCTCCCAGTCTGTGGTTTATCTGTTCATTCTCTTAATAGTTTCTTTCACAGAGTGAAGGTTTTTATTTTGATGACATTCCATTTTTATTAATTTTAAATTCACATAACATAAAATTAATCATTTCCATTATTTTCCACAGCAGATGCACCATTTTAGAATTGCAGCAACAATGCACAGTGTTCTAATTTCTCCACATTCTCACTGACACTTGTTATTTTCCATTAAAAAGAATATATCCATTCTAATTAATGTGAAGTGGTATCTCATACTGGGTTTGGTTTACATTTTCCTTATGACTAGTAATACTGAGCATCTTTTCGTGTGCTTACTGGCTAACTATATCTTATTGGAGAGATGTCAAGTTAAGCCCTTTGCCCATTTTTAAACTTGGCATATGATTTATATGAAATATTTTCTCTCATTCTCTGAGTTGTCTTTTCATCCTCTTGATAGTGTCCTTTGATGTATAAAAGCTTTTAATGTTGTCTCTGTAATCCATTTGACTTAACTTTAAAATATAAGGCATGAAGTTCATTTTTTTTGCTTATGGATATAGAATTATTCCAGTATCATTTATTGGAAATATTATCCTTCCTCCACTAAACCAATGTCAAAAATCAAATCTCCATTTTTCTCTCTATCCTGTTTCATTGATCTGTGTATCTAAATGTTCACCAATAGCACATTGTCTAGGTTATTTAGGGCTTCCCTTGTGGCTCAGCTCGTAAAGAATCCACCTGCAATGCAGAAGACCTGGCTTCAATCCCTGGGTTGGGAAGATCACCTGGAGAAGGGAAAGGCTACCCATTCCAGTATTCTGGCCTAGAGAATTCCATGGACTGTATAGTCCATGGGGTCGCAAAGAGTCGGACGCGAATGAGAGACTTTCACTTTTCATTTTCACTGGGTTATTTTAGCTTTTTTTTGTTTTGTTTTTTTGTCTTCACACAGAGCATGTGGGATCTTACTTCTCTGACCAGGGATCAAATGCATGCACGCCCCCTGCATTGAAAAATTGCAGAGTCTTAACCAGTGAAGCACCAGGGAAGTCCCTATTTTAAGCTTTAAAATGGGTACTGTAATTCTTTCCATTTCATTCTTGTTTTTCAACATTGTGCTAGCTATTTTTTGCCTTTATTTATTAACTTTAAAATATCATGTCTATATCTATAGAAATTTTGCAGGGGTTTTTTGTTGAATTGAGTTTTAATGAATTTGTTGTTGTTGTTCAGTCACCCAGTTGGGTTCCAACCCCCTGGACTGCAGCATGCCAGGTCTCTCTCTCCCTTACCATCTCCCAAAGTTTTCCCAAGTTCATGTCCATTGTATCGGTGATGCCATCCAGTCGTCTTATCCTCTGACACCCTCTTCTTCTGCCTTCAATCTTTCCCAGCATCAGGGACTTTTCCAATGAGCCAGCTTTTTGCATCAGGTGACCAACATACTGAAGTTTCAGCTTCAGCATCAGTCCTTCCAACAAGTGTTCAGGGTTGATTTGAAGATTGACTGGTTTGATCTCCTTACTGTCCAAGGGACTCTGAGGAGTCTTCTCCAGCATCACAGTTAGAAGGCATCAATTCTTAGGCACTCTGCCTTTTTTATGGTCCATACGTGACCCTACGTGACCACTGGGAAGACCATAGCCTTGACTATATGCACCTTTGTCAGCAGAGTAATGTCTCTGCTTTTCAACACACTGTCTAGGTTTGTCATAGCTTTCTTGCCAAGAAGCAATCATCTTCTGATTTCAGGCTGCAGTCACCATCCACAGTAATTTTAGAGGCCAAGAAGAGGAAATCTGTCACTACTTTCACCTTTTCCCCTCCTATGTGCCATGAAGTATGGGACCGGATGCCATGATATTAATTTTTATAATGTTTAGTTTTAAGCTGGCTCTTTCACTCTCCTCCTTCACCCTCATCAAGAGGCTCTTTAGTTCCTCTTTACTTTCTGCCATTAGAGTAATATCATTTGCATATCTGAGGTTGTTGATGTTTCTCTCGCCTGTCTTGATTCCAGCTTGCAACTCATCCAGCCTGGCATTTCGCATGATGTACTCCGTGTATAGATTAAACAAACAGCAGACAGCCCTGTTGTACTCCTTTCTCAATCTTGAACCAATCAGTTGTTCCATACAGGGTTCTAACTGTAGCTCCTGACCCGCATACATGTTTCTCAGGAGGCAGGTAGATGGTCTGGTATTCCCATCTCTTTAAAAGGGTGGGAGGGGGATCGGGATGGGGAATACGTGTAAATCTATGGCTGATTCATATCAATGTATGACAAAACCCACTGAAATGTTGTGAAGTAATTAGCCTCCAACTAATAAAAAAAATTAAAAAATTTAAAAAAAAAAGCTTTTCACAGTTTATTATGATCCACACAGTCAAAGGCTTAAAGAATTTAGGGAGAATTATTATCTGCCAACTCATGAACATGGTATGCCTTTCTATTTAGGTCTTCTTTGATGACTTTCATTAGAGTGTTATAGTTTTCAACATACCAATCCTGTACATATATTAGATTATGCCTAAGTATTTTATATTTTTAATATTTAAAATGGTATTGATTTTTTAAAATATTTATTTATTTGCGTTTGGATTTAGTTGTGGCATGTAGAATCTTTTTTACATCAGGCAGGACATGAGGGATCTTAGTTTCCTGACCAAGGACCTGCATCTCCTGCACTGAAAGTCAGATTCTTAACCACTGGACCACCAGGCAAGTCCCGGTATTGATCTTTTTTAAAATTTGAGTTTCCACTTGCACATTGGTAACAAATAAAAATATAGATTTTTGTATGTGTGTTGTCTTTGTATCCTGTGACTTTGCTAAATTCACTTATTAGTTCAAGGAGTTTCTTCTGTGGAAACCCTGAGATTTTCTATGTAGACAATCACATCATCTGATCATAGAAAGCTTTATTTCTTTTTTTTTTTCCAGTTGATGCCTTTTATGTCCTTTTAAAGCTATTTCCATTCATAACATCTCTAACACAAAATTTGTGCATTTTTCCACATCAACAACCAGCTCTCACACCAACTGGGTATCCTACAATTCAATTCAGTTCTGACACTATCTAAATTAGCACAGACCCCACAGGTTAAGGGCTCAGTCCCACAAGACTGTCCTCCTTGCCCCTCACAAGTCCCAGCATTGTTACCTGTACTTCTGACAAACCAGCTATAAATCATGGGTTTCCATGGCCCCCTTATCAGGTTCACGGTTTGCTAGAATGGCTCACAGAACTCAGGAAAATACTGCACTTATTATTATGAATTTATTATAAAGGATACAACCCAGGAACAGTCAAGTGGAAGAGATGCACAGGGTGAGAGATGGTGGAAGATCTCAGAGCTTCCGTACCTTCCCCAAGTGCACCACCTTCCCAGCACCTCCATATTTTCATCAACCTGGAAAGCCATGATTTTATGGTTTTACGGAGTTTTCTCTTTTTTTTTGCACTGTGCTGGCTCTTCCTTGTGGTGCACAGGCTGTTCATTGCACTGCATGGGCTTTCTCAAATTGTGGCACACATGAGCGTCTCTTGTTGCAGAGCATGGGCTCGAGAGGGCACAAGCTCAGTAGTTGTGGTACACAGGCTCTCTAGTTGTTGTGTGTGGGTTTAGTTGCCCCACGATGGGGCAGAAGACTCTTGTGAGTCCCTTGGACAGCAAGGAGATCACAAGGAAATCAACCCTGAATTTTCATTGGAAGGATTGATACTGAACCTCCAATGCTTTGGCCACTTGATATGAAGAGCTAACTCACTGGAAAAGACCCTGATGCTGGGAAAGATTGAGGGCAAGAGGAAAACAGTGCAACAGAGGACAAGATGGTTGGATGGCATCATTGACTCAATGGAAATGAGTTTGAGCAAATTCAAGGAGATAGTGAAGGACAGGAAAGCCTGGTGTGCTTCATTTCACGGGGTTGCAAAGAGTCAGACATGACTTAGCAACTGAACAATGAATGTGTGGGATCTTAGCTTCCCGACCAGGAAATGAACCTGCGTCCCCTAGAACCTGCGTTGAAAGGTGGATTCTTAATCACTGGACCACCAGTGAAGTCCAGCTGAGGTTTCATTATGTAGGCATGATTAACTGAATCATTGGCTATCATGATTAGCTCAGTCTCCAGCCTCTTCTTCTTCCCCAGAGACTGGGAGGATAGAGCTGAGAGTCCCGATCCTCTAATTATGCCTCTGTCTTCCTGTGACCAACATCCACCCTGAAGCTATCTAGGTGCTGCCAAGAGTTGCCTTGAAAGAACAAAAGATTGCTGTCTCTCCTACCAGGAAATTCCCTGGAATCTGGGAGCTCTGTGTCAGGAACCAAAGACCCAATGCATATTTCTTGTTGGTTACATGCAGCTCTGACTTCCACCTTGCAGGCACCCCCTGGCTCTCTCACTTGTTTCTTCTAGGGAAAGCCAGATGCCATGTTGTGAGCTGCCCTGTGGAGAGGTCTCCATGGCAAAGAATTACATGACCTCTAGCCAACAGCCAACAGAGACCTGAGACCTGCAGGACAACAGCCTGGAAACAACTGCTTGAGAGAGTTTGAAGCAGATAGTTCAGCCATAGCCAAGTAATGAATGAATCCTCGAGTTCATCTCCATCTCAACAGCAGCAGGGCAGGGCTGAGAGAGGATAATGACAGAGTCGGGCCCTCAGGAGAGAACTGTGGGCTTCACTGTAAGAAGGAGTGGTCTCCACACCAAGCAAGGCAGGGGGACTGGGACTTGGTTGGGACTTGATCCTCAACCATGCCCCATAGTCAGGGGTCAGCACGCTGGTTGAGCTAAAGACCTGGCATGATGCTGTTGGAGGACCAGGAGTTGCAGTCAAGCTCTGGGGTCAGGACAGTCCCACAGTGGCCCCAGAGGGACAGGGAGGGGAATTCAGTGACCCTAAAGTCAGGTGGGGGAGGATGGCCTGTGCACAGGCCCTGAAGGTCTGCAGCGCAGTGCTCATGGGCAAAGGATAAAGGTGGTGAAAGCTGCACAGGACCTGCGGGGCCTGAGTGGTAGGCCACGTCCTGAGCCAATAGTTTGGAGTCATAACCGAAACTAGCCCCAGTTCTGACACCTGGGCCTGGGGAGATGGGGCCCCAAGTGGGCTGGGAGAGACAGAAGCAGGGGCTGAGACGGGAGCCATTGGACCCCATGACTCACCTGCTTTCACTGACAGCTGAGCTGAATTTCAAATTTTTATTTAAAAAATATTTATTTAGAATATACTGTGGGGATTCCCCTGGTGGGATAGTGGCTAAGACTCCTTGCTCCCAATTCAGGGGGGCCCAGTTCAATCCCTGGTCAGGGAACTAGATCCCACATGCCACAACTAAGAGTTCACATGCTTCAACTAAAGATCCCCCACTCCACATCAAGACAGAAGATCCTATGTGCCACAACTAAGACCCTACACAGCCAAATAAAAATATTGTTTAAAAAATCCCTTTATAAGATGTAGTGTATATCAGTCAGAACTTTATACCCATTAACTCGTTTAATCTTCACCACAATCCTCTGCCGAAGGAATGGTTATTGATTCTGCTTCACAGGTGAGAATTCTAAAGCACAGAGAGATGAAGTATTTTGCCCAAATTCACCCAGGTGAGGAATTCAAATACTGCAGCCTCTAGAGTCCTTGCTCTTGATCACCTGGAAAGAAAATAATGACCTTCCAAACTGGACATATCTCTTGTTCTGCCAGAGGTCGCAAGTAACAAAGGAGCCATAAAATTATTAGAACAACGCAGAGTATAAACAGAAAAGGAAAATTAGGCCAGGTTTGGACATAGTTATGTGGGCATGAAGTCTACAGCTAGTTTTAAACACTCTGTATCATAAGCAGGTCTTTGGAAATGAAATTAGCCAGTCAGAAACATGATAGCCCAGCTCAGGATGTCATGAGACTGGGAAATCAGGGAAGGAAAGCACTTGGATGGGGAGGAAGAAGGGTTGGGAGTGGTCCAGAGTAGCTCATGGGGTCCCTAGAATGGAAAGCAGAGAGGGGCATGTGCCAGGGGGTCTGAGGAGACCCCTGGTCCCAGGGATGGGAAGCTTTGGTACTTAGGAATATTCCAGGCCAGCTGCTGGGCAAGAGCAGAGCCGCCCTTGGCAGTGGATTTGAGCTGGCAGGATGCAGACAGCATCTAGCCCAGGAGAACTCTTCTCCATGCTCCCACACTGCTGATGGGTCTGGGGTTGGCAAGAGAGGGCAAACTCTATTGGATTCCCTCATCCAATTCTCTTAATGAGCCCCATAGGAGCTCCAGCTGTCAATCATACTGGCTCCCAGCCCAACCTTTATCTTAGGGAAGAGACTAATGAGCAGAGATGCTGAGCAGCAGGTCTGGCCAGGAGGGGGTGACTAAAGATTAACAACATTGTAGAGGACCCAGTGCCTCCTCTCACTGAGAGGATGAAGATCCTAGGACAGTTAGGGTCCCTGAACAATCAGACTATTTTCTTTCCTTTGAATTTTCAAGGCCTTGGAACTTCCCTGGTGGCCCAGTGGTTAAAACTCTGTGCTTCCAATGCAAGAGGCATTGGGTTTGATCCTTGGTTGGGGAACTAAGATCCCATGGTAAGGCCAAAAAATTAAAAAAAAAAAAATTTTTTTTTTAATGTCCAAGAAAGCATAGACTGCTTTCCTCTTCCATATTCCTGCTGAGTGTCAGGTTTCTGGGGGAGAGAGTAAAGCTTGGGGGCCTAATTCAGATCAGGTATTGCTCTTACAGAACGAGCAAAGAGAACCTGGGAGGAGGAGTAAAGCCATCAGCAGAGAGGCTGGAGGAGACACGGAGCATAGTTTTGTTGAGTTAGGGATCTAAGCCCACAGAAACCTAAGCAGGCCTTAGCTGAGTTCTGTGGATCAGGGTCCATCACAGACTCCAGTCAGAATGTGAGTAAGGTTATGGTCTCATTTAAAAGCTTACCTATAGAAAGTGTCTGTTCCAAGCTTTCATGTGGCTACTGATAGGATTCAGTTCCTCAGGGTTGGTTGGACTGAGTTCATCTCTGGCTGTTGACTGACAGTCACCCCCAGCTCCATGTCAAGTGTGTCTCTCCTTAGATCAATTCAAGCAAGATGGAAGTCACATTCTTTTTTAGGCTAAGCTGGAAAGAGACATCCATTGCATTTGCCCACTTCTTTGTTAGAATCAGGGGCTTTCCTGGTGGCTCAGAGAGCAAAGAATCTTCCTGCAATGCAAGAGTCTTGGGTTCGATCCCCTGGAGAAGGTAATGGCAACCCACTCTAGTATTCTTGCCTGTACAATTCCATGGACAGAGGACCCCAGTGGGCTACAGTCTATGGGGTGGCAAAGAGTCAGACATGACTGAGTGACTAACACCTGTTAGAATCAAGGGACTGTGTCTAGCCCATATTCCATGGGAAGTTATTACCCAAATATATAAATACAGTAGGGGGATCAATTGGGAGCCATTTCGGAAGCTGCCTACCAAGCAAGCATTCTCAAAATTCTCTTCTTCTGAGGGTTTGTAAACACCACACTTGCTAACTCCTCCCCCTTGCAGCCTTCAGAGATGTTGGTGGACCTCAGCTGTCTTCTGTTCTCACACCACACCTTTTTCCTGACTGAACTCAACAATCTCCTTACCACTGCAGACTCTGGGGTTCACTCCATTAGAAGTACTCAGAGGTAGCAAGGTGGCTCAATGACAAGATGAGACTTAAAAAAAAATACAAAGAATAATAGAGTGAATAGTCATGTATTCATCACCTAGTTTAAGAAATGAAACAATATTAATCCAGGACTTCCCTGATGACTTAGTGGTAAAGAATCCACTGCCAATGCAGGGTTCGATTCCTGGTCCGGTAGGATCCCACATGCCACGGATCAACTAAGCCCACGCGTGTGTGTTAGTTGCTCAGTTGTGTCTGACTCTTTGTGACCCCATGGACTATAGTCCACCAGGCTCCTCTGTCCATGGAATTCTCCAGGCAAGAACACTGGAGTGGGTTGCCATTCCCTTCTCCAGGGGATCTTCCCATACAGGGATCGGACCTGGGTTTCCTACATTGCACGGAGATTCTTTACCGACTGAGCCACCAGGGAAGCTCAACTAATCCCATCTGCCACAAACTGTTGAGCCAGTGCCCCAAAGCCCAGGAACTGCAACTGCTGAAGCCTGCTAACCCTAGAACCTGTGCTTTGCAACAAGGGAAACCACCGCAGTGAGAAGCCTGCATACTGCAGTGAAGAGTAGGCTCCTGTCCCCACCTCGCTTACTCTCCACAACTAGAGAAAAGCCCACACAGCAACCAAGACCCAGCACAGCCAAAAATAGATAAATAAATAAAATTATTTTAAAAATGTGAATTCAGTTGAAGCTCCTGGGTCCCCCTCCCCCATTTATATCCCTATCCTTCTTTCTATTGTACTTATTTATTTTATGTGCCAGGTCTTAGCTGAGGCATGCAAGATCTTCAATTTTCACTGTAGCATGCAGGATCTTTTCTTTTAGTTGTGGCATGTGGGACCTAGTTTCCTGACCAGGGATCAAACTCAAGCCCCCTGTATTGGGAGCTCAAAGTCTTAGCCACTGGACCACCAGGGAAGTCCCTTCAACCTACCTCTTAGAAGCAACTGCTGTTCTCAGTTTGGTGTTGTATTATGTATTATGTGCTTCTTCATACTCCTACTTATTTATGCATTCCTAAGTCATACTTGCTGTTGTTCTGCATGCTTTAGTCTTTATGCAAATGTAATCATATTATGTGTATTTTTCTGCAAGTCACTTTTTTTGCTCACATTATATTTGTGAGATTTATCCCTATTAATACATGTAGCTCTAGTTTGTTCATTTCCATTGCTTCCTAGTATTCCATTGTATACATATACCATAGTGTATGCTTTTGAATGAACATTGTTTCCAATGAGTTCTCTTATAAACAAAGCATGGTGGATGTTCTTATACTTGTCTATTAGGACATGTGTGGAAGAGTTTCTCTAGAGTATATACCAGGAGTAGAATGTGAGATATGTGCAGCTGAAGTTTTCTAGATAATGACTAGCTCTCTGAAGTGGCTGTCCCGATTTATGCTCCAACCACTAATGTGTAAGGGTTTAACTTGCTCATGTCCTCAACACATGAAATATCAGGTTTTGAAGTGTTTGCCACTCTGATAGGTGTGAAATTGAAATCTAATTCTGCTGCCAGCACTGTAGTGGACTAGAAATTCTTAGATGACCTCAAACAAATATAAAAATCATTGTTTGTATTGTTTTTCTGGGTTTGCAAGAAGCAGAGAGAAATCTTCAAGGGGAAAATTCCTGAAAAGCAGAGTTGCCTGGACAGTAAATGCTGACAGCCCTGCAATTGGGAGATCAGACCATCAACAAAAGGGCTGGGTGGGGAGCTGGGCCTGAAACTCTGATGGGAGGGTACAAAGGGGGCTGAAGGGGACCCAGGAGACTGGTTGTCTGACCCACCCCCCAGCACAAAGAAATGCAATTCTACTTGGAGGAAATCTTCCCCAGTGTAAACCCTTGGGATTTCCCCCAGATCAAGATAAGTCAAATATGAGCTCACAATCTCTTATCACTACAGAAACACAAAAATGAGAGAGCAACAGGAGATTGTCAGTTACATGGCAGTTTCTGAAGCAAATTAAGTAGAGTGTTTGGAAATTCAAAATATAATCAGGGGAGGGATAAATTAGGAGTTTGGGATTAACACATATACACTACTATATATAAAATAGATAACCAACAAGGACCTGCTGTGGAGCACAGGGAACTCAATACTCTGTGATAATCTGAATGGGAAAACGATCTGAAAAAGAATAGATATATGTATGTGTGTAACTAAACCACTTTGCTGTACACCTCAAACTAGCAACACTGTAAATCAACTATACTCCAACATAAAATTTAAAAATTTTGAAGCATAAACACTCAATAGGTAGACCAATATCCCCCATGAATGCAAATGTAAAATCCTTAACAAATATTAGCAAATAGAATTCAGCAATATGTAAAAAGAATGATGTCCCATGACCAAGTGGAGTTCCGGGAATGCAAGGCTAGTTCAATATTCAAAAATCAATCAATGTGATCTACCATGTAAACAGACTAAAAAAGAAATATCACGTGATCAGATCAATTGATGCAGAAAAAACATGTAAAAAATTCAACACCCATTCATGATTTTTTTAAAAAAAATACTCAGAAAAATAAAGGGGTGAATCTCCAGAGAATTATGCTGAGTAGAAAAAGTTTATTCACAAAGAATATACACTGTATGATATAACATTAAAAGAAATTAAAGAAGGAGGATTCAATCCCTTGGTCGGGAAGATCCCCTAAAGGAGGGCATGGCAAACCACTCCAGTATTCGTGCCTGGAGAAACCCCATGGACAGAGGAGCCTGGCAGACTGTAGTCCATAGGGTCACAAAGAGTTGGACACTACTGAAGCAACTGAACATGCACGCAGGCATGTATGTTATTATGTAGCTTCAGTTAACCACCATGGAGGCGCTTGAAATGATCCTCAAACTTCAGTGTCCATCACAATCCCTCAGGAGTTTCTAAAAACTGCATTCACTCCCTCCCACACCCAGGGGTGCTAATACAGTGGGTCTGGGGCAGGGCTCAGAAATGCAGACTCTCAAGGCATTCATATCTGAGTGACTCCCCTTGGAAGGGGTCCTGCCACTGGGTGTCTTGGAAATGAAGTCAGATTACAATTCTGGCTCTATCTCAGACCTGCGATTCACTTCACCCTTGTGGGCCTGTTTCCTGGTCTTCAGACCAGAGATAATAATGTCTGCCTGCCTTCCTCATCCTATGCTATGTAGACCAATAGAGATGATAGCTCAGAAAATCTTGGTAAACAACCAGGCACCCTCAAGATATAAGGAAAGACAGTGATGAGTCAAGCTGCATAACCAGTGGCGGTGTGTGTTCAAGTCCTATCACAGGCCGTGTGATACCGCATGGCAGAGCATCTCAGATAAGAAGACGTAGGGCTTGGACCGAGTGGTTCTCAACCATGTCTGACCAACAGACTCACCTGCCGATGACAGGGGCCACCTCCGGAGTTCTGATCTAATAGGTCTGGAGTGAGGCCAGAGCATCCGTGTGTTTTAAGAAACTTGCTGCCTGATTATCACGCAAAGCCTAGGCTGGACCACAGGCTAAGTGATCTTAACGGCCTCTGTCAATTCTAAAAATGATCCAGGGCCGTCTGGGGCTTGCCAAGCCAGAGAAGCAGATGGAAGTACAAGATGGACTGGGGCTCTGCTGCAGTCCTCAGCTTCCCCATCCCTGCTCAACTCCAGTACAACCCTCTTCCCCACCAGCCAGCCCATCAGTTTGCCATGGCGAGAGCAGCTTAGGGTGTAAGGGGTCACAGTTGTGCACTGGGCAGTTGGCCCTGAGACACAATCCCATGCAGTCTCTGGGGGGAGGGGCAGGTAGCTCTGGGGGCGCGGGGTGAGGGTGTCAGGTGTCTGGAGGGGCCAGCTTGTGGTGCTGAATAGTTTGCCAATCTTGGGTAATGAGGGCTTCCAGCTGGGGACTGCTTCATTTTTACAAACTGTTTTAGAAGTCTTGTTGTTTCATTAAAATAGCACTTGATCATCATCTTAAAAAAAAAAGAAAAGAAAACTTCAAAAATATATAACAAGGTAGGGATAAAAGAAAAACTCAAAATCACATGTAATGCTATCATCTGGCAATAAACTCTGTTAACATTTTGGAATATTTCCAAATATCGGTTCATGTCATGACCCTGACACTGATGTGTTTACATTACAATAGGAGAAAGCTGGGCCTCGTGTGGATTATCTCATGATATCAGAACAGGACACGGGGTCAGTACTCCTGTGACTCTGTTCTCACAGATAGAGAAATGGCTAAGACACCTGCCTAGGAGCGCCAACACTACTGCTCACTCCTCCCAATCACTAAAGCAGATGCAGTGCCCAATAAAGGTATCCTTCAAAAGAGAAAGCTTTGTGTCCTTTTTTCCCTTAATATCTCCTGACATTTCCCCCCAAATCATTGAAATGCTTCTTTTGTTCACCAATAACCAAAGAAAAGCAGGGGAGGGTGGGATGAACTGGGGGATTAGGATACACATATACGCATTACCATTATGTGTAAAATGGCTTTCTTGGTGGCTCAGACAGTAAAGAATCTGCCTGCAATGCAGGAGACCTGGGTTCAATCCCTGGGTCAGGAAGATCCCCTGGAGGAGAGCAACCCACTCCAGTATTCTTGACTGGAGAATTTCATGGACAGAGGAGCCTGGCGGGGCTACATTCCGTGGGGTCACAAAGAGCTGGACACGACTGAGCAACCACTAAATAGCTAGTGGGAAGATGCTATAGAGCACAGGGAGAACAGCTCAGTGCTCTGTGATGAACAAAAGGGATGGGAGGGAGGGCTGAGAGAGAGGGGATATATATATACATATAGTGATTCACTCTGTGAATCAGAAACTAGCACAGTATTATAAAGCAATTATATTAAAAATAAAAAAGATTAGATGTACAAGCAAAAAAAAAAAAAGCAAATCAAAGGAAAATACCGTTTTCACATAGAACACTGACAACTTTTTGATGTATCACACACATGAATATGTTCAAATGCCTTGATTCAGTAATCTCATTTCTAGAAACCTATCCCAGGGAAATGGAGATGCAGTGGAAGGTTTTGTTACTTTCAGTGCGGCATTATTTAGAGCTGTGAAAAAGGTTGCGGGGACTTCCCTGGTGATCCAGCGGTTAAGAATCTGCCCTGCAATGCAGGAGACTTGGGTTCGATCCCTGGTCAGGGAACTAAGCTCCCACATGCTGCGGAGCCACTAAGCCAGAATGCCACAATGAAAGATCCCATGTGCCCACAACTAAGACTCAATGCAGCCAAATAAATAAAAATTTTTTAAAAGGCTACGGAAAATTATTTGAATGTATACTATGTAGACTCTTCTTTCAGAAAATTACGCTACCACTAAAAATCATGTTAGAAAGTGTATTCACTGGCACGTGAAATTATTTCCAGGAAATATAAAGCAAAAAAGGCGGGGGGATATGATCCAAATTTGTTAAGTTTGCAAAATGCATGTTTTGCTGCTGCTGCTAAGTCGCTTCAGTTGTGTCTGACTCTGTGAGACCTCATAGACGGCAGCCCACCAGGCTCCCCCGTCCCTGGGATTCTCCAGGCAAGAACACTGGAGTGGTTAGTTGTTAACTCGTGTCTGACTCTTTGAGACTTCCTGGACTGTAGCCTGCCAGACTCCTTTTTCCACGGGCTTCCCCAGGCAAGAATACAAGAGTGGGTTGCCATTTCCTCCTCCAGAGGATCTACCCACTCCAGGCATACAACCCACGTCTCCTGCATTTCCTGCATTGGCAGGCAGATTCTTTTAACACTGAAGCTCTAAGTTTGCAAAATGAATCCATATGAATTAAGCAAAAGTTCAGTCATCTTGTTACCCCACTCCCCCAAATTAAAAGGGTAGGGGGGGTGCAGAGTCTCTTCAAATGTTTAGGGTATGTTTAAGATGAACTGAATTCAGATGTAAGATCATGGCATACTCACAATTCCCTTTGTGGGTGTGAGGAACTGACAGTCTGAGCAGAGACAGACAGCTAGACGAGTTGGAGGGGAGACCTGTATGAGAGCCAGAAGGGACCTGCCCAGGTAAAATCCTGAGTCAGGGCAAAAAAACTGGTTTCGGACATGTGCCCCAAAGCCACAGTGCCAAGGACAGAGCCTCCATGTTGTAGATGCCAATTTGCAAGCAAGTTGCTTCTCTCATAGATAACCATGAGGTTCAGCTCCCCAGAGAGTAGCAGAAGGCTGTGTTTATGTAATGATGGCTAACGACACCCGAGGAATGCCGGACGGGTCAGGGTTTGCAAACATGAATAGGAACAGCCCAGAAGAATGGTTCACTGTTATTAACTGTATCTCTGAGTGGTGGGATTAACTAATAATTTTATATTTTGGCTATTTCTGTATTTTCTACATTTTTTTTATCCTGAATAAGTATTACTTAAAAAATTCTTCTTAAGGAAAATTTCGAATATACCAAAAGCAAAGAAACTACTAACGTGAATTTTTGTGTGTCTATCACTCAGCTTCTACTATATTCATCATTCGGCCAAACATTTCATCTATTCACATCCCAACTTTGTTTTTTCTAGAGGAATTTTTATTTTTTGGCCGTGCTGCATGGCTTGAGCGATCTTAGTTCCCCAACCAGGGATTGAACCAGGACCACAGCAATGAAAGTGCAGTGTCTTAACCACTGGACAACCAGGGAATTTTGTTTCTGGAGTATTCTAAAGCAAATTCCATTGTTCTATCTTAGGCCAGTGGAAGCGCCGAAAGATTGTCTCCTGTGCCCTTTTAAAATGGCTCCATGAGTCTTTGACAGCTTCTGTGCTTTCTGACAGAAGGTGTCCCCACTTATGGTAGACTTAAAAATGGTCATAAATTCCTTTCATTTCTGTATGCATGCCCTTTTGTTTATTTATTTATGTTTGGCTGCCCTGAGTCTTCATTGCTGCATGTGGGCTTTCTCAATGCAGCAGGGGAAAATAGACATAAAAAAAAAGTATATTTTTGTGACGAGAAACATTTATGAATGGGTTTTACATGGACTGGTAATTTGAGGTGTTCTGTTCCTTTGTGCGCTGTCTGCGCTGAACTGACACATTCAGCAATGGCTCTTAGTCCATTTGGGCTACTATAATCAACTATCAGAGGCTTCCCTGGTGGCTCAGTGGTAAAGAACCTATCTGCCAATGCAGGAGATGTGGGTCCGATCCCGTATGGGAAGATCCCCTGGAGAAGGAAATGGCAACCCACTCCAGTCTTCTTGCCTGGAGAATCCCATGGACAGAGGAGCCTATCAAGCTACAGTCCATGGGGTCGCAAAGTTGGACACAACTTAGTGACTAAACAATAACAACGATTGACTATCGTAGATCAAGTGGCTTACAAACAGCAGAAATTTACTTCTTATAGTTCTGAAGACCGGTAATTTCGAGATCAAGGCACTAGCAGATTCAGTGAGACCCACTTCCTGGTTCATAGAGCTGTGTTTTCACTGTGTGGAAGTGAAGGGGCAGGGGAAGGATCTCTTTTATAAAAGCAGTACTCATTCATGAGGACCCCACCTCTGTGACCTAATCACCTCCCAAAGGCCCCACAGTCAAATGCCATTACATTGGGCATTAGGATTTAATGCATGAATTGTTAAGGAACACATTTAGTCTAGCTGACTCCAAAATTTAAAGACACTTAGCTACAAACATGTCGATGATGCTGTGAAAGTCCTGCACTCAATATACCAGCAAATTTTGAAAACTCAGCAATGACCACAGGACTGGAAAAGGTCAGTTTTCATTCCAATCCCAAAGAAAGGAAATGCCAAACTGCTGCACAATTGCAGTCATCACACGCTAGCAAAGTAATGCTCAAAATTCTCCAAGCCAGACTTCAACAGTATGTGAACCGTGAACTTCCAGATGTTCAAGCTGGATTTAGAAAAGGCAGAGGAACCAGAGATCAAATTGTCAACATCCGTTTGATCAATGAAAAAGCAAGAGAATTCCAGAAAAACATCTACTTCTGCTTTATTGACTATGCCACAGCCTTTGACTGTGTGGATCACAACAAACTGTGGAAAATTCTGAAAGAGATGGGAAATATGAGAAATGTGTATGCGGGTCAGGAAGCAACAGTTATAACTGGACATGGAACAACAGACTGGTTCCAAATTGGGAAAGGAGTACGTCAAGGCTATATATTGTCACCCTGCTTATTTAACTTACATTCAGAGTACATCATGAGAAATGCTGGGCTGGAAGAAGCACAGCTAGAATCAAGATTGCCAGGAGAAATATCAATAACCTCAGATACGCAGATGACACCACCCTTATGGCAGAAAGCAAAGAAGAACTAAAGAGCCTCTTGATGAAAGTGAAAGAGGAGAGTGAAAAATTTGGCTTGAAACTCAACATTCAGAAAACTAAGATCATGTCATCTGGTCCCATCACTTCACGGCAAATGGATGGGGAAACAATGGAAAAACAGTGACAGATTTTATTTTGGGGGGCTCCAAAATCACTGCAGATGGTGACTTCAGCCATGAAATTAAAAGACACTTACTCCTTGGAAGAAAAGTTATGACCAACCTAGACAGTATATTAAAAAACAGAGACTTTACTTTGCCAACAAAGGTCCATCTAGTCAAAGCTATGGCTTTTCCAGTAGTCATGTATGGATGTAAGAGTTGGAGTATAAAGAAAGCTGAATGCTCAAGAATTGATGTTTTTGAACTGTGGTGTTGGAAAAGACTCTTAAGAGTCCCTTGGACAGCAAAGAGATCCAACCAGTCCATCCTAAAGGAAACCAGTCCTGAATATTCATTGGAAGGACTGAGGCTGAAGCTGAAACTCCATTCCTTTGGCTACCTGATGTGAAGAACTGACTCATTTGAAAAGACCCTGATGCTGGGAAAGATTGAAGGCAGGAGAAGGGGACAGCAGAGGATGAGATGGTTGGATGGCATCACCGACTTGATGGACATGAGTTTGAGTAAACTCCGGGAGTTGGTGATGGACAGGGAGGCCTGGTGTGCTGCAGTCCATGGGGTCACAAAGAGTTGGACATGACGGAACAACTGAACTGACTGATGTACAAACAACAGCTATTTGACAAGTAAAGGGGCTAATTACTGTACATGGCTTCTAGAACCTTCAAATAGGTCTTCCCTGGTGGTTCAGTGGTAAAGAATCCACCTGCCAGTGCAGGAGACACGGGTTTGATCCCTGATCCAAGAAGATCCCATATGCGAAAGAGCAACTAAGCCCATGTGCCACAGCTATTGAGCTATTGAGTGCTCTAGAGCCCAGGAGTTGCAAATACTGAAGCCCTCGAGCCCTAGAGCCTGAGATTTGCAGCAAAAGTCATAACAATGAGAAGCCTGCCCACTGCAATGAAGAGTAGCCCCCACTCTCTGCAACCAGAGAAAAGCCCACATAGCAACGAAGATCCAGCATAGCCAAAAATAAAAAATTAATAAATAAAAATTTTTTAAAAAATAAATTAGTAGTTACCTTGGGCTGGGGTGGATGGTGGGGGGCAGGAGTGGGGTGGTGGTTATAGCTAAAGAGTACTGGATTTCTTCCTGAGATGATGAAAACTTTCTAAAATTGACTATGATGATAGTTGCATACACTTGTCAATATACTGACAATCACTGAATTGTACACTTGCAATGGATGTAGCACATGGTATATGAATCATATCTCAAAAAAACTTTAAAATTTTGTGCAAAGGGAAGAAACCAGTTAATTTCAAAAAAGGTTAGCTAAGCTTACCTTATTGTTTTTTTTTCAAGAATGTTTGAGGCGTTCCCTGGTGGTCCAGTGGCTAAGATTCCGAGATCCCAAGGCCTGGGTTTGATCCCTGATCAGAGAACTAGATCTCGCATGCCACAACTAAGAGATTCCACAGGCCTCAATGAAGATCCCGAGTGGTACAACTAAGGCCCAGCGCAGCCAAAGAAATAGATATATAAATAAATAAACACTTTTTAAAAAAGAATGTTTGACTATAAAGTAATTTTTACTTTTCAGTGGGGGAAAAAAACACATACACATATCACACCTCGTTAACATCTAGTAGAGTAGAAATTTGTAGTAAAACTTCAGATCTTTTTGTGTTGTGTGCTAAGTCACTACAGTCATGTCTAACTCTTTGTGACCCAATGAACCTTAGCTCGCCAGGCTCCTCTGTTCATGGGATTCTCCAGGCAAGAATAGGGGGTTGGGTTGCTATTCCCTCCCAAGGGGATTTTCCCAATGAAGGATCGAACTCGAGTCTCTCAGATCTCCTGCATTGGCAGGCGGGTTCTCTACCACTAGTGCCATCTGGGAAGATCTTTTTGGATAATGTTAAATACTTAAATGTAGGAAACTTTTTTTAAGGAAGGTTAAAACTTTCCTCACCTACACCAGTGATATGCACTCGAGTTAATATTCTTTGTGACTGGAGAAACCACAGAAAAAGATTGTGTTAATAAGTTAAGCAAAATGCACTCTCCCAGGGCGGGGGAAAATAGCATTCTCTACTCAAAAGAGCACTGTCAATTATTATTGGGTGATTATATGTACATTTTACAAGCAAGCTAATGTACCATGAGCTGTAGGTATAATTTTTATGCAAGGTCCCCTGCGATCTAAAAATAATTGTAAAAAATAAAAATAAAAATAATTGTAAGAGTTCCTTTGGAATAAAAAGACTGGAAAAGATTGCTCTGTAGTAACAATTTATGCTTTCATTTTTTCTTTACAAAAATATCACCAAATACATTTGCATATTCATATTTCCATATTTTTCTTACCCAAAGGACAGCATTCTGTGCACCAACCTGTACCTTTTTTTTTTTCTCATTGAGCAGTATATCCTGGGATCACTGCATAGAGGTAGGTAGGTATCTTAAACAGCTTGGACTGTCACAACAAAGGCACTTCCCTGGTAGTCCAGTGGCTAAGATGCCATGCTCCCACTGCAGGGCGCCTGAGTTTGATCTCTGGTCAGGGAACTAGACCCCACATGCCACAACTAAGAGTTCACTTGCGGCAACTAAAGATTCTGCATGCTGCAAAGAAGATCGAAGATCCTGTGTGCTGCAGCTAAGACCCAGTGCAGCCAAATAAATAAATAAATAAATATTTTTAAAATACTGTAGACTGGGTGGCTTATACAACAGAAATTAATTTTCTCACAGTTCTAAAGGCTGGGAGTTCAAGATCAAGACACTAGCATGATGAGTTTCTGGTAAGAGCTTTCTTCCTGGCTAACAGAAGGCTGCCTGATCACTGTGTCACATGGCAGGGAGAGTAAGCCCTTCAGTATCTCTTCTCATAAGGGCACTAATCCCATAATGAGGGCCACACCCTGATGACCTCATTTAAACTTAATTACCAAAAGGCTCCATCTCCAAATATTAATATTATCACATTGGGGGTAGGGCTTCAACATAAGAATTTTGAGGGAAGGAACACAATTTAGATCATAGCAGTGGAGATTGTTCTCATTGCTTTTTACAACTGTATAGTACTCCATTTTCATAGAGGCAATATTCAACCTGTCCTTATTGATAGATATTTGCATTGTTTACAGATAGTGCTGCAATAAACTCCATGTTTGTATGTCATTTCATAGTTTTACCTGTGACTCCAGGTGGCACTAGTTGTAAAGAACCCACCTGCCAATGCAGGAGACATAAGAGACACAGGTTCGATCCCTGTGTCAGAAAGATCCCCTGGAGGAGGGCACAGCAACTGACTCCAGTATTCTTGCCTGAGAATCCCACGGACAGAGAAGCCTGTCTAGCTACAGTCTATAGGATCGCAAAGAGCTGGATACAACTGAAGCAACTTAGCAAGCATGCACTCTGTGATAGATTCCTAGGATTGCTAAATCTAAGAGTGAATGCATATTTAATTTGCTAGATATTGCCAAGTTGCCACCCATTAAGATTATATCACTTTGCTTTTCGTGAGTAATGGGCAAGCCTCACTTCCTTTATCTCACCATCAAAGTATGCTGTCAACTTCTGGATTTTGCCAATCTGATAGGGGAGAAATACTATCTCAGGGTAATTTTAACAAGCACTTCCCTTATTAACAAGCATTTCCTTCAATCTTATGAAATAGGCTTAGCATCTTTGCCATTTGCATTTCTTTTTCTACTATGTTTGTGTATTTTTCTTGTTTTGAAAATCAGGAACACTTCATATATTAGAAGTATTAGCCTTCTGTGATGCAAGCTGTAATACCTTTTCCCTATTTGTCAATTTGTCTTTTGAAAATTTATGGTTCTCTCTCTCTCTGTCTGTCTCTTTATCTCTCTAATTTATCTCCCATAAAGCATGTTTATGTCTTTTCAGTGAAAGTTATCAATTTTTTCCTTCAACTTCTTCTGATTTGTGAAATTATGAATGTTTACCCCACTCCCAGGCTATAAAGAAACGCGCTCAGATTTTCTTCTAGTATTTATGTGTTTTCATTTTTCATACTTAGATCTCTTATTCATTTACCATTTACTCCAGCTTAGCAAAAGAATGAATCTCATGTTACTTTTTTCCATATGGTCTCGATACCATTTGTTAAAAGTTTTTTCCCCACTGATTTGAAATACAACCTTTTCTTGTATGCCAAATTTCCTTTTGCACCTAGACCTATTTCTGGATTTGTATTCAATTCCAGTGGTCTGTCTGTTCATGTGTCACTTCTGTGCTGTTTTAATTATAACATTTAGCTATAAAATTTTAATGTCTTTGAGGGCTAGACTCTACTTTTCTCTTAAGGAATTTTACTAGCAATTCTTGCTTGTTTATTCTTTCCTTTTGGAAGAATAAACTTTGTATAATAAATTCGTTCAACCCTACAAAATAAACAATCAAAACCCAATGATAATTTCCACCGAGATCATGACTAGTAAGTACATCACTTAGCTGACAGAGAATTGGCAACTTTACAAACTGAATCTTCCAATCCGAAAGTGAGATGGATCAATTTGTTCCAGTCCACTTTTGTGTCTTTCATGTGTGTTTCATCGATTTTACTCATAGAGGTTTTGCACATGTCTTTTAGATCTACAGTAGATATTTTATTTTACTTTTGCTATTTTAAATGTATCTTCTCTTTCATTATATCTTCTGATTGCTTAGTATATACATGAAGGCTACTGATTTCTACATGTTAATTTTATATCGTTACTTTACTAAATTTTTTTATTGTTTGTGATAGTTTTTCCTTCAATCCTTTCGGGTGTTCCAACTAAACAATTGTCTACAAAGAGAGATAGGGCTTTTGTTTGTTTTGTTGCTGCAAAACATTAATGTTTCCATTTGGTCTAAGGCTTGAGAGAAGATTCCACGGTGGTTAAAGAGCTGCCTAGTGCCTATGGATATAGGATCAGGCTGAAGCTCTGACATCAGGTGGGGAGCAGAGAGACTCCTCAAAGGCTGCTGGGCTCCGGTGACTCCTGGTCCTTCTGGAAGGTAACACTTTTCAAGAGATACTCTCCCAGCCCAGACTAGGGCTGGACAGCCTGCAGAAATTAGTCAGGTCGTGGTCCAACTTCTTCCAACATGTGAGTTTCACTTGTTCATCCAGGAAGTGGTTCTCCAGGAAGTCACAGAGATGGGATGGGGGTTGGGTGGACCAAGCCCAAGGTGTGCAAATCCCCACAAGCCTAGTTCAAGCTCTTCTCCAGGGCCATAGAGTCTTCCGTGGTGTCCAGGGTTTTACACTTTTCATCTTGAGACAGCTTTTGCAGGTCCTGAAGAGGGTGTAGTCATTGTGCTGATTTTCCCTCTTCTAGAGGCATGAGGTACGCTGGTGCTTCTTATGGTCAACACTCGGAAGAAGGATCTTCTACCTTCTAGAGCCACATCCTTGTGGTCAGAATAGAAGTCCAGAAAGAAGTGGGTATAAGAGGCCAGCAGATGCAGGTTGACCAGGCCATTGACAATGGCTTCCATCTCAGTGGAATAATCTTGATGAAGCTTGGAAGTCCTGGTTGGTGGGCAATAAAGGGCTAACATCAGGGTTGGTTGGTTCCAGAGGGGAATGACCAAGAAGATGGTCTTGGACTTGTGGCTGGAGAGGAGGTTGGAGGGTGGTCAGAGTATGGGGCCCTAGGTCTGTTCCCTCCAAACACTGTTGAAACAAAAGACAGATTGACGGGACCACTGGGCACGCTGCTAAATAGAGATCATTTTATCTCTTTCTTTTCAACATTATATTTCTTATCTAATATGCTTGCCCTCATATAATATGTGTTGGCTAATATAGCCAAAATGATGTTAAACCATAATGGACATAGTAACACTCTTTCTATTCTAATTTCAATATTTCCACATTAATAAGATAAGATGCTAAATACTGGGTAGTTGTATTTAAAATCAAGTTTGAATTGTGTCAAGTGCCTTTTTTACATTATCTTGTGGGTTCCCCTGAAAACAGACAAAGGAGTCTGTGCAAATAGCTTTTAGGGAGGGCAATCCCAGGGGAAGAGAGTGAGGAATAAGAGTAAGTAAAACAGATGGACTTCCTTGGTTGTCCAGTGGTTAAGAACCTGCCTGCAAGTTCAGGAGACATAGGTCTGATCCCTGGCCCGAGAAGATTCCATATGCCCCCAGATAACTAAGCCTGTGAGTCATGACTACTGAAGACCCCACTCTCTAGAACCCAAGCTCTGCAAGAAGAGAAGCCACCACAATGAAAAGCTACTCTGCAACACAGGGTAACCCCTGCTCACTGTAACTAGAGAAAGCCCTCATGCAGCAACAAAGACCCAGAACAGCCAAAAATAAATAAATACTTTTGAGTTTAAATATTCACCTGTAGTTTATTTTGGTTTTCTAAATAGACAATCTCATCCATAAACAATAGGATTTAAAACAAATTTTTTTAAAATTTTAATTGAAGGCTAATTATTTTACAATATTGTGGTGGTTTTTTCCATACATTCACATGAATCAGCCATGGGTGTACATATGTTCCCCATCCTGACCCTCCCTCCCACCTCCCTCCCCATCCCATCCCTCAGGGTCATCCCAGAGCACCAGACCTGAGCACCCTGTCTCATGCATTGAACCTGGACTGGCGATCTATTTCACATATGATAATATACATGTTTCAATGCTATTATCTCAAATCATCCCACCCTCACCTTCTCCCACAGAGTCTAAAAGTCTATTCTTTACATCTGTGTCTCTTTTGCTGTCTCGCATATAGGGTCATCATTACCATCTTTCTAAATTCCATATATATGCGTTAATATACTGTAACAATAGGATTTTGTTTCAACCTCAACCCCCAACTCCTTACAAATTTTTGTTCTCACATATTAGCTAGAACTGCCATTGCTGTTTGTTATTTAGGTGCTAAGTCATGTCCAACTCTGCGATGGATGTAGCCTGCCAGGCCCCTCCATGGATTTCCCAGGTAAGAATACTGCAGTGGGGTTGCCATTTCCTTTTCCAGGGAAAAAAATAATTTTTTAAAAAAGAGTAAGTGAAACAGAGAAAGAGGGACAGCTAGTACACGAATGCATTAACAAATTGGTCACCATTATCCCCTGGAAAAGGGAATGGCTACCCCTTCCAGTATGCTTGCCTGGAAAATCCCATGAACAGAGGAGCCTGGCAGGTGACGGTCCATGGGGTAGCAAAGAGTCGGACACAACTGAGTGACTAATATTTTCACCTACTCTCATAGGTAACTAATGCTTGATTCTGTGAGACCATCTGAGAAGCCATATGAAATGTGCTTCAGAACCATTTACCAGGTAAAGAAAGAGAGACGCTTTTATCCACTGGCTCTTATCCCCCATTGACCAAGATACCTCACACTTCAGGCCTGCACATACATGAGTGCTGAGAAGGTTTCTGCAGGTATCCCATGGCATTATGTCACAAAAACTCTGTAGCAGACAGTAATATTTATTATCTCACAATTTCTGTGGGTCAGGGAGCAGCAGTAATTTAGCTGGGTCGTTCCGGTTCAGTATCTCTCGCAAGGTTTTAGTCAGGATATCCACAGACCCTGCAATCACTTGAAGTCTTAATGAGGGTTGGAAGATTCACTTTCAAGATGACTCATTCATGGCTGTTGACAGGAAGCCTCAGTTCCTTATCACATGTGCCTCTCCATCGGTTGTTTATGTGTCTGCTCACAAGATGGCCACTAACTTCCCTGAGAACAAGTGATCCACAAGGGGAGAAAAATTAAGCTCCACCTCCTGAAGCAAAAATATGAATGAATCTGAGGACATATTTTAAAGTCTGCACATGCCACTAACTTCCCTGAGAACAAGTGATCCACAAGGGGAGAAAAATTAAGCTCCACCTCCTAAATCAAAAATATGAACAAATCTGTGGATATATTTTAAAGTCCACACACCATCATAATATAGGCCAGTTAGATTAGGACTATCTGGGGACTTCCCTGGTGGTTCAGTGACTAAGACTCTGAGCTCCAATGTGGGGGCTGGGGGGTAGGAGGAGTTGGGGGTCAGAGACAGTTCAATCTCTGGCCAGAAAGTTAGATCCCACATACTGCAACTAAGAGTTTGAATGCTGCAACAAAAGACCTGTATTATTGCAACTAAGACCTGGTTAGTTGCAAAATAAAAAGATTAAGATTATCTGAACATCCTGAAGTGCACCACATTGGTCCATCATATCAATAACATCATATTTATTGGATGAAGTGGCAAGTATGTTGGTGCCTTGATAAAGACACGCTCTCCAGAGAACGGGAGATAAATCCTAGGAAGATTCTGGGGGGCCATCACATCAATAAAGTGTTTAGTGATCTGTTTGAGAAGGTAGCACAATACTTGGCAGCTCCTTTGGGTTCTGGAGATAGTATGTCTCATCCTGGGGAAACCTGCTCTGACCTGTTTATTTGATCACATGGAGGACTGACAAATTTGAGTGGGGCCCAGAGCAAGAAAGGGCTCTGCAACTAACTGGTTCACGTGACATTACAAGCGACTCTGCCTTGTGAGCCATGTAATAAAGAAGATTGTGAAAGTAGAGATTTCTATAGTGAAAAAACGATCTATAAAGGGTATAATATGGCAAACCCAAGACAACTATGTGCCACTGAATAAACAGCTCCTGGCATGTTCCTGTGTCACCATAGAGATGCAACATGTGACTGTGTGACGTCACGTGGCCAAGTGGACTACTGTGAGCTTGGTTTCTAGAAGACTTACGAAGTTACAAGGTTGAGTGAGCCCAGCAGCAATCCTTTATAAAACTGAACTATTGGGACTTCCCTGGTGGTCCAGTGGTTAAGAATCCACCTTCCAATGCAGGGGACACAGGTTTGATCCCTGGTCAGGGAACTGAGATTCCACATGCCAAGGGGAAACCAAGCTCATGCACTGCAACTACTCAGCCCGCATGCCACAGCTTAGAGAGAAGCCTGTGGGCTGCAACGAAGATCGCACGAGCCGCAGGTAAGACCCGAAACAACCAAAAATAAATAATTAATGCTTTTAAAAATTGAAGTATAGCATAGCATGGAGGGCCAAAGACAAAGTAATCTGCACATGCAAGTGGTCTAGAACACTATGTCATCGTCCACTGCTGCACTCAGGCCTCTTCCTGAGTTTGTTTGCAGGGTGGTTGAGACAAAAGTCCAGGACTGACTCTGGGGTGAACTGTCTGGATATCCCGGTGCAAGCCAAGAGTGGGCTGCTGATACCGTACACTCTCACTCAGGGGTGATCCTCAAAGAGGATTGAAGGGAAACCCTCCCAAGGGTCAGAGTTTTGGGTGGTACATCTGGTCTTCTACTTTGTGTGGAAAGACAAATGGCCCAAGATGAAAATGCATACAGATTTAAAGGCAGTGGCACATTAGATCAAGGACCTGAAGGGAAGAAGATTGGAAGATTGTGGACAGGATATATATGGAGGTATGTAGATCAACAGCATGGTAACTTTTTCTGTAAATGGTTAAAGGAAGTATTTTAGACTTACTGGCCATATGGTCACTGTTGCCACTATTCACTCTGCTGTTGTACAAAAGCAGCCATAGGGATGATATGTAAATACATGAGCATGGTTTTGTTCCCATATACCTTTTTTAAAAATATATTAATTTATTTGGTTGCATCAGGTCTTAGTTTCGGCATGCAGGATTTTTTTTTTTTTAAGTTGAGCATGCAAATTCTTAGTTGCGGCATGTGGAATCTAGTTCCCTGACCAGGAATCAAACCTGGGCCACCTGCATTGGGGGTGCAGAGTCTTAGCCACTGAACCACCAGGTAAATCCCCTCATAAACCTTTATTTACAAAACAGGCAGTGTGTGGCTTTGGTCTGTGGGCTTTAGTTTGCCAGCTCCTGGTACTGATGAGCCTAAGGAAGGGGGCAAAGAATGTGAACATCTTTGTACCACATTTCAGTATCTACCCCCAGAAGAGCCATCAGACAGAACACTTCAATCAGTGGACGTCAGTGAACCTCTGTTTTTACCCATTCCAGTGCTGGCACAATCAGCACAGTGTTGGAATAGTCATTGTGGAAGGGTTGGTGGCTATGAATGAGCCTAAAAGCATGAGTTTGCATCCACCATAGCATTACTCCTACGCAATGCCCCGTCTACCAGCAGCAAAGGCCTATGCCAGGTCCCTGAGACAGCACCATTCCTCAAGGAGACCAACCAGCCACTTGGACCCAAGCTGACCATTGAACCCCTCTGGAAGGTACATTGCTTCATCTTGACAGGAATTAACATTTGTTCCAGATTACAGTCTTGCTTTTCTGCCTGCAGTGCCTTCAGAAGCACCCTATCTGATGACTTAAGAGTGACCTGCCAGTAGGCAATTCTGCATAACATCCCCTCTTCACCTCTGACCAAGAAACCTAACTTATAGCAAGGGAGGTGTGGAAATCACTATGTGACAAGGGGACCCACTAATCTCATATAACACATACTATAGCACTCAGAAGTTTCTGGACCCTTAAAGTGATAGAATAGCATTTTGAAGGTACAGCTGAGGTACTAGCTTAGAGATGATACCCAACAGGAATGTGGCATTGTTTTCCAGGATGCAGTATATACCCTAAATCAATGTTCATTACATGGTACTGTGTCCGCAATAGACAGACTACAGGAGTTTGGAAACCAAGAGATGTAAGTAGCAGTGGTCTCACCTAGCATCACTCCCACTGGTCCATTTAGGGAATTTAAGTTTCCCACCCCCTCAATTGTAAAAAAAAATTTCATTTATTATTAGCTGTGTTGGGTCTTTGTTGCCGCATGGGCTTTTTCCTAGCTGCAGAGAGCAGGGAGTACTCTTCAGTTCTGGTGTGCAGGCTTCTCATTGCAGTGGCCTCTCTTGTTGCAGAGGATGAGCTCTAGAGCTTGCAGTCTTCAGCAGTTGTAGCTCCCAGGATTTTTAGCACAGGCTCAATAGCTGTCGCTCATGGGCTTAGTTACTCTGTGGCATGTGGGATCTTCCCAGACCAAGGATTGAACCCTTGCTTCCTGCATTGGCAAGCAGATTCTTTACCATTAAGCCACCAGGGAAGCCCCACATCCCCTCAATTTTCAGTCCGAGATCTAGTTTCCAGGGGGGATTGCTTCCACCAGAGGACTTGATAAGAGTTCCCTACACTACTGTCCATCATCTTGGGTTCCTCATGCCAAGAAACTAGCAAGAAAGGAAAGAAATAACCATACTGTCAGGAGTAATTAAATGTTTGTGATCATCAGAAGGAGATGGGGTTACTGTTACTCAACGGAGGTGGGGAGGAATACATTTTGCACCCAAGTGATTGACGAGAAATCTTTTGGTACTCCTTGCCCAGTATTTATGGTAAATGGGCAGGGATGCTGCCAAAGTCTAAGAAAAGTATGGTAACTGTGGGCTTAAACCACCCGTAATGAGGCTCTGGGCCACCCATCAGATAAGCTATCTAGACTGAAGATGACAGAAAGCTGGAATTTGAGACCAGAATGTGGCTAGACTAGAGATTATGGCTTGAAATAGCTGAAGCAGTGAGGGGTGTATTTCATCCCACTAACCTCTCTCTCAAAGGTTTCCCCAGGAAAGAAGATAATGCAGAACCCTGGAGCTGTTTGCAGATGAAGCAAACTGACTATAAAGCAGAAGCAAATACAAGTGGTGCAAGGTATAGACTATAGTGGATCTGTGGTGTCTCACACAAAATTTCCCCTTTAGGACCGAAATGCTCTTTTCCTCAGCTGCTAGAAGTATTGGCTGCCAGTGGCTCACAGCTGACTCTTTCTCAAGAAACTTCTCTGGGCAAAAGAGATATCTTGCCCAAGATTGTGCCCCTACTCTTTTGGCGGTCCATATTCAATGACTTCACTGCAGCTTCCCTGGTGGCTCAGATGGTAAAGAATCTACCTGCAATGAAGGAGACCCAGGTTTGATCTCTGGATGGGGAAGGTCCCATGGAGAAGGAAATGGCTACCGACTCCAGTATTCTTGCCTGGAGAATCCTATGGACAGAAGAACCTGGTGGGTACAGTCCATAGGGTCATAAAGAGTCGGACACGACTGAGCGACTATGCACAACACAACACATTCAATGACGAGTCAGTATGAGAGTACAAAGCCTGGCCTCTTACCTCATTTGGGGGCAAGTCTAAAGGAATATTCCAGCTCTAGGGCTCCAGATCTAGAGATCAACGGAGCCCTCTGTTGCAACTGCTTTGCAGTTCAATTTTTCCATCTGACTCAACTCTGCCTCCTTCCCTAACTTACAGATGTTGCCCCTGAGATTATTGCCCAATGAACCTGCACACAAATCACCTTCTCAGAATCTGTTTCCTGAGAGCGTAACCTAAGACTGCTCTTGTTGCTTTCACTCTCCCAGTCTCCCTTACAGCTATGATACAGAATATACAAGTTGCGCTTTGACAAATGGACATGTCCACTTTGGAACTGAAATGAAGATGAAGGCAAAATTAAGGAAACTACAGAAAACCAAAAACAGTGAGAATTTATTGCCATCAGACCTTTCCTGGAAGAACCGCTAAAGCAAGTTTCTTCAGGAAGAATAAGAAGGATCCCAAGTAAGAGCATGGTGAAACAGGAAGTAATGAAAAGCATCAGCATAGATAAGGATATGAGCAAGTAAATACAAATGACTACTGATTGTTTGGAACAATAACCTAATATTTTGTGTGGTTTGAAGTACATGTAGAATTAAAACACATGACAATGATAGCACAAAAGACAGAGAGCAGATAATGGATTTAAACTGTACTAGGATTCGGACTTCCCTGATGAGACGTCTAGTGGTTAAGACTCTGTACTTTCACTCCAGGGGGCAAAGGTTAGATCCCTTTTGTGTTACAGCTCAGTAGCCCCCACCCTCAAAAAATAACTGTACCAAGGTTAGCTGAGATATTGTAAAAGTATTAAGGTTTACTCTAGTAGTTCAAGGATACATATTATCTTCTTTAGGATAACACTCACAGAATCATTAAAGAACATGTTACTAACAAAGTGATGAGCAATAAAGAGGAAAAATATTAAAGAACAAATGGGAAAATAAAAGCATGAAGATGGTAAATCAAAATTAAATGTATTGGTACCTCTATTAAATGTGAATTATTGGGCTTCCCTAGTGGCTCAGTGGGAGAGAGCCTGCCTGCCAAGGCATGAGACATGGGTTCAATCCCTGGTCTGGGAAGATCCCACAGGGTGTGAAGCAACTAAACCCATGTGCTACAACTACTGAACCTGTGCCCTAGAGCTCTAGAACCTCAACAAGAGAAACCACTGAATTGAGAAGTCGGACAACTAAAGAGTGGTCCCGCTCGCCACAATTAAAGAAAAGCCTGCACAGCAACAAAGACCCAGCATAGCCAAAAATAAATAAATAAATAAAAATTTAATGTAAATTATTCAAATACTCCAAATTTAAAGATAAAATTCTTAGATCATATTTTTAAAAGGCAACTACACGTTACTTAAAATACCTATACTTGTAATCTGAGGGTACAGGGAATTGAAAGTTAAAGGATGAAAGAAGATAAAGGTGAAAACACTAAAAAAAGATGATTCCTCTATACGAACATTAGAAGGGCTTCCCTGGTGGCTTAACAGTAAAGAATTTGCCTGTGATGCAGAAGATGTAAGAAACGCCTCGGGTTCGATCCCTGGATCAGGAAGATCTCCTGGAGGAGGGCATGGCAACCCACTCTAGTATTCTTGCCTGGAGAATCCCATGGACAGAGGAGCCCGGTGGGCTACAGTCCATAGGGTCGCACAGAGTCAGACACAACTGAAACAACTTAGTGTAAGCATACAGAAGCAGAAGATATTAAGAAGAGGTGGGAAGAATACACAGAAGAACTGTACAAAAAAGATCTTCACAAAAAAAAAAAAATCTTCACGACCCAGATAATCATGATGGTGTGATCACTCACTTATAGCCAGACATCCTGGAATGCGAAGTCAAGTGGGCCTTAGGAAGCATCCCTACAAACAAAGCTAGTGGAGGTGACAGAATTCCAGTTTAGCTATTTCAAATCCTAAAAGACGATGCTGTGAAAGTGCTGCACTCAATATGCCAGAAAATTTGGAAAACTCAACAGTGGCCACAGGACTGGAAAAGGTCAGTTTTCATTCCAATCCCAAAGAAAGGAAATGCCAAACTGCTGCACAATTGCACTCATCTCACACGCTAGCAAAGTAATGCTCAAAATTCTCCCAGTCAGGCTTTAACTGTATGTGAACCGTGAACTTCCAGATGTTCAAGCTGGATTTAGAAAAGGCAGAGCAACCAGAGATCAAATTGCCAACATCTGTTGGATCATCAAAACAGCAAGAGAGTTCCAGAAGAACATCTATTTCTGCTTTATTGACTATGCCAAAGCCTTTGACTCTGGATCACAACAAACTGTGGAAAATTCTGAAAGAGATGGGAATACCAGACCACCTGACCTGCCTCTTGAGAAATCTGTATGCAGGTCAGGAAGCAACAGTTAGAACTGGACATGGAACAACAGACTGGTTCCAAACAGGAAAAGGAGTATGTCAAGGCTGTATATTGTCACCCTGCTTATTTAACTTACATGCAGAGTACATCATGAGAAATGCTGGGCTAGAGGAAGCACAAGCTGGAATCAAGATTGCTGGGAGAAATATCAATAACCTCAGACATGCTGATGACACCACCCTTATGGCAGAAAGCAAAGAAGAACTAAAGAGCTTCTTAATGAAAGTGAAAGAGGAGAGTGAAAAATTTGGCTTGAAACTCAACATTCAAAAAATTAAGATCGTGGCATCTGGTCCCATCACTTCATGGCAAATAGATGGGGCAACAGTGAAAACAGTGGCTGACTTTGTTTTTCTGGGCTCCAAAATCACTGCAGATGGCTATTGCAGCCATGAAATTAAAAGACGCTTACTCCTTGGAAGGGAAGTTATGGCCAACCTAGACAGCATATTAAAAAGCAGAGACATTACTTTGTCAACAAAGGTCTGCCTAGTCAAGGCTATGTTTTTTCCAGTAGTCATGTATGGATGTGAGAGTTGGACTATAAAGAAAGCTGAGCGCTGAAGAATTGATGTTTTTGAACTGTGGTGTTGAAGAAGACTCTTGAGAGTCCCTTGGACTGCAAGGAAATCCAACCAGTCCATCCTAAAGGAGATCAGTCCTGGGTGTTCCTTGGAAGGATTGATGCTGAAGCTGAAACTCGAATACTTTGGCCACCTGATTCGAAAAGCTGACTCATTGGAAAAGACCCTGATGCTGGGAAAGATTGAGGGCAGGATGAGAAGGGGATGACAGAGGATGAGATGGTTGAATGGCATCACCAAGTCAGTGGACATGAATTTGGGTAAACTCCGGGAGTTGGTGATGGACAGGGAGGCCTGGCATGCTGCAGTCCATGGGGTCGCAGAGTTGGACATGACTGAGTGACTGAACTGAACTGAACTGATGCACAGTTGTATATAAACTCTTCCAAAAAATAGAAAAAAAAACAGGAATAATTACCAACTCACGTGATAGCACAAGCTCAAAGTAAGAAAAATCAATTGTATTTCTACATACTAGCAATACATAATGAGAAAATAAAATATACAATTTAGAAAGCATTAAAATATATCAAACACCTAGAAAACAGTTGAACAAAAGATATGCAAATCTCTACATAGAAGACTAAAAAATTAGACTTCCTTGATGATCCAGTGTTTAAGACTCTGCCTGCCAAAATAAGGGATATGGGTTTGATTCCTAATCCAGGAAGATTCTCTATGCCCCAGGGCAGCTAAGCCAACATGTGCCACAATTACTGAGACTGTGTTCTAGAGCTCTTGAGCCACAACTGCTGAAGCCTGTGTGCCCTAGAACCTGTACTCTACAACAAGAGAAGGCACCACAATGAGAAGCCTAAACGCTGCAACTAGAGAAAGCCTGTGCACAGCAACAAAGACCCAGGACATGGAAAAATAATTTCAAAAAAATAAACCTAAAAAAAAAGTGAAAATATTCTGGTTTCATCCATGGGAAAACTTAATATTGTAAAAATATTAATTCTTTTCAAATTGATCTATAGATTCAGTATACAAAGCTAATAAAAAATTCCAGAAGAAGTTTTTTGTAGAACTTAACATGCTGACTCTAAAATTTACATGTATACTAATCATGTTTTTTATTTTCTGAATTTTATGATGCTTTCATATCTTGGGGGCCTTGCTGATCCCCAAGGAGAGACTGCCCCTCCCAAGGCAAGCTAATTTCTAGAGATAGCAAATGACCATCCCCGTGGAGGAGCCTTTCACATGCAAATCAACCAATCCAAAGCCCCCTCTCCCTTCCCCAACTACCATCTTTACTAGGCTCTCACTGGGCCCCAGAGAAGGGAATGGCTATCCACTCTAGTATTCTGGACTGGAGAATTCCATGGAAAGAGGAGCCTGACAGGCTACAGTTCATGGAGTTGCAAAGAGCTGGACATGACTGAGTGACTTTCACTGGGCTCTTAAACTCTAGACGGTAATTCTTCGCCTTTAATCATCCCAGAGCCAGGAACCAGATAGCTCAAGACAGATTATATATTCCAGAGCTTGCTGAACTTATTCAAACAAGCCAATCCCAAACCTGCTTAGCTTGCTTACCCTGTCTCAGCCATTTTTTCCCTGAAAAACCACAATAAATCTTCCTGCCCGTGCTTTCTCCTTGTTCCTTCTGCCTCCTAATCAACCCTGGTGCTTCTTCATGTGGCCCTGCATGGCCTTGCCTGCCCCGCCCCCTTGGAACTGTGAGTAACAAACTGTCTTTTCAAAGAAAATCATCTCCTGGTCTGTTGGTCTCACTGTGTAAAGTGAAAGTCCATCAGTCCTGTCTGACTCTTTGCCACCCCCCGGACTGTAGCTCGCCAGGTTCCTCTGTTCATGGAATTCTCCAGTCGAGAATACTTGAGTGGGCTGCCATGCCCTTCTCCAGGGTACATCAATAATAATAAAACCTACGTTTTGAAACAATATGGTGGGACTTCCCTGGCAGTCCAGTGGTTAAGATTCCGCTCTCCCACTGCAGGGGGGCATGGGTTTGATCCCTGGTCTGAGAACTAAGATTCTGCATGTTGTGCTATATGGCCAAAACAAAACAAAACAAAAAACCAACATGGTCTTTAAAAGCCCAAAAATAACATATATGATCTAGAAGAACAGTCAAAGGACTTATACTGACAGATTTCAAGACTTTTTACATATCTATAATCTGTCATTGGTGCTAATTTAGGCAGATGAACTAAGGAAAAAGTCTAAAGACGGACCCACATTTACACTTAAGATTTATGATAAAGGCGCCATGGCAATGGGAGGGGAAAGGATGGCATTGGCAACCATACATATGGAGGAGAGGACCTTGACTTCTCATTCAAGCCGTACACAAAGATGTATTTCAGATGGATTGTAGATCTAAACTTAAAGTAAAACAACAAAGTTTCTAGGACATAATAGATAATATTTTTATGATTTTGGTGTGAGCAAAGATTTCTTAAATAGGATCCAAAGCACTAACAATAAAGAGAAAGAATGATAAAGTAGACTACATTAAAATTAAGATTTTTATTCATGTGACATCATTTGTAAAGTAAAATGGCAAGCCACAAACCTGAAGAAAATATTTGTATTAGATATGTCTGACAAGATCTTCATATCCAGAATATACAAAAAGAGTTAGTCGCTCAGTCATGTTTGACTCTGTGCGACCCCATGGACTGAGGTCTGCCAGGTTCTTCTGTCCATGGGATTTCCCAGGCAAGAATACTGGAATGGGTTGCCATTTCCTTCTCCAAGAATATACAAAGAACTCATACAAATAATCTGTAAGAAAAAAATTAAACAATTCAAGAGAAAAGTAGATAAAAGACTTGAACAAGTACTTCATAAAAGAAAATATCCAAATAGCCATGAAGCATGTGAAAAAGTAGTCAACAAGATTAGTCATTGGGAAAAAAAAAAAAAAAAAAAAGATTAGTCATTGGGGAAATATGAATTAAAACCATAATAAGTTTCTAATATGCACCCACCAGAATGGCTAAACCTAATAAATAAATATATTGACAGTACAGATATGGAAGAGAATGTAGAGTGATAGAACTATTGTATACTATTAGTGGGATTGTAAATTGATATATGATCATTTTGTAAAACTCACTGCAATATCTAATAAAGCTGAACAAATGCATATTCCATAACCCAGTAATTACACTTCTAGGACTCAAGAGAAGTGAATATCCAATGAGGTAGAAAACAATGTTCCTAGCAACATCATTTGTATTAGCCCAAAAATGTGAAACTACTCAAACATGGACATCACCAGATGGTCAATAATGAAATTAGATTGATTATATTCTTTGTAGCCAAAAATAGAGCTCTATACAGTCAGCAAAAATAAGATCAGGAGCTGACTGTGGCTCAGATCATGAACTCCTTCTTGCCAAATTCAGACTTAAATTGAAGAAAGTATGGAAAACCACTAGACCATTCAGGTATGACCGAAATCAAATCCCTTACAATTGTAGAGTAGAAGTGACAAATAGATTCAAGGGATTAGATCTGACAGACAGAGTGCCTGAAGAACTATGGACAGAAGTTCTTGACACTGTATAGGAGGCAGTGATCAAGACCATTCTCAAGAAAAAAAGAATTCAAAGAGGCAAAATGGTTGTCTGAGGAGGACTTACAAATAGCTGAGAAAAGAAGAGAAGTGAAAGGTAAAGGAGAAAAGGAAAGATATACCCATTTGAATGCAGAGTTCCAAAGAAGAGCAAGGAGAGATAAGAAAGCCTTCCTCAGTGATCAGTGCAAAGAAATAGAGGAAAACAATAGAATGGGAAAGACTAGAGATGTCTTCAAGAAAATTAGAGATACCAAGGGAACATTTCATGCAAAGATGGGTACAAAAAAGGACAGAAATGGCATGGACCTAACAGAAATAGAAGATATTAAGAAGAGGTGGCAAGACCTATCTAAAACAATCTTCATGACCCAGATAATCATGATGGTGTGATCACTCACCTAGAAATAATATTACCCAAAAGAGGATGAAAAATACTGTATGATTCCACTTATATGTAGCTCAAAAACAGGCAAAACTAATCTCTTATAAGCGTCAGGATATGGACTACTTTTGGGGAAAGGTAAAGATAAGGAGTTTGTGATGGACAGGGAGGCCTGGCGTGCTGAGATTCATGGGGTCGCAAAGAGTCGGACACAACTGAGTGACGGAACTAACTAACTAAAGATGAGAAAAGCATGAAGTTTGTTGTTAATCTTCATCTTGGTGGACACCGACATGTTCCATTGGTGAGAATTCATTTAACTGTGCACTTACACTGTTTTGCAGTTTTGTGTACGCATGTTTGACATGTTGTTAAATGAAGGGAGCTCAAACCATTGCCCTGTGACAACCTAGAAGGGTGGGAGGTGGGAGGGAGGTTCAAGAGGGAGGGGGCAGATGAATACCTATGGCTGTCTCATGTTGATGTTTGGCAGAAACCAGCACAATATTGTAAAGCAATTATCCTCCAGTTAAAAATAAATCAATTTTAAAAATAAAGAAAAAATTACTTAATAAAAGATCTTCCTTCTTCACCTATAACCCCAAAGTCCCTCCTGGTTTCCTTGTATTTATTTATTCAGTTTTAATCATTTTTGGCTGTGCTGGATCTTTGTTTTTGCTCGTGAGCCTTCTCTAGTTGGGGTGGGGGCTACCCTCTAGTTGCCTAGTCCCTCTAATAGTAGAGGCTACTCTCTAGTTGTGGTGCACAGGCCTCTTATTGCGGTAGCTTTTCCTGTCATAGAGCATGGGCTCTAGAGCACAGGCTCAGTAGTTGCGGCATACGGGCTTAGTGGCCCCTCGGTATGTGGGATCTTCCAGGACCAGGGATTGAACCCATGTCCCCTGCATTGGCAGGCAGATTCTTTACTAGTGGATCATCAGGGAAGTCCCTATTTGTCTATCTTACATACAGTGGTGTGTACCTCTTAATCCCAAACTCCAAATTTATCCCTCCCCTCTTCCTCTTTGGGAACCACAAGTTTGTTTTTTGTGAGATGACCCTCATTCTTATCTTCCTCTTCCACATACAGTTCAATTGTTAATCCCAGGAAGACCTACCAGCCTCCACACCATGTTAAATAAGAAATAAAAATCAGGTTAAGAGGATTTTATTTAACATTTCCCTATTTGGGGACCTCGGGGTTGTTTCTAGCTGTTCACTGTGATAATGACAGTTCTACGGGTTTCCTCGTGTACCTGGTTATTTCCTAAGTATAAAATCCTAGAAAACACAGAGTTGAGTCAAAGCGTTTACACTTTTAAAGACTTTTTTCACAGGTATTGCCACACTTCTCTTCAGAAATATTACACAAGGGCATGCCCAGCAGCTATATGTTTCTCAGCACTGGGGCCAAAGCTGGATGTTGTTCTTCTTTTCTACCTTTGCCAACTGATAGATGATAAATGGTCTCTCTCTGCTGTCTCAATTTGCATTTCTTCGAGGTTGATGGGTGTGGTAGGTTGATGATGGCTCACTCCCAAAGATATGTCTAGGTACTAATCCCTGTAACCTGTGAATGTGACCTTATAAGGAAATGGGGTCTTTGCAGGTGTGATTAAGTTAAGGGTTTTTTTTTAAGTTAAGGATCTTGATGGGGAGATTAATCAAGATGATCTGGGTGGGCCCTAAATGACATCACAGTGTCCTTTCTCATAAGAAGGAAGCAGAGAATGAGATTTGACAATGACAAATGAGAAGGCAACGTGACCACAGAGGCAGAAACTAGAGTGATGAGATGGCAAGAGCGCCGGCAGCTACCAGAAGTTGGAAGAGGCAAGGAGTACCTTGTTCCTGGAGCTTCAGAGGGAATGTGATCCTGCCAACACCATGATTTTGATTTAGTGCAACTCATTTTGGACTTCCGGCCTGGAGAACAGTGAGAAAATACATTTCTGGTGTTTTAAGCCACCAAGTTTGCAATGACTTGCTATAGCAACCATGAGAAACTGATGCAATGGATTTTTCACATATTTCTGGACCACATGAAAAACCTTCTGACTTTTAAAAGCTTGTAAAAATGAAATGTCATGCAGTAATATGAACTGCATAATTCTATTTCCATGAGAGTAAACATATACAGTATGTTTGTATATGTGTTTGCATGTGTACATAACTGCTTAAGAAACTATCTGGGAGAATATACACCAAACTAGTAACAATGATTAACTGCAGGGAGGTGTGGGAAGGAGGGAAAGAGTAATTTTAACTTAAAAAAATTTTTTAAATGTTATTTATTTAGTTTTGGCTGCGCTGGGTCTTCATTGCTGCTCACGCTTTTCTCTAGTTGCAGCGAACGCAGGCTACTCTTCATTGAGGTGCTTGGGCTTCTTACTTGAGTGGCTTCTCTTGTTTTGAAGCACAGGCTCTAGGTGGGTGAACTTCAGTGGTTGTGGCTCAAGGGTTTTCTGTAGTTGCAATGAGCAGAGGGTACTCTCTAGCTGAGGTGTGTGGGCTTCTCACTGTGGTGGTTTCTCTTGTTGCAGAGCACAGGCTCCAGGCCCACTGGCTTCAGCAGTTATGGCTCTTGGGTTCTAGAGCTCCAGCTCAGTAGTTGTGGCCCACCGGCTTCGTTGCTCCTCAGCATGTGAGATCTTCCCCAAACAGGGATCAAACCCATACCCCCTCATTAGCAGTGGGACTCTTAAATACTGGACCACCAGGGAAGCGGTAGTCTTACTTTTTAAGTAAGTGAAGTCTTACTTTTTACTCAAGACACTGCTCATAGATGTGGCTCTATTGTTTGAAGAAGCTTTATCAGACTATATTTATGTGTGTGACAATCAGACTATAATTGTGTGAAAATATAGGTAAGTCATATCTGCTTGCTGTATATAATAAAATATGTAGAAAGCAGAAAACAAAACTGTCCCTCTCCTCTCACTTATCCCCTTTCCCAGAAATATTTATTGATAATAATAATTTGGTGCGCATCTTCTCACACTTTTTTCTATGAATAAACAAATGCCAGTATGCCATTTTTCAAGAACAAAAATGAAGAGTGGGTACCATATACATTTCTACTCAAGGGTGTTTCTTCACAATCATTCCTGCATCCTTACCTGCTTCATTCTCCCCAGTGGGTTGTTCCACGGACTTTCACTGTAATAAGACTCAGAACTCTTTATAAACCTCCCTGATGGTTTCAACTTCCCAGGTGGTACAGTGGTAAAGAATCCACCTGCTAACGCAGGAGATACAGGAGAGGCGGGTTGGATCCCTCGGTCAGGAAGATCCCCTGGGGTAGGAAATGGCAACCCACTCCAGGATTCTTGTCTGGGAAATCCCACGGACAGAGGAACCTACTGTCCTTGGGGTCGCAAAGAGTGGGACAGGATTGAGCGATTAAACACACACACACAAACACACACAGAGGCTGCTTGGAACTTTCTTGTATCTGTGACTTTGACCATATGTGTACACGTCACTGGAGAAAACGCCTCTCTCAGTCGTCTTTAAAATTGTTTTAAGTATTCCCATTCTGCCTTTTAAAACAGATGCTCTCACCAATAGTTCCCTACTGCGAAAGACACAAGATTCACTTTTTCAAATTTTGCCGAACTGGGTGGAGAGACGATATTTGAATGTTATCACAGGAGGCATCTGGCATTTCTTTAAGCAAGCGGCCGGCTGGGCATTTTTCATATGATCACTGGCTCCCAAGGCAGCCTCGTGAACGCTTCAGAGGTCACTGGGTCATTTTCCTTCACAACGAATCAAATCCGAATTCTTTCTGAACCCTGCACCGCAAGTTACTCGATTAAGCACCCGGTCTGGAACTATGGGGCGAAGGTGATTTGGGGGATTTCAGCCTGGGTGACTCTGGACAGCTGAACAAAGCTGAAAACCTGAACTGGGGCGGGGGGAGCGTTGGAACCCCACAGGAAAGAGAGGAGCGGGAGGCCGCCGGGCATATTCCGGGTGCCCTAGGCAGGCAAAAGCGATCAAGCCGGGCGGGATCCAGCGCTTCGAGGACTCCAGGCACCGAAGGTCCGGGCAGGTCCGGAGCTTTCCCGCAGGGGGCAGTGCCGCCCGCTAGCGCGCGGATCCGGTGGGAGGGGGTGTGGAGCTGCTGCGGAGTTCTCGGGGTTCTCGGGAAGAAAGTTAGGGGATGCCTAGGGGTGGGGGCGGGACCCGAGCGGTCGGCCCAGAGCCGGGCGGGGGGCAGGCCCGCGGGAGTGCGGGATGGGGCTCGGGGAAGGGGTCCGGGTGAGTCTGGGGGCCAGGCCGTGCGCGCACTGCGGGGAGGCGCAGCCTGGGAAGGTGTGAGCGAGCGGCGTGCGAGTGTGAGGGCGAGTGTGTGCGCGCCGGGGCTCTCCGCGTTCCGCGAGGCGCGCGGGTGTCAGCTTGCAGCCGGGGCTCCTCCCTCCGGCCCCCCTGCCCCGCGCGCCGGTCCCTCCTTCCTTCCCCGCTCGCCCCTCCCCGGCGGGCCAGGCGCTGGGACGCCCCGGTGGAGCAGGCGGCGGCGGCAGCAGCGAGTTGGGGAGCCCCGGGCTCCGCGCTGCCCTAGGGGCCGGAGCCGAGCCGCCCCCGCCCCCGTCCGGTCGCGCCGGCCCCGCTTCCCTCCGGGCCACGCCCTGTCAAAACTTTGTTGCTGCAGCCGCCGGGGCGGCGAGCGGAGCAGGCCGGCGAACGGGAGGGAGGGAGGGAGGGGCGGGCGCCGGGCCGGGCCGGGCGCGGGCGGCGAGGGGCTCGGAGAGCGGCGGCCCCGGCCCGCGGCCCCACCATGCCCCAGCTCGGCGGCGGCGGCGGCGGCGGCTCGGGAGGCGGCAGCGGCGGCTCGGGCGCCGGGGCAGCCGGCGGAGGGGACGACCTCGGGGCCAACGACGAGCTGATCCCCTTCCAGGACGAGGGAGGCGAGGAGCAGGAGCCGAGCAGCGACAGCGCGTCGGCGCAGCGGGACCTGGACGAAGTCAAGTCGTCCCTGGTCAACGAGTCGGAGAACCAGAGCAGCAGCTCGGACTCGGAGGTGAGGAAGCCCCCGCGGCCGACCCCCGGGACCCCGGCCCGGCGCCCGCTCACCCGCCCTCGCCTTTGTGTCTCCTTCGCAGGCGGAGAGGCGCCCGCAGCCCGCCCGGGACGCTTTCCAGAAGCCACGGGACTATTTCGCCGAAGGTACGTGCGGGTCCGGGCTGTCCCCCGCTCCTGGCCCCGCTGCGCTTGGCGCCTCGGCTCGGGTCGCCCTCGGTCCCCCTCGCCCCGGTGGCCGTGCCCCTGCTCTTCGCCCCCGTCGGCCTCAGCCGTCCTGGGGCGCGCGTGGGGGGCGCTTGGATTCCCGGTCCCCGCCCCGGGACCCCTTACCGAGGCGCTGTCCGGAGGGCCCCGGCCTCACCCCCGCCTTGGTTTTACCGGCAGTGAGAAGGCCCCAGGACGGCGCGTTCTTTAAGGGGCCCCCCTACCCTGGCTACCCGTTCCTGATGATCCCGGACCTGAGCAGCCCGTACCTTCCCAACGGACCCCTGTCTCCCGGAGGAGCGCGCACGGTGAGTGCCCGTCCCGCCGCGCCCCGGCGCGCGGGCGGTCGGGGCCCGAGAGATGCGCCCCCGGGCTCGGCGACGGGGTGGGGGATGGGGCCGTCCCGGGAAGATCCCGGGCAGAACTTGCTTACGGAGATGAACCACTCCGGCAGTCGAGGGTTAGGCTGCGCTGGGAGTGCCTGGAACATTCCCTTACATTCTCCCCTTTGGCTGGGGAGCCGCTTCGGGGTCCACTTCTGGCGTTCTCCTTAGTGTCCAGAATTCTTTGCTCGCGCTAAAGAAAAACTTGGATTTGTGCCGGTTGGGCGGGAGTGTGTGTTGAGCGGGGCGTGGAGGGGGGAGGTGGTCTTGCTTTCTTCCTGGAAATCGGTCCGCTTTCCCTGGCAGTTGGGCAGTGGGGCCGGGGGAGGTGGGTTGGCGACGCTGCCCCGCGACTCTAGCTTCGCGGGGCTGCTAAGAGTCGGTTCCTAAGAAACCCAGTATTCGTGGCGGGTTATTCACACACACACACACACACACACATACACACACCCCCTCCCCACCCCCATCCCTTGCGCTGGGGCCTCAACTTTTCTGTAGAGCTCGGGATTTTAAACTCGCCGAGATGATTTCGAGGGCGAATCGAGGCATTCTTCAAGTTGAGGAACTTGGCTTTTTCTCCCTTTGTTGCCGGCTTTTCTCATTTAAAGCGAGCGCTGCGACACTTTAAACCTGTTAATGGGCGCGCATTGTGTGCTGCGCGCTGGCATTTAGAGCGGTGATTAAGCAAATTGACCGGGCCCCAGACGACGTGCAAATGAGGGCGGATTCCTTCGCCCCCTCCCAGGCTCTAACTCCCGCCCCCCGCGTCGCGAGGGCTGCAGCCCTTTGGGCTGGCCGGGTTTTGTGTGTGTGTGTGTGCCCTGAGCTGCCACCCCACCCGAGGGCCCCCAGCCCGGGTGCTAGGTCCGCTGGCAGATCTTGGGTGAACGCCTACCTACTACGTGCCAGGCTCTTGCGCGCTGCTTGGGCGCCTCGCACAGCACAGTGGTTCTCTTTGCTTCCTGCCCAGTTTCCCAGCGCCTGCCAGTTCGTGTTTGATTCGGGGTGGGAGGTGTTTGGCTCCTTAAGAGCTGGCCGGACAAACTCACTTTATGCTCAAGCTGCCCTTCAATGACGATCACAATTAAAGGGCTGCCTGGGAAACGCTGGTGCTGAATGGACCGTCCCTGCTGTCATGGTCCAGCGGTCCGTGGAGAGCGGAGACGTGTGCGGAGGTTCAGAGGGGTCGCTCGGCAGGCCCCTGGGGCGTGCAAGTGGAGGCTGAGGACTCTGACCAACCTAGAGCTGAGTGGGGCCACACAGCTTTCCCTTTCAAGCAGGGAAGACCCTGCATCCTTGGCCCTGCCTTGGAGCATCCTGGGGCCTCCCGAATATAAGTCCTGAAGTGAAATATAAATGAATATAATATATAATATATATAAATGAATATAAATCCTGAAATGAAATGAAATGAAATATAAGCTGAAATGGGACATCTGGCGGTTGCTTTTTCTCATTCATATAAAAAGAAAGAAGGTGTCAGTAAAAGTTGAGCAAAACAAGCCTTTGTTTAGGTTTTCACAGATTCTCGTAGGTGTCCACAGATGTAATTCAGTTCCGAAGGTTTTAGTAGGGTTTCTGTAATTGTGTGTGAGGTCACACTACCGCAGTCCCTTTTCTCCCTTTTACCTTTAGATGTCTGGGAAAAGGAGTTTGGCATTTCTGTGACTCAGCACCGATCTAGATCCGTGTCCTGATGCAGATAAAGTCACCAGAAGTGTTCCAAATATCACCAGTTATTTGCCTGGATCTGGCTCTCTCTTTCCCGTTTCTCACTGCATGCTAAGTAGCTTCATTCGTGTCTGACTCTTTGCCATGGACTGTAGCCCGACAGTCTCCTCTGTCCGTGGGATTTTCCAGGCAAGAATACGGGAGTGGGTTTCTGGTGACAGAATGGTGACAGCTCCCTGTCTTCCTATGCTGTTCGTCCCCTCCCCCTCAAGAGCCCTGAAATGGGACAGATTTTGTTTGTGTCAGTCCCCTCCTTCCTGCTACCATCTTTTACCACCCTTCTTTCTTTTTACCATTTTACATCTTCTTTTACTAAGAGCTCCGAAAGGCTGCTTCTTTTTGGGCCTGGGGCTTCCTGATTACTATATCCAGACCTGCATGGGACTTTTGGAGTCCTCCTTGGTGGAAGCTGAGCTTTCCCCTCTGCATGCTTTTGACTTTTTCCTGCTCATCCCTTCAGCTGTTCCTTGCCTGAGCCCATGTTGCCATCCTGCTTTTTCAGCCTCCAAGAACACTCACCCTCTCCCTGTTACCCTTCATAGGAGACTTGGTATGTCTCATCTCACTCTTTTGTTTCTATCTTGCCTCCCCGGTGAATTGCCCTTGCAGAAGTAAGTTCAGTGCCTCCATGGATTCTGTGCCACTTATGTGTCTGTCATTGGGTTTTGACCTGCCTGGTTACGGAGTTCATTGATGTTTCCTGCATTTATATCAGCTCAGTAGAACCTGCTAATTTGATCCTGTGTTTGGGCATCAGTGACTGTTAGTTAAGCACTTGATTGTCTGAACTCTCAGATTGAGATGATGCTTTTCTGCTAAATGATTATATTAGTGAAATTAATGTGATTCTCACTGAAGGTAAACTATAGGTGCAGACAAAGTGGCCCTTTGTGGGGATCCCTGCCTGGTAAAATGTTTTACGTGGATATTGGGAGGAAAGAAGAGGGAGGAAGGTGGCTGAAGGGTGAGGGGAGTGGTGCCTGGAATGTATGACCTGTTCTCTGGTTTAGCAGCCTTGGTCTTTTTTGGTTTCACCTCCAAGTTTCACAAGCCTGGACTGGCTGCTCTGAGGTCTATAAGTGGTATAAAACCAGGCAACCTCAGTTCTCTTCTGCTTGGAAATATCAAACCAGAGGCAAAAATGAGATTTGGCTGGAGTGTTTTCAGAGTATTAATTGACCCTAGGAATAGCGAACAACAGGGCTGCAGCACCCTCGCCCACTGGCAAAATTCCTTCTGGGACAACTGGGGGCCAGCCAGTCCTCCAGTCTGGCTGTTTCCTCCCCACGCGTTGTGTCCTTTGCCCTCCAATCTGGCTTGGCTGGGAAGTGGCCTCTTCCTGAGCCTCTTTAGAGAAGAGGTCCCCTTAACCTGGGGCGTGTGCCAAGCCTCTGAACCGTGATTCATTCTCCTCTAGAGCCCGGGGGGACCCTGTGGCCTGTGAAGAGAGGACTAACTGCCGCAAACCACCTTTCACTCCTTCCAAGAGTCACCCAAAATTATACATTCATTCATGAAAAGACTTCACCAGTTTACTAAACCACCTCAGTGCTGTTGACTAGAATTTTGTTAGGAAAATGTAAGTCAACGCAGAAGAAAGCAGATGTCAAAAATAGCCTGACGAGTCAGAACCAAAGAGAAAACGCGGAGTGTGGTTCAGCGAGCGAGCTACAAAGTGATAGGAGTTTTGAGTGTGACTGTAGTGTGAGTGCTAATGACATTTTGGAAAAGAACGGTTGCAGGTAGAGTCACTGAGGAAATCGATAGTTTGGGCTCCTATTTATAAATTTTAGAATTACTGTTGTGCTGCTCAAGCTCCAAGTTATTCATTCATACATTTCTCAGGCCATCACAACTCAAATTTCTGTATGCAGTTCCTCTGTCTTCTAAACGTGGGCCCATTTTTTAAGTCCTTGGCATCCCATTGCATCCCATGGGCAGTCTTGCTGATATCTGATACAGAGGAACCCAAGCAGAAATCTTTGTGTATGTATTAGAGAAGTTTTCTGGGGTTTTTTTGGAGTTGTATGTAAAAGCCCAGTCAAACTTTTTCTTTTGGAAGATCAGTGTAAAAGATCAGTATAAACATGCTGCTTTTGGGAAAGTTCTTTTAAGCCATTTCATCTAAATATAACTTCTGTTCCATTTTTTTCTAAATATAACTCAGGGTTTAATGAGGTCTTTTCACATGGATTGAGCATTTACGAGTACCCTGTCTGCGTTGCTGAAGTTTTGGCACTTAGGTTGCTGGGGTGACAGTTAGTGACAGACTCTGCAGAGTCCCTTTTCTTTGAGTGGGTGGATCCGGCAGGGAATACCTGCTTGCTCTGTTATAGTTTTGGAAAGTTTTGGGTTGGTTTCATTCTTCATTGATCTCACTTCTAGGGAATCTTGAGGAGAAAGTAGGTTAGTGCCTGTATACACACACATCTAACCTACAACGCAGAGTGTCCCAGGCTTTACAGTGATGTGCAGAGTTACCCCAAAAATTGTGGCATAAAAAAGGAATTTAAATGATTATCTCACTGGAAAATGCATTATGCAAAGATCCTACTTATATTCCAAGTTAGAGTCCTTTTTTACTGGCTAAGCTGAGGAAATTCAGATTGGCATCCTTAAGATAAGGTCGTAACTCCTTGACTTCATCTGATGTTTATTGAGGACTTATCATGGCCAATGACTAAGGGGCTGTGAGAGTTAGGATGAATTAGAACCAACTTTGCCCTGAAGGACTTAAAAAGTGAGTTAGGAAGAAGTAATGTTAGTACAGACCATTAGGAAGGCTCTTGTTAAGAGTCAAGCTAGTTCAGAGGAAAATTTGAAGAATAAAGAGTAGAAAAATTGTTTGGGGCTGGCATGGTCAAGGAAAGCAGGTAAAGGAAACTGTTTTAAATTGGTCCCTGTCACTCACCATTCTTTAGTTCAAAGTACTTCTTGTTGAGGGACTTCCCTGGTAATCCAGTGGTTAAGACTTCACCTTCCAGTGCAGAGGTCATGGGTTTGATCCCTGGTTAGGAAGCTAAGATCCCGTATGCCTCCTGGCCAAAAACCCCCAAAAGATAAAACAAGCAATATTGTAACAAAGTAATTCTTGTTGACAATAAAAAACTTAAAAGTAGTAAGGTGGTTAGAATGAAAAGTGGAAGTTCTGCACCCATGTCTTGAGGTAGAAGGCAGCAGAGGGAGAGCATAGGCATGGAGGAAGGGAAAGGTCAGGGCCGTTTGGGCAATGAAAGTTCTTCCATTGGTCTGGAAAGATAAAGGGCCAGACCTTGAAAGCCAGTGAAGGAATCTGGTCTTATTTAAGAGGCAGCAGAGAACCATCCAAAGTTCTGCTGGGAGGCAATGTGACTTGTACTTGTGCTTAGAAGGATAATAGTGATTGTGGAGAGAGGACCTGGGAGGAGCTAGAATGCTTGGGACACTCAGGGGAGTCCAGGGGTGAGGTGAAAGGGGCTTAGAATATTTGAATGGGAAGGAAGAGTAGGATGTGGGAGACTGGCATGGTTGCTTGAATTTGTGTTTGGAGAGATGGTAGATGGAAGGATGGAAAGGAGGGAGGGAAGAAGGGAGAAAGGGAGGGAGGGAGGGAGGGGGTGGCTGATGTCACAGGTAACTGCTAATGTCAGCCTGGATGACCTGAGGGGTGACTTGGAGCAGATGGGGCCGTGCTCTGCCATCTTTGCCTCCCCAGTGCTGGACGGATGCTTATCGTGAACTGTTTGAGTAATGAAAGCCCACACAAGTTTATCAGAGGCTCTCACTTGGAGGAACTGCTGAGTCTCATTGGTGGCACCTTGAGTTTGAGAGGATATTAAGGGAATAGTTGAAACTGAAGCAATAGGATGATGCAAGGAGTGGGAGAAGAAAGGAGGGGGAATATCAGAGCAGAGAAATCACTGAGGGAGGATGGAAAGGAACACTTGCTAAGGAGGGAGGAGACCTTAGGTATGGTGATGGCACAGAAGCTGGAGGGAAGAGAGAGGGGAGGGGGGTGTCCTCAGGGTCAGATGCCACAGAGAGAGGCAATAAGAGGACTGAGAAGTCAAAAGGAGCTCTAGGAAGTCACTAATCGGGAAGTAACTGGTGCCCACAGAGAGCAGCATTCAGGTGTGTGGTGATGAGAAAGGTAGGTAGGGGACTTCCAGGGTCCAGTGGCTAAGAATCCGCCTGCCAATGCAAGGGACATGGGTTCGATCCCTAGTCCAGGAGAGATTCCACATACCAAGGAACAACTAAGCCCATATGCCACAGCTACTGAAGCCCATACACCTAGAGCCTGTGCTCCATAGCAAGAGAGGCCACTTCAGTGAGAAGCCTGTGCACCACAACTGGAGAGTAGCCCCCGCTTGGTGAAACCAGAGAAAGCCCAAGTGCAGCAAGGAAGACCCAGCGCAGCCAAAAGGAGAGAAGTTAAAAAAAAAAAAGGTAGGTAGTCAGGGATAGATACTAGCTTCAGGCTTCTCAGTCAGGCGTTCAGGTGCTATCTCCAGGACTGGTCCTGCAGTGTGGCCCGTCGCTCATTCCTCAGCCAGAACCCACACCAGACTCTACACACACACACACACACACACACACACACACACACACACACACACACACACACTCCTCAGCCAGACACACACACACACACACACACACACACACACACACTCCTCAGCCAGAACCCACACCAGACTCTACACACACACACACACACACTCCTCAGCCAGAACCCACACCAGACTCTACACACACACACACACACACACACACACACACAGACACACACACACGAGCAGCCTTGTATCCTATACACTTCACACACACACACACACACACACACACACACACACACACACACACACACACACACACACACACGAGCAGCCTTGTATCCTATACACTTCACTTCCTTGACTGGTCCTGCAGTGTGGCCCGTCGCTCATTCCTCAGCCAGAACCCACACCAGACTCTATACACACACACACACACACACACACACACGAGCAGCCTTGTATCCTATACACTTCACTTCCGGTCTACCATAACCTCACCAGACTCTACACACACACACACACACACACACACACACACACACACGAGCAGCCTTGTATCCTATACACTTCACTTCCGGTCTACCATAACCTCACCAGACTCCACACACACACACACACACACACACACACACACACACACATACATATACACACGAGCAGCCTTGTATCCTATACACTTCACTTCCGGTCTACCATAACCTCACCAGACTCTACACACACACACACACACACACACACACACACACACACACACACACACACACACACACACACACACATACATATACATATACACACGAGCAGCCTTGTATCCTATACACTTCACTTCCGGTCTACCATAACCTCACCAGACTCTACACACACACACACACACACACACACGAGCAGCCTTGTATCCTATACACTTCACTTCCGGTCTACCATAACCTGGAAGGTGGTCGGAACACACACACACACACACACACACACACACACACACACACACACACACACACACACACACACACACACACACACACACACACACACACACACACACACACACATACACACGAGCAGCCTTGTATCCTATACACTTCACTTCCGGTCTACCATAACCTGGAAGGTGTTGGAAAACCAGACCCTGGACAGATGTGCTGTGGCAGATGGAGGGGAAGAGCTGCAGGCTGTGGAGATTCCTTGCAGGATGCTGGAGAGGGAGCTTGTTTGTACAGGGTAGGGTGGAGGGTGAATGGGAGACAGAGGGAGGAAAAGATGAGACTGAGAACTTTGAGAAGAAGGCAGTCTTCTTCCCTTATAGATGGAGGATACTGTGCAGCTCCATCTACCAAACAGTAGGTGTTGTCCTCCTGACTTTGCAGGCGAGCCCAAGAATTGAAGAGGATGTAGAAAAATGCAGAGGTGGAGTTGCAGAAATTGAGAGCGGAGTGCATTGGTTGGCTAGATGGCTTTGAGATTCTCAGAAAAACCAAGGGTAGGTTGGCTGGGGTTTTTGTTGGCAGTGAGCAAACTACAGGCCCTTTCTCTGTACCCAGTTATAAAGCCAAACTTGTTGGGAACCTTTTAGCTACATGTTAATAATGAAATGTTTGTGCATTGATTGAAAGATATGACACACACTTGGGAAATTTTTCCTCTTTTTATTGTCTGGAGCTGGCTGACTTTGATGGGGGATAGAGGTGGGGGACCAAAACCCAACTCATTTGCAGTCAGGGCCAGATGTTGGGACGTGATAAGTAATTAGGGATGGGAAAGGACTGACCACATAAAAGCTGGTAGAAAATTGCCCCATGTTGGCTAATCTAATAATGTATTTTTAGAGGCGGTTTTTATATGTTCTATGTTTTATTGTCTTCTCCTAAACTGGATTGGATTAAGGGAGCAATGAAATAATTGCAGTTTCCAAAACCTTGGCATTTGGGAATGAGGGAACATGGGGGAGGTAAGGGGGGCTTGCCTTTTCCTCTATACTGTGTGTGCTGCCCAGGGAATGTCTCTGGGGTACCGGGCAACTTCTTTCTGACATGCTCCGAGTTTTCCCTCAATTTTTCAGACACCTTTAAGGTTCTAAAGGCTTTAGGTTCAGAATCCTAATTCTTTTCTTTTCATTATGTGTATTGTTCAGTCACTAAGTCACTCAGTCACTAAGAGTTCTTGTGACCCTATGGACTACAGTACACCAGACTTTCCTGTCCTCTACTGTCTCCCTGAGTTTGCTCAGACTCATGTCCATTGAGTCAGTGATGCCATCCAACCGTCTCATCCTCTGTGATCACCTTCTTCTGCCTTCAATCTTTCCCAGCATCAGTGTCTTTTCCAATGAGTCAGTTCTTCGCATCAGGTGGCCAAAGTATTGGAGCTTCAGCTTCAGCATCAGTCCTTGCAATGAATATTCTGGGTTGATTTCCTTTAGGATGGACTGGTTGAATCTCCTTGTATAGCCTACAGATTTTCAGGGGAAAAATGACCTTTTAGTTTAGAAATACACTTCAAAATTTGAAAATTAAATCATAAAAATGTTTCCCTGAACATGGCTCTTTTCATGAGTTTTTGTGGAAGTAGTAAGGGATGAGACCCAGTCACCTGGAGTCCTCAGGACAGGAAATGAAGTCACAGGCACACTTTCAAACCATGCCAGCAGTTTAGAAATCTATTGGAAGTGAAAGTTGCTCCGACTCTTTGCAGCCCCATGGATTATACAGTCCATGGAATTCTCCAGGCCAGAATACTGAAACGGGTAGCTGGTCCCTTCTCCAGGGGATCTTCCCAATCCAGGGATCGAACTGGTGTCTCCTGCATTGCAGGTGGATTCTTTACCAACTGAGCTTCCAGGGAAGCCCCTTAGAAATCTGTTGGGTTGTCCAAAAAAGCCGTTTGGGTTTTTCCGTAATATTGTACAGAAAAAGCCAAACAAACTTTTTGGTCAACCCCGTGTTTCATTCAAAAGGAGGAACAAAGCTCTAAGTTTTCATCCCAGTTGAAGAAAATAAGTATAAAATAAGTGTAAACAAAAAATTCAGAGACGAAGAAACGTTGAATGTCTACTAAATATGTGAATAGTTAAAAACAACCACCATTTTTTGGCCATCAGGTTAACAAAGGTTTTGTCTTACTAAGACCGTTAAATGGCAAATGTGTGGTGAAGTGGGTGTTCTTAGTTGCTGTTCTTGAAGGCTGTTGACAGCCCACCCACCAGGAAAGAACTTGGCAATGGTTCCTAAAACTTGAACACTTGTCACTGCTTCTGACCTGCTAAGAAATAAATACTTGCTATTCCCATTTTGCTGCTGGGCAGACAGACTTGTAGACGTCAAGTGTCTCTCTAAGGTCACACAACTGGTCATTAACAGCACAAAGATTTGAAATTCGTTGTGAGTGCAAAGTCTGGGTCTTCCCATTCCACCCTTGTGACTCTCTACGCATGCCTGATGCCTCTAGCTCCTCCTCCTCTTGGAAGAAGGGCAGGTGACCTTTGTCTTTCTGTTCAGGAATCTGTGAGTTATCAGTTTGAGTGAAGGGCGGGTAGGTTTGTTCCAACTTGGACCTGAGAAGGTAGCTTCCCAAATAAATAGTTGTATAAGTGAGTGAGCAGCTGTGGTTCAAATTCTTCCTCTAGTATACTGTCTATGCTCCACAGGTGTTAAGCAACCTTTAGAGGGCAACCCCAGGAGCTTCACTAGCTTGTTGCCTTCAGAGAAAACAGTGGTTATCTGCTAACATAGACATGAACTTTTCTAAACAGGGTTGAGGGACTGTCTTTCCTGGTTGAAATCAGTGAGGCTTGGAAGAATACACAAGTGTGTCTTGCAAGGAACGAGGCGGGAGGAGCAGGCTGGCTCCTACCCCTGCGATTTGGATTACAACATAGTTTGGTTAACAAACCGAGCTCTGGTGAACCAAGTATGCAAATATTATTTTCTTATTGTGCATTTTGTAAAATATTTTATAAATTGGTTGCTTTTAAACAAGTTCTTTAGAAATTAAAAATCCCCCCCAATCACTTGTAATTCTTGGAGTAAATTGACTGTGAAAGAAGTAAATGCTAAATATTTACACAGAGATTTGCAGACAATGTGTTAGTCCCCATCACCATCCCTTTTCTGTGTGTGTGTGTGTGTGCACGCGTGTGTGTAAGATGGTTTAAAATTAGGAATCAGGTAATCTGATACATTTTCATTCACTTCCCAAATTTACCTTCTAGGTGGTCTCTTTCTGAAAACAGTAGCATGGCGGAAAGAATTATAAGGGGCTTCCATGGGTTGCAAAGAGTCGGACATGACTGAGTGCTAACTGCAGAAGTATGGTTAATAGAAGTTGGGGAGGCTCCGGAAGTCCTAGCTAAGCCCTCCTGGGAATTTGCATATTACAAGGCACTAATCTTAGTGAGGTAATTGTCTTACATACTTTGTAAAGTAAACAGGGCCGTTATTTGTAGGAATGTCTATAGAAAGTATGTTGTGTGGAAGAGCAGAGATGTAAATATGAGATAGTAACTGTGATTAAGAAATAGATGGATCTAATGATAAGGAAGAAAAAAGAAATAGGAACTGCGGTATGAAAAGTTCAATTTCACACTGCTGTATTTAAAATAAATAACCAACAAGGGAGAGAAAGGGGAAAAGAAAAGCTGATCAATTTATGAATCCAGATTTGTTGGCAGTAGTGATTTCTGATGTTTGGGACTATACTCTTCTCTGTAAATTCCAAAAAGGGTATACCAGAGTCACTAGAATCAGATGGATTTACAGCGCATACCTTCTAGGAGTGCACTGGGTGTTCCTCTCTGAGATTCTTGTGCAAGGACTCTGCTTGGGTATCCTGCAGCCCTCTGAGCCGGGAAGGACCATCCAGCTCTCCCGGTGATAAGCAGCACAAGCTTAGTGAGATGGGGTGCTTGCCCAAGATCAGACGGTTATGAGGTTATGAGCGATGAAAACAGGATGGGAGCTCAGCTGTATCCCCTGGAGTTCTACCCTCCCCCCCACCCCCCCCCCCCCCCCCCGCAGGGAGATCCACAGCAACTCTGGCAGAAAGCAATGCTATGGAGGAAATGCACCTCGAAATATTTCTTTGTTAAACTCGAACACCTGACCCATGATGAATGATTCATAGACATGTGTTGAATGTTGACTGCATGAATATTTAAACCTCAATATTTTTAAAAAGCAGCCTGTAGGCACCTGTAGTGTTGCAGGGTGCTCTGTTATACCATTTACAACTGGTACCACGTCTGATGGTACAATCTCTGTTTTATCCACAAGGATGCTGAGACTGAGTAAGTGGAAGAGCCCAGAGTCACCTATCCTGAAAGTTGTGAAGCCATCATTCCAGGGACAGTGCTGCCATTTCCCCTCTCCTGGAAGTGGACAGGCCAAATTAATGTAAAAGTGCCATTTGGAGCAAGATACAAAGAAATGGCGCACAAGTGAAAAAATGAGTAATAAGCAACGTCTCTACATTCATTCTTTTCAGTGGCATCCCCAGCCCTTTAAGAGGAGGAACTGTAATCACTGCTTCTGCCTGGGGTAGAGACAGAGGCTTAATGGTGGGTGTCTTTATAGTTTCAGAGACAGTATTCATTGCAATCTTAATCTTTCTTTGCTTGTCTTTGCTGTGCAGCTCCACGTGATCTGTTTTTTTCCCCCTTCAGTTTCCCTTGCGTTTTGCTTTGACATCTTGAGGAGGTAAACTTGGGTCCTTAGATACTGCAATATGCAGTATTGGTCAGTACATCTGGTGACTCGGTCTACTGCCTACTGCCACTCCTGACCAGCCCCCCTTGCTTGTACATGTGTGAGTATTTGTATGCAAATTAGATACAGCCATTACTTATTAATCATATCATCTATCTAAACATTTCTAGGTAGGTTGCATAAAGGAGAGGTATAGTGGGAGTCTTAGGGATATGTGAGATGAAAACACATCATATTTAACTTACAGCACAAACGTTTCTGTTAATAAAATGCTTGTCAGGGGGAGAGACATTGGTCTGAAGCTTTGAAGTGGGAAAGAGATCTTCACCCATGTGTTCCCAGGCCCTCCTAAGCAGAGTTAATACAGGAAGGAGTGGAGAGGGTAAGAGAGCCTAGAGTTAGCCAGAGTCCCTTAATAAGTGTTCCTTTCACTTTGCACTGAAAAGAGAGAGGACCAGTGGAGAGAAGCCCAAGGACTGAAGGGTAGAAAAGCATCCTCCAGTGACCGGCGGTGTCTGTGGCTAAGGGGTCTGCGACTGGGGCTTGGCTGCAGTCAGACCTTGGACCCTAGCCCAGCCATGGTCTGGCTCTGTGCCCCTGTGCCCCAGGGCCCTCTTAGGCAAAATAGGGATAGTGGTAGTATTTGAGAGTCACTGAATTAACATTTTGGCTGAATGGACTACGTTTTAAAACCAGGATTTGTTCAAGGCTTAAATTAAATAGCAACATCATAGAATGAGTCTCTGGGATATAAGAAGAAATGTCAGTATTATTACAATTTTATTAATATGTTTAGTGACCAAAAATTTTAACTAATATTTTAATACATGGATACTTTCTTGCAGTATTTTAAAATACATTTTAGGAAACGATGGAATGGTATCATCAGGGGAGAACCAGAAATGCTTAAACAATTAGTTAGTACATCAACTTCAGTACTTGGTGCGTGGTTTTGAAGTTTACATGGTTATCAGTTCCCTTTGAAAAGACTTATATATGACTTTCAAAGGATTATGGGTTTGGGGACTTCTTTTGAAATCTGAAGTTAAAGCTTCCCCTGATTTCAGTGTAGGGGGTGTGGTTCAGTTCCTGGTTGGGGAGCTATGCCTTGTGGCCCAAAACCCAAAAAGTAAAATAGAAACAATATTGTAACAAATTAAGTCAAGACTTTAAAAGTGATCTGTATCAAAAAAGCAACAAAACAGATTAGTGGTTTGTGTGAGATCATCTATCAATAGGATGATGTTCATACAATTAATTCATACACACACACAAGTTTTAACTTTTTATTTTGGAATAATTTTAGGCATAGGAAAGGATGCAGACTCATACAGAGAATTTCTATATACTTTCCTCCAGATTTCTCCAAATGTTAACATTTATTACATTTTAAAAATCTTTCTTTCTATAACTTTTTTTCTGAATCATTTGAGAGGAAGTGACCCACTAGATAGCTTTGTGTGTTTGTCCTAAAACCAAGGACATTTACCATGATATAATTATCCAAATCAGGAAATTAACATCAAGACAGCCCTGCTGTCTCAACTACAGACCTTATTCAGTTGTTGGCTGATTGTCTTCCTAATGGCTTTTGTCATAAAAGAAAATGTTAAAAATTTTTGGTGGGGATGGGAGGTGTCCAGAAGGGGCCTAAGACCATGTGCTATACTTAGTTGTCAGATATTTTTAGTCTCCCTCAGTCTAAAATAGTTTTTTTTTTTTTAATAATTTTATTTTTAGTCTCCCTCAGACTAGAAAAGTTTAAAAAAAAATAGTTTTATTTATTTATGGCCATGCTGGGTCTTTGTTACTGCACAGGCTTTTCTCCGGTTGCAGCGATTGGGGGGCGTTGCTCTTGGTTGTGGTGCTTGGGCATCTCATTGTGGTGGCTTCCCTTGTTGCAGAACACGGGCTCTAGGACATGTGGGCTTCAGTAGCTCTGGGGCTCTAAAGCACAGGCTCTGTAGTTGTGGTGTACAGGCTTAGTCATTCCACAGCACGTGGGATCCTCCCAGACCCCTGTCTCTTGCACTGGCAGGCAAATTCCTTACCACTAAGCCACCAGGGAAAGCTCTAGGACAGATTTTTGAACTGTGTCTTGTATTGACTTTTTAAGAATACAAGCCATTTATTTTGTAGGACCTTGAACTTTTTTTTTTCCCCTAATGTTTCTTCAAGTAGATTTTGGGCAAGAATACTGCAAAATTGATGTCCTTCTCAATGCTTCTCCTAAGAGGTACCATCTGTTTTTCCCATTCATAGGTGGTGGTTAATTTTGATCATTTGGTTAAAATTCATGGGGTCCCAAAGAGTCAAACACGACTGAGCGACTGGACTGAATTGAACTGAACAAGATTTATCCAAGAAAGTTACTGTTTTTTAATGTTTCTTCTTTGTATGTGTATATGTGTGTTTTAAATTTATTTTTAATTGGATGATAGTTTCTTTACAATGTGAAAGTTACTATTTTTACTGTTTGTGATTATGAGTATCTTATGAGGAGATTCTTTGGGACTATGTAAGTATAGCATTGTTCATCACTTTCAACTACTGGTTTTAGTATCCACTGATGTTTCTTACCAGAAACAGTTATCACTGGGGTAGTGGCCAAATTTTTTGTTTTATTTATTTATTTTTGTATTTTTGATGAAAATTGTATGGTGGTTGGATTTTTAACGTTTGTTATTTTAACTCAGGAACAATTTCTCAGCTCTGTAAGTTGTTGAATTGTTTATCATATTTGCGAATACTAAGATGAAGGAACAAGATGACTTTGGTCCTTTTTAAAAAATAATAGTTTGTTCTTCATAGTTTTTATGATCTTTATTATGCCAACATCAATGATAAATCAGTGATTTACCAAGAACTTAACGACTCATGATTTTGAGATCTTGTGAAATATTGAGGTAGCAGAGCTGACATTTTGTACTTCATTCTTCATAGAATGTAAAGAAGTTCCTAATTGGGATTTTTAGGTTCTTATCTGATGACTGGAGTTTCTCATAGTCTGTCTAGATTTTCTCAAATGCAACCCCAGGGGTCTTTAAACCTGTTTTTCTGCCTCCTGTATTTCTTGAAAATAGTTAGCTAGATTTAGATTCTTGATCAGGCTCCAAGGTTCTCTCTCTCCTTTTAAAATTTTTTTTATTTTTTAACTTTTTGGGTTCTGTAAATTGACTTTCATAGATTTTCTTTTACTTCTTACTTTATTTTTGCATGACTCTTTCATAAATGGCCTTTCACGGAGAGGCACTGAAGGTCTGCCTGTCTCTTTGTGGTATTAGCAACCGCTGATAATCATCACCCACATCACCTGTGAGCAGTTTCAAACTGGCCATAGTCTGTCTGTATCATTGCTTCTCCATCTATCAGCTGTAACATTTTCAAAAAGAGAAACTACCTTTCATCAATTACTAAGTTACCTTAGATCAGAGATCTGCAAACTAAGGTCCACAGGCTAAATCCAACCCAATGTTTATTTTTGTAATTAAAGTTTCATTGAAACAGCCATGCGCATTCATTTGCATATTGTCTATGGCTGCTTTTGCACAGCAACGGCTGGGTTGAGCAGTTGCCGTTGGGGCCATAAGTGGCCCATGTGTGCATGTATGCTCACTCAGTCGCCAAGTCGGTATTCGGGTCCTTGTGACCCTATAGACTGTAGCCTGCCAGACTCCTCTGTCCATGGGATTTTCCAGGTGAGAATACTGAAGTGAATTGCCATTTCCTTCTCCAGAGGATCTTCCTGACCCAAGGATCAAACTTGTCAGGCACAAGTTTGATCCTGCTTGTCAGGCACATTCTTTACCACTGCACCACTTGGGAAGCCCCATAAGTGGCTCACATTGCTGAAAAGATCTGGCCCTTGACAGAGACAGTTTGCTGACCCCTGCTCTAGATTATATGGAAAAAACAATTTAAATGTTTGATCCTTTCTCCAGTTTTCAGTTGTCCTATTATCCTGCAAAGGTGATCACTGAAGTTTTTTTTTTTTTTAAATATTGTTACAGATTCATGGATGTAAACCTATTTGGTATAGTTCAACTGATTTACAATTATTATCTTTATTAAAACTCAAATTGCCACATCTTTAGCCAGCGGGAGCCTTTTCAAGTTGGTTCCTGAGTTTTTGTGTATACAATCTTAGCGGTCTTTGATGCTTCCGGGATTACTGGTATGGTGTTCCAGGTTCATCTTGTGGATTTCCTGCCGTAGACCTGGGGCCAGATATTTCTAGGCTCTCTGCTTCCTTTCAGTGAAAGGTGTTATTTAGAGACCATAGTCTGAATGCTAAGGGTACATATATAAAACTCCCAAAGGGTGTTCTGTTTAATGTTATGAGTGCATTAACTAATCCGTAGAATTTGAAAGTAGAACGTAATAGCTGTGATTTTAAAACACACAATCACTTCTTTTGTTCTAAAAGTATGTAATGTTCCCTATTTTTATTTATTTATTTGGCTACGTGGAGTCTTAGTCGTGGCATGCGGGGTCTTCCTCGTTGCATCATGCAGGATCTTCCCATGCGGCACACGGAGTCTGTAGTTGTGACGCCTGCTCAGTGGCTGTGGCAGGCAGGCACTCTAGTGTTGGCTTGCAGGTTTAGTTGCACCTTATCATGTTGGATCTTAGTTCCCCTCTGCAGGGATCGAACCTACATCCTCTGTATTGGAAGGTGGATTCTTTACCACTGGACCACCAGGAAAGTCCTAATGTTCTCCATTTTTAATGCCCTGTTAATAATGTTGTTAATTAATCCTCCTATTTAGTAATTGTAGTTGTACATTAGAATTGTTTTCTTTCATGCTTATATTCTTTCCATAAAATATATGCTTATCTATTTCTGCCAACTGTTAGTATTTCACTGGATAAAGCTCACAAGGAGATTTCCACTCAGATTGCATGTGGAATGCTTCCCTGTTTTTGAAAGGGTTTGTTCAGATAATGACAGCAAATCCAAACATGCTTCATTTCTCTGTTTCTCACATTGTGACACTAATTAGATATATTGGTCACCTCTGTGACCACATGCTCATCCATCAGGCAGAAGTACAGGTCTTCTGAAGACTGGAGCTGAAACTGAACAACAGATTTACACTGAATGCCGAGGCCGAGGCCATATTTTTATATATTCCTAGGACCTACCTCATGGTTGCAGAGATTAAATAAAAGTTTTTCAGGAGCATGTAGAACGATACTGAGTACGTAGTAAGGACTTTGTTAATGTAACCTCGTTATCAACTTTGGTGGCCTCGGCTTTTTAGGTCTCCCTAGCCCCTATGAAATTTAGTCTCTGTATTGTACCATTCCTTGTATGAACTTGTGTTTTGGATTGCTGGTTTTCTAGAACCCATATTCTTAGCAATCCTGGCTGTCATATTTCCCTTTTGATCACTGTTGCCCCAGCACAGTGCCTTGTACACAAAATCTGTACTATATGGTTATTTGTATAATTACACTTCCCTCATTTTAACACATCATATATAATAAACAGCAAAAATCTGGCTTCCTCCTGAACATTGTTAGGCTGACAAGAGAAATTTATCATTCACTTTTGAGAACTTTCAGGTGTGATCTTTTTGTTTTTATTAACCATTTGGTATTATCTTTAATTAAGTACAAAGACTTTTCCAGACACATCACGTAGAGATCATTTTATCCACTGCTCTGTTTCGCTGTCAGTCTCTTGTCTCTCTCCTCAGCAATGGTAAGGTGAATACCCTTTCCACAGGGAAGAGCGATCCACGGTTTGTTGCCTCTGCCAATAACGAAAATGTTCGAGAGCCGTGTGGCAAAGCTGTTGCCCTTCTCATCTTTCATATGAACTACATCAAAAGAGCCTGGATGTCTCTCCCGGTTTGTAATCACACCAATTCTTCCCAGGTTAGCACCTCCAGTCACTATGCACAGGTTACCAGTGTCAAATCTGATGAAATCAGTAATCTTGCCAATATCCATGTCAATCTGAATGGTGTCATTCACCTTGATGAGGGGATCGGGGTAACGGATGGTACGAGCATCCTGGGTTACCAGATGAGGGATTCCTTTTGTCCCCACAGACATCTTTTTTTGCACAATTTATACTTGGCCTCCTCAGGTGTAATATGATAAATAGCAAAGCGACCCTTGGTGTCATAGATCAAACAAAAATTCTCTCCAGTCTTGTCAATGCTGATGATGTCCATAAAATCAGCAGGGTAGGTTATATCTGTGCGGACTTTGCCATCGATCTGAATGAGTCACTGCATGCAAATCTTCTTTACTTCATCTCCTGTTAGGGCATACTTAAGTCTGTTCCTTAGGAAAATGATTAGGGGGAGACATTCCCTCAGCTGTGGGGGCCGGCAGATGGATGAGGGGCAAACACACCAGTCAATTTATCCAGCATCCAACGTTTTGGAGCTGCTACGAGTTTCAGGTGCTTCTTGGGACCCTGAGCCATGGCTGTGCTAGGCACAATAAGAGCTCAAGTGTGATCTTTGTTTTTTTTTTTAATTATTTATTTATATTTATTTATTTGATTATGTCAGGTCTTAGTTGCAGCATTTGGGCTTTTCTAGTTGTGGCGTGGGGGCTCAGGATTTGAGCCATGAGGGCTCTCTAGTTGTAGTGCGTGGGCTCTAGAGCAGGGGTCCCCTATCCTCGGGCCATGGTACCGATGTGGGGCCCATTAGGAACTGGACTGCACAGCAGGTGAGCAGCAGGTGATTGCGTGAAGCTTCATTTATAGCTGCTCCCCATCCCTAGGATTTTCACCTGAGCTCCGCCTCCCGTCAGATCAATAGTGGCATTAGATTCTCATAGGAGCACGAATCCTACTCCATTCAGGATGAGTGGAAAAATTGTCTCCCATGAAACTGGTCCCCGAGGCCAAAAAGGTTGGGGACTGCCGTCCTAGAGCACAAGGGCTCTCTCTAGTTGTGGCTTGCAGACTTAGTTACCTGTGGCATGTGAGAGCTTAGTTCCCTGACCAGGGATCAACCCCGCATCAACAGCTTTGGAAGATGGCTTCTTAACCACTGAACCACCAGGGGAGTTCTGGGTATGATCTTTGAGAAGTTGATCACTGGTGGTTGATCCTTTTAATTTTCCTTAAAAAAAAAATAATAAAATTGTTTGGCTGTGCTGGGATCTTCATTGTGGCACTCAGGATCTTTAGTTGCGGCATGTGGGAAGTAGTTCCCTGACCAGGGATTGAACCCCAGCCCACTGCATTGGGAGCATGGAGTGTTAGCCACTGGACCACCAGGGAAGTCCCTGAATGTTACTTTTTATGAAGATTTCTTCAGTTCATCCCAGTTTAAGGCTGTACATTCTTTTAAAAATGAAGCAGATGTCTGTGCTGGAGACAGAGTTCCCACTGGTATGTAGCTGTGGACATTCCTTCATCTGTAATACTGGGGGTATGTTAGCAGTTGTAGAAGCCATATGTTTTCATAGGCCTTTGCCAAGGAAAATACTTTAGAATTACATTAGCAACTCCAAGGTATTTTGGCTGTTCTGAGAGGACACATGGTAGTTTTCCAATTATACAAACAAGAGCTTTTGTTTTATGCTGAAGTTTCTTACAGGCTATGGGAACAATAGAGCCTCTATCAGCATTTCCCAGAGTAACATCCTAGGGATGTTAAGAGGTAGTACTATTGCTTCATTTCTGCAAGACTTTAACATGCCGGTGTGGTCTCTTAGAGGGAAGTGTGCTATGCAAGAGTCCTCTGGCTTATTTGACCAAGGCTTTCCTTGTGTTTGAAATACTACCATCTACCCAGTGTCCCTCACCCAATGCACACATTTCACTTCATAGTCCCTGGCTCCCAGCCTTAGATGTGGTCCCTGATGCAAATGCTGAGCTCCCTATACTTGAGCACATTGCTCTACTGGTGAATATGTGACTTAACAATGACCATATAGGCGCTTGTCTTCTCTGGAGCCTAACCTCACTGAAGAACTTGGGGAAGGGGCCTGTTTTCTGTGGGATTTTAGCACCAGGCATTTACAGTTTTTCATTTGTTTATTTTTGGCTGTGCTGGATCTTTGTTTACTACACAGGCTTGTCTCTATTTTTGGTGAGTGGGGGCTACGCTAGTTGCGGAGCTCAGGCTTATCACTGCAGTGGCTTCTTTTTGTTGCAGATCACGGGCTCTAGAGTGTGCGGGCTTAAGTAGTTGCGATTTCCAAGCTCTAGACCAGTGCTTCCCTGGTAGCTCAGATGGCAAAGAATCTGCCTACAATGCAGGAGACCCGGGTTCGATCCCTGGTTTGGGAAGATCCCCTGGTGAAGGGAATGGCAACCCACTCCAGTATTCTTGCCTGGAGAATTCCATGGACAGAAGAAGCTGGTGGGCTACAGTCCGGGGGATCGCAGAGTCAGACAGGACTGAATGTCTAACACACACACAAACACACAAGCTCGAGAGCATGGGCTCAATCGTTGTGGTGTGTGGGCTTAGTTTCTCTTCAGCCTGTGGGGTCTTCCCTGACCAAGGATCGAATTCATGTCTCCTGCTTTGGCAGGCGGATTCTTTGCCACTGTGCCACCAGGGAAGCCCAGCACCAGGCGTTTAGAAGGCTCTTCACAAATATTTGTTGGATGAGTGAAGGGTCTGTCGATCCCTTCGTTCTGAATAGCATCTCACAGGACCAGAGCTCTAGCAAACCCACTTTGGGAACCATGGCTTGGTCTTCACTTTCAGTGTGAATAACTGGAATTCTGGTAGACCTTCATAATGCTACTGAATGTCCTCAGTGCATCCACCTAGCAAGGAAAACTGTCAATATTTTTAAAGATGAGGCTCAGTCTTTGAAATCTCTTGCCTCAGCGGCACATAGTGAATCAGCTGGGATTGGAACCTTCATTTCCTGATACCTGTCCCTGGGCCCATTACCCCCAGACAGTCTGCAGCCCCCTCTCACATTATTAGTTACATAAATGAGAGCTGGTGTTCAGGCCATGGGGGAGGGAGAAATCAGATGCCCCTTTGTGTACGCATTAACGCAGGCAGAACAAAAGGCCCAGCTTGGTTTTCAAGTTCAAGTTTGGCTCACATGTGGTCCTCAGTGGAGATTATGATCTCAGGTAAATTAAAAACAAATGTTAAAGAAGTCATAATGAGGTAGATGGAGTTCAGGATTCTTGTTTTTCAACACTGGGGTAAACAGACCCCTCTCTAAAGCAGACATTCACCTCCCCTCTTCCACTTTACCTCTCTGCCCATCATTATGATTACTGTTCACTCTTACTTCCGTTAGCCAGGCAGGTAGGTGTGTACATATGGTCTCATGTCAGTGTACTCAAGTTGGTTCACCCGGCAGGAGGACATTTAGTTCAGTCTACTATCGCATCAACTAAAAAGGGTATTGCACATTTGACAAAATGCCCCCTTCCTTGGGCAAGGCCCCCAGTGGCCTGCTCAAGGGAGCTCAAGGCCAGCACGGGAGGCGAGAGTACACAGGATCCCCCTGTGTTCTCCCCCCCAGGCTGAGTTCCTAAGCATATTCTTGACTGGAGCTGGGGAGCCTTGGGGCCCAGTGATTTTACGCACTAAATGGGACTCTGTATGTCTGAGCCAAATTAAGTCTGCGGGCAGTCTTTACGAGCACAGTAACCGTTTTTACAGATGTAAAGAAGCTCAAAAGTACTGTGTATGTTTGTAGTCGCAGTCCCTGTAAAGTTTCCATGAGCGCACTGCAAGGGCTCTGTCCACGGAAATTTAGTTCTACTGTTCTTACCTTGCTTCCCTCGTTACTCTGTCAAAGCACGTGTCATATGAATGTGTGTGTGTGTGTGTGTGTACACGGTTAATTCTCCAGTGGGGGCAGTTTTGTCCCCCAGGGGACAGTTGGCAATGTCTAGAGACATTTTTGGTTTGTTATGACTTGGTGGTGGGGGCAGTGGGAAGTGACTACTAGCATCTTGTGGGTGGAGGCCAAGAATGCTGCTTAACATCCTAAAAGGTACAGGATAGTTCCTCACAGCAAAAAATTATCTTGCCTCAAATGTTCATAGTGCTGAGGCTGCAAAACCCTGGTATACAGACAACATAGTGTATCATACACGAATAAAACCATATGCATATGTGTGTATGCTCATAAACATGTGGCTGTGTGCATGTGCATATGTCATTATATGTGTATATGCATATACAAGGGCTTCCCTGGTGGCTTAGTGGGTCAAGAATCCGCCTGCCAATGCATGAGCCAAGGGTTCGATCCCTGGGTTGGGAAGATCCCCTGGAGGAGGGCGTGGTAACCCACTCCAGTATTCTTGCCTGGAGAATTCCATGGACAGAGGAGCCTGATGGACTATAGTCTATGGGGTTGCAAACAGTTGGACACAACTGAAGTGACTGAGCACGCACACACACAAGGCATATACATGCTGCATGGCATGGCCAAAAAAAAAGGGAAACATAGCAAGACTTGTACCTGAATTTCTCTTCTTTCTGAGCAGTACTTTTTTGCAGAAATAACAGTCTCTTTCTTGAGGGTGTTCAGTGTCCCAGAGGAGTATTGCATATATTAACTCACTTAATCCTCAGAATGACCCTACAGGTGGGCACTGTGATTCCTGCTTTGCTCTGGAGGAAATCAGGGCTCAGAGAGGTCAAGATCTTTGTCTGAGGCCACTCAACCTTCCAGGGGCGAGGATTGATTTAGAACCCACTTTTGCTGGCTCCTCCCACAGGGCACCACCTCCCACTAGGCCATGTGGTGGTGGAAGGGGCTTTGTGAGTTTGGGGGATGTGGCCTGGACATGGCCTGTACAGTGGAGACGCTGAGCGGGGTGGCCTGTGGGGCTCCTTCCAATGGTTGCATTCTGAGGCTGCAGTTTGGAAATGGTCAATAGTGCCTGAGCATTGTCTCTGAGAAGCCCTGAACCTATGAACCTGAGATGCTATGAAACCTGTAGGGTTTTTTGGACCCACAGCCCCCTGCTGGGTCCATAGCACTGACTTGGAGGCTTCTGCGGGGGACAAGGGAGAGTAGGAGGGATGGTGGCAAGTCAGCCTGCCTGGACCTGGGGAGCTGGATGGGGCAGGACAGGAGAGACCCTGCTGGTTTTCCTGCCTTTCTCTCCTTTCTCCCTTCTTTCCTGCTCAGGGGATGCCTGCGGCTTCATAGGAGGTGACGGGGCTGGGGGTGGGGGGCAGTTAGTGGTAATTACTCACCGTGTGCACAGACAGTGGGTGTGGCCTGGTGCCTCCAGGGATGGCTGAAAAGCTGGGGAACTCGGTCAGAATGTGAGAGAATGTGAGACTTCCCTGGTGGCTCAGTGGTTAAGAATCCGCCTGCCAATGCAGGGGATGTGGGTTTGACCCCTGATCTGGGAAGAGTCCACATGCCCAGAGGCAGCTAAGCCCATGGGCCACAACTGCTGAGCCCTTGCTCTAGAGCCCAGGAGCCGCAACAACAGAAGTCAGTGCTCCGCATCTGGAGAGTAGCCCTGGCTCTCCAAAACTAGGGAAAGATTGCACATAGCAATGAAGACACAGCACAGACAAAAATAAATAAGTAAACTTAAAACAAAGTGTTAGAGGAAAGTGAGCATTCTGCAGGAAGTAAGGAAGGTACAGAGTAGCCTCCTAGGGGAGGGGGGGCTAGTATCCAAAGTATACAGTAGTCATGTACTGTTGTGAGAGTAGGACCATAAGGAAGGCTGAGTGCCTAAGAATTGATGCTTTTAAACTGTGGTGCTGGAGAAGACTCTTAAACAGCAAGGAGATCAAACCAGTCAATCCTAAAGGAAATCAACCCTGATTCATTGGATGGAATGAAGCTCCAGTACTTTGGCCACCTGATGTGAGCAGCTGACTGATAGGAAAAGACCCTGATGCTGGGAAAGATTGAGGACAGGAGGAGAAGCGGGTGACAGAGGATGAGATGGTTGGATGGCATCACTGATTTAATGGACACAAATTTGGGCAGACTCCGGGAGATACTGAGGGATAGGAAAGCCTGGCATCCCATAGTCCATGCGGTCACAAAGGGTCGGATGCGACTTAGCCACTGAGCAAGAACAATAACAATCCAAAGTATAAACAAGGAACCAGCCACACTGCTGTTTAAGTGCCTGCTTCATGGGCAGCAGCTGGAAAGCTGGCGGCCACAACATCAGCCCAGAGGTTCCCTTAACCTGGCCTCAGAACCCCAGGAGCTGAGCAATGAACAGGCTGCATTTTGCTGCCTTGTCCCCTCTGGCATGGGTGCTTTAGAATATAGGCGCCCATTGCTGTCTGTCTGGGACCTCTCTGCCTTTCTGGGTTTGGTACCCGAAGACCATCTGCAGACTCCGTGGGAAGCTGAAACCCACCCAGAGGTCTGGGGTCCAGCTTTCCTGAGGGCTGTTTCAGCACTTTTCAAGTGTATTTTGCTGTGGGAAGATAAGAACCTGTTTTAAAATAAAGTCTGGGACTTTCCTGTTGGTCTAGTGGTTAAGAATCCGTATGTCACTGCAGAAGACATGGACTTGATCCCTGGTTCAGGAAGATCCCACATGCCCCAGGGCAGCTAAGCCCGTGTGCCATAACTCCTGAGCCTGCGCTCGACAGTAAGAGAAGCCACCACTGTGAAGCCCACGCGCCGCAACAAAGACTGGTCCCAACTTGCTGCAACTGGAGAACGCCCACGCGCAGCAACAAAGATCCAGTGCATCCAAAACTACATTAACAGATAAAATTAAAGAAATAAATATAATGTTATCCAAATCCTGTGCTGAGAGAGGTTTGGGTACAGAGAGAAAGCGCCACCTTGCAAGTCCTGAGAAAAATCATTGTGTCTGAATTGCCAAAATCACTCTAGGTTAGGCTAGCGTAGTTTTGGGAGATGATAAAGTTTCCTGTCTCCTTTTGGGGGGGAAAAAAAACCCCACAACACTGGGGTTTTCTACTCTTGATGCATCTTGGATTTGCATGTCCTGCTCTAATGAAATGTTGTCATGCCTCTCTGTAAGTGGATAATTGAGTAGAGCAGCATGCTAATTTCTCTCTCTGCCGTGAGGCCTGGCTCTTTGGAGATGGTCCAAAACCGAACAGCCTGAGCTCACCTGCAGGAGAGCCTCCTAGCACCAGAAACCCCCGCCACACCTTCCTGTCTGTCCTCTGAAGGTGGTTTTCCACCCTAAGAAAGATCGCCATTATTGAAGGACCGTGCCCTTAAATCTGCCTGCGTCTCCATCTCTGGGACAAATTGTCTTCCCTCTGGCGAGTTTCTGTCTCCGAGTTGGCTGTGAGGAGGTGGAGGCACAATCGGGCTTTGTGTTGGAGGAGGGCTCTGCAGGCCCTAGAAGGTGGGATTCAGCCTTGTGTAAATAAATAGCAGGAGGCGCCCGCATAAGGCCAAGGGGATTCCTGGAACCGGAGAGAGGCTTGTGCCGGAGACCAGAAACTCTGGTGTTTCTTCTGCAGCTTCTGCAGCCTCTTCCGCCCTCAGGAGCCTTTCAAATGGTCAATGGGAAGCCCTGGAGCCCGTTCTCTTGGAACCACTCTGGACTCCTGGAGCTCCTGGACCAACTACTGACCCTCAAGACCCCGGTCTGCACCCTTTTTGTGATCCAGAGAGATGTGCCTTGCCCCTCAGGTTCACTCTGGGCTGCTCAGGTTTCCTAAGGAACCAGGAAAAGCTTCAGCTTTTCCTCACACTTTATGCGTGGGTCATTGTGCGCATGCCCAGTGAGGTCCTCTGCGGAAAGAACCCTGGAGGCTGAGATGGGCACCGGTAGCTGCCTGCATTTTGGAGATCTCATAGGGTGGGAAGGGAGGCAGGTTTGGCCATTGTACCACCTTCCGTATCGGGGCCTGCCCTCTTGACTGGTTTGGGGGCTGGGCCTTTTGCCATCTGAGAAGGGAGAAGCCCTGAGAAAATTAAAGGTCTTATTCAGGCTTTCTTGGCCCACGGCCCATGGAAGCCCTGATGAAAGGGATGCCTGGGGAGAAGTGGGACATCTGGCTCCTCTCCAGGACCCCTCACAGCAGGCCTGGGCCGGGACCAGGCATCCCCCTGGCCCTGCTGCCCTGGCAGCGTCCTCCCGCCACGTCGGCCAGTTTCCTTCTGCCCCTCCAAGTCCTTCTCTGCTCCCTCTCTCCGTCTGCCACTGAGGGGACCAGCTTCCTCCCGCAGCATCTCTGCTGCTTCCCTGGGGTCTCGGCGCTCTGGGTGATGGTCACTGGGTTGCTGGGTTTCCAAGCCTGCCCGCTACCCTGACGAGAGCTTTGCTGAGTATCCACACATGCTCAGAGGGATCCGGGGACCCCCTCACATGACGGGGGAAGTGTGTTACCCTTCTCTCCCCTATCTAGAGGTGGTGTTGTTGATTTTTTTTCTTTTTCATACTAAAACATAGTAATAATAACAGTTTTACCCATTTGAACACATATAGACTCATGTAAATAGACTCCTGTAATTCTACCGCTAGTTCCAAACCTCTAAAATCTCTGTGCTGCAACCACTTTGTAGTCATGCTCTCCCACCCACCTTTTTCCCCAGCCACCATTACTCTCTCCTCCAACATGCTCCATAAAGATCTGTGGTCCACATCCACTGCATCTTCCCATAAATGTCATGGGCTTCCCAAGTGGCTCTGTGGTAAAGAATCTGCCTGCCAGTGTGTACCAACTGGAAACGTTGGTTCAATCCTTGGTCAGGGAAGATCCCCTGGAGAAAGAAATGACAACCCACTCCAGTATTTTTGCCTGGGAAGTCCCATGGACAGAGGAACCTGGTGGGCTACAGTCCATGGGGTCTCAAAGGGTCAGACGTGACTTAGCAACTAAACAACAACAATAACTTTAACTGGTACGAGAGAAAAGCATGACAATGAAGTCTACTCAAAGCCTCTACCTTCCTTTGTACTTTATTATGATTGAGCTGAGCCCTGAGCACTTCTCCAAGTCAGCATTAACCTAGCCTTCTTCCTCCCCATTCTCAGCTGCCTCTGTGCATCAACATTTTTTATCTATTGCAACCCTGTTTTCCTGCTCATCGTAAAAATGCCTCCCTTAGCCCAGTGCTTCAAAATTATGTGTTGTAGGAAGAAATAGATGAAGTCTAAGTTGAAAAGAATGTTGTGTGTAACAATGACCTTAGGCCGGAGATCGCCCAAGGGAGAAAGACAAGTTGAAAAAAAAAGTCCTCAGGAAACTCTTGACAGTGGACTTGAGCTCATCTTTTTGACGTCTTGGTGCATTTTGTTTGTTTGTTTTAAGTTAAGAGGCTTAATTTTATTCCAGAAGATTGTTTGCTAGTGATTTGTATTGAGAACCCACAAATCATTCCTGTTTAATTGGAGTAAGACAGGGTGTGGTTGTCGAGGGCTGTCTGGGCTTCCCAAGCCCGTGTGGAAGAATTAGTGCCACAGACGTGTTCCATCAGCTCGCAGACATATGAATGCCTTTACTGGGCTGACTTTGGGGAACATGCCAGCATCCTTCTAGCTAAGGATTTGCCAACCACCTTGCCCTCAGAAAAAACACCCACTTCCCCTGCCCGCATCCTTCTGAGTACTGTGACAGCTTTGACTCGCAGAAATTTTTCTCATTTAATGAAGTGTTGATTCCAGAGTCTCCAGGAGAAGTTACAGTTACCCAATTTCCTGGTAAATTTCCAGGTTCCTTGGTGGTTTGGAAGCAGGGTATATTTTAGGGTAAATAAAGTCTATAAAATGTGATTTGGGTGCTTGGTTTTCGGTGCCAGGACTTGAAGTGATTGGCCCTTGTGAGACAGGAACAGAAGACAGTCTGAAGGCTGTGGTCTTCTCTAAGTCCGGTTCTGAGCTGTAGTGAAGGGAGGTGCGCCCAGGTGGGTGGGGCTGGTTCCCTGTGCTCCAGGCCCTCCCTCCAGCCCAGGACTTGCCCACCTCCTGGGATGTCTGCCTTCTGGAATGGGATGGTTGACCGCCAGGGAAGGAGTGACTTCCTTGTGCGAAGAACCCTATACCCCTGTTATCCTAGTCTTTGTGGGGAGCCCTGTTAACACCTGACGCACACAGGACATACAACAAGTCCCCATTTGTACCCTCGTGTGTGCATGCATGTCCAGTCGCTTCAGTCCTGACTGTTTGTGACCCCATGGACTGTAGCCCGCCAGGCTCCTCTGTCTATGGGATTCTCCAGGCAAGAATACTGGAGTGGGTAGCCTTTTCCTCCTTCAGGAGATCTTCCTGACCCAGGGCGCGAACCCGGGGCTTCTGCACTTGTGCAGATGCAGCTTATGTGAAAGGCTGAGGATGAAGTTCCACACTGCGGGCTGAGGGTTTGTGGTGATGGACTTGGCCAGAGGGCCTGCCCTCTGGGGCAGCCCCGTGGCTAGGTTGGTGCCAGACTCTGGCCTGAGAGCAGGAACGAGACCTGGAGGGGGCCTGGGCCTGGTGGGGTCCTTCAGGGAGAACTCCAGCTCCTGGATCAACCTTCTGGGTGGGAGCCAGGTGAGCACCCCTTGTGGGAGACAGAGGCCGAGGGTGTAAGTAGGCAGGCCCAGCAAGGCAAACCAGTGGTGGACCACAGGCCTGGCAGACAGAAACAGGTTGGGAGCTCAGAGCCAGGAGTGCCCCTGAAGTTAAGAATTACCCATCAGAGATGCTAAGTTTATAGAACTGCTGGTCCAGAATCAAGCTTATCCTCTACTCCTAGGTGTTTATTAAAAGAAAAGTTCTTAGGGAGTCTGGGATGGACATGTACAACACTGCTATATTTAAAATGGATAACCAACAAGGACCTACTCTATAGCACAGGGAACTCTGCTCAATGTTATGTGACAACCTAAATGGGAAAATAATTTGTAAAAGAATAGACACATGTATGTGTATAACTGAATCACTTTGCTCTACACCTGAAACTGTCACAATATTGTTGATCAACTACACTCCAATACAAAATAAAAAGTTGAAAACAAAACAAAAAAGAGTTACCCGTCAGAATTCCAGGGAACCCGTGGTAAGTTCACATGCCTAATACAGGTGCCCAGAATCTCTAGCTTGTGGAGCTCTGAAACATGTACTTATGAAGAGCTCCCTTTAAAATGTTGGTGCGTAGATCACATAGAGACCCCCCTGCCTCGGGCAGACGTGGGATCTGGAGGCTGCTCTGTGGGTCCAGAGAGAGCTGGGCCCAGGTGGACAGTGAGTGAACGAGGAGGTGGGACAGTGCCTTACCCAAACCAGGCCACCCCTTCTTAAATCCCTGATTCACAGAGCAGTGGTCTCACATTTTCTCGGTCTCTGCAGATGTGTTATTTCCTCTGTTTCTAGTTGAACAAAATCATTTCAGCCTAGCACAGATCAAGCCTTTCCATGCTCTTTTGTCCTCATGGAAGACACTCTTGTTTCTCCTTTAAGATCATCTCTGGGGTCACCTTCTGTTGCTTTAGGGGTGGTGTCTTGACCCCTTGCTCTCATATACACCTCAGTTGGGGTATTCCCACTTTAACAGCTGTCTGTTTATTTCTGGAATGAGGCTAGGCTTCTGGAGGTCTAGATACTGGTCTCTGGTTCATCTTTGAGTTCCTGGCATGTAGGAGCTTCTTTTATTGTTGTTAAGTCGTATCTGACTTTTTGCGACCCCATGAACCACAGCATGCCATACTTCCCTGTCCTTCACTATCTCTCGGAGTTTGCTCAAACTCATGTCCATTGAGTTGATGATGCCATCCAATCATCTTATCCTCAGTTGCCCCTTTCTCCTCTTGTCCTCAATTTTTCCCAGCCTCAGGTCTTTTCTAATAAATGAGTTCTTCACATCAGGTGGTCAAAGTATTGGAGCTTCAGCTTCAACATCAGTCCTTCCAGTGAATATTCAGGAGCTTCATAACCAAAGCTCATTGAATTAATGTTTTAATGAAAAGGCAAAAGTCTTTTTAAATTTCCTCCCCTCTTTGTCACCGGCCCATGGTTCATGAGAATTACTCATTCACCCAAACCCAGTAAAGGAGGCTATGGTCTGGACCAAGAAACCAGCCCCAGGCAACCCCCAGCACGCTCCTGAGAACCACTAAAATAAACATGGAGTGCACTCTCACCGAATTCTGAGAAGGAAAGGCCTTCAAAGGTCATAGGGTCCAGAGGCTCTCAACCCAGGCTACACATTAGAATCATCTGGGGAGCTTTTAGAAATTGCTCTGACCCAGCCCCAACTCCCAAGATTTTGATTCGGCTGGTCTGGGGTGGGGCTCGGGTTTGGGTGGAATTTTCTTAGCTCCACAGGGGCTTCCGTTGTACAGCCAAGTTTGTGAACCACTGCTCTAGGCCAGAGATCCTCACTGAATATTTGAATCAAAGGATTAAAGCAATCTCTGCCTGGTGAGTTGATGGCTCCTCCAAAGCCCGTGGGCTGGAGGTAGGTTCACCAACAGTGACCCCTGGATTCCCTGAGCTCCTCCATTGGCCTCGATCATCTTTCCTGCCCAGGGACCAGAAACCAACTCCTGATCAGAATGTAATTTCAGACTGGTGAGTGGCACATAAGAAACAGAGTTAGGTGGGCTCTGAGCGAAGGCCTTCCTGTTTTCAAGCCATATATGTGACTTTGAATGTTATTAACTTGCCAGAGCAGCTGTGACAAAGTGCCACACACTGGTTGGCTTGAACAACAGAAATTTATTGTGTCACAGTTTTCGGGACTAGAAATCTGAAACCAAAGTGTTAACAAAGCTGGTTCCTTCTGAGGCTGTGAGGTAGCATCTCCCTGGCCTCTCTCCTTGGCTTCCAGATGTCATCTTCTCCCTGTGTCTTCACAGCTTCCCTAGATATGCGTCCGTGTCTAAATACTCCCCCTTTAGAAGGATACCAGACTTACTGGATTAGGACCCATTCCAATGACCTCCTGTTAACTTGATTCCCTCTGGAAAGACCCTGTCTCTAGACAAAGTCATACTCTGAGGTGCCACTGGTTTTAAAGAATCTGCCATGGGTTCGATCCCAGGGTTGGGGATATTCCCTGGAGGAGGGCATGGCAACCCACTGCAGTATTCTTGCCTGGAGAATGCCATGGACGGAGGAGCCTGGCGGGCTACAGTCTGTGGGATCGCAAAGAGTCGGACACGACTGAGTGACTTAGCATGCATGCCTCTTCAGCTGACTCAAGCAACATGAGTTTGAGCAAACTCTGGGACATAATGAAGGACAGGGAAGCCTGGCATGATGCAGTCCGTGGGGTCATAAAGAATCGGACTTAATAACTGAACACACCTCTTCAACCTTGAACTACTCTTCTCCAAGCTTTCCACCTTAGCTGCAGCTGTTTTTTAAATTTTTATTTGAATATTTATTAAGTTTTGACTGCGTCTTAGCTGCAGCATGTGGGATCTTTCATTGAAGAGCGAGGGCTTCTCTCTAGTTGTGGGGCGAGGGCTCAGTATTTGTGGCACACAGACTTAGTTGCCCCGAGGCAGGTGGGATCTTAGTTCTGTGACCAGCGATTAAACCCCTGTCCCCGCATTGGAAGGTGGATTGCTAACCATAAGGAAAGGGACCACCAAGGAAGTCTCTTAGCTGCAGCCTTTAATCTGTAAAGCCCATAGTATAGTTTTTCTTTATATCTATTCCCACTGTCAAATCACACAGAGCATGAACCCCAGGGCTGGTGATTTCTCAGCATCTAGCACTAACTTGCCAGGGTTCTGACATCTGGTCCCTTGGTTCTGGTTACACTTGGAATATGATGGTTTATGTTCAGGCTCCCCCAGAGATGGTGTATTTCCTCACAATGGCAGGAGCTGGTGAGAAGCTAGATGAAAAGGTGAGCTATGTGGTGTGGGTGGCTTGCCCCAGGTAAAAGCTGGAGTCAGGTGCTGGTGTTAAACATCGGTTTGAGTGGATGTGTGAAAATTCATTGGATGGAGGCTCTGTGTTGGTGGTGGGATGTCTTTGGAATGTACATATGTTATCATGTGTAATGTATCTAAGTGGTAAATGGTGAGGGAATGATGGGGGTGTGGATAGGAAATGTGTTTCATGGCCCTGCAAGTCATATATCAGCTGCTCACTCCTGAGGTTCTTTTTCTGTCTTTTTCTTTTTGGATTTTAAATTTTTTAATTAAAGAATTTTTTTGATGTATAGTTGATTTTCAGTATAATTCAGTTATATACATATGTATGTATATGTGTATATGTATTCTTTTCCAGGTTCTTTTCTATTATAGGTTATTTTAAGATATTGAATATAGTTTCTTGTGTTCTACAGTAGGTCCTGTGGTTAATCTATTTTATATACAGTACTGTGTTTCTGTTAATCCCCAACTCCTATTAATTTATCTCTCTCCCCACTCCTTTCCCCTTTGGTAACCATAAGCCTGTTTTCTATGTATGTGGATCTTTTTCTGTTTTTTTAAATAAGTTCATTTGTACCATTTTAAAGATTCCATATGTAAGTGATGTCATATGATATTTGTCTTTCTCTGCCTGACTTCATGTGGTATGATAATCTCTAGGTCCATCCATGTCACTGCAAGTGACATTCTTTCATTCTTTTTATGGCTGAGTAATATTTCATTGTGTTTATGTATCCCATCTTCTTTATCTATTTATCTGTTGATGGACACTGAGGTTGCTTCCATGTCTTGGCTACTGCAAACAGTGCTGCAATGAATATTGGGGTGCATGTATCCATGATTTTCTCGGGATATATGCCTAGGAGTGGGATTGCAGGATCATGCTAACTCTCGTTTTTTAAGGAGCCTCCATACTGTTCTCCAAAGTGGCCGTATCAGTTTACCTTCCCACCAACAGTATAGGTGGGTTCCCTTTTCTCCACACCCTCTTTTGCACTTATTAGTTGTCGACTTTAATCATGGCCATTCTGACCAGTGTGAGGTGATACTTCATTGTAGTTTTTGATTTGTATTTCTCTAATAATTTGTAATGTTGAGCATCTTTCCATCTGTATGACCATCTGTATTGTCTTCTTTGGAGAAAAGTCTGTTTAGCTGTTCTGCCTATTTTTTAATTTTTTTTTTTAATATTAAGCCCTATAAACTATTTATACATTTGGGAGATTACTATCTTTTCAGTTGTGTTGTTTGCAAATATTTTCTCTTATTCTGTAGGTTATCTTTTCATTTTGTATCCCTGAGGTTCTTAACATGAGGCTACCCATGGACAAAATTCAAGGGTGGCTCCAAAAACTTTGATGGAAAAAAGTTACATTTTATTTTCACTACCTGAAAGTTTGCATTTCCTTTGATTGGGAATGTAGACAGCAAACCTTGGTCATGTTAGCGGTACCATGATTGCCACTAGTAGGAACTGCTGAGATTTTGTTTTAAAGTTTGAGATACTTCAGATACTTTGAATCTCTTGATGTATCATTATCCTCATTGGTACTTCAAAATTAAGGTGGCTGTGGTACTCACCACATATTTATTTTTTAATATTTATTTGGCTGCCCTGGGTCTTAGTTTTGGCACTTGGATCTTTGATCTTCATGACAGCATGTGGAGGGGCTTCCCTGGTGACTCAGATGGTAGAGAATCCTCCTGCCAGTGCAGGAGGCTTGGGTTCGGTCCCTGGGTCCCAAAGATCCCCTGGAGAAGAAGAATGGCAATCCACTCCAGTATTCTTGCCTGGAAAATCCCATAGACAGAGGTCGGGCTACAGTCCATGGGGTCACAAAGAGTCAGACACGACTTAGCGACTAAACAACAACAACAAGGGCATGCTAGATATTTTTGTTGCAGCATGTGGGATCCGGTACCCTGGCCAGGAATTGACCGTGGGCCCCCTGCATTGGGAGAGTCTTAGCCACTGGTCCACCAGGGAAATCCCTTACCACTAGGTCTTATTTAATGTGTTAATTACCATAGCACAATTTTGAAATATTTTGATAGCTCGTGTTTCTATTATCGGTTTCCTGGATAATGCCATGCATTTAATTTGTGTACTTATTCTGAGGAGGGTCCACAGGCTTCTCCAGGCTGCCGGCTAGGGTGGGAGTCTGTGGCACTGAAGAGGTTTAGAAACCTTGGTTTGTGTTTGTCATAACCCCTCATGGTCCCCAGTGGGTTGGTAAATCCTATAAATGGAAATAGTTGTAGCTACAGTCTTGACAATCACTGACTTAGTTAATATTTGTAAACTTTTATTTTTGGCTCCTTGGGCTAAGCTGTGTATACACATGCGCTCACATGGACTTGGACCCATTTTCCTTTCAAAGACATCAAGGATTAGGAAGACATTTTAGAACAAGTCCAGCCTTAAGTTTGCCCTTTAGTCCTGTTGGGTCCTGCTTAGGGAAGCCGGTCCCTGTCTCATGGGAGTGGGACTGAGAGTGGCTTTTGGCGAAATAACCATGTACTCTTCCCAGAGCTAAATACACAGGGGCGTGTTCTTCTTGGTCACTCTGGAAATGCACAAGCTTTGCATTTGTGCCTGAGCTGCCCTTGTTGGAGAAGAGAGCTGGCCTCGGAGGACCCGTTCCAGGTCACCTGGAAAAACAACATGGTGCCAGCTCACAGACCCCGGGGGTGTGAAAATGATTTGATCGAAGGTGATTAGAGTTATGGGGTTCTAGGGGGATTTTTTCACTTTTTACTTTTCTTTCAAAATAATTAGACTCACAGGTAGTTGCAGAAAAAGTGTATAAGGGTCCTGGGAACTCTTCCAACAGTTTGTCCCTGGATAACATCTTATAAGGGCTTCCCAGATGGCACAGTAGTAAAGAATCCACCTGCCAATGCAGGAGACACAGGTGATGCAGGGGTCGGGATCCCCAGGGTTGGGGAGCTCCCCTGGAAGAGGGCATAGCAACCCACTTGAGTATTCTTGCCTGGAGAACCCCATGGACAAAGGAGCCTTTTGGGCTACATTCCATGGAGTTGCAACAAGTTGGACATGACTGAAGTGACTTAGCACGCATGCACAACATCTTACATAGCTCAAGTTCAATATCAAAATCAGGATATTGATTTTGGGGTGTGTTAAGTCGCTCAGTCATCTGACTCTTTGCAGCCCCGTGGACTGTAGCCCATCAGGTTCCTCTGTTCATGGAATTCTCCAGGCAAGAATACTGGAGTGGGTTGCCATTTCCTTCTCCAGGGGATTGTCCTGACCCGGGGATCAAACCTGAGTTTCCTGCATTGTAGGCACATTACTCTTAACTAGATTACAGACCTTGTTCAGTTCGCACCACTTATAACACACCTTTATGGTACGTGTGTGTATGTGTCTATACAGTTCTACGAGGTTTTACAGATTTATGTAACTACCCCAACAGTCATGATACAGAACAGTTTACGAAGCATGTGCTTGAACTTGGTTGTGTGGCACATAGTGAATTATTATCAGTTGTTCCATTAATCAGAGCACTATCAGCCTTGGGGCTGGAGGTAGTAATTTGACTTGTCCAGAGACCTTTGGAGCATTTGGACTCCAATGCTAGGTGTGGTTACCATTTACAAGGCCCAATCTGGGCCTGGAGCCCCACAGCTGGAGTCCTGGCGAAGTTGCTTGCACTATGTAGACACAGCTCCCTGTGTCCTGGGGATCAGAGTGTTTCTCTGGGCTGGGGAGAAGGGAGTAAAGCAAGAGAGAGAGTCAGGATAATAGGGCAGCCAGCTCCCTGGAGTTTGGAGAAAGGCGCCAGGCCTCCTGGGGGATGAGGAGCCAGGTAGGGACTAGGCAGATGCCTGGGAAGACATGGTGCAGGTTGTGGGGAAAAGCCATAGCTTGATGTGTGGGGGGTACCCAGGGGCCCTGCTCATCCTTCCCTGTGCCCCTCACCTGACTGTACTGAGCTCCTGCTCTGCTGGGCATGGCTTCTGGAGGCAGGATGGGAATGTTAGTCCCTTTGCTGCGGGTGCTATTGTGATGTCATGGTAGAAGAAAAGATAGTTGATACAAATTCCAGAGTACACTGAAAACAAAGATGGTAACTTTTTCCCCAAAGCCAATCATGTGTTTATTGTAACTCCGGCATTTCCCAGTTACAGGACAGCTGATTAAGCGGAACACTCCATTCTCCAACCATTACAGGACAACAGTGCTTACTGGGTCTGTGGGCTTCCCAGGTGGTACTAGTGATAATACTACTGCCTGCCAATGCAGTAGATGCAAGAGATGCGGGTTCTATCCCTGGGTTGGGAAGATCCCCTGGAGGAGGGCATGGCAACCCACTCCAGTATTCCTGCCTGGAGACACATAGACAGAGGACCCTGGCGGGCTACAGTCCACCGGGGTCGCCAAAGAGTCGGACATGACTTAGCAACTAAACAACAACAGTAACTTAAAGATTATAGTCAGAGATGATAGCCTTCTCTAACCCTGCAGCCACATCCTCTGCAGGATGATTCTAGCAACATGGAGCTGCCTGGGGGGTAAGAGCTAGTACACAGTGCACGACCAGCTCCTGAGAGTGAGTGCTGGGATGCTAGATGGAAAAAGATTTGGAGAAGGGAAGAGAGGGCAGGCTGATTCAGACAGGCAAGCCCCACACAGACCCTGAGAGGCTCCAGGAGCCCAGGCAGAGGTGGTGCCAACGCCCAAAGGAAGAGGGTAGCTCAGTGCCAGGGAACCGGGGGAGGCTACATGGCTGCCAGCATAAGCGCCAGCTACTGATTGGCAAAGCTGGGGTTTAGACGGAACGTGGGTGCTGCAGCCACATGCAGGTTGTCAGAGGAGGGCCTCAAATGTTTTTGTAAATATAATTTTTGAAACCAAATTTGGCAGAAGACCAAGGTCCCTACCATCCCAGGAAGGAAATCTGATGGAGATGTCCTGCCTCTATACCTTTCATTCAACTCACCTGCCCTATACTGTCAGATCCATCTTCCTAAACACCGTCATCTCATCTCACATACCTTCACTTCCAGGAAAGCAGCAGTTGCTTCCTTTCCCTTGCACACTGACCTCACCCCATCAGGTCAATCTTACTTCTTTTTGTTTGGTTGCATTGGGCTTTCTCTAGTTGCTGAGAGCAGTGGCTACTCTTCACTGCAATGTGAAGGCTTCTCACTGAGGTGGCTTCTTGTGTTGCAGAGCACGGCCTCTAGGGCAGGAGGGCTCAGCTCAAGGGGTTAGTTGCCTCTTGGCATATGGAATCTTCTGGAGCAGGGACCAAACTTGTATCCCTTGCATTGGCAGGAGGATTCTTAATCCTGGACTACCAAGGATTCCTTAGTGGCTCAGATGGTACGGAATCCACCTGCAATGCAGGAGACCTGGGTTTGATCCCTGGGTCAGGAATATCTCCTGGAGAAGGAAATGGCAACCCACTCCAGTATTCTTGCCTGGGAAAGCCCAAGGATAGTGGAGCCTGGCGGGCTACAGCCCATGGGGTCACAAAGAGTCAGACACAACTAGCAACTAAGCATGCATGAAGCATGCATGGACCACCAGGGAAGTCCTCAACCTGTCATTCATCAGTCTCTGAGCCCCGCCCCTTCCCCACACTTAAAGTGTCTCTGCTTCCTTTCCAGATTTCATCCCATCACATCCTGTCCCTTTTCTAACCCTGACTTTGATGAACTGAACTCCAGATTAGCCCAGTGCCACATTTTTTCTTGTGTATTTCACAATCAAACACACTTGGTTTGTGATATCATGGTAATTTTATTTTCATAGCTTCTGTATGTTACTTATGTCTATATGATCAGTGAGTAAGACAAAGCATACTGTGTTCTTCCCTAATTCTTGGCTATGTAGGCCATGTCTCCCTAAGTAGGGGGAGGCCAGGGAGCCTGTGCAGTATATTTTGTTCACCTTGGGTGCAGCCAGCCCCCTTCATGAAGTGCCTGACAGCTCTGGTCTGGGTCCTTATCCTGCAGGCTCTAACAAAGCAAACTGGAATTTATAACTGCTGGCTGTCTACTTAGTAGTCATTAGCCTGGAATGCAAGGAGCTGGCAATCAGGATATTTTAGGGAATGGTTAGGTTTTGTTTGAGTATGAGATAGTCAGCTGAAGTCTTTTGGAGATAATTGAAAGATCAGAATTGAAAAGAAAATATTTTCTTGGAATTGAAAGTTGATATAGCTGAAACCTGATTTCTGCAAACTCAAATCTAGGGCAAGTAGACTTGGGGGATAAGAATTTCAGAGGGTGAGAGATGAAATCCCAAGGGTCAAATATTTGCTGACTCTCCTGAAGGCTCCCTCAGCTCAGTGAGTGGCGATGTCCACATCACCTTCCCATCAGTGTGGAGAGATGAGCTGACTTCATTATGCCGTGTCATCTTACGGTTGGGGCGGAGACCATGTGTTCTGTACACGGGCCTTATTTTCAGAAGCATCAAGTCTAGCATTTTGAACAAAGTGAGCCATATCTGACTGTAGAATTAAGTCAGTTTGTGGAGAGAAAGTCATACATATTCATCAGAAGGAAATTTGAGCCATAGAGAAAATTGAAATGTTAAAAAAAAAATGAGAAGCAAATAACTCTGCTTCTGGTTTGGAGTGCCTCATCATGGGTTGTTCCAGTCACCATCACACTCTGTTCTAAAACCCACCAGGCGACCTCCCTGGTTACCCGGTGGTTAGGACTCTGGGCTTCCTCTGTAGGGTCGTGGGTTCCATCCCTGGTTGGGGATGTAAGATCCCACAAGCCGCTCAGCACAGCTAAAAAATAAATAACTAAAAATAATTAATGAAATTTTAATAAGTAAAAAACACTTCAGAATTTCCAGTTATAGCCAGTAGTTTCTTTTTTGTCACTTTTGCCACCATCTTTCTGCTGCTGTCCAGAGTTTCCTTATAGTGAGTGGAAGGAGTTCTATCTGATTCTTTCTACCTGTCTGTCTGTTAACTGGAGCAGACAGAGCTTAGTACTGAACATCTCAAGAAAGCAACATGGTGCCCGGGAAACGCACCCAGAGTGGAGTGCTGAAAATTAGTTTTTCCCGTCTGCCCAGGAAGCCAGAAGGTGTGAAGGTCTCACTCCCTGATGAGACCCTCAACTGGAGGACGTTCTGGTAGCCTCTGGACAGAGAATTCCCTTGGGTTTTCCTGTGTAGGAACTCTTTGGAAAAGGCACACCTTGAAGTTAGTTTCATTTCCATATGCCAAAAGAATAGTGAGGCAGTTGGGTTTTCAGTCTTGGGGGGAAGAATTGTGTCAGGGTGATGGGAAGCAGCTGCCTGGACTTGACTCCAGGGTGTTGATTCAGGTAGGCCTGGGCTGGGCGTCTGGAGGACTCCTAGGGTGACTGTGATGACAGTTGTTGTTGTTCAGATGCTCAATCATGTCCGACTCTTTGTGACCCCATGGACTGCATCACAAATGCTTCCCTGTCCTTCACCTTCTCCCGGAGTTTGCTCAAACTCATGTCCATTGAGTCAGTGATGCCATCCAGCCATCTCATCCTCTGTTACCCCCTTCTCCTCCTGCCCTTAATCTTTCCCAGCATCAGGGTCTTTTCCAATAAGTGGGCTCTTCGCTTCATATCAGGCGGCCAGAATATTGGAGCTTCAGCTTCAGCATTAGTCCTTCCTCCTGAAACCTTGTGGTGTGTGCTCCCAACTCACAGAGCCTGACAGTAGACTTGAATGAGAAGTGTTGTCTCCTTCAAGAACCTTCAGCATTTCTGTTATGGAGTGCCAGGCCTCTCCATATGAAACTGCCTCTCTTATAATTCAAAAATAGTTGCTGATCAACAATTCCCTGTGGCTGGACTGAGAGAAAGGCCCCAAAAGGAGGACCGCCTGGGCTTGGAGCCAAGCATCCCCCTTCTCCCAGCCTCCTAGCTTTGGCCAGGTCATTTGGCCTTTGAGCATCTGTCTTGTCACCTGTAAGATGGGGCTTGTAAGGTGTGGAGATCATGCGTGCATGTTGAGGGCCTCTGTAAGCAGTTGCTCTGCTTTTATCCTCAGGATAACTTCACCTACTCCTCACTCTGAGGCATGGCCTGTGCTTAGGTCCCAGTGGTACCTTGGGGAGACCAGTGGTCAGTCTCTACAGCCCCGTGTATTCCCCTGGGTTATCCAACAAGGTGGGCCATGGAAATGTCTCCTGATGTTGCCTTCAGAAGGCAGGTTCCAGTCTTGTCTCCACCACAAGCCCCACCTCTGCTCCTCAGGGGGCTTCCTGCCTCATGCCATGCTCAGCTGTATGTCCAACTTGGTGTACCCAACAGGGCAGTATGAAAGGTACCAGGAAGTGACGTTTGGGTGGTGAGTGATGTTGAGGTAATAACGAGGTGATAGTCCTTCTCTCACTCCAGGTAGAAGCCAGTGTTCTCTCTACCTGAGCTGACCTCCCGTGACCCCCTGGCTCCACCCCCTCACATACCTTGTTCCACCCATGCTTCCCGTTCCCCCTGAACTCCTTCTTGTCTCAGGCTCTTTTTACTTGCTGTGTGCCTGCTTCCACTAGAACATTCTTCCTGATGACTGCGTGGCTCACTCTCCCACTTTTGTGGTTTAACTATCACCTCCTCGGTTTTCTGGACATGCGATTTCAAACTGCAGCCCTCTTTCTCCCCCTCCCTGGGTTTATGCCACTCCACAGCACTTGCCACCACCGGCTTGTCAGCAGCATTGAGCACACAGTAGGTGCCTAATAAACAGTTTTTAATAAGTGAACAAGTGGCAGCAATATTTTAAGAAATCCAAATTTGCCTTCCTTTACCACAAAAACCTTGGTTCCAGAGAAAAATTAAACTCCTCTGGTAAGTTTTTCCTTCTAAAGGAAAATGAAGACGACAAAATGATCTTCTTCCCACCTTTTTCTGCTCAGAGGGAGCTCACCCAGGGGCCTGATTGAGATGGTTCGCTCTGAGCATCCGCACAAGCAGGGACCAGCGCTGAGATGCTGAGATGCAGGGGGATGAGCCATCCTGACTCATCAGGTGTTGTCTGTCAGCCAGACAGTGAGCCCTGGGGGCCCAAGGCAGAAACCCAAAAGGGCACCATGCGGGGATGTTGAGAAGCACCTCAGTGGGGGGCACATTATTTTAATTGTGGCATATGGTGCTCATTGACTGATCATTGAAACAGTGGCCTTATTAGTAAGGATTAAGTTGAATCAAATACACCCTGGATATGAAGGTACAGGGATAGCAAATACAGAGAGAAAAACTCCTGTCAAGCCAGTTTTTAAAGCAAGCGTTTTACTGAGACCGAATTCCCATGTCCTAAAATTCATCCTTTTGAAGGGTACAATTCAGTGGGGGTTTTTTTAGTATATTCACAGAATTGTGCAGCCATCACCACAACCTAAGTTTAGGACCTTTTTCATCACCCCATAAGCAGTCATTCTTCATTCTCCCTTCTACCCAACCTTATCTTTTTTTGTGTTCTGGATGTTGCATATAAATGGAATCATGCAGCATTTGATCTCCTGTATCTTGCTGGCTTTAATTTAGGCTGATGTTCTTAAGGTTCATCTTTGTTGTAGCATGTAACTGCACTCTATTCCTTTTTACAGCTGAATAATATTCCATTGTATGGACATACCGCATTTGGTCTATCCATTCATTCATTGGTGAGCATTTGCAATCTTCCTACTTTTTGGCTGCCACTGAGCCGTGTTGAAATGTCATGAAAGGCTTGATGCTGAAGGGGCTCCTTGCTCCTACATTGGAGGGATGTGGCCCACCTCCCAGGTGGGTGTGAGGATCTGCAAAGGTGTAGACATCTCATCTAGCTAGGTTGTTGTCCACTCTGAAAGTGGACCTTTCCCACTTCTGTGGATTTTCTGTGCTGGTGTGTGATGTGTGTGATTATCACAGTGTTGCTCTTCTTTGACCTGTGAGTCAAATTTGGACTCCACTCCCTACCCTCCAGTCTCCACTCCTACCCACTTGGTTCTCTACAGTCAGCTCCAAGGGCCTTCAGCGCTCCCCAGCTGTGCCCTCCCCTGCCAGGCATCCTGGTCCACTTCTACAGCCATCACAGATCTTTTTGACATTACTACCTCAAACTGTTATTATTATTATTAGTAGTAGTAGTCAGTCAGTTGTGTCCGACTCTTTACAACACCATGGACTGTAGCCTGCCAGGCTTCTCTGTCCATGGAATTCCCCAGGTAAGAATACTGGAGTGGGCAGTCATTCCCTCGTCCAGGGGATTTTCCTGACCCAAGGATCAAACCCAGGTCTCCCATATTGCAGGCAGATTCTTTCTGTCTGAACCACCAGAGAAACCGACCTCAAACTCTTACCTGTGTTTAAATGTGTTTTCTTGTTACTGTGTATTTTTTTTCCCCCATGGGTGTTGTTGTCTTGCATCCTGGCTTCCACTAAACCATAACTGCTACATGGCCAGACAGTGTCTCCTAGCAGCCTTGTCCCCAGCATCCTCTAGGCACAGCTCACAGTGGGTTCTCTGAATGCCGGCTGCTTGGGTGTCTGAGAGTTTCAAGCCCTTTGCCATGTAACTGGAGAGGCTGGAAGGGTGAATGGAGGCACCTGCTCCGCTGTACAATGGTCTTTGGAGGAGGGGGAATCAGGTTTAAATAATTTCGAATCCTGCTTTAACCTGCCATTGTTGATTCCTGAAAATGTGTGGCTGAACTCGCTAAAAAGTAACCTGGATTTTTGTCAGTACTTTTCTTGGTAACCCTGCCCATCTGCATAAATTCTGCAAAACTGCAGCCACTACCTGGGCACCATTTAGTGGGACCTTTGATAACTCCTGTTCCCTTCCCTATTGGCCACAGATGTGAGCATTTGGTTAGGCTTGGGGGTCAGTGGGTGACTTGAGATAACTGCAGCCATAACAACGAGGTCGGCCTGCTCTTTGTCCATTCCCGTTCTCTGTTTTCCACATGGCTCAGGTAATCCACATTAGCAGGTAACTTGGTTTTTTCACTGCCTCTCTGTTCCTCTGTTGTCTGATTTCATTGTCCGCTGAGATAATAGTGAACAGAATAAGAACAACATCAAATTAGGAAGCTGGGAAGAGCAGGAAGAGAATCTGTAGGCCCGGTACACAAACGTTGGCTGTAACAGAAGCCACTTCTGTTCTGACTGTCCGGGCACAGGCCCCCTGCACTTTCATTCTGGTTGGCTTCTTTCCTCTCTGTTACCAGGCCTGTTTAGGTCAGCTCTTTTGGAGGGCAGAGGGTGGGGGAGGTGGGGAGCTGCTGTTCTTGAAGAAAAGGGAAGATGAGATGGATCACTTAAAATCAGAGTTAGAGACTGGACAGCTAGATGAGGCAGTTCCAAAGAAAACAGATTTCATTCTTATGAAATATTGACCAGCTTTTGTAGGAAACCATCTCTTCCTCTTTGCCTCTAGTGAGAGGCACTCTCAACCTTTCCCTCTCTTGGGAAGGGTATAACATGATGATATCTGTAGGGTGTACTGGGGTGAACAAAAAGGCTGCAGCCAGCCAACCCCAGAGGCTCAATTGCCTCAAGTGTACCCTAGCCCACTGTGAGGCCAACAGGCACCAACTGGCTGGAAGCTCTGGTGTGTTGGTCCAGGCCCTTGTGAGATCTGGTTTGGGGCTCTGATCCTCCTCTGACCACGTGTTTACCTAGAAGCAGACAGTGGTAAGAACCGAGGTCTGGAGGCACCTGAGCCCACCAGTTCCCACAGGGAGATGATTGTTCAATGCCTTCCTCCCCACACATCTGCATGGTCAGGAGACTAGGGTTTGGCGGTAACTTCCGCTGTTGGACGGCTCCATTTCTGGGGGAGTTTCTTCCCTGTGTTTAGCTGTTATCGTCTCACTCTGGAGCCCCCCAGTGTAGATCTCACCTTCCTCCTTATCCCCACATATCAGACCGTGGTGTCTCAGGGTGACTTGAGTGGGCTGTACCCTTCTCATTCCCACACCATTCTGTCAAATACAGTTTTCTGCAAGTCACCTGTTAACAAAGGAAGATCAGTGGATCCTGGAAGCCTGATATGTCATGTATGTATATGGTATATCATTGTCTACTGAGATAGTAGTGAACAGAGAAAGAAGAGAATTAAAATAGGAACATATATAGGAACATTAAAATAGAAATATGTATATATATGGACTTCCCTGGTGGCCCAGATGGTAAAGAATCTGCCTGCAATGGAGGAGACCCAAGTTCGATCCCTGGGTCAGGATGATCCCTTGGAGAAGAGCTTGACAACCCACTCCAGTATTCTTGCCTGGGAAACACCATGGACAGAGGAGCCTGGCGGGCTGTAGTCCATGGCCTCGCAAAGAGTTGGACACGACTGAGCAACTAACACACACACACACACACACACACACACACACACACGTATCTGTATATTTTAAGCATGGGGTCAATATCTATCACACTGTAGAAAAAAAGGATGATAATTCTATCAGCTAAACCAACCAGTTTTCATTTGAGTATTTCCTTTGTCTTTAGTCTGATGAATCAAAAAATCTCTGCAGATGGTGACTGCAGCCATGAAATTTAAAGATGCTTGCTCCTTGGAAGAAAAGCCATGACAAACCTAGACAGCATATTAAAAAACAGAGATATTACTTTGCCAACAAAGGTCCATCTAGTCAAAGTCATGGTTTTTCCAGTAGTCATATATGGATGTGAGAGTTGGACCATAAAAAAGACTGAGCACCAAAGAATTGATGCTTTTGAACTGTGGTGTTGGAGAAGACTCTTGAGAGTCCCTGGGGCTGCAAGAAGATCAAACCAGTCCATCCTAAAGGAAATCAATCCTGAATATTCATTGGAAGGACTGATGCTGAAGCTGAAACTCCAATTCTTTGGCCACCTGATGCGAAGAACTGACTCATTTGAAAAGACCCTGATGCTGGGAGAGATTGAAGGCAGAAGGAGAAGGAGACAACAAAGGATGAGACAGTTGGATGGCATCACCAACTCAATGGACATGAGTTTGAGCAAGCTCTGGGAGATAACGAAAGACAGGGAAGCCTAGCATGCTTCAGTCAATGGGCTCGCAAAGAGCTGGACACAACTGAGCAACTGAAAAACAACAACAAATCAGTTTGGTAACCCAGCTTTGGCAATTTCTTCATTCACTGTATAATAATTTCCCCCACAGTTCTAGGCATCATAAGACCAAGACTTAAGGAAACAAATGTTTTGCAGCTGCAATGAGCATTGAGATGGGTGCACCTCATTCAGAGGAACAGACTCAGAATTGTGACACTGCCTAGAGAACAGTGAAGTTGGGGTCCCCGTACCTGGGAGGAAATAGGGACCTTGGAGGCAGAGGAAGAATCGGTATGAGGTAGGGCTACTTTCCTGGCTCTCAGGAGCATCACCACATGTAGGGAAAGGAGCATGTTTGGGAATCATTTTAACCTTTTAGAAGAGGGGAAAAAAAACCAGTGCCCTTTTTACATACTTTTTGGAATTTCCTGTGTTTCATGTTAGCTGGTTACTGTTTTGGCTTCTTTCCATGATAGTAAGCACTGTCTGTTTTGTTAGCAATTTCTTTTCCCTTCAAGTACCGTTCCTGATCAATTCTGTTTGCCTGAGTCATATATAATCACAAGGCTGTTTGCTTCCATCTCTCTCCCCTTAATTTATAGAATTCCCACTGTGCACTTAAGGTTCCAGAAGGGGCTGTGATGGGGGGTGTTGAGGGACAGGGGGCAGCCTTGTAGGAGGGCAGTGGGTGCTGGAATCCTAGGTGCTCCTCCCACCCTCCCAGAGGGCTGCTCTCTCCAGGGCCTGAATGCTGTCATATAATGAGCTCTTCCTAGACAGTACTTTTTCCATTTTATAGATAGGGAAATCAAGACCGAGTTACTCACTAGAATCAGAGGTTGGCATGGCCTCGCTAGAGCCTTGGCTCAGCTGTGGCTGCCAGCCCTTCTGTCCAAGCTCTGAAAGCCCCAGAGACAGATGGTGTGGGCTGAGGAAGGGGTCACTGTGGAGGTTCAGCCAGCTCTGCTGGGGTCTGTTGTGGGTGAGTTGGGCTTGGGTAGAGGATACAGTCAAAAAGAGGGTGGAGAGACTTCCCTGGTGGTCTGTTGGTTAGACTTCACCTTCCAATGCAGGGGGCACAGGTTCAATCTCTGGTGTGGGACATAAGATCCCACCTGCCTTCTGGCCAAAACACTAAAACATAAAACAGAAACAATATTGTAATAAGTTCAACAAAGACTTTAAAAATGGTCCACATCAAAAAAAAAAAAAGAGAAGAGGAAGAAGAAAAAGCTTAAAAAAAAAAAAAAACCAGAAGAAAGCAGATAGGAATAGATAGGGGCCAGTTAACCCAAGATGAGAGAAAGTGGCCACCCATAGGATGAGGCCTTTCAGAGGCCCTCCTGGGGAAGAAAAGGATCCTGGCAGGCTGAACTGTTATTGGTCAGACACGTTGAGCTGCCTTCCCTCCAAAACCATCCGTGTTCTGCAGACGTTGTCTTCTTTTGCTCTGTAACAGCAAAAAGAGGAGTAAGTTGATTCTGTGCCTGCTCAGTCGTGTCCGACTTTTTGTGATGTCATGGACTGTAGCCTGCCAGGCTTTTCTGTTCATGGGATTTCCCAGGCAAAAATACTGGAGTGGGTTGCCACCTCCTGCTCCAGAGGATCTTCCCGACCCAGGGATTGAAGCTGCGTCTCCTGCATTGCAGGTGGATTATTTACCTGCTGAGCCATTGGGTAAGTCCCTTGCTCCCATCTTCACACCCAAAATCCAACACAGTCAGTGTGGTAGAGAGCCATGGTCTAAACAAGAATTTATTTTCTTGCAGCATAGAGTAGCCAAGAGACTGGCTGAGTTGCCCGCACCCCAGCCTGTCCCTCCCCTGACGCTGAGCCCCTCCAGTAAAGGTTAGAAGAGGGCTGAGTGAGCCGGTGCAGAAAAGCTCCCTGTGACCATAGCTTCCCTTAGCACGTGAAATCTGATGATCTAAGCGTTTCCCATGGTAAGTGCATAAAAAAGATTTCTTATCCTTTTTGGAAAGAAAGAAATATGACATTTCTTTTGAGTCATAACTATTGTTAGATGCTGAATGAGAGAAGACAGTTAACGCTCTGTTCTTCTAAGCAATTTTCTCTGACTTTCTTTTGCTCTCAGAAGATCTCGTGAGTTAATTTTTAAAGGCCTTGAGTGTGTGTGTGTATGTGTGTGTGTGTAGAGGGAGGCCCGCTCTCCTGTGAAGGACGTCGCTGGTCAGGATGCACTGGGGAGACGGTCAGGAGACCTCCGTCCGGGCCTGGTAGGTAGAGGAGCCTGGCAGGCTGCAGTCCATGGGGTCGCGAAGAGTCAGACGTGACTGAGCGACTTCACTTTCACTTTTCACTTTTGTGCATTGGAGAAGGAAATGGCAACCCACTCCAGTGTTCTTGCCTGGAGAATCCCAGAGATGGGGTCGCACAGAGTTGGACATGACTGAAGTGACTTAGCAGTAGCAGTCTCCCTAGAACACCCCAGGTAGGTTTGTATTCATGCCTCTGCCACCTCCTTAGGTTGCTCTTGTGTCTTGCCTGGATAATTATAGTAGTTTGCAGCCAGTCTCCTGTTTCTCTCCCTCCCTCCCTGCCCTTCCCACCACTGTATTGCCATCCTAGCACCTTCTGGGCTCAGGCTGCTCCCCACTTCCCTGGGGAGTGCAAAACCTTTGATGGCTCCCCATGGCCCACGAGAAAATTCTGATGGCCTTCGCATCTTAGCTTTCCTATCTGGGTCCGTCCTGTCTGGCCAGAGTAACAGCGTGGATGCTGCTGAGGGTCTTGACAGTCCTGATTGCTTCTGGGTATTCCAGCTGCTGAAAAGAGTATGTTTGCCAAGTTGATGGTTATCAGAGGACAGCCACCAGCAAGAAGATTTGCTGACTTAAGTTTGAAGGAGGAGGAGGATACCGGTGAAGTGGGAGGGAGAGGCAGTGTTACGGAGCGATAGAGAAAGCCAAGGAGAAGGGCCCAGTCACAAAGAAGAGATTTCCCTGAGTCTGGCTAAGAAAGGCCCCATTCTAGACCGTGGGCATTGGCAAGACTGCTGAAGAGACCTGGTTCTGTTAGTCCTCCTTATAAGGCCAGGTCCAGACTGCTGATGGCCACCTCCACTGGCTGAGGTTCCCAAGTGAGTTGAGACCTGAAAAGCTTTGCTGAAGACAATAAATGGGCTTTTTAGTTTTGTTTTGGCTCAGATGGTAAAAGAATCCTCCTGCAGTGGAGGAGACCTGGGTTTCATCCCTGGGTCGGAAGATTCCCTGGAGAAGGGAATGGCAACCCTCTCCAGTATTCTTGCCTGGAGAATTCTGTGGACAGAGGAGCCTGGCAGGCTACAGTCCATGGGGTCACAAAGAGTCGGACGTGACTGAGCGACTTTCACTTTCACTTTTGAGTAAGTAGACTCTCAATGTTTCTTATGCTTGGGATCCATTATGTTATTTATTTATTTTATTTTATTTTTGGCTGTGCTGGGTCTCTGTTGCTGTGCAAACACGGGATTTCTGTAATTGTGGCGAGTGGGGGCTACTCTCTAGTTGCAGTGCACTTCCCTTGTTGTGGAGTTCAGGCTCTAGAGGGTGGGCTCAATAGTTGTGGTGCATGGATTTAGTAGCCCTGCGGCATATGGAATCTTCCTGGACCAGGGATCGAACCTGTTGTCCCCTGTGTTGGAAGGCAAATTCTTAACCACTGGACCACCAAGGAAGTCCCATTATGTCACTTTGATAGAGAACATAGGAGCTTCTCCCCGTCTATTTCACTTTTGTAAATAACAATCCTGAAACCAACACAGAGGGTCCGGGTCCGGGTCTGGGTCTGGGAAGACTTTTGGAGGGACCCCCAAAGCACTTGCCCCATTGAATCACCTGGAAGAATACTGAGTCAAGGTCATGACTCAGACTTTAAAAGGGTCCTAGACAACTGGAGGTTGCCTATGGAGGGGTGGTCAGGATGCCATGGGTCTAAATCCTTACCAGAGGAGAAGATGCTTTGCTGAGTTCTGGAGGGAAGGAAGAGAGAGAGGGGACCACAACTGAGTGTTGAGGTTGAAGGATGTTGCAATGTGCAAATCTGGCTTTTTATAAGGATGACCAATCATCCAAAGATCAGACTGTCCAAAGGTAGACTAATAGCCCAGTATCAATAATAATAGCACCTTGTTTCTTGTGGGATATTTTACAGTTGCAAAGTGTTTGCATGAGAGGCAGCAAGCCCTTCTTCTCTGGAAGGATTCAAGTTCAGGAAGGGATGTTGTTGAGCACATTCAGGCCCTTCTGAGAGTTAGGTGCCTCCAGATGGATGTTTTCCACATGTGCATCAGAACTATGTGGGGTGCTTACAGATACAGAGAACAGTCTAGTGTTTACCAGTGGTGAGAGGGAAGGAGGAGGCGCCAGATAGGGCTGGGGGATTAAGAGATACAAACTATCATGTCTGAAGTAAACAAGCTACAAGGATATATTATACAGTACAGGGAATATAGTCAATATTTTGTAATAACTATAAATGAGGTGTAACTTTAAAAAATTGTGAATGTCTATGTTGTATACTTGAAACTTGCAAAATATTGTACTGCGACTACACCTCAAGAAAGGAAGAAAATTATGTGGGATGCTTTGAAAAGATTCTGGATCCCGGGACTCGCTCAGACCTGTTGGGTCTGCATCTTTCAGGGAGGGACCCAGGAATCTATACTGGGCTCAGGCAGCCAGTGTGCCCGGCATTCCTCAGAGAATGTCCACTGCACATGGCGGGGACCCCTGCCTGTCATGTCCATCACGGAGTCCCCAGTGCCTGCCCCACAGCAGGAGCGAAACAAATGTTTGCTGAGTCCATGTGCTGACACTAGTTGATGTAATTGCCCTGATCTCTCCAACTGCCTTTTCACCATGTCATCTACAGTGTGTCTGCCCCAGACTCCTTTCTGCTCTTTGAACAAACACACCACACACGTCCACTCTGCCCAGCCTTTGCTCACCCTATGTTCTCAGTCTGGATCACTCGTCTGCTTATTTGGCTACAGAAGCCGCAAGTCTTTGGTGCATGCGCTATGCGGTGTGTGTATGTCTTGGTTGCTCAGTCATGTCTGACTCTGTGATCCCATGGACTATAGCCCACCAGGCTCCTCTGTCCATGGGATTCTCCAGGCAAGAATACTGGAGTGGGTAGCCATTCCCTTCTCCATGGGATCTTCTTGACCTGGGTCTCGCATATTGCAGGCAGATTCTTAACTATCTGAAGCAAACAGGGTAGCCCCATGTGCTATCCTAGGTGCCACTAAGCCTTCTAGCCAGCCCACCACATGTACTTGCTCTTTCATGAGTCTTCCTTGAAACCTCCCTTCAGTTCAGTTCAGTTGAGTTGCTCAGTTGTGTCAGACTCTTTGCAACCCCATGGACTGCAGCACGCCAGGCCTCCCTGTCCATCACCAACTCCCAGAATTTACTCAAACTCTTGTCCAGTGAGTCGGTGGTGCCATCCAACCATCTCATCCTCTGTGATCGCCTTTGTCTCCTGCCTTCTGTCTTTCCCAGCATCAGGGTCTTTTCCAATGAGTCAGTTCTTCCCATCAGGTTCCGCTTCAGCATCAGTCCTTCCAATGAATATTCAGGACTGATTTCCTTTAGGATGGACTGGTTGGATCTCCTTGAAGTCCAAGAGACTCTCAAGAGTCTACTCCAACACCACAGTTCAAAGGCATTAATTCTTAGGCGCTCAGCTTTCTTTATAGACCAAATCTCTCATCTATACATGACTACTGGAAAAACCATGGCTTTGACTAGATGGACCTTTGTTGGCAAAGTAACGTCTCTGCTTTTTAATATGCTGTCTAGGTTTGTCATGGCTTTTCTTCCAAGGAGCAAGCGTCTTTTAATTTCATGGCTGCAGTCATCATCTGCAGTGATTTTGGAGCCCCCCAAAATAAAGTCAGCCACTGTTTCCACTGTTTCCCCATCTATTTGCCATGAAGTGATGGGACCGGATGACATGATGTTAGTTTTCTGAATGTTGAGTTTCAAGCCAAATTTTTCACTCTCCTCTTTCACTTTCATCAAGAGGCTTTTTTGTTCCTCTTCACTTTCTGCCATAAGGGTGGTGTCATCTGCATATCTGAAGTTATTGGTATTTCTCCCGGCAGTCTTGATTCTAGCTTGTACTTCATCCAGCCCAGTGTTTCTCATGATGTACTCTGAATATAAGTTAAATAAGCAGGGTGACAGTATATAGCCTTGATGTACTCCTTTCCTGATTTGAAGCTAGTCTGTTGTTCCATGTCCAGTTCTAACTGTTGCTTCCTAATCTTCATACAGATTTCTCAAGAGGCAGGTCAGATGGTCTGGTATTCCCAACTCTAAGAATTTTCCACAGTTTCTTGTGGTCCACACAGTCAAAGGGTTTGGCATAGTCAATAAAGCAGAAGTAGATGTTTTTCTGGAACTCTCTTGCTCTTTCGATGATCCAGCAGATGTTGGCAATTTGATCTCTGGTTCCTCTGCCTTTTCTAAATCCAGCTTGAACATCTGGAAGTTCACAGTTCACGTACTGTTGAAGCCTGGCTTGGAGAATTTTGAGCATTATTTTGCTAGCGTGTGGGATGAGTGCAATTATGTGGTAATTGGAGCATTCTTTGGCATTGCCTTTCTTTGGGATTGGAATGAAAACTGACCTTTTCCAGTCCTGTGGCCACTGCTGAGTTTTCCAAATTTTCTGGCATATTGAGTGCAGCACTTTCACAGCATCATCTTTCAGGATTTGAAATAGCTCAACTGGAATTCCATCACCTTCACTAGCTTTGTTCGTAGTGATGCTTTCTAAGGCCCACTTGTCTTCACATTCTAGGTGAGTGATCACACCATTGTGATTATCTGGGTCACGAAGATGTTTTTTGTACCGTTCTTCTGTGTATTCTTGCCACCTCTTAATATCTTCTGCTTCTGTTAGGTCCATACCATTTCTGTCCTTTATTGTGCCCATCTTTGCTTGAAATATTCCCTTGGTATCTTTCTTGAAGAGATCTCTAGTCTTTCCTTTAGATAAGAAAGGAAGCCTTTCTTTTTTTTTTTTTTTTACTAGGAAGCCTTTCTTATCTTTCCTTGCTATTCTTTGGAACTCTGCATTCAAATGGGTATATCTTTCCTTTTCTCCTTTGCCTTTCGCTTCTTTTTTATTCACAGCTATTTGTAAGGCCTTTCGTTTCTCTTTTATTCACAGCTATTTGTAAGGCCTTCCACTGTATAATCATAATGGATTTGATTTCGGTCGTACCTGAATGGTCTAGTGGTTTTCCCTACTTTCTTCAATTTAAGTCTGAATTTAGCGATAAGGAGTTCATGGTCTGTACCACAGTCAGCTCCCGGTCTCGTTTTTGCTGACTGTATAGAACTTCTTCATCTTTGGCTGCAAAGAGTATAATCAATTTGATTTCGGTATTGACCATCTGTTGATGTCCATGTGCAGAGTCTTCTCTTGTGTTGTTGGAAGAGGGTGTTTGCTATGACCAGTGCATTCTCTTGGCAAAACTGAGTCCCCTTATAGGAGAGAGGTCTATTGGGCTTCTCTTAGACTGTAACATTCTTGAGCATCTAGGAGCCTTCCCTCATACTTATATGTGAAGAATATTTGCAAACTTAAAAAAAAAATCTATATGACTATATACACATGTGTACTTTTTCCCAAATAAAGAAATCTGCAAAATTGAAATGTGTTGAATTAAATCTAATGTTTAATTAAATTACTTCTAAATGTAAAGTCTTCATTGACTATGTTAAAACCTTTGACTGTGTGGATCATAACAAACTGTGGAAAATTCTTAAAGAGACAGGAGTACCAGACCACTTTACCTGTCTCCTGAGAAACCTGTATGCTGCTCAAGAAGCAACAGTTAGAACTGGACGTGGAACAACTGACTGGTTCCAAATTGGGAAAAAAGTACTACAAGACTGTATAGTTTCACCTTGCTTATTTAACGTCTATTCAGAGTGCATCATGCAGATTACTAGGGTAGATGAATCACAAGCTGGAACCAAGATTACCTGGAGAAATATCAACAACCTCAGATATACAGTTGATACCAGTCTAATGGCAGAAAGTGAAGAGAAACTAAAGAGCCTCTTGATCAGGATGAAAGAGGAGAGTGAAAAAGCTGGCTTGAAATTCAACATTAAATAAATAAGATCATTGCATCTGGTCTCATCACTTCAGGGCAAATAGAAGGGGGAAAAGTGGAAACAGTGACAGATTTTATTTTGGGGGGCTCCAAAATCACTGTGGATAGTGACTGCAGCCAAGAAATAAAAGACGTTTGCTCCTTGGAAGGAAAGCTATGACAACCCTTGATAGCGTATTAAAAAGCAGAGACATCACTTTGTGGACAAAGATCTGTATAGTCAGAGCTGTGGTTTTTCCAGTAGTCATGTATGAATGTGAGAGTTGGATCATAAAGAAAGCTGAGTGCCAAAGACTTAATGCTTTTCAAATTATGGTGCTAAAGAAGACTCTTGTGAGTCCCTTGAACTGCAGGGAGATCAAACCAGTCAATCCTAAAGGAAATCAACCCTGAATATTCGTTGGAAAGACTGATGCTAAAGCTCCAATATTTTGGTCACCTGATGTGAAGAGCCGGCTCATTGGAAAAGACCCTGATGCTGGGAAAGACTGAAGGCAGGAGGAGGGGACAGCAGATGATGAAATTGTTAGATAGCATTACTAACTTAATGGACATAAGTGTGAGCATCCAGGAGATAGAGGAGCCTGGCATGCTACAGCCTGCAGGGTCGCAAAGAGCTGAAGAAAACTTAGCAATTGAACAACAACAAATGTAAGATCATCCTTGCCAGCTTGGTCAGTTGTTACTTGACTTAACTCCTCGGTGTGGGATCAAAAGGATTGAGCTTCACCCAGCATCTTTCTTGTGGAGTTCACCAGATGCTCTTCCATGGAGGTCAGGAGTTCTAGAAGGTTATGTGGTCGTGAGCTCCCCCTTCGCCTTTATCTTCTAGCTCACAGTGGTCTCTGCTCCTTGCCTTGTGCATTTTTAGAGGTTAGTGACCTCCTGAAGTGAGGCTTGATGAAATAGTAATAACCATAATAAGAGTAAGAGTGGCCCCTGAGGAGCACTTTCTATGCTCTGGGAGCACTTTCTGTGCACCAGGTGCTGGTCCAGGTGTCTGTGTTAATTCCCTCTTGTAATCTCTGGAGCAGCCCTAGGAGGTTAGTATTACAGCTGGGAAACTGAGGGATTCTTTGGGATTTGTTCAACGCTTGCAGCCAGCAGATAAAAAGCAGCTAGACCGCCCGTTCTCCTGCAAGTCTGAAACAAGTGTATCCCACACCCAGCTTGCTGAGTGCGCCTCGCCACCCTTCCACTTCTGCCTGCATGTGGCTGCTCAACTGGGGCAGTCAACTGTTTTCTCCTGACGGAAAATGAGAAGAGGAGGCTGGTGGTTTCAAGTTTCATAAATTTCCAAGCAGCCTGCCCTGAGGCCAACGGGCTTGGCTCTGGGCTTCTTTGGGGGGTGGCGGGGGGTGGGGAGGGTTGAGGAGGAGACTTGCAAAAGAGAGAGGTACTGTGAGCAGGGGGGCCCCTGAGAGAGACCTGGATCACCCGGTGAGCAGACCTGCCTAACAGGAGCAGCCAGCAGAAATGCGGGTGGGGGAGGTTGGATGGAGCGCATTCCTTGTCCAGTTTGGTGGGTGGCCAAAAACCCAAGTGTAAGGAAGGAAGCCACATCCTTTCAAATTGCCCAGGGAAAGGCCCTGCTTTGGAAGGTAGAGGATGGATAGGAGGCTCGCAGAGGTATGTGTGCTTCTGCTCTGGGCCTGAGAAATTAATAGCTCGTAGAAAAAGACTTTGGCAGAGAGAGTTTTCAGTACAGCAGGGAAACCTCAAACAGGTCCCATTCTTTTATGGGATTGAATAATCGTAGAGGAACATAGAGGCCGACTGGAAGAGAAAGTCCAGAGCCACAGTGTGTGTGCCCCCAGGAAAGAAGCCTCGTCTGTCTGTGTCTGTGTATCATACATCTAGGTTCATTGATCCTGCGGGTATATATATATCATCATGGGGTTCCCCTGGCATGGCCATTCTCCCCAAATCTTACCCATCAGTCAGGAAAGTGTGACGAGAGCTCTGTGTCCAGTGCCAAGTCCAGGGGTGCGTGGGAGGCATGCAAACGTGATCCCCCTCTCCAAGAACTGAGTTTTAATGGGAAGACACAGAACTTGGTATAAAGCAGTAAAAACGACACGGGTGGGCTCAGTGAGATCAAGGGCCACAATGAGTGTCAGACATAGAGGGTCTAAGGACACAGGAGGAGGGAAAGCCAGCTGATTTGTGGACAAAGCAGGATGTGGGGGAGACCTTGAAGAATAAGTGGGGTTCTCCTGGAGATGAAAGGGGAAGATGGCGAGGAGAGACCAGCTCTCGTGTGTCCTGGATGCAAAGACGGCCATCCAAGCCTCTGAAGACAGCCTGGGACCCGATTTGTTCTCCAGCCATAGCTGCTGGCCTTGCAGGGGCCACAGGCACAGTGTCAGTGTGTGTGTGTGCCAAATCGCTTCAGTCATGTTCAATTCTTTGTGACCCCGTGGATTGTCTTTGAGATGCTGGGCTCCTCTGTCCATGAGATTCCCCAGGCAAGAATACTGGAGTGGATTGCCATACCCTCCTCCAGGGGATCTTCCCGACCCAGGGATTGAACTCGCATCTCATGTCTCCTGTGTTAGGTGGGTTCTATACCACTAACGCCTCCTGGGCACAGATGTGGGGTCTGAACCCCCCTTAACGGATGAGCAGGTGGGTGCTGGCCTGGTTGCCAGGCAGCCTGTGGCAGTCAGGAGGACTGCAGGGCAGCAGGAATGTGTTAACTCCAGCGGATGGCTGCTATCTGATCCTGGACCGGTTGTGGCAGCGGCAGCAGCGACTTCCGCTTCCCCCATTGTTAACATACCAGCCAGACTGTGAATGAATGAATGAGTGGGTGGAAAGGGTTCCAGTGCAGGCTCTCACAGCCGACGTAAAATAGCCTCCGCCTGCTGGCCTGCCAGCCTTTGGGATTGGAAAACCCCAGGTGGGACATGGCCCTAAGGAGTGGATGGACTCGCAGCCTGGGGATTATAATTGTTTTAATTGGGACAGAAAATCTACTTTGCAAAATAACTTCCCAAATTGCTTAACACAACATTGGTGTTAAGGTTTATTCCTATCTCCAGCACAAGCCCAGGGCTTCCCATCTAAGAGCTCAGCCATCTTCTGGAACTATTTCCCACTTTGAGTGTATATCTAAGTCCCATGTGTGTGTGTTCAGTCATGTCTGACTCTTTGCGGCTCCATGGACTGTGGCCTGCCAGGCTCCTCAATCCATGGGATTTCCCAGGCAAGAATACTGGAGTGGGTTGCCATTTCCTTCTACAGGGGATCTTCAGAATCTGGGATCACCTTGTGTCCTGTCTCCTGCATTGGCAGGCAGATTCTACCACCGTGCCACCTGGGAAGCCAGATTGCTGAGCCCCACTACCACAGTGGGGGGCCTGAGAATTTGCATTTCGAACAAGTTCCCACTGCTGTTGGTCCATGGACCACACTTTGCAAACCACCATTCTAGGGCTTCGTAGTTCTCCACTGAAGCTTCTGCATCCAGCCAGGAGCTGAGGGATGGATGAGAGGGAGCAGAATTCAGTCACTGTGGCTGCACTGAACTCCAAGAGAGCCCGAGAAACAGAGTCATCCCGTGGGCCCAGGAGAAAGGTAAGATGGCATTGTCTCTGCCACCATCTAAAAGGGCAACACAGATTCTGACCTCATTGGTCTCTGCTTAGAACAGTAGATTTCAAAATGCTTTTCAGATGCATGGAGAAGGTCAACTAAGATTTGCAGTTAATCATGGCACCAGGCTGGAGAAGGAAATAGCAACCCACTCCAGTATTCTTGCCTGGAAAATCCCATGGACAGAGGAGCCTGGTGGGCTACAGTCCATGGGGTCGCAAGAGTCGGACATGACTGAGTGACTAAATAGCTACCACCTCCGTGGCACCAGGGCCTTTCAAAAAGGCCGAACCTTCAAGGAGCTCATTATCGAATGTCTTAACTGGTTCCACCGTGTGAGTCATTTAAGACTCTGGTTCCTGTGTTGGATGGTCCTTGGCATCCCCAGTCCAGCCTTTATAGCTTAGGCCTGTGGAAGCAAGCTACAAACAGGAGCCAGCTTGTACATGGTGGACTTTTTTTTGCATCTTACCAGTTACTGCTCAATGTCTAGCTTCATTTTTATTGCCTCATGAGTCTCAGAGCCGATAACCCTGCTGGCTTGTATAGGGCAGAAGGTGTTGGGGTTTTTTGTATACAAAGATGTATGCTTAGTTTTGTTTTTTTTTTTTAATGGTTGTGCTGGGTCTTCCTTGTTGCACGTGGACTTTAGTTGCAGCGAGTGGGGGCTCCTCTCCAGTAGTTTCGGTGCTCAGGCTTCTCATTGTGGTGACTTCTTCGTGGAGCACAGGCTCGCTTTATGGCTCTTGGGCTCAAGAGTTGTGGCGCATGGGCATAGTTGCTCCACAGCAGAGGGATGGAACCCATGTCTCCTGAATTGGCAGGTTGTTTCTTTACCACCAAACCACCGTGGAGGCCCCAGCAAGTGTTTTGTAATTAGAATTTAGCCATGGTGAATAGGCATGTTACGTAGTTCAGGCCCGATTTGGGATAAAATCAAAGTGAGTGAATCAGCAGGTGTTACATACCTGTCTGTGCTGGAGGATTCAAGAGAACATGCTCCAGGCCATCCTCGATGGCCTTATCTCTTTGTAGAGCCCAGAGCAATACAAATACAGGCATTCCTCATTTTATTGCACTTTGCAGATACTGTGTTTTGTTTTTTTTTACACATGGAAAATTTGTGGCCACCCTTTGTCAAGCAAGTCTGGGGTGTCATTTTTCCAATGACGTTTGCTTACTCTGGGTCTCCGTGAAACATTTTGGTCATTCTCACAATATTTCAGACTTTTTCATTATTGTTATGGTGTTCTGTGATCTGTGATCTTTGATGCTGCTGTTGTAGTCATCTGGGGGTACCAGGAACTGTGCTCATATGATGGCAAAGTTAATCTACAAATGTCTGTGTTCTGACTGCTCCACTCCCTGGTTGCTCCCTCATCTTTGTCCCTCTGCTTGGACCTTCCTGTTCCCTGAGACATAACAATACTGAAATTAGGCCAGTTAATGACCCTATACTGGCCCTTAAGTGTTCAAATGAAAAAAGGAGTTACAAGTCTCTCATGTTAAATCAAAAGCTAGAAATGACGAAGCTCAGTGAAGAAGGCATGTCCGAAGCTGAGGGAGGCTAAAAGTAGGCCTCTTGGTCCAAACAGTTAGCAAAGTTGTGGACTCAAAGGAAAGGTTCTTGAAGGAAATTAAAACTGCTACTCCAGTCAACATATGAATGACAAGGGAGTGAAGCAGCCTCAAAGCTGATACGAGGAAAGTTTTAGTGGTCTGCAAAGAAGATCAAACCAGCCACAATGTTCCTTTAAGCCAAGGCCTTATCAAGATCAAGGCCCTAACTGTCTTCAGTTCTGTGAAGGCTGAGGTCCCTTACCTAGAGAGCCTGGTATAAGTGATCCCATCAGCACATCCCTTTCTTGGCCTGTCCTGGCCACATGTGAGGACAAGCCTGCAACACTTGAACTCTTTCTCTGGGCTTGGACTGAGAGGGCGGTCGCATTGATGTTTCTGTTCCAGGGGATGTGGGGCAGGGCAAGACGGGCTCTCAGAGGCTGTGTTCTGCTATGTAAGCACCCAGCTCTCCTATGTGAGCTCTCCTACGTGAGCCTGCCTGTGTCAGGAAGCTGAGCTGTTGCCCTCTGATTCAGCCCAGGAGCTCTGCTATGGCCAGGGGTGAGGGCTGTCACGTGAGTCTTCCTTCTGATCCCCTCAGCATCTCAGAGAGGTCAAGGGCCTGCCCCCAAGTGTCACAGTGCAGTTGAATGACAGGTCTGCCTGTGTCTCGGTTTTCTGACCTCACATCTGGAGTTCATCCCAGGGTTCAGCATCTTTCACAGCCCTGGATGAAGAATTTCACGTTCCTTAAGAATGCAGCTGCCATAGCAGGGACTAGGAGATGCCTGGGAAATCAGCTTTAGCCAAGTATGCATGAAGGTGGGAAGTGAAGTCACTATCACCGGCTTGTACCAAGGGCCATCATTTTGCCGACAAAGATCCCTATAGTCAAAGCTGTGGTTTTTCCAGTAGTCATGTACAGATGTGAGAGTTGGACCATGAAGAATGCTGAGCACTGAAGAACTGATGCTTTCGAACTGTGGTGCTGGAGAAGGCTCCTGAGAGTCCTTTGGAGATGGAACTGGTTCCAAGGAGATGGAACCAGTCAATCATAAAGGAAATCAACCCTGAATATTCATTGGAAGGACTGATGGTAAAGCTGGAGCTCCAAAACTTTGGCCACCTGGTGCAAAGAGCCAACTCATTGGAAAAGATCCTGATACTGGGAAAGAGGGCAGGAGGAGAAGGTTGCTACAGAGGATGAGATGGTTGGATGGCATCACTGACTCAATGGACATGAGTTTGAGCAAACTCAGGGAGATGGTAGAGGGCAGGGGAGCCTGGCGTGCTGCAGTCCGTGGAGTCACAAAGAGTCTGACACAACCTAGCAACTAAACAGCAACAACACAAGGGCCTAGGCCTGCATATTGACTTGTGAGTTCGCATTACAGTATTTTACAGAGGAGGCAGCTGAGGTTCAGAAGGGCTGGGTGGGTTGCCTGGCCCCAAGCAGGAGCCAGACCCGCAGGAGCCTTGCACTTAACCTCAGGCCATCCAGGGCCCTCACCAGTTAGCTTGCTGGGCTTAGGACAGCCTCAGCTCTGGAGGGCGTTGGCGTGTCTGTGCTTGTGAGTTTTCTCTGGAGCCTGCCTTGAGGGAGAGAATGACTGTGTCTCAGCCTGAGGTGCCACCTGCATTAAGGTGTGGCAGCTCATGACCTGGTGGAAGGTAGGTGTTTGTGACTTGCTGGTGGAAAGAAAGAGAACCAGACTGGGAGAGCCCTCATGGTGCCTGTGGCCCACGTTGGTTGGGGGCCCTGACTCCTTGTTTGTTTTTGTGTTCTATTGCTTCATTTAAAAATGTATATATTTATTGTATTTACTTATTGGGTTGCCTTGGATATCAGTTGTGGCAGGTGGGATCTTGTTCCTTGACCAGGGATCCAACCTGGGGTCCCCTGCCTTGGGAGCACAGAGTCTTGGCCCTTGGACCACAGGGAAGTCGCTCTTTGCTCATTTTAACTTGAGGATCATATCTTCTGAGGAGATAAGTATCTACCTGCCAATCAGGAGAGAACACAGGGGAAATGGCTTCAGGGTCCATTCAGAGTGGCAGGTTAAAACCTAGGGCTTGCTCTAAGCCAGTGGTCCCCAACCTTTTTGGCACCAGGGACCAGCTTTGGGGAAGACAGTTTTTTTTACAGATTTGGGTGGGGAGGATGGTTTTGGGGTGATTCAAGTGCATTACTTTTATTGTGTACTTTATTATTCTTTGCTGTTGTTCAGTCGCCAAGTCGTGTCTGACTCTGTGACCCCATGGACTGCAGCATGCCAGGCTTCCCTATCCTTCACCATCTCCCGGAGTTGGCTCCAACTCTTGTCCATTGATTCAGTGATGCCATCCAACCATCTCATCCTCTGTTGTCCCCTCCTTCTCCTGTATTATTCTTACATTGTGATATACAATGAGATAATTATACGACTCACCATAATGCAGAATCAATGGAAGCCCTGAACTTGTTTTCCTGCAACTCCATGGTCCTATTTGGGGGTGATGGGAAACAGTGACACCTGAAGTGTGTTGCTTATGTCCTCTCACCTCCTGCTGTGCGGCCTGGTTCCTAACAGGCCATGGACCAGTACCTGCCCTTGGTCCAGGGGTTGGGGAGCCTGGCTCTAAGCAACTGTGGCTCCTCCTTGCCTTCAGGGGGCACCATCGAGACCTGCTGCCTTCTGTCTGAACATTGTTCCCAGGTCCATGGGATGGCAAGCAAGTGGCAGCTATAGCTCGCATGGACCGAACATCCTGGATTTTTCATAACTGTTGTTTTTATATGAATGTTACTCAGGTTATATGAGATAGATTTATGGTTTGATTACATGACCCTATGGCTTTTATGGTGCCTTCTGAATTAGCATAGGTAAAAATTTTGTTTCTACAAAGTTTTAGGGTTAAAAGCACTTGATTGATTCTTTCGAAGTTGGTGGAATACCCACTGTATCTGTAATGAGAGTTCTCCAAGAACAAGTCCCTCAAAGGGCATTTGCCTAAGTAGTTCCATTAAATAGCTACGTAAAGAAATAAGAAACTCAGGAAGGATAATACTAGATAGGAAATAAATACATCTTCCTTACTGTTACCTTGATTGGAATATAAATTCTTTGTTTTGCCTTAGAGTTGTGCTTATATTAATGAGGGAATATCAACCCCCTCCCACAATCCCCTGATACCTATATACACACTCTTCTTGTCTTTGCATATAAGTTGGTTGATATCTTGGATGGGTGTCTGCTCATGTTGGGTAGGTGTAATTTGGCGAAAACCCATGATCACCACCACTGTTGCTAGTTAGGTCAAACCAGATAGATTTTGGAAGAAATGACCTTGGCATTATCAAGCAGGTGGAACTTGTCAGGATTCTGTCTTTTTTCCTCTGACTTTGTTTCACCCTCCTCTATTCCCCAGGTGCTTAGTGTTTTTTCATTTTACATCCTTTCAGAGCCCCCTCTCAGCTCTCAGTGGAGATACTGATTCACCCCAAGATTTAAAGCTCACGTCTTATCTCCCAAAGGAATTTTGTGGATGAGCCTCTAAGCCAAAGGTATGACTGTCTAATAGTGGAATTTCAGTCATTTGGAAGAGACCAGAGGAGAAGATGTAGTGAGAGGTACTTCCTGGTGTTGTGTGAATAGCTGAGCTCAGATATCTCCACGTTTCCTACTTTTTTCTAAAAGTTTAATAGTTTATGTTTTAAGTCCATCATCCACTTTGAGTGTCTTTTTCTATCGGTATGGAATTTTCATATGGGTGTCCAGTTGCTCTAGCATCATTTGTTGAAAAAGCCATCTTTGTCATTGAATTCATTGCACAGTATAAAATATCACCTGGGTGTATTTGTGTGGGGCCAACTGTGAGTTCTCTATTTTGTTAATCTATGAGTCTAGCCTTCAACCAATACCATGCTGTCACAATTACTGTAGTTGGAGAAAAAAGGGATAACTTTCAAAATTATTTGGTCTCTTTTAGGGCTTTTCACTTATTTTTACAAAGAAATTTGTACATGAAAGATCATAGTACCATTATTCAAAACAAGCACAAAATGGAAGCTACCCAGATATTCGTCAGTGGTTGAACAAACCATGGTATATCTACATGTATGTGGACTACTATTCAGCTGTAAAAAGGGACAGATGATCAATACATGCAACAATGTGGATGAACCTCAAGGAAATTATGCTGTGTGAAAAAAAAAAAATCAGTCTCCAAAGGCTGCATACTATAATAGTTTGTTTATATAGGTCTTGAAATAATAAAATTGGACATAGAGAACAGCTTAGTGGTTGTCAGAGGTTAATGATGGGAGTGAGTGATTGGTGTCCCTAATAAGAAATAGCCTGAGGGAGTCTTCTGATGGTATGGTGTAGTATCTTTTTTTTTTTACTTTATTAAAATACTGAAAAATACGGAACGCTTCACGAATTTGCGTATCATCCTTGCGCAGGGGCCATGCTAATCTTCTCTGTATCATTCCAATTTTAGTATATGTGCTGCCGAAGCGAGCACATGGTGTAGTATCTTGATTGGTTACACAAAGTTGCATGCGCGCACGTGCACACACACACACAAACACACACACACGAGTGCTTGTAAAACTAGTAAAATCTGAATGAATTCTCTGGGTTGTGTCCATGTTGGTATCCTAGTTCTGATTGTGTTGTTGTTGTTTTCTTGTTGTCATTGAGTTGTGTCTGACCCTTTTGTGACCCCATGGACTGTAGTCCCTCAGGATCCTCTGCCTACGGGATTTCGCAGGCAAGAGCATTGGAGTGGGTTGCCATTTCCATCTCTTGACCTTCTTCCTGACTCAGGGATCGAACCGAGTCTCTTACATGGCAGGCAGATTCTTTACCCTCTGAGCCACCAGCAAAACTAGTAATTATGCCAAGGGTGCATATCTATGCCCATGTTATCTTGATCTTTTCACTGAATCGGTCTTCACATTTACTACTTCCTTAGTAAAACTACTCAGTCACAGATATATCGCTTCTTCCCATGGATTAGTAACTCTGGGTCAGAAAACCTAAGAATGCAATTCATCTTTTTTATTATGACAAGCTAATTTAATTTTAATTGCTCATTATAGAATTGTATCATGAGGAGGAAACTATCTTTAATTATCTTTTTGGGTGCTTGTTTCTCAAGTAAGCTGATGTGGGGAGCTGAGAATCACCCTTTCCTAAGTGGCCATCTGACAATGGGCTTAAAATATTTGTGCACAACAATGTAAATAGACTTCTCTGCCTCCCACCCCCACCCCCACCTCCGCCGCTGTCAGAGCCTGCCCTCCCCTTGAAGCAGTTAAAAGAATTCCAGGTGGGTGGCTCCCCATTCCTGCCCTATTTAAAAATCCAGTGTCATTTCAGAGATTTTTTTTTTTTTCCCGTTCCTGGAAAACACCAACCAAGTGACACAAGAACGGGGACCAGTTTTCTCCAGTCCTCGTTTAAATGTTGTCCGTGTCCTTTGGAGGCAATTTTTCTTGGTGACATGTTCAGCAATCTCAGGTCAGCCAGAGTTCTTGAAGGTCACCGTGGGTGTCAGGAATGCAGTGCTAACCGATGTACACGACAGGCTCGTGGAGGCACCCTCTACAGCACCCTTGGCCCAGAGCCCCGTCTTGCTTGTCCAGAGAAACAGACTCTGTTAATTTGTTTGTTGGATTTCCATTTCGGCCTGTACCCCTCACAGCCTTCTCCACCAAGTGCCATCCTCTGCTGCCTTCAAGGTCTTGGCTGGAGGGGGCGGGGGCGATGCTTGGCCCTTGACACCCAGAGGATGCCATTGAAAACACAGAGATGTCTTCACACTGCTCTTTGTGGTGGGACGGCCTCCCTTCCCGTGGGCAAACCCTCGGGGCTGGAGCCCTCCCGGCTGCCCAATGGCTTTTGTGTGTGTGCAGCTTTCAGCTCCTGTCCATCAGCCTGAATGGGCCCATTCAAGGGCATTCATGCGCCTCGGAGACCCCGGCCGCCTGGACACAATCAGCTGAGAAGGGCGCCGCGGGCCCCGCACATGAGAACGAGCCGGCTCAGCCTGCCTCCAGGAGCCCCCGATTGTTTCCCCGAGCCCGGGGCCCAGGAGTGAGCCCAGAGGGGTGATGCTGGGCAGCCATTTGGGGCTCATTCATTTGGTGCAGTTGGGGGCTGGAGAAGCAAGGGGAAGGAACACCTTGCCACGAAGGAGGAATGTGCAAGTTCAGGCTGGCTCGAGCTTATCTCTGGCTCTGACCTACGGCCTTTATCTGTGTACCACCTGTCTGATCCCCTACTTAAGAATGGAGACCTTGTCTTTTTAACCATCATAGCCCTGCATACCCGAGGGTATTAAGGTACATGCGTGATCAGTTGTATCTGACTCTGTGACCCTGTGGACTGTAGACCTGCAGGCTCCTCTGTCCATCGAATTTTCCAGGCAAGAATACTGGAGTGGGTTACCATTTCCTTCTCAGGGAATCTTCTCCATCCAAGGATTGAACCCGCATCTCCTGCATCTCCTGCATGGCCAGGCAAATGCTTTACCACTGAGCCATCTGGGACGCAACATACCCGAGACAATAAATGCTTGTTGAAGATTAAACTTCCATTTTGGCGCAGGGCATGCAGTGCTGCAGAGTCTTCTGCCCTGGGGTGCGGGCAGCCTACTGGAAAAACTGGGCTCACCTCATGTTTGGAAGGACAGTAGATATGAGACCCTGAAAGGACATAGGACATTTTCAAGGTGGGATATGGCCACAGCAAAGGGCCCTGTGGCTGCCAGATACCTGCATCTGGAATTGGAAAGGTTGTGTAAGGAGCGCCTGAGGCCCCTGCAGACATCAGCCTCAGGCCCTTTGCAGGAAGGGGCCATTCCTTGGGCTGGTTTGGAACCAGATAGAGTAGATGTGAATTTGTGAGCTTGGACTTAATTGATTCTCTGTTGCTTGTACTGGGCTTTTTGAGTGGCGCTAGTGGTAAAGAACCTGCCCTTGGTTCGATTCCTAGGTGGGAAAGATCCCCTGGAGGAGGGCATGGCAACCCACTCCCGTATTCTTGCTTGGAGAATCCCATGGGCAGAGGAGCCTGGTGGGCTACAGTCCATGGGGTTGAACAGAGTCAGACACAACTGAAGCAACAGCTTGTGCTATGTGGGAGCCAATACCTTCAGAGACTTGCTCTGAGTTCTGGCTTGTGCCCTCGCTGAGGCTCAGGCATCCTAGGACAATGCTGAAAACATTCAGGGAATGAAAATGACCAGCCAAAATGCCAAGGAGGCTTAGTGCCCTCCAACTTTACAAAGCTGTCCAGTATAAACTGCAGACAGTGGCAGTAGTAGGCAAAGTGGTACAATCTTCTATGTACTGGGAATTCACTGGGCTAAGTACTTTGTATATAATACTTCATTTGACTTAAGCTGTTATGCTGTTGTGTATGGACCCACCCATTTGTAAAATGTATACATTGTGTTCATTTTAAGTACTTTAAGGTTATTATTCCCGTTTACAGCTGGAATAAGTGAGGCTCAAAAATATTGACTACCCAAGGTGAGCAGCAGAACTTCAGTGAAAACAAGAGCTCAGTATAGTGAAGGGAATGGCTGCTGCAAGCGTTACTGTGGTGCAGTGAACCAAGTTATCATCATAGTTTTCACCTCTCTTTTAAGTGTTAATCTAAAAGGAAGAAAAGAAAAGAACGTACTTTGATTAGGACCATGATATTCAAAAAGTAGACACCTTAAAAAATCCCATGGACAGAGGAGTCTGGCAGGCTACTCCAAGAGTTGGACACGACTGAGCGACTAACACTAAGAAGTCTTGAGATTTAGTTGGAGAAATGCAATACACAAACAGAAATACTTTCCAAATTGCCAGTAGCTTGGGTGGCAGCTGCATCTGTGCCAAGGACATGAAGGGACACGTGTCACATAACCTTGGGAGCTGGTCGAGAACCCACTAGGACAAATGCATGGTCTTTTCCTGCTGGGGAAGAAGATTTGCTCCATGACTATCTGCTTACCATGATGCCAGCTTCAGAACATCTGGCTCCTACAGCTTGTTCTGGAAGGTGCAGGCACTCCGTGAGGGTTCCCAGACCTGGGTCCAAGATCAGCTCAGCCTGGGGTGGGTTCTGTGGAACCTGGCTGTGAAATGGGATCCCTCCTACGGTCAGCAGTGGAGTCAGAGTCTGTGGTCAATTCTCTAATATTTAGTGCCTTTTGTGCATGCTAAGTCATTCAGTCATGTCCGACTCTTTGCCACCCCATGGATTGGAGCCTGCCAGGCTCCTCTGTCCATGCAATTCTCCAGGCAAGAATACTGGAGTGGGTTGCCCTGCCCTCCTCCAGGGGATCTTCCCAACCTAGGAATCAAAACTGCATCTGTCATGTTTCTTAATATCTCCTGCACTGGCAGGCAGATTCTTTACCACTAGCACCACCTGGGAAGCATTTAGTGTCTTAGAAAGTCCTTTCTTTATTAGCTGTGTCTCAGGAAGGGACAAGACTTTACATTCAGCTCCACAGGGAAAAGCTCTTCTTGACAAGGGGACAAACATTCAGCCCCAGGCCACCAAGAGAAATCATATTGCAGCATGGAACTTGGTATATATATATTTTTTACGTATATATTTTGACATATTTTTAAAGTTAATTAATGTATTTGATTGTGTTGGGTCTTAGTTGCAGCACTCAAGATCTTTCATTGTAACACATGGACTCTGTAGTTGTGGTGTGAAGGTTTAGTTGCTCCATGGCATATGGGACCTTAGTTCCCCAACCAGGGGTCAAACCCACATCCCCTGTGTTGCAAGACGGATCCTTAACCACGGAACCACCAGGGAAGTCCCCTTGGTACAATTTTGTTTCCACTGAGGTCCCCTCTTCCTAGGGGATTCTGTGCTGTATCCAAGGCTGCTGCAGCCTTGGAGATTTGGCTCCCTGATAATCTAGGGCAGGTTTCCCTGGTGGGTCAGTGGGTAAAGAATCCGTCTGCAACACAGGAGATGCAGGTTCAATCCCCTGGTTGGGAAGATCCCCTGGAGGAAGAGGGCATGGCAACCCACTCCAGTATTCTTGCCTGGAGAATCTTATGGACAGAGGCTCCTGGAGGACTACAGTGTGTGGGGTTGCAAAGACTCGGACTGAAGTGACTGAGCATGCAATCTAGGGCACTTATTTCAGTCTAGAGTAGATTAGTCAGAATGGGAATGACAAGGTGTGTTTTCTTCCCACCTCATTTCTGAGTTTAAGTATTGAAAGACCTTGAGTAGATTAATGCTTACCAACTCAGTTTCTTTATCTGCAAAAGGGGATAACAGTGGAAATGGGCCAGAAGGGGGTTTAGGTGAGATGATGCACTTGACGAATACAGCACTGACACCTAGTACTCACTCAGTAAAATTAGCTTCTCTTTTTTCAATTGGTTGAATCATGTCCTTGCCTGGGGAGGCGGTGACCTCACTGGCTGATTGCCTTTAACATACAGAGAAGTCACTAAAGTTCCCGTGGCTTCTTTGACCTTTTATTCTCATGGGTGAGGAAGGGTGGAGCCCAGAGAGGAAAGGGCTTATCCAATCTGGATGGACATGTCTAGAAGCTGGCAAGTCCAGTCTGAGCATTGTTCAGTTTGGATTGGATCCTGGACCATGGGTTTGTTCTATTCCTTTCTCTCTCTCCCTTTTATTCTTGCTTTAAAGGACATTATTGGGACAATTGGCAACATTTGAATGAAGTCTGCAGATTGGATGATAGCATTGTATCAGTGTTAATTTCCTGACTAAATAATTAACCTGGTAACATAAGAAAATGTCTTTTTAAGGAAATGCACGCTGAAGTATTTGGAGGCAAAAGGGTATCTTCTGTGCAACTTAGACTAAAGTGTTTCCGAGGGAAAAAAGCTCTATGGAGAGAGAGAGGAGGATAAATGAAATGTTAATATTTGGGGTATTTAGGGGGAGGGAGTTTATTTTACTATTCTTGCAACTTTTCTGTAGGTCTGAAATTATTTCAAAATTGTAAGTTAAAAATAACCCTCATGTGATTAGGGCTCATGTGAAATAGTAGCACTTGGGTGTCAGAGTTATTGCAGAATAGGCTCACTGTTTCTAGAAACCTTTGCCCTGTGTTTGGTGGGGGTGAGGGTAGGCATGTGCATGGATAGAGGGCCCAGAACCATGGCCTTTAGGAGTGGGGAGATGAAGACTATCTGAGTAATGAGAGGAGAAGAGGGTGAATAAACTGAGAGAGAAATGGTCATTGAACATGGGCTCTTTCCACCAAAATAGGAGGGAGCAGAGTCTTACTCTGAATATTTTTATAGGGTTCTTAGTTGCAAGCAGTAGATATCAACTGACTGATATCAGCAGAAGAGGCATTTCTTTAAGGGACCCCAGGGTGGTTCCCAGACTTGCTAGGAAGGCTGTGGACTCAAACTGTGGAAACTAGACAGCAGCCCAGGCAGTGGCCACAAATATGCCACAGAACCGGAATGGTGAGGACACTGCCGCTATTTGCAGCCTTCAGGGTGAGAGGTGGATCCTGCCTCCCACCAGGACTTATAAAGGCGGCAGGGATTCCTAAACGTGGGAAGGGAGTTTAGATGCCAGGGGGCCAGATCTCTCCCTGAATAGTACTATTCATGCATGTCAGCACCCCCAGAGACAGCTCATCTCTTTCTTTTTCATGGTTGCATAATATTCCCAAGATGGTCGTTGATTCATTGGACCATTCCCCTCGTGACAAACTTCTAGGTTGTTTATGCTTTTTTGCCCTATTGCAACATGCCTCGCTGAGCATATTTGTGTCTTGATACAAATGTGACATTTCTGTCAGACAAATTCTTAAAAAGGATAAATGTATTCTTCTCATTGTTTTTCAAGTTAACATTTCTTATATCCTGTGGGCACTGAAAGACATTGTGAATATAAATAAACAATATTTTATTTTTTAGTTAATTAATTTTTTATTACTGTGCTGGGTCTTCGTTGCTGCACATGAGCTTTTTCTAGTTGTGGTGCATGGGCTTCTCGTTGCTGTGGCTTCTCTTGTTGGGGAGCACAGGCTCTATGCACAGGCTCAGTAATTGCCTCACGCAGGCTTTAGTTGCTCCGAGGCACGTGGAATCTTCCCAGGCAGTGATCGAACCCATGGATCCCTTGCATTGGCAGACGGATTCTTAACCACTGGACTGCTAGGGACTTCCAATGAACAATATTTTAAGCAGGTTTTTAAAAATTATGGTAAAACACCCATCGCATAAAATTTACCATCTTAACCATTCTTTTTTTTTTTTTTTATCTTAACCATTCTTAAGTGCACATAAGTTAGTACAGTTAAGTATATTCATAGTGTTATTTGACCGTCATCACCATACATCTCCAGGATTTTATCTTTCCGCACTGAAATTCCACACCTATTAAATAATAACTCCCCAAGGCAACTCCCCACCTACCTTGTGTCTCTATGAATCTGGCTGCTAAACAGTTTTCAAAGTTTTATCACAGAAGTCATCTGCACAGGGAGGCTAAGAGATATTTCTGATTGGGAGCTTGAACATTTTTAAAGGCAGGTAGGAGGAAGGACTAGAGACACCATTGGTAACAGCTTGTATTTTTCGAGCACATCCCTTGCGCCTGGCATTCTTCCAGTGGTCTGCAGGCAGTGGTTCTCAGTCCAGCTGTGGGTTAGAATCAGCTGGGAGCTTTGACAATCCGTCACCTGGTGGTGGGACCCAAGCACCAGGACTTGAAAAGACTCCAGGTGATTCCAGCATGTAGGCAAAGTCAAGAACTACTGCTTCTAGATGGCAGTTCATCACCACCCCCACCTGGAATCGGCATTGTGATTATTCTTAACTGACAGACAGGAAGCCAAGCCACAGTGAGTTAGGCCTTCTTACCACCCAGCACATACCCCAGTGCAGTGATTTCACTGCTGCCTTCCTGGATGGTCATGGTGGGGGGTGTGGGGAGCAAGCCCCTCCACAGAGGAACCCCCGCCTCATCCTCAGCCCTTCATGCTCCCAGCCTCATTAGCCTGGTTTCAGATTGTCCAAACCCCTCTGTTCCTGGGACTCAAGCTTGGGATTTGCTTTGCCTAAAAGGTTATTACCCTCACTTCTCACTTAGATAACTAATCCCCACTTACCCGCCCCCCACCCTGTTCTTTTTTCTTTGGTTGTTCAGTCTCTCATTCATGTCCACCTCTTTGTGACCCCATAGACTGCAGCACGCAAGGCTTCCCTGTCCTTCACTATCTCTCAAAGTTTGCTCAAACTCATGTCCATTGAGTCAGTGCTGCCATCCAACTATCTCATTCTCTGTCACCCTCTTCTTCTGTCCTCAAACTTTCCCAGCATCTGGGTCTTTTCCAGTGAGTCAGATCTTCACATCAGGTGGCCAAAGTATTGGAGCTTCGGCTTCAGCATAGTCCTTCCAATGAATATTCAGAGTTGATTTCCTCTAGGATTGACTGGTTTGATCTCCTTACTGTCTTTTTTCTTTGTAACACTGGAAGCAACACATGAATATGTGCACATGTTTTGATTTCCCAGCTGCTGACACTAAGTAGACATTCAATAACTAATAGATGAATGGAGAGAAAGCAGTGATGAGTGGGAGCACACTCTCAGGTGGAAAGTCAAGAGAGCTCGTCCGCTCCTCTGACGGTGGTGAGGAGTAAGAACAGACGTTCGAGTGGTGTATTTTCAGGTATACTTGAGGGACTGGACCAGCTGAGCGTGATCCGGCTCACAGTTGGGTTAACTACTGAAAACGAGACAAACAGGACTAGAACTGTGGGTCTCAAGCCCACCACACGTTGGAATCACCTGGGGAGCATAGGGGGGCTTCTCAGGTGGCTCAGTAGTAAAGAATCTGCCTGCCAATGCAGGAAATGCATGAGTGGTGGGTATGATTCCCTGGAGGAGGAAATGGCAACCCACTCCAGTACTCTTGCTTGGAGAATCTCATGGACAGAGGAGCCTGGTGGGCTACAATCCAGGGGGTCGCAAAGAGTTAGACACGACTGAGCAACTAAGCATGCGTGCATGGGGAGCTTAGGGGCCAGTGATGGTGGGTCCCTGCCCCCCAACTCAGATTGAATCAGGTCTTTGGTGGGAGATGAGGCTGAGAGACATGACTGGAAGATCAGAGGGGCCAGAGTTGGGAATCCGTATCAGGACCTGGGGGCTGGGACCTTGTGCGAGGCTGGATTTTGAGACCAAGAGCTTGCAGGGTCATCTCATGGTTCAGATTCTTCTCTGTGGGTCTGGTGTTTTGAGAGTTGCTCAAACATTGGACTTGATTTTTTTTTTCTCTTTTTACCAAGTAATCAAAGTAAAACATGTGTGATTAAATATTCCACATTTCAACGTACTAGAGACCACCAGTGCACTGATGAAGCTGCCGGGGAGGCTCACATCAGGGTGGGGGAGGCCCCTGCCACTTTCTGTCAGTATTGGAATTCCTTGTACATGTGGTGTTGGTTAGGACGCTTGTAGCCCAGCCCCAGTTTCGTTCAGCGTTCAGGCATGCGCAGTTTGCTCTCTGGCCGTCATCTAGATGCTCACACCTGCCATTGGTGAGGTTGGCTTGTGCATCTTCATGGTTCAGTGGCCAGTCTGCTAAGTGTGGTATGTTGCCTTGTGTAATTGTCCCCTGATGGATGGTTTCAGGCTTGTGGGAAGTTTGGGGTGCATCTTATTTGACTTTTGTATGTCTGATGAGGAAATAAGCAGTTGTTGCAGTAGCACGGGAGGCCAGCATTGCCTAATGGTTCAGGGTGTGGAGGCTGGGCATGAATCCGTGTACCACTTGTGTGGTCTTGGGCAGGTCACCTAACCTCTCTGTGCCATAATTTCTTCATCTTTTAAAATGAGGAGGGTGGAGAAGGAAATGGCAACCTATTCCAGTATTCTTGCCTGGAAAAGTCCATGGACAGAGGAGACTGGCGGGCTGAAGTCCATGGGATTACATGACTGAGCATGTGTGCATGAGGGTGGAGGGAGATGGGTTGGTAGCAATAAAGTGGTAGAACTAAAAAAATAAGTAAAATTAAAATGAGGAGGGACATCCCTGGTGGGCCAGTGGATGGGAGTCAGTGCTCTTGCTGCCCGGGCTCCTGGTCAGGGAGATAAGGTCCCATAAGCTGCACCACCAAAATATAAGGGTGATAGTAATGATATCACAAGGCTTTTAAACAAGTTTATATACATATATGCACTTAGAACAGCATCTGACAAATAATAAATACCACATGAGAATTTTCCATTGTTGTTTCTAATATTATTGCTTTAATGACTCTTTGGAACAAAAACTTTCTATCATTATTTCAAGATTTGGATCCAGGGACTTCTCTGGTAGTTCTGTAGTCAAGAATCTGCCTTGCAATGCAGGGGATGCATGTTCGATCCCGGGTCAGGGAACTAAGATCCCACAGACTGCGAAGGAGCTAAGCTCTCTCGCTTGCCCATGTGCTCTGGAGACCACACACCACAACTAGAGAGTCCATGTGCCCCAACTAGGACCTGCCACAGCCAAATAAATAATAAAATAAATGAAAGAATGAATAAATATGTTTTTTTTTTTTTAAAAAGAGACTTGGATCCATTGAACTCATGCCTTCTCAACCAGAAAGGTATTATCCCCGAGGAGATGAAGAAAATTTAGCGATGGCAATGGCGCATGGCCCTCCAAAGGGTCACTGCATGTAAACAGATGCCCAGTGTTTCATGGAAGAGGGAAGGGCACAGTGAGACAGAAATGTCCACCACAGCTCCTTAGGGGGGTGGGCAATAATGAAAGAAAGGCTGAGAAACACTGGTTTAAGTAAAGACCTTTTTAAGGTCCGAGAGCAGTCTCCTAAAAGCCTATTAGCATTTGCTACCACTTATCTGTGAAAATCAAGGTTTTTCTCAACACTCTTCCATTAAAAACAAGAAATAAATTACTAGGTGATGTGACTGATAGAAGACAGTGCCCAACCTTATAACCATGGATGTCAGGACACAGAAAAACACACTTATCCTTCTCACTGACTCATCTGGTTTTCATGTAGAGGATTTGCATTCCTTAACCAAAAGGTTTCCTTCCCTGCATGTTTGGCAGCTTCATGGTTGTGTGGAGTGGCCAGCTTTGGGGCAGGGGGTCCCTCTGGCTCTTGTGGACGCGGCTGCTCAGGTGGGCAGAGCTGGGGACCTCTGCCCAGAGCCCTGGCGGGGTCACAGGTCTAGAGAGGGGCGTGCAGTGGTCCTGGATCTGCAGGACTCCTCAGAAAGGTTCAGGCCCCTTATTTGCTGCAAGGAAAGACAAAGATCTTCTTTATTTGAACAAAGGTGGATGGGGGAACTGAGGCCCCCAGATGGTGTACAAGCTCAAAAACCCAATCAAGTTGACCAGCAACCTTAGGTTACAGTCACGTGGCATCTCCATGACTCCTGGATTTCCCGTTTGGGGTTTTATTAGCTTTTCGTCAAAGGCGACATTGTGAAGAAACCCAGATTAGCATTCAACTTATAAAACAGCTCAGTGAGAGAGAAAGAAGGCCCAGAGAATCATCGAGAGCTTCCTCAGCAAGATCAGAACCCAGACAGCCACTGTGTGTGTGTCGGTTTAGAGCATAGGGGAGGTGGAGGCGGCCGCCTCGTTCCTGGTCTCAGGGGTGCCTGGTGGGTTCTCGAATCAGGGAAGAATTTCCCACAGGTGGGGGCTGGATAGGGTCCCGGATAGCCTCACACAAATAGACTAATGAACAGCACACACTGGCCGTGACGTTGCCAATTGGAAACAGCTTTGGGGTTTCTAAACAGCCTAAAGCAGACCTGACGTGGGTTTCACCAGCTTAGGGAAAAAATGAAAATCAGACAAGCAGTGTTCTAGGTAGATGAGCACTTGAGAGGTGGCTTACCTGAGATGAGGAAGTGAAATAGCCTCATCTTCCCAGCCTTTTAAGAAAAAGGCTTTGTTGTCGGGGGAGGCAGAGGAGTGGCTCCATTTAACCAAATCCGAAGGTCCGGTTGGTGGACTTGAGCATTTGCAGTTTTCTCAGACTGAGGATCCATCCATCCTCCATCCTCCTGGGCCAGCAATACCGGTGCCGAGTGTATGTTCCATCCAAGTTACTAAAAGAAGTAAGTTAGGTTCCCAGGGACTCGGCTGTAATTCAGTCTCCACCCCAGCTCACTGTGGTGACGTCGGTGTGTGTCTTAGCCATATTGTACTTCAGATTCTGGCTGTAAAATGGCAACCTACTGATCTTTTTTTTTTTTTTTTTTAATGTAGAAGAGACAATAAAATCCCAGCTCTAACAAGCCAGAAACTGTGAACCATTTAAATTTTTTGTTTGTCTCATGTTTATGAGAAAGGATTAAATAACAGATATCTAAACCAACACCAGGGACTCTTGAAAGCTCAAATTCTAGGGCAGCCAGTTCTGAGTTCTGTCTGCGCATTAGAATCAACTGGGGAGCTTTTGAGAACCAACAGTCCCTAGGCCCCACCCCAGACTAATTAAATCGCCACCTCTGGGAAGAAGGTCCAAGCATCGGTGTGTTTTTAAAAGTTCCCTGGGTGATTCTCATGGGTGGCCAAGATTGAGGAGCATTGTTTGGGGTATGACAGTTGGATGTAAAGATTCAGGCTTATTTCCAGAAATATTGTACAAGATATTTTCTCTCATTCCTTTAATGACTTGAAAATCCTATTTATTTACTTTATTGAGATATAATTTACATACCATACCAGTCACCCTTTTATTAAAGTGAAAAATTTTGTGGTTTTAGTATGTTCACAGAGTTGTGCAACCATCACCGCTATCTAATTCCAGACCATCTTCATCCCTCCAAAAAGAAACCTAACCCGTTAGTAGTCACTCTCCCTTGTCTCCTCCCTCAAAGGCAGAGAGGGAGAAGGAAATGGCAATCCACTCCAGTATTCTTGCCTGGAGAATTCTTTGGACAGAGAAGCCTGGTTGGCTACAGTCTGTGGGGTCGCAAAGAATCGGACTCAACTGGGTGAACACTCCCTTTTCTCCTCCCTCAAACCTCTGGCAACCACTCATCTGCTTTGTATGGAGCTGCCTATTCTGGACATTTTGCATAAATGGAATCATACAACATGTGACCTTTTGTAACTGACTTCTTCCACTTAGCATAATGTTTTCAAGGTTTATTCATATTACAATGTAAATCAGTGTACATTCCCTTTTTTATGGCCGAATAATATTCCTTTGGAGGAATATACCCCATTTTGTTTATCCATTCATCAGTTGGTGAACATTTAGATTATTTCCACGTTTTTGTACTTTGAATAGTATTATGAATACTTTGAACATTCATTGGAAGGACTGATGCTGAAGCTGAGGCTCCAATACTTTGGTTACCTAATGTGAACAGTCAACTCATTGGAAAAGACCCTGATGCTTGGAGGGATTGAAGGCAAAAGGAGAAGAGGGCAGCAAAGGACTTGATGGTTAGATAGTATTACCAACTCATTGGACATGAATCTGAACAAACTCTGGGAGACATGAGGGATAGGGAAGCCTGGTGTGCTGTAGTCCATGGTGTCAAAGAGTCGGATACAACTTAGCGACTGAACAGCAACAATTATGAATACTTATATTTGTGCAGGGCTTCCCTGATGGCTCAGTGGGTAAGAATCCACCTGCAATGCAGGAGACAAAGGAGACTCGAATTCAATCCCTGGGTTGGGAAGATCCCCTGGAGGAAGACATGGCAACCCACTCCATTGGGGTTATATTTGTGTATAAAGTTTTGTGTGTTTTTAATTATCTTGGGTATGTATCAGTGCCTAGGAGTGGAATTGCTGGGCCATACGACAGCTCTCTGTTTAAAATTTGAGGAAATGCCAGTCTGTTTTCCAGAGTGGGTCTACCATTTTACATTGCCATCAGCAGTGTATAAGAATCCCAGGACTCTGCATTCTCACCAACACTTGTTGCTGCCTGTCCCTTTGATTATGGCCACCTTAGTGGGTGTGGGTGGATATCTCATTATAGTTTTGATTTATATTTTCCTTGTGGCCAGTGCTGTTCAGCATCTTTTTATGTGCTGCTTGGCCACTGGCATGTCTTCTTTAGAAAAATATCTGTTCAAATCTTTGATCTTTTAAAATTGGATTATTTGTCTTTTTATTATTGAGTTATAAGAGTTCTTATGTATTCTAAATGGGCTCAGATTCTCAGTCGTGTCTGACTTTTTGCCACCCCATGATCTGTAGCCTGCCAGGCTCCTCTGTTCTTAGGAGTCTCCTGGCAAGTATACTGAAGTGGATGCCATTTCCCAAATCAGGGATCGAACCTGTGTCTCCTGTGTACCCTACATTGGCATGCGGATTCTTTATCACTAGCACCACCTGGGAAGCCCATGTACTGTAAACAATAGATCCTCATTAGACTTGTGAGTTGAAAATATTTTTTTCCCATTCTGTGCGTTGTCTTTTCATTTTCTCGATAGTATTCTTTGAGGAACAGAAGTTTTAAACATCAATAATTTATTTTTTTCTTTTGTCATTTGTGCTTTGTATGTAATATCTAAACAACCATCATTTAATCCTGTCATGAAAAGTTATGTCTATGCTCTAAGAGTTTTACTGTTTTAGCTCTTACATTTGAGGTCTTTGGTTAATGTAAGGGGTAGATTTTTATCCCATGGAGAAGGGCATGGCAACCCACTCCAGTATTCTTGTCTGGAGAATCCCATGGACAGAGAAGCCTGACAGGCTACTGTCTGTGGGGGTCAAAAACAGTTGGACACGACTGAAGCGACTTAGCAGGCAGACAGGCAGGTTTTTTATCATCCCCAAAAGTTAGGGCTCCAGCTTCCCTCTGTGCAAGGCAGTTTGATAATCTTAGAACAGTAGAGCAGGCTAAAGGACATGAGGGCTCCAGCCTCCTACTGTAGTGGCAAGAAACTTGAGATACTGAGTTATTTTAACGGAGAGGCAAATACGGACCCTAGGATATTATAGAAAGCTAAAATCCTTCCTTACTCTTATGAAAGGTTAGTGTGTATTCTCCAAGATCTGTGAGTTTCAATAGCATTTCTCACATTTGAAACCTAGCACTCTGCCTCAGGTACTGTGTCCATCTTAACATCAGATTAACTAAAATGACCAGAATACTACAAGTCACTCTACCACAGATGAGATACTAACTCAGTATCATGTGTTTAAAGATACTGATTCTGGGACTTCCCTGGTGGTTCAGTGGTTAAGAATACACCTGCCATTGCAGGGGACATGGGTTTGATCCCTGGTCCAGGAAGATCCCACATGCCTTGGAGCAGCTAAGCCCATGCACCTGAACTACTGAGCCCACACACCCTAAGAGCACATGATCTGAAACAAGAGAAAGTGTAAGTGAAAGTCTCTTAGCCATGTCCGACTCTTTGCGACCCCATGGACCATACAGTCCATGGAATTCTCCAGGCCAGAATACTGGAATGGGTAGCCTTTCCCTTCTTAAGGGGATCTTCCCAACCCAGGGATCGAACCCAGGTCTCTCGAATTGCAGGTGGATTCTTTACTAGTTGAGCCACAAGGGAAGCCCTGCAACAAGAGAAGCCACTTCAATAAGAAAGCAGCTCATTGCAACTAGAGAGCCCCTGCTCGCTGCAACTAGAGAAAGCCTGAGCAAAGCAGTGAGGACCTAGTGCAGCCAAAAATAAAAATAAATAAATAGCATTTAAGAAATGAAGATATTAATTCTTGAGTAGCTAGACAGCCCAGAGTCACTGAAATGCAAGTGCATATTACGGATAGATCAGACTCAAGACTAAATAGGAAATTATTTCATGAAAGAAAATTCCAAATGGATTAAAATGTTAGAAATTTAAAAGAAATTAAAAGGTACTTTTTAAAGTATTGTACAGGATGTTGAAGTGTCCTGTAAAACCACAGCAAGTGATAATGATGTGATAATGGACTAAAGAACTCAAACAGGCTCAAGCACATAGAAAAGGATGACTTCGAAGGGGGAGCTAAATCCCTACGTCATGCTAAAATCAAGTATATCAACTGGATTAAAGATTTTGTTTCATCATTTTTTATAGATTTTTGTAAAAATATTTATTTATTTATTTGGCTGTACCAGGTCTTATTTTTGGGATGCAGAATCTTAGTTGTAGCATGTGGGATCTAGTTCCCTGACCTGGGATCAAACCCGAGCCCTCTGCATTTGGGAGCATGGAGTCTTAGCTACTGGACCACCAGGAGTGTTCTCATCATTCGTTTTTACACTCATGAGGGTCGTGCATGCTAATTGTAGTAAAACATTCAAACAATACAAGGGAAATAAAATTATGTCTTGACCTCTTCTTCCTTTCTCTCTCTTTCTAGCTTCATTTTACTCCACACTCTGGGCTTCCAGGCTGATTTGAACACATACATACAGTTGTTCCTCTGTTATCTGTGGTAGGTTTGTTCCAGGATCTCCTACTGTGGATCACAAACTTGGAGGATGCACGAGTCCCTTACATAAAATGGCATACAGGCGTACCTTGTTTTATTGTGCTTTGATCTATTGCACTTGGCAGAATTTTCACAAATTTCGTTTTTTGCAAATGGAAGGTGTGTGGCAACCCTGCATTAAGCAAGTCTTCAGGTGACCTTTTTCCAACAGCGTTTGTTCACTTCATGTCTCTGTCATGTTTTGGTAATTCTAGCAGCATTTCGAACTTTCGCATATTTGTTTTGGTGGTCTGTGATCAGTGCTCTTTGATATTATTGTTGCAAAAAGATTATAACCTGGAGGTTCAGATGATGAGCAATAAAATTTTGTTGTTGTTGTCTTTTCGGCTGTGCTGGGTCTTCGGTGCTGTCGGACTTCTCTCTAGTTGCAGAGAGCAGGGCCACTCTCCAGTTGTTGCTCTTCTTGCAAAGCACAGCCTCTGCGTAGGCTCAGTAGTTGCAGCTCCTGGGCTCCGGGGCACAGGCTCAATAGTTGTGATGCACTGGCTTAGTTGCTCTGAGGCCCATGGGATCTTTTTAGACGAGGGATTGAACCTGAGTCTCCTGCATTGGCAGGTGGATTCTTTACCACTGAACCACCAGGGAAGCCAAATAAAGTGGTTTTTAATTAGGTATGTACACTTTTTTATAGATAAAATGCTATTGTACACTTAACTGGACCTTTTATGAACTGGGAAACCAAAAAATCCATGTGACTTGCTTTATTATATCATCTGCTTTATTTATTGAGTGGTCTCAAACTGAACCCTTAATATCTCTGAAGGTATGCCTGTAATATTTGTGTATAACCCATGTGCATCCTCCCTTATACTTTAAAGATTACTTATACTTTCTAGATTACTTATAATACTTACTACAATGTAAATACTATGTATGGGACTTCCCTGGCCAGTGGTTGAAACTCCATGTTTCCACTGCTGGGGGCAAGGGTTCAGTCCCTGACCGGGGAACTAAAATTCTGCATGCCGAGTGGCTTGGTGAAGAAAAAAAAAATTTTTTTTAATGCTGTGTAAATAACATTGGCTGGTGCATGGCAAATTCAAGGTTTGCTTTCTGGAACTTTCAGGAATTTATTTTTTCCTCGGGATATTTTTGTTTTGCAATTGGCTAATTCCTGAGATATGAAACTCGAGGATATGGAAGGCCAGTTGTACGTAGCTGCTATGATTATTTCATAAATTTTTTTTAACACAGAGTCATATTATTCATACTCAGTAACATGTGTGTGTGTGGTTCCACTTAGTGTATCTCAGAGACCTTTCCAGATCAGTACATATGGGTCAACCTCATTCTTCTTAGCTGCTGTGTTACATTCCGCAGTAAAGATTACCTTGGAACCATTCCCATTTTGATAAACATTCAAAAAAAAAAAGAAAGAAAAAACCTCTTGTACATGTCTCTTTGTGCCCATAAGTTAGTCTTTCTCTAGAACAGATTCCTGATAGCAAATTTACTGGGTCTAATGGTATGTGTGCATTTTAAATTTTAATAAATTTGGCCAAAATGACATCTAAAAAGACTTTCTGTAAATAGACATGTGAATAGAAATTATACTTCTGTTCACAGCATGGCAATGACTTCCCATACTCTCAACAACTTTTTAAATTTAAACTAAGTCAATGGGCAGAATTCGTACCTCATTTTTTGGTTTTCTTTATAACAAAGAAAAAATATCTTTGTTAAAAGTATGTTTTAGGTTTCTTCTTTAATCTGTGCATAGAAAACTACCTGGAAATTCATGGGGTTTGGAGAACTTTTCATTTTCTAAATTTGAGTCATGTTTCAGGTTGTTTTAAAATAATAATAATATATATATTGCTTTTGTAAATTGAAAAAAACAAGAAAGATGTTTTTAAAAACAATATCTGACAATGGTCCCCGGCCCTTACAGAAAGGTTACTGCCCATTTCCCTCTCAGTACAGTGCTGGCCTTGGAGCTGAGGGCAGCGGGAAAGGTGTGTATTGACAGTCTTTGTTTTCTGTCAGCAAAGATACCACACATCTGTAGAACTGATTGTCAACCAAAGGTTGAGTATTTCTAGTCTTGAAGTGATAGATTCCTGTCCAGATAAATTGTCATGAGCCTCTGCACTCAGGGGCGATGGATATATTGATAGAAGACTTTGGGGGCAGCAGACAGGAGTGCTTGTCAACTCCCATCCTTTATTTGATATTTTTCGTATAATGACTTCCCAACTCTAACGGATTTTAAGAACAGTGGAGGCACTTCCTTCATGATTCAGCGTTAAGACCCCGCTTCCAAGGCAGGGGGCACAGGTTCAATCACTGGTTGGGGAGCTAAGATCCCAAACGCCTTGTGGTTCGGCCAATAAATAAATGTTGTGTCTGACTCTTTTGTGACCTCATGGACTGTGGCCTGCCAGGCTTCTTGTCCATGGGATTTCCCAGCAAGAATACTGGAGTGGGTTGCCTTTTCTTTCTCCCGGGGATCTTCCTGACTCAGGGATAGAACCCGTGTCTCCTGCATTGGCACATGGATTCTTTACCACTGAACCACCTGGGAAGCCCCAGTCAATCAATCCATGAATCAAACAGTGGACATTATGTAAAAATTAAATGTTAGCACTTTAGTTGGATCCTGGGATTGATAAGTCATCGATAAGGACTATCACCTACTTTGATGTTGTTGTTTAGTCACTAAGTCATGTCCGACTCTCTGCGATCCTGTGGATTATAGCCCACCAGGCTCCTCTGTCCATGGGATTTTCCAGGCAAGAGTACTGGAGTGGGTTGCCATTTCCTTTTCCAATCACCTACTTAGAGGCTTTCTTTTCTTAGTATGCTGTCTGCAACTGACCTTCTATCATTGACAGAGAAGGACATTTCCAACTGAAGGTAAAGCCCTAGGGGCATTAAATCCCTCCTGCTGGGCTCAGGTACTCTGGCCGGGGAGTCCTGGGGCTAGGGCCATGGTAGTAAAACGGGAGTGTATGGCCTGAGGGTGACCTCTCTGTTGGGATTACCTCCAGCTTGTGGGAACGTTGGTGCCCTTTCTCCCACCCACGCCAAACTGACTCGCCTTGTTGGTGGCCCTTTTATCACTGAGACCTTTTGCATTAGTTTTTGACCAGACTGACTGCATTCCTCCCTGACCCTATGGGGCTATGTGACCACAGAATGTGTTAGTGGGGTTTAGGGTTGTGTGCCAAGTCAAGATTCTGGTGGACACTTAAAATGATAATGCAAAAGCTACATGAACAATCATGGTTCTGTCTGCATTTTAGGGACAAAACAGTCACCCCTGCCACTTACCGATTGACTGCCAAGCTAACCCCAGGCTTCAAAATGGATGCTGTTTGTAAGTTATCATTTCATTTAATTTTCTGGAAAATCAGTTCCAGAGCCTGAAATCCTACAGCATGAGGCAGACGCCGAATTGAGAACAGGATTTGTGCTAAACCAGACCAGGCAGAGTCTTTAAACTGAGGTTCTTTGATCTCATTAAACTTGCTTTAAGGCTCTTTTCTGGGCCAGCCGCTCTTCTTGGTGCTGTGAATCTACAGTTAATACCTCCCTTCAAGGAGCTAATAGTTTAATAAGGAGATTCTCGTTCATCTTATGCAACAGAAAATTGTATTGTAATTTTAGGAGGAGAAAATAAATCCCAGGAAACAACAACAATACAAGATATTTTGCCCTAGTAACAAAGAAAATCCAGTCTTTAAGTCTGAGCACTTGAAATCCAGTCCCTCAAAGCGGAATGTGGACTTGACTCTCCAGCCAGAAACATCATTCTGAACGATGGTGTAAAGGGTGGTAATCTATCACCAAAAAAAGTTTAGCTACATTACTCCTCATTCCAAGTTTTTCTCAAACATTTCAGAAGCACCTTCACTGATATAGAAACAAATGGGGATTTCAGCCCATATTTTGATAATGAATTTTAGTACTCATTTATGGGCTTCCCAGATGGTGCTATGTGGGAGACATAAGAGACTCCGGTTCAATCCGTGGGGTGGGAAGATCCCCTGGAGGAGGGCATGGCAATCCACTCCCGTATTCTTGCCTGGAGAATCCCATGGACAGATAAGCCTGGCAGGCTACAGTTCCTGGGGTCGCAAAGAGTCAAACACGACTGAAGTCACTTATCTGCATGCATATACACACTCATATGGACGGATGGGCAGATGGACGGGGTCCTTCACTGGGTACATTGACCTGTCAGGCACTTTCAAGGTACTGGGTATATAGCAGGGAAGAAACTGTCAGCTTTTAAGTTGCTTACCTTCTGGTTGAAAGAGAGACTGAATAAATAAACAGTGTGTTAGGTATTGATGAGGAAAAGAGAAGAGAGCAAGAAACTGAGAGTAAAGGTTGGGATGCTGTTGTATGATGCTAGGAAATGCCTCACAGACGTGACTTTTAAGCAGAGACCTGGAGGAGGTGAAAGTGTGTTATTCGCTCAGTCATGTCTGATTCTTTGCCACCCCACGGACTGTAGCCTGCCAGGCTTCTCTGTCCATGGAATTCTCCAGGCAAGAATACTAGAATGCATACCCATTCCCTTCTCCAGGGACTTCCTGACTCAGGGATTGAATCCAAATCTCCTGCATTGCAGGCAGATTCTTTACTGTTTGAGATAGCAGGGATGGCCGAAGGAAGTGAGGGGGTGAGCCATATCTCTTTAGTGGTTGAAAAGCTAAATTCTTACCATAGCATGTTTTCAGAGTGATTTCTAGATATGCATTTATCTGTCACACATGCAGTCTTAGTTTTCCCACATATCTGGGGCCAAATAGTTTGCCTTCCATATCTGCGGCTTTCAAATCACCAGTTTGACCAACTGCAGGTTAAAATATTCAGGGAAAAAATTCCAGAAAGCCCTAACAAGGAAAACTTGAATTTATCACACAGTGACAGCTTTGTATATAGCATTTACCTTGTATTGGGTATTATAAGTAATCTAGGCATGGTCTAAAGGATACAGTAGGATGTGCCTAGGTTATCTGCAAATTCAACGCTGTTTCTTATAAAGGACTCAACCATCCACGGATGTGGATCATGAACCAATCCCCTGCTAATACAGAGGGAAAGATTCTGGAATGCTTGGAACTCCCTTTTTTGTGTGTGTAAGGGACAATTCCAGGAAGAAAAAAAAATGTTTATAGGCTACATTTTTGCTATCTTCAGTTCATTTTTTATTATCTTGAGGAAGTGATAGATTATTTAAAAAATGAATTTTTTTCTTCCCCGTGGGAGTCAATATGAAATTAATAAGAGATTGCTAAAGATTATTCTTTTCAAAATATTCTGAGCTTGGCAGGTTCAACCCCATTTGTATGTCATCGATTTCTTTTTCATCCACATCTGTCATAGGTTTTACAGGAGTCATTGAAAAACAGGGTTAAATATTTCTCTTCATCTAAAAGGTGCCACAGGGTGAACAGGTGAAGAGGGTGCTCTGGTTAGGAGAGTTTTCTCCAAGTGGGACAGAGGAATATGTACATCCAAGGCCCCTGGGAAGGGCCTGAGGGTGAATAAGGAAGTCAGTCCCCAGGCAGCAACCCAGAGGAGCATGGTGATTTGGGGACCCCAGTGTAGGACCCACAAAGGCACAGAAACCCATGGGACATCTCCTTCCTTTGCTTGAGGCCGTGACCACAGGTGCACGTGAAACTAGTTGGCACTTGAATGAGCTGGGAGAGCTTCGTTGGATGTTCTGTAGCCCTATCCATCCTCCAAAATTGGGGATGGGAGATGCAATGTCTGGAGTCACTGGTCAGCCTGCTTCTTTTCCTGTGGTGTGTCCACTGACTGGGAGCTCCAAAGGGAGCTGCTCACAGTTGAATGTCTGGGAGGGCCCCCTGGGTCAGAGGAGGGAGTAGGGATGTACTTGGTCAGGGGCTCTGAGCCTGCAGAACTCCCAGAACAGTGATTCTCATAGTGTGGTCCTGACCTTTGCTCCAGAAGCACCCTGGGTGTTTGTTGAAATGCAGATTCCTGGGCCATCCCAAGAAGTAGAAGATATAGCACTGAGATGGAAGGGCCATCTCCAGGGCTGACACAGGGTCTCAGTGATGCGAAGAACACCTTTGCACAGAAACCTTCTGCTGCAACTGTTCCGTTTCCAAATTATGAGACGATTCCCGTCACATATATGACCGATATGTCCAGTCCTGGAAGGTTAGTAAACCTGGGGTGGGCCTAGACATGGAAATCAGTGAGATTGGTTTTGGGGGTTTTGTATGTGTGTGTGGGTGTATGTGTGTTTGTTTTTGTTTTGGTCACATTATTCAGCTTGCAGGATCTTAGTTCCCCAACCAGGGATCGAACCCACGCCCCCTGCAGTGGAAGCACAAAGTCTTACCACTGGACCACCTGGACAGTCCCAGTAAGATTGTTAGAGAGTTAGGAAACTGTTTACTTTCTTTTTTTTGTTTGTTTGTTTCGGGTTTTTTGTTTACCTTCTTTAATGAGATCTCCCACTTGAGACATGGGTGTCTCTTTCTTTTTTTTTTAAAGGCATTTCCATCTCCATATACCTAAAATCCTGGAGGGAGAGATCATCTAGAAGACCTTTTCCTAGGTGATGTCTGTGGGGACAGGGTGTAACCTTCACAGGTCAGTGCTGATTCAGCAGCGCTTTGGGTCCTAGCCCTTTGTCCGGTCCGGTAGGGGACACTCCCAGCCACAGGACCATTATTGGGTCCTATGGTGACCGCAGCTCTGGCTCTCCTCTGCCCCCTGAGAGGTTCCCTTCCTGCCTATCCCCTACTCCACAAGCCCTGAGTGTCCTCATTCAGGGGTTGAATTCCTACTTCTCTCAGGAGCTGCCCACCCTGCTGGGGCAACCTTCGACCTAGCGCAGCTGCAGCCAGCCCCTTACTGAGCCCTCCAATTTCTGCCCTTGGCAATCATCTCTAGCAGTGACTCCAGGTCATTGCTAAGTAGGGCTTTGTCCTTTGAATAAATGACAAATGTGAAGAGCTAGGAATGGAGAGGGGTTGCATTGACAGAGTAGCCATGACAATAAAGATGGTAGGTAAAACGATCCCTGTTTGCAAATCATCTACCTGGAAAACCTAAGAAGATTGAAGCAAAACCTGCTATAAACAATGAGACCCAGCTGAGACCCATCCAGAGGAGAAAGTTCTCTCTAGACTGCCCAAGGGAGCATCTAACGGCAGTGCGGAAGGGCTGGGTTGACCCAGGCTCTTCCTGACTCTGACCGAGTCTGTTAGGACCTGTCCCTTCCATGGAGGATGGCAGAGGTGCCTTGATAGGGTTCTGTATACATTTATATTTAAGTATTTATTTATTTTTGGCTATGCTTGGTCTTTGCTGTTGCCTGAAGGCTTTCTCTTGTTGCAGTGAGCAGAGACTGCTCTCTAGTTGCAGTGCACTGGCTTCTCATTGGTGTGGCGTCTCTTGTTGCAGAGCACAGACTCAGTAGTTGCAGCTTATGGGCTCTAGGGCTCAATAGTTGTGGCGCATGGGCTTAGTTGTCTTGCATCATGTGGAATCTTCTGAGACCAGGTGTTGAACCCGATTCCCCTGTGTTGCAAAGCAGATTCTTGACCACTGGACCACCAGTGGTCTTCATGTGGGATTCTAAATACTAACACCACTTTGGAGGTTTGCCACATGTCAGTTATGGCTATAAACACAGATTTCAACTAATTTAACCCTCAGAGCAGCCGTGAGTTAGTGAGCACTATTAATTCCAGCCTCATCATCCCTTTGTTGTAGGTGGGAAAATGAAACGTGGAGGAGGCAGAGACTGGCCCAGATTGCATGGTGCATGAGCTATGGAACCCAGGATCCACGCTCTGTCTGCTCTGGGCTGCCTCTGGCCACACAGTGTGAGGGGTCTATCCCCTGAGACACCTTGCTTTTCCACTTTGGGACCCCTCACCCCCACCCACCAAGGGGTTTAGCAAACACTACTGAGTAATATTGCTGAATAAACCTTTATCTCTAGAGCAGTGTTCAGTCTTCAAGGCAGACAGGATGGCCCCCCAAACTCTGAGAATTTAGGTATCCAGGAGTCTGAGTACTTTATTTCTTACTGCGAGCCTTTTGAACATAAACAGCCCCCTCAGTAATTAATTTAAGAATTGATGGGATGCTCGCTTCGGCAGCACATATACTAAAATTGGAATGATACAGAGAAGATTAGCATGGCCCCTGTGCAAGGATGACACACAAATTCGTGAAGCGTTCCATATTTTTTTTGGACTCTGTGGGAGAAGGCGAGGGTGGGATGTTTAGAGAAAACAGCATCGAAACATGTATATTATCGAGGGTGAAACAGATCACCAGCCCAGGTTGGATGCATGAGACAAGTGCACTGGGAAGACCCAGAGGGATGGAGTGGGGAGGGAGGTGGGAGAGGGGATTGGGATGGGGAACACATGTAAATCCATGGCTGATTCATGTCAATGTATGGCAAAAACCACTACAATATTTAAAGTAATTAGCCTCCAACTAATAAAAATAAATGGAAAAAAAAATTAGTTGTAGTATTAAAAAAAAAATTGATGGGAATTCCCTGGCAGTCCAATACCCTGGTCACCTGACTTAAAGAGCCAACTCATTGGAAAAGACCCTGATTCTGGGAGAGACTGAGGGCAAGAGGAGAAGAGGGCAATAGAGGATGAGATGGTCGGATGTCATCACCGACTCAATGGACATAAGTTTGAGCCAACTCTGGGAGATAGTGAAGGACAGGGAAGCCTGGCGTGCTGCATTCCATGGAGTCACAAAGAGTCAGATACAACTTAGCGATTGTACGACAACAACCTTGGCAGTCCAGTGGTTAGGGCTCTGAGCTTTCACTGCCAAGGGCGTGGGTTTCATCCCTGATTGGGGAACTAGGATCCCACCAGCTGTGCACAGCTCAGTCAAAAAGAAAAGAATTGATTTCCTTGCCGGAACCATGGAGATAGAACACATCAACAGTCATTTACAAGTGTTCCCTGAGCTGGAGGGAAGCATGCAAGGGGCTGTCTCTAATGCCTGTGCCTTTAGGTGAGAGACCAAACGCCTCAACCATTCACCATCTGCCTCTGTTTAAAAACAATAAAAAAGCTAGGTCAATAGTACCACCCCAACAAGTGAGGACTACATGAGCTGCTACATGGAAAGTTCTAGAACAGCTTTGACACCTAGCAGGATTTCTGTAAGGGCAAGTCTCTCCCCTGTTCTTCCCAAGAGGGCAAGAGGCTATGGAGGATTTCACAAAACATGATGAATTCTAAGCCCAGCTCTCTGTCCTCACTGAGCTTGTAAATTAGGGAAGTGCCAACTGAAACCACAGTCACAGAAATGAGGATTTCAGGCCTAGAAGGCGAGACGCCACAGGGCTGTGCCTGGTCAGGTGCAGGATGCGTTGTTCTCAGTGGGCGTGGCCTCTGCCCACTGGCCCAATTCCATCTCAGACACAATTTGGGGCTAGAACAGAGATTTTACAAAGTTTGAAAATATGTAAAATTTTTTGAAAAATCCATGGCATAGCAGGGCTGGCCTCGGATTCCTGCAGGGTAACAGGTGGCGGCCCCCCTCCAATGGTCCATGCCTACTCCTCCAGCAGAGCCTTGTTGTGTTGGGGCTTCAAGAGCAAGGCCAGATTCAGCGCTGACCCCACCACTTAGCTTGGGCTGTCCAGGTGGCACTAGGGATAAAGAACCCACCTGCCAATGCAGAAGACATAAAAGACGTGGGTTTGATCCCTGGGTCGGGAAGATCCCCTGGAGGAGGGCACGGCAACCCACTACAGTATTCTTGCCTGGAGAGTCCCATGGACAGAGGAGCATGGTGGGCTACAGTCCATGGTGTTGCAAAGAGTCAGACATGACTGAGGCAACTTAGCATGCACAATACCATCACTTAGCACTGGCATGACCGTGAGCAGCTTACCTGACCTCTCAATGTCTGGGCAGTGGCAGTCGGATGTCATCACCTAGGATTGCTGTGGGCTTCAATGCTTAGTTCATGTGAAAGGCCTGGGCTCAGGGCCCACCTCACAGGAAACACCAGACTGTGATTATTGTGGCTTTTGTTATTATCAGGACTACCCTGTGCCTGGTCTTAGGAATCATTGATGTGTTTGACCCGTGGTTCCAAGGAAGGAAAGCTCATCACAGTCTGGGGTTTTGATTTCTTTTTTTTTTTTTTTTTTGAGTTGTCTTTTGAGTCAAGTCTGAGCTTGGAGAGTGAGGAGAGGATAGCAGACAGGGGAACAGCAAGGGTAAAAGCTTGGAGGTAGGAAGGTGCATATTGCTTTGCTGTTGTTGTTCAGTCGCTAAGTCCTATCTGATTCTATAGACTGTGGCCCGCCAAGCTCCTCTGTCCATGAGATTCTCCAGGCAAGAATCATGGAGTGGGTTGCCATGCCCTCCTCCAGGAGATCTTCCCGACCCAGGAATCTAACCCGAATCTCCTGCTTAGCAGGCATATTCTCTACCACTTAGCCACCATTCAGCCTTCCTTCCATCTGCTGAGTTTTCTCACCTTCTTCCATGTGCCTTGTTCAAGGTTTGGGGCCAGATGCACCTCTGTACCCTCAGGTCCTGGAGAATGATATGCTCAGTCACAGGTTGGCCACAGACACTCCCCCTCTGGACGACAACACCACCCTCAGCAGGTTGTGCTCGGGTTTACTGTTGGGGTCCCAAGAGAGGTGTGGGAAGAATCATTTCAGTTGTTTTTGTCAGTTGCTCGGTCATGTCTAACTTTGCGACCCCATGGGCTGCAGTACAGCAGGCTTCGCTGTCCTTCACTATCTCCCTGAGTTTGCTCAAACTCATCTCCATTGAGCTGATGATGCCATTCAACCATTTCATCCTGTTGCCCTGTTCTCTTGCTGCCCTCAATCTTTCTCAGCATCAGGGTCTTTTCATAAGGTGGCCAAAGTATGGGAGCTTAAGCTTCAGCATCAGTCCTTCCAATGAATATTCAGGACTGATTTCCTTTAGGATGGACTGGTTTGATCTCCTTGCAGTCCAAGGGACCCTCAAGAGTCTTCTCCAGCACCACAGTTTGAAAACATCAATTTTTCGGTGCTCAGCTTTCTTTCTGGTCCAAGTCTCACACCCGTGTCAGTTACCGGATTAGGAAATAGAAAACCTTTAGGAAACCCCAGAACTAGAACAGGACAAATCTCATCTACCAGCCTGAGAATCTGTTTGATTCCAGGAGGAGTTCTGGCAATTGGTGGGGTGGAGTAGGTGGTGAGGCAGAATGTAGTTGTATAGGCTGAGACTGGGGAGCTCAGGAAATGCCTCAAATGGGAAACTTCCAGTTTTTCTACGTGCCAGGGGCCAGGGAGGGCTTTTAGGACAGGGTGTGGCAATGGGCCCCTGCTCCTTTTAGGACCAGAGTGCTGTCACAGAAGAAAGAAGGTGAAGTCGCTAAGTTGTGTCCGACTCTTTGCGACCCCATGGACAGTAGCCTGCACCAGGTTCCTCTGTCCATGGGATTTTTCTAGGCAAGGGTACTGGAATGGGTTGCTGTTTCCACTGCATTCAAAATGCTGAACTTGGGAGTGGCCTGTGTTTGTGACAGTTTAAAATTCTGACATTCCCTAGCAGTCCTCATCACAGATAATCAGATATAAGCCTACAAGTCAAGAATATACTATAAGGGAATTCCCTGGCAGTCCATTGTTTAGGGGTCCATGTTTCCACTGTTAGGGGCCCAGGTTCCATCCCTGGTTGGGGAACTAAGATCCCAACAAACTGCCTGGTGCCACCAAAAAAAAAAAAAAAAGGAGTGCTATAATTTGGCTATTTCCATCTCTTCAATTATTTGTTGCATGTAGAAGTCATACCCCAAAATATCCTTCGTGGCATTCTGTGCTCCACAGTTCTATTTGGAAGTTAGGCCACTGTCTTTATGTGTCAGCCATAAACACTCGGATGAGAGTATGAATTCCTGAGGATCTGCCACTTCCGGCTGGTAGCACGAGCTCCTTTGGAAGTGTCCTGTGTCATAATATGCCCACAGATTTAGAGTTTTAAAGCAGTCATGGAAATAAACAGGTGCTCCGAGTAGCTAAAAATAAGCACCCTGGGAAGTGAAATTGGAGCAGTGCCAAGGAGTTAAGGTGAGGACCCCTGTGCTTTGGGCCAAGGTCAAGACTCTGGGGAGAATGCCAGCAGAAGAAAATCCTGCCCCTCAGCACTGTGTTCAGGGCACCTTCCGGTTGCGCTGGCATTTGTTGCATCACCTCCACCCCCACGCTCACCCTGCCTAGCTTTCCTGCCCAGGTTCTAAGTGGGAGGCCCACACCTGCATGGGGCCCATGTGCATGGTTGGTGAATGGGCACCTCCTCCTGCCCAGGTGGGAAACTGCCCCCCTCTGTCCCTCCCCCTCCCTCCACCAATCCAGGACCTTCTGGACTAGTGACAGAGTGAGGAACAGCTCAAAGTGGAGGGCACTCAGAGCCCAGACATTCCGACTGGGTAATCCTGCTCCTCGCCTTGAGAGCCCCCAGCCACATCCTCCCTTTCCTCCTGCATTTCCTGAGGGGTGAAAGATGTTGGCTGTCACCGGGTGAAGGATGAAGGGTGACAAGTGGAGTAAACACAGCCTGTTAACTACCAGATTCAGTTACCAGCAGTGCCCGAAGACAAATGGCCAGGGGCTGGTCCACCCCTTGAGGACAGGGCATCTTAGACACCACCAACAGGGCAGTAGAAAGAGGAATTTCAAGTGTCATGGAATTGGCTTGCACAGCTGGTATAGTGGAGAGCACTCATCATGTAACCTCAGATTTTGACTATTGATAGTTTTGAATTGGGAACCTGGGTTTGACCCAGAGAATAACTAAAACTGCACAGAAGACATGTCTTTACATCAAAGACATACTATGTGAATCCGTATACTCAAAATCAAGCAAAACTCTATAGTGATAAAGATTAGAACACTTGCTATCTTGGGGGCAGAGGAATATTGGCTGGGAGGGGACATGTGAGAACCTTCCAGAATGGGTTCTAGAATGTTCCATAATTTGATCTGGTGGCGGTGACACGGGTTTATACAGATGTAAAAATTAATTGAGCTGTACATTTAAGATGTGTGCATATCATATAACTGCATGCATGTTATCTCAATAAATAAGTTTTAAAAAATTTAGACATGCATTAAAAAGGAGGGCTATAGAGAAAAGTACCTTGGCAACATTTGAATAGCCTAGCTTTTACCACACTTGGAGTTTGTTGTTCCATGGCCCCGAGTCTTCATAGTTTGACTTGGTTCAATCTAGAAATTTTAAAACGCCAGCCACTTTGGAGGAATAAAATCATGACAAGTCTCTTCTATGTTGATAGTCGAGAGAATAATTTGAAAACTACCAGCCCCTCCTCCTGAATCAGAGTCTCCATCACTGCACAATTTAATGAGATGGTTGGGGCGTCGGTTTCAAGCTGACTCAGCTGTGGAGTTGCTATTTTGCCTCTTACCAGCCCTGGAACCTTCTAGAAAATCGTTGTCCCCTCTCTGAGGCTCAGTTTCTTGGTCTCTGCTGATCTAAGAGCGTTCTTCAGTGAGGGAGGACCTATAAAGGACCCACCGGGTGCTCAGTACTTCACAAGTGATAATGAATGTTAATGCTGCTGGTGATGATTGTTTTCGTCGCCACTGTCACCAAACTGTGCAAAGTTCTGGAGAACTCAGGAAGCCACAGGCTCACCAGCGAGAGCACCGGGCACCTCTGCAGCGGCTCCTAACAGACAGTTCCCACACGACCCAGCTTTTCATACAGTTGGGCTGGCTCCAGGGCGCGAAGGCCCCCTCTGGCTTGGCTGGATTCTCTGGCTGGAGCCTCTGCCGGTTCTCAGAGGAGGAGCGTGCTCAAGTTGGACAGCCTTGTACCCACGTTGAAGCAGCTGTGGCGAACATCTGGCTCTGATTATCTGGCTGGGAATGGCTGGGGGTGGGAGCCTGGTGATTTATAGATTGCTCCCCTGGCTGTAAATCCCATCTGTAATTGTGACTTCTCTGTCCCTAATTGTTTGCAGAGAAGAGCGGAGTTCCAGGGCCCACAGTCCCTGGCAGGGGGGGGTGAAGTTTGTTGCTAGGACACCGCCGTCTTTGTTTTGGTCCCTGCTCAGCAGTGTTTTTAAGGCCCTGTATACATTTCTCTGTATTGTTAATGTAATTTGTTCAGGCAGTGAACAGCCAAGTTCAGCCGAAGGAATTCGATACTCATAACAGAAACACCAGAGGCCAGGTTTTTGTGGTCAAATTAGGGTTTGGAGGCCTAGGAAGAGAATGGACCGCTTGAGCCAGGCCAGGGGGACAATCTGCCTTTCTTTTTCTTGTGTTCACGCTGGCCGGGGTTCAGCTTCCTTGCCGGGCTTGGCCTGAGGGGCTCCATCATATTCAGGGCTGTGCTGGATGGGGAGTGGGGCTGTCCTCGGAGAAAAGGAATGCAGACTTTATTCAAACAGGGATGAAAGGAAACTAAAAAGTATGGACAAGTTGGAGCCCTCTCTGCCCAGCCTTCCCCTCACACAGGTCTCCAGGCACCTTTATCTCCTGCCACCACCCGCATCCACCCCAACTCCTCTCACCCCTCCCTCCACCCGCCACCACCCTGCTCCCGCCCTTGGATTACTTGACTGGTGCGGAAATCCTAGTGGGGATCCGTTGGGAAGGTATGTGACTGTGCAAAATGCAATTTGCCCGTTTCCGTTGCCCGTGAAGACCCGCCAGCCCACTTGCCATCTGGGAACCTCGCGTCCTGCTGTGCTTTGAGTTTTCGGAAATGATGGATTCCAAACGACTTCCAGTGAGTGGTTAGTGATGTTAACTCTGCGTTTTTACCCTCTTCACTCTGCCTCAGAGAATAAAACAAATCAAAACAAACATACCAGCCCACAAACATTTTCCATGCTTTCTTCTGCTTCTAGAACGTGTACATGTGGTGAAATTAATCAGGCCAACATTATCAGCCCCCTTGCTCCCCGCCTGCCTTGGAAGAATGCCTGGTGTGCGTGCATCCATGCATCCATCTAACAATTACAGAACACCTTCTGGGGTTACCAAGTAGAATCTGATAGGGTCCCAGCCCATGGGACCTTGAAAGGCAGGGGGGACAAACAGGAAGACTAGTCCTTACCATAAAGCAGAGTGAAACATCACCTGGAATATGTGTAATAGGAGCGGCTCAGGCTTGGAGGGGTGAAGGGGGCCCTGATAAGGAGGTGTGTGAGCCGAGCCCTGCAGGAGAATACTAAGTATCAGTTCTAGTTATAACCAAGGTCCCCTGAGCTTGCTGCCATTCCAATGACAGGAACACCCTGGGGAGGGGAGGGGAGAGACCTGCCTTCTTAGTGGCCCTGTTGTCCCTAGAGAATGCTGGGGATTCACCAGCCGTTTTCAGAGGCTAACCGTTTTCATTCAGAAGGTGAATCTTGTGACTCATGTAGACACCTTCTTCCCTAACTACTTCCAGACACTTGACATTATCTTAGAACAAGCTGATGCATTAGGGGCATATTCACTCAGCAATAAATGTTCATAAATGACAGGGCCAGCTAAGCCAGTGAACTTCCTATTCTTTTTTTTTTTTTAAGTTTTTATTTTGTATTGGGTACAGCTGATGAACAATGTTGTGATGTTAGGATAGTTTCAGATGAATAGCGAAGGGACTCAGCCATACATATACATGTATCCATTCTCCCCTAAACTGGCCTCCCATCCAGGCCACCACATAACATTGAACAGAGTTCCCTGTGCTATACAGTTGGTCTTTGTTGGTTATTCATTTTAAATATAGCAGAGTGTACATGTCCATCCCAAACTCCCTAACTATCCCTTCCCACCCTCCGCCCCATCCCTTCCACTGGCAAGCATAATGAATTTCCTATTCTTGATGGTTATTGACTTCTGTACCCCTCTCCACCATTGCCTATACTAGCATCAAATAGCACCAGTCAGTTTATATTAAAATCATTGTTTTCTTATTTGTCTCCTTCATCAGATCATTAATGCCTTCCTATCAGAAATGGCGTTCTTCTCTCCCCATGCCTAGAAGTGTACCCGAGAGGTGTTCACTGTGTATTTGTGAGGTAAAAAAATTCACGTATATATGTCTTTTATTCCTTAAGGAATTTGGTTTTCTAGACAATAAATGCTTATTTTTCAAGACAATAATATTAGCTTTAGCCAATTTTTGATGGCAATTTTCTAAAAGGCATCCTACACTCCTCTAACTTCTTAAATAGTGAAGACAGAATCTTTTTTGTTTCATTTTGTTTCTGATGACTCAGGATCAGTTCTACAAATCTTAGTTTTGACTAGGACCAACATAAAATGAATTTTTCACTGGCTTTCATGGTATTGTAGAACCATAAAACAGAGACATCACTTTGCCAACAGAGGATAAGGTGTCATGATATCCTCACACCCACATATATTCAGAGGAAGGTAAACATAAAGCAAAATTTGAAAACATGGTAATGATGATTAACCTGGTTGAAGGAGGAATGGATTTTCATTCTTCTTCTACTATTCTCTTGTAAATTTGGAGTTTTTCTAAATAATAAAAAGTTGGAGAAAACACTCAAATTGAGTCTATAAATTGTGGATAATAACAGTTTATATGTAATGAGTACAGAAACATGAAGAGGCATGATAAATAACACATTGGGACAATAATTACTTCTGAGAAGGTGGGGAAATGGATGGTTGAGATTGGGTACTTTAGCTGGGTATCAGTGACACTCTATTTCTTTAGAAAAAAATGTCAGGAGAACTCTGAGATCATCATGAGAAACTGTTAAATTATTCAGTATGGGTAATGAGTCCATTGATGTTTCCAGTTATTTTCTCGATTAAAAAAAATATCATCTATAGATAGTTCCATTACTAAATAGTAATGTTTTTTTGCAGAGACCTAGGTAAATGATATAGTTTTATCTTTAATGAAAAATTTTTGTAAGAAAGTGTTTTGTTGCTTAAAGGACTGTGGAATACCTCCTTCTCCCTGATAGACGCCTGTCGAGCATCTGCCTCGGCATCACCTCACGGCACATAGGAATTTCAAAAGTTGCCAGAGCAAGGTGGGCCATGGACATGACCGCAGGAAAAGCCCAGTCAGCTTTAGGCCTGGCCCCCTTGGGAATAGTCCTCTACCCAGATCACTGCCCAAAGGGCAAGGCACGCTCAGTCTCCATCCCATCCCAGACCTAAGCATGTCTGAGCACGCAGAATTTCTGGACGAGCCAAGTCTGAGGTCAGGTATCTGCTGTGGATGATGCTACCTTTCTGATTTGCTTTGGTCCAACTCAGGGTTGGAACTGCCCAAGAGTAGACAGGATGTCATGCCTCCAGCTAAAGGCTGGACAAGCTTAAGTCCAAGGGACAGAACCAGACTGGAAATCAGGAGATCTCGGCAGAACCCATTGGTGCAAACACAATTATTTATATATCCCTGTGTGTGAAAGTGTTAGTCGCTCAGTCGTGTCCAACTCTTGGCGATCCCATATACTGTATCCTGCCAGGCTCCTTTGTCCATGGGATTTTTCCAGGCAAGAATACAGGAGTGGGTAGCCATACCCTTCTCCAGGGGATCTAACCAACCCAGGGATTGAACCCAGGTCTCCCATAGTGGGATATAACCTGAGAACACCAAATCCTAACCACTAAACCACCAGGGAAAGGATATAGCCTGAGGAGCTAAAGAAGAAGGTATATACTCCAACCCCCCCGAAAAAAGTCCTGAACTGTTTTCATTAACCAGGTTGATGCAGTGGTATTAGTGTTGTTATTCCGAGTCTGTTGTGTATGTCTTATGAAGGGAGTAAATGAGTAATCATGTTGGTGTCACTGAGAAAAGAATTTTCAGTGTGCTTAAAAGAGGTACAAATGGAAGATCAAGAAGGCTGAGAAAAAAATTATAGTTCTGAATGCAAACTGGAAGGACTAGTTATAAACTCATCATCTATTTTCATTAGATTAAGAGAAAATTTCTTTCCTAACCTGAAAAGGAAAAGTCCTAACTGAAAAGTCCTAGAAATAATCATCATTTGAGTAGCAATGACTCGCTAGTGCTCAGACTGTGACCACTTAATACTATTTCCCACTGAAATACTAATAGTCTCCTACAAGAGACTCGGGTACTAGGGCCACTAGGTCAAAAAGGCTCAGGAGTCATTCTAAACAAGAGAGAAAAGATGAAATAGTGTGAACATCAATAACATATTTATTTAAAGCTTTAAATTAATGACTTGAAACTAAACAAAAAACTCTGGTCTCCTGTGGAGGATAAAAAGGAGCCATAGTCAATATTTCAAGCCCGATATATAAAAGGAAAAGATTGGACTTTTGTCCCACCTGTGCCGTGGGCACTGGCCCACCCGATAGTAGTGAGGAAGATTTATCTTTATAGAGGTATCCCAGCTACTAAGGGAAGAAGAAGTAATTTTGTTTCCTCTCCCTAAGATAAAATAATATTAAACCTCAATTTGATGAAGCCTCTAGATCTCATTATTAGTTTACAAGAAGTACATGGTTCAGAGGACGTGGTAAATGACATCCTAAGGATTGTTGTTCAATCGCTCAGTCATATGCGACTCTGAGACCCCCTGGACTGCAGCACACCAGGCTTCCCTATCCATGACCATCTCTTGGAGCTTGTGCAGACTCTTGTGCATGGAGTCGGTGATGCCATCCAACCATTTCATCCTCCGTCACTCCCTTCTCCTCCTGCCCTCAATCTTACCCAGCGTCAGAATCTTTTCCAGTGAGTCAGCTCTTCACACCAGGTGGCCAAAGTATTGGAACTTCAGCTTTAGAATCGGTCTTTCCAATGAATTTTCAGGGTTGATTTTCTTTGGGATTGACTGGTTTGTTCTCCTTGCTGTCCAAGGGACTCTCAAGAGTCTTTTCCAGCACCACAATTCAAAAGCATCAATTCTTCAGCACTCAGCTTTTTTTATGGTTTGACTCTCACATCCATACATGACTACTGAGAAAATTGTAGCTTTGATGTATGGACCTTTGTCAGCAAAATGTTGTCTGTGCTTTTTAACATGCTATCTAGGTTTGTTCCAAGGAGCAGGCATCTTTTAATTTCATTTCTGCATCACCATCTACAGTGATTTTGGAGCCCAAGAAAATATAATCTGCTACTGTTTCCACTTTTTCCCCATCTATTTGCCAAGAAGTGATGGGACTTGATGCCTTTATCTTAGTTTTCTGAATATTAGGTTTTAAGCTAGCCTTTTCACTCTCCTCTTTCTCCCTCATCAAGACGCTTTTTACTTCCTCTTCACTTTTTGCCGTTAGAGTGGTATCATCTGCATATCATGTCAGTCTTCTTGAGATACTCAGTGTAATACGGACGAAATGTTGTGTTATTTGGGCTCTGCTTCACAGTAATTTGGCTCAAGTTGGGTTGGCCCTGGAGTGGATGGGGATAGATGAGCCAAGCCAAGATGGACCATGGGCTAGTCATGGAACATGAGTGAGGACTTGACCAGCTTCATTGTATTATTCTCTCTACTTTTGTATATGTTTGACATTTTTCAAAATAAAAAGCGTTATATAGTTTATTTTTATTCACCTGGAAGAATCCAGGATAAGAGTTGGAGTGCTTGCCAGACAGTTGAATGCTTGAGCAGGACCAGTAAAAATGAGGGAGGGAAGAGAAGGAGACCTGCAGGAGAAGCGTCTCCAAGAAGCCATGCAAGGAGGTGGACTTCCCCAGGAGGACTGGATTTGGGTGTGCCAAGAATGAGAAGGAGGGGTAAGAAAAAAGGGAAGCAAAAGCTCGGGGGAAAGTGCGCAAGAGACTGCCAAATATGGGAGGCTGTGCAATTTCACACAGCACTGCAAGTAATAAGTCCTTTAATCCTTAAAGCCAACCCCCTTGTGAGGAGCATGATATTCTTTTTTTTAATGATAGATTTCATTTATTTTTTATTGACATGTGGTTGGTTTACAACGTTGTGTTTATTTCTGCTGTACAGAAAAGTGATTCTTTTTCTTTTTCTTTTTTTCTGGCTGCACTGGGTCTTTATTGTGGCACGTGGGCTCGGTAATGAGGCGTGCAGGCTTAGTTCCTCTGCAGCATGTGGGATCTTAGTTCCCTGACCAGGGATCAAACCCACGTCCCCTACATTGGAAGGCAGATTCTTAACCACTGGACCACCTGGGAAGTCCCGGGAAATTGATTCTTCATTCCTGTTTTAAGCTTGATGAAACAGTCATAGATAAATTACTTGCCTAAGGTGACCCGTGCCTGTCAAGGCAGGAATTGAGCCTGAAAAACCTGGAACCTGGGCTCTTAACCGTTGTGCTCTGCTGCACTTGTTCGGTCAGTGCCACTGTAGTGTTTTGGCGAAATCTATGACAGTAAATGTTTCCCGTCCCAGCTTCTCTATTCTCCCATAGTTCCCATTCTCCCCATCACCCAAGCTGTCTGTCTTCGGATCCTCTTTCCCTCAAGTTCCATAAACACTATTCAGTCTCCAGGTCCTGTTGATTCAGTGAAACTATCCTCCAGCCCCAGAGATACCCCCAGAGGACATGGTGTGGACATCAGGCCTGGCTCACTGCAGTGGTGTCCTGACTTCAGCTCTTGCCTCCTGTTTATTGCCATTTTTAAAAAACCTCTGATGGGTACCACATTCTTTACATCATTGTCCTGCTCACAAACCTTCAGAGCATCCTCATTGACCATACATTGAGTGTAGGGGCTTGTTGTCAGGACAGTGAGTACAAAGGTGATGGAGGTGGACCTTGATTTGAATAGCATCTCTGGCACTTTTTACCCTGAAACTTATCTGTGGTATCTTCTCTGCAAAATGGGGGCTTCGAGATGATCAAACTTGCAAAAAAATACAAACATCAAGTGCCTCGGACAGTATATGCTTTTGGTCTCCAGAGTGAATGAATACTGAAGTCTTCACTCCTAAGCTCTTTTGCTGTTTTTCCAGCACCTTATGATTTAAAGTGTTAGTTGTTCAGTCATGTCCAACTCTGCGACCCCATGGACCATAGCCCATCAGGTTCCTCTGTCCATGAAATTGTCCAGGCAAGAATACTGGAGTGGGTAGCCATTCCCTTCTCCAGGAGGTCTTCTCTACCCAGGGAATGAACCTGCATCTCCTGCATTGCAGGTGGATTCTTTACCATCTGAGCCACCATCTTATGACAGCTCTCTACAAAAAATTACCTACTGAATATCTTTGGACTTCTCTTATCTGCATCCTTTAGAACTTTCAGCTCTCATCACTGGCTTGATCTCTCTGCTTTCAAAAATCAAACTCATCCTCAGAGATCAACTAAAAAAGCATCCCACTCAGGCTGGGGGATTCGTTCCTCCCACAAAGTATTAGAATCTTTACCACTTGGATCCCACTCCTGGGTTTGCAAAACAGTCAGATTCCAGAAAACTTGGGTTAGGGGAAGGCGTTGGCAGAACAACATCAGTTTGCATTTTTACCAAGTAAGGGTATTAAAAGAAAGAGCTATCCCCTACTATCTCTGTAATCTCATTTCAAAAGGAACAGTTTAATAACAATAACCAAAAGAGAGAATAAACTTACCCCAGACTAAAGGACAGTCCTTTAAATTGTATACATTTAACTTCTCTCAGTCCTTTTTTTCCTACCACTTTGACAGGAACCACTGATGTGTGCCATGCCTTTGAAAGCACATGTGTCTTATTTCCCATTTTCATTACAAGCTCTTTGGGTTCTTGGACTCTGTCTTTATTGAGAACTTATTCATTCAACATTTGATACTTGATTGGCTTTAAAATCAGTCATAAATAGTTCGATGGTATCTGGGCATTTGTTTTTCATTCAATAGGTAATCGTTGAGCAGCTCCTTGTAGTCTAGCAATGTCTTAGGGACTGAGATATTTTCTAAAAAAAGATAGTGTCCCAGACTTGGAAATACTGCGTTTCAAGGGAGCAAGTGGTCCGTGTCAGTGTCCATTTATATGTAAGGACTTCATGCTGGAGAAGGGCAGCCCACGTGAGTAATGAATCCTTCCTGCCTTCTAGGGGAACTTGAAGGAAGAAGGTTGGGAGGAAGTGGGTCGGGACCCCCTTCAAGCTTCACATCTTGACTTGAGGCTCCTGAGAACTGCAGGATGGTTTGAATTTAGTGAGAGCAAGTAAGGAAGGAGAGGTTGAAATGGGCTGCCAAGGTCACAGAGATCTTGGAAATGAAGACCTTATTTTAAAGGAAGCTGAGGGACAAATGGGAAAATGTGATATAATCCCACGTTTGTTTAAATTTTTAAAAAGAAGAAGAAAAAGGAGGAGTCATGAGTGACATGTATACACTGCCTTATTTAAAATGGATAACCAACAAAGACCTACTGTAGCACACAGGGAACTCTGCTCCGTATTCTTTAACAACCTAAGTGGTCAAAGAATTTGGAGAAGAATAGATACATGTGTATACATAATGTGAAACTGATACAATATTGTTAATGAACTATACTCCAATATAAAATATAAAGTTAAAAAAAAAGATATTTATTAGACAGCTAAACCAGTCAACTATGAAGAGTGTCCCACATGACCCAGGACAAGGACACTTACACTTGATTTACTGAATTAGTATTTGTTGGCTCTTTGACTTTTTTTCTAAAGTAAGTTAATTATATGTTTTTTTTTAAAAAATTAAAGCCAAAAGTAACCCTTTTAACTACATTTAGTTGAATTATATTTACACATGCCAACTGATTCTATTAATAACGTTTGCTAGAATGTAACTAAGCTGTTAGAAAAGACCTTTGTTAATAGATAAAAATTTATATTTCCAAAAGGAATAAAAAAGGAAGAAGGGGAAGAGGAGGAGGGAAGAGTCAGAAAGATGTGAACTTGCGCTTGTTTGTTTATGGCTGTGCATCCTTTTTAAAATATTTATTTACTTATTTGGCTTCCTCATGTCCTAGTGGTGGCAGTGGGGCCTCTCTCTAGTTGTGGTGGTATGGACTCAGCACTGTGGCTCTCGGGCTTAGTTGCCCAAAAGCATGTGGGATCTTAGTTCCTCCACCAGGTTTCGAACCCACGTCCCCTGCGTTGGAAGGTGGGAAGTCCCTGACTGTACATTCTTGAAAGGAGATGGAAAAGATTGACACCAGATGATGGGGAAGCATGTAGAAAGAGAATATTTCCTTGTTTTAGTTGTGTTACTCTAAAAAAGAGAAAGGAAGAGAGAAGCATGTTTATGAAAGAAAATACGGAACTTGGGAAAAGATTTTTTTTTAAATGCCCCCTTAATCCTGTCACCCAAGTATAACCATTTAAATATATTGGTCCAATTTCTGCTGGACCTTTCTTCTGGTGCGTAAATTATGTACTTGCTTCTCTTTTCAAACATCCGTGTCTCCATACTGAGGTAGATTTTGGTGTCTTGCTTTTTTCACGTAGTATTTAGTCATAGGCTTTGTCTCCAGCTGATAACACTTAAGCATTCCCCCATTTTTAGAAACTCAGGGTTTTCTGGTGTTTTATAAACAAACCGTAGTCCAGTGCAGGTCTTTTGTGTGTGAAGATTTTTATAAATTTAGGATTATTACCCTAGATTCCCAGATGTGGAATCAGGGAGTAGAAGTTTAGAACACATTTCAAAGTTCTTCGTCATGTTGCCAAAGTTTCTTACAGTGGACTGAACCAGTTTATACCTGGAGCTGCCTTATTTCTCCCTCACCCTTGCATGGCACGCCAGTTCTTTGGAACAGAATCAGTAGGATTACAAAGTCTTAAAAAAAAAAAGCTTCAAGTTGTCTGTTTTTACTAGTTTTCCCAGGCCATCCACCCTATACAGTCAACTTGATTGTATTGCCCGAGGAAAAGCCTGAGAGGTGGGTGGATACCACTCTTTAAAATTGTTTTCGGTTATTTATTTTTGGCTGCACTAAGTCTTTGTTGCTGCCAGAGGGCTTTCTCTAGTTGTGGCCAGCGAAGACTCCTCTCTAGTTGTGGAGCACATGCTAGAGCACCGGCTTCAGTAGTTGCGGCTCATGGGCTTAGTTGCTCCGAGACATGTGTAATCTTCCAGGACCAGGAATCAAACCCATATCCTCTGTATTGGCAGGCAGATTCTTAACCACTGGACCACCAGGAAAGTCCCTGGACATCACCTTTTAATTTGCTGTTGCATGCGTGCTAAGTCGCTTCAGTTGTGTCTGACTCTTTGTGACCCCATGGACTGCAGCTCGCCAGGCTCCTGTGTCCATGGGATTTCCCAGGCAAGAATACTGGAGTGGATTGCCATGCCCTCCTCCAGGGGAGCTTCCCAACCCAGGGATCAAATGCATGTCCCTTTCGCCTCCTGCATTGGCAGGCGGGTTCTTAACCACTAGCGCCACGTGGAAAGCCCTATTTCACTGTTAGTTTGTCATAAAGGAACAAATGTCTTAAACTTTCCAAACTTTAGTCTTAGTTTGACTTTTGAAATCTTGGGGATTAATGCTGACCCATTATAAGGTATACTGAAAATTCTTTGAAACATTGGCAGAAATCTTTCCAATGGACCAGATGACTGAGGCAGCCAGATGGAACAGCCCCTGCCAGTTGCCCACCCATGGGAAATGTGGGGTCTGTCTGGGTTCTCTGAGGAATTGCATTGCCGACTCAGGCCCACGGGACACCTCTCCCCAGCTGTCTGCCACCGCCTCCTAGCAGTCTGGTTTGCATTTCTTCTTTGAGGTAGAAGTGGGCTTTTCCATTCTCCACTTGCTCTCAGAGACTGAAGAATCATTTCACATCTGAGAATAATTCCTCATCGGCTGAGAGCAGAAAGCGGTCTGGTCTGACCACTTGTCCGGCTTCTGCCTGGACACCTGCAGCGATGAGGGCAGTGCAGAGCAAACGAAGTTCCTGCTTGTCCACACGACAGCCTGTCACTTTCAGAAGACAGCCTGCCTGTGTTGTCTTCCCTTCACCTCGACCGTTTTCCAGACAACAAAATTTTGAATTTTCTGGGCGCTGGAGAGGACTCTCAAACACTGAAGCAGCTTCCTTTCTCGAGCACCATGAGGAAGAATTGACCCACTTCCATGCTCTTCCTACCTTTTGCCTTGGGATATCTATGAGAATAGGGCTTTATCTCTGTGAACCTTTGTCTTCATGGGTTTATCTCATTTTTTCCAATAGTGTAGGGGCTATGCATGCAGACTTTTGGGTCAGGATAGGTTTCAGATCCCACCCTCGGCTAGTTGATAGCTTCCTGGTGCCTCGGTTTTCTCACCTATAAAATGGGACTAACACTTTCCACCACAGATGATTGTCATGAAGATAAAGTGAATTTGGTATAGTAAACAGTGCCTGGATGTTGTGAGACAATGGAAATATTTGACCTGTTGAGATGCTTTGAGATCTTCACTATGTTCCTTCAGGTTGGCCTGGGGAGCCTGTGAGTTCCTACCTCACACGTATTCATCACTCAACAGTACTGACTGTGATACTGTCATATGCACGTGGGCGCCATCTTGTCCTGGCCACCGGGGCCGCTACGGTGCTCTGCGTGGTGGTGACACTGCCGTTCCAGGGATCAGGAGAGACATCTGTATGTCTGATCTAATGCTGAGCGACTTCTGTGAGCTCTCAGGGGCCCTCTGTGCAAAGACTTTGAATTTGTTCTTCCTTGTTCCGCTTACAGACACTAACCCACTTGAGACCATAAGTATTTTCTTTTCATCCTCTTTCCACTATTTTCTCTCCTACTTACTAAGCCCTGTTTCTTCCGCTATTATTTTCTTCTTCCCAAATCATACTCAGGAAGAGAAGGCCTCAAAAAACAGAAACAAGAATCCACTCTCCCAATGCAGTCAGCACAGGTTTGATCCCTGGTCGGGAAAGATCCCACATACCATGTGATATGGCCAAAAAACCAACAAAAAACGAGACATGCTTCAGTTCCTGAATATATTCCTCTTTACTTTCACCCGGTTAGCGATAACAGCAACTGGGATTATAAAGAGTGGACTGCACTTAGAGCTTGGCAGGTCTTACTTAGAACAGAGCAGATTCTTTATTGTTTTATCCTGACCTGGAGAGTCAGTATACTGTTTCCTTACTTGTTCTCTAAAAGACTTAATTCAGATTTTTTTTGTATAATTTTGTTTATTCATTTATTTTACTTTTGCCTGTGCTGCATCTTTGTCACTGCAAGGACTTCTCTCTAGTTGCAATGAGCAGGGGCTACTCTCTAATTGTGGTGTGCGGGCGTCTCATTGCCGTGGCTTCAGAACTCGCGCTCTCGGGTGTGTGGGCTTTAGTAGCTTCGGCACACGGGCTCAGTAGTTGCATCTCCCATGCTCTAGGACACAGGCTCAATAGTTGTGCTTAGTTGCTTGGAAGAATGTTGGATCTTCCTGAATCAGGGTCTCCTGCATTGGTAGGTGGATTCTTTACCACCGAACCACCAGAGAAGCCCCGAGTTTGTTTCTTTTAAACATACTATAAAATTCACTCTTTGTGGAGTACAGTTCTATGGGTTTTGACAAATTGTACCACTAAGTAACAGAATAGAACAAGTTCATTCACCACCAGATTCCCCATGGGCATCCCCTTGTAGTCAACCCCTGCCCTGTAATCAGTCGCAAATCGTGGGAACCATTGATCTGTTCTCTATCCCTGTAGTTTTCCCTCTTCCAGAATGATGTATAAGTGGTTTCCTTCGTTCACTTAGCAGATTGCATTTGGGAGTTGTTCTTGTCACTGTCTGTATCACCATTTCCTTTTCATGACTGCATAGTATTCCACTGTATGGATGAGCCTGTATTTGCTGATCCATGTACTTATCAAAGGATATTTTGATTATTTCCAGATTTGGGTGGTTATGTATTAAACATTCACCTAAAGTTTGTGTGAGAGAATACCCCTTTTCATAGGACTTTTTAGTCATTTAGTCATTTTACTTTTCAGTTCTATTGTTCCACTCTGACTGAAAGACTGTGGGAGTTTTGGTAGAATGTATGTCTGATAAATTGCAGATGGCACTACATTTTGTAAAGGAATGTGCTCCCATTCTTTTGGGAAAAGGAAAAAAAAAGAAAAAAACACAACAGGATTTCAAGAATTCCCAAACAAATGCTGAAGAATTTCTCGCCTCTAGGACGTACTGGTTTTGAACCACATTCTCCATCCACTGGAATTTATTTTATGCTCCAAGTGATCCATTCTTTGCCTTTGGGTTGATATGTTTCTAAATCACAAAAATGTAGCAATGCTGAGCAAATGATAGAGATACTCAAATTCTGGGAATCTCAGATTGAGGGTTTGTCCTCAGCTTTGGACACATAGGAAGAAAAGTGAGGTGAACAGGAGTGTGTGGACGCTGGCATTATCCTAGTACAAGGGAGAGGTGTGGGGGGGATTGCGATGAGGCTTGGAGATTTAACTTGCCTCTGAAGGGCATCCCCAAATCCTGCTCTGGGATAATTCCCCAATACCATTTAATCAGCTCCATTAAACCCTGCCCTGTCTAGTGCACTGTGCTCCAGACAGAGCTCTCCTGGGCTCTCAGTAATAGCTCAATTGTGTGTAAGTGGCTATGAAGAGGCTCTGTGTGCTGGATGAATAGGCCCCATCTCCATGGAAACCGGCTCAGGCTGAGGGGCTGACCTTTGACCCACTTGTTGCCACCATACTGTTAACTACTGGTGCCTCTTGGGTGGAGAAAGAAAGCAAGGAAATGGCTGTCAAAGTTGTTTTCGTTTTCCCTTGGTTTGGGTCCTGGGTCCACACTAAGTTGACATAACACACCAATATTAACTCAGAACTCTTGGATGTTAGGAGATTGATTTAATGACAGATTCTGTCCGTCCTTCCCTTGCCCTCCGCTTAGCCTTTTCCTTATCCTGTGATGTAAAACAGCCCCACTGGTAGAATTGGTTTGTCATCCCTGCTTGGGGAGTTGCCCCAGAGTACAGTTCCTAAGGGAAAGGCCCCAGTGCTGGGAGCCACTTTGGTGGGACCATGGGCATAGTCCCTCATCTGTACAACAGAACTCACACCCAGGACTGTGTGAAGCTCAGATAGCCTCTCCACAAGCTCAGGCATTAGGATCTCAAGCACAAGGGTAAACCATGCACCTTTTTGGCTACATGCCAACCCTGCAGATGGGCCAAGATGGACTTCGCAGCACTACAGTGATTCTTCGCCTCATGCTCTGTCTGTAATGGTAAACACTTTAGTTCCCGTGGCATTCTGAGTACAAGCAGGTTTGTTTTTCACCCTCCATCTTCTGCTCTGAGCTGACTTGGGTTGTCATAGTTGCCCACAGTTGCCCATGAAGACATCACAGACAGAATCAGGCTTGGCATCCACAGGTTTCCCTATAGGGAGTGCCCTGGATGGGATCAGACCCCCAGAGCTCCTCTCCTAGGTGTGTGGCGGAGGCTTCTAAAATGGGACAGTATAAACATGCTACTTTGTCCCTGGAGACCGGAGTGTAAAAGTGAATATTTCAAGAAAAAGCTGACTTATCAGGTTCCTGGCTAGGGCTGCCCCCATCAGACAAGTTAGGTCATCCCTTGAAAAAGAATCTTTTTATTCCATAAGTGGAAAAGGAAAGCGACCCTTGATTCCTGCAGTACTAAGATCCGGCATGAGGTGAATTCGGGGTGGGGGAGGTTGTGTATGTTTATCCCTCTGAGAATGTGTTACCCTGGATAGGAGTGGAAACACAGGAGGTAACAAGAGCTACAGACCAGTTCCTTGGAGAAAGTTAGTCAGAATGCGAAGTAATAATCCTTTGTCAGAGACAGAAGTTTCCTGGCTTTCCAGGAATTACAGGAATTGTATTCTTCAGACCTCAAGTCACTATCTTGAACTCTTTTATTTGTGCTTTGATCTTGTGTAATCCACACTGGTCTGGAATACCTCCATTACTACAGAGACTAATGAGGGGGGTGCTTTCAAGATGTTTCTAATTTGATTTTCCCATCTGACTTAGAGCATGGTCAAGGAGGCAATCATTTGGAGGCACCTCTTAGGACTGGAGAGGTCCAAAGTACTTTACAGGCATTTATTTATTCGGTTAGTTTGTGTTGTTTAGTCGCTCAGTTGTATCTGACTCTTGCCACCTCATGGACTGCAGCCCGCCGGACTCCTCTGTCCATGAGATTTCCCAGGCAAGAATACTAGACCAGGTTGCCATTTCCATCTCCAGGGGATCTTCCTGACCCAGGGATCGAACCCTCGTGTCTCCTGCATTGGCAAGAGGGTTCTTTACCACTGAGCCACCAGGGAAGCCCAGTTAGTTAGTTTAGTTCTAACATATTTGGACAGTTTGTCTAGTGGGTTGTTTTTTTTTTTTTTCCCCTTCAACTTGCCCACAGCTTGGTCAAGCCTTGGGTCCTACGATACTCAAACAAGGATGCCATTGCAGTTGTCCCTGGCTGGACCCCAGGTCACCTGGAGGTCTACGGTGTGCCTGCCTTTCCATCGCTTATTTCACGGGGCTCAGGTGGTGCGGAACAGCTGCTGCGGTCGAGACGGGCGGTGGAAAAGCAACCTGAGTGGGCTGGCATCTGCGAGCTCATTCACTGTAAGCGGTTCCTCGTTTGTTTCCAATCCCTCGAAGGTGCCGTCATCAGCAGACTGACTATTTACAGGAGCCTGGGTTGGGGTAGCAGTTCCATTGCCCCAGGTTGTGGGGAGCCGGAAATCTATATATATTAACCCTGGGCTTGGGGAGCTGAGAAATGAGCGTCCCTTCGTTCCGCAGCTGTGTAAACAGTCCAGGGGGAGAGGGGGAGCCGAGGATAACGGGGGAGGAGGGAGGGTGCCCCATCGAGGGGCCTCCCTGGGGGCCCTGGGAGGACTCTGAGCCAGGTGGGGGAGGGGGCGGGTAAGACTGTAGTGGGGTATACGTGAGCTCTGGGCTTTTTCTCATGTGGAGGACACAAGTAGGGGTGATGAGAAGTCATGAAAAGCCCAAGTGGTCTGGGCCTCCTTGAAGGAAAAGGAAGGAAAGGAAAGTGAATGGGAATGGTGATGGGGAGGGGGAGGGGCAGATGACAGGCCCTGCCCCTGGTGTCAGCGTCTGGAAGGGCTCTCCTCCACCGGGTTGTTTGCTCCAGCAGCCAGTGATTATTAGGTTCCTGCTGTATACCGAGAACAGTTCTCAGGACAGTTCTGTGCAGTGGCAGCGGGCAGGGGGTGGAGACTCCTTTGTAGGACTTGGGCTCTATTCACAGAGAGTCCATTAGCTGGTAGGGAAGAAAAGCCAGCACACAAATGACTCCCCTCCTGGCCTTTTGTGTCCTGGGAGGGGGTGTCGGGGAGAAGGAGGGAGCAGAGGCTTCAGGGAGCTGGAGGGGAGGGGCGGGGAGGCTTAGTGCCTTGCTGGGGCCTCTCTTCCAGGTATGGGAGGAAGAGCTGGAGCAAAAAGGCAAGAAACAGTGGCCGTGCTGGGAGGAACAGGGTGTTTAGAGTCAGGTCTGGATTTAAACCTGGCTCAGTGGTAAAGAATCCACCTGCAGTGCAGGAGCCACAGGAGGCCCGGGTTCGACTCCTCTGTTGGGAAGAGCCCCTGGAAATGGCAGCAGGCTCCAGTATTCTTGCCTGGAGAATCCCATGGACAGAGGAGCCTGGTGAGCTACAGTCCATGGTTTCACAAAGAGTCAGACACAGCTGAAGCGACTTAGCATGCATGTCTCACTAGGCACTGTCCGATCTGAACTCTTGCATGTCCTCTGAAATGCAGATGATGGCAGCTCCCAGGGTGCCCTTAGAGACATCACATTCGGAGTGGATGAGGGTGGGGGGCAACGCAGATAAAGCACCACCCGTCAGTAATGACGTGCTGGGCAGAGAATAAAACAGGGGAGCACGTCGTGTTTGAGGAACGACTCTAGATTGGAAGGAGGAAGGTTGTTGAGACACCAAAGTTGAGATGATGAGATGATGGATTGTCCCAGACATCCAGGTAAGAGTGTCTCTGGTGGAGGGAACAATTAAAAAGGCCATGGGAGGCCATGCAGTGGGATGTAGGAGGCAGAATCAGAGAGGAAGGTGGATGTCAGATCAAACTGTTGAGTTTGGATTTTATTCTGTGTGCAGAGAAATGGGTTGGAGGATTTGAAGTAGTAAGGTGTGACTTCATCATCAATATAAATTTCAAAACAGTTCTGCAGCTACTGAGTCAAAAGGGTCTAGAAGGAAGGAACAGGAGTTGGGTCCTTTAGAGGTGCCTATTTTGGAGGTGCATGTGCCCCATCTCCTTCATTGGATCCAGGCTGATGTCCCCTTGTCACCCCTGTGCAGGCTCCGACCCAAGAAGGCAGTCAGCCCCTGCCCCTCCAGGGCCCTTGTATCGTTTTCTCCCTGTGCCTACGATGCACACAGACAAAGGGCATCCTTCCCTTCCTTCCTGGGCACAGTGCAGACCATCTCCCATCTATGTGGGAACACGTGTTAGTCACTCAGTCGTGTCCTGCTCTTTGCGACCCCATGGACTGTAGCCCAACAGGCTCCTCTGTGCATGGGATTCTCTAGGCAAGAATACTGGAGTGGGTTGCCATTTCCTTCTCTGGGAGCTCTTCCTGGCCCACGGATCGAACTCCGGTGTCTTGCATTGTAGGCACATTCTTTACCGTCTGAGCCACCAGGGAAGCCTATCTATGTGCAAAGCTCTCCCCAATTCCTGAAGCCTTAGGAAACTCTGGGCCTTCCAAAGGCAGTAGGAGGCCTGCCGTTGTTCCAGTGGATGACTTTGCATGGAGCTCTCTTAAGGCAAAGCTGCCCAATAAAAATACAAGTGAGCTCTAGAGGTAATTAAAAATTTTCCAGTAACCACATTAAACAAGAATTAAAAGGAAACAAGTAAATGAACTTGAATCATGTATTATATTTAACCCAGTTTATCAACAATATTATCATTCAAGGGCTTCCACTGTGGTTCAGTGGTAAAAAATTCACCTGCCACTGCAGGTGATTCAGGAGATGCCGGTTCGATCCCTGGGTGGGGAAGATCCCCTGGAGAGGTGAATAGCAATCCACTCCAGTATTCTTGCATGGGAAATTCCACTGACACAGGAGCCTGGAGGGCTACAGTTGGCAGGGTCACAAAGAGTCTGAAATGACTTAATGACTGAGCACACATATTATCATTTCAACACATACTCAGTATAAAAAGTTATTCCCAAGGTACTTTATATTCTTCTTCCATATTGAGTTTGTGTGTGTGTGTGTGTGTTTAAGTTTTTTTATTTTATGTCAGGGTGTAGCCAATTAGGGTTTCACAAATAGCACTAGTGGTAAAGAACCTACCTGCTAATGCAGGAGACGCAGGAGACTGGAATTCAATTCCTGTGTCGGGAAGATTCCCTGGAGGGGAGGGCATGGCAACCCACTCCAGTGTTCTTGCCTGGAGAATCCCATGGCCAGAGCCTGGCGGGAGGCAGTCCATTGGATCGCAAAGTGTCAGACACGACTGAAGCGACTTTGCACGCAGTCACACACACATAGACAATTAACAATGTTGTGATAGGTTCTGGTGCATAGCAGAGCGACTCAGCTGTACGTCACACTGAGTTTTTAACATGTGTTTTCCATGAGCACCATCATTTCAGGTGCTCAGAAGCCACATGTGGGAGTGGCCTCGTGGCTCTGGAAGCCTCCCTTTCCTCTTCTACACAATGGAGATGAGTCCCTCCCTCAGGAGGCTGTTGTGAACACAAAGCGGAGGAAGCCCGAGGACTGCGGACTGCCCGAGGACTGCGATGGAGATTTAGGATCTTATAAAGGTGTGGATGGGAAAGCCAGAATAGGAGTGAGAGGGCCAATGTGGGACTCTCCCTCCTGGTTCTAACAGTCACCGTGTTAGTAGTGAGAAATAACAGAAACATGCACGGATGATTAAAACCATAAATCGCCTAAAATAGCACATATACTTAAGGACTAAAATTACTCAGGAGACAGAATTTAGCTTCTCACTAAGATCTGAAAAAGTAGTCTTTCTGCCAAAGAAAAAAAGGTGTGTTTTTTTCCCCTACACCACGATAACAAACAGTGTGTGTGACGCTTTTTGTTAGGTTGTATTTTAATGGAAATATTAAACCTGTGGCTTTTGTTTTTGTTTTTAAGGAAATGGAGAAAGGAAGGAAGCTGGGAGCTTTAAATTCGTTATGCTAGCTTTGCATTCTGCAGGATCAGGAAATCAGAAAGTACAAATTCTCAGGGCAGCGACATTTAACTTGATTGGGAAGGGCACACCCAAGGTCACCCCTCTAAAGGGTTTGTCTTCCTTTTCAACATTTTTCACAGTGTGTCTTTTGGAGCTCAGCATTTTTTTGTTGTTATTATTCTTTCTTTGGTAGTGTGGGAACAGAAGTTGGAACCCTAGGGTTTTCTCACTTGACTGCCAGTGCCCTGTCCACCATGCCTCCTACTTGGTAACTCTCAGCAGAAGTGTGTTGAAAGACTCACAGACCAGCCCTCAAGGGCCGGGAGCACTGGGGAGGGTGCGCTTCTCCTTCTTTGGCCCAGAGGACTGGATGTGTTTATAAGTAGTCCCTGTTCATAGGAGATAATTCAGGTTCCAGGTGTATTTTTATTTTATTGGTTCCTTTATAAACTTTTTTTTTAAAAAGTTAAATACAGTCACTGTTTTTAGTATTTTAGTATTTCATATTTTAGTATTTTAACTAACCTCTCCTAAGCTTTAGGAGCTGGATAACTACATGAGTCTAGGAATAGTTTTGGGCTTCCCAGGATGGCACTAGCAGTAAAGAATCCTCCTGCCAATGCAGGAGACACAAGAGCCTGCGGGTTCGATCCATGGGTGGGGAAGATCCCCTGGAGGAGGGCATGGCAACCCACTCCAGTATTCCTGCCAGGAGAATCCCCATGGACAGAGGAGCCTGGGAGCAGACTGGCGTGCTGCCATGGCGTGGGGTTGCAAAGAATCAGACATGGCTGAAGTGACTTAGCACACAAGCACAAGGAATAGTTTGCTTCTATTTCTCCATAAATATTCCTCTCAGGTTTCTTTTTGCTTTGTATCTTTTTTATGGCCAGGGAAGATTTTGAATCACCCAGAGTCTAAAAACATTTATCTTTTAAGAAAATGAAGAGAAATCCTCCACTATTTCAGTTCAGTTCAGTTCAGTCGCTCAGTCGCGTCCAACTCTTTGAGAACCCGTGGACTGCAGCACGCTAGGCTTCCCTGTCCATCACCAACTCCTGGAGTTTGCTCAAACTCATGTCCATTGAGTCAGTGATCCCATCCAACCATCTCATCCTCTGTTTTCTCCTCCTGCCTTCAGTCTTTCCCAGCATCAGGGTCTTTCCCAGTGAGTCATTTCTTCGTATCAAGTGGCCAAAGTATTGGAGCTTCAGCTTCTAGCATCAGTCCTTCCAGTGAATATTCAGGACTGATTTCCTTTAGGCTTGACTGGTTTGATCTCATTGCAGTTCAAGGGACTCTCAAGAGTCTAATCCAACACCAAAGTTCAAAAACATCAAGTCTTCAGCACTCAGTTTTCTTTATGGTACAACTCTCACATCCATACATGACTAAAACCACAGCTTTGACCAGACAGACCTTTGTTGGCCAAGTAATGTCTCTGCTTTTTAATATATTATCTAGGTTGGTCATAGCTTTTCTTCCAAGGAGTAAGCATCTTTTAATTTGAATCACTTCACTATTTGAATCGCTTCAAATCAAAGCAAACATTTACCTACAGGCTCCAGAGGGAGGGAGACTTAGATGTCTCCCAGTAGGTCTTCTCCATCTCTGACACTTAGGCTCTCACAGATACCATAAGATTTGACAACCTTATGGCTACTGGCTTCTCCAGAGCATTCCTTCTACCCCTGGGCTGCCAAATGCAAACACAGAACCCATGTCACCTAAAGCACAAGCCCAGTACAATGCCAACAACTGTCCAAATCCACACTAGTCCGTGTCTGAACACACGCACATAAGAATTTCTTTCCCTTCTGTTTCTGCGGAATGCCTCAAAGAACAGAAAGAACGGTCCTACACTGCCTTGAAGATTTGTCAGCTTAACTTTCTTCTCCAAACCCGACCATGCCATTATAACAATAAGAACCCAACCGCCCCCCCCAAAAAGAACCCAAACCCCAGGTCTCAGGACCTCAGAAGGTGCACTCGATTCTGTGTCCTTCTCCTTAAATGGGCTCTGTGTTGTAGCTTGTAGGTGGCAAGCATGAAGCCTTGTCCCTAGACTCATGTTTCTTGGAGACATTCCCCTTGAGCCCCCTGCTTGCAGCCCCTCTTCCATGTGGGATGTTTACTTCTTGCCATTTCTTCTCTTTGCAAATCTCTGGTTCTCTGTCTCCTGCAAGAAATTTCCCCAACACCTCTCTCTCCCTCTTTCTTAACCTCCCTATTGTTAGAAGTGGCTATTTTGCCTCAGACTTTCCTGGTCTGCTGTTGCATTTTTTTAAAAGCTCTTGAATGAAAGTGCATGTTTTTCTTTCTTCATTTACATGACGAACTTCTCCAGGTAAAGCCTCCTAGAAGCCATACAGACTTCAGTGTGGCCAGATATCAGCACACAGTAGTCATTCATCAGTAAGCTGGGGCTTCCCAGGTCACACAGCAGTAAAAAATCCACCTACCAATGACAGAGACTCGGGAGACTTGGGTTCGATCCCTGAGTTGGGAAGATGCCTTGGAGAAGGAAATGGCAACCCACTCCAGTATTCTTGCCTGGAAAATCCCACGGACAGAGAAGCCTGGTGGGGGCCACAGTCCATGGGGTCACAAAGAGTCAGACACAGCTGAGAGACTGGGCAAGCACACATAAAAGCATGTAGCTTGAGTTGGCCTGCAGCTGAACTTCATGGGTCTTGGTTAACAGGGCAAGACTGTTATGCATTCAGTTCCAGGTTTTCTACCCTCAGCTTTTTTCAAAGTTGATTCATAATCGTTTGGCATATTATTGCAAAAGACCTGATTCTGGAAAGCATAATGGTTATTCCTTGGGGTCATGAGGTACTAGAGATCCCCTTACTGTCTCTTCGTGTTTTGATGGAGGGGATATTGAGCCCAGAGGTCACCCAGAGGTGAGTAAAGAAGATTGAGTGTTTGTAGCTTATTGCCAGGAATGGTGTTGCCAAGTGGAAACTTCTCAATAGCTCAGATGGGGTTGCCCTGCTTCATTTTGAGATCGTCACGTGTCAGTTTGTACCTTACTCACAAGGAGGTAATTGTGACAGAGCACCCACCTCTGCGGATGTTTAGGATAAGGCAATAGAGGTGAGCGAAGGGCCTCTATGCTGGGAAGCTGTGCTCACAGGCTCTTCACAGGGGACCCAGGTGTTTGAATAGAAAGACAACCCGTTTCTCCTTTGAAGCCATACTGGGGGGTGGTTTTTCAGTAAAGACTGAAGGGAGCCAAGTGTCTAGCCACATGGAGAGAAGGGTCTTCCAGGCAGAGGGCACAGCAAATGCAGAAGTCCTCAGGCAGAACCTGGATGACTTGTTTGAAGACGCAAGGGAACCAGTGTGACTGGAGCAGTGAGGACAGGGTCAAGTGGGTGCAGTCAGAAAGGCAGCAGGGGGACTTCTCTGGTGGTCCAGTGATTGCATCTGCCAACACAGGGGACCCGAGTTCGATCCCTGGTCTGGGAAGATCGCACATGCTGCAGAGCAACTAAGCCCGTGCTCCCCAACAAGAGAAGCCACTGCCTTGAGAAGCCCATGCACCACATCTAGAGAGTAGCCCCCGCTCTCCACAGCTAGAGAAAGCCTGCAAACAGCAACGAAGACTGAGCGCAACCAAAAATAGACAAATAAAAACCCATGGGGAGCCAGTCATGGAGGCTTTGTAGAAAGTGGCAAAGACTGGGGTCTTTTTACTCTGAGATAAGGAGTGCTGAAGGGTTTGAGCAGAGGGGTGACATGATCTGATCTAGGTTTCAGCAGAGCTCTAGAGCTGCTGTGATAAAAAAAACTGAAGAGGGACAAGGTGGAAAACTGGAGACAAGATAGGGGGTCAGTGTGGTTTGGATGATGGGGGTAGAAATGGGGGTGGGACAAGCTGTCGCATTCTGGATCTGTTTTTAAGGGGAAATGTCGAATTTGCTGGTAGGGTATGAGAAGAGGAAAAGAGTCAGGGATATCTCCTGAGTGACAGGAAGGATGGAAATGCCATTAACCAAAATGGAAAAGACTGTGGGATGAGCAGATATGGAGAGGAAATCACCAGGAGCTCTGTTTAGGAAACGTTGTATTTGAACTGCTTTGGGGGGACAGCCAGTGGGCTTCCCTCTTAGCTCATTTGGTAAAGAATCTGCCTGCAGTGCAGGAGACCCTGGTTCAATTCCTGGGTCAGGAAGATCCACTGGAGAAGGGTCAGGCTACCCACTCCAGTATTCTTGGGCTTCCCTTGTGACTCAGCTGGTAAAGAATCTGCCCGCAATTCGGGAGACCTGGGTTCGATCCCTGGATTTGGAAGATCCCCTGGAGAAGGAAAAGTCTACCCACTCCAACATCCTGGCCTGGAGAATTCCATGGACTGTACAGTCAATGGGGTTGCAAAGAGTCAGACACAACTGAGCAACTTTGACTTAGTGGAACAGTGATGGGCAGTAGCATACCTGATTTCAGGGTGGAGTGCCTGCGTGTGTACTAAATCGCTTGGGTCATGTCCAATTCCTTGCGACCCCATGGACTCTTTGTAGCCCACCAGGCTCCTCTGTCCAGGGGATTCTCCAGGCAAGAATACTGGAGAGGGTTGCCATGCCCTCCTCCAGGGGATCTTCCCCACCTAGAAATCAACCTGTGTCTCTCATGCCTCTTGCATTGGCAAGCGGGTTCTTTACCGATAGAACCTGGGAAGCCCTTCAGGGAGGAGGCCTGGGTTAAAGAGAGAGAGACGTTCACAGTCATAACAGTGGTACCCAGACAGGAGGCCTCTGGGATGTGAGGGCTGAGGAAAAGACAGACAAAGGACTGAGCCCTGGCACTTCAGCTGTCACAAATTGGAGAGACGAGCAAGAATTAACCAGGGAGACTGAGGGGAGCAGCCAAAGAGCTAGGAGGAGAGCCTGGAGAGTCTGGGGTCCCTGAACCAAGGGAAGAGTGTGTGGACAAAGAGGGAGGGATCACTCAGGTGCCACTTACAGGCCAAGTAGGATAGAGCTTGAGCTGATGGAGGTCCTCAGGAGCCTGGTTGCCATGGAGTTCACAAGATGAACGTAGCACCCTGCTGGAAAGCAAGACAGACTCTAGAGTGGGACATCCAGGTAGACACTGGGCAAAAGAGGCTCTTCCCCCAAATCCCAAGCCTGACTGGCCACTGAGGAGCCTCAGGAGAGACCCTGGAATCTGCACTGGACTCCCTGATCTGGGGAGATTGGTGTCATCATTGGGTCAGTGTTGCACTCCCACAGTGGAGAGGACTGAAGCTTCTTGTCCCAACTGGTGCAATGGTGAAGAACCCGCCTGCCAATGCAGGAGACTTATATAGACATGACTTCCATCCCTGGGTCAGTAAGATCCCCTGGAGGAGGGCATGGCAACCCACTCCAGTATTCTTGCCTGGAGAATCCCATGGACAGAGGAGCCTGGCGGGCTACAGTCTACAGGGTTGAAAAGAGTCAGACACGACTGAGGTGACTTAGCATGCTTACATGTGGTCCAGGACTGACTGAGGAGCCTCGGATCTGGCGGACGGCTTGGAGGGTCAGTCATCACTCCCCGTGCAGTCTTCGATGGAGTGAATGGCTAAAGAGGCTCCTGTCTGGACACAGCACAAACAAGGAGCCCCAGATAGGAAACTAGGAACCACAGTGAGAAATCTTTGAGCTCTAGGATCAGGCCCAAGGTGGCCTCTTTAAAACAAACCAGCGACTGTAATACACTGAAAGGGATTTGTCAGATGGATTCTGTTGGAGGACAGCCATGCCCCTCATGGGCAGAGCAGTGCTGGCCTTGGTTCTTGAGCGACTAGCCAGCCCAGCTGTCCTTCCCCTAGAAACGTCTCCATCTGAGAGATAGCCAGGCATTCTTTCTGACCAGAGGCTTAGGCAGGACCATCCATACTGCTGAGTCGATGTAATAGTATTATCTGAGGTGGCGCTTGTGGTAAAGAACTCACCTGCAGGAAACATAAGAGATGCAGGTTCAATCCCTGGGTCAGGAAGATCCCCTGGAGGAAGGCATGGCAACCCACTTCAATATTCTTCCCTGGAGGATCCCATGGGCAAAGGAGCCTGGAGGGCTACAGTCCACCGGGTCACAAAGAGTCGGACACAACTGAAGCGACTTAGCACGTGCTGCCGCTAGTGAATGAGGCTGGCTTGGCTCTGGCCTCCAGATGTAACAAAGCTGTGCAGAGAGCCTAAGTCATGCTTGGAAGAAAATTGATGATGAGCTTCTCAACACAAGTGAGTGGGGTGGAGTTCCAGCTTCCAATTACTCATAAGCTTCACAGGCTTAGAGAAACCTTAAGCTGCCCTCGGAGGAAACTCAATTAGATCAAAACTGGATTTAGTTACTTAATGGATCCTAAATATGTTAAATGTAAAGGCAAATCTGTCTGGGGGCTTGGGAGGGGGAAGTACTTTGAGGAGTCTTTTCTGACATGGAAGAAGGAAACACCCGCAACACACCCAGCCTCACCCATGGAGGTACCAGATTACCTCCAAGGTGCTTGGGTTCCTGGCTAACTGACTTACCCAAGGACTCACATCCATTATCTCATTTGATTCTCCAAATAGTTCTAAGAATTAATCAAAGCTGGTATAATCACTCCTGTTGAATAGGCATGAGCTGAGGCTTATCCAGCTGACGAATTTGCCCCTGGCAGGGGCCCTCCACCCGGGGTCTCCTGATTTCCACATCTGGTGGGAAAGGACGGATGAGGAAGGGGAAAGGAAGTAGCCCCTCTGACAAGTGTATTCACGGATATTGCCACCGGCATTTATTAAGAACAGATGGGGCAAGGCTTCAGCAGAGTTGCAAGCTAAGGACTCCTCAGCATTTAAGTCTCAAGATTTTTTTTTTAACTCATGAAATCATGCCATCCTAGTCATAATCTGATACATGCACCCCAAGCACATAGGATTTGACCCATATCTACTTGGTGGATGGGGATGAAAAGCAACCTTCCTTCCTTCTTGGTCATGTGTAGGAGGGGATGGTTGCCCTGTGGCTGTTGTCACCATAGACCCTGACCACCCACCATTCTCTGTAAAGAGTGAATGCCAGTAGCTTTCAATGAGATATATGCCATTTGAGTGGGAGGGTTTCTTAGCTATTTCCTTCATAACTGAGACAGTTTTTTAAACTCAACTGACATTGCTTTACAATCTAGTGTTAGTTTCTGCTGTACAGTGAAGTGAATCTGCTGTTTGTATACATATAAATACAAATATAATCTGGAGCTGAAGCTCCAATACTTTGGCCACTTGATGCGAAAAACTGACTCTTTGGAAAAGACCCTGATGCTGGGAAAGATTGAAGGCAGAAGGGGAAGGGGACGACAGAGGATGAGATGGTTGGATGGCATCACCGACTCGATGGACATGAGTTTGACATGAGTTTGAGCAAGCTTTGGGAGTCAGTGATGGACAGGGAGGCCTGGCGTGCTCCCGTCCATGGGGTCACAAAGAGTCGGACACGACTGAGCGACTGAACTTAACTGAAATACAAATATAAATACGCCCCCTCCCTCCTACCCCCTACCCCCATCCAAACCATCTAGGTCATCACAGAGCACCAAGCTGAGCTCCCCGTGCTGTATACAGCAGCTTCCCCCAGCTAGCTGTTTTACATGTGGTAGTCCATGCTACTCACTCAGTTCATCCCACTCTCCCCTCCTCTCCACCCCTGTGTCCACAAGTCTGGTCTTTACATCTGCACGTCTATTCCTGCCCTACATACAGGTTCACTAGTACCATTTTTCTAGATTCTATGTCTGTGCCCATAACTGAGACAATTAATTGATTTGCTGTTACCAATTCTGTTTGCCAAACAGGGTTTGGCTTCCCTGGTAGCAATGTGGAATACCCAGGTTTGATCCCTGGGTCAGGAAGATCCTCTGGAGGAGGGCACAGCAACCCACTCCAGTATTCTTGCCTGGAGAATCTCATGGGCAGAGGAACCTGGAGGGCTACAGTCCATGGGATTGCAAAGAGTCGGATATGACTGAAGAGACTTAACACACAAGGCAAATATTTGGAGACCCTGCATCAAATCTATTCCAATCTTTGTTTTTAACTTACAGAACTTGAAAAAATGGATTTTTTCCCCCCTATTGGCAGTGTTTCAGGATTCACAGTAAATCAAATAAAATCCAGTCTCCTTCTCAAGCAGCTAAATTTGAGTTTTAGACAAAATCATGAGGGGTTGAAAATTGACCTTAAGTTTAGAGTTTGCCCATGGTGAGCTTGTTTGCAAGTCCCTGGGCTTCCCTAGTGGCTCAGACAGTAAGGTGTCTGCCTGCAATGCTGGAGACCCAGGTTCGATCCCTGGGTTGGGAAGATCCCCTGGAGAAGGAAATGGCAACCCACTCCAGTACTCTTGCCTGGAAAATCCCATGAACAGAGGAGCCTGGTAGGCTACAGTCCATGGGGTAGCAAAGAGTCGGATACGACTGAGCGACTTCACTTCATTCCACTTCACTTGGCTCTGTAGAATGCAGCATTAAATGTTGTAGCCGGATTCTATTCCTTTGTGAACATGCAAATTAACACTCTTCGGTGGCTCCCTCTGCCTGCATTCTTATATTCCAGTCTCCAAACATGTTATTTGTTATTAAAATCACCATATTTATGTGTGGGGGTTTGTGGTGACCTCCCCAGATGTACTGACCCTAATTGTAACCATACAGGTTATTCAGACATACTTGGCTATTTAAAACCAAAGAGAATCTAGGCTGGCATGTGCTTTTAGAGGAGAGTAATGCAGAAGTGAGAGTGTCTTGTGAGCTCTGATGAGTTCCGCTTATCTCCAAGAAGGTATCTTCCAATGTTGATTAAACAAATATGTAATCGACCTGGATTGTCCCGGGTGACTTTTTTCTTTTTTGCCATACCCAGTGGCATGCAGGATCTTAGTTCCTTAACCAGGGAATGAACCCGCACCCCCTGCATTGGAAGCACAGTCTTACCCACTGGACCAACCAGGAAAGTCCACCAGGTGACTTATTTATAAGTCAGGAGTTATAATATCTTTACAGATCTTTAGGCTTTCCTCATACTTGCTTTTTTGTGAACAAAAAAATCTAAGGAGCCTGCTCACTGGCCCCCTGCAGTATGGAAGACAAGTGTTCCCCAAATGTGAGTTTAGGGGGAGTCTTCAGGGTTTAATGACAACTGCATGGGCTTCCCAGGTGGGGCTGTGGTAAAGAAGCTGCCTGCCAATGCAGGAGACGCAGGTTTGATTCCTGGGTCTGGAAGACTGCCTGCAGGAGGGCATGGCAACCCACTTCAGTTTTCTTTCCTATAGAATTTCATGGACAGAGGAGCCTGGTGGGCTACAGTTCATAAGGTTGCAGAGTCAGACAAGACAGAGGCAACTTAGCACTTGTGCGCGTGTGGTTATCTGGTTGGTGCTTTTCAAACTTGCATGCGCATGGGGATCTCCTGAGGAGCTTGTTGATTTCATGCAGGTTCTGCTTCTATGGGTCTAGGGTGGTACCTGACACTCTGAATCTCTAACATAATTCCAGGTGGTGATGATGCTGCTAGTCCGTGGAGCTCACTTTGAGTAGCAGGGCTCTGTGCGTGCGAGCGTGCTCAGTCACTTTGTCTCAGCCTCTTTGTAATCCTATAGACTGTAGCCCACCATGCTCCACTGTCCATGGGATTCTCCAGGCAAGAATACCGGAGTGGGTTGCCATGCCCTCCTCCAGGAGATCTTCCCAACCCAGGAATCGAACTCAGGTCTCCTGCATTGCAGGCAGATTCTTTACCGTCTGAGCCACCCAGAAAGCCGCAAGAGCCAAGTAAACGCAACCCAGTTTCCAAACTCAAGAGGATCAGGTCCCCAGAAGACTGTTTCCATCGGCCCTAGATTTTCCTAGCCTCTCCCCTCTGGCGCGTACACATTGACTTTTGCAGAGGATAAAATGGTGAACATCTGACAACATTTGTTTAATTTTGATTGTTGTGGGGCCCTTTGGGAGTTGAGGGAAAGGAGAGCATCCCAATCAGCCGCCAGTCCCCTCCCCAAAGTCATCAAGATTGTGCGCATTGTGCCTGTATTCTTCCAAAAATGTGCATGATCAGGGCGGACCCACCCATTTTGGCCTTATGATAACACAGGCCGCTCAGCCAGAAGGGAGTGATTGGTCCAGAATAAACCCACCCAGGGTGGCAGTCAGTTCTTCATTGCTCTGTTTAGACCTGGCCTGAGGATTGACATTTCCTTTTACTGTCTCAAGTGAGAGCTATCCTGGGCTTCTTCCAGCAACCCAAGTCTCCTCCCAGACCCTGCAATCCTGTGGTCGCTCCATAAATAGTTGTTGACTGACTTGACTCATTCCCTGGGCAAAAAAAAAAAAAAAAAAAAGCCAGGAGGAAGTCGAGAAAAGGGGAGTGGACTTGGTTTTCTGTCTTTCCTAAATATCCTAAGGAAAGGCCCAGCCCACTGTCTGATTGTTTGCAGGATATGGCTATTTTCATCTTCTGAAATAGCGTTAAGAAATGTAATTTCTGTTATTCACCAATTGCAGTTTCTTTCTTTGGATGCTTAAAGGCAGAAAGTGGTTCTCTCCAGAATTTTCAACTGGGAACCCAGCAGGAAAACCCACTGCCACCATCACCACCACTGCTTGGAAAATAGGGCCCCTTACTGTCCCGTGATGATGTGGGCCCTGTTTCTTGCAGTCACCCCTGCGAGGATGAACAGAGACCTGAAGGTGTGTGTTTGCTCTGGCGCCTCCCAGGTTCTGGACGCTTTAAGGCTTGGACTTTTCCCTGGCTGTTCGGCTGTGAGAATCTAAGGATGTGTTTGTTCTCTCATAATCGCACACAGTGCCCTCTTCCTTTTTTCTCTTCCAGACTTGGAAGGGGTTTCCCTGGCTTGACAAAGTGAGCCAGGAGAAGGGGGCTTTGTGACAAGGGGCCTGTTGTATTGCAGACACCCCTCTTCTCAAGCTGGCCCAAACTGCCACTCCACTGACTTCCCTGGGGTCTCTGGAACCTTCCTCAGAGCTTACATAATTTTTGTCACTTCCAAGAACCCTTCCTGAAACAGAGGCCTCCATAAAATGATTTGCTTTTGAGTCTGAACTCTGCTGGAGCCTTTCTCTGAGGTGTTTTTTTTTTTTTTTTTTTTGCACTTGAGGGACACTTAGGCCTTTTCCTGGGACAATAGAAAACCCCTGGGCTCCAGTAGAGGAAGGAAGAGAGCTCAGTTTCCTGCTCTGAGAAAAAGGAGAAGATAAGAAGATAGTAGTTCTTGACTCACACTGTTGTCTTAAGGATTAAGTGAGTTTGCATATGCAAAGACTTAGGGCAGCACTGGATGCAATAAGTTAACTGTTATTATTGTGGGTTTTAGGGCTTCCCAGGTGGCTCAGTGGTAAAGAATCCACCTGCCAATGCCCGAGATTTAAGAGACTCCAGTTCCATCCCTGGATTGGGAAGATACGCTGAAGAAGGAAATGACAACCCGCTCCAGTATTCTTGCTTGGGAAATCCCGTGGACAGAGGAGCCTGGTGGGCTATGGTCCATGGGGTTGTAAGAGTAGGACACGACTGAGCACACACATACAACACACACTGTGGGTTTTGTGTGGCATTAGCAGTGTTATTTTTTTTTCTGTATTATGAGCTTATTCCACTCCTCTGGGTTCCAGAGTCTAATGTAGTGGATTGAATGCTCAATAAATACTTCATTGAAATTAATGATGGGAGGGGTGGGTTACAAGCATGATGGGCTGGTAGATGTTAACAACCTGCCCTGGGAGTGAAGGGAGCCCTGATTTGTAGTGTCTGTCATTTTCCATGGTGTTAAAACTCCCACCACCACTGATTGCAAGCTCCCCGTGTGGCAACAGTGAACCCTGGGTTCGGAAGAGATGCTAATAACCCCGGACCAGCTGATGGTCCTGCACTGCTGGGAGCTGTCTGTGACAGACAGAAACCACAAGGCTGCAGGGGCCCCTGGCCTCTTCTCTCTACCACATACAGGAGATGGGAATTTGGCCTTTTTAGAAAGTACTCAGTGATGAGATCTTAAAACCACAGTTTAAATTGAGATTTAAAAACAATATTTTTTTATTTATTTGTGCTCATGCTCAGTTATGTCTATCTCTTTGTGACCCCATGGATTGTAGCCTGCCAGGCTCCTTTGTCCGTGGGATTTCCCAGCCACAACACTGGAGCGCGCTGCCATTTCCTCCTCCAGGGGATCTTCCTGACTCAGGGATCCAACCTGCATCTCCTGCACTGGCATTGGACTCTCAACCGCTGAACCACCAGAGAAGCTGTGCTGGGTCTTTGTTGCTGCAAGGGGCTTTTCTCTAGTTGTGCTGAGCAGGGGCTACTCTCCAGATGCAGTGAGAGGCTTCTCACTTCAGGGGCTTCTCTTGTTGCAGAGCACGGGCTGTAGGTTGTTCATGCTTCAGTGGTGTGGCTCCAGAGCACAGGCTCAGTAGTTGTCACGCACAGGCTTAGTTGCCCTGCAGCATGTAGAGTCTTCCCAGACCAGGAATCGAACTCAGGTCTCCTGCATTGGCAGGCTGATTGTTTACTACTAAGCCTCTAGGGGAGCCCTAAAGTGGGATTTCTAATAAGCCTGTGCAACTTCATATTACCCTGTGTTAAGTCCAAAACCCCCAGGTTGTGCCGTGGTCTCCCAAAGGAAGCCCTACACGCACGGAATTCAGCAGTCTAGGGGACAGATAAGTAACCTTTGAGAGACCTTTCTGAGCGACTTAGAAAAGGGAAAGCAAAAAAAAAGAAACAAAAAAAAAAAAAGAAAAGGGAAAGCAGAAAGAAGAGGCCCTGGAGGGTACAGTGTTCAGCCTGAGCAGCAAAAAGGTGGTAAAGGAGTGATTAGCACGTTCCTAAATAGCAGCTGAGAGTTAGGGGCCAAAGGCGGGAGAGCATGGCCTGAGGCCACCACAGGGGGAGGGAGGGAGGGGGGACCACCAGCCCCCACTTTCCCCACACTGCACTGCACCTCCCTGCCCCTTGTGGGAGTGAAACAGATGTTAATACCCAGGTCCTACTTTGTATTTAGGAGTTTTGCTCGGTTTGTTTGTTTTGGGGGCTTGGGTCTAATTGAACAATCTAGGAGTGGAAAGAAAAATGAAGCAATTTCTTCTTGCTGTCTGAATAATGTTTTGGAATAACCAAGAATAGGTTAGTGTAACAAGTGGGTAGGTCATGGCCCGGCTTAATGACCCATATCTGGATGGGATTATTGTCTGGAGTGATGACCAGCCTTCGTTCTCACCACACACAAAGAGCAGGCTTACCGGGAAGAAATAAAAAGGCTCCGCCTTTTATTGTGCACACAGCATATAGTGTAAACAGTGGGTGCTTAATACATGTTTGTCTCAATTAAGGCTTTTTCTAACAGCTGTGCTCAGCGAGGGGTGGGACCCGCCTGAAGTCACACTGCTAGTGGGGCAGAGTTGACCAAACCTGAGTCTCTGGCCCCGGCCTGATGCTATTTACTTCTCTCAGTGCCTCATAAGGGACCAGGTGGACCTAAGAGGCAGTGGAGGAGAGGACCAGACAATAGTTGCGTATTGGATGCCTGCCCTCCATCTCTAGAATCACTATGGCAGGTCTCTGCTTCTAGATTGTTCCCTGTGACTGGCATCTATGTCTGCTGGCCCCTTAAGCTATCAGACAGTTTCCCATTCTAGTTCAGACTGCAATTAAGAGAAATTCTGGAAGTTTCCCTACTGGAGATGCTCTGTGTGTGTGTGTGTGTGTGTGTGTGTCGGCAGGAAGGAGATAGTATAACAGAAAGGAATAAAAGTGATTGACATTTGCAGGAACAGGAAGCCCCAGGTTCGTACACACACACACACACACACACACACACACACACACACCGGTTCGTACACACACACACACACACACCGGTTCGTGTACACACACACACACACACACACACACACACACCGGTTCACCTGTGCCTCTGGTATTCAGTGGTTCTCAGCTAAGAAACATTCTCTCCCTTCTACTGAAGCCATAGCCATGCGTGTGAATTGGCAGCCACAGGATCTGACCCCTGTACAGTTGCAGGACTTCTAGAGAATTCACAGACATGGTCACAGACACATCCTTGTTATAACATGCAGACAGCTCTCCAGGCAGGCCCCCAAAGCAAGTGTGCACTGCCCGTCTCCTTGCTATGTCACCTAAACCAAGCCTCAGGGGGACCCCTTGGCAGGACTCCTCCAAAAGAAGTCTCCACCCAGCACTGCTCTTGCCTGCAGATCTGGGGAGTCCCTGGCTCCAGGGAGGGAGTGGTGGATCGGAGACAAGAGGGGAGGGAAAATGGCCATGAGAGAGTGTTGTAATGGAGCTACTGGTCCCCCTGACCAGAGTTCCAGAAGTGTCTACACACAGTGTCACCTGAATGAGCATGTGGTTCCTGAGCCGCCTGCCCCACAAGCTCCCCCAGAACTGTGGGCATCTGCCTGCCCAGTCCTGCCCTACCTGCTCAGCCACTGGTATCCAGCTCCATGGGAAGCTTTCCTAGTGCTAGTCCTGCCCCTCTTGGTGCCCAGAAGGGCAGGCTGAAACTTCCAGGGCCCAGTAGATGACAGCTCAAACCAACGCAGAAGACATGGGTTCGATCCCTGGGTCAGGAAGATCCCCTGGAGGAGAAAATGGCAACCCACTCCAGTATTCTTGCCTGGGAAACCCCATGGACAGCAGAGCCTGGCGGGCTACAGTCCATGGGATTGCAAATAGTTGGACACGACTGAGCACGCACGCAGCACAAACCGACAGAAGTGCTTACTGATTTTAAAACCTCAGAAAATCTAAAAACTTCATCTTTGTTGCCTACTCAAGGAAGTTAAGCCTGGGGAAGATAACACACCAGTTTCTCAGGAGGCCTAAAATTAGACCAACGCCACCCCAGAAGAGATCATCCTGTCAAAGTCTGTCACAGCCTAGGAGAAGGTGGCCCCTTACCTTATGACCCATTTCTGTAAGAACAAAGTAATACAGGGACAGTGCAAGAAGACTATTAAATGTTGCATTCTGTGTCACATTAAACATAAACATTCAGGGTTCATACTTCTGAAGAAGAATCAGAAGGCCTCTGAAACTACAGAGATTTAAAATTACTCATTGTGTGACTGACATATCACTTAGTGTTTGATTTTTTAAAAATATGTTTATTTATTTATTTATGGCTGCACCATGTCTTAGCTGCCACATACAGAATCTTTTTAGTTATGGCATGTGGGATCTTGTTCCCTGACCAGGAGTTGAACCTGGACCCCCTGCATAGGGAGCTTGGAGTCTTAGCCCCCGGACTGCCAGGGAAGTCGCTCTTTTGTGTTTGATTTTAAAATACAGTGTTGGCGGTCATATGCATGAAGAGTTTGGCACCAGATCAGAAATGCAATTCCTCTTTGACAGGTGTTTTTAAGGACAGAACTAGCACCTGCTTACAGTGGGAGGGAGGTCTGATCTGCGCTGCCACGAGGCCCACCTGGTTATGGGGTCCATACTTCGCCCTGTGTTGGCTCACTCTTGCTGGAAAATCAGCCACAAGTACCCAGCAGCTTCGTACTGCCTGCAAGCATTGGGTGGAGCATCGCAGGGAGTCCAAAGATGAGGAGGACTGTGACCTTAAACTTCCTACCTGCCTAACTCTCAGGGAAACAAGACTAGTAGCTGAACTGACCTAAAGGCAGGGAAAGGTCAGTATCTCAAGTGAAGAATGATGTCTTTTGAGTCTCAAAGAAGAAAGGGTGTGAGACCAGACTCCCACCATTTTTTCATATCATTATAGGAGCCAGAGCCTATGCTTGCCAAACTTTAACTCAGTTATACTTCAACACAGAGACTTCCCTGGTGGGTCCAGTGGCCAAGACTCCACGCTCCCAGGGAGCGAGATTCAGGAAGCCGGGGTTCAGTCCCTGACCAGGGAGCTAGAGCTCACATGCCACAAGTAATAAGACTTCTCGTGCCACAACTAAAAAGATTCCACATGCTGCTACTAACACCTGGTGCAGCCAAATAAATAATGAAAAACAAACAAACATGACTCAGGGAACTAAAACCAGGGCTCGATAACAGCCTAGAGGGATGGAATGGGGAGAGAGGTGGGAGGGATGTTCAAGTGGGAGGGGATGTGGGTAAACCTATGACTGATTCATGTTGATGTTTGGTAGAAATCAGTGCAATAGTGTAAAGCAATTATCCATCGATTAAAAATAAATAAAAAACGAAAAAACCTCAACACAACCTCATGAACTGAGTTATAGTGATATCTTTTTAACAAGTGGGAACCAAAGCTCAGAAAGGGTAATTTTAGACCAAGGCTGATGGCTTCCCTGGTGGCTCAACAGTAAAGAATCTGCCTGCGAGTGCAGAAGATGTGGGTTCGATCCCTGGGTCAGGAAGATCCCCTGGAGAAGGAAATAGTAACCCACTACAGTATTCTTGCCTGGGAAATCCCATGGATAGAAGATCCTGGTGGGCTACATTCCATGGGGTCACAAAGAGTCGGACACGACTTAGCAACTAAAATAACAACAACAATACAGTTCATAAGGGATGCAAGCAGGATGCATTTTTATCGCAGTCAGACCATACTGTGGTCTATGACCTTTAAGGGGGCAGGGGGTGTCTGCAGGAGCCCTGGGGTCTTTGGGACATTTTAACCTTTAGAACAGCCTCTTGCTGTTGGGAGCCTGGAAGAGGGCTCGTGGGTTGGAGCAGGTGGAAGGGCAGAAAGTGGTGTGGAGCACAAGGGCGGCCGGATGAGCGCTTTATTTGAGGTTGCTTTTAACATCATCTTGTTTGGGATAATCATTTGTAGACTTGCTGCCACTGCAAATCATAAGCCCTGCTCAAATCTCCTCTGCAGCAATGGCCATGAGGTGACTAAGGTACTGCTAAGGGATTAGCAGTACCCAGGGGCCAGGGTGGCACTGCCTGGAAACATAGTTGGTTCGGTCTCAGGGTGGAGGTCGGTGTGAATTAGGGAGTCTTCCTGAATTATAAAGTTCTTCCAAGATGGCTCAGTGGTGAGAGGAGACATGGGTTCAATCTCTGGGTCGGGTAGATTCCCCGAAGAATGGAATAGCAACCCACTCCAGTATTCTTGCCTGGAAAATCCCATGGACAGAGGAGCCTGGTGGGCTACAGTTCGTGGGGTTGCAAAGAGTCAGACACAACTGAGTGACTGAGCACGGTGATTAGAAAACCTCTCCAATGGAGCACAGGTTTATTGCATCTGAACTTCACTAGGAATTTGAGCCAGGCTGGCAAAGGCTCCCCCAAGCAAGGATCTGTGTGTGTCTGTTGCAGGTCAGCGGTTCTTCTGCCTGCATCTGGGGAGCACAAAAGTTGTTTCACAGCCTTTTAAATATCCCCCATTGCAGGCTTGTTTGCAGTTAATTTATACTATCTGTAAAGAAAGGGTTTGCCCAGTGAAGGTAAACTGCAACACCTTGACCCACACTAATGAGTTTTTGCCTGTGTAAACCCTGTTAATTGTGTCTGTTGCTTTTTAATTGTCCTTAAATTTCTTGTGTGTGATCTGCCCCAGGGCTGGAACTCTGGTTTCTGTTTCCGATGGGGTCTCTGTTCCCACTCCAGTCCCCAAAAGTCTCACCAATCTGTACCCCGCCCCCACCCACCCTCTGTCTGGTATTAGTACTATGAACAGAATGAAGGTCAGAAAAATGGTCTTGCTGGCCAGGACTAGGAGCCAAGGGCCTGCAGGGAAAATAGGAATGGAAGCCAAACGGTTTTCTCAAGAAGCCCAGAAACTTCCAAGTCAAGAGAAGAGGGACTGGATTGTCACAGTATCATCTCCATGTAAGGAAGGACTGGGATGGCTCAAACTGGGGACTTCCCTGACGGTCCAGTGGTGAGGACTCCATACTTCCATTGCAGGGTCCACGGGTTTGATTCCTGGTCGGGGAGCTAAGATCCCACTTAAACTAAAGCCAGGCAACTAACTGCTCAGGGTTTGGAGAAGAATCAACTTCCTGGTGGATATGGCAGTGTTAGTGCCTTGGACAAGCATTTCCGAGGAGCTCCTTAGAAATGGAGTGTCTCAGGCCCCACCCCCGACCTACTGACCCAGAATCTGCATTTAATGAGATCCCAGGATGACACATATGAACAGAAGCGCGGCTTTTCAGGACACAGTCACGTTAGAATCACCTGGAGTAGAATTTTTGCATCCTGAGGCCAGGCCTTTATCTTGTAGCCTGAGCTGAGGAGCAACAAATTTAAGAACCATTTCCACAGCTAATGGGGATTCCCTGGTGGCTCAGATGGTTAAGAATCTGCCTGCAAAGAGGGAGACCCAAGTTCGTTCTCTAGGTTGGGAAGATCCCCTGGAGAAGGGAATGGCTACTCACTCCAGTATTCCTGCCTGAAGAAATCCATGGACAGGGGAGCCTTGTGGGCTGCAGTCCATGGGGCCGCAAAGAGTCTGACATGACTGAGCGAATAACGTTTTCGCTTTTCCACACCTAATACTCTTGTTCTCTCCCCTACCCCTTCCCTCCCCTTCTGCTTCTCTTCCGTGTTCATGCAGGTGCGTCTGCACGTGACCATCGGAAGATGGCTTTGACGTGACAGTGTCTACTAGTCGCCTCTGTCAGGGCTTAAGGAGAGGACAGGCAACCTTCCTTGGGAGCCTTAGGGCAGGGGCCAAAGTCGTCTGCTTCCTGCTGCTGCATCTCCTGAGAAACCAATTTTGCCAGGAGAAAAGCTAAACCTCGTGAGCTGGAGAGCCAGGCCTGCCAGAGGGCTCCCTATCCCTGGTCGCTGCAGGCCTCTCCTAGAAGCAGGGGGTTCCTTTCAGACTTCAACTCAGTCATCACAAGGCCAGCGCATCCTGATAGGATTGGATGAGGGTACTTCCCAGCTTCTTTGTTGTTTACTCGTTAAGTTGTGCCTGACTCTTTGAGACCCCATGGGCTTCCCTGTCATTCAGCATCTCCCGGAGTTTGCTCAAACTCATGTCCATTGAGTCTGTGATGCTCTCCAGCCATCTCATCCTCTGTCATCCCCTTCTTCTTTTGCCCTCAATCTTTCCCAGGATCCGGGTCTTTTCCAGTGAGTCTGCTGTTAGCATCAGGTGGCCAAAGTATCAGAGCTTCAACTTCAGCTTCAGCATCAATCGTTCCAGTGAATAGTCAAGGTTGATTTCCTTGAGGATTGACTGGTTTGATCTCCTTGCAGTCGAAGGGACTCTCAAGAGTCTTCTCCAGCTTCTTAGGCCTTTGCTCCAGCTTCTGAGGCACAAGCTCTGAGTGGGGCCTGTCTGGGAGCCCCACCCTATGTGGGCAGTGGTTACTGGGCAGTGATTGACTGGGCCTGGGGCCCAAGCCTTTGTCTGGGCCCTTGCCTGAGCCCCTTGCCTCCCTCCCTGGAGCCCATTGTCTGGGTTAGTGGAGGGTGTTAATCCACAGTCCCTGAGAAGCTGCCTGGCAAATGGAAGGTTAATGTGCAAACAGCAGGGAACGTTGTCAGCTTGTGAAGCTGGACAGCAAGTGGGAGGGAAATAGTTAAATCTCCTATTCACGGTCCGGGGAGAAGGGAGGGGTGGGCTCAGGAGCAGGCCTGGGCCTTGTGCTAATCTGGCTGGAATGTAACCAGTTCGGGCGGTTTCTGGCTTAGGCGTGCCCCCACCTCAGGGCTGGCGCCCCCCTCTCCCGCGCGCAGTCGTTCCCTCCACCTTGTGTAGACCCAGGGGCACCCAGGGGCCTCTCTTTGTTTGCAGCAGCCAAGCTTCAGAGGGGTCCGGGTGAGGCTGCTTTAAGACCTGAGGATGGGGAGAGGTCCCCGCAGCCCTCTCAGCCCCCTACTCCTCAGGGAGTCCTCCATGGAGGAATCACAGGCTCTCTGTCCCTTGCAGGAATTGGATGGGGGGTGGGGTGCGCAGGAGAGAATGTTCTAGCAGAAAGACCCCAAACCTGTTTGGTCAGGCTGCTTTGCAGCCTGAAGGCCTGGGAAGGCTGAGGGGGGAGCCCCCCGCTTCCGGACACACTGAATTATAACAGTGGGGCCTTGTGTGTGGAGGGGGATGCTGGGAGAGGGGGGTCAAAGGGGGTCAGCTTACATGTCCTGTGTGAATGCTTTACAAGGAGAATTCGTTCATGTGTTACTTCTGCAATTTACAAGCAATTTTTAAAACATTATCTCGGTCTGGGTGGTGGTTACATAATATTATACCTATTAAAAATTCATTGAGCTACACACAGGTTTTGGGCACATCCCCCATATAAGATGTATGTGTGCGTGTACATGCGTGCTCAGTCCTGTCCGACTCTTTGCAACCCCACCCAGACTGAAGCCCTCCAAGCTCCTCTGTCCATGGGATTTCCCAGGGAAGAATACTGGAGTGGGTTGCCATTTCCTTCTCTCCAGGGGCTCGAACCAGCATCTCCTGGGTCTCCTGCATTGCAGGTGGCTTCTTTCCTGCTGAGCCATTGGAGAAGCCATAAAATGTATACCTTAGTTTTAAAAGTTTTAAAAAATCAATTTTGAAAAAAAAGAGAAAAATCTTCCTTCCTGACCTGCAAGGCCTTGCCTGCCTGGGATAGGTTCGATCTCTGGGTCGGGAAGATCATCAGGAGAAGGGCATGGCAACACGCTCCAGTATTCTTGTGTGGAGAATCCTATGGACAGAGGAGCCTGGCGGGCTACAGTCTATGGGGTCGCAAAGAGTTGGATATGACTGAAGGGATTTGGCACGCACACACGATATTGTAATCATTATCTAGGGATGAAGGTTAACCTCTAGCATTGTCATAACCACAGGACACTATGTCTCATCATCCAGCAAACTGAATTCTTCCATGTACCCATTGTCACTGTTAGGCTGGCCAGAAGGGACCCCTGCCATGGCTCCCGAGGAGCCAGGGGAGTTCCAAGTCCAGGACCAATTCCGGTCTCTTGCTTAGGTCCCTCCTCCTGCGTGTGCCCTGAACATGGTGTGTACACCCCTGGGTTGAGGGGGTCAGGGTTTTCCTGACTTGCCTGAGGCTGAGATGTCTGGAGGTGTTGCCATGTGTGGTACTGAGGTCTCATGTTACAGGTTGGAACTGGGAAATGGAAGAAAGAAGAGGGGTCTTGGGTTAGGCCCCCCTCCACCACATTCTGGTCCAGAACTCAGAAGTCTAGGAGGTCTAAATTTTAGCCCATCCTTTTATAACATTTGGAGAAGGAAATGGCACCCTGCTCCAGAATTCTTGCCTGAGAAATCTCAAGGACAGAGGAGCCTGACGGGCTACAACCCATGGGGTCGCAAAGAGGTGGACATGACTGAGTGACTAACACCATACTTTTCATAACATTAGGAAGGCATGTTTGTCAAGGCAGAAGGATGAAATATATTTAACAGTTTGTTAGCCTGAATTTTCAGTTTTAAATGTTACACATGGGTTTTCCTTTGCATGGGCTTTCTAGTAATGAGCCCCAAGATCTTAGAGCTGGGCCTGCCTGTGTGCCCCCTCTTCTGCGGTCACAGCTAGTGACCTCTGAGACCCCCTCCATAGCTGTCTTGAAAAAGACATTTGTCCAAGATCCTTCCCATTCAGAAGGTTTGCATATTTTTAAAGACTCTAGGTCTAGAATAGAGTCCTGCTCTGTGTAAATTGTCCAAGTGGCAATGTGTGCTCTCCATGTTCAAAGTCTAGGTCAAGTCCCACCTCTTTGCCCGCATTACCCTGTCACATTTAGCACTCGGGGCACAAGTCCTGTCTTCTCTATTGGGCTGACTCCATCCCAAGCCTCGTTGTCTTTCTGCCCCCATGTCCCCACACGCAGTGCGTGAGCACGGTAGGTGCACTGCAAGTATTTGTGGAATGAGAGGTGAGCTGCCTGCAGACTAATTAGTGTTCTGTGGGCCTGTGTTGATTTTTCTCAAACTGCTGTGTCAGTAAGCTCCCCCCGCCCCCTGTCAACATATTCAGACCCTAAAGAAAATCAGGCACCCAGCCTCTAACAAGCCCAATCAAACCCAACCCTCGTTTTTATTATCTTTGGGGTGGGTTTGCTTGGGAATTTGTATCTGTCAAAAATCTTAGCGTTCGCTGCTGGGAGGCAAATTTTTTGCATTCATTTATTCTGTCAGTGGTTTGGCCCTATAAAGTGGAGGGCCAGCCTGAGGGAGAATTGTGAAAGAGCCCAAGTTAGTCTTTAGTGGTAGGAATTAAACGGCTTCTCTAGGCCTTGCCTTCCAACTTCAGCCCAGTTTACTATTGAAAATTGTGTCTCAAGGGGGTTAAAGAGAGCTGTGGGATCATACAGACTGAAAATTTTTGAGATGTATCCATTTTGTTCTCTTTTTTTTTTCCTGTTAGAGAATAATCTTTTGGGAAAAACTTGGATGGAGATCTTTAGAACCGCACAATTTTTTTAAGTTGAACTCAAGCCTCAAGTCCTGGCTTGATTCATTTTTTTCTGAACAATGGACAATAAATGCTGGTGGAGAGGCGTAAAATGCCGGGAAGAGAAAGGAGGCTGGGTGTTCCTGGGCACAGACTGGGTCACCAGACGTGTGAGGGAGGGGCCTCAGGAAGGGACAGTGCACCCCCAGCAGACCCCCAGTGCCTGCCCCAAACTGCAGGATTATCTGGTTTCTCCATTTCCTGGACTATACATTGAAGCACCTGGAACTAAGTCGTCCACAGAAATTCCTTGGCTGTACAGTGGTTAGGCGGAGAATGCAATGGCAACCCACTGCAGTACTCTTGCCTGGAAAATCCCAAGAATGGTGGAGCCTGGTAGGCTGCAGTCCATGGGGTCGCTAAAAGTTGGACACGACTGAGCGACTTCACTTTCACTTTTCACTTTCATGCATTGGAGAAGGAAATGGCAACCCACTCCAGTGTTCTCGCCTGGAGAATCCCAGGGACGGAGGAGCCTGGTGGGCTGCCGTCTCTGGGGTCACACAGTCGGACACGACTGAAGTGACTTAGCAGCAGCAGCAGCCAGTGAGTGGTTAGGACTCCAAGCTCTCACTGCCAAGGGCCCAGGTTCAATCCCTGGTCAGGGAACTAAGATCCCTCATGCTATGTGGTCAAAAAGGCAGGGAAAAAAAAATCCCCTGGGACAAGCCTTGCAGATTCAGCCATTATATATTAAGGCAAACCCTGCTCTGTCCACAGTGCTATAGTAACATCAACAAGAAGAAATGATACTGGGACTTCCCTGGTGGTTCCCTGGAGGTCCAATGGTTAAGAAGGGTTCAATCCCCGATTGGAGAACTAGGGTTGCACATGCCTCTCCGGGTGGTGAAAAAATTAAAAAAAATTTTAACTAATAAAAAAGAAGATGATGCTGGTTTAATGGCTGTCGAACATTTACAAGGAGCCAGCACTTGACGTGCCTTTCCTCATTTAATCCTCAGTATAACCGTGTGCAGTAGGCAGTGTTGCCACCCTTGTTTTACAGGTAGGGAGGCTGGAATTTAAACTGAAGAAAAGAGGTCCATGCTTCTGATTCATCATGTAAAGATGGTGTGATGGGCGTGGCCATTGTCAGCACCTGTTTGAAAGATGTTTCAGCCGTTGTTTGGTAAAGATGTGTTGAATATCATGCTGTGACCTGTACCACAGATACAGGTACATCCAAGTAGTGAAACCCCAAAAGAGCGGTCCTCAACTCCAGGATGTAGAAGTAGCTCTGTTGGGATTTGGAGATTTCATTATAATCGCTAAGCATTTGCTCACTCTCAGGTATCCTGTCTTCTCGTGACAGGCCCTGTTCACATCTTCTGAGCTCCTTCTTGCCCGTAACCTTTCTCCCATTTCTAATTAGTACCTTTGTGGTTTATAGTTACTGTATAGTACTTGAATGTATACTCAAGAGCATCGTTAGAGTTCTTAACTACCTATGGAATTACTGCTGGTGTGTGTGTATTTATGTGAGGGAGTGTATTCCAAAGCCAAAGCTATAATATGTACTGATAATAATATCAGTATGGGCTTCCCTGATAGCTCAGTGGTAAAGAATCCACCTGCAATGTGGGAGGCCTGGGTTCAATCCCTGGCTTAGGAAGATCCCCTGAAGGAGGGCATGGCAACCCACTCTAGTATTCTTGCCTGGAAAATCCCCATGGACAGAAGAGCCTGGTGGCTCAGTGGTAAAGAATTCGCCTGCCAGTGCAGGGGACTTGGGTTTGATCCCTGATCCGGGAAGATTCCCACATTCTGCAAAGCAACCAAGCCTATGGGCCACAACTATTGACCTCTTCTCTAGAGCCCAGGAGTCACAACTACTGAAGCCCGAGAACCCTAGAGCCTATGTTCCACAACAAGAGAAGTCCATGCAATGCAACTAGAGAGTAGCCCCCACTCTGCAACTAGAGAAAAGCCCTCACAGCAACAAACACCCAGAACATACAAAATAAATAAATAATTAAATAATTATAATAATATCAGTAGAATTATTTTGTCCCCTCAAACCCACCATAAAAGTTAACTATAATACCTAACCATGATATTAACTATAATGCCTATATATGAAGGCGGTTTGATTTCTACTGAGATGTTTCACAAAGCCCAGTCCTCTGGATTTCCACTCCTGTGGCCACCCTGTATTTGTGTGTGTTAGGAGCTCAGTCGTGTGCAAACTCTTTGAAACCCCATAGACTGTAGCCCTCCAGGCTCCTCCGTCCATGGAATTCTCCAGGCAAGAATACTGGAGTGGGTTGCCATTCCCTTCTCCATGTGGCCACTCTATGCAGGCATTTAAGGAAGGGGCATTTTCAGTGGGTTTGAGATTATGAAGCATTTGAGGTTGGGCCCACGGCCATCCACCTGACAGTGTGGAGAGGATATTGAAAAGCCGGAGCCATATATGATTCCACCAGCACCCAAATGTCTTGCCAGAATTTATAAGGAAAGGGCGAGATGGTTTAGTTGTGACCAAAGCCAGCCTGAGCGATCAGGGTGAGTTGAAGCCGGCTTTTTCAAAGCTATGCTGTGAGCTCAGGGCTTTCTCTCGGGAGATGATCTCCCTGTCCCTGGAGCCTCTGATGAGCCTGGTGCAGCAGGGGCTACTCTCTAGTTGCTGTGCGTGGGCTCTAGGACACATCAGCTTCAGTATTTGAGGCTCGCAGGCTCTAGAGCTGTGGCTCGTAGTTGCAGGGCACCGACTTAGTTGCCCTGAGGCATGTGGGGTCTTAGTTCCACGACCAGGGGTCGAACCTGTGTCCTCTGCATTGGCAGGCAGATTCTCAACCGCTGCACCACCAGAGAAGTTCCCCAAAAAAGACAATAAGGGAGGAATGGTAGCCCCACAGGGACTTACCCAACTGTGGGACGCTGGCCAACTGCACTGATTTTGCTGCTTTGGGGAGAAAAATGGAAATGGAGAAGAAGTTAATGACCCATTTAAGCCATTTCTTGGAATTTCATTCAGCTGGTGTTTAAGTACCCAGACCTCAAGGAACTGATAAGTAGTGTGGGGCATTTAGGAATGTAACACAGAAAATAAAGGTGGATCAAATAGAAAATTTGGCCAGCAACTTGCCAAAATCGTTCAGAAGAGCTGAATTTAGCCAGTCTGGCTCTGTGTGCATCACAGATCCTGGGACAAGGAGATGGCGCTGTCACTCAGTTGAGTGATGGCCTTTCAGAGTCCGTGGAGGGGAACCAGGGCCTCAGGAAGGAAGTGGCAGAAATGTGGAATCTTGGGGTCATCAGATGCAGACCCTGAACGAAGCCTGATCGCCTCCCAGCCCCACTCCCTAAACAGCTGTAAGCAGCCTCACGCACAGGCTACGCCTAGAGCTGGTGTGCTACCGGGTCACTTGGGAAATGACGTGTGATTCGAGATATGTTTTTAGGGCTTCTGTGTGCTGAAATGTATCCCCCTGCCCCAACCCAACTCGCCTAGCCCAGATGCTTGAAATTCCATAAAGACCAAGTTCTCGATTTGGTTGGAGTGGTCGGGGAAAGTGCTGCAGCCGCTCTCCCATCAGAGCACTAAGGCACATCTAGTGCTGAGGCCAGGAAGAATGTTAAAGGATGCTGGCTGTGACAGTGAATTTGCCCAGTGACATCAGCCGGAATCACAGTGTGGGTGTCTCCTGTCTAAACTCCTGATGGTTAATTTGTTAGACTCTGTAGTGGATGCTTTCAGGTTAAGGAGTCTCCATATTTTCCAGAAACTTCCTCTTTAAGCTTTATCCATATAATGGTTTCTCTGTAGTAAAGATATGTTCTGGGTAAGGATGTAGGCAGAGTCCAGACATGGTACCTGGCCTACAGTTCTGTTCAGTTCAGCCTCTCAGACATGTTTGACTCTTTGTGACCCCATGGACCGCAGCACACCAGGCCTCCCTGTCCATCACCAACTCCCAGAGCCTGCTCAGTCTCATATCCATCGAGTCGATGATGCCAACCAACCATGTCATCCTCTGTCATCCCCTTCTCCTCCTGTCTTCGATCTTTCCCAGCATCAGGGTCTTTTTCAATGAGTCAGTTTTTCACATCAGGTGGCCAAAGTATTGGAGTTTAAGCTTCAACATCAGTCCTTCCAATGAACACCCAGGACTGATCTCCCCTAGGATGGACTAGTTGGATCTCCTTGCAGTCCAAGGGACTCTCGAGAGTCTTTTCCAACACCACAGTTCAAAAGCATCAAATCTTCGGTGCTCAGCTTTCTTTATAGTCCAACTCTCACATCCATACATGACTACTAGAAAAACCATAGCCTTGACTAGGCAGACCTTTGTTGGCAAAGTAATGTCTCTGCTTTTTAATATGCTGTCTAGGTTGGCCATAACTTTCCTTCCAAGGAGTAAGCGTCTTTTAATTTCATGGCTTCAATGACCATCTACAGTGATTTTGGAGCCCAGAAAAATAAAGTCAGCCACTGTTTCCACATCTATTTGCCATGAATTGATGGAACCGGATGCCATGATCTTAGTTTTCTGAATGTTGAGCTTTAAGCCAACTTTTTCACTCTCCTCTTTCACTTTCATCAAGAGGCTCTTTAGTTCTTCTTCACTTTCTGCCATAAGGGTGGTGTCATCTGCATATCTGAGGTTATTGATATTTCTCCCGGCAATCTTGATTCCAGCTTGTGCTTCCTCCAGCCCAGCATTTCTCATTATGTACTCTGCATATAAGTTAAATAAGCAAGGTGACAATATACAGCCTTGACATACTCCTTTTCCTGTTTGGAACCAGTCTGTTGTTCCATGTCCAGTTCTAACTGTTGCTTCCTGACCTGCATACAGGTTTCTTAAGAGGCAGGTCAGGTGGTCTGGTATTCCTTTCTCCTTCAGAATTTTCCGAGTTTATTGTGATCCACACAGTTGGGCTTTGACATAGTCAGGAAAGCAGAAATAGATGTTTTTCTGGAACTCTCTTGCTTTTTCAATGATCCAGCAGATATTGGCAATTTGATCTCTGGTTCCTCTGCCTTTTCTAAAACCAGCTTGAACATCTGGAAGTTCATGGTTCATGTATTGCTGAAGCCTGGCTTGGAGGATTTTGAGCATTACTTTACTAGCATGTGAGATGAGTGCAATTGTGCAGTAGTTTGAGCATTCTTTAGCATTGCCTTTCTTTGGGACTGGAATGAAAACTGACCTTTTCCAGTCCTGTGGCCACTGCTCAGTTTTCCAAATTTGCTGACATATTGAATGCAGTACTTTCACAGCATCATCTTGTAAGAAGCATGAAAGAAGTGTTTAAAAGGTGAGTGGGTGAATGCTGGCTCTGGGGGTAAGAAGAGTGTCAAACGAACAGGATCAGATCCTCAGGGGTCATCTTTTTTTTTTTTTTTTTAATAAATAAGGATTCATTTACTTATTTATTTCTTTAGCTGTGTTCAGTCTTAGTTGCAGCATGAGGACGCTTTAGCTGCAGCATGTGGGATCTAGTTCCCTGACCAAGGATCAAACCCCAGGCTCACTGCATTGGGAGTATGGAGTCTTGGCCACTGGACCACCAGGAAAGTCATCTTTTAACAAGAAGCTCAGTGAGTAGAAACTGCAGGAAGTTCTTAGGGGGAAGGGGTCGTTAGCATCTGAGGATTACTTTGAGCTCACTTTAGCAGCACCTGGAATCGCTTCTCAGCCTTTTGGCTAAGATCAAGTGTAGCAGCACCTGGGCAGCTTAAAAAAAAGGGAAGGGGGTGCTGAAGCTCTACCCTAGAATAGATGGGATAGGGGAACAGAAATCAGTGTTTTCAAGTTCCCCCAGGCAGGTCCCAGGAGGTCTGATTTCCAGTAGACTTGGGTGTCTCCAAAGCCCTGCCCCTCTGGTGAAATAGAACCTAAACTTGACCCCTCTGGGGCACCCATCTGTTCAGTCGGGGAAGGAAAACAGCTGGAGGACGTGTCAAGGGGCAGGGCCTGTGGAGTGGGACGGAGTGTGCAGCTGGCGGTCACCACTGGCCCGGCACATCTTGCTCAGAGACAAGTGGAGATTCTCAAGGGGCTGAGATCACCGCTTTTATACCCCAGTGGGGATGGTGGGGGAGAGTTGTCAGGGACAGGATCCGGCTGAAGGAAAAACAGCCTTTAGGAATTCGGAAATGAGAGACTGGAGATTTGAATGTAGACTTTACTGATTTTTGGGGGGGGGGGGGGGGCATCAATTTTATTTGTATTTAAAATTTCTAATTAAAAAGCAATTCCCTTTGCCTCTAGTTGTTTTTACATTTTAAAAGCAATGTATGTGTAACCAAAAGAATAAACTTACGACACCTATAATCTCGTCATCCAGAGCTCAGCTCAGCTCACCTCCTGTTGTATAGATAACCTTCCAGACCTCTCTTCAGCACATATGTACTTTGTTCAAAACTAGGATGCTGTACCTGTTTTGGAGCCTGCTTTTTCTTTCTTTCTTTTTTTTTTTTTTTTGGAGCCTGCTTTTTCATTTTAACAGCACATACGCTTGTCCACGTCTGTAAATATTCACCTACTTCATAAGCTTGGATATCATATTTGTAGCGTAAAGTACTGAATATCTTTCAGCTATTATAAATAACTCTTCGGTGCACATTCTTGAACTATATTTGCTCACATCCTTAATTATTTCCTTAGGAGTCATTTCTAAAGGGTGGTAAGCCTTTGGAAAGCTGGGTACATACCTCCAAATTGCACAAGAAAGCTTTACTAATTTACTCTCCCATCAACAGGGTATGAAAAGGTGCCCATGGTAATTAAAGAGAGAAAGAGCCTTAGCCAATTTCACAGAGAGTATTTAACTCATTACTGAGTTCATAACTTCTTCATCTCAAATTCTGCATACAAATGGAAGTGGAACCCAGAGATTTCCTTTTAACTTTGGGTTAGTTTGGGTAAGTACATAGCCCAAAGGAGCTTTACTGCCTTTGGGATTTCCGAGGCTTTTTCCTGATGCAGTTTTCAGTGCTTACAACATAGGTCCTCATCAGAGCCTTTTTTTCAGGCTCCTCCTTGTCCTGGCCTGCTCCCAGGGAGTGCCTGGGAACCGCCAGGGGGCAGTGGGGAGCTACCGCCACACGAGGAATGTCTGGATTGGCCAAAACACAATCTTGAATAATACAATTATTCCTTTGTTATGTGTTATATCACTTCTGCTGATTGGCATTCATAATATTTATTTTTTCTGCATAATACTTCATCCCCTTCTGATTATTTTTACATTTTCCTCTATTGGGTTATATGTTGGTTGAAAAAAAAAATAACCTGATCCATATCAGCTCGTCTGCATCTAGGGGTCAGGATGCCGGGGTTCTAATCCCAGCTCTTACAGGGCACTTATCTGAGAAATGCCAGGATAGTATGTTAAAGCAGTGTGTTTTATTTCTCTTCCAACATTAGTTTAATGAAAGGGTTAAGAATATGGCCTTTGAGAATTAGGACTTAGGCAAGTTACTTAAAGTCTTTGTTCTGTGGGGATAATAATAGTACCAACTTATAAGGCTATAAGGGTTAAATGAAATAACACGTGGAAGAAAGCTTGTTACAGTGCCTGGTACAAGGTAATATTATGTCTAAAGACAACTCTTTGCTCTTCCGTGGAGTCTGCTGCCCATAGGCTTTTGCACCTACTTGCCCGCTTATGTGAATGGTAGTATCAGAGAGAATATGAATTCCAGAAATGCTGCACTGCACTGCAACGCTGGGCAGGAAAACCCTGCATCATCCTCCCCTACAGAAGAACTAAGCTATATACCAGGTTATTTTTGGTGATCAGTGTATAAACTCTAGAGGGAAGTGTTAAAATATTTGGAAGCAGATGTGATATCAGTGAGTTTTTTTTATTTGATCACTCTTATTGTATTAAGAAAATGGAGTCTTTATCAACTGGTAGACCCAGGAGGCTCAGTAGTAAAGAATACACCTGCCAATGCAGGAGAGGCAGGAGACTCAGCTTCGACCCCTCAGTTGGGAAGATCCCCTGGAGAAGGAAATGGCAACCCGCTCCAATATTCTTGTCTGGGAAATTCCATGGACAGAGGAGCCTGGTGGGCTACAGTCCATGGGGTCACAAAGAGTCAGACATGATTGAGCCCAGGACCACCCACTGCCAGCAGATGGACCCGCTGGCTCTATCCACTGTCTTCCCAAAAGGCTGTGGTTATCCTTGCTCTTGTCCTAGGCCAGCAAGAGTAGGGTCTTCAGTTTGCACCTAGAACTTGGGGAGCAACACTTAGAGGGTAGAAGCACTTATGTGTCTGATTCTGTTAACTCTGAAACACCCTGCAATAACCATCAAGCACCTCTCAAATGACGTGCTGTGCCAAGGACTGTGGCCACCCAGGGCACAAACAAGTTTTAGTTTCTGAGCCCTAGAAGCTTCAGGGGAGATGAGGGAGCATCCAGGAGCCTTGCTATGAGCAGGGAAGTCAGTGAGGGTGACAAGGTATGCACATGACTTGCAAGAGGGGCTTGGAAGCCATTGCAAGGCCTGGGATGATAGAGATGGGAAAAATACTGAGGTGGCCCATGGACAGGGCTTAGCCAGCAAACAGTGAGGAAAAGGGTGGAGGGAAAGATTTCTGAGGTTTGGCCCGGGAGAGCACAAGAGGATGGTGGGCCTGGGTGAGAAGCATTTGGGAATAAAATAGTGGTGTATCTTGGGCCATGTTGACTCCAGGGTTTGTGTGCAGACCTCTCCCAGTTCCTAAGGTGGCTGCTTGAAACTTGGTATACCCTCTGGATGCCCATAAACACATGAATGTCCCTGTGTTCCTCAAATGTCCCTTATGTGCATAATCATTACCACATAGCACCTATGGCATTTACTTAATATTTTTCTTTGAACTGACTCACTTTATCTGTACTTTTTAAAATGGAACTTTGTTGAAAGCAACCATGTCCAAGAAACCAGTTTTCCACATCTGTATATTGGGCTGGCCAAAAGTTCCATTCAGGTTTTTCCATAACATCTTAACAAAAAAAACCCAAACGAACTTTTTGGCCAACCCAACAAATACACACACACACACACACACACACACACACACACACACATATATGTATTCTAATATCTTAATGTCTATTAAACTATTCATTTTAATAATAAAAATAGGAGAGGTTGGAACTTCCCTGGTGGTCCAGTGATTAAGACACTGTGATTCCACTGTTGGGTGCTAGACCCCTGGTTTAGGAACTAACATCCCACATGCTGCATGGAGCCAAAAAATAGGAAAAAAAATGTTGTTGTTCAGTCGCTCAGTCGTGTCTTACTCTTTGCGACCCCATGAACTGCAGCACACCAGGCTTCTCTGTCCATCACTATCTCCCTGATTTCCTCAAACTCATGTCCATTGAGTCAGTGATGCCATCCAACCATCTCATCCTCTGTTTCCCCCTTCTCCTCCTGCCCTCAATCTTTCCGAGCATCAGGGTCTTTTCCAATGAATTGGCTCTTCACATAAGGTGGCCAAAGTATTGGGAGTTTCAGCTTCAGCAACAGTCCTTCCAATGAATATTCAGGGTTGATTTCCTTTAGGATTGACTGGTTTGATCTTCCTTTCAAGGGACTCTCAAGAGTCTTCTCCAACACCACAGTTTGAAAGCGTTAATTCTTCAGTGCTCAGCCTTCTTTATGGTCCAACTCTCACATCCATACATGACTACCATAGCTTTGACTATACAGACCTTTGTTGGCAAAGTTATGTCTTTGCTTTTTAAAACTGTCTAGGTTTTAAAAAATAATAATTTAAAAAATTAGCGACGTTTTTTAATAGAATTGAGATGGGAATTGGGAATGAGGTGCTATAGTCTTTCATGAAGTGAGGAGGAGGAGGCATGAGTGGGTATCGCGATACCGTGTGCCTGCTTAGTTGCTCAGTCGAGTCCGACTCTGTGCAGCCCCGTGGACTGTGACCCAGCAGGCTGGTCTGTCCGTGGATTCTCCAGGCAAGAATACTGGAGTGGGTTGCCATTTCTTCCTCCAGGGAATCTTCCGAATCCAGGGATCAAATGCATCTCTCCTGCACTGGCTGGTGAATTTTTTACCACCGAGCCACCTGGGAAGCCCTGTGATAATGTATATAAAGTATCAAAATACAGTATACCCACCAGAAACATTACTTTCTTAGCCCTCCCACTATCCTGTTCTAATTTCCTCCACCTTTGCTTCCATATGAATATGAAATCATTTTTGGTTCCCTCTACGTGACTAACCCACTCGAGAACACACAGCAGAGTCAGATGCATGAGCCGGCCTCCTGGGTCCTTTATCAGGAGTCACTGGGTAGAGGTGGCTGGTGTGGCCTTATTATTCTCAGCATCCTCTCTTGCTTGTGGGGTCTGAGGTCTCTCCCAGAGCTGCCTACCTATTTAGGGACCTCCGCAGACGTTTCCCAGTTCCTGGTGCCCAGGAGTTGTTGATTTTGGCCAGCTGCTGGGCTTGCGGGAGCCAGGGAGAGGACTTCTGGAGAGAGGCCCTTGGAGCTCGGGCTCTGGGAGGCAGCTCGGACCCGCCTGGCTGTTCCTTTGTGTTGTGTGCTTTATTGGCCCCAGATAAGCACTTCCTGTTCCCCATTGATTATCCGCAGATCCTGCTTCCTGTCTCCTCAATACCTGGGATGCCTTCCAGCTTCTCCTCCCACAGGGAAAATCCATAAACTTCAGAATTCCCAGGCCTGCTTTTGGTCAATGGGCTTTGCAGTCATTACTGGTCTTGCTGTCCAGTCATATTGTCTGTGGCTCCTTCCCCTCTGTCTAGGAACTTGGTTTCTCATTGTGCTGGCCAGGAGGGCAATGTTCATGAGGCCTGATCCCACCTCTCCCTCTTGCCAGCCAGAATGTCCATATCTACCTTCAGGCTTAGATCAGAATAAGGAGACTGTACCTCACAGATCGATTTTAACCATAGTTAGGGGCTGCCTGGTGTACGGGGTTGAAGATTCTGAGGGTCTTACCCAACATTATTTGGGAAGAGTGATATGATCTATTAACAGTGTCTGCAGTGGGTCCACGAGGGGTGTGTGGCAGTACCCATGTCCATATTTGCTATCCCAAGATTGTTGTTGTTTAGTCGCTAAGTTGTGTAGACTCTTTGAGACCCTGTGGACTGTAGCCCACCAGGCTCCTCCATCCATGGGATTTCCCAGGCAAGAATAATGGAGTACAATGCTATTTCCTTCTCCAGGGAATCTTCCCAACCCAGGGATGGAACCTGTGTCTCCTGCATTGGTAGGTGGATTCTTTACCATTGAGCCACTTGGGAATCCCTAGATTCCAAGATGAAGTGGAAGCCTCTAGAGGACAGAGAGCATTCCCTGTACTCTCGGAGTCATATCATAAAAGTCCAAAGCCCCATATTTCCCATGCCAGCTGGACCATCAACTAGTTTATGACCTTGAGTAAATCCAAGAGCGTTCAGCAGGCTCAGTGTCCTCATCTTTATTTTTTTAATATTTTTTTTTAATGTGGACCATTTTTAAAGTCTTTATTGAATTTATTACAGTGTTACTTCTGTCTTACCTTTAGATGTTTTGGCCAGAAGACATGTGGGGTCTTAACTGCCAGATCAGAGATCAAACTCGCACCCCCTGCACTGGAAGCGTAGGTTTTTGTTTGTTTGTTTTTTAATTTATTTTTTAATTGAAGGATAATTGCTTTACAGAATTTTGTTGTTTTTTGTCAAACCTCAACAATGAATCAGCCATGGGTATACATACATCCCCTCCCTCTTGAACCTCCTTCCCCATCCCACCCCTCTAGGTTGACACAGAGTCCATGGAAGGCTAAGTCTTAACCACTGGATTACCAGGGAAGTCCTAGGAAGGAAGGTTCTTTTTTTTTTTTTTTTTTTTTTTTTTAATTTTTTTAGGCAAAATAAACAAGTGGGACCTAATTAAACTTAAAAGCTTTTGCAGGAAAAAAAAAAAAAGCTTTTGCTGAGCAAAGGAAACTACAAAGAAAAAAATGAAAAGACAACCCACAGAATGGGAGAAAATAATAGCAAATGAAACAACTGACAAAGAATTAATTTTCAAAATATACAAGCAGCTTGTACAACTCAATACCAGAAAAACAAACAACCCAATCATTAAGTGGGAAAAAGACCTAAACAGACATTTCTCCAAAGAAAACATCCAGATGACTAACAAACACATGAAAACATGCTCAACATCGATCATCATTAGAGAAATGCATATTAAAACTACAGTGAGTCCCAGTGAAGAAATATTCACAAGTCTTACTTCCTGTCCTAGTCCCAGAGCCTGTAAAGGTGAACCCACTGGGGCTGGCTGGGGGAGAAGAGGAAAGCTCGTTCCAGAGGGAACTGTCTGAGGGATCATGAGAATTTCTAAACAAGAAAAAGAGGGGAATCAATGACTGGTTTATTTATCTGAAAAGCAGATTTTTTTTTTTCTGCCCCCCACCCCCCACCCAGGAAAAAAAAAAAAAAACTACAGTGAGATACAAGCTCATACCAGTCAGAATGACCGCCATCAAAAAGTCTACAAATAATAAATACTGGAGAGGGTGTGGAGAAAAGGGACCCTCTTGCATTGCTGGTGGGAATGTAAGTTGGCACAGTCTTTATGGAAGATGGTATGGAGATTCCTTTAAAAAAAAAACAACAACAAAAAACAAACTAGGAATAAAACCACCATATGACCCAGCAATCCCACTCCTAGGCATCTACCCTGAGGAAACCAAAATTGAAAAAGACACATGTATCCCATTGTTCATTGCAGCACTATTTACAATAGCTAGAACATGGAAGCAACCTAGATGTCCATCGACAGATGAATGGATAAAGAAGCAGTGGTACATATATAAAATGGAATACTGCTCAGCCATAAAAAAGGAATACATTTGAGTCTAGAACCTATTATACAGAGTGAAGTAAGTCAGAAGGAGAAATATAAATACCGTATGCTGACACATATATACAGCATCTAGGAAGATGGCACTGATGAATTTATTTTTAGGGCAGCAATGGAAAGAACAGACCTATGGACACAGCGGGGGGGAGGAGGGAAAGGGTGAGAGGTATGGAGAGAGTAACGTGGAAGTTTACAATACCATATGTAAAAGAGCTAGCCAACGGGAATTTGCTATACGACTCAGGGAACTCAAACAGGAGCTCTGTGAAAATCTAGAGGGGTGGGATGGGGAGGGAGGCTCTGCAGGGAGGGGAGGACATGGGTGTACCTATGGCTGATTCTTTTTGATGTTTGACAGAAAACAGAAAAATTCTAGAAAGTAATTATCCTTCAATTAAAAAATAAAGTGGCAGAAAAAAAAAATTTGGCAGTACCACATAGCATGCAAGATCTTAGTTCCCCAACGAGGGATTGAACCCTCACCCTCTGCATTGAGAGCTCAGAGTCTTAACCACTGGATCGCCAGGAATGTCCCTCTCCATCTTTAAAATGAGAATGATAGTATCTGCTTTATCCTTATCCAGGGGTCAGCAAGATCAAATGAGTTAACTAAAGTGCTTTCACAAGTAAGTGACTGCCGAAGTGTATTCTGCCTGCATGCCCCAGCTCAGATGCCGTCTCCTGTGTGAAGTCTTCAGTGTTTCCATGAGGATCCTGCCCACTGCAATCCTCTTCTCTGAACCTGTCATCTGCTGCTTATATTCCAGTTGTTTATACGCCTTTAAAAAAAATCTCCCCTGTGACATATCATGCACATAAACCACCACCTGATAGAGGAGGTACCCATTAAACATTTATGGAGTGTTTTGCACAGAGCTTTTGCTGCCTTTTGGTCAGTTTTATAAGTACAAGTAGGCAGTTCTGTGAGAATGAGAAGACACCTGGTAGTTTTAAATAGCATAGTTTTATGTTTTAGAAGGTTTCCCTGGTGGCTCAGACAGTAAAGAAACTGCCTGCAGTGCAGGAGACCTGGGTTCTATCCCTGGGTCAGAAAGATCCCCTGGAGAAGTGAGGGAATGGCAACCCATTCCAGTATTCTTGCCTGGGAAATCCCATAGATAGAGGAAGCTGGTGGGCTACAGCCCATGGGTTCACAAAGAGTCGGACACAACTAAGCACGCATTTATGGGCACTGAAAATGTTTTAGAAAGATATTTCCGGAGGGCCAATGAAGGGTGAGCTGGAAGAGATGGATAGAGAGACAGATGCATTGGTGGCATTGTGGAAGAGGACTGGGACCCCATAATCTCCATCCAACAACCTGTTCTTTGATGTGGACAACAGACATTTTTGTCAGTCTGGGGCCAAATGACCTGCAGCCCACACCTCACCCCTTTCTCTGTCCATGCAATTATCCTGGCAAGAATATTGGAGAGGGTTGCCATTTCTTCCTCCAGTGAATCTTCCTGACCCAGGGATCGAACCTGGGTCTTCTGCATCGGCAGCCGGGTTTTTTACCACTAGGCCACCTGAGAAGGCTCGCCTCCTGGATAGTCGAGCAAACACTGAACAGGAGCCAGGAGACCAGATGCAGATCCTGCAGTGGCCTAGCTGTGAAATAGGGAGGACCTGAACCCTAGAATCTAAAAAGATGCTCAGGATCCATGGAACTTGGTGGTCAACAGGAGATGGCGGGGTGGCTGAAGGCATTAAGGTGGTGGATTTGGGGGTTTCTAGTTGGGGAAACTGAAGGTGCAGTTTGGGGGGTGAAAATAATCAAGAGCTGCTATTATTTTCATAGCTTTGCTTACGATTTTAATAGTATACTTTATGCTGCGTGCTGCACTATGCTTAGTTGCTCAGTCATGTCTGACTCTTTGCGACCCCATGGACCACACCTGCCAGGCTGTGTGGAAATGTCAAATGAGTAAGAAAGGCACAACAAAGAAAGTAAAATTGCCCGAAATGCCAAAACCCAGTGAGAACTTTTTGGTGACTCTCCTTCTGGGTCCCACAGCTGGCCTTTCTCTCTGAACAGTTTGCCCAAGACACTTACATAGGTCAGTAAGCGTAGAACAACGAGGGGGCACACAGAGCTGAGAGCCACAGGAGCCACAATGGGGGAGGGCTTACGGGCAGGAAATGTGTTTCCCCAGAGATGTCCATAGGATTTGGCAGATAAAAAGCCAGTTGCCTTTATTTTCTTTCTCAGGTCATCAGGGGCCTGGTAGTAACGAGATGGGTGGGAAGTGGAAGTGGAGTGGCTTCTGGGCTGCCTGCTGCCTTTGCACATGTCCACACCCCATAGACCACGCGTCCTGAGCTCCCATCAGACCTGCCTGCCTCCCTTCCTAGTGAAAGTTGAATACGACAAAGACTGCACAGTTCTCTGGAATTACGAGGAACCCCGGAGACCCCTCTCCTAGGCTTCCTCCCACCTGCCTCTACACCTGCTCGTTTCTCGCTCTCAGCCTTTCTCTGCCCCTGCCCCACCCCCACTGTAAAGCCCTTTTTGGCTGCACATGTTTTTTCTGTCTTTCAAATCAGTACCTGTCCATATGACAATTCCCAGCCTCACTTATAAGAGAAATGCAAATGTAAAACTATGGTGAGCTCCTGTTTTTCACCTGCCCACCTGGCAAAGATCATTGCATTGAATAACACTCTGTGGGCAGGGGCTTGGGGAGATGAGCTCCCTTGTGCATTGCTGGTAAGGGTGTAGACAGGGAGGTCTTTGGTAATACTCTCCAAAAGCCAGGAGTCCAGGGACTTCCCTGCTGGTCCAGTGGCTAAGACTCTGTGCTGCCAATTCAGGGGACCGGCTTTTGATCCCTGGTCCAGGAACTAGATCCCACATGCCACAATTAAGAGATCCTATGTGCTGCAACTAAGATACGGAGTAGCCAAATAAAATAAATATTTTTTTAAAAAGCCAAAGGTGCATACCTTTGACCTAGCAGTTCCCTCGCAACTGGAAATAGGTACTACAACTGTACTCAGACATGAGGAATGTGATGAGGTTATTCATGGTGGCAAAAGACTGGGAAGCACCTGTATGTCTGTGACTATACAGCTGGTTAGAAGGTTGTGTTACCTTCATGCTGTGGACAACATGGGCCGTTACCAGAATGAGGCAGCTCTGCGTGTGCCGATGTGTGATCAGCCCCAGGTGCGCATGATGGTGGTACAAGGGCCGAGGCCATAGCAGGGCCGTGGCAGATGATTGTACCTGGAGGCGGGGGTGTGCTGTCAGTATATACCAGACGTGGCCACAGCAAGACCAGAGCTAGAAGGGAGAGGAGAAGGGGTCAGGCAGGGGTCCGCCCAGGGAACAGATGGCCAGGTCTTCAACACAAGTCCCTGTGAAGAAGCTTCTTTCTCTGTGATATGTCCGTTGTCAGGCAGTGAGCACAGAAACTGCCTGGGCCCAGCAGCGTGCATGCATGCTAAGTTGCTTCAGTTGTGTCAGGCTCTTTGCGACCCCATGGACCGTAGCCTGCCAGGCTCCTCTGTCCATGGGATTCTCCAGGCAAGAATACTGGAGTGGGTAGTCATGCCCTCCTCCAGGGTATCTTCCCGACCCAGGGGTTGAACCCACATCTCCTGTGGCTCCTGCGTTGCAGGTGGATTCTTTGCTGCTGAGCCACTGGGGAAGCTCCTGGGCCCAGCAGGCCCAAGGTCAAAGCCACTGCAAGAGGGTACATAGGACACAGGAGGCGCGTAACTCCAGACTTGGAAATGAGGACCCAAAAGCAGTTTGACTCTGACTTTTCTGGAAAGCCCAGGTCTCCGTCCCAGAGGCCCTTTTACCACAGAGTGGGAGCACCCACAGCTCCGGGGACAGAGTTCCCCTGCTCCCTCCAGGAGGAGGACACTGCAGTCAGGAAGACGTGCCTGGTCGGGTGTCCTGCTCTCCCTCAAGACCACTTCAGCTGAGGACCACGCCTGGCAGCCTTCCCACCACCTGTGGACACAGCCAGCAGCCCCAGCCAGTTGGGGCAGACCTGAGACTCCCTCAGCTTCTCCTGCCCGCAGGCCCTGGTGTTGCCCCAGCCAGTCATAAGCATCTCTTCTCCACACTGCGGTCGGCGACTCACCGTGGGAGCTCACAGTCAGCCACAGTGGGAAGATTTTTACCATGAATGCCAGCAAGTGCTGCAAAGCAGGCTTCATCTTTCTGTTTTCACTTAGACAGCCAGTTGTTAAATGTTTACCTGTACAGGATCTCTCTCCGCAGAGCACCCGGAGATGAGTGAGGGGCTGAACCCTATTAATTAGCTCTTCCCTGCCCCTGGGAAAAGTGCAGGTAAGAGGCTCATTGCACAAAAATTACTACGTTTTAGTGACTAAACACATATTTCCTGAGAGCTTGTCATGTGCCCGACCTTGGTCCTCTCCTGGATGACCAGTCCTGTAAATAAAACCCCTTTATTCCCATTTTACTGGAGAGAAAGCAGAGGTTATTCAAGGTCAAGAAATGTCCTCAGGAGCACAGCTCGGAAGTGAGGGGTCAGATTCCCCAAGTTCTGCATCCATTGAGCCCCTCAACTCAGGCTCTACTCCCGGGCAGCCCCTGCACTTTAGACAAGCATTTGATTTCTCTTCCATTGAAGGCCATCTGGTTCAGGTCCCAAGCTTCAGGCTGATGAAGTGAAACAGTCTCATTTTAAAAGGTGAGATGACCTAGTTCAGAGAGGTTAGAGAGAGCCTGGAACCCAGCTCTCTCACCTTTTGTGGTCTGTCCTTTCACCACTAGAAATTGGCCTCTGGTGGAGATATTTTTTAAAACAACTCTTTCTTCAGCTCTGGTGTTGTTCAGTTGCTAGGTCCTGTCCGCCTCTTTGCAACCCCATGGACTGCAACACGCCAGACTCCTCTGTCCTCCACTATCACCTGGAGTTTGCTCAATGTCCATTGAGTCAGTGATACTATCTAACCATCTCATCCTCTGTCACCCCCTTATCCTCCTGCCCTCAATCTTTCCCAGCATCAGAGTCTTTTCCAGTAAGTCAGCTCTTCGAATCAAGTAGCCAGAGTATTAGAGCTTCAGCATCAGTCCTTCCAATGAATATTCAGGGTTGATTTCCTTTAGTACTGACTGGTTTGATCTCCTTGCTGTCCAAGGGACTCTCAAAAGTCTTCTCTAGAACCACAGTTCGAAAGCATCAATTCTTTAGCGCTCAGCCTTCTTTATGGTCCAACTCTCATATCTGTACATGACTACTGGAAAAAATATAGCTTTGACTATATGAAGCTTTGTTGGCAAAGTGATGTCTCTGCTTTTTAATACGCTGTCTAGGGTTGTCAAAGCCTTTCTTCCAAGAAGCAAGCATCTTTTTATTTTGTGGCTACAGTCACCGTCCGCAGTGGTTTTTCAGCCTAAGAAAATAAAATCTGTCACTTTGGAGTTCCCTGGCGGTCCAGTGGTTAAGAATCTGTGCTTCCAATATAGGAGGCACTGGTTTGATCCCTGGTTGGGGAACTAAGATCACACAAGCTACAAGGTGTGGTCAAAAAAAGGGGGAAAACAATCTGGTAGGCAAAATGGCCAGATTCTCTGAATTGGGAGGGGAAGAGAATAGTTTGAGGCCATCCAGGAAAGAAGGGGAATTACTGGGGGAAAGGGCAGGAAATGGGTATTTATGGGGAAAGTGAAACCCAGCCAGCCCACTCTTGTTTTTGCGTTTACTCTACAGTCATGGAATGTTCTTGGAGCCCCTCTGATGCCAGCGCACAGAGGGGCTCCAAAAATATTTATTGACTAAGTTGCTGTGACAGGTGCTGGAGAGACAAAATTCCCTTCCCTGGCTTAAAACACTAGCCAAATGTGGTTCTGAATAACTTTTCCAAGGAAAATTGGGTCTGTCGTATTAAATTGAAAAGTCGCTTATCATAGGGCTTTATAGGTTTATTAATTGGATTTATTTGTAACAACTCACCTATCAACAAAACTTCAAGAAGGAACACGGCCATCTACACTTGAGCAAAACCAAAAAAGGTGATTGTATTGGGGGTTTAGTGGTATTCAGAAAATTAAGCAGATGCAAAAACTACTCATCTATAGATAAAGGAAATAAGGGATAAGAGTGTAAACCTTGTTTTTTATACTTTTGCTCCTGTAACTGTGTCTAATCCATCAAGTTTGGGAACCAGTTCTTCTAATGCATGCTCAGTCACTCAATCGTCTCCGACTCTTTGCAACCCCATGGAGTATGATCCTCTGTCCATGGGACATTCCAGGCAAGAATATTGGAGTGGGTTGCCATTTCCTCCTCCAGGGGATCTTACAGCCCAACAATCAAACCTGGGTCTCCGGTGTCTCCTCCATTGCAGGCATATTCTTTACCACTGAGCCACTGGGGAAGCCAGTTCTTCTACTACTTTCTTTTTTTTTTTCCCCATTTATTTTTATTAGTTGGAGGCTAATCACTTTACAATATTGTAGTGGTTTTTGCCATACATTGACATGAATCAGCCATGGATTTACATGTGTTCCCCATCCCGATCCCCCGTCCCACTTCCGTCTCCACCCGATCCCTCTGGCTCTTCCCAGTGCACCAGCCCCGAGCACTTGTCTCATGCATCCAACCTGGGCTACTTTCATTTTATCTTTTTCAGCGACTTTTTTTTTTAATTCAGCTGTGCCAGGTCTTAGTTGCAGTATTCGGGATCTTTTATCTTCCATTGTGGCGTGTGGGATCTTCTTAGTTTTGTTGTTGTTCAGTCTCTCAATCATGTCTGACTCCTTGCGACCCTATGAACTGCAGCATGCCAGGCTTCCCTTCACTATCTCCTGGAGTGTGCTCAAACTCATGTCCATTGAGTCAGTGATGCCACTCAACCATATCATCCTCTGTCACCCACTTCTCCTCCTGCCCTCAATCTTTCCCAGCATCAGGGTCATTTCCAATGAATTGGCTCTTCATAAGGTGGCCAGAATACTGGAGCTTCAGCTTCAGCATCAGTCCTTCCAGTGAATATTCAGGGTTGATTTCATTTAGAATTGACTGGTTTGATCTCCTTGCAGTCCAAGGGACTCTCAAAAGTCTTTTGCAGTGCCACAATTTGAAACCATCAATTCTTCAGCACTCAGCCTTCTTTATGGTCCAGCTCTCACATCCATACATGATTACTGGAAAAACCATAGGTTTGATAAATGGGCTTTTGTTGGCAAAGTGATGTCTCTACTTTTTAATACACTGTCTAGGTTTGTCATAGCTTTTCTTCCAAGGAGCAAATGTCTTTTGGGTGCAGTCACCATCCGCACTGATTTTGGAACCCAAGAAAATTAAGTCTGTCACTGTTTCCATTTTTTTCCCCATCTATTTGCCATAAAATAGGATGGGACTGGATGCCATAATCTTTGTTTTTTCAATGTTGGGTTTTAAGCCAGCTTTTTCACTCTTCTCATTCACCTTCATCAAGAGGCTCTTTAGTTCTTCTCTGCTTTCTGCCATTAGGGTGGTGTCATCTGCATATCTGAGGTTATTGATATTTCCCCCTCCAATCTTGATTCCAGCTTGTGCTTCATCCAGCCCAGCATTTCGCATGATGTACTCCTCATGTAAGTTCAACTATAGCCTGAATGTACTCCTTTCCCAATTTGGAACCAGTCCATTGTTCCGTGTCTTGTTCTAACTGTTGCTTCTTGACCTGCATACAGGTTTCTCAGAAGGCTGGTAAGGTGGTCTGGTATTCGCCTCTCTTTAAGGATTTTTACACAGTCACTGTCATCCATACAGTCAAAGGCTTTAGCGTAGTCATTGAAGCAGAAGTAGATGTTTCTATGGCATTCTCTTGCTTTTTCTATGATCCAGCGGATGTTGACAATTTGATCTCTGATTCCTCTGCCTTCTCTAAATCCAGCTTGTATTTTTTTTTTGTTACAGCATGCGAACTCTTAGTTGTAGTGTGTGGGATTTAGTTCCCTGACCAGAGATCAAACCCAGGCATCCTGCTTTGGGAGTGCAGCATCTTAGCCACTGGACCACCAGGGAAATCCCTATGGTACAATTATTGATGTTAAAAATCGCCTTTAAAAGGAATTGGAGAGTGTTTTGCATGGTGTCCTTGTCGCTGTAGGGTGCATGGTCATCTGCCTTTGGGGGTGGGTCTCTGGCCTGTGTTCCTGGGTGGCTGGCCCACCATATGATCTGGGAGGGAGGCTTGGGAAGGTCTTTTCTGTATTAAAAGGAGCCCAATTCTAGTGTCCCAGAATCTTCATTCACCATGAGGGACCAGAGAGGCAGGAAAGACTGGTCACCTAAGCTGGTGAGCTGCTCCAACACATGAAAACCATGAGACAGGAAAGGTAGAGACAGGGGCCCTTTCTTTCTATGCCAGGTCTGCCCCTCCCCGCAAGGAGAAGAAGAGGGATTCTGTGGAGTGGAGCTGACTTGCCTTCTGGCTTCCGGCTGTAAGGAGCCCCTAACTGGGAACACTGATGTTGCATCTTTACCATGAGGCTTTGCTTCCTCTCTTGCCTGGCCATGCTTACAGGGTTTTCTGTGAGAACACTTAGATGGGGGAGAATGTGGGCATTGCCAAGAGTCCTGGAGTGTCCTGTCTCCATCACAGCAAGTTTGGAACTGGGGGGCCTGGCTAGGGAAGGGGCTGTCCCTACCTTCTGGGAGGCAGAGGGTTAATCTCCAGAGCTCATTGGCAGTTCTGCCTCTGGACAGGGCATGCTGGGATTTCCTCCCAGCTGTTTTACATCATGAAGATTTGTGTGCTGGGGAAATTCCAGGGCACAGCTGCAATTAATCTGCTGCACAGTCTCCAGGCGAAACACGGTTCTACGGGCCCAGCGCTCTACCTCCCTCCAGGAGGAGGGCTCCGGTTCTCCAGTGAGAGACCCTACCCAGGGACCCTTCCCCAGGCTGGACCTGAGCGGAAACTGCCCACCTGTGCTGTTCTTAGTCGCTCGGTTGTGACTGACTCTTTGTGACCTCATGGACCGTAGCCCGCCAGGCTCCTCTGTCCCTAGGATTTCCTAGGAAAGAATATTGGAGTGGGTTGACATGCCCTCCTCCAGGGAATCTTCCCAACCCAGGGTTTGAACTCAGGTCTCCTACATTGCAGGTGGATTCTTTACTGTCTGAGCCACGAAGGAAGCCCCTTCCCACCTGGCCAAGGGCTATCCCCACAGAGGGGGCTGGGGAGGGGCCCAAGATGCTGAAAGGATCCAGAACATTCAGAAAAAGAGCAGGAGCACCCCTTACAAATAATAAGGCCAAAATAACACTGATAGTGGGGCTTCCCAGCTGGCACTAGTGGTAAAGAACCTGCCTGCCAATGATGTAAGAGACACAGGTTCAATCCCTGGTCAGGAAGGCCCCCTGGAGAAGGGCATGGTAAACCACTCCAGTACTCTTGCCTGGAGAATTCCATGGACAGAGGAACCAGGCAGGCTACAGCCCATGGGGTTGCAGAGAGTCAGATGTGACCAAGCCCACAGGCAGGCATTGCTGATAGCAACATTGGATAAAGACATCAGCAAGGAAGGAAGAAAGCAAGGGAGGAAGGAAGGAAAACTGTTCAGTCTCACTTAAGAATATAGAAGTAAAAATCTGAAAATATTCATGTTTACCATTGTACAATACATACAAGTACAAACAAGCCACAGTGATAGAATAGGATTTACCTGGAGAATGCGAGGGTGCTTCAATGTAAGGAAATCTGTTTCTAGGTATAATCTCCGGTCTGAGTCAAATAAGAGAAACCACCTTTTCGGTGGATCCTAAGAGAAGTCAACAATTGTCCCAGTGAAAGATATTTGAAAATAGGAATAGAATCATCCTTCCTTAACAAGGTAAAGACATGTTCTAAACCACAGCCTCACTCTACTTAACTGAACCACAATACCAGATCTTCCTATATACGTATGTATGTATATGTATGTATGTATATAACTGAATCACTGTGCTATACGCCTGAAACTGACACAACAGTGTAAATCAACTATAAAAAAGTAGAGGCAGGAAACTTCCCTGGTGGTCCAGTGGCGAAGACTCCACGTTTCCAATGCCGGGGGCACTGGTTTGATCCCTAGTTAGGGAACTAAGATCCTACGTGCTGCACGACCTGGCCAAAAGAAAAGAAGATTTTTTAAAAAAACACTTAAAAAACCTCAAGTGTGTTCCATGGAACCCTCACACCCGGAGAAGAGTTTCCCAGATTCAATAAGATTGGGAAGCTGCCTACCCGGCCTGTCTCAGAAAGTCATTGCACACAACAGCATGTTAAGTAGCATTTGTAAGTCGAGGGTTAGCAGTCCTCACCATTTGGGTCTTCACCATTCTTTCTGTTTTTTTGAGAGTCAAAAGAGAGTGCTTATCCCATAATCGGTGACTCTTGTTATTGCTTGGCCATCGGTGCATTGAGGCCCCCCAGGTCCCTTGTGTTCCATCCCACTGAGCATCCCCTAGTAGGGAGGTGCTGAAGTCCGACCATGATACACTGGTCAGGAGCCAGCTGTGGCCAGTTGGATGGAGCCTAGGCTGGGCTTGGAGAAACCAGCAGTTTTCCTTTGCCCACATGCCATCACTATGCAGAGCATCTAGGCTCAGCCACACATCTCTTAATCCCCAAGAACATGTTCTCCACCAATGAGTGATGAGCCCCATGGGGCTGGCCGCTTGCACATGAGAATTACAGCCAAGAGAGATTTATTTCCGCTGAACATCGGGCTGAGCCTGGCTTAGGAATTCAGGAGTGCACAGGCACCTCCAAAGGTCTGGGGATGCAGTTGGGAAGGCTTACAGGGGGGTGTTGCTGGCTCCTTCTGTCCCAGCCTGTGGTGCTGGGAAGCTCAGCTGTCCCTTTAGAAGGCTCCTTTCCTCGGAATTATGATGTAGAGATATTCCATGACAGCAAGCTGCAGGGGCTCCAACCCTTACAGGTCTCTCCCCACTCCTTACCCCCACCACTGGTTTCAAAATCTTAAAAAAAAAAAAAAAACTAAGAAAAACAGCCAAAGAGAAGAAGGAGGGAAATGACAGCCCTCCATTTCCCTACCTTTTGGAATGAACTGTTTCTGAACCCAGGCCCACCGTGTGCCACACCCTCAACCTCCGTGATCGGCTGGAGCTGGAAGGGTCCTGGGAAGATGCATACTCTCCCCTGAACCCCCTCTCCACGCCTGCCTGCTGTATCTGTGAGGAGCCAGACTTCAGCAGTGGACCAGGCTAAAGATCTTTTAGCCACCCTCCAAGCTTCCAGGTTTCAGCTATAATTAGTGAGAATGGACCCTGTGTGCGGGAAAGGGATCCCTCCTACACTGTTGGTGGGAATGTAAGTTGGAGCAGCCACTCTGGAATAACTAAAAACGGAGTTACCTTATGATCCAGCAATCCCACTCCTAGGCATATATCTGGAGAAAACTGTAATTTGAAAAGATACTTGCACCCCCACGTACATAGTAGCACTATTTACAGTAGCCAAGACACGGAAGCAACCTCAACATCCGTTGACAGATAAATGGATAAAGAGGATGTGGTACCTATACACTGTGGAATGTTGTTGTTGTTGTTTAGTTGCTAAGTCGTGTCTGACTCTTTTCGGCCCCATGGACTGTAGCCCACCAGGCTCCTCTGTCCATGGGATTTTCTAGGCAAGAATACTGGAGTGAGTTGCCATTTCCTTCTCTGGGGGATCTTTCCAACCCAGGGTCAAACATGCTCTTCCTTCTTGGCAGGCAGATTCTTTACCTGAGCCACCTAAGAAGCCCATGATGAAATATTACTCAGCCATAAAAAATAGTAAAATAATGCTATTTGCATCAATATAGATGGACCTAGATATTATCATAGTAAGTGAAGTAACTCAGACAAAGACAAATACTATATGATATCACTTTTGTGGAAATCTAAAATATGATACAAATGAACTTACTTACAAAACTAAACAGACTCACAGACTTAGAAAATAAACTTATGGTCACCAAAGGTGAAAAGGGGTAGGAGAGGGCTAAATTAGGAATTTGGGAGTAGCTGATACAGACTGCCATGTATAAAATAGACAGAGTCCTACTGTATAGCACAGGGAATTGTATTCAATATCGTACAATAACCTATAATGAAAAAGAATGTATACACACACACACACACAAACACACAGATAGGCAGTTTTGCCCCTCCCAGAGATACTAGTGAAGTCTGGAAATTTGGCAAAGTCTGGAGGCATTTTCGGTTATTATAACCAGGCAGAAGAGTGAGTGCTACTGGTATTCAGTAGGTAGAAGCCAGGGATGCTGCTAAACATCTTCAAATGCACAGGACAGCCCCCACAACAAAGACCTCTGTAGCCCCAAATGTCAATGGTGTAGCAGTTGAGAAACTGCAAGAATCCTACGAGCTTGCTATATCTACCAGCCCATAAGGTCAGCAGATAGTATTCTTAAAGAGCCCAAACTCCAGCACTGTCCCAAATCAGGATTTAGATCAATTCCTCTGGACCACCCCAACATGCGTGTCTAAGAACATCCCTGGAAAGCAACAAGAATAAAGAGTGTTCAGTGTTGACCCTTGTGCCTGTCGTTAGGGAATCAGATGCTGGAAGAGTTGATGGATTTTAGGAACACTGGTGTTTTCATGTGGAGGTGGGTAAATTTGGAACACTTCACCAGGTATTTGTGGTTGTAGAGAAACAAGTGTGATAATTAGTACTCACATGCAAGCTTCGGCCACCTCAATAGTTCCTACAGTAATACATTGCCGTGTATGTATTCATTCAACTTCTGGGTGGCCAGCCCTGTTCAAGACATAAAAGGAGAGAGGAAAACCCATCAGAGCAAAGAAAAGGCTCTGGGGGGCAATGGAATGTTCCAGAAGATGGTGTTAAGAAAAGCTTTATGACTCATGTTGTGGTGAAGAGTGTGGGATTTGAAGTCCAGAGACCTCAGCTCCAGCTCTTCATAACGGGGGCAAGTCATCTACCCTGAATTTACTTCCATTAGCTGGTCTTGCAGATTAGGACAGCCACCCCAGCATGTCATGGTAGAGTTGCCATGGAGATTAAACTGGTTTACATGTGTAAGTCTGCTGTGAAAACTGTCAGGGTGTCACAAATGTTGTTATTCACTGAGGAAATGAGTTTTTACTAATGATACATTTGTCCAGTGCTGTTGACTTGCCAAAGGCATTTAAATCGCAGTTAGTGCATCTACAAAATGTAGGCTCTGAGAAGGGAAATAGATGAGTTGGGGGTGTGAAGGAAGGAAGCAGATAAGATCGGCAGGAGGTAGGGACAGAGATGACTCTCAGTTGGGGGAGAGGCAGGGTACCAGAGGGCTCAGAGTGGACCTGTCCTTATTCACGGGGTCCCCATTCATTTCTACCTCCCATGGCCGGGCCCACTTGGCCCACCCCAGCTGCTGTCTGTCCACTTCCTGGGCCTTGGCTAATGTGTCCTTGGGTTGTGATTCCTGCCTGTGGACACCTTGTGGCAAGTCCAGCCCCTGCCCTCTCAGTCATATTTTTGTGCTTGATGGAGAGCAAAGGGATACTGTCCATCCTCCTTTCCTGACCTGTGCTCAGAGCTCAAGCCAAAACACGATTTTATTCCCCAGTCCTGAAATTGAAGCAAGGGGGTAATTCAAAGACTTCTTTCTCTCTCCCTGGGGGAACACTTCCTGGAGCCATCACTTCCCATGAGAGCTCAAATTTTCAAAGCAACCTCAAGAATTCTGCAAAGAGCCTGCGTGGCTGGTCTGCTGCCCAGAAGCACCGTATCAGTGTTGACACTAAGCCAGCATGTGTGTTTTGCTCCCGGCAAAGATTAATGGTTTGCTTATGAAAATAATAGCTGCCATTTATCAAACGCGATCCATGGGCACAGGACTGTGTTCAAGACTTGACACTGTCCCTAATCCTTCCAACAACCTGTCAAGTTAGTGATAATCGCCTTGCTCTATGGATGAAGAAACTGAAGTTCAGAGTTGTCAAGACACTTATCCAGGGTTACACAGCATAATTAGCAGAGTGAGAACCTGAGCCCATGAACACCCAACTCCAGAGCCCCTCACTGCCTCTCTACCCACTCTCTCCCAGAGTCTTGCCCAAGACTACTAGGCTGGCATTGAGGAGATCACTTTTCACTTAAAGTGTATGTGTAAGTATGTGTGTGTGTGTGTGTGTGTGTGTGTGTATTAGGGATGGTTTGGTTGGCATTTTTGCAGTGATGCATGGGAGAGGGCAAGATACTGGAAAATCTTTTCAAGATCAAGAAATACTACAGCGAAGTAAAGATCCACATCCTTGAATAAGGACAGATATTCCCCATGACCCTGGAGGTGTCAGGCAGATGGTTCGTATTCCTTCATTCCCCAGACTACTCTGGAGAGGCTGTTTCCTGGGAAGTGTTGTGTGTGATGCTGTGAGAGATGGAACTGAACAGGCAGGATCACCATCTTGGAGCCCTGGGTCCCTTGATGAGTCTTGCTTGTCTCACACCTAATGACTCTCACCAGTAGGGTCTTTGAATATTATACTTTGGTTAGTTATGCTGTCATGCGTTTACCCCGAAATGATGGAGGGGCTGGTGTTGGCAGTGGTGTCGGTGTATGCTCTGCTCTGTTCCACTCTCTGGACGTTGACCCAGTCAGGAGCATGCAGGTCAATGAAGTTTGATGTCTGCCCCCCCCACCCCTGGCCCTGGCTCACTTGGAGCTCTTGCGAGGCCCCCTCTCACCAGCCACGTTGTTTTTTGTCCCCTGTGTAGTACCTGCAGATGAAATGGCCGCTCCTCGATGTCCCCGCCAGCGCCACAGTCAAGGACGCCAGGTCACCATCACCAGCACACTTGGTAAGTCTGTTTCTTCTTAAAGCGCAGAAAGGACACTGTCACTGAGCTTGTCCCATATCTCTGCCTCCACCTTCCCCAAGCTCTAGCAGCGCTGCCCTAAGTGTGTGAGCCAGACGGTCAGGAGTATTGCCTTTGCCTGTCCCCACCGCTACCACCTTGGCACACGCACACACCACGCGGGATGTCATGTGATCAGAAATGCCAGCCCTGCCCCTGGCTAGTGACCCTGGTCCTCCTCTGCCGCCCCTCCACCGTGGCAGCCCAGTTCTCTCTCTCCCACTAGAGCTCGGTTCACAATCCTCACTTCCTCTTCGGAGCTGCATAGCAACAGTTGAAGAGGCTGTTCTGTACCAGATGTTATAGGAAAGAATTAATTTAAAATATATGCAAACAAAAATCCCCAGGGGCAGTCGAGGTCTTTCTATCAATGTCCGAGGCAACACGGTCACAAGGTGTGGAGGGTCCTGGGAGGAGGCGCAATGGGATCAGTCTCCTCACCTGAGGGCTTGCGACAGACTGAAATTGATAGGCTAGGAGATGCACCCAGCTAGAACCCTGTATCCCTCTTTCCTGGGCTTTCTTAGGAGCTTGGGGCAACCCACGTGCCCCACAAGCTGACTAATGTTGTTCAAGTGCAATGAGTCTCAGAAACACAGAGCAGACAGGTAGAAGGGAGACCTGGGAATATATGATGCTTCTAAAACTTAACTCTGTAAAATTTCAATGGTTTTCCTCACTCACGCTCCCCCTTCCACCATGCTGGGTTGTTTGCAAGCAAATCCCAGATGTAGAATTTCATCTCATTCATATTTCATCTCCTCTTATTTTAAGATCTCCTGACAGTCTTTTTTCATTAAAAGCTTAGAATCCAGTGCAGGAGATGCAAGAGATGTGGGTTTGATCCCTGGGTCAGGAAGATCCCCTGGAGGAGGAAATGGCAAACCCACTCCAGTATTCTTGCCTGGGAAATCCCTTGGTCAGAGGAATCTGGCAGGCTACAGTCCATGGGGTTTCAAAGAGTCAGACACGACTGAGCACACAGCACACCCATGGAGTATACATCAATAAAAATTAATATTTTTTAAAAAGCTTAAAAAAGAATTTAGAATTTAGTTGAGGAGAAAGAAGGTATCTCTAGAGAGATAAGTCATGGCACGGCGAGCTTGTATGATTTCCAGTAATCGTGAGACCAGCTTCCCGGGTCTGAGCCCTTGACCAATGTCCGGTGTAGTTCTCAGGTGACTGTCACAGCCATCCGGAACAGGCTCCCCTGAGAGGTCCTATGGCCTGTCACCAAGATCTGGGCAGCCTAAAGAACACGCCCCATGGCAGGGGTGGGCAGGCCTGGAAGTTGCCTGTGACCCTCTAGATTCCAAGACAACTGTTGGTGGCCAAGTGCGAGGTGCAAGTGCCCACTAGTGGTCAGTCAAGGACTGGGCATCCCAACGAAAAAAAAAATTTTTTTTTTTCGATTTATTTGTCTGTGTTGGGTCTTCATTGCTGCACAGGCTTTTCTCTAGTTGCAACGAGCAGGGGCTACTCTTTAGCTGTGGTGTTCAGCTCATGGCGGTAGCTTCTCTCGTTGCAGAGCACAGACTCTCAGAGCATTCGGGCTTCAGTAGTTGTAGCTTCTGAGCTCTAGAGCGTAGGCTTAGGAGTTGTGGCTCACGGACTTAGTTGCTCCGAGGCATGTGGAATCTTCCCGGACCTGGGACGGAACTGAAGTCTCCTGCACTAGCTGGTGGATTCTTGAGCACTAAGCCACCAGGGAAGCCCTCTTTAACTGTTTCAAATCCTTGCTCTCATGCCCCCCACCCATCCTGTGCCACATCCCCATCCAGCATCCTTCACATCCTGTTGTTTGCTTATCTTCAAAAATCTCCATCTGCCTTCAGAGGAGGTGAATTATTTTTAAAACAAGCACATAGACTCTGAGTTTGCCATCCCTCCTGCTGCACAGAGTGATCCAGCTCTGAAAAATAAAACAAAAAGCCTGCCATCAGCCCTCCTCTTCCTCCTATATTTCCCTTCTAGTATTCACCACCCAACTTCACACAAGAGCTAGACCTTCCACTTCCATCCCTGATCTGTTTGCCATCTAATACCTAACAGCACTCATTTGCCCACCTTTTCTCAGTCCTCTGCTTCCTATAATTCTTTTGTTGGCCCCAGGAGACTGTATGGATTGTTGTTGTTCAGTCACTACGTCGTGTCCAACCCTTTGCGACCCCATGAACTGCAGTGCACCAGGCTTCTCTGTCCATCACTATCTCCCTGAGTTTGCTCAAATTCATGTCCATTGAAATCAGTGATGCCATCCAACCATCTCATCCACTGTTACTCCCTTCTCCTCTTGCCTTCAGTCTTTTCCAATATCAGGGTCTTTTCCAGTGAGCCAGCTCTTTGCATCAGGTGGCCAAATATAGAAGCTTCAGCTTCAGCATCAGTCCTTCCAGTGAATATTCAGGATTGATTTCCCTTTAGGATTGACTGGTTTAATCTCACAGTCCAGGGGACTCTGAAGAGTCTTCTCCAGCACCACAGCTTGAAAACGTCAATTCTTCGGCACTCAGTCTTCTTTATGGTCCAACTCTCTCATCCATTCACAAGTATTGGAAAGACTATTGCTGTATTAATATACATTACCAAATTTTTTTGCCTTGTCTGTGATTCCATTTTTTTTAGACCCTTTTCCTCAAATAAATCAACTACTCATCCTCACTTATTATCTCAGTGTAAGTGACATAAAAATACATGAAATCCCTAAACTCTCCACAAGGTTCTCTACCCATAGCATCCACTGCCAGACAAACCTGCAGCCACTGCGAGACATCTCAGCACAGCTGGTGGAGCCGGGGCTCATGTTATGTCTGAGAGTGGAAAACCATGAATAGTGGGTACATTACATTGTAGATAGAAAAATAGATACTTTTCTAGGAAGTTGTGTATTATCACACTCTGTACTCTCATACAGAAAAGCAGAAAAACAGGCCTCAAACGCTTAAAGAGAACTTCATAGGAGAAAACCTGAACTTGATATTCTAGAAAGTGAAAGGAGACCACCATCTTCCATTTTCAAGTCAGAGCTTCTCATTCTGTTATCTGAGATACACGTGTGTGTGAATGGGAGCCAAACCTGAAATGCCCAGGGAGGACGATGTGTCTTGGAGATTGTGTAATAAAGTGGGTTTGAGTCCCAGCTCTGCCTCTTCCTACTTGCGAAGCTTCAGGAAATTACCTCATCTCTCTTCGCTTTGGTTTTCCTCGTCTATAAAATAGGTATTAGGAAAGGAGTTGACCTCAGAGTTGTGTGAAAAGGAGCCCATGCATCGTAATGAGTTTAGAATTGTGCCTTGCACAAAATAAGCCTCAATAACTGCTAGCTTGCTACTATTACCACCACCATCACCTCTCAGTTCAGTTCAGTTACTCAGTCGTGACTGAACTGAGCTCCTTGCGACCCCCATGAACTGCAACACGCCAGGCTTCCCTGTCCATCACCAACTCCTGGAGCTTGCTCAAACTCATACCATTGAGTTGGTGATGCCATCCAACCATCTCATCCTCTGTCATCCCCTTCTCTTCCTGCCTTCAACCTTTCCCAGCATCAGGGTCTTTTCCAGTGAGTCAGTTCTTCACATCAGGTGGCTAAAGTATTGGAGTTTCAGCTTCAACATCCTTCCCATGAATATTCAGGACTGATTTCCTTTAGGATGGACTGGTTGGATCTCGTTGTTGTCCAAGGGACTCTCCAGAGTTTCCTCCAACACCACAGTTCAAAAGCATCAATTCTTTGGTGCTCAGCTTTCTTTATACTCCAACTCTCACATCCATACATGACTACTTGAAAAACTATAGCTTTGTCTAGACAGACCTTTGTTGGCAAAGTAATGTCTCTGCTTTTTAATATATTGTCTAGGTTGCTCATAGCTTTTCTTCCAAGGAGCAAGCATCCAGTTTTTTTCATGGATACAGTCACCATCTGTGGTGATTTTAGAGCCCCAGAAAATAAAGTCTGTCACTGTTTCCATTGTTTCCCCATCTATATTTGCCATGAAGTGATAGGACCAGATGTCATTATCTTCCTTTTTTTTTAATGCTGGGTTTTAAGCCAGCTTTTTCACTCTCCTTTTTCACTTTCATCAAGAGGCTCTTCTGTTCCTCTTCACTTTCTGCCATAAGGGTGGTGTCATCTATGTATCTGAGGTTATTGATATTTCTCCCATCAATCTTTTTTTTTCTTTTTTTCATCAATCTTGATTCTGGCTTGTGTTTCATCCAGCCTGGCATTTTGCATGATGTACTCTGCATATAAGTTAAATAAGCAGAGTGACAGCCTACAGCCTTGACCTACTCCTTTCCCAATTTGGAACCAGTCTGTTGTTGCATATCCAGTTCTAACTATTGCTTCTTGACCTGCATACAGATTTCTCAGGAGGCAGGTAAAGTGGTCTGGTATTCCCATCTCTTGAAGAATCTTCCATAGTTTGTTGTGATCTACACTGTCAAAGACTTTGGCGTAGTCAATAAAGCAGAAGTAGATGCTTTTCTGGAATTCTCTTGCTTTTTCTATGATCCAACCAATGTTTGCAATTTGATCTCTGGTTCCTCTGCCTTTTCTAAATCCAGCTTGAACATCTGGAAGTTCACAGTTCATGTAGTGTTGGAGCCTGGCTTGGAGAATTTTGAGCATTACTTTGCTAGTGTGTGAGAGGCATGCAATTGTGCAGTAGTTTGAACATTCTTTGGCATTGCCATTCTTTGGGATTGCCCACCACCTCGAGCACTGCTATTAATAAGAGAGGGAAAGAACAATTAAAATACTGTTATGGGAAGCTGCTATATGGAGCACAGGGAGCTCATCGCAATGCTCTGTGAAGACCTAGAGTGGTGAGATGGGAGGAGTGTTTGGGGAGACGGGTTATATGTATACATATAGCTGATTCACTTTGTTGCCCAGCAGAAACTAACACAACATTATAAAGCAATTATACTTCAATTTTAAAAAAATAATAATAAAATAAGGACTTCCCCTGTGGTTCAATGGCTAAGACTCCATGTTCCCAATGCAGGGGGCCCGGGTTCAACCCCTGGTCAGGGAACTGGATCCCACATGCTGCAACGAAGCAGCTGAGACCTGGCACGGCCAAATAAATAACTAAAAAATATTTTTTAAAAATAATAATAAAATCTGAAAGAAATTAAATAAAATATTGTTGGGATTTCCCTGGCAGTCCAGTGATTTAGAATCCGCCTTCCAATGCAAGGGATGCAGGTTTGATCCCTGGTCAGGGAACTAAAGATACAGGATGACTAAGCTCACATGCCACGGCGAAGATTCCTTGTGCCTCAACTAAGACCTGATGCAGGCAAATAAATAAATAAGAATTTTAAAAATTAAAAATAAAAATACAGTTTATTTAGCAGACTAGGAGGTGATGAATTTTGAAATTAGATGCCAGACCAAACAGACACATTACACAGATAATAGAGATAATAAACCTACAGAATTTAGCATCAGTGCTCCCAAGAATATGATTAAACTGGTCTGGGGTGGTGGCTAGTACCATAGTTTATCACACACAAGCCAGAAGATTCTCTGGAAGATTCCCAGTGGCAGCCAGAACTGAGAATCACTGCCCTCACTGCAAACAGAGGCAAAAGGGAAGCAGAGACCGGAAAACATTCCGATCTGCTGTCGGCCAGGTTTTCTAGGATGGAAGTGTCAGCAGGTAACCAGGTTACCGGAAGTAAGGTTTGGACACTTTTTTTTTCTTAGACAAATGAAAAGACTTGATTATGAAATTTCTTTTGGAATCATGAGCAAAATATTTTAAGATGAGTTTGGCCCTGGGGAAAGGGCAAGTGAAGGAAACAGCCTGCATACTTGGAGAGATGGAGTGAGTCATGTTGAAGCTGCCTGTCAGGGAAATGCATATAAACAAGCCATGACGAGGCCAGGCTGGGGATGGAGTTAAGTGTTATTACCACTTGAATTTGTGTGCCTTCAAAACAAGCTCTAATAACTAAGTAGTAATGTCTGATTATTGCATGTGGACTGTTATCCTGACCCCTCACTGTGGCCCCACATACCCGGCCCCTTCTCAGGCCCTCCACTCTCTCCATGGAACATGGTGCCCAACCATACAAGGCAGATAAATTGGCTTCCAGAGTATAACCAACTCAAGGTAAAATTCACTCTGTTTTGTTCATATTTGTTTACACAGCAACTGTCATAATGCCTGGCAGAATAGGTTCTCAGGACGCATTTATGAATGGTTTGAGAATCAGTGATCTGGGTACAGGTAGATGCCCGCCTCTGAACCCCTCTCTGCCCCTGGGTGCAGTTTCTCTTCGCATTCAGGAATTTTAAGTAAATATTTTTTAAAAATCTTTTTTATTTTTTGGCCCTGCCAAAAAATTTTTCCATGAGACATATGGAATCTTAGTTCCCCAACCAGGGATAGAACCCACGGCCCCTGCCTTGGAAGCATGGCATCAGTTCTAAGTACTGGAACGCCACAGACGTCCCTAATTAAATTATTTTGAAACCAGAAAAGTAATGTATGTGTGTGTATAAAGGGGGCTTCCCGGGTGATACTAGTGGTAAAGAAGCTGTCTGCAATGCAGGAGACCTGAGTTCGATCCCTGGCCTTGGGAAAATGCCCTGGAGGAGGGCACAGCAACCCACTGTAGTATTCTTGCCTAGAGTATTCCATGGATAGAGGAGTCAGACATGACTGAGCAAGTAACACACACAATATATTTTGTGGATTATTATCTAATTCACAGTATATATTCAAATTTTCATAAATGTCGCAGTAATGTCTGTTGAGATGTGTGTTTTTCTTGGTCCAGAGTTCAACCCAGGATCACAAATTACATCTCATTGCCATGTCTTTTAGTCTCTTTTAATGTCCCAGATAAGAAAGCCTTCCTAAGTGATCAATGCAAAGAAACAGAGAAAAACAATAGAATGAGAAAACTAGAGATCTCTTCAAGAAAATCAGATACCAAGGAAACATTTCATGCAAAGATGGGCACAGTAAAGGACAGAAACAGTATGGACCTAGCAGAAGCACAAGATATTAAGAAGAAGTGGCAAAAATACACAGAAGAACTATACAAAGAAGATTGGTGATAGACAGGGAAGCCTGGCGTGCTACAGTCCATGGGGTCACAACGAGTCAGACACTACTCAGCAACTGAACTGACTGAACTGAACCTCCCAGAGTTCCTTAGCCTTTGTTTTTCCTGACTTTGACTCTTTGGAGAAGTACAGACTAGCTATTTTGTGGAACATCCCTCCATCTGGGTGTATCTGAGATGTCGTCGTGGTTAGATTCCGGTTGTATGTTTTGGCAAGAACACGACCACATTCAGGTGTCCCTCTCAGGGCCTCACATCGGGAGGCAGGTCTGTGATGTCTGTTTGTCCCAATGTCAGTGATGTTGGCTTGAATCATTTAATTAAGGTGATGTTTGACATGTGTTTTCTCTTTGAGGTTATTCTTTCCTTTTGTACTTAATAAGTCACTCTGTAGGCAGAGGCTTAGAAGCTGCATAAATGTCCTATTTCTTATTAAATTTCCACCCACGATTCATGGCATGCCTTGGTAATTATCTACCGCCATCATTCCTTTATTAGTTTTTGCCACTGAGATTTAGCTTGGGGGAAACCTTATTCATATCTCCCAGGCTTCCCTGGTGGCTCGGTAGTAAAGAATCCACCTGCCAATGCAGGAGATGCGGGTTCAGTCCCTGGGTCGGGAAGATCCCCTAGAGAAGAAAAGGACAAACCACTGCAGTATTCTTGTCTGGGAGATCCCATGGACAGAGGAGCCTGGCAGGTTATAGTCCATGGGGGTCACAGAGTCAGATATGAGTTAGCAACTAAACAACAACTCATATTTCCCAGTTCGTAATTCTTAGTGTAGAGCAAAGTGGACACTGTGGCAAGTCAAGTCTGTACATTGATGACACAAAAGAAAAAGATAGAGAAGACAACTGAAAAACAGTCTACAAATAGTGTTCCTTAAGAGGAGACCACAACCAGTGGAAACAACAGGCAATAAGAGAAGAAAGCAACGTGGGGCTTTAAAACGAAAGACTAGGGACTTCCCTGGCAGTCCAGTGGTTAAGACTCCTCAATTCCATTGCAAGGGGCTGGGTTCGATTCCTGGTTGGGGAACTAAGATGCTGCACAACACAGCCTAAGAATAAATAAATAAAAACTCAAGTGTATAGCTTGAAAGTGCTCATCTGAATTTGACGAAGTAAATGAAAATTCACATAAACTTAGACACATCCTGGCAACAATCAGAATTGTAAGGGTTTAATTTTTTTTTTTTCCCTTATAAGCATCTATGCAGGGCTTCCCTGGTGGCTCAGATGGTAAAGAATCTGCCTGAAATGCAGGAGAGCCGAGTTCGATCCATGGGTTGGGCAGATCCCCTAGAGAAGGAAATGGTAACCCACTCCAGTATTGTTGCCTGGAGAATTCCATGAGCAGAGACTGGAGGACGATAGTTCACGGGGTCACATAGAGTCAGACATGACTGAGCAACTAACACTTTCACTTTCATCTATGCAGCAGGGGAAAGGCCAGTATCAAAGAAGAAAAATAAAGGTAAACGCAGGGTTCTCGTATGCTGCCTTTAATGCCAGCAAGCCATAGATAAGTTTTGATAAGGAAAGTTTTTAACCCAAGAATTTTGTGCCCAGTCCAATTTGCAAAGTCCTCAGAAATGTGCCACTGTTTCCAAGAAGGACCTGAAAAGTGAAGTCGCTCAGTCGTGTCCGACTCTTTGCGACCCCGTGGACTGTAGGCCTACCAGGCTTCCCCATCCATGGGATTTTCCAGGCAAGGGTACTGGAGTGGGTTGCCATTTCTTTCTCCAGGGGATCTTCCCAACCCAGGGATCGAACCCCGGTCTACCTGCATTGTGGGCAGACGCTTTACTGTCTAAGCCATTAGGGAAGCCTGAAGCACATTCTAATTCCCCGAAGCATTTTCTCTATGCTGCTGCCCTCCAGAGATCCTGGATTTATGTTCACATCTTTCCCAGCCTGCAGCGCACTGCTTGCCACCTACTTGAGAAGCTCAAAATGTATGTGTTCGTACATTAAGACAGACTTTCATCCCGTTGTTTTCTTCCCAGCGCTCCGTCCACTGTCTTCCGTGGAGTTGCTCAAACACACCTATCTTCCTGTCTACCTGGGAGCCACTACACTCTGGGCGCCTTCTGCCCAAACGCCCTTCCCTCCCCCTGCCCACACATCTCACTTCCGCTGCCCTCATATATTCATTCAAGAGTCATTTTCTGAGGACTTCCCTGGTGGTCCAGTGGCTAAGACTCTTCGCTCCCAAGGTAGGGGGCCTGAGTTTGACCCTTGGTCAGATAACTAGATCACACATGCTGCAGCCAAAGATCCCACGTGCCACATCTGAGACCCTGTGCTGTCAAATAAATAAAAATCAAACAGAAGTCATTTTCTCATTGAGGCTTTCCCTGGTTGGCCTGTGTAACTTATAACCTACATCTGCCTCACCTTTTTTTTTTTTTTTAAATACTTATTTTGGCTGTTCCATGTCTTAGTTGCAGCACACAGGATCTTCCATCTTCATTGTAGCATGCGACATCTTATTTATTTGTTTGGATTATTGTCTAGATAGACGGATTCTCTAATGCATTCACAAGACCTAGAACAGTGCCTGGCACGTAGTAGATACAGCATGAATTCTTGTTGTGAGTCATGTTTTCTGCCAGGCCAGTTAGTTCAAACAAGCAAACCATGCCATCGGAGACCCAGGTTCTTTCCATTTCTGCTGTTGGCCTTCAGCCCTTTGGCTACCCAACTCAGTGCCTGCTGTGTAGACAGTCTTCACAGACAATCACCCAATAAATCAATGTGTGAATTGCCAGGAAAATTCTGTATAGAAGACATACATGCAAATTTCCTTTCTTTAATAGGATACGATGACAGAATTAGCAAAGAACTTACATTTTTCCTTTTAAGCAGTATTTGTTAGAGAGTGGTGGGTATGTTTACTTAGAATTATAGTTTTCCCCCTCAATTTTCATTAGGTTCCTATTTGCCTTTGCTTCTATTATATGTTAATCCACCACTATGAGTGTATAGGTACTTTTTTTTTGGCTGTGCTGTGTGGCTTGTGGGATCCTATTCCTTGACCAGGGATTGAAACCATGCCCCCTGCAGTGGAAGCTGGGAGTCTTAACTACTGGACCACGGGAGAATCCTGGACTGGTGCTTTAGGAACAAACCAACTTCCTTTTCCCCTGAAGTCTTGCATTTAAGCAGTCTCCTGAGAATAATTTTAAGAGAAGACTCCCTCAAGCAGTCAACAGACAATTGATTGTGGATAAAGCATATTTCTTAAATATATAATATCAGTTACAGTTAGTGACCCAGCGCAACTCTGGGGATCTTTGCTGAGCAGCCTGTTGACTGGTCTATGTCTGCTTTGCGAGACATGGATACCACAATTAAGGCTCCCCGTTGCCTGACCTGAAAGCCTTATCTTTCTGATCTCTGAACTTCAGATCAGGAAGAAAAGGAGATAGTGAATGAAGCCTAGGAGGCAGGAGGCTTTGTAAAGGCCTCAAACCACTGGCTTCCCCAGTGGTTTAGTGGTAAAGAATCTGCTTGCAATGCAAGAGTGGTAAAGAATCTGCTTGCAATGCAAGATCCAGGGGATCTTCCCTGGATCGGGAAGATCCCCTGGAGGAGGAAATGGCAACCCACTCTGGTATTCTTCCTTGGAGAATGACATGGACAAAGGAGCCTGGTGGGCTACAGTCCATGGGGTCGCAAAGAGTCAGATACGGCTGAGCAACTGAACACGCCTGAATGCAAAGCAGTTACTGAAAGAAGCAACTTTTGAAGAGGTGGCTGGTTCGTCTGTGGTGGAGCATTGGCTTTACTTACAGCTTGGAGTAAAGTCATGAACAGTAGAAGGGAGGATACACTGCTTCCTAGGGACCAGGAGTTTCCAGAACTTCGGCTTGGACCAACCCTAGAAAGGGGCTTCCCTGGTGGCTCAGCAGTAAAGAATCAGCCTGCCAGTGCAAGAGACACAGGGTCGATCCCTGGGTTGAGAAGATGCCCTGGAGAAGTAAATGGCAACCCACTGCAGTATTCTTGCCCGGGAAACCCCATGGACAGAGGAGCCTGGAGGGCTACAGCCCATGAGGTCGCAAACAGCTGGACACGACTGAGTGACTGAACAACAGCTACCCTAGAAACAGGGAATAGACGAATACCTGCGCTGGAAAAGGGTTGAGTCTGTGTGATGGGACGGAAGGATTGGAGCACAAGGTAGGCTGAGATGCTTTGCTTTGGGTAAAACTAGCCTTGCCTAGTTCCCTTGCCCAGGGAGCACCTGTGTCCTGGCTTGTGTGTGCTCTCTGCACTGTACAGCAGGGACTGTCCGCTGGTTCTCCACATCCCTATCCTTGACCTGGCTTTGTGCTGCAAACATCATGTCCCTGGAGGACAGCAAAGAAGAAGAATCAGTGGGAAACTTTTCTTGTGATGATAGCCTCCAAGGAGAGCTTTCCCTGAGTCAGCCCTAAAGGAGTTGATCTTTTATAAAATAATTTTGTATGTTTGTTTATTTCTGGCTGTACTGGGTTTTCACTGCGATGCGGACTTTCTCTAGTTGGGGCAAGCGGAGGCTTCTTGGCTGCAGTGGCTTTTTTGGTTGCAAAGCTCGGGCTGCAGAAAGCAGGCTCAGTTGATTGTGGTGCTAGAGACATGTGGAATCTTCCTGGACCAGGGATCGAACCCATGTCTCCTGCACTGGCAGATGGACTCTTTACCACTGAACCACTAGAGAAGCCCAAGAGACCGAGTTTTGCTAATCATCTCCAGAGGCTGCATATTCCCAGCCTGATAAGGAAAAGTCTACCTTCCTTTTTCTTTCTGGGAACTCACCATCTTCCCATCCATTTTCTGGACAATGATGCCACCTAATGGGAACCAGTAATAACTCACAGAGTGTTTTAAGTGAGGAGACTGCATTTTCCAATGTAAACTCATGCTTCCCTGCTTTGTGCTTAACTCTGACACCCATTCAGTGCTGTTTACCAGTTTCTGATGAAGACAGCACATGGTCAGTCCTACTTTCATAATACCATTAAGTATTTTAGGATGACTCTGTGTACCTATATTCAGTTATCACATAATACACATTAAATATATTACAATCTTGTTTGTCAATTATATCTAAATAAAGCTGAAAATTTTAATTTAAAAAAGATGGCTATAAATGATGTAAATAACAGATGCACAAGAAGTCCAAGTGAATGGAGATTTGTCAAAATGATAATAGGTACTGGGTTATGCTAGTGTGACTGTGGGCATGGTGGGGTTGTTGGGGTTTATTGTGTGTGTGATTGTGGTTTCTAAATGTTTTATAATATAGCCTGTATTTTTTTTCTTAGGAAATTTGCATTCGTCATATGTATATTTTTAATAGATAATAAAGTTGGAAAACACAAGAAAAACAAAATCATTTGTACTCCCACCATTCAAATATACTTACTGTTTACATTTTGGTATGCTTCTATTTTTCTTTTCTCTTTTTGGCCATGATGTGCAGCTTGCAGGATCTTAGTTCCCCAACCAGGGATTGAACCCAGGCCATGGCAGTGAAGTGCCGAGTCCTAACCACTGGACCACCAGGCAATACCCGCTAGTCTTTTTAATTTTTTTATCATAAAATTTACATGTTTAAAAAAAAACTGTAATTTTTAAATTGCACATTCATTCTGTGTATTTCTTTTATCATTTACTATCACTCTTAGTAATAATTCTATTGGTTTTTATAATATAAAAATCTCCCTTTCTTGACTTCCCTGGTGGTCCAGGGGCTAAGACCCTGTGCTGCCAATGCAGAAGGCCCCGGTTCGATCCCTGGTCAGGGAGCTAGTTCCCATGTGCCTCTAGTAAGAGTTTGAATGTCGCAACTGAAGATCATGCATGCCACAGCTAAGACCTGACACAGTCAAATAAATAAACATTTTTTAAAAAGAACCTCCCAAAGCTAAATTATGCCTTGGGAAGGAAAAAAACACCTTTTTAAAAAGTTAATAATAAGTAAATAAAATTAAAATCGCCCTTCAGACAAAGCTGCTTCCATGAAACCTGAATACATCATTGATTGCATCAGGATCCTGTTAATAGAAATCTGACCTTAAAATAATCTTTTAATATCCTTATTTGTGTTACGTGTTCTTGTACGTGGAGACCTCTTCAAAAGACAGTAAGGGAGCAGATCAAAACAGTAAGAAGAAAATAATTTTAGAATATACCTGCAACTACATGCAACGCCAAAAAGAGCCCACCGAAGGAGGCGATAGGAAGATACCAAGGAAGATACCAAGAGGAGGTACCGGCAGCCCAGCCGTGTACCAGCGCCACCTAGTGGTTGTGGTTGCGAACGTCTGAAATCTCCGTCTCGGTTCTGCAGGTCTAGGAGCTGGGGCTCTGGGTTCCAAGCCTTGGCCCAGGACTCTGCCTCTCATCTCGGCTTAGACTACTGAAAACAGAGCAAGGCTACTGTCAGTGCATGAATACGTAGGAGATGTACACATCGTAGCTTGCATGATGAGCACCAAAGGGGCACCAACTAAAAGGCAAAAGCGCTCATGGAATCTACGAAATGAAACATTCAACCGGAAAGACAGAAGTTTGGAATTCTGGCCCCTGAGATACCATCAAATTATCATCCTTTTTACAGATCTCTTTTTTTAAAGACATCTCTCTTCCACTTGGAACTAATTTACCTTATTATCCAAAAAGATGAGTATATGTCCTTTCTCTGACAGATGTTTTGATTGGGCTGTTGGGTTGGCAGGTGATGCAAGAGGAGACACCCTGGTTTGTTAGCATGTAAAGGGCTAATATGAATCCAGTTTTGTAACTTACTACCTCTGTGACTCAGGCTACATCACTTCATCTTTCCATACTCTGTTTCCTTATTCCTCAAACCAAGATAATCATAGCTCCTTTAGTAGGTTATAATAAGGACGCTAGCCATTTTTGTAATAAAAATCCTTACTGTTAAGTGAGATTAGGTTAAAACAATTAAAAATTTAGTTTACTGATTCCAGGGCACACAGGTTTCCCCCCCTTTTTTAAATTTCTGAAATCATGATGTGTTGGTGACATGCCTGAGTTTTTACTTTCTTTTTTAAAAAATTTAGTGTTTATTTATTTTATTTACTTAGCTGCACCATGTCTCACTTGTGGCATGCAGGATCTTTTAGTTCTGGTATGTAGGATCTAGTTTCCTGACCAGGGATCGAACCCAGGCCTCCTGCATTGGAATGTGGAGTCTTAACCACTGGACCACCAGGGATGTCCCTGTTTTTGCTTTCTTAACAGTTATATAAAATGTGCTCCTTACATTTGCTGATGTTTAAAATGAAATGTGATAATTAGATCAGCAGGGTGTTTGATACGCTCTAGAGAGAACAGTTCTAAGTGCCCTTGGTAGTGTCTGTAAATGTAAACCTTGAACATGACAAGTGGTTATATGTGGCCTGGTGGTGACAGTTCTCTCACTGCTCTGTTCCCAGTCTCAGACTTGAGCCCATGAGCTACTATTTCTAAGAAGTTTATTTGGCAAGCATGTGTTGAACCTTTCAAAATTCACTGAGATTACGCAGAGCATGATTCATAATTCAGCAGTCTGTACCATTTAGCACACAGTATACATGAAGTGAGTGATGGTGGGCTGTTTTGAAGAGGGTATGTAGGAGGCTGGGTGTAATCCCTCTCCTAATTCTATTGTTTCTTTTTCTGCTGTATTTGTTGTTCAGTCATAAAGTCTTATCCAACTCTTTGTGACCCCACGGACTGCAACACTCCAGGTTTCCCTGTCCTTCACTATCTCCCTGAGTTTGCTCTAATCCATGTACATTGAGTCGGTGATGCCTTCCAACTATCTCATCCTCTGTCATCACCTTCTCCTCCTGCCCTCAGTCTTTCCCAACATCAAGGTCTTTTCCAACAAGTTGGCTCTTCATATCAGGTGGCCAAAGTATTAGAGCTTCAGTCCTTCCAATAAATATTCAGAGCTCATTTAATTTAGGACTGACTGGTTTGATCTCTTTGCAGTCCAAGGGACTCTCAAGGGTCTTCTCAAGCACGACAGTTCGAAAGCATCAATTCTTCAGTGCTTAGCCCTCTTCCAACTCTCACATCCATATATGACTACTGGAAAAACCATAGCTTTGACTAGACGGACCTTTGTCAGCAAAGTGATGTCTCTGTTTTTTAATATACTTTCTAGGTTTGTCATAGCTTTTCTTCCAAGGGGCAAATAGACTGCTACTTTCTCTTAAGTTCTCTACAAGGGCTGAATTCGATACTGCATGGAAAATACCTGGCACATAGTCAACTCAGTAAATAACCATAGATTTTACAGGCATACCTCGTTTTATTGTACTTTACTTTCCTGTGCTTCACAGATACTACAATTTTTTTATGAATTAGAGGTTTATCCAGCAAGTCTATCAGCATCATTTTTCCAACAACCTTTGCTCACTTTGTATCTCTGTCACGTTTTGGTGATTTTTGCAATATTTCCAACTTTTTCCTTATTATTATATTTGTTGTGGTGGCTTGTGATCAGTCATCTTTGATGTCACTGTAGCAAAAAGATTACAACTCACTAATGGCTCAGTTGATGATTAGCACCTTTTAACAAAGTGTTTTTGATTAGAGTATATATGGGGATTTTATATATATATAAAACGACACAGGATGAAATGGTTAGATGGCATCACCGACTCAATGGACATGAGTTTCAGCAAACTCCGGGAGATGATGAAGGACAGGGAAGCCTGGGGTGCTGCAGTCCATGGGGTTGCAAAGAGTCAGACACGACTGAGGGACTGAACAACAACAACAAATGTATTTTTTTTTTAGACATAATGCCATTGCACACCTAACACTGCATGTGCTCAGTCGTGTCCAACTCTGCAACCCAATCGACTGCAGAACACCAGGCTCTTCTGTCCATGGGATTCCCCAGGCAAGAATACTGGAGTGGGTTGCCATGCCCTCCTCCAGGGGATCTTCCCAACCCAGGGATCAAACTCGCATCTCCTGCATTGCAGGCAGATTCTTTACTGCTGAGCCACCATGGCTTCCCCATACTTAACATTATAGAATAGTATAAGTGTAACTTTTATATGCACTGGGAAACCAAAATCGTTGTGTCTTTCACTTTTCTGCAGCAGTCTGGAAGCAAACCTGCAGTATCTCTGAGGCCCGTCTGTACTCCATCTCCTTGGCAACTGGCCCTAGTCTCTTTCTCTCTGTCTTTCAGTCTAATAAAGTTCCTGTTGTTCAGCACCCGCACCACATGCATCCGTTGACGCCCCTCATCACCTACAGCAACGACCACTTCTCCCCCGGCTCCCCTCCCACACACCTCTCCCCAGAGATCGATCCAAAGACAGGTGAGTTGGCTGCCGCTCAGGCTGGCCCAGGTGACTCAGAAGAGAATTGTCTGAGGAGTCACACGTGCTGACAAAGCAAGAGTCTTTATTGGGAAGGGGCACCCCCGTGGAGAACAGTATGATAAGGGAGCCCAGGAGGACGGCTCTGACATGTGGCTCACAGACTCAGGTTTTACGGTGATGGGGTTAGTTGCTGAGTTGTCTTTAGCCAGTTGTTCTGACTCAGGGTCCTTCCTGGTGGCGCACACATTGCTCAGCCAAGATGGATGCCAGCTGAAAGGATCCTGGGAGGTCGTAGGATACATGGTATCTCATTTTGACCTTTCGCAAACTCTTCCGGTTGGTGGTGGCTTATTAGTTCCATGTTCCTTGCCAGGACCTCCTGTCGTAAAATAACTCCCACAAATGGTTTCTATGGTACCTGGCCAGGGTGGGCAGTTTCAGTCAGTGTGTTTCCCCTAACACACTTATAAGTATAAATACAAGGCAAGAGACTGAGTTGACTTTTTTCTCAACTTGCTCACCCGCACTGTTCATCCAAGAGAGAGCCATCGTTTTCATAAAATTCCCATAGAGTTGCTGTGGCTCAGCGCATTTCTGGAGTCCCTCTTTAGACAGCTATTACAAGTTACAGATAATAGGGAGGATAAATGTGGAACGGATGTCATCGAGTCCAAGCTCAGTCTGCTCACCACATGACAGGCCTGTAATTGGGAGGCAAGGAATAACAACTTTACTCAGAAAGCTGGGTATCCAAGAAGGTATCGGACTAATGTCCTAGAGAACCATCTTATCAGAGTCTGGATGCCAGTTTCTTTTATAGAACAGAGAGGGGGAGGAAGTAAAATAAAAAGGCCATAAGTCTTGCAGAATATCTCCTGGCTTGGCCTGCATCAGGACAAGGATGTGTTAATTTTTTCTTGCAGCCAGTCACAGGTAGGCCAGGTCAGAACAGTCTAACTTTCCAACAGAGGTTCCCTGAGACAGGCCATTATGTATGCTTGCAGCTTATATACAGCATCTTTTCAACAATTATAGTAACAAGAGCATGGAGATCAAAGGTTAAAGTCAAAGAAAAACAGATCCAACGTGGAATCAGCTACTGTTCTTCCCTGTTACACGGAAATCTGAAGTTTATTTTTCCACAAATGAAACAGCTTTTCCAGCTGATGACTCCGGAGATAAGCTTGGGTTTCTCAGTCCAAGATTTCCTGCCTGTGTTTTGGACACCTCCAATATGAGCAGTTGGAAGTTACTGGTGACTGAGGGCAGAAACAGTGAAAGAAAGGGCACTGCAAGCTGCAAAGCATCTGGGAACAAAGCGTAGCCTCCTGTTTGATGTGACTTTAAGGTGTAGGGTCAAGGAACTTTCTGACACATTTCTCCTTGGAAGCAGGAATCCCTCGGCCCCCTCATCCATCCGAGCTGTCTCCATATTACCCACTGTCTCCTGGAGCTGTTGGGCAAATCCCACATCCCCTCAGCTGGCTCGTCCCACAGTAAGGAAACTTACAACCTTTCTTATCCCTCCTTCCTTACACTGAGCTCTGTCTCCTGTACCTCCAGCCTGTCTTTGGGGTCCAAATACAGATGCCCCGCCCCCCCCAATCCCCATCCCCACAGTGGAGCCCTCTCACCAAGCCCAGAACTTCCCCAGGGCATCAGAACAAGTTACCCAGGCAGCATCTTCCCAACTCCCACTTCCTACTTATTGCCTTTTACTTATCATCCTGTCTTCCCAACCCCTTCTCCGGCCCTATGAACGTTCCCATTTCAGCCAGTTTCCTGACCAGATTTCCTTACTCCTGGCCCTTATAGGCAAGGACAGCCCATGTACTCCCTTCCTCCCGGTGGCTTCAGGCACCCCTACCCTGCCCTCGCCATGAATGCCTCGATGTCCAGGTGAGTCCTGGGGCTGTGGGCGGGGAAGCGGCAGCACAGGGAATGCTTGTCTCCTGGCTCCCCTGCACAGTTTTCTCTTGGCAGTAAGCAAAGAGGCAGGTGCTCACCTTTCCTCCCCGCCTGTCTGATTAGTTGTGGGGTGGAGACAACAGGCTCTGCTCACTCTTGCCCCATCTCTCTCTCTAAGAGGAGAATTTTAAAGCCCTTGCACTCAGTCCTCCTGCATGTTCCCCTATGGGCTGGGCAGGGCTTGGTGGCGTTGAAGCATTTTGAATATGTCAGACTGGAGCCAGAGGCTGGGAGATTAATTGTTCCTGAAATGATGTCAGGAGAAGGGAACTATGAAAGAGGATGTCCCGTCTCAGGGGCCAACCTACCTGACAATGGTACCACCAATGACAAAAAAAAAAAAATACAACCCAGAGCATAAGCCTTTCTTTCCTTTCCCCTGTGTACCTGGCCTCCGACCTCCTGCATCTTCTGTTTTTCATCCCACCTGCTTTCAGCACCGGATATAGGAACCCTGTGTGTTTGTGAAGGAAGGGAGGTTTGTTGGGTGTTTCCCAAAATGAGTTCTTTCGAGGTCAGTCAATAGCCTTCTCTGGCTCCAACTCTGCCATGGCAGAGATGTTCACATGCCTCTGCCATCAAGGCTGGGTTCCACCAGGTCCTCTGCAAGTGACAAGCATTTAGCCTGAATCCCTCTGTTGTTTTTGTTTTCTCCTGGTATGCAGCCTGGTTTCCAGTCGGTTCTCCCCTCACATGGTGGCTCCGGCCCATCCTGGTCTGCCCACCTCAGGGATCCCCCACCCCGCCATTGTCTCCCCCATCGTCAAGCAGGAACCAGCGCCCCCCAGCCTGAGCCCGGCTGTGAGCGCGTGAGTAATGGGCAGCCTGGTGGCGGGTGGCCAGTCTCTGAGCAGCAAGTGCCATTGATTCTTCTCCTGAGGACCTTCAGCCGGTGGCTCCCTAGGCCACATCCTCCCCTCCTTGCGAACTGTTCCCTTTGACCCCTGGAATTCCCATCCTCTCAAAGACACCATACATCTTTTCTCACAGTAGGGGAAGCCCTACAATCAGGATTTTGAAAGTGAAAGAGAAATTGAGAGAGCTTTTAGCTTCCTTCCCTGTCCCCCCAAACACTTGAAAATTGCAAGGGGAATTTTCTCAAGTCAACATGGTTGACTTGGGTCAGAGCTGAGTCCAGCACCATGGCCCATGCTTTGTCCACTGAAAGTCAAAGTCTCATGGCCAAGGAGACCCGCCCCAGCTCTGTTTCTGCCTCCAGTGCTCTGCCCCCTCCTCTTTCTCACCTGGGGCCAGTCCATCTCAGCTCCCCCCACCACCCTCTGCTCCTTTGTCAGGAAGTTGTCCTCTCCTAGAATATGGCTGGAGGTCAGTCAGAGACTAGGAACTGGGTGCCCAGGTGCTGAAAGCGGCCCTGGGCAACTTTCATTAGCTGCCAAGTTGCTCATCCCCACTCCCCAGAGGCAGCCAGCCCTTAGCCTCCTTGAGAGATGACAGCTGACAAATGCTAACCTACAACCTTGTGACTTCCCAGGAAATCACCAGTCACAGTGAAGAAAGAGGAAGAAAAGAAGCCCCACGTGAAGAAGCCTCTTAATGCCTTCATGTTATATATGAAGGAGATGAGGGCCAAGGTGGTGGCCGAGTGCACCCTGAAGGAGAGTGCAGCCATCAACCAGATCCTGGGGAGGAAGGTAAGGGCCGCCCCTGTGTTCCAGGCTGTGCAGCTCCACGTGCCCCACGCTCACCACTCTGTCCTTGCTGGTCCTCTCCACAGTGGCACAACCTGTCCCGAGAAGAACAGGCCAAGTACTACGAATTGGCCCGGAAGGAGCGGCAGCTTCACTCGCAGCTCTACCCAACCTGGTCAGCCCGGGACAACTACGTACGTGCCCACTCAGACACCAGGGACAGCCTCCAAGTGAGGATTTGGGGGAGAAGGAAGCTGACTCCAGTGATAGAGGACCCTTAAGGCCAGGGAGAAGTCTGTATTTCTCTAGAAATGAGGAAGACACTTTATTTCTCAGGAGGGCCACAAGGACATGGTTTTGGTGTCCTGAGGACAGACTTAAATTTGTGCCTGTCCCATTGCAAGTGGGGCATGCATGCATGCTAAGTCACTTCAGTTGTGTCTGACTCTGCAATTCTGTGATCTGTAGCCCGCCAGGCTCCTCCGTCCATGGGATTCTCCAGGCAAGAATACTGGAGTGGGTTGCCATTTCCTCCTCCAGGGGATCTTCCGGACCCAGGGATCAAACCTGTGTTTCTTAAGTCTCCTGCATTGGAGGGCAGGTTCTTAACCACTAGCGCCACCTGGGAAGCCAATTGGAATTGGAAGTGGACTCAGCCTTTAATTCCATAATTCAGGGTGTGGTGTCAGCTGTATGCTAGTTCTGGTGATCAGTGTCTCTAGCAAAGGGTTCCCAGCCTGAGGCTCACAATGCCATGAGCTACTGCCTACATTTCTGATACCTCCCTGGAACTGGACAGGTTTTTTAATTTTATTTTAAAAAAATTTTTTGGTGGGGCTGCACGAGCTTTCTCTAGTTGTGATGTGCAGGGGGTTCCTCTCTAGTTGCAGTGGGAAGGTTTCTCATTGCAGTGGATTCTCTTGTGAAGCACAGGCTCTAGAGTATGAAGGCTCAGTGGTTGTGGCACACGAGCTTAGTTGCCCCACAGCATGTGTGATCTTCCCAGACCAGGAATCGAACCCCATTGGCAGGTGGATTCTTAACCCCAGACTGCCAGGGAAGTCCCTGTATGTATGTTCTCACTTGCTCTTTTTCTGCTAAAAATCTTCATAGCTGAGTTAGTTTTTTTTTCCCCCTTTGGTGCCAACTGAGCCCACACCTTCAACAGTGAAAGCATATAGTCCTAACCACTGAATTGCCAGGGAATTCCAGCTGGATGAGATTTTCAGTGAGACCAGGGATGCCTCAAAAAAGATCAGGAACCTGACACTGTTCCAGAGAGAGAAATAGAAAACTAAGCCTGCAGGGCAGGGAAAGAATGAGACCTTCCAAGAAAGTCAGGACCTATCTGAGCTGAGGGGAGGGAGGCGGCCCCCCAGAAAGGCTCACCGTGCCTCCTCATGAGGCTGCTGCACAGAATGTGACCTGGGCGCCTGGTACAGAAAATATCCTGCCTCCCCACTTCATAACTGAATCCATCAGAAAAGCCGTTATTCTGTCCCTGGTTATTACCTTTTCCTTTGGCCATATCTTTCAGGGTAAGAAAAAGAAGAGGAAGCGAGAAAAGCAGCTGTCCCAGACGCAGTCCCAGCAGCAGCAAGTCCAAGAGGCAGACGGTGAGTCTTCAGGAGGGAACTTCGCCTTTACTTCTTTTACCCGCTGTGCCAGCTACACCTGCTGGCACCCTATGCTTTGATCTCTGATGGACACCGTGTCAACGCTGTGTTTTAATATTAATAGCTGCCATTTTCAAGGACTCTGCCTCATGTACACTTGTGCGTGCATGCTAAGTCACTTCCATTGTGTCCAACTCTTTGCGACCCCATGGACTGCATCCCACCAGGCTCGTCTGTCCATGGGGATTCTCCAGGCAAGAATACTGGAATGGGTTGTCATACCGTCCACTAAGGGCTCTTCCTGACCCAGGGATCGAACCTGCGTCTCTTATGTCTACATACATTGGCAGGCGGGTTCTTTACCAGTAGCACCACCTGGGTATACTCAGGTGGGTGTTATTATTACCCCTCTTTTGGAGATGATCAGTTCAGAGGCTCAGAGAAGTGAAAGGACTTTCCTGGTCATGCTGCTTGGTAAATGGAGGGAGGATTTGGTCAGCACTTTGTCACTCGAAAGGTGCTCTTCAATTCAGTTGATTTGCGTCTTATTTGAGGGTTAGGTTCTAAAATCAATGCAGTAAAAGTAAAACCTGAATGTTGTTGAAACGAGCCTTGAAATTCCCTTAGGAACCCAGCCCCTTAGACACTAGCATACCACCTTACAGTGAATCCAGTAGATTCAGGTTTTCCTTCAGTGTTTGGTTGGCCAAATATCAGAAATAATCATTTGCTTGAATTAGGAAGGCCCCTTTGTGCCACAAATATCTTTTTACATCAGAATCTCACCCAGCACAAACTAGCCCATACCTTGGCCAGTATTTCAGTCACACGTCCCATCTCAGGCTCATTCCAGGACAAGGGTAGAACTAGTTTAGTTCCATCTAAAGGGCTTTGCAGGTGGCTTAGCTGGTAAAGAATCCTCCTGCAACACAGGAGACCTGGGTTTGATCCCTGGGTAGGGAAGATCCCTGGAGAAGGGAATGGCAACCCACTCCAGTATTCTTGCCTGGAGAATTCCGTGGACAGAAGAGCCTGGTGAGTTACAGTCCATAGGGTTGTGAACAGTGAGATGTGACTGAGCAGCTAGCACACACACACTAAGTTGCTTTTTATCGCCTTTCCTTTCACTTCCTTTCCTAGCTTTCTAATATCTCTATAATTTGTGTATTCATCTCCATAGGAGTACACATAAGTTAACTATGTATAGACGCAAAATCTGTTGAATTGGTGCTTGGCAGGCGCTGTACTATCTCTAAGAGGATCATAAACCAAAGTTTGCTTTAAAGCAAACTGAATGGAGATCCATCCCCCAGATGATAAGACTTAGGCAGGAAGATGATAATTTGCTAGAGAAGGAAATGGCAACCCACTCCATTATTCTTGCCGGGAGAATTCCAGGGACAGAGAAGCCAGACGGGCTACAGTCCATAGCGGCACAAGGAGGCGGACATCACTGAGCACAGCACAGCATGATAATTTGATAAGCTCAGCTATTTTCCCTCCAGGCAGATACTGAACGGGGTCTTTGGCATTTTGGCACTGGCCCTTTTCTGTGCTCTGCTGCTGCTGCTGCTAAGTCACTTCAGTCGTGTCCGACTCTGTGCAACCCCATAGACGGCAGCCCACCAGGCTCCCCCGTCCCTGGGATTCTCCAGGCAAGAACACTGGAGTGGGTTGCCATTTCCTTCTCCATGCTCTAGGTGTCGTGAAAGCCTTAGACGTCATTTCAGGGCCTCACGTCCCTCCTGTACGCATGCTTGTTTCCCGGGTCATACATACTACTTCCGCCTTTCCCAGCGTTCCTAGCGGCTGACTCTTTCTTGTTTGTTTCCCCACCCCCGTGCCCCGCCCGCAGGTGCTCTGGCCTCCAAAAGCAAGAAGCCATGTGTCCAGTACCTGCCCCCCGAGAAGCCCTGTGACAGCCCTGCTTCCTCCCACGGCAGCATGCTGGACTCCCCAGCTACCCCCTCCGCGGCCTTGGCCTCGCCGGCCGCCCCGGCCGCCACCCACTCGGAGCAAGCCCAGCCCCTCTCCCTCACCACCAAGCCAGAGACCCGGGCCCAGCTGGCTCTCCACTCGGCTGCCTTCCTGTCATCAAAGGCTGCCGCCACCTCTTCTGGCCAGATGGGCAGCCAGCCCCCGCTCCTGTCCCGGCCCCTCCCTTTGGGGTCCGTGCCCACAGCTCTGCTGACGTCCCCCCCATCCTTCCCCGCCACGCTCCACGCCCACCAGGCCCTCCCGGTGCTCCAGGCCCAGCCTCTGTCCTTGGTCACCAAGTCTGCCCACTAAGCTACCCCCCTTGACCTATGCAGGCTGTCAAGTGACTCATCGAGTAGTAAGGATGCAGAAGGAAAAAAAAAAGGAAACTTTATTGGTCAATATTTGACCACTCTGGACTGTTCTGTAAAGTGACTGGTAACAGCAGCACTTTACGTTTTGTAGATGTAACCAGTAGCTGATCTTAAGGCTTTTTTTAAAAAAACAAACAAACAAAAATCTTAAAAAAAAAAAAAACAAAAAAAAAACGAAAACGAGAACTGAAAAGTAGTGTGTTATTCTTCCTGTATGTGCAGCGGTGGATGGACCTGGGCAGAAGGCACCCCTCTCTCTACCTCCTGGACTCTCTGCCCTCCCTCCTCTTCCCATCGTCCTTGCACATCCAACCTCCCACCCCCTGCTTCCTGGCTCCCTTCAATCCAGCTTACACGTTGGCCCTTGTTGCCATTTCTAGCCTCTTCATCTACAACCCATTCCTTGACATTCCCTTTTACTTGGCCCACGTTTTTCTCCTGTGGGTTCATGCCTTCATCTTAGTCCTCTGCCCAGTGTAAGGCTGTCACCACGTGAGAAGACACCTTGGCCTCCGTTGTCTCCACCAGCGCACCTTTCCCTCAGTGGCCCTAAACCACCCCGACCCCCCCAGCCTCCAGCTTTCTGTGGAGGAAGAGGTCCTCTAAAATGGTTCTCCCCTGCATTTAAAGGGACTCAAGGTGCCTGCCACTTCCTCAGCGAAGAAGCCTGTGTTCCACCCCCTTACCAGTCAAGATGTCCCCTCACAGCCCTGGAGTGGCAGACAGGTCTGGCTCCTGTCACCCGGGAATGTGCTAGCACAATCTGCCAAAGCTCTGAGACCCTCCTCCCTCCCCAATCACCTCACATGCTTCTTCTGTGTGTATTTCTTTTCATTTTTATGGGGTTTTTTGGAGCAATTTAAACTCCCAGTTGTTTATTTTCACAAAAGAAAATAAAATTGCAGTTGCAAGACTTAGCTGAGTATTTTAGTCCTTTGTTGACTCAAGCCCCTTTCTTCACACCAAAGGCTGTGTAAGATTTTTACAGAATGCAAAGGAGGAATGCCTCTATTGGAAGGGGATGTAAGTCATGCCCGACAGAACTAGAAAAATCTAATCCCGTTTTCAGCCTTGAATGTGCACAGACCAGTCAGTATAGATAACTGAGATCCAAAGGGATGAATCTTTTTATTTTCATTTGTCTCCTTGTAATTGCCAAGATGGGAGGGGTATCCTTGGGTTTCTTTGCACACACAGAGCACTGGAATTCATTTTTGTTGTACAGCTTTACTAAGGTATATAATTCATACAATTCACCCATTTTAGGTGTACCATTCAGTGGTTTTGTGTTCAAAGTTGTGTACCCATCATCACATTAGAACATTTTCATTACCTCATAAAGAAACCCCATACTCTTTGGAACTTACCTTCCACTTCCTCCTTCTCACACCACCACCTCCAGCCCTGCACAACCATGAGTCTACTTTCTGTCTCTGCGTTTGTCTGCTCTGGATATTTCTTGTGTTTTAAACAATTATTTATCTAATTTATTTTTGGCTGAGCTGGGTCTTCGTTACTGTGTGTGGGCTAGTCTCTAGCTGTGGTGTGCCAGCCTGCTGGTGCAGTGCCCTCTCCTGCTGTGGAGTATGCGCTCTAGGTGCACGGGCTTCAGCAGCTGTGGCACAGGGACGGCCACCAGGGAAGTCCTATTTGTGTTCTTTTTGATGACAGCCACTATGGCAGGTGTCAGATGATATCGTGGTTTTTTTATTTGCATTTCCCTGGTGCATTTTCCTATTTTTTTTTTTTAATTACATCCATCCTAGTAGGTGTGGAGTGGTGTCTCATTGTAATTTTGATTTGCATTTATCTAACTAATACTAATGATGGTGAACATCCATACATTAGTGAGTTATCCCAACACCATTTGTTGAAAGACTATTCTTTCCCCCGTTGAACAGTCAGCACGGTGGTTAAAAATCATTTGACCATAAATATATAGGTTTATTTCCATACTCTCAATTCTGTTCCATTAGCCATATGTCTTTATGCCTCTGCTACACTGTCCTAATCAATGTTGTAATTAGTTTTAAAATTGGGAAATGAGAGTCCTCTAATTTCATTCTTTTTCAAACCTGTTTTAGCTATTCTGGGTCTCTTGCATTTTTGTATGAATTTTAGGATCAATTTATTAATTTCTGCAGGGAAGCCACCAGGAATTTTAATAGGGATTATACTGGTAGATCAATTTGAGAAGTACAGCCATTCTAACAATTACATCTTCTAATTCATGAATATGCGATACCTTTCCATTTATGTAGGGCTTCTTGAGTTTCTTTTAATAATATTTGTAGTTTTCAGAGTATAATTTTGCATTTCTTTTGATAAATTTATTCCTGAGGGATTTATTATTTTTGATACTATTATAGATGGAATTGTTTCTTAATTTCATTTTTAGATTGTCTATTGAAAGTGTATAGGAATGCTGTTGATTTTTATATATTGATCTCACTTCTTACATCCTTGCTTAACCTGTCCTAATAAATTTTTAGAAAATCCTCAAGATTCTCTCTAGGCAAGATCATGTTATCTACAAATAGATACAGTTTTACTTCTTCCTTTCAATCTGGCTGCCTCTTATTTTCTTTTTGTGCTGAATTATCTCGGCTACTTCCAATACAAAGTTGAATGAAAGTGGTAAGAACAGTCATGCATGGTTCTTTATCTCAGAGAGAGCATCTAGTCTTTTACCATTACCATTATGTTAGTAGTAAGGTTTTTGTACATGCCCTCTTCAGGTCGAGGAAGGTCCCTTCTTTTCCAAGTTTGTTGAGTATTTTTATATATAGAAGTGCCAGGAAATTTAAGATTTCTTCAAGTTATGACCCTATCATTCCTTTAAACCAGTATTGGTGTAAGAAGTTAGTTCTAAAATCTACCTTCTCTAGTCCTATTTTAGCAGCATTTCCTGGAGCAAAACCACACACCTGCAGTAGGTGCCACAGTAGACGTGTGCCTGACATAAGCTAGGCCGTCAGCCCCGCTGTCAGTTACTACACTTACCCTTTGTCAGTTTCCTGTATTAATCCGCTCAACAACTCTTCTCTCCACCATCCTCAAGCCTTCAGGTTAATCCCCACCTTTTCTCTCTCAAAGACTATGTTGCCCCTTAGAATACCAAGAAAATTGAGGCCAGCTAAAATGTTCTATTCTGGGGACTTTCCTGGTGGTCCACTGGTTAAAATTCCAACAAGATTCCAATTCAGGGGGCACAGGTTCAATCCCTGGTTGGGGAAATAAGATCCCACACAGCCAAAAAAGGTTAAAAAAAAAAAAAAATTCACCCATCCTCCAGCCATTCTGCTTTTCCACAGGTCTCAAGGTCGACTCAGGGTGAACTGTCGCCTGAATCTCAGGCCTTTCAGCAGTCATCATATCTCTCTGTCTTGTAATCTTGGTCTGTCTAATAAATTATTCCTCTCAGTCAGGTAAAAACACTCAGTCCTCTTCCGTATTAGAATCCCTCTGTTTCACATTCAAACTTTCAGGAAAATGTAGTTTCTACTTACCTTCCATCCACTACTTATCCCACTGCAACCAGGTTTCACTCCCTCTACTGAAATACCTAATAACTCCTTATCTTACTTCAACTCTGTGCTGTCAATTTCATTATCCTTCTGAAAACAGTTCTATGACAATTGAGAGCCCTCAAGAGATGCTGAGTAAAGAAACTGGGAAATAAGGAGATGTTAGTGTCCCAAAAGAGGTGACATGACTAGTTGTCACTGAAGTGACAATGAGACAACCAAGATGAGAATTGCATGTGTGGTTCTGTGACTTGCTTTGTTTCCAGTTAATAATTGATCATATGCCCATAGTTGCCTATACAAAGGGAGAACCAAGAAAGTATTATTAATAACTCCGGGTCCACTGGAGAAGGGAATGGCAAACCACTTCAGTATTCTTGCATTGAGAACCCCATGAACAGTATGAAAAGGCAAAAAGATGGGACACTGAAAAATGAACTCCCCAGGTCGGTAAGTGCCCAATATGCTACTGGAGATCAGTGGAGAAATAACTCCAGAAAGATTGAAGGGATGGAGCCAAAGCAAAAACAACACCCAGTTGTGGATGGGACTGGTGATAGAAACAAGGTTCGATGCTGTAAAGAGCAATATTGTATAGGAACCTGGAATGTTAGGTCCATGAATCAAGGCAAATTGGAAGTGGTCAAACAGGAGATAGCAAGAGTGAACACCGACATTCTAGGAATCAGCGAACCAAGATGGACTGGAATGGGTGAATTTAGCTCAGATGACCAGTATATCTACTACTGTGGGCAAGAATCCCTTAGAAGAAATGGAGTAGCCATCATGGTCAACAAAAGAGTCTGAAATGCAGTACTTGGATGCAATCTCAAAAATGACAGAATGATCTCTGTTCGTTTCCAAGGCAAACCATTCAATATCACGGTAATCCAAGTCTATGCCCCAACCAGTGACGCTGAAGAAGCTGAAGTTGAATGGTTCTATGAAGACCTACAAGACCTTCTAAAACTAACATCCAAAAAAGATGTCCTTTTCATTATAGGGGACTTGAATGCAAAAGTAGGAAGTCAAGAAACACCTGGAGCAACAGGCAAATTTGGCCTTGCAGTACAGAATGAATCAGGGCAAAGACTAATACAGTTCTGCCAAGAGAAGACACTGGTCATAGCAAACACCCTCTTCCAACAACACAAGAGAAGACTCTACACATGGACATCACCAGATGGTCAACACCAAAATCAGATTGATTATATTCTTTGCAGCCAAAGATGGAGAAGCTCTATACAGTCAGCAAAAACAAGACCGGGAGCTGACTGTGGCTCAGATCGTGAACTCCTTATTGCCAAATTCAGACTTAAATTGAAGAAAGTGGGGAAAACCACTAGACCATTCAGGTATGACCTAAATCAAATCCCTTATGACTATACAGTGGAAGTGAGAAATAGATTTAAGGGACTAGATCTGATAGACAGAGTGCCTGATGAACTATGGACAGAGGTTCGTGACATTGTACAGGAGACAGGAATCAAGATCATCCCCAAGAAAAAGAAATGCAAAAAAGCAAAATGGCTATCTGATGAGGCCTTACAAATAGCTGTGAAAAGAAGAGAAGTGAAAAGCAAGGCAGAAAAGGAAAGATATACCCATTTGAATAGAGGAAAACAATAGAATGGGAAAGACTAGAGATCTCTTCAAGAAAATTAGAGATACCAAGGGAACACTTCATGCAAAGATGGGCTCAATAAAGGACAGAAATGGTATGGACCTAACAGAAGCAGAAGATATTAAGAGGTGGGAAAAATACACATAAGAACTGTACAAAAAAAGATCTTCACGAACAAAGCTAGTGGAGGTGATGGAATTCCAATTGAGCTATTTCAAATCCTGAAAGATGATGTTGTGAAAGTGCTGCACTCAATATGCCAGCAAATTTGGAAAACTCAGCAGTGGCCACAGGACTGGAAAAGGTCAGTTTTCATTCCAATCCCTAAGAAAGGCAATCCCAAAGAATGCTCAAAATACTGCACAATTGCACTCATCTCACACGCTAGTAAAGCAATGCTCAAAATTCTCCAAGCCAGGCTTCAGCAATACGTGAACCATGAAATTCCAGATGCTCAAGCTGGTTTTAGAAAAGACAGAGGAACCAGAGATCAAATTGCCAACATCCGCTGGATCATCAAAAAAACAGGAGAGTTCCAGAAAAACATCTATTTCTGCTTTATTGACCATGTCAAAGCCTTTGACTGTGTGGATCACAATAAACTCGGAAAATTCTGAAAGAGATGGGAATACCAGACCACCTGACCTGCCTCTTGAGAATCCTGTATGCAGGTCAGGAAGCAACAGTTAGAACTGGACATGGAACAACAGACTGGTTCCAAATAGGAAAAGGAGTACATCAAGGCTGTATATTGTCACCCTGCTTATTTAACTTATATGCAGAGTACATCATGAGAAACGCTGGGCTGGAGGAAGCACAAGCTGCAATCAAGATTGCTGGGAGAAATATCAATAACCTCAGATATGCAGATGACACCACCCTTATGGCAGAAAGTGAAGAAGAACTAAAGGGCCTCTTGATGAAAGTGAAAGAGGAGAGTGAAAAAGTTGGCTTAAAGCTCTACATTCAGAAAACTAAGATCATGGCATCTGGTCCCATCACTTCATGGCAAATAGATGGGGAAACACTGGCTGACTGTTTTTTTGGGCTCCAAAATCACTACAGATGGTGATTGCAGCCATGAAATTAAAAGACGCTTACTCCTTGGAAGGATAGTTATGACCAACCTAGACAGTATATTAAAAAGCAGTGACATTACTTTGTCAACAAAGGTCCATCTAGTCAAGGCTATGGTTTTTCCTGTGGTCATGTATGGATGTGAGAGTTGGACTATAAAAAACGCTGAGCACCGAAGAATTGATGCTTTTGAACTGTGGTGTTAGAGAAGACTCTTGAGAGTCCCTTGGACTGCAAGGAGATCCAACCAGTCCATCCTAAAGGAGATCAGTCCTGGGTGTTCACTGGAAGGACTGATGCTGAAGCTGAAACTCCAATACTTTGGCCACCTCATGAGAAGAGTTGGCTCATTGGAAAAGACCCTGATGCTGGGAGGGGTTGGGGGCAGGAGGAGAAGGGGACGACAGAGGATGAGATGGCTGGGTGGCATCACTGACTCCATGGACATGAGTTTGAATAAACTCCAGGAGTTGGTGATGGACAGGGAGGCCTGGTGTGCTGCGATTCATGGGGTCACAAAGAGTAGGACACGACTGAGCGACTGAACTGAACAGGACCTTTTTATTTTCTTACTTTGGTTTATCTTTTTTTTTTTAATTTTTCTATAGTGAACATATTAATTATAACAATTTGGGGGAGCCTTAATTATATATGCTGCTGCTGCCATTGCTGCTACTGAGTCACTTCAGTAGTGTCCAACTCTGTGCGACCTCACAGACAGAAGCCCACCAGGCTTCCCCGTCCCTGGGATTCTCCAGGCAAGAATACTGGAGTGGGCTGCCATTTCCTCCTCCAATGCATGAAAGTGAAAAGTCAAAGTGAAGTCGCTCAGTCGTGTCGGACTGTTAGCGACCCCACAGACTGCAGCCCACCAGGCTCCTCCATCCACGGGATTTTCCAGGCAAGAGTACACGAACAGGGTGCGATTGCCTTCTCCAATTATATGCTAGATACTGTTAAATATGCTGTATGAATTATCTCACCCTCAACACTTATTCCCATTTCATAATGAAGAAATTGATACCTAAAACAATTAATTGCCCAAAGTCAGGTGAATTATTTATGCAATAAACATTAAAGAATAACGGGTTTCCTTGGTGGTTCGGTGGTAAAGAATCTGCCTACCAATGCAGGAGACATGGATTCAGTCCTTGGTCCAGGAAGACCCCACTAGCCTTGGAGCAACTAAGGCTTCACCACAACCATTAAGCCTGTGCTCTAGAACCTGGAAACCACAAATACTGAGCCCACACGCCTCAACTACCGAATCCTGCTTGCCCGAGAAGCCTGTGCTCCGCGACAAGAGAAACTGCCACTTTGAGAAGCCAATGCACTGCAACGAAGAGTAGTCGCCACTCACCGCAGCTAGAGAAAAGCCTGCGCGGCAGTGAAGACCCAGCACAGCCGAAAATAAATAAAATTTTTTAAAAATTAATTTTAAAAAGATAACCGGGACTATTTTTCTCCTATCAAATTAGCAGATTAAGCATAGTCACTAACCAAGGATGGGTAAGATAATAGCATGACTTAAACAAGCTGCTTAAGTTTTCTGAGGTTCTGTCTCAGGCACCTAATCAGTACCTGATTATCAACAGTAATCACTAACAGAAGAAAACGGAAAATAATTCAGAACTCCAATAATAAGGAAACTGTCACAAAATCAATGATAAATATAAGTTTTTATGAAACCATTAACAGTCATGTTTGACAATATTTAAATTAATTAGGGGAGAGTGCCGTTTTACTCACGTTTGATGCTCACGTTTCCAGCTACCTCTCTGTTATTTCTACTTGACTGTCTCACAGGCAAGAATAAATTCAGTTTTAGTCCCCCAATCGTATTAAATCTGGCTTTCCACATCTTCCTCACATCACACCTCCCTCCCATAGCCAATCTATCTCCACGGCCTGTTGGTATTTCCTCCCAAATTTATATTGAGTCCAACCACTTCCCTCCATTCTCACTGTACCTATGCTAGTCCTCCTAGGACTACTGCAACAGCTTCCTAAATGTTTAACTCCTAAACACACTATTTTCTTCCCATCATCTGTATGAACACAACAGAAATTTTAAACAGCACGATACAAAATGATATATCCAATAATTGCAATTTGGGTGAAAATAATTATAGAATAAAAGACTGAAAACACTACTTAAGAAGCAGGGGGCGGGAGTATATTTATATTTATCCTACTTGTATTTGTTTTTAAAAATCACTGAATTGGAACTTGTGGAGGAGGGATAGAGAGCAAAAACATTCTTTTATTATTTATTTATTATTCGCTGCTCAGGCTTCCTCTTGTTGCAGAGAACAGGGGCTTCTCATTGCCACGACTTCTCTTGCTGCGCTGGGTTCTGTGTCACTGGGTTCAGTAGTTGTGGCCCACTGGCTTAGCTGCCCCATGGGACCAAGGATAGAACTCACGTCCTCTTCATCCGCAGGTGGATTCTTAACCACCTGAGAACCACAAGAGAAATCCCACAATAACTTTTTAGGGTTTTTAATTTAAAGATAATTGCTTCAGTAACTTTCTAATGTGAACTTTTCTTTTTTTTTTTTTTGATAGGTAATACTTTAATGTGATTTTAAACATACACAACGAGCTTATTCCATAGCATCTTACTTAATGGGGTAAAGCCAGAGGCATTCCTATGAAAATCAGGAACAAGACAATGATATCCACCATTCTCATTGCTATTTTACACTAAATATAAGGTAGCAGCCATGCAGTTACATAAGAGAAAGCAGTGAGAGGCCTAAGAATTGGAGAGAAAGGAGGAGGAAAGATAGCCTGGTTTTCGGAATATATATATCTGGAAGATAGTATAAACAACAGTTTAGTAATTAAAATACAGAAATCAATAATCTTCATATATACAAGTGATAATCGATTAGAAAAGAGACGCAAAGATTCTATTTATATGTATTACCAGGAAAAAAGAAGGTCAAGGCATCAAGAAATATGGAAAACCTCCATGAGGGAAGTTTTGAAACTCCCTTAAAGTCCCTATAAAGACAACGATAGAGGGGCATAAAAAGACATAAACTAGCAGAGGGAACAGAAAATTGAGAAATAAGTTTAAGTGTATATGGAAATACAACATTGAAAAATGTGGCACTTCAAATCAGTAGTGGAAAACATGGACTTTTTAATTAATGGGCAGTCCTTTGGGAAAAGGTAAAAAATTGTGTTCATATTTCACCATAAAACAAAATCCACATGAATCAGAAATTTAAACGTCAAACGAAATGAAACCATGAGTAAATGTCTTTCTTAACCTGGGAACAGGAAAACTTTTTTAATGTGACTGAGATCCAACAATAAAAGATTGTAAGTCTGATACATACAATGAAAAATAATTTGCATGGGGACAAAAAAAAAAGACAAACCTTATGGAAAGGAGGAAAAAATAAAAACACTAGGAAACCAAATACCAGATAATGACAGAGATTCAAAGCCTTAAGTAATAATAGTACAGGAAAGGAAAAACTATCAGGGTGCCAAACCCTAAAGCAGTGTAAATTATTCCTTTAATAAAACATCTAGCCTCTATTCAATAGACACTGTCGGTAAATGAGTAAGTTCTGTGGGACTCTGTAGTCTCACAACTGTTTCTCAAAGTTTGGTCCTAGGACAGTCTGCCCCAGAATTATCTGAGGTGTTTGTTAAACAAAATGCAGATTTCTTGGGCTACTCTTTTAGTTGCTGGATATTTAGTTGCTGGATATAAGAAAGCTTTTCCATCTAGGCAGAATAGATTTTTACTAATCATTTTAATACAGTAAGCTATGTTTGTTAATCTCAGGTATGAATAGGATTTACTACTTTTTAATACTGGAATGGTAAGTGGTCTTTAAAGTTACAAAAACCAAATTCAAAAGCACCTGAGAGAGAAACCCACTCAACCAAGTCATCAGATTACGTATAATGGAAGTAATACAGCAGCTGACAGTAAACAAGTAATTTTGAAAGTTGAAGAATGAAGGGTGAGAGAAAACTGGCCAGGGCAAAAGGTGACTTTTAAAATCTTACAGGTCTAATGTGAACTTTTCAAAAAATAAATCCCATTTTGATTTTTCAACCGTTAGATCATATTACCTAATCAAAAATATTGCTTGCAAGACAGAAATACACTAAAACGTTGATAGTCACTACTCTGGAAGCGTGGGGCAGAGATTCTGTTTTCTACTTGTACTCATTCGGTGAATTTTCTAGCGTGAATGAGTAATTGACACGATCAGAAAACGGATGAACTTTTTAGAAAAGATCTTTGACACCGTTTCCGTGGGGATCAAAAGAGCAGGGAGCAGGGTTGCTAAGACTCCAGCTACAAAGGTGACAGGGTGGGTTTCTGTTTCCAGATTTCCACACGTCTGTGCGTTGCAGGGAAAGAGCCATGAGGGAGGGAGAAGATAGAAAGGCAGATAGAGGATGGGCGCGAGCAAGCGCCAGGCCCCAACGACCCAGTATTGTCTCGTAAGTACCAGAGCAAAGAAGGAAAGAGGGACTAAGTTTGTAGCAGCCGCTGCGGAGCTAGGAGAGCAGGGAAAGACAAATACGCCTTCTACACGCAACAATACAGCCCCGCCACCAGGAAAAGCAGTCACACCTCGCGGGAAACAGCGGAACACCACCTTGCCGGCCTTTTTGCCAATCCCTGCCCCTTGCCTGGGTGGGGCTTCGGTGACGCACACAGGAAGGGGCGGGGCATAACACTAAGCCCGCGTGCTGATCTCGCGAGAGCATTAGGGGGCGGAAGCGCAATCAGTGAAGGATGCGGTTCCCGGTTTCGTTCGTGTTACTGAGCGTCGTGGCAGCGGGTAAGAATTCCCCCCCGCCCCCACCCCACCGCAGTCCCAAGACCAGCCCCTAGTAATCCCACTCTCGCCCCCGGGCCCGTCATCTTCACCGTGGCCTGTCGGCCCCTGACCTCACTTCTTCCTTGCCCGAACCTCGCCACCGCTCCGCTCGCCAGCCCTCCCCTCCGGTTTGCCCGTTGCCACGTTCTGAGGAGTCCTTTTTCCCCGACTGCCTCTCTTCAGCCAGATAGTTTCTCTGTTTCAGACTTGCTGCTCAGTTCTGCTCCAGTCGCCGGAGCAGGCGCTCCAAAGGAAGTTCAGGCTTCTGCAGGAAGCTCCGGGCATCACGGCTTGATCGCTCAGCCACAAGAACTCAGTAACCAAACCTTTCTAAATCAGACCGACGCGAAAACCGACACTGGCAGTGCCGGAACCGACCAGGGCCCGGAGAAAACCAACCCTGACAATTCGACAGACGAGCTGCGCCTCGAGATAACCGACACCGACAATTCGGTAGCCAGGCAGGGCTCCAAGAAAACTGACTCTGGCGATTCGCGAACCGAACACCACCCTGAGAGAGCCGACCCTGGCAATTCGGGATCGGTGCAGGGCCCCGCGACAACCGACTCTGACAATTCGGGAGCCAAGCAGCACCTGGAGAAAACTGAGCCTGGCGATTCGGAAACCGAACAGCACACCGGGAAAGCCAACCCTGGCAATTCCCCCACAGACCAATCCAACAAGTTGGTCTCCAGCCCCTCTTCTGATAACAAGGAGTCCACCAAGCTTCATGTAAACACAGTAGCTGGCAAACCTCTGCAGACTTCCAGAACTGAACCTGGGGGAAAAGTGTTGGCAGACCCCTCTTCTCCCCAGCAGGAGGGAGAAGGTAAGCCCTTAGAACTAACTGAAGATGTGGAGCCCAAGGAGACTGAGGAAGGGGATACAGAGCCAGAGGAAGATGCACCACCCAAAGAAGAGAAAGAAATGGTTGGCCCTGCCTCCAGGGAGAACCGTGAAGGGACACTTTCGAATACCTGGAGTAAGAAGGATGACCTTTATAAGGATAACCTTGGAAATGCCAGTGCAGAGAGCAGCCACTTTTTTGCCTATCTGGTGACAGCAGCCATTCTCGTCGCTGTCCTCTATATCGCATACCACAATAAGCGGAAGGTAAGGCAAGAATGGCCTTAGGAGGAGGAGTAGGATTTCCTCCCCGCAGAAAGCCTGGTGTGTGAGTATCCATCACTCATCAGCCTGTAAGCCCTGGGAATTTTTTTTTTTTTTTTTTTGCCCTGGGAATTTAATAAACAAACTTCGGTTTTTTTTTTTTCCCTGAGATTCTGCCAGGGTTCTCTGTTGGGTTTTCTGGGGTTCTTTTTTTTTTTTCCCTTTGTTTTAGAAATCATTTATTTTCACATCTGTTTCCTCTGCTGTTGCGTCAGATGTGACGCTTAGTACATTATTATGATTTGACCCAAATGAAGGTCTCCTCCCATAATCTTGGAACTTAGAATCTTTCACATCCTGAGAGAGGACCTGAGGACCTGACAGTTTGTATGTAGTTAAAGCAGTGATCTTCCTGTTTTCAGTGCTTCCTGTCGTCTTATTTCTGGCTTCCTCTCCCAAGCGTTTGTCTTCCACCTGCAGAAACAAAGAATGGTTACAGAGTCTTCAGTACCAGCAGTAGAGCACCCAGGGGTTCTATGTTCTGCAGCTGAGTTTCTGATTAGAAGAAAGGTCAGAAATTGCATATGAATATGCTCATCTTTTACTTCAGCAGGGTTTGTTGTGTTGTTTAGTAATCACTCCCAAGGACAAAATGATTGCATTTCTTTTTTTGTTTTTAACTGCAATGTAAAAAAACATGAAGTGTAGTTGATTTACAATTTTGTGTTAGGTGTACAGGACAATGATTCAGTTTTTTATATATATATATTCATTTTCAGAGTCTTCCCCAAATGATTGCATTTCTTATGAGCCCTAAGAATTTAGTAGTTTCTAATAGTCTGACTAAAATTGAAGGGTTCAATTCATGATAGTCAAAAGGCCTAGGACTGTGAGAAGTGAGAGAAGACATTTAGTAAAAGTAGTACATTCCTGGGAATTCCCTGACAGTTAAGTGGTTAAGACTCCGTGCTTTCACTGCAGGGATCACAGGTTTGATCTCTGGTTGGGGTTCTTAAGATCCCCAATGCCACATAAATATGGCCATGAAAAAAAAAAATTTTTTTTAAGGTATATTCCTTATTCTACATCCAAGTGCTTATCATGGAGAGTTACCTTAAGTATGAAATGAGAGTGGTAAGGTTCAGATGAAGTAAAGTGTGGGGTGAAAGAGTACATTTGCAGATTAGAAGTAATTATTGCTTAATATTAAGATAAAAGGAGGGGGACTTGCTTAGCCTGAAGGAGTCTCAGTTGGGGAGGAGTTGGCAGTTCTTTTCACTGTGTTGTTGTTCAGTCACCAAGTCCCATCTGACTCTTTGTACCCCAAAGACTGTAGCATGTCAGGCTTCCCTATCCTTCACAATCTCTTGGAGTTTGCTCAAACTCATGTCCATTGAGTCGATGATCCCATCCAACCATCTCATCCACTGTCACCCCCTTCTCCTCCTGCCCTCAATCTTTCCCAGTGTCAGGGTCTTTTCCAGTGAGTCGACTTTTTGCATCAGGCGGCCAAAGTATTGGAGCTTCAGCTTCAGCACCAGTCCTTCCTATGAATATTCAGGGTTGATTTTCCTTAGGATTGACTGGCTCAATCGTCTTGTAGTCCAAGGGACTCTCAAGAGTCTTCTCCAGCACCACAGTTAAAAGCATCGATTCTTCAGCATTCAGCCTTCTTTATGGTCCAACTGTCACATCCATACATGACTACTGGCAAAACCATAGCTTTGACTATACAGATCTTTGTCAGCAGAGTGATATTTCTGCTTTTAAATAGGCTGCGTTCTCTTGAGTAAATCACACAGACTCCAGCTGACTAGAGCCTAGAACAGCTGTCTTGCACCTGTCATTTCCTGTTTAGGATAAAGGATTCTGACGTAACTAGGCCCTGTTCTTATAATTGTCAATATGGCCTTTCTGTAAATGGCCTACTCCTTTTGCTGTCAAGATCATTAACAAATGGGCCGCCAGGTGATTACCTATAATTTCAGAGACTGAAATCTGTCACCATAAAGTCACTTGTTAATCACTCTCTTGTCCTTTTCCCCAGATTATAGCTTTCGTCCTGGAAGGAAAAAGATCCAAAGTTACACGGCGGCCAAAGGCCACTGACTACCAACGTTTGGACCAGAAGGTAAGAGGAGGGAGGAATACGCAATCTCAGATGGACACAGCCATGGGCTTGTGTTTGGTATAGCGGCAGCAGCTGATTCTGGGGGTGCTGTTTACCATTGCTTCTGCCCCTCCCAGACCACAGCATACAAACATCCCTGTAAGCATGTCTGCAGTGTTAGTGCTAGAAGATTCTCAGAACCTCTGCAACATCTTCCTTCAATAGATGAGGAAGCTCAGATTCAGAAACGCTGTGATTTTTTTTTTTTTTTTCTAAAAGTCTATTGAATTTGTTGCAGTGTTGCTTCTGGTTTCCTTTTGGTTTTTTTGGCAGGTGAGGCATGTGGGAATCTTAGCTCCCCAAACAGGGATCGAACCTGCACCCTTGCATTGGAAGGCAGTGTCTTAACTATTGGACCAATGCAATCCCATTGGGAAGTCCCAAAACACGTGATCTTTTCCCCCTTAGTTTCTGGAAAAATCAAGACCTCAGAGCAATTCCCTCGACTCCCTGCCTATACTTTTCACACTTGACCAGCACTTAACAAGATTTAACAGGCATTTGACTCACCCTGAGAATTGGGATTAAAATCTTTTATCTGTTGCTCTTTGTACAGTGAGGGTCAGTTTGTCTTCATTTTGAATTTTTCCACTGGACTGAAAATCCTAGGAGATCTCTTCCCCTCAGCCCCAGCATCCCAGCAGTAAGATATATTCCTCTGAAAACAGATGAAAGTTACCAATGGATTGTATTGCTCTCGTTTCAGATTTGATTTTTTCTGTTCTTGAGAACCTTGTCCTGCCTGCTGATTTGTCTCTAAATCAAGAATAATGAAGAGAAAAACACTGTGACCTAAGAGACACCCCCTCCTCCAGGGTTTGGTGGCAAGTCGGGGCTAGCAGAGGTGGGGAAGGGGCATTGCTTTAGTTTTTGCACCTGCACTTTGGTGACTTTGTCCTCCTGTGTTCCCGTTATTTATGCTGGTGTCTTCCAGGCTGTCCCCCTCTGAGTGTGAGTGGAGGAGCATGTGGGCACCCAGCTGTGACCAAAGGGAGATCCTGGCCCTTGGTAGGTGCCCTGCCTGGGGCCTTGGCTTAAAGGTGGTTAGCCCTTGAAAACACCATTGCACTCAACACTATTTACCTTCGAGGGCCTAGGAGAAAACTGCAGGTTAAGGCCCATTGCTCCCAAGGCCTTTTCCTTTGTGGGGATGTGTACCCCACAAAAGATAGAGAAGATGGTAACTGCTGATGGCCTGAGGGCTCCTGTGAAAACGATTCTCTTCAAAGTCTCCAGCAGCAAACCAAAACGGGCTTTCTTGCCCTCGAGTCCAGCCTGCCTAGTGCAAGCTCTTCATGCTCTTCTGACAGTTTCATATCACTTAAAACAAAGTGAATCCAGTTGCATTTAGTTGTACTGAGCAGAAAACTGAACTTGGGGATTCTGGGAGGAAAGCTTAAAGCCACTGTTCCCTGTCACAGATGTTTTAAAAATAACAGTTAACGATATTGAAACACTGTGTTTATGCCTGCTTACCATCCTTACAGGAACTTTTTGAAGTAGAGTGAGTTCATGCTTTGAAAGCATGTAGGACTGTTTGGTTTGGGTCTGCATTTTTTTAAAGGACTTTTAAGAAACAGGCTTCCCACAAATTCTTATTTTGCCTTTATTGCCTAAAATATTTGTATTATATTTACAAACAGATTATACTCCCTTGTTTACCTAAGTCTAGTTAAGGGTCCTCTTATCTGATATAAAATGGTAAGGCTAATTAGTAAAAATTCCCCCCTCTGTCCCATGTCAGGGGTTATTAAAGTTTAAGAAATTTAGAGAATTCCCTGGGGAGTAACCAAGGGTAACCTTGATAAGACCATTGTTTGAAGTTTCATTTAAATGTGCTACCCTATTACAGAGAGCCTAAAGAGAGTTGTTTCTGCAAAGAAGGACCTGAAAGAGAATAGCTAATCTCAGGGAAATTCTAAGAAAGTAGGAAGTGAGAGGAAGAGGGTGAGTTCTGGGCTGTTGAAGAAGTCTGGTGGAAAAAGGGGCCATAGTGTTTGCCATGGTATCTTCCACCTCACTTAAAACAGCCCATGACTGAGTGGAGATTTTCATCCTCTCCAGGTGACATTTGTAAAGGTGAGGAATGAAGACTCTTGGCATCATCCCCTAAGACCATGGTTACTTTATTTCCTTCTCTGTCTCCCTCTTCCCTGCCTTTCTTCCTCCCCTCTGATGTTTTCTACTTCTGCCTGTCTCCACTGGCACCATTTTCCTTCTATGTGTGTGCCCAGATTCTCTGCTCCCATCCATCCTGTTTGTGGTCCATTCTGCTGTTCATCTTCTCCAGGAAGTATAGCTTATAGCTTCCATTCCCTTGCCATTCATCCTCCTCATAACCTTTACTGTCTTTCTGCCAAGAATGTTTTCCCAGAGGTTCAGATCACCAAATCCAGTGGCTTGTTCTCAAAGCTTAGTCGTGTCCTGAACAGAACTGAACACCTACACCATCCAAGTTCAGCCTCCCCTCTGTGGTCTCTGTGCCCTGGCTTCTGACAACTCCTCTGCCTTCCCTGCGCTGGTGGCGGAGAATGCCTGCAAAGATAGGTCTATCTCTGTGTCTCCTCAGAAATTTATTCATTCTTTAGCCTCTGGATGAGTGACTGATGAGTGACTCCCAAGTTTCTATCTTCGGCCTAGTTCCCAGAGAACCCTGTCCTGCCGTGTGGTGAACATTTCAGGTTGTCATCCTGTTGTCACTGAAACAGAATTTCTCTTCTTCTACACATTAAGCCGCCCCTCTCAATTGCCCAGTCTTTTTAATCATCTTGAGTCCAAGCTGACATTTTTATCTCTTGGCACAAAACTCCTATCCATTAAAAAGAAAAATATCTCTGGCTACAGTCTTTCTTTCCAATTTCCTTGCTTCCCTGACCCACACCCCCACCCATTTCACTATCCTTCTGGATCTTTTTTTTTCCCCTGGGAGCCACCTTCATTGATCTCTTGTCCACTTCGTCTTGTGTGTGTAGAGACCAGAGTGATCTGAAGCTTCTGTCTTGTGGCTCTGAGAATCAAGCTCATGGACCCTGGTGTTTACAGCTCTGCAGGCTGGTGATGTCCTACGCATCTTTCCCTGCATCCTTCCGGGGCCTAAGGCCCCTCTTGTCAGGCAACCATCAGGCCTCGACATCCTTGCTACATTCTCCAGTCCCTGGCTTCTGGTGGCTGTTTTTCAGTTAGGGCACACCCCCTTCTCTTCTTTCCTTTGCCTCCCCAAAACCTGTTTTTTCAGGCCCCAGCTCCAGTTTGCCCATGCACCTTCCTAATCCCCCACCTCACCTGATCAGCTCTTCCTGTTTTACTCCAGTAAACAGAACGTCACTTGCGCATTTTGGAACTAAAGCAGAGCATAGCAGTCAGTATCTGACATCTCTGTCTGATCTCCCCAAGAAAATGAAGCTCCTCGCGGCAGCGCCCATGGCACCATCTGCAAATCTGCCTCACATGGGGCAGTCCCTGGGGACCTGAGTTCATTTCTCCTCACAATGGAGACATGCTCTTTCTTTAGGACATCTGGCTGTGACCTGACTGATGCCTCACACACCGCTTTCCGGCTGCTGGTTGCTGCCCTTATTGATGGATTTTGCTAGAAAGGAGGAGAGCAGAAAGTAAGATTGGTTTCAGGCACCGAGAGCAGGTTGGCACCAGGTGGACACATACGTATTGTGGAGTCCATGTAGCTTCACTTTTTGAGCCTCTGAGCAGGATGATTTCTTGTGTGAAAGAATACAGTCGAGTTTAAGTTTCACTTTAGAAATTGCACTGAAAGAAATCTCCCACACCAAAGGAAAGTTGTCTTCTGGGTCATTGTCGTTTTGAAGATAGACTCTTTGAATCGTGTTTTCCTAGAGATTGTGTAGATGAGGGTGAGCTGGTGGTAGGGGAAGGATCTCTCTAGCCAGGGTGGGGCGCGGGGCAGGCAGGAAAGGTGCCCTATCCAGTCAGCTCTGTGCTTGCTTTGTCGCCCAGTTTTTGGTTGAAGAGTGGTTTCTATTTGGAGGAATCTGTGCTTTAGAATCATTTGAAGAGTCTACCTAAAAAGGCTAAGTTAACTCAGAAAGACCTGACAACTAGCTCTGTACACTCACATTTCTTGCCACATGATGGCTTTTCGTGAAACTTTTGGTGATAGACCTCTAAACCTCTCAAATTCCCAATAGTGATTCTCATTTCCTCCTCCCATTTCACATCATTTAATTCACAAGCCTGCCCCTCGTTTTGGGAGGGTGACTTGGTATGGAATGCTGCTGCATGTGAGATGAAAACTGGCAAACCTTGCACATGTTCTGAATCATTTGAGCAGGGAGGAGAGTACACTGTACACCAGACCCTGTACTTCTGCCAGCTATCTCCTAAACATTCTAGGTGGGACCATTGTATCTGGCTTTGACTTGTGTAAGAAGGAAACCTGGGGAGAGATTTCTCAAATTTAACTATATCCAGAACCAAGACTGAATCTCAGCCCAGTTCCATGAAGTCACATGTGGATTTCCCAAATACCCCAATTTTGAAACTCCTCATAAAGGCATTGGGTCTGAGCCTTATCAGGTTTCAAGCTGCCAACAAAGCCAGCTTCCTCACACTCTTTGGTATTCCTTTAATTCAGAACTCTTTAAAGTGTTCAATAAATGGTTGATTGCTGAGGTTGTTTCCCTTCTTATTTGTTCACCCAATTAGCAGAATACCACTGTTTTGCAATGTTTTATTTTTCTAGCTTGTAACTTAATGATGAGTTATTTCTTTAAAGCTTATTTGGTCCAACCATAAGTATTTTTCCATATAATGTTTTACTGAGCTTCTGTGAATGCCATCACCACGTAGTTTTGTATCTCTGCACAGAAACCAAAATAAATTTCAAATATTAAAGCTATAAAATTAATAAATTTAATTTTTTCCTCTTTTTAAAAAAAGTATAGTTGATATACATTGTATTAATTTCAGGTGTACAACATAGTGATTTGACATTTGTATACATTACAAAATTGATAACAATAAGTCTAGTAACCATTTGTCCCCATATGAAGTTATTTTAGTATTAATGATTATATTGTACCTCTTAATCCCGCTCTAATGGTTATTAGTACTGCATTAAAATTGACTGAAATAAGGCACGTTAATAAGGAAAAGTTCTTTTTTTTTTAACCTTTAGCACCTTCACTCACCTTCCCACCCAATCCCCATGTAAGTTCCAAACACTGGAAACGCATTCCCAAGCGTTGCACACATTCTGTAACTTTCCATGACCTGATCCTTACTTCCAACCCCATTCCTCCTCACCAGGCAGCCCTGATTCTAGGTCAGAGGTAACTGGGCTGCTCGTCATAATACACTCATTACCTCCCAGTGTTTGTCCTTTGCTGTACCCTTGGCTGGAATGCTTTCCGCCTGTGTCAACCCCAGTGAAGCTGTCTTTCTAGGCCTCTGCCCTGACTGCTGTGTAGTTTAGGAAGCTACGCCTTGGGGCTCAGGCCCTGAGGTCTGGGAGGGAATCCTGGTGCTGACACGGTGAGAACCCAGCGTGACCCCAATCATAAGGAAAACAAGCCTAGGCCCCTGCCGCATACGAATTGGATGTTCTCCTATAACGTATATACCTTGCTAGCTAACGCGTCCTGTCCACTGCCAGCCCCCACATCCACATGGGCCATATCACAGGAGTTTCCCCACACTCAGAAGAGCCACTGGAACCAGAAAAATAGGATCTGCATCCTCTGATCCTGTGGAACTACAAGCCAAACCATGCTCACCAGACACCTTCTCTCTGTTGCGTAGAACTCCTGCAGTGAGGCACTAAGGGGGAACCGGAGGAGAAGCCTCAGGCCAACGGGACCCCCCTGCTTCAGCTGACCCAAGCTCTCAAGGGTTCTAGCCACCTGATGAGAATATTCCATTTGATGGCTCAGACTTAGGAGGTGTGGGTGTGGGATGCAGAGCGCAGCTTGACGGGTCATGAAAGCCACCCATGTCAGTAGCCCACACTGGGCGTTTTGTAGGAACAGCATGTTCTAAAAGGTGTGAAGGAAAGTGAAAGCTGTGCTCAATTAAAAAAATAAAAAATAAAAAAAAATAAAAGGTGTGAAGGAGCTTCAGTTAAAGAACCACCATCTATGCTAGACCTGTGTGTTGGACCTGTATCCAAAAATGAGAAACAATAATTAGAGTGCTTTACGTGATCAAGGAACTAATGCAGAAAAACACAGGTGAGGCAGGGGATGTGCCAGTTACTCTGACTCCTCCCTGAGCCAACTAATTCTTTTTCTTCTGGGCCTGGATCCGCGATCCGAGCTTCTGAAGGTCTGAGTACAAGTTCCGCTTCAGGATGGCGCTGCTGCACAGCAAGGCCCCTTGCAGGGCTCCAACCAACCCACAGGTGACAATGTCTTGGCCTGGGGGACAAGAGCGGAGGCCTGTGAGCATCCATCCACCCCACCTCCAAGCAGGGTAGTGGGAAGACAGGGGCCCCTGAGCCAGGGCCACAGAGATGCCTTCGGTCTAGGACCAGGGGCCCCAGCCACCGAGGCAACAGAAACAGCACTCTGAGTGACAGTGAGGCCCAGCTTTCCTGGCAGGATGGGGCCTTCAGCGTACCTGTCAAGTAAAGGTTCGGGATGGGGCTCTGGGCCCTCATGGAGGCCATCACACCAGGATGCAGGCGGCCCAGGTCATGGTCAGCCCCGTAGCAGGCCCCTTGGGGAGCCGCCAGGTAGAACTCATTGCTCAGCGGGGACCCTCCAGTCACACTGTCCACCTGAAGAGGCAAAAGAGGTGGCCGAAGAGTGGGAGGGGGACCTTGTGAGACCCTCGCCTCTTCCTTCCCTGCCCCTGCACGAGCTGCCAGCCAGCATGGGCTCCCCTGGAGCTCAGTCACCCCAGGCCTCATTCCCAGCCCCACAGAAGGGGCAGAGATGCACCGACCACCAACTCTGCCCTCCTACCTTCCCCTCCAGATGTGGGAACTGCTTCAGGAAGACCGACATAGCGGCTTCAACAAAGGAGCTCTTGAGGGTCTCGTAGGCACTGCTCCGCTTTCCCTGGGGCTCGTCCTGCCACTCCTTGAACCACTCGTATGAGGCGGGCGCTAGCACGATCGCTGCTGACCGGTCTGGGGACGCAGAGCCGGGTCACTGCTACTGCCCCTACCCACCCAAGCCCCAGCTCCCAGCACATCAAGCCTCACCTGGGTACCGGTCCTCCCAAGTTGGGTCCTTGGCCGAAGGGAAGCAAATGAAGAGAATAGGCATGTGCGTGGCGGCCTTGTCCCCAGGCAGAGAGACATAGTGCTCCATCCTGGGGAGGAGAGGGGCTGTTGGTCCCGGCCATGTTCCCCACAGCCACCAGCCCCACCCCGAGCACAGCTCATCCCCAGGGACCCCCAAGGGATGAAACCAAGGCATAGCCCAGGTGGGAAAAAATCCTTTTGGAGTGGATTCTTGCCCATCTCCTCGCATCTTGTATCCTGCTGCTTCTCTCCTAGCATCTGTGGCTCTGGGGGACCAGGCTGCTACCCTTCCTGCACATGTACACCCATGCCTTACGCTTTGTCCATGTCTTTGTCAAAATAAATATAGTAGTTGCTGGTCGGCAGCCCCAGGTCCTTCTTGGTGCCTCGGAGGCAGATGAAGACAGAGATCATGCTCAGGCCGGGCCGAACCATCCCCAGCTGCCGCTTCACACCTGCAGAGAGTTAGGAGAGCCATGAAAAGGAGACCACCAAGATCTGCTGCCGCCCCAGGAGCCTTCAGACACCTGCTCGCCTCATCTGTAGCCTCAGCTGTTTGGACCACTCGGCCTGCTCCTCAGTCTCCTGCCTGTGATGGCCATGGCCCCAGACATCTGCTCTGAGTGCCTTGAGAAGCAGAGATGCCAGCTCCCTGAGCCATTCACAGCATCTGTGTGATGGTCCCATTGTCACCTTAATGCCTAAGTTAAGAGCAGGGACTTCCCTGGTGGTAAAGAATCCATCTGCCAATGCAGGGGATGCAGGTTCAACCCCTGGTTAGGGAAGATCCCATATACCTCAGAGCCCGTTTGCCACAACTTCTGAGCCTGCGCTCTAGAACCCGTGCTCCAAAACAAGAGAAGCCACTGCACTGAGAAGTCTGTGCACCACAAGAAAGAGTAGCCCCTGCTCACAACTAGAGAAAGCCCACGTGCAGCAACAAAGACTAGCACAGCCAATAAATGAATGTTATGAGCAAAGGACAGGGCTCCACGTGACAAAGACCACGGCTGTGAACAGTAGTCTGTTATAAGCCTTGGCTTCAGTATTAAGTTGAATACAAACCATCTAATGAGGAAAAGTGAAAATGTTAGTCCCTCAGTCATGTCCGACTCTTTGCAACTCCATGGACTATAGCCTGCCAGGCTCCTCTGTCCATGGAACCTGGCAGGTTACAGTCGATGGGGTCACAAAGAGTTAGACAGGACTGAGCGACTAACTTACCCCCCCACACACATACACACATAAAATAGATAACTAATGAGAACCTACTATATAGCACAGGAAACTACTCCGTGCTCTGTGGTGACCTAAAGGGGAAGGAAATCTAAAAATGAAGGGATATATGTGTACATATAATTGATTCACTTTGTTCTACAGCAGAAAGTAACAAAACACTGTAAAGCAACTATACTCCATTACAAAATCAATTAAAAAAAAGAACCTTGGGTCTCAAATCAGTCACACAACGATGAGACCAAACCCTACTGCTCCAGACCAGCCTCAGCTCCTTTACTTATTTTGTCAATGAGTCTTCCTCACTCAAAAAAATGTCCTCTTTAAAACATCCCCAATAATGTCCAAGCTCAGCCCCAGAATTTAAGAAAGACACTCCTATTCACAAAGACTCCCTCGGTCTGATCACCTCACCGCCATACCCTCGACCCCAACCAGCACTGCCTTGTCCCCAAGGCCACCAGATATCCTGTTTCCATCTCAGAGACAGAGACAGAACTGTCAGAATCTCTACCCCAAACAGCTGGAAACATCAGGAATCCCAGGAGTCTCTGGGGCCTCTAGGTTGACCATCACTGCCACCACTGTCTGAAATGTTCTCAAACTGGGATTCTTCCAACTCCCACTCAGGAGGGGTGGCTGGTCCTTCAGACAGGTGGAGCAGGGAGGGTGCTGGCACAGGAGACTGTCTTCAGGGCTGAGATACATAGGAGCAGTGGAAGCTGTACCTGCCAGTGAAGGAGGGGCAAGCTCCCTTTTTTGTTTTTGCACCCAGCACCATGTGACCAAAATAGAATTTGGGGATGGGAAAGAAGGCTGGAGTGGAATAACCAAGTCAAAACCATGTACTGTCTTTGGTGGCGGGGCGGGGGGGGGGGGGGGGGGGGCGCAGAGGTTGACTAAGGTGGCGCTTCCCTGGTGGCTCAGTTGGTAAAGAATCTGCCTACAATGCAGGAGACCCAGGTTCGATCCCTGGGTTGGGAAGATCCCCTGGAGAAGGAAATGGCAACCCACTCCAGTTTTCTTGTCTGGGAAAGCCCATGGAAAGAGGAGCCTGGTAGGCTACAGTCCATGGGGTCACAAAAAAGTCAGACACAACTTAGTGACTAAACAATAACTAGCTGGAACAAGGAGAGCCCACAAATACAGGACTAATCTTCCCCTCTATCTCTAAACATGGAAAGGAATTTTCATAAAATACAGAACTCCCTCATAGGGTCCTTTCCTTATTCACTTAGGTTGTATGAACATTAAGTGTAAAAGAAATTATGTTCTTTACACATGTGGCTTGGGGTAAAGAATCCGCCTGCCAATGCAGGAGACACAGGAGACTTGGGTTTGATCCCTGGGTGGGGAAGATTCCCTGGAGGAGAGCATGGCAACCCATTCCAGGATTCCTGCCAAGAGAATCCCAAGGACAAAGGAGCCTGGCAGGTTATAGTCCACGGGGTTGCAAAGAGCAAGATACAACTGAGCACACACACACAAACAAAAAACAAATTTTGTTCTTAATGCCTCTTAGATTCAAAGGAGACTAGGAATCATTCTAGGCAGGAAAATACTTTCACTTTTTCTTTTTTTCTTAAGGTGTCCCTCCAATAACTCCATGTCATTTATTTGCATTCCCTTCCTTGTGGATTTTCTGTCACCTGAGGAAGTGCACTTGATGAGCACCCGGGCCCATCGGGAGACAGCGTCAGGGTTCAAAGGTCCTGGGAGAGAGGGAGGTTGGAAGTACCAAAGGCCACTGGGCGGTCTCTACCTCACGCCACGCAGCTCACCCAACCTGAGAGAGGGGAGGCCTTCGCTGGCAACAGACATTGGCCGAGGCCCAGTGAAAGGAGGCAAAGGGCTGAGGGCCTGTTTCCCAAGTGCACGTCCTGTACCCCAGAGACAGTCACAGTGGCCGCTGACCCTCTCCCCGACCAGGAAAGCCAAGACCTCACTTTTCTACTGGGCCTCCTTCCCAAGTTCCCCAAGAACCCTCCAGAGTGGATGCTCCTTGTACTGGGCTCTAGGCTCCTCCTCAGGTTTCCACTCCAAACGCATCTTGGGCTGCTCCTTACTCCCCACCTCCCGCCCCAGCCAGAGGCCTGGACACAGAACCCTCTCTCTCACCCTCCTAGATCACTGGCCCCTTCCTGGCCAGTGGCCTCCTTCACTCAATCATATGGCGAGCTGCCAGCTCCATTTCCAAATGGTGACGCCCCAGCTAACCCTGGCTCAGCCACTCTGTCCCCTGTGAGCTGATCCGCTCTCCTCCTCCTTACAGTAAGGCCTTCTCTCTGGAAGCCATGTTTTCCAGCCCAGAGGGGACCAGGAGTCCAGGCTTAGGAGTCAGAAACGTCAGCCTCTTCCTCTCCACTTGGCTGCCTCCAGCTGGGTGGGCCTTGGGCAGTGATTCACCTGTGTGCCTCCATTTCCCCTGCCATCAACATGAGCTCTCTACCCAGCAGCTGAGGATCAAATGCAAGGACAAAGGTAAAGCTCGCACACAAACATGCCTCCCCACCCAAAACCACAAGCTTTCGTTTTTGGACACAGCCTGTCAGTGGAGATGACTGGCATGTGTGTTCGTGCTCAGTCATGTCCAACTCTTGGCAAACCCATGGACTGTAGCCCACCATGCTCCTCTGTCCATGGGATTATCCCACCAAGAATACTGGAGTGGCTTGTCATTTCCTCCTCCAGGAGATCTTCTCCACCCAGGGATTGAACCCGAGTCTCCTGCATCTTCTTCACTGGCAAATGGATTCTTTACCACTGAGCCACCTGGGAAACCCAGAGATGACTGGACTGAGGCTTATTTCTATCTGGGTCCCAGGTTTTGAGAGCAGGGCTTCAGGAGAAGAAGCCAGGAGGGTACCCCTGCAGCCTCAGCACCAATACAAAGCTGGTTCCTGCAGAGGCAGGAAAACATAACATTAGGTCCCAAATAAGGCCCACAGCAATATCATCAAGAACTTCGTCTCCACTCCAGCCTTCCCTTCCCTTAACAGCAATGTCAGGCCACACTTCCTGACACCAAACAAGTGCAAAATTAAGGAAAGAAGCAAAATTCCCATGGCAAACTTAATGAAAAACCCAGGAAACATTCCTTTAAGACTCAGTCCACCATCATTAGCTATCAGGGAGATGATCTAAGTCAAGGGAAACGGAAATGGGCAACTGGGACTGGAAACTTGAAAGAGGAAAGGGAAACGCGGTTGAGGTTATCAGGGGAAGGGGTATAAATTTGCCAAGAGATAAAAACTAAAGGGTCTTTGGGGAGGATACAGTACAAAGGAAGTTGATCCCACCCCCTAAACAGAGGCCTGCTGGGGATGGATGTTATTAATAGAAATTGGTGTGCTCACCTTTTCTATAAGGAGGGTGAAAGGGCAGCCCTGATGCTGGGGGAAGCATCAGCCAGCCTGAGTCAGCTGGAAGCAGAGGGCAGGTCCAGGGCACTTGGAGGAGAGCCACGCAACTCATTTGTTTACCTGGCAGACAGCGGGCCTGCTCTGGCAACAAGCGCTCGTAGGTGTTGAACAATCCCGCATCGGAGATCACGATGGGGCAATAGATGTTCACCAGGTCCTCACCCTTCTTCACAGTGACACCTGCAGGCACAAGAGTTTGGCTGAGGTTCTGTGCACTCCAAGAAGACAAGAAAGGCCCCCATTCCTACCCCACCCCCATCTCTCCCACACTGACCCAGGCAGGTGGGCCCCAGCTAAAACTGCAGAGTGAGGGATCAGCCCAAAGCACTGCCTACAAGGCCCAAAAGATCCACAGTCCCCACACTGGCTTTCTAGCTCTCTACCTGATATGGGAGCTCTTCTCCTTAGCTACCAGCCAACCTCCACACTAACTCTGACAGAGCCTGTGAGCTGACAGCCTTCATTAGAATACCAGGTCCTTCTTTACTGTTGCCAGAGTTTTTGGTTCCAACACACTCTCTTTTAAACCCTCCAGTGACACCTCAACCTCTAATTAAACTCCAGACTCTCGTATCAGCCTTCTGTGATGTGCTCCCTTCTGTGCATCCAGCCTCATCTCTGACTGACCATTTTCACCAAACTATTAGATAGGACTGGCCAGGGGCGGTGGCTGAGAGGAGCTACCCCACGTCCAAGGAGTGGCGGCTGCACGGGCGCAGGAGGGCCGAGGGGAGCTACTCCACGTTCAAGGTCAGGAGGGCGGCCGTGAGGAGATACTCCTCATCCAAGGTAAGGAGCAGCAGCTGCGCTTTGCTGGAGCAGCCGTGAAGAGATACCCCACGTCCAAGGTAAGACAAACCCAGGTAAGAGGCTAGGTGTTGAGAGAGGGCATCAAAGGACAGGCACACTGAAACCATAATCCCAGAAAACTAACCAATCTGATCACACGGACCACAGTCTTGTCTAACTCAATGAAACTAAGCCATGCCATGTGGGGCCACCCAGGCGGTCATGGTGGAGAGGTCTGACAGAATGTCATCCACTGGAGAAGGGAATGGCAAACCACTTCAGTATTCTTGCCTTGAGAGCCCCATGAACAGTATGAAAAGGCAAAATGATAGGATACTGAAAGAGGAACTCCCCAGGTCGGTAGGTGCCCAATATGCCACTGGAGATCAGTGGAGAAATAACTCCAGAAAGATTGAAGGGATGGAGCCAAAGCAAAAACAACACCCAGTTGTGGATGTGACTGGTGATAGAAGCAAGGTCCGATGCTGTAAAGAGCAATATTGCATAGGAACCTGGAATGTTAGGTCCATGAATCAAGGCAAATTGGAAGTGGTCAAACAGGAGATGGCAAGAGTGAATGTCGACATTCTAGGAATCAGCAAACTAAGATGGACTGGAATGGGTGAATTTAGCTCAGATGACCATTATATCTACTACTGTGGGCAGGAATCTCTTAGAAGAAATGGAGTAGCCATCATGGTCAACAAAAGAGTCCAAAATGCAGTACTTGAATGCAATCTCAAAAATGACAGAATGATCTCTGTTCGTTTCCAAGGCAAACCATTCAACATCATGGTAATCCAAGCCTATGCCCCAACCAGTAACACTGAAGAAGCTAAAGTTGAATGGTTCTATGAAGACCTACAAGACCTTTTATAACTAACACCCAAAAAAGATATCCTTTTCATTATAGGGGACTGGAATGCAAAAGTAGGAAGTCAAGAAACACCTGGAGTAACAGGCGAATTTGGCCTTGGAGTACGGAATGAAGCAGGGCAAAGGCTAATAGAGTTTTGCCGAGAGAACACACTGGTCATAGCAAACACCCTCTTCCAACAACACAAAAGACTCTACACGTGGGCATCACCAGATGATCAACACCGAAATCAGAGTGATTATATTCTTTGCAGCCAAAGATGGAGACGCTCTATACAGTCAGCAAAAACAAGACAGGGAGCTGACTGTGGCTCAGATCATGAACTCCTTATTGCCAAATTCAGACTTAAATTGAAGAAAGTAGGGAAAACCACTAGACCATTCAGGTATGACCTAAATCAAATCCCTTATGACTATACAGTGTAAGTGAGAAAGATTTAAGGGACTAGATCTGATAGACAGAGTGCCTGATGAACTATGGACAGAGGTTCGTGACATTGTACAGGAGACAGGGATCAAGACCATCCCTAAGAAAAAGAAATGCAAAAAGGCAAAATGGTTGTCTGAGGAGGCCTTACAAATAGCTGTGAAAAGAAGAGAAGTGAAAAGCAAAGGAGAAAAGGAAAGATATTCCCATTTGAATGCAGACTTCCAAAGAATAGCAAGGAGAGATAAAGAAAGCCTTCCTCAGTGATCAATGCAAAGAAATAGAGGGAAACAACAGAATGGGAAAGACTAGAGATCTCTTCAAGAAAATTAGAGATACCAAGGGAACACTTCATGCAAAGATGGGCTCAATAAAGGACAGAAATGGTAGGGACCTAACAGAAGCAGAAGATATTAAGAAGAGGTGGCAAGAATACACAGAAGGACTGTACAAAAAAAGATCTTCACGACCCAGATAATCACGATGGTGTGATCACTCACCTAGAGCCAGACATCCTGGAATATGAAGTCAAGTGGGCCTTAGGAAGCATCCCTACAAACAAAGCTAGTGGAGGTGATGGAATTCCAGTTGAGCTATTTCAAATCCTGAAAGATGATGCTGTGAAAGTGCTGCACTCAATATGCCAGCAAATTTGGAAAACTCAGCAGTGGCCACAGGACTGGAAAAGGTCAGTTTTCATTCCAATACCAAAGAATGCTCAAACTACCGCACAATTGCCCTCATCTCACACACTAGCAAAGTAATACTCAAAATTCTCCAAGCCAGGCTTCAGCAATACATGAACCATGAACTTCCAGATGTTCAAGCTGGATTTAGAAAAGGCAGAGGAACCAGAGATCAAATTGCCAACATCCGCTGGATCATCAAAAAAGCAAGAGAGTTCCAGGAAAACATCTATTTCTGCTTTATTGACTATGTCAAAGCCTTTGACTGTGTGGATCACAATAAACTGTGGAAAATTCTGAAAGAGATGGGAATACAGGACCACCTGACCCACCTCTTGAGAAACCTGTATGCAGGTCAGGATGCAACAGTTAGACCTGGACATGGAACAACAGACTGGTTCCAAATAGGAAAAGGGGTACATCAAGGCTGTATATTGTCACCCTGCTTATTTAACTTATATGCAGAGTACATCATGAGAAACGCTGGGCTGGAAGAATCACAAGCTGGAATCAAGATTGCTGGGAGAAATAACCTTAGATATGCAGATGACACCACCCTTATGGCAGAAAGTGAAGAGGAACTAAAAAGCCTCTTGATGAAAGTGAAAGAGGAGAGTGAAAAAGTTGGCTTAAAACTCAACATTCAGAAAAGTAAGATCATGGCATCCGGTCCCATCACTTCATGGGAAATAGATGAGGAAACAGTGGAAGCAGTGTCAGACTTTATTTTTGGGGGCTCCAAAATCACTAGATGGTGACTGCAGCCATGAAATTAAAAGATGCTTATTCCTTGGAAGGAAAGTTATGACCAACCTAAATAGCATATTAAAAAGCAGAGACATTACTTTGCCAACAAAGGTCTGTCTAGTCAAGGCTATGGTTTTTCCAGTGGTCATATATGGATGTGAGAGTTGGACTGTGAAGAAAGCTGAGCGCCGAAAAATTGATGCTTTTGAATTGTGGTGTTAGAGAAGACTCTTGAGAGTCCCTTGGACTGCAAGGAGATCCAACCAGTCCATCCTAAAGAAGATCAGTCCTGGGTGTTCATTGGAAGGACTGATGCTGAAGCTGAAACTCCAGTACTTTGGCCACCTCATGAGAAGAGTTGACTCATTGGAAAAGACCCTGATGCTGGCAGGGGTTGGGGGCAGGAGGAGAAGGGGATGACAGAGGACGAGATGGCTGGATGGCATCACCGACTCCATGGACATGAGTTTGAGTAAACTCTGGGAGTTGGTGATGGACAGGGAGGCCTGGCGTGCTGCGATTCATGGGGTTGCAGAGTTGGACACAACTGAGCGACTGAACTGAACTGAACTGATATGCAAATAGCATGTGTGTGCAGTCATGCTCAATTGTGTCCGACTCTTTGCAACCCCATGGACTGTAGCCTGCCAGGCTCCTCTGTCCATGGGATTTCCCAGGCAAAAATACTGGAGTGGGTTGCCATTTCCTTCTCTGAGGATCTTTCTGACCCAGGGATCAAACATACATCTCCTGCAGCTCCTGCATTGCAGATGGATTCTTTACCAACTGTGTCATCTGGGAAGCCCCCAAGAGCTGACAGTCAATCATTTTTTTAACCTAGAAATGTGACAGTCTCTTATGATTCAACCTAACATTTTCAGATGCCTAAACATATTCAGCTCATGGGACTTCTCTGGTGGTCCCGTGGCTAAGACACTGAGCTGCCAATGAAGGGGGCCCAGCTTTGATCCCTGATCAGGGAACTAGATCCTACATGCCACAGCTAAGAGTTCACATGACACAAAGAAGACCAAAGATTCCATGTGCTGCAACTGAGACCCAGTGCAGCCAAAACAGAGAAAAAAGAAACTCAGCTCTTTCTTATCTCTGTGCCTCTGCACATTCTGTTCCCCCTGCCTGGAATGACCTCCTCTCCCCTCTGACCAGCTTCCTCTCACCCATCACGACCTCCCTCTGGAGACTCCCTGTCCCACCATCCTGTGCCAACTCCAGCCTCAGTGCGTGCCTCCATGCAGCACCTTGATTATATCTCAGTCATCTGCCCTCTGAGACTGGAAACTTCCTGAGTTAGAGATTAGGATTTACTTATTTTTTACCTCCATCTTTTATCACATAGCATGTGAAAAACATAAATATATCCAGAACTGAATTTCATTCAACTGATAAACCCTCCTTGGTTCACAGACCGCCTGACGGCTGGAAGGAAAACTGGTTTGTGACTGTGAGAGAAAGTCTTGCACAGCTGATGGCCACCCCTGCCTCACTGCTGGGAACTTTCCAGTCTCTTCTACAGATAGGTCCTCAAAGATCACTGATGGCCTTTTCTCCCTTGACTTTTGGGTGCCTTGGGCCACCCACTCACCACCTCCTCTTTGAAAGCTTACTCGGGTGAATTCACCATCACCAGCCCTGTTTCCTTCAGGCCTCTCTCTTCTCCCTTCACTGAGGCTTCTGAAGTTACCCTAGATGGCCTGTCTATTTACCAGAGCCCTTCCCTGCATAGACCCTCTCCTCACAGAGTTTATCCTTGGTGGAATTTTGACTCTCTGTACAGGTGACAGCAAACACCTGAGCCAGGGTAGAGTCTGAGCCCCACTCTGCCATTTACAGGGCATCCTGATGGCCTCCACACCACCCCATGGAGCACCCAGGTTACAACTCACTCCATCAGTCACTGAACAAACATTTACTGGGCTCCAGTATGTGCCAAGGTCTATAGACATAAAGATAAAAAAGACACCGCCTCTACACTCAAGGAACTCGTGGATTAAAGGATAACTACTTGTCTCTATTGAATAAATGATAAGATGCTGTTCTCTGGGGACCATACCACCCTTTATCCTTCCTGTGTCCTTTTCACTTCCTGACCAGGTCAACGGCTATTCCCAGGTGGCCCCAGCTTGCGACAGATTCCAGCCTGTAACCCCCGATCTGGAGGTCTCTGCCCTCGGAGCTCTCTTTGCTCTGCACCCCCCGTCTCTCCCACCCGCCCAAGGACTGTGAAGACGGCGCAGGGCTCTCACCACAGGCTTTCCCAGCTGAGTCGAGCAGGATGCTTTGCACAGGGGCCCTTGTGAGGACAGCGCCCCCAGCCCGCTGAATCACAGGGATGGTGTGGAAGGCAATCTCACTGGAGCCCCCTCGGGGATAAAAGGCCCCTTTTAAGTAGTGGTCAACCAGCAGAGCATGCATGGAAAAGGTGGTGTGGCTGGGGGTCACACCTGCAGAAGGAAGGAGGGGGTGATGAGGCAAGAGCAGGCAGCGACACCATTCAGAGCAGAACATGGGAGGGATGGGGTGGGGGGAGGGGAAGGAGGCTCAAGAGGAAAGAGATACATGTATAATTATGGCTGATCCACATTGCTGGACAGCAGAAACCAACACAATATTGTAAAGTAATTTTCTTCCAATGAAAAAATAAATTTAAAAAAGGAACACAGGTTCCTGTCAGAAAACATGCAGCCTTTGGGGATTCCCTGGTGGTCCAGTGGTTAGGTCTAGGTGCTTTCCCTGTTGCGGGGGGCCTGGGTTCAATGCCTGGTTGGAGAACTAAGATCCTGCAAGCTGCATAGCGTGACCAAAAAAAAAAGAAAAACAAACATGCAACCTGAGTCTATGCCTCCCAGGATCCGAGTGATTCTCAGGGCAGCCTCTTTCTATCCAAACAGGCAAACAAGGGAGCATTCCAGGTCTTGGGCCAGTAGGAACGGCCTCCCTGCGAACTGCCATGCTGCCAGGGAGGAGAGTGTGGACTGGAAAGAAAACCAGCCAGGACGTTGGTGAGGGGGATTTTTCTCAGGGTATCCAGCAGGGAGGAAGACAGGCATTTCTTCCCTAAGCTCCAGAGGACCTGGAGGGTGTGCAGCTCCACTTCAGTCAGCCAGGCAGGCTCAGAGTCAAAGAATTGATGCTTTTGAACTGTGATGCTGGAGAAGACTCTAGAGAGTCCCTTGGACAGCAAGGAGATGAAACCAGTCAATCCTAAAGGAAATCAGTCCTGAATATTCATTGGAAGGACTGATGCTGAAGCTGAAGCTCTAATACTTGGGCCACCTGATGCAAAAAGCCAACTCATTGGAAAAGACCCTGATGCTCGGAAAGATTAAAGGCAGCAGAAGGGGGTGACAGAGCATGAGATAGTTGGATGGCATCACTGACTCAATGCACATGAGTCTGAGCAAACTCCACGAGGTAGTGAAGGACATAGAAGCCTGGCATGCTGCAGTCCATGGGGTCGCAAAGAGTCGGACATGACTGAGTGACTGAATAAACCAGGCTCAGGAAGAAAGACAAAGAGCCAGGGGCTGCCCAGGGCCCAAGGCCAGGACCCACCGTAAGTGGGGAAGATGTAGCTGAGCACGGCCTGGAGCTCTGGAGAGGCGGGGAGCTGCCGCAGGACCTCAGCCAGGCTCTGGGTGGACGCACGGAGGAACGGAGAGAAGCGGGTGAGCAGCCCACACTTGGTGAGGAGCTGAGCCACGGGCAGCGGGAGGACCTTCAGCAGGATACCATGAATGACTCCACGGGATACCACCTGGGAGGGGAGTAAGCAGGGAGGGACAGGGCTCACCTCCAGACCCGCTGTGACAGAACTGCCTGTCCAGCAGCCTGCACAGTCCCAGGGCCCAAGAGCACTTGGTGGTGGTGGTTTAGCCACTGAGTCATGTTCGACTTTTTCCACACTATGAATTATAGCCTGTCAGGCTCCTCTGTCCATGGGGATTCTCCAGGCAAGAATACTGGAGTGGGTTGCTATTTTCTTCTCCAGGGGATCTTCCCGAGTCAGGGATCCAACCTGCGTCTCCTGCATTGCAGGCGGTCTCCTGGACTGGATTCTGAGCCTGCTGAGCTATCAGGGAAGCAGAACTTGGCTAAATTTGGATCATAAAACTCTGTACTCTTAAGTTTTTTTTTTCTTTTTTTCCCATTCTCCCCCTCAGATGAGTCCTTTTTTTGCTTTTCAGTTTCCTGCCCAAATTCCTTTTGAAAAATTCCAATCTGGTCTCAGATGAAGTGAAAAGGGGTTAGAGATGTAACCACATGGAAGCCAGCCTGGTCAGGCCAGAGTGTGAGTGGCAGCTGCTGAGCCCAGGCTCCAGAGAGAGGGCCTGGCTGAGCACAGAGGTCAACTCAGGCCGGGGCTGAGTTCCAGACAACATGTCTGTTCCTCCTTCCTGCCTCCCTCACCCGTCACTCCACTAATGGGGAAGGTGAGCCTTGTTGGGAATAACACATGTCCATGTTACCTTAACTAGCTTCATATACTTGTCAATGGCAGCTTCTTCCTGGGGAAACTTGTCCTTGAGGCCCTGAATGTAGGCTTTCATCCCCGCGTACATGGGAAACTCTTTTCGGCCATCAGGCCCTTCTAGTACCATGATGTCAAAGGGAGAGGGCAAGGCAACCCAGTCTAGCTGCCCCTCAGTGATCTGGTCCAAGATAAAACGCTCAGAGCTGCCTTCCTGCATACTCCCGATATAATGGATTCCTGTTGAGAGACAGAAAAACAAGGCATGATAGCGATAAGGGAATTAAGCCCTGGAAAGGCTCCAACAAGGAAGCAGGGTGAAAGAGGCGTCCTACAGGGCCACGTCCACGCTCACAGAGGGGGTACCCACCCTTTCTGTAAAGGGGAGTTGCAGCAGAAACCACAAGATCCCCACCCAGGTCATCAGGTACAGCTGTCAGACCATGGAGATACATGTGGTGTGTCTCTAACCCCTTTTCCCTTCATCTGAGATCAGACTGGAATTTTTCAAAAGGAATTTGGGCAGGAAAGCTGTCAGACCAACAGTGCCCAGGGAGAAGAAAACCCGGGCCTCCAAAACCACTGAAAAGCCCAGGATCGTCCCACTATGGCTGCTCCAAACCTCCTGCTCCCACCCCTTCGCCTTGGCAGCCTTACCCGTGTCAAATTGAAGGCCATTCTTTCCAAAGGTATGACAACAGCCTCCTGCCTTGGTATGTTGTTCCAGAACAAGAACTCGCTTGCCAGTTTTGGCTAGGATCGCAGCTGCCGCCAAGCCCCCAAAGCCACTGCCAATCACCACCACATCCAGCTTCTCTGGCACTCGGTTGACCGAGAAAGCTGCAGCAAAAGAGGAGATTGAGAGGGCAATGAAAGGACAATGAGGTGGAAACCAAGGCAGAATGTTCTAGCTTATATGATGCTCCAGAAAATTTCTAGAGCAGTTTGGCACAGGGCTCCTCACTAAAATATCTCAAACATTTTACCTGGGAAATACTCGGGACCCACCAGAGAAGGTTGAACAAAGTGATTTAGGTTGATCTGAACTGATTCAGACCAAAACCACTACATAGCTGAGGATTTTCCCTACTTGCAAAGAAAGAATAATTCATAAACTATTACACACACACACAAATGTTGACCGTGATCCAAGTGGAGAATCCTAAGCGCAGTCAGAGACGGAGCTAGGGAAGAAAGAAACCAAGGAGGTGGGGGACAGGAGAAGAGTGTCATGGGGCTGGATGGTGGCTCATGCCACAGTCCATTCACAAGCAGGTTATCTTCAGAAAATGCAGGATCAGCAGGCAGTAGTGGTGCAGCCCACTCAGATCTTGATTCTTAAAGATCTTGATACAGAGGCAGGACAGAGCTCTTCTGAGAAATCACAGCACCACCCTTCACACTGGGGAAGCCTGGATGTGGGATTAAGGAGGAGGCACCTAACCAAGACAAAACTGGACAGCCCATGCTGCTGTATGGCCACTTTCTCCACAAGATCTATTCTTTCAAAATCACTCCAGAACTGAGCTTTGGAATTTTTCAAGCTGCCAGAGAACTGAGTAAACTTTGAACTTTTCATACAGTTTTTAAAAGACCTACAATGAAAAATACATTTCATAATCCAGAACACATGTCATTATATAATATAAAGAAGTTTCACAATACTTACCAGAACTATATAGGATACACTGATATTCTCCATTTGACTGAATTTTAAAATGCTAGTTGCAACTCACTAAATTGATATCATGACCCACTAGGAAAGATCAAAACTTGGTTTGAAAAACAAACTAATCATCTCATCTTTAGACCAGTCCAGATAAATGGAGTGATTTGCTAATGTTTACACAGTAAATCAGGCTTCCCTGGTGGCTCAGACAGTAGAGAAAGTGCCTGCAATGTGGGAGGCTGGGGTTTGATCCCTAGGTGGAGAAGGTCTCCTGGAGAAGGAAATGGCAACCCCCTCCAGTATTCTTGCCTGGAAAACGCCATGGACAGAGGAGCCTGGAGGGCTACGGTTCATGGGGTCGCATAGGGTCGGGTCGCATAGGGTCGGACAGTGACTAACACTTTTACTTTCACTTTTTTCACAGAGTAAACAAGTGTTTGTTGTTCAGTTGCTCAGTCCTGTTTGACTCTCTTCGGCAGAGACTGTGACAGAGTCCAGTTAAACCTCTGATCTCAGAAATAACAGGCCTTTCACTTACAACAATACTGTCTTTATTTTACTTATTTTTTAAGCAGCCGAATTCTTGCTTTAAACTCTAAAAGAAACCCACAAATACTTTTTAAAAGATGACAGTACAGATCCTCCGTAAACAAAGAGGTCTGAGCCCGAGGCACCCCACTGAGCCTCGCTTCAACCACAAGAGATGGGACCAGCATAATCAATCAGTCACATTCCTTGATGAACCAAATGCAATTTCCTACAAAGGTTTCTATGCAGCTCTCCCACCTCCTTGAACCCCTGGGGAAGATAAGTAAAAATGTTACGGTCTTAAAGTCAAAGAAGGGGAAAGATCTCTTGTTTAAACCGTTAGCCATCGCTATACCAAGTGGCAGGGTCTGAGCGTGGCTATGACAAGAACCTGGCTCGCCGAGGACGATATCTGAGACCCAGAGGCCAAGATTCCCCGTGCCTGCGGGGACCAAGGCTCTCTCCAGGAGTGGATTCTAAAGCGGGCGCCTACACACGCAAAGATGCCCTCCCAGCACTTTGCATCTGGGAAACGCTAACCCGTGAGGATGCTCGGGCGCAGCCTAGGTCCCCGGGGTGTCTCCCCCGCTCACCTTGCTTTAGAACCTTCTTCCTGGCCTCCTTGTCGGTCACCAGAGGTGCGGGTGGCCGTTTGACATCCTCCAAGAAGGGGTTCGGGGAGCTGCCTGAGAACAGCTCCTTGTAAACTTTGCCGAGGATGACCAGCAGCAGCGCAGCCAGTAGCAGCAGCGACACCCACATCGCGCCGGCGCCGGGTACTGGGAATTCTTTCGCTTGGACGGCGCCTGGGATCGGGGCCTCAGCTCTGCCAGTTAAACTAGTCCTCCCACCAGGGAGGCGGAGTCAACCGTGCCCACTGATCTGCACGCGGAGAAGCGAAGTCGCCCGCGGAGATTGACCCTCGCGGCTCCCCGTACTCGCTTCGTCTGCGGCGCGGAGGGCAGTGCTCCTGCGCAGAGGAGGCCCGGAGGGGCTGCGAGACCCTAATAGCAAAGAACTGGGAACTCGGGGACTCGGCCGGCGATCCCCGGGCGGGGGTCAGAGGAGGAGGAATGTGGGGCGGAAATGGTCGCCCTGGGGCGAGACAAGGCTGAGAGCTGTAGGACCGAGAGAGACTCCCGATCCTGGCAGACAGGAGACCTGGGTTGTGGTCTGCGCTCTGCCGCGGACTCGCCGGATCCTGTTTTCCCCGCCGAACAGTTGAGAAAGTTTCTGGTCGGAGTCCCCACGCAGCCCCTGTCTGGCTGGGTGTCTCGCTGGATTGAGATCTCCCTTGAGATCCGCGCATCGCAGCCGACGAGCACCGGATTCTGGGACCCTCAAACTGGTCAATAGTTTTTGGCCCGGGCGCCCTGGGATGGCAACGCCTACGGCCGGGGTCGGGTAAGGGCTGGAGGGGGTCGGGGAGCGCCCAGGGGCAAGGCCGATGAAAGGACTATCCTACCTTTGTGTGCATTTATACTTAAGATGTGGCCCCAATTTCCAGATTAAATACCTATTTAGCGTTTAAGCCCCAGCAAGCTTAAACTTAAAATCATTCGCTTTAATATAGCTCCTTTCCTAAAGTGGGTGCACCATAAAAATTAACAAGGATCTACTGTATAGCACAGGGAGCTATATTTAGTATCTTGTACTAACAGAGGATGAGATGGTTAGATGGCATCACCGACACTATGGACGTGAGTTTGAGTAAGCTCCGAGATTTGATGATGGACAGGAAAGCCTGGCATGCTGCAGTCCATGGGGTCGCAAAGAGCCGGACACCATTGAGCAACTGAACTGAACTGAATAATCTGTAATGGAAAGGAATCGGAAAAAGAATATATTTAGTTTTGTAGATAGATAGGTAGATAGGCTCAGTTGTGTCCGACTCTTTGCGACCCCATAGACTGTAGCCCGCCAGGTTCTTCTGTCCATGGAATTTTCCAGGCAAGAATACTGGAGCAGGTTGCCATTTCCTGCGCCAGTGGCTCTTCCCCACCTACAGGATCAAACCGGTGCCTCTTGCATCTCCTGCATTGGCAGGCAGATTCTTTACCATTAGTGCCACCTGGGAAGCCCGTATATGTGTTATATATCTGAATCACTTTGCTATATACCGGAAAATAACACATTCTAAATCAACTATATTTCGATTTTTAAAAATTATTTATTTGGCTGTGCCAGGTCTTAGTTGCCACATGCAGGTTCTTTAGTTGCGGCATGTGAGATCTAGTTCTCTGGCTAATGATTGAACCCAAGCCAGCTGCATTGGGAGAGTGGAGTCTCAGCCACTGGACCACCAGGGTAGCCACTACTTCAATTTTTTTTTTAATTAACAAAATACAAAAAAAAAAAAATTAAAATACAGTGGGTGCACCATAAATACTGAATTTTGAAAGGATCCATCTTTATAGGAAAGCCATTAAGGAACTTCCCTAATATTGTTAGGAGTGATGTGATAACTTCTAGTACTTGCTCGTTTGACAGTTTCTGCTCATTTCTTTCTCTAATACAGATCGTGACTGTCCCTCTTGGAGTCCCCGGCAGGACTCCAGCCAGAATTGAGGCACTAGCAGGCGTGTAAAGCTGGTCCTGATTCAGCACTGCTGGATTCAATTCAAGCCCAGTGATAGAAGAGCCTCCCTGAGCTTGTGGTAGCCATACCTGCCAATCATCTTCCCAAGGTTGGTCGATGTGTACGTGTTTTGTCATATGCAGAACACTTGAGAAGGTCAAAGGGGAAGGAGTGAAAAGGGAGGTAGATGCTGAGGCGCCAGAAGACATGGAGAGAGTTGGTTCCTGAGCTGCTATAACTGCGGGACACTGTCCTCCCCCTGTTACAATAAGCCAGGTGTCCCGTCCAGCAATCATGAGGTATTCTGGCTGTTGGTGTTAGGAACAGTCACTGCGTCCAGCTCCCTGACAGAGTCCATCTTGTTACTGGCCTCCAGTTTGTAGGGAACCCAGATTGTGTTCTCTGAAGAGCTGACCCCAAAGCAATGCCACCTTTCTTTCTTAGTCAGCCTTTCTTAGTCAACTGAGGAATTCCCTGGTGGTCCACTGGTTAGAACTCCATGCTTTCACTGCAGAGAGCCAGGGTTCAATCCCTGGCTGGGGAATTAAGATCCTGCAAGTCACACAGTGCAGCCAAAAAAACGGTAAACCAAGTCTGTGAGGTATGACTATCTGTCACCTGCCCATTTACCCAGGTTCTTATTGTGACAGGCACTTATGATGTCCAGTTCTCCCATGGTGAGGTGTGGGCCTGCCCAACTCACTTCCTGAGGTGGACTCATGGGAGGCAATACTTAAAGTTAGCTTCACTGGCCAGGAAGCTGCCACATGTACAGTACTGCTGCTCACGAGGAAGGGGCAGCATTGTGTTGCATTTTGAGTTTCTGTTAATACCATCATAGGAACTGAATTGAGTATTAGGCCCAGCCAGGTCTGAGACCTGAGTAAAGCCTGAACACTTCAGCTAAGACCACCCACCAATGTGTCACCCTAAATTATCCTCACCCTTTTGAGACACGTGGACTTGCCTGGTGGCTCTGACAGTAAAGAATCTGCCTGCAATTCAGGAGACCTGGGTTTGATCCCTGGGTCTGGAAGATCCCCTGGAGGAGGGAATGGCTACCCACTTCAGTATTCTTGCCTGGAGAATTCCATGGACAGAGGAACCTACAAACTACAGCCCCTGGGGTCACAAAGGGATGGACAAGACTGAGCGACTAACACTTTCACTTTTAGATACTGCCCCAGATTTCAGTAACTTCATTGTCAAAAACAGATCCCTGTAAAGCAGTTATCCACCAATTAAGAATAAATTTAAAAAGCAGATAGAAAAACAGATCCCCACCACTTACAGTGGTGCTGCCTCCTGGACACTGAGAATCCAGCCGTTAGACTCCTGCAGGGACCCCTTCTTTCTGTCCCGTTACATGGATAGTAAGAGGCAGGCATTCACTAAGGCAGCCTGTTTATTCAGAATATGTTTACAGCTGCCTGAAGTTTTTTTTTAATGATTTAAAATCCCATAATCACTTTATTTTTATTTGCTTATTTGGCCACAGATTGTGGCATGTGGGACCTTAGTTCCCCAACCGGGGATCAAACCAGCAGAGTCCCAACCATTGGACCACCAGGGAAGTACCTGCTTGAAGATTTTTCAAGTCAGAGGCATAACTGAATGATGAAACTAGTTTTCTTCTTTATTATTATTTTTTTTTTTTCAGGGCTGAGACTCCAGAGTGAGTCCTCAAGGACTGCTTTCAGGACTCACAGAAACCTCCACCCTGGTGATGGCACACAGGGACTATTTTCTTGTTCTTAGTCTGAACAACTGCCAAGAAGGAGGGCAACGATAGAACAGTCAAATCCCAGGCTCTCCCCATAGCTTCTAATCTCAGACCTTGTTAAACTCCTTTCTGAGCCCAAGGACAAAAGTCACTTGAACAAATGAGTTTGAGTCATGAATGAAAACTCTCACTCTTTCCATAAGAAAGAAAGAAGAGATGGACAGGTAAGCAAACATATCCGTTTGGGAAAGAAGGTGTTGGTATGGGATGTATTATTAATAATAATAAGAGAGAGCATATATCAAGAGGGTGTGGACCTTTAGAAATGTGTAGGAAAAATTCTCTTTACAGTTCTCTTGTTCTTTTAGAAGAAGTTCCTAGTCACTTCTGGGTCAATTGCCTTCCTGACGGCTTGCTTTCAGAGTAGGTTATACGATTTGGGTTTAGATTTGCTTGGGTGGGAGGAAAGTTTCAATTAGAATCTCCCAGGAAGTATGTGTTTCAATCAGTTTGGGTTGTATACTGGCCCTTTCTCTCTCAAACGCCCATTTTGACCTGTTTATCATCAGGATCACTGGTTCCATGTGTTATGTTTCTGTGTGAGCCTGGCAGCTTACCCTGTATTCCCCATCTTTCTCCCTACCTTGCCCAGAAATGGTCTTAAATGGAGCCTTTGGGGTTCAGTGGCCAGAATGGGGACAAAGCCTGTACTTTGGGAGTCCAGGGAGGTTTTCTTCACTGTCCTAAGACAGGTGAACTGTTCTTCCAGAGAGCATTTATCTTTGGGCACTAGAGGAAGAGAAGGATGCAATGAGTCCTGAGCACACAGTCTCCTCAAGGGAGTTGTGCAGCACGGTGAATCACCAGATATTATTGAGAACGTATCTTGAGCCTGCGAGCATGTCTGACTCTCTGTGACCCCATGGACTGTAGTCCGCCAGGCTCCTCTGTCCATAGAATTTCCCAGGCAAGAATACTGGAGTAGGTAGCCATCCCCTTCTCCAGGGGATCTTCCTGACCGAGGGATTGAATCTGGGTCACCTGCATTGCAGGCGGATTCTTTACCGTCTGAGCCACCAGAGAAGCCCAGCTTAAGCCTAGTGCTGTGCAGATGGTCTGAGAAATATAAAACAAGTACACCAGAAGAGTCTGACTGGGGAGACAGGTCTTTTGCAGAGGACCTTGTGCCACATACAGAGGGGCTATGGGACTTAGAGATGTGAGGAAACCATTGTAACTGCAGGAAACCATTGTAGCTCAGCCACCCTGAGGAGATGGAACTGATCTTGAAGGGCCCAGAAAACACTGAGAAGGTGGAGGTGGGGGCAAGACCACATGACCCAAGGGCTAGAGGTGAGAAGAATTGCAGCAAGTGTGTTCACTTTAGCTAAGTGGGCAATAATGGTGCTTAGACATCAGGAGGCCAGTTGTGGAGGAGTAGCTCTGCTGTGGTGTGTTTATGGGTTCATTCTTCTGGCAAAAATGAAGGCAAAAAGAAGTTAAAAAATCAAAGTTGTGTCTAAGGAGTGTTAGTTGGCAAAAATATGTAAAATAGGACTAGAGTAACAGGACAGTCTAGGATTCCAGGGCCTTGACATAGCAATGATACCTTTATTAGTTATTTTCTCTTTATTATCATTATTTTTCTTTTACCTGCCTTAGAGAAAATAATACTGCACATGGTTCAAAATCCAAAAGTATGGAGGATGTACATATAGTGAAAAAACTATCTTCCACTCTTGTTCCCCAGCCACCCTGTTTTCCTGCTGAGGCAAAGTTAGTACTTCCTTGAAGACTGTAATTCTCGAAATAGCCTCTGTAAAGACAAGCAAATATATTTATGTGTTTTGTTTTATTTTGTTTTGTTTTTAGAAAATCCAATGGTAAAGTATACTCTGACCTTTGCTTTTTCACTTAATATATTAATATCATGAAGACTGTTCCAAATCATTTATAAAGTACTTTCTTACTCTTTTTTTTAATGACTGTATAAGATCTCATTAAGCAGATATGCTTTAATTTATTTAAAATTAGTTCACTAGTGACAACTAGATTTATCATGATGATCATTTTGAAATGTATAGAAATATCAAATCACTGTGTTGTGCACTAGGAACTAATATCATGTTGTAAGTGAATTATAACTCAAAAACAAACTCGTAGAAAAAGAGATTAGATTTGTGGCTACCAGAGATAGGGGAAGGGGGATTAGATAGTGAAAAGATGCAAACTTCCAGTTAGAAGATAAATAAGTACTAGGAATATAATGTACAACATGATAAAGGTAACACCACTGTATGTTAGAATGAAAGTTAAGAGAATAAATCCTAAGAGTTCTCATCACAAGGAAAAAAATTTTTTGTTTGTTTGTTGATGTAGTATTAAGAGATGATGGATGATCACTAAACCTATCCTGGTCATCACTTCATAATCTATATAAGTCCAATCATTATGCTGTGCACCTTGCATCTTATACATTGATGTATGTCAATACATCTCGGTGAAACGGTGGGGCGGGGTTGGGGGGTCGGTTATAAATAAAGTAAAATAAGAAGTCAATCAGTGGACATTCAGAGTTTTTCTAGCCTTTTGCTTTTATAAACAGTACTACCATGGATTTCCTTCGTGGTCTAGTGGTTAAGAATCTGCCTGCCAATGCAGGGGACATGTGTTCGATCCCTGGTCCGGGAAGATCCCACGTGCCACCGGGGCAGCTGACCCCATGTGCCCTACAGCTCGTGCTCCACAACAAGAGAAGCCACCGCAGTGAGAAGCTCTCGAACCACAGCTAGAAATGGCATGGCAACAAAGACCCAGTGCAGCTAAAACAAACAAACAAAAACAGACAAACAAAGCCATGAATAACTGTAAGCATGGCATTTTGCACATGGATGAGTATATATATTAGATAAATTCCTCAAAGGCAGTTGCAGGCCCCAAATAGACACAGCATACATGATTGTGTCAGATATTATCAACCCGGAGAGGTGGTAACAGTTCACTCTCCAGTGTCTTATAGCTCTTGGTCCTCTAACCAGCACAGTGTTACCACACCTTTTGATCTTTAATAACAAGGGAAGTGAAAAATGTTATTTCAAGGGTAGTTTTAGTTGGTTTTAGTTGACATTTCTCTTGTTATGAGTAAGGTTGAGTGTTTCTTCACATGTTTAAGAACTGTTTGTGTTTTGTTTTATGCAAACCATCTATATCCATGCCCATTTTTCTGCTGGTTTCTTCTTTTTTTTTTTCCCCTTACTGACTTGTAGGATTTTATTTTATTTTTTAACATTAAGAGCATTAGGGCTTCCCAGGTGGCTCAGTAGTAAAGAATTTGCCTACAATGTGGGAGACCTGGGTTTGATCCCTGGGTTGGGAAGATCCCCTGGAGAAGGACATAGCATACTGGAGGACAACCCCCTCCAGTATTCTTGCCTGGGAAATCCCATGGACAGAGGAGCCTAGTCGGCTACAGTCCATGGAGTTGCAAAGAGTCAGACACAACTTAGCAACTTAACACCAAAGGCAGGAGAATCAGCCATGTGTTTTGATATGAGTTGCAAAAGGTTTGTTGAATGGTTTTTAAGCTCCAGCAGGGGAAAGATTTGGCTGAGCAGAACACGAAGAAACCGCTTTACTCAACTTTACTTACTCAGAGCCCTGAGACTTTGAATGGGGCCATGAAATCTGTATGAGATTATATTAACATTAAGCTTTTTGCAGACCAGGTTAAACAGGAGTTGTCCTTACAGTATTACCTGTAGTTGACTTCTCCAGGGTTAATGCATTGTGTGTGTGTTAAGGGAAAGGGTGTGCTGTTCAAGCTTTCATCTCTGGGGGACTGATATGTGCCTGTGAGACTGACTCGTTTGCCTTGCAGGTTGGAAGTGTATCTGCTGGGTGCGCTCCACCACCTGACAAGGACGGCAGTGCTGTTCTGGCTTTCAGAGGAATTTCTGTACGTACTGCCCACAGCCCAGTGTCTCATCAGTAGACACTCGTGTATCATGCCGCTATGTGGTGCCAGGTGCCGGGACATAGGATGGCACAGACCTTGCCCTCCAATAGTACATACTTTGGGGTTAGGAGTGGGAACAGACATGCAAAACAATCTCTGCCTAATCAGAAAATTGTTGTAACGAAGCAGAATATAAAGTGCAGTGGGGATATCAACAGCTCACCACTGTCTCAGTTGAGTAGATTTTTATCCATTTACTCTTCAAGGAGGGCATATATTGCCCCCACATCGCCCAACTTCTCCATCATAGTTGGTATTTTCCAGGTGCCTCTCATTAAGATTGGGCTTCCCCGGTGGCTCAGTGGTAAAGAACCCACCTGTCAATGCAGGAGACATGGGTTAAATCCCTGGGTAGGGAAGATCCCTTGAAGGAGGAAACAGCAACCCACTCCAGTATTCTTGCCTGGAAAATTCCGCAGACAGAGGATCCTGGCAGGCTACAGTCTGTGGGATCTCAAAGAGTCGGACACAACTGAGCATGGACTCATTAAGATTGGCTTTAACCAACGCGTCTGGGAAGACAGATTCTAATGGCCTCCAGTTTCAAGAACATTTGGTACAGTGGGCAGTATGTGTGTGTGTGGATAGGAGGATGTGGACTCCGCCCTCACACTAAAGGTCACCTGCCCCTACAGATCTCAGAGTTGAAGAACCACAGCGTCCTCCAGGCCCTGACAGCAGAGGCGAACGGCTGGGAGCCCAGTGGTAAGGTCCCCTTCGGGGCCCGCAGAGCCTGGGTGGGACTCAAGGCAGAGCACATGGGTCCTTCCTTTCCTCCCTTGAATTTCTTCCCTTGAATTTCTCACTGCTTTTCCTATAGAATTTTATAGATTTATCCTTCTTCAAGGGAAATTAGAACTGACACTGGATTAGGAGTCAAGAGACCTGAGTTCATTCTTTCTTTTTAAGGGTTTTTTTTTTTTTTTTAACGTGGATCATTTTTAAAGTCTCTTATTGAATGTGTTACAATATTGCTTCTGTCACACATTTTGGTTTTCTAGCTGCAATGCATGTGGGATCTTAGCTCCCTGACCAAGGATTAAAACCCACACACATCTTCTGCTTTGGAAGGCGAAGTCTTAACTACTGGACTGCCAGCGAAGTCCTGAGAGACCTGAGTTCTGACTTGGTCCCCAAAGCCCTGCTAGTGGCTTATTTGCCTTTTGGGAAAATCATACTATCTCTTTGTCTACATTAGAGATATCAATATCTCCTCTGTGCTCTAAAGGATGTTGTGATACTGAAATGATACAGAGTAGATGAAAAGGCTTTGAAAAGTTAATCTTGTTTTACCTGCTTGACATGGTGCTTCCCATACTCTGTTTAAAGCTCACTCTGCCTGCTAATATACTGCACGAGAAAGCATACGCCACCAATTCAGAAGGACCACTTCTGGAGTGAGATGTCTCTGGCTTAAGTCTTGACTCTTTCACCCACCAGCTCCATGACCCAGAGCAAGGGAATTAATCTTCATTTTTTTTTTTTTTTGGAATCAATCTTTCTAACCCGCACTTTACTTATCTGTAAAATCAGGGTTATATCAGAACCTGTACGATATAAATTTTATAAGAATTAAACGAGATAATGGAAAGTGCTTAGCACACAGAATCATAGCAAGCACTCATTGGTGTGTTTTGTTATCTTAAAATCTTGCAAACTGAATGTGTAATCTCTGAGAATATGGGAGTCTATTAAAAAAGTTCGAATGTAGAAAAATTATTTGAAGGTCTCAGAGGTTTCTTTTTTTTAAAGAGAACCATTTTTTAAATTTTATTTTTAATTGGAGAATTATTACTTTACAGTGTTGTGTTGGTTTCTGCCACAAACAACATGAATCAGTCACAAGTATACATATATCCCCTCCCTTTTGACCCTCCCTCCCCTGCCCTACCATGTGGATATTAAATTTGTTACAACATTGCTTCTGTTTTATGTTTTTTATTTTTTTGGCCTTCGGGCATGTGGAATCTTGGCTCCCCAACCAGGGATCCAACCCACACCCTTTGTGTTGGAAGACAAAGTCTCAATCAACTATGATGGGCAGGGAAGTCCCTGTAAAGTTTCTTTTAATTGAATTTTGTCTTTACCACATGTGGACAAACCTAACGTTGATTAGAGATGTTGCCTTAAATGCCAAAATATCTTCTGTTTCAGTACAACTGGCAGTTATGTCCCAGATATTTTTGATCATATTGAACAATTACACTGGACTTCCCAGGTGGTAAAGTGGTAAAGAATCCGCCTGTCAATGCTGGAGACTCGGGACACTGAGGTTCAATCCCTGAGTCAGAAAGATCCCCTGGAGAAGGAAATGGCAACCCACTCCAGTTTTCTTTCCTGGAAAGTTCCAATGGCAGAGGACCCTGGCAGGCTACAGTCCTTGAGGTCACAAAGAGTTGGACATGACTGAGCACGCACGCATACGTGTTTGAACAATTACATTTTTTTTCCAGACTGCACTCAGCTAATTTAAATTAATAGACTGAGTAAATCAGCAGTGCCGTTTACTATGTGAATAAAGAGAAAAGGGCTTAAGTAAAGGAGGTAATTGACAAAAGGAAAAATGATAAAGAGCCATACTAACGTGAACTGGTTTTGTCTTCCTGGAGGTTTGGGTTTTGGCTCCACGCTTTTCTGTTCGTGTGGGGAAAGCAGTATTTATGTCAGGATTGTGTGCAGAGGTGGGAGTCGTCTCCCTGAGTCCTAAAGGAACTGGGAAAGGAGCAATATGCTCTTACATGGGTTGGGTGTTTGTCTCTAGTTCGGGCACCAGATTGAAGTTACCCCTTGAGACCATGTGCTTCCTCTTGATTGCATTGCTATCACAGTAAACTCCTACACCCTTGCCCATGAGGTTCCTACTCCTGGTTCACAACCTTTGACCAACTTGTTTATAGGCAAGGATGAATGGGGTAAAAGATTAATTGCATTGTGATGATCTGAAGGTTAACAAGTCAGTGAGGCTGGATGTAGATAAGGGGTGAAGGGTGGGGGAGCTCTTATCATCCTGATAAACTTCCATGGCAGCCATTCCACTCTTCTTGTTCAACCCCTTTGTCCTTGTAGCTCCCAAGGGTCCAGCGTGCTGGACATAAGTCTTTATTTTCCTCATTGTCCCAGGTCGAATATCCCATGTTCTGTTGAAGTTACCTAGTTTGGAAGCCCTGTTGTACCATCTGCTACCCTGGGCAAGGACTGGCAAGATTGAATGTCCTAGAGTCCAGATCCATCTCATCTGCTACCAACATCTACAGTCCTGCTAGACCTGAGTCCACAACTGGGTCAGCCATGCTAGCTGAGATGTATTGAGCAAGTGACCTTAGGCCACATGCTCCCCTAGACTCTGTTCTCATAGTAATCTCAAGAATGATTACAGATGGTTGAGTAACTTGCCTGAAGAAGCACAGCTCGTGAGGGAGCTAAAAAGTTCACAAGCCATTTGGCTCTACAGGGTTCTTTTGCTGTGGTCCCCTCCTGCTCCCCAGCAGCCTCCTCATCCTCATTATCCATTAGTGTTTTGAGTTTGGGGTAGGTTTTTCTTTAATTTTGCAAGTGTGTATTAGTCGCTCAGTCATGTCTGACTCTATGCCCCATGCACTGTAGCCCAGCAGATTCCTCTATCCATAGGATTCTCCAGGTAAGAATACTGGAGTGGGTTGCCATTCCCTTCTTCAGGGGATCTTCCCAACCCAGGGATCAAACCCAGGTCTGCTGCATTGCAGGTAGATTCTTTGCCGTCTGATCCACTAGGGAAGCCCTTTTGCAAGTGTACTTCCAGAACAGTTCACTGTCACAGAAAGTCCTCAGCCCTGGTTGCAAGGCAGAAGGGAGCTGTCCTAACTTGCTTACACTATGCAGGTTGGAAGGCTCACCAGTTTGGTTTGAACAGAAGCCTCCCCATCCTCCCCACTGCTTGCCTGTGTCCTCTTTAGTAAAGGGCTGTGCAGTGATTATAGAGAGCCTGTCCTGCTGCTGTTTTTCTCTTCTGTCCCCCCTCCTTTCATTGTGCTTTTCATTCACTCATCAAACATTCATTATGAGGACTTCCCTGGTGGTCTAGTGGTTAGGACTCCATACTTCCACTGCAAGGGGCACAGGTTTGATCCCAGGTACTTGGGGAACTAAGATCCTGCATGCCAGGTGGCGTGGCCAAAAACAAACAAAAGCAGCAACAAAAACATTCATGGTGCACCCATTGAACCCCAAGAACCCCACCCTCCTGTAGCTCCCGGTGCGGCAGGCAGGACAGTTAGAACACTGTGACAAGAACGGAGTGTCGGGGACTCTCATGGTGCTGCTCCTAGAAGCAGATTCCTGAGGCTGAAGAAGGTGCCAGGGGAGGGTGGTGCTGGAGTTGGCTGCAGGCTGAGATGGAGCTGCGCCAGGAGGGGCTGGAGCTGAAGGTGGGTTGGGGTTTCATTGTGAGAATTACAAAGAATCCATAGAGGGTTCCGTGCAGTGGGCTGGCATCAGGTCTGGCCTTTTTGAAAGCTCACTTTGGCAACTGTCTGGCAAGACAGGCAGATAAAGCCAGGCACTATGACAGTGATCCAGACATACCTAGATCTCAGGGTGTGTCCTTCTCTCACTATTGCAGTTGTGAGTACAGAAGTCCTTCAAGCCCAAGAAGAATGGGAAGCTGTGGACAGCATCCACCCAGAGACAGGTAAGTAGAGGAATGGCACCCTCTCCACACAGCCGGCTGCTGCTAAGGGCACTCTCCACCCACGAGGCTGATGCTCTGTTTGGGATTAGGAGACAGAATTCCCGAGTGTTCTCATTTTTGATATGTGACATAGAATGAAACCTCTTTTCCCAATTCAAAGGTGATGCCCTCCAACCTCCGGAGGAAAGGGAGATGAATGCCACAGGGTCTGAGAGAGGACGAGGAGGACCATGGTCAGGGTCAGCTTCTGCAGGGTGATGAGGTCAGGCAGAGGATGGAGGTGGGCAGCCAGGACCCCTGCATCAGGTTGAGCAGGTTGTTCACTGTACAAGGAAATCTCTGGAGATGGAGGTTGAGGCCATATGCTGGAAGGCTGTGAGGGCTATGTCAGAACTGTGTCTCGTTCCTTTTGGGAGGTTTGGATGGAGCTGTGGGAGGGGAGAACTGAGACCTAAATCTAACCTGAGCCCCACTTGAGCACCTGCCGAGATGTTACAGGGGCTCTATCAGCCATCACCTGAATTGCTGGTTGATGAGTTAATTCCCTGGAACAAAGGCCGGAGGAGAGATCATTCAACCCCAGGGCGTGAGAAGGGGCGAAGTAGAAACCGGGAAAGGCCCCTAGACAGACCTGTCGCGTGCTTCTGTGTGGGTACCTTCTCCAGGCAGTGACGCACCCCACTCAGGGATGAGTGGACTTGGGGGCTCCTACACATCAGCTCCTACTTTGCAGGGCTCGGCCTGGCCCACCTCCACCCAGCCAGCTCTGAAAGGGAGTCCGCCCTGTGAACAACACAGCCCCCTGACACCGGGTTAGTTGTCGCTGTAGGTGTCTGACACTGGTGCTGGGCTTAGAGGTGACAACCAGAAGGCCCTTGGTACATGTTTGCTGATAGAGTGGCTCCTGTCACAAGTCCTGGAGTGTCTTCCCTTTTGCCACAGGGAGCCGGGCCAGCATGGACCAGCCTGGGCAGCTCATCTCCTTCAGTGAGGCCCTGCAGCATTTCCAGACAGTGGACCTCTCCTCCTTCAAGGTATGACACCGCAGGGGGTGGGGTGATGGGGTCCTGAGCAAAGCGCTTTCTTCCCCGAAGCCAGGTTTCTACCCCATCAGTATAGGCCATGGGAAGATCCCCTGGAGAAGGGCATGGCAACCCACTCTAGCATTCTTGCCTGGAGAATCCACATGGACAGAGAGCCTAGCAAACTACAGTCCATGGTGTTGCAAAGAGTTGGACACGACTGAGCGACTAAGCTCAGGACAGGGCACTGGGCAGGCAAGAGGGAAGCTTCCAGTCGAGGGCTCTGTCCCAACTGAGAAATCCGAGGGTACAGGATCACAAGTGGCCAAGGACCCACGTGTCGTGCGGTCTCAGGAACTGTGTCTCCGGAGCTCTAGCGGTCCTGTCTTATGGGGGTCCGTGGAGCTGCTCCCCACTCTCCCGTCCTAGGGATGGGGGGGGATCCTGGAATCAGATGCTAGAAGTCCCTCGAGGAAGCAGGGTGGCCTGCAGAGAGCTGAGTGATTCATGGCTAATACAGGAAAATTTTCCATATCCTAGAGGAACTAGAAGTTCTTTGGGAATTTAAAAAATATGTGGGGTTGGAAAAAGAGTGCTAAGGAAATGAAAAGCTGGCAGACATCTTGAGTGCCTAGTGGTAAGTTTAGAGGACTCTGAATTCAAATCTTCAACCTAAAGCCTGGCTCGAGGAGAGAGGCTGAAGATAGGAATCAGACTGATCCCAGAGAGCCAGAAGCTGCTGAAATCAGAGTATCCTAAGCCCTGCAGCAGTGGCTCTGAACACAGAGGCGTCAGCAGGAGCTGATGTAGCCAGAAGGCACCAGCTACCCCTCAGGGGTATCCAGCTCCAAGAAAGTGCCCTAGACTCCCCTTCTCACCTACTGTCTTATCCTGGAAGTTGAGAGGGCCGTTAGACTGTATGTCTTTTACAGAGAGAGAAAAACACAGACATACAAAGGGTGGAAGCAGCCCTGCTGGGAGACTTGTCCTGGCGTCTGTCTGTCTGTCTGTCTATCAGATGCCAGTCCCCATAGCCAATGCCCTCTAGCTTCCTTGGAAGTCAGTGACAGAGCCATTTCTGGAAAAGCCCAGAGGCTAAATACAGACTGATAGAGGCTGATACAGGCTAAATAGAGGCCGATTAGATCTGGGCTTAGGAACATCTCTTTCTGCTTACAAAGAACCTGAGAGCAGGAAGAACCTGTTCCTGGAGATTTATTTTTTATTTTTATTTTTTTTAATCTTTATTGAATTTGTTACAATATTGCTTCTGTTTTATGTTTCAGTTTTTTAGCTTGGAGGCATCTGGGATCTTAGCTCACCATTTAGGGATCAAACACCCCAACCAGGACCCACACCCCCTGCAATGGAAGGTGAAGTTCTAACCACTGGACTGCCAGGGAAGTCCCCTGGAGATTTATTAATAGCAGATGCTTCATAGCTTCTGCCCTGTTTCCCTGCCTCAGAGGCCAGCCAGTTAGTTGGGAACCATTTGTTTCTGTAAGACCAGTCCTGTACTGAGCCTCCTGGTAAGTTCACGAGAGCAAATGAACTCAGCACTGCCCACTCTTGTACCTTTCTCCCCAGAAAAGAATCCAGCCCACCATCCGAAGGACCGGGCTCGCTGCCCTCCGGCACTGCCTCTTCGGGCCTCCGAAGCTCCACCAGGGCCTCCGTGAAGAAAGGGACTTGGTCTTGACCATTGCTCAGTGTGAGTGCATGGCCATAAGGCAGGTGCTGCGTGAGCAGTCAGACAGAGAGAACGGTTTGTCCATCCTGTGGCTGAGACTAAACCGAGGCTCTTGCATTAACCACGTTGTGGGGAGGGCCAGGTGTGGGCGTCCAGGCTGGGTCTGCCTTGGCTGTACGTTCTCTGGGAAGCACTCCGTTCTCCCCTGAGGGCCAATCCAGCAGAGCATGTTTGTGTTTTGGGGCAGGTGGCCTGGATAGCCAAGACCCCATGCATGGCCGAGTCCTCCAGACCATCTATAAGAAGCTGACTGGCTCCAAGTTTGACTGTGCCCTCCATGGAGACCACTGGGAAGATCTGGGCTTTCAGGGTAAGAGAGAGAAATGGTTCATCTTCTCCCTGACTCCTTATTCCAAGACTAGCGTGAGAACCCAGATAGTCCTCTTCCTGTTATGCCAGCACCATTAAATGGAATATCTGGGGCAAAGCATTCCAGGAAGAGGGGACAGCAAATGCAAAGGCCCTGAGGCCTTCTGAGAAGTAGCAGTGGCTGAAGTGGACAAGAATAGTTCACTCGGGGCCTTGCAGGCCAGTGTAAAACATTTACTGTAAGTGGAATGGAAAGCATGGGAGCTATATGAATTAGAATCCAGTGTTGTTGGGTTTTTTAAAATTAATTAATTAATTTGGTTGCTCAGGTTCCACGCAGCACGTGGAATCTTCATTTTTCCTTGTAGCACACAGGAACTTTTAGCTGTGGTATGTGGAATCTTGTTCCCTGACCAGGGTTCCAAGCCAGGCCCCCTCCATTGGGAACTTGGAGTCTTAGCCACTGGACCCCCAGGGAAGTCCTCTAGTGTTTTCTTTTTGTTCTTTTCTTTTTTTTTTTCCATTTACTTTTATTAGTTTGTTCTTTTCTTTTAGTGTTGATGAAAATTGTGTTTTACATTATTTCACTTTTTGAGTGAAACGAAATTATTTCACCTGTTTTTGAATTGTCCGTTTTTTTCTAAACCATATATAAAATTACATTTGTATAAAACAGGAAAAGATCTTGATTTGAAAAGGAAATTTTTGTGCTCAAAATTTATTGGTGCTCTGTTGGTATTGACGGTGTGTTTAAGTCCCTTTACCCTCCCTCGTCTATAATATAATTGACTTGTACATGGAGAATCACATCAGTGTTACGATTTTTCTTTCAACCATTAATTTAAATAACTCAAGAGGAGAAGGAAATTCTGTTGTATTTACCCATATGTTTACTCTATCCCTTATTATTTCTTCCTTTCTGATCTTCTAAGATTCCTTCTTTTTTCACTTCCCTTCTGTTTCAGGAACTTCCTTCAGCCATTTTCTAAAGTAGGTCAGCCAGCATAAATCCTCTTAGCTTTCCTTCATCTAAAAATGTCTCGATTTCCCCTTTACTCCTGAAGGATAATTTCTCTGAATGTAGAATTCCAGGTTAACAGATCTTTTCTTTCATCCCTTGAAAATAAATAGGCTGCTTCCTTTTGGCTTCCATAGTTTCTGATGAGAATTCTGCTGGCACTTGAATTATTGCTTCTTGGTAGATGAGGAGTGGTTTCTCTCTCTACTTTCAAGGTCTTTTTTGCTTACTTTTTTCTTTTGTTTGTAGGAGTTTGACTATGATATGTCTTAGTGAAGATTTCTTTGGGTTTATCCTATTAGGGTTTTGCTCAATTTCTTGAATCTGTAGGTTTATGTCTTTTGGCAAATTTGATAAATTATCAGCCATTATTACTTTGAGTACTTTTTTCAGCCCTTCTCTTTCTCCTGTCTTGTATAATTCTAACCACACATATGCTAGATCTTCTGTTACTGTTCCTCTTAGTCCCAGAGGCGCTGTCCGTTTTAAGGGGATGTCTGTATAGCCCAGAGGTCTCCAAGGCTCTGCTCATTCTGTTTTGTTTTTTCTCTCTGTTGTTCAGAGTGGGCTGTTTATATTGTTCCATCTTCAAGTTCACTGGTTCCTTCCTCTGTTGTCTCTATTCAGCTGTTGAGCCCACCCAGTGAGTTTTTAATTTTAGTTATTATATTTTTCAGTCCTAAAGTTTCTTTTTGGTTCTTTACATCTGATATTTCTTTACTGAGACCTTTATCAAAGGCATTTGTAGGTTTCTGTTGTTGTTGCAGAAAATTACCACAAATTTAGTGGCTTAAAACAATACAGGGGACTTCCCTGGCAGCTCAGCAGTTAAGGCTCTGTGCTTCCAACGCAGGGGCCACAGATTCAGTTCCTGGGTGGGAACCTCAGGTCCCACATGTTGTGCAGTACATCCCCAAAAGAAAAAAGACCCACAGATTTACCACCTTCTAGTTCTGTAGTTGAGAAGTCTGACGCAGTCTCTGCAGCGAGATCAAGGTCACCACAAGGCTGTATTCCTTTTTAGACTCTCCAGGAGAAAATCTATTTCCTTGCCTTTTCCACCTTCTAGAGGCCTCCCACATTCCTCTTCCTTCAAAGCCAGGAACACAGCATCTCTCAGAGCTGAATCTGTCTTCACATCCCTCTTTCTGATGCTGTGTTTATACCTCCCTGTCACAAGTTTAGGGGTTCTTCTGACCACATTCCGTTCAGTTCAGTCGTTCGTTGTGTCTGACTCTCTCTGACCCCATGAACAACAGCACGCCAGGCCTCCCTGTTCATCACCAACTCCCGGAGTTTACCCAAACTCATGTCCATTGAGTCGATGATGCCATCCAACCATCTCATCCTTTGTTGTCCCCTTCTCCTCCTGCCCTCAATCTTTCCCAGCATCAGGATCTTTTCAAATGAGTCAGCCCTTCACATCAGATGGCCAAAGTATTGGAGTTTCAGCTTCAACATCAGTCCTTCCAATGAACACCCAAAACTGATCTCCTTTAGGATGGACTGGTTGGATCTCCTTGCAGCCCAAGGGACTCTCAAGAGTCTTCTCCAACACCACAGTTCAAAAGCATCAATTCTTCGGTGCTCAGCTTTCTTTATAGTCCAATTCTCACATCCATACATGACCACTGGAAAAACCATAACCTTGACTAGACGGACCTTTGTTGACAAAGTAATGTCTCTGCTTTTTAATATGCTGTCTAGGTTGGTCATAACTTTCCTTCCAAGGAGTAAATGTCTTTTAATTTCATGGTTGCAATCACCATCTGCAGTGATTTTGGAGCCCAGAAAAATAAAGTCAGCCACTGTTTCCACTGTTTCCCCATCTATATCCCATGAAGTGATGGGACCATGGGATGCCATGATTTTAGTTTTCTGAATGTTAAGCTTTAAGCCAACTTTTTCACTCTCCTCTTTCATGTTCATCAAGAAGCTCTTTAGTTCTTCTTCACTTTCTGTCATAAGCATGGTGTCATCTGCATACCTGAGGTTATTGTTATTTCTCCTGGCAGTCTTGATTCTAGCTTGTGCTTCTTCCAGCCCAGTATTTGTCATGATGTACTCTGCATATAAGTTAAATAAGCAGGGTGACAATATACAGCCTTGATGTACTCCTTTTCCTATTTGGAACCAGTCTGTTGTTCCATGTCCAGTTCTAACTGTTGCTTCCTGACCTGCATACAGGTTTCTCAAGAGGCAGGTCAGGTGATCTGGTATTCCCATCACTTTCAGAATTTCCACAGTTTATTGTGATCCACACAGTCAAAGGCTTTGGCAGAGTCAATAAAGCAGAAATAGATGTTTTTCTGGAACTCTCTTGCTTTTTCAATGACCCAGCAGATGTTGGCAATTTGATCTCTGGTTCCTTTGCCTTTTCTAAAACAGTTTGAACGTCTGGAAGTTCATGGTTCACGTATTGCTGAAGCCTGGCTCGGAGAATTTTGAGCATTACTTTACTAGCCTCCCTGGTAGCTCAGCTGGTCAAGAATCTGCCTGCAATGTAGGAGACCCCATTCGACTCCTGGGTTGGGAAGATCCACTGGAGAAGGGATAGGCATCCCACTCCTGTATTCTTGGGCTTCCCTGGTGGCTCAGCTGGTAAAGAATCCATCCTCAATGTAGGAGACCTGGAATCGATCACAGGCTTTGGGAAGATCCCCTGGAGAAGGGAACAGCTACCCACGCCAGTATTCTGTGGACTGTATAGTCCATGGAGTCCTAAAGAGTTGGACATGACTGACTACCTTGGGCCCAGCCAAATAGCGAGGGTAGTCTCCCTATCCTGATTGGCAGCCTTCATTCTGACTGTAATCTTGATTCCCCCTTGCTGTGCAAGCCTTTTATTTTGTATTGGGGCATAACCAATTAACAATGTTGTGATAGTTTCAGAAGAACAGCAAAGGGACTTAGCCATACGTATACACATATTCATTCTCCCCCAAACTCCTCTCCCATCCAGGCTGCCATATAACATTGAGCAGAGTTCCCTGTAATATACAGTAAGTCCTGGTTGGTTATCCATTTTAAATATAGCAGTGTGTACATGACCATCCCAAACTCTATCCCTTCCCTCATCCTTCCCCCAGCAATGTTGCTATTAATTGTCTTTTGTCATTCAAGTTGAGATTTTCCTAGTTCCTGGTGTAATAAGTGATTTTTTAATTTTGTCCTAGACATTTGGGGTAGTATATAATGACACTGTGGATCTTCTTTAAATCTTCTATTGTAGCAGGCCTCCTCTGACACTGGGCAGTGGGGGAAAGGTGATGTCACCTCATTATTGCCAGGTGGGGATAGAAATCCACGTATCCCACTGAGCCTCCGCTAATACCACTGGCTGGGAGGGGCAGGGGTGCCTCATTGCTGTTCGCATGTCACCTCCCCTGACATCCCATAGAGACTGGTGGGCTCCTTAGCACCAGGGAAGGATAAAAGCCCCTTCCCTGCATCTCTGACTGCCCTGGCAGAGCTGAGGGCCACCTCATTGCAGTCAGTCAGAGGAAGTCTAGATTCACCACCTGGGCAGTGATCAAGGTCATTGACTCAGGGAGCAGGGATTTCATTGTTGTTCAGTCACTAAATTGTGTCCCAAGTCTTTGGGACACAAAGCCTGTAGCACACCAGACTTCCCTGTCCTTCACTATCTCCCAGGTTTGCCCAAGTTCATGTCCACTGAGTCAGTGATGCCATCCAACCATCTTATCCTCTGTCATCCCAGAGTTCTCCTTTTATCTTCAGTCTTTACCAACATCAGGGTCTTTTCCATTGAGGTGACTCTTTGCATCAGGTGCCCAAAATACTGGAACTTCAGCTTCAGCATCAGTCCTTCCAATGAATATTCAGGGTTGATTTCCTTTAGGATTGTCTTGTTTGATCTCCTTGCTGTACAAGGGTTTCATTAAACTCCCTCAGTTTTCCCTTGGTTTCTGTTTTAGGAACAAATCCAGCCACAGACCTCAGAGGAGCAGGCTTCCTTGCCCTCCTGCATCTCCTGTACCTGGTGATGGACTCAAAGACTTTGCTGATGGCCCGGGAGATTCTCCGCCTGTCTCGTCATCATATCCAGGTGGGGCTTTGGTGAGAAGCCAGCAGAGAAGGCTGCAGGGCTAGGACGTGGGCGCAGGGCTCTCCTGAGTAGTGGGGACAGCTTCGTGGGTAGATCTCCAATTGCTGAGGGCCCTCAGGAGAACTAAGGCAAACAGGCATGGGCACCCCCATTTCCCTGACCTGGCTGGAACCTGAGCTCCACACTCATTAGTATATGTCTCAAGCTAGTGCCTCAACTGCTCAGAGCCTTGGTTTCTTCATCCGTAGAGAGGAGATCATGGAAACTTCAGCTGTGTAGCTGGGGATGTTAAATGAGGTAATGTACACAAGCACGGGACACAGCCCTGGCATCAGTGTTTCAGCGTACTGCCCTCCCGACACCGGCATGTTCTCCTGACCCTTGGGGGAGGGGGCATTCGGCCTTTACGTGCCCAGAGGAGAGGCTTTGCCTCCTAGGGCCGGGTGACACACATGGGCTTACTGAAAGCTCAGAAGTGGCTCCTGTAGCCCTCAGGTTCTGTCCAGGCCTCTCTTCAGGGTTTTCCCCTGTAGTGAAGATGGTAGTCCCTTGATTTTAAACAACAAACTTGACCTGTTCCCTGCCATTCGTCTATCCCAGATTCATGGGGCCTGGAATTCATTCATTTACTGAACAGATATTTATTCAGCATTCCCTGTGCTAGTTATTGTTCTTGGTGCTTGGGATGCATCAATGAGATCTGTCTAGCTGGGAGGACAAGACAGTAAGTCTAATACATAAATAAATAATAGGGTGTATGTTAAGTGCTAAATAGGCAAGGTTGGGAGAATATGGGTGGATTACAGTGGTTTTTTGGCTGCATTGAGTTCGCATTGCAGCATGGGGACTTTTTCTAGTTGTGGCGCAGCCTCAGTAGTTGCAGCTTACAGGCTCTCTAGTTGCAGCACTTGGGCTTTGTTGCCCTGCGGCATGTGGGACCTTAGTTCCCCAACCAGGGGTCAAACCCACTTCCATCCCCTGCACTGGAGGCAGATTCTTAACCATTGGACCACCAGGGAAGTCCTGGGATTACAGTTTTCATGGGGTATTAGGGTAGCTCTCATGAGAGGGTGAGACTTAAACCATGCCTTGAAGTTTGGGGCATGGATGTTAGCCAAGCTGGTGTTTAGAGGAAGAACATTCCATGCAAAGGAAGCATCACGAGCCAAGGTTCCAGAAAGGAGTGTGTCTCATGGGAAGGGATGGCAGGAGGCCAGCTAGAGCAGAAGGAGCAGGGAGGGCAGTGGGAAGGAGGTGATGGGGTAACAGGGACCAGGTGGTGTCGCACCTGATAGACTGTGATGAGGACATTCACTTTTACTCTGAGTCAAATGAGGATTTTGAACAGCCTGGAGTGATAGGGTCCAACTTACATTCTTGAATGCATCCTACCAGCCCGTGGGTTGAGAGTGGTCTCCCGTGAGGACTTTCACAATCAAGCTAGAGGTGATGGTGGTTTGGTCCAGAGTATTTTTCAGAGGAGGTAGGACGTGATCAGATCCTGGGTATAGAACCTTGAGTGTATGGGCTGTGGAGAATACAGCCAGCATAGTTTTTGAATGGATTGCATGCAAGTGTAAGAAAAAGAGAGGAGTCAGTGGTGCTTTTTAGCCTGAGCAGCTGCAAACCCAGAGTGGCAACCAACTGAAATGGAAAAGAGCAAGTGTGGGGCGGGGGTTCCATTTGCCGTATGAGTTTTAGATTGAGGTTATGCATTTTGGGCAAGAACCCTACGGAAGTGACAGCCCTCACGTCGGGAGCACCCATGCCACTGGTGAGGTTAACCTGGAGCACATGGTTAAGGTGGTACCAGCCAGGTCTCTCCTCTGTAAAGTCACTATTTTTCCCTTTGTAAATAATCACTCTTGGGGGAATATACTTTGAACATGAACATGTTAGTCGCTCAGTTGTGTCCAGCTCTTTGCAACTCTATGGACCATATCCCACCAGGCTCCTCTGTCCATGGGATTCTCCAGGCAAGAGTACTGGAGTGGGTAGAAGATCCCTTCTCCAAGGGATCTTCCCAACCCAGGGATTGAACCTGGGTCTTCTGCATTGCAGGCGGATTCTTTACCATTTGAGCCACCATAATTAATCACTGTCTTGGAGGATGATACCTTGAAACTATATAAATATCCTGTTTTTCCTCAGACTTGGTTCTAATGGTGATTTTCTGTTTCCCTCATCCCCCTTACGTTTATTAGTTGGAATTCTTCTATAAGAAAGAAGTATCTGTGCTATGTATTTATTCAGGTACTTTTTTTTTTTATATATATTTATTTATTTTATTTATTTATTTGGCTGTTCCCAGCCTTAGCTGCAGCATGTGGGATCAAGTTCCCTGACCAGGGATTGAACCCTGGCCCCCTGCATTGGGAGCACAGAGTCTTAGCCTCTAGACCACCAGGGAAGTCCCTCAGGTACTTTTTATATCAGATATTTATTTTATCTATAGGTTATAATCCACTACTCTCATTATGTATTATGCATTTGGTTGCTCAAATTGCTCCAGCCATGTCCACTTTAAGAGCTCTTTCAGGTTGGTACCTGTGCCCTTTGAACATGCCCTGTCCCTTTTTGAGCACTTTTCTACTTTCTAGATCTGAGAAGACACCCTCAGCTCATGTTTTATTTTCCCTGTGTGATTCCCAGCCCTGAAACCAAACACTTCTCCGCGAGCTTTTGTTCTTTAGTTGGAGAATGGTATCTGAAAACCAAGATCTGAATGCTGGTGTTCCCACTGCCATTACGATCTCCCTGCTTCTAGGCCCTCTCAGCGGCCAGAGCTTAGGAGATGTGTATGTGTCACTGATTCCCTCGACTCTAATAGGAATGGTCTCCAGGGGTAAGTGGACCCGCCCAGCCGCCAGCGCACTTCACAGAGAACAGGAAGTAGGGTGTAATAAGAGAGGAGCTGAGAATGAGTAACTAAAGGTAAGACTTGCAGCATATTCATCAGATCACTGTGTCTCAGAGCCTGGGCAGGCCAGCCTGTGCTGCAAGAAGAGACAGCTCCAATAACCATGTTGCTGGTCATTATCACTTAATTCTCAGAACCTCAGCTTCTTCCTTTGTAACATGAGAGAATAATTCCAACCCTATAGATTTATGCTGAGTTGGAGAAAAACTGTATAAAGTGCTAAGCACATTAGTCACTCAAGGAGCATGTTAGTTATCATAGTAACTTTTGATTTCCATGAGTAAAAATACATTTTTACATACATCTTATGGATAATATAAACATATGTAATACATAATCGTGTTTTCAGAATTGTATCTGTACTTGCATGAGCGTGCACAGACACACACACAACATCATACACATATATATACAGCCATTGTAAAGTAAAGTAGATTCTTTTGAATCTAAAACTTCTTGTGTGTGTTTAGTCACTCAGTTGTATCTGACTCTTTGTGGCCTCATGGACTGTAGCCTGCCAGGCTCCTCTGTCCATGGGATTCTCTAGGCAAGAATACTAGAGTGGTTTGCCATTTCCTCCTGCAGGGGATCTTCCTGACCCAGGGATCAAACCCTTGTCTCTTATGTCTCCTGCATTGGCAGATGGGTTCTTTACCACTAGCGCCACCTGGACTACAAAAACAAATAATCACACAGTTCCTATCACGTGGGCAGTTTTCTCATTTCTGATGTTCACTGAATATCTCTATTATCTTTTGAGGAAAAAACACTCATTACATCTGATGACTTCACATTTGCCTGTCTCTTCCAGGAGACACTGGAGGAGGCAAGAGGGCACTTCATGAGGATCTGGTTCTGAGATAGATCAGGACCCACAAGTTGAGAATGTGGGTGTGTTCAGTGGTCTTCACGATGCAGGGAGGTAATGTCTGGGTCAAGTTTAAGAACCAGATCAGTTAGCTTATGAAACAGTGCAATCTCCTGCAGCAACGCTGCTTCATCATAAGAGTCCCAGAACTTCCCTGGTGGTCCGGTGGTTAAGAATCTGGCTGCCAATGCAGGAGACATGGGTTTAATTCCTGGTCTGGAAAGATTCCCATAAGCCACGGAGCAACTAAGCACTGCAACTGCTAAAGCCCGAGCTCTCGAGCCCGTGCTCCACAGCAAGAGAAGCCACCACAGTGAGAGGCCTGAGCACCACAGCTAGAGAGTAGCCCCTGCTCTCCACAGCTAGAGAAAGCTCGTGCCCAGCAGCGAAGACCCAGTGCAGCCAAAAATAAAAAATAATTAAAAAAGAAAAAGTGTCCCGAAGGTTGAGGGGTAGCTTAGCAATCATGGGCTAGCCTCTGGTTGTAGAGGCAGTGGAGACCCAGACAGGGAAGACGGCTTGCCCAGGGTCCCACAGTTCATGAGTATGTCCTAGAAATCATCTCGGAGCTCAATACCTCCCTTCTGGTGGGATATTAAGGCTCTCTTGTAAGACCTTCCTGTAGAAACGGAAGCCAGGGTAGAGGGTTATTGCCAGTTCAGCATCCCTCGTTTGTTTTCAAGGACAGGCTTGACTGAGGTGAAGGGGGCAGGTCCCTGGATATCCCAGGGAAGAACACGCCAGGCTGAGGGAAGAGCAAGACGAGAGGGGAGCCCTGGGTACGGGGCCATCTGGGTACAGACCAGCCTGACCACTTTGACTAACCTGTTCGTCATCCCTTTGCCCACTGGCCTTTGTGTAATTTATAGTGAATTTATATTTACTCCACAATATGCATGCCAGACAATAAAAGGAACAGCAGCTTAAAATAATAAGAGGGGCAGGTGTAGGTGTCAGGAATCTAGATCCTAGTTCCACCTGTGGTATGAATACTTAGCTGTGATTTGAGGCAAGTCAGCTATGGGCTTCCTGGGTGGCACTAGTGGTAAGGAACCCGCCTGCCAATGTAGGAGATGTAAGAGACTCGGGTCCAATCGCTTGGTCTGGAAGATCTGCTAGAGGAGGGCATGGCACCCCACTCCAGTATTCTTGCCCGGAGAATCCCATGGACAGAGGAGCCTAGCAGGCTACAGTCCATAAGGCCACACAGAGTCAGACACGACTGAACGACTTAGCACGAATGCACTTACCCTCTCTGGGTATCAGTTTGCCCTTTTATGAAATAAGAGATTTGGCCTAAATGATCCTAAGGTCCCTTCCACCTTTATAGTTCTTTGAACTCTTAAGTCCTTCAGTGTCTTTTTTTTTTTCCTTCTTTTTTTTTTCTTCAGTGTCTTAAAACTTCACTTCAGGCCCTTATGAATCTTGAAAATACAGTTTTCCAGGAGGCACGTAGGCAGCCACAGTAGCAGCTCAGGGACACAGCCCTGCCAGCAGCCAGTCCTAACTTTGGACTGACTTTTGATACACCTTTGACTGCCAAGAGTAAAGGAAACCAGAGGCCTAATTCAGAGGCTGAAACAACAGCTGGTAAATATTTGGGGGGAAAGAAAGTGCATTAGTTTAAGGGCTCGACATTCAATTTTAGAACTTACCCTAAGGCCAAATACAGTCAGCCACAAGGTGGTGCTAGTAGGAAATAACCTGCCTGCTGATACAGGAGACTTTTTTTTTTTTTTAATATTTTATGTATTCTTTAATTGGCTGCATGGGGTCTTAGTTGTGGCATGCAAACTCTTAGTTGAGGCATGTGGGATCTAGCTCCCTGACCAAGAATCAAAGTTGGGTCCCCTGTGTTGGGAGTGCAGAGTCTTAACCACTGGGCCACCAGGGAAATCCCAATACAGACTTAAGAGATGTGGGTTCAATCCCTAGGTCAGGAAGATTCCCCTGGAGGGGGAAATGGCAACCCACTCCAGTGTTCTTGCCTGGAGAATCCCATGGACAGAGGAGCCTGACAGGCTACAGTCCATAGAGTCACAAAGATTGGACATGACTGAAGCAACCAAGCGCAGAATAGTTCCCTTGGGAGAGAGCTGAGGCCTCAGTGATACATCCTGCTAAAGAGGAATTGGCCAGACATTACAGATGCTGGGGGACCCTGGACTCCATGGAAGCATGTGATCCATGCTGTCCTGAGGAGGGGAGTGCTACAGTTCAGATGGCGAGATGCAGGCTACATCGGGCTGATTGCTGGCAGGCAGAGAAGCAGCTCACCACAATAGTTACTCACAGTCAACAACTGGTATCATCTTCCATGCCATTCCCACCTGTTATTTTATTCTATCAACATGATGAGCCTGCCAAGAGGTTGGCAGAAATGATCCTTGGAAATCTTCATTTCCCAGTGAAGGAACATGAGAATCAGAGGGATGAAATGTGTCTACACAAAGTTGGACAGCTAGGAAGTGGTGAAGCTGGCGTGCGGACCCCCGTCTCCTGACAGCTCACCTAGCAGTGTGCTCCTTACAGTGGGGATCTTGGCCAGCAGCCCACCTGACAGTCACCTGGGGGAATGCAGGTGCCCAGGCCCCTCCCTCCATGGAACTACTGAACTGGAATCTCCAGGGGGTGGGGCTGTGTTGGCAGCTGCCACAAAAATAACCAACCGATCTGGATTTGGTCTTCCTGCTTCAGGGTTCAAAGGTGAGGCCTGAAGAGAAATGAAATTTCAAATGAAGACTCAGACGTGTCCAGGTCTGATTCCCTCTGCTGTTCTTTTAGTCAGTTCCCAAAACACCACCTCAGTGTAATGTTTTAGCTCAAAGCCTCACCTTTCAGGTCCAAGGGAACTGCTGAAGGAAAGGAGATATTTTGCTCCGAATTCCAGTTTTTCATGGCTTTTTTAGTAAGTAAGTTTTTATAAGAATGTTCCCCAGGGAATTCCCTGCTGGTCCAGTGGTTAGGACTAGTGCTTTCACTCTGGGGGTGGGGGTGGGGGTGGGGGCTGTGTTCAAACCCTAGTCGGGGAACTAAGGTCCCACAAGCCACACAACCAGGAAAAAAAAAAAAGATATTGTATAAAATAAAGTACTTTGGAAAAAAAAAGAATGTTCCCAAGAGTGAATGAATGCTAAGTTCAGATCCTGTGTTAATTATGTTACTACATTTTTAGACTGAAGGAAATCAAGGGAAGTCATGATATTACACAAGTATTGTGATAATTAAGTAGTCAATACCTGAATGTACAGATGCACTGCTGCTGACCTCAGCTATGAATAATTATGAACATCTGTTAGCACCTCCTCAGGCCAGCACTGCGCTTAGCATTTTGCCCATGTGATCTAAATGACTCCTCAGAGCAGCTCTGCGAGGCAGGTTGTGGGCTAGTAGAAAATGTAGCCTGTGGATCATAAACACTGTCTCAGAGAGTTTGTGTAATGGTTAACAAATTGACTCCACCCAGCATGGCCCTTGTGTCGGGGTCCCCAGGACTACTGCCAGGTTCATCGGTTCACTGAGAGGACTCTCAGGATTTGGCCTATAGTTTTTCTCTCAGCTGTGATTAACTGCAGCAAAAGCAACATCAGCAGAGGGAAGAGGTGTGTGGACAAAATCCATCGGACACCAGACACAGGCTTCCAGGAGCTTCCTCTCCCCATGGAGGCACATGAGATGCATGGAATTCCAGCAGCATCACATTGGCCAACACATGGATTGTTGCCAGCTAGGGTCTGAAAGGTTGTTGCTGAACCGTGAAAGACGCTGGGATTCTTGGCCTCCAAAGGAGAGGAATTCAATCCGGGGCCAGTGACGAGGCTCGATCGCTCAGAGCTTTTGTGTAGTAAAGTTTTATTAAAGTATAAAAGAGAGAGAAAGTTTCTGACATAGACATCAGAAGGGGGCAGAAAGAGTGCCCCTCTGCTAGCCTTTAGCAGTATGTTATGTACCTATCAGCAAGCTGTTAATTAGAGAAAGGAGATGTCTCAAAACTTAGAGTGGCACCAGGCCCCTCACCCACAACATGCATTTTGCGATAACACTGGCACAAGGAGAGTCATCCCGGGCCATAAAACAATTGACATGAATCTTGAAGAAAGGCAGATTTCCAGGTAAATATATAGTTTAATTAACATAGATTAGGAGAACAATGGCATACTGGTTTGTTGAACCCTTATGGGTTCTGAGTCTTAAGCGGGAACCGACCTGAAGAAAGACAGTCTAGGGTAAATATACAGTTCATTAACATAGCTTAAGAAAAACATTTCCATAAGAAAAATGCATTTGTTAGCTCAAGGTTTGAGAAAAGTTAAGTTCAGGTGGAACCAGGTGTGGTCATGGCAACACAGAATTTTAATAGAAACCTTTTAATTTTGTATAGAGAAGGGGAAAAAATCTAACACTTGTAGTTTGTTTCCTCCTGCTGCTTAAGAGATAAAAAAAAAGTCTGACACTTGCTGCCTATTTCCTCCATTTGGAGACCTGTGGCCTTCCTGCCTGTTACCCTCTCAGGTCCTCACTAGTGATTCAATATCTGAGGTTTCTACTGGGGGCTGGTCATGCAGGCACCATCTGTGTGTGTGTGTGTGTGTGTGTGCGCACGCGCACCATCTCTGTGTGTGTGTGTGTGTGTGTGTGTGTGTGTGTGTGTTAAGTTGCTTGAGTCATGTTCGACTCTTTGTGACCCCATGAACGATAGCCATCTGTGTGTGTGTGCCTGTGTGTGTATGTGTGTTAAGTTGCTTGAGTCATGTTTGACTCTTTGTGACCCCATGAACGATAGCCATCTGTGTGTGTGTGTGTGTGTGTGTGTGTGTGTTAAGTTGCTTGAGTCATGTCTGACTCTTTGTGACCCCGTGAACAATAGACTCTTTGTGACCCCATGAACGATAGCCATCTGTGTGTGTGTGTGTGTGTGTGTGTGTGTGTTAAGTTGCTTGAGTCATGTCTGACTCTTTGTGACCCCGTGAACAATAGCCCACCAGGCTCCTCTGTCCATGGGATACTCTAAGCAAGAATGCTGGAGTGGGTAGCCATTTTCTCCTCCAGGGGATCTTTCCAACCCAGGGATCAAACCTGCATCGTTTATGTCTCCTGTACTGGCAGTGGGTTCTTTACCCCTAGCACCACCTGGGAAGCCCACCATCTGTGTCACATGTACCAGAATTTCAGAATCGGTTGGAAAGCAGGTGTTCAGCATACACCATATGGATTGCACAAACAGATTAGGTACAGTGAGTCAGCCTGCGGGAGTGGTGGGAACCTTCTCAAAATCCAGGTTCCCAGATGCCAGTCTTCGAAGCATGCCTTTGTAAGGAGGGCAGCCACAGGTCTGCTTTGTTCACTATTTTCTGCACAGCGCTCAAGGTATTTTGGTTTTTCTTTTAATTTATTTATTTTTGGCTGTGCTGGGTCTTCATAGCCATGAGCGCTTTTCTCTAGTTGGGGCAAGTAGGGCCTACTCTCTAGTGGCAGTGTGCAGGCTTCTTGCTGTCGGCCTTCCCTGGTGGATCAGATGGTGAAGAATCCGCCTGCAATATAGGAGACCCAGGTTCGATCCCTGGGTCAGGAAGATCCTCTGGAGAAAGAAATGGTAATCCACTCCAGTATTGCTGCGTGGAGAATCCATGAACAGCAGAGCCTGGTGGGCTATAGTCTATGGAGTCGCAGAGTAGGACACCAGTGAGTGGCTAAGCACACACACTCTTGTGGAGCGTGGGCTCGGGCACACAGGCTTCAGTAGTTGTGGCTTCCAGGCTCTAGAATGCAGCCTTAGTATTTGTGGTGCTCAGGCTTAGTTGCTACGGAGCATGTGGGATCTTCCCAGATCAGGGATGGAACCCATGTCCCCATGTCTTCCCCCAGGAAGACCCCTGCATTGGCTGGCAGATTCTTGTACCACTAAGCCTTCGGGGAAGCCCCAGCACTCAGTGTTTATTTCCTTTTTGGTTTCGAGAGAAGAGAGAGCCAAGTCTCATGGAGTTTCGGTGGCCTTCCTGAGGACACACAGCTCACAGGTGGCCGGGCCAAGATCTGGAATCCAGGTGTCATGGAAGCCCCTGAGAAAGATCCTTGTGGAACCAGATGACCCTCTCCAGTTCAATGTGTCCACCAGAACTTTCTGCAGTGAAGGAAATATTCTGTCTGCACTGTCCAGTGTAGCAGCTCCTAAACACGTGTGGCTGTTGAGCACTTGAAATATGGCTACTTTGACTAAGGAGTTGAATTTTTAATTTTACTTAATTTTAAATTAATTAACATTTCAGGAGCTTCATGTGGTTATTTGCTGTTGTATTGGACAGCACAGTTCTACATCATAATGTAACAGATTTTCTTTTGGGGGGTAGCAGATGGAATATGTAGATTTTGGTTCTTGTTCTAAACTAAGGGACACACTGGTCTACGTGTTGCTCTCAGCCAACATCCTTGTGTGGGTACTGTGGCGGAAACTAACATATAATATTTGCAAATCCTCTGGGAAAAGCCCCTTTTCATTTGGTTGGGTTTTTGTTGTTAAAGAATAGGAAAGGGGCTTCCCTGGTGTCTCAGTGGTAAAGAATCTGCCGGCCAGTGCAAGAGATGCAGGTTCGATCCCTGGTCCAGGAAGATCCCGTATGCTGTGCAGCAGCTAAGCCTGTGCTCTAGAGCCCGGGAGCTGTAACAGCTGAGCCCGTGTGCTGCAACTACTGAAGCCCGCATGCCTAGAGCTTCATGCTCTTCAATAAGAGAAGCCACTGTAATGAGAAGCCCATGCACTGCAACTAGAGAGTAGCCCCCACATGCTCTAACTAGAGAAAAGCCCACACAGCAATGAAGACCCAAAAATAAAGCAAAGCCAAAAATAAAATAAATAAATTTATTTTTTTTTTAATCTTTTATAAAAGAATAGGAAGTGGCCACTGTAAAACTACAGCATTCATGTGAACCCCACAGGGAATTCCGAGGCCCTTTTTGGTGAAGCACCCTGGTGGACCCCGGCTGCCCCTCTCAGGAGTGTGACCTGCATAGCCCGTTCTCAGGCCTCTGTGTTACCAAGAGTTGGGGTGCACCCCAAGTCAAGGCTGACTCTCTGCCTACTTGTACTTTCTCTGTCAGCTTTTGGGTAAAGAGCTTATGAGCAGTGAAATAACCGGAAGCCTACAGAAGGGAGAAGAGATTTTAAGAACCTACTGAATTGGTTAGATAACTGCACCTCACCCATCCTGTGTCCATCCAACCCCAGGGGGTGATGTGGTCCACAGGCAGCACACAGGATGGGTCTGATGAAGGCCAAGGAGAGCTGGGGGGTGGGATGCTGAAGAGGCTGAGAACTAGCACAGAGGTTTGTGCACCAGCTTTGGAGTGCATTGACCTCAGTAGGAATCCTGGTTCTGTGCCTTACGAAAGTTACTTAAGGTCATTAGGCCTCAGTTTCCTTATCTGTAAAATGGGAATATTATGGTGAAAATTAAGTGTAAGCATCAATAATGCCGGCTGCTTGCCTCTGGCTGTGATTGTTGTCATCTCCCGAGGGCCAGTCTAGATTATAGGCAACGGGAAGCACAGAAGGTGAGAGCCTGGAATGCCACTGACCTGGTACCCCATCCATTCTAGCAATTCCCCTTCTGTTTGATGTCTGTGAATATCACGCGTATCGCCATCCAGGCCTTAAGGGAGGAGTGTCTCTCCAGGTGAGTCCTCACGCTGCTCACTGCCCTGGCTGTCAGAGCCTGGTTCCCTCACCCCACCACCTCATCCCCCCACCATCTTATCCCCCCAGCTCTCTTCCAAACCTTCTGGCTCCAGGAGACCTGGACAGACTACCCCTGCACCAGCCTCCCAACCCCTCCCTCCTCCTCACCCTGACCTCAGATGTGAAGGCTGCCCTGGGAAGGGTCCCCTGGGGGACAGGGTGTAGGCGCGCCCAGGTGTCTGTCCACTGCTGAGTGGGTGCCCATCCTCGTCCTGCAGGGAGTGTAACCGGCAGCAGAAAGTGATCCCCGTGGTGAACAGCTTCTATGCCGCCACCTTCCTCCGCCTGGCGCACGTCTGGAGGACACAGCACAAGACCATCTCAGACTCGGGCTTTGTCCTCAAGGGTGCGCTCGCTCTTCTGGGGGTGCCTAGCTCCTGCACTCCTAGCGTCCCTGGGTTCAGGGACCCCAGGGTGGTTGCTCAGCTGGTTTTGGCCGGCTTCCCTTCCCCCCACCCCCCATTCACACCCTCTCAAGTTTCAGCTTCCCCACGTCTCCATCATCCCAAGTTTCCATCACCCCACCTTGGGAGCCTGCCGCTCTCCTCCCTTTCTGGCCAGACAACTCTGGTGACCATATTTTCTGAATCAAAAGCTGGGCCCAACTTTTGGCTGTTAGACTGACTATTCAAAATTGAGATTGTCCCGGACAGGGTAGAGTGTGTGGCCCCTGTGCACGAGTCTGGTGTCTTGGTTCTCCTCTCTGGTGAGCTCTCCATCTTAGAAGACTCCTTTCCCCTTCTCTCCAGAGCCTCTGGGTGGTGCATCCCAGAGCTCCCTCCCCCAGCCTTCTGTTTCCCAATCCTCTCTGTTCCAGATTTGGAGGCGTCGGCCAAGAAGAGCCCCAAACGGCTGCTCAAAACCCTGGAGATCTACTTGGCTGGAGTGTCAAAGGGACAGGCCTCCCTGTTGGGGACGCAGAAGTGCTCTGGGCCACAGGCCCCTCACTCCAAGGATCTCACTTTCACGGGCGTGTGTGACCTGTCATCACACTCGTCCGAAGGCACGTGGCTGATCTGACCAACCCCGGTGGCCACCGGCCAGGAAGCCTTGGAGGGGCTTTCAGAGGGCGGACCCTAGCTGGGCCTCGCCCCTTCCGGTCCTAGCCCAAGGAATGTAGGACGCCCCTGGGCCTGGTGGGTGGAGCCAGGGGCCCTCACCTGCTTGAGACATCAGGAGCCATTAGATTAGACTCACTCTCTGGAGCCCTGTTTTCAGGGCGAGGAGAGCTTTGCTTTATTACTAGTTGGGCGACAGCTTCCATAGTCGGATTCCAGGTAATATCAGTGACAGCGAATGGATCATCAGGAGGGAGACCCCATATGCATGTTCCACACAGTCCTCCATCAAAGATGCTCCCAAGTAGAAGCGCCAGTGGGTCTTTCAGGCCCTGGAGTCCACAGGACAGGGACCAGACGGGGGCTGAGTAGTTAGAATGTGAAGGGAGAGGGTAGTCGCAGCAGCCGCCAACAGGGGGCGGTGTGAGCTAAGAGTGCATGCTTTTTCTGGTCTGGCGCTCACCCCACCCTCATCTCTCCCCATCCCTCCTCCCACTGTTCGTGATAGGGAACCAGGCCGCAGCTGGGCTCCCCTCATGTCCCATCAGGGCTGGTTTTCTGGCGTGGTTGAAGGAAGGAGGAAATTCACACACCAGCAGTTTTTGAATAAAATAATAATTCTAGGTTTAGGATCTCAAGTGTTTTCCTTCCAGACACATTTTGCACCATCCTGTGGCCGTTATCCCAGGGTCCCCCGTGACAGCAAGGCACTCGCCAGCTGACAGCCTGGTTGTTGTTGGCACTGGTCACAGGCCCCGGGAGAGAAGGCTACTGTGCCCTGGCCACACTCCTGCCTAGCTCACAGGCCATCCAGCCTCATCCGGCTGCACTTACAGACCCAGAGACCCTGCACACTGTAGCCACTGGCCGAGGTGGCCCTGGCTGTTCTTAAGTGTGGCTGTTATGAGGCATCCACACAGGGTTTTTCCCACATTTGCTTCTGGGGAAGCTATTGGTCACTTTTCACTCGCAAAGGGGCCTCCAGGGCTTTGGAGCTAGGGAACAGGGGCCAGGCGAGAGCCCCACCTGGCTTCTCTCCTATCCTCTGACCTCCCTCAAGTAGAGTCATGGAAGATAGCTGTCCAGCCCCCGCGGGCATCTCCAAGTCTGATGGGTACAGGGGGACCCATCACAAAGGTGAAGATGACAGACGGCCACCCAAGCATGGAAGGAACCCGTCAGCAGGATGCCTCAAGGGTAGGGCTGGTAACGGATCTGCTGTTTGCTGTTTGTCTTTGCCTGACCTGAACTAATCCTGTGCCCTCCTGCTTCGTCCTGACCAGCAGAGATGGCAGCAGAGAGATTACTGGGCCTGGTGGGCTTAGAGTGTAACCCTCCCCCCACACCAACCCAACTTTGGAGTGTCAAGTTTAGTGATTCCTGCAGATTCCATTCCCTTGCTCTGAGACCTGGAGGCCACCTCAACAGACCTTGACCATTAGTGCTCAGCCCCTGGCACGGCAGGGACCAGCCCAAGAGAGCCTCTGGCTGGAGGGGAGGCCAGTGGCCCCTGCAGAAGCCTATTCTGTGTTACTGCCAGTGGGATGCTCTCCATACAGTTTAGGACCTGGAGACATTAGCAATAACTGTCCAGGGATTAAGCTGCGATTCTGCGGATGGGCAGAATTCTATGGTTGTGGAGGGATGCCTAAACCCTCTGAAAATAGATAACAAAAATCTTAAATCTGTGCATTTTTCTTGGGAAAAACCTTCCAAGGCTTTTCATGAGAGACCCAAAATGCTTTACAATGCTAAAAATTTCAGTTTCCAGGGGAAACATCCCTCTTTCCCCTTTGAAAATTCACCCCTGGCGCATGCTCTTTGCATAGGCTATCCAGGGATGGCCGGGGTGTCTCTGTGTGGAGAGAAAGTTGGAGAACAAGGGGGATATGCAAAGAGCTGATTTTTCTGTGCTTCTCAGCACAAAACCACTGAGATGAAATTGATCAGAATTTCTGTTTGGAATAGACTTCCCTGGTGGCTCAGATGGTAAAGAACCTGCCTGCAATATAGGAGTCCCGGGTTGGATCTCTGGGTCAAGTAGATTCCCTGGAGAAGGAAATGGCAACCCACTCCAGTATTCTAGCTTGGAGAATTCTATGGGCAGAGGAACCTGGTGGACTGCAGTCCATGGGGGTCCCAAAGAGTCGGACACTTTGAGTGACTAACACTATACTACTACCACTGTTTTTCAGATGGAAGATCCAGTGTGTCAGGGCTTTAAAGCCATACAGCTCTGAGGGCCTGGAGTGACCGTGGGTCAGGATGGCCGCAGCCCTGCCAAGCCTCTAGGACTCTGGTTTGTCCAGTCCAGGCTTACCCAGCTCCCACCTCGCTCCTGCCCCCAGGTCACACCCCAGGGCGGGACTTTTGGGGTTACTCCATTCTCCCTCTATTTAGCTCCCTAGTTTCTCTGCTATTCCAGTCACCACCCCAGTACACAAGAGGATGAACTAGGGAAACTTCCCTGGTAGTCTAGTGGTTAAGACTGCAGACTTCCATTGCAAGGGGTGGGTGTGGGTTCGATCCCTGGTCAGAGAACTAAGATCCCACATGCTGTGCAGCATAGCCAAAAAAAAAAAAAAACTAGGACCTGGATGAGGAAAAGCAACTTGCCCAGGCTCAAAGAGAGGCAGGTGAGAACCCGAACCCACAACCCTCCTGACATTAGTCTGGTGCTTTTCCCATGACCCCCCTTGGCCCTGAGCCCATGCCGTGTACTGAGGACATGACGAGCTGACCTCCTGCATGGATGTGAAGAGTTATGCTCTTGCTCGGTGAACATACATCATTTGGAAGCTGCCTGGCAACGGTTCACTGGAGCACCTGAGGAAATTCCAGCTTGGATGGAGGCACATGCCCGCTGCACAACCTGCCCCCAGTCGGGAATGTGAGACTGAACTGAACCTCAGGCTGAAAGTGATCCCAGTCCTGGCCCCATGCCACCTCCCTACTGGGTTTGCAGTAGTGCCAACCAGGCCCACTGGGAGCGCCTGGCCCCTTCAGGAACTGGCCCCTCTGCAAAGCCATCTCTGGCCTCTCACAGGCTGTGGAATTGTCACCAGGTGGCGCTAGTGGTAAAGAACCTGCCTGCTAATGCAGGAGACAACAGGAGATGCAGGTTCAATTCCTAGGTTGGGAAGATCTGGAGGAGGAAGTGGCAACCCACTTCAGTATTCTTGCCTGGAGAATCCCATGGACAGAGAAGCCTCGCTAGCTACAATCCGTAGGGGTCACAGAGTCACACACGACTGAAGTGACTTAGCACACATAGAACACATCTACTCTGCCCAGCAGGGGGAGGAGCTGGGTGACTAGTGGGGCAGGGAGTATTAGCCCAGGGCAGGCAATGCAGGCAAAGAGCAAGAAAAGCACTGGTCTCCTTTATTGACCACGGGCAGGGGCACCTCAGCACTGACCAGGAGGCCAGAGGAGGAGCAGGTGGGTAGGAGGTAGGGGCAGGGAGACGCCCGCCCTCATTTCCAGTCCTTGAAGAATTGCTTGAAGATGGCACTCTCGCGGCCCTGGGGCAGAATCTCCACCTGTAGGGATGGCAGGGGAGAGTCTGGCTCACAAGGCTGCCACCTCTGCCTCTTCCAGAGCCAGGGAGGAGGGTGCTGGGCACCAGGTCTTCCAGCCAGTGATGCTCTTCCAGATAAGCCAAGAGACAAGAAAGATTACAGGGACATGGGCTGAGAAAACAGTGAGAAGGGGCAGAACTAGCTAGAAACCATGGCCCAGAAGAGCCACATGAGTCATCCAGAGGCACACTCGGCTAGCAGGACTCCCAGGGGAGCACTGCCCATCATCCTCTTAGAAAAGAACATGTATTGTGGAATATTACTCAGTCATGAAGGGGAACGCATTTGAATCAGTGCTAGTGAGGTGGATGAACCTCGAGCCTGTTATACAGGGTGAAGTGAGTCAGAGAAAAACAAATGTAGTATAATAATGCATATATATGGAATCTAGAAAAATGATATTGATGAATCTATTTATAGAGCAGGAACAGAGATGCAGACAGAGAGAACAGACTTGTGGACAAAGCAGGGATAGGAGAGGCTGGGACAAGTTGAGAGGGCAGCATTGACATACATATACTACCACGTGTAAAAATAGCTAGTGGGAAGTTACTGTGTAACCCAGGGAGCTCAGCCTGGGGCTCTGTGACAACCTAGAGGGGGAGGATGGAGTGTGGAGGAGGTGGGGGTGGGAGGGAGATTCAAGAGAGTGGGGACAAATGTATTCTTAGGGCTGATTCACATTGTCAAATGGCAGAAACCAACACAACACTGTAAAACAATCACCCTCCAATTGAAAACAAATTAAACAAATTTTTTTAAGTGTATTAACAAGTTAAAAAAAAAAAAAGAAAGAAAATAACATGTACTGTAAAACTCTAAAGGACTGGGAAGGGCCTTCCCACTGGGTGGTTCTGGGAGGGGAGGTCTGATTACTCATGACTGTGCCCTGGGCTTTCTCACTCTTCTTGTCCAGTCCAAGGGGCAGGGGGCCAGGGAAGAGTCTTAGGAAGAGGGTGTGCTGGCCCAGGGAGGGCTCCTCACCTGAGTGTTTGGGGCGTACCGCATGCGGGCGATAAAGTCCTCGGCCACTTGGAGGGCCGCCTGCCGCTCCTTCTCATTAGCTTTGCGCCCTGGATCATAAGGAGGAGAAATTTTAAAAGAGCAGGGACCCTCTCGAGCCCACATCCCATTTGTCTCGAGGAGATTTAAGGAGGTTCAAATTCCACGGACAGAGGAGCCCGGTGGGCTACACAGTCCATGGGGTCACAAAGAGTCAGGCATAACTGAGCAACGGAGCACACACGCTCACAGAATAGCTGGCACTTTTAAAATAAATGGACCAGGAGGTGCTAAGAACACCCTAAGGGGGCTCAGTGAGAAGTCAGCCTCTCCCAACTCACAGCTCCAGCTGAAAACTGCCCTCTGCCCGCTCCAATCATCAGAGTCTTCGCTCGGGCCAGGACCCTACAGATATTCAGGGAGAACTAATGTCGCCCTCAAATGAGACACTCAGGCCCCTCTCTCCCTCTCCAAGGCCCCTCGCCTTTTGAGTCTGTCAACTGTACTGTTATCAAGCCTTTCTTGCAAAATTAAATTGGACAGAAAAAAAGGGCATGATTTACTGCAATCTTATTCCTACAAAGGTAGATGCCAACATCAGCCTAATGGTTATACCAACTAAGAGTCAGTAAAAAGGAACAGCAGTGCCCTCCCTTCTGGCCTTTAACCAAACCCTGCTCCACCTGGAGGCATTTTTCCAAGGAAACAATGTTGTCAACTGTGGTTGGCTCTTCAGCCAGTCTATTAAAACTCTAGTTAGCCACAGTGTATCTGAGATTAATGTGCTGTATCCTTCCTCTGTGATTGCCTGATGCTTCTCTTCCCAGCTCCCAAGTTTCCTGTTTCTCCCACTGGTTTCTCCATTCTTGCTTGGGGCTAAAGACACTTCCAAATCAGAGCAAACCGGTTAATCCTAAAGGAAATCAACCCTGAATATTCTTTGGAAGGACTGATGCTGAAGCTGAAGCTCCAATACTTTCGCCATCTGATGCAAAGAGATAATTCATTGGAAAAGACGCTGATGCTGGAAAAGAATAAGGGCAGGAAGAGGATGAGATGGTTGGATGGCATCACTGACTCAATGGACATGAGTTTGAGCAAACTCTTGGAGATGATGAAAGACAGGGAAGCCTGGCATGCAAAGACAGCCCCAGCAGCACAATCCTTCCGCCTGCCCCCACCACCATCCTTCTCACCTCTTAGAAACCTGCCCTGCGCCTTGCCACTCCTGGTCCTTCCCTGAGGCAAGAGTGTGATGCCTAGTAGCTGCCAAGTTACAACACCTAACACTTCTCCATCATCCTGGCTGGAAATTTCTCCTGGCCTTGGTTCATGTCACAAATATTTACTGAGCAAATGCTATCTCGTCAAGGCACTAGAGAGAATGTGATTCCTTTCAAGAGGTTTATAATCTGGGCAGTCAAGACACATTCAAGAACAAGAAAAGACACAGAACTTCCCTGGTGTTACAGTGGATAAGAATCCACCTGCCAATGCAGGGGACACAGGTTTGATCCCTGCTCTGGGAAGATTCCATATGCCTCCGAGCAAATAAGCCCATGCGCCACAACCGCGAGCTCCAACTACTGAAGCCTATCCACCTAAAGCCTGTGCTCCACAAGAGAAGCCACCACAGTGAGAAACCCAAGCATCACAACGAAGAGCAGGCCCCTGCTACCGCAACTAGAGGAAGCCTGCATGCAGCAACAAAGACCCAGCATAGTGGGGGAAAAAAAAAACAAGAAAAGACAAGCACAGAGAATTACTCACAGACTCAGAGCTTTGTTACAATATTTTCAGAGTCTGATCTAGCAAACAGGCTTCTGCCCAAGGCTGTTTCATTTCCAGCCAATACAACCTCTTAGAAAAACAAGCCCTACCAGTTTGCTACCCAGTGCATAAGGTGAGATTTCATATCTAGAATTGGTCACAGTCAAGGCAGACAGGCAGAAGCCGGGGTGCCAGTGGCACTGAAGGCCTTGGAGAGCTCTGTGGCAAGTGGTCCTCAACACAAAGTCAGCAGCAAGACCTGGGAACCCGATAGATGGTTCCCAGAGCCTGCAAAGTCTCATGCGTGCTAAGTCACTTCAGTCATGTCCAACTCTCCGCGATCCCATGGACTGTAGACCACCAGGCTCCTCTGTCCATAGAATTCTCCAGACAAGAGTACTGGAGTGGGTTACCCTGCCCTCCTCCAGGGGATCTTCCCTGCCCAGGGACTGAAGCTGTGTCTCTTATGTCTCCTGCATTGCCAGGTGAGTTCTTATCACTAGCACCATCTGGGAAGCCCAGACCTCGGGAATGAGTCTCAGGGGTGCGGTTCGCTCTGGGTCTTAACAGGGCCCTCAGGTGATTCAGAGGTGGGCTGAAGGTGCACAACCCTTGCCAGGAATCAACCGTCAGCCACGGAGGCTCACCGAGCCAGGTGCCTATGGGCTGGCTGAGCCCTCCTGTGGGAAGCCTTCCTGGTTAGAGAGGCCACAGGGGCCTCAGGCTGGTGTGGAGCAGCCACACGCACCCTTCCAGATGTAGATCTTGCCGCAGAGTCCGTTGTCCAGCACAAAGCAGTCGTCGGGTATCAGCAGCTCGAGGGCGAAGGGGCTGGAATCGGCCAGCTTGGTCAGGTTCATCTGCCCAGTGGCGTCAGAGACCTGGGGAGAGTGGGCAGTGCTGTCACCCCGCTCCCTGCAGTTCAGAGCTCTGACCTCCACCAAGGAGCAGCCCCCCTCCAGTAGATGTGCCACCCACCACCCCAGGCTGAACAGCAGGCCGGACAAAGGGGAGGAACTGACAGCTGATAGGCAAATCCCAGACAACCCCCACCCCACTTCAGCCTCAATCACCGCCTCCCAGAGCCCCTGAATCCGTGGCAATTAAGTAGACTCCAAATTAACAAGTAAATGCAAAGAATGCAAAAAAAGGTACAGTTCAGGGACTTCCCTCGTGGCTCAGATGGTAAAGAATCTGCCTGCAATGGAGAAGACCAGGGTTCAATCCCTGGGTCGGGAAGATCCCCTGGAGATGGGAACGGCTACCCACTCCAGTGTTCTTGCCTGGAGAATTCCATGGACAGAGGAGCCTAGGGGGCTACAGTCCATGGGGTTGCAGAGAGTTGGACATGACTGAGCAACTAACACTTCTTTTCAGTACGCAATGCAGGGGATGCAGATTCGACCCCTGGTTGGGGAACTAAGATCCCACATGCCATAGGACAACTAAGCTCAAATGCAACAACTAGAAAGAAGACTGTGGGCTGCAGCTAGGGAAGCCTGTGCGCCACAACTAAGACCCAACACAGCCAAATAATTAATAAATAAATAAATAGATATTAAAAAAAAAAAAACAGTAAAGTTTAGCAAAACCTCCATATCTAAGAATGTGCTGGAAGGGAAGTGACATTCACCTCCCCAGGAGGGCCGAGCACCCACTTCCCATCCTCCCCTCACTCCATGCCCTGATAAACCACCCTGGGGCCTGGCCCCACCTGCCCACTGCTTTCTCCTCTTCTCTCAGCCCCACTAGCATCAAGATCACACCCTTGCCTGGTCCCAGGGCAGGCCCGGGGCACCCACCTTATACAGAGCCGCAGCCTGGGCGTTTGTCCGGTCAGCTGTGAGGTCTTCCTCAGGGTTACCCTCCTTCAGAGACGGCTTCGGACCCAAGACCTGCAGGGACGACGGCAGGCCACGTTTCCAGGGATTCCTGGGCACCTATCATGCCCAGGACCACCCCCTCACTCCCACCCCCACACCCATGTCTGCACAAGGGGCCGGGCAGAGCTGGGGAGGGCTCAGTCCCTGGATACCAGTCCCTTTGTCCCAAGGGGTACTTGACTCTGAGTCCCACCAAGGCACCTGATGAGCCAGCCAAGCCCTAAGCAGGGCCCCAGATGCCCCTACAGCCCTCCTGCTGTTATCACTGCCCCTCTCGGTGGCCTCAGGCAGAGGCCACCCTCCTGCTACCCCCACATCTCTCAACCTGGATCATGTCAGCAGGCTCCTCCCCATCGGTGATGATCTCCACGTGGGCCTTGCCCTGCCGCTCGCTGTCCCGGATGGCTAGAGCCAGGTCCCGTGCCTTGTTCCGCTCCAGAATGTTGGACTTCGCACCACACCAGGCAAAGATGTTCTAGAAGGAAGTGGGGAGGCTCAGGTTAGAGCCACTTGCATCCTGTCCTCTGCACAACTGAGGCAAGACGAACAAAGACAAGCAAGAAGGCAAGGGAAGCAAGGCCTCTGGGGACAGGAATGATAGTCTCTGAGACAGCATTTCTCTGCCCCACACTCCCATCTTCCACAGACTTTATTTTTTTCCACATCACTTGTGTCATATATTGAAACATCTTTATCTTATTAATAATCTATCTTCCCTGACTAGAAAGTAAGCCTCATTAGGGCATGAGGGGTTTTGTTTTGTTTGGCATGACTTGAGACCCACTGCTATATGCTCAGTGCCAAACAGAAACAGACACGTCTTTAGGCCCATAATAAATATTTATGCATGAATGAATTGGTGAGTGAGCGAATGAAAGGGTGAATGGGTGAACAGGTGAATAGCAGCCCTGGGCCCAGAATCTCAGATGCCTCTGTGCACTCGCCAGGCATGGCCCTCATCAGCTCTACTGAGCAGGTCCCCTGCCTCCATCTCACTGCTTCCAGTCCTCCTTCTAAACAGCATCCCGGTTCCTCTTCCTGTTCCAAATCTTTAGCACAACAGGTGCAGTCCAGACCCTCAAAGACTCAGTCTTCTCCAGTTCCTTAGCACTTTCCGCTCCCACTGGTCCTGTCCCCACCCTGGGTCCAAGTCAGGCTGCATCCTTCCTGGCTGTCGACAGGCATGTCTGTGCCCTTCTGCTCAGCGCCTCAGCTCACCCATCACCTTCCCCTGGAATGGCATTTCCCCTAGTCTAGTCAAACGGCACTTTCCTGGGGCAGTGGCTTGGCCTAGAAGGCCCCTCACTGCCATAAGCTCCCCCAGCCCATCCCACTGCTCCTAAGAGGACCCTCATCACATCCTGTCATGGGTTATAATACAGCCAGTGACGGGCCCCGCCTTGGCTGCCTGCCCTGGGCCAACAACTTGTGGTCCCCAAGTGGCGCTAGTGGTAAAGAACCTGCCTGCTGATGCAGGAGACATATGAGATGCAGGTTCAACCCTTGGGTCAGGAAGATCCCCTGGAGAAGGGCATGGCAACCCACTCCAGTATTCTTGCCTGGAGAATCCCATGAACAGAGGAGCCTGGCAGGGTTCATGGAGTCACAAAGAGTTGGACACAACTGAAGTGACTTAGCACGCACACATGCTGGCTCAGAGCAGGTGCCATAGATTCACCAAGTGAAGAGTTGAATGAACTGATTAACGCATGGGATGGGAAGCAGCTAACTCAGAGCTTCAAGGTTCCAGGAGCACTAGAGAGTAGACTCAGGGTTAGAGGCCAAGACTAGACAGCAGAGGGAGGTTTCTGTCCAAGCAAATACAGGGATGTCTTCTAACAGTCGCAGTGACCCCACTTGGAATGGGCTTACAGCTTCTCAGCCCCTTTCCCTCTGCTATGGCTTCCCAGTCCCTGCCCTTTAAAATAGCGCCAAGGAGTTCCCGGAGGTCCAGTGCTTAGGACTTGGCACTTTCACTGCTGTGGCCCCCATTTCAATCCCTGGTTGGGGAACTAAGATCCTACAAGCTGTGTGCACAGTGTGACTGGAAAAAAAAAAACAACTCAGTGACTTCCTGGGCAGTCCAACAGTTAAGACTCTGGGCTCCCAACACAGGGGGCCCCAGGTTCAATCCCTGGTCAGGGAACTAGATCCCTGATGCGACAACTAAGATCCAGCACAGTCATAAAAAAGAGAGACACACACAGTGCTAGCATGAGCCGGTGCTCAGTCAGCCTTGCCCACCTACCTGGCCCAGGTCCAGGATGAAGCAGTCCCCTGTGTTGAAACTGTCCCAGCTCAGCACCCGCTCGGTGGCACGAATGTTCTTCTTGCCCTTCACCTGGTAGAGTTTCTTGATGGCGGCCGGGGCGGTCCCTGGGGAGGTCTTGTGAAACGCCGACTCCACGCCGCCTTCCTGCAGCCCGGATGGCCAGCCTGAGTGGGCCCCCGCCGTCCCCTCCCACCAGCATCCCCTGCCCCCTCCCACTGGGCAGGAAGGAAAGCAGGCAAGCAGGAAACGGGTCGGGGGAGGCCCCGGCTCTGAGTGGCCTTGGGCCTTTTGCTGGGTCACGACCAGCGGGAAGGGGAGCTCAGGGAGAACCCACAGGAGAGGGTGTGGGCAGTGGGTTCTGACCTGGTACTTGAGGCCATGGGGGAAGTAGCTCATGAAGAGGTCGGACTCATTGCCCTGTGACTCTCGGTGCTGCACGGGCCGCTCTCCAAGCAGGGTGTTGAGGTGCACGGCCAGCATGGCACAGGCCCCCTGCTCGTCCCGGGAAGACTGCTGGCCTGGGGTGGGGGAAGTTGCTGGTGAGATCTAGACCAGACCCGACCCCTGCCCGGGCCAGCACCCCCCACCACCAGGCCTCCCAGCTCCCTCCCTTACCGATCCACAGGTGCAGGTGGGAGAGCTCTTCAGGGCCATTGTGCAGCACCAGATAGGAGTCTCCCGAGAAGAACATGCCGTAGTTCTCAGGGGCCACTGGCACTGGCTTCAGCTTCTCCACCCTCCATATGTGCAGGCCAGGGAGCTTCACGGTCGGTGGGAACGGAGAGCTGCTGCGGGAGGAGAGTGGGTTGGTGAAGGCCGAGGCCCGCACGCAGTGGACACAAGCAGAGAGACCTGGGGCAGGCCTGGGGACTGCGGTGTGGGGGAGAGGAGGGGCCGCCCTTGGAAGTGAAGAGGAGAGGGGTGAAAGGGGAAGGGGTGCACAGCCTACCTCTGGGGGATGGGTGAGTACATGCTGTTTCTGGATCTGCAAAGACAGAATCAAAGCCATTATGATTATAAATGTCATGAGTACCCTCCTTCACGTTGGTCTGGGGAGGTCCTTCCGGGAGGCCAAGTGCTTCACTATTCATCAACTAATTCATCTCCAAGAGCAGATTTCTTTGCCTGGCTCCATTGTTCAGGCAAAGAAACTGAGGCTCAGAGAGTCTAAATCCCAAGTGACACAGTGACTAGTGAGTGGCTAGTGAAAGCCAGGTCTTGGGCTCCCTGGGCCAGGGTCTTCCCCTTGCTGTGACCTCTGCTGCTTCTAGACAGGAGTCCTAGTTCTGGGCATTGCATGAGGCTGGGATATGCCTCTTTAAGCAATAACGGCTTATATTTGAAAAGTCTAAAATCAATAGCTTAAAATCAATGGATAGGAAACCAAAAAAATAGAGAAAATCGATGAAGCTGGGTTTTGGAAACCTCGAAAAAAATTGACGACCCTTTTGACAAATTGATTAAGTAAAAGAAAAGATACAAATTTCCAATACAGAAACAAGAGAGATGACCACCATTACAGATTCTACAAATATTAAAAGGATAAACAAAATATCACAAAAACTTTATGCCAATATAGTCAACAACTTATATGAAATGCGCAAAGTCTTTGAAGGACACAAATTATGCAAGTTCACTCAACAAGAACTAGAGGGACTTCCCTGGTGGTCCAGTGGCTGAGGCTCTGTGCTCCCAACACAGGGGGCCCGGGGTTCTATCCCTGGTCAGGGAACTAGATCCCACATGCAAAACAAAAGATTCCACATGCCACAACTAAGACTCAGCACAGCCAAATGATAAATAATTTTTTAAAACAGAAGAAATAGATTATTTGAAGGCTTCCAATATCTACTAAAGAAACTGAAACTGAAAGTGCAAGTCACTCAGTCGTGTCTGACTCTTTGAGACCCCATGCACTATACAGTCCATGGAATTCTCCAGGCCAGAATACTGGAGTGGGTAGCCTTTCCCTTCTCCAGGGAATTTTCCCAACCCAGGGATCGAACCCAGGTCTCCCACATTGCAGGCAGATTCTTTACCAGCTGAGCCACAAGGGAAGCCCAGGAATACTGGAGGGGGTAGCCTATCCTTCTCCAGTGGATCTTCCCCACCCAGGAATCGAACTGAGGTCTCCTGCATTGCAGGCGGATTCTTTACCAACTGAGCTATTAGGGAATCTCAAAAGAAACTGAAATGGTACTTAAAATCTACCTACCCCCAAATTTCAAGTACAGATAAATTCTACCAAAAACTTAAGGAAGGCATAATGCCAATCCTTCACAATCCATCCCATGCTGCCACCATTTTCCTCATGTAACAAAATCAGATAAAAATATAGAAAAGGAGATTAGACCAAGATCCCTCATGAACACAAGAAAAAAACCTGACAAAATTTTAGCACATGGAATTCAGAAATATATAGAAAGATGAAACATTATGACTAAACAGGGTTTACTCCAGAAATGCAAAGTTGGTTTTAACATCTGAAAAATCAGTGTAATCCACCCTATTGACAAGACATATAAACAAACATAAAATCATCTCTGTAGATAAAGACAAACCATTTAGAAAAATTCTAATCCATTTTTTATTTAAAAAAAGCTTTCAGCAAACTAGGAATAGAAGGGAATTTCCTCTTTTTTGGGGGGCCACGCTGTGGGGCATGTGGGATCTTAGCTCCCCAACCAGGGATCAAATGCATGGCCCCTGCAATGGGAAAGAAAGTGAAAGTCGCTCAGTCATGTCCGACTCTTGTGACCCTATGGACTACATAGTCCATGGAATTCTCCAAGCCAGACTACTGGAGTGGGTAGCCTTTCCCTTCTCCAGGGGATCTTCCCAACTCAGGGATTGAACCCAGATCTCCGGCATTGCAGGCGAATTCTTTTCCAGCTGAGCCACAAGGGAAGACCAGTCTTAACCAGTCTTATCCCTGCAATGGGAGCACAGTCTTAACAATTAGACCGCCAGGGAAGTTCCAGAAGGGAATGTCCTTAGCCTAATAAAAGGCATCTACCAAAACCGAACAAAAAAATTCCAGAAAAAAAAAACAAACAGAAAAACCTACAGCTAACATTAGACTTAGCGCCTTCTCGAATTCTAAACTCCCTACCTAGGGAATTTCCTCCATTCCCAGGCATTAGCTATCACTTCTATGTGCCCAGCATCCCTCAAATACCAGGATGATGAATATCATCTTTATTCTGTAGGACAGTAAGAGCAACCTTTTTTGGACAAAAGCTATTTAGGGAAAAAAAAAATGCTCAAGGCAAGCATTTAAAAAAATATTGTCTTCTGGATTTCCCCAGTGGTCCAGTGGTTGAGAGTCCGCTGGCCAATGCAGGGGACACACGTTCGATCCCTGGTCTAGAGAGCTTTCACATGCCACAGGGCAACTACTGAGCCCTGTGGGACCCAACTACTGAGACTAAGCCCTAAAGCCTGGGAGCGACAACTACTGAGCGCCCCAGAATCTGTGCTCCATAACAAGAGAAGCCCGCACACCACAACTAGAGTAGCTCCAACTCTCCGAAATTAGAGAAAGCCTGCACGCAGCAACAAGGACCCAGTGTAGCCAATAAATACATAAATAAAATTTTTTTTAAATGTTATCTTTCTAAAAATTAGCAACTGCAGTAGCTATAGCTTCACTCACTCTCTTTCCTATGTGCCCAATTCTAGAGGATTTCTTTGACTGAAAATGCAGAGCTCACACAGTCAAGAACTGTCACACAGTGGGAGCCCCAGTGGTGCAAGAGAAGGACCTGGAGAATTTCAGGGTTGAAAGTCACCATTAGGAGACTCTTGGGGAGCTGGGGAAGCAGGAAGTGCAAAGAGTGCTTTTAGGGAGAGCAGAGGGTGTGGAGTCTGAGTAGGAAACAAAAAAGAAACAGGAGCAGTGGCCATGGGTGTAAAATACCATGTGAATAATGACTTTGCTTTTCTTTCCTAATTTACAACATAGTACGTGTGTGCTGAGTCGTGTCTGACTCTGCAGCCCCATGGACTCTAGCCCACCAGGCTTCTCAGTCCATGGGGTTTCTCCAGGCAAGAATACTGGAGTGGGTTGCCATTTCCTACTCCAAGGGACCTTCCCCATCCAGGAATGCAAGCCATGTCTCCTGGGGCTCCTGTACTGGCAGACACTTTACCACTGAGCCACCGGGGAAGCCCTACTCAAAACACAGCTGAAGGCATTTTTTTGGAATCACACTTCCCCAAGGGAGGGGGGCAGGCAGTGAGTGGGAGGTTTGGGGAAGGAAACAATGATTCTCAATCCCACAGAGGGTCATATGCTGTGCCCACATCCCCTGCAACAGACAGCTCAGCCTGTGACTCAGGCCCCACGCGGTGAGGTGGCCACCCCCAAGCACAAGCCGGAGGGGTGGAGCTCAGGGACAGAAATGGCGTGCTCATTGTCAGCTATTTTTTGTTGTTGTTCCTGACCTAAGAGCTCAGGCCATAACTCAACAGCAGGCAGACCATACGTGGGGTGCCGGCCTCCGAGAGCCACCGCAGCGTTTTATTGAGAGCGGCTGGCTGCCTGTCCCTCATCTCTCTGGCTTTCCAGTCTGGCCACCCATTAGAATTACGTTGTGAGTGCGTGTGCTAAGTCACTTCAGTCACATCTGACTCTTTGCGACCCCATGGATGGTAGCACACCAGGCTTCTCTGTCCATGGGATTCTCCAGGCAAGAATACCAGAGTGGGTTGCCATGCCCTCCTCCAGGGGATCTTCCCCACCCAGGGATTGAACCCATGTCTCTTGCAGCTCCTGCACTGCAGAAGAACTATCTTCTGCATTGCAGAAGAACTAAGTTGGGATCTTACAAAAACTTCAAAGCCCAGGCCTGGAGACTTGATTCCATGGGTCTGGAGTGGGGCATCAGCATTTGAACTATGTCCCAGGTGGTTCTGATTCTGCCAGTTAACTGTTTCCAGAACAGCATGTCTATCTGCCTGCATATTAGAGTCATCTGGGTTTTTTAAAAAAAATCCCCATGTCCAGGCCAGTTAAAACCAGACTCTCCAGGGTGGAGCCTGAGTATCAGTGCTAGAGAAGTTCCAGGTGGCTCTAACGCTGCTCCCCGGCCTCCACCAAGCGCCCACTGACATTGGCCTGTCACTCGTCCTCTCCCCACAACCCCTCTGCCCGAGCCCACAGCCTCTCAGCTTCCTTAGTGCAAACCTCAACCCTTAGGACCATCAAAGCCCCGCCACTCCTCCAGACCCATTTCAAGCCTCAGCTGTCATTTGGCGGCTTTGTCCTTCTCTGGGAGTTCTCTCAGCACCCTCACCTGGGAGCATAACCTTCACTTCTGCTCACAGGCGTCTTAGAGTGTGACCTGATAGCTCCGTGTCTCAGGTAGAGCAGGGGACACGCCCAGCACTTCTGCATTCCTCAAGCAGCCCACGACAAGGTCTATTCAGTTCCATTCTAGGTCTCTGCTGGGAGCTTGGCATTGGGAAGGGGCCCAGGAATGAAGAACAACCCACAAGTCTCATGGTCTCTAGATGATGTGAAGCTGTGAAGCAGGAAGCCATCACTTCCAGGGGACCACAGCAAACTTCCCCTAGGTGCGGAATGTCAAAGAATCAGATGTCAGCATTAGAAGAAGGTTTATTTAATACTCGGGTTTCCTTGTGCCTCAGACAGTAAAGAATCTGCCTGCAATGCAGGAGACCCAGGTTCGATCCCTGGATCCAGTAGATCCCCTGGAGAAGGAAATGGCTACCCACTCTAGTATTCTCACCTGGAGAATTCCATGGACAGAGAAGCCCGGTGCACTACAATCCATAGGGTCACAAAGAGTTGGACATGACTGAAAGACTAACATACACACACACACACTCTCCAGATCTGCCTCCCAACACATACCCAGACATGAACACAGCACAGAAATCCCTACATCCCTCACCATTTTCTTCTTGAATGCTTCTCCTGGTGGGGAACTCACCACCTCACAGGGGAGCCGCTTCTACACTTCTTATGTTAAAACCTTTTACTTTTTCCCACTCCACCACAGCGTGCTGAGTTATAGGCCTGGCCATCTCCCCGACTCGACTATAAGGGCCTTTCAGGAAGGAACCATATTTGGCCTGGAACCTCGGGCTGTGCCCAGTAGCCTGCAGGCACTCAAGATCAACTGGACTTGTTGAGCTCCCATGATTAGACCAGCTGGAGCCTAAGAGATAACCCAGGATTTCAACAGGGAGGAGCAGCCCTGGAGGCAGAAATCAGGGGCCAGGGATGGAGGGGAGGATGGGTGCCCTGCTGGCTGTCCCAAGGTCCTGACTTGGCCTTTGAGGACACATTGGGAGTGGGGGAGTTGGTTATGCAGACCTTTCCAGCAATGCCTATCAGCTGTAAGGATGACAGGTGCTCCATGCTGTCTGCACCCTTCTCAGATTCTGATTCCACTGATTCCCAACAGGTCCCTTCATCATTTGCCCTTAGGTGTGAAATGCCAACAGCTCCTACCCCTCTCCCCAAGAAAGAGTCAGAGGTGAGTGTCAATACTAGAGATGACACCACTATTCCCAGCCAGGAACCTGGGCTTTCACAGGAGCTGCAGGCTCTAGAAGCCTCACCTGGGGATCCTCAGTCAGTGCTCCCTCCCCAGACACCAAGCAGGACTCCCACCCTTTCCCAGGTGCAAACTGGTGGCACAGCTGGTAAAGCACCCGCCTGCCAATGCAGGAGATGAAAGAGACGCGGGTTCAATCCCTGGGTTTGGAGGATCATCTGGAGTAGGAAATGATAACCCACTTCAGTGTTCTTGCTTGGAAAATCCCCATGGACAGAGGAGCCTGGCCAGCTACAGTCCATGGGGTCGCAAAGAGTCAGACATGACTGAGCATGCACATGTACACACACCCACCCTTTCCGGGCTCCACCTTCACCTCCCCCTACCCTACCCTAGGCAGCTGGCCAGATCCCCATCAGGGTTCTTCTTAAATTTGCAAAAATAATGAACCCTGAGGCATAGTTTGGTCTGAATTCAAATGCTAGGCCTGCCCCCTCCCCCATTCCAGCCCACCCATCTGCTGTCACACCACCATCCTGTCTTAGGGACAAGTATCATCAAAGCTGAATGCACCTCTGGGCTGGCAGACAGCCTTCAGGAGTCTGGTCAGGTCACTCGGGTGTGGTGGCCTCTGTTGGTAGGTCACACACCACCTCTCCACAAGCCAGGACAAGCCCTGGTCCAGGAGTCCCTCATCCCCACACAGGGAAGCCACAAGGCTCCAGGGACTGGACAGGACAGCAGTGTCGGTATGTGTGCTGGGGGAGGGGGCACACCAGTCCTGGACAAAGCGCCTTCCAGAGACGTGAGTCTCTGTGTCTGCCCTCATCTGCCCACCTAAAAGGGTCCCAGCCAGCCCACCCCACACCAGACCTCCCTCAGCCTTCCTTCACTTTCACCTGTTCCACGCAGCTCTGCTTCCTCCCACTTCTGCTTTTCAGGCTCCTCCAGCCCCACCTCAGTCTCTCACTTCCCTCAACTCTTCCTCCAGGTGGCCCCACCTATCAGCCCCACCCCTGGGCTCCTGCCCCAGCTAGTGCTGAGGTCCGGCCTCCACAGGAAGGGGTGGATTGTGCTGGGCTGCCAGGCAGGGCCCAACAGAGGAGAGCAACACTGCAACCAGGCTGGCTCTTCAGAGAACTGCCCCGCCACTGCCCGGAGGCTGGAAACCCACCCCAGCTCCGAGCCTCCCCATCATAGTGGCCTCCGCCAGCGGTGGCAGGCCAGAGCTAGCAGCTCTGAGTCTGGGGCCTGCAAGGAAAACCACAGGAAAGCCGAGACTGGCCACATTCCCCGGCTTACCAGCCCGGGGCAGGCATGACTGCCTGGCCCTGGCTTCAGCTGAATTAGTCACATTTCCTGGGTGGGGTCACTGCCTCGGCACCACTTTTTCCTCCTTCCTGGCTTGTCCTTCTCCTTGCCTGAATGACTACATTTGACTTTTGTTGTTGTAGTTGTTGAAGCTCAGTTCCCAGGGAATGGCAGAGGTGGGCGACACAGACTTTGCACTGTCCTGCATGCTGGTTTCCTAAGTGGTCCTAGTGATAACGAACCCATCTGTCAATGCAGGAGACAAAAGAGATGCGGGTTCAATCCCTGGGTAGGGAAGATACCCTGGAGGAGGGCACGGCAACCCACTCTAGTATTCTTACCTGGAGAATCTCATGGACAGAGGAGCCTGGCAGACTACAGTCCATGGGGTCCCAGAGAATGGGGCCCGACTGAAGCGACTTAGCATGCACGCAGACATTGGGAACAAGCACTGAATCTGAATCTCTCTTAACTGAGTGCTTACATCCTTGGTCAAATTCCTAATGAGTCAATAGTAATTCTAAGGGTGCAAGTTAGTCTGTAATGCCCTGTAGTCACTAAGCCTTTCCCAGGTGGCGCTAGAGGTGAAGAACCCACTTGCCAATGCAGGAGACATAAGAGATACAGGGTCGGGAATATCCCCCAGAGGAGGGCATAGCAGCCCACTTCAGTATTCTTGCCTGGAGAATCCCATGGACAGAGGAGCCTGGTGGGCTCCAGTCCCCAGGGTGGCACAGAGACGGACATGACTTAGCAGGCACTCACGCATGCTGGGTGCCTCTCAAGTCTACCCTTGCTCAGCTTCTCATTCACCAGATGTTGACTATCACACATTCTCAGCCTCAGGCGCTCTGAGGGACAGCAATAAAAATAATCATGGTTCTGGCTCTACCCAGAGGCCATCTCGCCTTCAGCACATCATAAGGCCCTGGAGCTAGTCGGTCCAACTTGCTTGTTTGCTTCCCAGAGGAGGCTGGGGGGCCCTGAGAGCACAAGTGACTGGCCCACGATCACACAGGGGGAGGCAGGCAGAGCAAGGAAAGAAGCTTCCATGCCCTCCTAAATCTGTATGGGAGGATGCAGCTAGAATCTGTACACACTCCAGAAGGAAATTAAGGGCCTTTCAACCCAGGACTCTGGCCCATCTGCCCTAGATACAGGCCAGGCCTGGCCCAGGGCTAATCAACAGCCTAGTTTAAGATAAGATTCGGCCTTCAGGGCCCCATCCGGGGAGTGGCAGTGGAGCAGAATCAATTCACGTGTTAGAATTTCTGGACCGGAACAAGATGAGAAGTTAAATGTTCTCTTCAAAGAACACAAACTCTAGCTGATACCTGAGTGTCTCCAGGTCCTTAAAAAGAGGGTCTGGTGTAATGGAAAGACTGAACAGTTTGATTACTATTGATTCTGCTTCGTCTTCCTGGCAGGCTGCAGTCCATGGAATCGCAGAGTAAGATACAACTGAGCAACTGAACCACAACTTGCTTCCTCTTGCAAGTGACTTAACTTTCTGTAGCCTCCCTGTGCCTTATCTGTAAAATGGGCATCAAGATAAACAAGCAGATTAAATGAGATGGTGTAATTAACGAGCAAATAATAGATGGTGGCTCAGTGGTAAAAGAATCCGACTGCAATGCAGGAGACTTGCAGAAGAAGCAGGTTGGATCCCTGGGTTGGGAAGATCCCCTGAAGAAGGGAATGGCAACCCACTCCAGTATCCTTGCCTGGGAGATCCCATGGGCAGAGAAGCCTGGCGGGCTGCAGTCCATGGATTCGCAAAAGATTAGGACAGGACCGATAGACTATGCAACAACTAAACAAATAATAGGTGCTCAATAAACCTAGATGGCTTTCTCTGGCCAACAGAGAATTTATCCTGGGACCCCAGTTCATGTGCCCAGCATCTCTGGAAGCAATCCTCCTGCCTCCTCCCCCAGTTCACAATTTAGCAGAGAGATGGGAAGTTAAACCCCAGATCACTCCTGGGGTTTGACTTTCCATTGTCGCCCTTCCGGAACCCCGCCCCAGCAGGGCCAGTCCACTCCAGTGTGCACCAGTACAGAACCTGAGTGGCTCTGGGGCTCTAAACTCTGCAGTGACCAAGGGCACAAGGATGAATCCAACTCACTGCTCTCTTTCTACACTGGAGCCTCACCCGGCTGAAAAAAAAGGTGGCCCCATCACCGAGGAGGGCGGAGGAGGGCTTGCAAACTAACAAGGAAACAAAAGAGCAGGTCTTTTAAAAGAATTTAGGAGTCTCAAGGCTCTTGGAACTCTTAACAGTACACACGCTATTATTGACATTATCTGGTAACCAAACACTAAAACTTCTTTTTAACAGACTTATATTTCTCCTCCCTCTCGAGTCTCCCCGTGAGAGATGCTCAGTTGGTCCCAAATGGAGTAAAATAAACATTTCTTTCGCACGGGCCACCTCCCCAGCCTTAGGGGAAAGGAGGAGAGGTGATTAGACACGCGGATGCAGCCCTAAGAAAAGAGGGGGGAGCAGGGTGCCCCGTGACCAGCTGAGTCCCTCAGAAGCCTACAGGGGAAACTCAGGCGCCTGCTGGTCAGACCCCAAGCGCTACTTGCCTGTCTGCGCCTCGCTGGCTCGCTCCGGGCACTGTCCCTGCTGCCCTCCCCTCCTCTCCTCCCGGGCCCCAGCCCAGCCCCCGCCCCCGTCCCCGACGTGAACGGCTGGAAGCCTCCCCGCCTACCCGGCTGAGTCAGAGGGGAGGGCCGGGCCCCTCGCAATCGTCCCTCCGGTGGAGGCTCGGCACCGAGAGGGGCTGAGAATTTGGGCTGGTATTAGGGAAACTAACAACCTTACTATGTGGTAAACTTGGCCAGAGCAAGACTGTGTTCACATCCCATTCAATTGTTAGATCCTTGAGCTAGATTAAGCTGGAATAGCTACTTCTCCTTTAGTGCCTGCTTTTACTCCGTGCTTTAAAATCTTTTATTTATTTATTCCACCACCCCCCACCCCCGACCCCCTACCCCCCACCCCCCAACGCCCCGCACTGCATTTGGGATCTTACTTCCCCACCAGGGACCGAACCCATGCCCCTTGCAGCAGAAGCTCAGTGTTTTAACCACGGCACTGCCAGGGAGGTCCCTGTATTTAGTGCTTTAAACGTGACCTCGTTCAGTCCTCACAACTATTTGTCATTATGCTGCCTAATAGATAATCCTCTGGGAGGCTCAGAGAGGGTGGGTCACAGGTCCAGGGTCACACTTCAAGTTCAGTAGCAGAACCAGGATTCTAATACAGGCTAGTGTGGCTTCAAACTGGTGCAGGAGATACAACACCCCACCCTTCTTTTTATTCAGAGGGAAACAGCCCAGCCAGTGTCCATACTTGGAGGCCAGGTCTTCTTTAAGTGAACCACCAACAGTCCACACTCCCACGCTGGCTTTTGAATGAAGAGAGCCATGCACAGCAGGCCAACCCCCGCAAGATGTCAGCTGACAAGAGGCACCAGGATTAGGGCATGGCCCCTTGACCCAGAAGTAAGAGGACTTTATCAAGCAGCTTGGAAAACTGCAACCAGTAGGACTTTCTCCAAGGCCCACTGATGGGGTCTGGTTCAGTTCAGTTCAGTTGCTCAGTCGTGTCCAGCTCTTTACAACCCCATGAACTGCAGCATGCTAGGCTTTCCTGTCCATCAACAACTCCCAGAGCCTACTCAAACTCATGTCCATTGAGTCGGTGATGTTATCCAACCATCTCATACTCTGTCATCCCCTTCTCCTCCCGCCTTCAATCTTTCCCAGCATCAGGGTCTTTTCAAATGAGTGAGTTCTTCGCATCAGGTGGTCAAAGTATTGGAGTTTCAGCTTCAGCATCAGTCCTTCAATGAATACTCAGGATTGATCTCCTTTAGGACAGACTGGCTTGATCTCCTTGCCATCCAAGGGACTCCCAAGAGTCTTTTCCAACACCACAGTTCAAAAGCATCAATTCTTCAGTGCTCAGCTTTTTTTATAGTTCAACTCTCACATCCATACATGACTACTGGAAAAAGCATAGCTTTGACTAGATGAACCTTTGTTGGCAGAGTAATGTCTCTGCTTTTTAATATGCTGTCTAGGTTGGTCACAACTTTTTTTCCAAGGAGCAAGCATCTTTTAATTTTCATGGCTGCAGTCACCATCTGCAGTGGTTTTGGAGCCCAGGAAAATAAAGTCCGTCACTGTTGCCATTGTTTCCCCATCTATTTGCCATGAAGTGATGGGACCAGATGCATGGGGTCTGATATGCGCATGCTAAGTTGCTTTAATCACGTCTGATTCTATGCAACCCCACGGACTGTAGCCCGCCAGGCTCCTATGTCCATGGGATTCTCCAGGCAAGAATATTGGAGTGTGCTGCCATGCCCTTCTCTAAGGGATCTTCCTGACCCAGGGATCAAACCTGTGTCTCTTACATCTCCAGCAATGGCAGGTGGGTTCTTTACCACTAGCACCACCTGCCAGGTGGGGTATAAGGGAAACAATTCAAAGCCTGGTTCTACCTGCTTCCATCTGGGCAACACCAAGGGACTCCACTCCACTCCTGAGGAATGCTTAGACACTATCCTCCCACCTGGTGTCCACCCTCTTCTGGCTCTTCTGACTCCAGTCCAGAAGAGCAGATCAGGCTGAATTGTTGCATTTCCTCAGCCTGGGGGAATGGTAGGGTTCTGTCACAATACCTAAACATTCCATATCACATTCTCCCAAAATGTTCATTGAAGAAACACTGACTCAGGATGCTACTAGCCTTTAAATCTGATCAACAATGAAGTTCTCTAGATCATTTCAGCTGCTCTGAGGAACATCCAGGAGTCTGGATGGTTATCTTTTCTGAATGTGCATGCTAAGTCACTTCTACAATGTCCAACTCTTTGCGACCCTATGGACCATAACCCACCAGGTTCCTCTGTCCTTGGGATTCTCCAGGCAAGAATACTGGAGTGGGTTGCCATTCCCTTCTCCAGAGGATCTTCCTGATTCAGGGTGTGAACCTGGGTCCTGCATTGCAGGCAGATTCTTTACCATCTGAGTCACCAGGGAAGCCCATTTTCTGGATAAATCTCAAAATTTAAAAGTTTGTTTCTGGGACTTCCCTGGTGGTCCACTGGTTAAGAATCTGACTTCCAATACAGGGGACATGGGCTAGTTCCCTGGTGGTTCAACAGTAAAGAATCTGCCTGCAATGCAGGAGACCTGGGTTCGATCCCTGGATTGGGAAGATCCCCTGGAAAAGGGCATAGCTACCCACTCTAGTATTCTTGCCTGGAGAATTCCATGGACGGAGGAGCCTGGCGGGCTACAGTTCATGGGATCGAAAGGAGTTGGACACGACTGAGCCACTAACACTTCACTTATTTCACTTTCAGGGAACTGAGATTCCACGTGTTGTGGGAACCTAAGCCTGCGTGCCGCAGCTACTGAGCCTGCAGGCCACAAATAGAGAGAAGCCTGCACCTCAAATGAAAGATGCCACATGATGCAATAAAGATCCCATGTGCCAAAACTGAGAACTGACACAGCCAAATAAATAGATATATTTCTTTAAAAGTTTGTTTTCAAGCACTGAAGGGTACTCAGAGGCTTCCTGGATGGTGAGGTCCCAAATTTCCTTGGTGACCGGTTGGGAAAATGGGACTGTCCAACACAGCACAAATGAGTAGGCCAAGAGAAGCTCAGGTGGAGCACTGTGCCCAAGACAGGACAGGTTTGCCCAGGTAAGACTGGATCTGGATCTGAGCACCACTGGATCCTCAGCACCACTCTAAGGTCCTAATAATAGCTGACACTCTTTTGAGTGTTGGCACTCAGTGCCAGGTGCTGTCCTTCATATGGGTATCTCATTTAATCCTTCCATTTGCCCTCTAAAATAGATCCTCTTTTTTTTAGATTATTTTTTAAAAATTATTTTCTTTTTGGCTGCACTGAGTTGTCATTGCTTCAAGCAGGATTTCTCTAGTTGTGGCAAGTGTGGGCTACTCTCTAGTTGCGGTGTGTGGGCTTCTCTTTGCAGTGGCTTCTCTTGTTGAGGAGCACAGGCTCTAGGTATTCGGGCTTCAGTAGTTGTGGCTTGCTTGTGGGCTTAGTTACCTCGAGGCATGTGGAATCTTCCCAGATCCTTGTCCTCTGCACTGGCAGGGAGATTTTTAACCACTGGACCAAAGGAAGTCCTAAACTAGATCCTTTTATTATCCTCATTTTACAGATGAGGAAATGGAAGCAAAGTGGTGTTGAAATAACTTGCTCTAAGACACCCTTAGTAAATACAGAGCCAGGTGGTAGGACCCCCAGCCTCCCTGATCTCCTGAGGTGCATCGGAACTGAGACCTGCCCTTCTCCTCCCTGCCCGGCCCTGCTCTCTCTACTCCTCTCCCAAGGCCTCTCTTGCTCTCAGCATTGAATGCTAGTGTCAGCTCTGAGTCCTTCACACATAAAAGGCTACCTCTGCTCATCTTCTAGATAACATGCTTTAAAAAAAAAAAAAAGAATTTTTATTTCAAAATAATTCTAGACTCACAGGAAGTTACAAAAATAGTACAGAGTATTGATACATGTTACAACCTGAATTTTTAAAGCATCATGCTAAGTGAAAGAAGCCAGTCATGAAAGATCACATATTATATGATTTCATTTACATGAAATGTCCAAAATCGGCAAAGCTATAGAAACAGGAAGTAGATTAGTGGTTGCTTAGCATCCCAGGGGATGAGAACTTTAGGGGGCAACTGCTGATTTCTTTTGCAGGAGATGAAAATGTTATAAAGTTACATTGTGGTGATAACTGCATAAGTCTGAGAATATACTAAAAAAAAACACTGAATTGTACACCCAATAAAGTTGTCACCAAATGAGAAGCGAAAGGGCTTTGTAACCTTAGACTGGTAAGACCAGCCTCCACCCATTTACACCCCACTTAAAAAAACTGTATAGAGAGGTTCCAGGTAACTACCTCCCAGCTTTTCCTAACGGTGACATCTTACTTAACTACACTTAAGTGTGAGAAGTGAAAGTGTTAGTTGCTCAGTCGTGTCTGACTGTTTGTGACCCCATGGACTGTAGCCTGCCAGGCTCCTCTCTCTGTGGAATTCTCCAGGCAAGAATACTGGAGTGGGTTGCCATTCCCTTCTCCAGGGGATCTTCCCGACCCAGGGATCAAACCCAGCTCTCCTCCATTGCAGGCAGATTATTTACTGCTGAGCCACCAGAGAGTCCACACTAAGTGTACCTTCCCCTTTAAAGCGAGCTTCTGAAGCCCCAGCACCTTTCCTCCAGTACTTCAGAGTGCAGAGAACACCTCACCCAGGCCCCATGCTTTACAGTTTACAAACACCCACTCCACACACAACCCACATCCCCCAAATTGATCCTCAAAGCAAACCTGTGGGCCAGGGTTGACCCATTTCTTAGTTTTCATGGTCAAAAGAGCCCTCCTCCCTCCCTGGTATCCTGTTGTTGTTTAGTTGCTAAGTCCTGTCCAACTCTTTTGCGACCCCATAGTCTGCCAGGCTCCTCTGGCCATGGGATTTCCCAGGCAAGAATACTGGAGTTGGGTTGCCATTTTCTGGGCTCCTGTAGGGTTGCCAAATTTGTCAAATAAAAATTTTGATCTGTCAACCCTGTAGGGTAATCAGCTCTAATGTGCCCAGCCAGTCCTGGGCGGGTCTGGTCATCATTTTGGGACACCGTTGATCACAAACTCTCTAAGTCTGAAAGGGCCCTGGATCATCGCCTGCTTCAGCAGAGCTGGGCTAGGGCTCCCAGGCCAAGTCCTCATTCTGGCTTTCTCTCCGGGCTTTCCACCCCTCCTAGACCGCGCCCCTCTTCGTGCTCTGGTTTGCGAATCTGGCGGCTGGTCCCATAGGCGCCGGCACAAAGGTCGAGCTGGTGAACAGGGGGTGGGAGGTGGAGGCCGGTAGGAAGGACCAGGGGGAGCTTGGCCGAGATTGCGACCCGCGCCAGGCCTACTATCCAGATCCAGGGTCCGCTGAAAAAAACAGGAATAAGGACGGCACCAGGCCGGGCCCAGGTGGGACTCCGATTCCCGGCCCCACCGAGGCCAGACCCCAGCCCAAACTACAAATCCCAGCAGGAGTGGGGGTGGGGTGGGGCAAGACCTCGGGAGCACCGGCCTGCGGTCTTTGCGCTCTGCCTAAGTGCAGTGAGCCCTCGGGGGCGAGATTAAAAGGATGGGGACGCCACAGCGGACCTCGAGACACGCTCATTGACACACACACACAAACACACAGACCCACATAGGCGCGCATGGCCTGCTGGTCCCGCCTCTACGAACTACAAATCCCAGCAGGCAGTGGACGTGGGGGCGGGGCCTCAGGAAGGAGGTGCTCCCGACCGGAAGCGCGTGTCAGGCGAGTGTCAGGCGCGGTGGGATCCCCCGGCTCCAGGTGGGGGCACCCCGTGCCTCGTGTGGAAGAGGTCCCTTCTCTCCCCGGGGCTCGGCTCCCGGTCTCTGCACACGCCGCTTCACCGTGGGGTCGCCGACCCGAGCTGTTCTCCGAGATCCTGAGACCCGCCCTCCCGACCGGGCTGCCGGGGAAGCGGATGGCGGGTGGGCGCTTGGGCCAGTAGCCTTGGGTCGCAGAGTCTGCCTCCTTAACCCTCTCTCCACCGCCTGGAGCGAACTTCCTTTTCCCGGAGGGAGGAGTAGCCCGGACCCTGAGGCAGGAGTAAACCTGTTGGGGGTCTCTGTGTGGCCTGCACATCTCATGGAGCAGCCCAGGGAAGGCCAGGGTTCTCCGAGTTCTGGGATGTAGGTCCGGATATTCGGTCGACGGTGTCTAACCGCTCTCAGCTCCCTGCACCCCGGCATCAGCTGTATATGGCAGAGCCAGATAAGGCCGAGGGGCTGCCAGGAAGTAATAACCAGGGCACTTTCCTTCGGTATGCTCGCTCTCAAAGTGCTCAGCTCACACCTTAGCGTCTAGCGCCAGCACTCCCCTCCTTACATAAAGATCCGCTGAGACACTATAGCAAGGACTTACCCAGGCCCTTCGGTGCCAGTCAGGAACTCAAGGGTCCAGCCTGTCTGTGGGATGAGGCCCCACTTCATCCACCTTCCGGGGCCAGGGCAGTCTCTCTCCCGAAGCCTCTTCTCGGCTGATTTCTGGCTCCCAAGTGAGGGTTCAGGTTACACCTGTATCGAGAGCACTGACACCGCAGTGGCCAGCAACACATTGGACTTTCTGTCTTCAACCCCATTTGCAGCTTTTACACTTTCTGATCTGGCTATATACTGCTGTTCCCTGATCATCAAGGTGGAAAACACCTAGTTTATGCAGGTATTAGGGCTTCCCAGGTGACACAAGGGGAAAGAATCCGCCTGGCATGCTGGAGACACAAGAGTCTTGGGTTCCATCCCTGAGTCTGGAAGATCCCTGGAGGAGGAAATGGCAACCCTCTCCAGTATTCTTGCCTGGGAAATCCCATGGACAGAGGAGCCTGGTGGGCTACACAGCCCATGGGGTCACAATCAGTCGAACAAGACTGAATGACTAACACACACACACACACACACACGAAGGTATAACCGTGATCCTGTCACAATCAGAAAAGACTGAGCGACTAAAATACACACAGACAAGAAGGTATAACCATGATCCTGTAATGTCACAATGAGATTTTATTCTTCTGTAGTTAGGTGAAGACTAGCTGCTTTCTATAAATATTCTATTTAATCTTGGAACAGTTAGAAACAACTCCAGAGAGGATATTGAAAGCAAAACTCCCAGGTTCCTTTTGGTAACTGGAGTAGGGGTCATATTAAATGTGGGGTGGTCTCTAAGCATGCCACTGCTGCCTGGGAAGTTCTTAAATATTTGGTTTTCAAGTATTTCTGTTAAGACAAAGTAGCATTTCTGCCCCTTTTCTTTTTTTTTTTTTTTTCATTTATTTATTTATGGCTGCACTGGGTCTTTATTGCTTTGCACAGGCTTTTTCTAGTTTTGGCAAGTGAGGGGCTACTCTTCCTTGCAGTGTGATGGTTTCCTATTGCGATGGCTTCTCTTGTTGAGGAGTAAAGGCTCTAGGCACATGGGCTTCAGTAGTTGCAGCACTTGGGCTCACTAGTTGTAGCTGGAGGACTCTAGAACACAGACTTAGTAGTTGTAGCTCATGGGTTCCATTGCTCTGAGGCATGTGGATTCTTCCCAGTCCAGGGATTGAACTCATGTCCCCTGCATTGGCAGGCAGATTCTTAATCACTGAACCATCAGGGAAGTCTCTAGCCCCTTTTCTGTTTGCTCATTTCTGTTACCCTCTAACCTTGTGAGAGTGTTAGTCGCTCAGTAGTGTCTGACTGTTTGTGACCCCATGGATTGTAGCCTGCCAGGCTCCTTTGTCCATGAAATTCTCCAGGCAAGAATACTGGAGTGGATAGCCACTATTGAAGCCTGTTCAATCCCCGACCCAGGGATTGAACTCAGGTCTTCTGCATTGATTCTTTACTGTCTGAGCCACCAGAAAGCCCACCCTCTAACCTTTTAAGAACCTAGTTACAGGAATGAGCTGTCTGAGCAATTGAAACTAACTCCTGACTTATGCTCTAACCTGTTGAGTCTTTTCCTAGATAAAAGAAGATTAAAGAATTAAGCAGTTTAAAAATGACTAAGCTCTTTACCCCCAAAAGCCCCCTTAGCAATCCTGCAGGCAGATCCTGCAGGCAAGATGACATCTGAAGACAGAGTCAACTAGTCTGTACACAATGGAGAATGATAGAGAACCCAACGGCCTGCCTAGACGATTCACTGAGATTCTTCCCCACATTTTTCCTTTTAAAAACTGTCATGTGGGTGTTTGGCAGAAACCAATACAATTCTGGAAAGCGGATTAATCCTTCAGTTAAAAATAAATTTAAAATTAAAAAAAAACAACTGTCATGGCTAAGCAGAATCTTTGGAGTTGGTCTCTGGACGAGTCCACCTTCTCCCCAGATCAGTCACTTTTCCTTTCTCCTGACTCTCTGTGCTGCTTGTTCATGCTAAGTCGCTTCAGTCGACTCTTTGCGACTCCATGGACTGTAGCCTGCACCAGGCTCCTCTGTCCATGGGATTCTCCAGGCAAGAATACTGGAGTGGCTTGACATTTCCTCCTCCAGGGGATCTTCCTGACTTGTCTCTTGCTTTGGAAGGTGCGTTCTTTACCACTAGCGCCACCTGGGAAGCTTGCCTCTCTAATAATTGGCTTCTGATCAGAGAGCAGCCAAACCTGGGCTCAATAACAAGACAACCAATCTTTTGTTGAGTAGCCCCTCTGCCCCTAGAGATGAAAGACAGGTGCCATAGAAACTTGGAGACAGTCCTTGGCACTCTATAAGAGCCCATTCTCTCCTGCATTCCAAGACTTAGCACCAGACTCTTGAATCAATAAGAGCCTGTGTGACTGCCAAGGATATACTAAAGCCATTTAATGCCTAACTCTGCCTCCTAAAGACCCAGCCGGCAGGGTACAGTCAAAATCACAGGGCGATATTATTAAGTCATTACGGAAAATATATCTAAGGATAAGGTGCACCAAAAGCTGGGTCCTTTTGGGGCTTCCCTGGTGGTCCAGTGGTTGAGACGTGTTCAGTCGCTGTTGTCCAGGGGATATGGGTTCAATCCCTGGTCCAGGAAGATTCCACGTGCTGTGGGGCAGCTGAGCCTGTGAGCCACAGCTACAGAAACCCACTCACCATAGAGCTCATGCTTTGCAACGAGAAGCCACTGCAGTGGGAAGCCTGAACACAGCAAATAGAGAATAGCCCCTGCTCTCAGCAACCAGAGAAAGCCCACACGCAGCAACAAAAACCTAGTGCAGCCAAAAATAAATAAATAAAAATTAAAAGAAAAAAGTTGGGATTTTCCCTCCTTAGGGTCTTGGGAGCAACTCAGAAACATACATATTCTGTACAGGAAAGTACTTTCACCTATCCTGGTTACACAGCTGGGTGCAAGAGCAAGATCCCCATTTTGGCAGAGATATCCTTGGCACATGAATAAAAGTATGTTTGAACTAGCATTTAAAAACCATAAATAGGGACTTCCCTGGGGGGTCCAGTGGCTGAGACTCCGCACTCTCAATGCAGGGGGCCCAGGTTCGATCCCTGGTGGGGAACTAGAGCCCACATGCCATAACTAAGACTTGATGCAGCCAAATAAATAAGTGAATATTTAAAAAAAATAAACAAATTCATTATTTTAGTAATATCTTCCACTTATAGTGAAATTATAGTTGAATTTATCTTTAAGGTTTTGAATACTGTTTGTATGTGTATATATATATATGTATATATTTAATCGTGCATTTCAAAAATTTCTGTTGATCTTCCAAAGCAAAGTCCTTGCACCAACAATTGGTTGGAGACCACGTCTGCCTCCTTCTGGCCACGCCCTTTCCTCCGTTAGCATCTAGGGGGTGAGGGACAGGCCGCCACGCCTCTTGTCACCACCAGGGGTCGTGCTTTGCCGTGGGACAGCTGCTCAGGTGCCTGGGGCAGGCAGGGACAGGGTGGAGGGCGTTGAGGGCTTTGGCCTTGTGTACACAATCAGATGGCTCTGGCCCAAGGCCCAGCTTTCATCTCCGCTCTCGTCTCAGCTTTTCCGTTGGTAAAGGTGGGGAGTGTGATCTCAGGGCTCGCCACACCCATCAAGGAAGGATGTGTGGCCAGAGACACATCCGTGAGTGGCAGCTCCAGGTTTCTCCTGAGGGGGAGATTGAAGGCCAGGTCGGTTTTCCATACTCCTTCCGGCTCATCAGTCATGGGCGGAAAGAACAAGGAAGCAATGCCAACAGGAGATGCCTGGCTCTCCAGATAGGAGCCTAAGTAGGGCCTTTCTATATCTGGCCAAGGAGGGGGTGCAGGTGGGGCTGGGGAATGAGAGGGGTGGAGTGTAGGGAAAGTGGGGGAAGTAGATGCCCAGCCTCCACTTATTAAGGTAAATAGACCCAGTAGGTAAGGACCCAGTAGGGTGATGGCAGGGTCAAAGGTACCCAGAGAAGAGCTGTTGGTAACCATTTGCATTTAAAGAAGCAGATACACAGAGAATGGAGAAGGAAATGGCAACCCACTCCAGTATTCTTGCCTGGAGAATCCCACGGACAGAGGAGCCTGGCAGGCTGTAGTCTGTAGAGTCACAGAGACTCGGACACGACTGAGTGACTCTGCACCCACGTAAACAGGGAAACTGTGCTGAGCCTAGGCCTGTGGTTGGTGTCCCGTGACAGGAAAGGAGCAAGCCATGGGCCTTGCAGGGAAGAGATGGAGGCTGTTTGCAGGGAGGGGCGGGGCTTTGAGCAGGCAGTGAAGAGTGAGTAACATTTGAATGTGCAGCTACAGCAAATGTTTTTGAGAGCCTGGTATGTGCCAAGCTGTGGGCCAGGCACTTGGGATTCGGTAATGAACCGGACAGACACAGTTGCTACTCGTGTAGAGCTCTTATAGTTGAGTGGGAGTTCACAGTCTAGCCCTGAAATGTACCCACAGATTTAACTACAGTGGAAGCCCCAAGAATGTGTGTGTGGGACGCATTACCCTGGTCTGGGACCCTTGCTGAGAGTCACAGAATCTGTGGCCTGAAGGAAGAGGGAGGCAAGGGGCGGGAGTCGTTCCTGCAGAAAAAAGGCAAGTGCACAGCCCCCAGGTAAGGAGCCTGTTTGAGACTAGAAAGGGATGAACCAAGCCAGGTACCATTATACGTGTTGGCAGCCACCCTGTGTGTGAAAGTGCATCTTAGGCGCTCACTCGTGTCCGACTCTTTGCGACCCCATGGATTGTAGCCCGCCAGGCTCCTCTGTCCATGGAATTCTCTAGGCAAGAGTACTGGAGTGGGTAGACATTCCCTTCTCCAGAGGATCTTCCTGACCCAGGGATGGAACCCAGGTTTCCTGCATTGCAGGTGGATTCTTTACCATCTGACCCACCAGGGAAGCCTCCTTGCCCACACCTCATCCAGGCTTCCTGCTACTGGGACCCCTGCTGGGTTCTCCCACAGGCAGAATCTGGGCAGTGGGTTAATGCATCAAGTTTAAGGACAGCTAAAGGAGCTCTGGCGATCTGCATGTTAAGGAGTTGAGGAGGGAGAAGGCTGAAGTCTGCGGGGAGGGACAGGGTGATTACAACATCTGTGAAGGTTGCCAGTTGCAGAGACGATAAGAGTGGATTGGGGGGAGGGATGGTAACATTTCTTGAAGTAGAACATACATATAAGAAAGTCCTTTTTTCTTTCTTTAAATATTTATTTATTTATTTGGCTGTGCTGCATCTTAGATGTGGCATGTGGGATCTAGTTCCCTGACCAGGGGTCAGACTTGGGCCCCCTGCATTGGGAATGCAGAGTCTTAGCCACTGGACCACCAGGGAGGTCCCTCTTCCTTTCTTTCTTTTTTAAACTGCATTTAAGAATGTCCTCTCTTCTCCCCATACCCCATCCTGCACTGTGCAGCACATGGGATCTTAGTTCCCTGACCAGGGATGGAACCCATGCCCGCTGCAGTGGAAGCTCAGAGTCTTAATCACTGGACAGTCAGGGAGGTCCCTAGATTGCCCTCCCTCTTTGCCACATTCCCTAAGGACAGTAAAGATCTAAATTTCTTCCAAATGAAATTTCCTTTAGTCAACAGGGTGCAGCTGGGGCCACCTGGGGCCCAGTCATGGTGGAACCACAGACAGAAGGTGAGCGAAAGTGCATCCATGGGGAAAAATGGAAAGGCTGGGGCTGGAGAGGTAGGTAGGACTGATCTTACAAGGTAACAGAAAGCCTTTGTCTCCATTCAAGGGGTCAGAGGGTGGGGGAGGGTCGCGCAAGGGTTCTAGGCAGAGCTGGGTCATGACGGAATCTGTTGTGAGTTAGTGATCCAGAACAGGGAAGTGCAGGGTGGGTGGTACAGAGACCTGGCTTTACCCTGGACGCCAGAGAAAGCCAACCTCAGCTTTCAGCCGCAATCCTAACTACTGCTGAATCTGTAGAAAGCTAGTGCTCTGCTCTCTAGAAAAATACCAACTGAACACTGGAGTTTTGTATCTACCTTCAGGGAGATGGAGGGAGGGCTCGTCACAAAGCTCTGAAGCTGCAGCAATAAATGAAGGTGTGTCAGGGAGGGATAGGGGCCAGAGACTGCTCTTAGGAGGCTGGTCTGTGTGTCCTCAGTCAGCCTCCATCACATGTCACAGCTGCCACCAGAGTAAGCTGAGTCAGCAAGCCTGAGAGGGTGGCAGCCAGGAGTGGGGTGAGGGGGTAGGGGAGGGCTTCTGCCAGCTTGTGCTAAGCCAGCCTCCACATTGCCCTCCTCTCATCAGTCCAGGAAGACTCCTTCTCTCCCTCCTGCCAACCACCTTCCTTCAAGATTGCCCCCGACCAACTTTAAACCAACTGCAGACAGTTTACTTGGCCTAACACCTCTTCCTACTTGCTTCTTGGGCTTCTAACTAGACCACCCGCTCAGGTAAAAATATCCTTAGGAATCCTTAAGACTCATTCTCCCTTACCCCTCAGAGGTCCTGCTTCCCTCCCCACTTCGCCCTCCCCATCTGCTGCCACCCACGTGGTCCTAACTCATGGTCAGAAAGTTCTTTCCCTCTTTCTAACCCACCCTCTTCCACTTGCCCTGATGGATTCCTGTTCTCCCGGGAGAAGAAACCTTGTCTTATCACTATGCTTTTGATTTCTCCTACCTGTCCCCCTACTTCCCTGGCTTAAGGGACCTTGGCTGTCCTGCAGTGCCCCTCAGAACCTCCTCTTGGCCTCGCCCCCAATTCCCAGGGCCTTCCCTTCCCCTAGGCTGTCCTTCTCCCGGTGCTTCCTCATAGCTGAAATCCAGGTCATCCCTCCCTCCTTCGCTTCATTCTTTTTATTTTTTGACCTGTATTGACTGATTTTTTTTTTTTTAATTATTTTTGGCTGGGTTTGTGTTGCTGCACGCTGGCTTTCTCTAATTGTGGCAAGCAGAGGCTACTCTCTAAGGGCTTCTCCTTGCAGTGGCTTCTCTTGTTGAGGAGCATGGGCTCTAAAGCACACAGGCTTTAGTAGTTGCGGTTCCTGGGCTCCAGAGCACAGGCTCAGTAGTTGTGGCACATGGGCTTAGTTGCTCTGAGGCATGTGGAATCTTCTTGGACCAGGGATCAAACCTGTATCCCCTGCATTGACTGGTGGACTCTACTTCTGAGCCACCAGGAAAGTCCATTAGTTTTAAAAATTAGAAAGTTGCTTAATGCTTGTCATATAAAAGGCCCAAGAAAAATACATAGAAATATAGAGTTATGATAGAAATATAAACCTATGACACTATTTTCTACCTTGCCTCCTATTCTCATGAGATACCTGGATGCAGCCCTCCCAGTTTGGGACTTCTTGGTATTCCTGTGGTGATCCCACTGATGTTCCGTCTGTAAATCAGAGTTCTTCACTGAAAAGAAGAGAAACCAGCCCTAGCTAATTTAGACTGGAAAATAATTTATTAAAAATATTCTGTAGCTGGTTACATTACCAGGAGGACCAGAGAACGAGCCAGGAACAATGTCCCAAAGGCCATGACCAAGCTGATCCCGGTCCTGGTTCCACTGGGGTCTCAGCCTCTCTGGCCTCTGGAAACAGGATATAGCGATCACCCCCTCCCTAGGGTAGATGGCCCTGGGGTGCCAGCTTTGGTTACAAAGCCCAGTGTGGGGGCACCTGGCTGGCAGAATGCCGGCACCCCAGCAGCTAAGGAGGCCAGGGAAAGCCTCATCTGGCTTCTGGGATTGGAGGCAAGAATTTACAACATGGAGGCAGCCCCCAAAAGCAGGAAGTGCTCCACAGCCAGTGGGAATGGCAGACCTTCAGCCTTTAGGGGTCCACAGTTCTCAGCATCTCCTGCTCCGTAGCCTACACCCTCCCACCTCTGAAACTTCTGATCACAGCCCACTGACCTGTCCTCCATCAGGTCCTCAGAAACCACCCCCTCCTGCTCACAATGCTTCACACACACTGGGGACCCCAGCCAACCTTGGCCACCCTCCCTGTCTGCGGGCAACACCACCATGGACCGCAGCACGACCTCCTTAGGAAGAGGTGATACTTACTGCACGTGTGCTGTGTGTTTCATGTAACTCCCTCAGTTAGTCACTCTGTCTTGTCCAACTCTTTATGACCCCATGGACTTGCAAGAAGCCTGCCAAGCAAGAATACTGGGGTGGGTTGCCAGTCCCTTCTCTAGGGGATCTTCCCGACCAGGGATTGAACCCGTTTCTCTTACATTGCTGGCAGGTTCTTTACCACTGAGCCACCAGGGAAGCCCAATATGTGTTTCATGTGCTTCATCTTATTCAGCAGAAGTGCCTACACCACAAGGAATGCCCTGTTCTCATCCCCATTGACACAGAGGACAACTGTAGCCTAGTGAGATGGAACGTCTCCTGGGGTCTGTCCTATCACTGGGAGGGACCTCTGGAGGGCGGGCTCTGTGTCATGTTTCTTCTTTGCTGGTGACCCCCGTGTTCCCAATGAGCTAAAGGCTGTCTGTGATTCTACAGATGTCCTAGGAGTTGCATCTTCTCAGAATGAGAAGCGTTTCTTTGCAGCAGTGTTTCTCAAACTTGAACGATTGTAAGCATCATCTAGGATGTTTATTTAAAATAATATAGATTCCCACTTCCCTCCTGGAACATCTGATTCTTAAGATCTCAGGGAAGGTCTGGGAACCTAAGACTTTAATAAGCCTTCCAGTGATTCTTGTGATCATACAAATGGGGGGAACAGTGCTCTCCAGAGCTGTTTGTTTTCTTAGGGTGGGTTTAGCTTATGTTGTGCCTGAGGATGTTGGCCTCTTATTATTGGAGATCAGCAGCTGAGATCTGGAATATGCAGAGAATCACTGGGAGCTGTGGGAGGACCATAAAATTGACACTCAGATGCTGCCAGACAGTGGGGCACTGGAACCTTTAAAATGTGAGTTTCCAGCAATTCCATTTCTAGGAATTCATCCCAAAGGAATAGCTATAGCTATGTGCACAAGATAGTGCTGTGCCAAAGATGGAGAAAGAGGCTGTCCAAATCTGCCTGTGCCATCAGCAGGAAGCTGGTGCTACAGGCCTGGCTGCAGTGACACAAGGCCATGAGACACCCTCTGTCCATCCCCTGCTCCCTGATCTGCCAAGCCAGTGCCCCCACCCAGAAGGCATGGATTCCATCCTCCTTCCCTCACCCAGGCCCTGACATTTGCCTATGCAAAACCCTGAACAGGAGAGGAGGTGGCTGAGGCCAGGGCTGTCTGGACTTGGGAAGACCACTCAGTTTTGGGTTTGCATCAGGATAGTGTCTAGAGAATCCTATTGAATCTGACAGGAGGTCCCTTTGGGGTGGGGGGGGACGTTGCCCCCTGCCTGATGGTCCAAATGTAGAACAAAGGTCAGCTGGGGAGGGGAGGTCGGGAGGAAACCCCTATCCCAGACTGCAAGCCTGGATTCTTTCTTGATTTTCTTTTTAGTTTTTCCTACAACATCAAATGGGCACCTCTCAAACCACCCCAATGACTTTCCACAACTTCTTTTTTATTGAAGTGTAGTTGATTTACAATGTCGTTAGTTTCATATATATATATAGTATATATATACTGTATATATATATACATATACACATATACATGTATATATTTATATAACTAAATCACTCTGCTATACATATATATGTATATATACATATATGTACATACACATATACACATATACATACATATATAAAAATACATATATGTATACATATATACATGTAAATATGTCTGTATATATATATACATATTCTATTTTTTGGATCCTTTTCCATGACAGTTTGTTACAAGATATTGAATATAACTCCCTATGCTATGCAGTAAATCCTTGTTGTTTATCTATTTTATATATAGTAGTGTATATCTGTTACTTCCCTACTCCCGATTTATCCCTCCCTCCTTCTTTAGGGTTTCCCAGGTGGCTCAGCAGTGAAGAATCTGCCTGTCAAGCAGGAGATGCAGATTAAATTCCTAGGTCAGGAAGTTCCCCTGAAGAAGGAAATGGCAACCCACTCCAGTATTCTTGCTGGGAAATCCCATAGACAGAGGAGCCTGGTGGGCTACAGTCCATGGGGTCGCAGAGTCAGAAGCGACTAAGCATGCATACTCCTTCCCCTTTGATAACCATAAGTCTGTTTTCTATGTTGGTGCATCTGTTTCTGTTTGGTAAATAAGTTTATTTGTACTATTTTTTATATCTTTATTTATTAATTTTTTTTGTTTTTGTTTTTTGGCCACACCACGGCTTACAGGATCTGTTCCCTAACCAGGGATTGAACCCAGGCCACAGCAGTGAAAGCCAGGAATCCTAACCTCCAGGGCACAAGGGAATTCTCAATTTGTACTATATTTTAGTTTCCATATATAAGCGATATCACACGATATGTATCTTTTACTATCTGACTTACTTCATTTAGTATAATAATCTCTGGGTCCATCCCTGTTGCTATAAATGGCATTATTTCACCCTTTTCTTTCTTTATTTAGCTGTGGGGGGTCTTAATTGCAGCATGTGGGATATTAGTTCCCTGACTAGGGATCGAACCTGGGTCCTCTGCATTGGGAGCACGGAATCTTAGCCCCTGGACCACCTGGGACCTTCCCTATTTCACCCTTTCCTATTGCTGAGTTCATAGCTTTTTAAGTGTCCTTTTGCTTGCAGGTCCCAAGAATTATCTAGTCTTCCTGTCTATTGTCTGTGGCCAGCTCCAACCCTGGGCCCTCTCCCCAGTGTGCCCAGCCTCCACAGATGCAAGTACATGGCCTTCATTGTTCCTTTGAGCCAACAGCTAGGACGTCACCAAAATAAAAAGCACAGGAAAGTTACAGTGCCCTAGAAAGTTCCTCACCTGTGTCCCCTCATTTCCTGTCTAAACAGAGCCCAACACAAGGCCTGGCCTGGCCTTTTCTTTTTTGCCTCAAAACGTCTTGGAAGTTAGAGTTCCAAAGTTCACTCAGGTAACAGAGCACCAGGGCTTCCCAGGTGGCTCAGAGGCAAAGTATCCCCCTGCCAGTGTAGGAGACGTGGGTTCGATCCCTGGGTCAAGAAGATCCCTTGGAGAAGGGAATGGCAACCTACTCCAGTATTCTTGCCTGGGAAGTCCCATGGACAGAGGAGCCTGGCGGGCTACAAAAGAGTCAGACCTAACTTAACAACTAAACAACAGAGCACTAGGATGTTATGGGTGTCTAAAGGAAACATGTGACTACTGACGTTTCTAATTCTATTACAGGAAAGGAGGATCAAGGAGGTACAGGATCCTCAGTGGCTAGTGCATAGGCTCTGGCGTATGCAAGGCTTCCATTGAATCCCACCTCCAACACTTACCAACTGTATGACCTTGGGAAGGTCACTTCATTTCTGAGTCTCAGTGCTCTGGACTGAATTGTGTCTCCCTCCAAATTCATGTGTCAAAGGCTTAACCCCACATGTGATTGTATTTGGAGACTGGGCCCTTAGGGAGGTAATTAAGGGCAAATGAGAAAATTTTTTTAAAAAAGGGTAAATGAGATCATAAGAATGGGGCCCTGGTTCAATAGGGCTGGTGTCCTTACTAGAAGAAATCACAGATTTCTCTGTAGGGACTCCCCTGGTGGTCCAGTGGTTAGGACTTTGCCTTCCAATGCAGGGGGTGCAGGTTTGATCCCTGGTTGGGGAGCTAAGATCCCACATGCCTTGCCACCAAAAAACAAAACTTAAAACAGAAACCATATAGTCAAAGCTATGATTTTTCCTGTAGTCATGTACAGATGTGAGAGTTGGTCCATAAAGAAGGCTGAGGGCCTAAGAATTGATGCTTTCTAACTGTGGTGCTGGAGAAAACTCTTGTGAGTTCCTTGGACTGCAGGGAAATCAAAACCAGTCAATCCTAAAGGAAATCAGTCCTGAATATTCATTGGAAGGACTGAGACTGAGACTGAAGCTCCAATACTTTGGCCACTGGATGCAAAGAGCCGACTCATTGGAAAAGACCCTGATTCTGGGAAAGATTGAAGATAAAAGAAGGGGGTAGTAAGGATGAGATGGTTACATAGCATCACTGATGCAATGGACATGAATCTGAGCAAACTCTGGGACATAGTGGAGAACAGAGGAGCCTGGTGTGCTACCGTCTACAAGGTTGCAAAGAGTCGGACATGACTTAGTGACTGAACAATGATAAAACAGAAACAATACTGTAACATATCAATAACGATTTTTAAAATGTTCCACATTAAAAAAAAGAAACCTCTCTCTCCAGAATTCTCTCTCTCCCTGAATGCCCAGAAGAAAGGCCATGTGAGGACACAGCAAGAAGCTGACTGTCTGCAAGCCAGCAAGAGAGCTCTAGCCAGAAATCAACCCTGACGCCACCTTGACCTTGGTCTTCTAGCCTCCGAAACAGTGAGGGAATAAACTTCTGTTGTTTAAATCACCCAGCCTGGGGTACTCTCTGATGGCAGCCTGAGCTGACTAATATACTCATTTTCTTCATTGGCAAAGCAGGGATACAATTAGGAACCACATCACGAGGCTATTGTGAGAATCCAGTGAGGAAATGTGTGTGTAATGCCTACCTGTTCAGCTTGCCTGCAGCACCTTCAGCACCTGGAATGGTGCCTGGTATATAGTGGACGTTCAATAACTACCTATTGAATGAATAACTACATCCATCAAGAAAGGAATCGGAGACTTCCCTGGCCATCAGTGGTTGAGAATTTGCCTGCCAATGTAGGGGACACAGTTTCAATCCCTGTTTCGGGAAGATCCCACATGCCATGGAGCAACTCAGCCAGTCGGCCACAACTACTGAGCCCACGCTCTAGAGCCCGAGCTCTGCAACAAGAGTAGCCCCCGATCCCCGAAACTAGAGAAAAGCACGCACAGCACAGAAGACCCAGTGAAGCCAAAAATAAATTAATAAATAAATCAAAAGAAAGAAATACAACTACATATTTCTGCGCGCTTCAGTAACTTTCATCTCCTTGATCATCGATCACCAGTCACCAGACAGCAGGCACAAAGGATTTAAGAAGAGTGTCTGCAGGGATCGTTTCCTGTTTTCGTTTTTTAAATTTTTATTTATTTATATATTTTTGGCTGTGCTGGGTCTTCGTTGCTGTGCAGGTTTTCTTTAGTTGAGGAGAGCTGGGGCTACTTTCTGGTTGCTGTGCTTCTCACTGCAGTGGCTTCTCTTGTTGCAGAGCACGGGCTTGAGGGCGCATGAGCTTCATAGGCTTCCCACAGGCTCAACAGATGTGGCTTAGTTGTTCTGCTGCATGTGGGATCTTCCCGGATCAGGGATTGAACCATTGTCTCCTGCACTGGCAGGTAGATTCTTTACCACTGAGTCACCAGGGAAAGCCCATCTCTTGTTTTTATATGCCCTTGTCTTCTGTGAACTGGGAAAGGGTGTGGGCTGGCTGATCCTGAGTGGAGTTTGAAACTCTAGGAGGAGGGGAACATTGATCTGGAAACTGGGGGGGCCCTTGGTCCAGTGTTGCGGGCCAGGGCTTTCAAGAGGGAGTTCTTCCTCCTGTTGAGGGGAGGGCGGGGCAGAGGGGCTAGAGATTCAGCTGTGAGAGGCGATGAAAGGGAGGCGGGGGAAGCTAGGGCTGGGCGTGGCATGGGTGAAGTTAGCCTGGGGTTGGAGGCCACAGCAGGTCCTCCTTCCTGGTGCATGGGAGATGCAAATGATAGGAACAATAGGGCCCCTGTCCCCAGGCCATTTGTGGTAGAACCTGGGCTCTGGGGAGGCAGAGCTCCTTCACCCTAGCCATGGTGAGACTTGGTTTCTGGGCTAGCCCCTGATATACAGACCTGCCCACCCTGGGGGCCCAGGACTCTGGACACTGAGAGTCATCCTAGATGTACTGATCACCCCTTTACTCCCCTCCCTGACCCTTTTCAGGAGAAGCTCAGCAGAAGAAAGGCCAGGTGAGTCCTCGGGCTCCTCTCTTTTCTCCACCCTCCTCTTGTTTCCACCTCGCTGCACCTTTCCTGGGCACAGCCATCCTTAGAGTGGTGCAGATTCTGCCTGGTCCTTCCATGCCCAGCGAGATCATTCATGTGCCTCCACTGCCCAGGGAACACAAGGGCTCCCCTGCTGCCAGCTTCCCAGGAGCAGCAATTCCTCAAGCTGTGCACCCAGGGGTATGAGCTCTGCCCCCAGACTCTTCCTCCCACTTCACTCGTCCCAGGCTGCTGTTGCACAACTCCAGGGGGCGCCATTCACGCTGCCATGTCTGTGAATGTTCCTGGGGTGTGTGAGGTCTGGCTGACACAAACTCAGGGCCCCTTGGGCAGAGCTGACTAGAGTCCAATTGCAGGTCGGGGCCACCGCTTCCGCCTCCAAGATGTGCAAGTAAGTGATCACCCCCCCAGATGTGTAGTGTGTGCATGTGTGTGCACTCAGTTGTGTCTGGCTCTTGTGACCCCATGGACTGTAGCCTGGGATGTGCAGGGGTCCCTTCAGAGTCTGTCCTGGGGGTTCTGGATACCTCCTGCCCATTATAGTTCAGCACTTCTAAGTTACTGGGCCTAGCTCTTTCATCTGTCTGGTTCACAATTAGAGCTGCATGGGGTGGAGGACTGGCAGGCTTCCCAGGTGGCACTAGTGGTAAAGAACCTGCCTGCCAGTGCTGGAGTCATGGGTTTCATTCCTGGATCGGGAAGATCTCCTGGAGAGGAGGGCATGGCAGCCCACTCCAGTATTCTTGCCATGGACAGAAGAGCCTGGTGGGCTACAATCCTTGGGGGTCACAAGGAGTCAGACAACTGAAGTGACTTGGCACGCACGCACACATGGGGTGGAGGACAGGCATCAGTGGAACAGGCCGTTAGAGCCCCTTATCTCCAAAATGCCTCACTGGTCTTACTGCAGTGTTGGAAAAGCCCATCATGAATGGTTCCTTTGAGGCCTCTGGAAAACTGCAGACAGTTTATTATATCTGGGAGAGAGAGCAAGTCTTTATACTAGAGAGGGGCTGGGTGGGGAGGAGATGAGGCCAGTCTCACCAGTCTCCTGTTCAGACTCCCAAGCTTGGAGAAAAGATGAACCCTGCCCATCTCCTCTGTCTGTCCCAAGGACCTGGAGACACAGGGTAAGTCCAGCTGCTGAGCCGGAGCTGGTGGGTGGGAGGAGGCAGCGGCTGCTGCCACTGCTCCTGTATCCCTTCTATCCTTCCTGTCCTCAGCATCCCCTCCCGGAAGCCCCAGAGGAGGAGGAAGAGGAGGAGGATAAATATGAGCTGCCCCCCTGTGAGGCTCTGCTCCGCCACCTCGCCCCTGCCCAACTTTCTGGCATTGAGGAGGACTCTTTGTACTTGGGTGAGGGCTGGGAAGTTGAGGCAGAGAGGTGGGGATCAGGCAGAACGGGAGGGTCCCCACAAGGGGAGAAGGCCCAGGTTTTGCTTCGTCCCCTTCTGTTTGGCCTGGGGCAGTGAGGGGAGGTCTCAGCTGGCAGTCACTGAGGCCTCTTGGCTGGGCAGAGAGGGATGGAGGAAGGGAGGGAGGAGGGGAGAGGAAGGATGAGTGGGAAGGGGTGACAAGCCTGGAGGGGCAGTGTAACCACGGCAACAGCGGGAAAGCAGGAGGCCTGCCAGGGTCCCTGGGGCCTGACGACCCCCCTCCGAGATCCCAGTACAACTTGGAGCGAGGGTAGGGATGCCAGGAGAGTCCCAGTCGCTGCTGGCATCCCACCCCCACAGCTCCCAGCTCGGTCGGGTGGGGGCAGGGAAGCTGGCCACCTCCAGTTGCCATGGCGACGGGGCAGTCGGGAAGCCAGAGAGCAAGGGAAGGGAGGGAGGAAGGGAGGAGGGAATAGAGACTGGGTGAGGGGGCCAGAGGAAAACAGGAACCTACGTGGGAGGAGCCCACGGAGTCACAATGTTGGAGTGTTTTCCAGATCACTCGGCTCCCCTGGGCCCTCCCACATCACCACTGCCACCACCACAGCCCCAGCCGGAGATGGTACAAAGCCTCCCTGCCCGCCCCACCCCAGCATACCATTTTCCAGTGAGTAAATCTAAGAGGCATCCCATATGCAAGATTCCCCTACATCTGCATTCAAGAGGCCCCTGAAAAATTAGCTGCATTGGAAGCCAGAGCCCTGTTGAGAGTGGCTCCTCCCACCTGCCTGGTCTGGTCCTTGCACCCTCCCCATCAGCATCACCTAAGACAGCCTTCTCGCCTGGGCCGGGAGTGGGGAGTAGTGGTGGGTGAGTGCGCTGAAGCTCTGCTACCTCTAGAAGCTGAGGGCTCCTCAGGACCCCCCCACCCCCACCCCCGCCTGTGGAGTGAAGAAAGCCTTCGCTCAGCTGCCAATCACTGCCAGCTGTCATCCCTCCATGATCCCGGGTGTGGGCTTTGAGAGCTGCCACTTTCATCCTATATTGTATGGGAATAAAAAGAGGTTCACAACAAAGAAAGCCACAGAACAGAGGCAAAGAGGAGAGCCGCCTCCTTTGCACATTAACACTTGTGTTGTAGTTTTTTGGGGCAGGAGCTTTCCTGGTAGCTCCATAGGTAAAGAATCTGCCTGTCAATGCAGGAGGCCTGGCTTCAGTTCCTGGGTTGGGAAGATCCCCTGAAGGAGGGCATGGCAACCCACTCCAGTATTTTTGCCTGGAGAATTCTATGGACAGAGAAGCCTGGTGGGCCAGTCCACGGGGTCAGAAGAGTCGGGTATTTTTTTTTTAAGCTGCACAGATATACACAGTCCTTCTGCATCCCACCCTGCTAGTCTTGCCCTCCTGATGCTGCTGCTCCCTGACCCCTGTTCTCCCTTACGCCACCGCATTATGCCCACAGCCCAAGGCAGCGCTGAGCCCACTGGAGGCCCTGAAGCAGAGCTGGCCCTTTGGAAGGCGAGGTAATAGAGATGGCCAGTCTTGTTCCAAGGCCCACCCATTCCCTGCCCTGAGAAGGGGAATCCTGGCTTCCCTGAGGTTACGGGGAAGAGTGGAGCTGGCCTCACGCTGGTCTCACGCTTTGCCCAGTCGCTGCATCCCCCCAGTTGTTCGCGTCACTTTTACCTGCTGATCCCCCTAGGGCAGGCAGTTTGGGAGGAGGCTGAGGCCCTCACTCAGAGTCCCTGACTCCCTCGGCCCCTTGGGCACCTTCTGAGGTCTCTGGGTCAGGTGAGGTGCACCCTGGGGTATGAAGTAAGGCGATTAGGGGTGAGGAGGGCTTTCTCCTGGGACTTCAAAGCTGCCTCTGAGGATCCCCTCAGAGAAGCTCCAAGGAAGCTCTGCTCTTCCAGCCTAAGTTTCACTGAATTCTTTTCTCCTTGCTGCTCCTGACTGGTGGGTCTCTCCTTTTCCTACCAGAGCTGAGTGAACCGGCCCGAGCGGTGAGTGGCCCCTCACTCTAGGACTTGTGGCTAGGAAGTTGTTGGTGGTCGTGGAGTGGGGTGGGAGGGCCAGGAAACATCCCTAAAACCAGGGGAAAAGGCCTGGAGCAGGACCCTTCCCCTTGGGCCAGAGGCTCTGGCAGGGCATCAGCCAGTGTCCTGGGGAGGTGTCTGCCCAGAGCTCATCCTGGACTCTCAGGCTCTCTGAGCCCAGGATGGGAAGGAGGTGCTCATGGGTGCCCTCTTCCGGGCAAAGGAGCACTTTTAGTCATTCCGGTTCCACTTAGGATGGGGGATGGAGGGGTTGAGGCACCAATAGCTCCCCCAAGTGATGGCTTCGTCCTCCTTCCCACTCACTGCTCAAACCCTGGGTACCATACTCCCTCCCTATCTTAGGTGCCAGGCCCTGCGAAGGAGCCCGATGAGGACATCTATGTGGAGTGTGAGCGCAGTCCAGGTGAAGCCCTCCCTCCACCCTGGCCCGCCCTGCCCTGAGGCCCTCGGCTGCCCGCCAGCAGCACAGCACAGTCTTCCAGCTCCATTGTCTGCCCCATCCTCTCTCAGTAACCCCAGCCACACGTTATCTGCCTTCAAACACACACACACTCAGATGCCTCTGGTCTAGAATGACCTACACCGTGTCTGCCAAGGAGGGGACCCCCTTAGAGCAGGGGCTGTGGGGGCTTCCCAATTGTGTGGCCAGGACAGCGCGCTGCCTGGTTGGACAGACTCCCCAAAGCTCAGGCTGCAGAGAAGCAGAGAAGACTCTGCAGCTGCCCCCCAGCCCCGCCCAGCCTCCCGGAGTTCCCTGCTTGATGCTCAGCCCTGCTGTTTTAGCCCCGGCCTTTACTCAGACTCTGAGCTCCCCAGTCCTGACAGCCCCAGTCCCCCTACCAAGGATATCCGTGGGGTCCAGGTGAGTGCCCCAAGTTTGTGTGTGTGGGGGGTGGGGGTGGAATGGCCAACCCAGGCTTCCCCAGCCTTGACCCTGAGATCTCTGGGGTCACTGAACATTTTCTTTTGAAGGAGGTAAAGGCCCTGAGCCCTTGTTTCCCATTTGCTCCCCACAGGCCCACCATAACCCCCCAAGAAGCTCAGAATGTAAGAGGCTGGGGTTGGGGTGGAGTTGGGGCGGGGGGCAGAGGTCAGCTGGGAGTGAGGGGGAGAGGGAGGCTCAGAGTGGAACTTCCTGCCCAAAGGAGCTGTCCTGACTCAACGTTCTGTGTTCTAGGGAGCATCAAAGGCCACCTCTGAAGGTGAGTATGGGCATTGCCAGCATGGACCCAGGCACTCAGGTGGGGCCCTCCCTAGCCACAGCCCTGCAGGCCACAGACTGCCTCCCAGCCCCCCTGCACCCTGCTTGGTTGAGGGGGTCCCTGCAGCTCTGACTCCAGCTGAGAGCAGGTCTGAGAGGACCCCCCTGGGCATTTTCCAGGGTCTGTACCAAATCAGGAAGCTCCCAGCCCGTATCTTAACATCACTCCTCACTTGGAGGTCACGCGTGGCCCAGCCGGTGGGTCCTACTGGGAGCCCTAGGAGGGAAGGGGTGAAGCATTGGCTGTCCCACTTTGGCCTTCAAGCCTTTGCGCACCTCCTGGAACCTCCCCCACCCTCGCAGCTGGGCCCAAAGCCTCCCTGGTCTAATCCCTGGCCAGCCCCAGGGCTATAATCTGCTTCTTCCGGCAGAAAGGAGAACCTCTCTTTCTTCTATAGCCGCTGCCCAGAACACCTCAGCTGCCCAGGTGAGGAGGGGCTGCGAGTGAGCTGGGGGGCAGAGGGGAGGCCCTCAGGAGCAGGTCCACACCCAGCAGCCCTCTTGGGCTGGATGTGTGTGTGCGGCTCTAGACAGGACATATTTTGTTGAGTTTTCGTGGACTCAGCCTGGGGAAGACCGACAGGAACACAAATAATTGCACGCCGCCAGGGTGTTCTCTGCTCCGCATCCCCAATCTGGTGCCCTGGCATATCACTGATCTGCTGGGTGTGTGTACAGGAAGGCAATCTGCTGGGTCAGCCTTGGTACTCAGGGAACTGTGACCGCCATGCTGCTGAGAGCGCCCTGCTCCGATGCCAGAAGGTGGGCCACCCACTGCAGACCCCCGGGGCCTTCTCAGAAACTCCTGCTCAGGGGCTGTGGCTGGCAGGTGGGAGCAGCTGGGCAGGGATTGGAGTCGGGGCTGCAGCTGGAAAGGTGAGGCTGATGGGTGGGCGCTCCTCCCCAGGATGGAGCCTACACCGTGCGCCCCAGCTCAGGCCCTCGTGGCACCCAGCCCTTCACCCTGGCAGTACTTCTCCATGGCCGAGTCTTCAACATTCCCATCAGGCGGCTGGCTGACGGGCGCCACTATGCCCTGGGCCGGGAGGGCAGGAACCATGAAGAGGTGGGTGCTGAAGTGGTGAAGCTCAGCAGAGCATCCCCTGGGCCCAGCCAGGAGCATTTCCCTGGGGAAAACCTCACATTTTGTCTTTTTCTGGAGTGGGTGATCAATCAGTTCAGTTCAGTCGCTCAGTTGTGTCTGACTCTTTGCAACCCTATGGGCTGCAGCACGCCCGGCTTTCCTGTCTATCACCAACTCCCTGAGCTTGCTCAAACTCATGTCCATTGAGTCGGTGATGCCATCCAACCATCTCATCCTCTCCAAGGGTGATCAATATCCTTGGCCATAAGTCTGAACTCTTTCCCAAAAGCCTGCACTTTGAGAAGAGGCCCACTCTACTCTGGAGGAGATGCCCCCTCCTGCAAGGCCCAGCCTGCCCATGGCTCTCAGGTCAGGGAATTTGTACCTGTATGAACCCAGCTGGGAAGAGGGCAGGGACCAGGTAGTCCAGATTCTTGTCTGTACCAAGAACTCAACTTTGCACCCAGCATTTGCTAGGCTGCAAACCAGAGACAGTCACTCCTCAGGTCCCCATGCCTGAGGTCCCGGGCAGAGGCCCCAGAGTTGTTTGGGGAAATGCTCACTGGTGCCATCACAGGGAAGGCCTGGAATGGGGCAGCAGGATGCAGTGGAGCTTCATGGGGCAAACAGGAAGGAAAATATGTAGAAAAATGTCCAAAAGCGCCCTTGCCAGAGCCCCCCAGCTCCCTCAGGAAGTTTCTCCTGGCACAGGGCTCAGGAGCCTCACTGATGCCCTCCTCTCCCTGTCCAGCTCTTCTCCTCCGTGGCCGCCATGGTCCAGCACTACACGCAGCATCCCTTACCGCTCCTGGACAGACAGAGCGGCAGCCGGCAGCTCACCTGCCTGCTCTTCCCCACCAAGCCCGGACGCCACAGCACATGTGCGGCCTCACCTCTGGCCCCATAGTTTGCCCCTTGGGCTGTCTCCCTCGCCTCTTCCAGTTTTCCATACCCCCCCCTCCAGACTCCCTATCCTTTGTCCCAGTCCCTCCAGGCCCCTGGGAAGGATGGCCCAGAGACAGAAAGTGTCCCCAAGTCCCCACTCCATCCTCACCCAAAGCCTGGAACTGCTACTCTGCTCCCCCCTCCATTGGGAAGCAGGGGACAGGCAGGGCCCCGGTTTGCAGCCCCCAGGCATGGCCTCCCAAGCTGCTCTGAATGAAGCCCTTCTGGGGGAAGCTGAACCTCACGGGAGAGTCTGGGCAGTCCTGCTTGAACACAAGGAGAATCCACCGGCATTTTATAAGAGGTTTAACAGGGAGTTGGCCTCTGGGAGAGACTTGATGGCACTGCACATAGTTTTGCTTTCAATAAATATTTGTTGAATGAATTCTTGAATTCTGTTGAGCGAAGCAGAGACGGCCTCTTCCGTGAGGCGCCACGGTTCTCAAGTGTCCCAGGGCACAGCCTGGGCCTGGGAGTGCTAGAGCAGTAGTGGCCAGGCCAGAAGGGCCAGCCCCTTTTCTGCCCCCTGGCTGGGGTTTTGGCCCTTAGATGGTCTGTGGCGGCCGCCCTGGGTGGGCTGAGTTTTGTTTCTTTTCGTTTGCGGGAGTCAGGGTTGTGGCAAGAGAAAGGCTCGGTGCTGCTCGGCCACCCCCATTAAATGACGAGAACAGAGCTCAGTACTTGTCCACCACTCATTTACCGCCTAGCGTTCCATCGGGGAGGGATGCGCCGGATTTTGCGCGCTCGGTGTTGTCTGGGGTGGGGCAGACGGGCGGACCCCAGGAAACATCTGGGTATGGACCGCGCCAGGCCGCCATGGAAGGATCCACGTGTTGTTCGGAGAAGACAAGAGGCCATCGGAGCTGAGCTGCCCACAGGCACGCCCCCGGGAGGGAGGCTCCAGGGATGCAGGCTCTGAGATAAGCCGGCGGCCCGCGGGCGGGCCGGAGAGCGAAGAAGGGCAGCCTCGCGCGGGCTGGGCCGAGGGGCGGGCAAGTCCCCGGGGCCTGGCGCTGCGCCCGGAACACCCCGTGCCGGAAGTGCATGTGACCGTGACTCCGCAGAAGCCGCGAAACAAAAGGCGGCTCAGCGGTCTCCAGCGGCGCTCGGGTTGGCACGGAGGGCTCGGACCCCTGCTCCTAGCCATAGCCCGAGCTCTGCGCCCACTGACCCTGCGCACCCGGGCGGGGCGGGGACCCCCTGATCCCAGCTCTCCCGCCCGTCCCCGCCCCCCCCAAGGCTGGGGCTCCGGGGCGGGAGCCAGGGGGAGCTGGTGAAGGAGGGCACGCGGGTGAAATGCAAACACGCGAGGCTGGGTGGCCGCTCCGGGGGCCCAGGCTAGGCGTCCAGGAAAGCGTTGTTGCCTTCACCACAGCTGGCTCTGGCAAATTTCCCCTCCCACCCTTAATTCCTGTAACGGAAGTGAAGATAATCCTCCCTACCAGTTACCCCATGGTTGGGAGGTTTGAGTGAGGTGGACCATGTGGAAGATGAGGACCGTGCAGGGCTTAATGGGCTGCACTCTGACCCTTCTTTCCCCTCAAAAACACGCGTGTGAATTCGGGTCAGTGAACTGCCACTTTCAGTGTTCACTAGGCACGGATGTAATTTCCGCCCAGGGCACCAGGAGGAGGAGCAGGATGGGCAGAGGGCGCAGGCTGAGGTAGGGGTGGGTGCTGCTGCGCATCCATGTGGGGAGGGGACTAGCAGCTGGGCTCTAGTAGAGCAGGGGAATAATAGTGAAACCTTTTGCCACAGATTGGGACTTGAACTCACGTGGCTGGGACTCAAACCCAGTCAAAACCTTGCTTGGGACTTGAACCCAGACAAAACGCTGCTTGGGACTTGAACCCATATGGCTGGGACTCTAACCCAGCCAAAACCCACAGTACCTGGTTTTAGGACCTAATGAAGCTCCGGTTCTTCATGTCGCATGGCAGAAGGAATTCAGCGAGAGACAAAGTGATAGGTGAGAAATGAATTTATTCAGTTACAGAGAGAGGCACACTCCACAGAGTGTAGGCCATGGCAAAGGGGGGGGGGGGTGCAGCAGCCAAATGGGGCGTGGTTAGTTTTTATAAGCGGTCTTCATTTCATATGTTAATGAGTGGGAGGATTATTCCAACTATATTTGGGAAGGGGCAGAGATTTCCACGATTTGGGCCACCGCCCACTCCTTAGTCCTGACAGTGCGTTGAAACTGTCATGGCACCTCTGGGTGTGTCATTTCACTTGCTGATTGAGGGTTAAGGTCTAGTCTTGTCTGCCATCTTGGTCCCATTTGATTCTAATTGGTTTACGTTGTGTTCTTGGGCTGTCACTCTTTCAAAAACTGTGCCCTGCCCCTCTCCCTCCTGTTACAATAGGATCTCCAAGTGAGCCTCCCTCTGCTCCGTTAGCTAGCCCTGGCTCCCTCCAGACTGTGGATGGGAGTGGCCGCTCCCTACACTTTACCCAGGCTGACTCAGGCAGGAACTCAGGGCTGGACAGGGTGGGGACCCACCTTAGGGTGGGCCTCAGGATACTAATGGAATCTATTAGAACCCTGCAGTGGCCCCACCCTTCCCTCACCCCTCTCCCTGGACCAAACCAAGCAGTTACTGATGAGGACAATAGAGTCACAGACTCAGTGTCTGATGCACGTTCCTGAGTTGTTTTACAGATATTATAACTGCCAACAGAGGGAAAAAACCCTAACTGCATAATGAACAGACTGTAGCCATGACATAAGCTGCTCCGTCTTGAGCAGTACTGAATCCATGGCTAGCACAGGTTTAAGAACTGGCCTCACGAGAATGGGATTAACATACATCTCTCAAAATAACCTATATCTTTGTGGGCATCAAACTGACTGTAGTTTACTCTGCCCATATATGTCAGCAGGCAACTAAAATTGCCAACAAAGACAGGCTACAGACCCATGTTAACATTTTCCACTCTGAGAATAAATACTGTGCCCATTATCAGCATAAAGAAGTTACAGAAGATGGATCTTTGCCCTCTAGTCCCTAAGATATGAAATGATGTTTGGCAGTGGGGAATTGAAAGCTCTTTCACCCCTTTCCTGTTGGCCCACTTCTGTTCCTCTCTAACAGAACCCAATTATAAGAATGAGATCACTAAGCAATTGAAACTTACTCCTGGTGGGCTCAGCTGGGGGAGGGAGGGGCGGGATACAGAAAAAAAAAAAAAAAGAAACTTACTCCTGACTTAGCTCTCCTGAATGCACTCCATACTTGCCAAGTCACTTCAGTCGTGTCCTGCCAGGCTTCTCTGTCCATGGGATTTCCCAGGCAAGAATGTTGGAGTGAGTTTTCATTTCTTCCTCCATGCACCGAATCTGTGTCTCTTAAGTCTACTGCATTGGCAGGTGGGTTCTTTACCACTACCACACTACCTGGGAAGCCCAAGCCTTGTCTAAACTGTTGATTCTTTTCATAAATGAAAATAAGTAAGAATGAAAAATTAAGCAGTTAAAAAATGAGTAGTTCTGTGGGGACCTCCATGGTGGTCCATGGTTAAGATTCCTCGCTGGCAATGCAAGGGGTGAGGGTTCCATTCCTGGTCAGGGAACTACATCTTGCATGCTGCAACTAAGACCCATTGCAGCCAAATAAATTAAAAAACAAAATGAGTCGCTGTCTACCCCTGATAACCCACTTAGTAATCCTGCAGGCAGATCATATCATGCAGGCAAGATAGCATCTGAAGACAAAGTCAGCCAGTCTGTACACAATGGAGAATGATGGAGAACCCAACCTCATGTCTAGATGATTCACTGAGATTCTTCCCACCAATTTTTCCTTTTAAAAACTGGTATGGAAAAAAAACAAAACAAAAACAAAACTGGTATGGCTGAGCAGAATCTTCACAGCTGGTGTCAGTACACAAGTCCACCTTCTCTCCAGATTGCCGGCTTCTCTGATTAAAGCACCTTTCCTTTCACTGACACTTGCCTCTCAAATTATTGGCTTCTGAGTGGTGAGCAGCTGAACCTGAGTTCGGCAACACATACAGACTCGTGCATCCCTCACCAGATATGCAGGTTTGACTTCTCAGGAGGAGTCCTCCACCCTAGTGCCTGGTTTGTTGTTGTTGTTGTTGTTGTTGTTTTTCACCAAGTCCTGAATTTACCTAGCTCTGAAGCCACTTGGCCTGTAGGAGGAGAGTAGAGGCCACAGAAAAGAGCTTAGCAGTTAGTGGCTCAAAGAGACTCTACTTGGTCCCAGCTGAGGGAACTAATTTCACTCCTTCCCTCCCTGGGGAAAAAGAGGAGGGAGCAGTCCAGGCAGTGGGGACAATCTGTGACAAAAGATCCAGAGGGCCTAAAAGAACACTATCTGGAGAGCAGCTCAGCCTCACTGGTGCCTCCTCAGACTGCAGATTGTGCTTAAATGTCCCCTTCTCCAGGAAGCCTTCCTGGCTGCCCCAGCCCGGGCTTGGGCACCTAATACATCACAAGCAAGTGCCTTTTCGCTCCCAGGAAAGGACCAACTGCCACAACTGCCCACTATTGTGTATCCAGGACCTGGGATACAGCAGGTGCCAAATATTTCTTGAGAGAGTCACTGAATAGGTCAAGTCTACTCTGGATCTCTCTGAAGCTCATAATGTTCCTTGTCAGGGCTTCCTTTGTAAGAGGAAAATCTAACCTAGTGTTTTCCAATAGAACATTCTGTGATGATATGAATATTCTATAGTTGCATTGTCCACTACAGAAGCCATTAGCCACCATAGCACTTGAAATGTGCCAGTGACCGAGGAGCTGAATTTTTAACAATAGTGTAATTAACTTTTTCTCAATTTTTTTTTTTTTTGGCCGGGGGGGGGGGGGTGTTGGCTGTGCCATGTGGCTTGTGGGATCTTAGTTCCCCAACCAGGGATTGAACCTAGGCCATGGCAGTGACAGCACAGAGTCCTAATCACTGGACTGCCAAGGAATTCCCTATAATGTAATTAATGTTTAATTAATTTAAATTCAGATAGCCACATATAGTTCATGGCTATGCAATTGTTCTATGTCTCTTAACTTCCCAAGTGTGAGGGGCAGTGGTGAGAGAGAAATCTGGAGAAAGTGGTCGCAGCTGGGTCCTCCGTAATGAGTGTGAGCAAAGGGGAGCCACTGAGGCTCTGAGCTGGGGGATGAGGGTGCTGGAGGGATGGTATTTTGGGAGGATCGCTTCAGCTGTGAAGTGCTGAGTGGGTTTGAGGGCAGCACAGATGCAGAGAGAACAGTTTGTGGCTGCACATATTTCTGTGATCCGGATGAGAGGTGACACCCCTTGTTTTTCACCATGGCAGTCACCCTCCAAACACCCCCATTCCACTTCCCCTCATCCAGTGAACTAGACTCTAGAAAATTCTAAGCATGGTCACCAACTGGGGGATCAAGTCTTGGAGAAATGCCATTTGGTGAAGAAGTTTGTGGATTACCCAGAGTGCTTTGCTGTCTTTAGTGGCCTGGAAGGGCCAATAGGGCACAGGGTTATGGCATGCAGGCTTGCAGCTGGGGAGGGCCTGAAAGTGTGGCTGCTCCCACACAAGACCACACTGTGGGGCTCAGAATGTGTTCTGTGCAACCCGCCAGCATGCTTTTTCACTTTGGTTTCTAAAGAGGCACTCTGGGAATTCCCTGGTGGTCCAGTGGTTAGGACTTGCTGCTTTCACTGCTGAGGGCCTGGGTTCAGTCCCTGGGGAACTAAGATCCCTCAAGACATGCAGCACGGTCATAAATAAATAAATAAAGAGGCAGTCTGATCCCTGGGAAAAAACATGGGATCTGGGGGCTAAAGGACCTGACTTTGAATCAGGTTCAGTTGCTTTATGTCTGTGTGACCTTAACCTTGGTCTCTTTACTTCTAAAATGGGGCAATTAATACCTACTTTTTAGAGTTGTGAGAGTAAGAAATTTTATCTATCTATCTATCTAACGTATACTTAGCCTAACACACCCTGACGTGTACTAGAGTCAAATGATTGGTACCTAATAACAGTCCCAACAGTGAATATGGGCTTCCCCGGTGGCTCAGATGGTAAAGAATCTGCCTGAAATGCAGGAGACCTGGGTTCAATCCCTGGGTTTGGAAGATCTTCTGGAGAAGGGAATAGCAACTTACTCCAGTATTCGTGCCTGGAGAATTCCATGGGCAGAGGAGTCTGGCGGGCTAATGTCCATGAGATCACAAAAAGTTGGAAACTGAGCAACTAACACTTTTACTTCACTTTCAACTGTGAATATAGGTCAAGCCTGGTTGCATTCCTAACTGCATGCTCCATTTTCAGGGGCTCCCTGACTTGTTTCCTCAACACACACATACATACACATGTGACCTTTAGGCATCATTGGTATTATAATGTTCTCTCTGCCCACCTAGGTTTCCTATCCCCCTCCTCTTGGTAATACTGGCTACCCACTCCAGTATTCTTGTCTGGAGAATTCCATGGACAGAGGCCATAGTCCATGGGGTCACAAAGAGTCAGACACAACTGAGCAACTAACACTTTCATGCAGATATTGAGCTCATTAAAAAAAAAAAAAAAAAAAAAAACCTCCTTATTTATCTATTTCTTATTTATTTTGTTTTGGCTTCACAGCTGGCAGGGTCTTAGTTCCCTGACCAGGGATTGAACCCAGACCCGCCGCAGTGAAAGCACGGAGTCCTAACCATTGGACACCCAGGGAATTCCTGCTGAAATCATTTTGGAAGTGTTTTTAAGTTTTCTCAGATGTTTCCTTTCTCTACTGTGCAAATCTAATGGAGTAGAGAGAGGGGCGTTGGGAACAGAAGGATTTCAGGAAAGTCTGGTTTTCAGACACCCACGGACCATGATGAGGATGTCACAAGTGGGTGACAAAAAAGGAGAAAAACACCACCTGAGAAGTGAGTTCTTCCTGAAGCAAAATGATTCCATTTAATTGTTGTTGTCTTTGTTGAGTGGCTAAGTCATGTCCGACTCTTTGTGACCCCAAGGACTGCAATCTGCCAGCCTCCTCTGTCCTCCACTATCTCCCAGAGATTGCTCAAATTCATGGCCATTGATTGAGTTGGTGATGCTGTCTAACCATTTCATCCTCTGCTGCCCACTTCTGCTTTGCCTTTAATCTTTCCCAGCATCAGGGTCTTTTCCAATGAGTTGGCTCATCAAGTCAGGTGGCCAAAGTATTGGAGCTTCAGCTTCAGCATCAATATTCAGGGTTGATTTCCTTTAGGATTGACTGATTTGATCTCTTTGCTGTCCAGGTGACTCTCAAGAGTCTTCTCCAGCACTACAGTTCCAAAGCATCAATTCTTTGGCACTCAGCCTTCTTTATGGTCCAACTCTCACATCTGTATTTGACTACTGGAAAAACCATAGCCTTGACTAGATGGACCTTTGTTGGCAAAGTGATGTCTCTGCTTTTTAATATGCTATCTAGGTTGATCATTGCTTTCCTTCTAAGGAGCAAACGTCTTTTAATTTCATGGCTGCAGTCACCATCTGCAGATATTTTGGAGTCCAAGAAAATAAAGTTTGTCACTGTTTCCATTGTTTCCCCATCTATTTGCCATGAAGTGATGGGACCAGGGGCCACGATCTTAGTTTTTTGAATGTTGAGTTTTAAGCCAGTTTTTTCACTCTCCTCTTTCACTTTCATAAAGAGGCTCCTTAGTTCCTCTTCACTTTCTGCCATAAGGGTGGTATCATCTGCATATCTGAGGTTGTTGATATTTCTCCCGGCAATCTTGATTCCAGCTTGTGCTTCATCCAGCCCGGCATTTTGCATGATGTACTCTGCATATAAGTTGAATAAGCAGGGTGACAATATACAGCCTTGTCTACTCCTTTCCCAATTTGGAACCAGTCTGTTGTTCCATGTCTGGTTCTAACTGTTGTTTTTTGACCTGCATACAGATTTCTCAGGAGGCAGGTAAGGTGGTCTGGTATCTCCGTCTCTTTAAGAATTTTCCACAGTTCGTTGTATCCACATATTCAATGAAGCAGAACAATTTAATGGACCACCTTTTAAGAAAAATCAAGCTTCTCTTTCTTTGTTTGGTATTAAATTATACTTTCTTTCCAGTCACTTGATTTTTAGAGTAGGAAATGACAACCCACTCCAATATTCTTGCCTGGAAAATTCCATGGACAGAGGAGTCTGGTGGGCTACAATCCATGGGGATACAAAGAGTCGGACATGACTGAGTGATTAACGCATTATATATTATTATCTTTAAAATGGGGTGGGAGGAGCAGGGAGGTTGGCCTAGATAACTTCCAAGGGCTTTTCCAACTTAGATAGTCCCAGCTTCCCCAGGCCTGGGGCCAAGTACACACTGCCTGGGATTGTGTCTCTGTCACCGCCTGGCCTGCCTCCCCCGCCCCCTCTATCTCCTCACCAGCCCACCCTGCTCAGCCCCACCGGGTTTGACCTCCTGCTGAGCTTTCCTTGTGCTCCTAGGGGAGAAGCGCCCCATCTTCAGTGCAGTCTGTGGATGACATGATAACCCAGGAGACAGAGTTTGTTACAGGCAAATGTGAGTTTTGAAGAGCCTCATGTCCACCCCGAGATAATGAGGGAATCAAATTAGAAGGACAGAAGACGAGGAGCAGAAAAACCAAGAACAAGGCCTGAGAAGTGGGCTGAGAAGGGAAGAACATCATAAGAAACAAGTTCTGGCTGGAGGATGACGTCCTAGACACCTGAACTGGGAGCTGTAGCCCACCTTGTCCTGTGTCCTCATTGTGTAGATGAGGAGATTAAGACCCCAGGAGGGCAGAGAGGTCTGTGATTGGGGGGATGGGAGGTGAGGAGGATGGATGGCAGGGGGCAGGAGGAGGCATGTTTGTTTTTCACTCTAGCACCACGTCAGCGGGAGATAAGGCCTGGAGAGAGAAAGGAATTGAGAAAGAGAGACTTGGAAACCAGGTCCAGAAGAGACAAGGAGCACTAAGTTAGGGCTGATCCAGGCCCCCCACGAGCTCTTATGTTCTTGCTCCCGCCTGTGTCTCTGCTCTGGTGCCTGCTTGGGTCACCTTTCTTTTGTCCATAGCCCTCAGCTTAGCTCTCTGGACAACCCAGAAGTGGGCCCCAGACGGGCTGGTCACAGGAGGCTGGTAAGATAGCCAGAGAGTGAGGAGGACTGATCAGTGCCCTCTAGAGGACCCCTAAACTCCACCTACTCTTGTTGAGAAACTCTTGGAATTGGGGAGGTGAAGGGGGACTGTTGTGGTGCTTACACATAGAACCGACTCCTGCGACTTCCCTGGCAATTCAGTGGTCAGGAATCTGCACTTCCACTGTTGAGGGCACAGAGTTATCCCTGGTGAGGGAACTTAGATCCCACAAGCATCATGGCACAACCAAAAACAGAAAAAAAAAAAAAAAATCCAGACTCTTGCTGCCCAGGCAGTACACTTTTGCACCCCAAAAGGATCCAGGGACAAGAAGAAGTGGCAGCAGCTTTCACATGCATGAGTGCGAAGTCACTTCAGTCGTGTCCGACTCTTTGCGACCCCGTGGACTGTAGCCTGCCAAGCTCCTCTGTCCACGGGATTCTCTAGGCAAGAACACTGGAGTGGGTTGGCATGCTTTCCTTCCGGGGATCTTCCCGACACAGGGATCGAAACTGCATCTCTTACATCTGCTGCATTGGCAGGCGGGTTCTTTGCTATGAGTGCCACCTGGGAAGCCCTCATGCAGCTCTCACCAATGCACTAAATCCCAAACAGTGGAGCTGGGTCCTGGGAAAAACACCAGTCAGGAGTCCCTCTGTGAATCTCCTGTCATAATTAACTTGAGATGAATCATTAATAGAACAAGGGCAAGGTGGAAGGCCATGTTGAAATATACATCCTGCCCACTTTGTAGCAACTGTGCTGTAGGTAAACGGTCATTTTTAAAGCATGGATGTTGGCGGTCAGAGAGAAACCAGCTCCAAAGTCCCCAAATCTATTTGGGAGATGCCACCAACTCTAGGAAGTCTTCCAGTAAGGAGACCTTGGGCAGGCAGGGTGAGCATCTGCCACCAGAGTTGCATGTACTGTTCTTGATCACATGGGCCATTCACGGCCTGGGAAGCTAGGAGCTGGGGCAGCTGGGTGACCGGGAAGTGGAGGAGACCCAGGCTGCCAGCTCCTCCTTGCCACCCTCTCCCCGAGAGCGGGAGGCAAGGCCAGGAATCTCCTGGGAGCCTCCTGCCTAATTCCCAGGGCCTGGCAGCCAGCTCGGCTGCTGACGCAAGGGGAGGGGTGGGTGAACTCAGCCTGTCCCTGGCACACACAGCTTCCTGTGCCCCACCCGCCCTGGAAAACACACCCATCCACTTCCCTGTGCTCTGCCTTCCTAGGTCTCCAGCTCCTTTTCTCCACAAGCAGAGTAGGGCCCCCTGAGGATCTGGGAGCAGACCCTACCTGGGGCTAGGGTAGCATTTCTGACTCAATCTTGCTCCTCTCCATGGGTGGCCTGTGAACGAGGCTGGGACCTGGACCTGCCCAGTGGGAAGGCAGGGCCTGGGCACCCCTGGGCCCTCAGGTTCTGTCCCTGCCAGCAGTCCACTTCTTTAGGAAGAAGTCTCCAGCTCTTCCTATTCCTTTAGAAGGGTGGATTTTCCTCTACTTGCCCTCACCTCTCAATTTCAGAGCCTAGGCCCATGGGAAGAATGCTGGGGCGGGGGAGGGGGCCCACCCGCCCTGTTAGGCACCCTCAAGGCATCATCAGCTCAAGATGAAGATTCATTAAGCATCGGTTTAGGACAAGCATCCATTTACGACAGGCATCCCTATGAGCCAGTAACAGTAACCTAATATGCAATAACATAACACAGATTACACGTATGCCTTATTTTACAAAGTGCTTTCAGGATGAATTAGTTCCTCAAGGGATCCTGGTGACAATGCTGTGACGTAGGGAGGCCCTTGATGAAAAACCTGAGGCCTAGAAAGTTATGTGGCAGAACCAGGATTCCCTCCCACAGGGTGTCGCCATATCCTCCTGCTGCCTTTATCCTGCCTCCCAGGTATACACCCGAACAGGAAGCAGGCTTACTGGAGACCCAGTTTATTTTTTTAGTATTTTATTTATTTACTTGGCTATGCCGGGTCTTAGTTGTGGCCAGCAGAATCTTTAGTTGCAGCATGTGAACTCTTATTAAAAAATTTATTTATTTGACTGCACCAGGTCTGCACTAGTTGCAACATGCAAACTCTTAGTTGTGAGATCCGGGATCTTAGTTCCCTGACCAGAGATTGAACCTTGGCTCCCCCTGCATTGGGAACGCTGAGTCTTAGCTACTGGACCATCAGGGAAGTCCCTGGAGGCCCACTTTAGACAAAGGGAGGGACTTGTTTCAGGAGAAGGAGGAGCAGGTGGAAGAAGCAGGGAGAACAGGACTTGGGGGATCTGGGGTAGAGGCACAGTGGGAAGACCTAGAGACCTCCTGGGGAGCCCTAAGATCTGGGGGAAGGGAGCACAGAGGTTGCAGCTCCTGTACCTCAGCTGCTCATTCAGACCGAGGCTCACTGGCCATGCTGACCAGGGGCTGGCACCTGCTGGGCTGGGGCTGATGGAATGAGCCCTCCAGGTTTGGCCCAGGAGCAGTGGCAGCGGCCACCTCCAGCTTCCCCATTGATGCCAGGGTTGAATGAAGCTGTCTGCATCATCTGCCCCATTCTACCTTGGCTGACCTCCCTGGGTAGCCCTCCCCACCTTCCCAGTGGCTCTCGTCACTGACGTAACTTCTGAGGCCGGTGCACTCAGGCTGCTCGGGCTGGTGGGTGGTGAGCACACAGTGCCCTGTGTGGGAAGGCACAGCCTGTGCCAACTGCCCCCCGCCCCCGCCCCTGTCCTGGCCCTCGGGCCTGGCGGGAAGGTCTGTGATGGACCCGGAGGGGAAAAGGGAGGCAGGTGTGCCCTTCTCATTGGCAGCCCTCAGTGATGAGACACCCAGCTCCAGGGGCCACCTGAGGCCTGGCCTGCAGGACCCTCCAAACCCTTCATCTACCCTCCTATTCCTTCACCTACCCCTTGTGGTCAGAGAAGGGGGATCTAAAGGAGAAAACCCCAGGAAAGCCAGTTCCTGGCTCTGCCCAACCTTGAACCAGTTCCTGGAACCACTAAAATCGCTTTCAAGTTTGAAGTATATTTATTTTTTATTAGATATTACAATCACATGGTATTACATGAAAACAGCATAAAAGGATATAATCCAGAGAAAAACAAGCCTCCCTCCCCCACCTCTTTCATTCTGCTGCCTTGTTCTCCCCAGAGGAAGGCAGTGCTACCAGTTCCTTGTGTATCTTTCCAGAGATAGGCTACATCACCCATTGGAGTTTTGATTATTGGGGCTCACCTAACAAGGTCACATCCTGATGAACTTTTCTGCTTGGGAGGAGGAAGGATCAACTGCCCTGCTTTTTAAAAAAATTATTATTAATTTTTATGGAGTGTAGTTGACATAATTTTTTAGTTTCAGGTGTAAAGCAAAATGAATGTGATACATATACATATGTGCATACATGCTAAGTTGCTTCAGTCTTGTCCGACTCTCTGTGACCCCATGGACTATAGCCTTCCAGGCTCCTTGTCTATCCATGGGATTTTCCAGGCAAGAATACTGGAGTGGCTTGCCATTGCCTATTCCAGGGGATTTTCCCAACCCAGGGATCAAACCCTGTCTCCTGCATTGGCAGATGGGTTCTTTACCATTAGAACTACCAGGGAAGCCCACATATATTATATCCATTTTTTAAACATTTTTTTAGATTTTATTCCCATATAGATCAATACAGAGAACTGTCAACTCCCCAGCTTTGAACAGTCCTGAGAACAGGCAGCAGGTGACCAGAGAGAAACTCCCATAAGAACCCAGGTTCCAACTGTGTCTCCCCTTCCCCAACCTCCACATGTGCTATGTGGACGCTCAAGGCTGAGGTGAGGAAGGGCAGACAGCCTTGACCTCATTTCTTAGAGAGGAAAGCTGAGGAGCCTGGAGGCTAAGACTCAAGATAGTCCTGTAAAGCTGGGGCACCCCAGTGTTCCTCTGTCATCACCCCACCTCCTTAATATCTTCCCTTTGTCTTCCAAACAACCTTGAGTTCCTATCTCATTGGCACAACTAGACTATGGACGTCTCCAGGGCAGGGGCAAGGACTCTTCTTCTGCCCCTTCTAAGTTGAACTCTGAGCTGGACCCTGTGAGGCCCCTCTGCAGCAGCTGATGACATTGCCTGAAGCAAGTGAGAGAGGCAGCAGGCGTGCTGTTCTTGCAGGGTCACTCCAAGGCCCTGCAGGCTGCACCTGGACACACCCACATCCCTACCCACCACACGCCCTGACCCACAGGCCCCGTGCCTCACGAGTTTTCTTCTTACCCAGTTGTCTAGGTTAATGCCACTGCTCAGAAAGCAAGGCCGTGGATTGGCTCCCCAGGGATGGAATCATCCCGAGAAGGAATGCTGTGTACCGTGAACTGTAGAGAGTGCTGCAAATTACAACTGCGAGACAAAAAGATACTGTTCTTCCATGAAACGGGGTGCACTGTTCTCTGGCTGGAGACAGGTGACTTCCTCCGTCATCATCTCTCCCCTTTCCTCCCCACCCCACCCCTGTGATCCTCAGGCTTTCTCTGGGATTAGCCCAGGTCCATCTTCCAACCTTTTACGTAAAAGTTCACTTAGGTAAAGCAGGTCTCTCTCTCTCTCTCGACAAGTCACAAAGGGACTCCCCTGGTGGCCCAGTGGTTTATACTCCACGCTTCCAATGCAAGGGGTGAGGGTTTTATCCCTGGTTGGGGAACTAAGATCCCACATGCCTCATGGCATAGCAAAAAAAAAAAAAATTTTTTTTACATAAAGAAATAAAGGTCACAGAGTGCCCAGAGGGATCCTGTGCTTAGAAAGCAGGATAATAAGAAGGGCCAGTGGCTTTAGAAGGTATGAGTTGGACACAGCAGGAATAAGGGGAGACATTATTTATTTTAGAGAACAGACAGTATCTGCTGTGGCTATTGTATGAACTCAGGCTCAGCTCTAGGGTGGGTGTGAGGATGTCTGTGGGGTGAGGGACTCTGGGGATGGGGTGGTGGCAGAGAGGCCCAGGGACCAGAGGGCCTGCTGATTTGAGAGCACTGGAAGGCCTTGTTGCCAGAGGGAGAAAAACAGATGGAGGTGGGGCAGGTTAGAATGGGAATCAGAGAGGGAATCCTGCTTGGGGAGATAGGTGAAGAAATGGTGACTCCAAGGTCTGCCAGGTCAGGGGTCACAGAAAGGGACTCTTGGTGGCTCAGATGGTAAAGAATCTGCCTGCAATTCAGGAGACTTAGGTTCGATCCCTGGGTCGGGAGGACCCCCTGGAGAAGGTAATGGCAATCCACTCCAGTATTCTTGCCTGGAGAATTCCATGGACAGAAGAGCCTGGTGGGCTACAGTCCATGGGGTTGCAAAGAGTCAGATGTGACTGAGTGACGTGACTAACACTAAAAATCAAAGGACTTCTCTGCTCTGAGACCTGGCTTCCCTTCCTGCTTCCTCGTTCTAGCTCAAGGCACCACTATCCTGAGGGGCCAGGGCACTCTGTCTGGGCTCATATCTCGTCTGAGTCTCACCAGGCTCCGAGGAGACCAAAGCTCTATCATGGGATCTCAGGCCCCAGCTGCCTTCCTGGAATTCCAACCATGGTCTCCCCCACCAAACCTGCTCCCCTCCACCCTCCAGTGCTTCTTCCCTCTAGATTTCCATCACTGTGGCTGTGGGAGGTCAGGGGAACCTGACTGGGATTAGAGCATGGCTAATTAAAATAAATGGTTGAGTTTAACATTAAATTAAATGGAACTGGTTTGTTCAAAAATTGATCATTAAAAATGGTGGCCTTTCTTTCATGTAGCCATCATGACACCACTCCTCTTAGACACTGTGGACAAGATGCTAGTAGAATCACCCATGTGTATTTATGTATTTATTTTGTCTGTGCTGGGTCCTTGGTGCTGCACAGGGGCTACTCTCTAGTTGCAGTTTGGGGGCTTACTGCGATGGCTTCTTTTGTCATGGAGCACTTGGAATAAAAGTTATGACCAACCTAGACAGCATATTAAAAAGCAGAGATATTACTTTGCCAACAAAGGTCCATCTAGTCAAAGCTATGGTTTCTCCTGTTGTCATGTATGGATGTGAGAGTTGGACTGTAAAGAAACCTGAGCGCCAAAGAATTGATGCTTTGGAACTGTGGTGCTGGAGAAGACTCTTGAGAGTCCCTTGGATAGCAAGGAGATCCAACCAGTCCATCCTAAAGGAAATCAGTCTTGAATATTTATTGGAAGGACTGATGCTGAAGCTGAAACTCCAATACTTTGGCCATCTGATGCCAAGAACTGACTCATTTGAAAAGACCCTGATGCTGGGAAACATTGAAGGCAGGAGAAGGGGATGACAGAGGATGAGATGGTTGGATGGCATCACCAACTCAATGGACATGAGTTTGAGTAAAGTCTGGGAGTTGGTGATGGACAGGAAAGCCTGGCATGCTGCAGTCCATGGGGTCGCAAAGAGTCAGACATGACTGAGCGACTGAACTGAATGGGCTGTAGGGCACACAGGCTTCAGTAGCTCAGGGCTCTAGAGCACAGGCTCAGTAGTTGCGGTGCTGGGGCTTAGTTGCGCCATGACTTGACCCATGTATGTATTGATAGTGGGCCAAAAAATATATATATATTGATAGTGGGCCTTTGTCAATGATATGAGCAATAGCAGGAGTTCCCTGCTGGCCTAGTGGTTAGGATTCTGGGCTTTCATTGCCGTGACCCGGGTCTAATCCCTGGTCAGGGAACTGAGGTCCCGGAAGTCATATGGTGTGACCAAAAACAAAACAAAACGTATGAGTAACAGCAACACAAGGGTTCACGGCCAGTGAGCACACCCTCATTTGGCCTCTGGGTCTTTACTCTTTCGTGATTTCCCATTTGCATCACTGGCCGTTCCTTCTCTGTATATTTTTCTGGTTCCTGTTCACCTTCCTGACATCTAAACACTGGAGGGCCCCGGATTCAGTCCTTCTACCCTTTTCTGTCCTTATTCACACCCAGATGACCTCATTCAGGTTCACAGATTTAAGGTTCATCTCTCTATGCTGACAGCTCCTAAATTTATATCTTTAGTCTTGGCTGTCCCTTGAACTCCAGGTTTGAATACCCGACTGCCTACTCTAGGCCTTGACCAAGATGTCATAGACATGGCCATGATAGACAAGGCCAACATACTCCCTGAAACCAAAACTTCATTTCACACCCCCCGCCCCCCAAACCTGCTCGTTCCACAGCCTTCTCCAGATCAGTAAATGGCTACATGGCACCTTCATTCTTCCAGTGGTCAGGCCACAACCAGCTTAAGATTCTTCCTCGAGACTTTCCTGGTGGTCCAGTGGCTAAGACTCTGCCCTTCCAATATAGGGGGGCCTAGGTTCGATCCCTGGTCATGGAACTAGATCTTACATGCCGCAACTAAGAACCAGTGCACTCAAATAAATAATTTTTTTTTTTTTGTAAAGACTCTTCCTTGATGTGTTTCTTTTACTCACACTCCACAGCTGATATATCAGTAAATCCTCTTGGCTCTGTGTTTGAAATATATCCACCACTACCCCTGCTGCCACATCCCTACCCACTGATGTCTTCTTAAAATATATTTTAATGAACTTTTACATATTTATTTATTTCTGGCTGCTCTGGGTCTTTGTTGCTGCTCAAGGGCCTTCTCTATTTGCAGTGAGCCGGGGCTACTCTCTAGTTATGGTGGGTGGGTTTATTGTGGTGGCTTCTCTTGTTGTGGAGCATGGGCTCTAGAGTGCAGGCTCAGTAGCTATGGTAGTTGAGCTTAGTTGCCCTGCAGCATGCAGGATCTTCCAGGACCAGGGATCAAACCTGAGTCCCCCGCTTTGGCGAGCAGATTTTTAACCACTGGACCGCCAGGGAAGTCTATTACTGATCTCTTAACCATGACCTACCAGGCTCCATGTCATATGGCTCACTGCCCCGGTTTCACCTCCTTGCCCTGCCCCCTCCCTGCTCCTCAGACACCCCAGCCCACTCCTGCCTTGATGCCTTTGCACGTCTGGAATTCTCTCCCTGAGCATTAACTCAAGCTGGCTCTCTCATTTCCTTCTGGTCTCTGCTCAGATGGCACCTCTTCAGTGAGACCTCCCCAGACCATTTGATTTAAGATAGCCAGCTCTTGGGACTTCCCTGATGGTCCAGTGGTTAAGATTCCATGCTTACACTTTAGTAGGTGGCATGGGTTCAATCCCTGGTCAGGGAACTAAGATCCCTCATCCCACATTTTGCATGCCATTCAGTCAAAAAACAAAAATAAAACACACAAAAAAAGATAGCCAAGTCTCCCACCCTCTACACTTTGGTGGCTGGTGGTTTAGTCGATAAGTCATGTCTGACTCTTGCAACTCCATGGACTGTAGCCCACCAGGCTCCTCTATCCATAGGAATCTCCAGGCAAGAATACTGGAGTGGGGTGCCATGCCCTCCTCCAGGGGATCTTCTGACCCAGGGATCTAACCTGCATCTCCTGCATTGCAGGCGGATTCTTTAAAACTGAGCCAATGAGGAAACCCATGTGTGTGTGTACACATATAAAAATATTACTTATTTCTAGTTGTTTATTACCTAGGTATCTCCTCTAGAATATAAAACTCCATGAAAGAGGAGAATTTGAACTGTGTCCTGCCAGACTCCAGCATCTAGAACTGTGCCTGGAACAGAGTTCCACAGTTATTAAAGCTGTTGAATAAATCAGGCTTAGAGAAGGTAAATTTGCTGCCCAAGACCACACAACTAGTGAATGTAGAGATTCAGAAGGTTAACTCATTTGCCCTGGGTCACAGAGTGGAAGGGTGGGAGCAAGGTTAGGACTCCTCTAAATTAACCACAGCGTCTAACACTGTCCTTCTACCTCTCCATCCTCCCAAGGGCAATCATCCAGATTGTCCAACCACCGCCTCCCAGAACAATCTCCTGCCCTTCCGCCTCTCCCTGACTTCAGTCTATTCTGTAGAAAACATAATAAAGTTTATACTCTTTGTATAATCATAATACATAATACATGACCAGCCTAGAAAATAGGAAACTCTTTTTTTAAAGGAAAAAAGGAAAAAAAACAAATGTACCAGTTGTCCAGAATCCAGAGACCACCATGGTTGCTATGTTGCTATTTTATTCCAGTCTTTTCTATGATGTTTTTGCATAACAGTGATCATCATTAACACTGGGGCCACTAGTCACAAATCCCCGAGTCCACATTCAACATAAAAGAAGTGAAAGAAAAAAAAAAAGTGAAGGCATATAATGGGCCTAAAAAGAGAGGTCAGTTTTCATTCCAATCCCAAAGAAAGGCAATGCCAAAGAATGCTCAAACTACAACACAATTGCACTCATTTCACAAGCTAGCAAAGTAATGCTCAAAATTCTCCAAGCCAGGCTTCAATAGTACATGAACCGTGAACTTCCAGATGTTCAAACTGGATTTAGAAAAGGCAGAGGAACCAGAGATCAAATTGCCAACATCCATAGGATCAATCAAAAAAGCAAGAGAGTTCCAGAAAAACATCTACTTCTGCTTTATTGACTATTCCAAAGCCTTTGACTCTGTGGATCACAACAAATTGTGGAAGATTTTTCAAGAGATGGGGATACCAGACCACCTGACCTGTCTCCTGAGAAATCTGTATGCAGGTCAGGAAGAAACAGTTAGAACTGGACATGGAACAACTGACTATTTCCAAATAGGGAAAGGAGTACGTCAAGCTTATATATTGTTTCCCTGCTTATTTAACATATATGCAGAGTACGTTATGAGAAATGCTGGACTGGATGAAGCACAAGCTGGAATCAAGATTGCCAGGAGAAATATCAATAACCTCAGATATGCAGATGATACCATCCTTATGGCAGAAAGCGAAGAACTAAAGAGACTCTTGATCAAAGTGAAAGAGGAGAGTGAAAAAGTTGACTTAAAACTCAACATTCAGAAAGCTAAGATCATAGCATTTGGTCCTATCACTTCATGGCAAATAGATGGGAAGCAATGGAAACAGTGATAGACTATTTTCTTGGGCTCCAAAATCACTGCAGATGGTGACTGCAGCCATGAAATTAAAAGACACTTGCTCCTTGGAAGAAAAGTTATGACCAACCTAGACAGCATATTAAAAAGCAGAGACATTGCTTTCCCAACAAGGGTCTATCTAGTCAAAGCTATGGTTTTTCCTGTTGTCATGTATGGATGTGAGAGTTGGACCATAAAGAAAGCTGAGCACTGAAGAATTGATGCTTTGGAACCGTGGTGCTGGAGAAGACTCTTGAGAGTCCCTTGGATAGCAAGGAGATCCAACCAGTCCATCCTAAAGGAGATCAGTCCTGAATATTCATTGGAAGGACTGATGCTGAAGCTGAAACTCCAATACTTTGGCCACCTGATGCCAAGAACTGACTCATTTGAAAAGACCCTGATGCTGGGAAAGATTGAAGGTGGTAGGAGAAGAGGATGACAGAGGGTGAGATGGTTGGATGGCATCACCAACTCAATGGACATGAGTTTGAGTAAACTCCGGAAGTTGGTGATGGACAGGGAGGCCTGGCATGCTGCAGTCCATGGGGTCGCAAAGAGTTGGACACGACTGAGTGACTGAACTGAACTAAACTGAAAAAGAGAGGCAGGCTTTGGATAGAAGACACAAAGACAGGAAGTCTCCCTGGGTAGAGGCACGCCAGCAGAAATGGACAAGAAGGATCTGAGGGAGGGGAGAGAGGGGAAGGGGTGGCCAACTCAACAGGGACACTGGGACAAGTGAGACGTAGAGTCAGGTGGAGGAATGTGTGGAGGGCTACTAGCCACAGCTAGGTTGTGGTATCTGGAGTCATCAAAGGAAACCTCTAAGACTCCTGTGTAGGAGGCAAGGATACTGAAGGTAAGGAAACCATTTTCAGATAGAGTGTTCTTAGAGATAATTCAGAGCAGAGGTAATTGAGCTAAATGTAGAGGTCATAAGAAAGGGAGGAGTCAGGGATCACTCCCTAGGTGAGTGGCTGAGTGACTGGGTAAAAGGTGGTGGTTTTGGACTTCCTTGGTAGCACTGGATAAGAATCCATCTGCTGATGCAGGAGACATAAATTCAATCCATGGAAGATTCCCTATGCTGCGGAATAACTAAGCCCATCTGCCACAACAATAGAGCCTGTGTTCTAGAGCCTGGGAGCCACAGCTGTTGAGTCCGGTGCTGCACTGACCAAAGCCTGCATCCTATGGGGCCCTCGAGCCACAACTGATGAGCCCCTGTGCTGCAACTACTGAAGCCTGAGCGCCTAGAGCCTGTGTTCCGCAACAAGAGAAGCCACTGCAATGAGAAGCTGGCACACCACAGAGAAAGCCCACATGCAACAAAAAAGACCCAGCACAACCAAAATAAACAAATCAAATTTAAAAAGTAAAATTAAAAAGGGCAGTGGTTTTATCAAGACTCAGACAGAGGAGGGAGGTCTGATGGATGCAAATCTAGATGCTGAGAACTGGCAAGGAGCAGTTCTTGTTCAGTCGCTCAGTCATGTCTGACTCTTTGATCCCGTGGACTGCAGCATGCTAGGCTTCCCTGTCCTTCACCATCTCCTGGAGTTTGCTCAAACTCATGTCCATTGAATCAGTGATGCCATCCCACCATCTCATCCAGCTGCAAAGTCCTAAGAGAGAAGTAAACATAGAAGTTTCCTTGAGAAGGGGAGACTGGTGAGAGCGACAAAGGATAGAGAAATGAGCAGGACATTCTCCGGCCAAGACCCTCCAGACGCTGCCTGGCAGACTGGTCCTGCACTCCCCTGCCTGGTCTGAAGGGCCTTCCCTACCCCAGGCCTAGTTGCCTACCCTCCATCTTCCTTCTGCCTCTGCTCAGGATGATCCACTCCCAGTGGACTGGCACTTTCTCCAGCACTAACTGTCCAGTCACACCACTGAACCCAGGTGTTGGGCTGAAATATTCTCTGATGGGTTCCCACGTCTTGCTCCCCAGTCACACTCAGCTCCAGGGCCTCCTTGCTACGTGTGTCTGGAGCCACAGTCATGGGTACCCAGCAGAACCTCCACAAATGCCCCTCAGCTTGACTTCCTCTTTCCCCTCTTCTTTCAGCATCCAATCCCCGACCTGTTCAGTTTAATTCCCAGCCAATGGCAGAGCTTGACCCAGAGAGTTGCATGTAACTTTGTCCTGTTTGTGTCAAACACTGCTAACTGGGGCCGACTTAGCCATGCAAGGCTATTTCCAGTACAAATTCCTCCAACAACCACCCAGACTAGAGAATCCCTGGGTTGGGGAGGAGAGATTTTCTTAAAATGCAGATTCCTATTGGGTGGCCTAGGTGGGCCCTGTCAACAAAGGTCCATATAGTCGAGGCTATGGTCTTCGTAGTGGTCACAGACAGTTGTGAGAGCTGGACTGTAAAGAAGGCAGAGTGTCAAAGAGTTGATGCCTTCGAACTGTGCTGCTGGAAAGATTCCCAAGAGTCCCCTGGACAGCAAGGAGATCAAACCAGTCAATCTTAAAGGAAATTAACCCTGAATATTCACTGGAAGGACTGATGCTGAAGCTGAAACTCCAGTATTTTGGTCACCTGATTTGAACAGCAGGCTCATTGAAAAAGTCCTTGATGCTGGGAAAGATTGAGGGCAGAAGGAGAAGACAGTATCAGAGGATGAGATGTCTGGACGGCATTATTGATACAATGGACATGAACTTGGGCAAACTCTGGGAGATGGTAAAGGATAGGGAGGCCTGGTGTGCAGTCCATGGAGTTGCAAAGAGTCGGACACGACTGGGCGACTGAACAACAACAACAAGGTGGGTCCAAGATTTTGTGTTTCTAACAAGCCCGCAGATGATACAGATGGGCTAGACTTGGAGTCACAAGGACCTGGGTGCCTTTGGGTCATCAGTTTAATCCCTCTGGTCCCAGTTTTCTCATCCACCAAATAGAGCTCTGACAACGTCACTAGGTTACCACGGCATCAAATGTTAGTATTTGTGAAAATAAAACAAAAACCAGAGGCATTGAACAAATGTCAGGCATTGCCATCATGTATGGCTGCCAGGATGAATATGATAAAATACACGAAGGCCTTGGCAGGTATGTGGTAGATGTTGTGCTCTTTCTCCAGAGGCTACAAAGCATAATGATCTGATGCCAAGCAGAGAAACTGTTCCCAAATTTCAGGCAAGTGGTGCTGAAGCTGAAGCTCCACCTGCTGCGAACAGCTGACTCATTGGAAAAGATCCTGATGCGGGGAAAGATTGAGAGCAAAAGAAGAGGGCAGCAGAAGATGAGATGGTTGGATAGCATCACTGACTCAATGGACATAACCTTGGGCAAACTCCAGGAGATACTGAAGGACAGGGAAGCCTGGTGTGCTATAATCCATGGGGGTCTCAAAGACTTGGACTCAACTTAGCAACTGAACAACAAACAACAACAAACGGATTGCTCTGAGCTGGGTTTGGGGCAGGAGGATGGAAAGGAGGGAATTGACAGGTGCACACAACAAAGCTGAGAAACTGCAGACCTGGACCTCCCCCAGGGGAACCCACCCTCGGCCCCCAAAGCAAACTCTGTCCCTAGAAGCCAGTGAAAGCTCCTATGTTCAGTCCTACAAGCCCCACCAACTCAGCTCCTGGGTCTGCTTTTGGCTCATGACTTTTTTTTTTTTTGGCTGCACTGGGTCTTTGTTTTGGTGTGCAGGCTTTTCCTACTTGCGGTATGCAGGCTTCTTTTGTCATGGAGCCCTGGCTCTAGAGCTTGCGGGCTCAGTAGTTGCAGCATCTGGGCTTAGCTGCCCTGAGGCATGTGGCATCTTAGTTCCCCGACCAGAGTTGGAACCCATGTCCCTTGCATTGGATGGTGGATTCTTACCCACCGAACCACCAGGGAAGTCTGTCTTGACCTCAGTTTTTATGCTTGCCCTGATTGTCGACCCCTCTTACCCTAGGGATCTGGCATTGACCTTGACCACATTCCTCCTTCTCCTCCCACTGCCCCGGTCCTCATCTCCCCTGCCCTTGCCTCTGTCACACACCACTTCTGATGTCTGTAACAGACATCTATAGTGACTCCAGCCTATCCCAGGTGGGGACCCATTCTGCCCAGTCTGTGTGAAAGGTTGCACACCCACAGCTTTACAATGATGAGTGTGAAAGCCATTAGCAGTAGGGGGTGACTCCGCCATGGTGACTAACTGTGCCAAGGGAGAGGCAGGAGTGGAAAACAGTTCTAGGTTTCAAGCCTGGAAGAACGACAAGGTCAGTTTGGAGTACTGAACTCTGGGGCCAGCATTGGCCCGACAGCAAAGTGGAACTTTATCTCAGGCAGATGGATGTGTGGGTCTACAGTCACCGGAAAGGTTAGGGGGGATTGGGGTTTCAAAGGCACCTACATGGATGTAACGGCTGAATCTGTGCAGAGAGAAAAGAGCAGAAGACTAAGGACTAGACTTTAGGAAACGTGAAGCAAAAATAATTCTCAGGAGGAAGTTCCCTGGAGGTCCAGTGGTTAGGACCCCATGCTTCCACTTCAGGGGACACAAGTTCAATCCCTGGTCAGGGAACTAAGATCCCACATGCAATTTTAGTGGTGTGACCAAAAAATAAAAAATAAGACTCTCATCTGTTTGCTGTGTTTACTAGGGAAACGCACTTTGGAGGATGGGAACATTTTTTAAAAATAAATAAATAAGGAAAGCATACTTGATCCTGTCACAGATACATTTAGCAGTCGTGGAACCATTGGAAGCCCTGCGGCCACACTTTCTTCATTTCAGACAATCTCATAAGAACTTTAGATCTCACAGCACAAACTTCTCGAAGTCGGCCTGAGCACACGCCATGTGCAGATTCTAGTACTTTCTTAACCTTCTTGGTGTAAAGGTAAACGATTCTATTACTGGGGGAGTAGTTGGGTAGGATAGCCTATGATGATATGTCAAATGCTAGACATATCAAATGCTTTGATATATCATATGTCAAATTCAGACCCATGGTTTGAGTGCCTCCAGATCATGCACCCAGAGGAAAAAATTACATACATATATACATATATAAGTATATGTACATTTATATACAGGCCATGCTATGCAGCTTATGGGACCTTAGTTCCATGGCCAGGGATTGAACCTAGGCCCCTTGGTGGCTCAGACAGTAAAGAATCTGCCTGCAATGTGGGATATCTGGGTTCGATTCCTGGGTCAGGAAAATACCCTGGAGAAGGGAATGGCTACCCACTCCAGTATTCCTTTTTTTTTTTTTTTTAATTTAAATTAAAATTTTTATAATTTTTATTTAAAAATTTGTTTTTTAATTTAAATAAAAATTATAAACATTTATAATTTTTTTTTTCACTCCAGTATTCTTGCTTGGAGAAGTCCATGGACAGAGGAGCCTGGCTGCCGACAGTCCGTGGGGGACACGAATGATCAACTAACACTTTCATTTTCCCTACAGGGAAAGCACCAAGTCCTAACCGGTGGACGACCAGGGAATTTCCCTCCCAAAATATTTTTCGTTGTGATAAAATAATACACGTAATATAAAATTTACCCTCTTAACCATTTTTAAAGTGTACAGTTCTGTAAAGTGCATTCATATTGTTGTGCAACCAATTTCCAGGATACTCTTCATCTTGCAAGACTAAAATTCCATACCCATTAAACAATAGCTCCCTGGCCCCTCCCCCAGCCCCTGGCAACCACCCTTCTAGTCTGTCCCTGTGAAGTTGACCACTCCAGGAACCTCATATAAATGACATCATACATCGCCTTTTTGTGACTGGTTTATTTCACTTAACATAATGTCTTCAGGATTCATCCATATTGTAGCCTCTATCCTTTCATTCGAAGGCTGAGTAATAGTCCATTGCAAGCATATATTCACTGTATTTTGTTTATTCATTCATCCACCAATGCACACTTGAATGGCTTCCACCTTTTGACTATTGTGAACAATTCTGCTGTGTACATGGATACTCAAACATCTCCTCAAGACTTTGCTTTCAATTCTTTGGCATATTGGAATTGCTGTATCACACGCTAATTCTATTTTTAATAGTTTGAGGAAGCACATACTATTTTCCATAGTGGATGTACTATTTTATATTCCCACCAACAGTGTATGAGGATTCCAGTTTCTCCACATCTTCATTAACACTTTATCTTATTTATAGTTGCTATCCTAATGGGTATGATGTGGTATATCATTGTGGTTTTGATTTGCATTTCCCCAATCATATTCCTAGTGATATTGACCATCTTTTATTTATTTATTTATTTATTTTCTGCTTCGCATGGCTTGTGGCATCTTAGTTCCCCAACCAGATATTGAACCTGTGCCCTCAGCAGTGGAAGTGTGGAGTCCTAACCACTGGACAACCAGGGAATTCCATGAGCATCTTTTCATGTGCTTACTGGCCATTTGTATATGCTCTTTGAAGAAGTGTTTACTTAAGTCCAGGGTTCATTTTTTAAAATTTATTTATTTTTAATTGGAGGGTAATTGCTTTAAAATATTGTGTTTGTTTCTGCCATATATCAACATGAATCAGTCATAGATATACCCCAGTCCATTTTTAAATGGAATTGTTTGTTCTGTTTTTTGTTGTCAAATTTTAGTTCTTTATATACTGGATATTAACAGCTTATCAGGTATCTGATTCGTAAATAGCTTCTCCCATTCCATAGGTTGCCTTTTCACTCTGTTGATTGTGTCCTTTGATGCACAGATGTTTTTAATTTTGGTGTAGTCTCTATATATCTTACTTTTGTTGTCTGTGCATTTCGTGTTATATCTAAGGAATCATTGTCAAATCCTACATCATGAAGCTTTTAAACTATGTTTTCTTTTAAAGTTAGCTTTTAAATTTGGGTCTTTTATCCATTTTCAGTTAATTTTTAAAATATGGCAAAGGCACAGACTCTTTTGTTTAAAAAGCACACTGTTTTTCTCAATTATAAACTTCATGTTCATTGTGGAAAACTTAGAAAAACATATGCAAAACAAAAAAACATCCCTAGTCAGTGATCTGCAAATAAAACTGCTTAATCTATAGTGTTTGTTGATTTTTGTGGTGTAAATATTGCCCCTGTGATCAGTTTCAACAAACTTCAAAATGCAGAGTAGGAAAGAGATAGGCACAACTGGCTGTCACACTGCTGCTACTAATCCATCACCTTGCCATAGCCTATAGCTCATGTATGCGGCAGTCATTCAAAGGTATACAGTGGCTTTAGCCGTTTCCACTGCAGCGAGGGTCATGTGACTTAGTGACTTAATGCTGGCCAGTGAGATTGAGTGGAATTTTCAGTGGAATTTGGGGAAAACTCTCTGATAAATTTAACGAAGCTTGCTAATGAGGCCCTTCACTGCCTCCCTATTGTTTCCTTGTTTCCTGCCTTTGGATGTGATATTGTACGTGATACTTAGAGCTACTTAGATACTAAGAGATACTTAGAGATACTTGTGACTATGAGGGAAAGACTGTGTCAATTTTAGAGATACCAGTTCAGCACCTGGACTTTGTGGAACTGCAGAACTAAATCTTGGAAATGGCTGTGTTCAGATTCTTAAGTAAATAGCGCATTTTGGGGGGGGGGGGCGGTCAAGTGAGGGATTAGCATACTCTTTCAGGGCCAGGTAATAAATATTTAAGCAGACCACACAGTGTCTCTCACACCAATTCAACTTGACTATTGAACACATGCATGAACACAGCCATAGACAACATGGAAAGGAATAAACATGACTATGTTTCAATAAGACTTTATTATGGACACTGAAATTTGGATTTCATATAATCTTTCTTTATTGGAGTATAATTGCTTTAAAATGTTATGACAGTTTCTGCTGTACAAGAAAGTGAATCAGCTATAGGTATACCAATATTCCGTCCCTTTAGAGCCTCCCTTCCACCCCTCAGCCCATTCCATCCTTGAAAGTCATCACAGAGCACTGAGCTGAGCTCTCATACAATCTTAACATGTGACAAAGTCTTAATCTTCTTTTAACTTTTGTTCAATAATTTAAACATTTAAAAGCTATTTTTAGCTCTTGCACTCTACAAAAACAGGTAAATCCAGACTTTGCCTGCAGGGCATAGTTTGCTCACCCCTGGGTTAAGCTCCATTAGTTGGGTATTCTGTTATTGCAACTAAAAGCAGTAATAATGCTAGTTATAAAGGATTGTCCTTAAACACATATGATTGTCCTCATTCATTTGCAATCCCAGGGGAGTCAGAGATGCAGAACTGAATTCCCCCTTAGTTAGTTTTCGCTGATGTTAGTCAACACACACTAGAAAACACATTGAACATATTGAGACTGGGATAACGTAATTTGGAGCAAAAACTGGGACTCAGATATGCATGAGTGTCTCTGGCAGCTTTTTTGCCTGAGTGACTGAACAGACTTCTGGGAAAACTCTCATCCCAAAATATCAATGAGTTACTAATTCATGACCATCTTGGCCCAGTAGAGGAAAAAAAAACTCTGGTCATGGGAGGAGATGGGCACAGTGCATTTCAGACTAGAAATACACAAGTAGAAAAACATCTTTATTTTTCAAATTTTGGTGTGGCCAGAAGTAGCTTTAGGGCCCCTCCAACGAATGTAATATAATAGGGATGAACCAAGCCTTTCCTCTTTCTACAATAGAGCATTTTGCTTTGTTAGCTTAACAAAGTGCCAGCATTTTCCAGAAGCTGCTGATCCCAGAAGATGCCTGGTGGGGGCCTCAGGACAGTCCTAATACCAGAGAGGCCCCCATGTATTCTTTGAGCCACCTCAAAAGACTCCCAGAAATTCTGCATGAGCACTTTGCAGGAACTGGTGTTGCACAGCTAGTGTATAAGAGAGAATCAGGCTTGGGCATCGGGGCCGGGAGACAAAGAATGTATCTCAGCCTTCTTACTCGAGTCTCTCTTTGGAGACCCCACAGTGTCTTTCTGCCTGCTCCAGCTTGTGTGCATAAACTGTCTTCTCCCTCCTCTAACCCAGTAGCAGCAGAGAATCACAGGTTTCCTATGGGCACTCAGCTCCTACCCCAGGAATGGTGAAGGGCCTTTTCCTTCCTGTCCTATCCCTTGGTTTCTGCCTTCATTATGACTGACCAACAAGATGGGAAAAATAAAAAACTCCCAGATTCCAACCTTCTATTCTCTATCTCTGTGTGTGTGCTCAGTCACTTCAGTCGTATCTGACTCTTTGCAACCCCGTGGACTGTAGCCCACTAGGCTCCTCGGTCCATGGGATTCCCCAGGCAAGAATACTAGAGTGGGTTGCCCTGCCCTCCTCCAGGAGGTCTTCCCAACCCAGGGATAGAACCCACTTCTGTCTCCTGCATTGACAGGAGGGTTCTTTACCACCAGTGTCACCTAGGAAGTCCATTGTCTATCTATAATGGATCCTAAGGAACTATCCCTTTAGAGCCCCTTTCCTAGGAACTGCTCCTGCCCATCTCTGGGACTATAGGAGTTGCCATGTTAGTAAAATACGACTCCACCTCCTGCCACACTATTGGTCCTGACTGGGAAAAGAGTCTACTCCCAAGCCACTTGTGGTGCTTTACTCTCCTGGGCAAAATCAATCGGTCTAAGAGGTGTGTGCTCAATCTTTTAGTCGTGTCTGACTCTTTGTAACTCCCAAGGACTGTAGCCTGCCAGACTCCTCTGTCCATGGAATTTTCCAGGCAAGAATACTGGAGTGGGTTGCCATTTACTTCTCCAGGGGATCTTCCCAACCCCGTAATCGAACCCATGTCTCTTGCTTCTCCTGCATTGGCAGGTGGGTTCATTACCACCAGCACCACCTGGGAAGCCTGAGGTGGGGGAACACCTGACTAATGCTCACTTCCCTAGGTTTTGTTTTTTTTTTTTTGACCACACTACAGGGCATGCTGGCTTAGCTCCATGATCAGGGACAGAACCGACGCCCACAGCAGTGGAAGTGCACAGTCTTAAACACTGGACCACCAGAGAAGCCCTTTCCCCAGGGTTTCTGGACCAGGTTTGAAAGAATCAAATGTATTTCTCTACATAAATTTAAAACAACTAGGTAATCCCCTGGTGGTTCAGTGGTTAAGACTCTGAACTTCCACTGCAGAGGGCATGCGTTCAGTCCAAGATCCTGGCCCCAAGGCCACCCTATACAGCAGACCTAAAGAGTAGCCCACCAGACAAGATCAGATCAAAGGCACTGGGAGAGATTTCTTCCAGGAGATGAAACTGATAGAACACCATGTGTTTGAACACACTGGGAGATTCAATACCACTCTGATAGGAGTCGGGAGTTTGGGAATGAATTAGCAATAACTACACTGAAAACTCAGTTTGATCCCTGGGTCAGGTTTGATCCCCTGGAGAAAGAAATGGCAATCCACTCCAGTATTCTTGCCTGAGAAATCCCATGGACAGTGGAGCCTGGTGGGCCACAGTCCGTAGAGTCCCACGAAGAGTCAGACACAACTTAGCAACTAAACAACCAACAACAAAAACATTGAAAACCAAGCAAACAAAAAAGAAGATATTTAGTAACTCTGGGGATGATAGAATTGTACCATAAAAGGAAACTATTTCCATGCCTCGACTGAGGTTAGGGAGAAAGGAGTGGCAGTCAGTTTTCACCCTCCATAGTGAGGGGTCAATATATGGAGCCTAGAACTCTTTCATGGGTTCCAAGTGCAACATCACTTGATTTCTAATGAATTCTCTATACTCGCTTAAGATCGTCCGAGTTGTCTTCTGTTGCTTGAAACTGAAAAAATCATAGCTAATAGCCACATGATCTCTGGTGAGCTACTTCCCATCATTGGTCCTCAAGCTCCCCAACCCTGTAACAAGTCCCACTTCTTTGATTCTACACACTTTAAAAAAATTTTTTTATTTTTACTGTTTTAAAAATTATTTATTTATTTTTTGGTTGCACTGGGTCTTCGTTGCTGCGAGGGCTTTCTCTAATTGTAGCAAGCGGGGGCTACTCTCTAGCTGTGGTGCACAGGCTTCTCACTGCAGCACCGGCTCTAGGCACATGAGCTTCAGTAGTTGCAGCTCCTGGATTCCAGACTGCAGTAACTGTGGCACACAGGCTTAGTTGTGCCTCAGCATGCAGTCTTCTGCACCAGGGATAGAACCTGTGTCTCCTGCCTTGGCAGGAGGATTCCTATCCACTGTACCACCAGGGAAGTCCTGATTCTATACGTTTTTCAAAAGTCACTTTCTTCACCTCCTCTCTTTCCTACTTAGCCTTGCCACACCCATGAACCAAAACCTAACTTCCTTTGCGCAGGGAGGGGGGTGGGGTGTCCTAGTCTGTGTTGCGTCACAGTGAAAGATGTTGGGAAACCCTGAATGGAGGGAACCCGCTCAGGCAATCCCTGGGGGAGGGGGTGGAAGTCTGAGTTTCTTGGGTTTAGGTGCGATTCTACTGTTCCCCCATCTTGGACTTTCTCTTTGGATTGCCCACTCTTCAAATTGCGAGTTGATTTATTTATAAGTTTTATCTCACCTACATCTTAGACAAATTGGAATCAACTTTACAGAATTAATAACGTATTAATTGTGCAATTAACTAAACACAATTAAAAACTATAGACAAAAAATTCAATTAAAAACTACAGACCAGAACTCAAGTAAAAAAGTCAAAGAAATGACTGTTTTAAGGAACCTGTGATGATTAGTTGATATAAGGAAGTGCTAACTTTTGTTCCAAGTTTGTTGATAGGTGGGACAAAACAGAAATCACATAATTTTGCAGATGCTCCGTATTCAAAAAGTACTCACTGACTAATTGAATCATTCTTCATTATATTTGGCTACTTTTGGAAGAAAAAAAAAGCTAATAACAAACAATATGTTTCTTTTGAGGGTATAAGAAGTCTGAAGTCGGGAAATCAGGGCTAATAGGGCAACTTTCTGGTCATCAGAGACCCAAGATCCCTGTTGTTCATTATGTCTGTTGAAGCTACAGATACGATATTCCAGGTAGAAGTAATAACAAAGGGTGAGAAGGGTATTTCCCTTCTGTGTTTAAGGAAACTTCCAGGATGCCATAAGGAATACTTCCACTTAAATTTTAATGTGCTGGAACTTCCCTGGTGGTGCAGTAGATAGGAATCCTATTGCTCATGCAGGGGACAACACAGGTTTGATTCCTAATCTGGGAAGATTCCACATGCCTCAGAGCAACTAAGCGCTTGGGCCACAACCACTGAAGACCGCATGCCTTGAACTTGTGCTCCACAACAAGAGAAGCCACTGCAGTGAGAACCCCAAGCACCACAATGAAGAGTAGCCCCCACTCGCCACAACTAGAGAAAGCCCATGCACAGCAATGAAGACCCAGCACAATCAAAAGTAAATAAATAAAATTATTTTTACAAAATTAATGTGCTGAATGTAATGACATGAACACACCCAGCTACAAAGGAACATAGGAAAGTGTTTTAGCTGGGTACGCTGCTACCCCAATTGAGATGTTGAAGGAATAATGAGGTAGGCACCTAGCAATTTCTGCTGCAAATACTCACTATGTGTCAGGTGCTTCTGGGCCCAAGAACTACAAAGATGAAGATGATACAGTCCCTGCTCTTAAGGAACTCACAAGATTTTAGGAAGGCCTACTTTGGCCACCTCATGCGAAGAGTTGACTCATTGGAAAAGACCCTGATGCTGGGAGGGATTGGGAGCAGGAGGAGAAGGGAACGACAGAGGATGAGATGGCTGGATGGCATCACCGACTCGATGGACATGAGTTTGAATAAACTCCGGGAGTTGGTGATGGACAGGGAGGCCTGGCGTGCTGCAATTCACGGGGTTGCAAAGAGTTGGACACGACTGAGCGACTGAACTGAACTGAACTGAATATTATATAGGGTTTCCCTGATAGCTCATTTGGTAAAGAATCCGTCTACAATGCAGGAGATCCCGGTTTGATTACTGGGTTGGGAAGATCTCCTGGAGAAGGGATAGGCTACTCACTCCAGTATTCTTAGGCTTCCCTTGTGGCTCAGTTGGTAAAGAATCCATCTACAATGTGGGAGACCTGGGTTTGATCCCTGGGTTGGGAAGATCCCCTGGAGAAGGGAAAGGCTACCCACTTCAGTATTCTGGCCTGGAGAAACCCATCGATTGTATAATCCATGGGGTCTCAAAGAGTTGGACATGCTACAACGTAAAAATTTTGATGTGAACATTTGTAAAGCTCTGTGGGATGAGAAATAAGGTTGCAATGAACTCTATCTAGAGAGACAGGGAAGATTCCTAGAGAAGATGAAAATTGAACTGCCTCTTAATTTTTTTTTTCTCTTGTTTTGTTTTTTTTTTTCTGGGTTTTGTTTATTTGTTTGTTGTTTTTGAGTTGTTCCTTAAACAGAATAGAAATCCAGAGCATCAGAGAAAGCATTCCAGGGGCAAGAAGGAGCATGTCTAAAGAGAAACATTAAAACAGATGGCTTCTTTGGGCATAATTTTGATTTGTTTTGCATATCTTTAAAATACGGTTAGGGTCTTCCTCGGTGGTGCAGTGGTTAAAATTTCACCTTCCAATGCAGGGGGTGCTGGTTTGTTCCCTGGTTGGAGAACTAAGGTCTCCAACTAAGAACTCCTGCCTTGGAGTGCAGACAAAAACTTAAATAATAATAATAAAAAATAAAACAGAGTTGTCAGAGTCCTGATAGAAGATAAGGCCAAAATAAGGTGATAAAAGGTCACCAGAACCCCATAGAATGAAGGTTGGTCTTTGTGGAGAGAATAGGAAGCCATGCAGGTTTATAAGCAGGGCTATCATGAAATCAGACCCTATGTTCAAAAAAGAACAATGGAATGAGAGAAATAATGAGCTAAAGCAGGGTTCGGGGGAGCGGGACATGGGACGCACAGTGACCGATTTAGGGCCAAGCTAACAGTTCAAGTGATCTGTATTTCTAACCTGAGCTAGGCAAGGGATCACATGGGGATGGGAAGGAGAGAAAGGCTTAGAGAGACTAAAGCTGGCTTATCATAGGTTAGATGTGGAATGAGGAAAAAGCAGACAACCAGAGGATTCTCAGGTGTCTAGTTAATGGGGTTTATATACAAACATACAGACAAAAATAAAAATGAAAGTGTATGTTTGTTTTTGTGTTTGGAGGTGAGAAACAGAAAGTTTCACAGAAGATGGAAATACCTACAATAGCATTACAAAAAGTGGGATCACATTTTTCTTTTAAACAAAGCATGACATTTATCAGGAGAAAAAACTTGAAGGAATTCTTGAACTTCAGAAAATGTTTCTTGATACCAAAATATGCAGCTTCCTAAAAATTGTCCTTTTTCTTAAAAAAGGATAACATTATGATTTTAGAGTCATTTTTAAAAACATGTTTCAGTTTTAGATAATCGATTGACTTCCAGCCAAGACCACATGAGGAAATCAACACATATATATTCTTCCATCTCCTCTCCCCTTGCCTCCTCCTTTTATTAATAATTTTGTTGGTTGTATCATCTTCACATAGGAAAGATGAATGATATTTACATTCCATTCTTTTACCACAATTCCCATAGCTGTTTGATTGGTTCTATATTTAAGTGGATCTGCTGCTCATTACTGTTCTTTTACCATGACTTTTCCATTTCTATTTTTGGAGTCAACTCTTCATTTTGTCATCAGGTGGTCTTTTTTTTTTCATATTGGTCTCATGGATTCTTGCATGTTTCAAAGGGCCTGTGTTTTTATACTTAAAAAGGGCAAATTGGGTAAAAATTCTTGGCTCATTCTTTCCCTCAGATCTTTTTAGGTCTTGCTTTTTGTTTTCTGACATTGAGTTTTGCTTTGGGAAAAGCTTAAAGATAACTGACCTTACTCTTTGTTCATGACTTACTTCTACTTGGACATACTTAAAATTCTTTATCTCTAAATTTCAGCAACTTCATCAATACATACCTTAATTGCTGTATTGTTTAGGATTTAAACTCAGACAGAAACTCAAAGTAATAGTGGTTTTAAGGGAGAATGTATTTGTTTCTCATTCAATGATGTAAACTGATACAGCAGCAATGCTCTAACGAAACTGTTAGGGACTCAGGCTCTTTCTGTTTTGTTTTTCTACTGTCCCTAGGGTGTGGTCCTTGTCCACAAAGACCAACGTGAATATTCCAGCCAATAGAAAGAGGACAAGAGAAAGGGAAGAGCACATTCCTTCCCTTTAAGGATATACCCAGAAGTGTATGCACATATGCTAAGTTGGTTCAGTCATGTCTGACTCTTTGCGGCACTATGGACTCTAGCTCACCAGGCTCCTCTGTCCATGGGATTGTCCAGGCAAGAACACTGGAGTGAGTTACCATTTCCTCCTCCAGGGGATCTTCCCACCCCAGGGATTGAACTTGTGTCTCTTTTGTCTCCTGTATTGACAGGTGGGTTCTTTACCACTAGTGCCACCTGGGAAGCCCAGAAGTGTAAATATTAATCTTTCTCACATCCCATTGGTCAGAACTTGGTCATATGACCCTATTTAACTGCAGGGAATACTGCAAAATATAGCCTTCATTCTCAATGACTATATATTCAGCTAAAAAAAAAAAAACTACAATTATGGAAGAAGGGAGAATTAATACTGGAAAAAATTAGCAATCCTTGTTATGATCCATCTGTATCAGTTTTTCCCTAGGATATGGTCTGTCCTTTCAATCTGTAGACGTAAATCTTTGTTTCAGGAAATTTTTCTTCTATAGCATCTGTGAATATATTTTCTATTCTATTTATAGTTTTCTACCTTAGGAATATGGGTCTTTTTTATTTTAATCTTTGTGTTTAAATTCTAATTCTTTGTACATGTCTTCAATTTGAATAATCTTTCCTCCAAATATTTTTATAAGGCTTTTTTCTGTTTCACTTTGTTTTCATTTGTGTTCTCAATTGTATTCATTCAGAAAACCTTTTCAGTTCTATTTATTCCAGTTTTTATTGCTCCTAATATAATAGTTACCCTGATGAAGCTGTTTTTTTCTTCCTTTCTTTCTAAACTAGGCCAGTCTGCTTTCCATCTCGTTCTGTGCCCTTGGAATCTCTTCTTTGCACTCTTGCATCTTTCCTTGAGTGCTCCTGTCAAGGAGAGACTATTTCAACTACGTTCTTTGAGGTCATGGAGAATTATTCACTTGACCCTGCTTCCTGAAGAAATCCCTCTTCTTTTCTTTTTAAAATTTTATTTATTTTAATTGAATTATAACTGATTTAAAATGTTGGGTTACTTTTTGCTGTAGAGCAAAGTGAATCAGTTATACACACACCTATACATCTTCTAAATATTCTTCCCCATTGTGGTTTATCCCAAGATATTGAAAATAGTTCTCTGTGCGATACAGTAGGATCTTGTTGTTTATCCATCCGACATGTGATAGTTTGCAGCTGCTAATACCAAACTCCCAATCCTTGCTTCCCCCAACCCCTCCTGCTCGGCAACCACTAGTCTGTTCTCTATGTCTGTGAGTCTGTTTCTGTTTCATAGATAAATTCATTTGTTGTCACATTTTAGATTCCACGTACAACTGTTATCACGTGGTATTTGTCTTTCTCCTTCTGACTTATGAAGTAATCCCTCTTCTAGCGTGTTTTTCATCTGCTTTTCGCTTACTTGTCTCTCCTTTGTGAGGAGGAATGGCCACTTAAGATCTATGAGCAGATATTTGCTGTAAAGGTTTTTTTTTTTTTAGTTTACTTTTTTTAAAAAATCACTATATTTAAGTAAAAAATGAAGGTCAGCAAAAAAAAAAAAAAGATCTATGAGCAGAGTAAGGAAGGGGGACTTGAGAGGTTCCACCATTCAAGAGACAGATTTGACTTTTTTGGTCCCATTTTTAACATTGTGATACTGCCAGGCAGATATATACACAATTTTTCCTTACAATATGAGATGACAATATACATACTGTTTTGTATTCTGTTTCCTTCATGTCATATATCACAAAAATGTTTTTATATCATTAAATATATTTATCCCACATTATTAAAGCAGTTTCATTGCATTCAATTGGCATGATGTATCATATTTTGTAACCTAATCTCTATTGGTGGACAATAGAGACAATCCCATTGTTTCCAGTAATTTATCATTGTAATCAAACTTGCATAATTTCAAATCTCTTTATTGTGACTCTCTAGATTTAAAGCTAAAGTTGTGAAGGATCTCCTAGGTTCTCACTCTGTCTCTTTTTTATTGAGATATAATTCAGTTCAGTTCAGTCGCTCAGTTCAACTCTTTGTAACCCCATGGACTGCAGCATGCCAGGCTTCCCTGTCCATCACTAACTCCCAGAGCTTGCTCAAACTCATGTCCATCGGGTTGGTGATGGCATCCAACCATCTCATCCTCTGTCATCCTCTTCTCCTCCCGCCTTCAATCTTTCCCAGGATCAGGGTTTTTTCCAATGAGTCAGTTCTTCACATCAGGTGGCCAAAATATTAGAATTTCAGCTTCAGTATCAGTCCTTCCAGGACTGAATTTTCTTTAGGATTGACTGGTTTGATCTCCTTGAAGTCCAAGGGACTCTCAAGAGTCTTTTCCAACACCACAGTTCAAAAGCATCAATTCTTCGGCACTCAGCTTTCTTTATAGAAATAATTCACATGCCATTAAATCTATCATTTAAGAGTACGCTTCTGTGGAGTTTCCCTGGTGGTCCAGTGGTTAAGTTCCATGCTTCCAGTTCGAGTGGTGCAGGTTTGACCTCTGGTCAGGGAACCAAGATCCCACGTGCTGTATGGAGCAGCACTGAAGATCATAAATAAATAAATGTACAACTGTGTACTTCACAACTGTATAACTCAGTGGATTTTAGTATATTCACAGAGTTGTACAACTACCACTATCTATTTCCAAACATCTGCATCACCCCAAAAAGGAGCCTCATATCGATTAGCAGCATCCTTCTTCTGTCCTCCTAGCTCCTGGCAACCACTAATCTACTGTCTGTCTCTATTTATATGCCTATTCTGTACATTTCACATAAGTGGAATTATATAATAGTAGTCCTTTGTGACTGGCCACTTTCATTTAACATCATGTTTTCAAGGTTCCCTCACATTGTAGCATGTATCAGCGCTTAACTCTTTTTATGGCCAAATAATATTTTATTGTATTAATATACATATACACTTTGTTTATCCATTCATCAGCTGATGGACATTTGGGTTGTTTCCACCTTCTTGGATGTTATGAAAATATTGCTATGAACATTTGTATACAAGTTTTTGCATGGACTTTTAAAGATTTTTTTTATTAGAGTATAGTTGATATACAATGTTGTGCTAGTTTCTGCTGTTCCACAAAGTGTATCAGTTATACATCAACATACATCACTCTTTTCTTAAGATTCTTTCCCCATACAGGTCATTACAGAGTACTGAGGGGAGATCCCTGTGCTACATAGTTGGTCCTCATTAGTCATCTATCTTGTATTAGTAGTGTGTATTTGTCAATCCCAGTCTTCCAATGTATCCCTCCCCTCCCCTGGACATGTATTTTTCTCTTTTTAGTTTTGTTTATTTATTTTTGGCTGTGCTGGGTCTTTGTTGCTGCTTGGGCTTTTCTCTAGTTGCGGCGAGTTGGGGCTCCTCTCTAGGTTTTGGGTTTCTCATGGCGGTGGCTTCTCTTGTTGTAGAGCGCGGGCTCTGAGGTGCATGGACCTCGGTAGTTGAGGCTCCTGGGCTCTAGAGCACAGGCTCAGCAGTTGTGGTGCACCGGTTTAGTTTCTCCAAGGCATGTGGGACCTTTCCAGATCAGGGATCAAGCCTGTGTCTCCTGCATTGGCAGGTAGATTCTTTACCACTGAGCCACCAGGGAAGCCCTGGACATATGTTTTTAATTCTCTTGGGCATACAGCTACTAGTGTAATTGCTGAATCGTACAGTAGGGCAGACGTATTCTTAATCTTTGTGATTCTAATTCTACATGACATCAGCAACATCTTTCCGATTTAGTTTCTATACACTGAATCTACAGTTTCCTGCTTGGTCTGGTAGTCACCTTGCTTTAAGGGGTGGAGGAAGGGGCCTTTGATCTATCTTAATGTTCAGCTGTTTTCACCCTATGTCTCTTGACCCACTTTACACAGTACTGCTTCATAGGGTCAGCAGACAGTTAAAACGCAATCTTCCTCCACTGGGCTAATTTCGGTGCCTCTCTCTACTCCATCTCTGTCTTTCAAAAACTGGTTGAAATCTCCCCTCTTCTGATATCTCCTGACTCCTGTGGGGGTTAGGCCCTTTTATATTCCTTCAGTATCATTTTAGTAGGGTTTTGGGGGAGGGAAGTCAAAAAACAAATTTCCAGTTTGTTTAACCGGAAGTTGCACTAATTATGCATGTCTTTCTGGTCATGGCTCATCTTTGAAAAAGACCAGCTATTTGTTAAAAATTAGTTTAGAAAAAGATGAGGCAAGGGATCTGGACAGACAACAGTTTTAAACTGACCTTTTCTCTTAAACACGGTATCAGCAAATTTGTTTTCTTCCTGGTTTTCAAGATCAAGGGAATCAGTGTGGTAATACTCCCTAAGACAGCCTTTTTCTTAGTCTGTTTGGGCTGTTCCAAAATATATATATATATATATAATAAGCTGGGTAGCTTAACCAACAAACATTTCTCAGTTTTGGAAGCTGAGAAGTCCAAAATCAAGGCACCAGCAGATTTGGTGTCTGGTGAGAGCCTGCTTCCTGGTGTACACACTGCTGTCCTCTCACTATGTCCACATGGGGCAGAAGTGGTGGGGGAGCTCTGGGGTCTCTTTTACAAGGGCACTAATCTCATTCATGAGAGCTCTACCCTCATGACTTAATCACCTCCCAAAGGTCCCACCTCCAAATATCAGCACACTGGGGACTGGGTTTCAACACAAGCACTTTGAGGGGACACAAACATTCAGTGTAGAGCATACTTTCCCACACCGTTCCCTCATTCCCCACTCCCATCTCCCCTTCTCCCAGCAGGTCCCCTCAGCTAAGAGTCAGGGACATGAATAATTAATATGATGCTTATGCATGCCTTCTCCATTACTTCCACTTCCCCAATTCCTATGTCCTATGGGGTGGAGTTACTTCTCTGGAGTCTTTCCAGCTGCTCGCCTTATGGTTCTAAACAATGGGACCATTAAGATGAGCCTTCCAGAACAGTGTCCTTGCCTTTACCTGACAGTATACAGCTTCCTTATGTCACTGAAGCTGGAGACAGGTACAAGAATGTTCAGTACTGAATAGCAAAAAGCTGGAAATGTACAAATGACTGATACCAGGGATAGATAAGTACACATATTCATACAATTCATATTCATACACATACTCATACAATTCAACACATATTCAACACAATCTGCCAGCAAAAAATGAGTGAATTATAGGTGTGCACAGCAGTATAGATGGGTCTCAAAAACATACTGTTGAGTGAAAAAAAGTAACTCACAAGAAGAATATATACCATTAAGTTCAATAAAATGCAAAAACTTTCCCAAATTAAAATATATTGCAAAGGAAAATATTCATAAAGAGTAAAACTCTAAGAGGTACAAACTATTATGTGTAAAATAAAGTACAAGGATATATTGTACAACACATGGAATAGAACAAATATTTTATAGTAACTATAAATGGAGCATAATCTTTAAAATTTGTGAATCACTATATTTTACAGCTGTAACTTAAGTAGTATTGTACAACCATACTTCAATTTTTAAAAGGGAGAGAAAAAACTTTAAAAAGAGCGAAAAAAAGAAAAAGAGTAAGCTTCTAAAGAAAACTAAGGGAATGATTAAGTAAAAATTCAGCAAAATAGTTACTGCCTGGAGGGAGAAAAAAAGGGGTGTGACTGCGGAAGTCCACATAGGACCTTCTAAAGCACTAGTTAAATTGGATTTTTAAAGCTGGTTGGCAGGTACATTTTATTATTATTGTTAAACTGTACATATATGTTAAGTACATTCTTTTGTTTACATGATATTTCATTAAAAAAAATGGAGAGATTGCTTTCTTCTATTCCTTATCATTTAAAAATGGAGTTGCAAAAAAAAAAAAAATGGAGTTGCTTCTCTTCACTCTTTGGAGGGTTTTAAGTGTGAGGAGAGAACTAAAAAATGCTTCCCCCATATGTTTTATCAATGACTCCTCTCTCCAGGGATCTGAATAACTCACATACACAGTGTGTGAAGGCACAGGGCATTATGGGCCTTGGATTTCCATATAACACTGTAGACATCAGTGTCTACGTCAAGAAGTTTCTGATTTCCAAATGGTTTAGTTTTGAAACCCTTGAAAGGAAAATGGCTTTCATTGAAAGATGGCTTGTGTATTTGTTTGGAGTGTTGATGCAACAGGGACAGAGGAAGAAGCTAGGAGGAGCTCACCTCCACCAGGGGCTTCCCTAGTGGTTCAGATGGTAAAGAATCTGCCCGCAGTGAGGGAGACCTGGGTTCAATCCCTGGGTTGGGAAGATCCCCCAGAGAAGGGAATGGCTACCCACTCCAGTATTCTGCCTGGAGAATTTCATGGACAGAGGAACCTGGAGGGCTACAGCCCATGGGGTCGCAAGGAGTTAGACATGACTGAACAACTAAACGACAAATGACGACAAGCGATTTTTTACCTCCATCTGGGCCTTGCTGACTCCCAGAGGGAGAGGAGTACAGAGAGTGGAGCAGGAGCCTGGGAGAAGAGGTGGTCTGTGGAGAACTGACTGACCCACGGCAAGGCCGGCTTGATCCAGGGCCTGAGTGGACCCATAACTACCCCAAAATGACATGACGCCTGTGGGAAGGGTCAATGATACCTTTCCCTACTCAGAAGCTGGATCTGTTCATGCCAGAACAAATTGTAAGTTGAGCGCCAAAGGCTCTAAGTCATGGCCTGGAAGAGCCTGCATGTCAGAGCTTGGTGAATAGACAGGGATGGGGGTGGAGTAGTTACCAAGAGAGGTCGGCAGGGCAGTGCTGGGGAGGGAATGTGGACTTTATCCCAGGCAATGAGGAGCTGTTAAAGGGTTTAAGTCAGCAAGAGGCAGGATAAGATTTGATTGAGAAAATACATAATGAAAAAAAATGCTAGTAAGGCTTCAGGAATTCACTTAAAGCAATCTGTACTGTATGAATCACATCAGCATCTATAATTACAGTAATGTCCATATGTGGGCACAATATGTTTTCATTCTACATAGAACACTTGGTGTGCATCAGGATTCAGAGACCATTTGCAAAATTCTGTGCCCACATCCTCTACTCCCAGGGCTAGGCTGTGGGGTTTCCCTGGTGGCTCAGATGGTAGAGTCCACCTGCAATGTGGGAGACCTGGGTTCGATCCCTGGGTTGGGAAGATCCCCTGGAGAAGGGAATGGCAACCCACTCCAGTATTCTTGCCTGGAGAATCCCGTGGACAGAGGAGCTTGGCAGGGTGCAATCCATGGGGTCGCAGAGAGTCAGACACAACTGAGTGACTAACACTAGTTAATGTTAATATTAAAACTGTTCTTCCTGACAGCAATGAACAGCTACTTCAGCTTCTTTCCTTAAGCTGGGGAGACCATGTCCCTAACACTAGCAGGAATGTTTGCCTTCCCATTTCCTATAAGGGTAACAGACATCTAAGTCATGTAGTAGCTGTTACTTTTAACCACTTAAATATAAACCCCCAAACAGGAGAGGAACTAATACCCAACACATATTTACACTAATTAGGATTGTTAGCAAAACTAATAACTAGTATTATGACACCAGTCTTGAATTTGCCTGACTGACTCTTTTAATCCTCACAACGTCTGCTGAGGTAGTTGTTATTGCCATTGGTATTATATAATCTTAACTATAAACTTAATTATACAATCTTTCATTCAGTACTCACATGCTGTGGCATGATAAAGTCAAGGAGAGCAGAGAGTACGTCTGTCATGTTTCCTCGTGGAGCCTTCCCTGGTGCCTAGAACAGTGCCGGGCACATGGTAAACATTCAAAATGTGTTTGTTGAGCAAATTTTGAGTCCCCCTTTTACACAAGTGACGACACCAAAGCTTAGAGATCTTAAATAGCTTACCAGCTATTAGGTCAGCAGCTAATCCCAAATCACATCTGTTGGGCTTCGTCTTCTCACTGGCTCCCAAATCGTCAAATATTTTATAAGGATCACATAGTTTGTCAAGTTCCTAGCAATTAAACAGAAGGCTATTGAAAGATTAATTGCCACCTTCTAAGAAATCTTAACCATTTTGAGAACATAAGGCAGAATTTAGAGGTGAGCAGGAGGAGAATGGCTGTGTTTAAACTTGTCATGTTTTAGAAAGATCTTACATTGAGAAATTCACACCTGGCATTTGAGAACAAAAGCTGGCACAGAACTTGAAGGAAGTACTGTTAGGAATTTTCCCAACTAAATCTTCCTAAGCTTATTATCAATAAAGAGGGTGTTTTCATTTAAATAGAGATCATTATGGCTTTATAGCTCTTTCTCCTCAACTGCAACTTCTATTGGGCCAGAGTTCCAGTTTTCATGGGTCACTTGGTATTCATCATTCTTACCTTACTTGCTTGAAACAGCTGGCCAAAGAAGTCTGGGTCCTGATTCCAGCTCTTTCCCCACACCCAGATTGGCCTGGGAACAAATTCTCTTATAAATTTCTCAATAGTCCACGGCCCCTGGAGGAAGCATAGAAAGATAAGATTACCTTTTCCCATAGAAAGGGTATTGAAGCAACTTGTACAGGCTACCTCTGGTGAGAGAGGGAAGTTAAGTCTCTGAGAAAAGACTCCATTGGGTGTAACAAGTCCTGTCCTATTCCCACTCCAATTATTTCTAGGCAGGAGTCCAGCCCAGGCTGTAAGGCAGACCCTCAGCCAGACGATGCAAGAGCAACTGATGTGTGAACGGACAGGTATTAATATTTACCCCAATCAAGAGAGAGTCCAGACCCTTTCCTGGTTCTGTCATCCAGAACGTGCCTAGACAGGAAACTGCAGAACACGGGCTTAAGACAACTGACTTTCTCTCCTCGCTGCAATGTGGGTAGTGATCAGAATGCAAAGGTTTCGGAAACTTGAATTTTCTGTAGTTTCAGTAACTAACGTTGCATAGCTTTTTGATGATCTCAGAACCATTTCTTTTGTTTTTTAAACTGTATTTATTTATTTGGTTGTGCTTGGTCTTCATTGCTACCAGCAGGCTTTCTCTAGTTGTGGCGAGCCAGGGCTTATTCTCCAGTTGCGGTGCACAGGCTTCTCATTGCAGTGGCTTCTCTTGTGGCACAGCATGGGCCCTAGAACGCAGGCTTCAGTAGTTGCGGCACACGGACCTAGTTGCTCCGAGGCATGTGGAATCTTCCTGGACAGGGAACAAACCTGTGTCCCCTGCATTGGCAGGTGGATTCCTAACCATTGGACCAGCAGGGAAGTCCCTCTGAGCCATTTCTGATGTGCAAAGTATTTTCACACACACCTTCTACTGAGGTAAGCAGATCAATATTATTATTCATAAATTAGAAATGGACAAAGAGATTATGTTATTTGTCCAAAGACATATCATTCTCCCCAAAACCAGCCTCCTGGTGGACTGTTGCTCAGTCATGGTGTTTGGCTTTTCTCCCTCTTCAAGTCAATCATCTACTATTTTTACATCATGAGTTCTCAACCTTTCGTGTACCATCACTTAGAGAATCTAATTTGCAAGAGAATCACATTTGCAAGCACGTGCGGGCACATATATAATTTTGTATTAACTCTCAGGACTCTCAGAGATCCTCTGAAGACCATGGACACAAGGTTGAGAATCTTTCTTCTAGAATTAATATGTATGAGACCGAAAGGACGTAATTACCAAATGTAGTAACGAACTATATTGTCTCGTTCTGAAATTCAGCTACAGAACACATCTCAGGGACCGCCAGAGAAATTTGAATATGGAATATATATATACTAAATTTCATTAAGGAATTTTCTCAGGTGGTATTAGGATAATTTTCTTTGATGTGATGATGGTGTTTATTTATGAGGATGCTTAAAGATTTTTAGGAGATAGTATTTGTTTCCTGATATTTATTTATTTATTTGGCTCATGATTATTATTTATTTATTTAATAATCCTGATTCTTATTAATTTATTTATTTGGGTCTTAGTTGCAGTGCACTGGTTTAGTTGTTCTGCAGCATGTGGGGTCTTAGTTCCCCAATCAGGGATCAAACTTTGCCCCCTTCATTGCAAGGTGGATTCTCAACCACTGAACCACCGGGAAAGTCCCAGTGCTTAAGTATTGAGAGGTGAAATATCATGAAGTCTGCAACACATTTTCAAATGGTTCAGAAAAAATATAAAAAGATACAAGATTTAATAATATGACATTTGCCAATATTACATCATTTTTAATCTATAAGAACAGCAATTACATTTGATTTAACCTAGTTTACAAAGAACATATAGCAAACTATTAGTAGTTTAACCTTGGTGGTGATATATGCATGTTCACTGAAGAGTTCTTTCAACTTTGCTGTACATTGGAAAGTTTTCATAATAAAATATTGGGGTAAAAAGTTTCTGTTTGTGGTATCTTTCAAATCTGCTCCTCTGTTAGTTATCTATTCCGATGTAAGAAATTACCCGCAAATTTAGTGACTTAAAACTACAAATATTTCTAGGTAAATTGAAAGCAGAGACTTTCCAAAAGAATTGAAAGCAGAGACTCAAAGAGATATTCATAGATCCACGTTCATAGCATCATTATTCACAATAGCCAAAAAGCAGACACAACTCAAGTGCCCATCAGTGGATGAATGAAAAACCCAGGTATGCTATACATACAATGGAATACTGTACTTCAGCCTTAAAAAGAAAGGAATTCTAACACATGCTATAGCATGGATGAACCCTGAAGACACTGTGCTAAGTGAAATAAGTCAGTCACGAAAGGACAAATAGTGTTTGATTCTACGTGTATGAGATAGCTAGAGTAGTCAAATTCATAGAGATAGAAAGTACAATAGTGGTTGCCAGGGGCTGGATGGGAGAATGAGGAGTTAGTATTTGATGGATTTGGAGTTTCAGTTTGGGATGATGAAAAAGTTCTGGATATGCATGTGCTGTTGATTGCACACTATAACTATACTTAATGGCAATGAACTATACATCTATAAGGGTTAAACTGGTAAATTTTATGTTGCATATATTGTACCACACACATCATCAACCCACAAACAAAACATATATCGTCTCACTGTGTGTGCATGCTAAGTCACTTCAGTCATGTCCAACTCTGCGACTTTATGGACCGTATGCACCAGACTCCTCTGCCCATGGGATTCTCCAGGCAAGAATCCTGGAGTGAGTTGCCATGCCTTTCTCCAGAGGATCTTCCCAACCCAGGGATCGAACCTGTAGATCTACCATATTCTTTTTCCATTTTTTTGAAACAAAACAAGCCTCATTATTTGAATATTTCATTAAATAAACCCACAAAGGTAGCAAATCTTAGGACAAATCACATTTTGACAAAAAGTCCAGTGCTCTGAATCAGGATAAAATGGCTAATTAACAGTTGAACCAGAAGCCTCCAACATCTGAACTTATTTTACTTGTTGCTGTATATATGTAAATAATATAAAGAAAAACTCTAATTCAAAAAATAATAGAGTGGGAAATTATAAACTAGAAATAAAATAATTTAAACCATTTAAAGACCCCGTTTACAACATAGGAAGAAAAGCATCACATTTCTTAAAATAAACTGATTAAGAACTAAGCACTCCATTTAGCTGTTCCCCTGCTCTAAGTGATGCTTCTTGCCATCTGCTTTGGATGCCCACTGATCCATTAATCAGAACCTTCTCTAGTCCTTTCCCAAGTACTCATGATCTAATAAATAGGCCAAGTGGATAACTTTCTTTTAAAAGAGTAAAGAATTTCTGCCTTCTTCATCTCTCCTTTCCAAGTATCTTTGGCTTGAGCTTATCTCATTTTTTGCAGCTTAAGGACTCAGGGAAAGTTGCTCATGAGGGCACAGGTAGGATCTCCCTGCCTCTGTGAGGTGACTCCTTGTGCCTTAAGTTGGATGAACCACTGGATAGAAATGTACAGTTCCTCCCAATCAAGGAACAGGAAGGGAACCCAAGAAATTCAGTTCCAGCTTCCCTTCCCATTTTCAGATCACTTCAGCGATTCCACACTACACTAATTAGGCAAGAACTTATTTAGATCTCTGAGTTCTTTTCCACACCAAAATTTCATACTTTAAATTGTTATATAAACTGTAAGCCTGTCAACTTCATCCTTTCATGCTGTTTTGTATTTTCAATTTTCTTTGGAAAGAGCTTTCCTAATCTCAAGATTAAAACAAGAAAAAAAGTTCTCCTGTATTTATTTCTAGTACTTTCATACGGTTTAGTTCCTCAATCCATCTGGAACTTATTTGGGGTCTTTTCTCAAATTTATGAGTGAATTAATCCCTCCAGCAGCATTTCCTCATTTATTTGAAATGTTTCCTTTAACAAGTAAAATATTCTTTTATTCTTATAGCTATTTCTGGATTGTATTCTTTCCCAGTGTTTTGTTCTACTGATTCTATGTCTGCCCATGTTGTTTCTATTACTACAGCTTCAAGGTATATTTTGATATCTTAAAGGACAACCTCTCTTTTTTTTTTTTTCTTTCCCCAACTTTTCTTGGTTCTTTTCTTCGTAGTTCATAGCTTTTACAACCTGAAGTAAGTCTGAGTCAGTTTTCTCATCTGAAAAGATTAAGACTATGAGCTCTAGAGTCATTTTGTCTGAATATCAGCAAAGATTCACTCAGGCAAATGGAAAGTCTTCTATTTGAGCAGAGGGGATTTAATACAGGGAACTGGTGACATGATATGGAAAGACTAAGTATCTTAATGCAAAAATAGGAGGCCAGGGACTTCCCTGGTGGTCCAGTGGTTAAGAACCTACTTGCCAATGCTTTTGAACTGTGGTGCTGCAGAAGACTCTTGAAGTCCCCTGGACAACAGGGAGATCAAATCAGTCAATTCTAAAGAAAATCAACCCTGAATATTCGTTGGACGGACTGATGCTGAAAGCTCCAATGCTTTGACTACCTGATGCAAAGAGTCGACTCACTGGAAAAGACCCTGATGCTGGGAGAGATTGAAGGCAGGAGAAGGGGGCGACAGGATGAGATGGTTGGATGGCTTCACCGACTCAATGAACACAAGTTTGAACAAACTCTGGGAGATGGTGAAGAACAGGGAAGCCTGGCGTGCTGCAGTCCATGGGTTTGCAAAGAGATGGACACAACTTAGAGACTGAACAACAGGGGACTTCCCAGGTGGTCCAGTGGTTAAGATTCCCCGCTCCCAATGCAGTCCCCTGAGTGTATTTAGTACTTTATCACTTATTGACATTGCCCCATCTCATTCTTCCAACAAGCGCTCTGATGCAGACAGGGCAAGCTTCATTATCCCTGCTGAGCAGCAGTGGAATCCAAGACTTCGAGAAGATAAGTGATAGACTCAAAGGTCCCTGGGGGCTTCGGACAAAGCCACCTCACTCACGTTCAGGATTTCTTCCTACTAATATCCCAGGTGGCCTCCCACAGCATGTGTGAGATAATAAGCATATACACACAGGTGTGCATTATACACACACACACACACACATATACAATAGGTTCAAATCTCTGAAGAGAAGGTTCATGCCTTAATATTCCTGCCCCAGGTAAAGCACCTGGAAGCTAGAAAAGAAGTGATGGCCTTAATTCCTGAATAAGACCCTCCTGGGGGATGGAAGAGAGAACATACGTGAGGATTACAGCCAGAGCCAGGGTTCAAGATCAGCTTGACCAAACTCTATAAGGCTCTGGCCCTTGATTCCAGCTTTACCCAGCCCATTCTCAGGTCATCAAAGAGCAGAAGGCATGGTTTCCAGGAGGGACTGAGATGATCAGGGAAACAGATCTGCCCACTGGCTCTGCGTGCCCCCATGCCCCGGGCATGTAACAGCTTCTTGTGGGCAGTGGGGTCCCTGACAGGCGGGAGCTTGCTCTAAACCTACAGTAGTAATCATCCCAGGGCTGCCACCCAGGGCCTGGCATCCACACTGGTCCCTGACAAACCAGCTGGAGCAGGAGCCTCATTCATATGAGTATGGATCACTGACAGGAAGCATGGGGCACTAGAGATCAGAAGACTAAGCTAATCAAATGGTTGCCTTTGGACATCAGTGCTTGCCAGGTACATTCTACTTAAATATATGTGGTTCTGTTCTTCACTCAGCCAAGGCAAGGCATGGGCACTGCTGGAGTCTGACTCAGCTTGTTGCACTGGCTTCAGCTATGAATTTGTTCTCCTCCGACATGACAAGGATGCTGCATCCTCAATTGATTTGACTTGGCTCTGCCTCTGTGCTTTTTCTCCTTATCCTGAAATGGGGAGCCACCCTCTCCTGTCGGCCTAAAGACATCTGGAGCAGGGGCACAGGGGCGGGCTTGGCAAAAGGTGGCCCAGGCAGCTGCCCACGCCACTGCTCTGTACTTTCAAGAGCCCTGCTGCCTGCCCCATTCTCCTCTCTGCCCACAGACGTCCCAGTGCCCTGGAGAGTCGACAGGAAAAGACAGGGTCATGAATTAGACAGTGGGCAGTGAGTGGGAAGAATAAAAGCCAAAGGCCTGGGGCGGGGGGGCGGGTAGTGGTGGGAGGAATTGGGAGATTGGGATTGACATGTATACACCATTGATATTGTATAAAAAATAGATAACAAATAAGAACATGCTGTATAGCAAAGGGAACTCTACTTAATGCACTGTGGGGACCTCGATGGGAAGGAAGTCCAAAAGGGAAGGGATATATGTATATGTATGACTGATTCATTGCACAACAACTATACTCCCATAAAAATTAATTCAATTCTTAAAGCCAAAGGCCTACTTGGGGACTCTGAGACCCCATGCCTTCTGTCCCAGTTATCCCTCAGAACTCATTTTTTTCTTTCTCTCTCTCTTTTTAAAGAATATTTATTTATTTGACTGCCCTGAGTCTTAGTTGCAGCACTAAGATCTTTAGTTGTTGGCATGCAGTATTCTTGGAGGCTTCCTAGGTGGTTCAGTGGGTAAAGAATCCACCTGCGATACAGTAGACAAAGATTCGATCCCTGGATCGGGAAGATCCCAGAAGGAGGGCATGGAAACCCACTCCAGGCTTCTTGCCTGGAGAATCCCATGGACAGACGACCCTGGTGGACTCCAGTCCATAGGGTCACAAAGAGAACATGACTAAGCACATACACAGTATTCTTAATTGTGGCATGTGGGATCTAGTTCCCTGGCCAGGGATTGAACCCAGGCCCCCTGCATTGGGAGCAGAGTCTTAGCCACTGGACCACCAGGGAAGTTGCAGGCTCATTTCCTCTTCCTCTCCACTCACATCACTCTTCACTGTACTTGGAACGTGCCAGGCCCACTCCTACCCGAGGGCCTTTGCACCACTCTTCACCCAGACGGCCCCGTGCTCCCTCCTGCTTCCTGTTCCACACTCTGTTCTGATGTCATTTTCTCGCTAAGGCCTTCCTTGACCACCTTCCTACAATTGTAAGACCCACTCTCTGCCCCCTGCCTCTTCCCTGGCTCCTCTCACCACGCACCTTACTTAGCCAGTTGATGGATGGAGCTCCCCACCTCCGAAGTTTGGCCTGTTTGCTCACGGCTGTGTCTGCAGCACTGAAGCAGCACCTGACACCGCACAGCCTCAGTGATATTTGTGAAATTCCTGCACGGATGAGGCTGGCCGGTAAGCTGATTCCAGGCAGCCCTGGGTTTGGGTCAGCCCCACTCCCTTCTGGGCCTGACTCAGTTCCTCTAACGACGAGGGTGCATGTGCCGCTGGGTAAGCTGCCTTCCAGTGGTAATAACTGATGAGTCTGGACAATATCCTCTTACCACCCAAGCAAAGCCCAAACAGAAGGCAATGAGGGCAGGGAGGCAGGAAGCAGCTGCCAGGATGACTAACTGGGATCTTAGGTCATCATCCCCCAGTGCCAATCCTTACAGGTCTCAGCATGGCTCAGGATTACTGAGACTCATGTGGCCTCGTGGCCAGATCTGGTTCAAAAGGGCCACAAGGAGCACTTGGAAAAACAACTCCATTTTAGGGAGCTGACACAGGCCTGGAGGAGGAATCGAGATTTGATGAACTTTGTACAAAAATTTTGCAAAACCAGACTTGATTCAGTTCTTTGGGGTTTTTTGGCTTCACTGGGTCTTTGTGTGGCACTTGGGCTTTCTCCAGTTGGGGCTAGTGGGGACTACTCTTTGTTGTGGTGCACAGGCTTCTCTTAGTTGCGGTTCATGGGCTCTCTAGTTGCAATGCTCAGGCTTAGTTGCCCCATGGCATGTGGGATGGCATCCCTGACTAGGGAATGAAACTGAGTCCTCTGCAATGGAAGGGGGATTCTTAACCACTGGACCACCAGGGAAGTTCCTTGGTTCAGTTCTCATTCAAGCAACATTTATAAGGGCTCCCTCGGCACCAGGCACTTCTCTAGAGGGGAATAGAGTCGTGAACCCCATGAATGAGGTCAAGCCTTGACCTGTACATTGATTTGTGTTCCGGCATGCCATCCCTCGCCAAGGCCTGGTGCCATCTTCCCTGCAACTTCCTGCTCCCAATATCTTAAGTCTTCCCAGATCTACTGACTACATCTAGATAGATGCCCTTTATCTCAAAAACAACAGCAGCAACCACTCGCACCTCCGACAGACCAATCAAACAACAGCACTCCTTCCCCCATAATCCCCTCCAGCATCCAAGTCACGTCAACTTTGTATTCTGTCCCCCTTCTGGGAAACTCTAACTCTCTTCCTCATTCTCAGCACCTTCGTGTCTTTGGTCCTACCACTCCCTGACAAAGTCACCTTCTCTACCTGTTGGGTTAATTGCCCCAGTGGCTCCCAAACTAATTGTATGTCTCCTGTATTCAGTGCCTTTGTGCATTCATCCGCATCTGAGCTATCTCTACCCTCCCTTCTCTCTGCCTCTTCAGCATGGCTTACCACATCACCCTCTCACCTTCAAGGGGAGGCAGGACTTCTCTCAGTTCCCCAACCCCTGATAAACTCTCTACAAACCAGAACACCTGCTTTCCATCAGGGCATGGTCATCTATACATATACACATCTTTCTATGTAATTACCAGCTGTTTCCTGTATGTATGTCTTATTTTTCCCTGAGACTGTAAACTCCTTGAGGGCAAAGACAAGTTCCATTTTTTTTTTGGCCTCGAGGCATGTGGGAATCTTAGTTCCCCAACGAGGGGTTAAACCTATGCCCCCTGCATTGGAAACACAGTCTTAACCACTGGATTGCCAGGGAAGTCCTGAGGGCAAGAACAATTTCTATTTATTGGTGTCCTATATATAGCTCAGTACCCACTCACTCAGCTATCAATCTGAGCTATAGATCTGACCTGGATTTACCAAATGGTGATATTTAAGAAGAATGTTGTTGTTGTTCTCTAGTCACTAAGTTGTGTCCAACACATTTGTTACCCTGTGGACTGTAGCCCGCCAGGCTGTTCTGTCCATGGGATTTCCCAGGCAAGATTACTGGAGCTGGTTGCCATTTCCTACTCCAGAGGATCTTTCCAACCCAGGGATCGAAACTGCACTGGTAGGTGGATTCTTTACTACCAGTGCAGGGAAGCCCTTAGAAGAATACATTTATTGAAATGTGTATTTGTTTTTAGATGTTAAGAGGAAAATATAGAATGCAAGATTATGTTATGGTCTGATGACCACAGTATAAACTATGTACTCATAAAGGTAAACCTGGAAGGAGATCAGTGAAAAATAAAAAGTATTTTGTCAGGGTTGTTGGATTATGAGTGATTTGTTTAAAAATCTGTAAATTTTGTGAGTGTGTTGCTTGTGCATTTGAAAAGAGGGTGTTTTTTTGTTTTGTTTTTTTTATTTTAAAGTACATGGAGGGCTTTAAATGTCATTGAAACATTCCACTCTTGGGTACAAATTCTTTAAGGCTTTCTTAGGAAAGAATAGGGGATGGGAGCAGGGTAGGCAGGGTTGGCAGTTCTTCAGAGATTTCACTCAAGTCATATTTATACACAAATAGCTAAGCGAAGTGGCAGGGGGTGGGGTTGGGGGGAGAAAGCCAAGGTCCAAGTTTTGCCTGCAAATGTTTATTCCCTGAGGATGGGACAGAAAAACAAACAGTTTAAAATAACCCACGAAATCATGTGAGCTGTAGAGATTTTTTTTTTTCCTCTCCCCCAGAAGAAGAAATGTGTTCTCCTTGAGTTTCCTGGTGTTTTGTGCTCTGAAGCTCCAGCAGCAGGGGGTGTGATTGGGGGAGGGAGAGGCAGGATATACCTTCCTTGGTGGACGTCTCTGGGCACACGTTTCCTCTGATTCCTTAACCTTTTTTGACATGTATATTTTATTCATATCAGACTGTGGGCTCTCAAATATGAGGACCATGTCTTTTCTGGTGTTTATTTTGAGGGGGGAGTGGGATTGCTGCCCCATGCCACCTGCTAGATCTTAGTTCTCTGACCAGGGATTGAACCTGTGTCCCCTGGAGTGGAAGCACAGAGTCCTAACCACTGGACCACCAGGGAAGTCCCTAGGACCATGCTCTTTCTGTCAGAGGGGTGGCCCCACAGCACACCTAATATAAGGGGAACCCAAGAAATCATTTGTCCAATGTCCTCATCAGACCCAGGAAGACCAGACTCAGAATGAGGCATGTGCAGAGGCCATACAGCCTGGGACTTCTGGGGAAACTGGTTTTAGGGAGCTCTGGAGTGCATAAGCCTATCCCCACAGTGTTGCTCAGGTGTTTGGAACATTCCTCTGACAAGTGTGGGTTAAGCCTAAATATACTCCAGCCCAGAAACATGGCAGAAGGGCAACAATGAACAAACTGTGCTCTTAACACTGAGGAGCCTAGGATTCAGAGAGAGAGATGGGGCAAGTTCGCAGATAACCAGAATACCAAGCAGAAAGGAAGAAACATTGCAAGAGGCACATGCGAAAGAGGAAGAAGCCTCTGACAAAGTGGGCTGAGAATGTCTCCACTGGCCTGAAGCTGGCATTAAGAGGTTCAGGATGATGCAAATGAGGTCAGAGGCACCGAGACAGTTGCATTCATTTAACAAATCCTTGCTAATCACCAACTACCGGTGCCAAGTAAGGTTTTAGGCATTTGGGGAGCAAATCTCTCCCCTTGTGAAATTTACATTCAAGTAAGAGTAGAGACACTACACAAGATAGATAAGTATTATAAAAGTTGGTTAGGTAGTAGGCTGGTGTGTATGTGTGTGTTCAGTCATGTTCAACTCTTTACAGCCCCATGGACTGTGGCCTCACCAGAGTCCTCTGTTCATGAGATTTTTCAGGCAAGAATACTGGAGTGGATTGCCATTTCCTTCTCCAGGGGACCTTTCCGACCCAGGGATAGAACCCAAATCTCTTGCATCTACTGAAGTGACAGGTGGGTTCTTTACCACTAGAGCCACCTAGGAAGACCAGTAGGCTGGTGAGAATGTAAAACTTCAGCTGCTGTGGAAAACAGTATGGTAGCTCCTCAAAAAATTAAGCATAGAATTATCCTTTGATCCAGCAATTACGCTTCTGGGTATACACTCACCCCATGCAGAAAACTGAGATATGAGTGGTCCAAAGAGAAGGATCAGCAAGTGCAAAAGCCCAGAGGCAGAATTTGCCAGGAGACCCCTGTGCCAGAGCCACTGCCATGAGAATCCATTGTTTTACTTCTGTGTCTCTTCGGTCAATTCCAATGGTACTAGTGTTGTGGGAGTCACTCAGTCATGTCTGACTCTTTGTGACCCCATGGACTGTAGGTCACCAGGCTCCTCTATCCACAGAATTCTCCAGGCAAGAATACTGGAGTGGGTTGTCATGCCCTCCTCCAAGGGATCTTCCCGACCCGGGGATTGAACCCCAGTCTCCTGCATTGCAGGTAGATTCTTTACCGTCTGAGCCACCAGGGAAGCCCTGGTACTAGGTACTAGTAGCAATGGTACTAGGGAGACTGCTAATAGTGGAACTGGGAAAAGCTTTCCTCAGCTCTGAGGGGCAATACACAGAGCAGAGGGTCTTATTTGGGAGAGGGGTAGGAGGAGCGACCTGGCTTTGCTGAACTCAGAAAGGTCACTGTAGACTCTAGCAGTTATACTTCTATGGGGAACGTGATCACTCAGACCACAGGGCTGCATGTGACCATTAATTCATTTCTCTGGAAACAATTCTGTTAGGACAGGAACTGAGAATTCTTTCTCCATGACTTGTGGCTGAGTTTGTGTTCTGTGAGAACACTGGGTTTTGCATTTCTCATTACACTGCTCTCATAGCTCCTGGGTTTGGAAGTGGTCACTGCCATTAAATTCTTTTATGGCTTTCACCCCCATCAAACCAAGGATAAAGGTGAATAAAGAACTCATCCAGAGTAGACTGCTCCAACACCCCAAGATAATTCCTTTTCATAAAACCTAGAGTTTCATGCCAGGGACATTACATAAAAATGAAGCCAGAGTAACCAAGTGCCAATTACATTGTTATGGACAATGAGTCCATAACATGCTATGAGATGAAATCTTTCTTTCAAGATATTTTAATTGCCAGATGCAAAAGACAGTAGACTCTTTGCTTGTTGAAACTTTTCCAGCCTTGTGGCTAATGCCAATTGTAGTTGCATTAAGGGCTCTGGGGCATCTCTGCCCAGATGTGATGGCCAAGAACCAGTGATGACTTCAGCGTGAGCTTTCTCCACCTGCCAGCTCCGCCATCTTGGCTGGGCCTGCATACCAGCTGCCTGACTCCATCTGACTAGGAAGTCCCATTGGATTGTGTGTCCTTGTGTAGAGGCCAGTATTCACAGTGAAGATTTTTAGGAAACAAGCTCCAAGTCTAATGCTGAGGGATGTTGTGGGCCTAAGGGTGGTCTCTGGAGGGATCGTCTCTGAAATTCTCTGCTTGCTTAACTCACCCCAGAGCCACACCCTGCTCAACTCTGCTGTGCTCTGCGCCCCTGGAGACTGAACTGTACAGACACCCACAGGCTGCCTGTGCTCTGGCCTAAGGAAAGCCAATGGGGATCTCTAGGAGGAGAGGGAGGTTGGGTGTGAGTTCCCCAACTCCTTCCTGGGTCTCCATGGGCTATAGTCTCCTTCTCTTGCAGGTGTCTCTCTACAGGTTCTGGTAACTGCATCCTCTTCTCTCTTTTGCAGGCCCAGGTTGCTCCCCCAAACTCCACACTGTTCCTTGCAGTTTCCCCACTTCTGTAAAGAGTTCCTTTATTGAATTCTGCTGAAATGACCCGGTTAGAATGTATCCTCTGTCCTCCTGCCAAAACCCTGACTGATGAAGCCATGAATTAGCTGGGTGACCCTGATCATACCGACTGAGGCCTTGGTTTTCTCATCTTTATAATGGAGATGAACAGGCCAGTTCTTATACACTCATTCCAGAATTTTCATTAAGTTTATAGTAGATGTAAAGCACTTAACAAACATGTCTTATTTTAAAAATAAGTATATTAAGTTTCATGATTCCAGGAATGCCTAAAAATAACATGCTATCTTTAAAAATTTTTTTTAATTTATGTATTTTTGGCTGTTTTGGGTCTTTGCTGCTCGGACTTTTCTCTAGTTGTCAGACATGTCCTGACTTTATTTTTTTTTTAAGTTTTACAAAATTTCATTGGATATTGGAGTATAATTGATTTACAATGCTGTGTTAGTTTCAGGTGTATAGCAAAGTGATTTAGATATATATATACATCCATGTATGTATTCTTTTTCAGATTGTTTTCCCATATAGGTTATTACAGAATATTGAGTAAAGTTCCCTGTGCTATACAGTAGGTCCTTGTTGACTATTTTTAAAGGTTTTTTGATGTGGATCATTTCTTTAAAACTCTTTCACTGAATTTGTTACAATATTGCTTCTGCTTTATGTTTTGGTTTCTTGGTCCCAAGGCTTGGGAGATCCTAGCTCCAGTAGCAGGAATCGAACCCATCCCCACCCCACACCACCATTCCCTCCCACATCGGAAGGTGAAGTCTCAACCTCTAGACCTCCAGGGAAGTCCTTCTATTTTATATACAGTAGTGTATGTATGTTAATCCCAAACTCCTAATTTATCCCTCCCCCCTCACCTTTCCCCTCTGGGAACCATCAGTTTGTTTCCAAAGACTGTGAGACCATGTTTGCTTTGTAAAACATGTCCTGACTTTAAATGCCACTTCTGAAACACCCTATACATGTGACCTTAAACAGAGCATTTAATCCCTCTGTTTTCATCAGGTCTGTAAGTGGGGGTTGTCTGCCTTACTTACGTATGAGATCACAGTGAAAGTCCCTTGTAAATGAAATTGAGCTCTTGGCAATTGATCCCCCAAGGCTTCTTTAAATACGTCATCTCTAATTATTCACCATCTGATTAAGAGGGGCAGTGAGAGTTACCCTGATTTGAGACTCAGAGGAACGGTGCAGGTCTTGTGCTTAGTCGAGTCAGTTGTATCTGACTCTGCCACCCCATGGACTATAGCCCACAGGGCTCCTCTGTCCATAGGATTCTCCAGGCAAGAATATTGGAGTGGGTTGCTATGCCCCTTCTCCAGGGGATCTTCCCGACTCAGGGATCGAACCAGCATCTCCTGTTGCGTCTCCTGAATTGCAGGTGGATTCTTTACCGCTGAGGTCTTGGGAGAAGGCAGTTACGGGGCAAGATAGATGAGGGCCAGATGTTCTGACTACCTAGCATGAAAGAGCCACTCTGGGCTGGCAGCAGTCCAGACACAGAAGTTGGGTTCACAGTCGGAAAAGACCAGTCCTTGTCCTGGAGGACTTTACCCTTTAACCAGGGAGCTAAGTGTAACACACAGAAAATCGTTTAGGAGGGTTATAATCACCACGTTAGGTGCCTCACAGGAATCTCCAAGCTCACCATGCACCAGAACACCTCCATCAGGCTGCAAGGAAGAGCTGGGCCTCCAGGGGAGCTGGGTGCAGCCGCTAAGCAGGGGCACCCAGCAGGGAGAAGGTTGGCTGTGGGAAGGGGGAGACAGCTTTAGAAGGTAGGAAGGGGCCAGATTGCTGGGGCCTCTGGGCAGGGCTTGATAATGTTTACATTCATGCAATAGGAAACAGAAAACCACCATACAGTTTTCAGCAGAGTTCCAAGGTGAAAGTGGATTGTTTAGAAAGATGCGTTTTGCGCAGATGGGCAGGATGAAGTGATGAAAGGCTACAGAAAAAAAAAAAAAACGATTTTTTTTTTCACTCTTTTAAAGAAACTTCAATATTTGCAATGGGGCTTCCCTGGTGGCTCAGACGGTAAAGAGTCTGTCTGCAATGCAAGAGATTCTTTTTCTGGGGTTTGATCCCTGGGTGGGGAAGATCCTCTGGAGAAGGAAAAGGCAACCCACTCCAGTATTCTTGTCTGGAGTATTCCATGGACAGAGGAGCCTGGTGGCCTACAGTCCATGGGGTCACAAAGAATCGGACAGGACTGAGCGTTTAACACTTTCGCTTTTCAATACTTGCAATATAACCCATGAATTAGTATAGGTGGTTCTACCTTCAGCCAAAGACAGACCCCTTCCAGAATATTTGCTTTCCCTTTAAATGAGGTTTATTTACTCTTCCAAATGAGAAGCGTATCCTACTGTGAGATGACTGTCACAGCCCTGGAGGTCCCAAATCAGATAAGGGTTCTCTGCTTGAGGTCTTGTGGATTTCAACCACATTTTCCCCACTTGGCACACTCCAGTGACCAAATGTGTGTGTGTGTGTGTGTGTGTGTGTGTGTGTGTCTGTGTGTGTATTAAAAAAAGAGACAGGGACTTTCCTGGTGGTCCAGTGGTTCAGACTCCAGGCTTCCACTACAGGAGGCTTAGGTTCAATCCCTGGTTAGGGAAGTTCCACATACCACTTGGTGAAGCCAGAAAACAAACCCCACATTGTGCCTACACAAAATTGCATGCTCAGTCACTCAGTTGTGTCCAACTCTTTGCAACCCCATGCTCCTCTGTCTATGGGATTTCCCAGGCAAGAATACTGGAGTGGGTTGCCATTCCCTCCTCCAGGGGATCTTTCCAACCCAGGGATCAAACCCTGGTCTCCTGCATTGCAGGCAGATTTTTTTACCATCTGAGCCACCAGGGAAGCCCACAATTAACCTATTGGTTATTTCAGAGATGACCACTCAGGTTCAATTTGGCACTTCTGGGGGGTTTTGTGATCAGCTTTCCCTTATTATCAACTCACTTTGCAGACCCAGCTCAACAGTAAAACATTTTTCATTATTCCCCACCCCATGCCCTCACCCCACCCCCCAGTCCCCCACTCCACCCCCAACCCTGAGGCTTGGCTCAGCTTAGATTCAGAAGCTCCTGGACTGCTTCTCTCAGTAGCCAACAACCTTTTGTCTCAGGTCCAAGCTGTTTATTTATCTTTCCTAGGCTATCTGAGTCACTGAGAGAAATGTATCAGTTTGCTTTTGAGGTGAGGCCCCCAAAGAACAGGTGAGACCTGAGAGACCCAAGACGAGGAATGGGTTCTGGGTGGGGTGAAGCTCCAGGAGAGGATGCAGAGGTCAACATGGGCTGACTGTGTCCAACAAACTTGGCACGTGGGATACACTGGAGAAGAGACGGAGCAGAGGGAAAAACAGCTCTGAGTTGTCAGGGTCCTGTCGTGGAGAAGGGGCTTGGAACCCCCGGGCTATGGCTGGTTTAAGGGGCCCTGAACCCTGAAGGTGTGCTGCATTTGGGGTGTGTTTGTGCAGGCTTCAGTAGTCATGAGTTTGGGGAGAGCCTTTAGCTAAAACTTCGGGACTTTACTCCACCGAAGACAAGGAGTTTGGGAACTGAAAGTGACAAATCAAGGGGAAAACAGTTAGCTGCGTACGGGTTTTGTCACTGTTGTTTGGTTTTCATTTTTTAAAACTTAATTCGGCTGGCAGTGGTGTGTCAGAATAAGCAGGAACTCAAGCAGGGAGATAACTTTAGTCTCTTACGGTTCAGGCATGAGGTAAAAAAGGGCCAAACACAACAATGGGAGGGGCAGGAGAAACGTTATCCAAGACAACTTGGCAAGAGTTTGTGACCATGTGTGATGGGAGAAAAAGAATGTATTAGCGAATCAAAGTGACCAATCAGCCCAAGCTAGGTATAACTAGGTTTACACACAATACTGGTTTATTTCTATAGCCTTTTAACAACAGATTTTGCCTACAAATTGCCCCAAAGATCATTTTCTTGAAGGATCAATGTGCCTTTTCCAAAGGAGACATGAGTGACCAATGAGCTTTGAACTTCTTCCTAGACAGAGAAACTGGGCCAGGGCACCGTACTGAGCTGACGGCCAAACATGAAAGGATTTCCAGGAGAAAGTCACGACAGGCCCTAGGGATTCATCAGGTCTCACTGTTGCATCTTTTTTCATTTTATAAAAATTATTTATTTTTTGGCTGGGCTGGGTCTTCATTGCTGCCCATAGGCTTTTCTCTAGTTGCGGTGCTCTGGCTTCTCATTGCAGTGGCTTTTCTTGTTACAGAGCACAGGCTCAAGTGTATATGGGCCTTAGTAGTTGTGGCTCTTGGGCTCTAGAGCACAGCCTCAGTATCTGTGGCATGTGGGCTTTAGTTGCTCCACAACATATGGAATCTTCCCAGACCAGGGATTGAACCTGTGTCCCCTGCATTGGCAGGTGGATTCTTAACCACTGCACCACCAGGGAAGTTCTTTTTTTAAAAATTATTATTATAAGGATAAAAAAAATAAAAAAAATAATCAAAGGGCAACAAAAATAATGAAAAAGAGAAATCAAGGATTTCTCTTTTTGGCTTTGGTAGTTACATGCCTGATTAATCCTGTTGACCAACATGGCAAATGTCCCAAATAAAAGTCCATATTTGTGGAAAGCCTACTATACTCAAGACACTTTGGGATTTTAAAACTAGTAAATTTAAAGGTAACCTGTAACAAGGAAATTAATGGGGTGTGGTTTTTTTTGGTACCATTTCTACTGAATCGAAGAAGTATTAAAACTTCTGTTATCTTGAGAAGAAATACGTTAGGCAGAATGTTGAATCCAGACATTTGTTTGGTTTTCATTGGCCTTTTTGGGTCAACAGAGTTTGCTCCTCTCTGTGTGGCTCTCTGAGTGATGCTTGTGAGCCAGAGACCCCAACCCAGCCACCAGGGGAGATTTCCCAGGTTGCCCAGGCCAGCCTGTCACCTCCTATGCCCAGAAGTGGGGGTCACTGCAGTACAAGCTGACAGGCTTCTCTCTGGCCCTGTTGCAAAAAGCTCTTTTCCAATAGGTCTGCTAGAACTTGAGGATGAACAGAGCAGGGACTGAGGCTTGGGACCAGATGGGAAGCTGGAATCCCTCTGGAAAATCAATTTAGCATTATCTAGACATGTTGAAAATGTGTAAACCTTAAGTCCCAGAAATAACCCTAGAGAAACTCTTGACCATGGGCCTCAGCAGTCACATGCAAGAACATTCATAGCAACACTGCTGGCGATAGCAAAAAAAAGCTGCATATAATCCAAAGATCCATTGAGAGTCAAATGGAGGGAAAAAAAAACAAACATGGCAGAGTATTCATGTAGCAGAATATTATACAACTACAGACCACAGCAGAAAGGAACATCACAAATATCACTTTGAGTGGTGAGAAAAGCAAATCAAAGAATACACACTGTGGGACTTCCCTGGTGGCTCAGTGATAAAGAATTCACCTGTCAATGCAGGAGACACGGGTTCGATCCCTGGTCTGGGAAGATCCCACTTGCCCCAGAGCAACTAAGTCTGTGTGCCATAGCTGCTGAGCCTGTGCTCTAGAGCCCAGGAGCCGCAACTACTGAGGCCTACACGCCCTAGAGCCCGTGCTCAGGAACAAGGGAAGTCACTGCAATGAGAAGCCTGAGCACCACAACTAGAGAGTAGCCCCTGCTCACCACAACTAGAGAAAAACCCGTGCAGCAACAAAGACCCAGCACAGCCAAAAACAAATAAATTTATTTTAAAAAATTAAAAAAAGAATACATACCATATGATTTATCTTATATAAAGTTTAGACGCATGCAAGACCAGTATACTGTTTAGGGATGGATATTTTAGGGTAAAATTATGAAGACATGCAAGAGAATAAGTAACAAAAATTTAGCAGGGGCCTGGGAATTGGAAGAAGTACACCAAAGGGGCTTCAACGGTACAGGTTGTAAGTTCTATTTTAAGCTGGGTTGTAGGTAGTTGGGTCTTAATTTTTTCTGTTTTCTCATATGATCTGTTCTTTTATATGCATTTAATATTTAATTAGATTTTGGAAAACAAGATAGGGGCAGAAGTCTCCTGCAAAAGACGTGATTGCAAAGCTTTACCCTCATACTTTCAGAACTCACAACTCATTAGCTCTTTCTTTGTTTAACAGTCAGACAAACAAAATGAAAAGGCCGAGTACATATACAGAGCAAATGAAGATGGAGAAAAATGACCCAGGACCCCAAGTTGCTCTGTCTTCTGGATCCCATTTGCCTTTTAGCATTTGTTCTTTTTTGTTTTTCATTTAGTATTGTGGTCAAAAACATTTCTTGGGGGGTAGTGGGAGGCGTGAACTATTGAGTGTAAGATAGGCTGAGGATGTATTGTATAACGTGGGGAATACAACCGAGACTTCGTAATAAACTGTAAATGGAAAGTAACCTTTTAAAACTGTATTAAATTTTTTTTTCTTTTTTTTTTTTTTTTGGTTGCACTGGGTCTTCATTGCTTTGCAAGAGCTTTCTCTAGTTGCCACAAGTGGGGGCTACTCTTCCTTGCAGTGTGTGGGCTTTTAGCAGTGGCTTTTCTTATTTCAGAGAATAAGCTCTAGGTGTCCAGGTTTCAGTAGTTGCAGCACACAGGCTAAGTAGTTGTGGCTCATGGGCTCTAGAGCACAGGCTCAGAAGTTGTGGGTCACAGCCTTAGTCGCTTCACCGCACGTGGGATCTTCCTGGATCATGGATCATACCTGTGTCCCCTGCATTGGCAGGTGAATTCTTATCCAATGCACCACCAGGGAGGTTCACATTTTTAAAATTTTTTGAAGAAAATAATAATGCAGATAGTGAAGCCTATGGTAAGAAGATTTTTTTGCATGAGAGTATAAACCAGCTAGTTTGATAAGAGGTAGACAGTATAACGAATTGTGAAAAGCAACCTCATGTATGGATAAAATTGTTATTGTCGAAATACAAGGAAATAAAAATGATTGAGAGCTGAAATTGTGAAACAATCTTTTTTTTTTTTTTTAAAGGAGCTAAAGAATAACTCAAAAACAAAACAAAACCACACTACATTTCTCAAGTATGTCATAAGCTGGATGGGTTTAGGTTATGAGAACTGGCCACTGAAAGACATGCTTCCTGCCCTCCGGGAGAAGACAGTTACATAATTAAGCAATAGCGATAACGGAGGCCAGGTGCTACAGGAGGTGAGGGGCAGGGCTGCAGAGGCGAACGCAGGGCAGCAGCAGACAACTGAGCCTGGGGAGATGTGCTTTGGATGTTAATAAGAGCAGAGGCTACCGTGTGCTAGGCTATGTTCTAGGCATTTTACATATTTTTTTCTTTTGAACTTTTTGTTTTGTATTGGGATGCAGCTGATTAACAATGTTGTGATAGTTTCAGGTGAACACCAAAGGGACTCAGCCATACATACACATGTATCCATTCTCCCCTAACCCCCCTACCATCCAGGCTGCCACATAACAGAGTACAGTTCCACGTGCTGTACAATAGGCCCATTGTTGGTTATCCATTTTAAATACAGCAGTGTGCATATGACCATCCCCAACTCCCTAATTATCCCTTGCCCCCGGCAACCGTAAGTTCATTTTATAAGTCTGTGAGTCTCTTTCTGTTTTGAGAGTAAGTTCATTTGTATCATTTCTTTTTAGATTCCACATATAAGGAATGTCATATGATATTTCTCCTTCTGTGTCTGACTTCACTCAGCATGACGCTCTTTGGGTCCATCCATGTTGCTGCAAATGGCATTATTTCATTCTTTTTAATAACTGAATAATATTCCACTGTATATATTTACCACACCTTCTTTAACCATCCCTCTGTCAATGGACATTTAGGTTCCTTACATGTCTTGGTTATTGTAAATATATAGGCACTTTAGATATTCTATCCCCATATATGAATTCACTGAGTCCTCTCAACAATCCTAGTAAGGTAGATGCTATTACTATCCCCATTTCATTTACAGATGAGAGAACCAAGGCACAGAGAGGTTAAGTGACCAACCCAAGGTCACACAGCTAGGAAGTGCTGAGCCAGGATTTTTTAAAAATATGTGATATATTTACTCTTTAATGCAATGCTATTTTATTTGTTTTTGGCTGTGTTGGGTGGGGGGAGACCCAAGTCCCCAACATTGCAAGATGGATTCTTAACCATTGGACCACCAGGGAAGTCCCCTCAGCCAGGATTTAAATCCCAGCATGCTGGTCCTCTGCTGTCCCTCAGAAAGTGACATCCTGGGTGAGGCCTGAGAGGAAAAGCCAGGCAGGAAAAAAGCACAGGGGGATGAGTGTTCTGAGCAGGGCCCATGTATGTATCATTCGAAGGTGACACAAGGAGCTAAAATAAGTATTTAACCACAAAAAATGTGAAAGACCCTTCCAGCTGAGAGCAGTCCTCTTTCATCGCTCTTTTTTTTCAGACCTTGGCCTAGAAGCAGCAGTGCAGGGATGAGATGAGGTCTGGGGGAGGTGATCCAAGCTCCTTCAGTCTCTCTGGGCGAGAAATAGACTTTGGTGCCAGGGCTCCAAGGCTTTCCAAAGGCCCATGGCAACAACTGCCTGGGCTCCTGGGAACAGCCTCAGGCATCCGGGATCCTGCTGCCTTGCCAGTCTCTCTGTCCCCTCTTGGCCTCATTTCCCAATGGCCGCAACATCAATCAAGGACGAGACCTAAGGCCCGACCTAGCAAACAGCTGGCAAACTATTTTTAAAATCCAATTTAAAATTGTATATGTGTAAGCCCCAGTGTACTTCTCTGGGGGATTCTATCTTTCAAATGGAAATTTTTTTTTTTAAGTCAAATAAGGTAATCTCTGTTTTGATTCCCATCAAGCCTAAGTGAAGGGCCCTGCAGCCTAGCGGAAGTGCTAATCCACTTTAAGCACAGGCGAGTCGGAGCCTGGGAGTCAGGGTGACTCCAGGACCCAAGAGAGAAAGGTCAGAGCTGCTGATATTTATCGTGTTAACACTGTTAGTGTGTGCTCAGCTTTGTCTGGAGGAAGAGAAGAAATAGAAGATGTGAATTATGGCCGTGGACATGGGGGAGAGCGGGGCCTCTGGGGATCTGCCCATAGGTTGTACAGCTTCCTAACTCTTGGGCCCCTGCGAGACCCCTTCTGAGAAAACAACGAATAGAGTACTGAGTAGAAACAGGAGGGAGAAGACAGCAGGGTGCTGGGGCAGAGAACAGAATAGAGAAGTGGAGAGGGAGGGCAGAGAGGGGTGGGGACTTGAGTCCTCAGCCCTTCACAAGGCCTGCTTGTCTAACTCAGGCCACTGTCTTTTTGGTGATTCTGCTGCTGCTGCCAGGCCTCGGGCCTCAGGCGCCAACGGTGAGATAAAGCATCTTGTCCCAGGGCCAATCGCACAGCTTATCCTAGGAGGATGGCAGTATTTTTTCTTCTCCTGACAAACACCTTTTGCATTCAGCCTCCCAGATTTATTCGTCTGGGCTTTGCTTCTTTGGGAGACCTAAACTGGATGGCTACATCTAGAAAAAGGGTTTCTGTAGCTTTTTTTTTTTCTTTTTCCAGATACTTTCTAAATTCCACTGCTCCTACCTCACTCTTTTGGACACAAACAAACTTTAGGGTAATTCAGAATGACCCTTGGCTGCCTGAAGGGTCAGGCCTGAGGTGGCCACAGCCCTGGCCAGAGTCATCATCCATGCAGGTGAGAGTTCTGAGTCACTGGAAGGCGAGACATCCTGGGAGTGGAAAGGAGAGGGCCCTGGCCAGGCAGGTGGGGTTGGAGTGGAAGGAAGCTCCTGGCGGAAACACCTAATAATTTGTTTGCTGTGAGGGGACCCACAGAGGAGCTGCAGGAGGCTGGTCTCAAGAAAGAAGACAGTTCTAGAAAGAAGGAAGGGGGCAAGGCAGGGAGACAAGTCAGAAGACGGCTTTTCAGTAAAACTGTGAGCCTATAAATATAACTTTCCAGGGCTCACGATCGCTGGTGTCTTGAAGCCATGAAGTCGTCATGGTTTCACCAAGCAGCTCGAGCTCAAGTCTCATCCTATAAAAAGCCATTTTGGGGACTTTCCCGGGTGGTCCAGTGGCTAAGACTCCACCTCCCAATGCTGAGGGCCCAGGTTTGTTACCTGGTCAGGAGAACTAGATCCCATGTGCTGGAAGTAAGAGTTTGTATGCTGCAATGAAAAGATCCTGCATGCCGTAAAGAGAACTGAAGATCCTGTGTGTTGCAACTAAGACCTGGTGCACCCAAATAAATAAATATATATTAAAAAATGAAAAGCCGTTCTTATATTGAACTCATGGATACCAAGCCCTCAGCACATGCCAGGGTCTGGTTCATGGTAAGTGCTTTCCAAATATGAGCCAATATCATGATTATTATTGAGCAGAAAGCTGCCTCTCTCAAATTTTTAGCCATTGGCCCAGTTCTGTCTTTAAAAGCAACCAGGTCCATGTCTGATTGCCTTTGTTCTCATTTCCATAATAAACATCTTTGGTGGCTGCCACTGCATGGCTTCCAGACAACCTCCATGGTTGTCCTCAATAGACAATCAGACCTGTCCGTGGGCCTGTAAAACATTTTAAACTTGGTACCCAGGCTTGACTCTCATATCTCAGGTATTATCATCTGACCACCCAAGAACACAGTGGAAAAGTACTCCTTGAGCTCTCTAACCTGCTAACATGCAAACCATTATACTAAGCATGCATGAAATGCTGGAGATGCATAGATAAATAAAACACAGTGCCTGCTGTTTGCAAGTGCCCCAATAAATTGTGGTCTAGTCACACAAGAGAATATTATTGGGCAATGGAAATGAACTGTTTATGACTGCATACAACAATATGGATGACTCTCATGGATGTGATGATCAAAAAGCCAGACACAAAACAGTAGCTATTATTTCAGGTCTATTTCAAAATTTTCAGAAATGAAGCTAATCTATGCTGTTTAAAGACTGGACAGCGGGGGTTACCTGGTGGCTCAGTGGTAAAGAATCTGCCTGCCAATGCAGGAGACTCAGGTTTGATCCCCGACCCAGGAAGACCCCGCATAGCTAAATAAAAATTTTAAAAAATCAAAAGTAAAGACTATACACTGGCTCCCCTGAGGAGGGATATGGAGCATGTAAAAGAACACAAGGAATGCTTTGGTAGCTATAATGCTTGGTTTCTTCACCTGGGGACTGATTGCATAAATGTATTCAGTTTGTGGAAATTCTGTGAGCTATACATTTAGAATATGTGCATTTTTCTGCTTGGATGTTATATATTAATACAATGTTAAGGGGGAAAAAAATCAGGCTTCCCAGGCGGCACTAGTGGTAAAGAATCCACCTGCCACTGTAGGAGACCTGAGAGACTTGGGTTAGATCCCTGGGTTGGAAAGATCTCCTGAAGGAGGAAATGGCAACCCAGTCAACTATTCTTGCCTGGAGAATCCCATGAACAGTGGAGCCTGGCGGGCTACAGTCCACAGTGTAGCAAACAGTCAGAAATGACTAAGCAGCTGAGCACAGCACAGGGGGAAGAGTATCATGAACAGGATCAAGCTAATTGGAGGAGACAGAGGGAGATAACTTTTTTCAGCAAGGTAAATGTCATGATACTGAAATAAACAATGTTTGTTACAGCCATACACACAGAAGAAGGAGCAAGTAGCTGAGGCTCAGGGATGGAATACGGGCAGTGAAATGTCCTGGGGGGACTCAAGAACTAAACAAGAGCTGAACATCATTCTCTAAGACTGAATACTAGGGAAAGAAGGTAAACCTTGTTTTAGATACACTTATAGAGAGAGGGCTGAGATGTTAAAGGCACTCAACCCTGAGCACCTCGTTTGTTCCCTCAAGTAGGAACGCAAGAGAGGCCACATAGATGAGAGTGGGAGTGAAGTGTGAGAAGTGAACATGGTGAAAATTTGGAATAACTGGGGAATGAGAGCCAGAGCCAACCCAGGATAGGTAGAAATAAATCGATGGATGGTACAGGAAGAAGCCCGCAGAGCTATGAACCATGATCCTGGAGTGGCACGTTCTCACTGGTGGGTGGCCTTTTCTGGACCATAAACGGAAAACCCAGGGTTGGGATGTTGCTGGGCAGATGTGGCAAAAGCAAGGCAGTTGGCACTGGTGAAGGATCAGCTTAAAAAAAATCAGCCAAGGACATCCTTGGTGGTCCACTTGTTAAGAATCTGCCTGCCAATGCAGGGGACAGGGGTTTGATCCCTGGTCGGGGAACTAAGATTCCACGTGCCACAGAGCAGCTAAGCCCACGAGCCAGCAACTGGAGTGTCTGGTGCCTGAACAAAAGATCCCGCAAGACGCAACAAAGATCCTGAGCGCCACAACTAAGACCCGTCAGTCAAATAAATAAATATTTTTTTAATATAGACTATCAGCTTTCCTTTTTAACAACTCTCCTATTTGAAGCTGTCTTTCCGCCTCCACCATCACCTCCTCAATTTGAACCCCACTCTTTTGACCAGTCCCCCTGACTCTGGCCATAACTCCCCTCCACCCTCCAGCTTACTGCCCTGGAGGTCTTCCTAAAACCCCAATGATGGGTCACAATGTTTTCACCAATACAGAGAAAACAAGTTTGCCCTGTGTCAGGAAAAACCATAAACTCCCACCAAAGGGATCCTTCTTCTCTCTCTCATTTATCCCTTCATGTTCCTTGTCTGCTTTTAAAATACTTATTTTTTAAAAAATCTTACATTCACATGACATTAAAAAAAATAGTATAGAAAAGCATCAGATAAAAGATAAAAGTTATCTTTCCTCCTGCCGACCCCTAAACCACCTTCCAAAAGTTACCATTTCTTATGCACCGTTCCTGAAAGAAAAAGTCTATGTAGATCTATTTTTCAATTTAACACAAAGGAGATCACATGGTTGTGCACATTGGTTTATTTTTTTTAAAAAACAAAACACATTTAGATCCTTCTATATCAGCATATACAGTTCTATCTCATGTTTTTAAGAGTGCATACTTTTCCATTACATGGGTGTATTTAACTGGTCCCTTGTTGATGGATGTCTAGGTATGTTCCAATTTTTGTTACTACTGACAATGCGGCTGTGAACATACTTGTGCATGATTTTGGCATAATTTTGCCAGTATATCCCAAAGGCAAATTTCTACAGTAGAATTGCTAAGTCACTGAGAATAAGCATTCAAAATGTTGCAGACGTTGCTAAATTGCCCTCCAGGAGAGTTGAATCTGTTTATACTCCCAGGAATAGTGTATGAGGATGCCTGTTTGCCCATAAGCTTGTGAACACTTGGCATTACTAGACTTTTGTTTGCCAATCTCATTGCTGTATGATGCATTTCTTTAACTATGAGTGAGGCTGAATACATGTCTAGGCTAGGCTAGGTTAAGTTGCTTCAGCTGTGTCCAGTGTTTTGCAACTCTATGGACTGTAGACCGTCAGGCTCCTCTGTCCATGAGATTCTCCAGGCAAGAATACTGGAGTGGATTGCCATGTCCTCCTCCAAGGGATCTTTCTGACCCTGATATCGAACCTGCATCTCTTTGTCTCCTGCACAGGCAGGCAGGTTCTTTATGAGCACCACAAGCACCACTTGGGAAATCCAAATACATGTCTATTCGCTATTTCTTTTTGTAGATTCATATCCTCTGCCTATTTGCTGGTTAAGTTTATGAGTCTGGGTATATGAACCACTGTCTCTCCCGGAGATGATAACAGATTGATAGAATTCCATGAATTTCAATTTTGCCCAAACAGGAGCCTCAACCAATCAAAGATGACAGTGGGGTCGTTCCAGAAAGTTTACGTTAGGATATACTCTTGGAGCTTCCTGTCCACTGATGCTTGATCGACTGACCACTCCCTAGTTCTTGTGCAATCATCACCCCCAAAAGAAGCTCCATATCTATTAGCAAATCATTTCCATTTCCTTTTCCTCTGTCTCTAGACACCATTAATCTACTTTCTGAATCTACAGATTTTTCCTATGCCGAACATTTAATATAAATAGAATCATAATACGTGATCCTTTGTGACTGGCTTCTTTCACTTAGCATAATGTTATCAAGGTTTGTCCACACTCAAGTATGTATCAGTATTTCATTCTTTTTTTATGGTCAAATAATATTCCATTGTATGGATAGATCACATTCTGTTTATTATTGATACAAAATGGTTTGTTTCCACCTTTTGGCTATTAGGAAAAAACTTGTATGAACATTTGTGTATAAGTTTTTGTGTGAACATATGTTTCAACTCTCTTGGGTATATATCTAGGAGTGGAATTGCTGAGTTACATGGTCATTCTACGTTCAGCTTTCTGAGAAACTACCAAACATTTTCCATAGCATCTGCACCATTTTACATTTTCACCAGTAATATATGTTCCATATAATGGGGTGTTCCAATTTCTCCACATCCTTCTCAACACTTGTTATTATCTGCATCTTTTATTGTAGCTTTGCTAGTGAGTATGAATTGGTATCTCATTGTTTTGATTTGCATTTCTCTAATGACTAATGATTTAGACCATATTTTCATTTGGAGAAATGTCTATATACATTTAAAAATTAGACTTCTTGTCTTTATTGTTGAGTTGTAAGAGTTCTTTGTATATCCTGGTTATTAGACTCTTGTCAGATATACAACTTGTAAATATATTCTCCCATTCTGTGGGTTGTCTTTTCACTTCATTGACAAGTTTCTTTTAATGCAGAAAAAATTTTGATTTTGATGAAGTCTGATTTATCTATTTTTTACTTTGGTTGCTTGGGGTTTTGGTGTCATATCTAAGAAACTATTGCCTGGTTAAAGACGACGTAGATTTACTCCTATGTTTTCTTTTAGGAGTGGTTGTAGACTTAGCTCTTACATAATGACATCTTTGATCTATTTTGAGTTAATTTTTTGTATATGGTGTGAGGTTGGGGCCCAATTTCATTCTTTTGCATGTGGCTCTCCAGCTGTCCCTGCAGTGTTTTTTGAAAAGACTATTCTTTCCCCATTGAATGATCTTGGTACCTTTGTCGAAAATCAATTTACCATAGATGTATGAGTTTATTACTGGACTCTCCATCCTATTCCTCCAAATTTTCTTTAATGTGTTATATATATATATCTCCTAAAAAATGACTGTGAAGAAGGGATAGCTGTATCCATGTTCAGCTCCCCAAAGTAAAACCTACATAGGGTCCATGTACTATTAGAAACTATCTTTGATGATTTGGCTGCTTCTTGTTGTTCAGTTGCTAAGTTGTGTCTGACTCTTTGTGACCCCCACGGGCTGTAGCACTCCAGGCTTCCCTGTCCCTCACTGTCTCCCAGAATTTGCTCAAATTCATGTCCATTGAGTTGCGGATGCTATCTAATCATCTCATCCTCTGCCATCTCCTTCTCTTTTTGCCTTCAATCTTCCCCAGTATCAGGATCTTTTTCAAAAAGTCAACTCTTTGCATCAGGTGGCCAAAGTACTGGAGTTTCAGCTTCAGCATCAGTCCTTCCAATGAATATTCAGAATTGATTTATTTTAGGATTGACAGGTTTGATCTCCTTGCAGTCCAAGATTGTTTAGAATAAAATGAGTATTACACAAGAGGCTAATACACACTGCCTTCACTGTGCTCCCAAGTGTTTCTGAGGGAATGTTGGGATGGAAGTATGGCTAGAGGCCAAGGGGAGATGGTCAGAGCCTGGCAGTGTCATTGGTGGCAGCAACGGGCCTGGCATGGGCAAAAGTCCAAGGAGAGGGCAGAGTCTGTACATACCAGGCCACGTTTGCAAGGCTATTCCCGGGGTAGTTAGTGAGAAGTGTTTCATAAGGCCTAGCCAGAGTCCAGAAACCATGAATTCAGTCCAGTCTCCAAGTTAAAAAAAATCTTAATTCTCAATCCAAAAGAATGCCTAGGGTAGTATCTCTGGAATAGGATATCAGAACACTGTAACTTAACCTGGGACTGTGGGCAGTATCCAGGATGTGTGTGTGTGTGTGTGTGTATGTGTGTGTGAGGTTGGAGGGGGTGTTGAGGAGAAAGGGAGAGAAAAAGATTGGGGAGGGGAGAGAAATCTATTTTGGACAGTATTTTGTAAAGTTTGTATATCTAAAAAAATTTAAATTCAGTGGTCTCCCTAGGGACAAATATACTTCAAAGAATAAATTAATGGAGCATGAAGGGGCCTGTCCTTTTCACAGAGGGCTCTGCAGTGGCACTGACACCTCAGAAGCAGGTTGTCTGGTATCTGGAACCTTCCCATGGGATCTGTGCCATACAAAATGACTACTCAGCCTGGGGGCCTGACAAGACGGAAGCAGGTTCATCCACCATACTCCACACCCTAGAGATAACTCATTTCTGTTCGTTGCTGTTAATATTTTTTTTTCAACTTATAGAAATAATTCTTGAAAGTTTTTACAACTTCAAACAACACAGGAGTGAATACAGGAAAAGAGTAAATCTCACCCCACAGAAATAGCTGCTATAAATTTTGGTGCTTAGACTCCCAGAATATAGTCTATGAAACCAAAAATATTATTTATGTATATATATATATATATATATATACACACACACACATTTGTATTTACACATGTGCAGTAATTTTTACAAAGACAAGATGATACTCTATATTGTTTCAACATGTTTGTCTGTTTGTCCTCCTTGCTCGGCTTGAGGGATCTCAAGCCTGACCAAGCACTGAACCTCTAATGTGACAGTGAAAGCTACTGCAAATTCAGCTACCACTGAATTTAAATTTTTTTAAATATACAAACTTTACAAAATACTGTCCAAAATAGACTTCTCACTCCTCCCAAATCTTTTTCTCTCCTTTCCTCCCCATCCCCAAACCACGCACAAACACACACACACACACACACACACACACACCCTGGATACTGCCCCCAGTCCCAGTGAAAGTCCTGATTCCTTGACCACCAGGGAATTTCCTCAACATGCTTTTTCTATACAGAAGAATATCACAGATCTATTTTCAATCTGTACTTATAGTTCTACCTCAGTCCTTTTAATAGCTGTGTAGTATTCTATTATGAATGAATGAATGAATGAACAATATTTCAATCTCCCTGCTAGCATCCATTTAAGCTCTTTCTATATGCTATTTCTTTTGCTATTATAAAAATGCTGTTATAAACACACAACATACGTGCACATCAAATGCTAATATTTCTTTAGACTAGGTTGCTAGAGGTGGGTCTGCAGGATACTAGGGAACATGAATTTAAATTCATGAGATATTTTAAAGGATTCTTAACTTTTAATATACGATTGAGCTTCAGAAATTATGTACAGAACTGTGTGTGTGTATATATGCTGCACGTTTCTACGGAGAGATCCCCAGTGTTCTGCAGGCCTACAAAAAAGGTTATCAACCACTGAGCTGCAGGGAGCTGGCATTTCCCTGTGGCTCTAGAACACAGTAGTGAATTTGCAGGTTTTAAGCAATTTTATTGAGCAAAGACTTGTCCAGCAACGGTTACTTCTTGTCCAGGTCCAGGGCCACCTGCAAGAAGAGCAGTTAGTGGAACAGACGAGAATGTCTTGGCCCTAGAATAAAGGTGGACTACCACAGACACACAGTCATCGCCACAGGCACTTCCTGTGTGTCCAGATGGTTAGGGCCTCCCTTGTGCCTCAGTGGTAAAGAACTTGCCTGCCAATGCAGGAGACTCAAGTTTGATCCTGGGGTTGGGAAGATCCCCTGGAGAAGGAAATAGCAACCCACTTCAGTATTTTTGCCTGGGAAATACCTAGCAGTCTACAGTCCATGATGTTGCAAAAGAATTGGACACAACTTGGTGACTAAACCACAACGTGTGTGGTTGGCTGGTGTTCTTGGATCTCAGGTTGGGAGGCCATCTCCACGGCACCTACAGCTTCGCCTCTAGGCAGTGACAGCAGTGGCCAGCCTCCAGTCTGTTTCACCACCCCTCCTCACTCATGTGGCTCCAACATTCAGGGTCCAAAAGTCTTGCCAAATGGGACTATCCCCTGTCAGGCTATTCTTAGAGACTCAAGTCAATGGTAGTCCACAGACAAGGGCCTTCCACTGCGCAGGGCTGTGGGCTTCATCAAGGAAGACTTTTAAGGACTTACAAGTTCATCCCAGTCCTCAGAGAATGCAAGCAAGGCTGCCTTCTAGACAAAAGAAAGAAAGAAAGAGTTAGTTGCTCGGGTTGTGTCCAACTCTTTGTGGTCCCATAGACTGTAGCCCGCCAGACTCCTCCGTCCATGGGATTTTCCAGGCAAGAATAATGGAGTGGGTTGCCATTCCTTCTCCAGGGGAATCTTCCCAACCCAGGGATGGAACCCGGGTCTCTCACATTGCAGGCAGACTCTTCACCATCTGAGCCACAGGGCACAGATAATTTGGACCTTTACTTTAGAACTTTAGCATCAACCATAATCCTGCAACGTTTCCAATGGCTCAGTGGTTCTCAACTGGGGAGTCCATTTTCAACTGCCAATTGGGGGAGGGGGTGCTACTTGCATCTGGGCTTCCCAGGTGACTCAGTGGGTACAGAAATCTGCCTGCAATGCAGGAGACACAGGTTTGGTCCCTGGGTCAGGAAGATCCCCTGGAGGAAGGTATGGCAACCCATCCCAGAATTCTTGCCTGGAGAATCCCAGGAACAGAGGAGCCTGGTGGGTTACAGTCCATAGGGTCATAAAGAGTCAGACATGACTGACGTGACTGAGCACACACACACTACTGGCATCTGGACGGTAGAGGCCAGGGATAGTGCTACATGCCCTACAGTGCACAGAATAGCTCCCTACAATAAAAAATTCTCCAGCACAAAATGGCACTGACACTAAGGTTGGAGAAACTGCAAAATATCTGATTAGCAGCATCTACACACTATTTTGGACTAGAGAGTCACCACACTTTTGATGCTTCATATGCTACCTGGACCTGGCTCATGTGACGTTTCTGCTTTACAATCAATTTTACACAAACTTAGAGAAATCTCTTTCTTTTCTTTTTAAATTGAAGTATGGTTGACTTACAATGTTGTGGAGAAATCTATATCTAAACAATGTGAGGATGAATTCTCAGAATATCCTTTCTTATCAAATGGATCTAAGTATGTATTCTCTAAATTTCTGTGGCCTTTTGACTCCAAAAATAATTTTTAAAAATTATATGCTATAAGCATGTTTTTAAGCAGACATATAAAGTCTTCTTTCCATCATTAAGTAATGGCTGAAAGGTTGTAACTTTCAGCATATTGTAAACATTGGCATTTAAAATATAATACGCCATCACTTGTAAATAGAGCCAATGGAACCTATATACCATAGAGAGTTAATACCCACAATCATTCATTTAAAAATAACATACAATACAGAATTTCCTGATGGCCCAGTGGTTAGGACTCCATTCTTTTCATTACCAAGGGCCTGGGCTCAATCCCTGGTCAGGGTACTAAGATCCCATAAGCTGTGTGGCGTAACCAAAAAGTAAATAAACAAATAAAAGTAATGAACAATTAATAAATAAAAATGTAAAATACATGAAAAAATTCTTCTTTAACAGTGTAAAAATTTGTATTATTCCTTTTTCTCTGTGAATTCCAATCTACTTCCTCAGAAAAATTGTATACTAATGTAATATATTTTATATTTTATCTTGAAAGTCTTTTATTGATCACCTTATCACCTATTCTGTACCAAAATATGCATATAAAATGAAATATATATATTAGAAAATGCTTATTATTACTGTAAGTTTCTCAGAGTTAGCAAAATTTCCTTTGGTTTGATTTATTAATATAATAATCAGTATACAACTGATCAAAATATATATTAATATATTCTAATTTTTTATAATTATCCATCAAAAAAGGAAAAATATATAAACATACATGTGTATATGTATTGATACACTAGTTTAAGATCCATTAAAGAATATTACTTACTGCTAGGAGGTACAGGATACATTACTGATCTATTTTTCATTTTTATAGACATAAATACTAAGTAACCTTGTTTATATAAACAAGTAAATATGGAAGGGATTTTGTTAGGGCAATTACTACATATCTTCAATTCTTTTTGAGTTAAATGCCCCCAAAATAATAAAAAACCACATAAGGATATACTATCCAAAATAAACCCTGAAAGCTCCACTAAACACCAAACTAATGGGGGAGCTAGAGACAGAGCTTCCTGTTATTTAGAGTCCTCCTTCTACCTCCCCCTCCTCCACACGGCTTGTTTGTCCCAAATTCACTATGCAAATGAATTAATCCATTTCCCTATCAATGAAGTTGAACATCTTTTCATATGTCTGCATCTCCTCCTGGGTGAATTACTCACCTATACTCTTCTTCCCAGTTTTCCTAGCCATTCCAAAATGGCTGTTTGTAGTTTTCTTATCAATTGGTGCTAACTCTTTGTCTGTCATATGTGTTGAAATGTTTTTTCTTCTATTGTTTGTCTTTGAAATTTACTTGTACAGTAATTTTTAATTTTTATGTAGTTGAATCTATCAGTCTTTTCCTTGGTGTTTTTCAGATATTCTCTAGAAAGGTAGAAATGTGAGTTTCGACAGCCACTTGGAAAGTAATCTGGCTCTAACTACTAACATGTAAAAATATAGGTATCCTTTGTCTCAGCAATCCCACTTTGAGATAATTTTTTCACAAAAACAAACATACTGCTTCACAAAGGTATATGTACAAAGATGTTACTCTCACCAGAATTTTGTATAGGGCAAAACTGAGAAACAACTTGAATATCAACCAGTAAGGCAACAGCTGAATGAATTATATGGTAGAATCATACTATAGTATGTTTCATTGTTATAAAAGAATGATTTTACAGAACAGTGTGAATGTTCTTAATTCCAAAGAACTGCATGCTTTAAAATGTCCAAAATAGTAAATGCTAAGTTTATTTTACCAAAATTTTTTAAAAAGAGAAAAAAATTAAAATTATTTCTATTTTTACATAGTGTCCTGGAGAAAAGGCCATGAAAATTGTTAAGAAAAAAATACATGTTTCAGGTAAAATGTGTGTGTGGCGTGTTCATAGAAATAGGTATGGATGGATACAAATCAAATTTTGTGGTTAATTACCTCAGTTCAGTTCAGTCGCTCAGTCATGTCTGACTCTTTGCGACCCCATGAACCGCAGCACACCAGGCCTCCCTGTCTATCACCAACTCCTGGAGTCCACCCAAACCCATGTCCATTGAGTCAGTGATGCCATCCAACCATCTCATCCTCTGTTGTCCCCTTCTCCTCCTGCCCTCAATCTTTCCCAGGATCAGGGTCTTTTCAGAGGAGTCAGCTCTTCGCATCAGGTGGCCAAAGTATTGGAGTTCCAGCTTCAACATCAGTCCTACCAATGAACATCCAGAGCTGATCTCCTTTAGGATGGACTGGTTGGATCTCCTTGTAGCCCAAGGGACTCTCAAGAGTCTTCTCCAACACCACAGTTCAAAAGCATCAATTCTTCGGTGCTCAGCTTTCTTTATAGTCCAACTCTCACATCCATACATGACCACTGGAAAAACCATAGCCTTGACTAGATGAACCTTTGTTGACAAAGTTAATTACCTCAGGGAGTGTGAAATATCTATCCTTTGACATGTAACAAAGAGCATGAATTCAGAGCTCAGATCCAGGCTCAAGTCCACTACCTGGGTGAGTTACACGTCAGTTTTTTCATGTATAAAACAGGAAGAGAAATAGCATCTGCCTCATTGGAATTGTAAGGCACAGAATTGGAATTCCTCATCGGAATTGTAAGGCACAGAAAAGATGCTAGGACAGTGCTTGTCACAATAAATTATAGATGCTGTCCTCATTAGAGTATTGTCTCCATCAGTGTCTTCTCCATTGTACCCTGTGCATTTTTCCATCTCTCACTCCTTAATAGAATTGTCAAAAGATTTGATTATCAGAAGAGAAAAACAGAGAAACAAAAACAGGTTACGAGAAGCCTCACACTGAAGGGAGTCACATAGTATTGGACTGGCCAAAAAAGTTCATTTGGGTTTCTCTGTAAGATGTTACAGCAAAACCTGAATGAACTTTTTGGCCAACCCAATATTTGTTTCAGAACCCATTAGAGTTTCCCAGGTGGAGCAGTGGTAAAGAATCTGCCAGCCAATAGAGGACACGCAAGAGATGTGTGTTTGATCCCTGGGTCAGGAAGATCCCCTGGAGTAGGAAATAGCAACCCACTTCAGTATTCTTGCCTGGGAAGTCCCACGGACAGAGGAGCCTGGTGGGCTGCAGTCCATGGAGTCTCAAAGAATTGGATGCAACTGAGCACATGAGCAGAGCAGAGCTAGTTTGCTTCTGAGGCCATGTCTGAGTTTTGGTCCTAAAGAACTGGCACCATTTTGGAGATAGCCGGCCTAGATTTCCTTCTTCTTTGCCTGTTATCACATAGAAGGTAGTCTGGAGCTCTCTTCTCAACACTGCACCTTCGCTATTGCTTTTTGATACACACAGTGTCATCTCCCTTTCTTTTCCTGCCAAATCAACAGCTTCTTGCACTGCAAATACTTTCTCTTCCTTACTGGTACTCTCTCCTTGACTGGCAGATGGATAAGACCTGCTGTCCAGGTTGTCCACCCACCGGTGTTGACTCTTTTGTGGAACTCCTGCTACATTAATGTTCTTGAGGTTGAGATCTGGAGCCTTTAGGTGATTAAATTTTTCTATGTGCTTTACATTTCACATTCAACAAATCTCATTCACATTGAATATGAAATAAAGCAACAACTCCTCCTAGTTTATTTTAGCCTTGGAACACTAATGTATGCATGCATACATGCATGCTCAGTGGTGTCCAACTCTTTGGGACACCATAGACTGTAGACTGCCAGGCTCCTCTGTCCATGGGATTTCCCAGGCAAGAATACTGGAGTGGGTTGCCATTTTCTCCACCACGGGATTGACCCAACCCAGGGATTGAACCCATGTCTCCACCTCCTGCACTGCGGCCAGGTTCTTCACCACTGTCACCCAGGAAGTCCACTACTGTATAGAATCAGAAATTTCATTACTCTCAGAACAGGATGGCAATGAGCTCCCCTGTCAGTAAAGAGCTTTCAGTGTTATTAATTACAATTCTGGTGACTAAAAGAAAGCCGCAGCTCTTTTCATTGATTTTACATGATCCCTGGGTTTTTTATTTCCCCACCTCTTTGTGCCATTCCTTCTATTTATCCTTTCGTCTCTTTCTCTTTCTCCCTCTCTCTCCTTCTCCTCACATATACATTCTTAAACACCTTCTGTGAATCAGACTCTCAGTGATAAAGCCTGAGCAAAACTGACCACCTTCTTATTGTCATGGGGCTTACAAATCTAATTGGGAGTTGAGACATTCATCAAATAATCCCCAAATCTGTAATTTCAAAGAGCACTGAGTGCCATGTAGGAAAAGAGAGGACCCTGTGAGAAATCTGTGTGGGTGAACATTTCATCCAGAAAGAGGCAGCTGAAGGCTACATCCAGGAAACAGCAGCTGAGCTGAGATGGGAATGATGGGGAACAATTAGCCAGGCATCTCCCCTCACATAGAGCTCTGGGTGGGCAGAGACCCAGACTGTCATAGCACCAATCCTGGGTCTGCTGGACAGAAATGCTCATAAATAGTTGTGGGAAGAAAGGATGGTGTGAAAAATATAAATCAGTGAAAATGTGCTCTGCTTTGTGCTGTGCGTAATCAATTAAGAAATTTAACTGTTAATAGTTCAAAGAAATTCAAAGCAGAAGACAGAGAGGGGAAAGTGGCACAAATGAGGTTAAAGAAATAGCAGCTAAATCACACTGAGGCCTGTAAGGGTAGGTAGGGATTTGGCTCTTTATCCTCACACAATTGGAAGCCACTGAAGGGTTCTTTTTTTTACTGCTGTGCTAAAGACTTTACTTGCGTGATTTTGTTTAATCCTTGATGCAATTCTATGATAGTACAATTATTATCCCAATTTTACAGTCTGAGGACTCCGAGGTTTAGAGAAGGTAAGTTGTTTGCTCAACACTGTTAATAAGTGGCAGAGGCTTGACTCCAAAACCCCTACTCTTAACCATTAAAGTACAGATGCTAGGAACAAGAAGGAGGAGGTAAGCAAGTATGAACAGCTGATTCTAATCTCCTTGGAAGGAATAGTCTCACTGTGGAGTTGGTAGCATAGGGGTATATAAAGGCTTAATGACCTAATAAATGAATTTAATCCCCTTGTTCTGATTCCATATTAATCAAATAACTTTCTAATTATATTCTGGATTCCCCTATAGATTCTTCTGCTGGAAGATCATGCACTGACCAGCCTACACAGGCAACTTGTTTCCGTTGCAAATTTTTTTTTTTTTTTTTCGTTGCAAATTTTATTACATATTGTAAGCTAACTGGCATTCTGCTTTAAAAAAAAAAAAGGTGAAATACTCTAAAACAAACAATAAATTATGAAAGTCTTTGTTTTTCCACGAAGTTAGTCTGAAAAATATAAACCAATAAAACAGCATATATATTGTCTCTTTAGTGATTTAGCCTTGTTCCCTGCTTCGAGGGAACATGGATGTGGTCACAAAGTCTAAAGATGAGCCCTTTTTTTAAGTTCTTTGTCAGAATCCCTAGTGCTTCCATTGTTTCCCAAACAGCAAACCGCCTCCCCCTTGCCTCTTGAAAACCGAAGAGAGGATTGTTCTTCCGAACTTCCCTAATTCTCTGAGCCGCAAGCAGCTGGAGCTGCTGCAAGGGGTCTTATTCATCTCCCAAGGGTAACAAGCACCTTATCCTAGAAGCAGGCGCTTTCCTAATAACATCATTAAACCCAATGTTCACGCGCTCGGGGTCACCGCAACAGCAGCAGCCACCCCCCCTCCACCCCCCATCCTCGGCCCCCTCCCGGCCCTGCACCGTGTCCGTTGCCCCAAGGGCGGGAGGAAGTGACACGGGCCCACCCGCCACTTGTGGGTCTTTCCAAACGGGAGCCATGAAGCCGGTCCCCGACTCCCTGCTCCTCGCTGGCTCAAGTTTGGTTTTGTTCTTTTTTCTTTCCCTAGAATTCCTTTAATGGGCAAAATTGGCACCACGCAGGTGGACATTATATAAAGTGAAAGCTTCAGGAAACAGACCATTCGTTTCACCTTGATCTGCTGAATCACACACAAGGGCGAAAGAGACTCCCCCCGCCCCCACCCCCCCACCGATATTCAACAGTCTCTTGCACAGAAAACTGAAACGACCCTCTAAACATCGACTCTTTTTGTCCCCTCCAAGACATTAAAGTCAGCAAGTGCAAGGTCAGCCTCGTGAGCAGCCTCCTTTCTCGGAGGACAGGCTGGAGCCCAAGAGGCCGAGCGCAGCCTCTGCCGTAGGGTCTGCAAAGGGTAAGGCCTCTCTCCAAAACTCTAGCGCAGGGGGCGGCAATCGTTAAAATTGATGCCAGAATTCTCGTTATTCCCTTTTTCGGCCATTTTCATCACAGAACCATTAACTAAGACACTGCTAGCAACTGGACGGCCCCCCGCAGGACTGCCAGCCCCCGGCAGCGCGCAGGGAGGGGAGGCACAAGGCCGCGCGAAGGCTCGTACGCTGACCGGCCAAGATGGCCACTTTCACGTGGATGTGGGCCACCAGGCTCCCGGTCACCCGGGCATCCCCAGGTAGGGCAGCCGGAAAGACCCTCGGGCAGAGCCAGAGGACAAAACCCTCGTCGATTCCCTAGGCCACCGCTGGGGGACGCGACCTTGCGGCCAGACAGCCGGGCCAACGGTCGGGAGGGAGGTGCCATGTCACAGCACAGGGGAGCAGGCCCATTAAGCCCTTGTTTGTCGTCCTCCCCCGTGGCTCACGGAAGAGTACAGTGACCCTGTACTCTTGTCTTTTCCCCCACCTCTTGTTTTTAGTGCTTAAGATGGCGAATATTCGCAGGAGGGGCGCGTTACCCCCGCTCCCTCCCCCTGCCCGGGACAGTGGTTCGGCCCGAGCTCCTCTCTGCGCACCGCCCCTTCCTTCTTCCCGCGTCCCCGCGCGAGTGGCGCATTGGCGCCGGGCGCCGAGGGGCGGGGCTCGGCTCGGGCGCGCGCGGGCCCCGTGTATAAATAGTGGGCCGCGCCGCCCGCCACCTCGTTCGCTCCGCGCCGCCAGCCTGAGCTAAATAGACTGCTGTCTTCTGCTCGCGCACTTCGCAGTCGTCTTGCCGCTCCCTTTTCTTCTCTACGCCACTTTCACTTACCACCACCACCACCATGAACGGGCAGCTCAACGGCTTCCACGACGCGTTCATCGAGGAGGGCACGTTCCTCTTTACCTCCGAGTCCGTGGGGGAAGGCCACCCAGGTGAGGTGACGGGCCCTGGAGCCAAGCGAGGGTCGGGGTGCGGGATCGGACCTGGCTGGTAGGACCCGCTAGCCGCGGTGTCCACGCCAGTGACTCTCCCGGCTGGTGGTGGGAAGAGCGGCGGCCGCGCGCCTTCCTCGTGGCGCCGCCGGTGCTGAGCGCGTGGCCGCCGCTCCCTCCCCCGCTTCTCTTCCTCTCTTCCCATCCGGCCGCGCGCCCCGGCATGCGGAAGATTCCAGAAAACGAGAAGGGCGGGGGCCGCGGCCGCTCGTGCTGTTGCCGAGGAGGGCTCTATTTCCTCCTCTCCGCCCTGCGTGCCGACCCACCTCGAGTGGGTGACCCGCCCCGCGTGCTCGCGTCCGGCCCGCGGGAGCGCGCGCCCCGCATTGCAGCCGCAACCACGTGTCTGCCGCATGTGGCTTCTGGGCGAGGGAGCCGGCCGGTTTGCAGAGCGCGGCCCAGGCCTCGGGGAGTCCGCGCTCCCCATTAATTCCTTGGCTGCGGTGAAGGATGTGACATGCCCTTAGCCGGTATATGGTCTGGCGTCAAGGTGACAGCCTCCAACTAAATATAGCGCTTGTCGGAGGAGCCCTGCCTTATTTGGATCGCGCGTGAAAGGGACAGGAAACATGAATTGAGTGCGAGGCGCCATTGCGATGGGGCTGACCGTTAAGCAGGGTTTTACTCCACACGTCCTACGGGCTTTGTCCAGCGGTCCGCCATTACGGGGATCAATTTACACGCGAAGGAGTGAAGCAATACCAAGGGACTTTCGGTCGCAGCCTGAAAACCTCGTATGGTGAAGATCACAATTTTACTAGTCTGATCCAGATCTTTCTTAGGATGACCACAATGACAGATGTCGTCTGATGGCTTAAGGAGCCATTTCTCTCTAGTAAGCCTCCTGTGCCGATGGTGAAACGCCACGAGCAACCTAGTGGTCTACGGGAGGACAGACCCTGAGGTCCTAGTGAGTGATGGTCAGATGTGGTGTGGTGGTTTTGTTTGTATTTTCCCAGTGCTGGGAACATGTGTGTTTGACCCACCTTTTATTAAGTTAAAGCTGCAGGCGTTCGAAAATGTTTGGATTGTTTTGGCCTATGGCATGAGTGCGGTACACGTTTTACTTAAGATTTTTTTGGATGGTTATAGAAAATTTAGGAAAGTAATAATTGGGGAGCTGTATAGATGAGTGGAATATCAAGGATTCAGAATACATTTGGGTATTTTCCAGCCTACTCAGCTTTTGATCCTGGATTACTCAACACAGAATCAAATTGTTGCCGATAATCAAATTGTTATCCCCTTTGTTCGTGAAGTGTCCTTGCTTTCATCATTTAACTCTTCAAGTGACATTTTCTCTCACTTCCCTAATTGGTGTTCCTTAGAGGATCATGGAGAAATTGATAAACAGACCACACTTTGCCTTAGATTTATAATGAGAATTTTAAACTTGGGGGGATAAATGTAAGTATTGTTGTCTTTGAAAATTAACGCGTAAAGATAAATGTTCCTTGTTTTGCTTTTGATTGGAAGAAAGCCACTTTCTGTTTCTACTTTGATTTGAATCTCCGGTATGTGGCTGTTCTGTATAACAATGAAAATTGGTTTTGCCTGGGAACTTTAGTTTTTCAAAATGTTTGAAATAGTGGAAAGACGGGACTGATGTCCTTGTTGTATTAAACATGCTAGGTGTTCCGCTGGCTTACCTGAATTGCTGATCTTGTACAGCTGTAGTAAAAAACCAGGGTGTCAAGTTTGGAAACATGTATCACTGTATCCAGCATTCTTCAGGAAAATGGTTTCTGCACAAGGAATGCTTTACTTAGATGGCAGTTAGGTATGCTGTTGAAAATGGTTAAATTGATAACTTCTATGTTATATAGGTTTTGCCACAATTTGTAGGGGGTGGGGTGGGGTGCTGTGCTGTGCTGTGCTGAGGGCATATGGGATAGAGCCCTTGCCCCCTCCTGTGGAATAGTGGAGTCCTAACCACAGCATGGAGGGAATCCCTGCCACAGTTTTAGAAGAAAGCATTCACAAAGATCTTAACAGCTATAGTTATAGGGAGGGAGGCATGACATACTTATATTAGTAGTAAATTAAAGAAATTGAGCCAGGAATTTTTTTTTCCCCCCAGATAAGATCTGTGACCAGATCAGTGATGCTGTTCTTGATGCCCACCTTCAGCAGGACCCTGATGCCAAAGTGGCTTGTGGTAGGTTCAGAACACTTCTCATATGATGAAAAAATAGCATGAAAATTAACTTTATAAAGTGATGTTTGAGTGTGAACATCTCTTTTATTAGAAACTGTTGCTAAGACTGGAATGATCCTTCTTGCTGGGGAAATTACGTCCAGAGCTGCTGTTGACTACCAGAAAGTGGTTCGTGAAACCATTAAACACATTGGATATGATGATTCTTCCAAAGGTATGTTTTAATGAGTTAACTTTCTAACCTCATTTTTTCAGATATTTTCTTCAGTCCTCTTTAGCTCTATTTTATTGAGTGTTCCTAGGAATATTTCATTCCACCTGTATACTTTTACTGTACTTTTGTTCTGGCCCTATGCTTTTCTCTAAAAGTACTACATTTAGGTATATTTTATTTCTTTAGCAGCATTTAGAGTTCCAGATAATTGTTGTAAGTTTAAAAATATTGCTATGGCCCTTAAAAAAACACATTGTTTTGTTTATAGGATTTGACTACAAGACGTGTAATGTGTTAGTGGCCTTGGAGCAACAGTCACCAGATATTGCTCAAGGTGTTCATCTTGACCGAAACGAGGAAGACATTGGTGCAGGAGACCAGGTATCTTGGTAGACATCTGTTTGCATCTCTTCTAACAAATTTTGAAGCTTGGATTGATTGCATTGGTGACTTTTCCTTTTATAGGGTTTGATGTTTGGTTATGCCACTGATGAAACTGAGGAATGTATGCCTTTAACCATTGTCTTAGCACACAAGCTCAATGCCAAACTGGCTGAACTACGCCGGAATGGCACTTTGCCTTGGTTACGCCCAGATTCTAAAACTCAAGTAAGTGATGAACATTGTAAACCTACACCCATTAACACTGGCACAGGACATCAGTAAGGTGGTTTGATTAAAGCTAAGAGAAGAATAGCATTTGTTCTCTGTACTGTAATGTAGGGTAGGGAACCAAGAACAAAGCTATTGTTTAGTAGACTGATGTTCTGATGTTTGGCTTTCAAGGTGACTGTGCAGTATATGCAGGATCGAGGTGCTGTGCTTCCCATTAGAGTCCACACAATTGTTATATCTGTTCAGCATGATGAAGAAGTTTGTCTTGATGAGATGAGAGATGCCCTAAAGGAGAAGGTCATCAAAGCTGTCGTACCTGCAAAGTACCTTGATGAGGACACAATCTATCATCTACAGCCAAGTGGCAGATTTGTTATTGGTGGGCCTCAGGTAAGGCCTTAAAATTTCAGTTTAATTTGCCTTTTTTTTTTTTTTTTTTTAAATCTGTCATGGTTACTTGGAAAAACCTGGCTACTTTCCACCTTTTTCCTAGGTTTTTTGAAGCCTGCGTGTGAATCTTCTGAGGATGTTTGCCAAGTGATACTGAATAAGCATTTAACAGGCAGGCCTGATCTAGAACCACTGGAAAGGATTGGGCATAAAGTAATTTAAATTCTGTAATTTCAGGGTGATGCTGGTTTGACTGGCCGGAAGATCATTGTGGACACTTATGGTGGTTGGGGAGCTCATGGAGGAGGTGCCTTTTCAGGAAAGGATTATACCAAGGTGGACCGTTCAGCTGCTTATGCTGCTCGTTGGGTGGCAAAATCCCTTGTTAAAGGAGGTCTGTGCAGAAGGGTTCTTGTTCAGGTATATATTTTTCTATTACTGGGTTCACTAAAAGGTGTGTAAGTGGGAGGATGTTTAGCAGTTAACTACTTGTCTTTTTTTTATACCAGTCTGTTACACAGTGTGTGGGTCTTTTGCTGATTCTTAATGATATTTAAATTCTTTTAGGTCTCTTATGCTATTGGAGTATCTCATCCATTGTCTATCTCCATTTTCCATTATGGCACCTCTCAGAAGAGTGAGAGAGAGCTATTAGAGATTGTGAAGAAGAATTTTGACCTCCGCCCTGGGGTCATTGTCAGGTAAAGATGGTAAAGCCTATTGCTAGTGAAAAACATTGAGGGTGTGGGTGTGTATATATTTGATATATTCAAATCTTGGAAGGTGAAGGTGTGAAGGAAGACTCAAGTGGGGAAACATCTTAATTCCTAGAATGTGTTAATATCTTAGAAAATTGCCTTCAGTAGAGGCTTAAATTATTAGGAAGAATCTAAAATTCTAGTGCTCCATGGCTTAGACTAACCACCCTAGAAAAGTTTTCCACATTTGATACAGACTTGTGCTCCTGTTACCTGAGGGATGTTTACTTAAAAGAATTTTTAGTACAGATAAATGGGATGTACATGGCTGTTACAAAGAAAATAACCTTGGTAGGGTGTGGGCATGGGACCTTGGTAAGTATTCCATGACTTTAGATGAGTTTTTGATACTTGAAATTTCTCCAAATAATGACAAGTTTTCATATTTGTTGAGCCAGGGACGGAAAAACGAGAACTATAGTTACTGATAAGGACTGTGCAAGGAGTTTTGGACACCAGGGAAGTAACAAATACTTTTGCCACAAACTTCTTTCCTAGCATACCCCAGAGAACTGAACTCATTTGCCAGAAGTCTTGAAAATGAGTCTTGCTGATTGTTTTGCTTTACTTTAATTGAATGCTACATATTAAGTTACGGACTTGTATATTCCAGGGATCTGGATCTGAAGAAGCCAATTTATCAGAGGACTGCAGCCTATGGCCACTTTGGTAGGGACAGCTTCCCATGGGAAGTGCCCAAAAAGCTTAAATATTGAAAGTGTTAGCCTTTTTTCCCCAGACTTGTTGGCGTAGGCTACAGAGAAGCCTTCAAGCTCTGCGGGAAAGGGCCCTTCTTCCTAAATTTTCCTGTCCTCTTTCAGCTCCTGATCAGTTGCAGTCACTCTATAGTCAATGACATGAATTTTAGCTTGTGTGGGGGACTGTAAGTTGGGCTTGCTATTCTGTCCCTAGGTGTTTTGTTCACCATTATAATGAATTTAGTGAGCATAGGTGATCCGTGTAACTGCCTAGAAACAAATCAACAGCATTGTAGTAAATAATGCTTTGAAATTGAACCTTTGTGCCCTATCACCCAACCTTCTAAAATCCTAATTGCATTGACTCTCCCACCAAATGCTGAAAATGTCCTTGTAATGTGCACGTAAAGTACTTGTAGTTCCATGATAGCTTCTCGTCTGGCAATGCCACAGCCCTGTCAGCATGAATTTGTAATGTCTTGAGCTCTATTATGAATGTGAAGCCTTCCCTTATCCTCCCTATAACTTGATCCACTTCTAATTATGTAGCTCTTTGTCAGGGAGTGTTCCCTATCCAATCATTCTTGCATGTAACGCAAGTTCCAGTTGGAGCTCTAGCCTGACATAAAAAAAAAAAAAAAGGCAGTTACCATTAAACCATCTCCCTGGTGCTTATGCTCTTAATCGCCATCTCTTAAACAGCACCAAATCAGAATCTCTCCACTTTCAGCTGTCTTTTGGAGGACGTACGTAATAAGGTTTTTATTTAGTAAACCAATCCTATGCATGGTTTCAGCACTAGCCAAACCACCAATTCCTAGCTCTAGAAAAACAGGCACTTGGCACCCTTGTGATGTCATACAGAGAAGTCACAGGGCAGTACCTGAGGGTCTGTAGGTTGCACACTTTGGTACCAGATAACTTTTTTTTTTTCTTTATAAGAAAGACTGAGTACTCCACACTGCACAAGAACTCCTCCCAGGGTTTTAACTTTGTTTTATTTTCAAAACCAGGTCCAATGAGCTTTCTGGACAGCTGGTGTAGCTACAGAGAAACCAGCTTCCTTCAGAGAGCAGTGCTTTTGGCGGGGAGGAGGAAATCCCTTCATACTTGAACATTTTCTAATTGCTTATTTATTGTATTCTGGGGTATGGCGTAAGTACAGAGAAGCCATCACCTCAGATGGCAGCTTTTAAAAGATTTTTTTTTTCCTCAACACCATGATTCCTTTAACATGTTTCCAGCATTCCCAGGTAGGCCAAGGTGTCCTACAGAAAAACCTTGGGTTAGACCTACAGGGGTTCTGGCTGGTGTTAACAGAAGGGAGGGCAGAGCTGGTGCAGCTGGCCATGGAGAAAGCTGACTTGGCTGGTGTGGTACAGAGAAGCCAGCTTGTTTACATGCTTATTCCATGACTGCTTGCCCTAAGCAGAAAGTGCCTTTCAGGATCTATTTTTGGAGGTTTATTACGTATGTCTGGTTCTCAATTCCAACAGTTTAATGAAGATCTAAATAAAATGCTAGGTTCTACCTTACCTGTGTCCATTATTATTTGTATTCTGGTGGTATGTGGGATGGTTTCCCAACCAGGGATTGAACGTGGACCTCTGCAGTGGAAGCACTGAATCCTGGCCACCAGGGAACTCTTCCCGCCATTCGTAAGTGTTTCAGTATGAGTATGAATTAAACATATTTTAACCCTGAGTAATTGTAATCCTACCCATGGTTTAGGGAAATAACTTCAACCTTGACTATAGGCCTGGCCTTTAAAAGGTTCATAAATTGTATCCCTGACACTAAGAAGAAAGTTGAAGGTTTGTCCAGCACTGCCTGTTTTGGCCAACACAGTGGGCAAAATTCATGTCTTACTACAACAGCCATTTCTGCACTATCAGCAGTGCTTTAAAGGCATAAAAACCATTAAAATGAGTATCATGTGAGAAAAGTGATATTTTAAATCTATTTTCAGTGTTTTGAAAATGTAAAAACAATTTGCTGTCTTAAGTTCCCCTTGTATATAAATGGGTTAAAGGCTACAAGTTACGTACTACAGTTTGAAAAGTATTTTTAAACAACTGAGGGACCAGTTTCTCATACAATGGATAAAGTTTAAACAAAACTGCAGTGAGGATGTGTATTCTGAATTTGTTGCAGTTATGCAGAATACTCATCAACCAGCTCTTGAACCATCCTTTCTTGAGCTGCATGGCCCATGTATATACACCAGCAAATATGAAATCAAATGGTTGAAATGCTTTACTGTTGCAAATGAGGCCCAAGCAATGGCTGCTTGTATCTGTTTGCCTGGAGGGCTAAAAGTTTAGAAACATTTGGGAGGAAAGGCAAGCTTAAATCTTGTGTCTGACTTTGTGACCGCATCAATTGCAGCATGCCAGGCCTCCCTGTCCATCACCAACTCCCAGAGTTTACTCAAACTCATGTCCATCAAGTCAGTGATGCCATTTAGCCATCTCATCCTCTGTCATCCCCTTCTGCCCACAATCCCTCCCAGCATCAGGGTCTTTTCCAATGAGTCAACTCTTCTGGCCAAGGTTAAATTTCAGGGAGTATAAACTCTTGACCTGCTGTGAAACTTGAGAACTTAAACTTTTCATGAAATGAAAAGCTCCAGGATATCAAAAAGCTTTTTAGATGGCCAAGACACTGCTGTCTAACCATGTTGGTCAAATAATGATGGTGAGGATAAAGCATCTGTAGGTTGGTAAAGCAGGACCAGAGAAATAATGGCCTTAAAGTTTGGTTCAGCATTTACTAGGATGATGCCTGGTTACAGCTTGAGAATCAAAAGCATAAAGTGCCAATGAAAGGGAATGTGAAACATGTTTAAGTTGAAAATCATACTTTTCTACAGTTTTAAGGGGGATGACACTGGTCAGGGACAAAAGACCTAAATGCTGGCCTATGGTAGGAAGCAAAGCCTGGCTAAACATTTCAGTATTCAGACCCAGGGTCTCAATACTGAAACCTGGAGAACCCAGATTTTCTCCAGTGAGCAGTTGTTCTTAACAGTATTGGGTACCCACAACATTGTCACTTGGAAAATGAGACAAGTGGTACACTAACAGTTGAGGGAAAGTAACATCCTTGCCTGTATCAAGAAAAATACTTCTGTAAGAGTTCCCTTCCAAAACGAAGAACTACTTTTATTATTTTCACTAAGTAAAAAGGAGGATGGGGCAGCAGTTATGGGGAAGGACACAGTGCCAAGGTGTCTCGTGTCACTGAGGGGATCTGCAGAACTGAAAACCAGTGTTCCCATGCATGGTTCTTAGCAAAGTGCCCTGTGCCACAGCCATCTCTAACCCACAAAATGCCTTGTGTGAATCACAGGAACTTACTGCCAGGCTCCACTTGGATCAGTTGAGTGCACTTAGGCCCAATCTGCACAACTCCCTGGCAGCCCTGCTCTGATCTGTTTCACTGGATTCCAGTATAAAGGCTGAAAGGACAGAGGTAGGAGAGATGAATTCAACAGATCCAAAAAGTAAGAGGTAGAACTGATGGGCCTTGAAATCTTAAGAAATGGAAGGAAAATGGAAGAATCAAAAAAACAGCTGCCATTCAGTAATAAAGAAGCAGGTCTGAGTTGTGGATGAATGCATCTTGTTTATGACAGTTAAAAACTCTGGGGTAGCTAGGTGGAGCTAGATAAACAGCTCTAGAGCACGGGAAAGAAAGTAAGCAGCGGCATCCCTGGAAACCATGGAGTGGACACAATCATCCCAAGTATGTATGGTGAAAAGGCAGCCACCTAGGAAAGAAGCCTGCGATTGGATGGAGTGGAGCATGGGAAAAGAAGACTGGAAACAAATGCGATCCTTTATCAAAGTAACTGGGATTGCCAGCCTGCTGCCGCTGGTCTCTGCCTCCACACAGGATGCCCAATAGGGTTCCCAAACAGGGCCTGTTTTGTTTTTGTTTGTTTCTGTTGCTAATTATGCATTCTCACTTCCTAGCCCAGTACCAGGCCTTTGAATTTTCACAGAATTGAGGATCTTCCTGAATCACATCCAAACCTTATATATCATGACTGTAAACATCCCCTGATTTCATTACATTTGGTTAAATCTCACTTTACATCACCTCCTGCTCATTGAAAACTAGAATAATGCTAAATACTCAGCTTATTTTTTAGATATATACCACTATTAATCATCTAAATTCTGTTATCAGTTTAACTTTCTGCTATTCTATGCTCATAACCCCTAGTAAAAAGCTGGCTGTATAAACAATAGGAACAAAAAAAGAATCAAAATTGCAGTGAAGAGAAAATTACCCTGCATCTAAAACCTGATCACCATCCTAATCACACTTTATAACCAGACAAGTTTTAAGCTATGTTATTTCAAAATTACTGTCAGTGATTCTGAAAATTTTAAGAGGCAGGGTGCAGGACCTTAAGACTTGAGGTTAAAAAAAAAAAAAAGACTTGAGGTTCAGACCATCAGTCAGTCTATCCCTTATTAGGTATACGTCTTTGAGAGAATTATACTACCCCTCAGCCTCAGTTTCCCCAACCACAAAATAGGGCTTATGGCTCTTAAGGAATAAGTGTAATAATGCTGGCACAGGGCTTCACACAGTGCCTGTATATGGCAAGCACTTAAGAACAGCAGCTATTTTCATGGAACATTAACTCTCTTTTGGCAAGGAGCAAGTCACTTTAAACCTTACTCTTAACCCTTGAAAGACATTTTCACATTGCTTTTTAACCCCACTGCCCAAGCCCCTCAACCTTGGAATTGATAAATCTTATCCTTGCTTTATCTCCTTGTCCCTCTAATCTATCCTCTCTGAATTTATTACAGCCGTGGATATGGAGGAAAAACAAAAAATCTGAAGTAGTTTTTTCACATGTCCACTGCCTAGGTAACGGTCCTGTGACTGGCTGCTGCCACATCTGTACTCCACATCTGGCCTCCCTCAGAACTCTGAGTGGACAGGGTCAGAATCCGGCTCAGGAGGGTTAGAATTTGAAGAATCTGTGTTTACAGGACTCGGCTCTCCCACTGGCTCAAAGGGTCGCAAGTTGGCATAAGTCACCTCTTGGGCCAGCTGCTCCAGGGAAGGGCGGCCTAATGCCAGATTTCGAAGTGAGATACAAGTCATGAGAAAGCTGAAAAAGATGGGAAAAAGCCAGCTGTTCAAACTCCTATTTCAACACAGGCAATCCTGCCAAAGCCCTCAGAGGACACCTGGTCATCTGGCCTCTCACCCACAGATAAGAATCTCCCCCTAGACACCTCCCATCCCAGCTGGAAGGGCACCCCACTCTTTACAGTGTCTGACTGAGGATTCCAGGGTCAGGTAGGAATAACCCACAGGAAATAAGCTGAGTCAGAACAAGACAGCGCCCATCAGACACACCATTTACTCTCCCAATCAATGAGGAAGAGGAGCAAGGAGAGAGGAAAAAGGGAGAAGTTTAGCACTGGACTGTCCTCTCCTGGGAAAGAGTCCCTACTGTTACTCTCATCAGAGAACAGTGACCCAGCCTGCAAACATCTGATGACAAAGACACGTACTATTGGGTAAGGCTTACCTGCGGCGAAAGATATAGAGCTTTCGCAGCAAGAAGCGGACAAGTCGCTCATGGAAAGGAGCATTTCGCCGGCGTTCAATCTCCTGGAGCCTTTGTTGGCGTCTAAGGAAGGTCTGGACCAGTGGTGTTGGCTCAGGGCCGCCTTTGACTTCCCCTTCGAGCAGAGGTTGCAGCTCTGGAGGCAGAGGCCCTGTTTCTGTCCGGAAGAGGGCAAAAAGAGGAATCACTGAGAAAAGAGCATTCTCTCTTCTAGAACTCCTCTTTCCCCAGCTAGATGCTTCAAGTTCATTCTTTAAGTGGGCAGATCTTTGATCATGACCCTGACTTCCTGTAAAGTGGGCTCTCTTAGCCCAAATCTTCAGATACTCACCACTTCCATTTTCCACCTTCTCCTTCAATTCTTGCAGATACGCCAGGTCTTGCTCCAGTGCAACCTCTGTAGTGTTGACGTAGATGTACATATAGCAGGAAGGACTGGACGACACTGTGTACACCTTATGGTACTCACCAGCAGGCAACTGAGAAGGGGGAAGAAATGGATCTCTCATCCTCTAGCCTTTCCCTAGCCAGTCTATGGCTTCCCTCCACTTCCCCACCTCCATCTTTTTTCTTGTATTTTGGAATCCAAAGGAACTGACCTCTAGAATCCTGAATGAGGCTATTTATAGCCCCCAGGGCCCTTGCTTTTCAGCCCTACTGCATTGTTGCTATTTAGTTGCTAAGTCCTGTCCAACTCTTTCCTGACCCCATGGACTGTAGCCCATCAGGCTCCTCTGTCCATGGGATTTTTCAGGCAAGAATGCTGGAGTGGATTGCCACTTCCTTCGCCAGGGGATCTTCCTGACCCTAGGATTGAACCTGCATCTCCTGCAATTGGCAGGTGGATTCCTTACCAACTGAGCCACCAGGGAAGCCTCCTACTGCATTACTGTTACATTAAAGCATTTTGTGTTTATACTAAATCAAGTGCACTCATCAAAAGTTTTCTATCATTGTTAATTCAAGCCAAACACCTGCATTTTTTCTCCCTCCTGAAGAGTCTGGTTCTTCTGTTCTGCCACCAGCTCCACGGTCACCTCCCCCTGCAGCAGCTGGATGCTAGTGTTGCCCAGGTCTTCACTCACGAAGTTCTCCAGGTGCAGCCCTGCCAGGGGCAAGAGTTCCCATCCCACCCCAAGGTGGCGTGAACTCACTCCCAGTCAGAACAGAGAAATCACACCTTCACCACCACCTCCACCTCGGGTTTCAAAAACCAGCCTCCCACCAGGAGCAGACCCTCCCAGCGCCATCACACACTGTGTCCCTGGCCTAGGAGGCCAGGAGGGAGACAGCAAGGCCTTTGTGCTTTCTTCCATACCAGGGAAATCTGCAATAAAGACCACTTCGGTGTGGTTGTCCAGGCTGCTCTTGATCTCCTGTAGTTTAGTTCTCCAGGGAGACAGGTCCATCAGCAGTGGCTGCAGCCAAGGTGTACGCCGGAAGGGGGACCAGGCAGCCTGCACGATGTCCACACGAGGGTCAAAAATCCTTGGGGAAGGAAATCATGTTCTATGGAGGCCATAGCCACCAAAATACTGGAATTTCCAGTTCTGTTCATCACTGTTCCCAGATAGGACAAACAGGGTTTTCCAGAAAGAAGAAACAGCCTACGTCAGCATGTTACTGCCAGCTGGGGACAGAGAGACAGAAGAGGGGAAAGAGATTCTGGAGCACTGGGAAGAATGCGGGTTAGTGGCCGCCTGAGGAGAGTTAACAGCTTCTAAGAGAATGAGTTCCCTTTTCTTCGGGATGACAGTGCCCTCTGCTGGATGCAATCAGCTATGCCCACAACCAGGTCAACAGGGACATGCACCAGAGGACAGCCTTGCAAGCAAGACAACACTGAGGAGCACAGGCTAGTCATCTTGGCCAAAAAAAAACTGGACTTCACGTTCTCCCCCTTCTCTGCTCCCCTTGCCCACCTCTGCTGGAAGCGGTCATTGATGGAGACCCAAATATCAAAGTAGATCTGGGGCTCAGTGACATTGTACTTGGGCAGCAGGCGGCTCAGGCAAGTGGCATATTGCTTCAGCATGTCTGCATGGTCCTTCCAACGCCGGCTCTGTGTGAATACCTGCCCCAAACCCCCACATTAGTCCCACCTCGTTGTTATTGAGCTCCGAGACAGGTCATGCAGTGCCGAAGGCACAAAAAGATCCCTGCCTGCTGCCAGTTTTGACAGGGAAGAAAAAAAAAAATGAGAAGCAAAAAACTTCGTGGAAGAATTTTTCTCATCGCTGGGCTAGTGGTACTCACCTTTCCTAAGTCTCATCTCAATTGAGGGATGTGAATGACACTGCCCATTTCAACCCCCACAAAAGAAGGTTCCACCTGGCTCCAGAGAAAGGGCAAAGTGGACCCACAGAGACCAGAGCCCAAAGCTCAAGGGGGCCTCTGAAGGCCAGGAAGTTAGTGGCATCTCACCCCAGGGTTGAGGTAGCCCAGCTCGCCGGTGCGGCCATCACGGTAGGTGATCTTCACGTGCTGGTGGGAGCGGGAATGCACCATCATGTCCCAGGAGTAGCCGTATAGCCCGTTGGTCCAGTTGTTGTACCCCTGAGGAAGCAGGGTGGTGGGAGTCAGCTCCAAGCGCCTCACGCTAACGCTGTCCTCTGCCCAGAGAGGCCCCCATATCTGCCCGCTTCTCTCCTGAGCACTGTCCCCTCTGCCACTATCCAAGCGGACCCCCAGCCCGCACACACCTGGGTGAGGAAGTGGGAATAGGGCAAGAAGAGCTGCTCCAGGAGGTAGAGCAGGGTGAAGGCAGTGCTCAGCTGGTGGCGCAGCCCTGGCTTCTGACTGCCTTTGGCTCGGCTCCTCTTATACAGGCAGGAAGTGCTGGGCTGTGGGGCGGTCTTGAGGGGCAGCAGCTCTTGCAGCTTTTTCGGGCAGTGAGCTACCAGCTTCCGAGGCCACTCAGGAGAGCAGAAGAGAGGGCTGCTGGCCAGCATGACATAGGGGAACATGCCTAGAACAGCGGGGAGGAAACCAGCACTTCAGGAGTTTGACTGGAAAACATGGCTCATCCCCTCCACACACCCCCCTTCCCCTAGGCAGCCTCTCCCAGGTATTCCACTTATGATGAAAGAAGTCCTCAACTGGAGCCTATTACTTCCCACAGAAACTTATCACAAAACATACTAGCTGAGCCCAAAAGCCCTTGGCCGCCTTCTCATCTGTTTCCATCTCTCAGAGATTACATCAGGCTCAGCTTAGCTCCTGTTCCTGTCACCATCTCCCCCTGCCACACGGGCCGCTGGTTCGTCCCTCCCCTGCACACCTGTGGCTTCCTGTTTCCCACCAGATTATAGGAGCTGACCAATGCTGAAAAGCTGGGAATTCATGCAGTGGAAGTAGGACACAAAGACGAAGCCGATGGGTCTTGAGGCATCAAAGAAGAGCAGGAAACCGGCTGAGAGGTCGAGCAGCAATCCACACCAGTGCACCACCAGTAGACTCGTCATCTCCTCGGACAACACAAGTCTGCAGACAGCAGGGTCAAAGCTCAGGCACTAGCATGCATGGAATACTCACAGTTGAGGCACCTCTGCTACCTTCTCCATGCTGCATGATCCACCCTGGCAGGTGGGTAGAGAACTCCACAGAAAGACATCCTCTGGGAGGGTTTTCCAACCCCTTTTCATTTCCACATAATTTAAGAGTGTTAGTCACTCAGTTGTGTCCAACTCTTTACGACCCTAGGGATTATAGCCCACCACGCTACTCTGTCCATGGAATTTTCCAACCCAGGTATTGAATCCAGGTCTCAGTGTTGCAGGCTGGTTCTTTACCATCTGAGCCATCAGGGAATCTCACATACTTCAGGTGTTCAATTTCTTTCAACATGCCCTAAGTAATAAGCAAGGGCAGAGCTCCCAGAGCAAAATTTTTTTTTTTTTCCAGAGCAAAATTTGAATGAGCAGTGTGTGTGTTATGCAGGGCAGGCTCTTCCTGGAGGTATACCTTCTGGAGGTATACTTTAAAAGGGGAATGCTTGGCTGATATAATGATGTCAAACTTCCAGAACTGGGAGGTGTCAGGGCAGAAGGAAGAGTACAAAGTAAGACAAGAAGGGGGTTCCCTGGTGGTCCGGTGGTTAAGAATCTGCCTGCCAATGCAGGGGACATGCGTTCGATCCCTGGTCTGGGAAGATTCCACAGCCATGGAGGAACTAAACCCACTCGCTGTGATGGTGAGCCCACATACCTGGAGCCCATGCTCTGCAACTAGAGCAGTCACAGTAATGAGGAGCCCACACACCACAGCGAGACAGCAGCCCCTACTTGCCACAACTAGAGAAAGTCTATAGCAACAAGGACCCGCACAGCCAAAAGTAAGAGTAAAAAAAGGAAGGCAAAAGGAAGAAGAGATGGGAGGAAGAGAGAAGTCAGAGAGAAGCAGCTCTGCTTTGGGAAGAGTTATTAACAATGGTTTTGTTGGGGAAGGGGAGCTGACTGTCCATCTTCTTGGCACGCCAGTTGAGGAGTCTGGGCAAGAGGCTGGGGCAGCCACCCAAGGACAGAGGGCCCACCACAGCGACTGCTGGGGCACTGACTCACTCTCCAAGTCACCTAGCGCTGGCACTTCCCTTTCCTTTATTTCTCTTCCCTTCGCTTCGGCCCATGCTGTAAGTCTCCCAGGGGCAGCTAAGCCTAGATCTTTTGACATCATCAACTCTGCCTTCTGCTGAAGAGGGAGATGAGCGGACAGAGTGAAGCATGAAGCAAATTTAGGCAAAGTGGGAGCAGCAGCTATGACCGGAGACCTGAAGGAGGTGAGCCCCCCAACCCTGCACCTGGCCACTCCAGGCCTCTGCCCTGCTGCTCACTTGAAAGGGCTGAAGAGCCAGTGCCGAGACAGGTATTCCATAGAGTAGCCTTCCACCCAGTCTGCGTCCAGCTTCTTTATGCCCGCAATGAAGTACACGATGAAGATCTGCAAACACGATATGCAAAACGAATATTCAAACGAAGTCAGAACCTCATCCTCCGCAGACAGTCACAAATCAGTTCTGACCTCAGTCCAGGGCCTGAGAGACGAGATCCACTCTATTCATTCATCTCAGACGTTCACTCACCTAACATCCTACAGATGTCAGGCACAGTATTAGGCAAAGTCAGGACGGAAAAGTCGGGCTTCCCTGGTGGCTCAGATGGTAAAGAATCTGACTACAGTGCAGGAAACCTGGGTTCCATCTCTGAATTGGGAAGATCCCCTGGAGAAAGGAGTAGCAACCCACTCCAGTATTCCTGCCTGGAGAATTCCATGGACAGAGGAGCCTGGCAGACCACAGACCATGCGGTCGCAAAGAGTCGGACAGGACTGAGCAACTAACACTTTCACTTTACTTTCACTTTTGAAGGAAAAGTCATGAAGGAAAAAGGAAAGTCATGAAGCACAGAGGTTACTCTTTCCACATGAAGATTCTAATCTAGTGGGAATAAAGCTCTATTCTTTCTTTGTATGACAAGGTGAGAGACCCCAGAGATTAGGAAGTAGATTAGATTAGAAAGCAGGGAGAAGCCAGTCCAGCTTTCCAGCAAAAAGGGAAAAAGAGGGATGTCCCTGGTGGTCCAGTAGATGAGCGTCTACCTACCAATGCGAGGGACAGGGCTTCAATGCCTGATGTAGGAAGATCCTACCTGCTGAGGGGCAAGTAAGCCCACGCACCACACAACTAATGAGGCCACGCTTTAGAGCCCACAAAGCTCTCTTGCCCAGAGCCCATGCTCTGCAATCAGAGACGCCACCACTCTGAGAAATTGGGGCACAGCACTGAAGAGTAGCCCCTGCTCTCCACAACTAGAGAGACTCGTATGCAGCAATGAATACCCAGCATAGCCAAAAAGAAAATAAATACGTAAAAAATTGTTTAAATAGTTGAGTTTCAAAAAGGAAGAGGGGAGGAGGAGAAGATTCAGGGAGGCCAAGCAGAGTGAAGTCTGGCAGTGGGCAGCCATGCTGCCACTGGCTGTGAAGAACACCCCCTCTCTCCTGAGATCTGGTACCTGGCCACGCAACACAGCATAGTTCCAAAGGGGCACGTGGGCATTCCGCTTCCGGGCACTCAGCAGGCCATCCACAGACCTGCAATGAGAGGGAGAAGGGTGGAGGACAGGTTCTTAGTCCAGTCCCATTTCTCCCTTGCTTTTTAAATGTCATCATCTCTCTATTCCAGGATATCTCTGTAATGATGTCTCTACTCTAGGAGGTCTCCCACATTTTCTCAGTTCTCTGGGCTATTCTGATGCCCTTTCGAATTATTTGAGCACCCTGAAACGATTATTTCAAGTCATAACAGAAACTACTAGTTGTAACTACTAGTGAGTTATAACAACAACAACAAAAAATTCAGTGTTTAACATCTGTTAGTTAGCAAATTAGTCTCTCCTCATAAAACAAACCAGGAAAAAAACTACAATGCTAGCCCCAGAAGAAAGGGGCTGTAGATCCTCCATTCCCCACCCCATGGCCACAGGGCAGCTGGCAGGAAGACTAGTATACATTGACCTCCTGTTACCTGCATGAGGGAAGGTGTACTTCCCCCTGCTCCTCCTGCCACCCCATCCACTGCATGGGAGAAGGGCATAAAGAATCACTGATACGCAAAAAGAAAAAAGATTACAGTGCTAAAACATGACTAAACTTGAAAAAGAAGGAATTTCAGGGAATGTTTGAAAAGCTGGTGTATGAAAATATACACAGTGCATTTAAAGCAAAGTTTCAATTTTCAAGACAAACTGACATTTCACAGACCTGGATGCTAGGATCTAGGGCCAGAGAGTATCTGTTAACAGCTTACCTAGGCTGAGAACTGACAAAACCAGGCTACTAAGATTAGATGTATTCTGGGGAGGCAGAAGCAAAGCAGGTTTTCAAGAAGACACAGAATGAGCAGAGAAGCCAAGAAAGGGGCAGGTTATTATACTGGTGCTCAAGAGCACTGGAGTCTACCATTAGGGAGACCTGGAGTCTCATTTATGCCTCTTAACTGCTTGGTGACCTTAGGCAAATCCTTTATTTCTCTAAGCCTTAATTTCTTCATTTATAAAATGGGAATAGCATGATGGACCTCATGGGGTTATAACATGGAAAAAGCAAAAGTGTTTAGCGTAGTGCTTGGCATGTGTAAAGTCTTCAGTGAATGACCAGTATTTTTTCAAATTGTGCAAAAATCACAAAAATGAGACTTTCTGGGGTATTCTGTCAGAGAGTGTTAGTCACGCAGTCATGTCCAACTCTTTGTGATCCCATGGATTGTAGCCCATTAGGCTTCTCTGTCTATGGAATTCTCCAGGCAGGAATACCAGTCATTCCCTTTTCCAGGGGATCTTCCTGATCCAGGGATCAAACCTCGGTCTCCTGCACTGCAGACGGATTCTTTACCATCTGAGCCACCAGGAAAGCTCAAGTGCCTCTCAATTCCTTATGATGAGAGCTGGCCACTCTAAATGAATGTAAAGGTTTACAAAAAGGGGATATCTGCATAGATGTACTGACAATTGACATGTAATCAGTGACTGATAAATCACTAACGAATCCAGTGTTTGAGTTTTTCTTCCCATGCCCATGTTATTGACAGTTCATACTTGCTTTTTACTTAGTAATAGAAGGATTCCTTAAAGATCATCAGCTCTGCCACCCTGTCTCCAAATCCCTTTTTCACCTCCCCTGAAAGATGGTCACATAAGCCAGAGGTGGGGGAGGGTTACCTCCTCCAGGGACAGCACTGCTGGGCAGCCCTGGTGGGCCCTCTCCTTCTGACATGCTTCTGCCCCACAGCAATGTCTACTCTTGGCTCTAATTCTGTCCCTCACAGAAAAAGTCTGCTCCCTCTTCCACATGACCACCCTCGAAGTATTTGAAAACAGCTATGTCTGGCTTTAGTCTTCTCTTCTTCTAAGAGGATTACAGGAAGTGGACAGATCAAGGCACCTGGGGAGATAGGGAAAGAGTGAAGGGGTGGGAATGGAGCCATTCTGCTTGTGGTCACCCTCAGAGCTCCCACCTTGCTGACCCTTGCCCCTCCCGAGTCCATCCAAGTTACCTTTACTTGTATACAAGTTACCTTTACTCTGCAAAGCATGGTTGAAGATATGCTTGCTGGGACAAGTGCTAGGACCTTACTGGGCCCCTACCTCTGGGGACCATCCTGATGCAGCCAACCCCTCCCTTGTGCCCCCTAGACTCATACCAGTAGTGGTGTGCGTCCACAAATGTCAGCTGAAAGGCCAACAGGCCATACAGATAGGAGTGGTTGTTCCACGACGTCTTGTCCAGGAGAAACACATACCAGTATGGCAGCAGGAATAACACACAGCTTATCCGGTAGCACAGGCCCAGCATCATGCCCAGTGCCCCTGGGATTGGTAGAGGAGAGATTAAAAGGTCAAAGGGTCGCCACAGGCCCAGCTCCCCTGGGACAGGCTATGAGTGGGGTTAAGAAAATCATCAGATGTTTTATAGTCAGATAAAAATAAATTTCAACTAAATGTTATTTCAATATTTTAAAAAGAGTTAAGGGGTCACAGCTCAGATGACACACAGGTCAGCAGGATGAAATTATAAGTTCTAGAAGAAGTGAAATAAGAAAACCTAGAGAATTCCCTGGCGGTCCAGCGGTTAGGACTTAGTGTTTTCACTGCCAAGGGCCTAAGTTCGATCCCCAGTCAGGGAACTAAGATCTTGCAAACCCTGTGGCACAGCCAAAAATAAAAATGAAACCCAAGACCCTGGTCAATCACCAGCATACTTCAGATTTCTGGGTTTTAGGTAGTCCAGTCAATACACCCATCTCTCCTGCAGTTTCTCTCACCCAGAAACATGACGGTGTAGACCAGATACATCCAGTCAAGTGGCAGTGGCTGCAGGGTGTCCAGCAAGGGGAAGCGACACACCTCCAGGCCATCCAGGTATCTTCGGTCCAGGGAGCTGAGACCCCGCTCCTGGGGAATGTCCAGCACCATCATCAGCCCTGAGAAGGCAGAGGGGGAGGGTGCCGATAGGCCTCAGCAAAGGTAACCATGGAACATACTAGAATACAGTTGAGCACACCCAGCTCCAGAAAGAATTCATTCAACAATAACCATGCTTGCTAAGTCGCTTCAGTCGTGTCTGACTCTTTTTAATCCCATGGACTGGAGCCCACCAGGCTCCTCTGTCCATGGGATTCTCCAGCCAAGAATACTGGAGTGGGTTGTCATTTCTTCCTCCAGGGGATCTCCTGACCCAGGGGTTGAACCCGCATCTCCTGCATTGACAGGCAGGTTCTTTACCACTCGCGCCACCTGGGAATTGGTTGAGTGCCTACTCTGTGCTAGGCATTATGCCAGTTGTGGGATGTCAGCCACTGTACCTCCCTGAGCCAATTCCCCATTTGTGAGTAGGGGCTCATAATATTTTGCAGGGTCTCAGAGAAGATTAAATGAAAGAAGTGTACAAAATGCTCGAAGCTATTCAGGTTTTGATAGTCATGTTTGTAAAGGTCTGTCCTACTGGCTACACAAAGTGCTCTGGGGTGATGCGCCCTCAGCCTCTTTTTCTTTTCTGGCACAGCAGTATCTGGCCAGCACACTGGGGTAAACAGAAGGGCTACTCAGGTCAGGCAGCCAGCTCCAAATTAATGCAGGATTTCTCAAACCCAGGACAATTCAGTTTGGCCTGGTTAATTATTTGCTGGAGGTCTACCCTGTGGTTCATAGGTCATTCAGTAGCATCCCTGATTTCTGTGTAGATGCCAGTAACCACCTCTTCCCCTCCCCCCACACCTAGCTGTGACAAATACAAATGTCTTCAGACAATGCCAAATGTCCCCTGGACAGCAAAATCGCCTCCAGTTGAGAACCACTGTATTAAGGAGAGTAATATCTCGGCGTGTCTGTAACCCATTCCAAACCTACATGCTGTGGCCTATGAGTTAGAAAGGTCTGGATTAGGGAGTCACAGCCTAAATGGCTGCTCTGTCACCCTAGCCATTTCTCTGAAGTCTAGTCCTTAGCATAGTTACTGGAAAACTTCATTCTAGTCCTTAGCATAGTTACTGGAAAACTTCATTCCACAAATAAAATGGGTTTCTGTTCCTCTGTCTCTGTATTTCCTGTAGCCTCGGATCAAAGCACTTCTGATCTCCAAGTCCTAATCAGAGGAGACAAAACTGGGTTACAAAGAGTTCTTCCAGGATATTAGTCACTTCAGCTCTTAGAAAAAGGAAGGTTAGCCCACTAAGCAAGTAAGTATCCAAGAAACAGACAAGGGACCATTGTCATTCTCTCACCCCCAACCACGCTGGCACCTCCCAGACACTGGACTTACCGAAGAGAAAACGGAAGACTGCTAGGCTTGCAGGATCCGTGGGTCTATTCAGCAGGGTCACCAACCTCTCCCAGCTGGACACATCTGTCCACTCAAAACCCAACAGTTTCCCCATTCGGCTGCCCTGACGGGGCCCTGAAGTCTGTGCAGCCTTGTCTTTCTTTACTTTGTCTGCAACCAATAAATGGAGAAAGTTGCACGTGCACGTGTGGGAATGGAGATGTTTTAAAACAGACTCCTCAAATCAGAAAAATCTCCGTCTAGGGCTTCTGCAGCCCCTCCTCCAGGATCCCCCAATGCCCCAGAACCTTTCTCAGACTGCAGCCCCTAATGGCAAAGCGCCCTGAATGTCATCACCCACCCCGAAACCGAAGACTGTAATCTCTCTCTACAAGACCCTTCCCACCCGAGGCTCCCTTCCCCAGCCAGGTCCCGCAGGGCATCCCGCTCCAACCCCTCTGAAAGCCGCGCCCCTCTCTATCAGCCAAAAGGCAGGGCTCTGAGCCTACCTGAGCCCCGCGGGGCCCGCGCGGGTCGAGCAGAGACCGCCATGGCCTCGGGAAGGTAGATGTGCCACAGGAACAACCTCCGAGCCCGGGGGCGTCTCCAGGGGCGGCTCCCCTAAGCCCCGCCTCCCCGACACATCAGCACGCGCGAGGCCGGCCGGAAAGCGCGGAGACTGTCGTGAAGGGCCCTAGTCGGCCGCGCCGGACTCCCTGCTTGGCGGCAGAGGGCGGAGCGAGGAGTCTGGGGGCGGGGCAACGAGGTCGCGAGGGGGCGTGGTCAGAACCCGCCTTCTCTGGTGACCGAGGAGTGAAGGTGTACGCGGACCTGTCTCTTTTTCTGTCAAGTCTCGTCCCTGAGGCCTCCCGAGCCCTCTCCGTTCTATCAACCTAAAGAAGACTCTGGGCGCCCACGACCTCTCTGGGTCCCTTCCCGCCCCTGTTAGGTCGCTGCAGATGTGTGAACAGTGCGGGCGCAAAAGTCAGACTCTTCCCAGAAGAGTTTCCAGCCCAGTTGAGGATGCACCTGGGAGGGCTGTCCCGGCCTGGAACCAGAGGTTTGAAAGCAGCAGGAAAACCGGAACGACCTGACTGCAGAAAGAATGCAGAGTAGGGATAGTGAATAGAGTGTGTTTGGTTGGGTAAGGTGAGTCTTGAACAGCTTTGTAACATTGTTTCTCTGCCTTGGAATTGACAAGCAGGATCCGAGGAAGGCATCTTAGTGCAGGGGTTCTCACACTTTTTAGTCTCAGGACCCCTTTACGTTGCTACATACATTATTGAGAACCCTAAAGAGCTTTTTATGAATAATAAGTTATATTTTTCCATATTTACCCTCTTGGAAATTTACCCTGAGAAATGTTTGAAATATGCATTGATTCACTAAAAGGAAAAAAAGTAATGAACCCATTACATGTTTACATCAATAACATTTTTATGAAAAAATATATTTTCCACACTAAAAAATATATGAGAATAGGATTGTTTTACATGCAGATCTCTTTAATGCCTGGCTTAATTGAAGAAAGCTGGATTCTCATTTCTGTTTCTGCATTCCATCTGTTGTGATTGAAGTATATGAAGGAAATCTGGTCTCACAAGTACTGTTGGTAAAAAAAGAAGTATGTTAATAGGCTCTTTAGATAATTGTGGACATTCTTTGATACTACACCTAAACTTACAAGTGGTTGTTTTTTTAAAGGTTAGTTAGATGTGGGGACTTCCCAGTTGGTGCTAGTGGTAAAGAACCTGCCTACCAAGGCAGGAGACAGACAAGGGCTCAATTCCTGGGTTGGGAAGATCCACTGGAGACGGGCATGGCAACCCATTCCAGTATTCCTACCTGGAGAATCCCATGAACAGAGGATGCTGGTGGGCTACAGTCCATGGAGTTGCAGAGTCAGACACGACTGAAGCGACTTAGCATGTGTGCAATCAGATGTGGGATTGGAAAACATAAAATGAACTTTACACTCTACTACATTGAAATCGAGCTTCCCTGGGTGGTTTAGACGTTAAAAGAATCTGCCTGCAATTCAGGAGACCTGGGTTTGATCCCTGGATGGTCAAGGATCCCTGGAGGAGAAAATGGCAACCTGCTTCACTATCCTTGCCTGGAGAATCCCATGGACAGAGGAGCCTGGCAGGCTACAGTCCATGGGGTCACAAAGAGTCAGACACAACTGAGCAACTAACACACACATTAAAATCATTGGTATATCTTGCAGAGGGAAAGGATGAATGGGAGGACAGTTAGGGACTTTAGAATCAACATGTACACACTGCTATATTTAAAATGGATAACCAATAAAGACCTACTGTATAGCACAGGGAACTGTGCTCAATATTATGCAATGACCTAAATGGGGAAAGATTTTGAGAGAGAGTAGATGCATGTATGGGCTTTCCTGATAGCTCAGTTGGTAAAGAATTCACCTGCAATGCAGGAGACCTGGGTTGGATCCCTGGGTTGGGAAGATCCCCTGGAGAAGGGAAAGGCTACCCACTCCAGTATTCTAGCCTGAAGAAATCCATGGACTGTAAAGAGTCAGATACTACTGAGTGACTATCACTTTTACTTCACAGGTGCATGTATAACTGAATCACTTTGCTATATACCTGAAACTAATACAACACTGTTTTGTTTTTTTGTTTTTTTTTTTTTTTAATTTATTGGGTTGCGTTGGCCCTTAGTTGCAGCACACGGGATCTTCATTGCAACATGAGGGGTCTTCAGTTGCTGCATTCGAGCTCTTAGTTGTTGCACACGGGATTTAGTTCCCTGACCAGGGATTGAACCTGGGCCCTCTGCACTGGGAGCGCAGAGTCTTAGCCACTGGGCTACCAGGGAAGTCCCACAACACTGTTAATCAACTATACTCAGATATAAAATAGAAAGTTTTAAAAAACTGTTGGTATATCTTGCACTTGAATGGATCTTTTACTCCTGACAATTTTATAAAATCATACAGATGGTCATTTGGAAAATACTGACCATTTAAAAACTAAGATGTGCAGCTCTTCTAAATGTAAAATTTCTTAAGTGATGGGAAGCTGCCAGGCACACAGTGGCAGATACAAGTTTTCTCAAATTTTAATTGTCATTTGAAAGCTCAAATTTTACCATTGGCAACCGATACCATCTATTGTTTTCCTTGAATCGACAGGTTCCTTTCATTTTTGATAAAGTATTTGCTAAATGCACCAGTCTGAATAATCATAGTTCTTCTGTCCAATGTCCTTTCAAGTAAAATGGTACTTCATTTTAAAAGAGAAAAGACAAAAACAAAGATGCTTCACATCTTATTAGGATATTGCAAATGTGGCAATGCCCTGGTGATCCAGTGGGCAATTTCACTTTCATGACCTGGGTTCAGCCCCTGGCCTGGGAACTAAGATCCCACAAGCCCCACAGCATGGCCAAAAAATAAAAACAACAGTGAGATTCTAGAAATCCAAGGCTCAGAAAACAACAAATGCTGGTCAGGAAATGGAGCAACAGAAACTCGGCTTACATTGCTGGTAGGAATACAAAACAGTTGGAAGGCAGTTTGGCAGTTTCTTACAAAACTCAACATACTCTTACCATATGATCCAGCAATTGTGCTCCTTGGTATTTACTCAAATGAGTTGAAAATTTATGCCCATGCAAAACCTGCACAGGAATGTACCTCAGTTTTATTTATAACTGTCTGAACGTGGAGTCAACCAAAATATCCTTCAGTAAGTAAATGGATAAAATAAACTAGCACATCCATCTGATGGACTATTCAGTGATAAAATGAAATGAGCTATCCACAAAGACATGGAGGAATCTTAAATGCATATTGCTAAGTGAAAGAAACCAATCTGAAATGGCTACATACCATGTGATAACCTGGAAAAGGCAAAACTTTGGAGATAGCAAAAAGATAGGTGTTTGCCAGAGGTTGTGGGGGAGGAAGGGAGAGATGAATAGATGTAGCACAGAGGATTTTTAGAGAAGTGAAACTATTCTGTATGATACTCTAATGGTGTCATGATGAATTCATGTTGCTATATATTTATCAAGACCCATAGAATGTATAATATAAAGAGTGAACCCTAGGGACTACTTTTCTGGTAGTCCAGTGGCCAAGACTCCCAATGCAGGGGCTCTGGGTTCGATCTCTGGTCAGGGAACTAGAGTCCATACACTGCACTTAGGAGTTCGCATGCTCAATAGAGATCAAAGATCCATCGTGCTGCAACTGAGACTCAGCAAAGCCAAATGAAAAATAAATTAAAAAGATTTTTTAAAAATAAATTAAAAAAAATAGTGAACCCTAATGTAAACCATGAACTTTGTTATTAATATCAATATTAGCTCATCAGTTGTCACAAATATATCACACTAATATGTCAGTATAGGAGAAACAGGGAAAGCATGAAGGGTGTATGGAAACTACTAAAAAAAATCTATTAGTTTGAAAACAAAGGTGAGTTCACAGTTTAATTGCACAAGTATTCTTTCCTAGAATAACTGTGAGACTATCATTGTATTTGGGTATACAGAAGCATTGTATTCATATTTTCCAGTTCACACAAAAAAGTTAAATGATCTGTACGCCAGTGACAGGAATTTATAAAATTAATAATTTTATACTGCTTTACTAACAGCATTCTTTTTATAAAACTTTTTTTTCCCTTTTTCTTTAATTTTTTTTGGCTGCATCTCCTGGCGTGAGAAACTTCCCTGACCAGGGATCAAGCCTGCACCCCCTGCAGTGGAAGCACAGAGCCTTAACCACTGGACCGCCAGGGAAGCTCCAAGAGTGTTCCTACTTGATATTGGCATTTTTTAAATGTGGTAAGCTCATGGCGGGGAGGGATGCAGTGACTACTACTACAATTGGGTACCACGGTCTCGCTCCTGCTAAGTTGCCAACAGTTTTGCCCATTTTTCTTTGCATTATCAGTTCAAATGTTAACACAGTTAAAAAGGCAAATAACATTTCAGTATTAATATAGCAAGTTTTGCCCCTGAAGACTTCAAGGGTTCACGGACCATGTGCTGAGAACCACTATCCTAAAGGAAAGAATTGGCAGGGGTAGATGTAGTAGAGATTATTGGGCACAGATGTGTCTGACAGGTGGCTTCACCAACTGTTCTTGCTGTTGAAGTCTGGCCCACTTGTAGGTCATCCTGATACAACACTTTGGAAGCCATAGATCTATTAATATTTAGGGGATGCATCTCTTAATCCACTCTCAAATCCCAGTCCAGGTGAATACATTGTGGATTGGGAAGTTTAGGCCAGATTTCTAGGATCACTCAAAATTAGATGGCTCTGGACTTTCCTGGTGGTCCAGTGGTTAAGAATCCACTTGCCAATTTAGGGGATATGGGTTTGATCCCTGGACTGGGATGGTTCCACATGCCTCAGGCAATTGGGCCCCAGTGTCACAGCTACTGATCCCGTGTGCTGCAGCTACTAGAACCAACACTAGAGAGTAGCCCCTCCTCTCCGCAGCTGGTGGAAGTCCGAGAGCAGCAATGAAGACCCAGCGAAGCCAAAAATATATAAAAATTTAAAAAATACTAGATGGCTCCATTTTTTTAAACTATTTATTTTTATTTTATTTACCATCGGAGCCACAGGGGCTTCCCTGGTGGCTCAGATGGTAAAGAATCCGCCTGCAATGCAGGAGACTCAGGTTCAAGCCCTGGGTTGGGAAGATCTTCTGGAAAGGGGCATGGCAACCCACTCCAGTATTCTTGCCTGGAGAATTCCATGGACAGAGGAGCTTGGTGGGCTATAGTCCATGGGGTCACAAAGAATCAGACATGACCGAGCGACCAACACTTTCACATTTTTATTTTGGCTGTGCTGTGTCTTCCTTGCAATACCTGGGCTTCTCTCCAGTTGCGTGCACAGGCTGTAGAGCACAACGGTCTGTAGTTGCATGTGCCGGCTTATTTGCCCCGAGGCATGTGGGATCTTAGTTCCCTGACCAGGGATTGAACTCATATCCCCTGCATTGGGAGGCAGATTAAAAACCACTGGACATCTGTTTTGTTTATTTTTTAATTTTTGGCTGCACTGTGTGGCATCCGGGGTCTTAGTTCCCCAACCAGGAAAGTCCCTAGATGGTTCCATTATGTTCAGTGTTGATCATATGTGCAAAGAACTGGACAAGTTACAAAGGAGGAACCAAATGATTCAGTTGTGGCCTCTGTCCTAAAGGAGTATAATAATAAAAGTATATAAAAAAAATAAAAAATAAAAGTATATAGAAATAATAAAATAATAATAGAATATAGGAAATCATAAGTTTTAAATGAGGTTCAAAGTGCTACAGGAGCACTAGGAAGAAATGAATTACAACCGGAGAAATCAGAAAAAAATTTTTTGAAAACTTGGGCCTAAAAGAATGAATACAATTTTGAGAGGAGAGGGAAGTCAAAAATTCAGAATAGTCTGGGTGAACTGAGAGCATGCTCTGTAGAGAAATGCAGTTAATAAATGAGATGTATTAACTCTTCACCTCTCCATCCCATGATTTTAACTTGTTTTTGTTCAAGCAGTTGATTTCTGGTTTACCCTTTCAGGACCAAAATTTGGAGACTCATGGCATTTAGCATTCACTTATCCAAAAATACTCCAAAGCTTGTGGTGGCTCAGTGGTAAAGAATCTGCCTGCAATGCAGGAGATGCAAGTTTCATCCCTGGGTCGGGAAGATCCCCTGGAGGAGAGCATGGCAACCTACTCCAGTACTCTTGCCTGGAGAATCCCATAGACAGAGGAGCCTGGCAGGCTCAGTCCATAGGTCCCAAAGAGTCAGACATGACTAAAGTGACTTAGCACACACACATGCACATGCAGTTAATGGTAAAGCTTATTGTAGATTTTCTAAAAGATACAGTGTGATGGTGATCAGAAGAGGAAGAAATTGAATTTCAGTGGGGAAATCTGGAAGACTTCATGGAAGCAATGATGAATGAAGCAGGATATTCAATTGTCTCAATGACACAAGTCCACTTGAACAAAGATGTAAAAGGGGATGGTTTGTTTTGGGAAGGACAGGTAATTTAGTATGGTCCCATCACTTCATGGGAAATAGATGAGCAAACAGTGGAAACAGTGTCAGACTTTATTTTTTGGGCTCCAAAATCACTGCAGATGGTGACTGCAGCCATGAAATTAAAAGACGCTTACTCCTTGGAAGGCAACTTATGACCAACCTAGATAGTATATTAAAAAGCAGAGACATTACTTTGCCAACAAAGGTCCGTCTGGTCAAGGCTATGGTTTTTCCAGTGGTCATGTATGGATGTGAGAGTTGGACTGTGAAGAAAGCTGAGTGCTGAAAAATTGATGCTTTTGAACTGTGGTGTTGGAGAAGACTCTTGAGAGTCCCTTGGACTGCAAGGAGATGCAGCCAGTCCATCCTAAAGGAGATCAGTCCTGGGTGTTCATTGGAAGGACTGATGCTGAAGCTGAACCTCCAGTACTTTGGCCACCTCATGCGAAGAGTTGACTCACTGGAAAAGACCCTGATGCTGGGAGGGATTGGGGGCAGGAGGAGAAGGGGATGATGCCGGGCCTGCCGGCTAGATGAACAGGTCAAGGACGCAATCACCAGTGCACCTGAGAAATAAAAGACTAAGAAAGATGGGGTTGAGAGGGACGGAGTCAGCTTCTGACTGATTCCGACGACTTTATTGAGGGGTAACATACATATATATACTAACAGGATTCACCAAATTTTAGATCAAAGACTTGCATACGTGCAGAACTGCAGATACTAGTTTTAGGAGTTTTATCTTAACCCCAGCAGAGCATGGCACCAGCGTCTTACAATCAGGTAAAGACTACCTAGACATAAGCCATTCACAGGAGCCCGATAATCTTATCTGAGTCAGGAAAATAGGCAAATGGTGGCTGCAGCGATTTCCTTGAGGGAGGTGAGAAAGGCCAATTTGCACTTTAACAAATCAGGGGTGGCGGGACAGAGAGGGACCTTTTGATCTCTCTCAGGGCCGAGAAGGGGCCTGAGCAGTCAGGCCGGCTCCCCGCATCTCCCCCTTTTCTTTTGACTAATGGCCATTATATCTCCCTCGAAGGAAATGGCCGCATTTGCAAACGGGAAAACATCAGCAATCTTTTATTTATCATCTCAGATAAGCATTGACAAATGCAAGGGCCAAAACACAGCAATAACAATATGCACATAATGATGAAAATTATAGATTTCCACCAACCACTATGAAACCAGGCAGATATCTGACGCCAAATGCTGGAGTCAGAAAAATCCATAGCGGCTACTTGTTGTTTCATATCTTCGAAAGCATCAGAAACATTTGAGGAATAATCAGGAATATATACACAACACTCCATTTTTATTAAGGCACATGTTCCCCCTTGAGAGGCTGTTAGAATATCCAGAGCTATACGATTTTGTAGAACGGCTTTTCTCATCTGTTTTTGTTCTTCATTAAGAGCCTCTAAAGCTCTTCTAGTATCTGTCAAAGCTTGTTTTGTAAAATTGTTCAAAGCCTCTACCCTGAGCATAATATCAGTGGCTCCTAAAGAGGGCACAAAAATTGAGGCTAAATAATCATACCAATGAAAAACAGAGCGTGACCACCGGGCTTTAACATAAGGTAAATTAACAGGTTGACTAATTTTTTGCTTATGAATTCTCCCAGGGGTAAACACAAACCCTAGGGTACATCTCCCCACCCATCCTACAGGGAGCCAGGGCCAAAGGTTGTATCCACAAATCCATCGAGTGTTATTTGGGGCTACCCATCTTATACCAGGGCTATTTTCCCAATCTGTCCCTGGCCAAATAACAGACTTGTTGACAATAAACGTTACATCCATTACAGTCTTACATTTGTGGGTAGGCAATAGTCCCATATGTTTCATGTGATATCCTGGAAATTCTCGGCCTCCAAATGTTGGTACATGAGTCTTTTGCTCCCAGCAAATGTCAGCAGGGGTCAGTAGCTGTCCTTTTTCAGGGGTCATCCAGAAATATTCGTCCCAAACTTGGTAGTAGTTACCCTCAAATCGATTAAAATCATTAGGAGAAGAAACAGATCTATTTTCGTAATATAAGTATGCATTAACACTCATGCATCTGCTGATTTGTCGGGAGAAGATTCCTCTGCTGTAAAGTCAGCCAACCTAATTGCTGATTCAGTGATCTCCTCCGTCTGGCGTACCAGCCTTTCCGGGAGCCAGCGCGGTGCTTCGGCGTCCTGTGGAAAAACACATACCTGACCCCTCCCCCAAATTAACACGGGATCTGGGCCATGCCAGTTATTATCCAGCGGGTCTTTCCACAAGACCATTGGCCTTTTCAACCAGGGCCAGAGCAGCTCGCCCCTCATCGTTTAGTATTCTAGGGGAGGAAGGGTCAGTTGTTGATTAAGGTTTCGAAATTGTCCTTCCTCCATTAGCATGTCAAAAGTAACCTGCAGCCCATTACGGCGGTTACGGTCTTCAATGATGTTACAGACCTCGCCGTATTTTGAGCACCACAAGAGATTAGGAGGCAAGTATTGAGATGAAAGACTTTCAATTATGGCTAGAGTAAACGGCGCAGTAGGCCCGTATTGAGTGCAAGCTTGTTTCAGTTGTTTAAAAGGCAGAGGCTCATGATACCTCTGATGATTAGCATCTTGAAAAACAGGGAAAATCATAGAATATCCCTCAAGATTTTCACCCTGTTCTCGGGGGCTGTTTTCACAGCCATTTGTAGTGGTGAAAGTATTGGCCTTTTTAGGCTAGATGGAACATATACTGGCGCTGTTGGAATCAAAGGCGCTTCTGCGAGAGGAGGGGGAGGGAGCGGGACCGGCGGCGGCAGCGGGTCAGGATCTAAACCGGCTATAACAGATGGCATTTTAGAATGCAACGGCTTAGTTGTATTTATGGGCGATAAGTCTAGTTGTTCCATTCTCTGAGATATGGATGTTAGCATCTCTCTAAGTTCAGAAAAAGGGGAGCCTTGGTCTTTATTCTTTTGTTGAGTTACTATAAAGGCATCCCATCCTTCTTTGTCATGCTCAAAAGCCTGCTCTTTTAAATCGTCTTCCTCATCAGGAGAAAGTTCTGAATCTGAGTCTTGTTCGAGAGCAGTAGTCTCATTATCATTTTTTCTGGAACCTGAAACAGTTGGGGAGTCATATATGTGCTCCGCTACCCGTTGGGGGGCACCTGAACACTTGGGTGTTATAAATTTCAAGGCTGTTTCAAATTTCCTACTCTCGTGTTCTGGGTTTAAACAATCTCTTATTAGAGTCCATAGAGAATAAGCATCAAGAGGAACTTTGTCTGGTCCACAGAGGGTATAAACTGTTTGAATTTGTTCTCCCACCTTTATCCAAGTTTCAAGGCTAATAGTTCCTTCCTCTGGGAACCAAGGACAAGTTTCCTCCACAAAGACAAGAAATCTTTCTAGTTTCTGTTTAGAGACAGAAATTCCTCTGGCTTTTAGCATAGTTTTTAACATAGAAACAAAGAACTGTCTACTATTACTTTGCCCCATAATTTTTACTCTCAACTATACCCTCTCCACCCACAGTTTTCCAACAATACCTGAATAGGTGAGGCTTTCTCCCGGGATCACTTTCAATATTTTTGGGTGGCTGTGCTCTGGGGTCCGCCCACGTTCCTCGTTCTGGCGCCACTTGCCGGGCCTGCCGGCTAGATGAACAGGTCAAGGACGCAATCACCAGTGCACCTGAGAAATAAAAGACTAAGAAAGATGGGGTTGAGAGGGACGGAGTCAGCTTCTGACTGATTCCGACGACTTTATTGAGGGGTAACATACATATATATACTAACAGGATTCACCAAATTTTAGATCAAAGACTTGCATACGTGCAGAACTGCAGATACTAGTTTTAGGAGTTTTATCTTAACCCCAGCAGAGCATGGCACCAGCGTCTTACAATCAGGTAAAGACTACCTAGACATAAGCCATTCACAGGAGCCCGATAATCTTATCTGAGTCAGGAAAATAGGCAAATGGTGGCTGCAGCGATTTCCTTGAGGGAGGTGAGAAAGGCCAATTTGCACTTTAACAAATCAGGGGTGGCGGGACAGAGAGGGACCTTTTGATCTCTCTCAGGGCCGAGAAGGGGCCTGAGCAGTCAGGCCGGCTCCCCGCAGGATGACAGAGGATGAGATGGCTGGATGGCATCACCGACTTGACGGGCATGAGTTTGAGTAAACTCTGTATATTCTTTGTCTTTGGGGTGGAGGTTGTGGGCTATCTATGACATTGTAGGAAGTTAAGCATCCTTGGCCTCTTCCCACTAGATGCTGGTAGCACCACTCCCCCATCAGTTGTGTCAACCAAAAATATCTCCAGACAGTGTCACATTCCCTGGAGGGCAAGATCAACCCCACAGAGAACTATTGCTCCAGGAGAGAGGGTGGAGTCAGAAAATGGCCAAGGGCAGAACATTCCAGTTCTAAGGGCAAGGTCAGAAAGAAAGAGAGCACCTTGGGAGAGATGGGGGTGACTCGTTGTGTAACAGTCTATAAAGAGAGGTTTGGAGACCAAAGAGGCCTTGGCAGCGGTGAGAGATTTCTGATCTTCCAGGAGCAATTCCAGTTGAGCCTCCTGAATGTGCTTCCTCCTTGTTCTCTAGCCTTTCCCCTGAAAGGTACAGGAGTCAGCTGCCCACTGGGGCCATAAATGAGACTGGGGTATATGCCAGTGTATAGCAAAGCTTGCCTGATTGCTTTGCAGGCTGTTTATATTCCTCTTCCCTTCTGTCATTCCATTTGTTCTACCAGTCTCCTTTTTCATTTGTAATATGCTTTAGCAGAAATACAGATATATATACCCGTAGTATTTAATCCTAACAATAATCCTGCAAAACAGCTTTCATTCTTTTTCCCATTTTGCAGATGAAGAAATCAAAGATCCCAGAGGGAAGTGATTTACCTAAGACTCCACAACAACCGGCTTCCTAGGTGGCTCTAGTGGTAAAGAACCTGCCTGCCAGTGCAATAGACATAACAGATTCTGGTTCGATCTCGGGGTCAGGAAGATTCCCTGGAGAAGGAAATGGCAACCCACTCCAGTATTCTTGCCTGGGGAATTCCATGGACAGAGGAGCCTGGTGGGCTACAGTTGCAAAGTCAGGGTTGCAAAGTCAGACACTGCTGAATCGACTGAGCACACAAAGATGCCACAGCCAGGCGGCAGGAGGACTGATGCCCAAATTCGATCACACAAGGACTAAGAAGACTCTTCAGCATACTCCAATTGCTTCTTTGGCTGCAGCTCCTACCACATGGCGTCTTTTCCTTACAAAGTGACTGACACTCCCCTCGTCCTAGGATAGAGCCTCCTTTGACTAAAGGAATCAGTGACTTCTGTTCTCTTGTTCCCTGCCCACAGCACTATTTCCGCTCATTGAGTATCATTCAGTGCCTTCCTGAATGTCTTACCTTGTGAGGGTGGTAGCCAGATGCTCTTCCTTTTTTTTGGCCACACTAGCTTGTGGTATCTCAGTTCCCCAACCAGGGATTGAACCCAGGCCACAGTAATGAAAACCCAGAGTCCTAATCACTAGGCCATTAGGGAACTTCCAGATGGTTGTCTTTGGGTCCTCGTTACTGTGCGGGCTTTTCTCTAGCTGTGGCTCGTGGGGGTGACTCTGTCTCAGTGGGCAGGCTTCTCGTTGCTGTGGCTTCTCTTGTTGCAGAGCATGGGCTCTAGGACTTACAGGCTTCCATAGTTGTGGCTCCCAGGCTCTAGAGCACAGGCTCAGTAGTTGTGGCTCACAGGGCTTAGTTGCCCCAAGGCATGTGGAATCTTCCCAGACCAGAGATTGAACCCACATCTCCTGCGTTAGCAGGCAGATTCTTTGCCACTGAGCCACCAGGGAAGCTCCCAGATAGTTTTCTGATAAAGGATAACAATGCAGTGTTTGTACAGGTGAGGCTAAGCCTGCAGCAGTTCTGTAAAGTGAAGACGAGGGCCCAATTCTGTAAGGTGAAGATGAGAACGAACAGGTTACAGGTCCAACCATAGGCACTGCTGAATCTCCCTGACAGTTGCTGGATCTAGGCCAAGGGTCAGCTCCCTCAGGAACATCCATGTATGTCCAAGGCTTGCAGTGGCATACCAGACCTAATAGCTCCTCAACTGTTGTAACTCTACTTACAACAAGGAACGTCCAGGGAATTCCCATCCAGGGAATCCTCTTGCATTTCTTCCTGTTCCCCTCAAACATCCTACTCTGGTCTTTGTTTCTTGGTATCTCTCATGTTCCCTTACCCACCAGTTCACTTAGCATCTGGAATTCTTAGTAATCACAAAAGCCACCATTTACTGACAGTTTCTTAAGTACAGGCACAGAATGGAGGTAATTGAAACTTAGAGATGTTACATAAATCTGTCCAATGTCACAAAAACGTTAAAGGATAGATCAGTGTGTCTATAGAAATATAATTTGAGCCACATTGGTAATTAAACAGTTTCTATTAGCCAAATTAAAAGAGAAAAGAAACAGGTGAAATTAATTTCACCAATATTTTTTAAGTTAATATATCCTAAGTGTCTATCTATTAACATATAAATGGATAAAGATGTGTACACACACACACACAATGGAATATTACCCAGCTATAAAAGAGAATGGAATTTTTCCTTTTAAAACAACATGAATGGACCTCAAGGGTATTATGTTTAGTGAAATAAGTCAGAGAAAGACAAATAGTGTATGATATCATTTATATATGGGATCTAAAAAATATTAATACAACAAACTACTGAATTTAACAAAGAAGAAGCAGACTCATAGGTATAGAGAACAAACTAGTAGTTAGCAGTGGGGAGAGAGAGGGGAGAGGAGCAATTTAGCAGTGGGAGATGAAGAGATACAAGCTACTATGTACAAAATGAGCTAAAAGGATATATCATACAACATAGGGCATACAGCCAACATTTTATAATAACTATAAATAGAGTATAACCTTTAAAAATTGTGAATCATTATATTGTATACCTGTAACATATAATACCAGAGATCAAATTGCCAACATCCACTGGATCATCGAAAAAGCAAGAGAATTCCAGAAAAACATCTATTTCTGCTTTATTGACTATGCCAAAGCCTTTGACTGTGTGGATCACAATAAACTGTGGAAAATTCTGAAAGAGATGGGAATACCAGACCACCTGACCTGCCTCTTGAGAATCCTGTATGCAGGTCAGGAAGCAACAGTTAGAACTGGACATGGAACAACAGACTGGTTCCAAAAAGGAAAAGGAGTATGTCAAGGCTGTTTGTTTTCACCCTGCTTATTTAACTTATATGCAGAGTACATCATGAGAAATGCTGGACAGGAAGAAGCACAAGCTGGAATCCAGACTGCCAGGAGAAATATCAATAACCTCAGATATGCAGATGACACCACGCTTATGGCAGAAAATGAAGAGGAACTAAAAAGCCTCTTGATGAAAGTGGAAGAGAGTGAAAAAGTTGGCTTAAAGCCCAACATTCAGAAAACTAAGATCATGGCATCTGGTCCCATCACTTCATGGCAAATAGATGAGCAAACAGTGGAAACAGTGTCAGACTTTATTTTTGGGGGCTCCAAAATCACTGCAGATGGTGATTGCAGCCATGAAATTAAAAGACGCTTACTCCTTGGAAGGAAACTTATGGCCAACCTAGACAGTATATTAAAAAGCAGAGACATTACTTTGCCAAGAAAGGTCCGTCTGGTCAAGGCTATGGTTTTTCCAGTGGTCATGTATGGATGTGAGAGTTGGACTGTGAAGAAAGTTGAGCGCCGAAGAGTTGATGCTTTTGAACTATGGTGTTGGAGAAGACTCTTGAGAGTCCCTTGGACTGCAAGGAGATGCAGCCAGTCCATCCTAAAGGAGATCAGTCCTGGGTGTTCATTGGAAGGACTGATGCTGAAGCTGAACCTCCAGTACTTTGGCCACCTCATGCGAAGAGTTGACTCACTGGAAAAGACCCTGATGCTGGGAGGGATTGGGGGCAGGAGGAGAAGGGGACGACAGAGGATGAGATGGCTGGATGGCATCACCAACTCAATGGACATGAGTTTGAGTAAACTCCGGGAGTTGGTGATAGACAGGGAGGCCCGACGTGCTGCAGTCCATGGGGTCGCACAGAGTTGGACACAACTGAGTGACTGAACTGAACTGAACATATAATATTGTACATCAACTATAATTCAATAAAAAATAAAGCACTTGGGACTTCCCTGGTGGTCCAGTGGTTGGGAATCTGAGCTTTCACTTCAGGGGGCGTGGGTTTGATCCCTGATTGAAGAACTAAGATCTGGCATGTTGTATAGCATGAACAAAAGTATAAATAAATAAAGCAAGTTATAAATTTTTTTGAAAAGAAGAAAAAAGGAAAAAGATCCAAAACATTATTTCAATTTTATATATTGATGATTATATAAAATTACTAAAGTGATATTTACAGTCTCTCTCTCATAATAAATCTTTTAAATCTGGTGTGTGTTTTACATCACACCTCAGTCAGAGGAGCCACATTTCAAATGTTCAACAGCTACTTGTGGTCAGTGGCTACTGTACTGGACAATGATAGTATATATCAACAGGGACTTCCCTGATGGTCCAGTGGTTAGGACTTGTAGTTTGCAATTCAGGGGATGCAGATGTGATCCCGGGTTCAAAAACTAAGATCCCACATGCCGAGGGGCAACTACTGAGCCCGCACACTCTAGATCCCGTGCTCCGCAGCAAGAGAAGCCTGAGCACTGCAATGGAGAAGTCCCTGCATCCCACAACTACAGAAAGCCCACTTGCCCCAGGGAAAATCCAGTGTAGTCAAAAAACTTAATAATAATTTTAAAAAGAAAGAAAGGATAGATCAAAGATACTGACCCACCTCTGCTTGGCTTCATTGTTGCCTTTCTAAGAATGATGAGGAGTGGGGTACCACGTTCTCTGTGAAAGCAGGCTGATACTATCCACCAAAATTCAGGTGCGTGCATGCAAAGTCACTTCAGTCGTGTGTGACTCTTTGCAGATCGTGGACTGTAGCCCATCAGGTTCCTCTGTCCATGGGATTCTCCAGGCAAGAATACCAGAGTGGGTTGCCATGCCCTCCTCCAGGGGATATTATGACAGAGCGATGGAACCTGCATCTCTTTCTGTCCCCTGCATTGGCAGATGGGTCCCTTACCACTAGCACCACCTGGGAAGCTAGAATAAAGGGTCTCCAAATGCTACGGATGTCCAAAGTTTACTAAGCTCTTTAAAAAAGTGTTTGTCAAAAAAAAAAAAAAAAAGCATTTGTCAAGAGAAGCTGCCATTTCCCTCTTGGAACTGTTACTTCTGGGATGGGACAGGAATGTTTGTTTCCTTCTGAACGGGTCTGTTATTGTTCTTCTGTCTTGATAAACACCATCCGGGAAGGGTGGATTTTCTCTGGCCTGCAGCCAGGTCAGTGGAAAAATCCTTTGCCCTGGGCCCCCTCTCTGGTCAAGAGGGCAGTCATTTGCTCATTTCTGTTGGGGTTCCCTAACACTCGAGGTGGCCCCCGAAGGGACGTGCAGGACGGTTGAACTCTAGAATAGGAGAGTTGGTGACCCAGCATTTCCTGATTGGAGCAGTGGGCAGCCCTTTGTTCCAGGCTGTGCTAGGTACATGGCGTAAGCTTTTCTTTTACTCCATACCACCACCCTCTGAGGTCAGGATCAGCACCTGCAAAGACCAGAGAGGTGGAGAGGTTCACTCGATGTTTGCAGCTTCTGACACCAGAGCCCAGGATCACAGCATTTCAGATTTTGGGGGTTTCAATGCTTTCTGCACTAAAACAACTTGGGAACAAGGGTTGTCCAGTAAGAAATGTTCATATCTGCATTCTGTTTCCACATGAACAAGGTCTGACAGAGTGCTTAGGGTTGATTTCATTCTTTAACAATTGGGGATCAGATAATGAGGACATTAAAAAAAAATTTTCTTCTTTTTTTTTTTTTTTAAAGTGAGGTACTTCTCTAGCCGTGCAGTGGTTGACTCTTCGCTTTCACTGAAGCGGGCGCCGGTTTGAGCCCTGTTGGGAAACTAAGGGCCTGTATGCTGCGTGTGCGGCCAAAAAATAATAATGAAAAATTTAAAAAGGAGACGGCTGCCCTTTCTACATCAGGAAACCTAGGAGGGCTGCCTGATCTTTTCTTGTTCCTAAATTAGAAGAAATGTGGTGCTCGGGAACCCTGTCGCTTTAAGCCTAAGCCCCGGCTCCGGAGGAGACTGGGAGGACAGCGCAGGGTGCCCGCCTACCTGGAGAACCTGAGCGAGGTGTGGCCGGAGCCGCTGGGACGCGAGGTGGGCGGGGGCGGGCTGAAAGTTGGACAAGCAGGAAGTGAACCGACGGCCGCCTGGGAGGAAACGGAGTAGTCAACGAGTTCGGCTGCCGGCAGGCCCGAGCCGCTTGGAAACATGGTGAGAGAGCTGGAAAGAAAAAGGGGCAGATTTCAAGGCCAGCCAGAGAGGGTCGGGGGCCGGGGATTACCCAGGGAAAGTTGGTTGGCAAAGTCCGAGGGCTGGGCCAGAGGCTGCCAGAGAGGTCTCTTCTTTGACAGCTTGGCTGCAAATAGGTCTGAGCTGCCTGGGTGGGTGTTCCTGCTCCTTCTCTGCTCCCTCCCTCTCCTGACCCCTGAGCTGATCTGGAGTGGGCTTCGGTGCTTCGGGTGGCTGGAACCTAATTCATCCCCTCCTCCAGCCGCTGCCGGCTTGCGGGTTTTGTGACATTCCTGGGCTGTGCCTGTGCAGTTCCGAAGGCAGAGCCCAGCCTATCGGCTGGAATCCCCCTCTGTACGGAAACCGAAAGAATTTGTCTCTCAACTGAGTCCAAGGAATCTACCCGCCCCCTCCTCCCACCCCCGGGAAGAGAGCTGAGGGTTCGTAAAAGACTCAGAAATTGGTTCTCTGTGATTATCTAGCAATAGTTTCGACCCCTACCCCTGATCTGTTTCTGGAAGTCGAGTGGGTCAGGGAGGGAGGAGCTTAACAGTGTATTCCCCTCCCTGTTCAAAAACCTTATCATGAAGCCTGGGGATGAGGCTGCAGCCTGGGAGGATTTGCCCTCCATTTCCCCCAACGCCCAGGCTGTCTGTATTTTTTTATACTTGCCTGAGCAGGCCATGGCCTGGTGCTTGCGCGTGGTGCTAAGTGGTGGGGAAAGCAGAAGTTTGTGGCCCAACTGTTCTCTCTCCTGGGGCCTTGTGAGGGACTTGGAGCCTGGTTGCCTAGCTCTGGGTCACAGCCATCAGTCTTCCCAGGAGGCCGGAGCAGCTCTCCAGCTACTGTCTGAGAGGGAGGGTGGGCTTGGTGAGGGTGGTCCGCGCCCAACACAGGCATTTTTAATGAGGACCCATGGGACCTGGGAATTTTGTACATAGTGGTGGAGCTGTGCATTGGGAGATACTGGCTGAGCTGTCTCCTCTGACCCTCTGAGGAACAAGGAAGCAGTGGAGAGGGGTTTGAGGGTTGCTTCTTGTTCTGTCAAGGGCCCTGAGAATCCACAAAGAAGTTGGGTTCTGTCTGTCTCCTAACATGGATGGCTCTCACCGCCTAGGGCTTATAGAGGCATTTGGTTTTGATTACCCGAGTTCTTCAGAAAAACATTCTCTTTGCAAACAGATCAAGCATTGCAAAAAGCTAAAGTCCACCTCAGGCCTCCCCCTCCTCTGGCCTCTGAGGCTGGGTCTCAGTCCCTCCAGCTCTTGGCCTAATTAACCCCTTGTGTGGCTGCCCAGGAGGCCAGTGGCGGTGGAGATGACCGTGTGCGGAACCTCCGGAATGAAGTGGAAGGGGTCAAGAATATCATGACCCAGAATGTGGAGCGGATCCTGGCCCGGGGAGAGAACCTGGACCACCTTCGCAACAAGACAGAGGATCTGGAAGCCACAGTGAGATGACAGGGAGCCCTTCACCCTACCCCCCAGGGAGCTCCCCCACCCCCTCCCAGGGGATAAGAGGAAGAGGGGGAAGGAAGATTACCGGGGGCGTGGTGATCATGGTGGCAGAGTGAAGGAGGGAAGTCTGTCTTTCCATGTGTGCTGGGAACTGACGTGAGCTGAGTCCCCACTTCTGATTCTGCTATACTCCACTGATTGGAATTGAGTTTAAGGACAGATTTGGGGGTGCAGGGGTGGATCCATGGAGGGATTTTCTGAGACAGAAAATCAGTCAGCCTGTGCTCTCTTAGGTTTCTCTCCTATGAAACTGATTTTCCCTTTGAAGGCTGCCCTTGACTCTCATTTGGGATCTGTATTTGTCCTGGGATCTGGCTATCCCAGGACAAAAATATTGGCCCCAGAACATCCTCTTAGGGCTGCTGGCCTTCCCCAGGGTTTTTAGGCAGGGAGTGGAAAACTGTTAAGAGTCTTGCTGAGCCAGCTTTAAAAAGAAGCTGGGAAGAGCAGTAAAAAAGTCTTTGATCCCAGGCTCTTCTGCTAGCTGAAGGCTAGAATAACATCTCCCACACATCTGGCTAGATATTCTCCTGTCTCTCCAGCTAGAGGCCAAAGCCAGCTGCTCAGGGAAGGGGTGACTCTAAAGTTCAGCAGAGGGCTGGAGCCTAAGATCCCATGTCCACTGGGAGAGACTGGCAGTGGCTTTCGGAGTCCTGCATGTAATCTTGAGTATTGCTCATTTAACTTATGGGGACTTAGTGTTTCTGTCCTCAGCCTGATCTGGGGAGCAGGGCCCAAGGAAACAATTTTTCCAACTCATGTTGGGAGAAGGAAGAACACTTGCCCTCAACTCCAGCCTCTGTACTGCCCTGAGCCCCTCCTCTGGCTTCGGCAGTCCTGATGGGGCCAGAAATCATAGAACCAGGAAAATATATCCCCCCTGGAGCCTGCACCCCCTCAGCCCGGTTGTCTGCCCTCCTAAGGGCAGGTTGTGCTGCTGTTGTCACAAGCCTGGGTGGAAACATGTGTCAGAAGCCAAATGTGGAGGACAGGGAACCAGAGGGAGCCCCACAAATTCTAAATTTGAACTTGGCCCACCAGATGGTTCTGAAGGTACATTTGTCAAGATAGGAGGACATAAGCTGTCTTACTTAGCAATCTGTTAGCTCCACTTAGCACTTCAATATTTAGATGGAACGGCATGTTGGTCTGTGTCTGCCTTATCCCCAACAGTCAGAGCACTTCAAGACCACGTCACAGAAGGTGGCTCGGAAGTTCTGGTGGAAGAACGTGAAGATGATTGTCCTCATCTGTGTGATTGTTTTTATCATCGTCCTCTTCATCGTGCTTTTTGCCACCGGTGCCATCCCCACTTAGGGAACCCCTCCCTCCCTGCCCTCCTCCTTGGCTGCCACCTTCCGTGGTGCATGCCAAGGGGGGGCCCTCTCTCCTGTCCTTCTTCACGTGGAATGCTGCTCGGTCCTGCCGCCCTGCACTCTGAAGCCCCCTGTCTGCCCCAGGGAACACTGTGGTCCCCAGAAAGAGAGAGCTGGACTGTGGCTGCATTTCAGGGGTCCTCAGAGTTGGTTGGAGAGACCCAGAGGGCCTAGCACATGGCTGGAAAACTGATGGAACTGAGGGTGGCCAGTGGGCAATAAAGACCTTTCAGTATCCCTATGCGTGTGAGGTCCTTTCTCCCTTTCCACTGTGCCTTTGGCCCTTCTATTTTGTTTCTCCCCAGGACACTCTCTGGCAGAACTCTCCCATCAGAGGCCCAAACTGTTGGAGGGGTGGAGAACATAAGATTGGAGAAGAAAGACGGAAACTCTTTTTTTTTTTTTTTTTTAATCGCCCCTCGTCCCATCATGGGTCTCAAGAGCAGGGATTTTCTGGAACTCTTGGAGTATGGAAAATTCAAGGCGTTCCCAGCATTTTAGGGTGGTATATAAGACTCCTAAGTGTCCTCTCTGGGTCTTGCCATTGTCTTTCATTCTTTTTCTTTTTCTTTTTAATTTTTGGCTGTGCTGGGTCTTCATTGCTGAGTGGGCTTTTCTCTAGCTGTGGCAAGCAAGGGTTATGCTACAGTTGCAGTGTGCGGGTTTCTCATTGCAGTGGCTTCTTTTGTTGCAGAGCATGGGCTCTAGGGCCTTTGGGCTTCAGCAGTTGCAGCTCCTGGGCTCTAGAGCATAGGCTCAATAGTTGTGACACACAAGCTTAGTTGTTCTGTGGCATATGGGATCTTCCTGGATCAGGGATTGAGCCCATGTCTCCAGCATTGGCAGGTGGATTCTTTACCACCAAGCCACCAGGGAAGCCCCTTGCCATTTTCTTTATTACTTTCTGCTGGAAATGTTAGCTGAGACATGCAGTGTTCCTAGGCAGAGCATTTAGAAATCTAAATCCTCCCCTCCCCCCACCCTCCTACCCCACCATCATTGGCATTTCTCTTCCATGGCCCTGTTGTACTCTAGAAGGGAGGGATGGGGGAGGGTGGAGGAACTAAATTGCTCTTCCTTCTCCTGTGGTTCTGCAAGTTCTGTTTGTCTTTTGTCTGCCACTGGCCTTCTGGAGCTTAGCGGAGCCTCTGGGTCTTAGCAGTCCTGAGGGGGTGCGCATCTCTCACCCCTGTGTCCCGTGGCTGGACACAGTCAGTGTCACAGGACAGGGCCTGTGGCTTTCCTTCCCCTCCTGGACAATGGACCTCTCTGTCTTTGGGCCTCCCTCCTCCCCACCAGGTCCCACCATCATTGTTACTCTTTCCAGTGCCCAGTGCATCTTGGTTTGGGGGGAGGGTTCTTGTCATCTCTGCCCTCTTTGGAGGAAGCAGTCTGGAAGGGGCGGGGTTGGGAGATAGGACTGGGGACTAGTACTGGCCAATCCAGTTCTAGAAGGATGCTCTGAAAACTAGGAAGGGAGGAAAGCACCGAAGAGCCCTTTGGGGGGCAGTCTTGGTCACCATCATGTCCATCTTCTCCCTTCTCGGTCCACTCCTAGACTCAAAGTCCAAGCAACTGGGATGAGTGGGACCTAGACCTTCCAGGGTGAGGGTGGGGTCTGTGCTCACAGGGGCCTCAACCTGGGAGAGGGAAGTCAACACCCCCTTCCTCAAGAGAGGCCACATGTGAGATGTTGGGTTGGTATGAGGCCGGGTAGAGAACTGGTTGGTGTTGGCTTCTGTGGAGCAGTGAAAGGAGAGGCTGAAGATGGACAGATTCAGCTCAGGAAGGCTCTGGACAGACAGACACGCCAGCCTCCCTCATCTTCCAACTGAGGAAGCGGGTCCTATCAGGGCAGGGCTGCCATGGCCCATGTGGTGAAGGAGAAATAAAGAAAAAGCTAGGGCTAGCACCTTCCCCACACTGGAGTCTGTCTGCTTTTTTAATTGAGGTGAAATTCACAAAACATACAATCAACTCTTTTCAAATGTACAATCTGAGCTTCCCTGGTGGTTCAGATGGTAAAGAATCTGCCTGCAATGCAGGAGACCTGGGTTTGATTCATGGGTCAGGAAGATCCTCTGGAGAAAGCAATGGCTAACCACTCTGATGTTCTGGCCTGGAGAATCCCATGGACAAAGGAGCTTGGTGAGCTACCGTCCATGGGGTCGCAAAGAATCAGACACAAACTGTGCAACTATCACACACACACATGTACAATCCAGTGTCAGGCAGTGCATTCATGATATTTATTGTGAATAAACTTTATTCAGTTTCAGAACTTCGGAGGGGTGGGCGTCGGTTTTTGGTTATGGGTGAGTTGCACTCACCAAGGTGGCAGAGACACTGGCCGGACTCTTCACTGCGTCTCCAGTACCCTAGCACAGCGGGGGACAATGGCGCTCCTTCGAGCGCCTGTTGAATGAACAGATGATGCCTGTCCAGGTGAACTCATCTACCTGATTTGGATGCAGTTCCAGAGAGGACCCGTTGAGCCCGCGTTCCCGAGCCCACTCCGCTGTGACCATCTCATACACAGGACTCCTGAGGTGTAGATCTGGCACCAGGCTGATTAGGTGGAGCCCCCACTTCACGAGGCCGGGGAATCCTCCCGAGCCGGGCGCCGCCGGCCCCAAGAGAGGCGCTGTGCCCGGATCCCGGGAGCCATCGCCAGCCGCTTTCGATTTGACCCGGTCTCTGTCGCCTCCGAGAGGAGGCGCGCCCCCCGCCCCCGCCCCCGCCGGGCAGGCCCCGCCCCGCCCTCCGCTTCCTCCGGGGCCCCTGGTACTGCGGCCACTTGGGCAGAAGAGCCGGAGCGAGCGAGGCGGCTGCAGCAATGGTGAGGGCCCGGGGCGGGGCAGGGGGCAGAGGGCGAGCGTGGGGGTGCGGGGCGGCAGTCCGAAGTCCAAGGGCGGGGGCACCCTTCGCGACCCGCGCCCGTTCCCCGGCGAGGTGACGACGGCCGGCCGAGAGCCGGGACCCGTCCGGACCCTTTGCTCCCCGCGCACATCTCGGGAGGGAAAGTACTGCGCTTGCCGGTCCTGGCTGCCCCGCGCCCAGTGAGTGAGCGGGACTTGCCGGAGCTGAGCTGTTAAACGCACCGGCTTTCGGAGTGAGACCCCGTGCTGAGGTCCTGGTGGCGGCCACTTACCCTCTCTGACCCCGGGGCAAGTCACTTAGCCTCCCTGAGCCTCTTTTTCCGCATGGTGAAGTGGGGTCAGCAGTATCTGCCTGGCTGGGTCCTTAGGAGGTTGAAGGAGATAGTGGCAGAGATCTGTCTGGCGCTCAGAACCTGCTCCTGAGAAGTGGTGGGTAATATGATGACCTCTGCAGCCCTTCCTGGGGCCGTGAGGAGCCAAGTCTGGCCCAGGAGTTGGAAACCTGAGCAGATGGGGTGGTAGAGGCCAGGCCAGCCCTGTGGCAGGGTGTTGGAGGGCAAACTCCTTCTCCTGGGGAAAGTGAAAGGAAGATGTTTACAATAAAATTTCCACTGAAGTTATCAGTGGGGCATAGCTTGACTCCCTTAGAAGCCTTACCTAAGGGACACATTCTTGAGTTGAGTCATGCCCTACTCCGTGCTGTAGACTCCAGCCTCTGTCCCTGCTTGTCATTTCCAAGGCAAAGGTGTCAGAAGCTGGTGGTGTCAGTCGCTTCTCCCCTTGCCTGGAACTCATGGGAAGTTGTGTCCAGCAGGAAGCAGGCTTAGTGCTTTAAAATTCTGCCATGCAGGGACTTCCCTGGTGGTCTAGCAGTTACGACTCTAGCATCTCCCAATGCAGGGGGCATAGATTCAATCCCTGGTCAAGGAACTAAGATCCTTCATGGTGTGGCCAAAAAATAAGATCTTGCCATGGAGAAGCAGCAGAGGTGTGATGGATGTAGTCTGGCTGGGGGTTGAGGTGCCTAGATGGCCTCATCTCCAGGGAACTGGAGGCAGGAAGAGGAAGCCAGGCAGGAAGGTAGCAAGGAGTTCTAAGGCTGGGCCCGGAAACCTAGGGAGGCCTGGAGAATGGGACAGAGCCTGGAGCCCATTTCCCAGCATGCAGAGCAAGGAATCAGGCAGGGTTAGGATGGGCTTGCAGCTGGCCCTTAGCACTTGGTGAGAAGAGGAAACTCCTGAAATGAAGGCTGAGGATGGGATCAGTTATTGCGGGGTACTGGAAAACTCTGGGACTCTCACAGATTCATCTCAGGCAAATAGTGGATCTGAGCCTGAGACTTGATCTCTCTCCCAACCAACTCCTGGCCCCTTCCCTTCTGCATTTTCTCTCACTCCTGCCCCTTTGTCCACCCCTTTCTTCTTCCCATCTGGTCCTTCCCTACCTGTTCCTTCTTCCTTTCCCTTCTTTTCTCCTCTTTTTTTTTTTTTTTTTTTTAATGTTTATTTATTTATTTTTCGCTGCTCTGGGTCTTTGTTGCTGTGCTCAGGCTTTTCTCTCACTGGGGAGAGCAGGGGCTACTCTCTAGTTGTGGTGCACAGGCTTCTCATTGTGGTGGCTTCTCTTGTTGCGGAGATGTGCTCTAGGGTGTGTGGGCTTTAGTAGTTGTGGTGCATGGGCTTGGTTGCTCTGAGGCATGAGGAATCCTCCCAGAGCAGGGACTGTATCCATGTCTCAACCACTGGACCACCAGGGAAGTCGTTTTCTTTTCTTTGCTGATTCATTCAGTTAACAAGTGTTTCTTGGGCATTTCCCTTGCCAGTCATGGTGACGGGTACAGGGAATAGAGTAGAAACAAAATAGTGATGGGAAAGGCAGAAACTGAGTGGGGACGGACTTGATTCATTCATCTTGTAGATGGTCTTCCCTTAGGCACTGTGCAAACAATTTGGGTTTTTGAGCCACAGGCCTTCCTCATTTGCACACAGGTTGAGGAGACAGCATCAAAAGGTCTGATGGGTCTTTAGCCAGTCAGCTAAAGCATTTGACTTCCCTTTACCGCCATCCAGTTTAACACAAGGGTTAAGAATGTGATCCTTGGAGTCTAAGTCAGTTCAACTCCTAGATCTTCTATTCACTGACTCTGTGACCTTGGATGGGTGATTTAACCCCTCTGAACCTCGGTTTCTTATAAAACTGGGATAAGGGTACTTTTCTCAGTGTATTGTTGTGAGGCTTTAATGAGATAAAGTGAGCAGTCAGCTGGCAGCTCAGTGCTTAGCTCAGAGTATGTGCCCATTGATTGGGAGCTGTTATTACTGTCAAGATGTAAAACCTTCTCAACAGCCTGCAATGCCTGATGGAAATGCACTAGATGTAGGTTATCAAAGGCCCATGTCAAATTCTATATATAGGTTAGAAACAATTATGTGCACAAGTTGGCCATAGGGAAGAGCTTGCTTGGCTGTGTATTTTGTAAAAATATTTGAATTTTATTTTTAAAAAAAATTTAGATTCATTTATTTATTATTTTATCTTGTTATTTATTAAAATTTTTTTTGGAGCATAGTGGGTCTTGGTTGCTTCACGCAGGCTACTCTCTAGTTGCAGCATGCGGGCTTCTCATTGCGGTGGCTTCTCTAGGTGTGTGGGCTTCAGTAGTTGTGCCTAAGAGGATTTATTAACCACAAATATTGTGTGGTTCCTGGGATCTGACAGCTAAAAAAAAAACTAGGGAAAATTGGGCTATAGCAATTTATGAAGTGTTAGCTCCTCAGCTGTGTCCGACTCCTTGAGACCCTATGGACTATATCCCACCAGGCTCCTCTGTCATGGAATTCTTTAGGTAAGAATACTGGAATGGGTTGCCATTCCCTTCTCCAGGGGATCTTATAGCAATAATAATGGCTGTTATTTATTGAGCATTCAGGAATTGTGCTAGGCATTTTATTTCTAATACGTCACATGCCTTAGCTAATGTGGGAGATGTTATTGTTACCACTTTATAGATGAGGAAGTGGAGGGTCAGAAAGGTCCTGTCCCCAGTCTTTAGTCACTCAGCTGTTGAGCAGCAGAGGCAGGATTTGAAGGTACTGGTAGCTGTAATGCTGGGTGCAGCTCTTAAGCTCTGAGCTCAGGTGTGAACTGACCCAGGAAGGAGTTGATACCCCACATCACTGCCTGGGTGGGTCTCTCTAAGGATGACAACCGTGACAGCTGGCCTAGGGTTTCATAGGCACTAACCAGGAAAAAGGGCAGACAGAATGTTTGAATGGGAGGTTTTTTGAGAGCTTTGTTTTTCCGAGGAACTAGCTGTTTCTGGCCGGAAAAACCTGAGGGGAGATTTGAGAAATGAAGGAGGCATGTTCTGCACACAGGAAAACGGTCTGTTGATTTCCTGTGTAACTACCACCCTCTGTCCGCCAGCAACACTGCCCCCCACCCCTGCCCGCACTCTCGGAAGTGCCTCTCACCCTTCCTTCCTCTCTCACTCACCCTTCCTCTCTTGCCTTCCACCCTCCCCCAGCCTGCAGACATCTCCACATACCCTTGCTGATGGCACTTCTACATGCCTTCTAGTGGCTTCTGACCTGAGTTATCTCACTTTCGTCCGTGCCAGTCTACCACCAACACAGAAGTTCTCCTCCAGGCTCATAAAACCTACGCTAGTTCTTGATTCATCCATCTCTCCCTCTGCGAGAGCATCCTTGTTTTTTTTGGCTACCTCACACTGCATGTGAAATCCTAGTTCCCAGACCAGGGATCAAACCTGTGTCCCCTGCAGTGGAAGCGCCAAATCTTAACCACTAAACCACCAGAGAAGTCCTACTTCTTGACTTTTTGGGGCTTTCTCAGGCCCCACCCTGCCCCTCCACCCTTAACTCTGTCTGGAGTGTTTCTGTCTGCCTGTGGCAGGAGCATCCAAGCTCTACCTTACCCGGTCCATCTCAGTTCTCAGGAATCACTTGTCTGTCGGCAACTCCAACACTCCCTATTTGTATCTCATGGTGTGAAGTCATCGCTCTCCTCTAATTGTATCATATACATCTCTTTCCCCCAGCCTATAGCCATCTTTTCAAGAACAACCCCAACTCATTCAGAAAATATTTTCCACACAGCCACTGTGTGCCAAGCATTACGCTGAGTTCTGTGTGGCAGGAATCCTGCCCTCTGGTCCCTTATCTCCTTTTAAATCCCGCAGTTCTTTATTTTAATCACTGCCAGCAGAGACTCGTGCATATAGTGTCCTTTTTCCTCTGCTTGAGAAAGGCCAAGGAGGCCCAGAGACTTGAACCTTAGGCCTGTGTGTTCCCTGGAGTGAATGTGTTCTTTTAGGCCTGGGCCCATCTAGGCTCCAGACAGGCCTGGCTTTGCCTTTGGGGGATGGAGGCTGCAGCTTGCAGTGGGAGGCACAGCCAGCTCTCCAGAAGAATGTGACCCAACATCACCCCATGCTGGAGAATAAGATAACAACAGCTGTAGCATTTAGAGTAGGAAAAAAAATGACGTGCAGCATTCCACAGTCTCCAGCAGGGGTTCTCATTTAAAAAAAAAAATAGTTTTTGTTTATTCGTTTATTTTTCTTTGGGCCGCACTGGGTCTTCGTTGCCGTGTGTGGGCTTTCTCTAGTTGCCAAGAGTGGGGGCTACTCCTGAGTTGTGGTGCTTCTCATTGCAGTGGTTTGTCTTGTTGCGGAGCACAGACTTTAGGGCACGTGGGCTTCAGTACTTACGGCTCAGGGGCTCTAGAGCTCAGGCTCAGTAGTTGCCCCAGGGCATGTGGGATCTTCTCTGACCAGGGATTGAACTCATGTCTGCTGCATTGGCAGTCAGATCCTTTACCAGTGAACCACAAGGTTCTCATTTTTTAATCCTTCCCAGGTTTTTGCCTTGAACTATTTGAATGTAGGAATGCCTTGGACTATTTGAATATGAGAGATTCCAAGTAACAGAGTGTAAGTCGCTCAATTGTGTCTGACTCTTTGCGACCCCATGGACTATACAGTTCATGGAATTCTCCAGGCCAGAATACTGGAGTGGGTAACTGTTCCCTTCTCCAGGGGATCTTCCCAACCCAGGGATCGAACCCAGGTCTTCTGCACTGCAGGCGGATTCTTTACCAGCTGAGCCACAAGGGAAGCCCAAGTAACGGAGACTTGCTGATTATTCATATAGTGGTGATGGTGGTTGACTCAGGAAGAGATAGAGATGAGTACAACTTCCCAGCTTGCTTCATGATATTTCCTCGTTCCCCAACTACGGCTTTCCCCAGTCCAAATGCACCCTTCTATTGTGGTTTGCTGGCCCCCCTTTCAAAACAGGTTGCTTTTCTAGCTCATGAGTAAATATTGACCTACTTGGGTTTCAGATGCCTGCCCCCTCGAAACTCCTGCTGGGCTAGAGAAATACACTGGGGTAACAAACTTGAGCATCTGAGTTACATTTGGATAAGTTATAATGCAATTGGCCCACTCACTGACTCCCTGCGATGGTCAGCATTGTGCGCTGGCCTCCTGGGTCCCCAGGCTGGTGGCAGACAAAGGCAGGGCACTGGCCCCTGCCCTCCCTCTGGGAGCTTGTGGTCCAGTTGGGGAGAGAGAACTCATATACTGGGAATGCTTGGACGTTATGTGCAAGGCAGCTGCGAGGATCCTGAATGGGGATTCTTGCCTGAGTAGGAGGTGGCCCTCTGTGACCACCAGATCCCTTTCCTTTTTCTGGTTTTAAGTGGAATTCAGTCAAATGCTGAAATGTCTGCTGCAGACAATGGGCAATATAGTCTGGCAGGAAAGTGAGCTTGGCCCATGTTCTGTGGGGAGGAGATGAGAACAGGGTTGGGCTCTGGGGGACTGGGCTGGGAGAGGAGGGAGTTGCTGTGGTTTGTTAATCTACTGGGATTCATCTCCTCCTGGCAGCATGTCTCTGGACTCCAGTCTTCTGCCATGGGTCTCTCCCCGGTGCATGTGTCCGAAGCCTAGTTTCTTCCTTGCTTGTGACCCATGCTTTCTTCCTCTTCCTGACCTCTCCCCCAGCTTGGACCCTGCATCTCCCTTCCCAGTCCTCTGAAATGAGCCAGGTTCTTTTGTCAGATGAGGCTGCTGCCCAGGCTGGGAAATCCAAGAGCTGAATCCCAGAGAAGACCTCGGCTATAGCTGAAAAGCTGGAGGCCAGAAGCCAGGAAGGCCAAGGCTCCCAGGCAGACAGGGAGTCAACTCTGAGCATTGATGCGGGAGCAAGGTCAGGCCAGGAGGCAGAACTGGCCTGACAAGTCAGAGGCTGGGGAAGGGAGGAAGGGAGATCTAATCTGAGTGTGTGTCTGTAGGGTTGGGCAGAGGCTATATAAGATGTGGTGGTCCAAAATGACCGCTCTAGCTCTGTGGGCTGGATCTCCTTCTTGTCTGGCTGTGGCCAAGTAGCTCAGTTGCTTGTTCTTCAGCACCTCTTTAGGCCAGTGGGAAACCACAAGGCAGGTGCACCCTGAGTTGAGGCCATCCTAGAACAGGTGGGGCTTCCCTGGTGGCTCAGACAGTAAAGAATCTGCCTGCAGTACAGGAGACCCAGGTTCGATCCCTGGGTGGGCAAGATCCCCCGGAGAAGGGAATGGCAACCCATTCCAGTATTCTTGTCTGGAGAATTCCATGGACAGAGGAGCCTGGCGGCCTGTAGTCCACGGGGTCACAAAGAGTCAGACATGACTGACTTTCCCTTCACTTTGAACACGTGAGCCGAGTGTCTGCTTCGGGGGAGGGTGGGCAGGTTCTGGGAAGGTCTCATCCTGGGGCACCTTAGACGAAGGTGAGATGCTGGAAGTCAAGGCTAACCTAGGACCTGCCTTGATGGGCATGGGAGAGGGGAGCCAAAGACGAGCCATACCCCCCGAGAGATCAGCCCTTCATTCAGCCCATATCAGACCCTTATGTGAATAATGCAGTTATAATGCTGTTCCCCTTACTCATACACTGCACACACACACACACCGAGGGCAAGGAGGCCTCTGGGTCTCATGGCCAGATGTGGGGGCATCACGTAGCCCTGACCTTGGGCTTGGTGCCCAGGCAGGGAAAGAGTTGGAGCGATGCCAGCAGCAGGCGGATGAGGTGACAGAAATCATGCGCAACAACTTCGACAAGGTCCTGGAGCGTGACGGGAAGCTGGTGGAGCTGCAGCAGCGTTCAGACCAACTCCTGGACATGGTGTGAGGCCTGGGGAAGCAGGGAGGGCGAGGGAGAGGGACCCTTGGAGGGAGCACTCAGACGGTGCCCAGGGCTCTCCTGGCCATGGGTGGGGCCTGACGCTTACCAAAGGCCAGTGTGGGTTTCTTGAGGGCCCCTAGCACAGCTGGCAATGGGTGGGGAGCCTCGTGAAGGCTGAAGGCCTTGGTTTGAAGCTGTGGATCATCCTAAAAGGTTGAAGACTGGTGTTGTTAACTGGGAGTGAACCCGCAGGGCTGTGAGTCGAGGGCTACACCAGTGTCTAGACCAGGAGTCAGGCTGGGAGGGTCCCAAGACAGGCTTTGTGGAGAAAGGGAGCTGACAGGTTGAGGAGGCTAAGCAAGGAGACAAGGAGACCCCTTTGGGGATGGGGTTGGTAGGAGCTGGTCTGGGGCTCTGGGGAAACCCCTAACTCCCACCCTCTGTCTGGGGGGTGTCTACAGAGCTCAGCCTTCAGCAAGACAACCAAGAATCTGGCCCAGAAGAAGCGCTGGGAGAATGCCCGGTGCCGGATCTACGTGGGGCTGGCAGTGGGCAGTGCCCTGCTCATCCTCCTGATTGTGTTGCTGGCCATCCTTCTCCCACAAAGCAGCAAGGGCAGCAGCGCCCCACAGGTCCAGGATGCAGGCCCTGCCTTGGGGCCTGGGGAATGACTCAGCAGGGCCTGGAAAAGAGGCCAAAGAGCCACACTGGCCAGTTCTGGTCTTCAGAGAACCCTGGAGTTTGTGCCCCTCTGAGCCACCCCAGTGAGTGTGGAGGGCAGCCTCAATGTGTGCACCTTGGGTACTTCCTGTCATACCACAGACTGGCCCTTGAGGGCAACCTGCTGCACTGGCCATGCCAAGCCAGCCCCACCTGGAACTTAGTAAAAACCACTGTTTGGGTAAAAACTGGTGTATGTGTGTGTGTGTTTGAGGGCTTCCCAAGTAGTGCGGTAAAGAGCCCGCCTGCCAATGCAGGAGACAAAAGAGATGCGGGTTTGATCCCAGGTTTGGGAAGAGTCCCTGGAGGAGGGCACAGCAACCCACTCCAGTATTCTTGCCTGGAGAATCTCATGGACAGAGGAGCCTGGCGGGCTACAGTCTATGGGGTCACAGAGTCAGACATAACTGAGGCAACTTAATGTGTGTTTTTGAAGATCCTCAGATTGGTTCATCCTGCTCTGCCTCCACCCCCATGGCTGCTTAGAAAAGAGAAAGTCCCAAAGGACTCCAGCCCTGGGAGGTGGCATCTTCTCTCTTCCCCATGATCCAGTCTTACAGACAGATCCCTCTAGGGTGCAGGTATAAAGACACAACAGCCCCCAAACCAGAACCTTCAACTGGTGCCCTCTGTCTCCCTGAGGATGAAATCTGTTATTCTTCTGAGTTTGGGGTTGTTCAGAAGACCCGTAGGGTGACAAAGAGGAAGGCACTCCTGTGATCTTTATCTCACAGGCTCTTACCTTCAGAGAGGCTCTTCCCCCTTGGGTACCTCCTCTCTAGTTTCTGCCCCCAAGTTCTTCCTCAGGCTCTACACCAGATTACAGATGCCGCATGCGTATATTTTCAGTTGTGTCTGACTCTTTGCTACCTCGTGGACTCTAGCCAGGCTTTTTGGTCCATGGGATTTTTCCCTGAAAGAATATTGGAGTGGGTTGCCATTTCCTACACCAGGGGATCTTTTCCCAACCCAGGGATTGAACCGAAGTCCCCTGCATCTCCTACATTGGCAGGAGGATTCTTTTACCACTGGGAAGCCCATACAGATGTAGCAGGTGGCAGGAAAAGGGAAGGGCTTTTTTCTCTGTGATGCTGTAAGGTGCAGAGTCACAAAGGATGGCCTGGAGTTTGCCCTGTGGGAAAGAATTCGGGCTTTTCAAAGCTCTAGGACTGCACAGGGCCAGGGAGGCAGTGCCTTCAGGACACCAGGAAAGAGCACTGGGTAAAGGCCAAGTAAGAAGGAAAGGTCCTACGAAAACCTGGGAAGCAGGGCAGCCACCGCTTGAGCTACTTAATTGCACCTCAAACTCAAGTGTAGGTAGGAAGAGGAATTCAGGGTCAAGTGTGTAACAGAAGCAGTTCCTTGTTAGGGGGAGTGAGGGCTACTGACAAAGAAACAAGAACAAACCCTCCAGTTGTGTGGAGCTGTACCCTCAGAGAGCACGTTACTTCCGCTAGGCTCACCACCATCAGCCTTTCCTGGGAAAGATGGAGGGAAGCACCGAGTACTGCACTTAGGTCTGCAACACTGCTTAGAGGTCCTGTGGAATTGGACTTGGGTTTTTACATATGTAAAAGCAATAATGATACTTCTCGTTGTTCAGTCAGTAAGTAGTATCCAACTCTGCGACCCCATGGACTACAGCATGCCAGGCCCCGCAGTCCTCCACTATCTTTCAGTGTTTGCCCAAATACATGTTCACTGAGTTGGTGATGCTGTGTAACCATCTTGTCCTCTGCCACTCTATTCTCCTCCTCCTGCCTTCAATCTTTCCCAGCATCAGTCTTTTCCAATGAGTCAGTTCTTTGAATCAGGAGGCCAAAGTATTGGAGCTTCAGCAACAGTCCTTCCAATGAATATTCAGTGTTGATTTCCTTTAGAACTGACCGGTTTGAGGTTTGATCTCCTTGCAGTCCAAGGAATTCTCAAGAGTCTTCTCCAGCACCACAATTCAAAGGCATCAGTTCTTTGGCACTCAACCTTCTTTATGGTCCAGCTCTCATAGCCATACATGACTACTGGAAAAACCATAGCTTTGACTATAATGATACTAGCTCCTGGATAATTGTGAGGAGTATTTATATTTATACTCTGTGTACAATATAAATGTAATGGTTCTAGTTGCCAAATAAATGATAGCAGCCAAATCATTTAGTACACACACACACAGAGCTAAATCATTTAGTACGTACACACACACACACACACACACACACACACACACACACACACACACACACAGGCTTAGATCAGTTAAATTTGAGACTAAACATCAGATGTGGAGTTTTGTTGTTTTTTCCCCTAAAGCTGCAATCTCTCCTTTCCTCCTCCAAGAGATTCATGGGTGCCAGGGATGCAAACTACTTATTAAATTCAAGCCACTAATTTTACATAAGCTGAGCAATGGGCTAAAAGATCACACAGATAGATAGTTCCTTGAGCTGGTAAGGCCTCTCTACTCGGGCGGGGAAGTTTACCCCACCTTTTATTATTGTGCCTAACACAGCAGAACTGAATAGGAAAGTTTTGTTTGTTTTGCGGGAGTCAAAGTGGCGTCAAGTGTCTAGTCCTGAGCCGACCAGAGCGCAGCGGGTGCTGAAGTGCCCGGCGAGGATGCGGCAGAGCCGCGAGAAGCCCCGACTCCAGGCTTCTCTAGGCTCGCAGAACCCTGACACCTGAGTCAGCGCCTCCCTCTCTCTGAGAGGCCTGTAAGATCTGACCTGCCGAGACCCTCTGAGCCGCAGAGCGGATAGAGGACCCCTATAGCCCAAACATTTGGCTTCTCAAGATTATGCGATCCGCTCGTGTCTCCCAGAAACCTACCCTAGACAGGGGCTCCAAGAGGACCGTTTTCTTTCTTTCTTTCTTTCTTTTTTTTTTTTTTTTTGAGGACCGTTTCCTGACCCACCTCGGTCCCTGCCATTGGCTTTAGCCCTTGGTCACCTGACTTATTCGAGCCAATGAGAGGTGACAAAATGAATACTTCCTCTTCCTATGTGGCGAAAGAGCCACTGTGCCCGCCTTTCGGGGGCTCTGATTGGCCGCCCTCCCTCAACTCGCTAGTTTATTGGCCAGCGCCACAAGACTGAGGTCCGGCCGGGACTGAGGACTGTGTCAGACAGCCCGGCTGCCATGGCGTCCTATTTCGATGAACACGACTGCGAGCCGTTGGATCGCGAACGGGATCCCCGAACAAACATGCTGCTGGAGCTTGCAAGGTGGGTGTGCGGGGCTGGAAGGTAGGGCCCACACAGCAGGTGTCTGGGCTGAGGCTGGCTGGAGAACACGGATTATCTGGGGCAGCAGTTTCAGGGTAAAACGGATAAATAATATGCAGAGTTAATTCCGCAGTGAGATTCGGGAGGAAGTCGATAATTTGGGTCGTCCGTGGACGGACCAGGGCAAGGGAATTCTGGAAAAAGCGATCTGGAGTGTGGAAGAGGGGGTGTCCGGACTGGAGTAGGTATATCCGTTAGGCACTTCAAGCACGGAAGCCACACTGCCACTTGGAATCTGGCTTTATCGGGTCATTCCTGAGTGGCCCGAGTAATTTCTCTAAGTTGTCTCCTGTGTAAAACTGGAATAAATAGCTTGCATGCTTGGGGTGTCTGATGGCCTGGGGTTGTATGATAGCTGCTGTAAGCCATTTCACACGGTGCTTTTTGTCTAGTGAGCTCTACTGAGGGGTAGCTATTAGTATGACTAGTCGGGCAGGGTATTTGTCTGTTAATGTTTAGTGGATTGTGGAGGCAAAGATTCTTTGGTTCTGACCTTGCATCCTTCTTCCCAGGTCCCTTTTCAATAGGATGGACTTTGAAGACTTGGGGTTGGTAGTAGATTGGGACCACCACCTGCCTCCACCCGCTGCCAAGACTGCAGTTGAGAACCTTCCCAGGACAGTCATCAGGGGCTCTCAGGCTGGTGAGAACACTTAAGTCTTTCCATTAATTCTTTGGGGCAGGTCTGCCAGACTGACCAACTCTGGAAGCCAGATTACAGTCTGGCCCTTCAGTTTTCCAGGTCAGGCTGGGGCAAGTGTGTCCTTCAGGAGTGGGAGCTGGGAGGTAGGTCCTGTGGCAGCTCTCCTGATTAGCACTCCCTCCTCAAGAGCTCAAGTGCCCCGTGTGTCTTTTGGAATTTGAGGAGGAGGAGACCGCCATTGAGATGCCTTGCCATCATCTCTTCCATTCCAACTGCATTCTGCCCTGGCTGAGCAAGGTACTGTTTCCTTTCTCCCAGCCCTCACCCTGCCTTGGGCTTAGTCCTCAAGCCTCTTTCTGTTGATGGACCTTTGGGGTGGGGTGTGGGATCAGAGATGGGAGAGGGGTAAGGGTAGGGAATTGGGAGCTGGGGATGGTTGTTTTGCGCTTATGAAAACCAGACAGGCTGGTACACTGCACTGCTTTTCCCAGACCAATTCCTGCCCTCTGTGCCGCCATGAGCTGCCCACTGATGATGACACTTATGAGGAGCACAAGCGAGATAAGGTAGGGGGCTGGGCAAGTGGAGGGGGTGGTCACAGGGCTCCCTGAGTCCCTGTTCCTGATGCTCTCATTCCCCACCTTAGGAGGCCTGAGTAGGCTCACAGTCCATGACTCTGGCCACCTTCCCAGTGACTGTGGTGAGGGGCAAGGGCCTTGGCAATGTTCCTGCCAAAATGCTAGGGGCCTGAAAACAGTGAGCCAGCCCCACGATGGCTGCCCTATCCCTTCACCCACAGGCCTTTGGGGATGGCCCCCGACCAGTGTGCACTCTTTGCTTCAGGCTCGCAAGCAGCAGCAGAAGCACCGCCTCGAGAACCTCCACGGAGCCATGTACACATGAGGTGGCTAGGGCTGGACACTGGTCCTCCGCAACATGTTCTTCTTGCATCTTGAATTCTCATTAAAGGTTTCTTCACTCATCCTGCTGCTGCATTGCTCTCAGGCATGGGCAGGGGCTATGTGCCCTCCATTGGGTCTCTACTGGAATGGAGTCCTGAACCGTAGAAGGTCCCAGGCTGGGTATCCCTCCCTACCAAGCCTGCTGGGCTGAGGGTAATAGGGCCCAGGTCAAGAACCTGGCTACCAGACCAGCCACAGCCTGGGCCTACATGTCTGTGGTTGGAAAACAACATGTGTCAGGCAGGGCACCTAGTAGTGACTTAAAAATGGTAACCAAAACTACCCCACATTTCTTCCTCCCAACTGCAATCTTTAGTCAGTGTTAGAGTCCCCAGGGCTTTAGCTTCATTGCAGATTGCTTTTAACATTTTCAAGTTATTCTCTGTACCCTGTCCTTCGTCATATCCCTTAGTATGGAATCAGTCTTCAAGCCAGACAACTGAGCAGGGTGAAAAAAAGTGAAAGTGTTAGTTGCTCAGTCGTATCTGACTCTGCGACACCATGGACTATAGCCCACCAGGCTCCTCTGTCCATGAATTCTCTAGGCAAGAATACTGGAGTGGGTTAGCCATTCCCTTCTCCAGGGGATCTTTCCAGCCTGGGGATCCAACTGGGGTCCCTGCATTGCAGGCAGATTCTTTACCATCTGAGCCACCAGGGGAGCCCCTGAGCAGGGTAGGAAGTGTGAAATAATCAGGTCAGCTCTTCAGGCTGTTTAGAGGCCCAGAAAGGGCTTCAAGCCCTTCAGGGGTACTTGGATAGCACTTGGCATCCTTTGTTCTTGGCAGCTCTGCTCTCGATGGGCACTCAGGACCCTCCCTGTGGGCAGGGGCTTTCTCCCATCCTTTGTCCAGGCGAAGCTGTTCTGCATAAGGCCCTCTTCTTCAGGACAGACTACAAACATGCAAATTAGAATTCTTTTAATAGATATATATATAAAAAAAAAAGTACTAAAATACCCACGTGGTTCTGCTGTGTTATTTGCCCTAAAGAAAGGGGCAGAGTGAAGAATCCCAGTGCAGCTCAGTGGGCCCATAGAGGGCCTTCCCATAGACTAAGGAGTGCTCACCCCCACCCCTGAGACTGGTAGCCCTCTTGCTGTTCCCAGCCCCCAATTCCTGCAGCAGGAAATCCCAGTGGTCCAGCCTTGGCACTGAAGGAGGGAGTAGAAGGCACCTGAAGGGCTGGCTGGGTGAATGACACGTGACCTTTAAAACATAAAGACAACACTGCGGTGTGGGGAGCGGGCTGTGTGTGGCTTGGGCAGCCTGCCAAGAGGCCCACTCCTCTATGGCACAGGTGTGGGATGGCCCCTCCTCCAGAAGCGAGGCAGCCTGTGTCCCAACAGAATACTTTTCGGAAAATCGGGTTTTTTTGGTACAAAAGAAATGCAGAGGAGACGTGGGGAGCTGCGGAGGCAGGGCCAGCCATCCTCCCCAGACCTCAGATCATGGCGACGCTCTCAGGGCTACAGTTGAGGTGGGTGGAGGTGCTGCTGCTTCCAGAGGACTTGCAGGCCCGGCTGGGGGTGGGTTGCAGCGCGGCCACCAGTGTGTCTGAGGAGACCGCCCCAAACTCGTAGCTGAAGGTTCCATAGAAGACGAGGATGTCAATGACGAACACCCACTCACACAGGGCTGCCCCATGCTGCAGCTGAGAGCTCTCATGGATGAAGAAGACCCCAGCTGGGAAGGGGCTAAGGAAACATCAGGGAGGAGGTGCGGGAGCCTGGTGACACCCTTCTGCCTTCCTGGATATAGGCTGGGGCAGAGGACCAGGTCTCATCTCCCAGGAGTAGGGGGCAGAAGACCAGACTGGGCAGGGGTGTTTGTTCCCCCTGCTCCCCCAGCATCCTGGGTGGTAGAGGGCCTGAGCTACAAGAGGAGTTCCTGGCCACCCCATCCTGGAAGGATACTGAGGATCAGAGTGACAAAGGCGATGGTTGCCAGCACAATCCGCAGGTAGGCCATGGCCAGGTCCTGAGGGGCGTTGGCCCCGTGGTAGGAGAGGGCACAGTGCAGGCAAACGAAAAGCAGGCCGGCAGTGAAGGCCACACCGGTTCCGACATAGTGCAGAGATTTAGCGTGGTCCACCTGGGCCCAGAGAGCGAGCACAGATCAGCCCCTCCCCTCCACCCCTTCATCCCCCACCCCCCCATCTTACCCCCTCCCCACCCCCCCCCTTGCTGTTCCTCTAGGGGAAGCTGAAAGGCCGGTAGGCGGGCGTACCTGGAAGTTGCCCACCACCACCAGACCCGCAGCGTTGGTGCAGCCTGTGATGAGCGTCGTGGTGTTGACCCAGGAATGACGGCTCTGCTCCAGGAGCTGCCCATAGCGCAGGAAGCAGATCAGGGCCACTGGGGGAGGAGAGCACAGCGGGGGCTGGCTCTTGCGCCTTCTCTGGCCCTGACCCAGCCCAGCTAGCTTTCCCCAGATGCTCTGAGGGCCGGAAGGGAATGGACAGGCAGGGGTTGCACTATACCAGGGTGGCTGTGTGGGAGTCAGCCTTGGGCCTTCATGGAATGGAAGTGAAGTGGCCCCACTGGCCTTAGCCCTTGGTGCGGTGGGCTGCACAAAGCCAGGGCTTCCTGGGGAGTGGAGGTGAGGGTAGGCTGGATTGGGTGGGGTGGTAGTGGGGCGCCGAGGGCACAACTCACCCATGAAAGCACCCAGGTTGCCAATGAGGCTGAAGAGGCAGCTCTCAGGGGGGTACAAGCCACATTTGCTGAGAGGAGGGGGTGGGGACAGAGTGAGAGGGGCAGAACCACTGGAAAGCCCCACTCCTGGCCCACTTGCTCTCTCTAGCCTTATGTGCACCTGTTCCTTCGTAGGCCAGACCCTGATGGATAAAGGCCAGTGTCCCTTACAAACAAGTGGCCCCAGGCTGACCACACCTCCCCCTAAGGCAGAGTGCTGGGTGTTTGCTGGAGTTGGGAGAGCCCAGGATTGCCTAGTAGACCCCATGGCTCCGTGGGATCCCTGAGACTGTCAAGGTCCACAGTGGGTCTGATTTCCCTTATGCCAGGGCTTAGAGTGGGCAGAGAGCTGGAACCTAAATATAGGTGCCTCCACTCACTAGCTGAGGGATCTGGATGGATGACATAGTGCAGTCTCAGTTTCCTTGCCTATAAAGTCATGAAAACAATAGCTGCCTCAGTGCTGGGAAGGTGAAATGACCTTAGGCATGTAAAGGATTCAGTGCAGGGTCTGGCTCATAGTAATTGGTAAGCAGTATCGTCATGTGTGCTCTTAATGGAATTACTATTTCTGGGACCCAGGGATATGCCTTGGCTTGAGGCACTTGGCTGGGAGTCTAGCTGGGCCTTGGGTCTCCGTGACCTCCCAGGTTTCTAGGCCTCACCTGATGAGGGGGATGTCATCCAGGGTGCAGCAGATCTTGGGGCCCCCTTGCTCCGTGGGGTCAGGAGAGCAGGATTCGTTGTAAGACCTGGCAGGTAGGACAGAGCATAGCCTGGGGGGAAGGGGTTCCCTCTGGTCTCTCAGAGACACCCTCCCAGACCTCCCTTGGCAGGGGCAGAAGAGCCCACTTCCCAGGACCCCTGAGACAGAAGCCAAAGGGGCAAATGACGGTGGGAAGCAGGTAGGTGGGCACGAAGCCATGCCTGGGGAGGGGGCAGGCGCTGCCAATGTCAGAGAAGAGCAGTGAGGCCCAGTGTCTCCATCTGGCTTGAGGCAGCCCCGGCCCAAGAGGGAACAGAGATGAAGGGAGCTTTAGAGTGAGGCTGTCTGCAGAGTGCGCCATACCAGTTCTCCACGGGGCACACGTGGTGGTTCATCACGGCCATGGCATACCTGCGGGAGCACAACTGTCACCCTGCCCCACGACGCGCCCAGCCTTCCCCCACCGACTCTTTTCCTTCATCCAGTCTCACTCTCCTTTCTGGGGACTTGAGTTGGGGTGGCCCTGCGGCCCGACACTATTCTAGCACCCACAGCCTGGTCCCAAACTAGGGGACTTCTGGAAGTTGCCCTGGCTAGAAATGTGTCTGTCTGCATCACCCCGCTGGACAGCAGTGGTGCCAGCTTGTCCCAAGGGGCTGTGGGCCCAGGCACCAGGCCAGGCTCTGGAGACAGCCAGAGTGACCCTGGGTGCCACCCTGGAGCCTACCACAGGACAAGGGGGCTTTCTGTGTGCCATCAGGCTCCTGTTGGGTCCTGGCTGGGCCCTGTCCCTCCTCACATTTTGTTCCCTCGTTGCCTACCCCCCATCCCCCTCTGTACTCACACAGTCCATAGGCCAGTGATGGAGAATGCTGACAGGCTGACAGGAAGGAGGATCCAGGCGGTCATGAGGGAGGGAAGCCAGGGTGGTGGTGATTGGGGGGGGGAGGACAAGAGGTAGCAGGAGAAGAGCAGGTGGGCCGGCTACCTTAAGATACTTCGTCAAAACCATCAGCTGCCCGGGCCTGGTGGAGAGAGACAGGTCAAAGTCCAGGGTCTAGTGACTGGCCAAAGCCGGTGCTGGGGAGAGAAAGGTGGTCAGCACCAGACGCAGGGCTCCCTCTGCGGCTCTGAGCGCCCACGCTTGGGGCTGAGCCCCCACCACAACGTGGACACCCTCCGGCATTCACTGGGGACCCTCCGTCATTCACCGGGGGTCCTCCGCATTCCAGCCTGATGTTCAGACGCCGCGGGGCCCTAAGCTCTGGAAAGGGAGCCACCCTCCCTGGCCTGAGGGTCCCGGGCTGGGAGAGGGGCTGGAGTCAGGACAATCCGGAGCGGGTCACGCCAAGAAAAGCCTGCGGAGGGGGTCCGGGGATGGGCGGAGAATCAGCGGGGCGCAGGCAGCTACCTGAGCGCCGGCGCCGCGGGAAAGGGGCGGGTTCACGCGGTAAGCCCAGCCCGGTCCCCCGCCCGCCCGCCTGGGCGCCCGCAGCCCCCAGCACCTGCGCCTTTGCAGGTGGTCTCTGGAGGTCTGAGGGAGGAAGGGGCCCCGTACGCACCTCCCCGGAGCGCCCCGCCGCCGCGTCCTGCTCGGCCCCCGCGTGGCGCCGTCCCCGGCTGCGGCCCTCGGAGCGACCCTGAATGGTTTAAAGGGCCGGGAGGCCCCGCCCCCAGCGCCCCGGGCCGCGCCGCGTCGCCCGCCGGGACTTGGAGTCCGCACCGCCCCCGCCCCGGCGCCACAAACCGAGCCAGGAACTACAGTTCCCGAGTCCCCGCGCCCGCGTCATGCTGGAACGGTGGGCGGTGCCCCGACTTGGGGGGAACCTGGGCTCTGTGGGCGGCGGCGTGGGACCCCAGCCGAGGAGGATCTGATGCGGAGATACCTAGAAGATAACCCCGTCTTCCCTGCTCCTGTGGTGGAAGCTTCGGGAGGCGGGAAGCTCCGGGGTCTGCGCCTCCTTCCGGGGGCACCTGTGATTGTCATTGCACACGTGGCTAAAGGATGCCTTCCTTCGCCGCCGCCGGGCACATTTTGCAACCTGGACTGGCCGACGGGGACTTCGGACAGTCTCCCTCAGTGTGGCGCCCCGTGCCTGCCTCTGTCCAAGGCGAGGCCGGTCTGCAGGGCAGAGGGCACAAAGTCCTGGCTGTTCTTTAAGAAATTCAAGCGCCCTGCATCATTTGGCTTCTGCTTTCCTCGGACTCAGCAAAGTCTGGAGGAGAGCTACTTTCATCAGATACATTTTATTTTCAAGGGTACAAGTACACAGGGTACCGTCCAGAAGTCAGCGTCCAAAACAGGGTTCCTGACTGCTGAGCACTGGCTTGAAACAATATCCATTCTAAGGACACCCCCAGGGCCAGGGGTTGGTAGGGAAAAGAGGAGAGGAAGGCTGGAGACCCAGAGCAATCTGGGAAAAAGCAAACAGGATAGTGTGAGGATAAATTACCTAACAGCTTCACCAAACCTTATGTTGACTGGGGAAAAAAAAGCACAACCCAAAAGTTGAGGATTGTGTTTTATTTGGCAAACTTTCTAAGGATTCCAACCCAGGAGGCAGCCTCTCAGATAGCTCTGTGGGACTGCTCCAAAGAGGCAAGGGAGCAGTCAGGCTATAAAGGAGTTTTTGCAAAAAGCAGGTAGTTGAAATATCAAAAGCTTTACTGTTAATTAAAGACCAGTAACCAGACGTAATGAGTTTAGTGTTAATGAGTTTAGAGTTTTTCTTCGGGAAGATACAAGAGTCTGGGCTCACTGAAAGCATTCCTTTGATATGCACCTCAACTATCGAGCCAACAGCCTGCTTTTCTCCACCTTGAATCCCCTCAGGGTGCAGTTGGGGGTGGCTACAGTGGCTACTGCCTTGATGGCCACATCCTTTGTTTACTGATAGGGCAGGTGACACTCCATCCATACTTTAAGGCCAAGGGTGCCCTCCTGGACATTGTTTTCATGATTAAAAGGGCAGGAAAGTATTCAAACTGGCAGTCCAGTGTCTGTTGGAGTCCATATGAGGCAACACCGGGGTCCACAGACCTTTACTGAAAGGAGCATTGTGTCCATGCTGCCAGGAACCGGGGAGCTTAAATTCAGCAGGACTGGTGAGGTAAAGGTAATAGTCAGAAATGGCCTTGGACTGTGGGGGAAATGGAATAGATACACTAATCGGACAATGGCTTGAAGGAGAAACCTTTCTGAACCTAGTGGAAGGTAAAAATGGAACCAGGAAGCCTGTTGGAGGACCCTCTTCCAAACTGCATCAGGGTAAGTAGTTAAAACTGGGTCAAGAACTATGGCAGTACAGAGCGACCCTGTACAAGAACACCTGGCTGAAGAATCAGGGAGGTATAAAACCAGTCCGCCTTCTGCTGGCCAGGCTTTGTGCCCCAGGACAAAGGAGTGCCTCTGTCTAATTTATCGAGATCACCATCTTCTTGGCCAGGGGTGTTCCCCTGGGAGCAGGCAATTTTTCTTATCTGCCAAATAGTGCTGTGAGCCCTTAGCATTTCCTACCTCTTTGGAAGCTTCAGTTCAGTTCAGTTCAGTCGCTCAGTTGTGTCCAACCCTGTGCGACCCCATGGACTGCAGCACGCCAGGCCTCCCTGTCCATCACCAACTCCCGGAGCTTACTCAAACTCATGTCCATTGAGTCGGTGATGCCATCCAGCCATCTCATCCCCTGTCGTCCTCTTCTCCTCCTGCCCCCAATCCCTCCCAGCATCAGGGTCTTTTCCAATGAGTCAACTCTTTGCATGAGGTGGCCAAAGTATTGGAGTTTCAGCTTCAGCATCAGTCCTTCCAATGAACACCCAGGACTGATCTCCTTTAGGATGAACTGGTTGGGTCTCCTTGCAGTCCCGGGGACTCTCAAGTCTTCTCCAACACCACAGGTCAAAAGCATCAATTTTTCGGCACTCAGCTTTCTTCACAGTCCACCTCTCACATCCATACATGACCACTGGAAAAACCATAGCCTTGAAGCTTAGCGATTCTTAATCAACACTTACTATCTCCTGTTGAGGTGGATTTGTGTTCCTTTTTAGCCATGATTGTGGAGAAGGCCCAGGAGGACTACTAGGGTTCTAAACTGTCTGTTCTATCCTAAAATGGGGGTAAGGCAAGCAGTCCAGAGCCTTGACAAGGAGGCAGATTTTGACTTAATACAACAATCTAAGTAGTCCCTAGAACAGAGAATTAGCCCGAGACAGAAGGGCTCTTCAAGGGATGTTGATAGGGATGAGTTGCATATCAATAGAAAGTAGGACCAGAAGTCTTTAAAAGGCCCTTCCAGCTCCAATGCCATGTGAATCTACTTGTTATGCTCCAACCAGGACAGTCCTTAAAATAGTCAGGCAGAACAAAAGATCAGATTTTTAGTGCTGATTCTGTGCTGACTGACTTTAGGAGAGCACGTAGTCTTCTCTTCCCTATGTACACAAGTGATTTCACAACTCTTGGCAAAAACAGTGCTTATAAAAATAGTACGTTTATTGGTTAAAAAGAATGCTGTATTTGCAAAGTACCTTCCTTCCAGGATTTTCAAATAAATTTGCAACATGTCATTTTATTCATCCATACAGCAGGAACATTGGAAATGAGAAAACAGAAGAAAGTATGGCTTCTGATACGTTATACAACCAGTTCCTCATTCTGGTGGCCCTGGGAAGGCAGAGAGGCCATTCCCTCTCTTCCCTTCTGGCATCACTCCACCTCCTGGGGAAATTTGGGGTGGGTGCCTGTGGTTTCTTGGTCATATGATTCCTCGGGGGCAGGATAGGAATTCAATGAGGGAACTTAAAATGTTTCAGATAACAGTCAACATTTCCTTGATGCTCCTCCCCAAAGAAGGCTCGGAGGTGGGAAAGCCACCTGTCTTTACTCTTCTGTCTGCAAAAGGCTGCATTTACATGTGTGAACCAGTTGGGGGCCCGACCTTACCACCAACAGACGGTGCCACATGCACAGTAAGCTGGATACCCACCACTCCAAAGGGTTTCCTCCAGTTTTGTGGGCTAATCTCTGCACGGCAATGCCCCTGGGAGTGGACCAGTGGAGATGGAATGTCCCTTTTCAGAGGCTTGTCCGGAGAGAGAAGCATTTCTTATCGCCCACGCTGGTCCTACTGGCCGGTTTCCTACTCTCATTCAGGACAAAAAGCTTTACGTTCTCCTTTTCCCATCTTGTATTACATTCTTCAAAGACTTTCATCCTTGCCAGCTGGCTGGAACTCAAGTGTTAGTGTTTACTCTCGCACAGCCCCAAACCCCTGCAAACCCAGCTTCCTTCTATTAGTAACATCACCCACTGTGGCCCGGGACACACAATGCCTTAGCATCCAAGGCTTAGCCTCAGTAAATGAAGAATGCTTCATTTTGGATGAACGTGAAATATGCTTATGAGGCTCCCAGACTTTTTTTTTTTTTTCCCCAGGCAGCTGAGACTATATCTAGTCAAATAAGTGCTGATCCTGAAGCAATCTGCCAGAAAGCTAGTCTAATGCTGTAGCCAATGCACGAAACAGCAGGGACAGTCCTCTTTCAGACAGCTCTAGGGCCTCTGGGAGATGCCCTGGAAACTGCTCCTTGAGGGCAAGGCACCAACAACTGAAAATGGCTGAAAAGACATCAGGAGGCAAGTCCAGTAAATATACTGGAGAGTAGGACACCATCTTGGACTGCAGTGAGGGGTGAGAAGCAATGAGCGGAGCTCCAAGGCTGTCAATGGGCTGAGAGCTGTTAGTAGAGAAGCATTCCGGACACACCTGGAGCCATGGCAGCATCAACACCACTAGGCCTGGCCTGAAGGACAACCTCTCATTTAAGTACCAGGCTTAGTGCTTCCTATAGTTGTGCAGCATAAACTAGCTAAGAATTAGAATGCTTTCTTGGGAAGATATTTTATATGCACTCGATTAGCAAAGCGCCTCAACAAGTTTACACATGAGATGTTCCCATCAGTCTCTTACCTGAGAGTGTGAGGATTATGCGATCAACACACAGGAGGACAGAATTGGTACATGAGTCTCACAAAACAGGGCTGAAGGCTAAACTCTCAGGGGTCATGCCCCCATGGACTTGTTTCTAAATTCTATAATAAATCCAGGAAAACAGGCCATCCAGCTATGAGAAGACAAACCCAAAAAAGTATTTCCAGACTAGGAAGCCTAAGAGTTTCGGTGAAATCCTTTGTCCAAGTCAGCAGATCAGCTGAAGAGCTGCAAGACTAAAATGCCTGGTGCTCTGAGCTGCAGGAAGACAGGGGACAGAGTATGGCGCAGTCTCCTCGATCTGGGCGGCTCTGGAGGGTAGTTAACCTTAAGAATCAAAAGGCACTTCTAGCCTGGCCAAATGAGGGCAGACTTACTTCACCGGAAGAGAACTGAGCCCAGCACTGGCAAGTTGAAGGCATTTGACTTTGGGCAGCTCTGGGAGTCAGGATCTGCTGGTCCTTGTCTGCCTTCACAACCAGGCCCTTCTAATTTATCCACCTCACTCACCTTCCCAGAGAGCTGTAACTTGCTGCATTTTAATGATGTAGTTGAAGTAGCTGCCTTGCCCCATTTCTGAGCTGGTAGATTTTCAGGGCTGTAGGGCACAAAGCAAAAGTGCCCTTAGATGTCCTTTATGAGCAAAGTTGCTGAGAGGGACCGGCCAGACTGATCTTGAGACGCTGAGGTGAAACCTCTGGGGCAGGGGGAGTGTTGGTCTGAAGAAGTCCCAGTGCTCATGGGCTCCCTTAAATCCCATACTTCAAGTCACTGAGGTTAGGCCCATTTGCTGGAAAACCACAGAGGCTTGGTACCGTCATGTACGGGACGGCTGGTAGATTTCTCAGACCTTAGTCCAACCCTCATTAGGAAGAATGTTCACTTCAGTGAAAGCAGTGATATTCCCGGGATCTTTAGTATTTAGGAGTTTTATATACTCTTGGGAGGTAGGACAGGAGAAAGAGCAGGGGAAGGGAAGAAGAAAGAGGCTTGCTTAGCTCCCTCCAGGAGACTTTTCAGGCTCCCCTCCTTTTCCCAACTAGGGCTCCAAGTGAAAGAGAAACTGTTAGTTGCTAAGTCGTGTCTGACTCTTTTACGACCCCATGGACTGTAACCCGCCAGGCTCCTCTGTCCGTGGAATTCTCCCGGCAAGAATACTGGAGTGGGTTGCCATTCCCTTCTCCAGGGGATCTTTCTGACCCAGGGAATTGAATCTGGGTCTCCTGCATTGCAGGCGGATTCTTTACCGTCTGCACCCTAGGGCTCCAAACAGGCAATAATTGTTCACGTTGAATTTGCCTTTGTCCGTACATTCAAGACTGCTAAATCACATTTGGAAACACAGTTTCTGGCTTGTTTTGAGAGTTCTCCTTTAGCCTGAGCACAGATGGTTTGTTCACAGCTAGGGATCAGGTGGGAAGCTGGAATTATGTAGTCCTAGCCCAGGCAGGTTTTGCGGCAAGAAAGCCTCACAGTTGAGTTCTGGCATCATCTTTTGAGACTGGGCGAAGTGATGGAGCATGGGAGAAACCTGCAAAAGCCACGTAAGGGGAGGGAGACATGCTTGCAAGTAGGCATCAAAGAAAGTCTCCCTTGACTGGTATCAGAAGTACTGGGAGAGCTTGCCAGAAAGGCAGAGGCCAGAACCCCCGCACCCAAAATCCTTAGCAGCTAAAGGTGGGAGGTGGGGGGGATTGTGACTGATGCATTGGGAGACAAAAAGATGACTGAAAGAAGAGAACAAAGAAACGCCAGAGAAGAAGATCTAGAAAACGCAGACATGGAAGTGAGCAGAAGGCACGGAAGTAAGGAACCATAAAATAGCAAACAGGGCTCAAGGAGCTGGGTGGAGCAGCAGCGGCCAGGTGCCCTGGAGGACATGACCTTGGTGAGAAAACAGCACTTTGGCACAGGGTTTCATAAACCTCAACTCTCCCCAGAGTCTTTGCTTCCACAAAACCAAGCTAACCAAACAAAATTCTCAAAAATGTTCAGAATATTAGGCTGGTCAAATGGGCCAACATTTAAGAAAAAACAGCTACAAGGGAGATGGCCAGACCCAGTCCCTGTGACACCCTTTTCCTGTGGATGTGGCAGCTTTGGTGGGGGTACAGGGGTGTCTTGAGATCAGCTCAGACTGGTCCCGGCACCCCCGAACTAGGGATGGCTCCCTGGGCAGTGACTCCAGTCTGTTCAGTGTCGGCTCTGGCGCTTTGCAATCTCCTCCTGGATGCGCAACTTGAGGGCCTCTCGCATGAGTGGCTCCAGAGGCGTGTGGGCTGACACCTCCTCGCTCACCCTTCCTGGATCATCATCCTACGTGGAGGAAGAGTCAGGAAGCTCAGGGCACAGCCTCTTCTGGAAAGGTGGCCTGCCCTGTCCCTAGGCAACACTCTCACAGGTCTCCGTGGGACTCACAACTTCTTGCCAGTGCCTGTCATTGCCCAGGTGTCCCCTTAATAATGATTCTCGACTGTGGGCCATGTGCCCTTCCCATCGCCCGCTGAGAATCACTGTGATGGGAGTGGCTTGTGCTCAAAAGCATCGCCTAGCAGTCTGTGCTCCCATGTGGGACAGATACTTCCCACCAGTCCCTGAGGAAAACAGTGGCTCCGGGTCTCACAGTGATTTCCACCACGGCCCAGGACCCTCAGGCTGCAGCTGTTTCCACCAGGCGTACCTGATACACGATAACTGAGGTGATGTCTCCGCTGTCCGCCTCATACTCTAAGCAGAAAAGCTGATGGCCAGGAGGCTCTGGCTCAGAGCTGCCACTACTGCTGCTTTCACCGGACTCCTCACAGTCTGGGTTGCTTGGGTGGGTAGAGCCATCTGGAGGGATGAACCAGAGTGAGAGAGAAGAAAGGAAGGCTGTTGGAACCCTTGACCAGAGATGATACAGGAAAACAGACTGTAAAGAAAACCCCAGACTTCTCTGGTGATCCAGTGGTAGGGAATCTGTCTGCCAAAGCAGGGGACAACAGGTTCGATCCCTGGTCCAGGAAGATCCCACATGCCTCAGGCCAACTAAGCCTGTGCGCTCTAGAACACAACTACTGAGCCTGTGTTCTAGAATCCGAGCCCCGAAACAAGAGAAGTTACCGCAATAAAAAGCCAAAGCACTGCAAGTGGAGAGGAGCCCCTGCTCGCTGGAATTACAGAAAGCCCGTGGGCAGCAATGAAGACCCAGCACAGCCAAAAATAAATAAATAAAATTAAAAAAAGAAAAAAGGCTGAATTTACGGGGGGAAAAAAGCACCGGTCTTCTCATGGACCCAGAATGTGTGTGTGAAATGTGCCGCCTATCAGGGATTTTATTCACCTTTACACCTCTGCCTTAGCACCAGCACAGTCAATCACGTGGGAAGTACACAACGCACAACTGTCCACAACGCTGGAAGGTGGTAGAGAGGCGGACTGCGCTCTCCCTGGGTTCAAATCAAGGCTCTGCCATTCACCTCCCTGAGATCTCAGGCAAGTTACTGAACCTCTCTGCATCCGTTTTGCAGACTGTGAAACACAAATGATAATGGTTCCCATCTTATGGGGTCCTCTGACAGCTAAATGAATGAAATGTATACAACCTCTAAAGGCACTCCTAGGGAAGATCAACAAATTTAGCATCATATGTTACCTACTGTAATTGCTAGGTCGAAATGAAGCTGGGAAAAAAAGGCCATTAAGTTGGTTTGGGCTTCATTCCACAAGTATGTCCTTATCGCCTAGAGCAGTGCCAAACTTACTTTCTGTTAGGTGACAGGAATACGAAAATAGTGTGGTGGAGAGAAAGCGAAAGACAACTTCTTGCCGACTCCCAGGTTTGTCCGGTAACAGTGATGCTTAACTTGAGCCCTCTCTGTTCTACGGGGAGAATCACTAGCGGAGCTGGGGACACGAGGTAGACGTTCCAAGAAGGGACGAGATGAACTGAGCCTTGGGGGCTAAGAAGTAGCTTTTTCCCATACAGGAAAGAAGAGTGCACTGAGGCTGAGCCGGAGCCAAAAGAGCGCGCGGGCTCGAGGAAGCAGGCGGGTGGGGCGGCCTCACCTCGGTGTCGCGGCAGGTACACCTGCAGGTCGGGCCTTCGGGGCCGAGTGGGCGCGGGCGTGTGCCGCCTCCTCGCCTTCTCCTTGGCCGCCTGCTTCACCTTCTTGTCGTAGTCGTCCCTGCGGGGAGCCGAGCGGGAGTCAGGGACGGCCGGGCCAGGCCAGGCCGGGGCTGGCGGCGGTGGCGCGGGGCGGGGCGGTACCGGGCGAGCTGGTTCCGTCGGATGTGGTGCACGAAGCCGTGGCTCATGTCCAGTCGCCCTCCAGGCTTGCAACAGAGTCCCGGCCCGGGACCCGGCGCCGCTTCCATCTTAGCCCCGTGCGCGGAGCCGCCGCCGTCCCTGCCTCAAGGCCCCCAACGGCCACCCTCCCTCCCGGAAACTCAGCACCGCCCCTCGCTCGACTTTCGGCCACTAGCCCTGACGTCGGGAAAAGGAGGGCAGGGCCGAGCTTCTCTGCGCGCAGAGTTCCAGGCGCCGGCGGGGCGGGGCGGGGCGGAGGGACGGGGCGGAGCAGGGCGGAGGGACGGGGCGGGGCGGTGCGGCGGCGCGGCGGGGCGGTGGCGGGCCGGGGCGGGGCGGAGCGGAGGAAAAACAGCAAGCTTAACTTCCTTTTCCTGCCGGGGTTTTCCTTTTGTGACAGTATCAATAGGAAAACAGGATTTAGGCTTACTGCTGATATATCAGAAAATGCAGAAAAACACAAAGCACCCATCACACCACTCAGAATTCGCTCTAGAGCCTTCCCTTCCCTTTTCTTCTGCTGGGATGTGTGACACTCCATCACCAGCCGTGGCATAGGCCGACTGTTGAACCCAGCCGTGCCTCAGTTTACTCATTTGTAAGTGGGGGCACTGACAGCAGCTGCCTCCAAAGAGATCCTGAGGAGGCGAGGGCCCGGGCTGGGCACACAGCGGCGCCCTGGCCGCGCAGCCCAGCCCCCGGCCCTCCAGGGTCCACAAGCGGCGGACACCCCTCCCATCCCGCCCAACTCCCGAGTTCTGAGTATTTTCCCGCCGCCTGGTTCATCTCGGCGCCCACTGGGCCGGCGTCTTAACTCTTCCCCGTGGGTGGCCCCAGGGCCTTTCAGACATCTGAGCCTGTGTCATTTTTGAATCCCTTTAAAAAGAGACAAAACCAGGAGTTCATGAGTAGACAGACTGGTACATCCACACAGTGGAATGCCGCTGAGCAACCAAAAGTGAGTTGTTATATACCCAACAAGGTGGATGAGCCGCAAAACAAATAGGCGGAGCAAAACAGGCCAGGGGTTAAAAAGAGGACTCGCTGTGTGTTTCCGTTTATATAAAACTCTAGAAAGTGACACTGATCTGTAGCAACAGAAAGCAGATCAATGGTCAGGGCAGGAAGACACTTTTGGTGAATGGTGACTAAATTCATTTTATACATCTAAATATATACAAGTAAATATATATATTTGACTGCACCGTATCTTAATTGCAGCATGTGGGATCTAGTTCCCTGATCAGGGGGTCAAACCCAGGCCCCCCTGCTTTGAAAGCGAATCTTAGCCACTGGATAACCAGAGAAATCCCTAGGTTCATTATCTTGATCGTGGTGGTGGTTTCAGAGTGTATACATACCTCTATCAATATTCAGCAAAATGTACAACAAAGCTAGGTGATGGAATTCCAGTTGAGCTATTTCAAATCCTGAAAGATGATGCTGTGAAAGTGCTGCACTCAATATGCCAGCAAATTTGGAAAACTCAGCAGTGGCCACAGGACTGGAAAAGGTCAGTTTTCATTCCAATCCCAAAGAAAGGCAATGCCAAAGAATGCTCAAACTACCGCACAATTGCACTCACCTCACACACTAGTAAAGTGATGCTTAAAATTCTCCAAGCCAGGCTTCAACAATATGTGAACCGTGAACTTCCAAATGTTCAAGCTGGTTTTAGAAAAGGCAGAGGAACCAGACATCAAATTGCCAACATCTGCTGAATCATCAAAAAAGCAAGAGAATTCCAGAAAAACATCTATTTCTGCTTTATTGACTATACCAAAGCCTTTGACTGTGTGGATCACAATAAACTGTGGAATAATCTGAAAGAGATGGAAATACCAGACCACCTGACCTGCCTCTTGAGAAATCTGTATGCAGGTCAGGAAGCAACAGTTAGAATTGGGCATGGAACAACAGACTGGTTCCAAATAGGAAAAGGCGTACGTCAAGCTTATATATTGTCACCTTGCTTATTTCACTTATATGCAGAGTACATCATGAGAAACGCTGGACTGGAAGAAGCACAAGCTGGAATGAAGATTGCTGGGAGAAATATCAATAACCTCAGATATGCAGATGACACCACCCTTATGGCAGAAAGTGAAGAAGAACTAAAGAGCCTCCTGATGAAAGTGAAAGAGGAGAGTGAAAAAGTTGGCTTACAGCTCAACATTCAGAAAACGAAGATCATGGCATCCGGTCCCATCACTTCATGGCAAATAGATGAGGAAACAGTGGAAACAGTGGCTGACTTTATTTTGGGGGGCTCCAAAATCCCTGCAGATGGTGACTGCAGTCATGAACTTAAAAGACGCTTATTCCTTGGAAGGAAAGTTATGACCAACCTAGACAGCATATTAAAAAGCAGCGACATTACTTTGTCAACAAAGGTCCGTCTAGTCAAGGCTATGGTTTTTCCAATGGTCATGTATGGGTGTGAACATTGGACTATAAAGAAAGCTGAGCACCGAAGAATTGATGCTTTTGAACTGTGGTGTTGGAGAAGACTCTTGAGAGTCCCTTGGACTGCAAGGAGATCCAGCCAGTCCATCCTAAAGATCAGCCCCTGGGTGTTCATTGGTAGGACTGATGTTGAAGATGAAACTCCAATACTTTGGCCACCTGATGCGAAGAGCTGACTCATTTGAAAAGACCCTGATACTGGGAAAGATTGAGGGCAGGAGGAGAAGGGGAGGACAGAGGATGAGATGGTTGGATGGCATGACCGACTCTATGGACCTGGGTTTGGGTGGACTCCGGGAGTTGGTGATGGACAGGGAGTCCTGGAGTGCTGCGGTTCGTGGGGTCGCAGAGTCGGACACGACTGAACGACTCAACTGAACACTTTAAACGCGCATTTTATTGTATATCAGTCACACCTTAGTAGAACTGTAAAGTAGTTCAGGGTTGTGGAAGGGGTCATGAAAGTCACAGGCCCTGAAGCTTCAGCTTTATTGACGTCACTCTCTAGTTTCTCTCTGCTCGTCGTTCGCATTTTTCTGTGATTCCTCTAAATGTGGAATTAAGAGTCGCCACGTTCCTCCAAAAAGGGTATGACTTGGGAATGTCGCCTGGTTCTGTGCAGGGGTGTCGATCTTTGAGGAGCGGAGACTGTGGAGACGACCTCCCAATTCTGGTTTCGGGACACAAAGTGTCTTGAAGACACCGGGGGTCCAATGACAGCTTCTGTTATCCAGAAATTCCGCAGTCAGTAAAAGGTTCTTGCCTCTTTAAACCGGAAAAGGGTAAAGTGCAGTAGGTCCGCCTACTGGTCTCCGGTGCGCTCGCAGCAGCAAAGAGGCCACAAAAAGCAGAGTACTTCCCCGAAGTTCTCTGCGGGGTGATTTGTCCCGGTCGGCGACTCGTAGAAAACCTTGGACTCCATAACAGTGCAGCTTCTGATTGGCTGCTTGCCGCGCGCTCTGTCTTGTCTGGAGGCTGCGCCCGGCGACTCGGCCGGTAGTGGCGATGTCCAGCCGGTCCAAGCGGGAGTCTCGCGGTTCCACCCGCGGGAAGCGCGAGTCCGAGTCGCGGAGCAGCTCGGCTCGTGTCAAACGGGAACGAGATCGGGAGCGGGAGCCCGAGGCGCCGAGCTCCCGGGGCAGCCCGGTGCGCGTGAAGCGGGAGGTCGAGCCGGCGAGCGTGCGTGAGGCCCCGGCGCCGGTGGTCCCAGCGGTGCGGGTGAAGCGGGAGCGCGAGGCCGACGAGGACTCGGAACCTGAGCGGGAGGTGCGAGGTGCGCGGGGCCGGGCTCGGGCTCCTCTCTCGCGTTCTTCTTTTTCTTTCTCCAACCTTCTCTCCCCGCGGGAAAGTCACACTTTACACGCGATCCAACTCGACTGCTTTTTAATGAGGACTTTACTTGTCTTAGTAATCGTAACTCTAATATTTCTAGCAACATTAATAATAACGGCAGCTTTCGTTTATCGAGTGCCTAGCTTCGGGGCTAGGCACGTTGTTTTACAGGTGTTATCTCCTTGAGTTTTTACAAAACACCTGAGAAATGAGTCCTGCTGTAATTCCTGAAATCAGACCATTCAGAGTGGAGAGCCTGAACTCTGGGCATTTGGACTATACTGCTCTGTCACTTGGAGTTGTAGCTGCCAGGAGGTTTGGATTCTAGTCCGGCCTCTGAGACTGAGTCACTGGTTTGGGAAATGGGGGTTTCATGTGTCTGTCCCTCTTTAAGTCGATGGAAGGAGCCCTGGAACCCATGAGTTTTGAGAGCCCTGTCAGTCCCTTCTGTGACTGTACTCTCTGCCTTCTGCTGGACTCATTCTTCTTCTGGTAATTGCTGGAGATCTTTTGGTCCAGCCTTGGTACTCTGGAGTGCGTACACTCTTTTCCGACTTGTTGATATCTTACCAGTCACTAAGTAGGTTTCCATCACGTCTGAAGCTTTTCCTGTTTAAGCTCAGTTAATCTTTTCCATATCTGAACTTGGAACTTCTGATTTGAACGTGTTTCCTATATACTTGTTTTCTGGTGAGTTAGCAGGTAAACATATCACTAGGCTACACTGTAGGGGCAGTGTTCTTTGTTCCAGGATTGTTCATTCTCCAAGACTTTATAATTCTGTCTCTGTGCCTGTTTATCTGTATAAGATTATATTCTTGGGGACTTCCCTGCTGGTCCAGTGGCTAAGACTCCACCCTCCCAATGCAGGTTTGAGCCCTGGTCAGGGAACTACATGCCACTAGATCCCACATGCCACAACTAAGAGTTTGCATGTTGCAGTGAAGATCAAAGAGCCTGCATGCCATAACTAAGACCTGGCACATCCAAATAAATAAAATAAATAAAAGATTATACTCATATTAACTCTTAAATTTCTTGCTTAAGGTTTTGCATTTGACATATTTTATATTATACACAGAGTCTAGGATCGCACCTTGCTCATGAAAAGTACTTGATAAATATTCTTTGAATAATCTAATAATTTCAGGGTATTCTTTGGTTTCTTTTACTTATATATTCTGTCAGCCTCAGGTTTCCCTTTCTCTGAAAGAGAAATTGTTTCTTAGATATTTTGCTTAGTTGTGGTCAGGAGATTGTTTTCTCTGGGACATACTAGGATACCAATTGTGGTTACTGTCTTATTTCTTTTTTTTCCTTTATTTTTATTATGAAATAGATCATAGGTACTAAGATGGACTAAATGTCACACACATGTATAGTTTAAAGAAGAGTGTGGATATATAGCCTTAAATCTACCACTTGTCAAGGACTGTGAAGGGTCTGACCCTGTTTGTGCACTACCAAGTTAGTCTGCCACGGTTTCATGGATGCTGTTGGAAGACATCGAACTACTGGGCCTCAGACAGCATTCTGCAGCAATAACAGTAGCCAGAATATAGCAATTATCATCATTTCCTGAGTCAGTTCCTGTAGTGCAACGTGATGAGAATCCATACACACAGGGAGTGGGCGCACAAGACAACAACTCTGAGCTTAGAGAACCCAAGTCTTCTACAGTGGGCCTTGAGCTTGCCTCACCTTTGCTCTGTAAGGACAGATGATCTCTGACTTCCAAGGCTGTACAAACAAACTTCACTATACAAGCATCTTTGGCGAGATAATCTGGAGGTGGTCAGTACCTCTGGTCACAGTACATGCAGAAACAGGAGAGAGCAATGCAGAATTGTCTCCTGACACTGTTCAGCTTCAGAAGTGGTGCTTAACTAATACCTTGTTGTTGTTTAGATGCTCAGTCGTGTCTGACTCCTTGCAGCCCCATGGAGTGCCACACACCAGGCTTCCCTATCCTTCACCATCTCCTGGAGCTTGCTCAAACTTGTGTCCATTTGAGTCAGTGATGCCATCCAACCATCTCATTCTCTGTTGCCTCTTTCTCCTCCTGCCCTCAATCTTTCCCAACATTAGGGTCTTTTCCAATGATTCGGCTCTTTGCATCAGGTGGTCAAAGTATTAGAGCTTCAGCATCAGTCCTTCCAATGAATATTCAGAGTTGATTTCCTTTAGGATTGACTGGTTTGGTCTCCTTGCTCTCAAGGGACTCTCAAGAGTCTTCTCTAGCACCATAATTTGAAAGAATTCATTCTTCGGCACTCAGCCTTCTTTATGGTCCAACTTGCACATCTGTACATAACTACTGGAAAAGCCATAGCTTTGACTATACAGGCATTTGTCAGCAAGATGATATCTCTCCTTTTTAATATGCTGTCTAGGTTTGTCATAGCTTTTTTCCCAAGGAGCAAGCATCTTTTAATTTCATGCTGCGGTCACCTTCCACAGTGATTTTTGGAACCCAAGAAACTAAAATTTGCCACCGTTTACACTTTCCCTCCATATATTTGCCATGAAATGATGGGACTGGATGGCATGATCTTAGTTTTTTGAATGTTGAGGTTTAAGCCGGTACCTTAGAAGGTCCAACAGGCCCCTTCCCAGTTGCATCTGCCTTCCTTGCTTGCTGGGGTAATCACTGTTCTGAAGTTTTTCTGTTTCTATTTTTATTGTTTTATAGTTTATATATATGTAAAACTATAAACTATATATATAAACTATGAACTTTTATAGTTTATATGTATTTACCTCATGTATATATATGAGGTAAATTATAGTTTTACCTCATATATATCCCTAAGTGGAACTGTATTTTATTTTGTATTTATTATAAATGGAATCATACTATATATAGTCTTCTGTTTTGCCCTTTTTTTTTTTTAAACTAGTCACATTGTTGAGGTTCATTTGGGTAGATGTTCATGGCAACAAAGTGTTCTATTGATGATACCTGTGTGTATGCTCAGCCCTGTCCAACTCTTTGTGACCCCATGGACTGTAGCCTGCTAGGCTCCTCTGTTCATGGAGTTTTCCAGGCAAGAATCCTGGAGCGAGTTGCCATTTCCTCTCTTCCCGACTCAGGGATCAAACCCGATTTCTCCCATTTTTGGTATGTGGTAGGCATGTTGGTTGTTTCCAGTTGGATCTCTTTCAAATATTGTAGCTATAAATATTTTTTAGTAAAATATTCTTGATGCACCTGTGCAGAAGTTCTCTAGGGTAGATATAAGTATTAATGGAAGAGAGATTGCTGGGTCAAAGGGTCTGTATATTTTCAGCTTCAGTCTAGCTGCACTATTTTCTAAGAAATTGTAAGAGTTTACATTCCCACCAGCAGTCTATGAGCCTTCTCATTGCTCCTTGTATTTGTCAACACTTGGAATTGCTTGATTTTGTTTTATTCTCTCTGGTAGATGTGAAGTGGTATATTATTGTGCAAGGAAATCTGCATTTTCTTGATTATTGGTGAAGTTGAGCATCTTTTCATGTATTTGTGGGCTGTCTTCCTCATTTTCTGTTAGGTTGTCTTTTTTAAAAACTCTTCACCAGATTTCTTTATGTAACTGCAAGCAATTTCTTTGTTGGTTTTATGTGTTTCAAGTATATTGTCTCAGTTTGTAGCCTGGTGGCTCAGACTGTAACGAGTCCGCCTACAACGCAAAAGACCTGGCTTCGATCCCTGGATTGGGAAGATCCCCTGGAGAAGGGAATGGCAACCCACTCCAGTATTCTTGCCTGGAGAATCCCATGGACAGAGGGCTATACATAGCCCATGGGGTCGCAAAGAGTTGGATACCAGTGAGCAACTAACACTTTCACTTTCTGTTAAAGTGGGCATTTTGGGGTGTTTTCAGGCTATTTGTAACAGAACTTGTCCTGATTAGTTTTTCCCATTTTTGTGTTTGTTTGTTTGTACTGGTAGTTGACCATGAGTATGGGTTTCCCATTTTCAGAGCTTTTGATGATTTTCCTTTCAGCAAAGAATGGCCGCGTGGATTCTGAGGACCGGAGGAGCCGCCACTGCCCGTACCTGGATACCATTAACAGGTGGGTAGCACAGGGATGCCTGGGACAGCAGACATACAATGGAATCTTTGTAGAAAATTCTTTGTATTGTATGATATATTCAGAAACTATCTCTTCTAAAGCTTTCTGCCCAGGAAACTGTGCTTCTTGCCAGGTTTTTTAATCTTTCCCCTCAGTTTAAAGTGTCAGAGGGCATGTTGTTTTAGGGTGGCACATGCAGAAAGAGCTTTCAGCTCGTTTTGAATTTGTATGAGGAAATAAAAGGATATATGGTATCAATGGCAATTGCCAATTTAAATTTTTATTGAGAAATCAGTATGTGCTGGGGCTTCCCAGGTGGCTCAGTGGGTAAAGAATCTGCCTCCCAGTGCAGGAGATGCAGGAGACTTGGGTTCAATCCCTGGATTAGGTAGATCTCCTGGAGGAGGAAATGGCAACCCACTCCAATATTCTTGCCTGGGAAATAGCACCAACAGAGGAGCCTGGTAGGCTACTGTCCATGGAGTCGCAGAGTCTGACACCACTGAACACGCACACACATGATGTGCTAGGTACTGCTCTTGGTGCCTGGGATTCAGCAGGAAAAACAGACAAAGACATGTCCTAAAGCAGAGGTGGTCTTCTCATCCCAATGCATTCTTTGGTCCCAGATGCATTACAGGATGGTTTTTTCACTTAGGCTCTACTGTAGCCTTGACTACTGGACTTTTTTTGCAACATTGGAATTGCTCTTTGCAACAGTGGAATTGTCCATTGTGGTAGGCACAAACCACTTGTGGCTGTTGAGCACTTGAAACGTGGCTTGAGGAACTGAATTTTAAATTTTATTTTAATTATTTTACATCAATAGCTGTGTGTGGCTAGTGGCCCCTTTAGTGGACAGTGCAGCTTTCCAGGGACCACTAATAATTAATTAGAGTTAATGCTTGAGAAGGAAAACCCTTGCCACCTGTGGATTTACTAGAGGTAACTTTTTTTTAATCACTAACTTGCCTGGTACTCACTGTGACTTTGCACTTGAACAGATAGATCTTTTTGTAGGTATTCCCCTAAAATTCTTCAGGCTTCTGACTTTTTTTAATGGACAAAAATAAAATTTTCTTTTATGAAAGGGGTTATTCACTCTTTTTATGTCCTTCATTTTATGTCTTGTACTTTGGAATGTTGTTGGAGCCCTGTTAATTTAGTCCTACTTGTGGCTTTTCCTCCAGAGAAAGTAATGGGAGATTCTCAATGTGGATACTTAAAGAGGGTCATTGTAGAGATACCTTTGCACTACTTTGGGGGTTGGTGGGTTGGGGCACTATATTAAATGTCTAGGTGAAAGTGTTAGTTGCTTAGTTGTGTCTGACTGTTTGCAACCCCATGGACTGTAGCCCACTAGCTTCTCTGTCATGGAATTCTCCAGGCAAGAATACTGGAGTGGGTAGCCATTCCCTTCCCCAGGGAATCTTCCCAACCCAGGGATTGAACCCGGGTCTCCTGCACTGCAGGCAGATTGTTTACCATCTGAGCCACCAGGAAAGCCCGAATGTCTAAGTAAAGAAGAGTTAATGTTCCCCACAATTTGCATGTGATTGTTGATCTGTTCTTGGAAGGATGCTGCATGACCCTGGGAAGCATGGAGCCAACAGTGCTGCTTTACTCAGGTGCTCACCTGGGCAGCCATCACCATTAACTGTTTCTGTCTTGTTTTCATCTCTTAGGAGTGTGCTGGACTTTGACTTTGAGAAATTGTGTTCCATCTCCCTCTCACACATTAATGCATATGCTTGTCTGGTGTGTGGCAAGTATTTTCAAGGTAAATAAATATTTTGCATTGTGTTTTCAGCATTAGCCACAGGTCTTTGGGTTTTTGTTGTTGTTTTTTTAAGAGAGTAAGCAGCTGTTAAGAGTCATGTCTAATAAACCTTATCTTTGTTCCCAGGAAATTGGAATACTCTTAGAAAATCCATGGGAGGTTCTGTATTTGTCAGAATCTGAATACATGTGAAAGGGAGAAAGAACTCACCACGTGTGAGACTTTGTGGGAAATCTCAGAAGCTCTAGTTTTATTGTTATTTTTTTAAGGTGGTGGCTTTCTCTGCTTAATGCTGGTCGTTGCCAGTGAATGAGGACAGGCGAGGCCACTGAAGCCCTGCTGTCTCCAGCCCCACTGCCTCTGGCCTTGCTGCTATTTATTTAACTTTTCTGTTTGGTTGTTTGGCCTGTGAACCGACCACTGGGGAGAGCTCTGGGATTGGCTGGCCCCTGGTGCTGACCGGCTCTGTGTTTTTTAATCTCTGATATTTTTCTATACTCAGTGTCTTTTTCTGAGAATTCTTTTACTGTAAGGAGTTTTTCATTTTGTCCTTTTCTGAAAATTAACTATAGCAGTTTATTCAGACCAAGCTAGTGCTATTTGCACAGTATAGTGGAGGATTTAGAAGAAATGTAAAGTACATTCCTTGCTCTTATAAGGATCTTATACATAGTCAAGGGTAACACATAAAACTATCAGCAAACTCTGTTAAGACCATAAAGATCACTGCTGGCCCATGTGGCACTGAGTGTAAATAAATAAGGATGGTAGGAGTTGAAATATGCAAAGATCACTGTTAGCTGGAATGTTTGTGTCAAGTTCATGAAGGAGGTGGAGGAGAAACTTGTTCTCTCTATGCAGGAAATACAGAGTTTGAATGGGTGAAGGGTGAAATATTCTAGAAAGGAGTGGTAACGTGAACAAAGGTTACGTAGATATGGGATTGTCCTGAATGTGGGCAGCTGAAAAATTAGGACTAAGTGATGATGGCGATACGTACATATGTGTATGTACGTGTATTATTTATAATATATATATGTATATCCCTAGTTTCTGATAGCACATGAAACTAGCTTGAATACATACACATATACATACTCACACATACATACATACACATATGCACATACTCACAGATACCCACACGTTTTCCATATTTGTGTATGTGAAATTAGTCCCCCTATGTTTTATGCTGTCTAGAGAATAAAGTGCTATTCTTTCTTGCTAACTTGTATGATGAGAGGAGTTCATGCAGAGATGAATTTTCATGAATGGTGTAGTACTTTGTTTTTGCTGATATTAACATGTTCTGGTACAAAATGAAGAAGGGAAAATTACACGCGATCGGTGTGCTTCTGGAGTTTGTGCTTCTCTCACAGCCTTCCCTCCTTCCTGCAGGCCGGGGTTTGAAGTCTCACGCCTACATTCACAGTGTCCAGTTTAGTCACCATGTCTTCCTCAACCTCCACACCCTCAAGTTTTACTGCCTCCCTGACAACTATGAGATCATCGATTCCTCACTAGAGGATATCACGGTGCGTGTCCAAGAGGATTGGTTTGGAACTAGTTCTCTTGGGAGCTACGTCAGGGCTCCTGGGGGTCTGCCCCACTGAAGGTCAGGAAAGAGTCTCAGTCCTTTGGACTTGGAGAATCTTCTTTCCCTTTGGGAGGAACCAGGGAAACTGAAGAAAGAGGTCATGTGTGCTCAGTCGCGTAGTCATATCTGACTCTCTGGGATCCCATGGACTGTAGCCCACCAGGCTCCTCTGTCCATGGGGTTTTCCAGGCAGGAATACTTGAGTGGGTTGCCATTTCCTCCTCCAGGGGATCTTCCTGACCCAGGGCTCAATCCTACTTCTTCTTCATTGGCAGGCAGATTCTTGACCACTGAGCTGCCTGGGAAGTCCCACAATTCGTAGTCATGGCCCATGGTCTGCAGCCTAGCTATCATTTCGTTTTTTAGTTAGGACTGAAGAAATAAGGCTCCTTTCTAATTGGAGTGAAAGCATTTTTGTGAAATAAATTACCCTTCCACACATTGGTGTAGTGATGTGAATTGAGCCTGGTATAGCCAGGTGTAGGACAGAGATTTATACCAGTTCACAGCTCCTTTTGGACTTCCCAGGTGGCCCTAGTGGTAAAGAACCTGCCTGCCTATGCAGAAGACTAAGAGACATGCGTTCGCTCCCTGGGTGGAGAAGATCCCATGGAGAAGGGCATAGCAACCAATTCCAGTATTCTTGCCTGGAGAATCCCCATGGACAGAGGAGCCCGATGGGCTCTAGTCCATAGAGTCGCAAAGAGCTGGACACAACTGAAGTGACTTAGCACACATGCACGGCTCCTTTTGACATGATGTGGCCAAAATGGCCAACATGTTCCACCTGCAGGCTCCGATTTGTGCCTTATGCCAGGAGTCCCTGTACTTAAGTGGGGAGCCTGGAAAATCCTCTTGGGCTTTGATTACTGTTGGAACTGTTGATTATTGTTTTCCTTTTCAGCAAGTGGCTGCATGTTCAGTAGAGTGGAATGCTCTATTTAAGGAAAGGTTGGTGTTCAGAGTGTTTGAAACACTACTTACCTCACTTCCATAAGTTTCATAGTCCTGTTAAAATTGAAGTTTTAAGTGGTTATACACAGAGGGAGAAACTGAAAGGAATTCAAGCTTATTTTTATTAAATTCAAGCTTTCAAAGTGAGTCAGTGGTGACTTCTCTGGTGGTCCAGTGGTCAAGACTATGCCTCCAATGCAGAGGGTGCAGGTTCGATCCTTGGTCTGGGAGCTGGGACCCCACATACCTCTCGGCCGAAAAACCAAAACATAAAACAGAAACACAGTGAGTCAGTGGCGCCCTCTGACCAGGCTGTGACCTAATGACCCTCGTAACTCTAGGACTGGGAAGGGTCTGATCCTGCCCCTCCAGTCGCAGGGAGTCACAGCATCTCAGACCTCCACAGAGAGGGGGAATGACATTCCTGCTTATGCATCGGCCCACGTGCTGACCCTGCGTGAGCTCCTACCTGGAACTCAGACTCCTGCCGCCTGCAGACTTGAGTATCCTGCAGTTTCTCACTGTTGTTTGTTATGGGGTTGGCCAGACATGCTCTCTGAGGGAAGGCCTGGGACTCAGTGATTTTGGGTTTTTGATAATCACCTCTTTATGGATGAGCAGTGTGCAGTGGGCCCATTCCATGTCACCTCCATCCTTAGACCTACTGTTGGGAACCCTTTGGGTGGCTGTTCATGGCAAAGTATTTTTTGCTTTTGGTAGAAATTGCTGTTGCAAATATGTCCTGTCAGCTCTATAGATTGTCCTAAAACAATTTGGAATTTTCTTTTGTTTTGCAGTATGTGTTGAAGCCCACTTTCACAAAGCAGCAGATCGCTAACTTGGACAAGCAAGCCAAGTTGTCCCGGGCATATGATGGCACCACTTACCTGCCAGGTATTGTGGGCCTGAATAACATAAAGGCCAATGACTACGCCAACGCCGTCCTTCAGGTAGGGTAGGATGGGATGGGAACCGTGCGGGAGGGGGCAACCTAGGAACACTGAAGGTCAGCCAGGAAACGACTGCTTTCTGGTGGAGTCTGGTGACCTGGTGGTCCTCAGATCCTGATTCTTTGCTGGGAACTCTGCTGGCCTATTTGTTCTGCACCAAGCAGAACTCTCCTGTGTCTGCTTGAGGGCTGCTGCCAAATGGTGGGCCTGTTTCAGCCTCTGGAGTGTATGGGGAATGAGGGGTAGAATCTGCCTGTGGCCTGCAGGACCGAATAAGAGACATGTGTGCTAGGTGATGCTTTTTTTTCCCCATGGTGTAGATGTTCATTGTGTTGGCTCTGAGGTGTCACTCTCCTGTCCCTGTGTGTAAACCCTGAAATGGGAAAAGCAGAAAGCCAAAGTTGTCCTATTTTCAATTAAGTTTTGCTTTTAAAAAAAATCACATGAGTAATAGTGTACATTGTAGAAAATATTGATAAGAGTAAATAAGAAAATTAACAGTAATTCTGCCTCACTCAAAAAAAAATGATTAAACTACAAACAAATTGCAGAGAGTGGGGAAGAAAGATACAGAAAGTATAACATGAGAGCTTTATTCCTTCTGTCCTGGGGTAGTTAACAGTATAGAGAGCCCCAGAACTGTTCTAAACACACACACACACACACACACACACACACACACACACACACACACACACACACACACACACACACAGAGGCATAATGTCATGTGGCAATATTATGGTTTATTTTATTTTGTTATTCCTCAATTGATAGATAAAATTTCACTTGTCTCAGGGTTTTTTCTGTTACCAGTGTTGCAGTGTGTATCCTTCAATATATATAGTCTTGCACTTTTTGTGACACTCTTACATTTTGTTTTATTTCTTTTCTAGACTTTTCAAATACTTGGATTTTTAATCTAGAAAGTAACATAGTATATGTGTGTATCTTTGTATATATTTCAACTTAAAAGCCTATTGTGAAATCAATAAATATTCTTGTACAGCATCCTTAATGATTACATGTCATTCTGTTTTGTTGAATTTGATTCATTCAACCTTCACTTCTTGTATTAATGCACTGTGAGCCTTGATTCTAGGCTATAGAGGAGTTGTAGTGGTTTATAAACCCACCAGCCACAGAAAAGGCTGCTCTTTTTTTTTTTTTAATTGAAGTATAGTTGACTTACAATGTTGTGTTAGTTTCTGATAAACAGCAAAGTGAATCAGTTATAGATATTTATTTTCCTCTTCATATTCTTTTCTCTTATGATTTACTACAGGATATTGAATATGGTTCCCTATGCTATACAGTAGGACCTTGTTGTTTATTTTAAATATGGTAATTTTTATTTGCTAATCTAAAATTTCTAATTTATCCCTTTTGGTAACCATAAATTTGTTTTCTGTGTCAGTGAATCTGTTTCATAGATAAATTGTGTTGTGTATTAGATTCCACATGTAAGTGATATCATATGGAATTTTTCTCTTTCTGGCTTTACTTAGTATGATAATCTCTAGGTCCATCCATGCTGCTGCAAGTGGCATTATTTCATTCTTTTTTTTTTTAACGGCTGAGTAGTATTCCGTGTGTGTGTGTGTGTGTGTGTGTGTGTGTGTGTATCACATCTTTATTTATCTGTCGATGAACATTTAGGTTGTTTTCATATCTTGGCTATTGTATATAGTGCTTTCATGTATATTAGGGTGCATGTATGCCCAGGAGTGGAGTTGCTGGATCTTATGGTAACTCTATTTTTAGTTTTTTAAGGAACCTTTATGCTGTTCTCCATAGTCGCTACACCAATTTATTGATACATTCCTACTAACAGTGTAGGAGGAGTCCCAAAGGGGTGTCACATTGTCACTTTTACCATTAAAAAAAAGTTCTTCCATTTTGATGGAAGAACTCCATCAAAAGTATCTCCATTTTAACTTACTTTTTAAAATTAATTTCTAAAGTTGATTCTTACATTTTTTCATGAGTTGTGGGCCTTATGTGCTCATTTTTCTATGTGTTACACTATATTGAGTTTTATTTTATTTTATTTTTTTATATTGAGTTTTAAAAGTATGTGTATATTTATATATATATATGTGTGTATGTGTGTGTTGCACATATTCTAGTTCTTATTTGGTTGGCCTTTAAACTTTGTGTATGGTATTTTTGCATAAAGAATTGGGTAAAACATTGCAAAAACATATCTCTTGAGTTTTGCCATCTGCTGTTGGTGTCATGCCTGGTCCCTTGTTGTTTGGTCGCTAAGTTGTGTCCGACTCCTTGTAACCCCATGAATTGCAGCATGCCAGGCTTCCCTGTCCTTCATCTCCCGGAGCTTGCTCAAACACGTCCACTGAGTCGGTGATGCCATCCAATCATCTCATCCTCTGTTCACTTCTTTTCCTACCTTCTATCTTTCCCAGCATCAGGGTCTTTTCCAGTGAGTCAGCTCTTTGCATCAGGTGGCCAGAGTACTGGAGCTTTAACTTTATTTATTTATTTTTTTTGATAGTGGAGTGCAGTTTATTATACTGGCGGGTCCAAGGCAGAGTCTCCTCTTAGCCAAGGACCCCGACCAGCATTTGTGAAAATCTTTTATACCCCATGTGTACGTGTCCAAACCCACCAGCCCAAATCCCCTGAGGCTTACAAAGGAAGGGTAAATACAATCACAATAACCCCATCATTCACGTGTTATGTGTTCAAACAGTTAATAATCAATAAGCCCGTGGTTATATTCCAACATCCTTCCAATGAATATTCAGGGTTGATCTCCTTTAGGATGGACTGGTTGGATCTCCTTGCAGTCCAAGGGACTCTCAAGAGTCTTCTCCATACTGCAGTTTGAAAGCATCAATTCTTCAGTGCTCAGCCTTCTTTATGGTCCAACTCTCACATCCCTACATGACTGCTGGAAAAAAATCATAGCTATGACTATACAGACCTTTGTCAGCAAAGGTCTTTTTAATACACTTTTTAATACACTATCTAGGTCTGTCATAGCTTTTCTTCCAAGGTGCGAGTGTCTTTTAATTTCATGGCTGCAGTCATCATCTGCAGTGATTTTGGAACCCAAGAAAATAAAGTCTTTCACTGTTTCCAGTGTTTCCTCATCTATATGCCATGAAGTATTTGGACCAGATGCCTTGATCTTAGTATTTGAATGTTTCTGGTCCTTGGAAAGGTTGAGTTCTTAGATGGAGAGAGATTTTGCTGACTTTTCCTCTTACAGCCTCTCATGGCTTTGTGAAGACTATTCGAGGACAGATAGGGTTTTGAATACAGTCAGGGAAGTTGTGACTTTGTGATGGATTTTAGCCCCTATAGGAAGTTCTTTTTATTTATACATGTAAGTAGATGAACAAATCCTCTGTGATGTTTCCACTAAAATATTACTGAATGGACCAAGTAGTCCACAGAGCTGATTAATTTCTCTCTGAGGACACCTGCTATTTGTGTTGTCACTGAAGCCAGGGAGCAACCTCTGTCCACAGTGGAGCATGAATAACAGAACTAGGATAAACTTTATCCACACGCTTTTCCTTTTGAGAGTAACTCGCAGCAGGAAGGGCTTCCCTTGTGGCTCAGCTGGTAAAGAATCCGCCTGCAATGCAGGAGACCTGGTTTCGATCCCTGGGTTCAATCCCTGGGCTGGGAAGATCCCCTGGAGAAGGGAAAGGATACCCATTCCAGTATTCTGGCCTGGAGAATTCCATGGACTACAGTCTGTGGGGTCGCAAGGAGTTGGACATGATTGAGCAACTTTTACTTTCAGTTTCTCAGCAGGAAATCCTTGTTTCTTTAGCTGAGCTAAACTTGTAGACTTTCGGGCTGTTGCTTCAGTCATGTCCAACTCTTCGCTACCGCATGGACTGTAGACCGCCAGGCTCCTCTGTCTATGGGATGCTCCAAGCAAGAATACTGGAGTGGGTTGCCATTCCCTCTCCATGGTATCTTCCTGACCCAGGGACTGAACCTGCATCTCCTGCGTTGCAGGCAAATTCTTTACTGTTTGAGCCATCAGGGAAGCCCCAAACTTGTAGAGGCTTTCTTGATCACCTCTATCATTATCCTGAGTTGCCCCCTGAATTGTTTTCCCCAGAGATGCCTGGGTTTATATATTTAGCAGCATTTTTCCATACTCCTTGCTAAAGGGATTACCCTGTCAAAGAAAGTTGTGCTCATGGTAAGCACAATGCTGATGAGGATTCATGACCCTATCAGAAAAGACCTGAGACTGTATTTATTTAGGGTCTGTTCTGTGGTCTCCTTCCCCATTTCATATATCACACTAATAAGCATGTGTTTCTTCCTGAACTAACATGGTGGATCTTTATCTTTTTGCTTAATGAGATAAAATTAATTTCTATTCTCTTAAACTCTTTGACTATTTATCCATCATAACAGAGTACATTTATTTTTATATACAGTTGTATGGCTTTATTACCACCCTCTTAATACCACGTGTGGGAAAGACACCTTTACTTTAGAAGCAGTTTTTAGAAGAGCTTAAGTAGATGAGCCTAAGTCCCAGGGGTCGGGCCGAAGGGCTGTGGATTAATTGGAATGTTTGATTTCCAGGCTCTGTCTAACGTTCCTCCTCTCCGGAACTACTTCCTGGAAGAAGACAATTATAAGAATATCAAACGTCCTCCTGGGGATATCATGTTCTTGTTGGTCCAGCGTTTCGGAGAGCTGATGAGAAAACTCTGGAACCCTCGCAATTTCAAGGCACACGTCTCTCCCCATGAAATGCTGCAGGCTGTTGTCCTCTGCAGCAAGAAGACTTTTCAGATCACAAAACAGGGTAAGGAAGGAGTAATTCGTGTCTTCTGACTTTTGGGCAACAGCACTAGTTTGGTGAGCACATTTACTTCTACTTTGCAGTGAACTCTGCAGCAGCCGGAGCGAGTGGCCAGTGCATAGCATGTTCAGGTTCCTCACTCTTCCTTCACCAGCCTGCCCTGCCCAGAGTCCCAGGGCTTGTCAGCTGGATAGGAAGTCTGTCTCATTTGCTGAACTAAACTACGACTCGGGAAAACCAGGAGGCTGGAAAAGCCACCAACCATTATTAAGTACCTGCCACTTTTGCTTCTCATTTTGTCATGTCGCAGACTGTTCTATTCTGACTGTTTTTATCCCTCCAAACCCAGTGATTTATTGCCACACGAGTAGCTCATAGTCCCTGGATGTGATATGATACTCTCTAGTTTCCAGGTCAGTTGATTGACCATTCACTGATGGTGCTAGTTTTTAATGCTGCAGGGTTAAAAAACACAGTTTTTTCCTTCCAGGAGCTCCTGTTCTAGGGGGGAAGATAGTTCTGTAGAAAGATGATTATAGGTGTTAAGTGCTGTGATAGCAGAAGCACAGCATGCTGTGGGAGGGTACATAGGGCAAAGAGGCCTGTTGAACACATGGGAGGTGAGCTGAGGTTCAGAGAGAAGGAAGAGACACCTGAGTTTTAGGCAGTGGGGAGACAGGCTGGGGGTGGGCGTTCCAGGTAGAGAGGACACTGGACAGGAGCATGGAGGTGCCTGGCACAGAGAGAGGACCTCTTGTAGCCAGACCTTTGGATCCAACAATGAGTGCCTAGATGGACCAAGTGGTTCGGTTTATTTTCCACGGCTATAAGGAACTTGGATTACATGTGGGGAGTCAGTGAAAGCTCTTAAGTAAGATATGCTGTCACATGTTTGTTTTAAAACATTCTTGTTGAGGAGTGACTTAGAAATTCAGTAATGGCTATTATTATTATTTTAATATTTTGACTGAGCTGTGTGACTTTCAGGATTTCAGTTACCTGACCAGGGTTGGAACCCGGTCCATGGCAGTGAACGTGCTGATTCCTAGCCACTGGCTCCCAGGGAACTCCCAGTAATGACTTTTGATGGGTGATGAGACTCAGGGTTGGAATAGAGATGATGACTGAAGGTTCTGGTTGACCAGATAGTCTAGGGGGTGAGTAAAGGTCAGAAGACTAAGACCTTGGCCTTGAGGAGTGTCAGTGTGTAGTGGCCAGATAGAGGAGGTTGCCCACTGGATGGGATGGCCGGAGAGGAAGGAGGAAAACTTAGAATGTGGAATCATGCCAACCAGCGTGTGGTTTGGACTTTCATTTGGTCTGATGTCCCACCTCTCCTTTTCCAGGGGATGGAGTTGATTTTCTGTCCTGGTTTTTGAATGCTCTACACTCAGCTCTGGGGGGCACGAAGAAGAAAAAAAAGAGTAAGTCGTGTTATTTTGTGAAGGAGAGCACTTTTTTGTTTGCTTCTTTTTGGAAACGCTTTGCAACTTTTCATCCTTTTTTCTTACCTGTGTATTTTTTGTGTTAGGGTAGAGTCTCTGTACACATGGGCTAAATCTTGTTCCTGAATAGTTTCCTTTCCATTTTTCTTTATTAGAGCATGCTTGTATATAATGGTATTTTTAAAAAGTAGAAATGGATATGATTGTACTCTAGAAATCCTGACCTAGTTTTAAACTGAGAGGCTGGGCAATGTGTTGTAGGCATGCTGGTGGGCTGGTGGGACCAGAGTGAAGACTTAGTGGATAGTCCTCAGGCCTGGCTGCTTCTTCAGAATAACAGACTAAAAGCTAGTTTCTTGCCTTGAGCCTATACTTGGAGAGATAGGCTGGCCTCCCTGTATAGTCTCAGACCTTGAGTCCCTGTGTTCTTAGCATCCAGGTTGGCTTAGCGGTAGTTGGACATTTTTCAAGAATGCCTTAAATAACTCTTAGCTTAGAGACTGCCGAACCAGGTAAGTTGTTTTGGAGACCTAACGCAGTTTTCTCCTCTCTGTGTTCTGATGGTGTTGGTTTCTTGATATGGGATTATGGCCTGGTGCTCTTTTTACCAGATGGCCCTGCTCCCTCTTTAGGTGTCTTCAGCCTGTCCACCCCATCCATCTTGGGGAGAAGAAAGACATAGAATAATTGTTAAAAAAATATTTATTTATTTGGCTGCAGTAGGTCTCAGTTGCGTGTGGCGTACAAACTCTTAGTTTTGGTATGTCGGATCTAGTTTCCTGACCCGGGATCAAACCAAGGCCCCTACGTTGGGAGCACAGAGTCTTAGAAATCCCCTAGAGTAATTATTTACACAAATAAGTAGAAAGGTATAATTTTTTGGTATATGTTACAAAAGTATTTCGGTTTTAAGTGAGAGCTTTGGGTCTTATGCTGTAAGATGCTGATTTATTTCAGAAATGTAGGAGTTAGGACTGAATTTTGGAAATGCTTTCAACACAGAAGTTGCATTTTGATTTCTGTTTGTACAGCGATTGTAACTGACGTTTTCCAGGGATCCATGAGGATCTTCACTAAAAAACTGCCTCATCCTGATCTGGTGAGTGGCTTGGACTGGTTTATATTGCCCGAGAGGATTCAGAGTTGACAAAAAGATGCTTAGATAACTGGTACAGCCTTTTGCTCCAGGAAGAGGTTCCTCAAGGCGCCTGCCAAGTGGCATGTCCCTTAGGTTCCTGTGTACCAGTGTGCTAAGTTTGGGAGGTGGTGATTGATTATACAGTTGACCTTTGAACAACACAGTTTTGAGCTGCACTGGTTCACTTATACATGGATTTTTTTCTGTATATAAAAGCACTCTGTGTACATTTAGCAGTTGGTTGGGACTTGGTCATCCGCGGAATTTGGTATCCAAGGCAGGTCCTGGAGGCAACCATAGATAAGGAGGGATGACTGATTTCAGTGTTCTGGCCGCTAGGTGGTGCTAGTGTGTTTTTTCCAAAAGCTCAGATAACCTTTCTAGATTTCAGATAGTCTGGTATTTAAATAATATCTGTCTGAAGATGAAAGACCAGTTTTTGCATTAACCTATAGGGCTTCCAAGGTGGCTCAGTGGTAAAGAATCTGCCTCCCAATGCGTGAGATACAGGAGATGCAGGAGATGTGGGTTCAATCCTTGGGTTAGGAAGATCCCCAGGAGAAAGAAATGGCAACCCACCCCAGTACACTTGCCTGGAAAATTCCCATGGACAGAGGAGCCTGATGGGCTACAGTCCATAGGGTCGCAAAGAGTCAGACACAATTGAGCACACATGCATGCAAACAAGTTGTGCAAGTGCCTGTGGAATTGCACAGTCTCTTGGGTACCCCTTCTGCCTTCAATATTAAATGAAGTAAGTGTAAGCGTCCCAGAAACCTCATTTCTTTCCAGCTGTGGTATTCTATTCTGCTCACACTCCTTCCCTCCTTCTCCTTCTCCCTCACTTCTAGCCAGCGGAAGAGAAAGAGCAACTACTGCATAATGACGAGTACCAGGAGACGATGGTGGAGTCCACATTTATGTACCTGACACTGGACCTTCCCACCGCCCCCCTGTACAAGGATGAGAAGGAGCAGCTCATTATCCCCCAGGTGCCTCTCTTCAACATCCTGGCCAAGTTCAACGGCATCACTGAAAAGGTAACCCATTTGCACACCTGCTCATAACCCTTTCTCTCTCTTCCTCTCTCTTTTTTTAATATATCATTTTTTGAGGAGGGGAATTTGTGCTGGGTCGTTGTTGCTGCCTGTGAGCTTTCTCTAGTGGTAAGTGGGGGCTACTGTTTTGTTGTGTTGAGTGGGCTTCTCATTGTGGTGGCTTCTCTTGTGGAGCACAGGCTCTAGGAGCATGGACTTCAGTAGTCGTGGCTTGTGGGCTTAGTTGCCCTATGGCATGTGGAATCTTTCCAGATCAGGGATTGAACCTGTATCCCCGGCATTGACAGGTGGATTCTTGACCACCAGGAAAGTCCAACCTTTTCACTTTGACGTTTTTCTTTTTATACTTGAAAATCGCCACGTGTGTGTAATGCATGTATTTTAAAGTGTATGGTGTTTATTGAGCCTCCCAGACTTTCTGCTGTTTTACCCTCAACTCAACTTGAATTGAAAGGTTAGTGAAAGTATTAGTTGTTCAGTTGTTTCTGACTCTTTGTGCCCCCGTAGACTGAGGCCCACCAGGCTCCTCAGTCAATGGGGTTTCCCAGGCGAAAATGCTGGGCTGGGTTGCCATTTCCTTCTCCAAGGGATCTTCCTAACCCAGGAATCAATCCCAGGTCTCCTGCACTGCAGGTGGATTCTTTACCTGGGGGCTTTCCCGGTCACTCAGGTGGTAAAGAATCCACCTGCCAAAACAAGAGATGCAAGAGATGTGAGTTTGATCCTTGGGTTGGGAAGATCCCCTGGAGAAGGAAATGGCAACCCACTCTAGTATTCTTTCCTGGAAAATTCCATGGACAGAGGAGCCTGGCAGACTGTAGTCCATGGGGTCATGAAGAGTCAGACATGATTGAGCTACTAACACTTTCACACTTCAGCTTGAATTAAAGTGCCTCTGGGTTGTATGGAGAAAGGAGAGGGTATTTAGGAGAGTAGAAACTCACAAAAGTAGGAAAAACTCCAGTCTTTTAAAAAATATAAGGTAGATATTAAAACAGAAGAAAAACACTAAAATACAAATAAAATGAAAAAGTGTATTCTTACTATATAACATTACCTTTCATCAAGTTGAAAGTTTCTTTTTATCTGCAGAGTTAGTTGTTTCTTGGTTTAATTCCTTTCTTCATCCTAGATAAATTTAATCCTTTTTCATTCTTTTAAACTTAAAAAGATTTTTTTTTTTACTTGATGCCTCATTCCGGACCCTTTTCCCTGTCTTTTTTAGACTCATTTCATTTGGGGGAGGTGAAAGACCTTAGGGCTTATCTAGATCTGTTTATTTTATTTGGTTTTATTTTATACTGATTTTACATGACCGAGCTGGGGATCTAAAGTCAGGTTTTTCATTTGACTTTTTCAGTTATACCACATGGTCTCTATTATTACTGTTTGTTCAAATATAAGTAATATTGAGATTCCTGTGGACCCTCAGTATTGGTTTACATTTATTGTTATGATAGTATTACTTAAATCAGTGTAAACATCAACATTGGTATACACTTTTCATATCTATAGTTTTTAAGGAAAGTACTAAATTGTAACCAACTTTTATATAAACAAAACTTTGAAATCAATAAAACTGGATAATAGCACTGTTGTAATGTGAGTTTAGCTAAAGCCTTGCTGTGTGAATGCGGTACTGATGTCCAGTGTGAAATTCCTCCCCTCCCTCCACCCGTGCAGGTTTTTTTGTTTTGTTTTGTTTTGCTTTACTATATTCACAGATATGGGCTACCACAGATCTGGTCAGCTTTAGAATACTTTCATCATTGATTTTTTTTTTTTAATCACCCTTTAGTTATCATTTTAACCCCCTTGTGTCCCCCTGCCCTAGACAGCAACTAATCAGTTTTGAATGACATTTGATGCTTGCAAATTTTGAAACAAATTTTGAGATCATGGTCAGTCTACAAGTTTTTGTTATGGACAGGTTTTCATTTCTCTTGGCTGGATATTGAGGAGTGGAATTGCTGGGTGGTGACTCTTACGTTTAGCCATTTGAAGAACTGTTTTCCAAAGTGACTACACTGTGGCTTCCCTAGTGGCTCAGCGGTAGAGTCCACCTGCCAGTGCAGGAGATGCAGGTTCGATCCCTGGGTGGGAAGATTCCCTGGAGAAGAAATTGGCAACCCACTGCAGTATTCTTGCTGGGGCAGTTCCGTGGAGCCTGGCGGGCGGCAGCCCATGGGGTCCCAAAGAGCCGGACATGACTGAGCGACCCAAAGTGACCACAGTGTCTTATATTCCTACCACCAGTGTACGAGTATTCCAGTTTCTCTGCATCTTCACCAACGTTTGTTATTGTTTATCTTCGGGTTTTAGGCATCCTAGTAGGTGTGAAATGGTATCTCATTATGGTTTTAATTTGTATTTCCCTGGTGACTGATTTCATGTGCTTATTTGTATATCATCTTTGGAGAAATGCTTATTTAGATCCTTTGTACATTTAAAAAATTAGTTTATCTTTTTATTATTGAGTTGTAAGATTTCCATATATAGTCTCAATACCAGTCACTCATCAAATTGTATGATTTGCAAATATTTTTTCCCATTCTATAGGTTGCATTTTTACCCTCTTGATAGTATCATTTGAGGCATAAAGGTTTTAACTTTGATGAAATTATTTAGTTTTTCTTTTATAGTGTGGGCTTCTGCTGTCATATGTAAGAATCCATTCTTAAATCCCAGGTCATGAAAGTTTACTTCTGTGTTTTCTTCTAAGACTATCATAGTTTTAGCTCTTACATTTCAGGCCTTTGTTGTTGTTGTTTAGTCCCTAAGTCACGTCCAGCTCTTCTGTGACTCCATGGACTGTAGCCCATCAGGCTTCTCTATCCATGGGATTTTTCTAGGCAAGAATACTGGAGTGGGTTGCCATTTCCTTCTCCAGGGGATCTTCCCAGCCCAGGGATAGAACCCACATCTCCTGCATTGGTAGGTGGATTCTTCACCATCTGAGCCACCAAGGATGGGGGATTTTTGCAGAAACGAACTAATGCCTGTGGTCAGTAAGTTTATTTTGGTTAGCCTGAAACTAATTCTGTTATTTCACTAACACTTTGTGAGTTATTACATTCAATAGTTACACCTGACACACCTGTAGAATCTTCTAATTGAATTGCAGTGTCTTCAGTTCACTCTTCTGTAGAAGCAAAGGGGCCCTCTCCAGCACCATGAGTTTCATTTACACTTTCCATATCAGAATCAGTCACTAAGGTTTTTTGTCTTTTTGTTGGTCTAATATTCACATCATCTGAATCAGAACTATATTCCGAAGAACTGTCATTTTCTGAGACACTAGTGTATATATCACTCAGACAATCAGAGAAAATATCTGCATAAAATTCCCTGAAAAATTCTTCTTCACTCAAAATTTCATGATGCATCATTTTTGAAAAATTTTCATTGGAACAAATACCTAACAGCAAAATATAAACGATAATGACAATCATAAGTTGTGTAATGAACCCTTCATCAATTTTAAGCTCTAACTTCACACAGTAGTATTTATTGTATCACTCTCTAGAAACATACTGATATGGCTTATGGGTTTAGTAGTGTATTAAGTTAAATTTTAGTATATAGTGTAAAGTACAAAGTCTAGTTTTATTCTTTTGCATGTGACTGTCTAGTTGTCTTAGCACTATTCGTTGACAAGACAATTCTTTTCCCATTGAATGGTGTTGGCATCCTTGTTGAAAAATCATTTGACCACAGACACATGGGTTTATTTTTGGACTCTCAATTCTGTTCCATTGCTGTATATGTCCGGAACACAGTCTTGGTTATTACTACTTTGTAGTTAGTTCTGAAATTATAAACTGTGAATTCTCCAACTTTATTCTTTTACAGGATTGTTCTGGTTATTTTGGGTTCCTTGCAGTTTCTCAAGTTTGAGGATCAACTTGTGGATTTTTACAAAGAAGCCAGCTGATATTCTGACAGGGATTGTGTTGAATCTATAGATTAGTTTGGGAGTTATTACCAACTTAATAATAGCAATCTTCTGATTCATAAACATGGGTTATTTTTCTATTTATTTATCTTCTTTAATTTTCTTCAATAGTGTTTTATAGTTTTTGGAGTATAAGTTTTGAACTATTTTAATATAAATTTTCATTGTTTTAATTTTTGCTGCCCTGGTCTTCGTTGTGGTGTGCAGGCTTCTCAATACAGTGGCTTCTCTATTTGCAGAGTGCAGGCTCTACGGCTAGTGGGCTCAGTAGTTGTGGCTCATGGGCTTAGTTGTGATCTTGTGGAATCTTCCTGGACCAGAGATCGAACCCATGACCCCTGCATTGGTAGGTGGATTCTCAATCACTAGACCACCAGGGAAGACCCCACAGTTGATTTTTGTATATTGATTTTTGTAGCCTGCAACCTTGCCAAACTTTTGAAGTTGATTTCTTAAGATTTTCTATATGCAAGATCATATCATCTGCAGACAGAGATAGTTTTACTTCTTCCTTTCTAATCTGGATGCTTCATATTTATTAAGTGTTATTGCCTGATTGCTCTGGCTGGAATCTCTAGTACAGAGTTAAATAGAAGTGGAAAATGCAGATATCCTATCTTGTACCTGATCTTGAGGGATAGCATCCAGGCTTTTACCAGTAAGTATGATGTTAGCTGTGGATAACATCACATATCTGTTTTTCATAGATACCCTTTATCAGGTTGAGGAAGTTCCCTTCTGTCTCTATTGAGTGTTTTTCTCATGATAAGGTGTTGGATTTTGTCAAATGCTTTTTTGTATCTACAGAGATGATTGTGTGGGTTTTAGTTATTGCTATTTGTTGTCTTATTTTGCTATTTATTGCCTTATTTTCTTATTATTATATGATACAGTACATGATATTAATTGATTTTTGGATGTTAAGCCACCTGTGTATTCCTGGATAAATCATACTTGGCCATGTATAATTGGTGTATAATTCTTTGTTGTTGTTTATGTTGGAATTGGTTTACTAGTATTTTGTTGAGGAATTTTGCATCCATAGTCATAGAAATACTGATCTGTAGTTGTGCTGAGTTTTGGTATCAGGGTAATGTTGGCCTCGTGAAACGAGTTGGGAAGTATTCCATCCTTATATTTTTGGAAAAGGGTTTGAAAAATTGGTGTTATTTCTTTAAATGTTTGATAGAAAATACCAGTGAAGAAATTTGGGCCTGGACTTTTCTTTGTGGGTAGTTTTTTTAATGACTAATTCAATTTCTTTACTTGTAGGTTTATTCAGATTGTTTCTTTTTAAGTTTTGGTAGTTTGAGTCTTTCTAGGAATTTATCCATTTCATCTAACTCATCCACTGTTTTGGCATACAGTTGTTTATAGTGTTCTTTTATAATCATTTTTATTTCTGTAAAATTCCTAATAATGTTCCCTTTTTCATTTTTGATTCTAGTAATTTGATTTTTTTTTTCCTTGTTCAACTAACTAAAGGCTTGTTTTTTCAAAGAAACAGGTTTTGTTGATTTTTCTGAAATGTTCTTTTTCTATTCTGTATTTTTTTAACTTGTCGTCTGATTTTTTTTTTCTTTTTTCTGCTTGCTTTAGGTTTAGTTTGCTTTTTCCCCAATGTTTTAAGGTGGAAGGTTATTGATTTGAGATCTTATTTTTCAATCTAGGCATTTATAAATTTACCTCTTGACAGCTGCTTTAGCTACATCCCATAAGTTTTTATATGTTGTATGTTCATTTTTATTCATCTTGAATTCTTTCCTAATTTCCCTTTTTATTTCTTTTTTGTTTAACCTATCACTTATTAAGGAACATATTGTTTAATTGCCATATATTTGTGAGTTTTGCAAGTTTCTTTCTGTTGCTGATTTCTGTTAATAATTTCATCCCATTGTGGTCAGAGAACATACTTTGTGTTGTTTCTATATTTTATGTTTGTTGAAGTTTGTTTTACGGGCTAGCATATGGTCTTTGCTGGAGATTATTTTTTTTTTTATTTTTTATTAGTTGGAGGCTAATTACTTTACAACATTTCAGTGGGTTTTGTCATACATTGATATGAATCAGCCATAGAGTTACATGTATTCCCCATCCCGATCCCCCCTCCCACCTCCCTCTCCACCCGGTTCCTCTGGGTCTTCCCAGTGCACCAGGCCCGAGCACTTGTCTCATGCATCCCACCTGGGCTGGTGATCTGTTTCACCATAGATAATATACATGCTGTTCTTTCGCAACATCCCACCCTCACCTTCTCCCACAGAGTTCAAAAGTCTGTTCTGTACTTCTGTGTCTCTTTTTCTGTTTTGTATATAGGGTTATCGTTACCATCTTTCTAAATTCCATATATATGTGTTAGTATGCTGTAATGTTCTTTATCTTTCTGGCTTACTTCACTCTGTATAATGGGCTCCAGTTTCATCCATCTCATTAGAACTGATTCAAATGAATTCTTTTTAACGGCTGAGTAATATTCCATGGTGTATATGTACCACAGCTTCCTTATCCATTCATCTGCTGAAGGACATCTAGGTTGCTTCCATGTCCTGGCTATTATAAACAGTGCTGCGATGAACATTGGGGTGCACGTGTCTCTTTCAGATCTGGTTTCCTCAGTGTGTATGCCCAGAAGTGGGATTGCTGGGTCACATGGCAGTTCTATTTCCAGTTTTTTAAGAAATCTCCACACTGTTCTCCATAGTGGCTGTACTAGTTTGCATTCCCACCAACAGTGTAAGAGGGTTCCCTTTTCTCCACACCCTCTTTTGCTGGAGATTATCCCATGTGCACTTGAGAATGTACATTATGCTGATGGCAGTGGAACTTTGGGCCTGATTATACTGTTGTTCAGGTCTTCTTTTTCCCCTGCCTAGTGGTCCCCTGTTGAAAGTGAGACACTGAAGTCCTGAGGGAGGCCTCAGTTAAGTGTTGCTCAACAGACTGTACTTGACTTACGAGTCTCGGAGCCTGGGAGGAGGAAGGAACGTGGAATGTCAGTTGACAGCTCTTCTGGAAAACCCTCAGTTTTCCAGGGCTCCTTGTTGGTCACAAGTGCCTGTTCCGTGGTGCATGTGTCTGATGGTCAAATAGTCAGGACATTCTTCTTTATTTTAAATTAAGTGAAACTCTTAATTTTTTTTAGGGGCTTCCCAGGTGGCTCAGTGGTAAAGAATCTGCCTGGCAATGCAGGAAACACAGGTTCGATCCTTGGCTCAGGAAGATCCCCTGGAGAAGGATATGGCAGCCCACTCCAGTATTCTTGCCTGGAAAATCCCACATACAGAGGAGCCTGGTGGGCTACCGTCCCTGGGGTCACAAAGAATCGGATACGACTGGGGGACTAAAACAGCAACTCATGGTTTTTAAATTCTGATCTTTTAACAAATCCTCTTTTTCACTTGACATTTTTGTTTTGCTTATAGAAACAAATATCTACATTACTATGGTTAGAGTTCAGCAGTTTGCTGGCTGAAAACAGTTTGTTGGCTGAAACACAGCCCACAGATGAGGTACTTCAGCTTTGGCCAAACAGCTATTCTTAACCCTTCTGGGTGGTTGCTGGGGTCAGGTGTCTTCTGGATTCTAAGTGGAAGACAAAATTCTATTAAAAAACCCAAACCAAGCCAAAACAAAACTCGTGTTCCTGCTCTAATGCTCCAACACTAACTTGATCATTTTCTTTTCTCTCTCTAGGAATATAAGACCTACAAGGAGAACTTTCTGAAGCGCTTCCAGCTCACCAAGCTGCCTCCATATCTAATCTTTTGTATTAAGAGATTCACTAAGAACAATTTCTTTGTGGAGAAGAATCCGACTATTGTCAACTTCCCGATTACGTGAGTGTTCCCCTCCTTCGCTTCCTATTAGGGGCAGTGAGCTTGAGTTCCTTTTTTATTTCTTTGTGCTACTCTTAATATTGGACTATCTTAGTTGGAGATTATAAGGAACCTACCTACACTATATAAGTTAAGGTTTCTATGGGAAGGATACAAACATTTTAGGGACTTCAAAGATGAATGTTTACTTGGAGGTAATTCCCCTTTTGTCTTCTCTCCTTGTTGACTGCTGGGAATTGTAGTCTTTCAGTATAGGGATGAACAGTCGGTAAAAGTAGGATGAACAGTCGGTAAAAGTAGGACAGGTAGGATTCTCCTGGCTTTGAAGGTAATCTTGAACAGTTAGTCTGTACGTTTGTCTGCCTATCATTGCATCTTGTGTGCTATAGTTAAAGTATGGACAGTGGGGATGACTCTAGATTTGCGTTACTCTCTTGGAACCCTACTATCTTATTTCTTCCCTAGAGGATATAGTCTGGAATGTGTTCAATTTCTGCCTTTTGATGAGAAAGTTATAAATTTTGATGTATAGTCTTATTTTTAATTGACCATGCAGTTCTTTTTGCAGATATTTGTATAAGTTTTGTTTTTCAGTATGTGTCCTTTATTTTTTTATTGGAGTATATTTGCTTTACAATGTTGCGTTAGTTTCTGCTATACAATGAAGTGAATCAGCCACGTGCATACATATATCCCCTCCCTGTTGGACCTCCCTTTCACATCCCACTCCATCCCCTGCTCTCGGTCATCACAGAGCATGGAGCTGAGCGCCCTGTGCTATAGAGCAGCTTCTTACTAGCTATTTTACACATGGCAGTGTATTTATATAGTCAATCGTAGTCTCCCATTTCATCCCACCATCTCCTTCCCCTTCTCCCCCCACTCCCGTGTCCACATGTCAGTTCTCTATGTCTGCGTCTCTGTTTACAAGTATTTTAATGGGGAATTTGGAGGAGCTGTAGAAGGCTCCTGCAAGACCCCTTTGGGGGTAGACAGTTGGTTTTTAGTTCCCAAGAGACGAGACCACAGAGAGGCTTGGTGGTGGGGCTGGCACGAAAAAAGGTGCGTCTGTGTGTGGGCCTTTAGATAAGGGAGGAGCCCTAAGGTGATTTCTTACTGGAAGGATTTGAATGGTTAGAAGATAGGATTACCATGCTGTTTATCTCAGAAGTGTGGTTATTTTTAAACCTCAGAAAGTAGTCTGGGGGGCTGTAATGGGCAAATGGTCATTTCCTTTTCTTGTCTTTCTCCTTCCATCCCCTCCAGTTTCCAGTTGCCCAGACTGAACTGCCAGTGTTTTCCTTTGAAAATAGTACCACTTCTTAATTCTGTGTAGCATTTAAGAGGGTGGCAACTTAAAAGAAGTCTTGAGTTCTGTGTTGTCCTATCCGTATGGCCTTGCGCAGGTCCTTTGTGTACTCTCTCCTGGATTAAATGAGAGGCCTGGACTAGATGAGCCCTAGGGATCCTTCCAGATGTAACATTTTATTATTTCTGGTTCCAGCATCACCAAGACTCTGTGAACAGTGGTGGATGAGGAGAGAAAACCTTTGTAGTAGTTAGGGTTACAGGAGAATTTCTTTCTCTCTTTTCATGCAGTTTTCTTCCTGTTCTTCTCTAATATTTTGTTTGTGTGACAAGTAGAGTGAAATCTGGGGATATGAAGGCCAGCTGTCTGCTAACTTGAGTAGGACCACAGAGGGGCTTTCTCTGAAAGACTAGGGGTTTTAATTCAGAGCTGGACTTTTGTGAATTGCTGTAGTCACCAGTCTGTTCCTGAGAGGAAGGAGCCCTCTTGACTCTAAGGCAGCTCCTGAGGCAGGACTGTGTGTTGATGGTAGTTCCTGCTCAGTCAGCACAGAAATTTCCTTTCACTGGTAGGAGGTTTCTTTTATATTATGGACCTGGAGTATGTTTATTTTGCCACCATTTGGATTTTTGGTCACTGTGACTTCAGTAGCTTGTCTATCAGAAAGCTTTGGAGAAATTGAGAAAAAGATTACTTGTCCACTAGTCCGATGGAGACCATTATACTGTGTGACTATCCTGGAAACCTAGACTTTGATTATTAATGCACTGTCATCACTTTTAGACTAATACAGTTCTCATTATGCTCAAGTTCCCATTTGAAAAACCCTTCGTCAGATCTAATTTTTCTCCTGTGTTTTGTTCATAGCAGAGATCCATCAGATGTGCAGTGATTAGCGGCCCCCTGCTTGTTTGGAGATAGGGTTTCTGAGGCACAGGTGTAAAGTTTCACTTCCAGCTAGTTAGGTGGTCTCAACATTGGACTCTTCTCCTGGGGGAACAAATAGGGTTTTCCCCATTGACTGTTTTCTAAAGCAAAACGATTTAACATCAATTTATTCCCTTTTGCCACTGAGACAGTTTGGATTCAATCATGAAATTTTTGAGCATAAATACTTCTGAAGACTTCTCTAGGACTTGTTCAAAGAAGTCTAAACAGCTGTTGTTAAAGCTGAGAAGACAATATGAGAAGTCAGTTCTTGGCAGCTGGCAGGCATTTTGGCTCTCTTGAGCCCTCATAGGTTTCCTCAGACTCATATCTAAAATGTATTTTAACAATGGCTGTTTAGGGACTTCCCTGGCAGTCCCGTGGTTAGGACTCAGCACTTTCACTGTGTTCCACAGTTGGGGAACCAAGATCCTGCAAGCTGCGTGGCAGGGCCAAAAAAAATCCAAAAAGCCCCAAAACAACAATGATTATTTATTGCAATCTATATGGGACGCTGTCAGTCTGTGGGAATAAATAGCTATCCTTAACACATGGAAAGTTACATAATATAGGTAGAACAAAGTTGCCTGCTTATTAATACATGGTTTACATTGAAATTTTTTGTATTTTTGGACAGATGATATATTCATGAATTCATAGTGTAAAATTCAAAAGGAGATACATATCTGGAAGTGATCCCTGGATGTGACCACTGTTAGCATTTATTGTAAATCCTTCTAGAGATGATAGCGCTGTGTTTCATGTTATGAGTGGTAGCACAGCAGACAGTTCTAGAGATGAGAAAAGGATATAATCTCTCTTGGGCTTCCCAGGTGGTGCAGTAGTGAAGAATCTGCCTGCCAGTGCAGGAGATGCGGGCTCAATCCTTGGGTTGGAAAGATCCCCTGGAGAAGAGAATGGCAACCCACTCCAGTATTCCTACCTGGAGAATCCCATGGACGGAGGAGCCTGGCAGGCTGCAGTCCATGGGGTCACAAAGTGTTGGACACAACAGAGTGACTGAGCACACACATACTCTCTCTTATTCTACCTTGTATTTAAATTTTTATAAATATTTATAGGCGTCAGAAGGTTATATTTTTCCTGAAAATAGTGTAGTTCGCTTTCTCTTAATAGTTGCGTTAATCTGTCAATCTATTTCCCTATTTGAAGTGAAGTCACTCAGTCATATCCGACTCTTTGCAACCCCATGGACTGTAGCCTACCAGACTCCTCTGTCCATGGGATTTTCCAGGCAAGAGTACTGGAGTGGGTTGCCATTCCCTATTTGAAAGTTCTTGGTAATTGTCATTGCCATGTTCACAGTAAGCCTGTATTATAGCTCTTGACTTCATAAAAACTGTTAAACATTTATACCACACTTATACATCAACTGATAGAATTCAACAAATAAAACACAAAAGGAGGTTTTATTCCAAGTACATCAAGAATGCTTCTCTGTGTTTAAAAAAATGAGTGTTCAAGTGTTAAAAATAAATTTGATGTTTTTAAGTCCCAATTGAAGGAACCTAGTCAGTAGTCTCTATTGACAATTAGAACTGAGAAATTTGGAAGCTGTGGGGGAGTCAAGGTGGGTTCTATAAAGGAGAGAAAGCTGGATGGGAAAAGGAAATAGCTGGTGTCAAAGCAGAAAAGAGGGCAGGTAACTCTTGGATCTTGCTGCTTCTCTAGTGCCCGGTTTCTGCTGCATTTCCTAGTCTGACACCTTGAATCAATTAATCCCACTTTTGTACTTAGGCTGCCCAAGGTGGATTTCTGTTACTTGTAACCATTCTGCCTACTTGACTAAAGGCAAAATAATCAAATAAACACAGTCCCATAAAGTCAAAGAAAAAAACAAATCTGAATGATCTGCCTGGTTTGCCATATTTTAAAAAGTTAATTGATATATTTATTTTGGCTGTGCTAGGTCTTTGTGGCTGTGCATGGGCTTCCCCTAGTTGGGGCAAGCAGGGGCTACTCTGGTTGCGGCGCAGGAGCTTCTCATTGTGGTAACTTCTCTTGTTGTGGTGCATGGGCTCTAGAGCTTCAGTTGCAGCTCGTGGGCTTAGTAGTTGCACATCACAACTTAGGGGTGGCTTAGTTGCCTGGCAACACGTGGAATCTTCATGGACCAGGGATAGAACCCATGTCCCCTGCATTGGCAGGCGGATTCTTAACTACTAGACCACCAGGGAAGTCCTGTTTTGCCACACTGGAAGTGTTACAGTGATTGTATACAGTGATAACTGACATGATCAGGTGAGCAGGCTTCTATAGCCCGAGTCCAGAGACCAGGTACCCCCTGAACACTGCCACTGCAACTGATTCCCTGATAGAGCAGAGGGTGAAGCGGTTACCCTTGTTCTCATCTCAGAGGAGATGGTGACTCTCATTCTCATATAGAAGAGCCTTAGCTTATGTCACCTGCTTAAACTTACACACAGCTCTGAGGTGACAGAGCCTCGATTCCAGTTCAGGTCTGAATGACTCCAGGCTGTGTACTTTAGACTGCTAGATATGCATTAATTTCTATTTTTGAATATTTTTTGGCCATGCCTCATGGCTTGAAGGATTGTAGTTCCCCAATCAGGGATTGAACCAGGGCCCCCGGCAGTGAAATCATGGAGTCCAACCACGAGACCACCAGGCATGACTCCCCTAGGCATGCTTTTATTTATTTCTTTTTAAAATTTTAATTGCAAATATTATTTATTTGGTTGTGCAGAGTCTTAGTTGCAGCATGCGGGATCTTTCAGTTGCAGGATCTTTAGCTGCAGCTTGCAAACTCTTAGTTATGGCATATTGGATCTAGCTCCCTGACCAGGGGTTGAGCCAGGGCCTCCTGCATTGGGAGTGCAGTCTTAGCCACTAGACCACCAGGAACGTCTTTGAGCATGCTTTTTTATTTTTAGTTAATTAATTAATTTATGGTGGCACTGGGTCTTTATTGCTGCATGTGGGCTTTCTCTAGTTGCAGTGAGAGGAGTTGCGATGGGCCGGCTTCTCACTTTAGTAGTTCTCTTACAGAGAACAGGCTCTAGGGCACCTGGGCTCCAGTAGTTGAGGCCTGTAGGCTCAATAGTTGTGGCACACAGGCTTAGTTGCTCTGCGGCTTGTGGGATTTTCCTGGACCAGGGATTGAACCTGTGTCTCCTGCATTGACAGGTGGATTCTCTCCCACTGAGCCACCAGGGAAGCCCTAGGCATGCTTTTAAAATGTGCTCTTCCCATAGAGCCAGTCTTCCTAGTTTGACCCGTTTTTGTGGCAAACTGTGAATTTCCACAAACCTGGGCTCCCTAGCTATTCAAGCCCACCTAGATCCAGGTTCCTGAAATAGGGTTCCACAGCTTCATGGTCCATTTAGGGAGGACAGTTAACCTCTACAGGACTAACCTCGTAGGCTTTGTCTGGTCTTCACTTTATTTTCATCATCCTCAGAAATGTGGACCTGAGAGAGTATTTGTCTGAAGAAGTGCAGGCGGTACACAAGAATACCACCTACGACCTCATCGCCAACATTGTACATGATGGCAAACCATCCGAGGGCTCCTACCGGATCCATGTGCTCCATCACGTGAGTAGGGCTGACTTCTCACTGTACAGAGTGGCAGAGGCCACTCTGTAGGGCTGACTCACTCTGTACAGAGTGGCAGAGGCCGGTGGTGTTCCTTGGCCTTTTGGAAGGCAGCTCCTTTCACTTTGCTCTTTCTTGTCCTTGACTTTGGGATTCTGTGAGAAACAGAGTTGCCAGTGACCAGTTTAAGGCAACTGTTCTCAATTTTGGCTGCACATGGGACTTCCCTGGGGGCAGGTTTTAGACTGCTGAAGCCTGGGCCATCTCAGACCAGTTATGTGAAAACAATGTAATTTGTGCCTGTTGATTTTCCACTGGGGCAGAGGCCAGAGAAGCTGCTGAATATCTTCCAATGCACAGGCAGCCCCCACAGCAAAGAGTTTTCCGGTCCAAAATGTTGGAGTCAAGACTTGATTAGATTATCTGGAGGTGAGAACCAGGCATCTTGATGGTTTTAAAATTCTCAGATTTCCAGTGTGTAGCCGAGACTGAGAAGCACTGTCCTAGACTACCACCTGCCTCCTAAAGTGCCTTAGATCCACAGTATTGACATCACATGAGAACTCGTTAGAAATCGTAGAATCTCAGACCCCTCACATACCTCCTGAATCACAGTCTACCTGTTAACAAGAGCCTCTGAAGGGTATGAAATTAAAGTTTACAAAGCAGTGGTAGAGAGGTTCCCTTTCAGCTAAAAAAAATTTTGTGAATTTGCTGAAAATAGGGGAAACATGTGCTTAGGATGTATTTGTTATCATGCAGATTACTGGCACAAATTGTTCTAACTTCAGTCTTCTGAGCATCTGAATTTAATAATAACCAGTACTTGTCCGTGTGCTAGATAGTATGCCACATAGTTCATGTATGTTTATCTTGTTTATATCCCTAAAACACACTTCCAAGACAGGTGATAATACCATCTTTTTACAAATGAGGAACCTAGCTTAGAGTTGTAGTAACTGATCTGAAGTTAGCAGAGTTGGCATTTGAACCTGGATACTCGGTTTCACTGTGTTCTTATTAACCAGTCCTCGCACCAGGAATAGGGATTTTCATTATGGGATCCCGAGCTTTTGTTGTGTATCCTATTTGAGCTACTGGAATATCCAGAATAACTGGAATATATCTGTCTTTGGCATTTCGTGAAAGTTGGGATGGATGAGGCAGGTGACCTTCCAGAAGTATCTCTGCCATAATCCAGAAAGCTCTTTTCCTCTTTGTTTATAGAAGCATGAAGTGAGGTAGATTTTGCTATATTTGCAGCACTGCTTCTTAGGCCAAAGGAAACAGGTTAGTATGAGGGACAGTGTCCACCAAGGAGTCTTTTTCTGTCCAGCTCTTGCTATGTCCTCTGGGGCAGGAGTGGGAATGTCCATTTTTGGTTAATGCTGCACCTTCTAAGTGAATGTGTTGATTGTCACTTCAGAGCAGCAAGGGGACATCTCAGGTGAGGAGCAGGGGCTTCCTTTTTTTTCTCTGTGCTGTCCTCCTAGTCTCTTCCTAAAAGACGAACAGTGTTTGAGACTCCACTGTGCTTTAAGGAGTCCTCAGCAGAACTTGTTTGTCAGGATCAACACCCTAAAAGCTCTTGATGTTGAATGATGCCCAGCAGAAGTCTTGTACTTTCTTACAACTCTTGCTGGGTGATGGACTAGTGACTGTTCTGACTTTTCTAGCTTTTGGCTGCATCTCTTTCCCTCTAAAACTCTGTTGGTTTCTGGGAGCAAACTGACCTAGCTCTTCATACTCCTTACAGGGGACAGGCAAATGGTATGAATTACAGGACCTCCAGGTGACCGACATCCTTCCCCAGATGATCACACTGTCGGAGGCTTACATTCAGGTGGGTTGGCTTCACTCGATGAGCGTGGAGGTGATGGGGTTTGGGGGCTGGTGAGAGGAGTGTTGTGGGTAAAGGCAGGGAGTGGGACTGAGTTAGCTTGGGTGCCTTTCGACATGCAGTGGGGAGTGAGGCGGGGCCAGGAGTGATCTTCAGTGAAGAGAAGGACAGGGAAGCATGAACAAGTTATGAGTGAGCATGGAGGTTATCTGTGTGTGGTCAACCAGGTTAGTTTTGCAAGTGTGTGGTCTGATTTCAAGGAGGAAGAGCTCAGAATCATCCAGAGTCATCTCTGAAGCTCTCCCCAGTTCCCTGGGCAAAGTCAGCACTCTTTGTGAGCCCACAGCACTGTCCCATGTCTATGGAGCAGCAGCTGTATGTTTTAACTGTCCTTTCCACTGTGTTGGAAGTTCATGGAGCTGAGGGGCTCTATCTTCTCTTTCTTCTTCTTCTTTTTTTTTAATTTTAATTTTTGGCCACACTGTGAAGCATATGGGATCTTATTTCCCCAACCAGGGCATCGAACCCATTCCCTCTGCAGTGCAAGCACAAAGTCTTAACCACTGGACCTCCAAGGAAGTCCCCCGTCTTCTCTTTCTAACTGTCCTAGTCCCTGCAGAGAAGGAAGACTGAGGCTAAGAAAATGCCACAGCTTTATAAAAAAGGAGAGAGACACTGCTTGTTCCAAGGAGAACTCTTTCCTTGGTAACTTTGTCTAAAGCTGCAGGCCTGACTGTTAGTCCTTTTTCAGAAAAGGAGTTTGGCATGGGAAGAGAAGGATGGGTAGAAAAGTGAAAATTGAATGAAAGGGAATTTTCTGAAAGATTATGAGTTAGTTTCAGGGGACTTAGCAAATACACAGTTGGGGTGATAGTTTTTTCATTTCCTAGCACAGATTTAGGTGCATGATAAATATTTCTGGACTGAACACAGGCTCCTAAGTATCTATTGTATTCATTTCTTACAGATTTGGAAGAGGCGAGATAATGATGAAACCAACCAGCAGGGGGCATGAAGGAGGCATTTAGAACTTTGCTCCCAGGGGCTTTGGCTGACTGGTTCTGAGCGCAGGTGGATGGCACAAGCCCCTGAGCCAGCCCTGTGTTCTGGTTCTCACCAGAGCATCAGTGGTCCATCTGCCTCAGATGGCTCTGTGCTTTCACTCAGCTGGTCTTTGGTCATTTACAGTAGATTGGTGCCCCTTTCTCCTCCCTGGCTAGCTCCCTTCTAGCAGGCCAGAACTCTTTTACAGATGTATGTAATTTATTTCCGAATAGCCAGGAATAGCTAAAAGACTAGATGGGTTTCTTTGAAACATCAAAGCCTCAGGATTATAGGATTTAGAGCTTGAAGCCAGTAACACCCTTCTTCCATCATAGGTAGATAGTTTTCCTGTGGGTCTCTTCATTTCTTGATATGTGTTTGGGGATGAATTAAATATTTCCCTGTTTTTAAACCAGCCTCTTGTTTCATATCATTCCCTTGGGCTTTTGCCTAAGAGGGGATTAAAAAGAAAGTCCTCACAGACTCTCCCCTGTGATCTTTCATCTGGTGGACATCACACAAATTGTCTCTTCCTGTCAGCCTGTGCGTGGTGTGTCAGTTAGGATGCATCCATCTCTAAGTAAGACAGTATCTGACTAAAAGATATAAATCATTATCAGTCTTAGCTGGAACTCTGGAAGTGGGCAGTTTCAGCCTGCAGTGCAGGGCTCTGTGAGGAAAGACAGAGGGAAGGAGGGAGGAAGAGTGTCTGACCACAGTACAGTTCTGAGAACATCTCAGCCAGGTCAGCAGGGACTTGGAGCACAGAAACATCAAGCAGAAGTGGTTTTCGGCCAAGCTTACTCATTGATTAGGAGCTGCCTGGAGGAAGTGTGGCCTGGGCCTGGGCACTGTTGCTGACCTGGAGATACAGACGATCTTGAGATACAAGTGTGGGTGGCAGTCAGTCAGCTGCAGCTCCTTCTCCATGTGGCAGGTCGGAGCCCTGCACCTCGGGCTGCCATTCTTTGCTTCCAGGACACAACAGAGTCGTCCCTTGGTATCCTTGGGACCTTGGTTCCAGGACACCCCTGGACACCAAATCCTGAGGAGGCTCAAGTCCCTTATATAAAATGGTGTAGTATTTCCACATAACCTACGCACATCTTCCAATCTACTTTAAGTCACCTCTAGATTACTTACGATGCCTGATGCAATGTAAATGCTAGGTAAATAGTTATCAGGCATATGGCAAGTTCAAGTTTTACTTTTTGGAAACTTCTGGAATTTTTTTGCCCTGAATATTTTCAATCCGAGGTTGGTTGAATCCACAGGTGCAGAACCTGCAGGTGTGGGGGGCCAATTGCACCGTCTTTGTTTTCCTCCACCTCTTACAGTTCCAACAACCCTTTGCAGGTTCACCAGGGCCTCTCTTCTCACTGTTTACTTTTTCCCTGGGCCATTTCAGCTATGCCTGCGGCTTTATTTACCAATTTAAGGGAGATGATCCCAGTCTTTTCTTTTTTTCTTTTTGGCTTCACCTCACAGCATGTGGAACTTGCCTGACCAGTGATCTAACCCATGTTTTCTATAGTGGAAGCATGGAGTCTTAACCACTGAAGTACCAGGGAATGCCAGATGACTGTACTCTTAATCTTTAAGTAAGTGTAAAGTGAAAGTCGCTCAGTCGTGTCCGACTCTGCAACCCCATGGACTGTAGCCCACCAGGCTCCTCTGTTCATGCAATTCTCCAAGCCAGAATATTGGAGTGGGTAGCCATTTCCTTTTCCAGGAGATCTTCCCAACTCAGGGATTGAACCCAGGGCTCCCACATTGCAATCGGATTCTTCACTGTCTAAGCCAGCATTGAAACCCACTCTTAATCTTAGACTCCACTAAATTCTTGAACTTTGGAGCCAACTGCCTACCTGGTATGTTTTGGGTATCTTAAAGTCAACTCAAGCTCAACACTGTTCAAAACTGAACTTGTAAGTTTTCTCCTCAATTGTGACCCCTTTCTGAAAGTCTCTGTGTAGGTGAAGGGTTCCCCTGTTCATCTAGTCTATAAATTGGATATTTTCCCAGGAGTCATCCTCCGTCTACCTCTACTTCCCTTGTCTAATCCATTACAAAGTCTTATCTTTTACTTTATATCTCTTGAATCTCCCCACTTCTCTTGTATCTTTGAACCTCCCCACTTCTTTCCATTTTTCCCACTGTTTAGTCACCACTATGGAGAAGGACATGGCAACCCACTCCAGTATTCTTGCCTAGAGAATCCTGTGGACAGAGGAGCCTGGTGGGCTGCTGTCCATAGGGTCGCACAGAGTCAGACATGACTGAAGCAACTCAGCATGCATGCATGCATTGGAGAAGGAAATGGCAACCCTCTCCTGTATTCTTGCCTGGAGAATCCCAGGGACAGAGGAGCCTGGTGGGCTGCCGTCTATGGGGTTGCACAGAGTTGGACACGACTGAAGTGACAGCAGCAGTCACAGCAAGTCCCAGCTTAATGAAGGTCCAATCAGGAGAGAGAAACCGTAAAAATTTGATCAGAAAAGGTTTGATTTCAGGAATTATTAACTGTAATGGGACTGGAGTAATGAAGAATTGGCTAGAAATAAGAGAATAGGAGGGCTTCACAGGTGGGGCTAGTCATAAAGAACCCTCCTGCCAATGACGAGACATTAGAGATGCGGGTTTGATCCCTGGGTCAGGAAGATCCCCTGGAGGAGGGCATGGCAACCCACTCCAGTATTCTTGCCTGGAGAAGTCCATGGACAGAGGAGCCTGGCAGGCTATTGTCCATAGCATCGCAAAGAGTTGGACACGACTGAAGTGAATTAGTACACACCACAAAAGAATAGGAATAGCAGATAGAAGGAACAGCTGCTGCCCCTGGGGGTGACATGGAGTGTCCAAGGCTGAAATCCAGACTTTGCTGAAAATCTGTCCATTGGAACCTGTCAGGAATGCTCTCTTTAGTGCACTAAGGGAAGCTGTTTACAGCGAGGCCTCTTGCTGTGCTACCGAACTGCTTGGGGAGAGGGGACATGCCCGGTGAAGCTGCTGGCTGCTGCTGGCTGCCGTGCACCACAGGATCCAGGCACTGGAGGCTCTTTGAGCATGGCCAGAGCCTGCTGCTGAGAAAGCTGCGCATGATGCCTGCCAGGGAGCCCACAGGAACCAGGAAACCAAGCCCTTTCTTCCTGTGCTGTGTCTCCACCACCCTCTCCTGATAGAGCCTCAGTGGCAGGTGGGGGTGAAAATCTAAAGGCTCCAGTCCATTCACAGAGCAGGCAAAAGGTGAATTTGGAGCTGAGGGCCACTACATTAATAAGTGGCCCAGCCCATCCCTTTGATGACTCAGCCACCATATGTGCTTTGGCACGCCCTTGAACTCGAATACTACTACCACTGCAATGAAGAAGACAACTGTCTTTATGCCTTACAAAAACAGCTGCCCTTCCTACAACAGAACAGTTATCAACCTTTCTCAAACTGAGATGCAGCTCCAAGAGTCATGTGTCCATTGATATTTATATATTTGTTGTTGTTCAGTCACTAAGTCACCTCCGACTCTTTGCGACCCCATGATCTGCAGCACGCCAGGCTCCTCTGGTCTCTGCTATCTCCCTAGTTTGCTTGAATTCATGTCCATTGAGTCAGTGATGCTGTCTAACCATCTCATCCTCTGCTGCCCCCTTCTCCTTTTGCCTTCAGTCTTTCCATTCCCTCCTCCAGTGGACCACATTTTGTCAGAACTCTTCACTATGACCCATCTGTCTTGGGTGGCCCTGCATCTCATGGTTCATAGCTTCAATGAGTTATGCAAGCCTCTTCGCCCCACCAAGGCTGTGATCCATGAAGGGGCTAGTTATATATATTACTCCACAAATCAGTCACAGCCACACTGAATATTATGTTCCCTAAAGACTTTGGTTGTAGAGTTAACAAGGTAACTTAATGGGAAGAAGAGAAAAAATGGTTAGTACATATAGATTATCATGTACATGTAACAAGCAAATAGAAAATGAGCAAAGCTACTTAAAGTCCTCATTTCTGTAAGTGGTCACCATGCCGTGATTGATACCAATGTTTGCTTCTTCCACCACACCTCTGTGTTTACTCTGCTCTTAGTTTAAACCACAGCTATTCAGGTTATTTACCTGGTGCAATGACCGGAATCATCAGTCTCTAAGGGCCTGGCTCCTTAATCATCCGGCCCACCCCCTCATTTTGCTCGCTGTAATTTTTCATTAACCTTTGCTATTGGACATGGGCTTCCCTGGTGTTTTAGTGGTAAAGAATTTGCCTGCCAATGCAGGAGACTCCAGTCAATCCCTGGGTTGGGAAGATACCCTGGAGAGGGAAATGGCAACTCACGCCTGTATTCTTGCCTGGGAAATCCCATGGGGGAGAGGAGCCTGGTGGGTTACAGTTCATGGAGTCACAGAGAGTTGGACATGACTTAGCAATTGAGCATGCAGGCACATTAAACAGTCTATCTTGCCTCCGTTGTGTAGAAGCAACTCAGTTTCCCTTTGGTAATCAGGATCAGTCATTCAGACAAATACAGATTACATTCTCCCACTGCACTCCCCCCACTCCCTGGCCACCTGTTGGTTCACTAGCATAAAGAGCTCAATATGTCCAGGTGGTTGTCTCATCTTCCGATTCAGTGGAACCATTGCGTGTTCTAGTGGGAGAATTCCTTCCTTGGGAGCTAAGATCCCCAAACCAGTGGGGTTTTCAATTGTTGGGACTGGAAGCAAAAATTCAATGAGAAGTCTGTTAGGAGCAGTAGAGGAGTCACTCTGACATCCACCTATTTTCTAGGCCCAGGTATGAATATTTTGGCTACGGGGGAAAGAACACCATACAGTGGTCTCTGATTCAAAGCACATATTACATCCTGTAAAACAAGCACTGTGGTACTATAACTTTTTTGTTTGTTTTAGGACCTATTTGCTCATTTATTTTTAATTGGCCATGCTGTGTGGCTTGTGGGATCTTAGTTCCACAACCAGGGATTGAACCTAGCTTTTGACAATAAGAGCACCAAGTCCTAAACCACTGGACCGCCAGGCAACTCTCTGGTGATTCTTTTAATTAGGCTCCCCACTTTCAGATGATGACGTGTATGTGGTAAGTCAATTAATCCTATGGGTATGAGCCCATTGCTGCGCTTGCTTTGTTATAAAGAAGAATTCTTTGATCACATACAATGCTGTGTGGAATGTCATGATAATAAGGCATTCTGAGAGTCCATAGATGGTGATGCTGGTAGAAACATGGGCAGGGAAGGTAAATCCGTATCCAAAACACATTTCTATTCCTCTGAGGTTGAACCTCTGCTCTTCCAATAATGGAAGATGGTAATCAACCTGGCACCAGGTGGCTGGCCAATCCCCATAAGGAATAGTGGCCATACTGGGCATTCAGTGTTAATCACTGGACTTGCAACTTAGATCCAGATCTGCGGACCTAGACAGCATATTAAAAAGCTGAGATACCACTTCACCGACAAAGGTCAGTATAGTCAAAGCTATCGTTTTTCCAGTAGTCATGTACTCACAGTAGTTATGTGAAAGATGGACCATAAAGAAGGCTGAGCGCTGAAGAATTGATGCTTTTGAACTGTGGTGCTGGAGAAGACTCTTTGAGAGTCCCTTGGACTGCAAGGAGATCAAACCAGTCAATCTTAAAGGAAATCAACCCTGAATATTCATTGGAAGGGCTGTTGCTGAAGCTGAAGTTCCAATAATTTGGCCACCTGATGTGAAGAACTGACTCATTGGAAAAGACCCTGATGCTGGAAAAGAAAGACTGAGGGCAGGAGGAGAAGGGGATGACAGAGGATGAGATGGTTGGATGGCATCATCGACTCAATGGACGTGGTTTTGAGCAAACTCCGGGAGATGGTGAAGGACAGGGAGGCCTGGCGTGCTGCAGTCCATGGGGTCACAAAGAGTTGGACACAACTGAGTGACTGAACAACAATACAAGTACAACTCAGATCATGGTAGCCTGTATTGTTGAGCCCATGCATAGTCTCTGTCCCTGCCACCATAGCTCATGAGGTCATTGAGCAAGTGCTAGGGGCAGCTGGAGAAAGAAGCTGCTGGTGACATCCACAAAGCATCTCATTTGTGTACCCCTGACTATTAAGGATCTCTAATGCAGCAGATGCCTTTTGGTGGGCATTCATATGGAACACAACTATTATTGTGAATAGTCTTACTCAAGTTGTCCATCCATATACCTCTTCCCCAACCTTCTTTTTCACTAATGTTACAATCCTATGCCTTCTGAATTCCTGATCATCCAGCCAAATCATTGGCAAATGCCTCTGAATTAGTCTAGATCTATTCTTCTGGCCATCTCACACTCCAAACAGTGAACAACCAAATATACTGCTTGAGGTTGTGGCCACTAGAGGATTTTCCTTTATTTCTGTCTTTCAGTGTCACCCTGAGTGGGGATGAAGTGCTGCAACTGTCTGCTTACTGGTTGTGCCAGCATAATGTACAAATCCGTCCATAAGCCTGGCTTGAGTTTTGTCTTTTCTTGGCCGACTGACCTGAAAGAACACCCCAGGAGGCAATGCAACAGGAGTTGTATCACAGGAATCTGCTCAAGGACTTCTCTGGTGGCTCAGTGGATAAGAATCCGCCTGCTAGTGCAGGGGACATGGGTTTGATCCCTGATCCGGGAAGATTCCACGTGCTGCTGGGCAGCTAAGCCTGTGTACCACAGCTGCTGAGCCTGGGCACCCTAGAGCCTGTGCTCTACAAGAAAAGCTACCACAGTGAGAAGCCTGTGCAACAGCAATGAAGACCAGCGCAGGAAATATTTTTTTTTTTAAAGGGATCTTCTCGTGTTAACGTGGGGCTTGGCCCTGTCTGAGCTTGGTCTTGTGTGCTGGGTCCACTTAATGGTAGTTTGCAGCTGTACATGCCCAGTATAGCAAGGTGTCAGACGGCAGCCAGTTCATGAGTGGAGGGCCAGGCTACACGGCCACTTGATGTCCTATTGTTAGGTGCTCCATCTCTACCACTTGCTGTAAACTATTTCTTAAAGGAGAACAAGTATTTGCAGAAGAGGGCGTAGCTTTCCTCCAAAATCCTGGAGTTCTGCACTGTGATTCTCCCACTTGTGCTTGCTGGAGGCTCCATACAGCATTTCTGCTTGCCATGGACACTTCAAGATATCATAGATTTCCTGGGTAATAAGGCCCAAGTAGTAAAGTATCTGTTCTCCCACCTAAATTTACTGCAGAATCTTCTCTTTTTCTGGTCTCCATGAAGCTACAGTTATACAGCTGCAAGTGGCTCCTAGATCGATCAAAGTAGCACACTCAAATGTGATACATGTTGTCTCCAAAACTCAAAAATCCTACTAAATTGCCTGTGTGTGTGTCTGTGTGTTAGGTCATATGAGGTCCAGCACCTTTGTGGAGCTACTTTGCATACTTTCAACCAATGACCCCAAGAAACTTCACTGAGGTGACCAGTCCCTGAATTGTATTGGGGTTAAATCCCATTCTCTTGTTTGTGTGTCTTTTTTTTTTTTAATTTTATTTTTAATTGGAGGATAATTGCTTTACAATATTGTGTTGGTTTCTGCCATTGTGTATGTCTCACTAAGACATTTAAAAATACTTGATATGGGATGGTTGAGAATCCACCTGCCAATGCAGAGGACATGGATTTGATCCCCATTCTGGTAGTATTCCATATGGGACACCTAATCCCTTGAGCTGCAACTATTGAGCCCACCTGCCACAACTACTGGTCCTGCGTTTTAGAGTCCATGCTGTTCGCCGCAACTAGAGAGTAGCCCCTGCTCACCACAACTAGAGAAAGCCTGTGTGCAGCCATGAAGACCCAGTACAGCCAAAAATAAATAAAATTGAAATAATAAAGTACTTGATACTTCCTGCTTATTGGACCTTATGACATCCAATGTCATCAATATAGTGGACTACTGTTAAGTTCTATGGGATGTCAAGATGATCAAGGGTGTCTGTAGACTTTTGATGATAGAGAGTGGGAGAATTGACATCATTCTTATGCAAAAATGTGAAGGTACACTGTTGGCCCTACCAGGGAGAAGCACATGACTTCTGAGGACGTTTATAAACTAGCGTGGAGAATGAGGCATACCAAGTGGCAGAGGCTGTGCTGGATCAGTAAAGGCACAGATCAGTAGATATGCAGCATCAGTAAAGATGATGCTGTGTCAGTAAGATGCTGACACATCTGGGACAACGTCTTCCACTGGAGTCAGCATCTGATTAAGTTTCTGATTGTCTGAAGTTACTCCCTAAGATCCATGTGACTTCCACACAGGCCCTCTGCCACTGTCATTCTTGTCTAAGCTACTGCCAAATTTCTCTCCACATGCACTTTAGTTAGGGTAATCATTTAAAGCACAACTCTAACTGAATCATTTCTTTCCCACACCCTGATCTCCCTCTTAAGACACTTCTTGACTTTTACAATACTGACTGAAATCCTTAGCCTGTCTAGTCTCACCTCTCAGGACTTTTGTTCTGATCTTGATTTCCAGACTCACTGGCTTTCATTCTGTTGCTCAAATGTACCACCAGATACCAGGCCTTTGTGCCATCTGCTTCCTCTGCGTGGGGTGCTCTCTCTTTTGCCACTCTACTTTCACCTCTCTGGCTCCCATGTCTGCTCAGTACCATGCATAGTTCTAATTGATGGCACCTGAAGTTTCCCATTTTGTTTTCTGTGATTCTGCGATTAATGTCTGTGTCCTCAACTAGACTCTAACTTCCAAAAAGGCAGACAGAAACTATTTCTTTTGTGCCTAGTCATAGGTGGCTCAGACTCTAAAGAATCTGCCTTCGATGCAGAAAGACCTGGATTTGATTCCTGGTTTAGGAAGATGCCCTGGAGAAGGGAAATGGCTCCAGTTTTCTTGCCTGGAGAATTCTGTGGACAGAGGAGCCTGGTGGACTACAATCCATGGGGTCGCAAAGAGTCAGACTCGACTGAGAACACTTTCACTTTCTAGGGAAATGCTTGACACCTTGGAGTCAATGACTAATAGTGTCCATTAAGCAAATGGCATAGTGCTGAGTCTGTGTTCTTTGTAGCCTTCTTTTGCACAGATGATTTTTTTTTGTCTCTTTACACCCCTCCCAAGGTGTTGATGAGATGGTGGAATGGCATCACTGATGCAACAGACATGAGTTTGAGCAAGCCCCAGGAGATATTGAAGGACAAGGAAGCCTGGGGTGCTGCAGTCCATGGGGTCACAAAGAGTCAGACACGACTTAGCAACTGAACAACAACAGCACCAAAGTGTTGACAATAAATGCAGTTGTCTGAAATGTTGAGGACCACTGTCCAGGCTGAGTGTCATGTCTTGTTGTAGCTTGTGGTCCTTTGTGGGTGATATGTGGCTGGCTCTCACCACTACTGTCTGAACTGGGGTCTGGGCTCATGTGTCTTTACAGCTGTGATTTCAGCAGATGCTTCTTGTTTGGAGACCTCAAGCTCTGGCCAGTCGGAATCGCAGATGGAAGTGAAATCCATGCTTTCTTAGCTGGCTGTCTCAACATGTGGAAAACACATCCCAAATTTGAAAGATCTATACTAGGGGAAATTTTGCAGTGAATGGGACAGTAAATAAATAAATATACCTGATATATTTTTACTGGCAAGACAATAAAAAGAATTTCCCAGTGTAAAATCAGGCAAGGGACTTCCCTGGTGGCACAGTGGATAAGAATCCACTTGTCTTATAGGGGACATGGGTTTGATCCCTGGTCTGGGAAGATCCCACATGTCACGCAGCTACTAAGCCCATGTACCACAACCACCTGAGCCTGCGCTCTAGAGCCCGTGAGCCACGACTACTGAAGCCCTGTGCTCTGGAGCAAGAGAAGCCACCACAATGAGCAGCCTGTGCACTGCAACAAAGAGTAGCCCCTGCTCACAGCAACTGGAGAAAGCAAGTGGAATCAATGAAGACCCAGCACAGCCAAAAATTAATTAATTAATTAAAAAAAAAATCATGCCAAAAACCCAAATAGGCATTTCACAAAAGATGAAATATAAATGGCTAAAAAAATGCTAAAAATAGTTTACTTAGTAACCAAAGAAGTGCAAATTAGAATAACTAGAGGTCTTTTAAACTTTAGTAAAGATTTGAAAGATTGCTAATATCCAGGGTTGATGAGTGGAAAAAAGGCACTTATTTACTGTTGAGGCAGAAATTGGTATGGCTGGCACAGAGGCAGATTGATAATACAGACTATATTAGAAGTAAAGATGTACATGGTTTTTGTCCCCAGAATTTCATGTCTTGGAATTGATACTAAGGAAGTAATTGGACTGGTAAACAAAGATATTACTGCCAGGATTTTTATTCTTCACAACATTGTTGATAATAGTTGTTTTAAAAAACAAGGAGTTTTTGTCAAGAAAAAAAGCATGGAGCAGTTAGCAGTGATGATAGGTATCTATATTTATTAACATAGAAAGATTTTTTTTTTAATTTAAAAAATTGTTTACTTTCCTTGATTGATGTATAGTTGATTTACAATGTTGTGCTAGTTTCAAGTGAGCAGCAAAGTAATTCATACACACACACACACGCACACACATATATGTATATATATACTCTTTCATATTTCCATTCTAGGTTATTAAAGGATATTGAATATAGTTCCCTGTACCATATAGTAGGTCTTTGTTGTTAATTTTATTTAAATGAACAAAGTAGTTTACAAAACTGTGTATAGGATATTCACATATTTGTCAGTCTGTTATATCTATCTTTGCACATGTGGAGAAAGGTTTGGAATAATATGTTATAAATGTTACAATGATTGTGTTATAGATTTAAAACGTCAGTTATTAAGCAGGGGGGACATAAGCATAATTGTCTTTATTTCTCTATAACTGAACTCATTTTGGCTTGTAAGTTCCTCATACTTAATATTTCCATTTGAAAACAACCCAGTCCCTTCTTGTTTAAAATGCAGCCAGTTCATCTTGGGTGACTAACCACTGAGCCCTCCTTTTGTTTCCCCTGAGATTGATTGACAACTTACACTGTCTTGAGGAGAAATGTTGGCAACTGTGCTCTCCTGGCCCTCCAGGTCCCCTCCCCCAAGTGTCACTCATCTTGCCTATCTTTACTATCTCATGTTGGCTACACAAGTATGACTTCTAATCTTCTCCAGGTCCTTGAAACTTTCACTGCTTCATCACCAACTGTGGGCTCTTGCGAGCCCACCCATCTTGTTAGAAATTAGAAAAAAAGCATAAAGCCAATCCTGATGGCCTCTGGGCTGTGGGGGGTGCTTGCTCTTCTGTATCAAGTCAAAGATGATGGCATCTGCCCCATCACTTCATGGCAAATAGGTGGGGAAACAATGGAAACAATGACAGACTTTATTTTCTTGGGCTCCAAAATCACTGCAGATGATGATTGCAGCCATGAAATTAAAACACACTTGCTCCTTGGAAGAAAAGCTATGACAACCTAGACAGCATATTAAAAAGCAGAGACATTACTTTGCCGATAAAGGTCAATCTAGTCAAAGCTATGGTTTTTCCGGTATTCATGTATGGATGTGAGTGTTGGACCATAAAGAAAACTGAGCACTGAAGAATTGATGCTTTTGAATGGTGGTGTTGGATAAGACTCTTTAGGGTCCCTTGGACTGCAGGGAGATCAAACCAGTCAATCCTTAAGGAAATCAGTCCTGAATATTCATTGAAAGAACTGATGCTGAAGCTGAAACTCCAATACTCTGGCCACCTGATGTGAAGAGCCAACTCACTGGAAAAGACCTTGATGCTGGGAAAGAATGAAGGCAGGAGGAGAAGGGGGTGACAGAAGATGAGATGGTTGGATGGCATCACCTCGTAAGTTTGAGCAGGCTCCTGGAGTTGGAACTGATTCTAAGGAAATAATTGGACTGGTAAACAAAGATGTTACTGCCAAGATTTTTATTCTTTACAACATTGTTGATAATAGTTGCTTTAAAAAACAAAAAGGTTTTATCAAGAAAAAAAGCGTGGAGAAATTAGCAGTGATATGTTGGAGTTGGTGATGGACAGGGAAGCCTGGCATGCTACAGTCCATGGGGTTGCAAATAGTCAGACATGACTGAATGACTAAACTGAACTGACTGACTGAGGGGCTCCCTCTGAGGCGGCCCCCAAGCCCTCCTACCTAGGTCTCTCCCAGAGTCCACTCTGATGTGTCCTCCTCAGGCCATACCCTGGCAACTGAAGAACAAGCCCCCCATTCACTGGGGCCCTAACCCCTCCTGGAGCTTCTCCTTCTCACCTTCTTTTGGGAGTGCAGGGTGCTGAACACATCTCAGGGGCTCCCGTGTCTTAGCTGTAGGCTCTTCCTGCCAATTCTCTCCTCCCATAGCTGATCAGCTCCTGATCTTTTTTTTTTAAACATTTATTTATTTGGCTGCATTGGGTCTTGGTTGTGGCACATGGGATTTTCATTGCATCATGTGGGATCCTTCGTCGTGGCACATGGGCTCCAGAACGTGCGGGCTCAGTAGCTGCAGTGTACAGGCTTAGTTGCTCCATGGCATGTGGGATCTTAGTTCCCTGACCAGGGATCGAACCTGCATCCCCTGAATTGCAAGGCAGATTATTAACCAGTGGGCCACCAGGGAAGTCCCAGTTCCTGACCTTTTGAATGAAGGCTCCTCTTCAGCTATCAGGAGCTCATTCTTATGCTTGCTTTCAGGGTTGACAGTTTATGCCTCCTCTTCTCCAGGCTGTAGATCTTCATCTTCCCAACCAAGCTTTTTTCAAAATGTAAAACACTCTTTGTCTCAGAGAGCTTGAACTTGTAATGGAAGTGATGACATTCAAGACAAAGGTCTGCTATAGATTTACAAAAAGACTTCTTTAGAACTTCAAATTCTGAGGCCAAGCGTTTGTGTCCAACATCCCTGCCCCAACAGCAGGTTGTATAATAAGCTTTGCCTGCTTGAACAGTGGAGCCATTCAGGGTAGAGCCAAAGTGTAGCTAGATGGACTGAAAAAGTCTGTAGTTCAGGGGCAAAGTCTCCATCCGCTATAGCTCTCTCCTGGGGCTGGTAGGATTGTGGGTGACTTCTACTCTTTTTTCGTCTGCAGTTTCTGAATTTTCTACAATAAACTTGTGGTTATTGTTGTTCAGTCACTAAGTCGTGTCTGACTCTTTGCGTCTCCATGAACTACAGCACACCAGGCTTCCCTGTCCTTCACTATATCCCTGAGTTCACTCAGACTCATGTCTGTTGAGTCGGTGATGCCATCCAACCTTCTCATTCTCTGTTGTCCCCTTCTCTTCTCTTGCCCTCAGTCTTTCCCAGCATCAGGATCCTTTCCAAAAATGTGTATTTCTTTTATGATAGGAAATAAAATGACAATTCTTTTATAAGTGAAGGGACACTTTCATGTATCTAGGTCTTTAATGCTGAAGATTAATTTTACAGGGTATATTTTGAATTTGGGGACCCTAACCACCTCACCTCATCTCAGTGGAAGGATTCTTTGGTGGGAGTGGGGTCACAGGTAGGGATCAGGCTGAAAACAGTGACAGGAGAAAGAGGCAACGTGGGCATCTCTTTCGCCAACATGGAGCAGAGTGAGGCAGTCCCCAGCCCGGCTTACCTTCAGGGAGGGGCTGCGGCTTCCGCAGCATCTTAAAGGGCAGTGTGTTTCCTTTCAGGACAAGGAGATGGCACTTTGTTGGCATCATTACAGGCGCTGTGTTACATGGGAACCAATCCTCAGTGTGCCCAGCCCCAGGCGAGCTTTGAGGAGATAAATCACAGCAGGAATCAAGCCACCCTCACTTTTCTAACAAAAGTTGGAAGTTCAACAGTGCTGCAGTCCATGGGGTTGCAAAGAGTCACACACGGCTGAACACCAACCGTACAAAAAGATAAAAAGAAAACCCTCTTTTACGTCTTAACAAAAAGCAACAGGAAAACATTCACATACGAATGTGCCCAATCACCTTCCACCAGGATTGAGCCCCGCTGTGCCCACTTTCAACCACACCAGGGATTTCCTGATGTTTAAAAAAAGTTTAAGGATTTCACGTGTCTGTCTTTTCTGGGACTTTCTGTTCCCATTTTTTTATTCTGAATTCTTAATTTTGTGGAAGTGTTAGCAGAGGGATTGTAAAAGCCAGTATCTCATGCACATGGAGATGGGAGTGAGGCCAGCACAGGATTCTCCCTCCACTGTCCCTTGATGCCAGGACTTGGAGAAGGACTGGGGGCCCACGACAAGGTCCCCTCAGCCCAGTGAGAGTTGGGCTGGCTCTGGTGGGATGTGCAGGTGGCCCTGGGCCGGAAGCCCCGTGGGCATTCCTTGTCCAGAAGATGAGGCCTTGGCCACCCCTCACTCCCAAAGTGGACGGAAGTGCCTCTGGTTCCAGGCTGTGGTTAGAGATTAGACATACCAGGCTGACCCAGGACTGAAGGCACCATCTGTGGGCCTGTGGCCTACCAGCCTCAGAGCCTTTGGAGGAAAGGAGATGGGGAAGGGGAGCCTGGGAATGAAGCCCACACTTCTCAGTGTGGGCAGGGCAGGGAGCCAGAGGTGGGGTCTAGTCATACGGAGAGTCGTGAAGACCACCTCACCCAGCTCTGCCTTTGTCACTGAGAAGAGTGAGGGCCAGAGACAGGTGGTGTGTCTTGGCTGGGGACCCATGGCCAGGGGCTGGCAGAGTTCAGACCAGAGCCCAGGCCTTCTGTGCCAACCACTCCTCTTCCTGTTTCAATAGGGCTGGAAGGCCCAGCTCTTTCTGGCAGCTTCCTGACCTCCGCCCCCGCCCCCTGGCCCCAGCAGCTGGCATCAATGAGGAGGGATGACATTAAACTTGTCCCTGCAGGGAGGGTCTGAATTGTCACAGACACTTCCTCCCCACCACTTCCCCCAGGGGCTCGTGATTCTCCAGGGTGTCTGGAGCAGGCTGGACTCCCCTCCACCTGCAGATGGGCCCTGGGGCATGAGCTCCAGGAGGGTTGAGGTGGGGGGTTGCTCACTGTTTTATTCACACCTCTAGCCCTTGCTCCGAGAATGTGGCCTGGTCACAGATACTCATTGCGTTGTAAAAAAATGAGTGAAAAGAGATGAATACATGACCTTCATGTTGGGGGTCTTGCTCTGGGCAGAACTGTGAAGTCTGCTCTCAGGGGCGCTTCCGTCTCTGGAGGCACCTGACCCGCCCTTCTGTCCTAAGGGGTCACCTCTGACCTCTGACCCAGTGACACTGAGGGAGACTGGGAGGAGTCTCAGGTAGGAGGAGTCAGGCGATGGAGGAGTTCCTGGTGTCTTTAGGGAGCAATGTCTGGTGTCCCCTGAGTTTCAGGAAAGGCAGGCCTTGGTGTAAGCACATTTGGTACTGAGGATCAGTGAGTACAGAGGGTGATCTGTGAGGGGAAAGCCATGCTCAGCCGCGGAAGGTGCCTCTGGGCTGTGGGAGGGCCAGCAAGCTGGGAGCCGGGCCTGGCACTGAACGCCACTGGGATTCTGAGCAGGGGGATGAGTGGGATTGAGAGAGGACAGTCGAGATGGTGCTGCCGGGGCCCTCAGGAGCCTTGAGTTCAGCCTGTGAGGAGGAGGATGGAAGATTGGAGGCTGCCTCTTCCTGCTTGGGGACAGAAGAGCCCCCTGTCCCGATGAGGGTAGGACCGTCCCCCCTCCCATCAGTGGGAATCTGGACTCACCTGCCATGGCTGTGCGTTCTCATCAGAAGTGGGGGCTGTAGAAACACTGGAGAGGACTGAACGGAGTCGCACATGTCCCCAGGGCCTGCCATGGGACAGTATTAGGGCCCTGAGGCCTCGCACCCCCAATTTCCAGCTCTAAGAGGTTGGGGCGGCTCCCCCCACCCCCGTAGGGGCAGCTCGCACTCCACCTGCCACCTGGCGAGAGCTCTTGGTGTGACCTTGTGGGTCCCTCAGGCCACCCTCCAAGCCACAGGCCTTCAGGGCTTGGAGCCGGAGGAGGGGCACACTTGCCCCAGGACACACAATCTGTACCCGCGCCCACCCCCAGTAAGCACACACTGCTCAGTGAACAACCCCCGTCCCAGAAAACACGTCAGACCACACTCGTTAACGCGGCCCCTCCCTTCCCTCAGTCCCTTCAGTCCTGTCTGACTTGTTGCAGCCCTCTGGACTGTAGCCCACCAAGCTCCTCTGTCCACGGGATTCTCCAGGCAAGAATACTGGAGTGGGTTGCCATTTCCTTCTCCAGGGGATCTTCCCGACCCAGGGACTGAACCCGGATCTCTTACGTCTCCTGCATTGGCAGGCGGGTTCTTTACCACTAGCGCCACCTGGGAAGCCCCTTCCTTCCCATATGCCTCCCTTTTCATTCTTTTGTGGCTTTTTCTTGACTTCTCTGAGACTGCCTTGTCTATAGTAAAACAGGAGGGCACCTCCCAGTTGTGGGCTGGCACTCCTGGGGCTGCCCTGCACTAACTATGGACTGGGGCTGGGGGAGGGGGGCACTCTGGGTGCTGAGGCAAGTCCTGGAACCAGATGGCAGGGGTGAGCATACCTGGCAGGCCCTGTGGGCATCCCAGCCGCTGGACACCAGAGTCTGCAGCCGGGGCGCGTGCTCCTCCACAAACCGCTCACACTGAGGGAGGAGACAGACACAAGGCTGGGTGGATGCAGGCCCGGGGCAGGGCCCTCCTGCCTTACCATCTGGCCTCCCCACTTATCTGGATCCCCTCAGAGCTCCCTGGGCCTGGTGTAGGTCCAGCCCTCGGCCCCTAGTAAGCAACTCAAGACTGAACAAGCTGCTGGGTGGAAATGGGGGTTTCCATCAGGAAAACCAGGGACCTCGGAGATGGAGACTGAGGGGCAGGATCTTGGCCCCATCCTTCCCTCCCCTCTCCATTTCAGTTCTGGAAGCCACCCTGAAGTTCATCTGGTCCTAGAGACCTGAGGAGGGGAGCACTATGCGGAAAGCAGCCTTCTCCAGGAGTCAGCAGGCGTGTCACCCACTCTCAGAGAACACCAGGGCTCCGGGACCCCAGGCCCAGGCCTCTCCTGCTGGTGGCTTGGTCCCCACTGAGTCACACTGGGAGAAGCCCCGGGGCAGGGACAGGACTGGGACCTGGAGAGGAGGCCAGGCCTTCTCTTGCTCAGCTGGCCCTGGCATTTCTCATCTCCTGGCAGATGACTGGGCCTCTCTCCTGGTCCACAAGGGAGACCTGCTTGTCCTCCTGAGCCCATGCCCCTGGTCCAGAGACGTCTCCTGACCTTTTGCCCTAAGTTACAATGACATCATTGTTTGGCCTGCGTCCTCTCTGCATCTGAGCACCTTAAGGGCAGAGGTCCAGCCCACTCTGTGTGTCTCTGTCTGGGAAACCTGTCTTGGACCCAACCTTCCACCTCGGGCAGCCCCTGGGTTCCGAGCCCCCCCCAACACGCCTGCCCCTCACCTTTTGCTTGTCCAGCCAGGTGCCCAGGCAGGCCTGGCGCATTGCCTGTGGCATGGCCTGCTCACTGCTGTTCCCTGCCTGGGTGGTCACAAACACGCAGAGCTGGCACTCAGAGTCTTGTGGTAGCCATTCTCCAGGCAGGGACCCCAGGGCAGGGAGGGCTAGAGAGAAAAAACAGCCGCGTTTCTGCTCTCACTGGCGCAGTGCAGGTGGACCCGAGAAGGGGAGGGTCGTGCAGAGCTGTGGTTGGCAGGGGAGGGGATGGGAGCGGGTGACGGGCAGGGGCTAGGGCGGCAGGCTCACCTGGGCCAGCACTGTCCTCGCTGGAGCACCGGAGGACAGCGCCGCAGACCAGCTGGGGCAGCATGCGGCCTAGCAGCGTGTCCAGGAGGATGACAGCGTAGCGCTCAGCCAGACACTGGCAGATGCCGCCCACCAGCAGGGGTACCACGTGGCACACCTGGGCCACAGTCATGGCCAGTACACCCTGGGGTGGGGGCCGAGAAAGGACAGGGTGGGACCTTCCCCCGAAAGACCTGCTCAGGGCGCTTTGTAGACCTTTCCTGGAGGCCTTGGAGAATTATTATGCTGTTTGCAGACAGACACTGAACATCAGGGGGACTTGTCCAGAGTCACTGAGCTGGTGCGAGAACCAGGCCACAGACCCCCACTCTGACTTTAAAGACTCTGGAGTTGTTGAAATTCCGGAGTTTCCCAGAGAGGTGGATATTGCTCAGGCCACATGGCAGCCTGGGGCAGAGGCAGAACCAACCCGAGTCTTCTCCCTCCTGACCTCGTGGTGCCATGCTTCCCCCTCAGGTGGACAAGCTCCTGTCTGTGGCTCCCAGAGTCAAGAAGTCCCTGGTTTCAGGAGCCCCATGGGGAAGTAAGGAGTTCCCCCGCCCCACCCCCGCTTTGATTCCAAACACAACCTCCCTGCTGAAGAGCAAGGAGAGAGGGTGCAGGCATGCTTATTCCTCTACTCCTTTATTCATTCAGCCAATTCATGTAAAGAACTTACATACATGAAATAAGCTACAAGGATCTACTGCACATCTCAGGGACTATAGCCAATATTTTATAATAACTATAAATGGATTATAACCTTTGAAAGGTGTGAATCACTATATTGTACACTTGTGAGTTATATAATATTGTACGTCAACTATGTTTGTGTGTGTGTCCCCAGTTACTTCAGTCATGTTCGATTCTTTGCGACGCTATGGACTGTAGCCTGCTAGGTTCTTCTATCCATGGGATTTCTCAGGCAGGAATACTGGAGTGGGTTGTCATTTCCTCCTCTAGGGGATCTTCTCGACCCAGGGATTGCACCTGCATCTCCTGCGTCTCTTGCATTGCAGCCAGATTTTTACCTGCTGAGCCATCAGGAAGCCTTGTACAGCAACTATACTTCAATTTTTTAAAAAGGACCGATATGTGGCAGGCTGGCCTGGGCTCTGTTCCTGCCTGAAGCCCCCACTGTCCCTCAGCATCAGGATGGCCAAGGAAAGAGCAGAACAGGGGGACATATATATTTTGGGGATGTGACACCTTCCAAATGACACATCTCACCATAAGGACCCATTTTGCTTGCATCAGATCCCACACTCATCCTCTCCTGCTATGATGAGGGACCTCAGCTCTGTCAAAGGCTAGCCATCTCCTGTGCACAGGGTCCACCCTGCATCCCCCTCTGTTCTGCTTCATTGCTTCTCCCTCTTGCCCTTCCCTGTCATCAGCATGTGAACATGCTAAAATACTTCTGTCATTAAAACCCCTCACCCATCTTGGGGCTTCCTTGGGAGTCCTATGGCTAAGACTCTGCTCTCCCACTGCAGGGGCTGCGGGTTCAATCCCTGGTCAGGGAACTAAGATCCCACAGGCCAAAAAGTAGAAAAAGAAAACAAACAAACAAAAAAAACCCAAAGTCTCACCCATCTTCTCTTCCCTTCCCAGAAAAACTTCAAAAAGAGTTGTCGATACTGAATGCTGTAGTTCTGTCTCTGGAACTCCTCCAAAAGAGCTTTCAAGGTCACCAGCAACCCGCTGGTCATGGCTTGTCGACCCCTCAGCAGATTTCACCCCAGGGACCACTTCCTCCATGCTGAAGTGCTTTCTTCTCTCAGGCTCTACATCCTCACGCTGTGGTGTCCCCACCTCCTTGGCTGTCCCTCCTCAGGCTCTTTTGCTGGCTTTTTCCTCTTCTTCCACCTGGTCCACTCCACATCCCTGAATTTAAATCTTGGATTTAAACCTTGTCTGTAGCCATGACTGACGTCTCTGGACCTGGCCAGCGATCTGGCAGGCTGCCTGCTTGTCGCCTCCTCCCGTATGTTGTACAGGCGACTCGAACTTATCACAGCCAGGAGAGAAGTCCTAATTTTTCTGCCCAGACCTGTTCCTTCTCAAATCCACCTATCTCAGCGCGGGGTGGGGGGCATTCCAAAGAGCCTGTCGCTCAAGCCAAAGTCCATAGAGTCACGGCTGACTCCCCACTTGTCTTCACGCCCCTGGTCCCCTCCATCACCGATCCTGCAAAGCCCACCTCCCAGACAGACCCCAGTCCCCCTGCTAGTTCCAGGCCCACTGTGTTTCCTGCCATGGTCTCCTAAGGACTCGCCTTGCCCTCCTTCTTCCCTCCCTTCTGCCTGATACCATCTTCAAACACCAGGAGAGAGATCTTGCTAAAGTGTAAATCCGGTCATGGCTCCTCCTGCCTGAAACCCTTCCACAGCTGTGTACTGCCTTCAGAAGAAAGCCCAGGGCTTTCCTAATGGCTGAGTGGTAGAGAATCCATCTGCCAGTGCAGGAGCCACGGGTTTGCTCCCTTCCCTAAGAAGATCCCACATGCCTCGGAGCAACTAAGCCCATGTGCCACAACTATTGAGCCCGTGCTCCGCAGCAAGAGAAGCTGCCAAAGTGAGAAGCCTGAGCACTGCAGCTGGAGAAAAGCCTGTGCAGCCACAAAGACCCAGTGTAGCCAAAAACAAACAAATAAATAAAATTGTAAAAAAGAAGAAGTGGAACAAAGCCCAGGGTCCCTTCACTTGGCCTACCCTCTGCTCCCTTCTCAACCTCTCCCCGCAGGCTGCATGCTGCAGCCCAAGCTCGTTCTGCTTAAGACCCTTTGCCCATCGGTCGGTCCTTGTTGTTTCCCAGGTCCCAACTTAACCATCACCTCCTCGGGGACACTTCCTGACCAACCATCCCACCTCCCATTCTCCTGTCACTGTTCCTTCCCTCATCTGTCTTAATTCTCTGCTTTGAACTCATCACTACCTGAAAAAATTCTCTCCCACCGCAATGCAGACTCAGGAGGGTGGACATGCCGTCAGTGAGCAGGTGGCCATACTGGCCCCATCTGAGACAGGACAGGTCTCTCCTCACTTGGGCCCCCTTTCAGGGCAGGGCTGTTGGGTGATAGTCACTACAAAGTTTGGAAGGCTCCATGTTCAGGGTGGGCAAGGATGGGGTGTCCATCTAATGCTTCTTTTGTAAAATGAAAGCACCTTTTCTTGCTTTCTTCCTTCCTGTCTTTTCCTCTCTCTTCCTTTCTCTTTCTCTCCCTTTCTTTCTCTGTCTCTTTTTTCTTCCTTTCTTCCTTTCTCTCTCCCTCTTTCTTTCTCTCTCTTTCTTTCTTTCCCAGCAATTTGGTATAGATTTTACTGGAACAATGTTTCACTTTGTTTCTGATACATACATATCCCAACCCTCAGGCTGAATAGAGAACTTGAAAGCACCATTTCCACAAAGACAGCTGAGATTCTTTTCTGTATTTTGACACCTGGCATAGTGCCTGGAGGGCTTCCCTGGTGGCACAGAGGTAAAGAATCTGCCTGTCAATGCAGGAGACCTAAGAGACACAGATTCAATCCCTAGGTCAGGAAGATCCCCTGGAGAAGGGAATGGCAACCCACTCCAGTATTCTTGGCCAGAGAATTCCATAGACAGAAGAGCCTGGTGGGCTACAGTGTGGAGTCGCAAAGAGTCGGACACGACTGAGTGACTGAGAACACACGCGTAGTGCCTGGCACATGGTGAGGGCTTCACAATTGTTGAAGAAACTCTAGTCCTGGCACTTAGAGGCCCAGCCCGAGTGCAGGGTGCCTTGGGTGGGAACATTGCACATGGCACCCCTCCTAACTTCTGAGGAGGGATGGGGGAAGTGGAGCAGTGGGGAGCCCTGTGGCCTGGACAACTCACCTTGGGAATCACAGCCTGGATCCGTTTGATCAGAGTCCGGCAGAGCCAGCAGATGGGGAGGGGGATGGGGAACCGCTGCTCGGAGAGGTCCTGGCAGAAGAATCAAGCTGGAGGCAGGCTGGACAGCAGGCTCGCCCGGGCTCTGCTCACCAGCCTTGCCTCCATCTCCTCGCCTCCTGCTCCCGCCTTAGGCCCTGTCAGTAGTTGCTGGTGCCCTTCCTGCCTCTGCCCCTCCCAGGTCAAGTGCTCCCGGGCCCCAGGGCCTCAGCTTTGGCCCTGGCGCTCTGGATCCCCACCTCACCTGTGTCTGAGGCCCAGGCTTGACCTGGGGGGCCTCTGGCAGCAGGGGGAGAACCAGCATGTCCTGCAGACGGCCCCATGGCTCTGGCCCCTGCCCCGGCTCTGGGTGTCTGGGCTTGCATAGGCCCACGTGCTGACAGATGAACTTCGGGTTCTAGGGCACAACACAGGGTGAGGGGGTGATTAGGGTGGGGGAGGGAACCCCACTCCTGCTCAGTCTGGCTCAAGGATTCCGAAACCAGGCCACTGTCTTTGGCCTGGAATGACGGGAGCAGGCTGGTTTGGGGTTGTGGTTTAAGATTCTGTGGAGGGGATGGGGGAGACCAAAGGCAGAGAGGGAGGTCATGTGGGGGCTTTGGGGCACTTGTCTGAGGATATGTGTGAATGAGTGTGAGCATGGATGTTTGTGAGAATGAATGAGTATAAGTACATGAGACTGTGTCTTTTGTGTGAATGTGCAGATGATGTGTTTTTTTTTTGTTTCTGGAGGAGAAACTCACATTTTATTCGGCAAATTGTTATTCCTTATGCATTTTCTGTAATAAGCCTTTAGACTCACATATTAAACCACATGGGAGCTGCCTTTCCTTAATCAAGAATGTGAATTGTGGATTCAAAGGACAGAGGTCAAAATCAAAGCTTGACCAATTATTATCTGTGTATCTTTGGGTATTTATGTGTTCAGGCATATCCATGGGACTGACTGTACCCCTCCAGGCTCCTCTGTCCATGGAATTTTCCAGGCAAGAATACTGGAGTTTGTTGCCATTAACTACTCCAGGGGATCTTCCTGACCCAGGGATCGAACCTGTGTCTCTTGCATCTCCCGTGCTGGCAGGAAGATTCTTTACCACTGGAGCCACCAAGGCTTCCCTGGTGGCTCCAGTGGTAAAGAATTCACCTGCAATGCAGGAGACTGGGGTTTGATCCCGGGGTCAGGAAGTTCCCCTGGAGAAGGGAATGGCAACTCACTCTAGTATTCTTGCCTAGAAAATTCCGTGGACAGAGGAGCCTGGTGAGCTACAGCCCACAGGGTTGCAAAGAGTCAGACACAACTGGGTGACTAAGGACACACATTCTTGGGTGTTAACTTCGCTGAAGCAGTTGTTGGAAGTTTCCTTTAATTACAATATTTTAAGGACTTAAAGCTTAGAGCCTACTCAGAGTTAGCACCAAGTAAAATTTGTTATTCTTGTGGGATGGTGTGAGTTTTACCCGAGACTGTGTGTCTATAGTATGGATTTGTGACCCAGTGTATGTTTGTATGAAGAGGGTGAGGGTGTGTGTAGGTGTTTGTAAGTGGGCAGGCCCACTGTGTATAGCTTACTGGGTGGGGCTGTGATTTGGGCACCAGCTGAGGGGCATTGAGTTTCCTGGACTGGGTGTGGGTAGGATGCGCGCATGTGTGTGTCTGTGTGTGTGTGTGCTGGAGTACCACATGTGGGGGTAACTCTGGGAAAGGGCAGGCATGGAGGCTGTGAGGGAGGCAGCCTGGAGGCGAGGTGGGCAGGCCTCACCATCCGGCTCTGGAAGTGGTCAACGATCAGAGGGAAGTAGGTGTCCAGCAGGTGACGACACTGGGGCACCAGGAGTTTCAGCAGAAGGACATTGCACTCCTGCTCCAGGAATTTGCGCACTGTGTCCTAGGAGGCAGGCCAGAGAGAGGACTGTTAGCCTGGGCTCTCTGAAGTCTGCCCCATCTGAGCCCCTGGACATGGGGCCACTGCCCAGCTGACTGGTCACCTTCTCCCAGGGCCCTGGAGTTGGGAGGGTGCTAAAGGAGCTGTGTGGTTGGGCACAGGCAGTGTAGCTCCCCGTAGGAAAGACTGTGATGCTGAGATCACTCCCAGAGCCCTCTCCTGACCAGGAGACTCCTGGTAAACCCAGGCATCACCTCCAGCCTGGAGATACTCCTTTAAGAGGCTCACCTCTTCTTCCATCTCTTACCCTCCAAGCTTCAATTCAGGGCCTGGGCCTCATTACCTGGAAAATGGCCTCCTTGGCCATCTTGGTGAGGATGCGGGAGATGTCCTCACATTCCTGGCACAGGTCATCCTGAGGAGAGGGACCCAAGGTGGAGCACGTGATGGGGGGCATGCTCCCAGCTCAGGTGGCTAAGGCTGACAGGGCTCTCCAGGGCACAGGCAAGTGTCCATGATCCCATGACATCCCATTCATCCCATTCCATCCCTTCCCACCCTGTCCATCCCATCCCATCCCATTCATTCCATCCCACTCATCCTACCCCATCCATCCCATTCCATCCCATCTCACCCCATCCCATCCATCTCATCCCATCCCATCCTATCTCACCCCATCCATCCCATCCCATTCATCCCACCCCACCCTATCCATCATATTCTATCCCATTCCACTCCATCCCATCCTATCCCCTACGGGATAGGCACATCCAGAGTCTACCCAGGACCCTTTACCCCGAGCCCTTTTGTCTCCCTACATCCTTGGGTAGTACTCACGGCTTCCACGTGTCCCCAGACTTCCTGCAGGCAGTGCCCTAGGGCTCTGCACTGCAATGCTTGCTCCAGACTTTGGCACCAGAACTCGGGGCCCTGGGCACAGGCCAGGGAGTAGGTGGTCCCAGCAGCTGCTGTTTGAAGCCAGAGAAACCCTGGGATCCATGCCACACCTGGTGCACTGGCCTCCCCCAAACTCCACACCTAATTTTACTGGGATGCATGGCTCTTAAACCTGCTCGAGTCAGACAGCTCTGGCTTCTACTTGCTCTGTGTGTGTATGCTAAGACTCTTTAGTCATGTCCTACTCTTTGAGACCCTTTGAACTGTAACCCCCCAGGCTTCTCTGTCCCTGGGATTATCCAGGCATGACTACTGGAGTGGGTTGCCATGCCCTTCCCCAGGGGATCTTCCTGACTCAGGGATTGAACCCACGTCTCTTGCATCTCCTACATTGGCAGGCGGGTTCTTTACTACAACATCGCCTGGGAAGCCCTCTACCTGCTCTAGTGCCCAGCAGCTGTGCGACCTCGGACAAGCCCTGGAATCTCTGAGTCAAGGCTCCCTCATCTTTAAAATGAGGATAATGTCCAGACTAAGGATAATGCTTGCGACAGAGCCAGGGCTCAGTGAATGGTGCAGAAGTTTGCAATGCCCCCTCCACACCTAGCTCCGGGGGGTGGGGAGGCAAGGGGAGACTGGGGGGACTCACCAGTGCCTGGACCACAGAGTGTGGCCAGCAGCAGCAGCCATGGCAGCAGGTGTGACTTGGCCATGACACCTCCACAGCCTGGACACCCTGCTTGGGGCGGGGGCCCTTATAGCTGGGGGCTGGGGTGTGGGGGCAGGGCTCTGTGGGAGCAGCGGTGACCTCAGTGTTTGCTTTTGCCCTAGAGAGCCCTTCAGATGCTTTGATCCCCACCTCTTCCCAGCAGTGACACTCGTACCTGCCCCCATGATCGCCCCCACCCTGCCGTATCCTGCCCGATGAACTTCCCTGCTCCCATTGCTGCCCTCCCACCCCCAACACACACATTCTTCCTCTCATGGGCCTGGACTCCCTCCAGCCTGGGGGCTCTTGATCCTTCACATCCAATCCCATCTCCCTGGGTTATGGAAGGGAAACTGAGACAGGACGAGAGTAGCCAGGGTGACTCCCCTCCTTTCTCTCTCCGGGGCCTCTCTGGCCTCCTCTACTCTTGAGCAATGACTCTTAAGAGCTTCCTGCCTGGCTCTTGACCAGGGGCAAGCCCTGGAGGGGCGAGCCTGGAGGTGACCACCTACCCCCACCCTCTCCTCATTCTTTCCTCCAGAAAACTCCTCTGCTTCTCTGAGAACACGGCTGGCGTCAGTCACAAGAGCGTTTACGTGAAGCAAAGAGAAGAAAAAAAACCAAAGTGTCCCAAGTATCTGAGACAAGGGGCACAGCTTGGCAGTTTAGGGGGAAGAAACTCCTTCGCAGTTGCCTGGTCAGGCCCCCCTGGGCAGCGCACATCCCAGAATAAGCTGACCACCCAAGAGGGGCAGACACGAGGGGTGAGAGCAGGGAGTCAGGCGCTGGCTCGTGGCCACCACTGTGGCCACCAGCGTGGCTGAGTCCTGGGGTGCCCTCTCCAGCAGAGGATCACGGGTGCTACTTCTGGCTCGGGCAAGTGGGAATCAGTACCACTGGACTCAGGATAGCCGAATGACTCTCAAGGTCCCACAAGGGTTCGGGCAGTTTCTGTTGGCCTCAAGCCCTCATCAGTATGACAAATGGTTGCTATCATGGGAGTCGACCAAGAGTGTGTGTAAACGTGTGACAAAGATGGGTCCCCATGATTTCCATTCCTCCCAAGAAGGTGGGACTGGTGAGTGTTTAACAGAGGAGCGGCCCTGGGCACACTCAGGACTGCCCTAGCCACAGAGGGTGGGGGCTGCCTCCGGGGTATTGGTCAGGGTGTCTAACTGCCTTCTTGCTCACAGCACACCGCAGGGCAGGCTGGTTCAGTGGGGAGGCTCAGGGTCATGCAGTCACTCTGGGGCCCAGGCCCATCCTTCCCCTTGTTCTGCTGTTCCTCAGGGCTTGGGGTCCTCCCCTGGTTCCTCTGTATCTGGACGGCAGAAGGTTGGGTCGGGGGGGGGGGGTGGTTTGAGGATCAGGCCCAAGGGTAGCCTTCATTTCTGCTCCCAGTTCATGGGCCAGGACTCCATCACACTGTCCTACTTAATGGTGGGAAGGCTGGGAGACCCCAGGCTCCCGGGCGCCCAGGGGGATAGGACCTGGGCTTGGACACATGGCATTGTCTCAGATCCACCATGCTGAACACAACATGGTGTGTTCTGGGCGGGGGGTGGTTCTGGATAGTGTGTCCGTGGCTTCCATCAAATCCTCAAAGAGCTGCTCTCGCCTTCTGAGATAGCCCATGCTCTATCTGTGGAGTATGTTTCTCTCTAAATAAATCCACTTCTTACCTTTCACTTTGTCTCTCACTGAATTCTGTCTGCAATGAGACATCAAGAATCTGAGCTTCATTAAGTCCTGAAACTAGGCACTATGGATGCTTGCTGCTCTGGACTCACATCCTCTTGACATGGTAACTCAAGACGAAGGGGAGTCTCTTCCAGGGTTCATGAATTAATCTCAGGGAAGCCTACATTTGGCTCTAATTAGGTCACATGTTTCCAAACCAATTGCTATGGCAGGAGGATAAAGTTGGCCTAGGCAGATTCTGTGGGTGGAGCAGGGGTGGGGGGCAGGGAGAATTTCCATTTTACAAGGTGACCAAATGTCTCAGGCATTTACCTTGAAGTAAAGATACTGAAACCCCTTCAAGTGTGAGAAGTTAACTCGTATGCTGCCCCTAAGCATATAGACCTCAGATAAGCTGGACCTGAAGATTAATGATGCTGACTCCCAATTGCTTCACCACAAATTCATCAGAAGAAAGTCCACGAGCTGATCACGCCCTTTCCTATAAACCATTGTATGAATTGTATGTATAGTATGAACCATTACTATAAAACTTATCACCATTTTCTCCAAGTTAGGACATACAGTTTTTGAGGCTGGAGCCCACCGTGTCCCCCTTTGCCTGGCAAAGTAATAAAGTTATTCTCTTCTACTTCAGCCCCCATTCACCCCCAAATCCTCAAAGAGAGGTCTGGGTCAGCACACTCTATAGAGCTGCGATCCAAGAGGATAAAATAAACACACAAAACCAGTCATTGGCTGAGCTGCCCTGGCCCAGGGCAGGGGTGAGATTGTTGGCCTCATGGTCCCTGGATGGGTCTCTGGTTTTTCTTGCTTTGATGTTACCTGAATCTCAATCTCTGATTAAAATTTTACTTCTCAGGGGTGGGAGGAGGGAGGAGTGGTTGAGCAGTTTGGGGTTAGTAGATGCAAACTATTATATATAGAATGGATAAAAAACAAAATCCTACTGTACGGAACAGGGAACTATCTTCAACATCTTGTGATAAACCATAATGGAAAACAATATTAAAAAAATGTACACGTGTATAACTGAGTCACTTTATTGTACAGCAGAAACTAACACAACATTGTAAATCAACTCTCCTTCAATGAAAAATAAATTAAAAAAGAGAAAAGAAACAAAAAAAAATAAAAGGAAAAGAAAGAAAATAATATTGGACTTCTACAGGGAGAGTCTGCATAGATGTGCTCTACAGCTAGTTGTCCTGACCCGCTTATTTTTTTTTTTACCTATTTATTTTGTATTGAAGAATAGCCAGTTAACAGACAATGTTGTGATACTTTCAGGTAAACAGCAAAGGGACTCAGCGATACAAATACATGAATCCATCTCCCCTAAACTCCCTTCCCATCTAGGCTGCAAAATGACATTGAGCAGAATTCCTTGCTGGTTATCCGTTTTAAACAGTGGTGTGTACACGACCACCCCAAACTCCCTAACTATCCCTTCCCCCTATCCTCCTCACCCACCCAAACCCTGAAACCACAAGTTTGTTCTCTAAGTCTGTGAGTCTCTTTCCATTTTGTAAGTTCATTTCTATCATTTCTTTTTAGATTCCACATATAAGGGATGTCATACAATGTTTCTCCTTCGCTGTCTCACTTATTTCACTCATCATGACATTCTCTAGGTCCAACCATGTTGCTGCAAATGGCATTAGTCTATTCTTTTCAATGGCTTAGTAATATTCCATTATATATATATACCACATCTTCTTTATCCATTCCTCTGTCGATGGACATTTAGGTTGGTTCTATGTCTTGGCTGTTGTAAACAGTGCTACAATGAACCCTAGGGTGTATGCCTCCTTTTGGATCATGTTTTTTTCTAGATATATGCCCAGGAGTGGGATTGCAGGGTCATACAGAAGCTCTATGTCTAGTTTTTTAAGGAACCTCCATACTGTTCTTCATAGTGTCTGTATTAATTTACATTCCCACTAAGATGGGCTCAATAAAGGACAGAAATGGTAGGGACCTAACAGAAGCAGAAGATATTAAGAAGAGGTGGTAAAAATACACAGATGAACTATACAAAAAAGATCTTCATGACCCAGATAATCACGATGGTGTGATCACTCACCTAGAGCCAGACAGCCTGGAATGTGAAGTCAAGTGGGCCTTAGGAAGCATCACTATGAACAAAGTTAGTGGAGGTGATGGAATTCGAGTTGAGCTATTTCAAATTATAAAAAATGATGCTGTGAAAGTGCTGCACTTAATATGCCAGCAAATTTGGAAAACTCAGCAGTGGTCACAGGACTGGAAAAGGTCAGTTTTCATTCCAATCCCAAAGAAAGGCAATGCCAAAGAATGTTCAAACTACCACACAATTGCACTCATCTCACACGCTAGTGAAGTGATGCTTAGAATTCTCCAAGCCAGGCTTCAGCAATACGTGAACCGTGAACTTCCAGATGGTCAAGCTGGTTTTAGAAAAGGCAGAGGAACCAGAGATCGAATTGCCAACATCTGCTGGATCATCAAAAAAGCAAGAGAGTTCCAGAAAAACATCTATTTCTGCTTTATGACTATGCCAAAGCCTTTGACTGTGTGGATCACAATAAACTGTGGAAAATTCTGAAAGAGATGGGAATACCAGACCACCTGACCCACCTCTTGAGAAACCTATATGCAGGTCAGGAAGCAACAGTTAGAAATGGACATGGAACAACAGACTGGTTCCAGATAGGAAAAGGAGTATGTCAAGGCTGTGTATTGTCACCCTGCTTATTTCACTTATATGCAGAGTTCATCATGAGAAACACTGGGCTGGAGGAACCACAAGCTGGAATCAAGGTTGCCGGGAGAAATATCAATAACCTCAGACATGCAGATGACACCACCCTTATGGCAGTAAGTGAAGAGGAACTAAAAAGCCTCTTGATGAAAATGAAAGAGGAGAGTGAAAAAGTTGGCTTACAGCTCAACATTCAGAAAACTAAGATCATGGCATCCCGTCTGATCACTTCATGGGAAATAGATGGGGAAACAGTGGAAAAAGTGTCAGACTTTATTTTTCTGGGCTCCAAAATCACTGCAGGTGGTGATTGCCACCATGAAATTAAAAGACGCTTACTCCTTGGAAGGAAAGTTATGACCAATCTAGACAGCATATTAAAAAGCAGCGACATTACTTTGTCAACAAAGGTCCATCTAGTCAAGGCTATGGTTTTTCCAGTGGTCATGTATGGATGTGAGAGTTGGACTATAAAGAAAGCTGAGCACCAAAGAATTGATGCTTTTGAACTGTGGTGTTGGAGAAGACTCTTGAGAGTCCCTTTTACTGCAAGGAGATCCAACCAGTCCATCCTAAAGGAGATCAGTCCTGGGTGTTCATTGGAAGGACTGATGTTGAAGCTGAAACTCCAATACTTTGGCCACCTGATGCGAAGAGCTGACTCATTTGAGAAGACCCTGATGCTGGGAAAGATTGAGGGCAGGAGGAGAAGGGGACGACAGGGGATGAGATGGTTGGAGGGCATCACTGACTCAGTGGACATGAGTTTGAGTAAACTCCGGGAGTTGGTGATGGACAGGGAGGCCTGGCATGTTGCAGTTTATGGGGTCGCAAAGAGTCGGACATGACTGAGCGACTGAACTGAACTGACTGTGTATGAGGGTTCTTTCTCTCTGCATCCTCTCTAGCATTTATTGTTTGTGGATTTTTTGGTGATAGCCATTCTAGCTGATGTGAGGTGATAGCTCATAGTTTTTATTTGCATCTCTTTAATAATTAGTGATGTTGAACATTTTTCATGTGCCTCTTGGCCATCTGTACGTCTTCTTCTTTTTTTTTTTAGTAACAAATTTTTTTGATTTCATTATTTTTTTCATAAGTTAATTAATTAATTTTTGGCTGTGCTGAGTCTTTGTTGCTGTGTGGGCTTTCTCTAGCTGTGGGCAGCAGGGGCTATTCTCTACTAATAGTTGCAGTGTGAGGGCTTCCATTGTGGTGGCTTCTCTTCTTGCAAAACTTGGGCTCTAGGGAGCTCGGGCTCAGTAGTTGTGGTGCCTGGGCTTAGTTTCTCTGTTGCCGGCATCTGGGATCTTCCTGGATCAGGTATCAAACCCGTGTCTCCTGCATTGGCAGGCGGGTTCTTTACCACCAAGCCACTAGGGAAACCAGCAATGAAATAGTATGTGGCCATATGAAGGAATAAAATTCTGATGTATGCTACAACATAGATGAACTTTAAAAACAAGATGCTCAGTGAAATGTCAGACAGAAAAGGACAAATAATGTATGATTCTATTTATATGAAATTCCTAGAGCAGTCAAATTCATAGACAGAAAGTAGAATGGTGGTTGCCAAAGGCCGAGGGGAGAAAAAATGGGGAGTTAATGTTTAATGGGGACATAATTTCAGCTTTGCAAGATGAGAAAATGCTGGAGGTGGACGGTGGTGATAGTTATACAATATTGTCAATGTACTTAATGCTGCTGAACTATATGCTCAAGATTGTTACAATGGGACTTCCCTGGTAGTCCAGTGGTTCAGACTCCTCATTTCTAATTTGGAGGGTGCAGGTTCAATCCCTGGTCAGGGAATAAAGATTGCTAAAATGGTAAATTTAATGTTTTATCCCAATTAAAAAGAAATGGGGTGGGGTGGAGAGAAGAGACAGAGGGAAATAAGTCAAGCTGGAGGAGAGAAAAATAGTTTTGCTTTTCTTTTTTTCTGTGGCTCCTATGCATGTGGGATCTTAGTTCTCTGATCATGGATCAAACCTGTACCCCCTGCAATGGAAGCACAGAGTCTTAACTACTGGCCTTCCCTGTTTTTCTTTCTTTCTTTTTGTCTTTTGTTTTCATCTTTTTTCCCCCATTTTTCTTTTGATTGTGAGAAACAGGAGGCTCCAAAGTGAGGACTTGAGAGCCTTCAAAGCTGAGACCCAAGAGTTTCAGCCAAGTGTTGTTACATGTTGCATATTAAAATCACTTTTGTATCCTCTGAGAGATGAAAGTGAAAGGGAGAATTCCTATTGATTCCTTTTGTGGTTTCAGGCTGCACTTCCCCAACACTGCTCTGGGAGTGACTCATCAGGGTCTGTGCCTTTCCTCCTCTCTTCCACCTCTGTTCTTTCATGGAGTGTGCTTTTTAAATTAATGAATTAATTTCTTTCTTTATTTTCGGCTGGGCTGGGTCTTTGTTGCTGCGCGCGGACTTCCTCTAGTTTGTCTAGAGCAGGGGCTACTCTCTAGTTGCAGTGTTTGGGCTTTTCATTGTGGTGGCTTCTCCTGATGAGGAGCACAGACTCTAGAATACAAGGGCTCAATAGTTCTAATGTACAAAGTTAGTTGCCCTGTTGTCTATGGGATCTTCCCAGACCAGGGATTGAACCCCTGTTCCCTGCACTGAAAGGCAGATTATTAACTCCTGGACCACCAGGGAAGTCCTAGTGGAAGGTATTTGATTATATCTTCTGGGTTTGGAGTAGAACCTATGGGAGAAAACAAGGCAAATGCCATGTTTCCCAGCACGATCCTTTCTTTCTTTATTTCTTTCTTCTTCTTCTGCTGCTGCTGCTGCTAAGTCGCTTCAGTCATGTCCAACTCTATGCAGCCCCATAGACGGCAGCCCACCAGGCTTCTCCATCCCTCAGATTCTCCAGGCAAGAATACTGGAGTGGGTTGCCATTTCCTTCTCCAATGAAAGCATGTATGCTAAGTCGCTTCAGTCGTGTCAGACTGTGTGCGACCCAATGGACAGAAGCCCACCAGGTTCCTCTGTCCACAGGATTCTCTAAGCAAGAATACTGGAGTGGGTTGCCATTTCCTTCTCCCTTTTTCTTCTGACTATCTACTTATCTTATTTTGTTGGCTGCGCAGCATAGCGTGCAAGATCTTGGTTCCTCCACCAGGGATTGAATCTGCACCTTCTCCAGTGAAAGTGTGGAGTCTTAACCACTGAAACATCAGGGAAGTCCCAGCACAGTTTTTTCTTGTATTTTACTTTCTTTCAAAAGAAGAAATTAATTTATTTGGGAGAGGGGAAAAGAGGGAGGGAGGGCAATGGAACTTGGAGTTTAGAAAGAACTTTAATTTGTTCATTCATTTGACCAAAGAACAGATAATGATCTGGGAGCTTAAACCACAGTGCTCATTGCCTTCCCGGACACCAGGGTGAGCTCAGAAACTCCTGAGATACAAACAGTGGAGGAGACTTTGGAAGGGCTGAGATTCTTGCAGTAACTGTGAGGGAGAGATACGGGAAGTTCAAGTTATTATGCTGGCATTGATTCCATTTTTAAGCCTGTGTTGTGATGACTTGGGACTTCCCTTGTGGGCCAGACAGTAAAGAATCTGCCAGCAATGCAGGAGACATGGGTTCGATCCTTGGCTCAGGAAGATCCCCTGGGGAAGGGAATGGCTACCCACTCCAGTATTCTTGCCTGGAGAATCCCATGGACAGAAGAGCCTGGTGCGCTACAGTCCATGGGGTCACAAAGAGTGGGACATAACTGAGTAATCAAGCATGGGATAACTTGAAGAAATAATGGCTCTATTTATTTATTTCACTGAAGTAAGGGAACTTCCAAAGTGGCATAGCAGTAAAAGAATCCACCTGTCAATGCAGGAGATGTAAGAGACACATCTTCGATCCCTGGGTCGAGAAGATCCCCTGGTGTAGGAACTGGCAACCCATTCCAGTATTCTTGCCTGGAAAATTCCATGGACAGAGGAACCTGGCAGGCCACAGTCCATAGGATCACAAAGAGTAGGAAACAACTGAGTGAGCACACACACACACTGAATTAAGAAAGATATAGTGATACATAACTGGCAATGTGCCAGGTACTGTTCTAGGCACTGGAGATGCATCTGTGAATAAACTCAGTATTGTTTTTGCCTTCAAGGAGCTTCCCACCCAATGGGTGCTGTTTAGGGAGCCAGGTGTCTGTATCTCTCATTGAACCCTGGGCCCTGGGGGCAGGAATCTTATCTGATTCCTATCAGTGCCCTCACAGCACCCCTGATGAGGCTCTGTTCATAGTGGGTGCACAAGCATACTTCCTGACTAGGTAGTCCTGATGCAGTAATCCTGCTCAGGATGTTAGCATTTAACACATGAACCTTGTTCAGCATGGCACTTCTGTTATATTCAGAAACTAGAAATATGAAGGCATAGGAGGAACTAAAATCACAGACTTTCTTTTTCTAATTTTTTAAAGCATCCTCTCACTCTCTCTTTTTAAAAATTGAAGTATAGTTAATTTACAATATTATGTTAATTTCTGCTAAATCACAGGTTTTCTTTCCTTTTTTTTTTCATTAGACTGGCTATTTTTTTTTTTAAAAGCTGGAGTATAATTGCTTTACAATGTTGTTAGTTTCTTCTGTACAACAAGGTGAATCAGCTATATGTCTACATATATCCCCTCCCTCTTGAGCTTTCATCCCCCCCACCCCTCCACCCCACCCTTCAGGTCATCACAGAGCACCAAGCTGAGTTCCCTGTGCAGTTTCCCACTAGTCATTTATTTTACACATGATACTGTACATGTCAATCCTAATCTCCCAATTCATCCCACCCTCCCCTTCCCCCTCAACACATGTCCACATGTCTGTTCTCTGCATCTGTTCTCTTCCTGCCCTGGTTCAAATAGGTTCAGCCATACCATTTTTCTAGATCCCACATATATGTGTTAATATACAATATTTGTTTTTCTCTTTCTGACTTCCTTCACTCTGTATGACAGACTAGGTCCATCCATGTCTCTACGAATGACCCAACTTTGTTCTTCACAGGCTTTCTTAAAGCTAGCAAAGTAAGAGTTTTACTTTGGGGAGTATTTTTGTTACTTTTGTGTTCATGAATTAATTTCTGTGTGCGAAAATGCTTGTATCAGGTATTTTTATATAGCAAACAACATAGAACTTGATTCAAACGGACTTAAAAAAAGAAAATTTGGGGCTCATGTAACTGAAAAGTCCAGAAATAGATCAAGTAGTTGAAGGCAAAGCTTGATCCAGAATCTCAAATCATATCACCAAGATCTGGCTCTTCTCCCTTCCTGTCCTCTGCTTTCTGGGTGTCACAGTCTCACCACACACTGTCTGGGAAAGGAGTAGGGCTCCGCTGGAAGCTCTGGTGGTGTTCAGAAGAAGACTTTCTTCTCTGAAACCACAGCAAATATCTCATATTGTATGTGTGAGTTCAGTTGCTAAGTTATGCCTGACTCTTTGTGACTCCGTGGACTGTAGCCAGCCAGGCTCCTCTGTCCATGGGATTTCCCAGGCAAGAATACTGGTGTGGGTTGCCACTCCCTTCTCCAGGAGATCTTCACACCCAAGGATCGAATGCATGTCTCCTGCATTGCAGGCGGATTCTTTACCACTGAGCCACTTGGGAAGCAAGGTTGAAATTGGGATACATCCCATCCCTGAGCCCATCACTGTGCCATGAAATGGGACACAGTGATTGGTTGGGAAGAGTCAGGCTCTGTCCTGGCAGATGACTGAAGTGACGGGGGACAGGGCCCTTAAATTAATGATAGTGACACAAAAGGAAGACAGCAGATACAGGGAGGAAACCCTGATAACTGTATTTCTTCACATATCAGGAGCCTCAAGCTCAGGAAATTATGACCATGGAACTCCAAAGCTTAGTGATTTAAGATCACAGAGGTCTGTTTCATGTTCAAGTTCATGTGCATGGTGGGTGGCCAGGGGCTAGCTTATCACAGCCCTCCCTGGGGTACAGGCTGACACAGAGCACCATCTTGAACGTTTTCACTCACCATGCCAGGAAAAGAGAACCCTGAGGATTTCACACTGGCTGGCAGATGCTCCAGCTCAGAAAGGAACACACTTGACCTCTTGTTGTTGTTGTTGAGTCACTAAATTGTATCCAGCTCTTGATATCTCCATGGATTGCAGCATGCCAGGCTCCCCTGTCCTTCATTATCTCCCAGAGTTTGCTCAAACTCATGTTCATTGAGCTTGTGATGCCATCCAACCATCTCACCCTCTGTAGCTACCTTCTCCTCCTGCCCTCAATCTTTCCCAGCATCAGGGTCTTTTCCAATGAGGGTCCCTTCGCATCAGTTGGCCAAAGTATTAGGGCTTCAGCTTCAGCAACAGTCCTTCCAATGAATACTAAGGGTTGATTTTCTTAAGAATTGACTGGTTTGATTTCCCTGCAGTCCAAGGCACTCTCAAGAGTCTTTCCCAGCACCACAATTTGAAAGCAACAGTTCTTTGGCACTAAGCTTTCTTTATGGTCTGATTCTCACATTCATACATGACTACTGGAAAAACCATAAATTTGACTATATGGACATTTGTGGCAAAGTGATGTCTCTGCTTTTCAATATGCTGCCTAGGTTTGTTATAGCTTTTCTTCCAAGGAGCAAGCATCTATTAATTTCATGGCTGCAGTCACCATCTGCAGTGATCTTGGAGCCCAAGAAAATAGATGTGAGAGTAGGACCATAAAGAAGGCTGAGCACCAAAGAATTAATACTTTCAAATTGTGGTGCTGGAGAAGACTCTTGAGAGTCCCTTGGACAGCAAGGAGATCAAACCAGTCAATCCTAAAGGAAACCAACCCTGAATATTCATTAGAATGACTGTTGTGAAACTGAAGCTCCAATACTTTGGCCACCTGATGGGAAGAGCCAACTCATTGGAAAAGACCCTGATGCTGGGAAAGATTGAGGGCAGGAGGAGAAGGGGGTGACAAAGGATGAGATGGCTGGATGGCATCACAGGCTCAATGAACATGAGTTTGAGCAAACTGGGAGGTAGTGAAGGACAAGGAAGCCTGATGTGCTTAGTCCATGGGTAACAAAGAGTCAGATACGACCTAGCAACTGAACAACAACAACTAGTAAGAGGGTCCTGAAGACAATGCTCCATTGGTCAGGGGCTTCTGGGAGCAAAATGGAGACAGATTAATGAAGGACTTTGACTGAGAGGCTGCGCTGTCAACCCCACTGGCTCAGATGGACAGGGGAAGCGGTGCAAAGGATGAGCATTCATCCTTCTAAGATAATTTATCACCTCTAACACTGATCTACTCTTCAAAACTTCAGCCACATGCTTGTTGACCACAGAGTTGACAGTTTAAACCACAGGGTTATGAAGACAAAATTATGTGTGTGTGTGTGTGTGTACCACACTTTCAGGGTCCACTGAAGACATAGAGGACACAGTGCAGGTCCAGAGAAGCCTGTCTTTGGCAGAGTTCTTTAGACCCTACCCACTTCTCCTCTCTTCTCTGGGAGGACTACTGGGATTATGAAAGTTGGGTCAGTCAGTGTTCAATGCCGGAAGGAGAAAAACCCCAGGTAGTTTGAGAGTAGGGGACTTAACACAGGGATTTGGGTCCTTAAAAATGGTTGTGGGACTGAAGAAGCAGGTTCTAAAATGGGCTTCAAGGAATACTCCTGGAACTTTAAGAACTTGCCCTCAACAATTGTTTCTGAAGACAATTTCAAGCTGGTTCTACAGCTCAGAGTTCAAGAATACACATCCAAAAGTGCCATCCAGGGACTGGAAAGCCAATTTAAGAAGACTTCTGGTACTGGAAATGCTCCTGCCCCCAAATGTCACACTTCCATGACCTTGCTTGCCAGCAGCCAAAATAGTCAAAATAGAATAGAGATGGTCTTGGGGTCAGCCTCCCAAATCCACGTCAGTGCATATAATTGTAGACATGGTTTCTCATTCAGACCCAAGTTGCAATGAATTCTGGTAAGTGTTGGTGTAACTTTCCAACCTCAGAGAAGGTGAGAGAAGCTAACCATAATAACCACCCAAAGGTGTCTTTGTCTGGTTTTTCTCTCTCACATTTATATTTTGAGTGGTAAGCTGCTGCTGAGTGGTTTAAAAGTTTGTTTTGTTTTTAACTGAAATAGAGTTGATATGGGCTTCCCTGGTGGCTCAGATGGTGAAAAATCTACCTTTAATGCACAAAACCCAGGTTTGATCCCTATGTTGGGAGGATCCTGTGGAGAAGGAAATGGCTACCCACTCCAATATTCTTGCCTGGAGAATCCCATGGACAGAGGAGCCTGGTGGGCTACAGTCCATGGGTCACAAAGAGCTGTGCGCGACTGAATGGCTAACACTTTCACTTTGTCACAACTGGTATACAGTGTTTCAGGTATATAGCGATGACTGTTATACATGTACATAGAGATCTATTGTTTCAGATTCTTTTTGGTAATAGGTTATTACAAGATATTGAATATAAATCCTTGTGCTATACTGTTGGTCGGAGAAGGAAATGGCAACCCACTCCAGTATTCTTGCCTGGAAAATTCCATGGACTGGGGAGCCTGGTAGGCTACAGTCCATGGGGTCACAAAGAGTGGGACACGACTGAGTGACTTCACTTTCTTTCTTTCTATAGTTCCTTTTGGAGAGGGAAATGGCAACCCACTCCAGTGTTCTTGCCTGGAGAACACTGTTCTCCCCATGGGCAGAGGGGCCTGGTGGGCTGCAGTCTATGGGTTGCAAGGAGTCAGATACGACTAAGTAACTAATAGATACACACACACACACATACTGTAGGTCACTGATAATATTTTTGATTAAAATGTTTATATAGGCTTGTATGCTTAGTTTGCAGTGAATCTCATATTTACATAACAATTTGCATTCAGTAGTTTTCCGGCTAACACAAATATAAGTATATCCCAAAATTAACCCATTTAACTTTAATAAAGTTAAAACTTGACAAAATTAACTCATTTAACTCATTACAAATTATCACTTGTAATATACAATGTTCCTGAACAGGTATAAATTGTTTCTTGGAATTATCATGTTTTGAATGTTTTAATGAATAGTATCACAGTCCTAAAATATGCATTATGAAAAAGTATGAAAGTTAGAGGGGAAAAGCTACAGTTCAGTTCATTGTTGTATGTCCTGTGTCTTCATTCTAACTCACTTAAAAATTATGATTTTGTTGCAGTTGTAAGTTTTGATTAGCTTTAATATTAAAGCTAAGTTGTTAAAATATAAAAGAATTATTATTGACTTTTCAATTTGCTCAAGATTATGAATTATAAGTGAACAGAGCAGCGTTTCCAGTTGACAAATGGAACTGCAAATGATGTTTTCTTTCTCTCTCTCTCTTTTTGTTTTTTGAATGTTCTGGGTCACCGTTGAAATGTGTGGTTTTTTCTTTTTCTTTTTTTTTCTAGTTGTGTTGCTCAGGCTTCTCTTATTGTGGAGCATGGGCTCTAGAGGGCTCAGGCTCAGTAGTTGTGGCCCAAGGACTTAGTTGCCCTGCAGACCGTGGGATCTTAGTTCCCTGACCAGGGATTGAACCCACATCCTCTGCACTGGAAGACAAATTGGAAGACAAATTATTAACTACTGGACCATCAGGAAAGTCCAGTATGATGTCTCTTCAATTAAGCTTGTGACAATTAAACCAAGCAACTGTAGCAGTAAGAAAATTATTGACAATGTAGAACCAAGGAATGTTCCTCTTCAAATATGCTGGAGTCTGTACTTTCAGTAAAAAGATGACTATCTGAAGTAGTACAGATGGTTACCAGGTACCAAGAAAACAGATAATAAGCTTGGACAAGAGTATTTTTTAGAGCTCACATTATAATTGGAGAGGGATAAAAAGGGAAAAGAGAGAATAGTCATCATTCATACAGGAAGTTATCCTCAATAGCCTGTCCAAGGATCATAACTTCTGATCAGAGGTTATAAGTCATAGATAAAGTTATCATCATGGAAAATGACAGGCAGTAGCCTTGAATGCTGACAAAGACTAAACAAACTGTGTCTTCAGATTTTAATACATAATTGGAGCTCCCAAAAACAATCAAGAACTAAATAAAATAAAATTTTATTTAGAGCCCTCTAGAACCAAATAGAAAAATCAAGGCTATGGTTTTTTTTCCAGTAGTCATGTATGAATGTGAGAGATGGACTATAAAGAAAGCTGAGTACTGAAGAATTGATGCTTTTGAACTGTGGTGTTGGAGAAGACTCTTGAGAGTCCCTTGGACTGCAAGGAAATCCAGCCAGTCCATCCGAAAGGAGATCAGTCCTGGGTGTTCATTGGAAGGACTGATGTTGAAGCTGAAACTCCAATACTTTGGCCTCCTGATGCGAAGAGCTGACTCATTTGAGAAGACCCTGATGCTGGGAAAGATTGAGGGCAGGAGGAGAAAGGGACAACAGAGGATGAGCTGGTTGAATGGCATCACCGACTCAATGGAGATGGGTTTGGGTGGACTCCGGGAGTTGGTGATGGACAGGGAGGCCTGGCGTGCTACGGTTCATGGGGTCGCAAAGAGCCGGACATGACTGAGCGACTGAACTGAACTGACTGAATGCTTAAAAGTACAAAATCCCTATTTTGCCCTCTCCCCACATCGTGCTTCTGGCAGCCACTGATCTATTCTCTGTTTCTATGAGTTCTGTTTTTTTGTTTTCTTTTGTTTCCTTTTTAGATTCCACATGTAAGCGAGATCTTGTTGTTTTAATTGTAGTCATTTTGATGCCATCATTTCGTGGTAGTTTTAATATAGAACTCATAAGTTACAGTGTTTAACACTTTTTCAAATATTTATTGGCTATTCTTCCTTTATGAAGTGACTGTTCAAATAATGTGCTTGTTTAAAAGAATCAGAGTATTTTGCTATTATTATTGATGCAGTACTTGCTGTGATAAAGAACCTATGAACAGACCCACATTTATACAGCCATTTGATTTCTGACCCAGATGTCAAAGCAATTCAACGGGAAAATAAAAATCTTTTCACCAAATTGATCTGAAGCAACAGAACTTCAACCCAGCTCATTTGAGATGAATCATAGACCTAAATGTAGAAAACTATAAAACTCCTAGAAGAAACAAGAGGATATCTTCATGACACTGGGGAAAAACAAAGATTTTTTGAAGATTGACTTGCAATGGGCTGGTCCATGGGACCCCACGACCAGACACAGATAGGACTTGTGGACTTGTGCTAGGTTCTTGTCACATGGGACTCCAGGGCCCTTTGTTCATACCTCTTAACACCCCAGAAATGGGCTTACTGGAATATCTGATCTTGCTGAATTCCCCAAATATATTTGTATATGTGTGTATTTACTGGTATATGTATTTACTGAATACAGCAAAGAAAGACATGAGTCACCTTCCTGGGCTTTTCACCCTTCACTAATGTGGTCTCCACATATAAGCCATGGTCTTCTCATGTGGTTAGAAAAGAGGAGGCTTATGGGTGGGTGTTGGGGGTAGTACCTGACCTGTTGGCCATAGGGGAAGCAGCTCTAGTCAGTGTGGACTGGGGAGGAACCTGGACTTTGGGGTTTGAGTTCAAATCCCCAGACCTATTGGATTTGAGCTGTGTGTCCTTGGAAAATTCACTGGACCTCTCTGAGTCCTGGTTTCCTTATATGAGGTGAACCAATTTGACATCAGATGACTATATGGACTTAGGAATTAAGGACGGATCAGACAGCAGAAGCCAGGTGGTGCTTGTGGTAAAGAACCTGCCTGCCAATTCAAGAGACGTAAGAGTGTCAGGTTCAATCCCTGGTCTGGAAAGACTCCACCTGCAGGGGGCAGCTAAGCCAGTGTGCCACAATTACTGAACCCGTGCCCTAGAGCCTATGCTCCTCAGCAAGAGAAGCCACTGAAATGAGAAACCCATGCCCTAGGCTTTGTTTGCCGCAACTAGAGAAAGCCCACATGCAGCAATGGACACCCAGTGCGGTCAAAAAATTTAAAAGAAAATTTAAAGAAAGCTACTTAAAAACCATTTTATGGTATAAAATTATACATAAACATATATTTATCTATAAATATATGCATTTAAAGGTGTAAATGGGTATTTCTGTAAATCTTTTATAATTAATTTCCAGTTTTATTGAGATATAATTGACATATAGCATTATGTAACTTTAAGGTATACAACATAATGAGCTGACTTACATTCATCATAAAATTATTATCACAACAGGTTAGTGAATATCCATCATATCATATAAATACAACAATAAATAAATAGGAAAAACTTTTTTATTTGTAATAAGAGCTCTTAGGATTTACTATCTTCACAATTTTCATTTATAATGCACATCAGCATTCATTATCTTTATCAGATTGTACCTTACATCCCTAATATTTGCTTATCTTATAACTGGACATTTGTACCTTCTGACCATCTTTACCCAATCCCACCCCTTACCCTTCCACCCCAGCCTCTGGTAACCACAAATCTAATCTCTTTTTACTAAGAGTTACTTAGTTACTAAGTACTTAGTTTACTAAGTTACTTACTAAGTACTTACTAAGTTACTTACTTTACTAAGTACTTAGTTACAAAGTTACTTAGTTTACTAAGAGTTACTAAGAGTTACTAAGAGTTTGATTTTAAAGTATAATTGACTACAACACTATGTTAGCAGAGTTCCAAAGAATAGCAAGGAGAGATAAGAAAGCCTTCCTTAGAGATCAGTGCAAAGAAATAGAAGAAAACAATACAATGGGAAAGACTATAGATCTCTTCAAGAAAATTAGAGATACCAAGGGAACATATCATGCAAAGATGGGCTCAATAAAGGACAGAAATGGTAGGGACCTAACAGAAGCAGAAGAAATTAAGAAGAGGTGGTAAAAATACACAGATGAACTGTACAAAAAAGAACTTCATGACTCAAATAATCACAATGGTGTGACTACTCACCTAGAGCCAGACATCCTGGAATGTGAAGTCAAGTGGGCCTTAGGAAGTATCACTACAAACAAAGCTAGTGGGGGTGATGGAATTCCAGTTGAGCTATTTCAAATCCTGGAAGATGATGCTGTGAAAGTGCTGCACTCAATATGTCAGCAAATTTGCAAAACTCAGCAGTGGCCACAGGACTGGAAAAGATCAGTTTTCATTCCAATCCCAAAGAAAGGCAATGCCAAAGAATGTTCAAACTACCACACAATTGCACTCATCTCACATGCTAGTAATGCTCAAAATTCTCCAAGCCAGGCTTCAACAATACATGAACCGTGAACTTCCAGATGGTCAAGCTGGATTTAGAGAAGGCAGAGGAACCAAAGATCAATTTGCCAACATCTTCTGGATCATCAAAAAAGCAAGAGCATTCCAGAAAAACATCTATTTCTGCTTTATTGACTATACCAAAGCCTTTGACTGTGTGGATCACAATAAACTGTGGAAAATGCTGAAGGAGATGGGAATACCAGACCACCTGACCCACCTCTTGAGAAATCTGTAGGCAGGTCAGGAAGCAACAGTTAGAACTGGACATGGAACAACAGACTGGTTCCAAATAGGAAAAGGAGTATGTCAAGGCTGTGTATTGTCACCCTGCTTATTTCACTTATATGCAGAGTTCATCATGAGAAATGCTGGGATGGAAGAAGCACAAGCTGGAATCAAGATTGCTGGGAGAAATATCAATAACCTCAGATATTCAGATGACACCACCCTTATGGCAGAAAGTGTAGAAGAACTAAAGAGCCTCTTGATGAAAGTGAAAGAAGAGAGTGAAAAAGTTGGCTTAAAGCTTAACATTCAGAAAACAAAGATCATGGCATCTGGTCCCATTACTTCATGGCAAATAGTTGGGGAAACAGTGGAAACAGTGGCTGACTTTATTTTTCTGGGCTCCAAAATCACTGCAGATGGTGACTGCCACCATGAAATTAGAAGACACTTACTCCTTGGAAGGAAAGTTATGACCAACCTAGACAGCATATTAAAAAGCAGAGACATTACTTTGCCAACAAAGGTCCGTCTAGTCAAGGCTATTGTTTTTCCAGTGGTCTTGTATGGATGTGAGAGTTGGACTATAAAGAAAGCTGAGCACCAAAGAGTTGATGCTTTTGAACTATGGTGTTGGAGAAGACTCTTGAGAGTCCCTTTTACTGCAAGGAGATCCAACCAGTCCATCCTAAAGGACATCAGTCCTGGGTGTTCATTGGAAGGACTGATGTTGAAGCTGAAACTCCAATACTTTGGCCACCTGATGCGAAGAGCTGACTCATTTGAGAAGACCCTGATGCTGGGAAAGATTGAAGGTGGGAGAAGGGGATGACAGAGGATGAGATGGTTGGATGGCATCACCAACTCAGTGGACACTGAGTAAATTCCAGGAGTTGGTGATGGACAGGGAGGCCTGATGTGCTGCAGTCCATGGGGTTGCAAAGAGTCGGACACGACTGAGTGGCTGGACTGAACCGATCATAGAGATTCAATATTTCTACAAATTTCAGGATGATCCCCACTATGAGTGTAGTGTCATCTGTCATCTGTCAATATTCCTATAAATCTGCTTGGTGAACTTATAAGTAGTCTCATTTATTGTTTCTTTCTTATCTGATTAAAATGTTTTCAATAAAAAATAAAAATAAGAGATCAAAAGTGCTGAAAATGCTTAAATTCCTTGCTCTTTAGTGTGACATTCAGTGGCTTCCATACGGGTAGGAATAAAGATGATGTGTTTCTATGTGTGTGTGTGTGAATTCAGAGTATTTGAAAGTGTGTGGCTGTGAATTAGTGTGAATATATGTGAATATGTGGGTGTCCGGGAGGGTGTGTGTGAGTGTGTCAATTTGTGAGTGCTTTGGAGAGTGTGTGACTGTGAGTTCGTGTAACCCTGTGTAAGTGTGTGACTTGAGTTAGTGTGAGTGTGTCTGCTTCCCTGGGGTTGGGGTGAACAACCTGAAAGGATTCAGGGGCTCCCCATCCTTCTCAGTTCAGCCCAATTCATCGTAGGCTGCAGCACTGTGAGTGTTTCCCCCATTCTCGACTCTTCAAGAGAAAAAGAAGTGACAGTGAGGAGGACCCCAACTCTTCTCCTCACAGAGAGGACAGTCAGGGTCCTGTCCCCCACTGTCACTCACAGTTGCAGACACTCAGTCACCATCTGCGGTGGCGCATGTCTGTCTGTCTGTTTCTTGTTTTCATGAAGATTGCTGCTTGGGCCCCAGAAGCTGCTAGGCCAGTGACCTTCCTGGTAACACAGGCCTGAGAAGGTGGCTGAATCAGCTACCATCGCTCAGTCCTCAAATCCTTCTTGATCAAATGATTTTGTGGCCAAAGTTGTTGGGAAGGCTGAGAACTCAGCTCAGGATCCACAGCCCACCCTGTCTTGGTAACGGTGCTCAGAAGTCCCATGGGAAGCGCTTAAACCTGTGGAATCTTCTAGCCCTGCATTTTCACATGAGAATTGGAGCCCTGCCTCCCACTCCCCTTGACAGCACCTGTTAATCTCCCACAGATCCAGCATTTACAGAACCCATGTTGGGGTTATCCTCTAGTTCACGTTAACAGCCTATATGTGCCAGCACATCTCAGGCTACCAAGCTTCCTCAGACACACAAACATGCCCCCTTGGGGCCCTTCGTGGAGACAACACTAAATATATTTTTACAGAGAAGGGACCAGGGCAGCTAAGAGATGGAGTATCTTGCTTAAGGCACCCGCAGTTCATAAGAGGCTAGCCTGCCTTGGGACTCCATCCTTCTTCTTCTCAGCAGAAGCTCAATGGAGAGCTTGGCCTTGCATGGGTTCAGGAAACATGAAACATTTTAATATTTTATTTATATTTATTTTAATTTATTTGCCTGTGCTGGGTCTTAGTTGGAGCATGTGGGATCTAGTTCCCTGACCAGGGCTCAAACCTGCCCCCTCTGCATTGGGACCATAGACTCTTAGCCACTGGACCACCAGGGAAGTCCCAACATACAACATTTTAGAGGAAGAGGCTCAACTGATGCTTGAAACTCAGACATTGATGGGATTCCTAGGGAGGTGGGAAGAGGTGGCTTATTAGAGATAACACTAAAGGGGGGTTGGGATTCCCCCATAATTTGGAGGTAAAGAATCCATCTGCAATGCAGGAGATGCAGGAGATGCAGGCTTGATCCCTGGGTTGGGAAGATCCCCTGGAGGAGGCCATGACAACCCACTCCAGAATTCTTGCCTGGAGAATCCCATGGACAGAGGAGCCTGGCAGGCTACAGTCCATGGGGTCACAGAGAGTCGGACACGACTGAAGCTACTAAGCACACATGCAAAGGGGGATTGGGGAGTGTGAGGTGCCGAAGGGGGTGCTAATTTGTCCTGGCTGGACACCACTGCCACTTCAGCAGCTGGAGGTGAAAGGCCTGAAGGAGACAGAAGGGGAGTTCTGTCCCTACCAGTGCCTCCTGTCAGCCTTGTGGCTCCTGTCAGTCCCTCCTGTTCACTCAATTTTCTCATCTGAACCATGGAGAAGTTGACTTAAGGTTGTCAGACAAACTACGGCATGCCCAGTTTAATTTGAATTTCAGATAAACAACAAATACTTTTCAGTGTAAGTATATTCCATGCAATATTTGGGACATGTGGATACTAAGAAATTAATTTTATCTAATATTCAAATTTAACTGGGTAGCCTGTATTTTTCTTATAGATGAGGGCCAATGGCCTTTATGACACAGATGACTATTCAGAGGCCCAGAAGTTGGGACCAGACCCCTGGCTGGGGCTCCCGTCCTTCCCACTGGCTCTCTCTGTCCATCAGCCAGGTCACTGCCAGGCTGGGCTGAACCTGGCTCTGAGGGAAAGGCCCGGGCTCCTTGGTGATGGTGAGAAGGCTGGTGTGGGTCTAGGGGATCTGAGGTGCCCATGGAGCTCATGATCAGGGTCCATGAAACCCGAGAATGCAGAGCTGGAAGGAGGCGCTGTCAGGATCTACCCTGAGGGCAGCTTTTTCTACATCTGAATCATGTAGTTCTACATTGGCTTAAATGGCTGGAGGGAGACCTGGGAAATGAGGAGAAGGATGACGTAGCAACACCAGCCCAGACCTCTGGGGTGGGAGGAAGAGATAAGGCAGAGGATACTCACCTGGCCAAGGGCTCTACCCGACCCCTCAGTAGTGGGGACTTCTCCCATTACCACATCAGGGCAGGGTGGGCATCATGGTGGCCAATGCTCTCCATCAACACCAGCTCAGCTCAGAAAGTTCTAGTACTGGGCAGAGGGGGTGGAGAGGGGTGTGTGGAAGCTCTGATGTACACTCCTCCCCCCACTTCTCCACAGACTGGCACTGGTGTTTGTGGTAAACCCAGTGACACGGGAGGTGGCTGATAAGAGGGAAAGGACCATGCCCGGTCAGATTGCCAGGTTCCCAGCCTCTATAAAACAGGCTGTGGAGGGAGCCTGGGCAGCTGCCCACCATGACCTCTTGGGCTGTCCTGCTCATCGCCTCAGTGCTCCTGGTCGCCCCAGGTGAGGACGTTCCCCTCAGGGTAGATCCCGACAGCTGCTTCTCCTCCCGGCTCTGCTTTCTCAGGCTTTGTGGACCCAAGCATGAGCTCCAAGGTCACCTCAGGCCCCATAGTCTTCTCACCATCACCACAGAGGCTGGGCCTTACCCTCAGAGCCAGGTTCAGCCCAGCCTGGCAGTGACGTGGGCAATGGGGAGAGAGAGCCAGTGGGAAGGAAGGGAGCCCCAGCCAGGGGTCTGATCCCAATTCTACTGTTCAGGCTGTGGGGCCCCCGGGGATCCCTTTCCCTTCCTGGGCCTCTGGCTCTTTGTCTGTGTCATGAAGATCACTCACCCACCGGTGGGTCTGAGGGTTCTTCTGGCCCACAATGGCCATGGTGATGACAGGGCATCTGAGTGAATGGGGACCTCTCACTGTTCCAGACTCACTCCCTTGTTCCCATGCCTCCTCTCTCCCAGTTCCCCAGGCTCACTGTAAGTTCTAAGGGCTTAGCTGAGTGTAAGGACCCTTCTGGAGGGGAGAGCGGGTTGGACTGGACCACCTGACATGAAGTGTTCTTTTTTTTTTGAGGAAAGAGAAAAAGAGAAACAATCCCTTGAAGGAATATGAGGGAAGTTTCCTTTTACATGGGCCCCAGATCTCTGTGTGTGTGTGTGTGTGAGAGAGAGAGAGACAAAGAGAGACAGAGACAGACAGACAAGAAAGAGAGACAGAGAAACAGAGAGGGTGGTGCAACGGTAATGCTTGGGGGGACTTATCCTCTTTGCTCTCCAAGGAACCTGAGAGCATGTGTTTCTCCTGACAGTGGATCAGAGCAGCCCCAGGGCAGAGCAGGGTAGGAGGGCCCCTGGACTCCTCACAAGGCTACCTCCCTGTCCTGGGTGCCAGCTGCCTCCTGGGCTCTCTCTGGCTGGGAGAAGTGACTTCTCCTCTCCCTCTGTCTGTGGAGGGCTGCTGATACTGTTTCTTCCCCAGGGCTGGCCTTTTCCAGTCTGACCCCTGAGCACCATGACCAGGCAACAGCCCATCTGTGCAATGGAAATGAGTTGTGCCAGGGCCTGTCCCCGGAGGATCCCCAGGTACACGGATGGCTTCCTGCTGCCCACCCACCATCCCTCTCCTTCCTCTTCTCCCTGGGCAGCACCAGGGGCGAGGGCCTGGAGACTGAACTGGCCAGGGGGTGGGGAGGCAGGGCTGGGAGCTGAAGATGCTGGTTTTGTTCACACTGGTAGCTGACTGTGGGGTGGGGGCTACACTGGTGGCTGGGCCCTCCCCAAGGGCCTCCTCCTTGTCTGGTGGTAGAACAGAAGAGGGGCAGATGTTGGGATGGGAATGGTGCTGTGGGTGTGGGGCAGGTCGTGGTGTCTCTCAGCCCCTCTAAGACAGGCAGAGATGGGCAGGGGCCAGCCAGTCTGGCTCAGGTCCTCATATGGACAGACAGATCATGGGTCGTCCTACTGGCCTTGAAAGGTCCCCTTCCTGGTGCTCTTCTGAGGTTGGGATGTCCAAGAGACCACTCTGAGGGACTTCCTTTCCTAACAGGGTGACCTGGTGCTCCAAAGAGAGGAGCTGAACCTAATCTGTGGTTATTGTCAGAAGATAATGCAGATGTTGAAGGACATGGTGGGAAATAATCCCAGCAAGGTGAGACCGGAGGCTTGTGGAGCCTGGTGGGTGGAGTGGTGCCCCCAAGAGGGGTGGGGAGGGTGAGGGATGGTGAAGAGGGATGCCAGAATGGCTGAGGTTCTGTGGGCCCCTCAAATGTGGGCCAGTGGACTTTGGAGAATTCCCTCAACTTGTGGCATTCTGGGAGTGTGAAAGTGGGAGGAAAGGGTGTGTGGTTTCCATCAAGTTCTTGAAGGGAACTTATCCCCAGAGAAGGTAGGGACCTCCCATTCATGTCCAGGATAGGGCTCTGGAGGTTGGTTCCAGATCAAGCCTGAGTCAGGAAAGGTAAGTCCCAGGTTCTCCACATCCGAGCTGTATGGCTTGGACAAGTCGTAAACACTTTGTGAGCCTCAGTTTTCTTATCTGTGGAATGGGATGGACAAGAACCCCAAGTTGCCTAGGACTTTTTTTAAACAGATGATTTTATTCATGTATTTATTTGACTGTGCTGGGTCTTGGTTGCCTCTTAGACTTTCTCTCTAGTTGCTCTGAGCGGGGCTACTCTGTCATTGGGGTTCTCAGGCTTCTCACTGGGTGACTCCTCCTGTTGCGAAGCACTGGCTCTCAGCACGTGGATTTGAGGATTTGAGACACGTGGGCTCAGTAGTTGAGGCTCCTGGGCTCTAGAGCACAGCCTCAGTGGTTGTGGCACATCCGCTTCCTTGCTCCCCAGCGTGTGGGGTCTTCCTGCACCACAGATCCTCTCCTGTACTGGCAGGCTGATTCTTCACCATGAGCCACCAGGGAAATCCTGCCTAGGCCTTTTAAAGGAGCTGAAAAGTGGGATGTATTGTACTTAGCTTCAAGTGAATGCTTAAGAAGTGGATGTATCATCACAAGAATCATAGTTTCACTCTCCCCCTGACCCCCCTGCCGCCCTTAGTTCCCTCAACCTGCTCAGCCCTCTGCCTTCATCCTGGGATCCTCAGATTTATCCTCTTCCACTGGGGTGGCAGGATAAGATATTCCAAAATCAATGAACCAAGGCTCCAAGCTCAGATCCCCTCCTAACCCACCGCACCCCCTCACACCCCACCCCAGCAGATGGAGACCCCAGTCAGGCCCTGGACCCAGAAGCTATGTAGGCAGAGCCTTTAAAGTGGGTCTGGGCACCACTCTCCACCCAGAAGACAGGGCCTGGGTATAAAGGAACTGAGACTCGGCAGGACCAATTGTCTTTTCGGGAGCCCCTGCTGGTCAGGCTCGGGCCAGGACTCAGGGATGTGGAGTAGGAGCTGAGCCCTGTCTCTCCAGTCCCCGCTCCGGTGGCCACCAGGCACCAGCTCCCTGGCCAGTGGTCCCATTGCAAGACCCGCCCGGGGACAAGGCTACCAAGGCCTGCAGAAAGGCAAAGCCAGGCAGGGTTCACCTGAGGCCCGTTTCCCACCACGGTGCTGCCGCTCCAGAATGTCATCATCCATGCGACCTCCAAGGTGTGCAACAAGATGGGGCTGCTGAGCATCCTGTGCAAGATGATCATGAAGAACTTTCTCCATCGCATCTGTCAGGACATCTTGGCTAGGAAGAAGCCTCAGGCCATCTGTGTGGACATCAAGCTGTGCAAGGGCAAGGCAGGTACGTGCAGAGGCAACAGCAGGGAGTTATTTCCTGACAGCCTCCCCATGAATGTGCAATAGAGTTAAAAACACAGGAAGGCACCTGTCAGAGAGAACTTCCTAAACAGCTCACACCTGCCCCTTCCAGCCTTCTTGTCATATGACACATCACTCCAACCACTCCCAACAGGGACAGCATGGAGCAGCTGGGTAGGTGGACTTTGGCTCCTACCAGAGTCCTTTCTCAAACATTTGAGAAAAACTCCTAACAGCCTGAGGCAACCTCCCCCTGCCCCTCCCCACACTCCCGCAAACAGTTCTGGAGTAAAATCAGGTCCCCATTTCTCCTCAGTTGTGTGACCTTGGGCAAGTGACTTAACCTCTTTGAGCTTCAGTTTTCTCACTCGTGAAAGGGGGATAATGACTCCTGTTTCTGAGGCTGGGGTGAGGATTGAATAAGACCATCATGTATGATGAGGTTGACACCAAGGAAATGGCCTGAGACTAAGATACTGGAGACATCAGAGCCCTGATTGAACTCCAACCTCCCATCCCAGACCTGATCCCAGAATGGGAGCTGAGGCCACATCCTTCTCCATGACATAGGGGCCTAAGAGCTGGGACGGAGGAATCTCATGGGGTGGGGGGAGGGCTAGGGCTACCCAGGCCATGCCTGGAAATTTCAGACAATGGCTACAAGAGATGGGCCAGGGAAGGGGTCCTCAGTTCGGGTCTGGCAGCTCATCCACTCTCACTGATGCTTTGTGGCCTGATGCTTGCAGATCGCCCATTAGTATGAGGTCCCCATCATTTCCTGTGGCTTTTATCTTCAAAGCCCCACCACCCACACAGGCTCCTGAAGGGCTTCCAGGAGGGGACACTGCTTGTGTACCTCAAGGATAGGTGGCTCTGAGTCTCCATCCCCTCTAGAGACCCCACACACCTGCCCATTGCTGTCTCTTCTCTCCACACCAGGTCTCATCTGAGCCCCTGGGCCCCCCAACCCCACCCTGGGGAAGAAGCACAGAAACTCCAGCATCCTCAGTCGGCTCCTTCCTTCCTGAATCCAGGAGTCTTCCCTCTAGTTTCTCTCATCTAACTCCTTCCACTGCCTTCCCCCCTCAGGAGAATAAAATATCAAGCAAGAATTTTTGCAGCTTCTTTTCCTTTGCTGGGTTTCAGAGGAGGGGCATGCTCATCTGACTCATGAGTTCATTCAATAAACATGCTGTATGTCCACCTGTGATTTTAGATACTAGGGATTTAGTGGTGAACAAGACAACTTAGCAGCTCTCACACATGTAGTCATGAAATACTTATTGTGCTGCATGTCACTCCAAGAACCTGGAGTACACCATGAATATACCACCAGGAGCTCTCAGACCAGCTGGGGAAAACAGCCAGGTTAGGGTTTTGTTGTTCAGTTGATCAGTTGTGTTTGACTCTTTGCCACTGCATGGACTGCAGCATGCCAGGCTTCCCTGTCCTTCACTGTATTCTTGAGCTTGCTCAACTCATATCCATTGAATCAGTGATGTCATCCAACCATCTCATCCTCTGTCATCCCCTTCTCCTCCTGCCTTCAGTCTTTCCCAGCATCAGGGTCTTTTCTAATGAGTTGGCTCTTTGCATCAGGTGGTCAAAGTATTAGAGCTTCAGCTTCAGCATCAGTCCTTCCAATGAAAATTCAGAGTTGATTTCCTTTAAGATTGACTGGTTGGCCTTCCTTGATATCCAAGGGATTTTCAAGAGTCTTTTCCAGCACCACAGTTTGAAAGCATCAGTTCTTCAGTGCTCAGCCTTCTTTATTGTTCAACTCTCACATCTGTACATGGGTACTGGAAAAACCATAGCTTTGACTATATGGACCTTTGTCAGCAATGTGATGTCTCTGCTGTTTAATATGCTAAGTTCATCATAGATTTTCTTTCAAGGAGCAAACATCTTTTAATTTCAAGGCTGCAGTCACTGTCCTCAGTGATTTTGGAGCCCCAAAAAATAAAGTCTGTCACTGTTTCCATTTTTTTCCTCATCTATTTGCCATGAAGTGATGAGACCAGATGCCATGATCTTAATTTTTTGAATGTTAAATTTTAAGCCAGCTTTTTCACTCTTAGGGTTAGAGTTCTTCTGGATATTAGGAACTGAAACTTAGCTTTTTACTTCTCACAGAAGGCAGGCTTCTCCTTTTTTTTTTTTTTTTTTGGCTGTGCCTTGAGTTTGGGTAGACTCTGGGAGTTGGTGATGGACAGGGAGGCCTGGGATGCTGTGGTTCATGGGGTTGCAAAGAGTCAGACATGACTGAGCAGTTGAACTGAACTGAACTGAGGCTTGCAGGATCTTAGTTCCCCAACCAGGGTTCAAACAATGTGCCCCCTGCAGTGGAAGCACAGAGTCCTAATCACTGGGCCACCAGGGAATTCCCAGGCAGCCTTCTTTTGCTGCTTTGGGGGAGTGAATTATTTAGGGCACTTTTGTCCTCCAGCAACTGAAGTTTTAGCTCATTCTGGCTTAAATAAAAAAGGTAATTTAATGGCACCAATACTTAACCAGTCCACAGAGCTTCAGGCACAGAATGATCCAGAAATCTGTGGTGTCACCAGAGCTTCGTTCCTGTGGTCGTACCATTTTCTTTTTTCTTCCCACCTCTGTATACTAAAATTGACCTCAGGCCAGCTTCCTTTTCAGCAGCAGAAATGGCTGCATTAGATAAAAACTTGCCATCTTTCCAGTGTGTCAACAGGAGACAGAGGGTTCTTTGGCAGCCTCTCTTTTAGTAGCTCTCTTGGAAGGGAAAAGAAACTTCTTTCCCAGAAACCCCATCAGACTCCTCCCCATTTTTATCCACAAAGGGGTTAGCTGCCCATCTTGAACCAACCAGTGTGTCCAGGGGCATGGCATACAATGGTTAGCATAAACCAGGTCAGGGTACATCCCTGTGATGGAGATGGAGTCCAGCCCACCCGAATCATTTGGTTGAGAATGGACATGAAAATTTGGGAAGAGATTGAGGCTCAAAGAGAGGAAAATAAAGAGTTCAATCAGAAAAAGAGTTCAAATGATGAAATCTGGGGCAATTTGAGTATCAAAAAAGACAATGACAATAATAGATTATAGCCCACTGAATAAGTTAGAATCCATGAAAGTGAAAGTCACTCAGTCATGTCCGACTCCTTGTGATCCCATGGACTGTAGCCTGCCAATCTTCTCTGCCCATCCAGGCAAGAATACTGAAGTGGGTAGCTGTTTCCTTCCCCAGGGGATCTTCCCAACCCAGGGATTGAACCCAGGTCTTTTTTGTATTATGGGCCAATTTTTTTTACCATCTGAGCCATGAGGGAAGCCCAAGAATACTGGAGTGGGTAGCCTATCCCTTCTCCAGGGGATCTTCCTGACCCAGGAATCGAATGCGAGTCTCCTGCATTGCAGGAGGATCCTTTACCAGTTGAGCTCCCAGGGAAGCCCAATGAAGTCATATAAATAATAAATTAATAAGCAAGGGGAAGTGGAAAGTGTTACCCTATAGTAGAATACCAATGAATAAATGTAGACATAGTTATAAATCTATCTCACAAAATACTTATTAATTAGATTTTTTTTTTGGGGGGGGGGCTGCACCATGCAGCTTGCAGGATCTCAGTTCCTGAACAAGGAAAGAACCCCCACCCTCAGCAATGAAAGAATGGAGTCCATTAGAATTAATAAATAAATTAATTAATTTCTGGGTTTTCCCTGGCAGTCCAGTGGTTAGGACTCAGCACTTTCACTCCAGTGGGCCTGAGTTCGATCCCTGGTCAGGGAAATAGGATCCTTGCAAACCTTGAGGCATGGCCAAGGAAAAAAAGCAACTTCCATTATTAGTTAACTTGACAGCAGAGAAACTTAGTATACAGGGGATGTTACTAATGGACAAGTCACCATCATGGGGTTCATGATGTAATGCAATGAGAAGAATGTACAACTCATTTCTGACAATAAGCATAATTCATCAGGAAAGATCAGACGAACTCAAACTGATATCTTACATAGTAGCTGGCCTATACTTTTCAAAAATGCCAAGATCAAGAAAGACAAGGAAAGACTGAAGAACTGCTCCAGATCAAAGGAAACTAAGAGACACATTGATCTAATCACAATACCTGATCTTGTTTGGGATCCAGACCTATAAAAGACACTATTGGGGACAATCTATGAAATGTGACTGGAGTCTGTGATGCTAATATTATGCTAATGTTAGTTTTCTGATTTTGATGGTTGTATTAAATTATGTATGAGATTGTCCTTTTAAGGAAATACACACTGAAGTATCAAGAGGGGATGTAAGGCACCATTTTCTACAATTTACTGTCAAATGATATAGAAGGAATTGTGATATGTTCACATAGAAAAGGGGCTTCCTTGGTGGCTCAGTGGTAAAGAACTTCCCTGCCAATGCAGGAAATGCAGGTTCAATCCCTGGGTTGCAAAAATCCACTGGAGAAGGAAATGGCAACCTACTCCAGCATTCTTGCCTGCGAAATCCTATGGACAGAGGAACCGGGAGGGCTACAGTCCATGGGGTTGCAAAAGAGTCAGACACCATTTAGCGACTGAACAACAACAATAGCACACAGAAAGACACTTACCACATACCTGTGGTAAAATGCTAACAGTGGGGAATGTGGTTAAGGTTAACAGAAACTCTTTGTACTAAACTTTTCTCTAAATTTGAAATTAGTTAAGGTGAAAATAAATGACTTGTAGTTATTTGGCCTTAGCAAATACATAGATGGTGTTAAGGGTATCATCAAAAAGACTCCAGTTTGACCTGCTGGCTGGACCCAGGTGTTTGGAGGCTATTCATAGTAGGGATAATCCTTTTCCTCTCTGTAGGGTCAGTCATAATGTCCCTTCTTCTATTTCTGATTCTAATAATTTGAGTATTTTTTCTTTTTATCTTGGTAAGTCTAGGTAAATTTTTCACTTTTGTTGATCTTTTAAAAGAACCAGTTTCTGGTTTCTTTGGTTTTTCCTCTGTGCTGTCCTGTGCTTAGTTGTTCAGTTGTGTCTGACTCTTTGCAACCTCATGGACTGCAGCCCACCAGGCTCCTCTGTCCATGGGGATTCTCCAGGCAAGAATACTGGAGTGGGTTGCCATGCCCTTAGCTGGTAAAGAATCTGCCTGCAATGCAGGAGACCCCAGTTTGATTCTTGGGTCAGGAAGATTTCCCAGAGAAGGGAATAGGCTACCCGCTCCAGTATTCTTGAGCTTCCCTGGTGGCTCAGATGATAAAGAATCTGCCACAACTGAGGAGACCTGGGTTTGATCCTTGGGTTGGGAAGATCCCTTGGAAGATATTTTTCCTCTAATGTTTTTCTATTCTTTTTTTTTTTTTTTTAAATTGAAGTGTGGTTGATTTACAGTGTTTTAAGTGTACTGAAAAGTGATTCAGTTATATATATACACACATACTCTTTTAGATTCTTTCCCATGATAGGTTATTACAAGATACTGAATATAGTTCCCTGTGCTATATGGTAGGTCATTGGTATTGATTTTTATATATAATAATGTGTATCTGTTAATCCAATATTCCTGATTTGTCTCTTCCCCTCTTTTCCCTTTGGTAGCCATGTCTGTTTTCTACGTTTGTGAGTCTATTTCTCTAAGCTCACTTGTACCATATTTTATTTTTCATTATTTCTTACTTATTTATTTAATTTGGTTGCACTGGGTCTTCATTGCTGCACATGGGTTTTTTCTAGTTGCAGAGAGTGTGGACTGCTATCTAGTAGCAATGCATGGGCTTCTCATTGTAGTGGCTTATCTTGTTGCACAGCACAGGCCCTAGAGCATAGACTTAGTAGTTGTTGCACATGGGCTTAGCTGCCCTGCAGCATGTGAAATTTTCTAGGACTTGGGATTGAGCCCATGTCACCTGCATTGGCAGGTGGATTCTGCCAATTTGTATCATATTTTATTCTTTTATTTTTTTAAGAGGATACTAAATGTTTTATTGATTACACATGATACAAGGTTGATACACCAGCTTCATTCCCATCTATAACTTTATCTGATATCATAATTCAATTTATATATATTGCATAGGATGTGCCAATGATCATTAACAACCAAAAAACAAAAAACTCCATGACTTTGAGTGGGTGAACCTTTTAATGGTGAAATGTCACAACACAGTAACTGTCAACTACATCAAGTTTCTGAAGACAACAACTTCTCCACCAAAGCAGGTTGTAAATAAATTTTGAATTAAACCTGGGATCACCCTGAAGGAATTCTAACTTCACACTGTTGGGGTAGTTAACTAACTTTACATGGCACATTTTTAAAAAAGAGACACATTTATTCAGCATCACGATCAGACTATTACATTTAGCAATTAACAGCATGGGTGCAAAAAAAAAAAAAAAAAAAAGAAAGAAATTTACATTAAAATCCTTTTTTGGCATACTTTACACTTTCCACAGAACAGAATCTAAGTTAACCTGTTATACAGTTAGTCAAAGCTATGGGACCCAAAGGGATTGGGTAGAGAGGGAGGGGGGAGGGGGGATCGGGATGGGGAATACATGTAAATCCATGGCTGATTCATGTCAATGTATGATAAAAACCACTACAATATTGTAAAGTAATTAGCCTCCAACTAATAAAAATAAATGAAGGGAAAAAAAAAAAGCTATGGTTTTTCCAGTAGTCATGTATGGGTGTGAGAGTTGGACCGTAAAGAAAGCTGAGTGCTAAAGAATTGATGCTTTGGATTGTGGTGTTAGAGGACTCTTGAGAGTCCCTTGAACTGCAAGGAAATCAAACCAGTCAGTCGTAAAGGTTATCAGTCATGAATATTCATTAGAAGGACTGATGCTGAAGTTGAAGCTAAAATACCTTGGCCACCTGATGCAAAGAACTTATTTATTGGAAAAGACCCTGATACTGGGAAAGATTGAAGGCAGGAGAAGGGGATGGCAGAGGATGAGATGGCTGAATGGCATCACTGACTCGCTGGATATGAGTTTGAGCAAGCTCTGGAAGTTGGTGATGAACAGAGCAGCCTGATGTGCTGCAGTTCATGGGATCACAAAGAGTTGGACACAACTGAGTGAACTGAACTGAACTGAACTGAACAGAACATTTAACCAAAGGGCTTCCCAGGTGGCACTAGTGGTAAAGAACCTGCCTGCCAAGAGACATAGGTTTGATCAAGGAGGAGCGCATGGCAACCTACTCCAGTATTCTTGCCTGGAGAAACCCATGGACAGAGGACCCTGGTGGGCTACAGTCCATAGGGTTGCACAGAGTTGGACACGACTGAAGCAACTTAACACACACACATGATTAGTCACAAGTGTGGTTCCTGAGTTTTTTGCCCATACAGACGAGTATTGTCTAAAACATGTCTTCTTTGTAGCAGGGAGGCCCTGCCACCACTGTCCTTGGCTGAGTTCACAAATCTGTTGTAACCTGCAGCTTCCCTGTCACTTCTCTGGCTCTCCTCTCTGGCTAAGCTTTGTTTCCTGGCAATAATTAAAACCTTCTGCCCTTGCGATAGTTACTGCTGCTGTTGGAACCTCCATAGCCACCTTGCTTTCATGGTTTGTCAAAGTATTGGCCTTCACCACCACAGGAGCTGGAACTTCTGCCTCCAAAATTTCCTTCTTTCATGAGTTCGAAATTTGAAGATTTATTGTCATAATTGCCAAAATCATTGTAGCTTCTGTCACCTCCCAATTGCTTCCATCATTACCAAGTTCATTATAGTCATCTCCACTGCCACCATATCCACCACCATCATGGCTGCCACCAAAGCCACCTCAACCACTGAAGTTTCCTCCATGACCAACATTGTCATTCCCTCCAAAACCACTTCCACAACCACCACCAAAGTTTCCAGAACCACTTCGACCTCTTTGGCTGGATGAAGCACTAGCCATCTCTGGCTTAGATAGGGCTTTCCTTACTTCACAGTTGTGGCCATTCACAGCGTGGCATTTCTGGATGCCCGTCTTATCTATGGAGTCGTGGTCATCAAAGGTTATGAACGCAAAGCCTCTGTTTTGCCACTGCCTTGATAAGTAATGATTTCAATCACTTCAGTTTTCCTATACTGTTCAAAATAACCTCTCAGGTGATGTTCTTCAGTGTTTTCCTTAATGCCACCAACAAATATCTTTTTCACAGTTACATGGGCACCAGGTCTTTGAGAATATTTTCTTAAGACAGCCCTCTTTGGTTCCACAAATATTCCATCCATCTTGTGTGGCCTTGCCCTCCTGGCTGAATTAACCTCCTCCACAGTGATGTATGTGACAGACCCAAAGCCTCTGGAGGGCGTGGTGTTCAGATACTTCATTACCACTCACAGTCTGTGAGTGTTCCCTTTTGCTCAGAATGGCTCCTTAGACTTTCATTTGTTGTTTCAAAGCTCAGTCCTCCAATGAAGAGCTTCCACAGCTCTTCTGGCTCTTTGGAAGACTGACTCAGACTTTGACTCTGACTTAGATTTCAGTGGAGGGGGGGAACTTCAAAGATGCTTACTCATGGGCAGAAAGCTGTATCATATTTTGAATTACACATATAAGTGGTATATTATATTTGTCTTTCTCTGTTTGACTTACTACATTTAGTATGATAATCTCTAAGTCCATCCATGTTGCCACAAATGGCATTCTTTTTTATGGCTGAGTAATATTCCTTGTGTGTGTGTGTGTGTGTGTGTGTGTGTGTGTGTGTGTGTGTATCACATCTTCTTTATTCATTTGTTAATGGACATTTAGGTTGTTTCCATGCTTGGCTATTGTAAATAGTGCTTTATGAACATTAGGGTGCATGTTATATTTTGAATTAGAGTTTTTGTCTTTTCTGGATATATACTCAGAAGTAGGATCACTGGATTATATGGTAACCCTATTTGTAGTTTCTTAAGGAACATCCATAATGTTCTCCATAGTGGCTGTACCAATTTACATTCCAGCCAACAGTATAGGAGGGTTCCCTTTTTTTATACACTCTGCAGCATTTATTACTTGTAGACTTTTGATGATGGCCATTCTGACCAGCAAGGAGAGATAAGAAAGCCTTCTTAACAAGAAAAAGTCAAATAAATAACCTAACTCTACACCTAAAGCAACTTGAAAAGGAAGAAATTATGAACTCCAGGGTTAGTAGAAGGAAAGAAATCTTAAAAATTAGGGCAGAAATAAATGCAAAAGAAACAAAAGAGACCATAGCAAAACTCAACAAAACCAAAAGCTGGTTCTTTGAAAAGATAAATAAAATTGACAAACCATTAGCCAAACTCATCAAGAAACAAAGGGAGAAAAATCAAGTCAACAAAATTAGAAATGAAAATGGAGAGATCACAACAGACAACACAGAAATACAAAGGATCATAAGAGACTATTATCAACAACTTATGCAAATAAAATGGACAACTTGGAAGAAATGGACAAATTCTTAGAAAAGTACAACTTTCCAAAATTGAACCAGGAAGAAATAGAAAATATTAACATCAAAAGCATGGAAATTGAAACTGTAATCAGAAATCTTCCAACAAACAAAAGCCCAGAACCAGACAGCTTCACAGATGAATTCTACCAAAAATTTAGAGAACTAACACCTATCCTACTCAAACTCTTCCAGAAAATTGCAGAGGAAGGTAAACTTCCAAACTCATTCTATGAGGCCACCATCACCTTAGTATCAAAACCTGACAAAGATGCCACAAAAAAAGAAAACTACAGACCAATATCACTGATGAACATAGATGCAAAAATCCTTAACAAAATCCTAGCAAACAGAATCCAACAACATATTAAAAAGATCATACATCATGACCAAGTGGGCTTTATCCTGGGGATGCAAGGATTCTTCAATATCCACAAATCAATCAATGTGATACACCACATTAACAAATTGAAAAATAAAAACCATATGATTATCTCAAAAGATTCAGAGAAAGCCTTTGACAAAATTCAACATCCATTTATGATAAAAACCCTCCAGGAAGCAGGAATAGAAGGAACATACCTCAACATAATAAAAGCTATATATGATAAGCCCTCAGCAAACATTATCCTCAATGGTGAAAAATTGAAAACATTTCCAGTAAAGTCAGGAACAAGACAAGGGTGCCCACTCTCACCACTACTATTCAACATAGTTTTGGAAGTTTTGGCCACAGCAATCAGAGCAGAAAAAGAAATAAAAGGAATCCAGACTGGAAAAGAAGAAGTAAAACTCTCACTGTTTGCAGATGACATGATCCTCTACATAGAAAACCCTAAAGACTCCACCAGAAAATTACTAGAGCTAATCAATGAATATAGTAAAGTTGCAGGACATAAAATTAACACACAGAAATCCCTTGCATTCCTATTCACTAACAATGAGAAAACAGAAAGAGAAATTAAGGAAACAATTTCATTCACCATTGCAACAAAAAGAATAAAATACTTAGGAATATATATACCTAAAGAAACAAAAGACCTATATATAGAAAACTATAAAACACTCGTGAAAAAAATTGAAGAGGACACAAATAGATGGAGAAATATACCGTGTTCATGGATCAGAAGAATCAATGTAGTGAAAATGAGTATACTAACCAAAGCAATCTATAGATTCAATGCAATCCCTATCAAGCTACCAATGTTATTCTTCACAGAACTAGAACAAATAATTTCACAATTTGCATGGAAATACTAAAAACCTTGAATAGCCAAAGCAATCTTGAGAAAGAAGAATGGAACTGGAGGAATCAACCTGCCTGACTTCAGGCTCTACTACAAAGCCACAGTCATCAAGACAGTATGGTACTGGCACAAAGACAGAAATATAGATCAATGGAACAGAATAGAAAGCCCAGAGATAAATCCACGAACCTATGGACACCTTGTCTTTGACAAAGGAGGCAAGAATATACAATGGAGAAAAGGCAATTTCTTTAACAAGTGGTGCTGGGAAAACTGGTCAACCACTTGTAAAAGAATGAAACTAGAACACTTTCTAACACCATACACAAAAATAAACTCAAAATGGATTAAAGATCTAAATGTAAGACCAGAAACTATTAAACTCCTAGAGGAAAACATAGGCAAAACACTCTCCGACATAAACCATAGCAGGATCCTCTATGACCCACCTCCCAAAATATTGGATATAAAGGCAAAAATAAACAAATGGGACCTATTAAAATTAAAAGCTTCTGCACAACAAAGGAAATGATAAGCAAGGTGAAATGACAGCCTTCAGAAGGGGAAAAATAATAGCAAATGAAGCAACAGAAAAAGAATTAATCTCAAAAATATACAAGCAACTCCTGAAGCTCAATTCTAGAAAAACAAAAGACCCAATCAAAAAGTGGGCCAAAGAACTAAACAGACATTTCTCCAAAGAAGACATACAGATGGCTAACAAACACATGAAAAGATGCTCAACATCACTCATTATCAGAGAAATGCAAATCAAAACCACAATGAGGTACCATTTCATGCCAGTCAGAATGGCTGCTATCCAAAAGTCTACAAGCAATAAATGCTAGAGAGGGTGTGGAGAAAAGTGAACCCTCTTACACTGTTGGTGGGAATGCAAACTAGTACAGCCACTATGGAGAACAGTGTGGAGATTCCTTTAAAAATTGGAAATAGAACTGCCATATGACCCAGCAATCCCACTGCTGGGCATACACACTGAAGAAACCAGAATCGAAAGAGACACATGTACCCCAATGTTCATTGCAGCACTGTTTATAATAGTCAGGACATGGAAGAAATCTAGATGTCCATCAGCAGATGAGTGGATAAGAAAGCTGTGGTACATATACACAATGGAATATTCGGTTCAATTCAGTTCAGTTGCTCAGTCCTGTCTCACTCTTTGTGACTCCATGAATCGCAGCACGCCAGGCCTCCCTGTCCATCACCAACTCCTGGAGTTTACTCAAACTCATGTCCATTGAGTCGGTGATGTCATCCAGCCATCTCATCCTCTGTCGTCCCCTTCTCCTCCAGCCCCCAATCCCTCCCAGCATCAGGGTCTTTTCCAATGAGTCAGCTCTTCACATGAGGTGGCCAAAGTATTGGCGTTTCAGCTTCAGCATCAGTCCTTCCAATGAACACCCAGGACTGATCTCCTTTACGATGGACTGGTTGGATCTCCTTGCAGTCCAAGGGACTCTCAAGAGTCTTCTCCAACACCACAGTTCAAAAGCATCAATTTTTCAGCACTCAGCTTTCTTCACAGTCCAACTCTCACATCCATACATGACCACTGGAAAAACCATAGCCTTGACTAGACGGACCTTTGTTGGCAAAGTAATGTCTCTGCTTTTTCTATGCTATCTAGGTTGGTCATAACTTTCCTTTCAAGGAGTAAGCGTCTTTTAATTTCATGGCTGCAGTCACCATCTGCAGTGATTTTGGAGCCCCCCAAAATAAAGTCTGACACTGTTTCCACCGTTTCCCCATCTATTTCCCATGAGGTGATGGGACCAGATGCCATGATCTTTGTTTTCTGAATGTTGAGCTTTAAGCCAACTTTTCCACTCTCCTATTTCACTTTCATCAAGAGGCTCTTTAGTTCCTCTTCACTTTCTGCCATAAGGGTGGTGTCATCTGCATGTCTGAGGTTATTGATATTTCTTGTGGCAATCTTGATTCCAGCTTGTGCTTCTTCCAGCCCAGCGTTTCTCATGATGTAGTCTGCATATAACTGAAATAAGGAGGGTGACAATACACAGCCTTGACGTACTCCTTTTCCTATTTGGAACCAGTCTTTTCCATGTCCAGTTCTAACTGTTGCTTCCTGACCTGCATATAGGTTTCTCAAGATGCAGGTCAGGTGGTCTGATATTTCCATCTCTTTCAGAATTTCCCACAGTTTGTTGTAATCCACACAGTCAAAGGCTTTGGCATAGTCAATAAAGCAGAAATAGATGTCTTTCTGGAACTCTCTTGCTTTTTCGATGATCCAGCGGAAGTGTTACTCAGCCATTAAAAAGAATACATTTGAATCAGTTCCAATGAGGTGGATGAAACTGGAGCCTATTATACAGAGTGAAGTAAGTCAGAAGGAAAAACACCAATACAGTATACTAACACATATATATATGGAATTTAGAAAGAAGGTATTGATAACCCTGTATGCGAGACAGCAAAAGAGACACAGATGTATTGAACAGTCTTTTGGATTCTGTGGGAGAGGGCAAGGGCGGGATGATATGGGAGAATGGCATTGAAACATGTAAAATATCATATGTGAAATGAATTACCAGTCCAGGTTTGATACATGATACAGGGTACTCGCAGCTGGTGCACTGGGATGACCCAGAGGGATGGGATGGGGAGGGAGGTGGGAGGGGGGTTCAGGATGGGGAGTACATGTATACTCATGGCGGATTCAAGTCAATGTATGGCAAAACCAATACAATATTGTAAAGTAAAATTAATTAATTAATTTTAAAAAAGAAAGTCTTCTTAAGTGAATAATGCAAAGAAATAGTGGAAAACAATAGAATGGGAAAGATTAGAGATCTCTTTAAGAAAACTAGAGACCAGGGAATATTTCTTGCAAGGATGGGCATAATAAAGAACAGAATTGGTAATGACCTAACAGAAGCAGAAGAGATTAAGAAGAGATGGCAAGAATACACAGAAGAACTCTACAAAAAAGGTTTTAGTGACCCAGATAAGCACAATGGTGTGGTCATTCACCTAGAGCCAGAAATCATGGTGTGTGAAATCAAGTGGGCCTTAGGAAGCATTACTATGAGCAAAGTTAGTGGAGGTGATGGAATTACAGCTGAGCTATTTCAAATCCTAAAAGATGGTGCTGTTAAAGTGCTACACTCAATATGCCAACAAATTTGGAAAAAGGAGTGGCCACAGGGCTGGAAACGGTCAGTTTTCATTCCAATCCCAAAGAAGGACAATGCCATAAAATGTCCTAACCATTTTACAGTTGCACACATTTCACATGCTAGAAGGTAATATTCAAAATCCTTTAAGCTAGTCTTCAGCAAGTATGTGAACCAAGAACTTCTAGATGTACAAGCTGAATTTAGAAAAGGCAGAGATCAAACTGCAACATTCACTGGATCATAGAAAAAGTAAGGGAATTCCCGAAAAACATCTACTTCTGCTTCATTTACTATGAGAAAGCCTTTGACTGTGTGATCACAACAAACTTTAGAAAACTCTTAAAGAGATGGGAATAGCAGACCATCTATCTGTCTCCTGAGAAACGTGTATACAAGTCAAGAAGCAACAGTTAAGACATGGAGCTGTTCCTTTAGGGTTGATTGGTTTGATCTCCTTGCTGTCCAAGGGACTCTCAAGAGTCTTCCCCAGCACCACAATATGACAGTGTCAGTTCCTTGGCTCTCAATCATTTTTATGGTCCAACAGTCATATCATACATGACTACTGGAAAAGTCGTAACTTTGACTATATGGACTGCCTGGTTAGCAACCAGACATGGAACAACAGACTGGTTCAAAATTGGGAAAGGAATACGTCAAGGCTGTATATTGTCACCTGACTTATTTAACTTCTATGCAGAGTCCCTCATGGGAAATTCTGGACTGGATGAATCATAAGTTGGAATCAAGATTTCTGGGAGAAATATCAACAACCTCAGATAAGGAGATGATACAACTCTAAAGGCAGAAATTTAAGAGGAAATGCAGAGTACATTATGAGAAACACTAGGCTGGAAGAAGCACAAGCTGGAATCAAGGTTGCCAGGAGAAATATCAATAACCTCAGACATGCAGATGACACCACCCTTATGGCAGAGAGTGAAGAGGAACTAAAAAGCCTCTTGATGAAAGTGAAAGAGGAGAGTGAAAAAGTTGGCTTAAAGCTTAACATTCAGAAAACTAAGATCATGGCATCTGGTCCCATCACCTCATGGGAAATAGATGGGGAGACAGTGGAAACAGTGTCAGACTTTATTTTTGGGGGCTCCAAAATCACTGTGGATGGTGACTGCAGCCATGAAATTAAGTTTGCTCAGCGTTCAAATGTTCTTTCAATGAATTTGTAGGGGAGAAAGTGGTCTCCCCATCCTATTCCTCCGCCATCTTAGCTCCTCCCCCTCAGCCATGAAATTAAAAGGCGCTTACCACTTGGAAGGAAAGTTATGACCAACCTAGGTAGCATATTAAAAAGCAGCGACATTACTTTGCCAACAAAGGTCCGTCTGGTCAAGGCTATGGTTTTTCCAGTGGTCATGTATGGATGTGAGAGTTGGACTGTGAAGAAAGCTGAGTGCTGAAAAATTGATGCTTTTGAACTGTGGTGTTGGAGAAGACTCTTGAGAGTCCCTTGGACTGCAAGGAGATCCAACCAGTCCATCGTAAAGGAGATCAGTCCTGGGTGTTCATTGGAAGGACTGATGCTGAAGCTGAAACACCAATATTTTGGCCACCTCATGTGAAGAGCTGACTCATTGGAAAAGACCCTGATGCTGGGAGGGATTGGGGGCTGGAGGAGAAGGGGACGACAGAGGATGAGATGGCTGGATGACATCACCGACTCGATGGGCATGAGTTTGAGTAAACTCCAGGAGCTGGTGATGGACAGGGAGGCCTGGCATGCTGCGAATCATGGGGTGGTAGAGTCGGACACGACTGAGCGACTGAACTGAACTGAACTGAAAGTACCTCTTGATGAGGGTGAAAGAGGAGAGTGAAAAAGCTGGCTTAAAACTCAACATTCAAAAAACTAAGACCATGGCGTCTGATCCTATCACTTAATGGCAAATAGAAGGAGAAAAAGTGGAAGCAGTGATAGATTTTCTTTTCCTGGTCTCCAAAATCACTGTGGATGGTGACTATAGCCATGAAATTAAAAGACGCTTGCTCCTTGGAAGGGCTTCCCTTGCAGCTCCGTCGATAAAGAATCTGTCTGCAATGTGGGAGACCTGTTTTTGATCCCTGGATTGGGAAGATCCCCTGAAGAAGGAAATAGCAACCCACTCCAGTATTCTTGCCTGGAGAATCCAATGGACAGAGGAACCTGGCAGGCTAAAGTCCATGGGGTTTCAAGAGTCAGACATGACTTAGCAACTAAACCACCACCACCTTGGAAGGAAAGCTATGACAAACTTAAACAGTATATTAAAAAGCAGAGACACTACTTTGCTGACGGTTCATATAGTCAAAGCTATGGTTTTTCCAGTAGTCATGTATGATATTAATGTTGGACCATAAAAATGATTGAGAGCCAAGGAATTGACACTTTCATATTGTGGTGCTGGAGAAGAGTCTTGAGAGTCTCTTGGACAGTAAGGAGATCAAACCAGTCAATCCTAAAGGAAATCAACTCTGAATATTCATTGGAAGGACAGATTGAAGCTGAAACACCAATACTTTGGCCTCCTGATGTGAAGAGCCAACTCCTTGGAAAAGACCCTGATGATGGGAAAGATTCAGGGCAGGAGGTAGAGGGGACAACAGAGGATGAGATGGGTTGGATAGCCACGGACTGAATGGACATTAATTTGAGCAAACTCTGGGAGACAGTGAAGAACAGGGAAGCCTTGCATGCTTCAGTCCATGGGGTGGCAAACAGCCAGACATGACTTAGCAACTGAACATCAACAATAAGTTCTGACCAGTGTGAGGTGATTCCTCACTGTAGTTTTGAGTTGCTTTTCTCTAATAATTAGTGATGTTGAGCAAGTTTCCTTGTGCCTGTTACCATCTGTGTGTCTTCCTTGGGGAAATGTCTATGTAGGTCCTATGCTCACTTTTTGATTTGTTTGTTTGTTTATTGAGCTGTATAATCTGTTTGTATATCTTGGAAATCAAGCTCTTGTTGTTTGCATCATTTATAAATATTTTCTCTCATTCCATAGGTTGTCTTTTCATTTTGCTTATGGTTTCTTTTGCTCAGCAATCAATTTTAAGTTTAATTAGGTCCCATTTGTTTATTTTTGCTTTTGTTTCCATTACTTTAGGAGATGGATCCAAAAAACGAGTGCTGTAATTTTTTATTCTTTTTATTTAAAATTTTACAATGTTGTGTTGATTTCTGCCTTACAGCAATGCAAATCAGCCATAAGTATACATACATACCCTTCTTCCCTAGTCTCCCTTCCCTCCCCCCATCCCATCCCTCCTGGTCATCACAGAGTGACAGACCAGGCTTTCTGTGCTAGACAGCAACACCTGATAGCGTATACATGTTGATGCTACTTTCTCCATTCATCCCACCCTCTCCCTCCAGCTCTGTGTCCACAAGTCCATTATCTATGTCTGCATCTCCATTCTTTCTCTGCAAATAGGTTCAACAATATCATTTTTCTAGATTCCATATATATGTGTCAATATACTCTATTTGTTTTTCTCTTTCTGACTTGCTTCATTCTGTATTACAGGCTCTAGGTTCACCCACCTCATTAGAACTGACTCAAATTTGTTCTTTTTATGGCTGAGTAATATTCTATTGTCTGGGTGTACTACAACTCCTTTATCCATTCATCTGTCATGGATGTCTAGGTTGCTTCCATGTCCTAGCTATTGTAAACAGTACTGCTATGAACACTGGAGTACATGTATTTTTTTTCAACTATGGTTTTCTCAGAGCATAAGTCCAGTAGTGGGGTTCCTGGGTCACGTGGTAGATTTATTCCTAGTTTTTTAAGGATACTGCTGCAATTATTGTCAAATAGTATTCAACCTATATTTTCCTCTAGGAATTTTGTATCTGATTTTACATTTAGGTTTTTAATTCATTTGAGTTTATTTTTGTGTATGTGACAGAATGAGAATGTTCTATTTCATTCTTTTTCATGTAGCTGTCCAGTTTTCCCAGCACCTCTTGTTGAAGAGACTGTCTTCTCCATTGTATATTCTTGCCTACTTTGTTGTAGATTAATTGACCGTAAGTGTGTGAATTCTCTATTCTTGATGTAATCAATTTCCATACAATTTTTATTTATTTTTTCTAAAGTTTATGAAAGCGAAATTTGCTCAGTCTTGTCCGACTCTTTGCGACCCCATGGATCATGGTACACGGAATTCTCCAGGCCAGAATACTGGAGTGGGTAGCCTTGCCCCTCTCCAGGGGATCTTCCCAACCCAGGGATCGAACCCAGGTCTCCCGCATTGCAGGTGGATTCTTTACCAGCTGAGTCATAAGGGAATCTCCTGTTTATTTATTTATTTATTTTTGGCTTCCCTGGGTCTTCATTGTGGTATGTGGGGTTTCTCTAGTAGCAGCACACAGGCTTGGCATTTGGGATCTAAGTTTCCTGACCAGGGATCAAATCCAGGCCCTGGTAGTGAAAGCACCTAACCACAGGACTGCCAGGGAATTCCCTATTCTTTCCTATTTCTTTATGTCTTTTAATCTTTTGTTGTTGTTGGAAACTGGGTATCTTAGATAACATGCAAATATTATATATCATTATACCAAATATGGCTGCTGTTCATACTGTTCACCCTCACCTCCCCAGGTATGCCATTGTCTTTTAGAGATGAATTACTTGTTGTTTAGTGACTGGATAATTTTAGTAAGGTACCTCCACCCCGATAGTGTTAAGCCTCAGATGTTGCACCTCAAGGGGTGCAATCTTGAGCATGCCCACAACTATCCTGTGATGGCAGAGGTTTGGGCAGGGTTCTCTTTGTCTCTGTCTCTCAAAACATCTCGTGTGAACCTCCACACACTCCTGGCTGACTGCTCTACTGTTTTCAACAATGCTCCAGGGGATAAATTGCTTTACAGTGAAGTCTAACCAGACCCAAATCCTTTATAGGGCTAGTACCAGAGGTCAATGTTGGAGACTTTTCTCAGATCAAAGGAGGCCTCTTCACAGCTTTTTCTGTGTTTTTCTCTCCAGCAAATTAGCCACTTAGAGTTTAGCTTCATGTTTCCAAGGAAGCTATCATTCTTCTTCCAAATGTTTTTCACCACAACTTCTACTCTTTTTGAGAGCACCTTGAAGCTTGAACCTCCCACACTCTGTTCCAAATGAAGCCAGTTTTTCTTCTTTTTTTAAAAAAAATAATTTTTAATTGAAAGTAATTGCTTTACAATATTGTATTGGTTTCTGCCATACGTCAACATGAATCAGCCATAGGTATACATCTGTCCCCTCCCTCTTGAGCCTCCCTCCCACCTCCCACTCCATCCCGCCCCTCTGGGCTGTCACAGAGCACCAGTTTGAGCTCCCTGAGTGATACAGCAAATTCCCACTGGCTATCTATTTTACATATGGTAGTATATATGTCTCCACGCTACTCTTTCCATTCGTCCCACCGTCTCCTGTATTCACAAGCTCTGCTGTCTATATCTGTGTTTCCATTGCTTCCTTGCAAATAGGTTCATAAGTACCACCTTTCTAGATTCCATATACGTGCATTGATATATGATATTTGTTTTCTCTTTCTGATTTACTTCACTCTGTATAATAGACTCTAGGTTCATTCACCTCATTATAACTTTTTATGACTCTATTATTCAGCATTCCTTTTTTATGGCTGAGTAATAGTCCACTGTGTATATGTACCACAGTTTCTTTATCCATTCATCTGTTGATAGACATCTAGGTTGGTTCCCTGTCCTAGCTATTGTAAATAATGCTGCAGTGAACACTAGGGTATTGAGGTCAGCTTTTTAGGGTGGGATTTGGAGCTCTCTGTTTCTAGCTTGCTTCTTTCTTATGGCAGAAATCTCTGAGCCAAGGCTTGGGTGCTGGAAGTGGGGACAATGATGAGCTTCTCTCTTTGTGACACTTCTACTCTGGAAGCTGAGTGCTCAGTGGAGAAGGGGGGCGGCAGCCCCAGGTTTTGCTCTCCTTTAGGAATTTCCTGCTTTCCATGAACTGGAGCAAAAGGAAACTGTGGCCTCAGTATTTTCAGTCATGCCACACTCAACATGGAGTCTCAGTCAGGGGTAGAGAAAGCCAAGGCTTTGGTGGCAGCATTCTTGTCTGTACCAGTCTGGAGTGGATTCTTATTCATTGTACCACCAGGGAAGCTACCATCTTACCGAGCTGGGAAGAGGGGGGAGAAGGTGAGTTTTGCTTCAAATACCACAGACTTGGGTAGTTCTTACTGAATTTTACAAGATTTTCTTTTTGGGGGGGAATAACTCATTTATTTATTTTACTTATTTTTGGCTGTGCAGGGTCTTCATTGCTATGTAAAGGCTTTCTCTAGTTGTGATGTGCAGGGGTTACTATCATTGCGGTGCACAGACTTCTCATTGCAGTGGCTTCTCTTGTTGCAGAACTCGGGTTCTAGGTGCACAAGCTTCAATAATTTTGTTGCAGGAAGGGGACCCCTTCCAGGGCCCAAAACTGGGCTTTTGTCTAACACTTGGAAGTGAATTGTCTGAGGAGACACTTGTGCTGACAAAGCAAGAGATTTTATTGGGAAAGGGTGCCTGGGGGGAGAGCAGTAGGGTAAGGGAACCCAGGAGAACTGCTCTGCCACGTGGCTCACATTCTCAGCTTTTATGGTGATGGGATTAGTTTCTGGGTTGTCTTTAGCCAATCATTCAGACTCAGAGTCCTTCCTGGTAGTGCAAGCCTTGTTCATCCAAGATGGATGCCAGTGAGGAGGATTCTGGGAGGTGGTTGGACATGTGGAGTCTCTTTTTGACCTTTCCCAAACTCTTCTGCTTGGCGGTGGCTTATTAGTTCCATGTTCCTTACCAGGACCTCCTGTTGTAAAACAACTCATGCAAATGGTTCCTATAGTGCCTGGCCAGGGTGGGCAGTTTCAGTCAGTGTGCTTCCCCTAACAGTTTCAGTGCATGGACTTTAGTTGCCTGCTGCATGTGTAATCTTCCCAGACCAGGGATCAAACCTGTGTCCCCTACACTGGCAGGAAAATTCTTATTCACTGTAACACCAGGGACATCCAATAGATTTTTTGGAACAAATTTTTGTTTTTCATTTGCTCTCTAGGTCAATTTCTAGAGACTTTAAATAGTTGTGTTTAAAATAATTTTCACCAGTTTCTCTGGGGGGCAGCTCATGGTGCTAGGCCAGAAGTTGAACTCCCTTCAGTGTTTTATTTGAACAAGTGTAACTGCAGATAAAGAGAAGGCAAGTCTTGTAGCTCCAGTTGGCTACTTAGGGTTTGGTTGCTTGTTTGATGGCCTGATGTCACAGCAAGGTCAGGAAGACAGCGATGTGGAGTAACTGTGTTTCCAATGCTTCCCACACATTGATTCTGAAGCCAATTTTGCAAACGTGGAGGTTGAGACATGGAGAGATGAAAAGACGTGCCAAGCTCCCACAGCCTTGTCAGATTTGGGGTTTGAACCTAGGCAGTCTGAGCTATCTCTACAAATGCTGCCTTTCTCAAGCAATGGAGGTTTGGGTTCCCTTGTAACTTAGCATAAATGTCCAGCATAGTAAATAACCTGGGCATGTGTCCTTAGGAACAGCAGGAGGAGAATGTTCTGCATACATTGGAAATGGCTGGTGACAGGAAAATGAAGAACCTGACCATGTTGACCATTTCCTCCCTCCTAGGATGCAGTGAGCTTGACCCGACTCAGTTTCCAGAACAAATTTGAAGAATGTTGCAATAGCATGTAGGTAATCACTAGGATTTTCCTGTGAATTGAGTAAACACTTGAAATTCCACCACTCCCTTCTCTTTTCATACAGGTGGCCTAATTTTGTCAAGGGAACTCAGGTTTTCCGTGTTCTTATCAGAAGTTGTCAGCTGGCAGATGGTTTGTTGTTGTTCAGTTGCTAAGTTGTGTCTGACTCTTTGAGACCTCATCGACTGTAGCATGCCAAGCTCCTCTGTCCTCCACTATCTCCCAGAATTTGCTCAAATTAATGTTCATTGAGTTGGTGATTCCATCTAGCCATTTCAACCTCTGCTGCCCCCTTCCCCTTTTACCTTCAATCTTTCCCAGCATCAGGGTCTTTTCCAATGAGTCAGTTCTTTGCAGCAGTTGGTCAAGTATTGGAATTTCAGTTTTGGTATCAGTCCTTCCAGTGAATATTCAAGGTTGATTTTTTTTTAGGATTAATTAGTTTGATCTCCTTGCAGTCCAAGAGACTCACAAGAGTCTTCCCCAGCACCATATTTCAAAAGCATCAATTCTTTATCACCCAACTTCTTTACAGTCCAACTTTCACATCTGTAAATGACTACTGGAAAAACCATAGCTTTGACTAAATGGACACTTGTTGGCAAAGTGGTGACTCTGCTTTTTAATACTCTGTCTAGGTTTGTCATAGCTTTCCTTCCAAGGAACATGTGTCTTTGAATTCCATGGCTGCAGACATTGTCTGCAGTGATTTTGGAGAACAAAAAATAAAAATCTGTCACTGCTATCACTTTTTCCCTTTCTATTTGCCATGAAGTGGTGGGACTGGATGCTATGATCTTAATTTTACTGATGTTGGGTTTCAGGCCAGCTTTTTCACTCTCCTCTTTCACCCTCATCAAGAGGCTTTTTATAACAGTTCCTCTTTGACTGTTGCCATTAGAGTGGTATCATCTGCATATCTGAGATTTTTGGTATTTCTCCCAACAATCTTGATTTCAGGTTGTGATTCACTGAGCCCAGCATTTCCCATGATGGACTCTGCATAGAAGTTAAATAAGCAGGGTGACAATACACAGCCTTGACATACTCCTTTCCCAGTTTTGAACCAGTCTGTTGTTCCTCTCCAGCTTAACTGGCTCTAACTGTTGCTTCTTGACCTGCATATAGGTTTCTTAGGAGGCAGGTAAGGTGGTCTGGTATACCCATCTCTGAGAATTTTCCACAGTTTGTTGTGATCCACACAGTCAAAGCTTTGGTCAATGAAGCATAAGTAGGTACTTTTCTGGAGTTTCTTTGCTTTCTCTATGATGCAACGAATGTTGACAATTTGATCTCTAGTTCCTTTGCCTTTTCTAAATCCATCTTGAACATCTTGGATTTCTCTGTTCACGTACTGTGGAAGCCTAGCTTGAAGGATTTTGAGCATTTCCTTGCTAGCATGTGAAATGAGTGCAATTGTACGGCAGTTTGGATATGCTTTGGCATTGCCCTTCTCTGACTTGACCTCTGCTCAGATGCCCTGTCCAGACCTGGCAGGGCCCCGGCCACACAGAAGGCAGACATGGCATGCAATTCCACCGCTGACCAGTAGGTGCAGAGGTGGCGCTACACCTTCCCTGGTGGCTTTAATACACTGAACACAGAGCACCCTGGGGGTTCAGTCTCTCTGCACCCCAGGTTCCACACACCATAGATGTGGCTGTGCCCTGATGAAGAAGGTGTTTCTTCACTACAGGAAGATTTTTTTTTAAAGCCTCTTTTTTTTGGGGGCGGGGGGGGGGGGCGGGTCACACTACAGGGCTTGTGGGATCTTAGTTCCCTGTCCAGGAATCAAACCCAAGCTCTCTGCAGTGGAAGTGCTGAGTCTTAACCACTGGACAGCCAGGAAATTCCCTCCTGTTACTTCTTGCAACACTGGATACCTGGGATTCTCAGCATTAAAAAAAATTAATTTACTTGTTTATTTTTTTGCTGCTGGGTCTTCATTGCTGCGAGAGCATTTCTCTAGTTGTGGTGTATGGGTTCCTCATTGCCATGGCTTTTCTGGTTGTGAAGCACTGGCCCTACGGTGCACGGGCTTCAGTAGTTGTGGCACATGGGCATAATTGCTCCATGGCATGTGTGATCTTCCCAGACCAAGTATTGAACCCGTGTCTCCTGCACTGGCAGGTGAATTCTTTACCACTGAGCCACCAGGGAAGCCTGCACCATGGCATCTTAAATATTGTTTCTTCTGTTCACACTTAGATGTATGGTTGTCTTCTTTCCCAGTAGAATGTAAACTCCATGAAGGCAGGCCCAGGTTAGACTTTACTCACTTTTCTATCCTCAGTGCCTGGTGGGACACGTAGAAAGGAGTAGACATTCATTAGTATTTGCTGGAAAAATGGATGTTGAAATCAACCCTGAATACTCATTGGAAGGACTGATGCTGAAGCTGAAGCTCCAATACTTTGGCCACATGATGGGAATAGCTGACTGACTCATTGGAAAAGACCCTGATTCTGGGAAAGGTTGAAGATGGGAGGAGAAGGGGGTGACAGAAGATGAGATGGTTGGATGGCATCACCGATTCAATGGACATGAACTTGGGCAAACTCTGGGAGACAGTGAGGGACAGGAAGGCCTGGCGTGCTGCAGTCCATGGGGTCACAAAGAGTCAGACAAGGCTTAGTGACTGAACAATAGCAACAACATGGATGGGGTTTGAGGCAGGGCTTCTGGTTCAGGGTGTGTCCTACTGACTAGTTGGGGGGACTATCCAGAGGCTACCTGAGCAGCTGCTGGGAGAGTCCACCTTCTCAGGGAAGAAGGAAGCAGCTGGAAACTCTAGTCTGTAGCAGAGCTCCAGTGTGCCAGGCTGGGACAAATCTGAAAACAGCCAGGTCCGCCCCCAGCCCCACCCCCAGGGACCGTTGTCCAAGTCCCAGGGACAGGATGTCTGTGAGTAAACACTGAAAGAGATGCTTCAGCTAAACTCCCCGGGACAGGGACTTCCCTAGTGGTCTAATGGTTAAGAATACACCTCCCAGTGCAGGGGACACTGGATTGATCCCTGGTTAGGGAACTAAGATCCCTCATGCCTCAGAGCAACTAAGCCCATGCGCCATGACTGCTGAACCTCCCGCACTCTGGAGCCCATGTGCCACAACTATAGAGCACAATCACTGTAACAAAAGGTCCCGCATGATGCAACGGAGATCCCGCATGCCACAACTAAGACCTGATGCAGCCAAATAAAATAAAACCTAAAAGACCTGGGACATGCTGGTTCATGTCTCCTAAAAGATGGAGAAGCCATAATGGTGCAAGAGCTTTTCCTCACTTTAGACTAGAACTCTTGGTGTTTTGGGATCTCAGGGGCCCAACTTTGAACCATGGGCAGAGATGGCAGCCAGCAGGCCCTGGTGGCAGTGCAGAAGGAACAGCTGTGCTGTGCTAAATTACCTTAGCCATGTCCCACTCTTTGCAACTCCTTGGACTGTAGCCCACCAGGCGCCTCTGTCCATGGGATTCTCCAGGCAAGAATACTGGAGTGGTTTGCCATGACCTCTTCCAGGGTATCTTCAGAACCTAGGGATCAAACTAGCATCTCTTAAGTCTCCTGCTTTGGCAGGTAGGTTCTTTACAACGAGTGCCACCTGGAAAGCCCAGAAGGAACAGCACCCATCACTAAGTACCCTTGGGAAAATGTGATACCCTGCGTGGCCACACACAGTGCAGTTGGCCTGACTTGTAAGTGATCAAGTCACAGAAATAGCTGGAGGGCAATATGTAGGAGTCCTGTGATGCATAAATGTCACTCTCTCAAATTTACTCACAGTGAGTAACAATTAAAAAAAAAATCTAAAGACAAGTAGTGTATCGACCGGCTGATGGTACTGGTTGAAGCTATTTTTTGGTAGAAGCTTTCTTGAAGCTATTTCTTGGTGTTTGATCATCACCCACTGTCTCTATACTTTAAAAACATTGAAACAAAAGAAAGGAAAGCTTACCTCACTCCTCAGGTATACTAGCAAATGAGAAGCTATTTGAGAACAATTCAAGGTACTGTAGATATTATCCTATTTTAGTTATGTGGTGAGGCAGGACTGGTGTGAGTCAATGTTAAGAAGACTGAATGCCAAAACCTGGAAGGTTGGGCTGGGGAATAAAATTCCAGAAGAATGACAGCAGTGTTGCTGTCCTGCCACATGCAGTGGATGTAGCAAGGGTCAGGTACCAGGTAACCCAGCAGCAGAGGTCACTGTCTAAGTGAGCTGCAGGGGAAGCTGGAGTCACTGGGTGATTCTGGGATGGAGCTAGTAGATGTGAGGATGGGGAAGGGGTCCAAGTGAGGGCTCAGAGTGGACTGTGAGAACCCCGTTTAGATGGTTTCTGGATCCAAGGTCTCATCAACTTTAGAAACCAGAGATGGAAGTTGCCAGTGACTGTGAAGTGATGTGAAGATGAGTAAAAGGTGGATACAAGGGAGAAAGGGTGATGTTAAGAAAATGAATTTCTGAGAGAGAGGCCTCAGTGAAGACTGGGCCCCACTTGCGGCCTGGGAGCTTGAGAAACTGGTTATGGGCAATCCAGATGAGGTCTGCTGAGTCTGTGAGAGATTGCTAATCTCTCTTTTGTATCACACCCTGAAGTGTGACTCAGATGATGGTGGCTGTGTGGTTAGGAGTGTGTCCTGAGCTCTGATCAGCAACAAGCAGGAGAGGTGCCAGAGTCTGTCCTCTCCATCTGATCTGTCTTTCATTGGCCAGAGCGGTGTGTTCAGGAGCTTCTGTCTGAGACACAAAGCAAGGCAGGCTTATAATTTATCAAGCACCAGTCAAGCTTCCAATGTCAACAGGCTTCCCAGGTACCAGGGTGGGTCCACAGAGTCAGTTTATGCATGAACTGTCCTATAACATCAATTTTTAGAAGATATCGAGGGAAGTACATCCAAAATGTGTGTATGTTAGTCAGCCATGTCCAATCCTGTGTGACCTCATGGACTGTAGTCTGTGCTCCTCTGTTCATGGAATTCTCCAGGCAAGAATACTGGAGTGGGTAGCCATTCCCTTCTCCAGGCGATCTTCCTGACTCAGTGATGGAACCCATATTGCCTGCCTTGCAGGTGGATTCCTTACTGTCTGAGCCATGAGGGAAACCCACATTCAAAATAGTAAAAGGAAACTATGCCACGTGAGGCTCCTTCCAGTCTGTCTGCCATTCATCCATCTATCCATTCATCCCTCTCTCCCTCCATCCCTCCCCTCCATCCATCCATTCATCTACCCAAAAGGACACAAGGTGGTGATGAACACATTCATTTTCTCAACTGCCATAATATTTTCACACATATACACATGTGTCAAAAGTGATAGAAGGTGTGCACTTCAGATGTATGCTGGTGAGTATACTTTAATTATATCTCAGTAAAGTTGGGAAAAAGGAAGGAATTCAGTGTATATCTGTCGGTCAGAACTGATGACAACTCACGCAACCATCAATGGAGAATGGATGAAGTATGGCATATTAATGCAAAGGAATGGTGCTCTGCAATGGAAAGGAACAAACTCTTCATACACACAACAATGTGGGTAAATCTCACATACCTTAATGCTAATTAAAAGAAGTCAGACATGGGACTTCCCTGGTGTTCCTGTGGTTCTCCATGCTTCCAATGCAGGGGGCATGGAGTTGATCCCTGGTTGGGCAACTAGGATGCCATGTAGTGTGCTCCCCCAAAACAGCCACACCAGAAGATCCATTGTTTGTGATTTATTTATACACGTTTCAAAACCAGAGAAGAGAGAACTATTGTGTTTAAGAGTATGTGCTCAGATGGTAAAACTATAAAGAAGCAAGGGTAGGATTATCATTAAGGTTGGGGTAGTATTAGCTTAGGGAAAGAGGGTCTGGAAGTTAGGATGCTTCTGGGTGCAGGCAGCATTCTTGGCCTGCGTTGTGGTTATGCACCTATTTGCTTCCTAATAAACAATTGTCCATTTTATTTTGTGCACATTTCTGAATATGCTTTACATTTCATTACTGAGAATGGAGCGATGTGTATGTGCTATGTATGGAAAGAGAAAAAAGAGTTTTAGCAGTAGTTTACTTTGAGGAGAGAGACTAAGGGAAGGTGGGACAGTGGAAGCTTTTATTTGTTTTCCTTATACATTTCATTAAAAAAAAGTAAATTCCCTCATGCAGTTTTTAAATAAAATTAAAAAGCATAATCATAAACTCATGGATAATAAAGCAAAGGAGGGACTGGCCAACTGTAGGTGCTTAAATGGGGACCCGAGGAGAGAAGAAGAACAGGCAGGATAACCTGTGTATCTATGTCAGTAAGTGTATGTCAAGTGAAAGACAGGAAGATGAAGCAGAGAGAGCCTCTGAGGGATTCAAAGCATTAGAAAGGCTTGATCTGCTATTGCTGACTTTGAGGACAGAGAGGGCCATGAGGCAGGAAATGCCAGCAGCCTCTAGAAGCTGAGAATGAATTTCAGATGACAGCCAGCAGGGAAAAGGAAACTTCAGTCCTACAACCATGGGGAACTGAATTCTGCCAACAACCTGAATGACTTTGATACTACACTTGATCTTAGCCAAAAGGCCGAGAAGTGATCCTGAATGACTTTGGAAGTGGATTCTTCCCAGATAAGAGTCCACCCAGCCAACACTTTGATTTTGGCCTCATGAGACCCACAGCAGAGGAACCAATTGAACCCACTCAGACTTCTGACCTATAGCTGTCAGATCATTAAATGAGTGTTTTTGGCTTGCTTGTTTGTGAGTTTGGAGCAGAGAAAGGTTTATTAAAGGGCCACGCAAAGAGATGGGTGGCTCATACCCTAGAAGCCCTGAGCTCCCTGGAAGGTCTATATGGGTGTGGTTTTAAGGCACTGAGTTTGTGATAACTGTCACAGCAACAAGAGAAAACTAATATAGCCACAGGCTGACATGGAAAATAGAAGTGATTCTGTAGCCTATTGTATAAGGATGTCCTTGAAGACAATGCTCAATGGGTCAGGGGCTTCTGGGAGCAAGATGGAGACACATTAATAAAGAACACGGAGAGGTTCCACCTATTAATAGATAGGGGAGGTGGTGGGAAGGATGAGCATTTGTACTTCTAAGATAATTTGTCACTTCTAAGACTGATCTACTCTTCAAAGCTTCAGCCACATCCTTGTTAACCACCGACCCGGCAGTTTAAATCATGGGGTTAAGAGGACAAAACTACATGTGTGAGTGTGTGAGTGTGCATGTGTGTGTACCACACTGTCAGGGTTCCCTGAAGATATAGAGGACATCTGCAGGTACAGGTACAGAGAAGCTCCTCTTTGGCAGAATAAATTAGATCCCACCCACTTCTACTTTCTTTTCCAGGAGGATTTTACACAGGAAATTAGGTCTTTAGAAATTGTATGTAGGACTAAAGAAGTAGGTTCTGAATTGGGCCTTGAAAAATTCAGAAGTTATTCTCAATAGTTGATGTTAAAGGCAACTTGAAGCTGGTTCTGAAGCTCAGAGTTCAAAAACATACATTCAGGAATAAATTGCTGTTCAGGGATTAGAAAGCCAAATTCAAGAAGACTTTTGATACTGGACATGCTCCTGCCCCCAAATGTAACACTTTTATGACCTTGCTTTCCAGCAGACAAAATAGTCAAAAGAGAATAGAAAGATGGTATTGGGGTCAACCTCCCAAGACCCACGTCAGTGCCTCTAACTGTAAACAGGGTTTCGCACCCAGACCCAAGTTGCAGTGAATTCTGGGAAGTGTTGCTGTAACTTTCCAACCTCTCCAGATAGAAGGAAGGAAAAAAAAAGAAGGTGAGACAGTCTAAGCATAATAGCCACCCAAGTTGGCTTTTCTTGTTTTCCTCTCTCACATTTATATTTTGAGTGGTAAGCTGCTGCTGAGAGGTTTAAAAAAAGATTTTTTTTAATTGACATATAGTTGATATACAATGTTGCGTATATACAGCCAAGTGATTCAGTTATAAATATACATACAATCAATTATTTTTCAGATTCTTTTCTATAATAGGTTATTATAAGATGTTGAATATAGTTCCTTGTGCTATACAGTAGATCCATAATAAAAATTTTGATTAAAATGTTTTAATGGCTCGTTTCCAAAGTTTACATGAATCTCATATTTACAGAACAGTTTGCATCCAAGGTTTTTGGGTAGTACAAACATCAGTATAGCCAGAAGTCAACTCATTTAACTTCAGCAAAGTTAAAAGTTAACAGAAGTTAACTCATTTTACTTATGTGTTAACAACAAATTAGCATTTGTAAGGTACAATATTCCTGAACAGATATAAACACTTTCGTGGAATTATTTTGTTTTTAAAGGAAAGCATTATTTAACAAATAGTATCATGGCCCCAAAAGATGCATTATGAGAAGGTATAAAAATTGGTGGGGGAAAAACTACAGTTCAGTTAATTTTTGTTTGTGCTGAGTCATCATTCTAACTCATTTAATAATTATAATTCTTATTGTTGTAAGTTTTGATTAGTTTTAGTGTTAAAACTAAGCTGTTAAAATATTTTAAAATTATTATTATTTTCTTTTTTGAAAAATTAATTAATTTATTTTAGTTTGAGGTTAATTACTTTACAATATTGTAATGCTTTTTGCCATCCATTGACATGAATCAGCCATGGGTATAAATGTGTCCCCCATCCTGAACCCCCTTCCCACCTCCCTCCCCATTCCATCCCTCAGGGTCATCCCAGTGCACCGGCCCTGAGCGCCCTGTCTCATGCATCGAACCTAGACTGATGCTCTGTTTCACATATGGTAATATACATGTTTCAATGCTACTCTCTCAAATCATCCCACCCTTGCCTTCTCCCACAGAGTCCAAAAGTCTGTTTTTTACATCCGTGTCTCTTTTGCTGTCTTGCATGTGGGGTCATCATTACCATCTTTCTAAATTCCATATATATGTGTTAGTATATTGTATTGGTGTTTTTCTTTCTGACTTACTTCACTCTGTATAATAGGCTCCAGTTTCATCCACCTCATTAGAACTGATTCAAATGCATTCTTTTTAATAGCTGAGTAACATTCCATTGTGTATATGTACCACAGCTTTCTTATCCATTCGTCTGCCAATGGACATCTAGGTTGCTTCCATGTTCTGGCTATTGTAAACAGTGCTGCAGTGAACATTGGGGTACATGTGTCTCTTTCAATTCTGGTTTCCTCGGTGTGTATGCCCAGTAGTGGGATTGCTGGGTTGTATGGCAGTTCTATTTCCAGGTTTTTAAGGAATCTCCACACTGTTCTCCATAGTGGCTGTACTAGTTTGCATTCCCACCAACAGGGTTCCCTTTTCTCTGCACCCTCTTCAGCATTTATTGTTTGTAGACTTTTTGATAGCAGCCATTCTGACCAGGGTGAGATGGTACCTCATTGTGGTTTTGATTTGCATTTCTCTGATATATTATTGATTATTTTCATGTTGCTCAAGATTATGAATTATAAGTGGACAAAGCAGCATTTCTAGTTGAGAAATGGAACCACAAGTAATGTGATGTTTCCTTTTTTTGGCTGTGCAGCGTCTTTGTTGTGGTGTGCAGTCTTTTTTTTTTTTTATCTAAGTGTGTTGCTCAGGCTTCTCTTATTGCAGAGCACAGGTTCTAGAGTGTCCAGGCTCAGTAGCTGTGGCTCGGGGCTTAGTTGACCCTCATGTGGGATCACAGTTCTGTCACCAGGGATTAAACCCACACCCCCTGCTTTGGAAGGCCAATTCTTAACCACTAGACACCAGGGAGGCCCAAAATGATGTCTCTTAAGCTAAGCTTGTGACAATTAAACCAATCCACTGTAGCAGTAAGGAAACTATTGACAAAGTAGAACCAAAGAATGTTCCTCTTCAAATATGGTAGAGACTGTACTTTCAGTAAAAGGATGACTATTTGAAGTAGCACTGATGGTTACCAGGTACCAAGAAAACAGATAATGAGCTTGGACAAAAGTATTTTTTAGAGCTCTCATTATAATTGGAATGGAATAAAAAGGGAAGAGAAGATAGTCTCATTTATATGGGAAGTTACCCTAAATACCCTATACAAGGATAATGACTTCTGACCAGAGGTTACGTCATAAATAAAATCATCACCATGGAAAATGACAGGCAGTAGCCCTGAAGGCTGAAATCAAAAGAACATTGATAAGACTAAACACACTGTGTCTTCAGGTTTTAGTAGATAGTCGGAGCTCTCAAAACATAAGCAAGGACAGAAATTCAAATTAAAATACTGTAGATAAAAATAAAACTAAGTGTTGACATAAACAGAAACTTGATGACTTTAGAGAAATTTGGGTAATAATCTATACATGCTATCAGGAAAATTGGAGAGACTTGCATGATGGTCCAGTGGCTAAAACCCCATTCTCCCAATGCTGGGGGCTGGGGTTCAATCCCTAGTCAGGGAATTAGATCCCACTTGCTGCAGCTAAAGATTCTGCATGCCACAACTAAGAGTTCACATGCTGCAGCTAAGATCTGGCACAGCCATGTAAATAAATTCATGAATAAATAAATTTAAAAAAAAATTTTAAAAGGAAAACTGGAGAATTCATGACTGCAAAAAGCTATAAGTCGAGGAAATAATTTGGATAAATAGTCAGACATAGTACTCAGTAACTCTAATGCCTTAAAGTACTAAATTCCTGAAACACGATACAACAGAAATGTTTACAGAAGAAAAAGATCCATGAAGACCAGTGAAAAGCAAAATACTCCATACAATATTGGTGGGTATTTTTTTCCTTCTTATTCCAAGTGTGAGGCTATTTAATATTTTTCCAAGTATAATCAAGAAAAGCAGACAGGGGCTGCTTTTAACCTCAAGGGGCTGATTTATTTCATGTAACTGGAACTGAATAGAGCTCTCTAAAGAAAGAGCAGGGTTTTTGTTTCTTTGTTTTTGTTTTGTAGAGCAGTCATATGTTAGTTAAATTTCAGGTGGCCTGCTGAAATATAAAACCTTGCTTCACTCTGCTTTACACCACCTACTTTCTCCAGCGGGCTGATGATCTTCCTATTTATTTCAGTTTTACTGCCTCTAATGATCTCTTTCTTTTTCTACCATTTCATTTCGTTATACAAAAATGCCCCGTGAGCAAGTTCAGAGCCATGCGCCAAGTGTGGGACTGTGCGAGGGCAGTACCTCTAAGCCGCACCTTCCTCGGAAGGCGGTGGGTCCCTACTGTGGCCGAGGGCTGTGGGGGTGGGGAATGTGGCCGGGGATGTGGGGGTGGGGGTCGTGCTCTGCAGTCACCATCTCCGGCCCCTCAATGGAGCTCAGTGCTCCTGAGTCCGAGTTCTTCCTAAAACTTTTTTGAGAGGTGTAAAGAAAGACAGAAAAACTGAAAGTCATAGTATGCTCATGGCTGGAAAACTGACTGTAAAGAGATGAATTTTTTCTATATTAATTTTTAGTTCTAACAAAATTTGGTATGAGAATTTCATTGTGATAATTTATTTAAAAAATTTCTAAATTGTTATCTTTAGTATTTAGTATTAACACAGTGGCAAAGAATCCGCCTGCCAGTGTAGGAGATTCAAGAGACTCGGGTTTGATCCCTGGGTCAGGAATATCCCTTGGAATAGGAAATGGCAACCCACTCCAGTATTCTTGCCTGGGAAATTCCATGGATAGAGGAGCCTGGCAGGCTACGGCCATGGGGTCGCTGAGTTGAACACAACTGTGCACGCGCGCACACACACACACACACACACACACACACACAATATACTTTATACATACTTCTGGAAAATAAAGTATCAAAGTTTTTAAAATATTTTAAAGATACTTTTTCCTGTTTTTTGAAGTATACTTTTAAAGTAAAGTAATATTAAAGAAAAATCTGAAAAAGAAAGTTGCAGTAGTTAAACCATGTGGTGTTAAATAGAACACTCAATATTCAGACCAGTGGGACAGAAGAGATAGCCCAGAATTTGATGTTATTGAAGGTAACTTGATATATTATAAAAGAATAAATTCAAATCAGTAGAGAGCAGGGAAAATATACCATCGACAATTTAAATTAACTGAATATATCATTTTGTAAAGAATAAAATTTGATTTCCCCATATCTTACTAAAATAAAGTTCCAGAGAATTAAAATAGCACATTAAAAAACTAGGTAAGAGCAAAATTTGAAAAAAAAATTTTTTTAGATTAAAAAACAGTAATGACATGACAACTTTCTAAACTGAAAAAACATGTCATAAAGAAAAGATATGTTTGACTATAGAAAATGAAACATTTCTAAACAAAAGAAAAATGTCACCAATATTTAAAGGTAAGCTATGAAGTGACAAAGCATTTGGAGTATTTTGTTTTGTATTATTTTTTTAATGTTTACTCTTGCCTTTTTTAATCCTCTCTCCTCCCCCAAGTGGAGTAGTTTAATCATACCATTAATATACTTATTACATAAAGCAATAAACTGGTAGAACTAAAAAAAAAAAGAATCCTTAGAAATTGAAAAAAAAGATAGTAGAGTCTAATAGATAATGGGCAAGGGACAAAAATCAAAATAAGAAAGAAAACTCCCCCAAATAAAAAGTTAAAAAAAATATATGTAGATATTTATTTATTTGGCTGCCTCTGGTCTCAGTTGTAGGAACTTCATTGTATCATGTGAGATCTTTTGTTGTTGTGCAGGGACTCTCTAGTTGTGTTTGGGAGGGCTTAGCTGCTCAGCGGCTTGTGCAATCCCAGTTCCCTGACCAGGGATCGAACCCACATTCCTTGCATTGTGAGGTGGATTCTTAACCACTGGACCACTAGGAAAGTCCTCCTCCCCAAATGCATTTAACAGTAAAGAAATATTTGGGAAAATATTAAACAATTTGCAGTCATAAGTGGAGATTAAATGTACTTACTATTTCTACTCATTACATTTGCAGATTAGAGACTATGATAATATCTAATGCTGGTGAAAGTACAGCAAACTTGTAGGTAATGGCAGTGTAAACTGATACAATACTTTTGGTACCGATACAATACATTTTGATAATGTTCATTGTTGTTTAGTTGCTAAGTTGTGTCCAACTCTTTTGAGACCCCACCGACTGTAGCCCACCAGTTTCCTCTATCCCTGGGATTTCCCAGGCAAGAATATAGGAGTGAGTTGCCATTTTCTTCTCCAGGGAATCTTCCTGAACCGATTGAATCTGCATCTCCTGCACTGGCAGGCCAATTCTTTACCACTGAGTCACCAGGGAATCCTTAATGTTCATTAGGAACCATGAGATTGTAACTTAAGCATTTTTGGATAATCTTTTTGTTGAGACGTGATTACATATAGTGAAATGCATAAATCTTAAGTGTAGAGAGTGATGAGATTTGATAGATGCATGTACCCATGAAATTCACACCCCAGTCAGGATGGAAAACATTTTCATCACCTGAGAGAGCCCTTTTGTGTACTTCCCCCAAAACCCCCACACCCTCTTCTCACCTCCTATCATTTTTCTGCTGTTTTTCACCATATGTGAATTTTGCCTGTTCTAGAATTTCATATCAATGGGATCATGCAGAGTGTAGCTTTTTTGTGTTTGGCATTTTTTGCTCAGTGTTTGGCATTCATCTATTTTGTTGCATATATTAGTATTTTATTTCTTTTTATCACCAAGTAGTGTTGCATTATATGGCTAAACTTTATTTATCCATTTACCTGTTGGTGGGCATTTGGGTTATTTCTGATGTTTGGCTTTTGTGGGAAAGTTTCTAACAGCATTATCTCTTTATTATTTTTGTTGCTTTTGTGGTGGTAAAATACATATAACACAAACTTGCCATTGTAGCCATTTCAAAATGTACAATTCAGTGGCGCTAATTAAATATTCTGCAAATATCACTATTTCCAAAATTTATTTTTATGACCTTAAATAGAAACTCAGTAACCAATAGCAATAATTCCCTCTTTTCCTCTCCCCTCAGCCCCTGTTAATCCTTCATCTAATTTCTATCCCTACAAATTTGCTTTTTATAGATATTTCATGTAAGTGGTATCATATGTATTGTTTTATATCTGGCTTATTTCATTTAGCTTAATTCTTTCAAGGTTCGTCCATGTTGTTACCTGTATCAGAACTTTATTCCTTTCCATGGTTGAATCATATTCCATTGTGTGTATATATATATATACACCATATTTTGTTGATCCATTCATCTGTCAATGGACACTTGGGTCATTCGCACTTTTGGCTATTTTGAATAATGTTTTGATGAACATTGATGAACAAGTGTCTCTTTGAATCTCTGTTTTCAGTTTTTTGGAGTATGTATCTAGGAGTGTAGGTGCTGGGTCATGTTTCTGTGAACATTTTTGTAATAATCTTTGTATGTGCATATGTTTTCATTAGCGTGGGTAGACATGTAGAGGTTATAGGGCATGTGTAGCCTTAACTCTATGAAACACTGTCAATCTACATTTAAAAAGTTCATTTTATATTCTCACCGACAACTTTTGAAGTACCTGTTGCTCCACATCCTTATTAACACTTAGTATTGTTTGTCTTTTTCTCCCCCCACATATGACAAATATTTAATATGATTTTTAATATCTCAGTACATCCTTGCACAATGGATATTATTATTCATTTTTTAAAATTTGAGATGTAATTGACATATGACATATGTTTCAGGTTTACAACATAATGGTTTGATGTAATATAGATTGCAAAAATACTACGACCAGAAGCCTAGTTGTCATTCATCACCACATGTTATAATTTTTTTGTTGTGATGAGAACTTTTAAGATTTCTCTCAGCAGCTTTCAAACATACATATAGTATTATTAACTATAGTCACTGTGCTATGTGTTACACATCCAGGACTTGCTTTATAACTGGAAGCTTGTACTTTTTTACCACCCTCACCTATTTTGCCCTCTTCCCACATCGTGCCCCACGCCCAGAAAAGGGCTCTGTTTCTATGAGTTCTGTTTTTTTGTTTTCTTTTGTTTGTTTCCTTTTTAGATTCCACACGTAAGCAAGATCTTGTTATTTTAATTATAGTCATTTTGATACCATCATTTCATGGTAGTTTTAACATAGAATTCCCTCATGAGTTATGATATTTAACACTTTTTCAAATATTTATTGGCTATTCTTCCTTTATGAAGTGACTGTTCAAATATTGTGCCCATTTAAAAGAGTCAGAGTGTTTTGCTATTATTATTGATACAGTACTTGCCGTGATAAAGAACCTATGAACAGACCCACATTTATACAGTCATTTGATAGAAATGACCCAGATGTCAGAGCAATTCAACGGGAAAATAAAAATCTTTTCAAAAAATTGATCTGAAGCAACAGAACTTCAACCCAGCTCATTTGAGATGAATCACAGACCTAAATGTAGAAAACTATAAAACTCCTAGAAGAAAAAAGAGGATATCTTCATGACACTGGGGAAATCAGAGATTTCTTGAAGAAGATTGACTTGAGGCGGGCTGGTCCATGGGACCCCACGACCACAGACGGATAGGACTTGTGGACTTGTGCTAGGTTCTTGTCACAAAGGACCCCAGGACCCCTTGTCCATACCCCTTAGCACCCCAGAAAAGGATTTGTTGGAATATCTTACTGAATTCCCCAAAGATATTTGTATATGTGTGTAATTACTGATATATATGTTTAATGAATTCGGTAAAGAAAGACATGAGTCACCTTCTTGGGCTTTTCCCCCTTCACTAATGTGGCCTCCACACATACACCATGGTCTCTTCACGTGGTTAGGGAAGAGGAGGCCTGTGGAGGGGAGCGGGGACAGCGACTGACCTGGCAGCCAGATGGCAAGCAACTTTGGCCTAGAAACCTAGAGATAGGGCCAATGTGGAGTGGGGACGAACTTGGATTTTGGAGTTTGAGTTCAAATCCCCAGACGTATGTGGTCTGAGCTGTGTGTCCTTGGAGCATTCACTGGGCTTCTCTAGAGTCCTGGTTTCCTTATAGGAGGCGAACCCATTAGCTGACTATCTGGTCTCAGGGCAGTTCTAGGAATCAAGGGCGGATCTGACAGCAGAGGCAACCCCGCCCTCAAGCAGACCACACAAATGCAACACCTCAAACTCAGCTTTCACACACAAGCTCCATTTCCTAATTTTCCTGCTTCACCACTGGCCCCTCAGCCTTCAAATACTATAAAACTTTGGCCTCCTGTCTCCTCTGTCTCTTGTATCTGATTAGTTACAAAATCCCATCAATTTTTCCTTCAAAATACTGCTTAGCAAGAAGTCCTTCTGTAGCTGACACTGCTGTTGCCTACCTAATTCCCCTGACTTCTCATCTGTCCTTCCTGGCAGAATCTCAGTTTTGTTCAAAGCCCAGCCAAAGGCATCCTTCTGTATAGCCCTTCACAGTTGCGGGTACCTGCTGGGACATACTGATGAGACAAGCTGAAGGTCTCTGGGAAATATTTGCTTTTTAAAAATATACACAAGTACCTCCCTTTCCTGCTTCACTCTTCTAATTTTTCCACCTGGGCTGGGGCCCTAGGGCCTGGAGGGACTACAGTAGTCGTCTTGAGATTATGAGGCAACCAGTCTGAAGAAGGCATTCGTATCACTCACCCAGACTATTGCACTAGCTATTGAAGGGCTCTCCGCCTCTGTTCTGCAAGTGGAAGCTTCATGAGTCCCAGAATTGAGGACTCCAGTTAGAGTTCATCCCTAAAATAGAATATGAAGCAACCAATGGAAATGATGAAGGAAATCTAAATTTATTGACTGGGATGATGTTCATGATATCTTGTTAAATTTAAAAAGCGGTCCCAAAGCATTTTTTATGATATATAAGTTTATATAAGCATATACTTATTTATAAATATATTCATTTAAAGGTATAAGTGGATATTTCTATAAATTTTTTATAATTAAGTTCCAATGTATTGAGATATCAGACATGCAGCATTGTATAATTTTAAAGTGTACAACATAATGATTTGACTTACATTCATCATGAAATGATCACAGTGGATTTAGTGAACATCCCTCATCTCATAGAAATCAGCATTAAATAGACAAAAAGTTTTCCTTGAAGTGAGAGCTCTTAGGATTTACTTTCTTTACAGTTTTCATTTATAATGTACCGCAGTGTTCATTATCTTTATCATATTATACATTACATCCCTACTATTTACTTATCTTATAACTGGAAGTTTGTACCTTCTGACAACCACTTTCATCTAATCCTACCCCTTACCCTTCCACCCCAGCCTCTGGTAACCATTAATCCAACCTCTTTTTTCTAAGAGTTTGTTTTTAAAGTATAATTGACCAACAACACTATGTAATTTCCTGGTACACAACATAAAGAATCAATATTTCTATAAGTTTAAAAATGATGACCACTATGAGTCTAGTTGTCATCTGTCAATATTCCTGTAAATCTGTTTGGTGAACTTATAAGTGGTTTCATTTATTGTTTCTTGCTTATATAATTAAAATTTATTTCAATAAAAATAAAAATAAGAGAGCCAAAGTGCTTAAAAATGCTTAAATTCCTTGCTCCTTAATGTGTCATTCAGCGACTTCCACAATAGGCAAGAACAAAGGTGGTGTGTTTATGTGTGAATTTATGAGTATTTGAAAGTATGTGGTTGTGAATTAATGTGTGAGTATGTGTGTGTGGGTATCTGGTAGTGTGAGTGGCTATGAGCGTGTGTGAATTTGTCAGTGCTTTGGAGAGCATATGCCCCTGAGTTCCCGTAACTGTGTGTAAGTGTGTGACATGAGTTAGTGTGAGTGTGTCTGCTACCCTGGGATTGGGGTAATAAACCAGAAAGGATTCAAGGGGCCAGACAAACTATGGGATGCTCAGTTTAATTAGAATTTCAGGTAAACAACAAATATTTTTTAGTGTAAGTATATTCCATGCAATATTTGGGACATATGGATACTAAGAAATTAATTTTATCTAATATTCAAATTTAACTGGGTAGCCTGTATTTTTCTTACAGATGAGGGCCAATGACATTTATGACTCAGATGACTATTCAGAGGCCCAGAAGTTGGGACCAGACCCCTGGCTGGGGCTCCCGTCCTTCCCACTGGCTCTCTTGGTCCATTAGACAGGTCACTGCCAGGCTGGGCTGAAGGGAAAGGCCCAGCCTCCTTGGGGATGGTGAGAAGGCTGGTGTGGGTCTAGGGGACCCGAGGTGCCCATGGAGCTCATGATCAGGGTCCATGAAGCCCGAGAATGCAGGGCTGGGAGGAGGCGCTGTCAGGATCTACCCTGAGGGCAGCTTTTTCTACATCTGAATCATGTAGTGCTACATTGGCTTAAATGACTGGAAGGAGACCTGGGAGGAGAAGGATGATGTAGCCACACCAGCCCAGACCTCTGGGGTAGGAGGAAGAGATAAGGCAGAGGGGCATGGATACTCACCTGGCCAAGGGCCCTACCCAACCCCTCGGTAGTGGGGACTTCTCCCATTACCACATCAGGGCAGGGTGGGCATCATGGCGGCCAATGCTCTCCATCAACACCCAGCTCAGCTCAGAAAGTTCTAGTACTGGGCAGGGGGGTGGAGAAGGGTGTGTGGTAGCTCTGAGGTACACTCCTCCCCCCACTTCTCCACATACCGGCACCAGTGTTTGTGGTAAACCCAGTGACATGGGAGGTGGCCAACAAGAGGAAGAGGACCCTGTCTGGTCAGATTGCTAGGTTCCCGGCCTCTATAAAACAGGCTGTGGAGGGAGCCTGGGCAGCAGCCTCAACATGACCTCCTGGGCCGTCCTGCTCATCGCCTCAGTGCTCCTGGTCGCCCCAGGTGAGGACGCTCCCCTTGGGATAGATCCAGATGGCTCCTCCTCCCAGCCCTGCTTTCTCAGATTTGGTGGACCCGAGCATGAGCTCCAAGGGCATATGGCATGGGTCAGAGCAGCCCCAGGGCAGAGTAGGGCAGGAGCCCCCGGGACCCCTCACAAGGCCGCCTCCCTCTTCTGGGCCCCAGCTGCCTCCTGGGCTCTCCCCAGCCAGGAGAAGTGACTTCTCCTCTCCCTCTGTCTGTGGAGGGCTGCTGACGCTGTTTCTTCCCCAGGGCTGGCCTTTTCTGGTCTGACCCCTGAGCACCACGATCAGGCGACGGCCCATCTGTGCAAAGGAGATGAGTTGTGCCAGGGCCTGTCCCCGGAGGATCCCCAGGTACACGGATGGCTTCCTGCTGCCCACCCACCATCCCTCTCCTTCCTCTCCTCCCTGGGCAGCGCCAGGTGTGAGGGCCGAACTGGCCAGGGGGTGGGGAGGCAGGGCTGGGAGCTGAAGATGCTGGTTTTGTTCACACTGGTACCTGACTGTGGGGTGGGGGCTACACTGGTGGCTGGGCCCTCCCCAAGAGCCTCCTCCTTGTCTGACGGTAGAACAGATGTTGGGATGGGAATGGTGCTGTGGGTGTGGGGGCAGGTCGTGGGGCCTCTCAGCCCCTCTAAGACAGGCAGAGAGATTGGCAGGGGCCAGCCAGTCTGGCTCAGGTCCTCATATGGACAGACAGATCATGGGTCATCCTACTGGCTTGAAAGCTCCCAGGGGACACTTCCTGGTGCCCTTATGAAGTTGGGGTATCTGAGAGACCACCCTAAGGGGCTTCCTTTCCTAATAGGGTGACCTGGTGCTCCAAAAAGAGGAGCTGGGCCTACTCTGTAATAACTGTCGGTTGATAATACAACGTCTGGAGGACATGGTGGGAGATCAGCCCAATGAGGTGAGATGGGAGACTTGTAGAACCTGGTGGGTGGAGAGGTGCTCCCAAGTGGAGTGGGGAGGGCTGAGAAGCCCTACCTAGGCTTCTTAAATGAGCTGGAAAGTGGGATGTACTTAGCTCTGAGTGAATACTTAACAAGTGGATGTATCATCACCTGAACCATAGTTTCACTTTCCCTCCCTCCCTCTCCTTGGCTCCCCCAACCTGCTCAGCATCACCACCTTCACCTTCGGGTACTCAGATTTATCCCCTTCCATGGGAGATGTCAGAAGAAGATATTTCAAAAGCAATGGACCAAGGCTCCAAGCTTGGATCCCCTCCTAACCCACCACACCCCCCGACCCCCAGCAGATGGAGCCCGCAGTCTGGCCCTGGACCCAGAAGCTATATAGGCAGAGCCTTTAAAGTGGGTCTGGGCACCATTCACCACCCAGAAGACAGGGCCCGGGTATAGAGGGGCTAAGACTCGACAGGGTCAATTGTCCTTTCCAGAGCCCCTGCTGGCCAGACTTGAGATGGGGAGGGGGGTTGAGCCTTGTCTCTCGAGTCCCTGCTCCCACTACCACCTGGCATCAACACCCGGGACCCAGCACTCCCACTGTCAGACCCGCTGAGAGCCCAAGGCTGCCAGGGCCTGCAGAGAGGCAGCGCCCAGCAAGGCTCACCTGAGGCCCGTTTCCCACCCTGGCGCTGCCGCTACAGAATACCGTCAGCGAGGCGGCCTCCAAGGTGTGCAGCAAGATGAAGGTGCTGAGAGGTGTGTGCAAGTCAATCATGAAGAGATTTCTCCGTGTCATCTCTCGGGACATCTTAGCTGGAAAAAAGCCTCAGGCCATCTGTTTTGACATCAGGCTGTGCAAAAGCAAGGCAGGTATGTGCAGAGGCAACAACACATTCCCTGACAGCCTCCCCGTGAAAGGGAAACTCCTAACAGCCTGAGGCAACCTTCCCCTGCCCTTCCCCACACTCCCGAAAACAATCCTGGAGTAAAATCAGGTCTCCATTTCTCCTCAGCTATGTGACCTTGGGCAAGTAACCTAACCTCTTTGAGCTTCAGTTGCCTTACCCGTGAAAGGGCGATAATGATTTCTATTTCTGAGGTTGAAATGAGGATTGAATGAGAGCATCACGTAAGATGAGGTTGACACCAAGGAAATGGCCTGAGACTGAGATACTGGAGAAATCAGAGCCCTGATCAACCTGTCTCTTCTCTCCACACTAGGTCTCATCTGATTCCTTGGGTCCGCTGACCCCACCCTGGGGAAAAAGCACAGAAACTCCAGCATCCTCGGCCTGCTCTTCATTCCTGAATCCAGGAGTCTCCTCTCCAGTTTCTCTCACTGAACTCCTTCCACTGCCTTTCCCTCTCAGAATAAAATATCATGCAAGACTTTTGCTTCAGTTTCTTTTCCTTTGTTGGGTTTCAGAAGAGAGGGCACGCTCATCTGACTCATAAGTTCATTCAATAAACATGTTGTATGTCCACATGTGGTTCTAGATGCTATGGATTTAGTGGTGAACAAGACAACTTAGCAACTCTCACACATATGGTCATGAAATAATTATTGCATTGCATGTTACTCCGAGAACCTGGGGTACATCACAAATATATCCCCAGGAGCTCTCAGACCAGCTGAAGAGACCATTTGGGTTAGGGTTTTGTTGTTGTTCAGTTGCTCAGACTTGTATGACTTTTTGTGACCCTATGGACTGTAGCCCACCAGGCTCCTCTATCCATGGGATTTTCCAGGCAAGAGTACTGGAGTGGCTTGTCATTCCCTCCTTCAGGGGATCTTCCTGACCCAGGGATGAAACCCGCATCATCTGTGTTTCCTGCATTGCAGGTGGATTCTTTACCAATTAAACCACCGAGGAAGCTCCATATATATATATGAATAGATAAAGATGTGGGCTATTATAAATAGTGCTATTGAACATCGGGGTACATGTTATATTTTCAAATTATTGTTGTCTTTTCTGGGTATATACTCAGAAGCAGGGCTGCTGGATTATATGGTTACTCTATTTTTAGTTTTTTAAGTAACCTCCTTACTGTTCAGCATAGTGGTTGTACCAATCTACATTCCCACTGACAGTGTAGGAGGGTTCCTTTTTCTCTATACCCTCTCTAGAATTTATTACTTGTAGACTTTCTGATGATGGCCATTCTGACCAGAGTGAGGTCAGATGGCCATCACCAAAACTACCTGAATGTAGTTTTGATTTGCATTTCTCTAATAATTAGTGATGTTGAGCATCTTTTTATGTTTCTGTTGGCCACCTGTCTGTCTTCTTTGGAGAAATGTCTACTTAGGTCTTCTGCTCATTTTTGTTGTTTTTTTTAAATTTTTTAATTGAGCTGTGTAAATTGTTTTTATGTCTTGTAAATTCAGCCCTTGCTGTTGGTATGAGTTACAAATATTTTCTCCCATTCCATAGGTTATCTTTGCATTTTATGGTTTCTTTTGCTGTGCAAACAATTTAGAGTTTAATAGGTCCCATTTGTTTATTTTTGCTTTTGTTTCCATTACCCTAAGAGATGGATCCAAAAAAATACTGTTGCAAGTTTTGTCAAAGAGTGGCCTACATTTTCCTCTAGGAGTTTTATAGTATTTGATTTTGCATTTAGGTTTTGAATCCAGTTAAGCTTATATATGACAAAATGAAACTGTTCATTCTTTTACATGTAGCTGTCCAGTTTTCCTGGCACCACTTGTTGAAGAGATTGTCTTTTCTTCATTGTGTATTCTTGCATACTTCATTGTAGATTAATTGGCCATAAGTGTGTGGGTTCTCTATTGATGCAATCAATTTCCACATGATCTTTATTTATTTGTTTTTCCTAAAGTCTACGGTTTATTCAGATTTCCTATTTATTTTTGGCTGCACTGGGTCTTCATTGTGTTTGGGTTTTGGGGTTTCTCTAGTCACAGCATGCAGGCTTTGTTGCCTCTTGGCATGTGGGATCTAAGTTTCCTGACCAGGGATTGAACCTATAACCTGACAGTGAAAGGGCTAGGTTCTAACCACTGGATCCCCAGGAAATTCCCTATTCTTTCCTATTTCTTTATGTCTTGTAATTTTTTGTTGGAGATTGGTTATCTTAAATAATATATTATAGCAAACATGACTACTGGTCACACTCCCCTCCCCAGGTATGTTATTGCCTTTTAGAGATGAATTGCTTGTTTTCATGTTTAGTGACTGATTGGGTCATTTTAGTGAGGTCCCTCCACCCCTCATAGTGTGATGCCTCAGATGTTGCACCTCAAGGGGTACAGCCTTGAGCATGACCACAACTATCCTGTGATGACAGAAGTTTGGGAAGGGTTCTCTTTGTCTCAAAACACCTCGTTGTGAATCTCCAATATTTCTGGCTGATTGCTCTATTGTTTTCAACAATGTCCCAGGGGATAAATTGCTTTATGAAGCCCAATCAAACCTAAGTCCTTTATGGGTCACTGATAGAGACTTTTTTCTGACCCAAGGAGGCCTCTTCACAGGTTTTTCTTTCTTTGCTTTCTCTCCAGCAAATTAGCCAGCTTACAGTTTAGCCTTATGTCTCCAAGGAAGTTATCACTCTCCTTCCAAATGTCTTTCACCACAGCTTCCACTGTGGAATTCTGTTCCCAGAACAAATCTGAGGACTGTTGCAATAGTGAGTAGGTAAGAGTCGGACACAACTGAAGCGACTTAGCAGCAGCAGCAGCAGCAACCTCTAGGCCTTCCTTGTGAGTTGAGGAAACACTTGATATTCCACTCCTCCCTTTATCCAGGGGGCCTAACTTTGTCAAGTGAACTTGAAATGGAGCAAGACCATATGGTCCTTGCCTCATCCCCACCGTGTCTTCTGCCTGCCTTTTGCCTGTGGAAAACTTTAGTCAAAGAATAAGTTTAATCAGAGAAGTGAGAAATGCTGAAACAAAGGAAAACAGTCAAAGGAGACTAAATAATAATGTAGTCATTAGGCATAGTCAAGGACTTTTAGTTCCTTCTCAAGGGCTATAGATAATTTTGGGGCTTCCCTAGTAGCTCAGATGGTAAGGAATCACCTGCAATGCAGGAGACCACGGTTTGATTCCTGGGTTGGGAAGATCCCCTGCAGAAAGGATAGGCTACCAACTCCAGTATTCTTGGGCTTCCCTGGTGGTTCAGACAGTAAAGAATCCACCTGCAATGCAGGAGACCTGGGTTCCATTCCTGGGTCAGGAAGATCCCCTGTAGATGGGAATGGCAACCCACTACCAGTATTCTTGCCTGGAGAATCCCATGGTCAGAGGAGCCTGGAGGGCTACAGTCCATGGGGTGGCAAAGAGTAGAACACAACCAAGTGACTAACCTCAGCACAGCACAGCACATAGATAATATTCTGAGCCATATCCTGTGAGCTGTCTTATAAATACTGAAACACCAGGTGGAGAAGTTAACATGATGAGCATACTGTACCCAGGACATGAGCTGCCACAATTCTGAGAATTGACCTCAAAGAAATGGGAACAAATGAACCCCGGAACTGAAGATTAACTGTACCTAAAACAATCAAGATGATGCTGGTCAGACTACTGGTGACCAGTTTAAAGATGACTGTTAGAGATGACTGTACAGTTTCTGCATGTAGACCCACCTCGCCCACCCCGTCTATGAAAGCTCTCACCCCCTGCTTATCGGGGGTGGGAGGGTGAAGTTGGCTTTTGGACAGTTGTCCACCCTCGCCTCCTCTCCCCACCCCCATCCCCCAGTTGCCAGCATCTGAAATAAAGCAAACTTCCTTTTGACCAACCTGGCCTATTTATTGGCTTTTGAGTAGCTAGCAGCCAGACCCACCATACCCTTTCAGTAACAAACTCAGGCTTTCTGTGTTCTGATTGGAAGCTGCCACCTGGCAGATGGTTGTTGCTGCTGCTGCTAAGTCGCTTCAGTCATGTCCGACTCTCTTCGACCCCATAGATGGCAGCCCACCAGGCTCCACTGTCCCTGGGATTCTCCAGGCAAGAACACTGGAGTGGGTTGCCATTTCCTTCTCCAATGCATGAAAGTGAAAAGTGAAAATGAAGTCGCTCATTTGTGTTGGACTCTTCACAACCCCATGGACTGCAGCCTACCAGGCTCCTCCGTCCATGGGATTCTCCAGGCAAGAGTACTGGAGTGGGTTGCGATTGCCTTCTCTGGAAGATGGTTAGGGCTAGCAAATTTTGTAGGCTTCTTTTCTTTTTTGGTGAAGAATCTTGGGCAGGACTTCCCTGGTGGTGCAGTGGATAAGAATCTGCCTGCCAATGCAGGGAATGTGGGTTCAATCCCTGGTCAGGGAAGATTCCACATGCCATGAGGCCAACTAAGCCTGTGAGCCACAACTATTGAGCTTGTATGTCGCAACTACTGGAACCCACAAGCCTAAAGCCTATGATCTGCAACAAGAAAGGCACTACAATGAAAAACGCAAGCACTTTAATGAAGAGGAGCCCTTGCTTGCCACAACTAGAGAAAACCTGCATGCAGCAACAAAGACCCAGTGCAGCCAAAAATAAAATAAAATAAAAAGGAATCTTGGCCAGTTCACGCTTGGTCTTTGAATCCCTCATGCAGAAGGGATATGGGGAATTCTTTCTTCCTTAGCATGAGCTGGTGTATCAGCCAGATTCATTGATGGCAAGCAACAGAAACTGACTCAGGCTAAATTAAGAAAAGGGAAGTGATTGGGTAGCCATTGATGCCTGAGGTTGGAAGGGAAGACCTAGAATAGAACTTGGACAAGATCTAGGCAGCTCAGAGGGTCCTCTGAAGCAGGGAGAACACCTCAGTCTCACCCAGGTGCAGTCATTGGGGTGAATGAATTTCCACAATGAGCTTACTCTGTCTTTGTGTCTCCTGCTCCAAAGCCGAATTCCTAGGAAAGAAAATTCAACCAGCCAAGCTTAGATCAGATACTTGACTTTGATTGTTCTAAGGTGATGAAAAGGAAGTCATGCCCTAGGAGATCTGGGTGACTGTTCTGGCTTATGAAGTGGAGGATAGATTGCTAGATGAGTTACTGTCCACCGAGACAGTACACAGTAGCTGTCAGATAATTCCCCAAAGGAAATTAGAGTGATTATTAGGAAGGAAGAGTAGATGCTGTGTGGCCAAAGTGTCAGTCCAGCTTGCAATGACGGTGAGTGTTGTCTCTGCGTGTGTGTGCATTAAGTTGTTTCAGTCAGGTCCGACTCTTTGCAACCCCATGGACTGTAGCCCTCCAGGCTCCTCTGTCCATGGGATTTTCCAGACAAGAATACTGGAGTGAGTTGCCAAGCCCTCCTCCAGGGGATCTTCCCAACCCAGGGATCAAACCTGCCTCACTTTATGTCTCCTGCATTGGCAGGCAGGTTCTTTACCACTGGTGCCACCTGGGAAGCCAGTATTGTCTCTGAGGCACTTCCGAATAGGAAGATATTTCTTTGACGGGAATCAGGAACTGTGGATTCCTGGTCTTAGGGGCTTGCCTGTCTCTAAGTAAGATGTGCTTTCCCATATACTCAGGTTGAGAATCTTGGAGTTTACTCAACAGGCTTCAAGAGTACTGCCTGTGGGCACAGGCCAGGGCCCCAGACAGGTCTTGGTTTCGTTCAGATGATATTAATCTTGGCCTCTTTGCCTCTTTGGTTTCCTTATCTGACAGAACCAACAATACTTGCAAGACTCCTACGTTGCTCTGCTTAGATAACTCATGTGTGTGCCTAGCATGATGTAAGCTGTGCTAAGAGGCTACCTGGAAGATGGAGCATTACCTAGAAGGTGCTGGGAGTGAAGAATTTTAGGCAGAGGTTGAGGCAGTGAGAATCGAAGTTGTCCATGGTGAATGAGACACTTTCCTGCAGGCTGTATCACAGAGAAAAGCTGGAGTCATCACCTTGCCTTGCTGCAGATTCAGCCCCTGTTCCAGCAGCTGCCAGACACCCAGAGCCTGGAGATGGATTCCTGTCCTGAGGCACAAGACTCATCTCACATGCCTGCCTTACGTTTCTCTCTTAGATGCTACCATCCCTCCCTAATGTCCTGCAGAGGACCAGAAAATCACTGTATCTTCAGAATGGATGCCGGATGCCCCTCCCCTACCACCCAGTTCATTCCCACCCAAGGAGATGTTTTTTGGGGAGTGGGGATGATGCTCAGGAGAGTGCTTATAGGTACATCTAATAATCACAGCACCCAGACCCTGCAGGCTGCATGCTCACAGGCAGAGACTAAGAGTGGGGAAGGGCATGGATCCCAGGCCAATAGGACACTGGAGCCTCTGTGCCTGGAGCCAGGGGAGGGTACCGGGGAGGAGAGTGGACTGGTCCAATTTAAGGCTCATTCAACTACTTTAAAGGTGGACCGGAAGCAGCCCAATGTAATGTTGAGGGATTATATACCAAATATTTGAGGATGGATGAAGACTGTTTTTACAATCAAGACATTTAACAAAGACCAACATGGTAAAGACCATCACTTCATGGAAAATAGTTAGGGAAACAATGGAAACAGTGAGAGACTTAATTTTGGGGGGCTCCAAAATCACTGCAGATGGTGACTGCAGCCATGGAATTGAGATACCTGCTCCTTGGAAGAAAAGCTGTGACCAACCTAGTCAGCATGTTATAAAGCAGAGACATTACTTTGCCAACAAAGGTCCGTCTAGTCATGTAGTAGTCATGTATGGATGTGAGAGTTGGACTGTAAAGAAAGCTGAACACTGAAGAATTGATGCTTTTGAACTGTAGTGTTGGAGAAAATTCTTGAGAGTCCCTTGAACTTCAAGGAGATCAAACCAGTCAATCCTAAAGGAAATCAGTCCTGAATATTCATTGGAAGGACTGATATTGAAGCTGAAGCTCCAATACTTTGGCCACCTGATGCAAAGAGCTGACTCACTGGAAAAGACCCTGATGCTGGGGAAGATTGAAGATAAGAGGAGAAATGGACGACAGAAGATGAGATGGTTAGATGGCATCACCAATTCAGTAGACATGAGTTTGAGCAAGCTTTGGGAGTTGGTTATGGACAGGGAAGCCTGGCATGCTGCAGTACATGGGGTCTGCAGCAAAGAGTCGGACAGGATTGAGTGACTGAACTGAACTGAACACGGTAAAATTTGCACCTTAAGTTGTATTGAGGAAGTGAATGATGGTCATTTATATTTATTAATATAAAATATTATATAATAATATACAAATATATTATGGATAACAGGAATAATTAAGAAAAGTACTGTGGCTCAATGACACCTTTAAATACATTCATATTTTATTCACAAGCTTCCCTAGTAGCTCAGTTGGTAAAGAATCTGCCTGCATGCAGGGGACCCCGGTTCCATTCCTGGGTCCAGAAGATCCTCTGGAGAAGGGATAGGCTACCCACTCCAGTATTATTGGGCTTCCCTTGGCTCAGCTGGTAAAGAATCCACCTGCAATGCGGGAGATATGGGCTCAATCCCTGTGTTGGGAAGATCCCCTGGAGAAGGGAAAAGCTACCCACTCCAATATTCTGGCCTGGAGAATTCCGTTGATTGCATAGTCCATGGGGTCACAAAGAGTCCCACATGACTGAACCATTTTCACTTTCATTTTATTCACAACAGCACGCACATGTCTTTGAAAAATGTTTTGTGTGTGTGTTGGCTTTACTAGTCTGTTCCTGGCTGTCCACCTTTGGGAAGAAAACTCTCCAAGTTTGGCTGCCCTCAGTGACCTTGCAACCTGGGACGCCCATATGGGCGGAGCCTGGTCTCTGGCCCAGGCTTCCAGCGATGTGCTGGGCCAATCAGAGCCCTTGATCTAGAATTAGAACTAACACACCTGGAGGTGAGAGTCTGTTTAAAGTTAAAAGTCTTGGGGCTGGGCAGCAATACCCGCTGCAAGCTGGAACTATCGGGGATCGGGAACCATATGAAGCAGTGCATGAAAATGAAAAAACAACAATAATATTTGTGGTAACAAAAATGAAAGCTGAATAAGTGTAAATCTATGGCTGATTCATATCAATGTATGACAAAACCCACTGAAATGTTGTGAAGTAATTAGCCTCCAACTAATAAAAAAATTAAAAAAAAAAAAAAAAAATGAAAGCTAAGCTTCGTTGAGCCTTTTCTTTGTGACCCGCTCAGTTCTAAGAACTTTAGAGTATAATCTCACGCAGTCCTCATAAACACCCCAAATCCCTATGAAATTTCCAGATAAGGAGATTAAAGCACAGAGAAGGTAAGTAAGGCCCACACCTAGGAGGTGGCACATCTGGGACTGCAGCCCAGGCTACCCCTTGTCCTCTCCTGCCACTCCAGGAAGCAGGACTGGCAGCCCTCGGGTAGGGAAGGGGGAGAGTGACTCTGTGTAGCCACCTTGATTTCCTGAGACTGAATGTCTTGATCTGTGGTTTCCCTTGCCACAGGATTCCTGGGCAGTGCCCACCCTCCTCCAACTCTTCTGTAGCCAGGTCGACTGGGTCTCTGTTTCTTGCTTCAGATGGAAACTCTGACCAGAGACAGTTAAGGTACACACAAGGATTCATGTCCCTTTGTGTCTCTTGGGACCCCAGAGTATGAAGGGGCAGGGCCCTGAGACCTTCAATAAGTCTGGTCCATCTTGCCCCCAACCTCCAGCCCCACCTAGGGATGATGATCTGAGGCTGGGGGGCTGGAGCTGTCCCCACTTAGGGGAACAGCTGCCCTGTGGCCTGGGCAGGGTTTGGACGGACTTGCTTGAATTCCCTTCCCAGACTTCCTTAGATGTGGGCTTTTTTCCCCTTTTTTAAAGTTGTGGTTCGGGTGAGGATATTAACCCTGAAGTTGCTTTCTGTCTCCAACTGACTTGGGTGACTTGCCGTGATGACTTTATTACGAAATGCAGCCGGAATCCACTCAAAAGTGTTGGTACAAGTGCTGCCACCTACTGGAGGAAAATTAACAGTGTCAAAAAGAAGAGACATCACTTTGCTAACAAAGGTCAACAAAAGTCAAAGCTATGGTTTTTCCAGTAGTCATGTATGGATGTGAGAGTTGGACCATAAAGAAGGTTAATTGCTGAAGAACTGATGCTTTTGAACTGTGGTGCTGGAAAAGACTCTTGAGAGTCCCTTGGACAGCAAGGAGATCAAATCAGTCAGTCCTAAAGGAAATCAACCCTGAATATTCATTGGAAGGAATGATGCTGAAGCTGAAGCTCCAATACTTTGGCCACCTGATGCGAAGAGCTGACTCACTGGAAAAGACCCTGATACTGGGAAAGACTGAGGGCAGGAGGAGAAGGGGGTGGCGGAGGATGAGATGGTTGAATAGCATCACCAATTCAACAGACATGAGTTTGAGCAAACCCCAGGAGATGGCGGAGGACATAGGAGCCTGTCATGCTGCAGTCCATGGGGTTGCAAAGAGTCCGACACGACTTAGCGACTGAACAACAACATTGTTTTATATACATGGATGGTTAGATATAGAAATAAAAATAGATATAGGTGTATATGTATGTGTGTGTGTGTGCATACAGATGTATATTCCCTAGCTTTGTCCTTTGTAAGGGGCTGGAAATAATGACAGTAGCTATGAGTATACTCACAGTAGCTATGAGTATGCTAGTCTCTGGATCTTGGTTTCTAAGTACCATTTCCCAGTGAAAAAAAATTAGGGCTCCTTGGAGAAATGGCTGATTCTAGGGCTGGAGCAGCAAAAGTATAAATGAATACAGGAGACTTTGCAGTGCTAGAAAAAGTGCTCAGAAATGGTGTGTGTGTGTGTTTGTGTGTGTTAGTCGCTCAGTCGTGTCTAACTTTTTGCGACCCCATAGACTGTAGCCCACCAGGCTCCTCTGTCCATGGAATTCTCCAGGCAAGAATTCTGGAGTCATTTGCTGTTTCCTTCTCTATGGGATCTTCCCAACCCAGGAATGATGAGGATATTATTAAAAGACATAGGATTCACATTGAAGGGGTTCCCAATGGCCAGATTTGAGACAATTTTAGTAACAAAATAAACAATAATAGTAATAAATAATAACTCATGGGATAAAGAATATATCCATGACTCCACATCCATATAAATAAATAATTTCATAAAGAAATAAATGAAGTGAAGCCTCTTAAAATATAATTCCAATGAATAAATATAGAAGGAATGATGGAAATAGGAAATTGCTGTTTGGCTAACCCCACAGTGGCTTCCCTGGTAGCTCAGATGGTAAAGAATCCACCTATAATACAGGAGACCTGGATTCAATCCCTGGGTTGGAAAAATCCTCTGGAGAAGGGAATGGCTCCCCACTCCAGTATTCTTGCCCGAAGAATTCCATGGACAGAGAAGCCTGGGTGGGCTACAGTCCATGGTGTCACAGAGTCGGACATGACTGAGAGACTAACACTAACCTCACTGTAATTGTTGCAGGCAAGAAGCACTGATGAGTGCTAGAATTAGTGGGTAAAAGTATGATGAAAAAAGAAAAGGCTTGTTTATAGTCTCAAGATATCTCCACACAAAATACTTATTAATTACAAAGGGGGAAAGGGTAACTTTGCCATGGATAAATCTGATAGACACCACCTTATCCAAGGGGTAAAAGTCCCTATCAGCAGAAATGAGATGTATGGGCATCACGTTCCTCCTGGTGTGATGTGCCAAGAAGAAGACAACATCCCTGCTGGGGGCTTCCCTGGAGGTCCAGTGGTTAAGACTCCACACTCCCAATAGAGGGGGCATGGGTTCAGTTCCTGGTCAGGGAAGTAACATCTTGCAAATAAATAAAGTTAAAAAAAATCACTTATGTAGGCATTTGTGCCAAAAACGCAAAACCTTAGTCTAATTCTGGAAAAGCACCAGACACACCCAAAGTGAGGAACATTCTGCAGAGCAACTGGCCACTGCTCTTCAAAAGTGCTGTGATCAGGAAAGACAGAGCTTGAGGGAACTGTCCCAGACTGGAGGAGACTAAGGAGACATGACAACCCAGTGCCCTGCGTGAGACTGCATGGGATCCTGGGGAGAAGAAGAATCCAGGGGCAGTGGACAAAGTTGGAATACCATCTGAAGATAAATTAGTAGTGTTGTATCAGTGTTCATATCCTGCATGCGTGCTAAGTCACTTCAGTCACATCCAACTCTGCGACCCTATGGACTGTGACCCCTCAGGCTCCTCTGTCCATGGGATTCTCCAGGCAAAATACTGGAGTGGGTTGCTGTGTCCTCCTCCTGGGGCTCTTCCCTACCCAGGGATTGAACTCACATCTCATTATGTCTCCTGCATTGCAGGAGGGTTCTTTACCACTAGCGCTACCTGGGAATCCCTGTTCATATTCTGGTCTTGATAATTATGCTCTGGTTATAGAAGATGTTAACATTTGGAAGAGCTGGGTGAAGGGTATTTAGGCATTTTTCCTACTATTTTTGCAAAGTTTCTCAAGTCTAAAATTATTTCAAAATGAAAAATAAAATTAAAAACAAGATTGTATGAAATATACATAGATAATGCTTTTTAAAAGGCTTTACACAAAGTATTATATATAGAATGAATAAATAATAAGGTCCTACTGTATAGCACAGGAAACTATATTCAATGTCCTGTGATAAACCATAATGGGAAAGAATATAAAAAAAAAAATGTGTTGGTCGCTCAGTCATATCCGACTCTTGGTGATCCCGTGGACTGTAGCCCACCAAGCTCCTCTGTCCATGGGATTTTCCATGCAAGAAAACTGGAATGAGTAGCCATTCCCTTCTCCTGGGGATCTTCCCAACTCAGGGATCAAACTTGGGTCTCCTGCATTGCAAGCAAATTCTTTACCATCTAAGCCACTAGGGAAGCCTGGCACTAGTGGTAAAAAAGAATATATATATATATATATAACTGAATCACATCGCTGTATAGCAGAAACGAACACAAGACTGTAAATCAACTGTACTTATAATTTTTTTTAAAAAGGCATTACAAAGTGTGTATCAGGTTTCTGATCATCCAAAGTCTGAAACCTCCCTTAGGCCAGAGCCCCATCTGTGAGATGAAAAACTTTACTTTTATCACAACACAGAAGTAGAAAGAAGGGAAATATTGGGGCACGTATTGAGCAAGACACACGTGAATATGCATACGATATTTTAGTGGAATAGTAGAACACCCTGTGGGGCTTCCATGGTAGCTCAGATGATAAAGAATCCACCTGCAATGCAGGAGACTGGGTTCGATCTGTGTGTTGGGAGGATCCCCTGGAGAAGGGAATGGCTACCCACTCTAGTATTCTTGCCTGAAGAATTCCATGAACAGAGGAGCCTGGCGGGCTGCTGTCCATGGGGTTGCAAAGAGTCGGACACGACTGAGTGACTAACATTTTCACTTTCAGAACACACCACAGACTGACCAAACCCTCCACTCCTGTTCTGGAATGTTCTTACCATTGCTCTGGCTTATGTTCCCACATTTCACAGACATCCCCAGAACTGCACGTAGTGTGGCCCTGAGGATCACAGGACTTAATATTTCCTGCTTTCATAATGCTGGCCCTTGGGTGGCACAGGTAATGGGATAAAGGAAGCAGATGATATCTGCTGAGGCATGAGATAATAGCAATGAAATGATGATGATAGCTGAGTGATCACCTGCCAATGCTTTTATGCTTAATCCAACCCCTAGAGGAAGGGTCTATTACTATACACAGTTTACGAAGAGGGCGACAGACTTGCCCAGGGTCTTCTCCTCTCACATCCACAGCTAGTAACTTGTGGGGCTAGGGTCTGAGCCCAGGCAGGCCACCTCCAGAGGCCGCATGCTGATGAGTTAGAAGGTGCAGGGGGTGGGGCTGAATGCAAGTGGAGGTTAGTCCTCCAACCCGTCTTGGGTTTTTTGTTGCTGGTGATGGTTTTTTGGCTGCTCTGGTCCTTTTAGTTGTGGCACATGGGCTTAGCTGCCCCACAGCATGTGGGATCTTCGTTCCCTGGCAGCTGCCGCATTGGAAGTAGTAGGAGCAGTCGCTCAGTCGTGTTCAACTTTTTGCGACTCTGTAGACTGTTACTTGCCAGGCTCCTCTGTCCATGGGATTCTCCAGGCAAGAATACTGAAGTGGGTTGTCATTCCCTTCTCCAGGGCATCTTTCCAACCCGGGGACTGAACCTGGGTCTCCCGCATTGCAGGCAGATTCGTTACCATCTGAGCCATTGGAAGGTGGATTCTTGATCACTGGACCACCAGGCAAGTCCCTTCTCCTGGGTTTCGTAGAACTGCTCTCTGAGTTTCAGAATGGAACAGGATCAGAGCTACGCAAGCACTGGCAGGAGCTCTGGCAGCCACCCTGTGGGAGTGGGGTGGGCTGGACTTCCCCATGACAGCAACTCTTTTCATTATTAACCATTTACCTAGTCAGACTAGTCAACCCTAAGGGAAATCACACCTGAATATTCATTGGAAGGACTGATGCTGAAGCTGAAGCTCCAATAGTTTGGCCACCTGATGCAAAGAGCCGACTCATTAGAAAAGACCCTGATGCTGGGAAAGATTGAGGGCAGGAGGAGAAGGGGACGACAGAGGACAAGAATAGTTGGATGGCATCACCAAAAGCAAGCTCTGGGAGATGGTGAAGGAGAGGGAAGCCTGGCGTGCTGCAGTCCACGGGGTCGCAAAGAGTCGGACACGACTGAGCGACTGAACAACAACCTGGCCACTTAGCAGTTTCTCCTGTTAAGTACCACAGTCAGGACACTTGGAGGCTCTGATTCATGGGGGTTTCTGATGCTCTCCCTTCTGGGCAAAGTCCCTCCTCATACTAGGATTGCCTAAGCCTGTTCCTACTGCTGAGAGAAGCCCCAGTGCTGACCCTGGAAGTGTAACAAGCACTCCTGGGCAAGTGTAGGATGGAGAACTGTGTGCGTGCAAAGTCGCTTAGTCATGTCCGACTCATGTCACTAAGTTTTGGCTTCTCTCCCTGCCTGTCCTCTGCTTTCTGGGTGTCACAGTCTCACCACACACTGTCCAGGCAGGGAGTGGGGCTCTGCTGGAAGCTCTGGTGGTGGTCAGAGAAGGCTTTCTTCCCTGAAACCTCAGCAAATATCTCACCTTGTGCATGCATGCTCAGTCGCTAAATCGCATCCAACTCTTTGCTACCTCGTGGACTTAGCCCACCAGGCTCCTCTGTCTGTGGAATTTTCCAGGCAAGAATATTGGAGTGGATTGCCATTTCCTACTCCAGGGTTCTCCAAGGGGTCTTCCTGACCCAGAAATCGAACCCGCATCTCTCACATCTCCTGCATTTGCAGGCAGATGCTTTACCACTGAGCCTCACCTCGGAAGTGCAGAATGGAGGCTTAAATAGGAAGAAATTTGAACAGCCACAAACTCCCTTCTCCCCTTCCTCCCCCCATCACCCCAGTTTTTCTCCCTTCTCCTCATGTTCTCTGAGAAGTAACATGCATAGAAAGCGAGGGTCTGGACCGGGCCTCCTGACCTTGCGAAACACCCTGCCCTCTCTGGGCTGTTAGTGAGCTCAGCTGTGAAGGACGGGGTGAGACCCGGTTATTTCTAGGGTCCCTTCCGGCTCCAGCACTTTGTGGCGCCAGGAGCTGGTGACAAGGCAGAAGGAAGCCAGGCCCATTCCGGATGGACTTGAAGGTGTTTGCTCTGTGCTCTGGCGGAAGAGCTTGACCGAGGTGTGAGTTAGGGAGGGACTGTGGCCACTCTGGCCGCACACAATCGGGGCTGAGGTGACTCAGAAGGGAACACGCCATGTGTTAAAATAAGAGTTGGCATTTCTGAGAAGGGAAGTCCAGGAGCCGGCCAGGATGGGATTAGCTGTTGATAAGGGCCCAGCATTGTTCTTAAGTCTCCCCTGAGGTCCACACCACATCCTAGAAGAGGAGAAGCCAGGTCCCTGGACCCTGATGGGGTTGGGACAAAGTCAAGGCGTTGCTGAGAATGAGGCCCAAGGGGCCGCCTGGGGCTGCGACAGGAGGAGGCAGGGCAGTGCCGTGGTGAGGAGTCAAGGCCATCTGATCCTGAGCGCCGAGTGCCCTGCCCTGTCACTTGTCCAGGGCCAGAGGAGGGTTTGAGAGGGGACGATGAACATGCAATCTGAAGGCCTAAAAATGCACAGCCTGAAACAGCTGTCCAAGCCCAGCGACCCTGAGCACCCTCACCCCTTCCCCGAAAAAGTTCAGGCAAGAGCTGTGAACACAGTGTGGGGAGTGGGGAGGGGAGTGCCCTCAGGTTCAAGACTCTTCAGTCTCTGAAAAACAAATGCTGACAGGAATGCGAGGAAACCACTGTTTACTTTGTTCAAGTGTTCTAGCAAATGTGTTCTAAAGTGTCTCTGGGGCAGGATGATGAGGGAGGTGAGGCCCGGGCTATGGGAAGCGGAGACGGGGGCGAGGACACTGCAGAGGCCACGGCGAGGAGGTATTCTCCCCCTGACTCCTGGGGAACAGACCCACAAGGAGGGGGTGCAGGCCCTCTCTAGAGTTGAAAGGGAGCGCAAAAGACAGGGCTCAGGGCATCTTGTTGGTGCAGGAAAGGCTTGGATTTAGGCTCCCAAGAAGGGGCCTGTGTGTGTTGGGGTGGTGGGCAGTGGACACTGGTGACTCTCTGGGGGGTTGGTGAGTGGCAAGTGACAGAAACGTATGAAGCTGGCTCAGCTAAAGAGGAAGTTAGAACAAGGGTCCCGCAGGACCTGAAGTTACCAGGAGGATGAGAGTGGGTGCCAAGAAGTTCTGGAACAGAGTGGGCTCAGAGTCACTGTCTCTGTCTCCTTCACCCAGGCTGCCTGGTCACCTGTCTCTGTTGTCCATCCACTGACCTGGCCTCCTAGTTTGATCACTGTTGCTCAAGGACCTCAAAAGTTCCTTCCCCACGTGGCAACCACAAGCCCTGAGACTCACGAACTTTTAGATACAGCACAGGAAGCAGGCTCACTAGAGGCCCTAAGGCTGAGCCCCAGATTTTAGAGACAGAGAATGTGTTTTATCCAGGCTGGCCAGGATTCCTCACTCCCCACCCCACATCCCCCAACCCTCCATCTAATGGGCTCGCCAGGTAAGGCAGGTCCATAACGACCGTGTGGGATCCTCCACTTCGGCTGAGCTTGGGGGGGGGGGGGTGTTTCTTTTTTTTATTTTAATTTAATTAAAATTTTTTTAACATCGAAACATTTTGTATTGGGGTATAATCAATTAACAATGTTGTGATAGTTTCAGGGGAACAGTGAAAGGACTCAGTCATACATATACATGTATCCATTCTCTCCCAACCACCATCTGAGGGTGGGGGAAGTTCTTGATCCCAGAAATGACCGAAACAAGAGAAGATGGGGCCAAGAGGATGAGCCAAGAAAATCTCCTGAAGCTGGGGATCCAGGTGAGGAGAAGCCCAGGAGGGAGCTGGGAGGGAAGAGAATCCAGGACACACATCCACACCCATGAATGAACTCTGTGTACTCACAGATGGTGAAGAGTGGTTTGAACTTTTTTTTAGTTGAAGTATAGTTGATTTACAATGTTGTGCCAATCTCTGTTGTACAGCAAAGTGATTCACTTATACCTACATAGACATTTTTAAAATATTCTTTTCCATTACAGTTTATCACAGGATTAAAAAAAAATTTTTTTTTGATTGGAGGCTAATTACTTTACAATATTGTGGTGGTTTTAGCCATACAGTCACATGAATCAGCCATGGGTGCACATGTGTTCCCCATCCTGACCCTCCCTCCCACCTCCCTCCCCATCCCATTCTTTTGCTTTAGAACCTCCTGTAAAAAGAATCTATAACCTGACCAACACTGATACAGCAAAAAGGTCTGATTCATCAAAGTCATCTTTCTTTATTTCTCTTTCTTTTTCTTTTTTATCTTTTTCTGGCTGCACCAGGTGCCATGCGGATCTTAGTTCCCTGACAATGAATTGAATGCCTGCCACCTGCACTGGAAGCATGGAGTCCCAACCACTGGACCACCAGGAAAGTCTCCATCAAGGTCATTTTTTGCTCAAGGTAACCTCGGAGAAAGAAGTAGAGAAGTTTACATGTGACATTTTTTTTTTTTTTTTTTACAGCCAGGGAGAAATTTCCTGCCTAGAAATGGAAAAGATCAAGAAATGTATACCTGCATGCATGCTCAGTGTTGTCCAACTGTTTGTTACCTCATGGACTGGAGGCCGCCAGGCTCTTCTGTCCATGGAATTTTCCAGGTGAGAATAGGGAGTGGGTTGCCATTTCCTATTCCAAAGAAATATACATGTGTGTGCAAATCCCCAGACCCAAGCAATCAGAAATCTCCCATGTGTGTGCAGGGCTGTCACTCACAGGTCTCAGGACAGACAACAGGCCACATCCCCTTTCTCCATGATAGGCACCCCCAATGTTTGGAACCGGCTGATAGAAGGCAGCTTGCTCCATTTCTTAGGCCTTGGGCTCTGCCACTGGCATCTAAGAGCCTCATGGTGCAGAGGGGTGCTTTCAATATCCCTGTTTCTGTGAGTGAAGCACCGTGCCTGGCTCCACCCTGCCTCTTAAACTGGTAGGAGGTAAGATTCCTTCCCCACTATGCGTTCAGGCAGTCAGCAGGCATTCACCATGCTCAGGAGTCTGTAAAGCATCTTGCTCCAAAGAAACTTCTAGAACTATTAAAAGACAGAGAAAGTGCTAGAAGTTCCCAACACTTGTAGGAGGTTGACTGTCTTAATTTTCTGGAACTTTCCCAATTTTAACACTGAAAAGTCTTGCATCCCAGGAAACCCCTTAGGCCTGGGTAAACTGGGCCAATGACTTACTGATGTGGAGGACACATGGGGAAAGATGCTAAGTCACGATCAAAAAGCCCAGCTGACTGTTTCTAGCATCACACCCAAGCCTCACACCCACAGCCTTCCAGGAGGCATTTCTTCCCAGAGTGTTCCTAGCCTGCATCATTCTCAGCACTGGGCTCTACCCTCTTGGAGATGGTTGACTTTTCTCACACCCACACATGCACATACACAAGCAAATAAAAAAAAAGGAAAAAAACCCAAAAGGCAGGCATTGTTTAAACTTATAGCAGGTTATATTCTAGGAAAAGGTGGTGTAAGTCAAAAAGATAAAAATTGGGTCAATTTTCCCACGGAAACAATACCATGATGAGAAAGTCTGAGCAAGGAAAACTTCTATAAAAAGTTCTATCCTGGCCTTGAACAATTTCTGCAAACTTCTCTTTCTAAACTTTTCTAAGTATTTCTCTGAGGTAACAAGGAGCAAAGTGTTCTCTTAGAAAAATCAGACCCCAGGAATGATTAACTGGACATTGAATACCTGTATTTTGATGTGCATATACTTCAAAGGAAAAAGACAAATCAGTAATTTATCCTTGGACAGCAAGGAGGTCAAACCAGTCAGTTCTAAAGGAAATCAACCTTGTATATTCATTAGAAGGATTGATGTTGAAGCTGAAGCTTAATACTTTGGCTCCCTGAGGCGAAGAGCAGACTCATTGGAAAAGACTCTGATGCCGGGAAAGGTTTGAAGGGAAATGGAGAAGAGGTGGGCAGAGGATGAGATGGTTAGATAGCATCACTGACTCAATGGACATGAATCTTAACAAACCGCAGGAGATAGTGAAGAACAGGGAAGCCTGGTGTACTGCAGTCCACGAGGTTCAAAGAGTCAGACATGACTTATCGACTCAAGAATAACAACAACAACTGTTATTTTATTTGTTGAAAGGATCCCTCTGCTCAGGGTTCCCACTGAGCAGTTAGAGTAGTGGTCCTCAACCTTGTCCTCAACCACCAGGGAGCCATAAAACCTGCTGATGCCTGGGTACCACCCAGAGATGCTGATGAACTCGGTTTGGGTTCCAGTGGGTGGTGGATGCACCTGGGGCCAAGAGCTTGCAGCAAGAGAAGGGGAGGAGAAGGAGGGGTGCCTGAGGTCTGGGGTCAAGTCCTAGGATCTCGAGTGCTGGAGCTGGAACACTGAGACACCTACTAACTGGAAACAAAACCCTAGTAGTCATTGAGGTCTGTCTTCTCATCTTGGGGAAATAGATCTAGAGGGATGAGGGGATGTCCCTCAGCACTTAGACGTAAAATTAGAACACAGGTTTTTTTTTGATCTAACAATTTTAAAATTTTTAATTAGAGGATGATTGCTTTACAATGTTGTGTTGGTTTCTCCAGACAACAGCGTGAGTCAGGCAATACATATATTCCCTCCCTCTTACGCCTCCTTCTCACCCCCCAGACCCCCACCATCACACACCTCTCAATTGTCACAAAGCACCAGGCTGAGCTCCGTGTGTTATTCCAGAAAGCAGCTTCCCGCTAGCTATCTGTTTTACACTTGGTAGTGTGCATGTGTCAATGCAGCCCTCTCAGTTCTCCCCACTCCCTTCTCTCTCTGTGTCCACAAGTCTGTTCTCTACGTCTGCTGCTCTATTCCTGCCCTGTAAATAAGTTCATCAGTACCATTTTTCTAGATTCCATATATATGCATTAATACGCTTTATTTGTTTTCTCTTTCTGAGTTACTTTACTCTATACAACAGGCTCTAGAGAACACAGGTATTTTGATGCTTTATCTTTTTTTTTGTTTTGCTTTGTTTCTTTTCTTATATTTATTTATCTTTATTTGGAGGATAATTGCTTTACAATAGTGTGTTGGTTTCAGCCGTACATCAACATGAATTAGCCATAAGTATATATGTATATGTCCCCTCTCTCTTCAACCTTCCTCCCACCCCATCACACCCCTCTAGGTTGTCACAGAGCACCAGTTTGAGCTTCCTGGATCAAACAGCAAATTCCCACTGGCTATCTATTTTACATTTGGTAATGTATATGCTTTCATACTACTCTCTCAATTCATCGCATCCTCTCCTTCTCTTGCTGTGTCCACAAGTCTTTTCTCTACATCTGCTTCTCTATTCCTGCTCTGAAAATAGGTTCAGCAGTACCATTTTTCTAGATTTTATACTATGCATTAATAAATGACATTTGTTTTTCTCTTTCTGACTTACTTCACTCTGTAACAGGCTCTAGAGAACATAGGTATTTTGACACCTTATCTTTGCACTGCTTTCGCACTTTGGTGGCTTTAAAATATGCCTACATATTCCTTGAAATGCCTCCCTTTAAAAAGTGAAATTTAATTCCTTTCGCCTTGAGTGTGGGTGGACTTCATGACTCATTTCAAATGAGTACAATCTGGAGGAACTGATGGTTTGTGACTTTTGAGACTAGATCATGAGTGCTCTATTTCTTGTATCACTCACTCTGGGGAAGTTAGCAGACATGCCCATGAGGACACCCAAGCAGCCTTAAGGAAAGGCCATGTGCTGACAACAGCTTTGTGGGGGTGGCATCTTGGAAGCTTCCCTGGTGGCTCAGATGGTAAAGAATCTGCTTTTCACTTTCATCTTGGAAGCAGACCCTCTGGCTCCAAGCAAGCTATCAGATGACTGGAGCCTTGCTCACATCTTGTCCACCCCCTGTTGGGAATCCCTGAGCCAGTACCATTCAACTAAGTCAGTCCTTAACTCCTGACCCACAGAAACGGTGAGATAATAATGGTGAGTTTTAAGCAGCTAAGTTTTGAGGTAATTTGTTACACAGCAATTGATGACAAATACATGCACCACCCTAAAATAAAATCATTCAGAATTAGTAATATCCAATTTGAGGACAAACTCTAATGCAGGAGCAGAAAATGAATGAAAAGAATAGAAAGTATAGCAGCATTTTCCTTCTAAGGGAGGATGGGGTTAGGGTGGTGGAGAAATCACTCTGTATGCTATTCCTTTCTGTTGGTGGAGGCTGGAGAAAGGAAAGGTGCAGACTTCAAGGTGTCTAGCAGCTCTTCAGTCTGTTGACGCTTACAACCTAGAGTAGGTGGCTTTTGTTTTATCAGGGCTCACGAAGCAGGCCTGAAACTGAGTTGCTGTTGTTCAGTCGCTAAGTCGTGTCCAACTCTTTGCAACCCCATGAACTTCTGCAGCATGCTAGGCTTCCCTGTCTCTCACTGTTTCCCAGGGTTTGCTCAGATTCATGTCCATTGAGCTGGTGGTGCTATCTAATCATCTCATCCTTTACCACCCCTTTCTCCTTTTGCCTTCAATCTTTTCCTGCATCAGGGTCTTTTCCAATGAACTGACTCTTTTCATCAGGTGGTCAGACTGAGTAGGGGTGGAGAAAACGGATGGAGCCACTTTTAAGAATCATGGTGTATGACATTTCTTCATGTCATCGGCGCTGATGTGAGGTAACCTCTAGGCATCCTGTGAGGTCTGCTGCATACACAGAGCCTCGAGGAAGGGGGCTGAGCCCTCCACGTGGATCAGTGCTGAGCATGGGTGGGAATGGAGTTACGGGAGGCCCTGTGTAAGGCTGAGGGTTAAATCAGAGAGCAGAGAGAAATTGAGGGCCTCAGCATTGATCAGGTGGTCAGAAAAACAGAAGCTTTTGTGTGACTTGGGGATCTCAGTCTGCAGCCAGAAGTGTGAGGGGACAAAGTGGGAGCCCTTGGAGTTGGGTGATGCGCTTGCACCCGACCAAGCTTCCAGGAAAAATGGCTTCTGCTTCCCTCCTGCCGTCTAAGTCCAGGGCATGGTTCTTTCATCGACAAAGTCTAACCTGGGAGCACACGAGGGAGGGGACTGTGGGAAGCAGCTTCCAGCCCAGGCGGCAGGGTGACGCATCAGGGTTAGCACCGGACTTCCCAATGTACAAGCCTGGGGAAGCTGCCACTGAGGGCTGGGTTACGCGGGGATGTTCCCTTTTACTTGGTATAAAGGCAGCACACAGTCCTAGTTGCTATTTACTTGCCAACTGTTATCTTCAAGAAATTTCCAGAGAGAGGTCTTCATGCTGACCAGAAACTGTTGCCCAGGAAGTGAGTGGTCAACATGGTCGGTAACACAAGGCTCCCAGGTGACAGCCTGTGGACACCTGGCCTCTACCCACAATTGTGAACCACAATTCAGCCACTCCTGCATTGAATGCTTTAACGTCTGGTCTATGTGGAAAGCATTTCTTCAGCTCATTGGAGACCCTTATCTTTGTTGGGGAAACTTTGCCTGCTAGGTCTGCTTTTGGTGATTCTCAGAGAGTGAGTGTATTCATGACTCTGAGAATACTCATTTCAGAGTCTGTCTGTTAAGGATCTGTGGGGTTAGAAGTGAATGGTTTCTGGGACTTCCCTGGTGGTCCAGTGGCTAAACCTCTGCACTCTGAAAGCAGGGGGCCTGGGTTTGATCTCTGGTCAGGGAACTAGATCCCACATGCCACAGTTAAGAGTTCTCACGCTGCAACTAGAAGATTCTGCATGCCTCAACTAAGACCTGGTGCAGCCAAATACATTTTAAAAAAGGAAACAGAAGTGAATGGATTCTAAGCAGTCAGTGCTTCATTTAACTAAAGCTATAGGGTTGCTGGTCTGGAATGTGTGGACATTGGAAACAAAGATTCACATGGGCAGCCAGTGAAGAAAATAATTTCAGAAAAGTTTGTAAGCATTCTCTATGTAAAGGCATAGAGAGAATTATCATATAATACCCAAATTCAAATATTGCTTAAAATAAGGCCTAGGAATTATTGGTGCTTTTGACAGCATTGAGTTCTTGAATACCACCTCCCCACCACCACCCTACCTCCCACAATCCCAAAGCATGTAAGAAAAAAATCTGTCTTCCTGAATTTGGGGCTCTGTAATTAAGAATGGATGCTAATTAATCTCCACCTTTGCATACTTCAGGAAGAAAGGGCTGTCATGCAAATGAGTAGGAGTAGCACATTTACGCTAGAGAGATTTTAATTTTTGAAGTTTAATTTCAAGCTTGCTGGAAGTACCTACTTGAAGCCCTACCACTAGCCCAAAAGGATCAGAAAAGATTCCCTTCCTTCCTTCCTTAAGACACCTGGCTGTCACCTGCCAGACATCTGTGATAAGTATTCAAGTTCACAATCTGTGCAATGTGAAGGGGGCCCTAGAGTTGTGCAGTGCGCTTGCTGGGCTTCCACACATGGAATCCTGGTGTGCACAAAGATACAGGTCATTCAAATTCCAAAGGTTGTCTACTACAGGACATTCTACCAGCTTTTATTTGGACCTATTGAAATTCCTTTAAAAACAAATGCTGTATTTCTAAAAAAAAACAAAAATCCCACCTTTCATTCTCTCCTACTTCCTGAATCAGCTCTGCCTGCTGTAATCTGATTAGCAGAAATCTACCAGGTGCCCACCCTGTCCTGTTCTATTCAAAGGGCCAGTCACCCTCTGTGTGGGCTCCTCCCATCCTCCCCCGTCTCCAGCCCTGCTGGCCATCCCCAGGCAGCACCCCTTCCTGCGTCTGTTCCAGACCATCCATCTGGTCTCCCTGAGGTACCTCCCCACTCCCTTCACCTAGGCCTGTGGGAACCTTCAAGAAAAGTGAGTCTGGAGCCCTGCTTGCCACAAGGGACTGATGAAGCTTGTGGCTGGACGCTCGAGAACCTTAGCCTTCCTTGTTGGGGGATAGGAGTAGTTTTGTGGGTGTGAGGATAGTGGGTTTGTGTGGTCGGGCCAGCTGTGAGGTCTGGTGAATGAGCTGGACCAGCAGGCAGTGTATCCAGCACCCGAAGTGGAAGTGGCCGCTGTGGATTTAGTCCCAGCAGCTGACGGCAGCAGCTGACGAGGCTACACTGCTCTCAGTGCCAATGAACAGGGTCAGAGTCCACAGGACAAAGGGTCCCTGAGAGCAGGTGACAGGTAGATGTGATCAATTCCAGGGCAGAGGCTGTGGACTCTGCTAGGCACGTCCCCCCACTGAGGAAGGTTCCACTGGGATAAGGCACTGAGTCTAGAATGGGGCTCTGCACTGGCATCCAGCTTGTCGGTCAACTCACATGCTGAGTTGGAAGACACCCTTGACCTCCTGAGCTTTGACGTGGGATAAGGCCCACCTGGTCCATCTCAGGCGTATGTTGGGAGGAGAGGGGGTTGGAAGCCTGAGGGTTCTTTGAAAGCAGAGGTGAGTGGAGGGGTCTATGGGGAAGTGGCTGGAAATTGGGGAGCTCCAGACCAAGGTCAGGGATCCCCATAGTGGGCTGGAAGGAAATCCGGGACTGGTCTCCTCTCAGATTTCTCCATCTGTGGTGGACGGAAGCACCCCACCTTGACCTTGGGCTATTTCTAGAGAGCTGGCCAGGCCACGCTCTCCATGACGGCAGCAGCTGGCCACCTCCCCCTGGGGACTGGCTGCTTACTCCACTCCAGTTGGACCTGCTCCAGCCTGGGCTGTCACTGGGTGAGCTGTGGTTGCTGAGGGGGAGGACAGAGCCCAAGCTGGGCCCTCTGGAGAGGGCTTGTGTCTCAGGGCACTTTAGCTCCCAAGGAGAATAAAGGATCTTGTGAGGTTGGGCCCCTAGTCACCTTAAAGAATTCCCTCTCGAGGGCAGGCCGAATAGGCCTGTGATATTTACTAGCCCCATGAGCACTACAGCCTTACATTTACTTAAGGCATTGTTATTGTTTAGCCACTAAGTCGTGTCCGACTCTTTGCGACCCCATGGACTGTAGCCTGCCTGGTTCCTCTGTCCATGGAATTTTCTAGGTAAGAATAAAGAACAGATTTTTGGACTCAGTGAGAGAAGGAGAGGATGAGATGATTTGAGAGAATAGCATTGAAGCATATACATTACCATATGTAAAACCGAGAGCCAGTGGAAGTTTGATGTATAACACAGGGAACCTAAACCCCGTGCTCTGTGATGACCTGGAGGGATGGGGTGGGGAGGGAGGTGGGGGGGGTTCAGGGTGGAGGGGACACATGTATGCCTATGGCCAGTTCATACTGATTTGTGGCAAAAACCATCACAATATTGTAAAGTAATTATCCTCCAATTAAATAAATTTAAAAAGAATACTGGAGTGGGTTGCCATTTCCTTCTCCAGGGGATCTTCCTGACCCAGGGATTGAATCCTCATCTCCTGCATTGCAGGCAGATTCTTTATCACTGAGCCTTTGCAATTCCTTCTCACTCAGTCATTCCTCCATCCAACAAATATGTATTGAGGGCTGACAGGGCCCCCCATAGAGCTTACTTGTGAATAAACAAGTAAATAAATGTGAAGAGCAAACGCAATTTCAACTTCTAGTAAAAGCTAAGAAGGAAATGAACAGAGTATAGCGGTAGGGGCCTTCTGGCAGAGGTGACATTTAAGTTGAGGCTTGAAAGATGGGAAAGGGCTAGCTATGTGAATAATGTGGGAAAGAGTTCCAGGTAGAGGGAACAGCATCCGTGAAAGCCCTGAAGCAGAAAAGAGCTCCGTGCCCCAGAGAGAGCAAGGAGTCCTGGGAGATTGGATGTAATGAGTGAGGAAAAAGGGGTGGGAAACCTGGTCAGAGAGACAGGCAGGGATCAGATCCTGTGACCCTAGGAAAGAGTGTGGATTTTCTTTAAGTATAAGAGAAACTGCCAAAAGGTTTTAAGGAAGGTGTGATCAGATCTTTCCCGGCCAATGCACCAAATGTTATAGCCCAAGGTAGACTCTTCTCTTAGCCAAAGACCCCGACCAGCATTTCTGAAAATCTTTTATACCCTATGTGTACGTGTCCAAACCCACCACCCCAAATTCCTTGAGACTTACAAAGGAAGGGTAAATACAATCACAATAACCTCATCATTCATGTGTTATGTGTTAAACAGTTAATAATCAATAAGCCCGCGGTTACATTCCAACCAGTTAATAACTGATAAGCCTGTGGTTACATTCTGATAGATATTGTCCAGAGGCAGGGGTGATTAGTGTATGTTTTTTCTTAGGTGATGAGTAACCTGGATACAATCTTCAAGGTTTCCCTGTCCAGAGGGGGTCTTATCCTTCCATTGTCATTCCCATAGGCACTAAGCAGAGAGTTCAGAGTCCATTGGAGAGGCGGCTGAGCATGATCAGCATGGACAGGCCTAAGATGGAATCCAGGCCCTATGAATCCCTTCTTCAACTTAAGTTGCAAAGAAGGTGAAGGGAAACTAAAGAGTTTCTTGATGAGAGTAGAAGAGGAGAGTGAAAAAGCTGGCTTAAAACTCAACGTTCAAAAAACTAAGATCATGGCATCTGATCCTATCACTTCATGGCAAATAGATAGGGGAAAAGTGGAAACAGTGACAGATTTTATTTTCTTGGACTCCAAAATCACTGTGGACAGTGACTGCAGCCATGAAATTAAAAGATACTTGCTCCTTAGAAGAAAATCTATGACAAACCTAGACAGCGTGTTAAAAGTCAAAGACATTATTTTGCCGTCAAAGGTCTGTATAGTGAAAGCTATAGTTTTTCCAGTAGTCATATACAGATGTGAGAGTTGGACCATAAGGAAGGCTGAGCGCTGAAAAATTGATGCTTTCGAACTGTAGTGCTGGAGAAGACTATTGAGAGTCCCTTGGACTACAAGGAGGTCAAATCAACCAATTCTAATGGAAATGAGCCCTAAATATTCATTGGAAGGACTGATGCTGAAGCTCCAATACTTTGGCCACCTGATGCAAATATCTGATTAATTGGAAAAGACCCTGATCTTGGAAAAGATTGAAGGCAGGAGGAGAAGAGGGCAACAGAGGATGAGATAGTTGAATGGCATCACTGACTCAATGGACATGAGTTTGCAAACTCCGGGAGATAGCGAAGGACAGGAAAGCCTGTTTTGCTGCAGTTCATGGGATCGAAAAGAGTCGGACATGACTTAGTGATTAAACAACAACAATAAAGTTGTAAAGAGGTTACTCTGAGTGGTAGGAGAGAGGAGTAGAAGTAGGCTGCTGCAGGAGCTTGGGTGACTTGGACCAGACAGTTTATCAGACAGGATAGGCTATGTTGTGCTACAGTAACAAACAGACCTTAACCTCAATGGCTTAACAACAAATATTTATTTTCAGGGTTGTTTTTTTTTTTTTTTTTTTTTGCCAGTGAGCAGGAGGGCTATGCTCGTATTAATTACTCAGGGATTCAGGTTGTCAGGGTCCTCACCTCAATATGATTTCCATAATCCCCATGGCAGGAGGAAGGGTTGTGTACTGGCTCTTAAAATTCCCCACCAGAAGTGACAGATGCCTCGTCTTCTCACATGTAAGAAGTCATACAGGCATGCCTAACTTCAAATAGGCTGGAAAAGTGCCATCATCCCATGTCCCCAGGGGGAGAAAACCCAGACCACACTGATGACCCATCCAAACTGTGAGAGTGAAGGTGGAGAAAGTGAATAAATTCAAGATATGTTTGGAAGTAAAAGTACAGGTCTTACTGATGAGTGATGTGTAGAGAGATGGGGCGCAGAGGGCAGAGTCTAGATGATATTCCAGGTTCCTGGTTTAAATGTTCCTGGTTTAACATCTGTGTATGTTTGCATTTGCTAAGGCATATATGGGTATGAAACAAATTTTGAGTGGGGGCCAGAATACAAAGGTTGGACATGTCAAGGATGGTAACTGAATTATGCAAGCTTCCTGGAGCTCAGAAAAGAGGTTTAGGCTGGATACAAATTTGGGTGTCATCAAAAAAGTAGTGAAGAACACCTTGGGAGTGGATGGGCTCACTTCAGGGCAAGGTGCAGACAAGTGAGAGGGTGCAGGATTGAGCCCTGGGACCCCATCACCATGAGGTTGAGGGGAGGATGAGTGGCCAGCCAAGCAGAAGAGGAGAAGCCAGAGGAGTATGTGCCATAGTCAGCTCAGGGATTTTAGAAGCAGGAGAGGCTGCTAAAGAGTGTCTTCTGAAGGAGTAGGAAAGTGACCTTGGATGTGACACAAGCAGTTTTTGCTCCATTGGTGGAAGCGGCAAGAAGTGGGTACGACATGTGGAGACGATCCAGGGGAGGAGTGTAGGTTGACTCAGCTCAGATGATGTTTCTTCCCTATCCCATGTCTCTCTTCAGACAAGCCTTTCCCCGAGAGCCAAGATGGTGGCCTCAGCTTGAGCCCCACTTCCTTTGTGCAGGAAAGAGTATGTGTTTCTTGCCAAGGAACCTCGGCAGGATTGTCACTGCTTGTGCTGGGTCCTTTTTTCTTTTTTTTCCTTTGCCTGAACAAATCCCAGAGCCAGGGAATTCAGGGCCCTGAATGTTCCAGCCTGGACTGTGCTGCTCAGGCCCTCTCACTCTCCCCCCACCTCAGCTAAGGGTGGGGTCCATGACCCCAGAAATTCCTTGGGAGGGGAGGTTGATCTCAGAAGGAAATTAAAATAAAAATTCCAGAAGATGAGTGGATATTGGGCAGCAAAAATAAAGTTGTATCTGAATGTTCCATGTCTAAGTTAACGTTTTACGGTACTATTTTTTTAAAGTTTTTCTTTCTTTCTTTCTTTATGGTTGTGCTGGGTCTTCATTGCTGCGTGCAGGCTTTCTCTAGGTGTAGTGAGTCGGGGCTACTCTCTAGTTGTGGTGCATGGGTTTCTCATTGTAGTGGCTTCTCCTGTTGCAGAGCACAGGCTCTAGGGTACTGGGGGTTAAGTAGCTGTGGCCAGTCTGATTCTGATCCTTTTTCACACGTCGGTTTCTTCTCTCTGAAGCTTGTCTGGATCTCCCGTTGGTTCTCCAGTGCTCTCAAATCTCACAACAGTGCACTTTGGTGTATCTCCATTTTAATTTGTTTGTCTGGGTATATACTGGCCCCTTCAATCCAGAAATGTATATCCTTTATTTAGTTCTGAATTATTTTCTTAGTTTGTTTCTTCATTGGTTCCTTCTTTTTGTTTTTTTCCTTGATCTCTCTTTCTGGAAGTCAGAGTGATTTGGATGTTGGACTTCCTATTCTGATTTCTCCAATTTTCTCTTTTTGTCTTTTTGTTCTACTTCTGGGAAATTTTCTCAGTGTTTTTTTCTTTTTGTTGAATTTTTCAATGCTACCATCATTTTTCCACCTTTGTAATCTTAAAAAGATTCTCTTAATACACTTTGGAAAAAATCAGTAAATCAGTAATTTTTCCTTGGACAGCAAGGCGATCGAACCAGTCAATCCTAAAGGAAATCAACCCTGAATATCCACTGGAAGGACTGATGCTGAAGCTGAAGCTCCAGTACTTTGGCCACATGATGCAAAGAGCTGACTCAGTAGAAAAGACCCTGATGCTGGGAAAGATTGAGGGCAGGAGGAGAAGGGGATGACAGAGGATGAGAATAGTTAGGTGGCATCACCGACTCGATGGACATGAGTTTGAGCAAACTCCAGGAGATGGTGACGGACAAGGAGAGCCTGGTGGGCTGCAGTCCATGGGGTTGCAACGAGTCAGACACAACTTAGCGACTGAACAACAACAAACCTCCGGCATCAGCTCCTCCTGCACTGTGTCATATCAACCCCTTCTCAATGTATGCTTTTCAGCATCTCAAGTTTGGCTGCTGTGGTTCTCCTTCTTGTTTTCTCTGCCCTTTGGCTTCTCTCTCTTGTCCTGCTCCCCACACTTAATCTCTTTACTATAATATTGGTGAGGGTACAGGAGGGAGAAGCATTGTGTGTGTGTTCTCAGCCTGGCCTCTTAACCTGGAAACTTCCAATCAGTTTTTTAATATCACCCTCTTATAGATGAACAACCAAAGATCAGCTAGTGATTGAGGAAAGGCTCTGCGTAAATAATAGAGAAAACCAAGGCAAAACACAAGCAAAAGAACAAGCTTACAAAGGGAAATAAAGTCACTGTAGGAAAAAGAGGAAGATTTCAAGAAATATAGTATCCACAATATATTTATGGGATATTTAGTATATATATATTTTTAATTTCTTGAAACAGATAACTAGAGAACTTTAGGGATAAGTGTGCATGGTAGTTGCTCAGTGGTGTCCAACTCTGGACACCATGGACTGTAGCCCATGACACCATGGACTGTAGCCTGCCAGGCTCCTCTGTCCATGGAATTGTTGGGGCAAAAATACTGGAGAGGGTTGCCATTTCCTTCTCCAGGGCATCTTTCCGACCTAGGTATTGAACCTGGGTCTCCCGCACTGCAGGCAAATTCTTTTCCATTTGAGCCACCAGGGAAGCCCAAGGGCAAGTGGTCTTAAAATCTTAAAAACTGAGAATTCCCTGATGGTCCGATGGTTAAGACTCCATGCTTCCACTGTGGGGGGCAGAGGTTTGAACCTTGGTTGGAGAACTAAGACCGTGTATGCTGCACAGCAAGGCCAAAAGTAAAATAAAATCTTAAAAATGCATAAAGATGCACATATAAGAGTATTTATCACAATGTGATTTCTAACAGCAGAAAATTTATATAACCTAGATGTCTAAAAATAGAGGAGTAATTTAATAAAACATAGTATACAACTATAGTGAAATATCATGCAACTGTTAAAAATGATGTGGTAGAAATGTATTTATGCAAATGAAAAGTAACTCACAGTGTATCATCAACAGATTAGAATAAAAATATTTACAGTAAAATCCTATCTTGGGAAAAATATTGTGTATATGTGCAAAGAAAAATGTACTACTCTGGTTACCAGATGAATTCTGTCAGCGTGGATTTAAAACCTTTATGTGCAGATACAAATCTGGAAATATAAGTCTCAAGAATATTAGCAGTGATTACCTGGAGGTAATAGAATTATAGGTGAACATTATTTTCTTCTTTGTACTTTTCTGTATTTGGTCAATTATTTTCCAAAATGCATGTATTACTTTATAACCAAAATTCAGTATTGTTTTTGTTTTGTTTCTAATGTTTATTCCATTTGATTCAATGATTCCTTTCCTAGGAAAATACCCTAGATAAATAGTCAGAGTAGATCATAAAAATTATCTAAAAGAATTTTTTGCATAATGTTATTTAGAACTGCCAAGAAAATTGCAAACAATAATAATTGATAAACTGGGATTGGTTAGATTATCTTGCACTTATACGCTGGGATACTCAGCTACTAATCCCTGCCAGAATTTTGGGATAGATAGCAGCTTTACTTCCCAGGTGGCACTAGTGGTAAAGAACCTGCTTGCCAAGGCAAGAGATGTAAGAGACATGGGTTCCATCCCTGGGTTGGGAAGATCCCCTGGAGGAGGGCATGGCAATCCACTCCAGTATTCTTGCCTGGAGAATCCCGTGGACGAAGGAGCCTGATGGGCTACAGTCCATAGGGTTGCACAGAGTCGGACACTACTGAAGTGACTTAGCACAAATAGCATGTATATAGACAATATGACCTCAGTGTTGTTTGAAATAACTAGATATAGATTTAGATCTACTTAGGAAAAAGACTTGAAGGAAGCACATCAGACTATTTTTTAAGTTGCTGGTTGTCCCAGGCAGATGTAATCCCCTTGCCTGAGTGTGACTCTGGGAGGGTTAAGATGGGGTCTCTCATTTACTTTTCTATTATCCAGGATCTTGTTTTTGTTTGCAAGTATCTGTTGAATATGTAAATGTATTATAAGTTGTTTGTATTTTCTTCTCTATACTTTCCTGTATATTCCAAAATTTCTACAATAACCTCTTTAATTGCATCATCACGATAAGTTAATTTTTTTTTTTTTATGAGGAAAAGAAAAGGGAAAACAATGGGGGATGTGGTGCAGAAAATTTTCTTTTCTTAAATGGACTCCATTTACCTTCCCAGGGTGTTGGTAGCAATAACTCCTTCCTCTGAACACCTCACCCCCACCTCCCCAAATTGGCAAAGTTCTGGGCTTCCAGACCACCCAAGCCATAAAACACTGGCACAAGGCCTGATTTCCCTAAGTAGGCAGTCCTGGGTGGGCCAGGAGGAGTGTAGCAATTCTGTTCAGTTTCTCCAGCCAAGCTTCTCCAGGAGTCCCTGGGCCAGGCCTGGTGCATTTCACTTGTCATCAGATTTTGATCTTGTAGATGTCTAGGCCACCATGGGCACCATAATTATTTCCTTGGGTGCAGATTCTTTGCCAGCACTGGGAGGTGGTAGCAGGCAAGAGGTGGGCTGGGGGAGACAGATCACTGGAGAGAGGGTCTCATGGAGAAAGGTGACAGAGAGAGGAGGCAGAATGAAACAGAGGGTCATCAAGACTCCCACTGTTAATAATAATAGTAATACTTACCAGTTGGGTCTTTATTGTGTGCCAGGCACTGTACTAATCAATTTTCATCATTATTTTCTTTATTTTTAAATTTATTTATTTTTTAAAGTTTTTTTTAATGGGGACCATTTTTAAAGTTTTTATTGAATTTGTTATAATATTGTTTCTGTTTTTTGTTTTGGGTTTTGTTTAGCTGAAAGGCATGTGGGATCCTAGCTCCTCCGCCAGGGATCAAACCAGCACGCCCTGGAAAGTGAGGTCTCAACCATGGGACCACCAGGGAAGTCTTGCATTATTTTCTTTAATCTTCACAAAATCCACATGAGGAAGGATCCATATTATCATTCCCGTTTTATGGATGAGAAAACAGCCTTTGATAAGTGAAGGAGGCCACTGAAGGTCACACCATGAGTTAAACATCAAAGTGCTGAGTTGAAAAGATACCTAAGGCCTGGTTCTTAGCTATTCCTGGCGCCGTATTGCAAAAGAGCCCCTGGACAGCTGTGAAGTGAGGCCTCCAGTGGAAAATCTCAAGATTTCTGTCTTGAAGACAGAAGTGTCCTGTCTTCAGGATTGGGGTTGACTAGTTTCCCAGAGATCAGAAACTGGGGGCCTTGGAGATGCTGCTGGGGGCCACCAGGGGGCAGCAGAGGCCTGCACTGGCTGGGGCGGCCCTGTCCCCAGTTGACTGCAGGCTTGGGGCAGCTGTCCTGACTCAAAGCTTGAACTGCTGGTGGCCAAGAATAGCCAGGGGCTGTAGTTCACGTGGGTACTCCTTCCCCGGGTTTCGAAAGCCCCTCACGTCATCCCTATCATTTCACAATCCTCCTCCCAGAGCACTTTTTCCATCTTCCACAAAACAGGTCCTATCTTGGCCGGTGAGAAGACAGCTCAGGGACACATACTTCCTGCAGACAGCATGTGAGATGCTGGCCTGGGCACTGGGATTAAAAAAAAAAAACAAACAAACCACCAAACAGGTCTTACCCCCAAGCGACATTGTCACAGAAATAAATAACCAAGGTACACTGTGTAAACTGCAATAATATATACAGGTGTGAGATTTAGTGGCAGGACAAAGTGGGAGAAAGAGGGGCAGAATTATATCTTAGGGACTTAGAATTATTATTTTAGGTACTTAGCTTAGAAGTGACCCAAAGGTGTATGTCTGTCTGCAGGAGTCATTTTTCCTGCGAGCTGAAGCAAAGAGTCTGAAAATTCTGGCCTAGAAGGATAAAGGGCCCCTGTTTGAAAAGTATTAGATACTATGAGAATGGGCTTCCCCAGTGGATCACTGGTAAATAATCTGCCTCCAATGCAAGAGATGTGGGTTTGATCCCTGCGTTGGGAAGGTCACTTGGAGAAGGAAATGGCAGCCCATTCCAGTATTCTTGCCTGGGAAATCCCATGGGCAAAGGAGCCTGGTGGGCCATAGTCCCTGGGTTTGCAAAAGAGAACTTGACTTAGCGACTAAACAAAAACAATGAGAATGTCAAGTGTTCTAGAAATTGTGAAGTTTGCATCTCTTAAATCTTGCATCAGGGTGTGGGTTGGGACAGTTGAAGCAGACCTAACCTGGGCTCAGTAAGCTGGTAAGGGAGGGTGGAGGAGGTTAGTTGGGAGGTGATTATAGGGTCAAGTGTCAAGGTCAATGGGCTCCAGTAAATCTAATGGAGAGAAGACCCAGCCTCACCTCCCACTCCTTACAATGGTGGTCACAGTCCTTCATCCTCAGGGATGGCAGGACAGATTGGACAAGTTCAGTTCAGTTCAGTCGCTCAGTCGTGTCCAACTCTTTGCAACCCCATGGGCTGCAGCACACCAGGCTTCCCTGTCTATCATCCACTCCCGGAGTTTAATCAAACTCACGTCCATCCAGTCGGTGATGCAGATACTCCCTTTCCTAAACCAGGGACTCAGGCTCTCAGGATTATCCCAGTGGGGATTATCTCAGTGGGATCCCAGGTCTCCACCCAGCCAAACCCCGCCCTTTAAAATCTGTAATGAGCTTGTCTGGGTAATTCTAACAACCTGGACTCATTCTTGGCTGAGAGCCTGCATGTTCCCTGAAGTTCTGTCCTCTCCCAAGATGGCTGCAGCATGGAGTGGGGTTGACGGGGGCCCTAGAGATGCTGTCACAAGTCTCTCTGCCCCCTGCAGTCCAGCAGCCTTCTGTGGTGCCCATTCCACGGCACTGTGGACACAGGTGTGCTATATCCTGGCCTTGAGAATGCCTGGGTCAGGTGGGGCTCCTTACCAGTCTTTCATTTTATTCCCAGAAAACTTCTTTCTGGGCAGACTGAGCCCAGATAGTGCTTTTAGGCAATGGTCCTCAGCATGGCCAAGGGCAGGGGGCGGGGGGAAGCACACGAGGACCAGGGGGCTCGGCGTGTGTGGCTCCACCCAGGGTTCCCGGAGGCTAGAGTTCAGTTAACCAAGCCTTTCTGGTTGAATAAGGGCCACCGCCAGTGCACTTAAAATTTTACACTTTTGGAGTTAGAAATCATTTAAAATATAATCTCACCAATAAACTTTTAATGAATTCTTAATATGGGTCAGTTTTTCTACCTTTTTGTTGTCTTTTTTTTTTTTTTAATTTTTTGGCTGCAGTTTATGGGATCTTCTTAGTTCCTTGATTATGGATTGAACCCGGGCCCTCGACAGAAAGCGCAGAGTCCCAGTTACTAGACTGCCAGGAAATTCCCCGTATTGTTTTCTCTAGGACGTCTGTTGTTTAGTCTCTCAGTCCTGTCCAACTCTTTGCAACCCCACGAACTGCAACACGCCAGGCTGCCCTGTCGTTCACTATCTCCCGGAGTTTGCTTAAAATCACGTCGTTTGAGCTGGTGATACCATCCAACCATCTCATCCTTTGTCTTCCCCTTCTCCTCCTGCCCTCAATTTTTTCCAGCATCTAGGACATTAATGCATTCCTATTCCACCAGTTTTCTAGAACTAGAAATTAAATAAGTGGGAGATGGGAACTTCCCTGGAGGTCTATTGGAAAGACTCAGCACTTCCACTGCAGGGGGCGTGGGTTTAACCCCTGGTCAGGGAACTAAGATCCCACATGTATGCAGCCAAAAGATAAATGTATAAATATAAGAGTGGGAGGTGGGGCTGAATGACAGTTTATGGCATTAGTGTGTTACATTTTTTGATCGCATATTATCTCACTTGTTTCTTATAACAACACTGGGAATGTTATTATCATAGACACTTTCATTGGACCAAGGAAGAAACTGACACTCTGAGGCTTACCCCATGTGGCTAGTGAGTAGTGAACGGGGCTTTCATCAGGTTCTCTGGTGTTTAGCCCCCAGGCCTCTCTCTGCTTCCTGGGGCTTCTGTGGTGTCAGAAACACCTGGGCAGCTTTGACTTTGTTTTTTCCAACAAAACTGAGCTGCTTTCATGGCACCTTTTTCCCACGCTGAGGGCCGACCTCCAAATAACTCCAAGACATTGAAAAGAAAGAGATCTGCGAGTTGTGTGTGGGTCTCAGACAAAGGCCTATTTAATTGCATTCACAAGTCTGTTCTCTATGTAAGTCTTTCTTAGCGAGGAAAGGAGAGGGTGGGAGAGAAACATTGACATATATACATTACCATGTGTAAAACAGATAGACTGTAGCCCTCCAGTCTCCACTGTCCATGGATTTCCCAGGCGAGAATACTGGAGTGGGTGGCCATTCCCTTCTCCAACAGATCTTCCTGACCCAGGGCTCAAACCAGGGTCTCCTGCATTGCAGGCAGATTCTTTACCATCTGAGCTACCAGGGAGACCCATAATATAGCTAATGGTAAGTTGTTGTATCTGGTGTTCTGTGACAACCTGGAAGACTGGGATGGGGGGAGGTGGGAGGGAGGTTCAAGAGGGAGAGAAAGTATGTATACCTATGGCTGATTCGTGTTGATCTATGGCAGAAAACAACATAACATTGTAAAGCAATTATCCTCCAATTAAAAATGCGTGTGTGTGCTCATTTGCCTCAGTCATGTCTGACTCTTTGCGACCCACTGGACTGTAGTCTGCCAGGCTCCTCTGTCCATGGGATTCTCCAGGCTAGAATACTGGAGTGGGTTGCCATGCCCTTCTCCAGGGTATTTTCCCAACCCAGAGATCGAACCCACATCTCTTATATCTTTTGCACTACAGGTGGATTCTTAACATTGAGCCACCGGGGAAGCCCCCAATTAAAAATAAATAAATTTTGAAAATGCATTCACTCAGTAACTCTCTGTTTGAACCCCACGTGCTCAGCATGGGGCAATGGAGTGACCCACCAGCGCATCCTCATGCCCGTGTGTAACCCCTCCCAAGGGCAGGCCCTGGGACCATATGTCTGTGGAGAACCAAGGCACATCTGAGCTCCTGCAGGCTGCCTCGGCGTCCCCCTGGGATGCCCCTCGTCAGCGGCGGAGGTGGGCAGGTGGGCAGTGAACGGTCCGCCAACACCGCCAGGTGGTTGAGGAGCTCAGAGATGGACTCTGGAGACCCTATTAGTGGAGGAGGGGCAGAGTGGGGTCAGTGTAGGGGGCTGTGTCCCTGAGGAGGTGACATTTGAGCTGCCCTCTGAAGGATGACAGAAATTCACCAGAAGGAGTAAGAGCTCTCTTGGCAGGAGATCTACATGAACAAAGCTCAAAGACTTGAGAGTATAAAGCACAGAAGGGTGGTGTGGGGCCGAAGGTACATGTGTGTGTGAGAGAGACAAGGGGGAAGGAGACAGAGACTGAGAAAGAGGCTCTATGTAAGTTTCCCTAACATTCCTTGGCCTCTGACTCCCCCCTTGAGCCCCTGCCTGGGGGCTCTCGGCCCAGCCCTGACCTCTATGGGCCTCTGCCTATTCCCCACAGGCTCGGAGCTTCTGCACTTGAGCCCCACCAGGGCTTCCCTGTTCCCCCAGCAGCCCCGCTATGACTTTGTTCTTCCTAAGCCTGTCCTAAGCTTGGCTTCCACCAGGACACTCGATCCCATCCCATGGCTGGCAGTGGGGCGCGGCCCTCACAGCAGCTGCAGGGATGGTTGACTCCAGATGGAAAGTGTTTCGAGAATTCTGACGTGACATCACGCTGTCAGGACATCGCGCTGACGGTCAGTAACCGATCCGGGAGTGGCCAGGTGGACTCATCGCCAGCTTTGCCCCTTGCCCAGGGCTGGCTCGGGTCAAGGAGCTTGGCTGGGTTGGGGGGGGGGGGTGATTGGTGGCACAGGGCGGGGCCTTCTGGGGGTCTAGGACCTCACCAGTAGCAGCTCAGAGGCCAATGGATGTCCATCTCCTTCCTATGAACTGGGCCCAGCAGACGCCCTGCACCCACATCCCGCACCGTGGGCAAGGCCCAGTTTGGCTGCTCTCCCGCAGCTCTCCTACCTGCCCTGGGACCTCGGGCACCTCTCCTCCCACACAGGCCAGATCACCACCCCTAAAAGGCCACTAACACTCTGCCTGTGGCTTCTTTGGGCTCACTCTGCTAGCCCCGCCAAGCCTGCTGGGCCAGGTGATGACTGGGGGCTGCCCTGGCCGCCGGGCCGGAGAGTGAAAGGGGAGTCCCGCCACAGCTGACATCCGTACCCGGGCTGGGACCCAGGGCTTGTCTTCAAGGCACCATCTGTTGCCTGCGAGGGCTGAGCAGGGACAGGAGGCTGGCACCAGGGCTCAGAAGGCAGGGCTGGGAGGGGGGAGGTCACGGTGGTTTGTGGGTGGTTTGCTGCCCTTGCGGAGACAACACCCTTGCTGCCCTCTCTTCTTCTGCCACCCTCACTCACTTGTGCAGAGTTCAGACCTGGAGCTGAAGAGTAAGAGTTAGAAGTGGTCAGCCACCCCCCGCCCCGGCTCAGGCTGGCTTCGGCTTCCCCGACATCAAGAGCATTTCCTTCTGGGGAAGCCAGAGGGCATAGCCAGATGGGCTGTAGCCCAGGCAAGCCTCCAGTGCTGGGCATCACAGCGGTCACTGCGGAATCATGAGACAGGAGTTGGATACTGGGCATGGGGCCACAGGATGGCCTTCCTGGGGTTGGTGCCCTGGCTGGCTCTCTGCGCCTCTCTGGAGCAGACTGGTCTGACCACAGAGCTGGACATGATGGGAGACACCTCGGAGTGGGAACAAGCCCCTAGCTGGTCATGACCCTCAGGACAGAATGGTGGTGTTCACAGGGACTGGGGAGCAAGAGAGTCATCTGGGCTCTTGGCTCCCTGCTGTCACCACCTGCTACTTTGCAAGGGACCAGTGGCTTTGAGGGGCTTCCCAGGTGGCTCAGCAGTAAAGAATCTGCCTGCTGATGCAAGAGACACAGGTTCAATCCCTGGGTCAGGAATATCCCCTGGAGAAGGGCATGGCAACCCACTCCAATATTCTTGCCTAAAGAATCCCATGGACAGAGGAGTCTGGCAGGCTACAGTTCATGGGGTCGCAAAGAGTTGGACACGATTGATTGTGCATGCACACACACACACACACACACACAGGATTGGAGAGAAGAGAGCAAAGGAAGGTGAGGGGGTCTGAAGATCAGGAGGGAAACAGAGAAGGAAGAGAAGGACAGTAGAGGGAAGAGGAGAGAGAGAGGGCGGAGATGTGAGAGAAAAGGCTACAGGTAACAGAGACCTCAATATAACAGAGGCTTAAACAAGATGGTGGTTTCTCCCACATACAGCTGTAGGTAGGGGGTCCAGGGCTAAAGCTGGAACCCAGGTTTGCATTTTTTTCCCCCACTCCTAACAATTCCAAGCTGTAGCATGGAGGAAGGGGTGGGGGAAGGGCATGCCCAAGAAAGGCCCAAGAGAGACCCAGGAGGGCGTTGCACACATGACTTTTCCTGCCAGCTCCCTGCATCTACATCTTACAGTTACATCTAGCTGCAAGGGAGGCTGGGAAATGTAGTTGTTCTGAGCATCCCTGTGTCCAGATTAGAAAGAATGAGAAAGAATGGGACTGGCTATTGGGACAGGAAGATAAAGAGGAAAGGAAACTCTTGGAAGGAGGAGTGGACAGGACAGGAAGGGAAGGAGGGTTAAAACCCCCTGGAGCAGCTTGTACGCATGGCCAGACCTGACCTCCCAGCACACCTGGCTCCCCCCAGGATGACTGGGTCTAAGGGTTTGCCTTAGGCAAGTTCCTTGGGGGTCAAGAGTCCTCTCTCTTCTCAAAGACTGATTAACCTGCTTCTGGGGCCCAGACCAGAAGTGGGCTATAAATACTTCGGTGAGGTCTCTGGAGAAGGCCTGCATCTAAAAAAAGGAAAGAAAATCAAGTGCAGGGTTTTATCAACATTCTCCCACTTAGTCAAGAGGCTCCGGAATGTACCTGGAGGTTGCGAAGATGGGTGTGACTTCATACTGAGCCAGGATGTAAGGAAGGAACTTGTCCAGTTTCCCTCAAGGTACATGAAGGTACATAAAATACGGGACTGAGGAAAAAAAATAAAATAAAATACGGGATCATCTCACACATCAGCTAGGTTGCTTTGGGCAATCAGTAACAATAAACCCAATCAGAATGTTCAGTAAGAGCATTTGTTATCTTCCAAAATGAGGAGTCCAGAGGAGGGCAGTTCCAGGATTGGTTAACTCAATAGCTGTGTGATATCTGGGCTCTGATTCCATTTTTCAGACATTCTCATAGCTTTTCTGTTTGGTTGTAAGATGGCAGCTGTACCTCTAAGCATTATATCCTCCTAAAATTGCTTTCAGAGGAAGTATTTTCCTCATCGGTGTAACATTTTAACTGAGAGGATAACCTTTCCCAGAAATTCTTCATCAGAATTCCCCTTCTCTTGGCTAGAGTGTTGTTATTGCTCAGTTGCTCAGTTGTGTCTGACCCTTTGCGACCCCCTGGACTACAGCATGCCAGCTTTCCCTGTCCTTCACTATCTCCTGGAGTTTGCTCAGATTCACGTCCATTGAGTCAGTGGTGCCATCCAGCCATCTCATCCTCTGCCTCCCTCTCCTCCTTTTGCCTTTGATCTTTCCCAGCATCAGGGTCTTTTCCAATGAGTCGGCTCTTTGCATCAGGTGGCCAAAGTTTTGGAGTTTCAGGTTCAGCATCAGTCCTTCCAATGAATATTCAGAGTTGATTTCCTTTAGGGTTGACTGATTTGTTCTTCTTGCACTCAAGAGACTCTCAAGAGTCTTCTCCAGCACCACAATTCAAATTTGGCTAGACTGCGTTACATCTATGTCCCCCAATGAAATTCTGGCAAGGGAGAATGGCATTACCCATTCCCATGGGGATGGTTGGTTTAGGTCAATCCTGACTCATTATCTGGGGCCCACCTTCTCTGAGCAACTGGATTCTGAATAGATGAATTTCTTTTATCAAAGAAATAGGCCCCCATGTTATAGGGAGCCATGGCTGTTGGTTAGGCTTAGGGAAAACATTACTAATCACTTATAGATCTCCTTTTCTGACTGTTATTACCAGTCAAAGTTGGCACAGGAGATAAAGCATGTGTCCTCTTGGCCTTAGATAATGTGACATAAAGAAACAATTATACAGGGTGTCTTTAGTGACCCAGTCATCTTATTGCCTCACATGGTATCTTCTTAAAATTTTTAAATTTTTTTATTGGGGTATAATTGTTTTATAATGCTGTGTTAGTTTCTGTTGTACAATAGAATGAATCAGCTACATGTATACATATATCCCTTCCTCTTGAGCCTCCCTCCCACCCGCCCTCACATGACATCTTTAAATATGTCTACAAATCCTTTGGCAATCTTTCCTCCAAAGGTGGAAGCATATTCCCCTCCCCTTGAGTGGGGGGTTGGACTTAGTGATTCATTTCTAATGAATAGAAAATGACAGGAGTGATGGTGTGTGAATTGTGAGACTAAGTATAAAAGACAGTGCAGCTTTCTCGTTGCTCTCTCTTGGGTCACTTTCTCTGGGGAGGCCAGCCACCAGGCCATGAAGGCACTCCAGCAGCCCTACAAAGAAGTCCGCAAGGGGGAAGAGCTCAACCTTCTACAATCAGCTGAGTGAAGAAGCCATTCTGGAAGTGGATTTTCCGGCCCCAGGCAAGTCTTCAGATAAATGCAGTCCCAGCCAACATCTTGACTGCAACCTTATGAGAGAGCCCCAGCCAGAAACCCCCAGTTAAGCCACTCTCAAATTGCTGACTTTTTCACAGAAACCATGGGATAATAAATGTTTCTTGTTTGAAACCATCAAGTGAAAGTGGTAGTCGCTCAGTCGTGTCTGACTCTTTGCCATCCCATGGACTGTAGCCCGCCAGGCTCCTCTGTCCAGGGAGTACTCCAGGCAAGAATACTGGAGTGAGTAGTCATGCCCTTCTCCAGGGGATCTTTCCAACCCAAGGATCAGACCTGGTCTCCTGCATTGCAGGCAGACTCTTTGCCATCTGAGCCACAATGGAAGCCACCAAGTTTGGAGTAATTTGTTGTGCAGCCAGAGCTGGGACTAGGGTAAAGCAAGTGAGGAACCCAACCCTGAAAATGAATGCCTTCTTAACTCTGTGCCCTGGCTTCCTCATTTGCCTCACCTTAGTCCCAGCTCTATGTGTGTGTTTAGTTGCTAAGTTGTACCTGACTCTTGGCAGCCCCATGCACTGTAGCCTGCCAGGCTTCGTGGTCCATGGGATTTCCTAGGCAAGAATACTGGAGTGGGTTGCCAGAGAATCTTCCCAACCCAGGGTTTGAACCCTCATCTCCTGCATTGGCAGGCAGATTTTTTACAGCTGAGTCACTATATCTAGCAGGATGTAAAGTTTCATGCTCCTTTTACCTACCTAACATTTTCCAGCTGGTACCTGGAGGTCCTTGGGGTTCTGAAGAAGCTTGCTCCTTCTCCAGCTCCAAAGGTGGAGCATGTGACTAAGTACATCAGCCCATTCCCGTGCCCTTAGGTCATAGTGAAGGGATCGGTTGTAGTACATGACCCCATTCTGTCCAATCAGAATAGATGTCAAGCCTTTTGCTAGGGATGCTGAGACAGATACAATTCCATGCTTGTGACTGAACAAGGTAAATGCAACCAGGGGGGACTTCTGATAGCCTTTGGGAGTCCTCTGAGGGGAGTCAGTTTGGGGATAAAGCTGTTAGCAGGATACAAAGAAACTGGGTCCTTGGTAATATTGTTCATTGCTAGATTAACACCTACCTAAAGCCAGCCTCTTCTCTGGACTTTTCAGCCCAGGGAGTTAAGAATTTCCCTTTAAAACTTTTAAACCCAGTTTGAGTCTGGTTTTCTGTTACAGGCAGAGGAAAGCCCAAACGTGATGTTAAACACACGGAGGAGACCCCACATGGGTTACTCACACAGATGCTGCCAAAGATCCTGCTGTTTCATACCGTGCAGAGTAAGTATCCAGATGTTCCATCGAAGTGTTGTTTCAGCCAGATGTTGACTATACTGTAGATCCAAGGTTAAGCTGGTTTAATGCTTAAAAGCAAACACCCCTGTTCCCCTGCCCCCCATCTGGTGTCTTCCCACTCCTAGTCCCTTCCAGGTCGTCATGTCCTACCCAAATCCTCAGGCAGGTGTTGTGATTTGTATCGTGTGATACCACCTACCCCACTTGTCTCCTTCCCCTACAGTTATGTGGACCAGGAATTAGTATCTAGCTCACAGAGCCAGTCTATAAGCTGGGCAACAACCCACATGTGGCTGGCATGAAGAGATGAGCTGAGGAAGTCAGTCTTCCTTTGTCTCTCTGAACTGAGACATCCTGAAGAAGGAAGAGGTTACAGGCAGAGACAGGGCCACAGGAGAATGTTGAGCAAGCAAAGTTATGCAGAAGAGAGAAGGGGAGTGAGCCCCTAAAAAAGAGGTGGAGAACCATTAGTCAGGATAGGCTAGGTTCTGCTGTGGAAACAAACATCCCCCTGATCTCAGTGGCTTAACCCAACAAAGGTTTATTCCTGACCCCACATGACTTACCTGTCACCTGTGAACAGGAAAGACTCTGTGTACTGTGGCCACATGAGAACTCAGAGCAACAAAGACTCCCTTTCGACCCAGGCTTCCACAATTGCAGAGGTAGGGGAAGGAAATTCAGCCAGTTGCATGTCAGCTTTTAAAACTTCTGTCCAGAGGTGACACATGCCCCTTCTGCTTACAATTCATTGGCTAAAGCAAACCTCATGGCTGTGCCTAATTTGAAGATTTGTGACCAGCCTTATTGATTCCACAGAGAGGGAAGCTGGTCCCCAGAGCAGCCTCAGACCCCACAGGTCCAGATTTCATGAGGCCCTGCCATGCTGTGGTTTATACTCACACAAGATCCCCATCACCCTTATTATCACACACCTGTCTTGCAATGCCCATCATCTCCACACACACATTTGCTTATTTCTTGCAACTTAGGATCTCCCTTGGTGACTTCCCTGGTGGTCCGGTGGCTAAGATTCCATGCTTGCAATGCAAGTGGCCTGGGTTCCATCCCTGTTCAGAGAACTAGATCCCACACGTGTATGTGTGTTTAGTCACTCAGATGTGTCTGACCCTTTGGACTATAGCCTACCAGGCTCCTCTGTCTGTGGAATTTTTCAGGCAAGAATACTGGAGTGGGTTGCCATTTCCTCCTTCACGGTATCTTCCCGACCCAGTGATCGAATTTGTGTCTCCTGCATTGCAGGCAGATTCTTTACCTGCTTAGCCATCAGGGAAGCCCCATATACTGCAACTAAAGTTTCCTCTGGCCACAGTTAAAGATCCCTCTGGCCACAATTAAAGATCCCACATGCTGCAATGAAGATCAAAGATCCTGAGTGCTACAACTAAGACCCAGGGCAGCCAAATAAATAAATATTTAAAAAAAAAGATCTCCCTCTAGGGACTCTAGGGACTTATTTCCTTTGAATGTTCCTTTCCTCTGGGGACTCCCTTTCTCGAAAGTCTAAAGCCAGGAACTCACTAATAGCCCAGTGGTTAGGACTCCATGTGCTCTCACTGCTGAGGGCCCAGGTTCAATCTCCAGTCAGGGAACTAAAATCCCACAAGACATGTGGTCTGGCCAAAAACAAACAAACAAAACAAACCTAAAACCAGCACAAATCATCCTTGTGTCTCTGATTTGTAGCATAGTGAGGATCTACAGGTCCTCCTGCTTTGGGAATGTCAGGGAAGGGTTCAGAGAAACTCCATTTGCACATGAAGACTGTAGGATCCTCTAGTAGGAATGCTCCACATCTATGAAGTTTTCTAGTGCTTACTATTTGCCAAGCACTGTGCTAAGAACTTTGCCTGAATTGTCTCATTTAAAATACTTATTGACCTCACTTTGCAGGTGAATAAACTATGGCAACTCCCTTGAGGTAAGATTTTCTTATCTATGTTCCTCATACTATAGTATGCCTCCAAGAAAGATGGTGAAGAGGGCTTTGGGGCTGATGGGCAGCCTGGGGGACTGAGGTTCATTTCTGAGGAGAGGATAGAGTGTATGTGTGGGTGGGTATGTGTATGTGGGGTGGGATAGAGTGTATGTGGGGTGAAGCAGCCTCAGGTGGGTAGAAAGCTTACCTCCAAGAAGGAGAGACATGCTTAACAGGGTGGGGGTTGGTATCTTTCAGATGCCCTTGGGCCCAGACTCAAGTTCTACTTGGAGAAGATTGAGAAATTGAAATAAGCTGTCTTTGACTGAGCACCTATAGTGACCAAATAGTGGTCTCTAATCACCTTTTTGCTGCTTTCCTGGTGGCTCAGAAGTAAAGAATCTGCGTGCAATGCAGGAGATCCAGTTTGATCCCTGGGTCAGGAAGATCCCCTGGAGGAGGGCATGGCAACCCATTCCAGTATTCTTGCCTAGAGAATCCCCATGGACAGAGGAGCCTTGTGGCTACAGTCTATAGGATCGCTAAGAGTCTGATAAGACTGAAGAGACTGAGAACATATGCAAGCATCTTTTCTCATTGAAAGGAATCAAGTCTTCTTGGAGAATTGGCTGTTTCCAGGTACAGAGCAATAATTATACAAGATAAACGCAGAGTATCTTTTATCAGAAGTTAAGAAAGCTGTCAAACCTCACTGGGCTCATGTCAAAAGGGCTCAGATGCCAACATCAAGGAGCATCAAATACAAAACCAACCAAATAAAAACCTTGCAGTGAATTGAAACACATCAAATATTTTTAAAATCGATAAATTAAAATGATAATAATAAAAGACATTTGGAGGATGCTTAGAGAAAAATAACTCACTATTCTAAGACCTGATAAATAAAGGGAAAAAAACTTTTTTAAAAGTTACCCGTGGGGCCTCTCAATGATACAGTAAAGTTGAGGGTTAGTTGGAAGGTTTCTCACATACTCCCCAGACTCTCCCTCTCACTCTTTCCAGCTCTGAATTTCCACCATTAGAGACTCATTTCTTTCAGGTTAGAGGTGTCCTTAATTTGAGTCAAGGTACACTTGGGAAAGATTTGTTAACTACGTCCCACACAGATTGTGATAGAGGGAAAGTGGAGAGTCCTGTGGTTTCTGGGGTCTGGACAGGTCGGGGTACAGCCAGAGAAGAAAGGCTGGAGGGGAAAGATCATGGCACCATCATGGAGGTCAGGAGAACCCCCTGGGCTGGCCTTCCATAGTACAGCTCCAACCCGATCGGATGAGTTGGATCCAGCAGGTTGAAAGCATGCCAGAGACATACATTTATTACACATTCTGGGTGATTCAAATGCAAGTTGTCCTGCTACCATCTTCGGGGGACACTGGACCAGGGCCCCTGAATCTCTCCTCCTGGTCTCTGTGACTTCCTGCTCCGGCAGCGTGGACTGTCACAGCTGAGCACATACATCTTCTGCAAAGCTCACCAGTTCCCATCACTCTGGGACCTCTTCACTACTGCTAGCTCCCTTTACGATGCCAGGCCCTTTCCTATGCGGGAAGCGGGTACCGCAGAGGAGGGACACAGTCACATGGGCCCCAGTGTGAGTCTGAGCTGCCTGCCCTTATTCTCCCTCTCACAGCCTCCCCAGCTGTCCCGCCCAGCTCCTCCTGTGACAGCCCACTCCCTTGGAGCCCCTGATGCTTGACAACTCCTCTCAGGCTCTCCTGGGCCGGGACTCTACATCCCAGCCCAGGCCTCGACATGCCTTCAGGCCTGTGCGTGTTAGTCGCTCAGTTGTGTCTGACTCTTTGCCACTCCATGGACTATCGCCTGCCAGGCTCCTCTGTCCATGGAATACTCCAGGCAAGGATAATGGAGTGGGTTGCCATTCCCTTCTCCAGGGGATCTTCCTGACCCAAGGATCCAATCTGGGTCTCCTGCATTGCAGGCAGATTCTTTACCATCTGAGCAGCCAGGATCCCTCTATCCCCGCTGGTGCCCTCATGGGGCACCTGTCCCTGGGCAGGAGGTTCTTTGTAGCCCTGCAGACCAGTTCTGTGGTTGAGCCAGGTTTGCAGCCGGTCTACCTTCACTCTAGAGTCTGCAAAGCATCCTTTTTTATCCCCTTTCCCACCCCACCACCCCACCTAGCCCCTTCCCATCCTGTGGGCCTCTCCCATCTCTCCCTCCCTGCTGAGATGAGCACCCATCTTCCAGGCCAGAGTCCACCCTCCCCTAGTAACACTCCTCAGCCCATCTCTTCCCCAAGGACCAACCGCCCCATCTGGGGCTGACCTTCTGAGTCTGGTCCCCATACGCTCGGCCCTGACTAATGGGTCCTGGCTGAGCACCCCTGCCCTGACACCCGGCCTTTGCCTGACCCCATGGGGAGGCTTGGGCGCCAGCCTGGGCCCTCCCTGACTGAACTGTCCCCCAGCACCCAAGCCTGGGTTGTGACATCTTTCCACTGAGCAGCTCTTATTTTGAGAAGGCAAAACACACCCCTCTCCTCGTGCTGACGCCGCACGCGCTGGCGTGAAAACCCGGCTGGCCGTGTTTATTTTTCTTCCTTTAATTTCCCCTTTAGAACAAACACCAGTCCTGTAACACCGACCACCCTCTCCTTTCAGATCCACAGCCTCCGCACCACCTGCCCCCCCATCCTGGTCCTCCCCGGCGCAGCTGTGAATGAGAACAGACTAAGTCCTTTAGCAGGAGGCAGTGGCCTGAATGAATTGATCCCAGCCTCCCAGCCAGCAGGGAAGGAGGGCTTGTGAGCATGTGTGTTTGCTTTTTAGAAACTCTTTGCACATCCCGAGGCTCCTATTTTCCCCTGGGCCTTGGAGCCAACGCCTCTCCACCTCACCCCCCTTCCCCTGACTCCTTTCACATTTGATTTGAATTCCTTTTTGGTCCCATGCATTTTGTTTTCTGTTTTCTACAAGGGAGCCTGAATCGGGGCCTCAGAAAAACAAGACTGGGCTGCCAACTGGAAATGTTTGCTCTGGGGGCGAGTTCGGAGGCTGGCGTCAGGCGGGGCAAGATCCGTGCCAGTGGAATGCGATTTAGGGGGGGAGCTGCAGGTCACTCAATCGCTGGCAGCCCGCCCGGGAGCAACTGAATGCTTTCTGAGCTGTGTGTGTGTGCGTGTCTGTGTGTGTGTGTGTGTGTAGACTTTTCCCTCATGCAAACAGAGCCCTGGAGACGTGGAGACAGAAGCATTAGGAAGAAACTAGACAGAGGTTTGGAAAAATCAGGGGAACCAGAGAGATTAGGTGGGTGGGGGTGGGAAGATGGTGCCAGGATCTGTGTGGCCACTTTATGCAGCACCCATTGTGTCCTCTGCCTAAAGCTCAGGGTGGGGGTGCTCTGGAGCAAAGAGAGATGCAGTCCCCTGCCCCAGCTCCCAGTGACTCATAGGCTCTTTGAGAAACAAGGGTCTCAGCGCAGAGCAGTCAGGCTAGCTTGGAAGTTCCCTGGCTGGAGTCAGGAGACCAGCGGTGCCAATAAGGTCAAGAGAGTCTGTCTCCTGAGGAGTGGTCTGGATGTTCCCTGAGCGGTCATGCAGACTGCATGAATGGCTGAGGTTTTTCAGGGAAGGCTCCCCAGAGGAGGTGTAGCAGGGTCCCAGCCCTGAGTATGAAGTACACGTCTTTCTCTGCTTATGATGGGATTATATCTTAATACATCCATCAGTAGTTGAAAGTACTTTTAAGTCAAAAAAATGTATGTAATACAGCCAATCTACTAAAGATCACAACTTAACCTACCCTACGTTAAACATGCTTGGGACACTCCATTAGCCTACACAAACCCATTTTAACAAATAACCTATTTTGTAGCGGTGGTAAAGAATCTACATGCCAATGCAGGAGACACAAAAGACACAGGTTTGATCCTTGGGTCAGGAAGATACCCTGGAGAAGGGAATGGCAACCCACTCTAGTATTCTTGCCTGGAAAATCCCATGGACAGAGGAGCCTGGCGGGCAACAGTCCATGGGGTCGCAAAGAGTTGAACATGACAGAGCGCACACATGGCATGGACTTTCTTATGTAATTTACGGCACACTGGACGGAAAGTGAAAAACAGAAGTTGTCTGGGGACGGAACGTTTGTGCGTTGGTGTGATCACGTGGTTGTCTGCAAGCGGCAGCTGCCCCTGAGGAGCATCTCAAGAGAGCATCACTTCGTGTGGGGGTGGTTTACTCACTCAGTCACGTCTGACCCTTGGGACCCCATGGATTGTAGTTCAGAGCTTGGTCCATGGGATTTCCCAGGCAAGGGTTGCCATTTCTTCCTCCAGGGGATCTTCCCAACCCAGGGATTGAACCCAGGTCTCCTGCATTGCACGTGGAATCCTTACCCACTGAACCACCAGGGAAGCACGACGTGTGCAGGAAAAGAACAAAATTTCAGGATAGCTGTTTCTACTGAATGTGTATCACTTTCACACCACCATAAAAATAAAAAAGTCTTCAGTCAAACCATTGAAAGTCAGGGATCATATGTGTTGCGTTGAAAAGAAAAGAGGTGTTCAGGAGATTGTTAGCTACCCCAGGCTGAGACTGTGTTGAGCCCTTTCATTGATGACCCCATATCATCCCAGCAACCCTTGAGGGTCAGTGGTCTTTCTATCCTACATTGCAAATGAGGAAACTGAGGATCAGAGCTTTTAGGGACTTGGCCAAGCTCCCAGCTGGTATGTGGCCAGCCTGGTTCAGCTCAGAGTTGTCTCATAATAAAGCCTGACTTCTCCTGACCACTGAGGGTCTTTTTCCACTTAGCCAAGTTTTCTAGGTAAGGGCCTGTCTTTTTTTCCCTCCAGAAAAAGAAGTTAAGTTTGACTTGGGGATCTAAGATGCCAAGTTAGACCTCCCAGAGGGCAGTGTGACAAGTTCTGGGAGATCTGAACAAAATTTGCCTCATCTCGGCATTCCCAGGAAGTGGCAGCTGGGCCCCTGGGCAGTCCTGCCAGGGTTCCTACCAAGCCAGGCCTCTCCGACAGCCGGGCTCACCTTATCAATGACCCGGGTCTCCTCCTGTACTCCTCAGCACACCCCATTACATGCCAAGTTCTTTCCCATCCCAAATGTTCACTGTGGGACTGCCCCCTTCAGGGGTCCTCAGTAGTTATCTGCCACTGTGAGAAGTGCATGAAAACCCAGCTGGACCAGACAGAATGGATATATCTAGGGCACCCAGCACGACCTGAGAGGTAGTCGGGGGACCCAGCGGGGCCAGTATTTCCCAGTGATGTCAAGTGAGTCTGTACCCTGAGGAATGGTCTGGATGGTCCCTGAGCTGTCATACAGATGGAAGGAGGGAATCTAAAATCTGGCTTAAGCCAGAGCTGATATGCAGGTATTGGTTGTGGGGGGAGTATCTGACCCACCACAGAAAGATTCTTGGTTAGAGAAAGCAAGATCTATTTCAGGGTCTCTCTCAGGCTTGGGAGAGGAGAAGGAAACAAGCCAGCCTTGGCAGGGAGGAAAAGATAGGGGCGAGGGGAAGGAGTATGGACAGGATGGTTAGATCCAAGCTCATCAGGTAGAGACCAGAAGGATAGCTGTCCATTTGATTAGAATGATTCCATTGGTCATTTGAGGATTTTATTGTCCTGAGGCCAAATGGTTAGCCTCATCCATGGATTTTTAAAAATTTTACTTTAGTTATTTATTTATTTTGGGTTGCATTAGGTCTTTGTTGCTGCACAGGCTTTTCTCTAGCTGTGGTGAGCTGGCTCTCATTCTGGTAGCTTCTCTCATTGTGGAGCACGGGCTCAAGGGCATGCAGGCTTCCGTAGTTGCAGCACATGGGCTCAGTAGTTGAGGCTCCCAGGCTCTGGAGCACAGGCGAAATAGTTGTGGCACACAGGCTTAGTTGCTCCGAGGCATGTGAGATCTTCTGGATCAGGGATCAAACCCGTGTCTCCTGCATCGGCAGGCGGACTCCTTACCACTGAGCCACCAGGGAAGCCTCATGGACTCTTTTTGCCCATCTAACCATTAATGTTAGGTAAATACTGTGTGGGGGTCACCTTGGTCTGCCAGGTCATCTACATGGGTTGAACTCACTTGTCAATCCTACAAGACAACAGATCATACCAATTATTTCCAGGAAATAAGCCATTGACTGAATTGACCCAACCCTGTCATTCTTTCGGTTTTTCAGAGACAGTCTTTGGACACATCTTTGGACCTCACAAATACTTAAGTTCCCCTGCCCGCACACACCCCATTGACAGGGCTTCCCAGGTGGCTCAGTGAGTAAAGAATCCACCTGCAATGCAGGAGAGGAGGGTTCAACCCCTGGGTTGGGAAGATCCCCTGGAGGAGGGCATGGCAACCCACTCCAGTATTCTTGCCTGGATAATTCCATGGACAGAGGAGCCTGGTGGGCTACAGTCCAGGGTTGCACAGAGTCGAACATGACTGAAGGGACTGAGCATGCATGCACTCACACGGGCACACCACTGACAACAGCCAGCCCCCCAAAAGGCTGGGAAAGACCCTGCAGACAATGGACCTTGGCACTCAATCTCTCCTATCAATAAAATGGGAAGGCTGGACTAGACCAGGAGTGGCCAACACATGGCATGAATCTGCCCTCTCCATGGCAGACATTGCTAATCAATTACAGTGTTCATTCCCATGGGACCCGGATGCAGCCTCAGAATCCTTTTCAACACGGGGCTTCAGGCAGCCCCTACCAATCAATTAGATTTGGCATATGCATGATGAAAAGCATTTGTCCTCGGTGCCCTAGATGATCTCCAAGCCTCCCTCCGGCTGTGCCGATCTAGGATTGCAACTGATTAAGTGTGTCTGAGGACTCAGCCCGGAGACCACCAGATCGACAGCTGTCCCTGGGGCTTCCCAGGTCTGTGGGGCGGCTGTGGTAGAGCGGTACCTTTTAAATTTTCCTCACTGCTAATAAACGTGCATTGCGTCAGCTCCGCTATGCCATACCCCCCATGGGCTCCGGCTGCCGCCATCAGAGAGGACTTTTTCAGAGAGTTGTAAAAATAGTTTTTCAAGGAGCTTGTACAGAAGAAGCAGCCAAGCCTTTTTTTTTTTTTTAATTTCCTTTCTTTTCTGAGGGAATGGGGGAGATGGGTAGGGAATACTTCACAATGAAGGAATGTGATCCTTGGGGAATTGAAAGTTGTTCTCCTAAAAAAAAAAAGTTATCACACACTGCTTTCTCATCTAGCCACAGAGCACGCCTGTGAGTCTTGGTAACAGCTCCCGGGAGATCACTGGCTTAAGCCAGTTCTTGTTAGGCTGTTGACAACTCCGTCCTGATGAGGGAAGCACTAATGGGCCCCTGGCTCACTCTCTGCCCGCCCCCTGGATGATCAGGCTTTGGGTTCCAGTGGGCTTGATGGCTCCATGACAGAGCTTTTCTTGCCTGCAATAGGGGTTAGGCCTGCAAGAGAGTTTTCTTTCTAGCCAGTGAACTTTTCACTTCTCCCCGTTGTGCTCTGGATTTGGAAGAGGCTTAAGACAGACGCTGAGATGTTAAAGGTGGGAGTATCTCCAGGTAGGTAAGGAGCCATCACCTTCTCACTCTTTCCATTTTACAGATGAAGAAACTGAGGTTTGCAAGGGCAGGGAGAGAGAGGAGGCAGATACCCAAGGGAAGGGTACATAACTGGTCCTGGGATGAGAATGCATTTTTCGACACCCAGATCAGCAAGTCAGAACTTTAGGACAACTCTGATAACATCCAGCCTGGAATTTCTCAAACCCTGAGTAATGTGTACTCCTGTCTTGAACGGTGACACCTTGTCACAGAGCCCTAGGACATCGCTGTACTCTTAGGCTTTATACTTTTAATTTTTATATAACTATGAAAAGAAATAAATTAGTAAACAAAACGACAAAGGTGATGTGCTTCCCCAGTGGCTCAGTGGTAAAGAATCTGCCTGCAATGCAGGAGTCACAGTTCCCCAAGTTCAATCCCTGGGTTGGAAAGATCCCCTGGAGGAGGGTATGGAAACCCACTCCAGTATTCTTGCTTGGAGAATCCCATGCTCCTCTGTCCATGGGGTTGCACAGAGTTGGACACAACTGAAGCAACTTAGCACACACGCACGCACAAAGGTGATACAATTCACATGAACAACATGGGGTTAATGACGGATAACGTTGTTTTACTGAAACAGAGCACATAGAGGGCAGAGGAGGAGCATAGGAGAAGCCACTGAAGACCCTGGACCTTCCCCATCAGAGCTCATTGGAATGAAGGAAACTGGGGGACAGTGTGATGTTGCAGGATGGAAGAGGATCAGAGAGGGCAGGGCCAAGGCAGATGCTGGTCAGGAAAGCACAGAGCCTGAACACACTCATGTCCTCTTGGGGGTGTGCTCTCCCAAGTCTCCTTGAGGCTTGGCTGTCCCCTCACTTCTTAGCGAATCCCCGACGTCAAGGCGGGGCCCCGCTGCCATCCCCTCTCTGCTCTACCGTCTTACTCACCACTGGGATGAACCCTCACTAGCCTCCATGAAGGAGTGGGTACCCCTGCTCCCTGCTGCTTCCTGTCTACTTCAGGTGGGAACACAGGCCAAATGGATCCCATAGATGTGGAAGTGGATCATAGAGTGTGTGTCAAGGAGAAAAGGGGTACGGTTCCAGTTGTAAGTGGGTGGTGAGGGGAGGCCTTAGCGAAAGGTGGCACAAACAGGAGGCTGGGAGAAGATTAGGGAGTGAGTTATGGATACTTGTCAGGGAGGAGGTCTGCCTGGCCAAAAATCCCATTGTCCTTCCAGCCTGGTTCAAATGTCTCTTCTTCAGGCATCCCTGGTGGTCCAGAGGTTTAAGTATCCACCTTGCAATGTAAGGGACCCCAGTTCAATTCTTGATCTGGGAGGATCCCACAGGCCATGGAGCATCTAAGCCCCTACGCTGCAACTACCGAAGCCTGAGCTCCTAGAGTCTGTGCTCTGCAATGAGAAGCCACCGTAATGAGGAACCACACATGACAAGCGGGTAGCCACCACTCACTGCCACTAGAGGAAGCCCTCATGCAGCAACAAAGTCCCAACCCAACCAAAAAAGAAAATAAACAAACACAGTGAGAGTGTTAGTCACTCAGTCATGTCTGACTCTTTGCGACCCCATAGACTGTAGCCTGCCAGGCTCTCCTTTGTCCATGGAATTCTCCAGGCAAGAAGACTGGAGTGGGTTGCCATTCCCTTCTCCAGGAGATCTTCCTAACCCAGGGATCAAACCCAGATCTCCTGCATTAAAAGCAGATTCTTTACCGTCTGAGCTGCCAGGGATCTTCCCAAATAAATATTCAAACAAACGAAAACCCAAATGCCTCTTCTTCCAGGAAGTCTCCCAAAATGGTTCTGCCACACTTGGAATTCCCAGAGTTTTCCCTGCAGTGTGTGTCACTTCAAACTGTGTCTAACGGCTCTTAGATTTGTATCATCTTTCTACTGGACCAGAGCTCCTTGGGGTGGATGTCTCATGCCCTCTCACCAAACATCAGCTCCCCGAAGCAGGGGTTTTTGCTTTGTTTGCTGCTGTTTCCCTAGACTCAGCAGGTGTCTACAAATGCGCACTGAATTGCCACGGGTGGACTAAGTCAAAGGTGGGACTTACTTGAGCTCCTGACGACAGATACCTCATGTCTCTGTCCCAGTCCCATCATGGGGCCTGGCCAGGGGCAAGGTTTGTCAAGTGACTGAATGACTGTTGATTCACACCCATTGTCTTTCATGTTGTGTATCAGGCCAGGAGACACGAAGCCAGAGTGAAAGAAAGTGAATTTGACAAACCGCCAGTTCTCGGTGGCCACAGCAATTGTTTCTAAGACATGATCAACTCTGGATCCACTGGCTTCTTCTATCAAAGCAGCTGCTTGAATAGTTGAGTAAGACCTGATCCAAACTGAGCAGTGAACCTCAGATGGTAAAGAATCTGCCTCTAAGGCAGAAGACCCAGATTTGATCCCTGGGTCAGGAAGATCCCCTGGAAGACGAAAGGGCAACCCACTCCAGTATTCTTGCCTGGAGAAACCCATGGACAGAGGAGCCTGGTGGGCTACAGTCCACAGGGTCGCAAAGTCAGGCACTACTGAAGTGACTGAGTACACATGCATGCATGCACACACGTGTACCAGGATTGTTCTAGATGCTGGGATATAGCAGTGAACAAGGCAGGTAAAAATCCCTGCCCTCATGGAGCTGACGTTCTAGTCTGGGATACAAAGAAACAAAAAACCCAGTTATATACATGAATATAGAATATGTCAGATGATGGCAAGTGCTTGAAAAATTAAAGCAGGGAAGACGCAGAAGATTCTGAAGGGGTGGGGTACAGATTTTATGGGGTGCCCAGGGACAGTCTCACTGAGAAGGTGACACAGAGGCACCAGAGGAGGATGAGGGAGTGAGTCACAGGCTACCTGGGGGAGAATATTCCAGAATGAGGGAATAGCCAGTGCAAAGGCCCTGAGGCGGGAGGGAGTCTTCTGGCTAAGTTCAAAGTATAGCAAGAAGCCTAGTGTGGTGGGAGCAGAAGGATGGGGTGGGTTATGGGGGAGAACTGAGGGATGAGGTCAGAGAGGAAATGGGAGAAACGGGGGACTAGATGCCAACCTTGGTTCCTACTGGAATGTTTCAGTTCTCTATTGCTTGCGTAACAAATCACCCCAAAATGCAGTGGCTTAACATGACAATTCGGGATACATTTCCATGGTTCTGGAGGTTGACTGGGCTCAACTGGGCAGTTCTCACTCAGGTTCTCCATGTGGTTCCAGAGAGATAGAGGCTGAGGCCAGAAGCATCTGAAGGCAGGTGTTTGGGTCCCTTCCTCTATCACAGATCTGGCAGGCACCATGGGGCTTCCCATGAGGCCTCTCCCAGCAACACAGTAACCTGGACCCCTCACATGGTGACTCAGGGCTCCCGTCGGCAGGAAGCTGAAACAGCCTTAAAAGCACAGTATCACTTCTACTCCAGCAGGCCTCCATTAGCCAAGGCAGTCCAGATTCCTAGGATGGAGGAACATACCCCTGTCTGCATGCTTGCAGGTGGAGAGGATTCCTGGCAGCCCGTAACACATGTGAGAAAAAAGGGAAGTCACCCCAAGGAATGACATGATGTGTCCTAGGTTTCAAAGGACTTCCGGTCAACTGTGTGAGAACCTGGTACCCACTTGCCTGTTGCACCAGGCTCCCCCTCATGCTTGCTGAACCCCTTCTCTCTGGACCCGACCCTCCCATTTCCTTCCTGACCACAGGAGTCAGGACCGAGTGTGCCCTATGGACTTTGCCTCGTGCAGGGGAGTCTGCTGCATGTACCACAGAGCATGTGCTTGGGCCTGAGAAGGGATACCCAAGCTTATCCCAGAGAGAGAGGGGGTGCTAAAGGCCTCCCCGCTTCCCTCCTGTCATGTCCTTATCCAGCCCCAAAGTCTCTCAATTTCCCACAATTTAGATGGTCACTTGGATAGAGGGAGCTAGAAGGAAAGCTGGAGAGGGAGTTTGAGGGCTTTCTGCCTGGATATCTCCTTTCTGTCCTCTGGATCCAATGTCTTGCTGGTTAATGGTCACAGCTCAGGTACTGTGACTGAAAGGTAGGGAGGGGAATTGGGGGCCACAAGGCTGGCTGTATCCTACTCTCTGCTCGCTCCCTTGGGTGGTCCTATCCAGGGTGGATGTGAGCACAACTCCAGAAGGCAGTGATCATATGCGTTCTGTAGCTTTTTGGCAGTCTAATTCCATTTTTCCTTGCTCGAATTGAAGACACACCCGCTTTGGAACAATCTGGACAGTCGGAAATGGGAACTCCAGATTCAGTAATGTAGCATTCCATGTAGCAAGGATCCAAGGACCCATCTCATTTGGCCAAGGAGACGGCAATCATGGGGTGCCACCTGGCAGAGTTATCCTGTCCTCACCCATGGGTGGTGTGTATGCACTTAGAAACTGCTGGGTACCAGCAATGCCAGGAGATACCAGTGCTGGGATAAGGTCTGGGATCCATATGCCTGAGATCATCAAATGTCCAGAGGAAGTACCCCTGACATCTGACCCTGACCTGGAGGATCACTGAGCTGGTCCAAGGGAGGCCAGAGGATTCCCTTGAGAAGAGGACAACAAGAAGCTCACCCAGCCTGGTGGCACATGCAGGGAGGCCAGTGTGGCCAGCCAGAGAGGCCAGCCCTGTAGGTGGCCCAGTGACTCGCCTGTTCAGATGCTGGTCACTGAGGTCTCAGGAGGCCACAAAACACAGTGGTTCAAAGCTTGAGTTTTGGGGTCAGTTGGCCAGGGTTCAAATCTCACTTCTGTTATTTTTTTCCATTGGCAAGTTTTTTTCTTTTTTTTCTTTTTGGTCTAGGAACCTCAGTTCCTTATCTGTACAATGGGTTTACTTCCCTGGGTTGTTATAAGGAAATTGAGCCTGTATAGAAATAGAGCCTATATTCACTCCCAGTGCGGTGGCATTACTGCTTGGCTTTTGAGCATTTGTTCCCAGTGACCCAAGCCCTAAGCTCTTGCCTTCACGTCCCTTTATAGCTTCATTCCTATTCCCTGGATCAGCCATACAGAGGATGTGGAACCTCCCAGTGGTTGTTTTTAATGTAGGACTTCCCAGGTGGCTCAGAGGTAAACACTCTGAGTGCTAATGCAGGAGATGGAAGAGACGTGGGTTTGATCCCTCGGTCGGGAAGATCCCCTGGAGGAGGAAATGACAACCCACTCCAGTATTCTTGCCTGGAAAATTCCATGGACAGAGGAGCTGGGGAGGCTACAGTCTATGTGTTCGCAAAGAGTCAGACACCACTGAGAGATTGAGCATGCGCGCACATAGGTTTTCTAGGGGTGTGTGTCTTGCCCCATTCCAAGCGGGTGTGAGACCACTTGGAGCCCTGAAAGCCTTTTTACCCTGGCATTTCTATGAATTCACAAAATCTATCTTACTCTCATTTCAGGGTTACCAGTCCTGGTGGCTCAGACGGTAAAGCGTCTGCCTACAATGCAGGAGACTAGGGTTCAATCCCTGGGTCGGGAAGATCTCTTGGAGAAGGAAATGGCAACCCACTCCAGTATTCTTGCCTGGAAAATCCCATGGACAGAGGAACCATGGGGTCACAGAGAGTCGGATACGACGGAGTGACTTCACTTTAGTCCTGCGCTCTAAATTCTTGTGGGGAGTTGGCTGTGCTGTGTGTAGTCCAGACTGTATCATACCACCAGAGGGCGCTAGCAGGCTGGTCTCCCTCCACTTTTCCAGGAGACTAAGGGAAGTGAGCCCTGGGTGGCAGGTTTGCCCTTAAGCTGGGGGACCTTGGGCAGTTAGCCTGGACTTTGGAGGTCTGCCACTTGTAGGGCTGAGAATCACAATAACAGGGACCCTTCACATCACTTGGGCCCTCCAGTTCTGGTACATGGCATTCCATCTTATGACTAAGGAAGTAATGCCCAGATAACAAACTACAGCTCAGAGAGGTGAAGGGGCTGCTCAAGGCCACACAGCTGGTAAGTGGAAAAGCAGATTCCTCCTAGGCTAGCCTGATGCAAAGCCCTGGGCCCACGGGAGAGGCAGCATGGCAGGGGGGAAGGAGCGTGTCCTGGAAGACCTGCTGGGTCTGAGTCCCATTCCACCTCCGCCCAGCGCAGCTTAACCACTCCAATCCACTCCCTTCTCCTCCCCTGTTCCCATGGGGAACAGTGACCTTCTCCCCTGTTTTGAGAGAGTTGGTGACAGGCTCAGGATCAGTATGAGTGGAGCCTTCGATACTCAACAAAGACAGGTGATTTTCCTGGAGCCCATGCTGGCCTCTATAGGGACAGTTTTCAGTCCTGCTACAAGACTTCCACATGCTCCAACTAGCTGTGGACACCTCTGGCCTGCAAGTGCACTCCAAGACGGGAGGCAGATGCTGCGATGCAAGGAGTCTGGGCAGCTGCACCAACCCAGAGGCCTGAGGCCACTGTCACTCCAGCTCACTGTTGTACATGCAATCTCACCTGAACCTCGTGCCAGTTCTGGGAGACAACATTATGATCCCCATTTTACAGAGGAGGAAACTGAGGTTCAGAGAGGAACCTGGCAGTTCTGGGGAGGAGGACTTGGCTTTCCCCCCATCTCTGCCACTGACTGGCTAGATGTGTGAGGAGTGGGCTAGCTAGGGTCTCAGACTCTGTTTGGGAGCTGGCAAATGTAAACGGCATGACAGTGAAAGACAGTGTGAGTCCACTCTTTGCGACCCCATGGACTGTAGCCCTCCAGGCTCCTCTGTCCATGGGATTATTCAGACAAGAATACTGGAGTGAGGGCTTCAGCAAGGGTTTCCTGGGAGACAGGGAGGAAGGAAAGAGCAGCTTGTGGATCTTAGTTCCCTGACCAGGGATGGAACTCAGGCCCCCTGCAGTGAAAGCACAGGGTCCTAACCACTGGACCATCAGAGAAGTCCCAGAAACAGTGGTGTTTCAAGACCTCACAAACCTAGGGGTTCAGACAGGACCTCAGTGGAGGACAAGCTGCAGCAATTCTTGGGAGTGAGCAGAGGCCAGCAAGAGTGACAAGGGGCTGTGATGACCAGCCAAGGTTTACAGAGAGAGGAGACTGAAGCCAGTCATTCAAGAGCGAGAAGAATGTTCTCTGCAAAGAGTCTGGGGCTGGTGGGGGAAAAGCAGGAGAATGGGGGCTCCTCTCTGGGGCTTACCCTTGGTCTTCAGGAGAGAGGTAAGGTATGGGAAGATGCTGGGTGTCCAGGGAAGCGGATGCCTCAGGAAGCAATCACTTTATCATGCTGGGACCAATTCCCTGTGGGAAAAAAATGAGGTTTTGCATTTACTATTCCCAGGTGGCGCTAGTGGTAAAGAACCCACCTGCCAATGCAGGAGACATAAGAGACAAGGGGTTCGATCCCTGGGAAGATGTCCTTGAGGAGGAAATGGCAACCCACTCCGATATTCCTGCCTGGAGAATTCCATGGACAGAGGAGCCTGGCAGGCTACAGTCCATGGGGTGGCAAAGAGTCGGACATGACGAAGCATATATGTACTGTGTTTCAGCCAGCCATAGTCAAAAAATTGCATGCTTCCGTGTGTATGTTCCTGTGTGTATGCAGACATATGAGGGTATGTTTGATGTCAAAGTCTGATGTCAAAGTCCTCTTAAGTCTGTGATCTCTTTTTATTTCCCCGACCACCTTGAGAGGTTGGCTGCATAGAAATGTCACCCTCAAGGACAGATTCAGAACTCCAGTGGGATGAACTGTCTTGTCCAGGGTCACAGGCCTTGAGAGTTGAAAAAGCCAAGCACAATCTACGCTCCTGCCCCTGAACTTTCTGTCTGGGCCCCTCTCCTACCTTCCAGGACACTGCATGGCACAGGCCACGGAGTCATCTACCTCCTCACACCCTTAGAGAGAGAGAGAGAGAGAGAGAGAGAAGGCACTCCAGATGAACCCTGAAGAAAACCCCCACTGAGTTTGGTCGGTGTAGGAGGTGGGAGTGAAGGACTGAAACCAGAAAGATAAGGATTCCAGTGGCTGCAGATGTCAGAGCCCCAGGCCAAGGTCGATCTTTTCCCAAACTACTTAAAGCACCCATCACCACCTTAAGGAGAAACTGCTACAGAGAAAAGGCCTTTGAGGAGTATGGGCTGGTCCTCGGGGCAGCCTCTCGGGTGGGGGAGTGTGGGGGGTGGGGAGGGCTTAGTGAGGGCCAACTAGTTTGACCTTCCCACTCCCCTGCCCAGAATCTCCAGTAGGATGGCCCTGAGGACCAAGGATCTGGGGAGTCAATCTCTGTCCCCTGCCAATAACGGCTGGCACCTGCAAAGCTCTCACTTTGCACCAGGCTGCTCTGAACGCTTTGTACAGACAGGGTCAGTTAACCTTCACAACAGTCCTGGAGACACAACTGTTACTTCCATTTTACAGATGAGGAAAAGGAAGCACAGGGAGGTTCAGTGACTTGCCCAGTGTTCCTCAGTTTGTCAGTGGCAGAGCCGGCCAGGAAATCTGCCTCTAGGAGCTATTCTGCCTCTGTTATTAATAGTAATAATAATCAAAGCTTCCATTGGACTGGTCCCTCCCATGTGCCTGGGGCTTAATTTCTCACAGCCATGCTGTGATTTAGGCGTTGATGTTCTCCGAATTTCTCATTTCATAGATGAGTAAATCCGGGCTTAACGGGCAGCCTGGGGTGAGCTGACTTCAGACTCTCACAGATGCTGCGTCGAAATCCGAAGCTTCCACCCTGATCGGCCTCTTTAAACTCGCTGCGTGACCGTGGGAAAAGCCCATTCCTTTTTGGAGCCTCAGTTTCCCTGTCGCTTAGGCTTTCTGCTCCTGGTTCCCCTTTGCTCCAGCGAGTGACCCAGAGAATGGGACTGCGGTGCAGGGGGCCCTGAGGATCTTGGACAACCCCAGAGCCTTCCTCCTCCCCTCAGCCCCCCATGACCTCACCCTCTTCCAGAAGAAGTCGCCATACAGTTTCTTTCTCGCCTGGCAAGCTGGGGTAGGGTTGGGGGGAGGGCTGGACGTGGAGGTGCTGGGTGCGGAAGGTCACCGAGAGAAGAAGGCCTAGCTCCATTTGGGGAAGGGCCCAAGGGTCTAGAAGCCACGTGCTCGGGAGCAGACTGTCCTGCGGGAAAAGAGAAGCGCCCGGGACTCGAGGAGGGGGCGGGGAGGGAGAGTCGGAGGAGGCAGGTTCTGGGCAGAAGGGCTGGGGGTGGGGGGAGGCAGAGAGCACGCGGACAAAGGAGGCGGCCGGCAGCCCAGCTGTTTTGAAAAATGCTTCCTGTTTCTTTAAAGGCGCTCGCGGCTCGGGCGGCCGGGGCTGGGGAGGCGGCGGCGCTGACTGATCTGGGGAACCGGGCTTCTGTGTAAACTGAGGCTAAACAAACACAGATGGAGCGCAGCGGGCGTTCTCCAGAAACGCTGGCACGGCGGCAGCGACTTCAGATGACACTCTGAGCGCTCCGGGAACGGACAGCCCGGCGGCGCAGCTGCCCCGGGGCGAGGAGGAGAAAGGGAGGAGGGAGGGAGGGAGCGAGCGAGCAGGGGGAGAGCTGGCGACTCCGAGGCGCTGAGCGCGGCGGCCGCCGGGGCAGGCGGGCGCGCTTCCCGGGCAGCCCCACGCCCCTGCCTCGCGCGCTACCCGCGCCATGAAGCACATCCCGGTTCTCCAGGACGGGCCCTGGAAGACCGTGTGCGTGAAGGAGCTGAACGGCCTCAAGAAGCTCAAGAGGAAAGGCAAGGAGCCGGCGCGGCGCGCGAACGGCTATAAAACTTTCCGATTGGACTTGGAAGCGCCCGAGCGCGGCGCCACCGCCACCAACGGGCTGCGGGACAGAACCCAGCGGCTGCAGCCAGTCCCGACCCCGGTGCCAGCCCGGGTGGCGCCGGCCGTTCCCTCAGGTGGGGGCGCGGACACGGCCGGGGACCGCGGGGGCGCCCGGGCGCCGGAGGTCTTGGACGCGCGGAAACGCGGCTTCGCCCTGGGCGCAGTGGGGCCGGGACTCCCCACGCCGCCTCCGCCGCCGCCGCCGCCTCCTGCGCCCCAGGGCCAGGTACCTGGGGGTCCCGAGACACAGCCTTTCCGGGAGCCGGGCCTGCGTCCCCGCATCTTGCTGTGCGCACCGCCAGCACGCCCCACGCCGTCGGCGCCCCCGGCGCCCCCGGCGCCCCCAGAGCCCCCGATGCGCCCCGCGCCCCCCACGCGCCCTGGGGAAAGTTCTTACTCGTCAATTTCACACGTAATTTACAATAACCACCCGGATTCCTCCGCGTCGCCTAGGAAACGGCCGAGCGAAGCTACCGCCGCCTCCTCGGAGATCAAAGCCCTGCAGCAGACCCGGAGGCTCCTGGCGAACGCCAGGGAGCGGACGCGGGTGCACACCATCAGCGCAGCCTTCGAGGCGCTCAGGAAGCAGGTACCGGTTCCCAGCCACACATCCTCACTGCACTTGGGGATGACTGCGGGAGTGGGTGGGCAAGTGGCGGGGCGGGCGGGGTGGTGGGACTTTAAGGAGGGTGAGGGTGTGGATTAAAGGGCAAGTAATCCCCGCCCGGTCGGTCCCAGCGCCGAGACAGGTATGGGACAGCCTGGGGCAAAGACCTTTGCCACACATTGGTATGGGTCTTAGTTTGCAAAGTGGGGATGAAGTTTCGAGATCTCTGGCCCTCTTTACTGCCACTTCCATCCCCTTTGGGGTGACCCTGTCTGCGAGTCTGACTTTAGCCCTCATAGTTCACTTTTATGGCAGCGAATATTTGTCTCCCGGAGGCCCTTGGGGGCCGTGAGGATTGGAGAGGGGAAATGTGGGAATCTGTCTCCGGTGGGTAAGGGCGAAGACCCTTTTTCTGGCAGACCCGGAATGCTGCTGAGGGGTGGTCCTGATTTTGCCAGAATATAAATGTTCCGCCTTCTGGGGGAGCCTGTCGACCCCTTTTTAGTCCCCGCCTCCCGGCAGGGTTGTCCCGGCCCTCAGGTTGCCTACACACCCTGCAACACCCCCCGCCCCCCCCCCCCCCACCACCACCACCTCGGTGTCCTTAAGGACCCTGGCTATAACCCTTCCCTGGGAATTGGCTGGAGAGAGTCTTTCCTGGAGATTCCCCTTTACTGCTGACCTTCAGCGCACATGGAAGAGACAGGTCGGCTGAGCAGGGAACTGGTTGATAGGGGATCTTCAGAAACTAGTTCTGAAGTGGGTTAGGGGCTTCTTAGTTTAGGGCAGGTGGCAGCTGTCCTCACCAGACACTGCCTTCTGGGGGGGGGGGGTGGGGAGGAATATTTGTCCAAGAATTCCCTGTAGTGGGGAGTGGCAGTTTTACAATTCCACTTAGACAAGATTGAGACTGCCCGGGAGTTCTAGACTGTTCATTTTCATAGAGCAAAGAGAGATCTAAGAAGTGAGTGGTAAGTGCCCTCTGCCTCCACCTCACACAGGGCATGGGGAAGGTTGAGGGGGTAGGTGGGTGTGATTGGTTTGAATAGTCAGGATTTCTGCTTGCTCTGCCGCTGACTTCCTGTGTGACTTCAGGAAAGTTACTCACCCTCTCTGGGCTTTAGCCAGTAACAAAGGATTTCAGAAAATATGATATTTTTGGATGACACTCTCTCTGCTTCCTCCTGTGAGTGGGTCGGGCAGTGCCTGTATTCATCCCTGGGAGAGAAATTGAACTCCTGGGAAAAGAGGCTCTATGACTTTTGAGCCAAAGTGTCTCACTTGGGAATGGGTGAGCTGATTGGTCAGTGAAGTGGAGTGGAGTGGAGGGGTCAGATAGCTGTCACAGATAGTTGGGACCCTGGGCAGTGGGCCAAATGGAGAATTCAGTCTCACCTTCAGGTAGCAGCCTGCTACCTGCCCCTCAGGATGGAAGGCTGAAATGACAAAGATATGCCTGTCCACCTGCTCACCTTGAAGCTAGGAAAACCCCTCTGATTGGGGAGGTCAGGTGCCCAGAGCATCACAGCTGGTGAGCAGCAGGACGGGGCTGGCACCTAGGCCCTCTGACTGCCAGCTCCGGGTTCTTTTTACTCCTCCAGCTGCCTCTTTCGATGCTGAGAAAATATTCATAGTCTTGTATGCTCAACTGCATCTCATTTGTCCAGTGGCTTTAACTTCTTTTAGTAATAAATTCCATCTTACCTGATCTTAACATCCCTGTCAGTTGGATTAACTTTCCACTTAATGGAATGTAAAACTGGGGCCCGGAGAAAGAAGGAAGAGGACTCTTCCCAAGTCACCTAGTGGGTTAGGAAAGATGATAGAAGTTTCTAGAATGCCCGCCCGGCCAAATGCTTCTCACAGTGTTGGCTGTATCAGTGTCATGGGCCCCCCAGCCGGACTTGCAGTGTCATTTGTAGTTGGAAGATGGGCAGACACAAGCCTGACTCTCTGAGACAGGATTGTTAATCCTGCTTTCCATTCACTTCTGCCCTTCTTGTGGGAAAGTTCTGTAGAAAACGGACAAATTCAGGGAGAGAGTGCGTGCACACACACAGGTACACACAGCTGTGTGTATACACGCAATCAGTACCCGTGCTCTTAAGCACACACCAAGTGCTTGAACAGAAACATCCACTCCTGTTTGTTGCCCTCCTGGCCCAAAGCATCTGTCCTTTCCCCAGAAAGGCTGCTGTCCGTTATCTGGGAGCAAAAGAAATCGCTAGGGCACTTCTGGTCCCCAGAGCCCAGGGCCCAGGCCACACTCACCACGTCCACATCACACAGCCCCTGTCTGATGGGGAAAGTCCTGTGTCCTGGAGGCACTCCTTCCTCCTCTGGACCTCAGTTTCTCTCCTGTAGAAGGTGTACATGTGTATACACACACACACACACACCCATCCATGTGCGTGCCCCTGTCCAGACAGGCTGTGGCTCTGGATTTAGGCTTGGTGGTGGTGGTTTAGTCACTAAGTCGTGTCCGACTGTTGCGACCCCATGCGCAGTACCCCTCCAGGTTCCTCTGTCCATAGTATTTTTCCAGGCAAGAATACTGGAGTGGGTTGCCATTTCCTTCTCCAGGGAATCTTCCCGACCCAGGGATCGAACCCAGGTCTCCTGCACTGCAGGCGGATTCTTTACCAACTGAGCTACCAGGGAAGCCCTTGGATCTAGGCTCAGGCTTGACTATTGGAAATGGGCCCCTGCGAAAGAAGCGAAAGGTGAGAGTCTGGTTCTGCCTGAAATGAGACCTTGGCCATTGCAGCGCTGACGTCCGTGGTGGGACTGTGACTGGTCTGGAGTTCCGTTTCCCTGACCAACTTCCTGGTACAGTGAAAAGAGTATGAGCAGGGAGTCTGGAGGCCGGCATTTGAGTCCTGTCTCTGCTGTATGCCTCTTGTGTGACCTTGGACAAGTCATTTTCTCTCTGAGCCTCAGCTAATGAAACTGGAAAATGGTGATAAAGCTTACTTCATACACAGCTTCTTTGCAAACATCGAGTGAAGAAAGGAAGGGAGACCGTAGGAGGAATGAACCTTTCTCGAACATCCACAGTGTCCTCAATGCTGGGCCAAGGACTTGACAGATGTAGAAATAAGAATCCTATAATCATTTTCTTAACAATCATAGAAACTGCCATCAATCTGTGGCAGCAATCAAAGCAACTGGGTTCAGTCACCCAGTCACGTCCGACTCTTTGTAACCCCATGAACTGTAGCATGCCAGGCTTCCCTGTCCTTTGCTATCTCTGGGAGTTTGCTCAAACTCATGTCTGTTGAGTCAGTGATTCTATCCAAATATCTCATCGTCTGTCACTCCCTTCTCCTCTTGCCCTCAGTCTTTCCCAGCATCAGGGTCTTTTCCAATGAGTTGGCTCTTTGCCATCAGGTGGCCAAAATATTAGAGCTTCAGCTTCAGCATCAGTCCTTCCAATGAACACTTAAGGCTGATTTCCTTTAGGCTTGACTGGTTTGATGTCCTTGATATCCTTTGTACTGGGTCCTGGGCTAAGCGTGCTATGTGTATTAGTTCATTTAACGAAATAGGTGTTGTCCCATCCCTACCCCCGTTCCACCCCCATTTCACAGATGGTGAGACTGAGGTTCAGAGAGCTTCTGTAAATTGGTGATGGTCTCCCAGCCTTTGGCTGCCACACCAGGCCTCATGGGTTTTGCACTGCATATCTCCCTGACTTGCCATTTACTAGGCTCCAGGGTGCATATGCCGTTATCCTTGCAGAATCTGGATTCAAATCAGTCAGTGAGTCGCTCCAAGGCTCAGAGTCCTACCAGCCTGGTGATCTCCCTGGAGCTGTCCACCCCCAGCACAGGGAAGCGCGCCAGTCTCCTGTTTTGTCCAACCCACCATATTCTCAACCAGGGAAGGAATGGGGTAGGAGGCTGCCTGGCCATAGAAGTGCAGGTGGGGGAGAGAGAGGCCCCCTGGCAGGAGGGTGGGGGGTGGGTATGCAGGGCAGATGGTCAGGCCACATGCCACCAGCCCAGCTGCGTGGGGCCCTCCCCGCCGCCTCATGTGAAGGCCATGTGTGTACAGCTGGGCCCGGTCCATGTGCGGGGCTGCTCCGGGCCAGGTGGGAGGGGTTCAAGGGAAAGCCTGGTGTTGCTGGGTGGGGGAGGGGAGGGGCCCGAGCCCGTGGGCCTCGGCCTTCCCTGACAGAACCTTCTGGCTCACAGGCTGTGCTTGCCCACAGGGCATCTGCTGTGCTTGCAAGATTTCCTCTCTCCCAGAGAAGTGTAAAGCTCCTCAGTGCTGGAGGAATGGCACTCTGGCCAGGCAGAGGCCTGGATCAGCAGGGCAGAGCCCTCAGGGCCTGCTGAGGTGCCTCTTCATAAGTGAGAGTGTTAGTCCCTCAGGCTTGTCCGACTCTCTTCGACCCCATGGACTGTAACCCGAGAGGCTCCTCTGTCCATGGGATTTTCCAGGCAAGGGTTCTGAAGTGGGTTGCCATTCCCTTTTCCAGGGGAACCTTCCCGACCCAGGGATCGAACCCAGGTCTCCTACATTGCAGGTAGAGTCTTTACTGTCTCAGCCACCAGGGAAGGTGCCATGGTCTCCTGTGGAATCCTCCACAAGTAAACTCAGGGTGGCCCAGAATGGGGCATGAGAATGGCACCCCCAGCCCCGCACCTCTCTCACGCTCAGACTCCCTAGGATGCCAGGGGGCCATGGCAGCCTGTGTCTCACTCCTCAGGGAATGAGGGACAGGCCTGCTTGTGTCCAGGGGGACAGGAGTGACAGAAGCCTCTCTCCGGCTCCCTCTCATCCAGTCACCAGGGCAGCTGCCTTTTGAACCTCTTTGCAGGAGGTGAAGTACCTTACCTGGCCTTGTGGTCATGCATATGTAGTCCCACCTTCCCACTTCACAGGTGAGGACACTTACAGAGGTGGAACGAGTGACCAGGCTTTGTCCCGTCTGGCTCTGGGCCAGGGCCCATAAAGACTTAAGCCCAGGTTTTCAGGGTTCGGCCTCGTTGCTAGGAGTCAGGTTGGGATTTTGTTTAGACGGAACTTGACAAGGACCTCGAACAGCTCTATATGGAGAGACTTCACCCCAGAGAGCCAGCACTCCCTGATACGAGATGATCAGAGAATAATTTCAAATGAATCAGGTGCTCGGCTGTGTGTCGAGGACACAGTGATGCTGGAGCTCTGTGGGTCCAGAAGCCTTGGTGGGCATCTGAGGATGGGTCTGAGGAGTGGGTAGGAGTTGGCACAGAGGCAAGAGGGATTCCAGGCCGCCCCTGCATTGGCTGGTTGGTTCCTGGCTGTGCTTGTCTGTTGCCCCTCCGAAGGAAACGGCAACCCACTCCAGTATGCTTGCCTGGGAAATCCCATGGAAAGAGGAGCCTGGTGGGCTGCAGTCCATGGGTCGCAAAGAGTTTGGCATGACTAAGAGACTAACACTCACTTACAGCCCCAGCCCCTCCCTACATCTGCCCAAGGCGATTCCATTCTGAGGCAGCAGGTATTCTCATGTCCATTTATTGGTGAGGAAACTGAGTCCCCTAAGCTTGTGGCCCTGCCTAAGCTCATGTGGATGGCCCAGAGTAGAGTTAGGTCCTCAGCATCTCAGGCCAGGGTCCTTCCTGCTTTCTCCCACTTGTTGGAGCCAGAAGAGGGTCTGGTAAGTAAGTGGGATGGAATCTCTTAGAGGTATATGGGACCTTGAGAAAATCCCCACATGTGCTCTGAAGCTTAACAGTCTTTTAAATCTTTGTCTGTGTTGGGTCTTCGTTGCTGTGCACGGGCTTTCTCTAGTTGCGGTGAGTGGGGGCTACTCTCTAGTTGTGGTGCTCTGGCTTCTCATTGTGGTGGCTTTTCTTGTTGTGAGCACAGGCTCTAAAACACAGGCTCAATAATTGCGACCCATGGGCTTAGTTGCCACAAGGCATGTGGGATCTTCCCGGACCAGGGATCGAACCCTTGTCCCCTGCATTGGCGGGTGGATTCTTAATCACTGGACCCCCAGGGAAGTCCTAAAGCTTAACAGTTCTTGTGGGTTGAGCATCAGGCAGGTTCTTTTACTTTCTTGGAAGTTTTGCTGCCTCAAGAGTTGCAGCCAACTGACCCTGCTGCCTCCTTTGGCCTTGTCCTCTGAGCAAGCTGAACAGATGACTACTGTGGGCTTTCCTGCAGGTGGTGTGGTGGCTGGGCTCTGGGCCTTATGTGGATGCTCAGAGAGGTAATGCAGTAAGGCTGGGATCCCATGAAGTCCAGAACTCTCCAGCTTCTGCTCAGAAGGGTGGGCTGCCCACCTCCACACCATATAGATACATCCACTTTAAAAAGCAAAGACACCACTTTGCCAACAAAGGTCCGTCTTGTCAAAGCTATGGTTTTTGCAGTAGTCCTGTATGGATGTGAGAGTTGGACCATAAAGAGAGAGCGCCAAAGAATTGATGCTTTCCAACTGTGGTGCTGGAGAAGACTTTTGAGAGTCCCTTGGACAGCAAGGAGATCAAACCAGTCAATCCTAAAGGAAATAACCCTGAATATTTATTGGAAAGACTGATGCTGAAGCTCCAATATTTTGGCCACGTAAGGGACAGAGGAGCCTAGTGGGCTGCCGTCTATGGGGTCACACAGAGTCGGACACGACCGAAGCGACTTAGCAATAGCAGCAATGGTGCAGAGCTGACTCATTAGAATAGACCTTGATGCTGGGAAAGACTGAAGGCAAGAGGAGAAGGGGGCGAAAGAGGATGAGATGGTTGGATGACATCACTGACTCAGTGGACATAAGCTTGAGCAAACACTGGAAAAAAGTGAAGGACAGGGAAGCCTGGCATGCTGCCATCCATGGGGTTCCAAAGAGTCAGACATGACTTAGTGACTGAACAACAACAAGATACATCCACTGGAGAAGGGCATGGGAACCCACTACAGTATTCTTGCCTTGAGAATCCGGTGGACAGAGGAGCCTGGCAGGTTACAGTCCACAGGGTCACAGAGAGTCACATATGACTAAAGTGATCTAGCACACACACGCGCAGATACATCCACATCCCCAAGCAGTTGCTTCTGGCTGGAAAGAGCTCAGCTAAGGTGTGAGTTCAAAACCCAGCTCGTCTTTCATCAGCTGAGAGATACTGGAAGTGCTTAAACTCCCTGGGCATCAAATACCTCTCACAACAGCCATCCTTTGCTTGGCCTTAATAGATTGCGAGAAACAGCAGGGGGTGACCTGGTTCCAGCAGCCATGAAGGGTACACAGATGTTATTCCCACCTTCCAGATAAGAAAACTGAGACTCGGAGAGGTGAAGGTACCTGTCCAAAGTCACATCCTACTGTTTGGGATTCAGATCAGCTCTTTCTGCCTTACCTTGACCTTGCAGAATCAGATCTGCATTAGGCCAGGGTGCTCTGAGCCGAGTTTTTTGGGGGACCTGGTTGCTGCATCCTGGGACGTGGGCATGAGAAGGACCTGGAATTAACCAGATGAGCTGAGGAGCACCCGTGCTGGAGAGCAGGAGGAGTCAGAGTCAGCTGCCAAAAAGGATCCTTGGTGTCCCATATACAGTCACCTCAGGCAGCAGGAGCTCAGAGAGCCTGGTGGCCTTCCTGACTGATAGATACACAAGCTTGTAGCTCCAGTCAGGTCTTGATGAGTGACCTTGGGCCCAATATGTCTCTTCTCTGTTTCCTTGTGTGTAGATGGGGTAACAGTCTTTATTTGGGGGGATGTTTCAATGGGCTAAAACTACCTATGAATAGTGACCACAGGGCCAGGTAAACAACCAGAGCTCAATAAATGGTTTTCTTGTTAGACTTGGACTTTGAGAGAAGCAGTGGGGCAGATTGACAAGTCTGGGACAAAACTGCTCAGAACTTGGCACGGGAGCTCCTAGGTTGGCCTTGACCTCATCTGTTGCTCTGTGGTCCCACAATGACCCTGGATCCCCACGAGCAGATCCCTTCTGAGAGCCCTGCTCCCGACTGGGCTGCTCCTGAGACCCCTGCCGCTGTCTCAGGACCCCCAGGAAACTTTTTGTCCCACAGACCTTGTTTATTTGTTCAGGCTGATAAGCAGGATTCTCTGGACTCTGGTTGAGAACAGGCAAAGTGCATTGCTCTGCAGGCCTTTTTTTCAGATGGATTTGGTGGCGTGGTCAGAGCTCGGGGGTGGGGGGCAATGTATGGGAGTTGGGGGAGTTGACAGTCCCTCTGTTTTCTCCCTGCCCCTCCCTGGGTTTCCTAGCCTGGTGAGGGGCAAGTCCATGGCTGCTGGAGGATGTTGGAAGGTGACTGCAAACCTCATCTGGGCCCTGGGCTGTGGTCTCAGGACCCCTGGAGGGGGAGGGCGGGTAAGGGATGAGCAGGCGCTACTTCCTGGCTCCAGATCTCCTGCTTCTTACCCTCTCTGGAGCCCTTCTTAGGAGACTGCCATACTCATGGACATAATGCCCCTGACGGGCAGTGTAGCCCATGCGCCGTCTCCTTTAGTTCTTCCCACACTGTGAGGCCAGGCCTGTTAGTGATATAATGAGGACAGCCAGGCCCAGAATGATCATGTCTCTTGCCCAGGGTTTGTGGCTAGAGCCAGGAGTTAGCCCAGGTGACCAAAGGATGTACAAGCTTCACCTCCACACCAAACAGCTAAATCTTCGTTCTTAGAGAGAGAACAGTTTTGGAGAATTTCCTGGTGGTCCAGTGGTTAGGACTCTGAGCTTGTACAGCCAAGAGCATGGGTTTGATCTCTGGTCAGGGAACTAAGTTCCCTTAAGCCACACAGTGTGCCTTCCTCACAAAAAAACAGACAGAGGGGAGAGCATTCATTTGTTCATTCAGTCCCTCGTTCAACAAATCCTTTGGAGGCCAGTGATGGGCAGGATCTGTGTTAGGCTCTGCATACAGAGACTTTCCCCCGACAGCTCATAAGGAGACTGACCATTAAATGAGTCACAGTCATCAGGGGTTAAGAACAGATGGGGGCGATTAGAGCACCATCAAGGGCAGGTACCCGTAGCCCCTGGTGTAGGGCTGGGGGCCAGGTCAGGGAAAGCTCTTGGGCACGGTGAGCTTTAACATGGGCTCCATTTGTGGATGCATTTAAAGTTCTCATCTGAAGCAACTCTCTCTCTCTTTTAAAAAATTAATTAATTAGGTTGTGTCGGGTCTTAGTTTCATCCTGCAGGATCTTTTGTTCTGGTGCGTGGACTCTGTAGCTGCAGCACAAGGTCCCAGTCACTCCAAGGCAAGAGGGATCTTCATTCCCCAACCAGGGATCGAACCCATGTCCCCTGCATCACAAGGTGGATTCTTAACCACTGGATCATCAGGGAAGTCCCTGAAGCAGCTCTCTTGTTTATGCTGTCTTGATCACAGCACTGTGGACACTGGGGGCCAGGTCATTCTTTGTTGTGGGCACATGGTAGGATCCTGAGCACTGTAGGACATTTAGTAGCCTCTCTGGTCTCTACCCACTAGTGATGACCAAGAATGTCTGCAGGGCTTCCCTGGCGGTTCAGTAGTAAAGAATCCACCTGCTGATGCAAGACACACAGGTTTGATCTCTGGTCCAGGAAGATTCCACATGCCGTTGGAGCCACTAAGCTCGAGCACCACAGCTACTGAGCCTGTGCTCTAGAGCCCAGGAGCTGTAATTGCTGAACCCACATGCCGCAACTAGTGAACCCTGTGTGCCCTAGAGCCCATGCTCCTCAACAAGAGAAGCCACCACAATGAGAAGCCCATGCACAGCAACTAGAGAGTAGCCCCTGCTAACTGCATCTAGCGAAAAAGCCCAGGCAGCAATGAAGACCCAACACAGCCAAAAATAGATAAATAAAACTAAAAAACATCTGCAGACATTGCCAACTGCTGCTGAGGGATGATATTATCCCTGATTGAGAACCACTGGTCCAGAACAGTGCCTCATGTGTGTGTTGAATGATCCTGCCATGGGGGCCCCATTCACTGTGAGATGAGGGTTAGTCAGTACCCGGTATCAGTGTTGGGGATGAATGCTGCATATAGCTCCTGGAGAGCCATAGGGAGGAAGATGCCACAGCCTTGGTTGCTGGGTATACACGATTAGCCATTTAGGTGAACGACGCATCAGAGCAGCTCTATCAGTTAGCACCTATCTAACCGACAGGTGGACTTTGTGGTGACATCTCCACATTATGGGGGCTTCCCACATGGCACAAGTGGTAAAGAACCTGCCTCCCAAAGCAGGAAACGAAAGAGACTCAGTTTCGATCCCTGGGTTGGGGAGATCCCCTGGAGGAGGGCATGGCAACCCACTCCAGTATTCTTGCCTGGATGGAGGAGCCTGGTGGGCTACAGTACATGGGGTTGAAAAGAGTTGGACATGACTGAAACAACTTAGCATGCACTTTCCATGTTTCCACACAGAACTGTGCTGCAGTCCACATAGCTTTTTGCTCCAGCAGTGGAAACATTGATGGACGATGTTAGAGACTCCATCTCTTCACCTGATGCAAATCACTGTGCCACTTGTGATTATCCACTTGCCACCTGATATGAAGAGCCAACTCATTGGAAAGGACCTTCATGCTGGGAAAGATTGAGGGCAGGAAGAGAAGGGGGAGACAGAGGATGTGATGGTTAGATGGCATCACCGACTCAAAGGACATGAGTTCGAGCAAACTCCCAGAGATAGTGAAGGACCGGGAAGCCTAGCGTGCTGCAGTCCATGAGGTCACAAAGAGTCAGACACGACTGAATTGAGTGACTGAACAAGTCAATGATGAATGTCAAGGATGTCAAGTCTGGTTGGAGCTGTACTTATTAGGCACCTGTTGTATGCCCAGCAGCTTCCCAGGTCCAGAGGTCAGAAAGAAAAAGAGAAAAGCATAATCCAATCATGTATGGGCCTCCCAGCTGAGCATTGGCACTTTCCTCTGGTCTGTTCTGAGAGTCTGGGTGCTTAGCTCTGCTTTGATGTTAAAGCATCCCTCTTTTTAAAAATTAATTAGTTAGTTAATTTTTGGCTGTCCTAGGTCTTTGTTGCTGTGCGCTGGCTTTCTCTAGTTGCAGCGAGCAGGGGCTACTCTCTAGTTGCAGTACACGGGCTTCTCATTGCGGTGGCTTCTCTTGTTGCAGAGCACAGACTCTCGCCACTTAGGCTTCAGTGAGTGCGGCTCACCAGCCCTAGAGCTGAGGCTCAGTAGGTGTGGTACACGGGCTTGTTTGCTCCATGGCATGTGAGATCTTCCCTGACCAAAGATCGAACCCATGTTCCCTGCGTTGGCAGGTGGATGCTTACCCACTGTAGCACCAATGAGGTCCATAACCTCAGTCTTGAGAGCAAGTCCTCTGATGGTAGAATCCAGTTATTGTTTGTTGCCAGACCCCAAGTGTCCAGCAAGACAGGTGTCCCTGAATGAGAGAACAGACTCTCAGAGCAAAAAACATCTGTTCTGTCCAAGATTCCTTCTCAGGGAGCACAGGTGATGGAACTCTGTCCCAGGGGGAAGCTCACTGTGCTTCGTGATTACTGACGTTTGGGCAAGAGCCGAGCCTGGCTTCCCTCCTGTATAGTCTGGGAACGTGGATGCCCCCCAGGGGTTGTGTGTGGGTGTAAACAGCAGGTGATTAGAACAGGGAATAAAATCCAGGTGGAAAGATCAGACAAACCACCTCTGCCGCCCGACCGTTCCCTCCCCAGCAGCGGCATGAATGGCCCCACACCTTCCTGGCCAAGGTGCCCCCTGGGCCGGTTCTCAGCAGAGACCGGGCAGCCCCTGCTGACGCCTTCTCACCCACCAGGTGCCGTGTTACTCGTATGGGCAGAAGCTGTCCAAGCTGGCCATCCTGAGGATCGCCTGTAACTACATCCTGTCCCTGGCGCGGCTGGCCGACCTCGACTACAGCGCCGACCACAGCAACCTCAGCTTCTCCGAGTGCGTGCAGCGTTGCACCCGCACGCTGCAGGCCGAGGGCCGCGCCAAGAAGCGCAAGGTATGTGCCAGCTGTGCGGGCAGCAGCCTCTGGGGAGGATGGGGAGGTAGGGACTGGAATCCAGGGCGCCTCTTACTCGTGTCCAGAGGCTTCCAAAGGGACCAGCGAGACCAGCCTCTTGGAGGTTTGCTGGGATTCAGGGCTCCTCAGGCCCCTGGGATTGTGTGTGACTATATTCAAGGGGCTTCCCAGGTGGTGCTGGTGGTAAAGAACCCGCCTACCAATGCAGGGGATGTGAGAAACATGGGTTTGATCCCTGGGTCGGGAAGATCCCCTGGAGGAGGGCATGGCAACCCACTCCAGTATTCTTGCCTGGAGAATCCCAAGAACAGAAGAGGCTGGTGGGCTACAGTCCATGGGGTGGCAAAGAGTCAGGCACAACTGAGCAACTTAGCACACAGCACACTGGTAATGGGGCTCCTGGGTACCAAGGACAGTCCACTTGGGCCTGCGTTTGCTCATCACTTAAATGAGGACAGCTTATCTCTGAAGCTCTTTCTGGTCTTATGTGTTCTGGTGCTGAGTTCCCCACTCAGCCCCTGATTAACGTCACATTAGAGGGAGATCTCATGGGCTGGTAACTGCCCAAGAGAGCCCTTCAGTATGTTTTGGGAATATGACTTGGCCTGTGGGTTACCTGAGGCTGTGCATTAAGGCAAATCATGTTCATTCATTCATTCATTCTGAAGGGATTCATAGAGCCCCAGCTGTTTGCTGAGCCTGCTGGGCAGGGGTATAAAAATGATAAACATGTGGTCCCAGAACCTCTGCAGCTCAGAGGATGCTCAGAGACCCTCTTGCATCTGGATGAGGGCAGGAGAGTATAGACAGGAGGCCCCGGAGGCCTTTGCTGGGCTACAGGAAGGCCAGGCGGAGGAGGGACAGGCTGCCTTTCCTGCCCAAGGGAGTTAGAAAGATCACCTTTGTGTAAGTGGTGTTTGAGCTGGGACCAGCAGGACAACCAGGAGGTTGCTGAGCAGATGAAGCAGGAACAGCATTGGAGACAGAGGGAACAGTGTGTACAAAGCCTAATGTGTTTGGAGAAATATGGGCGGGAGGAAAGGTGTCGGGCACAGCTTTGCTTCCCAGATGGCTTGGCTTCCAGCATTTCCAGCTGGGGGTCATTGCCAGGCAGTGCAGAGCAGGGCTTGGGATGCAGCCCTCTGGATCTCTCTGCACACGAAGCTACAGGGAGACAGAGGCTGGGACCCAGCCCATACCCATAGGAAGGGTAGAGGTGGTTAGAGATGCCTGACTCCCCTGAGCATGCAGGGCTGGGGAGAGTGGCGGGGCTGGGGGTGCGGGCAGGTGACTCTAGCATCCTCCATCTGTTCCTTCCTTCCACCTCCTTCTTCCTTCCTGGCCTGCCCTCTCCCCATCCCTGAGCCCCAGCCCCCCTTCCAAGGAGGCCCTTCTCTGGGTTCTCCAGGCCTTCCAGAGGCCCCTTCAAGAGGCTTCTAGGCAGAGAGACCCTTATGGACTCTCCTGCCCACAGCAGGGAGGGGCCCAGCACATCCCCACCACCAGCCACTGCTGTGTTGATGGCGTGTTGCAATCCTGGGAGTGATTTAACATAGACCAATTAGGTGAAATCTTCATCTAGTGGGTGAGAAAGGAAGCACCACTGGCTGCTCGCAGGGCGGCTTTCCTCTGGAAAGTGACACGGACAAATTAAGGGCATGATTGATGGCTCCATGCAGGGCTCTGTGACAAAGGAGGGTTGTAAACTCTGGGTGAACTTCCCCTGGCATTTGGGCTGTTGGAGGTGTGGATGGGCAGGGTGGGCAGGCGCCATTTCCCCCGTTTATGCCCCTCGTCCCCACCCCCACCCCAAGTCCTCCCCTCACCCACCAAAGGCCAGAGTGCTGCCCCGCCTTCCCTGTTCTGTGGAGCAGAGTGTCCTGGACTGGGGAAGAGGAGAGACGCTTGGAAGGTGAGAGGAGAAGAAAGAGGAGTGGGGTGACGATGGCCAGCAGAGAAGAGTTTTTGGCTTCCCCTGAAATCAGCCCAAATCTAACACACCTTAGAGCCCATCTGGTCCAGCCTCCCCATTGTCCAGATTGGGAAACAGGTGTTAGATGGTGGATAAGAGCATCAAACAGTCTTCTCTAGTGGCTTAGACATTAAAAGAATCTGCCTGCAATGCAGGAGACCCAGATTCAATCCCTGGGTTGGGAAGATCCCCCAGAGAGGGACATGGCAACCCACTCTAGTATTCTTGCCTGGAGAATCCTATGGACAGAGAAGCCTGGCAGGTTACCATGGGTTCACAAAGAGTCAGACACGACTGAGTGTCTAACACTTTCACTTTTAAGAGCATAAAACAGCCCTGAGTTCAAGGCCTGGTTCACCACCTACTAGTTGTGTCATTTTGGACCCATTTTTTAACCACTTTTTGCCTCAGTTTTCTCCTCAGTCATTGGGGATGTGGAAGCATCGGTGATTTCCAAGGCTGTTTGCAGTCTGATTTCCAAGTAGAGATCCTGCCTCACCTCTGAAGGGCAAGGGACCCCGGGCATCCTGTAGCCCCTCCTGCCAAGTGGGATGTCCTGAGGCTGCCATCTCCCGAGGACCATGCCTGGACAACCACCATTACCAAGAGGACTTAGAGGGAGGGGTGGGACTGGGTCCTGGAGCTGTTGGGACATCTTCAGGCCCCACCACTGTGCTGGCAGATTGGCTGACCACAGCATCACCCCATTCCTGCTGTGTGTGCTTTCCTGCATCTCTGTCACCATGCAGGTAGGTAAATTTCAAGGTGTCCTCAGGATGGTCTTCAGTGACCGCCGAGTGACCCTGAGTGACTTGAATAGGCTACTGTTTTGTTAATCAGAACCCCTGGAAATACATTCATTCATTCATTGATTCATTCAGTGTTTATCAAGCGCTGGCAGTGAGTTATATGTTGGAAATCCCAACCTGAGCACATGGGTGCCATGATGGGTGTTAGCAATGAGACTTGAGCTTCCCAAGTCTCTGTAGATAGACTTCCCCCTTGGCCCAGCAGTAAAGAATCTGCTTGCAATGTAGAAAATGCAGGAGATGCTGGTTCTATCCCTGGGTTGGGAAGATTCCCTGGATGAGGGCATGGTGACTCACTCCAGTATTCTTGCCTGGAGAATCCCCATGGACAGAGTTACAGTCCATAGGGTCGCAAAGAGTCAGACATGACTGATGTGACTGAACATAAACACACAGAGTCTCTGTGGACAGACATGTGGATGCAGCGGGGCGGCAGAGAGTGGTGGGGTTCAGATGAAGCCCCTGTTACCTGTCCCCTGCAGCCACTCAGGGCGACCTGAGGGTATGGGGATGCAAGTGAGTCAGGCTTACATTCTAATGAAGGATAAAGAAAGGAAGAAACTAAAAAACATTCTGATGTAAGTGACCAGCTGAAAGGAAGTCCTCCATAAATGATCACCAGCAATCCCATCGATGGCACCCTGAGCTGTCCCACTCAAGGGTGGCTCCCTCACAGTTCATGTGCCCCAGGGGCTGGGTGACCCTTTTCCAGGATTCCTCCTTGAGAGACTGTTTTCTGTGTCCGCTGATAAGCTGCCTTGTCCCTCCAGGCCTGTGTTAACAATGGGATTTAAAGTGAACTTGACTTACCCCCTGGGCCCCAAGCGTATCCTTTTGCCCATCCCAGCCTTGCCTTGCTGGGGGTGGGCACCCACATCCCTTGACTGGTGAGTCCTCCATCTCTGGGCCTCACAGGATGTGACTCTGAGGATCCAGGGTCCATCTGGAAGCCCCAGTCATGCAGAGAGGCCCATCAGAGGCTGCCCAGCTGAGAGACAGGTGGGAGGAGTGGAAGGGCTCCGCAGAGCTCAGCTCCGACTCGGGCCGCAGCCGGAGATAACGCGCCTTAGGCACCTGGCTCTGGGCCATGTTTCCGCAGCTCCTGTTTTTAAAGCAGTGACTCCTAGGAGCTTCTGAAGAGGAGGAGAAGAAAGAGCAGCAGAGCTGTTCCACACCTGGGCTGGATCTGCATTGCTGAACCTCAGAATAGGAGAAGACTAGTTTCCCACAATCTAGGGCACTGCCTTCCAGTGATTTGAAGCTATTGAATAAAATAATAGCAATAATAACAACAATAATGGCAACAAAAAAAGCAATAGCAGCAGCAGCAGCTACTGAAGTTGATGGTATAGTTTAAACCCTGGTGATAAATGACCAGTAAGTTCTTGTCCCCCACCAAGTTGCTCACAGGCCTCCGGGCTGTTCCTCGGTGACTCTGGTAAAGAATCTGCCTACTAATGCAGAAGACTCGGGTTTGATCCCTGAATTGGGAAGATCACCCGGAGAAGGAAATGACAGCCCATGCCAGTATTCTCGCCTGGAGAATCCCCATGGACACACACACAGAGAAAAGTCAGTCATGGTGTGCTGAGCTCGGGGCTGTACCAGTCACCTGGGCAGTGATTGGTGATCCCAGGCTGTGACGGTAGCTGTCAGTGCCAGCCGGGCTGGGGAGGTGGGCTCTGCAAGTCTAGAGGCTGCTCCTCACCTGTGGGCAGTCTTCAGCCAGAGGATGCGCCAAGGCTGGTGTGGCTCCATCAGATCCGCGTTGTCCCCCTTTTCCTGCTGCTTTCTGGGCAGGGGGAACTTTTGGTGGTGATGGCAGGTTGGAGGGTAGTCACACTCCCCTTTGGAAGTACATCTTAGGTGCAGACTTCTGTGTTTTGGTGCTGGGGGCAAGCTGAGGTGGCACATTGGTTTTGGGGTTAGGGAGTCAGTGGGAGCCAAGAGACTCTGTCTGGTATCTGAGCCCTGGAGTGTGGGAGACAGCAAGTCCACAATTCCTGTGTCTTCTGTGTCCCCACTGAGCGGCATGGTCCTAGCTCTGTCTCCCCATCGCATAGATGGTCACCTCCATTGGGGCTTTGGCTTCTACTTCTCCAAGGCGAGTTGACCCCGGAAGTGATTGCTATGGCCCTTTCTGGTAAGACTTGCCAAGCTGAGGTCACTTCAGCCCCTTAACTATCTAAATGACTAAATGTGTTTCGCTCCTTTCCCCTCTGCCCATCACAGGCATTTCACACAGATTTGAAAATCACTCACAGAGACTGTTGGGACCCCAGCGCACCACAAGAATACTGACAATACCTGACGTTCTTAGAGCCTGGTTCTCACGCTAGGCGTGGTGCTGGGTGTTTAGTACTTCTGACGGATCACCCTGTTGACTCCTCCCTCCCCCCATCCCTTCAAGGTGGAGACTGGTGCTGTCCCCTGTGCGTGAGTGCTGTCGCTGCAGACATGTCCAACTCTTTGCAACCCTGTGGACTGTAGCCCACCAGGATCCTCTGTCTATGGGATTCTCCAGGCAAGAATATTGGAATGGGTTGCCATGCCCTCCTCCAGGGCATCTTCCCGGCCCAGGTCGAACCCACATCTCTTATGTCTCCAGCATTGGCAGTCGGGTTCTTTACCGTTAGCACCATCTGGGAAGCCTGGTATTGTCCCAGGAACAATGAATCCAAGGCTCAGAGGCCTGAGGAACTGGCCAGTAAGAGGTGCCGGGCGGGGGCGGGGGGGGTGGGCCTGCTGCTTCCCTGTCCTGCCCCCTGCATGGAAATGGGATGGTGAGAGGAGGTTCTATTTCTACATCCTCTGGGCCATGTTACTGAGTTAAATACCATGTGCTTTAAAAGTCCATGGAGCCTATCTCTGCTGGGAAAGAAGGGGGGTGGGTGGGAAACCACCATCAAATTCCCTTCTCGTCATAAAAATGGATGCAATTTATTTTTTCTGGCATTCCAATTACACAGACGTTTGTCGCCAGCTGTTTGTTCTAACGTGGAGCATTCTCTCAGCTGCTGTTTCCCCTCTCGCATTTGACACCGTGAGGCCACAGGCCTGGCAGGCACTGACCTGGGGGCGCGTTTGGCCAGGGAGCCTCCCAGGTTAGGCTGGAGCTGGCTGCCCTGGGACGCAGAACGTGGTCGTCTGATGTTCCCCGGGTGGTCCCGAGGTGGGGGAGAGGCTGGGGCGCTGCTTTCCCCTCTCCTTTCACACTGCCTTCATTCCCCCCCGCCTCCTCTCCCCTCACTCACAGACCCCCGCCCTCCTCCCCACTACGCTGTGTGTGAATGAAACTCAGGGTCTCTGATGGTGAGAAAGAAGCAAAGTCTCACACTCAATCACAGAGACCATGGAAAGTCCCCTCTGATGCTTAAGCCACTACCTCTCAGAGAACCCCCTGGAGCACCACTTTGATCCAGGGTACACCCTGGAGACCCCTTGAAAGACTTGGTGGTCCCGCATCCAGGATGCTATAGGTGGGGGTTCAGTTGAGAGAACCCTACAGTTCTTTTAAGTTTCTGTACTGCTGTCATTTAACTTTAAGGCACGTGCAATAGGGAGATCCTTGGCAAGACCATGAAGTAGGCAAAGAGTAGGCTTTGGCTCTGGAGACCTGGGTTCGAGTCCTGGCACTGGTACTTTCTGCCTGTGTGACCTTGGGTGTGTTACCTAACTTCTCTGAGCCCCTGTTCTCGCATGTGTGAAGGGAGAGCTTACATACCTTCCTTGCTGCCTTGCTGGAAGGCTTCAACAACATCCCATAGGAGAAAGGGCTGGCCTTTTCTCAGTGCCAGGAAGGAAATCTCATGAATTTACAACTACAAGGTAACAGCTTCATATGGAACCCCAGGAAGGATCATCTCAGGAACAGGCAGTGCCAAGAATGGATGAACGACCAGCCCAAGGTAGATGAGGGCAAATTGTTTTGAATGGGGGACTCCTGTTTGTCCAGCGTTCAGGGCAGAGCTCTGGCCCTGCATCCTTAAAGGGGGCGAGCATCTCACCAGCCCAGAAACTCATGGGCTTTCAAAATTCATGGATTCATACCAAAGAACAAGCAATAACCTGTGGCTTTACATGATCATAATGCTATTAAACAGACTCTCACCCCAGTGGCTCAGTGGTAAAAGAATCCGCCTGCCAAGCAGGAGATGTAGGTTCGATCCCTGAGTCGGGAAGATCCCCTGGAGAAGGAAATGGCAACCCACTCCAGTATTCTTGTCTGGGGATTCCCATGGACAGGGGAACCTGGAGGGCTACAGAACATGGGGGTCACAAAAGAGTCTGACATGACTGAGTGACTGAACACCACCACCAACACCAAAGACCACACTGACTGGGTGGGGAGCTCCCACTGGGTGCCCAGCACCTCCCATACTTTATCTCTACCCCTTTTGCTAACCCTGCACTTTGGCACCACTTCCCCCGTTGTATGGAGGGGAAACTGAGGCCCTGAGAAGGGCAGTAACTTGCCCAAGGTCTTGCTTTAGAAGCAATGGAGCCGCTTTGGTTCTAGTCTCCGAGGGCTTCAGCTCCTGCGGGCAGCAGGGTCCTAAAGTTCACATACCGCCCAGCAGGGTGGCCCATGCCCCCGGAGACCCCCAGCAAATGGGGGTACAGGGCCTTGTGGTGTGGGTGAGGGGAGCAACAGCTCTTATGTAAGCAGCCCGGCTGCGGCTGCAGCGCGTGGAAACTCCATTTAGCCACGGGGAGCCAATAGCCCGCCGCCGCTGGGGGTGAAGGGGGGTGGACTGGTCTGGGGGTGGGGGTGTCAGCAGCCCCGATCCACCCCCACCCTCCCCGCGCCCCCCAGCGCCGCCGCCGCCGCCAGTGAGGCCTGACACCGGGTTAAGTCGCCCCGCGGCCTCTGGCTGCAGCTGGGAGCGCGCCTGGTTCCCATTCCGGCGCTGTGGTTTTGATTAGCTGTTCCGCGAGGCAGGCCTGGTGGCGAAGCCCTGGGAGCTCCGCTGGAACACAGGGTCCCCCGCCCGGCCGCCGCGGCCCCCCCTCCTGGCAGCCCCAGACTCCAGATGTTCCGAGCGCTCGCTGGGAAGGCCTGCTGGCGCCACGGAGGGCAGAGGGCAGGGAAAGCACGCGAGCTGGAAGCCCAAGCACTCAGTCACCGCAGGGCTTGGCAGCCCGCCCAGCCCTCTGCTGGCACATTCCCCAGCTCTCCCCTGGCCATCTGTTCCCAAAAAACCCTTTCAGAGCCTCATCATCACTCACGATACAACAGCGCGAGCAGCTGGTTTGGAGGCAGCAGGGAAAACCGTGCAAAAGGTCCTTTGTGAGAGAGGAAACTCACTTATGAATAACAGGGCTGGATGCCGTAAAAGTTGGCGGCTGGAATCCCTGTTTCTCAGGCGCCGCTGTTTTCTCCCGACTCTTTATCTCTGCTTTTTATTTCGTTTCCCCTTGTTTGCTTTTAATGTTGTTTCTTCCTCTTCTTGCACCAGTTGTGACTTTTCTTGCTCCTCCGAGGTGCCTGAAGGCCACCTCATTAGGTCTCCTGGATGATGCCCGACTGTTGTTGTTTTTTTTTTCCTGTTCTCTAAGCTGTTAAAATTGGGGATGGTTAGAAGTGACTGTTTTTGTAAAACCTTGGCTAGAGGAGACAGGGCAGGAAGAAGGTGCCCGGGAGGGCATAGTGCGGGCAGGGCAGCAGAAAATCGTAAACTGGAGGAAGGGTGGAGGGCAGAGAGGGTGCAGAGATCCCCACCAGCTCATCAGAAGGAGATGCTTAGGGAGAAGAGTGGCATTAATGAAACACCCAGTGCTGGGCTCCCTGGCTGATTGCAGTATGACATGAAGCCTTTTTTAAGAACTGCTGCCGCTGCCAAAAACTTCTGGGAGATGTCTGCCTGGAATTTGGGCGCCTCCTGGGAGGGTCATCAGGGGCCCTTGGGGTGCTGGTGGAGTACTGGCCGCTGGGAGGCCCGCACTAGGGAGGAAAGGAGAGGGCAAGGCCTGTCTGCCTCCCTCAGACCCCCCTGGACCCCTGAGGAGGAGCTGAGAGTCAGGCCCAGGCTACCAGGTGGAGGTGGGGACAGGGACGCCTCCCCAGGTGTCCGATGCTGGTGACAGCATGGGGGTGTCACAGGTCAGGGGCAGGGAACTAGGGACTTCCTTTTCCTCTCTCAATTCCTACAAACCTTTATTCCTTGCCAACCCCCCACACTATTCCGTGAGATGCAGAAACTCAGCCACCCCTCACCCCAGCAGTGGAAAAAACCTGTCTTCCATACGGCTATGGGTTGTCGGCTCTTCCTTCACCAGCTGAGGCTCTGGCTCTGGAGGGCATAACATCTGCACTTTGGCTAAAACAGTAAAAGAACCCGCCTGCCAATGCAGGAGACACAGGTTCAGTCCCTGGGTTGGGAAGATCTGGAGAAGGGAATGGTTACTGACTCCAGTATTCTTGGTGGAGAATCCCATGGACAAAATCCCTGGCAGGCTACAGTCTATGGGGCCGCAAAGAGTTGGACCCAACTAAGCGACTACACTTTGAGTTTTCTCTCATCTGCGCTTTACTCAGGTCCACTACTTCACGCCTTTCTCCTCTCTGCCCATTTTCAGTTGGAGAGATGGCAGCTCCGCAGGACAAAATATTGAGATGTATCACAATTTCAGGGCAGTTGGTCTCCTGATCTGAAGGGCTGGGCATGGGCTGATTTCCCCCATCTCTGCTAAGGCCTGGGCGGGCAGGTGTGTGGTCTGGACGCTGAGGCTGGTCTCAGCTTTGCCCTGGGGGCTGTGCAAATGGTGGCTTAGCTCCGTTTTCTTATCTGGGAGATGCCAGCCTGCCTCCCTGTCTTTCTAGGGATCAGTGGCACAAAGGATGTGAAATTCTTTTGTGAGCTCTGCCTTTCCTCCTGTGTCTCCTGGTCTTTGTGGGGCCGAAGTTGAGGAGGGCCTAGGGAAGGACGGGTGGCCATTGGCCCCAGGCCTCTGGTGATGATGTGGAGTCTGTCCAGTGACCAGAGCTTGCTTTCTAGCCCAGGGGCTTCGAGAGGACCAGGGAGAGGCGGGGGACAGGGGGGCAAGGCTGCCTTCCCACTGGGGTGACCAGGCCCATCCTGCCCACTGCCCAGCCTTGAGCCCTGCCCCTGGTACAATGGACAGCTGGGCATAGGGGGCGCCAGTAGGCCCTAGCTCCCCACCTGTCTTCAAGCTGGTCATCCTTTTTCTACCTGCCCCCACAGACCAGAGGCAGTAGGGGGAAGTATAGATCTCTGCCTTCCTTGACCTCCTGGTGTAAGTGTTTCTAGAGAATGAAGTAGGGAGCCTCTCTCGCCTTCAAGGTGTTCGTTCTCTGCCCAGGCTTCACGGCCACCTGCAGCCCCACTGCCCGGTTCCTCCCCAGCTCGGTTCATCCCCACCTGAACCCCTCCCTGCAGCTCTGCGGAGAGCCAGGTGTGCCAGCCTCCCTGTCCTGCTTGGGACCCCTCAGGGGCTTCCCACAGGCGCCTGCCCCTCTCCCCAAGTGACCTGGCTCCAGCCGGTCACTCGGGGTATCCCAACTTACACTCTAGCCACACGGAACTCCTCACGCAGAGGGGCTATTTTTGGCCCCTGTGCTCATACTGTCCCTTCTGCCTGGAATGCCCTTCTCCGCTGTCTGTCTGGCCACCTCCTGCTCATGCTGGAAGGCTCAGCTCCTCCTGGAAGCCCTCTCTGACCCCCACCGCAGCCTCCTCAGGGCCCCAAAGCACGGCCACCTCCATGCCCTTACACAGGGGTGAGTGGAGTCTAATTCAGGCAAGCATCCTGTGATACACTATGAAGTTATGATAGAACATATTATATTACGTGATCCTCTATTATGTAATACTTTAGAGCTCGTTTTTTGTCACTATTATATTTTTACATAATTTGTTACCTGATAAATTATGTGCTATTAAAGCTCTGTACTGTGGATTGACATATATACACTACCATGTGTAAAGTAGATAGCTAGTGGGAAGCCGCTATATAACAGGGAGCTCAGCTCGGTACTCTGTGATGACCTAGAGGGGTGGGATAGGGGTGGTGTGGAAGGGAAGTTCAAGAGGGAGGGGATATATGTATACATATAGCTGGTTCACTTCACTGTACAGCAGAAACTAACAAAACATTATAAAGCAATTATACCCCAATTAAAAAAAAGCAACTCTGTTCTACATTACATTACACAGTGTATGCTTAATGTACCTTCTGGCTGGACTGTGAGCCCTTTCATCTTTGTGTCCCAGCTCTTGGCACATATGTGTGTGTGTGTGTTAGTCGCTCAGTCATGTCTGATTCTTTGCAACCCCCTGGACTGAAGCCTGCTAATCTCCTCTGTCCATGGAATTCTCCATGCAAGAAAATGGAGTGGGTTGCCATTCCTTTCTCCAGGGGATCTTCCCAACCCAGGTATCCCATATTGAAGGCAGGTTCTTTACCATCTGAGCCACCAGGGAAGCCCCATAGGAAGCCATGAAATAATGCACAACATTCCTTCCATGAAAATCCACACATCTGGGGCTGAATGTTCCTGGGCTGAAGGCTGAGACTCTTGGAAGGATGAACTAGGGGTTTCAAGACACAGACACAAAAGTGCCCCTGGGCTCCTCCCAGGCTCCTGTTTGGGGAATTCCAGCTCTTGTTGGCCTGAATCAGTGAGAAAAGCTTTGCGTTTTAGATCACAGAAACTCCTCCAGCAGCAGTTTAAACTCACAGGGCTCCTGTTTCTCACAGTTAGGAAAGGTGAAGTGAGGTAACTATTCCCTGGCTCCAAGTCTTCAGTGATGCTAAGACTTCAGGCTTCATTTTTTGTCTTTACCTCATGGCTACATAATGGCTGCCACAGCACTGAGTACTTCATCCACACACTGCATGCAAGGCAGGGCAGGGCCTTGCCACTAAGAGCTTTTGTCTCCTCAGCAGTTCAGCCAATCCTTCCCAGACATCCCTTACCCAGGCTGAAAGAGGAGGTGCTCTCCCTGAAGCAGAGGAAGACATCAAGTCCTCTCAGCTGGAAGGACAGCCAGGTCAACAGCTACGTGGCTAATCTCTCAAAAGTTGATCCTGAGTTGTGACAGAGTGATTTTCTTCCCAGTGAGGCTAAACAGTGTCATAACCTTAACCACAGTACCAGAACCTCATCTCTGTGAGTTTGCCATTACTCACTGCAGCCCCCAAAATTGAGGGCCAGTAGCCCAGGTGGTGCTAGTGGTAAAGAACCCGCCTGCCAATGCAGGAGATGCAGATTCAGTCCCTGGGCTGGGAAGATCCCCTGGAGAAGGAAATGTCAACCCATTCCAGTATTCTTGTCTGGAGAATACTGTGGACAGAGGAGCCTGGCTGGCTACACTCCATGGGGTCGCAAAGAGCTGGACATGACTGAAGCGACCTAGCATGGATGCGACCCCATTTTCACTGGACAGCACTGAGGTCCAGAGAACCGAGGTGACTGGGCCAGGCTGCTGGTGGCCTCATCAGTCTGCACAGTGCTTTTCAGCTTGCAGAGCCTCTCACACTCTTTATCGTCTTTAGTCCTGCAGTGACCTCCTGAAATCCACATTTCTCACTGAGCTAGATGAGGAGTCTGGGACTTAGGGGGGTGAAGTTGCCAAGGGCCCATCCAGCTGGGTGGCTGGGCAAGACTTAGGAAGGCTCATCCACTTCTGTGAAACAGGCACTTCTGAGTCTAGACCATCACTGGCCCCTGTTCTCCCAAGGTGAGAGGTCTGACAGTGCAGGGCCCCAAGCTGGGGGACTGGGGTCTGAGTCTCAGCCCAGTCACTTGTGAGCTCTGTCGCCTCAGGCCTTCTCCAAGCTTCGTTTTCTTTGTAAGACATGGCTAGAGATGTCCACAGGTAAGGAGGGTTCAAGGTAGTGATGGCCTTGAGAGAGCCTCATCAGCTGGATGCGCTCATTAGTCACTGGTGTGCCTAGACGTCACTGCTGTCCATTACAAAGGTAGGCAGAGGGAGCCCACGTGTCCCCTCCCCATCCAGTGACTTACACTGGGTTGCTAGGCAGTGGACATCAGGTCTGTCCCTCTGCCGTGTGTGTGTGTGTGTGTGTGTATACATGCACAGGTTTGCTGGGCATAAGTAGTCGCTATCTGCCAGGATCAGATGGAGGGCCTCACATGTGGTGGGCTGAGTTCCCGGCACTGGGGAGGTGCCCGGAACTTATAGGTTTCAAATCTCCCCCCTTTTCCCAAGGGATCAGGAGCCCTTAGAGTTGGTTCCATTGTAGCAGGCAGGATAGAGCCAGGCAGCTGGGCACACAGGGGCAGCCCAGTGACCCCACCCACAGCCGGGAGAACAGTGACAAGGTGTTGCTGGGATCTACTCTGCCTTCGCCCTCAGGACGGTGAGGCATTCCTGACACCCATCCCCACCAGCATCACCACCACCACACACACAGAGGGTGTGGGTGGCAGCCAGTGTGGTTATTTGCAAAGGTTTAGCCCTGTGCACCCAAGGGCAAAACCCTCCTCCTCTGCATACATTGGGTTGGCCAAAAAGTTCAACAGTTTTTCTGTAAGATCGTAGAGAAAAACCCTGAACAAACTTTTTGGCCAACCCATTACATGCAGTAGTTCTTTTATTTTTCTTCAGACTTTAACCTTTTTATTTTGTATTGGGGTATAGCCCATTAACAACGTTGTGATAGGTTCCAGTGAACAGAGAAGGGACTCAGCTATACACATACATGTATCTATTTGTGGTTCGTCATTTACTGTATCTCTAGCTACATGGGGACAAAAAGATGAAGCAAGCTTGAAGGACCCTTTACATTTACTTCAAAATAAATAGTTTTTAAAAGTTTGTTTATTTTAATTGGATGATAATTACTTTACAATATTGTGATGGTTTTTGCCATACATCAACTTGAATTGACTATAGATATGCATGTGTCCCCCCCATCCTGACCCCTCCCACCTCCCTCCCCACCCCATCCCTCTAGGTTATCCCAGAGCACTGGCTTTGGGTGCCCTGCTTCATACATCAAACTCACACTGGTCATCTATTTTGCATATGGTACTTACATGTTTCAATGCTATTCTTTCAAATCATCCCACCTTGTCCTTCAAGAATAAATTCCTGCTATGCGCTAGGAATTGTCCTAGGTACTGGGTCACTTTGGGGAACAAAACCGACAAAGGCCCCACCCTTTGGAACTCGGGGTAAATGACACAGGCCAGATAGGAAAGCTCACCGGGGAGCCCTGCTTCTGAGCCCACTGTGCTGAGTCTGCGGACAGCTCTTACGAGCATGACTCCCTGGTATCCCAGGTCAGAGCAGCTGAGCAGAAACGGCTGGGAGGCCAGCTCCTGGAGCAGGTGCAGTGAGAGCCCCCAGAACCACAGCCAGTGGCCTGATGGCGTGAGAAGAAACAGAAGAACAAAAAGAGCAACGCCAGAGGCTCAGAAGAGCCAGGAGGCATGGAGCCATTCAGTGTCAGGGTAAAGGGCTCAGAAGCCTCCGGGACCTGGAGGGTCTTCTGTAGGCTGATGTTCCCCGGGCTTGACCCTGAGTTGTTAGGAGGAAGCCAAAGTACATCCAGTAGCATCTGACGGAGAATGCAGGGAAGCGCATCAATTATCAAGAACTGGGACCCGTCCAAGCCGTTCAGGCACAGAAAACACGCGGCTTCCTTTCTCTAGGGAAACTCACTTCAGCTCGGGGGCTGCTTCTCTTGGGCGGGTGGGGGGTGGTCCTTGTCTGTTTTGCTCCCTGCGGGACACTCATGGGCTCTGAATGGAGCCTGGCATGGTCTGAACACTCAGTAAGTGTTCCCCAAATGAATGGAAGTGTGGAAGTCCAAGCAAGTGAGCTGTTTCCAGCAGTCCTCCACATATCCCATGGGCACCTCCTTGGTGCCCAGTTCCCAGTGGAGCCCTGGTCACCTGATGGGGAGACAGTTCCTGTCGTAGTCAACTGACATGCAGATGGGGGAGACATGGGCATATACACACATGCACACTGATGCGTGGCTGCCTAGCGCTAGGGGCTTGGCTTCCCAGCCATCGTGTTCTTCTTTTAAAGTAATTAGTTTTTGGCTGTGCTGGGGAGTCTTCACGGCTGCACACCGGCTTTCTCTAGCTGCAGCCAGTGGGGCTATTCTTTGCCGTGGTCCACGGGCTTCTCCCTGCAGTGGCTTCTCTTGTTTCAGAACACAGGCTCTAGGCACACAGGCTTCAGTAATTGTGCCGCATGGGCTTAGTTGCTCCAAGGCGTGTGGGATCTTCCTGGACCAGGGATTGAACCTGTGTCCCCTGCATTGGGAGGCAGATTCTTAACTGATGGATCACCAAGGAAGTCCAGCCATTGTGTTCTTTAATCCTCTCTTCAACCTCAGACTGTAGACTACTATTATTACCCTTTTACAGGTGGAGAAACAGAGGCACAGAGAGGTTAAGTAACCGCTCAGATACACACAGCTGGTAGAATGGGGAAGTAAGGCTCACACAGAGTCCATCTGATGCCATAGCTGGAACATTTAACCACTATGCTGCCTTGCCTCTCAGTGGGGGTGTGTGTGTTTGGGAGTGTCTCTGTGTGCATTTAAGTGTGTGTGTGTGTGTACATGTGTGGGTGAAAGAGTCATTTCTCTTCCTGGAACCTCTGTGGTGTCACTGATAGTCAAGGTGATGGTGAGTAAAGAGCCCTGATCAGGGATGCCCCAACGCTCCCTGGATCCCATGGTAACTTCAGAGTCTAGATATAAGGGGCTTAGGGAAAATGGGAAGGGCCAGAGGAGGGGTTTGGACACTGTTTTTGCAGAAGTCATTTGGTTATTTGGGTTGTCCAGGGCCTCATGGCTTCTCCCAGCCACCCCATTATTGCCTCCATGCATCCTGAAGTATCAATAGCTAGACTTTTACTGAGGGTCTCCTCAAGACATGCTGTGGGCTTTGCAAAGGCTTGCAGGCTGTGGTCTTTGCAAAGGTTTGCAGGCTGGCACTTTGGCATGTATTGGCTTGTCTGGCTGGTGCCCCATCGCTGCTGCTGTCGATTTGCTATAAGGATTGGGGAGGGGAGACTGGAGATGTGCAGAAGGGTGGTGGGGAGCGATCTTAAGCCCTGGGGATCCCTGACACTGTGGTTGGGGATGTGTGTGTGTGTGTGTGTGTGTGTGTGTGTGTGTAGTGTTGGTGGCAGATCGTGTGAGAGTCATAAGTCAGGGCCCATGGGAAGCTTCCAGGGAGCAGGACCTTCTTCACCTGGCTAGGCCACCTGTCTGCCCAGCTGTCTGCTCTCCTCCAGCCTGTCTGTAGGGCAAGGTCAGGGGCTCCTTGTGCTTCTGGGGTCTGGAAGAGCAGCGTGCAGCCAAGTGGAGTTGGCTGGACACTCCCAGGATGGGAAGCAGATGGGAGACTGCAGCAGCTGGGGCTCAGGCCTCACCCAGGCCAGCTTGACCCTTGCCCTATACTGTGGGGTGGGGTGGGATGGGGGCCAAGAAAGACAGACCGGCTGAGGGACTCGGAGGGAGAGACAGAGGGGCGGTCAAGATAGCTGGCACAGAGACACACAGGCCGAGTATGGAGACAGAAGCAGAGCCTGGCCACCAGAGAGAGTGGCCTGCAGCCCAAGAAGGCATTGGCACAGTGGGGCCTGGGGTCTCCCTGCTGGTCCCCTGCAGGCCCATGGGCTCCTTCCTAGCACTGGCCTGACTCTGAGAGTGCCAGGCCTCCCACGGCCAGCCACCTTCACTTAGGCCCCTGTAGATGAAGGCTGAGATTGCCTTAGAACCAGGGAGGTAGCAGCTGGGTGGATGGTTTGGGGACTTTCTAGTCCTTTTTGCTGATGAAGAAACTGAACCTTGTAGGTAGGGGCTTAGGGCTCTGCTTTTCTCTGCTGCATCCTAGCATGTGACCTAGGGCCTCCATTTTCCCATCTGCAAAATGGGAACAACAACAGCCACCTCCCAAGGGCCATACAACAGCAAAGGAGTGTGGTGGGCTCCAGACGAGGCCTCTGTCAATGGATTTGCTGACTTCTGTCCCCAGGTCTAGGGGGACAGGGAGCCGAGGACGACCTGGCCCCCTCTCTCAGGAGCTCATGGTGGCACTGTGTGGGGTGAGTGGGCAGGCGATGGCAGTTGCACCAACCAAAGCTCAGACACAGAGGAGAGAGGAGAAGTCAGTGTGAAGCTCTTGGAGGCTTCAAAGGGAAACATATGTCCCCAGCCTGCAGTGAGGTGGATCTGGAGCCCTCACTGTCTGAACTGGGGACACAGCGAGCAGCAGAACCCCACCCTCCTGGAGTCTCTGTTTCTGTGGGCAGGAATAACCGGAAGCTAGGCTGTAACCAGAACAGGGGGACTGCATGGGGATGTCTCAGTGCTGGTCCTGGTACCTGCGTCCCAGCTCCACCTCTAGCATCTTAGCCCAGGAGGGATCCCCTGTACTTAGCACAGTAACCCTTGTTGTTCTTACCACTAGGAAAGTTCTTCCGTATGTGCTTGACTGACCCTGAGGTCTGAACACATCCATTGGCCTCAATTTGAAGGGGCTTATTTATTTATTTAAATATGTACCTATTTATTTGGCTGTGCCGGGTCTTAGTTGAAGCCCCAGAATATTTATCTTCGTTGTGGCATGCAGGACCTTTAGTTGTGACATGTGGACTCTCAGTTGCAGCATATGGGATCCAATTCCCTGACCAGGGATTGAACCCAGGGCCTCCGCATGGGAGCACTGTGTCTTATCCACTGGACCACCAGAGAAGGTCCCAGCAGCAAGGAGTTTGGACTTCTGGACCAAGCCATGCTCCTGACCTGGCTTCCTTGTATCACAGGCAGCCACAGCATCCTACAGCCCAGGGCCCCCTAACAATTGAATTCACTCCTCTGGTGAGCAGCCTGGTGGGACAGGGGAAAGACGACTAGGCAGCATTTACCAGCAACAGTGTTTTCAGTGGGCTTCCGTGATAGCTCAGCTGCTAAAGAATCCACCTGCAATGCAGGAGACCTGGGTTCGATCCCTGGGTTGGGAAGATTCCCCTGGAGAAGGACATGGCAACCCACTCCAGTATTCTTGTCTGGAAAATCCCACGGATGGAGAAGCCTGGCAGGCTACAGTCCACAGGGTCTCCAAGAATCGAACACGGCTTAGCGACTCAACCACAGGTGGTTTCAGCTTTGCCCTGGGGTTAGATTGTAAGCTGCCCCAGGGCAGGGCCTCGAGCTCCAGTGCTTGTCACAGAGCTGACACTCAGGAGGAACTCAATAAATCTTTGTTGAGTCAATGAATTCCACCCCCCCACCCCCCCCGCCCAGTTCATGGTCCCTAGGTGGAGTCTTCCGGCTCACAAGGGGCTCTGGCCATCACTTTGCAGCTCTAAGACCTTGAGAGTCCTCCTAGCCAGGACACAGTGTGATCCTTGATTCACACCATGTTCCCGCCCTCAGCAAACAGCAGCCAGCTCCAACTGCTCATAAATTTCCTGCCTGTCACCCGTGGCGCCCGGGCCAGGCAAGGCAGGAGGCGCTGGGGGTGGGCTGAGCCATACCTGCTTCCAGTTCCCTGGGAAGTTTGGAGGCCAGAAGCCCAGACCTCTGCATGTGCCCAGAATAACCTCAGCAGAGCCAGGCCCCTTGGAGATGTGGAAGCAGGTCTGCCAAATGCAAAGATGAATGGGCTGGAATGTTCGAGAAAACACAAACACCCGCTTGCGGTACGGTTTGTGCAAGCTGATTTCACTCCCAAGAAATCTGATACAGGCCTGCCTAAGCACAGGAAAAGTGTGTGGATGTATGGACCTAGAGAGTATCATACTGAGTGAAGTAAGTTAGACAGGGAAAGACAAATATCATATAATATCACTTATAAGTAGAATCCAAAAGTGATACAAGCGAGGTTATTTACAAAACAGAAACAGACTCACAGACATAGAAAGCAAGCTTATGGCTACTAACAGGGAAAACAATGGGAAGGGATAAATTAGGAGTTTGGAATTAACATATACACACTACTGTATGCAATAGATAAATAGTAAGGATATATAGCACAAGGAACTATATTCAATATCTTGTAATAATCTACAATGGAAAAGAATCTGAAAAAGAATATATATATATCTAAGTGAGTCACTTTGCTGTATACCTGAAATTAATACAACATTGTAAATCAACTGTGGTGGTGGTGGTTTAGTCACTAAGTCGTGACCAACTCTTTGCGACCCCACGGACTGTAGCCTGCCAGGCGCCTCTGTCCGTAGGATTTCCCTGGCAGGAATACTGGAGTGGGTTGCCATTTCCTCCTCGAGGGGACTTCCCGATCCATGAATTGAACTTGTGTCTCCTGCTCGGCAGGCGGATTCTTTACCGCTGAGCCACCTTAAGACTTCCCTGGTTGTCCCGTGGTTAAGAATCCGCCTTGCGATGCAGGGGATATAGGTTCCATCCCTGGTCTGGGAAGATGCCACATGCCTCAGGGTGACTAAGCCTGGGTGTCCCAACCCTAAAGCTCATGCTCCACAACAAGAGAAGCGACCATAAAGGGAAGCCCATGCAACACAACCAGAGGGTAGCCCATGCAGCAACGAAGATCCAGTGTAGCCAAAAATAAAATAAATAAATAAAATTTAAATAGAAATAAAAAAAAATTTTTAAACTAGAAAAGAAAAGAAAAGCGTGTGGACGAGCAATCACCTATAGCTATCATGGTTTCTCTGGGTGGGGAGAGGGAGGTGACTTAAATGGTTTTCTTCTGTTTAGTTGTCTGTGTTTTTTAAGTTTTCTACAATTAACCTGTACTACCTATGCATGTACGGAAGTTTTCATGGTTTTATTGAGATTATAGTTTACTCATTTAAAGCTGACAATCCAACAGATTCTAAGATTTTCACTAAAATGTGGCCATCACGACCACCAATTTAGAGCATTTTCTTTCTTTCCCCCTTTTTTCTTCTAATATTTGGTTGCACTGGCTCTTAGTTGCAGCATGCTGGATATTTATTGCCATGTGCTTTGCAGCACGTGAGATCTTTTTTCTTTTTAATGCGGCCTCAGCATCTTTAGTTGTGGCATGTGGGATCTAGTTCCCTGACCAGGAGTAGAACTCCCAGGGCCCCCCGCATTGGCAATGTGGAGTCTTAACCACTGGACCACCATGGAAACCCCTAGTTTAGACCATTTTTATCAGCTCCAAAGAGACCCTGTATGCTTTAGCAGTTCATGTCTCCTTCCCAGTTCTGGGCAACCACAAATCTGTAGATTTCCCTGTTATGGACATTTCATGTGAATGGAATCGTGTAATATTTGAACATTTGTGTCTGGATCCTTTCACCTTGCATACTGTTCTCCAGGTTTATCCAAGTTCTGTCATGTGTCAGGACTTCATGCCTTTTTATGGCTGAGTAATATTCTTTTGTATGAATATACCACAATTCACTTGTTTATTCACTATGAATGTGATTTCAGTAATTTAAAAATTGTGCTTACTGAAGCAACTTAGCACACACACCATCTTGGGATTCCCGGGTGGTGCTAGTAAATAAAGAACCTGCCTACCAATGCAGGAGACATAAGAGATGTGGGTTTGATCCCTGAGTCAGGAAGATACCCTGGAGAACGGAATGGCAACCCACTCCAGAATTCTTGCCTGGAGAATCCCATGGACAGAGGAGCCTGGCAGGCTATATAAGTCCATAGGGTTGTAGAGTTGGACGTGACTGAAGCGTCTGAGCATGCATGCACAGATTTATTGCTTCCTGTTCTGGACGTTTCTGGCCAAGATGGCAGTTGGTTCCATGTGACTATTTCTGGTTACTTGTTTTGAGACTTTTCAGCCTATGATACCATTTTATGTTTTCAAACACCAGTGAGTCACCCCAAGGACCCAGATCTTTGCAGGAATGGGAACTGGTGCTTCAACTGTGGGTCAGACCCTGATGGGCGCAAGTGGCTCCCTTGTGCCATTGGTTCTTTGCAACTGACCTAAAGATGGGTACTATTACTGTGCTCATTTTAAAGATGAGTAAACTGAGACTTTGAGAGATCAACCAGCCTGCCCAGGGCCCCAGGGCCCCAGAGCCCCACTGACTCTAAGGCCAAGATGAAACCTAGCATTCAGCATTTAGAACCAAACACAAAATCCCCTTTTAGCCTAAATATTGGTTTACATAAAAGTGAAAGATATGGGATTTCCTGGCAGTCCAGTGGTTAGGACTTGGCACTTTCACTGCCAACAGCTGGGTTCAATCCCTGGTCAGGGAACTAAGATCCCACAAGCTGTGTAGCTCATCTTTCCCCACCCCACCTCCCCCCCGCAAAAAAAAGATGAAAGTAAAACAATGCCTGATAATGTGGGTCTTGCAAAATATATCTCTGATGCCCTCCCCGCTTGCCCTTTTTTTTTTTTAAGTATTTTTTTAAAATTAATTAATAAATTTGAAAAGCTTTTGCCTACCCTGGGTCTTTGTGGCTGTGTTTGGGCTTTTTCTAGTTGTGGAGAGTGGGGGCTACTCTCTAGTTGCCTTGCTCAGGCTTCTCACTGCAGTGCCTTCTGCTGTTGCAGAGCACGGCTCCAGAGCACAGGCTTGATGGTTGGGGTTCATGGGCTTAGTTCTCCACAGCATGTGCGATCTTCCCAGAGCAGGGATAGAACCCATGTCTCCTACATTGGGACATTGGGAGGTGGATTCTTTACCACTGAGTCACCAGGGAAGCCTCATTCTTCTTCTTCTTTTTCTTTTTTCTCATGTTTTGGCTGTGCCATGCAGCCTGTGGGATCTTAGTCCCCCAACCAGGGACTGAACCCACTCCCCCTGCATTAGAAGCATGGAGTGTTTACTACTGGACTGTCAGGGAAGTCCCTGTCTTTCATATTTTAGTGTTAAAATAACATTTGCAATCTGACTGCTCCCTTTAAGGACAAACCATAAAAAACAAACAAACAAACAAACAAAAAAAAACCCTCAGGATTTCATTATCATTTGATGCCTTTTTCTGCTCATAAAAGGCTGTATCCAGATTGCTTATCTATAGAAAAAATGTATAATTTGAAAACAATGATACATGGTTAAGTAAGTAAAGTGACTGAAAATGAACTTGAAAGGTAAAATAACTTACAGGCAGAAATCATAATTTTTTAAAATGCCCCTACAGTGATAAAATTACTCTGTAGCACACAAAAGTGATCAAGAGAGGAAACCAATCCACTTAAAGCCAGAGACAAACTTAGTAAGCAGAGGGGATATAATTAGAAATTTAAAAACTGGAAGTGAACAAAAGCAGAAAGATGCAATATGGTTCCTGAATTCACAACTGTTACAGGCACAGTTAGCCAAAATGTCCAGTGACACATTTGAAATAGGAAACCTATCTGTGGCACATAATCACTATATTAAATAAAATGGCAGTGACTAGAAATATTTATTCACGTGGCCAACAAATAGCAAATATTTATTGAGATGCTACTGTGTGTCCAGGCTGTTTTAGGCCCTGAGGCTACAACAGCCAACAAAACAGACCACATCCCTGGCCTTGTGGAGCTGATGTTCCAGCCACAAATGAGTGAACAATCAAAAGATGATTTCTGGAACTTCCCTGGTGGTCCAGTGGTTAGGACTCTGTGGTTTCACTGCTGAGGTTGTGGGTTCCATCCTTGCTTTTGGAACTAAGATCCCACAAGCTGTGCGGTGTGACCAAAAAAAAAAAAAAAAGATGACTCCTGAATGTGATAAACGCAGCCACTTTGTCACACTAACCAAATCACCTCAGTCGGACTCCACACATCAGACCTGCTGAAAGGGACCTGGGAGGGATCTTGCCTAGTCATTTTTTAAAGTTACGATAGTGAGACTTTTTGATGCTTTCGAACTGTAGTGCCGGAGAAGATTCTTGAGAGTCCCTTGGACAGCCAGGAGGTCAAACTGGTCAATCCTAAAGGACATAAACCCTGAATATTCATTGAAAGGACTGATGCTGAAGCTCCAGTACTTTGGCCACCTGATGTGAAGAGCCAACTCATTGGAAAAGACCTTGATGCTGGGCAAGATTGAGGGCAAGAGAAGGAGCGACAGAGGATGAGATAGTTGGATGGCATCATCGACTCAATGGACATGAGTTTGAACAAACTCCAGGAGACAGTGAAGGACAGGGAGGCCTGGCGTGCGGCAGACCATAGAGTTGCAAAGAGTCGGACATGACCGAGCAACTGAATAACAACAACATTAGTGAGAGGCAGAACCTGTATTTAAAGGGCATCTTCTTTGTTGAGAGACTGTGTAGGGGGCTCCTCAGGACAATGAAACCCTTACCCAGCCATACCCAGAGTGTTGGCTGCAGTGGAAACAACCACCCACAAAAAGTACGGAGCTGGATGGGATGCAAGCTGTGTTTCTCACCTGGAGCAGGATGTGGCCAGGGGTTACGTGAGCAGGAGTCTGTGGTGTGGTTGTCACAGTGGAGAGTAAGTCCAGCCCTCTCCTCTGTATTTGCAATTATGCTTGCACGTGTGCGTGTGCACACACACCTAAACACACACCTTGCCTCTTCTGAAGGGATGGCGTAGGTAGATTTGTCTCCTGTCTTTCAGCCACAGCTGATGGGTCCCTGGTAAGAAATCTGACTGAGGCTGGACCAGTGGCCTGCCTTCACTGGGCATTTGGGGTGGATAGTTGAGAGACTGGATCAGTGGGGAGACAGGCAGTAAAGAAGCAGGGCCTAGACGGGGCCGAGTGACGTGGTTGGCAGGCACCTGGAGGGAATGGCCATAGATTGCCCCTTGAGGTTTGCAAGCTTTCCTGAGACTTTCCTCTAGCCTCCCTGAAATGCCCTTTCATTGTTTTTTAGCTGCTAAGTCGTGTCAGACTCTTTGGGACCCCATGGACTTTAGCCCACCAGACTTCTCTGTCCATGGCATTTCCCAGGCAAGAATACTGGAGTGGGTTGCCATTTCCTCCTCCAGGGGATCTTCCCAACCCAAGGATCAAACTCATGTCTTCTGCATTGGTGGGCAGATTCTTTACCACTGAACCATAGGGAAGCCCCTTGGGTAACCTTGAATAATGGAAAGATAGGAATGAGTTTCTACTCCCCACAATTCAGTCACAGTCACAGAATCAAAAGAAAATGCTGGGTAAATAAAACCATACAAATTTCTTGACTGCAGGATTTTTCAGAGCTTTTGATATGTCCATATATACTGTGACTTTCTCCAGGGGATCTTCCTGACCCAGGGATCAAACCTGGGTCTCCTGCATTGCAGGCAGACTCTTTATTAGCTGAGCCACCAGGGAAGCCCATACATGACTTTCCAAGGTGGGGCCAAGGTCTGTGATGTTTCCAGATCTCATGGGATATGCCTCACCTGGCTCATACTCTGCAGAGCAACCCTTTGGGGAGTGCTAATCCACGTGCATGGGCTTGTACTTGCCATACAGGTGAAGGAATTAAATCATAGAGAGGAAGCATCAGCTTCCCAAGGTCATACAGCTGGTTAATTGCAGAAAAGGTCCTGGCACCTAAGACCTCCTGGTGTTCCTCCCACCACACCCCAGTTGACATAAGGCTTCCTTGGACAGATGATGTTATGTGTGGGATTCCTGGTCCAAGGTGGGTGGTGGAAGGCAGGTCCAGTATAGACAGGAGGGAAAGGGTGGGGTTGAGAACTGAAGGTCAGGCCTTGGGCGGGTGGTAGCCATGGCTTCCGTGGAGTCTGAGAGCCCTACTGATGGCTTGGGGCAGAGCCCGGCTGGGCGGCTGCGCCTTGACAGAGCAGCCAGGGGGCCGGCTCCAGCTGCCCCAGCCTTGCGCGCCTTCTCTGACCACAGGCGGACTGAGCAAGGGAGGAACGCGGGGCCAGTCCTCGGCCGGCCCGCCCAGGCAGCCAGCGCCGGGATGACGCGGCTGTAAATCACCCCGTGGACCACAGACCCAGTGCCATCCCCACGGGTTTCCTTTCCGCTTCTTAATCCTCCTCTTCAGACTCAGTAACAAAAAGCAGATTCCTGCTGGGGCCAGCACACACCATGGGCTCGGAGAATGTGAGCCCGAACTCACCACATCAAGATGCTCCCTCCTCTCACTTTTCCTTTTACCCGTGTCTTAGCCTCTGTTAGCCGGAGGACACTCCCTCCCCCTGGCGGGGCTCCCTCACCCTCCCTGGACCCCACTTCCAGCCTTGCCCCAGCCTCTACCTTGGCCGCCTGCCCATTGGACGCCCAGGCCTGAGGCTCACCGGGGCCTGTGGTTAGCAGCCCCTCCAGCCTCGTGGTTTGGCTCCAGCCCGGCTCCCCAAGCCTCCCTTTCAGCAGGAGTTGCCTTCATGTGTTAGGGTAAACAGCACCGATCAGGGTTCAAATGCTGGTGCTGCCAACTCGTAGGTAGCACTTACCTCTGAGATGGGGGATGTGAGAAGGTTCCCTGGCACGTCGGAGGTGCCTGACAGCTGTTCTGTTCCAAAAATAAGTGCTTAGCTGTTTGTTCAGGGTTGTTGCAAGAAGCAAGAGAGAGGTATTTGGCACCGCTTTGCTAGGGGTTTGCGTGCCCAGTTAAGGGATGGTTGTTCTCCTGAGTGTTCTTAGGTGGACTTGGAGCCCCTCAAGAGCCTCCCCACCAGGTCTGATCTCCCTCCAAAGCTAAAGCCCTGGCAGCCCCCATGACCTCTCCCCATCTCCTATCCCTTCCTGTAGCAAATCCTACCCTTTGGTCAGTTTTCTCATGAGCAACACCAAGTTCAGTGGCCAGAGTGAAGTTTCTGAAGGTCAGGACTACAAGGGACTGAAAGGTGGTCTAACCTAAGGGTTTTCCAATTTGCCCCAAAGCACCTGAGTTCTCAGAGACTTCACCAGGCTGCACGTTGGAAGGAATACTGTAGACTCTGGGTCCCCTTCTCTCTGTGTCCCGCATCCTCTCCTGATTCAAATAGACCAGAACCATGCTCATTTGTTTTCTGCATTAGAATTTCAAGGTCAGACTTCATTACTATTTTATTTCCACTAGATGAAGACACTGTCATTTTGTAGATAAGAACGCAAGCCTAGCTGGCGGGGGGATGGGCTGCACCTAGAGTCGGCCTCTTGGCTGCTGGTGTAGTATCTTGTCTGAAGGATGTGGGGAGAAGGAGGTGAGGATGCCATTCCTGTGGGCAGGGGCAGGGCTGACTCTAACATTCCTTGGAGGTGTGACCTGGGGATTGTAGGTCACACCTGGGTATCAGGACCGGGGTCCCTGAGCTTCTTCTATCCGCTACACCCCACCCCCATCCCCCAAACCAACTAAATCAGCATGTGTGCTAAGTCAATTCAGTCTTGTCCTACACTCTGTGACCCATGGACTGTAGCCCACCAAGCTCCTCTGTCCATGGGATTCTCTAGGCAAGAATACTGGAGTGGGTTGCCATGCCCTCCTCCAGGGGATCTTCCCAACCCAGTGATCAAACCTACGTCTCCTGTGTCTCCTGCATTGGTAGGCAGGTTCTTTACCACTAGCACCACATGGGAAGCCCAACTCAGTCAGCAGTGGCTCTGAAATGCAGTAGGGGTGGGGTGGGGAGTAAGGGGACACTGTGGGCTCTGGGGGGCAGCCAGTCCTGGGTCCAAATGGTGGCTCCATCCCTTACTGAACCTTTCAAGATGCAGTCCCTGCCTGAGCCATATGGGTCCTTCCTGGGGCAGCCACGAGGGTAAGTAAGAACAGGTGCTACGGGTGCCGGCACCTTGTACAGGCTGGCCTTCTGGAGTTAGGACCAGTGTGTGTGTGTCGGGGGCAGGGGTGCTTCTGACCATTGGTTGTTTCTTTTCTTTTTTAAAAAATTTATTTATTTGACTGTGCCAGGTCTCAGTTGCAGCACGTGGGACCTTTAGTTGTGGCATGTGGGATCCAGTTCCCTGATCAGGGATGGAACCTGGGCCCCTTGCACTGGGAGCAAGGAGTCTCAGCCACTGGACCACCAGGATGTCCCCGTTGGTTGTTTCTTTTTGTTTGTTGAGGGATAGTTGATTTACAATATTATATTATTTTCAGTTTTATAATATAGTGAATCAAAATTTTTATAGATTATATTCCGTTTAAAGTTATTACAAAATATTGGCTATATTTCCTGCACCATACAATATATCCTTTTAGCTTAGCTATTTTATTTTTTCTTTGTTTCTTAGCTTTATTTTTATTTTTTTTTGTATTGGAGTGTGTTTGATTTGGGGGCTTCCTGGTGGCTCAGTTGGTAAAGAATCTGCCTGCAGTGCAGGAGACTGCCTCTTGTTTTACCTTCAGGTGTGCGACAAAGTGATTACTTATACATATACCTATTCTTTTTCAGATTCGTTTTCCATATAGGTTATTACGGAGTATTGAGTAGAGTTCCCTGTGCTATACAGTAGGTCCTTGTTGATTATCTATTTTATATATGGTAGCGTATATGTCAATCCTATCCTCCTGATTTATCCTTTTCCTCCCATTGGCTGTTTCTTTCAGGAGTGACCAGCCATGGGCCTGCCCAAGGATGCTGCTGTGGGCCCTCTTTCCAAGTCAAGCTTGAGGAGAAGGGGAGCTTGCCAAGTCCAGCCTCATCTTCCTCTCTAATATGCCACCGGATGCTCAGACCACCGCCTCTCAGGACAAGAGCTAGCCTGCCTCCTTCTCACCCACTCCCCACACCCCCACCCCCAGCCACTCTGCGGTGACTTTGCACTTTGCTCTCTGCCTGGTGGGGTGGGAAGAGCAAAGCCTTCGCCTTGCCCGGGCCTGAGGCCCACCGTCCATCTGGCTACAGAAATTCATTGCCAAAGATTCAACAGGGACACTGAACAAACTGGGGGTGAGAGGACCCCACAGTGAAAAGCCACACTGTGGCTCTGTGACCTTTGCTCCTCGTGTTGCCCGGGTCCCATCTCAGGCCAAAGACGAATCAACATTTCCACTAGGAACTCATGGAAGAGATGGATGTTTGGTGACTTCAGACCTGACCCGGAACTGTCTTTCTCCACTGGGCCCTGAGCTGGCTGGACACAAGATAAACCTTCTAGGGCCTGTGAGTGGGAGGCTGGAGGTGCCTGTGGGGAGTGGGATCTGAGATCCCGGCCCCTCTCTCCTTCCCACTGGCTGCCCAGGCCTCTGACCTTGATTTTCCATGTTCCCTGGGCCCAGGCTCCTTCTTGGGCCCTCAGCGTCATGAGAAGTGAGTGTGTAGGGAGAGCAGCGCCCGCACACCCCACCCCCGGGACTTGCCTCGAGGTGACCTGCCCCCAGCTGGCCTGGCCAGCCACTCCTTGCCAGGGGCCTGCCCTCCTGACGGGCCTGCCTGGAGGCCAATGGTCTGTGACGGTCGTTCCGGGGGGCAGAGGGGAGGAAGGGACCAGGGGAATGGGCCAGTAATGTGGGGAGGAAGGCATGTTCAAAGCCAAGGCCTGTTCTTTCCTTGTGCTCACAAGGCCAAAGCTGTTCACATCTGTGCTCAACCATCTGCTTCAAATTGAAGTAAAAGCCCCAATGTGTAAAGAAAACACTTGCTTGTGTTGATGGACTCTGTGGGTGACCAGGACTTTGGCCGGTCAGTCAGGGGGAGGAGAGAGGTTAAGAGTCCTTCAGAAATGAGCAGTGTGTGGATGAGTGTGTGTGTGTGTGTGTGTGTGTGTGTGACGGGGTGGGGTGGGGCCCTCTCCATGGGCTTGGCCTAGACTGGTGACCAGGAGGCCAGGTCAGGAACATGTGAGGAGCTTTCTCTGTTTGTGCCTCATTTACTCCATACCATGAGTTTATAAGGTGGGGACTGAATTTTTTATCCCGTTGTACAGATGAGGAACCTGAGTACAGAAGGAGACAGGGCAGGTCAGCGACAAAGCCAGGTCTCACACAAGGGTGGCCTCACTTCAAAGCCTGTGCTCTTAACACTTTTTCAGCCTCATAAGCCAGTTCTGGCCCAAGGTCTTGGCATGGCTTTTTCCCATCCCTGCGCTGCAGTGGGCCTTGGATGGGACAGTAACAGCCCAGCAGGAGTGGTTGGGTTGTGGTTTAGTCACTCAGACGTGTCCAATTCTTGTGACCCCATGGGCTCTAGCTCACCAGGCTCCTCTCTCCATGGGATTTCCCAGGCAAGAATACTGGAGTGAGTTGCCATTTCCCTCTCTCGGGGAACTTCCTGATCCAGGGATTGAACCCTGGTCTCCTGTGCTGCAGGCGGTCTCCTGCATTGCAGGTGGATTGGATTCTTTACCAACTGATTCACCAGGGAAGCCCTCATGGGGATTGGGGAGGGGTAATTAGAAAAGAACTCCGAAAGGAATGTCAGGGTGGAGGGCTGTAGGAGGGGCAGAGGTCTTGGAGGATAAATAGGAGTTTTCTGAGCAGAGGAATGGAAGAAGAACTTTCTATGCAGAGAAGTCTTCAGTCCTCAAAAGAGGTTAGAATCACCTAAGGAGGTTATTAAACATTGACATAAAGTGTTGATGCCAAAGTTCCATCTTCAGAAATTCTGCTATATTGGTCTGGGCACTTGGGACTTTTAAAAGCTCCCCAAGTGATTCCAATGTGCAGGCAAGGTGGAGAGTTACTGGATTAAGTGGGGTTAGATCACTGACAAAAAAAGTGATTTAGAATCACTGATGTGGAATACAGGCTGTGCCAAAAATGTGGACGTATGTGTGTATGTGTGTGTGTGTGTGTGTGTGTGTACAAATAGACAAGCAAATAATTGTGATACCATCAGATGACTATATGAATGTATACACACATATGAGTGACAAGAAGTTCCATGTTTTTTATTTCTTTTCTTTTCTAGCTTTTCTCCCAATACAGCAGCTTTGATTCTTTTGCATGCACACACACACACACACACTCCTTCTTGAACACACATGCATGCCCAGATATCCACCGTGTACATCCCCAGGGAAGAAAAATCCATTTCCCATGGATTCACATTTCATTGGCAGCCTTCTCAACAGTTTGTGTAAATAACCGTGCAAGAAGACCCTCACCAAAATAAAAGTGATAAAGAGCCGCCTTCCTGGAGCCTTGAGAGCACTTGTCCTGTTTCAGCTGAGAGTGTGGTCACAGGGCCCCCGCAGCTTCGTTTATACACATACCCTCCATGCTCCGTTGTTTGCTCTGGGTCCTGGCCCCACACACCAGGGGTGGCTCAGTCATGGAGGGCGTGTACCCATGTGGGAGGCCATGCGTGTACACACCGTGTCCACGTGTGTACCTCTGGTTCGTGCTTGGTTCCTGCAGCATGCGTGCTTCTTTCTCTCCAAAGGGCAAAACCACAAAGAAGAGCTCTGGAAGTCAGAGATCCTCCCAAGCTCAAGGCTGAGTGTCATCGGGCTCTTTGAAAACAACACGCACACAGGCTGCATGCTCCTTCTTGGGACCTCAGACAGTCCCAGAAGAGAGGTGTAAATTCTGGGGAAGGGGTTCCACAAGTCCCTGGGCCACTTTCTGGGGTCATAGCCTGGCCAGGGCCCCTGTGGATTCCATCTCCCCACACAGTCCTTCCTCCCATCCCTATGGCCCACCATGCGGTCCTGGACTTCCCCAAATCCCCACCACCTCATCATGTCCCATTTCCTTTCCTGATTAATCCACCCACCCATCTCCCCTTCCTCACAAGTCAGTGACATACAAGAGCTGGTAGCTCCCAGGCGCAGGGAACTGGGTAGCAGAGCTATGAGCAGGGACTGCATAGGGAGCAAAGGTGCAGACAGGGCTCCTTTGTGCCCGAGATATGGGCAGAGAGCTGGGTACCGCTAATTGGGCTGAGCTGGGGCTGTATTGGGGCTCCCCTGGGGGCTCAGACAGTAAAGAATCTGCCTCCAGTGAGAGACCTGGATTCAGTCCCTGGATCAGGAAGATCCCCTGGAGAATGGAATGGCAACCCACTCTGGTTTTTTGCCTGGAGAATCCCATGGACAGAGAAGCCTGGCAGGGTACACTCCATGGGGTCACAAAGAGTGACTTTGTGTCCACTCAGTCAGACACAACTGAGTGGCTAACATTCAACAACATAAGGGCTGTACTGGGGGGGCGGGGAGTCAGTTGGGGGCCCACTAGGGAGCTAGAGTAGGGGTTACACTTGCCTCCCACCTTCCACTTGGCTTCCTGAGCTACAAAGAGGCTATTGCCAGCAGCCCCAATGACAAATAACCTAGCCCTCTCAAAGCAAGACTCTGACATCTCCAAGTGTCTCTTTCAGCAGATTCATGGAGCACCTCTCCTTCTGACTCTCTGCCACCTGCACGGAGGCTTGCTGTCTTCAGGCTCCAGGAGGACAGGGAGGCTGGAGGGGGCCCTACCTGAGTGAGGTGGGGAGGGGAGGGAGCGGCTGGCTTCACCCTTTGCCCCAAGGATCCTCCCTTCTCACAGTCTCCTCTGGTCTCCTGGACCCCAGACAAGCTGTGTCTGCCTCCCTGAAGCCAGGGACCCCAGGAAACCTGGCTTAATAAATAACGACTTTGTTTTGCAACTATTTGGGCACGTGTCTAATCTCCAGATGGCACTGTGAATTCCTAGAAGGCAGAGATTAGGTCAATCACATCTCCAAATCCTTGAAAGGGCTTTGTACAATGTATATATCAGTTTCTTTGTTGAATAAATGGATAAACTATGAAAAATATGATAATTCATACATTTATTTTCTTCCTTCCACAAATAACTACCAAGTAGCTAATTTGTTAAGACCCTGAGAGAATAGGGCGCAGGCCTTTACCAAGGACTCAAAGAAGCTCAAGAAGCTTCCCTGGTGGTTCAGACGGTAAAGAATCTGCTGTAGTGCAGGAGACCCCGGTTCAATCCCTAGGTTGGCCCTGGAGAAGGAAATGGCAACACTTTCTACTATTCTTGCCTGGGAAACTCCATGCACAGAGGAGCCTGGTGGGCTACAGTCCACGGAGTAGCAAAGAGCAGGACTTCACTGAGCGACTAACACTTTCACTTTTAAAGAGGCTCAAAGGGAGAAGCTCCAGAGCAGAGGGGAGCCCAGACTTGAGGCTTTTTACTCTTTCTGTGGCTGAGCCTTTGTGCACTCCTGCAAAGAGGAGAGCTTCATAGCACGTGTGTCTGGCCTGCAGGAGGTGCTGAATAAACGTTTATCAAGGTGTGTGGATGAATGAATGAATGCAGCCCCACCCACACACCCCTCCTCAGGTATCACTAATCAACTGTGGCACTTTGTCTGATGGGGAGGGTCTGAAGCTGCCGGAGCTCAAGACAGTGCTCCAAGCAGTCACTATTGATCAATTGAAGAGATGTGCTTTCTTGGTTATCCCAGTCTTAGGGCCATTCTGGAGTAAACTATGGGTGGGAACCCCTCAGGCCAGCCTTTGGGGCACCATTGGGATGACATGATGGAGGATATCTCAGGAGATTGCCTCGCTTATGTCCACGGGACTATGTGGCCACTCCATGACTGGCCTCCTCTCTATGATCTGTTCCTTGCTGACCCTTCCTCCACTATTGCTAACTGGAGGTGTGTTGCTAAAGTTCCTCCCCTGGGCCTGTCACCTCTAGGCAAAGTCCAGTCTCCTTAGCTGCCCATAGGACTTGTCACAGACAGTCCCATCCCCTCCTCCAGTGACTCCAGTGTCTCCCTAGACTCAGTGACACCTAGTTTGGTCATCTAGGGATGTGGCTGAATCCAGTCCCCAGGTTTTAACAGCCCCTCTTTTCAGCCATGTCTCAGTACCTTTTCTTCTGGCTGCCCCCAAAACACGATTCTTTCTGGACGCTGGTGTTTACTGCTGTGGAAACTGTTCCTTTTTGTTTGCTTGTTCTGGCCGTACCTTGTAGCATGCAGGACCTTAGTTCCCCAACCACGGATTGAACTCATGCTTCCTGAAGTGGAAATGCAGAGTTTTGACCACTGAACAGCTGGGGAAGTCCCAGAGACAGTTCCTTTTTAATCTAACTTTCTTCTGTATCTAATCCATCAAGACCCCTGATTCCCCAGAGGGAAGTCTAATTCTCTCAACTCCATAACCTGGGCAGACAGAGAGGACCTGCTTAACCCAACAGCAAGAGCCTGGGTTCAGGTCCCCCCATCCTAAGGCTCATCTTTCCTCTTCATATGTAAATCAGAGCATTGCTTTGCTCCATCTATCTTGGGAAGCCCATTATTGCTCCAGATCTCTGAGGATTCTCAAAGGGCTTATATCCCCATGGTTATCTCTTGAGAGTTGAGAGTTATCTTTGTTAGTTGCCCAGTTGGGTCCGACTCTTTGTGACCCATGGATTGTAGCCTGCCAGGCTCCTCTGTCTGTGGAATTCTCCAGGCAAGAATACTGGAGTGGGTAGCCATGTCCTTCTCCAGGGGATCTTCCCAGGGATCGAACCCAGGTCTCCTGCATTGCAGGCAGATTCTTCACCGACTGAGCCACTAGGGAAACCCATGGTTCTGTCTCTCCGATCTAATTATCTCTCTCTCAATCACTTCCTATGGCTGATCCCTTCTCTCTACTCTGCTTCAGTTCAGGGGAACACAGCCACTTTCCCTTGATCTCCCCAAAACATCACTCACACAAGGCAGCTGTGTATAGAGGAATTATTAATATTTTCCTCTCTCCTGATGATTTTTTAAAAAATGTTTACACTCCCAGAAGACCAAACAAGACCTTGCTACTTCTCCCCAATTTCTTTAGCTGATTGCATGTATTTTTGACAGGTTCATTGTGTTTCCAGCAGTTATAAATATTTTCCCCTCTGGCTTCTCTCTCTGACACCACATTTCTGCTTTGTGACTCACTGAAGTTGTCCCACAGCTGGGGCTTGAATCCAGTCTTTTTTCTTCAGTTTAACATCTCCCTACCCGACCCTAGGTCACCACCAAATCCCAGCCTGAAAACAGGAGACTATAAAATACGATGCCCAGTGGAAAGGTCATAAGCAAATATGACAGCTGGCTGGGCCTCTCACCCACACTCAGCTGAGCAGGCATCTAGGTCTTGCCTCTGGGAGAAGAGATGCAGGGCCTAGACCAGCCACATTCCTCTCCCTAGGCTCTCCTATAACCAAGGCTTGTCCAGAGGCAGCTGACTGGCAATACCGTGGAGAGGAGGGGACAGGACAGAGCCTGCCCCTGCCCCAAGAGGCAAGTGGAGCCCTGAATTTAGCCGGGTACCAAGGCTATACCTCAAACTACCTTCAAAGACATCTGGTCCACAGACACCATGCGTTCCTCTTCTGGGATTTCATTTCCACAACCAGAAGTTTCTAGAATTTTCCTTTTGCATGCACACATACGCATGCCACTCACACCCTATTTTTATTTTATTTTATTTTAAATAAAGAACTCAAAATCCTTCCAAGTCCCGGGAAATAAATCACCATTTTTGGAGAAGAAAATAGAAGAAAAAAGCAAGCATTTGGTACACATTGGGATAGCTATGTTGACCTTTATTTTCTAAATAGAAATCAGGGTAAGGGGTTTAACAAAAATTTTAGTGCCTCTTCCAGGTGTGAGAGGCAGCCAAGGAAGTCAAATGCTGTAATTTAGGATCAGCCCCAAGATGAACAGGACTAGGATTTTTAAGAACAAAGATTCAATGATCCTCTCCACTGGGAACTGTAGCTAATATTTCCCCATCATAAAGGCTCTGAAAAGTCCTGCAAAGTCCCATTTTAAAAAAAAAAATTTTTTTTTTTTGTGTGTGGCTCTGCTGGGTCTTTGGTGCTGTGCAGGCTTTTGCAGTGAGTAGGGGCTACTCTTTAGTTATGCATGGGCTTCTCGTTGTGATGGCTTCTCTTGCTGGGGGCACGGGTTCTAGGGCGTGCAGGCTTCAGTAGTTTTGGCATGTGAGCTCAGTAGTTGTAGCTCCCAGGCTCAGTAGTTGTGGCCCATGGGCTTAGTTGCTCTGTGGCATGTGGGATCTTCCTGGACCGGGGATCAAACACGGGGATCAACATCTCTGTTGGCAGGTGGATTCTTTACCACTGAGCCACCAGGGAGTCCTAAATTTATTTTTGTTGAATGAAATATTCTTTAAATTCTATAGCACATTACAATTCTCAGAAGTTTTACATACATGATTTCATATAATCCCATAAGAACCCTTTTAAAAAATAATTTAATTAAATTTTTATTTAAAAATAAATAAACTAAAATAAAAATTTAAATTTAAAAGGTTTTTAATTTAAAAATTTAATCCCCAACCCCTATATTGCCCTTCCATTTATTTCTTTGTTTTTTTCTTTTTTGGCCCCTGCATTTAAATTTGAGAATTCAATGTCTCCCAAACTTGTTTGAGCACTCACTACATTAAAGAAAAAAATTTATTGCCATAAAATGTGTATAACATAATATTTATCATTTAAATCATTTGAAGAGCCCTAAATAAGATATGATGTTTTGAAACCATAACCACTAACTATATTGCAGATTTTTTCATCATCTCTAAGAAAAACTCTGTACCCATTAAATAATAACTTCCCTCTTCCCCACCTCCTCCAATCCCCACCCCTCTTAACCTCTATCTTACTTTCTATCTCTATAAATTTGCCTATTCCAGTTATCTCATTTAAACAGAATACAATACTTGTCCTTTTCGGTTGGGCTTATTTCAATAAACATAATTTTTCAAAGTCTGTCCATATTGGGACTTCCCTAGTACTCCAGTGGCTGAGACTCTGTGCTCCCAATGCAGGGAACCAGGGTTTGATCCCTGATTAAGGAATTAGGTCCTGCATGCCACAATGAAGATCAAAGATCCTACATGCTACAACTAAGATCTGGTGCCATCAAATAAATAAATATAAATATTAAAAAACAGATCTATCCATGTTGAGCATGTTCCTATTTATGGCTGTATAATGTTCCACTGTACATGTATGCTACATTTTGTTTCTCCATTCATCTGCTGATAGAGTGCATTTATTCTTTATTTCATGCCCCTCTCACAGGACAAGTTTTCCCCCGCTCTGCCCCCCGGTGGCTCAGTGGTAAAGAATCTGCCTGCAATTCAGGAGACACAGGAGATGCAGGTTCGATCCCTGGATCAGGAAGATCCCCTGGAAAAGGAAATGGCAACCCACTCCAGTATTCTTGCCTGGGAAATCCCATGGACAGAGGAGCCTGGCAGGCTACTGTCCACAGGTTCACAAAACAATGGACATGACTGAGCACTCACGCATGCATCTCACTGGATACCACTGGCAAGGCAAGGTCCATGGAACACAATTTGGGGACTGCTGGTATCCGGGCCACTAGAACGTTAGGCTTTTGGATAAGCTAGGATTTGCTTATGCATGTGGTTGCCCCAGGCACTGCCAGAGGGTCTCTGACCAGCTGAGTCTCCAAACTGAAGGCAGAGGCTACAGCTTTGAGAGGACTTAGGAGAGGGGGCTCAGCCGTCAGCACTCAGAGGGGTGCACACTGGAGAGCCTTGTCCTCCAGCCCTCACAGGACAGTGGAGGGGGTGCTGTGGGGACCTGCTGGGATGACTGACAGCTCCGTGCTGGTGACATCTGTCAGGGCGGCCTCCCTTGGCTTTGATGACAGGACTGGATCAGAGCCAAGCTTGAGGGGAGCAGTTGCCTGAGAGGCCCCAGCCCCCTTTTGGCAGCCTCATAGGTGCACCCTGTCCTGCTCCTCAGGGAGGTTGGACGGACTGTTCTGAACCACTGCCCCTCCCGTCAGCACTTCCCACAGCAGACCCACTGGGCTCAACCCCCCTTTCCAGTGGGCCTTCTCCTGCACTCTCCTCTCCCAAGCACAGGGATGTGGGAAAAGCAAGTGAGGAACCGCCCAGAACCAAGTGCCCTGTGACTGAGGGAGAACATGGCCCTCTGGGAACCCAGAGACCTGGGGTCCAGCTTGGCCAGACCCTCAGCTCCCCGAGTGACCCATCTTGAGTACAAGTAGACAGTGGCTCTGTGACCTCCAAGGTTGCTCATAGCCCGTTTCCAACCTGGGCCCCAAACTGCCTGCATGCCTGAGTTCAAGGCTCAGATTACAGCCCACACGGGCTTTCTCACCACACGGAGCCTGAGGTCTTGCCTCCTTCTTGCTAGAACAGCTTTATTTCTCCTCTTGAGGGATTCTTTTGAACCAGGGAATAACTGGAAGGAGCCGATAGCGTCCAGAGTCGTTAAACAAAACAAACACCAACAGAGCATCTTTAAAGATATTACAAATAAATGAGTGGCTGTCCTTCTGATCCGGGTAGAGCTCACCTCCCCTGACTCCTGACCTGCCCTTCCCTCAGCGAAAGGTCCTTTCATCTTTATCCAGATTCCACACGCCTTGCCTTGCGCCTGTTGGGAAGCTCCTGGTCCCCTAGTGGCTCTGTGGCTTGTCTCTCCAACCATCTTGCTGGCTCGACTGTGGGCTCCTGGAGGGCAGAGAATAGGTCTGTCTGTCACCACATTGCAGGACAGTCCTAGGCCCTGAGGCCTCCTCAATGTACAGCCTAGGCTGGGAGGGCTCTTGGGGTCTCTTTGCCCTGGTGAGGAGCTACCGGGTGAGCCCCGAGGGCCCTGCCCATTCCACTCCAGCCCAGGATGTCTGGCAGAGCCCCACAGAGATGCAGGCCAGGGAGAAAGTCTTAACATGGTGAGAGTCCTTAGCAGGAAATGAATAATGAGTGGGAGCCGGATGGAACTCACAGGGAAGGGAACTCCGGAAGTAAACTGAGGTTCTGAGTTCAGTTCAGAGGGTTGACGTGAAGTGGTCACACCCACAGGCGGGCTGCTTGCTCCTCCCAGGGCCTGTGTGCCTCTTCCTCCAGGTCCTGGGCCCACTGAGACCCACCCTCTCAGACCTCAAGACCCCTCTCCATGATCAGGAGCTCATGGAGTCCACTCTGCCGGGAGCCAGGCCTCTCTCTCCTCTGTCGGAGCCCACTGGCTTCCGCTGTCTCCTGCTTTCCCCTCCCCAGCCTGGCTTCCTCAGTCCATGGATTCAGGAGGCAGCACCGTTTCCCAGGCACCCCCTCGGCACGTAGAGGTGCCAGGGGTCCTGATCCTGGTTCTCAGCCCTGCTGCTCACTGGCTGCTCGACCCATGGCAAACACCTCCCACTCTCTGAGCCTCAGTTCCTCCATTTGTAAAATACGTGGTTCATGGACATAATGACTATAGGCCTCTTCCAACTAGATAATTTCTCTGTCCAGAAAATGTCACTCAGCCCCAGGGTGAGCTGAAAATCTGTTTCATTTCTATTTGAAATTCACCATTTTTAGCCTGCCCTGTCCCTCCAGGCATCACCCAGAGCAGGAAGGAAGAGGCATTTCATAGCATCTGCTTTTCTCACTCAGGACAGACCTTCGCTGGCCTCTCCCCAGCAACCCCCCGTCACCCCCCCGGCTCCTCACAGGGCTGTGGCCTTCCTCTGGCCCGGCCCTCGTCGGGGACTCATTTCCTCCTCCCAGCCTTAGCACTTTTCCGAGGAGCCAGCACCAGTCCCAGCGTCCTGGAAGCTTCCTCAGAGGCAGGACTGAGATCAGGCCCCACCCGGCAGCTTGGCAAGCACCGACTTGCTGTTGATGGGACTTAATTAACACAGGGATCCGCTTTCCTCCCGGCCGCCTGGCCCTGGGTGAGAGGCGGCCTCCTTGGAGCTCAAGGACACAGGGCCCTCCATTGTTCTCCAGAGACGGCCAGCTGCCCCATGCAACGGCTTGTCGGGCTCATCAGCTGCTGTCCTCCTGGTCCTCCTTGCTCTTGCTTCTTTCCACTTCCCTGCCCGAGGGGCTTGTACAAGTGCCCACCCTCCGTGACAGAAGTCCCCTGCCAGGCTTGGGCCAGCCCATCTCCTTCAGGATGTTGGTCCTTAGTTCCCATCAGACTTGATCTGTCAGCCAGCACACTGGACGCAGCCCATCCGTCCCCCCCGTGAAACACAGCCCAATCTCCCTGGGTTGCCCCCTCCCTCCCTGGCTACACCTCCTTAGCCTCCTTTGCTGGTTGGGATGCCCTGGGGTCTGGTCCTCAGTTCCTGCTATCTCCCTCCCTCCAACCCTCAAAACTGCATGACCTTTGTAGGCTGTTGACTTCCTAATTCTTGTCTGCATCCCCGAGATGGCAAGATCCCACTCAGAGTGAGCCAGGTCCTTGCAGTGACCTCCAGTGGGCCCACCTGCCCTATTACCTCCCTGACTTCACTCTGGTTCTCTGACACAATGGAATCTGTCTGCCCCTTGGCCTTGGCATCAGCTGTTTCCTTACCTGGAATGCTCCACTCCTAAATATCCCCATGACTTGTTTCCTCCCCTTCTTCAGTTCTTTGATCAAATGCCACCTTCTCAGTGAGGCCTTCCCTGATTGTTCTATTAAGTGAACCCCTTCCCCCCACCCCACACTCTGCTTCCCCTGGCACTTTCTCCATCTTTCTTCCCTGTTCTGTTTTTCTCCAAGCTGTGTCATTTAAGTGTACCTGGGGGTCTTTGGTTTCCTTTGTTTTTTATTGATTATCTCCTCCCTCTGAAAGGTAAACTCCATGGAATCAGGGATGTTTTTTATGTTTTTGTCACTGTATTCTTAGTGCTTGGCACATAGTAGTTAATCAACAAATATTCATTGAATAAATGAGAGGGTATTTCATTAGATGTCCTTGTACGTATGTCTTCATGTTCTGTATTTTGTTTTTTTCTTAACTTTTATAGAGGAGGTCCTGGAAGTAGGGTTGTTCTGACAAATGTACACACAGAGTATTTTTAATTTTCATAAACAACTCTAGATTACTTTCCCAAGAGGCTATAGCAGTTTAAGCCCGTTGCCTTGCTTGTGCTGGATGCTCTTACACTTGACTTCATGCCAGTATGCTGCGGGAGGGGAAAATCACCTCATTGTTTTAATGTTCATTTTCCTGACTGATTAGAGAAGAACATGCTTCTTAATTATTTGCTTGCAAATTTTCTTGTTTATAACCTTTGCTCTTGTTTTTTTGTTGTTGTTGGGAGGGGGAAAGATTTACCTTTTCTAATGAGTTTGCAGAGGGAACCCTCATTTCTTAAAAGAAAATCCCATACAATTCTGATACTTATGGAAGTGTTGGAGCAATTGTTGTAAGACTGACCATCCTCCTGGTTTGCCCTCCCTGACACACAGCACAGTCCCCCTGTGCATTTTGGAATTAAAGATGTTTTAAAGTGTTTTTGCTTGTTGATTTCTTGTCTCTTCTGCAATGTACTCATGTTAGTTTAAAAAAAGATATTAAAAAAGGATCATAGGAAAATCCTTGTGTTGTAATGCCAAATGGAAAAAACATTTACAATTAGGGTGTACTTTTGATGACAGCTACATAAAAAGGATCTCTGTATATAGAAACTCTAGCAGTGAATCAGCCGAAGTGAAAAGGGTGGGATTATGTATAATTTTTCCCTACTATGGGAGACAGGCAAGTGAGGGGAAAGGGGGTGGTAGTGAGTCCCTAGTGGAGAAGAATAAGCCATTGAAATCATGGCATTTGGTTTACAGCTCTCTCCCTTGGGCCTTGGGAGACATCACTAATTATTGCTTCAGTGGTTCCTCCCAAGTCCAGACTCAGCCTTAGAACCTTTCTCAACGCAAGAGTACAGGGAAGGACTAGTCATAGCTCAGAGTTTGCAGGCAGATTAAACGCGCTTGCCCAATCCTTGTCCAGTGCTGTCAGCATCAGCCCTGCAAAGAACGCTCTTGCTAGGGCAGTAACATGCTCCCCCGTGTCCTCCTGGCTCCATCACGGCTGCAGTCTGGTTGACTGTACCTCTTCAAAAGTGCTCTGAATGAGGTTGCTGGGGTCTTTACAACTTGCATTGGTTTTCAACCCATCACTGATCCCAAGCATCACTTTCTGAAATCTCTTTTCCTCCTGTTCCCTTGGACTCGTTGGAACTGTGAACACTATCCTCAGCATGGACACTTAGATGCTTTGCCCACACCCTGGCACATCCCCTTGGACACCACACCTTGGCTGCTCCCACTTTTGGACTGACTCTCTGTTCTGACTTCTGTTCCAGTGGCATGCCCCCCACCCCCTACTCAGCTGCGATTTCAAGCCCTGGTACTATGATTGCTTGCCCATCCTCACTGTCTGACCAGACCCCTGGCCCTGCCCTCTTGCTGCCCTGTGCTTGGCTTGTCTCTGATCTGAGAGATTACCTCACAAGTCTCATTGCAGGACACCCAGGAATTTCTCACCAACATTCTTTATAGACCAGCTTGGGGAGGTGAGTTGATTAGAAAGGATAGGAAGAAATACTGTGTATGTTTCTTTTCTGTTTGGGGAAAAACAGTAAATGATACAGAAAAATGACAGAAATGGATGAAATGAGTGTCAGTAATTCAGTCACCTGGAGATACCCACAATGACTGGGCTGGCAAATATCCTTTCAATCACCTCAGCTTCCGCAGCCATTAAGATCTGCATCTATCAACCGTCTTGAATGAATCCACACTGTTATTCGACCTGTGTTTTTCACTCATCCATCTGTCACGAGCATTTTCAAGGATGCCAATGATGAGAAACATGCTTTCCCTTTTCCACGAATGTAAATTATATTCCACAGCGTTCTTTTATTTTCCCCCACCAGCACATCTGCGCATTTGCTTCTTCGGAGGCAGAAATTTACTTGTGTACCATTTCCCTCCCATAGTAACAGACCACCCATTTTTGGTTGGGTGTCCAGCCATTACAACAGAAATGATACCTCCCAGCTCCCCTTGACTGTGTGTGGTCATGTGACTGAGTTCTAGCCAACAGGGGGTGAGCAGAAGAGGAATATGTGCAAATTTTTGGATGTGTCCTGTGGCGGTTTTATATGTGTTCACAAATTCTTTCAGACTCATTTCATTAAGGTAAATCCTAATTCCCATCTCACCCTTAGATATATGCTATACTTAAGGACTTGTGTCTTTTTTTTCCTGAAAAATTTTTAATTGAATGGAAGGTTGTTTAAATTCTATAGTGCTTTACAATTTTCAAAAGTTACACACACATGATTTCATATAATCCCATAATAACCCTCTTTCCCCCTACCCCTATTCTGCCCTTCCCCTCTTCTTTTCCCCACTGGTAACCACTAATTTGTTCTCTCTCTACATCTATGAGTCTGCCTCTTTTTTGTTATATTCATTAGTTTGTCATGTTTCTTAGTTTCTACATATAAGCAATAGCATACAGTATTTATGTCTTTCTGTGTCTGACTTGTTCCACTAAGCAAAATGCCCTCCAAGTCCATCTGTGTTGCTTCAAATGGCAAAATTTCATTCTTTTTTTATGGTTGAGTGTGTGTCCAATGTGTGTGTGCATATATATATATTACACACACATATATATACTGCACTTTAGATTTATTTTATTTTTTGTTATTGAAGTACAATAAAGAAATTTCTTTATTGATTTATAATGTCCCAGTCTCTGCAGTACTGCAAATTGACTCAATTATATACTTATAGATGTTCTTTTTTAAATATTCTTTTCCATGTGGTTTATCTCAAAAGACTTTGATATAGCTCCCTGTGCCATACGGTAAGGACCTTGTTGTTTATCCATTCTAAATGTAATAGTAAACATCTACCAACCCCAAACTCCCAGTCCCTCCTTCTCCTTTCCCCTCTCTCCCCTGGCAACCACAAATCTGATCTCTGTGTTTGTGAGTTTGTTTCTGTTTTGTAGATAGGTTCACTTGTGCCATAGTTTAGATTCCACATATATGTGATATGATATAGTATTTGTCTTTCTCTTTCTGACTTAATTCACTGAATATGGTAATCTCTGGGTCCATCCACATTGCTGCAAATGGCATTACTTTGCTCTTTTTTTTAATGGCTGAATTCCCTGGTGGCTCAGACGGTAAAGAACCCACATGCAATGCAGGAAACCTGTGTCCAATCCCTGGGTTGGGAGAATTCCCTGGAGAATGGAATGGCAACCCACCTCAGTATTCTTGCCTGGAGAATCCCATGGACAGAGGAGCCTGGTGGGCTACAGAGCCTGGGTGACAAAGAGTCGGACACAACTGAGCAACTAATACTTTCAACAATCGATTGTATACATGTACCACGTCTTCTTTATCCATTCATCTGTTGATGGACACTTGGATTGCTTCCACACCTTGGCAATTGTATTGCTTCTATGAATAATGGGGGGCAGATATCTTTTTGGATTAGTGACTTGCTTCTAAAGAGTAGAATATGGCAGAAGTTGTGTGTGACATGTGAGGTGAGGAGGCAGAGGGTTTCCTCCTTTCTCTCTCTTGTAATAAGTGCAATGGGGAAGCCAACTTCCAAGTCATGAGGATTATCAAGAAGCCCCTTGGGACTTCCCTGGTGGTCCAGTAGTTAAGAATCTGCCTGCCAATGCAAGGGACATGAGTTTGATCCCTGGTCCCCACATGCCTCGGGGCAGCTAAGCTCGCATCCTACAGCGCTTGCATTGCAACAACTTCTGAGCCTGTGCACCCTTCAGACCATGCTCTGTAACAAGAGAAACCACCACAACGAGAACCCTGCACGAGAAGCCCCCGCTTGCTGCAACCAGAGAAAGCCTGTACGCAACGACGAAGACTCAGCATAGCCAAAAGTCAACTAAAAAAGAAAAAGAGAAAGAAAAAGAAAAAGCTTAGAGAGCATGGACAAATGGGGAAGAATGAACAGTTCTTCCCACTCCTCAGCTTGTGGCAACTCCAACCTTCTTTTGTGCTACCATTAGGGTCAGTCTGGCGCCCTCAAGAGGCCAGGGTGGGAAAATGGGCTGCATAGCCTTCTGGGAATTTAAGCCTAAAGCCAAGGGGCTCAGGAAATGTGCATCAAATTTTATTATCTAGGTACTTCAGAGAAGAGCTAAAGTGAGGATACGGGGAAGGCCTGTTCAGGGAAGGCCCCACTGGGTCCTGCTCAAGTACATATCCAGTAGCCAGATGTGTCTAACAAGCAACTTAAACGTGGCCATCCAAATGAAGGGGCTTCCCTGGTGGCGCTAGTGGTAAAGAACCCGCCCAGAAGATGCGGGTTCAATCCCTGGGTTGGCAAGATCCCCTGGAAGAAGGAATGGCCACCCACTCCAGTATTCTTGCCTGGAGAATCACCATAGACAGAGAAGATTTGAAAGTCTTAAATCGTGACTTGATTTTTGTATTTTTAAAGTAAAATATCATTAATGCATTTTTATATGTAAATATTCTTGTTGTCGCTCAGTGAAAACATGGCTAATTTTAATATAGTCAAATTAGAATCTTTTTCTTTATGACTTTGTTTTTGGCATGCTGTTTAAAAAATCCTACCCTATCTAAAAAACAGAGATATTTTCCTATAGCATCTTCTATGATTTCGTTTTGGCACTTATATAAAGGTTTTCTAAAAAAATTTTAATTGGAGGATCATTAACTCATTTTATATTGATTACATGTTGAAGTAATGATATTTTGGATATCTTGGGTTAAATAAAATTGAAAAAGAATAAAGCCATAGGTCTGGAATCCTTCTCCTTACCTGTGTAGCTTGTTTTCCTACAGGAAGTACCAGTAACTGCAACCTTTTTGAAGAATAAATGTTTCATGCTCATGGTTCAAACATGGTGTGATACAAAGAGAATGCAAGGAAAAATTTTTTCTCACTGCCGTCACCAGCACCCAGTTCCTTTCTTAGAGGCATCAGTATTTCCTACTTTTGTATATCTTTTCTGAAAAATGTTTTATATATACATGCAAATGCATATATTCACATATGTGTGCATGCATATATGTGTATATGTATGTATATCTTTGCTTCTTGTTTTATTTCACAAATAATAGCATATTATACATACTGCTCTGTGGCTTGCCCTTATCCACACTCCCACAATATTTCAGAGTAATCATAATAAACATTTATTAGTGGTTACCATGAACTGGGTACTGTCCTAAGAACTCGATACCTTTTAATTGTCTTAATTTATTTAATCCTCACAATAATCCCATGAGGTAACGTTATTATTTTTTCAACCCTATGCATAATGGAAACCATGCAAACTAAAAAACACAGAGATAGTATTTTTCATTCATCATGCTATTAAAGATCAAAAAGCTTGCTAACATATTATGTGAGAAAGGGTGTGGGGAAATTGCCAGCCCATAGATTGTTGGCAGGCAATTTAGTAACATCATTCAAAATTATAAAGGCTCATATCTTTGGCAGAGCAATTCCACTTCTAGGAATTTTCCCTGCAGATACACTTCACCAAGGCTGAATGACTTGGGCACAAATTGTTCATATAGCATTGTTTGTAACAGTGAAAGTTTGGAAACAGCTTAAATGCACATCAGTAGGGACTGGCTAAATAATTATGATATATTGCCATCCATTGAGTGAAATACTAAGTTGTGATTTTAAAAGTGAGCAAACTCAGCTCCCCTGGTGGCTCAGTGGTAAAGAATCTGCCTGCCAATGCAGGAGACAGGGGTTCCATTCCTGATATAGGAAGATCCCACAAGCCGCAGAGCAGCTAAGCCTGCCCACAGCAACTACTGAACCTGTGTTCTGGAGCCTGGGAGCCTCAGCTACTGAGTCCATGTGCTGCACCTACTGAAGCCTGCACCCCTAAAGCCTGTGCTCTGCAACAAGAGAAGCCACTGCAATGAGAAACCCATGCACTGCAACTAGGGAAAAGCCCTTGGAGCAATGAAGATCCAGCATAGACCAAAAAAAAAAAAAAAAAGTGTAAAAGGCATCAAAGTAGATTCTACTCATTAAAAAAAAATGAGCAAACTCTTTATGCATAGAGGTCGGTTGCTCCCCAAGAGGGAGAGTGTTTTAGTCTGTTGGGGTTGCTACAACAAGATACCACAAACCAAGTAGATTGTAAACAACAGAAATTTATTTCTCACAGTTCTAGATGCTGAAAAGTTCAAGATCAAGAAGCAGGCAGATTCACTATCTAGTGAGAGCCTGCTTACAGTTTGATAGGAGCCTGTTTTTCCCCTGTGTTCTCACAAGGCAGAAGGGACTAGAGAGCTCTCTGGGCCCCTTTCATAAGGGCACTAATCCCATTCATGAGGGCTTCACCCTCATGACCTAATCACCTCCCAAAGGCTTCACCTCAAAATACCTTGGCACTGGGGATTGTGTCGACAAGTACATTCACAGAGAGTAGGGACACAAACATTCAGTCTGTAGCAGAGGGACACGGCAGTGCAACGTAATGGTTAAAAATCCAGCTATGAGCCAGGCTCCTAGGTTTTCATTCTGGCTTTGCTGCTTATCAACTGTGCAAACTTAGACTGTCACTTTACCTCTCTTTACCTCTGGTCTGAAAAGTGAAGATTGTAATAACAACATGTGATACCCCCAGCCAACTCAAAGACAAGTGATGAATGAATTGTTGTTCAGTTGCTCAGTTATGTCTGACTCTTTGTGACCCCATGGTCACGCCAGGTTTCCCTATCCTTCACTATTTCCCGGAGTTTGCTCAAACTCAAGTCCATTGAGTTGGTAATGCCATCCAACAATCTCATCCTCTGTCCTCCCCTTCTCCTCCTGCCTTCAATTTTCCCCAGTATCAGGGTCTTTTCAGCTCTTCCTTTCAGGTGGCCAAAGTATTGGAGCTTCAGCTTCAGTATCAGTCCTTCTAATGACTATTTAGGGTTGATTTCCTTTAGGATTGACTGGTTTGATTTCCTTGCTGTCCTAGGGACTCTCAAGAGTCTTCTCCAGCACCATGGTTCAAAGGCATCAATTCTTTTTTTTTTTTTTTGTCCAACTCTCACATCAGTACATGACTACTGGAAAAACCATAGCTTTGACAACACCGACCTTTGTCAGCAGAATAATGCCTCTGCTTTTTAATACACTGTATAGATTTGTCATAGATGAATAAGTACTTACAGTTATATGCCACTGAGATTTTGTGGGTGTTTGTTACACAGCATGATTGCGGTAACAGCTAACTGATACAAGCACATGGTAGGTGCTCATTAAATATGCTTAGTAGGAAACCAAGAAAGCCCTTTCCTTATAATGGGGTACTTCACAGTTTACCTGAAGAGTGGCTCCATATAAGACCCAAAGAGAAAGCTCACAGTTAATATCCAAAGTATCACCAAAGCACTGGAGTTTTATTTATTCAACAGGCTGTGTTTTGAGTACTAGCCATTCTGGAAGCTAAGGTACATACAAATAGAGTAAGGATTGGCCCTTGTTCTCAGAGCTCTCAATTTCTGGAAGGAAAGGTTTGCAAACAAGTAATTATAAGGGGAAAATCACCTGCTATAACAAAAGTGTGGACAAAGAATGCAAAAGAGAGGAAAAGCACATTAGACCAAGGTGGATGGGGGGTGGGGCGTGGTGGTGGCAAAGGTGGCTTAGGAAGGGGATGGGGGCTGGTAAGGAGGGAAAGGATTTAAAGCTGCAAAGGTAAACTGAATCCAGGGTGGGGAGGACCTTGAGGGCTCTGGAAGAGCATCTGAGTGCCATTCTTAGGGTCCGAGAGAAGGTGGTAGGCTCTGGGGCAGAGTAGTGTCATCTTCAGGTTTGTGTTTTGGGGGCGATAACTCTGGAGTAGATGTGAAGGGGCACCCCTAGAGGTGGGGTGCTTAAATCTTACTTCCTGTTGCAGTAGGAACTGATTGGGAACAACTTCTGGGGACTGGAATGATCTGGAGCCATGTAACCTCAGGTGAGAAAAGGGGAGGAATGCAGGGGTTGATAACCAGAAATAGTCCTTTCTTCCAACTCCCCTGCTATGAACTGTATCAGTTAGGAAGGTATTTGGCTGCAAGGGGCAGGAAGCCTGGTATAGAGGTTATACACACAGGGGGTCTTTTTCTCATAATGAGAAATCAGGAGAAAGAAATCAGAAATCAGCTATAACACTGCTGTTGTAGCTCAACAACTCTGAGGTTTCTTCTGGCCTTTTCTTAATTGTTTATTTAATTGAGATACAGTTGATTTACAATGCTTCAGGTATACTGTGAAGTGATTCAGTTAAATATATGATTACATCTTTTTCATATTCTTTTCCAATATAGGTTTTTTTTTTATAAGATATTGAATACAGTTCCTTGTGCTATACAGTAGGTCCTTGCTGTTTATCTATTTTATATATAGTAGTGTGTAATTGTTAACTTCATATTCCCAACTACCCCTCCCTGCTCCCTTTTCCCTTTGGTAACCATAAATTTGTTTTCTAAGTCTATGAGTCTGTTTCCATTTTGTATATAAGTTCATTTGTATCATTTTTTGGAGTCCATATTTAAATGACATCATATGATGTCTTTCTCTGTCTGACTGACTTAGTTCACTTAGTTCACATGTCCATCCATGTTGCTGTAAATGGCATTATTTCATTCTTTGTTATGGTTGAGTAATATTCTCTTGTATATGTTTTCTCATATATACCACATCTTCTTTATCCATTCACCTGTCAATGGACACTTAATTTGCTTCCATATCTTGGCTATTGTAAATAATGCTGCTATGAACATCGGGGTGCATGTATCTTTCCAAGTTAGCCTTTTCATTTTTTCTGTATATGTGCCCAGGAATGGGATTACTGGATCATATGGTAACTCTGTTTTTAGTTTTTTTCAAGGAACCACAACATACTGTTCTCCATAATGGCTGTAGCAACTTACTTTCCCACCAACAGTGTAGGAGAGTTTCTTCTGGCCTTTTATTTGTGGTCTTAGATGACTGGTATAGCACCATTTCCTTCTCCAGGGAATCTTCCTGACCCAGGGGTCAAACCGGGGTCTCCTCCATTGTAGGTGGATCCGTTACCTACTGAGCCACCAGGGAAGCACCCTGGGTATCATGCCCACATTCAAAACAAAACAGAGACAGAAAGATGAAAAGAGAGAGGCCACACCAGCTGAATCTGTCCCCCTTTATTAGGAAAGCAGAAGCTCCTGGACTTGACACTGTGAAGTCCACTGTGTCTCCCCACTTCTACTCCAGAAATTCGCTGCAGTGGGTCCCAGGTTGTCCCTATCTCCCCTTACAGAAGTCCTTAGAAGTAGATCCAGCTGCTGTGTGACTGGTGTTTACCAGTGCAGAGAGGGTTCCCTGGGTCACCTGACACGCATGCTGAATACCCTATGGGCCTTTTCCAAGCTGAGCTGGTGCAGAGGGCCTGGGGACTGCTGCCACTCAGAGTCCAGTTTCCTAGTAGCAGAGAGTTCTAGTAGCAATATGCTTTAGGGGCTGTGTTGTCCACATAACTCTCTGTCTTGCCTCCATTCCTGGCGGCAAGTTCAGACTGAGCAACTGAACTGAACTGAACTGGGATGCAGGCTAATGAATGGCCACCAATTTGAACTTGCTGGTTGCTGGAACAGAGGGAGAGGAAAGATCTGGAGGGTCCTGAATTGGCATTTAAATGCTTTGACTTTGGAGAGACTCATATAATTTTTACTCACAACTCACTGGTCGGGACCAGTCACATAAGTCAGTTCAGTCACTCAGTTGTGTCTGACTCTTTGCGACCCCATGGACTGCAGCACGCCAGGCTTCCCTGTCCTTCACCAACTCCAGGAGCTTGCTCAAACTCATGTCCATGGAGTCAGTGATGCCATCCCAACCATCTCATCCTCTGTTGTCCCCTTCTCCTCCTGCCTTCAATCTTTCCCACCATCAGGGTCTTTTCCAGTGAGTCAGCTCTTCACATCAGATGGCCATAGTATTAGAGCTTCAGCATCAATCCTTTCAATGACTATTCAGGACTGACTTCCTTTAGGATGGACTGGCTGGATCTTCTCGCAGTCCAAGGGACCCTCAAGAGTCTTTTCCAACACCACAGTTCAAAAGCATCAGTTCTTTGGCATTCAGCTTTCTTTATGGTCCAACTCTCACAATCATACATGACTAATGGAAAAACCATAGCTTTGACTAGATGGACCTTTGTTGGCAAAATAATGTCTCTGCTTTTAATATGCTGTCTAGGTTGGTCATAATTTTTCCTCCAAGGAGCGTCTTTTAATTTCGTGGTTGCAGTCACCATCTGCAGTGATGGCCCCACCCAACAACAGAGGGGCCCCTGAGGTGTGATCCTACCACATGCCTGGAAGAGAGAGTGGAAATGGCCAGTGAGCAACACTCATGATCAACATAGTGATTTGGGGAAAGTTGTCTAATTCCTCCAAGCTTTCTTTACTTTGCCTAAAAATGGAGCTCCTAAGGCAGAAACTGTGTGTGTGCCCAGCCACTCAATCATGTCCACCTCTTTGCGACCCCGTGGACTGTAGCCTGCCAAGCTCCCCTGTCCATGTGATGTTCTAGGCAAGAATAGTGGAGTGGGTTGCCATTTCCTTGTCCAGGGCATCTTCCCCACACAGGGACTGAACCCGTGTCTCCACAGACCAAGATTGTTAAGTGGCAGTTCAAGTCACCAAATGAGTTCTGTTTAGCTCAAATGCAGCCCCGAACATCACACATGTGAGAGAGGGAACTGCAGAGCAGAGACTGTGGAGGACAGGCTGAAATCCTCCATGCACAGATACCCATGTGACCGGGGCTGTGTCCACCACAGATCGCTGTGCTCAGGGTGCGAGTGACCCCTGGAAAGCCCCTGACTATGAGGGGTCCTCAGGGATCTCTTTCTGGCCATGAGACACCGCAGCCACCCCCCAGTGTCACAGCCCCTGGGAGAGGGGATCAGACCTCTCTTCCTCAGATGGGCACCCAGCCTGCAGCCCAGGTAGCTTACAGTCTCCTGGGACCCCAAGATGCCGGGGCTGGGACTGGCAGGAGCCTGAGATGGAGCCACACCAGCGCCTTTTCACAGGTGAGGGAACCGAGACTCAGGGAGCGTGAGTGAGTTGTACAGACTCACACAGCCAGTTAGGGAAAGAGGCTGAATGATTTCGGACTAAGGTGGAGGTGCTGTGGGCAGGTTTAAAAGCAGGCGTTGGACAAGCCTCCCCCTCCCCCGCCCCCGGGTACAGCCTGGACCAGCCCCTCTGTCACCGGGAGCCCTCCCCACCCCCATGAAATGAGAGAGGTTTCCAGCTCGTAATTTCTTCCTCCAGGCGGCGTGGGAGGGGTGTGGGGGTGAAGCAGTGGGTCACGCAGGCAGTCCGGCCCTCGCCTCCCGCCCTAAGCGCCCCACACCAGGGCGGGGGAGGCGGTTGGGGGGGCTGGGGGGAGGCTCGGCGGCCGGGGCATGGGCGCCCTCTGCCCCCCAGGGACCCCCGCGGGCTCCCCAGCCCTGTGTGGGCTGCTTTGACTCTGCGCCGGGAGCCGAGCTTAGGCAAACCACGCCGCACTGGACGCCATTCAAGCTTTTACAGGCCCTCAAATTGGGGCTGGAGCCGGAGAGGAAATACTAAAATCCTGTGTACACAACTTCTGTCTGTGCGCGCCGGGCTCCGGGAGAATCGGGCGCGGGACACATTTGCACTGTTTTAAGGGTTCCACGCCTTTCCCCCTGTCCTGCTTTGAACAGGGAGCGGCTGATGTGTAGCCTAAAACCTAGACTGCTAGGCACGGACCTGGGGAGGGGTCTGCAGGGGGCGGAGAGGGGCGGAAGGGAGTGGGGAACTGAACTTTTTCTCCTAATCCCAGGATCTACGAGCCACAGAGACCATGGCCCACGACCCTTCTCTGGCAGCGGAAAGAGATGGTGGCTTAGAAGGTCCCTAGAACCAGGCAGGTGGGGGAGGGAGGAGGAGAAATGGGCCGGGTGTTCAAGGCAGGGGTGTGGAGCCAGGCTCATTACTTTGCTGCTCTGTGACCATCTTTCCCCATCTGTAAAATGGGTGCAGTCATTGTAAGGTGATAGTACCTCTGAGGTTTCCTGTGAAGGTTAAAGTGATGATGTAGAAGACAGGGAAACAGCTCAGAGTCTGGAGCATCCTATGTGCTGCCCAAATAGCTGTTGCTATTGTTTATATGCTGTAATAGTCAGGCATTTGCTAAGTGCTGCACACAGTTGAATTTCTTTCATACTCACAGTAGCTGTCATACTTGAACAACATTTTAGGTGAGAAACTAGAACACCAAGGAACCCGATGACTCACCCAAGGTCACACAGCTAGTGATTGGCTGGGTTGGGACTTGAACCCAGGCAGTCTGGTTCAGAGTCTTAGGTGCTTTGCTGCCCTCCTGAAGTGCTGGTCAGCTGTATGTGCCCGTGGCATCCTCAGCCTGACACGTAGCTCCCCACGCTTGCCCCCTGCCCGCCTTCCCTATTTCATCCCTGACAAACGCCTTCGAACATTCCCCACCACCACACATTCTCCTGATTCTGAACCCGGGCCCCTCCTGCCACCTCTCAGCCTGGGCTCAGCCCCTCTCCTAGCGCAAGGCTCTGTCTGCTGACCATCAGTCAGTGCGTCAGGTCCTCCCGGGCCCTCCCCACCAGACAGGGTACCCCAACACTGTCCTCACCTTCAGGTCTCCCATCCCCTTGGCCTTGGGCCACCTTGAGCTGTGGATGTGTTCATCTCCTCATTCTGGTCTCTCATCAAAACCCCTGCAGGTTTGACCCAGTCTCTCCTGCAGACATGGTTTTGGGGGAATTGAATTTTCACTGATGGTAAATCTGGGCTACTGGGTGACGTCACATTGGTGACCTCCAAGAGGGAAACAGAAAAGGGCCTCAAGCCAGCTTGCTTGGAGGAGCTGGGGGACAAGGTGGGCGTCAAATGCCTGTTGCTGACATCGGCCGCCAACCCAGGAAACAGAACAGTGAGAGTGTGGCCTGGGCTCCCCTGCCCACCCCTGCCTTTAATTTCCCTAATTGTCCTGTCATCAGGGCCTCCCAGGAGCCCTGCTCAGCCTCAGGGAAGGACAGACACCTCACAGGGTCTGAGCTCCTTCTGATGGGGCTGCCCCAAACAAGCCGCCTACAATGGGCATCTGATCTCCAGGCCTGTCTGTGCTCCATGTGATGCCAACCTCAGCTTGAGCTATGCCAGCCGTACCTGCACAGTGCACCTTCTAGACCTCTGCTAGGCAACCAGAACCCCCGCCATCCTGCTTCCCCCAAACAGCCCAAACCCCCGGGCCCACGTTCAAGAGACTCAACTCTGTTGTGGAAATCATGCGGCCTTTGGAATCCAAAGAGGTCTGGGTTTCAGTGCAGTTCCATGAGGTCTTGGCAAGTCACTTTGCCTCTCCTGTGTCAGTTTCCCCACAGGGTGATGGTCTCTATCTCATTTCTTTGAGATTAAGTGACATGAGGGGTCTGAGCGGGCCTGGCATACTATGGAAGTGGAATTGATGGTGGGATTAAAGAGGAGTCACATGGTTGTGGTGACCTGGACCCTGCAGAGAGTCTGGAAGCTGGCCCGAGTGGAGACCCAATGACCCAGTCCCAGGGATGAGACAGCTCCTCTGTGTTTTTTTTTTTAATTATTTTATTTATTTTTTTTAATTTATTTTTTCATTTATTTATATTAGTTGGAGGCTAATTACTTTACAATATTGTAGTGGTTTTTGCCATACATTGATATGAATCAGCCATGAATCCACATGTGTTCCCCATCCTGAACCCCCCCTCCCACCTCCCTCCCCATCCCATCCCTCTGGGTCATCCCAGAGCACCAGCCCTGAGCACCCAGACAGCTCCTCTGAAAGGGGACGGGGGCGGGGGGGGGGGGGTAGATGCTGGATAGCACATCTGCTCCACACAGCTGTGAGGGCTGGGGGCCTCCTTGAGATGAGCTGCGGGTCCTGCAGGCTGAGGCAGGAACAGGCTACGCGGCATGACAGTGCCCTCTGCTGGACAGGCTGGGCTGGCATCGGCTGCTCCTCGGTACAGTGACTGTAACACTTGCCACCTGCAGGGCCTCCACATCCCTGGACTGGGCAGGCGGGCCAGACCCTGGCTTGGAAGGGACCTGGTAGGTGTGAAACCCATTTCTGCTTTACAAATGAGAAAGCTGAGGGTCAGAGAAGTGAGGTAAGTTGCTGTCGAATGGCTGAGCCAGACCTGACCTGCAGTGGTCTTGTTCTATTGGTGGTTCAGTAATAGAATTCTCACCTCCCACTCTGCAATGCTCTTCCTCCTACTCCAGGAAGAATCATTTTATGTAAATATCATAGGACTCAAACGCTGGAAATAGTGCCCTTCCCTATTTTGTTAAAATCAAATTAGACCTGGGGTGGGGGAAGGATAAATTAGGAGGTTGCGATTAATATATACACATTACTATATGTAAAATAGATAGTCAACAAGGACCTACTATATAGCACAGGGAAGTATACTCAATATTTTGTAATTACCTATAAACAAAAAGATGGACTCCCTAAGTGGCTCAGTGGTAAAGATCCAGCTGCAGTGCAGGAGGCTCAGGGTTGATCCCTTGGTTCGGAAGATCTCTTGGAGAAAGAAATGGCAACCCGCCCCAGTATTCTTGCATGGTGAATGCCATAGACAGAGGAGCCTGGTGGGCTACAATCTATGGAGTCGCAGAGTCAGACACTACTTAGTGACTTAACACACACACACACATAAGCAAAAGGACTCAGAAAAAGAATATATACATAAGAATATTATATATATATATATATATATTGCGACCCCATATAGCCCCTCAGGCTCCTCTGTCCATGGGATTCTCCAAGTAAGAGTACTGGAGTCAGTGGCCATTTCCTCCTCCAGGGGATCTTCCCAAACCTAGGGACTGAACCCAGGTTTCCTCCACTGCAGGCAGATTCTTTACCATCAGAGACACCAGACTGTACATTAACTATACTTCAATTAAAAAAAAAAAATCAACTTAGACCTGGCTTCACCTTGCCAGGGCTGAAGAAGCATTCGCTGTTACTTGTTTTTGGAGGTGGGGTTCCTCCTCCCTAGGCCCGTGCAAGCACCCAGGAGCCTAACGGGATGCCAGAAAAAAGGGGAGGGGGAGGCAAGGGAAATAGTCAGTGTGTGGGGGCCACTGTGAGAGCTTCACATTTAAGCCGTCAGGAGTTTCTGCTGCTTCCTCACCAAAATCAGCAGCCCCAGGGCCTGGAACCACACCCACGTGCTCCCCGGATGTCCCACACAGCTTACCCTTGCCACCCGAGGCTCTGTCCCTTCTGGTGGGCACTGCTACTCTGGACCACCACTCTCCCCAAACCACCTCTTTCTCCTCTCCCCAAACCCCCAGACCACTTCCCTTAAATTGTTCCAGATCCTGAAAATAAAAGCAGGAAAGTTAGGTTGAATACGGGGAGGAAAACAGATTAAGAACAAAGGGTAAATGATTATCTCGGGAAAAGCTCCTGCCCCTCCAAACTCTGCCAGGCAGCAACTTGTGCCTGTGGGAAAATGCTATGCACTTGAAGTGACCTTTTTGCTGCAGCTGAAGCCAACAAGACGTGGGTCCATCAGTGAGCAGGTTGTGTTGTGTTGTTAGTCCCTCAGTTGTGTCTGACTCTTTGCAACCACATGGAGCCCGCCAGGCTCCTAGGTCCATGGAATTCTCCAGGCAAGAAAACTCGAGTGGGTTGCCATTTCCTTCTCCAGGGGATCTTCCTGACCCAGGATTGAATCCAGGTCTCCAGCACTGCAGGAGAACACTTTTGAGAGTCTCTTAGACTGCAAGGAGATCAAACCAGTCAATCCTAAAGGAAATCAGTCCTGAATATTCATTGGAAGGACTGATGCTGAAGCTGAAGCTCCAATACTTGGGCCACCTGATGCGAAGAACTGACTCATTGGAAAAGACTCTGATGCTGGGGAAGATTGAAGGCGGGAGGAGAAGGGGACAACAGAGGATGAGATGGTTGGATGGCATCACCAACACGATGGACACAAGTTTGAGCAAGCTCCAGGAGTTGGTAAGCTACAGGGAAGCCTGGCATGCTGCAGTCCATGGGGTCGCAAAGAGTCAGACATGATTGAGTGACTGAACTGAACTTCTGCATTGCAGAACTTCTGCATTTGAGCCACCAAGGAAGTGGGTGAGCAGGTTGATTCAATCCAACTGAAGAAGCCTGGGGGAGGAAAGGACTTCCCTGGTGGACCAGTGGGTAAGACTGTGCTCCCAATGCAGGGGGCCTGGGTTCCATCCCTGGTCAGGGAACTAGATCTCATGCGCTGCAACTAAAGAGCCCACATGTGCTACAACTAAGACCTGGCAGAACCAAATAAATACTAAAAAAGAAGAAGAAGCCTGAGGGAGGGGTCATGAGGAATGGAACATGCTAATCCATGTTCCAATTAAGCCGATAAAAGTGAAAAAAGAGGTTATGGAAAACTGGGTAAAGGGTTAAATGCCTAGGGAGCCTAGGTTGCAAAGCCATTTCTATCTGAAAAGGATGAACTTGGGGGCCTCTCCTTGTCATCTCAGGGCTTCCCTTGTGGCTCAGGAGGTAAAGAAGCCACTTGCAATGTGGGTTCGATCCCTGGGTCAGGAAGATCCCCTGGAGAAGGAAATGGCAACCCACTGCAGTTTTCTTGCCTAGAGAATTCCATAGACAGAGGAGCCTGGCAGGCTACAGCGCATGGGGTTGCAAAGAGATGGACTCGACTGAATGATGACCACTTGCATCTCAAAATATACAAAGGGCCTGGTGGATCCAAACTGCAGCCCTCTGGACTCTGGAGCTTCTAGATCCACAATTCTGTCTTGAAGTTCTGACCAAAAAACATCCACCACTTAACCATATACTATCAGCCATGTTACCAGTTCCCTGAGGGTGGGGCCCTTGGCCTGCTGGAAACAGTGCATTCGATTCTTCAAGGGTCCTTTTCCAACCTGGGAAAGTTTAGGTTTAAACATGAAGATGAAAAGATAAATTAAGCCCTAAGGATCAAACTATTAAGTTTAGGAGTACCCCTTGTATTTATTGTAGCTCATGAGACTCCTCTGTCCATGGGATTTCCCAGGCAAGAATACTGGAGTAGGTTGCTGTTTCCTTCTCCAGGGGATCTTCCCAACATAGGGATGAAATCCGTGTCTCCTGCATTGCAGACAGATTCCTAACCACCGAGCCACCAGGGAAGCCCAACCCTTGGTTTGTGGTTTCTTTAAAGTATTATAATAGTCAAGAGATTCTAGCACATTGAAGACTGATAGATTAGCTTGATGCATTTTAGATATGTAATAGTATTTAGACTTTTGAGTTTCAGTTGGAAAGGGAAAGAAAATTTGATTCCATTTTTGTGAATATTATGAGATTTTAAAGAAAGCTGGTGCTTCACTATATTAATACATCTTATTTCTTAGGCTTATAAGAATTTGTTGCTTGGAGATATTTTGCTTTGTTAGAGAACCAAAGCAGAACTGATTTCTCTAGGCAAGAATACTGGAGCAAGCAGTCATTCTCTTCTCCATGGGATCTTCCAGACCCAGGGATCGAACCCAGGTCTCCCAAACTTCAAGCAGATTCTTTGTCATCTGAGTCACTAGGGAAGCACCATGAGAATTTATCACTTGGAGATATTTTGCTTTGTTAGGCCACCAAAGTGTTTACAAAGAAAATACAATATATTAAATTTATGAATGCAGTTCAAAGTGTTTAGGGGAATTTAATTAAGTTTGTAAATGAATTTTCAAAAGAGCTTAGTGTCCTCAAGTTAATAGATCATTAATCAAATAGAATTGAAAGGCACTAGACTCATGTTGCCATATTTATAAACAGAATAACAAGAGTTATAAACTCTTGTTTATAACATAACATAACAGCTTGAGGATAACTAGGTAATTTCTATGTTATGAAGGGAATATTAATTTAAAATCTAAGTAGTCCTTTGTGGTCTACTCTCAGACTTAAAAAAATTATTCACAGAGATGGCTATTAATGCAAATAGCTAATATTTATGGAGTACTTTACGCAGACGATCTCATTCCATCTTCTATTCCAGATGTTGTTGTTGTTCGTCATTCAGTCCTGTCCAACTCTCCATGATCCTGTGGACTGCAGCACTCCAGGCCTCCCTGTCCTTCCCATCTCCCAGAGTTTACTCAAACTTGTGTCCACTGAGTCAGTGATGCTATCTGTCATCCCCTTCTCCTCCTGCCCTCATTCTTTCCTAGCATCAAGGTCCTTCCCACTGAGTTGGCTCTTCACATCGGGTGGCCAAAGTATTGGAGCTTCAGTTATAGCATCAGTCCTTCCAATGAACATTCAGGGTTGATTTCCATTAGGATTGACTGGTTTGATCTCCTTGCTGTCCAAGGGACTCTCTAGAGTCTTTTCCGGCATCACAGTTCAAAAGCCTGAGACCATGGGAGGTCAGGAACTGGCTCAAAGCCACACACCTAGGAGGTTGTACAGGTTGGACTTGAGTTGTTTCTTCCAGAGGCTACACTGTTACCCACAGTGCTGGATGATCTCTGGGGCCTGGGTTTCCAGGGTCTGCACTGAGGGTCCTGGGGAATGGCTCACACTTCACTAACTTTTATACCAGTGAATGAGAGCTTGTCTGCACCCCCACCTGCCCCACTTCCTTGGTGCTCAGCACAAATAGGGAAAGGGTTTCTTTTTTTTTTAATATCTATTAATTTTTGTATACATTTACTTCAAGTTCAATTTTCCCTTCAAATGTATGTCTTCAGGATTCTTTTTTAAAGATATTGAGATATAGTTGATGAACGGCATTCTTGCCTTGAGAACCCCAGTAACAGTATGAAAAGGCAAAAGATATGACACCAAAAGATGAATCCCCCAGGTCAGCAGGTGTCCAATATGCTACAGGAGAAGAGCAGAGAAGTAGCTCCGGAAGGAATGAAGAGGCTGAGCCAAAGCCTAAATGATACCCAGTTGTAGATGTGTCTGGTGGTGAAAGTAAAGTCCAATGTTATAAAGAACAATATTGCATAGGGACCTGGAATATTAGGTCCATGAATCAAGGCAAATTGGAAATGGTCAAACAGGAGATGGCAAGAGTGAACATCAACATTTTCGGAATTAGTGAACTAAAATGGATGGGAATGGGTGATTTTAATTCAGGTGATCATTGTATCTACTACTGTGGGCAAGAATCCCTTAGAAGAAATGGAGTAGCCATCATAGTCAAGACTCCAAAATGCAGTACTTGGGTGCAGCCTTAAATGTGACAGAAAGATATCAGTTCATCCCCAAGGCAAAACATTCAACATCAGAGTAATCCAAGTCTATGCCCCAACCACTAATGCTGAAGAAACTGAAGTTGAATGGTTCTATGAAGACCTACAAGACCTTCTAGAACTAACATTGAAAAAAAAGATATCCTTTTCATCATAGGAGACTGGGATGCAAAAGTAGCAAGTCAAGAGATACCTGGAGTAACAGGCAAATTTGGCCTTCAAGTATAAAATAAGCAGGGCAAAGTCTAACACGGTTTTGGGAAGAGAACACGCTGGTCATAGCAAACACCCTCCTCCAACAACACAGGAGAAGATTCTACACATGGACATCATGAGATGGCCAATATTGAAATCAGATTGATTATATTCTTTGCAGCCAAAAATGGAGAAGCTCTATACAGTCAGCAAAAACAAGACTGGGAGCTGACTGTGGCTGAGATCTTGAATTCCTTATTGAAAAATTCAGACTTAAATTAAAGAAAGTAGGGAAAACTGGTCGGTCAATCAGGTATGACCTAAATCAAATTCCTTATGATAATACAGTGGAAGTGACAGATAAATTCAAGGGATGAGCTCTGATAGAGTGCCAGAAGAACTAGGGATGGAGGTTTGTAACGTTGTATGGGAGGCTGTGATCAAAACCATCCCCAAGAAAAAGAAAGGCAAAATGATTGTCTGAGGAGCCCTTTCAAATAGCTGAGAAAAGAAGAGAAGGGAAAGGCAAAGGAGAAAAGGAAAGATATACCCATCTGAACGCAGAGTTCCAAAGAATAGCAAAGAGAGGTAAGAAAACCTTAACTGATCAATGCAAAGAAATAGAGGAAAACAACAGAGTGGGAAAGACTAGAGATCACTTCAAGAAAATTAGAGATACCAAGGGAATATTTCATGCAAAGAGGGGCACAATAAAGGACAGAAATGGTATGGATCTAACAGAAGCAGAAGATATAAAGAAGAGGTGGCAATAATACACAGAAAAACTATATTAAAAAGGTCTTAATGACCCAGATATCCATGGTGGTGTGATCACTCACCTAAACACAGACATCCTGGAGTATCAAGTCAAGTGGGCCTTAGAAAGCGTCACTACGAACAAAGCTAGTGGAGGTGATGGAATTCCAGTTGAGCTATTTCAAATCCTAAAAGATGATGCTGTGAAAGCGCTGCACTCAATATGCCAACAAATTTGGAAAACTCAGTAGTGGTCACAGGACTGGAAAAAGCCAGTTTTCATTCCAATCTGAAAGAAGAATAATGCCAAAGAATGTTCAGACTACTGCACAATTGCACTCATTTCACATGCTAGAAAGTTAATGCTCAAAATCCTTCAAGCTGGGCTTCAACAGTGTGAGAACTGAGAACTTCCAGATGTTCAAGCTGGTTTTAGAAAAGACAGGAACCAGAGATCAAACTGCCAACATCCACTGGATCACAGAAAAGGCAAGAGAACTCCAGAAAAACATCTACTTCTGCTTCAATGACTATGTTAAAGATTTTGACTATGTAGATCACAACACACTGTGGAAAATTCTTAAGTAGACAGGAATATCAGACCACTTTACCTGCCTCCTGAGAAACCAGGACAAGAAGCAACAGTTAGAACCAGACATGGAACAATGGACTGGTTCAAAATTGGGAAAGGGGTACATCAAGGCTGTCACCCTGCTTATTTAACTTATATGCAGGGTACATCACGGGAAATGCCAGGCTGGATGAAACTCAGCTGGAATCAAGATTGCCGGGAGAAATATCAACAACCTCAGATATGCAGATGACACCACCCCAATGGCAGAAAGCAAAGAGGAACTGAAGAGCCTCTTGATGAAGGTGAAAGAGGAGAGTGAAAAATCTGGCTTAAAACTCAACATTCAAAAAACTAAGATCATGGCATCCAGTCCCATCACTTCACTGCAAATAGACGGGAAAACAATGGCAATAGTGACAGACTTTATTTTCTTGGGCTCCAAATTCACTGTGGATGGTGACTGCAGCCACGAAATTAAAAGATGCTTGCTTCTTGGAAAAACGCTATGACAAAACTTGACAGCGTATTAAAAAACAGAGACATCACTTGGCCAACAAAGGTCTGTATGGTCAAAGCTATGGTCTTTCCAGCAGTCATGTACAGATGTGAGAGTTGGACCATAAAGAGGGCTGAGCGACGAAGAACTGATGCTTTTGAGCTGTGGTGCTGGAGAAGACTCTGGAGAGTCCCTTGAACAGCAAGGAGATTAAACCAATCAATCCTAAAGGAAATCAACCCTGAATATTAATTTGAAAGGTTGATGCTGAAGCTGAAGTTCCAATACTTTGGCCACCTGAGGCAAACAGGGAAAAGACCTTGATGCTGGGAAAGATTGAAGGCTGGAGGAGAAAAGGAAGACAGAGGATGAGATGGTTGGATGGCATCGCTGATTGAGTGGACAAGAGTTGGAGCAAACTCCAGCAGACAGTGAAGGACAGGGAAACCTGGTGTGCTGCAGCCCATAGGATCGCAAAGAGTGGGACAGGACTGAGCGACTGAACAACAAGGACAGCACTGAACCCATGCGCCTAGAGCCTGTGGTCTGCAGCGAGAAGCCTGTACGCCACAACCGGAGAGGAGCCCACACACAGCAACGAAGACCCAGAGCAACCAAAAAAAATTTTTTTCTAATAAACACATATTTTAAAAATTTGCCTAAAATAAGAAATGTTGATATTAACATAACAGTATTGTTTCTTTTTTTCCTTTATAATACAATGAGCGTTCATGTACTTTAAATTTTTTAAATTAATTAATGTATTTGACTGTGCTAGGTCTTAGCTGGGGCATGCCAGATAGTCTATCTTCCTTGTGGCATGCTGGATCTCTAGTTGCAGCCTGCAAGCTCTTAGTTGTGGCCTGTGGGATCTAGTTTCCCAAACAGGGATTGAACCCAGGCCCCTGCATTGGGAGTTAGCCACTAGACCACCAGGAAAATCCCTCCAGGATTGTTTCTAGGTAACAGAAAGTTCAGGTGGGATTGGTGATTGAACTATAAGAGAAATTATCATTGCCCAGAGATGGAGGCAGTGACTAGGGGAAACTGGTGTCTAATATTTTGTGGACAGAGTAACTGTGTCCACAAAAGTATGATGATGGTTGCCTCCTGTTGTCAGGGTGTCGTGATCACTGTCACTCAGATTTAAATATGGGTTGTATTGGGCTTCCCTTATAGCTCAGTTGGTAAACAATCTGCCTGCAATGCAGGAGATCCAGGTTTGATTCCTGGGTCAGGGAGATCCCCTGGAGAAGGAAATGGCAACCGACTCCAGTATTCTTGCCTGGGAAATCCCATGGATAGAAGAGCCTGGCACGCTACAGTCTATGAAGTCTCAAGAGTTGGACATGACTTAGCAACTAAATCAATCAATCATGGATGCTGAGGAGCAAAGACGTGGGCTATGCTGGGTCAAGTGCATTGTCTCCTGATCGCTTATCTAGACCATCGTCTCCACTGCAGGGTCTGGAAATCTGAAAACCATGGTCCCTGACTCTCTTGCCCTTCTACCTGTGAGGTTCTGGTGATGATGGGAGGCAATGGAGGGAGACTGGAATGGGGAGACAGGAAAAGGCTTTTCAGGAGTAGGGGCACTGGGAGCAGCTCTCCAAGGAGCAGTGGTGGTGGTTCTTGTAACACTGTTGCTCTTTGCTTCCTGCAGGCATTAATCTGTAAGTAGCTTTAACCTCCACTCTGTCCCTATAGCAATCCAACCCCTTTATCACCAATGCTCTGTGCTCAAGCCTCTCTGTTTCAAATATTTACAGTGCTTTCCATTTTGCCCATTGGACAGACAAAGGTCTCATTCTGTTGTTTGCTTTTTGTGCTCAGCTCTTTGATTTGAAGTCAGATCCGTCTTGTAGCATCTACATCAGGTCTGGTTGCCTCTAACTGCTACGTGGTGCTTCGTGGGGTGTACATGGACCACACTGGACCCATCTCCTTATCCAGCATGGACACCTAGATTGCACCCACCAACATGCTATGATACATATTTTAACACATGTTTCCTTTTTAGACCTGTGTGAGAATTTATCAGCAATTAAATTATATACCCAGGATTGAAATTGCTTTGTCATAGGTCAAAGGTCTCTGCTACTTTTGACCAAGCATTATAGGATCATGATCTTGAGTAGCACACTTCCCTCAAAATATTAGATAATGCTACAGATGTTGCTGTTTAGTTGCTAAGTTGTGTCTGACTCTTTGTGACCCCATGGACTGTAGCCCACCGGGCTCCTCTGTCCATGGAATTTCCCAAGCAAGAATACTGGAGTGGGTTGCCATTCCCTTCTCCAGGGGCTCTTCCCGATCCAGGGATTGAACCCAGGTTTCCTGCATTGGAGGCAGATTCTTTACCATCGGAGCCACCAGGAAATTGTTACCTGTGAGATGTTGCCTATCAGTTACCTAAACTGAGTCGTTTAGTGGAAGGGCCCTGGAATTTTCTGCATTTGGAGTCTGAGATCCAGGCTAGCTGGGGAGGAGGCAATGTCCCGCAGAAGACAGACATGCTAGGCTGTGGCTCTGAAGACTTAATGGGGAGGCCCCACTGCAGACCTTGGTGTGGGAGAAAAGAGCCAGTGTGACCTGTGAGAGTGGATGATTTCTCAGGAAGAGATTACAATGGAAGGGGGAAAAGGAAAATATCAAGGGCAGAGACTTGGAAGGGGGAAGGGGAACCCAAGGAGAAGTGGTCAGAGATAGTGCAGGAAGGGGGGAAGTAACCCCAGCTGAAGAGGAGGCCTGACCTGCACAGGAAAGGGGCCGACTCCCTGCTCTGGAAGCCCGGTGCTCTGAGAGTGCCATACACCATATAGACACGAGGTGGCGCTGTGGCCCATTCTAACAGCCAGTCCTCTTAGTGTCAGGGTTTTCTCCTTATTGGGCTTCCCAGGTGGTGCAGTGGTAAAGAATTCACCTGCCAGGCAGGACACTCGGGTTCAACTCCTGGGTTGAGAGGATCACCCGGAGAAGGAAAATGGAAACCCACTCCAGTCTTCTTACCTGAAAAATTCCATGGACAGAAGAGCCTGGGAGGCTACTGTCCATGGTGTCACAAAGAGTTGGATGCAACTGAGCAAGCACGCACAATTTCTTCCAGGCTACAGTCCATAGAGTTGCAAAGCATTGGACATGACTGAGTGACTAACACTTTCAAAGAGAAATTAATGTGTGTTGCCCTCCCCACAACCCTCCCTCCGCACGCCCTCTTTTTTGTTGTTCAGTTGCTCAGCCATGTCCGACTGCAGCACGCCAGGCTTCCCTGTCTGTCACCAGTTCCCGGAGCTTGCTCAAACTCATGTCCATTGAGTCAGTGATGCCATCCAACCATCTCATTCTCTGCTGTCCCCTTCTCCTGCCTTCAATCTTTCCCAGCATCAGGGTCTTTTCCAGTGAGTCAGTTCTTCCCATCAGGTGGCCAAAGTATTGGAGCTTCAGATTCAGCATCAGTACTTCCAATGAATATTCAGGACTGATTTCCTTTAGGATTGTCTGGTTTGATCTTCTTGCAGTACAAGGAACTCTCAAGAGTTTCCTCCAACACCACAGTTCAAAAACATCAATTCTTCGGTGCTCAGCCTTCTTTACGGTCCAACTCTCACATCCACACATGATGACTGGAAAAACCATAGGTTTGACTAGACAGACCTTTGTCAGCAATGTTTCTGCTTTTTAATATGCTGTCTAGGTTGGTCACAGCTTTTCTTCCAAGGAGCAAGTGTCTTTTAATTTCATGGCTGCAGTCACCATCTGCTGTGATTTTCGAGCCCAAGAAAATAAAGTTTGTCACTGTTTCCATTGTTTCCCCATCTATTTGCCATGAAATGATGGGACCAGATGCCATGATTTTAGTTTTTTGAATGTTGAGTTTTAACCAGATTTTTCACTCTCCTCTTTCACTCTCATCAAGAGGCTCTTCAGTTCCTCTTTGCTTTCTGCCTAAGGGTGGTGTCATCTGCATATCTGAGGTCATTGATATTTCTCCCAGAAATCTCGATTCCAGCTTGTGCTTCATCTAGACTGACATTTCGCATGATGTACTCTGCATATAAGTTAAATAAGCAGGGTGACAATATACAGCCTTGACGTACTCCTTTCTCAATTTGGAACCAGTCTTGTTCCATGTCCGGTTCTAACTGTTGATTCTTGACTTGCCTTCAGGTTTCTCAGGAGGCAGGTAAAGTGGTCTGGTATTCCCATCTATTTAAGAATTTTCCACAGTGTGTTGTGATCCACACAGTCAAAGTCTTTAGCATAGTCAATGAAGCAGATGTTTTTCTGGAGTTCTCTTGCTTTCTCTGTGATCCAATTGGTGTTGGCAATTTGATCTCTGGCTCCTCTGCCTTTTCTAAATCCAGCCTGTACATCTTTAACAGATGAGAAACCCAGACAGGGATGTAGTTTGTCCCAAAGCACACAGAGGTGTCGTGGCTGAAGTAGGGCGGAGTTACTCAACAGGCCGAGCTCTCCAGCAACACGCACTTTTCAGTCTTGCCAGCAGTGAAATCACCTTTCTTGGTTATTCCCATCCTTTCTGTTTCAGGGTTCCCCACCCGCCCCACCTCCATTATCCTTCCACCTGCAGCCAGCCTCTAAGATACGTTTCAGTATAAACTGAATCAGGTTGAACACACCACGAACAGCCTCTGGTGGTTCCATCTTACCCTAATATTCATCTTACTGTGGCCAACAGGGCTTCCTGCCTCTGGAGGCTTGACTCTGAGTCTATCTATGCTTGCCTTGTGGGTTTGCTTTGATAAAGCTGGTGGTGCGGTGCCGCCTCCATCAGTCCATTTGCTCTGTTTCCCGGCTCTTCTCCTCTCCCCCACTGACCCCTTTGGTCTCAGGCTGACCCCCTGGGCATCCCCTGCCTTCTCCACAATGCCCTCTCCTCTGCTCTACTGCCTGTGTGGTCATGTCAGGTCTTTAATGTTTCCTTCCCCTCTAGACTCAGCAGTGGGGTGGGAAGCCAGGGTCCATTCTGTCTGCAGCCTGTCCATAGGGTCCAGCCATGGTTCTAGGAAGGCTGTTCCACTAAGGATGACTGTGCTGGCAGGGCAGCAATGGCCAGCACCAGGTGTCACAGGACAGGGTCGTCGGGGGCCAGGCCACTGAGTACTAAGATACAGCCAAGAACATCTGTTTGGAACCACAAGCAGAGCATCAGCTGTTTTCAGCATTTGAACAAACGGTGTTCAGTACAGAACAGTCTGCCAGAAGGGTTAGCCAGAGCCACAGAACCAAGTCCGCAGAAGGACCCCTCACTGTTGCTCTCACCTTTGTATTCCAGGAGCTGGTATACTTCAGTGTGTGTGTAAAAAAAAAAAAACAAAAAAACAAAAAACTGAAACTTCGTTTCAATTCCAAGTTTTGGAGAATGTGGGGCTGCATCTGGAGCAGGTAGGAGTCAACATGGTCTTTGTTCTGACTTGGTCAGACCCTCTCCCAGAGATGGAGACGGCAGACCCTTGAGCCAGACAATGACAATAATGTGAAAGCATGCCATTGCTTGTGGACATACCAACTTTGGTCTGTTGGCCCATACAATCAACACTTCAAAATATTTCCCTCTTCTTTCTCTCATATGAGGCTGGGAACTTTCCTGGTGGTCCAGTGGTTAAGAATCTGGCTTCCAATGCAGGGGATGCAGGTTTGATCCCTTGTCAGGGAACTAACATCCCACATGCCTCAGAGCAAATAAGCCTGAATGCCACAACTAGAGAAATCCCACACACTGCAACCAGGACCCAGTGTAGCATCGTCCCTCCCCCTGCCACCAAAAAAATAAAAGAGCTGTACCAATGGGTGTTAATAGAGGTTTTAGATTTCCTCAGTGCATAAGCCAGACAGCTGCAGGGTTACTGCAACACAAGCTTGTTATGCAAAGGAGGTCATACACAGAGACTTCAAAAAGGCTAAGGAAATGAAATATGATCTAAATTAGCTTTTCTTCTGTTTCATATCTCAGTGCTAAATTATATTTAACATTGGTTTTTATTTTTCCAGAAGTATCCAAAATTGGACAACAGAAATCAGATAGTCTTTTGTTTCTGCAGGAAGTTTTGACATTTGACAAACAGAAACAAGTCTGTGGTTTTTAAATCTGGCTCCCCGCTGCAGGCCAGAAATGCCTCAGTTGTCAGCTCAATTCTGCCAACTTCCTGAAGAGGAAGGATTCTTTCTAGTTGGAGAGACGCTAAATCAATGTTCAGTACAGGATGTGAACAGGGGGTGGGGTGGGCAGAGGAAAGGGAAGACAGGAAGAAAATCAGTATTAGCTCTTTATAGAGAAAGGTTTGGGGGAAATTGTGGAAAGACTTTGAAGCAGCTGCAGGCTGAGATGCAAGGGTCAGGAGAACCCTTTCTGAAAGCTACTCCAAATGTCTTGGCATCAATACTTTGTGTGTGTGTGTGTGTGTATGCTTAGTCGCTCAGTTGTATCCAACTCTTTGTGACCCCATGGACTCTTGCCCACTGGGCTCCTCTGTCCATGGAATTTTCCAGATAAGCTACTAGAGCCAGTTGCCATTTCCTATTCCAGGGGATCTTCCCAACCCAGGGATCGAACCCGAATCTCTTGCATCTCCTACACTGGCAGGCAGACTCTTAACCACTACACCACCTGGGAAGCCCCATAAATACTTTTTAAGAAACAAAAAATAGGTCACTAGGAATAAGTATATAAAACAATGAGTATGGTGATTATACTGTTTAAAGTCAAAATCAGGATATTTGACCTGCTAATTGGACAGTGTAATTGGAACTGAGACTGACCACCCCTTCCAGATGGGGGCTCCAGGCCGGCATGCATGAACCGGAAATGTTTGGCTGTAGAGCAAAAGGTCGACCAGATGGTTTCCTGTTCCTGATTAGGCTTCCAGATCATGTATGGTGGTGGTGTTGAGATAGCAGGAGAGGTTAGTAACAGGACAGAGGGTCTGTCCTTCTGACTTCTCCTCAGCTCACCCCTCAGGACCACAGTGCACACTGTGTCCCTAAAATTTAGGTCAAATTTGCTAAGAAAAGTGACATAAATGAGCCATAGGCAAGACAGGGAGGAAAAGACCACTGCTGGGACATTACCCTCAATCTTTTGTTTAGGACAAGGCTTTTGATTTACACTGGAATCTACAGTTTTGCTTGTTTGGAGTATGTGTATGCATGTGTAATCTGAATCTCACTCACTCTTTATACTGGAAGAGGAAGCAGCTCCAGAACAAGACCTGAGTCAGAAGGCAGGTTGTTTTTGGCCGCCCCTCATGACTTGTGGGATTTTAGTTCCCTGATCAGGGATTGAGCCTGGGCCCCAGCAGTAAAAGCGCTGAGTCCTAACCACTGGACAAACAGGGAATTCCTGTGTCCACTATTATTTTAAAGACTGCCCAGTTCAAAATGCATCATATCTTTCACAATTTTCTTTTTTGTATATATTTATTCATTTGTCTGCCTCCAGTCTTACTTATGACATGCCGGATCATCATTATGTCATGAAGGATCTTTCACTGCAGTGCAGGGACTCTCTAGTTGTGGTGTGTGGACTCAGTAATTTAAAACTTGTGGTGTGTGGACTCAGTAATTTAAAACTTGCAGATTTAGTTGCCCCACAGCATGTGGGATCTCAGTTCCCCAACCAGGAATCGAACCCAAGTTCCCTGCCTTCCAAGGCAGACTCTGAACCACTGGACCACCAGAAGTCCCCATTATCTTTTTTTTTTCTATCATCTTTTAAAAATAATCTTTATCGAGTAAACCATGTATATATATATATATATATATATATATATATATATATTTTAAAGAGAAATGTGTAGGTAAAATAGAGATGTATTATCTTGGTTTTCCAATTTCCATATAATAAACTCACTAAGACTGCCTTAAATGCAAAACATAGAACCTCTGATTCAGGAATTCCTGTTAAGAGTCAGAAACCCCAACCCACACTGCGATACATACCTCTTGGTGGGTCTTTGAAAAGGTAAGGTACACAGGTCAAACTTCTATTTTAGAAACTTCTGCAATAAATTGGTTTTCAAAAACATATGGACATGATACAGCCATTAAACAGACTAATAAGCTTTTACACGTTCTTTAAAATATCATTTAAATCGTTAGGATAATTATATAAAGAAAAAGTGGTATTACAGAACTCATGTCCAGCTGTTCGATGCTCAAAAATCAATATATGAGGACTTCCCTGGTGGTTCAGTAGATAAGAATCATTTGAATCAGTTCTAATGAGATGGATGAAACTGGAGCCCATTATACAGAGTGAAGTAAGCCAGAAAGATAAAGATCATTACAGCATACTAACACATATATATGGAATTTAGAAAGATGGTAATGATAACCCTATATGCAAAACAGAAAAAGAGACACAGATGTACAGAACAGACTTTTGGACTCTGTGGGAGAAGGCGAGGGTGGGATGTTTCGAGAGAACAGCATGTATATTATCTATGGTGAAACAGACCATTGGCCCAGGAGGGATGCATGAGACAGGTGCTCGGGCCAGGTGCACTGGGAGGACCCAGGGGAATCGGGTGGGGCGGGGGGGAGGTGGGAGGGGGGATCGGGATGGGGAATACATGTAACTCCATGGCTGATTCATGTCAATGTATGACAAAACCCACTGCAATGTTGCGAAGTAATTAGCCTCCAACTAATAAAAATAATTGAAAAAAAAAAAGAATCAGCTTACCAATGCAGGGGACATGGGTTCAATTCCTGATCTGGGAAGATTCCGCATGCCACAGGGTAACTAACCTGTGCTCCACAACTACCGAACCTGTGCTCCAAAACAAGAGCAGCCACCACAGTGAGAAGTCCGAGCACCCCAACAAAGAGCAGCCCTTGCTCACCACAACTAGAGAAAGTTCAAGAACAGCAACAAAGACCCAGCATAGCCAAAAATAGATATTTTAAAAAATCTATAGGCAAGACAGAGACAAGTGTTGGTAGAAAGGAAAGTTACTTTTAATTAGAATGCCAGCCATCTGGGGAGATGTTGGACTCAATGCCACCCCTCAAACCATCTCCAAAGGTTATGCTCGGCCATGAAAGTTTTTGAAGGGAAAAAGGGGAAGTAATCTCAGTTAATCATTGAGACAGGGGGTCAGAGTCCTCGCCATCCCCCTTGTTCAGGCTTGCCGACTTCTTGTGATTTTTCTTTAGGTGCTCTCTTGTTCACACAGTCTGTTCTCAAGATTACTAAGCAGGAAAGGAGGGACACTATCTGGTCATCTGTAAATTATTAGCACTTATTCTTCATTTCTGCTTCTTTGATCAACAGAAAGGCAAGGTATTATTGTGTGATCAAAAGATCTGAAAGGTGTGTGAGGGCTTGAAGTGAGTAGAGCATGGGTGGTGCCTGGTTTAAAGTTAGTAACAAGGGACCTCTGCAGAGAGCTCTTTCCTGCCCAAAGTGCTTACTGTGACCGCATTTATTTATTGCATTAACCACCTGTATTTCCCTTCCTCTTAGCATAAAAGACTTCCTTAACCCAGCTTATAGACCCAAGAGTTCACCGTTAACAATCTTAAACCATCAGCCGACTGTCTTCAAATTCCATCAAAGATATCAAATAAGTTCAAACATATTTGGACTTCTCTGTGGCCACCAGACAGTGCAGGGGACATCGGTTCAATTCCTGGTCTGGGAAGAGTCCACGTGCCTCAGAACACTAAACTCGTGCCCAGCAACTACTGCGCCTGTGCTCTAGAGCCCTCATGTTGCAACTGCTGAAGCCCAAGTGCCTAGAACGCCACAAGAGAAGCCACCACAATGAGAAGCCTGAGCACCCCAGTAAAGAGTAGCCCTCGCTAGCTGTAGCTAGAGAAAGCCCATGCGCAGCAATGAAGATCCAGTGCAGCCATAAGGAAGAAAGAAAAATCTTAAAACATCAAACATATTTATTTAATGCCTACAATAGGCAAGGTCTTCTTGTGGGTGCTATGGTTTAGTCACTAAGTCATGTCCGACTCTTGCGACCCCATGGACTGTAACCTGCCAGACTCTTCTGCCCATGCGATTCTCCAGGCAAGAATACTGGAGTGGATTGCCATTTCCTTCTCCAGGGAATCTTCCCAACCCAGGAACTGAACCTCGGTCTCTTGCACTGCAGGCAGATTCTTTACTGACTGAGCTATGAGGGAAGCCCATTGAGCTATGTGGGTGCTAGAGATGAAATAAAATATAAAATTCTGTCACTAGAGAGTTTATAGCTTAGTTCCAGATGTACTCTCAAATTCTCATTGCTTTAGGACTGATAGTCAATTTCTTCCCACCCCAAATGAGTTATCCTGAGACGATATATGGGTATGTTAAATGAAACTACTTTTGAGTTTGATTTTAGTCATTAATTGCTCTTATCTGCACATTTTGTCTCTGCTAATTTATTACCATCTGATAATTTAGAGAGGTATTTCATATCAAGGACCTAACCAACATTTTATGGGCTTCCCAGATGGCTCAGTGATAAAAACAATCTGCCTGCCAATGCCGGAGACTCGGGTTCCATACCTGGGTTGGGAAGATCCCCTGGAGAAGGAAATGGCAACCCACTCCAGTGTTCTTGCCTGGGAAATTCCATGGACAGAGTAGCCTGGTAGGCTGCAGTCCATGGGGTCTCGAAGAGTCAGACACAACTGAGTGACTTCACTTTCACTTTTCACTTTCATGCATTGGGGAAGGCAATGGCAACCCACTCCAGTGTTCTTGCCTGGAGAATCCCAGGGACAGTGGAGCCTGGTGGGCTGCCGTCTATGGGGTCGCACAGAGTCAGACACGACTGAAGCGACTTAGCAGCAGCAGCAGCAGCAAGGCTTGCAGGATCTTAGTTTCTGACCAAGGACTGAACCACCACCCTTGGCAGTGAAAGTTCAGAGTCCTAACCACTGGACCGCCAGGGAATTCCCTCTTTGTCTTTAAAACCGATTTTCTTGAAACTGATTTTCTTCGCTAAATATATATATTTATAAATTATATATGTGTGTGTGTGTGTTGGTTGTAGGTAAATACAGATAAATTCCCTGTTCTGTGAACACAAAAACAGGCTAGAATGGCCTTGGGATGTAGGAAAGAAGAGAAATAGACTGAGAAATTTGGGTCAGGGTGTCTGGCCCTCCAGGGAAGGGCAGGTAGTGCATTATGTCCTCAGTCCCTTCCCCTGGTGGTCTACTTTAGTTCAAGAGCTGAGCATGTGGTCCATCTTGAGGGTCAGCATCTGGGAAGTGGGTGTCGGTCCCACAGGCAGCTACCCGGGGACCTTCATTTGTTATTGTTGTTGTTTGGTCACTAAGTCGTGTCTGACTCTTTGCGATACCATATACTGCAGCTTGCCAGGCTTCCCTGTCCTTTACCATCACCCGGAGTTTGCTCAAACTCATGTCCATGGAGTTGGTGATGCCATCCAACAATCTCATTCTCTGCTGCCCCCTTCTCCTCCTGCCCCCAATCCCTCCCAGCATCAGGGTCTTTTCCAATGAGTCGGCTCTTTTCATCAGGTGGTCAAAGTATTGGAGCTTCAGCTTCAGCGTTAGTTCTTCTAATGAATATTCAGGGTTGATTTCCTGTAGGATTGACTGGTTTGATCTCCTAGCAGTCCAAGGAACTCTTAAGAAGTCCGTGGCTTGTCAGGAACTGGGCTGCACACAGGAGGTGAGTGGAGGGCGATTGAGGAAAGCTTCATCTATATTTATGGCTGCTCCCCATCATGTGCATCCCCCTGATCCGTAGAAAAATTGCCTTCCACGAAATCAGCCCCTGGTGCCTAAAAGGTTGGGGACCACTGATTTAGATCACGTGACGCCTGCTAGAAATGAAACGCTGAGCTGCATGGGCCCAGGGCTGACATTCGCTGAAATGAAAGCTGGCAAGTGCTGGACTGATTGCTTCCCAATGCCTGTGGAAGGCAGGGGCACAGGAGACCACACACACCCATGAGGTGGTGCACACAACACTGGGAAAGCTGTCCAGTGTTAGGCCCTAGCTGCTTCTTGTCTTCTTAAACAAACATCTGGGCTTCTCTAGTTTCCCAGGTGGCTCAGAGGTAAAGAATCCACTTGCCATTGCAGGAGACACAGGAGATGTGGGTTCAATCCCTGGGTTGGGAAGATTCCCTGAAGAAATGGCAACCCACTCCAGTCTTCTTGCCTGGAGAATTCCATGGACAGAGGAGCCTGGCGGCTACAGTCCATGGGGTCTTCTCTAAGTAGCCCCTGAGCATGAGGGGGTGGAGATGCGTGGTGCAGGCCTGGACTGACCTGAATCACAGGAGACGCTGACCATCTTCCTGAGTCTCAATATTCAAAGCTAAGTCTCACCATTAAATATATATATATATTTATATATATATAAATATATATATATATATATATTTGGCTGTTGCTGGGTCTTTGCAGTATCGCAGGCTTTTCTCTAGCTGAGGCGAGTGGGGGCTACTCCATCATTGCAGTGCTCAGGCTTCTCATTGCAGTAGCTTCCCTTATGGGCTCTAGGCGTGTGGGTTTCAGTAGCTGCAGTGCTCTGGGCTCTAGAGTTGTGGAACACGGGCTTACTTGCTCCAAGGCATGTGGCATCTTCCTGGACCCAGGACCAAACCTATGTCTCCTTCATTGGCAGCTGCATTCTTAACCATGGAGCCACAGGGAAGCCCTTAAGTCTCACCATTTAATGGGTGAGATGTGTCTTAAAGAGTAGAAAGCAAAATCCATAGAAAAATTTTAAGAAAAGACATAAAATCAGAGAAATGCTATTTAGCTACTCGGGCCCTTCTGAGCTTGGCCCCAGGCCCCTGGAGATCCGAGGGACTTGTTCAGGGCTATGACCCAGCTCTTTGCCCTGCCCAGGCATAGGAGCTGGCAGATGTGGGAGCCACTGGCCTTGTCTGGGGGTCAGAGCTGCACCAGGGCCGTGGGTGACATAAGAATTGCAGGGGGAGGAGGCAGCGGTACCTAGGGAGCTGGAGAAGAGACACAGGGGGAGCGGGAGGTCCCTTCATCCCCCCTCTACTGTCCCTACAGGGAGGTCCTGCCTGGTAGCAGCATCCAAGAAGGACATTTTACTACACTTATAAACTTCTTTTAAAAAAAAAAAAAAAACACTCAAATTAACTAGCTCGTAAGAGTTCCTCAAAAGCTTTTATTCTTTTTTTTTGACCGGCACACTGCCTGGTACACACTGCCAAGTAGGCATTCAAAAAAAAAAAATTTTTTTTAAAATAGGCAATTTATAACACTGGGAAGATTTCATTTCAGTGTTTCCGAAAACATTCCTAGAAAGAGTTTACTCCCCTACAACTCCGGAGAATAGAGGTTTTGTGCTAATTTTTATAAGCCACCTCAGAGAAGACAGTGGAATAAATTGGATAAACACTTAAGTGTTTGGAAGGGCAAGTTAAAAATTCCCAGAAATCTAAGAGTTGTCCTAATTGCGGGGAAGATCGTGGCTTCTGCCACCCAGGGCAGCTTTGCAGCAGTACTCAGAGGACACAGAAAGAGTCTCAGTGTCCCTCCCTGACCAGAGGCCTCCAGGATATTTCTCCTGCTTGCTTCCTCTAAGACTTCCAGTGGAAGGCAGATCAAGAGAGAGGGACCGTGAATTCTCCAAGTGGCCCAGGCCTCACACACTAGCTTGGCCCAACCAGTGGTTTAACTACCGAGCATGTCACCCTGAAAGGGCGTGCGACATTCGTCCCACCAAACAGACTAACAGAGAACCAGAATCAGGCATCCAGGACTGTCATCAAAGGAGTCACCTCCCTTCTTCCACTTAATGACCTGGGATTCTGTGTGCAGTAGACAGGAACAGAGCTTTTACAAATTAAATAACTTCCTTACCATACAATAAAACATCATGACATACAATTCTCTTTGGGAAATCTTTCCCATTCTCAAAATTAACTTACAAAATTTTGTGCAAAAACACTGGCCTCAAATAAATAGGGGGGAAAAGTGGGAAAAGCAGAACTTTTGTGGTTGCTTTTGTTTTTTAAATTAAAAGTTAAAAAACACTGGCTGCACTTCAAAGTACTTGCAGAACGAGATTCATCAAGAAGGCTGTGAAAAACAGCCCTCTGGGTCAGAGCTGCATTTTTTTCTTTTTTGGCTGTGCCTCACAGTATGTGGGATCTTAGTTCCCAGAATGGGGATTGAACCTGGGCCCCCAGCATTGGAAGCATGGAGTCTTAACCACTGGATGGCCAGGGAAGTCCCCCAGAGCTGCATTTTCAAGTGAGGTTTTTTGGGTTCAAAATTCACTATAGATGCCTCCACTGAGATCTCTCACCACGCCCTCTCGGACCAGCTTCAGGAGGAAACTGGTCTCTGTCGTCACATTGTGCATGGTCTGAAAGTTCATGGCAGCCATGCAGAGATTGTCGAAGTAGTGCAAAGGGGTTCTGGGTTGGTTGAGGGCGTAGCTAAAGCCCGCCAAACTGACTTCATCGCACAGATGCGTGGCTAAGACGACGGCAATGACACCAATTGTGGGGACGTTCTGCAAAGGAGAAGAGACAAAGAGAAAAGGTCTTAGCACAGTCACTGCTTTCCAGGTTCGCTACATGCTATGCAAAGTAACGCAAATATGTACTTGGGACTGCAACTTGATACATCACACCATTTTATGTATCACCCAATTCTAAAGTCTGACCTGCCATCCAAGTCAGGAATCTGGACTCTAAAACATGGTCTGTGATGTGAATTCTTTTTTCTTTTCTAAAGTATTTGTTTATTTATTTGGCTGCACGAGGTCTTTGTTGCAGCATGTAGGATCTAGCTCCCTGACCAGGGATTGAACCTGGATCCCCTGCATTAGGAGCATGGAGTCTTAACCACTGGACCCCCAAGGAAGTCCCAATGTAAATTCTTTGAACATATGAGCAAAAGGCAGCCTGGCGGGTCCTTTAAGCACCAAGCTAAAAGGTATTCTTTCTAAAACCTTCACCCACCAGCCCTGCAAAGGATGCCCATAATGGCAAATCAAACTCATGTCCTCTCTCACATGACAAAAGTTCACAAGGGCTGCTCTGGGATAAGTGGCCATAGCCCTTCTTGGGACATGGATTTTGGAGCCCACCCTGTCCTGACTGGCTCCTGGCTCCATACAGCCTCTGCCTGAGAACAGAGGGGACTCAGAACCTGCCCTGTGAAGGTTTTGTTCACCCCTTACCTGCAGGTTAAGGCCCTCATCTGTTTTCCTGGCAAATAACGTCCCTAGGTCACTTTCACATGTCCTGTTGCTCAGTCAATTTCTGCTTACTCTCTGATCAAGCAAGTACATTTTTAACCTCAAATTATGGGCTTTCATATTTGGGTTTTTTCCCCCTCAAATGTACCCTTACTGACTTTGGGCTAGAATGCCAAATGTCCAATTCTGAATTCTGACTGTATCGCAGTTCCCTCTTCATGTCTGACATCTTGCCGCTAGTACGCCTAGAAGCATGCTCTCTGAATTTCCAATGCAGTTTGTAGATAAAGATAACACACAGGGTGGCCGACAGGAACATAGAGAGACCTCCTGGAGGCTACTGCCCATCTACTACTTGATATTCTTTTGCATCTACTAACACATTCATCTGAGCTGAGTCTGTGGCTTCTACAAGCAACTGTCCTTTTCTGTCAACTAGGACAACAGGGAACCCTTCAGAGTTCATAAATGAAGGTGGGATTAGGAAACATCCAGGGAGCCCCAGCATTCGGTAAAAACTGCTTCCTGATGCCCAGGGTGCCGTGTCTACCTCTCAAGTCAGCCTCCCTTATTATGAAGGAACTCAACAGTCATTTTGCAGGTTTGCAAACAGAAACCAAGGGAAATTGATCCATAGAAAGCCTGTCTGTGGCTTGGGCTTAGGACTCTCAGGTGGTGTCCCGTCATCTCCAACTGCAGCCAGCTCGGCACCCAGCAGGTCAAGAGTTTGTTGTTGTTCAGTCACAGTTGCTAAGTTGCGTCCAACTCTTTTCGACCCCATGGACTGCAGCACAGCAGGCTCCTCTGTTCTCCACCATCTCCTGGAGTTTGCCAAATTCATGTCCACTGAGTCAGTGACGCTATCTTAACTATCTCATTCTCTGCTGTCCCCTTCTCCTCCTGCCTTCAAGCTTTCCCAGCATCAGTGTCTTTTCCAATGAGTCAGCTCTTTGCCATCAGGTGGCGAAAGTATTGGAACTTCAGCATTAGTCCTTCCAATGAATATTCAGTGTTGATTTCCTTTAGGATTGACTGGTTTGATCTCCTTGCAGTCCAAGGGACTCTCAAGAGTCCTCTCTAGCACTACAATTTGAAAGCATCAATTTCAATAGGCTATTTTAATCCTTGGCTATTTGACCTTGGCTATGATGAACCACCTAGAATAGCCTTGCAGATTATCTCTAATTTCCTTATAATAAAAATTTTAGAGTAATAAAAATTTTAGAGTCCTTCCCAATTTCCCTATTCATATTTTAAATTGATATATACATTGCCAAACTACCCTCCAGAAAAAGTGTCAACTTAAATTCTACCTAATTCCTGCCAAACAAGGACATTATCAAGCTGTTAAATCTCTGCTAAGAAAACATGAAAAAATGTCACTGTAGCTTTAATTCCCTTTTATTTGATTACTGGTGAAGCTGAACAGTTTATCATCTATTCCTTGGCTGAATTAATTTCTTTTGTGAATGTCTGTTCAAATTCTTTTCCCATTTCTTTTTTGGCTCATTATTTTCTTTTTGATTTAATAAGATCTTCCCTGGTGGCTCAGATGGTAAAGCGTCTGCCTATAATGTGGGAGACCCGGGTTCGATTGCTGGGTCGGGAAGATCCCCTGGAGAAGGAAATGGCAACCCACTCCAGTACTCTTGCCTGGAAAATTCCATGGACGGAGGAGCCTGGTAGGCTACAGCCAATGGGGTCGCAAAGAGTCAAGACACGACTGAGAGACTTCACTTTTACTTAATGTTTTGAGGGTATTTGCTCCGTTGTTTCTATGATAATTTCCCCCCCACTAACTTTGTTTCTGATACCCTTTTCTATTTAGCAATTTCATATTTTATGTAATTAAATTTTTAAAGGTTATTTTTAAAATAAAATCGACCTGCAAACAAACAAATAAGCATTTGCCTGTGCTTAAAAAATACTATGGAGTAAAATAAAGTAAAAATACTCTATTAATACTATCTAATAAAGAAACCAGGCCACTTAAAGGATATAGAAATCTAGGTATATTTGTAGTGAAATCTCTTTATAACTTAGTTTAAGAGTCTTGCTGCAGGATGTTATCTCTTTTTAGAAAAATTGTCTTGTTAAAAGTGATGCCAACAGGTTAAAAATTGTAAGCTCACATTCTGGGGGACCGCACGTGCTCCACGTAGGGGAGGCCAGCTAGAGCCAGTCAGAGACCTGACAGTCACTGGTAGGGGATAGGGCCGCTTTCCTCTGAGAGGGAAAAGGCACCACGGATCCTGCACATGTTCCTGCAATGGCAGGAATCACATGGCCCTCCTGGGCTCCCCATGGATGGAGGGCAGAGCCCCAGAGGAAAATGGCGGCCTGTGAAGGGAACCACTTCCACCATGCGAACTGTTTCACCTGAGCTGGGTGCCCAAGCCCGAGGCTGGAGCCAGAGTTAGCTTCAGCTCTTAATGAAGATCTCCCAGACGTGGAAATGGCTACCCACTCCAGTATTTTCTCCTGGGAAATCCCATGGACAGAGGGAGGCTGTTGGGCTATAGTCCATGAGGTCACAAAGAGTCAAACACAACTTAGCAACTAAACAACAACATTCAGATACTTACTTTCCTTAACAACCACAGAATTCTTAATTTAAAATTTATACAGCTGTGTTAAATCATCTTTTTATTTAGAATTTGGCTCAAAGGGCAAATAGACGAAGCTGCTCATCTGTCTATTGGATGAGGACTCCCGAGTCCAGTTCAGTGTTGCAAATTCCCTCCTGGATCAGTCCCACCTCCTAGGAGGTATCTCAGGCCCCTGGTGTGGGTAGCAGAACCTCACATTTAAAAACTCCTTGCTTTCCCTTATATATAAATGTTTTGCTTAATATTCTGTTTAAAAATGATTTCCACTGGTTTTACAGAAGTTTTATTTAGAGACACAGGAGGTGACCCTAGTGGTAAAGAACACACTTACCAGTACAGGAAACCTAAGAGATGCAGGTTTGGTCTCTGGGTTGGGAAGATCCCCTAGACAAGGAAATGGCAACCCACTCCAGTATTCTTGCCTGGAGAATCCCATGGACAGAGGAGCCTGGTGGGCTATGGTCCCTGGGGTCACAAAGTGTGGGACATGACTGAGGCGACTTAGGACAGACAGTTCTTTAGATCATGAAGAAACAAGTAAAAAAGGCATCTCCGACCAGAGCCACACAAGCAGACTGCAGGTAAAGAATCTACTGCAGTGAACCATCTACAGCACAAAGGTTCTCAGAGTAGGCTGCAAAATAAAACTACCTAGGAACTTTGAAAATCCCAGTGTACAGACCACAGCACAGACAGATCAAATCAGAATGTTTGGGGTGTGGGACTCAGGCATCAACTGAAAAGCACTGCTCAAGAGCAGGGTTGCCCAAGTTTTTTGGCAGCAGGGACCGGTTTTGTGGAAGACAATTTTTCTACGAACCTGGGGGTTGGGGATGGTTTCAGGACGATTCAAGCACGTTACATTTATTGTGCACTTTATTTCTATTATTATTATATTGGCTTTACCTCAGATCATCAGGCATTAGATCCTAGAGGTTGTGGACCCCTGATCTACAGAAATTGCCTATTTACCATCACCTATGTATGAATGCATGTGCGTGCTCAGTCGTGTCCAACTCTTGGCAACCCTACAGACTGCAGCTTATAAGGGTCCTCGGGAGTGATGATAAATGTCAATTTTCTCTTAAGTCGCCTGCAGTGTTAAAATGTAGACAACTTTTCTGGAGTCTTGGAGTAACTTTTTATGGATTCCTGGAGAAAGAATACCTTAAATAATATCTCAGTGATCGAAGTGCTAACTATACTAAAGAGACAAGCCATTAGGGGTGAAAGGATTAAACAATGGGGAGCCCCTAAGGTCAAGATGTCTAGAGATAAACACACACGGAACATCTAATCAACGGTGAGGTGTCATCTCTGGAAGATGCTCCTGGGTCTACAGCTGAGCCTAACTGAAAGGCATAGGGACGGCTCCTTTCCAACACAGAGAAGAACAGTTACATATCAGCAGTGACAAAAATACCTTATCTCGGCCCCAGAACCTTGACTGAGGCTCTGAGTATTGAAGGATATCAAAGGCAGTCTCTTTGATAATAACTGGATTCAAAATCCTGAACTGTTTCGGCTGCAGTGGAATTTTTTCCGCCACCTGCTTCCAAAAGAAGAGCCGCACCCAAAACGGCTAAGGAAAGAAAGTAAGCAATCATTAGGGGGAGTTAATCAAGTTATCAGAGGAAGGGGAGAATGTGGCCCCTGCTAATGAGGGCAAAGTTGTGGGTGTGGCCCCACATGGGTGTGTGTTCTGCATTCCGTGGAGAAGTCCCAGAGCCATGCAACTCTAAGGATCTGATTCAGGAAGGTGGCACTGGACAAGGAAAGGAACGGCAGAAGCAACTCTTTATCGGTTTGGGGAACGAAATTCTTAAGGTAATGGCCTCAGATGGTAGGTCTTTTAAGGATCCAAAGCCATCATTTTGTCCAGGGAAGATCAAGTAAACAGATTCAGTTTGAGGTCCACTTGTGTTCAGGCCCCACCATGCCCCTGCCCCCATCCACTTACTCCACTTCCTGTCTGGTGATATCTCTTGTCTGACTGTAAATCATTTCATATGTGCTTCATGTTTCAACTAGAAAAACTACCCAGAGGAAATCCAGAGGACCCCAATAAGTTTTGGAGACACAAATTCTCCATCATGTGAAGCTTCTCTAAAGAGTTTGATACGTCCTATTAATTTTACAGTCAGCCAGTTTGTGCAAGTGCATATAAATGTTGACCTCTAAATTTTAAAAGTTGACCTCTAAAATTTATTTCAATATAATGGGGGGGCCTCATAAAGTAGGGTGATCAATTACTGTAAAGACAAACAAAAGGAATACCGAATCAGGGCCATCTCATCCACATCTGTCCTTCTGGAACGCTGTGAACTGACTCCAACAAGAGCACCACCAATCAAAGCATTTTTGGGGACGCTCTTTGAAAGGACCCCTCAGAGAATTTATGGATAGTCTTCTGAGCAGCCTTGATAATAATTTATACTCATGCACATAAGTCTAATTTCTGAAAACAGCCAGAAGCCATGTAAATTCAAGTCTGGTAAATCAGCTGGGTGGTCAACCTCAATCATAGCAATTTTGGTCCCATGCTTTTTATTTCCACTAAGTAATGATACCAGTTTCCATGTGTGACTTGGATTCTGAAAGTAATTTCCCAGGGGGAGTTCTGAGGGGCTTCGACAAAAGGAGTGGCTATTTGAAAGACAACACAAAAGCATGAATGTTAACTTAAAAATGAAAAAAAAAAACAAAAAAAAAAACCTATAATTCCAATTAGAGAGTCCTTCACTTTTTACAAAGGCACACATCCGATGGGTGAATTTCTAGTGCTTACCAGGGTTTCATTTTTTATCATTGCCTGAAGCCAGTTGAAGTCAACACTCTTAAATAAAACAGCAACAAACAAGTCACTGGAATAATATTCAAGGTCAGACAGAGGTGCACCTTCTGGATAAGTCATCCTTATAGTAGTTTTATTGCCAACATGCTCCGAATATCCTTCAACTGGTGCGTTGTTTAACCTATTTAAGTAAAAAGGACAAAGATAAACTGACATTAACCACTTAATCATGTGAAAAATTCCTGCAGCGTGTTTTCCACATTTTTTAAGGACTGGGAATGAGGGTATGGCTGGGGATAGGGTACCTCCCCTCCAGCAACCCCATCATCCCTCAGCTCTGCCCTTTCCAGGTGTTGATGAGCGAAGTCTTCAGTCTGCGAACTCGCAACATCTGCCCAGATCCAATCTATGAATGACAAGCAATTCAATCTAGTCCTGCCATGTTAAGCCAACCTAAACACATTACACTGTGTGTGTTCTCTGGGCATTAGTAATGTTTCCTTGAAAGCTTTCCATTGTGCTCGGATATTAGTGGTTCTTGCCAGAATTTCAAAAAGATAATCAGAAAAGAAAACCTAGAAACCGCGGCAAAGCAGACACAAACCATAGTTACACAGACAGGGATGGGCCCGAGGAGGGCACTGGGCCCAAGTGTAAAGTGAAGTGAAAGTCGTTCAGTTGTGTCCAACTCTTCTCAACTCCAAGGACTGTAGCCCCCCAGGCTCCTCTGTCCAGGGTATTCTCCAGGCAAGAATACTGGAGTGGGTCGCCATTCCCTTCTCCAGGGGATCTTCCTGACCGAGGGATTGAACTAGGGTCTCCTGCATGACAGGCAGATTCTTTACCAGCTAAGCTACCAGGGTACAACCTGGTCTTAAATTAAAGCAGGAATTTGGGACACTGACCACTGTTAGATCGAAGGAGGCTTTGCCAGTGTGGATGGTCTGGGGGCTAAGAATTCTTCCTAAAGCAGTATCACTCACCCAGGTACATAGTTTTGAAATCTCAGGAAAAGTCTGTTTGGTCTTTACACATCTGTATAAACCTTTCTTTTCCATTCTACTGCCACTTCCTCTTCTAGATCTCAGATACCTAAGTCCTAGATTATTAAAAGATATTATTAGACATGACAACTAAATGCAGAGTATGATCCTGAACCAGTTATATTCTTTTTCTTTTCCTTTATTTATTTAAAAAAAATTTTGGCCGTACTGTGAGGCACGTGGGATCCTAGTTCCCCAACCTGGGATTGAACCCATGTCCCCTGCAGTGGAAGTATAGAGTCTTAACCACTGGACTGCCATGGAAGCCCCTCCACTTTTTTTTTAAAATAATGGACACTACTGGAATAACTGGTGAAATCTGAATAAGGATTGTAAATAAGTCTCTACTGCATCAGTGTTAATTTCCTTATTCTGAATATCATCTTGTAGTTCTATAACAGAATGTCCTTGTTCTTAGGAAATGCACACTGAAGTATTTAGGCGTAAAAAAGGAGCTTGAAATTTGCAACTAACTCTCAAAGGGTTCAGAAAATAATAATAAAATATAAAGAGAGAAAATTATAAAGCCAGTGTGATCAAGTGTTATCAGCTGGGGAATCTGGGGAAAGGGGAGCTCTTTGTATGACTCTGGCAACTTTTCTGTTAATTGTAGAATTGCTTTAAACCTGAAAGTTACCCACCAAAAATTTTTCAACTGATTTCAGCTACTCCCTCCTTAGTTCCCGGTGCCTATGCACGACGTTCATGCCTCCCAGTCTGGCCCCATCATCACTGGGCGTCGAGCCAGCCCCTGTTCCCTCTCTCTCTCTCCTCCTGCCATGCAGGGCTCCTCACCCAGATTTCCCTGCCTGCTTTCTTCAAGGTCAAATACCACCTTTCTTTTAGGGGTTGTGAACAATATCAGGGTGAGAGAAGATGAAACCGCTTCCCATTTCTGGGTGCTTCCTGTAAGCCAGACACTGTCACGCGCTCTGAATATTCTCATTTTTTGTTTCTTTTTAAAAATTTTTAATTAATTAATTTTTACTTATTTATCGGCTGCACCAGGTCTTAGCTGTGGCATGCAGGATCTAGTTCCCTGACCAGGGATCAAACCTGGGACCCCTAAATTGGAAGTGCAGAGTCTCAGCGACTGGACCACCAGGGAAGTCCCCGAAGAGTCTCATTCTCTGTTGAAGCTGTCTCATTAGCCAAATCCCACCTTTCCTCAAGGTCAGCTCAAGGCCACCCTTCTCTTCCACTGTATCTCTCCTCTGGCCAGAGTGTGCACCCCAGTTTCTCACTTTGTCTCCTCCCATATCCCACTTGTGCACCGTTAAGATGGGCACAGGGTCCCGTCTACCTCTTCCAGTGCAGCCTGTGCACAACATCGCTCAGCTGCTCACACAGAGCTGGGGCTGAGGTTCTGGAAGCCTCAACACTCTGCATTTGGAGTATCAGGGTCTGGTCGGAACTCCAGGCCCTATGGTGCCTCCGTGTCTTCATCTCTGACGCTGGCTAACAGGATGGCTTCACCAAGGCATGAGACCCACCAGAGCCCGTGACAGCGTCTGGCACACAGAAAGCCCCCACAGGAAGGAAGCAGTTACATCCTCCCTCACCTCAACAACCTCCACACCCCTGAAGCCCTGACCCCACTCCCATATTTCACACCTTTTGCCTTAAAACTTGTTCCTTGTTTTTTCTCTCTCTTGGCACTTAAAAAAAGTCTGGTTCTTTCCCTAGAAACCTCTTACACCCCCTCCCCTTTCTTCCATAGCTCCTCCTCCTTCCTATATATCTTCCAAACATATCTCCTAACAGCCACTCTAGTGTTCTTGCTTGGAGAATTCCACGGACAGAGTAGCCTGGCCGACTACCATCCATGCGGTCACAAAGAGCCAGACATGACTGTGTAACTAACACTTTCATTTTTCACCGAGCATCTACCATAAGTCTGACACTGTTCCACATGCTTTACACCTGTTAACTCCTTTTGTCTTCACAGTAACCCCATGAGCTCTGTGCCATCATGGCCTCTATTTACAGATGAGGAAATCAAGGCACAGGACAGCGAGGAAACTTGCCTGAGATCACAGCTACTGGTGACAAAGGCATTATGTAGACATATCACCACTTTCAGGCTTAAAATGTCTGCGATGGATCTTCTCATTCTTCGTCACTAGCCAGAGACTTTCCTCAACTATCCCAGTGGTTCCACTAACATCGTAGACCTCAGACTGGAAATCCTGGTGTTTCCTAACATGACTGTCAAACTATCAGCAAATTCTATAATTCAGGATGACTGCCTATTGCCTGTAGTGAGCGTGATTTGTCACTTCAGCCATGTCTGACTCTTTGCAACCTTGTGGATTGTTGTCCACCAGGTTCCTCTGTCCATGGGATTCTCCAGGCAAGAATACTGGAGGGGGTTGCCATGCCCTCCTCCAGGCGATCTGGTGTTTAAATGCTTCTGTGTGTTTTCTGGTCCCAGTGAGGGCCACCTTCCAGGTTCACCCACCCGAAGTCCAACTCCTAGAAGCCAGGTGTCCCACTGACTCAAGTATGCCCCCCTTCCCCACATCCTCCTCTGGGCCCTGCCTAGCACAGCCTTCCTCCTTTGCTGGTTTATTTGAATCTATCCATCCTTTCAACCCTCAACTCCACTAAAAAGGTTTTTACCAAAATGAGGGTCAGTACCGCACAGATTGGAGCATCCAATCATTTCATGTCTTTGTTTCAACTTCTCAAAACGTGAGTCCCTGGAAGGCAGGGACATGTGGGGTTGTTCTGGGTGCTTCCTGTTTCTGGTGCTGCCCTGACCCACGGCAGTGAGCTACAGCCTAGAGGACAGAGGCTGGTCTTCAAGCCACCGTACCGTATCACGACATCAAACTGGTTCAGGGCGTGGCCCAGCTCCAGTCCGTGGAGGATCCCGCCGCTTCCAATGACCACACAACGCTTGCAGCTCTTGACTCTCAAGTGTTCAGGAAAGTCATGCTCTGGCAAGAGTTCCAAGAGGGTCTGGACTTTCCCAGAGAACTTGCGGAATCCGAAAGGAGGGTCGTACTTGTACTCAGCCTCGCTCTCTGCGGGGACCTTCATCACGAACGGTGGCAGGTCCAAGCTGTACCTGCTCCCAAAGAGCTGTGCCATCGACCTCTTGGCAAACTGGGGCCGGCACTCCTTCTGCAGGACTTGCTGGGCGTACTGCTGGGCTCTCTGGAACGAAGCACACAGACCTGCGTGTCAAAGGCTTGCAGGCATTAGAAGTACACCCTGCCAGGTGACACTGGGCCCTGCAGTGTTTGACGTAGCTCCCTTGTGGATGACTGACTTGTAACACAAAACAACTGCATTTAAGAGTAAATTTATGGGCCTTTCCTGGTGGCCCAGTGGTTAAGAATCCTCCTGCCAATGCAGGGGATGAGGGTTCGATCCCTGGTCCAGGAAGATTTCACTTGTTGAGGGGTAATGAAGCACGTGAGCCATAACTACTGAGCCCATGCTCTAGAGCCCATGAGCTACAACTACTGGGCCTATCCTCTAGAGCCCGGGAGCCACAACTACTGAGCCTAAGCACTGTCACTACTGAAGCCCCTGGGCCTAGAGCCTGTGCTCTGTAACAAGAGAAACCACCGCAAGGAGAAGCTCTCGCATGGCAACTAGAGAGAAGTCCCCACTCTCTGCAGCTAGAGAAAGCCCATGTGCAGCAACAAAGATCCAGCACAGCCAAAAATAAATAAACTTTTAAAAATACTTTAAAAAGAGCCAATTTATGCTAGACATTTGAGAGAAAAATCTAGGAGAACCACATGAAAAGGAGATAAACTCAACTAAGGTGTTTCATCGCATGAATGAAACAGGAAGGCCCTCACCTCCCACCCTTCCAGCCTGGCTTGTGCAAATAAATCCAGGGTTCAAAAATGTGTTTAAGATTTCATTTTTTTAAATCTTCTCAGAAGATTTCATGGTTCATAAAATCCTGACATATGCTATAACACAGATGAACCTCAAAGATAGACTCATCTAAATAAGCCAGTCACAAAAAGACAAGTACTGTAGAACTCCACTTATAGAGAGTATCTAACATAGTCAAATTCACAGAAATAGAATGGGGGTTTCTATTCTATTCTAGAATAGACTGGTGATTACTAGGGGCTGGGGGGAGGGGATAGTTTCAGTTTAGCAAGATGGAAATGTTCCAGTGTGAATATATTTAACAGGACTAAACTACATTTAAAAATAATAAATATGGTAAATTTTAAATTAAATTTAAATTTTATGGTGTTTTTTTTAAACCATAGTTTAAAAGAAAAAAGATTCCTAGGGACTTCTCTGCTGGTTCAGTGGTTAAGACTCCATACTCCCAGTGCAGGGGGCCCGGGTTTATGCCCTAGTTGGGGAACTAAGATACCACATGCCGCACAGCGTAGCCAAAAGAGAAGAAAAGAAAAAAAGATTTCCTGTTTCAGGTTCCTATCTAGTGGGATGAAAAACAGGATTATTTATCTGTTAGGGTAACAAGCTTCATAGCCTGGAATGGAAACTAGGTGTAACCTACAACTTTGTCCCATCAACAAAGAAGTTGCCTTGGTTTTGTATACAATTTTCCCTGCAACGTTAATGTTTTGCATCAACAAGAAATGACTGCTAAAGGCCAAGTACACTAGCCTGGCTGAAGGCAGCTGGACACGGACAAACATGGAATAAATGGCCGCTCACCCCACAGCCTGCCCTTTGGCTCAGTCTGGCCAAATGCTGCCTTGGGACCGTCTGGCAGGAAGTTCTCCTTCATCGCTGTGCTCTATGTCCTCATCACTACATGCCCCAGCCTTGGCCTTGCCTTATCCCTCCTCCCATCAAACTGCATGTGCGTGCCCATGCGCGCGCGCGCGTGAGTGTGTGTGTGTGTGGTCCTCTATTTGCTGGGATATTTATTTTTAGTATTGAACATGTCTTTTGAACCGTGTCAGTACTGTTACGAGGATTATTATTGCTGTATACAGTTCTAAATGTTTGCCTCAACTATGTTTCTTTCTCAAAGTTATGTCTGATTTTTGCATGATAAAATTTTTGTAGAAACAACAATTCTCTGAATATAGTAGAACCCCCTCCCTATTTTTAAAATTACAGCTTCAAAAAGTTTTTAGTACTGGAAAAAGCATACTGTTTATATCTTTTATATCTTGAGGATCTGGACCCGTTCCTGGAGAAGGGAAGTGATGTTTTTGGAACCTCGGACAATGCTGCAGACACAGTCACAGTCTCAGGTCACCAGCATGACACCTAGGACACCTCACAAGACGGTCCTATCTTCACTTTGTGGGTTCAGGGTGGTTCACCCAGAAGGACACAGCTGAGCTGGCAGGTCAGCTAGTCTGATCGCCTCCCAGGCTCCTATGATCCTAGCCTCTGCCCACAGAGAGCAGCTGACAATCACCATTGAGAGCAAGAGTTTGAACTGGCATCTTTACAAGGAATCAGTGAGAAAGCCAAGCAAGAAGCCAGCTGTGACCCAAGAAGACCCTGAATGGAGGCCTCACCATGATCAGGCCTCCAAGTTCATGACACTCTGCAACCACTGGCACTTAACGCCAGACTGTGCGGGCAGGGCAAGCAGAGGGACCACGTGTACTGTACACACTTGTCTCTAGACCCCAGGCCTGAGGGTTATTAATAACAGTTTTTAGAGAACAAAAGGTCTAATTCTTCACTACGGAAGCATATCCCAAGCATCTTGTTTTACAAATCTCCTGGGATAAAAAAGAACATTGGAAAAGTATCAGGAGACAGAAGCCTCATGACTGACTCAGGACGGGAAAGAGAGGTTAGGTGATGGAGTCAGAGACCGGAGCGTGACTCTTCTGGCCGCTGGATTTTCTCTTTAATTTGAAAGGAGTGAAATTTCCATTCTGGCAGAGAGTCCCATCTCAGGCTTCAAAGTGAATTTTCTAGACCATGAGCAGAGCACCTTCTGATGGTGACCCCTCCTGTCCTTCACTCATAGCAGGTGCAATAAATCCATCCCGGAGACAATGTTCTCAGTGCCACTGGAAATGACCAAAACCACAGCAATTCCTTTTCCTCTTTTGTTTCAATTTGTTGAAACATGTTGTAACACTCCCCACAAAAGTCTCAGCCTCCCGCCTTCCTCTTTCCGGCTTCAAAGCTCAGAAGAAAAATGCCCAAGGAGGACAGCTCGCCTTGCAGAGCTGTAGTCAAGACCGGAAGCATCACAACCTCCCTCTTCTCTGCTGCAGACAGCGCCAAAGCTGGGAGCTGGAGCAGGCTGGTGAGGAAGGACACGGTGAGTCTGTCTCACATCCATCCTGAGTGAGGACCACTGCCAAGCAGAGGACTGTGGACTCTCTCAAAGACACAGGAAGGCCCCTTTGCTCCCGAATCGACACAGGGACACAGGAGATTCAGTTTCTGAAAGACTTCCAGGCTGAGTTTGCTGACTGCCTATGACTGAGAATAAAAGATATCAGGCAGCTTCAGTTGTCAATGACATAGCCATTTGCCACGGAAAACCACAAAGTGAGAATTCACAGACGGGTATTAAAAAGTGAATTTTCTTCAGGAGAATCTCCATGTTCAGTTCTACCCCATAATTTTTAGGACAGTCCTTCTCAGAAATATAAGTAAATGGCATAATTCTAAGTAAAAGGCAATGTTTTATTTATTGATTTAAACCCAGGACAGGGAGCAGTGTTTGGATTGGAGGGGGGTCTGAGGTCTGGAGCTGACCGGACACGTGTAGGAACCCAACTCAGCCACAGACCACATGAACCGAAGGTATGGGTTACGTTATGAAACTTTCACTTCCATGTTTGTAAACTCTGGCTTAACACCCATGGGTTAGCTGTCTATAGCTTTTACCTGGTTAAAGGCAGAAAAATCTGAATAACCAAGTCACAGAGAGAATAGTATGATAAAATCTCAACCAGCCAGTGGTTGCCTGGGGCTGGTAGTTGAGGGTAGGGACTGGCCACAGAAGGGGTGAGAGGGAATTAACATGTGATGAAATGTTCTCAATGGGATTGTGGTGATGGAGGTATAACTATAAACTTACTAGATGCTCCTTCTAGAACTAACACTCAGAAAAGATGCCCTTTTCATCATAGGGGACTAGAATGCAAAAGTAGGAAGTCAAGAGACACCTGGAGTAACAGGCAAATTTGGCCTTGGAGTACAAAATGAAGCAGGGCAAAGGCTAACAGAGTTTTGCCAAGAGAACGCACTGGTCATAGCAAACACCCTCTTCCAACAAAACAAGAGAAGACTCTACACATGGACATCACCAGATGGTCAATACTGAAATCAGATTACATTCTTTGTAGCCAAAGATGGAGAAGCTCTACACAGTCAGCAAAAACAAGACTGACTGTGGCTCAGATCATGAATTCCTTATTGCAAAATTCAGATCTAAATTGAAGGAAATAGGGAAAACCACTAGACCATTCAGGTATGACCTAATCAAATCCCTTATGATCAAACAGTGACAGTGACAAATAGATTCAAGGGATTATCTCTGATAGACAGGGTGCCTGAAGAACTATGGACAGAGGCTTGTGACATTGTACAGGACCATTCCCAAGAACAAGAAATGCAAAACGGCAAAATGGTTGTCTCAGGAGGCCTTACAAATAGCTGAGAAAAGAAGAGAAGTGAAAGGCAAAGGAGAAAAGAAAAGATAGGCCCATTTGAATGCAGAGTTCCAAAGAATAACAAGGAGAGATAAGAAAGCCTTTCTCAGTGATCAGTGCAAAGACATAGAGGAAAACAACAGAATTGGAAAGACTAGAGATCTCTTCAAGAAAATTAGAGATACCAAGGGAACATTTCATGCAAAGATGGCACAATAAAGGACAGAAATGGTACGGAGCTAACAGAAGCAGAAGATATTAAGAAGAGGTATCAAGAATACACAGAAGAACTGTACAAAAAAGACCTTAATGACCCAGATAACTATGATGGTGTGATCACTTACCTAGAGCCAGATATCCTGGAATGTGAAGTCAAGTGGGCCTTAGGAAGCATCACTACAAAAAAAGCTAGTGGAGGTGATGGGATTCCAGTTGAGCTATTTCAAATCCTAAGAGATGATGCTGTGAAAGTGCTACACTCAATATGCCAGCAAATTTGGAAAACTCAGCAGTGGCCACAGGACTGGAAAAGGTCACTTTTCATTCCAATGCTAAAGAACATTCAAACTACTGCACAAGTGCACTCATCTCACATACTAGCAAAGTAATGCTCAAAATTCTCCAAGCTAGGCTTAAACAGTACATGAACCATTAACTTCCCAATGTTCAAGCTGGATTTAGAAAAGGCAGAGGAACCAGAGATCAAATTGCCAACATCCACTGGATCACAGAAAAAGCAAAAGAATTCCAGAAAAACATCTATTTCCGCTTTATTGACTATGCCAAAGCCTTTGTGTGGATCACAACAAACTGTGGAATATTCTTCAAGAGATGGGAATACCAGACCACCTTATCTGCCTCCTGAGAAATCTGTACGTAGGTCAAGAAGCAACAGTTAGAACCAGACATGGAACAATGGACTGGTTCCTAATTGGGAAAGGAGCATGTGAAGGCAGTATATTGTCACCCTGCTTATTTAACTTATATGCAGAGTACATCATGAGAAATGCTGGCCTGGATGAAGCACAAGCTGGAATCAAGATTGCCGGGAGAAATATCCAATATCAACAACACTCCTCCAACTGGGTGCTTAAAAGGAGGAGTAAGTCTTATGGCATGTATATTTTATCAAAAGACACTTTTAAGAAGAAAACAATCAGATGATCTGGATCTAGACCCAGTTCCAGATCTCTTTACCATAGTGTTGTTGTTTAGTCTCTGAGTTGTGTCCAACTCTTTGCAGCATCTCCCTGAATTTGCTCAAACTCACGTCAGTGATGCCATCCAACCATCTCATCCTCTGTCGCCCCCTTCTCTTGATCTCAATCTTCCCCAGCATCAGGGTCTTTTCCAGTGAGTCAGCTCTTCACATCAGGTGGCCAAAGTACTGGAGCATCAGCTTCAGCATCAGTCCTTCCAATGAATATTCAGGACTGATTTCCTTTAGGATGGACTGGTTGGATCTCCCTGTTATCGCAGCGTAAACTTGGTTAAAACATGAACCCGAGGTCTAGGCTTCAGTTTCCTCACCTCTACGAGACCACTGAAGGATGGTCGGGGGAAAGTAAGGACACGAGGGAGAGAAGGATCAGTTTGGAAGTGTGAATGCCTGGACTGATTTAAAACTCAGCCCAGGGTTACTCTGCTTAGTTCATTTTTTATTTATTTATTTTTTGGCTGCACTGTGTGGCATTTAGGATCTTAGTTTCCTGACCAGGGACTGAACCCAGGCCTTCTGCAGTGGAATCATGGAGTCCTAAGCACTGGAGCACCAGGGAATACTCTGCTTACTTTAGATATGTGAGTGTGGATCTATGGAGTCAGAGAAAAGACATAAACTTGGCCTTGATGAATAGCCCAGAATGCAGTCCCCAGGGTGATGATGTGTGGTCTTTAGATCCCGAGAGAAGGTCAAGTTCAAAATGGTGCTACCAAGCGGCCCCAACCTAAATTGATGTGACTATGACCTTGTCTCTCTTCAAATATCTCTTAAATGCAACTTGGCACCTGCACCACACTCAAACTGTCCTAGCAACCCTGCAGAGACCACCGTCAGTCTTTTTGCACACGTTGCATATTAAGAGACATTTTAAATAGAAAATACAAAACCCACGGCAAACACTTGGCCACAGCCACACTTCCGCTGTACTCATACTGGCAGAATGTAATCAGATGTTCAGAGTCCAACGGGGTTATTGCCCCTGCAAGCTGCTGAATGTTGTCAACAAAGCTAACAGGGCCCCACCCACATGACTCTTGAGATCTTCTGCTGATATACAACCACAATCATCAGACTCATCCAAGCACTCTTGGTAGGATGGGTCAGTCTCCACCAAAGCCTGGACACAGAGATTTCTCTATAGGGAGCTCATACTGAACACCACCTCTCAGCCATTCACACCAGCCAGTTTCCCGTCCACTTCCTTTATAACGGGGACTTAGACAACGGTTTCTCTTCCTGTTTAGTGATGTGGGACCAGATATCAAATTTAGGAGCTGCTCAGAGTCTAGTCAAAGCTATGGTTTTTCCCATAGTCATGTATGGATGTGAGAGTTGGACCATAAAGAAGGCTGAGGGTTGAAGAATGGATGTTTTCGAACTGTGGTGCTGGAGAAGACTCTTGAGAGTCCCTTGGACAGAAAGTAGATCAAACCAGTCAATCCTAAAGGAAATCAACCTGAATGTTCATTGGAAAGACTGATGGCTGAAGCTGAAGCTCTAATACTTTGGCCACCTGAGGAAGAGAGCCAGCTCATTGGAAAAGACCCTGATGTTGGGAAAGGCTGAGGGCAGGAGAAGAAGGGGGCAACAGAGGATGAGATAGTTGGATAGCGTCATCAATGCAATGGACATGAGTTTGAGCAAACACCGGGAAATAGTGAAGGTCAGGGAAGCCTGGCACATGGAAGTCCATGGGGTCACAAAGAGTCGGACAGGACTGAGCGACTGAACAACAACAGGGTGGAATTCAAGGATTTTCATGCTCTGGTCCTGTCTCCTTTCAGTCTCATATCCTGCTATTCTCCCCACCCGACATCCTTAGCAGCATCTAACTCTTGCTGTTTCTCTCCTTGGCCATGCTCGCTGAGACAGGTGCTTTTTGGCATAGTCATGACCTCTGTGAGAAGCAGGGCATTTTGACAGAGTCAACAGTGCTAACATTTAAAAGTGTCAAGTAATAGAATAAAAGATGCCCCTCATCTCACCATGATTAGAGCAGGTTTTCACTTTCTATTTTATTAATTTCCAGACTGAGACTTGAACAAACCTGTTTGACTTACACAACCACATCCCCATTCCTCCTCCTTTCCACACAATTATGGGGCACTTTCTAATTGGAAAAGATAATGATCTTTTAGAAGTCTTTCAGAACTGGGTTGATGTGGCTGGTCCCTTGGGCTGCCTCCTGGGTCTCCATTTCCTGTCCCTTCCTCTTCGGGAACCGCAGTGCCATCATCCCTTCTCCAGCAGGCAGTGGGGCTTGGGAGGCTGACCCTGCCCATTAGGTACCCTGCCCCCTCCACCCCTGCTCAAGGACTAGTTAGGAATCCTTACTGAAGCCACCTGGGACAGGGCACTAGCACCCACGAGAGGCTGTTACTGGTTCAACAGTGAACTTAAGTTTAAAACTGGCCCCACCAGCCTAAAGGGGGAATTCACGTTGCATGGCTTAGGGGGAAGAGGAGGGAGAGCTTTTTTTCTGTCTGCTGGGAATTATGAAGAGTCAAAGAGGAGGTATCCGTCTTATTCCTCAAAGGAATATTACATGTAACGTATATTACTGTAGGGACTTCCCAGGTGGCGCTAGTGGTAAACGACCTGCCTGCCAATGCATGAGACGTTAAAGATGCGGGTTCGATTCCTGGGTTGGGAAGATCCCCTGGAGGAGAACATGGCAATCCACTCCAGTATCCTTGCCTGGATAATCCCATGGACAGAGGAACCTGGCGGGCTACAGTCCATGAGGTCGTACAGTCGGACACGAATGAAGAGATTTAGCACGCACACACGCACATTACTGTTAAATTGCCTGTTAAAACTTAACCATGGGTTATCTGTACAATCTGGATTTCAAAGAGGAGACATCACGCTGTGGTTCATGTAACCTCTCGCCTTCCTCTGGAGTTTAATACAGCTCAGTAATAAAAAGACAAATAACCCAGTTAAAAATCGGGTGGAGAATGTGAATAGACATTTCACATGTAGGTGAAGAGCTACACCTTAATTGTAGATTAAGGAGTTTTTTCCTGCCTGATACAGGCAGGGCTGGGGTGGTGGGGTGACACGGGGGCTGAAGAGACTGGCAGGAGCCAAGTCATGCTCCTGGGATGAACTGAGTCGGCAAACGTCTGAGGACAGAAACAGCAGGAAAGAAAGGCCCCATGATCAGCAAGACTCCTGAGACACAAGGGTTCTGCACAAGCCACATGTGCATTTATTATCTATGCTCTTTTCATGTACATGTTTATACCTCTTTGTCCCACAAAAAAATCTGAGGCACTTCCAAGCATATACAGATTAGAAACACATGAGTAAAAACCAGAACTAGAAAAAGGGCTCTGTGCCTGTTATCTTACTGGACTCTGATGACCACTCCATTGCACACATGATGTTATCTGCTCCCCACAGCTGAGAAAATGGGGACTCCGAGGTTCAATGTCTGGGTCGGAAAGATCCCCTGGAGGAGGGCATGACAACCCATTCCAGTATTCTTGCCTGGAGAATCCTCATGGACAGAGAAGCCTGGAGGGCTGCAATGGTCCAAGGGGTCACAAAGAGTGGGACACAACTGAAGCAACTTAGCAGGCACGCACATCAAACAATTAAGTCACTTGCCCAAGGTCTCACTGTAACTGAGTGGCATTTAGATTTGAAACCAGGTCAAAGTTGAAGCTCTCTGCTCTCTGCATCACACTACCTACAACTTCTGGCTTCTTCTTTGTGAACACTTTCTACCCAGGTTGGAGCAGAGTCATCAGGAGCCTGCACTCTGAAACCACACTGCTGGGTCCAAGCCCTGACTCAAGCACTCAGGTAACCTTAGACAGGTTATTTAATCTTGCTGTTCCTACATATCCTCATCTATCAGGTAGGGGTAATAACAACAGCTTTATCTCCAGGACTATAATCAGGGTCAAATGAACTTCCATTGCGAAATCATTTTTAGAACAGCTCCACAGTATATGCACTTCCCAGGTGATGCAGTGGTAAAGAATCCACCTGGTAACACGAGATACGCAAGAGACGTAGGTTCAATCTATGGGTTAGGAGGATCCCCTGGAAAAGGAAATGGCAACCCACTCCAGCATTCTCACTTGGAAAATTCCATGGACAGAGGAGCCCAGTGAGCTACAATCCATTGGGTAACAAAGAGTCACTGACATGACTAAGTGTGAGCACACACACACACAATATACTAGATTAACTAAACTAGCTAACTAAACTAAACATCATGCGAAATGCTGGGCTGGATGAAGCTCAAGCTGAAATCAAGATTGCCAGGAGAAATATCAATAACCTCAGATATGCAGATGACAGCACCCTTTTGGCAGAAAGCGAAGAGGAACTAAAGGGCCTTTTGATGAAGGTGAAAAGAGGACAGTGAAAAAGCTGGCTTAAAACTCAACATTCACAAAAACGAAGATCATGGATCCAGTCCCATCATTTCACAGCAAATAAGACAGGAAACAATGGAAACAGTACCAGACTTTATTTTCTTGGGCTCCAAAATCACTGCAGATGGTGACTGCAGCCATAAAATTAAAAGATGCCTGTCCTTGGAAGAAAAGCTATGACCAACCTAGACAGCATATTAAAAAACCAGACATTACTTTGCCAATAAAGGTTGGCATAGTCAAAGTTATGGTCTTTCCAGTAGTCATGTATCGATGTGAAAGGTGGGCCATAAAGAAAGCTGAGTGCCAAAGAATTGATGCTTTTGAACTGTGGTGATGGAGAAGACTCTTGAGAGTTCCTTGAACTGCATGGAGATCCAACCAGTCAATCCTAAAGGAGATCAGTCCTGAATATTCATTGGAAGGACTGAAGCTGAAGCTGATGCTCCAATACTTTGGCCACCTGATGAGAAGAACTGACTCACTGGAAAAGACCCTGATGCTGGGAAAGATTGAAGGCAAGAGGAGAAGGGGACGACAGAGGATGAGATGGTTGGATGGCATCACTGACTCGATGGATATGAATTTGAGCAAGTTCTGGGAGTTGGTGATGGACAGGGAAGCGTGGCATGCTGCAGACCTTGGGGTCACAAAGAGATGGACACGGCTGACTGACTGAACTGAAACTAAGTGTGAACTTGGGCCAGCAGCTTAACCTCTCAGGGCTTCATCTGTATGATGCAGAGAACACTGCATGACAATTAAATATAATTTAATTTATAAAGATAATATATGTAAAGCACCGATATGTGTCAGTCATCATTAATACCATGATACTTTACTTAAAATCATCTCATCTTTTGTCCAGGGCTGAACATTATCAGATAATTTGTAACTCCATCAGTGGAATTAGCATTTAATATGTCAATTGATTTAAAAAAATAAATACACATTGAAGGAAAAATCCTGAAATACAATGTGAAATCATTAAAACAAAAAAATTAAACACAGAAATGACACACAATAGGAAAAGAATTTCTTCCTGATCTGCTTTAAGAACATGTACATTGATAGCATCACAGCATATTAACTTCACGAACCCCCAGGCCATAGGCCAACCAATCCATGATCTGTTAGAACTGGGCCACACAGCCAGAGGTGAGCAGCTGGCAAGCAAACAAAGTTTCATTTCTATTTACAGACGCTCCCCACTGCTCGCCTTACTGCTTGAGCTCCGCCTCTGTCAGATCAGCAATGATATTATAAATGTAATATGCTTGAATCATCCCAAAACTATACCCATTCCCACCCCAGTCCATGGAAAAACTGTCTTCCACAAAACCCATCCCTGGTGCTCAAAAAGTTGAGGACCACTGCCCTATAGGATCAAATAGAACTCACGTTACCCCATGACTTCAGTGAATGAAGGAAGAACAAGTAGGGTGAGGTGGGTGCTTTGAAGTGCAAGGTTAAATGATTTCCCTTCTGCTTATAACTTTCATGAACATTTACTTATAACACTTTAGATATTACTATTTAGATATTACTATTTAAGTATACACTTGGAAATATTCTAATTTAAACCACACTGATGGAATAGCTAACCTTTATGCGATCAGGATCCACGAAAGGCATTCTTTTCATGTCACATTCTTCAGTAGTATGATTTAACTTGAGGATATAAAAAAGGATCCACACTCCAAATACAAGCAGTGTACACCTAGAAAAAAAATTAATGAGGCACAATGACACTGTCATGGAATAATCAAGAGAGAACGCGTGAAATAACTGAAAACCTAATCCAAATTGAGTTTGTCTGACATGCAGCAAGAAAGTACAGCCTTTAAGATGACCTCGTAGGGTGGCATTTCTTATTTTCCTAACAAGATAAATGAGTCACTTATGACTGTCTTTGTTATAAACAAGAAAAAATTTTCTTCTGAAAAGGCACTACAGTAAAATCTGAATCACAATAAAGATTACTGGACTTCAAAAAAAACTAATAAATTTTGAGCTACAGAACCTCATCTTTAATCATTTGCTACTTTAAAATAGCCCTTCAAATTCTGTAAGATTCCACTTACAGGAGATGAGCCTAGTCAAAATTACAGAGACAGAACCTAGAATGTTGGCTGCCAGGGGCTAGAGGAAGCGGAGGATGGGGTAGTGTTTAATGGGTACAAAGGATCAAGCTTTTCAAGATGAAAAGAGTTCTGGAGGTGGATGGTGTGATGTTGTATAACAGTGTGAATGTACTTAATGCCGATGAAACTGGACACTTAGAAATGGTTAGGACAGTAAATCTAAGATATTTTACCATAATTTTAAAAAAACTGGGAGAAAATACTGTGAGCTCTTCCATAAAAAAAGAAAACAAAATAAACAATCTACTTATTAGTCTTCTAAAAAATTATACCCAAAAATGAGACAGAATGAACTAAGACAGTACCACTAGTCACCCTGAAGACTATCTGTGAAAACAATTTTTAAAACTCTGATAAATTTTTTTAAAAAGCCTATTTTTTTTAAAAGCCTAATAAATTCAAACTCTTTTACAGTGAAATACACACACACACACACACACACACACACACACACACACACACACACACACACACACACACACACACACACACACTGGGAGAAAAGAACTGAGTTTAGTCCTGGTTCTGGAAATCTCATTCTTTTTGGCCAGGCCATGAGGCTTATGAGATCTTAGTTCCCCAGCCAGGGACTGAACTTGGGGCCAAGCAGTGAAATGCCGAATACTGACTGCTGGACTGCCAGGGAATTCCTAAGAAAGCTCGTTTTACTAAGCTCCCCAAGGGTTACTGACAAAGTAAAGGTTAAAAAAATTTAAATCAAGTTTAAGAAGCACTCCTTTAAATAATTTGTGTTATTGAAAAAACAAAGTGAAGGAATAACCTTAAGGGGAAAATAATCTATTTTTTAAAGAAAGGGACAGTTTAAAAAATACAGCATCTAGAATAGTATACTGTACACAATAGATGCGAAATATTTCCTAGTATCTGAGGATTATGACACAAGAAAGTATCACTAAGAAGTGGGAGGTGATATATGTATAATTATGGCTGATTTGCACTGTTGTTTTTTTTTTCATTTATTTTTATTGGTTGGAGGCTAATTACTTTACAATATTGTAGTGGTTTTTGCCATACATTGACATGAATTAGCCATGGATTTACATGTATTCCCCATCCCGATCCCCGCCTCCTACCTCCCTCCCTACCCCATCCCTCTGGGTCTTCCCAGTACTCAGCCATTAAAAAGAATTCATTTGAATCAGTTCTAATGAGATGGATGAAACTGGAGCCCATTATACAGAGTGAAGTAAGCCGGGAAGATAAAGACCAATACAGTATACTAACGCATATATATGGAATTTAGAAAGATGGTAACGATAACCCTATATGCAAAACAGAAAAAGAGACACAGATGTACAGAACAGACTTTTGGACTCTGTGGGGGAAGGCGAGGGTGGGATGTTTTGAGAGAACAGTATCCAAACATGTATATTATCAAGGGTGAAACAGATCACCAGCCCAGGTTGGATGCATGAGACAAGTGCTCGGGGCTGGTGCACTGATTTGCACTATTGTACGGCAGAAACCAACACGACATTGTAAAGCAATTTCCCTCCAATTTAAAAACAAATTTACAAAAAGACTTCTTGATTCTCATTTCAATAGAGTCCACCATGAAACCTGAATAAGTATCTTAACTCTTCTGTGGGATCAAATACAGAAGTGAGTGGGATGCAACCATTTGTGTAAAAGTGAGTGGGATGCACCCATTTGTGTAAAAATGGGTAAGTGAGTGGGATACAACCATTTGTGTAAAAAACTGAAGGTGTGGGGAGGGAAATACACACACAGAGTATTTGTTACATACTCAAGACTGGTAATACTAGTCATCTTTAAGTGGAAAGAGGAAGTGTGGGGAGCAGAGATGATATCTTTAACCTGTTTTGAATCTTGTGAAGGCAGTTATTACCTATTCCTTTCTTCAGCTCTCAGTAAAGGTATTATATTCAGTGTATTAATAATTCCCTTATTTTGATTAGAAAAGAAAAAAAGGGGGGAATTTCCTGGCAGTCCAATGGTTAGGACTTCAAGCTTCCAATGCAGGGGATCAGGGGAACTAAGATCCCATAAGTCATGCAGCATGGACGAAAAAAAAAAGAGGAAGGAAGAAAAGATTAATAGCATGTTCAGTGTCTACAGCACTGATTTTGCTGCACTGTAATTCCTGACTGTGAATCTGTCCCATCCACATTGTATGGAGTTGGGGTCCTGGGTCTATATCCCACTTGGCCAGTACCCCACACAGGGCCAGGCATGTGGAAGCCTTGATAATTACTGGTTGATGATAAAAGGAGATGTTTATTAATATACACTTTCTTTTCTACCCGTTTCCTTTCCAAATTAGTAAAATGAGGTGAGAGACTAGATTTCAGGGTTGGACTTCTAACCAGAGATATGAAAAAAAAAGGGTAATTTACCACCTGGTTTTGCTGGTACCAAATAAAACCGAAAAGATAACCCCTTTAACAATTCTTCCTCTTATTAATGACTTCCCAGGTGGCTCAGTGGTAAAGAATCTTCCTGTAGGTAGGAGCTCCGGGTTCAATTCCTGGGTTGGGAAGATCCCCTGGAAAAGGGAATGGCAACCCACGCTAGTACTCTTGCCAGGAAAATCCCAAGGACAGAGGAGTCTGGAGGGCTACAGTCTATGGGTTTGCAAAGAGTCAGATACATGACTGAACACACATGCTCACACTCACACTTCTTATTAGGATGGAAGGGTGACCTGGGTGGAATACTTGTCATGCTTTTTAGTGTTTAATGTTAAATGTTATTCAAATGCCTGCAGGGCATTTTAATTAACCACATTTTTAGACTCACTGGAAATAGCGAAGGGGAAGCCCTCTTTTGTTGGACAGCAGTGGGAAGGGCTGTGACCTGGAAGTTGCAGGGCCTGGCGGCCCCCTAGGCCGGCACTGCACTGCCACCAAGCATGACCTGATGCAGGCAGCTGGGGCACATGTGCTCTGAACCCCGACTCAGACGTGCCTTTAAACGACTGTGACCAAGTGTGACCAAGGGGCTCTCACTGAATTTTTCTCCCAGTTCTGCCCAAATCAGAGGCCTCTTGTGGCCCGAGGGCCCCGTCTTACTTGAGGATGTCTTTTAGCAACAAGTTGGGTCTTCGCATCTTGTTCTGAGCTCTGGTGTACCATTGCAGGGAGGGCCGTGAGCAATCGCTTCTCAGCTTCACGCGGCTGTGGTCACTTGGCATTGCTATGAAGAGAGGGGAGGGAGGAGGAGGGGAAGAGGCAAGTAAGTTTGGTAGATGAAGCTTTTAAAGAAACTTTTTTCGCAGGGGTGGGGTTGGGAGGCACATTGTGTGGCTTGCAGAATCTTAGTTCCCTGACCAGGGATTGAACCTGGGGCCTCAGCAGTGAAAGCACAGAGTCCTAACCACTAGACCACCAGGAATTCCCTAAGGAGCCTTGATGTTGCACAGCCATACCGTGTAATACTACTCAGCCAGAAAGAGGAGTGACGGATTGATAGACACAGTAACTGGATGAATCTCGAGCTGAGCCAATACTAAAAGGTTACACACTGTAGGATTCGATTTACATAATGTTCTTGAAATGACAAAATTATAGAAATGTAAATGGATTAATAGTGGTCAGGAGTAAGGGAAGGAATGATGGAAGTGGCTGTGGAAAGGCAACATGAGGGCTCCATATGGGGATGGGAATATTCTCTTTCTTGACTGTATGCCTGTCAATATCCCAGCTTCAATAATCTACAGTTTTGCTACCATTAGGGGGAAGGGCTTCCCAGATGGTTCTCTGGTAAAGAATACACCTGCCAATGCAGGGGATGCAGGAGACTTGGGCTTGATTCCTGGATTGGGAAGATCTCCAGGAGTAGCAAGTGGCCAACACACTCCAATCCATTCTTGCTTGGGAAATCCCATGGACAGAGGAGCCTGGAGGGCTTCCAGTCCATAGGGTCACAAATAACTGGACAAAATTGAGCACACACAGACACACACCACTGGGGAGAAAAGGAGTAATCTGTGTTATATCTTACAACTGCCTGTGACTCTACAACTATCCCAAAATTAAGTCTAATGCTTTTTTGAGCCTTTACCTTTTAGAGATACATATGAAACTATTTACAGACAAAACAGGAGACGTGAAAACTGCTTCAAAAAACAGGAAGGGTATAAGTGTGTGTGGGAATAGCTGAAACAGGATGAACCTTAAACTGCTATTGAACCTAGGCAACGGGTACACAGGGCTCACTATACAATTCTCAATGATCTTTGAAATTTTGTACCATAAAAGTTTAAAAAGAAAATGTACGTTAAAAAGGAATGTACACAGAGGAGGAGGGTTACACTAAGGAAAAAAGAAAACATGGTAATTTTAAAAGAAGTTTTTCTTTAAAAAATATGCATGTTCTGGGGTATGCTGCCTACTTCATCTTTTCAATTAATTTTATTCTCAGATTCTCAATTTTTAAGTAATATTCCAATGGATATTGTAGTAGACATCAAAACATCTCCCCCCATATCAGTTTCCCCTCTCCTCTCAGTTGAACAGAACTCTGGGTTTTTAGCTGGGCACATGGCCTCCCAGAATAAAGACTACATTTCCCAGCCTCCCTTGTGGCTAAGTATAGTCTCATGGCTAAGTTCTCGTCAGTGGAAAACAAGCAAAAGTGACTTGTATGACTTGAGGGTGCATCTCTTGGTGAACTTCCCTTTCTCCTTTCTCCCTCTTCTTGATGGCTGAAATACTGATACCAGATGAGCCACTCTGGCCCACACACAGCACATCACCCAAGGGATGGAGGAGCAACAAGACAGAAGAGACCTGGGTCTTTGGGCCACCTCTATGGACAGAGCCACCAATCCACCTTGGACCACCTGTCTCTGGACTCTTGATGACAGAAATAAACTTCTGTCTTATTTAAGCAACCGTTACTTAAATCTCAGCTAGTATACACACCAATAGCATCATGGTACATTTATATATCCTTACAATACTTAATCTTGTAGCCAGGAGGAAGTTATATCTCATTATTCACTTCATTTCCCCCATTAGCATTGTGACATTTTTTTTGGAAAAAAAAAAAAAAAACCTTTCTCCAACTGACATTCAAGTATTTGATGTTTTGCTATCATTAACACTCTCCCTCAACTCCAATTCTAACCGTGCAGCACTAGAATGTAAGAATTTTCATAGACCTGTGTCACTCCATTTGAATATTTAAAAAAAAAAAAAAAACCATGCCAAGGGCCTCATGAGCAAATTTCTGCTGAGGAATCTACTGAATTCTTAAAGGAGAAATGAGATCAACTGAGACCCTGAAGGTTTTCAACCACCGTAACTCTGTGGTTACTTGAACACAGTCAGCCACGTGGAGGGTCCCAAGGGGCTGCTTATTACCAAGACACTTATAAAGTGGACGTTCCTATGATGCCTGTGTTTTTATGAACAGAATGACACTTCACGCCCGAATGGACCTCCCGAGAACAAAGCAGACGGTGCTATTGGAACCTGGATTCTGCCCTTGCCTACGGCTTGCACCCTGGACAGCGCTGTGGGCTGTGGCCTCTACTCTCTCTCTCCTGTTTGCCACTGCAGACTGCAAACTGCATTCCCAGACTCTCCATTGTGCCACCTGGCTTCCTGCTGAGTCGTGACTGTGGACCATCGGGGTGGAAGCCTGGAAGGCAAGGGCAGGGGGCGGCAGCCTTTCTTTTCCCTGGCTCCACGACATGGAAGCAGAGGTGATGGAGTTGCCCGCAGGTAACTCCAGCAGCAGCTGGGGCTGCCAGCATCCTAGGTTTCTAGCCGATAGAGAGGATAGCACCTCCAGCAGTTCTGTGACAAGTACGAGCTTCGGCCCAGGGTGACAGTAGCTCCCTGGTTGCTGGCCCCTGCCCTTGCCTTCCAGGCTTGCACCCCAATGGTTCAGGGCTTAAGTAACCTGCATCCTTTAGGCACTCCTGTTTCTGGCCACAGTTTTCCAATCCAGCTCCATCAGAGGCCTTTCTTCAATCCTGTCCACGTTCCTTCCTGGTGTCTCTGGACAGGAAGCATCTTCTGGAAGCTCCTTCTGTGCTCACCCTGTCAGTTTCTGGTCAGGTTCTCTCTCCCCAGACCCCTTCTAAATGCCCAGCTTCCTTCATGGGTCTCTCCTCCCAACCATGACGGCCCAGCTGCTCCTTCATTCAGTCTGCAAGTCACGCTGGGTGCCTTAGAACCACACCTCCCCTCCCACCTCTGCAATCATCAACTCCCCCATGCATGGCACAGGACTCCAGGGTCCCGGCCCCCACTCTCTGCACCATTTTCTCCTTGCAGAAGTGGAAGTGCTAGTCACTCAGTCATGTCCGACTCTGCAACCTCATGGACTGCTGCCCATCAGGCTCTTCTGTCCATGGATTCTCCAGGCAAGAATACTGGAGTGGGTTGCCATTCCCTTCTCCAGTGGATCTTCCTGAACCAGAGATCAAACCTGGATCTTCCACACTGCAGGCAGATTCTTTATTGTCTGAGCCACCAGGAAACTCCTTCATCCTTAAACCCTCTCCTTCTCTGTGAAGCTCATTTTAAACACCATGATCACCCCTGGGCACTTCCCTATCTCTGTTTACCATTATGAACTGAAATTTCCTGTGTACATTTTAGGTTTCCTCTACCCTTTTGCTTGGATGACTGAGCTGCAGGGGTAGGACCTGGCACAGAGCAAGACCTTAAGAAACATCCCAGGTATATCCCTGGAGGTCCAGTGGTCAAGAATCTGCCTTCCATCAGAGGGGATTCGGGTTTGATCCTTGGTTTGGGAAGTGATATCCCACATGATGTGGAGCAACTAGGCCCATGTGCCACAACTAGAGAACATGCATGCTGAAACTTGAAAAACCTGCATGCCACAACAAAGATCCAGCACAGCCAAAAAAGAAAGAAAGAAAGAAACATCCCACATGGAATGAATATGTGTTATGTGCCTGTAGTCTGTCATCAAACAAGATACACTCCCCACCACCAAGATGTACTTTCCCAATGATATTTAAGATTCAAACTAAAACTGAATGTGAACAGCAATTATAAGAGCAAACAGTAAAATGTAAACTCTACTGAACTATCTAACACGCCTGCATGCATGCATCCAAGTCACTTCAATAATGTCCGACTCTTTGCGACCCCATGGACTGTAGCCCACCAGGCTCCTCTGTCCATGGGATTCTCCAGGCAAGAATACTGGAGTGGGTTGCCATTTCCTTCTCCAGGGGATCTTCCCAACCCAGGGAATGAACCTGTGTCTTTTAGGTCTCCTGCACTGGGAAGCAGGTTCTTTACCACTAGCACCACCTGGGAAGCCCTTCTAACATGCCTGCTGCTGCTAAGTCATTTCAGTCGTGTCCGACTCTGTGCGACCCCATAGATGGCAGCCCAACAGGCTCCTCTGTCCCTGGGATTCTCCAGGCAAGAACACTGGAGTGGGTTGCCATTTCCTTCTCCAATGCATGAAAGTGAAAAGTGAAAGTGAAATCGCTCAGTCATGTCCGACTCTTAGCAACCCCATGGACTGCAGCCTACCAGGCTCCTCCATCTATGGGATTCTCCAGGCAAGAGTACTGGAGTGGGTTGCCATTGCCTTCTTTGCCTAGCAACAGGTAATTTGTTGGTAACTTGTGGTGAAATCATAAGGAACATTCCCCTCGGCTGTTAAAGCCTTGATATACGAAGTGGAATCTGTGACCACAGCCTCGGCTGAGAACAGGTTAGACATGTGAAATCTCAGCACTGCTCACCACCCCCCACTCCTGCTGAATCAAGGGATTCATATAAACAATTAGTTTGAGAAGCTCTCGCTTGAAGTATTCAGTGCCTACATTTATTGACACGGAAAGATACTGTAAGGGAAAAAGCTGGTTTGTAAAATCATATGTATGCTGCTGCTGCTGCTAAGTCGCTTCAGTCGTGTCTGACTCTGTGCAACCCCACAGACAGCAGCCCACCAGGCTCCTCTGTCCCTGGGATTCTCCAGGCAAGAATACTGGAGTGGGTTGCCATTTCCTTCTCCAATGCATAAATACATGTAATCATGTTCTGGGGTGTATCCATTCAAACCAGGAGAATTTGATTTCCCATGAAGTTTCACTTGGGCTGGAATATCTTCTTTCAACTTAGAAGGGACCATTTGGAGTCTATGTCCCTCAACACAACAAAATGAGGGCCAACCTGAGTTGTCTTCACAGACTTACAGCTGACATACAGCTAAGTGGCATTAAGGTGCTCCTTCGGAGAACCCAGGGGTTTATAATCATGCTCATCTCTACACCATCTGCACTGTGTCCACACAATTCCTTAGTCTTTAATGTTCTGTTTGAGACTTTCCTGTGATCCAGGGGGTTAATAATTCCACATGTCATGGGGCAACTAAGTTGTGTGCACCACAACTACTGAAGCCTGTGCACCCTAGAGTGTGTGCAACAAGAAAAGCCACTGCAATGAGAAGCTCATGAACTGCAAGTGGAGAGTAGCCTCTGCTCTCCACAACTAGAGAAAAGCCTAGGCATGGCAACAAAGACATATAAATCAATTTCTAAAAATGTTCTCTTTGGTGGAGGATGGCATGCAATTTAAGGTTCCATTAGAACACTTATCATGAGACAAGTTACTCATAATTTTTTCTTTTGAATAGACATTTCTCTCTTGTCTTCCCCACTAGAATATAGATTTCAAGAGAGTAGGTGTCTTTGCTCACCACTGAGTTCATAGTGCCTAGGATGGTAAGAGGGACATAATAGGCAACTAATACCTATTTACTGAACAGATACTCCGTTTCTTACAAGGTTTCAGAGGTGATGGTGGTTTCAGGCATTCCTCCAAGGACGTGTGTTGGCAGGCCATCACCGTCTGCCCCGTGGCACTTTCCTGGTTCCCAACTTGTCCATCTCCTTCACGGGCAGCTCCTCCCACTCCTTCCAAGTGCTAAGATCCCAGGGCTGAATATCTCCCTCCTTTCATTCAGACTGCCAGGGTAAGAGCCTCCACTAATCCTTTCTGTGCAGAAAAGACCTGGCTTTCAAAATTACATATTTCCACTCACATATAAAAATGTAACAGCTGCTTCTCAAATGTTTATATATCTAATGAGCAAGTCACTCTTATTAAGGACCTGATGAAGAAACATTAGGGCAAGGTCCAGGCTTTCAGTCCACTTGTAGATCTGGCACTAACGGTTTCAAATTAAGAATTAACCATCCAAGATAAGAGTACAATATATGCTGCAAAGCAGTATGTGAAAAATTATTAGATAAACTACACAGGCAATTACTGGTGCAATAAAGAGTAGGGCACTAACATTTATTGGGGGGAGTAATACAACACACGATATCACTAAGTCCTAAATCACTAAAACACCTACTTCATTGGCCTGCTATCTGCATTTAGCCTGATAAATTTAATCTGTTGAAAGTCACACATGGAGAAGTAGGGGGCTGAGAATTCCAACCATCTTTATCCATGCCCTTCCATGTAGGGGTTGCTTAGGGAGGGTAGGTATTGGAATAGGTGGGTAGACCTGTATGTGAAGGGTTTTGGGGGTTTTTGTTTATTTTTTTAACAGTAAAGGCAGGCTTCCTGGGTGGCTCAGTGGTAAAGAATCTGCCTGCAAGTAGGACATCCAGGAGACACCAGTTTGACGCATGGATTGGGAAGATCTCCTGGAGAAGGGCATGGCAACCCACTTCAGTATTCTTGCCTGGAGAATCCCACGGACAGAGGAGCCTGGCAAGCTACACCCCATGGGGTCGCAAGGAGTCGGACATGACTGGAGTGACTGAACACGGGCACACGTGCAAGATTATTAAAAGCAAAAACTCAAAGCAATGAAGCAGTAAATAAAAATGATATGGTTGGTCTGGGAAGATGAGCAGGTACAGCCTAGATATTAACATGGCAGCCAAAAGAGCACGCCCTTCTAGGTGCGAGGTGTCTGAGAAGGACCACACAGCAGGACAGAAGGAAGCCTCCAGGCTGCCCGTGGACAGTGGGGCAGGATGCTGGGTGCTTGAGGGCAAGGGCAGCCTGAGGCACATCCAGCTGAGAAAGAAGACAGGATGAGGACAGACATGGATCGAGAAATCATGAAGACTTGCACTGAAAGATGCAGGCCAAGACCAATTTGGGTCCCGGTTACGGAAAGAAACAGGAATGGAAGTCAACTTTTGTAGTTTAGTGATGATGGCCACAGGACTAGAAAAGGTCGGTTTTCATTCCAATCCCAAATAAAGGCAATGCCAAAGAATGCTCAAACTACTGCACAATTGCACTCATTTCACATGCTAGCAAAGTAATGCTCAAACTTCTTCAAGCCAGGCTTCAACAGTATGTGAACCATGAGCTTTCAGATGTTCAAGATGGATTTAGAAAAGGCAGAGGAACCAGAGATCAAATTGCCAACATCCGTTGGATCACCGAAAAAGCAAGAGAGTCCCAGAAAAATATCTATTTCTGCTTTATTGACTATGCCAAAGTCTTTGAATGTGTGGATCACAATAAACTGTGAAAAATTCTTAAAGAGATGGGAATACCAGACCACCTGACCTGACTCCTGAGAAATCGGTATGCAGGTCAATAAGCAACAGTTAGAACTGGACATGGAAAAAGAGACTGGTTTCCAATCAGGAAAGGAGTACGTCAAAGCTGTATATTGTCAGCCTGCTTATTTAACTTATATGCAGAATACATTATGAGAAATGCTGGGCTGGATGAAGCAAAAGCTGGAATCAAGATTGCCAGGAGAAATATCAATAACCTCAAATATGCAGATGACACCACACTTATGGCAGAAAGCAAAGAACTAAAGAGCCTCTTGATGAAAGTGAAAGAGGAGAGTGAAAAAGTTGGCTTAAAACTCAACATGCAGAAAACTAAGATCATGGCATCTGATCCCATCACTTCATGGCAAATAGATGGGGAAACGGTGGAAACAGTGATAGACTTTATTCTGGGGGGCTCCAAAATCACTGCAGATGGTGACTGCAGCCATGAAATTACACTTGATCTTAGCCAAAAGGCCGAGAAGCGATAGCCATGAAATTAAAATACACTTGCTCCTTGGAAGAAAAGTTATGACCAACTTAGACAGTATATTAAAAAGCAGAGACATTACTTTGCCAATAAAGGTCCATCTAGTTAAAGCTATGGCTTTTCCAGTAGTCATGTATGGATGTGAGAGTTGGGCTATAAAGAAAGCTGAGTGCCACAGAAGTGATGTTTTTGAACTGTAGTGTTGAAGAAGACTCTTGAGAGTCCCTTGGACAGCAAGGAGATCCGTCCAACCAGTCCACCCTAAAGGAAATCAGTCTTGAATATTCATCGGAAGGACTGATGCTGAAGCTGAAACTCCAACACTTTGGCCACCTGATGTGAAGAACTGACTCATTTGAAAAGACCCTGATGCTGGGAAAGATTGAAGGCGGGAGGAAGAGATGACAGAGGATAAGATGGGTGGATGGTATCACTGACTCGATGGACTTGAGTAAACTCCAGGAGTTTGTGATGGACAGGGAGGCCTGGCGTGCTACAGTCCATGGGGTTGCAAAGAGTCAGACACAACTGAGCGACTGAACTGAGCTGAACTGATAATGATATAAGGAACTTGAGATGATAAATAACTAGACAAAGACACCCCAGAAGCAGCTGGAAATGCTCCCCCTGGGCTCCACAGAATGCCCATCCTTCCAGCCAGCCTTTCTCAGCAGGTCTGAGAGTGACACCCTGAGCCAGTCAACAAGATGAAGTCAATTCACGTCTCTCCTGTGAACCTCAACTGGTACAAGTCACACCCAACCACAGGAAAACAGAGAAGATAATTACTTGAATTGTGCTTGGGGTTTGTGTTTCAGATGAAGAGCTCTACCTGATAAAAGAGGACAGGAGGAAAGATAGAAAACCTGCCCCAGGAGGAGACGGCTCTGAAGTGTGCAGTTATTAAACATCCCTCTGGTGCCAAGCAGGAGCAGGGGCAGCTGGATGAGGAGGGGAGATCCACCCTGTGGGCAGAAGGAGCAAAGCAGAGGTCTGGGGAGTTTGGGAAGCAAGTGAGCTAGGTGCAGCTGAGAAAGTATGGCCTGGGTGGGGGCACAGGCAGGAGTTAAGGGCAATACTGTGGGTTCGTTGGACATCCCAGGGCTGGCTCCACATCTCGGCTGTGAATGTTGATACAGCACACAACTACCTGCTTCTCCACGGATGTGCCTTCTGTCCCCAGGCAATGACTAACGGGGTACAGAAGGCTTGGGATCACTCTGAGCAAGCAATTCAAGCTCCTTGGGGGACAGCAGAGACCACGATTCCTATTTCAGGCTCTGCTTCTAGGGAACCATGACTCATACAGTAAAGAATCTGCCTGTAGCACAGGGTACCAGGGTTTGATCCCTGGGTGGAGAAGATCCCCTGGAGGAAGACATGGCAACCCACTCCAGTATTCCTGCCTGGAGAATCCCCATGGACAGAGGAGCCTGGAGGGCTATACAGTCCATGGGGTTGCAAAGAGTCAGACACAACTGAGCAACTAAGTTTCACTTTCTAGAGAACCTGACCTAAGATACGCCATTATGTCTGCAGGGTCAATGTATGGATGATGGCAGAAGGTCATGGACAATCACAAGAAGAAACCTTGAAGATTTTATTCGGTGTGGTGGTAGGGGTCATGATATGTGCACAAGCATCACTGGGGAGGCAGCAGGGATGTGATGGAGGTGGCGAGCTTGAGACAGGGCTGGCCTCAGCAGCAGACCTTGTGCCCTGGCTGCCATGCTGCTGGCCAGATGGACAGGAAGGGCTTCCAGCTGCAGAAGAGATGGGCTTGAGGTAGGTCAGATGTGGTGAGCAGGCAGGATGGAGGAGAACTCAAGTGTCAGGGACGTCACAAGAAGGACATGTGAGTCCCCAGGGCCTGTGGGCCATCAAGGCTGATAGACTCCATGCTTGGAGCCCCGGGGAGGGATCTGAGCTGGAGTCTCAACCAAGGGTTTCAGCTAAAAGAGCGTATCTTTTCTTTTTCTTTTTTTTTTAGTTGCACCTTGAGGCATATCGGATCTTAGTTCCCTGACTAGGGATCGAACCTGTGCCTCTGCAGTGGAAGCCCAGAATCCTAACCACTGACCCCCCAGGAAGTCCCCGGGGGTGTCTTCTTCTCACCAAACGGGAAGTCCAGGGACAAACAGAGTGGGTCTGGCGCAGGGGCTCTCAAAGCCGTTGGTGGTCCCGGCTGCCATCAGTATCTGCTCCAAACTCCAGGCTGGAAGGAGGTGAGGGATGAACCGGAGAGAAAGGGGAGGCACCTCCATCAGGGGAGGAAAAACCCCTGGAAATCCCTGACAGTCTGCCAGTTCTGTGCCTTTGGCCAGAACTGCATCACGTGACCACCCCCAGCTGCCAGGAAGGTTTCACATGCTGCACAGGCTGCTTCCTGCATGGAATGAGAATCCTGCCAGTGAGGAGGGTGGAGACAAGGAATATTTCAGAGTCAGCAGTAGGGCCATCGATGCGTTGATAAGGGCACGGAACTGCTTGGATAAAGGGACAATTAAGGCTGCTCTACAGAGATTAGATCCCCAAGAAGAAGAACAAAGAGCAGAGCCTTCCAGGGATTGGAGAGAAGAGGAAAATGCTGCTGGAAATCAGACAAGGATACCTTCAGTAAAATCTGTGACTCTGCATGACAATTCAAGCCCATAACACTCCGGGCATTCAAGCATTTAAGAAAGGAGTACATAGTTCCTAAACAAAATGCAGTTTGAATCACTTTAACCTAAAAAAGTAATACAGGTGTCCCCACTAAGCTGACTTAAAATTCAACATTCAAAAAACGAAGATCACAGCATCCAGTCCCATCACTTCATCACAGATAGATGGGGAAAAAATGGAAACAGTGACAGACTTTATTTTCTTGAGCTCCAAAATCATTTCATATGGTGACTGCAAGCATGAAACTAAAAGACCCTTGCTCCATGGAAGAAAAGCTATGACAAATCTAGACAGTGTATTTAAAAGCAGGGACATCGCTTTGCTGTCAAAGTTCCATATAGTCAAACCTATTGTTTTTCCAGTAGTCATGTATGGATGTGAGAGTTGGAACATAAAGAAGGCTGAGCGCTGAAGAATTGATGCTTTTGAACTGTGGTGTTGGAGAAGACTCTGGAAAGTCCCTTGGACTGCAAGGAGATCAAACCAGTCCATCTTAAGGGAAATCAACCCTGAATATTCATTGCATGGACTGCTGCCGAAGCTGAAGCTCCAATACTTTGGCCACCTGATATGAAGAGTCGACTCACTGGAAAAGATCATGATGCTGAGAAAGATTGAAGGCAGGAGGAGAAGGGGATGACAGAGGATGAGATAGTTGGATGGCATCACCAACTCAATGGACATGAGTTTGAGCAAGCTCCGGGAGATGGTGAAAGACAAAGGAAGCCTGGCATGCTGCAGCCCATGGGGGTCACAAAGAGTCGGACATGACTGGGTGACTGAACAACGACAACCACCACTGTACACACAAAAAGGATGACTTCTACTTTCGTCAGTTCCTCCAGTGTGCTCTGTGGGGAGACTGAGATGAAGGTCCGGTGGTTAAGACTCTGCTTTCCACTGCAGGGTGCACAGCCTCCATCTCTAACCTGAGAACTAAGATTCCATATTCTGTGCAGTTTGGCCAAAAAAAAAAAAAAGAGAGAGAGAAATGAAGGATTGAGACCCCGCTCTGTAGAAACCTAAGCTCCAGGGAAATGACAAGAATGTGACTAAATGGTGTTGGGGGAAGTGGCGGGGAAGGAGGCTGTTCAGAGGTATGGTGCCTTACACACAGCACAGACACAAACACGGTGTGGTCTTATCAAGGCCCATCCAAGGGCACTGTCACAAAAGCCACGGGGCTAAGATCCAGAAGCTGAGAAGCAGTAGGTGAGAACGAAGGTCTAAACTAAACTTTCTTCTACCCTGACCCGACCGGGAGGGGAAGCTGTGGGAGGAGGGGTGTAGTTACGTTGGAAAAGCTCAAGAGCACACCAGTCAGTGTCTTCCCTGGGGCGCATGGAGTCTTGGGGACTTGTGCCCCTTGCCCGACCAAGCAGAACGTCATCCTCATACAAGCTAGGAGGCTAATTCCAAACCAGTTTCAGCTGTGGAACTCTTTTTTTTTTTTTCAACAGGAATGCTCATTTTGAACCCTAACATGTAACACAGATAAGAAGCACTGAGTTGATCTTTTGCAGGGTTTCTCTGTCTCGGCACTGCTGACATTTGTGGCTGGGTAATACTTCACTGTTGGCTCCCCTGGTAGCTCAGTCAGTAAAGAATCTGCTGGCAATGTAGGAGACACAGGTTCAATCTCTGGATTGGAAAGATCCCCTGGAAAAGGAAATGGCAACCCACTCCAATATTCTTGCCCAGGAAATTATGGACAGAGGACAGAGGAGCCTGGTGGGACCGTCCATGGGGTTGCAAGAATCAGACACAACTTAGCAACTAAACCACCAATTCTTTGCTGTAGTTGGCAGGAGGTTGCCTTGTGCACTGTGGGCTGTTTCATAGCATCCCTGGCCTCTACCCCCCAGATGCTGCTAGCATCTCTGGTCCTCCTTTCTCTCCCAGCTGTGACAATCAAAAATGTCTCCACTGTCTCTTGACTTAACCCATTGGGATAAAGTCTCTCTATATATTAAAACCTCAACACTGCTGTATTTTTTGTTGTCGTTGTTTGTACTTCTTTATTTTTTTGGCTGCACTGGGTCTTCATTGCTGCACTCCGGCTTTATCTAGTTGCGGCGAGCAAGGGCTACTCTTCAGTGCTCTGCTCAAGCTTTTCATTGAGGTGGCTCCTCTCGTTGTGGAGCACAGGCTCTAGGTGCATGGGCTTCAGTAGTTTCAACATGAGGGCTCAGTAGTTGCAGCTCGCAGACTCTAGAGCATGGGCCCAGCAGTTGTGGAGCACGGGCTTAGCTGCTTCACGGCATGTGGGATCTTCCTGGACCAGGGATTGAAACTGTGTCCCTTGCATTGGCAGGCAGGTTCCTATCCACTGTACCATCAGGGAAGTCCCAACACTGCTGTATTTTTAAAGTATTTTAGGTAATGAAGCAATGCAAAAACTGAAGACTGTGGGCTAAAAACTGCTATTGCTTGAACTTTATCTAATCATTTTCTAGATTTGGTTTGGGTTGCATAATCTCAAGAAATGTTAACTCATCAAGGTATGGGGTGCTGTTCTCACCTGTCTCATGGGACAGGAACCAACTGGCAGGCACAGACAGGCCTGCGTTCAGATACCAGCCTGCAGAGGTGGGGTTCACAGGTGTGCAGGAGTTGGTGGGGAGAAGGACTGCTTTCACTCCTGGATCCACACAACTTAATCATCTCATTGCACTCCCACCAACAAAGGTGGGAAACCTCTGTTCTATGGAACTTCCTGTTTCTGTTGGGTAGGCAGTGGCTCAGTTCTATTTTAGGAATGTGAAATTTCATTCATGAAGTCAAAACCACAGCAAAACTGCTGGTGAGAGGATGGATGCTGAGATCACGCTCAATCATCATCCTATATCTTCTAGTCTTTGTTCAATTTAAATGTTTAGGGCTTCCACCCATCTCGGCCTGCGATCCTCCAACCTGACCAGTGCAGCAGAACCACTCACTGCTGTAACACACACAGATCCCCAGACCTCATCTCCAGACCTTTCTGCCTGGCAGGACCAGGAGAGGATACCAAATCTGCTTTTTAAGCAAGATCCCTCCAACGTATGAGGGTGGGTGCGGCTGTTTGGGAAACTGCTCACAAGCAAGTTTGCACAGCTGTGAATAACAATAGAGTTTAGCCTAAAGAATTTTCGATCTGCCTGCAAACTGTAAAAATTATCAGGACCTATCTTCTAAATAGAAAATTAAAGTGTTGCTCTGTGAATAAGTAGTCTGTGTGCATGTATGCTCAGTCGCTTCAGTCATGTCCAACTCTTTGCAACCCTTTGCAACTCTTTGCAATCCACGGGATTCTCCATGCAAAAATACTGGAGTGGGTTGCCATGCCATCCTCCAGGGGATCTTCCCGGACCCAAGGATCAAACCTGAGTCTCTTATGTCTCCTGCATTGGCAGGTGGATTCTTTATCACTAGCGCCACCTGGAAAGCCCAAATATGTAGTCTACACTCTAATTCTGACCACCTACCAAGATGCAAACACTCGCAAGACGACTGAGGTATGCTTTGTAATCTACTTCTAATTAACTGGTATACTTCAATGTTGAGAATACATGATGACTATCATTCAATTGCCTGCTTTTTATAGGTTTAAAAGCATTAAAGGAAGTTAGGTCTGAGCCCTTGGACTACATAAACATTTTCCAAAATGAGAACATGACTGGAAACTTCAGATGTTGTTCCTTCAAGGTTTCACTGAAGTGACAAAGATGTTAGTTAAGAAGACAGCAACTCAAAACACTCTCCGACATAAATCACAGCAAGATCCTCTTTGACCCACCTCCCAGAATATTGGAAATAAGAGCAAAAATAAACAAATGGGACCTAATGAAACTTAAAAGCTTTTGCACAACAAAGGAAACTATAAGCAAGGTGAAAAGACAGCCTTCAGAATGGGAGAAAAATAATAGCAAATGAAGAAACAGACAAACGATTAATCTCAAAAATATACAAGCAACTCCTGAAGCTCAATTCCAGAAAAATAAATGACCCAATCAAAAAATGGGCCAAAGATCTAAAGAGACATTTCTCCAAAGAAGACATATAGATGGCTAACAAACACATGAAAAGATGCTCAACATCACTCATTATCAAAGAAATGCAAATCAAAACCACAATGAGGTACCATTACATGCCAGTCAGAATGGCTGCTATCCAAAGTCTACAAGCAATAAATGCTGGAGAGGGTGTGGAGAAAAGGGAACCCTCTTACTCTGTTGGTGGGAATGCAAACTAGTACAGCCACTATGGAGAACAGTGTGGAGATTCCTTAAAAAACTGGAAATAGAACTGCCATATGACCCAGCAATCCCACTCCTGGGCATACACACCAAGGAAACCAGAACTGAAAGAGACACGTGTTCCCCAATGTTCATCACAGCACTGTGTACAATAGCCAGGACATGGAAGCAACCTAGATGTCCATCAGCAGACGACTGGATAAGAAAGCTGTGGTACATATACACAATGGAATATTACTCAGCCATTAAAAAGAATACATTTGAATCAGTTCTAATGAGATGGATGAAACTGGAGCCCATTATACAGAGTGAAGTAAGCCAGAAAGATAAACACCAATACAGTATACTAACGCATATATATGGAATTTAGAAAGATGGTAACGATAACCCTATATGGAAGACAAAAAAAGAGACATAGATGTATAGAACAGACTTTTGGACTCTATGGGAGAAGGCGAGGGTGTGATGATCTGAGAGAACAGCATCGAAACATGTATATTATCAAGTGTGAAACAGATCACCAGCCCAGGTTGGATGCATGAGACAAATGCTCAGGGCAGGTGCACTGGGATGACCCAGAGGGATGGGATGGAGAGGGAGGTGGGAGGGGGGTTCAGGATGGGGAACACATGTAAATCCATGGCTGATTCACGTCAATGTATGGCAAAAACCACTACAATATTGTAAAGTAATTAGCCTCCAACTAATAAAAATAAATGAAAAAAAAAAAAAAAAGAAAGAAAACAGATACTGATTACCAAAAGGAAAAAAAAAAAAAGAAGAAGAGAGAGCAAGTCTTGCAGGGACAAATCCATGGCCCTCCTGCACCATCTTTATCCTGGCTTTTATTCAAAAGTTGCCTCCTTGATCACCCTCTGTAGCACTGCATTCCCATCCTAAGCCCAATGATTCACTTTTCTGCTTCATACACTCATCACAACTCATCCATCCATATTTTTCTACTTTCTGCTTTCCCCACTAAAACATAAGATTGCTAGAGAAGGGACTGTCGATGTTGTTCATTGCTGTAACCTCAGATTCTAAAACAATGCAGAGCATGTAAAAGGCACTTAAATACTTGTTGAATCAATGAATACTTCATACACTTATCAGGATTCATCCATATTTGCCTACTTTCTGCTTTCCCCACTAAAGCACAAGATTCCTAGAGAAGGGACTATCAATGTTGTTCACTGCAGTTACCTCAAATCCTAAAACAGTGCCTAGCGTGTAAAAGGCCCTTAAATATTTGTTGAACCAATGAGCCAATTAATACATGATGCACTGATCAGTGGCCTGCAGCCAGATCCACACAGAAAAACTAACCCAAACTCAGCAAGATCCTAACAAGAGGCAGACGTGAAGACTAGATCCTTCCATGAGTCCAGATATCACATTCATTGGTTATTGGTTCATTGCAACGTCCAGAGCACATAGAGAGCACTGATGGGAATTCTTTTTCCATCAAGAATCTCTGTGTGTGTATGGTGAGAAAGGGGGATAAACAGAATCCAATGACTGTCCCACCCACCAACATGGAAATAAAAGAGCAACTGGAATACCATATACAGGTGAACTCTAAAAAAGCAGGACTCACAGAAACAGAAAATAGAGTGGATGTTACCAGGGGCTGGGGAGTGGGAGCAATGTGGAGGTGTCAGCCCCCAGTTGTAAGTTCTGGGGCTCTATTGCACAGCATGATGGTTATAGTTAATAACAGTGTATTGCACACTTGAAAGTTGCTAAGAGAATAAATTTTAAATGTTCTAACCACACACACACACAAAAGATGATAATTATGTGATGTAATGAAGGTTTAAGCTAAGGCTATGGTGGTAATTATTTTGCAGCAAATAAGTGTATCAAGTCAACATGTTGTACACCTTCGATTTACACAAGTTACATGTCAATTATATCCCAATAAAGCTGAGGGGGAGAAACAACTTAAAAAAAAAAAAGCAACTGGTTCTGTTTTTCAAGAAAAAAGAGAGAAAATACTTAACTGTTTGGCTGTTGCCTGTTACATGGTGGCCAAGTCACCTCTCTGAAGATGTGTGCTAGTACGTTCAGAGCAGGTTGGGTGATAATGTGAAGTTACACTCTGCCTAGGAAGTCTCCTTGGCAGCTGTAGGTCTAGTCAGGCAAATGTGTGGATTGGAGCTGGCTGACCAGATACCCAGGGGAGAACAGCAGGCATGATGCCTTCTGGGACAGAGTGGTGATGACAGCAACAGGAAGTTGGGGAAAGAGCTTCCTCTCAGGTGTAGCCACACTGAGTGGTCTCCAACCCATTCTCTACAAAACCAGTTCTGAAAAGAGCTGTGTTGTCGGAAATGATTTCAGTAGTGACCCTGGAAAGGACAGCCACCGAGAGCCCTGGCCTCTGATGCTACACTGGCTGCAACACCACGACCCAGAGGTTTTCGCGCTTTTAAACTTTATTTTTGGACGTAACCTCAAATACACAGAGAGACTGACAAAAGAGTACAAAGAATTTGCCTTGCTCAGACAACCTGCTTGTTACCATTCTACCACATTTGCTTGGTGATTCTATTTTATGATATCCATACTACTTTTTTTAACCACTTGAAAGTAAGCTGAGGACGCAATGACATTCAACCCTAAATGTTTTAGTATTTCCTAAAAAGGACACTCCCAGACACACCAAAGTATGATGATAAAAATCAGGAAATTATTATTGTTTTAATACTATTCTCTACCCTAAAGACGTCAGACAAATCTCTTTAGCAGTCCCAATAATGGCCTCAGAGCAAAAACAGGAACACACATCCAGAACTGCATGTGACCTCCTTTAATCAGAAACAGTTCCTTTATCTTTCATGACCTTGGCATTTTTTGAAAAGTACAGTCTAGTTGTTTTGAAGAATGACCCTTAGTGGAAATCTGTTCATTTCTTCATGATTAGATTCAAGATACACATTTCAGGCAGGAATTTCCCAGAAGTGGTGCTGGTCTGTCCCGATGTGTTTTCTCCAGAGGCCCCTGACATTGTTTTTGTCCCAATACCGTTGATGAAAAATCAATTGGTCAAAGTTGTGTAAGGCAAATTTATCCACTATCAAGTTACTCTTTTCCCTTTGTAGTTAATAAGTAACTTGATGGGAGATACTTAGAGACTAAGTAACTATCCTGTTCCTCATCTGATCTACTGGTTTCAACAGCCAGCATATGGACAAAATTCTGTGTGAGGTCAAGTAAAGTCAAACTTCAGAAAGGAAAAAAAACCCAGAGCTGGCTGAAGCAATAGCTGATGAGCAAGAACAAGCATTGAGACTTCTGTCTCAGACTTAATTTTAATAACCACAGGATATGTTCAGTCCTAAAGGAAATCAACCCTGAATATTCATTGGAAGGACTGAAGCTGAAGCTCCAATACTTTGGCCATCTGATTCGAAGAGATGACTCATTGAAAAAGACCCTGATGATGGGAAAGACTGAAGGCAAAAGGAGAAAGGGGTAGTAAAGGATAAGATGGTTAGATAGCATCACCAACTCAATGGACATGAATCTGAACAAACTTTGGGAGGTACTGACAGACAGAGGAGCCTGGCGTGCTATATAGTCCATGAGGTCATGAAGAGTCAGACACAGCTTAGCGACTGAACAACAACTAATGTTTACTCTTAGCTGTTAAGAAAAAATATCTCTAGATTTGCTTTTGAAAGTATTCTGTAAGTACTCATTACTATGCTAGGTTCTCTTATGGTGAGTCATGCCTGCTGGACACGGCCCTTCATTTACAAAGAGCAGTGGTAACACCCAAGTTCAGAGGTCTGACAGCTAGTCATTCTCACATGGAGGCCTGGCTCGCCAAGGCCATTGCTGAAGGGTCAGCTCAGTGATTTCTGGTCCACTATTGGTGCACGTGAAGCTAAGTCACTTCAGTTGGGTCTGACTCTGCAATGCTTATTGGCTGTAGTCTGCTAGGCTCCTCTGTCCATGCAGATTCTCCAGGCAAGAATCTGGAGTGGGTTGTGAATAAGCCAAACTGGAGTTCCTAAACCTGGCTGTGCCTTACTAGAAGGCAATGCAAACTTGGGATTTTGTTTTTAAATATAGTTCCCATAGTAGACCTATATTTAAAAACAAAACACTAACTCTCCATTAAGCTGAATCTCTAATACTTTGACCACCTGATGTGAAGAACTGACTCATTGGAATAGATGCTGGGAAAGATTGAAGGCAGGAGAAGGGGACGACAGAGGATGATATGGTTGCATGGCATCACCGACTCAATGGACATGAGTTTGAGTAAGCTCCGGGAGTTGATGATGGACAGGGAAGCCTGGTGTGCTGCAGTCCATGGGGTCGCAAAGAGTGGGACATGACTGAGCGACTGAACTGAACTCTCCATTGTCTTATAGTAAGGAACAGCTAGGTTTAGGACCTCCAATTTGGCTTATTCAAAAAAACTTTTTTAAAACTCTGTTATCACAAAGTTAAAAACTTCAGAAAGAACATGTTGAAATCACACACTGGTTGTTACACTACAACACAGTGATGTCCACCCCTAACACTATGCTCTATATTGCATCTGCCTTTCCTCTTGGCATATGTATATTTTATCAGGATTGGGATCATATTACTTATACTAGACACCTTCAGGCTGGGTTCCACTAGAGATTAAGCCCTACAGAAAAGGATTTATGTATTTATTTTCTTTTTTTTTAACTTTTGATAGTAGGGCCGATTAACAATGCTTCTATAGTTTCAGGTGAAAAGCAAAGGGACTCAGTCACACATACACATGTATTCATTCTCCCTCAAACTCCTCTTCCGTTCAGGCTGCCACAAGTTCTCCATGCTATACAATAGGATTGAGTGTCTATTTTAATTTTCTCAAGGATGGTCTATAACTCGAATCACTCCAGAAACATGGGAGATAAGTTAATTCATAATATATTGTGGTTGGCCAAAAAGTTCGTTTGGGCTTTTCTGTAAGATGTTATGGGAAATCCCAAATGGACTCTTTGGTCAACCCAATATGATGATGGCCTTAGAGCATTCAGGCTTTATCCTCTTGTAGAGCCCCAGCTGGGGAGGGCTGGTCTGAACTGTTATATAATTTGCTTTGTTCACCTAATGATCCTTTAAAGAGACATGTAATAAGCATATACCAGGCACTGGGAATACAAAGAAAACTAAGACATAGTCTTTCTCCTGAAACGAAAAATCCATCCAGGGAAAACAAAAATACCTAAATACTCAAAATGCCAAAAAGCGGCGGCGTGGCAGTAGGCCTGGGGTACCCCAGGCAACGGAACACTAGTGCCATCAGATGAAATCAGGGAAGCCTCCCTGAGGAGATGAACTGTAAATGGGTCCTTTAAGCATAGACTAGACCTCAGAGACAGAAAGGAGAGAGAGAGCAGGTATTCCGGATGGGAGGACGGGCATGCCAAGATGCCCAGGGATGGCTGCTCCGGCCAGATCACAGCGGGTCTGGGGGAAAGTGGAAGAAGATGTAGCAAAGAAGGAATCATTAGACTTCCATGGTGGTCCAGGGGCTAAGACTCTGTGCTCCCAATGCAGGAGGCCCAGGTTCAATCCCTGGTCAGGGAACTAGATCCCACGTGCTGCAACTAAGAGTTCGCATGCCAACTAAAGATCCTTCATGCTGCAACTGAGACCTGGCACAGTCAAATAAATGAATAAATAAACATCAAAAATTTTAGAAAAGAAGGAATGAGGGCCTCCAAATTGGCCTCAGAGGAGGAGGTGACCCTAAGTGATCCTTAAGCAGAAGGGCAGAGGGCTCACACAGGGATGTAAGAGGCCACAGGAGGGATGGTCAAGGGGCTCTGAGGACCATCGGCCATCAGGGCTGATGGAGCAGCTGAGCCAGAGCAGGGATGGATAGATGGGGGCTGACAAGAGTGGTGAAAGAAGAGGCCACAGAACTTGGTGACTGAGCTGGCAGCGGCTGTTCTTTTAGCACCCAGCCTGCTGAGATCCAGCCTGCATAACAAATTCAGGCTGCTAATAGGAAAAAAAAAAGAAAAAAAAAGCAAAGAATGCAAGAAGGCCCCACCAGCTGCCACCATTCCACCATGCACTGAGACGATTTCACGACCGAGGTGGGGGTACCAGAGGGGGATGCGAGGAGGAGGCCAGAAGGGATAAGACAGGACACTGGAGTAAACTGAGGTAACTGCCTGGAGAACTGCCCAGGTCCCTCCAAGCTCTAACAAAACATCTTAAGTAATATCTCTTGGGCGGTGGGCCCCCATGTGACAGCAAATTAGACATGCAGAAGATGCTACAGCAGAACACATCTGTGGCAACCTCCTGAATGCCACAAATAAAGCAAAATCTAAAAGCTACCTTTTCAGTGGAAGATCTCCCTCTTCATCTAAAGGGAATACAAGTAGTCAGGCTGAATAAATAATACTTAATAGGAAAAAGTAAAAGTCAGTAGAATGAACACTTAACAACAGTAACTCTGGGGGACCTTGCCCTAAACTTTCCCATTTCCCTAAATGGGTGAGTGTGTAAATTCTAAAATAACCAAGATCCCTCCTCCCAAAACAAAGGGTCAGGGTATGGGTTCTTATGCTTTGAGATTATGAAGAGACATCGCCAAATAGGACCTTAGCAATATTCCTCAGTGAGCAGATAGCTGGTAAGTGGGGAAGGCAAGGTGGAGGATTCAGTAGGCAGTTTATGCAGTAATCTGGTATAGTGGTCCCTTGGTATCTATAGGAAATTGGTTCCAGGACCACCTCCACTGCTTGGACACCAAAATCCATGGATGCTCAAGTCTTTTATATTAAATGATGCAGTATTTGCATATAATCTATGTACATCTTCCCATATACATTTTAAATCAGCTCTAGATTACTTATAATACCTAATACAATGTAAATGCTATGTACATAGCTGCTGGCACACAGCAAACTCAAGTTTTGTTCTCTGGAACTTCAGGAAATGTTCCTTTTTGAATATTTTTGATCTGCACTTGGTCAACATGGAGGGCTGACTATATTCAATAACACTTGTGTCTTTAGGAACAGAAGAACCAAAGTAGTCATATAAAACGACAAATCAGAAAGTGATAATGACCCCAGAAAAGGAACTGGAGGAACAGTGACTGTGAACAACCCTAAGGTTGACAGGCCCTGGCCATTGAGAGCCTGAAAGAGAGGGAACAACCACAGAAGACAAAGGAAAGTTTTGTTTGAGTTGTTTTAAGCTCAAAACAAGTTAAGCGTGTTTGAATTCCTAAAACCGACAACATGTATTCAGGTCTGTGAGAAGCAACACTAAAACATACAATTTCCTTTTAAATCACACATCCCTTTTACTCTCTGCTCCAAAAATTTGGAAAACCAGCTCTTGGGCAGGATCCCAAACAGGCATACTGTCATTCACGTAACCTCGTTTTTAATCAGGCAGGGAGTATGTGCCTGGGGGTATAGCAAGAAGCAACACAGATACAGCCTGTTTTTCAAAGAGCTCTCATCTCATTTTTAAAATTAGACAAGTAGATCCATCACCAATGTTATTATTTTCCTCAATTTTCTTGTTAACTTATTCTACATTGGATATGAGGGCAGTGTTAGGAGATATTTTACATTTGGGGGACATGGGTGTATTGTGTGTTTGGGAGGGAGCTAAGAAAAGGCTGCCCCCACTTCTGGAAGGAATAATGGGTAGGACTTGGTGGGGGTTGGGGAAGCAGGTGCCCCTGAGCAGGGATAGCTGGCACTACGGTGAGTGTTTGAAGGTCCAGCCCTGGAGGGAACAACATACTGAGAGGCTGCAAAAGGAAGCAGCGCATGCCATGGTGGCTGGAATTTTATCCTATGATAAAAGAAGCAACTGTGGAATGGGGATTTCAACTGCAACTGGATTTTGGAGAGACCTCTCTTGAGGCAGGACTGGGAATGTGGAAGTCCTATTGTGAGGCAGGACCAGTGAGGAAGTTGCCATGGAGACCCGGCAGAGTGAGGATGCTGTGCCTGGAAACGCAGGAACCTGGACTAGGGACCACCTCAGATCATCCTCTCAGGAATTTTGATGGGAGCTCTTCTGATGGGTGGGGTGTGAATGTGCTGAGTGCTGCAAAGACAGAGATGCATTTGCCTCATCCACCACCTCCAGGTCAGTTTGCCTGAGTCTGAATCCCTGCTCTGCCCCGTACAGTTTCTTGACCTCCCTGAGCCTCAGTGCCTTCATTTGTAAAATGAGGATAATAACAGTGCCAAACTTGTATGGCTTCTGTGAACACTAAAAGAACATACATACATATATGTCTGTATACACACAATATAACATATATGTGCCTGGGGGCATAGCAAGCAGCAACACGCAGCCTATACATATACATATATAACATGCATGTAACATGACCTATACACATACATATATAATATGTCTAATACAGGTAAGGATATAGTGAGTCAGTACAGCATTTATCTTTATTTCTGTCCTATATTTTATAGCATGTGGGTTTGTTGTAGAGAGCAGTATATAAGATTTTCAAAAAGAGTCACCCTCTGTGAACCACAAAACACTCTTAGATTCTCATGAATCTCCATTCGCTTGGCAGATAATTGAACCCCTCTACTGTTAGCTCTGACTGCCCTCTTTATCACCATAAATATCTTCAATGTTTATAGGAGGCAAAGATACCATGAGCCACATGTGGCTGCTGAGTAATTCAAATATAGCCCATTCAAACTGAGCTGTGTTCTCATGTAAGATACACACAAGGCTTTGAAGACTTAAGTTTGACCAGAAGAATGTAAAATAGCTCAATAACAACTTTTATATTGATTTAATAATATTTTATACATATTGGTTTAATGAAAATAAATTATTAAAATTAATTCACCTGTCTAAAAAAAAATCCTTCTAATCTCTTGGGTTTAATCTCTAATCTCTTGGCTATGTTCCTAACTTAATTTAGTCGACTGGGTTATTAATTTTTGGCTATTTTCTTACTAATATGAGTCATTAAGACTGCATATTTCCCTTACTTTATTTAGTTGCAACCCACAAGCTTTAGGTGTACAATTTATTCTACAAATTTTGACATATCTTTTTCCATTGCTGTTACTTCTTGATCATTCAAATCGAAATACTTTCAAATTTAAATATTCAAATATGTTTTTAAATTATATTTTAAAACTGATACATAATTTAGTTTTGTTGAATTCAGAAAACTTGGTCAATATGATATTAATTATTTTAAATATGTTAGAACTTACTTTATGACCTGGTGTAAGTTCAATTTTTGTAAAAGTATACTCTTCACTTGCTGGAACTATGTTTTCTATTTAATTGGTTTGATCAAGCTTATTAATTGCTTTGCTTCTTAAATCAATCCCTTGTTGGTTTTTAGTTAGCTTGCTCCATCAGTTACTGAAATAGATATGCTAAAATCTCTCATTATGTTGTCACATTTGTCAACTTTTTTTGTCATTCTGTCACTTTTTACTTTGTATAGTTTGGAGCTGTATTATTAGGTGCATACTAGTTGTTCTTTTTTTTCTTCTAATCTTCCTGGGAAACCAAAACTTTGATCCACTGGTTTCCTTTTAATTTTTTAAAAGTAGCTATTAGAAAAATTTTAATTATATATATATGGCTTGGGTTATATTTCTACTAGACAGAGCCACTCCAAAGGAAGAATAAACAAGAAAATCAGATGCCAAATCCTGGTAAGGACTTGATTGCAGAAAATGACAAGCAAAACACAGAGAGTATTGGCAGCCCTATTTGAAAAAAAAAAAAGAAGTACCACAACTCTGTCTTCCTCTTTTGTTGCTGGAGTCTAGATTGGAAATGAAAACAAGATGTTTGTGAAAAGCAGAAATGAGGTATAGAACAAGATAGAAGAGGATATAAAAGTAGAAGCTGAGGGGAGAGAAAAGACTAGAGAAGAAGGAACACTACATGAATAACAGAAAAACAGCTTCTGTTTTGAACTCAACACATGTAAGCCTTTAATTATGAAAATGACACCTCGTCTTAAAGGCAGACTTCATGTTCAAAACACAACATCCTATTCCATCAAAACAGACTTTTCAAATGTGTTATTTGTATCCATTTTTCCCTCTTTAATCATATCACATCACATGAAACAGAATCATTAATTCCAGATATTTAAAACTTAAAAAGGGGAAAAATTCATGGGTATAAGAAGTTGATGAACCATCCAATATTACTTAATTCTGGATATTTTTCTGCACTCTAAAGGGGAACAAAAATGTCTTGCATGGCCTCAAAAGACCAAACAAGAACTAGGCTTTTCCTCTAAGACATGGGGGAATTCTTCAGTAGAAACCCAGAGGTACAGGGAACACAATTCACATAACTAAAAACAGGGAGGAGAAGTTCCCTGGGGTGTCTGTGCCAGTCTGGCCAGAGACAACCACTTCCTGACCACAGAGGCTCATGGAGCTAAAGGGCTCCCCAGGGCTCAGCCTGTCCTGCCGCCTGACCCAGGGTCCTGCCGCCTGACCCAGGGCGGCCTGTGGCCTGGAGGTGATTGCACTAGCCGAGAATCTATAGCGCACAGCCACGTGGTAACTGATCATGGCTCCTGGCACAAGTCCTTCCTCGGTCTCCCCGGTTCAAAGTCAATGTTGAGCTAATCAGTTAGTAGTGAGGAACTACCCAGGCAAAGCTAAGTATACACACACCCGTGACCCAGGAATCACACCCCTACATAGACCCTCATCAGAAATGCACATACAGGGGCTTCCCAGGTGGCACTGGTGGTGAAGAATCTGCCTATCAATGCAGCGGACACAAGAGACACAGGTTCGATCTCTGGGTCTAGAAGATACCCTGCAGTAGGAAGCAGCAACCCACTCTAGTATTCCTGCCTGGAGAATTCTATGGACAGAGGAGCCTGGTGGGCTACAGTCCATGGGGCCATAAAGAGCTGGACACGACTGAGTGACTGAGCACACTGATGGTCCAGTGGTCAAAACTCCATGCTCCCAATGCAAGGGCCCCGGGTTCAATCTCTGGCCAGGGAACCAGAACCCACATGCCACAATAAATAAAAAAATTAAATAAATGTAATATTTTAAAAAGCTGTTAAAAAGAGAAATATGTACACACACACACACACACACACACACAAAGCCAGGTATGAAAACAGTCACGGCAGCACTAACTGTAATAGCCAAAGCAGCCAACTGCCCAAGTGTCCATCAACAGTGCAAAGACAAAGATATAGTATATTATTCACCCATAGGCCCAATCAGCAATGAGAGTGAGCACCCTACAGCGAGAGGCAGCATCTGTTGTGAGTCTCAGAAACCCAAGTCCGAAGGAAAGAAGACAGACACTGCAGAATTCCAGGGATACAAGTTCTAGAGTCAGCAGGGGTTCTCTTCCAGGACGTAGTGACTCAAAGGGGACCCACGGGGTGCTCCTGCTTCTTGATCTCACAGCATGGTATGCTGAATCTTTAAAATCTGTTGGACAGTAATCCACTTAGGCCTACTTTTCTAGCATGTATGCTATACTTAGAAAAACAAGATAACACTCTTCTAAGTAAGACAAGCCTGGCAATGTCCTTGTACCTCTCTAACCTCGTTTTTCTTCTGCTCGCTACATCTTCCTTGCTCTCCCTCTGCACGTATGCTCAAGCTGGGTCTCTCTCCCTGATGGCCTACATGTCACCATCCACAGTGATGGTTTCCTCCCACACTAAGCCAGTGATTCACCCATTTCTGGATGCCTTTGCTAACTTACACCTCTCACACTGATCCAGCCCCTTGCTGCTGCTTCTCGGCAGACAGGGAGTGCGTACCATTGTTAATGTGTGTATACTTCCAGTTGCTTTCATTCTGCCAAGGCTTCCCAGATGAACCAAAACACAGAGCATGCCCTCTGGGAGTATCTCCACAGGCAATTCAGATTAAATCGATTAAACTGCTTCTCAGGAACTAGAAGGGTATGCAAAGTGAGCCGTGACCCTTCTTCCAAGACTCTCCCTTCTGCCCCCAGCACCTGGATGGACTCCCATAGAGGACCTGAAACCTCTTCTATTGTCTCTTTCACCTCCCAAGAGCCAACCTGCTAGACAAACTCCTGCCAAACAGGCCAGCAGGGCAAATAGGGGAGGACTAGAGGAGGCACATCAAAGAACAAAGGGTTTTTTTCTTATCCTGCCTTGAACATAGTCTTAAAATTCAACACTACTACCCAGCCAAAAAGAAGAACAAAATTGCTGGGAAAGATTGAGGGCAGGAGGAGAAGGGGACGACAGAGGATGAGATGGTTGGACTGCATCACCGACTCAATGGACATGGGTTTGGGTGGACTCCGGGAGTTGGCGATGGACAGGGAGGCCTGGTGTGTTGTGGTTCATGGGGTCGCAAAGAGTTGGACACGACTGAGCAACTGAACTGAACTGAACTGAATGCCATTTGCAGCCACACGAATGGACCTACAGACTGTAATACTGAGTGAAGCAAGTCAGACAAAGACAAATATCAGAAGATATCGCTTATATGTGGAATCTAAAAAAATAGTACAAATGAACTTATTTACAAAACAGAAATAGAATCACAGATGTAGAAAATAAACTTATGGTTACCAAAGGGGAAAGAAGAGGGGAGGGTTACTTGGGAGACTGGGATTGACATATATACACTACTATATATAAGACAGATAAACAAGAACAACCTACTGTATAGCACAGGGAACTCTATTCTGTACTGTATAATGAATGGCCTATATGGAAAACAAAAAAAAATATATATATATATATATGGCTTCCCCAGTGGCTCCACGGTAAAGAATCTACCTGCAATGCAGGAGATACGAGTTCAATCCCTCGGTTGGGAAGATCCCCTGGAGAAGGAAATGGCAACCCACTCCAGTATTCTTGCCTGGGAAATCCCATGGACAGAGGAGCCTGGTGGGCTACAGTCTAGCATGTATGCAAAAAGTCGAACACGACATAGTGACTAAACAACAACAAATACATATTTATATATAACTGATTCACTTGGCTGTACAGCAGAAACTAACACAACATTGTAAACCAACTATATTCCAATAAGAACTAACAAATTAATTCCAAAAAATTCAATACTAACCTATCGTGGTAATATTAAACAATCTGGCAGTTTAAGCCAAAATTATAAGCATTTTCAAAACAGGCAGTCATTAATGTGCATGTTTATCATTAATGCCTGTCAGCCCTCTACCTCCCTCTTCCACAAACACCTTCATGCCTTCCCACTCACCCATTTTTTGCTGCCTAGAGGAACACCCAACAATCATAACCAAGATTCATTTCATCTCACAGAAAGAGTGTTCCTCAGACAACAGACAGACCTATGAAGAGGTTCACTATACTCTGGTCACAGGGCTCTGCCTGTTCACATCAGTCTCTCCTCTTTCAAGCCCTGGCTGGAATTCAGGTGATTCCTGGCTCTACGACCAGAAATGTAAGACATTCTCCTAACCTGTCAAGCTTTCAGGATTAGGAGAGTGAAACCACAACCCATCCTGACAGTTTCTGACTCTGTGCCCCTTCACTCAGCAGACAGGATTCCTCCCCAAGGTTTCTCTCTTCTGTGGAAGCAGATTATCAAGAGGAGGGCTCAGTTTAACACCAGAGGGCAGGAGCCACTTCTCCTTCCTCTTTGTAATCTCAAAGTCAGATCCATGCTTGGCCTGATGAGCAGGTAAACCAAAGGGGCAGATGTAGGCTAGCAGGTAACCATTTTCCCTTTTAAACAGACTGATACCTAATGAAGCAAAGGCCACAGACATGAACTAAGACATGAGGACATAAAATCTATCTTTCCAGTGAGCTAGTGATTCTGCAGGACCCTCTTCACTGGTGAACACATTTGCCATCAGAACCAGAGAACCAGGGGCCTGAAAGGGACCTTGGCCATCCGCAAGTCAAGGCTCCCACTACAGATCAGGAGATGGAGTCTTACAGGGGGATCAGCGTTGGCCAAGGTCACCCACCTCTTGTGGGGTTGGGCAGGACCTATCTTCTTACTATTCGAAGACGCTCTCAGAAAATCTTGTATTACTTAACAGACTAAAGGGGCATATGAATGCATGCCCACGTCAAGCCACTCCTTACAATTCAGGAAACACCAATGGTCACCAAAATGTGTCTCTTCCGCAGGGCTGGCCGCACAGAGTGGGCACGAAAGGTCACTGGCGAATTTCTACCTGCAGACACTGCACATCACGCCTTCCCGATGGATGCGAAAGACAGCCGCCAGAGCTGCTAGCCACCGAGGGTCCCCCAGTCATGTCCCGGGGAAATGAGTTAACTGGGCTCTCCTGGCTCGGAAGCTTCGAGCAATGAATTAAACCCCAAGTCGCTGCGGAACACAGAGGGGAAAGGGACACCGCGCCTGGAGCGCACATCCCGGCCGTTCACCCCTCCGTCTCCACCGCGTCCACACTTGCGCGGGCCGCGGCGTACCCAGCCGGTCCGCTCCGCGCGAGGCCACGACTCCCAGCCCGTGCCCCCGCCAGGCGCATTTGGGGGAGCCGTGCCCTGGGCGCTGCCCGTAGGAGGTTGGGGCGGAGCCGCCGGGCCCAGCCACGCGAGGGCAGGGACCGATCGCCGCCGCCGCCCCCGGCCAGCGGGCCCCGCTACGCCGAGGAGGGGTCTGCGCCACGTACCTCGGCCGGCAGGTGCCGCCGCCGCCGCCTCGGTTCGCGGCTGCAGAGGACGCCGCTCCGCGCCGCCCGCCGCCTTCTTTCGCATATTAGGGAGCGGGCGCCAGCCTGCCTTTAGTCCCGGGCCCCGCGCCCCGGCCCGCCCCCAGCGCCGCGCTAGCGCCCATTCAGTACCGGACAGAGCGCTCCCCGGCTCGGATGCGGAGGAGGGGCGTGGGGCGGGGCCGGGAGTCACGAGGATACGAGAACCAATCACAGCGCGCGAGGGCTCCCGAGCCTGCCTCGCTCCCTGGACTCGCAACCCTCCACCCTGCGGGGCTAGGGGAGCCGGGCGCCCCCAGCTGGACGGACGTTGGGCTGTGTGCTGGCGCTGGAGGGGTTCCCGGGCACCCACCGCCCTCTAGATCTCTGCGTGCGGTTAGATGGTGAAGGAACAAAAGGTGTTTGGACTGACTGTAGGCTTTTACTGCGCAGAGGACTCGTAGACGCGGAGCCGCTGAATGAAGGGGCTTTATGGAGTCACGTGCTTTATTCTCTAGGATGGACCAGCAGACAACACTGGATTGGAGTTCCTCGGGCCCTGGAGACGAGAGCTGCCTGAATGTATCTGGGGATTTGCGGAACAGTTTTATGTTGTTCCAAGTATTGGAGAAAAGTGAGAGAGCACTAGTTTCGCGGATGGGTTATTGAGACTCAGCAGAAGTGAGTCACACTAAATCATTTAGTGGCAGAGTATGAATGCGAACCTGCGTTTGGAGTGCTCATTTCCGTATCTCTGGAGTCCCCCTTGAATCTGGAGAGGAACTGTCATACAGTTTTTAAAAGCGTGAATATTCGTGAATCCCCAAGTCCAGGGATTAAAAGACTTGAAAGCACGGATATGTTGTTTCTTTAATACAGCCAGGTGTGTATAATACGCCTTGCGACATTTCTGTGCTGTAGGACTCGTTGACTCTTCAGTAAGGTCGGTGAAGTTGTTCTGCTTTCAGAATTTACTTTGGGGTTGGCGAACACAGGGCATCCCAGTCATGTGCCTGTGATGTAGGTTCCGGTTCCAGTTTGAAAAGCAGGATCCTAGACACGGAGCCAAATATATTTGCATAAACGGAGAGTCTTGTCACTCTTTTTATGCAACAGTTTGCACACGGTTTGCACAGTTCTAAACAGGACTTGGAGTTGTCTGTGCTCTTCCCCCGCTGGGGGCAGAGGGACTGGGGGGAAAATGTGGGATCTTGGGTAACAAAGATCAGGAGGGAAAACTTGGAAAGGAAATGATGGAAGGACTGCCTTCACACCTTTCAAAAGGATTTTGTCCTAAAAATGTTTCTTGATTGATTATTCAAAGGTGAGGACATGTGAGCATTTTTAAAATATTGGAGGAAAAGTTGTCACTAGGAGATCTGAATCCTGAGTGTTGGCCAAGGCTGTCTAGCAGAGCCGAGGCCTAGCTCTCTGGGATCAGTGACAGCTGCAAGGAGAATGCTAAGCACCTCAGCCCCTCTCTCTTGGAGATAAGCAGAGGCCTGCCTTATCAGACACTCTTTACTTTTATCTGCCTCAGCTGCTCTTCCGCTTTTCTCCCAGATATTCTTTATTCATAAAGCCAGACCTCATTTGAAAGTATTTTTTAGAGCCGGTACAGCTGATCTTCCAGTCAATCCACCACTAGCAGAACCATTGTTGTTGTTTAGTCATTCAGTCACTCAGTTGTATCAGACTGTTTGTGACCTATAGACTGTAGACCAGACTCCTCTGTCCATGGGATTTCCCAGGCAAGAATACTGGAGTGGGTTGCCATTTCTGTATCCTGCACTGGTTGGCAGATTCTCTATCACTGAGCCATCAGGGAGCCCAGCAGAACCATGGTGAGGCCTTACCCCCATTCTCCTCTCCTGTGCAGAGACCTCATCCACCCACCTCCACATTTCAGCTGCTCTGAGGCAGGCAAGAACCAGATACCCTTTATGGCTGGCATGAGGCTCAGCAGTACCCTGGCTTGGAAGGTTGTGAGAGAGACTGACTTTCTGTGCAACAAGATAAGCCGTGCTTTAATACTCCTTCCACTAAGCTGCAGGGCCACCTTTAGTTACTTCTGGCAAATGCAGAAGCATGCAAGATCATAGTTCCCCAAGGAAATCAACCCCAAGTACTCTAAAGTGGAAGCGTGAATGGCCACTGAATGGCCAAGGAAGTCCCCACCACCCTTAGTTACTGTTCAGGGTTACGACAGAGATCCCCAAACAATAGATGAGAATCAGCCACTGGATCTCAAAGCCTCATAGATGTGTGTGTGCTCAATCATGTCTGACTCTTTGCAACCCAATGTACTACGGCCCACCAGGCTCCTCTGTCCGTGGGATTTCCCCAGGCAAGAATACCAGAGCAGGTTGCCATTTCCTACTGAGGGGGATCTTCCAGGCCTAGGCATCGAACTCATGTCTCTTGAGTCTCATGCATTGGCAGGTGGACTGTTTACATTTGCTCCACCTGGGAAGACCTCAAGACAGATACTGGTCTCAGAAAAACCTTTGGACCCTGGCTAGCAAAATGGTGGGGCTGCTTGTGAATTTGGGACAGCATCCACGATTTTGTAGTTTGTTCATTACTTTATGCTCATTACTTTGGTCATTCTCATAGCAGATACTGTGATTGTTTCCAACATCCATCTCATCTTCCCCTTTCTGTGATGCAACATACAGTTAAGGTAAGCCTGCTCCACTCTTAGCTATATGACTGGGCTCTGATTGGTCCAAGTCAGTGGTTCTCAAAGTATGGTCCACAGACCTCTGGTCAGGGGTGTCCCTTTCAGACGACCTTTCAGGGGTGACCTTTCAAAGAATCGCTGAAGTCAAAATTATTTCATTATAGTCTAAGACGTTATTTTCCTTTGTTTCTGATGGTGCAAAAGCAAAGGTGTGCAAAAGGTGTTCCGGTGCTTTCCCAAAGGAAGGGCACCCAACTGTAGTAGTGTTTTCATCACCACACACTCATGGTGGGAAAAAAGAAAGGCGGTTTCATTTGAGAATTTTCTGGATAGAGCAGCAAAAATGTGATTAACTCATTAAAAGCTCAGTCTCTCTTGAGTACACACCTTGTAAATATTTTACATGGAAACTGCACATAAAACACTTGCTGCAAATTGACGTGATGGTTATGCAAGAAGAAGCACTCATACAGTCATTTGAGTTGCAAGCTGAAATAGCTGGTGGGTTTTATGTTTTGTTTTTTCATGGAACTCCATTCTTACTTGAGAAAACAACTGACAAATTATGGTTATCTCAACTTGGGTGTTTGGTAGACTTTTTCTTGCAAATGAACTAAGCAAGCCTGTCTCTTCAAGGAAAACAATTGACTACTTGTTGCCAATCTTGAAAAAATTTTGGATTTCAAAAGAAATTTGGAATTTTGGAAAACTTGTGTCACTGTCAACTTGATAGCTTTTCAGTATTTAGGGACTTTTCTGATGAGATCAATGGTAATACAAGTGAATGTAAGTTTTAGTTATTGGGTAATGTATTGTGTGCCAATATTTGGAAGACCTACGTTTACTTAGTGAATCGATGTTTTTCAAATGACTAATGCATGATGTTGCAAAATCATATATGGGTAAAAGATCCATTTTCAATGCAAGGCAAACTAAATTTTATTTTCTTAATATAAAGCATATTATATTTATTGTCCATGCCACGCGGCATTGGGACTCTTAGTCCCCAGCTAGAGATTGAACCCATGACCCCTGTATGGAAGCTTGGAGTCCTAACCACTGGACTGCCAGGGAATTCCCCAGGGGATTTTAATTTGGCAACATGGCAATGGCACCCCACTTCAGTACTCTTGCCTGGAAAATCCCACGGACGGAGGAGCCTGATAGGCTGCAGTCCATGGGGTCGCTGGGAGTCGGACACGACTGAGTGACTTCACTTTCACTTTTCACTTCCATGCATTGGATTGGAGAAGGAAATGGCAACCCACTCCGGTATTCTTGCCTGGAGAATCCCAGGGACGGGAAAGCCTGGTGGGCTGCCGTCTGTGGGGCGCACAGAGTCGGACACGACTGAAGTGACTTAGCAGCAGCAGCAGCAAAGTTTATAGATAAGAGTTCAGATTCCACAGTGCAACAAACCATTAAGAAATTACTGTTATGCCCGATGTCCGAATCCCCAAGCGGGAAGAGAGAAGGCCTCCAAGACAATGCAACTAGCAAAAAGGGAAGTTTATTGCTGACTTGAGTCAGGGCTCCTGCCGCATCCAACAGTGGTGCGGGGTCAGAAAGCCCCGAGCCCAAGCTGTTACACAAATTTATAGGGTGAGCACACGCCATTGGTATTTGGTTTAAGTGGATAAAGCAATTTCATTGGTCAAAACTTTCGCTTGCGCGGGACTTTCCCGGGGGTTTCCGCCCCGTTCCTAGTTGGCAAACAGCGGTCAGTGTTAAGCGAAAGCTGATCCAGGTGGCCTGATAATCTTACCACCCAGAAGTAGGAAGGCCTACTCCTAATCTAAGCTGCCTGCCATGGCATTACTTCTGCTCGCCTCACATTACCTCCTGGACTTCCCTGGTGATCCAGTGATTAGGAGCCTGCCTACCAAAGCAAGGGAGACAGGTTTGATCCCTGGTCTGGGAAGATTCCACATGCCTTGGAAAAGCTAAGCCTGTGTGCTACAACTACCAAAGCCCAAATACCTAAACCCTATGCTCCACAACAAGAGAAGTCACCGCAATGAGAAGCCTGAGCAACGCAACTACAGAGTAGCCCCCATCCACAGCAATGAAGACCCAGTGCAGCCAAAAATAAATAAATCAGTAAATAAATAAAATTATATAAAGAAATAACCTCTTGTAGAGTTTTGGTGTACTATCAAAGAAGAATATCCATAATATTCCTGAAAGACTATTAAAGTACTCTTTGCTTTTCCAATTTTGTATCAATGTGAAGCAGGTTTTCTTCACATAATTTAACCAAAACAACTTGTAACAGATTGAATGCAAAAGCAGATATGAAAATCCAGCTGTATTCTATTAAGCCATACTTAAAGAGACTTGCAAATGTGTTTTTTTTTAAAAAGCATTCTTCTCACCATCTTTTTGTTTTTGAAAACATCAGCCTTTTTGTCAACATGTTAACATGCAATTTTATTATTTATATGAATTATTTTATTATTTTTAAAGAATTTAGTTTTTTCTTTCAGTTTTATTGAGATATAATTGACAAACAGCACTGTAGAAATTTAAGATGTACAATGTGATTTGACTTACATACATCATGAAATGATTATCATAAGTTTATAAAGTAATTAGCCCCCAGCTAATAAAAATAAATGAAAAAAATTTTTAAAAAGAAAAAAAAGAAATGATTATCATAAGTTTAGTAAACACCCATCATTTCATCTAGATACAAAATTAAAGAAATAGAAAAAAATTATTCCCTCATGTAAGAACTCTTAGGATTTACTCCCTTAGCAATGTTCGTGTGTAATATACAGTAGTGTTGACTATACTTATCATGTTATACATTATATCCCTCCTACTTATTTATTTCATAACCAGAAGTTTGTACTTTTTTTTTTTCCCAGCAGTTTGTACTTTTTGACTGCCCTCATCTAATTCCCCTCCTGCCATTCTCTGCCTTTGGTTACCACAAATCTCATCTCTTTTTCTGTGCTTCTTCTTGTTTGCTTGTTTTTAAAGTATAATTGACCAACAACACTATTAGCTCCTGTTACACGATATAGTGGCTCAATATTTTATAAATTTCAAAATGATCGCCATGATGAGTCCGGTTACAATCTGTCACCATACAAAGGTATTACATAATTACTGACTTAAAACTCAACATGCAAAAAAACTAAGATCATGGCATCCAGTCCCATCACTTCATGGTAAATGAATAGGGAAACAATGGAAACAGTGACAGACTTTATTTTCTTGGGCTCTAAAATCACTACATGGTGATGATAGCCATGAAATTAAAAGACCCTTGCTCCGTGGAAAAAAAGCTATGACCAACCTAGACAGCATATTAAAAAGCAGAGACATTACTTTGCCAACAAAGGTCCATATAGTCAAAGCTATGGTTTTTCTGGTAGTTATGTATGGATGTGAGAGTTGGACCATAAGGAAGGCTGAGCGCTGAAGAACTAACTGATGCTTTCAAACTGTGGTGCTGGAGAAGACTCTTGAGAGTCCCTTGGACTGCAAGGAGATCAACCAATCAATCCTAACAAAATCAACCCTGAATATTCATTGGAAGGACTGATGCTGAAGCTGAAGCACCAATACCTTGGCCACTTGATGCTAACAGCCAACCCCACTGGAAAAGACCCTGATTCTGAGAAAGACTGAAGACAGGAGGAAAAGGGGGGTGACAGAGGATGAGATGGTTGGGTGGCATCATTGACTCAATGGACATGAGTTTGAGCAAACTCTGGGAAATTGTGAAATTAGGGAAGCCTGGCGTGCTGCAGTCCGTGGGGGTCACAAAGAATTGGGCAGGACTGAGTGACTGAACAACAATATTCCCCACACTGTACCTTATATAATGATTGCTCATTTATTTTGCAAATGAAAATTTGTATCTCTTAATCACCCTCACCTATTTCTTTCCCCCTTCACTTCTCTCCCCTCTGGCAAAAACTTGTTTGTTCCCTGTATCCATAACTCTGTTTCTGTTTTGTTATGTTTATTTGTTTTGTTTTTTAGATACCACATGTAGGTTAAAGGTTAAATCATACAGTATTTGTCTTTTCCTATCTGACTTATTTCACTTAGCATAGTACCCTCTAACTCCATATATGCTGTTACAAATGGCAAACTTTCATTCTTCTTTACAGTTGAGCAGTATTTCATTTTATATATACATATATATATATGTATATATAAAACATCTTTACCCATTTATCTATTGATGGACACTAAGGTTGCTTCCATATCTTGGCTATTGTAAATAATGCTGCAGTGAACATAGGGGTGCATGTATCTTTTTGAGTTAATATTTTCATTTTCTTTAGACGAATACTCAGGAGTGGAATTGCTAGATCATATGGTAGGTCTATTTTTAATTTTTGGAGGAATCTCCATACTGTTTTCCATAGTGGCCGCCACAGTGCACAAGGGTTCCCTTTTTTTCAACATCCTTGCCAACACGTTATTCGTTGTCTTTTGATGATAGCCATTCTAGCAGGTTTGAGGTGATATCTCTTTGTGATTTTGATTTGCATTTCCCTGATGATTAGTAATGTGGAACTTCTTTTCATGTTCCTGTTGGCTACCTGTATGTCTTCTTTGGAAAAATGTCTATTCAGATTCTCTGCCCATTTTTTAATACATTGTTTGTTTTCTTGTTGTTGAGTTGTCTGAGTTCTTTGTATATTTTGGGTATTGAACCTTTATTGAATATATTGTTTACAAATGGGAGAAGATTTCTTCTCCCATTCAGTAGGTGGCCTGTTCATTTTGTTGGTAGTTTCATTTGCCACGCAAAAGCTTTAGTTCAATGTAGTTCCCTTTGTTAATTTTTGCTTTCAGTTTCCTTGCTTAAGGAGACATATCCCAAAAATATTACCTATGAGGTCAAAGAGCATACTACCTATACTTTCAGGTCTTACATTTAAGTCTCTAATCCATTTTTACTTTATTTTTGTGCATGGTGTGAGAGAATAGTTCAGTATGGCTCTTTTGCATGTAGCTGTCCAGTTTTCCCAACATCATTTACTAAAGAGCTTCTTTCCCCCATTGTATATTCTTGCCTCCTTTGTCATCAGTTAATTTCTCATGTAAATATGAGTTTATTTCTGAGCTCTCTGTTCTGTTTCATTGATCCACGTGTCTGTATTTGTGCCAGTACAATACTGGTTTGACTACTGAAGGTTTGTAGTTTGGAATCCTTCAGCTTTGTTTTTCTCTTTCAAGATTGTTTTGGATACTTAGGGTCTTTTGTGTTACCATATAAATTTTGTAATTATTTGTTCTAGTTCTGTGAAAAATGCCATTGGCATTTTGTTGGGGATTGTGTTGAATCTGCAGATTGCCCTGCATAGCGTGGTGAGTTTAACAATATTAGTTCTAGGCCGTGAATATATCTTTCCATTTGTTTGTGTCATCTTCAGTTTCAAAAGAATCTTAAGAGTTTTCCAAGTATAGGTCTTTAATCTCTTTTGTTAGATTTATTCCTAGGTATTTTATTCTTTTTAATGTGACTGTAAATGGGATTGTTTTCCTAATTTCTCTTTCTGATAATTCACCAGTAGTGTAAAGAAATGAAATCTATTTCTGTGTATTAATTTTGTATCCTACAATTTTACTGAATTCATTGATGAGTTCTAGTAGCTTTGGGCGGCATCTTTAGGACTTTCTGGGTACAGTATCATGTCATCTGCAAACAGTGACCATTTTTCTTCTTCCTTTCCAATTTGGATTCTATTTCTTTCTTAAAAAAAAAATATATATATATGTATATATTATTGACGTATAGTTGACTTAAAATGTTTCAGGTTCACAGAAAGGTGATTCAGTTATACAAACACACATATATTATTTTTAAAATTATTTTCCATCTTAAGTTATTGACTGTAGTTCTGTATGCTACACAGTAAACCTTTGTTGCTTGTTGCATATCTATTTTATAATTAGAAATATAGCATTCTATTCATACTAAGTCAAACAAATGGAATCAAAGTGTCATAAAATTTTAGTTAGGCAAAAATTCATGTTTTCTAAAATATATATATTATACATATTTATATATACACATATACAAAAGCTTTTCTATTACACTTGATAAAGACTTGAGAAAGAACATAAAAATAAGTAGAGATGGAGAAATTGGAGAACATAAACTGGATGAAATGGGAACACTGAATATGAAATAGAAAAAGTGAAACAAACTAAATAAAAGTAAAAGATCATCATATAGTCCAGTTGTTTTTAAACATGACTGCTCATTAGAGGAGCTCTGGAGAAAAAAAGCAATACCTGAGCATTTGTATTTTTCAAAAAATTTCAAGAGAATTCTGATATGCATCTGGATTTTAAAAAGTGATTACAGGTTTTTCTGTTAGATCCTAGTTTTGGTGATATAGAGTTCTATTATTTTTCTGTTGACCAATTGTGCTACAATGGTATTAAGTGAGTAATAATAGTTACATAATCACAATAGTAAAAGATGTTTATCAGTTTTCACTGATAAAATAGCCAGACAAAAAAATAAAAGATATTTACAATTACAAGCCATAATGGGAACATGATTAACTTAACAATATAAAATAATTACATACAATTTTGGAGGGGTGACAAGTAGAGTGATGTTGTAAGTGGAAGTACATATATGCACATGTTTTCATCCACCCAGCCAGTCTATGTCTTTGGTCGGTGCATTTAATCTATTTACATTTAAGGTAATTATTGCTATGAATGATACTATTTGGAGAAGGAAATGGCAACCCACTCCAGTATTCTTGCCTGGAGAATCCCATGGACAGAGGAGCCTGGCAGGCCAATGGCTGTAGGGTCGCAAAGAGTTGGACACAACTGAAGTGACTTAGCATGCTCACATGATCCTATTACCATTTTCTTAATTGTTTTGGGTTTATTTTCTGTAGGTCGTTTCTTTTTCTTGTGTTTCCTGCCTAGAGAAGTTCCTTTAGCATTCATTGTAAAGCTGGTTTGGTGGTGCTGAATTGTCTTAACTTTTGCTTGTCTGGAAAGCTTTTGATTTCTCCATCAAATCTGAAGGAGAGTCTTGCCGGGGTGGAGTATTCTTGGTTGTAGTTTCTTCTCTTTTATCACTTTAAATATATCATGCCATTCCCTTTTGGCTTGTAATGTTTCTGTTGAGAAATCGGCTGATAGCCTGATGGGAGTTCCTGTGTATGTTATTTGTTGTTTTTCCCTTGTTGCTTTTAATATTTTATCTCTGTCTTTAATTTTTGTCAGTTTGAGGACTATATGTCTCCGTGTGTTCCTCCTTGGGTTTATTCTTCCTAGTCTTCTGTGCTTCCTGGACTTGATTGACTATTTTCTTTCCCATGTTCAGAAAGTTTTCAGCTATTATCTCTTCAAATATTTTCTCAGGTCCTTTGTCTCTCTCTCTTCTCCTTCTGGGACCCCTATAATGCAAGTGTTGGTGCATTTAATGTTGTCCCAGAGGTCTCCTAGGCTGTCTTCATTTCTTTTCATTCTTTTTCTATATTCTGCTCTGTGGCAGTGATTCCCATCTTTCTGTCTTCCAGGTCATTTATCTGTCCTTCTGCCTCAGTTATTCTGCTATGAATTCCTTGTAGTGTATTATTCACCTCTGTTTGCTTATTCTCTAGTTCTTCTAGGCCATTGCTAAATATTTCTTGCATCTTCTCAATCTTTGCCTCCATTCTTTTCCTGAGATCCTGGATCATCTTCACTATCTTATTCTGAATTCTTTTTCTGGGACATTGCTTATCTCCATTTCATTTAGCTGTTTTTCTGGGACTTTATCTTGTCCCTTCATCTGGGACATAACTTCCTGCTTTTTCATCACGATTAACTTTCTGTTATATGTTTTTTTATTAGCTGCTGCGAGACTGTACTTCTTGCTTCTTCTGTCTGCCCTCTGATGAATGAGGCTAAAAGACTTGTGTAAGCTTCTTGATGGGAGGGACTGGCAATGGGAAAAACTGGGTCTTGCTCTGGTGGGCAGGGCCTTTCTCAGTAAAACTTTAATCCAATTATCTGCTGATGGATGGGGTTGTACTCCCTCCCTGGTAGTTGTTTGGCCTGAGGCGACCTAGCCCTAGGCTCTATGGTAGGGTTAATGGCGAACTCCAAGAGGGTTTATACCAAGGAGGAACTTCCAGTGCCACCATCCCTGTGGTGAGGCAGGCCCTGCCAACCCACACCTCCACAGGAGGCCCTCCAACACTAGTAAGTGTTTTGGTTCAGTCTCCTGTGGGGTCACTGCTCCTCTTCTCTAGGTCTTGGTGCATGCAAAATTTTGCTTGTGCCCTGGAGTTTCTGTTGCCTCAGTCCTCTGGAAGGCCTATAATCAAATCCCACTGGCCCTCAGATTCCCTGGGGACTCCCAGTCCCTTTGTTGGATCCCCAGGCTGGGGAGCCTGATGTGGGATTCAGAACCTTCACAATAGTGTGAGAACTTCTTTGTATTATTGTTCTCCCACCTAGTGGGTATGGGATTTGATTTTATCATGATTGCATCCCTCCTACCATTTCGCTGCAGCTTCTTCTTTGTCTTTGAATGTGGGGTATCTTTTTTTTTGGTGGGTTCCAGCATGCTCTGGCTGATGGTTGTTCAACAGCTAGTTGCAATTTTGGTGCTGTCACAGGAGGAGATAAGCACATGTCCTTCCACTCTGCTATCTTGAACTGGAAGCCTGGATTCTAAACATAATTCTTTTTCTTATGTGATTGCCACGGCTAGGAATTCCAATACTATATTGAATAAAAATGGTTAGAATGAACAGCCTTGTTTTATTCCTCATCTTAGAGGAAATGCTTTTAGCTTTCACCAGTGAGTGTAGCGTTAGCTGTGGGCTTGTCATACATGGTCTTTATTATGTTCAAGTATGGTCCCTCTAATACCATCTTTATTGACAGTTTTATCATAAGTCAATGTTGAATATCAACAAAAGATTGTCCTGCATCTATTGACATGATTGTATGATTTTTATTTTTCAATTTGTAAATGTGGTGTATCACACTGAGTGATTTGTGGATACTGAACCATCCTTGCATCTTTGGGATAAATCTCACCTGATCATAATGTATGATCCTTTTAATGTATTATTGAATTCAGTTTGCTAATGTCTTACTAAGGATTTTTGCATCTATGTTTACCAGTGCAGTGATATTGGCCTGTAATTTTCTTTATTGTGTGATATCTTTCTCTGGTAGTAGTATCAGGGTGATGTTGGCCTCATAGAATGAGTTTGGAACTATTCCTTCTCTGTAATTTTTTGGCATAATTTGAGAAGGATAGGTGTTAACTCTTCTCTAAATGTTTGGTAGAATTCATACATGAAGTTTTTTCTGGTCCTAGACTTTTGCTTGTTGGTAGCTTTTGATTACTGATTCAGTTTTATTGCTGGAAATTGGGCTGTTCATATTTTCTATTTCTTCCTGGTTTGGCCTTGGGAGATTGTACATTTCTAGGAATTTGTCTATTCCTTCTAGGCTATCTATTTTATTGGCATAAAATTATTTGTTGTAATCTCTCATGATCCTTTGTATTTCTTCAATGTTGATGAATTTACTTTCTAATTTGGTGAGTATTGATAAGTAAAATCTCCATTTAAAGGATTCTTTGGGCTCCTCATTAACTTTTGTGAGTGTAAAGGAGTCCTGAGACTAGAGTTTAAGACTTACTGGTTTCAACCACACATATTTTTCTCATTCTTCTTGCCAGTAGATTGGTTAATGGATGGCCAGAGGAACCAGGCTGTTCCAATCACAGAAGACTGTGGGAATTTATCAGATCATATGAGAGAGATGTTCTCATACCCTGCTAGACAAGGGCCAGGCAATGTGTAGTCCTAGAGATTACTGATAAGGCCTTGAAGTAAGAACTTACCTTAGGAATACAATAATGTTGTGGAGAAAATACAGAGAGAGATTAGAAAGAAACTATTCTTTTTTGACATTTTGAGCCACTTGATCAAACCAGACCTGCAGCCCATCCTACCTCTACATATTGCAGTTTTATAATCCAATGAATTCCACTGTGGTTAAACTAGCCAACCTTACATGCCCCCAGTTACTGCATTATGTACCTTTTTGTGTTATTTTTTTTTTCCCCTCAACAGCTGCCTAAGGTCTCTGGATAATATGCTTTCTAGGGTTTACTCACTCAGCTGTAATCACTACAACACAAATTAGCTTGTAAGGTGAATTTGGAAGGCCTAGGAGGTTCTGGGAGGTAAAAAAACCTAACACAGATGAGTGGCGTCAAAAGTGCCAACGACATTTTTGAGAGGAACAAAGAACCATGGCATCTGATCTTGACTAGCAAGATTACAACAGGTTTTTATTTTCTTTTGTTTTCATGTATTCTCAAATTGGATGACATGAGCATGTATCACTTTTACGTTGAGAAAAAGTAGAACTATATTCTTATTTTTTTAATAGCTCAGTGAATGGGGGCACAGACTCAGAGCAGGTTGGAAATGGAGTGCAGATTGCTCCCTTGGTGAGAGAACTCTTGAGGTAAAATTGCTGACAGGGAAGAAAGAAGATCTGTAAGGCATGCAAATGGGCTTAGAAAACAAACTTCCTTTCATTTCCAGTGTTGCCCAGAACCAGCTTCAAAGATTCAAGGGAATGAATAACATCCTAAAGGGGTAAGAAATCATTAATCATGCTTCAATCAAATTGACTGGAATAGTTTCAGTTAAAAAACAGAGAGAGATCAATGTGAAGATTATTCCAACACTGAAAAATGTTCAAGACATAACATTAAATGAAAACAAACAAACAAACAAAAGGATAGATTGTATGCAAATTTTTCCATGTGGCCAATAACTGGAAGATAACTTGGAAAAAGAAACCAGTTATGGGATAAGGGTGATGGGGTCATGAGTAATCGTTTTTCCTTTTTTAAGAAATGTACTTCCATGTTGCTAAATGTTATTTTTTACAATAAATAAAAACAGAGAAGTCATTGGTTCAAATTACCGAGGTCTCAGGGGTATGGTTTTTCCGGTAGTTATGTACGGATGTGAGAACTGGACCATAAAGAAGTCTGAGTACCAAAGAATTGATGCTTTCGAACTGTGCTTTGGAAAAGACTCTTGAGAGTTCCTTGGACTGCAAGGAGATCAAACTAGTCAATCCTAAAGGAAATCAACCCTGAATATTCATGGGAAGGACTGATGCTGAAGCTGAAGCTCCAGTACTTTGGCTACTTTATGCAAAGAGCTGACCCACTGGAAAAGACCCTGATGCTGGGGATGATTGAGGGCAGGAGCAGAAGGGGGCAAAAGAGGATAAGATGATTAGATAGCATCACTGTCCCAATAGACATGAATCTGAGAAAACTCCAGGAGATAGTGGAGAAAGGAGCCTGGTGTGCTATAGTCTGTGAAGCTGCAGAGAGTCAGAAGCGACTTAGCGACTGAACAACAATAACAGAGGCCTCTCCAGATGCTCTGTTTTCACCTGCCAAATGCCTATCGTCTGATACCAAGACAGAAGCTGCACCTTCCCCAGGGACTGGCATCCTTGAAGCTGCTAGGGATGATGCTGATGTGACTATTTTGTAAGTGGCCAGAAAGGAAGGAAGGAAGGAAGTTGTAGCAACCAAGACTGAGAATGTGTGTGAGTTGGGGGCTCAGGAATCCCTCCCCCTCCACCACTGCCTCGTGGGGGTTCTGGCCCAGGGATTGTCTTCATCTTTTACCCCTGGTGGGTTTCACCTTCTGTTAGACTCCCATTCGAGTTCTTTGGGGACTCTGTGCTTCCCTCAGTCCCCAGAGGCTGGAGCACAGCTGCAGTCAACAGAACACAGACTCTGTCTGCTGACCTGAAGCACAAAGGAAGTTGGTCCCTTGAGGTTTTTCTAGGAATGTTTCCTGTGAACAATCAAGGGAGAAGCAGGAGTAAAACAAACAAGGGAGGGAAAGAGTACAAAAGCATCAGGGGAGACTGTCTCTTGGCAGAGGGCAGTTTATTGAGGAAAGAGTTCTGCAGAGACTGAATCCTTTTGGAAGCTGTGGGACGTGTCTTCACACACAGATTCAAGCAGGCCTTCATTCCATCCATCCTCCACCTGTATATTCATTGCACAAACATTTGCCAAGTGCCTGTTATGTGCCACAATTATTATTAGCATAAGGTATTATGCTAATCAAGATGTTGAGCTGCATTTTATCTTCACAACTTCCCTTCGAGGGAAGGATATCTTGTCTAAGGAGAAACTTAGGGAAAGGAAATAAACTACCCAAGATCATATGGAAAGAAAATAACCCACCAAGATCACATGGCTAAGAAGTAGCAGAATCAGGGTTCGAACCCAAGCCATCAGACTCCAGAGTCCACCTAAGACACTGGTCCTTGCTTCAGGACCTTTAAGACCTTCTGGACCAAATGGTCTAGTGGAAGAGAAAGACACTTGAGAATAAATAAACAAACAAAATTGGTCACACAGTGAGATATAAGAAAAAGACAGTGAACAAATCACCAAGGGAGCCCCAAGGAGACATGGCTGGATCTACCTGAGGGCTCAAGGACACCTCTTAGAGGGGTGAAACTTGAATGTGGCATTGAAAATTAAGGTAAATATACAGGTAGCTACATTAATTTGGGGCTGTATTAGTTTTACTGTACAACAAATTACCATAAACTTAGATTAAAACAACACAAATTTACTATCTCCCAGATTTTGGGGGGAGGGGTGGGGAGAACACATTATGCACCATATGGCATGCAGAATCTTTGTTGACCAAACAGGGATCAACCCCATGCCCCCTGCGTTGGCAGCACAGAGGCTTAACCACTGGATCACCAGGGAAGTTTGTACTATCTCACAGTTTAAGTTCAGGTACAGTGTGACTGGATTCTCTTCTTAGGGTCTCATGTGATTGAAATCAACGTGTTGGCCTTGGCTGCAGTCCTCATGTGGGCTTGGGATCCTCACTCAAGCTCACTGGTTTTGGGGCACAGTTTATTTCTTCATAGTTATGGGCTTGCAGTCCCTGTGTTGTTTGCTCACTGTTGGCCAAGGAACCACCCCCAGCTCTTAGGGGCTGCCCATAGTTCCTTGCTTTGTGGCCCTTTAGGAGGTTCACAACACAGATGTTTGCTTCCTTCCAGGCCAGCCAGAGCAGAGCTCCATGACTTTCTCTTTTGTTACCAGTCGAACAAAACTTTCTGCTTTTAAAAACCTCATACTATTAATTCAAGTCTACTCAGAAGAATCTCCTTAAGATCAACTGACTTGCGATATTAATTACACTTGGAAAATCTGTTCACAGTAACCTAGATTAGTTTTCGGTTGAAGAACCAGGAGAAAGTATGTGTCCACCAGAGGCTTGGGATTTGGGAGCTGTTTTAGAATTTTCTGCCCATTACGATTGTTGTTCTTATTCAGTTGCTCAGTCCTGTCTGACTCTTTGCAGCCTCATGGACTGCAGCACAGCAGGCTTCCCTGTCCTTCACTATCTCCCAGAGATTCCTCAAACTCATGTTCACTGAGTTGATGATGCCATCCAACCATCTCATCCTCTGTGGCCCCCTTGTCCTCCTGCCCTCAATCCTTCCCAGCATTGGGTTATTTTCCAATAAATTGGCTCTTTGCATCAGTTGGCAAAAATATTGGAGCTTCAGCTTCAGCATTAGTCCCTCCAATGAATATTAAGGGTTGATTTCCTTTAGGATTGACTGGCTTGATCTTCTTGCTCTCCAGTAGGATTTAGCAAATGGAGAAACTGAAGAAGATCAATCCAGGAAGAGAAAATAGGAGGAGCAAAGGATTCCAAGGGACTGTCAGAAAATGAAGATAAATAAATGAATGCCATGCTCCAGCAATACAGCAGGCTAGCTGCTGGAGAAATCTGTCAAAAATCCCTAAGTTGCTGAGGAAACTATCAAAAGCATATTTTTACAGGAAGGCTGAGTTGCCCCTCTGAGGCAGAAACAATGAAAAAATGTGACTACAGAGAGATGAGCAGGAGTCAGAGTTGCCTTGGATCCATCTGTTAATTCTGGCCAGGTAGATCAGAAACGGAGACAAAACTGTTAGATTAGATTGGAGATCCTTATGGGTACCCAGAACCCTCAAAGGGTGGAAATTTCAACAGATGTAGTCAGATCTCACTCCCCAAGGGAAACAGTGGGATACTCACCATAGATAATTACTAGCCTCAAGATACCTTCTTTTGGGCTTCCCTGTGGCTCAGCGGAAGTCCAGCGATAAAAGGATAAGCGTGCAATGCAAGAGACACAGGAGACCCGGGTCTGATCTCTTGAGTCTGGAAGATCCCCTGCAGGAGGGCATGGCAACCCACTCCAGTATTCTTGCCTGGAGAATCCCCATGGACAGAGGAGCCTGGCGAGCTACAGTCCATGGGGTTGCAAAGAGTCGGACATGACTGAAGTGACTGAGCACACACACACACCTACTTTTATTTCAGATGGAACCAAAATAAAGAGGTTTCCTCAGAGAATTCCAACCAAAAGCCAGCACTCATGCAGGTTTGGGGCTGGAAATCATATCACTTTTGGAACCAAAATCCTTTTTCTTATTTATTTTTAAATATTTATTTATTTATTTAGCTGCGATTGGTCTTAGTTGCAGCACAGATCTTTGATCTTCGTTGTTTTAATGGCATCATGTGAGATCTAGTTCCCTGACCAGGGATGAGGCTTGGGGATCTCCTGCGTAGATGCCACTGAGTCTTAGCCACTGGACCACAGGGAAGTTCCCCAAAAACCTTTGAAAATGGTCCCAGGTTGATGGTTTTCTCAGATGCCTGTAAGAAGCAGATCACCTCTAGGGACATGCTTCATAGCCCCAAGCCGAAGACCATTCCCACAAAGTTCCTTTGATCATTAGCGGCACACCACCCAGAGAGACAATTCATCCTTTGTGGCCATTTTACTAAGATCAACGAGGGAAACATCACAACTTTTCTATTTTCTATACACAAATTAAAATTTTTTACTGTAGTATGAGACCAACCAAGAAGATCAAAAATCACAAATGTACAGCTCAATAAATTCTGTCTCAGTGAAGACACCATGTCAAGAAAGAGTGTTGGAGAAGGAAATGGCAGCCCACTCCAGTATTCTTGCCTGGGAAATCCCATAGACAGAGGAGCTTGGTGGGCTGCAGTCCACGAGGTCACAAAGATTCAGACATGACTTAGAGCCTAAACAATAACAACAATGTGTACACAGCCTGGTACATAGTAAATGCTCAACAAACAGTAGTCTTTGTGATGGTGGAACACGGACATGAACATGCTGACCCTGGCAGTAACTCTGCCTCCATGTCCTCATTAATGGAACAGAAATCCGATGTCAGCTCTGTAGGCTTGTTGGAGGATTGTAATGTGTAAAGAGCCTGGTATATAGTAAGTGCTCAATAAACAGTAGTCATTGTGGCGGGGTGGAGAGGTAGGCAGGGGGAAGAGTATTGCCTACATTCCCAAAGCAAGCCTCATGCTCTTTGTGGTCACCACCCTCACTCACCCTCCTCCCTGTGATGGTAGCCACTCTTCTGGTTTCTACCTCACAGATTTGTCTAGCCTGTGTTTTAACTGTTTACAAAAGAAATCCCACTGTGTCTGGCTCCTTTCATTCAGTGTTGGGTTGGTGGGTTTCATCTATGTAGCCACATGCAGCTTAAATGTGTTCATTTTCATTGCTGCCTAGTATGGATATATAACAATTTTTTATCCCCTTGATTGATGTTTAGATTGCTTCCAGTTGGAGACTATAACAAGTAATGATGCTGTAAATGTTCTTGTTCATGTATTTTGGTTTGTGTTTTTTTAATTTTTTCCTCCTGATTCCTTTATAATTATTTCTGAAGCAATCGGGCAATACTCTTAAAATATGCTTGTGGGCACATAGATAGACACAACTTTTCTTTTCAGACATTCTAATTACAACAATAATAACAATTTAAAAAATAATAGTAACAATTTAAAAAACAGTAATGGGTAATGTTATGATTCTCATGATAACCCTAGTCAGTGAGTACTATTATTATCCCCATTTTATTTTTTTATTGATTTTTACTGGTGTATAATTGCTTTACAATGTTGTATTCATTTCTGCTGTGCAGCAGAGTGAGTCAGCTATATGTTTACATGTACCTGCTATTTTTTGGATTTCTTTCCCAGAGCACCAAGTAGAGTTCCCTGTACTATACAGTAGGTTCTCATTAATTATCTATTTTATACATAGTATCAATGGTGCATATATGTCAGTCCCAATCTCCCAGTTCATCCCACCCCTTACCTTTCCTCCTTGGTATTCATAGTTTGTTCTCTACCTCTGTCTTACGCTTTTTTAACCTTCAAGAAGAGGAAGAATGGACTTCCCTGGTGGTCTGGTGGTTAAGAGTCTGTCTCCCAATGCAGGGGACACAGGTTTGATCCCTGGTCTGAAAAGGTTCCACATGCCACTGGGCAACTAAGCCTGTGGACAACTACTCATTCCACCCTCTGGAGCCTGGGAGACTCAACTACTGAAGCCCTTACATCATAGAGCCCATGCTCTGCAATAAGAGAAGCCACAGTAATGAGAAGCCCTTGCAGTGAGAAGCCTGTGTACCACGAGGAAGAGTAGCCCCTGCTTGCCACACCTAGAGAAAGCCCATGAGCAACAAAAACCAGTGCAGCCAAAAACAAATAAATAAAAAATTTTTTTAAATCTTCCAACTTGAAAAAAGAGAAGAAGAGCAAGAACAGTCTTAAAAGAGTATTGAAGTCACTAGAAGTCCCAGTGTCATCCCACCCTGTTAAATGATCATAACATTTAACTGAACCTAAATAGTTCTTGCACTCAGTTACAGCTACATGGAGACACTTAGAAATTTAGAGTCAGAGAGGGAAGAAATCTTATATATCATCCAGCCCAGAATTCCCCAAACTTCAGTTGTAGAAATGCCATCTCTGTGATTTTTGCCATATTTTTGTACTACCTTCAGTTCAGTTCAGTTCAGTGGCTCAGTCGTGTCCGACTCTTTGCGACCCCATGAATCGCAGCACGCCAGGCCTCCCTGTCTATCACCAACTCCCAGAGTTTACTCAAACTCATGCCCATCGAGTCAGTGATGCCATCCAGCCATCTCATCCTCTGTCATCCCCTTCTCCTCCTGCCCCCAATCCCTCCCAGCATCATGGTCTTTTCCAATGAGTCAACTCTTCACATGAGGTGGCCAAAGTACTGGAGTTTCAGCTTCAGCATCAGTCCTTCCAGTGAACACCCGGGACTGATCTCATTTAGGATGGACTGGTTGGATCTCCTTGCAGTCCAAGGGACTCTCAGGAGTCTTCTCCAACACCACAGTTCAAAAGCATCAATTCTTCGGCACTCAGCTTTCTTCACAGTCCAACTCTCACATCCGTACATGACTACTGGAAAAACCATAGCCTTGACCTTACCATCACTTCATATTTTTCTCTCAACCACCTAATGTTTTATCCCTGAAAGATCTGCTCCAGCCTTTCCCTACTCAATGACAGCTGTGAATGGATGGATGGCTTTGATGTGCTAGCTATATTCTCTCTATTACACATGAAAATAAACATATAGCTATTTAATTTTTCAGTCTGCTACCTGTGTGAGACATTCTCCACACCTCCTTCAGGTCCACCTCCACCTTGCTCTGTCTGAGAAGTTGAGCCTTGCAGACTGCCTCCAGCTGCTCCCTTGCTCTCTGGCTTTTGCGTGTGTTTGGCTAAGAGCCACGGAGGGTAATTGCAGATCAGGGTGTTCACACCTCTGGCCTCTGACCTATTCTTCCCAAGTTGTCAGTGGCCATATTCTCTACTGAAGGCTACAGGTTTGGTCCTGCAGACCCTCTCTCACAGCTAATAGTTTCATGTTGTCACCCCTTGTGATCAGAAAAGCAATTTTTGTTTTTTTCTGAGTTGCTGCCTAGGTATTTTACAGTATGATAGTCCTGCTCACATTCAGAGTCTGGACATTTTAGTATTGTTCAGCCACTCAGTCATGTCTGACTCTTTGCCACCCCATGGACTGCAGCACGCCAAGCTTTCCTGTCCTTCACTATCTCCCAGAGTTTGCTCAAATTCATGTCCATTAAGTCAATGATGTCATCCAACCATCTCATCCTTTATCACCCCCTTTTCCTCCTGCCCTCAATCTTTCCCAGCATCAGTATCTTTTCCAATGAATTGGCTCTTGGCATCAGGTGGTCAAAGCAACAGTCCTTCCAATGAATATTCAGGGTTGGTTTCCTTCAGGATTGACTGGTTGGATCTCCTTGCAGTCCAAGGGACTCTCAAGGGTCTTCAGCACCATAGTTTGAAAGCATCAATTCTTCAGCACTCAGCCTTCTTTATGGTCCAACTCTCACGCGGACTTGAATTTAGGATTCCTGCCCTCAGGATTCCTGCTTTATGAGGTAGCTTTATTTATTTATTTACTTGTGTGCTTACTGATTTTGTCTGCATGGCATGTGGGATCAAACTCAGACCCACAGCAGTAAAAGCACGGAGTCCTAACCACTGCACCACCAGGGAATTCCCAGAGGCAGCTTTAAAATGACCATTTAGGACTTCCCTGGTGGTCCAGTGGTTCAGAATTCACTTGCCAGTGTAGGAGACATAGGTTTGATCCTTGATACGGAAAGTTCCCATTAGCCACAGAGCAACTAAGCCCCTGCCCCACAACTTCTAAAGCCGTCGCACCCTAGAGCCAGTTCTCTGCCAACAAGAGAATCACCGCAATGAGAAGCTTGGCGCACAGGAACCAGAGAGTACCCCCTGCTTGCTGCAACTAGAGAAAAGCCTGCACACAGCACAGCCAAAAAAAAATAAATAAATATTTTTTAAAAAATACCCATTCAGAGTTAAGTGCTGGAAAACATAGTAACCTCCACATTCACTATCTTATAAGTATTAGGTGCTTGCTGACCTGCTCTGTCTCTCCTGCCCACTCATGACCTTCCGATGGATGACTGGCCTTCCCCCACCCCCTTCCCGCAGCTCTTAGAATCTTGACAGTAATAAATCTTATGACTCTACTTACTTTGTGTAGGTGTATCAAAACTGTGCCTTCAATCAACATGACCCCATGGGTTTCACTTGCTCAAAGTGGAAGTTCGGATGCTGAGGGAGCTCCGTCCTGGCAACCGCCCCCCACCCACCCCCACGGGAGTGGCTCTGCCTCTGCACTCTGCAGGTCTTAATTGGCATATTCTTAATTAAGAACACCAGCTTCTGGTTTCTCAGCATATCCCTTCAGGTCAAGGAGTGATAATGGCTTCCAGATGTTGCAAGTCTCTGGCATTTTACCTTCTCCTTTTGGCTCCCTTAATGGGGCTTCTGAGGTGGTATTAGTGGTAAAGAACCTACCTGCCAACGTGTAAGACTTAAGAGATGTGGGTTTGATCCCTGGGTCAGGAAGATCCCTTGGAGGAGGGCATGGCAATCCACTCCAGTATTCTTGCCCAGAGAATCCCATGGACAGAAAAGCCTGGTGGACTACAGTTCATAGCATTGCACCAAGTCCAACCTGACTGAAAGACTTAGCATGCGTGCACTTGGTCAGCAATTTCTTCACTGAGCTGTTCTCAGCTTCCCCCTTTCATGGGCCATCTGCTTTCTGCTAGGAGGGATGTGATGTCAAGCATCACCAATGGAAAGTGTTCATTCCTTCCACCTATACAGGAGCTAGCTAATACCCAGGAGGGAACCCACTCATCCAAGGTCCCTTGGCTATGAGTGCCAGAGTTAGGAATGGCCTTCTTGGTTCAATGCACTTCTTCTTCTTCTTTTTAAATCTTTCTTTCTTTTGCTGTGCTGGGTTTTACTTGCAGCATTTGGAATCTTTGGTCTTCATTATGGCATTTAGTTGCAGCATTGCGGCATGTGGGATTTAGCTCCCCAGTCAGGGATTGAACCCAGGCCCCCTGCATTGGGAGCCCAGAGTCTTAGCCACTGGTTGACCAAGGAAGTCCCTGATTCAATGCCCTTCTCACCATAGATGTTATTTCTCAGGGGAAAAACTGGTCTGTTCTGATAACAGTGCCCAAGTGTTCCATGTTGCTTACAAATCTCGCTCTTACACTCCACTTGCTGCCGGGCCTTGGATCTACCTGGGCCACAGCTGGCTCATTCCTTCTCTCCCCTAACTCAACAGTCACATCTGTCCTATATCGCTCTTCCAGAGTGCTCACCTTTTCTCAAACACACGTGTACTTCACCTCTCTGCTTTGATCACAAGCCTTTCCCAGCAGAGGCCCAAAGTTCTAAGCAAATACCTCTTCTTTTCTCAGCCCACTGCCCAACTTTTCTCCTCCATCCAGAAAGAATGGTTGCCTCTCCTGTTCTTCCAAAACTTTAACTTAACACTGACCTGGATGGCCACTAGTGTGTATGTGTTTTCCTGATGACGCTGCGATTGCTGCTTTGAATGCTCATGCTGTATTCCTCTTTCTGACTCAAATAGTCCCTCCACTGTGCTATGTTGAATTAAATTGCATTCATTGGGCCATCAAGAGCATTCAGATGTGAAAGATACTCTGATGAGTCACAGATGAATGCCTATCATGGTCATTTTTTAAAACTTTTTATTTATTCATTTATTCATTCATTCATTTACATTTGGCTGTGCGGGGTCTTCATTGCTGTGGGTGTGCTTTCTCTCTAGCTTGTAGCGAGCAGGGGCTACTCTTTGTTGCAATGCACGGGCTTCTCATTCTGGTGGTTTTTGTTGTACACAAGGACTCTAGGGCTTCAGGAGTTGTGGCTCCCAGGCTCTGGAGTACAGGCTCAATAGTTGTGGCACATGGGCCACATAGTTTTACCTCGGCATGTGGGATCTTCCCAGATCAGGGATTGAACCTGTGTCTCCGGGACTGGCAGGTGGACTCTTTACCACTGAGCCATCAGAGAGCCCCCATTCTGGGCATTTTTAATGATTATTTATTTTCAAATGATACATTGATGAGGTGGTCTGAGTCAAGGGTTGGGTCCCAGGTAGGGGACGGGGCTCTTGCCAGTCTCTAATTCTTCCCCTGAGGTCTGAGGTAAAGGGGCAAGGAAGCAATCATCCAGTTTTATTATGGGTCCTGGGTCCTTTAGCCAAGGTCCTTAGATGGGCAGCATTGGTCCTATAAACCCCGGTGGTCCCTTGCAAACTGTCGAGTGAGGGTGCACCGTGGGAAAGTGGGGATGGGGGGAGGGACAGGGAGAAGCCTCAGAGCTCTCCTTGAATTCCCAGAGGGGCTCAGCTCCAAAGAACACTTTGGCGTCCTTCCTTCCTTCCTTCCTGTGGTCTTGACAATGCAGGCAGGCTTGCTGAGCTCCACATCTGAGATTGGGTCAAAGTTTCTGCAAATTATCAGCTGAACAGCTGGGTTTTTCCTCTCTGCAAGGATCTGCCATGGGAATCCTGAGGAAGAGTAGCACTGGCCTTGTTGCTATTGTTCAGTCATAGGCCTTGTCCAAGTCTTTGCAATTCCGTGGACTGCAGCACACCAGGCTTCCCTGTCCTTCATTATCTGCAGAGTTTGCTTAAACTGATGTCCACTGAGTCGATGATGCCATCTAACCATCTCATACTCTCGCCCCCTTCTCCCCCTGCCCTCAGTCTTTCCCAGCACCAATGTCTTTTCCAATGAATTGGCTCTTTGAATCAGGTGGCCAAAGTATTGGAGCTTCAGCTTCAGCAACAATCCTTCCAATGAATATTCAGGGTTGATTTCCTTTAGGATTGACTGGTTTGATCTCCTTGAAGTCCAAGGGACTCTCAAGAGTCATACAGCAACACAGTTCAAAACCATCAATTCTTTGGCACTCAGCCCTCTTTATGGTCCAACTCTCACACCCATACATGACTACTGGAAAAACCATAGCTTTGACTAGATGGACCTTTGTCGGCAAAGTGATGTCTCCGCTTTTCACTATGCTGTCTAGGTTTGACATGTGTGTGTGGGCTAAGTCCTTTCAATCATGTCCAACTCTTTGCAACCCTACAGTCTATAGCCCACCAGTCTCCTCTGTCCATGGAATTCTCCAGGCAAGAATACTGGAGTGGGTTGCCATGCCAAGAGATCTTCTAGACCCAGGGATCGAACGCATGTCTTTTACATTTCCTGCATTGGCAGGCAGGTTTTTTTTTTTTTTTTTTTTACCGCTACTGCCATTTGGGAAGCCTGGGAAGGTTTGTCATAGTGGCAACTTATTTGGGATTATTTGAATCCAGAGTCATGGCCATGTTTTTGCCTCCTTCAGATGTAGTTCTTATGAATGTCCATCCAGGACTTGAGCTTGGGGGGCAAAGTCCTTTCTGGAGAAGGTCTGGAGCCACCTCTGTGTTTACCCATCTTGGTGGGCTGATCTACTGGCAGTCAACTCCCAGCTCTGAGCACCTCAGGGACCTTGGACTGTGATCTAAAGTGATCACATGTCAGGAGGACAGAATTCCCAGAAAGGGCCAGGTTCTTAAGCAGAAATCTTGGCTCTTGGAGGGAGATCTGGAGCAGGTAGTGACTGTAGGGCTGGCTCTCCAGAACCTTCTCCCACAGAGGAACAAAGAACTGGAATGGAGATATGGGTTTCAGGATTGATGGGTGGTCTGGGGTTTACTGCCCATGATTCTCTTCTTTCCTTTTTTCTATTTCACTCAGAAGGAAGAGGCCTTGGCAGTGAGTGAAATTTATGGGAGCCTAATGTGGTTTCAGGGCTTCCCTGGTGGCTCAGTGGTAAAGAACCCACCTGCTAATGCAGGAGACACAGGTTCAATCCCTGGATCAGGACAATCCACTGGAGAAGGAAATGGCAATCCACTCCAGTATTCTTGCCTGGGAAATCTCATGGACAGAGCAGTCTGGAGGGCTGCAGTCCATGGAGTCACAAAGAGTCAGACATGAATTAGGGACTAAACAAACAAACAATGTGGCTTCAACCCTAGAAGGTGGTGTTGTGCCCAAGGTCCTCTGGATGTCCTGCCACCTCACAGATCCCTGGGTGGGTGCCCCAGACTGTCCACCTCCACACCTGTTCTGCCAGTGCCAGCTCCCTGTGTGTTCTTGGGCAAGTCACTGAACTTCTCAGGGTCTTGACTCCCTCAGCTGTCAGAGAGAGATGATACTCCTACAAGACCCCCATTGTTACTTTGAGGATCAAGATGATGAGTGTGGAAGTCTTTAATTTACTCTCAAGTGTGATCAGTATGAATTACTTTTTATCCTGGGACACCTTCCTTCCTTTGGGCCCTGCTACATGAACCAAGGTGTAAATGGTGAGTAATGAACTTTTTGTTTCCCTTTTCAAACCACTATTTGCCCTTGTAACCAAGACCTCCATGCCTTTATTCAGAGTAAAAAGAAGGGGATCAATTTCAAGTTTGCAGGCAGGTGGGAAAACACAACTTCAGAGTTAGAGGGGAGGATCCTGTTTCCTTCATGGGCTACTTTGCTGGCATTGCCACCTCTCATCACAAAAGGATGGACCTAGTAATTAATTACCTACGTAGTCAGGGAAGTCCCGTGCAGAATGCTGAGGGGAAAAGAATTTCCAAGGACAAAACACTTGCTAGGAAAGTCAACTTTCCAAACTTCCTCCATTTGTAAGCTGCTTCAAACAAGTTAATGCTTCCATGAGGCTGTTTTCAGTTGGAAAGCTGAAAAGAGACCACATCAGTGAAAAACGGAAATGAGTCTTTCCTGGCATTCCTTGTTAGGCTGGTTAAAGGGGAGACAACTGCCAAAAAAGTTTAGTAACATTTGAAGTCGCCTGTCGAGTTCAAGGTGTTTGTTTTCATCGGATGGGCTGGCAGCTGCTTTCTTTCTCTCTTGCTTAATCCTTTCTCCTGCATTCCATCAGAATTCTTGTTTCCTGTCCAAGGGGCTCAATTCCTTTTTGAGCAATTTCTGTTTTGTAGTCTCTGATCTCTTCTTCATCCTCTAAATATGGACACTGCTTCATCCAAGAGTTTCCCAGTTAACCTTGGTGTAGCTACACATCACCTTGCTCAGCATCTGGTTCATAAATTAATTCATCTTTCAAGTCTAATTCAATTCTGCACATCACTTTCCTGTTTGCAAACTTTTCATCAGGCTCCTTATTATCTACTGAAATAGCTTTCATCTCCTAAGCTTGGTCTTAAGGGCCTTCTTCCCTCTGGTCCCCAGGGCAACAACCAGCACAGACTTGCAGATGAATCCGGTTGCTCCTGCTCACTCATCCCTTTGTCAGACACCTGCTGATCCCAGACACCCTTTCCAACCTCATCTCCCATTTCTCCCTACTCCTGCCCTGCTCCCTGGCCCAGTTCCCATTCACCCCCTTTCTCCAAGGCCTCACCTATCTTCACCTATCCTCACCTGTATTTGTTATACTATTCCTTCCACCCCAACTCTTTAACTTCCCTCTTAAAACCTCCCAAGAGCCATCTCAGATGGCACTTCCTCATCAGTCCAGCCTGTGTGGATGGAGCCTGATCATATTGTAGGTGATCTGGGTGGGCAGTTTCCGACATAGCCCAGAGTTGCCCAGACTCCTAGAGGAAAATCTCCAGATTCCTTCCTGAAAGGTGGGTCAGGCTGCCAGCATATTCTGAACCCTGAGCAGCAAGAAGAGTTGAAAGTCCTTGAATTTAGAAATTAATGGCATGAGTCCTCCATCCTTCTGTTCTACATGCCACATTATCTAGTCTTTTGGTCCTCAATCCAGAGACCCACTCTGTTACCCTCTGCAGAGAGTGAAGCTCCAGATTTCTACTTCAGCAAGAGGCGGTTATGTGCCCAGTGGAATCAAAAGGGTTTTAAGGGACCTAAGAAAGACAGTAACAGTAGATACTCATAGATTGCTTACCAAGCGCAAACATTGCTTTTGATAAGCTTAAGGTAATTTACATATCCTAGCTTGGTTTGCATCTATAAACATATATTTACACTTATTGTTTCTTCTTCTTGTTCTCGTCACGAGGTTATGACCTACTCTTCGCGACCCCATGGCCTGTGCACCTCTGTGGGATTTCCCAGGCAAGAATACTGGAGTGGGTTGCCATTTCCTTCTCCAGGGGATCGTCCCAATCCAGAGATCTAACCTGTGTCTCCTGTATTGGCAGGCGGGTTCTTTACCACTGAGCTACCTGGGAAGCTCACTCACATATTCTGACTACTCCTCAGACCATGCTTCTCCTAGTCCTCACCCAATTAACCACATAACTCCTGCCTGCTGGACCCAGAAGTTCCTGCGGCTCCAGTTTCCTCCCTCTGAGGAGTCTGTGGTGTGATACATTTGCTCTATCTCTTTCCAAGTCTTACTTGGGATTGGGTTCGAAAGGCTGCCTAGCCAGTTATTCTACCTTGGTTTGCTTTCCTACTTCCAAAATGTTATTGCTATTATTTCTTCCTCAGATTCTTCCACACAAAGCATCTCTGTAAGTACACTAGTGGGCCGAGAGATGTTTATCTCTATGGAGAGAGTTGCCCATGCATCTGACTTGCCACTGCCAACTCCCCGCACCTGCATCCTGCCCAAGGCCATACCATAAGTTAAGTGCAGGGGACAGGCCTGTGTGCACTCAGGGCACCTACTTGGCCGTGCTCTTGAAACAGCAAATAAGCCATGCAAAAGGTGATGAGAAGTGGATGGACTCACCTCCTCCTCGTACCTCACATGGGCAGGCACAAAACTCAGTGGTCTCAGCCGCCTGAGTGGAAGAGCCAAGAGCATCAGGCGCTCTGCCTTGGATACCCCCAGCCACGTCAGCAGTCTAAAGCTATTTACACTCTTATATGTGACCGTAGCTCTGCCATTCAGGAAGCAACACTGCTCAGCTCCACGTGTGTTCCAAGCCTTGACCTTGTGGCTGAACTGGGCCATCTCTCCTCTTCTGCAACTGGGTGACCCGGCTTTAGAGTTTCCATTTATGTCCATTTCTGGGCTTCCCATACACAGGGCTCCCCACAACCTGCCACTCCTTAGGACTCTGAAGAAAGGTAAATGCGGTGAGGGTTTTTTGGTTGCTGTAGTTGTTTTTAATTTTTTTAATTTATTTTTGGTGGTGCTGGGTTTTCCTTGATGCATGCAGACTTCCTCTAGTGTCGGCCAGAGGGGGCTACGCTGTAGTTGTGGTGCACTGGCTTCTCATCTCTGTGGCTTCTCTTGTTGTGGAGCACGGGCTTTAGAGCATAGACTCAGTAGTTGTGGCACACAGGCCCAGTTGCCTGGGGCATATGGAATCTTCTCACACCAGGGATCAAACCCACATCCCCTGCATTGGCAGGCAAATTCTTAACCACTGCACTACCAGGGAAGTCCAGGGTTCATTCTTTGTGCTGTACAGTCTATGGGCTTTGACAAATGTATAATAACATGGATTCACCATTAGAGTGTCATACAGAATATTTTCACTGCCCTAAAAAAAAATTCCTCTGGCTATGTTTAGTTTGGGGGTGGGGGGGTGCTGGGCTTCCCAGGTAGCACTAGTGGTAAAGAGCCAATGCTTGCCAATGCAGGAGATTTAAGTGACACAGGTTTGATCCCTGGGTTGGGAAGATCCCCTGGAGGAGGAAACAGCAACCTACTCCAGTATTCTTGCCTGGAGAATCCCATGGATGCAGAAGCCTGGCAAGTATAGTCCGTAAAGTCACAAAGAGTTGAACATGACTGAAGTAACTTAACATGTTTAGTTTTTTTTTTTTTTTACATGTTTAGTTTTTAAATCTTGAACACCCTACTTAAAAGTTGATGTACCAGAATCGAACTAAGATGGCGGAGGAATAGGACAGGGAGACCACTTTCTCCCCTACAAATTCATTGAAAGAACATTTGAATGCTGAGCAAACTCCACAAAACAACTTCTGATCGCTAGCAGAGGACATCAGACACCTAGAAAAGCAGCCCATTGTCTTAGAAAGGAGGTAGGACAAAATATAAAAGATACAAAGAGAGACAATAGAGTTAGGGACGGAGACCCGTCCCGGGATGGGAGTCTTAATAGAGGAAGTTTCCGAACACCAGGAAACCCTCTCACTGGCGGGTCTGGGGGAAGTTTTTGAATCTCGGAGGGCAACCTAACTGGGAGGAAAAATAAATAAAACCCACAGATTACATGCCTAAAAGCAACTCCCAGCAGAAAAGTACCCCTGATGCCCTCATCCACCACCAGCAAGTGGGGATGGAACGGAGAGGAGCGGGCGCAGTGCTTAGAACCAGGCCTGAGTGCCCTGAGGGCAATCGGAGGGAGCTAACCTGAGATAGCAACTTAAACTGTGGGATAGCAAGAGAGAGAGAATTAAGTTGGGAAAAGCCCTAAACTTAGGCACTACCCACCGGTTCCCAGAACGAAGGACTGAGCAAATACCAGAAGAGCTACCCGGCGGCGGACCAGCCTGTCCCCCAGTGGAGGCAGGAGGCAGGGGGGAGGGGAAAGGGGTAAACTCAGCCCCAGAGACGGCACCCCCTACCAAACTGCAAACAGGCTTCCAGCTTCTAACCAAAGACTTCCTTGAGATTCTGGATGGTAGACATCCACCGGGAGGGTTGCAGCTAGAGGCCAGCTCCCCAGAACTGATTCAAGGCGCACCCGACCGGCGTGCACGGAAGTTGAGGCTGGGACCGCAGAGGGGAGAAGGCACACCGCACCTGGGGAGAGTGTGCTCGTCAAGCTCCTGGCTGCCTGAGCGGCTCTGACCGGGGAAGGCACAAAATGCAGGCCCAACCGAGTCTGTGCTTTTGTGGAATACCTGAAAACCTGAATCTGAGCGACTTAGGCCTGGGAAGTCCACACAACGCAGGGCCCACTCCCTGGAGAGCAGCCTGGAGCCTGAGCAGTGTAGATGGGGAAAGCACACACACCTGCCCCGAGCGGGGGCAAACCCAGCGTGGCCAGAACACCGCGGGTGCTCTCCACACAGGTCAGTGACATCTGTCTGCAGCGCCCCTCCCTCCCCACAGCACGACTGAACAAGCGAACCTAACAAGAGACCACCTCCACCCGCATGTGTCAGGGCGGAAATTAGACACTAAAGAGACCTGCAAACAGAAGCCGAAGAAACAAAGGGAACCGCTTCAGAAGTGACAGGTACAACAGATTAAAATCCCTGTAGTTAACACCGACTACACTGGAAGGGGCCTATAGATAGCGAGAAGTGTAAGCTTGAACAAGGAGCTATCTGAAACTGAACCGAACCCACACTGCCCACAACAGCTCCAGAGAAATTCCTAGATATATTTTTACTACTATTTTTTTATGTTTAATTAAAAAAATTTTTTTCTCTTTCTTTTTTTACTTTTTCTTTTTTTAAAAAAAGTCCTCTATTACTCCTTAATTTTCATTTTTATAACCCACTATAACCTGGCAAAAAAAAAAAAAAAAGGGACCCTATTTTTAAAGTGAACTCCATATATATTTCTTAAATTTTTTTGTGTTTTTGTGGTTTTTCACTATTGTATTTTTAAGAGTCTAACCTCACTCTAGATTTTTAATCTTTGTTTTTCAGTTTTTCAGTTGGACATTTAAGAATCCAACCTTCAGTACCCATTTTTACTCAGGAGTGTGATTACTGGTTTGATCACTCTCTCCCCCTTTTGATTCTCCTTTTTCTCCCCCAGATCACCTCTATTTCCTCCCTCCCCCTTCTCTTCTCAATCCAATTCTGTGAATCTCTGTGGGTATTCTGGGCTGTGGAGAACACGTGGGGAATAGAGTACAACCTAGATCTGTCTCTCCTCTCTTGAATCCCCCTTTTTCTCCTCCTGCTCACCTCTATCTCCTTCCTCCCTCTCCTCTTCTTCATGTAACTCTGTGAACCTCTCTGGGTGTCCCTCACTGTGGAGAATCCTTTCACTATTAACCTAGAAGTTTTATTATCAGTGCTGTATGGAGGGAGAAGTCTTGAGGCTACTGAAAGAATAAGACTGAAACCCAGAGGCAAGAGGCTTAAGCCCAAAACCTGAGAACACCAGAGAACTCTTGACTACAGGGAACATTAATTAATAAGAGATCATCCAAAAGCCTCCATACCTACACTGAAACCAACCACCACCCAAGAGCCAATAAATTCCAGAGCAAGACATACCACACAAATTCTCCAGCAACGCGAATATAGCCCTGAGTGTCAATATACAGGCTGCCCAAAGTCACACCAAACCCATAGACCCACCTCAAAATTCACTACTGGACACTCCAGTGCACTCCAGAGAGAAGAAATCCAGCTTCACCCACCAGAACACCGACACAAGCTTCTCTAACCAGCAAACCTCGACAAGCCAAACATCCAGCCCCACCCACTGGGAGAAACCTCCACAATAAAAAGGAACCACAGACTACCAGAATACAAAAAGGCCACCCCAAACCCAGCAATCTAAATAAGATGAAAAGGCAGAGAATTACCCAGCAGGTAAAGGAACATGAAAAATGCCCACCAAGCCAAACAAAAGAGGAGGAGATAGGGAATCTACCTGAAAAAGAATTTAGAATAATGATAATAAAAAATGATCCAAAATCTTGAAAACAAAATGGAATTACAGATAAATAACCTGGAGACAAGGATTGAGAAGATGCAAGAAATGTTTAACAAGGACCTAGAAGAAATAAAGGGTCAATTAAAAATGAATAATGCAATAAATGAGATCAAAAACACTCTGGAGGGAACCAACAGTAGAATAACGGAGGCAGAAGATAAGATAAGTGAGGTAGAAGATAAAATGGTGGAAATAAATGAAGCAGAGAGGAAAAAAGAAAAAAGAATTAAATGAGGACAACCTCAGGGACCTCTGGGACAATGTGAAATGCCCCAACATTCGAATCATAGGAGTCCCAGAAAAAGAAGACAAAAAGAAAGGCCATGAGAAGATACTCAAGGAGATAATAGCTGAAAACTTCCCTAAAAGGGGGAAGGAAATAGCCACCCAAGTCCAAGAAACCCAGAGAGTCCTAAACAGGATAAACCCAAGGCGAAACACCCTAAGACACATATTAGTCAAATTAACAAAGATCAAACACAAAGAACAAATATTAAAAGCAGCAAGGGAGAAACAACAAATAACACACAAAGGGATTCCCATAAGGATAACAGCTGATCTTTCAATAGAAACTCTTCAGGCCAGAAGGGAATGGCAGGACATACTTAAAGTTATGAAAGAGAATAACCTACAACCCAGATTACTGTACCCAGCAAGGATCTCATTCAGATATGAAGGAGAATTTAAACGCTTTACAGACAAGCAAAAGCTGAGAGAATTCAGCACCACCAAACCAGCTCTTCAACAAATGCTAAAGGATCTTCTCTAGACAGGAAACACAGAAAGGTTGTATGAACGTGAACCCAAAACAACAAAGCAAATGGCAACGGGACCATTCTTATCAATAATTACCTTAAATGTAAATGGGTTGAATGCTCCAACCAAAAGACAAAGACTGGCTGAATGGATACAAAAGCAAGACTCCTATATATGCTGTCTACAAGAGACCCACCTCAAAGCAAGGGACACATACAGACTGAAAGTGAAGGGCTGGAAAAAAATATTCCACACAAACGGAGACCAAAACAAAGCAGGAGTCGCAATACTTATATCAGATAAAATAGACTTCAAAATAAAGGCTGTGAAAAGAGACAAAGAAGGACACTACATAATGATCAAAGGATCAATCCAAGAAGAAGATATAACAATTATAAATATATATGCACCCAACATAGGAGCACCACAATATGTAAGGCAAATGCTAACAAGAATGAAAGGGGAAATTAACAATAACACAATAATAGTGGGAGACTTTAATACCCCACTCACACATATGGACAGATCAACTAAACAGAAAATTAACAAAGAAACACAAACTTTAAATGACACAATGGTCCAGCTAGACCTAATTGATATCTATAGGACATTTCACCCCAAAACAATCAATTTCACCTTTTTCTCAAGTGCACACGGAACCTTCTCCAGAATAGATCACATCCTGGGCCATAAATCTAGCCTTGGTAAATTCAAAAAAATTGAAATCATTTTAGTCATCTTTTCTGACCACAATACAGTAAGGTTAGATCTCAATTACAGGGAAAAAATTTTTTAAAAATTCCAACATATGGAGGCTAAATAACACGCTTCTGAATAACCAACAAATCATAGAAGAAATCAAAAAAGAAATCAAAATATGCATAGAAACGAATGAAAATGAAAACACAACAACCCAAAACCTATGGGACACTGTAAAAGCAGTGCTAAGGGGAAGGTTCATAGCAATACAGGCTTACCTCAAGAAACAAGAAAAAAGTCAAATAAATAACCTAACTCTACACCTAAAGCAACTAGAGAAGGAAGAAATGAAGAACTCCAGGGTTAGTAGAAGGAAAGAAATCTTAAAAATTAGGGCAGAAATAAATGCAAAAGAAACAACAGAGACCATAGCAAAAATCAAAAAAGCTAAAAGTTGGTTTTTTGAAAAGGTAAATAAAATTGACAAGCCGTTAGCCAGACTCATCAAGAAACAAAGTGAGAAGAACCAAATCAACAAAATTAGAAATGAAAATGGAGAGATCACAACAGACAGCTCTGAAATACAAAGGATCATAAGAGACTAATACCAGCAGCTCTATGCCAATAAAATGGACAACTTGGAAGAAATGGACAAATTCTTAGAAAAGTATAACTTTCCAAAACTGAACAAGGAAGAAATAGAAGATCTTAACAGACCCATCACAAGCACGGAAATTGAAACTGTAATCAGAAATCTTCCACCAAACAACAGCCCAGGACCAGATGGCTTCACAGCTGAATTCTACCAAAAATTTAGAGAAGAGCTAACACCTATATTATTCAAACTCTTCCAGAAAATTGCAGAAGAAGGCAAACTTCCAAACTCATCCTATGAGGCCACCATCACCCTAATACCAAAACCAGACAAGGATTCCACAAAAAAAGAAAACTACAGGCCAATATCACTGATGAACATAGATGCAAAAATCCTTAACAAAATTCTAGCAAATAGAATCCAACAACATATTAAAAAGATCATACATCATGACCAAGTGGGCTTTATCCCAGGAATGCAAGGATTCTTTAATATCCGCAAATCAATCAATGTAATACACCACATTAACAAATTGAAAGATAAAAACCATATGATTATCTCAGTAGATGCAGAGAAAGCCTTTGACAAAATTCAACATCCATTTATGATAAAAACTCTCCAGAAAGCAGGCATAGAAGGAACATACCTCAACATAATAAAAGCTATATATGACAAACCCACAGCAAACATTATCCTCAATGGTGAAAAATTGAAAGCATTTCCCTTAAAGTCAGGAACAAGACAAGGGAGTCCACTCTCACCACTATTACTCAACATAGTTTTGGAAGTTTTGGCCATAGCAATCAGAGCAGAAAAAGAAATAAAAGGAATCCAGATAGGAAAAGAAGAAGTAAAACTCTCACTGTTTGCAGATGACATGATCCTCTACATAGAAAACCCTAAAGACTCTACCGGAAAATTACTACAGCTAATCAATGAATACAGTAATGTTGCAGGATATAAAATTAACATGCAGAAATCCCTTGCATTCCTATACGCTAACAATGAGAAAACAGAAAGAGAAATTAAGGAAATAATACCATTCACCATTGCAACAAAAAGAATAAAATACTTAGGAGTATATCTACCTAAAGAAACGAAAGACCTATATGTAGAAAACTATAAAACACTGATGAAAGAAATCAAAGAGGGCACAAATAGATGGAGAAATATACCGTGTTCATGGATTGGAAGACTCAATATTGTGAAAATGGCTATACTACCCAAAGCAATCTATAGATTCAATGCAATCCCTATCAAGCTACCAACGGTATTCTTCACAGACCTAGAACAAATAATTTCACAATTTGTATGGAAATACAAAAAACCTCGAATAGCCAAAGCAATCTTGAGAAAGAAGAATGGAACTGGAGGAATCAACCTGCCTGACTTCAGGCTCTACTACAAAGCCACAGTCATCAAGACAGTATGGTACTGGCACAAAGACAGAAATATAGATCAATGGAACAGAATTGAAAGCCCAGAGACAAATCCACATACCTATGGACACCTTATCTTCGATAAAGGAGGCAAGGATATACAATGGAAAAAAGACAACCTCTTTAACAAGTGGTGCTGGGAAAACTGGTCAACCACTTGTAAAAGAATGAAACTAGAACACCTTCTAACACCATACACAAAAATAAACTCAAAATGGATTAAAGATCTAAATGTAAGGCCAGAAACTATAAAACTGCTAGAGGAGAACATAGGCAAAACACTCTCCGACATAAATCACAGCAAGATCCTCTATGACCCACCTCCCAGAATATTGGAAATAAAAGCAAAAATACACAAATGGGACCTAATTAATCTTAAAAGCTTTTGCACAACAAAGGAAACTATAAGCAAGGTGAAAAGACAGCCCTCAGAATGGGAGAAAACAATAGCAAATGAAGTAACAGACAAAGGATTAATCTCAAAAATATACAAGCAACTCCTGAAGCTCAATTCCAGAAAAATAAATGACCCAATCAAAAAATGGGCCAAAGAACTAAACAGACATTTCTCCAAAGAAGACATACAGATGGCTAACAAACACATGAAAAGATGCTCAACATCACTCATTATCAGAGAAATGCAAATCAAAACCACAATGAGGTACCATTACACGCCAGTCAGGATAGCTGCTATCCAAAAGTCTACAAGCAATAAATGCTGGAGAGGGTGTGGAGAAAAGGGAACCCTCTTATACTGTTGGTGGGAATGCAAACTAGTACAGCCACTATGGAGAACAGTGTGGAGATTCCTTAAAAAAACTGGGAATAGAACTGCCATTTGACCCAGCATTACCACTCCTGGGCATACACACCAAGGAAACTAGATCTGAAAGAGACACGTGCACCCCAATGTTCATCGCAGCACTGTTTATAATTGCCAGGACATGGAAGCAACCTAGATGCTCATCAGCAGACGAATGGATAAGGAAGCTATGGTACATATACACAATGGAATATTACTCAGCCATTAAAAAGAATTCATTTGAATCAGTTCTAATGAGATGGATGAAACTGGAGCCCATTATACAGAGTGAAGTAAGCCAGAAAGATAAAGACCAATACAGTATACTAACGCATATATATGGAATTTAAAAAGATGGTAACAATAACCCAATATGCAAAACAGAAAAAGAGACACAGATGTACAGAACAAACTTTGGGACTCTGTGGGAGAAGGCGAGGGTGGGATGTTCAGAGAGAACAGAATTGAAACAAGTATACTATCAAGGGTGAAACAGGTCACCAGCCCAGGTTGGATGCATGAGACAAGTGCTCAGGGCTGGTGCACTGGGAAGACCCAGAGGGATTGGGTAGAGAGGGAGGTGGGAGGGGGGATCGGGATGGGGAATACATGTAAATCCATGGCTGATTCATGTCAATGTATGGCAAAAACCACTACAATACTGTAAAGTAATTAGCCTCCAACTAATAAAAATAAATGAAAAAAAAAAGAAAAAAGAAAGTTGATGTACCCATCATATCTGCCTCTGTGCTCTTCTTCACTGGGATGGAGTGGGGAGGGGGTGAAGGGGCTGGGAGCTTCCAGAGGAGGCTGCATTTCTCAGTGCTTTGTTCTTTTCTTCTGCTCACACAATACCTCTCCGGAAAGAGGTAATTGCCACAAATCAGTAAAAGTTGAACCTTTGTATTTTCCTTCCCTCCCTCTTTCTTCAGCTGCATCACCCCAGATCCAGCAGTGAGAGGCAGTTAACACTCACTTAAGAAAGCCATCCAATGAAAACATAAGTCCTTTTATTTTGTGGTAATCTATATGATGAGTTTATAAATGTACATTTTACTCTTTTGTCAGAACGTTGGTAGAAAGTACCTGCCTTGGTTTTCTGGAAAAGTTCACATGTTAAAAATGGCATTGGGTGATATAGTTGTGCCTTGTGTAATTTGGAGTTTCTGATAATAGAGTCAAGTCATGTTCCTTCAAGGAAAACAACCCGGCTTGTCCTGTCTGGGCATCAAGGAGACACCACATGGGCCGGATGACTGTCAAAATATGTAAGAATTTATAGAATATCGATACATATTGGTCTTCCCAGGTAGTTCAGTGGTACAGAATCTGCCTACCAATGCAGGAAACACATGAGACTCAGGTTTGATCCCTGAGTTGGGAATTTCACAGAGGAGCCTGGTGAGCCACAGTCCATACAGTTGCAAAGAGTTGGACATGATTAGACTGAACACCCAGGATTGGTATGTATTGTCAGGATGCACCAGGTTGCGGGCTTCCCTGGTGGTCCAGTGGTTAAGAATTCATCTTGCAATATGTGGAACACCGATTCGAACTCTGGTCCAGGAAGATTCCACATGCCTCGGGGCAACTGATCCCCTGCTCCACAACTACTGAGCCCTTGCTCTAGAGATCAGTAACTATTGAGCCCATGTCGGCAACTACTGAAGCCCACACACCCTGGGGCCCATGCTCCACAAGAGAAGACACCATAATGAGAAGCCCATGCACTGCAACTAGAGAGTAGCGCCCCTCTTCGCAACTGGGAAAAGCCTATGCAGCAATGAAGACCCAGCACAGCCAGAATTTTTAAAAAAAGAAAGAAAGAAAAAGATGCACCATTTTATGCTATAGTAACAATCAACCTTCCACCAGCATCTTAAAACAGATTTATTTCTTGCTCACACTCCCTGCTCCTCCTGCATTGGTGGCAAGATGGGAGGTAGCAGATGTATTCTGCCAACTACAGTTCAGCAGAAGGATGCTGGCTGTGGAGCTGGACAAGATCCTGGAAGTGCCAGGTGTGCCAGGATCAATTCTTTCCTGAGATTGTGAGGCGGTGTGGAGGGGTCCCAGACAGGGCTGGTTTCGTGGTCATGTGACTTGTGCAGCCGCATAGACCCACATGTGCTCAGAAGAGTCCTGCGCTTGCTTTAATGCTCAGCTGACTCTGTCTTGAAACCCTCAATAATTTTTAAACAAGGAGCCTTGCATTTTTATTTTGCACAGAGATCTGGAAATTATTGTAGGTAGCCTTCCTGGTCCAGTGGAGGGGCTATGAAAGAATAGTAGAAGTGCATTCTAGAAATAGGAAGCAGCAATTTTTTAACCAACCTGTATGAAATGTTTGGGGCTTTTCCCAGGTGGTGCTAATGGTAAAGAACCCACTTGCCAGTGCAGCAGATGGATGTAAGAGACACAGGTTTGATCCCAGGGTCGGGAAGATCCCCTGGAGGAGGAAATGGCAACCCACTCCAGTATTCTTGACTGGAGAGTCCCATGGATCTAGGAGCCTAGAGGGCTATGGGCCATAGAGTCACAAAGAGTCAGACATGACTGAAGTGATTTAGTCCTAGTACTATGAAGTGTTTGATTCTTTAACAATTTGTATGTCAACTAGTGCATATCAGCCCAGAGTAGGTTGACATGATATTCCTTAAGAGGACCCACATCCACTAGGACAGCTGTTTGGTTGTAGACGTGATTCCTTAGCTTGGAAACCAGAATGTGGTGGGCAGGAGAGGCACTCCCATCTCTCTCTGAGTCTCTCTCTCATAAGGACAGATTTTAAGGAGGAGAAATTAAAAGATATGACCTCCTGGGTGGTACAAGTTAAACATGGTTCCCACTGCTTGTAGGATGGGAGCCAAAGTGGGATTGGATTTGTGTGTTCTAATAAGCAGTCTTTGCAAACAGTATTATCATTTTGATTACTCTAAGGTTATTCCCTTTTAAAAATTTTATCCCTTTATCCCTAGTAAGTACCTGTATGATCTTGCCTTCCCCTTTCAATCCTCTTCTATGCCAAAGTTGGCATGCATGCATGCGTGCTCAGTCGCTAAGTTGACTCTCTGTGACCCCATGGACCATAGCCTGCCAGGCTCCTCTTCCCATGGTATTTCCCAGGCAAGAATACTGGAGTGGGTTGCCATTTCCTCCTCCAGAGGATCTTCCATGATGCAGGGATCAAACCCAGGTCTCCTGCATCTCCTGCACTGGCAGGAGGATTCTTTACCACTGAGCCACCTGGGAATTCCTCAAGACTGGTATGGCTGGTTAATCATATCACTCCTTCCAGTTGATCCTGGATGTGGCCTCAGAATATCCTCCCCAAACCCTGCATAGCACTCTGTCATCACTGAACTCATGGTAGGTAGGGACCCAAGGAAAATCCTAACCATCCCGCTGCTCACCTTTAGTCAGGCCCAAAGTAAATATTTCAGCCTGTGACAACCATGTTATGGGATATCGTTGTATAATAATTTATCTGGTCTTTGTCCTGGACTCCTGGGATGCTGTTTCTAAACTCCTGGCATTTCCTGACTGTTAGGAGTATCTTTGTTATTTGCAGGGGGCACAGGGGCCACACCTGAGTTCATGCTGATGAGGTGACTTCTGATTGGCCCTAGAGAGCTTCAGGCTGGCCCAGAGCTTCAGCTTCTGGCCAAGCCAGAAAGACCAACTGTGTGATTACAGAGTTGGGGCTTGAGTCAGGTGATATTGGTCCAGAGGGATTGGGGGGCTGAAGATTGAGTTCAGTTATGTGGCTCGTGATTCCATTAATCAAGCCTGTGTAATGAAACCTCAAGAAAAACTCAGGACCCTGAGGCTCAGCTGAAGTTCTGGCTAGTGAACATGTACACGTGCTGGGTGGGCTATGTGCTCTGGATTCCACCTGGAAAGGAAACAGGAGCTCTGAGTTTGGGACCCTCCCAGACATTTCCCTATGTGCCTCTTCAGTTGGCTGGTCCTGATTTTTGTGTGCGTGCGTGCTAAGTCACTTCAGTCCTGTCTGACTCTTTGCAACCCCATGGACTGTAGCCAGCCAGGCTCCTCTGTCCATGGGATTCTCCAGGCAAGAATACTAGAGTGGGTTGCCATGCCCTCCTCCAGGGAATCTTCCAAACCCAAGAATTGAACCTGCATCTCTTATGTCTCCTACATTGGCAGGTGGGTTCTTTACCACTAATGCCACCTGATTTATATCCTTTATAATAAAATTGAAATTTTAAGTCTAGTACTTGCCTGAGTTCTGAGTCACTCTAGTGAATTATCAACCTGAGGGGGTAGTGGGATCCCCCAAATATCTAGCTGGTTATTCAGAAATCTGGGTGGCTTGAGGACCATCCCCCCCCCAACCCAAATCTGTGGCTTGCTTGTGGTACAAAGGCAGTCTCATCGGAGACTGTGCCCTTAGCCTGTGGAGTCTGAGCTACCCTAGATCCCATATTGTGGGATGGGAGTTACATTGCAGGAATGCAGATGTGAAAAGCAAAGAGGAAGACACAGTCCCCTGAGGCTGCCATGGTAGCAAGTGCTGGAAATGAGGAAATCTCCAAGGGCAAAATGCACCTTTACAGACCTCACCTGAACTTGCAAGCAGGGCCTGTTCCTCCACTGCCAACATGAGAGGAGCTGGGCTTCAGCAATGAAGTATGCGAACTTCCCCAGGCCTTGTAGGTACAAATGAGGTCACATTCATGACCTTGTTTCCCAAGTTCTTGCCAGCATCCTCCCCTGCAAAGTGCCTGTGCCCCATGAGAATTTCTGGGAGCCCCTGGGGGGGTGTGCTCATGAACACGCAAAGGTCTACTGGACCCGGTGCTTCCACCAGACCACACTGTGGTAGGTGTATTCCCCTTGCCCCTCCAGACCACCTCCCCACTCTCCAGCCATGCTCGGGGTCCTGCAATGCTGACCTTTGTGAATGGTCTCATCCAAGGCTACTTTGCCCTGGCATCTGGTCAAGTTCAGCCAATGGAAGGCACTGGGGGCAGGAAGTTATTGCTTACTCAAACTTGCAGTGAGTTGTCTAATTCTCCTAACAAAGGCTGCAGCTCTGACCAGGTAGCCATATTCTAACCACTTCAGCGCTTGTGCCTTCAGGTCTAGGAGAGATGAAGCCTGCTCACCCTGGGATTCCTCACCCCTTGGAAGTTTCCCTTCATACTGCCCGTGTGTGCTTAGTCACTCAGTCGGGTCTGACTTTTTGCGACCCCATGGACTGTGGCCGGCCAGACTCCTCCATCCAGGGGATTTCCCAGGCAAGAATACTGAAGTGGATTGCCATTTCCTCCTCCAGGGGATCTTTCCGACCCAGGGGTCAAACCCACATCTCCTGCATTGGCAGACAGATTCTTTACCACTGGGCCACTTGGGAAGCCCCTCACACTGCCCACATCTTTGTACATGGTCCTTCTTCAAATTCTCCTCAGTTTGAGATGCCATTTGCTTCCTGTTAGAACCGTGACCACTGCTGTTTCCACTGGATATACATCCTCAGGACCACCCCACCTCCCTTTGGGCATCACCACTAATTCTACCCAGTCCTGCCCAGTCTAGTGCCTACCTCAGCGTGGGAGAGAGGCTGTGTCCCACTCTGTGTCCCTCTGTTAGAGGGGCTCTCAGCAGTGTACTGCTTGTGCTCCACTGTCTTCTAGAATTTATAAGTTGAAATAGCTTTTTTTTGACCTGCATGAGGCTGGAGGAGGAATCCTGAGCAGCCTAGGTCTGAGAGCTGTCTCTGCTACTAAATGGCTCTGTGTCCTTATGTAAGTCACTCTCATATTTAGGTATCAGTTTCCTCATCTGTAATACAAGAGTTGGACTTAGTGCTTTTTTTTTTGCATTGTTCATCTTCTCTCTTTTTAAAAAATTTTATTTATTAATTTTAAAATTTATTTTTGGCTGTGTTGGGTCTTTGTTGCTGTGTTGCTTTGTTGCTTTCTCTAGTTGCAGAGGATGGGCTGTAGAGCACAAGGGCTTCAGTAGTTGCAGGACGCAGGCTCTGCAGTTGTGGCACATGATTTCAGTTGCTCTGAGGCATGTGGGATCTTAATTTGATCCCACATGATGGTGTGAGGGACTGGGGCCAGGAAGAGAAGGGGCGACAGAGGATGAGATGGCTGGATGGCATCACCGATTTGATGGGCATGAGTTTGAGTAAACTCCGGGAGTTGGTGATGGACAGGGAGGCCTGGCATGCTGCGATTCATGGAGTCGCAAAGAGTCAGACACGACTGAGCGACTGAACTGAACTGAACTGATCTTGAGCAGGGATCAAATCTGTGCCCCTTGCGTTGGTAGGCAGATTCTTAACTATGGGACCACCAGGGAAGCCCCTGGTCATGGTCATTTGCATTTATTGTGTTTTTGGTTTTTAAGTGAAATGAAGTTGTGTTCATTTCTGATGTATAGCAAAGAATTCATATATGAATATGAACATATATATTTTTTTCATTATAGTTTATTATAAGATATTGAATATAGTTCCCTGTGCTATACAGTAGGAACTTGTTGCTTATCTATTTTATATATAATAGTTTATATCTAATGAGATTAAAACATGCTTGCTCCTTGGAAGAAAAGCTATGACCAACCTAGACAGCATATTAAAAAGCAGAAACATCACTTTGCCAACAAAGGTCTGTCTAGTCAAAGCTATGGTTTTTCCAGTAGCCATGTATGGATGTGAGAGTTGGACCATGAAGAAAGCTGAGCTCTGAAGAATTGATGCTTTTGAACTGTGGTGTTGAAGAAGACTCTTGAGAGTCCCTTGGACTCCAAGGAGATCAAAGCAGTCAATCCTAACGGAAATCAATCCTGAATGTTCATTGGAAAGACTGATGCTGAAGCTGAAGCTCCAATACTTTGGCCACCTGATGGGAAGAACTGACTCACTGGAAAAGACCCTGACGCTGGGAAAGATTGAAGCCAGGAGGAAAGGGGATGACAGAGGATGAGACAGTTGGATGGCATCACCGACTCAACAGACATGAGTTTGAGCAGGTTCCGGGAGTTGGTGATGGGCAGGGAAGCCTGGCGTGCTGCAGTCCATGGGGTCGCAAAGAGTTGGACATGACTGAGCAACTGAATTGACTGATATCTGATGATCCCAAACTGTTGATTTATTCCCTACTGTAACTGTTTTCCTCTCTGGTAATCACATATTTGTTTTCTGTGTCTGTGTGGACTCAGTGATTCTTTAGCTGCCCTGGGCCTTCAATATCACTTTAGCCAGAGTGCTTCCTGTTTGATCCATTTTTAGAATTTGGGCTTTCATGAAGATTTCCTTTAAAGCGGGTGTCCCCAACCTCCAGGCTTCAGACCGCTACCTCCAATCAGATCAGCAGCAGCTTTAGATTAGAAATAAAGTACACAATAAATGGTTGAATCATCCCCAAACCATCCCGCCCCCCCCCAACCCTGGTCCATGGAAAAACTGTCTTTCATGAAATCTGTCCCTGGAGCCAAAAAGGCTGGGGACCACTGCTTTAAAGCATGAATTCCAAGGCTTTAAAAATGCTTGACAAAAAAAAAGGTGGGCTGGATAATTCTAAGGTCCCTTCCAGTCCTGACATTTTTTTTTTCAGTCTGTCATGCAGCTAGTGGGATCTTAGTTTTCCAACCAGGGATTGAACGCTTCCCTCAGTAGTGAAAGCACAGAGTTCTAACCACTTGACTGCCAGGGAATTTCCAGTCCCAACATTTTTGAGCATAAAAATCAACCTTGCCTTCCTCACCACTGTGCCACAGAGGGTCTGGTTCCAAGAATTAATGGAAAACTGATGGTTAAAGGCTCATCTCCTGCCAGGCTGTGTCATGGCAAATCGACCATGACCCTGTAAATGGTTTTGCTCTCATCCCATCCATCTTTGGCATCTTCTCACTTACTTCTTGTTTACTTCTGCCAATATTCCTAGGCAAAGGGGGATAAAACTGATTTAAAACCAATTGCATAAAATGCAAGCGAGCCTAGCAAACACAAATGTGGAAAAGATGGCAGCTTTAAATGAACTGGCTGCTGAGGTTTGCAAAGGCATGGTCCACAGCAGTGGAAGCTGGCAGTCCCTCAGTGGTTTGTCCCAGACGTGTGGTGCTGGAGAGGATTATAGAGTGGTGATTAATAGTTTGTGTAGCATCTGAGCCTGCTTCCTGATTGTGGGGAATCTGCCCTTGTGTGAGGGTCTGCCTCTGGAGCCCGAAGGGGTGAAAAATCTCCCCTTGAACTCTGATAGGAGGAGCAAAGACACATGAACTAAGTATAACCCATCAGAACCTCACTTGATATTTTCAATCCAGGCTGAACAATGTAATGGAAATTCCTTCTGATGGGACTGATGGCTGAGGCATTCAGTGTCTGGTGGCATCCGTAGTACCCAGGCTAGCAGCGACCACAGCGCAAGCAGAGGGTCTAGCATCCAGTTACTTACAATCCGGTTTGAAAGAGGCCAGATGTTACAGATGATGTGATAGGATGTTAGTTTTACCAGAGTTTCTGCATTTTGCCAGCCTGTGCCTTTTCCAACATTCTCTTTCTTTCTGTGGTTTCTGAGTTTCCTTGACATTCAATCTCCTTCAAACTCTCCCAAGGGATTCCTCTCTCAGGCTCCTATCTCCATCTTCTCAGCAGATGTTTAAGCAACTCTTGTTGCCTCTCAGAAGAGCAAGCAACACCTTTTGTGCCTTTCTCCCCACCTGCATCTTTCTACTGCCCATTTTATGTCCCCAGCTGTGCCATGCAGGGCAGTGGGTACTCTTCTCTTGCAAATGAATCTCCCACAGTGAGTCTTCTTGTCACACATGTGTATGCTGGTGATGAAGACGGATTCATCTTACATGAAGGAAAAAAGCCTGGGACGTCCCTGGTGGTCCAGAGGTTAAAAGCTGCCTGGCAATGTAGGGGACATGGGTTTGATCCCTGGTCCGGGAAGATTCCACAGGCCGCAGGACAACAAAGCTCTTGTACCACAACTACTGAGCCTGTGCTCTAGAGCCCAGGAGCCACAACCACTGAAGCTCGCACGCTTTTGAGCCCATGCTCCACAACAAGAGAAGCCACTGCAATGAGAAGCCCTGGTTCTACAACTGGAGAGTAGCCCCCGTTCTCCACAACTAGAGAAAACCCTGATGCAGCTATGAAGAGCCCTGTGTGCCGCAACAAAGACCCAGTACAACCAAAAATAAATTAAATTAATAAATGATAAAGTGGAAAAAACTTTTAAAGAAAACAAGACCTTTAAGCAACCTGGCAAAGATAAGCTTTCATTCAGTTCCTTTTTACCCCCTTTCTGAACATCTCCACTGCTCCAGGTCTGCGGTAGACCCCATGGGGATACTGAGAAACAAATGGGTGTGCAAAATAAGGAAAAGGATGTGGGACTTTGAATTGGGAGACCTGGGCTGGGACCCTGGCTAGGTCACTCACACTCTGTAATTGGGTAGGTTCCCTAACCTCACTGAGCTTCGGTTTCCTTATCTATAAAACGGGCTCATCAGTGCACGTATTCTATGGATTGTGGGGAAATTTGTTAGATGCATCTCAGAATTCATCAAGGTTACCAGTTTGTAGGAAAATGCCCATAAATGTGTGTTGCTGTCAACTGAGAGCCCCGCAGATGATGGAGGGGCTTTCCACCTCTCATCACCCTTAGTGGTGGGGGAGGCACACTTGGGAGTTGGGTACCTGGCAATGTGGGGAAAACTACTTGCAATTATGTCATATGTTAATTTATATCAGTCAATTATCTTCTTATATTTCTGACAAGAATGCTTGCAAAATAGAGTGGGCAGGGATGCTGAACAACTAGGGCAGGTGACAGAAGAGAGGGTGGCCAGAGGGAAGAGAGTGCCAGAGGAGAAAGGATATGGCCTTCTTCCTCAGGATCCAAAATATCAGCTGGAGCACCAGCCATTATATCCTTGTTCTGGATAGCAGGATGCAGAAAGGATGAACATTGCATGTTGTTGGCCTTCAAAGAAAAGTCTCAGAAGCTACCACACAACACTTCTACTAACATCTCATTGACCATAACTCAATTACATGACCATATCTAGTTGCAGGGAAAGCTGGGGTATTTAGCTTTATTCCAAAGAGCCAGTGAAAACTTTGTGACCCCACAGATTGTAGCCTGTCAGGCTCCTCTATCCGTGGGATTCTCCAGACAAGAATACTGGAGTGGATAGCCATTTCCTTCTGGGGATCGTCCCAACTCAGGGATCAAACCTAGGTCTCCTGCATCACAGGCATTTTCTTTACAGTCTGAGCCACGAGGGAAGCCCAAGTGAAAACTGGGATTTGCAGTACTGTGAAAAAAAAGGAGAACAATATAAGTGTTATGTATCAGTCGGCAAATGCTATAATAATTCTGCATAACAAATCACACAAAACTCAATGGCATACAACAACAAGCATTGATTTTTCCCTCTCAGACCTGTAGTTTGGCTGGGAAAGCTCTGCTTGAAGCCACAAACTTCCCGGGCGTGGATTAAGCCTTCAAATTGGCTCACATCCACCTTCCTCTTTATTTTCTTTGAACCGGCCCTGCCAGGGCACGTTCCTTTCATGGCAAGTGGCAGGAGCCCAGGAAGTTGAGCAGAGACCCTTGATGCCTCCTGAGGCCTCGTGAGTACCTCTTGCCCACACTTCATTGATTAAAACTGGTCACGTGGCCATGCCAACATCAAAGGCAGAAGTATATTTCCTTCATGCTAATGTGTACTACTGCAGAGTCACAAGTTAGGATGCAAGTATAAAACTCTAATACGTGAACAGTCTGAAAAACAGTAAACAATGATTCATCCCATGGCAGAGAACAACTAACATTGCCAGGAAAGGCAGTATCCGTGGTTTTGGTCCCCTGAGACCTCCCAGGAGCCTACTGATGCTGCTGTTTCTCTAACTGTGGTTTCATGCTCTACTTTCCTACTTCTGACGGCCCCACTTTCCAGGTGAGAGAATGAGGCTAGTCCAGCCTCTCATATAAGCTTTCTAGGCCACAATTCCTGGCTCCCCACCTCACCAGCTACCCTGTAGTTGGTTTCTTGGAGGTCTTCCCAAGAGAAGCAGGGTCTCCATTGGGTTCAGGACTCCCCCATGTGGGACCAGCCATCATTTTCCCTTACTCCAGTTCCCAAGGGTCCAGCCAACGTCAGATGCATTTCTCCTGTTTAGTCCCCCAAATGCAAAAGCTTCCTAGAGCTGCTTGTCTCATAGAATAAGGGTTGACAGTACATCTGGCAGACAGTGAAGGCCCAGTTAGCCAAACCCTCAAATCACAGAAAAGCTTGTTTATCTTTCCTGGGGTAAGACAGAGTCTACAGAAGTGAAAATTTAGAACTCAGATGAGCTTTTCAAAGTGTGACCTTTCCAGAGTTTACATTCTCAATAAATCAACATGCTAAATTGTAATTGGTTGAGCTTAAGGCAAAATTCCGAAAGGTTTGGTCAACATTTTGGCACAAATAACCTTTTGTGTATCTCAGTATTGCCACTCTACTTAGTCCAGTTCCATTAGTAATGTGAACAGCATTTTCTTGAGTACAGTCCAAAGTCAGCGCATACTCAGGAGTTGGTTAAAACAGCCATTTTCCATAAAAGCTGTGACCTCTCTGTTACCACCTTCTCCCTGTATAGATTTTTTTGATGTGGTTTTTGCAAGCTGATTTCTAAACATCCTCTCACAAAAGTTATCTAAAAAACAAGCCATACTTTTCCTGTAAAGTTAAATATCCACCTGCTTTATGGCCCAGTAGTCCTACTCCTAGATACTTTAACCTTAGACAAAGAAAACTTTTATCCAGCCCACACAAAGAAATCTGTGTAAATGTTTATAGCAACTTTATTCTTGGTAGCCATATGCTGGAAAAACCCAACGGTTCATCAACATATGAATGGATAAACAAATTGTGGATTATACATACAATGGGAAACTCTTCTGCAATAAAAAGGAAAGGATTACCAATATATAAAACAACATAGATGAATCTCATAGACATTATGCTGAGTGAAGGAAACAAGACACAGAAGATTATGTACTGTTTGATTTCATTTATATTACACAATCTTAGTTCGTCTGTGCTGCTATGACAGAATACTACAGATTGGGTGACTTAAAAACAGCAGAAATTTATCTCTTACAGTTTGGAGGCTGGGAAGTCCAAGGTCAAAACACCAGCAGTTTTGGTGTCTTGTGAGGGCTTTCTTCCTGGTTCATAGCATTCCCATGCTCTCACTGTGTCTTACATAATGGAATGGGTGAGGGATCTCTCCAGGATCCCTTCTATAAGGGCACTACCATTCATGAGGGCTCTACCTTCATGACCTGATCATTTCCCAAAGACCTCATCTCCTAATACCATCAACATATGAATTTTGGAGGGATATAAACATTCAGTCTGTAATAGACACTAGAAAAAAGAAAAAAATAGCTTATGGTGATAGAAGTTAGAAGAATTGGATTGACTGGAAAATAACAAAGAGGAACTTTCCAAGAAATAGAAATGTTTTATGTCTTGATTGGTGTAGTGGTTCCACTCTGTAAATATATGTCAAAAATCATCAAACTCTATACGTTAGATCTGAGCATTTCACTGTGTGTAAATTATACCTCAATAAAAAAGATTAAAAAAAAAATCAGGCTATTCCTCAAATGGTCTAAGAGTGAACTTGGGAGAACTGTGTCCTGAACATTTATGGAGACATCAAAGACCTCTGAGCTGGAGAGATGGTTGAGAACATGGTCGACAACTAGCTGGAAACATTTTCATTTTGTATCATCAGTTAATCATTTAGGAAAGGGCTTTCCAAAAATGGAGAATGAGGCCCATTCAATTAGTTTCTTAAAATAATTTTACAAGTGAAAGTGTTAGTCTCTCAGTTGTGTCCAACTCTTTGCGACCCCATGGACTGCATGCAGCCTGACAGCCTCCCCTGTCCATGGAATTCTCCAGGCTAGAATAATGGAGTGGGTAGCCATTCCCTTCTCCGTGGGGTCTTCCCAACCCAGGGATTGCACCTAGGTTTTTCGAATTGTGGGCAGATCCTTTGCCATCTGAGCCACCAGGGAAGCCCCTAATTTTACAAGTGGACCTCAGTAAACTCACATGTCATTACTGGTGACATTTATGTCAAGGCCCCATGGTGCACCCTTGCTGAGGACCAAGACACTCCAAGCCCTCAGACCTGGGGCTTGGAGAGACCATGACATTTGGGTCACAGCCCCACATGATCCATGAGATTCTGAAGGTGCCAGGGAATTGGAGGATCCTGTTAGCTGTGGGTCAGGGAGCCCAGAGTGAGACTCCGCTCTTCCAACAATCTATGTTGGATTCTCCAGGTGAGAATACTGGAGTAGGTTGCCATTTCTTCCTCTAGGGGATCTTCCCCACCCTGGGATCTAACTGGTGTTTCTTATATCTCCCGATTTGGCAGGCGGGTTCTCTACCACTAGGGCCACCTGGGAAGCCCCCAATCATCTACGCTGACCAGTAACTCCACCCCAGCCCTGCCAACACTCAATCAGAGAGAAGCTGTGCAGTGACCTTGGACAAGGTGTTTGTTGCCTCTCCTGGGATCTATCCGGGTCCTCAGGCTCCTAGAACAGGTTGTTCTTTATAATACTCCCATGACCAAAATCCTTTTTAATCCCTGTGCTACTGTCACTGCCGGGAAATGAGACAAAGCCTTCTCCTCTGAGCCAGCTTTGCTTTGTCTGATGTGGTCTGAGACTGACTCAGGCCTTAAGTTTTCCTCACAAGCTCTCTAGGGCAAGTTCTTTTGGCAAAAAGCTATACAAAAAAAAAAAAAAAAAAAAAAAACAACCCAGCATACTAACAAGAAACAGTAGAGAAGTTACAAACGAAACTGGGATGTCCTGTCTCTCCTTTTTGGTCAAAATGTTCTTGCTGAGGTAGGGAGCCCACCCAAGCAGGGGGACCACCACTGAATCATGTCAGTTGCTAGGTGGTACCAGTCAGTCTCCTGTTCAGTCGGCCTGCTGGGATGATGGTATACAACTCACTTTAAGGGCTTGGCTAAGAGATGGCTCCCTCCATTTTTTTTCCCCCCAGACTCCATCTTCACAGTCCCATCCAGAACGCAGGGCCTTGTACACACAACCACACCTTCATACCACAACCATGGGGCACCCAGTTTAGAAACTTCTATATTACTCTCCACATCACATGCACACACAGACCACACATCACACACATACAATATGTATCTAGACAAACACACACACTCGACTCTTGTCAACGCTTGTTCTGGGCAGGAGCAGCGTCGGTACTAGCTTTTGTATTCCCAGTGTGTTTCTCAATCCCCAAGTCACAAGGAAACATCACCAGAGGGGATTGTTCTTCTCCCCATCTGGACCATGAATAACTTGCTGATGCACACAGATGATGCGATTTTAGGCAATAGTAGACAAGCTGTCCTTTCAGTCATTCAACCCAATCACTCCAGTTCCGTACCATCCTGCCGACGACCACAGTCACTGGCAGAAGAAAACACACTCAGCGAGACCACAGCAAGGTGCTATTATCGGTTGTTAAGGTATTGAAATTATTCTATACTGGTTGTCGTACACCTGCTGTCCTGTTCCACCTGAAGACCACACTCCCTCAGCTCTGGCCCCTCTCCTGGGCTCCCCACATTCAGCAACTAAAGGGTTATAGCTTTGCATAACAAGAGAGCCCCAGACTCTGGTCCTGGGTTGTGTTTAGCTGGGAGTAAGCAATGTATCTGTTATTCGTATTTCCCATATTTGTCATTCCTGTTCTCAAGGAATGGGTGAGAAGTAGCTTTGCCCTCTTTTCGGTCTCTTAAGATTGTCAAACATAGATTGCTTATGTATGGATTAAGCCCATCTCTGTGAATGGCGCCATAGGTGGATACTCAGTCGAATACCTCCCAGAGTCCCAGGAGGAACTTTTACCTGCCAGACCTACTCTCCAGGTGGGGCAGACACGGGGCACAGAAAGCGCATCCAGTTCAGCAGACAAACAATGGGTCTGGGGGCGGGGGTGGCTGGACAGCAACAGGCAGGCTCTGGGCCAGCACTCAGCACCAAACACCAGTAGGCCCCATTGCCAAGTTGAGCTCGCAGGAAGCCAGAGGGCCTGCAGGAGGTCGAAGATGGAGAGGGAGCGGGGACTGACAGTGAGGGGGGCGGGGCCAAGCAGGCATCGGTTATTTCCTTCTCCAGCAAGTACCTATGCTACGTCTATGTGCCAGGCACTGTACTAACCCCTCAGGATACTTAGGGAGCAAGATTAGCCCCTGGGGGAAATGTAGGCAGCACTCATGCTAACTGCAGGGTAGACAGAAATGTAGCAAGGCAATTCCAGGGACTTCCCTGGCTGTCCAGTGGTTAACATTCCGTGCTTCCTGTGCAGGGGGCTTGGGTCCACCCCTGGCTGGCCAACTAAGATGCCTCATGCTGCCCGGTATGGCCTAAGAGGGGAAAAAAGGCAATTCCAATCCAAAGTGATGAGCCCCACAATAGGGGAAGTGCTGTCAGAGCCCAGAGTAGGTTCACTGATTCAGACCCAGAGTGTTCAGGAAGTGCTTCTCCAGAGGGCATATGATCTAAGCTGAGACCCTGACAACTGGAAAAGTTGTTCAAATAAATTATTTTCTTACATATAATTTTATTTATTTATTTATGGCTGTGCTGAGTCTTTGTTGCTATGAGAGCTCTTCTCTAGTTTCAGGGAGCAGGGGCTACTCTCTATTTGCCGTGCACGGGCTGCTCATTGTGATGGCTTCTCCCTGCAGAGCACGGGCTCTGGAGCACACAGGCTTCAGAAGCTGTGGCTCCCAGGCTCGAGCACAGGCTCGATAGTTGTGGCCCACACATGGGCTTAGCTGCTCCACCGTATGTGAGGTCCTCCCGATCAGTGATCAAACCTGCGTCTCCTGCACTGGCAGGCAGATTCTTTACCACTGAGCCACCACGGAAGCTCCTCAAGTAAACTCTTAATGAAGAGGAAGGAACAGTATGTGCAAAGACCTGGAGGCAAGAGACAAATGGGTTTATTCAGAGAGTGGGAAGGAATTTCTCAAATCTGAATGCTTGGAGCACATGACAGCCGGGGTAGCCCATGAGGCTGGCGTGGATCAGGAGGGAAGCACGTGGGCAGGCAGGTTTCCAAGGGCAACAGAGTGAGTGAATCAAGTGCAAGGGCTGCAGGATAAGCCTCCTAGTTGTGTGACGTTTGGAGGGTCATTTGACCTCCTCTACCTCAGTAGAATGGTTGTAATGCTTACTTCTGCAGGATGGAGACAGATAATGCATGGAGCACACCTAGAACTGCATGGCATATGATGTGTCCATTCATATCAGCCATTAATGGGCCCCTAAATCCCAGGTCAGAAGTGGTTCCAGAAAGGGGGAACAGGCTCTGCCTGCAGGCCTGGACTTGCAGCTAGTCAATAGACTGCTACCTTCAAAGAAGCACTCAGTGTCAAATAAAAAATACTGGCGGTCCAGTGGTTAGGATTTCTGGGGGCCTGGGTTCGATTCCTGGCTCAGGAATTAAGATCCCACAAGCTGTGCAGCCAGTCCAAACATAAATAAATAAATTAAGAATACATTCAACACAATCAACAGGATAGGTACAGTGCTCTTTCAAGTAGCATTTTGAGATTGGCAATGTAATTTCCAGTTTGGCTTGCCAAAGTCTTAAAACTTTTCCTGTGAAGGAAGCACAATGTCCTCCTTTTTAGAGAAAAAAGACTTTTCACCTGAGAAGTCCATGGCCTGGAGTGGGTCAATTTCTCTGTTCCCTCCATCCTACCTGGGCCCATAAGCTCGATGCCCCCTGCCACTTCCCTGTCACTGTGCCAAGACAAATAAGAGAATAATAACTCCTCCCTTTCAAAGGACTGTCTTTTGAGCAACCTGACTGTAGGTACACCTACTGGCCCTTAGGGCTGCTCCCCAGAGAGCTCATCAACCTCCTGGGAGGTCTCCAAGTCACCAGGATGTGTCTGGGTATTGGGTGGATGCACGAAGTATGGTCTCTAAAGGTACAACCTGACATCTCCTTGTTAGGGCTGCCCTGACCCAATAGCTACCCTTCCAGCTGGGTCTGGCACATATCAGTCTGATCTCAGCAGTCCTTTCAAGCAACAGCATTCTTGGCCACGCCCTTATGAGAGATTGGGGTATAGTTCTTTCATATATTAGTTTTCTCTCCCACTTTAACTCCCTGGAGTGAGGAACTATGTCCTCTACTTTGCTGCTGTGTGCCTGACCCCTAGCTTAGTGCTAGACACTTGAGGTTACTCAGTAACCCCTTGGTAATCATACACCTATGATGAGCAAACATACCTAGGTAGGTGTGTATTCCTATGTCCTGATGTCAAGGGCAGTTCTCAGAAGGTTGTTTGAGTACTGTGAAGAATGAGCAAAAAGAGCTGGACTTGGGCAATTGTTTCATAGTCTTGGTCAGGATGGGTCCATACAAAGAGGATTGATTGTAAGGTTTCCTTGGTGGCTCAGTGGTAAAGAATTTGCCTTCATTGTAGGGGACCTGGGTTCAATCCCTGGATTGGGAAGATCCCCTCCAGTATTCTTGCCTGGAGAATCCCATGGACAGAGGAGCCTGGTGGGCTACAGTCCATGGGGTTACAGAGAGTCCACAGGACTGACTAACACTTTCACTTTCACAGTAACCTCAGGGAGCACACCTCCTGGAGCCAGAATTCTAATCTGGTGACTGTTTCCTCCACCCACCCACCCCCCTCAACCCCTCTCTCCCTGAGTTCTTTCGTCTCTGCTTCAAAGTTAAGAATTTTTTCTGCAGGCTTTCAATATCTCCTGCTTTGCAATAACTCGTTGTTTTGGGGTTACAATGCTACCCTGAACAGCTTCAACCCTGCATGATCTTACAACTCCTGTGGCCCACAGAATAACACAATAGATTGGTTTCTGTGTCTCTTACTGTGAATGCCCGAAAATCTAATTGGGTCAGCTTGGATCAGCTCTTCCTTGTGGTCTAATTGGTTATGGCCAAAGGTGGGTCTCCCAGGAAAACATGGTCACTCAGGCTGCCCCCACATTTCTGGAAGGGTGCAGATAACCTCCCAATTAAAAGGTCTTTGGGGGTAACACATCCCAAATCTGCTGAACACACCCAATTCCCAACCGTGCGAGAGCCAACAGTAAACTCTTCTTCCACATGTACATTGGCCCAAAGTCGTTCATTTTAAGGATTTCAGGGGCTGCCCACATAGGGCTTCCCTGATAGCTCAATTGGTAAAGAATCTGCCTGCAATGCAGGAGACCCTGGTTTGGTTCCTGGGTCAGGAAGATCCGCTGGAGAAGGGAAAGGCTACTCACTCCAGTATTCTTGGACTTCCCTTGTGGCTCAGCTGGCAAGGAATCCACCTGCAGTGCGGGAGACCTAGGTTCGATCCCTAGGCTGGGAAGCTCCCCTGGAGAAGGGAATGGGTTACCCACTCCAGTATTCTGGCCTAGAGAATTCCACGGACTCTATAGTTCATGGGGTAGCCAAGAGTCGGACTTGACTGAATAACTCTCACTTTCACTTTCCTCTACCCCCTACAGGATATTTAAGGCCCTGGAAGAAGACAGGAAATTTTGAAATAGAAGAATCCTGATCTCTGAGATCTGTTTCTAGTGATAGTGACTCAATCACTCAATCACACAGTGATTAGGTAAAAGTTAGACTATGGGGTAATTTTAGGGGCAGGAACGTGGGAACACAAGCTTGAAAATTGAGCCAACAAGACTGGATCAAAATCAGCAGCTATCTTCAACCATCAGTTTGGCAAATATTAAGAATGACAACACCCAAGTTTGGCAGGTTGTGAGTGAACAAGCACAGTCATCTACTGCTGATGGGAGTTAAAAAAAAAAAATTTTGAGTGATATTGCTGTAGGGTATCTGGCAGTCTCTACCAAGATTACAAATATGAATCCCACCAATTCTAGGTCTAGGAAAGATGAAAGCCACAAAGTGTTATAAGACAATGAGGACGTGTGGATGACTTTGATGACATGAGCCAACACTCAGCAGTATATATATACCCTTTCTACTGTGTAATGACTCCTCTCCTAACCCTGTATCAATAGCATAACTGAGACCATCAATAACTTTTCTTGAATAATTGTGCCTTTCTCAAATGAAAGCAGGACATGAGATCAGACAAAGCAAATAAGACATAAACCAACTATCCTGAGTTAATAACTGTACTCTTTCCCATTGGATTTGGATACTACCTCAGAATCATCCTCAGTATAACCTACACAGTCCTTCCTAATCAAGATACAACTTTTATTCCATTTTTTATTCATACCTGCTTGCTCCATCCCTGTCCACTGCCCTGCTCTCTGGACAACCCTGTGGGATTCCTCAAGTCAAATGGCACTATATTTGTGACGATATCTATTCTTTTTTTTTCTTTCTTTTAAAAAAAATTATTTATTTTTGGCTGCACTGGGTCTTCTCTGCTGTTTGTGCTGGGTTTTCTCTAGTTGTGGCGAACAGGGGCTGCTTTCTAATTGCAGTGTTCAGGCTTCTCATTGTGGTGGCTTCTCTTATTGTAGAGCACAGGCTTCAGTAGTTATGGTTCTTGGGCTCCAGAGTATCGGCTTAGTAGTCGCGGCACATGGTCTTAGTTGCCCCTGGGCATGTGGAATCTTTCTGTACCAGGAATCAAACCCATGTCTCTGCATTGGCAGGCAGATTCTTTACCACTGAGCCACCAGGGAAGCCCTCTCTTATTTTCTTTCTAACCAGTCAAGTGGGCTCAATGCTACCGATCAGATTTTCAAGTCATCATTCGATTTTCCCTTCCCTGAAAGGGAGACCCTGTAAGGACGACCTTACAGGCTGACGTAGGTACAGTCTAAGATGGAGGCCTGGGAGTGATCTTAGGAGCATTTCTTACCGGCAGCCTGACCCACAATGCTGCAAAGTCAGGCTTGTGTTTGCATCTCTAGCTTTTCTGAAAGTCAGAAGAAAATTATTTGGTTACATTGATCACACTATGATAGGTTGACCTTGTAAAGTTAAACTTTAAAATGCCACAAGTAGGATTTCTCTGGTGATCGAGCCAGTGATTAAGAATCCACCTGCCAATGCAGAGGACATGGGTTTGAGCCCTGGTTCGGGATGATTCCACATGCCAAGGGGCAACTAAGCCCGTGTGCTACAACTACTGAAGCCTGAGCACCCTAGAGCCTATGCCTGGGGACAAGAGAAGCCACTGCAATGAGAAGCCTGAGTACCACAATGAAGAATAACCCCCACTCATCACAACTGGAGAAAGTCCACAGGCAGCAATGAAAACCCAGCACAGCCAAAAATAAATAAAAAAATTTTTAAAAGAAATGCCACATGTTTTCATTCCTAGAAATTTAACTAAAGCTGTTTCTGCTTTGAGTTGCATAATTTACTTGAAAACTGCAGTCTACTTATGGTTTTATCTGAACGTTTTATGTCAACTTTTGACCCAGAGTACTGAAGAAAATGATGAAATGAGTGATACTATCTTCATTAACACATTTAGCACCATGCCTGAAGCAGAAAAGATGGTCTGTCAATGGTAGCAATGTTCATTTTCCTTCATCCTTTTTTGACAAATAAATATTTTCAAAGTTTATATCTAAGCCAGAGGAGTTAGAATAAACAGCAGTCACATCCTGTACTTGAGATAGGAAGGTTTTTAAGAGATATTATAGTTATTTTCCAAAATTTCTTTTGACATTTGGGACCAGATCATCTTTGTTGCCTGGGAGCTGTGTATCATGGGTTGTTTAGCAACAACCTTGACCTTTACCCACTGGATGCCAATAGCATCCCTTTCTCAACTGTGCCAACCAAAAATGTCTTCAGACGCTGCCAAATGTCTCCTGTAGGGAAAGAAGGCACAAAATTGCCCCCCTCTGAGAGCAGCTAGCTCACCATTGTGAAATCGTTTGTATGAACTGTAACAGCAGGGGAAAAACTCTATGATCAACCACAACTGCCTTATAAAGAAGAAAATCTGTTATGCAATAGGCCTTTTGGTTCAGCTCTGATCACCTGATAGATTTGGACATGCTCAGGTCAGCTTGGAGCTGGATTTGTCATCAGGCAGCCATCCAAAAGTGACCATTCCCAGCAGAAGTGCTAGAGAAACCCTGACAACTAGACCACCCAGAAATGCTGGATACAATATTTTCACAAACATCTTTTAAAATATAGAGTTAAAGTAGAGGGAAAGTAAGAGAAATCTACAGAGGTTCAAGAGGAGAAAACTGAAATACAGGGCTAAGCAAATGCTAACGTTAGAACTCATCCAGAAGACACCTGCCAATCCTTGAGGGCCTAGAGCTTGTGTATTGTCCTAGGTCTTGTGTACTGGCAGTAGGAGCAAGTTCCAGAATCTGTGTGGTCTGGACAGTAGGATTAGAGACTCTTTCATCAAACCAGTACCTCTGAAAGGTAAAACTCTTGGTAGGTGAACTAGAAAAACATGCAGGTTTGATTCCTGGTTGGGGAACTATGAAGCTGTGTAGCCATAAAAAAAAAAAAATTATCAAATCACAAATAAAGAGAGCAAAACAAGAAGAAAAGAACAAAAAAAGAATTATGAAAACACCACCAAAGCAATTAGCAAAATGGCAATAAGTTAATAGCTATCAATAATTGCTTTAAATGTAAATATCAATAATTGCTTAAATGTATATGTTCTAATCACATAGAGAGGCTGGATGGATACAAAAACAAGACCCACATATGTGCTGTCTCACTTCAGGTCTAAAGATACACAGAGACTCAAAGTTAGGGTTTGGAAAAGGGTATTTCATGTAAACAGAAATGAAAAGAAGGGAGTTCCCTGATGATAATAGTTAGGATTCTGGGCTTTCACTGCCATGGTCCAGGTTCAATCTCTGGTCAGGGAACTAAGATCCTGCAAGCTGCATGGCAAAAAATAAGAAAGAAAGAAAGAAAGAAAGGTGAAGGAACAATACTTACATCAGAAAAAAATAGAATTTAAAACAAGAGACAAAGAAAAACATTATATAATGATAAATGGATCAATACAAAAAGAAGATAGCACTGGAAAATATGTATGCACCCTAAATAGGAACACTTAAATACATAAAGCAAATGTAACAATATAAAAAGAGAAATTGAAAACCACTAAAGAGAATCAAAGAGAAAATTTTAAAAATACACAGAGACAAATGAAAATGAAAACAGAACAATACAAATTCTATGGGATGCAGCAAAATCATTTCTATGAGAGAATTTTATAGTGACACAGCCCTACTTCAAGAAACAACAAAAACCTCAATTAAATCATCTACTCTTACAGCTTAAAGAATTAGAAAAAGAAGAACAAACAACACCCAAAATGAATAAAAGAAAATTAATAATAAATATCAGAGCATAATTATTAATAAATGAAGCAGAGACTGGAAAACAATAGAAAACATCAATGAAACTAAGAGCTGCTTGTTTGAAAAAAATGCAAAACCTTTAGCCAGATTCATCAAGAACAAAACAAAGTGTAAGTCACTCAGTCTTGTCTGACTCTTTGCGATCCTATGCACTATCTATAACCCACCAGGCTCCTCTGTCCATGGGATTCTCCAAGGAAGAATACAAGAGTGGGTTGTCATTCCCTTCTCCAGGGTATCTTCCCAACCCAGGGATCAAACCCGGATCTCCCACATTGCAGGCACATTCTTTACCACCTGAGCCACCAATAATAGCTATCAAGGAAAAAAAAAGAAAAGGTAGCTATCAAGAAAAAAGAGAGGGCCCAAATAAATAAAATCTGGAATGAGAACAAAGACTGCTACCACTGTCTGTTGCACATGGCAGGGTGTCACTCCAGGGCCTTGTTTCAGATGTGTAAGTTCCCCCATCCATTAAACCATTTATGTCTCTGGAGAATAAAAAAAAAAAGCAAAAGAGGAGAAGTTAAAACTGACACTATAGAAATACAAAATGAGATGACTATTAACAATTAGATGACAATAAAATGGACAAACTATAAGAAATGGATAAATTCTTAGAAATATGCAGTCTCCCAAGATTGAGTCTGGAAGAAATAGAAAATATAAACAGACAGGTTACCAGTAATTAAATTGAATCAGCAATTTAAAAATCTCTAAGCAAACAAAAGTTCAAGGCCAGATGACCTCACAGGTGAATTCTACAAAACATTGTGATTCTTCTTAAAGAAGAATAACCTTTATCCTTCTACAACTATTTCAGAAAATTGTAGGGGAAGGAATGCGTCCAAATTCATTCCATAAGGACAGCATCACCCTGATACCAAAACCAGAAAAGACACACAAAAAGAAAATTACTAGCCAACATCACTGATGAATATAGATGCAAAAATCCTCAGTAAAATAACAGACAACTGAATTCAACAGAACATTAAAGGTTTCTTACACCGTGATCACCCTGGAGGAGGGAATGGCAACCCACTCCAGTATTCTTGCCTGGAGAATCCCATGGATGGAGGAGCCTGGCTGGCTAGAGTCCACAGGGTCATGAAGAGTTGGACATGACTAAATTAACCTAGCACGGCACAGCACACCATGATCAAGTGGAATTTATCCCAGGGATGCAAGGATGCTTTCAACTTTTCATTATTAACATTATGTTGGCTGTGGATTTGTCAAATATGGCCTTTATACGTAGGTAGGTTCCCTCTACACCCACTTTGTTGAGAGTTTTTATCACAAATGAGTGTTGAATTCTGTCAAAAGCCACAGGGCATGGCCACAAAAATAGAATAAAATAAATAAAAAATAAATAAATAAAATAGAATAAAATAAAATCAGGCTGTCATGCAGCAATAGATAACTGAGACAACACCCAACAGAAATGTGTACATAAATTCATTAAAAGATAACTATGAGAATAGAAGCACTATTTGTACTAGCTCCAAGCTGGTGACCCTCAAAATGCCCATCAACAGTGGAATAAATAATTTCCAGTATATTCACACAGTGGAATGCTATACAACAATAATAATAAACAAATCATGACCACACACAACAACATACATGATATCCACAAACATTTAGGTCTTTGAACAACAATCCAGACACAAAAAAGAATGTACACGGATTATTCTACTTATACATAATCTTATATAATTTTAAAATATGCAAAACAAAACAAATCCATGACGTTAGAAGTCAGGATAGTGGTTGCCCTTGAGTGGAGTAGTGACTGGAAGATTTATACTATGGATAATGTTCTGTTTCTTGAGTTGAGTATCAGTCACACAGGTGTGATCAGCTTGTGAAAATTTGTCAAAAGGTTTACTCTAACTTGTATGCTTTTATATACATATGTTACCTTTCAGTGAAAAATTCAAGAAAGTTGTTCCTGGGAGGCAATGAAATGGACTATTTGAAGGGGAGAAGTATGGACAGAACAGACAGTAACTGAAAGATGATGGTCTTGAGGTTTAAAAGAAAAATCTTGGTTCCAAGAGAAAGCGAAAAAAACCTGGAAGCCTACTAAGTTTTCAAGGGAACTTTATTGCCAAAAAAAAAAAAATCCCAAGACTGGCCTGCTATAACCTCTGAGAGTTAATCCACTCCTTTCCAAAGCACACTCTAAACCCCAAGTCTGCACCAGCAGAAGCAGACCATGAGGCAATGAAGCTCCAAGAAGCAGGCCGTCCAGTGCCCACCCAGATGTGGCCACGGAGGATGAGAGACAGGGAAGAACCTGAGAAGGCAGAGCTGTGAACACAAAGGATCTTCATGTCGTGTAGAGTCTCTCCCTCCCTTACACCATCCAACTGACTGGAATAGAGGTGTGAGGGCTGGAGCTCCAGAAGCCAACTTGGACCTTGAGTAAGGGAACCATGGGCAATAAAGCAGTGGAGTGATGAGATAAAAGGAGGATTTTCAGGACAGTGAAACAATCCTGTATGAGACTCTAATGGTGGATACATACCATAGATTAGTTCAGACTCATAGAATAAAAGACACCAAGCTGCACTAATGCAAACTATGGACTTTGCATGATGATGCATCAATGTAAATTTATCAGTTGTAACAAATGTACCATGCTGGTGGGATATATTGATGGTGAGGAGACTATGCATGTGTGCAGACAGTGGCTATATGGGAAATCTCTATGCCTTCTGCTCAATTTAGCTGTGAACTTAAAACTGCTCTTAAAAAGTAATTGTTTTTAAAAAATGGAAAGCAAGGGACTTCCTGGATGATCCAGATGGCTAAAACTTTGTGCTGTCAATGCAGGGGGTGCAGGTTCAATCCATGGTTGGAGAACTAAGATCCCACATGCCTTGAAGAGTAGCCAAAAAAAAAGGTTAAAAAAATGAAAAGCAAAAATTAGAATAACAAGAAGAAATGGACTTATCTGTCATCATGAGGAGATTTTAATACATTTCTCTGTAATTTACAGGCCAAGTAGATAAAAATTAAAAATCAGTAGGAATATTGATGATTTGCACAATACAAAAATGCTTGACTTGCATAGAATTCCGCACTAACTGATATAGTGTTCACTCCATGAGGTGAAAAGAAGGGAAAACCATGCAAAGCAGCCCCTAGAATGCTCCATGCTCTAAAGGGCAGAAACAGGGACAGCCCAGGCAAAGCAGTCAGTATCTAGGCCAGCCAACCCAACCGCCCCCCCCTTCCTACTAACTGCAAGGACACCCCTTGTCTAGGGATTTTTCCAAGGCCACTGCTGAGTACGGTGTAGGGGAGGACTCCCCATCAGAGACTGCTTTAGTGGCCTCTTCTTCTCAGCATCCTTGCAGGGCCTGGACTGCCCTGGGGTTTGAGCAATCACAGACCACTGTTCGCCAAACTTGGGGATTTTCTGGAAATACATCCCTGCAGTCCTAGTGGTCATGTATTCTATTTGAGTTTACAAACTCTGTTATCTAATAACTTACTCCAGAGGTCTATCCAGGCCATAGATCTGGAACTGGACTTGCCCCTATTGTTTCTGACTCAGAGATAAGCATTGCCCCTTTGGTCTCATGCTCTAACTGAGGGCTGTCTCAGGAACTTGAAAGAAGAAACAGAGCTACTCTGACCTTTACCTCCAGTCTGTATCCCAGTGCATGCTGGGGAAAGGGACAATTTATTAAGTCCAATTACAGGTAGATTCAGGGATAGACCTGGTTGTGTGTGAGTGTGTGCTAAGTTGTTTCAGTCGTGTCCAACTCTTTGCAACCCTATGGACTGTAGACAGCCAGGCTCCTCTGTCCATGGGATTCTCCAGGCAAGGATACTGGAGTGTGTTTCCATGCCCTCCTCCAAGGGATCTTTCCAACCAGGGATCAAACCCATGTCTCTTATTTCTCCTCCATTGGCAGGGTGTTCTTTACCACTAGCACCACCTGGGAAGCCCCAGACCTGATTATAAGCCGAGCTAGATCCTGAAGCTCAAATGATGTCCAGACTCTGTCTTCCATCTCTCAGTTCTGCTTGCTTCTACTTGGCCTCGTGCTAAATCAGCCTGTGTCCAGATGGTGGGAAAAAGAGTTCTTGGAAGTCTGAGGTTGCTACCCTTTCACATTAGCAAATAGCTAAGAGAACATCTGTCTCCCTATATCCGTTTCAGGTAATTCTCTGATTGGTTTATCTTGAGTCACATGACCACCCTAGTGACCATGTGGGTGGGACACTTGGGTCAGCATGTAATGAGGGGAGGGGAGAGGCCCCGGAACTATGATTGACAGCTCTGTAGGGACTATACGAAGGTGAGTAAAGTGCTTTCAAGGAAGGAATGCTGAATAGACAAAGACAAGAAAAGTTCACAATAGAGGGGCAAGAGAAAACCAAGGCCAAAGAGTAGGATGAGGCTTGGGGAGTAATTCCACATAAGTTCCTGAACATTTCTTATAAGGGACTTCCAGTACCAGTTTGAGTTTCCTGACAATGAAAACCAAGAAGGAAACATAGTGATACAAACAGATACTAGTCCAGGTCTCCAGGCCCTAGGAAGTCTGCAGCAGGTCCCAAGTTTCCTTCTGTTTCCCTGGAGCCTTCTTTCTCATGGCTCTTGATCCCACAAGCTCTACCTTCCCTCCACATGGCTCCCAGACATAAGGCTTACCTTTTATTTGACTTCTACAAAAGATTCCACTCACACAAAGTAGCTAGTGAAGATTTTCACAGGAAGACAAGGTTGGGAGGATGGAGGGTGGTCTTCAAATATCCTTTGGCTCTGATTATGGATTGAATTGTGCTAAACTCCTCTGCCCAAATTGATACATTGAAGTCCTAAGTCCAGTGCCTCAGAATGTGACTGTGTTTAGAGATAGTGTCTTTAAAGATGAAGTAAGGGGTGGTGGTGGTGGGATGAATTGGGAGATTGGGATGGACATCTCTACACTATTGATGGATGGTGGTTTAGGTTTAGTCACTAAGTTGTGTCCATCTCTTGAGACCCCATGGATTGTAGCCTGCCAGGCTCCTCTGTCCATGGAATTCTCCAAGCAAGAACACTAGAGTGGGTTGCCATTTCCTTCTCCAGGGGATCTTCCCAATCCAGGGATAGAACCCTGGTCTCCTGTATTGCAGGCGGAGTCTCATTCTAACCAACCGAGCTACCAGGGATGCTCTATACACTATTGACATTAAGCTTCTCTGGTGGCTCAGGGAATGAAGAATCTGCTTGCAATGCAGGAAACCCTGGTTCAATCCCTAGGTTGGCCCTGGAGAAGGAAATGGCAGCCCACTCCAGTAGTCTTGCCTGGGAAATCTCATGGATAGAGGAGCCTTGTGGGCTACAGTCCATGGGGTGGCAAAGAGTAAACTAAACAACTAACATTTTCACTTTCATACATTATTGATACTACGTATGAAATAGATAACTAATGAGAACCTACCCTATAACTTTGGGAACTCTACTCAGTGCTCTGTGGTGACCTGAGTAGAAAGGAAATCCAATAAAGAGGGGATATGGGTGTATATATATAGCTGATTCACTTTGCTGTATAGTAGACTCAAATACAATATTGTAAAGCAACTATACTCCAATAAAAATTAATTTAAAATAAAATAATTTTCATAAACAATAAAAAGTAAATACACAGTGATGAAGTTTAAAATGAGGTCACTAGAAGTATGACTGGTATGTATGACCAGTATGACTGGTGTCCTTATGAGATTAGGACACAGGCAGGCACAGAGGGAAGGCCACGTGAGGGCACAGGGAGATGGCAACCACCTGCAAGCCAAGGAAAGAGGACCTGGAAGAAATCTACCCTGTGGCCACCTTGATCTCAGACTGTGAGTCTCCAGAACTGTGAGAAAGTTAAATTTCTTTTAAGCCACCTGGCCCACAGTACTTTGTTGTGACAGCCCTAGCAAATTAATATAGGCCCCCAGCCATTGGCCTTCACCTCACCCATCACCTTACAGACATCCGTCCCCATACCTCCTCTGGCTTTGCTGAATTTCCTCTCCTCTTTCTCAGAGGTCAAATTCTCCTCTTTATCTCAGGCAAAGTAGCCTGTGCCATAGCTTAAGTTGCTTGGCCATACATATGGTAACACACAGATCTTGGGCTCCTACCCCATTCCTCGCAGTTTATCAAAATATTTTACCAAACAAGGACTATTTTCAGCCTAAGCAATACCAGCAACTGAAGCTCAAAACAGTTCCCCTCCTTTTAGCATTGTGCCTTCGATGAAGACAACACTTGTGGTAGAGAAGCGTCCCTGTGACCCTCACGTAAAGGACACTGAGTCATGTTCAGGGCGTCCACCACCAATGTCCACAAGAAACCCAATCATCTCAAGTACACAGTGTCGACCCTGAGCCCAAGGGCAATGGTCGTGGAAGCAAGTGGAAGACTTGTAGGGAAAGTCAGTGTCCAAAAAAAGGAGTTCAAGTGCATAGCCTTGAACTCAAGTGCACAGTCTGGCTCCATCAAATCTGAAGGATAAATACCCTGAGTGTTCTCCAGAAAATTCTCCGTGAGGGTTGAGATTAGAGCTGGCGGCAGTAGTTCAAATCTAAAAGCCTCACAAGGCCACCACACTCTGGCATTGCAGTTGTAGAACAGAGCAGATCTGCAATTTTAAAATCACCCCGGTGGCTCAAACAGTAAAGAATTTGCCTGCAAAGCAGAAGGCCCAGTTTGATCCCTGGGCTGGGAAGACCTCCTGGAGAAGGGAACGGTTACCTTGCCAGTGGTATTCTTGCCTGAAAGATTCCACAGACAGAGGAGCCTGGCAGACTATAGTCCACGGGGTCACAAAGAGTCAGACACAACTGAGCAGCTAAAATTTTTTTTTTCATTTTTTTTATTAGTTGGAGGTTAATTACTTTACAATATTGTAGTGGGTTTTGTCCTACGTTGACATGAATCAGCCATGGATTTACATGTATTCCCCATCCCGATCCCCCCTCCCACCACCCTCTCTACCCGATCCCTCTGGGTCTTCCCAGTGCACCAGGCCCGAGCACTTGTCTCATGCATCCAACCTGGGCTGGTGATCTGTTTCACCCTAGATAATATACATGTTTCGATGCTGTTCTCTCGAAACATCCCACCCTCGCCTTCTCCCACAGAGTCCAAAAGTCTGTTCTGTACCTCTGTGTCTCTTTTTCTATTTTGCATATAGGGTTATCATTACCATCTTTCTAAATTCCATATATATGTGTTAGTATGCTGTAATGTTCTTTATCTTTCTGGCTTAATTCACCCTGTATAATGGGCTCCAGTTTCATCCATCTCATTAGAACTGATTCAAATGAATTCTTTTTAACAGCTAAGTAATATTCCACGGTGTATATGTACCACAGCTTCCTTATCCATTCGTCTGCTGATGGGCATCTAGGTTGCTTCCATGTCCTGGCTATTATAAACAGTGAGCAGCTAAAATTTTAAAACTTAAAAAAAAATAGGATAAAATACTATTACTGTGCTCATTTTTAAAATATTTTTTAAAAACTTTATTTTATTTTATTGGCTGCACTGGGTCTTCTTTGCTGCTTGAGAGCTTTCTCTATTTGCGACAAGCGGGGGCTATTCTTAGTTGCGGTGGGAGGGCTTCTCATTGTGGTGGCTTCTCTTGTGCAGCATGGGCTCTAGGCATGCGGGCTTCACGCCTAGAATTGTGGCGCATGGGCTTAATTCCTTCGAGGCAAGTGGGATCTTTCCGGACCAGGGATTGAACCTGTGTCCCCTACATTGGCAGACAGATTCTTAACCACTGGACCACTGGGTAAGTCCCTAAAGATTTTCAAAAAATATTCATTTATCTAATCTATTTATTTATTTGGCTGTGCCAGGTCTTAGTTGTGGCATGCACAATCTTTAGTTGTAGTATATGGGATCTAGTTCCCTGACCAGGGATTGAACCTGGGCCCCCTTCACTGGAAGCTTGCAGTCTAAGCCACTGGACCACCAGAGAGGTCCCTGTGCTCATTTTACATCTGAGGAGATTGAGGCTTAGTCTGGTTGAGTAAGGTCAAGATCAGAACCAAAATTTTTACTCTGGTCCATTTTCTGCTGAGGGCTCTAAACTTCTAAAACTGAGTTCTTGACCATTCTTAGTTTGAAAAGTCTTACATGTTAGTGGTTAAGAGTGGAAACTGTGGGTTCAAATCCTGGCTTTATTACTTAGTAGCTGAGAGATTTAATGTGTTACTTAACCAGTCCTTGCTTTTTTAACTGTAAAGTAAGGAGTGGACGGGTACTTGTTTCATGGGGTTGTTCTGAGCATTAACTGAGCATAGAATAATTCCTGACATATAGTAGGTACTTACTGCGCTTAAAAAAAAAACAAAAACTATATTTATTTATTTATTTTTGGTTGTGCTGGGTCTTCACTGCTGTGTGTGGGCTTTCTCTAGTTGTGATGAGCTGGGGCTACTCTTCCCTGCAGGGCACAGGCTTCTCACTGCACAGGCTTCCCATGTGGTGGCTTCTCTTGTTGCAGAGCACAGGCTTTAGGGCATGCAACCATCAGTAGTTGTAGCTTCCAGGCTCTAGAACACAGGCTCGGTAGTTGTGGTGCACAGGCTTAGTTGCTCCAAGGCCTGTGGACTCCTTCCAGACCAGAGATTGAGCCCATAAGCCCTGCACTGGCAGGCGTATTCTTATCCAGTGTACCATCAGGGACGTCCCCAATTTTTTGCACTGGGTCTTCGTTGCGGTGCAAGGACTTTCTCTATTTGTGGCACTTGGGCTTCTCTTGTTTTGGAGTGTGGTCTCCAGAGCACATGGGCTTAGTAATTGTTATCGAGTGGACCTAGTTGCCCTTCAGCATGTGGGATCTTAGTTCCTCCACCAGGGATTGAACCCATATCTCCTGCATTGGAAGGCAGATTCTTAACCACTGGACCACCAGGGAAGATCCCTCGATGCACTGTTATCTTCTTCTCTAAATAGAGCTTCTAGTGTCTTACAAAAAGATCTTAATGACCCAGATAGCCATGATGGTGTGATCACTCACATAGAGCCAGATGTCTTGGAGTTCCAAGTCAAGTGGTACTTAGGAAATATCACTATGAACAAAGATAGTGAAGGTGATGGAACTCCAGCTGAGCTATTTCAAATCCTAAAAGATGATGCTATGAAAGTGTTGCACTCAATATGGCAGCAAATTTGGAAAACTCAGCAGTGGCCACAGGACTGGAAAAGGTCAGTTTTCATTCCAATCCCAAAGAAAGGCAATGCCAAAGAATGTTCAAACTACTGCACAATTGCACTCTTCTTACACACTGGCAAAGTAATGCTCAAAATTCTCCAAGCTAGGCTTCAACAGTACGTGAACCAAGAACTTCCAGATATTTTAGCTGGATTTAGGAAAGGCAGAGAAACCAGAGCTCAAACTGCCAACATCCGCTGGATCATAGAAAAAGCAAGAGAATTCCAGAAAAACATCTACTTCTGCTTCATTGAGTACGCTGAAGCCTTTGACTGTGTGGATCACAACAAACTGAAAAATTCTGAAAGAGATGGGAATACCAGACCACATGACCTGCATCCTGTATGCAGGTCAGGAAGAAACAGTTAGAACTGGACATGGAACAATGGACTGGTTCCAAATTGGGAAAGGAGTACGTCAAGGCTGCATAGTGTCACCCTGCTTATTTAACTTATATGCAGAGTACATCATGTGAAATGCCAGGCTGGATGAAGCACAAGCTGGAATCAAGACTTCCAGGAAAAAAATCAATAACCTCAGATATGCAGATGATGCCACCCTTATGGCAGAAAGCAAAGAGGAACTAAAGAGCCTCTTGATAAAGAGGAGAGTGGAAAAGCTGGCTTAAAACTCAACAGTCAAAAAATGAAGATCATGGCATCCCATCCCATCACCTCATGGCAAATAGATGAGGAAACAATGGAAACAGTGAGAGACGTTATTTTCTTGGGCTCCAAAATCACTGAAGATGGTGGCTGTGGCCTTGAAATTAAAAGACGCTTGCTCCTTGGAAGAAAAGCTATGACCAACCTAGAGAGCATATTAAAAAGCAGAGACATTACTGACAAAGGTCTGTATTATCAAAGCTATGATTTTTCAGTAGTCATGTATGGATGTGAGAGTTGACCATAAAGAAGGCTGAGAGCCAAAGAATTGATACTTTCGACCTGTGGTGTTGAAGAAGACTCTTGAGAGTCCTTTGGACAGCAAGGAGGTCGAACTAGTCCATCTTAAAGGAAATCAGTCCTGAATATTCATTGGAAGGACTGCTGCTGAAGTTGAAGCTCCAATACTTTGGCCACCTGATGGGAAAAACTGACTCATTGGAAAAGACCCTGATGCTGGGAAAGATTGAAGGCAGGAGGAAAAGGGGATGACAGAAGATGAGAAGGTTGGATGGCATCACCAACTTGATGGACATGAGTCTGAGCAAGCTCCAGGAGTTGGTGATGGACAGGGAAGTCTGGCATGCTGCAGTCCATGGGATCACAAAGAGTTGGACACGACTGAGTGACTGAACTGAACTCAACTGAGCCTTGTCTTATCTGTAGCAATAGGTAAGTAACAAGTACCTACCAGGTGCTAAGCTCAGCCCCTGCCTTCAGGCTGCCCTGGTAGAGGCATGGGGGCACTCAGCACTCAGAGCTAAGGCACTGAGGCCCTGTGTGGAAGTCACAGCAAGCTTCTGAGAACAGAGTGACAAGCATGCTCATGGAAAGAGAAGGTGCAACCACTTCTGCTCCGGATCTAGGAGGATAGGGACCTATTTTCCAGGAGAGGCACGGTGTGTGCATATAGGATGTCATTAGGAACCAGTGCTGGGTGCAGTGCGTGCTGGCAGGAGGGAAGGTAGAGTATTCTGAGCAGTTTGTTTGGGCAGAATAAAGGGCAATTGAGATGCAGATGTAACAGTGAAGATCAGATATGCTTATCAACTGGACAGATGGCTCAGATGGACATTTTAAGTAGTTCTGGCCAGTCTGGGGGTGGTTGAGGACATAAGGGAGGCTGATAATGTGTCTGTGGTCTAAAAAGATTCCATTCAGGTCTCGACACACCAGGGCATGAGTTCCATAGGAACTATATGGGCTGAGTGTGCCCAGCATGGTGAGAAGGCTGGTTCCACTCCAAGCAGCTAAACTTCAGGCAAGTATCACCCTGTGATAATGTGATGGCCCAAGGAAGAGCCTAGAGGCAAACAGAGTTCTGATGCCTATATACGTGAGGGATGAATCAATCCACGTGGTCCAGAGTGTCACAGCAACACTCCAGGGAGTTGGATAAAGTTTATGACCTTGCAAGGAAATGGTCCACCTAAGAGATGGCTGCATGCTATTGATGAGACTCGTGGTTTCCTGTGGCAGAAGGTGTCCTCCCAAAGTCTCCCCCAACCTCGGGATAGGAGTCAACTGACACAAGACCAACAGAAGCCTGAGAGGTACAGCTGCTCTTTCACCTCAGAAGAAATGATTTTGAACAACCAAGGAGTATTGAAGAACTGGAACCATTGGGGTGGCTTTGTTTGTTTGGGAAATAACTGAGTCAGAAGCTGCTAGACTGCATCTAGCGGCTAAGACTCTGTACTCCCAATGCAGGGACCCAAGTTCAATCCCTGGTTGGGGAACTAGATCCTACATGCCACAACTAAGATCAAGGGCAGCCAAATAAATATATAAATATAAATAAATATTATTTTTAAAATAACTGTTTTTTTTTAAAGCTGCTAAATCAAAGGAAAGAAAGAAAAAGAGGAAGAGGAAGCATGAGGGGAGGGAAGGAAGAGGGCTTGATCCTCTGGAGCCATAAGCGAGCAGGGGCCCTGCACCTTGTCAAATGTCCGCCCCTCGTATTCCTGATGGAGCCTTTGCCCCGCTTTGGTGGCCCAGGCTTCCTTCTGCTGAATCTGCCCGATCCTGATCTGGTGTTTTTTCTCAAGCTGACTAATCTGTCTCAACCTCCAGAAGATCTCTTCCATGTTGGCTGGGGGCTCAGGCCATCCCTCTGGTCAGGACACCAGCGATGGGCCTGGAGGTGAGTGTGCTCGGGTATGCATGCCAAGTTGCTTCAGTCATGTCTGACTCTTTGCAATCCCATGGACTGTAGCTCATAAGACTCCTCTGTCCATGGGATTCTCCAGGCAGAATACTGCAGTGGGTTTCCCCACCCTCCTCCAGGGGATCTTCCCAACGCAGGGATCGAACCCATGTCTCTTATGTCTCCTGTATTGGCAGATAGGTTTTTTACCACTAGCACCACCTGGGAAGCCTGACGGTGAGCCTAGCGGCACCTATGTTGCTTGATGGCTTAGACCTAGGGAAGTCCCTCTCCAGGGTTGGGAGTACAAAAACAGCTGTTTGTTATGAGCAGCTTGTGGCCACAGGTCCTTTCTCTTGGGTCTGTGGTTTCTTCCCAAAGCAGCAAGTACTGGGCAGGTACAAAGAATTGTGTCCTGTGTGAGGCTTGGAATGCATTGTTAGACTATGGGGCCCTACCATCTTTTGATGGAGCCCCTGCCTCAGCTCTGGAGAAGGCAATGGCACCCCCACTCCAGTACTCTTGCCTGGAAAATCCCATGGACGGAGGAGCCTGGTAGGCTGCAGTCCATGGGGTCACATAGAGTTGGACACGACTGAAGTGACTTAGCAGCAGCAGCTGCCTCAGCTCTAGGGAGAGCCCAAAGCTAGATAGTAGGGGGGGCCATTTGGTTCAGCTGGGGCTCTGATGCTAGGGTTGGTTGTGCCTTGGACGTGTGATGAGGAGCCAAGGAAGGGAAAGAAACTTCTCTTCTGCTTCCTTCCTTGTTTCCTCTTCTGTTCCCTGCTACTCTCCGTGGGCACTCGCTTCTGAGTTGCTTCCATCCTACTCCCCAACCAGCTCTGAGAGTTCCTGGCCGCCACTTCAGTTCTCCCTCTAGATGCAGGCAAGGGACTTCTGGTGTCCATGGCAACAACCCTGCTTTGGATCCCAGACAGAAAGCCAAGCCGGGCTCTCAGAAATGACTGCTGGTTCTTTGGCTTTGTGCCTGGTAATCTGACCCAGATGGACCACCTGCTTTTCATCCTGGGACACAGACGGCAGCTCTGACACCCTGGAAACCCTGTGGGCCGAGGCAGGGTGATAATAGCAGGCACCTGCTTGAGACCCCACTGTTTATGAGGCTCTGTCATCGCAGGGTTTCTCCCATTCTCCACGGCTGCCCTCTGAGAAAGCATGGCCAATGCTCAGAGTGAAGAAGGGGGCTGGGGCTTGTCCCATATCACGCTGGTTCAAGGCGTACACTGTACACAGACTGGACCACGTGGGGGTCAGAAGCAATGGAAGCATCTGTCCCTTTCCTCTCCTTCCCAGGGGAGTCCCCTCTCCTTCACTCCTGGACAGAGAAACACACGCTGGCCACCCTGGTGGCATGTGACTCACTGGTTTTGAGCTTGAGATGAAGGAAATTTGGGGCAGTCCCTGTAAGAGTGGTCCATCCTCTGTCCTGAGAAAAGACATTCAAGGTGGAAGCAGAGCCCACGGTGCTCTGAGCACAGTGCAGAGTGGAACAACAGGGTGGTGGCGTGTGGGTGCCCGATCCTTGCCTCCGGGAGTTTAAGTAGCTCCTGTCCTGAAGTGTTTAATCAGCCAGCCAAAGTGCGCATGAAAAATAAAAACATAAAAGTAAACAATTGTTCCATTTGTTCATAGTTAAGAGCTTGCAGAAGGGCAATTTCTGGTTTTTCTACATAGTTTCAGGTCACAAGTAGACTTGTAACCCTTATTACTGAGCCCAAGTTAAATTCCAGGCTCCCTTTGCCCTAGAACAAAACTTTGCCTTTCAGACTTCCTGGGGCCACCATAATTAATGTCTTCCATGCAAATTGTTTTTCCTTTTGTTTAAATTTGACGGCTCCTTCTGGTCTGCCCTTCTCCTTAGATTCAAGCCATATTGTGTTAGAGGTTTCCACCTGCACAGTCTCATGAAATTCTCCCAGGCAGCCCATGAGATTGGTTACTTCTCTCAGTTTTCGAGATAAAGAAACAGTTTTTGAGTGATTGAATCATTGAGTCATCTGTTCAAGGTGACTAGGCACTGCTGGCCAATGTCACACTGGCGTGTGTGGACAAAACACGAGCCCATCCGAACCTTTCCTAATCCTACTCATGGCATTCTCAATTGTCCTGTTTGTGTTTTTCTTAAAAACTGCCCCCTCCCCTGACCTCAACCACATCTTTCAAGTTATTCAGTTATTCATGTGTCTGGATTTATCAATTCAGCTTCTTCACAAGGCTTGACCTTCCCCAATGCCCCTTCTCATCTTTTTAGGAAAGGAGCTTCATCACAGACTATAGAGACTCTCTGAGAATCTGTTAAGAATAGGATAGGGACTTCCCTGGTAGTCCAATGGCCAAGACTCCATGCTCCCAATGCAGAGGGCCTGGGTTCAATCCCTGGTCAGGGAGCTAGATCCCAAATGCCACAACTAAGAGTTCGCATGTCTCAACTAAAGATCCTACATGCCACAGTGAAGATCAAATATCCTGCATGCCACAACTAAGACCTGGTGCAACCAAATTAATAAAAATAAATTTTAAAAAACGGTATTCTCTTTACACGAAACATCTCTCTCTCTGCCCCAGTTACTCCTGCTATAGTGGTTGGAAGTACCTATAAATTTTATTTATTCAATAATTTTTCTCATCCTCAGTATTCTGGTAATAGTACTCTTCTTTTTTTTTTTTTTCCTTTGGGGGAACTGCCCGTCTCCTAGTCCTAATCCTGTCCATCATGGTTCTCCTCCATCCCCTGGCAACAAAGGAGAGATGCATGAATGAGGTTCAGCCAGAGGACCTGATCCCTCTGGTTGTCATAAGGGCACATGACCTAATCCAGTGCTTACAATTTCCCCCTCTTTGAGTAATGATGTAATGAATATACAATACTGGCACAGACATCTTTTTTCATTTTCATTTCTGTAGACCTGGTTGGAATTGTCGAGTCATGTGTATATGCATTTTCAACACGGGCACATTGTATGAAGTTGCCCTGTGGAAAGATTGGCCCAAATTTACACCAACCCAGCAATATGTGAGTGTTGGCTCTGCGCACCCTGGCAACACCTGGTGTTGTCAGTCTTTAAATGTCTGCCAGCCTGAAAAGAGAAGACAGCTGTTGAAATCTGTTCCATTCTGGGCCTCCTTCTGGGTCATGCTCATGCATGCCTGCCCCTAAAGTTACCAACCCCCAACCTTGCTTCTAAATTGCTTGTCTGGTCCTTTGTCCAACTTTATCAGTCTCTTCTGTCCTGGTTTCACTCTACTAGACTGGAACATGAGTCTTTCTCTCCCTTTTCTCTTTAAGGTCCTTGCCAATGCTAAGAACGGAACTATCTAACATGCCTGCATGCATGCATGCTAAGTCGCTTCAGTCGTGTCTGACTCTGTGCGACCTTATGGACTGTAGCCCACCAGGATCCTCTGTCCATGGGATTTTCCAGACAAGAATACTGGAGTGGGTTGCCATTTCCTTCTCCAGGGGATTTTCCCAACCCAGGGATCAAACCTGTGTCTCTTAGGTCTCCTGTATTGGCAAGCAGGTTCTTTACCACTAGCACCACCTGGGAAGCCCTAGGAACAGTTTATAACCTAATAATTATTTGTTCAATGAATGAATGAGTGGAGTGAATGAACACCCTTCTATCATTCACCCTTTCTCTGTTCAATTTTTGGTGGTACTATGTATTTGAAAAGTGAAAGTGAAAGTGAAGTCGCTCAGTCGTGTCCGACTCTTTGCGACCCCATGGACTGTAGCCTACCAGGCTCCTCCCTCCATGGGATTCTCCAGGCAATAATACTGGAGTGGGTTGCCATTTCCTTCTCCATGGGATCTTCCCGACTCAGGGACTGAACCCAGGTCTCCTGCATTGCAGGCAGATGCTTTAACCTCTGAACCACCAGGGAAGCCATACTATGTATTTGAGTCAGTGCTAACCTGGGTTGTTAGTCGCTCAGTCAAGTACAGTTCTTTGCTACTCCACAGACTGTAGCCCACCAGGCTTCTCTGTCCCTGGGATTTTCCAGGCCAGAATACTGGAGTGGGTAGCCATTCCCTTCTCCAGGAGATCTTTCCAACCCAGGGACTGAACCCAGGTCTCCTGCTTTGCTGGCAGATTCTTTACCGTGTGAGCCACCAGGGATTTGTTTGTCTAATTTCTCTTGGTATCTAAAAATATTGCAGGGTTCCCAGGTAGTGCCAATGGTAAAGAATCCACCTGCCAATGCAAGAGATGTAGGTTCAATTCCTGTATCGAGAAGATAGACCCCTTGGAGTAGGAAATGGTAACCCACTCCACTATTCTAGTCTGGAAAATTCCATGGACAGAGGAGCCTGGCAGTCTACAGTCCATGGAATTGCAAAGAGTCAGACACGACTGAGCACGCACACACACGCACACACCTGGGTTGATAAATGCCCAAGAAGATCACATTTCAAAGATCCTGATATCTTAACCATTATATTGGGTGTTTAGAATCAGAACACAACCGTCCCATTCCAGGAATGACACTCCCCATGGAATGTCCTTGACTAACACATTTTTACTGAAATCTTCATATCTTTAGTGTGGAATCAAAAGACACAGTCCCTGATCTCCAGTAACTTAATCTCTGTGAGAAGGAAAACTAACCAGAAAAGGATTTGAAGTGGGAGCTCTGTCCTGTGACATTTAGGAAACGCAATCCCTTGGGGAAAGGGGAGCCTAATTCGAGCTGGAAACATTTGAGAATATTTTATCAAAGAGGCAGCTGTTAAAGGGACATTCATGAGGATTAGAGAGCCGCCGTAGGCACCCCACTTACCTCTAGGAGGACCTGAAGTCATAGCTCTTCTAATACGAAGCACTAAAAAGTCTCTAGCATTTTTTCTATGTCTCTTAAGCTGAGTAATTCACCTTCTTGGTTCTTGGATTTGGCTACTTGATGGTCAAGAAGTCAGTGTTTTGGGAGGAATGTCACATATTGTCAAAAGCTCACCAGGAGAGGAAGCAAACATTTCTGAGTTAGGAGTAAGTGCTGGAGTAGCCAAGGCTTCCCAGGTAGCTGTAGTGGTAAAGGACCTGCCTGCCAATGCAGGAAAGAGAAGAGACATGGGTTTGATCCCTGGGTCAGGGAGATCCCCTGGAGGAGGGCATGGCAGCCCACTCCAGTATTCTTGCCTGGAGACTCCCATAGACAGAGGAGTCTGGCAGGCTGCAGTCCATAGGGTCGCAAAGAGTCAGACATGGTTGAAGTGACTTAGCATAACACAAATGCTGGAGTGGCCCGTATTGCTCACAGGTTTCCCAGGTAATAAAAAGTCTCAAGCTGAGACTTCTCTAGTGGTCCAGTGGTTAAGACTCTGAGCTTCCAATCCAGGGGCTGTGGGTTCCATCCCCGGTCAGGGAACTAAGATCCCACAGGCAGCATGGGGTGGCCAGAAAAAAGAAAAGAAAAAAAAAGTACAAAACAAAAAGTCCCAAACTGCTTCAAAGGAATCTGGATTTTGTCTTCTCTTTACTGGGACCAGGACACAAAGGACCATAGCTGCTAGAATAGGGGACTCTAGCACTCTTAATAGGGAACTGGGGACTTCCCTGGTTATCCAGTGGCTAAAACTCCATGCTCCCAAAGGAGGGGGCCAAGGTTCAATCCCTGGTCAAGGAACTAGATCCTGTATGCTGAAAAGAAGATCCCTCACAGCTAAATAAATAAATGAATAATAAGTATACATACTGCCTACCATCAAACCAGTCAATCCTAAAGGAAATCAACCCTGAACATTCATTGGAAGGACTGATGCTGATGCCTTACAAACAGCTTAGGAAAGAAGAGAAATGAAAGGCAAAGGAGAAAAGGAAAGATATACCCATCTGAATGCACAGTTCTAAAGAATAGCAAGGAGAGATAAGAAAGCCTTCCTCAGTGATCAGTGCAAAGACATAGAGGAAAACAATAGAATGGGAAAGACTAGAGATCTCTTCAAGAAAATTAGAGATACCAAGGGAACATTTCATGCAAAGATGGGCACAATAAAGGACAGAAATAGTATGGACCTAACAGAAGCAGAAGATATTAAGAAGAGATGACAAGAATATACAAAAGAACTGTACAAAAAAGATCTTCATGACCCAGATAACCATGATGGTGTGATCACTCACCTAGAGCCAGACATCCTGGAGTTCGAAGTCAAGCGGGCCTTAGGAAGCATCACTATGAAAAAAACTAGAGGAGGTGATGGAATTTCAGCCAAGCTATTTCAAATCCTAAAAGATGATGCTGTGAAAGTGCTGCAGTCAATATGCCAGCAAATTTGGAAAACTCAGCAGTGGCCACAGGACTAGAAAAGGTCAGTTTTCTTTCCAATCCCAAAGAAAGGCAGTGCCAAAGAATGCTCAAACTACCACACAATTGCACTCATTTCACATGCTAGCAAAGTAATGCTCAAAATTCCCCAAGCCAGGCTTCAACAGTACATGAATTGAGAACTTCCCGATTTTCAAGCTGGATTTAGAAAAGGCAGAGGAACCAGAGATCAAATTGCCAATATCCGCTGGATCATAGAAAAAGCAAGAGAATTCCAGAAGAGTAACTACTTCTGCTTCATCGACTATGCTAAAACCTTTGACTGTGTGCATCAAAACAAACTGTGGAAAATTTTGAAAGAGATGGGAATACCAGACCGTCTTATCTGCCTCCTGAGAAACCTGTATGCAGGTCAAGAAGCAACAGTTAGAACTGGATATGGAACAATGGACTGGTTCCAAATTGGGAAAGGAGTACGTCAAGGCTGCATATTCTCACCCTGCTTATTTATTTACATGCAGAGTACATCATATGAAATGCCAGGCTGAATGAAGCACAAGCTGGGACCAAGATTGCCGGGAGAAATACCAGTAATGTCAGATATGCAGATGACACTGCCCTTATGTTAGAAAGCGAAGAGGAACTAAAGAGCCTCTTGATGAAAGTGAAAGAGGAGAGTGAAAAATCTGGCTTAAAACTCAACTTTCAAAAAACAAAGATCATGGCGTCTGGTCTCATCACCTCAGGGCAAATAGATGGAGAAACTATGGAAACAGTGAGAGACTTTATTTTCTTGGGATCCAAAATCACTGCAGATGGTGACTGCAGCCATGAAATTAAAAGACGCTTGCTCCTTGGAAGAACAGTTATGACCAAACTAGACAGCATATTAAAAAGCAGAGACATTACTTTGCTGACAAAGGTTGTTCTAGTCAAATCTGTCGTTTTTCCAATAGTCATGCATGGATGTGAGAGATGGACCATAAAGAAAGCTGAGCACTGAAGAATTGGTGCTTTTGAACTGTGGTGTTGGAAAAGACTCTTGAGAGTTCCGTGGACTGCAAGGAGATCCAACCAGTCCATCCTAAAGGAAATCAGTCCTGAATATTCATTAGAAGGACTGATGCTGAAGCATATACTTTGGCCACCTGATGCAAAGAATTGACTCATTGGAAAAGACCCAATGCTGTGAAAGACTGAAGGCAGGAAGAGAAGGGGAAGACAGAGGATAAGATAGTTGGATGGCATCACTGACTTGATTGATGGACATGAATTTGAGCAAGATCTGGGAGTTGGTGATGGACAGGGAAGCCTGGCGTGCTGCAGTCCATGGGATCCTAAAGAGTTGAACAAAACTGAGCTACTGAACTGAGGCTGATGCTGAAGCTCCAGTACTTTGGCCACCTGATGCAAAGAGCCAACTCATTGGAAAAGACCCTAATGCTGAGAAAAATTGAAGGCAAAAGGAGAAGGGGGCAGCAGAGGATGATATAGTTACAGAGCATCATCAACTTAATGGATGTGAATGTGAGTGAACTCCAGGAGACAGTGAAGGACAGAGGAGCCTGGCATGCTGCAGTCCATGGGGTTGCAAAGAGTCAGACATGACTTAGCGACTGAACAACATAATAACATACTACCTAACTCCATAAAACAAACAAACAAAAAGCAGGGAATTAGACCCAGCCTCTGAATGGGGGATAGAAATTAGATAAAGGCTGGGGATCAGGGGACAGTGAATTCCAGGCAGATGAATGAAGAGTATGTCCAGGGGATTTTGATGCTTATAAGTGACTTTAGCCAACAGCCTTCTGTATAACCCTGAAGTGGTTGTTATTATCATTATTATCATCACTGTTCTAGGCTAAAGAAAACCTGAGGTTCAGAAAGGTTAAAAATCTTCTTCAAGGTGTCTCAGTTACAATTCAAGCATAGCTTCAAATTTATATTCTCTGCCTGGACTTGGCATCCAAAATAATTAACAGTGAATGTGGTGCAATCTAACCCATTTCCTCTTCTTCTTGGATCGACACCTAGACTAGATTTCCCAGCCTCCTTGTAATTATAGTGGTGTGTGTCATTTCCCAGCCAACCCCCAAATCTTTCACACAAAGTCCCTTCGTGGTCTTTCTCCCTCTTCCAACTTGAAACAGTGACTCTGGAAGACATGCATTCAGAGGGCAAAGTGTAGAAGGAGGAGCCTGGGCTCCAGATGCCTGCTTAGAGGAGACCCAATCACAAACCAGGAATAACCACTTTGTTGTCTTCTTTTTTTTTTTTTTGGTCAAGCCTGTGGCATGAGGGATCATAATTCCCAGTGAAAATGTTAGTTGCTCAGACATGTCCGACTCTTTGCAACCTCAAGGACTGTAGCCCACCAGGCTCCTCTGTCCATGGAATTCTCCAGGCAAGAATATTGGAGTGAGTAGCCATTTCCTTCTCCAGGGAATCTTCCTGACCCAGGGATTGAACCCAGGTCTCATACATTGCAGGCAGATTCTTTACCATCTGAGCCACCAGGGAAGCCCCAGATCAGGAATCAAACCCACATCTCTCACATTGGAAATGTAGAGTCTTAACCACTGGACCACCAGGGAAATCCCAGGGATACCCACTTTAGACACTATCTGAAAAATAAGCTGTGTTCATCCTTGAGTCACTCTACATTTTTTGTTACAGCATCTTGAAAAAGTGGAAGTGTTAGTCATTCAGTCATTTCTGAGTCTGCAACCCCACGGACTGCAGCCCACCAGGCTCCTTGGTTGATGGGATTCTCCAGGCAAGAATACTGGAGTGAGTTGCCATTTCCCTCTCCAGGGGATCTTCCTGACCCAGGTGTCAAATCCAGATCTCCTGCCTTACAGGCAGATTCTTTACAGTCTGAGCCACCAGTACTTTATCCTAATTAATTCAGACCCTAACCTACTGGAACAGAGGTCAGCTGTAGCACTCTGTTAATTGTTAGGGGAAAGTACATTCCCAGGCATGTTCAGCTCTCTGTAGCCTCAGGATGGCCTTCTGAGAATGAACTGCAGGTGCTGGGTGTTGGGGGGTACAGTGGGGGAAGGAGAACAAAGTGATTTTAAAAAAAAGTCAACCTAAGCACTGGCATTGTCCACTGTGTGGGGCCAGATTACAGCTAGAGAGGAATTTGAGCTTAATGTTCCATGAAGAGGAGACTGGAGTAGTCATTAATTTGGGGTGTTTGGGGATGCACTACAGGGTGCCCCATGTTCTCATGATCTGCTCTCCCCCCACCAGCACACACACACTGAGTGAGTCTTGTTTCTAAACTATAATGGCTCATTTTCCTATGAGCTCTTACCTCCAATCTCTTCCTATCTCTTACCGGGGAAGCCCAAGAATACTGGAGTGGGTAGCCTATCCCTTCTCCAGCAGATCTTCCCAACCCAGAAATCAAACCGGGGTCTCCAGCCTTGCAGGCAAATTCTTTACCAGCTGAACTACCAGGGAAGCCCTACCTTCAGTCAGCCCCCCTCATTTCAGTGGCATATTTATTTCAGAGAAATGTCACACTCCTTCCTGAGTATTTCTGTCAGTCCAGCCAATTTACTAACCACTGGATCAAATTCAACTTTTGATTTCTGTGACCCTGAGTTCTAGCCATGCATGGAATCTGGAAAAATAATTAACGTTTGTTAAATGCTATTTCCCAGACTTTGTGCCAGGTGTTTAAAGTAGTTCATTAGTCACATGCTTCACGGTCCCTGTGAGGTCCAGAGGCACTTCTAAAAAGAATTCTCCCCACAGCCATTCCTGAATGGGGGGGAGGGGCACACAGGGAAAATGCTCTACACCTCAGTTTGTGTCCAGCAATAAAAACTGTGTTGTTTTTATTTATTTTTTAAAGTTACTTTGTTATATTTTTATTTATTTATTTGACTGTGCCAGGTCTTAGTTGAGTCATGCAAGATCTAGTTCCCTGACCAGGGATTGAACCCAGACCTCCTGCACTGGGAGTGCAGAGTCTTAGCCACTGGACCACAAGGAAAGACCCATACTGTTTTTAAATTTAAGTCTTCCACAATTCTTATTGTGTCTATTCTTAGTTTTATGTGTAGTAAATCCGATGCTTTTTCTGTGTTGCTTTGAAATGGGCTGTGGAGTGTTCAGTCATGTCTAACTCTTTGCAAACCCATGAACTGTAGCCCATCAGGCTCCTCTGTCCATGGGACTTCCCAAGAAAGAGTCCTGGAGTGGGTTGCCATGTCCTTCTCCAGGGGCTCTTCCCAACCCAGGGATCCAACCTCTGTCTCCTCTGTCTCCTGCATTGCAGGCGGATTCTTTACCTGCTGAGCCACTGAAATTGGCTACTAGTTTTTACGTTTATTCTCTTTGATTTGCTAAGTAGAGAAGTATCTTCTAAGTAGTAGAATCTTGTTGTAGAGAAGATATTGATTTTTAACAGCTTTTGGGGATATAATTCATATACCACACAATTTGCCTATTTAAGGGATATAATTCAACGTTTCTTTAGTATATTCACAGAGTTGGGCCATCATCATCACAATCAACTTCAGAACAATGAATGGCCATTTAAAAGAAAAATTTTCCCTTATTGAATTGGTTAGTGTCACCAGTAGACTGTTTAATAGTGATGATGATCATGGTCAACTTTGTCTCCTTCCTGATTTTTCTGGAATGTCTGATTTTTCATCATCGAAAAGGGTAATTACAAACAGTTTTTGGTAGGTAGGCTTTATCAGGGTAAGAAAAGTCCCTTCTACCTTAGCTTCTCAAGAATTTTATGTTCTTACTTACAAAGAGGCGTCTATGTTATCTAATTCATTTATCAAAACATTTATTGTAATGGGAATACATTTGCTCCCTTTTAATCTAATCCTATAGCAAATTAATTGTTCTCTGCTTAAAACCATCTTTGGATTATTTACATATAATCCTTTTAAAATACCATTGGATTTCCTTGGCTAATGGTCTATTGAGAATTTTTGCCTCTAAGTGTTTAGTATGATTAGTTTCCTTCTTACCTCCCTTGCTTCTATCCTCCCTTCCATCCTTCCTTCTTTCCTTCTATCTTTCCTTAATGGGATATGGTGAACCAAGGTCACACTTTTCTCAGGATGCTTCCAGGTAATGACTAAGCAAGACTAAAAAAGGTACAAGTGCCTGGCCATTTCTGTAGGGTCCTCTAAGGCAGCAGTCCCCAACATTTTTGGCACCAGGGACTGATTTTGTGGAAGACAATCTTTCCACGGACTGAGATGTGGGGGTGGGTTGGGTTGGCAGGATAGTTTCGGGATGATTCAAGGGCATTACATTTATTATGCACTTTATTTCTATTATTATTACATGAGCTCCACCTCAGACCACCAGGCATTAGATCCTAGAGGTTGGGGACCCCTGCTCTAATGCAGTCTTTGCTCTGGAGCTTCTTGTTAGGCTAGCAAAGACTTGGTCAGATATACCTCCTGGCCTGACAGCTTTCCCCGCCCAGTTTGGATTCTGCCTTTTCCCTTTCACAGCTGTTACTTGCCCTAAAACTGCACGCCTATTTCCAGTCAGCATCTGCTTCCCAGAGCCCCAGCTGACACACACACGCTACCTTTTCCAGCTTGATGTGAAGTCTTGTTCATTTCCTAGACTCTGGAAAAAGTTATGCACTGTAGAAATGATCAGATCCCTGAAAATTAGATGTAATTCACCAATAAAACCATCTTAGCCTGTTGAGGGTTTTTTTTTTTAGGGAAAGAACTTTGACAACAGTTCTAATTTCCTCTGTGTTTATTGGTCTATTCAAGTTTTCTATGTCCCCTTGTATAGATTTTGGTAATTTGTATTTTCTTAGAAAATTTTGTATTTAAATCTAGATTTTAAAATTTTTCATTAATGCAGATGTCCCTTCTCTGCTATCTGGAGGAGAGTTACAAATATCTAAGTGAATCCCAGGGACGGTGGAGCGTGGTGGGCTGCCGTCTATGGGGTCGCACAGAGTCGGACACGACTGAAGCGACTTAGCAGCAGCAACAGCAGCAAGTAGTCTTCTAAGACCTGGTTTATTGCTGGAACCCTGGAGGTTCCAGGGCAATGTGAGAAAGTTCTGGAACCCAACTTGGTTCCTAAGCCCTAAGGAAAAAGTAGTAGAGTGCAGACATGCTAGCACTGAAGGGGCCTTAGACGCTAGTGTACCAGTAAGGGAACAGGTCCAGACAAGGGAAATGGCTGGCCCATGCCCTCACAGCTCTGTGATAGCAAAGTCAGTGCATGTGTGTGTGTGTGTGTGTGTGTGTGTGTGTGCGTGTGTGTGTGTGTGTGTGTGTGTGTGTGTGTGCTAAGTTGCTTCAGTCATGTTCAATTCTTGGTGACCCCATGGACTGTAGCCCACCAGTCTCCTCTGTCCATGGGATTCTCCAGGCAAGAATACTGGGGTGGGTTGCCAAGTCCTCTTCCAGGGATCTTCCCAACCCAGGGATCAAACCCGAGACTCCTATGTTTCCTGCATTGCAGGCAGATTCTTTACCACTGAGCCACCTGGAAAAGCTAGCAAACTCAGTACCGCATCCCAAGTCTCCCCACTGCCAGCCCTATTTGGGGCTGCAGACAGTCTGACAATTTACTAAGAGACACTGATGGCACCCCAGAGGTACCCTAAGAATAATAGTATCTTCCTCCTTGGGGTATTGTGAGATTTAAATGGAACACTGTCTATGGAACAGTTAGCACAATGCCTGGACCCCATAGGCGCTCACTCCATAGTAAATGGACAGCAAATAAATCTGTCTTTAGTGGCACTAAATGCAAAGGGAAAGGCATATTTCTGCTTTGAGGGGTGGTGAGCACACAGGCAGGGTTTACAGCCTCCTTAGGACCTGAGACACCACGTGGCAAGAAGTGAATCCCAGGAAATCTGGATCTTGATTCAGAAAATGTCAGGATCCCGTATTTTTGACTTGAACTTGATTTTGATGTTTAGCTTCTATTTTCTGCCACTGATAGAATTCATGAGGTGGTAATAACCTTATGGTGGGCGGGACCCCTGGCTCTGAGACCACGGGCAAGTTATTTCATCTTGCAGCTTGGGCTTCCACAAAGGTGCTGGAAGACTAATATCTTCCTCCTTGGGGTATTGTGAGGTTTAAATGGAACATTGTCTGTGGAGCAGTTAGCACAGTGCCTGGACTCAGTCCATGGGAACTGCTAATACTGTTGTTACTAATACATGCACCTGTTCTGAGATTCTGAGAAGCCAGATTTGGGCTCTGGTGCTTCACTTACTATTTGTGACTTTAATCCTAACAGTTAGGTAGTAGAATTTTTTTGTATTTCACTAATAAGGAAACTAATATGCATGTCCAACCTCAAGTCTTAAGATCTGGGTCAAACACAGCTATTGTTTTCTTACAAACCTTTTCAGGTATGGTCTCAGCAAAATGATTGTTCAGCAAGTTTGTTGAAGAAAAGAAAGGTGAAAATAGTCTGGTATTCCTGGGTGAGAGTAACACCCTAAGGAACCACATTTCCCAGGAGCCCTCAAGACAATCTAGAAAATTATTCATTCTCCCAGCACTGGCAGACAAATCCAGCCAGGATGCAAGAGGGTCCACTTATAACTGACCTAAGGCGGGGCCACTCAGTAAACTTGCTAACAGCCAATGTGTGGACGAGGAGAAAGTTTTCCTCAACCCTCTTAGGGTTCACCCTGACTGGATCTGGAAATTAAATGGACAAACACAGATTAACAGGAAATTAAACTCATACAAAATTTATTGAACTTTTATGTGCACGTGGAGCCTTCACAAGAGAATGAAAACACAAAGAAGTGACCAGAGCAAGAACTTCTATGTCCTTAGACAAAGAAATAATTTGTGAAGATTTGACAAAACAAAGAGGTTGGGGCTAGGGGCAGTAAGTGGTAAAGAATTAGCTAGGAAGATAAGAGTTGATTTAACAGTGTTTGTACAGATTTCTTGGCCCTGGTTCCCTGTCTCTGGTGATGAGAATGTATTCCTTCTTCCTAGGGACCTTTCACATGGGAGTTTCATGACTTGTTTCAGGCAAGAAGTGGGCAGTGATCAGAATGACCTGCCCATTTCTACCGTTTTCTCAGACTCAGTTTAAGGTATTCAACATGTCAAAGTGCAATATTTTAGGGTAGTATGTCCTGAACCCAGGGCTTCCCAGGTAGCTCAGTGGTAAAGAATACTTGCAAAGCAGGAGATTTGGGTTCAATCCCTGGATTGGGAAGATCCCCTGGAAAAGGAAATGGCAACCCACTCCAGGGTTCTTGCCTGGGAAATCCCATGAATGGAGGAGTCTGGCAAGCTACACTCAATGGGGTGGCAAAGAGTCGGACATGACTTAGCAAATGAGAATGTATGCACATCCTGAACCCCATTATATACATATGGGAGCTTGTCAGAAATTATGATTCCAGGGATTCCTTGGTGGTTCAGTGGTTAGGACTCAGCTTCCACTGCAGGGAGCACGGGTTCCATCACTGGTCATAGAACTAAGATTCTGCATGCCTCTCAGTGCAGCCAAAAAAAAAAAAGAAATGATGATTCTTCCCCACCCCAACCCAGACCTACTGAAACTTCAGTTTGGAGGTGGGGGGCCAGCAGTGTTTTAGCAGGCTCTGCAGGTGCCTCGTTGGCACAACAAGGTTTGAGAAGGGAACAAATAAGAGCACATATGTGTGGACAGTGTCTGTTAACCTTGCCTTTCCCAAAGGGACTGCTGATCTGTGCTCAAGGTCTTTGCCAAGGAGGAAATAGGATGAAAAGAAGAAATTGCATCAAGAATGTGGGTTTTTTTTTTTTTTTTTTTGGTTATTCTCCCAGCTTTCATCCAACATTTTTTATTTTTTGCCTTCAACAGAATGCCAAAGTGAACACAATAGGTGTGGTATGTTTGGCAGCATGGAACAAATCCGAGAGGGATGTGAAATGGATTCACCCTCCACACGTGCAAGCCAGGCAGGAAAGCAGCTGGACTGGAGGACTTGGCAGGTGTGACAGGGTCTCAGAGGTGGGCTTCAGTCTGTGAAAGAAAGAAGGAAAGAAAGGAAGGAAGGAAGAGAGGAAGAAAAGAAGGAAAGAAGGGAGGCAGGAAGGGAAGGAAGAAAGAAAGAAGGCTTCATCTGCAGTACAGACATCAACCTGACTTCAGCCGCTGCCCTGTTATGTCACTTGCCATGGAAACTTGGCCAGGGGACGTGGCTTCTCTCAGCTGGGGAACAACGTGTGTGAGAGTACCTGGCACCCAGCAGGCAGTCAACAAGGTCAGAGTAACCCCAACTCGGGCTCTTGCTGTGAAGGGAGCAGTGGCCCAGGGCACAAGCCAAACCACCTTTCCACCTGGCCTCCATCATGCCAGGGGCTCCCAGGACCCCCGACTTCTGGTGTCTCCCAGAGAAGCCACAGAGTATCAGGGTTTGCTGTGACCCCTCCATCCCACTCAATGTGTCCCTATGGAAAATGTGTCCCAGCGTGGAAAACTCAGAGCTCTTGATGTGTCCACAAGCATAGACCACCTTCTCTTTCCTTTGGAGTCCCTACTTCTTACTCTCCCCACACCTCCAGCCCCTGGGTCCTTTTTACATGCTTCCCACTGCGCCTGGCCTCCAGTATGGATGGCAGGTCCTTCCCAGCCATGTTTGGTTCCATGGCTGGTAATGGGCAAGGAGAGGTAAGAGGTGGGATGGTGGGTTTGACTAGGTCTTATAAGGATCAGCTTTGTGGCGGTACATCTATAGCATTAGATGTTCAATATATTATACAAAGAGTAAACCTCCTGCCAGCATTTCTTCTCTACTTTTTTATGCTAAAGTTGTATTTGTCTCAGCTCAGTGGTAAAGAATCTGCCTGCCAAGCAGGACACATGGGTTTGATCCCTGGATCGGGAAGATTTCCCTGGAGAAGGAAATGGCAACCTTCTACAGTATTCTTGCCTGGGAAATCCCGTGGACAGAGGAGCGTGGTGAGCTACAGTCCATTGGGCCACAAAGAGTTGGACACAACTGAGTGACTAACACTTTTTTTCACTTTTAGCCTTGAGTGCATTTTGGAGGTCTCAGGAATTCCCAGACTCCAGAAAGACAGGTGTAGAGATGGGAAGAACACTTGCCTCTCCAACCCTATTATTATTGATTTTTAATTTTTATTATTTTTTAAATTTTAGGCTGCACTGGATTTTCATTGCAACATGAATGCCCTTTGTTGAGGCACATGGGCTTCTCCTGTTACTCCGAGGCATGTGGGATCTTGGTTCTCTGACCAGGATTCAACCCATGTCCCCTGCATTGGAAGGCAGATTCTTAACCACTGGACCACCAGGGAAGTCCCTTCGCATCATTATTATTGATTGATGTTTCCTAGGGCATCTTCAAAAGTGCTTGTAGAGCCTCATTCTGAAAGTTTCTCCTCTTCATCTTGCTGGAGAACATAAGCACTTTGGTCATCAGATGAGGACTGTATCATACACTCAAGAGCCAATGGGATGGCTTGTGAGGACTCTTCCCCAAACCATAGCCCTGTGCCCTCATGGTTGAAACAGTGCTTCGTGGAACCAAACAAAGCTACCCAATCCCACAGGAGGCTGCAAAATGAGCCATATATTTCCTTGACTACAACCACCTAAGTATGATTTGGGGCATCCCTGGTGGCTCAGATGGTAAAGAATCTGTCTGTGTGATGTGGGAGACCTGGATTCACTCCCTGGGTTAGGAAGATCCCCTGGAGAAGAGAGTGGCAACCACTCCAATATTCTTGCCTGGAGAATTCCATAGACAGAGGAGCCTGAGGGGCTACAGTCCATGGAGTCGCAGAGAATTGAGCAAAACTTAGCAACTGACATTTTCACTTTCACTTTTCAGAAACTCATTATGTGTTATCAGAATGTGCAATCTCAGAACTCTCAGAGCCAACTCTACTCCAGACAATTGCTTGCTGAAATAAAATTTATATTTTTAAGATAGGACAAGAAAAAAATTAAAATTTTCTGTGTGTTTGGGCCCCCTCTCCCCCTAATCTACAGTGTGTATCTGCATAACCCATTAACCAGAACTCCTTAAAAATGGGGGGCCTGATCCGACATACAAGATGCATTTTTTTTCTTTCTTCTGATGTTAGCCATGTAACTTCTTTTTTTGTTATATTTATTATTTTTATAATTTATTTATTTTTAATTGAAAGATAGTTACACTACTGTGTTGGTTTCTGCCATACATCAGTATGCATCACCCACAGGTATACATATGTCCCCTTCCTCTTGAGCTTCCCTCCCACCTCCAACCCCATCCCACTCCTCTAGGTCATCACAGCACTGGTTTACTTCTTAAAAGAAGGTTCTTTCCCAGCTCTGTAGCAGGTCATGAGCAGCAAGGTGACTTGCTGCTTGCTTTGTACCTAGCTACTTGGACTATGTATCCTTGATGAACTTTATGTAAAATAGCAATATGTCATTTTAATGTGTAATGCTTTGACTCAAAGATGTGTATGATTGTGCCTTTGACTTCTAACAAGTGGAACAGTTCTCAGAGCTTTCTGAGAATCTGCTTCCTAGGTTACAATCCTGAGTTTGGCTCAAGTAAAATTCTCTTCTTTTTTTGTCCCCTATATTTGGTAACACTGCGTGTGGCATGCGTGATCTTTGTTTCCCCACCAGGGGTCGAACCTACTCCCCCTGCAATGAAAGTACAGAGTCTTAACCACTGGACTGCCTGAGAAGTCTTTCCCTTTTTTCCTTCTTAACTTGATAGTTCATTGAATTTTCACTGACAGGCTTCCTGGAGAGAGAGATAGGGTTAGGGGCATAGAAGGTTGGAGAGGCTTTTAGCAACACAGTTTATTTTCTCCTCCTCCTGTCCAGACCCAGCTTCTCTGACTGCCCTCAGTTATGTTTTATTGACATCTTTCTTTTTTTAAAAATATCACTTATTTATTTATAGCTGGGACTCTGTTGCTTTTCTCTAGTTGCAGCAAGCAGAGGCTATTACTCTCTAGTTGCAGTGCACAGGCTTCTCATTGTGTTGACTTCTCTTGTTGTGAAGCATGGGCTTTATGGGGTGTGGGCTCAGTTGCTGTGGCGTATGGGCTTAGCTGCTCTGCCACATGTGGGATCTTCCCGGACCAGGGTTCGAACCCATGTCTCCTGCATTGGCAGGTGGATTCTTTACCACCGAGCCACCAGAAGCCCTATTTACATCTTTCTATTATAGCTCCTGCCTCTCGTCCCTCCCAGTTGAGATGGCCTCCAAACTCCATCACCAGGTTCCTCAATGCAGATGGAAAACATTCTGGAGTTTTTGCATCCGGCAGTGAATATCTCACCTTTTAACCATACTTCATCACTGACGGGGAGAACTTTCTTCCACACCTGGCCCTCTGCCCAGCGGGGTCCAGAGCCAGCGTGTGACTGGCGTGAGATGGAGTTCTGTAATGGATTAACAGGAGAGTTGCATTTAATAAAAGCCAAAGAACTTCTGAACACACATGTTGGAGGAGAAAAGAAGCAAGTTAGAGCTCAGCAACTGAGCAGACATAGAGCATGGGGTGGGTGTTGGGGAGAAGATATTTCTCTCAGGACCATAGGCACAAGGTCCTAAGGGCCAAGAAGGAATCCTTGCTAGGAGGCAATATCATTGTGCCGTGTGTTCAGTTATGTCCAGCTCTTTGTGACTCCATGGACTGTAGCCCACCAGGCTCCTCTGTCCGTGAAATTTTCCAGGCTAGAATACTGGAGTGGATTGCCATTTCCTTACTTCAGGGGATCTTCCTGACCCAGGGATCAAATCCGAGTCTCCTGCATCTCCTGCTTTGGCAGATAGATTCTTTACCACTGCACCAATAGTAATAATTCATTCTTCGAATAGGCACTGTTCTAGACACTGAGCCTATAAAAATGAGCACCAAAGATGGATGAATATAAGGCAAGGATGTTTTTTCTATGATTCCCCAGAAAAGACTAACTCCAAGGAGTCTTACTTTGGAGTCCTTGCTTGTATGCTGCCTTCCTTCCTTCCTACCCCTTCCTTCATTCCCTCTTCCTTCCCTCTTTTTTTTCTCCCTCCCTCCCTCCTTTCTTTCTTCCTTCCTCTGCTTAAGTGATGACAACTGTCTGGAGAGACTGCTTTAGCCTGAAATGACCTCAACCAGTGATAGTTTGTCTGCTTATAAAGGTATTCTGATGACACTGGTGAAAAAAAATAGGCAAAAAACTTTAAACACAAATAGAGTGAGTCTCCCTGGGGATAAGACCTCACCACAAAAAGAGTGGTGTGTTTTCATAAACAAGATTTTTAAAGGTCATTTAAAAATACGAGCTCTGAAGATGACAGCTATATATATACCTACTGGGTAAATGCAGGAGAAAAACCGTCCTAATGTTATGTGGGTGGGTAATTGTTGTTTGGGGTGAGACTTCCAATGTTAGTATCACATGTGTGTTCAGAAAGTACCACCTCTCAAGCAATTTAGATGATGTGAAAATGAGATGTAGAAAACTGAGTCGGAGGCTCAGAAAATGCTCCTTGAGTGGCTGTTAGTTTCCTGCAGCCAGTCAAGTCCTGTTCGCTTTCCAGCTCTCAGACCTCAGGTCTCAGGGGAGGGAAGGTCAATGTCATCTTAGCTCCTCAATGCTGCTTCCAAACCATTCTCCCTCCTTCCTTCCTGAAAAACCACCCAGTTAAATCGCCCTTTGAATCTCATCAAACTTCACTACTGACCCCTCTGCTTGTTGCCAGCACGTGCTGACCCCAGGCTCCATGAGGGTTTTGAGTTCACACTCACTTTCTCCAGCACGACTTTTCTTTACTTTCTTTTTTGTTTTTGGCTGTGCCAGGTCTAAGTTGCAGCATGCAGGATCTTTAGATATAGCATGTGGGATCTAGTTCCCTGACCAGGGATCAAACCCCAGGCCCCTGCTTTGGGAATTTTAACCACTGGCCTGCCTGCTAAGTTGCTTCCGTCATGTCCAGCTGCTTGTGATCCTATGGATTGTAACCCACCAGGCTCTGCTCTCCATGGGATTCCCTAGGCAAGAATACTGGAGTGTGTTGCCATGACCTCCCTCCCGGGGATCTTCCTGACTCAGGGATCATACCTGTGTCTCTTATGTCTCCTGCATTGGCAGGTGGGCTCTTTACCATGAGTGCCACCTGGAAAGCCCCTGAACCACTGGACCACCAGGGAAGTTCCATCTCCAGCACTACTTTTATTTATCTCATGATGATTTCAACACTCACATAGAAGATCCTCTCCACATCCCAGTGACTTTGTCTGTCTGGGTTGATGTAATAGAGGACCACAGACTGAGTGGCTTATAAACAACAAAAATTTATTTCTCACATTTCTGGACACTGGAAAGTCAAACCATCCAGCCACACACAGATGATAGCCCACTTCCTGGCTCCTAGAACCAGGCCATCTTTCTGTTGTGTCCTCATCTCGTGGAAGGTGCAAGGGAATGCTCTGGGTCTTCTTTACAAGGACACTAATCCCACGCATGATGGCTCCACTCGCATGACTTAATCACCTCCCCAAAGCCCACCTCCTAACACCATCACCTTGGGGACTAGGTTTCTACGTGAGAATTTAAGGGAGAGCTTCCCTGGTGGTCCAGTGGTAAAGAATCCACCTTTCAGTGTTAGGGGACTAGAGTTCAATACCTGGTCCTGGAAGATTCCACATGCCTCGGGGCAACTAAACCCGTGGGCCACTACTACTGAAGCCCAAGCGCCTAGAGCTCGTGCTCCACAGCAAGGGAAGTCATTACAATGAGCAGCTCAGGCACCACAAGTAGAGAGGAGACCCCACTGGCTGCAACTGGAGAAGGCCCACGCGCATCAACAAAGACCCAGGGCAGTTGCAAATAAATTTAAAAAGTAAATAAATCTTAAAGAAAAGAATTGAAGGGACACAAGCATGCAGTGTCCTTTCAGGTCATGACCTACTCTCCACTCCTGACCGTGACACCTCCAACCCTAGCACTCCCTCCTACCTTCATACCCTGGAACCTGTCACCCCCACTGACTACAGCTCTTCCTTATCTTCATTGCTGGTGGCCCACTCTCCAGCCACCACACACCGTCTTTCCAGCTCACTCCTCTTAGATTCCAGTAACCTCTTCTTCCAGTTGAGACCTACAGTCTCTGACTCAACCATGTTTTCATTGATAACTATCCCCTTCCTTGCCTCTTTCCCCTTCTGACCCAACACAGAATTCACAGCTCATCATTACAGAATTTCCCGTCCACACCCACATCCTCTGTTGTATGTGCCTGGCAGAATCTGAGCACAGCTGGCCTATTCAGTGACAAGATGGAGAAACAAAACAACACAGAGGTCTCTCTCTTTATCTCTCATCCCACTTCCCACTATTTCCTTTCTCTGCTCCCCCTAAGACAATTATCCATTTACTATCGCCAATTCCTCTTCTCCCCTCCTGCTGGAATTCTAACGTTACTGGCTTTGCTGCCTCACTTCCCTGAAACAGCTTGTGTCAAGACCTCTGAGGACCTTCTGTTGCCAAATCTAATGGGTGATTCTCTGACCTCATCTTGTTTGACCTTTTGATGGAGCAGCTCACCCGACCCTCCTGACACACTCCTGGTGTGGACATGCACTCTCCCCCACCGGATTTTCTTCAACCTCATTGGCCAATTCTTCACATCTCTCTGACCCTAAACACTGGGACACACCAGGATTCAGCCCTTGGCCTTTCCCTCTACCACTCCATACTGCCTCATCCAGTTCTCAGGGACTGAATGACTCCTAGAGTTAGATCTCCAGCCTAAACCTCTCCCCTGAATTGCAAACTTCTATCTCCAACTTACAACATGACCTCTCTACTTGAACGTCGAATGGACATTCCAGACTGACCATCTTCTATCCCTCCAAAGTGTTTCTCCTGACCTTCTTCATCCTTGAAAAGGACAATTCCAGTTGCTCAGGTGAAACAACCCTTGGAAGTTATCCTTGATTCCTCTCTTCCTCTCATGTCCTGCATACAATAATTACTAAATCATGTTGGCTTACCTTCAAAATACATCAGAACCCAGTGCTCCTTTTCACTGCTTCCAACATGGTCCAAGCCATGACCATTTCTCACCTGAATTATCGCTGGAGCCTCCTACCTTGTCTCCCTGTCCCTGCCCTCATCTTTACCATCCATTCAAATAACTAAAGAAAACCTTTTAAAGTTCAAGTGAGATCAAATTACTCCTTTGCTCAAAACCCTCCTGTGGCTTCTCATCTCGTATGAAACCAAAGCCCAATTTCTGGGACTTCCCTGGCCATCCAGTGGTTAAAACTCCTCAATCCCAATGGAGAGGGTGTGGGTTCAATCTCCGGTTGGGAAACTAAGGTCCCACATGCCACTCAGCACCACCCCCTAAAAAAGCCCAAGTCCTTACAATGGCCCACAGGCCTTATATTATCTGGTCTCCACCAAGCCACTGACCTCATCTCTTCCTTCCTACCCACATCACTCTGCTTCAGCTTCACTGGCCCCTGTTGGATACACTGAGCACATTCTTGTCTTAGGATATTTTTATTTTCCTGCTCCTTCTTCCTAGGACAGTTTCTCCCAGATTGTCACACGCTCCTTTACTTTTGATGTCACCTTATCGAAGAGGACTTCTCTGATTGCTCTTTATCAAGAAGTGTCAAGCCTACCCCTGCCCCTGTCTCCCTGTCCCCTTCAAGTCTTGCTTTACTCTTTCTTCTCAGGGTGGCGGCTCCCAGACACTAGACAGAGAGAGAACAGGGAAGGGCAGGGACCTTGATGTTCTGTCAGCGATGCTGGAAAAAAGCCAAACCCTGGCACTTCTCCAGCCTCACCTCATGTCTTATGTTTCAAGCCGCACAGCTTCCCTGCACATCTCCAGGTGACTTCTTGCTCAGATATCCTCGTCACTCTCTTCCCAAACACCTGGAGCGTGGGGAAGGTCAAAAGGAGAGAAGACACCAGCCCATATGTCCTACCAGCCTCCCAGAATCCTTCTCACTGAAATCTATCTTGGCTGAGCCATGCGTTCGCCACAAGGAAGGACCCTGAGTCAGAATGACTAGCCAGAGACAACCCAGAAACTAACCCCATTACTGTAAGACTGAGACTGTGAGCCACATGGCAGATGTAGTCTTTCTGGGTTCCTTTACCCTGCTGTTCTCAGCCTGGGCGCTTCTTCCCGATAAAGTCTCTCCTTTTGTCAGCACACATGTCTCCTCAAACAATTCATTTCTGAGTGTTAGACAAGAGCCTGCTCTTGGGCCCTGGGAGAGGGTCCCACCATCCTGCAATACCACACTGTTTTGCACACCTTCTCCTAGCATTTGTTGATGGTGAGGACCAGTCTGTCTTTCTCCTCTGGTCTGTCTGCCAGCTCCTTAAAGACGCCAAGGTGTCTCATCACTCACTTCCACCTCTGATCCCCAGTCCTTCACACTAGGTTGGTCCTCAGTATCCATTAGTTTTCCTAAGAATGGCTGACTCACAAATCTCACCGTTCACATAGTTCTGGGGTTAGGTGGGACAAGAGATGCTTCTAGAGCAATTGTCAGCAACGGGGAACTAATTGCCACCACTTACTGGGAGGGACTTTCTATGTGGAATATTTTATTTGCATTTCACAAGAATCCCTTGAGGGAATTCCCTAGCAGTCCAGTGGTTAAGATTTGGTCTTTCAGTGAAAAGTGTACAGGCTCAATCCTGGCCAGGGAGATAAGATCCTACATGCCTCATGGCCAAAAAACATAGAGCATAAACAGAAGAAGTACTGTAATAAATTCAATAAAGATTTTGAAAAAGGAAAAAAAATTCCCTTGTGAGTGAAACGTAACCATCACCATTTACAGATATGAACACTGAGATGGTGAACACATGTCACCGGCCTCGCCTTCTGGGGTAGCCCACTCCTCTGAGGGTAAACCTCCCTGTGAGAGCTCTCCCAGGATCTCTCATTTAATTTAACCCTACATTTACTCTAGGAGGAAGAGGCTGGAGTTCTCACTTCATAGAAGAGGTAAAACCAAGACTTTCCTACAGGCAAATGTGTGAGCATGCTTAGTCACTCACTCACTCTTTGCAACCCCATGGACTGTAGGACTGCAACTCCTCTGTCCATGGAATTCTCCAGGCAAGGATACTGGAGTGGGTAGTCACGCCATTCTCCAGGGGATCTTCCCAACCCAGGGATCAGACCTGGTCTCCCGCATTGCAGGCAGATTCTTTTCTGTCTGAGCCACAAGAGAAGCCACCAACTTTGGAGTAATTTGTTGTGCAGGCAGAGCTGGGACTAGGGTAAAGCAGGTGAGGAACCCAACTCTGAAAACAAATGCCTCCTAACTCTGTGCCCTGGCTTCCTCATTTGCCTCACCTTAGTCCCAATTCTGTGTCTGTGTTTAGTTGCTATGTCATGCCTGACTCTTTGCAACTCCATGGACTGAAGCCATCCAGGCTCCTCTGTTCATGAAAATTTTTTTTCCATTTATTTTTATTAGTTGGAGGTTAATTCCATGAGATTTTTGAGGCAAGAATACTGGAGTGGGTTTCCTACTCCAGGTGATCATCCCAATTCAGGGATCAAACTTGCATCTCTTGCATTTCCTGCTTGTCGGGCAGGTTTCTTACCACTGCGCCACCTTAAGGCAAATCCAGGATTTTAAACACCATCCTCTCGGACTAGGATTCAGATGGAAGAACCGGATGAGAGGAAAGCAAAGCCTACAGTCATGGGGGGACCACCACCTAGAGGAGCTGCCACAGCTCAGACAAGAAGGAAGTTGATATTCCTGGAGTCTAGGATCTTCCTGTCCCTCAGCCCTCAGGGACACCCAGCTTGAGCCTTCTGTCACCCTTCCAAGAGGTATTAAATATATATCTTAAATGTGGGGCATGCTGGGAAAGATGTCTTGGGCTTAAAATGTCAACAGTTGGATCTACACAGAGCTGACTTGTTGGGACGGGTCAACCAAGGAGCATGACAGGACACTGAGCAAAAGCTTCTGGGGTAAATTTCTGGCTCCTGGTGAGTGCCAGCAGCTCTTCCCAGAAGCCTCACCTCCCCAGGTGTGCGTCCCAAACACAGGAAGCTACAGCAGAAACCGGGTTTCTTACAACCTGTGCTGAATGCAAATAAATTTCAATTGTGTGGAAATGCAGCAGCTTGACTCCTTAGTTTAAGAAATATTTTTAAAAAGAAAAACAAAACTGTAGCACTTCCTAGAAATGTTCAAGATGCAAAAAGAAAGCATGAAAATGTGCTGGGTGTACTAGAAAGGAAGTATCACTCTGTCCCCAACGCCTAGATAGTCCCACCTTCCAAAGAAGGAGGTCCAACTCAAAGACGTAATGGAGGCCAGTGGCTCAGAAATGCCAGCAACAGTGACTGACACCCCTTAACTTAACACTGCTTTTCTACAGCACCCCAGTCCCTCTGGAGGTCTGGCTCAGACACAACAATGATCAGGGTCTCCATATTAAAAAACAAAAAACATTACATGTAGGACACGTAAGACAAATGATTTCAGATTTGCAATTAAATGTACAGAGGTATTGTAGGGCTTCCCTGGTGGCTCAGTGATAAAGAATCCTCCAGGAGAGCATGGGGACCATACTTCAGACTTGTCCCACCTGAGAAGAGAGGGATGGGGAAGATGTCCTCCCATGTCCCTTGACTTCTGGTGAACCCCAGGACAAAGCCCTGAATGGGGGTGACTGCCTGCACATGGATGTTCCTGGCAAGTGTGGGGAGGGTCCCAGCAGGGCCTCCTCCACTGGCCTTCCTCATCCAGACAACCAGCCCTAGGCAACAGAGCAAAACCCCAACAACTTGCTCCTCCAGAAATGTAGACCTGAGCCAAAGTTGACCAGGGGAAGTGGTGCAGCCTGGTGGGGTAGACATGGGCTCTGGAGTCAGCCAAACCTGGGGACGACTCCTGCCTGAGTTGTGTGACTTCTGGCGAGTTACTGAAATTCCCAGCATCCTCCTAGTAACCTAATGGCCACAGTTTCTGCCCACAGGGTACTAGGGGGAATCCCCTGAGGCTTTCTCATCCAGAAATTTCTCTAACACTCAACTAAGTCAGCATCTTTTGCCCCCACATCCAACTCTTCTGTGCAGCTCTGCACACAACTCACTTCACACACATGGAAAACACAAACTGCCTAGACCCCTTCTACTTGAGAAGATCTGGGAGGACAGTCCTGAGCTTCCACAGGGAACATAGAGAGAGACAAGCAGTGTCTAGGTATAATATCAGGCCCCGGGCTCCAACAGAGAAAAGATGGCAGCCCACTGCGGGCTGAAAGAGGACTTTAGAACTTCTTTTTATCCTCATTTGTTGTTGTTTAGTTGCTCAGTCATGTCCGACTCTTTCGCGACCCTATGGACTGTATAGTCCACCAGACTCCTCTGTCCATGGAATGCTCCAGACAAGAATTCTCCAGACGGGAGTAGGTTGCTATTTCCTTCTCCAGGCAATCTTCCTGACCCAGGGATCAAACCCACATCTCCTGCACTGGCAGGTGGGTTCTTTACCCCTGAGCCACCAGGGAAGCCCATTTTCATTTTCGGTTATACTCCTTTTATTTTTAAATTTCTGGCTGCTTCACACAGCTTTTGGGATCTTAGTTCCCCAAGCAGGAATCAAACCCAGGCCCCCAGCAGTGAAAGACCAGAATCCTAACCACTGAACCACCAGGGAATTTCCCAGTTACCCTTTTAAAAGTTGGTTTTGCTTTTGTTTCATAACAACCATAATAGAATTGTGCAAGTGCATAATTTATGCATAAATAAGATACAGATCTTAGGGTGTGTGCTCAAAAATATCTTATTAGTGTGTGATCCAATAAGTTTGGAGAGACTTGGAATAGATCTTTCTTTCTTGGCCTGGATAACATACATCTGGCCTCTTTCCTCTCTGGACTCTCAAAACACCCCACCCTGCCTTTAGTCTCATGCTCTCTTCATAGAGCTACCTCTTGTTGCAGTTCAGTTCCTAACCTCTCAGGGTTTATAAAGAAAAGTGTAACTTGTGGGGACTTCCTTGGTGGTCCAGTGGCTGAGACTCCGCACTCTCAATGCAGGTGGCCTGGGTATGATTCCTGGTCAGGGAACTAGATCCCACTGTATCCCTCACACCACAACTAAGACCTGTTACGAAACAAATAAATAGACACACATGTTTTTTAAGTGTGAGACTTCCCTGGTGGTCCAGTGGTTGAGATTTGCCAGCCAGTGCAGGGGATGGGGGTTCAATCCCTGATCCTGGAGGATCCCATATGCCTTGGGGCAACCAAGTTCAAGAGGTGCAGCTACTGAGCCCGCTTGCCCTAGAGCCCATGCTCGGCAACAAGAGAAACCACCATAATGAGAAGCCCGCCCACCGCCACTAGAGAGTAGCCCGCACTCACTATAACTAGTGAAAGCCCACTGGCAGCAACAAAGACCCAGCATAGCCAGAAATTAAAAATAAATTTTTTTAATTGGAAAAAAAAGTGTAACTTGTTACTTGTATGATCAACACAGGAGGCCCGATCTCGCCCCTTCCCTTAGATCTCCTTTTCTAGGCCCTTTTGCCAACCCCATTATCACATTTCACTCCCATTGTTTCCCTCATCAGAAACTATCTGGGTCTTCCTGTCCATGACCACAGACCAAGCCCAGTTTCCGAGATCAGTTTCCAGGAGCCCACCCGCTTCCTGAGTCATCTCCCATGGTTCCTGTTCCCTGACTAGTGCTCCAGCCGGACCATGCCTTTGCATTCCCCGGAGCAGACCCTGAGTTTCCACCTCTGCTCCTTCTCTGGAGTTGCCTCGCCCCAGCCCTATAGGTCTAAAATCCCATCTGACTGCGAGTCCCAAAGCAGTGACTGCATCTACCTTGATGCTTCCCTGGAGCCTCCAGCCTCCAGCAAACATCCCCCAGTGCCCCCCAGAAACTACCTGCATGGTCCCAGCAAGACATCCCAGGTGCTGCTTTGGTCAGGACTGGCTGCATGTTTTGTGGGCTCAGAGTGTGTGTGTGTGTGTGTGTGCGTGTGTGTGTGTGTGTGTGTGCGTGTGCAAGTACTCAGTTGTGTCCGACTCTTTGCGACACTATGTACTATAGCCCACCAGGCTCCTCTGTCCATGGGATTTCCCAGGCAAGAATACTGGATTGAGTTGCTATTTCCTCTTCCAGGGGATCTTCCCAGCCCAGGAATTGAACCGGCATGTTGTGTCTCCTGCATTGGCAGGCAGATTTTTTTACCACTGTGCCACATGGGAAGCCCTGTGAGCTCAGTACAAAAGGAAAATATAGCAGCCCCTGTTCAAAAAAAAAAAAGAAAAAGTATCGTTAAAAGTACTAAAATATAAAGTTTTTCTTCTCTGCTGAAAGCTCTTTCTTGACCTGTCATGGTTTTATTTTTTTTTTTTAAAAATTGGAGTGTAATTGCTTTACAATATATGCAGTAAAGTGAATCAGCTGTATGTTAACATACATCCCCTCTTTTTTTTTATTTCCTTCACAATCTGGTCATCACAAAGGCATTAAGTAGAGTTCCCTGTGCTATGCAGTAGGTTCTCATTAGTTATCTATTTTATACATAGTATCAGTAGCGTTAGAGGATGAGATGGCTGGATGGCATCACCAATGCAACGGGCTTGATGAACTTGGGCAAACTTTGGAAGATGGTGAGGGACAGGAAGGCCTGGCATGCTGCAGTCCATGGGGTCACAAAGGGTCAGACATGACTGTGCAACTGAACATCAATAGTGTATATATCTTGGGCTTCCCTGGTGGCTCAGTGGTAAAGAATTTACCTGACAATGCAGGAGACAAGGGTTTGACCCTGATCCAGGAAGATCTCACGTGTGTCAGAGCAACTAAGCCAGTACGTCACAACTACTGAGCCTGTGCTCTAGAGCCTGCAAACCGCAACTACTAAAGCCCATGCTTAGAGCCCGTGCTCTGCAACAAGAGAAGCCACACAGTGAGAAGCCTGTGCACCACAACCAGAGAGTCGCCCTCGCTTGTTATAACTAGAGAAAGTCCGGGCAGCAACAAAGACCCAATGCAGCAATAAATAAATAATTTTTAAAAATTGTGCATATATGTCAATCCCAATTCATCCCATCCCTGCCTTCCCCCCTTGGTATCTATACGCTTGTTTTCTACGTCTGTGTCTCTATTTCTGCTTTGCAAATAAGATCATCTACATATCATGGTGTTTTTGTTTTCTGTTTAGTGTTATTGATCCCTCAGGCTTGGGGATATTGATGGCAGATGCTCACAGGCATCCAGCCAACCTTCTCTCCTCAACTGGGTGCTCACACATCACTGGTTGTCTGACTCCCCTCCCACCATAGCTGCTTGATCAGCATGGAGAGCCATGCATCTGCCTTCCTGCGGGCCTGTGCTCCGACCCCTGGCAGACAGGTGATCCTAAGGGGGATGTGCGAGGTACATGGATCAGGGGAGAGCAAGAGCCCTGCCTGAGCTGAGTGGCCCATGATGAGCGCAGGAGAGAGATGGCCGCCCCCATCCCCTATCCTGAGACACAGCAGGACCCATATGCCCAGAACCCTCCACCAGGGCCGAGAGGGGCAGTGGTTTCTGGGCAGAGGTAAGAAAGGGAGTTGGGAGAGCTTAGGACACAGGTAGTTGGAGGAGTGGGCAGCCAAAACCACATCTTAGGGAGGAGGAGGTGTGGTGTGTGAGACAAGGCTCCAAGCCACTGGGACATGCTTCACTGTCTCACTGGACTTCACTTACAAAACAGAAACTCAAAGGGACTTCTCTGGTGGTCCAGTGGTTAAGACTGCCCACCACTGCAGGGGATGAAGGTTCAATCCCTGGTCCAGGAACAATGCCACAAGGCAACTAAGCCTGCATGCCATAACTAGAGAGAAGCCCATGGGCCACAACTAAGACACTATGCAGCCAAAAATAAATTTAAAATTTTTTTAAAAAGCAGAGGGCCCAAGCCCAATCCCTGCTCAGAGAACCAAGATCCCACACACCATGGGGCACAGCCACAAAATTTTTTAAAATTAAAAAAAGAACTCAAAGATAAAATTATTAAAAACTTCATGTACCCTTATGTTCATTACAGTATTATTCACAATAGACAAGATGTGAAAACAACCTAAGAGTCCATCAACAGATGAATAAAGAAAATGTGGTCTCTGTCTATCTACCCCTATCTATCTATAGATAGATACATGATGGAATATTAGTCATAAAAAGAATGAAATCCTGCCATTTGCAACAGCATGGATGAACCTTGAGGGCATTATGCCAAGTGAAATGAGTTAGATAGGGAAAGGCAAATACTGTATGAACTCACTAACACGTAGATTCCAAAGCAAAAAAAAAAAACCCACAAAACTGAGCTCACACATACAGAGAACAGACTGGCCAGAGGTGGGACAGTGCGGGAGTGGAGTGGGAACGTGGGTGGGAGGAATGAGTAAAGTTAAACTTTCAGCTATAAAATAAATAAGCCATGGGAATGTACAGCATAGTCACTGTAGTTAATAATACTGTATTACATATTTGAAAGTTGATAAAGGTCTTAAGATTCTCATCTCAAGAAAAAAAACTAGTAACAAAGAACAATGATGTTAACTAGACTTAGCGTGGTGAACATTCTGCAATATATACAAATATAGAATCATTATGAAACTAACATGCATCACCTGAAACTAACATAATGTTATATGTCAATTATATCTCAACTTAAAAAGAAATTTGAAACTTCAAGACAATGTACAGCAGAGCACTAAACCCCCAATACAGGACCCTTCTGACCATGGGGCCCTGTTTTAGGATATGATTATTAATACATATTATGTGTATCAAACTTCCTCTGCAAAGTCAGTGTTTCCTCAAGTGCTGTTCACACCGTGGCTGACACACAAGATACCTTAAGGTGATATGTGAGCTGGTATTTTAGGGACTTCCCTGGCTGTTCGATGGTTAAGGGGGTGCAGGTTCCATCCCAGGTTGGGGAGCACGATCCTGCATGCTGTACAGCCACTTTTTATAGTTTTCATTTATTGTAATGGGTATTAGAAAAATTATGACTATCACATTCAGTGTATAATTTCGCAGCGATACTGCCTTGGTTCAGGCTGCTATAGGGAAAAAAACCACCATAAACAAAGTGGCTTACCAACAACAGAAATTTATTTAAGATATTTGTTTTTACTATTTCTTTGTTTGGTTGCTCCAGGTCTTGGTTGCAGCATGCAGGATCTTTGATCCTTGCTGTGGCACGTGGGATCTCATTCCCTGACCAGGGATTGAACCTCTGCCCCTGGCATTAGGAGGCCAGAGTCTTAGCCACTGGACCACCAGGGAAATCCCTAGACTGTGAATTCCTTACAGTCATACATGGCTTGTCTACACATCTCCTCCACTAGCTCCATCAGCCTCCCCCAGCCCTTCCTTTAGGGACAGCCAATGCTAAATAAATGAATAAGCCTATCAATCAGTGGAAAGTTGGACACTCAGAGGTGAAACCTCTCCTTTGAAATTTTCATTTGCAGAACTTCCTCTGATTAATCAACGTACATAGTATTCATCTACACATTTTAGAAAAAAATTGCCAAAGAAATTAATTCCTTTAAAATATACAGAGCTTGTTTTGGGGTAACCTGCCTGTCTCCCTTTTTTGGGTCCTCTCTGTGACCACCAAATTAAAAAACTTGCCTGGTGACAATCATAGCATAATGCAAAGTGCCATGGGCTCCCAGTTAGCCTGGAGGCTGTGTCCTGTGCGTGTTCGGAGATGATGCTTTGTGATGTGTATTTCCCCAGGTGGGTGGGTTAGCTTGTACAGCTCTCAGGACTAGAAACTGTCAGTTGATATCCTTGGGAGGGGGCTTCCCAAGTGGCTCAGTGGGTAAAGAATCCGCCTGCAATGCAGAAGACAGGTTCGATCCCTAGGTTGGGAAGATCCCCTGGAGGAGGGCATGGCAACCCACCCCAGTATCCTTGCCTGGAGAATCTCATGGACAGAGGAGACTGGCGGGCTATATAGTACATAGGGTTGCAAAGAGTCAGACACAACTGAAGCAACTAGCCATGCATGTACCCTTGGGAGGTCCTCAATGAAGAAATGGCCAAAGCTTTATCACCAAAAAGTTGTCAGCCCTTAGAGAAATGATCTCCAGCTTCACCTTTCAACCAAATCTCACCTTGTCAAACAGCAGAGTCACACATTTTTTAAAAGGACCAAGGCTGAAATGTCACCCATGACAAATATTTTGGAAGCAAGGTTTTTGAAAATGGAGAAAAATGAGAAACACATTCTTACTGGTTATAGATCAAAGCCACCACCTACAGCTTCACTGTTCTTTGCCAGGTGGCCTTTTTAAAAAAAATTATTATTAATATATGTTCATATGGGTAATTTTCTGTTGATTTTTAATCAATGACAGAAAGGACATTCCTGGCATGCTGTTTTCAATCTCCTGGAACATATCACTAGTATTCTCTTTATTTTTTTAGGAAAAACTTTATTTTGAAGTTTCAAGGTAAGCATCTTGAGTGAACTGGCACATTTAAGAGCTTACTCATCACATAAAAGAGATGGATTAACAGGACTTCCCTGGTGGTCCAGTGGCTAAGACTCCATGCTCCCAATGCAGGGGGCCTGGGTTTGATGCCTGGTCAGGGAACTAGATTCAACATGCAGCAACTAAGGATCCAGCATGTCTCAACTAAAAAGAACCCACATGCTGCAACTAAGACCTGACACAGCTAGAGAAATAAATACTTTTAAAAAGAGAGAGAGATGGATTTACACGATCATTGTGAAAATTCAAACATTACTGATATGGGTGACTTAGAAAATGAAACTGCCCCCACAATTATGCTTTCTAGGTATAATCAGTGTTTCTAGTCATTGATACATTCTTCCAGATTTGTCTGTGCTTGTGTGTACATACAGTTCATAAAGATCTACCATGTGAGAGGACGTTTTGAAATGATTCCCTAGTAGTCCAGTGGTTGGGACTCTGAGCTTCCACAGCAGGGGCATGGGTTCAATCCTGGTTAGGGAACTATTAATAGAATCCCTCATGCTGTGAGCCATGGCCAAATAAATAAATAATTAAATAAAATGATTCATCAGATTCGTATTTTTGTCAGACTCAGTAGAATGCTGTAATTCTGAGAGTCTGCTAAATCTGACATTTTCCTTATCACCACAGGGCAGAAAAGTTGATTTTCACGAATTCCTAGGAAATGGCCACCTCTTCTCTGAGACCATCCCATGCTCACTGCCCACAACCCACAGCCTGTCTGCCTACCCCAGCTGTGGGCTCTGCTGTTGATCCCCCCCGGGCCTGACCGGGCCCACCCACCTGGCCTAAAAGGTGAGCCTCAGCATGCATGCTGTTGCTTCAGTCTTGTCCGACTCTTTGTGACCCTGTGGACCATAGCCCACCAGGCTCCTCTGTCCATGGGATTCTCCAGGCAAGAGTACTGGAGTGAGTTGCCATGCCCTCCTTCAGGGGATCTTCCTGACCCAGGGATCAAGCCTGCACCTCTTATGTCTCCTGCATTGGCAGGTGGGCTCTTTACCACTAGCACCACATGGGAAGCCTCTTTAAGGTGAGCCCAGGCAGATCCAGTTTATCCACTGACCCCTATCCTCACAGGAAAACTTTGCATCCTAGGGAAGAAAATTAATTTGCTCCAAAGTATACAAAAAAAAAAAAAAAAAAACCCTGTATAATCAAAATGAATACAAGTTTAATTAAATGCCTACAAAGCGAACCATTATGTCAGCTACATTAACTGGTAAATTTAGTATTTATAATAATTTCATTACATTTGAAAAATGAAAGTAGCATTTTCTCCTCTGCAACAGTGTGTGGAGATCACCAAGAAATAATATGTGCTGTTCATATCCTACTATTTTAAAAAGCAAAATTATTAAAGCCAGTTAAAAACACTTTGCAATTAAAAATATATACAACATATATGTGAGTATGTTATATGTATACATATGCATACATCTATCATAGTCACTGTGGGTTGTATTTAACATGTTTGATACATTATTTTTCAAATTTATTTAATTTTGGCTGTGCTGGGTCTTTTTTGGTGTGTGGAGCTTTTCTCTAGTTGCGGTGCACAGGCTTCCCATTGGGGTGGCTTCTCTCATTGCAGAGCATGGGTTCCAGGGCACTCTGGCTTCACTAGTTTTTGCACAGGGGCTCAGTTGTTGTGGCTCCTGGGCTCTAGAGCACAGATTCAATAGTTGTGATGCACAGGCTTAGTTGCTCTGCAGCATGCAGGATCCTCCTGGAGCAGGGATGTAACCCACATCTCTTGCATTGGCAGGTGGGTTCTTTACCACTGAGCCACCAAGGCAGCCCTTGATATGTTATTGAATGTAAGCTTTAAATGTAAGCACAGGGCCCAGAGATCACCCAGGTCTTCATGAGGCGCAGACCACCCGCAAGGAGCCTTGTGCTCAGTCAGCATCTCTTTCTGCAGGCGAGAGAGAGGAAGTTCTTCTTGAATCATCTCTAAAAATAGTCCCTATCATGTGGGGCAGGATATTAATGGTCTGGGAATCAGGAAATTCAGAGGCAGAGTTTAGAAAACTGGCAAAAATGGAATCCCACAGCCTAAAACGGGGTCCTCAAGTCTCCACTGGCCTTGAAAAATGTCAAGTTCTTTCATTGGAGCCAGTGCCTTTATTGGCCTAGATCCCCACTGAACTTAAATGAAAATTAAGAAGAAAATTGCTCTTTTATTGTCTTTTTAAAAATTCTAACGCAACATGTGTCATAAAGAGCATACTTTTTTTTTTTTTGGTTGCACTAGGTCTTGGTGTGGCACATGGAGTCTTTATTGACGCATGAAGGATCTTTAGTTGAGGCATGTGGGCTCTAGTTCCCTGACCAGGGATCAAACCCTGGGCCCCCAGCATTGGGAGCATGGAGTCTTAGCCACTGAACCACCAGGAAAGTGCTAAAAGCACACATCAAGAGTATGGCCAAATGATTTATTACCTAGATGGTAGATAGATTAGACAGATAGACAGATGATAGATCCCGCTCCCCAGGTTTGCACCATCCAGACCACCACCGACTATTTCAGAAGTCTCCCTCTGCTCCCTCCCAGGTCAAATCCTTCTATCCAAGGTAACCTCCATTCAGATTCCATCATAGATTAGTTTTGCCTGTTCCTGAACTTCATATAAATGGGGATGTCTTGCTCAACATGACATCTATGAGATTTGTCTCTCTGTCTGAGACTGAGTATAGGCCTTTCGGGTGTTCAGAGTCATAGGTTTGCGTGTACCCCGACACACCTATTACCGCCTGTCCCACAGTCCCTTCCGAGACCATGCAAAAATCTCTCACCTTCCTCCTCCCTGTATAAATGAACAAACAAAAGTCCATTTTTTACAAGGTAAATGTAATTTTTTTCCTAAGTACAAAAATTATGCATTCTGGTTTTAAAAAGAAAGAAATTCTAGCCTTGAGAATCTTGCATGGCTTAATAGATCCGCTGGCCAGTGGCCTTTGACCTGTGTAGCCTGGCTCTGAAAAAACAGCTGGGTCAGTCACATTCTGCATCTCAGGAATGTGACCTCTCGAACTCAGGGGGAAGTTGCATTTGCCAGTGATGCTGGTCCCACCTGGACTGTGTGTGGTGCCATTTGGACCCCCCTCCAGGACCAAGGGGCCTATTTCCCCAGGTGCCACGCTTCTTGTTCCCAATTCAGGACAGCTCTCAGAGGCCAGCCCAGGAGAATAAAATCTGTCACTGCTTCCACTTTTTCCCCTTCTACTTGCCATGAAGTGATGAGACCGGAGGCCATGATCTTAGTTTTTTGAATATTGAGTTTCAAGACAGCTTTTTCACTCTCCTCTTTCACCTTCATCAAGAGGCCCCATGCCCCAAGATTCTCTAGACTTTCCCACGTCTTCACCTTTGCTTCTACCCACTCTACCTGCTGAGGTCCAACTCTTTTACCAGCCCTTCTCCAAACCCTTCTGAGAATCCCCAGGCCAATGTCGCAGTATTTTCTTTGTATAATGACGATAGCATTTGCCATTAGCTGCCTTGTGCTAAGCCTTAACTAGGTGAACTAGCTACAAAAATATCTCTTCGGTTTTAAAAAAAAAAAAGTGAGTGGCATGTCCTCAAGGCTTGGTAACTTGTAAAATGCCTCTCATTCCTCCAACTTGGAGAAACTTATCATTTTTCTATAGATGAGTCAGTAGAGGGGAGAGTTAATTGATTGGCTTAGATTTGGAGAAAATGCAGAGAAATGATTTGTGTCACCTGGCAGTCCCTCTCCTGGGATGAGCAAGCCTAAATGGAGACCCCACACAGTGCCGTCCCAGGAAAGCCCTCCAACATCCCCCCACTTTCCCAAGGTGGAGGAGGGGATAGGGAGACGGTCCCTCTGCACAGCGCTAAGGGCCATTCACAGGACTGTTTCCCCTCCCCCACCTCCACCCCCCGGAGAGAGGCGGGAGACAAGGACTCCCACACAATGTCCCCATTGACACTTGTGGCCGAGTCGGGGCTGGGTGCCATGGAAACCTCTCTTGGGAGTGGAGAGGGAAAGCAATAACCCAGGCCTCCCACACTGAGCCCATTGTCCTCTGAGCTGACCTCCCTCAGTGGGCCCTCATCACTGTTCCCCCTGCCAGGCCTCGGCTCCAGGCTCCCCACCCGACTAGAGGCACCCACTTTCCCCCTGCTGGCCCCCCGGGGAGTCACCACCCATCCTGCTGTCCCTACACACACCCGGTGAAACCCAAGGCAGGCCAGCAGTGAGGCCAGGGATCTCATTTCCCAGCCACCCTGAGCCCTGCGAGCGCAGAAGACGCCAGGCAGAGAGGCCCGGGAGGCTGGTAGGTCACAGCACCACAGTCTCTGTCCTCTGGTTGGGGCAGTTTTATGCCCAGAGTGTGCCAACTGCTGTGTCCTGTTGGCCTAGAGGAGGAAGACCAGACTCCGGAACTGGCCTTGGGGCACTAGAATAAACCCACCTGGGCCACCCAGGCCTGGGCTCGGCTGAGGCCCAGCCCTCTGTCTTCTCCTCACCTGAACCTTGAAAACTGCTCCAGAAGCTGCTCCCTGGTTGTCACTCCTCCCATCACCTCCCTCCCAGGGCTCCTGGAGCCTAGGCCTAGCTGCACGAATCTGAAAAGAGGCCTGAGGGGTTCCCCTGGTGGCTCAGTGGTAAAGAATCCACCTGCCAATCCACAAGTGTCAATGGGGACATTGTGTGGGAGTGAGTCCTTGTCTCCCGCCTCTCTCCGTGGGTTCCATCCCTGATCCTAGAAGATTCCACATGCAGCCGAGTGCCGCCCCTTAGCCGGAGTGCCACCGCTACTGAGCCTGCAGTCTAGGGCCAGGGAGCTGCAACTACTGAGCCCATGGGCCACAACTACTGAAGCCTTAGAGCCTGTGCTCCACAACAAGAGCAGACACTGCAATGAGAAGCCCAGGTACTGCAACTAGAGAGTAGCCCCCGCTCACCACAACTAGAAAAAAGTCCATGCAGCAGTCAAAAAATAAATTTTTAAAAAATGAGTGAAAAATAGAAAGAGGCCTAAGAAGGGCTTCCCTGGTGTCTCAGTGATAAAGAATTCCCCTGCAATGCAGGAGCCACAGGAGACCTAGGTTCGATCCCTGGTTCGGAAAGATCCCCTGGAGGAGGGCATGGCAACCCACTCCAGTATTCTTGCCTGGAGAATCCCATGGACAGAGAAGCCTGGCAGGCTATCGTCCATGGGGTCGCAGAGTTGGATATGGCTGAGAACTCATGCACACATAGGCAAAAACCCAAAGCCCTTAGCATGGGTTATATGGTTCTTTAAAAAGAGGCCTGAGAAGTCTGTGCCCCTCCCCTCTCCATCCCCATTCACCACCTTATAGAGAAGAAGCTGCTGCTGGAGAGGGGACAGGACTTACCCAGATCCCAGAAGCCTGCCTCTCGCTCCATCCAACACTGTCTCACCACATGGGCCGCTTAGTCCTGCTGGGACCAGGTGTCCAGCAGATCCCTGGAGACAAAAACACCCCCAGGGGTTGGAAGGCCCCAAGTCAAGTCAACTCAATCCAAAGTGGGAGTGTCAACAACTTCCCTCATAGCTCAGTCAGTAAAGAATCTGCCTGCAGTGCAGGAAACCTTGGTTCAATTCCTGGGTCGGGAAGATCCCCTGGAGAAGAAAATGGCAACTCACTCCAGTATTCTTGCCTGGAGAATCCCATGGACAGAGGAGCCTGCAGGGCTACAGTCCATGGGGTCGCAAGAGTTGGACATGACTTAGCGATTAAACCATGAACAACAACTAGAAGACAGAACTTGATGACTACAGCACCCCTTCTCACCAGCTGTCACTTGAGTGACATAATAATATAACCAACAAGGGCACCGCCTTCAGGCAAAACCCTTGAAGCCCTCAGGCAGGGGCTGGAGTGAGGTGTCCAGATGGGCAACAGAGGATCCTGGGCTTCAGATGGGTGCGGGGGCACGGGGAAGCTTCAATTCCAGCTGGAAACCTGGGAGAAGTGAGGTAACCTCCGTGAGCCTCAGCTTTACCATCTGTAAAAAAGAGCAGGAAAAACTTGACATAGGACTTCCCTGGTGGTCCAGTGGCTAAGACTTGGAGCTCCCAAAGCAGGGGGCCTGGGGTTCCATCCCTGGTCAGAAAACTAGATCACACATGCCGAAACTAAGACGTGACACAGCCTGATGAACAAATAAACATTAAAAAACGAAAACCAAACCTTTTGGCACACCTTACTAGGATGTGGTAAGGACTTGACAGGACGGTAAAGAGTGCACGCTAAGTCGCCTCAGTTACATCTGTCTCTTTGCGACCCAATGGACTATAGCCTGCCAGGCTTCTCTGTCCCTGGGATTCTCCAGGCAAAGATACTGGAGTGGGTCGCCATGCCCTCCTCCAGGGGATATTCCCAACCCAGGGATTGAACCTGCATCTCTTATGTCTCCTGTCTTGGCAGTGGGGTTCTTTACCACTAATGCCACCTGGGAAGCCCAGCAGGGCACAGAGAGCACACTGGAGGAATGGACCAGATGCTATTATCCATTTGACAACCTTTAACCCCCACAACTCTGGGGACTGAGTCGGGTGCTTGGGACTAAAAGAGCCACAGGGAGCAAAGGACAGCCATCAAGTCAACCCCCAGAGAGGCCCAGCTCCCCTGAGGCAGGAGTCCCTGAGGGAGAACGAGGCAGCAAATGATGGGGTGGCAGGGAGCATGTGGTCCCCGGCAAGAGACCCCCCCTAACATTCCCACTGGGGTTTTACATGGGGTGGCTGGTTAGTTCCTGGAATGTCCAAGAAAAACAAACTGGTTATTCTGAGTGAAATTGCAGCCTGGCTAAGGCGGGTGGGTCTGCTTTAAATTAAACACAGCGTTGCTGAGATTCTTTTCATTTCGTGGCTGCTGCTGATCAGCAGAGACGTTACCTCACCTCACCTTCCTGCTCTGAGATGGGGAGGCTGACAGGGAGTGGTTCTGGGGCTGGGACGAGCTGGAGGAGGCTGGGAGGCCCTTCCCCTTCGGGTTCCTGGGAGCCAGAGGTAGGAAGCTCACCCTCCTCCAACAACTCTAGGGCTGGGGGTTCTGAAATGTGGGAGCACAGGGATGATCTTAAGTGCATTCAACTTTGTCCTCGGTATTTAGCTGAGGAATTACGGCATTTGCAAATACACTGCTTTCCCAGGAGTACTTGAAAAAAACTTGGCGGCAGTTTTACAAGTCCAAGGTTGGTCCCTTTCAAACATTTAGGCACTGGGTGGACGCACCTCCCGGCTCCTCCTAGGACACCAGCTGCTTTAGCTGGCAAGCTGATGGAGAGGCCAGCATCCCCATGGGGTGCCTTGGTTAAGGGTGGAGTTACCTTCTGGTTTTGGAAAGTGCTTTTGACCAGCCTTGCCAGCTCGTGGAGTCCTAGAAAATTCCAGAGTGTTGGAGTCAGGCAGACCTGCGTGTGTAAGTACCAGACCCCTAGATAAAGATTGCCTAATGTTAGACCTAGAATGTGTGCGTGCTCAGTCAGTCAGTCTTTGCAACCCCATGGACTGTAGCCCGCCAGGCTCCTCTGTCAATGGGATTTCCCAGGAAAGAATACTGCAGTGGGTTGCCATTTCCTTCTCAGGGGATCTTCCTGACCCAAGAGTTGAACTGGAGTCTTCTGCGTCTCCTGCATTGGCAGGCGGATTCTTTACCACTGCACCACTGAGAAACCCTAAACCTTGAATAAACTCATCCTTAAAAATGGCGATAAGAGCAGAATTCCCTGGGGGTCCAGTGGTTAGGACTCCATGTTTTCAGGGCCAAGGGCCCCCAGTTCAGTCCCTGATTGGCAAAAAAATAAAAATAATACAATAAAGTGGGGGAACTTCCCTGGTGGCCCAGTGGTTAAGACTGTGCTGACAATGCAGGGGGCCCAGGTTCAATCTCTGGTCAGGGAACTGGATTCTACATGAGCAACTAAGAGTTCACAAGGTGCAACTAAAAGATCCTGCGTGTCACAACTAAGACCTGGCACAGCCAAATAAATAATAAATAAATATTAAAAAGTAATAAAACAATATGGGAACAAGGGAAACTACTTCTCAGGGTTGTTACATGAGTTAAATGAAAATGCGTGCTTAATGTTCTTTTGTTTCAAATTAAATGTATCCCTAGTTTTTTGGTTGTAAGAAACTCCCTCAAGCTGCTGTATGTAAAAGGGAAATTTTTCTATGGAATTCAGGGACTCTCATGAAAACAGGCCCCCAGTCCCTCTCAGAGAGCTGAAACTAGGACCTGAAAATGGATTTACATTGTTCCTCATCCTGCTTTGTCTCCACATGTGCTTGGGTGGCCGCTTCTTGGGGTCTCAGAGCATCTCCTCTCCCTGCAGACGTTTCAAAGAGAAAGGTGTTTACTCACCAGCCTTGGCTTGACATCATTTCCTCATGCTAGGTCCATAGTCAGGGCTCAGTAAAGAATAGCCAGTTTCTACTGTGGTGTTGGAGAAGACTCTTGAGAGTCCCTTGGACTGCAAGGAGATCCAACCAGTCCATCCTAAAAGAGATCAGTCCTTGGTGTTCATTGGAAGGACTGATGCTGAAGCTGAAACTCCATTACTTTGCCACCTCATGCAAAGAGTTGACTCATTGGAAAAGACCCTGATGCTGGGAGGGATTGGGGACAGGAGGAGAAGGGGACGACAGAGGATGAGATGGCTGGATGGCATCACCGACTTGATGGACATGAGTTTGAGTAAACTCTGGGAGTTGGTGATGGACAGGGAGGCCTGGCATGCTGCGATTCATGGGGTCGCAAAGAGTCGGACACCACTGAGCGACTGAACTTAACTGAACTGCACTGTGTTTCTTTGATTTGTATGTTAATAGTAATGCACTATGCTATGGGGTAACCAAGCCCCTGAGCCACAGCTACTGAGCCAACACTGGCCCTGGACCTGTGTGCCTAGAGCCTGTGCTCCCAGAGAAGAGAAACCACTGCAACAAGAAGCCTGTGCATAGCAACAAAGTAGCCCCCACTCACTGCAACTAGAGAAAGTACACGCACAGTAATGAAGGCCCAACACAGCCAAAAATAAAAATAAATAAAAAATTTAAAAAACAAACCAAACTAACACAAATAGTAATGTACTGAATATTCCCTTCATCTCTCCAAATCTGTTCTCTCTTCTCCACTGTGCTCTGTCCTCAGGAGCTGACCTGTGTCAGTTGTCACTGGATCTCCCTCCGTTTCTGGGCTCTGGCTCACTTCAGCCCACAGCAGACACCAGCAGGAAATAGGAGGGGAGTTGGAGAGTGCCAGCAGAGTATTGACTATTCTAGTGCCCTTGCCAGTGGAGGATGGCTTGGCAGCTATACGCCTGGTTCCTACACGGACGGCCCCAGCCTCTTTCCAGCAACCCCATTCTTCAGCTACAGGCCTCTCTGGGTTCTTTTAACCACTTCCTCTCCTGATCCCTTCAAGCTGATGGCCTCCACGTTTCTATCCTGGAGATGCTGCATCCTACTTTTTGTTTTCCTTTCATCTCGCCCATGTGTCTAAAAATCCTGTTTCTTATGTTCTCTCCAATAACACAGCTATAACTTTGTTGCCATCTCTCCCCTGCTGGGACTCAGATGAGGCCATGAGTCAAGGAGCCCAGTTGTCTTCCTGCCCCACCTTCCACTCTGGCGCTGGAAGGAAGTGGGTAAAGAACTAGAAGGTCTTTGAGATAAACATTATACACAAGGTATCCAAACTCAAGATTGCCAGGATTCTTTTGGCAGGGTAAAACAATACATGTGCACTGGGGGTGGGGAGTGGGGAGGGTACTTCTTTTGGAAGAAACTCTCCATTTTCCTGGGAGAATGTGACCCACATAGTTCAGTTCATTTCAGTTGCTCAGTCGTGTCCGACTCTTCATGACCCCATGGACTGCAGCACGCCAGGCTTCCCTGTCCATCACCAACTCCCTATATTTACTCAAACGCATGTCCACTGAGTCAGTGATGCCATCCAATCATCTCATCCTCTGTCATCCCCTTCTCTTCTTGCCTTCAATATTTCCCAGCATCAGGGTCTTTTCAAATGAGTCAGTTCTTCCTATCAGGTGGCCAAAGCATTGGAGTTTCAGCTTTAGCATCAGTCCTTCCAATGAATATTCAGGACTGATTTCCTTTAGGATTGACAAGTTGGATCTCCTTGCAGTCCAAGGGTCTCTCAAGAGTCTTCTCAAACACCACAGTTCAAAAGCATAAATTCTTCAGCACTCAGCTTTCTTTGTAATTCAATTCTCACATCCATACATGACCACTGGAAAAACCATAGCCTTGACTAGACGGACCTTTGTTGGCAAAGTAATGTCTCTGCTTTTTATTATGCTGCCTAGGTTGGTCATAACTTTTCTTCCAAGGAGTAAGCATCTTTTTAATTTCATGGCTGTAGTCACCATCTGCAGTGATTTTGGAGCTCAAGAAAATAAAGTCTGTCACTGTTTCCACAGTTTCCCCATCTATTTGCCATGAAGTAATGGGACCGGATACCATGATCTTAGTTTTCCGAATGTTGAGTTTTAAGCCAACTTTTTCATTCTCCTCTTTCACTTTCATCAAGAGGCTCTTTAGTTCTTCTTCAGTTTCTGCCATAAGGGTGGTGTCATCTGCATATCTGACATTATTGATATTTCTCCTGGCAATCTTGATTCCAGCTTGTGCTTCTAACCCAGTGTTTCTCATGATGTAGTCTGCATATAAGTTAAATAAGCAGGGTGACAATATACAGCCTTGATGTACTCTTTTCCCTATTTGGAACCAGTCTGTTGCTCTATGTCCAGTTCTAACTGTTGCTTCCTGACCTGCATACAGATTTCTCAAAAGGTAGGTCAGGTGGTCTGGTATTCCCATCTCTTTAAGAATTTTCCACAGTTTATTGTGATCCACACAGTCAAAGGCTTTGGAATAGTCAATAAAGCAGAAGTAGATGTTTTTCTGGAATTCTCTTTTAACCACTTCCTCTCCTGGTCCCTTCAAGCTGATGGTGCTCCATGATCTAATTTGATCTCTGGTTCCTCTGCTTTTTCTAAATCCAGCTTGAACATCTGCAAGTTCACGGTTCACACACTGTTGAAGCCTGGCTTGGAGAATTTTGAGCATTACTTTGCTAGTGTGTGAGATGAGTGCAATTGTGCCATAGTTTGAACATTCTTTGGCATTGCCTTTCTTTGGGATTGGAATGAAAACTGACCTTTTCCAGTCCTGTGGCCACTGCTGAGTTTTCCAAATTTGCTGGCATATTGAGTGCAGCACTTTCACAGCATCATCTTTTAGGATTTGAAATAGCTCAACTGGAATTCCATCACCTCTGCTAGCTTTTTCATAGTGATGTTTCCTAAGGCCCACTTGATTTAACATTCCAGGATGTCTGGCTCTAGGTGAGTGATCATACCATCATGGTTATCTGGGTCATTAAGATCTTTTTTGTATAGTTCTTCTGTATATTCTTGCCACCTCTTCTTAATATCTTCTGTTTTCTGTTAGGTCCATACCATTACCATTTCTGTCCTTTATTGTGCCCATCTTTGCATGACATGTTCCCTTGGTATCTCTAATTTTCTTGAAGAGATCTTTAGTCTTTCCCATTCTAAAGAGTTGGAAATATGCACATACTACCAATTCAGTTAGGGCTCTCTTTCTTAGAACAGAGCTACCTAAAAGCCAGCAGTCATATGGGTTGTGAGCAGAAGGTTTTTTTTTTTTTTTTGAAGGTTTGTTTTTTTAAGGTGTATTTATTTCGTTTTGGCTGTGTTGGATCTCCATTCAGGCAGCTGGGCTTTCTTTAGCTGCGGTGAGTGGGGGCCACTCTTAGTTGTGATGCGCGGGCTTCTCACTGCAGTGGCTCTGCTTGTTTCAGAGCATGGGCTCAGGGCACACAGGCCTCGGTAGTTGTGGCATGAGGGCTCAGTAGTCCCGGTTTCTGCTCTAGAGCACCGGCTCAGTAGTTGTGCCTCATGGGCTTAGTTGCTCTGAGGCATGTGGGATCTTCCCGGAGCAGGGATCAAACCCCTGTCTCTGTCTTTCCCATTCCTTTTCCAGTTTGGCCCATGCACATCTCACTCTGGGCTTCAACCATAGCCTAGGATAGACCTCCCTGTCTCCAGTCTGTCTTGTCCAGTCTGTTCCACAGCTCAGGGTCAGATTAGTCTTGGCTTCACTCAGGCTTATAGATGTCAAGTCCCACATCAGAAGCATTCCATGGCTTCCTGGTGAAGCATCTGAAAGCTTCAGCTGACCTTCAAGGCCTCTGCTGTTCGTCCCCAACTCAACTTTCTGGCCAACCCTCCCCCCCCACCATTTCCAGGAACTTCCTGCTCCTGACCAATCAGATTCTATGCTGACCTGCCAATCCTCAGTCCTCACTTGCTCCATCTTTTTATCAATATGTAGTTCAAATCCCACCTCTCAGAACTTCCCTGCTGGTGCAGTGGATAAGCATCCTCCTGCCAATGCAGGGGGCATGGATTTGATCCCTGGTCTGGGAAGATCCCACATGCCACAGAGCAATGAACCCCTTGTGCCACAACTACTGAGCCTGCGCTCTAGAGCCTGTGTTTTGCAGCAAGAGATGCTCTCACAATGACAGGCTTACCTACTGAAAGGAGGAGTGGTCCCCACCTGCTGCAATTAGAAAAAGCCCTCACACAGCAAGAAGACCCAGCGCAACCACGTACAAAAAAAGAAAACACCAGAGATTAAAAAACAAAAACCAAACAAAAAAATCCCACCCCCAGGTAAGCCGTCCCTGCCTCCTCAGCCAGAGGTGACGCCTCTCAGTGAACTCCTACGATCCAGAAAGGACTGCAGAGTCCAGGAGGGAGAGCTGAGGGAAGGATAAATGAGTTCACACCAATGAAAGAGTCTGTGTTTGCCCACTTGGATAGCTCTCGTGGTCACTTAGGGGAACTTGGGTGTGCCTCCCTGTGCAGAAGTTCAGCGAACTCCATCCCAGAAAAGCCAAGGGGTTGACCCTTGGTGTTGTCTCCTCTTCACTCCATTCTCTGGATTCACTCTCTGCTTCCATCACGTGGTGGTGCCAGTGGCCTCCCTCTTCACAGACAAACCTGGGACCCCTGGCCCTCTCGTCGGAGTCAAAGGTCAAAGGTTAAGTCCACATCTTGTGGATTCCTGGAGACTGGGCTGACCTCCATTCACTGGAAATCTTAAGCAAGTACCAGGAAGGGCTTCCTCTAAGAGATGCACTCACAGCACGATCTGCTTATCTTCAGATGGGGAGTCCCAACCTGGCCCATGGAAGTCAGGACACCACCTGCCTTCTTCCATCCATATAGAAAGCCCAACAAGTCTTCTCCTACCCTTGAAGTTAAGCCTCAGTTGGCTTCAACCATCTTTGGTTGTACACACACACAGAGCCTTGAGTATTCATAACACTTCTGATCATCCATCCCAGACTTTGTAATTGCCTTGACTATAAACAAATGCCTTTACAACACTGTTACAATGAATATCATGCAATTACTTTTTTGGCAATGGATTATGCATGTGTTAAGAGACCATAGATTCGTAAGTTTCTTTTTATCCCTGGGAGAATGCCAGAACAATTAGCTACACATTAGATGGTTATCACTTACAATACAAATTGGAAACAAAAGGAACTTGAATATTGCCACTACTCATCTATTAGAATGGCCAATACACTGAACAAAACAAGACTAAATGCTGACGAGGATGTGGGGTAGCCGAAGCTCTCATTCGCTGCTGGGGGGAATGCAGAATGTACCATACTTTAGAAGACGATTTGGCAGTTTCTGATCTCTGTTACAGGGAATTACTCCATGTGGTGCTGTACTTTCGGTGGATCCATGAAAGGAGGGAAATTCAGGAGCCTCCTAGGTCCCCAGCCTGGTGACATTGGGCATTGCCTTTTTGTAAGAGCATTATGCTCATTTATTAGAGGTCTTGTGTCATCACCAGGCATTAGCAATCCTAGATCTATGATATTCAAAATAACAGATTTAGGATGAAGATAGAAAATTAAGCAGGGTTCAATAATTTATGTCAAAAAAAAAGGAAATTAAATTAGAATATTTTTAAGGTTTGTAAAAAATAAAGAGGGCTTCCCTGGAGGCTCAGTGGTAAAGAATTCGCTTGCCAATGCGGGAGACATGGGTTCAATCCCTGATCCAGGAAGATCCCACATGCCACAGAGCAACTAAGCCCATGTACCATGACTACTGAGCCTGTGCTCTAGAGTCCAGGAGCCACAATTACTGAAGCCTGCGTGCCTTAGAGCCCGTGCTCCGCAACAGGAGAATCCTGTGCACCACAACTAGAAGTAGCCCCCGCTCTGCTGCACACAATTAGAGAAAAGTTGGTGCAGCAACAAAAATCTAGCATAGACAAAAATAGAAAGAAAGAAAGAAAACTGTTTTTTAAAAAAATAGAGAATATACTGGTCACTAGAGCCGGTGTTTTTCTGTCGTTGTTGTTTTGTTTTGGAGTTTTTTTGGCTGCACTGTGTCTTAGTTGGGATACGCAGTGTTCTCCAGTTGCAGAACACAGGATCAGTAATTGCCAACATCAGGTTTCTCTAGTTGTGATTCTCAGGCTTAGTTGCCCTGTGGCATGTGGAATCTTAGTTCCCCGACCAGGGATTGACCTGTGTCCCCTGCGTTAGAAGGCAGATTCTTAACCACTGGATCAACAGGAGGTCCCAGAGCCAGTGTTAAATTTACTAAGTCATGCCAAACTAATTTCATTTTCTTTCTTTATAGAGTCACTAGGTTGAGAGACAAGAGAGCTCCTGTAGACTGATGGTCCAAGAGCATTAGGTGAAGTGTATTGGTTTCCAGTGGCAGATCATAAAGTCCCTCATAGTAGCTGGGGTAGGCATTAGCACTGTGCACAAAGATTCCCTCTCTCCTCCTCTCACCCATGTAGTGAGGCTGAATCTAGCATCTGAACCCCAATACTGAACTAAATCTTGGAGACAGAGTTTTGGGTGAAGTAGAAAAGAATAGCATTATTGCTTTGCAGGCAAACAGGGTCACTGTGGGCTAATGCTCTTAAAACTATGTGATCCAACTTGGAGGAGCTAGTGAGAAGTAATGGTTCAAAGAGGACATGGTCAACTTGTGGACATTCTTCTGATTGGTTGGTGTGAGATAAGTGGGAGTCAGCATCCTCTACTTTCTGGTTCCAACCTTTCTGGTATCTTTGTGCTTGTGGGCAGTCTACCATCATTAACCTTTAACTTCTCTCACCTGGTGGGGGTTTCAGTATCTACAAAACAGTCCAAAGATATTGTGTGTATCCCCTGATGGGAAACCAGAACCTTGCCCCAAGCCAGCACTATTGTTTCTTTTGGCTGTTACTTCCCTGTCTCTGTCTCTGGAATCTGCCTGCAATGCAGGAGACCCAGGTTCAATCCCTGGGTTGGGAAGAGTCCCTGGAGAAAGAAATCGCAAACCACTCCAATATTCTTGCCAGGAGAATGCGCATGGACAGAAGAGCCTGGTGGGCCACAGGCCATGAGATCCCAAAGAGTCAGACACAACTGAGAGACTAACACTTTCACTCCTGTCTCTGCATCCCCTCCCTTCCCTAATTAGCAGCTATTTGAACCTGCTGTAGGAACTCAAGGAAGGTCATGGAGACTGAAAAAAGTCTATTTTGTGTGATCAAAGAAATGGAGAACAGGGATTCTCCTGGTGGTTCAGTGACTAAGACTCCATGTACCCAATGCAGGGGGTTGGGGTTTGATCCCCACTCAGGGAACTAGGTCCCACACGCCACAACTAAGAGTTTGCATGCCTCAACTTAAGAGCCTGCATGCCATAACAAAGATCAAAAATCCTAGGTGATGCAACTAAGACCTGGCGCAGCCAAATAAATAAATAAATATTAAAAAACAAATGCCAGGCTGGATGAAGCACAAACTGGAATCAAGATTGCTGGGAGAAATATCAATAACCTCAGATATGCAGATGACACCACCCTTATTGCAGAAAGCAAAGAGAAACTAAAGAGCCTCTTGATGAAAGTGAAAGAGGGGAATGAAAAATCTGGTTTAAAACTCAACATTCAAAAAACTGATATCATGGCATCTGGTCCCATCACTTCATGGCAAATAGACAGGGAAACAGTGGAAACAGTGAGAGACTTAATTTTGGGGGGCTCCAAAATCACCACAGATGGTGGCTGTAGCCATGAAATTAAAAGAGGCTTGCTCCTTGGAAGAAAAGCTATGACCAAGCTAGACAGCACATTAAAAAGCAGAGACATTACTTTGCTGACAAAGCTATGGTTTTTCCAGTAGTCATGTATGGATGTGAGAATTGGAACACAAAGAAAGCTGAGTGCTGAAGAATTGATGCTTTTGAACTGTGATGTTGGAGAAGACTCTTGAGAGTCCCTTGGGCTGCAAGGAGATCCAACCAGTCCATCCTAAAGGCAATCAGTCCTGAATGTTCATTGTAAAGACTGATGCTGAAGGTGAAATTCCAGTACTTTGGCCACCTGAGCAAAGAACTGACTCATTTGAAAAGACCCTGATGCTGGGAAAGATTGAAGGCAGGAGGAGAAGGGGATGCTGGAGGATGAGAAGGTTGGATGGCATCACCAACTTGATGAACATGAGTTTGAGCAGGCTCCGGGAGTTGGTGATGGACAGGGAAGCCTGACATGCTGCAGTCCATGGGATCACAAAGAGTCAGACACGACTGAGAGACTGAACTGAAAAAAACAAACTTTCAAATTGTGGTGCTGGAGAAGACTCTTGAGAGTCCCTTGGACAGCAAGGAGATGAAACCAGTCAATCCTAAAGGAAATCAACCCTGAATATTCATTGGAAGGACTAATGCTGAAGCTGAAGCTCCAATCCTTTGACCACCTGACGTGACGAGCTGACTCATTAGAAAAGACCCTGAAGCTGGGAAAGATTGATGGCAGGAGGAGAAAGGGAATACAGAAGATGAGATGGTTTGATGGTCTGATGACATCATTGATGCAATGGACTTGAATTTGAGCAAACTCCAGGAGATGGTGAAGGACAGGAAATCCTGATATGTGCAGTCCATGGGGTCACAAAGAGTTGGACAGGACTGAGGGACTGAATAACAACAACAACAACAAAAAATGAAAAATAAATGGGGGACACAGAAAGTCCTTTGTACCCAGGAACCCTACAGGGTCCTGCTTGGTATCAATGGCAGGGTTGCATTTTCTTGCCTTCTTTGAAGTTAGGTGTTATCATGTAAATAGCTTTGGTCAATGAAATGTGAGTGGGAAGACACTCCATGATGAGTCCTTGGATGAGCACTCACAGACAGTGGACAGCTTGACTGCAGCCTTGTGGGACCTTGAGCAATGGCCCAATTCAGTCATGCCCAGACTCAAGGAAACTATTATACTTGGGTGTTCTTTTAAATAAAGTTTGTGGTTATTTGTTAGGCAACCAATACAAAGTTAATATACCCTATTGTGGATCTAAGTTCTTCTCCTGTGTCCAAGGAGAAGCTATGGGATTCTTTAAGGATGAGAGTGTCAGGATCAAATCTACATATTTTTTAAAGTTCACTCTGCTTTAAAGAAGGTGAGTATGGGAGCAGGGGAACCATTTGGGAGGCTGCTGAGATGACAGAGCAGAGGCAAGAGATGACACAGTTGCTGTGACTCCACTAGTGGCAAAGAACAGAAAAAGATGAACTAACTCAAAATATACTTGGGAGGTAGGTGACAGGTTGGGAGGGTTGGGGTCAGTGAAGGAAGGAAGAGTCAACAGTGTCTTCCTGCTTTGGGTGTGAGTAGCTGTGACAGGGAATCCTAGAAGGGAAATATCTCCTTGGAATCCTTCCTGAAAATCTCTGCTATTCAGGAATGCAATGGCTGCTAGTGACAGAAAACCCAATGACTGGGGTTTAATAATAAAGATGTTTAATTACATTGCATAACAAAGGCCTGCAAAACAGGAGTACCAAGTTGGTTCAGCAATTTGTGGAAAGGGGAAACTATATGAGCCACATATTCTTTAATTCAGCCCTAGCTAGACAAGTTTAATTAAAGTTCAAGGCTGCAAGCCTGAGGTTAATGAAGAACTTTGACAGATGGGAGTCAATGACACAGATGCTTAAGGAAAACAGGCCCTGAGCCAGCCATTATATCTTGTGAGATAAAGAAAAAGCAAATATTTACATGCCTATTACTATACAATTGAAGTTAAAACTATACTTTTGGGGGTATAATTTTATTATAAAATTCAGTTTCTGCTGGTTCACTTCTTAATGGAGAGGGACAAGATCTCTCCTGAAATAGGGAAGGTTTGCAGTCATAGGTTTAAGAATCTTACAAAACCTTGAAATGTTGACTTACGAAACCTTGAAACCAGAATATGTTTATTCTAGCAATATTTACCAGAACATTTGTTGTAGAAAACTGAATTTGTTCACATGCACGCTAAGTCGTTTCAGTCATGTTTAACTCTTTGGGACCCTATGGACTGTAGGACTGTCAGGCTCCTCTTTCTATGGGATTCTAATTTGTTCACATAAATTTTCAAATTCCATTTAGATAGGCAGTTGATCTTATCCACTGGACCAGGTGATAGTGAACTTCTCTTGACCTCACTGATCCATTCTCATTTCCTCAACTTACATACAAGAACCGTGCAGATTTTCTTAAAATTAGAAAATTAGTGAAAGGCATGGTCCTCTTTGTAAAATGTAAGAGTGATGGCAATAGGTGAACTTTAAAATACTATGCAGAGGACTTCCCTGTTGGTTCAGTCATTGAGAGTCTGCCTGCCCATGTGGAGGTCACAGGTTCGATCCCTGGTCTGAGAAGATTCCACACGCCACAGGGGAGCCCAGCCTGTGTACTACAACTACTGAAGCACCACAACAAGAGAAGTCATTGCAATGAGAAGCCTACACATTGCAACTAGAAACTAACACCTGCTCATTGCAAGTAGAGAAAGCCTGTACACAGCAACAAAGACCCAGCACAGACAAAAATAAATTAAATAAATGCAAAGCAGAATTGAAATTGGTCACAATGTTACTGAACCAAATTTGGGTCTGCTTACTCACATGCAGTAAAGCCAATCTACTGATACCAGCCTGGGGCAAAGTGCAATGTTTCTTGTAAGGTGCCAAGCAAAGAGACCACATGGCTCACGCTCAAAGTCCCTAAACTCCCTAAAGGATTTCAGCAAAGCATTTTAAAGGCCAGGTGAGGGAGGGCGTCCCAGGGTATGTGATCAGTTCGTCACAGTTCTCTGATTGGCTAATGGTGAGGGAACATGGTGGTGTCACAGGGGTTAACTTTATTAATCCTTAGGCACCAGTCGGTCTGGGGGCTATATGCTTTTAGTCATCAATTAGTTAATTTCTTCCATTTGACTGGGGTCTTAGCATCTGTGAAACAACTCTGCAAGTGTGCATCAGATACTATTGTCTAGGGACTACAGAGAGGAGCTAAAGCAGAGGATATAGGGGAGAGGTCTGTCCCAGAAAGCCCCCACAGGGTCCTGCTCTGTGACAACAACAGGGTCCATCATGTCAACCGGAGGTGGACCTCTGTGGTTATGTGGTCTTCCAGGCAGGACGTTTGCCTCAGCTCTATACCCTTGCAGGACCACACACAGCAGGAAAGGAATGATAAGAATGGCCCTTTCCCTATATAAGTGAAAAATGTATTTTCCCAGAAGTTACTTACTTGTCATCAGCCAGGGTCAAGAGCAAAGGGATTGGAGTTTCTCTTGGCTTAGACCAAGCAGAGTATATTGCAGCCTGGATGAAAGTGGGGCTCTGTTAGTAAGAGAGGCAGGGGGCCCAGGGTTGCTGATAGGGGCTGCACGGCCCTGGCTCCATTATGGAAGCCCACAGTAGAAGACACATAATGGGCAGAAAATGGCTGTGAAAAGATTCCACTTACTTTTTATTTACTTATTTTTTGGCCAAGCCATGTGGCTTGTGGGATCTTAGTTCCCTGACCATGTATTGAACCCTCACCCCGCTTCAATAGAAGCACCTCGTCCTAACCACTGGACCACCAGTAAATTCCCCAGTTCCATTCTCACAAAGCAATAAACATGAAACAACTTTCCTGGGGAGTCAGGAGCCTCATAAAGAGTGAGTCACCCTGGGTTCTTGTCACAGGACACAGGTTTGTCCACAAGCAGGCTTTGAACAGAGACCTGACCATTTCTCAACACACCACTGGAGGGGCTGGGTACTCAGTGGCGAGGCTGGTCCCCCAGAACATGGGCGCCTCACCTTCTCCCTGTGACTCCACCCCAGGGGCTCCACTGCCTTCTTGGCTGGACTAGCGGGACCTGCAGGAAGATGCTGAGGAAGTGGAAAGCCAGCGTCCTCCTTGTGGATCTCCTGAGAAGACCTGGGAAGGGCCTGGGAGATGATCACCAGCTTTATCTAGTCTTGGGAAACTCACTGGATGCCACACACTGGTTGAGAGCTGGGCCCGGGACCCCCACCTTAAGCAGGTAGCAGAACTGGGCTCAGCTTCCTTCTCTCCCAGTAGTAACTTCATGAGACAGTGGCCATGGTAAGGAGAGAGAACCCCGAGAGAAAGGGCTGCAAGAAATCCTGCTTTGTTCTTGAGGCTGCAAGGCCCAGAGAGCAGGTGCTACTGCTGACTCTTTGCTGCCTGGGGCTTCCCTGGTGGCTCAGACAATAAAGAATCTGAGGAGACCAGGGTTCAATCCCTGGGTCAGGAAGATCCCCTGGAGGAAGGCATGCAACCCACTCCAGTATTCTTGCCTGGAGAATCCCATGGACAGAGGAGCCTGGCAGGCTATAGTACACAGGGTTGCAAAGAGTTGGACACAAGTGAAGTGACTTAGCACATTAGCACGTGGCTCCAACAATCCTCCAGATCTGGTCTCCCCTTCCCCGCCCCGTGCTCCCACCATGACTTCAGGCAAACAGCAGGGTTCACTGGCCTGAAACATACCCACACACCACCGCGCCTGCTCACCTGTCCTTGCCACCCAACCAGGTGGGGACATAGTCTCTGGCCTTCCCAACACACAGCCCAGGGTGGTCCAGCCGCTGACACTAGCTATGAGCTCCTCATGGGGAGAAGCACATGTCACAGGGCTAAGCATGGCGCTGCCTGAGAACTAGTGCCCTGAGGGGAGAAGTCTTAGCAGGCAGACCAGGAGCGACGCCAGGGCAGGGTGTCCATCCACAGCCCTGAAGGGGCTCAGGCACATAGCACACGGCCAGGCCGGCAGGGGCAGCATGGCTGAGCATGGGCACCAGGGGTGACAGGCGGGGGAGAGGCAGCCCCCAACACACACACACTCAGACACACGCTCACAATTACATGAGCTGCATTGCTAACAGGGATACTGGAGACTTCAGTGCATGCTCAGTTGCTCAGTCACGTTCAACTCTGTGACCCCATGGACTGAAGCCCACCAGGTTCCTCTGTCCATAGGATTTTCCAGGCAAGAATACTGGAGTGGGTTTCCATGTCTTCCTCCAGGGGATCTTCCGGACCCAGGGATTGAACCCGCATTTCCTGCATTGGCAGGTGGATTCTTTACCACTGAGTCACCTGGAAAGCCCTGTGGTATACTGGAGACTTGAGTACATTTTCCCTTTAAGCGTGACACCCTCCTCCCATCACCTATACCCTCACCTGTTCTCAATTTCCTGTATCACAGCAATGGTTAACCCGCGCCCCCAACTCCCATCAGAAGGTGAATCAATCCCCACCCCACCCCCTTGCTCTATCAGACTTAGAGGCCACAGCATCTGTTTGTTTCTCATTTGAAGTGATTGGTAGCCAGAGGATGGGGCTGGCAGCTCTGGGATGAGTGGGGATGCAGGGGTGTTGGGGGACAGCAGGCAGGGCAAAGGCCTCAGCTGCTCTAGGAGACAGTGGCAGCAAGAGCCACCTGCGATCCGGACAGAATCTGGTCCAGGCATCCATGCAGCCTCTAGGTCAAATGCAGCAACTCCAGCGTGGAGTGAGAGACAGAAAGAGGGGTGAACACTTGCAAGGAGATTTCTAAGCATCTTTAATTGTTAAGACCGACCTCACATTCTGCTGTGAAGCTTAAGTGAGATCATGGATGAGAAATGTGCTTTGAGACAACTACTCACTTGATTCATTCATCAAAAATGTATTGAGAGCCTAGAATGTGTCAGGCATTGTGCTTGGGCCAAAAGAGAGAGTGGAAAAGATAAACACATAAAACAGACAAGAAAAATACACAGTACACGAGCCGCCACAATCCCTCCTTTCTAAGCCCCAGATGAAAGTGAAAGTATTAGTCACTCAGTCATGTTCGACTCTTTGTGACCCTGTGAACTGTAGCCCACCAGGCTTCTCTGTCCATGGGGATTCTCCAGACAAGAACACTGGAATGGGTTGTCATGCCCTCCTCCAGGGGAATCTTCCTGAACCAGGGATCAAAGATGGGTCTCTTGTATTACAGGCAGATTCTTTACCATCTGAGCCACCAGGGAAGCTGCAGGTAGACATGAATAATCAACCACAGGTAGACATGACTAATCAACCATAGCTCTTTTTACCACAGAATCTGGGAAGGACCTCAGAATTCTTTTTGACACAGTTCTCTAGGCAGCCACTCCTAATTTCTCTCTCTCTTTTTTGCCTTGCCACAAAGCTTGTGGGATCTTAATTCCCCAACCAGGATTGAACTTGTGCCCTTGGTAGTGAAAGTGTGCAGTCCTAAGCACTGGACTATCAGAGAATTCCCAGTCACTACTAATTGAATGTATGTTATGGATTGAATGTCTGTTTTCCTCCCAAATTCATACACTGAAGCCCTAACCTCCAGGGTGGCTGTAATTAGAGATGGGGCCCCTCTAGAAGTAACTATGGCTAAGTGAAGTCATGAGGGTGGGGTCCTGATCTTATAGAATTAGTGTCCTTAAAAGAAGAGATGCCAGAGAACTCACAGCCTCTCTCCCCATGCTCACATATGTGAGCACATAGCCAGATTGCAGCCACCTACAAGCCAAGACAAGAAGCAGAATGAAACCTACCAAGATGCTTTGAGAGCAGAAGAAGGTGGCAGAGGAGTAAGATGGGGAGATTGCCTGCCTCCTCTACAAATATATCAAAAACTCATCAAAATATGGAATATCTCCGACAGAGCAACTTCTAAACAACAGCAGAAGACTCCAGGCCTCCAAATAGGCAAGCTAATCTCCTTGGAACGAGGTAGAACAAAAGATAAAGACATTAAAAAAAAAAAAAATAGAGAATGAAACCTACCTTGATCTTGAACTTCCAGCCTCCAAGACTGTGAAAATAAATTTCTGTTGTTTAAACCACCCAGTCTGTAGTATTCTGTTAGAGCAGCCTGAACAGACCATGATACTGAGTCAACATAAAGGATGGCATTTGTCGTTGCTGAAGCAAAGACATGGAGCTACCAATAGGCAAAGCTGGTATGAGAAACAGGGGGCAGCATGGCGTGTCCAGGGTTCATGGTATTTAGGGAGGGGAATGGACAGAGAGGGGGCTGGAGAGTGAGGCAGTAGCTATGTCACATATGGATGTGTAGGTCATGCTGGGGCCGTGGGACTTACTCATTGGGGAATGATCTTCAGATCTGTATTTAGAAAGATCAATCTTCTGTTTTTGTTTTTTTGGTGGCAATACATAGCTTTCAGGATCTTAGTTCCTCGACCAGGGATTGCCCCTGGGTCCCTGGCAGTGAAAGTGTAGAGTTCTAACCACTGGACCATCAGGGAATTCCCTACAAGGATCACTATGACATCCATCCACATGTAGGCTCGATGTGGGGTGGGGAGACCAGGCCAGGAGGAAGACAGGAGGTCAGTAGATGGCTGCCCCTTGGATCAAGTGTGGGATGGACTTGGAGGAGACAGTCCTGGTGATCAATTAGCTGCAGATGAAAAGGAGGTGCAGTGACTCCTGGGTTTCAGATCTGGATGATGGGTTGGATGGATGTCCCTACCTTTGACAGGAATGTGATCTCCTATCAAGAGATCTCCTATAGGCAAGCCCCAGGTTGAGAGAAAGAGTCCCTGAACCTCACTGCAACCACATTCTACTGGTCAGAGTTAGGCTCAGGCCAGCCCAGATCCAACGTGGGTGGGGGCTACCTGAGGGTGTAAACACAGGAATGTGTGTGTCCTGGGAGCCACTGGGTAACAATCTGCCACCACATCCAAGTAACAGACAGGAAGGGAGGGGAAGGACAAGGCCCAAAGCCAGAGAAACCTGCCACCTGGGCCTGTGGCCTTTGACAAGAATTCCCTGAAGCCCTACTCTGACTTCCTTTGGGTCAGAAATGAACCAAATGAACATGACTAGGACCAGGTCACATGACTACCCTTAGCTGCAAGGGAGTCTGGGAAACTGAGTGTTTTCACCTGAGCACATTGCCAGTCCCTCAGTGCTGGAGAAGACTCTTGAGAGTTCCTTGGACAGCAAGATCAAACCAGTCAATCCTAAAGGAAATAAATCCTGAACATACATTGGATGGATTGATGCTGAAGCTGAAGCTCCAACATTTTGGCCACCTGATGCAAAGAGTTGCACTGAAAAAGACCTGATGCTGGGAGAGACTGGGGGCAGGAGAAGGAGGCGACAGAGGATGAGATGGTTGGATGGCATCAATGACTCAATGGACATGAGTTTGAGCAAGCTCCACAGATGGTGAAGGACAGAAAAGCCTGTGTGCTGCAGATCATGGGTTCGCAGAGTCGGACAAGACTCAGCAACTGAACAACAACAGAAACCTGAGCTCTCAGTAGGGAGAAGGGGAAGGCAACTCTTAAGTAGGCTATTAGCAGAGTCTTCTGTAGAAACCTCAGAGGACTGGGGAGGAAATAATAGCCACTGAGCACCTTTCTGGGAGAGAAGCCATGCTTAGCACTTTATGCAGAATCTGGTTCAGTAGGTCAAGGGTGGGGCCTGATTATTTGCATCTCTAATCAGCCCCCAGGGGATGCCAAGGCTGCAAAAGCAAAACCACACTTGGAGTAGCCCTGAGCTGGGTTACACCAAGGAAACAAGCAATCTCCAAATCTCAGAGGCTTCAATGACAAGGTCTTGGTCTTGTTTCGACATGTCCACTGTGAGTTGCTAGGGCTTTGCTCTCAGGAGTCAAGTGACCAGAGTGAAAGGAGAGACATCTTGGCAAAGCACCATCTGGGGTGATCCAGTGGCTAAGAATCCATGCTCTCAACGCAAGGGGCTCGGGTTGGATCCCTGTTCAGGGAACTAAGATCCCACATGCCTCAACTAAGAGTTCTCATGCCACAGCTAAAAATTCCACATACAGTCCATGGGGTCAAAAAGAGTCGGACACAACTGAGCAACTAACACACACACACACTGCAACAAAGATCGAGGATCCTGTGTGCCACAACTAAGGCACAAGACAGCCAAATAAATAAATGTTTTAAAAAATAAACTCTAAAAAAAAGCACCATCTGACTCTTTCAAGTTGCACGACTGTGCCCAACATCAGACACAGAGGAGGAGGTGGTTTGGTGAGCGAACCTGCAGGCTACCGCAGGCTTTACAGAAAAGGTGGGATTTGAGCTGGCTGGGCTTTGAAGCCCAGGAAGTCGAATCCAATGTCCAGAACTTTCTCTCTTGTCACAGTGGAGTCATGTGGCTGTGTAGGGAATTTGCCAAATGATCTGTATGCTTTGTTTCCCCAAAATTTATTCCAATTTCCAGGGGATGTGGGGGTGGGGGCAGTGGGACTCATTAATGGATAGCAATTTTTATTGTGGTGAAATAGATATGACATGAAATTAACCATCTTTAAGTGTACAGTTTCAGGACATTAAGTATATTCACATTGTTGGACAACCATCAGCACCGTTCACCTTGGACTTGCAAAACTGAAATTCATCTTGCAAAACTGAAACTCCGTACCCATTAAATGCTAACTCCCCATTTCTCCTTCCACCAGCCCCTGGCAATACCCTTCTTCCTTTTGTCTCTATGAAGTTCACTACCTTATTCAGTAGAAATTGAATCATTTAGTATTTGTCCTTGGATGTCTGGCGTATTTCACTTGGCATAATGTCTTTCCAGTTGTACCATGTTTTTGAAAAAGGGAAAATGGTAGTCATTCAGTCGCATCTGACTCTTTGTGACCCCATGGACTGTAACCCCCCAGGCTTCTCTCTCCAGGGGATTCTCCAGACAAGAATGCTGGAGTGGATTACCATTCCCTTCTCCAGAGGATCTTCCCACCCCAGGGATCGAACTCTGGTTTCCTGCACTGCAGACAGATCCTTTATTGTCTGAGCCACCAGGAAAGCCCCAAGCATGTTTTGGGTGGTGGGTGAGAAGCTTTTTTTTTTCTTGGCTACACTATGCAGCATGCAGGACCTTAGTTCCCTAAACCAGGGATCAAACCCTCACTCCCTGCAGTAGAGGCATGGAATCTTAACCACTGGACTGCCAGGAAAGTCCTTGAACCATGTATTTGAAAGAAAGTGAAAGTGAAAGTTGCTTGGATGTGTCTGACTCTTTTCGACCCCATGGACTATACAGTCCATGGCATTCTCCAGGCCAGGATACTGGAGTGGGTAGCCTTTCCCTTCTCCAGGAGATCTTCCCAGCCCAGTGATTAGATTCAGGTCACTATGTATTTTAATGGCTCAATAATATCCCACTGCATATATATACCCCATTTTGTTTACCATATTAATCCATTGATAGATATCTGGGTTGTTTCCTCCTTTTGGCTCTTGTGACTAATGCTGTTATGAGCATGGGTGTGCAAATACCTTTCTGAGCCCCTGATTTTAATTTTTTGTGTATATACCCAGAAGTGGAACTGCTCTGTTCGAAGGAATTTTTAACATAGAGGACTTTACGTGGGTGAGAGGTACTGGTGGGCTTTGTTGGGGTCCAGAGGAAAATGCTGCCCACCAGCACTGTAGGAGGAGGCCCAAGGTCCCCCCTGTTCCTGTAGGAGGTCAGACCTACCACTCAAGTGCAGGAAGTCTATCTGGTTATTTAAACTGCTTATCAGGCATAGATCTTGCCCCTCAGAGGGAACCCCTCTGAGCCTCTTTTTCTATTAAACTGAGGTGCTGTATTTACCCTCACAGATTGTCAGTTCAGTTCAGTTCAGTCACTCAGTCAGGTCTGACCCTTAGCGACCCCATGGACTGCAGCATGCCAGGCCTCCCTGTCCATCACCAACTCCCGGAGTTTATTCAAACTCATGTCCATTGAGTTGATGATGTCACCCAACCACCTCATCCTCTGTCGTCCCCTTCTCCTCCCACCTTCAATTTTTCCCAGCATCAAGGTCTTTTCAAACAAGTCAGTTCTCATCAGGTGGCCAAAATATTGGAGTTTCAGCCTCAACATCATCAGTCCTTCCAATGAATATTCAGGACTGATGTCCTTTAGAATGGACTGGTTGGATCTCCTTGCAGTCCAAGGGACTCTCAAGAGTCTTCTCCAACACCACAGTTCAAAAGCATCAATTCTTCAGCACTCAGCTTTCTTTGTAATCCAACTCTCACATCCGTACATGACTACTGGAAAAATCGTAGCCTTGACTAGACAGACCTTTGTTGGCAAAGTAACATCTCTACTTTTTAATATGCTGTCTAGGTTGGTCATAACTTTCCTTCCAAGGAATAAGCGTCTTTTAATTTGTCAGGTGACTCAAATGAGTTAACGGATGTGAGTGACACAGAGGTGCCGCAGCCTGCTGGAGACCCACCGCCCCGCCCAGGCTGCCCTCCACACGCTGCCCTGCCTCATGGGTCAAACACGGGCAGTGCAGGGGCAGCTGTCTGGGAAAGCTGAGACTGTTTCCTGAAGGCCAGAAGAGCCCTGGGGCTGAACTAGCTTTTCAAAAAAGGACAGTGCAGTAAGAACACTTCCTCCTGACATTTCTGGGGCAGTGATTTGCAAATTAGAGCCTGACTGAGAATCCCCCAGAGGGCTGTAAGCACAGAGCAGGGGCCCACCCCAGAGTCTCTGACTCAGGAAGGTTATGGTCTGGTCCAGGATTTGTGTTTCTACAAACGCTTGGGTGACCCTTAGGCTGCTGACCCGGGGACCGTACTTTGAGAACCATGGCTCTGCAAAACAGAGGAGAAAATGTGCTTATTTTGAAGACATGACACATGAGCTCCCTGCATCGCCCCTTTCCTCTCCCCTCCCTTTCTTGTTTCTTTCCTTCCTCCTTCATCGCATATGTATTATTAGAGCACAGAGTCTGGGCTGGACTGACCAGATAGTCCGTGGCTGCTCAGGGACTGAGCTGTGACCGGATGTGGAGGAGTCCAAGTGAGTCAAGCTGCTGGGGGAGGGGAAATACCCCTGATCTGGGAGAGCCCAGGGCCTGTGCAAAGCTGGGGCAGCATTCACCCGGGGTCAGCTGGTCCCCTGCCAGCAGACTGCTGGGTGAGGAACTGGTCTTGGGAGAGGCACCTAACACAGTACTGTGCCGGGTGCAGCAGCCAGGCCCCAAGGTGCTTGCCAGGCCAGGCCTTTGGAGGCAGGACAGGAAAGCAGGTTGAGAGGCTCAGCCAATAGGGCACTGGGAATGGCCAGCCCTTGGCCTTAGATGGCCAGCCAGGTTGTGATATTTTTCTTTGACGGCCTCATTACCCTTGTCCTGCCCATGACCCACAGTAAACCCTGCCGTCCAGTTTCCCAAATACTCATCCATCAGACTTCTCTGGACCTTCCCCCCCAACCCCAGCTCCCAACCCGGTCCCTAATAGGCCTGGGTCTAATTTCCCAGGGCTCCCATTTCTGTTTTCAAAGGAGGTCACAAACCCATCTGATCAATAGAACCTAAGACTCATCCTCAGTTAGTGAGTTCAGTCACTCAGTCATGTCTAACTCTTTGTGACCCCCATGGACTGCAGCATGCCAGGCCTCCCTGTCCATCACCAACTCCCGGAGCTTGCTCAAACTCATGTCCATTGAGTCGGTGATGCCATCCAACCATCTCATCCTCTGTTGTCCCCTTCTCCTCCTGTCTCCAATCTTTCCTAGCATCAGGGTCTTTTCAAATGAGTCAGTTCTTCCCATCAGGTGGCCAAAGTATTGGACTTTCAGCTTCAGCATCAGTCCTTCCAATGAATATTCAGGACTGATTTCCTTTAGGATGGTCTGGTTGGATCTCCTTGCAGTCCAAGGGACTCTCAAGAGTCTTCTCCAACACTACAGTTCAAAAGCATGAATTCTTTGGTGCTCAGCTTTCTTTATAGTCCAATGCTCACATTCATACTTGACTACTGGAAAACCATATATCTTTGACTAGATGGACTTTTGTTGGCAGAGTAATGTCTGTGCTTTTTAATATGTTCTCTAGGTTGGTCAGAACTTTTCTTCCAAGGAGTAAGCATCTTTTAATTTCATGGCTGCAGTCACCATCTGCAGTGATTTTGGAGCCCCCCAGAATAAAATCTCTCACTGTTTCCATTGTTTCCCCATCTATTTGCCATGAAGTGATGCACTGGATGCCGTGATCTTAGTTTTCTGAATGTTGGAGTTTTAAGCCCACGTTTTCACTCTCAAGAGTCTTCTCCAGCACCACAGTTCAAAAGCATCAATTCTTTGGTGCTTAGCCTTCTCTATGGTCCAACTGCCAGGAGATGCATGTGCAGAGGCTCAGCTCCAAGAGGGATGCCAGACCTGGGCATCTTCCCTGGAATTTGCGCTGACCCCAGAGCATTGCTCTCACCTTCTCTAGATCTATTTCTTCAAACATGAAATGGTATGGATAGGATGAGCGCCGCTGGACTGAGGGGATCACATCAGATAATATCACAGGAATCCTTGCTACCTAGTACTGCTCTCCTCGGCAGCCAAGGGCTTGCGCCCAGGTTTTGAGATTCTTTCCAGTAACACACATGATATATTTCTCCAACTCTTCAAAATTTACCTCCAAGGATTTCCCTGGTGGTCCAGTGTCTAAGACTCTGAGTTCCTAATGCAGGGACCTGTGTTCCATCCCTAGTCAAGGAACTAGATCCCACATGCCACAACTAAAGATCCTGCATGGTGCAACTGGATGCTATTGAACTTTGGTGCTGGAAAAGACTCTTGAGAATCACTTGGACTGCACGGAGATCAAACCAGTCAATGCTAAAGGAAATCAGTCCTGAATATTCATTGGAAGGACTGATGCTGAAGCTGAAGCTCCAATACTTTGGCTACCTGATATGAAGAGCTGACTCACTGGAAAAAACCCTGATGCTGGGAAAGATTGAAGGCAGGAGGAGAAGAGGAAGACAGAGGATGAGATGGTTGGATGGCATCACCGACTCAATGGACATGAGTTTGAAGAAACTCTGGGAGATGGTGAAGGGCAGGGAAGGCTAGCATGCTACAATTCATGGGGTCGCAGAGTCCGACACAACTTAGCGACTGAACAACACGGCGCAAAAAAGATCGAAGATCCTACATGCTGCAACTAAGGCCCAGCACAGCCAAATAATAAATAGTAAAAAAATTTACCTCCACTTTGATTTGGGCCATAGATTAGGGTTCTTAGTTCCTTAAGGTGACTGCTGGCCATTTATTCGTTCCAGTTTCATCTTGTGAGCTGCCAGTTCCCCAGCCAGGTAAAGCACAGGAGCCCCTCTCCAGACCTGGCTGTCCCGTCTATACACCCAGGAGGCATACTCAGAACGGGTGCTCCTTGGCCTGGGGAGGCATGTGGTATCCTCACATTTACCTGCTCCTCTGATGTGAGACCCTTTCCTCAGCGCCTCAGCAGAGGGGGTGGGCACAGTGTGGAGACCGGGAGCCCAGACTCTCGAGCCAGCAGCCTGGTTCAGTTCCTCGTACTTCTGTGTGTTGACTGCGCAGCGTTGCCGTGAAAGGAGGAGCATAACCGCATCCCTCACCGCCCTGGATGAGATGCAGGGGAGAGTGGGTGTCTGCACCTGGAACCCAGCTAAAAGCAGCCACGCAGGAGTGCAGGGCTCTCCACGCTCTGCTCCTGACTTCAGAAACTTTCTGTGGTTACCATGGTTTCTCTAGCACCATGGAAATGCTATCACATGTGGAGATTTCTTGTTAGTTCCTCACAAAGGAGAACTTACTTTGTCAAGCTCAGTACCTCAGCAGACGACCAGCTGTCCCAACTAGAGTCAAGGAGTGAGCACAGCTCTGTGCAGCCAGCGGTGAACCTCCTTAACCACAAGGTGATGAGTTCTTGGTCTGTATGATCTCATTCGGGCTTCCCTGGTGGCTCAGACGGTAAACAATCTGCCTGCAGTATCAGTTCAGTTCCATTGCTGAGTCGTGTCCGACTCTTTGCAACCCCATGAATCGCAGCACGCCAGGCCTCCCTGTCCATCACCAACTCCCAGTTTACTCAAACTCATGTCCATCAAGTTGGTGATGCCATCCAGCCATCTCATCCTCTGTCGTCCCCTTCTCCTCCTGCCCCCAATCCCTCCCAGCATCAGGGTCTTTTCCAATGAGTCAACTCTTCGCATGAGGTGGCCGAAGTATTGGAGTTTCAGCTTCAGCATCTGTCCTTCCAATGAACACCCAGGACTGATCTCCTTTAGGATGGACTGGTTGGATCTCCTTGCAGTCCAAGGGACTCTCAAGAGTCTTCTCCAACACCACAGTTCAAAAGCATAAATTCTTCGGCACTCAGCTTTCTTCACAGTCCAACTCTCACATCCATACATGACCACTGGAAAAACCAGTCTTGACTAGATGGACCTTTGTTGGCAAACTAATGTCTCTGCTTTTTAATATGCTATCTAGGTTGATCATAACTTGCCTTCCAAGGAGTAAGCGTCTTTTAATTTCATGGCTGCAATCACCATCTGCAGTGATTTTTGAGCCCAAAAAATAAAGTCAGCCACTGTTTCCATTGTTTCCCCATCTATTTGCCATGAAGTGATGGGACCAGATGCCATGATCTTAGTTTGCTCAATGTTGAGCTTTAAGCCAACTTTTTCACTCTCCTCTTTCACTTTCATCAAGAGGCTTTTTAGTTCCTCTTCACTTTCTGCCATAACAGGCTTTGGCATAGTCAATAAAGCAGAAATAGATGTTTTTCTGGAACTGTCTTGCTTTTTCGATGATCCAGCAGATGTTGGCAATTTGATCTCTGGTTCCTCTGACTTTCCTAAAACCAGCTTGAACATCTGGAAGTTCACGGTTCACGTATTGCTGAAGCCTGGCTTGGAGAATTTTGCCTGCAGTATAGGAGACCCAATTCTCGGGTTGGGAAGATCTGCTGGAGAAGAGAATGGCTACTCACTCCAGAGTTCTTGCCTGAAAAATTCCATGGACAGAAGAGGAGCCTGGTGGGCCACAGTCCACTGGGTAGCAAAGAGTCTACCAACACTTTCACTTTTCTTTATCTCATTCATTTAATTTGGGGGGGGGAGGAAGTAATGCAGCTGACAAAAGGTTATCTATTAAAATAGCTGTAAGAAATCAGAGCCCTTTAACATTGACAGTAAAGGTCAATGGTAACCAACCAATAGGAAATGGGCAAACAATACAAATAGACAATTCTCACAATGCAAATCAGACTAGCCAATACACCTATGAAAAAATGCTCAGAATTATGAGAAGGGAATTGCACACTAAAGCAACAATGAGATGCTGTTGTTTGGCTCTCAGAGTGGCTAAAATTCATATGATTCCATTTTGTAAAAGAAACAATGTTACCCCCTGACACCCCTACGGCACCCCCAACCCCATACATGTGTAGGAAGCAGGGTTTCTCAACTCTAGCACCATCAACATTTGGGGCCAGAAAAGTCTATTCGTTTACTTCTTTGGCTGTGCTGTTTCCATTGCTGCCCATGGGCTTTCTCTAGTTACAGTGATCGAGTGCTGCTCTCTAGTTGTGCAGGCTTCTCATTCCAGTGGCTTCTCTCTTTGCTGAGCATGAGCTCTAGAGCATGCCAGCTTCAGTAGTTGCAGCACACAGGCTCTAGTTCTGGCACACAGGCTTAGTTGCCCTGCAGCACGTGGAATCTTCCTGGACCAGAGATTGAACCCACGTCTCCTCCATGGGTGGGTGTGTTTTTAACCACTGGACCACCAGGGAAGTACAGTCTTTCTTTTTATGAATCAAGCAGTTTATTAACCCAGTATCATTTGTTGCAATGCTTCTTTTTTTTTTTTTTTTTTTTATGTGGATCATTTTTATTTTATTGAATTTGTTACAATATTGCTTCAGTTTTATGTTTTGGTTTTTTGGCCTGGAGGCTCCCTGACCAGGGATCCAACCTGCACCCCCTGTATTGGAAAGCAAAGTCCTAACCACTAGGCAGCCAGGGAAGTCCCTGTTGTAATGCTTCTTGTCGGCAGCTGCCACCTGTCTTCCCAGGTGGTGCTAGTGGTAAAGAACCCGCCTGCCAAAGCAGGAGATGCAAGAGACATGGGTTTGATCCCTAGGTCCGGAAGATTCCCTAGAGAAGGGCTCCAGTATTCTTGCCTGGTGAATTTCATGGACAGAGAGGAGCCTGGTGGGCTACACAGTTCATAGGGTCACAAAGAGTCGGACATGACTGAAGCCACCTTGCACCACACAGGCCACCAGGCCGGCAATTCTCTCCGGATCTCTCCGTCCTGGACGTGTCCATTTGCAGCTCCCGTTTTGGTCCTTTTCCATTTTCAGGCCCTCCAGGGCTAGGAGGACCTGGTGGGCCCTGCTCTTGGTGCTGAAGTGGTCAGGCAGAGTTTCTCTGACACTCTCTAGAGATGTTGGTCATGGAGCCACCTTGGCACAACCTGGGAAGTACAAATGCTGTGCTATGGAAGCAGCTCGTTATGCTTGGCCAGCCTGACAGCATCCACCTTTCAGCTTCCTGGACTTTGTGAGGAAGGCTGCCAGGACTCTGATGAACTCTGGCTGGTTCACATCTTTTACGGTAACTCCAGGCATGTCCGGGCCTCTGCATTGCCACCCAGAGGAATGTGCTCATGGGCTCAGTTGTTTCCTGACTCTTTGTGACCCCATGGACCTTTGCGACCTCATTGACTTTTGGGACCCCATGGACTGTAGCCCGCCAGGCTCCTCTGTCCAGGGGATTCTCCTGGCAAGAATACTGGAGTGGCTTGCCATTTCCTCCTTCAGAAGATCTTCCCCACCCAGGGATTGAACCTGAGTCTCCTGCATTGGCAGGGGGGATTCTTCACTGAGCCACCAGGTAAGTCCACCAGCAAGCAGAAAGTGGGGGGTAATTCTTTACTGTCCTTGGATTGTAGGCTACGTAGCAGCATCTCAGGCCCCAACCCAATAGATAACAGTAGCGTCCCCTGCTCTCCAGCGGTGATGACCAAAGATGACACGGCCAAATGTCCAGGGGGCCCCCAAGCCCACTTACAAAACCACTTGCTATATAGGTAAACATTTAAAGCCACATGTGCTTTTATGAACACTGATTTAATTTTAATCACTGTTTTACAGATAAGGAAACTGAGGCACAGAGAGGCCAACTGAGGTCCCGAGATTCCAGGAGTCTGATTTCACAGCTTAGTTTCTTGCCTGAAACACAGCCATGCTGCTCAGCTCAATTCTTGAGGTTTGACTGGTTCAATATACCAGCACTTCAAGTTCATGTTTCCAGGCAAGAACCATGGATCAGAGAAGAAGACCCGAGGCCTGTGGTTTCCGGCTGGCTTGGCTCCCTGAGATAACAGTGCTGGGCAGCCAGTGTGGAAAGTAGTGGTCAGTGGATGCCTGACCTCTGAACAGGGTTGACTGCCACTTGCAAAGAAAGGCTTGGGGGGGCGGGGCTGAACCACAGAGGGAGAACGTGGGGGAGCTGGGGTGAGACTGGGTGCATGAGGAGGGTGGTGATGACTGGACTTCTGATTCTTTCTCATTCCCCTCCCTTCTGTTTCTGGGCACCCAAGCGCCTCCTCACTTTTCCTTCCCACTCTGGCTTCACCCCAAAGCCAGCTGCGAGGGTGAGGGCCTCACCCAGAGTGGCAGGGGAGGGCAGGGAGCATGTTCATGCACTGCCTCGTGACTTCCTCAGCCTCTGGCTGGGTCACAGTCTGAATTTCCCATGTGCTTGTCAGTTTGGGGCCCTAGACACTGAGCTCTGTGAAAGCAGGGCCTGTGTACTTCCCCTATCTTTGGGAGCCTGGTGCAGTGGGCATCAAGATTGCATGTGTGGAGGAATTCCCTGGCAGTCCAGTGGTTAGGACACTGAGCTTTCACCGCAGGGGGCATGGGTTTGATCCCTGAATAGGGAGCTAAGACCCTGCATGCCGGCATGCAGTCAGAAAGACAAAATAAACAACCTGTTGTGCTCAGCTGCTTTAGGTCTGTCCAACTCTTTGTGACTCTATGGACTGTAGCCCGCCAGGCTCCTCTGTCCTTGGAATTCTCCAGGCAGGAATACTGGAGTAGGTTGCCATTTCCTCCTCCAGGGGATCTTCCCGAGTCAGGGATCAAACCGGAGTCTACTGCATTGGCAGGCAGATTCTTTACTGCTTAGCCACTGGGGAAGCTTGCCACTTCTTTCTTAAAAAAAAAAAAAAAAAGATAACCATGGAAAGATGCAGAATGGAAAGATAGCACATCCAAAAAAAAGATTGGGTGAGTGCAGGATGAGGGAAGGAGGGGGAAAGAAGAGCAACTGCTTAAGTGCTGAGCAGCTCCAGGGACACCCAAGCCCAGCCCAGGTGAGCTGAGGTGCTCAGCCCTGTTCTTGGTACCAGGTTCTGGCCTTTCCCTGGGGCTGTGAACAAACCAGACTGTCTGAACTCAACAGAGCTCTTGATTACTTCTCCAGGGAAAAGTGAGGAGCTGCTTAAAGAACTCAAGGCATGATTCTCTTTCAGTAATTCAAGCTTAGCTTTTTAAAAGGGAACTTCTCAGAGCTGCTTCTAGAAACACTTGCTGCTCATGTCCCCTCCTCCTGCCCCTGCAGGAGCCCTGCTGCTAGGAACTTGTAAGTTGAGCGAGCAGGTGCCCTGATGTGCTGGGCTGAGAGGCAGCTACGAACCTCTTGCTTTCTGGCCAGAAGCATCACCACCTCTTTGTTTGCTGAGGCTCCAGGTAGAGCCAATCAAGGCGTCCTTTGAACCACACTGTGTTCTTGACACCATGAGAGCTTCATCTCATACACATACACACACACACACACCTGCTTCTTGAGGGCAGGTATCAGACCTTACACACACACACACACACACACCTGCTTCTTGAGGGCAAGTATCAGACCTTACACACACACACATACACACACACACCTGCTTCTTGAGGGCAGGTATCAGACCTTACACACACACACACACACACACCTGCTTCTTGAGAGCAGATATTAGACCTTAAGATCTTTGTGGGGAAATCAGGTGTCTGACTCATGTGGAGAAGTCAACTCACCAATTAGAGGGGATGCAGGCTGTGACTTGGCACAACCCAGGGCTTATTCTAATAAGTTGGTGATTCTCAACCCTGCTCATATTAGACTCATGCTTGTTGCTCAGTGGTAGAGAATCTGCCTGCCAAAGCAAGAGACTCGGGTTCCATCCCTGAGTCAGGAAGGTCCCCTGGAGAAGGAAATGGCAACCAACTCCAGTATTCCTGCCTGGGAAATCCCATGGACAGAGGAACTTGGTGGGCTATAGTCCACAGGCTCACAAAGAGTCAGACACGACCAAGCACACACACATGTGGGGTATGCAGGATCTTAGTTCCCCAACCAGGGATTGAACCCGCGGCCCCTGCAGTGGAAGAGTAGCATCCTAAGCACTGGATCATCAGGGAAATCCCAGGGGAGTCCTGTTTCTGCCAGATTTCCCCTGGTGCCAGTGCAAGACACACGGGCTGAGTCTGGTCATCATGTGTCTGGAGGGAGCAGCGTGGTCACTCCTCTCAGACAAGGCCTCCCCTCCCAGCCCAGCCATCGCTCCTTCCCACCAGCTTCTGCTCCCCTGGCCTCAGGGCTAGAAGCTGGTTATGGAAGGGGGACACCGAAGGGACTGGCTGGGGTCAGAGGGGGAGGCTGCCAAGGCTGAGTTCTCCTTCCACACCCTCTGCCAGAAAAACAGGAAGAGGAACCTGAGCTGTGACTGCGCTGAGTAATTCCAGTCCTGGGCTCTCAAATCACAACGCAGAAACCATAAACCAAAGAGCCAAGAAGAACAAAACCAAAAGCCTGAAGTCTTTTCCATGTTTCTCCTCCCGATGCTGGTTCCAGCAATGTTTATTACTCAGCCTGAGTTGGAATAACATTAGACAAAAATAGAAACAGCCTCTGGTTCTACAAAGCCTGGGTCCAAGCCCTCTGACTTTTCTGTTCATGCCAGGGCCCCATGCTGCTGGTACCAGAGGTCAAGGGAGCCTGTATGACCCCGGATGGGGCCGATCCTACAGAGAGACACAGGCCTCAGTGCTGGATTGAGAGCAGAGCTAGGGAAAGAGAGCCAGGCCACTCCCTCCAACAGTGCAGCCCGGCTGGGGAGTCACGGTTTCATGTTGGGGTGAGCTGCTGGGGCTCCGGAGAGGCCTGCCCCAGGCTCAGGGCCGATCTGACCGGCTGGGGTGTGAAGCCACACACCCCAGGCATAGAAAGTGGGTGGGGAGAGGTCTCTATCATCTTGTGCTTGATCCAGAGAGCCTCAGGAGTGACTCTTACAGAACTCTGTCCCAGGGGGCTGGTGCAGCCAGCAGAAGCAGGACAAGGGGCAGCAGTGCTCTGCCCGTTGTGAGCCCCCAGGAAGCCTGCCTGCAGTCACTGGCTGCTCACAGCACTGAGACCTCACCTCGCTTCCCTGGGGTGTCCGGGGGTTCCACCTCCGAGGTGTTCTGCAGCACAGAGGGAGGTCCGGCCACTTTGGGCCATGGGTAGAGGGTCTGGGGGGTATCTGGTAAGGGCTTCATTCACATCTTGAGATGGGAAGGGGTGAGGATAAGCAACTTGTCCACTTCCCAGGTAATCTCAGTTCAGCTCAAAGGCCAGCTGCTCTTTGGACCCCCAAAGTCACTGCCAGGCCCTGTGCCGTCACTGTGAACTGCCCAGGACCCTGGTCTCCCGGTTCTCTCCTGTGACGGGCGGGCCGGTGCACAGGGGGCGCTATCTCAGTGGCTGCTTGAGCTCGAAGAGGCCGGTTCCACCCTTGACGACCTTCCCGACCACGAGGCAGGCTGATGGGGACCTCAGTTCGTCATGGGATCCTGGGAGACACAAGAGCGCTTGTGAGGTGTAGCTGGGGGTGATGGGAGGAGAAGAGACGGGTGTGGGGGGCACTCAGCAAGAGGCTTGGCAGTTAGGGTACCTCCAGGGTCACGAGGGTGGTTCTGAAGCTTGGGGCCTGGTGGGAACGAGGCCGCGTTGCTTCTGCATTTTGAAGAGAGGAAGACCCTCCCCTCTCCTCCAAAAGGCAGAGGCGGCCTTCCAGTCTGGTGCCCACCCCCTAGCGCTTCCTGTAGTGACAGCCCAGGCTCTCCCCGAAGTGTGAGGCTGTGGAAGGGTGCCTGAGGGATGAGCCTTGTCTGCCCAGAAGAGATTCACGCGGGGTTGGGGAAGGCCAAGGACGTGCCCACAACTGACCCATGAGCGTGGCCTGCTTGAGAAACTGGAAGCTGGTCTCAAACGTCATCTGCTGCAGTGGCGAGGAGTTTGACCGGATCCCAAAGCGGTTCAGGGGCTTGTAAACGCCCTCGAAGCACATGTAATCAGCCACCAGGGAGAGGTGGCGGGGGTCAACGGCGATGCCTGTCACAGGGGTGGCAACAACAGGATAGGGGTTCAGCAGTGAAGAGGGGGTGGGGGGGAGCAGCGTCACCTAACCCAAGGGCTCCCGGCAACCCAGCTCCATTACCTACTCACTCAGCTCTCTGACCCGACCTCGGTGGGCAGCCCTGTGTCCCCGGGCCTCACGACTGCATCTGGCAGCGTGGGCAGCAGCCCTGCAGGACACGAGCCGCCTCAATACTGTGTGCCTCTGGGAACTGAAATCCTGAAGGCGAGGTGAGGAAGAGACTCTCCCTCTGAGGCCAAGATCAGAAACATGCTGGGGGTGGGGAGGCCTTGGGGACAGGACTGCCAAGACTGATACACAAGGGACGATTCTTTATGGGGGCCCTGAGGGTCTCCTGTGGGCTCCACCCTCATTGCACCCATATTTCAGCTCCTTGAAGATCTAGACTGGCACCCCGGGGCCTCCTGCCTGCCACTCGCATCCCCTCTCACCATATACGGCGAACACGTCCTTGATCTCTTTCTCGATCACGCGCAGTGCGGCCTCAATGCCATACGTGCTGGCCATGGCATGGATGTCGTTGGAATAGAGACGGCGCAGATCTAGGATCTGGGGGAGGCAGGAGGGGTCGGTGTGGAGGGCCCTGCCTTCTGCTCCCTCCTGTGGACATGTCCTACCCCTGGGCCTTGCTGCCTCCTCGGCTGGCGTGCTCGGGTGCAGCTGATGACAAAGTGGGCGTGAGGCAGTCCAGGACTAGCCTAAGGAGTGATGTGAGCAGAGCAGCCAACAGCATGCTGGCTGGGCCCAGGGTCTCTCTCACCATCAGCCAGGGCTGAGAGATGATTCGCTGCCCACTTTCAGAGCGAGGAAGAAAGGTGTTTGTATAACAGAGAGACCTGTTTCCGAGGGTGGAGGGTCTGCTGGTAGGTGAGGCAAGTTCCCTGGCAGAGATTCAATTTCCTTCCCTGGGCACGGGGGCCTGCCAGGCCTCACCAGGGGCCTGAAGCTCCAATTCAGCCATCCCGGGGCAGGGCTCACAGTGGCTGTGTGCCAGGGCATGTCACCCCCACAGGAGACAGCAGAGACCCTGGCGGGTCACCTGGACTTGTTAAGACAAATCCCACGGGCTTGACTCGAGTGCACCCTGTCAGTGGCTGACGCTGGGGAGGCCTGAGCCCTTCCCACTCTGTCCTCTGGGGAAGTAGCTAGTGAAAGGCTCCGGGCAGAGGTGGGGCGTGTGCGGGGCAATGCTGTGGGAGGATGTGTGTGAGGCTGGAGGGCCCTGCCAGCTTAGTGCAGACGAGAGAAGAGCGGGCTGGTCCCAGCAACTTGGAATGCAGTGGGGAAAACTTGTGCCTGGGGGTTGAGAGCATCTCAGAAGGTTCTGGGAGATGAGGTGAACCGGGAGGAAGCAAGAGAGAGCTCAGAGGAAAGGGTGGGTGCGCTTGGGAAGCAGGGGGAACAGGATACATAGGACTCTGTTGGGTGTGGAGGCCTGGGGCCCCCTTCACCAGATAAATCAAGCAGCTCCCCAGCCAGCACTCAGTATAACTATTTCTTACAAGTCTATGTTCGGAGGTTTTCATTTCAAAGAAAAGAAACTGCATGCAAATTAATGTGGGAAACTCTGGGCTCAGTAAAGTTAAGCAGGTTTTGTTCTGCAAATCTTAACTAGGCTCATGGGCACTGGAGATCCCCAAGAGGTGGCCCAGGCTGCAGACTTGGTCTGGGGACCCTGGGTTAGAAGCGTGAATAGCCCAGGAAGGGCCAGGACAGAGCGGCTGGAGCCTCAGCTGGCATGAGGACCCATCCGCAGGACAGCAGGCAACCCTGAGGAGACACGCACCTCGGCATACTTGAACAGCTCTGGGAGGTTGATTCCTTCTGTGTTTAAGACAAGCTCCTTCTCGTTCTTACTGTTGGTGGTCTCATTCAGGAGGCACCTTGTGATACCCTTGGTTGCATAGATGACAGCTCCCTGGGCCAAGGACGCTACCAGAGAGCTCATGTCAAAGTTGACCTTCATGAGAGGGAGCTTCAGTGTCACCTGCAAGAGGAAGGAAAGCTGAGCCAGGAGACAGGGCTGACCCAGCCCCACACCACTCAGGGTCCCTAAGAGACCCCTCCAGAGCCCCACTGGGGCAAGCTGGGCGGTGGACTTGGCTTCCCATGTCAACATGGGCTGACTTAATGACCACATGGCAGCCACGTCCGGTCCCACAGACTGAGGTGAAAATGGCAGAGCACCATTTTCACAGATGTCGTCAGTGAAAATCACCTCCACTCAACATGACCTCCATTTAACATCACCCTTGATATCCTTTCAATGACCACAAAGCGTAACACACATCCCTCTGTATATGTAATCCTGGTCAATGACTCGCATCTGTGCTACCATTTACGAATCACTGAACTGGATCAAAGAAAAGGACTAAAGCCAGTCTATGTGTAGACGTCTAGGCATCCAGACCAGCGAGCCTTCCAGGGACACTGCAATCCTGGAAGTGATGACCAGGCAGAAAGGTGGTGTGAGGAATGCAGCGTCTGCCGGCCTCTGTGATGTGCGTCAACACACGGGTTGTACTGAAGTTCCCTTCCCACGTGAAAGTACCTACAGGGCCTGATGGCTCGGACCCCCACATGCTCTTACTGGAAAGTCAGAGTGAGTGGGCCCAGGAGGGGGCTGTGACCTGGGGTTGACTGATCCCCTCATGGGCACTGACCTGGCACCACAGGCCGCCCTGTGTGTCGTACTGGTAGTCCTCTATGAATGGGTGGCACTCGCGCACGGCCTGTACCCGGCGCTCCACCGCCTCGGCCCCCTGGGGCTCCCGGCTTCGGGCGCGCTTCTGTGGCCGCGTCAGGGGGGCGCTGGGGAGCGAGTTCTCCTCGGGGACCCAGCCGCCTTCCTCCTGCTCCTGCTGAACGCCTTCTTTGAGGCCGGCCCCTTCCTCCTGACCGTCCTCGTCCTCCTTCTCCTCTTCCTCCTCCTTCTCCTCCTCCTCCTCGCTGTCATAGTCGACCTGGCGGGGACGGAGGGCAGGCCACATCACTGGGGCCCGACCAGTGACCTGAACTTGACCTTGCGGAACAAGTCCCCCGACCCCAAGAAGAGCTCTCACCTGCTGGCCAACCTCAGCCCCACCGGCTCTATTGGCCCGGCCTCTGCCCTCTGTTTGTCCCCTCGGGACGCCAGCACCTCAGTCCCAGGGCCCTCTCCTCGGAGCTGTACGCCCCCACCCCAGCTCTCTCACCTGGGAGCCCCACTGGCCCCTCCACACCACCCTCTGTCCTGGCAGCAATCGTGGTGGTAAAGGACTGAAAGGGGGAAGGGGAAGGACGCATTTTCACGGGAAAGACAGAAGGTGGCCTGACTTTCCCTCCCGAAGGCCTCGGGGCTCCCCCAGTTTGATTCAGGTACAGGGATGGCCGGTCCTGAAGGGCAGCCCTGGGCCAGCTGCTGCCTATGCGCCACCCCATGAACACTGCCTTCTCCATCGAGTGGTTGTGCTAGGCAGGCTGGTTTTGCTTCAAGGTTCCCTATGGTTCCAGCCTGATGCAGAGGCATGACCTTAAGCACCGGGGGGGAGCCCTCAGGTGTGACAGAGGTGTCACCTCGGCCAAAGGTCCCTCACCTCCTCCTCTTGTTTCTCCTTGCGTTTGGCATCCGAGGCGTCAGCATCTCCCTCCTCAGCTTCAGCGTCCACAATGCGCCCCTCCTCTTCCTCGTCGCCCTCCTGCCCTCCCTGGGGTTCCGGGACAAGGAAGAGAAACATGAGCTCCAACACCACGTGCCTGGTGATTCCATCTATCCATGCACCAAACTGGTCACCCATCCACCTGCCTGTCTCATTACTCAGCCATCCAGCCACCCACATGCCTCTCACCCATCCATTCATCACACAGTACCTACCACCTTCCCAATTCCATCTACATCCCTTCCACCCACCTACCCACTCGTGGATTCCATATTTCCTTCTCTTCAGCCTAAATCTTTACACATACCACTCATAAAACCTTGTATTAAGAAGGAAAAAAAAGTGCAAAGGCTTTCCAAGTCATAAAGAAGATGGTGCTAATATTGTTCCAAGTATTTATGTTATGGGTGGAGATGAAAAGAAAGAATTACCTTGGCATTTTAGAAACTAAATATTTATTTCTTTCTCCTGACCCTGGCACCTAGTTCTTTATGATCTCCTTCTGGGTGATTTAAGAATTAAGACTGGGCAGCCTTCCAAAGACATTGCAATTGGTAGACTCCAGGGCAGAAGACCTGGCATTCTGTCTAGGCTGGACCCTCATTTTAGGGATGAGGAGACAGGCCCAGAGAGAGGAGGTGTCATAGCTGAAACCATGGAGCTGGAAAAGGATGGGACCAGTCTTCATCGCACCTGTCCAAGTAGAGCACAGCCAACTGTTGGCTCAGACAAGACCCAGGGAGCTGGCCCCACACTGCCTCTGCATCTCTGGGCAGATGTATGTATATCTTAGTCGTTCAGTTGTGCCTGACTCTTTGCAGCCCCATGGACTGTAGACTGCCAGGTTCCTCTGCCCATGGAATTTTCCAGGCAAGAATACTGGAGTGGGTTGCCATTCCCTTCTCCGGGGATCTTCCTGACCCAGATAAGGTATAATCATTCCTGGATTATTTTGCCTCCAATGGCTTCCCCCTGGCTCCTTCCTTTTCCATCACTGGAGCCTAACTTTCCTGCTTCAGAATGCCTCCCTGGTCCCTGCCCGGTACTCTGTGAGTCTCAGTTCATCTGGCCGTGGAAAGTCAAAGGCAGAGCCAATGAAAACAGAAAACTTCCAAAAGTCTAGTAGGTATCATTACTTTGAGTCTGTCCTCAGGATAAAGAAAAATTACCTACAGAGGAGAGGGGGCCCTGAGAGCAGACAGATGGATGAGCTGGGGCCTGCACCCTGGGCGAGGCAGGCCATGCTGCCAGCGGCAGCTCCCCTCCGTGGCCCTCCACACCCAAGAAGGAAACCCTGCTTCTCGGCACTCAGAGCAGCAGATAAATCCTCAGGTAAGGGACTGCCCTGGTGGTCTAGTGGTTAAGACTCCATGCTCCCAATGCAGGGTGCACAGGTTCAATCCCTGGTCAGGGAACTAAGACCCCACATGCTATGTGGCCACACACACACAAGCCAAGGTAAGCAGAAAGAGGGGCCAACCCTAGGAAGGGGTGCAAGGAGCACTGAAAACAGTCAGAGCCACCCCAGGAGACCAGACTCAGTGAGTTGCCACCCTAAGGGGGTTCCAGCCTTGGACCTCCCTGTGATGGTCCCCAAGGGGCCCCCGGGGGACTCGCTCACCCGACTCCTCTCCGACTCGCCAGCATTGTCTAGATCCCGCTGGGTGGCTCTCCGCGTGTTCACACTTCTGAAAGCCGATGCTTTACTGTTCTTCTTCCTGATGGCTTCCATCAGAATTTTAAAGAATCTAAAATGAGAAGAAAGCCCCGCAGCCCCGTTCAGTACCAGCATCTCCACTCTTCCTTCACTGCGGGGATAAGATGCTCTAAGGGCTTCGCCCACTTGAGGTGATATTGGGGACTGATTCAGGAGACAGAGACCTTGCCTCTCCAGTCAGCTCATTTTTTCCCCTCTTGCTATTTCTGGGTCGGGGCATACTGTGCATCAGAATGGCAGGGCTGAAAGTGTGCTCCCCCATTCGCAGGGGGCATGGCCTGGATCACCGCCAATGATCTCCTGGGCCATTCCCAGGAGAGGCATGGCCTCAGTCACCACCGATGATCTCCTGAACTTTACTTCTCTTGTCTGGAAAGTGTGGGTGTCAGGCAATCTTGCTTTAGGGATCAGAAACACCCCCACGTCCACCAAAACCTGTCATGGGGCCTGGTAGGCTGGCTGCTCAATAAGTGACAGTTGTTGGTGCTGCGTGGGTCCATCTAACTAGTATAGCAGGGCCTTCAGTAGGAGGGACATCAAGGCTGGGACCAGGGCTGCCCCCAGCCCACCTACTGCTTCTCCAGGAAGTGCTTGGGGCTGACAACTTCTGTCTCCTTGGTGTGGGAGCCCTGACGATTTGATGAGAGAACTAAGATGTGGAAGAGCTTATCAGAATCTCCAAGGCAGTGGTAACGTACTTTGTGGTAGTAAATCATGTCGACAGATTGTGGTGGTGGTTGTTTAGTTGCTCAGTCCTGTCCAACTCTTTTGAGACCCCATGGACTGTAGCCCTCCAGACTCCTCTGTCCATAGCCAGGCAAGAATACTGGAGTGGGTTGCCATTTCCTTCTCCAGGGGATCTTCCCGACCCACGGGTTCGATTGGTAGCTAAAGTCTTTACCACTGAGCCACCAGGGAAGCCCATCAACTGTTCAGAACCAAGGGAATTTAAAAGGACTAACGTGAGGCAGAAAGAGCCCAGCAGGCCTCTCGTGGCCCCTTCCTCCTGGGTTATCTATTCGTCACCCGCCCTGTCTCCTGTCCCCTGCTCTTTTCCTCATATATCCTCTTGTCTGTCTTCTGAGTCAGGCTATAACAGCACACCACATAGACTGCTTTTAATTATATAAACTATCAGTTCCTCATCTGCCCAGCCAGCCAGCCTGTGTTCTCTGAGCATCTGCAATGTGCCTGCCATATGCCAGCCCGAGGGGCAAAGCCAGGATGAAAAGACAGGCACTCAGAGCCTTAACTGGAGGAGTGGGCAGGTCACATGTTTACTATTTTGTCCAGTAAAAGCAACAGACTGCTACTCTCCCTCCCAATTCCCCCCCAACTTTTTAAAGCTGTACATGGTTTTGGCTGAGGTTTCTGCCTTTGGAAGACTCCTTACCCACTGATCCAGGAAAAAGCCTGGTCACCAGGCAGGAGGAACAGGAATGAGAGGGCCAGATAGGGAGATGCCCGGCTTGACTTTAGAAAGATATAATCAACTGGGAAGAGAGGGAGGAAGAGACGCTTCTGAAAGGACAGGTTCAGGTCTCCGCTCTGCCAGTCTGGAGAGAGACAGACGAGGGTCTTGACCTCATCTGCGACTGTGGGGACCACTCCCGCCACACGCCCAGAGTCAGGGCGCAGTCAGTCCACTGCAGGCCCACAGTGATCACTCTGTGAAGACCATCTGTCAGAATGTGACTGAGGTGGAGCCGGACGGGGGCAGCAGTGGAGAAACCTCCCTCCCACATGAATTAATTACCACAGGGAACATGACTCTCGGCTGTTTCCGAAGGCGCCTGCCAACAGCTCCACCACCTGCCGTGTGCAAGGTCAGCCTCACAGAAGCCAACTGGTGTGACACAGCTGGGGACCGGAGGTCGGAACTCACCTCCTGCCTCCAAGCTCAGTATCCTTCCTACCTCACAGCCCCAGCCTGCCTTCTGAATCATTTACACACACACCCAAAGGGATGGGCGCCAGGAGGAATAATTAGGGGAGCTTCATGGCTTATTTGTCTCCATTAGGGAAGGACCTCAAGTGTGTCTATCTTTTTCCTCTCCCATTTATGGAAAAAGAGTCTCATGAGGGACTTCCCTGGCAGTCCAGCAGTTGAGACTCCATGCTTCCACTGCAGGGGCTGTGGGTTCAATCCCCGTAGTTGGGGAACTAAGATCCCACAAGCTGCACAGTGAGGTCAAAAAAATAAAGTCTCATGATTCAAAGGAAGGGAAGAAAAAGGGGGGAAAAGGGAAGAGAGACAGAAAAGATGTGGTGAGAGATGAAAAAGGGGAGAAGAAGAAAAAAGAAAGAGCTTCTGGGGGTGGTCACCCTTCTGAAGGCACATTCCCATCCCCGCATGGTCTGCATGGGGCAGGCCTGCCAAAGGCAGCCCAACCACACACACCCCCATGCCGCTCCCTCACCTGAGCCCTGCCTGCCCAAGCCACAGAGTAGCTCCGCCAAGGGTGAGGGCACATGGCTTTGTTCATCACAGCTTTTCAAGTGCTCCAACCAAATGCAAAGTAGGAGCCAACTAAGTATTTCACCACTGAGAAGAGAAGTCAGGGCTCTCCCTAACAAGAAGAAATTTTTAAACAGTGATGGATTTTCAATCCCCCAAATGAAGATAAAGAGAAAGAACTCTGGGCAGAGCATGGTGCACACCTCATGTGACTTACTAGCCTACACCTGAGATGCATGGAAATAGGGCCGATCGGCCTGCTCTCAGTAATTCTCAAGAGGCCACGTGATCCTAATTCCCGTTTCTCAGACAAGGGCTGCCTGGCCAGCACAAACACGTGGCATGCTGGGAGGGATGTTTCTCCCAGTTAATTAATGAGCTGGCGTCTGGTCTCCTGCGACGTGACCCAGCACTCCGAGAGCACTCCTGACAGAATGAGCGTCCTCCACCCTGGCGAGGGGTGATGCACATGCTCCCCAGGGCCCGGCCGGCTGCCCCATCCAAAGGGCTGAGCTCACATCCAAGGTCATCTAAACAACCCTGGCCAGCCTACACGCCACCTGCTTAGCAGGGCCAGACTGCAGCGAGCCCGAGTCTTCAGGTGAGAGGGAAGAAGAGGGCCTGGGCAAGACAGTCACTCCCTCCTGGCCACGCTTCCCAGGACTGCCCTGCGAGTGGGCGGCACTCAGCAAATATTTGTGGGATCACTGTGTGGGTGGACATCCTGCCTCTACTCTGCCCTTGGTTCTTTGATTCTGAGTAGCATCGGAAGACCTGAGGGCTGCTCCAGACTGAAGACAGGGGCCAGGGGTTCGTGGCCAAATCCTGTTAACATATCTAGTTGAGCCTCAACAGGCTTTTACAAAGATATGACTTAGCTGTCAATGTTTACAAATTAGAGACTAATTTATAAAAGTAAAAGCAAGCAAGGCCTTCCCAGGTGACGCTAAAGGTGAGGTAAAGAATCCTCCTGCAACGCAGGAGACATAATGAGACCTGAGTTCAATCCCTGGGTCGGGAAGATCCCCTGGAGGAGGGCATGGCAACCCACTCCAGTATTCTTGCCTGGAGAATCCCCATGGACAGAGGATCCTGGTGGGCTACAGTTTATAGGGTCGCCAAGAAGTCAGACATGACTGAAATGACTGAGCAAGCACACACGCGAAAAAAAAACACCACCAACCAAAGACAGGAAAAAAAAAAGAGAGGTAGTTTTCTTATTACTTTTTTTGAATCAGAAGGTCTGGCCACCCTGGCCCACATTCCTGCCTTCTCGAGGCAGGTGACATGCTCTCCAGCTGGCCAGGGGCTCCCAAATGCCTCACTGGCCTTCTTACCTGCCAACCCCCGCAGCCATTTGAGTCTGCACTCCACCATCCAAGGTCAGCTGGCAAGTCAGCAGTGCTTTGCTGGCTCTTGTTGGCTTGCACCAGCCCTGACAGGAAACCCCCTTCCGAATCCTGGGCAACAGCACTGTGTCCAGTGTCCAGACCGTGCTGTCCAGTGTCTAACAGTGACTTAACTTGAGAGAAAAATGGATGTTCAATCTCCCTACCAGAAGGGAACCAGATCTTCTCCATAAAAAGGTGGAGGTAGAACCTCCCTGGTGGGTCAGTGGTAAAGAATCTGCCTGCCAAAGCAGGAGACGTAGGTTTGACCCCTGATCCGGGAAGATACCACATGTCTTGGAGCAACTAAGCCCACATGCCACAACTATTGAGCCTGTGCTCTAGAGTCCAGGAGCCACAACTACTGAGCCCACGCCGCTATTGAAGCCCGAGTGCCCTAGAGTCCATGCTCCAACAGAAGAGAAGCCACTGCAATAAGAAGCCTCTGCGCCACATCTAGAGAGTAACCCCCATTTGCCTCAACTAGACAAAAGGCAAGCGCCATGACAAGACCCAGCACAGCCAACACAAATAAATAAATAAAATTATTTTAAAAAGCCGGAGGTCAATCCCAGTTATAGAACTATGTTTAAGAGCAGCATGTTGTTAGCACAGGGCTCCTTCCTGACAGAATATCAATGTATTAGGAACCACATCATGACAGAAATGAATACCACATGCTGGTCTGACATCATAGCACCATCACTCCGATAAAGTTCTGTTCTCTTTATGGTCCATGGACTCCTACACCTTAAATCCTCCAAATACAAGTAGATGGAACTCATGGGCCAGAGAGCAAGAGGCAGGCAGAGCAATGGAGTCATACCCACAAGCCAGATGAAGCTGCAGGACTTCCCACTTTCCTAAACACTTCCCTTGGGCGAATCGTCTGGGCAAGAGCCCTCAGGCCCTAGGAGTTCTGTGGCCAGGAGCCCTCGCAGTTGATGACAGTCATACAATAAGAATCTGTCAAAGTCAAATGACCTGAGTCCTGACCTGGTTTCCATGAAGTGTAAGATGTCCTCAGGCCTCATGCACTTCTCCTGCTGGTAGTACGCGTGTGGCAGGAACTGAAACTGCAGCTGGTATACCCGGAACTTGTTCTGTTTCTCCCCCATACAGAAGGATTCCTGGACATCAATTTTCTCCAACACCTAGAACCAGACAGACAGATAGGACCCAGTGTGCCCCATGCCTGGGACTGAGCATTACAAGTGGGAAAACTGAGTTTGCAGGCACAGGGGCTGGGACCACAGCCCAAAGTTTCAAATATGCGCTGCTGATGTAAATCCCTCTCGGGGTAGGGAGAGGGAAACCCATCCTGTAGGTCACACTTCCTGAGAAGGGCCTGAGGCTGTGGGGGGAGGGCTCAAGCGGGGCTGGTAAGTTAACCCAGAAAGTATCTTTATTTGTAAGGCACATAAGAATGCTGCAGAACCAGTGGTTATTTTTAAAGCTTCCTGACCCACCCCTGCTCAGTTACCCGGCAGAGGAAGCCTGCCTCTCTCACTGGTGAAGTCTGAGCCCAGGGTCAGAAGAGTTGACAAAGGCCATTCTTCCCGGATGGGAGGATGGATGGAGGGGACACAGGAAAACGCCCGCAGCTGGGTCTGAAGGAGATCATTACCTCCCCAAGACACACTCTGGTGAGTTGCTTCTTCAGGCTTTTCACTTTCTTCAGCGCTTTCTTGGTATTGAACACAGGTACACTCATCATCGGCGTCTTGATGTTGGCGCTGGCCACCATGAGGATCTCCCGTAACCTGTCATGGAACAAGGGCACATCTGAGCCAAAGAAGCACCCGGAGTCTCTATTTTGCGAAGTCTTTCTCATCAACATGCTGGAGTTCTTTCAGCATCTGCAAGAGACGTTAGGATCTTGAGGAAATACGCTGATCAGGGTGTCCCTGCTCTGGCCCTGTGTATGACAGCAAGGGATTCTGCAGTCAGCTTCCTCCACTGAAGCGTGGGCTCAAGGACAGGGCTGTGTCTTCTTGCTTCCTATCACCTGTGCCTCACTTACAGTGCTTGCTAAGGCTCCTACTGGGCACAAGGGCCACGGCCAGGCCTCAGCCACAGCTCCGTGAGCCAGCCTGGCCAGACCACACTGTGGCCCCTGCCCTTCTCCTCCCCACAAACCCCAAGGCTGAGAAAGCTGAGAAGCCTGAGTTACTCAGCTAGAAAGCGGCCAGGTTGGGCAGGTGAGTGTGATCCTGTTCTTTCCTCTGGCCCAGCAGCCATCATCCTGCAGGGTGCACACTTTGACCTGAAGAGCCGGGGTCCCTCTGGATTCTGTTCTAGGTGAGTGGTGCCCCCGGAGCCGGGCAACCAGATGGCCTGACCCCGGGAGCCTGCAGTTTCACAAGCATTCCAGGAAACTGGGATCCAGGAGTTGGTGGAGAGCTAAATGGAGATGCTGAGAGGCCTGGGCATGGATCCAAGTGCAGAAACCAGTTGGGCTCCGGAAATTCCAACCCTGACCCCCGCCCCCCACTTTGATGACCCTCTCATTCACATACACATACTCTCAAAAATTCATACACACACACACCCCCACACTCTCACATTCATACTAACACACACCCTCACCCACACACTCATACATTCATACACACTCACACACACATTCATACATACACACTCTCACTCATACACACACACACACACATACATTTTCACACAATAATGAAATGCCCTCCTTCCCAGGAGCAGGCTTGGACAGACCCAGCCCATGTACCCTTGAAGCTCACCTCGGAATGCCCAGGGTGACGTTCATCTCGCCTCTGCCGGCAAAGTGGAAGGTGTTCAGGGTCATCTGTGTGGAGGGCTCCCCGATGCTCTGGGCGGCCAGCAGGCCCACGGCCTCACCCGGGTCACATAGTGAGCGCTGCCACTTGAGCTGCAGCAGAGTCCTCAAACTGGAAACAGGGTGGGGGGACATCAGGGGTCAGGGACACAGACACCACCTGCCTGTCACGAGCTGATGACAGACCCTGTGAGCAGGGTGCGTGAACCTGATACCTCTCTCTCCTTCTGGGCTTGTTTTACCAGGCAAATGGTCCTTCTAAGCCTTAAATTCCTGCCAATGACCCTGACATGTCCTAAATGACGCAGCACAGAGCCCAGCTGGGTGGCTGAAGCTCTGGATGTCCACGTTCAGACTGCTCATGTCTACCCAGAGAATGTCATGGAACCTGTGAACTCAGTGTTCACATTTCCCTTGGCTAATTCTTTATTCCCCACTGGCTATGACAGCTTGTAGAGGGCTGAAACCTCCCTCTGTACAAACTGGGGAGAGGTTCATGGAACAAGCATGGGGATAGGGTGGGGGAGGCAGGAGTAGGGCGCTTCTCTTCTTAATTAGTGCAAATGGCTATGGGCCATTTTGGAAGTATGCATGCTATATGATTTTATAACCTTTGTAACTTACTAATAACCCTTCTTCCTATTTTTAGAACAGCCACAGGAACACTGTGTGATCCCAGCACACAGGACAAGGAATTGACTCAATAAATCAAGACAAAATGGACATTATGTGTGAGTGCAGAGGGAAGTAATAAAACTACATTTCTACACAAGTTCTTTTTATTAATAGAAATCAGACTTTTCACTAACCTGATGTGTATTCTCCCCCCACTACTTCAAACCAGTGAGGTTTGAGTGCGTATCAGTATTCCTGACAGAAAAAAACCTTCAAATATGTTGGGGTTGCCCTAGGCTTGCTAACAGAGCCTCTGTGAGAGTCACGGAAGCACACTTGCCTCCCCATCTCAGCCCGCTGAACCCAAGTGATGCTCCCCAGGGCTAAGCCTGCGCCACTCCTGATGCAGCACAGTTGGAGGGAGGACCCACGTGGTCCTTCTGAAAGTAAACGGCAGCATCCTGAGCGGCAGGGAGGAAGGTAAAAGGGAATCAGGGCTTTGCTCTTTTAGGGAAAACCCAGTTGGCAGCTAAACCACAACCTGCTGTGATTTATCACTGCATCTTCATACCTCTGAGGCCTGGCTGGAGAAACCTGTTTAAGGTGAAAAAAGTGACAGCTATCCCTCCACTCCAGGTCCTCCAGACAAGAATCTGTCTTTGCTCCTCCCCCTGTCGCAGTCCCACTCCCTGGACCCTCAGACTCCCTGTGTATCTGGCAGGGTTTCATCAGGTGCAGGACATGCAGCCAAGCTAGAGCAGATGATCTAAGGCCTCCAGCTCTGCAGGCCAGGCTAAGAGAACTGAGCGGGAAGGACCTCTTGATGACTGCTCTGAGACCAGTGCCCCAGCAGACATTCCCTGGGGGCACATGTCACCTTTCAATTCACTCTGGCTCAGTGCTGGTCCATGTCTGGCTTCCCACTTGTCTTAAGTCACTAGTCACTAAGTCGTGTCTGACTCTTTGCAACCCCATGGACTGTAGCCTCTCAGGCTCCACTGTCCAAGGAATTTTCCAGGCAAGAATACTGGAGTGGGCTGCTATTTCCTTCTCCAGGGGACCTTCCCGATCCAGCAGTTGAACCTGTAATGCACTGGCAGGCAGGTTGTTTACCACTGAGCCACCTGGGAATGGGAAGCTCAAACTCTACTTCAGATGCAAAGACAGCAATGATCAAGGAGCCATTCATTAATTCCTTAACATTCTACTTATAATCACTACAGTTATTTATATTAGCTTTGAGCTATATATAATGTATTATATCACATTACACCATACTAAATTTACAGCTGACAAAACTTTAAGTATTTTTCATATTAATTAATTTCTTTTCCCCATTTTATTTTTCTGTGAACAAGTCCAAGCTGGGGACTCCATGTGGTCCTTCTTCCTCCAAGCCTTGAAACTCGAAGCTCAAAGGGTCACTGGAATCATCAGACCTAGCTCCTTACTGAGATGTGGTGTCATAGGGCAAAGGATGATCTGTGCCAGGTCCCAGGGTTGGCAGCTGCTGACCAGACTTCCTGCCTCTCACTGAGGCACACCTACCATCCCACACACAAGAGAATGGGCACTATGTAAGCCTCCTTCCCAGCAGAGCACTCTCCTCCATCCTGGCCCAGGTTGGGGAGGCACTCCTGCCTAAGCTCTCATCCATCCCGCAGCCCTCAGGGATTGCAAGGCACCCTCTGTTTCACTTCCCTCCCTCCTACTGGAAGTCTCAGACCCAGGAGGCTGCCAGAGTAGGCAGGGAAGGGCCTGAGAGAAGCAGAGTCTCCCTCTGCAGGTGCAAAAGGTCAGTGTTATTACCTGTCGAGAGAAAGCCCTGATTTCTCGTAACTCCTCTCTGCCTGAGCTGCCCACTCACAGCTGTAGTCGTCCATCTTCTTTTCAAATGTTTCTGACACAGATGCAAAGTAGATGTCCGGGCGCCAGACAGACAGACTGGGGTCGGGACAAGGAGCCGCCTTCTTCTGGTACTTCCTCCGGCTTTGTTCATCTAACTCAGCCCACATCCTCAGCATCTGGAAGGAAGGACAGGACTCAGCTATGTGGGACAACACCAGGAACGGGCTTCTCTTCCTGGGGTGTCCAGTAGGATGAGGAAGATCAAAGGCCCTTGCTTCAAATGACAGCATGGGAAAGAGACAGAAATCTGACAGCACAGGAAAGCCATCTTGACATTGGAAGCACAGAGAAACCGAATCCATCCCAGGGCGTACTGCTTGACCACGACTCTAGGAGCCATTCATTGTGGCCCTTCAAGCACAAGCAGGGTGACCATGTAAGCTACTCTCCAAACTGCGATACTTGTAGAATAAAATGGAACGTTATTAATAATCATCCTGGGATGAGAGGCAAACCAGGGCTGCCTCAGGCCCACAAGGACACAGTCACCATGAGCCAGGTGACTGTGCTGATCCCCGTCTGTCCCCTGTCCAGGCTTTCACACGCCTGATGCCCCAAAGCTGCCCCATAGCAACCGCTTCCAAGTGCTCCTCTGCCTCCTGGCTCAGCCATGCCTGGAAGGTGGGAGATCGCAGAAGAGGGGAGAGAGGGAGGAGTAAAGCTGGACATCCAGTCCCTACCCTGAGGGGTCTCTGAGCCCCAGTCTCTCAACTGAGGACTCCTGTCACGTGGTCTCTGCCCACGGCCACCTTCTCTCCTCCTGGTGACTGTTCACGTCCTCAGGGAGGCTGGGGAACCCAACTTACCAGCCCTAGTGAGCTGCCTGGAACCCTGCCCACACCTTAGTAAAGATGTAGATATGCGTGCTCAGTCGCTTCAGTCATGTCTGACTCTTTGTGACCCTATGTGCCGTAGCCCTCCAGGCTCCTCAGTCCATGGGGATTCTCCAGGCAAGAATACTGGAGTGGGTTGCCATGCCCTCCTCCAGGGGATATTCCTGACCCAGGGATTGAACCTGAGTCTCCTGCATTGCAGGTGGATTCTTTACCTCTAAGCCACCAGGGAGGACTCTTTGTAAAGATTTCCCCTCCTTAAATTGATATTTGATATTGGCCATTTTTCCTGGCCAATAGAGAATGAAGCTAGATTTCATGGCGGGACCTTCCACCAGGAAAACCACCCCTCATCCCCTCAACCCCACTGATCCCCTGTCTCCTCCAGCATCACCTGGTAAGTTTCGGGGCTGCGGCCGTTCTGGTTTGTGCCCTCAAGGTTCAAGGCTTTCACGGCCGCCTGAATTTTTTGGGAGTAATTCAAGAAGGCGCCTTTCCTCAGGAGGGTGTTGGAATGCTTGCTGTGCCATTTTTTGATGGCTCTGAAGTGACGGAGAGCTTTCTGGGGATCCGCTCTGGATAAAACTTCATGGAGATGCTTTGATTTCATTATCACCTAGACAAACAGATCACACAAGCAAGAATGAAGAGGTGAGGGTGTAACACAAAAGCCATGTCACACAACTCACACAACTTCATAGGAGGTGGCCCGTGTGGAGCCCTCACGATGCCCCTTGGGGGGCTGAGCACCCGCTGCTAACCAGGGCCTCACTCTATGCCAACCAGAGTCGGGAGCTGGCAGTCTCAGCAGCTGAGGGCACGGGGCAGAAACCCTGACACTCAGAGTCCTTCCAGAACACGGGTATTTCTGGGAAGAAAGGAGGAGGGGACAGGCACCAGGGTGAAAGGAGCTGGCCCTTAACTTTCAATCTGACCACCTGCTCATGACCTTGAACAGGCCATGTCAGTTTCAGTTTCCCAAACTGCAAAACCTGGGGGACTGCTCAGCCAATGCTGACGATCCCTCTTGGGCCAATAAGGCGTGGAATGAAAACGATGGGCTTGTGAGTCAGAGGGCCTGGGTGCAGAAACAAGTCCTGCTCCTCACCAGTTCGTCACTTAAACTCTGATACTCAGTTGTCTTGGCTGTAAAATGGGCAGAGGGGCCCCTGTGTGCCCAGGCAGCAGTGAGGAGGCAGGCAGACAGCAGCCACAGTGCACTCGAGTTTAGGACCATAAATGCCCCCAACAGTGCAGTTGTTCGAAGCATCTGCCAAGTCAGGTGTTCCAGGGCGTTCACTGCTTGGTGCTTTTAAATTCTCCCTACTCTAGTTTTCAGCGGTCACTCTGATTGGGTGGCAAAGCTCAGGGTGGGAGGTCCACCACACAGGCCCTACCCTGCCACTCCCCGGCTCCGGAAGGCGGCACACTACCTCATAGTTGCTGGCGAGGAAGGGGAACTGCTTAGGCTGCAGGAACTGTGTCTTGGGGATGTCCAGGCCGTCCTCCCCGTACAGGAACTGCACCACGCTGCCGTCGCTGTCGCGGACTGTCAGGTCGTACTGGACCACCAGCCCCTCCAGGTGTTTGATGATGCACCTGTACAGAGATCCTTCGCTCAGTGCCTACTGGGACTTCCCACCTCCTGGAGCAGCCTTTGATGGTGCAGGTGGAAGGCAGAGGCAGAAAAGGGGACTGCTGTTCTGCAGCCAAGCAAGCCCCAGGACAGGCTGGCTCCCGTGCCCCTGCGCAACCCTTGCTCCCATCTCCAGCCCTGGTTGCCTGCCCAGTCACTCTCCGGGAAAGGGCATGCCTGCTGACGCCTAGGCCCTTCCTATAAACCTCTGACCAATCCTCTAGAAGGAGAAGAATACTGGCTATTTTCTGTCTCAGGACACCCATGGATTACTTTTCAGAAGTTTTTTTTTTTCCCCAAAGGGAGCTTAAGCGAATTGGCAATGAAAATGTGAAAAAGTGACAGAGGTTGAATGGACCCTGGGACGCTGAGCCACCTAAAGGTGGCAGGGCAGGTGCTTTTTACCTCTGGAGGTAGCCGGAACGGCTGGTCTTCACAGCAGTGTCCACCAGACCCTCTCGCCCAGCCATGCAGTGGAAGAAGAACTCCTGTGGGAGAAGCGGGAAGGTCCAGGGGTGGCACAGTGAGGACAGCCTGCTTCCTGGAGGGCGGCTCAGGCCAATGTCCCCAGCAGCTCTGACAGCTCTGATGACGCCAGAGGCATCTGCCCTCCCGTGCGGTGACCTCTGTCTTATCCTGCCCGAGAGCAGAAGTACAAGTAGAGGAGAAGGGCCAGTTCTCATTCTCAAGAGTCCATCCTCAGAGTCACCCTCCATTTTTCAAACAGAAATAGCACTTTTGCCTCATCACGTAGTGTTTTCCAAACTTCCACAATGAGACATGCATTTATAACAATGATCGGCAAACATGTACATACATCCACACACATGTGTGGATAAGGATACATGATTCAAGCTAAGACTATGAAACTTTATGAAACAACCCCAGCCCTCACTCGGATGCCTTCTTTATCACCCTACTCTATTTCATCACATAAAGCCAGTTGCTATCTTTTACCACGGTTTCATGATTCACTTAGGGGTCGCAGCCAGAGTTTAGAACTCTCTGGTCTACATCAGCTCTCCACCACCCTTTGCCAGAGGCCATGGACAACCACCTGAGAGTCTGTGTGAGACCAAGAGAGAAGCCCTGGGAGTAGCCGATGGCCTTGACACAAAAGGTCAGTCCTCTTCACAACCTAGACTTAGTTGTCTGACCACAAGAGGCGTCTTTGCAGAGATGCACTGGACTAGGGAACAGAAAGCACTAATCGAAAAACCATTTCTCAAAGTGTGAGGAGAAAACCTTTCTCTTAGGGGAGAGTTCTATTGTTGATGGAGGAAAAACTAGGCATTTACTACAACTGGTCAGTTTCCCCACGGTCAAGGAAGAGCCATGAGGCTCTCTTAGGGGAGCTTTGTAAACTAAATCTCTGCGATGCTCCTTTTGGCAATGGAGAGCACTCTGGGAAAGGCTTCCCTGTCCCCAGCTGCCCTCAGAGGCAGGGAAGAACCGGCTGAGAGAAGGCACGAGGCAGGAAGAGGTCGAGCTGGGACTGATCTTATTCATCTTCCCACTCATCAGCAATCCTGCCCGAGCTCCCACGATGTGCCAGGTACCGCGTTGGGCTCTGGCATTATGAAGGTGAACATGATGTGGCTCTACGGTCCTCAGGGGCCCCTGGCATCTAGAGGGTAAGCAAGGATGTGGTGGCATTTATTCCTTGACTATCTTTGCTTAAAGCTGTTGGTGAAGGTCATAGGCTTCCTACTCCTGAGCATAGAAATGAGGAAGCCAAAAGGAAAAACCAAAAAATACATACCGGAGGCTTGATGCCAGTGAGGAACCTGCCAGTGACGAAGCCACCAGCCCTGGGTGTGAATTCATAAGGCTCGAAACAGGGCAACGACTTGCCAGATGCCATGAGCGGGGGTCTCCGGCCTTCCAATTCGATCTGGCCCAGCAGGCACGAGATCTGAGAGAAAGGAAACCCAGATGGAACTGAAGACCCACACACGCCTTAAATGATGCTCTGTCCCAGCAGGGGATGGAGCGTCTGCTCTTGAAGAAAAACTGCATGGAAATGGAGTTCCTGAAGGTCAACCTACATTTCTTAATGAACCAGGAAAGCTGATGTTTCAGGAAAATAACTGTATCTTCCTTTCACTGACTGATTAGAATTTTCATATTTGGGGTCAGTTGAAATAGACAGTGCTTTGCAAAAGCAGCCATGTTTCAGAATAATCTCGTGTTATACTTGAAAGGGACCCTCCCTAACGGGGAAACTGAGACGAGCAGAAAATAGTTTATTGTGATCCTGAACATTCTCCGGTCAAAAGAGAATGAAACTGCCTAGTGATGCTCTTGGGGGCAGTGTGTCTGGATTTTACTTAGTCAAAAGGGCTTCCTGATGGCCTCAAGCCTTGAAAGCCCATTCCAACTGTTCTGTACTCACCAAACAATGAGATGGTCCTTAGACACTCTCAAGATCATCAAATTTAAAAAAAAGTTGCTAAGATTTGTGAAATCATTGTGATACCACTGCAACATGAAAATATATAACCATACAGTATCTAAATTTATAATAGGCATCTATATGATACACTATGGAGAAGGAAATGGCAACCCACTCCAGTATTCTTGCCTGGAGAATCCCATGGACAGAGAAGCCTGGTGGGTTACAGTCCATGGGGTCGCGAAGAGTCGGACACGACTGAAGCGACTTAACATGTACACACACGATACACCATCTGGATACTCATCTCTATGTGTCTGCAACACTGGCATGTTAACAGTGGTTAGCTCCTGTACTGATTTCTACATATATTTTTGTATTGCACAGTACTTGCCACGCTTTGCATAGAACATGGATTCTTTAAAAAACAGAAACAAATCTGAAAAGTGCCCCCTACAACCACCCCAGTCATCTGCCAAGCAGCCAGCCCGCCTTTGCTCACACCTGCATGGTGTTCACTGTCGAACCTTTGGCTCCAGACTGCACCATCATCTGCAGATTATTCTCTGGGAACTGTCTGTGCAGGCCGAAGGGCATGCATGCCTGCGGATGGAACACACACATCAGTCAGCGACTCCTCCTTGGGAATCTCAGGTTTAGAAGGTAAATGGGGGAGCCCACTTAAGACTATGAATCTGGAGAGCAGTGCCAGATTCCATTTGAGGTTAAGGAGAAGTCTTGTCGGCATTAACCTTTTGGCTGGAAGCCCTGGAAAGAGGTCTAAAGAGTGGCTCCGGGTGCCATGCTTTCAACACTTCCGCCGGGAAGCTGGAAGGCAGATGCAGAGGGGCAACCATCTTTAGTTCGTGATGCTGAAATGCAGCTGGTTAAAAATAAAACCTAAGGTGGTGCCCTTGGGAACTTACCCATCAGAGCATGGCCTGGCCCTAGACAAGCAGCCATGATGACCAGTGCCCATGTCATACTCCTATCTGCCAACATGCTGCCCAAGTTCAAACAGGTGCTTCACTTCAGTTCCTGGGGCAGAAGAGTAGCCAAAGCCCCCAGGTGGATTGGGGAGATGCTGTGGAGAGGTGGGGGGTGGCTCTGAGTTTATCTAAGCCTCTGCCTTGGGAAGCAGACACCCACCCTCACACAGGAGAAACAAAGTGGATGTGAAGAGACAGAGGAAAAGACACACAGTAATCCTGAGACGCTTGAGATGACGCCCCACGTGCAGTATCCCCATTGAGCCCTGGAAGCTGAGCCTCCCCGTTCTCGAGCAATGCTGGAAGGCTGGAAGGAACCTCGCCTCGCAAGGACGGAACTGTACCAACAAGGTCTGCTGACAGCCAGTCAGAATTGAGTCAGCAAACACTGACTTCTGCTGGGCTTGGTCCTCCCTCTTCCTCCTCGGGTGGGGTGTCAAGGCCCAGGAGGCCAGGGTGAGGGCCAGGCAGGCTCCTTCAAGCCGCAGGACTGGGAGTCCCAGCTCTGGGGCAAGAATGGGGCTCCCTCTCCTTTCTCAGCTGTGGGGCTTTGGAGGACTGGCGGGAAAGTCAGACCTCACCCAGGACACTGTGCAGATGAGTTCCTGAATCCTGCCAGCAAATCCGTGAGGCAGGTGCTCCTCCCATCCCTGCCCCAGGGGAGGACACTTTGCTCAGACCGCTCACATCACACAAGGCCGGAGATCTCAGAGCAAGTCCATGGAAGAGCCAGGATTCAAACACGGGCCTTCACCCCAGCTCTCCTACACACGCAGCACTGGAGGTGCTGATCCTTTACCGTGCCCCTCCACCCTGCAGAGGCCCCTGGAAAAGACTTTCTTCAGTCCCCTTTAAGGCCATTACCCTAAAATACAAACATTTAAAACAACAACTAGTGCAGAATTCCCTGGCGGTCCAGTGCTTCGGACAAGGAGCTTTCATTGCCGAGGACCTGGGTTCAATCCCTGGTTGGGGAACTAAGATCCCGCAAGCCAGATAGCGTGGCAAAAAATAAATAAGTAAAAGAAAGAAAGAATAATGCAATGCCTTCATGCTCAGCATTAATCAAAGGAAGACCTCTCCAGACCCTCACTGAGGGTACAAATCCCTTGGCTTTTCAAAGTGATCAATTCTACTTGCCCCATCTCGAGTCTCACCTAGTCAGCTGTTCAACAGTCAAATTGCTCCAAGAGGCCCAGAGTGAGACTCAAAATGTAATTAGAAAAAACAAAAAACAAAACAGCATTCAAAATGGTGGTGGTAGATGCACATGCCACTGGACTAACCTTGTTAATTTCATTGCTGTAATGGTTCACTTCCTCCTTGAACTTCAGGTCAATCATGTTAAAATCCCTCTGGTCTTTACCCAGATGGGCATCCTGCCACTTCCCTCGGACCTCATCACATGACGCTGCCTCTGGCAGGTTTAACGCAGCCCTGACAGCCTAGGATTAAAAGAGGAAACATTGGAGGCTGCAGGCAAGGGAGGAAGGTGTGGGCTCCATCCTGCTGGAGCCCGACCGACTCTGCGGCAAGTGGTATCCCCCAGGCCCTTCTCACCCGGGGCCCACAGTGGGTTGACTCTTCAATGATCCCATGTCTCCTGACATCCGCCTTTGGCTTGACCAAAATGTCTTCTACTCCTGTGAAGTAAAACAGACCAGTTTGGATGCAACCGGGCCTGACTTCTCACCAGGTTGTGAACTTGGTGAGGTCAAGGCATGGGGCATGGTGACAGGCACCCAGGGAGCACCTGAATAATGATGGTGACATTCCCATCACCTCAAAGAGACTGCTACCATCTCTTAAGTGCTTATCATCTTACAAATGACAAAGCTAAGGCTCAAACTTGAGCCCACGGGTACAGAGGTAGAAAGCTGACCTAGGCCCAAGTCCCATACTTGGCCACCAGCTACAGGTTCTCCATTCAAAAAAACACGTTGGATGAATTGGACAGAGGTGAAGATGACATTCTGGGTGAAAAACTGGGGTTGAGGAAAACAGAAGAGGGAGGAAGCAGACATCCCAGTTTTGACTTCCAGAAATCACATGTCAGCAGGGACCACACTATATAGCTGTGAGAATCCGTGGGCAAGCACACACAGACACATCCAAGCCTGGCTGACAGGGACAACCACTGCAGGGTCCTCTCTGTTGCTCTGGAAGGAATAGTGCCTGGGCCACTTCAGTGAAGCCTGTCCCTCTGGCTTCAAAGGGCTAAGGAGTTCCCCATCTTAGGCAGGAAGTCTTCCCACTTCATTTTTCAATGAACTACTTTCTGTCTACATTTGAGAGCTATTGACCTCAACAGTCCCTCAGTCAAGGTCTCAGGGGGAAGGGAATTCAAGGCTGCCGTATTGCAAAGCTGGGCTAAGATGTCTGGGACTCCCACATGCAATGTTCTGGAAGCCTGAGTGCCTCTAAAGAACTTGAGGAGGAGAAAGAATCTGTTGCTCTGTGAGCAAGCCACACCATGACAATGGGCCCTTCCACAGGGTCAGCTCCAGGCCATCTTGCTCTCCCTTCAGTGACCTCTGGCTGCAAGGGCTGAAGGCACTTCCACTAGCCTGGACTTCCCTCCAAGCTTGACAGTCTTTGCACTTTGGCCAGTTTCTCCTTGGATCACGTGCTGAGCATAGCTGCTTGTTAGGTTCGGTCCTCACCACGGTCTGGGTGTGGATTCTTCGTCTACTTTTTTTAAAATTTATTTACTTTTGGCTGCTCTTGGTCTTCATTGCTTTGCTCAGGCTTTCTCTAATTGTGGCGAGCGGGGGTTCTCTTTGTTGCCGTGTGTGGACTTCTCATTGTGATGGCTTCTCTTCTGTGCAGCACAGGCTTTAGGTGTGCAGGCTTCAGTAGTTGCGGGCACACAGGCTTACCTGCTCTGCGGCCTGTGGGATCTTCCTGGACCAGGGATCAAACCCATGTCTCCTGCAATGGCAGGTAGATTCTTATCCACTGTGCCACCAGGGAAGTCCATCTACTTTCCATTTTTAAAGATATTTGTTCAAGGAAGCTCACCAGAGAAATACTGTGAGAACCAGGAAAGAGCTTAAAATGTCTAATAATAGGAACTGGTAAAATAAACCATGGTACATCTACAAAAGCAAGACAGTTTATAGCCACGGACCTGAGGAAGTCAGTTAAACTATCTGCTCACAGAAGGACATTTATAAAACATATCTGTAAATGGTAGAAGGGAGCAGATTACAAAACACTAGGTATTACTGTAGGAACCCCTTTTTTTCTGAAAGTGTTTGTACTTAGAAAGTCTAGAAAGACATGTACCAAGTCAATATTGGTGTTATCTCTGGCAGTTGAATGCTGGGTGCTTTTTAATTATTTTCATGTCTGTGTTTATTTTGACTTTTCCACTATATAAGTTTTATAATTATGATGGCCTTGCTTCAGGCCAATGAGCAAATTCTAGCTGACCCACTGGCTCCCTGTGCATGTGAGCCAGTCCATGAACTCAGTCTCATCAGTTGGATGATTCCCACACTTGTTGGGGGTCCTGCTCAGTGCAAGGCCTGACACCCATTCCTCATGCGTGGGAAACTGCAGAAGGGCTTGGACTCCGCTGTGCACACCGAGAGACACACCGCTCTGAATGAGCTCACGGCATGGAAAATATCAGCCCCCTTATTTCTTTATCAAAGTCAACTTCTTAAAACAGTGGGCTGTCATTTCCAGGGAGAGAGTTCCTCCTTCTGTCTTAGGATCACTTGACAGGTCTGCCTCAACGTGGTATTTCCAACAGAACCCGCTGTGTTGGGAGATGTTCTGACAACAGGAAGACTCCAGGTGGAGTGCAGAGTGCCCGGAAGATTCTGGAAGGGCACTTGCAGGAGAGAATGGAGGTATGAGTGTGAAGAAAAATCAGTTTAGGAGACTGGAGACCATAAAGAAAGGCGTTGAGAAAGGGACAGAATGGAAATGTAGATGGGGGAAGGGGTGTCACTCTGTGCTGTATGGAGAGAGGAAGAGACTGGGGTGTACGGGTGTGTGTGGGGGGCTGCGGAAGCACGGAGAAGCAGCAAGGCTGTGCAGTGTCACTGGTGGCCCCGTGAAGATGCCCTCATGAAGGGAGCCCAGCTGTTCCCCTGGAACCGGGAGAGACAATCTGGCAGGTGTGCTGGCTGGGGAAGTGGACTGAGCGGGGTGGGGCCCCAGAGCCACCTGGCTGACTCACCCAAGGTGAAGCCTCTGTAGAGCTGCAGGTAGGCGGTGAAGAGGCGGGCCAGGCAGGTGAGAACCCTGCCGCTGGTCTCCCCACCGTAGATCTCGTAGCAGCAGTGGACCAGGCCGTAGGCGGAGCTCCCGTAGTGCGCCTTGTCCAGCACCCCGCAGAGTAGCTCCCCTGCTCTGATGATCACCTGCGGACGGATGGCCACTGGCGCTGGGGGGGAGCACCCAGCCCCTCCCTCACTCCGTGTCTTACTGACCTTATAACCCTCACCTGCCTCAAATTCCTGATGCAAAGAAGCGGATAAAGCAGGTGAGCACATAGAGAACAACATTCAGGGCTTCCCTGGTGGCTCAGTGGTAAAGAATTCATCCGCCAATGCAGGAGACATGGGTTCGATCCCTGACATGGGAATATCCCACATGCCTTGGAGCAACTAAGTCTGTGAGCCACAACGACCTGAGCCTGTACTCTAAAGCCCAGGAGCCACAACTGCTGAGGCCTGTGCTGCCCAACCAGAGGAGCCACTGCAGTGAGAAGCCTGTGCACCACAACTAGGGAGTAGCCTCCAGGCTCTCCGCAACTAGAGAAAAAAGCCCACGTAGCAACGAAGACCCAGCACAGCCAAAAATAAAATAAATAGCATAAAAAAAAGACATTAAAAAAAATTCTTTTTCGGGGACTACCCCCCCCCCCAAAGACAGTTCAGTGTGTTCCTACATGGCCCCACTCCCATCACCCATCCGTTCTGACTTGGGGTCACGTATCCTTGACAAAAACTTTGTGACTGAAAAGGAGTACATTTTGAGTCTAAACTTCATAACTGTGACCTTGGCCTAGGTACTTCCTCCCTGGAACCTTGGGAGTAAGAAAAAGATAACCTTTCTAATATCCTTTAAGGCTTGAATTTGTACTTCCCTAAAGCTTGTTTCAAGCATCAGAAGCTAATTTAAAGAAGGATTTCTAGTTTAAATTTAAATTTAAAACTCAATTTAAATTTCTAGTTTAAAGGATTTCTAATTTAAAGAAGAGTGCTGTACACATTAAGTGTATGATCTACGAAGGGAAAGAAAAGGGGCAGCTTGGATTCTATTATGAATGGCATGTGTGTTAGACCCTGTGACAAAGCCCTTGTGAGCGGGGGCCCTGGGGATACTTCCCCACCGAGAGCATATGAGGCCCTGGAAATCTTCAGTGTGGGGTCACAGTCTCACTCTCCTGCAACAGCGCTGTGTCCCTGGGGTTTGGCTGTCCTGGAGATGCTGCCGAGGCCTGGTTCCTAGGCATGGAGCTGGGAGGTGTGAAACCTCAGCACGAGGTGATGATAGCCAGCCAATCACGGGTCTCAGGGTCTGCATGTCCAAGCTTTGCAGAGTCAAGTTTGAGGCCTTCTGCTGGAAGAGCCTTCCCAAGCTGGCTATAAGCTTTACATAAGAGTCAAGCGCTAATGGTTGGGGACTTCCCTTGTGGTCTGGTGGCTAAGAGTCTGAGCTCCCAATGCAAGAATCTCAGGTTCAATCCCTAGGTCAGGGAACTAGATCCCGGACACCACAACTAAGAGTTCACATGCTGCAATTGAAGATCCCATGTGCCAAAACTAAGATCTAGTACAGCCTACAGCCAAATAAATAAAGAAAAAAAATAAATTAAAAAAGGAATACTAGTGGTTGACTCTACACAGCTCGGTACAACTCCTTCCTTCGAGGCATGACTCCTCTTTCTATACATGTGCCTCCACTTCTCTGTCTTGGTTTTAAGTCAAGCCGCCTAAACCTGGGACTAGAAGCCTCCAATGTACACAGCTGGGCAGCCATACCTGGGACTCACACATGGAGTCGGGGTTAAAGCCGGGAACGAGCCGAGGAGGCTCCTTCACCCAGGCCTTTCCCCCGATCTTCGCCTTTCCCGACAAGTTCAAGGGGATATGGTCCTCCGGGATTATGTTGATGAGCAATGTGGACACGACCTGGAAAGAAAAAGAAGACAAAGCTGATGGCAGGAAGAAAAGCTGAGATGTTTCCTTTTAGGTCCGCTTGTCTTTCTTAATTCTGAAAGGCAGACAACTCCATTCTGATGAGCTGTAGGTGAAGCAGAAAAAACAAACCAACCAAACACCACCACCACCACTACCAACAAAGGGACAGTTTCTTGTCTGTGGGACAAGCTGATCTCAGTTTTTACTTTTCTGCTTATGTGACTTATGTATAATGTACAGCATATGAGAGCTGGACCATAAAGAAGGCTGAGCACTGAAGAATTGATGCTTTCAAACTATGGTGCTGAAGAAGACTCTGGAGAATCCCTGGACAGCAAGGAGATCAAACTAGTCAGTCCTAAAGGAAATCAACCCTGAATTCACTGGAAGGACTTGATGCTGAAGCTCCAAAACTTTGGCTACCTGATACGAAGAGCCAACTCATTGGAAACGACCCTGATGCAAGGAAAGATTGAGGGCAAGAGAAGAGGGTGACAGAGGATGAGATGGTTGGATAGCATCACTGACTCAATGGACATGAGTTTGAACAAACTCTGGGAGATAGTGAAGGACAGGGAAGCCTGGTGTGCTGCAGTCCAGGGGTCACAAAGAGTCAGACATGACTGAGCAAGTGAACAACAACAGGATTAGAAACAAACACACACCACCAAGAACCTCACTTCATCTTAGACAGCATCACCCCCTGACCTGAAAATTAAATTCCTGAATAGACCAAGGGAAGAAAAGGAAAATAAATTGCTGTGGGCTCATAGCACAGAAAGATTTAAATTTGTATGTGGGTTAAAAAAAAAAAAAGAAACAAGGACAGCAGGATTGAGGGAGGCTGAGGCAGCGCTGACATGTCAGCCCCAGCACTGGGGCAAAGGTCCAGGAATGCTTGTCAGAAGCATCCTCCTCCCATTTTCAGGCCACGTCAAAGCACGTGACAATTATCACATACAATCAGTAACATCCTCCTGTAGAATAGCGTTGACTTTCTGGCGCCAAGGAGGAAAGGATGTGAAGACTAAGAACTCAGAGCTTTCCCTCGAAAGAGCTTCACAGAGGAGGCCCAAGTATCTGACTGAAAAGCGAACTGCAGTGAAGCTTTGAGACGCAGGGGGTGTCCCAATGTCCACTCCATCATACTGGTTGTGAGTTGCGGGTCAAACGGTTATGCTCTCAGCCTTAGCTTGCGCATGCATAGAATACAGTTATGATCCGTTCATTCATTAAGCAATTACATATCGAGTGCTTACTATGAACCAGGCACTGGGAGGAGTGGTGAATAAAACAGTCGCCGCCCTCAGTCCTTGGAGCCTCCAGTCCCAAGCGGATCCACACTTTGGAGGAAAATAAAGCGGGGAAAGAACAGCTAGGGTAGAGCAGGGGGAAGAGAGAATACCTGGGATTTTGAATAAGACAAGCAGGGCCTTACCACAACGGAGACGGGAGCCCTGAGGAGGTCAGATCATTCATTTCGGGCAGGAGGCTTTTCATTCAAGTGTGAAGTATTTGGAAGGTTTTGATCACAGGAGTGACATGCTCAGTTTTCACTTTTAGCAGGATCCCTCGTTCCACACACTGACCTGGCCAAAAAGTTCTTTTGGGTTTCCCCATAGAATGTTACAGAGAAACCCAAATGAACTTTTTGGTCAACCCAACACATTCCTGGCCTGGACTTCGAGGCTAAATCAATGATGCAGAGAATAAGCCTCCCAAGTGACACTGACAAGAAGACTTGGCACTTTAGAAGCAGTCATTAAGGCAACGTGAGCAGGAAGCACGCAGGACGGAGTCTCTGTGTGAGGCCCATCACAGGGCACACTGGTGAGGTGATAGCTTAGCTTTCACATGATTCACTGTTACAGAGCTGATCCCAGAAATTGATTTATTTGACTGGAATTAATTATGGCTACTTGAAAGGCTGGGGAGTCCTTCTCCTGCTTAAATCAGTATGGCCACCCACTCAATCTGTTGCTGCTGAGTCGCTAAGTCATGTACGACTCTTTTACAACCCCATGGACTGTAGCCTGCCAGTCTCCTCTGTCCATGGGATTTCCTAGTCAAGAATACTGGGGTGGGTTGTTCTTTCCTTCTCCAAGGAATCCTCCTGACCTGGAGATCTAACCCGCTTCTCCTGTGTCTCCTGCACTGGCAGGCAGATTTTTTACCACTGAGCCACCTGGGAAGCTCTCATTCATTCTATGTGTGTGCATGCTCAAAAAGTCGTATTCGACTCTTTGCAACCCCATGTACTATAGCCTGCCAGGCTCCTATGTCTATGGAAAATTTCCAGGCAAGAATACTGGAGCAGATTGCTATTTCCTCCTCCAGGGAATCTCCCCAACCCAGGGATCGAACCCATATCTCTTGCGTCTCCTGCATAGGCAGGCAGATCCTTTATCACTGCACCACCTCTGCAGGTACTAACAGGAGGTCAACTTCACAAGCAGCCCACATGGGAGCAGCTGTACCTGGGATGACCATGGGTCAGTTCTGGAGAGGCCAAGGGCATGCATTCCCAAGGAAGCAATAGGCTTGAGGCAGGCAGACCGGTTGGACAGGTCCTGGGGCAGCGAGGGAGTGGGTAGGCGGGGCAGGGTTGGAGGCATTGGGAGCCATCTGCTGGCATAGACAGCTCTTTGTATGCCTGTACCAGGCCCATAAAGAAGGATCTGTATGTACACAATGGGGTCAGGGCGGTTACGAGAGCAGCTGTCTTTTCATGCATGTGCACCAGGAGCCGGGGGACAACTGGCAACAACACTGTTACAGAAAGCAGACAATACTCCTTGTTATCTCCGAGGAAAATGACCAGGAAGGTCTTGGCCCTCACTCTTCACAAGGCTGGCACTGCCAGGACAGAGGCTAAGGAGGAAAGCTAGGAGGGTGACTTCCCAGGATGCTGACTATGAGCTGCACTTAAACCACCGTGCCACCTGCACAGTGGGAATTGCCAGCTGGGCACAGTCAGGATGGAAAGTCTGGGAGATGGCTAACACATGCAGCCAATACATGTAAGGAAAGGAGATGGACCTGCCACTTCATCTGTAAAATCAAGGGAGCAGGAAAAGCATCTGACAATCTCAATACCCTTTCACAATACAAACGGTCAACAGATTCGGAAGAGGCGGCAACATCATCTGCCTGATAAACGGGAGGCACTGATGTAAAAACTACCACTGCCATTTTCAGTAAGCAAAGATGATGCTTTCTAAGATCAGGAACAAGGAAAGAATGCATGCTTTTGCCACTCTATTCAATAATGTTCTAGAGGTTTGAGTCAGGGCAATCAGGCATGGAAAGAAGAAAAAGCTTTCAGATTAGAGAGTAAGAAAGTAAACAACCTCTGAATGCAGATGACATAACCTTATACAGAGAAAACCTGAAAGAATTCAGATGAACTTGTTAGCGCTAGTAAATGACTTGAGCAAAACTGGAAGATATAAGATCAATATTCAAAAATCAATCATATTTCTATACATTAACAATGAACAATCTGAAAATGAAATTAGAAAAACAATTCCACGTACAATAGAATCACAAAGAATAAAATACTCAGGAATAAATTCAACCAAAAAAGTCTAAGACTTTTAAGTGGAAAACAATAACATACTATTGAAAGAAGTTAAAGAAGATCTAAGTAAATGAAAAGACATCATGGATTGGAAGATTTAATATTGTTAAGATGGCAACACTTTCCAAATTGATCTACAGATTCAATGCAATCCTTATTAAAATTCCAACTTGCATAACTAACAAGCTGACCCTAAAATTCAAATGGGAATGCAAGGGACCCCAAATGGTCAAAACAATCTTGAGAAAGTAGACAAAGCTGAAGGACTCATATTTCCAGATTTTAAAATTTATTACAAAGCTACAATAATCAGGACATGGGTTCCCAGGTGACATGAGTGGTAAAGAACCCGCCTGCTGATGCAGGAGACATAAGACATGGGCTCGATCCCTGGGTTGGGAAGATCCCTGAAGGAGGGCACGGCAAGTCACTCCAGTATTCTTGCCTGGAGAATCCCCATGGTCAGAGGAGCCTGGCGGGCTACAGTCCACGGGGTCACACAGAGTCGGACACGACTGAAGCGACAGCACACAGCACTCATTGGCGCAAAGACAGACACACTGACCAACGGAACAGAGGTAAGAGTCTACGAGTAAGCCCATACCTCAGTGGCTAACTGATTTTCAACAAGAATGCTAAGAACATTCAATGGGGAAAGAACAGTTTTATTAACAAATGATGCTGAGACAACTGCATATCTACCAACAAAAGAATAAAGGTGGACCCCTATCTCATAATACACAGAAAAATTAACTGAAAATGGATCAAAGACATAAATGTCAGGGATAAAACCATAAAACTCTTAGTTGAAAACACAGCTGTAAATCTGTGTGACCCTGAAATTGGCAAAAGTTTCTAAGATATGACACCAAAAGTACAAGGAACCAAAAAAAAAGTAAATAGGCTTTCATAAAAATTTTAAAAAGTGATGTGTCAAAGGACACTGTCAAAGGAAAAAAGAACCCATACAATGGGAGAAAATACCTGTGTTATCATATATGTGATACAGATCTGGTAGCCAGAATATATAAAGAACTGTTAGAATTTAACAATAAAAAGACAAACAACCCAATTAATAAATGGGCAAAAGGCATGAAGAGACACATCTCCAAAGAAGATATTACAAATGGCCAGTAAGCACATGAAAAGCTGCTCAATATTATTAATCATTAGGAAAAGGCAAATGAAAACCATAATGAAAGACTACTTCACACCCACTAAGATGGCTATTTTATTATTATTATCATTATTATTATTTTTTTGCTGTGCCACTCAGCTTGTAAGATCTTAGATCCCTGATCAGGGTTCAAACTCAGGCCCTGGCAGTGAAAGTGCCAAGTCCTAACCACTGCACTGCCAGAGAACTCCCCCAAGATGGTTATTTTAAAAACAAAAGAAAAATAAATGTTGGAGTGAATATCGAGAAATTAGAACCCTCATGTACTGTTGGTGGGGATTTAAAATTGTAAGCTGCCTTGGAAAACGGTTTGCTAGTTCCTCAAAAAAGTTAAACACAGAATTCCCTTATGACCCAGTGGCTTCTCTCTTAGCTATATATTCAAAGAGAATTGAAAGTACATATTCATATAAATGAGTGCATCAGTTTCATGCACCAGTTATGCACAAATACTCATTGCAGTCTTATTTGTAACAGCCAAAAAGTGGAAAACAAGCCAAATTATCCATTTATCAACTGACAAGTGAATAACATGTGGAATATCCATACAATGGAATATTATTTAGCCACAAAAAGAAATGAAGTACTGTTTATGCTACAACATGAATGAATCTTGAAACCATTATGTTAACTAAAAGAAACAAGCCATAAAAAGGTACCTATTGTATGATACCATTTATATGAAATGTCTCAAACAGGCAAATCAATAGAGACAGAAAGTTGATTTCCAGGGGATGGGGGAGGGAGGAATTAGGACTGAATGCTAATAGGAACAGAGTTTCTTTTGGGGATTATGGAAATGTTCTGGAATTAGACAGTAGAAATGGTTGCACCACAGAGAATACACTAAAAATAAGCACTGAATTATACACTTACTAAAAATGATAAAGTTTATGGTATGAATTATATCTCAATTTAAAAAAAAAACAAGGATGCCAGACAAGATTCTAGGTCTCTTCCTGCACTAATACTGTAGAAGTGTATAATTTACTTTCTGGTCATAAACTATGCCAGGAATAAAAGACCAACCACAACATTCTCAGGGAACTAAGATCCCACAAGTTGCATGGTGTGGCTAAAAAGGAAAATAACTGGACACTCATTAAATATCTGCCATTAGAGGGACAGTTAAATCAACTATAGAATATCCATATTACTGGGTACAACACAGAATGGGTTAAGAAGAATGAAGTCAATCTACACGTACAGACAGAGAATGAACCCAATAGACCATTATCATAGCATGCCTACTCAGTCGTGTCTGACTCTTTACAATCCCAAGGACTGCAGCCTGCCACGCTCCTCTGTCCATGGAATTTTCCAGGCAAGAATACTGGCGTGGCTTGCCATTTCTTACTCCAGGGGATCTTCCTGATCCAGGGATCGAACCCACATCTCCTGCACTGGCAGGCAGATTCTTTGACCACTGTGACCTCTGAGAAGCCCATAGATCATTAAGTGAACTAAGTATGTCACAAAGCAATTATAAGAAACATTCTATTGCCCTAGCACATGAAAACAGCTAAATAAACTTTTTGCTACATCTGAAGTATGTTAGGGTGGTTCAAATTGCCTGAAATAATGGGATTTCCTGAAATAATGGAAATAATGGCATTCCTTTTGGAGGACCTGACAGCTCATTTAAAGTAAGCCATCTTACAGATCAGTTTAAACTGAGGTTTCCTTATACCTACGGATAAGGAAAATGCGTATCTCAGGCAAAAGAATAACATGGATAAAGAAGCAGTCTTAAATACAAGCTCAAAATTGACTGTCAAATTTAATCATGGTTCATGGTTCCCCTGAGTAGGTATATGATTCCATTTTTATTTCTTCTCTGTGAGAGTATGCACTTAGATGAACAATGGAGTTGGAGAGAGAAGAAATTTTTCCTTTTTCCTTTGATATTACTATCTCTTTAAGTAAAAACTTATGTTACACTTCTATAGTTAATATAATAAATGAAATCAGCAAGGTTGTGGAATACAAGGACAATACAAAATTACAAAATTAGTTGTATTTCTATATACTAACCATAAACAAATAGGAAATTCAATAATAAAATCATCTATGATAGCAATGTCTAGAAATGAATCTAAGGAAAGATGAACAAGACTTCTATGTCACTGAAAGAATGGAATATTCAGTACTGGAAATATGTCCATTCTCCCTAAGTGATCTGTAGATGTGATGTAATTCCAATAAAACTCCTTGTAGCTATTTTTTGGCAGAAATGTACAAGAATGCTTTGAAATTCACGGGGCCAAGAATATTCAAGACAGTCTTAAAAAACAATGCTGGAGACTTACTATCAAAAATCAAAACTTATTATAAAGCTACAATAATTAAGAGTGTAGTATTGGTGCAATGGAATCAAACAACCAAAGGAACTGAAATGAATCCAGGAGTAGACCTACACATATGCAATTAGTTGATTTAGGACACAAGAAATACTAAAGAGCAGAGGAAAAGCAAACACTTCTCATCAATTACGTCACATCAATGGGATAGTCCTACAGGAAAAAAATGAATCCTGACCCCTACCTCACATCAACACACCCACAAAAACCAACTCTGGGCATAAGTAGACCTAAACATGAATGGTAAAACAATAAAACTGCTAAACAGTGATACAGAGAAATATCTTAATGACTTTGGGACAGGCAAATAATTTTTATACAGGACTAACTAGCCATAAAAGGCAAAGCCTGGTGAATTATATTACATAAAATAAAGAGCTTCTGATCATTAGAAAACAGCATTAAGTGAAAGGGCAAAAAGGCTAGCCATCAAGTAGAAGGTATTTGTAATACCTATAATCTGGTAATGGACCTACACAAGGATATACTTCTAAAACTCTTACCTATTAATAAGAGAATGGCATAGGATTGAAAAAAGGCAAAAGACCTGAACAGGAACTTCACAAAAGGTGAGATCCCAATGGCCATAACGATATAAAGAGGTGCTCAAACTCATTCGTTACTGTGAGTGCTAAGTCGCTTCAGTTAGGTCTGACTCTGTGCGACCCCATGGACTGTAGCCCACCAGCCTCCTCTGTCCATGGGATTCTCCAGGCAAGAACACTAGAGTGGGTTGCCAAGTCCTCCTCCAGGAGATCTTCCCAACCCAAGAATCGAACCCATGTCTCTTACTTCTCTTGCATTGGCAGGCAGGTACTGCTGAGAATAAGGAGAAACCATAACCCTCCTGCCCTGCTGATGGAGGTATAAATTGCTACAATCACTTTGGAAAACTGTTTACTAAACTATCTATTATAGTTGAAAGTAGATCTTATATCTCAGCAATTTGATTCCTTGGTATTTACCCATCAAAATGCATACGTATGTTCAATAAGAGACATATACAAGAATGTTCATAGCAGCCCTATTAATAACAGCCAAATGAAGATGACTGAAGACAACCCAAACATCCATTAATGGTAAAGTGAACAAGTATATAATGGTACAGTCACATAATATAAGAAAACCACTTAAGAGGCTGTATGAAATGCCCTGGAAAAATAGCCTAAGACTTAATTTTTTAGGGCAGTACAAATAAATTTCCCAAGCAAAGCTCCTTCTCTCCTGATTCAAAACATGGCTTTTCTCTGTAGAATATTAGACTGGGTCACTAACAAATTCTTATGCAGTGCAGTAACTGTTCCCTTCTTTCACCTACTTGTACAGAAATAACAGCCTGTACCAACCTTTCAAGAAACCCGGAAAAAATCTCAACTGTGACATAAATAAAATCTGGGCCTATTTTCTAATTTTACTTGGTTATACAGTAAGCAGAGCCCAGAAATGTTAAATTATTCCTAACACAAACCAAATTATCATTTTGATCTTTTTTGCATCAAATTTTTGCTCATATACATTTTTAACATGGTTCTAACTGTTATTATGCATAGAACTGTGTAGTCTATTTCTTCTTTCAACATTACATTGAAAATTTTCCATACTGCTACACAATGCTTTAAAGCCACTATTTTAAACTACATAAAGCCACCACTACCCTGGTGGCTCAGACGGTAAAGAATCCGCCTGCATGTGGGAGACCTGTGTTCGACCTCTGCATTGGGAAGATCTCCGGGCAGAGGGCATGACAACCCACGCCAGTATTCTTGCCTGAAGAAGCCCCATGGACAGAGGAACCTGGTGGGCTACAGTCCATGGGGTTGCAAAGAGTCAGACACGACTGAGCGACTAAGCACAGCACAGCACAATATCTTAATAAGCAGATGTCCCACAATTTACTCAGCCCCAGTGCTGAGTATCTAGGTTTTTCTAATATTCCACCACTATAAACCATGATGTCATGGACTGCTTTTTTCAAGTAGCTTTTATCAATACTACATTTCAGATGATTTCCCTTGGCTGGATTCTCAGACTGAGGTGGATGAACATATCTGTAGCTCTAGTTATGTAGTCTTTGTCCACTATTTGGTTCTATTTTGAACACACTGCTTATGTTTAAACAAAATTCTAATAAATTCTGGATGGTTCAGTTGCTCAGTTGTGTCCGACTCTTTGCGACCCCATGAACCACAGCATGCCAGGCCTCCCTGTCCATCACCAACTCCCAGAGTTCACCCGAACCCATGTCCACTGAGTCAATGATGCCATCCAACCATCTCATTCTCTGTCGTCCCCTTCTCCTCCCACCCTCAATCTTTCCCAGCATCAGGATCTTTTCAAATGAGTCAGCTTTTCGCATCAGGTGGCCAAAGTATTGGAGTTTCAGCTCCAACATCAGTCCTACCAATGAACACCCAGGACTGATCTCCTTTAGGATGGACTAGTTGGATCTCCTTGCAGTCCAAGGGTCTCTCAAGAGTCTTTTCCAACACCACACTTCAAAAGCATCAATTCTTCGGCGCTCAGTTTTCTTTATAGTCCAACTCTCACATCCATATATGACCACTGGAAAAACCATAGCCTTAACTAGACGGATCTTTGTTGACAAAGTAATGTCTCTGCTTTTCAATATGCTGTCTAGGTTGGTCATAACTTTCCTTCCAAGGAGTGTCTTTTAATTTCATGGCTGCAATCACCATCTGCAGTAATTTTTGGAGCTCAGAAAAATGAAGTCAGCCACTGTTTCCCCACCTATTTCCCATGAAGTGATGGGACCGGATGCCATGATCTTAGTTGACTTAACACTTAAAATCCCTTTATTTCTAAGATAACTTGAGATGGCTTACAAAATAAACATACATAAAAAAGAAACAATAAAAAATTATAAACAGGAATAATAAGTGAACAAATAAATGTTGTTATTGCTTAGTCACTAAGCTCTGTACAACTTTTTCATGACCCCATGGACTGTAGCTGGCTCCTCTGTACATGGGATTCTCCAGGCAAGAATACTGGAGTGGGTTGCCATCCCCTCCTCCAGGGGATCTTCCCAACCCAGGAGTCAAACCCACATCTCCTGCATTGGTGGGTGGATTTCTTTACCACTCAGCCATCAGGGAAGCCTGGACAAATACATATATCCAACTAAATTAGGGGCTAGCAAACTACAGCCTATAGACCAAACGTGGCCCACCATCTGTTTTTTTAAAAAAAGAAGTTGAAATGAATCACAGTCAGGCTCATTCCAAAGCCTTGTCTATGTCTGCTTTCACGTTATCATGGCAGAGCTGAGTAGCTGTAATTCACAGATCATATGGCCAACAAACCCTAAAATATTTTCTATCTGGCTTTTATAAAAAAAAGCTTACCAATTCCTGAACTAGACTATCTATCCATAATTACAGATTTTAATCTTAAAACTGCAACATTCCCCTACTATTCTGTTAAATCAACTTCTGTTTCGGGTCGGAATAGAGCCATGGTGACCTGATTTCACATCCATCAGAAATAACAATAACAAAAGCAGACATGAATATTAAACATTGGTTTCAATACAATGGACATTAGGAAATGAAGGACAGAGAACAGCAAGGATATAGTAAACTTGAACATTGTTTTGCTGTTGTTCAGTCACTCAGTTGTGTCCAACTCTTTGTGACCCCATGGACTGCAGCATGCCAGGCTTCCCTGTCCATCATCAACTCAGGGAGCTTGCTCAAATTCAGGTCTATCAAGTCAGTAATGCCATCCAACCATCTTTATTCTCTGTTGTCCCCTTCTCCTGCCTTCAGTCTTTCCCAGCATCAGGGTCTTTTCCAATGAGTCAGCTCTTCGCATCAGGTGGCCAAAGCATTGGAGCTTCAGCTTCAGCATCGGTCCTTCTAACTAATATTCAGGGTTGATTTCCTTTAGGATTGACTGGTTTCATCTCCTTGCAGTACAAGGGACTCTCAAGAGTTCTCCAACACCACAGTTTAAAAGCATCAATTCTTTGGCTCTCAGCTTTCTTTATGGTCCAACTCCCACATCCATACATGACTACTGGAAAAACCGTAGCTTTGACTAGATGGACCTTTGTTGGCAAAGTAATGTCTCTGCTTTTTAATATGCTGTCTAGGTTGGGCATAGCTTTTCTTCCAAACAGCAGCCATCTTTTAATTTCATGGCTGCAGTCACAATCTGCAGTCAAAATCTGTGATTTTGAGCCCAAGAAAATAAAGTCTCTCACTGTTTCCAGTGTTTCCTCATTAGTTGGCATGAAGCGATAGGACCAGATGCCATGATCTTCATTTTTTGAATGGTGAGTTTTAAGCCGGCCTTTTCACTCTCCTCTTTCACCTTCATCAAGAGGCTCTTTAGTTCCTCTTCACTTTCTGACATAAGGGTGGTGTCATCTGCATATCTGAGGTTATTGATATTTCTCCCAGCAATCTTGATTCCATCTTGTGCTTCATCCAGCCTGGCATTTTGCATGATGTACTCTGCATGTAAGTTAAATAAGCAGGGTGACTATATACAGCCTTAACATACTCCTTTCCCAATTTGGAACCAGTCCATTGTTCCATGTCCAGTTCTAACTGTTGCTTCTTGACCTTCATACAGGTTTCTCATGAGGCAGGTAAGGTGGTCTGGTATTCCCATCTCTTTGAAGAATTTTCACAGTTTTTTGTGATCCACACAAAGGCTTTGGCATAGCAAATAAAGCAGAAATAGATGTTTTTCTGGAACTCCCTTGCTTTTTCTATGATCTAACAGATGTTGGCAATTTGATCTCTGGTTCCTCTGCGTTTTCCAAATCCAGTTTGAATATCTGGAATTTCATGGTTCACATACTATTGAAGCCAGGCTTTGGGAATTTTGAGCATTACTTTGCTAGCATGTGAAATAAGTGCAATTGTGCAGCAGTTTGAACATTTTTTGGCGTTGCCCTTCTTTGGGATTGGAATGAAAACTGATCTTTTCTAGTCTTGTGGCCACTGCTGAGTTTTCTGTATTTGCTGGCATATTGAGTGTGGCACTTTCATAGCATCATCATTTAGGATCTGAAATAGCTCAACTGGAATTCCATCACCCCGTACTACCTTTGTAGTGACGCTTCCTAAGGTCCACTTGACTTCACACTCCAGGATGTCTGGCTCTAGGTGAGTGATCACACCATCATGGTTGTCTGGATCAATAAGACCTTTTTTGTAGTTCTTCTGTGTATTCTTGCCACCTCTTCTTAATATCTTCTGCTTTTATTAGATCCATACCATTTCTGTCCTTAATTGTGCCCATCTTTGCAGGAAATGTTCCCTTGGTATCTCTAACTTTCCTGAAGAGATCGCTAGTCTCTCCCATTCTACTGTTTTCCTCTATTTCTTTGTATTGTTCACTTAGGAAGGCTTTCTTATCTCTCCTTGCTATTCTTTGCAACTCTGCATCCAGATGGGTTTATCTTTCCTTTACTCCTTTGCCTTTTGCTTCTCTTCTTTTCTTAGCTATTAGTAAGGCATCCTCAGACAGGCATTTTGCCTTTTTGCATTTCTTTTTCTTGGGGATGGTTTTGATCACCACCTCCTGTACAAGGTCATGAACTTCCATCCACTGTTCTTCAGACTTGAACCTAATTGACATTTATATAGCACTTCATGCAACACAGCGGAATACATGTGATTTTTAAGGACACACGGATCATTTATCAATACAGACGATCTTTGAAGCCACAAAACAAATCTCAGTAATTTGAAAAGGATTCAAGTTATTCAAGGTATGTTTTCTGGCCTCTGTGGAATGAAAATTGCAATCAGTAATATACATATCTGGAAAATTCTTAAATATTTGGAAACTAAATCAAAGACTTCTAAATATCTCAGGGGTCAAAAACAGAAATAAAAAAGGCATTTAGCAAGTCTTTTGAAGTGAATGAAAATGAAAATACAATATATTCAGCAGAAATTTTATATATAAAATGCCAATTTTAAAATAGGAAAAAAGTCTCAAATTACTGACTTCAGTTCCAACCTTAAGTAATTAGAAAAAGCAGGGCAAATCAAACCCAAAGTAAGCAGAAGAAAGGAAATAAAAAAGATAAAAGTGAAATAAAAGAAACAGAAAAATAGAGGAAGTCAATAAAAGCTGGTTCTTTGAGAATAAAACTCAGAGCAAACTGATCAGGAAAAAGAGAGAAGACATAAATTATCACTATCAGGAATGAGAGAGGGTACCACCTTCAGGTTCCACAGATAGTAAAGGAACATAAAAGAGTACGATGAATAATTTCATGCCCATATATCCAACAATTTAGATGAAAAGGACAAATTCCTAGAAAAAACAAAGTAGTAAAGCTCATCCAAGAAGAAAGAGATGACCTAAACAGCCCTACATGTAATTAGAAAAATAGAAATTTTAGTTAAAAATAGCCTTCCTAAAGAGAAAACTCTAGGTCCAGATGACTATACTGGTGAATTCCACCAAACACTTAAGGAAAAAATAATATTCATATTGTACAAACTCTTACAGAAAACTGAAGAAGAGTAAATACTTTCTAACTCATTCTGTGAAGCCAATGTTAACCCCGATAGCAAAACCAGGTAATTGTATGGCAAGAAAACCACACATCAAAATTCCTCATGTACACTGATGCAAAAACTTCTGAACAAAAATTTAGCAAATACTACCTCATAACCAAAGAAGGTTTATCCCAGAAATACAAGTTGGCTTAATAGGAAAACCAGTTAAGTACCAAGTCCATGGATTTAAAGAACTGCAGAGGGGGGTGAGACCTTAGAGCTCATCAACCTGAATACTTGTGCTTTGTAAATAATGAACTGAGGCCCACTGAGCCAAGATCACATAATTGATTAAGTATAATATGATGCTCTGGGTGTCAGAAAGTCCTGAGTTTGAATCTCAACACTACCTCCTATGGACTTGGAGAAGTAACAACTTCTCCAAACCTCATTATCCTCATCTGGTGATAATGGTGATGAATGGTGATAATGATAGTGTTTGCATCACAGGCTGGTTGTGAGGGTTAAGTAATCTGACATATTTGAAGCACTCTCAACAAACATAACTACTGCTAGCATCAACACCACTGCCTATTAACACCATATCTAGACGATGAGGTCAGTGTTAAGTTAGAAGTTTCAGTTAGAAGCAAAGGACAGAAAACATGCAGTTGTAGACACTCCTTTGAAACCATCCACACCCAAAAACTCCATTAAAGAGAATGTCACACGATTTTTTTGATTTGTCATTTCTGTTTCTGGCCTGGACTCTCCTGGGAACAAAACCTTTTTACTGAGTGTGGCCTGTTTCCTTTTTTTTTTTTTTTTTTTAATAAATATCCACCATTTGTTTCCCCCTAATTACCTGCTTTCCTGTCCACAGAGGAAAGGGCTTCAGGATGGCAGGAGGAAAGAGCTTCACACGCCCCACTTTGTCTGTGAGTCCTCGGTACACCAGCTCCATATACTGCTCCCGGGTGAAAAAGCAGCCTCGAATGGTCATGTTTGCTCCTGAAACCATGTGATCTTGGATCAGCCCCGCCAATGGCTGGCCATCCTACAAATCAAAACAGGTAAGAGAAGAACAAATTAAAAAACAAACAAACAAACAAAAAAAACAGAAGCCACCTTCTAATTCCTAATCCTGTGCTTGGGAGCCACCCACTAGCAACAGCCCTCCTTACATCCCCATGTTGTCCAGTCATGGCTGCACCTAGCCAGTGCTTGGGCCTCCCATCTTGAGAGCAAAGTGCCTCCCAGAGCACACGACCAGGGATTCCTGACCGGCTCCCACCTTTGCCTTTTGCCCACTGTTTAATATCAAAAGTGCTTCAAACTCAGGCAGGGCCCCTGGCCTTCTCTCCCTAATCCCATCTGCTTCTCGTTAACTTCAGCATATTTCTGGCATTTACGCATAAATTCGGTCTGGCTGCTGTTGGCTGTGTTCTTGTTTTTGTATTTTGGTTTTATGCTTTGGTGTTTTTCACACATTTCTGGCCTGGTTCTCCTCTAAATCAGTCACCCATTCAACAAATATTTATGGAGAGCCTACTGTATGCCGACGCACTGGGTGAGACCAGCCTTCAGTCTATTTTAGTGGCTGAAACAGACACAACCCCTCACAATGAGAAAGAGCTAGACGGTAAACAAATGACTGGAGAGATACATTATTACAAAGAATTTTAAATGCCTGTGGAGGAAAAGAATGGGATGGGTCATCACATAGATTTGGGATAGGAGCGGATGGTCAGGAATGGTCTCTCTGGGGGTATGTACAGTACCGCAGTTTGGCCTGCGGAGTGACTTGGACTCAGCCAGTGCAGAGAGTGGGGGGTTTGGGCAGAGGTTCCTTGAGAGTCATGGGTGGAGGGGGGTGCTTTGATGTACGTGACTGCAGAAGGAAAGAAGGCCTGATGTCAGTGTGTCTTCACAATCTTGCAGGTATTCATGGTAGGCTGTTGTCCACCAGATGCCAAAACATTTTGCTTTTAGAGAGTTCCCTGGTGGTCCAGTGGCTAGTACTCAGCCCTTCCACTGCCATGGTCCCAAGTTCAGTCCCTCGTCAGGGAACTAAGACCCCACAAGAACTGCAATAGGGCCAAAAATAAAACAAAAAACAAAAAAAACCCCAAACCCAAGGGCTTTTATAACAGCCCCAGTTTGGACGGATACAGTCATCTTTTCTGATCCCCAGTCTCCTGAACCCTATCTGCAGGTCTGCATTCATGGCAACATAAGGCACACTAAGGTAAAATAGATGTGCCCACTGACATTTATTAAGAAGGTGTTTTTGCTAACTTTTCCCTGTTTATAGGAACTAGAGAAAAATCTTGGATCTAAAGATTGTTATCATTTGCTTATTTGTTAAATACTGTCCAATATTATGGTTGTATTGCATAACTAAGGAACTCTCAAGTGCAGCCATGGAGAAGTGCCAGGAATTTAGCCACACGCACTAATTCAAAGGCTAAAAAGGGTGCTTGTCAAATAGTCTAAATACTGTGGCAATGGGGTTTATGTAAACTCACAGATAATTATTACAGAGGAGCCAGATAGGTGTTGCAGACGGAAGGCAAGATCAGATGGGGCACGCAGCCCGTCTTATGAAGGCCTTGAGTTATGAACACAGACAAAAAATTATACTCTGCAACTTGTTCCAAAGACAAGGTCTCATTTTGCTTAGGGGAAAAACTGAAAACAGTATTAAGCATTTGACTCATCCCACAGCCCTTTGGGGGCTTCCCTGGTGACTCAGTGGTTAAAGAATCTGCCTGCAATGCAGGAGACATGCATTGATCCCTGGGTTGGGAAGATCCTTAGGCAAGGAGATTGCAGCCCACTCCAGTATTCTTGCCTGGAAATCCCATGGACAGAGGAGCCTAGCAGGCTACAGCCCATGAGGTCACAAAAAGTCAGAAATGACTGAGCTACTAAACAACAACAGTCTTTGGAGGCAGATATAGATTTTGCCTTTTTTTTTCCCTCTAAAGAACATAATTACAAGTTACAGGATCTAGTCTGTGCCTTCTCTTTCCATCTAGAGTTTTCCATGACTAGAAAATTACCTTAATGGCTAAACTGCTTTCAATGCAATAATCATGAATTCTAGGGAGGAGTGCTGATTAAAGCAATTTACTAAGGGTCTACTTATAATTCTGAATTTTCTAAATCTGCTTAGGATCAGAAACACCATATCTGGATCAAAAACCCACATAATTGTCAGCTATCCTATTCCACTTAACATCACAGCAAAATGACATTACAATCGATGTCTTTGGTCAGGATTCTTAAGAGAATTAGCATATTCTGTGACTTGAATTTTCTAGCTGAGTTAAGTCAAGTCAAAGTCAGGAAAGTATGTCTCAAGCCTTGTTAAAAAAACTTTCTATGAAACAATGGCCCTTAATAGATAAAACAAACAGAACAGGAAAAAAAAAAAAAGAATCCACGAAGAAACATGTAAATGAAAAAGTGTAACTGTTTTCTTGGAAAGGAAACATCTCAAGTTCCCTTCATCTATTTTAAGAAGACAACAAGCAACTCTATTAAATACATAAAACTAACAATAAAATGTACTTAAATTGGATACTATGGTTAGTAAAGGAAAAGAAACCTGAAAATAGAGAAGAAATGGGACAATGAACAAAGAGAAAAGGAAACAATAGGGAAATAAAGATACATCAAGAAAAATTAACAAAAAATGGCTTTCCTGGATTAAGAAAACTGACTCTTGCCATCTCAGGACTTTGCCATCAAAGTACATGTTTCATGTGTGTGTGTGTGTGTGTGTGTGTGTATGTGTGTGTGTGTGTGTGTGTGTGTGAAGTCTCTTGTTTCATATGTGTGTGTGTGTGTGTGTGAAGTCTCTTGTTTCATGTGTGTGTGTGTGTGTGTGTGTGAAGTCTCTTCAGTTGTGTCCAACTCTTTGTGGTCCTAGGGACTGTAGCCCACTATGCTTCTCTGTCCATGGGATTTCCCAGGCAAGAATACTAGAGTGGGTTGCCATGCCCTCCTTGAGGGGATCATTCCTACACAGGGCTCAATCACACATCTTTTACGTCTCCTGCATTGGCAGGTAGGTTCTTTACCACTAGAACCACCTGGAAAGCCCTTCATTTTTATAACTATCACCAAAAATAGGATTTCTCCTCTTGGCACTTACACTAAGGGCTACACAAAATTTATCAAGAATCAAAAGCTCTTTACCGCTGACAAAAGTTGTCTGAAAGTAAAGTGAATTCTCAGGTCATCTCCTAGAATTGTCTTGTTTTTGTTTCTTACTTTTTTTATTTTCTGATTTTTCTCTTTTTTTTTTAGCTGCACAGGTGGCATGTGGGATCTTAGTTCCCAGACCAGGGATAGAACTCTTGCTCCCTGAAGAGGAAGTTCAGAGTCTTAATCACTGAACCACCAGAAAAGTCCCATTTTTTACTTTTTAAGAAATTAATTTATTGATGAGACTTTATTTTTGTTCTATTTCTGACCCTATACTCACAGGCAGGTAAGCATGTGATGAGGCACATCTGGAATTAAATAGGCCAGTCCTTAGAGAGAATCAGCATCGAAACATGTATATTATCAAGGGTGAAACAGATCACCAGCCCAGGTTGGATGCATGAGACAAGTGCTTGGGGCTGGTGCACTGGGAAGACCCAGAGGGATCGGGTGGAGAGGGAGGTGGGAGGGGGGATTGGGATGGGGAATACATGTAAATCCATGGCTGATTCATGTCAATGTATGGCAAAAACCACTACAATACTGTAAAGTAATTAGCCTCCAACTAATAAAAATAAATGGAAAAAAATAAAAATATAATAAAATAAATAGGCCAGTCCTTTGCAGAACATGGTGTAAGCAATCAAGTCCCCTATTCCATCTTATTCAATGAAAATCAAGTTTACATTGGTCTAGTGAATACTCAAGTTCACTGGCCTAAAAGCACTTCAGAGCACCCCAACTCTTCATGAGGCTAATGTCCAAAGGTCACTCTGCCAGCAAGAAAAACGCACCATCTGCTGTTTACTGGTAGTGTCCACCGTGGTGAAATGGGACATTCTCTCTAGCAGGCTAGACAACTAGCACAGTCCTGTTAGCCACTTCCTTCCACAGACCCTCACCCAGGCCCAGCCTTGCCTTGGGGGACTAAGAACACAGGAGGCTGAGCACGCAGGCCTGGGGTGGGGTCAAAGGTGCTGGGTTCTCGCCCCAGCTTCTTCACTGGCTGACAAGTCACTCACCTGTGTTTCCTCACCTGAAAACTGTACCTGCCGCCTAAGGCTGTGGTGAGGACTAAGCCAGAATGTTGCAGACTGCTCAGAGTGGTACCTGAGGCACACGGCGTGCTCAGGGCAAAGTGGCTTTTATTGCCACCACCATCACAGCTACAACTGACGTAATTTACATGAAAACACAAAAGGCCAATTTTCAAATTAGTCAATTTCCTTATAATTATTTCTTCTAAACTATTAATATAAAAATTTTTAATTTTTTTTTTTGGCTGCACCACAAGGCATGCAGGATCTTAGTTCCCCAATCAGAGATCAAACCCATACTTCCTGCAGTAGAAGCTCGAAGTCTTAATCACTGGACCATCAGGGAAACCTGTTAGTAAAAATTAATCAAACTATTTCTTCTAATTTCTGGGGGACCTGAGTGGGCCCTTAATCCCTCCTGCTCACGGTCAGCCCCTTCATTAATCAATAGCCAGCCAAGGTGGGCAGAGAAGGGAAAGAAAGTTATATTCAACTAATTGAATCTATAGGAAGCCACGCTGGTGTGTCTGGCAGGAAAAGAGGCTGGAATGCTGGGATACTGGTCACCTGCCTGGTTCTCCAGGTGGGATGGGGGAAGAGAAATTCCCAGGAGGAGAGCTCACTAACTGATGGGGGACAATCTCTAAGCAGCCTCTTATGCTTCCTGGGTGCAGACATCTCTGTCTCCTGTGGAAGGGTGGCAGGGCCCACGCTGGGAAAAAGAAGAAAAGCCACAAAGACCTGGGAGATCCTGGCCCCTCCTCCCCACCTGCTTCCACTCCAGCTGTGTCCTTGGACATGTTACACCATTTCTTCACATGTCCATGTGGCTGTTAATAGCACCTACTCCAAGGACTGTGGGGAGGAGAAAAGGAGAGGCCTCCAAGGTGCTATGTATGGTGTCTGGCCTTGAAAAAGTGCTTGGTAAATGGCAGCCATGGTTCTTTATTGTTATTACTACCCCACATTATAGCCCAAATTAATGGTGCGACGCAAACGGTTTATAAAAGAAGGGATTCACAGCAGAGATTCCTCATGTGTGGCAGGGAATTTCACCTGGACCCTCAGGATTATGTTAGTCACTCAGTTGTGTCTGACTCTTTGTGACTCCACGGACTACAGCCTGCCTGGATCCTCTGTTCATGGACTTTTCCAGGCAAGAATACTGGACTGGGTTGCCATTTCCTTCTCCAGGGGATCTTCCCGACCCAGGGATCAAACGCTGGGGGTTAAGTTGTCTCATAAAACCCTCCTTATCTTAAAGGATCAAAGTCATCTGTGGATCCTGGGGACCCTCATAGGTGGGGTGCTAAGGCTTGCCAGAGGCTGATATATTGTAGAATCCAAACAGGCTGGAAGACAAGACCTAAGATGCAGGTACTGAACTCGGCTTCCTGGGATGACTGTTACAACTTCTCTCCCAACATCTTAAGAGGCAGCAAGAACGAAACCTCCTATCTCTAAGCAACTAGGGGGCTGAAGACCCCACCCAGAAGAATCCAAGACCCTCTGCGACCCCGCTGACTCCAGGGGCTGCCTGGGGCCCAGACCTGAACTGCCAAGTTGGAAGCCGGTGATGACCATGGAACGGCCTCAAGGTCAGACCCACCTTGGGAACAAGGTACTGCTGATCGGTGCAGGCCAGGACGTAGGCCTCGGCCCGGCCCAGTTCACTCTGGGGGAAGTGGGCGTTCATCTCATCTCCGTCGAAGTCGGCATTGTAGGCCTTGCAGTTGGCGTAGTGGAGCCGCAGGACTTTCTCCTCGGGGAGGACGCGGGCGCGATGCGCCTGGATGGAGGGCCTGTGCAGGGTGGGCTGCCGGTTCAGGAGGAGAATGTCCCCGTTCTTCACATGCCGGCACACCTGTGGGCAGAGCAGAAGACGGGCTGAGCAGAGGCCACTCTGGCATCACTGCTACAATGCCAAGGGCTCACCTCGCCCTGGGCTGAGTGTGGCTTCTGTCTGTCTCATGTTTTACTCAATAAAAGGGGAACTTTCAGTCCAGAGTGAAACCCTAGAAATCTATGAGAAATAACTACTAAGCCCCTCTGGGTCTCAAGAGTGTGTGTGCGTGCTCAGTTACTATGTCATGTCCGACCCTTTTGTGACCCCATAGACTAGAGCCCATCAGGCTCCTCTGTCCATTGGATTTTCTAGGCAAGAATACTGGAGTGGGTTGCATTTCCTTCTCCAGGGGATCTTCCCAGGGACCAAACCCAGGTCTCTTGGCAATGGCGGGCGGATTCTTTACTACTGAGCCATCCAGGAATCCCAAAATGCCACTTCGCAGAGGAAACAGACCCCCACTACCGAATCCAAATTCAAGAACCAGGCACAGTTAGGGTTCGAACTGGCACGGTTAGGGTTCTTTGGTTTATGAGACAGCCTTAAGGTTCTCTGAGAAATAGCTGCTAATCCAGCAGAGTCCTGTCCTAGCTCTGGGCTCAGACTGTTGCTGTTGTTAAGTTGCTAGGCCAAGTCCAACTCTTCGAGACCACGTGGACTATAGCCTGCCTGTCTCCTATGTCCACGGAATTCTCTAGGCAAGAATATTGGAGTGGGTTGCCATTTCCTCCTCCAGGGGAGGGATAAGTCAATGATGCTACAAGCCCCTGTCCAGTAATGTCTGTCTTCTTCAGACATGCACGATCTTTCTGGAGTTTGAACTCCCCTGAGAATTAACCTGAAAAAAGAAATGGACACATCCTAAGACAGCAGGTCTATACATAACCATAAAACTCCTGGGCTTGAAAGGATCTGGCAGACCTCTAGAATCCCCACTGTAGCCACATCTGAGTACGTTAGTTCAAATGTGAATTCCACATTTCAGAAATACTTGCCCAACCTCATCCTTCAGAGCCAGGACTGAAACTCAGGGTTCCTGATTCCCAGTTCAATGCTCCCGGAAAGTATTTTATGGCACTTAAAAATTAATAACAAGTTTAAATTGCCATGGTCTTTTGGGAAAGCAATTTCACAGCAGATTTTAGAACATTAAAAACTCATTTCCTTTGGGCTTTCAGAACGAAAAAGGTGCCAATGCAAGGTTCTATGAATGATGTTTATGCAGCCATGTTAACAGTGGCAAAAACTGGGAAAAACCTGGCTGCCCCAAAAAAGGGGCATCGGTGGATAAATCATAGTATGTACTATGGAATATTATGTAATGATTAAAAAGGAGTTTGTGGCGGGGGGCGGGGGGGTCCAGGCTATGGAGCATGCAGGATCTTAGTTCCCCAACCAGGGATTGAACTCAGGTCCCCAGAAGTGGAAGCTGAGTCAACAGGGACTGCCAGGGATCCTTTAAAAAGCATGATTTAAATGTAGACCAGTCTTGAAGAAATGACAATAATGTATTTAAGTAAAAGAAAAACCATCCAGGTGCCATCTATGGTGATGTATTAGTGTCAGTCGCTCAGTCATGTCTGACTCTTTGCGACCCATGGACAGTAGCACGCAGGCTTCTCTGTTCATGGAATTCTCCAGGCAAGAATACTGGAGTGGGCAGCCATTCCCTTCTCCAGGATCTTCCTAGCCTAGGGATCAAACCCAGGTCTTCTGCATTGCAAGCAGATTTTTTTTTTTTTAATTTTTATTTATTTTTTTAAATTTTTTATTTTTTTTTCATTTATTTTTATTAGTTGGAGGCTAATTACTTTACAATATTGAAGTGGGTTTTGTCATACATTGACATGAATCAGACATGGAGTTACATGTATTCCCCATCCCGATCCCCCCTCCCACCTCCCTCTCCACCCGATTCCTCTGGGTCTTCCCAGTGCACCAGGCCAGAGCACTTGTCTCATGCATCCCACCTGGGCTGGTGATCTGTTTCACTATAGATAATATACATGCTGTTCTCTCGAAACATCCCACCCTCGCCTTCTCCCACAGAGTCCAAAAGTCTGTTCTGTACATCTGTGTCTCTTTTTCTGTTTTGCATATAGGGTTATCATTACCATCTTTCTAAATTCCATATATATGCGTTAGTATACTGTATTGGTCTTTATCTTTCTGGCTTACTTCACTCTGTATAATGGGCTCCAGTTTCATCCATCTCATTAGAACTGATTCAAATGAATTCTTTTTAATGGCTAAGTAATATTCCACAGTGTATATGTACCACAGCTTCCTTATCCATTCGTCTGCTGATGGGCATCTAGGTTGCTTCCATGTCCTGGCTATAAACAGTGCTGTGATGAACATTGGGGTGCATGTGTCTCTTTCAGATCTGGTTTCCTCGGTGTGTATGCCCAGAAGTGGGATTGCTGGGTCATATGGCAGTTCTATTTCCAGTTTTTTAAGAAATCTCCACACTGTTCTCCATAGTGGCTGTACTAGTTTGCATTCCCACCAACAGTGTAAGAGGGTTCCCTTTTCTCCACACCCTCTCCAGCATTTATTGCTTGTAGACTTTTGGATAGCAGCCATCCTGACTGGCATGTAATGGTACCTCATTGTGGTTTTGATTTGCATTTCTCTGATAATGAGTGATGTTGAGCATCTTTTCATGTGTTTGTTAGCCATCTGTATGTCTTCTTTGGAGAAATGTCTGTTTAGTTCTTTGGCCCATTTTTTGATTGGGTCATTTATTTTTCTGGAATTGAGCTTCAGGAGTTGCTTGTATATTTTTGAGATTAATCCTTTGTCTGTTGCTTCGTTTGCTATTATTTTCTCCCATTCTGAGGGCTGTCTTTTCACCTTGCTTATAGTTTCCTTTGTTGTGCAAAAGCTTTTAAGTTTCATTAGGTCCCATTTGTTTATTTTTGCTTTTATTTTCCAATATTCTGGGAGGTGGGTCATAGAGGATCCTGCTGTGATTTATGTCGGAGAGTGTTTTGCCTATGTTCTCCTCTAGCAGTTTTATAGTTTCTGGCCTTACATTTAGATCTTTAATCCATTTTGAGTTTATTTTTGTGTATGGTGTTAGAAAGTGTTCTAGTTTTATTCTTTAACAAGTGGTTGACCAGTTTTCCCAGCACCACTCGTTAAAGAGGTTGTCTTTTTTCCATTGTATATCCTTGCCTCCTTTGTCGAAGATAAGGTGTCCATAGGTTCCTGGATTTATCTCTAGGCTTTCTATTCTGTTCCATTGATCTATATTTCTGTCTTTGTGCCAGTACCATACTGTCTTGATGACTGTGGCTTTGTAGCAGAGTCTGAAGTCAGGCAGGTTGATTCCTCCAGTTCCATTCTTCTTTCTCAAGATTGCTTTGGCTATTCGAGGTTTTTTGTATTTCCATACAAATTGTGAAATTATTTGTTCAAGTTCTGTGAAAAATACCGTTGGTAGCTTGATAGGGATTGCGTTGAATCTATAGATTGCTTTGGGTAGAATAGCCATTTTGACAATATTGAGTCTTCCAATCCATGAACACGGTATGTTTCTCCATCTGTTTGTGTCCTCTTTGATTTCTTTCATCAGTGTTTTCTATGTATAGGTCTTTTGTTTCTTTAGGTAGATATAGTCCTAAGTATTTTATTCTTTTTGTTGCAATGGTGAATGGTATTATTTCCTTAATTTCTCTTTCTGTTTTCTCATTGTTAGTGTATAGGAATGCAAGGGATTTCTGTGTGTTAATTTTATATCCTGCAACTTTACTATATTCATTGATTAGCTCTAGTAATTTTCTGGTAGAGTCTTTAGGGTTTTCTATGTAGAGGATCAAGTCATCTGCAAACAGCGAGAGTTTCACTTCTTCTTTTCCTATCTGGATTCCTTTTACTTCTTTTTCTGCTCTGATTGCTGTGGCCAAAACTTCCAAAACTATGAGAGTAGGCACCCTTGTTTCTTCCTGATTTCAGGGGAAAAGCTTTCAATTTTTCTCCATTGAGGGTAATGGCAAGCAGATTTTTTATCATCTGAGCCACCAGAGAAGGCCATCTAAGGTGACAGGATGAGGCGATTTTAAACCCAATGCAACTCTACGTGTTTATACACACGAGGACAGAGGTATTTAGATCCTTACTGAGCTGCTCTGTGGTATCCTCCAGGCAGGGGGACATGGAAAAAGAGAAAGATCACCACCTGGACCTTTACACTTCTTAGTGCTATTCATGTTACAATGAGCGTGTGTCACTTTTAGAAAAAAAAATTTTTTAAAGATCTTCAACTATTTCTAAAGAAAGCACAAAAAACTGCACAAGTGATATGCTCAGTGCGGGGGGAAATATAGAAAATACAGAAGAGAATGAAAAACCACAAGTAATTTTACTCTTCAAAGATAACCACTGTTCACACTTTCTTGCTCTTTACCAATATCAATATGCCATTGGTCATGTCCTCCTGACAGGACACCTCCTCCCACAAAGCTGATTTTAGTATAAGGCCTTTCATCTTTGCTGTTGTTCAGTTGCTGAGTTGTGTGCAACCCTTTTGAGACCCCATGGACTGCAGCATACCAGCCTTCCCTGCCCTTCACCACCTCCCAGAGTTTGCTCAAACTCATGTCCATTGAGTCGGTGATGCCATGCAATCATCTCATCCTCTGTCATCCCTTTCTCCTCCTAACCTCAATTTTTCCCAGAATCAGGGTCTTTTCCAATAAGTTGGCTCTTTGTATCAGGTGGCCAAAGTACTGGAGCTTCAGCATAATTAATTACTGGGCTTCCTAAATGATGCACAGAGATGCTATTTTAAAAAACAAATGCATGGGAATTCCCTGGGGTCCAGTGGTTAAAAATCTGTGCTCTCACTGCCAAGGGCCTGTGTTCAGTCCCTGGTGGGGGAACTAAGATCCCACAAACCACTCAACGTGGCCAAAAATATAAAACATCAAAAAAACAAAAAATTAATGAGGCAACTGCTACCCCAATCATTCCGCATGGCTGCCCTCAACAGCCCAGAGGAATTATGGAGACTCAGTGAGTGCTCCTCCCATCCCAAGTCTTCCCTAAATTACTCAGCAGATAATAGGTTGGAGGAAACAAATTACTCAGAGTCTATTTTCTTCTCGTCATCCACAGTATGAAGCTGGATCAGAGAGCTGGTTATAGAGAGGCTAAAGGTTAACAAGAGATGCGCCCACTGGCCTCCCCTCATTCCTGCTCAGCTGGGCTGAAAGTTTCCTCCAACTCAGGGAAGCAGAGAGCAAACCCCTCAAATTCTAAAAGGCAGTCCTAAAAGCAGCGAGCAGGAACTCGGTCTTTCTGCTCCTCAAGGAATCCAAACCCATCCCTCTCCTGCCCCCACATCCATGTTTCCAAGGAGACCTGGATTCCGAGGATTCCCATGAGTGTCTGCCCAGGGCACGTTATGGAGCCTGAGCTGACTTTGAAGGTCTATTTCTTTAGCTTCTCAAGGGAGGAACTGCCCAGACCTGTGGCTCAGGCCCCAAAGCCCAGGCTGGGCCTCGGAACAGAGTCTCACAAATTCGAGACATCCTCCGGCATAAGCAAACCCCACAGCTGGGAAGGCTCGCAGGCCCATCTGGCAGTCTCTGGCCAATCCAAACAGAAGCCCTGGAGCACAGAGTGCTCCCCTTGCCAACCCAAACCAGAGGCCCTTCCTTTCTCTTGTCTCTAAATAAATACCACAGTGAAAATTAGCGTGCTCCAGTGCCCGGGTCAGAGTTCTCAGAAGCAGACCCAGAGCCAAAGAGCTGCTCTTGGGGCTGACTGCTGGGCCTGGAAATGAGGCTGGGCCAAGCCAGCCACTTCCTCCTCCGTTTACGAGGGCCAGGGGAAGGGGCAGAGACTTCACTCCTGCCCCTTGTCATTGAACCTGCAGTCTCTCCTGACCTGGGTCTCTCCCTCCCAGTCACGTAACCCAGTCCTTTGGCCTAGTCCTTATCTATATGGAATGTATTCAGCAAAACTACTTTACAAATTACAAGTAGGCTGTGAATGCATTTATACCTGACTACGTGTATAAACATTACATATAACATCACTGAGGTTTTGGAAACTAAAAAGAATCATTCTTAGTCCCCAGGTCCTGATATGTGTGTGCATGCTCAGTCACTACAGTCGCGTCTGACTCTTTGTGACCCCATGGACTGTAGCCCACCAGGCTCCTCTGTTCGTGGGATTCTCCAGACAAGAATACTGGAGTGGGTTGCCATGCCCTCCCTCCAGGGGATCTTTCTGATCCAGGAATCGAACCTGCATCTCTTACATTTCCTGCATCGGCAGGCGGGTTTTTTACCACTAGCGCCACCTGGGAAGCCCAAGGTCCTGATATAAGGAGCACTTCTGTTTCAAAAGGCCCCTTGCTCGCTCCATGGAGCCTCCTGCACCTCAACGTGGACCCGTCCAGTCCACAGGGGTTTCCTGAGTATTTCCTCCACGCTGGGTGCTGGGGAGAGTGGAGGGTCTAATACCCTGCCCTTGTTCTCAGGGGTTTAGGACTTGAAGTGGAATAGGTGGGGGCCCATGGAATGACCCCAAAAGGCAATGAGGGTGGGAGGTGAGGTGGGACACACAGGGAGAGGGATCCCACGCCAAGTGTCAAAGTGACAAACTGCACACCACCTGTCTTCATAACTAGAGTTTTTTGGGAACACAGCCCAATCCAATGGCTTTGTACTGCCCTGGCGGCTTTCACAGGTTCATGTTACAAAAATGGGGCTGAGTTGCTGCCACACAGACCACATGGCTGACAAAGCCTAAGATGTTTACTCTCAGGTTCCCAGGTGGCTCAGCGGTAAAGAACCCGCCTGCCAATGCAAGAGATGTGGGAAGATGCCCTGGAGGAGGGCATGGCAACCCACTCCAGTATTCTTGCCTACAAAATTTCATGAACAGAGTGAGAAGCCTGGCAGCTACAGTCCAGGGAGTTGAAAAGAGTCATACACAAATGGGCGACTGAGCACACACACGCACCTTGGCTGAAAACGTGTGCAGGCTCCTCCCCTGGAGGAGTGATAGTGTTCCCAGCAGGCACGGCAAGTTCAAGGACTGAAGGGCAAGTCTGGACAGGATGCTGACAGGTGGGGCTAGGGGAGGAAGCAGAGACAGTACGCTGATGTGAACTTCAGCCGGGAGACAGATAAGGCCAACTGCCCTTATTTCCCTGCAGCTCAGAACTCATCTCCATCCCCTCTTGTAAGCAGCCCAGTGAGTGCAGTGAGGCACACCTGCCCTCTCTGAAGCCAACTCCCAACCCCACAGATGTAAAGAGGCCACATGAAGGAAGTGTCCCTGTGTATCTGCCTCGTCATCACATCCCAATAATGTCAGTAACCCCACCATCCTACTACTTTTGCTCTAGTTGGAGATGACAAAGGTTCTGGGGCCCAACTTCTCCCACTTTGTTCAAAGGGCTCTCCTGGGTCACAGGTGGCTTCTGTCTGGGCAAATCTGATGCATCTTTCTTTCTCCCTCTCCTTAAACTTCATATTTAATTCCACAAACACCTCCTATGTGCCTTGGGAAGATGCAAAGGTACTCTGGGGCTGGTCTTGACCACAGGTGGGGGACGGATGCTGGCGAGAGCAAGCCCGGCTGGCCACCCTCCCCACCTGCTTCATGCTCCCACAGGTCCCCCACTTTCTGCCTGTCCTACTTTGTGCTCAAAGAGCTTAATTTTCTGACAATTTCATTTCTCTTTTTTTGGCCACACCATGTGACTTGCCAGATCTTAAGTTTCCCAACCAGGGATCAAACCTGTGCCCTCTACAGTGAAAGTGTGGAGTCTTAACCACTGGACCACCAGGGAAGTCCTGATAATTTCATTTCTTAACTCTATGACCCCTAACTGAGGTCCGACACTTCTACCTATTACGTGAGATAGGCCCTTAGGTTCTCCACCATCACCTCAGTTTAGAGGGGCCCAGACGCACCTCCTTCCAGAGCATTCCATCTCCTGCACTGGAAACCATGGCTTCCTTCTCATCTTCCCTCTTCTATAGCCCTGACACCCAGCCTACTCCCAAACCCATCCTCCCCCTCGGAAACATACCCTCCTTTCACCCTGGGGTCCCCTGCAGCCCCCAGGCTGGTCCTCAATCATCTTCTGACGACTCCAAACTCGCCCTGCATGCCCACCCCACCTCCTTTCTTCTCCAGCATCATGTGGGTTCAGTCAGCACCCTCCGTCACTGTCCCCTTCTGTCTGCCACACCACTCGACAGTGGTGACACACGTATGGACTCACTCCCTGGGGGTGCCCCCACCGGCTGTCCACCCTAGGGCAACAAGAGCTTGTCCATGGTGCCTGGCAAAGCGCAACACAGAGCTTGCAGTGGGCCCTGCCACCACCTGACCCCACTCTGCTCTCCTCTCTCAATTCTTCTCTCAAAGTGTCCTACGTCTCACATGCTTGACTTAATAGTTTGAAAGTTATCTTGTGGTTGTCTTGTTTCATCATAAGTTAAGAAAAATACACCTTTATTTCTCTTGCATCTTTCACATAGCTCCAAGCAAAACATGGGGCTCTTAAGAATGGCAGAATAGGGGCTTCCCTGGTGGCTCAGTGGTAAAGAATCCACCTGCCAAGCAGGAGAGGCGGGTTCAACCCCTGTCCAGAAGATTCCACATGCCACAGAGCAACTAAGTCCAAGGGCCACAACTACTAAGCCTGTGCTCTAGAGCCGGTGGCCTGCAATAAGAGAAGCCACCGTAATAAGAAGCCTGTGTACCACAGAGCAGCCCACACTTGCTGCAACTAGAGAAAAGGCCATGCAGCAACAAAGACCAACACACTCAAAACCAAATAAAATTATTAAAAAAAAAAAAAAAAAGGCAGGATAAGTCTGCGAATCTGTACACAAACATCACTTAACACATAAGAAAAGAACGAACAGGTGGCTGAACCTGTCTGCCCCCAGCTGCCAAAGCAGAAGATGCAAGGCCTGTTACCACTGGACCTCAGGACAATGGTGAGATGGGGAGGAAGCAAGAGGACAGGCTTCAGTGAAGAGCAGTGGGGACCAGTGCTCACCGAGACAAGGCTTCCTCTCCCTCTCTGTCCTCCAACCAAAGCCCCTTCAAGCTTCAACAGTCCTCTGCAGAGCTCGAACCCACTAAAAAGAAAACCTAGTCGGTCTGGACATGTCAGAAGGCAAGAGGAAGCCTAACAAACATGTGGATGGGTGAGGACGACACATTCCATCACTCCCTGACTTGGGCAGTCATCGTAAATTAATCCCAAATCCGTTTCACTCCAACAATTTCTGCGACTCTTGCCTGGTTGAGAGTTGTTTGCTATACCCCTCCCAGCTGAAATGGCTGTTACCTGACACAAACACAAATGATATTACCTACCCATCTTATGCCCTCAGCAGACATTGCTAATCGATCTTGTACTTTTTCTGTGGGAGCCCAGAGAAAGCCTGGGGATCCCTTAACATAGTGCTATAGGTGAGAACTAGCAATCTCCAGAAAGTGAAGCATCAGCTGAAACCAGTCAGTTTTCACAGACACAGAATGGTTCCTTCCTAGGGCAGCTCTCCAACTTCAGCATGCAGAGGAACCCTCCAGAGGCCTTGTTAACATACAGATTCCTGGGTTCCATTTCCAAAGAGTCTAATTCGGGGTGGGGAAGGGGAAAAAAGGGAGACAAACGTGCATTTCCCACTGGCTCTAGGAATGCTGCTGCCGAGGACCACTTTTGAGCAGCCCTGTTTAAGGGCAGCAGATCACTGTGGAGTTACAATGAAAGGGCATTTCTCCAGCCCCTGGTATGTAACTGGAATTGTGCTGCCTGCATGGGATGATCAAATGAAGTTTTATCATGGTGCTGAGGCCCTAGGGAACACCCACAGGTGGGGTCAGCCCCTTGTGGGGTGAGGGGGGTAGGTCTGGGGTGGGGGGAGCAGGAACAGTTTTCACAGCCCTCCTACACTGGCACCACGGCAGAAGTGACAGGGGAGCCCAAAAGGAGCAGCCTAAGCCCCTGACCAAATATGCCCGTTACTCACAATTTTTGTCCCCTGGGGCTTAGGGGCCCCCGTAGCTGGTGTCAGGAGCTGTTTGGCCACGGCCTCCCGCTGCGTAAGGTCCGAGGCGCTCAGGGCTGTGCGACTGCCATCCTCATTGATGACCATAGAGGCTCCAGGGTGCACGTTGGGGCCGTTGATGACCGCCTGCCTCAGTTCCTGAACGTTCCAGGGGGTGACTGGTTGAGGGTAGGTCAGCTTTGTGGCAAACACCTGGAAACAAGGAGGGGATATGAAAATTCAGGGTGGGCAGAAAAAGGTCAGAAGGACCCCCAGTGTGACTCAACAGGCTGTGTGACTTTTCCCCTAAGATGTGGACGTGCTCCCTGAGCCAAGAAGGTCCTTCAACCAAAAAAGCAACATCTCCCTGTCTCTTCCACAATCATTTTTCCAGATTTGCTCCCTCCAAGGAAGAGAGCAGGTCTCCTTTTCTAGCAGAGTAATCTGCCCAAAAAAAGTTATCTGAGGATAGTAATTTATGCAGTAGAATTTTTTTTAACCTATTTTAAAATTTCATCATTTCCTAGTCTGCCAATAAATTCGTAGTCCCAAAAGATGGAATATAGCCTGGAACATGAGCTTGAGAGAATTGGCGAATACTTGCTCTCAAGTATCACCCTCCCCCACCAACAATTCCCCTCCCCTCACCCCCCAGCAGTCATCACTAATTGATGGTGGCCATGCCCTGAGCCCAGACATGGCATCTTAATCTCTTTACTTGGCCTGAGATAAACCCGATTCGGTCCCCCGATACATGAGAAAATGGCAGTGCTCCACTTGACACGCCAGGCCTGCACCACACTCCAAGGAAAATGACTGCCCTGGTTAATCGAGTTCTGAGCTATTGAATATTAAAACCCTCTGATGCTTCAAAAGGCATATAACTACGTTAGAGACTCTTGAGGAGTCCCATGGAAAGGCACTCGCTGAACACTGGCCAGGTCTCTGCGTGAATGGCACCCCCACCCCAATCCCCACCACCCTGACCAGTGCTCCCTGCCCTGTGGCCCTCTCCACCTCTGCCAACGCAGTGACCACTACCTGACAGAGTGCTTATGTACAGACTGTGCCCAGCTTAGGATTTTTTGGACTTTATGACAGTGTGAAAGCAACATGTATTTGATAGAATTCATACTCCCCATTTTGAATTCTGGTCTTTTTCTGGGCTTGTGAAACGCGGTGCGATATTCTTATGAAGGTGGGCAGGGGCAGTGAGCCTCAGCTGCTGGCTGTCAGCCCTAGGATCATAAATATCCCATACACTTAGATCCATCCTGTTGTTCATTTTCAGGACAGTGTTCAATAACTTCCATGAGACATTCAACACTATCACAAAATAACCTTTGCATTGGATGATTTTGCCCAGTGGTAGGCTAACATAAGCGTTCTGGGCAGGTTTAAGGTGGGTTAGACTACGTTATGCTGTTCAATAGGTTAGGTCCATTAAATGCACTTTTGACATACAGCATTTTTAACTTACCACCACATCATCATAAGAGGAGGAATATCTTTACTTGCGTTATCTGTTTGTGTGTCTCCACTACTGGAATATAAGCTTCACAGGGACACACTAGTCTGTCTGGTTCACGATTGGGTCTCTAGCTTATCCCCCAACCTTCACTTCCTCTGCTTCTGTAACACCAGTCCACAGTGAGTGCTTGATGGGAAGGGTGTGCACAAGAGACCAACAGGCAGTTTCACACACTCTGCTCCTGAAAACCATCCTGTGAGCAACAGGCCACCATGGCCCTAGGCTTGGGGCAGGCCTGGATGTGGGCAGAGGGGGAACTTCAGAGTCCCTCCAGTACCAAATGAACCAAGATCCAAGAAAGAGAAGACCGCTGAAGGTGGAAAGAGGAGCAACACTAAAGGTCTCTCCCAAAGCTGGGGACCCTGGAGGCACCATGAGGCTAAAGCCAACAGAGGTCCCTGTCCTCCTCTGTCCAAAGAAAGCAATGAACAGGTCACGGGCCTCTCCTCCCAGGGCCTCGGACTCAGGAAAGTCACCACTGGGCTTCCCAGTGCTCTTCCCTGCCACCTGACCCAGCCTCCAGTTGCAGAGGACCCTGGTGCCCAGGAGGCAGTGGGCACAGGAATGGGTGTTTTTCTCTGACTCTTGTCCCCTCACACGAGAGCCATTGCCTAGGCAGCCCACGTGTGCTGGGGGACAAGGCGGCAGCAAGCAGGAGGCCATCAGAACACCTGAGCTCTGCTCTCTGCTCCTTGCCAGTCCTCCCCCGAGAGTGGCAGCAGGGCCGTGTGCGAGGAAACGAGCCTCTCCACGGGGCGAATTAAACCATCTTCTATTACTGACCTCAAGGCCCATTAAGGAGGAAGTCGATGAAGAGGCTGTTGCTAATGAGTACCGCAGCCTCAAGTGGTGGGGAAGTGAGAAAAGAAAACTGGCTCCCTGAGGAAACACTAATGGGTGGACGGGGCGAATCGCCTACCCCTGAGGATCTGGGAGGAGGGGTGATGCCTGCTCCCTGGGGCTCTCCCTCTTCCTCCGCGGCCCTGACTCCTGATGCCAGGCAAGTACACGGAACAGAAAGCCCCCTTCCTCCTCTTTGTCTCTGTCATGTATTCCATCTGACTAGGAAGGTTTAACAACTAGACCGAGATGGGCAGGAGGAGGAGAGGTGGGTGGGATATGCACCCTATGGGCTGCGCCCTGGTAGCCCAGGAGCAGGGGTCTGTCTTCCTTGTGGGTGGAGGGTGTCTGGAGACCTGGCGGGGAGTGAGAGCAACGCCATGCCGTGGCCTCAGGGGCCCCTTCTAAGGACTCAATGTGGGGAGAGGCAGATGCTGTCTTCACCCACGCCACCATGATCCCATGCCTTCTCCCCAGCCCTCCCTCGCCACTCCTATCTGCCACCTAACAGCACACACCATGGGAATTCCAATTTCGTTGGTGTTGATGTACATGTCCGGGCAGATGACCGAGCGGGCTGCGTAGTCTACACGCTTCCCCATCATGTGCTTTCGGAACAAACCATCCTTCTTCTCCAGGATCTTTATGGGGGAAAAGTCCACAGAAATCATTACAAAAATTAAAAAATCAAGACTTAAAAAATCAAGTTGTTAGAAAACATATGGTGCTGTTTTTTAGTTATTGTGTCCAACTCTTTTGTGACCAAATGGACTGTAGCCCACCAGTCTCCTCTGTCCATGGGATTCTCCAGCCAAGAATTCTGGACTGGGTTGCCATTTTCTTCTCCAGGAGATCTGTCCAACCCAAGGGTTGAACCCGCATCTCCTGCATTGGCACGTGGGTTCTTTACCGCTGAGCCACTAGGGCAGCTCTAGAAAATATATATGCCATATTTAATTGTGGGCACAACTTAGTGACTGAGCACGAGCGTGAAAGATGACACTTCTATTATCCACAAGCTTGTATAATGGTAATGGGTTGGCGAAAAAGTATGGAAAAACCCAAACAAACTTTTTGGCCAACCCAATACTATGCACATCTTTATTATGTTTGGGTTTTTTGGTCTGCAATTTTAGTTTCAGTCACTTCTTCAGTTAGGACCATCTTTTATTAATATCTTCTTTTACCCCTCTTTCAATTATTTTATCCAGTTGAAAATAAATCTTTCATATTTTACATAAAAAAATAATTAAGTAAACCAAAACTACGGTAGTGCCAATTGGTTAAAATAAAACAGTCATAGGCTAGAAAAAAAAACAAGTATGGTTACTATTTTCTTCCTTAAGACAAATATGTTTATTATTTAACCCCTTTGGCTAGCAATGGGGATCCAACATACTGCTCACCTGTCTAATGCCAGGGTACTTTTCCATCATTAATTTGTCCATCTCACTATCAAACACAATATTAACGTGGCTCTGAAGGCGAATCCAAATGTTGTAAAGTTTGTCTGTGAGGGACTGCCCTGGAAGCTGACTCAAAAAGGATCGGTCCATAGCCATCGAAGAGTCTTTTTCCTGCCAAGACACAACCAAGAAAAACGGGCGTGATGGAAAGCCCTCAAGAAGGCCAGGCCTGGTTCCACTTTTTTTTTCACTTGAGCTCTGACAAATTATGAACTCTAAAGTTGGCCTTTATGTCTTTTGAACTTGATAGATTCGTGGCCCAAGTGCTCATAAATCGATCTTGTCGGTGTGTATCGACAACATATGAGGCGGTAAGCTGCCCTAGAGCACCACCTACTGACTGGCCACCTGGACTGCCACCCTTGGGCTGGGTATGTATGACACAGGAGAGAGACAGATGGTTCCTCGACCCAGTGGGTCAGAAGAGAGAAGAAACCTGTCAGCGTTGATGGAAGGGGGATCCAGTAAGTGAGAATGTCATGGAACCCACTGGTGATAAAGTGGGCTTGTCCTCAGTCCTGAGGAACAGAAGACTTCTGTGGTTTCAGAAGACTTCTGTCTTCTGAGAAGACGGGTGTGGTTTCTATTCTGGCTGAAGGAGCCTCCCAGGGCCCCCTGTATGATGACAGCACCCCTGTCAGACTAACTCACTTCTGAAGGCATCAGCTGACTCAGGGCCACACACCTACTTGTGAAATGGGTGAGACCAGTCTCACTGGTGTATCCTCAGTGCCTGGAGTGGCACATGCCTATTCACACCCAGCCATTCATGATTCATGAGAGGGCCGCCGTGGAGCAAGTATGGGAAGAAACAACTCTTGCTACTGATCATTAATTTGTGGATGGAAAGAGGGCACTGTGACTTCAGGCAGCAACGACCTCAGGAATCAGAGAGGATGCTGCTCATTTCTGCCGAGATTCAGCTTTTTTCTTGGACCAAGGCTACCCTACTTTCAAGAAACATCAACGTGAAATCCTCAGCTCTGGTCACTGGACGTGGCAATCCTATGGCCACCTCTTTGAAACTAGACCAAAACCTGCAGATGGCAGATATCTCTAATATTGAGCATTTTTAAAAAAAGCACATTTACACAGGCAGATCAGAAAACTTAAGCAAAACCAAAGAAACTCAAGTAGAAAGGCTGAGTAACCCAAGCACGGGTGTCCCTGACAGACTGTGGCGCCACCTGGTGACGGGCTGGTCCCACCCGGGGAAGGGAGCCTGGGAGCCTGTCTGGTCTACTCAAGGCTGAGACAGTCCTTCCCATTTGCATCTAGGAAGCATCTTAGAGCTGGGAAGGATGTCAGTGATCTCAACAAACTTCCTGAGCTCCTGACTCATCCTTATACCCACTGTAGACCTAGGACACTAAAAGGGATTCAGGAAATGTTTGCTGAAACAGGAAAATGGAATTCAGCTCCACCATTTATTGGGGAGAAAACTGAGCCGCAAATCTGACACTCTTATTTCGGGAAACTCTTCCAAATGCCAACACGCTTTCCTGACCCTGATGCTAGAGATCTTTATGAGCCAAAATCAGAGCTAGGTGGCATGGGTCTCTGGTACCAGAGCCCAGTAGGGACAGGCTTAGAGCCTGAGGACCACACACTATTCTTCCTAGAGCTGCCATTGAGAGCAGGTAGCCCAGACCACAACCACAGATAAAACCTCCCCACAGATCACTCATTTTATTGTGGAGATGAGAACAAGAAACCAAAGCAACTCAATCAAGGTCACTGGGCATGGTCACTGGGGTCATGCTCAGACCCACACTTTCCCCCAGACACTGCCTGGTCCTCCCAAACCCATGGCTCACACACAACCACACAGAATTGCCAATCAGCATCTCCCAGGACCCATAGCATTCTGTACCCACAGTGTAGGAAGCTGGAACTATGACATCAGCTCCTGACCTCTTCCGTGGTGGGTGCTGCCACCTCACTTGGCAGCTCCTGTTCTTGGGCCATCAGTGCCAGAAGCTTTCGGATCAGAACCACGTCCTTCATGACAGCCTGCAGGTTCACCGTCTGCCCGTTGGTGAACATCTGGTCCCCAAGGCGGTTGACAGGGCGATACCTGCAGGAGGACATGTGGAATCAGTGAACACTTCCCTCAGCCTCTCACCCATCCCTACTCACATGCCCCAAGCTCCAAAGGAAACCCACATTCCTCCTGCCCTCAGGAAAGAGGAAGAGGAAAACAGTCCCACCACTTGCCACATGGGAGTGGAACTGCTGCTCTATTTTTCAGCACCTTTGACCCTTCCTTTCTCTCCCAGAGGTCATTATTCAATTATTTCATAAACCTTTTTCAGGTGAAATAAAGCCAATGAAAGGGTATTACCTTGAGGGTGGTACCACCAAGAAATCCAGAAAGAACATACTAGGGTTGAACCCGGACTCCATGCCAACATCTTCCAGTCCCAAAAAAAGGTAATTCAGAAAGAACCCTGTGTTTGAAATAAATCAAAAAGATCATTTAAACCTATACGTTAAGAGCATGGAAGGATGACCACAAAAATTTTTACAAAAAACCCAGAATATAGGACAATAGGGAGAGTAAGATCCCATGTGTCTTCATAAAAACTAATGAAGGAACTGCCTGGCGGTCCAGTGGTTAAGACTCTGCGCTTCCACTGCAAGGGGCGAAGGTTCCATCCCTGGTCAGGGAACCAAAATCCCACATGCCACATGATGCAGTGAAAAAAATAAACAAATAAAAATGTAATATTAAAAAACAATAATAAAAACAAATAAGCAAATAAAATACATTAAAAAAAATAAGGTGAGTTACACTGCACCTTCAAGACACATGTCAAACTGTATTAAGCGATACCCACCCACAGCTATCATTTAATGATCAGGCTCAGTTACAGTAATCATCAAGTTCATGGTTCAAGGAATAAAGACTTTTTCCACACTATAAATCATCAATGACAATGTACCCTGAAGCCTGCCCCAAATCTATGGTTCAGTTTCAGGAGAGCTCTACAAGAATCACAATTTTGAAAAAATAAAAAGGCAGGGTAAAGGAGTCCAGGAAGTCAATGGGCTGTTTCTTCAGCCTGGTACAGCACCTTCATTTTTCCAAAGAGCTATGAGATGTTCTTGAGCACTGGAAGGTGTCAGGTATCCTCGTTTTCCCATCTGAGCTTCCTCAATTCCTGGAGTGGAAGAGGGTAATAGAGCACAGTAAGTCAATTAGAGGCACTCTTTCCGTAATGCGATTTATCAATTCCTTTCCCCACTCCTCCAAGCCTGCAATCTGACCAAAAAATCAATTTCTAGAGACTTCCATAGTGGTCCAGTGGCTAAGGCTCCACACTCACAACGCAGGGGACTTGGGTTTGATCCTGGGTAGGAGAACGAGATCCCACATGCTTCAACTAAGATCTGAGGCAGCCAAAGAAACAAATTAAAATAAATAAATATTTTTTTAAAAAAGTCAATCTCTAGGACAACCTACTCTGTGCGGTGGATATTTACCCCCTTATTTTTCAAGTAATGAAACCAAACAACTATTGTATGAAACCTAAAAGGTAGAGCCAAAGGGGAAAAAAAAATCACCCACAATTATATCATGTTATCACCATGACCACTTTTAAATATTCTTTTCTGGTCCTTTGGTTTATGCAGTTTTAGATCATTATAATTTCAGGTGTGGATTTACTTTGTACCACTTTGCTCATTTAGTGTCATCTTATGAGCATTTCTGCATGTTGCCCTATAGCTTTTGTCTCACCATCGTTTTTATTTTATTTATTTATCTGGCTGTATCGGGTCACTTAGTGGCGGCACACAGGATCTTCTGTTACAGTGTGCAGGCTTACTTGCTTCGTGGCACATGGGATCTTCGTGCCACATGGGATCTTCGTGCCCAATCAGGGATTGAACCCACATCCCCTGCACTGCAAGGTGGATTCTTAACCACTGGACCACCATCGAAGTCCCTCACCATCATTTTTAATTGCAGCATGATATTCCTGAGAGGATGTTTTGTAAATGACTTAACCACACTCTAATAGTTGGACATCTGAGCTGACCCCAATTTTTTTTTACTATTATAAGTCACACTGTGATAAATAGCTTTATGCACATGGCTTTTACCAGAAAGGTTCACAGCAGGAGAATTATGGATAAATGAAGATGAACATTTTTACAGGTAAATGTATATTCAGTTTCTTCTTACAACTATCACGCTGGCGATAAGTAGATGATTCTTGATTTCTCAGATTAAGCAAGATCACTTTGAGATACTCTTTTATCAGCCACTCCTAGAGTAAGTCACATTCAGGAAGTGTGGCCCCAAGCATTCAGATGATTAAGAAAGTGAGTAATGTGACCTCCAGGTTCAAGACTATCAACTTCAGCCTTGGTATAGTGGTGAGTATCCCCTCCTGTCAAAACTATCAACCTCTTTTGGAACACATTCATTCAAATTACACACTGCTTGGGAATTTCCTGCCAGTCTAGTGATTAGGACTCAGTGCTCTCACTGCCGAGGGCCTGGCTTTGACCCCTGGTCAGGGAACTAAGATCCCACAAGCCCTGTGGCTCAGCACCCTACCTCTCCCCACAAAATCACTCAATATTTTTTTTTTTAATGCACTTATCAGGGTAGAAACTGTGTCTTGCCTGTGTTCCTAACAATTAACAGCATCTAGGACCCAGCAGATACTAAGTGTTCACTGGCTTAAATATACATGTTCAAAATACTATAAGATAATCTATATTTTAAAACCCCACTCTTACTTGTAAAACCCAGCTTCATTCACCTCTAATTCTCTACTTGGTTTCTTTACCAACTGTAGAAGATATATCATGGAAAGTTTTTATAGAAATCTGTAACTTAGAAAACAATTAATAAGATGTGCCATAATTTATTTAATTAGTCTCTACTAACAGGCATTTGAGCTGTTTCCAATTCAAAACTACTTAATACTGTGGGCACGCATAATTCTTAGGATAAGATCATAAAAGCAGGACTGCTAGGTCAAGAGTTAACACATTTAAAATTTTGATTCTTATAAAAGCAAAACATTTCAACCAGTTAATACAGTTGAAGGAAGTGTGGGGAATGCAATGGAGAGACACTCTGACCTTTGGGGATAAACCAGACATAGGAAGCTATGGGTGTTCAGTGGGGAGAAAAGACCCCATTAACCTAAAGGACAATTTTGTGGGCATTTCTGGAAACTTCTTTCTCACTAAGCTGGCTTGATGAGCTGAGGAAGATGAGCGGCATCTGGTAGCTCTCTTCAGCTCCTGACTCAGAGCTGCTATTGCACGAAGTGGCCCCAGCACAGTTTAACCTCTATTAAGGCAGATGGAGGTCATTCATTCACTGGGTTTGAGTCAGAAGAGGCTTGCAGAATGCCACCTCCTCACATGGACTGCACCCTTCCTAACCAGGAACTTTCTGAGCCTGCAAAAATGCTATTTGCCCCAGGAACTTCCCTGGTGGTCCAGTGGCTAAGACTCCGTGCTCCCAACGCAGGGGGCCCGGGTTCCATCCCTAGTCAGGGAACTAGATCCCACATGCCACAGCCAAGAGTTCGCATGCCACAACTAAGACCTGGTACTGCCAAATAAATGAATAAAAATGAATATTAAGAAAAAAATACTATCCGCTGATCTTGTTTAAAAAAAAAAAATGAAATCTGCTTCCATAGGACTTCAGAACAGCTATAACGTGTATTTAGTTTAGCTCTAAGAGCTCCTGTATGAAAGGAAAAAAAAGTTGGGAAGTCAAACAGTGGGGAAGATTGGATCATGCTGGGCGAAGCACCTTGGCTGTTAAGATGTCTCACTTGAAAACGCTAGCAGGCATAATGGGACTTGAATAGCACACTGGTTGTGTGTGAATTTCACAAGCTAACAGCACTCCTAGTTAGATCAGGAGTACGTGGGGACCACTGAGCACAGGCCTGACTGCGTGGCCCCATTAGATACTAGGGGTGTGGCCAGATCATTTGTCCAAATGCCTACCTGCCTCTGCATCACCTCTCCCAGTAACTGACCTGCCTCACCCGCAGCCTTCCCTGAGAATGGAGGCCACAAGGTCAGGTCCCCAGCTTGGCACTGGGCTCAGCCACAGGATGTTCCTGGGCATAAGGCTGAGCACCCAACAAATAAATGCCTGCTAAATACTACCAATCCAATCCAAAAACCATCCAAGACCTCTGCTGACTTGTTTCTGAGGCACAGGATTTTGGTTGGCACCATCATATTCTCGTAGTTGCAGTGACAATTACTCCAAAGAATTGGTTTGGCAAAGGCGCTTAAAGGCTGCCTAACTGTTAGATATTTGCCCCAAATAGTTATCCTCTAGAATTCTGACCACCCTTCTTCTCAATCTATGAATATTCCCTAAAGTGCCCTGAAGTCTAGAGTAGCAGTTTCCAACCTTAAAAATTGTTTTAAGGGCTATGTATAGTGTAGAAAAATCCATCCTTGTGTCTGTTAATGGTTAAGCATTAAACAGACTTTCTAAATGCAGTGTAGTATCCTGGACTGGATCCTGGAACAAAAGGAGGACATTACTGGATGAACCGGGCTTCCCAATGGCTCAGAAGGTAAAGAATCCACCTGCCAATGCAGGTTACAGTCCATGGGGTCACAAAGAGTCAGACATGACTGACCAACCAAGCGCACACTGGATAAACTGGTGACGGTCAAACAAAGTTTGCGGGTCAGTTAACAGTAGTATACCAATGTTAATTTCTTAGTTTTGATAAACGCACCATGGTGATCTGAGATGTTTCATCAGGGCAAACTGAGTAAAAAACACATAGGAATTTCTGCAACATGTCTGCAATTCTTCTATACATCTAAAAATTAGTCTAAAATAGAAGATTTATTTTAAAGTAATAAATAAGTTTGCTATATTATGGTCTAAATGTTTATATTTCCTCAAGATTCATGTGTTGAAAGGGCTTCCCTGGTGGATCCCTGGTAAAGAATATACCTGCCAGTGCAGATGCAAGAGACTTGGGTTCGATCCCTGGGTCGGGAAGATCCCCTGGAAGAGGGCATGGCAACCAACTCCAGTATTCTTGCCTGGAGAATCCCATGGACAGAGGAGCCTGGGCCTGGTAAGCTACAGTCCATGGGGCTGAAAAGAGTCGGGCACAACTGAGGCGACTTGGCATGCACGTAGGCACAAGGTGTCCAAAACAGGTGATGTTTTTTCTTCCCTGGCACACTGACTCATTATAATAAAAAATGAATGGCCAGTATCTACATAGCATATTCAACATAGCAGGCACTGGGCTCAATATTTCAAATGGAAAATCTTATTTAATCTGTACTACTTCAGAAGAAAAACCAGAAAGCATTGTTAAACAAACTTAAAACTACAAAAATGAAAAAGCAGGAGTACTAAGTCTCTCAATTTTCCTCCCAGGTACCCCTAAGGGGAGAGCAGAGCTGAGGGGGAGACACTCTACTCCAGGGATCTGAGAGGACAGCTAGGAGCAGCCTGCAGGAGGCGCTAATGTTCTTTAGATGCTCACAGTTTTTTTTTTAAATTCACCTACATTTTTTATTTTTAAATATATATATATTTTTATTTTGGCTGCGCTAGGTCTTTGTTGTGGTGCATGGGCTTTATAGTTGTGGCACGCAGGCTGAGTTGTCCCGAGGCATGTGGGATCTTATCTCCTGGACCAGGAATGGAACCAGCGTCCTCTGCATTGGAAGGTAGATTCTTAACCACTGGACCACCAAGGAAAATGTCCCTCACCTACATTTTAGTTCAAAATATATCCACACTTGTTTGACAACCAAATGGTTTGAACTATTTACCAAGTAAATTTCTTAACTTCTTCCTCAAAAATCTGTCAGAACACTGACCACCTGTGGCAAGAGGTGCCTCCTTCAGGCTGTGGGGCACTGCCTCGCACTGTAGCCTAGTGGTTCTACACTAGCGGCCAGGACTGAGCATGCACCAGGATGCCCATTGCTCCTAAGACCCTGGACACCCACCATCTCTGCTGGCCCACCACAAACACGCAGCCAAGAAGCATGTGGTACAGAGGACAAGGGATCCCCAAGTCTTGGGACACGTCTGATGGTCACATGTGAAAAACACACCGAGGGCCGCCCCGGGCCTGCTTACCCTGGGGTTCGGTGTCCTTCTGGTCAGCTCTCCTGTGCACCATGGCTGGATATGTGATGGTCAGTTTGCTATTGTGCTCCTTTCGGACCACTGACCGCCCAGTTCTAGACATGAGGACAGTTGTGAGGAGAGAAAAAAAAAAACCCAACAATGTAAAATCGAAGATATGATACAAATGAACATACCTAAGAAACAAAAACAGACTCACAGATTTAAAGAGACCTGTGGTTGCCAAGGGAGAGGGCAGGTAGGTGAGGGAAGAATTGGGAATTTGGGATTAGCAGATGCAAACTATTATATATAAAATGGATAAACGGCACAGAGAATGATATTCAATATCCTACAATAACCATAATGAAAAAATATGAAAAAGAATACATATATATGTATACAACCAAATAACTTTGCTATATAGCAGAAATTAACACAAAATAGTAAATCAACTATACATCCATAAAATAAAATTTAAAAAAATCAGAGGGGAAGTGCCTAGGACTCACTTGCAGTGGGGACATCTCTTAGCGGTCATATGTACCTTCCAGAAGACAGAGATGAGTTTGCTCCTGCTCTCACAGACATTTTTCACCTGTTAAAAAAAGTCAAAAAACCTGAGTGCGATCCTGAAGAGAATCTAGTAGGAATACATTTTGTAGTTTTCACCTTTTATTGAAAAATCAGAGGAAGCCACCCCATTTCTTAAAATTCTCCACAAAACTCTAACATAACCAAACACTGTCAATAAGCGACTTCTTTCAAGTTTCCTCATTCATAATAGGGGAAACTTACCAAGCTGTTACTAAGATGAAGAGATCATGAAGGCAGTGGTAGGCTTGGAAGACAGCAAGGATCAATAAATGCTACTTTAATTTTAAATTAAACCTGAGACAGCAGCTGCTATCTCCCCTGGATGGACCTCAGGGCTCTGAGGGAAGGCACATTCACAGTTAAGCAACACTAGTGGCTCGGAGCTAGTTCTGCAAACGAGACCCACTCTGGGGGCTTTTGTACCCACCCTCCGTGGGGCCCCAACCCAGACCAATTAAGTCATAATCTCTGGTGTGAAACTTGGGCATTAGGTGAACCAGATCTCAGGATTAGCCCTGCAGGTTGATTACCTACACCGTTCATTCGCTGAACAAATCAACACTTACACAGATGCTATGGTGGAATGGGGAGGCAGTGGTCACTTAGCATTGGAAAGAGAGACAAGAACAGGACATGCGCCTCATTCTCCAAGTGAGACGTAAACCAGAACCTCACTGGACACTGTACCCAAAGCACCTAATTTCTTCTAACCTTCTCCTCAATTCTACAGGCAGGCATCAAAGATGAGGAACAAGTGGCTTGGGGACAGTTATGTAACTTACAAGGTCACAGACTTCAAGAGAGGCAGAGCTGGGATTCAAAGCTGACCCAGGTCTGCTTTGGGAAGCCAAAAAAAAAAAAAGTGTTTGACTCTTTGCAACCCTATGAACTGTAGCCCGCCAGGCTTCTCTGTCCATGGGATTCTCCAGGCAAGAATACTGGAGTGGGTTGCCATTTCCTGCTCCAGGGGATCCTTCCGACCGAGGGATCAAACCTGGGTCTCCTGCATGGCAGGGGGATTCTTTATGATTTGAGCCAAGGGATAACTTGAAGACAGTGCAGCGGGAATTGTGATAATTATGCTAAAAACCAAGTGCTCAGGGAACAGAGAGATGGGAAAACTCACTTGTGCACCCTGGGATCCCAGGAGGTTGTTCTGCAGGATTTTGATTGTATATTGTTCTAGCTCTTCCTGAATTTCACAGGCAGTAGGATCAGCATTTTCTTCCAGAAACTGAAAAACAAGAGAAAAACCATGTGATCAAAGTAAAGCAAGTGCGTGACGAGCAGCACCAGGGGCAGCCTCTCCAAGGCAGGGAAAGCTTTATCTGAGGGGAGAGAAAGGAGAAACCTCAGGGCTGCTGTGGTGCCTTTTCAAAACAGTTTGGTCATGTTGCTGGTTAAAAAAAAAAAAAAACAAATCTAAATTGAGAATGTCCTGGGACTTCGCTGGTGGTCCTGTGACTAAGACTCCAAGTTCCCAATGCAGGGGGCCCAGGTTCGATCCCTGGTCAGGGAACTAGATCCCACATACCACAACCAAGAGTCCACATGTCACAACAAAGACTGAAGATCCCACCTGCCACACCAGACACAGCATGACCAAATAAATAAATAAACATATATAAATGAGACTATTCAGCTTCCAATGGTAGTGGGCTAGATTATTAAGGCTTCCCTGGTGGCTCAGACGGTAAAGAATCTGCCTGCAATGCTGGAGACCTGGGTGCAATCCCTGGGTCGGGAAGATCCCCTGGAGGAGGGCATTGCAACCCATTCCAGTATTCTTGCCTGAAGAATCCCAACGGACAGAGCAGTCTGGTGGGCTACAATCCATGGGATTGCAAAGAGTCACACATGACTGAGTGACTAAGCACAGCACAGCACACAGATTATTAAGACCAAATGAAGAAGTGAAAAAAAAAAAACCAAAAAACAGGATAAAATATTTTTTTAAATGTAAAGTTCTGAAGAGTTGTCAGAACTGAGAGGGATAACCAGGCCATAATAAAGGGAAAATGGGGATTCAGGTCAAAGAGCCCAGGGGCCAAGGGCTGCTGCACTGCCCAGCTCTGGGGCAGCCTTCAGCGTAGCTATGTCCCTCCGGGGAAGATGCTGACAGATGTGGGATGCTCCTTGGAGCTGTACAACATGGCAGCGTGGCCTCAGAAACATTTTACAATCGAGTTATTTTGAACTTTTCATTCTGAAGGTCTTAAATGATGAATGGGACAGAAATCAAAGCCTAGAGTTAGTGAAAGGACAGGTATCAAACAAAGTATCTTCCTGCCACATCACATCCCACAAACATGGGAAGCTGGGGACCCTAAGGGCTGTGTCCCTAGGAACTAGATGAGCCCTGGAACAGAACACCTGGATACCCATGGCCTGCAGTCCAGGGAGTCTTCAGCCTTGACTGTGGACTCTGATGGTCCCAGGTCACCAAGCACAGGGCAGAAGCAATAGGAAGCCTCTCTGGAGAAAAGGGGCAGCATCCTAGACCTCAAATTATTTCTACAAAGAATTTGCTAAGTACAGTGTTGTTGCTAAGTTGTGTGAGACTCTATGTGACCCCATGGACTGTAGCCTATCAGACTTCTCTGTCCATGGGATTTCCCAGGCAAGAATGCTGGAGTGGGTTGCCATTTCCTTCCCCAGGAGACCTTCCTGACCCAGGGATTAAAACCACATCTCCTACATTGGCAGGCAAATTCTTTACCACTGAGCCACCAGGGAAGCAAGTACAATGACAAACTGTCAAAGATAAGCACACCAGGAGGAGAAAGAGAAGAAGTTTCTGGAAATAAGGACTATAGTTTGATGTTGAAGGTGCTCATACCAGTGATGGTTACTTTAAAACTCTGACTGTGTGTATAGTTAATGCATTTCTGTGTGTATACTTCACCCCAAAATATTTTAAGGTAGTGGGCATCCTGAATAATTTTATGCCAACAGATTTGACACTTTAGACAAAATGGACAAATTCCTGCATGGTAAATCGTTTCAGTCGTGTCCAACTCTGTGCAACCCTATGGACCATAGCCCACCAGGCTCCTCTGTCCAAGGGATTTCCCAGGCAAGAATACTGGAGTGGGTTGCCATTTCCTTCTTGAGGGATTTTCTCGACCCAGGATGGAACCCACATCTCACGTCTCCTGCCCTGGCAGGTGGGTTTTTTTTTTACCACCACTAGGGCCACCTGGGATTCCTAAAAAAAGTATAATTTACTCTGAGTAAAGGTTTAAGAAAACCCTTTTCTCTCTCTCACACAAGCTCTCTCTTGGACAAATCTGACCTGAGATTAGTTTTTTAGCCACATGCACACACACATATGGTCTTGTTTTGAATGCTTTTCTCACCTCGTTTGGGCTCTGACAACCCACACCAGGTCACATCTCTGTGTGGAAGCCTACCTGCTCTGCTCACCTAATGTCATTAAGATTGAATTATTCAGGAAAGGGGAGGGGAAGAGGAAAGGTGAAGGGTTTCCCTTTGTGACAAGAAACAAGACAAGGATGCATGCTGCCCCTTGAACAAAGTCATGTAGGTCCTAGGCACCTAACAAGGTCTGAACAAAAAATGAAACATTTAAAGGCTGAAAAGAAGTACAATTGCTATTATTCACAAGTAATATGAGTGTGTTAAAAATCTGAAAAAAATCTACAAATATATTATCAGAATTGATGAAACCCTTTAACCAGGTTATTTCATACAAAAGTGAGTAATATTTTGATCTACCAACTGGAAATGAACTTTAAATAAGATTTTTATAATAACACCAGGTTATCCCTGGTCGCTTAGACAGTAAAGAATCAGTCTGCAACACAGGAGACTTGGGTTCAATCCTGGGTTGGGAAGATTCCCTGGAGAAGGAAATGGCAACCGACTCCAGTATTCTTGCCTGGAGAATTCATGGACAGAGGAGTCTGGTGGGCTACAGTCCATAGGGTTGCAAAGAGTCGGACACGACTGAGTGACTGACACTTTCACTTTTTACCAGGTTATTAATTATTAATCATGAATAAGATATTTATAATAGCACCAGGTTATTATTAATCACGAAGAGAATGCCTCTTTACAACATAGAGATCTGGTGGTCACCATCCACTCCAAATCACCAAACCCTGCGTTACCAGTAGCAGAACAACTGGACAGCAGGTGCCTCCTAAAATAATGCAATACAAAGGATCCTACATCAGGTAGGTATAATCTTACCGAAATGTGAATCTCATGAGGAAATAATCAGACAAATCCAGAATGTGAGAAGTCCACAAGACAACTAGTCTTATGTCTTCAAAAAAGTCATTGTCAAGCAAAGGAATTCCCTGTATTAAAATACCTTACATGAAAGCAGACCAAAGAGATATAATCATCTAAAGCGATGCATGATCTTTGGTTGGATCCTGGGTTTGGGGGGCAAAAAGCTCACTGATGGGTAAAATTGTATTTGTATGTTGCTTTCACAAACATTTCTTTAATTACTCTTATAGCTTCATGTTTTCAAGCCTAGTTATTTGTACCCAGTCACAAGACTTAAAGCTCCAGAATTCTGGGGACCTTTCTTTGGCTGCATAGGGTTTTGGTTGCTGTGCATGTGGGGGCAGCGAGTGGGGGCTCCTCTCTAGTTGTGGTGCTCGGGGCTTCTCATTGCAGTGGCTTCTCTTGTTGCAGAGCTTAGGCTCTAGAGTGTGGGTTCAGCAGTTGTGGCACACAGGCTTAGCTGTTCCAAGGCATGTGGAATCTTCCCAGACCAGGGACTGAACCCTGCATTACTACTGGACCACCAGGGAAGGCCCTGGTGACTATTCTCAGGGGACTATTCACACACAAACAGCTCTTGTGCCCTCTGCTCCAGCTTGTCTGGTTCCCAGGACAGTCACATCACCTACCCTGTAGAGAATTCTCTCCAGCTCATACACTGCTTGCAGGGCCCCAACTTCCAGGACTCTCAGTTGGCAGAGTAAGAGGTGAACCACAGCCCGGGGGCAGGTCAGCATGTGACAGTTTAAACAGGAGCCCCGGAGCAATAGGTAGAGTTTCTGAAGAGAGGGAATAAACAGAGACAGGATATTAGAAAGTGATGTTAGCAGTCAAACTGATTTTCAACATACATACTTACAATTTTTGTTTCTATGTGAGCAGTTTACCTCTTTAAGAATTCCACTTTGACCTGTTGCCTTTGAGCCCCCACCTTGCCTGGGCGTGGCAGGCTACAATACCAGAGCATGTGTGATGGAGCATAACTGGGGTCATCAGCCCCCTCAGTGGCTGCCCTTTTTTAACCATGAGCGACAGGGCAGCCCTGGGTTGCTGGGGCTGGGGTATGGGGGGAAAAGAAAAAGAATTCCATCTCATCCTATGTACCTGGAAAGTCCTTCTTCGCCTTAAGAACTTAACAGATATTCTTCTGTATTTTTCACTCACAGTTTTATTTTAACCCATTAACATTAGAACTTTACTTTGGATCTGAGGTAGGGAACTACCTTTATTTTATTGAAATACTAAATTTAATAATTAAATATTGAAAATTATTTAAATATTTAACGTTTAAAATACTTAGTATTTAACAAGACATTCCTCTTCCCCTAATACAATTAAGACAAAAATCACATCCATGTACACTAATCTGAGTAGCTTAAAGTGAATCCCGGAGGCTGAGTTAACCGATGTTAAGAAGCTGGAAGTGTCTAAGTAGGACTGGACGGTCATCATTCTCAACTCAGCGCTGGGCCTTCTGGTGCTCTGTTCCTCCCGTCACTAAGCAAGAGCCTACAAATCCACCTGAAGGCCTCAGGGAGGCCTAGAGAATTCCAAAGTCGTCAATGGCAGTGGTCCCCAACCTTTTTGGCACCAGGGAATGTTTTCATGGAAGACAATTTTTCCACAGACGATGGGGTGGGAGGGGATGGTTTCTGTATGATTCAAGCATATTACATTTATTGTGCAGTTAAGTTCGTCTAGGCAGGGCTAGAGGCTAACCTGGCTCCTCCAGGTTTTAAATCTCAAAGTAAAGAGCACTTTCACTCAGAGCGTCTGGAGCTAACCTCCTCCTGAGACACCTGCCCTGAGGAGCGGGCCGGCACTCACGAGTCCCACCCGCAGCCCTGAGACCCACGTGGCCTGGGTGGCCGGGTCAGGACTTACATCGAAGAGGAGAGGGTTGTACACGGTGAGCGGGAGCTCGATGTGGCCCAGGTGCCCAGAGCAGTTGGTGAAGTCCTGCACGCAGGTAGAGCACACCTCTTTGGAGTCGGCGGGGCCCAGAGCTAAATCATACAGGCCATTCACTGAGGGGTTCCCCAGGCTATCCAGGTACCGAGGGTTCGTAATGGACTTCACGCTTAATTTCCTAAGGAGATAAAAACCACCAGGGAAGACTAAGGTTACCCAACTTCTCAGATGTTTCCTCTTCAGCACTTACAAATTCGTGATTTAATATCCGGATCCTTAGCTGCACTGACAGCTCCAGAGGGCAGACTTGGTGTCTGCCTTGCTCCTCACTGCAGCTCAGCACTTAGCACAGAGTCTGCATACAGCAGGGGCTGAATGAAGAAGAGTGAGTGGTAACGTCTCTGAAAGCCAGATTTAGTACACATCTTGCACTAACAGAGCACACTGGAAGGCTTCATACGAAGGACTTAGGTACTCACTACATAGCAAATGCTCTATAAGCAGCAAGCTACCCAGGATTTTCCAGTACTCTTGCCTGGAAAATTCCATGGACAGAGGAGCCTGGGGGGCTATAGTCCATGGGGTCACAAAAGAGTCTGACATGACTGAGCATGCACGCATGTGTGTGACTTTAACCCTCCGAGACAGGCATTATATATATATTTTTTCATTTATTTTTATCAGTTGGAGGCTAATTACTTTACAATATTGTAGTGGTTTTTATCATTCATTGACATGAATCAGCCATGGATTTACATGTATTCCCCATCCTGATCCCCGCTCCCGCCTCCCTCTCTACCCGATCCCTCTGGGTCTCCCCTGTGCACCAGCCCTGAGCACTTGTCTCATGCATCCAACCTGGGCTGGTGATCTGTTTCACCCTTGATAGTATACTTGTTTCAGTGCTCTTCTCTCAGAACATCCCACCCTCGCCTTCTCCCACAGAGTCCAAAAGTCTGTTCTGTACATCTGTGTCTCTTTTTCTGTTTTGCATATAGGGTTATCGTTACCATCTTTCTAAATTCCATATATATGCGTTAGTATACTGTATTGGTGTTTATCTTTCTGGCTTACTTCACTCTGTATAATGGGCTCCAGTTTCACCCATCTCATGAGAACTGATTCAAGTGAATTCTTTTTAATGGCTGAGTAATATTCCATTGTGTATATGTACCATAGCTTCCTTATCCATTCGTCTGCTGATGGGCATCTAGGTTGCTTCCATGTCCTGGCTATTATAAACAGTGCTGTGATGAACACTGGGGTGCATGTGTGAGACAGGCATTATAATACCCGTTTTTCAGAGGAACAAAGGCTTAGAGTGGTCAGGTGATTTAATCCAGGTGACAAAGCCCAGAATGGCAGAGGTGGTGTTGAAGGTAGGAGAAAGATGTAGACCAGACCTAATGCCAAAGCCCACACAGTTCAAAAAAGGGCAAGTGTTAGCACTCAGTCGTGCCCGGCTCTTTGCAATCCCATGGAGTATAGCCTGCCTGGCTCCCCTGTCCATGGGATTTCCCAGGCAAGAATACTGGGTGGGTAGTCATTTCGTACTCTAAAAGAAATCGTATACACATTAGCAGTCACTCTCCACCCATCTCTACCTCCCTCCATTAGTCCTAGGCAGTAACTTATTTACTTTTTGTCTCCAGAGACTTGCCCATCTAGACATTTCACATAAATGAAATCATGTGATATGTGGTCTCTTATAGCTGGCTTATTATTTGCATGCATTTTTAAAATATTTATTTTTATTTATTTTGGCTATGCTACTCTTAGTTGTACCACACAGGACCTAACTCCCTGACTGAACCCAGGCCCCCTGCACTGGTAGCACAAAGTCTTGGTCACTGGACCACCAGGGAATTCCTTGCATATTTTTAAGGCTCATCCACGTCATAGCCTGTATCTATACTTTTCTTTTTTTTTTTTTAATAGCCAAATAATATTCCATTTTGGGCTTCTCAGGTGGCGTTAGTGGTAAAGAATTTGCCTGCCAACGCAAGAGATATAACATATTAGGGTTCGATTCCTGGATCGGGAAGGTTTCCTGGAGTAGGAAATGGCAACCCACTCCAGTATTCTTGCCTAGAGAACCCCACGGGCAGAGGAGCCTGGCGGGCTACAGTCCATGTGGCTGCAAGGAGTTGGACATGACTGAGAGACTGAGGACGTACACACCATATTTCACTGTATGGCTATACCACTTTTATTGGCTTACTTTTACACTTTGGCTATTATAAATAATGTTGACAGAAACTTCTGCATACAAGTTGCTGTGTGAATATATTTTGTCTATTTCTCATGGATATATACCAAGGAATGGAAGTGCTGAGTTACATGGTAACTCTATGTTTAACTTTTTTGAGACACTGACAGACTGTTTTCCAAAGCGGCTGCACCATTTTATATTCCCAGCAGCAATACACCGAGGCTCTGCGTGTGTGTGTTAGTTGCTTAGTTGCGTCCGACTCCTTGCAACACCATAGACTGCAACCCACCAGACCCCTCCGTCCATGGCATTCTCCAGGCAAGAACACTGGAGTGAGTTGCCATTTCCTTCTCCAAAAGGAACTATAGAAAGAAAGTGAAGTCACTCAGTCGTGTCCGACTCTTTGCAACCCCATGGACTGTAGCCTACCAGGCTCCTCCATCCATGGAATTTTCCAGGCAAGAGTACTGGAGTGGGTTGCCATTGCCTTCTCCACAGCAAGGCTCTAATTTCTCCAAATTCTTGCCAGCATATTTTGTGATCTTTCTGTTTCCAGTCATCTTAGCAGGTATGAGGTAGTATCTCACTGTGGTTTTGATGACTAATGATGGTGAGCATCTCTCCATGTACCTATTGGCCACTGGTATACTCTCTTTGGAGAAATGTTTATTCAAATTCTTTACCTATTTTTTAACTGGGTTATTTGCTTTTTTATTACTGAGTTGCAAGACTGCTTTATATATTCTGAACATGTGTGTTTTATCAGACATATGATTTGCACATACTTTGTCTGAGTCCTATCTTTTCACTTTCTTGATGATATTGTTTGCATAGTTTAAAATTTTTTAATGATTTAAACTCACTACTATTACTATTTTCTCCCACTACCTTCAGGCTAAATCATTCTTCACTAGACTTGGAGAAATATTCATCTACATTTTTGTCTCTCATTTTACTTGGAGCTCTAAAACTTAACTGGAATTATAAATAAGAAAAATATTTACTGCATCAGGCAAACACAAACTAATTAGAATAAGGCAAACACTAATTAGGTCTGGGTGCAAAGCTTTTACCACTAGATCCTCTATCTATCATGTTCCCTAAGTTGGTACTTCACTTCCCTTGCCTGGAGCCTATAATGATAGAAAAAGAGTAGGTAGGTGGGTCCAGCACAGACCTGTGCCAATTGGCAGAATTGTGTCCTGTGCTTGTAAAGACTATACAAAGAGCTCATATCCAAAACTGAATGTATGTTTTTGGCTTCATCCTCAGTCTTTCCATGTTAAGGAACAAAGCTCCTCTCTCTAGCTGAGGAAAAGGAGAAAATTCCTCTAATTATTGCAGGAATGGAATGTAGAGGAAGGGCAACCAGCAAGAATTCCACCGGAGAGAACAGAGTTTAAGGCTAACAAACTTGGGTTTCAGTATGACCTTTGCTGCCTCCTAGAGTCACCTTATTCTCTGGAAAGGAATTTCCTCTCCTATAACTAGAGTCACCCTCACAAATGGTTGTAGTAAAAATGGAGAGGCCCAAGAGCTGAAGAGATAGCTCCTCCGCCCACCCATGCACGCACTTAACAAATAATGCTTTTAAAGTGCCAGACACACTTTTAGATGCTGGGAAAACAGACAAGAGTCCCTGTGCTCATGGGCTTTACATCCTATTGAAAGCAGGAAGACAAAAACAAAAATTAGTAAGCACATAGTTTATTAGATGGAAGAAAATGCTATGAAGAAAAGTAAGCAGAAAAGGGGGAGGATGATAGAGTGGGCCAATGACTGGGGCGAGTCCGTACTGAGAAGCTTATACTTGAACAAAGGCCTGAAGATGACGGATCCGGCCGTCACAGGAGGTCACCCTCACAGGAGGGAGAAGCAGGGAGTGCAAAGGTCCTGAGATAGATGTGTGCCTATGGCACTCTGGGAACAGCTAGGAGGCCAGGGTGAGTACAGAGGTAAGTTCAGAGAAATACCAGAGGCCAGAATGACCTTTCTAGGCCATTTTAAGGACCTGGCTCTTACTCCAAGTGATCTAGGAAGTTACTAGAATCTAGCACAACAAAAGGTAGCATAATTACTGAAATTTATCAACCCTAGACTCAAATAGATCAAATGTTAGTAATGGGTATAAATTTACTCACGCAGTTCTCTGAAAACTCCACAATTCACTTCTAAAAAAATCAATTCTATTGCTTTTGAATGAAATAGTATCAATTTATGGCTAGTGATGATACAGTTGAAATTTCAGGAGCAGCATACTGTTGTAGCTCAGTTTATTCATCCAGTCAGTCATGAGAGTTGAGGATAAAAGAAAGGCCAGTGGAGAGAGACAAAAATACAAATAAGCACAAAAAGTAATCGAGGAACCATGACACAACTGTACTAGTTGCGGAAAGATCTCAGAAATGAGGGAAGTTGAGCTGCGCTTTCACTGTAAGAGATGCTCTCCAGGTGCCTCCAAGGAGGGGCGGTGGGGTAAGAGCAGGGAAGTAGATCCCTCTGGTAGACAGGATAATGCACGTGGAGGAAACAGCTTGAAGAAAGGCACAGATGATGAAACCTGATGGCAGTTTATGGAATGTGCAAGTGGTTTAGTAGGGCAAAAGAAGGGATGATGTTATACCTAAAATCAGCACTGGCCTGATCATGGGTAAACCTGTAGGCTAAGCTAAGAAAGTATCATTTACCTGAGGGAAATGGAAAGCCTTTGGAGAATTTTAAGGAGAATAGGGGCATCATCACATTTGCACTTTGGAAGAATAATTTTAACAGCAAGGTAGACGATGCGCTGGAGTGGTGTAAGGGCAGGGAGACAGAAGAAAAAGACAATTCAAACAAGAGATACAGTCTGAAGAAAAGGAGGGTAGAGAACAAAGAAATTATAGATGACACACAATAAGAACCCAATAAGCAAATGCGATGTCAGGAGAAATGGGTCTAAAATTACAGCCCTGTCACAAAATAGTGAACATTTTGCACTAGATTAAGGTATACCATTTTGGAGGGGCAAGTTCTCTCTCCCTGTAGGGATAGCTGTTGAGTTTTTGATATTTGAGTTTAAGATCTCAGTGTGAAATTCAAATAGAGATGTCCAACTGCAGCTGAAAAAAACAAGTCTGAAAAACAGGGAAAGAAATTTGGGTTGGAGATTTAAATTTGAGAGTACAGATCATGAAAGTGGTGAAACTGTCTAGGGAGGACATTTTGGAAAAGAAAAGCTATTTGAATAGAATAGAATTTCAAGGAACAGCAAAATTTAAGGAAAAGAGGAATCAGCTAAAGAGACTGAGATGAATTCGAATATAAGCCACTGAATGCAAGGACCCTGTCCACCAGTGCGTCAGGAATGCGGCTCAGACGGTAAAGAATCTACCTGCAATGTAAGAGACCTGGGTTCGATCCCTAGGTCGGGAAGATCCTCAAGTGAAGGGAAGGGCAACCCACCCCAGTATTCTTGCCTGGAGAATTCCATGGGCAGAGGAGCCTGGCGGGCTACAGTTCACATGGTGGCAATGAGTTGAACAGGACTGAGAGACTAACATTTTCACTTTTCATGAACACCTAGCTTAGTGCCTGGCAAAAACTGGATGATCAATAAATGTTAGTGGGTTGATAAACTGAGTCAGGAAGGAAACAATACATGTCACAGAAATAGAAGAACCTGAAAACAATAAAGTTCTGTCAAACGCTACGGTGACGAAAATGAGGACTTAAGAGGGTCTTTTTGATTTAGTATTAGTAACTAGGCAGAGAATATAGCCGGTCCAACCAAGAAGTTGTCCCATGAACTGAGTCTTGAGGCGTAAGCATCTTACAAACAAGAGTTTGTTTGTAAGACTCATTGTGCGCTTAATAAACTACGTCAGAGACATTACAGTAACTCCACAAACCAGGCTGATTTAACGAGGAGACTGGCGGACGACAACGCTTCCACCTGGGAACCTCCACTTACCCAAATGCAAACCAGCCACTCTAGGCGTTGCTCACTAGCCCCAGACGTTCCCCGAACTATAGGTCCCAGCAGGCCATGCGCTACACAGCAATGGACTCTGAGGAGAAACTGGGCGCATGACCTGCTGGTAACAGTAGTTTACGGCCCCGACCCCAAGAGGCTCTTGCATGCTTCCCACCAACTCCTTACTTGAGTTCTTCGGCCGAATACATCCCGAAGGAAATGCCCTGCAGCCGCCGCCAGGGCATGTTCTTTGAGCCCAACATCCTCCAGGTCAGTTCCGAGCTCCTACAGCCAGAGAAACGGCCCAGTCACCACTGTTGTACTTTTCACACAACCTCCTGTCGGCCACCATGTGATTTTAAACTGCGCTTGCGCGCGAGAAAGGCTCGCCTTAAGGAGATTTACAGGGACCATATCATTTCCGCTCGGAGGGGGGGGGGTAGAAAATAATTTCACGACTCTCGCGCGCCCCTGTATTTTGAAAATAATCGAACACATATAAGAAATTAACATAATATTTTAGGAAAGACCTTCGAGGGAAATGAGGCCTACTGAGCCTTTAACTTCTGAAGCAAAGTCTTTCAAACCATGAGCTTGTAACCTATTTTATGATTGATTTCTTGTTGTTCCGTCTCAGCCAATAGCCGAGCTATTCCCCGCCCACCTGCCACCTCCCGCCTTAAAGTGGAGGGCGTGCTTTCCCAGCATACTATGCGAAGACGCCAAATATGGCGTCCGTGGCGTCCGCAAGGTGGCTGAGGGTCAGCTGTGGGCTTTGCGTACCGCTGACGGCTCGGCGGGCAGGTCTCTGTGGACGGACCCCTAGTAGCAGGTAAGAGGAGCTTGGAGAACCCATGAGAAAGAACCGGGATTACCTTGGCTCTTTGTATCCCCTTTCCCCCTTAGTGCTGGGAAACTAGATGCGGTGGAGCGGAATGCGCGCGCTTGTGGCCGCGCGACCCGGCAAGCCAGCACGCGGTGCGGCACGTTTTTGAGCAAGGGCTCCAAACGCGCTTTTTTGGGGTGGAGATTTCTTACTTGGCTGGCCTACCCCGGGGTTTAAACTTTTGGGAAGATTAGGATTCTTCTGTTGGGGATCCTGCATTCTAATAAGTGTGGCTATTAATCACCCCGTTCCACGTATTTTTTAAAAAAGGAAAACTTTATCCGCCCTTACTCGTTTTGTCCCACACGGGAGGAACGGGGGAAAATCAGGTTTTCCCAAATTAAAGGCAGTTTACGAGTTCCCCTGTTTGTTTTGGGGATGTTTGACGGAAGAAATTTTCCAAGTGTTCTTAAAAACAGGAAAGCCCAAAAGATGTGAACACAATCTGAATGAAATCGCTGTGATTGTTAAAACTTGGCACATGTATCATTTGTGTTTGCTTGTTCCACAAGCAATAGCGTTGTGGAAGTATAAAAGCCAGCAATTGCTTCTTAAAGTTGGAAGTAACCTAATTTTAGATTGGATGTTTACGTTTCCTTTGCTAGGTGATAGTAGACAAATTCCTTATGTGTAGACTGGAGCTAGTAGCAGCCATGGAAAAACAGTGAGGAATACGTGAGTTGTGTAATTTACAGTATACATTTTATATTAAGGCCTTCCCTCAACTCGGCTCACAAAAGAGAAAACGCTCCACCAGGTAGTGCAGAGAGGGGATGATTTAAGAGGACACTGGATACCAAAACCAGTAAAGGAAGTAATTTTCTATCTTAGTCACATCTTGACAGTTTTCTGAAGGGTATCAGTGCTGTTTAGGAGGAAAATACTTACAAGATAGTATATGTGATCTGTGTGGTATGTTGACTTTATTTTTTTTTAACGTGATAACATTTTAAAACTCATTCAGGGGTCAGTGGTTCTATATTTTGGGTTAAAAAAAGAATAACAGTTCCAAGTTTATATTAGGATACAGGTATTTGGTACATTCCTGAGTGTTGAAGGAAGTGGAATGAAAAACCATGGTGATCTTAGTTTCATAATTTGCTTTAAATGGCTTTTGTCTTTTATTATCATTAGATCATTATGATCATTAGATCATCATCCATGTATAATCAGGAGCCCATTGAATCATTTCTTTTAGCCCCAGTGTTTTAGGTCTTCAGAGTTGAAAGTCCTTCATATTTCAGGTCAGCTGTTAAAATGTTAAAGTACTACTAAATTTTTCTTTTTTTTCCTATGATTTTATTTAATGAGACTGCCTGATTTTAAAAATTGTTGGCCCTATTATATCTGTATTTTGTACTTATTTTGAAATGGTTTTGAACTTGCCATTGAGGCCATGTCGTCTCAGCATACCTTGACATGAATTATCCAATCAGTTTGACCCATGGTAACTGGAAAATTTTGGCTCAGTTGCACATAGTTGGGGGTGAGCTGGAAAGTTCATTAATGAGTATTAGCTTTAGAGCTTTTATTTATTTATTTATTACAGATTTTATTCTGGAAGTGCAGCTGTCCCAAAGGTTGAAGGAGCTGATATAGCAGGTATATAAAAATGTATTGAAATAACTCCATTTTTATGTTAATGCATTATACTTCTTTATAATAGTAGTATTGGAAACTGATTTGCTTTTGTTTTATTTTTTGAATTAAGGGACTGAAGAAGTAGTTATTCCAAAAAAGAAAACTTGGTGAGTATTCAGCGTTCATTCAAAACATGGTTAAGTGCTTATGAGAATCGTTGTTAGCTAAGAAGCCAGTGACAGGAATAGCAATTGGAGGTAGAGAGTAGTGAGTGAATGGGGAGTGAGATTTACTTAAGAGTTAAAAGACCTATCTGAACTAAGTTTGGGTTAATATTTATGTAGTGATGGTCAGTCATGAGTATCATTATTAGAATAATTTCTGTTTTTCTTTCTTAAGGAGGTTTCACATTGTTAGGAGACCCAAAAAAGAATTATCTTTATGGTCCTTAGTAGGTAAATGGTGTACCCTCAAAATTTAGCTTTTTTAACCCACTTGATAGATCCTGGAACAAATTGCCTTATTTGTCAGCATTTGTTGAATATGTAAGAATTAAAACTTACAAAAATTCATAGAGTAATGATATTACTGAATGCATTGAAAGATCCTTCAAAAAACTAGGTCTTTTTTGAGTATGACTTGAAAATTCAGACTCATTTAAAAAAAAGAAAAAGCTCTCTTAAATTAATGATTATTGCCAAAAGGGGAGTGGGATAAATTGAACATGCAAAAAGGAAATAAAATTACCACCAATCACTGTATTCAAAGGCAAGTTGCTTAATCTGTCTTTGCCATAGTAGAATGTGGGTAGTATACTACCTGCCTCAGAGGACTACATGAGCATTTCAACAGTTACTGCCACATAATCAGATCTCAGTAGATGGCAGCTATTATTTTAAAGTTCTGCCGTATAACCTTTTATATATAAGTTGTATGTGGACATTTAGTTTAGTAGTGATTTGTTGGACGTACTGTTCTGTACTCTGATTTTAATTTTGAATGATTACATAGTATTTTATTGTATGGATATATTCAGATTCATTTTTACCTTCCCTAGTGGCTCAGTGGTAAAGAATCTGCCTGCCAATGCAAGAGATGTGGGTTCAAGCCCTAGGTCGGGAAGATCCCCTCGAGAAGGAAATGGCAACCCACTCCAGTATTCTTGCCTGGGAAATCCCATAGACAGAGGAGCCTGGTGGTCTATAGTCCACGGGGTAGCAAAGAGTCTGATATGACCCAGTGACTAAAACGCGGGCCAGAGAATCAGAGCCAAGATCAGAATAGGAATATACATAAGCTTGAATGAGGCATTTCTTGAAGGGCATTCCTGTCCAGCGTGCTTTACCAACTCATTGTGCCTCTTTCCCTTCTGACAAAGGTCCCACGGGGAATACAAGAGAGGAAGTGTATTGAGGGTGTGTTCAGATGGCCTACAGTCTAGTTAGAGTGCATATTTTATACTTTATTGCTTCCTTGGTGGCTCAACTGGTAAAAAATCCACCTGCAGTGCCGGAGACCTGGGTTCGATCTCTGGATTAAGAAGATCCCCTGGAGATGGGGAAGGCTACCCACTCCAGTATTCTGGCCTGGAGAATTCCAACCTAAAGAGTCAGACACAACTGAGTGACTTTGACTTTTCTTTATTGAAAATGCTGTTTAACTGTACCTTAAAATGGGTCAGATGATTTTATTGGCATCAGAATCACCTGGGAATTTTGTTTAAAATACATGTTCCTGCAGGTAATTCTTCTGTATAAGCCCCACAAATCTGGAAAACAGTAAGGCAGGGTGGGGTGTGATCATGACCTAACTGGTGGTGGGAGACCATGCAGGCCAGCCTCTAAAAAATGCTCTTAGAATAGGAGAAATAGGGTGGTTGATATAGAGCCTTGGTTAACAGATTGAGGCCTGTTTATTTATAGCCCATTAAGTAAAGGTTTAAAAGAAGACTTATTTCATAACACAAATTTCGGTGTCAATTAAATTTTTTTTTTCTTGTTTAGAACACAACCTCAGTCACTTAATAACTTACTATCTGTGGCTACTTTTATGCTCCAAAGGCAGAGCTGAGTAGTTGTAACAGAATCCTTATGGCCCATAAAACCCAAAATATTTACTGTCTGTCCCCTTAGAGACAAAGTGATTGATAGAGGATCTCTAATAGAGAGCCTCTGCTTTCCAGGCTCAGGAATTTGTGCTTTTAGATCGAAAAGAAACTATAAAGACTGTAAGTTAAAAAAAAAAAAAAAAGACTGTAAGTTCCTCTTGCCGTATTTGAAAGATGAAGCATCTTTTAAGGCTATGAGTTCCCAGATCACAAGTGTTGTAGAAGATTTTAACAAATTGTAGAGGGTTATTCTGAGTTTTCACATACAACTGTGACAGGATAGAGTATTTTGAGCACGTTAATCAGTATTGTGTAGTTACTTTAGGGAGGGCCTGGAGCCCAATTGTGATCAGTGCATAGGTGACTGGACTCATTAAAGAAATGGATGTTAAAGTTTACCACACTGGCAAGAAGAGGTGGAAAATGGATACTCAAATACATTTGTTGATAGAGCAGTCAACTGGAACAACACACTGGAGAGAAATTTGGCAGAACCACATTTTAAAATGTGAAATACCTAATTGGTTAGCCATTCTGGAGGAATACTTGCAAATATACCCAAAGAGACATGGGTGAGAGTGCTCTTTACAACTTGGGAATAACACAGTGAAATGGCCCCAATGCCCACAGTAAGGAGATGATTAAAAAATGGTTATCATATAATATAACATTTAAAGAAATTAATTAGATTGGCACATAGTAACATGGGTAATGCAAACTTAATGGAACACATACCCAGAATGATGACATGCTTTTTGTTTTGTTTTTTATGGTGGTGTGTGTGCAAAAGTACCCTCTAAAGTTCTGGAAATATAAACACTAAACCTACAGTAGAGTGGGGGCAGGGGGTCACAAAATAACATCAGATAGAATAGTCTAGTTTTTTTTTTAATTTATTTTTTAATTGAAGGATAATTGCCTTACAGAATTTGGTTGTTTTCTGCCAATTTTTTTTTTCAGTATAATGTACTCATTGAGATTATTTTTAAAATAACCCTTTAAGAAACTGGTGACTGATTTGAATGTTCTTAGTGTTTTCACTTGGATTTGTTGAGTATGTTATGAAGATTACTCACTTGATAAGACTTAAATATGCTAATGAAAGAGTTAGGGAATACTGAGAAAAGAATGTCTTTCTCTTGCTAAAATTACATTAACTGCTATTTTAGAAAATCCAATAGATATTGTATACATCAGGGAATTAGTCTTGACATGTAAAGTTTTGTAGATGTTTTCTCTTTTTTTCATATGTCTATTCCCATATATAGCTGAATTGGGAGTCACCAATTTAGATAATAAAGGCAGGAATATTACAGAAAGCTGCAGTAAGAATGCAGAGGAAAATGGATAGGACGTAAGATTCAGGGTTAAGAAAGTTTTATGAGGTGAAGGTGGAAATTGCTAGTCCGGGGTAACAGTTTTATGGAGACCAGGCCAGAGAGGGTAGCAAACCATAGTAGGAACATGTACTCACCACCTTTGGTCAAAAGAGTTGAACAGTTTTCTTATTTTCTAACTTAATATTCTAGTGACATTATTCTAGAGATCAGAACTGGCTTTACTTGGGACTTGATCTTTGATAATGGCCAGTCCATTCTGAGAGTAGAGTCACTTGTTCACGTTGTGAGTGTGAGAAGCCCTGATGAGGGTTAACTTGTGATTCTCATTCTTAGGGATAAAGTGGCTGTTCTTCAAGCACTTGCATCCACGGTGCACAGGGTAAGTAGGAATTTCAGGTTTTTGTATCTAATTTAGCTAATAATAAACTTAATGTTCATACCTCTTCTTTTTTTTTTTTTTTTTTTTTTTTTTAAATGTTATTTATTTATTTTATGTTTTACTTTTTGGTCACGTGCGGCATGTGGGATCTTAGTTCCCAGACTAGGGATCGAACCTGCGCCCCCTGCACTGGAAGCTCAGAGTCTTCACCACTGGACTACCAGGGAAGTCCCCATACCTCTTCTTTATTCACAATTTAACTGTTGTGAATCTAGAGTTTCATAGCACCATCTAGTCCAGACTCTTCATGAGACAAAGGAGAAATCTAAAGCTTTTAGTATATTAAAACCTTGACTTGGTGCCGTGGTTTTTTCCCTCCATATTCTTTGTTTTTATATTATGCCAGTGATTTTTAACCTCCTGAAGAGCTTGTTGAAATGCATGTTCCTAGGGAATGGTTGGGTGTGATACTCTAATGCAAGTGACCTATAGAACCACTTTGAGAACAGTGTACCCACCATACTGAAAGAAATTCAGTGATTAAGAATCTGGGTCTTGAGGACAAATACTGTGTTTCATCTTTATCACAAAGCTACCTTTTCTTTTGATACATCAGGGAGTTAGTTTTGACATGTAAAATTGCCTACATGTTTTCTTTTTTTTTTTTAATGGCTTATATTACGAATGTTATATCAAACTTACTTTAGAAAAATACAGCTGGTTTATAATCTGTTTCCTTATCTGTAAAATGGGTGTTTACTTAGAGCACCAAACATTGAGGTTTCAGGTGAGAAATAAGTTAGTACACGTGAAAGGGCTTAGGACATCACCTGGCACAAAGGACATGCTTAGTAAATGCTGGCTGTTTTATTATGCTCCAGCTATCCGATTTATTTGTGAATAAATTCCTCCCTTCACAATTCAAGAGTAGGGTCTGTAGTCTTGATAGATAAACTGAAACCATAGTATATGCCTCAGAAATATAACTTTCAAGTTCTCTCTTTTTTTAACCACAATATCTATGTGGATTCTCACCCTCCTTGAGGCGGTTGTCACGGATTTCCAGAACTGTTCTTCGATTGTAGGTGTTAAACTTGTGGGCCAAATACATCCTGGAAGTTTCTGAGATTGTTTTTAAAATACTGTATCTCCATACTAGCAAGATACTTAGATTTTCACATATCCATAAATAGGCACTTGAAATGTAAACTCGGGAAATAGACCCTAAAGATTGTTGTCAGTTTTTCAGTGAGATTGACCCAAGGCGCATTTAAGTCAAAGAAGTTGTGGAATTATGTGCACACTTGTCTGGTTTGGGCTTGGGCTCGTAAAATCCAGGGGACAATTATTCATTCATTCAGGAACCACACATTCTACCCTTAATGGTGCTTACCAGGTCATCCAAGCCACCATCATCTCTTACTATGTTGGATTAATTACAGCAGCCTCTGTTCTCTTGACTTCCTCCACACGTTAAGCAGCCATAGCGACCCTGCTAAAATGTTGACTGACATCACTTTTCTACTCAGAACTCAAATGACTTCTCATTTGTTATAAATTTCTGCCTTTATCTCTTTACGTCTTTTCCTTGGGGTCTTCCCGGACCACACCATATAGAATTGCATGTTTATTTTCTCTGACAGTTTGTCCTCCCTCCCTTCCTTTTCCATAGGAGTTATATCCTTTAAATTTACTATATGTTTTATTTGCTTTGTTTTCTGGAGATTTTATTGCCCAATAGGTTTTGAGTTCTGTGGAGGATAGGATTCTGTTGTCTCCCTGGCACGTATGACGTGCTCAGTAAATACTGAATGAGTGAATAAGGCAGGCACTAAGCCAATGGTGGCTGGGGAAAGGGACGGTGGAGTAGGTAGAGGATTTAAGGAACTGGAGTCCGCCACAACTGATGACAGCTTGGTTGAATGGAAGTAACGGGAGAGGGCCTTTGATTGGGGTTGCAGAGTGCCTGGTATCCTTCACTGAAATGGAGACAATAAGAGGGGAGGTGGCTCTGTCAGAGAAGTACAGTCGGGGGTAGATTTGGTGTGAGGCATCTGAGCTACAGGGCCAGAGTCGAGGAGTAGTTTCTCAGAAACCATTAACGGCTTGGAAATCACTGAGGGGGGATAATGTGGGGAACAAATAAGAATAAATAAGTGAGAGAGGTCCAGCATTTGACCCAAAACTAGAGGCCCAAACAGGTATTTGGTAAAGATGGTGGACAGGACAGAACCAGGCAGCAGTTGGGAATCATGAAGTAATGGTCCACGGAAGCCATCCTAGAACTGCTTCCTCTGAGTTGTCCTTCATACCTGTCACATCTTGGTAGAGGGTGGATGCATGCGTGCTAAGTTGTTTCAGTCGTGTCCAACTCTGATCCTATGGACTGTAGCTTACTAGGCTCCTCTGTCCATAGAATTTCCCAGGCAAGAACACTGCTATACCCTCCTCCAAGGGATCTTCTCAACCCAGGGATCAAACCTGTGTCTCTTACTTCTCCTGCATTGGCAGGTGGGTTCTTTACCACTGTCGCCACCTGTGAAGCCCAGAGATCACCTGTGAACCAGATGAAGTGAGCCTCAGGAATGTAAAGGGAATACAGGATTTGAAAGTGGTGTCAGGAAGTGAGGGCCCCAAAAAGTACTGCTTCCAGGCCCTAGGTCAGATCATCACTCTGTTAAGAACCACAGGGACGCTCTCCCCCAGAGAGTCCAGGTGTATACTTCAGGGTGCAGGGTGGCAAGGGGACTGTCAGAAGAGATTTGGGATGTAGGTTGAGTTTTTTCTGTGAAACAAAGTTGCCAGAAGGCGCAAAGAAGGGGGCTGTGAGGGAGAGAGGAAGAATAGAGGAAGTAATTCGGGGAGAGGAGAGAATAGAGGAAGTAATTTGGGGGCCCTTCTAAGAGAGACTGCTGGTGCCAAAGAGTTAATGTTGTTCAGGGTTCTACCTGAAAGAACTTAAAGAAGTTTGGAACTTTGGGAAACAGAACATGGGAGACACTGCTGCTGTTCCCACTTCCTGAGAGGGCCCTGTAAATAGTATCCTTCATTTGAAGGCGCCTCTTGGGTGGTTAGTGCCATGTGTCGAAGGGACACCCTAGTTCAGGAAACTGGTGCCCAGGCTGGTTGATTCAGAGGCTCTTGACTTTGCATTTAAAACAGTGATTTCCCTGCTGATAGAAGCCCCTAGTTAAAACCAGTCATGGGGATTTGAGCCATTGTTTTCTTTAAATTGTGCATAACTATAACCAAGTCTCCCAGAGCCTAGGGTACAGCGTAGTATTAGTGTCTACCAACATACATATTTCTGCTTCTGTGATACATGCATAGTTAAAACTTCCACAAGGTCCTCTTAATAAAAACCTAGCTAAAGAGACTTGTTTGTCTTCTCCACAGGATACCACAGCTGCACCTTATGCATTTCAGGATGATCCTTACCTCATACCGACATCCTCTGTGGAATCTGTGAGTATTTTTATATAACTCAGCTAGTATCATGTTTTACCTTGTTGGTTTGGGTGACAGGACTTACACATAGGGCTTATTTTACTTGTAGACACCTTTGAAAAGTTCATAGAGGCTGATAGATAAATTGGTAGATTTTCTGATTCTTTTACTACTTTTATCAAAGAGTTTTAGAGATTGGCTATGGAGAAGGTATTTGGGTTTGATTTTTAGTACTTAGAGATCTTGCCCACTATAGAGCAGTTCACTTAATTTAAATGTGTTGTTTTTACACACCTCAAGCTGTATGTAGGATCCAACCTGATATTATGTCACATTCAGTAGAGGTGGATAAATAATAATTAGGTAGTTTAACTTCTAATTGGAATTCTTTGTATTACAGTGTTCTTTGGGCAGGCGGGGGAGGGCAGAATAATTCTTGCTGAGGGTGTAACTTTGATCTAAATTATATGTAATACCAATTTACATCTAAATCTTTTTCTTTTACAGCATTCATTTTTGTTGGCAAAGAAGTCTGGAGAGAATGCAGCAAAATTTATTATTAATTCATATCCCAAATATTTTCAGAAAGACATAGCTGAGCCTCATATACCGGTAAGGAGAGGTAATTGCAATTTTTAGATAATACTATGTAAATATAAACTAAGCTGTCACAGCTAACGTTTAAGTAGCCATTTGAATGTTTATAGTATTTGGGTGAAAAGTCTTTTAATGTTTTATGGTTACCATTGCTCACAGCACTAACCTTTATTATCATTTTTAAAACTACATGTATTTGCGCTTTATTTTATTTTCTTCATTTGGCTTCTGCAACACCAGGCTCTCAGATCTTCACCTCTGGCTTCCTTTTCTGGTTCCCTTAGTTGGTTTTCCATCCACTCCTCAAACCTTGGTGTCTTTTTCTCCGGATTCCATACTTGGTCACTCTCTTTTTTTTCTGACTAGAATCTTCCTGCTTCAATAACTCTTGTACTCCATTTGGCATTCTTGCATGTTGGCCTCGATGTCTCTCCTTGGGAGTCCAGACGCGTGTTTTGCAGCGCGCTCTGTTCTGTAGTCGTGAGGAATGAGTGTGGCGCGCCCGCTGGGTGCTCGGCACTGTGCCTCGTGTGTCACACAGTGGGCAGCCGAACGTGGGCCCTGTCTCTGAGTTAAGTAGCGGAAATAGTAACTCAGACTCACCGTGTCTAAAACTGCTTCCTCTCACATCTCCCTGCTTTCTAAGCACACATACCCAGCCACCCAGACACCCCTTGTGCTTTTCAGGCAGCAGGTCTTGGGGACAAATTAGGACGTCAGTGTGATTGTGTCCATAAAGACACTGAAATCCTGAACTAAGACAGTGACGCAGTGGAATGACCATTTGTTGGGCCTGCCCTCTCCCTTGTACGTTTCTGACTAGTAGTTACTCTTCTGTGTTTAGTTCACTTCTGCTTGAAGCTTTCCCTGGGTCCCTAAGTATTTGAGTAATTTGGTGAGTGAGGTAAAATCAACATACCTTGGTAATACTGAATGTTTACAGTAAAAGAAGTTATCAGGGATGGAAGGTTTCCATCTTTACAAACTAGGTACACTGGGGAATCTTCAACCAGGATTGAGAGGAAAGTAGGAAGGATGGTTAATTTAGCAAGGGGAAAATAGTAAGTTAAGCTTGAAATTGGGGAATTTAGTTCAATATAGGATTCTTCAAATACAGACTAAACATTTGTAATTAGGAGCTTTTAAATTTTCTGCCCCTATTTAGGAGATCTCTAAGTAATCTTATTTTGGTGATTGGAGAGGTAAAGTTAGATTACCTAAAGAGGCATTCATGTTAAAATGATAGGTAGTATCTAATACATGAAGCATGAATATTATGGTGTGTTAATCAAAATCTTGTCTTATTCTGTTGTGCTTTCCCATTGACCTGTTTCCACTAACTTTAACCATCTTATTTTCTAGTGTTTAATGCCTGAGTACTTTGAACCTCAGATTGAAGAAATAAGTGAGGCTGCTCTGCAGGAACGAATCAAGCTCAAAAAAGTCAAAGCTTCTGTGGACATATTTGATCAGCTTTTGCAAGCAGGTGACTAAGTTCATTTGAAGTCCCCACGTTCATGTGAGACTGCCCTGGGAACATGGGTGTGGCAGTAGGCCACGGTTGTGCACGTGATCTAGATAGTTGTGAGTACGAGTTACAAGTGCTATGCTACTTCCTCTGCTTGGTAGCTGTGTTTATATTTTTTATAGTTCAAGAAGTCCGGTTTCAAGTTCTGCTTTAGTGTCATTCTTAAGTTGTGGGTAGGATAGAGTTGTCCTTGCTGGTGTGTTGTCCTCTTGTGCAGGTAGAGAAATCTTACAGCCATTCTTCCTTAGCTTCTGTTTTTAACATCAGGTTTGTTCGTGCTGTATTCACGTTTCTTATATTCTTTAAGTGTGTTTGAGAGGCATAAAACAGACTAGAAAGAACTACTTAAAAAGGAAAGAGCACTAAGCTGCAGGATTCAGAAGCTTGGGTAGGTTCTGGCACTGATTAGCACTGTAGCCTTGAAAAACTCAACTCCTTTAATCCTTCTGTCTCTCAGATCCTGTGGCTATATGAATTTGATGTGGATGAACCTCCAGGGGTATAGGTGGCAGGGCTTGTAAGCTACCATGAGATGAGAATATACCTATGGCAGCATGGAAGGCAGCAGCATTGCTTAAGTTCTGGAATCTGGAGTGCCGGTCAGTGGTTTAGGATAAAAATCAGCCAGACATACAAGAGATAGAAACTGGACTGAATCACTCAATATAGTCTTGAATATGTCAAGAAACATTTGCAGAAAACTTTAAGAATTTTGGTGTGTAGCCTGTTAAAGCATCAGGTATACAAATGAATTGCTAATGCAGATTGTCATTTAGGGAGGCTTTTCCCTCTGCTTGTTGAATATGATAAACATCATTATATTAAGACTTGTCTTCCTCTGCTTTACACACTGTGTGGTGTAGGTGCATGCAGCTGTTAAGTGAACCTTACTACAGACAGGGTCAGAGCTATAACACTCAACTCATTCAGAGTAGTGGAATGAGTTGACATACTAGGAGAGGAAATACAGAAAAGTTTACTATCAAGGCCCTAATAAGTGCCAAGCACTTTGTAGGCATTTAATTCTATAACACCCTATGAGTTGGTGTGCTGGTAGTCATTTATAAAGGAAGCTGACTGACTTCAAGTAATCTTCAGGGTCACACAGCTCTGAGATGCTATGAGGCAATCAAGTTACACTTCATCACCTGTTTCCTCTCCACTCTGCCATTTTGTCTTTTTTAGGCTTTTAAGTTTCCTGATGGGCATTTGTATTATCAGTATATTTTCTTAAGAAAAATGCAGTTACTTTTCTTTTTAAAGCACTAAGTTATATTTCATACTTCTTCCTGTTCCCTTTTCTCCTTCTTGATAAGTGTCAAGATGGGAACATAATGTTCAGAACAGTCATTTTTAAAGGCTACTATCTCTAGGCATGTATTTCAGCGAGGGCCTAGATCCAAGCGAAAGAGTTCGATTGCGTTTGTGGAGATGGAACTGGGCCCTGGGGGACTACATGGCAATCATTTCCAGAGCATTCAGTTCAGAGATGATAGGTAGAACTATGAGAGAGTTTCTCTGGGGGTATGAGTACATAGAATAAATGAACCCAGGGTCAAACTTGGCTCTTGTATTTTATCTCTTCTATCAAACAGCACTGTTAGGGATTGTGTGCTTTCTGCATCACTCCAGAAGTTTAAGTTGATGTGGAGGGCCACACCTCATAGGAAGGGTGAAGACTTTTAATCCAGTAGGCTTTAGTTCTTTGATGTTTCAATGTTTCCCTCCCCCCCCAACCCTTTTTTTTCCCCACCCACAGGAACCACTGTATCTCTGGAAACAACTAACAGTCTCTTGGATTTGTTGTGTTACTATGGTAACCAAGAACCCTCCACTAATTATAATTTCCAACAACAGGAACAATCAGAAGAGTTGGTAATGATGTTTTTAAGTTTCTTTTGGTAGTAATTCTTTCTCATTCCAAGGCGAGTTCTTATGCCTTAGGGTAGAGATTTGTGCTGAGGTGTGATGTAGCACAGTATGTAGCCTGGACAAAAGGTGATGTGGAGGAAGAGATGTATTTTAACAATTGTTTTACCCTGGTTCCCTCCTTAAATGTATTTTGACCTTAGCTGCCACATGCAGAAACCAGTGACCAGAAATGTTTGGACGGGCCCCTTTGTTGTTGTTCCTTAAAGTGACAATATGTTGTGCATGGGACAGAGGGGAAAACCCGTGGCCCAGCCCTCTTGAAAATTCACGCAAATGTAGGCAGAGAGAAATGAGCATACTCTAGAAATTAATATTTCTTAATAAACACTGGGTTTTCTTTTTACCTTCTGCCGAATCTTTATTTCCTTTGCTTTTCCGAAATTTCCTCTGCCTTACTGGTTTTGAGTAGTATAACTCGGAGAATGCTTTCTGTTGTCGTATTCTGTTTTATATCTGTTGGTGATGGCTCATTTCAGGAAGAGGCCGCCGAAGAGGGAGATAACGTGAAGTCTAAGAAGGCAGCTGGTCATCAGCTTAGAGTTACTTGGAGGTATGTTACAGTATAATTAGAACTTTTATGGATCTGTAGGGTTGTGGAATGTTCTCCATCACCCCCTGAAGAGGATACAACCCTGTAGTACTCTAAAATGCAATTTGTTTTTTGTGTGCAATGTAAATGTCACAGTTGGTTTTCATATGTGTTTGGAGCATTTTTTGTTAGATCTTTACCTCCAACCAGCTAGAGGTACAGGACTGGTGTTGATTTCTCTTCCCCCCTTCCCCACCTAACTCCATGTAACCATCATGGTATGGTTCTTTTGGTAGTTTTGTTAGTGGTCCTACCTTGCACTCAGTTCAGTTCAGTTGCTCAGTCGTGTCGGACTCTCTGCAACCCCATGAATCACAGCACGCCAGGGCTCCCTGTCCATCACCAACTCCTGGAGTTTACTCAAACCCATGTCCATCGAGTCAGTGATGCCATCCAACCATCTCATCCTCTGTCGTCCCCTTCTCCTCCTGCCCCCAGTCCATCCCAACATCAGGGTCTTTTCCAATGAGTCAACTCTTCACGTGAGGTGGCCAAAGTACTGGAGTTTCAGCTTCAGCATCAGTCCTTCCAATGAACACCCAGGACTGATCTCCTTTAGGATGGACTGGTTGGATCTCCTTGCAGTCCAAGGGACTCTCAAGAGTCTTCTCCAACACCATAGTTCAAAAGCATCAATTTTTCGGCGCTCAGCTTTCTTCACAGTCCAACTCTCACATCCATACATGACCACTGGAAAAACAATAGCCTTGACCAGGCGGACCTTTGTTGGCAAAGTAATGTCGACCTTGCACTATATACCTCTAATTCTAAAAAGGTTCAGAATTTTTAAAATTATGTTAGAATACATGCATGCTAGAGTGTACTTCTAAATTAAGACTGCTGGCTAACAAACAAGTATTCACTACTGAACAAAAGATAAATATCATTTATGTAATGATTCAGAATTCAAATTAACTGAGTAAAACTATCTAAAAGAAAGGTATTTAATAAGGGTATCTGGAAAAGGAAAACTACTGTTAATATCAAAATGAATAGAATGAAAAATTAAACTTCCTTCAGTAGATACTAATAATTTCTTATAGAGGTTAAGAGCAGGGACTTGTGAGTACCATTTTGGCCCAAATCCAGGCTCTATTTTCTAAGATGTGTTGGTAACAGAGAAAATGAAGGTACAGCATGATTTGTACAACAGAGCACATTGACTGACTGACTGAAAGAGCCAGATTATATAAGCTAGAATAGAACAAAGGCTTGCAGGACACCACATGTCTGTGGTTGCCTCTGGTTAATTATATCCAGTTGAAAGAGGGTGGAGGAGCTTCACTGTGTACCCTGCTGTGCAGTTTGCTTTTTGTTTACAATGCTGAGTATATATTATACCTTTCAAGTCCTGCTTCTGCCACTTAACCAGTAAATTTTTGGACAACTTAAACTTAAGGTCTTTGAGCCTCAGTTTTTCCCATTTTTAAAATGATAGTAACCAGATCTCCCTCTCTGGGTGGGAAGAATTCCTTGAAATTATATGCAGAAAATGCTTGGAACATTGCAAATACTCCATGTGGTAGCCGTTACTGGTTTTGTCTGTTTCTGCTGGTTCACATTTACTCTCTTGTGTCTAGAGCCAAAAACCATGCTGAGAGAATCTTTGCTCTGATGCCTGAGAAAAATGCACATTCTTACTGCACAATGATTCGAGGAATGGTGAAGGTAACATTTGTTCTGGATAGTTTTATGTTTTTGTCTTTAATTTCTACTGAATCGGGGTTTCTCAGCCTCAGAACCCTTCACATCTGGGCCACATAGTTTGTTGTCATCGGGGGTTTCCAGAGCTTTGAAGGATGTTTGGGAACTGCCTCTACCCACTTCATGTCAGTTATTCATCCTCCCATCCCCCAGTTGTCACAATGTAATTCTCAGAGTTGTTTTTTTTCATTAAAATAAGATAAACTTATTGAAAAAAATTACTAGGAAAGTTTTTAAAAATTGAAATCACTGGGTTGAAGTAACAGGAATAGAAATTGTATTATACCACACTGCTCGTGTAAAAAGGAAAAACACTATCCATTCTGGTCTATCCTTTTACTTCTGAGAACAGTAGATATGCAAATATTTATTAAAGACAACTTTTATGGTGTTTAATTTTCTTTTTGTTTTTTTCATTTATTTTTATTAGTTGGAAGCTAATTACTTTACAATATTGTAGTGGGTTTTGTCATACATTGACATGAATCAGCCATGGATTTACATGTATTCCCCATCCTGATCCCCCCTCCCACCTCCCTATCTATCCGATCCCTCTGGGTCTTCCCAGTGCACCAGGCTCGAGCACTTGTCTCATGTATCCAATATGGTGTTTAATTTTCATCCTTTCCCTCTTCTAGCACCGAGCTCATACACAGGCATTAAGCTTATACACTGAACTATTAAACAACAGACTCCGTGGTGAGTTGTGTTTGGAGAATTCCCCTCTGTCCTTCCTTTCCTTCTCTTGTGTGAGTGTGTGTGCGTGCTCAGTCATGTCCCAGCTCTGCGACCCCATGGACTGTAGCTTGCCAGGCTCCTCTGTCAATGGGATTTCCCAGGCAAGAATACTGAAATTGGTTGCCATTTCCATCTCCAGGGGATCTTCCCAACCCAGGGATTGAACCCGCATCTCCTGCATTGGCTGGTGAATTCTTTACCTCTGCATTACCTCTGCATTCTTACCTCTGCACCATTATATCAGCAGTCTGTAAAATCACAGGATTTTACCTTAATGATTTGCTCATTCTTAATCTTTCCCTGTGATGTTGGTGATTGAAGCGAGAGCCCAGAGCCAGAGAAAAGAATGGTTTTCTACTTTTGTGGGCTCATGTGCATGACCACTTGGCCTTTAATCACCAACCCCAAATTTTGTTAAAAGTAGTTTTCTTCTTTTGTAGCTGATGTGCACACCTTCAATTCATTGATTGAAGCAACAGCATTGGTGGTGAATGAGAAATTTGAAGAAAAGTGGAATAATATATTGGTAAGGAGGAACCCTCACTTCGGCTACTAATAGGCCAAAATATCCTTTGCTAGGAGTCCTGAAATGCAGGAGATGCGAGTTCGATCCCTGGGTCGGGAAGATCTCCTGGAGAAGAAAATGGCAACCCACTCTAGTGTTCTTGGCTGGGAAATGCTATGAACAGGGGAGTCTGGTGGGCTACAATCCATGGGGTTGCAAGAGTTGTACATGACTTACCTGCTACACCACCACCACCCACCATCCTTTGCTAGGAGTATATGGGATAGAGAGAGCATTCACTGAGCATCTTTGTGGTGGTCACTACTGGGCACTCCACTTGTGGTGACCTGTTCACGCCCTTCTAGCAACCCTTAGTTTGAGTAGCTGTACCTGACATGTGACCCAAGCATACAGCTAGAATCCAGGAAGACCAGTTTGCTATATTATATTCATTTATTTCCTTATAATCGTATTGGGTTTTTTTTCCCCATTAAAATAAGACATGTATTGAAGAAAACTACTAGGAAAGTTTTTAAAAATTGAAATCACAGGAACAAAGTAACAGAAATAGAAACCACACTGTACCATTCATTGTTGTCCAGTCACTCAGTTGTGTCTAACTCGTTGCAGCCTCATGTACTGTAGCCCACCATTCTCCTCTGTCCATGGGATTCTCCAGGCCAGAATACTAGAGTGGGTTGCCATTTCCTTCTCCAGGGAATCGTCCCGACCCAGGGATCAAACCCACATGTCCTACATTGGCAGCTGGGTTCTTTACCACTGAGCCACCAGGGAAGTGCATACCATACCATACTGCTTATGTAAAAAGGAAAAAACCAGCCTGTTCTAGTCTCTTCTTTTGTTTCAGTCTTAGACTCCCCAGGCCGCTAAAGACAGTTGGATACCGACATCACGTGGGGATTAGAGTGACAGTTGTAAAGGCCTTGTTCTCTCAGGGGCACTAGATAATTCTTAAATGGGGGGCTTATTTATTAATCTGCTTTAAACACAGGCAGAGAGCCCAATTCTTTTAGTGTGTTCTGTTAGTTTATTGGACAAATTACCCACCAGGCATTAAAAAGAAAATAATACTCTTGCTTTTGATTCAACCAGGACCTACTGAAACAAATGGTTGCACAGAACGTGAAGCCCAATCTACAGACTTTTAACACTATTCTCAAATGTCTCCGAAGATTTTATGCATTTGGAAAATTGCCAGCCTTACAGACCTTCCGGGAAATGAAAGCCGTCGGGATAGGTGAGGGTGTGTCCTCATGTCCCTCTCTGAAGGCAGTGCTGACCTGAGGTCCAGGCAATCAGAAGAGAGACTAAACTTTCCTGTGCTGTTTACATAATATGGTAGGAATTTCCTTTCCACCAGTAAGCACAGTTTTTAATTATGTATATTTAGTATAATGGGAGCTCTATCATCCTTTTGCTGTTTATAGCAAATTACACTCTTAGGATTTCAGATACTTTTTAATGGATTTCTTGATTCTAGGGAGAATTGTTCACTTACAGTTGGCTGGTTTTAAAATCTCTTGGCATTTTCTGGCATAATTAAGTATTTGAACCCAATTATGTGCTAGTATGTTGTGTGTTTTTCAGTATTTATGTTATTGAATCAGTTCACTTCAGTAGCCTTTAGTGTTCTTAAATGAAACTCACAGAATATTGACTGTAATGTTTTAGTAATAGGTGTCTGGACTTTCTAAGAGGAATTTGATCTCTATGACACCTTTCCACCTTTAGAGTAATCATATCAGCTGGGAAATGTCTTTGTTCAGAAGAACAGAATGCATCTTCTACTTAAGTAACACCATTAATGTTTTTATTCACTATACCTCAGTAAGCTGTATTTCGTATAGCTGTGTTTGACTTTTTTTTTCTTTTTTCTATGTACCTGGTAACATAAGAACCCTCGCTTGCAACATACCATTATATTATTCAGCTGTTTTATCAACATGGTATGTATGTCATTATGTTATTTATGTAGAGATTAGGCTAACTTCACTGCTAATGAATTAAGATTGGATAGTTCACATAATAGCATTGTCTACAGCCTGAGCAAAAAGTTATTCTTGAGGGTAGTGTCCTCTTTTTGTGATGTAAAACTTAAGTCGGAGTGGAGGAAGACCATTAAATGTACTAACAGGGGCAGTGTATGGTTTTGGCCAGAAGGTACTTGAGTTTGGGATTCCTTTTGCCCTGCAAAACTGTGCTGTCTAATACAATAGCCACTTAGCCACACACGGCTATTTAACTAAATTCCTTCCTAGCATTAGTGCTCAGTAGCCACTTGTGACTGCTGACTGCATCGTCAGTGAGGCAATTATAGAACATTTCCGTCTTTGCAGGAAGCTGTTGGATAGTGCTGCTCCACAGTAAACCTTAACATTATTTTGAAGCCTCATGGGAGGACTTCAAGGCTCCATTTGTTACCTAATTTTAGGTCAGCTGTGCTCTGTTGAACGGATTTTGGAGCAAGGCACACCTGAGTTGAAATTTTATCTCTACCATTTACCAGATGTGTGGGAAGGGACTGGATATCTTACCTGAGTGATGCCGTCACAATGTAATGATGAAATGGATTATGTGTAGTGTCCTGTTCATGCTTGGAAGGCATGTAGTAAGCACTCACAGTCTGTAGGTTCTTAGTCATTTGCCCCAACCTGAGAAACATCCCTGGGTTTAAAAATGGCAGTTCCAGTCTTTCTCTCCTGTAATGGGCTTTTTGTGTGAAAATAATAGAAAACCTTTATTTTGGAAGGGTAGTTTTGCAAAATTCACAATCTCACACATAGGGAAGTAGGAGCAGTTAATATATATGCTGCCAAAGCGAGCACAGTAGGAGCAGTTAAATTACTTTATCTTGAAAACAGGTGAACTGTTTCCACAGTAATTTTTGTCATCTAAAATTTTGCTTAACTTCGGTGGTATTGTACTATAACTAAGTAATTCTCACCCTAAAGCCTATTCCATTGCAACATCACACATCACCTTGGCTAACTAAAGTCCCTGGTGCTTGTGCTTCCTAAGTAACACCCAGGGTCACAGGGGTAGGAGTGTCAGTGTGACTTAGGGATATAAATTGACTGTCTGTAATAATTGCTAGGAATTTACCTAAAGGAAAAAGCCTAAAATAATGAAGAGATGATACATATAAAATAGGTTATTAGGATAGTAGAATAATTAGAACTGTAACAAATGTAAACATCCTTGAAGAACTTCACAAGTACATCTATGCTGTCACTGAAACTATATTATCACTTGCAGGTGGATAGGTGGGGAAGGGAATATGGATAAATAATGTGAAACGTTTAATTGGAAATGTCATCGATGGATTTTAATTCTATAGTTTTCTGTTTCTTGGCTCTCATCCTGGTTGTATTTAAAAGGAGCACAAATGTTTATTAGCAGAAAACATATTTCTTTTCTAAGTATGCAGGCTTGGTGAAGGTGTCCGTCTGTCTCCCATTTCAGTTCAGGTCCGCCTTGTGAGGAGACTAAGAAGGAGGGGCCGAGTCTGTTGGGAGCACTGTACCTGACCCAGGCCTTGGGGAGAACTGCATTCAGCAGAGGGTGCACTCATTCCTCTCACGGGGCTGTGCCTGGCCAGCTCCATGGCTTGGGTGGAGGAATGAGACAGGCGGCCTTAGGGCTAGTTCTGCCTGCCCCATGGTTGTGCAGGAAGTGGGCTCCTCAGAAAACACCATTGCCTTTTTTTTCTGCAGAAAGCCCTTCAAAAGGATCATCCCTCATCATCTATGATATCATGGATGAAATAATGGGAAAGAAGTTTTCTCCACAGGACCCCGATGATGGTACGTGCAGAAATTGCTGGCGTAAGACAGACAGCCTCTTTCCCTGACTGCTGGGTTATAGAGCCTTATGATGAGGATGAGGTTTGATTTAGTTTAGTCATCTTTGGGTGATTATTCTGAGAAAGCAGAGTGTCAGTGGCTTGTGCTGTATGTTGCTTCTCCTTGTGTTTTCATTTTTTAGGTTTGTCCTACACCTTACCAGTTTCGTTGACAGGATTTTTAATTAATGTTACTGACCTGAAAACATACTTTATGCATAGTAACCAAGGCTCTTCTGAACTTTGATTTTTCAGATATGTTTTTTCAGTCAGCCATGAGGGTTGTAAGTACCATTTCTTGCTTAAAACTTTTTTTTTCCCCTCTTTTATCCATTTCCTAAATTCATCATTGGTGGTTGGGAGGACTCTCCCTGATTCTTTCACTTCCTAACTGTTAACTTGTTTTCATGTCATTAGCCTTAATTTTTTATTCCTCTAAAATCTCTACAAAATCACAGCATTCCTACCCTGTGTTGATTGTGTTTGTTGTCTTTTTCATACCTTTCTTCAGATAAGGTTTCAGAGTATTTTATATTTGCCTGTTGCTAACTTATTAGATTGATGGTTATGTCTAATTTTGTTTTTTCAGCTTATCATGCTAATCATAGGAAAAATTTTCAAGCAGTTTCAGAATGAATTTAGCAGTCTTATTCCCTGAGGATAATTGCTTTACAACTTAGTGTGTATCTTTCCATGTTCTTTCCTCTGGGTATTCAGACATGCATGTCCACACTCACTTCCATGGTATCTTGTTTGTTGATGGCAGTGTAGTATTTCATAGAAGAGAATGACTTCTCGTTGGGTGGGTTTTGGAGTTATTTCATGGGGATTTTTGCCAGTATAGTGATGCTAGAGATAGCACTCCATCTGTCTTGTGCATGGCATCCCAAGTGTTTTTGTCTAATACTAAATACAGGTGTAATTACTAGATGATCATTATTTTGTTTTAAATTTCACTGAACTTGGTGATTTGATCCCCACCCCTAATTTCTTATAATTCATTTGCTGTCAATCAGTAATACGTTAAATCAGTATTCGTGTTTCCCCAGGTATCTACCTTTTTGCTTTATGTAATGAGTCACCTTTGGCTGATAAGGATCACTGAGTGATGGTTATTACTACTTTTACATTTTCAGTGCTCTTCTCTCAGAGATCTAGAGCTTGCTTACCAGGTCCATGGCCTTTTAAACACTGGAGACAACCGGAAATTCATTGGCCCTGATCCTCGGCGTAATTTTTATTAGTAAGTGTATTGGAAATGTATCCTTTGCATTAACGGAGCACCTGTATGCAGCCAGTAGTCAGTTCTGCAGGTGGGAGACTTGGCAGCCTTATTTTAGATAGCGTGATCCTGACTTAACAATATGAGTTAGTTGAAAACTTGGAAGGTTCAGTGGTAAAACTGATTTGTCAACACTTGGTAGATTCAAACAGTGATAAAACTGATTTGTCAGACTGAGGTGTCCACTGTGTATCTTTTAAGCTACTTATAACTTTAAATCCATGTATCTTTTCCTTGTGCTGTTCTATGCTTATTTCCTCAGTCCTGTCAGACTCTTTGTGACCCCATGGATTGTAGCCTGCAGGGCTCCTCTCCATGAGGGTTCTCCAGGCCAAATACTGGAATGGGTTGCCATGCCCTCCTCCAGGGGATCTGGTTTTCCAACCCAGGATTGAACCAGGTCTTCTGCATTGCAGGTGGATTCTTTACCCTCTGAGCCACCAGGGAAGTCCAAGAATACTGGAGTAGGTAGCCTAACCCTTCTCAAGGGGATGTTCCCAATCCAGGAGTCGAAATGGGGTTTCCTGCATTGCAGGTGGAATCTTTACCAGCTGAGCTACTCAGGAACCCACACCCTCCTATTTTATATTTTCAAATTCATAGCAGGGTGAATCCCTAAAGTTTTCATCTTAGCCTCTTTTGTTTTTAAAGATGTTAGAGCCCAAGGAGACTTCTTACATGGGTTTGCTTTTAGGCAGATAAAAACAAGAATGTAAGGAGGCAGCCTGTTGATAGGTGTGTGGTGGTTCTCTTCCATGTGTTCAAATCCTCTCTTCACATTGAACACTTGTTGAGTAGTATCCTCACTCCTCTCCACCATGAGCTGAGAGTGTATAGACCAGTTGAAGATACCAGTGACGAGTTGAAGATAAGAAAGTGTCAAACTGGAAAGTCCAGATAGCACAGTTAGCAGCATCTCCTGGGTCATACATTGACCTGTGTCACTTGAAATTGTAACTTATAAATTGTCTTTAAATTCTGTGTAATATGTCATTATATGACTGTGCTGTAATGTAATCATTCCCCTACTAGGCAGGGATTTCAGATTAAACGTGTTTTCTTTCTCCATCACAGTTCCAAGTTCTTTAGTTTGCTTTGTCTAATGGAACAAATTGATGTCACCTTGAAGTGGTATAAGGACCTGATACCTTCGGTAAGATGATTCATGACTTAACATTTATCATTGTAGATGTTTGTGGGTGTCTTTGCTGAGTAATACTTTAAAAATGTATTTGTATTTTTTTTAACCAGGTCTTCTTTCCCCATTCCCAAACGTTAATAGATCTTCTCCAAGCATTAGACGTAGCCAATCGGCTAGAAATGATTCCTCAGATCTGGAAAGGTCAGTTTCAGTTTGTGTGTCCCAACCCATCTTACTCTGTTGTCTTAGGTTTTGATTCACAAGTGTGTTAATGTGGTTAGGGCAGAAAGCTTCCATTTTTTCACTTAATTAAACTCTGTAGTTGAAGTCACCTTTAGGGTGACTTGCTCGTGTTTCATATTGGATTGCATGACTTCAGTTGGTTCCTTTGTGACCAGAAGAGGCTGGGTTTTGTGCACTTGTGTTAGTTACATGGGTCACCCAAAATCTCAACCTGAAAAGCCTGTGCCATTCATTCCTCTGGACTGTGATGCATCTCTGTGTTTCAGTAGCTAACAGTGATATTGGTGATAGTATGGTTTCTGAGGAACAGCCATGACTGGGTTTGTGTGTGTGTGGTTTATGCATGTAAACTGACTGCAGAAGATGCTGTAGCTCACCCTCTAGGTGACTGTGATCGTAAAGCGCGTTCCTGTTTGCCTCAAGTTGACGTGAGACACTGAGACCATAGCCCTGCCGTCCTGCCTTACAGGACTGCTCTGATGATAATGTACGAGGACCACTGACGATACCCATGTGCTGTAAAACCATGGGGAGCGGGGGTCTGCTTGAGTGTGGCCCGCATGCTGTTAGCAATTGCCCGGGAGCCAGTTACTGGCGCTGGCTTTCACTACTCTCTTGTCCTTTTCCTACCGTGAATCATGCTGGTTTCTAGAACCCTGGAATACATGTCAGCAATGAATTTTCTTATTTTCTTCTCCCTTCCTCCGCCCCAGTAGGGATGACTGCTGACAGTGGACAAAGGTCAAAGAATGTTGGTTTTACATGATGGTGATCACTTCTCATCCTGTTCCTTTTTGTTTCAAGATAGTAAAGAATATGGGCATACTTATCGCAGTGACCTAAAAGAAGAGATTCTGATGCTCATGGCAAGGGATCAGCACCCACCAGAGGTAGGCTTGTTTTGCTCTCATTGTTAGATATACACTAGCCAGCGTATCCTCTAATACTGAGGACCTGGGCAGGGCAGTTCCCATGGTTTCATTTCGGTGGAGAATTCTGCTATCTAAACCCAGATTTAAATCTACGCATCTGACTTCCCTGGCAGTCCAGTGGTTAAGACTCCGCACTTCCATAACAGGGGGCCCAAGTTAAGATATTGGATGTGTGTGGTGTGGCTGAAAACATAAAAAAGACACATCTCAACATAACCAATTAGAATACCTTTCCTTCCTTTTTCTTTCCTTTTTTATCTTTAAAGAGAAAACCCATGGTTGGATTTGAAATACATGGCTAAACAATCACATCAAGGCCGGGTGCTTTGCCTTTTTTTGTTGTTGTTAATATGTATTACTATGTGCTGTACATGCGATGTGTTCAAATGGTAAAATGCAATGTCAGAAATTTTAATGGTCCTGGGGAGTCTCCTGTTCTTAAATTGACATAAAACAAGTGAGGCAGTTCTGACTCTCGGGGCCTCTCAGCTGCAGGCGGCATTTGCTGACTGTGCTGCAGACATCAAATCGACTTACGAAAGCCAGGATGCCAGACAGACTGCCCCAGAGTGGCCGGCCAGTTCTCTGAACTACATAGCCATCCTCTTCTTAAGGGCTGGGAGAACCCAGGAAGCCTGGTGAGTACATGAAACACCACACGTGTCACTGGAAGCATCTCTAATATGTCTGTGATGTGTGGTTTCTCAGGAGACAGTCGAGTTTCTACATAATGAGTTGTTTTTTTGGTTTTGTTTTCTTAAATTTTGGCTATGCTGGGTCTTCGTTGCTGCACCCGCTTTTCTCTAGTTGCAGAAAGTGGGGCTCCTCTCGTGGTGCGCAGACTTCTCACTGCAGTGGCTTCTCGTCGCGGAGTGTGGGCTCTTGGGCTTCAGTAGTTGTGGCTTCTGGGCTCTAGAGCACAAGTTCAGTAGTTGTGATGCACGGCATGTGGAATCTTCCCAGACCAGGGATTGAACCCATGTCTCCTGCATTGGCAGGCAGATTCTTTACCACTGAGCCACCAGGGAAACCCTGTAATCAGTTTTCTATGGGAACGTCCAAATACTAACTAAAAAGCAAACTTGGGAAAGAAGAATCAGTGTGCATGTTTAAGAGAGGATGTGGTTCAGTGGGCTCAGTCTCTTTATTTTCATTTTCTGTATCTCTGTTCACCTAAATAGAACACAGTGACCAGAGAATCTTAATTTTGAGAGTGTTTTGGGCATTGGTATCTCATTTATGGATGGTTTCCCACACCCACAGCCCCAGCTTAAAATGTGGGCTGTATACTGGGACTTGAGGAAAGTGGCGTTTACCAGTAACGACTAAACCTAGCCTTGACTAGAACCTATCTTTGGTTTGTGCCACTGTATTCTGCTTCTGTGTGTTCGTGTTGGCACTTCGTTCTCATACTCATTTCTAGTGTTTAATTGTGAATGGAGACCTTATGCATATTCATTTTTCCAAAAGCAGAGAAGTCAACAAAGGAGTACTTGGTTGGGGTGGTCATAGTTGCGTGGTTCCACTATGTGTTATTTTGGATGTAAATGTTAGTTTTGAGGGCCAGTGAGGGGGTAGCTGTGTATGGTTGTTCCCAAGAGAGGACCTTATTTTGAACATATGACTGTCAGTCCAAGGTGTGGGTGTTCACTCTCTCTAGGAAAAGCTGGTGGAGGCTTTGCTGCCTCAACTGGTCTTGACTGGTGGTGAATCACACAGCCCGCTGCACAGTGCCGACCTGTGGTGCTCGGAGTCGTTGACTCGGGCAGGTTGACACGTTCTTGTTGTGAATCAGGCTGTGATGATTGGCGCAGGGGTACGGACCTCAGCTGATGATGGGAGCTGAGTGTATGTGCTTCTCCTTCATCCTGCATGTGGCAGGATGCTGGTGAGCACCTACATGAGACTTGTGCCTTAATCTGAGCCTGCTCTTGATAACATCAGTTTAAGACACACTGGAGTCACACACTGGATCACGAAAGACAGAAGAGATTGTACATTATTTGCCAGCCTCCTTTCCCACTGCCCACATGATACATTCCCTCCTTGGGGATACTGAAGCGATCCTCTAGAGGAGGGTGGACCCCAGCAATTCTCAACGCTCGTAACAAAACACATTTGCCTGGGCAGTGTGTAATGTTCACACATGAAGTTGGAGAAGAGGGTTGAAGCACCTGGAGTGATTCTCATGTAGACATGGGGCTGGGAGCTGGTAGAGCTTACAGACGTACGTCTTTAGGAGCTTCCGCTGTAGGTGGAAGGACACTTAGTGTCTGCATCCGGGAGAATAGCTCTGGTCACTCTATTTCCATCTGTTCTGTTACTATTCCTAATCTCTTTCCTATCTCATCTTGAACAGGAAAATGCTGGGGCTTTTCAGGAAACATAATAAGATCCCCAGGTAAGTTCAAGTTAACCGGCCTGCGTGCATACATCCTAGATTAGCCATGTGGGTTTCACTCTTACGGGGTGGGGGGCGGTGTGGAATTTTCTCATGTACCTCAGTGGTAGCAGTTGGGCACTTTTCTGTTAGGCAAGCAAATGGACAGTCACTCCCACCATCTAAGGCATCCTGAGGCAAGTGCAGTTTTCTTAGTCTGTGCTCAGTGATCACAACATGTTGTTAATACACTGTGGATAGATCCACATGAAGGCATGCTGAATCATGTTGAAGATGGTAAATTTGATGCTGAAGATGTTGAGGATGAAGGCATGTTGAATTAACAGTATTCATTATCTCATTAGCCCTTTAAAGTTAAACTTCATGTAACTCTCTCCAAAGCTACTGACTGATCTTTGTAAGAACTAGATTCTGTATGTAAATCTGAGGGGTGTAGTCGGCAGATGTTGACGTTTTGCCTTTTACAGGAATGAGTTGCTGAATGAGTTTATGGATAGTGCCAAAGCATCCGGCAGCCCTGCCCAGGCCATTGAGGTCGTTAACCTGGCAAATTCCTTCAGCTTGCCTATTTGTGAAGGTCTCACCCAGAGGTTAATTGCTGACTTCAGCCTCAGCCAAGAACAGAAGTGAGTGGGCTCTTGGGCTTTGTGTCATCACCTTGAAGAAAAGTTAAGAGAGATGGAGCAGACCATCTATCTCCCCATTCACATGTCTGTAGCTTTCTACCCCTAAATTCCCTTTCTTTGCAGAAAGTCAGGATGTGTTGGCTTAGTGATCTTTTTCGTCATACAAGTCAGGGAGGCCTATATGTTGACCTAATGGATCTTGTCCTCTGTTGCTATAGTGGAGCTGTAGAGACCCCCAGCCCCCAAGCCTGCATTTCAGTGTGACCCTCCTGTTTATTTTTCTTACAGGGAAGCCCTGGGAGACCTCACCACAATGACCAGTGACAGTGACAGCGACAGTGATAGCGATATCAGCGAAGGCAAATAAGAAGTGGGTGAATCAGGAGCAGCTGTGACCAAGCACAGCTGTGATTACACCGGACACCTGAGATGTTGGTATCTGAAGAAAACAGGGTACAGATTTGGTGAAGCTTGAAATACAGTTGATACACACTGGCTTATTTAGGTTAGATTCCTAGGCTAAGCCTCCGTGTGAGGGTTACCATGTGAGCAGAAGCACCACTGTCCTCGTTTCTTTGGACACTTGGTGAGGGATGCGTCTCATCTGAGCTCCGCACACCTGCCCCAGGCCTCGTCAGCTGACGTCAGTGCCGTTTGCCCTCCCTTGTTGTGGACTGTACCCTTTGTTGCCTGATGCTGTGACAGTGACACTTCCCCCAATTCAGAGAAAGGGTCTAAAGGAAGTGTTTGTGCAGTTTCATCACACTGATACTGGGTCAGTAGTATCCCAAGTTCAGGGATGTTTGTATGTGGAACATGGTGCATCTGAGAACTGAACAATTACAGGACTTTAGGCTGCACAGCTGGGAAGAGGAAGGCTGTAAATAAATATTGTAACTAAGGTATGTATGTGTGAGTTGGCCTTCTTTTTGTATACCCCAGTCTCGCAGTGGGCTTGGGGCTTACACAAGTGTGTCCTCTGTCCCTTTCTCTGTGAGTGCTGGCACCTTCTTCAGGTGGGCTGTACTTCCAGTGATCTGAATGAAGGCTTCTGATGAGAGGACTGAAGTGTTTCCTTGACATGATTGCCTGTTGCTGGTAATCATATCATCATGTAAGTGTACCTGGTCATGAAGTAAAGCTGTTTTACTGCTGATAACAGGACCTGCTATAAGAGAGCAGTCATTAGTGTAGAGAGGTAAGGCAAGGTTTACAGAATCATTTAGATCTTAGTGGTGGAGTGGCAGTATACCAGAGAAATGGGCTTATTTCTTTGAGATAAGGCAGTGTGCTAGGGCATGGGATGCTGAAATAAAAGGTACACAAAGGGGCAGAGGGTGGGAGGTGGTGAAGGAGTCTCCAGCTTGGCCCAGGAAAGAGACTAACCTGTAAAAGAATGTCATCTAGCTGATCTGCACAACCATGGGCTTAAAGATTTTAGAAAGAAGGTCAAACCCAAGAACAGTTTTATAGAGCTGAGAAAGACTTGAGGGACTTCCCTGGTGGTAGAGTGAATAAGAATCCACCTGCCAATGCAGAGGACGTGGGTTTGATCCCTGGTCCAGGAAGATTCCACATGCAGCTGAGCAACTAAGCCTGTGCACCACATACTGAGCCTGTGAGCTGGAGCTAGAGAGTAGCCGCTGCTCTCCACAACTAGAGAAAACCTCCAGCAGCAACGAAGAACTAGCACACCCCAAAATTAACCCCAACCCAGGCCAAAACAGTCTATTGGATTCCCAAATCAAAGGACACTGGATGCCACGCAGACTTGAATGTAACAATCATTAGCTGTTACGAGTTCAGTCTCTCAGTCGTGTTCAACTCTTTGCAGCATGCCATGGACTGCAGCACACCAGGTTTCCCTGTCCATCACCAACTTCTGGAGCCCACTCAAACTCCTGTCCATCGCGTCGGTGATGCCATCCAACATTTCATCCTCTGTCCCCTTCTGCCTTCAATCTTTCCCAGCATCAGGGTCTTTTCCAGTGAGTCAGGTCTTCGCATCAGGTGGCCAAAGTCTTGGAGTTTCAGCTTCATCATCAGTCCTTCCAAAGAATATTCAGGACTGATGTCCTTCAGGATGCACTGGTTAGATCTCCTTGAGTCCAAGCGACTCTCAAAGAGTCTTCTCCAACACCACAGTTCAAAAGCATCAATTCTTCGGTGCTCAGCTTGCTTTATAGTCCAACTCTCACATCCATACATGACTACTGGAAAAACCATAGCCTTGACTAGGCTGAGACCTTTGTTGGTAAAGGAATGTCTCTGCTTTTTAATATGCTGAGTTGGTCATAGCTTTTCTTCCAAGGAGCAAGCATCTTAATTTCATGGCTGCAGTCACCATCTACAGTGATTGTGGAGCCAAAAAAAAAATAAAGTCTCTCAACAGTTCCATTTTTTACCCCATCTATTTGCCATGAAGTGATGAGACCAGATGCCATGATCTTAGTTTTCTGAATGTTGAGCTTTAAGCCAACTTTTTCACTCTCCCCTTTCATAAAAAGGCTCTTTAGTTCTTCTTCACTTTCTACCATAAGGGTGGTGTCACCTGCATATCTGAGGTTATAGATATTTCTCCTGGCAATCTTCCAGTTTGTGCTTCACCAGCCCACCATTTTGCATGATATACTCTGCATTTAAGTTAAATAAGCAGGGTGACAATATATAGCCTTGACATACTCCTTTTCTCAATTTAGAACCAGTCTGTTGCTCCATGGCCAGTTCTAACTGTTGATTCTTGACCTGCATACAGATTTCTCAGAAGACAGGTAAGGTGATCTGGTATTCCCATCTCTTAAGAAGTTTCCACAATTTGTTCTAATTCACACAGTCAAAGGCTTTGGCATAATCAACAAAGCAAATTCAGTTCAGTTGCTCAGTCGTGTCCAACTCTGCAACGGCATGGACTGCAGCACACCAGGCCTCCCTGTCCATCACCAACTCTCAGAGTTTACCCAAACTCCCGTCCACTGAATCGGAAATGCCATCCAACCATTTCATCCTCTGTCATCCCCTTCTCCTACCTTCAATCTTTCCCAGCATCAGTCTTTTCAGATGAGTCAGCTCTTCGCATCAGGTGGGCAAAGTGTTGGGAGTTTCAACAGTCCTTCCAGTGAACACTCAGGACTGATCTCTTTTAGGATGGACTGGTTGGATCTCCTTGCAGTTCAAGGGAATCTCAAGAGTCTTCAACACCACAGTTATTAGGCACTGAGCTTTCTTTATAGTCCAACTCTCACATCCATACTTGACTACTGGAAAAACCATAGCCTTGATTAGACGGACCTTTGTTGGCAAAGTAATGTCTCTGCTTTTTAATATGCTGTCTAGGTTGGTCATAACTTTCCTGCCAAGGAGTAAGCATCTTTTAATTTCATGGCTGCAGTCACCATCTGCAGTAATTTTGGAGCCCCTAAAAACAAAGTCTGCCATTGTTTCTACTGTTTACCCATCTGTCTGCCATAAAGTGATGGGTCCAGATGCCATGATCTTAGTTTTCTGAATGTTGAGCTTTAAGCCAACTTTTTCACTCTCCCCTTTCATAAAAAGGCTCTTTAGTTCTTCTTCACTTTCTGCCATAAGGGTGGTGTCATCTGCATATCTGAGGTTATTGATATTTCTCCCGGCAATCTTCTTGTGCTTCATCTAGCCCAGTTTCTCATGATGTACCCTGCATATAAGTTAAATAAATGAAGCAAAAGTAGATGTTTTTCTGGAACTGTCTTGCTTTTTCAATAATCCAGCAGATGTTGGCAATTTGATATCTGATTCCTCTGCCTTTTCTAAATCCAGCTTGAACATCTGGAAGTTCACTGTTCACATACTATTGAAGCCTGGCTTGTGGAATTTTGAGCATTTCTTTGCTAGCATGTGAGATGAGTGCAACTGTGTGGTAGTTTGAACATTCTTTGGCATTGCCTTTGGGATTGGAATGAAAACTCATCTTGTGGCCACTGCTGAGTTTTCCAAATTTGCTGGCATTTTGAGCACTTTCACAGCAGCATCATTTAGGATTTGAAACAGCTCAACTGGAATTCTATCACCTCCACTAGCTTTGTTCATAGTGATGCTTCCTAAGGCCCACTTGACTTCGCATTCCAGAATGTCTGGCTCTAGATGAGTGATCAGACCATCGTGGTTATCTGGGTCCTAAAGATCTTTTTTGTATAGTTCTTCTCTGTACTCTTGCCTCCTCTGTTTAATATCTTCTGCTTCTGATAGGTCCATACCATTTCTGTTCTTTATTGTGCTCATCTTTGCATGAAATGTTCCCTTGGTATCTCTGATTTTCTTGAAGAGATGTCTAGTCTTTCCCATTCTGTTGTTTTCCTCTATTTCTTCGCACTGATCACGAGGAAGGCTTTCTTATTTCTCCTTGCTATTCTTTGGAACTCTGCATTCAAATAGGTATATCTTTCCTTTTCTCCTTTGCCTTTCACTTCTCTTCTTTTCTTAGCTATTTGTAAGGCCTCATCAGATGACCTTTTTGCATTTCTTTTTCTTGGGGACGGTCTTGATCACTGCCTTCTGTACAATGTCATGAACCTCTGTCCATAGTTCTTCACACATTCTATCTGCTCTAATCCCTTGAATCTATTTGTCACTTCCACTGGATAATCAGAAGGAATTTAAGGTCATACCTGAATGGTCTAGTGGTTTTCCCTACTTTCTTCAATTTAAGTCTGAATTTGGCAATAAGGAGGAGTTCATCATCTGAGCCACAGTCAGTTCCTGGTCTTGTTTTTGCTGACTATATAGAGGTTCTCCATCATTGGCTGCAAAGAATATAATCAATCTGATTTTGCTATTGACCATCTGGTGATGGTGATGTCCATGTGTAAAGTCTCTTGTGTTGTTGGAAGAGGGTGTTTGCTATGACCAGTGTGTTCTCTTGGCAAAACTGTTAGCCTTTGACCTGCTTCATTTTGTACCCCAAGGCCAAATCTGCCTGTTACTCCAGGTATTTTTTCTTACTTTTGCATTCCAGTTCCTGTAATGAAGAGGACATCTTTTTTGGGTGTTAGTTCTAGAAGGTCTTGTAGGTCTTCATAGAACCATTCAACTTCAACTTCTTCAACATTACTGGTCTGGGCACAGACTTGGATTACTGTGATATTGAATGGTTTGCCTTGGAAACGAACAGAGATCATTCTGTCATTTTTGAGACTGCATCCAAGTACTGCATTTTGGACTCTTGTTGACTATGAGGTCTACTCCATTTCTTCTTGCCCACAGTAGTAGATACAATGGTCATCTGAGTTAAATTCACCCATTCCATTCCATTTTAGTTCACTGATTCCTAAAATGTTGATGTTCACTCTTGCCATCTCCTGTTTGACCACTTCCAATTTGCCTTGATTCATGGACCGAACATTCCAGGTTCCTATGCAATATTGCTCTTCACAGCATTGAACTTTACTTCCATCACCCCGTTACATAAACAACTGAGTGTTGTTTTTGCTTTGGCTCCCTCTTCATTCTTTCTGGAGTTATTTCTCCATTCTTCTCCAGTAGCATACTGGACACCTACTGACCTGGGGAGTTCATCTTTCAGTGTCATACCTTTTTGCCTTTTCATACTGTTCATGTAACAATCATCAGCTGGTATACTCCTGCAGAAATATATAATCAACTGTCTCCTTTTTTCATGATTTCCAGGTATGTTGCTCAGATTAAAATGCCTCTTCAATAATCTGTTTATGAAAACAAGCCTCCACAAAATTATGATTTTGGAAAAAATGTTGACAGTAATTTCATGAAATGAAAAATAAAAGATAAAACATTTGTTAATGCTTATCGACTAGCAAATTGTTCTGGTCTTCAGAGAAGCAAGGTAAGCAAGTTCTCCGGGTTTTACAGCAATCCAGTTCAAATCCCTTTAAGATTCCAGGCTCACCACCCCACTTCATTGGAGAGATTCACAGTCTACACACCAGATAGGAGCAAGGGTAGCTACCAGAGTGTCAGAACTCAGAGCCAGGAACTCTTCTGAGGGCTGTGCCATTACTTTGTGGGTAGAGAAGAGACCCACATTTCTCTAATACCACAGACCAGAACAGAGTACATCACAGTAGAAAAGAGGGACTTCCCTGGTGGTCCAGTGCCTAAGACGCCACGTTCCCAACGCAGGGAACCCGGGTTCGATCCTGGGTCAAGGAATAAGATCCCACATGCCCCAACTAAGAGTTTGTGTGACACAACTAAAGATCCCACATGTCACAACCAAGACCTGGCGCAGCCAAATAAATGATGCTAACAATAAAAAAGAAGCAGTGGTTCCAGAAACTGTTTCAGGTATACATGCACATAAGGGTGTGTGTGAATGTATTGCGCCCCAGTGTGAAACACAGTTTTTCCCTGTGGAAGCAATCAAAGTTTGGGATACATACTGTTTCTAGTGCCTTCGAATCACTGGAATGATATATTTCTAATTATAAATATATTGCCATTTTGGCTTATCTATATAACCCAACTCACAGCCTAGAAACTGAGCACCCAAGGAGTTCCTACTTCTGCTGTTGCTGCTGCTTAAGGAAATGTTTTATGTACACAACAAACCAGAAATGGTACTGTTTGAAACACGATGAGCTACTCAGTTGTCATCTTTTTATTTTATTCAGTTTGCTCCAAGGGCAAAATCAATAGTAATAGTGATCACAAACATTATTTTGACTGGCTCACCAGCCTGATCAGTAAAACCTGAAAAACAGAAAATGTTACACAAGTTGCAAATAAAATACTCCTGGAGTTGACTGACATGATAGCAAGTGGAAATAATATAAATGCAACAGGTGTTAACATTTGGAACAGTACTTGTAACTTTCTCACTTCTAGACAATTCTAAGACCCTGTTGCAAACCCTTCAGGTATTACTGCTGATTTCCTCTGATATATAACATGACTTTACGGGACTCTTCCTAGGCCTTACTCCTGTTGCACTTGAGTGGTTCCTATCCCTACAGCACTGGCATATGCTGTCAGGATCTCCACTATCTGCTTAGTTTCTAGGGTCATTCGGGCTTCCTTCAGCCAGTCCTGGGCCACTCGTCTGGACTCCCCTTTCAGCTGATTGACAAACTTTGCTGCCAGCTCCAGGTCACCGTGCTCAATGCAATAGGAGGCATATGACAGTAGCTTAAATGTATTTGTATCCTCGGGGCAGAGCTCTGCTGGTGGCTTCAGCTGCTGAGGTGGGAACAGGAGCAGGGACTGTAAGTAGGAGAGGAAGTACTGGTATAAGCTATTTCTGGTCTCATCGATCATGGCTACCCTGCGGGCCAGTTTCTGGACAGCATAGAAACGGACTCTAAGGGTCTCTTCACTGTATACCCCACGGGTCAGGGACTCTGGAGGGAGGGCCGCGGTTAGCGCCTGGGCAAATTCACTATCGGAGCAGCTGACTCGGATGGCCTCAACTGCACTGCCCAGGGGAACCGTGGGCAGGTCTGCAGACGCCGTCTTCATGCGGTACCTCAAGGCTTCCACTGAGAGCCAGAGCTGGTGCACTTTTCGGGCCTCCTCCTCAGCAACTGCATGACCTACAGAAAAAGACAAGAGACTGTTTTCTCCACCTGACTACATGTCCTCATACATGCAGAGAACTGATGCACCTTCAACAAGCTGAGTCCACAAAAGGGGAAGATGGGGCTGGACAGAGCCTCTTGCTTCTGGTGCAGTCTTTCCTAGCTGGCCTCTTCACCTGAGGCCACGAGGCAAGACATACTTGGCTGAGGACGTGGTGGTGGTTTTTTTGTACAAATTTTCATCACAATTTTATTTGTAATCACTGGAAACAACCCAATGTCCATCAGTGGTTGAGGACTTGTTTTGACTACAGCCCTGGAGGAAGCAGGGCAGATGGAGGTACACAAGTGAGTCTCCCTTCCCTCTCCCTGTAACATCTGGGACAATGCATGGTATCTAATTCAGATATGTTTATCTCCAGAAATGTTTGAGAAAAAAACGTAACTCTTAATCTAGGCTAAGACGTCTATTAAGGCCATCAGAAACTTCCTGCAAAGGAACGGAAGGCTACTGGATCCTGAAATTTCATGAGTACTCAGTTTGTTCTACTAATCTGACAAAACAAGGTCCATCACACCCCAAAGAAGCCCATTTCATTAATATCTTACTGTCAGGACATTTCCCTCTCAGTGTGGCCCATGGGGGCTTCAGTGTAACTACTGTCCGTCTGGTGGGTGGAACAGCAAGTCACCCCCAGCTAACCCTGTGACTGCAGGGCTGGAGATGGGTCAGCAGAGCCTTGAGGCCACAACACTGACCTTCTCTCCACTCAGCGCATGGGACACAACCAACGTGTGTAGGGTAAACTGCCACGTAAATGGTGACCTCATGCTGGTCACATAATGAGTATAACTGCAAGGTATTTAGGTTTAAGTTTTAGATTCCTTAAGTTTTAGGCTTCCCTGGTGGCTCGGATGGTAAAGAATCTGCCTGCAATGCGGGAAACCTGGGTTCGATCCCTGGGTCAGGAAGATCACCTGGAGGAGGGCATGGCAACCCACTCCAGTATTCTTGCCTGGAGAATCCATGGACAGATAAGCCTGGTAGGCTACAGGCCATGGGGTCACAAAGGGTTGGACACGACTCAGTGACCAACACTGTTAACTTTTAGATTCCTTTAAGTTTCCTCTCACAACTCTGTAATCCAAACTTAACCAAACCTGAGGCTAATTTTCTAAGAAATTGATAAAACTTATTAGAGTGATTTTGTCATCTTCATTCCCTAATGTCAATGCAGGTACACCATTATCCTCGTAACGAGAATTTACTCTAAGAAGTAGGGCTGAATGAAGTCAGCTGTAAGAGGTTCCACATGCTTACTCTGAACGGCCTGCTCGATTCCTCTCAGTCTGGCATAGGCAGTGTTTATATCCAGAGTGAAGTTGTCAACCTGCTCCTGACTGAGCCGACGAAACTGTAACTCTTGTTCAGCAAGCTTCTCAGACAGGTCCTGAAATTATAAACAGTTGACAAAAAAGTGACGCTTCCTCCACGTGTGTCACTTACTGGGCCACTAAGTCTTCCAACAACTGCTACGTTCAAAAGCAAAGAGGGCCTTTATCTCAAAACAGGTGGCATGAAACTCCTACACTGTGTGTCCAGTTTCAAAAATTTCTTAAAGCTTATATCTGATGTTTAACCTTAATCTTCTACAAATTGACTGGTGGAACCTAATATTAGAGGAAGAAGACCAGAAAGAAGAAGTCTACTAAAATGAGAAAATGACAACTTTAGAAAATAAAGTAACTACATAGCTACCCATATTTACAATGAATTCAGTATTTTCTACTTTGAGTTCATTTTTTTCTCAGAAAAATACTCAACTAATAGAATTTAAAGTAATACACCTTTTCCTATTGGCATAAATCTCAATTTTCCAGAAGCTTTCCTTACTTAGAAAACCTCATTCCCTTCTTGTGAGACAAGATAACAAGTTAATGTATTATAAACGGCCTGAGTAGAAACTAATTATGAAAGGTATCCTCATGATTTGCTGTATTTCCAAACTTCACCTCTCTGGGATGTTTCCTCAGACATAAGAATCTGAGAACTACTACGTAATCCACAGTTTGTGGAGATAAAGCAGGAAATACATGTGTCAAGTATCATCACCTACATACCTGAAACTCCTGTACCAATACTCCTTAAAGCTTTGAAGTCTCCAAATGACTAGGACATAGATATAAAACATATATCTGATCAGTAACACGCAGGTACACCTTAATGTAAAAAGGAGCAGATTTGCAAATATACAAAAGCCCACCACTTCACGCACCCACCCCTCAACCAGGACTTCCCTGGTGGTCTAGTGGTTAAGAATCTGCCTTGCAATGCTGGGCACTAGGGTTTGATCCCTGGTTGGGGAACTAAGATCCCACATGCGGGATCTTAGCAACTAAGGAGCAACTAAGTCCGCTCGCCACAACTGCTGAGCCTGCACACCACAACTAGAGTCTGTGAGCCTCACAAAGATCCCACATGCCGCAACTAAGACCCAACGCAGTCAAATCAATGAATATTTACAAGACAAAAAAGCTCCCCCCTCCCCTGCACTCCACGATGGGTACCGTTAGAAACTTTTCCCCATGCTTCCACACCTCATATGAAAGGACGTGGAGCACGTGAGATGAAAGCAGAGACTGTTTATAACATAAATGGGAAAAGAAGGCTGAAGAGGAAACGATGCTTTACAACAGGTCCTCACCTGCTCAAACTCAAACTTCAGTTCCTGCTCTTGGACCCTAAGGACGTCTCGTAAGTGATCCGTGTGGGCAGCAGCCTGCCGGCGAAGCTGGGTTCTCATTTCATTCTCCATGGCGTCTCTGACTTCCTCTACCTGTGAAGCCAAGCACAGTAATGAGGAGTTCTCAAATCTGCACAGATGCTTAAGCAAACGAGAAAGACTAGTAACAACGATGATGGCAGCCTCTTGGTCTGGAACCCCTATGATAGGCAGTGAACGTGAACACACTGTTTACTTCGAATGCTAATATGAATCAGAAAGCTAAGTGTTGGAAAGCGACTCAAATAAGGTCACACAGCTATGTCACATGGCTATGGCAAGATCAGATTCCAAACAGGGGCTTCTTTGACCCCTCCCCCTCAAACTTGTGTTTCTTCCATATCACCAGGCTGCCTCCTAAACAAACACTGTCATCTCTTGAATCACAAACTCCCTTGGGAATTAAGAAATCCAAGCTCATAGAAAAAACAACTATAAAGATTTGAGATCAAACACAGTCACTACAACCATCCGTGTGCCCTCAAGGAAATTATTCATCTTCTGTCTCCATTTTCTCCTCTGTGAATAATAATGCCTACCATGCAGAAGTGTTAAGAAAATTAACTAATATCTGGCAGTTACTGAACACAATCTCTCTCAACAAAGAAGTGTAAGTGTTAGTCACTCAGTCATGCCCAACTCTTTGCGACCCCATGGACTGCAGCCCACCAGGCCCCTGTGTCCATGAGATTTTCCAGGCAAGGATACTGGAGTGGGTTGCCATTTCCTTCTCCACTCAACAAAGAAAGCTGCTCTGAAACTGCTGGTTTTCATATGAATTTAGATTCACACAGGCCAAATCATGGCAAAACTGAAAAGTCTATCAAGTCTGGTTTAACAATTAGACATCGCTCATGCTACAAATTACTTAACACTAATTACCTGGAATTCATAACTTAATTTTTCTCAGAAACAATATAGTTAATGAATCCATTCAGTCAATGTGTAAATATTTATAAAGTGCCAGTCCTGTGCCAGGTACTGCCCGCTATAAGTGTGAATGAAATGGTGCTCAAGGCAGACAAACTTCTTGCACTATTGCCAAGGTATACATTTCAAGAGAGGAATGAGTGACATCTCAGACTGTGATACTTGTTTTTAAGAAAATAAATAGGGCAACAGACAAAAAAGTAATACAGATGCTCTACTTTAGAGGGAAGGGAATAGGAACGGGAGGCTGTTGGTCAGTTGCTCAGTTATGTCCAACTCTTTGCAACCCCATGGACTGCAGCACGCCAGGCCTCCCTGTCCATCACCAACTCACAGGGTTTGCTCAAACTCATGTCCATTAAGTTGGTGATGCCATCCAACCATCTCATCCTCTACTACCCTCTTCTCCTTCTGCCTTCAAACAGATGTAGTCAAGGCACCAAAACAACATCAACAAAAAAACTCAGGGAACCTGTGAAATAAAACAAATAAGGGAAGCCTGGCTCACAGCAAACAAGACTGAGATCAAGGGCTTTTCAGGTATAAGTTACAAATTTGGATTTTATATTAAATGCAGTGGGCAGTCTGTGGAGAATTTTCAGCAGCACAGTGTCTGATTGAGAATATATTTTATAAATAAAGACCACCTGCCTGTGTAAACAAAGAAAGATGGGTATGCAAACAGGGAACCTGTCAAGAAGACAATGTGGACTAAGGTAGTGGTCACTGAGACTAGTGGAGAGATTGGGGATTTACTTTTTTTTTTTTAAATAAAAAGTTTTACTGGAGAAAAATAGAACCACCACATACACAGGGAAAAGAGCACAAAAATTCAACTGATACAGAACTGAAAGTCACAACTACCCAATGTTGTTTGCGATTACTCTTCAATTTCTTAAATGGCTTCCCTCAATATTTTAAATAGCCTTGCCAATTTTTTTCAGCTGAAATAGCATCAAGTTTTCAAAAAATTAAGAGCCTCAGCGAAGGGACCAGCTTTTAAGATAACAAAGGTGAAAAAAAAAAAAAAACAAAGGTGACACTAAGAGTCTCCTAATAGAACCAATTCTACTGAAAATTTCCTGAAGCAGATAACTACTGAGTCTTGTAGAACAGTAGCTCAGAGACCATCAGGGATTAGTTAGAACACTGACTCAGACGGTCCAGTATGCAGAGAGGGCAAACAAAAAAGCTGCATTTCCCTGTCAGATGAATTCACGTAAGAAAACCAAGGAGGTGCTAAGAAAATACAGGCAATGGCTGCTCAAAATAACTAAGGCGGCATTCTAAATACCACATATCATTAGACAACAGTGTGTAAAGTGATGCAATTAGAAAACAGGCAACTTAAAAAAAAATATGGTCACAGGTATTGAGAACTCAAGGAAACAATCAATAGCAAACACAAGAGCTGAAAGTCTTCTCAGCTGAGGGTTGAAAGTGAAAGTGAAGTCGCTCTGTGGTATCCGACTCTTTGCGACCCCGTGGACTGTAGCCCACCAGGCTCCTCTGTCCATGGGATTCTCCAGGCAAGGATACTGGAATGGGTTGCCATTTCCTTCTCCAGGGATTTACTCTTGCTGCAGAGCTTGGTAGACTCTCAGTGGCCTGAATGCGAAAGTTGATGGAGGAACAACTAACTGAGCACGATTTCTAGCTTGATCAACTGAGTGCACGGAGATTTATTTAGAGAGAAACAAGCTGAGGGGCTGGAAAACAGGTTGCACAGAATCAAGAAATTCATTTTGAACCTGAAATGACTACTGAAAATCCAGCTGGAATCATCAAGTCAGCCCAAGAAACCAAGGCAGAGGTCAGAGCCTGCAAAATAAATGTCAGTGACATTGGCCACAGGACTAGCTAAGAGCACCTGGAAGTAGCAAGATGGATAAAAGGTTTTAGGACAATGCGAATGCATGCAGATATTTGATAGGCTGAGCAACAGAGGCCAAAGAGTGTCAGCAAGGTGGGGGAAGGGCCGGCAGAGTGTGGTATCTGGGAGTCTAAGGAAGAAAGCACTTTTAGGAGTAAGTGGTCAGCTGTGCAGCTGAGAACACCCGAAGGTAGAATGAGTAGCGAGGATCCTAATCAGTCAGCAGACACCTCTTTAATACACAATGTGCACAGGCAGAAGACCACAGCTATTTCATCCACGCTTAACTACCAACCACTCAGAAACACTCACAGAGAAAAATATTCTCAAAGTCCAACAGGGACTCCTGGGCTTCCCAGGTGGCTCAGTGGTAAAGAACTGGCCTGCCAATGCACGAGACATGGGTTCGATCCCTGGATCGGGAATATCCCCTAAAGAAAGAAATGGCAACCCACTCCAGTATTCTTGCCTGGGAAAACCCATGGACAGTGGAGCCTGGCAGGCTATATATAGTCCCTGGGACAATATATAGTCACAAGAACCGGACACAACTGAGTGACTAAACCACAGAAACTCTTTCAACACTGATTAAGGGGCTGAAAGGCTCCACTGGGAAAAGACAAGCTAGATAACCCTGGATGCTCGCACCTCGCTGCTTTCTGGCACTTCCACATCTGCTCCACATAAAGGCTCGCTGTGAGACCCGTCCTTCCCTAGAAGTTCTGACAAGGGCAAGGGCAGAAGCTCCACTCAAAGGTGGGCTGGCCTAATTGACAGCTAGTATTCTGAAGTCAGTGACTGCTGCTATTATTTTTTCGAAGTAGGTGATCAAGCTAGATTCACATAAATATGGTTAACTGCACTCATTTCTTCACCTTTCTGTCCTGTTCAGCCTGTATCTCACTTCTGTGATGCTCTAATGCTTTTGCCACTGCAGAGTCAAACGCCCGCTTTTCCTCCAGCTTCTGTTTCTCCAAGGCTAAGGCGATGTGCTGCTTCTCTGTGGCTTTCTGTTCGGCCAGTGCTCTGTTCAGCTGGTCAATGCGGCGATGCGCATGAGCAATCAGGGCGTTCAGGTCATCGGCAGACAGCTTGTCAGCTAAACCAAACCACATGAAAATGTCAATGATGTCACCCAAATCATACATCCAAGTAACTTGCCTCAACTGTCTGCAATTTAATTTCCACAGCTAGAAAGAAAAGGCAAGAGGAGCTGACATTTCCTAAGAGATACAGAGGCTGCAGTATAATCAGAAATGCACAGCTCATGGCCAACAACTAGATATTTTCAATTCGAAGCAAAACTGTTCAGGGAGGCCTTCAAGTGTAGAATCACTTTTTTTCCAGTAACCCAAATTAGTAGTACTTCCAATCTAACCTAATAATAAACTGGTTTTATAACTCAATATAATTTTGTCTCTCAGGACAAGCTTACATACACAATCATTTTCTTTCAAGCATAACAGGAATCCAAATAAAGATTCTTTTCTGCTAAAACTTGACTCAAATTCAAATTCTCTCAGACTTTTCCCTAATCAGAGCTTTGTACTTTTTCTTACACAGGTAATATAATCCAGAACAGTCATCTGCAGCCAGAGCTGTCCATCAGAATCATTTTTAGAGCTTTTCAAAATAATCATACTCAAAGATTCGGACTCTCATTTTTTTTTCTTTCCCAATCTCACACTCCACAAGTGTTCTGAGATATTACCACAGGATAAGAATTACGGCTATAACAGCAAAATAAAGAATATGGGAAATACCATATGACAAATGACGCAATTCCACAATTAAGTAGATCAAAAAGCAAAAAAAGAATAAGAGATTTATAGACCAATTTCAATATGTGTAGCTCCTTTAGATATTGATTTGATCAAAAAGAACTAAAAAAAAACTCATTCTATAAAGTGGGGATATCTGAACTCTGAAGCAACATTTGATAACACAAAGAACTGCTATTGAGCGTGACAATGGTTTGGTGATAACATTAAAAAATACAGAAAGTTTTTACAAGTGAAAGAATAGGATTTGCTTCAACATAAGCTGGGGGAATAAATGAGACAAAACCAGCCAGGTGTTGGTAATGGCCAAAGTTGGGAGACAGGTCCACAGGAGTTCATTACAATTTTCTTCTTAGTTTTTAATGTTTGAAATTTTATAAAATAAAAATTTAAAATATATATCTTCACATATATCACATCTACAGGTTGCCAATCACATGGTAAAAACATTTTTGTTCCTGAGAACATATGGATGACAAAATTATCCAAATTAGATTTATGGCATGCAACATAATTCTACTTTATATTAATTTTGATAGTTTAGTATGAGAATCACAGGCAAAATAAAGACTTGAGCCTTTTTAAGACTTAAAACACAAGTCTTTAAACATAAGATACATGTAACTACTCACCTAGATCAGAAATACCTACAAAGGAAAAGAACAACGGTTTGAGAAAAAGAAAGTACATGTATCAGTTATTAATCATTGCACAGAAATATCCAAAAGAAAACAAGAAGGAACCAGAAGCCAGTAATAGAAAAAGCACATTTTAGTATTGAAAAGCAAAATGATGAGTGTATTTCCTAAAAAAACTTTTAAAGGATCATAAAACAATATAAATCAAGGTAAATTCTAACATTTCAGAAAATCAGAGTCAATGACATTCAAAGTAGTTGGTTTCTGGGGACTCATCTCTTTTTGTAAAGCAATCAACTATATTTTTACACGGAAACTACAATTCTCGTTTATTCCCCCACTTCACATTAGCTCGCAGGCTATTTCAGGAAGTCACAGTCCATTAAGTCAACCACTTAATCTGGTTCTCAACCAAAGAAATAGGGAGCTGACCCAATGCTGCAGGAAGAACGGGCAAAGATGGACAAGGTAAATAATTGTCTCAACCTATAACCAGACTGAACTCTGTGTATTTCTCCACTTAATCCTTTCATACAAATCCTGATTTTATTTTCTGCTTTGACGAGAAACTGCTATCTATCTCCCTCTTAAGTGAGTCAACCACATGAAAAAAAACTAACTTCATGTCTGAGTTATTTTTTGACAGCCTTGATTCTACTTCGTGGCATTAAATCGTCCTGGTTGGCCCTGAAGCTGTTAAAATCCCTGCACTGGCTATTACCTGAGCTACTCAGACCAGCCTTGGTTCTGTGATGCAACTTCGACACCTTCACCCCAGAGAGGCCTGTATCACTAGTTCTTCAAATGCTACCTGACGTTCAGTTTCTAAAAGATGCTGGCATTTAGGGAGTACTATTTTGATCTTGTTGAGACTCCAGATCTCTGTGATTTCAGGCGCGCAGCTCTTCATGCAGGTGTGACTACTCCCTGCAGTTAAGATGTGTAATTGTTTAGCCACCAAATTCCCTGTAATCTGAGCTATTTGCAAGCTGAAGGCCACACAACCTGAAATTCCCTTTTCACCTAACATCCCAGGTGAGTTCTCAATTAGGCTTGTCACAGAGAAGTCACAAGGTATGCCTTATGTAATTCATTATGAATATTTTTAAAGTGCCAAGGGTTTTCAATAATTTTATATATAATAGGCAAATAGAGTCAAGGTTAAAATGTCACTTCACTCCCTAAGATTCCAAATTACACTGGGTGGAATTTGTGTTCACCATTGCTAAACTGGGTGTGTCACCTGTCACAGGTATGACTGAAATAAAATGCTGAAAACACTACACTGCACACGAGATAAAATAATGCATGTCAGAGGGGGTTAGACTAGAGAATGGAGCTGACAAGTTTAGATCAGATGATCAGTTGTTTTAAAAAAAACCTGAAAAAGTAAAATACCAGCACTTCAGTTGCACTTACTCATCCCCTTCCACCCCGGCAAGACTTCTGGAGTAATACTGTCCAGCTCTCGTTTAAAGTCGTCCCGGGCTTGGACCACGAGCTCATGATACTGAGACACGACCTTAGCCTCAGATTGAGCTGCCTGAACCTGAACAAATACAAGGGGTATGTGGTTAAAATGAACAAAAAATACCATAAACATTCCAAAAAATATAAGTCATATTCATGTATTTATTTACATTTGGTTGTGACTATATAAGTAATACACAGAAAGAAATCCAAAGGTCAGAGAAAGGAATGTAAGTCTTGTCTTTGTTTCCGTCTAATTCTGTTCAAATGCCATGGATAAGCCCTTTCCCATCTTCTTAGGCCACTGTCCCTCTTTCTCTGGGTCATGGAAAAACTAACCACACAGATCAGAAGTGCAGACAAAAGAGACGCTACAAAATGGAAATTTCCATACGCAGTAATGACCATAAGCAAACACTTACCTATTATAAAATGTATCAACAATACTGAACAATCCACTTCATGGCCAAAGCAAGTTTCTAAAATTAGTAACAACTAATATTCTTTTCCAGGGGAAGGAAGAAAGATGACAGGACTCTTAGTATTTTCCTGAATTCTTAAAAACCCCTTGACAAAACAACTATATCAAAAAATAAAAAATACTTATAAAAGACCTGAAAAACACACCTTTTGGACCACATTATCCAGATCAACTATCATGTTGTGAAGCTTCCCCTCTGCAGCGGTTATATGAGATTTGGCCCCAGCAACCTCTTCTTTCTTTGCATTTTCAATTACACTTTTCATCTTCTCTAACTCTTCTCTGGAAACCAATAAAACAAAGGTTTAGTATTAATCCTTGTCAACTTGATTAAAAAAACTGAAATCAATACAAGTTACAATTAAGTCTATGAAACATTTAATTTGAAACAACTACTCAATGCTTTTTCACACTTAACAGGCAGAGAAGTTTTCCTCACCAACAACTGAAAACACCTCGGTTTTTTAGCACCTCAAGCTAGATTTAAAGAGTGGACCAGATGAGTAGCATGGTATACAGGAAAAGACATAGGCTTCAGAACCAGGCAGACCTGGATTTAGCTCCCAGACCAGCCTGTCCTTTGTTGCTCACCCTGGCATAGGGATTAGAAGTAATTCATGAGCAGTACTTTGCACAGTATCTGCTACATCGAGAGCACTCAATAAACGGTAGCTTTTGCAAGGATTAGGTTGATTCCCTTGCCAATGAGAGCTTGAGGAAGACAAAGGCAAGGGAGCAAGTCGCAGAGCTCACTGAGCAGACAGCTGGGTCTTCAGGAGCCCTCTCGATTGAGGCTGGATAGACTATAGTCTACGAACCACCAACACAGAACTCAGAGCCCTGACTCATGGTCTACTGATGTGATGAACATCATGCTGTCAATCTCCTAAAAGACATGCTGGCTTTATCAGAAAGCTTCCCTTTCTCTATCAATTATAAATATTACATTAAGACAACAAATTTTTCAATCATAACAATTCCACAATGTTGATGAGAACCCCTTTTCAAATACAGGTTCCTATTGACAGAGATTGAACTTATATTTGGTTTGCTTGCTTGATTCTAGTTTTAGCCAGCTTTCAGGAATCAAGGTCAAGGTAGCATAAAACTAGACCTATTATATGCTAACTACTTTGGTAGTTAAGGCAAAGAGAGTGTGACACACTCCTTAAATTCTGTTAAAACTGCTCAAGCCATCCCAGAAAAACCTTGAAATAATGGCAGAATCTCTGTAAACTACAGAGACATATCACCTAAGTAATACTGCAGAGAAAAACTGCTTTTTATACAACAAGATTGTTTACGTTAAGTTTCTTCCAAAATTTATTTTGGCCAGATTATATATTTTATTCTCTCTCTTCCTTTTAAATTTTCATGTTCCTAATACCAAACTACAGTGCAGGTAGAGAAGGGAAGGGTTTCTCTGCCTCCTCTTTCTATGTAGACAGTACAAAGAAAACAGAGCCAAAAGAAAGCCAGCAGGAGGCCCCAATTACTTGTCACAGTCCATGAGTAATTACTTGGCTTTGAGAAGGGCATCAGCAGCCTCATCTACTGCCTTTCTGCGCTCCTTCAACGCGCCCTCCACGGTGCGCCACTGAGCTGACTTCTTGTCACCTGCAACCTAAACAAAAAGCTTTAGTTACGAACACATGAATAACTACTGGTACTGTCACAATAACATGACTAAATACAGAAAGTCAAAGGTTAAAAAAGTATATATAACATTTCTCCCAAACAGGAACTCTTAATCTAATGCTCATGAGAGGTTCAAAGAAGTCCTTGAATCATCTCCCATCAACCAACCCACCAAAACTGTAAGAGTGTGTTCCAGTGCACAAACATGCTCTAAGGATAGATAATATTTTTACTCGATTCTCAAAAGGAGATATGAAGCAGAAAAGATGAATAAGAACAACAACTTGTCATGAACTCTCTGCTGATTAAACCTTTCTTCAACGAAGCACCAGTACTTAAAATTTTCTTACTTGCAGGTCTACTGAAATATTAATAATAGAACGTTTACACACTTGTGGGATCTCTACTCCTCCAAAACACTACCCCAAAGAATGACTCTCCATAATCTTTAAGAAGAAAATCAAGTCTTGTCAAGAACCCCACTCCACCTTGAGTTGGTTTTACACAATGTGGACTTTATGTAAATGTCTCCCTTGGAAATTCCTTGCGCAGGTTCAACATTTTTTGCTCTAGCATTGGAACTGACTGCCACCTTCTTCAGAGCTGGCTCCTATTTAGAGCATATATCATACCAAAAACAAAAACCATCTCTAGCAGAATAATCACACTCTGTGCAGCAAGATGCTCACACAAGAGATGTGTGAGAACCCTTGCAACTGAAGGCATGGCACAGATGAGTCCAGCTTCCATCCTGCCCCTCACTCTGCATCATATAAACAATGAGCAGAATGCTATTTGCAACTGTTTCAACTCTTTAAAACTACTTTTAAAATTAGTTAATACTTATTTTAAATGACCTTTCTTTCTCCCTTTCCTTTTGCCAAGTAGATATAGCTTAAAGTAGTATATTATGTGTAGATACGAAAAAAAAACCACCTTAGGGCTTACCTTCAAAGTACAGCTGACCCTTTAACAACACAGGTCTAAACTGCATGGGACCACTTATACGAAGATCTTTTTTTAGCAGAGTACTACACAGTCCATAGCTGGCTCAATCCTCAGATGCGGAAGGGCCAATTATGGGACTTGAGCATCCCTTAATTGTGGTATCCCTAGCAGATACTGGACCCAATCCCCTGTACATACTGACAGGTGACTATACACTATACCAGGACCTTGGTGAAAAACAGGAACATATTAAATTACCGAAAATAAAATATTTATTGTCAAGGAAAAAAATGACTACAGTAGTCCAGTAATTATAGTTCACAAGTCACCAAAGAGAGTGACTGCAAGGGCTGCTGCACACCCAAAACATGAGTGCCCTCTGAATTAGGTGTCATGGGCCTTGGATAACCAACCTGTATTTTCCCCTGTCAGAAACACAAGTGGTTTTGCCTCTGCAGCCCTAGGCATGCTACTTGAAGGGGAAGAGGACTCAGTAATGTCTCTGCTTTGGATCATTCACAAGCAATTCTCAACCTTATGTTCCCCCTGACATTAAGTGTGATCTTGATTTTAAAGGTACATTCGTTATCAACAGAAAGTTTAAACAACCAAGTTCCTTATGGAGGGTTAACCTTGCCACTGGACCATTGTGGCAGTCTGAGGAAGCCTCTCTGAATAACATTTTTAAATGCTTAAAATGAAACTACAAGATTACAGAGGAGCCCAATTACACTGAAATTTGATTTAAAAAAAATATGTATTTTTAAATTCTGTGACACACAAACCAAGGTCTAGTGGCAGGACTAATAAATACCCTAATCTAGAAGTAGTGATGGGCATAAATGATATTTCAACAGTCTGTAAGTACCACAATGTGACAGGAAAATCCTTGTGCTCTCTCTTGCTAATAAAGTTATGACTGCTACTAACACTACGGCTCTTGTTGTCAATATTCATAAATGAAGGAAAAGCTTCTGAGGCTAGAGAAAATAAAGATATTTTCCATCCAAGTTTAATGAGCCCCTGAATTCTACCCACAGACTTGACCTGAGGTTAAGAACTTTTAGAAGAAATACTTGGTACTTTCTTTTTTACCTTTTTATCACACTTTTGAACTTTTTATGTTTTACATAGATTGTGGTAAAGTAACAAAACAAAGTATTTCATGGTGCAAATAATCAAGTTGAGGTTTAGGTAAACTACCACTCTAGCCATCCTGCAAAATAAAATATATCAAGAAAGCATGCTGGGGCTTCCCTGGTGGTCCAGTGGTTAAGAATCCACCTGCCAATGCAGGGACACAGGTTCGATCCCTGGTCTGGGAAGATCTCACATGCCTTGGAACAAGTAAGCCCGTGAGCCACAACTACTGAGCCTGTGCTCCAGAGCCCAGGAGCTACCAACTACTGAGCCCCTGGTGCTGTAACTACTGAAGCCCACACGCCCTAGAGCCCAGGATCTACGACAAGAGAAGCCCACACACCACAACTATAGTGCAGGCCCTGCTTGCCACAACTAGAGAAAAGCCCGCACAGCAAGGAAGACCTAGCACAGCCAAAAATAGATAAATTTTTTCAATTACCAAAAAAAAAAAAAGAAAGGATGCTGGTTTGGGCCATGTCAGTATCTTGTCATGTGCAAAAAATTTTACAAGACCTTACTGTATACTGTTACAAGACCTTGACATTATATTAGGATAACTCTTCATAACTAACCCAAATAGACTCATGAATCATGTAAGTGTCAATGACATATCTGGGGGCCAAAATGTGTCTCCCTCTACTTGTAAAGATCCAAAGATAAGCTGTCCTATAAAATAGACACCAGATTCCCCCACGATCCCCTGGTCCAACTGTTTACAGGCACTGCCTTTTAGAAAGTAACTCAGTATATATTATAGAGTGAGCCCACATGCACCTACAGCTTTTTACTAGAAGAAACAGAGTTGGCATCAATTTTTAACATTCCAAAACTTGTGCTCATACATTTTTCTGGATTATTTTGTTAACACCAGCTAACTATGCCTATTCTGGTTAACTTCTACTATAAGGTATCCTTTAGTTGTAAAATCTTAATTATAATAGATTTTGTACTGTTCAAACCACATGCACCACATGTTATATGTTCAGTGGGGAGAGGAAATACCCTCTTATGTATAGCCTTCCACCAAAGTAGTATCATGGACATTTTAAAGCTTCTAATTACTGTCCTTCTAAAAGAACTCACTTGGGTTCAAACTCAATTTCCTGATATCATGCAACTTCAAGCTTTCTCACATGTGTAAAATCAGTATATTAAATATTCCCTGTGTGGTTTCTTAGAATGAACTCTAAGATTTAAGCTTTCTTCTTGGACTTTAAATAAAATAGAATCTTCTTTTAATTTTTCCAAGGTTGTAGTTACTTGGCTGTTTGCATCAGAAGTATAATTTAACTGCTTTGCGATGTATGTGCATATGCCTAAAGCACTGTAAAGTGTATTTAACTTTTTAAAAAAACCTCAGTCATGGTGGCAAAAGAACTTTACTGATGATGCAGAATCCCGATCCCTGAGATTTATTAGGTTCTCTACTTTATTTTATTCTTTAAATGACTTGATGTCAAGATGCATTTTTATACATTGAATAACTAAATGTAATAAAGGAAATTTACTAAGTCTCAGTATTACATTTTAATTAGTGTTACTTTATTCTTTGAAGTGTACAATGTAAAGTAAATAATCAGCATAAGCATTTAAAGTAGCTAGTGTTTTGGGAACCCTGGGATCTCTGTATTACTTCTTACAACTGTGTATCTATCTCAAAGTATCTCATAAAAAAGTATATTTTAAAAAATGGTTGGCAATTTTAAAGCACACACACAAAAAACCCAAACAACAAATACATTCAAGCAGTATTAAAACATTCTCATGTTACACCACATCATGGTTGTGAGATAAAGCACCATATATAAAATTCATTAAAAAGAACATTTCAAGTTTTCTTTTCTTTTTTCATTTTGCTTTGTTTTTCTAAAACGACAATCATTCTAGTTTGCTTTCACTTAGTGAGAGAAAGCCCAACCTAGGAGAAGAATCACGTATAACATTCTTGGCCCACCTCAGAATCATCCATGGCTGCTTTCAGTATGTTCGCGTGGGCAGTGACAGCCTGCACCGCAGCATTCTGAGCCACAATAGCCTGCTGAGTGATGCAGGCGGTCTGGCTCAGAGTATCTTCTAAGCTCTTAGCTAATGCTGAAGTTAAAAAAAAAAAAGTTAAAGACCAGATCCTTCCCCACCAATTACTTTAATCTTTCCCCTCTTTACCTGTTGAGTCCTGTGTCACATTTCCCCCCAAAATGAACAAACAAAATACAGTTTTAGAGAATCAAAGTTACACTTAAAAGTATGATAAAATTATTGAATCCAGGGACTTCCCTGGTAGTCCACTGGAGGGGGCACAGGTTTGATCCCTGGTCAGGGAACTAGATCCCACATGCTGCAACTAAGACCCAGTGTAGCCAAATAAATTTTCTTAAAAAATTTATTGAATCTAGATGATCAACCTATGGGGGTTATTATACTATTTTTACCTTTATGTATATCTGAATTTTTCCAAAATAAAACATGTCTGGGGTTTTCTATACACAAGGGAAAATCACAACAGGAAAGACAAATGTATGAAAGGATTGAAAGTCACTTAAATAAGTTAGTACATAGTTTAGAAAATAATCCAAAAAATTCTGTGAAAGCAATTATAACTACAATGAACAGCAAAAGGATAAACATGAAGATATAAAACAGGATGTCAAAATCAACAAATGTGGGGGAGGGGAGTAAGAAAACAGGTCTTTTAGAATGTGTTTGAGCTTATATCACTATCAGCCTAACACAAGTACATATAGTAATGGGCTAACATACTTGAAAATCTTGGTAACCAAAAATCAAAAAAACACGCCACAGATTCACAAACACCAAAAAAAAAAAAAAAGGAATTCAAGCATAATACAAATAAAAACCATCAAAACACAAAAGAGAACAAAGGAAGAAAGAAACAGTACATTAACTGGAAAATAAGGTTTAACATGGAGATAAATACATATACATCAGTAATTACATTAAGTGTCAACAGACTGACTAATCCTAACAAAAACAGAGAGTGAAAAAAAAAACAAAACAAAAACAGAGAGTGGCAGTACAATGAGAATTCTGCTCACCACAACTAGAGAATAGCCCACATGCAGCAACAAAGGCCCAGCACCTAGAGGGGTGGGATGGGGAGGGAGGGAGGAGGGATGTTCAAGTGGGAGGGGACATGGGCAAACCTATGGCTGATTCATACTGATGTTTGGTAGGAACCAATGCATTATTTTAAAGCAATTATCCTTCAATTAAAATTAAATAAATTAAAAAAAAAAAAAAAGACCCAGCATAGCCAAAAAAAAAAAGAGTTATAGATTGGATATTAAAACAAGAATCTACAATATGCTGCCTATAAAGACCCACTTCAGGGTGAAAGATACACACAGACCGAAAGTGAAGGGACGGGAATGGAAAAAGATATTTTCATTTCATGTGAATGGAAACAAGAAAGCAACAGTAGCAATATTCATATCAGATGAAACAAACTTTAAAACAAAGGCCATAAAGAAGGACAAAGATGGACACTATCTAATGATAAAAGGATCAATAGAAAAAGAGGATATTATACTCATTAATATATATGCACTCAATACAGGAAAACCTAAATATATAAAAGAAATACTAACATACATAAAGGGAGAATCTGATGCAAGTACACTAACAGCAGGAGACTATAACACCTCACTGCCATTAATGAACAGAATCCTACAGACAGAAAATCAGTAAGGCAACAGACACTGTAAATGACACAGTAAAACAGACTTAATTGATATCAATAGGACATCACATCCAAAAAATCAGAATACACATTGTTCTCAAGCATGCATGGAACATTCTCTAGGATAGACTACATAACTGCACACAAAACAAGCCCAACAAATGTGCTTATACCGGCCCATCTACTCTTTACACAACTTTAACAAACTAGCTTCCTAGGAATAAGACAGAACTAGCAAATTGAAGGAAACCAAGAACCACTAAAGGCAGAAAGACAAACAGAAATAAATGGAGAGAAGACAAAAAAAACAAAAAAACCACCTACAAACAGCTGTCATAAGAGTTTAAAACTAACAAATTTCAGTCCAGCAAAAAACTACATGCACACTACCTCCAGGGACATCAATATACTGCAGCATTATACAATAAACTATGTTCCTTCCATGTGCCTTAAGGCAGGAAAATACATTTTTAGATAACTCTTATCTTTTTTCTTTAAACCATCAAAAAACCAAATATAAAACTGAAACCTAAAAAGGAATAAGCCTCAGTTGGGTGGAAACCAGCAGTGTGTGGAACATTCCATCTCTCAACAATGTCATATAAGAGGACAATGACACTGAGTCCAGAGGCCAGGTAACAAACTAGAGAAGGAGCCATTTCCAACCTGCACAAATAAATGTGTAAGTGTAACAATTAGAAGACTCTTAGGCAAGTTGCCAAAACATAAATTATTCCCCTTCTGCAAAGTATATAGAATCTTCAGCACTAACCATACTAAAAACAAATGAAGGAAGTACATGTATCACTTGGAATTTACACCAATTTTACACTAAGAATAACCCCTTGTCACCTGGGTAAAAGTGTAGATGGAAAGAACACAAATGATGAAATAAAGGTGAGTAAGAGCAATGCCACTAAAGAAACCACAAACAGCTGACAGATGAGAAACTTGCGCGAAGGTTGAAGAAGAAAGCAACTGAGAGACATGACCCAAGTGCTTAGAAAGCATCCGGTTACATACACTCAATCTTAACTTGTTCTTGCTTCTCTTGTTGGGCAAGCCGTGCTGCAACTTCTTCAGGTGGCCGCTCCCTTACAGAAGTTGAGGATGCTTCCTCTTGCAGCAAAAGTAAATAAGAGGAAATCAAATTTCAGCACAGAATTTCAACAGCTAATGGGGACATAAAAATACCATCATTTGTATTTGCCAGCTATATCAACTTGAGGGCATTTTTGTGATAAAGATTATAAAACCACATCATGACTGAATGATTCCAACATGAAGAAATACAGGGTCAGCTCTAAAGTCCCTTGTTTTCAAAGATTTATTCTCTGAAATATCAAAAATTAGCTAAGCAAGACTGCAGACCTAAAGCCAGTATAAATATGCACTTAAGAGTGTCTAGCAATTGCCTAGACAGTACATAGTTTGATGAACACATCATTTATAAAACCACATGTACAGAGAATTTAACTACCTGAAGTTGCAGGCTTGGGTTTTCCTTCACCAGTTTCAGGGTGATCGGTTTTTACAGGTTCCTCATGCTGAACCACAGGGGCTGGGACCGACAGTGCTTCACCTGCTGCGGAGATAATTTGAGCTGCCTCTGTAGGTGCTATAAATATATGTCACACATGGTATATAGTTTCCTGGGTTAACAGAGAACACACAGGAATCTACTACTACTACTGCCACGTCACATCTGACTCCTTGAAGACACAAATGCTTGTGATGCCACTACTCAAACACACAAATTAGTCAGGGGCTCTGTCCACTGCATAAATCCACAAGCAATGAACAATGGTTGGGAAAGCACAAGAGAAAGGAATCTGGTCAGCATCCATATGCATTCTAACCATTATTCTCAGGCAAGGCGTCTAGTAATAGTACTAAATGGTACTAATACTTAACATGAGAAGGGGGCATAAGATTTACATAACATGTGAAAATAATAACAAAGGGGGGAAAAGGAGCCTATGACGAAGAAAGTAAGCAAAAAAAAGTAACCAAAAACCATTTTTTAACTGCTTTGAAAAATGGCAGAGATGAATGAAGAGGTGTGAAGAAAAACAAGATGGCAAGTTTAAACACAGAGAAAAAAGGTTCACAGCTTAGATGGTGAGTTACAGAACTCAGTCAAAAAACTTATGCCATAGACATATTTTTAAAGAAAGGAAGGTTTAAAAATCAAGAGCCTATAAATTATAAATAAAAGTGTTGATGGAAAGGAAAGTGATTAATTCTGAAGACAGAATAGATGCAGGGGACAATAAAATGGAGAAAAAAGTTTCTTAAATAAATTGAAGGTTCCACTTAAGAATTATAGTTGGATTATCACAAAGCCCGCTACCTGGTCTCCTCGCTCTGTCCTTGTTTCCTTTATCTGTCCTCCACAATAGCCAGTCGGCATATGTGCTTAGTTGCTTGGTCATGCCTGACTCTTTGTGACCCTATGAACTATAGCCTGCTAAGTTCCTCTGTCCATGGGATTTTCCAGGCAAGAATATTGCAGTGAGTAGCCATTCCCTTCTCCAAGGTATCTTCCTGACCCTAAGATCAAACCCAGGTCTCCTACATTGCAGGTGTATTCTTTACCATCTGAGCCACCAGGGAAGCCCACAATAGCCAGTGCCAATACTCTTATTAAAATAAAAGATATCAATCCCCTGACCCATAACCCTCCCAACAGCTTCCCACCTTACTCAGACTAGAAAGCAAAACTCTTACGATGGTCACCAAGAACTGACATGCTGGCTTTCTGCTCCCTCTTTGACCTCATTTGCTGTTCTCCGCTTACTCCAGCCAGCCCAGTTTCATTAACTCCTTGCTAGAACATGCCAACTCTTTGTACTAGCTAATCCTTCCACCTGGATGCTCTTCCCCACCAGTCTTTTACATGACTGACTCACTCATCTCTTTCTGGTCTTTGCCTTCCAGAGGAAACTTTTCCTGCCCACTCCATTTAAAACTGCAATATTCCCTCCCACATTTACCATTTTATGCCATCCTATACATAAATTACTTGTGCATTTATATACAATTTCCCTCCCCTCATCCCACTAAGAAATATGCATAGCTTTTGTATGCTTGTTTTTACTATTTTGTTCATGGCTATAACCTCAGTGCCTAGAAGACATGCACCACTTGGCACAAAAGAGATACTCAGTATTTACTGAATGAAAGGTGATTTCATCAAGGCAGAAGTGACTACAGACAAACAATAAATTCAAATGTATGCTGAACAGGTTGCTGCTGCTAAGTCGCTTCAGTTGTGTCCGACTCTTTGCGACCCCATGGACAGCAGCCCACCAGGCTCCGCCGTCCCTGGGATTCTCCAGGCAAGAACACTGGAGTGGGTTGCCATTTCCTTCTCCAATGCATGAAAGTGAAAAGTGAAAGTGAAGTCGCTCAGTCATGTCCGACTTCATGATCCCATGGGCTGCAGCCTACCAGTCTCCTCCGTCCACGGGATTTTCCAGGCAAGAGTACTGGAGTGGGGTGCCATTGCCTTCTCCGCTGAACAGGTTAGGATGGGTAAATGCTGTAAATTGGTGTGGGATTACTTATAAATCATGAAGACAAAAAAATACCTGCATATCAAAACCTAGATCAAGACACTTCAATCACTAAGACAGAAGAGAGGAGAACGAATTAGTGAACAAATAGAAAAAAGAAGTGGGGAAAGAGAGCAAATCTTAAAATCTAAAGAGAGGGAAAACTAGGAGTCAGAGAAAAGGAAAAAAGTAACTGTTTCAGGCAAGGCCGATTCTTGTTCTTACCAGTACTCAGTAGCTGTTCAAAAACAAAAGCCCCATTCCATATCCCACTCAACCCCAAGAAGACACAAGAGAATATTCCTTCCCCAGGGTGAGGGAAGACTCCTTCATGGGGACAGACTCCCTCACCCTTGACCATGGGTACAAATACATTAAAACAATTTATTTACCCACAATTTTAAAAGAAGGATTCTGAATATAGGTACCTGTTGTTGAAGCTGAAGTATCTCCCTTTTGTTTTTGAGGTTGTGAGGCAGGCTGTTTTGATTCTTTCATTACCTCTGATACACTAGAGATTTTCAGTGGACCAGACTGAATCTTGGAAACGAAAAACATTTAAGGTTTCAGACATAATAGTGTTTTTTAAAAAGGCAGCATACAGTAACTTGTATTATTTAAAAAGTCAAGTTTTTCAAGCTTTTAACATGGGAGTTATCAATAATTCACAATAATGTATTTTATTAACCACAGTAAAAGAACCCATCATACTAGGAAAATGCAGTCCAAAAGTAGTCCATATTTTAATAATAACAAAAACTACTCCTAGGGTAACTAATGTACTTGATATATGACCTTCCCTTTAAATACCATTACTTTTATGTGTACAACACTGAGAAGGCTATTTCCATTCACTTTCTAAATCCAATTATGGTGTCTTCTAAATACATTCAGTTAGAAACAAACATTTTTTTTTAAAAGCTCTGAGTAAAAATAAAAATTCGTTTTCCTTTCTTTAATCTCCAAGATTCATGCACCTGCACTTCCAAGATATATGATGCAATTGTAATGCCTGCTTTCCTCTTTCTTAATAACCACATGCTTTAAGTTTAAAGCACCATTCATGAACAGGATTGTCAAATGATATGCCAGAGAAAACTACTGAGTAACAGAAATATTTTCATTTACTGTCTATGTGGTCTCTCTTTTTGCAAGAACTTGGCGTTGGGACTTGGATATCCTAAGATGACTACTCAACCATAATAGAAATGGTTCTGAATTTTGTCACTACCAGAAATCAGAAATATACCCATTTTCTTATTAAAATTTTATTATTTTTATCTCATGAAATGCATGCTCATTATAACAAGCAAAATAGTATCAAGATAAAGTATTGTTTTATTTAGCCTCTTCATTGCTCCTTCCAGCCTTCTCAGGGAGCCACTACTAATGCCCTGAAATCTATCCTTCCACCCATGAGCTCAGATATATACATATATGCAGTTTTTCATTTCATTAAACAATCTAAAATAGGTAATTCTATATTATACTAATTATCATATAACTTGCTTTTTTTCATTTAGCAACACATTAATATATTTTTTTCATTTAACAACAACTCATTTGCTTCCAGGTTAAGAAATTCTTTTTAGTTGAATAATATCCCAATTTAATTGTATATCCTAATGGAGTTTCAAATTCCGTAATCTGGGTCTCTTATTCCACTATTTATGGACATTCAAACTGTTTCTTGTTCTTTGTTAAGCATTCTTGTCCACAGACAACTGAAAAGCACTAGAGTATGATGTCTGCAGGGTAGTTTGCCCCAAGAAACACTGGGTCAGAGGGCTTGTATATTTTTAAGATATTATCACTTTCACATGAGATTCTAGCAACTCACACTCTCACAATGAACATGTATGTGTACAAATATGATCTATCTGTAGACTTAGTTGTTCTATTTCTCTAATTTCTATTCCTATATCAAAATCTTCTTGTTTATAACAGTAGGATTATAACAAAGTCAGTATCTGGAAAGGCAAGTGTCGTCTGACTCCCTAACCCAACACTTTCAAAATGTCCTTGACCAGCCTTGTACATTCCTTATTCTTCCATGTGAACTTTAAATCTTGTCTAATTCTTCACCCTCTGGAAAAATCAATTAGAAATTTTATTAGATCTGTGTGTGTATTTATGTAAACACACATACACATCATAAAAATATTACTTCTCTCACATACATATTTAAGAGATTTGAGAGAAACATATATTTTAAGAAAAATGACATTTCTATAGTACTATATTCTATCCAGGTACATAACATTTGTCACCATTTAGGGAAGTTATCGTCTACGTTCATCAAAAAGATTTCAGCAGGGGAAGGAGGGGGTGGAACAAACTGAGAGAGCAGTATTAAAACATATACATTACCATATGTAAAACAGAGAGCTAGTGGGAAGTTATATATAACACAGGGAGCTCAACCCAGCGCTCTGTGAGGACCTGGAGGTGTGGGATCGGGGTGGAGGGGTGGGAAGGAGGTTCAGGAGGGAGGGAGTATATGTATACTTAAGGCTAATTCACATTATTGTACAGCAGAAACCAACACAACATTGTAAAGCAATTATTCTCTGATTAAAAGAAACAAGAAAAAAACTAAATTCAGATACAGCACTTGTATCTATAATGAGACAATAAACTAACCATGTGAAAAACATTTTAGGATTATCTTCTCTCAGTATTTACTGACTATGCATAAATAACCATGTTGACACTAAAAGGGTTACCATCAAATGAAATGCATAGTTTCTAAAATCGACAAGTTTGTAACAGTGCACAACAACTGAGAGTACTCAATAAATGGGACAAAATAAAAATAAAAACACTGCTACTGGAATTCAGAGGTGACAGAAAACTGACTTTGGTCTGTGTAGTGAAGAAAGCCGGTCTTGAAGAAAACAATAGAAGACAAAAGAAAGGAAGTCATTCTGGGTAGAAGACGACCATGGGAAGAGGTATACAAATAGAAAGGATCTCTGTTTAGTCTTCTGCTTTACCAAGGACCTTGGAACAATGCCTGGTACATAATAATCACTTGACTGACATTTGAGTAAATGAATGAATGAAAAGTACAGGCATATCCATAAGGTAAACAAGTATGAGAGCACAGATTTATGTGCAGGACCATACAGAGATACGGACAGAAGTGTAAGCAAGAGCCACACTGCCAAGGGTACTGAGTGTCAACCAAAGAACCAGCAAAAACCATAAACCACAGAAATAAAGGAACCAATCGTCAGCTCCCAGGCTAACATTTAACCACTCTTGGTTTCACTTTCCTTATTCATACCATGAGACAATCTCAAAGCCTTACTTGCTTTTATATTCTGTCTTTAAAACAATAGGAATCAAAGTCCCTGATTAAGTGATACAGTGAAAATATCATGAAAACATCACAACACTTATTCTAGAAGATTCTCTAAAACTGATAAAGGGATAGCCTAGATGATGTTAAGAGTGACTGGGGGGCGGAGCCTGGAGGTGGGAAAGAAACGCTGTGTGTAGGGAGGAACAGCACTGCTGACCTGCTGAGCACTTCCACCTGTCAGCTCTGCATGTCTGCATTACACCACCTCACAATTTGCAGTCTTTTTTAAATTTCTTATTTTTTAATAACTTTATTTATTTTTAGTTGTACTGGGTCTTCATTGCTGCATGGGCTTTTCTCTAGCTGCGGTGAGCAGGGGCTACTCTTTGCTGCAGTGTGTGGGCTTCTCATTGTGGCAGTTTCTCTTATTGCGGCACGTGAGCTCAACAGTTGTGGCTCCTGGGCTCTAGAGCACAGGCTCAATAGTCGTGGCACATGAGCTGAGTAGCTCCACAGCATGTGAGATCTTCCCAGATCAGGGATCAAACCTGTGTCTCCTGCATTGGCAGGCGGATTCTTTACCACTGAGCCATCAGAGAAGCCTTTGCACTCTTTTATTTTTTTGCACTCTTCTTAATTTGCTTTTTTAAAAATATATTAATGATTGTACCATGCTATCAGGTAGCTAGGTTAGAATTCTTGGATTCACCTTCACAATTGCCCATATTTTGCTTGCTATCCTCTCTTGTTTAACCTCTAATATTTATTCTTTTTCTTGACACCATTCTTACCCTATTTCTGACCTTTATCAGCAGGTTAGCAAAAGTGGAGCAAGAAGAGGTCAAGGCTATTGAGAATGACACTTGGAAGTCATGTCCAGGGAGAAAAGACTACTACTCTGAACTGTGTAGCCTGACTCTATGCTCCTGGATGCTTCCAGCTATTTCTCCCAGGTCATGTTAGCTCAAAACAGACTCAGGACTTTAGAATGAAGCCACAGGATTCTGCTCCTACTGAAGCTGCAACTCTATCTTCCTGAGCCAGCATAAACACTTTAAAGTTCACAGGGATGAATAAACCATGTAGAAAACTAAGAACATTTTGTATCATTTGGGGTAGGGGCAGGAGAAGTCAAAGGACACCTGCTTTTCCACATAGTAACTGTATCACAGGTCTGGTCTCGAGACCTTGCTACATACTGGAGAAAAGACCTCTACCCAGTTTCTAACAAAGAACTGGTCAGCCATGTTCAACCTCACAGACTAAGGAAATACTCAACACCAAATCAGCAAAATTCATGCTCTCTTTCATCAATCTTTTTTTCAAGCACCTGTTTGAAAGAAGGAATACGTCCAATGTTAAAAAAAAAAAAAAAATTGTAAGCCTCATGGAGAAAAGAAAGATGAAACTGAAGAAAATGCACAAAGTTCCAGGAATACTGGAAGATACTCCCATCACTGAATCAGTATGTAGCTGAAATTTCTGTGACTGCTTTGTGATCTAAAAGGAGCCATGACTAACTATAACATGGGGATCCTGGTGTCATGGCCATTCTTCGTTTACGCTTTTACCGTTCTAAGAGTCTGAGAGCTGCAGTGCTGGAGGCTGACACGGAACCCCTGGGTCTGCAGGGCAGCCAGGGTTACGTCTGCCCAAGCTGCCCTTCCATTTAACCTATGGGCCACATAATTATTTTCTATGTGATGTGGACTAAATGAGGGCACTTACGGGACTCCAAAGGGATAAAAATCCTGCTCTACAAAACATTAATTCAAGTTAAAGAAAAATGACAAACAATGCTGGCAAAACATTTTCAAGATGAAAACAACCTGCTTTTCAAAGTATTCCACAGGATAAACTGAAACTGTTTAAAACTCTCACCGGTTTCTTTGGCAATGGAACAGTGTAAGGTGGGGAACCAAGGACCATCTCAAAGAGTTTATCTGAGTAAGGTATGGTTTTCTCTACATTCTTCCGGAAATGGGAATCCCATTTGGCATACAGGATGGTGCCACCAATACCGCCGCCAACAAACAAAATGCCAGCTCCAGCAATTTTGCTAGCAGACAACCTAAGTGAAAGAAACAGGAAACACAGGTTTTTTTTTTTTTGACTCTCCTAAATCTTCTTTCCTAGACCAGCCTAAGTCTCAAAGACCTTTAAGCTCCACTTCTCTGCCACTGATTCAGATCACAGCAGCCCAGTGTATCTCCACACGCTGCACATCACCTTCCTCTGGTTTGTTGTTTAACATGTCCAAAATAAAAAATAACATTTATGGATAACTTTTCCTTAATACAGTAATATCTAGGATAGGAAGAATGAAGCAACTGGCCCTTTCATACTTAAAACTTAGCATGTTCACACTCATGAGGCTTCCTTTGAACCCCAAAAACAAGTATCACTAATTTTCAAAGCTCCTCTCCCTTAATTAAGCATTTCTGTAAATACAATGAAATAAATATTAAGAAGAGCTAACAAATACTTTTTAAGTTCCAGTGTGCTGAGTTCTAGATATAAATCTATTTGTCATATAATGGAAGCCAGCACAGGGGGAGGGGGATGTCTATCTTGGATGACATCCAACCACCAGAGCCAAAAAGAGCACCATTAACAAATTTTCACCTACAAATACATATGCTCCCAAGGTATTATGAGAAAACTCCAGTGTTTCTACCCTTTAAAAATCAAGATTTTAAGCAGATATTCCCATATTCAAGGAATGAATACACACACACACACTTCAGCACACAGTTAAAAGTCTGTTTACAGGGAGATGTGCTACATACCGAGAACTGCCTGAAGTGGAGTATCTGCGGCATGGTCGCAAGGGACGGAGGACAAATTTCCCACACAGACAACTCTAGAGGGGAAGGAGAAAACATTACAACCAATAGTACAGGAACCTAGAAGGCTTTCAGGGTCGGGAAGTAAATCCTTTTACTACAAATATAAATGTCTTTCTTAAAATTTTACTTTCATAAACCAACTTACCATGAAACATATTTACAGATCCTTAAAACCAGTGATATTTCCTGTATCCCAAGACTCATATAAAATTTACTTTTAAGATTTCAAAAAAAGGGGCTATTTTCAAGATTTCAAAAAAAGAGACTATATGAAACCACTCTCCCCTCCTCCCCCACTGACTGCACCATGCAGTTTGTGGGATCTTAGTTTCCCGACCAAGGACTGAATCTGGGCTCCTGGCAGTAGAAGCATGGAGTCCTAACCACTGGACCATCAGGGAATTCTCCAGACCACTTTTTTTTTTTTTTTAATTGAAGTATATAGTTGATGTGGGCTTCCCTGGTGGTTCAGTGGTAAAGAATTCGTCAATCAATACAGGAGACACAGGTTCAGTTCCTGGGAGAAGGAAACGGCAACCTACTCCAGTATTCTTGTCTGGGAAATCCCATGGACAGAGGAGACTGATAGGCTGCAGTCCATGGGGTAGCAAAAGAATCAGACACAGCTTAGTGACTAAATAACAACAACAACAACATAGTTGATGTACAATATTATCTTTCTGGTTTACAAAACAGTGTTCACAAATTTTTAAAGGTTATATTTCATTCATAGTTATTATAAAATATTGGCTATATTCCCTGTGTTGTACAATATCCCCTTGTAGCTTATTATTTTACACACAGAAGTTTACACCTCTTATTATTTTACACACAGAAGTTTACACCTCTTAGTCCCCTACCCTTACCTTACCTCTCCTGGTTCTCTCTCCACTGGTAACCCACTAGTCTGCTCTCTTTATCTGTGAGTCTGCTTCTTTTTATTGTAAGTAAGTGAGTGTTAGTCGCTCAGTCGTACCTGACTCTTTGCGACCCCATGGACTGCAGCCCACCAGGCTCCTCTGTCCATGAGATTTTCCAGGCGAGGATACTGGAGTGGGTTGCCATTTCCTTCTCCAGGGGATCTTCCCAACCCAGGGATCGAACCTAGGCCTCCTGCACTGCAGGCAGATTCTTTACCAACTGAGCTACAAGGGAAGCTGTAGCTTTTTTCTGGAGAGAAAAGGAGGATGCAATTGAGAAGGTTCACACAGGGCTTCTAAGAGTAATGCTGCAACTTTTAAAAACTTGTACACAAGTGTCCTGTTGTTCATGTAAGTGATATCATATAGTACTTGTCTTTGACTTATTTCACTTAGCACACTGATTATAAAATAATCCTTGCATGATTTTACTCTGATGGTTTCATTTTTTTACGTTTAAATCTTTGAATCCAGTGTAAAGTATATGGTATGGATTAACTATTTTTTCCTAAATGTCTATTCAGTTGTCCCTAAATCACAAACTGAATAATACATTTCTTCCAACAATTTGAAATGCCACCCTAAAAAATACTCAATTTCTTGATGCATTTAGATTTCCTAATTTGTTCCACTGATCCACCCTATTCACACACTTCTATTCATAGACAAATAACACAATGTTTTAACGACTGCATCTTACAATTAGGTTTTAACCTGGTAGAGCTAGTCCTCTCTTCTAGTACTTTTTTTTTTTCAGAATTTTTCTGGATTTTCTTGCTTTTGTTGTTGTTTTGAAAGCCGAGCTTTCAATTAAACAACTATAACAGCTGTAATATGCACCCTGATTTAAGAAGAGATTAAATGTGGGGAAAAAATTACCTTTTATGACCAAAAAACAGTAGCAGTAAGTTTCATACCTCTATACAAAAAAAAAAACCTGACTGTATCTTGACTCAAATTAATGGGTTTTTTAAATCTGAAACAGTGGCTCCTGATTTTAAAAATTGGCTACCTGCATAGTCTGTAATAAATTTTATTCCAAATAGAGCTTTAAAAGTCAGGAAATTGAAGCTTTTTACAGTTTTATCATATAAGTATGAATCCCTAGATACAAAGTTTAATCTTGCCTATTAAATATATATATACCTGTATCTTCTAAGTCTCTTAATCCTCAAGTCTTTTACTCTATAGATGTTTCCTCCAATAATTATTCTGTTGGAAGAATCTGCTTGTTTGATCTGCAGAATTTTCCACAGACTGGATTCTGTTCAAGGTGCAACTTAAAACATGCCAGTCCTCTGTATTTCCTGCAACCTGGAGCAGAAACCAGACACTTGACCAGACTCAGGTTTACTCTCTTTGGCAAGACTTTACATGGTAGTGTCTTCTTTCACTATGGAGGCACACAATGCCTGCCTGTCTCTCTTTTTGTAATGTTATCAACTGCTGATTTACAATGTCTAGATCCATTCATTTATTGGAAGTTGCCAAAAGTGGACTCTGATTCTATTTTTCATTTATAATTTGATATATTCATTAAAGAGATGCTTACCCTCATCTACAATTTAGCTACTCAGCAGTAGAGTTTAAAGAGGAAAAGAAGAATAAATGGTTTATTCTTTTTATCCTTTTATCCAGTTATCCTCTCATGAGGAACAATTACAGGGTTTTTTGATTTTCATTTATTGTTGACAGACTGTATTTTCCAAAACTTGCCCCATTTCACATGCTTTTCTAGAACCTTGCCACCTCCCCAGAACCCTGCAAGCTTATACTATCCCAAGAACCTCCTAATGTAACCTCCTCAGAAATGAAAGGTAAATACTTACTTATATATTATTTCCTTGTATGTATATATGCATGCGTGTGTGCTAAGTCACTTCAGTCGTGTCTGACTCTTTTGAGTCCACGGACTATAGCTGGCCAGGCTTCTCTGTTCATGGGATTTTCTAGTCAAGAATACTGGAGTGGATGGCCATGCCCTCCTCCAGGGGATCTTCCCAACCCAGGGATCCAACCCACATCTCTTAGCATTTCCTGCACTGGCAGACAGGCTCTACCACCAGCGCCACCTGGGAACCATATGTATATATAATACAATGTAATTTTTATCTGTATAATAAAAAATATAATTTACTGTGAAAGAACAAATAATGTTATGGTTAATTAATACCACTAGGTTTGGGGTGATCTGTTATACAGCTATAACCAACCATATGCTTGCACCTGGAAATGGGGTGCTACTATAAAACATGAAACACATGGTAATGACTTTGGGATGGGACTGGGGGGTGGAACTGAATGTTGGAAGGGCCTTGAGGAGACTGTTAGCAGAAGCCTAATGATCTTCACGGAAGCTGTTTTGGTGAGGGCTTAAGAAAAGCATGAAAAATATTTTGGGAATCTGGAGGAGAAAGGAATCTTTGTATGTAGTGGTAGACGTTCATCAAAACTCTCACGATGGTAAGATGTGGAAAACAGAAAAGTAGGCATCACTGTACATAATGAAAGGGGCTTCCCAGGTGGCACTAGTGGTAAAGAATCCACCTGCCAATCCAAGAGGTGCTGGAGACACGAGTTTGATCCCTGGGTTGGGAAGATCCCCTGGAGGAGGGCATGGCAACCCACTCCAGTATTCTTGCCTAGAGAATTCCATGAACAGAGGAGCCTGGCAGGCTACAGTTCATGGAGTTGCAAAGAGTCGGACATGACTGAAGCGACTTAGTACACACTATCTAATGAACTGATGGATTTAGCTAGACAGAGTATCAAGCAGAATGTTCACAAGTGCCAAATGGTTCCTTTCAGCAGAGTATAATAAGGATAGAGTCAAGCTTCTAAAACCGTAAGCCAAAAAAACTGTTTAGCTTGCAAGCAAAATTTGAAGGAAATATAAAGGACCCAGTATTTGGTGGGTTAAAAAATGAGACTGTTTCTCATTCTCAGCCTCTCCAGTTAGCAAAGATCCTTTAAGACCTCAGAAGGATCTCAGGAGGTGCTCCTCATAGAACTTTTTACACTGAGAATAGGCTCACTAAGGACAACATTAAGAGTATGCAACCCATATTCCTTTCATTAAACAACAGGACTGCTGAGAATCTTAGGGGTTTTAGACCACAGCAGCCTCACAGGAAGCCTAAAATGGAGAATAGCTTATCTTGGTCCGATTTATGGGTGTGGCTTTTGTCTAATGGAGAAAACCCCAGAAAGACCCACAAGAAACCCACAAAGTCATTAAGATGAAAAACAGGCCAGCCTGGATTAAAGGGGAAAGAGTACAAAATGAATTGAAGTTTCTGGACTCCAGAACGTCTGCAGACAGACATCAGCCTGAGAAAACGTAGCTGCCAACAGGCTACGTTTCTAGAATAGGAAGGATAATTTAAGGAGTGAAACCTGAAGCCCAGAGGGTAGAACCAAGTTAAGGAGAAACATTCCCAAGCAGAAGGACTAAGTCCTAATTAGGCAAGCAGCAACTCATGCCAGACAGACCTGACATTTGTTATGAACAGTGACTGCTGTGTCTTTCTTTTCTGCCTTTTGGGATGGGAGTGTCACACTTTATTGTACATAGGACACATGGGGAACAGATAACTTGTCTCTTTAGTTCACAGGTCTTTAGACTGAAAGGAAAAGCACTTAAGAAACTGCACCCAAGTGCAAGGTGTTTTGTGTGCAAAGGTAACTGATTTGATGACAAGACCCTGGTCTGTTAGTCTAAGTCTGATGCTGTGACGGGATGAGGTTCTGGAGGGTTCTAAGGAAGACTGTGAACACATCTGCATATGGGAGGGATGCGCGCTGCTGTGGCTACAGACAGACCATGTGACTACAGTAATACTTCCTGTGATGTTTCTTCCAGCAACTCGCTATCTTCCATCAAACTGACATCTATGCACCACTCCCTGGAACCAGGACAGGCCTAAGTTATCAATTTACTAATAAGGGCAGTGAAAGTGATACTCTGTGACATGTGGGACCAGGACATAAAGGGAACACAGTTTCTGCCTGGCTCTGCCTCTCATCACACTTGCTCTTGGAACCCAGCCACCAAACAGTGAGGAAGCCCAGACATGTAAAACCCCACATGCAGGTGTTCCAGCCAACAGCGCCAGCAGAGGTCTCAGCTGCCACCAGTATCAACTGCCAGACATGGGACTGAGGAAGCCTTTGAGATGACTCTAGCCCTAGCCACTGCCTGACTACAGCCTCACAAGGGATGCTGACCAAACTGGCCACCTGAGACCAGGAAACCCCCAGAACTGAGTGAGGCAATAATCTTTTACCCCAAGCTCAAGGTGCCTTATGTAGTTACCACAAACTAAAACAGGATCTTTATCAACTCATAGATTTAAATACTTTTGATGTATTTAAACCAGCTGCAATTATTATCTGTTTGAAAACTCAAATTGTCCCAACTTTGGTCAATGGATACTACTTCAAGTTTATTATGTGTTATATTTCTTTAATATTACATACACACACACATCTATTTATCTATCTTTAGATATCTACCTGGAGGGCTTCCCAGGTGGTGCTAGTAATAAAGAACCTGCCTACCAATGCAGAAGGGCTTCCCTTGTAGCTCAGTTGGTAAAGAATCTGCCTGCAGCACAAGAGACCCAGGTTCGATCCCTGGGTCAGGAAAATCCCCTGGAGAAGGAAATAGAAACCCACTCCAGTATTCTTGCCTGGAGGATCCCACGGACAGAGGAGACTGGCAGGCTACAGTCCATGGGGTCGCAAGAGTCAGACATGACTTAGTGACTAAACCACCACCAATGCAGGAGATGTAAGGGACGTGGGTTGGATCCCTGGGTCAGAAAGATCCCCTGGAGGAGGGTACAACAACCCACTCCAGTATTCTTGCCTGGAGAATCCCATAGACAGAGTAGCCTGGTAGGCTACAGTCCATAAGGTCGCAAAGAGTTGGACATGATTGAGCATGCATGCACACACTTCATATATCAGGTCATTTCCAACTACCTGGTGCTTTTTCTCTGCATGGTAAATTTCACTTATAAAAGTCACCATTTAAAGTGCACATGTCAGTGCCATTTAGTACATGCACAATGCTATACAACCATCACCACTATTTAGTTCCAGAACAGTTTCATCACTCCAAAAATAAATTCCTGTACCATCAGGTCTCCCCACATTCCCTTCTCCCTAGCTCCTGGCAGCAATTATCTACCTTGGCTCTACAGAGCCTGTTCTGAACTTTTCCTATAAATGGAATAATGCAATACGTTGCTTTCTGTGGCTTGTTTTTAAGGTCCTTCTATGTTGTCACACGTATCATGTATGTAACTCATACTTGATTCCTTTTTGTGAAATTAGTATGAAACTAGTTCATTCAGTTTGAACTGCCAAACCCTAGTTCAAACTGAATGAACTAGTTTGTTGTATAGATATACCATATTTTGTTTATCTAGACATCAGCTGAACATCTGAATTGTCTCTATCTTTTGCTATCAACATTCACCTACAAGTTTTTGTTTGAATACCTGTTTTCAGTTCTTTGGGGGGGAACTGCAGGGTCATAAGGTTAATTCTGTGTTTAACTCTGCAACATTTTACATTCCCACAATGAAGTATGAGGGTTCCAATTTCTCCACATCCTCACTTGTTATTTTCTGTTTTTATCAGAACCATCCTGTTGGCTACAAAGTGGCTATTTCACTGTGATTTTGATTTACATTTCCTTAATGTCAAAGGATTTTGAGCTCTTTTCTAGTGCTTGTTGGCCATTTATACACCTTCCCTGGATAAATGTCTAGTTAAGTCCTTAGCCCATATTTTATTTGGGTTGTCTTCTTATTCCTAAGTTGTAGGAGATCTTTACATATTACAGATACTAGAACTTCATCAGTTATATGATTTGAAAATAGTCCCTCCTATTCTTTTCATTCTTGTGTCATTTGATGCAAAAATTTTTTTAATTTTGTGAAATCAAATTTATCTTATGTCTTTTGGTGTCCTGTGTTAAGAAACCACTGCCAAATCCAAGGTCTACCTCCAAAACTCTTTCTTAAGCACCAGACTAAACTCTCTGTTTATTCATACAAACTAAATATCCTAACTTTAACACAAAAGATACTGGACACCTCTTAATTCTGGAATACCTTTTAATAATAATAAACAACAATACAGAAGAGACATTACTGTTTCAAAACAATTTGTCTTGACATATAACTTTGTAATAAATGTTGTTAAGGTTAGTGCTGCCTCCAACCTATAAAAATGTGATTTTAGCAAACAAAACAAACAAAAGGAGAGATAAAACACACAATTTCCATTTGATGGTTGTACATCATTAGATTTAATTTCTAGGCCAAGATATTGTTCTTTTTAAAGTGCAGTTTAAGGTTCAGGCATGCGTTCTGGCTCATAGTGATTGAAAGTACTTTAAATTAGTGGGAAAGTAGCATGCTTGCATCACATAGAGTGAGAGTGGTATTCAGTTACCTCTGTTGCGCCAGTTTGTGTTGCAGTTTACCGATTCAATATAGCCCTGCATTTAAAATTCCTTTTTAAGATTTGTGAATTTTATTTTTATTAAGAGTATAGATATAAAGTACTGTAGTTTACAGCTAGGCCTTGAAATAATCTTTTTAGGATCTGTTAGGAATAAGGTTGGTATTGTATTGTATGTAACCTGCACAATGTGGAAAGCTGATAAACCTGTGCAAAATCTTTAAAAACAAAACAAAACACAATTTCCATGTGATGTTTTGGTACAAACCACTAATTCCTTAGCCCTACCAAACTAAAGTGAACACAGAAAAAGAAACCACAATCCTGGAAACAGAGACTGTAATACAAGGCCCCTCATATAAACCCTATCTAGAGGTTGCAGGTTTCCTTTCTAGACTAGGGGGTAGTTGTAACTGATATTTTTGAATTCTGTCAGAAGAATTCCTCCCACACAAACAAAAGACATCCAGACATTAACGGTCAGTTCTACATTTGAAATACAGATTAATATGCAACAACTTTTTCTATAGTTAACTAAAAATATTTTATAGGAATCATGCATTAAGGTTAAAAATCTATCACACACAAAAATACAGTAAATTTGACATGAAAGCAGTATTATTTCTCAGTAAATTCATATTCTAGATCTAGGAGAAAAAGGGCTCTTTAATTATGATAAAGAAATGGCAGATATTCATCAGCATGGCAAAAGCAGGAAGGTGACATTTCCCTAGTTTTCTCTGCATCTATGTGTGGATATATATTACTTATATATTCTCAATCTGTGTTCTAAGTCATGACATAAAATGTATTTCAAAATGGTTTGAAAGCAACTCATCTAGAGAAATAAAAATAAAGAATAAAAAAAAGATTCTAATATCCATAGAAGTAAACAGGCTGCATCATATATTAAACTACTTTCTACCAGGTACATCTTGCTACCTACATCTATTACTGAGCAACAGTATTTTATTATCCTAGTGAAAAGAAAGAATTCTAAAAGATGATAGCTAAAAATATTCACAAGACAAGTTCAGTCTTAAACTAGCCCTGCTATCAAACTTGGTCTTAGTTAAACAAATTAGCTTAGTCAATCCTCAAGAATAATGATGTCTCCTTCTCTTTTAAGATCAATGCATATGCAGTGACTACTCCCAAATTTATAGTCTGGGAGAGGGTCAGGCTAGACTGAAAGCCCAGGTCCTCCAAACCCTGGATCCACCTCAAAAACGGTTGGGCCTGGCCATGCAGTCCTGGGACTAAGAGAAGATGGATGGTGTCAGGTCTGGCAAGTGAGGAAGAATCAGAGCTCTGAAGCTCATTTCTGGGAAAGAAAGAGCAATTCATTCCTGCTGAATACCCACATGGATGACTAAGTCCAGACACTGAGAATCAATTAGATGTCAGCTGAGGTGGTTAATTTTATATGTCAAAATAGGTGTTTTTGGACGAGATCAACATTTAAATCAGTGAACTACAAGTAAAGTGGGTTGCCTTCCACAATGTGGGTGGGCCTCATCCAACCAACTGAAGGCCTCAATAGAACAAAAAGACCAGCCTGCCCAAGCAAGAGGCAATTCTCTAGCAGAATGCCTTCAACCAAAACTGCACCATCAGCTCTCCTGGGTCTCTAGCTTGCCAGCCTTCAGAATGAAAATGTACCATCTCTTCTGAGTATGTGCATATCAAGCCTGCCAGCCTCCATTACAGATATTGGACTTGACCGTCTCCACAACTGCATGGGTCAATTCTTTATAATAAGTCTATCTATATACGCATCCTATTGTTTCTATTTCTCTTTGTGTGTTAGTCACTCAGTTGTGTCTGACTCTCTGCAACCCCATGGGCTATAGCCCACCATCATCCTCTGTCCATGGAATTTTCCAGGCAAGAATACTGGACTGGGTTGCCATTCCCTTCTCCAGTGGATCTTCCCAACAAGTATTGGACCCAGGTCTCCGGCACTGCAGGCAGATTCTTTACCACCTGAGCCAAGTTTCTCTAGAGAAGTTCTAAAACCTATGGAGGTTTAAGGGAGGTCACATCTTCTCATGGAAATTAAGAAAAATTCACAGAACACATTAATCTTTCATTCAAACATGTCACACTTGTGACATGTTTATTTACTGAGCATCTATTAGGAGCTAGGGACTATTATGAGTACTGATGTAAATACAGTCCCTTTGAGGAGCTTCCATTTTAATGTGGTAAACACATAATAAATACACAGCATGTCAGGTGGTGTAAGAGCTACAAAGTAAAACCAAGGAGGGTAAGGGTAGGTTCCAGAGGGATGCAAAGGAGAGAGCGAGCAGACGTGTCTTAGATAGGGAAGGCCTCTCTGAAAGAAAAGTGATATCTAAGAAAACATCTGAATGAAGGGAGTGAGCTAAGCAAAGATGTGTGGGAGGACTTCAGGGCAAATAGCAACTGAAAAGGCAATCAGAAGAACAGAATGAAGCAGAGTGAAAAAAAATAAGATATGCAAAGAGCCAGATCACAAAGAGCCCTGTGGATGTGGTAAAGAGTTTAGATTTTATTCTGATATGATGGGATGTCACTGGAGGGCATGGCATGGTCCAGTCTGTGTGCTTTTTTAAAGGCCTTTGTTAACAACGAGGTAAAGAACTGACCCTAGGGTAGACAGAGGAGACAGATCAGTGACAACCATGCTGTAACCTTTGGGCAGAATAATGAGGAGTGGGCCTGAAAGCAGGGCCCCAAAGGTACACCTCAACAGTTTTGCCCTGAAAGGTTGCTCTGCTTCGTGCATCCTCCCAGGCCCACTTGGGCACTTTGGTAGCCCAGATTCTAAGATGGCTCCCACGATCTCTGTCCCCAGTGGTTAAGCCCATGATCAGAGTTGTACAGGCAAAAGGGATTTTACAGATGTAATGAGGTTTCTAATCAGTTGACCTGATTTATCAAAAGGGATTTATCCAGGTGGGTTTGCCCTAATCACATAAGCCTTTTAAACCTAGGTCTGGAAATCAGAAACAGGGAAGAGATATTAAAGTCTGAGAGACAAGCTCCTGGTAACCTGCAACAAAGTAAACATCTTTGCTATAAACTGCTTCTAAGAATCTTGTGGCAAAGAATTTCAGGCAGCCCCCAGGTAGGTGAGGTGAGGGCTAGCAAGAAAACAGGGACTTCAGCCCTACAGCTGCAAGGGACTGAATTCTGCTAACAAACGGAAGGAGCTTAGAAGAGGACCCTGAGCTCCAAATGCGAATCACAGCAGGGACACACTCTGACTGCACCCCTGTATGAGAGCAAGCAGATAACCCTAACCATTCACCTCTAGAAACAGTAAGGTAATAAATGGGTGTTGTTTTAAGCTGCTCCATCTGTGGTACCTGCTATGTACACACAGCAATAGGAAACTAATACACACTCCACTTTACTATGGAAGAGCCTGCTTCTTTTACCCTGGAAACGAAAGGGGAGATGGAAGATAAGCAAACGTGGGGAAAAAAAAAAAAAAATCTGACTTTTCTAACTGACTGTGTCCAGGGACTTTGCTCAATGGCTTGAGTCACAGAACCTGTTTGGTAAATTCCACATTTTGCCAAAATACCAATTCTCTTTCAATTGTGAGCAATGGAAGCAGGTTTACTACTTTAAATTTCAGTAAATTACTTTAATGTGTGTGTTTAGTCGTTCAGTCCTGTCCGACTCTTTGTGACCCCATGGACTGTAGCCTTCCAGGCTTCTCTGTCCATGAGATTCTGCAGGCAAGACTACTGGGGTGGATTGCCATGTCCTTCTCCAAAATTACTGTGATAATTATGCAGAAATACAAGTAACTCCTTGGACGTCTGCCAAAGTTGTCCCAGCACCTAGAGACCGAGATCCTCAGGCTAATCTCAGAAACGAGCACAAGGTCAGGCGCTTAACCTTCCTCGAGTTCTAGAAGCTCGAGCTCTTACTGTTTTTATTCAAAGTAAGAATAACTCAAGAGGCGTGCTCAGTTATGAAAAGAAAGGCAGTCCTTCCTGGATAATTACAACCTTGACCCCTAAAACGCGGTCTCCAGCAGTCCAGGCACCTTAAAGTGCAACCAGCCAAGGATATGCGTGTCCCGCTGGGAACTGTAGTTTTCCCCCCGTCGACCTTCAACCACTGGATCCGCGAAACCTCTCACGCGCCCAACCGGCGACCCGGGCGGCAGCAGCCTCGATTGGTCCTAGACTGAGGCAGCGAGGGGCTGATTGGATGGCACGTCCCCAAAGCCGTGCCTCCCGTCCTACGCCCGCCTCCCCGCCACCTTCTCTCCTCCACGCCCCATCCCGTTTCAGCAATAACCCTCCAGTCATTCCCGTCCACCGAACTCCCGAATTAACTGCCTCACGGGCCCACCCAGGACTCTCGCGATAAGGGCGGCCCGGAGACACGCCTCTGTCCTGGGGCCTAGGCAAAGCCAAGCCCTCCCTTATTTTCCGCTGGTTGCCGAGAGTCAGTTCACCATGCGCTGTCTCCCGGCGCCCCCGTCCTCACCTGGGCGGTGGAGGTCACGCCGGATAACTGACAGGCTCGCAGCATCTCTGCTGCGTTGACGCCGCTTCGGGTGTAAGAGTGAGCTAGGGCGGCGGCGCGTGTAGGGGAGACGGTGCGTCCGTGCGTGCCTGCGTCCGCGCCGCCTGTCCGCGCCGGGCGTACCGGAAGGGCAGCCAACGCCACTGCGCACGCGCAGCCCCGTCTCGCTCCTGTCCCGGCCATTCGAAGAGGGTGGGCCCTTTCCAGGCGGAAAGGGCGGTCTCTCCTTCCGGGTCGCGCTGAGGGGTAGCCTCTGTTACCCGAAGTGTAGGTTACCAGGTAAACGCGAGCGTTGGCAGTGGATATGAAACTCGGGCTTTGGTCGCCCAGGAACCGAGCAGGTGTGACTCGTCGATAATTAAAGCAAGAAACTATCTCAGCCATTTCTGTCGGCTGGATATTTCGTAGAAAGAAATGGATTTGCCAAAAGACCATTGCCACACTTGGTCTCCGTTTGCGCGTTCCTTTCGTTTCACAGCCCTTCAGGGAGTCATCCTGCTTAAGGGAGGTTCAGTTCAGTTCACTTCAGTTGCTCAGTCGTGTCCAGTTTTTTGCAACCCCATGGACTGCAACACAACAGGATTCCCTGTTCTTCACCAAGTCCGGGAGTTCGCTCAAACTCAAGTCCCTTGAGTCGGTGATGCTATCCAACCATCTGATACTCTGTCGTCCCCTTCTCCTTCTGCCCTCAAGCTTTCCTGGCATCAAGATCTTTTCAGATGAGTCACCTCTTCGCATCAAGTGACCAAAGTACTGGAGTTTCAGCTTTAACATCAGTCCTACCAATGAACACCCAGGACTGATCTCCTTAAAGATGGACTGGTTGGATCTCCCTGAAGTCCAAGGGACTCTCAAGAGTCTTCCCCAACACCACAGTTCAAAAGCATCAATTCTTCGGGGATCAGCTTTCGTTACAGTCCAACTCTCACATCCATACATGACTACTGGAAAAACCATAGCCTTGACTAGACAGACCTTTGTTGGCAAAGTAATGTCTGCTGTTTAATATGCTGTCTAGGTTGGTCATAACTTTCCTTCTAAGGAGTAAGCATCTTTTAATTTCATGGCTGCAGTCACCATATGCAGTCATTTTGGAGCCCCAAAAAATAAAAGTCAGCCACTGTTTCCACTGTTTACCCATCTATTTGCCATGAAGCGACGGGACGGCTGCCATGATCTTAGTTTTCTGAATGTTGAGCTTTAAGCCAACTTTTTCACTCTCCTCTTTCACTTTCTTCAAGAGGCTCTTTAGTTCTTCACTTTCTGCCATAAGGGTGGTGTCATCTGCATATCTGAGGTTATTGATATTTCTCCAACCAGTCTTGAGTCCAGCGTGTGCTTCTTCCAGCCCAGCATTTCTCATGATGTACTCTGCATATAGGTTAAATAAGCAGGGTGATATACATTTTTGACATACTCCTTTTCCTATTTGGAACCAGTCTTGCTCCATGTCCAGTTCTAACTCTTGCTTGCTGACCTGCATACAGGTTTCTCAAGAGGCAGGTCAGATGGTCTGCTATTCCCATCTCTTTCAGAATTTTCCACAGTTTATGGTGATCCACACAGTCAAAGGCTTTGGCATAGTCAATAAAGCAGAAATAGATGTTTTTCTGGAACTCTCTTGCTTTTTCGATGATCCAGTGGATGTTGGCAATTTGATCTCTGGTTCCTCTGCCTTTTCTAAAACCAGCTTGAACATCTGGAATTTCTCGGTTCATGTATTGCTGAAGCCCGGCTTGGAGAATTTTGAGCATTACATTACTAGCATGTGAGATGAGTGCAATTGTGCAGTAGTTTGAGCATTCTTTGGCATTGCTTTTCTTTGGGATTGGAATGAGAACTGACCTTTTCGTCTTTTGGCCACTGCTGAGTTTTCCAAATTTGCTGACATATTGAGTGCAGCACTTTCACAGCATCATCTTTTAGGATTTGAAATAGCTCAACGGGAATTCCATCACCTCCACTAGCTTTGTTCATAGTGATGCTTCCTAAGGCCCACTTGACTTCACATTCCAGGATGTCTGGCTCTAGGTGAGTGATCACACCCTCGTGATTATCTGGGTCGTGAAGATCTTTTCTCTACAGTTCTTCTGAGTATTCCTGCCACCGTTTCTTAATATCTTATGCTTCTGTTAGGTCCATACCATTTCTGTCATTTATTGTGCCCATCTTTGCATGAAATGTTCCCTTGGCATCTCTAATTTTCTTGAAGAGATCTCTAGTCTTTCCCATTCTATTGTTTTGCTCTATTTCTTTGCATTGATCACTGAGGAAGGCTTTCTTATCTCTCCTTGCTATTCTTTGAAACTCTGCATTCAAGTGGGTATATCTTTCCTTTTCTCCTTTGCCTTTCACTTCTCTTTTCTCAGCTATTTGTAAGGCCTCCTCAGACAACCATTTTGCCTTTTTGTATTTCTTTTTCTCGGGGATGGTCTTGATCACTGCCTCCTGTACAATGTCACAAACCTCTGTCCATAGTTCCTCAGGCACTCTGTCTATCAGATCTAATCCCTTGAATCTATTTGTAACTTCCACTGTATAATCGTAAGGGATCTGATTTATGTCATATCTGAATGGTCTAGTGATTTTCCCTACTTTCTTCAGTTTAAGTCTGAATTTGGCAATAAGGAGTTCATGATCTGAGCCACAGTCAGTTCCTGGTCTTCTTTTTGCTGACTGTATAGAGCTTCTCCATCTTTGGCTGCAAAGAATATAATCAATCTGATTTTGGTATTGACCATCTGGTGATGTCCATGCATAGAGTCTTCTCTTGTGTTTTTGGAAGAGGGTGTTTGCTATGACCAGTGTGTTCTCTTGGCAGAACTCTATTAGCTGTTGCCCTGCTCCATTCTGTACTCCAAGGCCAAATTTGCCTGTTACTCTGGGTAATTCTTGACTTCCTACTTTTGCATTCCAGAAAACTAACCAGTCTGATCACATGGACCACAGCCTTGTCTAACTCAATGAAACTATGAGCCATGATGTGTAGGACTACCCAAGCATACGGGTCATGGTGGAGAGTTCTGACAAAACATGGTCCACTGGAAAAGGGAATGCAAACCACTTCAGTATTCTTGCCTTGAGAACCCCATGAAAGTGAAAGTGAAGTCGCTGAGTCATGTCCGACTCTGCGACCCATGGACTGTAACCTATCAGGCTCCTCTGACCATGGGATTTTCCAGGCAGGAGTACTGGAATAGGTTGCCATTTCCTTCTCCAGGGGATCTTCCCCACCCAGGGATCTAACCCCGGTCTCCTGCATTGCAGGCAGATGCTTTACCATCTGAGCCACTTGATCTTAGCTGAGAACCCCATGAACAGTATGAAAATCAGTATGATTTCAAGTATGAAAAACAGTATGAAAATCATTTAACACGTTAAATATTAAGCAACATATTTAATACTATTAATAGTAATAATGATCTTACCATCACAGTATAGTGGAAACTAAACTTGTGTATCTGTTGCATTTGCAAAGGACTTTCAAGTCTTAATGCTACCAAATCCAATTTATAAAGTAGAGAAATAGATTTGAAAATTATCTAAAACCAGGTAATTTCTTATGTTTGTATAGGTTCATTGCTTTTCAGAGTACTTTTGTAGTTATATTACACTATTTCATACTGCTATCACTTAACAGCTTCCAGAGCAGATCCCATTTTTTAAATTAATTTTATTCTTGAACTGTCGTCACAACCCCTCCATCCCATCCCTGCCCACTACTGTCAATTTCTGTAGTTTCCTAACCTCTAGTTTAACCAAGTCCTTAATCCTCATCTTCCACGTGCAATGTAAGATTTTTTATTTTTGCTTTAAAATGGACTCTCCTAAAGTAACTTAGAAATGTAATTCGTTCCCTCGTTGAAAACTTTAGGCGACTCCCACTGCCAATTCAAAGATCCTTAAGAAATGTCTCAGAGTACTTTTCCAGCCTGTGTTCATGTTTTATGGCTCAAAGTGGTCACTGTAGGTCGGAGGTCAAGATAGCAACAATAGCAATTCAAGCTCATCAGCCTCTTGTCTACCCTAAAACCCAGAGAAACTGAAATATAACCAACTCAGTGGTTCTCAAAGTGTAGCCTGGGACTCCTGGTGAACCTGAAAGCGTTAAAGAGGGTCCATAAAATCAAAGCAACCTTCATAATTTTAGATATTTGCTGTTTTTTAACTCATTATTCATATTTGTAGCATTTTCCCAGACACTAGGTAACAGGTGATACCACAACAAATTGAATGCATAAGCAAATTGCAGAATCCAGTTTTCTATTAAACCAGACCTTGCAGAGACTTGAAAAGAGATTAAACAATGCCACTCTTCTCATTAATTTTCTTTTAATTTACTTTTTGTTTGTGTCAGGTCTTAGTTGTAACCAGGGTTTTTTAGTTGTGGCGTGTGGGATCCAGTTCCCTAACCAGGGATCGAACCCAGGCCCCCTGCCTTGGGAGCACAGAGTCTTAGCCATTGGATCACCAGGGAAGCCTTCATTAATTTTTAATTTTGAAATAATTTTTCCTAAAATATTTGTTAATATGTAACAGGCTTATAATTTTTTTCTGCACCACATCAGCATGTAGAATATCAGTTTCCCTACCAGGGATCTGGTATGCAGGTCAAGAAGCAACAGTTAGAACTAGACATGGAACAACAGACTGGTTCCAAATCGGGAAAGGAGTATGTCAAGGCTGTATGTTGTCACCCTTTTTATTTAACTTATATGCAGAGTATATCGTGAAAAACGCCGGACTGGATGATGCACAAACTGGAATCAAAATTGTCGGGAGAAATATCAATAACCTCAGATATGCAGATGCTGCTGCTGCTGCTGCTGCTGCTAAGTTGCTTCAGTAGTGTCGGACTCTGTGAGACCCCATAGATGACAGTCCATCAGGCTCCTCTGTCCCTGGGATTCTCCAGGCAAGTATACGGGGGTTTGTTGCCATTTCCTTCTCCAATGCATGCATGCATGCTAAGTCGCTTCAGTTGTATCTGACTCTGTGCGATCCCATGAAAACAGCCCACCAGGCTCCTCTGTCCATAGGATTCTCCAGGCAAGAATGCTGGAGTGGGTTGCCATTTTCTTCTCCAATATGCAGATGACACCACCCTTATGGCAGAAAGCGAAGAACTAAAGAGCCTCTTGATGAAAGTGAAAGAGGAGAGCGAAAAAGTTGGCTTAAAACTTAACATTCAGAAAACTAAGATCATGGCATTGGTCCCATCACTTCATGGCAAATAGATGGGGAAACAGTGACAGACTTTATTTTGGGGGGCTCCCAAATCACTGCAGATGGTGACTGCAGCCATGAAATTAAAAGACACTTGCTCCTTGGAAGAAAAGTTATGACCAACCTAGACAGCATATTAAAAAGCAGAGACATTACTTTGGTAGCAAAGGTCCATCTAGTTAAAGCTGTGGTTTTCCCAGTAGTCATGTATGGATGTGAGAGTTGGACTATAAAGAAAGCTGAGCACCAAAGAATTGATGCTTTCAAACTGTGCTGTTGGAGAAGACTCTTGAGAGCCCCTTAGACTACCAGGAGATCCAACCAGACCACCCTAAAGGAAATCAGTCTTGAATATTCAGTGGAAGGACTGATACTGAAGCTGAAACTCCAATACTTTGGCCACCTAATGTGAAGACCTGACTCATTTGAAAAGACTCTGATGCTGGGAAAGATTGAGGGCGGGAGGAAAGGGGACAACAGAGGATGAGATGGTTGGGTGGCATCACTGACTCAATGGACATGAAATTGAGTAAGCTCCAGTAGTTGGTGATGTACAGGGAAGCCTGACATGCTGCAGTCCATGGGGTCGCAGAGTCGGCCATGACTGAGCAACTGAACTGAACTGAACCAGGGATCTAACCTGTCTTCTGCAGTGGAAACAGATTCTTAACCACTGGACTGATGGGAAAATCCCTATAATTGTTTTGTAATAAAATAGTAAGACCAACGGGCAGAATACTTATCTCCCAACAGGTCTATGTTCTCCTAATCCCTGGAGCCTGTGAATATGTTACCTTACATGGCAAAAAAAGAATTTTGCAGGTGTGATTAAGCTAAGAATCTTCAGATGGGGATTGAGATAATTCTGAAATGTATGTATGGACCAAATGTCCACACAGGGGTCCTTAGGAATGAAAGAGGGAAGCAGGAGGGTGAGTCTGAAAAGGAAGTATGACAATGAAAGCAGAAGTCAGAGTGATGTCGCTTTAAGATGGAAGGAGGCAGTAAGCCTCTAAAACCTGGAAAAGGCAATGAAACAAATTTCTCTAGAACCTCTAGAAGAAACACAGCCCTGGATACCTTGATTTTAGCATTGTGAAACCCATGTTGGACTTCTGACCTACAGAACAGTAAGACAATAAACTTGTGTTGCTTTAATCCACCAAATTTGAGTTAACTTGTTATAACAGCATTAAGAAACTAGTAAAATAAATAGTTTCTGTTTTACTTTCCAATGTAATACATATTAATAGATATAATCCATATAATTATAAGCTCTTTGGGGTCCTCAATTTTTAAGCATGTGAAGAGGTTCTAAGACCGAAAAGTTTGAGAGCCACTGCTCTAAATAAACTCTGTGTGTCTCTCTCTTGGCTCCCTCTCTTTTCACCTTAGCTCCTGGTGTTCTTACCACCAATAGTGACCTTGCTCTTGTTAAAATCCTCACCATTTTTTAAGATCCATATTATATTCCATCTCCTTGTCCCTGATCACCTCAACCAAAAGCCTTCTTTCCTTAACTTTGAATGCCCTGTGAGTCAGTTATCTGCCATGTATTTTTGATCTGTTCTTTAGTAAGTCGTGTCTGACTTTTATGACCCCATGGACTATAGCCTGCCAGGCTCCTCTGTCCATGGGATCCTCCAGGCAAGAATACTGGAGTGGGTGCCATTTCCTTCTCCAGGGGATCTTCCCCACCCAGGGATTGAACCCGTGTCTCCTGCATTGCAGGTAGATTCTTTACCATTGAGCCCCGGGGGGGAAGCCTGTAAATAGTGCCATATATTGTATATGCCTCAAGTATCTTAGACAATGAGGATGGGAGAGAGTTGTTTATTTTCTGTTTGAATGAACCTTTTTTTTTTTTTAATGTGTGATCAATAATTCTCAGGAATAAGATAAGGAATGTAAATTGTTCAGAAAGAGTTGAGATGCTGTTCTACCAAGCGACAGTGCTATTGATTAGAGAAAAAAGAGTGTGTGTGTGTATGATGTCCTCTGGATATTTACATTGTTTTTATTAGAGTTGGAATTCAATTTTTAAAAATTTCTAATAGTGTCTCTACTTCCTATCCCTTTAACCTAACATATACCAGCTTTTGGAGGATACACTGTATTCTCAAATAAATTGAATGAAATGAGCAAAAAGAAAATGTTTCAAATGTGTTGGTACTAAAATACATCATTCAATCAAATGCTCAGTAGGAATTTATTGAGAGCCTGCTTTATGCCAGGCACACACACAACTGAGCGACTGAACTGAACTGAACTGATACTATAGGCACTTGTTTTACAGCGCTGGAGGACAGTCTGGCATATAGAAGACATTGAACAAAGGCAGAGCTGACCGTCCTTTTATTCATTTTTCTAACTCCCTTTCTTGACTCCGCCCAGGTTAGTTTTCCTAAAGTACCTCTAGTCCTGAGGCTTTTAGACCCAACGCGGCTGCCGTACGGCAGCGTTGCAAGATGGCGGTCTCCGTGTTCGCCGGTGCGGTGAGAGCAGGCTCCGGTCAGTGAGAAGCGACGCGCTTGGTTTATGCCTTCATAGAAGCGGGGACTGGCGTGGGATGGAGTGGACGTTTAACGTGGGTGGGGGTTAACAGGAAAGGAAAAAAAAGGAGAGGTGGTCGTTATTGAGGACAGAAGCTTGTTCCGAATTTTCTCCGGAGTGGCCTGTATTCGATATTCGATCTCAGCTCGAGAGAGCCCCGAAATTCTTGGACCCTCACGGACCTGGGGTTTCCCCCGGGTTCCTCTTCCTTACCGGCTCGTAGCCATTCCGCGTTCCCTAGAAAACAATCCCGAAGGACGAGGGTTGTGGTAGGGGGTTGCGAGGAAGACAGAAAAGTTCCACCAAGGCCAGGATCCGTCATTCTCAACCTTTGACCTTGAGGTGTTACTTAATATCTTTGAACTTAAGAGGCTACGACTCTAAAATAGGGCTAACAGCATCCACGGAAAGTTCCTTGTGTACTATCTGGGACGTGGTGTATGTATGAGATTCAGTGAGTGTGCAGGGGATGAGCCTGTTTGGTTCCCTCAGTCCCGCTACAAGGGGTCCTAAGAGAGACAGGAGTGAAGGATTGCCTTCACTCTGAAGACTTTTGCAAAGGTTAGAGATCATTCAGATACGGTTTTAGAGAGTCCCACGGACAAAGGAACCTGGTGGGCTATGGTCCATCCAGTTGTCGAACATTTCCATCATTCTGTGGAGTTTTATCAATATGCACACTCTTTATTATTATTATTTCTAATTTTTATTGGAATATAGTTGATTTACAATGTTGTGTTACTTTCTGCTGTATAGCAAAGTGGATCATACATACACATATACATATATCCACTCTCTTTTAGATTCTTTTCCCATATAGGTCATTACAGAGTATGTAGAGTTCCAGTAGGTCCTTATTAGTTATCTATTATATATATAGTAGTGTGTATATATCAGTCCTAATCTCCTAGTTTATCCTTCTCCCCTGGTAACCATAAGATTGTGTTCTTCATCTGTGACTCTGTTTCTTTTAACGTGCACATTCTTGAGTCCCTCACTAGTGTCAGAATCTGCAAGTGGAGCCCGAGCTCTGTGAGTGATTCTGCTTTGCAGCCGTGGACTCTGAGTCTGGTGATTGTGTGAAAGATTGATAGAGAAGACACCTAGACCCTCCATGATCTGCCTTCTGAGCTGCCACCACTCCTCCATGTTAGGTCTGGTCCCTGCTCCCAACAAGGATTTGTCTCAACTTCCTCACCTTTGCATGTGTTATCCTACCTAGAGTCTGTGCCTCCTCCTCTTGTGGCCTGTTCATTTTCGAGAGGGAAGCTCAAGTACCTCTTATGTTATCTTTATGAATCCTTTTTCTGCTGCTCTGCTGTCTCTCCAAGGAGCTGTGGAGCTTTCATGTCTCTGCCATGCTGTTTCCTCTGTGTGGGAGTTCTGTGTCATCACAGTGTAAGATCTGGTGGTGGGAATTAACTGTACATATACTTTGTCATCTACTGTTGACCATAGAACTAGGACATATCAGACTGGATTGTGGTGGTGGTAGCATAACTCTCTAACTTAAAAAATAATTGACTTGTACACAAATGGGTAATTTTGTAGTGTATAAACTATGTCTCAATAAGGATAAAAAGCTCCACGTGTGAGTCTGATGCTCAGGATCCATTAATTAATTAGAACACTTGGTTGCTTTGATGTTACTTCATTTTAAATATCTGGATGTGTGTGTGTGTGTTTTGGCTGTGCCCCTTGGCTTGCAGGATCTTAGTTTCCCAATCAGGGATTGAACTCAGGCCCCAGCAGTGAAAGCACCAAGTCCCAACAACTGGACTGCCAGGGAATTCCCTGGATGCATATTTTGGAGTGTCATATTAAGTGTATATGCTTTTCTTTCTCTGCAGGAATTTTACGGCCCCTGAACATTTTGGCATCTTCAGCCTATCGAAACTGCACCAAAAATGCCTGTCTTAATTCTGTCCTGTCCTCCCGACATTTCAGTCATATTCAGACACCAGTTGTGTCCTCTGCTCCCAGACTGATCACATCTGTCAGAAACCTGACATGTGGGCAGACTGCCACAGTCCTCAATAGGTTGAGTATTATATTTCAGTAGACATGACTCTTGGACAAAAATTCTAAAATCTTCATGCCTACCACAATATCTTAGGAGTAGATGAGATTCTGTGCCTACCAACAGTTGATTATATAGACTTCGCTTGATAAGATTGGAGAATATGCATGTTAGCAGCGACAACAACCAGGACCCACTTCTGATGTTCTAGATATGGTTTCCTGGGTGGAAGCTGTCAGCCAAAGGAGAAGCTGGATAAAATGCTCAACTTAACAAGGCTGGGCTGCACATGGTGCTCATTCACTCAGCCAAGGTTTAGTTTAAGCACTCCTGGGTGCCAGCACCATACTCGGCAGAAACCATACAAGGATAAAAAAAGTTGAGGCCCTCAAGGAAGGTTTTTTAATTTTTATTTATTTATTTGACTGCATCAGGTCTTAGTTGTATCATGTGGGCTTCTCTGATTGCAGGGTACAGGTTCTAGAGTAGTCTGGCTCAGGAGCTGCCCCATGGCATGTGGGATCTTAGTTCCCCCACCAGGGATCGAATCCACGTCCCCTATATTGGAAGGCGGATTCTTAACCACTTGATCACCAGAGAAGTCCCCCTCAAGCAGTTTATAATCTAGTGGGCAGGTGGGTAAGAAATCAGGTGATTAAGCTATACCTGCATAAATTCTTCTGCAGGGATTAAGGGAGTAGATTATGGAGGGCTTGCAAGTTGATGATAATTGCTATTCTTATGGGTAGCATCATGGATCATTTGAAGTAGCAGTGTATATTGAAAGTCAGCTTTATTCCAGTGGAGTTGCTTCTTTCATTTCTACGAAGTGGATTTTATCCTTTAATGTCTTGCTGCTGAGTTTAAATTTTTTAAATGTGTTTTAGAATGGCCCTCTTGCTCCCAAACGTCCTGAAGCCACCAGTCAGAACTGTAACATACTACAGTTCAAGAAAAGGCAAGAGGAAGACTGTGAAAGCTGTCATCTATAGGTTTCTTCGACTTCATAGTGGCCTGTGGCTAAGGAGGAAGGTGAGTCTTCACACAGTGACTTGTTTAGAAAAGGAGTGTGAGGTTAGATGAAACTGAAGCAAAATTCAGTTAGCCTGTTCCTTGACACATCTTCCCCACATCTTAGCAGTAGCTCTTACAGTGCTGTGCTTGAGTCCCAGCTTTGTGGGCATCTCTTCATGTAAGCGAATCCATGTGAAAAAAACATGTTTTAGCATTCATATAACAAAATATTATTCACAATGGCAGAAGTCTATACTGCAAAACAGGTTCATCTCAGGTCTGTTACACATCTGGCTTACCTAAAGATTACTAGAATCCCTTTGAGGCTCCTGATGTGCAGTATCTTGTAGGGAGGCTCTGTTTAAGCTCCAAGCATTGAAACAGCAGAGGGGACTTCAAGGGCTTAGCCCCATGGCGAGGTTTGGGACTGAAGCACTTCCAGCTGACCTTGGATTAGGTTCTCAAGGTGACTTAATCTTTATGACAGAATAGTAGCCCCTCATAAGCGCCCCCCCTTCTTTTTTTTTAACTTTACAAGTTTTTGTCTGTTGGTGTGTATGACTGGCAACCGTATCAGACAGAACTCTTAGTTCTTAATTCTGACCAGGGACCACAGCCTCTAGAGGAGGACTCTGACAGATTACAGAGTATTCCTGTTCTGTCTTCTCCTGCAGCAACAGGTGGTAAAAGTGAATGTGGGCTTTTTCATTCATGTCCTTAAATATTCATGGAAGCAGAATGGGTAGTAATTAGAAAGCAGCTGAAGACCTGAGTTTTCAAGGACACTTTTGATAACTATTAAAATCCTAATTCCCTTTTACTATTTGGAAGTTAACAAGCAATTCTTTAAAGGTCAAAATTTGTTTCCCTGTGAAAATAAAATAATTGGTAGGATGGTCTCACTATTTGAAGGGTTGAAAGGATTATCTTCTGTCTTACAAACTATCCTAAATTTGTAGACAAATAAGTTGACTGGCACTCTCAGCTCATTTCTCCATTGGAACAATCCTGTGGTAGTTAATTTCTTACACTAGTCAGTAGAAGCTCATGTAATCCGTTAAGTACCTGGACTAAGTAATTAGCAGATAGTTGTGAATTCTGTGCCATTGGAAACATTCCTTCCCCTTTGTTAGTAATTATTTCCAGGTCCACATGTGACCCAAGACAAAACGAAATGGCTGGTCTTCCTTGCGTTCCTTTCCACAATCCCTTTTATTGGGCTCTGAAACCCTCTCACTATTATAAATGACCTGGGCAAGCTCCCCAGTCATAATATCTAGCCCCTGCTCAAGACCGCCCAAAGTATTCCATATACAGAACAGCCTGCTTCATCAAAATCTGATTTTAAGAAGAAAACAAAAAAATCCGGATGGGTTAATTTACACTAATGTATAAAAACATTAGTAGAAACATTTGTATAAATGTTTATATAAGTTAGTATAAATAGTGTAAATATAAAATATAATATATATATTTATATATAAAAAATACAAACATAAAAACACTTGTATAAAAACAACTTATTTTCTGCAGCAGTTTCAGCCACGTGTTCCTAATTAGTCTTTACTCCCTCCTTCCATTTCTGACCCTAGAGACTGTCTAAGAAGTCTCAAGCGCTTTCTCAGTGGCCACATTCCACAGAATAATCTTTGAAGGAGATAATTCTGTTGGTGACGGGCAGGACAGTAAGCTAGCTAGCTAGCTGTCAGATCCACAGGGACCCAGTTTGGCTTGCAAACTAGAAAACCTGTTAAACAGATAGGGGGATTTTGCTTTGAATCTTTCAACTTAAAGTTGTAAGTAATGAGAAGTAACCACCTAATCTCTGGCATTGTAAAGTCAAAACTCTGAAATAATCCTTCCTTCTTTCTAAGCATCACTGTACTCTAGAAGTTGCTAACCACACGATGACACTAAGGCATGTGAAACCCACAGCACCTTCCCGTCAGAGAGCTGTGGTTTTGTTCACTTAGCATGCTGCCCTAAAGGAGCCCTTGGCTCTTACCAATGGCTTGGGTTCTAGTCTCACCTTCCCTGTAAATTACTGTATGATTTTAGCCAAGCATTAACCTGGATGGCACCTAAGGTCTCTTCTACTTTAAATAGGCTATGATTGGGAGTTTCTTGGAGGTCCAGTGCTTAGGACTTCATGTTTTCACTGCCAAGAGCCCAGGTTCAATCCCTGGCTGGGGAATTCTACAAGCCACAAGGCAAAAAAAATAAAAAAGAAAAAAGAAAATAAATAGGCTATGATTATAGTTTTTATATTCAATCTCATTATCTGTTTCTTCAGAAATTCTTCAAAATTAATAATGTATGGATGATATATATGGCAGTTCTGGATTAAACATATGGAGTAACTATTCCTTCAGCACTCTTCCTAATAGTTTTCCTGTAGTCATTATTCCTCAGAAGAGTACTTATTATAGAAACTAGTCCCCATGTGTGAAAAGGATAAATGACATAGTATACTTGAGAACTCTGCTTCTCAGCCCTTGTAATACTTAGCTCCCATAAATGAACATAAGTGTCACCAGTTAGCTAGTACTGCATTATCCTTGACATTTGCAAGAGAGTAGTGTAGCGGTTAAGAACTCTAAATAGTTCTGGGACCTCAGTCTGCTACTTAATTGCTCTAATTGTTTCTCTTTTATCTGTAAAATCAGAATAATAGCACACTGCTGTTCAAGAGATAATAAAGTAATGCATATAAAGTTAGCTGTTAAAATTGTGTATCATTACCCTGTACTTCAGAAGCCACAATTTATTTAGCTTTATTTTCTGTGACTTTAAATAATCTGTTTAAAACCGTTGAAGTTGTTAATATTTGTTTTACAAACTATGCATGCTTTCTCTGCCTACCCTACATTGAGAATTCTATTTTTCTGAAAAAACATACCAGCCCCTATGAAAGTTTAGTCTTTGTTCCCAGTGGGCCTATAAACCATAAGTAGTGAAGATAATCTGTTTTTTTCTATATAATATAATGTTGTAAATGTCTCTGTAATATTATCTTAACAGGCTGGTTATAAGAAAAAATTATGGAAAAAGACGGTTGCAAGAAAAAGACGCTTGAGGGAATTTGTCTTCTGCAGTAAAACCCAGAGTAAGCTCTTAGATAAAATGACAACGTCTTTCTGGAAGAGGCGAAACTGGTATGCTGATGATCCTTATCAGATGTATCACGATCGAACAAACTTGAAAGTATAGATCAGAAGATCTATGATTTCTCAGTTGTTAACTGTGTATTTGTGTGTGTACGGTGTCTTTGCAAAGATGAAGTGGTATCAGACATGATGTAAATTGTACCAACTGATACTTGAAACATGGGGTACCAACATTAAACTTAACAATGTTTTAAAACTTAATGGATTAAACATTCCCAGATTTGTTTGGGGAAATATAAATTTTAAATTATTGACTATTTTTAATAAATGGCAATGACTTAACTAGTTGTTCCAATTAGGCTTATTTAGTTGCAAGGCATCTCCAGTTGGGACAGACATGAAAAGACTGTAAAGCTAACAAGTTAGTTCAAGCAGTGTGACTTTATTTTAAGGACATGTGTCAGAAATGCAGGAATACCTCACACCACCCAGAACTAACCCCCAGGCCTCAGGGAGAGTAGAAATTACAGGGTGATCCTGGGTCCAAGGCACCTCTAGGGGCCCCAGTGGCAGAAACAGTGGCTCTTTAGGCTTGGGTGGTCTGCCATGCATGTGACTAAATTCTTTTTACATCACTGGCTCCATTCTCTCCTCTCCAACTCCTCTGATTCACAGCTGCTGTTTATTCTAGTGTCTGCTGCCTCATAATAATGCTAGCTTGCAGCTTTGAGGTTCTTTTCTACATCATGACCCTCAGCTCCAGTCTCCCGTCTCTAATTACCAAGAGACTCTAATAGGACCAGTTTGTCTTTTTATATTAGGTTTCATCATGGGTCACTGACCAATCAATGTAAGGACTGACTTTTCTTAGGTCAGGAGCCCACACTGGCTTATTTGATTATGCTCGAGGTTCACGTAGAGCCAAAGATAGTTATGTGAGCAGCTTCCCTCAGGTGAGCCTGGGGTAATAACACACACTTAGTATACCACATAAACAGTTATCACTGAGTTTACTGGAACAGGATTTTTTGTTGAGAGAACATAGATGAAATAGCCTTTCAATTTGCCCATTCATGAAATAAAGAGGCTATATAAATGGAGACAAAAACTTAACCAAGAATTAAAAGATACTATATTTCATGAAAGTTAATTTATCCCCTTGAGGTTTCACATTTTTAACTGTGAGGGTAAATGTTTTCCAAAATTTTCCACATTGTAGAATGTAAAGGGGAAAAGATAATTTCAATCATTTTTAGAAATGATACATGATGCATTATTCACTTGAAGAGGACCAGGTAAGCAGCACTGAGGAAAATTCTGTTTTTCAGGATGGTTACAGTCTAGGGCAGTGGTTCTCAGCTCTCCCAGCAGAATCATCTGGGAAGCATGTTGAAACAACAGCATTTTGCCTGGCTGAAAACCGTTATTAAATACGATTATGTTTCAGTTACTGCTTCAGATCCTTTAATAGTTGATGATGATAAGATGTAGTTCAAATAAATTAAAATATAACCAAATTGACATTCTGTGGCATATCAGACTAGGGTTATTGGAGGAATTCCTTGAAACTAGTGTGTTCATTAAAAGGAAAAAGGGTGACAACAGAGTGTTTTAAAACTGCAAGGCCAAATGTGTGTCCGGTTTCACTGGTGGCTCAGCAGTGAAGAATCCACCCACAATGCAAGACACCACCCTGTGACGCAAGAGACACGGGTTTGATCCCTGGGTCAGAAAGATCCTCTGGAGAAGCAAACGGCAGCCCACTGCAGCATTCTTGCCTGGAGAATCCCATGGACAGGGGAGCCTGGTGGGCTGCAGTCCTCGGGATCTCAAGAGTCGGTTACGACTTAGCAACTTCACCATCACCACCACCACCAAGTGTATGTCTATTTATGGGACCAATTGAAAAAGAACAGACATTTGATTTGAGATGAGAATCTCAAGAGCCTGAAGCATGGGATGGCTTTCTGTTCTGATGAGTTTTCATTTCCACCTGCTTCCCATCCCTCACAACAGCTCCCCATCATTTCTCACTGGCCTGGCTCCTTACCTCTTCCGCTCACCCCTGGAAGCGGGATACAGCTGGTGCCCTACAGAGCCTTTCCCATGCCTCTGTGACTTCTTAATGCAGTGTGCACAAACAGGTCTTGGGGACTCAGAGCACCTTGGTTCCCCTCTAGGCCAGTGACAGGAGAGGTAGAGACAAGGATGGGCCCAGCAGCCAGAGATGGACTGAAGTTGAAGGGCTAACTGGATTTAGGAAAAGGAATTTTCACATATATAATTTTTGTTTTGTGGGTAGCATGCTTATCAGACACTAATTTTGTAGTTTGACAACAAGATATCTTATTAAATTAAAGGTCTATATAAGTGACATTCAAGTATATGTAAAAGTGTAATTTATTAAGCACCTAGTATGTCTCAACATGTAGCCACAAAACAGCAAACCCTCCTATCGCCCTTCCAAGAAAGAGGGTGACACTATCCATCCCTAGTTTAGATGTGCAGAAACTGAAATTCACAGAAGGGAAACACATTACCCAAAGTACAGCAAGTGAGTCCCAGAACCCAGGTTGTCTCCTTGGAACCTTGTGTATTTCCAAGTCTTGCAACAACATTGAAAATTCACACTGAAATCCACAAGTGACTGAAATCTAGCACCGTGAATACTAAACACTTCCTCATGATACTGAACCAAGTCAGCTTTTAAATTTGATAACTTTGCTTTTCTGTTACGTTATCTTAACCTGGTTAATCGCATTTCCATTGACCATGGACTTGACTCAGTAAATGAATGAATGAGTGGATTTTCAGCCTTCCTTTGATCTCTTCTGTCCATCTCGGAATCGTCATCTTTACCTGCTGAGCCTATGCTTTACAGTCCTCGTGTCAAATGTTTAGGACTACAAAAGCAAAGAAAAAGCATGTTTCATTGTGATGTTTCTGAGTTTCTAAGTCTTTGTGACCACCCACTGAAGCATATATGTACCCGTTTCTGTCTTAAGGTGAGGGCTGTAGTGGCATTAAGGGACTCCACACCAGCCGGTGCATCTCCTTGTGTGTGCAATGCCCTCTTCTGACCTGCACACGTTCTCCCACATTTGCAGATAAGAGAGCAGGTTCCAAAAAGGAACGTAGCAGACCAAAGGTCTATCTGCACAATTGAAACTGCCTTCCAGCCGAACTGCTCTGCTTTCACAGCTACCTAGTTTCCACTGGTGATCTTTAAAAATGTAAAACAAACATACTGCCAGATGAATGTTTATGTGATCAACTGGTTTTCAAAGCACTGATAGCATTTACTATTTTCTCTCTGCAACAATTCTATGCAGTATGCACAGAGCCCAGACACCAGGCCTGTTAGTGACTGCACATTCAGCTTCTAGTCCTTGCTCATGAATACATTTTTTTTTTTTTTAGATATTTGTTTATTTGTTGGCTGTGGTGAGTCATCATGGCTGCACGCAGGCTTTCTCTGGTTGCAGCGAGCATTCTTTAGTTTCAGTACACAGACTTCTCAGTGCAGTGCTTTTTCTTGAAGAGCACGGGATCTAGGTATGTGGGCTCCAGAGCACAGGCTCAGTAGTTGTGGCACACAGGCTTAGCTGCTCCGCGACATGTGGGATCTTCCTGGATCAGGGATCAAACCAGTGTCCCTTGCATTGCAAAGCAGACTCAACCACTGGATCACCAGGGAAGCCCAAATACATTTTTTTAAAAGGATGTTCTCTTTCTTCATAAGCCCAATATTTACAAAGATATCTTTTAAAAGAAACATGTTAAGACTTTATTCAAGATATAGATCAGGCATTATAACAAAACAGAACTTCAACCTTTGGAATACTGTAATTTTACATCCCTTTGATGCACAGTCCAGTATACTATTTGATTACAGATCGTCCTATAGGATTACAGAGATAAACTAAGGGGGAGTGTGCACAGTCACCGTCCAGAACGCCAGCCTTCTGGTGCCTGCCGTTCACGAATGAAGCACATCCTTTACCATTTCCAGTGCTGTGCAAGATGAACAACTAGGAAGGTACTCAATGGTGGTCGTGGTTGACAAGCACTGTTATCACAGACACACGGACAGTTTACTACAGAGAACACACAATTCAGAGGCCAGCAAAGTGAGCAAGCTATTCACACAAAGCCAGGAGGGATTATGCCTAACTCTCCAGTTTGTAAGTACAACACCCTCTCTCGTCTCCTCAGAAACAGAACAGGTGCTCAAAAGCAAAGAAAAATTTACTATGTGAAAGGTACAGACTTTCCATTAGCATTTTGTAAACAGCCCGTGTCTGTAAATCAGCAAATTAAAAACATTCAGCTTTATCGTCTCGACAGAACTCCACACCACTATGTGTACACTTGGAGGCATTCACATTTTTACGTCAGTCCACACAAATATACAGCTTGTTGGGTAAGTAAACACGTTTTGCCAGAAATACGACAGCTGCTCTCAGTGGTACAGTGAGTGTTTTTAAGAAAGAAACCAACTCCCTAAGCAACACCTGAAGGAAAAATAGTTACATTAAGACAGCAGTTTGGGTACCTTTCTATTTTTTAAAATCTTAAATGAGAAGTAATACAGCTTGTCTGAGAGTAGAGTGCTTCAAACTCGTTTTTGGCATCGTTGAGTGCAAACTTGAGAGCCCATACTTGTTAAAACTCTCCACTGTAAAATGGTGAAAATATAGCTTGTTTACAATAGGATTTTAATCTCTGCTGCTAAAGGCATTTATTATTTTGGCCAGGAAAGAAAAAAAAAGTTGCTAAAAAGCTGCTTAGTAAGCTTTTTTTTTTTTTTTGCATTTGTTTCTGATAATTCTGGGTACTCCCAATAACAGGTAAATACATTTTAAAGCATATATTTTTCCTCTGTCTGAAACTACTCTGTGAGCTTGAAGAAAACAGGTTTTCTGTCTTCACTAACAGATTTAGGTATTGATGGGTATGGGGCACAAACATTAAACAGCCAGCCTCTGTTTGCCCTCCTGAACCCCACATTTGCTTTTAGGTTTATTTTCCTAAATCCTTTTGTAAATTACCAAGTCACCTTCAGAGGCATTATGAGGAAAAGGGATTTAAATTTGCAATCTGCTAACAACTTCAAGTAAAACCCTTTCCGATGTGGCTAAGATCCAGCCAATGTGTCATCAGGAAAGACTGATGTAGGTTTGTGTAGCTCAGTCATGCTACTGTCTCTAACTGGGCCTGCTTATAGCTGACTGACAGTAGGTTCTATGTGGTACGTGACACTAATTCTCTAGTGTTCAGGGCCTATCTATGAACAAACACAATCCAAGTATAATAAGTAACTGGGTCGTGACCACTGCATGCATCACACTGAAAGGAAACATCAATTCTAAGCACAAGTAGACGAGTCCTACATTTAGGCTCGGCGCTCCCAGTGGGGAGCAGCTGCCTCTGACCAAGATGCTACTTCAGCCAGATTCTTCATTTCAGATAAAATTCTCAGTCTAATTAGGGAGTTGCCTCAGACGGCGCTTTGTTCTCTTCCTAAAAGAAGTGGGCCTGTATGAAATACAAGTGCCCGTGAACGTGCCACTTCTCTCTGGCTCACACTCCACACAAGCCAGGAAGCAAACAGAGGGCGCGAGCCACCGCTGCCCGTGGAGCTGAGCAGCAGGTCACATTCGTGAAGATGCACCCTCTACAACCTTCTAGAACCCAGGGTTGGGATCGTTACCCAGATGTCTCAGATGTGCTTCACGGAACATCTGAAACAAAGCGTGGTTCTAGGGTTGGTTTTGTTTGGGTGGATTGGTTCGTTTTTGCCAGTCACAGCGCAGGGTACTATGAAGGAGAAATCAACACTCAATGATTTGTCACAACAATCCCAGGAGTTTACATCCCCGAACATTTCTACCAAAGGTGAGCCAACCTGCCTAAGGCAATGAGAAGTCCCCACCCTGGAAGGACTCAGAAGCTCCTAATCCTGTGCCCATGGGGGAGACAAGCTTCCTGTGACTTTTCCCTTATGCTAGGATGTTCCCCTGACTTCATACCCACCTCTGGTACTGAAATATCATGTCTCCATTCTAAACTTCTCTGGTATACTGACTGAAGAATACGGAGCATCGCCCTACAGGAAAAACGGATGTCCTTGAGGTGTGTTTGGAAGCTTCGTAAGCACATCTGAGACACCCTCCAGAGTTAATCTTTTATGCTTCTGTTTTTGCAGTTTACTTATACATCAGAACCTCTGGCAGCCTTTGCAAGTCCACGGTATCAAGCCAAAAGCCACAAATATGTACATCATAGTCCAAAGTATTAGTATCAAGAACCAAAAAAAAAGAAGTTTTTAAAAAATTGCTTTGTTTGCATATATAGGACTAAAAACAAAGTATGCAACAAATAAGTTACAAATGTACATCTCAGCAGCTTGGTGGGGGGATTCTCTTCTAAAAACACTGCTGTCTGTATGCCAATCCAATGGTGGGAAATGACTAACCTCAGAAGACCTAAGATCACACCCCCCACACACTACCTTTCCTTATCCTCTCCCCAACAAAATAAAAGGAAAGGGGGGGCTCTTAGAGGGGAGAGAGGAAAGGCCACGTCCGAGGCTGTCACAGGGCACACCAGCTTGCGGTTTTCTATGTGGTTAGTGAATAAATAGCTCTTTAAGGCAGAGAAGAAACATTCTGTGGATCCGGTGCTGTTGGCTCATCTCACTCACGTGGTTTCAGTGGCCGAGGATGAGGTACTTTTCTTCCTGAAGCGAGATCGAAGGATTCTAGGCGGTGCCTGGCAGAGAAAACAGAAACAGGACTGACCCCTCCGTTTGGTATAAACACGAATGCGTTTGAGGACAGTACCTGGATGGGTTTGTGTTGGGACTTCAGCTCCTCGGGTCAAATGTCCATGTGTGTGAGCAGGCTGGTGGGACTGGGGACCCCCTTGGGGTCTCCACCACAGCAATCAGAGTGGCCTCCCAAGCATCCCCATAGAGCTGAGCCAGTGGAGGAGCCCAGTGCCCCCGTCTTCATGGTCTCCTAAGTCCCTGCACCTCCCGAGTGCATAGTTGCATGGAAGAATGACACAACTTGTTTCTGCCTTGGGAGCGAAATGATCTTAACAAGTGACTCAGCAGACAGAAAGGCCTCCCCGTCGCTTCCCTGGTCTTTGTTATTTCCTTTGGGAACTGGCCTCGCCTTTCTTGGTACATGCTTAAAATTTCCATCACTGAATTTCCAGTCCTCCTCCCAGATGTGAAATCCTCTCATGCACAAGCAAACCAAACAACACAGGAAACACTGGCTTTAGGCACGAAGAGTTCTACTTCATCTCCCCTACCAATGGCTATCAAGGGACCCCTCCTCCCATGGGACGCAGATCACAGGGGATGCTACTGTCATGATTAAAGAAAAGGGGAATACTTTCTCCTGGCATAGCGCCCTCAAGGGGATTCACCACTGGCCCTAACCTACCCTCAACCCCCATCTGTCCACTTCTCCGTACTCAGCTTCGATTTCTACACTCTCCTTTCACATCTCCATCCCTTCTGACCAGAGGCCTTTTCTCCCTTCTCTGTCTGGTTATTTCTAGTCCTCTTAGGAACAAGCTCCAGAGTCACTCCTGAGACCCACCCCCACGGCCCAGTCACAGCCAGGATCAACTCCTTGGTTCTCACACTGTTTAGCAGATGGCAGGGCATCAGAGACGGATGCCCACGCTCCCACGGGGGAGTCTTCCTCGGCCACACCGTGCCTTCCTGGGGGCAGGAAATGCACCACCATCTCCCAGCAAGGAGCTTCGTGCCCAGTGGGTGCACGGAAGGGAGGTGGGAGGAAAACAAGCACAAACAGAAGGCTCTGGCCTTCCATATACTGAGTCCTCCCACCACACCTGAATGGTGGGAATGTTTACCAGCCACCTCTGGACAGAAGGAGGGAAGAATCAGTGACCTGCCTCGGGCAGTTTAACCAAAAACAGTAAAGCAACGTGGGCAGTTTTAAAAAACAAAACCAGGGACTTTCCTGGCAGTCCAGTGGGTAAGACTTCACCTTCCCATGCAGGGGGAGTGGGTTTGATCCTTGGTCAGGGAGTTAAGATCCTGCATGCCCCGTGGCTGAAAAACCAAAACATAAAGCCACAAAACAGAAGCAATATTGTAAGAAACTGAACAAAGACTTTTAAAATGGTCCACATTAAAAAAAAAAAAAAAAAAGAGGCACAAACCCTCCAGACCTAGAATGGTTCTAGCACCTTGCATGCCCTCCGGGCTGGGTCCCTCTCCCCATCATGGGGCTGGCTGGGCTGTAAAGGACTCCTTGGACAGAGTCCAAACCCAGAATATCTTCTACCAAAACCTCTCAGTTCAAAATGGACCCCTGCGTGCCCCACTTTGGGAAGGAATCTGATGAACACATGCGCTCTGCGGTGGAACAGCTGTGACCCTGGTGGGAACAGGCCACCAGGCCGCTGTGTTGGAGAAGGGCAGCTTGTCCACACACTGCCTCACCTGAGTCTCACAAGGGTCTCTGCACTGAGGGCAGGGGGGCTCCCAACTTGCCTCAGTTGGACTCTCAGGTTGCAGCGTTCAGCAGAAGGGGAAGGAGGGGAGACCTGATGAAACAGAGAGGAAGACTCTGGGGTCCCCCAATTTTGCAGGCCCTGCATCCAAGCCCAAGGCTGTGACCCTTCCCAGAGCAACGACCTGAGGCTCTAGGCTTGGCCTCCTGCTGCCAAAATTCCATCTATGTCTGCACTTGGCTAGAATACGTATATCAAGTGTATTGTTTTGCTCATTTGGCCGTGCCCTTTTAATAACATTTTATGAACATCTACTGGGTTGGCCAACAAGTTCGTCTGGGTGTTTCCAAACTCGACCAAACTTTTTGGCTAACCCAATATTTTGTATCGTCACTATGTTGTGACATGGAGATAGAGAGATGAACAAGGTCTATTTATAAAGACAGGTCGTAAGACATTCTGAATTTTTCTCTCCCCCAAAACACTCATTTGGGTTGCTTTTCATTCACACATCATCTTCAGTTGGTAGCTGGGTGTTTTGTTTGTTATGTTTAATCCCTAGACATGATCTCATTTCCTCTATTCCCAAATAAAAGTGGTAGAGTCTTTTTCACCCCTTGGCAAGTAGCTAGATGCTACCTAGTGGCTGCTCCTGCCTGTTTGATGGAGGGAGGTCTCCCCTCCTCAGGCACTCAGGAGCTGCTGGGTATCCCAAGAGATGCCACTCCCAGGAGCCCCAGATCTCCAGGGCAAAGCCCTCTGTGAAAACACACGCTCCACCCCGCAGCCCCCGATACCGTGTACCTCCAGGGGGAACTCCGTCTTTCGAGGTGCTTTAAACTTGTACATGAAGTCCAGCAGGTCTTCCTCCTCCTCATCAGAAAACGCCAATGGGTTTTGGACCTGGTGGGGCCCCCAGGCCTTTACACCACCCTCATCCACATCGCCCTCAACCACTGAATGGCCATTTACAATCTACGCAGGGGAGACAAAGTACAGCAAGGTGGGATCAGTGAAGAAAGGAGCGAAGACAGGCAGGCCGAGGTTAGGCACGCAGCACGGCAAGCCAGGCCAGTTAGGAGAACCGAGGCCCCGACATCTTCCCGGAACCCTGCAGGGGATCCAGGATCACTGCAACGGTGAGACGCTATGCACAGGAACAAGTGCAGGCTTCAGAATCTACTGACAAGCCACCAGGGGGAGGTGGGGGTCCAGCTGGGGGTACCTCTGTCTTAACAGATGGATCACACCCTACAGCTTAGAGCTGAGAGGCCACACCAGAAGAACACCAGGGGGAAAGAATATCCTCTGGAAAGGATGGTGGCAGTAATTTCAGGAGGGGAGTGACAGTTTTCTGCGTGATACATACAAGTGGATGGTGCCTTAATTATACTTGCATATACAGCTGCGAGCTGTCCTTAACAGAGAGGATGTAAAATGCCAGGAAGCCTTCAGAGAGAACCTTAAGCAATGTAGATTTTTCATTTCAAAGGCCAAGTGCTAGATAGAGAAGCAAAGGAGACCGGTGGAAAGAGAATCTAGCAGCAGTCTTCCCCTCAAAAAGCAGCAGCGGGATTCCTGTTTTGGTCTGCCATGACTAATGCACGTGGAAAACTCCAGAACTTATTTGTGTCACTGTTGCTGTTGTTCACTCAGTCGTGTCTGACTCTTTGTGACCCCGTGGACTGCAGCATGCCAGGCTTTCCTGTCCTTCACCATCTCCTGGAGTTTGCTCAAACTCACATCCATTGAGTCGGTGATGCCATCCCACCATCTCATCCTCTGTCACCCCCTTCTCCTCCCACCTTCAATCTTTCCCAGCATCAGGGTCTTTTCCAATGAATTGGCTCTTCGAATCAGGTGGCCAGAATATTGGAGCTTCAGCTTCACGTCACTGAGTATTTCTGCAACATCGAATGTAGAGCATATTCCATGTCATCTCGCCACGTGAACCTATCTCAGTCGAGATATAAAATACTTCCTGTCCCAATCTATCTGACACTCAGAGACATATCTTCCTAGGCTTCATATATTGTTTTTACCTAGAACCACAGAAGGCAGAGCCAGGGGGCCCTCAGATCACCTGATCTGACCACCTGAGGCCTGCAGACAGAAACCAGAGCTCTTTCTGGGATGCCCTGCTACTTCTCCTAAAAACACGTTCAGCCACCAAATGTGTTCTCCCCATCAAAGGGGGTATGACAGCATCCAGTGTGGACTTCATAAAACTAACAGCGGAAGCCTAGTCTTGAGCCGCTTTCCCAGTCATTGCTGCTATACTCCAAACAAACAGCAGGGGGCAGCATGGGAACACAGTTGTCTTAACCAAGAATCTCAAAGCTGAATTGTAGACTGGGAGTGACCAGCTGAGACAGGATAGAGCCAAGCCTGAGATTGTTAACCCTCCTTTGCATTTTTTGCTCCTGTGCATCCCCCAACCTGTTACCTCTGGGTTTAGGCTCTCTCTGGTCCCTTCCCCTGCCCAAGTCAGCTGCATCGTTAAATGGATAAATGTGAAAACTGGTCAGTCTGGCCCTCCTTGAATGCTCTGGTCTTCCCCAGCCTATCAACTCACCCAAAAGGTCTTGGGATGTGTACCACATGGCTTGTGCCTCGAGCCCTAGTTCTCCTGTCCATCAGTTTCTGCCTCAGCTTCAAAGAAAGTGTCCTGAGCTATGGCTAATCCTCCTTGGTCCCTCTGAGCAGCTGATCCAGGACTGCGCCCACAGTGGCCACCATCCACTAAAAGAGGTGGAGTCCTGACATCATCTCAGAGGGCTCCACCCTTGTCCCAAACAGAACTCAATACCCATCACAAGGACATTCCTCTGAACACCTAACAGGACAACAAAGAGGCGGGCCTGCCTAGGACCGAAAGACCAGGGCAGAAGCAACCTGCTCAGGTCTGCCCCAGCACAAAATCCCCCATCTTGAAAGCAGACTAGGGTTTGAGTCTGTGCTTCTGCCCATGAGGATCCCTCTAAATTCAGGGCCAAGGCTTTCCCTCAACATATCACTCTGGGGTTTAGAAGGCAGCCCAGAGTCACCAAAAGATCCTCAGGCATGGCACAGTTCAGGCTGCTCACCCAGTCCGGACTCACTGGGACTGAGCAGTGAACTCACACACAGTCAGAGTAACAATAATAATAACGACAACAAGTGCCATCTCAAGAAGAAGCAAAATGCTTTGAGTTAGTTCTCCACTGAATCCTTGAGCATGGACTAAATGGTAGAAAAGAAGGGCCACTAGGAGTGACGGATCAAGGGAAGTCCAGAGATCTCGGCAAGAATGGGAAACAAGGTTTCAACTCAGCAGAGGTGGGGAGTGAGGAAGTCAGTGTGGGCAGATTGGGGACCGGGAGTATCCTAATAGAAGACACAGAGAGAACCTGTTGAAAGGAGAAGAATCCTACTGGTCACTGTGTTCGTGGCGAGTTTTCACTGAGAATGTTGTTTGTAATATTCTGCTTGACTCTCGGGACCCAGGAGACGAAACACTGTAGACAAGCTGAGCCTCTGAGTCTCCAGATGTCTTCTGTGCTGTGACAATGAATCTCTTATTTATTTTTGGCTGCGCTGGATCTTTGTTGCTGCACATGGCCTTTCTCCAGTTGCAGCACACGGGCTTCTCATTTCGGTGGTTTCTCTTGTTGCAGATCATGGGCTCTCGGGCATGCGGGCTTCAATAGTTGCAACACATGGGCTCAGTAGTTGCAGGTTCCAGACTCTAGAGCGCAGACTCAGTAGTTGTGGCATACAAGCTTAGCTGTCCCGTGACATGTGGGATCTACCCAGACCAGGGATTGAACCCGTGTCCTCTGCATTAGCAGGCATATCCTTAACCACTGGACCACCAGGGAAGTTGGACAATGAACTGCTTAACTGAATTTCCCTCTTTGCGCTGGCTGCAAGGAAGCCCAGCATCTCAGACTGTCTATGACTTTGTGACAAGCACCTATATTTTTCTTCTCGTTCTGACTCCATCTTACCTGCCTCCTCCCTTCCCCTCCAAGCTTCATTTTTCTTATTTGGTTTGACCTATCATCTGTATTTCCACAAGCAGACTTAAATCCTTTAGGGCACAGGGAGGAGTATCAGTGAAGAAATAAACTCCACGAACATGGTCCCGTCTTTATGGGCAATCAGATGAAAATCAGTGGCTGAGCAGAACTGTGGCACCGGGCCTCCTCAGCGCTCCTCTTGCTGTACATCCAAACAGAATTTGTGATCCACCAGGTCCTCACCCAAAAAGGTGCCTCTGTCTACATCGTAATAATCTGATGGCTCCTGAAGACAACTTGTATGAGGGGAACGTCTCATGCAAGGTCATGGCCACAGCCACCTGCAAACCTCAGGGGATGGCGGCCAAGCCCTTGAGCCCACAGAGCTGACCACGGTGGCCAGGGCTGGGCGGTCTCCAGGAAAAGACAGGGGTCACTCTTATTTTCCTCAGTGGGGGAATGAATGTGTGGCCTTGGCTTACTTTCTGTGTTAGCAAATGTGCGTAGAGCAGGCTGGAAAGTGGCAGCACCTCTTCTCTCTGTGGGGAGTGCAAGGAGGGAGAAACTCCCAGCCCTTCAAGGCTGAGCTGATCCATCTGCAGGAGCCCCAGGCCTCCCCACACCCCTCCCCCAGTGCAGCAAACACTCCAGGTTAGCGAACACTTCCACACAGCACACATTAGTGGGAGCCATTAATCAAAGTCAGCAAACACATTTGAGGAGAGCACGCCTATCTGGACCACTTACATTTGAGTCCCCAACAGCCACCGAAGAGAAAGGAAAGAATATCCTGTTAAGGAAGGACCTTTGGGGATGAAACTCACACATGTGTGTGAGTGTTCATGCACACACACACATACACACACACACACACACACTCACTCACTGCCCACACTCCAAACCTCTGACAGCTCCTGCTACTGAGGGAAGAAACTGCCCCAGGGCCCCTCTCATGAAAAAATGCAATTCTCTCTCTCTTTTAATAGGATAAAAAGGGATGATTCTGCTTTTAAAAATATGTCCCATCTACTTGATTTAAAAAAGGGGGGGGGGGGGGGGGCCCCCCCTCTATGACTTATTTCAAGCAGTGACAGAATTCAGTCTTCAGTTCTATATAACATCAAGGCAGGCAGAGAGAAAAGTGGGGAGAAAGTGCAGTAGGGGTGGGAGACAGAGATAATAATAGAAGTACAGAAAAAGAGAGACAGATGTGCAGGAAACAACAGGAGACAGCTGACAGGCAGGAATGGAGCAGAAAGTTCTCTTGGGACATGAGAGGCATGGATGAAAATCATTTAATCATTTCAGGGGACCAGGAGGGCCCCTCTGACCAGAGCATCTGTGATCTGCAGCATCGGTGCCCCAGCCCCAGATGTGAGACACACCTCCCCCAACACCATCTGCTGACGCTTCACAGCCAGCACCCTTCAGAGCTGGAAGGGTCCCGGGAGCCTAGAGTTTAATCCCTCACCCTATTTTACAGAGGAGGCGACTAAGGCCTGGAGAGTCAAGGGGCTTTCCCACCATCACAGAGGGAAATGGTGCAGGTGACTCACTAGCTTTTTCCTTGCAAGCAGACTTTAGGGAGATGGAGTAGAACTCCAGGGCCTTGGATGTTCAGAAGGCTGAGAAAGGCAGGGCTGGGGCAGAGGCTCCCAGATCATGACTCTGAGCAGGTCCACCCCAGCCTGAGGCCTCCACCGAGCCCTACCTGCGGCCCCATCCCCAACAATCCCCATCCCCACAGCTCCCGGGAAGGCCAGACTCTACTCAACACTCACCATCAGCAATAATTCTATTTTAACTTCTATTCTGTCCTAGAAAGGCAGGCTTTGATGATGAAATCACCAGGTGTCACGGGGGTGGCGGGGGAGGGGGACTTCCCAGAGGGCAGCATGGAGCAGGCTCACCTGCTTCTCTCCTCCCCCAGGTCCCCAAGATGACAGGATCCCATAGGGAAAGGCTTTCTGAGTGGCTTAAGGTATTTACAAGCTCCAAATTGTAGGGTGATTAGATAGAAATAAACATAACTGCCTGAGGTCACTGGGATGGTTGTTTTCCTCGAACTAGTGTGTCCAGCGGGCTTCCCAGGTGGAACCAGTGGTAAAGAACCCACCAGCCAATGCAGGAGACGTAAGAGATGTGGGTTTGATCCCTGGGTTGGGAAGATCTCCTGGGAAAGGGCATGGCAACTCACTCCAGTATTCTTGCCTGGGAAATGTAATGGACAGAGGAGCCGGTGGGCTATGGTCTATAGGGTCACAAAAAGTTGGACATGACTGAAACGACTTAGCAGCAGCAGCGTCCAGCAGACCCGAGTATTATGTGCTAGTGCTGGACACAGCTGTGTGCAGCCCCCGGGTTTGTTTCATCCTTGTTGAGCATATGTACACTCCTCTGTTCCAGCAGGACGATGGTCCCCACAGCCTCCTGCTCAGGAATCTTTAGACCATCCATTCTCATTAGGCTCATGGCCTCTGAAACCTCCAGGTCTTGTACAGACCTTTAAAAATCCAAGAGCTGAAATGTCTAAGGCAGGGGTTCCTAACCTCTGGGATCTAATGCCTGATGATCTGAGGGGAAACTGATGTAATAATAATAGAAATAAAGTGCAGAATAAATGTATTGTGCTTGAATCATCTTGAAAGCATCCACCCACAACCCCAGTCCATGGAAAACTGTCTTCCATGAAACCAGTCCCTGGTGCCAGAAAGGTTGGGGACCACTGGTCTAAGGGACTCCCCTGGCAGTCCAGCGGTTAAGACTCTGCATTTCCACCGCAGGGCGCACGGGTTCAATCCCAGGTCTGGGAACTAAAATCCCCCATGTGGTGTGGTGTGGCCAAAAAAAGAAGGAAACATCTTAAAACTGAAGAAATAAAGGGACGAGAGGATCCTTCTTAGAACACAGCTCCATGCCTTCCTGCTCGCCACTTCTGTGGGAAGCATGGACCATGCCTCGGCGGCAACAGGGCTGGGGGTGCAGGCAACAGTGGCACTGGGCTTGTCTCCCTCCTCCCCCACCCCCCACACCCGCCAGCAGCCGCAGGCCAGGCGTGGCCCCTCTTGCCTTCTGAGCCAAAGGAAACTCCTTCAAGGGGTTGTACAGGGGACTTGGGTTAGCCCAGCACAGTCTCCTGTCCCTCACATGTTAAGATCAAGGAAAGAGCAGGAGCAGGTCAGAAGACAGCAACACAGCCCAGACATCTCCCTCACCCAGGGAGGCTGGCAGCAGGCACCTTGCCCAGGCCTGGGAGAGCCCAGTCCCATCTCCCTGTGGCCTTCTAGCCATCACGGTCAGCATCGTTACCATCATCATTCCTCAAAAAGCCCTTTCACAGATATTGTCATAGCTGCACAGTGAGGTGGGGAAGCGGGGAGCTTTACCTCTATTGGAAGGAAACCCAGGTTTATGGTGGTTAGGTGATTTGCACATAATTACGCAGCTGGTAAGTGGCAAAGCAGGACCAGGGCTCCCTTGGCTGCACAAGGACCGAAACCCCCAGAACTGCAGGGCTCCATCACTTCTGGGGACCTGGGTAAGGGCCTGCACTCCTATCACCAAGAGCACAGGGCACTATGACTTTGTGATGGTTTTAAAGTATCTCCATATTCCTTGTTACTCCTCGCTCCAAGAGGTGGAGATGAATTCCCCTCCCCGTGAGGATGGGCTGGACTTAATGACTCACTTCCAACAAACAGAACAAGGCAGAAGTGGTGGTTTTGTGCCTTCTAAGACCAGGTCCTAAAAGGTGCTGTGGCTTCCCACCTGGCTTCTCTCTCCTGCATCACTCACCCTGGGTGAAGCCACCGTGTGGTAAGGATGCTCAAGCAGCCCCCAGAGAGGCACGTGGAAAGGAGCTGAGGCCTCCAGCCAAGAGCCACAAGATGGCCATTTTCAGTCGAGCCTTCAGACAGCTGTGGCCCTGACTGACACCCAGGCCATAACTCTTGAGAGTGCCTGAGCCACAGACACCCAATTAAGCTGCTCCCAAATTCTAGCCTGAATTTGCTGCAAGATAATACACACTTGCTATTTTAAGGAGTTAACCTCCTCACCCCACCCCACCCCCTGACCCTGCAGCTGAAAGGGAGCCCCAAGGTCAGACACCAGCTCACGGTTAGAGCCTCCTCCCAAGGCAGGTCTCGCACGCTGCAGGGAGGCTGGCTGTGTACTCACCTTTCCGGGTCCTGCAGGTGGAGCAGCAGGTACACACTGTGGGGACGGGGGCATCATCAGTGATACCCCTCACCTGGACAGGAACCAGCCCCAGGCCAAGAGGGAGGCCCCAGGGAGGTGTGGGCATCCCCATGTGTTCACTACAGGGGTCCCAGTAATGTGGGTCTCTGTAGAGACACCAAGGTGGGAGAGGGGATCACTCCAGATTCCGCTTCCTCACAGGTGCTAGAAAATGCCCTTGTCTGGCGCACAGAGGCCAGTCCTTGTGACCTGCAGCTCGAGGGACGGGAGAGGATGAAGTCCAAGTTTCCTCTGAGAAATAACTCCAACTGCCCTTTCTCTCTCTCTCCCAATTCGGCATGGACTGCAGCTGCTCACACTGACCTCTGAACCCACAAAGGGCTCTGTGTCTGGCCATTTGGCCCCAGTGGCTAACTGGCTGCTACCTTACACACTCCACTGGTCTTGGTGCATATCTGGGCCTTGGTATATACAGTGTGTATGTGTGTGTATGCACGCTCAGCTATGTCTGATCTTTGTGACCCCATTGACTGTAGCCAGCCAGCTTCCTCTGTCTATGGGATTCTCCAGGCAAGAATACTGGAGCGGGTTGCCATTTCCTTCTCCAGGGGAACTTCCTAACCCAGGGATCAAACCCACATCTCCTGCATTGGCAGGGAGATTCTTTACCATTGAGCCACGTGGGAAGCCCTTGGTATACAGTAGTTGCTCACTAAATACAGGCTGTCTCCAAATTCATGGAGGGCAAAGATCATTCTTTCAATTCCCTTTGTACCCTTCCCTGGGTTCAATGCCAGACTTGCAATAAATGATGTCTGACAAAATACTTCTCAGGCCATTTATTCTGCAGGGTGGGTCACAGAAATTGCATGGTGTTATTTTATACCAACGGGCATGTATATTTTTATTTTACATAAATTATTACCTAATCTCTTATTCCATTTTGTACTTTTTTCACTAGGCCTCATGTTTTCAAACTCTACCTAAATGTGTATTGAGACTGTTGCTTCCAACAGCCGCACACAACTCCCTGGGGTGTGCAGCCACCGCCTCCTACCCAGTCTGTCTCCAACAGTGGCCTCTGGTCCAGGACTGGCAATTATTAATACCTCAACTGCTCTCCTCACAATCCCGAGATGGAGGCCAAATAGGGATTCTGGTATCTCACCTTCAAAGGCAAAGGCTGAAGCGAACTGGGCTCCTTTCCTGGTCCAAGGACAAATCCTCTGATAGTGACTGCCCACGGAATCACTCTCAGGAAGGTTCTGAGATTGGATATAGGCTCGGTGGGAATGAGAGTGGTGACTGCTTGGTGACGTCAGCCTCGCTGCATTGCCATCTCTGCCCAGGCCCAGGGTCACTCAGTCAGGACAGAAGCCCAGACTCGGGGCCATTTCCCAGACCAAACCATGCCTGGTGTCCGAGGCCAGGGCTGGGAAGGGCACACCAGCTGGGCCTCCTTTGGCAGACTTCCTCCTAGGCACCCTGACCCTCCCCTCCGGGGTTATGACAACTCCAGAGCCTCTGACCTGGGTGCTTCTACCCTCGACCCAGGCCCTGGGCCATCTTTCACCTGTCTTTCTTTCTGAGCTGCCTTTTATTTTAGGCCCAGAACAGCTAGGGTGAAGGCAAATCAATGGTCCCTGTCCTTCCTGCTAGGTCAACACCCCACTTGTTGGCCCTGAAATCATGGGTGCCACGGCCAAGGGCAGGCAGTGAGGAGAGTGCATTTTGTTGCAGTGCAGCAGGCTCTCTGGTTCTCCGTGAACGCCACTTGCTCAGCCTGCAGACCTACAACCAGAGTGCTCCCCTGCTTTCCGGGGCATCACGGAGCATGGAGCGGGGCAGGGCCAGGAAGACAAATCAGCCCAAGTCCATTTCCATCGAGTGCTGGCCTGGAAAAATGTTCAAAGCCCAGGGGATGGCCCCATCGCCTTCTCTTTTTTAACTGAAGTACAGTTGACTTATAATATTTAGTTTCAGGTGTACAACACAGTGATTCAATATTTTTTATAGATCATACTCCATATAAAGATGTTATAAGTAACATTGGTAAGACTATTGGTGGTCTAGCGGATAAGACTCTGTGCGTCCACTGCACTGGACATGGATTCGATCCTGGTCAGGGAATTAAGATCCCACATGCCACGTAGGGTGACCAAAAAGGAAAAGAAAAATCTCACATAATATTGGCTACATTCCTGCACTGTACACGGCATCCTTGTAACCTATTTTATATGCAGCAGTTTGTAGCTCTTAATTCTCCTCACCCACTTTACCCTCCCCCAACCTTCTCCTCTCTGGCCACCAGCAGTCTCTTCTCAGTACCTATGAATCTGTTTCTATTTCATTATACTCATTTATTTTTTAGATTCCACATATAAGTAAATATATACAGTATTTGTCTTTCTCTGACTTATTTCAATAAGCATAATACCATCCAGGTCCATCCATGTTGCTGCAAATGGCAAAATTTCATTCCTTTTTATGACTGAGCAACATCCATCTCATTTTAGATCCTACCAGACCTCTCTTTTTCCCAATTTTGAAGCTGCTGCAAATAATCCGCCAAAGGGAGGAGTAGGCAGGAGGCCTGGATTCTGGTCCTGTGTGGCCTTGGCACAGTATGTGACCTCTCTGAGCCTACTTCCTCTGCTAAGTTTGCCTCTATAGTGACAACAGAGAGAGAAAGGGACTGCAGGGCCACCTAGACTCACTTCCTGGCCAACGCAGGAACTTGGTACATGATAACTCTGGTTTGGGCCCTTCCAATGTCAGGGATCTCAATACTTCACAAGGCAACCCATTTCCATCCTGGACACTTTAACATTAAAGTGCTTTTCTAGGTAAGTTAGACAGCAACAAGAACAGTAATAGCAGCTACTACTTAGAGTGCCAGACATGAACCTAGGCACCTTCACGTGGATTATTTCATTTGAATCCTCATGACAACTCTGCACATGGGGCTAGTCATTCCGTGTGTTCAGATAAGGACTCTGTGGTGCAGAGAGGATAAAGCGTTTGCCCTGGCCACACAGCTGGTAAACGGCTGCCCCCTCAGAACTCTACCCCACTGGTTTTAGCTCTGCCCACTGAGCCTCACAGAATCGGGACCCTTTATCAAGTCAAAGTGATAGCTTTCATTTGAGGCTCTGTAGCCCATAAACTGATCAAGGGTGGAGGCTTGCATGTCTAGGAGCCCAGGAGGTCAGAGGCCAAAGATGCTCAAGGAAACCTGATGGCCAGTGGATGAGTGGATAGAAGGTGCTGACCCGGGAGTCGGGGGCCACAGGAGAATGTCACCAGCAGGCGCAAACCTGATGACAGCTACCTTCCCTGGGCCTTTGTCTCTTCATTGGTAAAATCAGAGGGTGAGATTGAGTGATCCCCAAGATCCCTTCCTGCCTGGCCTTTAGGGATTCCATACTAAGTTCTCCTGGCTCAGGGACAGGGTTTCCCTACCCGAGGTGGATCTCACCCCCATGGCCAAGCCTCCATCTCCCCAACCCTCGTAGGGCTAAAACATCTCTCTTCCAACAGAAAAGCCACAATCTTCAATCCTAGGTAGAGGGGACATTCCCGAGAGGGGAGGAAACTGGAGGATGCCAGGCCTGGCTCTGAGCTGGTCTCCTTTTCTGGGCAGGGAGCACACGCTGTCATTCCCAGGGCAGCCATGAAGCTCCTCTTTCCCATCCATGTCTTAGACCCTCAAGTTGTGTGGGCCTGGAAGGACCCCATGCTCAGGACTCTAAGATGCCCCCTGCAGGCTGCATCTCACAGCACACGACCCAGGTCTAAGTGACCTGGACATCCCTGTTTATACATTTAAGGGCAGGTGAGCCACCTGGCACACATCACAGCCAGAGATTGCCACAGTGGCCCCACATCCACCCCCAGGCTCAATGTCCCATCAAGCGAGAGGGGCAGAGGTGGAGATTCAGAACCATGCCCTGCAGCCCCCCTCCCACCCCCCCCCCCCATCAACCCTCTGCTGGCAGCAGGAGTGCTCAGTCCTGTAACCTCCCCTAGGAGCAGTCTGGGGAGCCAGAAGTCCTGGCCGGCTCCCTAACCCTCCAGTCCCCGACCCCAGCCTCCACAAACCAGAAACCCATTGATGGATCAGAAGTCGGTGGGTCCCAAATGTGGCTGCACCTTGACAGCATCAAGTATCAGGGTTTCATCCTCAACAAACTGAATCCCCTGGGGGTGGGCCCAGGACTCTACATATTTAATAATAAGGTCCCATGTCAATTCTGGCACAGGGACCCCTCTCTACCAGGCAGACACGGAGGCAGAGGTATGGTTTCATACAACCCTGGCCTCCACAGGAATTAGATCTCAGGGCTAGTGTGGCCTTGGCACGTGGTGGCCCATGGTGAGGTTTATGGTGGGGGCACAAGGAAGGAAGAGATGGTAGAATGAGAGGACAGGAAACACCATGTCAAGAAAAGGGACCATGGGAGCCGTAAGCCCTGGGTGTGGGGGGGAGACATTCAGGTGCTCATGACAGGTGAGCCCTCCTGGGAGCATGCGGACAGAGGAAGGAAAGAGAGAAAGCTGCCTTGGCTGAGGGCAGCTGGGCCAGTCACCTCTAGGCTTGGTCTGTGTACCACTATTCAACCACCCTCAACACCCTCCCAACCCAGATAATCAGATGGAGGAAGCAGGACCCTCGGTGTAGGTGACCTAACTCTGCCCCCATCAGAGTTCCCATGGCCAGCTTCCCATCCTGGCCTGAGTGGCACTCAGTCCCTTGGCTGACCTGAATGGCCTGATGGGCGTCTGTGTGAGTGCTGAGTCCTTGGGGAAAGGGTGCTAGGGTGGCCTGGGCCTCTCACTAGGAAAGCAAGGCTTAGGAGGTGAGAAAGAAGGGAAGTGAAGTGATACTTACCTGAGCTGCCAGCGCTCTCAGAAGCACTCCTGGACATCTTAGGCTGGCCGTGCTTGCCGCTGGCCCGCCCAGGGCCCGGTGGAGGGGGGCCCGAGGGAGCAGGGGTGCCGTCTCCCCTGATGGTGGAGAGATCCTGCATGCTGAAGCTCCGGAGTCGCTCCGATAAGGCACCTTGTCCCTGGACGCAACACAGGAGGGACACCTGTCAGAGGCCTGCCCCATGGGCCAGGGGCAGCATGGGGGACACACGCAGAGGGGGCACCCATCAGAGGCCTGCCCCACAAGCCAGGGGGAGCTGCAGGGGACTCTGACAGTGAGCACAGGAGAGACCAAGCCCCTGGAAGGACTCCGCACTAGCAGCTTCCCCGCGTACTTTTGGAAAACACAGAGGGGAACCAGGCCCAGAATGTCCCAGGGCCTCCTATAGGCTCAGCCATTGTGTCTCTGCCTCCTGACTCTCCTCTCCTTCAGATGCCCCCACAATAAAGCAGGGTCTCAGCCAGGCCCAGGGTGGAGGACACTACCGTTGCCTTCAGTCCCTACTCTCCAGGGCTTCTCTGTGGCTTCTCCAGCTTTACAGAAATAAAAATCCTTATATAGCTACATTTTTCTCAATCATCAGGACACAGGAATCTGGCCAGAAGATCAGAATTTAATAATCTGTATGTGCTCAGTCCTTAGTCTTTTCAAAGGAAATTAAATGCAGACAATATTTTTTAAATGTATGACAACAGCAATTTCTTTTATCTACTCATGTGACTGTCCATGAGTCAGACTGACTGCCACTGGTGCATCTGAGCTTCATAAAATAGCCAAAGGTAATGAATCAGGAAGGAAAAAGATGCTATTAAAAAAATAGTAACATACATGCAACAAAACCCTGCTGACTGTAACCATTTCTGTCTTGCCTGCTCAGTGGCTTCAGTTGTATCCGACTCTTTGCAACATTGTGGACCCTAGACTGCCAGGCTCCTCTGTCCTTGGGATTCTCCAGGCAAGAACTGGAGTGGGTTGCCATGCCCTCCTCCAGGGATCTTCCCAGCCCAGGGATCGAGCCTGCCTCTCCTGCGTCTTCTGCATCAAAGGTGGATTCTTTATCACTTAGCCACCAGGGAAGCCCTTTACTGTCCTGAGGGAGCCACAGACATCATCTCAGGCAGAAACTGTTCTTTTGTTTAGGAAAGCAAGATCGATCCATTATACTTATGAAAGGGAAGGGCCTTGTTGTCTGGATGAGAGACTCTGTCATTGTGAAAAGGATTGTAAGGCAGGCACAGGGACAATGGCGTCTTAGGTGCACCTGGGGGGCTGGAGGACAGACTCCTGTTTGCAGAAAAGGAAACCTGAGGTGGGAGGGGCTGGTAGGAGACTGGGGTTATTGAGGATTGGGTTGGGACCTGAAACAAGACATGACAGGCAGACTTCCCTGGTGGTTTGATTAAGAATCTGCCTTGTAATGCGGGTTCCATCACTGGTGGGGGAACTAAGATTCTATACATGGCGGAGCAACTAAGCCCCAGCAACAGCAACTAGTCTGTGTGCAAGAACTAGAGAGTCCATGTGCCACAAAGAAAGATCCCGTGTGATGCAATGTCTCCTGGAAACTAACAACAACACAAAGAAAACTATTTAAGTAATCAGATACATACACAATTAGAATATGAAATCCAGGCAAAGGGTGTTTGGAGGGCATTATATGAAAAAGGTGGGCTTTCTACGTAGCTCTAGTGGTAAAGAACCCACCTGCCAATGCAGGAGACATAAGACATATGGATTTGCTCTGGGTTGGGAAGATACCCTGGAGGAGGGCATGGCAACCCACTGGAATATTTTTGCTTGGAGAATCCCATGGACAAAGGAGTCTGGTGGGCTATGGTCCATAGATTTGCAAAGAGTCGGACATGACTGAAACAACTTAGCATGCATGCACGTATGAAAAAGGCAGAAATTGTCCTGGTTGCCTCAGATATTGCCCTGGGATGATGGTGGGCAAGGGGTTTGAGGCTTAACCTACCAGATATGATGACTTGGTAGTCTTTGCCAAGAAAATGAGGGTAGGACCGGCTGCCCAGTATAAACCTCTCCAAATCTATCAGTTAATGACCCATGATATTTCTACTCAGAAACATTCACAATGACATCTAGAATTTAGAAGAAATGAGACTAAAGAACAAAAACTGATCCTGAAAAGAGGGAGGAAATATTCTGATAATTATAATGGACTAATTCAATATTAGGTTAGCATTCAGGAAAACTACTTATAAATTTGCTCTTTCATTCATTCTTCCATTTATTCCTTTATCTATTTCACAAAGATTTATCAAGGATTGGCTATGGGCAAGACACTGTGCTAGGTGTTACTAGGAAGTACCAAAAATACAGCTTGATTTCTGACAAAATGTAAATAGACAAATGGACAAATAACCATTTAGAAGTGCCATACCAGAAGCTACAGAAACTGAAGATTAAGAACCACACAGTAGAGAATGGACATAGGAAAACAGCGGGGGAAGGGGAGGGTGGGACAAATTGGGAGATTGGGATTGCCATATATACACTGCTGCTGCTGCTGCTAAGTCACTTCAGTCGTGTCTGACTGTGCGACCCCATAGACGGCAGCCCACCAGGCTCCCCCGTCCCTGGGATTCTCCAGGCAAGAACACTGGGGTGGGTTGTCATTTCCTTCTCCAACGCATGAAAGTGAAAAGTGAAAGTGAAGTCATTCAGTTGTGTCTGACTCTTCACGACCCCATGGACTGCAGCCTACCAGGCTCTTCCGTCCATGGGATTTTCCAGGCAAGAGGTCTGGAGTGGGGTGCCATTGCCTTCTCCCATATAGACAGTACCATGTGTATATTCTCTGGGAGCTCAGACGGTGAAGAATCTGCCCACAATGCAGGAGACCCAGGTTTGATCCCTGGGTCGGGAACATCACCTGGAGAAGGGAATGGCAACCCACTCCAGTATTCTTGCCTGGAGCATCCCATGGACACAGGAGCCTGGTGGGCTACAGTCCACGGGGTCCCAAAGAACTGGACACAACTATGTGACTGACACTACACGTGTAAGTAGATAGCCAGTGGGGACCTGCTGTGTGGCCGAGGGAGCTCAGTTTGGTGCTCTGTGACAACCTGGAGGGGTGGGATGGGGGTCGGGTGGAAGGTAGGTGCAAGAATGAGGGCATGTATGTATTCATGTAGCAGATTCACTTCGCTGTACAGCAGAAACTAACATGATATTGTAGAGCAATTATACTCCAATAATAAATGAATAAACCACAGCTCTAGAGTCAGACCTGGATTCAGTCCTATCACTTACAGCTGGGTGACCTGAGCCTGTCATCTGTACAACAGCATCCATGTGGCAGGTGGGTGGGAGGAGTAAATGGGATGATGGCATAAACCGTCCATGACAGAGCCCAGCGTGTAGTAAGTGGTCCCAAAACGTCAACTATGATGATGGTTAACATATTACTCTAGCTACCTGAGACAAACAAGTTGCTCCTAAAATAAAAAACAGAAAGATCAGGTACTTCCCTGGTGGTCCAATGGTTAAGAGTCTATGCTTCTCATACAGGGAGTGTGGGTTCAATCCCTGGTCGGGGAACCAAAATCCCACATGCCACACAGTGTGGCCAAAAACAAATTAATAAATAAAATATAAATTTTTTAAAAATGAGAAAACTCCAAATGCATTTGACCACAGTGAGATAGACTGTTAACTGACCATCCAAAAGCCATCCTCAATCCCATTCTCAAAATGGTGAGAAAAAACAGATTTCCCAAACTCCCTCCTACCTACTATGCATGGCCATGTGATGCAGTTCTGGACAATGGGAGGTAAGGGGGAACCTGCTAAGGGATTTCTGGGAGAGATATTTTCTCTCTCTGACATGCAGAAGGAGAAAGGCCTGACCCTGCTCCCTGCTTTCTGCCTCTGAGTGTGGGAACTGCCATCTTGTGACAAAAAGACTCACCAAGACATTCACCCGGAGCCTTGGCATCACTAAGACACGGGGATACTGAGTGTCCACTTACTCCTAGACGTCTTTTGAATGATGTGCATCAATTATAAGACATATATTTTTTTCACCTCTGAAATTAGGGTGAGTCGTACGATCGCTTGCCTTATTCTTGTCGTCACTGCTTACACACGAATGCACTCGGTCGTTATTCCCGAAGGCAGGACCAGACAAAGGAAACTCTAGACTGTTCACTGTTAACAAACCAAGACCTACTGGAAGAAGGATTATGAGCCCAGGTTGTTTAAAACACATTCCATTGACACCTTCTAGTAAGATGCAGGAAGTGGCAGAATGGGAAACAGCAACATGGATGAACATCTCAGAGACAAAATATCTGCATCACTAGTACTCGAGAGAGCACAGAAAGTGATGTGGCTTCATCATATACGGATACTGATAAGTGGTTCAAAAGAATCTTAGAAAGACTTCAACCAATTTATTGTGTCTATAGCTTCCCTTTACTGCATGTATGCAAGTGACACACAGAAGAAATCTGAAGACTCCAAGAAAGCCGTTTTAATAAGAAGAAGTAGAGGAGTTCCCTGGTGTGTGTGTCAGCCACTCAGTCGTGTCTGACTCTTTGCAACCCCATGGACTGTAGCCCGCCAGGCTCCTCTGTCCATGGGGTTCTCCAGGCAAGAATACGGGAGTGGGTTGCCATTCCCTTCTCCGGGGATCTCCCCGACCCAGAGGTCAAACCTGGGTCTCCCACACTGTGGGCAGATTCTTTACTGAATAAGCCACCCGGGAAGCCCCAGTTATACCATGTTAATGGCCAAATAGTTACATTTGTGAAAGTGCCTGCTGAAAGGTTACAGGGTTTCTTTTACTTATTGATTTTAAAATTATGTATTTATTTATTATTTTGGGCTGCATCAGGTCTTAGTTGCAGCCTGTGAGCTTCTCAGTAGTTGTGACACAGGGACTTAGTTACCCCGTGGCATCCGTGATCTTAGTTCCCCCACCAGGAACTGAACTCGAATTCCCTGCATTGGAAGGTGGATTCTTAACCACTGGATCATTTAACCACAGGTAAGTCCCATTACAGGATTTCTTTTAAAACAACTGTGTCAGGGTTCCCCAGTGGTTTGGTGGTTAAGAATCGACCTTGCAATTCAAGGGACACTGGTTCCACCCCTGGTCTGGGAAGATCCCACATGCAACTAAGACTGTGTGTCACAGCTACTGAGCTCACACACTGCAATGACTGAAGCCGGTGTACCTAGAGCCTGTGCTCAGCAACAAGGAGCCCACACCCAACAAGTGAAGAGTAACCCCCACTCACTGCAACTACAGAAAGCCCAAGCACTGCAATGACGACCCACCGCAGCCAAAAAATAAAATAAATAAATCTTAAAAACAAAACAAAACAGTGCCAGAGGAGGGCGGGGGCAGAGGAGTAGGACTGACTTTTCACCTGATGCCCTCTTTTGTACTTTTAGAATTGTGTACAATGAACATGTATCACCTTTCACATAATAAATCATTACAGTTGCATTTCCAGTAACACCCACAGCACTCTTCCATGACCACCCTGCGGACCCCAATCTGTGAATATGAGTCTTGCATGATGCTGACAAATGCCATCTAGACTGAAAAAACAACATGGAATTATTTAAAACAAATGAGAAAAAAGGAGGAAGAAGTGGTTTCTCCAGAAATTGCCATGTACTCACCCTCCAGCCTTGAGAGCCTGGTCTCAACTCTTGCTTGGGGGACCCCAACCCATCAACTTGGTCCTGCTCAGCCTTGCAACCTCATTGGGAAGTTAAAGGGTTGAGTAAGATTCCCTTCTGGAGTTCCCAACTGGAAAATTTTAACTTCAAGAATCTATGGCCTTCTCCTCTACAGTTGATTATGTGGCTCTGATTGCAACCCTGAGACTTTCCAGAGTAATTTGAAAATCTCTAGAATAAACGTTGGGCCTCCCAAGGTACTTCTGAGGAAAGGTAAATAAAATTCTAGGGTGGGTGTCTTTAAATTCTTGTATCAATTTCCTTCCCAGCCAACACCAAGTTTAGAATATGAACCATAGGAAAAGCTGGGAAGTCTGGAGCCCTTTCATGAGCCAAGGTCAGCCTACTTCAGGCACATTGCGAGCACCTGCCCCAGGATTGTCACACCACAGGTCTGCACTGCCTTCAGCATCTCACGCCTGGAAGAACCTCCCCGTGGCCCAATATCATGGGACCAGAAAGGGAGACGTAGTTGGCCTTCCATGAAAACGAGTCTCCTATTTGTATTCTGTCCTACTTGGAGCTCTTTATTTCCCACCGTATTATAAGCATGCTCTACCCGGTCTTGTTGCAGCTGCTTGTTCACACACTGTTTGTCTGAACAGACTCAACCTTACGTTTTTCCTGGCATGTCGATAGCATGTGGCCCAGTGGCTCTCTCAGCTCCTTAAAACACCAGAAATCCCACATAAGTATCTTGGGGGCGAGGAAGGGAAATCTATTCCTGATTATTTAAATTTTTTTTTTCCTGGCTAAAACTCAGAAAACTGAACTTTAAGAGGTAAATTGTGTCACTGAATTTTCTATTAATCTGAGATCTTTATTTTTGTGTGTGTGTGTTTCAATTTTATTGATGTACTTTTTCCATTTGTATTTTTTAATTTATTTAATTTACTTATTTGACTGTGTCCAATCTCATTTGCGGCACATGGGATCTTCCTTGGGTCATTCTGGATCTTCCACCGCAGCACTTGAACTCTAGTTGTGGTGCGCCGGCTTAGTTGCCCTGTGGCATGTGGGATCTTAGTTACCCAATCAGGGATCGAACCCAAGTCCCCTGCATTGCAAGGCGGATTCTTAACCACTGGACCACCAGAGAAGTCCCTCCATTTGTACTTCATTACTACATTTTTCTAATTTTGTAGATGGATTCAAGATATAAACCTTAGGTGCTTACAAGTACTTTCACATACATATTTATACCTAACACGTACTGTAATTTTTTTTTTTAATTTTAAAAGACTTTTTTATAATTATTTTTTACTGGAGTATGATTGATTTACAGTGTTGGAAATCTGAGATCTTTAATTCCTAATTCTTTCCCTAATTTGTAAGGAATAAGAAATCCATGTAGCCAACACACACCAAATTCTCTATGTTTTAATGCTTTTCTTAGTCGGGGGAGCAAGTGTGTTCCTGGGAAAACCCACCAGACCTCTAGTAATCTGATATTCTAGGTAAAAAATTGACCACTAATAGAACACCTGCCATTATAGCCCAGAGAGCCCCGATTTAACATAGTCACTAAGTCTGGCTGCAGGCCCTTGAGGAGGTCCTCTTTTCTGGAGGGACACAGTGGGGAAGGGACACCAGGACTCCCATGGAGGGGGCTCTAGCAGGGCATAAAGTTTAGCACACCTCACCTCACACCATATCTAAGGCCTGTGACTGATGACAATGAGAATGAAGTCAGAAGGCTGCAGTGAGTCAGTCAGTTGACAACAAAGCCGCCAGCAGTAACCACAATTCCCACTGGCAATTCAAAGAGCGTGAGTGCTTCCTTCTAGATTCCCATGGGGTACGCACCTCATTGACACAGTTAGCCTCTACAGCTACACATGCTCCACACCAAGCCCGAGCAGGCTCCTTCTCGGCATGCTGGATGAAGGCAGGGGCCTGCGTTTGTGCCACAGAAGTGGGTTATCAAACAAAAGAGAAAGAATCCTTCCCACCATAGCATCAACGGTAGCATCAATCATCAAATCCAATTCACTCTCCAGGCATGAAACAAACAAACAAACAAAAACAAATAAGTTAATCGCATGTTAGATGCCACCACGTTAACACAATAAGAGGCTCTGGGCGGAGGCTGACCCCGGCTCTGGGATTAACGCACATGGACACACACGGGTGTCGGCAGGAGAGACACCGGGCTTGGATCCAGACCATGGGCTGGTAGGCAGAGGTGGCTACTGGCCTCTCTCCCCGACTGGATCAGTTCGAAGTTAGTCACACCTCTCAACGGGGTTACCTGCCCTTCTCTGAGGTCCAAAGAGGAGACAAAAGGAAAAAGTCGAGCCACCTGATAAAGGGGAAAAGAAAAAAAAGCCATGGGCACCAAGCCTATGAAATGGGTTGAAGGGCACCATTCTGTTGCCCTGGCCTCAGACTCACTCATTCACTCATGTCTTCATTCCTTCATTCACCACCAATGCTGATAGTGTTCCAGAAGCTCTGAGGGAAGCCCGGTGGAAGAAAACAGAAATGAATATGAATCAAGACACGGTTCCTGCTTCCACTATTCTTGCCTGGAGAATCCCATGGACAGAGGAGCCTGGCGAGCTATAGTCCATGGGGTCACAAAGAGTCAGACACAGTTGAGCAACTAACACTTTCCTGCTTCTAAGGGCCTCACAGTCTGGCCAGGCATCAAGACACAAACGCAAACAAGACAGCAAAGGACAGATGACAAAACACATGACAGACGTTCAAGGCACAGAGAGAAAGAGAGCAGTGTGGGCAGGAACACCCAGAGAGGCTTCGTCCAAGAGTTCAAACTTGAGTTAGAGATGAGGGCTGCAGCATCAGAGAGAGGAGGGATATTGTGGCCGGAGAGTTGTCGGAGCCAAGGTGTGAGAGAGGAAAACCCGGATTTGGGAAACTGAGATTGAACCAATCAGAGAAGGGGCTCAGGTGCCTGGTGAGCAGCAGGAGGTAAGTCTGGAAAAACTGTGCTTTGTCTAAACCTGGACTTCGATGACAGTGCCACTGACGGTTTCTGAGTGGTGATCCAAGTGAATAAGTGGGATTTTAGAGTCACTTCCATGGTGGCTCAGATGGTAAAGAATCTGCCTGCAATGCAGGAGACACGAGTTTGATCCCTGGGTTGGAAAGATCCCCTGGGGAAGGGAATGGCAACCCACTCCAGTATTCTTGCCTGGAGAATCCCCATGTGCAGAGGAGCCTGGTAGGCTACAGTCCAAAGGGTCACAAAGAGTCAGACATGACTGAGTGACTAACACTTAAGAGTCATGTGAATATTCCAGATATACTGTGTGGCCCCCAGGGAGAATGGCCCCTGGTGTGTGCTCTGTCTTTCTTTCTCAAGTTGGATCCAGGCACATGGATGTCTGCAGGAAAGACTGAAGTGCGGGACTTCCCTGGTGGTCCAAAGGTTAAGACTCCAAGCTTCTACAGCCGGGGATGCAGGTTCCATCTGTAGTCTGATAGCTAAGATCCCACATACCTCATGGCCAAGAAACCGAAACATAAAACAGAAACATTTTGTAACAAATTGTACAGAAATATTGTAACAAATTCAATAAAAACTTTAAAAAATGGTCCACATCAGGAAAAAAAAAAAAAAAAGGGACTAGCAGTGCCCTTAAGGGGAGATGAAGTGCAAAATGAACATTAGCTCTGGTGACGGAAGGCTGGTTTGGAGCACTGGCTGGATCTGAGGTGCCCACAATAGCTGCTGAGGAGATGAGGAGAGGGATGGGAAATGAGGACATTATGCAGGACAATGACAGTGCACGAATGAGCAGAGTCCCTATAAACCAGAGCTGGGCCTGGTCCTCTGAGCCAGGCCAGCACCCAGGTGGTGGGCTTTCAGGGTCACCAGGAAGGACTCCAGCTGTCCCAGCCCTCACATGCAGAAGGCCACCATTGAGACCCATCCAGAAGCCCTGTTTGGTCCTTGGAGAGATCAGACCCTGAAGGAGCTTTGTGTGAGGCAGATCCCTGTTCCAGGATCTAATTTCTTTTTTCTGTTTTTTTATTGAAGTATAGTTGATTTACAATGTAATATTAGGACATTGTGGTGCTGGAGAAGACTCTTGAAGTCCCTTGGACAGCAGGAGATCAAATCAGTCCACCCTAAAGGAAATCAATCCTGAATATTCATTGGAAGGACTGATGCTGAAGCTCTAATATGTTGGCCACTTGATGGGAAGAGCTGACTCATTGGAAAAGACTCTGATGCTGGTGAAGACTGAGGGAAGGAGGAGAAAGGGGCAACAGAATGGCATCATTGACTCAATGGACATGAGTTTGAGCAAACTCCGGAGATAGCGAAGGACAGGGAAAGCCTGGTGTGCTGCAGACGATGAGGTCGCAGAGTTGAACATGACTTAGCGACTGAAAAACCAATTAGGACACAGTGATAAAGCTTTAGAGAATCTATCTTCAGTATCTTTTTAAAAAGTTAATTAATTCATTTCTCTTTGGCTGAGCTGGGTCGTCATTGCTGCACTTGGGCTTTCTCTAGTTGTGGCTAGTCAGGGCTACTCTCGAGTTGCGGTACTCAGGCTTCTTATTGTGACGGCCTCTCTTGTTGCAGAGCACAGGCTCTATGCACATGATCCCCAGTAGTGGTGGCAGGCATGCTCAGTTGCCTTGCGGTACGTGGGATCCTACTGGACCAAGGATTTGAACCCATGTCCCCTGCACTGGCTGGTGAACGCTTAACCACTGGACCACCAGAAAAGTCCCTACCTTTAATGTCTTAAGGTAACTTGTGACCTACTGCCCAGGATTTAAGTGTAGCCCCAAGCCTTGCCTGAAAAACTGACAGACAACCTTAAAAGTACCCAGGGTTGGTTCTAGAATTCTCAGTGGCAGACTGGCATCTCTCAGGCCCTCAGTCCTGGGTCCTCCTGGCCAGGGGGTGAGATCCAAGCAGAATGTGGTTAAGGAAGCATTGGTCTGGGGTGTGTGGAGGGGAGGGGGCTGTGGGGGTGTCTGGAGTGATGCAGGAACAAGTGACTGGCAACTAGAGTCTCACTCTCAGCCTAGCTGGGCATCTAACAGCTGTGTGACCCTCGGCAGCTGCTCGGCCCTAGGATCTCTGTGTCCTCCCCTGTGCAGTGAGGGGCTACAGATGGCGGCATCTAAGGCTCTTGTTCTAGTCACTCACAGGGTAACATTCTTCTCTCTCTCTCTCTCTCTCTCTCTCTCTCTCTCGGTGGGGGCATGGGGGCAGGGGCTCACGTGTTATACAGAAGCTGCTGCCCAGGCACTGCCCGCCTCAAAGCTGAACAGGTGGCAGAAGTCGAGCCCAGAGTTAAGAGGGACCTGAAGCCCAGGGTGGGGGAGTGTCTCTCGCAGGCCACTCAGCACAGGCAAGGTGGACAGAGCACGGGCAACGCCCAGCTCACGCCACCACACCCAGAGAAAAGACGGGATTGTAAATCACACTGTGATGCCAGCGTCAGACTTGTTTCTTTTATTTGATTCATCAGTGAGTGAAGATCATAATCAACCTCAGGGTGTAAATGGACACAGGAGGAGTGACCGACAGGCAGCCTCCACATGAGCTCTGCATCCTAAGAAGTCTCTGGACATCGCCTCATGACTATTTTGTGGCAGAAACCATCATCATGCACATTTTGCAAGTGAAGAGACTGAGGCTTACAGAGATGCAATAGCAAGCGGAGGAACTGAGGTTTGTTGGAGTTTTTTTTTGCCTCACAGCATGTGGGATATTAGTCCCCTGACCAGGGATCGAACACACACTCCCTGTATCAGAAGCAAGGAATCCTAACCACTGGACCACAAGCGAAGTCTTGGAGCTGGGATTTCTAACCTGGGCCTGCTCATTTTCAAAGCCCACACTTGATACTAAGCATTGTTCTTCTGGCTGTGACAGCTAAAAACAGGTACAACCGTTCTTCATTCCTTACTATTTATTGTGTAACTAGTAGGGATGCAGACAAGACATGGCTATAACTACGGCAAGAGGGCCACTGGGGGACCATGAATCGAGAGACTGGTTTCACCAGGAATGTGAGGAGGCAGCTGTGGAGGATGTGGCTCTTGATTTTGAAGGGTGGATAGGATTTCAAGCAGTTGGGACAGAGGCAGATGAAGAATCAGCATCAGAAGAGGTAGGAAAGAGAAAACTCTGGAAATAGCATGTTAGTCACTCAGTCATGTCCGACTCTTTGCAACTCCATGAACTGTAGCCCGCCGGACTCCTCTGTCCATGGAATTCTCCAGGCAAGAACACTGGAATGGGTAGCCATTCCCTTCTCCAGGGGACCTTCCCAACCCAGGGATCAAGCCCAGATCTCCCGCATCATAGGCAGGTTCTTTACCATCTGAATCACCAGGCAACACCATATGGAGTCGCTGTTGCTAGATAAGCACGGGAGGTGGCGCTGTAAATACAGTACAAGAGCCAGGAGCAACTAGACAGGGAGGCAGGGATCAGTACCGGAAAGCACAGGCCTCAAACAGGGAGAGTGGCAGTAACACTTGAGTAGCTACTGCGGTAGTCCAAGCTAGAAGGGAGGCTGATGGGAAGAGGGGAAGGAAGGGAGGAAGGAAGGAAGGGATGTCAGATGGGCAGGTCTTGAAGAGAAAGTCAGAGGAAGAGCATCAAAGATGGCTAAGATTTAGAGCTTGGGGACCAGAGAGGATGGTGATTTCATTATCATCAGAAAGCTGGGACACAAGAGGAGGGGCAGATTTGGAGTTAGGAACCTGGTACTAATGGCCCAGGAAAGAGGGAGATGTTCAGAGAACCAGTAATGCTGGACTTGAGACCTGGGAGAGGAGCTGATTTGGGAGCCAGGAGCATCAGGTGACAACTGAAGGCGAGGAAAGGATGAGTTGGCCCTGGAGGGGCAAAGGAGCAAGCTGGGGTCCTGGAGAATCCAAACACAAGGGAGTTAGGGGAGGGGGCAGGGAGAGACATATGGCCACTGATCATAATTGCAGGCAAATTGCCTGAGCTTTGGCTGGCAAGTCAGCAAAGTGTGAAAGCAGGCCTGAACCAGGGGAGAAGATGAAGAAGCAAAAGCTCCATCATGGGCAGTGCTGTAAGTTGAGTCTCTATACCCCTGTTTTCCTGGTGAACGTTATATACAAAGGCCTCAAAGGGCTGAGCAGGTGAGGGAGATGGTAGAGACATGAGTCAAGGAGGACGAGGCGACCATCCTCCTCCATGGAGGCTGTGGTGCCATCCCCACAGCCACTCATGGTGATCCTAAAAGTGGTTTCTCAGACCTCCTAGGTTCAACCACGCTCAGAGTGGTCCTCAGAGGCCAGGCAGGCACATGGGCATCTCTTCTTCCACTGCCACCCTTGGTGCATCCAGCACCATCACCCCCACAGGCCAACTTGGAGCAGAGGTGGGGCAAGTGACATCAGATCAGTAACTCTTTCTGTTACTGTGGAGTGCCGGCCCTTCCACTGACTTGTGAGGCTGGGTCTCTTCCTTGTTTTAATCCACCAGGAGTGGATTCCAAACAGAAATCCGGAGAGAAAGGGCATTGGGTAACAAAGGCGAGCATGGCAGAACCACAGTGAACAAGGTTTACTTGGTTCTGTTTCAGCTTGTTTTGGCAACAAGCTCCAGTGCAGGCTGATTTGTTGGGGAGACTAGAGGGCAGGGAATACTTCCAAATTTTTTCAGTGGGTTGTCCATATGGTTTAGATAATCTTGGTGTTTAAACGGTTGCCATAGTGAATTCTAAACATTAATTTTATGTCACACAGTCCTTGGCTGAAACAGAAAGAGGGCTAACCTGACGTAAGTGAGCACAGAGGCTGGGAAATGTTGCTCTGAGGGGTGAAGGGACAAGCACGAAGCTTCCTGGAGTCCCTGGGTTCGGCAGACACAAGGGTGTGAAGCCATGCAAGGGAGACACGGGAACCTGGAGGGGCCAGCAGTCTTTTCTTCTTCCTTGGAAAGCATGCCTTCCAAGCATGAGTGGATATAGGGAGATGTTATAAAAAGAGAATCAATATTTAATTGATATAATTAATTAAATGGGTTAAATATAATTAAATCTGATTAACTGTAATTAATCTGACAGATTATAAACAGGTAGGTTTTTTTTTTTTTTTGTCTTTTGGGTTTTTGCTAGAAAAAAAACAAAGGCAAACAACTCCAGTCTGGTCAGAAATCTCAAATCACTAGGCTTATGAACTTTCCAGAATTAGCTTCTGGCTCCAAAAATAAAGTTCCATGGTCATTTGAAAGCAGCATTTTATTCAAGCAAGATTTTCAGAGAAAGCAATGATGGATAAAAAATAAGGATCGGAGGCAGACAACTTTAAAAAAAAAAATTATGGTGAATTGTTCCATAGAGTTTATTTTTAAAGCAAAAAAGAAGGGGAATTTTTTTTTTTTTCCAATGAATGGGAAGACACTGTAATTTATCTCTCTGTGACTGTGCCTGGCTATTTGGATACTAGGGCTATAGCCAAGGCTTGGCTATACCCTGGTGGCCGCTGACCATAATTGCAGGCAAAGTGCCTGAGCTTTGCCTGACAAGTCAGCAAAGTGTAAAAGCAGGGCTGGACCAGGGGAGAAGGTGAAGAAGCAAAAGTTCCACCATGGGCAATGCTGTAGGCTGAGTCTCCATGCCCTTCTTTTCCTGGTACACCTCACATACAAAAGCCCAAAGGGCTGAGCAGGTGAGGGAGGGAGAGGCCTTGGTTAAAGCAGAGCACTGTAGGTAAGAAGATGGAAATAAGGCAAAGGAGAACCCAAGAGGCATAACAGAGGTCTTGGTGCAGTGCTGTCCAGGAGAACTTCCTGTGACGGTGGAACATCCTATACCTGTGTCAGTTACTAGCCACACTGGCTGCTGAGGACTTAAAAGGGGGTTAGTAAAGGCTGAGGAATTGAATATTAAAACTTAATAATTTCAAATAATCTAAGTAGCCACATGTGGCAAGTGGCTACCATTTTGAACAGAGGATTGGAGGTCTCAAAAAGTTTATTCTTCAGATCGATTTAATGAGTGTAAAACAACAAACAAGATGGCAGTGTTGGTTTTTTCCTAAATGAGGAACAAGGGAAAAGAAACCAGAGCCACTCATCACCAGGAGCTCACAAACTAACAGGAAATATCCGATTCTAGGGAGCAAAGAATCCACAGGCAATCTGGGACAGAAGCATCCCTCACGCAGAGTGCCAGCTTTACTGAGGGTAGCTGACTTGAACAGCTGACTCTAATAACATTATTGGCACTGCTGGAACTGTTCTAGGATAGGATTTCCAGAGGAAGTAAAATGACATTATTTTCCAAGTTATGAGACAAGTAAAAAACAAGATTGGTTTACCAGGCCAGAGAACCGGGCAGGTGGAAGAGACGGAGGGTATAGTTCAAATGTCAAGGGGAGTGAGGGGGCCTGGATATCTCACAGTCTTAAATTTTTTTTTTTTTAGTGAAAAGTGTTTATTAGGAGGAAAAGACTACAGTTCGTGTGGATAGACACATGGGCAGAGCCAGAGAGAGTCACTAAAACTCTTACTCAATGTTTTTTTCTCATGATGGTTTCTCCTCATGTGAGAATGTATTTTGCTTAACTAATTAATTTCTCCATTCCCTTTTCCAGGGGATCTTCCTGACCCAGGAATCAAACCCAGGTCTTTCACGTTGCAGGCAGATTCTTTGCTGTCTCAGCATACCAGGGAAACCCAATGAATTTCTAGAGAATTATTTTTAAAAAGAGAGCTTTCCAATTCTAGTCTTAAAAAGATGTGGGGCTCAATATTCCCTCCAGGTGGAATTACTGACTGGGAAATATTAATAGCTAACATCTAAGTTCAGAACCAACCAGGAGACGAGGGACACTTAGAAAGAAGGTACTAGAGAAGTGTGTTCCCAGGAAGGAGACAGAGCAGCTGTCATTGAAAGCAAAGATGCACTGCTACTTCCCAGGAACAAGGACTAAACCTTAGGGAAAACTGGGGGATGTGTTGGGGTTAATAGGTCTGGAGAGACATTTCCAATGTGCAATATTTTTATTTTAGATTTTCTAGTTCTAAGGTAAAACATCAATAGCAACTTAAATTCGTACAGTGACAGGCCCTATTTTCTTGGGCTCCAAAATCACTGCTGGCAGTGACTGTAGCCATGAAATTAAAATTCGCTTGCTTCTTGGAAGAAAAGCTATGACAAACCTAGACAGCATATTAAAAAGCAAAGACACCACCTTTCTGACAAAGGTCCATATAGTCAAAGCTATGGTTTTTCCAGTAGTCATGTACGGATGTGAGAGTTGGACCACGACAAAGGGTGAGGGCCAAAGAATTGCTGCTTTCAAACTGTGGTGCTGGAGAAGACTCTTGAGAGTCCCTTGGACTGCAAGGAGATCCAACCAGTCAATCCTAAAAGAAATCAACCCTGAATATTCATTGGAAGGACGAATGCTGAAGCTTCAATACTTTGGCCACCTGATATGAAGAGCTGACTCACTGGAAAAAGACCCTGATGCTGGGAAAGATTGAAGGCAGGAGGAGAACCGGGCAACAGAGGATGAGATGGCTGGATGGCATCGCTGACTCAATGAGCTTGAGCAAACTCCTGGAAACTGGACAGGGAAGCCGGGTGTGCTGCAGTCCATGGGGTCTCAAAGAGTTGGACATGACTGAGCAACTGAACAAATGGTTTACAAACCTTCTTCACACTTCATGATTATTTGCAAAAACCCTGCAAACATTTTTTTTTTTTTTTTTTGAGAAACGGCTCAGGGCTCAAAGTTACAAGGAAAAAGAATGAACTAAAAGTGTAGGTAAAAGACTTTTCATTCCTCCAGTTAAGCTCTGCAGTTCCTCTTGGAGAAGCATCAAAGGATGGAAAAGATATCAGATGAGGAAGAAGCGCCCTGCTCACCTGGTCACCTGGGCCCAGGCCCTCTTCAATCTGTCTGAACTCAGAGAGGCTCTCAGGCACCTCACCCTGTGTTCTGCATCTGTTGAGCTAAATGCAGTAGGTATTTAGAGTGAGAATTGATTTGTCAGTTGAAGGTGTTTTCGTAAAGGAGACAGGCAGGGTCCAGGAGATGTAAAATGGGGCCACGAGCAATGCAACCATAAATTCCAGTTTGCTTGGAACAGACCTAGTTTATGCCTGTTGTCCTAGCATAATAATTAGAGCACCCTTTCACTCTCAGATGTGTCCTGTCTGCATATTATATTATATGGTCACCCTAGCCTCCGGGACTTGACATGGTGTCTTTTTTTTTCCCCCCACAAAATTGGTTTGACTGTTGCCCTGGGGTCATTGACAAGGTTGTTCTGGACTCAGCTTTCTCATTCTCAAGGTTAATGCTTCTAAGGGGCTAAATCTGCATCCCAGGAATGTTAAAGAAGTTAATTGTTTTAACCCTAATCACCTGTGGTTTATGGCTCTACATGGGGTGTCAGGCAGTGACCCGTAATGAGCTCGCTGTTTGAAAATCACCTGGGGAACTTGTTAAAAATAGAGATGCAAGGGCCCATGGCCTGAAATTCTGATTCAGCACATCTGAGAATCTATTTAAAAACGAGAAACAAAGCTTCCCAGGTGGTTTGAACATTGAAGCCAGATTTGAACCCACTGATGAGTCATCATTCTTCAACCGCTGGCTGGAGTGGTCCCTTGTTGCTATGGAAACCACTGATCTACCCCTCAGCCAGACTGAATTTTCCTATTTTTTTTTTAAGTACACATCTGTTTAAAAAATAGAGGACATTATTTTAGGGAGAGAAGAGTATTTTCTCTGTTAAGACATTTAGAGAGGAAAAGCAAAGCTCCTAAGAGGCAGAAAAATTTCTAGTCTGAAACCAAATTCAGCAGAAAGCAGGCGTCCCTCACTACTTTAGCAAGACAAGAACCAGTGAGCAGTTATTTTCTGAAGCAAGTTTCAGACTGTCTGGAGCATCCTTCAGGTTAGCTGTAAGGTACCCGGCTGGAGGCTTGGGCTCACGGGCTTCCCCGGTGGTCAGAGGGGCTGATGGTGACCAGCCAAGATGGTATCAAGACTCAGGAGACTCCGGCTGGACAGGGACCTGGAAAAGGATGGCCCTACAGAATTACCATCAGAATATAATTTACACACACGGCTGAGTGGCCGCGCGGCCTGCACTGAGCCACTCTGATAAACATACCACACTGATGCTCTATGTTTGAGCTGAGGAAAGAGCAGTAATCAGTCCTTTAGGTGAAGAAGCAGAGAAGATGGGGTGGAGGAGGGGGCCTGGAAGAAGGCTTCTATAAACCTCAAGTGGCCAAGCTGGCCTGATCAATTCAGAATTTAGCAATTCCGAGTTCTCTTTTCTTTCAGCTTAAACACAAAAGCATAAAACAATTGTATCTCAAATAGAATGATCTTGGAATTCACTGCTCTTTGTAAATTCTGATATATCTGAAGATAAAGCAGCAGGATTTCCCCTCTAAAGATACTCCCTGGGATTCGCTGCTTTGCCAGCAACTATTGTAGTAAGGTAGACAGGGACCCTCCAGGTACCAGCTGTAGAAGCAGCGAGACACTTCACTACGATTCTGTATTACATAAGCAGTGGTCCTTCTCTGAAACAGGAATCATTCCCTTTTGGTTCTCTTATCTCCCTGCCAACCTATGTCTTCAGAACTCCCTGACTTTATGTGGATGGTACTTTTCACACACTCAGCCCCGTGTGCTATATCTTTCTCCCAGAAATGCTCCTAAAGTGCTTCTCCCTGGGCCTAGAAAACCCAGCTCAGTCCCTTGACCCAACTCACTGTCCACACACTCCATTCCACCATCCACTGGAAGCTCATGGAGCACTAAGATCAGTATTCAAAGTCCTTTTCCAAATCCTTTCAAAGCTCTACCCTCTCCTTCCCCGAAACTCTCACATCACCATCTAGGACTCATAGCTTCCCTTTGCAAATACAACTCACCTCCCAACCACGGGGTCTCCCCAGACATAAGCATAACTATTTTTTCTCCATCCTCCAACTGTAGACCCCTACTCTACATCCGAGTTTGGGGGAAGTGATTTTTACATGGGCCATCTGCTGAATTTGCTCTACAAGTAAACGTCTACTAATTACATTTTTCAGGGTTGAGCACATGATAAGAAACTGACACAACGACAAAGAGAATGTGATGGAAGAAGAAGCTGGGAAGGAACACAGAGGGCCTTTGAACAGGGCTGGGTGGAAAAGAGAAGGAAGTAATGACTTACATCACAATATCCCACAGATTTGTGTTTATTTCAAACCTCCTCTACTGTATGACATTTGTTTTTCTCTTTCTGACTTACTTCACTCTATATAACAGGATCTAGGTTCACCCACCTCACTACAACTGACTCAAATTCATTTTTTATGGCCGAGTAATATTCCCCTGTATATATCCACCACATCTTCTTTATCCGTTCATCTGTTGATGGACATCTAGGTTGCATCCATGTCCTGGCCATTGTAAACAGTACTACGATGAACACTGGAGTACATGTATCTTTTAGAATTGTGGTTTTTTCAGGGTATATGCCCAGTAGTGGGGTTGCTGGGTCATAATGAATATATATGAAATCTAGAAAAATGGTATTGATGAACTGATTTACAAGGAAGAAATGGAGATGAAGATGCAGAGAATGGACTTGTGGACACAGAGGGGTAGGGAAAGAGTAGGATGAATGGAGAAGGTAGCATCAATATATATATACACACACACACTATCATGTGTAAAATGGATAGCTGGTGAGAAGTCACTGTATAACGTAGGGAGCCCAGTCTGGTGCACGATGACCTATAAGGGTGAGGTGGGGAGAGGGGAGGCAGGCTCTAGAGGAAGGGAATATATGTATAATCATGGCTGATTCAAGTTGTATGGCAGAAACCAACACAACACTGTAAAAAAAAAATTTTTTTAAACACTCTTCTACTCTAGTTACTGCTACTACACATATTGTCCTCCACATTTAAACCACTCAACTTATTCTAGGACCCTGGGTTCCTTCCCCTGGATCTTCAGGGTCATGTGAGCCTGGAGTGCACCTGCTCACTCAGGTAAGTCTCTGCACCTGTCTATTTAGGTGACTCTCCCAGTGCATGCTGGGAAATTGCAAAGAAGTGCCCCGTCGCCTCCCCTCCCCTCTTCTCTGTGTCCAAGGTTTATGCTTCAAGTAACTTAGAAATTCTTAACATGAGAACCACAGGTGAGCTTCAGGGGCTCTGGGAACCTCCCGGTATTGCATAGATCATTTGCATGTGTGTGTGTGCACAAGCATGCAGTTTTCTGAGGGTAATATTCACCCTTTATCCCCTCAGATTTTCAAGGGTACCCCAGCTATACTTAGCCTGTTGGGATGAGTTACAGCCATGGTGGTCAGGTCCTGGCACGGTACCTTGGAAGCAGCCATCACCGCTGCCGTGGCCGCCACGTTCAAGCCTCGCTTCCCAAAGTGCACAAGGGCATCGTAACTTCGGTCTTTCGCTTGGACCAGGCAATCATCAATTTCCTGTCAAAGGAAAGCAGACACTCTGAGTTGGAAGGCCCAAATAAACCTCTTTTCTTTCTCCCCTCTCCTGAGCGCTGAGCTTGGCAGCTTGCTCCATCACTGATTCTCGCTGGCACTGCCACTAATTGTCAGAGCTGGGTGAGTGCTTAGCCTCTACACATGGTTCTGTCTTCTGAGAAATGAGGACAGTGGTGGCACCTAACCTGTGGAGCATGATGAGAACTCATTGTTGTTGTTTAGTTACTAAGTCCTCTCTGACTCTTGTGACCCCAAGGACTGTAGCCCACCAGGCTCCTCTGTCCATAGGATTTCCCAGGCAAGAATACTGGAGTGGGTTGCCATTTCTTTCTCCAGGAGATTGTCCCAACCCAGGGATCGAACCTGTATCTCCTGCATTGGCAGGCATATTCTTTACTGCTGAGCCACCGCGGAAACCCCACGGCAAGGACTACATGCATTCATTCCAGGAAAGCACCTGAACAGTGGTTGGTTTCAAAAACCAAGAACCATTGTCATCTTCCTTATCTCAAGTAGGTAAAGCCCCAGGATCTCTGAAATTCTATTATTTCATAGCAATTTCAGACAATATCCAAATGCCTCCTCGTGTGTATATCGATGGGAGAAATCAGAATGCAGAAAGAGACAGGGGATATTTTTGTTGATAGAGGAGATCATTTTACAGATAATTAAATAAAAACAGAAATCAGAAGTCAACTACAAGGTAAAGGTGAGGTGGGAGAGAGGACTGAGGTCTACTTAGGGACCAAGAACAAGTAAAAGATTGGTTTAGTTAAAATTTGGGTCAATACTGGCTCATTCTTTTTGTTGTGTTTGGGTTGCTGTTGTCATTGTTTTAAGAAAACAGCCACTCTATAATCATAGGAGCAGAGTTCAGTCAATGACACTTGGCCTCTGTCTCATCTGAAGTTCAGCACATTGGTGCACTTCCTTCACTTTGAGGCACACAGGTGGGCATTCGACCCCCTGCCTGGTCCTTGTTTAAAATTCCTCAGGAAGTCACAACACTCAGTTTCCATTGTGACCCCTGGCTGACTCTGGATGTGATTCTTGGCAGCTCTTAAGAGTCAGTCACATTCGTGTCAATGGAAATGACATTAGCGGCTTCAGGGTTAAGTCCAGTGTTTAGAGAAAGGGAAGTAGGAAGAGTAGAGATTTGATAATGAGGTGGAGGTAGGGATTACTGTTTCTCAAATTTTACCCTCTGAGACAGTAAGTGTTGTGTCCTAGTTCCTAAAGGGCATCTCAGAAATGGCTACAGTAACCTGTACTGGAGTACCTCCAACTGATGTACTCAAAGCCTTGCCCTGGAAATCCAAAGTGTCCAACTTTCAGAAGCAACAGAAACGAATATATCAAGCCGCCTATAGTGAAAAAGTTGGCTTAAAGCTCAACATTCAGAAAACTAAGATCATGGCATCTGGTCACATCAATTCATGGCAAATAGATGGAGAAACAGTGGACTTTATTTTTGGGGGCTCCAAAATTGCTGCAGATGGTGACTGCAGCCATGAAATAAAAAGATGCTTGCTCCTTGGAACAAAAGTTATGACAAACCTAGACAGCATATTAAAAAGCAGAGACATTATTTTGTCAACAACAGTCCATCTAGTCAAGGCTATGGTTTTTCCAGTAGTCATGTATGGATGTGAGAGTTGGACTATAAAGAAAGCTGAGTGCCAAAGAATTGATGCTTTTGAACTGTAGTATTGAAGAAGACTCTTGAGAGTCCCTTGGACTGCAAGGAGATCCAACCAGTCCATCCTAAAGGAAATCAGTTCTGAATGTTCATTGGAAGGACTGACATTGAAGCTGAAACTCCAATACTTTGGCCACCTGATGCGAAGAGCTGACTCATTTGAAAAGACTCTGATGCTGGGAAAGATTGAAGGCGAGAGAAGACAGGGACGATGGAGGATGAGATGGTTGGATGGCATCACTGACTCAATGGACATTAGTCTGAGTAAACTCTGGGAGTTGGTGATGGACAGGGAGGCCTGGTGTGCTGCAGTCCACGGGGTCTCAAAGAATTGGACATGACTGAGCAAATGAACTGAACTGAACTGATAGCACTCTTAATTCATATGGTAGAATCTCACTACACAACCAGTTCGGAAAGTCATATAATATCATTAACGAACTATAGAATGCTGGACCCAATAATCCAACTCTCAAGAATTTATTCTAAGACAAGTAGTCAATAGAAGTTGACTGTATACTATGTGTGGTGATGTTTGTGGGTCCTTATGAAGAACAAGTAGAAAAGATGGTATGCAAACATGTTTAAGATTTCAGAAGACAAGTAATGCATCTGTTCAGTTTTTTGTAGTTATTGCTTTTTGGTTTTGATTTGGTTTTTTGGTGTATGTATGTGTATGCTTAATATTTTATTTTAAGGAAACATTACATAGATTGGATTGAATGAAAAAAGGAACTACCAAACAAATTAATAAGACAGAGGTCATTTATTTTAATGGTCTCTGCATCTATTATTTCCCCTAATGTCTCAGTGGTAAAGAATCCACCTGCCAATGCAGGAGACACAGGAGATGTGGGTTTGATCCCTGGATTGGAAAGATCCTCTGGAGGAGGAAATGGCAACCCACTCCAATATCCTTGCCTGGGAAATCCCATGGACAGAGGAGCATGGCAGGCTACAGTAGGACATGACTTGGCAACTTAGCATGTGCATGTCTCTTATTGTATGAAATCTCAACAAAACCATGGAACAATCCATTGAAAACAAATCTGGCAAATTAGGTTCAGTGGAGATGTTAAACAAAAAGTAATTTTATAGACAGTGACATTATCTTAAAAGTAGCTTAAATTTCTTTTCAAGAGGTGTACATTGTAATTCCTCCTTGAATCCTTAGTTACTGTTGACTCCTTCCTGCAATTTCTCCCTATCTTATTTTTTCCATGTCTGACATTAGACAAATCTACATTTTCATTTCAAGGATGTATGTGAAGCAAAACTTTGAAGCAAAACACAAAAGGTAAATAGCATGAAATAAATTACTATGTCTATTCTCACTAACACACTTATCAACTGATAACTTATAAAGTATAAAAAGAGTAGGTATTTCATTTGTAGCATACATTTTATCATTGATCAATAATGCAAATGTACTAAAAATTTATTATATTCCAGTCTCTGTTGTAGCTATCCAGGCACAAATTCAAGTCTTTTCATCTCTCTAGGCTTCAACTTTCCTGTTTATGTTAGGTTTTTAAAAATTTATTATTTGTATCTTTAAAATTTGTTATTTTTATGTTTTTGTCTGTGCTGAGTCTTGGTTGCTGCTCAGGCTTTTCTCTAGTTGCAGACAGCGGGGGCTACTCTGCAGTCGTGGCTTGTGGGCTTCCCACCGCAGTGGCGTCTCGTGCTGTAGAGCATGAGGTCTAAGGCGAGCAGGCTTCGATGACTGCGGCGCGTGAGCTCAGTAGTTGTGGCTCCTGGGCTCGAGAGCACAAGCTCAGTAGTTGTGGTGCATGGGCTTAGCTGCTCCTCAGTATATAGGATCCTCCCAGACCAGGGATCAAACCTGTGTCTCCTGCACTGGCAGGCAGAGTCTTTACTACTGAGCCAGCAGGGAAGCCCTGTACTAAGTTTTTAAAGTATTTTTTAGTAGTCTATATAAAAATTCCATCTGCAAAAGGACAGGCACTGAGCCTGATAAAAGGAAAGAAATTCAGTTTGGGGAGTTGAATTATAAGTGAATTTTTTTCTGTCTTTTGTTTCGATGCATGGAAATGTTTTACAATAATAGTGAAGAATAATATGCTTTTGAGAATTGCACCAGGTCATAAAAATAGACTTAAAAGAGAAAGATTAGAAAGAACAATTTTCGGGTAGGGGGCAAATAAGTCAATCAAGAGTCTCCTTCAATAAAATCATATGCCTTTAAAAAAGAATCACTTAAAAATTTTTTTTCACTCACTGGAAGGAGTGAAAGGTGAAACAACACAAATTACCTTTTCTTTTGAAGACAGCGTGGGATGTACAAACTTCCTGTAGAGGAGGCTGGAGCCTTTTGTGTAGGGAGACAGCAGCCAGGCTACAAATGCTATTTTTAGTTCATAATAGAATGGAAACCTGGAGAGAGATGAGAAAAATACACATTCCATTAGGTTTTCAGCAACTCTGCCCTGAGTCTACAAAAGACAGAACCTGGGAGCACAGATAGCTCTCCTGCCTGCACACAGCCTGGTCCTTGGATTCCCATGAGCGTGTGTGCACACACGCACATCCAAGGTACAAGTCCAGGGCCTCTTTTGAAAACCAGTTCCTTTTCTGTGTGTGTGTGACCTCAATATGAGGCTTGTAAGATCTTAGTTTCCTGACCAGGAGTTGAACCCAGGCACCTAGCAGTGAAAGCACAGCGTCCTATCTATGGTACCAGCAGGGAGTTCGCAAAGCCCGTTCACGTTTTCTTTTGTTGTCAAACATGCTAGGGGCCCAGGGTCTCTCAGCAGTCACTCTATGACTGTGCCTGACAACAACTGGCGCTTTCTGCCAGGCTCTGTTCACTTTGGCTAGAACCTGAGCTCCTGCAGGCCCAGATGCCGCAGCCACCCTTGCCTGAGTTCCCAGTCATTCACTCTTTCCTGGAGGCCAAGAAGGGACAAACACCTGGAGGATTCACAGCAGGGCAGAGCTGACAAAGAATCTCCACTTAGAATAAAGCCTCTGTTCCTTGGCTGTCTTCTTAGTCCCCAAACAAGCTGGACAGGAGCCCAACTCGTGCAGGAAAGAGGATGCTACTTACCGTGCTCAAACCAACAGCAGACTTGGGGGAAGGGGGCAGGGAATAGAATATAAATAGTAAAATACAGGAAAGCCTGGCATGCCGCAGTCCATGGGGTCACAAAGAGTTGGACACGACTAAGCAACTGAACAAGTATAATATATATAACTGCTTTATATACATATACTTATATATATTTATATACTTATATATATACATGTATGTATATATATACTCCTTGAGAATCCCTTGGACAGCAAGGACACCAAACCAGTCCATCCTAAAGGAAATCAGTCCTGAATATTCATTGGAAGGACTGATGCTGAAACTGAAACTCCAATATTTTGGCCACCTGATGTGAAGAACTGACTCATTTGAAAAGACCCTGATGCTGGGAAAGATTGAAGGCAGAAGGAGAAGGGGACAACAGAGGATAAGATGATTGGATGGCATCACCGACTCGATGGACATGAGCTGGAGTAAGCTCCGGGAGTTGATGATGGACAGGGAAGCCTGGAGTGCTACCGTCCATGGGATTGCAAAGAGTCAGACACAACTGAGCGACTGAACTGAACATATACATAGTTTCAGGTATACAACAAAGTGATTCAGCAGTACACCCAACACTAACACATCATTGTAAATCAACTATGCGTGCATGCTAAGTCATTTCAGTCATGTCCGATTCTTTGTCACCCCATGGACTCTAGTCTGGCAGGCTCCTCTTTCCATGGGGTTCTCTAGGCAAGAATACTGGACTGGGTTCCCATGCCCTCCTCCAGGGGATCTTCCCAACCCAGGGATCAAACCCTTGTCTCATATATCTCCTACTTTGGCAGGTGGGTTCTTTACCACTACCGCCACCTATACTTCAATAGAAAAAAAACCTAAATTTTAAAAACCAACAGCAGGCAAAAAGGTTTTGATCATTTTGGTGCCAAAAGAAAGAAGAGTTCAAGGTATAGATAAAATGTAACTCTGAACTTTAAAGTCCTGGGTACTACTCACTGATGTATCCCATGAACACTTCGCCAGCACCCATATGTGGCAGTTGGTGCTGGGCACCAAGAGGACACTGGGGAACAAAGAAGACCTGAGCCCTGTTCTCTTGGAGCTTCCAGTCTACCAGGAAACACAGACAAGGTTCTGGCATCCTTGGGACTGACAGTCCAGTCAAGGAAACAGAGATTGCTCAAATCAAGACAATTAGTATAGAAAAACATCCTAGACAAGCACCATCAAGGGTCTCTGTTAACCCACGTGGTACTTCTGCACATGTAAGAAAAAGCCTAGCCCTTCGACTGGATGCAGTCCTGTGAGCATATGACTTGCAAACAGGGCTTCATCTGAATTTCAGCTCCACTGGCCAGGTATCTTGTGCTATTAACGACCTGTGCAACCATTCTTGGCAGGTCAAATGGGTATTAATCAGGTCTTTTTATTTTCTGTATTCTGCTGCTTTGCCATCTTGGGACCTTGCTGATGGAAAGGCTGCCTCTCTCATGGACACCACAATACAGGCTCCTGCCCCCCTTCCTTCCTCTGCTTCCTGATCTGCCCTGTGTGACTCTGCATGGCACACTGTGCCTCTAGGGATCTGTGTATCTTTTTAAAAATATGTATTTATTTATTATATATTTGACTGTATTGGGTCTTCACTGTGGCACACAGGATCTTCAGTTGCAGCATGTTGACTCTTAGTTGTGGCATGTGGGATGTAGTTGCCTGACCAGGGATTGAACCCAGGATCCCCGCCCTGAGAGTGTGGACTCTTAGCCACTGGATCACCAGGGAAGTCCCTTGGGATCTGTGAAGTTAACAAACTTACTCCTTCATGACAGTCATTTCTGTGTCTGTATGTCTTGTGCTATGCTGTGCTTAGCCACTCAGTCGTGTCCAACTCTTTGTGACGCCATGGACTGTAGCACGCCAGGGTCCTCTGTCCATGGGGATTCTCCAGGCAAGAATACTGGAGTGGGTTGCCACACCCTCCTCCAGGAGATCTTCCCAACCCATGGATCAAACCCAGGTCTCCTGCACTTCAGGCAGATTCTTTACCGTCTGAGCCACCAGGGAAGCCCAAGAATACTGAGGTGGGTAGACTATCCATTCTCTAGGGGAACTGACCAACCCAGGAATCAAACCAGGGCCTCCTGCATTGCAGGAGGATTCCTTACCAACTGAGCCACCAGGGAAGCCCCTCTGCATGCCTTACCAGACTTAAAAACAAATCCTGGGTACCATTCAAACATGATGCTGTGAGGGAACATGACACCTGGGCAGGTTTGAGGCATAGGAAAAGTAAAGCCCTTCTAGGCCATCCTCGTGATAAGACAGCAAACACAAACAGTAATTTCTAAGAAGACATATCAGAGGTCTTTAACTCTCACATCACTCCAGACAGCAGCTCCACCCACCCCTTCTTTCCCCATCTTAGTCCACTGCCTTCTGCTCCTGGCAGGCCCTTCCTGAACATTCCCCTAGCAACTAAAGGACACTTTCATGTCAAGATCATTTAATGCTTCACAGCCAGAAAAGAGAAGGAGCTGAAGGAACAGAGATGTGATCCCCTCGTATTTGAACACTCTGGTGATTAACAATGGAGGAAATTTGGTCTTGAAAACAAGTATTTGTCAGCCTCAAGGGGCAAATGAACCTGGCAAGCTCAGGCACCAATCCAAGATACACAGATAATCCTAGGGGGAATCTGTCACACTGTGGCTGTTTTGTTTATTATGTAAGAGATGTGTGTGTGTGTGTTTTTAATAGGTTGTGTGTGCACATAGTTTAAAAGATTTTAGAAGTCCAAAAGGGGACATAACAGAGTCTCTTTCCCATCTTGGACCCTTTTCCAAAAGCACAAAAGCATCATCGGTTTCCTGCAGATCCTTCCAGAAGTGGACTAGGGCTAAGATGTACAATCATGTGGGTATGTAGGACACCTGCAATGCTCCCTACACTCACTTGGTGGTATTCTCTGCTCCCCTTCACATCACACCTTACTTTCCCCACCACACATACAATTAACAGTACACTCTGGTGGCTTCAGCAATATGTGAACCGTGAACTTCCAGATGTTCAAGATGGTTTTAGAAAAGGCAGAGGAACCAGAGATCAAATTGCCAACATCCACTGGATCATTGAAAAAGCAAGAGAGTTTCAGAAAAACATCTATTTCTGCTTTACTGACTATGCCAAAGCCTTTGACTGTGTGGATCACAACAAACTGTGGGAAATTCTTCAAGAGATGGGAATACCAGACCACCTGACCTGCCTCTTGAGAAAGCTATATGCAGGTCAGGAAGCAACAGTTAGAACTGGACATGGAACAACAGACTGGTTCCAAATAGGAAAAGGAGCACATCAAGGTTGTATATTGTCACCCTGCTTATTTAACTTATATGCAGAGTACATCATGAGAAACGCTGGGCTGGAAGAAGCACAAGCTGGAATCAAGATCGCTGGGAGAAATATCAATAACCTCAGATATGCAGATGACACCACCCTTATGGCAGAAAGTGAAGAAGAACTAAAGGGCCTCTTGATGAAAGTGAAAGAGGAGAGTGAAAAAGTTGGCTTAAAGCTCAACATTCAGAAAAGTAAGATCATGGCATCTGGTCCCATCACTTCATGGCAAATAGATGGGGTAACAGTGGAAACAGTGACTGACTTTATATTTTTGGGCTCCAAAATTACTGCAGATGGTGATTGCAGCCATGAAATTAAAATTAAATTTCCTTCCTTTACTTCTTGGAAGAAAAGTTATAACCAACCTTGATAGCATATTAAAAAGCAAAGACACTACTTTGTCAACAAAGGTCCATCTAGTCAAGGCTATGGTTTTTCCAATGGTCATGTATGGATGTGAGAGTTGGGCTATAAAGAAAGCTGAGTGCTGAAGAATTGATGCTTTTGAACAGTGGTGTTGAAGAAGACTCTTGAGAGTCCCTTGGACTGCAAGGAGATCCAACCAGTCCATCCTAAAGGAGATCAGTCCTGGGTGTTCATTGGAAGGACTGATGTTGAAGCTGAAACTCCAATACTTTGGCCACCTCATGCGAAGAGCTGACTCATTGGAAAAGACCCTGATTCTGGGAGTGATTGGGGGCAGGAGGAGAAGGGGACGATGGAGGATGAGATGGTTGGATGGCAATGGACATGGGTTTGGGTGGACTCCAGGAGTTGGTGATGGACAGGGAGGCCTGGCGTGCTGCGGTTCATGGGGTCGCAAAGAGTCGGACATGACTGAGTGACTGAACTGAAATGAACTGGAAATTTTCTCATACCAGTACATGAAGAGTGGTTTCTCTCTCTCTCTCTCTCTTTTATTTATTTATTTTTTTTTGGCTGCTCCATGTGACTTGCCGGATCTTAGTTCCCTGGCCAAGGATTGAACCTGGGCCCAGGGCAGTGAAAGCACTGAGTCCTAACCACTGGACCACCAGGGAGTTCCCCAGGCCTTACCCTTCTTAATGGCTGTATAGGGGGCATGAGCATCTACCCAGCCCCCCACAGATGGATATTTATGAAGGTCACAACCTTTAGCTACTACAACAGAGCTGCGTGAATCTCCTGGAGTATGCTTCTTTATGTCCTGATGCTAATGTACCTTTAAGAAAATGCTCAGAAGTGAAATTTCTGCAGGTATCTGATTTATAGATAGAAGCTTCACTTTTATGCAAGCACGGGTACAAAAGCCTGGTTTCCCCCAGCCTCATGCTCACAGTGTAGGACAGTGTAAGAGCCTGCCCCAGGTGATGAGGATTGGCGGGGTGGGGGGTGAGGGGGGAGGATGGGCATTAGATCCTGAGCAGTTCTTCTGAGCTGCCAGAGCCCCTGTATTCTCTGGTCAGCCTGCTACTAAGCCTCCTTGTTCTTCCAGATCTTTCCTGTGCACCCCATCCACATTAATATGACTTAAAAAAATTTTATTTTTAGTTGCACTGGGTCTTCATTGCTGTGTTAGTCACTCAGTCATAGCTGACTATTTGTGACTTCATGGACTGTAGCCCACCAGGTTCCTCTGTCCATGGGGATTCTCCAGGCAAGAATACTGGAGTGGGTTTACATTTCTTTCTCCAGGTTCATTGCTGTACATCGGCTTTCTCTAGTTGTGGTGAGCGGGTGCTACTCTTAGCAATCACTACATGTTCTTTCAATTTTTTTCCTCAAGCTTTTTTCCTGCCCCACTTTCTATTCAAAGACAACTGCTGGCTTATTGAGTGATTCATTCAGTTGGGAAAATTCAACTGAAAAGCTGTGAGGTAAGGGGCCTAGGCTAAGCAGTTCATGGAAACCAAAGCTGGGGTAGAAACATCCTCGCCCTTAGTGGTTTGTCATCTAGCAAGACAGCAAGACCAACAGGTAATCCTGTAATGTGCAGTGAGTAATGGAACAATGTCTCAGTGAGGCTCAAGGGCTTTGCTTCTCTCCGAATCATCATCCATTGCTCACAAACATGCACCTCATAATCTTACTATGCATCTGGCCAAAGGTCCATATAGTCAAAGCTATGGTTTTTCCAGTGGTCATGTATGGATGTGAGGGTTGGACCATAAAGAAGGCTGAGCACCAAAGAAGTGATGCTTTCAAGTTGTGGTGCTGGAGAAGACTCTTGAGAGTCCCTTGGACAGCAAGGAGATCAAACAAGTCAATCCTAAAGGAAATCAACCCTGAATATTCCTTGGAAGGACCGATGCTGAAGCTGAAGCTCTGGCATTTTGGTCACCTGATGCAAAAAGCCAACTCATTGGAAAAGACCCTGATGCTGGGAAAGATTGAAGGAAGGAGGAGAAGGGGGCAATAGAGGATGAGATGGTTGAATGGCAACACAGACTCAATGGACACAAGTTTGAGCAAACTCTGGGAGAGGGTGAAGGACAGGGAAGCCCGGCGTGCTGCAGTCCATGGAGTTGCAGGGAGTCAGACACAACTTAGTTACTGGACAACAACAAAATTCTATGAGGATAAGCCCTTGAATTGCCCTGACCTTGAGAATTAGGATGTATTTGAGGAGAAAAGGCCGGATGAACCCATCATATCCAAGGCATCTGTACAGCACTCAGGTGCATTTCTATGCTCCCAATATAATAGCATCACACTCAAGAGGGTAAGAGTTTTCTTTTTTTCTCAGTCATGCCGGGTGGCCTGCCGAATCTCAGTTCCCCAACCAGGGATCAAACCAAAGCCTCAACACTGAAAGCTCTGCGCCCTAACCACTGGACTGCCAGGGAACTTCTAAGAGTTTTCAAAGAGGGTTGGGCAAGTGATGAAACTGTCAAAAATACAAGCAATTAATGTGTATAGAAAATTTCTGGAAGAAAACACAACTGACTTTGACCATGCTAACCTCTGGGGAGAGAGCCAAGGGCCTGGGGGAGGAGAGACTTACTTTTTAGTGTATTGTTTCAATTTAATTTTGCCATGTGCATGTAGTATTATATAATTTTTAAAAAATTAAATGAAATAATCTACATAAATTGTGAAACAAACCACCATCCTATCACTTCTGTGACCATACACAACTGCTATTTTCATCAAGATAGAAAGCTTTTAAAAGTTACCTATGAAGAGAGAACTGTTCTAAGGGTGAGGTGGAGAGAGCAGGGCGGGGATGGATGCATGAAGAGTGAGAGGAAAAGTATAAACATGAGGGGTGATTTCCAGTCCAGGAAGTGAAAAGTGAAAGATGCTTCTAGGATGCCAGAAGGTGTAGAACTACCTCCCCACTTTTTTAATTATAAAAAGAACTTAGAGCTGCTGAATTGGGGTCCATTCCCTGGAAGGGAAAGAGGCTCTGTCTGTCTGATAGGCCTGTTCTGTGTCCAATCCCAGGGTGAAAGCAAGGATGGAGAGGGAGGACTATCCCAGAAGGAGACCAGGATCTGTGATACCTGGAGATTGTCAGGAAAAGACAGAGCAGGCTGAGGCATGTCCAGACTGCAAGCTGAGACAGGTACAGGTGGTAGTGGTTCAGCGGCAAGTCGTGTCTGACTCTTGCAACGACATGGACTATAGCCCACCAGGTTCCTCTGTCCATGGGATTTCCCAGGCAAAAATACTGAAGTGGGCTGCCATTTCCTTCTCCAGGGGATCTTCCCGAACTATGGATCAAACCTGGGTCTCCTGCATTGCAGGTGGATTCTTTACCAACTGAGGCACCAGGGAAGTAAGGCAGGTAGGGAAGGATCCTATGAGCCCTTCCCTGCAGAAGCGGAGCCCAGGTGCCAGGAGACAGGCAAGGGACCCTCACTTTCCACCCACAAACTGCCTGGATGGTGCGAGCTCAGAGGGACCAAGGAGGGACCAGATGACGCCTCTATATGGGTCAGGAAGAGAGTGGGGTTCTGCCCACACTGCACACACACTCCAAATACACCAGCTATCAGATGCCTTCCTGTGACAGGCAGCATTTTGATCCTATAAACTTCCTCCCCATGTTATCCACCAATATGTTACCTCACATGGCATAAGGGATTCTACAGATGTAATTAAGGTAATTAATCTGCTGACTTTCAGTTAGGGAGATCGGGACTTTCCTGATGGTCCAGTGGTTAAGAATCTGCCTTCCAATGCAAGGGATGCAGGTTCAATCCCGGATCGGGAGACTAAACCTGTGCACTGCAACTATTGAGCCCACATGCCACAGTGAAGACTCAGCATGGCCAAAAAAGAAAAAGAAAAGAAAAGAAAACTGAACACAGGAAAATTTCAAGGTTCAAGTCAATAAGATAGGGAGATTATATTGGATTATTGGGGTGGGCTTAATCTAATTACATGATAACTTAAACAAAAAGGCAGAGACCATTCTCTGGCTGGTAACAGAAGAGGACAGAAATGACATGCCATTGTTGGCTTGAAGATGACAGGATGTCACATGTCAAGGGAGTGGGGACCTCAGTCCTACAGCCCCAAGGAATTGACTCTGCCAATAACCTGAATGAACCTGGAAGTGGAATCTCCCCAGAGCCTCCAGATAAGAGCCCGGGCTGACCCACACCCTGGTTTTGGTCTCATGAGCTTCTCAGCAGAGGACCAGTTGACTCTACTTGAACTTCTAATTCACAGCAACTATGAAATTATAAATTTGTTCTGTTTAAGGATGCTAAATTTTTAGTAATCTGTTATGGCAGCAATAGAAAAGTAATACACCTCCCCCAAATCAAAATTAAATCAACCCCGGAAATAGTTGTTGACACTTGCGTTGCCATGCCCTCCTCCAGGGCATCTTCCTGACCTAAGGATTGAACCTGGGTCTCTTTATGTCTCCTGCATTGGCAGGCAGATTCTTTACCACTAGTGCCACCTGGGAAGTCTATTTATTAGGCATGAGACTGAAATTCCAGGACCATGGGTTAAACATATCCTAGCTATTAGGGAGCAGCACATCCATCATTAGGTAGGATTTCCACACAGCAAAGTGGTTGAAATGCCAGGACCCCCAGGAAAGAGCTCATGAGACTAACATTCTTCCCCCTAGTGTTCATGATAAAGGATGAGAGGACAGCAGGAGGCCACCAGTGCCAGCCAAAAGGAGGGCAGTAAGACAGAAGACTGGACCACAAGAAGTGCTGGCCATGCTCTCTCTCTCTCTTTTTAATTGCAGGACAATTGCTTTACAGTGTTGCGTTGGTTTCTGCTGTACAACACTGCAAATCAGTCATAACTACATATTTATATCCCCTTCCTCTTGGGCCTCCCTTCCTGCCCCCATTCCACCCCTCTAGTTCATCACAGAGCACCAGGCTGGGCTCCCTGTGTTATTAATGTACTAGCGCCTTCCCACTAGCTATCGACTTTACACATGATAGTGTACGTATGTCAGTGCTACTCTATGAATTCATCCCACCCTCTCGTTCCCCCACTGTGTCCACAAGTCTATTCTCTACATCTGTGTCTCCATTCCTTCCCTGCAATTAGGTTCATCAGTACCATCTTTCTAGATTCCATATATATGCTTTAATATACTATATTTGTTTTCCTCTTTCTGACTTAACTTCACTCTGTATAAAAGGCTCCAGGTTTATCCACCTCACTAGAATTGACTCAAATTCATTTTTTATGGCTGAGTGATATTCCATTGTATATATATACCACAACTTCTTTATCCATTCATCTGTTGATGGACATGTAGGTTGTTTCCATACCCTGGCTACTGTAAATAGTGCTGCAGTGAACACTGGGGTAACATGTGTCTTTTTGAATTGTGATTTTCTTAGAGCATATGCACAGTAATGAGACTGCTGGGTCATATGGTGGCTATGATCCTTAATCGATTATACAGTCCTCACTAGGTCCAGCCTATTCTCCTCATCTCCACAAGACAGACAGGAGCCTCCCCACTGAAGCTCTGATCAAAATGTGGTTTGCCTCCTAGTGCCAGCTCATGGGGCCTGGGGAAGGAAAAAAAATGGCTCAGCAGAGTTCTGTCTCTACTCCTAGAGACTCAGCCCATCTCCAGTCTGTTGTTTACCTGGGCACAGAACAGGGCCGGATGGCACAAGCATATTAAATTAGGTAATCCAGATTCCTTCCTTCCAGCTTGAGGTCATAATAGCTGAGACATCTATCTCTCCCAGTGGAGATGAAAGCCAGGCTCCTTCAGTGGAAAAACTATATACACTCTGAGCCAAGACAGGAGTCAGTGAAGTAGTGTTCAGAGAAGTGGATGTCTTTGACCCAGGACACCCCAAAGGGTAAGTCCAGATGAATCCTTTTTTGGATGAGAACTTTTTTCTCCAAAATGGAAATATCCTTATTATTTTTTCTGATGATATTTGATCACGGTAAAACATGCATAAAACACAGCAAATGTGAAACTGACCTCATGATCCCAAACTGCAGAAATAACCCTAGTTAAGTGATGAATATTTTCCACACTATTTTAGTATACATTCACATGTGCATAAACTCAGATGCTTTAGATATAAACAGGATGCTATATATTATTTACAACCTCTTTTAGCTAAGACACAATATATCAGTACAAACACATAGCTTATGATTTTCACTTGATTCACTGCTATAACTGTACTGGTCATAAGAGAAAAAAAGCTGTCAAAAGGGAATAGATTAAATAAGTAACAGTCCATCTATACCATAAAATTCTGCTGCTGCTGCTGCTAAGTCGCTTCAGTCGTGTCCGACTCTGACCCCATAGACGGCAGCCCACCAGGCTCCCCCATCCCTGGGATTCTCCAGGCAAGAACACTGGAGTGGGTTGCCATTTCCTTCTCCAATGCATGAAAGTGAAAAGTGAAAGTGAAGTCACTCAATCGTGTCCGACTTTTAACCACCCCATGGACCGCAGCCTACCAGGCTCCTCCATCCATGGGATTTTCCAGGCAAGAGTACTGGAGTGGGGTGCCACTGCCTTCTCTGAATGAAATTCTATGTGGCCTTTAAAAAAGAGTAAGTAGATCTGTTTATGCTTTCATGAAAGTATTTTAAAAAATAAATTTAAAAAACAAAGTAAGACCTATTAGGTATACTAGAGTTGTTCAGTTTCCCAGTCATGTCCAGCTCTTCAAAGCCCCATGAACTGCAGCACGCCAAGTCTCCCTATCCCTCACCATCTCCCAGAGTTTGCTCGTTTATGTAAATTGCATTGATGATGCCGTCCAGCCATCTCATCCTCTGATGCCCTCTTCTCCTTCAGCTCTCAACCTTTCCCAGCATCAGGGACTTTTCCAATAAGCATCTGTTCACATCAGATGACCAAAATACTGGAGCTTCAGCTTCAGCATCAATCCGCCCAGTGAATATTCAGGGTAGATCTCCCTTAACATTGACTGGTTTGATCTCCTTGCTGTCCAAGGAACTTTCAAGGGTCTTCTCCAGCACCACAGTTTGAAGGCATCAATTCTTTGGTGTTCTGCCTTCTTTACAGTCCAACTCTCACAACCACACATGACCACTGGGAAGACCATAGCCTTGACTATATGGACCTTTGTTGGCAGAGTAATGTCTCTGCTTTCCAACACACTGTCTAGGTTTGTCATCGTTTTCCTGCCAAGAAGCAATCATCTTCTGGTTTCATGGCTGCAGTCACCATCTGCAGTGATTCTGGAGCCCAAGGAGAGGAAATCTGTCACTAGTTCCACCTTTCCCCCTTCTATTTGCCATATAGTAATGGGGCCGGATGCCATGATCTTAGTTTTTTTAATATTTAGTCTTAAGTCAGCTCTTTCACTCTACTCCTTCACCCTCATCAAGGGGCTCTTTAGTTCCCCTTCACTTTCTGCCATTAAAGAGATATCATCTGCATATCTGAGGTTGTTGATGTTTCCCCTGCCTATCTTGATTCCAGCTTGTAACTCATCCAGTCAAGCATTTCTCATGATGTGCTCAGTGTATAGGTTAAACAAACAGGGTGACAGTAGACAGCCCTGTTGTATTATTTCTCGATCTTGAACCAATCACTTGTTCCAGACAGGGTTCTAACTGTTGCTTCTTGACCCGCATACAGATTTCTCAAGAGACAGGTAAGATGGTCTGGTATTCCAATCTCTCTAGGAGCTTTCCACAGTTTGTCATAATCCACAGAGTGAAAGGCTTTAGCATAGTCAATGAAACAGAGATAGATGTTTTTCTGAAATTCCCTTGCTTTCTCTATAATCCAGTGAATGTTTGCAGTTTGATCTCTAGCTCCTCTTCCTTTTCTAAACCCAGTTTAGACATCTGGAAGTTCTCGGTTTGCATAATGCTGAAGCATACAGTGCTGTACATTGTACTTAGTCGCTCAGTCATGTTCAACTCTTCGTGACCCCACGGACTGTAGCCCACCAGGCTCCTCTGTCCACGGGATTCTCCAGGCAAGAGTACTGGAGTGGGTTCCCATGCCCTCCTCCAGGGGATCTTCCCAACCCAGGGATCGAACCCAGGTCTCCTGCATTGCAGGCAGACTCTTTGTCTGAGCTACCAGGGAAGTCCAAAGCATTTGGTACATCCTTAAAAAAAAAAGGAAAAGTATGTGTATATGTGTGTACCCCTGAATATTCATTGGAAGGACTTTTGCTGAAGCTCCAATATTCTGGCTACCTGATGTGAAGAGCCAGTCATTGGAAAAGACCCTGATGCTGGGAAAGATTTAAGGCAAAAGTAGAAGGGGATGGCAGAGGATGAGATGGTTGGATGGCATTATCAACACAGTGAACATAAATTTGAGTAAATTCTGAGAGATAGTCAGGACAAGTGTGCTATAGTCCATGGAGTCACCAAGAGTCGGACACAACTTAGCAACTGAACAACAAAAGTGTGTGTGCATATACACACGCACACATTTTTAAAAATTGTATACAACTGTGAAAAGCAGTAATGGTGAGAGTGAATGGTGCTGGGGAGAAATTTAGTTTTATTGCACACTTTTGTGTATTGTTTCTTATTTTCCTTTTAATTTTTTAACATATGAATGCTTCTTTACCAACTCCATTAATTGAAGAATTTTGTTTATCTTGCCCATCATTATAGGAACAATACCTGCTCTGATAAGGGCATTCAATAAATATTTACTTGAAGAACAACTTCATAGACTAGTTGATTTGAAATGTTCCAGTGAACATCCTTGCACCTGCTTCTCTGCTGATTAGGTTTAAGACTGTTGTCAGACCTTTTCCACCTCTCCCTTGAGACTAGACAACATCTTTCCTGGAAAAGTCCCAATTCCTGGAGTACTTACCAACAAAGGAAGATGTCGGTGAATGTCTCTGCTGTGGTGAATAGTGCAAATATAATCCAGTACATCATCCATTTGACCTGTTGAAAGAAAAAGCAACAAAGCTAGCAGAAAAGGTCAAGGATGAATGGTTGCCAACTTCAAGAGAACAGGCTCCAACAGCAGATGTTGAGATGGGTCCAGGCAGCCTGGCCTACTCTGGTCATTCCTTCTCCTATCCTTCCCCAGGTTAGTCCAGTTCCACTCCAGACCCTGGGACTGCAAGCAAATAGGCCATTTCCACAACTGACCCAGGATCAAGCTCAAAGTAGACTTTAGGTGGCCTTCACTAGCCCTCAGGTGAGCCAGTGAGACCTGAAGACCAGCAGTGACTCAGGATTCAGTCAGGTCATTTTGCCAGGACTAACATCAGGTGAATAAAGTTTCTGAGCTTCCACAGAGACATACTCTGGGATGAACTTTAACCTGGCCATATTCTCTGAGATAGAATAATGGTAATCCTCACTGGTCACTTAAAAACACTTCTGAGGACTTTCCTGGTGGTCCAGTGGTTAGGACTCAGAGCTTCCACCGCAGGGGGCACAAGTTAGATCCCTGGTCGAGAACTAAGATTCCACATGCTGAGGTAGAGCAAAACAAGCAAACAAAAAACTCTTTCATGTGGGAAAGCCCTCACAGAAACTGGATCTTGTCTTTTAATCTCCCCCATGTGACCATCCTTTTCCATTTCTACTGTTTCTCTTCCCCAGTAGAAGCCTTGGTTTCCCCCTCCCCGCCCCCCCACCCCTGCTCTCTTCAACTACTGTAAGAGTCTCCTAACTACTTCCCTGACCCTTGACTTTCTCTTAACAATCCATCTTACAAACTATCCCCACACTAATCCCCCACAAAGCATGAACTCATCCTACTAACCTTCCATTTAAAATCTTCCAGCCTGCAGAATAAAGTCCCAAGTCTTTAGTCTGCTCCTCCTGTTTTTTTGAAATGGTGGGGTAGTTTGCATTGGACTAATCCACTTGCCAATAATGATAATAAACTCAGAACAAAATGTTTTATTTTATTCTATCTATCTTTGGCCACACCATGTGGCATGTGGGAAATCTTAGTTCCCTCACCAGAGATTGAACCTACACCCTCAGCATCAAAAGCACAGAGTCCTAACCACTTGGCTGCCAGGGAATTCCCTAAACAAAGTATTTTAAAATAACTGTCTGAAGGCTAGAAAAGCTATCAAAAGCTGGCAGAAACTGGAAAGGATCCAACTCTTGAAATGTGGGGACCACACAGAGTAAATCCACGTGGATGCAGCTAAAGAAACCACCCGGCCAGCAAATCATGGGGTAGATAGAACTCCAGAAGAAACCCATAGCCAAATTTGCCTGAGGAAGTGGAAAATAAGAGTTTTAGACTGTCAAAGGTGCTGGAAAATGAAAAGGAAAAATCCTCAGTAAAAGGGAAGTATAAGTCATAAACCAAACTCACATATAAATTCCTTTCAATTTCTTAGCTGGCTCCTGAATTGTACAGAATCAGGTACTATTCCAAGGTGGCTGAGTAAAATACAGCTAGGAAGTGGAGAGTTGAGCAGAGATTCAGTTTCTGCCCACTACAGGAGAAACAGAGTTTGGAGTTCAAGTTTTGCCTAATTAGAGGAGGTTGGTAAACATTTGGGAATTTCCAGGGGAACATCTAAAAGGTCATACTTCAGGAATAAAAATTACAACCTAGGATTTAAGAGATTAGCTCTAGGATTAAGAGTAAAACTGAAATACACCTGCCCCAAGAAAATGTAAAACTTAACTACCACAAGATCAAGATGATCTGTCAGAAGTTAACTGCCTGCTAGAATAAAAACTAACATTCTTCACAAGAAGACAACACAGATCTGGAATTCCTATGATCAAGTATACATAAAAATTCCAACAAACAAAAAAGGTGTATATATATGTGTGTATATATATATATATAAAGAAACAGGAAAATATACTCCATGGTTAAGAGAAAAACTAGTCAATAGAAACAGATCTGTATTTGACTTAGATGTTACAATTAGCAAAGATGTTAAAAAGTATAAATGTATATTGAGACAACTAAATATTCACACGTAAAAGAATGAAGATGGACTTCTACCTCACACTATATACAAAAAGTGAACTCAAAATGGATCAGAGACTTAAATGTAATAACCTTACAAGAAAACACAGGAGTAAATTTTTGCCGCCTTGGGTTAAAAAATGTTTTCTTAGATGTGACACCAAAAACACAACCAACAAAAAAAGAAAATAGATATATTAGACCTTGTAAAAATTTAATATTTTTGTTCTTCAAAAGATATCATCAAGAAAGTGAAAAGACAACCCACAAAATGGGGGAAATATTTGCAAATTTGTATCTGACAAAGTATTTGTATTGAAATAATGAAGAACTTATATAGCACAACAATAAAAAGATCAAACCCAGGTCTCCTGCACTGCAGGCAGATTCTTTACCAACTGAGCTACTAGGGAAGTCCCAATAAAAAGACAAATAACCCAATTTAAAATGTGTCAAAGGCCCATATCTTTTAGAAAATGAATCAGTAATTAATCCAACACCCATTTATGATAAAAGACCTGAATAGCCAATATGATACTGAAGAAGAGAAACAAAGTCAGAGAACTGATACTGTCTAATTTTAAGACTTACTATAAAGCTACAATAATCAGGAGAGTGTGGTATTAGTGAAATAACAAATATATCAAATAGACTAGACAAATAGAATAGACAGCCTCCAAACAGACTGCACAAATACAATCAACTGATCCTTGACAAAGGAACAAAGGCAATTTGATGGAGAAAAGATAGTTTTTTCAATAAGCGGTGCTGGGAACAATTGGATATTTACATTCAAAAAACAAATAGATGTAGGCACTGATCTTACATCTTTCACAAAAATTAACTAAAACTATAAAATTTCTAGAAGATAACACAAGAGAAAACCTAGGTGATCTGGAATTTAGTAATTAGTCTTTTAACACACCACCATGACCCACAGAAGAAAAAAATGATAAGCCAGAGTTCATTAAAATGAAAAATTTCTGCTCTGCAAAAGATATTGTTAAAAAAAAAAGATATTGTTAAGAGAATGAAAAGACAAGCCACAGACTGGGAGAAAATATTTGCAATACGTATATCTGAAAAGGGACTTGTATCCAAAATATTCAAAGAATACTTAAAACTCAACAACAACAACAAAAATAACAACCCAATTTTAAAAATGGCAAAAAATCTGAACATATATCTCACCAAAGAAGATATATAGCAACTTAATAACGGATATTTTGTTATAAGATTTTTTTTTTTTTTACCACCACTTAACAAGACACTTATCCTAGGAGGAAAAGGATGGGTTCAGTATTATTTTTCTTAAGTATAAATATGTTAAAAAATCTATAGGAAAAGGTAGATATAATGAGTGAAGAGATGGGAGATTTCAAGAGTAAGAAGGAAAATCTTTAAAAAGAACTAAATGACAACCTAGAACTGAAAAACACAATATCTGGGGGAAAAAAATGCTTTTAATTATTGAATGGAATTTATAGCAGTTTGGACAACAAAAGATCTGTGAACTTGAAGACAAGACAACAGAGTCAAGCAGACCAAAGCCTAGGTTAGGGGATGGGGTGGGGGATGAAGAGTCTCAATACCTGAGGAACAGGCATCAAGCAGTCAAATATACATGGAATAGGAAGTTGAGAGAAGAGAAAAAAGAGAATTGGACAGAAAAATTATTTGAAGAAATACTGCCTAAAGTTTTCCAAAATTTGACCAACATATCAAACCCACAAAACCCAGTGATTTGAAGCAAGATAAATATGAAGAAAACCACATCTAGCTACATCATAGTAAAACCACTAAAAAACAAAGAGAAAATCTTAAGTTGGGGCGGGGGGAAGACATTACATACGACAGTAAGAATTACAGTTGACTTTTTATCAGAAACAATGAATACCAGAAGAAAATGAATAACATCTTTAAAGTGCCATACACACACACACAAATAGTGCCAACCTATAATTCTATACCCAGCAAAAATATCTTTCAAAAACCAAAGGCAGTTCTGGTGAATCTCATTGCCTTTGTGACACTGAAACATGTGGCAAAGTAGATCAATTAGAGGCCTTCTCTATTTAGAAAAACAGAATAATCCCTTGGGAACAAGGCTGGCTTAGTCCATCAAAAGAAACTTATCTGTGACACTAGATACTTCCAAGGTTATCTGCAGCAGAATGGGCTCCTTAGCAGGCAGCCAACAATCTTATCTAGCTGTAAACTCCATGGCATATGGGGGCCCAGGATCTAAGAATTCCCAACACTGGTATCCATATACAATGCAAGGAGCCTGAATTCCCTCTCTGGAAGTTTTTCCTTTTCAGTGTTCAAACCATGTTCTAGGGACTTCCCTGGAGGTCCAATAGTTAAGATGCTGCACTTCAGAGAATACTGGACTAAGTGTGTTTTTGGGAAGATGGGATTAGAAAGCTTGCAAGGCAAGAAATGCTCCCCAAGAGAAGGATGGCTGGGTATACATGGGAGGGAAGGGACCTGCTGAAGTCAGGGCATGAGTGACTGATAGTTATGGAACCACTCACATTAACAAGAAGTTTTTTTTTTAAAAAAAAGCCAAATTAGGGAGAAGAAGCTGAGCTCTGTGAGGCTGAGGACAATCTGAGGGTCTCGGAGGACCTCTAAGAAAAATGCCCAATGGGGCTCTGGAGAGGCAAAACTAAATCTCAGGAAAGAGACTGGGGCTGAAGACTGAAGACAAAGATGAGGAAGCCATGGCAGAGAGGAGGCTGGAAGGGATAGCCTAAAGGATTTTCTGTCATGTACTCCTTCACCTTAAAATACTTTCATGTAGAAAGAAGGATCTGAGAATGACTCACTGAGCCTAACAAGGTAAATGAAATACTGGTGACTCAGACATGGAAACCATAAATAAATATCTGGAAATGGTCTCCCGACCACTCCTCAGAGAAACCAAATGGAAGCTGTTTTTCCAAGATTTGAAATAGAACTTGCCAGGTTAGAGGGATTCTACCCCAAACTCCCTGCAAGGTGAGTGGGAGTGTGGGTGGGCCAGCACCCAGAATAGAGAGAGGAAGTTATTGTTGATTTGTGACGTTATTGTCAGGGGCAACTCTGGAGTGGACAGTTGACAGCACAACTGGGAACTCCCTCTGGACTGGTCAAGCACAGGAATGAGGAGATAGGAGAGGAGCAATGACCCTAGGTCACAACAAGAGGGTGCGAAGCAGATTTTGGTGACCTTCCATGAGTCACAGAATGGGCTGAGACCCCAGGACCCATCAGATCCTGCCCCCAGGGCTCCTGGGAGCCTGTGAAAGGCCTCCTCCATGAACTCTGGAGGCAGCAGTTTCAGTCAACTCTTAGCCTCACCTCACCTGTGGACCCTCTCCCACACCAGTCACACTAATATTCCTTAAGCCTCTCAAACTCCCTTCCACATCTGAGCTCTGCTTTGTCAGGGAATGTTTGATGGGAGGATTCCTACGTGCTGTCTCTCATGAGTCCTTTGTCCCTCTTCAAGCGGAACAGCACGCTGCTCCCAGGGACTGAGGTCATTGTGTGAGGCAGGCTTGGGTCTCCTTTAGTAAACATTCTCTTTAGGACAAAACTGCTTAGTCTCGTTCCCCTTTCTTGAGATATGGATTGTCTCCTGACCTTGTGACTAACATTACCCCTTGTTCCCTTGGTAACGGTTGCTGTACATTTGGTTTTCTGATCTCTATCATTCCCAAAAGAAGTTTCTTGTACCACAGCCTATATATACTCATAGAAAAATCATTAAAGCACCTTTGCTCCATCAGAGCTTAGGTCCCTGGGTCTTTTTTTGTCTCTCTCTCTCTTTCTCTCTTTTACTTTTTTATTGTCGACTCCGTACCACCAGGTTCCAGTCCATTAAAGGACCCCAACACTGCTTCAGTCTCACAGGGAACCCTCTCTGACAAATGAATGAGGAAGGAAATATCTGAGCCTGGTTGACAGATGAGTTGGCACCATCTGCTGGTACAAGCTCACAGGGGACAACCGTATAGTCAGAGGTGGCCCAGAGAGAGTAGGGAGGGAAATTCCCTGTAGGCAGAACTTTGAGCAGTGCTCTCAGTTCAGAAGAAGAACTGTCCTGAGGTAAGGCATTTATACTGTCACCATGTATATTAACTATATTTTCATATTTTCTGTATTCTTATTTTTAGATTTTTCTGGATGTGAATCATTTTTAAAGTCTTTACTGAATTTGTTACAATATTGTTTCTGTTTATGACTGCAAGGTATTTTGGCCACAAGGCATGTGGGATCTTAGCTCCCCAACCAGGAACTGAACTTGCATTCCCTGCATTGGAAGAAGTCTTAACCACTGGACCATCAGGGAAGTCCCATTTTCTGTGTTCTTGATGTTGTAACATCTGGGGTCTTGCTGACTGGAGAGTCTGCCTCTCCTATGACTAGCTAATTCATAGCAATGGTAAATTTCTTATCCCAGAGCAAATCTGCAAACTGAGCAATCTGGGGTCCATACTACAAACCACCTCCTTTATGCAGCTCTCACAGGATGAGCTAATATTTCCCAGCCCTAATCTTGTGGGGTCAGCTGCCAGATAACTGGAAGCAGATCCCATACCCCAGAGCCTGCTAAAATTATTCAAACTAGCCAGTCATAAGATTGCTCACTCTGCTTTGCCTTGAATTCCCCACAGAAACTGTAATAAAGGTCAATGCCCATGTTTTCCCCTTGCTCTCCCTCTAACTCCTAACTGACCCTGGTGCTTCTCCACTGGCCCTGCATGATGTGCTGAACCTCCTACTTCCAAGGAACTGTGAGTAAAAACGTCTTCCTCCATGAGTCACTTCTGTGTCTGCATGCCTTACCATAGCTGATTAGAACAAATATGGGATACATTTTAAAACACCAGGTAAGAATCTGGATAGATGATGAGGTGCTTGGAAGGGGCAAGACTGAGAATTTGGTGTTGAGGTGGTTTAGAAATTATGTGGATGGGTCCATAGAATGCAGATATTTGTGGCTCATGCTAATGCTCACCAGAAGGTCCCAATGGCAGAGGAGGCTCTTGGTAATCAGGTGGATGAGATGACCAGTTCTGTCGATGTCTGTGAGCCTTTTACTTCAGGCATGATATTGCTTGATCAATGGGCTTATGTAGCAGTGGTCATGTGGACAGAGGAAACACACTAGCTCAGCAATGTGCATTTCTCTCACCAAGGATGACCTGGCCATGACCACTGCTCAGACAGCAAGTTGCCAACAGCAGTGACTAAGCATCTCCAGGATGGTACCATAACTCAAGGCACCAGCCAGCCTCCTGGGAGCAGGCCATCATACCAAGCCCCTTCCTTCATAGTAAGGGTAGCACAGAGTCTTTCTGGAATATTCATTTATTGGGCATATGGGCTTGCTTTCCCCACTGCCATGTTTCTGGCATCCACACAAGAAACTGTGGACTCCATTGAATATCCTTCTCATTTTGATGTATTCCACCCAACATTCCCATGAGAGGAGCCTGGCAGGTCCGTGGTGTCATAAAGAGTCAGACACGACTGAGCACACACACACATACCCAACACTGCCTCTGACCAAGGGACCTCTTTTACAGCCAAAGAAATGCAACAATAGGCTGATGTTTTGGGGAATCTCTGGTCTAATCATGTATCCCAATGCCCAGAAGCAGCTGGCCTTATATAATGCTGCAGGAGCTTCGGAGAGTGCCTGAAAAGAGCCAGGTGGTAATTAGCATTCTGGGAAGTTGCTATGCTCTCCTAGACAATGTAGTTTCCTCTCTGAACTAGTGACCAACACATGGTACTACATCTTAGCCAGAATCTAAAGGTTCAGGAACCAAGGAAATGAGGGTGGTGTTTCTTAGAATTAGGCCTAATGCTAGCTCCCTGCAATTCAAAATACGGTTCATGAGATTGCAACACTGGAATCCCCAAGGAGTTTGTCAGAAATGTAGAATCAGTTTGTTAGAAGTGTAGCGTTTCAGGTCCCACTCCAGAGCTAATGGATCAGTTCTACATTTTAATAAAACTCTCTGCTTATTCATACGCATGTTAAAGTTTGAGAATCACTGGTCTAACCCACTCAAAACACTTCAATTCTCACCCTCAAGCTTCTGAGCTCTGGTTTTTAATAATTTTAGTACTTGAAGGATGGATGCTTCCACCAGGGATATAAAATGGTTCTGATGAAGTAGAAGCAGAGACTAGAAGGTCACCTGGCCATTTCAAGACCACTATGTCACTAGGAAACAGATAGTAAAGGGCTTATGGACTGCAAGAAGATCCAATCAGTCCATCCTAAAGGAAATCAGTCCTGAATATTCATTGGAAGGACTGATGCTGAAGCTGAAACTCCAATACTTTGGCCACCTGATACAAAGAGCTGACTCATTTGAAAAGACTCTGATGCTGGTCTTTTCAAGATTGAAGGTGGGAGGAGAAGGGGACAACAGAGGATGAGATGGCTGGATGGCATCACCAACTCAATGGATACGAGTTTGAGTAAACCCTGGGAGTTGGTGATGGACAGGGAGGCCTGGCATGCTGCAGTCCATGGGGTCGCAAAGAGTCAGACACAGCTGAGTGACTGAACTGAACTGAACAGAACAGGGCTTTTGTAGGGTAACTGATACTGCTTATGAAGGGGAACTAGAGTTGCTATTATACCATGTGGTGGGAAGGAGGTTGGATGGAGGTTAAGAATCCTTTAGGGCAGCCATCCCCAACCTTTTTGACAGCAGGGACCAGTATCAATTTCTTGGAAGACAATTTTTCCATGGATGGGGGTTGGCGGGTGGTTTCAGGATGGTTCAAGTACAGTAGGGTTCGTGCTCTTATGAGAATCTAAAGCCACTGCTAATCTGATAGGAGGTGGAGGTCAGGCGGTAATGTGAGAGATGGGGAGCAGCTGTAAATACAGATGAAGCTTCACTCGCTTGCCCACTACCAAAATCCTGCTGTGTGGCCTGGTTCCTAACAGGCCATGAATACAGGTTTGTGGCCTGGGGGTTGGGAACCTCTGCTCTAGGGGATCTGCAAGCATCGTTTTGTTCAGAGGTAAAAGTCAATGGATCATTACCACAAGCCTCCAGAGGCAAGACCACTAAGGCCTCAGATTCCCCAGGAATGAAGATTTAGGCCACAACCTTGGAGAAGAGAAGAGGGCTTCCCTGGTGACTCAGATGGTAAAGAATCTGCCTGCAATGCAGGGGACCTGGGTTCAATCCGGGGTTGGGAAGATCCCCTAGAGAAGGAAATTGCAACCCACTCCAGGATTCTTGCGTGAGAATTCCCATGGACAGAGGAGCCTGGCAGGCTACTGTCCATGCGGTTGCAAAGAGTCCAACACAACTGAGCCACTAACACTAACACTTGGAGAAGAAACCACACTCACTAAAGTTGAAGGCACAGGGAGCATGGACTGGATGGTAGAAAAGGAAAAGTAATAGGAAACTCTGTGAAAGACTTCGGAATGGGTGTCCTGTGGACTGCTAGGTGCTAACCAGAGCAGCCTCCTGAATTATTTTAACTCTGCAGGTGTGCTGTTTTACAATATCTTTGAGTTATTTTCCAACTTTGTGAGTGACCAAAAACTGACTGCAATGCAGATAATTTAGTCTATAGAGGTGAACAATAATTTTGTCCAGTGGAGATACAACTGGGTCCAATGATCACATTTCCCAAGAAATCAGTTGAATATCTATGAACAAACATTTCATCATACCTCATTGCTTACATATGTATCTGTTCTTTGGAGTCTCCTTTGGACTGTTTTCTTTTTTAACACCTTATTGGTTCCCACATTACTCAATGAGTTAAGTAAAATTTTCAACATGTGTTAATTTTATATTTGTATAAGAATCATGATTTCACCCCTTATTTTTTTTTAATTCAGTCAGTTCAGTCGCTCAGTCATGTCCGACTCTTCGCGACCCCAGGGACTGCAGCACGCCAGGCCTCTCTGTCCATCACCAACTGCCAGTTTACTCAAACTCATGTCCATTGAGTTGGTGATGCCATCCAACCATCTCATCCTCTGTCATCCCCTTCTCCTCCTGCCTTCAATCTTTCCCAGCATCAGGGTCTTTTCAAATGAGTCAGCTCTTCACATCCAGTGGCCAAAGTATTGGAGTTTCAGCTTCAATATTGGTCCTTCCAATGAACATTCAGGACTGATTTCCTTTAGGATGGACTGGTTGGATCTCCTTGCAGTCCAAGGGACTCTCAAGAGACTTCTCCAACACCACAGTTCAAAGGCATCAGTTCTTTTGCACTCAGCTTTCTTTATAGTCCAACTCTCACATCCATACATGACTACTGGAAAAAACAACAGCTTTGACTAGATGGACCTTTGTTGGCAAAGTAATGTCTCTGCTTTTTAATATGCTGTCTAGGTTTGTCATAAATTTTCTTCCAAGGAGCAAGCATCTTTTAATTTCATGGCTGCAGTCACCATCTGCAATGATTTTGGAGCCCAAGAAAATAAGGTCTGTTACTGTTTCCACCATTTCCCCATCTTTTTGCCATGAAGTGATGGGATCGGATGCTATGATCTTAGTTTTCTGAATGTTGAGTTTTAAGACAACCTTTTCACTCTCCTCTTTCACTTTGTTCAAGAGGCTCTTTAGTTCTTCTTTGCTTTCTGCCATAAGGGTGGTGTCATCTGCATATCTGAGGTTATTGATTTTTCTCCTGGCAATCTTGATTCCAGCTTGTGCTTCATCCAGCCCATCATTTCTCATGATGTACTCTGCATATAAGTTAAACGAGCAGGGTGACAATAAACAGCCTTGATGTGCTCCTTTCCCAATTTGGAACCAGTATGTTGTTCTATGTCCAGTTCTAACTGTTGCTTCCTGACCTGCATATAGCTTTCTCAAGAGGTAGGTCAGGTGGTCTGGTATTCCCATCTCTTTCAGAATCTTCCACAGTTTGTTGTGATCCACACAGTCAAAGCCTTTGGCATAGTCAATAAAGAAGAAGTAGATGTTTTTCTGGAACTCTCTTGCTTTTTCGATGATCCAGCAGATGTTGGCAATTTGATCTCTGGTTCCTCTGCCTTTTCTAAATCCAGCTTGAACATCTGGAAGTTCATGGTTCACGTACTGTTGAAGCCTGGCTTGGAGAATTTTGAGCATTACTTTACTAGTGTGTGAGATGAGTGCAATTGTGCGGTAGTTTCAGCATTCTTTGGCACTGCCTCTCTTTGGGATTGGAATGAAAACTGAATTTTTCCAGTCCTGTGACCACTGCTGAGTTTTCCAAATTTGCTGGCATATTAATAAAAGACATACATACAAGTATGAAGTCATGACCACTGACTTAAATAAGGACTCTAGCTTCTATTCATATTTTCTTTCATTCTACGTCATGTATAGATTTACATATTTTAACTAATTTTATTTTTATTTATTCTCCTTCTCCCCTTAACATAGTATATGGGCTCTGCCAGTGATGGTTCACTTGACAATTTAATTTTTAGAGTGTTGACTATTAAGGTTAGATCCTGTCAGAGCCAGAAGAGAGAGGACTTTGCCAGAGATATGGATCTGAAGCTGGACTCAAATGAAGAAATTTGGATTTGGCAAGTATATGGTATACAATTCTTATTGGAAGAATTTGTTTTGTTTTGGGGTGAAGCAGAAAAAAATAGCTTTGTTGCTTTGCAAGGCAAAGGGGGACACAGTGGGATTGTGCCTCTCAAAACTGTGTGTCCCAACCTGGAAAGAACCGGTGAGGAGTTTTATTCTGGCCTCAAGTGGTCTCCTGATCTTCTCTGAAGAATACTTCATCAAGGGTGTTCTATCTTCCACTTGTTCTGGAAGGATTTTTTTAAAAAGCCGAAACCTAGGTAAAGGAGTGGATGCAGATGTTGTGCAGCCCAAGAAATAACTGTAATATAGATCACTATATAGTTTCATATATATAATATACAGGCATATCTCCTTTTATTTTTTTTAAATGCTCTTTGCAGACACTGAGTTTTTTCACAAATTGAAAATTTGTAGTTAAGCAGATATACTGGCACCATTTTCCCAACAGTGTTATTTTTGAATAAGGGTGTATATAGTTTCTTAGACATAATGTTATTACACACCTAATAGACTATAGCATAGTGTAAACACAAGTTCTGTATGCTCTAGGAAAATAAAAAGTGCATGTGACTTGCTTTTTGGTGATACTCATTTTATTGTTGTAGTCTGAAATCAAACAGGCAGTATCTCTGAGGTGTAGGGTGTGTGTGTGTGTATATTTTTAAAACTCCTAGCATCCAGGGACTTCCCTGGCAGTCTCCTGGGTTGCACTGCAGGGACACATGTTCAATCCCTAGTCAAGGGACTAAGATCCTGCATGCCTCATGGTGTGCCAAAAAAAAAATTATGAACTACTAGCATCCAAAGCATTCTAATCTGGTGGGCATCTCCCAGAATGTGGGTCTTTATGGAAGGCAAAGTCTATTACCCAGAGTTGGAAAAATCAAATGTCCCTATCCAGGGTTTTGAATCTTCATGGGATGTTCCAAAGGCAAGAATGTTCCAAAGGCATGGGCAGTTGGCAGCCAATTTGGTAGTGGTGACCTGGGCAGCAGATTCCTAACCAGACCCTTCCTGCAGCACAAGCTTGGCCATCATCCAGCCTTCTCAGACCTTCCCCAATTTCTGAGTATCTTTCCCTAGCCTTCTAGTTAATTCTATGAAAGTGTTAGTCGTTCAGTCGTGTCTCTTTTTGACCCAGTGGACTATAGCTTGCCAGGCCTCTCTATCTGTGTAATACTCTAGGTGAGAATACTGGAGTGGGTTGTCATTTCCTCTTCCAGGGATCCTCCCAACCCGGGGATCAAACCCAGATCTCCTGCACTGCATGCAGATTCTTTACCGTCTGAGCCACCAGGGAAGCCCTATAAATTCCTTTCTGTTTAAGCATTTGCCCATCAAACCTTGACTAGTGTAGTAAGTTTGGAAAGACATAAAAAGCTATGACTGTCGAGAGCAGTGTCTCTCAAATTAAGGATCTTGTCAAAAATGCCGATTTTTGAGCAGAGTACAGGTAAGTACACCTGACACTAACACTGTAAATCAACTATACGCCAATAAATATTAAAAAACTGAAAGTAAATAAATACAATAAAAATAAATTTAAATGATAACTTTTTTAAATGCCAATTTTTATTTCAGAGGTTTAGGTAGGGCTTGAGATTCCAAGTTCTAACAAGCTCCCAGATGATGTGGGATAATGCCAGTCCACAGACCACTCCTTGGGTGCTGAACTCAGGAGTGCTGAATGCTTGTATAGAAGTGGCTAGAGAGTAGGAAGGCGCAAGATCAACAAGGTTCAACACTATCTAATGGAGTTCGGACTTGATCCTGCAGGGGATAAGCAGCCATGAAAGGACCCGGGGGAGTGAGATGAATAGATTTCCATTTCTCGAGGGCTTGTAGACGTGATGTAGACAACAGAGCCTGAGAAGACAGGAGGCGGAGGAAGCAGGGAGGGATCCGGGGGGCAGAACAACAGCCTCCACCCCCAGATGTCCTCTTCTGCATCCCCAGAACCTGTGCATATGTCACATTATATGATGAAAGGGACTTTGCAGTTATTAAGTTAAGGGCTTTCAGATGGAAAGATAATCCTGGATTAACCAGGCAGGCCCAATGTAATCACAGGAATCCTTGCAAGTGGAGAACCCTTCCCAGCCAGAGGGAGACGGGATTACAGAAGAATACACAACACTGTGTGTACTGTGTGTCAGATACGCAACACTGGTGACCCTGAAGGTGCAGGAAGAGGCTTAAGCCAAGACACGCAGGTGGCCTCCAGGAACTGGAAAATGCGAGGAAGTGGGCTCTCCCCTTCAGCCTCCAAATGGAGGCTTGATTTCAACCAGGGACACCCATCTGACTTGACCTCTATAACTGTGAGATAGCACATTTTTGCTTTTTTGGTTTGGTTGCTTTTAGTCTTTTTTTGGCAGGGGTGTGGGGCAGCTGTACATAGGGCTTGTGGTACCTTTGTTCCCCGACCAGGGATCAAATTTCTGCCCTTGCAATGGAAGCATGGAGTCCTAAACACTGGACCACCAGGGGATGCCTGCATTTGTGTTCTTTCAAGCCACAAAGCTCATGGTAATTTGTTACAGGGGCAAAAAAAAAAAAAAAAAAAAGGATATAGGAAGACACTGGGATATTCAGGTGAACAATGATGAGAGCCTCATTGAAGAGAAAGTATTAGTCTCTCAGTCATGTCTGACGAGTCTTTGAGACCCCATGGACCGTGGCCTGTCACACTCCTCTGTCCTTGGAATTCTCCAGGCAAGAGTACTAGAGTGGGAGGCCATTCCCTTCTCCAATGGTTCTTCCCCATCCAGGGATTGAACCCGGGTCTCCTGCACTGCAGGTGGTTTCTTTACTGTCTGAGCCACCAGGGAAGATCTCATTGAAGAGAGAGGGCAGCACAAAAGGAGAGACCTGGTTTGAAAGATTATTGAGACGATAGAGAGGGAGGGTCATAGTTACCAGCCGGGTGTGTGGGTGGGGATGGGTGGTGAGGAGAGGCAGGAGTCAAAAGAAGTTTTCAGGTTTCTCTCTCGGACAAAGGGGTCTGTTGGTCAAAAGGAAGGAAAGAAGTGAGTGTGAGTCTGAGTGTGAGAGAATGTGTAAGTGTGCATGCAAGTGTGTGAGTTGAAGGCATGTGAGAGATCCCAGAAAAAGGAAGGAGTCTCCCTTAATACCACTGGGCTCTTTCTTTGCAGTTCCATTTTTACCGAGAAACTGGCTAATCTTAACTCTCAAGCTTTCCCTCCTGAGAACAGCACAGCCAACATAAACAGCTGCTCTGCCTGTCAGTTATATTTTTCAGTTTAAATTAATGAATTGCCATTCTAGTCCTGCACCAGGCTCCCCTGAGTTTAATCAGGGCAAAACAATTCCCCGGGGTTCACTGTCTCCCGAATGAGTGGACAGAATTGAGTTTTGTACCCCTGCAAAGCGGAGGATCAAGGAGACCTTGAACTGTGGTGACCCCAGTTTCGCCTCCTTCCTGGGCACAGCGTCCCCAAGTCCCTGGCTGGAAGGGGTCAGAGAAAGGGAGGGAGACGTGGGGAGGCTGCCCAGTGCTGTCCCCCAGGCCAAGTCAACTAGGAATCATGAAGTTTTGTGCTTGCAACTTCACTGCTATTTATAGTTCACACTCTGAGATTCCTTCACGTACGCTTATCCAGGACCCAGCCTCCAGAGGGGACATGCCCCATTTGGATCCCCTGCATGGTAGCAAATGCAAGCCAGGCAAGCCGTTCTGGGAAACTCTGAGGGGGTGGAGGTAGGTCTGTCTGAGTTGATCTAGAGGTGGCTGGTTCCATCCTAAAGACATCATGGGAAAGCCAAGAAAATAACTTCAGGGCAGGTTACTGCTCTGAGTGATTTCTTTAGCTGTGCCTAACTTGCCAAGTGACCTCTTCTGAGTAAAAGGAGAGCAAAGATCCTTTTTCCCTCCCAACGCTAAGGGCTGGGACTGTTGATATCAACCCACTGCTCAGATGAGGAAATCAAGGCTCTTGGAAGTTAAAGTTCGTATCTAGTATTTTGTCAATCAAACATCGGAGCCAGGACTTAACTTGTCTTTTGATGACAAAAATCTCTATCCTTTGTACTCTGACTGAGGATTCTGTCCCCTCTGGGGAGGGACACCCCCCACCCCCTACTCCCCACAGGCCTTTGTCGATCAGTGGTAGTCTGAGGTTTCTCCTGCCTGGAGGTGCCCAGAACACTTAGGGCTGTGACTGGGGCACCCAGATCACCCAACAGTGACACAATCCTCCCACCAGTAAGTCTTCCTAATCCCCTACCTGTGTTTCCAGCCCTTGGCCAGGTGTTGTGGAAGATAGTATAGGAGGTATATGTGGAGGATGGTACGGCCATAGGAGGATGGTAGCTCCTGTTCTCTAAAAGTTTATAAAGCAACAGTGCTTAGATCGTGGGGTGCTCAAACCACAGAACTGGAGTGGGGTTCAGAGTTGCTGAACCGGGTCTGTTGGACATTAGGATCCGAGTCCCTGCCCCCAGTGCAAGACTGTTTCCCAGTAACATTGCCTTCCGCTCCAGACAAGGAAACTGACACTCAGAGGATGAAGTCATACTTACAAGCCCGTGGCCTGTGGCCTCTGGCAGCCTCCAACTCTAGCTACCATTTCCTCTTGCCAGGCCTCCCTGCTCTCATCACTTCCACACTCTACTTGTAACATCGCTGTTACTCAGCATAGTAGTTCATTTGTTTAAAATAATGCTTCATTATGTCACAGTCATGACCACCAGTCAATGAAAAAATTGTGTGAATAGGCAATCATCTCTTTTCCTATGGCCTCTACCTCATGACTCTTCTTAAAAGGGTATGGAATCTCCTTTAACCTTGCTAAAGGGTAGCAAGGTTAAAGGAGAGGACTCCTGGGTGATATCTGGCAGGTCACTGTACCACGCTGCTCCCAGCACCCACCAAAGAGGGCATCTGCTCTGCCTCCACTTCATGCTCAGCCTCCCCCACTTAACCCCATCATCACCCACCCCACCCACTCAAAAATTGTGCTACTTACATATTCTTTAATGTCCTTTGACTTCACAGCCTTGTAGGAATAATACGCAGGGTAAAGAGTGCCAAATATTAGCCTGGAGGGAAGAGAAAGAGGGAAAAAGTGAGAAGTGTGATTTTCACTCATTCTGTTTGGTGGAAAATGTTGTCTTCAGTGCCAGAGCATCCTCTGAGCTACGGAACATGCTTCTGTGGGGCTTGGGTTGTTTTTCTGAAGACCCTGAAGCTTTTCTGCTCATGGCTGGGACATGCTTAGGAACCTCTATGATCTGTTACAACTCTACACCCACCCTCCTTCCATCTGTCATTTGGCAACACAGGAGGGTGGTTTGGGGTCATGGAAGCCAAAAATGGGAGGATCAGGGGCTCTGGAGGTGGGAAACCAAGCTGAGCAGCCAAGACCCCTGAAATTAGAGGCCCAGTGGATTTCCCTGCTGGTCCAGTGGATAAGAATCCACCTGTCAATGCAGGGGACACAGATTCCATCCCTGGTCTGAGAAGATCCCACCTGCCGTGGAGCAACCACACCTGCACACTGAAACTTGTGAAGCCTGTGTACCTAGAGCCTGTGCTCCGAAGCAAGAGAAGCCCCCACAAAGAGAAACCCACGTACCGCAAGGAGGAGCAGCCCCCACTCTGCAACTAGGAAAGAGTCCTTGCAGCCACGAAGATGGAGCACAGCCAAAGCTACAAATTAATAATTATACAGATGTTTTTAAAAGGCCCGATGTTCCTCCCTGCTGCTAGTCCCCATCAGATGCTCTCTTAAGCCCACCTACACCTTGGGCTTCCTTTTCTACCAAAACCACACCACTCCAAGTTTCTTCAAATTTCACCCCCTTCAGACTGGATTTCAGCATCCTGCAGTCAGAATCAGCTGTTCAGTTTGTAAATCCAACCCTTCCTCCCACCAGACAGCTAAATCCCCACCTTGCATTAACCTGCGTCCTGCTGCTCTGAAGATGTAGAAGCAAAAATAATGACACCAGTGTGACTGTTTGGGCTTCAGCTCTCACTGAGTCATCACACCTGGGGCCTTGCACCAGGTCATTAAATAATCAGACTCTGCATAACACAGCTCCACTTGCCCTCATTCTCTCTACTTTGTCCCTTCCCCACCCCCAACAGCCGAGTCTTTGCCTGTTCTGTCCTTTCCTTCTGGAATCTCTGCATCACACCCCCCCACCTCCTTCTTTGTCAGGTTGGTGCCTATTCACTCATCAGATGCCAGCTCCATATGACCTCTTCCTGGAAGCCTTCCCTGACCTCTCCCCCTAAGTTAAATCTTCCCACTACGCTCTCAAAGCATGATGCACAATTTGACCAGGGCATGTGATGTTTTGATTGACAGCATCCCCCAACTGGACTCTAAGTGCCTCAGGGCACAGAATGGATCTGTTTTGTTCAACAGTGTATTTCCAGCACCTACCACATAGGAGACTCAGTAGATACTTTAATAATTATTATTTTAATTTTATTCAGTTATTTATTTTTGGCTGTGCTGGGTCTTCATTGCTGGGCATAGGCTTTTCTACTTGTGGTGAGTGGGGGCTACACTCTAGTTGTGGTGCTTGGACTTCTCATTGTGGTGGCTTTTCTTGCTGTGGAGCGTCGGCTCTAGGGTGTGCGGGCTTCAGTAGTTGCAGCTTGCAGGCTCTAGAGCACAGGCTCAGTAGCTGTGGTGCTTAGTTGCCCTGTGGCATGTGGGATCTTCCCAGACCAGGGATTGAACTCATATCCCCTGCATTGGCAGGTGGATTCTTAACCACTGGACCACCAGGGAAGTCCCCTCAATAGATATTTTTAAATGAATGAATTGACAGGATGCTGGCACTGGAAGGGTTTCATCCTTTCACCTGACAGGTGAAGTCACCTCTACGTGTCAATTCATGTGCCAGCTGTTGTACCATCCTGGCTCTGTCCCCACAAGGGCCAGCAACGCATGTGACAACCCTATGGACAGAGCCATGCAAGGGGACACCACACTCAGGAAGCCCAAAGCCATGGCTAGTTCACCGGGAGGTGGTGGGGGGGGGGTTGTCATACAGAGGACTCCCATCAGATGCTATTTATCAAGCAGGGCTTAGTTTTACAATAAGCTGTGGCAGGTAATACCTTGACAGTCTACATTCATCAGGTTTCCATGGAAAAACAGAAAGCTAACTGAACCAAGTCTGTTTCTGGTGCTGAATGGGAAGGGGAAAGGGTTTTGTAACCTTGACTCACACAGGCCCTGCACTAAATGCTCTGCAGACACGAGCTCAGACAGCCTTGGTAATAAGAACCTCGTCCATAGACATGGCACCAAGGCTGGAGCGGCTAGTCCGAGCTTGCCTAGTTCCATGACCAGTAAGGGATAAAGGAGGGGAAGCCAGACTGGCCTCCTCTGTGCCTGACTCCTTACCAACACTGTCCACCGCATTGGAGAGCAAGGCCACGCCCTGGGAAGGCTGAAATTGTATCTAAGGAGCTAGATAAGACAGCCAAAGGGACAAAAACATAGTCTGAAAGAAAACAAGAAAATTCAAAAAGAGAGGGTGACCTCCACTGACTGTCCAGTGGCTAAGACTCTGCACTTCTAATGCAGGGGTTGTTTGGTCATTCAGTCATGTCTGACTCTTTGCAACCCTATGGACTGCAGCATGCCAGGCTTCCCTGTCCTTTACCATCTCCTGAAGTTTGCTCAAACTCATGTCCATTGAGTCCAACGCAGGGGGCCCAGGTTCAATTCCTGGTCAGGGATCCCACATACCGCAACTAAGAGTTCGAATGTCTCAACTAAAAAAGAATCCTGCATGCCACGGTGAAGATCCAAGATCCTGTGTGTTGCAACTAAGACCTGGTGCAGCCAAATATAATGTCAAAAAATTAATTAAAAAAAAAAAAAGATGGCCACAGTGCCAAAGACACAGGCAGCCCAAAGAAGTCCACTGGGATCTGTCACAAGTCAGCTCAGAGGAGGAGGTTTCCCCAACCTCCCCCCTTCCCCCCGGCCACTAGCCCCACTTCGCCCCTAAGCAATATTCTCAGATACTCAGGAGAATCCCCCTTCATCCATGAGACCTTTCCTGACCTCAGCATCCCCTGAAGATTAGGTTCCTGTTCTGTTCTTCACTGCCACACCCTGGATGGTCTCCTTTCTTAGCTCTGATCCATATCACTTGCATCAGTTTTTTCCATGTCTCTCTCTCCCACAAGACAAGTTCCACAAAGTTGACTTGATGTTGTCTGCTTATGAGTCTAACCCACACCCCTTGGGCAGAGGAAGTGCTTGGTAAATAAGTGTTTCCTCTGGGAAGCTTCAGAAAGTGGTGAAGCAAGGGTCAGAGCCACCCAAGGGATGTTCATGACTTTGGGGCTGAGGTCTCAGTAGCAAGGAGATGCTGGACAGCACCAGGCTGCTTCAGCAAAGCCTCCAGCACAAGGTCACAGGCCCCAGAGAAACAAACACGCCCTCCTTTGGCACAGAGGCCCTGGTCAATAGTCACGTCTGCCAGGACAGAGGAGCCTGCAATGCTGCAGTCCATGGGGTCGCCAAGAGTCAGATGCGACTGAACAACAAGCAAGGCTGAACAACAGCAATGGCCAGGAGAGTGTCCAGCCCCTGCCTTGAGGCAGCGTGTGAGCAGCAGGAGAGACAGGTGGAAAGTCCATCTTGACCTGACAGCCCATGGATCAGGTCTTCTGTGAACCCCAAAGGCCAGCGACACCCCCCGAGTGGACATAGAGGTGGAAAGCCTCATGAGGGCCAAGACAAAGGAGGCCTGTGCTCCATCTGCCTGGGGGACTCAGGTGTGAATGGCTACCAGCATCCCCCCACCTGGCTCCCGTTTGACAGCACAGGGACAGCAAGACAAATGTGCCTGTGCTTTCCAGTCTCCAAAAGCTCAGAAACACCGGCATGTAAGGGACTAGACCCAGTATTTCACTGCCCAGAGGAAGGAGAATGGAATGAAAAGGGCAAGTTCTCCTAAATCTATTTTGGAGAAAAAAAATAAATGAAGCAGGTCCATGCCAAAGGGGTTTGGGATTGATGTCCATTCAGAGCAAGTCCCCCTGGCCAGGCCCTTCTCTTTCCCCGCCTCCCTCAGCTCCAGACCTAACCCTAACCTCCTGGCCAGTGGCTGTTCCCCACTGAGCCACGCTTGCAGGTTTACAACGTGTCACTTCCTGGGACTTCCCTGGTAATGAGTGGGTAACAGGCAGGAAGGCCAGGGGTCTCCAAAGGGAGGAAATAGGCTGCAAGTGTCAGACATTTTTTCTCTCTCTCTTAAGCAGCAGGAGGAAGCAAACAAGTGTTAGATTTTTTTCCCCTTCTCTATACAAATTTTAAAAAGGTTTCTCTTAAAATTCTGTGTTGCCATAATGACACCTGGTTCTACCTGAACTTAACTTTTCTCAAACCTTGAGCTAACCAATGCACTTTTCTTATGGAAATGTTTGTCTTAAGCTATGTTAATGAGCTATGAGTTTACCCTAGACTCTGTCTTTCAAACCTGTATATTTAACACATACATTGTTCTCCTAATCTATGTTAATGAAACTATATATTTACTTGGAAACCTGCCTTTCCTCAAGATTCAAGTCAATAATTTTATGGCCCAGGATAACTCACCTAGTGCCAATGTTATCTCAAAATGAATATTGTGGGTGAGGGGCCTGGTGCCACTCTGAGTTTTGAGACATCTCCTTTCTATAATTAACAGCTTGCCAATAGCTATATAACATCTGGCTAAAGACTAGCAGGGGGGCACTCTTTCTACCCCCTTGTGATGTCTATGTCAGAAGCTTTCTCTATCTCTTTTATAGTTTAATAAAACTTTATTATACAAAAGCTCTGAGTGATCAAGACTTGTCTTTGTCACTGGCCCCGGACTGAATTCTTCTCTTCCAGAGGCCAAGAAGCGTCTTTCGTGGCTCAGCAACCACCTTTCAGTAGGCCAGTGGCTAAGATTTCATGCTCTCATAGCAGGGGGCCGAGGTTCTATCCACAGTCAGGGAACTAGATCCCACATGCCATAACTAAAGAGTTTGCATGCTGCAACTAAAGATGGAAGTTCCTGCATGTCACAACTAAGACCCAGTACAACCAAAAGAATAAAAATAAATAAACTTTTTTAAAAACGTGTGTGACTTCCTATTGGTTACCTCTTCTTCAATTTTTTAAAAATTTACTTATTTGGCTGTGTCAGGTCTTACTTGCAGCATTCAAACTCAGCTGTGGCTAGTTCCCTGACCAAGGGAGCTTGGAGTCTTAGCCACTGGACCACCAGGGAAGTCCCCCAGCTTGCTCTTCTGCCTGCATCTTAGTGCATGACCTTCCCACAAATCCACACCTCACCAACACCACCCCCCCCAAGTCTCACTAATCCTTTAAGACCATCTCAACAGAGCCACTTCTGTGAGTCTTTGATTTGTTGTCTCTCAGGATTTTCTTGACACGTGTTAAGTCTCTTACAGCTCTTATATTTTAATAATAAGACATTAAAAATAATGATATTAAAATCACTGAGTGTTCACCCATGCCAAGCACTGCTCTATAGGCTATCTATTCTCTCAGTCCTCTCAACATCAACAGGATAAGAATTCTTGTAGTGTTAGTTGCTCAGTCATGTCCGACTCTTTGTGACCCCATGGACTGTAGCCCACCAGGCTCCTATGTCCATGGAATTCTCCAGGCAAGAATACTGGAGTGGGTTGTCAATCCCTTCTCCAGGGGATCTTCCTGACCCAGGGATCAAACCGAGGCTTCCTGCATTGCAGGCAGATTCTTTTTCATCTGAGCCACCAGGGAAGCCCTAAGAATTCCTGTGCTTAGGTGCTCAGTCGTGTCTGACTCTTTGCGACCCCATGGACTGTAGCCCGCCAGGTTCCTCTCTGTCCATGGAATTCTCCAGGCAAGAACACCAGAGTGGGTTGCCCTTTCTCTCTACAGGGAAGAATTCTTACTACTCCATTTTACAGACTAGGACACTGAGGCTTACAGGGACAAACAGCCAGGAGCTAAGCTGGGATGTGACCCGGGCAGCCTGACAACAGGCTGACTGTCTTCTCCCAGGGTGGCCTGTGCTGACTGGGTCAGACCATCCAGGCCTAGGGGATTAGTGGGGTCCCCAGCACCGGACACAGCCCCTGCCCAAGTGGGTGCTGGATGAACGTCTGATGGATGAATAAATATCAAACAACTGCAACCTCTCTCCAAGGAACTTCAGCCCACTTCATATCCACATAACTCTCTCTACAAGGTCAAGAGAAAAGCTGTACAATGCTTAGGAGGAATAAAGCCACTTAAGTGCTTAAGGTTGGCTCAAGCATGGAAGGAAGGCTTGAGTGCCTTCTGTAGAGGGGAAACGAGGCTCTGTGCTCACACACTCCACCTGGTTGTCTGTGAACGGAGTCCCACCCGGCGCTCCAGAGCCACAGAGCTCTGCACCCACCCACCCTCTGCCCATGGCCATTTACCGCTCCCCGGAAGCCCCCAACCCAACCTGTTGCCTCCATGTATCTGCTTGCCGCATCCCTGCTATCTTGCCCTTCATTCCTCCCCTTGCTCCAAACTAGGAGCTTCATCTGGGTTGCCTCCTTCGCTTTCCCCCAGCTGCAGGGGGTGGGTGGGCGCCGCAATGTGCCTCCTATGAACGCTAACCTCTGAGACAGCAGTTCCCAACTGGGAGTGGGACATCTGGGCAACATCTGGAAACATGCAGGTCATCACAACTCAGAGAACGCTACTGGCATCTCGTAGGGGGAGGCCTGGGATGCTGTTCAACATCCTACAACACACAGGACAGCCCCCCAAAGCCTGATCGGGTCCACAACATCAGAAGTGCCAAGGTGGAGAAACCCTTGTCTAGGTGCTGTTTTTCAATCCTTGGGCCCTGCTCCTTTCCTTCAGCTTAAATGACATAAGATAACTGCTTTGAGCAGGACCCAGGGGCCTCTCTTCTTTCTCCAGTTAACTTCCAAGGAGTTAAAATTTCCTAAGAAGAAAGGGCTTCCCAGGTGGCACTAGTGGTAAAGAACCTACCTGCCAATGTAGGAGACATAGAGACTCAAGTTCAATCCCTGGGTTGGGAAAATCCCCTGGGGGAGAGCATGGCAACTCACTCCAGTATTCTTGCCTGGAGAATCCCATGGACAGAGGAGCCTGGCAGGCTACTCTAGTAGCCATGGCCCGTCCATGGGGTCACAAAAAGTTGGACACGACTGAAGCGACTTAGCACTGCACAAGAAGAGAGGTAAGGGGTCTGTTGAAAGCCTGACTGAGCCCCACTGAGCCCCTCACTGGGCTCACCAAGCCAAACAACAGTGGAGGGTCCAAGAGGTTGAGCCCATGCCTGATCTCATCTTGGCCAAGTCCACAGGTTCCCCCCTCAACACTCAGTCAGCTCTGCTTCCAGCCGCCTCACCATTTCCCAGCCCTGCTGGGACCCCAGCACTGGCAGCAATATGCACCCTTGGCATTGATGCAAAATATACAATTTCTGATTATCGTCCTATGTAGGTTTTTCTATGAAAGTTTATGAATCCATTTTTTAAAATATTTACTTATTTTTATCTATTTGGCTGTGTTGGGTCTCAGTTGCAGCACATAGGATCTTAGATCTTTGTCGTGGCATGCAGGATCTTTAGCTGCAGCATGAGAACTCTTAGTTGCAGCACGTGGGATCTAGATCCCTGATCAGGGATTGAACCTGGGTCCCCTGGATTGGGAGCATGGAGTCTTAGCCACTGGACCACCAGGGAAGTCCCTACAAATCAGTTTTGATTACTTTCCAAGAGAATTAATTTCCAAGACCATTTTTACTTGCTGCTGTCACACAAGGGTCCTCCTTGGTGCTAGAGTGCCTACTGGCATTTCAATAAATATGCTATAATTTTTAAGATGGAAAAAACTTAAAACAGGAGAGAGAGACCTGAAGTCTCCCATATGTACTCTTTTCTCATATTTTTCTTTCTTTCCTTCCCCCAAATAACCTCCTGAATTCAGTGTTTCTCATTCTATTTCTCACTAATATTTCACTAACTCTGTAAGCCATGCTGAAACAGACAAAAATGTATTTCTATTTAAACATTATATAAATGGAATCACACTATATGTATTCCATTGAAATCTTTCTTCATTCAAACTTATGGTTTTGAAATTTTGATCCATACTGAGACTTGTCTTTCTAGATCTTTTTTGTTGTTGTGTTGGGTCTTCATTGCCGTACACAGGCTCTCTAGTTAGTGTGTGGGATCTTAGTTCCCTGATAGGAGATCAAACCCACATCCCTTGCACTGTAAGGCAGATTCATTTTTTTTTAATTAATTAATTTCTTTTAATTGGAGGCTAATTACTTTACAGTATTGTAGTGGTTTTTGCCATACATTGACATGAATCAGCCATGGGTGTCCATGTGTTCCCCATCCTGAACCTCTCTCCCACCTCCCTCCCCATCCCACAGGTCATCCCAGTGCACCAGCCCTGAGCACCCTGTCTCATGCATTGAACCTGGACTGGCGATCTATTTCTGGAAGGCAGATTCTTAACCACTGGATCACCAGGGAAGTCACTCTAGCTCACTGTAAACCTCTGTATACCATTTCATTATGTGAATTTATCACAGCTTATTTACCCATTCTATTGATGCATATTTAGGTCCTTTCCAAGTTGTCACTATTACAAACAGAGCCAGAATGAACATTCTCATACAAGTCTCCCTGGGCACATGTGACTTACTCTAGGGTTTACACACAGTGTGGAACTGCTGAGTTGCAGGGCACAGCACCTTCTTCCAGACAATGCCAAACCACTCCCCAGAGAGGTTATACCAGTCTCTACTCCTTCCTGCAGTATAAATGAGTTCTGATGTTCTCCATTATTATTATTATTTTTGGTTGCGCTAGGTCTCCAATGCTTCACTTGGGCTTTCTCTAGTTACAATGAGGAGGGGGCTACTCTTCATTGCAGTGAGTGGGCTTCTCATTTCAGTGGCTTGTCTTGTTACAAAGCACTGGTTCCAGGCACACAGCCTTCAGTAGAAGCATGCAGGCTCAGCAGTTGTGGCACATGGGCCGAGGTTCTCCGTACATGGGCCGAGTTGCTCCGTGCCATGTGGGATCTTCCTGAACCAGGGATCAAACCTGTTCCCCTGCGTCGGAAAGCACAGGATTCTCCAGTCTTGCCAAACTAATACAGTCAGGTTTAAAATTTTTTTGCCAATCTGAAGGATGTGAAACAGTATCTCAAGTTTGTTTTAATCCATATTTCCTCAATTGCAAGTGAAGTGGATTAACATTTTATGCCTCTTGGCCATTCGGCCCCCTTAACTGAATTATTTATATTGCTTCCCTCCCCCACCCCACTCAGTTCTTTATCTTTTTCTTACTGATTTTTAGGACTTCTTTGTGAATTCTGGGTATAAATTATGCCTCGGACATATGGATTGCAAACATCTTTTCCCAATAAAAGGCCCTTTTAACTTTCTTTGCTGTGGTCCCTTCTGCTGTACAGAAGTTTTAAATTTTAAATGATAAATATATCAGTCTTTTATAGCTTGCTTTTTTATAGCTTGTTGAGGAAATCCTGGCCACATATATCTTCTCATAAAAGTTTTTCAGGTTCACTTTTTCACTATTAGGTTTTAATTCATCTGGAACTTATCTTTATGTACGTTATGAGTTAGGGATTCAACTTCATGCTTTTTTGTAAGGATCCCAACTGTTCTAATAACAATTACCAAATTCTTTCCCACTGATTTTCAATTCTACCATCACATGTAATGTTTTCTAATATGTATAGATATTATTTCAGTTCTTCATTCCCTTACCCTGGTCTACCAACCAACCATGCACCTATACCACAGGGTATTAATTTCCATAGCTTTATAATAAATCCTGATATTCTTTTTTAAAAAATGTTTATTTATTTGGCTGCACTGGGTCTTAGTTGCAGCATATGGGATCTTCAGTTTTTATTGCAGCATGCAGGATTTAGCTGCAGCATGCAAACTCTTAGTTGTGGCATGTGGGATCTAGTTCCCTGACCAGGGGTCGAACCTACATTGGGAGCACAGTGTCTTAGCCACTGGACCACCAGGGAAGTCCCCTAAATCCTGATATTCTTAACGTTGTCTTGCCTATTCTTGCCCTTAGATTTTCTATATGAATTTCATGACAGCTTGCCAAGTTCCATGAAAAACTTAATCTATTCTGATTGAGAGTACACTGAAATTACAGATTTGCTTGGGAAGAGTCACCATCAGGTTTCCTTTTCATGAACATGGTCCCTTCCACTGAGTCTTCCTCACCGTCTTTTCAAGATATGCTGCAGATTTCTCTATAAAGACCTTGGACTTGTTTTGTTTTCTTTATTCTTAAGTATATATTTCAAGAGGTTTTTTTATGGTATTATGAGTTTTTAAAATTAGATTTTCTCTTGGTTTTTAATGTTCTACAGGAATGCCATTGGTTTTCCATGTGGATCTCAGAACCACTCAACTTGCTGCAATCAAAAGCATTTGGAGTCCCAAATGCGTTACAACTCCATGAAAAAAGTCAAACCCTAAACCAATATACTGTATGATTCCATTTATATGCTATTCTGAAAAAGGAAAGTTTACAAGGATAAAAAAAAAAAAATCAGTAGCTGTGCAAGGACTAGAGATGGTGAGAGAGGTGACTACAAAGTAGAGTGAAAGAATTATGGAAAATGATGGGACCTTCTTGTATCTTGACTGCAGTGGTAGCTACATAATTGTCCATTTATCAAAACTCAGAATTCAAACTCACACTTAAAACACTCATACTGGGATTTCCCTGGGGCAGTCAAGTGACTAAGAACCTAAGTTTCCAAAGGCAGGGGGTAAAGGTTCAATTCCTGGTCAGGGAAAAACTAACCATGTGTGGCCACATGCCACGCAATGCCGGCAAAAAATTTTAAAGTAAATAGATAAAATAAAACTGATTAAATCGATAAAAAAAAAAAAAACCTGACCTTAAAAAGAAAAAACATCTGGAAGAATTCACACTCATAAGTGTAAGTGTGTGTGTGTGTGTGTGTGTATGTGTGTGTGTGTGTGTGTGTATTAGTGTCCAAAAATGCATAAAGCTGGCCAGGTATTAGCCTCCAAGCTTGACACAACTTCCTGATATTGGAGGGTCCAATGTGACAAAACAACGATTTGCAAAAAACATAATATACCTCTAGGGGCTGTTAATACTATAGCTCTGAAAGGACTGTCTTGGACACACTATGGGCCTGGGTGCTACATGCAACTGAGCAAGCCTGATCTTTACCATGCTGTGTAGGGAACGTCCTTCACAGTGGTTATCCACAAGCCTAAGCTGGGCCGCTTCTCAGGCCGGGTGCAGAGCTCAAGCTTCCCATGGCACGGCAAGCCAGCTGGGCTCTGGTTGCCATGGGTCCCACCCCTTGGGCTCCTGCTTCTGTTTACCCACTGTGACCTTCTAAAAGGCTAGAGGGAGAAAACACGAGAACAGCAGAACTGGCCCACTGGGCATTTGGGCTCCTTGGAGACTATATGACTATGGTTTATAAGTTCCTCTTTATTTATTGAGTATCCATTAGTTACCAGGGGCTGTGCAAACTTCTTTATAAGCAATATCACTATTCATCTTCATATGTCCTATGAGAGAGAAATTGTTTTTCTTATAATACAGACAAGGAATCTCATAAAGAAGGCTGAGCACTGAAGGACTGATGCTTTTGAACTGTGGCACTGGAAATGACTCTTGAGAGTCCCTTGGACTACAAGGAGATCAAATCAATCAATCCTAAAGGAAATCAACTCTGAATATTCACTGGAAGGACTGATGCTGAAGCTGAAGCTCCAATCCTTTAGCCTGACGCAAAGAATCTTTGGAAAAGACCCTGAGGATGGGAAAGAATGAAGGCAAGAGGAGAAGGGGGCGACAGAGGATGAGATGGTTGGATGGCATTACCGACTCAATGGACATGAGTTTGAGCAAATTCTGGGGGACAGTGAAGGACAGGGAAGCCTGGCGTGCTGCAGTCCATGGGGTCACAAACAGTCAGGCATGACTTAGTGACTGAACAACAACAAAGCTGATCTCAGCCAAAAATAAACAAACCATGTCCTTCTTTCTCAACGTGGCATGTGATTCTGCTAGCCCCTGCCTATAGACCCTGCTCTCTTTCTCTTGGTCTCACTGGGAGGCACGCAGAACTTCTACAAACAGGGATCAAATCTATGCTCCCTGCTGCCCCCCGCCACATTGGAAGCACAGAGTCTTAATCACTAGACCATCAGGGAAGTCCCGTAGACTTTCTTTTCAGGGTGCTTCAAGTCCAACTCCTCTCTGCAGACTTGAGACTAACATACAAAACTGTTCCTGGGGGAACACCCCAACCAACACCTTATTCTTTTATTTGCTCCTTTGGTCTACACCACAACCCTCTGAGTCAACTGGGGTTCTTTTCACAGTCAATAAAAAACTGAGGCTCAGAGTGGTTCAGAGACCCACCAAAGGCCCCTTCCTTATCTGACAAGACTCAAACCCAGGTCTCCTGCCCTGAAGTCCAGAACCATCCTGAAGCCATCGCCCTGGCACAGAGAAGAGTTTATTACTTATTTAGAGTGGTGTATAATGTGTGTGGCAAAAATACAAATTTAAATTGGATTACAGAAATACTCCAAAGTCCAATTTAGAAAAACACAAAACAGAACAGACATGCTGCAGATTTCAGTTCATGCTGTTAAGTGTTAAACTCTGCAATCCAGCCCACTCAAGTCCTGTTCAAGTATCGCTCTGAGTATTTTTTTAAAAATATATATGATTGAGATTTCTATTCTTAAGAAATCCAGAAGCCAAGCTCTGGCATCAGACCTGAGTCCGAATCCAGTTTCATCACTGACTACCTATGGGACTGGGAGTGTGTTTCTTAACTCCTCTGGACCAGTTTCCTTGAGGCTAGAGAAGAAAAACACCTATGGTCAATAGCCACTGCACATATTAAACAAGGAGACTGTAGGTGAGAATTTAACATTTCAGAGGCAGTGTAGAAGGATGACAAATACTAGTTTCCTTCCCTTCTACAGAAATAAAAGGATCACTTGTATTTACAGAAATAGTGTCTTCAAATGCCAATTTGTTTAGGCACAAAATAGTTTTCATCCAATCATTATTTCTTGAGCATCTACTATCTACCCTGGGTCCTCTGGTAGGGAAGGCAGCCAGCAAACAGATAATTATACAAATAGTTGGCTGATAACTGCTGCATTGAGTCTCACTGAGTGTGTTTTGAAGGAGAGAATGGGTTTCCTTTACAATGACGGTCCTGTGGTTGCCCACTTCCCAGCTCACAACCCCTCCCAGGGTCTGAGAGCCAGAAAAGTTATTCTCGGCCAGATGGCCCCCTCGTAAAGGGTTATGGCTCTCCTCCTGGTGAACTTATCTCTAAAGCACCCTGCAAGGGATATGGGGCTTCCCAGGTGGCTCAGTGGGTAAAGAATCTGCCTGCAATGAGGGAGACCTGGATTCGATCCCTGGGTTGGGACGATCCCTTGGAGGAGGGCATGGCAACCCACTCTAGTATTCTTGCCTGGAGAATCTCATGGAGAGAGGAGCCTGGCGGGCTACAGTCCATGGGGTTGAAAAGATTTAGACACAACTGAAGTGATTGAGCATGCACGCACAAGGGATATACTTGGTGAGAGGAAAGTAGTGATGGACCTTCCTACCTGCACCATGAGAGAGGGGGAAGGGGAATAAGCCTGAGGGGTACTCTGAGCTAGATTTGAGGTGGTAGCTGTGGGGTACCTGTGGGATTCTCTGGGAACCTGTCTGCTCAGCTTGTGCCCCCCACCATTCCCACAGAGCAGGTGCTGGTGTTGCCGTGCCCAGCTTGGAGGTCTACACAATGTGCACACATCTGTCCAAGGGGGGTATCAAAGGGCTCCAGGGGAGAGAGGGGAACAGGACAGATCTTTACTGCTGCCCGCCAGGTGCTCACTGATGCCCACGGCAGTCGGGTGAAGTCGTGACTATTATCCCCTTTATAAACAGGTAGGGCCCGGTACTTAAGGAGGTTCCATTCTTACATCCGTTCATCAGATATTCATTCAGCACACTGTGCCAAATTCTGAGTCTAACACAAAGTCACAGAGCTGCCAGGTGGGTAAGCTGGATTCAAAGTGCCATCACTTCCTGGCTTCAAACCCTTTGCTCTTTCCAGTCCAACATGATACCTCAAGAAGGTAAAAGGTTTTATGTTCAGGGTCATCAGAAGTACCTGGAGTGCCAAGTGTATGAGAATGAGATAGTTAGCCGAGCAAAGCTGCATGTGCTAAATACTGATGGAAAAGCCTATGGAGGTGGGCCCAAGAGCTTCCTCCATTAGACTGTGAGCTCTCTGATGGCAGGAACTGGGACTTTCCCCTCCTTTCATCTTCAGTGCTGGGCACAGAATGGGTGAGACATGCAATAACATGCTGAAATTCAAATGTGTTATGCTAAGTGAAAGAAGGTGAAGGTGTTAGTTGCTTAGTTGTGTTCAACTCTTTGCGACCCCATGGATTATAGCCTGCCCTGCTCATCTGTCCATGGAATTTTCCAGGCAAGAATACTGGAATGGGTAGCCATTCTCTTCTCCAGGGCATCTTCCCAATTCAGGGATCAAACCTGGATGTCCCACATTGCAGGCAGATTCTTTACCTTCTGAACCACCAGGGAAGCCAAACTCAAAAGGCTACGTGCTGCTTGACTCCACTTATATGACATTCTGAAAAAGACAGAACTATTAGAGACAGAAACAGAAAGCACTGCCAGAGGCTGGGGATGCGAGAGAAGTTGACTTCAAAGGGGTATGGGGAAATTTTTGAATGTGATGGAATGGTTCTATATACTGTGATAACAGTTACACGATTGTATGCGTCTGTTAAAGTTCATAGAACTACATGGTAAAAAGGGTAACTTTCATTGTATATAAATTATACTCTAATTTTTTAAAGGGGGAAGAAAGAGAAAAAGAGAATGAATATAAGCAGAAGCAGATTTACAGAGAAGCTAAAGAAGCTTAAATTTCAAGACCCCTCAACTGCATGGGTCCTGGGAGGGGTCCTAGTAAGCGTACTCATCAAATTTTTTATGACTTTTTCAGAGAAGGCGCCTTTCTTCCACTGTAAATGCTTCAAGATCTATTAAACCTAGATCCATGCCTGAATAAAAGTATAAGAACAGATCAAGAGAAGAATGGTGGGTTCCCAAGGAATTAAGACTCAAGTGGGACCCTAAAGAAAGGCAAGACCTGGTTCCAGCAGAAGGAGGTAAGGAAGACAACCCAGGGAGCAGAACCAGCATGGACCCAAGTTCAGGGGTTTCTCATGGTTCCCGGTGATGTCATGAGCATCAGGAAACTGGTGTCCCAACACTTATGCTCACTACTCAGACACAGATGTCATGGTGTGATCTCTTCAGGCACATCAAGCCATTAAAGGCAGGTAGAGTTGTGACCTAACAGGATGTGAAAATCCTAGATGCCAGTGTAACAAGCTTGTATCATTCTTCTGGCTACCCACACAGCAATGACCCCCCCAATGCCCAAAAGAGGGAAATTTTACATTATGTTTCTGAAATGGAAAATGGTTGACGTCCACTTTTCCAGCCTTCCCTCCAGCAGGGGTGTGTGTTTGTGAAGACACACCTGCCCAGGTATGAACCCAGGTCCCTGCAGCCCTCTGACTCCAAGAATTCATCCTTCATGAGGACAATCTCATATACTACAAGAACAAACACAGCCAAGTGAGGCTGGTCTTGTGGGTGGAGTTACTGATTTCTTAATGGTTAAAATCAGCCAAGTTATCAGTAGAATGCAGCTCCAATTTTAAAGCAATTCTATTACAGAAAAATATTTGCACACCCATGTTCATAGCAGCATGATTCACAATAGCCAAGGGATGGAAGGAACTTAAATGTCCAATGACAGATGAAAGGAGAAACAAAATGCAATGTATATTTATTTTTATTGTTGTTCAGTCACTAAATTGTGTCAATCCCATGGACTGTAGCCCACCAGGCTCCTCTGTCCACGGGATTTTCCCAGGCAAGAATACTGGAGTGGGTTACCATTTCCTTCTCCAGGGGATTTTCTCCATCCAGGGATCAAGCCCATGTCTCCTGCATTGGCAGATGGATTCTTTACCACTGACCCACCTGGGAAGCCCATACATACATACATACATATATATATATAAATATATATATATATATATATATATGTAATTTTATAGAAACAGAATATATTGAGTACAGGCCATTAGCTCATTTAATCCATAAATGGTTCACTGTAACAAACTTAGAGGAAAACAGAATTTATAATTTTTCAAGTTACATCTGTTCTGCTTCATGGTACAATGTCATTTATTTAATTTACTGAAATTGTCTAACAAAATAAAATTTACCAATTTTAGATGGCATTGTAAACTCATCTCAATTCATTATAGAGGATATAATGACATTTAAGATGAATGAAAATTAGCAAGCAATGCAAAAATCGTATTTTTTAAATGGTTCTGGTTGTAGAGGAAAAAGCAAAGCCTGTATATTATGTTATATCCAGAAGTTTCACTACTAAGTATGTTCCTCCTATTGATAGACGGTAAAGAATCTGCCTGCAATTCTGGAGACCTGGGTTCACTCCCTGGGTCGGGAAGATCCCCTGGAGGAGAGCATGGCAACCCACTCCAGTACTCTTGCCCAGAGAATCACATGGACAGAGGACCCTGGCAGGCTGCAGTCCACAGCGTTGCACAGAATCGGACCCGACTGAATTGACTTAGCATGGACACAAACACATACACACACACTCCGCACATGTATATTTGGCTGTGCTGGGTCTTCGTTGCTGCGAACAGGCTTTCTCTCTAGTTGCAGTGAGTGGAAGCTACTCTTTATTTCAGTGCACGGGCTTCTCATTGCAATGGTTTCTCTTGTTGCGGAGCACAGGCTTTAGGGTGCATGGGCTTCAGTAGTTGCGGCTCACAAGCTCTAGAGCACGGGCTCAGTAGTTGTGGTGAATGGGCTTAGTTGCCCTGCGGCCCATGGGATCTTCTTGCACCAGAGATCAAACCTGTGTCCTCTGCATTGGCAAGTGGATTCTTAACCTAAGATCACCAGGGAAGTCATATATATATATATATATATATATATATACACATAGACATATACACCTTGATTTCCTCCAGAAAAGATCTGGAGGTGACTTGGTTATAAATCGTGTGACGGATAAGAAACTATCACGATTCCAGGCCCCTGGGCTTGTCTGCAGGAAGGCTTGGGCAGCTAACAAAATCACTGTCACCTTACCCAAAGTGGGAGGAGCTAGAGGAAGGCTAATCACATCCAGGCCTGACTCACCTGCTCATGGAAGAAAGGAGACTGTCTGCAGCAGGGCTGTCTGGCCAGTGCCCAGAACGCCTCCCTGATGAGACCACAAAAGCCCAAGAAAAGAAAAAGCAGAGTGGAAAACAGCCAGATTTTCTTTGGTGAGTGAAATTTCAATTTGAGAGGAGGTTCTCCAGCACATGTCTCAATCGTGAGGGAGTTGTTAATTACGAGGGACAGTTAAGGAAAAAATGCAGCTAATGACTGCTACAGAACGGATCTGGCTGGGCCTTGTGAACTGGGCTCCTGAGCGGGCCAATCCATCATCAAGAACACCTGTGCTTCAGGTGATGCAAGGAAGCCCACAGCTCCCCTGGGAGAAGATCAGCGCGTGCCAGCCTCCCAGCTGTGCTGATTGCTTACAACTCCTGGGGTCCAGCCATCAAGAGCAGACGGAACCTCAGAGAGGAAGGCAAGGCCCTGGTTTGGGTAACAACATTTTGACGCTTGAAAAGGTAATCCTTGGTAGTGCTCTAAAAGGTGTGGAGGAGGGAGTTCCCTACTGGCTACTGGTTAGGATTCTGGGTTTTCACTGCCGTGGCCTGGATTTAATCCCTGGTCAGGGAACTGAGATCCTGCAAGCCACTCGGCCACAAAGGAAAAAAGTTTTTTTAAACAGGGGGTAGGGGTCTGCCTGCCAATGCAGGGGACACAGGTTCTATCCCTCGTCTGGGAAGATCCCACATGCCACTGGCAACTAAGCCCCGTGCACCACAACCACTGATCACAATTACTGAAGCCCACGGCCCTAGAGCCCATGCTCTGCAACGAGAAGCCACCGCAGTGAGAAGCCCGTGCACCACAACTGGAGAGCAGCCCCCGCTCGCTGCAGCTAGGGAAAAGCCCATGCAGCAACGAAGACCCAGCACAGCCAAAAATAAATAAATAAAATTATTTTTTATAAAACAGATGAGGTAGAATGATGCTTGGGAGTTAACAAGCTGAAATACATCAAACAGTTTGCTTTGTTTAGAGAAGATATTCCTCTCAACTACACAGAATGAGAACTACTTTGGAACATCTGTTCCATTTGCTTTTGCAGATCTGAAAAGAATGGATAAAGCTAGGTCACTAAGGAGAAAACAATTCCAACACAGAACACAAAGAGTTGGATTAGAGGAGGGTGAAATAAGAAATTTTGTCAATTCAGAATGAAAACAGTATGCTTTCTTTCCATTTGTTGTGAGCTCCAGATGGCCATGAAGACAGGGCGGACAGACAGGCAAGTCCTGGTGAGGGATGGCCTGCTATCTTGGGAACCAACAGCAAGCAGAAACGCTTCACATTTTGGAAAATAAAAAAAAGTTAACATCCCATAATAAGTGGTGCTGGTTACTGAGCACAGCCCTGAGCACCCTACGTGCATTTGCAAGTACAACCACTCTAAGAAGTAGGCATGATTCTCATCTCCATTTCTCACACTGAAGATGTCGATCAGAGAAGTTAAATTATCAGGCTAAGGTCACACAGAGGATGAGATGGTTGGATGGCATCACTGATTCAATGGACAAGAGTTTAAGCAAGCTCCAGGAGTTCGTGATGGACAGGGAAGCCTGATGTGCTGCAGTCAATGGGGTCACAAAGAGTCAGACATGACTGAGCAACTGAACTGAACTGTAGGTCACACAGGGAGTCCACGTCAGAACTGAAACTAGAATGTGAGATTTGAAGACCTCGGTGCTAAACGGATGTCCCGACTTTTTTTGGCAGCACAAAATCAGTAAAATATTATGATATTCCTCAGGCTTTGCTGAGGAAATCCTGTTAAGTCATCATGAAGGCTGGTTTTATCTAAAATGAGCCTATCTAATACATTAGCCCACTTCCCAAGGCTCTATCAAACTGTAACATAACTTGGCTTCTGCTGAAATCAAACAAAAGCTCGGGAGAACCTCCCACAGCATTGCGAGTCTACTCCCCCAGCCTCACGACCTTCCCCAGAGAGTGTGTGCAGCATGCCCTTCTCCCAGGCAGACCCACTGCCTGCTCTGCGCCCAGCACTGCACTGTAAACCCCCCATTCCATCTCCTCTCATCTTCATGATGCCCAGAGGTTTCGCTGTCCACAGAGCTGGTCAGTATCTGTTAATGGGGGATGTGACCTGGCTAGAAAGCTGCTTGAACCCACAGCTGCCAATGGAAGGAGTGAGCAAAACGGGAGGCTTTGGAGGTCAGGGACCTCAGTGCCGGTCTGTGCTGCACCACTCACTGGGTGACAGTCCTTGGACAAGCACCCAGGAGACTCACTGGGTTTATGTCCTCTACACAACGGGGTGTCCCCACCAGAGCTGGGAGTCCTGTCAATGGATGATATACAAGAAAATAGTGATGCTGAAGTTCCAATACTTTAGGCACCTGATGTGAAGAGCCAACTCACTGGAAAAGACCCTGATATTGGGAAAGATTGATGGCAGGAGGAGAAAGGGGAGACAGAGGATGAGATGATTAGATGGCATCATCGACTCAGTGGACATGAGTTTGAGCAAACTCTGGGAGATTGTTAAGGACAAGGAAGCCTGGCATGCTACAGTCCATGGGGTCACAAAGAGTCAGACACAACTGAGCAACGGAGCAACAACAAGAAAATACACTGAAAAGAAATGCTGTACAGACCTGTGACATTATTTCCCTACGGTGGAGGCTGCAAGCAAAGGATGATGGTGTCCCACTAACAGCAGGGTGAAGCAGGAGCCACCGTGAGAGTTATACCTGAGGAGCCCTGGGTGGGGCTGAGCCCAGCCCTTGTGCCTATAAGACCCAGGGATGCCTTGTGGCTGGGAGAACAGGGATAGCACTGCCTGCAAGCCCCTCCCTGGGGTTAGTGGACACTAACATCCAATGAGCATGGTTTTCAGAGCACAGGGAGGAGTGTTGCTGTCCCAGTGGACTCTTAAAAGCATCCCACCCTGATTCGTTGCTTCCTTCTGGCTGCGTGACAGCAGGGAAATGCCTCTTCCCAGAAGGTTCTGGGGGCATCAGGAACACCTGTATTCATACTGCCTCCATCCCAAAACAAAGAAAACGATGGACAAGTTCACACTGCTTCCTCTCCCTGCGTGCATTTGACCAAGAAGGTTTTACTATGAATGGTACACGTGCTCATGGGCTCACGTGTCATGTCCAGCTCTTTGCAACCCCATGGACCATAGCCTGCCAGGCTCCTCTGTCCATGGGATTTCCCAAGCAAGAATATTGGAGTGGGTCACCACTTTCTGCTTCAGGAAATCTTCCCAACCCAGGTACTGAACCCATGTCTCCTGCATTGGCAGATGGACCCTTTACCACTGAGCCACTTGGGAAGTCCATGAATGGTATAGTTTGGCCCAAACTTCGGCGTTGATAGGATCTTTCCTCAAACCCCAGCCCTGACTGGTCTGTGAAGAATTAAGCCTAGGCTAGCTTCCCAGGGGGCTCAGTGGTAAAGAACCTGCCTGCCAATGCAAGAGATGTGGGTTTAATCACTCGGTGGGTTAGATTCCCTGAAGAAGGAAATGGCAACCCACTTGCCATTCCCAGGTATTCTTGCCTGGGAAACCCCATGGACAGAGGAGCCTAGCGGGCTATAGTCCACGGGGTCACAAAGGGTTGGACGCGACTGAGCAACTAAACAACAAGGCACCACTCCTGGAGGTGTCCCTGGGGGTATGCTATCCTGGGAGGGATAACTAAAGGGACCACAAGCCTGTGATGTAGTATGGGGTGGTTCTGTGGCTCGTTTTCAGGTAGAGAAGGCAAGTTACTTTTTAGGGTGGGTTGGTTAGTTGGTTAGCCGTGGACTTCAACAGGAGGGGACTAGAGCGCAGAGTGCTGGGTACAGGGGCCTGGTCTTCAGGAAGCTCTGCATCAGTCAGGGCCTAGGGTGGCATCTCTGGGTCCCTATGCACTGAACGGGGTGCAGCACAGGAGGACGGCTCCCAGCTGGGCGTCAGGAACCACGGTTCTAGACTCAGCTCTGATCCCAACTGGCAGTATGATCTTGAGCCATCACACCATCCCTCCTGGAACCTCTCCTCATCCTTTCATTCAGAAATCACTGACATACTGGGACTTCCCTGGTGGTCCAGTGACTAAGACACTGAGCTCCCAGTGCAGGGGGCCTGGGTTCAATCCCTGGTCAGGGAACTAGATCCCACATGCCACAATTAACAGTGAACATGCAGCAACCAAAGATCCCAAGTGCCCCACCTAAGACCCAGTGAAGCCAAATAAATAAATATGAAGAAAAAAAAAAAAAAGAAAGAAATCACTGACCCACTGACCTATTGTACCTATTGTACTGACCTGGTCCAGCAAGTGTCCAGCACTGCTCTGATGACAAACCAGCGGTGAACAGATGGGGATAGAACCCTGTTGAGTTCTGGGGTACCCCTTCCCCTGGCTCAGGCATTCTTTCATCTGATGACTGAAATCTGACCCAGCTCCAGTCCTGGCCTCTGCTTAGCCACTTGCCCCGTGTGGACACTGCTGAGTGTGAACTGTCCCCTGGCCACCACCCCCGCCCCACTCTGCATCCTGAGAGAGCACGAGGATGTCAGCAAACACCCAAACAGTGGTGATGAGCAAACAAGCAAAGCTGCTCCAAGGCCATCTGCACAGATGTGGACAGTTACCCCTCGCCAGGGTAGGTTCCTGGGAAACTGTAGCAGGAAATAGAGCGGTTCAAATGGGGATCATGTTTTTGCTGTATCCCTATGTCACCAGTAGATGGGAATCACGGGTCAGCAAGGCAGAATGCTGACACAGCTTTCCCTCGGATGCATGCAAAACAAAGAATGGACGGCCTGAGGTGGAAAACAGGAACATACGGTGTGATTGATCTGTGGGTGTGCAGACGAGCCAGCAATGAGGCAAAGCTGGGGTGATGAGAAATGATACCCTTCTTGATGGAGTGATTCCACTGCTCCAAAATCTTCCATGGTGTGACTTCCCTGGTGGCCCAGTGGCTAACACTTCACCCTCCCAATGCAGGGGACCTGGGTCTGATCCCTGGTCCAGGAACTAGATCCCACGTGCCACAGCTAGGAGTTTGCATGCCACAACTAAAAGATCCTGCATGCTGCAACAAACCCCCTCCACACTGCAATTAAGACCCCGAACGGCCAAATAAATAAAAACGCAAAACTTCCACAGCTCCCAACTGACCGCAGAACACATCCAATTGCTTGCTTTGGTATTGAGGGCCCCCACCATCCAGCTGGGCCCACCCCGCCAGCCTCGTGTGCCCTCCGCTAACTCCTGGGCACACATCAGGTGTTTTTGCCACTGTGCTCTGCCATCATTCTCTTTGCCTGGAAGGTTCTTTCCCGGCTCTGTCTGCCAAAACCCCGTGCCCTGGATGAGAAGCCTTGAATCTGGAGCCAGGTAATTCTTCGCTGGTCAGGGAGGGGGCCGTCCTGGGCACTGAAGGATGTTCAGCAGCAAGCCTGGTCTCTCCAATAGATGCCAGTAGCATTCCCTCCACCCCATCTGTGAGGATCAAAAACACCTCCAGGAGGGAGAGAAGTTCAAGAGGGAGGGGACATACGTATCCCTGTGGCTGATTCATGTTGATGTATGGCAGAAACCAACATAATACTATAAGGTAATTATCCTCCAATTAAAAATAAATAAATTTAAATTAAAAAGAGGAAAAAAATGCCTCGAGAAGGACCTCCCAGGTGGTCCAGAAGCTAAGACTCTGTGCTCCCAATGCAGGGGGCCCAGGTTCAATCCCTGGCCAGGGAACTAGATGCCACATACTGCAACTAAGATCTGGTGCAGCTAAATACATACATAATTTTTTTTTTTAATGCCTCTAGATACTGGCAAATGTCCTCTGGGGGCCAAAGAGCCCCTGTATGAGAACCCCTATTTTACACTCAGATCCAGTGCTACTCTTTTCATGAAGCCCTTCCCTGAACTTCTTAGAAGTGTAAATGGCTTTTACATGCTTTGTAATAACCTATCAGCATTTAACATAGCTTCCTTTCAGCTTGATTTATATGTGTTTATATCACCCTCCCCATCAGGCCATAAATTCCTTGAGGGCAGAGATCACCTATTGTTCATCTACAAGCCTATTGTTCTACAAGCCACTCATTACCTACTGGCCTAGTGAAACTCTGGGTTTAACTTGCTTACTGTTAACATAAACATAACCTGTCTACGTTACTTGTTTATGCTTATTGTAGAAAAAAATTTTAAGACAGAAAAGGACAAGACCTGGACCTGGTGGTCCAGTGGTTAAGACTCTGTGCTTCCACTGCAGGGTACACAGATTTGATTCCAGGTCAGGGAACTAAGATCCTTAAAAAAGAAAAAAAAAAGAATAAAATAAAAATCACCCAGAATCCCACCATACACCAACAACAGTAGTTAAAACAAATTGTTATACTAAATATGTCCTTCTAATACTGGTATACCAATAAAATACTGGTACACATCCCTCCTCAGGGCTTCCCTGGCGGCTCAGTGGTAAAGAATCTGCCGTCCAGTGCAGGAGATGTGGGTTCAATCCCTAAGTCGGGAAGGTCCCCTGGAGAAAGAAATGGCAACCCATTTCAGTATTCTTGCCTGGAAGATCCTATGGACAGAGGAGCCTGGTGGGCTACAGCCCATGGGGTCACAAAGAGTCAGACATGATTGAAGTCACTTAGCATGCACGCACATGAAAAGTTGAAGTCTAGAGAGAGAGTCAGAGTCAGAAAGAGAACAGTGAACACACACACATACACATATATACACAGAAAACGAAGCAGAGATGTGAGACCAGGGTCTTGGGGAGGGGGAGGAAGTGAGAACAGCAGGCTTTTCAATAGCTTCCAGCCTAGTTTCTAGGACCCCATCGAGTCCAGCTGCAACTCCCTAACTCTTTACAGAGAATTCCCCTTTTTGTTTTGTTTTTGTTTTTTTTAATTAAAAAAAAATTTTTTTTTTTTTTTTACTTTACTTCTTCCCCTATTTCCATTATTTACAGAGTTTGAATCTTACGGCAAGCTTTGGTTTCTTGTTGTTAAGTTTGAGGAATAGTTTAGACTTAAGGTTCCTCTGTCCATAGGATTTGCCAGACAAGAATACTGAAGTGGGTTGCCAATTCCTTCTCCAGAGGACCTTCCGGACCCAGGGATCGAACCCACATCTCCTGCACTGGCCGGCAGATTCTTTACCACTGAGCCACCAGGGCAGCCCTGAGGAGGGATGTGTACCAGTAATAGTTTAAACTCTGCTGATTTAGGAATTAGCAGAATGCATACTTTCTTTCCTTGTTGGCCGCACCACTCAACATGTGGGATCTTAGTTCCCCAACCAAGGATCTAACCTGTGCGTCCCACCCCCTGAAGTGGAAGCATAATCTTAACCACTGGACCACCGGGGAAGCCCCCAATTCCCCTTTTTGGATGATGCTAAATCGTCCAGTTGGTTTTATCTCTCCTGGTTCATGCAGAGGGAGCAGTGGGGGGTTGGGGGTGGGGGTGGTGAAGACTTGACTAAGACAAAGCCTCTGACAACTGATGCCTAAAAACTCAGAACCCCTTAACTTTCTCCTCTCCAACCTGAACTCATATCCTCTGGTGCTGACTGAGGCCTCCTGAGGGTAGATTATGCACCCATGTGCATTAAGCCATTCACACTGCAGTACTACCGACAAACTCATTATGATGGTACCAAAAGGTGAGGCTCTAGATCCTGGGCTGAGAGAGCTGGAAATTCAGTACAGCAGTACCCACCCAGAGTGTATGTTTGTGTAAGGATTCAGATCACCCCAACTAAACACAAGCACCCACAGTGAAGGTCAAAGGCCAGAGAAGCTGGGAGCTGTCCAACTTCTCCATCTGGTTCCCTTTGAAGGGCCTCTAAGCTCCTCTCAGAGCAGATCCTCAGCAGAAACCACAGCAGGCTTTCTCCTAGGAGCACAGAGCCCTGTCCCTCCCAGGACCAGGTAATGGCAGCTGGCTTACCACCCTCTTTAGTCCAGCTCCTGCCAGAGCCAGGAGAAAAACCACCCCCTAAAGACCGAGAAGGGCATTTCATCTCTACCATATACTGACTTCATGATTTTGTTCATATTAAATGTTTTAATTAACTTTTTCAATTTGTACTGTGTGCTGTGTCTAACTCTTGGTGACCCTATGGACTGTAGCCTGTCAGGCTCCTCTGTCCATGGAATTCTCCAGGCAACAATACTGGATTGGGTTGCCATTTCCTCCTCCAGGAGATCTTCCCCACCCAGGGATCAAATCCTCATCTTAACGTCTCCTGCATTGGCAGGAGGGTTATTAACCACTAGTGCTACCTGGGAAGCCCATTCATATTAAATGTTTTAAGTAATTTTTTTCAGTTTACTAGGTGACAATATAATGTCAATTTAAAAAACATAATCTATGTGAGATCCTCCTCAGCTGGAAAATAAAAACTTGATTAGGGTTCATTTTATTTTTTAAGTATCCTCAAAATGGCACCAATTCCAGAAGTATATCAGCAAAAATAAGCAATACCATGGTTTAAACAGGGGTGCCAAAAGCAAGTGGATCTTATTGCCTTTGGGGGGCTACAATTGTGCCCCTCAAAGTGAATTTGCAGGTTCTGTGTGCTTAGTCACTCAGTTGTGTCTGACTTTTTAAGACCTTGTGGACTGCAGCCTACCAGGCTTCTCTGTCCATAGGATTTTTCAGGCCAGATACTGGAGTGGTTTGCCATTTCCTCCTCCACGGGATCTTCCCCACCGAGGGATCGAAACTACATCTCTGTGTCTCCTGAATTGCTTAATGCAGAGTATACTTAATATTTCAACAGATGTATACGTGCAACAGGGTGCAAGTTCAGCTTCCAGGCAGGTTCAATTTCCTATCTGGAAATGAATGACCTCTTGGAAACCCATCTTTGTTTGCTCCTGGGCTTAACTGGCCAGGAAGCCCCAGGCGGATGAATGCACAGTAGTGACCTCCCTGCACCATGACAGCAACGAATGCTTCACCCTCATTCCATTTTCCTTTAATGTCCGGTAGATTTTATAAAGCCAGATGGGCTTGCTGAAGCTTGAGTTCCTCAATGATGGATGTTCAGCCAATGCATTGCTGTCTGAAGCGCCCTACCCACAGGTCAGCAAGCAGCTTCTTTCCCTCCCTACTTCGGAAAGCCACAGAGTCTCTCTGGGAGGCTCTGGGGTCATGGAAGGGGCAGCTATGCTGAGAGCCCTGGCCCTTGTCACTGAGGGCCAAGCTCCCAGCCCCGGACTGCAAGGCAACAAGCCTGTCTCCACACAGGGGCTCCAAACACAGGAAAAGCTGCCACTTCCTCCAGACAGATTTTCCAGGGAAGAATATTGGAGCTGGTTGCCATTTCCTTCTCCAGGGGATCTTCCCGTTGCAGGGATCAAACGTGCATCTCCTTTGTCTCTTGCATTGGCAGCTGGATTCTTTACCACTAGCGCCACCTGGAAAGCCCCCTCCAGGTGGAAGTCACAGCCAGTTAAGAGGATATCAGGCTGATTCATGTTGAAGTATGGCAGAAACTAACACAACATTGTAAAGCAATTATCCTTCAATTAAAATTTTTAAAAAAGAGGCTATCAGTGCTTCTTTTTTTTTTCTGCCTCCATTTTTTTTTTTTTTTTAGGAATTTACAAACCCAATCATCCAGAACTGCAGATGGGAGGAGAGATTGGTATGATCTTTCTGGGAGGCAAGTTGCCCTTATCTCTCAAATCTTTACAGCTTTGCTACCCTCTGACCCAATAACTGTACTCCTGAGAACCCACCCAAAAGAAATCATTGGAGGCAAACAAAAATTAAGGCACAAACACATCCCATGGCTTTTTATTACAAAAGAAACTGAAAATAATACAGCTGTCCAAAAATTTAAAAAAAGGAACTGACTGTACAATTTTAAAAGGTCACTAAAATTCTGTTTAGAAATATTGTGGACACAAGGATATATTAATATATTAATGTTAATGGGAAAGCAAGATACACAGTAACTCCAACCACACAAAATGTTTGTGTTCAAAAAGCCTTAAGGATCCCCCAGAATGCATTTCCATAATGGAATTATGAGTGACTTTATCTTCTTTATCCTTTCCTTTTCTTCCTCATCCTATTGCCCAGAGTAGCATTTTATCCATCATTGTCGGGATCTAAAGATGAGTGGGACAGTCCTAGACATCACCAAGTTCAAGTCTAGCTGAATGACAGATCATCACACCCACAGCCATGCTCTGTGAGCTGAGGCTGGGCTGCTAAATTAGCAGGGGATGCTCCAGATGTTGAACGATGAGCAGGAGCTTGGTAGATTTGGCAGGAAGAAGGGGACACTTTAGGAAGGGAGAAAACATGAGGAAATCCCAGAAACAAGTGAGAGCATCGTGGGTTTGGGCTACCAGGGGCTCAGGGAAGCTGGGACCAGGCCAGCTGGATATGGACTGGGGGGAGCTGTCATTTTCCAGGGCACATTCTGCCAGGGGGGGTCCCTCCAAAGGCTGAGCAGAGGAGGGAAAACTAAAAAGGAAGTGCCAAGGCGGGTGATCGAAAATACGAAGCAGGACAACTCTAGGGGACTTCCCTGGAGGTCCAAGGGTTGAGAACCTCCCCCACTTCTAACGCAGGGGATGTGGGTTCGAACTCTGGTGGGGAACTGTGATTCCACATGCTGAAGGGCGTGGCCAAAAATTAAATAAAACACACTTGAAGTAGGACAAAGTCTATCTCTTTACACAGTGCTTGGCACACAGAAGGTATGAATAATGAGTGAAGGAATGAGTGAATGCATGCATGAATGAATGAATGAATGACTCAGGGGCAGAGAGACGGTTAGAGAAGCAGTTTACAACCAAGACAGTGAAGGAAACCAGTGAGTTGGAGTTTCCCCTCTTTGGAGAGTGGGTAGAGATCCATTCACACGTATGCCCTATGGTCTCCCAGAACTTATAAATATTCCAATAAAACAAAAGAACAATTCTTGTAAAACCATTAGCAACCAAGTCCTAGATTTCATGGGAAAGAAAGATGCATGGACCTGAACACACCACAGCACCAACCAGATGAAGGTGAGTCTACTGTGCTCAAGAAGGAACACACAAGTCACTGCCATTCCCTCCACTCCCCTCCATCAGGCTTAGATGCCCAAACTCCGTTGTTTCATTTGTAATCACAGACTCTCAGGCAGAGCAGCTTTAAAAACTTATCACTCTGCCCCCAAAAGGAAAAGAATCACTGTGTCAGTCCCTCTGCACCAACAAGCTCCTCCCCTCCCATCCCCTCCTCCTGACTCCACCAACAATAAGTGTTTCTAATAATTAGTACACACAAACCCTCAAAGGGGTCCCACAGCATTGCAAGAGTGTGCTGTTAAGTTCATTATGAATGAAAACAAAAACCATTTCCCCATACTAGTGGATCACACTGCTGCTGCTGCTGCTAAGTCGCTTCAGTCGTGTCCGACTCTGACCCCATAGACGGCAGCCCACCAGGCTCCCCCATCCCTGGGATTCTCCAGGCAAGAACACTGGAGTGGGTTGCCATTTCCTTCTCCAATGCACGAAAGTGAAAAGTGAAAGTGAAGTTGCTCAGTTGTGTCCGATTCTTCGTGACCCCATGGACTGCACCAGGCTCCTCTGCCCATGGGATTTTCCAGGCAAGAGTACTGGAGTGGGTTGCCATTGCCTTCTCCGTGGATCACCCTAGTAACCATGAAAACACTGCATTGAGGAACAGAGTTTGGCACAGCCATGCTGCCCATTCACCTCTCTTAAAAGGACCACCCCCCACCCCCCATCCCCACCCCCAGGCACGAACAGAGGACCCTGCCTCCAGCCAAAGCTGATTCCGCCACTGTTGGCCCCCAGCTGGACCTCTCTGATTTTTACCCCCAGGAATTTAGAATCAGAGCTGAGAGATCTGCAGGTTACTGAAAAGGAGGACTGAAGGCACAGTGGTAAAGAATCCACCTGCCAGTGCAGGAGAAGCAAGAGATACACAGGTTCAATCCCTGGGTCAGGAAGATTCCTTGGAGAAGGAAATGGCAACTCACTCCAGTATTCTTGCCTGGAGAACCTCGTGGACAGAGGAGCCTGGCAGGCTACAGTCCACGGGGGCACAGAGTCAGACACAACTGAGCACACACACACACACACACTGAATAGCCATGTCTGACCAAATGCTCACCAAAGCAAAAAAGGATGTCTGCAGAGACAGAAAGAAGTACAGAGAAGCAAAGACAATATTTCATGCTAAAAGAAACAGATAGACATCCTCTATAAGGACAGAGCTGAGTCTCTTTTTTTTAAGCTCATATTCTCTCTGGGTTCTCACCATGCTCAGCTCCTGGTTTCAGTCCTTCCTGAAGTCCAGGTGGACTCTGTCCTCTCATACTCCGGAAGCCACCCCAACATCCTTCCCACAAACGTCCTCTCTCACTGAAGCTGATCAGAAACACATCTCTGTTCAGTTCAGTTCAGTCGCTCCGTCATAGCTGACTCTTTGAGACCCCATGGACTGCAGCACACCTGCAGTCTCTCCTGGACTTGCTCAAACCCATGTCCATTGAGTCAGTGATGCCATCCAACTATCTCATCCTCTGTCGTCCCCTTCTCCTCCTGCCTTCAATCTTTCCCAGCATCAGAGTCTTTTCCAATGAGTCAGTTCTTCACATCAAGTAGCCAAAGTATTGGAGCTTCAGCTTTAGCATCAGTCCTTCCAATGAATATTCAGGACTGATTTCCTTTAGGATTGACTGCATTGATGTCCTTGCAGTCCAAGGGACTCTGTTACTTGCAACCAGAGTTTTACTGAGACACCTACAAAACTGCCTAGGCAGAACACTCCTTACACTCCTGGGTGCACAGATCGGGCAAGGCCAGTGATCACACCGGCCCCACCACCCCTCTCCCTAGCTTCCACCTCCTCCTCCAATCTCCAACATCCTGTCAGTATTTCCTCTTGGATCATATACTTCCCCTCAACCCCCATTTCCTTATGTCAGGGGCTCTTAAATGTGAGGTACATCAGAATTTCTCAGCAGGCTTGTTAAAGCACAGACTGCTGGGCCACCTCCAGAGTGTCTGAGTCTGTAGGTCTAACATAGGGCCCAAGCCTGCCTTTCTAGCAAGATCCCAGGTGGTGCTACTGCTGGCCCGACGCACAGGTTGAAGATCACTGCCCTATTTCCTTCCACAGAAACAGGGCATCTGCCCTTGTTCAGGGGCTTCTCTGGTGGCTCAGACGCTAAAGAATCTACCTGCAATGTGGGAGACCCAGGTTCAATCCCTGGGTCAGGAAGATGCCTTGGAAGAGGAAATGGCAACCTACTCCAGTATTCTTGCCTGGAAAACTCCATGGACAGAGAAGCCTGGCAGGCTACAGTCCAGGGGGTCACCAAAGAGTTGGATATAACTAAGCGCGTGCGCGCGCACACACACACACACACACACACACACACACACACACGTGTGCAGTCTGGCCGATCCAGCCAAGCCCAGCTCACCACAGGAGTTCTCACAGGGTCCTCATGATGTTCCCTGTGCTCTGCTCCTACTCTAAATTAAGACATTTCCCACCCACCCTCATAAAAAAAAAAACAAAACTGTAGGACTCTCTTCCTGAAATGCAGAATATACAAAAATAGTTGAGTAAAGATAATCTAGTTTCCCATTTTCCCACCTTTGCTTGAAAAAGTGTGATCATAATAAAACACTTCCAATTGGCTTACATTGTTAGGTAGTCTTTAACCACTCATCAAAAAAATAAATAAATAAAAAAAAAAGGACTGATGGCTTTTCATGTAAAACAATCTACAGCATCACACTGGCAACATTTTTCCACATGCTGGAGACAAACAGTTACTGTAACTTTATCAAATGAAAGAACAAAATGTATGTCCCTCCCTCTTGCTAAGGGTCATGCGATCTACAAACGGGCGGCTGGGAGTTCTCCGGACAGACCTCAAAGAACGCTAATAGAAACAGCTATTTGTTCTCACTCAGAGTCTTGGGCAGAGAACCATACAGGAAATTCTGACAGGGCCGCTCACTCTCCTGGTTGCAGGGGAATCAGTGCTCTGTATATGAAAGCCATTTGATGACACGCATCAAAAGCTTTTCAAAGACTAACACCTGTTTATCCCTAATTCTATCTGTATAAGGAAAACATCTGAAAAACAAAGGCCAACAATACCATTCCCTATAGTCACACACATGTACAAAGTCAGAAACAAACAAGACATCTCACATGAGCATGGCTTTCACATTCATATATTTATTTATTGTCACTCATGCTCCCCAGGTGGCGCTAGTGGTAGAGAACCCGCTTGCCAATGCAGGAGATGTGGGTTCCATCCCTGGGTGGGGAAGATCCCCTGGAGGAGGGCTCGGTGACCCACTTCAGTATTCTTGCCTGGAGAATCCTATGGACAGGGGAGCCTGTGAGCTACAGTCCATGGGATTGGAAAGAGTCAGACACAGCTGAAGTGACTTAGCACATGCCAAAAAGGATTTACTATACACTTAATTGTGCTCAATTTACTAGAATGGATAACAGCCCTTAAAAGTGATATTTACAAAATGTCAGAAACAGCACAAAACTGTTTAGAACATTATCTTCAGGTGAAAAGTAGCACACAAAATTGTTACTATGTATAAGTACAACTGTATATTTTTACAAATTAACTTCATAAGAAGAAAAAGACCAGAAAGATTCCCTATGATGTTATCAGCAGTCCCGGTGGGAACATGGAAATAGTAATATTTTTTTCCTTTCTATTTTTACACATCTTCCAACTAACAATGAGCTCATTTTTAAAACATAGCTTAACATAAATATAGAAACCAAATGGGGGTATGGGCGTCAGGTGTTCCCTATCACATAGCTTGGAGAAAATCACCTGTTCTCGATAGAAACATGTATCTGATTACGAGAACAAAAGGCAGACAAATGCAGAGAAGGCAGGAAGGACTGGGGAGATCTTAGTTGTCAGCCAAGTGCACGCTGCTAAGAATCTTTTAGATGCAAGATTCAAAGGCCAAAAAAAAAAAAAAAAAAAACAAACCATGAGTGGTGACAGCCCTGCTGCTCAATTGGACAGGATTACAGAAAAAGGGGAGAAAACACATGTGATGTTAGGAAGGCATTTTCAAGGATGACCCAACACAGATCGTGTTTTAAACTGCTGGCAGTGAGAGAATAACAGCATTTCTCCTCGGGGTCTCAGAGCCTCCCAGGTCTGCTTAACAAGTTCATCCCGCTAGCCCAGAAGGGCAGGACTGCAGACAGCTGGTCTAAGGACCAGAACTGCAGCCCAGATTCTGTCACTCGCTAATGGAGAGCTGAACTAGTCAGCCTCTGGGCTCTTATTGTCCTCCTCTGTAAAATGGGAGGGTCTTGGAAGAGAGTCATTTGGTTGTAAGTAACAGAAACTGACCAAGTTGGCATAAGCAACAAAGGGAATCTGTGGGGAAGACACTGGGGTAAAGTCAGAACCCCAGGGCAGCTGGGCTCTGGGAGCATCTGGAACCGGGAACTGGAGAGCCTAGGAAAGCAGGCAGTGTTTCTGACACCTCTGTGCCAAGTATCTCTGTCACTCTTCCTTCTCTGCTAACCCATCTTCCACATGCTCTTTGTGGCAGAACACAGCCTGCACACCTCCTCATGCTTACTTATTACGGCTCCTGCCTCTTAAATAATTGGTGTCTTAGCTCAGGCTATCATAACGACGTACTACAGACTGAGGGCTTAAATCACAGAAATTTATTCTCCCACAGTTCTGCAGGTTCAAAGTCCAAGACGAGAGCACTGGCATGGCTGGGATCTGGTGAGGACTGACAGATGGCCAGCTTTCTCTCTGGGTCCTCCTATCACAGAGACAGGGGGTGGTGCGAGGGCTCTCCGGTGCCTCTTCTTACAACAGCACTAATCCCATCATGGGGGTGCCATCCTTGTGACTTCACCTGAACCTAATTACCGGGCTTCCTTGGTGGCTCAGTGGTAAAGAATCCACCTGCCAATACAGGAGATGCAGGTTCAACCTCTGATCCAGCAAGATCCCACATGATGTGAAGCAACTGAGCTCATATGCCACAACTATTGAGCCTGTGCTCTAGAGTCTGGGAGCCACAACTACTGAAGCCCGCACCCCCTAGAGCCCAAGCTCAGTAACAAGAGAAGCTGCCAAAGGGAGAAGCCCTGATACCGAAACTAGAGAAAAGCGTGTACAGTAACAAGATCCAGCACAGCCAAAACTAAATAAATAAAATTATTAATAAATAAACCTAATTACTTCCCAAAGGTCCCACCTCCAAATATAATACCTTCTTATTGGACGTTAGGGCTTCAATATATAAATTTGTGCCTGCATGCTCAGTCGTGTCTGACTCTCTGTGATCCCATGGGCTATAACCCACCAGGCTCCTCTGGTTCATGGGATTTCCCAGGCAAGAATATTGCAGTGGATCCCTCCTCTGGGGATCTTCCTGACCCAGGGATCGAATCTGCATCTCCTGCATTGGCAGGCAGGTTCTTTACCCCTGAATCACCTAGAAAGCCCCTATATAAATTGGAGGAAGACACAATTCAGTCCATGGCAACTGGCTACCTCTGAATCTCACTTCTCTGTTGCCAAGAGAGGGAAAACAGAATTGATTCAGTCTTGAGTCATGTGGTCATCCAGCACAATCCTGGCTGCCAGGATTGATTCCCCAGTCCTATCTCTACCCTGTCACCTGAATGAAAAGCTATAAAGCAGCAAGTCAAGAACTGTTCATATCCTCTTGGTCAATATTTCCCACAAAACTAAGCATTCATGGAGGATAAAGGTCATTTCTGCCTTATCTACCACCACCTTCTCAAGCCCATCATAGGCACACAGGCACACAGAAGATGTTCAATGCCTAGTGGTTGCTTTTTGGCTAAATGGGGATGGACTTCCCTGGTGGTCCAGTGGTTGAGCACCCACCTGCCAGTGCAAGGGCCACAAGTTCAATCCCTGGTGCAGAAGGATTCCACATGCTACAGGGCAACTTAGCCCGAGCACCACAGCTACTTGGCCTGAATTCACAAACTGATGCTCTGCAACAGGAGAAGCCACCGCAGTGAGAAGTCCGTGCACTGCAACTAGAGAATAGCCCCCACTCGCTACAACTAGAGCAAGCCCACGTGCAGCAACCAAGACCCAGTGCAGTGAAAAGTAAATACATTTTTTAAAATGGGAGAAGGATAAAGAGTTTGTACTCCAAAGATATATACAGACATACCATCACCTTCTTGGAGCCAGAGTATGATTTCCACCCTAAACGTCAAGAAGACTTTCCTTTGAGTCAAACTTTCTTGTTTTTTAATCTCTCCCAGGCAAAGGAAATTATCACCTACCTTGCTTAGAAACTCCACTACATTTCTGTTGAATACTAACAATGTATAAAGTGTACAGAGCAGAAAAAGGATCAAAAGATAGACTGTCTACCTTCAAGGACTGAGACCTGAGCCCAACCGAAAAGCCAACAATATTGGTGAAGTAAAACAAAATATGAGTTAAGAAGAAAACAGGTGATATGTCTCAAGACGGCTGGGAAGAATACTGCCCAAAGACTGGTGCTGGCAAGCAAAGTGTGCTTTGAGGGGGCAGGACACGGAATCCACCTTGGTCTAGAGTGGCCCAGGAAGAAAGGGCAGATGTTAAAGATGGGTGGGATACAGCTTGGGGAGGTAGGGATGCGGCCTCAGGAATAGGGTAGCAGGGACTCAAGTCAAAGCATAGAAAACACATGACATATGTAGGGATAGTCACAGGGAACAGTGCATACGGTCCTTTAGAAGGACATCAAGAGGGCCCTAAACAACTGCAAAATCTAGACTGGATAACTGAATGACTGTGAGCACTGGAAGGGCTTCCCAGGTGGCTCAGTGGTAAAGAATTCACTGTCAACACAGGAAACACAGATTCAATCTCTGGGTCAGGAAGATCCCCTGGAGGAGGAAATGGCAACCTGCTCCAGTATTTTTGCATGGGAGATCCCACGGACAGAAGAGCCTGGTGGGCTGCAGTCCATGGGGTCACAAAGACTTGGACACGACAGAGCAACTGAGTACACAAAGGAGCACTGGGAAGGAGCGAGAACAAGTACCCGGACCCTGAACGGGTGTTCTGAGGACAGTCAGGCCAGGCAGCCCTGCTGCTTCTTAAAACAGGGAGGCCAGCAGGGGACTGTGGGCTTTGCACGGTCATGAGTACAAGTTCCCATAAACTTGATATAAGAAATTTCCATAAACTTTATGGCTTAAAATAGAAATTTATTCTCTCAGTTCCAGAGGGGAGACGTCTGAAACCAAGGTATCGGCAGGGCCACGCTGTCTCCAAAGGCTTAAAGGGAGAATCCTTCCTTGTCTTTTCCTAGTTTCTGGAGGTTGCCAGCAATCCCTGGTGTTCCTTGGACTGCAGAGGCATCGCTGTAAAATGCCTCACCTGTCACATGGTATCCTCCCCCTGCATGGCTCAGGCTGGGTCCAAATTTCCTTCTTATAAGGACACCAGTCACTGGATTAGAGCCAACCCTAATCCAGTGTGAACTCATCCTAACTTGACTACATTTGCAAAGACTCTATTCCCAAATAAAGTCACATTCTGAGGTCTCGGGTGGGTTTCCCTGATGGCTCAGCAGTAAAGAATCTGCCTGCAGTGCAGGAGATGCAGGAGACGTGGGTTCAATCCCTGAGTGGGGAAGAGCCCCTGGAGAGGGAAATGGCCACCCATTCCTTGAATATTCTTGCCTGGAGAATTCCATGGACAGAGGAGCCTGGCGAGCTACAATCCATAGGATCACAAAGAGTCAGACATGACTGAGCATGCACGCATCTTTGTGTCTTTTGTATGTGAGGTCTCAGGTAGACATGAACTTTGGGGAGACTCTATTCACATCAGCACAGACACTGAGTAACTCCCATCCTTACGTGCTGGTTCAAGAAAGTAACAGCCACATAAGCAACTGTTCCGTTATCCTGCATGAGAAGTGACTCAAAGGACTTCCCTGGTGGTCCAGTGGCTAAGACTCTGCACTGCCAATGCAGGGGCCTGGGTTCGATCTCTGGTCAGAGAATTAGATTCCATATGCTATAATAAAGAGTGACTAAGAGTTCGAAAGCTAAAGATCCTGCATGCTACAACTAAAGATTTTGCATGCTATAACTAAAAAAAAAAAAAAACTAAAACTAAAAGAACCTGTTTGCTGCAACAAAGATCAGAGATCCTCACGCTGCAGTTGCATGAGGTGGTGTAGCCAAAGACCTGGTGCAGCCAAATAAATAAATAAATATATTTTTTAAAGTACTTGCTTATATCATGGTTGTGCTGTGCTAAGTCGCCTCAGTCGTGTCTGACTCTGCAGACAGACTGCAACCCTATGGACTGGAGCCAAACAGGCTCCTCTGTTCACGGAATTCTCCAGACAAGAATACTGGAGTGAGTTGCCATTTTCTTCTTTAGGGGACCTTCCCAACCCAGGGATCAAAACCCACATCTCTTATGTCTCCTGCATTGGCAGGCAGGTTGGACCCAAGTTTTGCCTTTAGATTTGGGGACCAAGGCACAGATGTGTCCCTCCAGAACCAAGCAGCACACAGCCAAAGACTAATCAGGTGGCATATGTCTAGGACCCTGTAGCATTTAGCTGCCACTCCCTTCATTTTTGGAGAGGGCAATGGCAACCCACTCCAGTACTCTTGCCTGGAAAATCTCATGGACAGAGGAGCCTGGTAGGCTGCAGTCCATGGGGTCGTGAAGAGTCAGACACGACTGAGCGACTTCACTTTCACTTTTCACTTTCATGCATTGGAGAAGGAAATGGCAACCCACTCCAGTGTTCTTGCCTGGAGAATCCCAGGGACAGTGGAGCCTGGTGGGCTGCTGTCTATGGGGTCGCACAGAGTCAGATACGACTGAAGTGACTTAGCAGCAGCAGCAGCAGCCCTTCATTTTATGAATGGGGAGACTGGGACCCAGGCAGGCAAAGTGACTCACCCAAGCTCACAGAACTGTTAAGCAGCAGAGCCACGAATGAATTGGGCCATGACTATTTTCCTACATCAAATGTTGAAATCAGTTTGGGCTTTGGTTACCTCACTGGTAAAACAGGGATACTAATGCCTACCTGCCCAGGTTGCTTTGGAAATACTGCATCAGGCTGGTGAGGGAAATGACCAGGTGTACGATGAGCAGTGGTAATCTCCAGCAGCCTTCAGTAACCGGACCTTGTGGGGCTGAGTAGACCCGGGGGCACATGCCCCAGGGGCAGCCACTGCTCAGCTCAGCTGATGCTGCCTTGCTCAAATCACCCTGGGGCCTCGACTGTCCGAGTCTTCCAGAGAAGACAGAAATCTGGATGTGGGTGCCACAGCTCTCAATTTTAAATGTGGTGAATGACTCAAGTTTCAAATACCACAAGGCAAATAAGCACAGGTGAGCTGGTCTCAGCCTGCAAGCCACCATGTTTGTGACTCTGTATCCAACGAGAGGGGCTTCCCTGGTGGCTCAGTGGTAAAGAATCCACCTGCCAATGCAGGAGAAGCAGGTTCAATCCCTGGGTCGGGAAGATTCCCTGGAGGAGGGCACAGCAACCACTCCAGTATTCTTGCCTGGAGAATCCCATGGACAGAGTCTCATGTAGATGGGTGGGCTACAGTCCGTGGTGTCTCAAAGAGTCAGACACGACTGAGCGACTGTGCATGCATGTACACACTGTGGGGTAAAGTAAGGACTGCCCCACGGTGAGTGGGATGGTCCATCCACCTGGAAAGCTGCCTCCAAACTGTCTTCCCAGGATCAGAGCTCCCACTCCAAGTGACTTCACCCAGCCCGGTGACAGGCCTGCCGCAACCACCGCTGACCTCACCCTGCCCCCGGCCGGCACCATGTCCTGCAGGGAAAGCATCTGCTCCCTCAGAGCCTCATTAAGCTCGAAGAGCTGCCCCTAGGGCAGTGCTGAGCCTCAGTCACAACTGGGAGGAGACTGCAGGGCTGGGCTGACATCAGAGTTTGGAGGCCACCTCTCCTGAGATGAGGCAAGCACAGGTCGGGGGAGCAAGTAGGCAGGGCTGAGCCAGCCAGGCCAGGAAAGACAGCACCTGGGCTTGTTCAGTTGTCAGTTGAGTCCGACTCTTTGCAACCCCATGGACTGCAGCATGACAGGCTTCCCTGTCCTCCACTATCTCCCACACTCCTGGAGTTTGCTCAAACTCATGCCCATTGAGACAGTGATGCTATCTAACCAGACAGGTGTGTAACCAAAATCAGGAGAGTGAGATGCTTGCTAGGAACTTCTGAGGATGAAGCTTCCTTGTGTCCCACGAAGATACTCACAGAGATGCCCTCTTCCTCCTGGACCCCAAACCCCCTAGAAGCTGCTGGCAATCACCATATGTCCACAACGGGAACCAGCTAACATCAGTGCAGGGGAGAGACCAAGAGAACCTGCCACTCTGGTGCTGACCCTGGGCTGCTGGATCAAGCCTCATCTGAAGTCAGCCCCACCCTAGACTTTTAAGTTATATGAGCCACCATGAGTTGTATTTTTTTTTTTCTTGGAACCAAAAGAATTCTATCTGCTACACCTCTGAACCTCAAAAATGAACACTCAAAAGGATATCATTATTTCCAATAGTATCAGACAAGATATTTGGATATTACCCACCGATTGAAAACAACCAAAAATTCTGGATTTAAAGAAACTGTAAATTTTTTTTTTTTTTTTTTTACCAAGTGCTCAAGTTTGGTGGGCTTCCTCAGTGGCTCAGTGGTAAAGAATCCACCTGCCAATGCAGGAGATGTGGGTTCGATTCTTGGATTGGGAAGATCCCCTGGAGAAGGAAATGGCAACCCACTCCAGTGTTCTGGCCTGAGAAATCCCATGGACAGAGCCTGGTGGGCTACAGTCTATGGGGTTACAAAGAGTTGGACATGACTTTGCAACTAAACAACAACAACGATGACAAATTTGGTATAATCAATCACAGGACAGCCTGACATTCTGTCCGCTTGACAGAAGGTAGTGGGAAATGCATCTCACCATCTGTACAATGTTTGACTTGAGTCTAACCATGAGGACACGTCTGACAAGTCCAGAACATCTATATCACAGTCAGAGTCTCCATAAATTTGGGGGGTAGTGGGGAGACTGCTGGGACTTCCAGGTGGTGCTAGTGGTAAAGAACCCACCTGACAATGCAGGAAATAGAAGAGATGCAAGTTCAACCCCTGGGTCAGGAAAACCCCTGGAGAGGGGCATGGCAACCCTCTCCAATATTCTTTCCTGGAGAATCCCATGGACAGAGGAGCCTGGCAGGCTACAGTCTACAGTGGCGCAAAGATTTGGACACAACTGAGGTTACTTAACACATATGCGTGGGAGGACTGTTCTAGGTTAATCAAAGATGCAATAGTCAGATTCCATGTGTGAGCTTTAACTGGATCCAAATAGAAACAAGAAAAAAATAAAGAGTTGCTTAAAAACTGGGGTTAATTTGAGTATGGACCACATGTTGGATGAAGCCCTGGAGTGACAGTTGATTTTCTTAAGTATGGAGATGATTGTTGATTGTATAGAACAGTGAATGGTTCTCAAGCTGGCTCCACAGACTTCTGGGAGACCCCCAAACCCTTTCCAGGGGTTTCTGGGACCCTGTCAGAGGGTTCATGAGGTCAAAACAATTTTAATAATAATACGAAGACATCTGCCTTTTTCACTGCGTTGAATTTGCACTGATGGTGCAAAAACAATAGAGGGTAAAACCACGGCCTTTGCATGAATCAAGGCAATGGCACTAAACCTTGGCAGTAGTCACTGTATTCCTCACCATGACCCAGCAGGGGAAAAAAAAATGCCTGTTTCATTTAAGAATGTCATTGATGATGAAGCAGAAATCATCGATTTTATTAAATCTTGACCTTGAAGTACAGTTGTTCTTAATATTTTGTGATGAAAAGGGAAGTATGCATTAAGCACTGTTGCATGCCAACGTATGATCACTGTCATGAGGAAAAGCCCTTGGGTCATTGAGTTATGTGTTGATTATCCACTATTTTCCAGAGAACACTATGGCTACTTGATTGACTAACAAACCATGGTTATTCATCTGGCAAGCATGTTTTAGGAAATGAGTCCATTTCTTCAAGAAAAACAAATAAGGTTTGTTGTCAATGATAAAATTTGATATTTCAACCAAAGACTAGAATTTTTGAAAATGTTCCTCTCCTACCATGAATTTGACAGTGTCCTAACACTTAAAAGACTTTTCTGATGAGACTGATGGTAACATTAATGAAAGTGATTTTTTGATATCATATATTTGTCAACATTTAGAAGATCTGCATTTAACTTGGTGAGACAATAGTTTCTAAATGATTCATGTGTGACATTACAAATAATGCACGGACAAAAGATCCATGAATTTAAAATATGTGGAAGGGGGCTTCCCTGGTGGCTCAGTGGCAAAGAATCTGCCTGCCAAAGCAGGAGACGTGGGTGTGATCCCACATGCAGCAGAGCAACTAAGGCCATGCACCACAACTATTGAGCCTGTGCTCTAGAGTTTGGAAGCCACAAATACTGAGCCGATACACTGCAACTACTGAAGACTGTGACCCTAGAGCCTGTGCTCCACAACAAGAGAAGCCATGACGATGAGAAGCCCACACACCGAAACTAGAAAATAGCCCCCACTCACCTCAACTAGAAAAAAGCCCGCAGAGCAACCAAGACAGCACAGCCAAAAATAAACAAATAATTAAATAAATGTTTTAAAAAAGTCCTTAAATATGTGGAGGGAACAGAGGCCATAAAGTATGACCAAACAGAAATAAGCAGCTAATTAGAGACAGACATGGAGAAAATTATTCATAAAGCAGCAGAGGGACTTCCCTGGTGGTCCAGTAGTTAAGAATCCACCTTGCAATGTGGGAGACACAGGATTCGATCCCTGGTAGGGGAACTAAGATCCCACCTGCTGTAGATCAACTAAGCCCATGCACCACATCTACTAAAGCCCATGGGCCACAAGAAAAGATTTCTCATGACACAAGGAAGATCAGCAACTAAGACCCAATGCAGCCAAATAAATAAATAATTTTTTTTAGTAGTAAAGAGAAAAGAGGAATCAGAAATAAGAAATGAAGAGATATGGAAGACAGAGTAAGAACACCTACCATATATCTAATGAGAGCTAGGTTAAAAAAAATTTTTTTTAATTCCCTTTTTTCCGCCAGTGGGGTAATTTGCTTATTGAAGTAGTGACATTAATCCCAATCATAAATGTTGCTTTTAAAAAAAAAGAGGAAAACAGGAGTGGGGGACAGAAGCAGTGTTGCTAACTATCAATAAATTTGAAAAATTAGTAAAATGAATGAACTCTAAACTGACACTGACTCAAGAAAATAGAGAAAATCTAAAATCATCAAAGAAATCAAACAGGTATGTTAAGTTTTTTCCATAGAATAATACACCTGGCCCTGACAATTTTACTGGTAAGGTCACTTATCTTACACACAAGAAAGAAACTCAATATTACACAAATTATTCCAGAGTATAAAAAGGAGGATATATCTGCCCTCCACTTGGTTTATAAGGCTAGCATAATCTTTTTAACCAAACCAGACAAGATAACACAGTTAATATCACTCCAAATACAATTTTAAAAAGAAAAACTAAATACTAATAAACTGAATCTCAGGTTGTTCTAACAACAAAAAAGAAAAATAACTTTATGACCAAATTGCCTTTATCCAAGAAGGCAAAATTGATTAAAGGTAAAACTAATTTGTCGCTTAACAAATTAAAGGCTAAAAAAATCATTATCATCTCCAAGGAAGCATCAGATAAAATACCATATCATTCATTAAAAAACTCTCAGCAAACTAGGATGAAAACAAAACTTACAATGATAAAGTTTTCTTTATCGTTTAAAGTTTCTTTAAAGTTTTCTTTAAAAGTGTCTTTAAAGTTTTCTTTACTGTTTAACGTTTTCTGAAAACCCTATGGCAAGCACAATACTTTATGGGAAAATGTTGAAGCATTCCTTTTTAAATCAGGAACAAGACAAGAAGGTTTGCCTTCATCACTGCTTTTCATCTTGCACTAGAGATCCTAACCAGGATAGTCAGGGGTAGGGAAAAAAGGGATAATTATTGGAAAGACACAACACTGCTCTTCTCAGATGGCATGACTATCTGGAAAGCCCAAAAGAATCTATAGTTTGACAAGGATGAATTTTAACAAACCGGAAGGTGAAAATTTTAATAAGATACCAAATACACAGGCATCAACAAACATAAAGTAACTGGGAATAAATCTAAAAAATGATACATATTTACATTAAAAATTATAGAATTATATTGAAAATCACTAAAGATCATAAACATAGAAAGAGACCAAGTTTAATAGATTGGAACATTCAGTACCTCAAGAACATCAATGTTACCACAATCAAACCCCCAAAAGATTTTTGAGTGAGTATGTGTATGTCTCTGTGTGTATACATCTGTGCTGTAACATATAATTTTAAGATAATTCAAAACATGTATATGGAAGAGAAAGGGCTAAGGCACTTTTGAAGGTGGCGGGGGGGGACTTGCCAGGACAGATTCCAAGAATTTTCATAAAATTATGGTAATGAAAACAGTGGTATTGGTACAGGGCCAGACAAACTGTTCAAAGGAACAGAATAAAGAGCCCAGAATAGACTTACACATCATGGAAACTTACTTTATGACAGGCTGGAAATCACAGATGTAGAGAGACAGGACACACTCTATAATAAACGGTGCTACGACAATTGATTTTTTTTTAATAGAAAAAAAAGTTCTGTAGTCCTATTCCACATCATATACCAAAATCATCTCAAAATGGATTAAGAAATTAATGTGAATGACAAAACTATAAAACTGCTCGATAGTAACAATAAAGGAGAATAGCGTCATGATTTCAGGTAAGTATGGTTTTCCTAGGACACAAAAAGTACAAATTGTAAATGAAAAAAATTGCTAAATCAATTGCACTCATATTAAGAACTTCTGCTTATCAGAACACACCACGAAGAAAATGAAAAAATAAACCAGAAGCTGGGAGAAAACATGTGTAATGCATAGTGACAGAGGATTAGCATCTAAAATATTTAAAGAACTCCTACAAATCAGTCGGATAAGGATAAGAGAAAAATTGGCAAGACTTAAACAGGCTCTTCACAGAAAAGAGAGCATGAATGGGCAATAAACATATGAAAAGATGTTCAACCTCATTAGTATTCAGGGAAATGCAAATTAAAACCTATAAGAGATTCCATTCTGTACCCACCAGACTGGCAAAAATTCCCAAGTGTGACAATAGCAAGAGATGGTAAAGATATGGCACAACTGAAATAATATATTTCGCTGGAGAAAAATCATTTCAGATAGCAATTTATAGTGAAAAAATGTGGAGACTCACCAGGCCAGATACCAAGAATTTTCGTAAAAGTTATGGTGTTGAAGACAGTGTGATCCTGGTGCAGGGTCAGACAAGTTGATTAATGAAATAGGATAAAAAGCCCAGAAAGAGACCCATACATCTAGGAAACTTAATTTATGTTATTTGGCCTAGTGAAAGATACATATACCCTATGTGTCAGCCATTCCATTCTTAAAGAAATTTGTGCACCGGTGTACCAGGAAACACACACAAGAATGTCCACTGCAGAAATCCTTTCTTTTCACAAGCAAAAGAGAAAAACAAAAATCTAGGAAGACCCCAAATGTCTGTAAACAGTGATATATTGATAAAATGAAGGTAATTTTCTACTTCTTAAACTGGTTGGGGAGTAAAGAAGCATTCATTTATTATCCATTACTAATGTGTATCCTAACCACTTCTTTGTAATCTTTTCTACTGACTCAATAATTAACTCTTACAAATCACGGAAACTCTGGAAATAGACACAAACTAAGGACATCAGAGTGTTCTTTCTTTAGGTTATTCTTTTTTTAGATTCTTTTTTTTATGTAGACCATTTTAAAAGTCTTTATTGAATGTTACAATACTGCTTCTGTTTTATGTTTTGTTTTTTTGGCCCCGAGACATGTGGGATCTTAGTTCCCCAAACAGGTGTGGAACCCACACCCCCTGCATTAGAAGGTGAAGTCTTAACCACTGGACTGCAAGGGAAGTCCCTTTCTAGGCTATTCTTAACTCCCCTCAGCTTAGCAGCACCAGAACCAGCAGTTTGGTGGGCTGAATTTTGTTTCCATTGTCCTTGTGCTCAGCTGTGTCCAACTCTTTGCGGCCCAATGGACTGTAGCCTGCCAGGCTCCCCTGTCCATGGAATTCTCCAGGCAAGAATACCAGAGTGGGTTGCCATTTCCATCTCCAGGGGATCTTCCCAACCCAGGGATCGAACCCTGTTTTCCCACATTGCAGACAGATTCTTTACCATCTAGGCCACCAGAAAAGAGGCTGGATTAATTTCTATCAGATGCTGCAGGAGTAATGCTGTCCCAGGACCAATGTTTATGTTAATCTCTCAGCTAAGGGTACAGAGACCATGCAGAATGTGTTCATTTAAACCCCAAATCCATATAAGGACAGGGCCATAGAAGGTTTCAAATTCCCAAGGGAGAGTTTCCCCCCACCAAGAACCCTGGGCAAGACAGACAAACTTCACTGTCATCTTCCTTTGCCAGTGGGTCTATGCTTTTACTCAGGACTAGGCTGCAAAATGCCCTTCAAGTCTGAGCTGTATTCAACATTCAGCTCTGACTTATTACCCCCACAGACTCAAGGCCCCTCTTTTCTCTACTGAGATACTAAAACCAAGTTAGGCCAGTCCTATAGGATGGTATATTAAAGATGGCTGCAAATTACTTCTCCCCATCCTATGGAGAGGGAGAGTAAACTCCCTCTCTCAAATCTAGGATGGCCTTAGTGACTTGTTTGGCCAATAGAATGCAGCTGAAATACTGTCCTGGGACTTCTGAGACCAGCTGATGAAAAGTTTTGCAGGGGGCTTCCTTGATGGTCCAGTGGTTAAGAATTCACCTTGCAAGGCAGGGAACACAGGTTTGATCCCTGGTGGGAGAATTAAAACCCCAATGAGATGGAGCAGTTAAGCCTGGGTGGCACAACTAGAAAGTCTGCAAGCCACAAGGAAAGATCCCGTATGACAGTATCATGTGGGATCATGTGGGATCTTTAATTGTGGTGCATGGACTCTCTAGATGTGGAACACAAGCTTCAGAGTGTGCAGGCTCAGTTGTGGGCTCAGTAGTTGCAACATGCAGGCTTAGTTGCTCCATGGCAAGTGGGATCTTAGTTCCCCGACCAGGGATTGAACCCACATTGTACTACACCAAGACCAGCCAAACTCTTAGCAACTGGACTACTAGGGAAGTCCCTCTTGGACACTCACTTTTGCAGCTCCAAGCTACCATGTAAGAAACTTGACTATTCCAAGGCCTCCATGCTGGAGAAATCACATAAAAAGACCAAGTGGAGAGGTCTTGGAACACATGAAAAGTGAGAAATGGCTAGTTTGCCACTCGTTGCCATTTGCATCATCCCAGCTGATGCCCAGATATCACGGGGCAGAAATGAGTTTTGTGGTTCGTGTCCTGCCCAACTTCCTGAACACAGAGCCAGAGGAGATGATAACAAAACGGCTGCTGTTTGAAGCTAAATCTCAGGGTAGACTGTTGTGCGGCTGCTGCAGGACTGGTTTACAGCCCAGCAAAACAATTCTCTCTGTCCTGTCTCTTGGCAAATTTCTTACTTACTTAAAAGTTTGGCTATGTTTTTAGGGGATCACTTAGATTTCATCCAAAAGTTTTAGAAAAATGTTTCATTCAGTTTTCTTATGGGAGGAGTTTCAAGCTATATAGTTTTCTATATTGCCAGAGGTAGATGCCAAATCTTTCACTCAACAGATGAAAAAAATTGAGGCTTAGAGAGGTTAAGCTATGTGTCATGGTCACAAATCAGGGTTCTACAAACCTAGGTTTAAAAAGGGATCTTCTAGCTGCTCTTACCTCCTGGGATGGCCCACATTGAGTCTGTGGCGTGTTTCTCTCTAAATAAATCCACTTCTTACCGATCACTTTGTCTCTCACTGAATTCTTTCCATGATAAGATATCAAGAACCCGAGCTTCATTAACTCCTGAGATGAGGTGTAGCCTCAATTAAAAGACTGTGGGTTCAAGTCCCAATCTGAGTTATACAGTTTCACTTTTGACATCACTTATTCTGATCACAAATCTTAGGGACAGGAGCTTCTCTGTGGGGCATGCAGATGGTGGACAGGGCATGACAACACATCAAGAGGATCAAGACATCATAAAAAATTTTTAAAAAGATCTTCTAACCCCGAAGGGAATACAAAGTCATCATTCACATTTTTATCTATTTATTTATTTATGACCTTGCGGCATATGGGATCTTAGCTCCCTTACTAGGGATCAAACCCATGACCCCCCGCAGTGGAAGCAAGGAGTCTTAACCACTGGACCACCATGAAAGTCCCTGGATATTTTTTAAACACCTACTATGAGCTTAAACTGCTCTAGACACTCGAAAAACAGCTACAAGATAAAACAAGAAAAAAGTCTCAAAACAAACCACGGAGATCATATCCTCTGGAGAGATAGACCAGAAACAAGTAAGAAAAGAATTAAAAGCATAGTTTCAGGGAGGGACAAGAGCACAGAGGTGTGGGTGGGGGATATCTTGGAGAAGGTGATCAAAAGAGGCCTCTCCTGAATACATGACATGTAAGCAGAGACCTAATAGAGAGAGGAAAAGGGCCATGCGTGATCCAGGGCAGTGTGTTCAGGGCCACGGCCCATCCACTCCAGGGTGTTCAGGGCAGAGGGCACAGCAAGTGCAAAGGCCTCTGGGTGGGACAAGCTTGTCGCCCTCCAGGAATAAAGAAGATGATGGAACTGAGTGAGCAATGGGGGAGCAGTACCAGTGAGGTAGGTGCAGTGGGCAAGGCTAGGCCTTGCTGAGTCTTGTTGAGAATGGTGAGGAGTCTGAATTTTATTCTCTGTGTGATGGGAGATCTTTAGACAGTTTTTAAACAGTAGGGAAAGCTAAGATCTATTTTATTTTATTTTTTGAAATCTTTTCCCCAAATGAAGTATACTCCAATAAAAATTAATTTTAACAAGGAATATATAATTTTTTAAAAAGGAAAAAAATATTTCCTTTATAATATTTATTTATTGAAGTATAGCTTTGTGGGTTTTTTTTTTTTTTTTTTGGCTGCACAGGGTCTTAGTTGTGGCACACAGCATATTTTAATTATAGTGGGATCTCTTTAGTTGGAGCATGCAAACTCTTAGTTGTGGCATGTGGGATCTAGTTCCTTGACCAGGGATCAAACCCAGGCCCCTGCTTTAGGAGCATGGAGTCTTAGCCACTGGACCACCAAGGAAGTCTCTATTGAAATATAGTTGATTTACAATAATGTGTTAGTTTCTGGTCTATGGCAAACTGATTCAGTTATATAAATATATATGTGTGTGTGTTATATGTATGTGTGTGTATTCTTTTTCATGTTCTTTTTCATTATGGTTTATTACTGGATACTGAATATAGTTCCTGTGCTATACACTAGGTTCTTGTTTTTATATATATATAAGTTTTATTTTTTGGCCACATTGTGCCATATGTGGGATCTTAGTTCCAAAACCAGGGAACAAACCCGTGCCCTCTGCAGTGGAAGCATGGAGTCTTAACCAGTGGACTGCTAGGGAAGTCCCAAGACCTCCTTTTAAAACTATCCAACAGGATAAAGAAAGTAGGTCAGAAGGAGAGAGAAAGATTTTTCTACTGTGAAGAGGTAAAGGAGTATGTTAGCACTGTCCTGGTAGCAATAAGGAAAAAAAATCCCATCTTACCCCAACTTTAACAAAAAAAGGCCATGTAGAGGTTTGCAAAGCTGGTGAAGATTCATTCATTCAATACATATGGTGGTCACTGGAGCTGATTACAGATATTTCGTGAGACTGGAAGTCTCCACCCAGTTGAATTCAGGCTTAGTCATATGATCTTTGGCCAATGAAATGTGAGCAGAAATGACACATGTCACTTCTGGTTAGAGGTACTTAAGAGCTGGTACATGACTCTCCATTTTCTTTCCCTACTCCAGTGAATCCTGGTGCCTTATGTTGTAATAATAGCACCTGGAGACAAAAAATACTCAGTCACCCTGAGCCTCTGGTGATGACCATGAGCAGAGTGCCTCTGCCAACCCACAGTGAACAGGCAGCATAAAACAAGAAATAAATCTTTGCTGTCTCTAGCCACTGGGATTTAAGGGTTGTTGCTGCAGCATAACCCAGCCCATCCTTACCACTACAATAAATATTTAATTCACACAAGCACTATTTGGGACTTCCCTGGTGGTCCAGTGGTTAACACTCTGAGTTCCCAATGTAGTATGCAGGTTCGATTCCTGGTCAAGGAACTAAGATCTCACATGCTGCAAGGCACAGCCAAAAAAACCTACAAGCACTACTCAAGGCCTGCATTGTAGGATATGGGATAGATCAAGGACTCAAAAGAGGAGCTGCAGGAACCAGAGCCTGAGAAACCAGAATCAAGACTCTGGTGCCAGCTTCCTGCTTCTATTCCTGCATCTCATCCCTGTTTACCTCTGCTTTGCCATAATTACCCTCTTCGGTCTCTACACGTTCTTCATGTGCCAGGTAGCCACCAGCAGTCCCAACTTCACATCTTTCCAGTTCTGGGTCCCCCAGGCAAGTCTATTCTCTCTCAGCTTCAAATCAAGAAACCCAGGGGAAGGGCCTAGGGGTTCCATTAGGGTCACATACCCACCTCTGGACCAATCTCTGTGCCCAAGGAAATGTGCAGCTAGGCCTGAGTCACTGCCCATGTCCACAGCGGAGTGGAGTGGAGGGAGGTAGGATGGGGTATGTTACCAAGTGGGAATGGGATATATGTTTTGAAGCCCAAAGTACCATCCACATCCATAAAGGAAGTGGAAAGGCTATGAGTGTACAAGTACATGAGAGAAGCCAAGGGAGAACGTAACTGAGCTGAGACCGGTGAAAGACAAAGGAAAACGTGGCATATGTGTGATCAGCCGAAGAGGACAGAGGCAGACTACAGAGCCACTGGCTGGACAGCTCCCTAAGCTGGTATCAAGGAGGCACCCGGGGTGTAGTACTGCCATGTAATTTTCAAAGCCTGGTGGAGACAGGATATGAGGAGGGGATGTTAAGTCAGATAAGGGATGTTGCTCTCTGTTTACTAATTTAGGGAACAGTGGGATGGACCTTCTGTGACGCGGAACAGGCTAAGTTTGGAAGAGCAAACACTGAACTAACCTGTAAGCTCCATTACCGTCTTCCCTGCGTGAATCACTTATTGGTCTCCTTCACCAATGAGCCCAACTCAGGTTTATACCCCATCTCAAGACTGGTCCCAAGCAACCCCCTGTCAATTATAAGAGATGAAACCCACCGGCCATCCTGGTTGAGGTATGCATACCGCACTTGAGAGCTACTATACCAGGTTACCTGTCAAGATTCTTTCAGACACCCCTACTGTGTACCAGATACTTGGTTCTTCATATTTACTTTTTCTCTATAAATCAAAGGAAAGGCCCCCAGGGCAACTGAAATTAACCAAAGGGAAAACAATGCACTTCTGTGTGAAGATGGCTGAGATGTGAAAGTTCAGAACAAACCATATGCATGTACCTATCCAACTTCCAACCCATCAGGGTCTTCCCAAGGCCCAGAAGTGAGAGGAAAATATTCTCTTGGCCCAAATGCAAACTCTCTTAACACTTGTTGGTTCTCGGAAAAATTTCCATAGACACCAAGAATCCTGGTCACCAGTTGGGCATGTGCATGGCTCTTTGTTGGCAATAAAATTCCAAAGATGCCAGGGACTTCCCTGGTGGTCCAGAGGCTAAAACTCTGTGCTCCCAAAGCAGGGAACCCAGGTTCAAACCCTGGTCAGGGAACTAGATCCCACTAGGCTGAAGGTAAGACTTGGCACTGCCAAATAAATAAACAAAAATAAATATTTTCTAAAATTTCCAAAGGCTATTGCACAGTCAAGTGTACCCCACCTCCAACCCTCTTGAAGTCCCTTGGACAACACACACACACATACACAATACAAAATAACAACCTCTCCAGGTGGCTACTTGAGGGCCTGATCCTCCCTTCTCTCATTCTTCCCAGGGCTCAATCTCCCTGCAGATAATATATACCCCAAAGAGGACAGCTAGCTTTAAAAGGAAGGGGAGGACTGAGCCATTACAGCCTGGTGAGACCGTCACTTGTCAGCTACCCTTCAAATTAAGACCCAGCAGGAAGAAGGGCACAAAAGCTACTTCCTGGCAGGCAGGCAGGATTAATAAACAAAAATCAGGGCAACAGAACATCAGTGAATCTAAGCTGATATTTTTCACTTCTTTGCGGATACTTGCCCCTGTTTATAAACAAACATGGTGCATAAGGGCCAGCTAGGGGATCTGGGGAAAAGAAGGGGCCCAGAGGAGCAATGGCTCTTGGAATGTCACCAAGAATGATGCTGGTCAAAAATCTTGTCTCATAGACCGGGAGCTGGAGAAGGGCATGGCAACCCACTCCAGTACTCTTGCCTGGAAAATCCCATTGACACTGGAGCCTGGTGGACTACAGTCCATGGGATTGCAAAGAGTCAGACGTGACTTGGTGACTAAACAACAACAACAGACCGGAAGCAGGGCCCTAGCACGGGTATGAGTTGCCCTTAGGACTCTGCCAGCAGGTCAGATCAGCACTTGGACTAGAACCTGGCATCCTTCCTCTCAATAGTTCAACTGAAACGTTCACCAGGCTCCTACCCTGTACCACACCCAGTGCCAGGAACAAAATCATTAATCCACCTGAACCCTCCATTAACAGGATCACATTTCTGCATTCCACTTTTCAGAGCAGGCCCCAAAGAAAAGCAAGCTTATATTTAAGAGTGTATGGTTTTTTTCTTTTTTCCATTTATGTTGCAATAGTTGGGGAATATCTCAAGGACAACCCACATTCCTTCCAGATTCCTCTATGTGTCCATCTTTGACCCAGAGCACACAGATTTTACACTCCAAATCCCAACCCTAGGACTCAGCTAGATCTTCAGCTATCAATCCAAGACTCTGTTTTAAACATCAGACTTTCACTTTCTAAAAATTAACATTTTTTAAAAGATGTGCAATGTGGAAAAGTGGCATTTTTCAGCACATGTGTGTGTGTTTAGTCACTCAGTCATGTCCGACTCTTTGTGACCCCATGGACTGTAGCCCACCAGGCTCCTCTGTCCATGGGGTTTCTCCAGGCAAGAATACTGGAGTGGATTGCCACACCCTCCTCCAGGGGATCTTCTGAACCCAGGGATCGAACCCAGGTCTCCTGCATTGCAGGTGGATTCCTTACCATCTGAGCCAACAAGAAAGCTCAAGAATACTGGAGTGGGTAGCCTAACCCTTCTCCAGGGGATCTTCCTGACCCAGGAATTGATCCAGGGTCTCCTGCATTGCAGGAGGATTCTTTACCAGCTGAGCTACGAGGAAAGGCCATTTTTTGGCATAGCTATTGGTTATTTAAAATTATTGTTGAATTAGGACTCTCTTTCCTCCCCCTGCAGTGAGTTGGAGTTGTGGTCTACTAACCCAGTAAGTGGCTTCCTTGGTGGCTCAGTGGTAAAGAATCCATCTGCCAATGCAGGAGACTAGGGTTCAATCCCTGGGTCAGAAAGATCCCCTAGAGGAGAAAATGGCAACCCACTCCAGTATTCCTGCCTAGAAAATCCCATGGACAGAGGAACCTGGCAGGCTACAGTCCATGGAGACATAAGAGTCAGACACAACTTAGTGACTAAACAACAACAACCCAGTTAAGTGGTGGGAAGCTCTGGATCCATTTAGCCAACATCCTGGGTCTCAGACAAAATTCTGTCCAGGGACTTTCTTAGTGGTCCAGTGGCTAAGACTCTGAGCTCCCAATGCAGAGGGCCCAGGTTCGATCCCTAGTCAGGGAACTAGATCCCACATGCTGAACTAAAGATTCCACTTGCCACAACTAAGACCAGGTAATCAAATGTACAATATCAAAAAAAGTCTGTCCAGAGACAGTAAGGCAACACCTGCTCCTTGGAATAAATGCTTCAAGACAGTGCTTTCTCCCAAGAAGGCACAGAGCACGCTCTGTGTGCCCCCAATTCCCTCCAGTGCACATGAATTTACTCCACAGTTTGAAATTCTTTCACACCTAGGCCTTGAGTTGTCTGGAAAGAAAACAAAGTATTTTAAAGAAGGCAGGCAGCCCAGGCCTAAATGAGCTTCCAAGTTTCACGCAGATATCAACCAGGTTTTAACAAAGCCAACTTTGTTGTTGTTGCTATTTAGTTGCTAAGTCATATCTGGCTCTTTGTGACCCCACAGACTGTAGCCCACCAGACTCCTCTGTCCATGGGATTTTCCAGGCAAGAATACTGGAGTGGGTTGTCATTTTCTCCTTCAGGGGATCTTCCTGACCCAGGAATGGAACATGCATCTTCTGCACTGCAAGAGGATTCTTTACCACTGAGCCACCAAGGAAGCCCTAAGGGCTACCTTGCTACTGCACTAATATTTCTTCCTTAATTCTTCCTAGCTAAGTGAAGGGAGTTAAGAGGAAGACAGCTGGCAAGAGAGAAGAATCTCAAATTGGTTCCTGTTCCAAGAGCTTTGCCCATTGGACACAAGTCTGTCCCAGTGCCCACTCACCTCCATCCCCAGAGAATATCCCTGACCAGCTCCCTGGCTTATCCCAGGGCCTCTGACCTCATTCAACACAACCAACATTTACTGAGGGCACTGAGGTGCCAGGGACTTCACAAAAGAGCCTTGGGAAGGGGCAAGAGGTGGAAGAGGAAGAAAAGCTACCACCACTGCCCTCAAAATGCTCACAGTCCATGGCAACACAGACAGCCACAAACACAGCTGGCTGTCCCCAGACGCCATCAGCTTGTCTTGATGCCTCGGGTTGGAAGGAAGATACTCCCTCCCCATTCTCAGAACACAGTGATAGGTCTTCCTTACACATTCTTTGATGTGACAGAGGCTTACTGAATCATGAAAAGATTGCTTACAGGAAAAGGGACTTGTGGACAAAATCACAGGACTTCATACTAGAAGTCTCGAAAGCTTGAAAGACATCATTTTAGGTCAAGGGCCAGCAGAGGTGGAAAAGGCACAGGCACAGTGCCTATGTTTTTCTCCAGCTCACCTCCTGCCCTGAAGCAAGGCACACTCCACTAAGAGTTTTACAGAGGGAAGGACTGGTTCAGCGATTTTTATTAGCAGGAAAACCCACATAGTCTCCAAATTACATTTGATCTAGAACCTCAATATATAAAACAAAGAAAAGGGGTCAGGGCTGCAAGCCCAGAGCCAACCCACTAACGCTAGGTGGCCACCAAGGCAGCCGGTTTGAAATCTGTAGGAATAACATCTGAAAGCTCCTTCCAGAATTTGTACACCCTCGCTTGGAGGATAGAAGGAGGGGATTCTCGTTGACTGAATGCTTTCTGTGGTGCCCGACAATTTATCAGTCAAGGATCATTGAAATATCTGCAACAGTAACATAAGTTCAACTAGTGCTTGTGAACTAGCGTCTCCTTGGATCTGAGCTGTGAACTGGAATGTTGGCAAGAGGCAGAATTGGGTTTTGAATCGATTTTCTGGCTCCAAACATGGGATTTCTACTCTTTGCTAAGGGGTGTGTGGAAATGTGGGCTGAATCAATAATCTCCTTGAATGGTAAATACAAACATACATGCATATATGCCTAGGAAAACACATCTTGACAAATACACCTCTTAAAATTATCATTAGCTGGGCTTCCCAGGTGGCGCTAGTGGTAAAGAACCTGCCTGCCAATTCAGGAGACAAGAGAGGCAGATTTAATGGGTGGGTAGGGAAGATCCCCTGGAGGAGGGCATGGCAACCCACTCCAGTATTCTTGCCTGGAGAATCCCATGGACAGAGGAGCCCAGTGGGCTACAGTCCTTGGGGCAGAAAAGAGTCATACACAATTGAAGTGACTTAGCATGCACGCACATATGGCAGCCATGTAGATGACTTATAGTCTATCTGGTCTACATTTTCTAATTTTCCTATAATGAATAGGCATTTTTATACAAAACAGGTACTGCTTATTAAAATGGTTTTAACAATTCACAACTGACACATATTGGGTTTCTGTAGAATTGGGGGCTGGAGGGATAGGTGGTATCTCTGAACTTTTGGAGTTGACAGTGGGAATAACAACCCCAAATTCTGAAAACTCTCCCTTGGAGTAGAGGGCCCTGGGCTAAGGAGCAGTTCTCATGGTCATTTAACAGCTGGGGAAGGAGAGGGTGGGACGAATTGAGAGCATAGAAGAGACATATATATATATTACTATGGCTCAGACGGTAAAGAATCTGCAATGCAGGAGACCTGGGTTCCATCCCTGGGTTGGGAAGATCCCCTGGAGGAGGGCACGACAACCCACTCCAGCATTCTTGCGTGGAGAATCCACACGGACCGAGAAGCCTGGTGGGCTACAGTGCATGGGGTTGCAAAGAGTCAGATATGACTAAGCGATTAAGCACACATATGTAAAATAGCTACTGGAAAGCTGCCGTATTACACAGGGAGCTCAGGCCAGTACTCTGTGATGACCTAGAGGTGTGGAAGGGAGGGGGCAGGGAGGCTCCAGAGGGAGAGGATATTTGTACACTTATGGCTGATTCATGTTGTTGCACAGCAGAAACCAACGTAACACTGCAAAGCAATTATCCTTCAATTAAAAATAAATAAATAAACAACACATTCTCTGAAATGAAACTGTTCACTTCTAGGAAGTGTGGTTATTTTCAAAAATAACAGCAAGTCCTTAAGACCCCACCCAAACCTATGTCTCTCTTCTCCACTCCTCTCAGTGGCCTCATATACAGGCTGAGGGTGCTAATAAAATTAAAGATGGTCACACGGACCCCTTATGACACATGGACCCCAGAAAGCCTGGCTCCTTAGTGTTCCAGCCCCAGCCCAGCAGGACCTTTGGAGAGTGAGCCCTCCAGCCTGGCCAACTCAACTCTCTGGCCCCACCCTGAAGTTCCCCCAGAAGCCACTTGAAAATATGACAATCACAGCACTACTTCAGGACAGAGAGAAAAAAAAAAAATAAAACCACCCAGAAGGCAAGATAGGCCTTGATCGGGCATGAGGTGGGGCCAGCTGTGCCAGCCACTTCCCTGGGTTATTCATGCCAGCCCCGCCTGCAGAAATCTTCTAAATATTTAACATGCCACCTCTAGGTACAGGACAAACCCCCAGCAGGCGGCAACAGCTGCGGACAGGCCCGCAAGGAATGAGCAACTCGGGGGGCTGAAAGGCACATGCACTGGCTTTCAGAGGAAAGCCCAGAATGGTGGCCGTGAGACAATGCTAAGTACTGCTTCAGAAAGCGGCCCCTGACCGGCTTCTTTGAAAATCAGGAAAGAAGGATAGGAGATGGGAGGTGTTTCCAAACGTGGAGGGTGATGGTGCAGAATCAACCAGAGTCGGGAGCCCCTCTTTCTCAGACAAAGAAAAAACCAGAATCGCACCACCTGGCCCCCGTTCCCAGACCAATTTCACCCCGGTTCCCCGAGCAGGTGGCAAATCTGACTCAGGAGAGGCTGGTCAACGAAGGGGAGGAACTCGAATAGATGGCTATGTCTACCTCCAAAGGAGGGCAAATCCGCGAGAGAAGGAACTCTTCAAAGGTCTAGTCAGCTCTGGGGCTTGTCAGAGCAGAAAACGCCCCCCACGCCCACCCGCGATGACTTCACGCAGGCCTCACCCGGGATGACTCTGCGCTCTCCTGCAAGGCCGGGGAGGTGTCATCGCCACCGTCAGGGTGGCCGTCTGTCACTTGGAAATTTCCCGGAGATACCTGTCTATCTCTCTCTCTCCTTCAAACCCCCCGCCAAAGGACTCAGACAAGGGGACGCGAGATTCAGAGGTGTCCTTCTCCGTTCCACTTCCCTTGGCCGCTGTCAATTTGAAAACCCTAAAAAGGAGTCTTTTTCAACCCCCTGGGGAGCCCCGCCTCTGCCTCTCTGCCCTTCTCCTCGACTACCCCTCCAGGCAGCGCCCAGGCTCTGCCGTCAATTTCACCCGACCAAAGCGTAGCGGCGGGGCGATCCCAGGCCAGCGTTTCTCCCCCAAGGAGAGGGACGCGTGTCCCCGCGGCGCGCCCACTCGGGGCCTCTACCAAGCCCATCAAGCGGGGAAACAAAGCGGCCGGGCGCGGCGACACGCGTCCCCCGGCGCAGCCCCGTGCGCCCCAGCCCTCGCGGCCCCACCCGCCGGTCCCCCGCGCCCCAGGCCCGGCCCCGCAGGGCAGCAGCCGCGTCCTGCGCCGCCAGATCGCCCGCGACCTCGGCAGCTACTGTACCTGCTAAATTTAGCGGCCGCCGGGTATTAATAGCCGGAGCCACCGGGGCCGGCGTTCCGCAGGGGCGCCCGCAGCCCCCGGGGCCGGCGGCGGAGAAGGAGGGAAAGGAAGGAAGGAAGGGACGCGGGGAAGGAGGCCACTTACACCACCAGCCTGGAGATGATCCATGCCACCATGGCGGGGGCCGGGCGGGCGCGGCTCGGCGACGCGGGGCGGCTCGGCTGCGGCGCTCCGGGCACGTCCGTCCGCGCACGGCCGCCGCCGCCAGACTGAACGCGCCCGCCGCCCTGCCCGGCGCTCGCGCGTCGGCGCAGCCGCGGCACGTTCCGGCGGCGGCCCCAGCCCCCCGGGGCACCGCGGGCCCGCGGCGATTGGGCGGCGAGCGGCTCGGGCACCCGCGGGACCCGCCCCGCCCCGCTGGCCCCGCGTCCCCCGGCTAAATTCGGGCGGTTCCTCCGCGCGCCCCGGTGCCCCCGCCGTTCACAAGGGGACCCTGCGGTGGCCTAGTGGGCAGGGCAGCGACCCCGGGGCCTCCCCACCCTCTGTGCTCCGGGGGAGAAACTGAGGCGTGGACTTTGGGAACCTGTGTCCACCTGTTCTGAGTAGAATACAGCCATCCCTCGCCCGGATACCGCGCTGGCCGCGTAAGGGACTTAGCTGTATCCACATCTGACTTCTCCAATTGTCCCTCACAAGGCGTTATCTGCCTAAGAAACAAATCTGGGCCTGTGTCTCCCGAGGTTAAAATTCTGAAGAGTTCCTACAAAATCTGGTCTCTGCCTACAAACTCACAGCTACCACCATGGCCCAGATCCCCTCTCCGGGCCTTTTTGCTTCAGGCATTTTGGACTTAGACCACGTTGTCCCCTCTCCCCTGTTTATACTCCCCATGCCTTGTCTCCTTCTTCAAGGCTCAGATAAGGGTTATTTCCTAAGGACAGCCTTTCCTGGAGGCTGCTCCAGCGTCTCTGTGTCGAAGTGGCTCCCAGGGCCCTGGAGGAAGAGAGAAGCTGGTATTGCCTAGCGCCAGGGCCCTGTGGAGCCATTTTGGAGTCTTAAGCAAACGGGAAAATGTGCATCTATAGCGTTTGTTTTGTTTTTAAACATTGCACAAAATGTGATTTATCTTGATAACTGCGTCTTGTGGCACTCCCTTATATTTTGCCACTGAAAAAGTGCCTCAACCTTCTCACCCTGGCCCTTATTATAGACGTGCTCCCTGTTACATTGTTCCATGTGCGCTTGAAAAACCTTTGTCTACTGCGCCTGCCCTTGGCTGCTGCTTTCCTCACTGCCTCCATGGTGCCTTCTGAGAGCCTCTTCTTTGCTGATGCGATGTCATGTATAATTCAGTGTCAGATGCCAGAGACACAGGAAAGAGCCAGCTTGAAGCCTTCTTTAAAGGAAACTTGCCCAAGACAGCTCCCTAGCAGAGGAGAGGAGACCTCAGACCTTAGAAAGAGGCTGAAATGTTCCTTCAGAGGGAGCAGAGAGACAGCAAGGGTGCAATACAGGCAGAAAAAAGACTTGGCCCACAATAAGGGAACGGGAGACAAGACATTCTCTATAATAAGGGGTCTCCAAAGAGTGCATGGCCTTTCCCAGGTGGCTCAGTCAGTGAAGAATCTGCCTGCAATGCAAGAGACCTGAGTTCGATCCCTGGGTTGGGAAGATTCCCTGGGGAGGGAAATGGTAGCCCACTCCAGTATTCTTGCTGGGAAATCCCATGGACAGAGGAGCCTGACGGGCTACAGTCCACAGGGTCACCAGAGTCGGACACAACTTAGCATCTAAACCACCAAAGAACCCATCAAATACCTGTAATAGAGTAGTAGTTGTTGTTGTTTAACGCTGTTTTGACCCAGGTTTGAGGTCCAGCAGGGACTAGTCAGTTCCCCTTCGTCGGCAGCCAAGCAAGTCCACACCCCACCACCTGCCTTATCAGACTCTGGCACAGGCCACCATAACCCAGCTTATCGCTCCAGGGCCAAGTACCAGATGGCCAGGGACAGCTTCTATATCCTCGAGCCCACCGAAATTATTCAAATTAGCTAGTCCTAAACCTGTTTATCCTGCCTTGCTTTTTCCTTCCCACGGAAACCACAGTTTCCCTCTGTCTGTCTGCCGTGTCATCCACCCCTATGTTTACAGCGAGTAGCCCTATGTGCAGGATGTGCTCTGTCCAGGGAACTGTGAGTATAACAAAACTGTAAAACATTTTGTTTTCTACCTCCTGATCCAGGCTCATCGTACTTTACTCAAGATAATATGGTGAACATAGTTGTTGTTGTTCAATTGCTAAGTCATGTCTGACTCCTCGTGACCCCATGGACTGTAGCCCACCAGGATCCTCTGTCCATGGGATTTCCCGGGCAAGAATACTGGAGTGGGTTGCCATTTACTTCTCCAGGGGGTCTTCCCGAATCAGGGATCAAACGGATGTCTCCTGCATTGATAAATGGATTCTTTACCACTGAGCCACCGGAGAAGCCTGGTGAAAACAGAACCCCACAGGAAAAAGCTTGGAATACCTGCTAGACAGATCAGGACAGTACCAAGCTAATAGGAATTTTCTCCATCCCCTCCCCACACCCAGGTCAGAAAATGCTGTTAGTGGTGTTGAGGGGTGGATACGGGAGGAATATTGTAGTTTAAAGAGAGACTTTTGGTGGGAAATTAGAGAAGCTGGTCACATGCTATTTCTCTCCTAGTTTTGTTGTTTAGTTGCTAAGTCATGTCCGGCTCTTTTGTGACCACATGGACTGTAGCCCACCAGGCTCCTCTGTCTGTGGGATTTTCCAGGCAAGAATACTGGAGTGGGTTTGCCAATTCCTCCTTCAGGGGATCTTCCCGGCCCAGGGATTGAACCTGCATCTCCTGCATTGGCAGGAGGGTTCTTTAACTGAGCCACCAGGAAAGCCCTTCTCTCCTGAAGATGCCCCCTATTCCTAGAAATAGAATTCTTAGGTTTGACTGATGCACACAACTGGACATTTTCATTAATGAAATGAGACTATTCTTGGGATTAGAATATCTGAAGATCTTTCTGTTACCTGAAGCTAGTGGGACCAACCAGATTTCATTCAAGGGTTGGGGAAAAAAACATGTTCAACAGCACAAACAGGCAGGGGAGAGGAAAGAACACAGAGAAGAAATTTGCTTTTCTATTTCTTTCAATCTCTTTCAGGGTAACTGTTACATATATTAACTCTCTCCTTCATAGACTCCTTCCAGTTCGTCCTTGACCCTGGAAAACTTCAAGCCAGGGGAATAGATGGAGCCTTTGTAACAATGAATCTCTTACAGCCCTATCAGCTGGTTTGCTTTAAGTTATTTCTCACATGAATTGCTATTGCCATGGATACTTAGGTGGACACTTACACTCTGTTTTTCCCTGTACCCTTTCTTCTGAGAAGATCAATCCATTTTGCATCGAGGAGTGATTTTCCCTATCCTCCAATCTTTTTTTTTTAAATTAAAGTTTATAGCTAATTTACAATGTTGTGTTAATTGTCTGGTCCTTCAAGTGTCATTTTTCACAGGTCCTTGCTACCTTGACTGGCCACGGGTGAGCACTGGACATCAGCTGAGCCAAAGTTCTCCCCTGGGATTTTTAAAGTCGAAAATAGGAAAGAGAGACTTTAATTTTTCATCCGTTTATATGAAATTCTAGTCAAGACAAAACCTTTGACTCTGCAAATTCTAGCTTCCTGCTTAAACTATCAGAGTAACAGAAAATACATCAGTGTTTCCCAGATGCCAGGAATGGGGGAAGGCAATTGACTGCAAAAGGGCAAGAAGGAACTTTTAGGTGATGAAAAAAATTGACAATGATAGCATTTTCAGTGAGAAATATCAAGACAATATAGTGCACTTTTCATAAAGCTAATGCATGCCATCTAAAAGACCATCTCTTAATCTGAGATTGTCTTTTATACCTTTGGGGTTCCTAATATGTCCTTTCTTTTATGACATCATGGTGATAGCAATTTGTGGTTGTTATTTTATTAATGTCCTTCCTGGCAAAGTAAAAAACTACCAAACTAACGTCATTCCCTTCAGTTTCTTCCTTTTTTCTTTTTTTTCAAGTGTCACTGTTGCTTGAAATTCAAACGTCCAGGGGCCATTGCTCTGCCCTAGTCCTTGGGTACCGTGGACTCAAGAGGTGCATAATTGGACACTTGACATTGTTGTAGGGTTCTGTGGTTGTTGTTGTTGTTGTTGTTTTTCCATCTTCCCTTGTAGAACTAGCATATGTATTGATTTATAATTTATACCCCACCTGTTTCCAGAAGGATTCAAGGCCGCAAGACAGTTTTTCCCCTGGCATCCCCCCAGACTCTTGTAACGGTTACTGAGTCAGATGGGGCCCTTTCCTGGGTGCCGACAGGATTCAAGCAGCAGGAGTGGGAGGATGAGGCATGATCTTGCGCTATCTATTGCAGGCAGAGCTGCCACATTGCCGTTTGGCAGAGCTCAGCAGGGAAAGGCAGAGATTGAGACCAGGGGCCCTTGGCACGCGTCCCAGGCCAGCCCTCAACTGTGGACCGGCAGCTGCAGCTTCTGTCTCCTGGCATGTGGTTCTTCAGAAGTCTATCTTTAGGCTGTAAAGCTTTGCCTTGGGCCACACTCTTCCCTTCAGGTGACGGAGTGCTCTTGTCACCCCCCTTATAAATGACTACCCGTAATAGGACCCCAAAACTTCTTGGGAGAATAATGTAGCAGAAGAGTTAAGAGTCTGATCTCTGGAGGAATAGTCCCTGGATTGAACCCTAGTTCTGCCTCTTACTAGGTGTATCATGACCTTGGGCAAGCTACCGAACCTTCCTAGGTCTCTGTCTCCTCATATGTAAAGTGAGGGTGATAGTAGTAGAACATACGTCATGAGTTGGTCGTGAAACAGGGCCTGGGGACTGCCCTAGAGGTCCAGTGGCTAAGACTCTGCCTCCCAATGTAGGGAGCACTGGTTCGATCCCTGGTCAAGGAACTAGATCCCATGTGCCCCAACTAAGAGTTCACCTGCTACAACTCAAAACCCCACATGCTGAAACTGAGGCCTGGTACAGTCCCCAGAAAAACACAAATAGGGCCTAGGAAAGGCCATTTAAAACCACATGAGGGGAAAAAAAAAAAAAAAACCACATGAGGACTTCCCCGATGGTTTAGTGGATAAGAACCTGCCTGCCATTGCCAGGGACATGGGTTTGGTCCCTGGTCTGGGGAGATTTCGCATACCACAGAGCAACTAAGCCAGTGAACCACAACTACTGAGCCCGAGCTCTACAGCCTGCAAGGTGCAACTGCTGAGCCCACGTGCTGCAGCTACCGAAGCCCATGAACCTAGAGCCTGTGCTTCGCAGCAAGAGAAGCCACTGCAACAAGAAGCCTACACACTGCAAAAAGAGTAACTCCTGCTCACCACAACTAGAGAAAGGCCACTCAAAGCAATGAAGACCAAGGGCAGCCAAAAATAAAAATGATGATTAAAAAAACCCCACAATGAGATAGCCCACCCACCCAGGAGAACAACTAAAATGAAAAAGAATGACAATACCAAATGCTAATGAACAGGAAGCGCAAGTAGAATTCATACATTGTTGATGGGAATGAAAAATGACACAGCCACTTTGGAAAACATGCTGGCAGTTTATAAAATGCCAAATGTTTTTTAAAAATTTCATTCATAAAATAAAGTATTTTAAAACACATACAATGCATAAATATTAGAAGATGCATGTCTTTACAAAAAAAAAAGAAATATGTATTTACTAAATGGCCCAATATACATTTACCTCCTGGATATTTTACCTAGGAGAAATAAAAGCATATGATCACACAGACTTGTACACAAATGTTCTTGTGCATGTGTGTGTGTTTAGTTGCTCAGTTGTGTCCAACTCTTTGTGACCCCATGAACTGTAGTCCGCCAGGCTCCTCCAACCATAGGATTCCCTAGGCAAGAATACTGAAGTGGGTAGCCATTCCATTCTCCAGAGGAACTTCTTGACCCAGGGGTCTAACCCCAGTCTCCTGCATTGCAGGCAGATCCTTTACCACAGAGCCATAGTAGCATTATTTGTAACTGCTAAAAATGTAAACAATGTAAATGGCCATCCACAGGGTGGGTGGATAAACAAAATGTGGTGTTTCCATACAATGAAATACTGCTCAGTTGTAAAAAGGCAGGATCTACTGATACATGCAACAACATGAATGAATCTCAAAAAAAACTTTATGCTAAGAAAAATTTAAAAAGGCAACAACAAAAGGGTTGTTCGTTTATTTAAAAAACTCTAGGGAAGACAAATCTAATCTAGAGTGACAGAAAGCAGACTGCTATTTATATAGGGTGGAGAGAGAAGACTGGGGGAGAGCAGAAGGAAATTTTGAGATGATAGAAATGTTCTCTCTGGAGGAGCCAAGATGGCGGAGGAATCGGACGGGGAGACCACTTTCTCCCCTACAAATTCATCGAAAGAACAATTGAATGCAGACCAAACTTCACAAAACAACTTCTGATTGCTAGCTGAGGACATCAGGCACCCAGAAAAGCAGCCCATTGTCTTTGAAAGGAGATAGGATAAAAGATAAAAAGAGAGACAAAAGAGCTAGGGACAGAGACCCGTCCAGGGAAGGGAGTCTTAATAGAGGAAGCTTCCAAACACCAGGAAACCCTCACACTGGCGGGTCTGCGGGAAGTTTTCGAATCTCGGAGGGAACCTAACTGGGAGGAAAAATAAACAAAACCCACAGATTACGTGACTAAAAGCAACTCCCAGCAGAAAAGGACCCCAGATGCCCGCATCCACCACCAGCAAGTGGGGGCAGAATGGAGGAGCGGGCAGCATTGCTTGGGGTAAGGACCGGGCCTGAGTGCCCTGAGGACAATCGGAGGGAGCTTTTGTGAGATACCAACTTAAACTGTGGGATAGCAAAAGAGAGAGAGAAAATTAACCGGCCCGAACACACTGCCGGCCGTTCGCAGAACAAAGGGACCGAGCAAGTCCAGAGGAGCTAGCCAGCTGTGGATTGGCCCAGCCCCGCCGCCAGAGGCAGGAGGCAGGGGGGAGGGGAAAGGGACAAACTCGGCCCCAAAGACAGCACGCCCCCTACCACACTGCAAACAGGCCTCCAGTTTCTAACCAAAGACTTCCTGAGATTCTGGATGGTCGACATCCGCTGGGAGGGTCACAGCTAAACACTAGGCGCACGCACTTGACCGGCGCAGGCGGAAACTGAGGCTGGGGCCGCGGAGGGGAGAAGGAGCTCCGCACCCGGGGAGAGTGCGCCTGTCAAGCTCCTGGCTGCCTGAGCTGCTTGGGCCTGGGAAGGCACAAAGCGCAGGTGCAACCGAGTCCGCGCTTTTGTGGAGTACCCGAAAACTGGAACTGCATGCAACGCAGGGCATGCTCCATATAGAGCAGCCGGAACCCGAGCAGCGTAGATGGGGAAAGCACTGCCCCTCCCTCCCCGCAGCGCAACGGAACTAGCGAACCTGAACAAGAGACCACCTCCGCCCGCCTGTGTCAGGGCGGAAATTAGGCACTGAAGAGACCAGCAAACAGAAGCCAAATAAACAAAGGGAACCGCTTCAGAAGGGACTGGTGCAACAGATTAAAATCCCTGTAGATGACACCGACTATACTGGAAGGGGCCTATAGATATCGAGAAGTGTAAGCTGGAACAAGGAGCTATCTGAAACTGAACCGAACCCACACTGACCACAACAGCTCCAGAGAAATTCCTAGATATATTTTTACCTTTTTTTTTTTTTAAATTTTTTTCCTTTCTATTCTTTTTTATTTTTTTCTCTTTTATTTTCTTTTAAAATTCCCTATTACTCCCCCATTACTCCTTAACTTTCATTTTCATATATTTTTATGATTTTTTTAATTAGGGAAAAAATTTTTTTTCTTGTTTTTTTTCTTTTCTTTTCTTTTTCTTTTTCTCTTATTTTCTTTTAAAGTCCTCTATTACTCCTCTACTACTTCTTAATTTTCATTTTCATTTCACTATAACCTTGCCAAAAAAAAAAAAAGAGAGAGAGAGAGAAGCCCTATTTTTAAACTGAACTTCATATATATTTCTAAAATTTTTTGTGTTTTTGTTTTTGTTTTCAATATTGTATTTTTAAGAGTCTAACATCTACTCTAGATTTTTAATCTTTGTTTTTCAGTATGTCATATAAATTTTGGACATTTAAGAATCTGATATTCAGTTCCCATTTTTATTCAGGAGTGTGTTGATTACTCTCTCCCACTTTTGACTCTCTGTTTTCTACCTCAGAACACCTCTATCTCCTCCTTTCCCCTTCTACTCCCAATCCAATTCTGTGAATCTTTGTGGGTGTCTGGGCTACAGAGAACACTCTGGGAACAGACAACTGCGTAGATCTGTCTCTCTCCTCTTGAGTCCCCCTTTTTCTCCTCCTGCTCATCTCTATCTCCCTCCTCCCTCTCCTCCTTTTCATGTAACTCTGTGAACCTCTCTGGGTGTCCCTCACGGTGGAGAATCTTTTCACCATTAACCTAGAAGTTTTATTATCAGTGCTGTATAGTTGGAGAAGTCTTGAGATGACTGGAAGAATAAAACTGAAATCCAGAGGCAGGAGACTTAAGTCCAAAACCTGAGAACACCAGAAAACTCCTGACTACACGGAACATTAAGTAATAAGAGACCATCCAAAAGCCTCCATACCTACACTGAAACCGACCACCACCCAAGAGCCAGTAAGTTCCAGAGCAAGACATACCATGCAAATTCTCCAGCAACGCAGGAACATAGCCCTGAGCGTCAACATACAGGCTGCCCAAAGTCACACCTAACACATAGACCCATCTCAAAACTCATTACTGGACACTCCATTGCACTCCAGAGAGAAGAAATCCAGTTCCACACACCAGAACACCAACACGAGCTTCCCTAACCAGGAAACCTTGACAAGCCAATCGTCCAACCCTACCCACTGGGTGAAACCTCCACAATAAAAAGGAACCACAGACCTCCAGAATACAGAAAGCCCAGTCCAGACACAGCAATCTAAACAAGATGAAAAGGCAGAGAAATACCCAACAGGTAAAGGAACATGAAAAATGCCCACCAAGTCAAACAAAAGAGGAGGAGATAGGGAATCTACCTGGAAAAGAATTTAGAATAATGATAATAAAAATGATCCAAAATCTTGAAAACAAAATGGAGTTACAGATAAATAGCCTGGAGACAAATATTGAGAAGATGCAAGAAATGTTTATTAAAGACCTAGAAGAAATAAAAAAAGAGTCAATTAAAAATGAATAATGCAATGAATGAGATCAAAAACACTCTGGAGGGAACCAAGAGTAGAATAATGGAGAGAGAAGATAAGATAAGTGAGGTAGAAGATAAAATGGTGGAAATAAATGAAGCAGAGAGGAAAAAAGAAAAAAGGATCAAAAGAAATGAGGACAACCTCAAGGACCTCTGGGACAATGTGAAATGCCCCAACATTCAAATCATAGGAGTCCCAGAAGAAGAAGACAAAAAGAAAGGCCATGAGAAAGTACTCGAGGAGATAATAGCTAAAACTTCCCTAAAATGGGGAAGGAAATAGCCACCCAAGTCCAAGAAACCCAGAGAGTCCCAAACAGGATAAACCCAAGGCGAAACACCCCAAGACACATATTAATCAAATTAACAAAGATCAAACACAAAGAACAAATATTAAAAGCAGCAAGGGAGAAACAACAAATAACACACAAAGGGATTCCCATAAGGATAACAGCTGATCTATCAATAGAAACCCTCCAGGCCAGAAGGGAATGGCAGGACATACTTCAAGTAATGAGAGAGAATAACCTACAACCTAGATTACTGTACCCAGCAAGGATCTCATTCAGATATGAAGGAGAATTCAAAAGCTTTACAGACAAGCAAAAGCTGAGAGAATTCAGCACCACCAAACCAGCTCTTCAACAAATGCTAAAGGATCTTCTCTAGACAGGAAACACAGAAAGGTTGTATAAACGTGAACCCAAAACAACAAAGTAAATGGCAATGGGACCACACCTATCAATAATTACCTTAAATGTAAATGGGTTGAATGCCCCAACCAAAAGACAAAGACTGGCTGAATGGATACAAAAACAAGACCCCTATATAAGCTGTCTACAAGAGACCCACCTCAAAACAAGGGACACATACAGACTAAAAATGAAGGGCTGGAAAAAAATATTTCACGCAAATGGAGACCAAAAGAAAGCAGGAGTTGCAATACTCATATCAGATAAAATAGACTTTCAAATAAAGGCTGTGAAAAGAGACAAAGAAGGACACTACATAATGATCAAAGGATCAATCCAAGAAGAAGATATAACAATTATAAATATATATGCACCCAACGTAGGAGCACCACAATATGTAAGGCAAACGCTAATGAGCATGAAAGAGGAAATTAATAGTAACACAATAATAGTGGGAGACTTTAATACTCCACTCACAACTATGGATAGAGCAACTAAACAGAAAATTAACAAGGAAACACAAATTTTAAATGACACAATGGACCAGATAGACCTAATTGATATCTATAGGACATTTCACCCCAAAACAATCAACTTCACCTTTTTCTCAAGTGCACACGGAACCTTCTCCAGAATAGATCACATCCTGGGCCATAAATCTGGTCTTGGAAAATTCAAAAAAATTGGAATCATTCCAGTCATCTTTTCTGACCACAGTGCAGTAAGATTAGATCTCAATTACAGGAAAAAATTATTAAAAATTCAAACATATGGAGGCTAAATAACACGCTTCTGAATAACCAACAAATCTTAGAAGAAATCAAAAAAGAAATCAAAATATGTATAGAAATGAATGAAAATGAAAACACAACAACCCAAAACCTATGGGACACTGTAAAAGTAGTGCTAAGGGGAAGGTTCATAGCATTACAGGCTTACATCAAGAAACAAGAAAAAAGTCAAATAAATAACCTAACTCTACACCTAAAGCAACTAGAGAAGGAAGAAATGAAGAACCCCAGGGTTAGTAGAAGGAAAGAAATCTTAAAAATTAGAGCAGAAATAAATGCAAAAGAAACTAAAGAGACCATAGCAAAAATCAACAAAGCTAAAAGCTGGTTTTTTGAAAAAATAAACAAAATCGACAAACCATTAGCCAGACTCATTAAGAAACAAAGGGAGAAGAACCAAATTAACAAAATTAGAAATGAAAATGGGGAGATCACACAGACAACACTGAAATACAAAGGATCATAAGAGACTACTACCAGCAGCTCTATGCCAATAAAATGGACAACTTGGAAGAAATTGACAAGTTCTTAGAAAAGTATAACTTTCCAAAACTGAACCAGGAAGAAATAGAAGATCTTAACAGACCCATCACAAGCAAGAAAATCGAAACTGTAATCAAAAATCTTCCAGCAAACAAAAGCCCAGGACCAGATGGCTTCACAGCTGAATTCTACCAAAAATTTAGAGAAGAGCTAACACCTATCTTACTCAAACTCTTCCAGAAAATTGCAGATGAAGGTAAACTTCCAAACTCATCCTATGAGGCCACCATCACCCTAATTCCAAAACCAGACAAAGATGCCACAAAACAAGAAAACTACAGGCCAATATCACTGATGAACATAGATGCAAAAATCCTTAACAAAATTCTAGCAAACAGAATCCAACAACATATTAAAAAAATCATACACCATAACCAAGTAGGCTTTATCCCAGGGATGCAAGGATTCTTTAATATCCACAAATCAATCAATGTAATACACCACATTAACAAATTGAAAGATAAAAACCATATGATTATCTCAGTAGATGCAGAGAAAGCCTTTGACAAAATTCAACACCCATGTATGATTAAAACTCACAGAAAGCAGGAATAGAAGGAACATACCTCAACATAATAAAAGCTATATATGACAAACCCACAGCAAGCATTACCCTCAATGGTGAAAAATTGAAAGCATTTCCCCTGAAATCAGGAACAAGACAAGGGTGCCCACTCTCACCACTACTATTCAACATAGTTTTGGAAGTTTTGGCCACAGCAATCAGAGCAGAAAAAGAAGTAAAAGGAATCCAGATAGGAAAAGAAGAAGTGAAACTCTCGCTGTTTGCAGATGACATGATCCTCTACATAAAAAACCCTAAAGACTCTTCCAGAAAATTACTAGAGCTAATCAACAAATATAGTAAAGTCACAGGATATAAAATTAACACACAGAAATCCCTTGCATTCCTATACACTAACAATGAGAAAAAGAAAGAGAAATTAAGGAAACAATACCATTCACCATTGCAACAAAAAGAATAAAATACTTAGGAGTATATCTACCTAAAGAAACAAAAGACCTATACATAGAAAACTATAAAAAACTGATGAAAGAAATCAAAGAGGACACAAACAGATGGAGAAACATACCATGTTCATGGATTGGAAGAATAAATATTGTCAAAATGGCTATACTACCCAAAGCAATCTATAGATTCAATGCAATCCTTATTAAGCTACCAACGGTATTTTTCACAGAACTAGAACAAATAATTTCATAATTTGTATGGAAATACAAAAAACCTCGAATAGCCAAAGTAATCTTGAGAAAGAAGAATGGAACTGGAGGAATCAACCTGCCTGACTTCAGACTCTACTACAAAGCCACAGTCATCAAGACAGTATGGTACTGGCACAAAGACAGAAATATAGATCAATGGAACAGAATAGAAAGCCCAGAGATAAATCCACGAACCTATGGACACCTTATCTTCGACAAAGGAGGCAAGGATATACAATGGAAAAAAGACAACCTCTTTAACAAGTGGTGCTGGGAAAACTGGTCAACCACTTGTAAAAGAATGAAACTAGAACACTTTCTAACACCATACACAAAAATAAACTCAAAATGGATTAAAGATCTAAACGTAAGACCAGAAACTATAAAACTCCTAGAGGAGAACATAGGCAAAACACTCTCCGACATAAACCACAGCAAGATCCTCTATGACCCACCTCCCAGAATATTGGAAATAAAAGCAAAAATGAACAAATGGGACCTACTGAAACTTAAAAGCTTTTGCACAACAAAGGAAACTACAAGCAAGGTGAAAAGACAGCCCTCAGATTGGGAGAAAATAATAGCAAACGAGGCAACAGACAAAGGATTAATCTCAAAAATATACAAGCAACTCCTGCAGCTCAATTCCAGAAAAATAAATGACCCAATCAAAAAATGGGCCAAAGAACTAAACAGACATTTCTCCAAAGAAGACATACAGATGGCTAAGAAACACATGAAAAGATGCTCAACATCACTCATTATCAGAGAAATGCAAATCAAAACCACAATGAGGTACCATTACACGCCAGTCAGAATGGCTGCTATCCAAAAGTCTACAAGCAATAAATGCTGGAGAGGGTGTGGAGAAAAGGGAACCCTCTTACACTGTTGGTGGGAATGCAAACTAGTACAGCTGCTATGGAGAACAGTGTGGAGATTCCTTAAAAAACTGGAAATAGAACTGCCATATGACCCAGCAATCCCACTTCTGGGCATACACACTGAGGAAACCAGATCTGAAAGAGACACGTGCACCCCAATGTTCATCGCAGCACTGTTTATAATAGCCAGGACATGGAAGCAACCTAGATGCCCATCAGCAGACGAATGGATAAGGAAGCTGTGGTACATATACACCATAGAATATTACTCAGCCATTAAAAAGAATTCATTTGAATCAGTTCTAATGAGATGGATGAAACTGGAGCCTATTATACAGAGTGAAGTAAGCCAGGAAAATAAAGAACATTACAGCATACTAACACACACATATATATATATGGAATTTAGAAAGGTGGTAACGACAACCCTATATGCAAAACAGAAAAAGAGACACAGATGTACAGAACAGACTTTTGGACTCCGTGGGAGAAGGCGAGGGTGGGATGTTTCGAGAGAAGAGCATCGAAACATGTATATTATCTATGGTGAAACAGATCACCAGCCCAGGTTGGATGCATGAGACAAGTGCTTGGGCCTGGTGCACTGGGAAAACCCAGAGGGATCAGGTAGAGAAGGAGGTGGGAGGGGGGGATCGGGATGGGGAATACATGTAAATCCATGGCTGATTCTTGTCAATGTATGACAAAACCCACTACAATACTGTAAAGTAATTAGCCTCCAACTAATAAAAATAAATGAAAAAAAAAAAAAAAAAAAGAAATGTTCTCTCTCTATATATTGTGATGGATGCAGCCTAGTGTATGCAGTTTTAAAAATACAACCTGGGAGGGAGGTTCAAGAGGGAGGGGACATATGTATACCTATGGTTGATTCATGTTAAGGTAGGGCAGAAACTAAGACAATATTGTAAAGTAATTATCCTCCAATTAAAAATTTAAAAATAAAAAAAATACAACCAACCATACACTTAAAATACATGAATTTTATTATGTGGAAATTATACCTCAGTAAATTGATTTTTTAAAAATCTACCTGTTTGGGACTTCCTTGGTGGCCCAGTGGTTAAGAATCTGCCTTCCAAAAAAAAAAAGAAAAGAAGAATCTGCCTTCCAAAACAGGGGACACGGGTTCGCTTCCTGGTTGGGGAACTAAGATCGCACATGCCAAGGGGGCAGCTAAGCCCCTGTGCTTCAACTGATGGAGGCCCTGTGCTGCAACAAAGACTCAGTACAGCCAAAAGTAACAAAAATAAAAAAACACAGCTACCTATTTGTGTATAACATGATGCTCTAGCTGAAAATTGGGCTAAGGAAGGGAAGACAGATATAAAGTTGGGGAGAGTGAGAATGAGGTAGAACCCATGGGCCTGAGCTGAAACCCACAAGGATGGGCAGAAAGCCATGTCAGTCACTCATCACCTCCAACGCCGATGAAGGGAATCCTGCAGGAGAAGCTGACCTCCTTTGTCACAGAGCTTAGCACACACCTGGCTCAACAGTCAGAGAAACTGAAGGAAAAAGCAGGACCCGATGGAGCAGTGCAGGCCTGGATGGCTGCCCCAGTCACCAAGGTGAGACGCAAGAGTGTGCAATAAAAGCAACCGTCCTGACCTCCCACATGTGAGAAATAATATGACTGCTGCTTCAGTTCGCCTCTCCAAATCTCAGGAAAAGTCTCTCGTGGCCCAATTCAGCATAAACATCCAGGGAAGGGAATTCCAGGAAACTCAGTTAGGCCAGTCAAGGGGACACATTACAAAGCCAACCCTGAATGTACAGTTTCATGTCTTAGAGCTGGTAGGTAGTTCCGTAAGTGTTCATGTTGCTATTCTCCCTATATATTTTGTATGCCTGAAATGTATTTTTTATAATTTTATTTATTTATTGGCTGTGCTGGGCCTTCGTTGCTGCCAGTGGGCTTTCTCTAGTTGTGGCAAATGGGGACAACTCTTCCTTGCGGTGTGTAGGCTTCTCTTTGCGATGGCTTCTCCTGTTGCAGAACACGGGCTCTAGGGTGTGGGGCTTCAGTAACCGGTGCACAGGCTTACTTGCCTCACGGCACGTGGAATCTTCCTGGACCGGAGACTGAACCCTTGTCCCCTACATTGGCAGGCAGATTCTTTACCACTGAACCCCCAGGGAAACCCCTGCCTGAAATGTTTGATGATAGTTTAAATGTTCCTACAGCTGGGGAGTTGTAATCTTGTTGGTTACACCTGCCCCTGACCTCTACAGCCTATACATTCAGAATCACAGATGTGGCCGTTGAGACCCCAGGTCACCCAGCCAGCAAGGGGCAGCCCTGGGACCCAGGACAGCCTTCCATGCTTTTTGTTCTAGACCAGGCTGCCTTCAGCAAACATGAGTTACAGGTGACCTAAAGAGGTGGCGGCTGCAGTGTACTGTCTTTTTACTTAATTTTCTTGTTTAGCATCATCACTAAAATGTAAGCTCCAAGAAAATAAGGACATTTGTCCATTTTGTTGGCACGTTAACCTTGGACTTCCCCCCCTCTGGAACTGTGAGAAATAAATTCCTATGGATTAAGCCACACAGCCTATGGTATTCCTGTTATAACAGCCCAACCTTCAAGGTCTTCAAGGTAAGAACCCTGAATTTTTTTTTTTTTCCATGTGGTGTGGCATGTGCAATCCCAGTGCTCCAACCAGGGATTGAACCCCAGCCCCCTGCATTGAAAGCCCAGTCTTAACCACTGAACCACCAGGAAAGTCCCAAGAGCCTAGCATTTTAAAAAAGAGGTATTTGGAGACAAAAACTTCAACTTGGGCAAGAAGGGAAGTTCTTTGGGGGTAACGGTTCAGGGTCCATAGGACCTATGGGGCCCCTGAACTCATCCCACACAAGTGAAGCTACTAATGCATGCTTCATAAGATAACATGCCAGACAAGCAATGCCGATTAAGCAATGTGGACTGTGCTGCAAGTCAGAATTTCCAGAGTTCTGCCTGCACAACAAGTGAGCCATTGATCTTGGAACAAATTACTACCTGTTCGAGCTGCAGGTTTTTGTTTTCCACATGGAACGTAGGGAAAATTATCTTTGCCCTGCTTACCTGTGAGGCTGTGAGGCTCAAATGAAACTGACTCATAAAGTCTTTAACATGATTCCCATTATTCCCATGAGATGTTTGTTCATTCCTAGAACGGAAACGAAAATGAAATCACATAGGGACAAAAAGGTGTGCAAAGGGCCACCAGTTCCCATCAAAGATATTCTGACTGCTGGGGACACCAGAATGCTGAAGGATATCCATCAATAGCCAACTACAGGCATACCCAGCTCCAGGTACTGGTTCTCTGAGCACCCTGCTGCCCACACCCACAGCCCAGACTCCCCACAGCTCAGCTATGGAAGAGTGGAGTTTCGATCCACAGCACATGCCCCCTTGTAGGTGGATTTTAATATTGCTTTCCCCACTGCTGGCTGTCTCTCTATGGCACACAAATAAGATCCTATTCTCATCACCCTGACTGTTATACATTATATAGCATCCTGTCTTGAGCATGGACAGAGGAGCCTGGCAGGCTACAGTCCATGGGGTCACAAGGAGCTGGACATGACTGAGCACGCATAAACACTGGAGCAAACCTGCTCCTTACTTTGTTTCTTCTGAAGTTTCATTCACACATAGCAGGGGGTAGTGAGATGCCTTATATTTGATGACACATCCTTCAATCCTAGCAGATTGGGAAATTCTGGAGAACATAGGCCTAGTTTATCCATCCATGGTTTTGGGCTCCTTGGTTCATGACCCAATGGTAGGCATGTGGCAGGTATTACGTATAAACTTGTTGAATGAGTATAGAATGAAAAACACTAGGGTGGGAAGTGGGAGGGAGGGAGATTCAAGAGAGACGGGGACATATGTACACCTATAGCTAATTCAGGTTGATGTACGTCAGAAGCGAAACCAATCTTGTAAAGCAATTACACACACACACACACACACACACTAGACAAGCTCCCAGGCTATGCCAAGTTTACCAGAGCTGTATTTCCCTCACTCTGCCTCTCTGATATTTGTGTCTGTGTGGAGGTGGTAGCCACACAGAGGGCTGAAGACAGATGGTCCAGCAGCCCCAGATTTCTGTCCTCCCAGGTTAGCCGCTCCAGAAGACAGAGAATCTCTATTCCCTTGTATCAAACTCAGAGGAGAAGCTGATTGCTTCTCCCCCATCCCCAACTTCAACCCAACCTCTTTAGCTTTCTGACATCTTTCAAGACTGTTAACAGTTTCCAAGAGTGTTACAGTCTGGTCAGTGAGACCATCTAAGGGGTTCATTTACTACTTCACGAAGCTGGTGCTATAGACTGAATGTTTGTGTCCTCCCCTCATCATGTCACAAATTCATATGTTAATAATCCCCATTGGCAGGAACAGAGACTCAGACATAGAGAACAGACTTGTAGACATAGTGAGGGAAGGAGAGAGAGGGTGGGGCAAACAGACAGTAGCTTTGAAACATGTATATTACCATGTGTAAAATAGATAGCTAGTAGGAACTTGTGTTGCGGGATGGGAAGGAGGTTCAAGAGGGAGGGGACACATGCATACTTATGGCTGATTCACATTGTTGTATGGCAGAAACCAACACATCATTGTAAAGGAATTATCCTTCAATTAAAAAAAATTTTTAAATGTGACTGAAAAAAAAATCCCCATTGGATGTGGGGCCTTTGGGACAAGATTGGGTCATAAGAGCAGAGTCTTCATGAATGAGATTAGTGCCCTGAAAAAAGAGGTTGCCCACCTCACCCCTTCTGCCAAGTGAGGGCACAGCAAAGTGACTGCTGACTATGAACTAGGAAGTGGGTTCTCACTAGACATGGAAACTGCATCTTGGTCTTGGACTTTCCAGCCTCCAGAACTCCGAGAAATAAACATTTGTTGATTAAGCCACCCAGCCTACTGTGTTCTGTCATAGTAACCTGAATGGACTAAGACAGCTGGGCTGGGCAAGGGCTGAACTGAGCTCACTGCACACCCCTCTTTTCCCAAAGGCCCAGGATCCTCTGGGCCAGAGCCCAGAGAGAGTTGATTAGCTTTCAGGGTAATGTCCTGCTGAGAAAAGTGAAGGAAGTTCACACTTCCCTGCAATGCCATCATTCCAGAACACCTGGCTGACACATCCGGGAAAACAAGCAGCGCTCACTCCACAAGTGAGAACTGTGCAGATTCTACACGTAGAGAATTTCCAGATCAGAGGAAACCTGGTTCATCCACCTGACTTTCAGGGAACATAACACTTAGGCTATCCAGGAAAGAAGAGTCTACCTCAGTAGAAACAACAACAGCAATAATGATGATGTTGAGCTATCTGAACATTTGCTTTTAGAAACTCAGTTTCTTATCCACAAAATGGTGATCTCCCACAGGATTATTTACAAGATTTAAATTAAGTTATACATATGACTTCATAATAGGGCTTCCCTGGTGGCTCAGAGGGTAAAAGAATCTGCCTGCAATGCAGGAGACCAGGGTTTAATCTCTGGGTTGGGAAGATCCCCTGGAGAAGGAAATGGCAACCCATTCCAGTATTCTTGCCTGGAGAATTCCATGGACAGAGGAGTCTGGTGGGCTGCAGTCCATGGGGTCGTAAATGGTCAGACAATACTGAGAGACTAGCACTTTCCCTTCCCTTTCCTTTCCCTATATATGAAGCAAATATGGGAGTAGACACAAAGGAAGCACTCTTAAGTTTCTCCTGTTACTTGACACAACCAGCACCTATCTTCCTGAACTGGAGAATGAAAGTCCATAAATGATAACTTTTTTTTTTTGGCCATATCTCAAGACTTTCAGGATCTTAGTTCCCTGACTGGGGATTGAACTTGGGCCTTCAGCAGTGAAAGCACAGAATCCTAACCACTGCACCACCAGGGAATTCTTCATAAATAATAACTTTAAATGGATATACCCACCTCCCCACACACATATACACACACATTTATTCTGGATATTTGATTTTTTTACTTTCAATGACTGTGTACTATTATTTTAACAACACAAATCTTTTACTTTCATATTTTAATTGATTTAGTTGGAAACAGTTCCTCCAAATACAAGACCAACACTCATAATTTGAGCTATCTGAGTGTGTGAAATTCTGGCTTCTGTGATTAGCTTAATTTTAAGTTTGCCTTCTCTGATTGGTAGACTGCTGAGATTTCTTTCTAGTTATTTTAATTCAGAATTAATTAAAGCCTTTTCTTTTGCTCTCCAGGCAGAAGCAGGTTGTATGGAAGGTGGCTGAATTGTTACCATAAACTCTAATTAATCCACCCAGAGCCCCGCTATTGTGAGGAGCGCTGGCTAGCCAAGGCATGGCAGAGTGATGCTTGTGGGACACTTGGATGTGAAGTTGGGAAGCGTTTCAACTCAGAGCCAGACCACGTGAAAAGGCTGCTTTGTCTGTTCTTACTGTTGAGCTCATTAAAGTGGATTACCGTCAGGACAACCAAGCCCCAAATGACAAACTCAGCCGTGCTGCAAGAGCCCTTCAGAAGCCCTCTACAGAGGCAGGCTTGCATTTCCCCATGGAAACTGACGCTCCATCCAGAACAGCACTGCTTCTCTGATGACCCCTCCAAGCTGAGTGTTCCAGCCTGAATTCTGGAACCCAGGAGCAGGGAGCCTGCCCATGTGGGAGGCAGGGAGATGGTGCTGGTGTAATGTTTCTCTTTTCCAGAGTACAGGTTTTCTGTTGACCCCAGAAAGTCTGTGAAAATGATATTTGTTTAATTTTACTGATTCATTTATGGCTGTGCTGGTGTTCGTTGCTGCTGCATGGGCTCTGCTCTAGTTGTGGTGTGTGAGCTTCTCACTGCCATTGCTTCTCTTCTCGTGGAGCGTGGCTTCAGTAGTTGCAGCACAGGGGCTCAGTAGTTGTGGCTCCCAGACTCTAGAACACAGGCTCAGTCGTTGTGGCACATGGGCTTACTTGCTTTGAGGCATGTGGAATCTTCCCAGATCAGGGATTGAAGTGAGTCTCTGGCATTGGCAGGTGGATTCTTTACCACCAAACCACTAGGGTAGCCCGCAAACATTGTTTTATGTGTGCATTTGAGCTTCGATCTGGGGAGTGGTTCCAAAGAGTTCCCACGACTCTCAGAACTGTCACGGACACCTCCACCTGCTCACCCCCACCCCAAAAGGTTAGAAACCTTTGTCTTAGTACAGACCTTAGACAGTCTGGCTCCATCTCACTTTCTGTTCTGCTTTCCCCAAGGATCTCCTCATGGCAGCATGCCCCACCACGCACAGACCTCCCCCCATTCTCCCCATTTGAGGTGGTGTGCGTGAGTGCCCAGTCACTTCAGTCATGCCCTCCTCCAGGGGATCTTGCTGACCCAGAGATCAAACCTGGGTCTCCTGCATTGCAGGCAGATTCTTTACTGCTAAGCCACTGGAGAAATCCATTTGAGGGGTTTGGGGGGGCAGGGGGGAGGGGGGCAGTTGGTCAAAAGGCTCCCTGAGTCACCTAGGAGTCTTCCCTAGAGCTGCTTCCTGAGACCTGTTCTTTCTTTACTTTCAGGACTATGTCCAGTGCAGGAAACTCAGGTTTGATCCCTGGGTCAAGAAGATTCCCTGGAGAAAGAAATGGCAACCCATTCCAGTATTCTTGCCTGGGAAATCCTGTGGACAGAGGAGCCTGGTGGGCTACCATCCATAGCGTTGCAGAGTCAAACATGACTGAGCAGACACGCACTTGAGTGCAGCCTCGGCTCTGTAGACCATGTAACCCTCTCTCTGTGAGGGACCAGGACCGCACCCTAGGAACAGCAGCAACCCCACTGGTGAGTTGGGGAGGGGAGGGGATACTGTGGGATGACTAATGGTCCCCCAGGATTTATATCCCCCTGGGAAATCAAAATATGACCTTACTTGGAAATAGAGTCTTGTAGATGTAAGTGGTTAAGGTGAGGCTATACCAGATTAGGCTGGGCCCTAAATCTGATAACTGCTGTCCTTAGGTGAAGACGCAAGGACACACAGACACACACAGGGAAGAAGGCCCTGTGATGATGGAGACCGGGATGTTGAGAATGATACATCTCTAAGCCAAGGAATACCAACGATCACCAGGCACGATAGGAAGATAAGGCAGAGACTTCCTGGTGGTCCAGTGACTGAGACTCTAAGCTCCCCATGCAGGGGGCCCAGGGTCAATCCCTGGTCAGGGAACTAGATCCCATATGCTGCAACTATAGTTCTGGCATTCAACAGTGAAGATCGAGGATCCTGCCTCCTGCCACTGAGACCCAGTACAGCCAAATAAACAAGTAAAATTTAAAAGTGAATATTGAAAGAAAGAAGCTAGAACAGAGGCATGAGTGAGGCCCCCCAACCCACTGCCCCCCAGTGCCTCCAAAAACCAGTCCTGCACACACCTTGATTTCAGACTTCTAGCCTGAAGTCTTGAGAATAACTTTCTGTTGTCTTAAGCCACCAAGTTTGTGACAATTTGTTACAGCTGTTCTAGGAAACTGATACAGGCAAGTACTTTCCAAATTCCGGGAGATCGGCCTTTGTTTTTCTCCGTGTTCTCTGGAGGCTGGGCTCTTGCTGCATCCTTGGCAAGGCACAGAGTGGGAATCACAGTCACGTTAGCAAAGCATACAGGGCCCTGGGTTTGTGACAGCCAGCCACAAAGCCGCCCTCTGAAAACAGCTCCATGCAAAGTCCAGTCTCGGGCCCAGGGCCAGGAGGCCATCCACAGCTCAGTCATCCCCTCTCTACTGTAGAGGTGATGAAATGAGCCAGTGTGTAGGTGATATTAGTGAATGAGCAGATTGTTACTAAAAATAGGCAAGGTTGGGTGCTGGGGAGACAATGAGGAGGCAAAAGCACTTAGAGGTTATGATCCTGCTCTTGTTAATAATGTAATGATAAAAAACTACCATTTACTGAGCACTTAGCATGCCAGGAGGTGTGCTATGCACTTTACAAGCATTATCCCATTTTAGCCTCACATCAGGCCTTTGGAAATAAATAACATGCCCAAAGTAAAAAAGCCAGTAGGTAACAGAGAAGGGCAGATAAGACAAGTGCACATAAACAGAAATAGACAACAGAGCTGAAGATAATATGTGCTTAGAATGTGATTTGGGCTTCCCTGATGGCTCAGACTGTAAAGAATCCGCCCTCAATGCAGGAGACCTGGGTTCGATCCCCGGATCGGGAAGATGCCCTGAAGAAGGGAATGGCTATCCACTCCAGTATTCTTACCTGGAGAATTCCATGGAGGGCTTCACAGTCCATGGGGTCCCAAAGAGTTGGACACGACTGAGCGACTAACACTTTCAGAACATGATCAACACTCAGTGCAGAGAAATCTGTAAAATAGTGACAAAATTAATTCCAACCTCATGGGTTGTTCTGAAGTCTAAAGGAGCTCATGCTTCAGAGGATTTTTTTCTAAAGTATCTCGCAGAGAGTAAGCTGTCAATAAATACTAGGTATTCCATTTACTATTAAAATGAGTAGGGCAGAGAGCTAGAACTTTCTAGATGGAAAGATTATTCAATGAAAAGTAGAGATTCAGGAGTGAGTATTTTATTTTGGAGTCATGTGTCTACACTGAATATGGAGATGGAGAAAACAGATGTGTGACTAAAATAAATTTTTCTTGTTTAGTCACTATGTCATGTCCGACTCTTTTGTGATCATCATGGACTGCAGGCTGCCAGGCTTCTCTGTCCATGGGATTTCCCAGGCAAGAATACTGGAGTGGGTTGCCATTTCCTTCTCCATGGGATTTTCCTGACCCAGGGATTGAACCCTCGTCTCCTGCATTGGCAGGAAGGTTCTTCACCACTGAGTCACAAGGGAAGCCCCTAAACTTAATAACCACTAACATTTCAGTTCAGTTGTTCAGTTGTGTCCAACTCTTTGCAACCCCTTGGACTGCAACATGCCAGGTTTCCCTGTCCTTCACCAGCTCCTAGAGCTTGCTCAAACTCATGTCCATCGAGCTGGTGATGCCATCCAGCCATCTTATCCTCTGTTGTCCCCTTCTCCTTCTGCCCTCAATCTTTCCCAGCACTAGGGTCTTTTCAAATGAGTCAGCTCTTTGCATCAGGTGGCCAAAGTATTGGAGTTTCAGCTTCAATATCAGTCCTTCCAATGAACACCTAGGACTAATCTCCTTTAGGATGGACTAGTTGGATCTCTTTGCAGTCCAAGGAACTCTCAAGAGTCTTCTCCAACACCACATTTCAAAAGCATCAATTCTTCGGTGCTCAGCTCTCTTTATAGTCCAACTCTTACATCCATACATGACTACTGGAGAAACAGTAGCTTTGACTAGACAGACCTTTGTCATCAGAGCGATGTCTCTGCTTTTTAATATGCTGTCTAGGTTGGTCATAGCTTTTCTTCCAAGAAGCAAGTGTCTTATAATTTCAAGGCTGCAGTCTCCATCTACAATGATTTTGGAGCCCAAGAAAATAAAGTCTGTCACTGTTTCCATTGTTTCCCCATCTATTTGCCATGAAGTGATGGGACCAGATGCCATGATCTTAGTTTTTTTGAATGTTGAGTTTTAAGCCAGCTTTTTCACCCTCTTTCACTTTCATCAAGAGGCTCTTTAGTTCCTCTTCGTTTTCTGCCATCAGGGTGGTGTCATCTGCATATCTGAGGTTATTGGTATTTCTCCCAGCAATCTTGACTCCAGCTTTGTGCTTCATCCAGCCCAGCATTTCACATGATGTACTCTGCGTATAAGTTAAATGAACAGGGTGACAATATACAGCCTTGACGTACTCTTTTCCCAATTTGGAACCAGTCCATTGTTCCATGTCTGGTTCTAACTGTTGCTTCTTGACCTGCATACAGATTTCTCAGAAGACAGGTAAGGTGGTCTGGTATTCCCATCTCTTTCAGAATTTTCCACAGTTAGTTGTGACCCATACAGTCAGAAGCTTTAGCATAGTCAATGAAGCAGAAGTAGGTGTTTTACAATATCGTTATCTACCACGCTAGTGGCAAGTGCTTTAAATGTATTTTTCTCACACTAATCCTGCAAGGTTTCCTAAGGTTTCGGAAATGGTGAATAACTTGTTCATGGTCACGCAAAAATACAGGGTCAGACAGGACCCAGCAATCTGACTCCTAAGCCCAAGCGGACCCAATTTCTCTTCCAATGAAGACAGTCTCGCTAATAGAAAGACCCACTGTGCTCCCTGAGAAGGGATACCGCTGGGACTGGCCTGGGGCGCGTGCGCCCCCTAGGGGAGCCGGAGGGGAGGGCTCGAAAAAAGTCACCGGGCCGGGTTGGGAGGAAGGGCAGGACAGTGAGGACCCCGCTTGCCTTCAGGAGGAGCTCTGCTCTTCACCAGGCAGGGCAATTCAGTCAAGTCCCTGAGTGAAACCCAAGTTCAAACCCGGACCGCTCCAACACTTATGCCCTGGGAGGATCTAGAATGAATCGGGAATAGGTGGGTGAGAATAACAAAACAGGGGAGGTTCCCGGAGCTAGTCAGAAGCGGCCACGTGAGATCCAACTCAGAGAGTGTCAGAACTGGAGAGAAATAGGGCCACAGACTGTTACAGAAGGTGAAATTTTAAGTGTAGTGGACCACTTGACAGTCAAAAGGATTCCCGAATTGGATACAAAATAGGAATTAATAGAAAACTCTGAAAGTGAAAGTTGCTAGGTTTGTCTGGTATTCATGCTAGTAGGTTTTCATGGACTGCAGCCCACCACACTCCTCTGTCCCTGGGATTTTTCCAGGCAATAAAACAGGAGTGGGTTGCCATTCCCTTCTCCAGGGGATCTTTCCCACCCAGGGACTGAACCTAAGTCTCACACACTAAGGGCAGATTCTTAACTATCTTAGCCACCGGGGAAGTCCTTGAACTTCCTCTAATTGAAGTTTCTGTATCAAACATCTGTGATTCTACTGCCAAGGGCTTGGAGTCAATCCCTGGTCGGGGAACTAAGATCCAGCAAGCCAGGTGGCTTATTTATTAAAATTAATAATAATAATAAAATAATCTATGACAGGTGCTGCTTTAGGGAAAAGCACATTTTGGGAGTCTTCTCACACCTGGGGTTCATTGAGGCTGACAGAAGCACGTTTGGAGGAAAGATTGAGAAAGATGGGGGTGGGCTAACCTAGTTGAAACCTCAACTCAGACGGGACTCAAACACAATCTTCCATCTGAAACTATAAAACTCATCTCAGGACTTAATGAAGCTCAGGTTCTTTAAGTCTCCATGCAGAAGGGATTCAGCAAGATGTCAAGTAAGAGGTAAGAAGCAAATTTATTGATATCTTTTGTAAAGAAGTTACACGAAAATGGGGTGTGAGAGGATGGTTGTGTCCTGGGTCTCTGACAAGTTCCTGGGACAGGTAACCAGGTGAGCTGGAAAGAATTCAAAGGCAGTCATAGTAAAGTGAAAGCAGAGGTACACAATCCAGAGGCTGAATGCGATCTATCTCAAAAGGTGAGAGAACCTCAAGGTGTTGGGGAGTGGTTCATTTTTACGGGCTGGCTAATGTCATAGGCTAATGAGTGGGAGGATTATGGGAGGATTTCAGGGAAGGGGCATGGATTTCCAGGAAGTTAGCCACTGCCCATTTTTAGCCTCTTTTGCTGGGTCTCGGAACTATCATGGACCTGTACTGTGTCATTTAGCTGATGTGCTACAATGAGAGTATAATGAGGCTTGAAATCCACTGGAAGTCAATCTTCTGTCATCTTGCACCTAATCACTTCTAATCAGTTTTTGGTGAATCCAATTCTCAGTGGCTATGTCATTCTTTTAATGATTGTGCCCTGCCCCCTGCCCTCTTGTCTCATAGAGGTTCTCAAAATGTGGTTCCAAACCAGCAGCTTCAGCATCACCTGGGAATTTGTTGAAAATGCAGATCTGGGGACCCCTACTTAGACCTACTGATTTAGAAACTCTAAATTGGTAGGGCTCAGAAATCTGTGTTTTAACAATCCTCCCTTCTTCACCCTAATCCCACCTCACCTCCACTCCAAGATTCTGATGCAAGCTACAGTTTGAGAACCACTTATCTAGAGTGCATCTTATACTAGTTGTTCTTGTCCTTAAATGTTGATCACATAGTATCAATTTTATTACCCATTAATATAACAACATAGTATTCATTAACTAGGCACTTAAGAGTCAACACAGAAGTGAACAAGATATGGTTACTTCTCAGTTGAAATTCACAATCTGATGGGAAACTTGATTTCCCATCAAGACAAACATACCATCGACATACTATGATCTGCTCTACAGCCAAGGGGTAAACATATTAAGGACACAGAGGAAAGAAGGAATTTATTCCCACTGATAAACTGAGAGAAAGCATCACTGAAATGTGAGTACGTAGGGTAAGAGGTCCCAGAGGAAGAGAACCAGGCATGACTTTCTTGACATAAGAGAAGCCATTTTGGGTCTAAGCCTGGTCACAATGCTTACTCTCAAACAGGTCTCAGTAATTAGTGATCTTAAAGGAACAAAAGAATGCAGAAACAAACAACTGTTTTCAGGCAAGAGAAATAATGAAAGCAAAGGTAATACATTAAAGACTCCCAGTTCTGTTTCAATAGTAAAGAGTAGCCTGAAGCGTTTTCCTGAGCTGTTTCCCCAAGTGCAAAACCCCCTCCAGTGCTCAACAACCAGATCAACTGGAATCTAAGGAATAATGACTTGACTTTTTCTGACTATTGTGACTTCTGTCAACTACAGCTTGGATTCTGTCAACCTTTGCCCCAATTCTATGCTGAATTCTCAGCTGCTCAAGCCTCCCTCAGTATGTAGGTACTCTTACCTTAAAACTCCTCCAGTTTTGCTGTCCAGGAGACCTGCTTTGGGAAAGATCCTTGGGGTTCTCCTTACTTGCTGCAAGTAATAAATCCTTCCTTCTGCTTTTTGGCTTGGTTGTGTCTTTAGGCTCAACACTCATCAAAGACAAACCTAGGTTTCAGGTAACAAAACAGTGACATGTGATTTGGATCTTGAAGGACTGTGCAATTTCCAGCAAGCCAGAGAAGGAGGAATTTATTATTACTTAATAGTATTTAAGAGCTTCCCAAATGGCGCTAGTGGTAAAGAACCTGCAGGCCAATGCTGGAGACATAAGAGACACGGTTCAATCCTGGGGTTAGGAAGATCCCCTGGAGGAGAACAAGGCAACCCACTCCAGTATTCTTGCCTGGAGAATCCCCATGGACAGAGGAGCCTGGTGGACTACAGTCTATGGGGTTGCAAAGAGTCAGACACAACCGAGCGACTAAGCACAACACAACATCACCCCAGCAGGAGATGTGGGTTTGATCCCTGGGTCAGGAAGGTCCCCTAGAGAAAGAAATGGCAACCCACTCCAGTACTCTTGCCTGGAAAATCCCATGGACAGAGGAGCCTGGTAGGTTACATTCCATGGGGTCACAAAGAGTCAGACACAACTGAAGTGATTTAGCATGCACACATTCAATAATACTTAATATATCCTTAAACTGAAAGTGAAAAAGTGAAAGTGAAGTCGCTCAGTCGTGTCGACTTTTAAATCAGTGTTTTGATTATTTAATACTGCAACACAGAATATTTGGGTCTGGGTCAGAGCTGAGATCTAGGTTGGAGCCTAGGAGTAAGGAGGAGTAAGCCTGAGGAGTAAGGCTGTATCACACATGAGAGAGATCAGGGCAATCTAGCCCCAGGATCAGTTAGGGTCTGATTAGAAAAGAGAAACTGGACTTTGCTGGTAGTCCAGTGGTTAAGAATCCACCTGCCAGTGCAAGGGACTTGGGTTTGATCTGTAATGGGGGAAGATCCCACGTGTCATGGGGCATCTTTGCCAGTGCACCACAATACTGAGCCTGTGCTGTAGAGCCTGAGAGCTACAACTACTGCTCTGCAACAAGGGAAGCCACTGGAATGAGAAGCCTGCTTACCGCAACTAGACAGTAGCCCTGACTTGCTGCAACTAGAGAAAGCCCTTGCACAGCAATAAAGACCCAGCACAGCCCCCCAGATTTTTTTAATTCTTAAAGAAAAGAGAAACCACAGAGTGATTTGAATAAGAAGGGTTTAATGCAAAGAATTATAAACTATAATAGTGGATTGGAATAACAAAGGACTGGCTAGTAAGAAGCAAAGGGAATAAAGCTGTAGCAGATAGATACAAGGAGCAGCTGCGACCCCTAGGGCTGCCATGATGCACAGGATGGCAGGGGTGCGGATACTGCAGCAGCAGAACTTGCTGGGAATCAGCTGTCTAGGGCACTAGGGAAAGCTGCTTCTGGAAGGTGACACAGGAGGAATTCCGCTACAAATAACCAGAGGTAGGGTGCCTGGGAAAGCTACACCCCTCCGTGCTGGCAGAGCCTGGGGCTGGAGACACCGTGCCTGCTGCAGGAACCTGCTGGACAGGCACACTGGAATGAGGAAGCAAAGCTTCCTGCAGTGTCTCTCCAGCACCCTCTACTGACAAAGCTTTACAGCCAGTCGGGAAAGGAAAAAAATATTTCAAGGTCCCAGCCTCATTTTCAGAGAGCAGTCAAAAAGGGTGAATTTGGAGTTGAGACGCAATCAACTGATAACTGGCATACTCTGTAACAATTTTAGAATGTTCAGGACAGGAAAAAATAGTTTCCTTTGATTTTCATGGAACTCATGTTGCCTTGGGATTCCCAGGTACTTCAGTGGTAAAGAATCTGCCTGCCATACTTACCTGGCAGGGGAGATACCATGATCACGAAGGTGGTTTTCCCAGGGCGAGGCTTATCCATTGCACTCCGGATGTGCTGACCCCTGCGATTTCCCCAAATGTGGGAAACTCGACTGCATAATTTGTGGTAGTGGGGGACTGCGTTCGCGCTTTCCCCTGATTAAAAAAAAAAAAAAAAAAAGAATCTGCCTGCCAATGCAGAAGATGCAGGAGACATGGGTTTGATCCCTGGGTTGGGAAGGTCCCCTGGAGAAGGAAATGGCAACCCACTCCAGTATTCTTGCCTGGAAAATTCCATGGACAGAGGAGCCTGGCAAGCTGTAGCCCATGGGCTCACAAAGGGTCAGACATGACTGAGCACGTACGCATACATGCACACTGCCTTAGGAAACAGCTTGAAAGTGAAAGTGAAACTCACTCAGTCATGTCAGACTCTGCAACTCCATGGACTATACAGTCCATGGAATTTTCCAAGCCAGAATATTGGAGTGGATAGCCTTTCCCTTCTCCAGGGGATCTTTCCAACCCAGGAATCAAACCAGGGTCTCCTGCATTGCAGGCGGATTCTTTACCAACTGAGCTATCAGGGAAGCCCAGAAAACAGCTTAAATTTGTCTAAATTGTAATTTTGGCAGGTGAAGACCTGCCTGATGAGTACCTGACTGTGAAGGCACCAAAAACTATATAAAAATTCATGTTCTTTGATGAAGAGTTTTTGCTTCTGAAGACTCACAATAGGCACATGCAAAACAAACAAACAAAAAAGTTCATTGCCCATGTTTTGTTTTGGTTTTTTTGAGGGGGTCGCACCTTTCAGCTTGCAGGATCTTAATTCCCCTTTCAAAGATTGAGTCCATGCCCTTGACAATAAAAATGTGAAGTCCTAACCACTGAACTACCAGGGAATTCCCACCATGCTATTTATAAGAAAAAAAAGTCCTTAAAAGTCTGACAACAGGAGAATGATGTGTGTGTTTACAGAATGGAATATTATGTCGTCATTAAAAATGAATGCCATTTTAAAATGATTTTTTGATGAAATGGGAAAAGAGGATGCAATGTAAAAAGAGAAAAAGGATCCAAATTATGTATAGTATATTCCAATTATGTTCAAATAAAAAAGGTGTGTGGGTGTCTGTATAATGAAACAGAAGGAAATCATACTAGTGTTTATCTCTGCATCGTGACTAATTTTTCATTTCTTTTTTATATTTATTTATATTTTTCATGTTTCCTAAACTGAGCATATGTGACTTTCATAACTAAAAGAAAATGTGGGGCTTACCTGGTGAGTCAGTGGTAAAGAATCTGCCTGCCAATGCAGGAGACATGGGTTCAGTCCCTGGTCCAGGAAGATCCCACATGCCAAGAAACAACTAAGCCCATATGCCAAAACTATCAAGCCTGTGCTCTAGAGCCCAGGAAATGCAACTACTGTAACCCATGCACCCTAAGCCCATGGTCCACAGCAAGAGAAGCCATGGCAATGAGAAGCCCAAGCACTGCAACTAGAGGGTAGCCCCCACTCACTGCAACTAGAGAAAAGCCTGTGCAGCAACGAAGACCCAGCACAGCCAAAAATAAATAAATACACATTTTTTAAAAAAGAAAATGCATGGTACATTTTAAGGAATATGCACATCTCCAGCATTCAGTAGCAGGAGGAAAGCTTGACTTCACAATTCCTTCTGGAGCCTTACATTCAAGACCTGATTTCCCTCCAGGGGCACAGACATTGAACTATTTACAGTCCACTGGGATGAGAGCAGTGGTCTATTTCTGCCCTTCTCGTTTCCCTTGAATCTTTCTTCTCTTTGTGCAAGAGGAGAGAGAGAGCAAAATCATGCAGCAGGATGATAACATGATCTCATAAAACTCTGTGTCTGAGAGTCACAGCTGACAGCAGGGCATTTTGGTTTATTAACTAACTGCAGAACCCCCGCTTCCCTCCCTCCTCAAGACCCTCCTCCTGATTTGCTAGATATTTACCAATTCATTTGTTTTCAGTGTTCCCTCTGAAACAACCACTCGGATGGGATGAATGGCCAGATCAGCAATCCAAGAATCTTGTTTTTTAACAGACCTCAGTTATGGTAAAAAGAAATGCATGCAACACAACAATAAAGTCTAATGTTCATGTCGAACAATAAAGAGTAGTAATCAATAGTTATTTTAATAGCTTCCTTTATAATAAAAGGAATTGCATTGTGATACGACACTTTTAATAAATCACCATGTGACGACTCCTTCCTCTTCTCATGAGCCTGAGGAAAGGTCAGCAATTTAATGACAGGAATCACTGAGGAAATAATGGACAAAGAAGAATGGGAAAGCTGAGGAGAGGGGTATTGTCATTAACCAATGTGTGCCCCCTGCAACACACACACACACACACACACACACACACACACACACAAACATGCTCTTGACAGGAGATGAAAGGAGATAAAAAGTTCTCCCTGGCCTGTGGAATAGAAGACAGCTAGTGAGGAAGCAGGAGAACTGGTGGTTTCTCACCCGACTCAGATCCAAATGAAATGGAAAACAGTACTTTAGAGGTGTCTAGAGGGACTCTTAGTGCTGATGGGAACATTCTATCTCTGTACTATCCAATGCAGTGGCCACTAGACACATGTGACTGTTGAGCCCCCTGAAGTGTGGCTAGTGTACCTGAGGAGTGAGCTGTAGATTTTACTTCATTTTAAAAAATATTTACTTATTTGGCTGCTCCAGGTCTTAGATACCATGCTTGTGCTTAGTCGTGTCCGACTCTTTGCGACCCCATGGACTGTAGCCCACTAGGCTCCTCTGTCCAGGGCATTACCCAGGTAAGAATACTGGAATGGGTTGCCATGTTCTCCTGCAGGGTACCTTCCCCATCCAGGGATCAAACTCACATCTCCTGCATTGGCAGGCAGATTCTTTACCACTGAGGCCCCTTATTTGTGGTGCTTGGGATCTTTAGGTGCAGCATGTGGGATCTAGCTCCCTGACCAGTGATCAAACTCAGGCCCCCTGTTTTGGGAGCGTGGAGTCTTAGCCATGGGACCATTAGGAAGTCTCAGATTTTACTTAATTTTTAAAATTTATTTAAAAATTTTTATTTTATATTGGTGTATAGTTGATTTACAATGTGTTAGTTTCAGGCATACAGCAAATTGATTCAGTTATACATATACATATATCTATTCTTTTTCAGATGCTTTTCCCATATGGGTTTTACAGAGTATTGAATACAGTTCCCTGTGCTCTTTACGTAGGTCCTTGTTGTTTATCTATTTATATATAGTAATGTGTATATGTTAATCCCAACCTCCTGATTTATCCTTCTCCCAGATTCTACATTATGTAAATGAATTTATAATTAAATAACCCACATGTGGCTAGTGGCTACTGTATGGGCAGGACAGAAAGAGATGTAAGTTTGGAGATCTGAGAGATCGGAAAGCAGAAGAGCTCTGTTCCACTTTTCTCTCCAGAACTCTGGCACCATACAGCAGTTCCTCAAGCCTTCCTGCAGTAGCAGCCATAGAGGAAAAGTGGCTGGCTGGGATGACAGGGACACAGAGGTCCTAGGACAACTTCCCCTAATTTCCCATGACTCTTTCCATAGTGTTGAGGGAACAGCCAGTCACACATTCCTCAGCCCACCTCCCCTAGAAGGTACAGAAGTTAGATTAAAAAAAGAGGAATGCTAACCTCCAAGGGTCACATTCGGTCTTATCAAGGGGATGCTGCCTTAGAAAGTGGTGTGACCATGGCTGTATAAGAACACCACCAAGAGCTGGAAGCCTCACTTTATGGATAATGTAGTGTTTCCCCCCACCTCACCCCCTACGTTGTTCCCCCTCTTGGTTATTGTTCAGTTGCTCAGTCATATCTGACTCTTTGCGACCCTGTGGACTGTAGCATGCCAGGCTTCCCTGTCCATCACCAACTCCCAGAATTCACCCGAACCCATGTCCATTGAGTCAGTGATGCCATCCAACCATCTCATTCTCTGTCGTCCCCTTCTCCTCCCACCTTCAATCTTTCCCAGCATCAGGGTCTTTTCAAATGAGTCAGCTCTCTGCATCAGGTGGCCAAAGTACTGGAGTTTCAGCTTCAGCATCAGTCCTTCCAATGAATATTCAGGACTGATTTCCTTTAGGATGGACTGGTTGGATCTCCTTGCAGTCCAAGGGACTCTCAAGAGTCTTCTCCAACACCACAGTTCAAAAGCATTGATAATTTGGTGCTCAGCTTTCTTTGTAGTCCAACTCTCACATCCATACATGACTACTGGAAAAAAAAACTTTGATTAGATGGACCTTTGTTGGCAAAGTAATGTCTCTGCTTTTTAATATGCTGTCTAGGTTGGTCATAACTTTTCTTCCAAAGAGCGAGCATCTTTTAATTTCATGGCTGAAGTCACCATCTGCAGTGATTTTGGAGCCCCCCAAAATAAAGTCTGTCACTGTTTCCACTGTTTCCCCATCTATTTGCCATGAATTGATGTGACCAGATGCCATGATCTTACTTTTCTGAATGTTGAGTTTTAAGCCAACTTCTTCACGCTCCTCTTTCACTTTCTTCAAGAAGCTCTTTAGTTCTTCTTCACTTTCTGCCAAAAAGGTGGTGTCATCTGCATATCTGAGGTTATTGATATTTCTCCCGGCAATCTTGATTCCAGCTTGTGCTTCCTCCAGCCCAGCATTTCTCATGATGTACACTGCATATAAGTTAAATAAGCAGGGTGACAATATACAGGCTTGACATACTCCTTTCCCAATTTGGAATCAGTCTGTTGTTCCAAGTTGGGTTCTACTGCTGCTTCCTGACCTGCATGCAGATTTCTCAAGAGGCAGGTCAGGTGGTCTGGTGTTCCCACCTCGTTCAGAATTTTCCGTAGTTTGTTGTGATCCACACAGTCAAAGGCTTTGGCATAGTCAATAAAGCAGAAATAGATGTTTTCTGGAACTCTCTTGCTAATTCGATGATCCAACAGATGTTGGCAATTTGATCTCTGGTTCCTCTGCCTTTTCTAAATCCAGCTTGAACACCTGGAAGTTCACGGTTCACATACTGTTGAAGCCTGGCTTGGAGAATTTTCAATATTACTTTACTAGCGTGTGAGATGCAGTAGTTTGAGCATTCTTTGGCATTGCCTTTCTTTGGGATTGGAATGAAAATGGACCTTTTCCAGTCCTGTTGCCGCTGCTGGGTTTTCCAAATATGCTGGCATATTGAATGCAGCACTTTCACAGCATCATCTTTTAGGATTTGAAATAAGCTCAACTGGAATTCCATCACCTCCACTAGCTTTGTTCATAGTGATGCTTCCCAAGGACTACTTGACTTCACATTCCAGGATATCTAGCTCTAGATACCATTATGATTATCTGGGTCATAAAGATCTTTTTTGTATAGTTCTGTGTATTCTTGCCACTTCTTCTTAATATCTTCTGCTTCTGTTAGGTCCATACCATTTCTGTCCTTTATTGCCCCCATCTTTGCATGAAATATTCCTTTGGTATCTCTGATTTTCTTGAAGAGATCGCTAGTCTTTCCCATTCTATTTTTTTCCTCTATGTCTTTGCATTGATCACTGAGGAAGGCTTTCTCATCTCTCCTTGCTATTCTTTGCACAGCTGCATGGTGCTGGAGTGACTGTGAGGAGATACCCCATGTCCAAGGGCAGAGAAGCCCTAGGCAGATGGTAGAAGGGGTGAAATCATGTTTAGAATCAAACCCCATCCTGCCAGAGATATTCAAAGGGCTCAAACAAACCTTGTGCACACCAGGACACAAAGACCCCACAGAGACTGAGGCAGAGCTGTGTTTGAGTGGCTCCTGTGGAGATACGGGTCGGCAGTAGACTGCCGCAGGGGCAGAGACTCTGGGTGCAGCAGACTCGGGTATGGCTGGGTGCAATAGACCTGGGTATGGCATAAGCTGTCTTGGAGGAGGTCGCCATTAACCCCACCATAGAGCTACCAGAACTTACACAGGTCTGGGGAAATAGACTCTTGGTGGGTACAAACAGAACTTTGTGCGTACAAGGACCCAGGAGAAAGGAGCAGTGACCCCACAAGAGACTGACCCAGACTTGCCCGTGAGTGTCCAGGAGTCTCTAGCAGAGACGTGGGTTGGCGGTGGCCTGCTGCAGGGTTGAGGGCATGGAGTGTAGCAGTCCATGCATGGGTCCTTCTGAAGGAGGTTGCCATTATCTTCATGACCTCCACCATACTTTGGCCCCAGATAAATAACAGGGAGGGAACACAGCCCCACTCATCAACAGAAAATTGGATTGAAGATTTATTGAGCATGTCCTCACCCATCAGAACAAGATCCAGTTTCCCCCTCAATCAGTCTCTCCCACCAGGAAGCTCCATAAGCCTCTTATCCTTCTCCATCAGAGGGTAGACAGATTGAAAACCACAATCACAGAAAATTAACCAATCTGATCACATGGACCACAGCCTTGTCTAACTCAATGAAACCATGAGCAATGCTGTGTAGGGCCACCCAAGATGGACAGGTCACAGTGGGGAGTTCTGACAAAATGTGGTCCACTGGAGAAAGGAATGGCAAACCAGTTCAGTATTCTTGCCTTGAGAATCCCATGAACAGTATGAAAAGGCAAAAAGACAGGACACTGAAAGATGAACTCCCTAGGTTGGTAGGTGCCCAATATGCTACTGGAGATCAGTGGAGAAATAACTCCAGAAAGAATGATGAGACGGAGCCAAAGCAAAATCAACACCCAGTTGTGGATGTGATTGGTGATAGAGGTGAAGTCTGATGCTGTTAAGAGCAATATTACATAGGAACCTGGAACGTTAGGTCCATGAAGCAAGGCAAATTGGAAGTGGTCAAACAGGAGATGGCAAGAGTGAATGTCAACATTTTAGGAATCAGTGAACTAAAATGGACTGGAATGAATGAATTTAACTCAGATGACCATTATATCTACTACTGTGGGCAAGAATCCCTTAGAAGAAATAGAGTAGCCATCTTAGTCAACAAAAGAATCCTTTTCTACTTCATCCTAAACTCTGTCTCAGAGATTCAATTTGGCACCAGAACACAAAGAAGCTGAGCTTTCTGCATCAGGGGGAGGGGCCCCAGAGTGTCCGAGATGGATTTTGTAGGAAGGATGAAGTCTTAGAGTCATAATTAAGGTGACTTAAGGAAAATAAATTTAGCAAACTAAGATTCATACCCATTATATTTGCTTGATTCCGTAGCTCCCTCTTTCCTACTTCACCCCTCTTAAAAGTAGATTACCATTTGTGAAAGCTATATTATATACATGTGTTTTCCCCATATACCCCTTCTCCTCACACATTCATAGCCTTCCCTACTCTCTACATCCCACACCAAAATGGTGTATTTGTTACAATCGATCAACCTATATTGACTCATCATTATCACCCAAAGTCTGTGGTTTACCTTTTTTAAAAAATATTTTTAAAAATTTATTTATTCATTAGGCTGTGCCAGGTCTTAGTTGCAGCAAGCGGGATCTTCATTGCAGAGTGTGGGATCTAGTTCTCCAACCAGGGATCGAAACAGGGTCCCCTGCATTGGGAGTGCAGAGCCTTAGCCATTGCACCACCAGGAAAGTTCCTGTAGTTTGCTCTTGATGAACATTCTATCGGTTTTGACAAGTGTGTAATGACATGTATCTACCATTGCAGTATCATACAGAAGAAGTTTCACTGCCTTAAATCTTCTCTGTGCTCTGCCTGTTCATCCCTCCCTTCCCCACCTCCCCACAATAATGAATCTTTTTACTACCTTTTCCAGAATGTTATATAGTTGGAATTTTACTATATGTAGCCCTTTCAGATTAACTTATTTCACTTAGTAATATGCATGACTTTTCACAATTTGATAGCTCATTTCTTTTTAGTGCTAAATAAACATCTCGGTTTAAATGTACCAGTGTTTATTTATCCATTTGCTTACTAAAGATCATCTTGGTTGTTTTAAGTTTTGGCAACTATGAACGTAGATGTTATAAACCTCCATGTGCAGGTTTTCGCATGAACATAAACTTTAAATTCCTTTGAGTAAATACCAAGGAGGGGCTATTACTGGATCACATGGTTAGAGTATGTTTAGTTTTTAAAACTAAACCAAAACTAAACTTTTGTAAACTAAACTAAAACTAAACTAAAAACATTTGACAAACTGACTTTCAAAGTGGCTGTACAATTCTGTATTCCCATCAGCAGTAAATGAGAGTTGCTATTGCTACACCTCCTTGCCAGCATTTGGTGTTTATCAGTGTTTTGGATTTTGGACATTCTAATAGGTGTGTCGTGGTATCTTGCTGTTGTTTTAATTTGCAACTTCCTAACGACATATGATGTTGAACATCCTTTCATATGCTTACTTGCCATCTGTATATTTTCTTTGGTGAGGTATCTGTTCAGGTTTTTTATCTATTTTTTTAAACAGGTTGTTTATTTTTTTATTGTTGAACATTGTGTTCTTTGCATATTTTGGATAATAGTCCTTTATCAGATGTGTCTTTGGCAAACATTTTCTGTGGCTCCACTTTTCATTCTCTTAACATTTTCTTTTCCAGCCCTTCACTTTTAGTCTGTATGTGTCTCTTGTTTTGAGGTGGGTCTCTTGTAGACAGCATATATAGGGGTCTTGTTTTTGTATCCATTCAGCCAGTCTTTGTCTTTTGGTTGGGGCATTCAACCCATTTACATTTAAGGTAATTATTGATAGGTGTGGTCCCATTGCCATTTACTTTGTTGTTTTGGGTTCATGTTTATACAGCCTTTCTGTGTTTCCTGTCTAGAGAAGATCCTTTAGCATTTGTTGAAGAGCTGGTTTGGTGGTGCTGAATTCTCTCAGCTTTTGCTTGTCTGTAAAGCTTTTGAATTCTCCTTCATATCTGAATGAGATCCTTGCTGGGTACAGTAATCTAGGTTGTAGGTTATTCTCTCTCATTACTTTCAGTATGTCCTGCCATTCCCTTCTGCCTGGAGGGTTTCTATTGATAGATCAGCTGTTATCCTTATGGGAATCCCTTTGTGTGTTATTTGTTGTTTCTCCCTTGCTGCTTTTAATATTTGTTCTTTGTGTTTGATCTTTGTTAATTTGATTAATATGTGTCTTGGGGTGTTTCGCCTTGGGTTTATTCTGTTTGGGACTCTCTGGGTTTCTTGGACTTGGGTGGCTATTTCCTTCCCCAATTTAGGGAAGTTTTCAGCTATTATCTCCTCGAGTATTTTCTCATGGCCTTTCTTTTTGTCTTCTTCTTCTGGGACTCCTATGATTCGAATGTTGGGGCATTTCACATTGTCCCAGAGGTCCCTGAGGTTGTCCTCATTTCTTTTGATTCTTTTTTCTTTTTTCCTCTCTGCTTCATTTATTTCCACCATTTTATCTTCTACCTCACTTATCCTACCTTCTGTCTCCGTTATTCTACTCTTGGTTCCCTCCAGAGTGTTTTTGATCTCATTCATTGCATTATTCATTTTTAATTGACTCTTTTTTATTTCTTCTAGGTCTTTATTAAACATTTCTTGCATCTTTTCAATCTTTGTCTCCAGGCTATTTATCTGTAACTCCATTTTGTTTTCAAGATTTTGGATCATTTTTATTATCATTATTCTAAATTCTTTTCCAGGTAGATTCCCTATCTCCTCCTCTTTTGTTTGACTTGGTGGGCATTTTTCATGTTCCTTTACCTGTTGGGTATTTCTCTGCCTTTTCATCTTGTTTAGATTGCTGTGTCTGGACTGGGCTTTCTGTATTCTGGAGGTCTGTGGTTCCTTTTTATTGTGGAGGTTTTACCCAGTGGGTGGGGTTAGATGATTGGCTTGTCAAGGTTTCCTGGTTAGGGAAGCTCGTGTTGGTGTTCTGGTGCGTGGAACTTGATTTCTTCTCTCTGGAGAGCAATGGAGTGCTCAGTAATGAGTTTTGAGATGGGTCTATGTGTTAGGTGTCACCTTGGGCAGCCTGTATGTTGACGTTTAGGGCTATGTTCCTGCATTGCTGGAGAATTTGCGGGGTATGTCTTGCTCTAAAACTTATTGGCTCTTGGGTGGTGGTTGGTTTCAGTGTAGGTATGGAGGCTTTTGGACGGTCACTTATTACTTAAAGTTCCATGTAGTCAGGAGTTTTCTGGTGTTCTCCGGTTTTGGGCTTAAGTCTCCTGCCTCTGGATTTTAGTTTTATTCTTCCTGTAGTCTCAGGACTTCTCCAACTATACAGCACTGATAATAAAACTTCTAGGTTAATGGAGAAAAGATTCTCCCCCGTTAGGGACGCCCAGAGAGGTTCACAGAGTTACATGAAGAAGAGGAGAGGGAGGCGGGAGATAGTGATGAGCAGGAGGAGAAAAAGGGGGACTCAAGAGGAGAGGGACAGATCTATGCAGTTGTCTGTTCCCAGAGTGTTCTCTGTAGCCCAGACACCCACAAAGATTCACAGAATTGGATTGGGAGGAGAAGGGGAAAGGAGGAAATAGAGGTGTTCTGAGGTAGAAAACAGAGAGTCAAGATTGGGAGAGAATAATCAACACACTCCTGAATAAAAATGGGAACTGAATATTGGATTCTTAAATGTTCACAATTTATATCATATACTGAAAAACAAAAATTAAAAATCTAGAGTAAAGGTTAGACTCTTAAAAATACTATATTAAAAACAAAAACCAAAACACACACAAAAAATTTTAAAAATATATATGAAGTTCAGTTTAAAAATAGGGGTTCTCTTCTTTTTTTTTTGGTAAGGTTATAGTGTATTGAAAATGAAAATTAAGGAGTAGTAGAGGAGTACTAGAGGACTTTAAAAGAAATAAGAGAAAAAGAAAAATAGAAAATAGAAGAGAAAAAGGAGAAAAAAAAAAAAAGAATTTTCCCTAATTAAAAAAATCGTAAAAATCTATGAAAATGAAAGTTAAGGAGTAATGGGGGAGTAATAGGGAATTTTAAAGGAAAATAAAAGAGAAAAAATAAAAAAGAAAAAAAATTTTTTTTTCTTCCTTAAAAAAAAAATTAATAAAAAATAAATAAATAAATAAAAAATTAAAAAAAATTAAAAAAAAAAAAAGTAAAAATATATCTAGGAATTTCTCTGGAGCTGTTGCGGTCAGTGTGGGTTCAGCTCAGTTTCAGATATCTCCTCGTTCCAGCTTACACTTAGGGATTTTAATCTGTTGCACCGGTCCCTTCTGAAGCGGTTCCCTTTGTTTATTTGGCTTCTATTTGCCGGTTTCTTCAGAGCCTCATTTCCGCCCTGACACAGGCGGGCGGAGGTGGACTCTTATTCAGGTAGCTAGTTCTGTCGCAGTGCGGCGAGGGGCTGGCGCTGCGGGGACGGGCTGGTGCTGTGGGGAGGGGCTGGCGCTGCGGGGAGAGGCTGGCGCTGCTTTCTCTGTCTGCGCTGCTCAGGCTCCTGGCTGCTCCGTATAGAGCGCGCCCCACGCTGCGTGCAGCTCCAACCCTCCGGTGTTCCACAAAAGCGCGGAACAAAAGGCTGCATCCGCTCTTGTGCCTTCCCCGTCAGAGCGGTCCAGGCAGCCAGGGGCTTGACAGGCGCACTTTCCCTGGGGTGCGGCGCGCCCACTCCCTTCCACGGTCCCAATCTCGGTTTCCGCCGGAGCCAGTCGGGTGCGTGCGCCTTCTGCCCTCTGCGTCCCCAGCCCCAGTCCCCGCCCGCGCCGGTCGGGTGCCTGCGCCCTGTGTCTCGCCGCGACCTGCTCCCGCCTCCGGCGGGTCTGGGCCTGTCCGCAGTCTGTGAGCTCTTCTTTGGACTTTCTCGGTCCCTTTGTTCAGCGAACAGCCGGCAGCGAGTTCGGGCTGGTTAATTTTCTCTCTCTCTCTCGCTATCCCACAGTTCAAGTTGGCAACTCACAAAAGCTCCCTGATTGTTCTCAGGGCACTCAGGCCCGGACCCTACCCCAAGCAATGCTGCCGGCTCCTCTCCGTGCGGCCCCCACTTGCTGGTGGCGGATGCGGGTGTCTGGGGTACTTTTCTGCTGAGAGTTGCTTTTAGGCACAGTAATCTGTGGGTTTTATTTATTGCTTCCCTCCCAGTCAGGTTGCCCTCCTAGATGCAGACACTTCCCCCAGGTCCGCCAGTGCGAGGGTTTCCCGGTGTCTGGAAACGTCCTCTAAAGACTCCCTTCCCGGGACGGATCTCCGTCCTTAGCTCTTTTGTCTCACTTTTTATCTTTTATATTTTGTCCTACCTCCTTTCAAAGACAATGGGCTGCTTTTCTGGGCGCCTGATGACCTCAGCTAGCGATCAGAAGTTGTTTTGTGAAGTTTGCTCTGCGTTCAGATATTCTTTTGATGAATTTGTAGGAGAGAAAGTGGTCTCCCCATCCTATTCCTCCGCCATCTTGGCTCCTCCTTGAAGGAACGGAGACCAAAAGAAAGCAGGAGTCGCAATACTCATATCAGATAAAATAGACTTTCAAATAAAGGCTGTGAAAAGAGACAAAGAAGGACACTACATAATGATCAAAGGATTACTCCAAGAAGAAGATATAACAATTATAAATATATATGCACCCAACATAGGAGCACCGCAATATATACGGCAAACGCTAACGAGTATGAAAGAGGAAATTAATAGTAACACAATAATAGTGGGAGACTTTAATACCCCACTCACAACTATGGATAGATCAACTAAACAGAAAACTAACAAGGAAACACAAACCTTAAATGACACAATGGACCAGCTAGACCTAATTGATCTCTATAGGACATTTCACCCCAAACCAATCAACTTCACCTTTTTCTCAAGTGCACACGGAACCTTCTCCAGAATAGATCACATCCTGGGCCATAAATCTGGTCTTGGAAAATTCAAAAAAATTGAAATCATTCCAGTCATCTTTTCTGACCACAGTGCAGTAAGATTAGATCTCAATTACAGGAAAAAAATTGTTAAAAATTCAAACATATGGAGGCTAAATAACACGCTTCTGAATAACCAACAAATCTTAGAAGAAATCAAAAAAGAAATCAAAATATGTATAGAAATGAATGAAAATGAAAACACAACAACCCAAAACCTATGGGACACTGTAAAAGCAGTGCTAAGGGGAAGGTTCATAGCATTACAGGCTTACATCAAGAAACAAGAAAAAAGTCAAACAAATAACCTAACTCTACACCTAAAGCAATTAGAGAAGGAAGAAATGAAGAACCCCAGAGTTAGCAGAAGGAAAGAAATCTTAACAATTAGGGCAGAAATAAATGCAAAAGAAACTAAAGAGACCATAGCAAAAATCAACAAAGCTAAAAGCTGGTTTTTTGAAAAAATAAACAAAATTGACAAACCATTAGCAAGACTCATTAAGAAACAAAGGGAGAAGAACCAAATTAACAAAATTAGAAATGAAAATGGAGAGATCACAACAGACAACACTGAAATACAAAGGATCATAAGAGACTACTATCAGCAGCTCTATGCCAATAAAATGGACAACTTGGATGAAATGGACAAATTCTTAGAAAAGTATAACCTTCCAAAACTGAACCAGGAAGAAATAGAAGATCTTAACAGACCCATCACAAGCAAGGAAATCGAAACTGTAATCAAAAATCTTCCAGCAAACAAAAGCCCAGGACCAGATGGCTTCACAGCTGAATTCTACCAAAAATTTAGAGAAGAGCTAACACCTATCTTACTCAAACTCTTCCAGAAAATTGCAGAGGAAGGTAAACTTCCAAACTCATCCTATGAGGCCACCATCACCCTAATTCCAAAACCAAAGATGCCACAAAAAAAGAAAACTACAGGCCAATATCACTGATGAACATAGATGCAAAAATCCTTAACAAAATTCTAGCAAACAGAATCCAACAACATATTAAAAAAATCATACACCACGACCAAGTAGGCTTTATCCCAGGGATGCAAGGATTCTTTAATATCCGCAAATCAATGTAATACACCACATTAACAAATTGAAAGATAAAAACCATATGATTATCTCAATAGATGCAGAGAAAGCCTTTGACAAAATTCAACACCCATGTATGATTAAAACTCTCCAGAAAGCAGGAATAGAAGGAACATACCTCAACATAATAAAAGCTATATATGACAAACCCACAGCAAGCATTACCCTCAATGGTGAAAAATTGAAAGCATTTCCCCTGAAATCAGGAACAAGACAAGGGTGCCCACTCTCACCACTACTATTCAACATAGTTTTGGAAGTTTTGGCCACAGCAATCAGAGCAGAAAAAGAAGTAAAAGGAATCCAGATAGGAAAAGAAGAAGTGAAACTCTCGCTGTTTGCAGATGACATGATCCTCTACATAGAAAACCCTAAAGACTCTTCCAGAAAATTACTAGAGCTAATCAATGAATATAGTAAAGTTGCAGGATATAAAATTAACACACAGAAATCCCTTGCATTCCTATATACTAACAATGAAAAAACAGAAAGAGAAATTAAGGAAACAATACCATTCACCATTGCAATGAAAAGAATAAGATACTTAGGAGTATATCTACCTAAAGAAACAAAAGACCTATACATAGAAAACTATAAAACACTGATGAAAGAAATCAGAGGACACAAACAGATGGAGAAATATACCATGCTCATGGATTGGAAGAATAAATATTGTCAAAATGGCTATTCTACCTAAAGCAATCTATAGATTCAATGCAATCCCTATCAAGCTACCAACGATATTTTTCACAGAACTAGAACAAATAATTTCATAATTTGTATGGAAATACAAAAAACCTCGAATAGCCAAAGTAATCTTGAGAAAGAAGAATGGAACTGGAGGAATCAACCTGCCTGACTTCAGACTATATTACAAAGCCACAGTCATCAAGACAGTATGGTACTGGCACAAAGACAGAAATATAGATCAATGGAACAGAATAGAAAGCCCAGAGATAAATCCATGAACTTATGGACACCTTATCTTCGACAAAGGAGGCAAGGATATACAATGGAAAAAAGACAACCTCTTTAACAAGTGGTGCTGGGAAAGCTGGTCAACCACTTGTAAAAGCATGAAACTAGAACACTTTCTAACACCATACACAAAAATAAACTCAAAATGGATTAAAGATCTAAATGTAAGACTAGAAACTATAAAACTCCTAGAGGAGAACATAGGCAAAACACTCTCCGACGTAAACCACAGCAAGATCCTCTATGACCCACCTCCCAGAATATTGGAAATAAAAGCAAAAATAAACAAATGGGACCTAATGAAACTTAAAAGCTTTTGCACAACAAAGGAAACTATAAGTAAGGTGAAAAGACAGCCCTCAGATTGGGAGAAAATAATAGCAAATGAAGAAACAGACAAAGGATTAATCTCAAAAATATACAAGCAACTCCTGCAGCTCAATTCCAGAAAAATAAATGACCCAATCAAAAAATGGGCCAAAGAACTAAACAGACATTTCTCCAAAGAAGACATACAGATGGCTAACAAACACATGAAAAGATGCTCAACATCACTCATTATCAGAGAAATGCAAATCAAAACCACAATGAGGTACCATTACATGCCGGTCAGGATGGCTGCTATCCAAAAGTCTACAAGCAATAAATGCTGGAGAGGGTGTGGAGAAAAAGGAACCCTCTTACACTGTTGGTGGGAATGCAAACTAGTACAGCCGCTATGGAAAACAGTGTGGAGATTTCTTAAAAAACTGGAAATAGAACTGCCATATGACCCAGTAATCCCACTTCTGGGCATACACACTGAGGAAACCAGATCTGAAAGAGACACGTGCACCCCAATGTTCATCGCAGCACTGTTTATAATAGCCAGGACATGGAAGCAACCTAGATGCCCATCAGCAGATGAATGGATAAGGAAGCTGTGGTACATATACACCATGGAATATTACTCAGCCATTAAAAAGAATTCATTTGAACCAGTTCTAATGAGATGGATGAAACTGGAGCCCATTATACAGAGTGAAGTAAGCCAGAAAGATAAAGAACATTACAGCATACTAACACATATATATGGAATTTAGAAAGATGGTAATGATAACCCTATATGCAAAACAGAAAAAGAGAGACAGAAGTACAGAACAGACTTTTGAACTCTGTGGGAGAAGGTGAGGTTGGGATGTTTCGAAAGAACAGCATGTATATTATCTATGGTGAAACAGATCACCAGCCCAGGTTGGATGCATGAGACAAGTGCTCGGGCCTGGTGCACTGGGAAGACCCAGAGGAAATGGGTGGAGAGGGAGGTGGGAGGGGGGATCGGGATGGGGAATACGTGTAAATCTATGGCTGATTCATATCAATGTATGACAAAACCCACTGAAAAAATAAATAAATAAATAAAGGAGGAAAAAAAAAAAACCATTTTCTTTCACAGAGTAGAACTTGTAAATGAAATACAGTTTATATTTTCATTTAGTTCAAAATATTTTAAAACTTATATTAAGATTCTTTTTTGGACTTACTTGTTATTTAGAAGCATGTTGTTTAGTCTCCAAATATTTGGAGATTTTCCCAGATATTTTGTTGTTATTGATTTCTAGTTAAATTCCATTGTTATCTGAGCAGATATTATATGATTTCTATACTTTTCACCTTGTTAAGGTGTGTTTTGTGATCCCAAATGTGATCTATCTTGGTGAATATAATACATTTTTTTATTATGTGAAAAGAATAGCATAATGAGTTATATTTTCATCACTCATCTCCAGCTGTTATCCACACATGACCAATCTTATTTCCTTACTGATTTCTCCTGGCCATTGTAAAGCAAATTTTATTTATTTATTTTTAAACATCTATTCATTTGTTTGGCTGCATCTGGTCTTAGTTGCAGCACACAGGATCTTCATCACATCACGTGGGATCTTTCACTGTGGTGCACAAACTTTCTAGTCGTGGCCCATGAGCTCAGTAGTTGCAGCTCTGGGTCTCGGTCACTCTGAGGCATGTGGGATCTTAGTTTCCTACTAGGGATCAAATCTGCATCGCCTGTATTGCAAAGTGGATTCTTAACCACTGGACTACCAGGGAAGTCCTTGTAAAGCAAATTTTAGACAATATTATTTTATCCATAAATACTTCAATATATATCACAGTGTAGTTATCACCACTGAAAATGTGATCCTTCTAAGCTCAACAAAATCAGCCTATGCCCACTGATACTCATTGATTTTCATTGATATCCTACCCTTACCCCCCCCCACCCTGTGCCTTCTCTCTTGACCAAAGCTGGATCAATCTAATTTGACTCTTTTCATTGAGAAGACTCCGGAAGCTGATGATGTGTACATGATCTTAGGTAGCTACTTTGGATGGGTAAAGCAATAATGTTGCAGCTGGCAGTTTGAATCCAGATTCCATCACTTTTATTAATTTTTAAAAATTTATTTATCTTTTGGCTATACCATGCAGCATGTGGGATGTTATTCCTCCTTCCACAGATTGAGCCTTTGCCCCCTGCATTGAACCCTTGAAGTCTTAACCACTGAACTATCAGGAAAGCCCCAGGTGTCACCACTTTTGAGCCACTTGAACTTGAGCAGGGCCTTTAACTTCTAGAGCCATGTCTTAGTTTTCCTCTCTGATTAAATAGAGATTATAAAACTACTTCACCAAATTGCTACGAAGCTTAACCAAGGCAATAGAAATGAAAACCATGCTAGTCATTATTATCCTGATTTATGCAACAACAAAACCATGTTAAGGATGGAGGCTTTCAGTTAGCCTTTTTGTACAAGTCCCTCTTTTGCATAGGAAACCCTGTGATCCTAGAGAAGCCTAGAAACTCCATGAACCCACAAGTCCCCAGGCACCAATTATCAGAACAAGGCTGAGTTTGGGCCCGATAGAGATTGAATCTTGAACATGGGACACTAGGCATCCCAAACTCTCCCTCATGAACTGGATGTTATTTGATCCACTGAGACATAAAGTTGGAACAGCATTCAGTGTATAATGGAAATAGTAATCAGAAGACAGGGCTCCAGCAGGTCTAAAAGCTAAAGAAAATTGCATGAGCAGGTCAGCTGTACTCGCATGGTTCTTGCTCCCACTGTTCTACCATTTCTCTCTCAGCACATATCCACAGCCTCATGGGGAATTATTGCTAATTGACAGTGGAAAGAAAAGGGCAGGCTTAATTTACAGATGGGTGTATATGATATGGCCTCAAGTGAACAGATGCTGTTTACCTCTTCCTTCAGAAACAAGTCTGATAGACAGGAAAGGAGGGAAATCCTCCCAATAGACAGTGTTGGGTTTTTTGTTGTTATTGTTGTTGTTTTATTTTATGTATCTATTTATTTCTGGCTGTGCTGGATCTTTGTTGCTGCACAAGCTTCTCTCTAGCTGCAGTGAGCAGGGGCCACTCTCTAGTTGCGAGTACACGGGCTTCTCATTGTAGTGGCATCTCTTGTTGTGGAGCTTGGGCACTAGGGTGAGCAGTTTCAGTATTTGTGGCATGTGGGCTCAGTAGTTGTGGCTCCTGGGGTCTAGAGCACAGGCTCAATTGTTGTGATGCATGGACTAAGCTACTCGTTGGCATGTGGGCCCTCCCCGGATCAGGGATTGAACCTGAATTGCCTGCATTAGTGGGCAGATTATTTACCACTGAGCTATCAGTGAAGCCCTGAGAGTGTTATAAGTGTACATCTGTCATCCTATTAATGGAAAGATGGCCCAGGGTATACGTATCAATTTACAGTCGATAGTTCATGGGTTGGAAGATAGTCATTGGCTTTTGAAGAACAAAACTATAAGCCTCGGGACAAGGAAGTCTGGGTCTCTGTCTCTCCCTCTCTGCCTTCACCTCTTTCCCCTTTATAACCCTGGTCTTCCCACCGCCCCCAACACTGTCTTCTTCTTTCTGCTCCTCACAGTGCAGCTTCCACAGACTCACTGAGCAAACCAGCCCCAATGCCACAGATACTACTCTACACCCATAAACAGGGTGCCCACCTCTTTCCACGAGGGTGAGTCCCCAGAAGTTGGGTTAGCCTGAAACCTTACCTACATTCCTCTTATGATTCTGGAAAATATGAAGTGTGTTTTCAGAAATGAACTGTTATGTTCTGTTCCAACTCAGAGCAGTTCATAATCCACAAACTATGATCCAAGAGCTTGGAACCAAGCTTTTTTTTTTTTTTTTTACTGTGCCACAAAGCATGTGGGATCTTAATTCCCCAACTAGGGATCAAACACATGCCCCCTGCATTAGAATTATGGAATCTTGGACTGCCAGGGAAGTCCGAACCCAGGCTTGGTTCTTGAATTCCAATCTACCTATTAGCTGTGTGGCCTTGAGCTTCATGCCTCTGAGCCTCCAGCTCACTGATCTGTGAAATGGGAATAATATCTACCTGACAGGATTCCATGGACAGCAAATGAAAGGGAGGAGAAAGCAACACAAAGCCCAGTACTGGAAAAATAAGACTTTAAAAATATACTAATTTTTATTCCATTTATTGAATATAATGCTAGATATATTCCCTAAAAAACTTTACTCTGGCAATTTAGCCTTTGACTGTTTCTGTATGTCCAGAAAACAGCATTTATGTGTGTGTTTGTGTATGCCTGTGTACACATGCAAATATGCTCTAGTTCTGCTAAAAGGGAGAAGGTCAAAATCAGTCTGCTGTGTATGTGAGTATGTTTGTGTGTATTTGCATGCTTATCTTGGCGATCCCAAGAAAATGAATCCGTTAAACCTGACTCAGATCATCGTCTGTTAGTTTTTAAAGTGGGTCATCATTAAGACCTTACTCTATGCTTGCTCTAGATTCCATGAAGCACAAATCAATATGAGATAATGCTTTCTGCCTACAAGGATTTACTAGTCAAGACTCTTCAAACTAGCTTCAGGATGCAGAAATATACTGGCTCAAGTAAAAAGACTACAGAAAGAGTAGAAAACTATCTGTTTTCTGATTCAGCTGGATCCAGGGCTTAAACTGTCAGGACTTTCTTCTTGTGTTTGAATCTCTTTTCCTTTCTTCATTCTAACCTTTGCTCTTAGACTGGCTCCTCCATGGGGTAGGATATATGGCCATAGGGCAGCCTCAATCTTGCATCTTCAGAACATACAGCCAGAGAGAAAACAAGGCTCTTTCCCACAAGTTCTAATGAGAGAAGTCCTACAGAAAGGCTCTGATTGTCCAGGCTTAAGTTATGTATTCATTGCTGGCCCAATCACTATGCCTTAGGAATCAATAATGGGTTTTTGTTGTTGTTGTTTTGTTGTTTATTTTGGCCATACCGCACAGCATGTGGGATCTTAGTTCCCTGATCAGAGACAGAACCCTCTGGTATAAGCATGAAGTGCCAACCATTGGACCACCAGGGAAGTCCCAGGAATCGATGTTTTTTGGTTTATTTTTTAATTTTTAAAATCTTAATTAATTAATTTGTTTTTATTTGGCTGTGTTGGATTTCGTTGTAGCACACAGGCATTCCCACAGCACACAGGCATTCGCTCCATCATAGGGCATCTTGCATTGTGGCGTATGGATCCTCTAGTTGTGGTGCTCTGGCTCAGTAGTTGCTGTGTACAGGCTTAGTTGCTCAGCAGCATGTGGGATCTTAGGTCCTTAACTAGGGGTCAAACCCTCGTCCCCTAAATTGCAAGACATTCTTAACCACTGAACTCACCAGGGAGATTCCAGGGATCACTAGCATTTGGCTTACACTACCCACTCTGATACTGTAATTTATAAGAAATATGTATTTGGTCATTCAGATAACCAAAATACATTTCTCATATATATTAGGTCTTTATCCACAGTTCCTGGTTCACAGCTTCCCCAAATCTTGGAATTTCCTAAGTGATAAAGCTGTCTTTTTTTTTTTAATAAGAGAGATGATTTTTAGAAGCAGCTATGGATGGGGGTTGAATGCAAGAGGAACCAGTCATGTGATTAGAGGGTAGAACTTTCAGTCCTTCCCTATTCTCGGACTTCAGGGAGGGAAGAGGGGCTGAAAGTTGAATCACTTCTCATTTGCCAACAATTTAATCAATCATAACTATGGAATGAAGCCTCCATAAAACCCCAAAGGATAACTTTTTGGCCCTTTTTGGAGAGCTTCCACATTGGAGAACAAGAACAGTTACAAGTGCCACCATGCCAGGTTTCAGGCTCCATGAGGAGAGAAGCTCCTTTGTTTGGGATGTCACTCTGAGTATTTCTTCATCTGGCAGTTGACTTGCGATCTTTGATATCCTTTTATTGGGGCTTCCCAAGTGGCGGTAATTGTAAAGAACCCACCTGTTAATGCAGGAGACATAAGAGACACAGGTTCCAAAGATCTCGTGGAGGAAGGTATGGCAACCCACTCCAGTATTCTTGCCCAGAGAATCCCATGAACAGAGGAACCTGGCAGGCTGCAGTTCCATGGGGTTGCAAAGTGTTGCACATGAGTGAGCATGCAGAATAATCCTTGTATAATAACTTGGTAATCTAGTGAGTAAATGGGTTTTCCTGAGTTCTATGAGCCATTCTAGCAAATTAACTGAACCCCAAGAGGAGATCATGGGAACCTCTGATTTATAGCCAATCAGTGAGAAGTACAGGTAGCAACCTGGGCTTGTGATTGGTCTGAAGTGGAGGGTGGTCTTGTGGGACAGAGCCCTGTACCTGTGGAATCTGATTCTATCTCTAGGTAGATAGTGTCAGAACTGAGCTGAAATCTCTGACATCTTGCTGGCATCCAAGAATTACTTATTGGTATGGGGAAGTTCATGTGTGCACACATGAACACATACATGTGTGAGCACGTACACATAGGCACACAAAGACACTCACAGACACACACACACTGGAATTGGGTCCAGGAATCCTTAGGATCTATCCTCACTGGTAGCTGGAAGTGCAATGTATCAAGAATGACAGACTTGTGTGTCTGGAGGGCAGGGGCAATTTCCCAGAAGGAAGTTACAGTTATGGGCAGATAATATAAATAATAATCTGTCACATAGATGCATGTTAAATGTTGCTATGGAGGAAATACATGTCAGTGACATAATTAGTGAAAAAGGTCAATATTCTTAAATTCTATTTTGATAGTGTCAGTAATTGTCTTCTACACAATTAGAACAAGGTGTTTGTCTTTTGATAATAGAAACTGACAATGTACTTAAAAGTTTTAGAAAGGGCTTCCCTGGTGGCTGGTGTTAAAGAATCTGCCAGCCAATGCAGGAGACACAGGTTCAATCCCTGGTCCAGGAAGATCCCACATGCCATGGAGCAACTAAGCCTGTGTGCCACAACTACTGAAACCCACACACCCTAGGGCCCATGCTCCACAAGAGAAGCCACTGCAATGAGAAGTTTGTGAACTGCAGCTGGAGAGTAGCCCCTACTCTCTGCAACTTGAGAAAAGTCCGAGAAGCAATGAAGACCCAGCACAGCCAAAAATAAATATATAAAACTAATTTTAAAACACTTAAAATTTTTAGAAAAAAATTTATCGTTATTTTTAGCAAATTACCATAGCTTCCCAATTCAATGCATGTCCGTGAGATAAACGTCTCTCATTTAATCTTTATAGTAACCTTTTATAAAAGGCTTTAGTATGTCATGATTTGGGGTAAACTGAATTATGTTACCTTTCCAGTCTACCCCGTAGTGCAAAGGGATTCTTTCTGTGACCCTAAATGCCTATCAATCCTGATATTAACATTTTCTGACATCAATATCATAATGTGAATCTACTAGATATAAGCAGATACAATAGTCTTTGAATTAATTAATGATGCTTTCAGAGAGAAGTTTGGGATCCTGGGATCTATTCCAACTTTTGTGATGTCTTGGAATAGAACCAGAAGTACCCAAGACCACAGAGAATGTGAGGGGCTCAGACCTGGGTATGAACTTGATTCGCTGACGTGGTGTATGATGGGAAAGGTGGGTTAAGAGTCAAGAATTGTGGAGGCAAGACCAATAGTCCTTGGCAAGTGCTTGGAAAAAGGGGACAAAGTAGAGTGAGGAGCCTGGAATGATACTGAAGTAGGGTGGAGGTACTGGTCCCAGAACTAGGAGACGGGGGAGGGGGGGGGGCAAAGTCTGTTGAAGGAGAGTCCCATTTTATTTATTTATTTTGACTGAGCAGCTTGCAGAATTTAATCTTGGTTTATTGAGTAATGATCAAACCAGTGTCACCTGCAGCTGAAGCACAGAGTCCTAACCACAGGACCCCCAGGGAAATACCAAGAGTCCCATTTTAGACAGTGAGAATGAGCTGCCAGTATCTGGTAGTACCACGAGACTGAAACTCAAGAAAGAAGATGGATTTTGGCAGGCTTCCCTGGTGGCTCAGGTAGTAAAGAATCTGCCTGCAAGGCAGGAAACCCGAGTTTGATCCCTGGGTCGGGAAGACTCCTTGGGGAAGAAAAAGCAACTCACTCCAGTATTCTTGCCCGAGAAGTCCCGAGGACAGAGGAACCAGGCGGGCTACCGTCCATGGTGTCACAAAGAGTTAGACAGGATTGAATAACTAACACACACAGTGTGAAGGTAACAGCTGAACTCTGACAGTACGTGAGTTTGTCAAGCGAGGAAATGTAGAGAGAAAAGACAAAAAGCAAAACTTCTGGGGAACACTCCATTCATGTGTGGAGCAAGTGATCTCAGCCAGAGAGGGAAGCAGAGGAGGCGGCATTAGAGAAGAAATGGAAGGAAGGAGTCAGGACACAGGTTTTAGAGAAGATCTGTGCCTAGGAGAGTGACCAGGGTGTCAATTTTTGAGTAGGGCCTAAGGAGGAGTTCCTGAGGGCACACAGAAAAATCTCTGTTAGGTTGGGGTGTCCCCACTTTGGAGAGATTCCCCAGAAGCAGACCCAGAGAGGAGAATTCCTGTGCAAGAGACTTCCCAAGAAAGAAGTCATCACAGAGCGGGACCAGCAGGACAGGGAAAAGAAGGGGAAGCAAGAGTGTAGTAGCTTCCACCATGTCTCAGGGAGGGGCATTGCAGCCTGATTCTGCCTTGGACGCTTTGGGGGTGATCCTGCAGTGGATTTGCTGGGGAGTCTGTTGTGCTCAGGTCAGAGATGGGCTGAGGACTGTAGCGGGCAGGCGACAGATGCCCAGGAACTTCTGGTCTCCCTAGTGTCCCAGGACCAGCCCACCCTCCTACTCCTAGGCGCACATACTCAGGGAGGGTTGACTGCCATTTGTGATGATTCTAGGCTAGTTTGCAGGATGTCCCTCAATGTATTTGTTTGGCTGTTTTCTCATGATCACATTTAAGCTCAATGTATTTTTAAAATATTTATTTATTTAGCTGTGTTGGGTCTTAGTTGTGGCATGTGGGATTTTCCTTATGGTACACTGACTCCCTTGTCTTGCTCGTGGGCTCAGAAGTTCTGGCACACAGGTTTAGCTGCCCCGCTGCATGTGAGGTCTTAGTTCCCCCACCAGGGATTGAACCTGTGTCCCCTGTATTGTAAGGCAGACTCTCAACCACTGGACCACCAGGGAAGTCGCGGGTTCAATATTTTTAGGAGGAATGTTTCACAGATGATGTCATGTTGCTCTTAGGACAGCATATAAAGAGTTATGACAAAATCCTACAGACTTGGTGGATTACATTAATAATAGCATTAGTTATTAATATTTCTCATAGTTCTGGAGGCTGGGACGTCAAAGGTCAAGCTGTGGACACACTTGGTGTCTGGTGAGAGCTCTCTTACTAGTTCATCAATGTCTGTCTTCTCCCTACAAACTCACATGGCAAAATGGAGCAGGGAGCTCTCCAGAGCCTCTTGTTGTTTAGTTGTTAGGTCATGTCTGACTGTTTTGTGACCCCATGGATTCTAGCCTGCCAGGCTCCTCTGTCTGTGGGATTTCCCAGACAAAAATACTGGAGTGGGTTGCTATGCCCTTCTCCAGGGAATCTTCCCAACCCAGGGATCGAACTTGCATCTCCTGTATCTCCTGCATTGCAGGTGGATTCTTTACCATTGAGCCACCAAAGAAGCCTGGAGCCTTTTCTTAAAAGTGCACTAATCCTATTCATGAGAAGCATGAAGTGAAAGTTGCTCAGTCGTGTTTGACTCTTTGTGACCTCATGGACTATGCAGTCCATGGAATTCTCCAGGCCAGAATACTGGAGTGGGTAGCCTTTCCCTTCCCCAGGGGATCTTCTCAACCCAGGGATTGAACCCAGGTCTCCCGCATTGCAGGTGGATTCTTTATCAGCTGAGTCACAAGGGAAGCCCAAGAATACTGGAGTGGGTAGCCTATTCCTTCTCCAGCAGATCTTCCCAACCCAGGAATTGAACCAGGGTCTCCAGCATTGCAGGCAGATTCTTTACCAATTGAGCTATCAGGGAAGCCCCTATTCATGAGGACTCCACCCAAATTACCCTAATTACCTCCCAAAGGCCCCACTTCCAAGCACCATCACATTGGGATTAGGCTTCAATGGAGGGATGCACATTCAGTTTATAGCACACATTATGGCAATGAGCCCCATTGTTAGTGCCATTAAGTTGAATCATTCAGGCAACTGTGGAAACATACTGTGCAACTTGCCTTAAGACCAGACACGAGGATGAGGGTCCATAGACTCAAGGCCTGGAGAGACTTTGCTAACAACCAGGTGGCTGATAGGCCTGTTTGAGATCCCCTAACTTAGAACAGCATTTCCCTTCTGAGGCTTTAAAGGCTGGGTTGGTTTGAGACTCCTTTTTCAGAGTCCTGCAGCCACTGTAACTGCAGCCCAGAGCCTGGGGTGGTGGGAATAGGAGGCAATGACAGCCCACTGTAGTTTGCTACTGAAAAAGCTTGGGACGTACCTTGTGGTCCAGAGGTTAAGACTGCACTCCTACTGCAAGGGTCTTGGGTTTGATCCCTGGTCAGGGAACTAAGATCCCACATGCAGCTTGGCCAAAACAAACAAACAAAAGATGTTAGACTGGACAGGGGCAGCCAACATGGGTGAGAGGGGCTGAGCCTGGCTCTTCCTTCCCCACTTCTAAGGGTCAGATTATCCTGGCACAGAATTTTCTGGACTCTGGAACAACTGCGATTTGGAATCACTATCTAAGAAAACTCTGCTGTGAGCTAGGTCCAGGCTCACAATGGGGTATGGAGGTAAATGCTGTGTGTCGAGTGCCAAGGCCACATCCCAGGCCCTCTGGCCAGGTGAGAACACGATCCCCATCCACCCCACCCCACCTGTCCCTGGAGTCCAAGGAGTTTCTTTGGAAGGCAGTAACAAACAGAGAAGAAAACATCACCTTGGGGAAGCATTCCTGACTGAGGAAGCAGTGCCATCTTGACTTGCCAGTGAGCGGAGACAGGGAGAGCAGGTGGGATATTTTGCTCTCTTCTGGGCTCCCCTGGTGGCTCAGAAGATAAAGAATCTGCCTGCCGTGTGGGAGACCCAGGTTCGATCCCTGGGTTAGGAAGATCCCCTGGAGAAGGAAATGGCAACCCACTCCAGCATTCTTGCCTGCAGAATCCCATGGACCAAGGAGCCTGGTAGGTTATAGTCCATGGGGTCACCAAGAGTCAGACATGACTAAGTGACTAACACTTTCATTTACTCCCCATCCAAGGGCATCCCACAACCAAAGATTTACTAATTGGGCCAATATGAAAAGAAAGATCTTGGAAAAAGGACTTCTGGAGCTCTGTGGATGCACTCTCTAGTGAAACTGGTAAAAATTTTTTAAAAAATCATTTAAAGTCTCTAGAAATGGCCCCAAAGACATACAGCAAATGAACACATATTTTAAATTTTTATTTCTTTATTTTTGACTGCACTGGGTCTTCATTGCTGCAAGCAGGCTTTCTCTAGTTGCAGTGAGCAGAGGCTACTCTTTAGTTGCAGTGGATGTGCTTCTCATTGCAGTGGCTTCTCTAGGGTGTGTAGGCTTCACTATTTGCGGCTCTTGGGCTCTAGAGCACAGGCTCAGTAGTTGCGACACAAGAATTTAGTAACCCCAAGGCCTGTGGGATCTTCCAGGACCAGGGATAGAACCGATGTCCCCTGCATTGCATTGGCAGGCAGATTCTTAACCACTGGACCACTAGGGAAGTCCTTGAGCAAATATTTATTCATGAAAATATTAAAATTCAATATTTTTTAAAAATCAATATGAATAATTCCAAGGTATTTGAACCCAGATGTGCTCCCTGCCTTCAGCTTTCCAACTTGGCAGGATGGAGACTCTACTCCAGACTGCTTCAGCCAAGAACTCAGGGCTCCCACCTCTTCCTTAGCTCCCAGTTGGAGAACTGTCTTCCTGAAAGGGGCAGTGTGTGGTCAGGCCACTCAAAGTGTCTGTTCTCCTGCTCTCTGTACATTCCTGCTTGACCAGTGTTTACTTCACATATATCCTACTCACAGGACTGAACTTACACATACTTACCCCAGGCACCAGATAATGATTATTCTTATCAAAGAAGCGTTGAGGGGTGTGTTCCTCTGCTGGTTTCCCTGGTAACACATGAACCAACCTGATGGCCATTTCCCTGATAACTGGCAATCTCCACTTCCGCCTGGGAGCAAAGACTGCTGCCATGTCCTGCCTGCTGTCCACCGTACACAGTGGTGTGTCATTCCAGGACCTTGCTTCAGATGTGTAAACTTCTCCATCCATTTAACCATTGATGTCTCTGTCACTGATCTGAGCTCTTTAGGTTTGAAGCTGGCAAGGACAGGCCTTGCAGGCCTGCATGGTGCAGCACAACAGGCAGGACATCAGCATTTCTCATCTGGCCCCCACTTACCTGTGCCAGGTAAGTGGCTGGCTGGTGGAGGCTGCCATTTTTCACCCAGCTGCCACTCATAAGGAGGACGCTCTACCTTGAGCATGGTGCCACTGAGAATACTGGGACCCCAGCTGCCCTTGTCCCAGCTCATAAGGCAGTGATTTCACACCAAGAGAAAGAAGACAAGATCTGAGACTACTGCCCTGATTTCCCACCCACCCTCACCCCACCCATCTACCACATGTCAGACTCCTAAATGGGAGTATCACCCAGAGAGAAGAGGGTCTCTTCTGTCTTTACTCCCAGATCCAGAACTGTGACTCAGAGATTTTTGCCTGAGAAGAGAAATAAGCCATAAAACAAATAGTTCCTAATCTCTTCTCAAGGAACCGATTTTATTAGGAACAGAGCACAGAGAACTTGAGGCCTAAGAGCACCATCAGAAACAGTGGAGGTTGTGGTGAAAGGCAGTTAGGAAGATTAGTGGCCTCACTAGGCATATAGGTTAAATTGGAGGCCAGCTGGTTTTTCCAAAAGTCTGACGGAGAGAAACAGCTGAAAGGAGCTTCTTCTTGTTTTGTCACTAAGTCATGTCCTACTCTTTGCAACCCCATGGACTGCAGCACACCAGGCTTCCCTGTCCTTCGCCATCTCCCATAGTTTGCTCAAACTTATGTCCATTGAGTCTGTGATGCCATCCAACCAGCCTGAGATCAAATCTTAAAAACTGACTTTGCTAACTATCCCTTCTTAGAAGCCAATTTTATTGGTTTCGTCTAAGAAGCAGTTTATGCCCTCAGGACATTGTTGAAAACAATGGAGAAATCAGATGATAGTGGAGCTTAACTGCTGAGTGTGGTCAGGAAAAGAGATAGTCAAAAAGAGCCCTACCAAAACTACCTTCATCCCTGGGGGACTGCAAGAACACCCCAAGGCTGCATCCCCAAGGAACAGCATCAGAAGCTAAACAGTGGGGATGGGTGGGATGTTCTTGTTTAGTTGCTCAGACTCTTTGAGACCCCAGGCACTGTAACCCACCAGGCTCTTCTGTCCATAGGATTTCCCAGGCAAGAATCCTAGAGTGGGTTGCCATTTCCTTCTCTGGGATCAAACCTGAGTCTCCTGCATTGCAGAGAGATTCTTTACCACTGAGCCACCTGGGAAGCCCATGGGCAGGATGCTGCTAAGTCGCTTCAGTTGTGTCCGACTCTGTGCGACCCCATAGACGGCAGCCCACCAGGCTCCCCCGTCCCTGGGATTCTCCAGGCAAGAACACTGGAGTGGGTTGCCATTTCCTTCTCCAATGCATGAAAGTGAAAAGTGAAAGTGATGTCGCTCAGTTGTGTCCAACTCTTCGCGACCCCATGGACCGCAGCCTACCAGGCTCCTCCGTCCATGAGATTTTCCAGGCAAGAGTACTGAAGTGAGTTGCCATTGCCTTCTTAGATGGGCAGGATACACTATATCAAATAATCCAGCTAGTCACTAAACACAAAGTTGCAAATAAATAACAATCCTTAGAGTGGGGAGGTTGCTACAATATCCAGTTTCTTAAAAACATTCTCAGGTGTTGCAAATGACAAAGAATCTGCTTGCCAATGCAAGAGACACAAGAGACACAAGTTTGATTTCTCTGTTGGGAAGATCTCCTGGAGGAGGAAATGGCAACCCACTTCAGGATTCTTGCCTGGAAAATTCAATGGGCAGAGGAGCCTCACGGGCTACAGTCCATGGGGTCGCAAAGAGTCAGACATGACTGAGCTTGCAGCAAAACAACAATAACAACAACAACAACAACAACAAAAGGAAAGTATGACTCATACTCTGGGAAAAAAAGCAGGCAAGAGAAACTACCTGTGAATGAATGTCACATTTTACAAAGATTTCAAAGTAGCTATTATAAGTATGTTCAATAAACTAAAATAAAGTATGATTAAAGAAGTAAGGGAAAATGTTATTACAGTGTCGCATCAAATTGACAGAATCCATAAAGAGATGCAAATTGTGAAAAGAAGCAAATGGAAATTCTGGAGTTTTAAAGTACAATAAACAAAGTAAATGACAGCTTAGTTAGAGGGACTCAACAGAAGATTTGAACTAACAGAAGAAAGAATTAAAGAACTTAAAGCTGTATCAAGTAAAAAAAAAAAACTATATCAATAGAGATAATGCAGTCAGAAGAACAGCAAGGAAAAAAAGGATGAGGAAAATGAACAGAGCCTTTGAGAAATATGGGGCATTATTAAGTACCAATGTACATGTAATGGAAGTAACAGAAGTAGAGGAGAGAAAGGAATAGAAAACATATTTGAGGAAATAATGGCTAAAAATACTCTCATATTTATTGAAAAACAATAATTTACACATCCAGGAAGCTAAATGAATCCCAAGTACGATAAACATAAAAGGCTCTACAAGCACATCATAATAAAAATGCTGAAAGCCAAAGACAAGGCAAAAATCTTGAAAGCAGCAAGAGAAAAATGATGCATCACCTAAAAGGGAACTAAATAAATAGCTTACTTCTCAGCAGAAACAACAGGGACTAGAAGGCAGGGGGGCATACAAAGATCACATATACAAAGATCAAAAAATAAGCTGTCAGCTAAGGACCCTGTATCCAGCAAAGCCATCTTTTTATTCCCAGATAAACAAAACATTTAGAGAATTTGTCACTAGTAGACCTGCTTTACTAAATACTAAAGGAAGTTCTTCAGGCAAGTGACCATAGAATTTGAATCCATAAGGTGGGCGTTAAGAGTGGAAGGAAAGAATACCAGTGAAGGTAAGTGATTTATAAAGATGATATAAATGCATGTAGTTTCTTCTTTTCAACTGATTTAAAAAACAATACATATATATATAAATAATATGAATATAATGTATTGTTTGGTCTATAGCATAGAATTACATTTGCCAGTAAAAGCACAAAGGAGGTAGGTGGGAGCAAAACTGCACTGAGCTAAGGAAATGACTCAGATGGTAACTGGAATCCATAAGAACAAATAAAAAGAACCAGAAATGACAAGCAAAAGATTAATATAATGGAAAGTATTAATATATACTTGTTCTTTCTTCTCTGTATAAAACATCAAAGTATATAAAGTAAACATTATAACAGTGTATTATAACAATTATAGATGCAATATGTATAACAATACCACAAAAAGGGGGAAAAGGGAAGAGCTATATAGGAGTAATTATTCTACATCTGATTGGAATTAAGTTAATATAAATTTGAAGCTGTCTCTAATAAGTTAAGATGTATATGATAAGCCAAATTAGGAAACACCTAGAAAACTGTAGTGAAAAATCATTATAGTAATCAAAATGCCACATTAGTAAATATTTGCTTAATACAAAAGAAAGCAGGAAATGAGGGATAGAGGAACAGAAAACAGGAAAGTAAATGGTAAATGTAAATCCAACTATATCAGTAAAAATATTAAATGTGAATGGATGAAACAATCCATTGGAAAGACAGAGATTATCAGACTTGAATTAAAAAAGCCAAATAAGATCTTAACTATATGTTCTCTAGAAAAAAAAATGGGTTAAATTCAAAGATACAATAGATTGAAAGTAGAAGAATGAAAAAATAGCATGCAAGCAACAACCATAAGAAAGCTAGAGTAGCTACACTACTACTAGACAAATGGATTTTAAGTTAAAAAAAAAATGTTACTAGAGATTTAAAAAGTCACTTAATAATGCTGAAAGAGTTCATCAGGAAGACAAAACAGTTGTAAACATATAGGCACCAAAATATAAGAGGCAAAAACTGACCAAACTGAAGGGAGAAACGGACAATTAAACAATAGAGCTGGAGACTTCAATACTTCCTTACAATTATGCATAGAACAATTAAACAGAAAATCGAGAAGAAAAAGAAAACAGAAGACCTGAAGAACACTGAAAACCTAAGAGGCATTAATGTAACACTCCACCCAACAACACAAGAATATACATATTTCTCAAGAGCAGATGAAACATTCTCCAGCACAGACATTATACTAGGCCATAAAATAAATTAAAAATGATAGAAATAATATAAACACAAATTATATTCTCCCACCACAGTGGAATGACATTAGAAATCAAAAACAGAAATTTGGGAAACTCATAAATATGTTGAAATTAAAGAACATATTCCTAAATAACCAATGGGTCAAAGAAGTCAAGAGGGAAATTAGATGATACTTTGAGAAGAATAAAAATGAAGATGCAACATTTCAGGATTTATAAAATACAGCCAAAGTAGTACTTGGAGGAAAATTTATAGTTGTAAATATCTATATAAAGAAAGAAAAAAGACCTCAAATCATAACCTCATCTTCCATCTTAACACACTGGAGAGACTTCCCTGGCAGTCTAATAGTTAGGATGTAGTGCTTTCACTGCTGTGGGCCTGGGTTTGAACCCTGGTCAGGGAATTAAGATCCCACAAGCTGTGGAGTGCAGCAAAAAAAAAAAAAAAGCACATTGGAAAAGGAAGATCAAACTAAACCTAAAGAAAGCAGAAGGAAGGCAATATTGAAGATCAGAGCAGAATTTAATGAAATAGAAAATAAACAACATAGAAAATTAAGTTAAAAGTTGTTTCTCTGAAAGTTCAACAAAGTTGACAAATATTTAGTAAATCTTAGATTTACAGAGAAAAAAAAGAGAAAAGACTTAAGTTGCTAGAAACAAAAGTTAAAGAGGGGACATTGTTACTTACCATACAGAAATAAAAAGGATTATAAAAGAATATTATGAATAATTGAGGGTTTCCCTGGTGACTCCTGCCTGCAATGCAGGAGACCTGGATTCAATTCCTGAGTCAGAAAGATCCCCTGGAGAAGGAAATGGCAACCCACTCCAGTATTATTGCCTGGAGAATCCATGGACAGAGGAGCCTGGTGGGCTAGTCCATGGGGTCACAAAGAGTTGAACACGACTGAGTGACTATCATGAAAAATTGTATGCCAATAAAATAGATGACTTAGATAAAATGGACAAATTCCTAGAAAGATAAAAACTACCAAAACTGACTTAAGAAAACATCCTGAATAGGCCTATAACAAGTGAAGAGATTGAATTCATAACAAAAAAACTGCACACAAAGAAAAGTCATCTCTGCTGATTCATCTCTGCTGAATTCTAACAAGCATTTTAAAAAGAAGTGGTACCAGTTTCTCACAAGCTCTTCTAATAAACAGAAGGCAAGATTACACTTCCCAAATCATTCTATGAAGCCAGTAATAACCAGACACCAAAACCAGACGAAGACATCACAAGAAAAAAAAAAAACAAAACTATAGACCAATATCTCTAATGAACATGGACACAACAGAATATTACCAAACAGAACCATCAACACATAAAAAGAATTATACACCATGACCATGTGGGATTTATTCCAGGAATGAAATTGATTTAACATCTAAAATCAATTATGTAATATACCATATTAATAGAAAAAAACAAAAACCATGTGATTATCTCAATATACACAGAAAAAATTATTTGACAAAAATGCAACAGCCTTTAGTGGTAAAATGCTAAATAAACTAGGAATGAAAGTGAAAGTGTTAGTCACTCAGTCATGTCCACTCTTTGCAACCCCAAGGACTGTAGCCCACCAGGCTCCTCTATCCATGGAATTCTCCAGGCTCTTAAGAATACTGGAGTGGGTTGCCATTTCATTCTCCAGGGGATCTTCCCAACCCATGGATCAAACCCAGATCTTCTGCATCGCAGGGAGATTCTTTACCATCTGAGCCACTAGGGAAGAAGAAAGTCAATTTTATAAAGGGTATCTACCAAAAAAACCCACTGATAACATCGTACTTAATAGTGAAAGACCAAACACTTTCCCCCTATGACAAGGAGTAAGATAAGGATGCCCACTTTCACCATTTCTGGTGAACATTTTATTGAAGCTTCTAATCAGGGCAATTAGGCAAGAAAAAGAAATAAAAGTCATCCAGATTGTAAAGGAAGAAGCAAAGTCATCTCTATGTACAGATGATACATAGAAAATTGTATGTAGAAAAAAATGTATGTAGAAAATTCTAAGGAATCCACTTAAGAAACTATTAGCACTAAAACAAACTAAGCATGGTTGCAGGACATAAGATCAATATTAAAAAATCAATTATATTTCTATATTCTTACAATGAACAATTTAAAAATGAAATTAAGAAAATAATTCCACTTAAAAAAGAATAAACCAGGTGTAAGTTTAGCAAAAGAAGTGTAAAATTTTGGAGGAATGGATATCCTGTCTTTTTTTCAGTCTTGAAAAGATGCCTCTGTCTTTAGAAGGCATGGAATAGGTGAGCAGAGACTTGGCTCAGATGACTAACGACTGGACAGGATCCAAGCATACTTGTTTCTTAGACCAGAGTAAGGCTCTCAAACCACTATATAACTTTGTGGATGTGGGAGCTTGGCCAGGACTCAAGTTAGATTCTTCTGCTAGGCTGGATATAGAATTTAAGGTGAGTTATAGAAAGTACAGAAGCTCTGGGACTTACCTGGTAGTCCAGGTAAAATAACAGATCCTGGCTTCCACTGCAGAGAGCTAAATTCAATCCCTAGTTGGAGAACAAAGATCCCACATACCCTGGGGCATGACACCTCCCCTCCCCCAAAAGCAAAGAAGCTTCAATTTCTTACAGACCTGAGATTCACACCTACTTGCTTGCAGAAAGCATTTTTTCCAGGAGCATAAGGACCAAGCGGCTTCCCAGGTGGCTCAGTGGTAAAGAATCTGCCTACCAATGCAGGAGACATGGGTTTGATCCCTGGGTCAGGAAGATCCCCTGGAATAAGAAATGGCAACCTACTCCAGTATTTTTCCCATGGACAGATGAACCTGGCAGACTACAGTCTATTCGGTCACAAAAGAGTCAGATAGAACTTAGCGATTAAACAACAAAGACCAAGAACAGTGAACATCAGCACAAAACAATCCCAGGTGAAATCTCACCATTTGACTACATGTGTAGTTCTGGCATTTTTTCAGTGGCTGCATTCTGACAAGCTGCTCCCAAGCCCAGTGATGGTGTCTGATAAATCCATGCCCTCCACTGATGCACAGCAAACTCTCCATGGTCAAGAAGGCATTCTTTTCAGGAGGGGTCATTTGTTTCCCTTATTGTTATTTTTTTAATCTTTTGAATAGTGCAGGCACATGTGAAATCTATTAAGAGAAGCCTGAGGGACAGCTGTAGCCAGAGCTGAAATCTTGCCAGCTTGTGATGAGAGTTTTTGTGGAAGCTTTCAACCTCCCAACAACTTCTTGATAACTATTATGAAAACCATCAGGAAAATGTAGAAGTTAAGAAAAGAAGAAACAGATGAAACTATTAGGATAAAGTTATCTTTTTTTAAGGAGATAGAGAAATAAAATGAAAAGAAAAGGGAAAGAATTGTGATTTAAATTCATGAAATAAATTCAAAACAAAGGCAGAAATTTAATAATTGATCTGGTAAAAACAATGGTACAGTTTAAATACAAAATTATTTTTAAAGGAATTTAAAATAATGTAAAATATGAAAATAAATACCAATAAAAAAGTACCAAGTAATCTTTTAATAAATCCTAAAGCTAAAATATAGTGTTCAGGTACAAAGGAGAAATGAGCTTGAGAATAAAAATTTTAAAATAAATCAAAACAAGGAATTTAAAATGTAAAGAACTAAAAAAAAAAAGAAAAACAGATTGAAACAAGTAAAACCAGAAGATCAAAAACATTGAAGATAATATAGTGACTGTTAAAGTATAGTAGTGAAATTGAAAGTGTCAGTCACTCAGTCATGTCAGACTCCTTGCGAACCCATGGACTATAGCCCACGAGGCTCCTCTGTCCATGGAATTCTCCAGGTAAGAATGCTGGAGTAGGTAGCCATTTGCTTCTCCAGGGGATCTTCCCAACCCAAGAATCGAACCCAGGTCTGCATTGCAGGCAGATTCTTTACTGTCTGAGCCACCAGAAAGTTTGAAGACAAAAGAAGGGGGCGGCAGAGGATGAGATGGTTAGATAGCATCACTGACTCAATGAACATGAACTTGATCCAATTCTGGGAGATAGTGTGCAGGGAAGTCTGTCATGCAGCAGTCCATGTGGTCACAAGGAGCTGGACACGACTTAGTGACTGAACGACAACAAAATATTATGACAAAGTATAGCAGGGCAAAATAATAATAATAAAAGATTAAAGAGAGAAAAACAGCAACAAAAAGATTAAAAATCAAAGACAAAGTTATAGAAGTTATAATTTTTTTAATTGCATAAAAATAAAAGTTTTAAAAGGAAACATCTTAAAGCAACACAAATATGAAAAGATTAAAAAGATAAAATTAGAAAACTGTTAAAGACTTGAGAGGTGAAGAAATAAAATAATACCATTTAAAATATATCAGTGTTGGAGAAGACTCTTGCAAGTCCCCTGGACTGCAAGGAGATCCAACCAGTCCATCCTAAAGGAGATCAGTACTGGGTGTTCATTGGAAGGACTGATGCTGAAGCTGAAACTCCAATACTTTGGCCACCTGATTCGAAGAGTTGACACATTGGAAAAGACCCTGACGCTGGGAGGGATTGGGGCAGGAGGAGAAGAGGATGACAGAGGATGAGATGGCTGGATGGCATCACCAATTCGATGGACAGAAGTCTGAGCAAGCTCCGGGAGTTGATGATGGACAGGGAAGCTTGGCGTGCTGCAGTCCACAGGGTCTCAAAGAGTCAGACACAACTGAGGGACTGAAGTGATGATGAAAATAAGTCAGAGCCATATATACACTACTAATTTATAAAGTAGCTAACTAGTAAGAACCTACTGTATTGCACAGGGAACTCTACTGAATACTCTATAATGAAATATATGGGGAAAGAACTTTAAAAAGTTCTTTTTAAACTTTACAAAGTGGTTATATGTATATTTATAACAGATTCACTTTGCTGTACATCTGAAACTAACCCAACAGCTCTATTGGAGTAAATCAACTCTATGCCAATAAAATTTTAAAAATAAGTCAGAGCAACATAAATCAGGATTAAAAAGAACAAAGTACAGAGTTAAAAACATTTCAGACTAATCTCTTAAAAAAGAAAGATATACTTATGAAAAATAATCAGAGGTGAGTATTTAAGAAGGGATTTAGGACTGAAGAGGGACTCCCTGGGGGCTCAGACAGTACGGAGTCTGCCTGTAATGAGGGAGACCCAGGTTCAACCCCTGGGTCAGTGAGATCCCCTGGAGAAGGGAATGGCTACCAATTCCAGTATTCTTGCCTGGAGAATTCCATGGATGGAGGAGCCTGGCAGGCTGCAGTCCATGGGGTTGCAAAGAGTCAGACATGACTGAGAAACTTCAGTTTCTTTCTTAGGCCTGAAGCAGCCCGCAGAGAGGTATCTGAAGTGGGAGGGGCATAGAGGAAGAGAGCAGGACCCCTGTGTTCTGGCTATGGTCCCCAGTGTGAGCCCCTTGCAGGGTGCTCTCCGGCAGAAAGCACACTGCGGTTGTAGGCAGCTGGCAGCCAAATCCGTCAAGCCAACTGTGCTGCCAGGAGGCCCCTCTCAGCCCCCTGCATGCTCTGTCACAGCTGCAGCAGTCACTAATGGTCCACAGCAGAGTCAGGCACCTTTTCACACTCAGGGTCACAAATTGTATAAGACAGATCAGGAATATCCCCTGGAATAGGAAATGGAAACCTGCTCCATTATTCTCACCTGGGGAATTCCATGGATAGAAGAGCCTGGTGAACTACAGTCCATGGGATTGCAAAGAACTGGACACATTGAGCAACTGAGCATGCATTCACAAAGACACACCAAGACACACCAACTCACCCTTCTTAGCTACATGCTCTTAGGCAAGTTTTCTAATCTTTCAGAACCTCCAGTTGCCTATAAGAAAAGTGATAATAATATACCTACCTTATAGGTCTATCTTGAAGATTCTATGAGATAAAGCTTACATATTATGTAATCAGCAATTAACAAAGGCTACCGTTTGTTAGGGGCTTCCCTGGTAGCTCAGATGGTAAAGCATCTGCCTACAATGCGGGAGACCCGGGTTCGATCCCTGGGTCAGGAAGATCCCCTGGAGAAGGAAATGGCAACCCACTCCAATATTCTTGTCTGGAAAATCCCATGGACAGAGGATCCTGGTAGGCTACAGTTCATGGGGTCACAATAACCCTTTGTTATTAACTCATTAGAAGAAAAAAGGTCATTTTCATCACAGTTATATGGGGGGGGGGGAAGCATTTTTTAAATATTAGGATTTTCTTTTTTTTAATTTATTTTAATTGGAGGCTAATTACTTTACAATATTGTGGTGGTTTTTTGCCATACATTCACATGAATCAGCCTTGGATGTACATATGTTCCCCATCATGACCCTCCCTCCTGTCTCCCTCCCCATCCCATCCCTCAGGGTCATCCCAGTGCACCATCCCTGAGCACCCTGCCTCATGCATCAAACCTGGACTGGCGATCTATTTCACATATGATAATATACATGTTTCAATGCTATTCTCTCAAATCATCCCACCCTTGCCTTCTCCCAGAGCCCAACGGTCTGTTCTTTACATCTGTGTCTCTTTTGCTGTCTCACATATAGGGTTATCATTACCATCTTTATAAATTCCATATATATGCATTAATATACTGTATTAGTGTTTTTGTTTCTGACTTACTTCGCTCTGTGTAATAGGCTCCAGTTTCATCCACCTCATTAGAACTGATTCAAATGCATTCTTTTCAATAGCTGAGTAATATTCCATTGTGTATATGTACCACAGCTTTCTTATCCATTCATCTGCCGATGGACATCTAAGTTGCTTCCATGTCCTGGCTATTGTAAACAGTGCTGCGATGAACATTGGGGTACATGTGTCTCTTTCAATTCTGGTTTCCTCAGTGTGTATGCCCAGCAGTGGGATTGCTGGGTCATATGGCCGTTCTATTTCCAGTTTTTAAAGGAATCACCACAATGTTCTCCATAGTGGCTGTACCAGTTTGCATTCCCACGAACAGTGTAAGAGGGTTCCTTTTTCTCTGCACCCTTTCCAGCGTTTATTGTTTGTAGACTTTTTGATAGCAACCATTCTGACCAGCATGAGATGGTACCTCACTGTGGTTTTGATTTGCATTTCTCTAATAATGAGTGATTTTGAGCATCTTTTCATGTGTTTGTTAGCCATCTTTATGTCTTCTGTGGGGAAATGTCTGTTTAGTTCTTTGACCCATTTTTTGATTGGGTTGCTTACTTTTCTGGGATTGAGCTGCAGAAGTTGCTTGTATATTTTTGAGATTAATTCTTTGTCAGTTGCTTCATTTGCTATTATTTTCTCCCATCTGAAGGCTGTCTTTTCACGTTGCTTATAGTTGCCTTCATTGTGCAAAAGCTTTTAAGTTTATTTAGGTCCCATTTATTTATTTTTGTTTTTATTTCCATTACTCTGGGAGGGGGGTAATAGAGGATCATGCTATGATTTACATCAGAGAGTGTAATGCCTATGTTTTCCTCTAGGTGTTTTATAGTTTCTGGTCTTACATTTGGACCTTTAATCTATTTTGAGTTTATTTTTGTGTATGGTGTTAGAAAGTGTTCTAGTTTCATTCTTTTACATGTGGTTGACCAGTTTCCCCAGCACCACTTGTTAAAGAGATTGTATTTTCTCCATTGTATATTCTTGCCTCCTTTCTCCAAGATATGGTGTTCATAGGTGCGTGGATTTATCTCTGGGCTTTCTATTTTGTTCCATTGATCTATTTTTCTGTCTTTGTGCCAGTACCATACTGTTTTGATGACTGTGGCTTTGTAGTAGAGCCTGAAGTCAGGCAGGTTGATTCCTCCAGTTCCATTCTTCTTTCTCAAGATTGCTTTGGCTATTTGAGGTTTTTTTGTGTTTCCATACAAATTGTGAAATTATTTGTTCTAGTTCTGTGAAAAATACCGTTGGTAGCTTAATAGGGATTGCATTGAATCTATAGATTGCTTTGGGTAGTATAGCCATTTTCACAATATTGAGTCTTCCAATCCATGAACACGGTATATTTCTCCATCTATTTGTGTTATCTTTTATTTCTTTCATCAGTGTTTTATAGTTTTCTGTATATAGGTCTTTTGTTCCTTTAAGTAGATTTATTCCTAAGTGTTTTATTCTTTTCATTGCAATGGTGAATGGAATTGTTTCCTTAATTTCTCTTTCTGTTTTCTCATTTTTAGTGTATAGGAAAGTAAAGGATTCCTGTGTGTTAATTTTGTATACTGCAACTTTGCTATATTCATTGATTAGCTCTAGTAATTTTCTGGTGGAGTCATTAGGATTTTCTATGTAGAGGATCATGTCAGCTGCAAACAGTGAGAGTTTTACTTCTTCTTTTCCAATCCAGATTCCTTTTATTTTTTTTCTTCTCTGGTTGTAGGATTTTCTTGAGGGAGAAAGAGTATAGGTTCAACCATGGACTTTTTGTTTGTTTATTTAAAACACAAATTTATTGTCTTACTGTTCTGAAGATCAGAAGTTCTCAAATCAAAGTGTCAGCAGAGCTAAATTCTTTCTGGAGGCTACAGGGAAGTATCCATTTTCTTACCTTTTCCAGCTCTCCTGAATTCCTGGGTTTATGGTCCCTTCCTCCTCCATTTTCAAAGTTATCAGAATATCTTCAAACTTCTTTCTGTCTCTCATTTCCATCATCATACCTCCTTCTCTGATCCTCCTTTTACATGAAGACTATTGTGGATTATATCAAGCCTACTTGGATAATCCAGGATAATCTCCTCATCTCAAAATCCTTAATTTACTCATATCTACAAAGTCCCTTTGCCATATGTATGTGTGTGCTAAGTCACTTCAGTTGTGTCCATCTCTTTGCAAACCCATGGACTGTAGCCCACCAGGCTCCTCTATCCATGGGATTCTCCAGGCAAGAATACTGGAGTGGGTAGCTATGCCCTTCTGCAGGGGATCTTCCCAACCCAGGGACTGAATTTGCATCTCTTGTAAGAAGTCAAAATAACAATAGTTTGAAAAGAGTTTGTTTTTCACTTATGTAAGAGTCGTGGGGTTAGGAACCCAATTTCTTCTCTCTCTTTAACAGATTCCAAAATGGCTGCTCCACTCTCTACCATCACATCCACACTTAGAGTGACCAGCTTGTTCCAGTTTGCCTTAGGCTTCCCCAGTTTTAGCTCAGAATGCCCTGCAACTCAGGAATCTATACAAACTGGGACCATTGGTCACCCTTTATTACTCCATCCAGCAGGAAGGGGAGGGGAGGCTTGGAGGTCGTACTTTCCCTTTAAAGGCATGGCCTGGAAGTCCACCTTACTGTTTCTGTTCATATCACATTCACCAGCACTTAGTCATATGGTCACATCTAGTTATAGAGCAGGCTCAGAAATGTAATCTTGACCTGGATGACTATGAGTCAGCTAAAATTTGGGTATTTTCCCCTAAAATAGACAGTAATGGATATGCAGAGATGACTAGCTATCTCTGCCCAAATACGTGGTAAAGAGTGATGTATTACATTATAGGGATACAATGTAAGTATGGCGCTTCTCTGGTAGCTCAGATGGTAAAGAATCAGTCATGTCCAACTCTTTGTGACTCTATGGACTGTAGCTCGCCAGACTCCTCTGTCATGGGGTTCTCCAGACAAGAATACTGGAGTGAGTTGCCATTTCTTTCTCCAGGGGATCTTCCCAACCCCCTGATTAAACCTGGGTTTTCTGCATTGCAGGTAGATTCTTTACTGTCTGAGCCAACAGGAAAGCCTATTTTTACCTTTTAAATTAGCCTTAGTATTACTAAAGGAAATCAGTCCTGAATATTCCTTGGAAGGACTGATACTGAAGCTGAAACTCCAATACTGTGGCTAGCTGATGTGAAGAACTGACTCACTGGAAAAGATACCGATGCTGGGAAAGACTGAAGGCTGGAGGAGAAGGGGACAACAGAGGATGAGATGTTTGGATGGCATCACCAATTCAATGGATATGAATTTGAGTAAGATCTGGGAGTTGGTGATGGACAGGGAAGCCTGATGTGCTACAGTTCATGGGGTTACAGAGTCGGACACAACTGAGTGACTGAACTGAACCAGTATTACTATTTATTATTTGTTTATTATTGGCTATGTCAGGTCTCAGTTGTGGCACACAGGCTCCACTCCAGAGCACGCAGGCCCAGTAGTTGTGATGCATGGGCTTAGTTGTTTCACAGCATGTGGGATCTTAGTTCCCAGACCAGGGGTCAAACTCTCATCCCCTGCATTGGAAGGCAGATTCTTTTTTTTTTTTTTTTGGTTATGCTGGGTCTCCATTGCTGCATGTGGGCTTTATCTAGTTGCACAAGCGGGGGCTTCTTTTCATTGCCATGAGCAGGCTTCTCATTTTGGTGACTTCTCTTGTCATGGAGCACGGGCTCTAGAGTGCAAGGGCTTCAGTAGTCATGGTGTGAGTGCTCAGTAATTGCTGTTCTCAGGCTTAGTTGCCCCTTGGCATGTGGGATCTTCCCAGAGCAGGAATAAAACCCATGTCCCCTGCATTGCAGATGGATTCTCAATCACTGGACCACCAGGGAAGTCCCTACCCTTAATATTATTAAATGTAGCTTTATCTAATCTTTGTCTCAAATGGAGACATTGATTTTGCAATTCTGTTTGGAATTCACCTTGAGTCTTATTTTGAAGCCTGGGACTCAGACTTCCACTTACCTACCAGACTCACTTTTCCTGTCTGCTTTCAGTAGGATTTCTTCTTCTTCTTTTTTTACACTATTGTGAAAAGTATTTTGTTTATGCCTGCAGTCATCCCCTTGACATAGTTATTAGCTAAGTAGGCACTCTCCCCTCCAATAAAGACAAACAAAACAAAACAAACCGTGTGAGCATGGTTTATCCTGGGCTTGTAGTGAGATGTTTTAAAATAGATTTCAAGCTCCCAGTAAGTTACTGATCTTTGAAATTCTACCTGTCTTTGTAAAGAAGACATATAGATCAGTAGCACAAGCACTAACTCTCTAACTTGTCAATGGACGAATAATATAAATAAATGATTTTTAGAAAAAAGAAATGTCCAGCCTTACTAATAATCAAATAAAAGTAGATTTGGGAAACCAGATTTAAATTTGGTTACTAGAATATTAGCAAAAACAGAACTTGTAAATCTCCAATTCTATCAAGGATGCAGGAAAGATGTAAGTTGTCCAGTTTTTTTGGAAGGTATTTTGACAATATGTATCAAGACTGTTTATAATGTTACTAATATTTCCACAATTGGGCATTTCCATGTGCTAAACCCTTTTCCGGGCTTCCCAGTGGTAAAGAATGCCTGCTAAAGCAGGACACATAAGAGACGTGGGTTTGATCCCTGGTTCGGGAAGATCCCCTGGAGAAGGAAATGACAGCTTACTCCAGGACTCTTGCTTGGAGAATACCATGGACAGAGGAAAGTGGTGGGCTATAGTCCATGGGGTTGCAAAGAGTCAGACACGAATTAGCAACTGAGCACACAAGCCCCTTTCCTGCAGTTTTTGGCCAGATTTTCAAGTTTTAGCCAGAATTAACAAGATACACAATAGTTCTTCTCTTTCCTGTGTGTGAAAGAGGGTAACAATGGATAATTAACAAGTAAATAAACCAACAGGATAATTTCAGGTATTCTGAGTTTCAGAAGTAGAATAATTGTGTTAGTGGTGGATGAGGGTGGGGAGAGGGAAGGCAGTGAAGAGAGGGGCTTGCCAGGGAAGGCCTTTTAAAAGGAATAAATGCTGAGTTGAAACTTGCATGAATCTTAATCTTAATCTTCTCTGGGAGAAGAGAGTTCCAGATTTGAGTGCAAGTGGCATGGTCCTAGGTGGGGACCCGCCTAGTGAGTCTAGGAAGTGGCTGAAGCCTCATGCAGATGTGTCAGGAGATCAGAGGGGAGACCAAAGGGGGTCAGGGACACAGCAGGAGGATGTCCATGCCATGGTAAGGGTTTGGATTTTATTCTGGATGTGAAGGAAGTCATTAGATAAGTCTAAACAGGGGAGTGATGGGAATTAAGATCATTCTGTAACTCTGTATCTACTAAGTTAAAAGTATATCCATGATACAGTGTTATAGACCTAACCCTGCACTGAAGCTTATAGCATCTTGACGGAAAAGAGGCTTGAAATAAAAATGAGGTGGCATTATTGAAAAAGTTAATACCTGTTGCTTCCCTAAGCTGCTGTGGGCTGCAACTTTTGGGTTTGTATAAAGAGACAGTGTTATTATACATTTGGTGACTTGTCAACAACTGCAGCCAGACTGTCTAGGTTTGAGCCCCAGAAAAATCCCAGCAACCCTGCTTATCGTGACATGGCCTTAGGTGAGTTTATCAGTCGGGATAGGCTAAATGATGCTGTGGGAACAAATGATCCCCAAATTTCTCTTTACAGCTGCTAAGGTTTGTTTTTTATATGCTTCCCTTGGGCTATGTATTTATTGAGGAGTATGCTGTGTCTCTATCCCATGTTGTTTTCACTTCAGGACCCGTGTTGATGGAGCAGCGTCTATATGAAATATTGTCAGTCATTGTGGCTGAGGGGGAGGAAATGCGGAGAAGCATGATCTAATTCTATTTATTCATTTTTGGCTATGCTGGGTCATCATTACTATGAGGGATTTCTCTAGTTGTGGTGAGTGGGGGCTACTCTTCATTGTGAAGCCCGGGCTCTAGAGCACGGGCTCAGTAGTTGTGGCACACGTGCTTAGTTGCTCTAAGACTTGTGGGATCTTTCCAGACCAGCGATCAAACCCATGTCTCATGCACTAGCAGACAGATTCTTAACCACTGAACCACCAGGGAAGTGTATGGTCTAGTTCTTAAAGCTTCAGCTTCAAAGTGATCCACTTCACTTTTGCCAGCAAATATCACTCCTGAGTTCAACAGGATGGGAGTGAGTGCTTTCGAAGAGGAAAGAGAAAGGGGAACATTCAGGGAGAATCAAAGAATTAAATATGTCCAAACATTATGCAGCACATAACAACAGAAAACACATGCTTCTTGAGGACCATGCTCAGAGGATACAGGACATGGATCAATCATTCTGTGGTGAGGATAAAGACACCATAATTGACACCATCAAGCTCAAATTTTCATGGAAATAGACTTTGTGGTGAACCACAGGAGTCAGTGCAGTCACTGAGGGAATGCCACTCAGGAAGTGTATCTGTGAGCGAGGCCACTGTGTGAACACGGAATGAGATCCTGACTCTTCCCTTCTCTCACCCCTCACATTCAATCAGTCAGCAGGGCCTTCAGAATACATCTATCATCTGACTGCCTCTTGCCACCTCCACTGCTAACCCATCTCCCACCTGGATCACAGCAACAGCCTCACACCTGGACCCCTAACTTCCATTCTTGATCCAAGGAGCATCCTGGGCAAACATATATCAGGTCATTTCTTAGCCTGAAAACCTTCCAGTGGCTTCCCATTTCATTAAGATGAAAATCCATGGTGCTTACAGTAATCGTCAGTTTTTATTTTTATTTTTTTTTAATATTTGCTTATTTGACCATGCAGGTCTTAGTTGCAGCATGCAGGATCTTTAGTTGAGGCATTTGAGATCTTTTAATTGAGGCATGTAAACCCTTAGTTGCAGCAAGTGGGGTCTAGTTCCCTAACCAGGTATGGAACCTGGGCCCCCTGCATTGGGATCGTGGAGTGTTAGCCACGGGACCACCAGGGAAGTCCCAGAATATCCTCAATTTTTATATTTATTTTAAATGGTAATGTGGTCTAAATATTTTGAAAATACACCTCATGATTTGTTCCTCTACATCCTCAGGTCTCTGCCCAGAGGTCTCACTTAGGACCCTATCCTACTTTTTTTTTGTTTTTCCTTCCTAGAACTTATTGTCTTCTCTTATTCTGTACAGTAAACTAATATTCCTTCCATCTCCCCATTAGCACAAAAGCCCCAGAGGGGTAAGAATTTTTTTCTGTTTTATTTATTACTCTATCCTCAATGCCTAGAACAGGGTCTGGCACATAGCAGATGCTCAGTAAATGTTAAATGTTGAATGACTCCATTGTAGCTGATACCTAAAATATTGAGTGGAATATATATATATATATACAATGGAATATTAATCAGCCATAAAAAAAGAATGAAATAACGCTATTTTCAGCAACAGGAATGGACCTAGAGATTGTCACAAGTCAGACAGAGAATGATATTCAATATCATATGATATCATTTATATGTGGAATCTAAAACACAATGGTACAAATCAACCTATTTTCAAAACAGAAATAGACTCACAGATCTGGAAATCAAGCTTACGATTACTACAGGGGAAATTGGAGAGTGATGAATTAAGAGATTAGGATTAACGTATGACAAGTGAAAGCGAAAGTGTTAGTCACTGAGTTGTGTCTGACTCTTTGCAACCCCATGGACTGCAGTCCGCCAGGTTCCTCTGTCCATGGAATTCTCCAGGTAGCAATAGTGGAGTGGATATTCCCTTCTCCAGAGGATCTTCCTGATCTAGAGATCAAAGCCGGGTCTCCTGATTTGCAGGCATTCTTTACAGTCTGAGCCAACAGGAAAGCTCACTAATACATACATACTACTATATATAAAATAAACAACTAATAAAAACATATTATATAGTACAGGGAACTCTACTCAATACTCTGTAATGAGTTATATGGGAATAGGATCTTAAAAAGAGTGGATATACATATATATGTAACTGATTCACTTTGCTATACAGGAGAAACTAATACAACATAGTAAATCAACTGTGCCTGCCTGCCTGCTAAGTCGCTTCAGCTGTGTTCAACTCTTTGCGACCCTACAAACTGTAGCCTGCCAGGCTTCTCTGTCCATGGAATTTTCCAGGAAAGAATACTGGACTGGATTTCCATTTCCTTCTCCAGGTGGTCTTCCTGACCCAGTGATCAAACCTGTGTCTCTTGTGTCTCCTACTTGGCAGGTGAATTCTTTACCACTAGTGCTACCTGGGGAGCCCTGAATGGGACTCAGTAGTCATGGCACATGGGCTTATTGCCCCATTGCATGTTGGATCCTAGTTCCCAGACCAGGGACTGAACCCGTGTCTCCTGCATTGGCAGGCAGATTGCTAACCACTGGACCACCAGGTAAGGCCCCCTCCAAATCTTTTCATGGCTTGATGGCTCATTTGTTTTTTAGCCCTGAATATTATTCCACCATCTGGATAGAGCCATTTATCCATTCACCTGCTGAAAGATATCTTGGTTGCTGTCAAGTTTTGGCAATTATGAATAAATCTTGTGCAAACATCTATTTCCAGGTTTTTACGTAGACATAGTTTTCAACTCCTTTGGGAAATACCAAAGAGCATAACTGTTAGATCCCATGGCAAGAGTGTGTTTAGTTTTGTAAGAAATTGCCAAACTGTCTTCCAAAGTAACTGTACCATTTTGCATTCCCATCAACAATGGTTCTGCGTTTTTGTATCAGCATTTGGTGGTGGTGTTGATTTCGATTTTGGTCATTCTGATAGGTGTGCAGTAGTATGAAATGTGATTTCAAGGATGCCACATGGCAAGTAAGTGGACCAGAGGGGATTTCACTTTTCTAGAGCCAGATCATGGCAACAATATCCTCAAACCAGTCTTGTTATTGGTTCTACCAAACAAGGTCTCTGTTGAGTCAAATAATCAAGCCAACAATATGCTTATGTTTTGGAGGTGATATGTTCATAATAATTTCTCCATTGGAAAATATAGTTAAGGTCTATTTTGAAATGAACCTGTTTATTCATTTTTCATGATACATTCTCAAATTTCCAAGGTTAGGTATTGGATTGGTGTGAAAGTAACTGCTGTTTTTGCATTGTTGAAATTTTCTGTTTGATATGGGAATACATTTTTAAATAAATGTGGTTACATTATATATCATTTTTATGCACATTTCTGGCTTTATTTTTTATTTTTATTTTTTTGCTAATGACATTACTTCTTGCTTATTTTATATTTATTTTAGACTAGGGAAATGATGCTAGACAAAAATCAAATTCAAGCAATTTTCTTATTTGAGTTCAAAATGAGTCCTAAAGCAGTGGAGAAAACTTCAAACATCCACAACACATTTGGCCCAGAAACTGCCAATGAACACACAGTCAGTGATGGTTCAAGGAGTTTTGCAAAGGAGACAAGAGCCTTGACGATGAGGAGCATAGTGACCAGTCATTGGAAGGTGAAAACGACCAGTTGAGAGCCATCATGGAAGCAGATCCTCTTACAACTACACAAGAAGTTGCTGAAGAACTCAACATCATTCTATGATCGTGCAGCATTTGAAGCAAATTGGAAAGGTGGAAAAGTTCATTAAGTGGGTGTCTCGTGAGCTGACTGAAAATTAAAAAAATCACTGTTTTGAAGTGTTGTCTTCTCTTATTCTGTGCAAAAACAATGAATCATTTCTTGATCAGATTGTGACATACAATGAAAAGTGGACTCTACAGGACAAATGGCAATGACCAGGTCAGTGGTTCAGCTGAGTAGAAGCTCCAAAGCACTTCCCATAGCCAAACTTATACCAAAAATGGTCATGGTCATTGTTTGGTGATCTGCTGCTGGTCAGATCCACTACAGCTTTCTGAATCCCAGCGAAACCATTACATCTGAGAAGTATGCTCAACAAATCGATGAGATGCACTGAAAATTGCAATGACTGCAGCCACCATTGTTCAACAGAAAGGGCCCAATTCTTCTCCATAACAACATCTGACTGCATGTCACACAACCAACAAAAGTTGTTCAACAAAAGTTGAACAAGTTGAGTTACAAAGTTTTGCCTCATTTGCTGTGTTCTCAATAATTTTTTGCAGGCAAAACACTTCCACAACCAGCAGGATGCAGAAAATGCTTTCCAAGAGTTTGTTGAATCCCAAAGCATAGACTTTTATGCTATGGGAATAAACAAACTTATTTCTTGTTGTGAAAATGTGTTGATTGTAATGGTTCCTATTGTAATTAATAAAGATATGCTTAAGCCTAGTTATAATTATTTAAAATTCAGACTGAAAGAACAATTACTTTTGTACCAACCTGATATTACTTCCCTGCAGCTCTTGTTAAACCAGGAACTTCAAAGATGAAACTCGTGTTTCTCCAAATATAGAATGGGTAAAGCCAGTTTTAATTTAGCAGAGCCTTGTAATAAGAAATAAAGGGGATACTTCTCTTATTGTAGGCAAAGGAGGCAGAATTCTGAAAGATTATCAGAGTCTAAAATTAGTGAAATTTTGTGAAAATTAGTGAAACAGTGAAAACCTCTCGCTCCATCTCAATTTTTTTTAACCCCTGATCTTACTAGTTCAAACATGAGCCCCTGGATCTTTAAAAATGTATGACTTATATATGTGTTTCATAGTCCACAATGCAAACCATGTCTTCTTTGATATATTAGAAGGAAAATTTTCCTCATTCTTCAAAGGACAGTGCTATTTTAAAATTGATTTTATATTGTAGTTGAATATGTATGCATAAAAGTTTGCATAACTGGGAACTTTCCTGGTGGTCCAGTGGCTAAGACTCCATGACCCCAATGCAGAGTGCCCAGGTTTGATCCCTGGTCAGGGAACTAGATCCCACATGCTGCAACTAAGACCCAGCACAACCAAATAAATAAATAAATATTTTAAAAAATATGCATAACTAATCATCTCATCTTTCATAAAGATAAGATTGCATATATGTTATTTTTAATCTTGTCCTCATGAACAACTGAGTGTGGTAGGTATTACTGGGGCATTTTTATCTGGGAGGAAACTGAGTTCCCCAGAGATTAGATATCATGCTCAATAATCCAGTAAGTGATGGAGTCAGGGCACAAACCTGGGCTCATGAGTCAAAGCCCTTGCTCTTTCCACTGTACCAGTGCCTCTACTGTGTCTGTTTTTCTATAGTGCAATTAAGAACCTCCAGCAACACTGTTAATAACACCTGAAGAAATGGCCCTCACCTCCAGCTCTCTTAATATTTTTTTTTTTTTTTTTTTGCCACAGCACACAGCTTGCAGGACCTTAGTTCCTGAACCAGGGATTGAACTTGGGACCTTTGACAGTAAAAGTGCAGAATCTTAAAGCTAAAGGGACTCTGTTGGATATGTAACTGATGACAAAAATAGACACCCTAGAGGGTGAGACTCAGCACAGTTAATTGGTTGTAGATATTTTGTCAATAAAACTGTGTAGACTCTGAAACACCCGCCCCAGACCCTACTAGTACAGCCTATGCCTAAGGCAGAGCCATTGAGTTGGACTTCTGTTTATTTCACAGGTCATCAGCATTTCATTGGTCTGTTTTAGTGTTTCTGTTATTTTTGCTTTTTTAATTGAAGTATAGTTGATTTACAATGTTGTCTTAATTATACTGTAATTACAGCAGTGATTCAGTTATACACATATATAATTCTTTTTTAAAATATTCTTTCCATTATGGTTTATCATAAGATATTGAATATATTTCACTGTGCTATACAGTAGGACACTGTTTTTAATCCAGTCTATGTGTAAAAACTTACATCTGCTAACCCCACCCTGCCATTCCATCTTTCCCCAAACTCCTCCCCCCTTGGCAACCACAGTCTGTTCTCTATGTCTGTGATTCTCCTTCTGCATTATAGATAGGTTCATTTGGGTCATAGTTTGGATTCCACATATAATGATATCATATGGTATTTTTCTTTTTCTTTCTAACTTACTTCACTTAGTCTGATAATCTCTAGTTGTATTCATGTTGCTGCAAATGACATTATTTCATTCTTTTCAAATTAGATCAATTGTCAGGAGAGAAAACTGTCAGTAGAATCAGACACAGAGCTGTCCCACATGTTGGCAAAATAAAAATTCATATTAAAAATAAGCATGAGATATAAATAAAAGATTTAGTGAGAAAAGTGGACAACATTGTTAACTGATAGGGACTTTTTATGGAGAGAGGAAAACCATAATAAAGGGCCAAGTGGACATGCTAGGTATAAAAAAAATAATATAAGAAATAAGGAATTTTTTAAAAGAGGAGGTTAGATATAGACATTAGTTAACTTCAGGACAAGTCATTAGAAATACCCAAACCAAAATACAAAGAAGAAAAGAGTGAAAACAAAATACCTGAGTGCATAAAACAATGTTGAACAGTTTAATATATGTGTGAATGAATTCTCTCCTAAGGAGAGAGATGGAATAAAAACATTTAAGGAGATATTGGCTAAGAATTTTACTAAAATTAAAGATATTAACATGGATCTAAGAAGCTCAGTAAATCTACAGTAGTTTAAATACAAAGAAAACCACACCTAGGCGCATCAGAGTCAAAATGCTAAAAACCAAAGGTAAAGAGAATATTTTGACAGCAAAGACTATAAGATACATTACATACAAGGGAACAATGATAAGAAAAATATCATTCCTACTTCTTATCAGGAATAATAGAGACCAAAAGATAATGTATTTGGCATCTTTAAAGGTAAAAGGGGGAAATTTTTTTGTCAATCTAGAAGTCTGTATCTAGGAAAAATATCCTTTGAAATGACAGTAAAATTATGACCTTTTTTTCTTTGCCACAAAACTTTCAGGATCTTAGTTCCCTGACCAGGGACTGAACCCAGGCCCCAGCAGTGAGAATGCTGAGTCCTAACCACTGTACCACCAAGAAATTTCCTAAAATTATGGCTTTTTAAACAGACCTGAAAGTATTTATCTCCAGCACATCTGCACACTGTAAGATCTACTAAAATTAGTTCATCAGTGTGAAAGTGCTGAGCTCTACCTGAACTGCAAAAATTAATGGTTTAGGTAAATTTATAATAAATTTGTTGTTCAGTGCCTAAGTCATGTCTGACTCTTTGCTACCCCATGGACTGCAACATGCCAGGCTTCCTGTCCTTCTCCATCTCCCAGAGTTTGCTCAAACTCTTATCGATTGAGTCAATGACGCCATACAACCATCTCATTCTCTGTCATCCCCTTGTCCTCCTGCTTTCAGTTTTTACCAGTATCAGGGTCTTTTCCAGCAAGTCAGTTTTTTGATAAATTTAATTAAACTTTTTCTACATAGAGAAAAATTAAGATCACTTATTTGAAAATAAAGATGAAGTATTACCTTCCAATTATCCTTCTTATAAATTCTTTCCAGAGTAAATTACTAAATATCATTTTGTACTTTACTTCTTATGTATGTGTTGTACCGTACTAACACTCCCCAAATCATTGAGCTACTCTTAAAACTGAAAAAGAAAAGCAGTTTTATATCAAGTACATAATTTTTGTTGTTGTTGATCAAATCACACACATGGAAACTTGTAATACAACTGGGTGGAATATATAACAGATCCTTGGCTTAGTATTATCAATAGAATTATACAGTGAACAATTATCAGATAATTCCTTTTATTGGTACTCTGGAGTGCTGCAGTCCATGAGGTTGCAAAGAGTCAGACATGAACTGGTGACTGAACAACATGCCATCTAAATGATTGAATACATTGTTAATCCATATTTTAAAAGTTCATTAGAAAAAAAATAAAAGTTCATTAGGCTGGAAGAAAATTGTATGAAATAAAAACTGATTTTACAGGAATGAATGAACAATAGCAGAGTTAAAATATTAGAAAGTATAAAGGCAGGACAGATGAGACAAACAGAAGTCAAACACTAAAATAGTAGACTTAAACCCAAACATATTCATAATTATATTATTCATAATAACTAAGAACTGAAAATAGTTCAGATATTTAACAGAGCATGGACATACAAAATATGGCATATTTAGACAATGGAATATTACCTAGCAATCAAAGGAAAAAAGCATCTTACAGATGTAATCATATGGATGAATCTCAAAGACATGCTGAGTAAAGAAAGATAGAAACAAAGGAATACATACATAATATGCTATTTAAATTAAATTCAAAAACAGGCAAAATCAATTTCTAGTAATAGAAATTGGAACAAAGGCTACTCTGGGCAGGGGTATTGACTAGAATATAACACTTAGGAACATTCAAGAGTCATGAAATGTCCTCTATCAGAGTTTGGCAAACTTTCTGTAAGGGGATAAAGAGCAAATATTTTAGGTTTTGTGGGGTCATACAGTCTGTGTTGTAACATAAAATTAGTCATAGATAAAACAAACAAATGGGTGTGGCTGTGTTCTAAATTTTTGCTAGGCAACTCAAATCATTTAATTATGAAAAGCCAGGACTTATCATCATCAGGATATAAAATGAGTTAATCACTTGTTGGGGAGAGGAGTAAATATTAAGAATCCAAATATGTATAATCTTTTATTTGGAAAACTTCTCAGGAATGATTATTACTCTTTGTTTTCTTAGCGGGGAGACAGAAAGATTTGCAAAAATGAGCTGGTTGTTCAACTTTTATGGAAGGTGAATCTCTTTAGTCCCTACTTTATTTTAGAGACAAGGAAAAGACTCAACCTTTTTTTGGGGTGGGGAGCTGCACCACATGGCTTGTGGGATCTTAGTTCCTCAAATAAGGATTCATCTTGGGCCACTGGCAGTGAAAGTGTAGAGTCCAAACCACTGGTGTGATAAATTGCTCAGTCACGTCTGACTCTTTGCAAGCCAATGGACTATAGCCCGCCAGGCTCCTCTATCCATGGGATTCGCCAGGCAAGAATGCTGGAGTGGGTTGCCATGTCCTGCTCCAGGGGATCTTCCTGGCCCGGGGATCGAACCTGCATCTCTTGTGTCTCCTGCATTGGCAGGTGAGTTCTTTACAACTACCACCACCAGGGAAGCCCCCGGACCTCCAAGGAATTCTCCAAACTTCTTAGTTATGAATTATTCATCACCTCTTTCTTTCAGGGAATATTTGAGATCCAAGAATGTTATTCTTCAAACTAAACTCAAAATAATTGGAGAAAGTTGAAAATGGACAGGATTTTAAATTACACTAGATAACAATATTATAGTTTTGTAAGGAGAGATTATTTTTTATTGTATGTTAATGCATATATATGGAATCTAGGAAAATGGCACTGATGAACCCATTTGCAGGGCAGAAACAGAGATGCAGACATAGAGAACAAACTTGTGGATACAGTAGGGAAGGAGATGGTGGGATGAATTGAAAGAGTAGCAATGTATACATTACCATATGTAAAGTATCTAGCTAGTGGGAAGCTGCTATATAGCACAGGGAGCTTAACTTTGTGCTCTGTGATGACCTAGAGGGTTGGGGTGGGGGTGGTGATGGGGAGAAACGCTCCAGAGGGAGGGAGCGTGTGTATATCTACAGCTGATTCACGTTGTTGTGCAGCAGAAACCAACACATTGTAAAGCAATTATACTCAAAATAAAAATTAAAGAAAAAACTATTTTTTAGGAGATGCACACTGGTGTATTTAGTGGTGAATTTCAATGATGTTTACAAATTTGCATGGTTCAGAAAAAATATTATTATATCTACATATATGTGTGCTAAGTTGCTTCAGTCTTCTCCAACTCTTTGCTAGTCAATGGACCGTAGCCTGCCAGGCTCCTCTGTCCATGGGATTTCCCAGACAAGAACACTGGAGCAGGTTACTACACCTTCCTCTGGGGGATCTCCCTGACGCAGGGTTCGAAACCATCTCTGTTATGTTTCCTGCATTGGTAGGCAAGTTCTTTACCACTAGTGTCACCTGGGAAGCCCATCTATATACATATAAATGAAATTGCATAAATAAAACAATCATGGCAAAATGTTAATTGTTGAACTTAGATGGTTATCATATAGATAATATTTAAAATCGTTCATAATAAAGCATTGGGAAGAAAAACGAACAAGAGATTGCATTTAAGAACCTGTCTCATGTGAAATTTTCTGTTTTTCCCTTTTCCATTCACTGTACAGATGGTAGATGTGGGGGTGGCAGAGCAGAAAACAGCTGGAGAAATAGCAATATATTCGGTCATAAGTCAACTAACTAAAAGACAAGTTCAACAAAACTTTGAAACAATGTTATGTCATTTTCAGAGTCATTCAGCCAGATGCTGAGAAGTCAGAAACTGAAATATATGATTTTAAGAAAGAGATTCTTTCATGTGGGGGCTGGAGGGAGTATGAGCCTTTTTGGGAAGTTTAGGGATATTTAGGGATCACATTTTGAAGACATTAAGGCAATTACAGGAGAAAATAAATTATAAGGTCCTTCTGTTTAGAGGCTGTGTTCTAATTTTATTATAGACACTGAAATTTGAATTCTGTATGATTTTCATGGTCATAAAATGTTTTTACACTTCTGGTTTTATTATTATTGTTTTGGGCTGCACTGTATGACTTGCAGGATCTTAGTTTCCTTAGCAGGGACCAACCCCAAGTCTCAACAGTGAAAGCACTGAGTCTTAACCGCTGGACTATCAGGAAAGTATCTAGGCTGTAGAAAACTAGGCTGTTTACCAGATTTGACCTGTAGCCTGTAGTTGGCTGACCCTTGTTCTGTTAATACATCTTGATGGGGATGTGAGTTATACAGATGTTCTCATTTGTATAACTGAAGAAACTGGTCATTTAAGATCTGTCCATTTCTCTGGAAATAAACTATTCCTCAATAGAAAAACGTCTCAAAAAAAGAAAGAGACAAGGAACTCAGTACTGATGTTTTGCTTTATTAACAAAATATTAACAGAAATAACATAAGACATTTAAATTTTCACACAAAACACTATTGTGCTATTTAAACAAAGCAGATTCAGACAGAAAATTGTATTTTAATTGTTCTGCAGGTGAGGAATCAGAGTCCAAATAAACTCCAAATTTCTAGTTGCTAACTTTCTTTTATTTATTTAATTTTGGCTGCACTGGATCTTCATTGCCGGTCATGAACTTTTCTCTAGCTGTGGCAAGCAGGGGCTACTCTCCTGTTGCAGTGCATAGGCTTCTCATTGGGATGGCTTCTCTTGTTCTGGAACACAGGCTTTAGGTGCAAGAGCTCAGTAGTTGCAGCTCGAGGGCTCAGTAGTTGGGGTACAAAGGTTTAGTTGCTCCTTGGCATATAGGATATTCCTGGACCAGGGACCAAACCCATGTCCCTTGCATTAGCAGGTAGATTCTCAAGCACTGTGCCACCAGGGAAGTCCCAATTGCTAAATTTCCTAAGAGATTTTGGAAACTTCTGATGTCCCTTGGGGTAAGTCAGTTCAGTGGCAGGATTTTTACTGTAATTATATGTTGGAATTTGGATGATAGTTTTTATGAACCAACAGAAATGATTTATGGCAATACATCCAGGCTAAAATATATTTGGTGGAAGTGTCAACATCCTGTTTCTCACTTTTCCATTTGCCTTGACTTCAGCTTATCCTTTGACTTCTCTGAATAGTTTCCCATATTGAAATTCCCTTCTGCCTTGTTTCTAGGATATACCTCTGTCCTGGTTCTCCTACTACTTCTAAGATCTTAGTCTTTTCAGTGTCTTTTGCTGATCCCTGAGTGAATGCTCTCATTACTTTCCTCAGCCTCTAATACCAAGTGGCAGGCTCTCCCCCAATGAGGACAGTCTCTTCACCTTGTTTGGACTCTAACGCACCACAACCAGCTGATCCCCATTCATGCATGTCCACCTCACCTCACTTGGGCTCTAGGTATCTCACTCTGGGTTAACCTTCTTGATATCTACTATTGTCATCCCACTTGGGCTCTGACTCCCCCCACCAGGACTAACTTCTAATTAGCTCAAATTTCCATGCCGGACAGCCTCTTCTTATGAAAACCTACCATACTCTGCACTCTAATATCTTTAGGACTGAAATATTCAGGAAGAGGAAGAGAAAGGGACAGAGGAAGGCAATGGGTGGAGAATCTTTAAATATTTTACTCTTTTTTTTTATATTGAGCTCTTTGATCCACCTGTAACTTATTTTTCTGACATTGATGTAGGGATCTGACTTTGTTATTTTTTCTAATAAATGCTGTGCTTAGTTGTTCAGTCATTTCAGACTGTTTGTGACCCCATGGACTGTAGCTCACCAGGCTCCTCTGTCCATGGGGATTCTCCAGGCAAGAATACTGGAGTGGGTTGCTACGCCCTCCTCTTCCTAATAAATAACAAACCCCAAGCATATATTGAATAGTTTATTATTTACATTCATTTGAAATGCTGTGTTAGTCATAAGCTCATTGTTTATATATCCATAGGTCTGTTTCTGTATTCTCTTAATTACTTACATACTGTATTTTGATTCTTTCACTGAAATTTAATTTGAAATTAGTTTAATATGAGACATGACATCTTTATCAAGTAATATAAGGAAATGGAATTTTTCAAATCTTCTTTTATGTATTCGTTTTATGAATATCTTTCCATTGGTAAAGTCCTACAGTTTTCTTCTTATAGGTTTTGTTCATTTCACATTATGTTTTTTTTCTGTAGTTTTTCCTGTATTCTATGGTTTTCATGATCATAAGTGGTTTCTTTTTCTTCTGTTTTCTGTTCTAATTAATGCTTGTTCAGGAATAGGAATTCCTTTGATCTTTTTGTTGTTTCTGATCTTTTATTGTACCACCTTCTTGATTCTGGTATTAGTTCTAAGAATTTGTCATGAATACTTTTGAGTGTCAATGTAGAAGATCACATTTATAGGATTTTAAATAGAGCTTTAAATTTCAAAAGTAACATGAATACTTTTGTCTTATAAAAGTGGGAGAATTACAATGCTAAATCATCTTTGACCGACACCCCCCAATACTAGAGTGCACTTTGCAATATTAGTAGCCATCATTATGAATTTTAATATATATATTTCATAGAACATATATACTGTAATTTCTGTGTGTGCATTTTCAAATATTGCCAAATGCAACTTTCTTTTTCATTCAAAATATGCTTTGCTAATCTATTCTCATTGGTACATCTAAATATCAATATATTTCATTCCCTTTCAAATGCTCTACTCACTTTTCATTATATGTATCATATTTTATTTACTTATGACCCAACTGAAGAACGTTTAGATTATTTCTAATTTTTCACAGCCACAATATTGTTGTGAAAACAATATTGTTTTTCACAGCCAAATAATATTGAAATGAACAACCTTGTTGATGTCTCCTAGTTCACATTTGTGGGTGTTTTTCTAGCATGGGTGTCTTTCCAGGGTAGGTGTCATATTCCTAGGCTTGTAGGATGTTTAAAAATTTTTAATCATGAATAAACATTAAATATGTGTGTGCTCTTAATATTCCCAGTTTTCTAGGTAGTTCGGAGTTTGTTGTGAGTGAGTATTCTTTTCAGTCTCTACTAAAGTAAACCTGATTTTTCTCTTTTCACCTATTGTGGTGAATTATAGAAAATTTCTAAACTTGAAATACCTCATATTCAAATAATAATCCTAACTAATCATGTGATTACTTTAAAAATAAAGTAATTAATTAGCAAAAATAAAATAAAAGTAAAAATAAAATAAAAGTAAAAATAATTAGCAAGCTGGACTTGCTAATATTTTATTTAAGAATTTTTGTTCTTCGTGTACAAGTGTGGTTGAACTATATAGCTTTCCTTTCTTGTACTCAACTGATTCATATTTGATAATAGGGGTTCACAAGTTTTATAAAATTGGATAAAACATTGAATATCTTTCCATCTTTCCTAAGTTCTGGAACCATAATGTAACCTAGGAATTATATATTATTGGAATTTTATATAATTCTTCCTAGCTATTGCTTTTCAAATTAATAGTTAATTATGTAATCTAAATCCTCTATACCTAATTTAAAAAAATCTGAGATGCCTATTTCTGGGATAGATCTATTTATATCTTCAGTACACTCTACTACAAATTATCAAAAAATTTTTCATGTTTAATCTTAGCGAAGGTTAGAATATGTTCCCACAGTCACAAAAGTTCTAGTGTATGTTATGCTGTCTTTGTAGATTTCATCCTTCATTATTATAAAATCATTTTTGATGCCTTTGCTTTCAACTTTATTAACATTGCTCTATTGCTGTCCACTGATTACCATTAGATTAGAAACTATTTAAGGGCCATTTTCTCATGTTTTGTGCTGCTGTTGAAGTTTGCTCAAGGTCAATTTATAGGTTGTTTTTAATCCAGTGAGTCTTTTTAAAGTCTGATTAAAATTAACCCACTTACATTTATTGTAAATACTGATATTTATACTTACTCCTTTAATTTTAAAAATCAATTTAGCATATTTCTGTCTAGTAGTTGTTTATTTTTCCCCTCCCTTGTTCCCATTCTGACTTATGTTGGACTGGATATGTTTTTTTCCATTTCCCCCCTCTTTAATGGTCTAAAAATTGTAAATCAATCAAACTAATTCTTGTGTTTATTCTTAAAATTTTTTATTTAATGTCAAGTATTCAGAACATACATGTTTAAAATCAACACCTGGATTTAACTTGCATCTATAATTCCTTGAATATGTTTCTGAACTTTTTCTGATTCTCAGTTTTCACACTTATAAAATGTGAGCTTGAGTTCTCCACTTAATCTTATTTAATCTTAAAGATTAAACATGATACCACATCAAGCACCAGCCTTTATAAAATAACAGATCTTCAATTCCTTCATTGCATTTTTTTCTTCATTCAACCCAAAATCTTCAGGTGGAACAGACACAATCACCTTTCAACTCCTTTGTCCTTCAAAGTCACTTCCTCTTCATATCTCTTACATCATTATGACCTTGATCTTGTCTTTCATTTTCTTTGTAAGACTCAGAATATCTTCTCATTCTCCCTTTACATTAAAAAAACATAAAGAAAATAGCCCATTCTTGCATTGTACCAATGGCCTCTTTTGCTTTAGATATAATTAACATCATTTCCCAGTGACTCCATGCCTTTCTTCATTTTTCCTTCAAAATGGCGGACTTCAGACGTTCCATGATCATCACCACGTGCGCCTGCGCCTCCCGCGGCCATTTCGCCCAGCAGCCCAAGCTCCAGCCTCTACTCCGCGAAGCGCCTGCGCACGAACCTCTCGAGCACTGTCGCTCCTCCCTCTAGCTGAGTACGCTTCAAACCGCACGTTCCAGTCCCTTCCCTCCCCCGCTGACTCTGCACCGCCCTCACCCCTTTCCTGTGAGATTCTTCCGCCAAGTGGAAAGCATATCTTCGGTCGACAGCCTACGCACTTGACAAGCAATCCAATAGGCACTTACAGCCCTAGGGTTCGCCATCTAGTCTTATCTGTGCACCACCGTAATTTTCCTCTGGGTCCTAAAGTTGATAACCGATTTCGCGGGACTTTTTTGCATCCGTGAGGCAACAAATGGAAAGAATGGCCCTGGCGGAGGAATCCCTCGCTTACGCTCGGTGTACTTTAACCTAATGGGGGTCGTCCGGGAGTCGGAAGGGGGAGGGGAGAGGGAGGAGGCAGCCAAGGAATTGTTTTTTTCTCTCGCCCCGCCCTCGCTCGGACGGCCAATGGTGATGGGCTCTTTCCCTACTAGTCTCGCCCAGCTCCTCGGACTCAGCCAATGACCGGTGGAAGCGGCTCCGAGGGGGCGGACCCGGGAGGCTGTGCGTGTCTTGTGAGAGCTCTTGAACCAAGTCAGAGCTAGAGTCGGCTGGGCGGCTGGAAACGGCGGCCGCCGCCGGTGACTCAGGGAGGCGGGAGGCGGGGTAAGAGCGCCGCGGCCTCGGCTGAAGGGAGCGGAGGAAGAAAGGTGAAGGCGCCAAGCCCCGCGGCCCCGCCATCCCCGGGCCGGGGCGCCGGCCGGGGCTTCTGCGGCCGGGAAGAAGGGTGTCGGGGCGGGGCGGCGGGGCAAGTGCGGAACCGCGGGCTCGCCCCTCCCGCGGGGCCGCCCGGGGCGGGGACCCGGCCGCCTGGGACAGGCCCTCTGCTTCGGGGCCTTTTCTTTTCCGGGGTGAGGGGCGAACACTTTCAAATCCACTTAAGCCGCAAATAATTCTCCTCACTCAGTCTGCGGTGAGATTTAAGGTTTTGGAAAAGCGAAACTTGGGAGAGCGAGGGTCACGCGGCGCTTGGGGCCAGTGTTTGGGGTGGGGGAGAGATGGGGGGGCGGGGAAGGCGCGGGTGGAGAGATCGGGTGCTGAGTCTTAACGTCCTCGCACCCGCCGCCCCCGCCGCCGGGGGTCCGGTCCTCAGAGCGGGGTTAGAACCCTCCCTCCTCCCTGGCCTCCTCTCTCCCCCCCCCCCCCCCGCCCCCCCCCGCCCTCTTTTCCCGGCCCCCTCCTGCTGGCCGCCTCCGTTGCATTTTGTTTTTGTGTTTTTGCAGGGAGGAGCCCTTCCTGCAGCGTGGAAACCATGGTGCTCACGCTCGGAGAAAGTTGGCCAGTACTGGTGGGGAAGCGATTCCTCAGTCTGTCTGCAGCCGACGGCGGCGACGGCGGCCACGACAGCTGGGACGTGGAGCGCGTCGCCGAGTGGCCCTGGCTCTCCGGGACCATTCGCGCCGTCTCCCACACCGACGTTACCAAGAAGGATCTGAAGGTATAACCGGCTCCCGGGGCTCGGCAGTCGGACGTTTCCTAGTTACCTTGGTAACGAGACAGCCAGCACACCCCCATTCCCCCCCTCCCCTTTTCTGAAAAGGCGACCAGAAAGTTGGCATCTGATCTGAAGGTGCAGAAAACTAGACCTTCAAAGTCTTTGAAATGGTGTGTAGAGCGAGGTGTGTTTGGCCTGGAGTTGCCTGTTTTTAATAAGGGGCTTAGGGGTTGCTCAGACATGCTTAGTTGTTGCCCGCGCTGTGCCTCCTTGCTCAGTTGCTATGTCTTATCCGACTCTTTCAACCCCATGGGCTGTAGCCTGCCAGGCTCCTCTGTCCATGGGGATTCTCCAGGCAGGAATATTGGAGTGGGCTGGCATTTCCTTCTCCAGTGCTTCCTCAGGATAGTACGGTTCCTTCTAGGAAGGGGGGAAGTGTTGTTAATGCTATCTTGGGCAGGTGGGTGACATTTGGAATGTTTGAGAATCGAACGTTGAGAATAGTGGGTGCAAGTGCCTTTAGTTGGGTTTTTTGGTGCGTTCCTCCGAATTTCTTCCCTCCAGCTTATTAAACTTTCGACTTGTGAGAAGAAAAGTGTGTGTAGAGGGAGGAGCGTAGTCCTCTTTTCAGCGTGTTGGGGTGGGTGTTTGCCCGTATATGGTGGGTCAGGGCAGGAGTGAGTTTCCTGGTTGTCTTTGAGGAGTCTGTAAGTGGGTGTGGGATGTGACCATATATGGAGGGCTGGGGTGGAGCTGCCCCTTATACGGTGTGCCAGAGGAATGACTTCAAACACTCCATTGGAGTGTTGGAAGGGAGAGAAATGGGAACAATTGCGGCAGGTGATTTTGAATCGGAATGACACGCAGAACCTTTTTTCAGTTAGATCTTTTCAGAAAGAGATGAATTCTGCTCTTACTCCGTAATAGAAGTATGGGTGTGAAAGGGTGTTGGAAACTAGCAGTGAGGAAGCCATTGTACCAATAAACTCTCCTTTGTGCAAAAAAATAACTGGAGAGGGGTCCCCAACACAGACTCAGAAGTGGTGATAACTTGAAGGAAGCTTGTCAGAACAGAAGAGCTTTCCATCTTGGGTAATGGATTCATTTGATCATTATCTTGGCTTTTTCTTGCAAACTGCGCAGATAAGGGAAGCAAGCTTTCGCACTGGCAGTTGAATACGTGTTGAATTCTGAGACACTGTTCAAGGAGAACACTTTCAAGGTGACAGTGCATGCCCCAACTAGTAATTAGTCTGCAAAAGGTTCTAGGAAAGGATATGTGGTCAAATATTTTCAAAGCTTCAGTAGTCTACTTTATCTTCATGTGGAAAAAGGAGTGACCATTGTGTGCTTAACCATGTGCTAGGCATCATGCTGAACAGTTGATAGCTGTGTTCATATTTAATCCTTACAGAAGTTCTTTGGGGGTAGGTACTAATATTCCCCACTTTACAGACAAAAATACTGGGCCTGGGGGAGATTGTCTTGTCTAAGGTCAAAATTGGAATCGTTCTCAGAAAGTTTTGACCCTTGAGCCCACTTTGTTAATCATCGTGCTCCCTAATCAAAGGCTGTGCCACTGAAGGACTCCTGTCATACAGGAGTGTGTATGACCATACACCACACTGTCATACAGTGTGAAATTGGTTTCACTCCTTGCAAACTGGGTTTTGAGGTTTACAGAAAGAATTAGTGTGGTGCAGGGATGGCCAGCCTGTTTGTTTTAGGCTAATAAACTTTCTCCATAAAAATGGGCTTTGGGGAGTAGATGTTAATTATAGTTGTTACGGTTTATTTCACAACAAGTAAAATTTTCTCTTATTGCCTTTGTTTTTATTTGATTTGAATGGAAACGAGATTAAGCTTCACAGTTTTTAGTTCTTTAGCAGCTGATGAGACACTAGGTGTTCCCTTCCCCATCAGAAATCAAGGACCTGTTGGGTTAGGAAGGCAGTCTAGGAGGTCCTTTGTGTGTCCTCTTCTCTGCATCTTCCTCACCCCCAGCCTTTGAAGTGGTGGTGATAGCTTCATTTTCAGAAAGAAATAGATTTTAAAAAGAAGTCTTGTCCAGACTTGCATAGTTAGCTACTAAGGGACAGAGAGAGCACTTGAATCTAGGTTCGGTTGTTTGTCTTCCAGTGGGCTAAGGTGCCTAACCTGGAAGCCAGCGGGGTTTAATTCAAGAACAGTTTCAATTATAGTAGATTTTTTAGCTTTACCTACATTCTTCACAACTCAGCCCTCATGTAAGAAATCTACTCAACTTCTCTTTTCTAGTCATGCTTTATTGCTGCATTCCTTAATGGAGTAGCAGATAAAGTAACTGGCATAAGTGTAGGGACATGTATTACCAAAAGCAGTGTTGGAAACTTTGAAACCAATTGTGTTTGGCAAGATACAGGCAGAAACTGAGTAGGAATTTGAGGAATGAGTTGGGACTGGGGGCAATAATGAATAAGAAGGAATAAAATTCAAGTTGTGTGCACCTGTTTTAGCACTGGTAGAGATCCAAGTCTGTCTAGACTGATTTGCTTCCTTGGTTGAGGAGTTAATAAGGCCAGGGCTTGTTAACTTTGTTTCACTTAGAGGAAGACTTTGTAACAAAGCCACTTACTCAGTTACATTATGTTTAGTGGTTGATTACAAAGAAGTTAGGTGAAGACAGAATTAACAAATACCTCTTCCCAGGTGGATCAAGCAGTAAAGAATCTGCTTGCAATGCAGGAGACTCAAGAGACAGGAGTTTGATCCTTGGGTCAGGAAGATCCCCTGGAATAGAAAATGGCAACCCACCCAAGGATTCTTGCCTGGAGAACCCCATGGACAGAGGAGTTTGTGGGCTACAGTCCATGGGGTCACAAAGAGTTAGACATGACTGAACAACTGAAGCAGTGAATGGTTTTATTTTATTCTCACAAAAATTTTAGATAGTAAACCACACTTTTTAGTATTAGAAACTGAGGCTTAAACAAGTTAAATAACTTGCCCAGTTTTGTCTCCAAATCTTAAACACTAAGCTTTAATGTTCAGATAGAAGGAAATTAGCACAGCTCTTATTTTGCTGGCTTCAGTATCCTCAGAACTAAGAACATTGCTTGTCATGTAGTTTTTGCTAAAATATTTGAATAGATAAGTGAAGGAATCAAATAGTTATTGCTTATATATAGAAAAGCAGTTTAGAAATAATCTCGCAATGGAACAGTGATATTCTCTTTATCTGGAATAACAGCAGATCTTAATTAGGTGTGATTGGAACAACTTCTTTAACTTTATTTTTATCCCACTCTTCTTTGAGTGTGAGGCAGGTTGCTTTCTAACTGGCTTTGTTCATTAGGCATGCTGAGAGTGTCCTCCTTCTCTGCCTTGTTTGTCTAGGTCTTTCCCTTCTTTGCTTTTGTTGTTCAGTCACTAAGATGTGTCAGACTCTTTGTGACCCCATGAACTGCATGCAGCATGCAGCATGCTGGGCTTCCCTATGCTTCACTATCTCCCTGAGTTTTCTCAAACTCAAGTCTATTGAGTTGGTTATGCCATCCAGCCAGCTCATCCCCTGTCCCTCCCTTGTCCTCTTACCCTCAATCTTTCCCAGCATCAGGATCTTTTCCAATGAGTCGTCTCTTCACATCAGGTGGCCCAAGTATTGGAGCTTCAGCATCAGTCCTTCTAATGAATATTCAGGATTGATTTCCTTTAAGATTGACTGGTTTGATCTTGCAGTCCAAGGGACTCTCAAGAATATTCTCCAACACCACAGTTCAAAAGATCAGTTCTTCATCGCTCAGTCTTCTTTATGGTCCAACGCTCAACATCCATACACAACTATTGGAAAAACCATAGTTTTGACTAGATGGACCTTGGTTGGCAAAGTAGTGTCTCTGTTTTTTAATATGCTGTCTAAATTTGTCATAGCTTTTCCCACTCATTAGGAGCTGAATGCTTTGACTACTGTCGTCTACCTGGTCTTTTCATCCTTGCATACAGTTAAAACTTGAATGTAGGTGGATTCTGTTGCCTGTCAAGCCATGTAAAATGAGAAACTTTTAGCACAGTGTAATAACTGTTTACCCCTATAATTGAATGCTTGACTCTAGGATTTTAGATAAAAGTCTGGATGGAAGAAATAAATAGAAGCATAATGAGATAATTTCTGATTTGTGAAGTAGTGAAATAAGTGGCCTTCTGCATCATCGTGCTGGACATAGAGTAGATAATGTCATCAAAAACTTCGGGATTAAAAAACATGCCATTGTGTAAGTGCTTATTTTTAAACCTGGAAACATTTTACTTGGCCATTCTGATAATTTTCATAATCATATACTCAGGTAAGATTAGTGTATACTAAGTGGGAGGTTTTGAGATTAGTTTGATTAGATAATATTAATTCATGTGTCTTAAAGAGATTTTCTTTTAGGGAAAACTAGCTTGAAATAATTAACTTGAAATATCCAACATCTGGTCAATGAATTTGATAGGCTAATAGGCACACATTTATTAGATGCCCTATTAAAAATCTGGAACTTTGGGAATTACAGGTAGTAATCATAATTAAATAGGCCTCTTGGAGTTATACAACATAAATAACATCTCCTTTCTGGACCAAGAGATTGTGAAGGGAAGAACACTTTTTACGACGAGAACTAGCTGCATCTGTCAGCTTGCAGGAGCTTGGTCAAATCATGTTAGTTCCCCCTGAATTTGAATTCTTACTGGTACATTTTTATAGAAATTTCTGCAGAAGAGACTTTTTTGGGGACGGTGGCAGGGGGATGTCCTTATATATAGCACATTAGACCTCAGAGCACAAAAGAAAGATGTGTGGTTATGATAGATAGGAAACTTTTGAAAGCATGTTTAAGAAAGCTCACAACTTGTTGGTTTCATTATATGTATTTAAAAAGCCATCTTGTTAAAATATGAATTTTTGATTAATGTGATCTAATACTTCAAAGTCATAAACTTATTTTTAAAGAATTAAACTTAGTTTTTAAATCACCCTAAAACTGAGATATAAAGAGGAACCTTGTCTAAATTTTGGTTTAGGGTTGATTATAGGCTTTGTAGATAGTGATATGATAAGAATTGTGATAGTGCTTAAGTTTTGAGAAACCACTTAAGATCTTAGATTACTTCTTTTTTTCTGAATTGATGTTAGATGATCATATTGAAGTCTTTCTCTCCCCCATTCCTAACTGAAGTGATACTCTGATAAATTAGGATTTGAATTTCCATGAAGGTCTTAAAGCTGCCTAGTCTGCTTGCCAGACACTTAATGTACATTGCCTTTAAAATCTACCTAACAGTTCTGTGAAGGGTAGGTGTTAGTACTTGCATTCTGAAGCCACCAGAACACTGAATTCAGAGAGCTTAGATTTTGGCAAGCATTCTTGACTTGGGTACAGTTAATTGGTTGCTTTTGTAATTCTACATATTTTATTTTATGCATGTAAAACCATTCTAAGAAAGCTTCAGCAAGGCTGGCATTCAAACCCAGATCTCTGTGGTTCTGAAGTTTGTAGATGTACATTCCTGGTATACTACATTGATGGGAAAGCTCTGTTGTCCAGAGCTAGGTTGGGTTTGAAGTTGATGTGATGTGGGGCTGAAGGACTGGGGAAGATATCAGAAGACACGGATTCTGTGGCTAGAAACAGAAAGGAATATGCTCAGTCTCTGAACACCTCTGTCTTGAAGGACCATTGGTTGGTTATGGTGATGGATGGAATACATAGAACCAGTGGAAACATAGAACATGGGGCCTTGTCACATAATAGGTGCTTACACATTTGCACTTACTCTGTAATAACTGCAAGGATAAAAGTCTGTCATACAAAGAAGATACGCGCGTCTCAGGGGAAGTTGCCTGAGAAATTAGGCGTGTACATTTTGTGATTGGGAGAGGAGGATAGGACTGGTCTTAAATTTAATTGATTTTAAAGATTGATATTATATAGCCATAAATCTGAAAAAGTTTGGGATTGAGGCTAGTGGTATATCCCTTGGGAACTCCCTGCCTTCCAAATGGATGAGAGAAACAGAAGGTAAGAGCCCAGTTCAGGGAGAAATTTATTCACTGAACAAGTATGGAGACCCATGAAATACAATGGTAAGTAAAAGCCAACACAGACTTTGACCTATCTGAGTTTTTAATGTCAGTCAATTAACCACAAATAAATAATTCAAAATGTGGGTAAATGCTGGGAAGGAAAAGGACAGTTTTGAGCACAGTTAGCAAGGGACTTCTCTTGGGGTAGAGAGGGGCTCTTTGGTAAGGGACAACATCTTTGAGGAAAGGATTTTTGAATTGGATTCTGATGAGTGAATGGAAATTAAGTAAACTTTTTTTCTTTTTCTAAAGGCTGAAAAGGAAGATAGAATTGTCTATGAAATTATGAAGTATTGATGGATTTACTGACTCTTTGAAGCCAAAAATGAGGGCTTTTAAATCAAATAAAAATGGTGATTTTTACACTGGCTATCGAGGGAATATATCGTATCTCAGTTAAAACATAAAAAAATTTTAAAAGACTTAGAATAAATTAAAGGAAATCCTAAAGGCAATCACCCAATGAGTATTTCTTGGAAGGACTCATGCTGAAGCTCCAGTACTTTGGCCACCTGATGCCAAGAGCCGACTCTTTGGAAAAGACTCTGATGCTGGGAAAGATTGAAGACAAAAGGAGAAGGGGGTGACAGAGCATGAGATGGTTAGTTAGCATCACTGGCTCAATGGATATGAATTTGAGCAAACTCCGAGAGATAGGGAAAGACAGGGGAGCCTGATGTGCTTTGGGGTTACAAAGAGTCAGACGTGACTTAGCAACTGAACAACAATAAAAAGGGTAATATATTCTTAATGGGTTAAAGAAGCTAAGGTGTTTTGGTACATTTATATGAATTTTAAGGTTTTGTGACTGATTACTACTGCATTACTGTCAGAGACCCACTTTTGGACTGAATTCTACCTTTATATCTTAAAATATCTGTACAGATTTTAAGGGGGGTAATGTTGGAAACTTTTAGGTCGGGGTTATAACTAAGGCTAAAAGATATTTTACAAATCAGAAGCAGGAAATTTCATAGTTACTTGGAAAATAGTATTTTAAAAGTAGTTTAATTTTCATATAAGAAGTTACACAGGTAGTTTAGGAAAATTCTGGTGTCATTTATCAATTACTTCTGTATTTAGCAAAGTTGTCTTGGAGTTCGAACTCTGAGGTAAATTTCCCAGTTTATTCAACTCAAAGCATTGAAAGTGCCTCTTGCTGAATTCTGCTGCTATCAGAGGAATGGAAAAGTCAGTGGTGGATTGTGTTGTTGGGGGTCATCATCAGCTTACTGACAGTGTCAACACAGAATTGCAATGCCCTGTGACAAGTACATCTTAGGGTTTCAGATTTCTGTCTTTCAGTTCTGCAAGCTCTGATGTGTAATTAACATATGTAAAAGCCTTCTACATGGGGTTTCTTTTCTCTTAGGTCTTCCCAGAGATTACTTGAGGACAGATTGGCCCCCATATCCTTTGACTTCTCTTCCCAAAGTGGCCTGGGAGCCAAAGCTTGATAGTTAGACTAGTCTAACGAATCTGGTTATTCTTATTTTTTTAATACTTACTTTTGACTGTGCTGGGTCTTCATGTCTGTGCGCAGCTTTCTCTCGTTATGGAGAGTGGGGCTTGCTCTCTAGTTGCGGTGCACAGGTTTCTCCGTGTGCTGACTTCTCTTGTTGTGGAGCACATGCTCTAGGCATGTGGCCTCAGTAGTTGCAGCACGTGGGCTCAGTAGTTGTGGCTTGCAGGCTCCAGAGCATAGGTTTGGTAGTTGTGACACACGGGCTTAGCTGCTCTGCGGCATGTGGAATCTTCCCAGACCAAGGTCGAATGCCTGTCACGTGCATCACCAGGCGGATTCTTAACCTCTGGACCACCAGGGAAGCCTCATATCTGGTTATTTTATTGTGGGTTGAGAAGGGAAGTAAGAGAGCAGGAGTGGAAGCAGCGTATTCACAGACACAGATCTGAATAGACTGATCAGGGTCTAATTTTATCTTAGGCATTTTTCATGTTCTTGTTAATCAAGTCTGCTTTCCTTCAATTCTGTTTGTCTAGGTGTGTGTGGAGTTTGATGGAGAATCTTGGAGGAAGAGAAGATGGATAGATGTCTACAGCCTCCTAAGGAGAGCCTTCTTAGTGGAACATAACTTGGTTTTGGCTGAACGAAAGTCTCCTGAAATTTCTGAGCGAATTGTTCAGTGGCCTGCAATAGTAAGTAAAACTCGGGCTTACTGAACCCCTGAGGAGTTCTTTAATCCATTATGAACGAAACAGGGAAAATCTATGTAATATCTGTAGTTGGCCTTCTGGAAAATAATAGTACAGATATATGACATTGCAGAAGATTCAGAAAAAGCTCCAGGATCTCCTGTCAGCCCTGCTAGGAGGCCTGCAATTCTGGACCCTTGACTTCTGTGTGTCTCAGTTTCCTCACTTGAAGAGTAGGGAGTGAGGGTAATTTGGGGAACTTCTAGGTCAAGGGTTAGAAACCAGCAGATATATACAGACATACAGATCTTTTTGATTTGCCCCTTACAGTGTTTTTAAAAAAATCTAAATTAACTGTCTACTTTAAAAAAATGTAGAGAATGTTCTTAAAAATCTAGATTCCCATTTCTTATTAACAACAATAAGATATGGCCACACTAAAGCCTGTAGCAATTCCTTTGGCAACAGTAGGCTGAACCTGAATAGTAGGTGTTGCCTGGCCCCTGTCAGGGTTTCCACTTCTGGTCTCATGATCTTTAAGGTTCCCCCAGCTCATATTTCTTTGACTCTAAAGACACCAGCAGTCAGTATATGATTGTGCCATTTCTGCACCAGAAGTCTGGTGCAGTTAAAGGCAAAGAGTGAGCCCTGTATCTGGAAAGGACAGTTAATGCTGTTTGATAGGTGAGCTGGGACAGATTTGGGTAGTTGAAAGGCCAAGAGGATGATTAAAAGGCTGACCAGCTTGTGAAGGGCCTGCATGCTGTGTGAGCCAAATTGAGATTTTGCCCATGGATGAAACGAGCCCCTGAAGGGTTTTGAGAGATGTAGGGTTTTGTTTAAAGTTGTATTTTGCTTTTTGTATTTTTTCCCCCATCTATTAATAATTTGCTAAAAATATGGCCCATTTCCCCAGAAAAATAAACTTAAAACAGTATTCTGCATAAATTTGGGGCAAGCCATACATCTGTAAACCCAGACCTATATGACTCTCAAATGTGTATCTGGTTTAAATGATTGATTCTGGATAAAAACTGTGTACTCTTGTTTTGGTTGCATAAATAGTTATTACTGAGATATTGGTAGTAAATAAACAAATGAATGGTTTAATCTCTGTGTGGAACATTGCCAGTCCCCATTTTCACAATGATACTAATAGCAGTTATGATGCCAAAACATTTTCTTTTGTTTCAGATGTACAAATCTCTGCTGGACAAAGCTGGTTTGGGATCCATAACATCTATTCGCTTTTTAGGAGATCAACAAAGAGTATTTCTTTCTAAAGACCTTTTAAAGCCTATACAGGTAAACCATTAGAACCAATATTAGACCCTAAAAACAGAAGTATAAACTCCTTTAATGTGAGAACTGACATATTGACGTTGATTGTTCCAGATCAGATATCTAGCAGAAAAAAGGACCCATCTTATGAGCAGATGTTAGACATTAATGCTCAATGTTAGCCATTGGGTTGACTGTTTATTGGGTTTGGAAGGACAAAGGTACTACTGTTGATGGCTTTTGTGTATGATATGAAATAATTTTTAAAATAGATAATATGAAAATAATTTTTAGATTAACTGTTACTCATATATACATATATCTGTATGCATATATATCAGTCCTCATTATTTAAGAATTCTATATTTGAGAACTTGCTTACTTGATGAAATATATTTGTAACCCCCCAATCAGTATTTTGGTGCTTTTATGGTTATTCACAGACATGTGCAGAGTGGTGAAAATTTTGAGTTGTCTGACACCTCTTCCCAGCTGAGGTTTGAATAAGGTTCCATTCCACCTTCTTGTTTCATCTCTTCTACTGTAAACAAGTGTCCTTTTCAAAGTCTATTTAGTACTGCATTGTTGGTTACTTCAGTGTTTAAAATGGTCCCCTGGGATAGTGCTGAAGTGGTCTGTATTGTTCCTAAGTGAGTCTTAGAGAGAACGTGTGTTAGCTAAGCTTCATTCAGCCATGAGGTATGGTAGCTGTGAGTTCAAGGTTAGTAATGCAGTAATACAGCTTCCCCGCTCGCTCAGGGGTAAAGATTCCATCTGCAGTGTAGGACCCTCAGGAGTCTTGGGTTTGATCTCTGAGTTAGGAAGATCCCCTGGAGGAGGGCATGGCAACCCATTCCAGTATTCTTGCCTGGAGAATGGGGGTCAGAGGAGCCTGATGGGCTGCAGTCTATAGGGTCGCACAGAATTGGACATGACTAAAGCGACTTTGCATGCAAATAAATGCAGTTATATATGTTAGAAACTTGTGGAGTTTTTTCCCAACAGAAACACATAAAACAAGGCTATGTATTGATTGGTTGATGTCACTTGTGACCAGAGGCTTCAAGAAACCTAACCCCATCTTTCCACTAGGAATGGTTCAGTATTCACTAATTCAGTGTTTATGGTGACCTATTGCAAACAGTATGAATCAAGTGTGTGTGTGTTCCTGTTCTTTCCAGTTAGCTTGCAGAACTACCTTTTTCTTCACAACATTTAGGCTCTTGGGTCTTGCTCATATGTTTGTTTTTTTCCTTTATTATAAAAATGTTGGGAGGGAGGGGAAGAACATGCACATTAACTCCACAGATCACTACCTTGGGAGTAATGTTGGTCTTACAATTAACATTTGTTGTTTTAGATGTCATTTGTGAAGGTCAGTTATCCTCTTCACTCTCTTTGGTTTTGTGACCTGCCTTGTTTCTGTGGCCTGTAGAACCATTAAACCAGTTTATGAGCTATAAGACAGTTTAGGACCAAGGGTCATTGCCATTGCTGGGTCTGTATTGGAAAACCCAAAGCACTGGCTTTTCTGTGCTCAAGTCTCACTTTTATTTCCATATCCTGGAAGTGAGTGAAAACAAGATTCATACTCTGAACCTTATTTTATAATGTTTAGGTGAATGGAATAGAGGAAGATGCTTTTACTTAGTTGTGGGCACAAGTTATCTTCATATATCAGGTAGATGGGGCTTCCCTGGTGCCGCAGAGGTAAGGAATCTACCTGCAGTGCAGGAGCCACAGGAGACACGGGTTTGATCCCTGGGTCAGGAAGATCCCCTAGAGGAGGGCATGGCAACCTACTCCAGTATTCTTGCCTGGAGAATTCCATGGATGGAGGAGCCTGGCAGGCTACAGTTCATGGGATCTCAAAGAGTCAGACGATGACTGAAGAGACTGGGTGCACGTGCATGCATGCTAGGAAGGTTATCTTGATATTTTTCCTACATTGAAATGAGGAATCCTTGCTTTTAAGGACCAGGGAACGAACATACAGGAGGGGCTGTGGAAGACTACTACTGAGCAGAGAGTAGTTTTTACTTCTTAGCATTGTTTTCGGGACAGTTCTATTTTTCATCTTTAATGTGTCTCATCTTTTCAGTTAAAGTAGAGCTCAGTTTTGTTTCTTGAGATTGACAAGATCAGTAAGTTTTTATTCTCAAGGAGGTGCACTCTGTGCTGTCAGTGTGAGTGTTATTAATATACTGATTGAGGGAGACTCTGCATGTGTTCTTGACTTTTACTGATGATAATTTCCAAAGTTAAGTGCTTCAGGGCATTCTCTTGTAGAGGCAGGTGATAATGTAAGGCTTCTACTATATGAGACTCTATGTTGGCTGATACGGTTACCACAGTAGGAGGCTTGTTCTAAATAATGAATAGAGAATCTGAAAATTATTTGGGGTATGCAGAAGTTGGAATTGAAACCTAATGTCTGTCTTTTGGATTGAATTCATCTCAGTTATAGGTGGATAAGAAAAACGACTTAAGTGTCCAGCTCAGTTACCTGGCACCTTTGATGAGCCCTTGAAACTCTTCTAGGCATAATCCAATTATTCTACCTTATTTAAGAGCTGTTTAAGGTTAATGGCTCTCCCCATTAATGCTCTTTTACCTTGTAGTAGGAATTGGTGAACACATTTAAATTTTTTGAAATTGCAGTAGCATGAGGGGGAAAAAAACAAAAACATGGCTCATTCTGGTAATTAATATTGCACTCTTTTGAAGCCCCTAGTTTAATGTTACCTAAGAAATTCTTTCAGCATGGTCTCTCTACAAGGCTATTCTTACCAATGGGAGAAATGGATGAACTATTTTTAGCCACTCTGTACCCATTTCACATGCAGAAAAGCATGAAGGCCTAGTATTGGAAGGGCTTCTGTACTATATGGTTTCTCGGGTCTGACAGGTTATTCCTATTGACAGTCTGTATACATTTATCATAACTGAGTATACACACAAAGCCAGAACACTGGAATAATGCCAGAAATAGAGCTGCCAAGAATTGAATGTTTCAAAACTGGCTACTGAAGACCTAGGCTGTTCGTTCATTCAGCTTTTGTCCCTCCTCACCCCACCTTTACCATTTGTAAAGAAGAATGCATTTGGAATTCTGGTTAGGGTAAATGAATCTAGTGTGAAATGATGTTTGTTAAAAACAGCAATTTCAATGAAATGATGCTACAGATCTAAGTATTTTCTTATGTGTGTCTTCCGCCCCTTGCATTTGGATCTGTGACTTCCCTAATCCCTAGAGTTTGGGATACAGAGTATTTTTGGCATGACTAGCTGCTTTGCTTATTATATGTCCCATAGCCTAAGTTTTGTCATGTTTAAAATTATGCTTTGAGCCACTCTTAATATCTGTCTCACTCTTAGCTTCGAGTAGCTTCACTTCTATCTGCTTTATATTTGTGATCATTTGATGGTTTCCTACTGTTTGACTTGTCTAGTTCATTGGAGTTGCAATGGTTTGCTGCCATCAAATGGCTAATTGACACTATATTAATCCCTGTGATTAAATGAATTGAAATAATCCACTGGAATTTAAACAACTGTTCTTATTTATTACCTTAAAATATAATGATTTTCAATTTTTCAGGATGTAAACAATCTCCGTCTTTCACTGATGGATAATCAGAGTGTCAGTAAAGAATTTCAAGCTTTGATTGTGAAACATTTAGATGAAAGCCATCTTTTACAAGGTATGTGGATTGTCTGTTGGTGATAGCTCATGAGTTGACCAGTGATTAGTTTGTAAGCTGTGTTTTAGCCCTTCTCACTCATTTGCTCATTAAAATGTCTCATTTTTTAGTAATTCTTTAGATGCATTTCCCATGCAGCTTGATGAGAGGCGGACTGTATTCTATATTGTATTCTAAAGCCTCTGAAATGTGGAAAGCCCAAGGATCATGTGAACAACATAAAAGTGAAGTAGATACTGAACAAGCTCAGCTATATTTTGACATGAAATTCCATATGTTTGAAAGTTCAGTCTTATAAAATGAGTAAAACATTAATTTGGTGATCTTGATCTTGCCAGTTACTGTTATTGATTTTCTTGGTCAGTTTCATAATTGTGAATGTTTTAGGAAACTTAGAAGTTCTGACGAGGTTCCTGAATATGGATCCTCTAATTAAACTGCATAGCAGAGTGAGTTAGGTCTCAATGAGTTATCTGATACTACCTGGTCTGATACAGGTGCTAGGATAAATATACTGCCAAGTCTAGATAAAGCAATAGGAAATCAAAGCTTTAAAATGGAAAGTTTACATTTTCTCCTACCTTTGCTGAAATGTCTGTCTTAAGTTTATAGCAATATCTTTTAATGTTTCCTTTTTGTCTATTGCATGTTTTTTTAAAGACTTGGGAAAAAATTATGCTGGATAAATGGTGCTATTCAGAGATAATGCAAATTGCTCTAAGGATTTTTTTTTTTAATTATTTTTTAAGGTGACAAAAATTTAGTTGGTTCGGAAGTAAAAATTTACAGCTTGGACCCATCAACTCAGTGGTTTTCTGCAACTATTGTAAATGGAAACCCAACGTCAAAAACTCTTCAAGTCAACTGTGAGGAGGTAAAGATGATGATAATTGCATGTAAGATAAGTTGACAGGGGAAGATAATTATAAAAAGGAATTACAGTATCTTATAAGAGCTAAATGGGGCTTCTCTGGTGGCTCAGACAGTAAAGAATCTCCTGCTTGCAGTGTAGGAGACCTGGGTTCGATCCCTGGATCGGGAAGATCCCCTGGAGAAGGGATTGGCAACCCACTCCAGTATTCTTGCCTGGAGAAATTCCATCGACAGAAGAGCCTGGTGGCCTACGGTCCATGGGGTCACAAAGAGTCAGACACTACTGAGTGACTAACACTTTTACCTTCACATACCTTTGTTATTTTATATTAAAATATCAGACAGAGTAGAAGAAAAATCAGTTATTTTTTCAAAGGAAATTATATGTAAGAAACCCCTATTGTTAACTAGTTTCTCTAGTGGCTCAGACGCTTAAGAACCTGCCTGCAATTCAGGAGACCCAAGTTTAATGATAATTGGGTCAGGAAGATCCTCTGGAGAAGGGATTGGCAACCCACTCTAGTATTCTTGCTTGGAGAATCCCATGGACAGAGGAGCCCGGCGGGCTATGGTCTGTGGGGTCGCAAAGAGTCAGGACACGACTGAGTGATAGAGGTAATTTCTGGTATATTCCTGAGCATTTTTAAAATTTCCTGGTATCTTTGTTTTGTTTGTTCTTAAGATTCCAGCACTGAAAATCGTGGATCCATCACTGATTCATGTTGAAGTTGTACATGATAACTTTGTGACATGTGGTAAGATACTGATTGATTAAAACTTCTGTTCTCCTTTCCCCTTCATCCTTCTCACCTTAATAGAAACAGGGAGGCTGACTTACCTGTTTTTAATTATTTCAGGTAATTCTACAAGAATGGGAGCTGTGAAACGCAAGTCTTCGGAGAATAGTGGAAACCTGATTTCCAAACAGGCAAAATCATGCTCTGAGGTAGCCTTGCTTTTTTTCTGTCACTTGTGTGAAGCTCTCTTTAATTCTTGCACTGCATGGCCAGTATGTTTAGTGGTAATAAGGCTGTTTTCTCTGCTCATCCGTGCTGTTGTGTCTGTGCTCTGCTAGTCCCAGATCTTGGCCATAATTTCTGTGCTCAAGCAGATGGAGATAATATAAGTTTCTGGTTCACTATTTTTGATGTTGGTTGAAAATCCTCAGTAGATTTGACAATTCCACCACATGGAGGTATTTTTAAAGATAAATTGAGTTGTGTGTATCAAATCAAAAGAATGCCATCCATGAGAAGAGGGGAGGAACCTTAGAATTCTGAGTAGATTGGTGTTGAAATAGGACTCCCACCTGGACAATAGGTCTGGATTGGTCATTCATGATTGGGTGAACCAACATACTTGCTTTTTGAAGGAAGCAGTTGGTTTGCCATTACTAATTTCTGCCGAGAAAAGTACTGGCTTCTATGAGTGGAACTGTTGAGTTCAAGTACTGGATTTACTTCTATCCTCTTGAAGTAGTTAGGATTTGGATCAAGAAACTTAAGGCTGTCAGCTTTTCCATCTCTTCCATGCTGTGGAGAAGCTGGTCTTCTTTAGCTCTTCAGGTACCTCATGTTCTCTCCAACCTCAGGATTTGCTGTTCCCCTTTCTCTTCTAATGCTGTCTTCATTCTAATTAACTCCCATGTATCTTTCTAATGTGATATTGCTTCCTTGGGGAAGCCTCACTTAACATCTCTACCATTGTTTTAACCCATATCCCAGAGTAGGTCAAATTGTCTGTTTTATTATGCTTTGTAATTACTAGTACATGTCTTTAGAACATCACAGTGTACACACTGGGGACAGTTTTAGTCAGAATTCCCAAAAGATTGGGCTAGACACACTAGCCTAATAAGGGGATGGAGGACTGGGATAAACTTCTCAAGGGAGTATAAATACCAGGGTCAAAATTTGAAATCTGGGTAAAAAAAACTTCAGGCTCTTTCTTTAAGTGAGTTGAATCCTTAGGTCTTATTACAATACAGATAACTTTCTCGCAGCTTAGGTATCCAAATGTATTTAAGTTACATGGATATGTTACTGTGTTATAATTGTCAAAAATGCCTTTATGATGCTCTGCTCCAGGCTGGAGTTTCGAATTTTAAAATTGACCATGTTGAGATTGTTGGCAGCATTTTGGAGGGAAATTAGGTGTCTGGAGGAAGAGGGCAAGGAGAGACGGCATGAGAGTGGTCAGAGTCATTGAATGAATCTGAGATTCTGAATCAGGGCAGACTGGACTACAACATCAACTAAAATCAAAGCAAGCACATACCACACAAATACTAAAGAAATCTGGGTAGCTAGGATGATCAACTTTCCTGAACCTTAAGCCTATGTACAGGCCACAGGAGCTTTGATACTTGAGCAGAAACTTTGTAAACTGAGGTATCTAGTACCTCTGTTTTTCTTCCATATGTGAAGGCTTGACCTCAGGTGGTCCAGGAAAGAATGGAGAGGTCATTTTGGAAATTAATATTACTCCCTTTTCATTTTGCCTTAATGTTGACCAGATTGAAGTAGTGTAGTAAGGATTGTAAATTGAGGATGTCAGGCAAGTGATTACTGCCTCTTAGAGGCAAGCTTATGGGATATTGTCAAGTGATTCAGGGTATTAGAAGCTGAAAGAGAAGCAGTAGAATAGTAATCTGTCAGGTTTTGGCATTGGATAAATTGTTAGCAGTCATGGATAGAGATAATAAAAGATGATTTGGAGAAGTTATTTGAGTGTTGTCTGTCATAGAGAAGGCATCAGTGTAAACGGTCAGTGAAATGAAAAGGAGAGCCACATGATGTTCTGTTGAGGTGGGGACCGTGACTCAGGAAATGGCATCCTAATGGATCATGGAGGAATCAACCTGGGGTACAGGTAGGACTGGGGTCATTGGGGATGTCCTGTTGGGAAAGGTGCCAGTTCTTTAGAGTGTCAAGTTTATCAGTGAAGTGATAGGCAACTGAGCAAGTAAATTTATGACCTTGAAGGCAAAGGTAGTGCCTGTAAAATATAGTAACATACATATGTAAGTGATCCTCTCTTCCTGACTCACACTTTTTTCTTTTTTTTAATGGAGACAATCATGAAACTATTGAACGAAGCACAAATTAATGAAAATATATATCATATTCATAGATTAGAAGCTGATCTATGGATCAATAAAATATTAGTCTTTTATGCTTTAATATTATTTATTGAAAATTCATCTTAAAAAAAACTTTTTATTTTGTGTTGGGGTATACCCAATTAACAATGTTGTAATAGTTTCAGGTGAACGGTAGAGGGACTCAGCCATACATATACATGTCTCCATTCTCCCCCAAACTCTCTTCCCATCCAGACTGCCACATTACATTGAGCAGAGTTCCATGTGCTATAGAGTAGGTCTTTGTTGGTTATCCATTTTAAATAGAGCAGTGTGTACAGGCAACCATAAATTCATTCTCTAAGTCTATGAGTGTCTGTTTTATAAGTTCACTGGTATCATTCCTTTTTAGATTCCACATATAAGGGGTGTCATACAGTATTTTTCCTTCTTTCTCTGACTTATTTCACTCAGTATGACAATCTTTACTGACTCCCACTCTTGAAAGGCAGGGAGCATGTCTCTCTGCTGTCTGTCAGCATCCTATCCAGCTCAGTAGGTTTGTGTGAACTTATTACTGGGAACAGTAGAATCTATTTTCAAAAAGGCCTGAACTTTGGCTGGGAGATAAGTCCCTCAACCTATTTGAGCCTTAACTTTTACATCTAAAATGTGAAAATAAATTTGATGTATAAAAGCATGTCTGTTTCAGCTCGTAAGACCTATCCTAGAAGATGGTTATTTTGAGACATTAGTCTGCCATCTTCTCAGTCAGCTGGCTTTCCAAATAAAGCCACACTCCTTGCCTCAACAAACAAAAAAAAAGACCTATCCTAGTTATCTTTTCATTCTAAAGGAAGTTGGAGATGGTAAATTTTTACCTAGGTATTGATGTTTTAGAAATTATTACTATATTTGTAATTATGAAAAGTTATTCTCCTTTCTATTGCACTTATTTTCAAAATAAAGATTCTTACATTTTTTTAAAAAAGTTACTGTCATTGAAAAATATATAGGTAACCTAGAAAAGCATAGTAAAGAAAAGATCACTCATAATCATACTTTTCAGATACTCACTATTCACATTTTGGAATACCTATCCTCCTCCTGTTTTTGTTTGTTTTTCTTTTTCATGTATATTCATAGAGACTTCTTTAAAAAAAAAAAAACTAAAAGCCATACTCTTGTGTAGCTTCCATGATTCTACAGTATATTGTGAATGTTTTTCCATATCAGTAAATATTCTTCTTTGTCATGGGTCATCCTTGTAATCAGACAAGTTTTTGGAAACACTGGCCTAGCCTAAATTTCAGGAGAGATGGAGAGGTAAAGAAAGATGTGGGGAGAGAAAGAGAGTTCATTTAAATGTGTGAGTGAAAGGTGAGTACAGTAACACATTTGGTGCGTGTCTCACTGTGTTTCCACTTTGCAGATATGTTGGATGTGTGCAGAGTTGGTAGTCTTTGGGTGACAGGAGTTTAGGATTAGGTAGACGAGAGTCTTTATTGCCTTGATGAATACTTCTGGATAAGGTGAACCTGTTTGCCAGTAGCATCTGGCTCCTTGAAGGTCTTCTCTGCCTAGCAGACTATTCCTCAGAGTTAGGATGTTGCCTGGTTAATTGAGACAGTCTGCTGAATAGTATGAGCCAGCAGTATCCTTTTTGGAATATCATTATACACTCAATTATATTATCTCCGTCTGCTGGCAGGGAGGAACTATTGCCATGACTGGTATAGAAGACCTTCAGGGAAAACTCTTCAGGTAAGAAGAAACTTTGACCCTTGTCAAGTCAGAGGCCAGTGCAGCGGTGTGCACATGGAGATGGGTTTGGAATCAGAGTCCTATGCCTATTAAGCTAAACCTTAGGAAAGTTATAGAGTGATGTACTTCAGTTTCTTAAAGGAAATGATCCAGGTTATGATCATTCTAACACATGGTGGCTGAACCGAGGAATTTTGCATGATGTATTTCTGCTTTGAGATAGCTAATCAATGTGCTAGGCACTGTGGTAAAGCACTGCCGTATACAGTATGCTTCATTACTCGCCTTTTTTCTCATTACTCTCCTTTATTACTCCTCACTACGACTGAGGAAACCGAAGCTCAGAGAGCTTAAGTAATGTGCTAGCAAGTATCAAGAGACTGGATTCCAACCAGGGTCTAACACCAAAACCCAGCATTCTTGGCCACTGTGCTGTTGTTGCCATTGCTCTCCAGAACTTTTGCCTGGTATGGTGAGGCACCATTGTAAAAACAAGAGTCCTCCTTCCTTCCATCTGGTTCTCCATCCCTATTTCCAGTTAATACTTACTGAGCATATAATATGTGCTAGACATTTTTGAGCATCACTGCTTGGCTCTTGAGTTAACTCAGAATACAGTTGTAGCTATTAATATTTTCAAAGAAGAAGTGCTAAGAGCATTTATCCATTCATGCCCTCCAGCAGTCTCATTTATTGAGCATTTGCTCTGTGCCTGGCTTTAAAAGGTGTAACAGTGATGTAAGAGCAGGGTCTCTGCCCATAGAAGCTTATATTTCATTGTGAAGAGACTGACAGTAAAAAAAAAAAAAGTAACTTAAGGTATTTGCATGGTGTGTTAGTACAATGGAAGATAGAAACATGATAATATAAAGTATAAGGCAGTTATGCTTTGGGACACTGCTTTGGAAAGAGTGATCAGAGATTCTGAGGTGACAGTTGAGCAGATCTGAGGCTGAAGGGATGGGACCAGCCACATGAAAATGTCCAGACCCAGAGGGGAATAGCAAGTACAAAGGTGCAGGCAAGAAAGAACTTAGAACATTTGGAGACCAGAAAGGAAGCCAGTTTAGTTGGAGCACCTTTAACAAATGCAGTGATATGAGGCGAGGGGGTTGGCGGAGACCAGACCATGTAGAATTCTAGTCGGCAGTGGAGTGACTGATTTATGTTTTATAAAGATTGCTCTGTGGTAGAATTTTAACTTCAGAGAAGAGGCAAAAGGTTCAGGCAAAAATGGAAGGAAGTCAGGCCAGTTAGTATACACGTGATAGTCTAGGGGAAAGATGGTGGTAGGGGTGGCCTGGAAAGAAGTTGATATATTCCACAAACATTTTGGAAATAGAGGCAGCATTTTCTGGTTGACTGATACGGGAAATGAGATGGAGGGTTTTTGGCTCGAGCAGTTCAGTGGATATCATAACAAAATAAAAATATCTTATTTCCTTAATTCATTTTAAAAATGAGGAAACTGAGGCCCAAAGAGGTAAAGTTTGGCTATCCGAGGGATGTCCTTAGACTAGTCAAAGCCTCCCCCCCAGAGATCCTTCTGGGAAACACTAAGCTAATATTTAACCAAAACTGAGCTCTCATAGTGTAATTCACGATCAGATAACTTAGCACCTTGACATAGCGGAAAGCTGTGCCAGAACTTTAATATTGATTAAGTAAATTCTTATTTTTCAGATGTCTTTATTTAGTGTATACTAGACAGTATTTTCAAGGCCATCAAAGTAAATGTCTGCAAAGAAGATTCACATGTAGGCTACATGGTTTACATTCAGAATCGTGAGGTTTTAAAACCTGTGGTTTTAAAAACTATTACTAAGAGAAGTTCTACATCATATTTTAGGAGTTAGTAACTAGAAGATGAAGACACTTGAAAGATTCTACAAGTTTAGATCTGGTGGTAAAGTGAATGTAAAGGTCATTGAAAGAGATAATGGTTGAAAAGGACAAGTGACTTTAAATTTACACACATGCGAAAAGGATGGTGAAAATGGTCTGTGGATTTCACCTGGTTTAGCCATAGAATGTTCAGTTGTCTGGAGTTGAGTTTAATCTCTCCCTTCTCTTCCCATGGTGGGAAGATTTGTTTTTTTGGGTAGTATAAACTGGGAAGAAGTTGGTCTGTTAGTCATATTTTTGTAAAGGTAAAAGTACACAAAAAGGGAAGGGGACAAGTGTCTTAACTTTGTCCCACAGGCCTGTCATGACTTGATATTTTTTGCAGCTTGGGATGACCTTTGTGACTTGATGAGCCACTTACAAGCAAGAACCATGTCCTCAACCTTTATTGCATTGTAAAGGCTTATGTTGGTACCCAGTAGGCTCCACTGCCTGCAAGAGCCCTATGTGGTCTGGTCTCCTGCCAGTCCTCGCAGTAAGTGCGTGGTGGGCACTCAGTAACGCTGAACTGAATGCATGTGAAGCTGCCACCATTTGAAGACAGTTGATAAAAAGCTCACTTCTGTGCATTGCACTAGTCAAGTAATTGCCACATGGCTGCGTTTTCCTGGTATTCAAAGGTCTGTAAGAGATCAACTTGTGGTCTTTTCTAGGAAGACACAAGTTTTGTGAAAAGCTGGAGTGACTTGTTTGTTAGTCCTCAGGTATAAGTCCTTAATTTGTGATTTATTCATTGTTCTTCTGTTCTTTTCTTTTTATTTGGTGGTGGTATTGTGCTTACTGACTACTAAACCAAGCAAATAAACTTGAATCTTGCAAGCATTTTGTAATTCTGCCACTAGGGGCTTCCCTGTTAACATCTGCTTGCTTTGGTATCTTTTAGGCCTCTCCCAGTGTGTGTCCTGTACAGTCTGTTCCCACAACAGTTTTTAAGGAGATACTGCTTGGCTGTACTGCAGCTACTCCACCAAGTAAGGACCCAAGACAGCAGAGCACTCCCCAAGCCGCCAACTCTCCACCAAACCTCGGAGCAAAAATCCCTCAGGGGTGAGTCAGAAGTTAAAGATGTTTAATCTTGCAACCCACTGGAATGGGTTGCCATTTCCTCCTCCAGGGAGTCTTCTCAACCCAGGGATCAAACCTGCATCTCTTACGTCTCCTGCATTGGCGGGTAGATTCTTTTACCTCAAGTACCACCAGGGAAGCCCATACTGATGTTTAATCATAATACAGAAGGGTTATTTTAGCCATGGTTCTTTCTTGTCTGAGCTGATATTGCTTGGGTGGCAAGATTGACCCTACATTCAGTGTTTATAGAGAGAGTGTTAGTGCAGTGAAAATTTGATGTAATGACCTGCCATTCAGTGTATCTCAGGTTGTCAGGGGAGGTTAGAGTTTCCAGTTGGTCATATGCCTTCAGAGGTGATAACGTGTAGTTGGCATACAGACCTACATACAACAGGTCACAGGAAAGAAAGGGGTGTGAGGAAAGAGGAGCTTTCTTGACTTTGTATAGAAAGAATGGTCCACTGAAATATTACAAACAGCTGGAGAATAGATGTCCACTTTCAAGGAAAGGGGAGCCATTTGGTTGTGTGTGGAAGACTGAGATCCATGGGAGTGTGGGGTAGAGGGAGATAGGGTTCCAGTGAATGACCTTCAGCCTGGATCTCAACTATAGCTGAGAGATGGAGCAGTAGAGAAAACAGTAAGACATAAAATCAAGGAAGCAGTAATTATGACTTATAGTTACTATTTACAGAAGATAGTGGAATAAGAAATGTAAAATCTAATCAGAAATTTAAAGTAGCCACAAGATTAATGGAGAGATGAGTTTTAAGGGAAGGATCTTTTTTAGAAGGGGTGATGACCTGTGTAAGCAGTTGTAAAGACCTAAGATAGGGCTCAGAAACTGGTGTAGAAAGGTGGGCTTAGAAGACCACTGTAGTAAATGGGACAATGCATGAGCAGCACAGCAGTTCACAGGGAGGACAGCAGGCTGCAGGGGAGGGAGCTTAGAGGATGACCACAGAAGAGTCAGAGAGAGGGCAGGGTGGGGAGAGGTGGTTTATTCAGAGTAGAAAGAGGGGAACAGTAAGAAGTTTGGTGGTACCCAAGCAAAGATGTCTAATATGAGTGCTTCCCAGGTGGCTCAGTGGTAAAGAATCTGCCTGCCAATACAGGAGACTTGGATTTGATCTCTGGGTCGGGAAGAATCCCTGAAGAAGGGAATGGCAACCCACTCCAGTATTCCTGCCTGGAGAATCCCATGGACAGAGGAGCCTCGTGGGCTATAGTCCCATGGGGTCACAAAGAATCGGACACAACTGAGCAACTCAGCAACAACATGAGTGCATCAGTGAGAACTTCTCCAGGATGAGGTCCTTTGGTAGAGGCAGGAAAACTAGTGTAAGAGGGGAAAAGGACTTTGCATTCTGCTGAGGAAAGAACTTTTGGACAAATTTCAGAGAAACAAAAATTCTTTAAGGAAAAACCCCTATTAGGGGTGGAGAGGGTATCAGATTGTTCTGTGAACAAGCACATCATCAGCTGGCTTTTCTGTTTGCTTTGGGTCCTGATCGCTGACCAGACAAGCATGCGATTGTCCAGTGCCTAGGCTGGTAACATGTTCATAGACGGAGTTTTATGCTTCTCGTGATTTTGGTTTCATGTGATATTCTGTTTTGAGGGAAAGCTAAGTTTCATTTTGCTATAAGAAATACATGAAGTAGTTAACTATGAGAACACACAGATAGAATTTAGCGTTGTGTGTTTTTCTTAGTGTCTTAAGATATTTTTGCATAGCCATTGACTGATTACTTTTAACTCCAGCCCACAGAAACCTATCCTGAATTCTCTGATATAAGCAGTTTTCTTTTCTCTTTCATACTGGTAACTTTAGGGAAGCAAGCAATTATTTTTGGAAGGTAGGGAAGAGATGAAAGAGGCCTACATGCTAGTTTTCCATATTAATCTTTTTCAGATGTCATAAACAGATTTTACCAGAACTTTCTTCCTGTCTAAATACAAAGCCTGAAATACTGAGAACAAAACCAGATGTTGCCTGCAAAGTAGAGCTGCTCTCTTCAAAGTCCTCTCAGATTGGAACTGGAGACTTAAAAACCCTGAGTGAACCAAAGGGAAACTGTTCCCAACTGAAGAACAGCACTGATGAGGAAAGCAGTGTGGAATCTCTTCCTCCATCAACTGACCCTCCTAAGGAGTGTGTACCAACAAAGGCGTCTTCTATGGCAGAATTGGAAATTACCAACACTCCTGAACTGCAGAAGCATTTCGAACATGCACCTTCCACATCTGATGTCCTTTCAAAGAAGCCAGAAGAGAAAGCAGCTGTCAGTAGTAATGGTCCTAATAGTTGCATAGAAAAAAGGGGAGAACCTTCAACTTTAGGCTGCCAGTCACAGAATATAAAGGCGTCTTCAGCAAAAGTAGATCCTGAAAGCTGCTGTACAAGAAGCAACAATAAATTCCAGAATGGTAAGTGTTTCTGCATATGTTTATTGATAGAAGGTAAGAAATGGTTGTCAGTACATACACTATCTTCTTCTTACCTTATGAGAAAATAATAAGAAAATGACTGTAGAAAAAGTTCAAAGAAGAAAGTAAAACCCCTAAATCTTCTGAGAAATGATTACTGTTCATATTTTGGTGGAATTGGTTCTATGTATATGGAAACACAGATGAGCTGTGAGACACATGGGTTCATACCAACAGTTTTACCCAGTGTATTAGTTGTAGATGTCTGTCAGCATTTTAAAGGCTGCAAGGATGCCCTTATATGCATTTTACCATATGACTTAGGTGGGTCCCAGTTTTTGGTTGTAAGAAAGTTTTGAAATAAAATCTAAAGTGATCTGATTGCTTTATTGTCATCCTATAACTGATTTTTCTGTAACATCTGTGTTGGAGAGAAGGAAGTGATTAAAGTTTTATGCTCACACAGGTATGGTTCAGATTTGAAGTTTTTTTAAAAAGGGAGTTGCATCACTGCCTCTAGCAAAGAGATTTTTAGTTAAAGAATTTAGGGGACAGTGCTAACTTAGGATTCCCCTCTTTGCTTAAGGGAAGGTCCTGCTGCACCCGTAATTTTTGTTGGTTTGTCTTTTAAGTTTTTTGGCCGCGCCACACAGCATGTGGGGTCTTAGTTCCCCAGTGGGGGATTGAAGCCGTGTTCCTTGCAGCGGAAACAGAGTTCCAGCCATTGGGTTGCCAGCGAGGTCCCTTTGCACGCACAGTTTAGAGTTCAGTGCTCTTCTTACAGAGAAAATGGTACATTGTGTTTCACAATACTTTTAAGTTTGAGGATGCATTTCAGTGATGGGAGTTGTTAGAAGCTCTCTTACTAGAATTAACAGAGCTAAATGGCTCCAGTATGTCAAAAGGTTCAGTTTAAAAATAGATTTGATAGATGTCAACTGGGTGTAAAAAAACTTGAAAAACACTTAATAAAAACGCTGTTCATTTGGATAAGTAACAAATGGATAATCCACACTAGCTCTTCCTGCAGGGCTCTGAAACTGGAGGGCAGGATGGGTGGATTTGACTGGGGGTCTTCCTGAAGTAGAGTTGGAGGAATTGGAAAAGAACTTTCTTTGCTGAGTAATTCTTCTAACCCAGCTTCTTCATTCTTGAGGTTTAAGTTGATATAGCTGGTAATTTGCATGAAATTAATTGCATAAGATTATACTGTTCCTCAGGAGTTATGTAACTCCCCAAGAAAGTGAATATTCATGATCATGTCCCTGTTCTATTTCTTTATTCTTTTTGAGTCACCAACCTTCACATTCCACTAGTTTTTAAGGCAAATTATTTTAATATTATGTGAAGAAGCAGTAAAAGTTCTAGACCAGTAAACACATTATAGATGCAGAAGTGAGTTTCAGAGTCCAACTTTGTCTTGCTTAATATGTTGTGCAACTCTGTTCCAATTAAAATGATTTTGAGGGAAATGAGAGGCCATGTCACATCCTGGTGTGTGCTGTCTCCTGGGACCTCTGGCTGAGGAGTAAGGCAGTGTGATTAGAAGCCTACTGAGATCTCTGTACTGTTTCCACCATTATTGCTTGTGGATACGGAAAGACTCCACTGGACACTGCTTCTCCACTGTGTGACCTTACTTAGGGGTTAGGAAACAAAAACAAGCTGGAGTTGAGCAGCCACCCTTTTTTCTGTTTGGAAGATGCATGGCTTCTCAGAAGTCAGTACTGCTTTTTTTTCCTTGGTTCGGTTCTAAGTTAAGAGAATCATTGATGAGGGAGCAACCGCTGATCTCCTCAGTACAGAGCTAGCTTTAAATAATTCAACTTGCATATTTCTAGATATTTCCTCTTTTCAGCCCAGGCAAAACAGTTGTAAGATAATCTCTGGACTCGGCTTGGGAAAACCTGGTCCCGTTCAAAGGGTGATGTGTTTTCAGTATCAGGATGGAATTTTATAAATTATATAAAATTTGTAATTATAAAATTCCATCCTGAACTACTGATTATTTTCTCTCCTTTCTTACTTTACCTTCTCTTTCACTGAATAAGAATGTTTAAGGAGTCGAGGCCTGGCGGCATCTATTTAGCATTTTAAGGTGTGCTCTAGTCCTGCTTTAAAAGAGAGATAACATCAGGACACATCAAAGATGATTTATTAAAGATGCTTATTTTATTTAAAGCCTTCTTTGGTTTGAGGTCTTTCTTCTAGTTTCCTTCAAGACTGCTTACCAGCGTCTCCCACCTATCTCTTGACTGGTTCCCCCAAAGTTGTGTTTTTGTTTTTTGTTTAAGAATCTACTTTCCTCTTCCAGCCCCCTTGGACCTCAAGGTAAGGTCTTTTTTGCCGGTTTTATATGAAATACAGTTGTCTTTCAGCATTCAAGAGGGATCGGTTCCAGGACTCCTGCAGATACCAAAAATCTGCAAATACACAATGCTACGGTCAGCCTTCCCCATCTGACACTGGGGTTCTGCATTTGCAGATGCAACCAGCCACAGATTGTGTAGTGTTTTCTTTTAATTTTTAAAAAAAAAAAAATTGGGTTGTAGATTGGACCCATGCTTTCTGCATTGAAAATGTGGATTTTAACCACTGGACCACCAGGGAAGTCCCTGTGTAGTATTTTCAAACCGTGGTTGGTTGAACCTACAGATGCAGAGGGCTCACTGCATGCCCGAGGGCTCTTGACTTAGAAATAGATTTCCCTTCTGTGTTATTTCTGCTAACAGAGTGATTGCTCTTTAAAATTAGGTTTCTACTTTTTTCTCCCTTTAGAAACTATGTTACCATTACCATTGAAGTTCTCCTGCTCCTAAGTTAAAAGTTAAATGTGAGTTTACTTAGAATGGAAATTCTGTCTTTAGCCAAGGCTCTTAGTCTTGAATGGAAAGTATGTGTGAAGAAAATTTAAGATTGTTTGAGGGCCAAGGGTCAATGCTCTTGGAATCACTTAGAAAATAACTTATAGACTGAGGGGCCTATGTTATTTGGGTTTTGTAATATTTGGAATGGTTAGCTTTGCAGAATGCCTTAGAAAACACATCTTAAGCCAGTCTTTTTTGAGTGTAAAAACTGACAGAATTGATTTCCACGTGGTCCTCTATTGAGATAAACCTATCCCTGTGTATTGTTAAGTTTGCAGTGAGTTTAAGTTAAGTGTCTGCTTTGGAAAAGTCTGCCTGCAATGTTTATCTGTTTGGAGGTTTTTTTTGTTTTTTAAATTATTTACGTATTTTTTTTAATTTTTGACTGCCTTGGGTCTTCGTTGTCACACATGGGCTCCAGAGCGTGTGGGCTCTGTAGTTTGCAGCGCACCAGCATAGTTGCCCTGGGGCATGTGGGATTTTAGTTCCCCAACCTGGGGTCAAACCTGCATCCCTTGCATTGGAAGGTGGATTCCTAACCACTGAACTACCAAAGAAATCCCCAAGATGTTTATCTTATCTAGGGTTGTGAATACAAGTATGCATTACCTTGGAATTGTGAGTCTGGGGTTTTACGTTGCCAAATGGATTCACCAAATGGGAAGCATTTTAAAGAGAGTAAAACTTCCAGTTGTTCTGATAGTTGTCTTCAGTCATTTTCAGAAACTACAGTTGAACCAGTAATTGAGAAGAGCAGTTCTCCCTTTGGGAAATCTAACCTTTTCAGTAGAATTCAGTTAAAGATTGATGTGATTTTTTAAAAAATCTGAAATGCCATTTCCTTCATTTTTTTTTTTTTTACTAGCCCCGTCTCGGAAGTCGGTCTTGACAGACCCAGCTAAACTCAAGAAGCTGCAGCAGAGTGGCGAGGCCTTTGTCCAGGACGACTCCTGCGTGAACATTGTGGCACAGCTGCCCAAGTGCCGTGAGTGCCGCCTGGACAGCCTGCGCAAGGACAAGGAGCCGCAGAAAGACTCGCCTGTGTTCTGCCGCTTCTTTCACTTCAGGAGGTGAGGCCTGTGGGGGAAAACGGAGGTGCTCTGAGCCCTTTAATGTACTTTCTCCCTCCTCTTCTATCAATAGTAAGTCTAAAACTGGGAAAAGTTAGAGATGATACTTCTAATCTGTGAATTTAGGAGTCTAGATCTTGTTACATGGTATTTCCTACTCATACTCGTTTTCAGTTGTTTTTTTTCTTTTTTTTTGAAGCAAGAAGCTTGACAATACAAACTTCTGATTTTAGAAATAACAAATACAGAAAAATTCTGAAGGTTCTAAAAACCACCACGCAAATGACTACTGTTAACTTTTCAGTGCATCTTAGTGTTTATGTGGTCATAGAATATATTCAAGCATACCTACTTGTTGTATTGTATAAATACTGTTTTAAATCTTACTTTCCCCAATAGTACTTTCCCAGTATGTAATAGGAACCACTTGATCATGTTGACTTTTTAAAAAAATTATTTATTTTTATTTTTGGTTCTACTGGGTCTTCATTGCTGCATGCGGGCTTTCTCTAGTCACAGCGAGTGGGAGCTACTCTTTGTTGTGGTGCACAGGCTTCTCTTTGCCGTGGCCTCTCTTGTTGCAGAGCACAGGCTCTAAGGCATGAGACTCAGTGGTTGCAGCATGTGGGCTCAGCAGTTGTGACTCATGGGCTTTAGTTGTTCCGAGGCACCTGGAATCTTCCCACATCAGAGATCACACCTGCGTCCCTTGCAGGCAGGTTCTTATCTGCTGTGCCACCAGGGAAGTCTGATCATACTAACTTTTTTCAGCAAATACTTTTGAATAACTATGAAAGAACCCATAGATGTTTGAAAATTCCCTTAACCTATTCCCTTGTTGGTATTCAGATTATTGTGTATTTTTTGCCACTAAATACAGAGATGATCATCTGTTGTCCGTATCTCTGATTATTTACTTTGGATGAGACACTGGAAGTGCCCTTACCGGGTCAGAAGGTGTGTGTTTTAAGGCTTTGATACATGAATTCTGCCAAATTGCCCTGGAGGAATGTTGCATCTGCCTCCATGCCCCCTGGCAGCTTTTGAGCATTCCCATCTCTATGCCAACAGGAAGGAGGTGTATCTTTTAAAAAAATTCTTTCTACTTTTATAGGCAAATCATTTTTGCATTGCTTTTTTAATTTTAAAGTCAAATTTAATTTTCTTGAAATTCTTCCATCCTGAGTGAAGAGAAAGGTAGCCTTCTGGTCTTTTTGATATATAAATGAGCAGTGTTGTTCTGGGTATAGATGATCTGTTAGATATGATACATTTTCTCAGAAATCTAGGTAGAATTTCAGGCTCAACTAACTCTAATCAGTGATGATCGATACTGTCATAAGTACCATCAGGTTTGTTTCGCATTATGTTCTGCAAATGAAATAGGAGAGGGTAGGGTCTTGGGGAAGTTCAGTAGCCATATCCTGTTCACCGTCTCCTCCCCATTTGAAATGTCTTCCAAATTTATTTTTTAGAATTACGACTAGCTCTCATTTGGACTGTCAATTAAAAACTATGGGCTCCTAGAAACTCGTTTGCATCTGTTAATGCAGCTCCCCATGTGCTTCCAGTTCTGGACAAATAATTTTCCTAAGGCGCAACTTTGTGCATCTCACAGGCTCAAAAAATTTTGGCAACTGCCTAATGACTAACAAAGAAATTGCAGTCCCTGCATTTTTCTTGCCTTTATATGTAATAGTGTTTCCTTGACATGCCCTCTGTTACATAATATCTACCTTTTCTTGCAAGGCCAAGCTTAATTACTGTCTCTTAACATGAAGTCTTCTTAATATTAGTCCCACCAAACTTATAGTCAGCACTTCTTCCTCTGACTCGTATAAGACTCTGTGATTGCTATGATACCTGTCATATCCTGCTTTTATGTCTCCAGCTAGATTGACATATATTGTTGTGTTTAAATAAATCCCAGACTACTACACAACCTAGAAAAAAGCATGATAGATGTCAAAGATGTATTAGAAAGAGAATGTTGAGAAAATACTCAGTTTTTGGCTGCACCTTCCTAGGTACCAAGGCCCATCTTAACACTGCCTGTTATTCCGGAAACTTGCATGGTAATTTATAGCTAGAATTCCTAAGGATTCTGAATACCTCATGAATTCATGTGGTTATGGCTTTAGTGATATCTAGGGTTAGCCTTCCTCTGCTGAGCATTAATCTTTTAGTAGTAGTTATATTCAGATCTGATCAGGTTATTTATCACCTTCTGTTTGTTGTCAGTTTACTTCTGTGATGTCTTGTGATGGTCCTTGCTATTAACTTCCACATCAGGCAGGTTCAGTAGCTGTCCCTGGAGGTGATAGGATTAGATAACCGGTTGGAGTGTAAAGCACACCTCCTCTCCCCTCCAGTCTTTCATGTCTTTTGGGGGAAAACCTGAACGTTTTAATCTTTATACTGTTGCTACCACATAGCAAATTGGCTGTAACTAGCCATGGAGATTTATAGAAAGCTGGGAAGGAAATGGGGTTGATTTTAAATATTTAAATAGTAACAACAAGGTGTAAATCAATATTTTATATATGTAACACGCTTTTTTTTTTCCTTTCTTCCTTTCACTTCTAGGTTACAGTTCAACAAACATGGTGTGTTGCGGGTAGAAGGCTTCTTAACACCAAACAAGTATGACAGTGAAGCAATTGGCTTGTGGTTGCCTTTAACCAGAAATGTTGTGGGGACTGATTTGGACACAGCAAAGTATATTCTGGCCAACATTGGAGACCACTTCTGTCAAATGGTGATTTCTGAAAAGGAAGCTATGTCAACTATTGAGCCACACAGTAAGAGCATCTCTTAGGGGGTAGGATTTTTGAGTCCAACTTGACTTTCATTCCTAAATGACACCTAAGTCCTAGTTGTGTGGGTTTCATTTTCACCTAGAAGTTTAGATGACTTTGGTATACTGAGGTTGCATTTTTTTCCTTGTGACAGGTTCTGCCTATTGATTTAATCAGAGTCAGTTACCTCTCTTTGGAGGTTGTTTAGGTTGTTTACTAAAGGAGCGGAACTCCTTTTTTGTTAAGAATGCTAAAGGGAGATGGTGGTGGAATTTGCACAGCATTACCAACAGTATAGGCTCACCTAGAGGGGTGAGACAGTCTCAGACTTCTTCCATCATTGTATCTTTCACAAACGGTTGAAAGTAAAAAGTGAAGCCTTTTCATTTTTCTAGTAGGTATCTTTTCAGACTTTGTATAACCAAATACGTTTCAATATAAGCATCTGTACATACCAGTGTTAAGAATTTTGATTGTAGGAACCAAAATTGGTTCCAGAAATTAACTGAAGCTAGTTTAAGCACCGAAATAATATATTAGATAAGTTTGATTATTCTTGTATCTCAAGAGTTCAGGGAGTGGAAACTGGGGCATTCCCAGGAATGAAAGTTCAGCGCTAGGTGGGGAGTGGCATTGTGAACTCCACGGTGGCTGAAGTCCTACTGAATTGAAAAACAGCTTTAGAATCACTCTGTTCTGTTGGTCAATAGAGACCCTGATAAGTCAAGAATCATATTAAAGTTTTTTTCCTGTGATCTTTTATTTAGGACAAATGACTCTGGTGTTTCATTTTCAGTAAAGTTACGGAAGTTTTCTTCTTATATACTTTTAAAGACTTAAAGAATTCTCAAGTAACTGATGTAGAGGTGGTATATGAGTAATTGGAATGTAAAAACACTTCTTTGAAATATGTTAGTAGCTTCCTGAATCAGCTGGGCTGTTTTAAACTATGGATGTTTTTTTCTGTGCTTAAGGTGAGTTGTCTGAAAAATGTGGGTTTTTATTTTTTCATTCCCAAAAAAACACAGTTGTCTTTTTAAGAGCATAATTAAGAAACTCAGTCGTTTAAGATGATTATGTTATTAGCCTTTCCTCCTTGATTGTCATATTCCTCTTCATTTCCTCTGTGACACTCTGGTCAGTTGGAGAGAGGAACTCGCTGTGAGTGATCCTGAAGGATGCTACCACAAGGTGTTCCTAGAGAAGGGGGTGAGACAGTGCCCTCTGCTCCTGAGGTTAGGAAGCAGGTCCCAGCCTTCATACATTTATTCTGTCTTTTCAATGACAGTCATTGAATAATAGATGGCTAAGAGGTCCAAGACTACTCTCTAAGAAAACAGTCTAATCCAGTGACCAAGGTGAAGTTCGTAAAATCTCGTCTATAAAATGCCTGAAGCTCTATGTATTATGCTCTGAGCTTTCACATTGTAATGAAATGGCAGAGGTCAGGAGTTGGATTAATTTGAAGCAAACTGAAGTTAGTCATGTGTTTTATGGTCAGTCTGAAGAAGAAGTCACCACTGACTGGATTAGGAAAAGATGTATGTTCTCCTTAGAACACGAATGTGACAGTGTTGATCCTATCTTGTTCAGGAGAGAGAGAGAATGATCTTCTGATCGAGACATTGGGCTTTTCTATGACCCAGGAAAATGTCCTCCCTTTGCTCCTACTCCTTGAAGATTTCTGATGCTATATTTGGCACTCCTCTGTCGCAGGGAATGCCCCTCCCTCCAGTTCTCAGAGCTTGGCCTCTGGAACAGAAGATGCTACTTTGTAGAAGTCTAGCTTATGCCTCCATCTGTTGAATATTTGGTTAGTGTGAGTCGGTCCTGGGGGCCTGCATCACTCCTGGCTCTAGCAAAATTGACTTTCTGTCTCTGGTCTGTGAAGGAGTCAACTTTGGACCGTTGTGCCTTCGCTAGTTAATGTGCTGCTCCCTCCAGGTTCCCTAAGCACCCAGAGGGTTTTTAATGGGCAATCTGAGAGGTTTCGGGGCATCTGTGAATAACCAGACACTCTGTACTGAAGGTTGGATTTGTGGATTTGAGTGAAATGTTTTTTCTTAGGAGAAAGGATGGTCCATGCTGCCTTTATAGTTTCAGAGGATCTCATGACCCAAAAGGTGAAGAACCACTGCTCTCTGATACCTGTGTCTAAACCTCAACTTGCATAACCAGTGCTGCTTTCTTCATTGACTTACTCAGCAGGGCTTCCTACGCACCAGCAGTGTGCAGAACTCCTTGGAGGGTGGGGTGGAGGTGGGGTCTGAGCAGGAATTCTGCTTGCATGAAGTTTAGTCTCCTTGTGGTTGTTCTGTTGCTGAGTCGTGTCTGACTCTTTGTAACCCCGTGGACTGCAGCACACCAGCTTTCCCTGTCCTTCACTATCTCCTGGAGTTTGCTCAGATTCATGTCCATTGAGTTGGTGATGCTATCTAACCATCTTGTCTTCTGCCATCCTCTTCTCATTTTGCCTTCACTCTTTCCCAGCCTCAGGGTCTTTTCCAATGAGTCGGCTCTTCGTATTAGGTGGCCACAGTAGTAGAGCTTCAGCTTCAGCATCAGTACTTCCAATGAATATTCGGAGTTAATTTCCTTTAGGATTGATTAGTTTGATCTCCTTGCTGTCCAAGGGATCTCAAGAGTCTTCTCCATCACCACAGTTCAAAAGCATCAGTTCTTTGGCGCTCAGCCTTCTTTATGTCGAACTGTCACATCCATGCATGACTACTGGAAAAAACCATAGCTTTGACTAGATGGGCCTTTTCTGGCAAAATGATGTCTCTTTTTTTAATACACTATCTAGGTTTGTCATAGCTTTTCTTCTAAGGAACAGTGTCTTTTAATTTCGTCACTCCTCGAGAGAAGCGAAACTGCTCTTGACTGTGTGCCATGTACAGAGGCCCGAGCCTGGAGTGCAGATACGAGCTGATGGGAATGCTGGAGGAGTCCAGGAGAGCTTCATGCCTGGGGTGGGGGCTTGGGATGGGCTCTGGAGGCTAAACAGTTACTGGGAGCTCCAGTGAGAGGGGGGGAATGGCACCAACTCCCTCCCCCTTCATGTTTTATTTTGGGGGCCCTCTCCTCCCCAAGACTAAGTGTCTTATTGATTTTCGTAGGACAGGTTGCTTGGAAGCGAGCCGTCAAAGGTGTGCGGGAAATGTGTGACGTGTGTGACACCACTATCTTCAACCTGCACTGGGTGTGTCCCAGGTGTGGATTCGGGGTGTGTGTGGACTGCTATCGGATGAAGAGGAAAAACTGCCAACAAGGTGAGAACTGACTTCATTCTTCTCTCAGCCCCTTCTACGCTTAAATTAAGCCTTTCACTGATGTGCAGGTGATGGATTGCTGAAACTTGTGGGGCCAGAGTCCATAAAGAGCAGTGACTACAAATCAGTTCTTTGCAGGTGCTGCCTATAAGACTTTCAATTGGCTGAGATGTGTGAAGAGTCAGATACATGAACCAGAGAACCTCATGCCTACACAGATCATTCCTGGAAAAGGTATTTCATGGGGTGCAATGATTTTCTTTTGCCTGTGTTTTGATTAGCTCATAGAGGCTGGTAGAGTGGTTTTACTTTGTCGAATATAATTACTTGCTGTCTTTATTTTAGTGTGTACCATAAATTGTCCAGAAATGTGTTAAATAACGCCCCCAAAGTTTTTGATTAAGGCTTCGTAAATAGTTCTTTAAAAGGAAAAAAAATGGTGCATTTAGGGGAAAGCATACTTAGGATGAAAAGGAGGGAGTGTGAGCACCCTAAAATGCATGCTAAGTCACTTCAGTCCTATCTGACTCTTTGCAACCCCATGGACTGTAGCCTGCCAGGCTCCTGTGTCCATGGGATTCTCTAGGCAAGAATACTGGAGTGGGTTGCCATGCCCTCCTCCAGGGGATCTTCCCAACCCAGGGATCGAACCCGCGTATCTTCTGTCTCCTGCATTGGCACGTGGGTTCTTTAGCTCTAGCGCCACCTGGGAAGCCCACCCTAAAATAAGTGCTGCTAAAACAAGTTATCTTGTTAGAAATACCAGCTTCTGCTTTGTAATGTTGAGGTTGAAAGTACCTATTTCTTGTTCAGATGTTTGCCTGTGCCCTTTTTTTAGCCCTCTATGATGTTGGAGACATTGTTCATTCTGTAAGAGCAAAATGGGGAATAAAAGCAAATTGTCCCTGTTCAAACAGGCAGTTCAAACTCTTTTCAAAACCAGCCTCAAAGGAAGACATAAAACAGGTATTACTGTTTATGCTGGATTCAACCATCCTTGTTAATTGTTGTCTGTCTGTTTTCAATAACCTGAGGATTTCTGTAGTATATTAGAAAGGAACATGGGGAGAGCTGTCAGTGGAAAGAAATGGTTCACTGTTTCATGTGGCACTTTATAGACCCATTCTCAAGTTTTACATTATTTTTGTGGACTTTATTTGTAGTCTCTTTTAAGTAGGATTTTAATTTTCATTCCTTGAAAAAGAAAAACCTTTTCTGTTACAGTCTACTTAATAAATTGCTTTCAAATTTGTATAGGTTTTTAAACTTACCATTGTTTTACACAGTTAAAATTTTTCAGATAAACTTAACATTTTTTAATTACTAAATATATTTTACCTGTAATAAATATATAAAGAGTTGAAGGAAATAATAACTGAAATGATCCTTGCTGTATCTCTCACTCAATGTAAAATATGTGTACATTTCCTTGGTGCTCACAGGCCTCTTTATGGTTGACATTTCCTTCACGTCTGTCATCACATCTACCCCCCTTACTCTTCCTCACCCCAGTAATCATTAGCCCACTTTATTTTTAGTAATCAGAAATTACTTTACATTTTCATGAAGCTGTGGTGTGGAAGGCAGCATTGGTAGAAGAGTTTTGATCTTTGGAGTCAGAACTGAATTTGAATTCTTTTTCTGCCACTTTCTAGTTGCATAACTCTGGCTCAGATGAACTGATGTATGTGTGCTTTAGCTTCCTCATCAGTAATAAAGGAATAATAATGCCAGTAAAATAAGTGGGGTACTCTGTCTGTGCAGTTTGTTTGTCGTTTTTATTGTTATTCGTGTTCAGTTCATGTTTTGAGTTCTTGTTAGGGCTCTTCATCACTTTTTAAAGCTTCCTACACTACACTAAATCAAAAGAGCATGTCCTTTTTCTGCATTTTCCCACTTCTTCTGAATTCACAGCTGTATTTCCTACCCTGCCTCATTTACTTGTTCAGTCACTGGTTTCTGAGTGCCTACTCATGACACTGGGTGATGGGAACAAACTGGGCATTTTAAAGAAACACAGTGGATGGAGTGATAGGAATATGAATGAATATGAGATGCTGCTACAATGGTGGAGGCGTATCTTGCTGTATTTACATCCTTCACGTCTTATACTTTCTGTAGTAATACTTAAAAGTTAAAAAATTAAAATCTCTTCTACACAGTTTGCTCTATTATTGCAAGATTACTGCAGCTGTGATGATTTCCAGGGCTATTGGGTGGTTTTGTTGCAGATATTTCTCTCTTACTGGTGAGCAGTTAGGGGAGAAGATAAGAAGAAGATGCAGTTTTCCAGCCTGTGTCAAGTTCTCCTTTTATACTCAACACAGACTTCCTTAACTGGAGAAAAAGCGACTCTCGGTACCATGCTCCAGCAGAATCCCTCAGGGTTGGAGCCAGTGACTGTGGGTGGGGAGGCCGCTTCCAAACCGGCCAGCAGTGTGAAGCCCGCCTGTCCAGCCAGCACGTCTCCTTTGAACTGGCTAGCAGACCTGACCAGTGGCAATGTCAACAAGGAGAACAAGGGTGAGTGTTTCCTGCCTTCCAGAACTTTGGCCTGTTCCAAGAGGGACTTGGCAACCTCAGTTACTGGGAGAACAGAGTGGTGAGAAGTAGTGTGGAGGGTTAGGGGTTCCCTGTAGTCACCTGAGACCTGACACAGTTGCAGGCCCAGAAAGAGCTTTCGCTGCTGATAGAAGTCATTGTTGAGCTTCTGTTTGGCAGGAGTAGGGTGGGCTGAGACTTGTTAGTTTCAATAGTAATTTTTGCCTTTCTATCTCTACCCTGTATATATTTCCTATTCTGTCTAAATGGGAACACTCTGTCTTCAACTTTATTTTTCTCATCCGTGCTGTTGTCTCAGGATGCTTGATTATAGTATAAAGAGCATGGGCTTGGAAATCAGGTATTTAGAATTTAGGTGATTCTGCTGTTTTACAAGAAAGAAAAATTGCAGATCCATTTCTTTCACGCAGAGATATTAAACATCTCAGTGAATAGAATTCAGCATAATAAATAAAGGACTTATATGGGGTGACCCAGCAGGGCTTGAGAAATGCAACTGCAGTTTTAACATTAAAAAAGTGGGAAAAAGTCATGTGAGGAGATATAGAAAAAGAGTAAAATTCAAAACCTGCCTATAATTAAAACAAAAACACTTAGGAACAGAAGGGAATATCCTTAATCTAATGAGTTTCTATGATAAAATTGACAGCAAACATGTTAAATTATTACTGAATTTTTTATTCAGTTGAATAATTTTTAAACCATTCCCTCTGTGTTCAGGCATGAGACGAGGATTCCTGTCTTCAGTCTTTCATTAAACATGGTACTGGAAGTCCTGGCTATTGCAGTGAAGTGAACAAAAAGATGTTAGGATTGGAAAGAAAGAGATAAAACTGTTGATATTTGTGAACAATCTAATTATGCATGTGAAATTCTAAGAGAATCTGTATTTATAAATACTATCAAGGTTGATAGTTACAATGTTATTTACAAAAATCAGTTGTATTTTACATACAGGAACAAATAAAAACTACAGTTTACCATAGTATCACTTTGGGTATTGAATGTTTTTATATATATATATACTATATGTGTGTGTATATATATATGTAATAGCAGTTGGAAATCCTTATCAAAATCAATAATATCATTAGTATTTATCCTCTTAAGTTTCCTGGTTCCATAGTAATTCTGTTAATAGAAGACTAGTAAGGGCTCTGCCTTTCAGAACACTTTTTCATCTAGATGTTTTTGGTTTCCTTTTTAGAAAAGCAACCAGCGATGCCAATTTTAAAGAATGAAATCAAATGCCTTCCGCCGCTCCCCCCCTTGAGCAAATCCAGCACAGTCCTCCACACCTTTAACAGCACAATTTTGACACCTGTAAGCAACAACAATTCGGGTTTCCTCCGAAATCTCTTGAATTCCTCTACAGGAAAGGTATGTATTTATCTTACTGTTTATGCTCTTCACCACCCTGCCCCCTCCCCCCCCCCCCAATAAAGATGAACAGAGTCAGAGTAGAAGAGAGTAGAGAAACTAAAATAGAAAGTAGAAAGAAGGATGTGAGTCCATTGCTTTCTTCTTCATGGGTACAGAGGCTGTATCATTGGCAGATGGGCTTCACAGCTTCTAATTCTTGGCTGATAGGCTTTTGAGTATACTGATGGGCTGATTCTAATTCTTGGCTGATGGGTACACTTTTTTGTGTACCACTTCTGAGAGTTGTGATGTCAGGTAGAGGAAGAAGACTTAACCTCTGTGAGAGTCCTGGCCTGGGTTCTTCCCTGAGTGTGTAACATGTACTCATCCTACTGTTATAGAAATATAGGGTTTATTGATGGTAGGGAATGACATGTTTAAGACTTATGTTCTTTTTCAAATTCAGACAGAAAATGGACTCAAGAATACACCAAAAATCCTTGATGACATCTTTGCCTCTTTGGTACAAAATAAGACCTGCTCTGATTTATCAAAGAGGCCCCAAGGACTGACCATCAAGCCCAGCATTCTGGGCTTTGACACTCCCCACTACTGGCTGTGTGATAACCGTCTGCTTTGCCTGCAAGATCCCAACAACAAGAGCAACTGGAATGTGTTCAGGGAGTGCTGGAAACAAGGGCAGGTAAGGGGCCTCTTGCCCGGTCCCAGCACAGCCCCTTCCCAGTGCCTTTGGTAGACTTCTGACACCCTCACCCCACAGCCCCTCCCCTCCCCCCTTCCTGGATTTTAAGTGCTGTATACTTTCTCTCTTTTTTTCTGTACTATACTGTTTAGGGTGAATACAATCAGAATGTGGCTGAGTCTTTCTTTTTACCACAAACTTTCCTGGGCTGTATTCTCTGGTGAGGTTTTTGTTTGGATTGCTTCTAACCAGTCATCTTTGGATCTTTTATTTTTTTATTTTATTGTTTTTGACTGTGATGGGTCTTCATTGCTGCACATAGGTTTTCTCTCATTGCAGAGGTGGGGGCTACTCTTTGATGTTGTGTGCAGGCTTCTCATTGCGGTGGCTTCTCTTGTTGCAGAGCACAGGCTTCAGTATTGTAGTGCTCGGGCTCAGTAGTCGTGGCACACAGGCTTTACTGCTCCACAGCATGTGGGATCTTCTCAGACCAGGGATTGAACCCATGTCCTCTGCATTGCATGGCGGATTCTTAAGCACTGGACCACAGGGAAGCCCTGTCTTTGGATTTTTGATGAGTGCTTTCTGGGCTCAGTGATTCTTATGTGGTAAATGTCAATTGGAGAATTGGGTGTATGACTGAGGCTGGTGAAGTTTGGGGGATTAGACAAAATAGGATAAAAATCAGGCGTCCCTCTTCCATGAATTATAACCTTGTACTGAAGACAATTTTAGGTGGCCCTGAGCCATGTAGTGTCAGCCTGGAACTGGTGTGTAGTCTCCCAGGCCGGAGCTTGCTTTAAAGGGCAGTGATGTTCCATCTTAAGTTTTGGTTGATAGTTTAGGTGATGCTTGGCTTTGTGGACCTGCTTCTTCGCTTTCTTCTGTTGGTTTATGTTTTCTGGATTTCTGTCTTCTCTTCCGGGCCAAACAGAATCCTCGCTAAAGGGATAGTTTGCTCTTGGACAAGGCCAGGACTTGGGAATTGCCAAATAGAAAAATGTATCTGTTTAACAACAAAAAAAATTTTTTTCAGTCCTGTTTACTAACAAGATTTTCTCATGACAGACTGGATACAGTCCACTGAAATGTTTTGTTTGGATTATGTAATGACTTGCTTGATTTTTTGTTTGTTTTAGGTAACTTTTATTGGAGTACAGTTGCTTTCCATTGTTGTGTTAGTTTTTACTGTACTAACACAGAGTGAATCAGCTATAATGCTCCCGTTTTAGTGTCTTAGTCATGTTCAGCTCTTTGCGACCCCATGGACTGTAGCCCGCCAGGCTCCTCTGTCCATAGGATTTGTCAGTCAAGGATACTGGAGTGGGTTGCTGTTTCCTTTTCCAGGGGATCTTCCCTACCCAGGGATCAAACCCAGATCTCCTGCATGGCAGACAGATCCTTTGCCGCTGAGTCATGGGGATAGCCATATAAATATATCCCCCATTTTTTTGATTTCCTTCCCATTTAGGTCATCACAGAGCACTGAAAAGGGTTCTTTGAGCTGTACAGTAGGTCTTGTTTGGTTTTTTTAGGATTACATAATGGTTTTTAAAAGTTGAACTTGTTGCTAATATTTTAGTCAGGCTATTTCACATGAAATTGAGGACTTCTGGCCTATCTTGGGTAACCAAAAGACTGGGCGATCTCAGGGTCATGTTCCTGGCTGGTTAACAAGAGGCTGCAGGCCAGTGGCAACACCCCCCTCCAACAGGGCACTCTTGCTGCCTTTGTCTCTCCTGCATGTCCCTTGCCCTGAGCCGTGGCGTTGGTGTTCTGTGAATCATGGGATCTGAGTCAGAAGGTGTGATCCTTCCTTTTCAAAGCTTGCTAGTTAATTTGAGAGCAAGGGTTGTGTGTAGCAGGTAAGCGAAGACATGAAATGCTGTGGGAACACAGAGGACTATGATGTCATTTTGGGAGCTGAGCCTAAGGACCAGCCGCAGAGAAAAAATCAGCAGCTGTTTGAGGAGGGGTGGCCTCAGGAGAGGGGACAGGGCTGGGGGAATTCAAACCGAAGTCTTCATTCTCCTCTCCTAGCCAGTGATGGTGTCAGGAGTGCACCATAAGCTGAACACTGAACTCTGGAAACCGGAGTCCTTCAGGAGGGAGTTTGGAAACCAGGAAGTTGACCTCGTTAACTGCAGAACCAATGAAATCATCACAGGAGCCACAGTAGGAGACTTCTGGGATGGCTTTGAAGATGTTCCGAGTATGTATTACAGACTCTTTAAGGGGCTGAGGGTGTGAAAAGGGCGGGGGTGGGTGGGCTCAGGAGCAGCAGGAGCCGACTGTCCTTCAGTGGGAGCAGCATTATTTTCTATGAGTCTGGAGTTTAAAATTCCTCTCTTACCTCCTCCTCCCTTTCTTTTTACAGATTCTGTGCATTTGAACAGAGGCAGATTCTCTTGGTATTTCCTTTGAGAGTGAGATTTTAGTCACCTCTTCTTCAGGTGACGCCCTGTCTGTCCTGTGACAGACGTGTGCCCAATGGCGAGGGGCGGGAAAAACAGAACCAGGGCTTGTGCCTCCAGGGTGGTGGTTTTATGTAGCTTTGCTATTTAACAAGAAGATTGTCAGTATGTTTAACACGACAAGCTGAGCTGAAAGTGCCAAAGAATGAATCCTTTTCACACAGCTGAGCCTGGTTACTGCCTCCTCACTTGGGCAAGGGGGACAATGGTGGTCAGGGGGCCGTGTTTCTGGTGCTGAGGCTGGCGCTTTATGTGACTGGCCAGTCAGTAACGTGTTTGTTTACAAGTGCTCTGTGAGCCCCAGCACGTGTCATCAGGCTCCCGCCCCCTCGAGAGGGTTTGGCCAGTTCATTCTGTAGACTCTCAATTCAAATTTGCTCTTTTTTCGTTCTCATTCTTTTAAGGCATACCTTTACCTTGTAATCTCTTGCTTCCTTTTCGCCTGTTACTCACATTTACAGGTTATGGCCCACACTTTGAACAGACTTTATTACCAGGTATAGCTGACTTTTAAGTAGAGTGGGATGGGGGTTTCCACACATGAAGGTTAAGGTGGAGTTTCAGACGTTAGATGTTTAGCTGGGAATCAAAGTCTATGAAATGAAAGAGGAGGCAGGTGCAGTGTAGAGTTAGTGAAGCCTTGGCACACCTGCCAGGGAGCTCTGGAGCAAGTGTTGCCCCTCATGGTCTCAGACTGGGCTAAAGTGAGGAAGAGTTAGGGCCTGTATCCCCTCACCTCCCTCAGGCCCTGGGAAGGGCAAGACCTGGCAGGGCAGCTCTCTGCAGCTGAGGCTGACCACAAAGCTGTGAGGGCAGCAGGTTCTTTGAAAGGGGATCTTGTTGTCATTCAGTTCCTCAGTCATGTCCGACTTTTGTGACCCCATGGACTGCAGCATGCCAGGCCCCTCTGTCTTCTTTTGTCTTCCCTGAGTTTTCTCAAACTCATGTCCATTGAGTCAGTGATGCTGTCCAACCGTCTCATCCTCTGTTGCCCCCTTCTCCTCCTGCCCTCCATCTTTCCCAGTATTAGGGTTTTTTCCAGTGAGTTGACTCTTCACATCAGGTGGCCAAAGTATTAGAGCTTCAGTATCAGTCTTTCCAGTGAATATTCAGGGTTGGTCTCCTTTAGGATTGACTGGTTTGATCTTGCAGTCCAAGGGACTCTCAAGAGTCTTCTCCCAACACCACAGTTCAAAAGCATCAATTCTTTGGTGCTCGACTTTCTTTATGGTCCAACTCTTACATTCCTGTATGACTACTTGAGAAACCATAGCTTTGCCTAGAGGGACCTTTGTCGGCAAAAGGGGATATAGAGGCACACATACCACAGTGTGCATTCCAGTTAGGCCTGGGTTCAGATCCTGACTCTTGATATGTACTTGCTGTGTATGTGAAGTTGCTAATTTCATTTTTCTAGGGCTCACACTTCCTCATGCCTGCAGATGGTTAAGGTGCCCCAAAGTCCATGGCAGCCTGCCTTTTCCATATTGATCATTCTTCTGCCCAGACCCCAGCACACCACCCACACTGAAATGTCACTGATGTTCGGAGCAAACACTGTACCCTGTATTTTCCTGTGTTTGTTGTGCACTATTTAAGTTAGATTATGAGAAAGTACTTGGTTGACCATCAAACACTTGTATACAGACATTAGTCCTCAAGAATATAGGGTTTGAAGTCAAGCCTGGGTTCCAGTTTCAGTTCTTACTGCTTAATAATGGATGACCTCAGTCATCTTTCAGTCAATTGATCTCAGTCAATTTCCTCGTCCAAAAGTAGGAATATTACGTAGTGCCAGGAGTCACTGGGATATTGGATTGAGTTGTAAGAACTAAATAGTTTTAAAACACTTAGCAGAGACTAGAACACAGTAAGAGGTGTGAAATAATAGTTATCATTGCTGTTAATCATAATGAGTCATGGCTATAAATCATAATTTCAGCCTATCTTTTTCAGTTAAAGGTTCTTGGTTCCTTGACATGACCTGCAATGGTTAATTGTCTATTACAGGAAAATAGTCTGACTAAACCCTCTATGTATCATCCAGAAGATGGGGTGGGGGCGGGGTTGGAGGGTGGTTGAGTGGGCCCACTGTCTCCGGACGGAACATCAGGTTGCTTCAGTCTCTCTGAGCAAAAGAAGTCATTTCTATTTCATGCTGGCCTCAGAAAATGGGGGTTTCTAGACATCTGTGACCTTTGATTGTTAAAGTGCTGTGCTGTTTGTTATTTGGGAAGCTGCTTGCTTCTTCTGGAATACTGTATAGGAGGAGACCGGATCTATCAAAACACTACCTATGTAACATGGACAAAAGGGAGCAGCTGAAATCTCAAAGAAGCAGTTTGAGACAGGGCTCTCAAAGAGAATTCAGAGAAGACAGGGCTCTAATACAAATTAGTCAGTGATCTTTATTTTACTTCCTTGCTGGGTGTAATGGATTTCTTGACACTGAATAAATAAAATGGATGGTAATTTGCAGGATGTGAATGTTAAAAGTTAATATTTGTATATCAAAAGAAGAGAGGTGAAAGGTAAAGGAGAAAAGGAAAGATATATCCATCTGAATGCAGAGTTCCAAAGACTAGCAAGGAGACATAAGAAAGCCTTCCTAAGTGATCACTGCAAAGAAATAGAGGAAAATAATAGAATGGGAAAGACTGGAGATCACCAAGAAAATTAGCGATACCAAGAAAACATTTCATGCAAAGATGGGCATAATAAAGGACAGAATGGAGCAGAAGCAGAAGATACTAAGAAGAGGTGGCAAGGATACACAGAAGTACTCTACAAAAAAGATCTTAATGACCCAGAAAACCACGATGGAGTGATCACTCACCAAGAGCCAGATATCCTGGAGTGCGAAGTCAAGTAGGCCTTAGGAAGTATCACTATGAACAAAGCTAGTGGAGTTGATGAAATTCCAGCTGAGCCATTTCAAATCCTAAAAGATGATGCTGTGAAAGTGCTACACTCAATATGCCAGCAAATTTGGAAAACTCAGCAGTGGCCACAGGACTGGAAAAGGTCAGTTTTCATCCCAATCCCAAAGAAAGGCAATCCCAAAGAATGTTCAAACAACTGCACAATTGCACTCCTCTCACACACAAAGTAATGCTCAAAATTCTCCAAGCCAGGCTTCAACAGTACGTGAACCAAGAACTTCCAGATGTTCAAGCCAGTTTTATAAAAGGCAGAGGAACCAGAGATCAAATTGCCAACATCTGTTGGATCATAGAAAAAGCAAGAAAATTACAGAAAAACATCTACTTTATTGACTACGCTAAAGCCTTTGTGTGGATCACAACAAACTGTGGAAAATTCTTAAAGAGATGGGAATACCAGACCATCTTATCTGCCTCGTGAGAAATCTGTATACAGGTCAAGACCAACAGTTAAAACCAGACATCGAACAACAGACTGGTTCCAAATTGGCAAAGGAATACGTCAAGGCTGTATATTGTCATCCTGCTTATTTAACTTATATGCAGAGTACATCATGAGAAATGCTGGACTGGATGAAACACAAGCTGGAGTCAAGGTTGCTGGGAGAAATATCAATAACCTCAGATATGCAGATGACACCACCCTTATGGTAGAAAGCAAAGAGGAACTAAAGAGCCTCTTGATGAAAGGGGAGGAATAAAAAGAAAAAGACCTCTTGGTGAAAGAGGAGAGTGAAAAACCTGGCTTAAATCTCAACATTCAAAAAACTAAGATCATGGCATCTGGTCCCATCACTTCATGGCAAATAGATGGGGAAACAATGGAAAGAGTGACAGACTTTATTTTCTTGGGATCCAAAATCACTGTAGATGGTGACTGTGGCCTTGAAATTATGACACTTGCTCCTTGGAAGAAAAGCTATGTCCAACCTAGACATTGTATTAAAAAGCAGAGATAATACTTTGCTGACAAAGGTTCATATAATCAAAGCTATGGTTTCTCCAGTAGTCATGTATAGATGTGAAAACCAGACCATAAAGAAGGCTAAGTGCCTCGGAATTGATGGTTTTGAACTGTTCAGATGGCGTTGGAAAAGACTCTTGAGAGTCCCTTGGACTACAAGAGATCAAACCAGTCAATCTTAAAAGAAATCAGTCCTGAATATTCATTAGAAAGACTGATGCTGAAACTCCAATATTTCGGCCACCTGATGCGAAAAGCCGACTCATTAGAAAAGACCCTGATGCTGGGAAAGATTGAAGGCAGGAGGACAAGGGGACAACAGAGGATGAGATGGTGAATGGCATCACCAACTCAATGGACATAAGTTTGAGCAAGCTCTGGGAGTTGGTGATGGACAGGGAAGCCTGACATGCTGCAGTCCATGATGTCGCAAAGAGGCAGACACGACTGAGCAACTGAACTGAACAAAATGTGTCAGGTTAAAGATTTTGCAGAGACAAATACACTTTATTTGTATTGTTAGGGCATAAAGTGCTAATTTGCCATTGATTTTGATCTATTTCCGAGTTATGAATAGTAACAATTCAGTAATTCTGGTTACCTTTCAGACCGCTTGAAAAATGAAAAAGAGCCAATGGTGTTGAAACTTAAGGACTGGCCACCAGGAGAAGATTTTAGAGATATGATGCCCTCCAGGTACGATTATGGGGAGGGGAAAGAGATGGTCCCTTTCTTGAGAGATGATGATCCTGGTGAGATGAAGAAGTTACTGACTTTTAAATCTGGCTCACTAATGAAAATCATCTATGTTTCCCTGTGGTGCTCCACCAGAGAAGAGGCTGACTCAGGCATGCATGCACTCATTTGTAGGCAGGAGTGAGATCAGGCATGTTAGGGTTGGGTAGAATATAGTGACATTGCTTAGACAAGAGAGCGGAATGGCTCGATCCGTTTTCCTGATTTGCGCTTGAACCTTGAATCCTCAGAACTAAGGAATAATATATTCCTTAGTGTTACTTCCTATCAGGAAGTTTTTGCTCAAATCTTTTGTCTGCAGTGTTCTAGATTATTTTGATATATCTGTGTGCTGTAGGAGAGAAAGAATACTTTGCTTATAAGCACTGCAATTCTAACCTTAAATGTTTTTTTCATTTATATTGAAGTACAGTTGAATTACAATGTTGTGTTATTCTACTATACAGAAAAGTGATTCAATTATATGTATGTGTATATATACACCCATTCTTTTTCATAATCTTTTTCATTGTGGTTTATCATAGGATATTAAATATAGTTCCCTGTGCTATACAGAAGGACCTTGTTATTTATCTATTCTATATTTACCAGTTTGTATCTGCTAATCCCAAACTCCCAATTCAACTCTCTCCCACCCACCTCTGCCTTGGCAACAACCAGTCTGTCTGTGTCTCTGATTCTGTTTCATAGATAGGTTCATTTGTGTCATATATAGATTCCACATATACGTGATTAGAAATGCAAGCTTATTTTGCAAATTCATTGTCTTCTTGTTCTAGATTTGATGATCTGATGGCCAACATTCCACTGCCTGAGTACACAAGGAGGGACGGCAAACTCAACTTGGCCTCACGGCTGCCAAACTACTTTGTTAGGCCAGATCTGGGTCCCAAGATGTATAATGCTTATGGTAAGAAAGAAATGGCCCAACTTGAAAAGATTATTAACAGAAGTAAAACACGTTAAAATATTTGTAACATTGGTTTTGGGGGAGGGAGAGAAGATGTCTGTAATCCTACCCCTTAACATAGCAGTGGTCTTCATTATTGCTTATTTCCTTTCATTCCTTGGCCACGTGTATGTATATTTCCCTTTCTTAATTGCAGTTGTAGGGCATATGCAATTTTTTAATAAAAATTTTCCCTTACACTTCATATTATATAGGAATATTTTTACATATTGCTCAGTGGTTTTTAGTGTGATCAGTTTTGGTGGTTGCATTTGATGGTACATCATTTAATGAATGTCAGTTTATTCATTGTTTTAATGTTGCTGGACATTTAGGTCAGTCTGCTGGAATTTCAGCTGTTTTAACATCAGCTGCACTTAAATACAGTGTTCTGTGCTGGTGGGTAGTATTCAGTTATTTAAGTTAGTATTAAACATACTCTTTGAATTTGTATTTCATTGTTATTCCTTCCTCACGTAATCTCAACTCCAGTGTCTCAGACTCAAGGGTGGCAGACCAGAGTCTTTGGCATCTTTGCCATGTTTTCCAGACACCGTTGGGGGAGTGGGAGTGAGGGCTTGGACCTCAGCCCCCAATTCTTTTCTTATGGTGGAGTCTGCCCGGGAACCACCCGGAGTGAGGTCAGGGAACAGTCCCAGAGAGGCCTTTATTTTGGGGAGTTCCCACAGTCCAGGTGCCCAAGATAGTTCTGCCAGGGTGGGCTGAGAGGTGGTCTGGGGAGAGGACACCGCTGGCAGTAGCCCATTTCCGCTTACTCTTCAGGTCTCAGTTTAGAGAGCTCTGCCTGTGTTGGGGGGCAGCAGCCTTTTCTGCAGCTGTGCTACCTTCCCCTGAGCCTTCCAAAGCAGCTGGATGGCTGGATTGCAGGGTGTGTTCTGTTTACAGTGAGAATTTACAACAAATTTACATGAACGGAAGCATTTTTCTACTAAAGCAAATGGTGTACAAATCATGTTACATCATGATTATCCAGGTCTAATAGAAATTAGAAAGCTGTATAAGGTAGAAGTGGTTACCTGAGATGTTTTTAATATAATGAGTCTATTTATTTGGTTTAAATAGCTTGATAGAGGTCTTTTCCTCCTAGATACCAATTGATAGATGGCATTGTCACTCTATAATAGCTTTTCCTATCAAAATTGTTCCATTCAGAGTAACCAGTTAGGGGTGGAAAAATGTGTTCATTTTCAAACACCTTCAACCTTATGATAAACCTCATTAATGAGCAGTCATTTTTCAAAAGTTGGGTGACTGAGCAGTGACTTCTCCGTGAGACAAAGTAGAGTGAAAGGCTCTTTGGAAAGATCATAAGTCAACCTCTCTCCAGCTCCACCACCACCAGCAGTTTTACAAATAGGAACCAGGACTTGAGGATGATAGAGGGGACACTGACCTAACTAGGAGACCCAAGGGGCGTCTAGTAACAGGTCTGGGACTAGGTCTTAAGTCTCCTAATTTCCAGGCTTGAACCAGTCTCCAGCCCCAGTGGTCTGTCACGTAGCAGCCCCTACTATGTCTGCTTATGTTCTTTGCTTGAAAGTCCATGGCGTGTTTTGTTTCAGGATTTTCTATTTTATGGGAATCCTTTCTCTGGGACCATTGTTTTTGGTTCCTCTGGCCAAACCAGCAAGCAGCTTCGGATATCGCTCTGAGACGTGTTCACCTTTCCTCACTCCAAACTTCATTTAATTCAGTTGCCACCTATCACATTGCTTTTTTTTTCCTCAAATTATACTTGTTTACTTTTTACTATAGAAAATTAAATGCACTGAAAACCTGAATCTAGGACAGTGACTTCCCATGTACTCGTCTCCCAAGTTACAACCACTCTCAGATTTTTTTCCCATAGTTGTTTCCTTATTTCCTGTCTTCATACTTTTTCCTTTACTCTTTGAAAGAAAATCTCATACATCCTATGATTTTGTCCAATATTTAATGCTTTACTCACTCCTAGGGCTGGCATTTCAGCAAACTGGAAAGAAGGGAAACTAGCTGAGCCCCAGGGCCATGATCCCAGGTTGAAATGATAAGGTGTTGGCTGCTCCTAAACCACAGGCCCCTGTGAACCAGAGAGAAATTCCTTGGCCTCCAAACAAGACAGGGCTTAAGTTGCAGGGCCTGGCAGGTTAGAAAACAGCCTTATCCTGAGCCATGCTTGGCTCTGTGCCCAGTCAAGAAGCAGTGTCCTCATGTCAGGATGGGGATCCAAGGTAACCGCCGGGCTTGACAAGCCTCAAGGTGAATGCTGAGCAAATGGGCCTTCTCCTGAGGGAAGAGATTAGTCTCTGTTATGAGCACCAGCATGGACCTCATGCGTTGGCTCGTGGGTGCGTGCTAAGTCGCTTCAGTCACTTCTGACTCTGTGTGACGCCATGGACTGTAGCCCGCCAGGCTCCTCTGATCATGGGATTCTCCAGGCAAGAATACTGAAGTGACTTGCCATGTCCTCCTCCAGGGGATCTTCCCAACCCAGGGATCGAACCTATGACTCTTTATGTCTCCAGCATCGGCAGGTGGCTTCTTTCCCACTAGCGCCACCTGGGAATCCCCTGCTCTGGTTTAACCTTTTCCATAGTTGAGGGATCCAAGTGTGACTGAGTACATAGTCATTTGAGGTCCTAGTTTTCTGTGTTTGGGGCAGGGGTAGAGAGGTGTTCTGTTAGACTCCCCATCTTATGTCTTACCCCAGAGTCCTTGGCTGTGACAACCAAAGCTTGAAAGCTTGAGCTCGCCTGGTTGAGCAGACATCCTTTTGGCAAATCCCAGCCTCAGTAGTCCACTTTACCATCCGAGTCCTACTTTCTAGTGTTGACTTTCTTTTGCCAGCATATTGGCTTATTTTTAAAAAGCCCTTTTGTCCTTTTTTTTTTTTTTAATTTCATCCATATTTTATTTAAATTTCATCCAGATTTTCAGGTATTTTGCCTATCACCAGAAACTAATATTAGGACTTACTTTTTTATTCTTACAAAAGTAAACATTTAATATTTATTCAAAGTTGAAAGGATAAAATAACTTAATATTGAATATTGTTCTATTACTCTTCCTTGCTTAGAAAGGTAGATTTTAAAGTTTGTGGCCAAGTATTCCAGGGAGTGGGAAAGACTATGGCAGCCTGTGCGGTTTCAGTAAATTTCAGGCTTTTCTGCCTGCAGGATTAATTACTCCAGAAGATCGGAAATATGGAACAACAAATCTTCACCTAGATGTATCTGATGCAGCTAATGTCATGGTCTATGTGGGAATTCCCAAAGGACAGTGTGACCAAGAAGAAGGTAGGGTCCTAAGCATAAAAAAAGTGGGGCTTACTCTCTGAGCTGGAACATACGCAGTCTGATATTTGCCTTTTCTTGCTCCAGAAGTCCTTAAAACCATCCAAGATGGAGATTCTGATGAACTCACAATAAAGCGATTTATTGAAGGAAAAGAGAAGCCAGGAGCTCTCTGGCACATATATGCTGCTAAGGACACAGAGAAGATACGAGAATTTCTTAAAAAGGTGTGCTCCTTACCCTATGGCATGTGAAGAGAGAAGCATGCAGAACGGCAGTATTATTAATTACTACATGTCTAGACCTCACTGGGTCACTGACGAATAATCAACCTCAAACTTTAAACCTGTGCATCTCAGATTGGGTAGGCTAAAGCTGGTTTCTAAGGATCATTGGTTTCTAGATGATTAGGCTCACATCTTTGAAAAGGGGGGAACTTGTTTTGTTTGTCATGTCTGTGTTTTATGTTCCAGTGAATTTGAAGGGTTTTGTGCTCTGCCTTTACCTTCATGGTAGTTCCTCTGATCATCACATAGTATCTGTTTTTACAGCCCTAAAAACCTAAGCCCTTCAGAAACCCATGTATCATTTCTTCACCTGTGATAGCTGTCTTCCAAGTTACTCAGGTCTCTGTTGTCTTTGTCCACCCTACTGGTGGCCATCAACTTATGAAGGGTCATGGGAGAGGTATACTGGGACTTTGACGATCCCAAGATTCCAGTAGTTAGGTTATTTGGCAAGGGTTCTGTGTGGAACCCTTTGTTTTAGACACAGATGGGCATGTTCAGTTTTTAACCTGTTCGCCACTGAGGCTGCTAGTTTTAGCGTAGATATTTATGGCCAGTACTCTTCATTTGTTCATGAGGAATGGATATTCATGGTAGCCTGATGCCAAGTAAGATCCTTAACCAGTGTTTCCTTCAGTCAAGATGTCTTTTGCTAAGGATAACTTGGTTCTTCAGAGGACCTGCTGGTCACCATGTTGTTCCTTTGATAGGGTCACCCTGAGTCTGTGCTGCCCAATACTGGTCTAGAATAAACAGGTTTCATCTGTAGCCATCTTTGGGACTATTTCATAACTCAAATTGTTAAGTGAATTAGAGGTTTTTAAGAACTGCAGGGCAATAAATCTACTTATAAGGAGCTCGAGTCTATTTACATTCAAAAGTCTAGGCCAAAATATTGTCCAGACACAGTATTTACAAAATAATGCAGACTGCCAGTCATGGTTTATAGGAAATGACGAACCCACATTTTCTTTCAGTCTCCTCTTGGTTCGTTCAGTTATTGTCTTTGAGTACTATTTTCTTTTTCTGCCAGCCAGGGCTTATGTTGAAGAAGGCCTGACGTTTACTGACCGTCCACATTGTTCAGGGGGCCAAATGCCCTCCTGGAGCCCTAGCACGTAACTCAGTTTCATAACCTTTGGAATGTATTCTAGGTGTCAGAGGAGCAAGGTCAAGAAAACCCCGCCGACCACGATCCTATTCATGATCAGAGCTGGTATTTAGACCGATCATTGAGGAAGCGTTTGCAACAAGAGTATGGAGTTCAAGGCTGGGCTATTGTGCAGTTTCTTGGAGATGTGGTATTTATCCCAGCAGGAGCGCCACATCAGGCAAGAACCATGACTGGACTCTTTATTCTCCATCCACTGCTGATGGGGCTTGTGTTACGATGTGTCTTCTTGTTTTCCAGGTTCATAACTTATATAGCTGTATCAAGGTGGCTGAAGATTTTGTTTCTCCAGAACATGTTAAGCACTGCTTCTGGCTTACTCAGGAATTCCGCTATCTGTCACAGACTCATACAAACCACGAAGATAAATTACAGGTAAAAATAGCTGTGATCCCGGGCATTCTCTGACTCTGGCTTCATGGCCCTTTATCAGTGAATGTCCATCCATACCAAGCTGTAGAACAAGGAGCATATGATTGAAGCCCTCCACAGGGCCCAGTTCAAATTCCCTGGCCGCGAGAAGATCCATCCACATCTCCAAAAAGTGGGGATTTACTAAGTTTAATGCGGATGAATTTGAAAACATGGTTGCAGAAAAAGCAGCTCATCCCAGATCACTGTGGAGTCAAATACATCCTTAATCATGGGCCCCTGGACAAATGGCGGGCCCTGCACTCAGGAGAACCTTGGTGCTGTCCCCTCCTTACTCATGCCCACCAATAAATCCTCATTTCCTGTCAACAAAAAACATAGTCCATGAACTTGGCCATATCACACTAGGTAACAGTGAGTTGAAGAACTGGCTGGTTCTACTACCTACTTAGGCAAAGGAGGAATAAACCAGAAGGGAATCTCACTTTGGTTTAGAGGCTTGCAGTAGTGAATTATCTAAAACATGTGATTTCATTTAGAAAACTAGGGACATATATAAACCCTGAAAAAGAGAGCTGTACCCTGGGACTTGCTTTTCTCTGCACTCAGTGAGGGCAGGGCCACATAGGATCAAAGCCTCTGGAAGGGGGAGAATGAGCTTTTCAGTTCTTCAAAGGAGGCGTGGGTTTAAAATGTGTATAAAAGCCTCAAGGATCTTAGGGACCTTTCAAGTATTATTAATGTTTCATATTGAATTTTGAGTCTTAAGTTCCGAGAGCATGGTAATGAACTTGGTAGGGGGAAAGTTTATTCTCAGTTGACAGATTTTAAAGTTAATGGTAAACTGACCATATTTTCTCTCATTTCAATCAGGTGAAGAATGTTATCTACCATGCAGTAAAAGATGCGGTGGCTATGCTGAAAGCCAGTGAATCCAGTTTTGGCAAACCCTGAGGGTCCCAGAGGAGCCTTACCCCTGCACATTGGAAGTGAATTACTGGCAGCTGTTCAAACTCTTCAGGCAGGATTCCTGTGGACTTTGAGACTCATGTTACCTCATCTTCTTTTTTAAACTGTACCCACCTGGTAAGGGGGTACTCTGTCTAATGTATATTTCTAGTGTTTACAGACACTAAATGTGTATATGTAGTAACTATTTACAGAACATGCATCCTTTAAAACTGTGACTTCTCACCTAGTGCAGAGCTTCTACCCAACTGTAAAAACAGAACCCCTTCTCAGTTCTGGAACAACATCTGCAGTTACTCCCCAGCTGTGTGGTTGGACAGTTTAGTCAAATGGATTATAACTCTTAGGAACCACCACACAGTTGATTTGGGTTGTGTTTTGTTGTGTCTGTCTGAGTACCCTCTCCCCCAGCCCTTAGGGTTCAGAAGAACAGTGGAGGAAGCGACCACCAACAGTGCAGTTCTTATACTGTATTGCATTAGGAATGGCATTATATAGCAGAAGTCAACTACTGTACAATTCTTGGGGTTAACCATCTTTAGTTAAATGGAGTTTTAATTTAAATTGAAGCTTTGCTAATTTTAAGTGTTAAGCATTTTGCATTAAAGTATTCATATAATGTTTTGACTCAGTTTATTGGCATTATTCTCTGGTGGCAGAGTCAACACACACTTCATCAATGTTAACAAGTGTAAGAGTTTACGCCAGGAAGTTGTCTTAAAAGCCCAGAAATTCAATGCTATAGTGATTTCTGAGTGGGTATTACAGTGCTCACATGGAAACAAGTTCCTCCCCAGCCAACTGGAAACTCCTGTCACATTTTTGTAAAGAAACACTGCTGATTAACTAACTTTAGAAATGAGAATTAACCGAAAAACCAAATGGTGACTAGCTAAATGATTCTAAAAAGTTAAGAGGTCAAAATACTTTGTCTCTCTTTTGACCCTTTATAATTCAAGAGTTTACAAAAGAAAGTGAAATTATTAGAAGTTTTAAAACTTTAGTATCAAAAATAATCATATCTATGAAGAAAGGAAATTCATAAAGAAGCCAGTTTTGTCTACCTTGTTGATTCTCCTAGACAGCTCTAGCTATACTGAAATGAATTAAATTGAAATCAAATAACATAGACAAGGCCTGGAGCCTGGGTTTTTACCTATGAGCTCAGAGTGGTAAATCAAAGATGCATACCTAATGCCAACCCACCTCAAGCCAAAATCTTTAATGGATGAACTTTCAAAAACAAAGTTTTCTGAAAAGAGTAAATGGAAATATCTATTAGTGGGAAACATCTTCCCTGGGAATGTCTTACGAGAAGCTCCTTTATACAGTTTTGGATCTAGAATTGGCACTGTTGATTAGAAATCTCCAATAGCCAAAAGAAGATGAAAAGTTTAATTTTCTACTGAAGAAGTCACCATCAAGCCAGACCTCAAAGGAATCCCAGAGATAGTTCCAAGGACTTATTACTCATAATTAGATGTGTTGTGCCCACAAATATAAAAATTGAAAGCTCCCATGAGCAAGAGTGAATGCAAACCGGCAAACTGCTATATTAAACCTGCAATGTTTGTAGATTCTGGAATGATCCAGTACTTTATATTCTGAAACGTTTAGTATGCATGAAGAAATGGGTGTATGGGATATGATAAAAGAATGAGATTGCCAGAAATGACCAGATTGGGAAAGAAGATGAATAGAATTTACAGAAATGAGACACGATGATTAAAATTAGAAATTCAGCACATGAGTTAAGGAGCAGAAAAAAGTTCTTTTACAAACCAAAAGATTGGTAAAAAGATACATCTTTGAGTAACAAGGAACTATAGAGAAATGTTTACTTACAAGCCGGACAGAGGGAAGTACAGGTTTGACAGTAAGTCAGAGAATCAAGAGATTGGTGAGGGACGGGATAAGTCTAGACACCTAAAAATTATTTCCCTTGTTCATTACTGACATTTTCAGATAAAAACCAGGATTTCTTAGGAAAGAAAATTAACCCACATCATGATGCAAGAAAAAATGGTACACAAGGGAAATTGTAAAATTCCTGGATAACCTTAAGCAATTTTAACAGTATTTTTGTCCTCTAAAAGTTAAACAGAATTAACGTATGATCCAACAACTCTACTCCTAGGTTTAAACTCAATCAAAAGCAAGGATTCAAGCAGATACTTGTACACTCATGTTCACAGCAGCATTATTCATAAGAGCCGAAAGTGGAAACAACCCAACAGGTGAACAGATAAGCAACGTGGCATTTATATACGGTGGGATATTTCCTGCTGCAACATGGACAAGTCTTGAAAATATGCTCAGTGAAATATGGCAGACACATAGAACGAGATACTGTATGATTCCACTCATATGAGGAACAGTCTTATTCCTAGAATAGAGCAGGAAGTAGAGTGATGGGTACTGGGGCTGAGAGGAAGGGGAAGTGGCAGTTACTGTGTAATGGGCACAGTTTCTGTTTGGGATGATGAAAAAATCCTGGGGATGGATAGTGGTGATGGTTGTCCAACATTGTGAATGTCCTTACTACCACTGAATTGTACACTTAAAAATGATTAAAATCATCAATTTTGTGTTATGTATGTTTAAACCAAAATAAAAATTAACTCCCAAGTAGGAAAAACCTTTGGAGTCGAATGAGAAAATGACATTCTTATTTTCAGTTGATGAAAAAGGTAGAAGGAACAAGTGGGCCTTTTCTAAGTACAGCTTTCCCCCACTATTTGAAAGGAGAGGTTTCCTGTGAAACCTTTCACAAGTGTAGAAGCAAGTACCTTAGGACACATCTTGCTAATGGACACACAAAATAAGTCGACATCAAGCACAGGTGCTCACAGACACAGCTCGTAGCTATGGTGCCCTGATGCTGAGTGTAGTTTTCTGTAAAGGAGCATGGCAATGGCACTTAAACGGCTCCGCGTGTATGCTGCCTCTGTACAGCTTGTTGCAAAACAAACGCTGAATGCTGTTTTCACATTTTGCCTTTTTTTTTTTGTAAAAGCAAAAAATCCTCTTCAGATTTCTTTGCATTAGCAAAACCAGGTACTAACGTAGGTATTTCATAAATGTGAAGTAGTGTAAAGCAAACTTTCAAAAAGGGGGGGATAGGGACTTCCTGGTGGTCCAGTGGTTAAGACTCTGCACTCCCAAGGCAGGGGGCTTGGATTTGATCCCTGGTCAGGTACCTGGATCCCCCAGGCCACAATAAGAGTTTGCAAGCTGCAACTGAAGATCCTGCATGTTGCAATTAAGACCTGGCACGGCCAACTAAATATTAAAAAATAATAATATGTTCTATGATGACTGTGGAAATAACTACAAAATCCTCAAATGTTGAAAAATTAAGCAACATACTTCCAAGTAAATCAATGACCAAGAAGAAATCAGAATGAAATTAGATAGTTGAAACAATAATAAAAACACAACCTTCAAAAATGAATTCAGTTTACATCAGTCCTTAGATGGGAATTTACAGTTTAAATGTATTTATAGTAATATTTCTAAAATGTGTAGTAGAAGCATTTCATCAGTGAAAACATGCAGTTGATTTTAACTATAGATTCAATTTTTTCAACAGATCTAAAACTTCAGATTTGATATATTTTTTGTATGTTTTATGTTAGCTCTGGCCCTGTATGACACTATATAATATATTCAGGTACATTCCCTCTACATTCACTTTTTTGAGAGCTTTAATTAGAAATGGATGTTGACAGCTACTTGTCACCCATATGATCTCAAGGGTAAACAACCAATACTCTTCAGTGTACTGTGTTGCTGGCATTTTTTTTTAATGTATCGTGGTTTGTGTTTTTGCATCCTGTGATGTCTAAAAAATGCCCATCTGCATCTGCTGCTTCTAGTGGGAAAAAGAAGAGGAAGGCAATTACTCTGAGATAAAATTCAGGATAATTGCCCAACACAAAGGCGGCAAGCAAGTCAGTAATGGTCACTGCACATGAGTTAGGAATTTCCATTGATGATTTCAACCGTCTTAAAGGTTAAGAAGTGAATCAGTGATGCAGTGAATAGCATCAATTAAACACACTGTCATCACAAAAGAGCTGATCTAATGATGATACTTAAAAGTTGTCACGTGCTATACCACTTAGCCAACTGATGCCCTCAGCAAAGGCAAGAAGGCTTTTTGATTCACTCTTTATACCCAAGTGTTTATAGCAACCTGTGGTAGGTTTCAGAGCTTCAAAGGGCATCATGATTTTCACAGTGTGAAATTCAGCAGTGAGGCAGCAAGTCCTGATGCTAAAAGGTGCTGATGATTTGAAGGAAAAGCTATATAGGATAATTGTGGGTGAGAAATATTCGCCAGAGACTTCCCTGGTGGTCCAGTAGTTCGGAATCCACATTGCAATGCAGGGTATGCAGGTTCAATCCCTGGTTGGGGAACTTACCCCACATCCCACAGAGCAACTAAGTCCACATGCCACAACTAGAGAGTCCCTGTGCTGCAACGAAAGATCTGTATGATGCAATGAAAATCCCATGTGCTGCAACTAAGACCCCATGCAGCCAAATAAGTAAATGTTTTTTTTAAAAAATTGCCAGAAGAAAAAGTTAATATTGATGAAATAAGCTTATTCTAGAACTGTATGTCAGGACATATATATATTCAAGAGTTCAATACAATGCCAGTATTCAAGGCATTCAGAGACCATTTAACACTGCTTTTGGGTGGAAATGTTACAGGGTTCAAATTAAAGTCTTTCCTAATGTACCACTTAAGGAACCCTGAAGCATTAAAAAATGTGAACAAGAATACACTTCCCATTATCACAATAAGAAAACTTGCAGTACCACTGTTTGAAGACTTTAAATAAAAAAAAAAACTATTTGTCACAGGCAAGAGAATATTGTAGGCAAAACAATATTCCATTCAAGCTGACCTTAGACAAACCTCCAGGGCATCCACATCATATTTGTGACATGTATCCTGATGTAAATGTTGTGTATTTGCCTCTCAACATGGCCACACTCCAAATGTTAACCATCATTGCAACATGGGAAGAAGTCACACACCAATGGCATTTGGAAGAAAGTTTTGAATACATACAGGAATGCATTCAAAGGCTTTTGACCAAGGTTCTGTTGCCAATACAGTAACAAGATAGAAGTGCTTGGGAAGCAGCAAGAATTGGACTTTGATAAAGAGGGTATTCATGAACTTCTCGGCATTGAGGCTGAAGAGCCTTCCAATGAAGAGCTGATTGAACTGGAGAAAGAAAGGAGTTGAGGTGAGGAAGAAGTAGTTTATCTGAGACACCAAGAGTTCACAGCAAAGAAGCTTAGCAGAGGTGTTTGCTACTGTCACCAGTGGTGTACAGATGTTAGAAATAGTTGTTAATTATAAGAGACTGGCAAGACCTGGCAGGTAGGTACAGGAAGCTCTTGCTTGCCATAGAGAAGAAAAACTGCAAAGCTAGTTATCTTCCTGAAGATACTTCCTGTATTTACTAAACCAAGGGTCTGTGCCCCAGTTCCTCCTTCCAGCTATTCTCAAGCCTCATCAGAAGAGAAAGATTGATGACACTGTAGCTATAGCATCATCATCCAGCAATTAACTTTAATTTAGTGCTTTGAACATTCCTCAGAACCCGTGTGCTTTCAGCTGTGAGCACTAGCTGCATGAGTAGCCATGCAGCCACTCTGGTTTTCACTTTCAGTACAGTCTTCAGTAAGTTACATAAGATACCCGATGATTGCTCAGTTGCTCAGTTGTTTCCTATTCCTTGCAACCCCATGGACTGCAGCATGCCGGGCTTCCCTGTCCTTCACTCTCTCTCAGAGTTTGCTCAAACTCATGTCCATTGAGTCAATGATGCCATCCAACCATCTCATCCTCTGTTGTCCCTTCTCCTACTGCCCTCAATCTTTCCCAGCATCAGGGTCTTTCCAGTGAGTTGGCTGTCACATCAGGTGAACAAAGTATTGGCGCTTCAGCTTCAACATCACTCCTTCCAATGAATATTCAGGACTGACTGGTTTAGGATTGACTGGTTTGATCTCTTTGCTGTCCAGTGGACTCTCAAGAGTCTTCTCCAGCACCACAGTTCAAAAGCATCAACTTTTCAGTCTGAGCCTTCAATACTTATAAAATAGGCTTAGGTTAGATGATTTTTTTTTTCATTTATTTTTATTAGTTGGAGGCTAATTACTTTACATTATTCTTTTTTTTTTTTGTCATACATTGATATGAATCAGCCATAGATTTACACATATTCCCCATCCCGATCCCCCCTCCCACCTCCCTCTCCACCCAATTCCTCTGGGTCTTCCCAGTGCACCAGGCCCGAGCACTTGACTCATGCATCCCACCTGGGCTGGTGATCTGTTTCACCACAGATAGTATACATGCTGTTCTTTTGAAATATCCCACCCTCACATTCTCCCAGAGAGTTCAAAAGTCTGTTCTGTATTTCTGTGTCTCTTTTTCTGTTCTGCATATAGGGTTATCGTTACCATCTTTCTAAATTCCATATATATGTGTTAGTATGCTGTAATGTTCTTTATCTTTCTGGCTTACTTCACTCTGTATAAGGGGCTCCAGTTTCATCCATCTCATTAGGACTGATTCAAATGAAGTTAGATGATTTTGTTCAACTCTGGTTTAATGTGTTCTGAGCACATTCAAGGTAGGTAAGGCTAAACTATGATTTGCCAGATTTGTATCTAACAGTGCGTGTGTGTCATCTTCAGAGTTTTCTACATATAAGATCGTGTGAATAGGGACATTTCACATCTTCCTTTTCAATCTGGGTGCCTTTAAATTCTTTTTCTTGCCTAACTGCCCTGGCTAGAACTTCTAGTTCCATGTTGAATAAAAATAGCAAAAGGAAGCATCCTTGTCTTTTTTGTGACCTCTTTTTCTTTTTTGGTTGTTTCTGTATCTTGATTATTATAATGCTGCAATGAATTTAGGTGTGCATGTATTTTTGCATTAGTGTTTCCCTTTTCTTCAGATAAATACCCAGAAATATAAATGCTGGATCAAGTAGTAGTTCTACTTTTAATTTTTTGATTTCCATTTTCACTTACTGGTGAGTTTTCTAGTTTCCCTCTATTACTGATTTCTAGTTTCATCTTTTGTCAGAAAAGGTCTTTAGTATAATTTCAGTCTTTTAAAATTTCTTGAGACTTGTTTTGTGGCCTTCCATATGGTTTTTCCTGGAGAATATTCCATCTGAGAACAATGTGTATTCTGCTGTTTTTGGGTATAGTATTCTGTATATATCAAATTGGTACATAGTGTTTTCAATTCTTCTGTTTCCTTATTGATTTTATGCTTGGCTGTTCTGTTCATTATTGAAATTTCTACTATTATAGAATTGTCTGTTGCTCTCATTTCTAGCAATCTTTGCTTCATATATCTTGGGGCTCTATTATTAGGTGCACATGTAATTGTTATATCCTCTTGACAGACTGACCCTTTTGTCAATATATAAGGTTCTCCTTTGTATCTTGTAATCTTTTTAAACTTAAAATCTATTTTATCTGATAAACATGAAAGTGAAAGTTGCTCAGTCATGTCCAACTCTTTGCAACTCCATGGACTATACAGTCCATGGAATTCTCCAGGCCAGAATACTGGAGTGGGTAGCCTTTCCTTTCTCCAGAGGATCTTCCCAACCCAGGGATTCAACCCAGGTCTCCCATATTGCAAGCAGATTCTTTACCAGCTGAGCCACAAGGGAAGCCCATCTGATAAACTTATAGACATCTACTTTTTTTTCAATTACTATTCCTATGCAATATCTTCTCCCATCTTTTTACTTTCAGTATTTTGTATCTTTGTACAGTACCTAAAATGAATCAGCATATAGATGGATTATGTTATTTGTTCTTCCAATCTCTGCCTTTTAATTGGGGTTTAGTCCATTTATATTACTAATAAGGAAGGACTTAGCTGTTTAGCTGTTTGCTTTTTGTATATATTTTTTGTTTAGTTTTTCCATTATTGCCTTTTTCCACATTTAGTTGAAAATTTGTACTATACCATTTGATTTCCATTTTCTTTCCTTTTCTGTTAATCTCAGTAGTTACCTTAGTGATTATAAGTAACATCTTAAAGTTACAATGACCAAGTTTGAATAATAGCAATTTTGTTTCAATAGTTTACAAAATCTCTACTCTTACACATCTTAGTCACTCCCTCTTTATATTGTTTTGTCACAGCTTATTAACTCTATACATTAATATGGATTTATAGTTATATTTGTATCCATCTGCTTTTAACCTTTATAAGAAAAAAGAGGAGTTACAAATGCAAAAGTACAACACTGGCTTTTATTTTACCAATATAGTTACCTTCACTGGTGTTCTTTATTTTTTTTTCACATGGCTTTAACTTACTATCTAGTGTCTTTTCACTACAGCTGGAAAGACTTTCTTTAGCATTTCATGTAGGGCAGTTCTCCTTTTTTGTTTTAAAGAACGGCATATCTTATTTTCTCCTTCAAGTTTGCTGGTTATGATATTCTTCATTGACAATTTTTGCTTTCAGTGCCTTAAATATGTCACTCCAGTTTCTGGCTTCCATGGTATCCAGTGAGAAAGTAGCTGTTAATCTTATTGAAGATCCCTAGTATGTGAGGAGTTGCTTCTCTTCTGCTGCTTTTAAGATTCTGTCTCTGTTGTTCAACAACTGGACTATAATGTGTTTTAGTGTGGATCCCTTTGATTTTTATCTTACTTGGAATTTGTTCAGCTGTTTGCATGTGCAGATTAGTATCTTTCAGATATGGGAGGTTTTAGGTCATCATTTCTTCAAATATTCTTTTTGCTCCTCTCTCTTATCCTTCTGGTTCTCCCATAATGCACATGTTGGTGAGCTTGATGGTCTCCCACAAATCCCCTGGGCTGTGTGCACTTCATTTTTCTTTCTGCTTCTCAGACTGGATTATTTCAGTTGTTTTATATTCAAGTTTACTTATTTTTTCTTCTGCTTCCTCAAATATGCTGAACCCCTTTAATGTATTTTTTCATGTTATTGTGCTTTTCCAGCTCCAGAATTTCTATATGGTTCCTTTTTATAATTTCTCTATTGATAGTCTAATTTTGTTCATATATTATTTTCCTGGTTTTCTTTACTGCTTGAGCATATCTGAGACAGTTGTTTTAAAGTCTTTGTCTAGTAAGTGTGATGTCTGGGCTTCCTCAGGGATGGTTTCTGTAATTTTTTTTTTCCTTTGAATGAGCCATACTTCCCAATTTCTTTGTATGCATTGTGATTTTATTGTTCCAAACTGGACATTTAAATTATTCCTGAATAATTCTGAAAATCAGAATCTTTCACTTCCCCAGGATTTTCTCAGTTTTTGAACTGTGTTCAGCCAGTATTTTAACAGAGATCTCCGTGAATGCCAGAAACTTAAAAAACAAACAAAAATACCTGTTCCTGTCTTCTATGGGTTGGCTCTGTGCTTGGACACTCTTTACCACTTAGCCAGACCATTTATGATTCTAACTCAACCTTCACTTTCTGAATGCACCAAGCCTAGACCTACGGGTCTTTTCAGGTCTTTTCTGAGCATAATTCCTATCCTGGCTTTCTAAATTGCCAGTATACCCAGTTGTTGTTGAATGCACTAATATAAAAAAACAACAACAAAAACAACAACAAAAACGTCTCCCTGGCTTTTCCTCCCAGGTTTTGAGTAGTCTCTTGTATGTTTCAGCTGAAAAATTTTGCACCAGGTGGCCACATGTAAAAAAAAAAAGAAAATTCCATAACATGTTTTCAAGCAATAGTTGATGCTGTTCCACCCTGGATAAATTCCAAGATAGGCAAACCAGAGATCAGCACCTTGTTATTCCTTCAGGATGGCCCTTAGATTGGGGTAAACACGGTAATTTGTGAATAAGGTCCTCTCTCTTTCCCTGGAACTAGGGACCAGGGTCTCACATTTGAAAATGTGGGCTGCTGTCTTCAAGATGCTGCCAAGCTGTGACAGGGGTCTGGCAAGGGCAAATAAAAATGCCACAAAGCTTTCTGTTTTTTCTTTTTTCTTAATATTTTCTTGGTTGTTGTAAACCTTTGTTTTCCAGAGTTCTGAAACTTCTGGGACTTTTTCAATGTTTCTTTGGAAGGATGGAGGTTTGAAACTGTCTACTCCTCCATTTTGCTGACATAATTCTGTACATATATTACATAAATATAATTATTTGTAATTGAGAACTCCCCTGGCTTAAGAAAAGGTATTTCCCTACTGTGGTTTAGACTTGAATTTCTGAAATGGCTCACTGGCTAAGCAATGCTCATTCTGGCATCTCAAAAGAAAAGTGCTTGGTTAAATAAACTTGGTAAAAGCATATGAAAGGCTACGAAAAGTTAAAGAAGCCTGCTTTATGTTTATTTCAACCAAGCACTTCCCAAGTTTATTTTCACTTAAGAATCTTTCTCACTGGTAATACAGAATAGCTTTTGAAGGGCATTTGTCACCAGGGTAGGACAAGAAAAATGGTCCAGTTTTTTAAAGCTTTTGATTTTTCACAGTTGCTTCCATAAATACAGTTATGGGGCTGGATTTTGGGGAGAGGTGCAGAGGCAGACAAGACTAGTACTCTTTTGGAACAAATAAAGGTCATGACCCCTTCTCTCCAGGAGTTCTAAGACATACCTGTAAATGTATCAGACAAGAAAGAAGGCTAAGGCCATGTGAGCTGTACCACGGGCAAGGGCTTAGGAAGTTGTCTCCAACAGACAGTGTGGGGGGATGGGCAGGGGCAGAGAGAGCGAAGTCATGATCTGCCTCGAGTGCACTGCTGGGTGATCACCACAAACTGGACAGTCATTTTTAAAGAGTAAGCTGTGTTTGAGAAGAAAACAAAACAAATGAGTTGGTGGTGTGGAATGCTATTCTGAGTACCCTTGAAATTTTTTGGGGAGGGGCACCAAGTGGAATCATCTGTGGTTAGGGTGGGGCGAGTGGGAGCTGGTGCTGGAACGAAGTCAAGGGTTTAGAGGAAAACTTGTATTGCAGATGTTGACACCACAGTTTCCCCTTCCAGATTGTGGACCTTTGAAGGGCCAGAAGAGTATCTGACTTACCTTGTTTCCAATGATACCCAACAGAGTACTGGGGGAAAATGGGATGTGTGGCCTAATAATGAGCCAACAGTGCTCTCTCCTTAGCCTGAAAATAGGAATGGAGTAAAGCCCTCAAACAATTAAAACAAACCAACCCTATATTTAGATCATTTTATTTGAATGGCTGAAAGAGTGGTTGTCATTATTCTGTCCATCCATGCACCTGGATAAACTCTGATTATCCACAATAAGAACAAAAGTGCTCAGAGATTATGAGCATTCCTTAATTCCAAAATCACTCCATGAATAAATCAGCCAGATAAATGCAGTCATAAAACTATCCTGCCAATGTATTGGCTCCTCTCGACTTGACTTGTAGATTCAAAGCAATCCTAATCAAAATCCCAGCAAGTTATTTTGTGCATATTGACACATGAATTCTAAAGTTTGTTTAGAAAGGCAAGAGACCCAGAACAGACAATACAACACTGAAGAACAAAGTTGGACGACTGATGCTACCTGACCTCAAGACTTACTTATAAAGCTACAGTAATCAAGACAGTGTGGTATTGGCAAAAGAACAGGCAAATATATCAGTGGAACAGAATAGAAAGCCCTGAAATAGGCCCCCATAAATGCAGTCAATGGATCTTTAATGAAGCAGTGAGGGTAGTACACCGCAGCAAAGATCATCTTTTCAATAAATGGTGCTGGAATAACTGGACATCCACATGCACAGAAATAAATCTAGACACAGACCTTATATGCTTTACAAAAATTAATCACAGATCACAATGCATGCATGCTCAGTCACTTAGTCATGTCCGATTCTTTCCGAACCCATGTACTATAGCCCGCCAGGCTCTTTTGTCCATGGGATTATCCCAGCAAGCATACTGTAGTGGGTTGCCATTTCCTCCTTAGGGAGATCTGCCCAACCTAGGGCTCAAACCTGTGTCTCCTGCATTGGCAGGCAGATTCTTCATCACTGAGCCACCTGGGAACCCCAAATGTAAAATACAAAACTATAAGACTACTAATAAAGTAACACAGAAAATCTAAGTGACCTTGGGTATGGCAGTGACTTTTAAGATCCAACATCAAAAGGCACTATCATGAAATAACTGGTAAGATGGACTTCATTAATATTAAGAACTGCTCTGTGAGAAAAGCATGAACAGAATTAGAAAACAAGCCAAAGATTGGGAGAAAACATTTGCAAAAGATATTTCTGACAAAGGACTATTATCCATAGTATACAAAGAACTCTTAAAACTCAGCAATAAGAAAATGAACAAACTAAAAACGGACAAAAGTTCTAAACAAACATCTCACCAAAGAATATATACATATGGCAAAAAAGTGTATAAAAAGATGTTCAACATCATGTATCTTCAGGAAAATGCAAATTAAACAAGATACTGTTTCACACTAGGACAGTCAAAATGCGAAACACAACATCAAATGCTGGTGAGGACGTGGAGCAACAGGAACTCTCATCATTGCTGGTGGGAATACAAAACAATACCGCCACTTTGGAACTGTCAGCTTTTTACAGAACCAGACATACTCTTACCATATGATCCAGCAATTGTGCTCCTTGTTATTCACCTAAATGAGCTGAAATGTATGTCTGTACAAAGACCTGCACACAGGCATGTATGACTTTATTCATAGCTGCTAAAACTTTGGAGTGACCAAAATGTCCTTCCACAGATGAATGTATAGTGTAGTGCCTGTGAGCAATGAAATATAATTCAGCACTAAAAAGGACCTATCAAGCCATGAAAAAGACATGGAGGAAACTTACATGCATATTACTAAATGTAAGAAGGCAATCCTACATACTGTAGGATTCCAGGAATAAACATACTTCTGGGATGTAATGTGTCAATACATAGAAGTGGGAGACTGCATGTGTTAGGGCAAGAGGTATTTATGGGAACTCTTTTCTGCTCAATTTTGCTCTGAACCTAAAACTTCTTTCAAAAGAAGTTTACTTAAAAACTGAACTGTGGAGAACAGTGTGGAGATTTCTTAAAAAACTGGAAATAGAACTGCCATATGACCCAGCAATCTCACTTCTGGGCATACACACCGAGGAAACCAGATCTGAAAGAGACACATGCATCCCAATGTTCATCGCAGCACTGTTTATAATAGCCAGGACGTGGAGGCAACCTAGGTGCCCATCAGCAGACAAATGGATAAGGAAGCTGTGGTACATATACACCATGGAATATTACTCAGCCATTAAAAAGAATTCATTTGAATCAGTTCTAATCAGATGGATGAAACTGGAGCCCATTATACAGAGTGAAGTAAGCCAGAAAGATAAAGACCAATACAGTATACTAACGCATATATATGGAATTTAGAAAGATGGTAACGATAACCCTATATGCAAAACAGAAAGAGAGACACAGATGTACAGAACAGACTTTTGGACTCTGTGGGAGAAGGAGAGGGTGTGATGTTTTGAGAGAACAGCATTGAAACATGTATACTATCTGTGGTGAAACAGATCACCAGCCCAGGTTGGATGCATGAGACAAGTGCTCGGGGCTGGTGCACTGGGAAGACCCAGAGGGATGGGGTGGGGAGGGAGGTGGTGGGGGGTATCGGGATGGGGAATACATGTAAATCCATGGCTGATTCATGTCAATGTATGACAAAAACCACTACAATATTGTAAAGTAATTAGCCTCCAACTAATAAAAATAAATGGGAAAAAAAAAAAAACAAAAACTGAACTGTATCCTGAAGATGAAATCAAGAGTAAGAGGACAGTGCCCTGGATTGGAAAGTCCCATTTTGCAGGATGAGAGGAAAAGGTCCTTACTGCAGCACATCCAATACATCCACATTTCTCCATATAACCTACAGAAACCAACCAGGGGGACAGTGGCCAGGTTTTTTTCCTACCTGTGTAGGGCACATAAGACATGGAACAGAGGGATTTGGGTTGAACCCCAGTTCTGCCACTTTATGATTTAGAGCATGTCACTTCAGCAGGCTGAGGTGTTTTCCTAATTTGTGAAGGCTGAATGATCACATATGTTCAACAGCTTTGTAAACTGTCAGGCCCACACAAATATAAGTCGCTACTGCTGAATGATTTAAAAACGTCACTTAGAAATGTGTGAATCGTTTACACTACATGACTGCACCATGCCCCTCTCATTGGTCAGCTCCTGGCTTTAAGAAAGCACTGATATGTATGCCCATATCCCATACATCCAAGACAACCAGCTTAACACAGAAGAAGGCAATCAAAGGGTGAAAGAGGCCTAACCCCACCGCTGTCCACAATCTGCAGTGGGAAGGAAAAAGCTGCAGACACACACACCTGCCTCAGGCCAATATAATATAGCCACCCAGCCCACAAGACAAGGGGTCAACAATTCCCAAGCACCCTTTTGCTTATCCAAAGCTGACAAACATGGGAAGAGCAGCTGGCACAGCACCTTGTGGAGGCTGAGGAGCAGCGTCCACTTCGAAGTGCCTTCCGCTGAGCTGCTGAGTCCCACAGGCCCTGCTGTAACACCTCCTCTTTTCATGCCAACACAGGACATAATTTGGGACAGGAGACACCTTGCAAGTTCACTGCAGCTGACAATCTATGATAAGACCAAGTGTTAAAGCAGAAATTTATTAAAATCCATTTATATAGTGTTTTACAGACCAAAAAAAAAAAAAGAAAATACAGAGTCCTCAACATTCAAGCAATCAACTCTATTCTCTGAAGTGCCTTGTGAGAAGACAAAACTTCTTTGCCCTCATCCCCTAAAAAGGTAACTTCTATTCATACTCCTGAAAATGATGCATTTATTACACCACCTCTCAAGAACAATCTCACTGAATCCCAAAGCCTCTGAAGAGAGAGAAGAGAGATTAGCAGAGAACCTTCTCCAGAATGCAGTGTCTCACCCAGAGGTGTAGTGCAAGAGACACAGAAATGGCAGAGGCTTCAAGGAGTGTGCGCCCGGTGACGGGGCCAGAAGGAGAGCCTGTAGCCAGCTGGGGTGCCCTAGCTGCGAAGTGTGGCCAGACGGGACTGCATGGCCTCCAGGGCCTCTTCCTCCTCCTCCTCGTCTTCTGATGCAGCCATCGCTCCTATAGGTTCAGGCTCCGGGAGGGCGTCCGTCACCTTACTAGGTGCTTTGCCTAAGGCCCCTGTAAAGAAACAGTACACAGGTCAACAAAACATCAGCTTAAGCAGTGCTCCCTCATTTTCTCTGTCCTTCATACCTGGTTCAATTTGACAAGAAACAGAAAAGGGGCAGCGAAACACCTGTTTTGGGGGGGTTACTGTGACAGATGTGCACAAACACCAACTTCTAACAAAGTCACAGTAGCTAAAGATTTTGATTTTAAGAATTTTGATTCTGAGGCTCTTGATCTAAATCCCTAAACACTAGTGAATACTTAATTTTCAAGATTCATGAAGATGTTAAATATTCTCTCTCAGTAAAACTAAACTCTTTCTAAATCATTACAAAACATTTTTTTGGAGCCTTCTTTCCCCCAATAGTTGAAAACAAATAAAAATTAAATCTAGTCAGTTTTGTTATTAAACATAAAACTCAGAAAGTCCAGAAGTGAAAATACAGTTTAAAAGCTCATGAACCATCACTTAGAGATAACTATTATTTTTATTTATCCCCCTGCTAGACTTTTTTAATAGATGTATTTTTTTAAACAATAGTGTATTTCAGTATCAGTGCTTTCTTCACATATTATGAACATCTTTCCATGTCAATAAATACATCTGTGTAACAACTATGACATGTTCCATTACCATAGATGTAACACAATGGATTTAATCAATATTCTATTATTAGGCATGTAGCTTATTTCAAACTTTTCAATATTATCAATACTACAGACATCCTTGAGCTAAATCTTAAATTACTAGAATAAGTTCCCAGAAGCCAATCTGTGAGCTCAAGAGCTTTGCTACTGCCAAACAGCTTTCAAGAAAGCCTAAGCTCCTGACAGCAGAATATAGGACCAAAAAATTCTTTATCTTTGTATTTTATAAAATATGGTTATAGATATTATGCTTGTTTTTCAAGTAATAACTTGCATAATCTAAAGTAAGAAATGTGGAAGCTTCCCAGGTGGCTTAGTGGTAAAAAATCTGACTGCCAATCAAGGAGAAGCAGGTCTAGGAGGACCCCACATGCTGAGGAGCAACTAAGCCTGTGTGCCACAACTACTGAGCCTGTGCTCTAAGCCCAGAAGTCACAGCTACTAAAGCGTGTGTGCCCCAGAGCCCATGCTCCACAACAAGAGAAGCCACTGCAATGAGAAGCCCACGCACAACTAGAGTCCCCAAGCTTGCCACAACTAGAGAAAGCCAGTGGGCATCAACAAAGACCAAGCACAGTTAAATATAAAATAAATGAAAATTTAAAAAATAAAGTAAGAAATGTGGAAGGGAGTTAGAATCTGAAGAAAAAGCTACTAGCTAATCTTTCAAATGCAGGAAGGATGGCCACAAAAGGACAAGAGGAAGAGGAAGGATCTTGGGTCATACCTGCGGTGATTTCAAACAGAATTCTGTCAATTTCCATTTCTGCTGCTTCTTCCATTTCTTCTTGATCATCCATGCTTTCAAAAGTGTCCTCTAACATCTCTTCTATGATCCCAGCCTAAATATAGAATAAACCATGTCACTTCCCACAACTGTTAAATCCACTCCCTGCAGATGTCCCTGTGGGCCCAGTGCACCAACTGAGCTCTGGTGTCTATGAGTCCAGTCCACCCTTCCCAGGTCTAAGCCACAGGAAACACCACATGCTATCTGCCCTCTCTGGAGCAAGCAAAAAGCCAAAGGGAAACTGCTCTCCAAATTTAGTACTAAGGTTAGAGGGGGGCCTCTATCAGCAGAGTTTCACAGAGTAACTCAGACAATAGTGCAGCATGTGGGGAACAACCTGCTGAGAGGAGAGGGTGCTGTCTCAGGAAGCATTTGCCCTGATGTAGCAAATCTATGAGTGCAGGAGTTGAGACACAGTATCAAAATAGGCTGGAGTCACAGCAGACACTATGATAACAAATACCAAGAGCAGGGTGGGGCTCCATGGAACCCAGAAAAGGCCTGTACTTCAGCAGGTCCAAGTGATAGCTGTTGGCCTGGCGTCAGTCTGATGGGTCTGGCAAGGATCAGTCAATTCACCAAAACCTGAGAGAACTGATAAGTCTGGACCCAACAAGGCAGTGCCCACACTCCCTACAGTGAGCCCCATGCCCAGCAGCCTGATGCCAGCCAATCAGCCTACTTCATTCTCAAGAGCACAGCCCCACTACAGATGCAAGAAAACTGCTCTCTAACACCGGCCAACGGTCGCCCTCGCTGAGTAATGTCATGCGAGCACGAGATTACGTGTGGCAGCTCCAGCCCTTGCTCCACCGCACTCAGGCAGGGCATGACCCTCACCAACCGTGCTAACGGCATCAGATTTAAAGCAAGCTCTCTCTCCTGCTGTCAGACCACTCAGGTGACTCTTAATGTATGAATCTAGCTAGTTCTATATTCTGCCCATGCTCAGACCCTTTTCCTCCCAACCAAAATGAACCAACAAATTCACATTCAAGGTTACAAGTGGGGCCCTCTGGCCTGGGAGAATGGATCTTACTGCTGGATCAATAATACATACTAACTCGCTTAAAAGAGCCCAGGGGAACCTGACTCTAAGAGCCTTCCACTTCCAGCACCCTCCTGAGCCTGTCCCCCATCCAAAGGCCACTGGTGCAGGGCCCTGCCAGGCCCTGGTCCTGGGGCAGCAGGTGTTTATTCCTTTCTATTTGGTTCTCAGTTCCTTTATCTGGGCTTCCCTGGTGGCTCAGATGGTAAAGAATCCACCTGCAATGCAGGAGACCTAGGTTTGATCCCTGGGTTGGGCAGATCCCCTGGAGAAAGGAATGGCAACCCACTCCAGTATTCTTGCCTGGAGAATCCCCATGGACAGAGGAGCCTGGCAGACTAAGTCCATGGGGCCACAAAGAGTCTAATGCAACTGAGAGACTTTCACTTTCTGGTCTAAGACAGGAGTCAGCCAGCTATAGGCCGAACCCAACCCACTGCTGACTTTTACAAATAATGTTTTATGAGAACACAGTCATGCTCATTTGTTTACATATTATCTACAGCTACTTTTAAACTACAAAGTAGAGTTGAGTAGTTACAACAGAGACCTATGGCCCAGGAAATAAAAAATACATTTACTATCCAGCCCTTTATAAAAAAACTTTGCCAACCCCTGGTCTTGAACCACCTGCCTTGCCTGCTTCACTAACACTCCTCTGGTACAAACAGAGGAACCTGGGTTTTCTTCTGTTTCCTTGTTCACCTCAGAGGCCATAATCCTGAGCTCCCCAAACTCTATAGACAGTTGCTTCCTGGGTCATCCACCTCCCCTGGAGATCTAGATATACCACTGCTTCTTCTAAGGAAAAATGGCAATCTGACCCAGCCTCTGCCATGCTCAGCTCAGACAATTTCGGTGTTAACGGCCTCTGTCCTCCAGAAGAATGGATAAAGACAATGTGGTGTATAAATACAATGGAATATTACGCAGCCATTAAAAAGAATGAAATAAGGCCATTTACAGCAACATGGATGGACCTAGAGAGTGTCATATTGAGTGAAGTCAGTCAGAGAAGGAGAAATATCACATGACATCCCTTATACGTGGAATCTAAAAAGAAATGACACAAATGAACTTACTTATAAAACAGAAAGAGACTAACAGACTGAGAAAACGAACTCATGGGAGGAAGGTCATGTACACACTGCTATATTTAAATTGGATAACAAACAAAAACCTACTGTATAGCACATGGAACTCTGCTCAATGTTATGTGCTAGCATGGATGGGAGGAACGTTGGGTGTAGAATGGATACATGTATATGAATGGTTGAGTCCCTTCACTTCACCTGAAACTATCACAACACTGTTAATTGGCTATACACCAATACAATTTTTGTTTTGTTTTGTATTTTGTCCTGGTGTTAAAAAAAATAATAAAAAATAAATTAAAAAAAAAAAACAACCCACAGCTTCTATCCTCAAAATCATTTCTGCCAGGCCACAATGACCTGTCTGCCCCTGTCCACACTGGCCCAGACTCTGCCGCTGGCTGACTCCTAGTGCTCTGGAAGAGGACACACACACCCTCTGGAAGAGGGTCAGCCCCAGGTCACCTTCATCATCTCTTTGGACAGCTCCCGCATGGTGGCCTGGATTTCCGGGATCTTCACAAGACTCTGCATGGCCTTCATCACTTCTGTGCTTTTCTGCAGGGAACCAGCCACTCGCAAAACCGCTGAAAGGCAAAGATAACACGATCACTCGACACAACGTGGCACAGGATGGGATAAAGACAGGCAAATCACAAGCTGCTCTAATAAAAGTCAGCGGGGGTGGGCGGACTCCCAAAGCTATTTATGTACCTGCAGACTGCATGACTATGCTGGCTGACCGAGACTGACTTTGCTAAACTGGGTGTTACTTTGGCTACAATAGGTACAAATTCTTCAGGCACACCAAGACTCACATCTGAAGGCCTGAGTCTGACCCTGAGGGAACGAAGCTAGCTAGGAACGACTGTGACATCAGAACAAGTCACACACAGAAGAATGTCTCTAGGCCTTGCCAGGGCCAGACTGGAAAAGAAGCTTTAGGCAACACAAGTAACGCTTCCCACACACCAGTTGATGGATCGCAGCTGCTCTGGGAGGGACCTGCCACTGGTCAACAGGAAAATGAGAGAAAATGTCAGTGTAAGGTGGTTACAGTTAGAAAAAATTCTCTATAGTCCAAGATCATACACATATTATATATTCTTCTTTTCAATATTTATTTATTTGACTGTGTGGAGTCTTAGTTGAGGCACACAAGATCTTTCATGCAGCATGCAAGCTTAGTTGCCTTGAGGCGTGTGGGATCTTAGTTCCCCAACCAGGGATCAAACCTACATCCTCTGCATTGGAAGGTGGATTCTTAACCCCTGGACCATCAGGGAAATCCCTATATTCTTTAAAAGAAATCATGGTAGTAAAAAATTATGATTTCTCCCCTCTAAAGTTTTTAACAGGTCAAAATAGAGTTTGTTCAGTTCAGTTGCTCAGTCATGTCTGACTCTTTGCGACCCCATGAACTGCAGCACACCAGGCCCCCCTGTCCATCACAAACTCCCGGAGTTTACCGAAACTCATGTCCATTGAGTCAGTGATGCCATCCAACCATCTCATCCTCTGTCATCCCCTTCTCCTCCTGCCCTCAATCTTTCCCAGCATCAGGGTCTTTTCAAATGAGTCAGCTCTTCACATCAGGTGGCCAAAGTATTGGGAGTTTCAGCTTCAACATTAGTCCTTCCAATGAACACCCAGGACTGATCTCCTTTAGGATGGACTGGCTGGATCTCCTTGCAGTCCAAGGGATACTCAAAAGTTTTCTCCAACACCACAGTTCAAAAGCATCAATTCTTCAGCACTCAGCTTTCTTTATAGTCCAACTCTCACATCCATACATGACTACTGGAAAAACCATAGCCTTGACTAGATGGACCTTTGTTGGCCACCCTTCAAATCTGTTTTGAAATTTCATGGGACTAGATGTTCTGAGAAATGCCTCACGTGTATCTGTTCACCAAAACAGGGCCCCCAGCTACATTGGGAACCACCACCCATCTACTTCTATCTGAATCCAGACTCCAGGAAGCTATCGCAGCTAAGGAAAACAAGGTGCAAGTAAGTGGATGACCAGAGAAGTGCCCATCTGACACACGCAGCATTTTGTGATTTTTCTACAGGAATAAGAAGTTCACTAGTTGCAGAGAATACTTCACTTCCCTTGCACTCTTAATTTCCTGTGAAAAGGGAAGAGGCAGTATCAAGCGTCTGTATGGCTAAAATAGGAATGAATTATGCTATTATAATGACATAAAAAAGACAAATTTTAAAGTGTTGAAGTTACTACTGATTGTTGTAAAAAGGTAAATGATGGGAGGAAGAGAAGAAAGGGGAAAATAAAGCAAATTCCACATAGTTTCGTTTGAATGATAAAAGTTGGATGTCTACATAGGCCGATGTTTTATCCTAATTTGCATCCTGAGTCCGTATCCCAAAGGGAGTGGCTCTGGGATTGAACATGACATGTGTTCAATAAAGTTTTTTGAAATAGCAAAAATAAATGGAAACAGAAAAACATGGTGTGACAAGTGTTAAGTTAAATACTGAAACGTTTGCATTTTGAAAAAGGTATGAATTACTGATTGCTAAAAGAAATAAGAAAAGGAAGACTCAATATAGTGGGGAAAAGATGAAGCAAAACTGAACTCAGAAACAAAACTAATTCCAATAGTATTTAATTTGATAACTAGTCAAGGACTGGTAAAGTGGATTTTTAAAAGGACAAAATAAATGTATATGTACCCTGGAATCTCAAAACCAAAAAGATATGAGAAAAATAAAAGACAGGACCAAAATATTTTTTATGTTACACAAGAAAAAAAAGCATGTGTCAGAAAAAATTATTTTATAAGTAAACATAGTTATCCCCACAAGAGAATGAGAAAGCAAGCCAAAAGCTGGAAGAGAAGATTTTCATCATTTATGATGAAAAGGATTATGGTCTAACATATACAAAGAAGTCTTAAAGCTCTTCAAGTGTCATATTTACCATCAATGATAAATATCATCTATGTCATATTTATTATCTAATATAAGTATCTATAGTTATCATCAATAAGGAAATGAACAACCCAATGAAAAACAGACAGGATACCTAAACAAGCAACTCAGAGAAGACATATAGATGGCAAAAAAAAGCGCACATAAAAAGACGTCCAACATCCTATGTCATTAGAGAAATGAAAGTTAAAACAACAGTGAGGTACCAGTACATATCTATTAGACTGGACAAAACCCAAAACACTGATATCAAATGCTGGTGAGGATGTGGAGCAATAGGAACTCTCAGTCATTGCTGGCGGGAATGCAAAATGGTACAGCCACTTTAGGAAACAGTTTGTCAGCTCCTTACAAAACTAAATATACTGTTAACATGTGATTCGACAATAGCCCTCCTTGGCATTTACTCAAAGGAGTTAAAAACTTATGTCCACACAAAAACTTGCACATGAATGTTCACTTTATTCATCATAATTGCCAAAACTCAGACTCAACCAAGATGTGGCTTACAAGTAAACAATAATTGATAAACAGAGTGTGGGACATCAACACAGTGAATATTAACCAGCACTAAAAAGAAATGAGCTTCCTTGAAAAAACATGGAGGAAACCTTATATATATATTACTAAGTGAAAGAAGTCAATCTAGGACTTCCCTGGTGGTCCGGTGGTTAAAAATTCACCTGCCAATGCAGGGGACATGGGTTCAGTCTCTGGTCTGGGGAGATTCCATATGCCATGGAGCAACTAATAAGCCCATGCACTACAACTACTGAACCCTCGTGCCCTAGAGCCTGTACTCCACAAGCAGAGAAGCCACTGCAATGAGAAGTCTGTGCACTGCAATGGGAGAGTACCCCCCACTAGCTGCAACTAGAGAAAACCCATGTGCAGCAATGGAGACCTGCTGCTGCTGCTAAGTCGCTTCAGTCGTGTCTGACTCTGTGCAACCCCATAGATGGCAGGCCACCAGGCTCCCGCGTCCCTGGGATTCTCCAGGCAAGAACACTGGAGTGGGTTGCCATTTCCTTCTCCACTGCATGAAAGTGAAAAGTGAAAGTGAAGTCGCTCAGTTGTGTCCAACTCTTAGTGACCCCACGGACTGCAGCCTAAGAGGCTCCTCCATCCATGGGATTTTCCAGGCAAGAGTACTGGAGTGGGGTGCCATTGCCTTCTCCAAAAGGAGACCTAGCACAGCCAAAAATTAAATAAGCAATTAATAAATATTTTTTAAAAAAGAAAATCTAAAAGGCTACATACAGTATCATTCCAAGTATATATGACATTCTCAAAAAAGGGAAAATTATGGAGACAATAAAAAAGATCAGTGACTGCCAGAGTTAAGGGTGGGACGGATGAACAGGCAGAACACAGAAAATTTTCAGCTGTATACATTTCACAGTAAAATAAGAATCTCCAAAAATAAAAAGGTTAATATTCTACAGCAAACATAAAGTTAGCATTATAAAAGCTAGCTGACATTTAAACCGAGAAAGGTCACAGGCACACAGAGGGGGTTCATGCTTACAGCTCTTTGTGCTTTCGATGCTGGCTATTCTGACTGGTATGAGGTGATACCTCACTGTAGTTCTGATTTGCATTTCTCTAATAATGAGCAGTGCTGAGCATCTTTTCATGTGTTTATCAGCTATCTGTATGTCTTCTTTGGAGAAATATCTGTTTAGATCTTCTGCCCACTTTTTGATTGGGTTGTTTGTCTTTCTGGTACTGAGCTGCATGAGCTGCTTGTATATTTTGGAGATTAATATTTTTCATTTGCTATTACTTTCTCCTATTCTGAGGGCTGTCTTTTCACCTTGTTTATAGTTTCCTTTGCTGTGCAAAAGTTTTTAAGTTTAATTAGGTCCTACCTGTTTATTTTTGTTTTTATTTCCATTACTCTAGGAGGTGGGTCATAGAGGATCTTGCTGTGATTTATGTCAAGAAGTGCACTGCCTATGTTTTCCTCTAAGAGCTTTATAGTTTCTGGCCTTATATTTAAGTCTTTAACCCATTTTGAGTTTATTTTTGTGTATGGTGTTAGGAGGTGTTCTAGTTTCATTCCTTTATGTGCAGCTGTCCAGTTTCCCCAGCACTAACTTACTAAAGCGGAGAAGGAAATGGCAACCCACTCCAATATTCGTGCCTGGAGAATCCCAGGGATGGGGGAGCCTGGTGGGCTGCCGTCTATAGGGTCGCACAGAGTAGGACACGACTGAAGCGACTTAGCAGCAACAGCAACTTACTGAAGAGGCTGTCTTTTCTCTGCTGTATATTCTTGCCTCAAAGACAAGCTGCCCATAAAGCTTCTAGTAATTTAATATAAAATTAATATTTAATATAAAATAAGTCATAGGGATGTAATGTACAGCACAGGGAATTAAAGCCAGTAATAATGCAATAACTTTGTAGGGTAACAGTTATTAGATTTACTGAGGTGATCAAGTTGTAAAGTATATAAACGTCAAATCACTATTCTGCACAGCTGAAACTAGTATAATATTGTATGTCAATTACACTTCAATAAAAAAGAAAAAAAGCCAGTCCCAAGAGGTTACTTACATATGGGCTGATTCCATTTATATAACATTTTTGAAATAATAAAATTATAAAATTAATGTGGCAGCCAGGACAGGAGAGGAGTCTGGGGGAGAATGGATACATGCATATGTATGGCTGAGCCCCTTAGCTGTTCACCTGAAACTATCACATTCTTTGTTAATCTGCTATACCGCAATACAAAATAAGAAGTTAAAAAAAAACAAACAGATTAATGATTGCCAGATAAAAAGAGGGGGTGCACAAAGCTTTCGCACAACAAAGGAAACTATAAGCAAGGTGAAAAGACAGCCCTCAGAATGGGAGAAAATAATAGCAAATGAAGCAACAGACAAAGGATTAATCTCAAAAATATACAAGCAACTCCTGCAGCTCAATTCCAGAAAAATAAATGACCCAATCAAAAAATGGGCCAAAGATCTAAACAGACATTTCTCCAAAGAAGACATACAGATGGCTAACAAACACATGAAAAGATGCTCAACATCACTCATTATCAGAGAAATGCAAATCAAAACCACAATGAGGTACCATTACACGCCAGTCAGGATGGCTGCTATCCAAAAGTCTACAAGCAATAAATGCTGGAGAGGGTGTGGAGAAAAGGGAACCCTCTTACACTGTTGGTGGGAATGCAAACTAGCACAGCCGCTATGGAGAACAGTGTGGAGATTTCTTAAAAAACGGGAAACAGAACTGCCATATGACCCAGCAATCCCACTTCTGGGCATACACACCGAGGAAACCAGATCTGAAAGAGACAGTGCACCCCAATGTTCATCGCAGCACTGTTTATAATAGCCAGGACGTGGAGGCAACCTAGGTGCCCATCAGCAGACAAATGGATAAGGAAGCTGTGGTACATATACACCATGGAATATTACTCAGCCATTAAAAAGAATTCATTTGAATCAGTTCTAATCAGATGGATGAAACTGGAGCCCATTATACAGAGTGAAGTAAGCCAGAAAGATAAAGACCAATACAGTATACTAACGCATATATATGGAATTTAGAAAGATGGTAACGATAACCCTATATGCAAAACAGAAAAAGAGACACAGATGTACAGAACAGACTTTTGGACTCTGTGGGAGAAGGTGAGGGTGTGATGTTTTGAGAGAACAGCATTGAAACATGTATATTATCAAGGGTGAAACAGATCACCAGCCCAGGTTGGATGCATGAGACAAGTGCTTGGGCCTGGTGCACTGGGAAGACGCAGAGGGGTGGGGTAGGGAGGGAGGTGGGAGGGGGGATCGGGATGGGGAATACATGTAAATCCATGGCTGATTCATGTCAGTGTATGGCAAAAACCACTACAATATTGTAAAGTAATTAGCCTCCAACTAATAAAAATAAATGGAAAAAAAAAACAGATTAATGATTGCCAGATATAAAGAGGGGGTGGGGGTGGGAAGGAAGTGGGTGTGGTTACAGATGTGCAGTATGAGATAGCCCTGTAGAGATGGAAACTGGAAGAATTCTAAAACTTGACTGTATCAATGCTGACCTCCTGGTTGTAATACTTATTTTAACTCTGTAAAATGTTACCATTGGGGGAAAATGGGTAAAGGGTATACACAGAATCTCTCTGTATTATTTCTTACAACTCCATGTATGTGAATCTACAATTCTCTCAAAAAGCTTAATTTTAAAAAACCCTCAGAAAAGAGTATATAAAAACAAAGCAACATTATGTTACCATGTCTGCTAGAGATACAAATGAAACACACACACATACACAAATACAAGTTCTGCTATAAATTATAACAATAACCAAATATGGAAACAAAGCAGGTAATATAGATTTAGCTTCATAATCATAGATACAAAGACCAATGGAAATATTCTCGGTCTGATCTCAATAATTAAAGTAACAAAATTACAAAGCTGTTTCCACTTATCACAGGTTCTTGTGGCAATTATAGCTAAATTTAAATAAATCAGAAAAAATTAAATATTAAAGATGGCATCAATAGCAAAATGCAATTCCCTGAGAGCAAGGGCCCAGGGGAGCAACACATTCACAAAAGCCATCTTAAACATGGCAATTATAAGCAGAATGAACAGTCATAAGAAAATATGGAGTCTTACAATGACGTTTCACAAAGTTAAGTTAAAGTCACAAAGTGTCCAACTCTTTCTGAACCCATGGACCATATAGTCCATGGAATTCTCCAGGCCAGAATACTGGAGCGGATAGCCTTTCCCTTCTCCAGGGGATCTTCCCAAACCAGGGATCAAACCCTGGTCTCCCACACTGCAGGATTCTTAGCAGCTGAGTCACCAGGGAAGCCCACTACAGGGATAGGTTGCGCGTAAGATTCCAGAGGGCTGCCTACCTCCAGTCACTCTCACTCAGTGCCAACCATGGGCACTCACACTACACTTACAGCTGAGTAAAATGATTATTCCTATGAAGAATGACTAAAATCAAATATAAAACAAATGGAGACAATCAATTCACGAGGGAGATTTTTTCACACTTTAAAATTTTTCTGTCTATATTGTATTTTGTTTGTGCAAAGGAAAAATATTTCATATGAAAAAGATGAAGCTCTACAGAATCTGAATTTATAAAGTTTCGTCCCCATTAAACTCAACTCTCCATTCCCCTCTCCCTCCACCTCTTGGCAACCACCATTCCACTTCTCTATGATTCTGACTATTCTACATACGTCACAGAAGTGGAATCACATAGCATCTGGCCTTTGGTGACAGGCATACTGCACTTAGCATAATGCCTTCAAGGTACCCCAAGTTGTAATGTATCAGAACTTCCTCCTTCTTTTTTATATTTTAAATATTTGGCTGCACCCTGCAGCATGTGAGATATTAGTTTCCTAAACAGGAATTCAACCATTGCCCCCTGCATTGGAAGGCAGAGTATTAACTACTGGACCACTAGTGAAAGTGAAAGTCGTTGTTGTGTCTGACTCTTTGTGACCCACCATGAGCTATGTCCATGGAATTCTCCAGGCCAGAATACTGCAGTGGATAGCCTTTCCCTTCTCCAGGGGGTCTTCTGAACCCAGGGAAGTCCCCAAAACCTCCTTCCTTTTTAAGGCTGAATAGTAGTCCACTGAACTATATATACTGTTTTGTTTATCCATTCATCCTTCAGTGGACAACTGAAATGTCTTTACCTTTTACCTGTTATGAATAATGCTGCTATAAACATGGACGTAAAAATATCTGTTTGGAGTCTCTGCTTTCAATTCTTACTTATCCAGAAGTGGAATTTCTGGACCGTATGATAATTTTGTTTCCCGCCCCACCTTCTTAGCTTCTCTTAACTTTCTCTCCCAACCAAAACATACTTATCATCTGTCTTGTTCTGCAAGAAGCTGCTGTCAGAAAGTAACACTTGGAAAACATCTAATCATGACAATGTATTAATAGCTGACAGGGCTTAATACACCACCCCTCCCAGGGTCATCTGCATTTGAAAAGAGAAACCTTAAGGAGAAGAAATGACTTCATCAAATGGTGGCTTTTCAAACAGTAACAGGCTCAGGGTGGGATGGGGACATGGGAACTTATGTCACAGTATTTCTAGTTTTCTCTTTTCTCACTCCCAAAATGTAGACGTCCCCCTCCCTCTCTGTTCTGGGTTCTAGTATCAGTTACCTTCTCTGTTGTATTTAATTTGCCAACAGACAACATCCAACTATAAACCCCCTCAACAACCCTCCCTGGGGACTCCTCCGGCCAGGCACCGTGCTGAGGGGCTGGGGGAGCAGGGCGACCTGCAGGAGCCAGTCTGGACAGCCCCAAGGAGAGTCTTCTGTGTCTCTTAGGCCTGCTTCTCCCCCCTTCCAGGCTTCCAGAGTCTTTTAATGCCCTGTGGTCTTTCTGGGTTCAGGGTTTGAAGCACCTTAGGCTTATTTCTACCTTCACCACGTTCACTTACTTGGCATCCAGAGCAGTTCTCCAATGTCCTCTCTCCCCCTCATCCCACCAGGCTAACCCAGCTGGGCGCTGACCATCCCCTCAGGTCCCCCTGCCCCCTGCCTGTCTGCACCTGCAGCCGAGCCCACAGTACTCCATGAGGCTCTCTCCTGTCTAGGAGATGAGGTCACCACCCTCAGCAGAGCTCTCCAAACTCTGACTGCAGATTACCTTTCCAGCCTCACCTCCCACTACCCTGTCAAGCACTCGTGTCACACTGAATCAAGGGCTGTTTGCTAAGCACAGTCTGAACTACTTCACCTGCGCCTCCGGGCCCCCACTGCTCTACCGGGACGCCTCTCTGGTTCTCCCTCAGAGCTCTGCTTCTGCACCCCCCACTGCAGCTGATCTGCAAGGCCTCCACATTTGAATCTGAAAAGCCCTGCTCTCCTTACAGCTGTCCCAACTGTCTTCTTCACCATCCTGCTCATCTTTTCCAGCCATCCTTCCCCCTTGCTCCCAGGTACCCCAACCTCCCAGAACTACTTCCTTCAGGGTTCAAATACATAGTTCTTTTGGCCCTAGGGTCTTCACACAAGTGACTGACGCTCTGGTTGGAATAAGCACCCCCCCCCCCTTAATTACTCAGCCTTCAGATATCATCAGAGACTGAGACCCTTGAGTGCATTTCCCTTTTATAGTCTCCTAGTGCTCATTACAGTGTACATTTATAAATACCCATTTACTTATTTATTATTTTATTAGGTATGCTTCTTTTTATTAAATTTATTTATTTTTGCTTTTTACTCCAAAACTAGAGGCCAGTGACTGTGTCTGTACAGTTCACTATGTCTGGTGCCCTGAAATATATCTGGCATATAATAGTGGCTAAAAGAAATGGATTTATTAATTATCATTTTTCTCTTTGTAGCTTAAGCTACCTGCCTGAGAAGACTGCAGAAGCTTCTTATGAAACTCATACTTAATCCAACCTCTCCATTCTCTTCCCTCCCTCTCTCGTAAAAAGAGGAGAGAGATAAGGAAGAAAAGGGTGGTGGGGAGAAGGCACTCTGAGAAACAATGCAAGGAACATTAAAAAAAATTCTAAAAGCTATTAAGGAGGTAGGGAATGAACTAGGAGTTAGGATTAGTAGATGCAAACTATGACATACAGAATGGATGGAAAACAAGGTCCTACTACCATATAGCACAGGGAGCAATATTCATTCAATGTCCTGGGTAAACCATAATAAAAAAGAATGTATATTAAAAAAGACTATCAATAATAAATAACAAATTATATTCATGAAATAAGAATAAAATGATATTTTAAAAATAAAGATCAGAGAACTCTTTTCCAAAAATTAAAATTAAGACAGCTAAAATAAAGAATTCATGAAAAGAAACAAAAAATAGAGACAATTTAGAACGTGTCAGAAGGCAGAACACAAAGACAAAATTGATGATGGTAACAAAAATTATATTTAGAACCCACACGTATAGCAGTTACCAAGGGCCAGGCACTGAATTAAGCCTCACAACTACCCTATGAGAAAGGTACTATTATTATTTCCAAAGTAATAATAATATTATTTCCAAATAATAATAATATTTCCAAAGAAAACAGGAAAGATTAAAAAAAAAATTATAAAGGATCAGCCCAGGAAATCTAGCATTTGACTAAAATCTTTTCCTATCAGAAACAAACAGAAAATACAGTGGAAATGAAATGATCACATTAACATGCCCGAGAATTGAAAGACCAAGGAACAGACCCACGTGAAAACATCTGCAGAAGAAACTACATGAAGTCTTGGGTTCTCAGGGGAAAACATAGGGAGAAGTCAGGGATATAGATGAAGTGAGGCTAGCCAAGATGCTTGGATGGGCATATTAATTTTGACATACCCATTAAGAATGAGTGGAGATGCCAGCTATACCCTGCAAGTCAGGCCTGAAGATAAAAATCTGGAAATCAATGGCATTTAAAGGCATGAGGTTAGATGAGCTCACCTACAGGGAGAAAGGAAAGATGGAAAAGAGGAGAGGAGCTAGAAAAGAATATTTTAATGTAAGTATCAAATAGCAGATATTTTACTTTGCAGGTGTGGTAAAGCCACAAAGACTATATTTTTGAAACAACAAAATATGTTGTTATGGGTATATATTTAAAGAATAACAGGCTCTTGACTATGCTGTTTGTGTGTTATGTTCACTATTGGAAGTACATGCTACAGGAGAAGAGATTTTTTTCACATAGATAAGTGAATATTTGTGAGCTATAATTCCTTGAAAAGATATTTTGGGATCAGTACATAGGAAGAAAAGGTAAAGAGAAGAGTGTGATCAAGCCCACTAGTTCTCAGAGAGATGTTATAACATTTCTCAAAAATTAAAAAGTCTGACAACGGCTGATGAAAATGTTCAGAAAAAAGAACCCTCATCCGCTGCTGGTGGGAATACAAATTAGCCTCTTTGGAGAGCAATTTTGCCATTCTAGTAAAATTTAAACCCAGCTATTTTTAATGCAGCAATTCTACTTCTGAGGATATAACTGTCCTAAAGAAACACGTGCAAAAGTGAAAAGACATTCATAGTAGCACTGTTAGTAAAAATTGAAAGCTTAAGTGTTCATCAATAGGGAAAAGAAAAATAAAATGTGATACATTCACAGAATACAATACCACCTAGGAGTTAAAAATATATATTTATCATCTCAAAACATATTTATCATTAAGTTGGTATGGTAAATACCATGCCAAAATATATTCTTATATGGGTATATTTCAACCTCACAATGATAAATGGGAAACAATGCAGAACGAGACACAAAGTATAATACCATTTATACACATTTTAATAGTCATGATAATGGTTACTTCTGGGGAGGCTGAAAGAGAAGGGAATGGGATTGGAAAGATATATCAGACAAGCTTCAAGTTTAATAATACTGCTTTCTAAAATAAAAACTGAGGCAAATATAATAAAATGTCAAATTTTATTGATTTTGGGTGGTAGATACATGTGAAAGTCGATCGGTCTATCCGACCTTTGTGACCCCATGGATATACAGTCCATGGAATTCTCCAGGCCAGAATACTGGAGTGGGTAGCTGTTCCCTTCTCCAGGGGATCTTCCCAACCCAGGGATCAAACCCAGGTCTCCTGCATTGCAAGCGGATTCTTTACCAGCTGAGCCACCACAGAAGCCCAAGAATACTGGAGTGGGTAGCCTATCCCTTCTCCAGGGGATCTTCCTGACCCAGGAATCAAAGCAGGGTCTCCTGCATTGCAAGTGGATTCTTTACCAGCTGAGCTACAAGGGAAGCTCTTGTTAGGTACATAAGCTATCCAATATACTATCTTCGCAACTGGGGAGAAGAGTCTGTGTACATAGTGCCTGATTCATAGGAAGAGAAAACGCAAAATAAGCTAAATGTTTTCTGATGTTGATCCAGTAAAGGAAACGCTGAAAAAATTTAGAATAATTTTATCATGGTCAACTGAACACGTACCTTTTCAGCTGGCTGCAGAAAAAAACAGAAGTAAATACGAAGCTTTCACTGATGGCTGTAAAGGGTTAAGTGTATTTAGTTTTCAAAATAACAGTAAGATTACACTATTTCTCTCTGGTACTGAATACTTGGCTTGTCCAAAAGGCGTATATGTAGGTTATTTATCCAATATTTAAACAGCCTAAACACATCACTTTAGGACTGAAGTAAGTTTTTAAAAGTTAAGAAGATACAGTATAAATAGTTTGTCTTATTTTTTTTAACTCTTTCTCAATTCATAGATTATTTTCTTCAGTATCTGGAGAAAGAAACTGATATATTCACTATTGCTGCTGCTGCTGCTGCGTCACTTCAGTCGTGTCCGACTCTGTGTGACCCCACAGACGACAGCCCACCAGGCTCCCCTGTCCCTGGGATTCTCCAGGCAAGAACACTGGAGTGGGTTGCCATTTCCTTCTCCAATGCATGAAAGTGAAAAGGGAAAGTGAAGCACAGTAAAAATAAAAACCCACATCCAAATGTTAAAATTGAACATAAAGAAATACTTTCAGAGCCAAATACAACCAAATAATGAATCAGGCATTCATCTGGCACCAGCCTCTAAACTGAAACATTCAAGTCTTCTAATTCTTGAATGTGATGTACTCATCAGAATAGTAACTGACAGAGTTGAAGATGCTGTTTGTTTTTTTCTGGCCACGCCATATGGCTTGTGGGATCTTAGTTCTCTGACCAAGGCTTGAACTTGGGCCCTGGTAGTGAAAGCATGAGGTCCTAATCATTGGACCACCAGGGAATTCCCTGAAGATATTCTTTAGTGGAAAAATTTCCCTGTAATTTCAGAGTCTGTACTCTGTCGAATTATCTGACAGTCATCTGCTGCTATTCTCAAAGAACTCTAGTTCTGGGTTTAGGATTTCTTCATTTAGCCAAAATTAAGTAAGAAAAGAAACCAACTAGATGTAAAATGTAACCTGTGCCTCAAGCTGTCAGTGACCTGGAGAAAGATGCCTGTGAAAGATGGCAAACCATATTATACTGGATCCTGAAAGCTAAGTAGATTAGTAGGTTTCTTCTTAAATATTATAATGATTAAAAAAAAAATTAAGTCCACATATACACTGAATACCTAATACATGGCTGGCAGGTTGCTAAGATGTAAGAAAGCCTCAGGCTGAGAGCCAGAGATGAGGCAGAGAAGGAGCGGAGTAACAGCCAAAGCCAAGCTTAGACTATTTAAAATCCTACTTGAGGCAGCTCTGGGTCCAGGACAGAGGAAGCTCTTTCTTCGTCCTCCCTCTAAGGCCTGGGCCCACTTCTTATTGCTAGGACTCAACCTTCAGATCACTTTTCAACACTGTTCACATGAGGAAATGTCTAAATTCTAAACAAAGTAGGTTGAGGTGTAGATGTTCCCATTACTTCAACAATACTGGCAAAAGAAAATCAATAACAGTAAAATAAAAATTAAAGTAATAAGTATTATTTTGCTTTTGTGTAACTCCCCAACTAAGACAATATAGAGAATAAATGCCAGAGCTCAGACGGTTCTTCCTATTCAAGGAAACTAGTGTTATGATAATGGCAAGAGCCTCAGTTAATGAGGTGGTTGTAAGAACCGCTATCTTACCCAGCTGGTTCTTCATCCCCATGAGCACTGAGTTCATGTGTGCTTTGGATGCGTAGAGCTTGCTCACAGCCTTCCTTGACCTGATCATCTCCTTGGCCAGAACCACACAGACATCCTTCTGACCCTTCTTGGCAGCATCTTTCACAGATCGTTTCACTTTTTCTTCTTCTCTTTGGATATCTAAATTTAGGACAGAACACAAAACACCAAAACATTAAGGGTAAACCAGGAGATGGCATCACTGACTCAATGGACATGAGTTTGAGCAAACTCGGGGAGATACTGAAGGACAGGGAAGCCAGCATTCCATGGGGTCGCAAGGAGTTGGACATGATTTAGCGACTGAAGAACAAAAAGGAGATTTACTAGCACTGAAATCTGTTCTCATTGTGATCTAAATGTGTCTATTAAGTAAGAAACAGGAGGATATAAACCAAATAAAAATAATAAATCATTTCTAATATTATTTCCAATATCACATTAAAGTATTATAAGTGTAAACAGAAAAAAAATAAATCCTATTACACCAGACAAAATTTCAAAACTGCTCTTGCAAGCCCATTCTAACATCTGTTGGTACTGGTATTAAGGAACCTGCAACTTAAGGAAAGCCTGAACATGCTAAAAGTATTACAACACAGCGTGATGACTTACTGACATACATCATGAAATGATGATCATGGTAAGTTTAGTTAACATCCATCATCTCATACAAATATAAAACACAGAAAAACATTTCTTCCTTGTGATGAGAACTCAGGATTTACTCTCTTAACAGCTTTCATATATAATATACAGCAGTATTAATTATATTTATCCTGTCATACATGACATCCCTAGTGCTTATTTATCTTATACTGGAAGTCAGTACCTTTTGACTACCTTCATCCAATTCTCACTCCCTGCAAACTCGACCTCTGGTGACCACAAATCTTATCTCTTTTTCTATGAATTTGCTTGTTTGTGGTTTTTTGAACTATAAGTGACCTACAGCACTATGATAGGTCCTGGTGCACAGTGTACATTACAAAATGATCACCACAATAAGTCTAGTTACCATTCATCATCCTATAAAGATATATTATCATTACTGATTATATTTCCCACTCTGTACGTTTCATCCCTGTGATTCACTTATTTTGTAACTGGAAGTCTGTACCTCTTGATCTCCCTTATCTATTTCATTCATTCCCCTGCACCCCTCCCCTCTGACCACCCATTTGTCTCTGCTTCAGTAACTGTTTCTGTTTTGCTATGTTTGTTCATTTGTTTTGTTTTTTAGATTCCACATATATGTGAAATCATATGGTATTTTCTTTCTCTGTCTTATTTCACTTAGCATAATTCCCTTGAGGTCCATCATGCTGTCACAAACAACAAGATTTCATTCCTTTTTATGGCTGAGTAATATTCTAGCATATATATGTATACACACACAACATCTTTAGCTATTTATCTATCATGGGTACCGAGGTTGCTTCCTTATCTTGGCTACTGTGAGTAATGCTGCAGTAAACATTGGGATGAATATATCATTCCAAATTAGTGTCTTTGTTTCCTTTGGGAAAATACCCAGACACATAACTGCTGGATTATATGGTAGTTCTAGCTTTTTGAAGAACCTCCATGCTGTTTTCCATAGCTGTTGCACCAATTTACATTTCTATCAATATTGCACAAGGGTTCCCCATTCTCCCCATCCTAATCCAACAATTTATTTGTTGTCTTTTTAATAATAGCCATTTTTCACAGGTGTGAGATAGTGTCTCACTCTGGTTTTGATTTGCATTTTCCTGATGATTAGTGATGCTGAGCATCTTTTCATTTATTTGTTGGCCATCTGTATGTCTTCTTTGGAAAAATGCCTATTCAGGTTCTCTGCCCATTTTTAAAAACAGTTTTATTGCCTATTTGAGGTCTTTTATGTTTCCATATAAATTTGAGATTATTTGTTCAGTGAAAAATGCCACTGGAATTCTAATAGGTACTGAAATGAATCTATAGATGACTTTGAGTAGTATGGTTATCTTAACAATTCTTCAAACTCATTCACATGGTATATTTGTTTGTGTCACTTTCAGTTTATTTCATCAACATCTTACAGTTTTCTGAATACAAGTTTTTTACCTCCTTTGTTTGATTTACTCCTAGGCACTTTATTCTTTTTGATGCAATTGTAAATGGAATTGTTTTCCTAACTTCTCTTTCTGATCTCTATATTAATTTTGTATCCTACAACTTTACTGAATCCATTTATTATTTCTAATAGTTATTTGGTAGTATCTTTAGGGTTTTCTATACATAGTATCATGTCATCTTCAAAGAGTAACAGTTCTTCTTCTTCCTTGCCAGTTTGGATCATTTTATATCTTTTTCTTGTCTGATTGTGTGGCTAGGACTTCCAAGGCTATGTTACATAAAGAGTGCAAAAGTGGGCCACCCTGTCTTATTCCTGATCTCAGAGGAAATGCTTTCTTTCAGCTTTTCACTCTTGAATATGACATTGGCTGTAGGTTTGTCATAGATAGCCTTTATTATGTTGAGTGATGTACCTTCTCTAATCCCTTTGTTGAGTTTTATATCATAAATGGATGTTGAATTATGTCAAAAGTTTTTTCTCTACTTATTAAGATGACTGTATGATTTTTATTCTTCAGTTTATTAACATGGTATATCACAATATATATTTGCATAAACTGAACCATCCTTGGGATAAAATGCCACTTGATCATGGAGTATAATCCTTTTCAATGTACTGCTGAATTTGGCTGCTAATCTTTTGTTGGGGATTTTTGCATCTATGTTCATCAGTGATACTGGCCTGTATTTTTCTATTTTGTGTGCGATATCTTTGTCTGGTTTTGACATCAGGGTGATGCTGGCCTCAAAGAATGAGTTTGGAAGTTTTCTTTCCTATTCAAATTTTTGAAGTAGTTTGAAAAGGACAGATCCAAACTCTTCTTTAAGTATTTGGTAGAATTCACCCATGAAACCATTTGGTCCTCAACTTTTGTTTCTTGAGAGTTGTTTTCTTGCTGATGTAATTTCATTATTGGTTAATAGGTCTATTCATTTTCTATTTCTTCTTGAGTCAATCTTGGAAGACTCCATTTCTAAGAATTCACCCATTTCTTCTAGTAATCTGTCCATAAGTAATCTTCTATAATTCTTTGTATTTCTCTAGTGTCAATTTTAAGTTCTACTTTTTCCTTTCTGATTTTATCTCCCAGGCCCTCTCTTTTTCTTGATGAGTCTAGCTATAAATTTTTAAATTTTGTTTATCTTCTCAAAGAACCACCTTTTACTTTCACTGATCCTTTCTACTGTTCTTTAAAATTTTCTATTTCATCTATTTTTGCTCTGATCTTTTTTATTCATTCCTCCTACTAACTTTGGGTTTGCATGTTGTTTATCCTAGTTCCTTTAGGTGTAAGGTTAGGTTGTTTGAAATTTTTTTCTTGTTTCCTGTGGAAGGCTTATATTGCTATAAACTTCCCTCATAACTGCTTTTGCTGTATGCCACAGATTTTGGATTGCTGTGTTTCCATTTTCACTTGACTCCACAAAATTATTATTATTATTATTATTTTTTGCTGCACTGCATGGCTTGTGGGATCTTACTTCCTCAACCAGGAATCAAACTTGGGCCCTAGGCGGGAAGAGAACAGAGTCTTAACCACTGGACTGCCAGGGAATTCCTTGACTCTAAGTATATTTTGGTTTCTTCTTTTTAAGTCTTCAGCAACCCACTGGTTTTTGAGTAGCATACTGTTTAGTCTCTATGAGTTTGTGTTTGCAGTTTTTTCCCCCTTGTAGTTGATTTCTCATAGTACTGCAGTCTCATAGCACTGTAGTCAGAAAAGATGGCTGATACTCTTTTGATCTTGTTTTGTGGCCTACCGTGTGATTTATCCTGGAGGATGTTCCATGTGTACCTGAAAAGAATAGGTATTCTGCTGCTTTTGGATGGAATGTTCTGTATATATCCAATAGGGTTTGAAGTAAAGAAGTGTGAATTTCCAATTTTGTTCTTTTTCAATATTTTTTTTTGCTCTCTGGAATCTCTTGAGATTCCATATGAAGTTTAGGATAGATCTTTTTCCATTTCTTCAAAAAACATTACTGGGATTTTGATAAGGATTGCAATGACTCTACAGATCACACTGGGTGCTATGACATCTTAACAATATTAATGATTCTAATCCATGAATATAGGATGTCCTTCCATGTATTTATGCCTTTAATTTCTTTCAGCAATATCTTATAGCTTTCATCATAAGCCTTTCACCTGCTGCTGCTGCTGCTAAGTCACTTCAATCGTGTCTGACTCTGTGTGACCCCAGAGATGTCAGCCCACCAGACTCCCCCATCCCTGGGATTCTTCAGGCAAGAACACTGGAGTGGGTTGCCATTTCCTGCTCCAATGCGTGAAAGTGAAAAGCGAAAGTGAAGTCGCTCAGTTGTGTCCGACTCTTAGCAACTCCATGGACCGCAGCCTACCAGGTTCCTCCATCCATGGGATTCTCCAGGCAAAAGTACTGGAGTGGGGTGCCATCTGGGTTAAGGTAATTCCTAAGTATTCTATTTTTGGTAGTATTATAAATGGCACTGTTTTCTTAACCTCCTTTTCCAGCTGTTAGCATATAGAATAACGCAACTGATTTTTCTGTGTTTTGTATCTTGCTACTTTGCTAAATTAATTTGCTAGTTCTAATAGTTGGGTTGTGAAATCTTTAGGGTTTTATACATGTAAGATCACATTATCTGCAAACAGATAATTTAACTTCTTCATCCACAATTTGAAAATCTATCCTGGAGAATGTAACTTGTACACTTAAGAATGTGTATTCTGTTGTTGCATTGAGTATTCTATGTATGTCTGTTGGATCTAGTTGATTGATGTGTTGTTCAAGTCATCTTTGATCCTTACTGATTTGTCTGGTTGTTATATCCACTTTTGGGCATGAGTTATATTAAAGTCTTCAACTACTGTTGTAGAATTTACTTTCCTTCATATATTTTAACCATGTGTCATTTGGTGCATAGATGTATGTAACTGTTACATCTTATTGTATTAAAATATAATGTCCTTCTTTGACTCTTGTAATCTTTTTTGATTTAAAGTTTATCTTATATTAGTACAGCAACCTCCATCCTTTAAGTTACTATTCCCGTGGCATATCTTTTTCCTTCCTTTTTTTTACTTTCAAAACCTATTTGTATCTTTGGATCTAAAGTGAGTCTCTTATATACAGTATATACTAGGGTCATTTTCCCCCATTCTGCCAAGGTCTATTTTTGATTGGAGAATTTAATTCATTTACATTTAAAGTAATTACTACGGGAAGGAAATCTTTAAAAAGAAGAGACATATGTACACATTAACTTTGCTGTGCAGCAGAAACTAACCCAACACTGTAAAGCAACTACACACCAACAAAAATTAATCTTAAAAAAGCACTTACTGATGAGCAGGGGCTTAATTCTTCCATTTTGCCTTTTTTGTCTGTAGGTCTTACAGTTTTTTACCCTTCATTTCCTACATTATCTTCTTCTGTGCTTATGTGTCTTTTCTTATGGTCAAACTTTTCAAGTCCCTTTTCATTTGCTTTTGGGTATAATTTATAGCTACTTTCTCTGTGATTATCACAGTGAACGCACTTAATATACTAATGTTATAATGCTAATTTGAATTTATACGAGCTTAACTTTAATGTTATACAAAAACTTCACTCCTTTACAGTTTTGTCTGCACCCCCATTCAGTTACTAATGTCACAAAAGTACATCTTTCCGCACTATATGTTAAAAAATAAAGTCTAATATATTTTTAAATGCATAAGTCTCCTAAATCATGTGAAAACAAAAAATTAGTTACAAACCAAAGTTACAAAAATATTAGCTTTTATAATTGCCCATGTATTTGTCTTTAATGGAGATACTTATTTTTTTCATTATAGCTTCCAGTTACATTGTAACTATCTCTAGTAACAGGTTGTTACTATCTATCAACCTGAAGGACATGCTTTAGCATTTCTTGCCAGGCAGGTCTAGTGATAACAAACCCAATCAGCTTTCATTTAAGTAGGACTGTCACTCCTTTGTTTTGCTGGATATAGGATTCTTGATATACAGGTATCTTCTTCCAGCACTTAAATATATAAACTCACTTCCTTCTGGTGTTCCTCTAAAATTAAGTACAGAATTAATTACCATTTAACCAATCCTTTCCTCTCCTAAACCCTCCTCACCACCCAGCAACCATAAGTCTGTTCTCTATCTCTGTGAGTCTGTTTCTGTTTTGTAGATATGTTCATTTGTATCATAGTTTACTTTCCACATATAACTAATATCATACATACATAAACTGATGAATGCAAACCATTTAAAAATATACAGTTCATTGATATTAAGTACACTTACACTGTTGTACAGCCATCACCACTATCTCCTGAACTTTCCCTTCATCTCATGTTGAAACTCTGTTCCTGTTAACAGTGACTCTCCATTTTTCCTTCTTCACATTCCCTGGTAATCACCATTCTGCTTTCTGTCTCTATAATCAGACTCAGTGTAACTATTTGTCCTGTTGCGTCTGGCTTCTTTTACTTCATAATGTTTCCATGACTCATTTATGTGACAGCATGTATCAGAATTTCCTTCTTTTTAAAGACTGAATAAATATACCATTATATGTATATATTTCATTTTGTTTATGTATTCATCTATCAGTAGAAATTTGGGTTATTTATACCTTCTGCTATTGAGAATTATGCTGTTATAAACATGAGTGTACAATTTATTTAATCTGACTTCCATAAAACCATTTCTTTATAAGGAGGAAGAAGTTTATTTAGGTTTTTTTTTAAAATCACTTAAAACAACAAAAATGTATTCTTTAATTCTGGAGATCAGAAGTCTAAAATCAAAGTGTTGTTGGACTTCCCTGATGGTCCAGTGAATAAAAATACACTGGTGCAGGGGACATGAGTTTGATCCCTGGTCCAGGAAGATTTCACATGCCACAGAGCAACTAAAGCCTGCTCACAACAACTACTGAGCTCCTGCCCTAGGGCCCATGAGCCACAAGTACTGAGTCAATGAGCCACAAATAATGAAGCCTGCATGATCTAGAGCCCACACTCCGCAACTACTGAGCCCGCATGCTACAATTACTGAAGTCCATGCGCCCAGAGCCTGTGCTGCACAAGAGAAACCACTGCAGAGATGCCTGCTCGCCACAACTAGAGAAAGCCCACGCACAGCAACAAAGACCCAGAGCAACCAAAAATAAATATATAATAAAATCAAGGTGTTGGAAGACCTTCATTTCTTCTGGAAGCTTCAAGAAAGAATCCATTTCCTTGCCTTTTCTAGTTTCTAGAGGTCAAATGCATTCCTTAGCTTATGTCTTCTTCCTTCATCTTCAAAGCAAACCACTCCACCATATGGTTCTGTGGTCACACCTCCTTTTTTCAACATACCGCCGCCCTTTTATAAGGGCTCTTGTGATTACAATGGGCCCACCCAGGTAACCCTGGATAATCTCCCTATCTCAAGATCTCTAATCAAATGTGCAAGTTCCCTTTTGTCATGTAACGTAACATATTCACAGGATCTGGGTATTAGGACATGGACATCTTTGGGAGCCCATTATTCTATCATAGAATGTGAGCACCTGCTTTGTTTCCAACATGAACCTAGACTCTAGGAAATCAGAGATGAATGAACATGGCCCCTTCCCCTTGAACAGCTGAATTTCAGGCTTGAGGAAAGATTTACTTCTTTTAAAATGTAAACTTTCTTTGAGTTGATTATATCTTATTTTTCTTATAATAATTAGAAAGCAAATAATTAGACCTATAAATAATATAAACGATGTTTTCTGTATTCAGCTTATTTTTATGAACTAATGCAAAGTACAGCAACAGGATAAGAGACATAAAATAGTAATTTACCTCTTATTTGCCTGTCAACAACTCTCATTTCCTTTCTTATCTTCAATGACCATTCATTGACCTGGGAAGAATTTTAGAAAAGGAATTATAAGAGAACCAATACCTCCAATTCACCAAATTTTGAAAAATTTTCTATTAATTTAATCCTGACACAATCTAGAAACAAAATAAGCTTATTTTGAAAGAAACTGCCTTAGGGCCAAATTCTTTTTTTTTTTTTTTTTAGTCTTTTTATTCAGAGTACATCGAAGTCTCAAACTATTCAAAGATTCCTATTCTGAAGGCAGTATGAAGCACTTTATACAAGATCTCTGAGAGAGTTCAACACCCTGCAGGTATATACAATTTTTCAAGAGGTGCATGGGGATAGGAAGGTTTTATGGGCAACAGATATTTTTATTTCTATACATAATTATTTTAAAAACTGCTACACCTGTGTCATAAAAGTCCACCTTTTCCTTCTCCCCTTTAACAATTACCATTTCATTTTACAAAAGAAATATTTCTCCAGCCTACATGTCTTTTACTATGATAGATTTCCCCAAGAGGCAAAAACCTCTGAAGCACACAACATAAAGCCAACTAGAAATACTGGTGTAGATGTTGAGAAAGTACTGAATGACTCTAATGACTGCCACATTCTTATGCATTTTCCCCTAGTCCTTCAGTTTCAAAAATGAAGGAAAATCATTTATCAGTTGATAAATCATTAAAGCTAAATTTTACATTAAATCAATATGTGCTTTTTGGCATATGATCCAGAAGTTCAAAGAACTAAGTGATGCTGATATACAAAATCCTTTCCACTACCATCTACTTATTAATATTAACGGTGTTTCCCAACATTTGAGTCTAATAAAACATAAAATAGGACTTTCTTCTAGTTGAGGCACCTCACGATGAGGATCTCTTGTCTACACCACTGTCATGCCATCCAAGGGCCCTTGGCTGTTGGCACAGATCTTCAGACATAAGAAGATGGTCACAGTCATGGCAACTGTCTCTGTAGGTGAATGGGTTACCCCAGAGTTGACCCACCTGCGCAAAGCTACAACACAAGCTCCCAGCAATGGTTCTACTTCTCAGGAAGGAGCAATTAGTTGGCATGGACCTCAGTGTCCATGTGAAGGGTGGTGGTCACATAGCCCAGACTTTTGCAATCTACCAGTCCACCTTCAAAGCCCTGGTGATCTTACTATCAGAAATATGTAGACAGGTGTCCAAAAAAAAAAAAAAAAAGATCAAAGACATCCTCAACCAAGATGAGGACACTGAACACTGCTAGTAGCTGCAAATTCAAATGTCTGGAGACCCTGGTGCCCATGATTACTACCAGAAACTCTACCAATCATGAGGATCAGGGTTAACCTTTATAATAAACAATGGTTGTGGGATTTAAGGTAAAAATAATAATAAAATAAAACAGGAATGGAATTGATGCTGAACTCTTTAGCACTCATCCATAGATACATGAACTAAATGGCACTAAAAAATTCACACCCTTAGGATGAATTTCCAATAAATTTTATTTATAATGACTTTAAAACCACTATTTAACAAAGTCTATAAAATATTTATTATACAACAACTCTAACTCCCAGATGAAATATTAAAGAACTTAAAACTGCATAGTTATACAATTTAAAAAGTTAATCTTAGGTTTATATATATATTTTAAGTGAAATTCACATAATGCACACTTAGCCATTTTAAAATGTATAATTCAGTGGCATTTAGTGCTTTCACTATGTTCAAAAACCAACTCTCTCTAGTCTCAGAACTTTTTCAGTATGTCAGAAGAACACACTATACCCTATAATCTTCACCTATGACCACCCTCCTCCCCACTCTCTGGTGACTATTAATTTGCTATTCTGTATCTTTTGATATGCTTATTTGGGATATTTAATATAAAATAAATCATAGAATATGTGGTCTTTCATGTCTGGCTTCTTTCATTTAGTATAGTGGTTTGGAAGTTCCTCCATGTTGTAGCATGTATCAGTACTTCAGTCCTTTCTATGGCTGAATAATTTGGCATGGTATGTACATACAACACAACTTATTTAGCCATTCATCTACTGATGAACATTTGGGTTGGTTTCATTTTCTGGTTACTGTGAATGTGCTGCTATGAACAAACACAAGTATTTGTTTGAGTACCTATTTTCAATTCTTTTGGGTATATACATAGGAGTGGAATTGTTGGGTCATATGATAATTTTGGTCACCTGAGGCAAACAGCCAGCTCACTGGAAAAGTCCCTGATGCTGGGAAAGATTGAGGACAGAAGGAGAAGAGGGCATCAGAGGATGAGATGGTTGGATGGCGTCACCCATGCAATGGACATGAACTTGGGCAAACTTCTGGAGACAGTGAGGGACAGGGAGGCCTGGCGTGCTGCAGTCCATGGGGCCGCAAAAGAGTCGGACATGACTGGGTGACTGAACAAACTAATTAAAATGTTAATTCTATTTTATATTTTTGAAGAACTCCAAAATTCTTTTTCAAAGGGGCTTCACCATTTTACATTCCCACAAGCAATGTACAAAGGTTCCTACTTCTCCATGTCCTTGTCAACACTTGTTATCATTCAACTGTTTAATTACAGCAAATCTGTTGAAACTGTTGAAAGAGTATCTCATTGTGAATTTGATTTGCATTTCCTTAATAACCAATGAAGCTAAATATCTTTTCACATACTTGTTGGCCATTTCTATCAATATATCTCCCTTGGAGAAATGTCTGTTAATGTCTTCTATCCATTTTTAAGTTCAGTTCCCTTTTTATTGTTAAGTGTATGAATTTTTTATATATTCTGATAGATCCTTATTGGACATATAATTTGCAAATATTTTCTCCCATTCCGTAGGTTATCTTTTCACTTTCTTGTTAATGTCCTTTGGTGCACAAAGGCACTAATTCTGAGAAATTCCAATTTGTCTTTCTTCTGTTGCTTATGCTTCTGGTGTTATAGCAAAAGAATCCATTGTCAGATATGCGGTCATGAAGACTTACCCTTAAGTTTTTTCTAAGAGTTTTATAGCTTTAGGTCAAAGACTTTAATTTAGGTCCTTGATCCATTTTGAGTTAATCTCTGTGTATGGAGTGAGGTAAGAGCCCAGCTTCATTTCTTTACATGTGGATACCCACTTGTCACAGACCGTATATTGAAGAGACTATCTTTCACTGAATAATCCTGGCACTCTTATAGAAAATCAACTGGCCACAGGTGTATGGGTTTACTTCTGGAGTCTCAATCCTATTCCACTGATTGATCTATATATCTAACCTTATGCTAATTGCACACTATTTTAATTACAGTAACTTTATAGTAATTTCTGGAGTTATGAACTATGAGTCCTTCAAATTTGTTTTTCTTTTTCAGTATGGCTTTGGCTATTTGGAATCTGTTGTATTCCATATGAATTTGAAGCTCAACCTCTCCATTTCCGCAAGGAAGACATTTGGAATTGTGACAGACACTGCACTGAACCTGCAGATCACTTCTGGAAGTACTGCCACTTTAACAACATTAAGTCTTGCAATCCATAAACCTGGAATTTCTTCTTGCAACTTTTTTGCAATTTTCAGTGTATACATGTTTTGCTTCCTTGGTTAAATTTATTCCTCAGTATTTTATCCTTTTGGATACTACTGTAAATGAAATTTCAAAATTTCCTTTTATAGATTTTTCATTGTGAGTGTAAAAAACACAACTGATTTTTAAAAATACCTTGAAACCTGCAATTCTGTTGAATTCACTTACAACTAATTTTCTGGTGCATTAGGAATCTTTAGAGTGCTCTATTTGTGGAATCATGTTATCAACAAATTAATAAGTTTACTTCTTATCAGTGTGGATGCCTTTTATTTCTTTCTCTTGCCCAACTGCACTGGCTAGGACTTCTAATGCAGTGTTTAGTAGTAGCAAAAGCTGGTATCTCTGTCTTGTTCCTGATCTTACAGGAAAAGTTTTCAATCTTTCACAATTTATAATGTATAACTAAGTATCATGTTGGCTGCAGATTTTTATAAATGGCCTTTATCATGTTAGGAAAGTTTCCTTATCATGTTAGGAAAGTTTCCTTCTATTCCTAGTTTGCTGAGTATTTTTATCATAAAAAGTGTGTACATACTTTTGTTCTAAGTATAATAAATTATTTTGAGCATAAAAGTATTACTTTAGAAGAAATCTATGGGAGAAAGTGCAACGTAAAAAAAAAGTAAAAAAAAAAAAAGAAAGAAATTCCCCTTTCAAGGAGAAAAAATAAAAATGTCTGAAATAAAAATGTCTGATTATAAATCAACATTGACAGGTATCAAATCACTGTGATATATTTTTAAAAGAGTAATTATACACTTCCATTTAAACACATTTACAATATACCAAAACCTCTCTTGAGATAATTTGACAGATGGAACAGAGAGCAAATAAGTAAGGACCTGATCAGAACTATCGACTTGATCTAGTCAACATTTACAGAATACTCTAACAACAGAATGCATACACTTCTCAAGCTTTCAGGGAAACACTTCTCAAGACAGACCTCTTTCTGGGCCATAATACACATACTCTAACAATTTAAAAAAACAGAAATCATACAAACTGTGTTCTGAGACCATGATGGAATGAAGCTAGAAATCAATACCAGAAAAATCCCCAAATATCTGGAGATTAAACAACACACATCTAAATAACAGATGGGTCAAAGCAAAAGTCTCAATAGAAATCTAAAATTATTTTGAATTAAATGAAAGTGAAAATAAATACAACTTATGAAAACGTGCAGGATGCAGCAAAAACATTAGGAAATTAATTTATGGCATTAAATGCATATATTAGAAAAGAAGAGCTCTAATCATCAATAATCTAAGATTCCACCTTAGGAAACTAAAGAAAGAATAGAAATTTAAGCATCAAGCAAGAAGAAGAAAAGAAATAAAAAAATTAAGAGAATCTCAATGAAACTGAAGAGAGGAAAGTAATAGAAAATCAATGAAGCCAAAATCTGGCTCTTTAAAAAGATCAATAAAATAAATCAGCCTTTAGCCAAACTAACAAAGAAAAAAAAGAGAAGACAAGTTTACCAATATCAGAAGTACAAAACGGGTCATCAACTATTGAGTCCATGGAGAATGAAAAGACAATGAAAGAATATTATGAACAATTCTATGCTCACAAGTTTGGTAAATTAGATGAAAGGGACCAACTACTTAAAAGCCTACTAAAATCCATGCGAGAAGTAGATTGTCTGAATAAGCCTATCATTATTAAAACAACTGAATCAGTAGTTAATAACTTGCTAACAAAGAAAGTAACAGGCCCAGTTTCACTACTGAATTCTACCAGACTTATGGAAGAAATGATACCAATTCTCTAGAAAATCTTCAAGAAAATATGAGGGAATACTTCTTAACTTATTCTACAAGGCTAGCATTATCCTAATATCAAAACGAGATAAAGACATTACAAGAAGGGAAAACTACAGACCAGTCTATCTCATGAATGCAAAAATTCTCAACAAAATGTTAGCAAATTGAATGCAAAATTATATAAAAAGAATTATAAACCATAACCAAGTGTGATTTATTCTAGGTATGCAAGACTGGTTCAACATTCAAAAAATTGGTCACCATAATCCACTACACGTCAACAGATTAGATAAGAAAAATCATATGCATTGACATGAAAAAACCATTTGACAATATCCTATATACACAATAAAAACTCTCCATGAATGATCTCTGTTTGTTTCCAAGGCAAACCATTCAATACCACAGCAATCCAAGTCTATGCCCCGACCAGTAATGCTGAAGAAGTTGAAGTTCAATGATTCTGTGAGGTCTTACAAGACCTTCTAGAACTAACACCCAAAAAAGAAGTCCTTTTCATTATAGGGGACTGGAATGCAAAAGTAAGAAGTCAAGAGCTACCTGGAGTAACAGGCAAATTTGGCCTTGGAGTACAGAATGAAGCAGGGCAAAGGCTAATAGAGTTTTCCCAAGAGAACGCACTGGTCATAGCAAGCACCCTCTTCCTACAACACAAGAGAAGACTCTACACATGGACATCACCAGATGGATGACTCTACATGGACATCACCAGATGATGGAAGACTCTACACATGGACATACCGAAATCAGATTGATTACATTCTTTGCAGCCAGAGATGGAGAAGTTCTATACAGTCAGCAAAAACAAGACCAAGAATTGACTGTGGCTCAGATCATGAACTCCTTATTGCCAAATTCAGACTTAAATTGAAGAAAGTAGGGAAATTCACTAGACCATTCCGATATGACCTAAATCAAATCCCTTATGATTATACAGTGGAAGTGAAAAGTAGATTCAAGGTGTTAGATCTGATAGAGTGCCTGAAGAATTATGGATGGACGTTCTTGACATTGTACAGGAGGCAAAACCATCCCCAAGAAAAAGAAATGCAAAAAGGTTGTCTGAGGAGGCCTCAAAGATAGCTGTGAATAGAAGAGAAGTGAGAGGCAAAGGAGAAAAGAAAAGATATATCCATTTGAATGCACAGTTCCAAAGAATAGCAAAGAGTGATAAGAAAACCTTCCTCAGTGATCAATGCAAAGAAACAGAATGAAAACAATAGACTGGGAAAGACCAGAGATCTCTTCGAGAAAATTAGAGATACCAAGAGAATATTTCATGTGAGGATGGGCACAATAAAGGACAGAAATGGTATGGACTTAACAGAAGCAGAAGATGTTAAGAAAAGGTGGCAAGAATACAGAGAACTATACAAAAAAGATCTACATGACCCAAATAATCATGATGGTGTGATCACTCACCTAAAGCCAGACATCCTAGAATGCGAAGTCAATGGGCCTTAGGAAGAATCACTACAAACAAAGCTAGTGGAGGTGATGGAATTCCAGTTGAGCTCTTTCAAATCCTAAAAGATGATGCTGTGAAAGTGCTGCACTCAATATGCCAGCAAATTTGGAAAACTCAGCAGTGGCCACAGGACTGGAAAAGGTCAGTTTTCATTTCAATCCCAAAGAAAGGCAATGCCAAAGAATGCTCAAACTACTGCACAACTGTACTCATCTCACATGCTAGCAAAGTAATGCTCAGAATTCTCCAAGCCAGGCTTCAATAGTACATGAACTGTGAACTTCCAGATGTTAAAGCTGGATTTAGAAAAGGCAGAGGAACCAGAGATCAAATTGTCTACATCCATTGGATCACTGAAAAAGCGAGAGAGTTCCAGAACAACATATATTTCTGCTTTATTGACTATGCCAAAGCCTTTGACTGTGTGGATCACAACAAACTGTGGAAAATTCTTAAAGAGATGGAATACCAGACCACCTTACCTACCTCCTGAGAAATCTGTATGCAGGTCAAGAAACAACAGTTAGAACTGGACATGGAACAATAGACTGGTTCCAAATCAGGAAAGGAGTACATCAAGGCTGTATATTGTCACCCTGCTTATTTAACTTACATGCAGAGTACATCATGAGAAATGCTGGGCTGGATGAAGCACAGCTGGAATCAAGACTGCTGGGAGAAATATCAATAACCTCAGATCTGCAGATGACACCACCCTTATGGCACGAAGTGAAGAAGAACTAGAGCCTCTTGATGAAAGTGAAAGAGGAGAGTGAAAAGTTGGCTTAAAAGTAAACATTAAGAAAACTAAGATCATGGCATCTGGTCCCATCACTTCACGGCAAATAGATGGGGAAATAAGGGAAACAGTGACAGACTCTATTTTGGGGGTCTCCAAAATCACTGCAGATGATGACTGCAGCCATGAAATTAAAAGATGCTTGCTCCTTGAAAGAAAAGTTATGACCAACCTAGACAGCACCTTAAAAAGCAGAGACATTACTTTGCTGACAAAGCTCCATCTAGTCAAAGTTTTGGGTTTTCCAGTAATCATGTATGGATGTGAGAGTTAGACTATAAAGAAAGCTGAGCACCAAAGAATTGATGCTTTTGAACTGTGGTGTTGGAGAAGACTCTTAAGAATCCCTTGGACAGCAAGGAGATTCAACCAGTCCATCCTAAAGGAGATCAGTCCAGAATATTCATTGGAAGGACTGATGCTGAAGCTGAAACTCCATTACTTTGGCCACCTGATGCGAAGAACTGACTCATTTGAAAAGACCCTGATGATGGAAAAGATTGAAGGCCGGAGGAGAAGGGGATGACAGAGGATGAGATGGTTGGATGGCATCACCAACTCAATGGACATGAGTTTGAGTGAACTCCAGGAGTTGGTGATGGATAGGGAAGCCTGGCGTACTGCAGTCCATGGGGCCGCAAAGAGTCGGACACAACTGAGTGACTAAACTGAATTATAAACCTGAATAAAAGGAAAATCCCTCAAGTTAATTTTTAAAAAACTGCAGCTTCCTCCACCCCAAACTATAGGTAACAATATAACCAAGGGCAAGAAATTAGAAGCCTTCCCCTCTAATATCAGGAACAAGGCAAGGATATAATTTCTGTCTACTCCTATTCAATGTGTAATGAAGTCCTAGCTAGTACAATAAGAAAAGGAAATAAAAGGTATACAAATTTGGGATGAAACAAAGTGATATTTTCTGTTGATTCTTTGGGATGTATATCCAAAAAAATCACCAAGAACTCCAAGAACTAACAAGCAAATACAGAAGGGTCATAGGACATAAGGTTGATACACAAAAGTTAACTGCTTTCAAATACACCAGTAATAAGTGGTCAGAAATTTTATTTTATTTATTTATTTATTTTTTGATCAGAAAGTTTAAAAACATTTAGTAGAGCACCATAGAAAACAATAAAACACGGGTATAAATCTAACAATATGTATAGGATCTACCAGTAAAAACCTACAAAACACTAATGAAAGAAAAAAATAAATAAATAAATGGAGAGATAGTCCATGTTCATGTATCAGAAGACTAAACATTAAGATATCAGTTCTTTCCAACTTCATTTGTAGATTCAATGCAATCTCAATCAAATCACCAGTCTATTTTGTAGATATCAACAAACTGATTTAAAAGTTTATATGGAAAGGCAAATGCCCTGGAATAGCCAAGATAAAAATGAAGAGAAACAAAGCTGGAAGATGCCCTATTACCCAATTTCAAGATTTAATATAAAGCTACAGTAATCGAGCTTCCCTGATGGCTCAACAGGTAAAGAATCTACCTGCAATGCAGGAGACACAGGAGATGGAGGTTCAATCCCTGGGTTAGGAAGATCCTCTGGAGAAGGAAATGGAAACCGACTCCAGTATTCTTGCATGAAAAATCCCAAGGACCGAGGAACCTGGTGGGCTATACTACATTGGTCTGCAAAGAGTAAGACACGACTGAGCAACCTGGCACAGTATTCAAGACAGAGCAGTTGTCTAAAGAATAGACACACAGATCAATGGAACAGAATAGAGAGTCTAGAATTAGACCCACACAAATATACTCAACTGATCATATAACAAATAGATTTTTTTTTTATTACAATGGACAGTAACTAGTTTTGGAATGCCCTAAATTCAAAATCTTCCCAATAATGCTGATTAAGCACAATCTCCATTTTATTAACACCCTAAAATGATAAATCCTACTTTGTTTATACTTGAAGTATATCTATAATTAGAAGGATTGAAGTATGAAGTGGAACAATTCAATAACTATGTAAAAGGTGGCAGCTAACTGAACAACAATTTCACACAAGTACCAGAAAATCTTGCTTTCCCCAAATGTTAACAATAGTCAGAAAAGTAGTTAAAGAATATATTCTCTGAATTTGGTCTTCGAGTCTCAGCTTAATTGTTACTTTGGGAGGCCTTCTGTGACCCCTCGGGTAAGTTAAACCCATCTGCAGTATAACTAGACAGAACCCTAACAGTTCAGTTCAGTCACTCAGTCGTGTCCGACTCCATGGACTGCAGCACGCCAGGCCTCCCTGTCCATCACCAACTCCTGGAGTTTATGCAAACTCATGTCCATTGAGTCTCTTTTATAATTATTATGTTAATTATATTAAACTAATATAATTATATATAACTAATATAGTGATATTAATGTGCATACATATTATAGACTGTACACTCCAGAAGGTCAAAGACCTTTTCTTATTCACTAACTCCTTGCACAAAGTCTGACACAGAGGAAATGCTCAATAAATACCTGTTGAATTTAACTGCATAAAACATGCGTTGTCAAGAAGGGCCATAAAAATCTCAGTCATCAGAAACACCAAAAAACTACAGAAACTTTATACATGTGTCTTTAAATGTCAGAGAAAAAGGTTCATTAAATCCATCAAAAATTTTTCATTAACTTACAAAATGGAAAGGGATTTTGTGAAAGAAAAACTTCTGTAAGAGAAATGGGAATAATCAAGATAATCCAGCCACAACTCTGATCAGTAGTTATCAATCTGACTGCACAGCTTGCACTAGTTTAAATAGTAATGAGAGTATTTTCCCAGAACCTTCTCATTTTATGAACGGCAAAACTAAGGCCAAACATTGAAGATAATAGTCTTTACTAACATCAAAAATTCAGTTCTACAACAACAAGCATCTTAGAATACACACAAGCCACAAAATGTTCATTATATTATGCTATTCAGTTTGCAAAGTAATGTCATACTCTTACCTCACTTAAGCACCCCAATTTTTATTTTACCAGGGAGTAAAGCTGAGTAAGTTGCCCGAGGGGACTAATATTTACTGTTCTAGTATCTACTCCAGTCTAGTATCTGCTCCAGTATTTTGGTCAGTTCAGTTCAGTTGTTCAGTCGTGTCCGACTCTTTGCGACCCCGTGGACTACAGCACGCCAGCTCTCCCTGTCCATCACCAACTCCCAGAGTTTACCCAAACTCAAGTCGATTGAGTTGGTGATGCCATCCAACCATCTCATCCTCTGTTGTCCCCTAATCCTCCTGCCTTCAATCTTTCCCAGCATCAGGGTCTTTCACCTGATGTGAACAGCCGAGTCACTGGGAAAGTCCCTGATGCTGGGAAAGACTGAGGGCAGAAGAAGAGGGCATCAGAGGATGAGATGGCTGGATGGCATCACCGATGCAATGGACATGAACTCGGGCAAACTTCGGGAGATGGTGAGGGACAGGGAGGTGTGTGTAGTCCTTGGGGTTGCAAAGAGTGGGGCACAACTCAGCAACTGAACAACAACACTGTTCTAGTATCTATGATTATTGAATACAATCAACAACAACACACACAGTATGTGCCAGCAACCTCCTGATGCATAACAATGGTTTAAAATATGCCTGCTAGGGCTGAACAGGATTCCCTGGTGGCACAAACTGTAAAGAATCTGCCTGCAATGCAGGAGACCTGGGAAGGGAAGACCTCCTGGAGAGGGGAAAAACAACCCACTCCAGTATTGTTGCCTGGAAAATCCCATGGACAAAGGAGTCTGGCTGGCTACAGTCCATGGGGTTACAAAGAGTCAGACACGACTGAGCGACTTTAACACACACACACACACACACACACACACGGCTGAACAGGTGAGATCACCTATTAAATGAAAGATTTTGGGTTTTTTTTCTCCTTATGTATAAGTATGTACTGGGTGCTGTAATGCTTCTCAAACTTTAATATGCACACTTATCACAGGTGATCTTGTCAGAATTCAAATTATGGTTCAACAGGTGAGGCTTGAGATTTCTAACAAAGTGCCAGGTGATGCTGTTGGTCTGCACTTTGAAAGTAAGGTAGAAAAACGGTCTCCAATCTTTGTGGCACCAGGGACTGTTTTTGTGGGAGACAAATTTTCCACTGGAGGAGGATGGGGATGGTTTCAGAACAACTGAAGCGCAATACAAGTATTGTGCATTTAATTTCTATTATTATTACATCAGCTCCACCTCAGATCAAGCATTAAATTCCAGAGGTTGGGGACCCTTGATGTAGAATGTACAAAGAATTTACTCTGGGAGTTCCTGGTGGTGCAGTGATTAGGGTTGCGGATTTCACTGCCACGGACTTGGTTTGATCCCTGGTCAGGGAACTGAGATCCCGCAACCTGCACGGGGCGGCCAAAAACAAACATATTTACCAAAACTAGCACTACTAGCTGGGAGAAGGAAATGGCAATCCACTCCACTGTTCTTGCCTAGAGAATCCCATGGACAGAGGAGCCTGGTGGGCTGCTGTCCATGGGGTCGCACAGAGTCGGACACGACTGAAGCGACTTAGCATGCATCCATGCATTGGAGAAGGAATGGCAACCCACTCCAGTATTCTTGCCTGGAAAATCCCAGGGACAGAGGAGCCTGGTGGGCTGCCGTCTATGCGGTCGCACAGAGTCGTACACGACTGAAGCGACTTAGCAGCGGCAGCATTACTAGCTAATCAAACTTAACGTCCTTCCGTCTTCTATGACTCTGAAGTGATACTATTGTCATTCCTACTCAACACACAAGACTAAGGCACACAGAAATAAACTTTCCCTAGATCACAAAGCTGATTATGCGTGGAACCAGGATACGAACTTAGGCTCCGGACTCGGCAGAGCACTCTTAACCGCTCCACTGTATCGGGAGATGACGGAAGTTGACAGGGAGATTCAGAATTCTACACCAGATGTAGTTACTAGCAGGGGTCCCTGCTATCATTGTGCGTCTGGTTGTCAATGCTGAAGGGCAGAGGAAAGAGACCCTGAGTCTCCCTCTCAATAAGGCGCGGCTGTGGGGAAGGGACGACAGGTGCCTGAACCTTCCCGACTTCGGGATGGGCTCCTGATGAAGATGCTAGGGACCCTGACGGTCCGCCCGTCGTCCGCAGTCGGCCTGGAGGGGGCGGGGCCTGCCAGTGAAAGGTTCCGCGCGGGACGTACCAACGCGCGCCGGGGCAGGGGTTCCAGAGGCCGCCCGGCGCTGCTGCCTCCGCTCCCCTAGCCGAGACCGCGGAACCCCTTCACCCGGCCCTCGGCCCCCTTGTGGAAATGGGACTCCGGGGTTCTCTTTCCCCACAGCCGCTTCCTTAAAGACTTCCTCCGGCCCCTCGATCGAGTAGGAGGCCCCGGAAATGGGGGCCGAGCGGCACCCGGCCAACCGCGGGGGAAGAGCGTCCAGTCGTTTACCAACTCCACCGCACCCCCACGCAAACGCACCCACTCCGGTGCCGCCGCCGCTGCCCTTACCAGCTCTTTGGGCGGCTTCTCCTGGGTTTTTCCAAACAGCCCCATGGCGAACTGAACTCGTCTCGCCCCTGCCGGCTTTCCGTTCCCCGCGCCGTGGCAGGTCACGGGCAGCCGCCTGGGCGGGGCCGCTGAGAGGCGAGGAGTCTGGGCGCCAGGAGCAGGGAGCGGCCGCGGGGAGCCTGGTGCGCATGCGCCGAACTCTTGCGCAGACTCGGGACGGAGGTTTTGTCAGAAAGGTTGACGCAATCGCGCACTTTCGGGGAGGGGACTTGTGGATCCAGGTGAGGAGCTAGGTGTGTTTTTCTCAGGCGTGGAGGCGATTCCTCCGAACGATGCGAACTTTCTGACTGCACCCGGTGATTACAGCTGCGCCTGCTCACCTAAATTTGTATGTTGTTGCCTCGGAAGTCTGTTGTTTTTCAGTCGCTCAGTCGTGTCTGACTCTTTGCGAGCCCAGGGACTGCAGCACGCCAGGCTTCCCTGTCCTTCATCATCTCCGGGTTTTTGCTCAAACTCCTGTCTATTGAGTGGAGTGATGCCGTCCAACCATCTCATCCACTGTCATCCGTTTCTCCTGCCCGCAGTCTTTCCCAGCATCAGGGTCTTTTCCAAAAAGTCGGGCCTTTACATCAGGTGGGGAAAGGATTGGAGCTTCACCTTCCGTCCTTCCGGTGAATATTCAGGGTTGATTTCCTTTAGGATTGACTGGTTTCATCTCCATATGTGAGGCGAGCAGAAGTAATGCCATGGCAGGCAGCTTAGATTAGGAGTAGGCCTTCCTACTTCTGGGTGGTAAGATTATCAGGCCACCTGGATACAACCAATCAGCCTAACACTGACCGCTATTTGCCAATTAGGAACGGGGCGGAAACCCCCGGGAAAGTCCGCGCGTGCGAAAGTTTTGAGTGTGTTTGACCAATGAAATTGCTTTGCAAACTTGTAACCAGTCCGCTTAAACCAACTACCAACGGCGTGTGCTCACCCTATAAATTTGTGTAACAGCTTGGGCTCGGGGCTCTCTGACCCCGCACCACTGCGTTGGATGCAGCAGGAGCCCTGACTCAAGTCAGCAATAAACTTCCCTTTTTGGGAGTTGCATTGTCTTGGAGGCCTTCTCTCTTCCCGCTCGGGGATTCGGACATTGGGCATAACATTTGGGGGCTCGTCCAGGATCCCTTGACAGGGGGAAGAGAACACTTCCAGGACAGAGGGGAAGGATAGATAATAGCACTGGTGCTCAGGCAGGACAGGAAAGTCCAGTGTAAATCTGAGGCCCTGCTGTGAAGCAGGAAGGTATCTGGCATAGGAGAAAGCTTTCTATAGAGGGTTGGGAACGGACTGGACGTTCCAGCCGGCGCAAGACTGAGGCCAGCAAGCGCGCTGGAAGGCAGCCGGCTCTGCCGGAAGGAGAGTTCCTCTCCTGATCCCGAGTCTGGTGAGCAGTGGACGCCATTAGGTAAGGTGAACCTAGTACCGGGAGGCAAGAAACCTCAGGGGGCCCGAAAACCCAGCGCTGTGTTGTTGGCTGATGTTTGTCTGTCCATGTGTTTGTCTTCGGCTCTCCGTGTTTGTGTGTGTGCCAGCATTGTCTCTGGTGTCGTTCTCTTCTGGTGCATCGTTCTCTTCTCTCTCTTCTGACTTATTCTCCTTCTCCCCTTCTTCTCTGATCTGCCTTCAACTCCTACTACCATTTTTTGGATGTCAGGGCCAGGGCCCATAACTTGTCTTTGCTAGTCAAGAAAAGTAAATTAATAACCTTTTGCTCTGCAGAGTGGCCCGCCTTCCAGGTTGGATGGCCTCCGGAAGGCACCTTTCAACCGTCTATCATACAGGCTGTGAAGGAGAAGATTATGGCTCCGGATCCCTGGGGCCATCCGGATCAGGTCCCCTATGTCATGGTTTGGCAGGATCTAGTGGAAGATCCGCCTAAGTGGTTAAAACCTTTCGTTCACAAACCTCCTAGCTCTTCTAATTCACAGGTCCTGGTGATGAAGACCCCCCCGGAGAAAACCAAAAAGAAAGAGGACCCAAAACTAGTCTTTCAGGAATCATCTTATCCAAACCTGATAGATCTAGAAACGGAGATGAGGCCTCCGCCATATGTGCCCCCCTTGCAATTCCCTCCGAGGAGAGAAGCTCCCACGGGTGAACCGAGAGGACTAGGAGGGCCAACAGGAACCGACCATGGGGGGGACCAGCATTGGGGACCCAGGGGGGAACTAGGGGAGATAGGGGTGGGCAAGACCCTGGGGACCCAGAGTTACCTTCATCCACTGTTCAGGCGCTCCCCGTCCGAGTGGGACCACCTAACCCGGATGGAGAGCGAACCTATCAGTACTGGCCCTTTTCCACGAGTGACCTGTACAATTGGAAGACCCAAAACCCTCCTTTCTCAGAGAAACCCCAAGGCCTCATTGACCTCTTAGATTCCATTTTGTTCACTCTCAACCCCACCTGGGACGATTGTCAGCAGCTGTTGCAGGTGCTCTTCACCACAGAAGAACGGGAGCGAATTCTGGCAGAGGCGTGGAAACAGGTCCTGGGGGCCGACGGGAGGCCAACCGCCCAGCCTCATCTCGTGGACGAGGGGTTTCCTCTGTTGTGGCCTAACTGGGATTTTGAGCGAGCGGAAGGTAGGGAGCGTCTTCGAGAGTACCGCCAGACTCTAATGGCAGGCCTGCGCACTGCAGCAAGAAAGCCGACAAATTTGGCAAAGGTAAATTTAGTAAGGCAAGAGCCCACTGAGAGCCCGGCAGCCTTCCTAGAGAGACTGATGGAAGCTTTCAGGCAATATACACCTATGGACCCCCAGGCTGAGGAGTCATGCCCTGCAGTTCTGTTAGCGTTTGTAAATCAGGCAGCCCCAGCTATTAGGAAGAAATTACAAAAGATAGAGGGATTGGGAGAACAGACGATACAGGATTTACTGAAAGCAGCTGAAAAGGTATTTAATAATAGGGAGATCCCAGAAGAAAGGGAAGAACGAATTCGATGGGAGGAAAGGGAATTAGCTGAGAAGATCAGGAAGGAAGATAGAGAACATAGAGCGAAGGAAAACCAGAAGAACCAGAGGGAGCTAGCCCAGATTCTTTTTGCGGGGATAAAGACTGGAACAGAATTGAGGGAACCTCGAGACCCCCGGACGAGAGAAAAAGAGAAACCAAAAAGGCAGGCCCTAAAAAAAGATCAGTGCGCCTACTGCAAAGAACAGGGGCACTGGAAAAACGAGTGCCCTAAGAGGGACCCGAGGAGAGGAATGACCCAGAGAGAGAGAATCTCCCCTGGAACTCGAGTTCTATATGCGGGGGAAGACAGTGACTAGGGGAGTCAAGACTCAGCACCCCCTCCCCGAGTCCTGGGTAACCGTACATGTGGAGGGGAAACCCGTTGGCTTCATGGTAGATACTGGTGCCCAACACTCTGTTTTAAATCAAAAACTGGGACCAATGTCTAAGAAAACCAGCTTGGTGCAAGGACCCACGGGGACAAAAATATATTGTTGGGCCACAGAACGAAAAGTATCTGGGGACCCACGAGGTGTCCCATTCGTTTTTGGTGATACCAGAATGCCCAGCCCCTCTACTTGGAAGAGACTTGTTGACTAAAGTTAATGCTCAGATTCATTTTGACCCTGGGAGAATGACAGTCACGGATGGACTTGGACAGCCGATACATGTCTTATCCCTAGCCTTAAGAGATGAATACAGACTTTTTGCGCCTAAGCCCTCAGAGACCATAGCACCAGATGTACAACCGTGGGTCCATAAATACCCATTGGCCTGGGCTGAAACGGCAGGGATGGGACTGGCCAAACAGAGAATCCGGTCGTCATTGAGCTAAAGGCCAGGGCAACTCCTGTGAGGGTGAAACAGTACCCCATGAGCCAGGAAACTCGGCGGGGGATCACTCCCCACATTATCAACGAGGATACCACCCTCCAGAAGGATGACAAAGATGGATGGTACCGAGATCAAAACAACAACCTGATATTGCCTGCCACCCTGGGTCATCACCTGTGTGAACACCTGCACACAACTACACACTTGGGAGAAAGACCCTAACACTTCTCCAGACGGCCTGCCTGAGTTTCCCTCGACAAAATGCAACTGTCGAGCAGAATGGAAGGCGAGTCCTCACCCGTCAAATCCTTTGAAGCTGAAACTCGTCCTCCAGGAGGCCTCCTAATTCTCCTGTTGATGGCTGCCCTTATCGACCCAGGAGCAACTAGTCACAACCCCCATCAACCTGCCAAGATCACCTGGAAACTCAGCGACGGGCAGACCCATGAGCTGCTCAACAAAACCTCAGGAGTCCACCCTCCGAACACCTGGTGGCCAGACATTTACTTTGATCTGAGGGGAGTCTTCCCTGGGGAAGGACCCTGGGGGAAATACCCACAATTCGGGCCATGGGGGGCCATAGGGACCGGGAGAAAACTCGGCCAAGAGGGGTTCTTCACATGCCCAGGCAACATAAGGAATAACTGGAAAACCTGTGGTGGCATGGAAAGCTATTATTGCAGGAGCTGGAGTTGTGTAACCTCTTGTGATGGGCCCTGGGAATGGGACGTAGGAAACAGAGATTTGGTAGCCCCGAGTGTGGCGCAATCCCCAGGGCCAAGTACCTCAGATACGGGTGCAATTTAACCAAGCTTCACTATCTCTGCAAGGCCAAGGGCTTTCCTCCCTACGAGCCGCTGTAGATGAAGATATAACTCACATAAAAGAATCAATCAGTCACTTAGAGAAGTCTTTGACTTCCTTGTCTGAGGTGGTCTTGCAGAATAAGAGAGGATTAGACTTGATTTTTCTCCAACAGGGTGGGGTCTGTGTGGCTCTGGGAGAAGAATGTTGTTTCCATGCAGACCATACAGGAGTGGTAAGAGAATCTATGGCAAAAGTGAGAGAGGGATTGGTGCAATGAAAGAGAGAACGGGAAGCCCAGCAGAGATGGTTTGAGTCTTAGTTTCAACACTCCCCCTGGCTGACTACCTTAATTTCCACCCTCCTGGGTCCACTTATAGTGCTATTATTGATATCATTTATTAAAAAACGCCTCAACACCATTCAGATTATGGTGTTGAGACGACAATATCAGCCAGTGGCCCAAGATGGAAAAGAGGAAGATTCCTCTACTTGAACAACAGACAGGGGGGAATGTGAGGCGAGCAGAAGTAATGCCATGGCAGGCAGCTTAGATTAGGAGTAGGCCTTCCTACTTCTGGGTGGTAAGATTATCAGGCCACCTGGATACAACCAATCAGCTTAACACTGACCGCTATTTGCCAATTAGGAACGGGGCGGAAACCCCCGGGAAAGTCCGCGCGTGCGAAAGTTTTGAGTGTGTTTGACCAATGAAATTGCTTTGCAAACTTGTAACCAGTCCGCTTAAACCAACTACCAATGGCGTGTGCTCACCCTATAAATTTGTGTAACAGCTTGGGCTCGGGGCTCTCTGACCCTGCACCACTGTGTTGGATGCAGCAGGAGCCCTGACTCGAGTCAGCAATAAACTTCCCTTTTTGGGAGTTGCATTGTCTTGGAGGCCTTCTCTCTTCCCGCTCGGGGATTTGGACATCGGGCATAACACTTACTGTCCGGAAGTCTGTATCTCTGCCCAAACAAGATACTTTTATAACCACTTTCCTAAGATCGTAAGCGCCTCACATGCAGTGAGCCAGAAATGACCTCTTCCTCCCTCCAGAGCTGTTCTTCCCCTCTGTTGTGTCCACCATGGCCTAGTCACTAAAACCGGGGCATCATTCTTTCTCCCCTCTCCTTCCAAGTCCTAACCATTGTAACTTTTAAATTTTTTAAGGAACTCCAGCCCTCCCCAGTGTGGTCCTGCAGTCTGCATAGACCATGGCGGTGCTAAGTCACTTCAGTAATGACCCTTTGCGACCCTATGGACCATAGCCTGCCAGGCTCCTCTGTCCGTGGGATTCTCCAGGCAAGAATACTGGAGTTGGTTGCCATGCCCTCCTCCAGGGGATCTTCCTGACTAAGGGATCAAATTCGGGTCTCTTATGTCTCCTGTGTTGGCAGGCAGATTCTTTAACACTAGCACTACCTGGGAAGCCCACATAGACCATAACCTTAATCAAATTCTCAAAGGACTCTGTGACTAGAAAGAAGTAGTTGCATTTTAGCTGGGCAATCTCTGAATCTACACTGGTGAGCTGCTGGTTGTTCTCATTACCTTGTCTCATGATGGTGAAGGATCCACTTACTTAGGACCTCAACCCTATACTCCCATCTCTGGTGGGACTGTAAAATGGTACAACCATTCTGAAAATATTTTGGCAGGTTCTTTAACTGATAAACATGTATCTACCTCATGCCATTCCACTGCTAGTTATTTATCCAAGAGGAGGAAAAGCACATGTGATTACAAAGACTTGTACTGGCATGCTTATTTGTATTTGCTGAGAAATGGAAATAATCCAAAGGTCCATCAACAAGTAAATGGATAAACCAGTTGTGGTAGATAATAAAAACAGAACAAACTTGATACCTGTGTCAACATGGATGAATCTCAAAATAGTTATGCTGAGTGAAAGAAGCCAGGAAATAAAGTACATTCTGTATGATTTCATTTCTACAACATTCTAGAAAATGCAAACTCTAGTGATAGTAGATCAGTGGTTGCTAGGGGACAGGTTGTTTTTGAAAGAGGCAAGAAGGAGATATTGCAAAGGGACATAAAGAATATTTGGGGAGGTGATGGACATTATCTTGCTTGTGGCAATGGTATCACAGATATATGCTGTGTCAAAATTTGGACACTTCAACATGGAAGCAGCCTAAATGTCCATTAACAGATGAATGGATAAAGAAGATGTTGTAGATATGGATAATACAATGGAGTATTACTGAGCCATAAAAAAGAATAAAATAATGCCATTTGTAGCAACATGGATGGACCTAGAGATTATTATACTAAGTGAAGTAAGTCAGACAGAGGAGGCCAAATATCATACAATATCACTTATGTGCTGAATCTAAAAAACAATCAAATGAACTTGTTTGTAAAATAAACAGACTCACAGACATAGAAAACAAACTCATGGTTCCCAAAATGGAAAGGAGGAGGGGCAAGAGATACACACTGCTATATATAAAACAACAAGGACCTACTGTATAGCACATGGGACTATATTCAATATATTGTAATAACCAAAAATGGAAAAGAATCTGAAAAAGATATATAACTGAATCACTTTCTGTACACCTGAAACTCAAACACTGTGAATCAACTATACTTCAATAAAAATAGACACTTTAATTTGTACTCTTTACATCAGCATACTTCAATAATGTTCTAAAAAATAGCAGTACACGTTCATTGTAAAAAGTAAAATTTCCACACTCATTTTCTCAGGGAAAAAGTTCTCAAATTATTTATAGTTATTTAAATAATTGGTGTGAATTCTTTGTGCCTTTTACTTTAGAGAATATATTTTTAATATAGTTTTACTTATTTTGGGATTGTATTCCACATATTGTTTTGCAATCTTCTTTTTAAAAAATTTTGCATAGATTTTCATTGATGTTAATATCTAGAGCTAAGGGATTCCAAAGCAGGAATGTACCATTATTTATTTAACCATTTCCCTATCGTATAACACAATGTGGTTTCCAATTTTCCCCTTTAACAATAGACACAGTTTAAAGTACAAGTTTTAAAGTACTAACTATATACTCTATATAGGTTGCACAGTTTGAACTACCAACAGTGTACGAGAGCTCTCTTTTCCCTAAATGCTTGCTGACAATGAATATTATGAATATTATGAATCACTTACATGTTTGCCAATTCAAGGGTATATTGTTTTAAATTTTCATTTCTCTGATTACTAGTCTAGATGAGCATCTTTTTGTGTATTTCTTGGCTATTTGAATCTTTTTTGTGAATTTCCTCTTTGTATCCTTTGCCCATTTTCCTTTGAATTGTCTCCTTTTTTGTTGTTGTTGTTGTTTTTTTTTTTTTTTTTTTGGTTTCTTTTTTTAGTATGATGGAGCTCTCTGAAGATAGGAGATCTGTGGAAATGTTTTGAAGTCTCCTTCACCATACCCCTCTTCTGTTTCTTTTTGGAGCATGAACTACAAAGCAGCAATTTTTCAGGCAGGGGGACACTGGACTTCGAGTTAGTCAATGATATTTATCAAATACCTACTATATATTAAGCAAATACCTACTATATATTAAGCACTCTATAGGCTCTAAGAAAACAACAATGAATGAAAAGAACCTCATACAATCTGATGAGAAGGACAAGTACTAAACAATGTTGATAAATAAAATCAAGTGAATTACCACAAATGTGTAAAATTCTGACTATAGGAAGCACATGGTGAATAGTGACTCTTCTCTGAGCCTATTTTGCTTTATTGTGCCTCACAGATACTGCATTTTTTTTTTAACAAGTTAGTTTGTGGCAACCTTGCATCACCAAGTCTCTTGACACCGTTTTTCCAATGACATTTGCTCACGTTATGTTTCTGTGTCACATTTTGGTAATTCTAGAAACATTTCAAACTTCTTCGCTATTACTATATTTGTTATGGTGGTCTGTGATCAGTGACCTTTCATGTTACTATTGCAAAAGTAATACAACTTATTGAAGCCTCAGATAATGGTTAGCCTTTTTTTAGCAATAAAGTATTTTTTATATGTACATTTTTTAGACATAATACCATTGCACACTTAATGGACTACAGTGTAGTGTAAACATAACTTTTATATGCACTGGGAAACCAAAAAATTCACGTGACAAGCTTTCTTGCATTATTCGCTTTATCAAGGTGGTCTGGAATCAACTCACAGTAACTCCAAGGTATGCCTGTATAAGCTGAGCCCTGAAGGATGAGCAAGCAGAGAGATGAAGAGTTTCCAGTGCAAAAGAAACAGCATGTGCCTAGAGCCTTCCCAGTTACTGGATGGGAGTTTGGGGTCACAAGCATTTCATTTACTAAATGCACTTGTCTAAAGTTAGTCATCGACTCTCCACTCCCAATGCAAGGGGCCTGGGTTTGATCCCTGCTCAGGAAACTAGATCCTATATGCCACATCTAGGAGCTCATGTGTTGCAACTAAAGACTCCACATACAACAACCAAGACCCAACAGAGCCAAACAAACAAAAGTAAATAAAAATAAAGTTGGTCATCAAGGCCAGAGAGGTCAGAGTATGCAGGATGTTTGATTTGGCGTGTGGCATCCTATGGAAATTCGCCACCCACAGCTACTGACAGAGCCTTAAAAATTCATCAATGCGGTTGCTCCTCGGTGACTGGAAGGGCACTGTGCTCCCTCCACACATTTTCCAGGCTCCCCTCTTACAGCAACATATACTCTCCATTTGTCTCCTGAGACTGCTGTGGCATTGGACAACCCTATTAGCTCAGATGGTAAAGAATCTGCCTGCAATGCAGAAAACCTGGGTTTGATCCCTAGGTCGGGAAGATTTCCGGGGGAAGGGAATGGCTACCCCCTCAAGTATTCTTGCTGGAGAATTCTATGGACAGACCATGGAGTCACAAAGAGTTGGACATGACTGAATGACTAACACTTCAAACAACGCTGTGGCTGTGGCTGTAATTTATCCTTCCTACACGGGCCTCAGGAAGCTTGCACCGGATCCTCCCACCTGCTGAGACTCACATCTGAGGGGGTGGGAAGAACTAAGTGAGCAGGCATTCTGGCTCTTTGCTCCTGCCAAGCACCGCAAGTGTTTAACTGGATTGCACTCCCTTCCATATGTTCACACAGACATTTATTCACACACATTTTTAAGGTTTTATATGCACTGTCCTCCTGATCCCTGAAAAATATTATGAACAGATGCACATCCTTGTTCTGAAATATGTCTCAATGCCCAGTGCTTTAAAATTTCCCTAAATTTGAAATGACAAATAGAAAGTACTGTTTTTCCTCCTACCCCCAGTTTGTCCTTGCTTATTTCAGTAAGATTTCCTACCTTAGAGAGCTTTCTGGCTTACAACTGTTCCTCATTCACCAGGTAGACAGTTTAATGAAATGCTTTGGGCAAGAAAGTCACAATCCAATTCCTAGGAAGAATGTTGACCTCATAAAAACAAGATATACCTTGTTTTATACAACAGATGGACTCTGAAAATTTTAGCTATAAACTGACCTTTGGGAAATTGAATTCCCTCCCATACATTATATAATAATTTTGGAGTGGATTTCTTAATTTCTGACTAACCTCCAGTGTGAGGGACTCCTGATCATAGTTTATGACTTGAGATAAGGCAAAGAGAAACCTTGAATCATCTGCCCATTTCCAACTTTCCTCCACCAACCTTACAATGACTCTAGTATTAAGACTTCTATTTTAGGGCTTCCCTCAAGCTCAGACAGTAAAGAATCTGCCTGCAATACAGGAGACCTGGGTTCGATCTCTGGGTTCAGAAGATCCCCTGAAGTAGGAAATAGCAACCCATTCTAGTATCTGCCTGGAGAATCGCGTGGACAGAAGAGCCTGGCGGGCTACAGTCCATGAGGTCACATAGAGTTGGACACAACTGAGCAACTTTCATTAGATTCTACAAGGCTACTTTAACAAAGTATGACAAATCAGATGGTTTAAAACAACAGAAATTTATTCTTTCACAGTTCTGGAGCCAGAAATCCAAAAGCAAGGTGTTAGTAGAGCCATTCAATAGCGCCATGCTCCATCTGAGACTCTGGGGAGGATCATTCCTTGCCCTTTTCCAGGTTCTGGTGATGGCCATCAATCACTGGCTTTCCTTGGCTTGCCACTCCATCACTCCAATCTCTGCCTCTGTTGCTCTGTAGTGTTTGTATTAGTAAGCTTGGGGTGCCAAAACAAAATACCAAAGACTGGGTGGCTCAAACAACAGAAATTAATTTTCTAGTAGTTCTGGAGGCTGAAAGTCTCAAGATAAGTGCCAGCCTGGGGAGAGCTCTCTTCCTGGCTTGGCCTTCTCATTAGGACCTCACATGGTAGAGACATAGCCTTCTCTTATAAGAGTACTAATAACTATAGCCTTCTCTTATAAGAGTACTAATCTGTCATGAGGTCCCCACCTCAAGGCCTCATCTAAACCTAACCATCTCCCAAAGGACCCATCTCCAAATACCATCACACAGGGGGTTAGGGCTCCAATGTATAATGGATTTGGGCAGGACACAAGCCAGTCCACAGGGATTTTCTCCTCTCTGTAAGCACACCAGTCCTACTGTATGAAGGGTTCACCCTAATCCAGCATGACCTCATCTTAACTATATCTGCAATGACTCTATTTCTAAATAAGGTCACATTCTGAGGTACTGGGGGTTTAGAACATCAACATATCTTTTGAAGGGGCACAATTCAACCTCCAACAATCCTCATGTATACACATGGGTCCTACACTTTAAAGAAGAAAGAAGGTGATAGAGGGTGGAGGCAAACCGGTTAGCTGAATTCTTTAAACAACAACAATAAACTTCTATCCTCTGTCATGCCCCAAAGTAGGGGTAGTTCCCACTTGGGAGGGGTAAGTACATATCTGATGACTGGCTCTGGCTTGAAACAAGTACCATCCCTGGGAAATCACAGTAATCACTGCAGCCACCCTGTATTGCCCTCTAGAGCACCATTTCTACCACCAAAGGTCCTCTCATGGGAGACTACATGCCTTTTCTTACTTCTCCACAGCATAGCAGGGACAAAGCCTGAACTTAAAAAAAAAAAAAAAATCGAATGACAGGAAACTGTACTTATACTCTGTAATAACCTGTATGGGAAAATAATCTTAAAAAGAGTAGATATATGTATACTTTGGCCACCTGATGCAAAGAACTGACTCATTGGAAAAGACCCTGATGCTGGGAAAGATTGAGGACAGGATCTGAAGGGGACGACAGAGGATGAGATGGTTGGATGGCATCACCGACTCTACAGACATGAATTTGAGCAAGTCCCAGGAGTTGGTGATGAATAGGGAAGCCTGGCTTACTGAAGTCCATGGGGTCGCAAAGAGTTGGACACGACTGAATGACTGAACTGATATGTACATGTATAACTGACTCACTTTTATAGCAGGAAACAGCATTGTAAATCAACTGTATTTCAATAAAAAACTAAAAATCAAACTAAAAACAAAGCAGATCAAAAATATAACTGGACAAGTTCTATTTTAAACCATAAAAAAAGTCAAACTGAATTTTTAAGCAATACTTTACTAAAGTCTCCAAGAAACAGTATCAGAATTGAGAAGTGTGAGCATGTAGCTCACACATTCAATGTTTTGGGGACTGGAAATTCTGAAAAACTCACTGCAAACCACATAGTTTTAATAACATACAGCCGCACTATTTTATGTGCATGGTTGGTCTCTCAGAAAAGTAAGGGAAATCAGTAATATCTGCCAATAACAGAAACCAAGAACCCTGTTTGTGTACTACAAAAGGAATATGACACAGACAGTAAAATGTTGAAATAAGTGTATGTCCTGGTGTATTTGTACATATGTGTACATATGTGTAAACCTACAGAATCACTATATAGATCAATATTTAAAACGTTTCCAAATCTTAGAAGGCTCCATCATCCTTGTTTCTAGTCAACATCCCCAAAAGAGAACCATTAGTCTGATTTCTATCTCTATAGATTTAGTTTCAGCTCTTCTTGAACTTTATGTAAATGGAATCAAATAGTATGCTTGATTTTAATGATTGGTTAGAGGAACAGAAGGCAAGGCCTTTGGCAGGATAAAATGGTGAAGCAAAATTGAGGACCACCCCCCCTGAAGCTAGAAGCCATGATGACCTCATCCTCAGTGAAAGAATAGGCTAGGAAAAAAGTCTATTTGCTTGCAAAGGCAGCCAAGAAGGAAATGTTTTAGGCCACAACTCTGAAGGAAAAATAAAAATAGAAGACTTACTTAAGAAAGCATCATTATAAATATGCCTTTATATGGATTTAAAGCCATACTATATTCTCACAGTGTTGGAAATCCCAAGCCTAGATATTAATTTAAACTGTTCTTTAGTGGACAGCATCATCAGTACCTGTCAGAACATTCTGAGCTCATTTTGAAGGAACATACCCCAAATTCAGGCACTGCAGTATCCCTACAGATTGTATGCTTAGTCACTCAGTCATGTCCAACTCTTTGTGATCCCATGGACTGTTGCCCACCATGCTCCTCTGTCCCTGTAATTTTCCAGGCAACAATACTGGAGTGGGTTGCCATTTCCTACTCCAAGGGATCTTCCTGACCCAGGGATCGAACGTGTGTCTCATACATATTAAGATAAACAAAATTTTCCAAATGCAAATATGTGAGGCCAAGAGTAAATTTAAAAGAAATCATAATTATAGTCTAAAGAACATCATATATTATAATTCTCAAATGTAAAATAAAAATACTAAAAATGTTCAAAGAAATGAAAGAGGGACTTAAAGAAACAAGAGACCATAAAAATGAAAAAGAACCAAAGAATTTCTAGACATAAGAAAATATAACAACAGAAATAAAAACCTTAGTCACTGAATAAACCTCAGTGAATGAATTAAACAGCAGATTACACATGGGCTACCACTCAACCATAAAAAGAATAAAATTTTGCCATTTGTAAAAACATGGATGGACTTAAAAGGTATTATGCTAAGTGAAATAAGCCAGACAGAGAAAGACAAATATTGTATGATCTCACTTACATGTGGAATCTAAAACACAAACAAGTTAGTGAATATAACAAAAAAGAAGCCAGACTCACAGATATAGAGAACAAATTAGTGGTTATTAGGGTGGAGAGGGAGGGGAAAGGGGCATTAAAAGAGCAGGGATTAAGAAATACAGACTGTTATATATAATAAGGTACAAAGGTATATCGCACAACACAAGGAACATAGCTAATGTTTTATAGTAATATTAATGTAGTATAAAATTGTGAATCACTGTATTGTATACCTGTAACTTGTATGATATTGTGTATCAACTATACTTCAACTTTTTAAAATAGGCAAAAAAAAAAAAATCGAATCACCATGTTGTACACCCTGAATTATCATAGTGTTGTAGATCAATTATACTTCAAAAACAAGCAAAGAAACTCATAGAAAAAGAAATCATATTTGTGGTTACCAGAGGCAGGATATGGAGGAAGGAAGAACTGTATGCAGGTACTCAAAAGGTACCAACTTCCAGTCAAAAATAATAGTAGGGATGTAATATACAACCTGATAAATATAACTGACACTGCTATATGTTATATATGAAAGTTGAGAGTACATGTTAAGAATTCTTATCACAAGAGAAGATATTTTTCTTTATTTCTTTAATTTTGTATCTATGCAATGAGGGATGTTCACTAAATTTATTGTGTTAATCATTTAATGATGTATAAATGTCAAATCATTATGCTGTACACCTTAAATTTACATAGTGTTGTACATCACTTATATCTCAACTAAAGTGGGAAAAAAAGAATGATTAATATTAAAAACACTGACAGTATCAAGTGCGGGAAAACAATATGCAGCAATCAAGAATTTTTCTAATTTTTGGCTGCGCAGCACAGCATGTGGGATCTTAGTCTGCTAACCAGGGATCAAACCCATGCCCCCGCAGTGGAAGTGTGGTGTCTTAACCACTGGATCACTAGGGAAGTCCCAAAATGAGAATTCATATATACTGCTGACTAGAGTGTACATTGGTACAACTAGATTGGAAAATTTTTTAGCAGTATCAACTAAAGCTAAAGATATAAAAACTTTATGTTAGAGCAACTCCATCCCTTGTTATATACTCAACATACATGTTTATGTCCATCAAATGACTGTATAGCAATATTCAAAGCAGATTTATTCATAATAGCAAAAACCGGGAACAGATATCCATCAGCAAATAAATATGTAAATTGTGGTATACTTATACAATAGCATACTAATCAGCAATACAAAAAATGAACTACAGACACATGCAACATCATGGCTGAATCTTGGTGTGACAACTGTGTTCTGCTGAGATCAGCTCTCTGTATTACAATCAGGAAATTGTTCTGTGCAGTGAGCTAGGTAATTGTGGAGCTTACCTCTAGTTGCCCTTCTCTTAGGGATCTTCAGTCTTGTGCTGCCTATTGTCCACTGCCTGAAAGCAATTGCTGATATAGTTTGGTCCGGTTTCACAGTTACACCAAGACCAGTCAATTACCAATTCCTCCATCATAGCTAGAAGTCCTATGTCATTATTAAGAAATAATATGTATTGCACTTAGGAAAACTCAATGAAGGGACAGAGAGAGGAAAATAATATGTAATTGCAAGAGCCTTTACTCATACTGGAAACGAAGACACAGAATATTTAGGTGGAAGGAAGATTAGTAAATTTTTTGATATGATATGACTGAGATCCTGTAATTGATATGACATGACTGAGATACTGTAATAGTTAAAGGCTAGTCTGCTATAACAGAGAGACCTGAAAATGCAATGATCTAAATATTAAGTGTACTTGTTTGTGGAATGGTCTAGTAATCTCCATAGTCAGGGAGCTCTGCTCTGTGTGGTCATGCAGGGACCCAGGCTGGTGAGGTAGCTCTGTGCACTGGTCACACCTGACTTTCAAGCCATCACCATATCTGGCAAGCTGATGTAGGGGAGAAAGTTAATTATACTACACATACCCAATATTTTAAGTCAAGATCCAGAAGTGGCATGCATCGCTTTTGCTTACATTGCATTGATAGGAATTACTCATGTCGGTCACACCTAACTACAATGGGAGCTGAGAAATACTGATAGCTGGATATCTGTTCAGCTAGAATTCTAGTATAATGGAGAATGGGAGAATAGATTGGTGACAGGGTGTGAAGAGGTCAACAGTCAACAAATGTGCCATGGATGCTTGTGGGTTCCCCAAGTGAATTGCTCATAAGATAGCTCTGTATGGAGATCTGGTATTGAATAGTGTTCTGGACTAGAGACATAAACTCAGAAGCCAGCAGTATGTAAGTGGGAGTCAAGGACATGAGTATTGATGCAATCACCCAAATGAATTGAGAACTGGAACAGAGCCCTGGGAGACTAACTCTGAAGGAGGTAGGGAGGAAGGAGGTCCCAGGAAGGAAATTACAAAGGATCAGAGAAGTGGAAGGAAAACCAGGTAGAGGAGGACCAGAGAAGGCTAAACAAAAGGAATTTCAAAAAGGGAGTGATCAACAGAGTCACTGTATGCACAGAACTCAGGTAATATAAGTACAGAAATGCATTCACTGGGTTTTATTATTAGTTCAACTTCAATAAATATATGAAGGAACACTGAAAGAGGTAATAAAAGGCTAAAGCATTAATAATGGAAATAAAGGACAGGTTAAGGCAGTAGAAAATATGATTTTTAGTAGGCATATAGCTGAAAAATGATTGGCTGTAAGTTGATGATGATTGAATTTGGGTACATGGGATTTTATTATATTAATCTCTTTACTTTTGTGTATAGCTAAAACTTTCTAAGGGAAAAAATGTTTTTAAAAAATCCATCCTGCCCCCTAAATAGACAGCTACAGACAGGGAGAAAATATGTAATATGTATATTTGACAGAGGACTTACATACAGAATATATAAAGAACTCCTATAATTCAATAAGACAGTAACTCAATAGAAAAATGGGGAAAAGATTTGAAGAAGGACTTCACAAAAGAGGTAATTCAAATGACCAATAAACATGTGACAAGGTGTCAAATGTCAGCTGTCATTGGAGAAATGCAAACAAAACCCACAAATTATAAGCATAATTATAAGAATGAAAAAAACTGTAACATCAAATTTTAACAAGAGTGTGGAACAACTGTAAGTCTCATACACTGCTGGGGAGGGTGTAAATTGGTAGAACCACTTTAGAAAACTGTCAGTGTTTATCAAAACTTAACTGAAGCATACTCAATAACCCAGAAATTTCACCCTCAACAGAAATGTGACCCAAGTCACATAAAACGATGTTCATAGCAGCACTATTTGTACTTGTAAAAGAAGAAATAAGCTAAATGTCCACCATAATAGAATGGATAAATTATTGCATGTTCATTAATACTGTGCAGTAATGATGATGAACAAATGTCTGCTCCATACAATAGAGATGAACCTCATGAGCATATAAATGAGAGATCTAACCCTAACCACACAAAATACCACACACTATATGGTTCTATTTACATAACATTCAAAAAGAAGCAAAACTAATCTATGGTTTTGGAAGTTATCACAGATTAATTTTGGGGAGGATGGTGGAAGTAATGACTAAGAAGGAAGCAGGGGAGGTTTCTGGGATGTGGCAATTGCTCAGTTTCTTAATCTGGGTGATGGGTTACATGAGTGTGTTGAGTTTGTAATAAATTAATAATCTTCACATTTAATATTTACATACTCTTATGGAGATATATTCGGGCTTACCCAGGTGTCTCAGTGTTAAAAGAATCTGTCTGCCAATGCAAGAGACACGGGTTCGATCCCTGGGTAGGGAAGATCTCCTGAAGAAGGAAATGGCAATGCACTCTGGTATTCTTATCTAGGAAACCCATGGATAGAGGATCCTGGGGGGCTACAGTTCATGGGGTTGCAAAGAGTAGGACACAACTGAGCATGCATGCATGCATGGAGATACATTGCCCTTCAGTAAAAACTTTAACTAAAGGGGAAAAAAAAGAACATATTTTCCCTGTCAAAGTCGCTCAGTCATGTCTGACTCTGCGACCCCATGGATTACACAGTCCATGTAATTCTCCAGGCAATACTGGAGTGGGTAGCCTTTCCCTTCTGAAAATGATTAAAGAAAGTACTGTTCATTTGTTCCATCCTTTTCTTGTCCTGTATGAGTGTGATCAGTTGCTCAGTCATGTCTGACTCTTTGTGACCCCATGGACTATAGCCCACCAGGCTCCTCTATGAAATTTTCCAAGCAAGAATACTGGAGTGCGTTGCCGGTTCCTACTCCAGGGGTTCTTCCTGACCCAGACATTGAACCTGCATCTCTTGCATCTCCTGCATTTGCAGGCAAATTCCTTACCACTGAGCCAACTGGGAAGCCCCACCTCTCCTGTCCTACTCCTCTTTTTTTTTTTATTTTATTTTTATTTTTTTTTTCTTTTTTATTTTTTTTTTTTTAAAGCTGATTAATACATGTTCAGTTCAGTTCAGTTCGGTTCAGTCGCTCAGTCATGTCCGACTCTTTGTGGCCCCGTGAATCGCAGCACGCCAGGCCTCCCTGTCCATCACCAACTCCCGGAGTTTACTCAAACTCATGTCCATCAAGTCAGTGATGCCATCCAGCCATCTCATCCTCTGTTGTCCCCTTTTCCTCCTGCCCCCAATCTCTCCCAGCATCAGGGTCTTTTCCAATGAGTCAACTCTTCGCATGAGGTGACCAAAGTATTGGAGTTTCAGCTTCAGCATCAGTCCTTCCAATGAACACCCAGGACTGATCTCCTTTAGGAGGGACTGGTTGGATCTCCCTGTGGTCCAAGGGACTCTCAAGAGTCTTCTCCAACACCACAGTTCAAAAGCATCAATTCTTCGGCGCTCAGCTTTCTTCACAGCCTAACTCTCACATCTATACATGACCACTGGAAAAACCATAGCATTGACTAGATGGACCTCTGTTGGCAAAGTAATGTCTCTGCTTTTTAATATGCTGTCTAGGTTGGTCATAAATTTCCTGCCAAGGAGTAAGCGTCTTTTAATTTCATGACTGCAATCATCATCTGCAGTAATTTTGGAGCCCCAAAAAATCAAGTCTGACACTGTTTCCACTGTTTCCCCATCTATTTCCCATGAAGTGATGGGACCAGATGCCATGATCTTAGTTTTCTGAATGCTGAGCTTTAAGCCAACTTTTTCACTCTCCTCTTTCACTTTCATCAAGAGGCTTTTTAGTTCCTCTTCACTTTCTGCCGTAAGGGTGGTGTCATCTGCATATCTGAGGTTATTGATATTTCTCCCGGCAATCTTGATTCCAGCTTGTGCTTCCTCCAGCCCAGCGTTTCTCATGATGTACTCTGCATATAAGTTAAATAAGTAGGGTGACAATATACATATTACAAGGCATCAAAAACCTTTTCCATTTCTCACCTGTGGTTCACCCTATAAGATTATTTCAGGAAACACTAGTACTGCACTCAGGCTATGGCATAATTCTCAGATAAATAAGCAACTTACAATTAACACCACATTCTCCTAGACTAAAAACTCTAAGCTGTTTGAACAAACTTAAGGTCTCTGATTACCAGATTCTAAATAAAACACATATGTTGTTCCAAAATGGGTTAGATACATTCCTCCTTAAAGGAATGCAACTGAATGAATTATTATAGCCTTATTTAAGCCCTTAGAAGATTTGAAATTGTAAAAGATCCTTTCTCTGATTTCTGTATAGCCCAGTCTGGTGCATATTATACCATAAACTGTCTTCTGCTGTGGTGATATTACCTCTCATCCTTTCCACAGCCCTGAAAATACAGCAGGGTCTGTAAGTCTTCCTCCATCACTCCATACAGTAGAAAGTATGTTTGGCGGAAGCAGGAGAAAAATGCTTCATGTCTCCTGATTGCTGTTTTGGAGATACTGGGGGATGATGGAATGAGTTTGGTGCTAAATTCTTGAGGATGGTCTTTAATAGTTCACAGGTTTCTCTCTGAATAAAAATTCTGGTTAAATAGATGCCATTTTGACGAATAAATGTGAGTAGCATAACATATTTCAGAGCAAGTTGGTTATATCAGAACTAGTTCTTGTCAACAGATGAACTCCTGACTCATCTTCCTTCCCAAAGATGGTGACATGGGAAGCGTCCAGCCACCTGTCCAGATCTGGGTCTCCAGCACCTGCTGTCGCTCTACTGCCAGTTAACTGCACGTTCTTCTGTGGATCCTGGCAGGAGAACTGTTTGAAGATTCTTGCAAATGTAGCAAATCTTTTGTTAAATGATGAGTGTGTCAGTTCATTTATAACAGAGACATCAACAATCTAAATCAAGGCAGAAGATTGGACAAAGGGGCCTTCTCATTTGTTTCTGCCACTCAGATTCTATTATTTTCAACAATAAAACTTTAAGAATGCTCTTTTTTTTTTCTCATAAAACACCCCACCAAGTGCTATTTAAGCAAAACATTATATATTAAGATTGGTTACAGTCCACCATGCTCAATACTAACAAATAATTTGAATAATACTGTTTAAAAAGCCCAAGATATTCCTGTGCTTGGCATTTTAAGGGATGCTTCCTATTCGAGCCTCTGGCAACAAAGCTGGGAGTCAGCTCAAGGCATTTTGTTCCAGAAACCTATTGTTTTAGCCACTTGGCTCAGGAAATTAGTAAAACTAAATGGGGAGCATTTAAACAATATAACAAAAGTGGCCCTGAAATATCAGAGTTCTAACTTCCCTTTTGCCAGCATCTGAAATGCTACTACTCTTGTCTTTGTGAAAGGACCTCCTCAAACTCCAGATTGTTACCCAGGCGGAAACATGTTACCAGATCCTTTATTAACAAATAGATGATGTTCTCAAAGTCAATTCCCAAATGAAAAAAAAGTTTGTAGAATTTTACTAAGAGTAACAACACTGACTAAACATACTAGACAGGTGGTGAAAAGTTTGGTAAAGGGCAAAATTAGAGAAGATTTATAAAATTCAAGCGAATATTCTTTATTGAATATCTACTCTGGGTCTAACATGTTAAGGATATAACAATAGATTATAGCATTACTTCTGCCTTCAGGGAGCTTATCATTTTTAAAGAAAGAAAAGATTTACACAAGAAATAATTAGAGAAGATAAGAAAAAACTCTTGACACAATTGTGCATCCCACTATTACAGTTAACCAGAGTTCAGTAATTATAAAGCCTACATACTTGGAATTGTTAATTAAATTCACTAGGTCGCTCTAAGAATTCAAACTTAAAAAGAAAAGCAAAAATCAGTTAAAGTTCAGAGTCTGTCAATCTTGAACATCTCCTTCAATTCTCTACCTCCAGGAAAACCTGACAAAAGCATTGTTTGCTATGCTTCACAATTAAAGGATGAGTCAAGCTTCCGTAGACTAGGTTTCCTTGGTGGCTCAGAGGTAAAGAATCCACCTGCTAATGCAGGAGACACAGGAGACCTGGGTTCGATCCCTGGGTTGGGAAGATCCCCTGGAGAAGGAAATGGCAATCCACCCCAGTATTCTTGCTGGGAAATCCCATAGACAGAGGAGCCTGGTGGGCTACAGTCGACAGGATAGCAGAGTAGGACATCACTGAAGTGACTTAGCACGTACATATACAACCTTCCCTGAAGACCTGAACCTCTATCGACTATTTACTCCTTGACCTTACTGTAATACTTTTATAGCATGTCTAGCATTCAAAGGTATTACCTCCATTTTATGCCAAGCATGTTGATATATTTAATGTATGTAATGAACAGAGCACAGTTCCTACCTTAAAGGAGTTCACCTGAAAAAGACAGGTGCACAGTTTTAATACAATGCAACTAACTAGGACAGGCATATACCAGCTATCTTTGGTATAAGAAGCGCAGGACTTCCCTGGTGATCCAGTGGTTAAGACTCTGCACTCCCAATGCAGGAGGTGTGAGTTCAACCCCTGGTCGGGGAACAAACACCCCACATGCCAAATGGTGAGGCCTTAAAAAAAAAAAAAAATAAGGGCACATATGAGGAAAGGGCAAGGAGAAATGGGGTTGCTCCATTATTTGAAACGGTAAGTGTGATCACTTGAGTAGGGTGACTGCCACCAGAGCTTTCACTGTAAAGATATCTGTGTCTCCTCATAAGCCTGGAAGGGAAAGAAAAGATGGGTAGGACATGTAGCATTTCTGGAGAAAGTGGGATCTAGCCAGATAAAGCCTAGAAGAGGGGTGAGAACATGAGGCAGAGGGGACAGACGAGCACCAAGCTGAGAACAAGTAGAACATGACCCTGAAGAGGCAGGCGGTACAATCATGATGTGTGCAAGTTAGGCCAGGGCCTGGTAAGCCAGTGGTAAGGAGACTGGTCTATCTTCTAGGCTAATACTACTCAGTATATTGCAAAGATTACAACTTGTTGGAGGTTTAGGTGATAGCATTTTTTAAGCAATAAAGTACTTTTTAAAACAAGGTATGTACATTGTTTCTTAGACGTGCTATTGCATATTTAATAGACTTCAGTGGTGTAAACGTAACTTTTTTAAAAACATAACTTTTATATGCACTGGGAAAGCAAGTAATTCCTATGACTGGCTTTACTGCCACACTTGCTTTACTGCAGTGAACTGGTACCAAACTTGCAATATTTCCAAGGTATGCCTGTAGTCTCCAAAAGTGTGGTGTGCCCTGGGATGCTGGAGGAGAAATTTCAATTATCTTTTAAACTATCTATGGTAGTGGTGGTGATTTAGTTGCCAAGTCGTATCTGACTTGTGACCCCATGGACTGTAGCCCACCAGGTTCCCTTATCCATGAGGTTTTCCAGGCAAGAGTACTGGAGTTGGTTGCCATTTCCTTTTCCATAAAATACATTTTATAACGGACAATATTATAGGTAAGAATTGAAATCAGGACCATAAAAGGAAGACTAGGGGATACGGAGAGAGAAGGAAGAGCTGCTTTGAGACTAACTACTTAAGAGCACTTAGAAGGAGCTGTTCAGCAGACAGCTATACATGAAACTGAAGATCTGGGGAGGGGTCTGTGCCTGAACATGGTGATTTGGGACATCTGCTGAAAACACCAGAGAGAAAAGAACAGTGAACCAATGGCAGAATTCTAGGAAACATTTACAGTAACATTATTTTCTTTTCCAAAAGGAAAATAAGAGCACAAGGAGCAGTGCTTATGCTCTTATTTAAAAATTTTAAAAAGCTTCCGAATACAAAGTTAGTAACTGCTATTCCTTACTATTCCCATTCCTGTATGAAAATGAGGCTCAGTGCACCATGAAGGAAAAAAATGTTTCCGCTAGCAACTCAGCAGCAATTCAGAAAGAGAAAATTTAATTTTCTTACCATTTTGAGGGACAGAAGGTAAAGGATATTAAAAAGTCCCCCATGAAATTTGGATGCTTTGAAGAAATGACGTATTACAGGGTTGGGCCAGGGAAAATACAAAGTGAGTCTGGAATATCTTGTGTCAAAAAGCAATGAAGTGTTTCAAGATCGAAAGGGATGTCAACAGGACATAAGACTGAGCTTAGAGGGGCTCCCGCTTACCAAATTTGGAATGATTTGCACATCAAAAAGAATAATGAATTTTAACACGCTGAATATAAAAAGAATCTTGATCTACAGTGACATTTCAAAGTATGAGATGAAAAAATGGAAAGCTCCTCTATACACACAAAAAAATGCCACTATTAAATGCAGAATGAAGGACAGAATTTAAAAATCTCCACGTCACAACTCCTATTTAGTAACAGATTCAGGCTAACAATCATCAACAGATGTTAAAGCCATTAGGTTAAAGGTTGCTGAAGAACAGGATACTCACACGGCCTCACAGATTCCTTCTTAATTATCAAGTGGAAAATACCTTACATTGCAAAGATAAAGCAGATATTACCTGAGCAAATTCAGCATCATCAACAATGGGATGAACTGACATATGCACTCCTGATGTTATACAAATGAGAAACAGAAACCACCTAGGCAAAGTTCTTTCATCTAAATCTAATTATGAAGAAACACTCAAGACAAATCCAGAAATGTGGAACACTCCATAAGACAACTAGCCTATACTCTGCAAAAATGTCAGAAAAGACTTAAAAAGTGGGGGAGAGGGGTGCGGGGGTTGGGGGCAGAGGGTAGGGCAGGGTGACTGCTCTAGAGAAATGAATGAAAGAAAAGAGATTAAACCCAATGCATAAACCCTGTCTGAATTCCCAATGAAAACAAAACAGAAACATATAAAGATACAGAATATTTTGGGAGCAACTGGGGAGTATGAATTGTGTATTAGATATTATTAAATCAACATTACATTTCCTGGGTGTGATGATGGTGTGGTGGATGTGTAAAAAATGTCTTTGTTCTTAGGAGACACATGATGATACATTTAACGGTATGGAAGCATCATGATAACTGAAATTTATTCTCAAAGGAATCAGGAAAAAAAAGAGAAAAAAAAAGATTATAGACATAGAGAGAGGAGATAAAAGAAAATGTAACAAGATGTAAACACCTGGTGAATGAAACAAATGAATGTTCACTGTACTATGTTTCCAACTTCTCTATAGTTAAAAAATTTTTTCAAACTAAAAAGTCAGAAAAAATATATCAACTAATCTATGTGTGGCTAGTATGCTATAGCTAATTTTGTTTACTTGAATATACTCGTAACTGATTTAATACTTTTAAAAACACCCACCATGAAATTTCTTCCCATCAAAGCTAACCAAGGAGGACTAATACAACCTCTGGTCAGTGTCAGCAACATAATCTGTCTCCCCCACCACCCCACCTCCACCACATGAATCAAGAATCGTATCTGACTCAACTGTGAAATTAGCAAACAAGCAAAACACTTAGAGCACTCAGCCACCTTATTAAAAACAATCTAACATTAAAAAACTGTAATCTTCTGGTTTTAAAATAATTTATTTCATAGGTCTGTTTTAATTTCATGTCTCAGAGCATACATTATTTAACCAAGAGGTGCTGGACAGAAATTGTAAAAAGGAAGGAAACATGTAGGATAAGAAACTGCCTCAATTCCATTAGAATTTGATCCTACCTTGTAAAGTCTTGAGAGGATAAATTTCTATCATACTTCCTTTGTGCTTACAAAAGAACATTAACTTCTGAATTTCCAATGTTGTAAATAAAAATTTTTACAATTAAGTATGCATTCAAATTGACATACAAGGCAACCAAATAATTGTCATCAACATTAGCATAATGTGTATTTCCTGTCACTGCACTAACATTAAACTAAACGTCAAACCACAAAAACATTGTGACTAACATTAAAAAGGCAGGCTGTAAGATACGCAAAGCTTATAAAGGACAAATTGCACATGGTTAAGATGGGAAGTCATTTGACAAGGGCTGGTGTTGTGCATATGGCTGCTTTTTTTTATAAGAAGGCCACCGGCAGACAGGGCAACAGTGTCGGCCCCCAGCTAACCACATCACAATGCAATTCTGATGGAACACATGACCACAAGGCAACCCCATTAGCAAACATCCATTTTCAAAATTTTCTAGGCATACAACACATTCAGTACAGTGCAGCATATCAGCAGGCCAAGTTAACCAATCAGGTTCCATATCTTCATTAGCGCTATATGATCCATAGGACCGCCCCTTCCTTTCATAAGGGCTGGTCTGACAATATTTATTGGCACAGGAACAAGCCTCAGCATCACAGTGACTTGCTCTTCCTGGAGAACTGTGAATGATGCTCAGTTTATCTTCAAACACTTCCTTCTCACTGCTCAAAGTGTCTGTGCTCTCACTGTCTGAGTCATTCTCAATATCTTGAGAACCCTCTGACATTTCCTCTTCAGACTGGACTCCAAGACATTTAAATCGCCACATCGGCAAGTTTTTAATATAATCGGTCGGTATCAGGGGGTGAAGCCAAAGATCGGGGAAAGCTAATCGCTCCAAGAACAAGTCAGGGTCTTCGTCCCAATCAGATTCTACAGGAAAGTTCTGGAAAGAAGCAATCGGGTGGAAGAGGTAGCTGGTGTACCAATCCCATAGACTTGATAACCATTCTAAGTTATTGGCGTTGACTTCATCACTGTTGATGTTGCGCCGTCTCTTCTTCTCAAAGTAATCTATTAGTAAACCATGTCCAAGGTATGTACTAAGAAACAAGGCTGGGTGTGAGGAATAAAACATCCAGTCTGCCCTTACCCATGAAGCCAATGTGGTGGTATTGGAATATCTCAACAATTTTAAGCTATATTCATAAAAGCTATCTAAGTAAGGGAGCTGTAAAAAGCCCAACACAGGTAGCCAGGAGATAATTAATAGAGAATTATAGGTCCCTAAAGTGCTTATGAGAACCACAAATCGCTTGATGGTAGCTCCTTGTGTGATAAATAAGTCCATCCAAGCCATAAGGTTAACGAGAACCAAGCTCAAAACAAACAAATCATTTACTTCAGGTTGTAAGGAGCGCAAAAATGAATCCATGGCCTGAAGAGATATATACTCGCCTGTGTGGTTTCCGTATCTGTAAATTCCTTCGGGAGTTCTAAGTATGTATGATGGCATGTTATAGACACCGATATCTGTCATATAACTCTTGTTGTCCCACTTTTCCACATTTACAAAAATAAACTCAACTCTTCCAGTAAACTTTATGCTTAGTGCAGAGAAGAAAGCTGGTGGTTGGTCCAGGTTTGCAAATAGGTATATTTTTACCCAATATTGATCACTTTTATTCCATTCTTCTTTCAAGCGTTCAGCATTATAAATGGTTTTGATCCGAGAAGCTGCATGAGCAGTTATCCACTTAAAAATGTGCTCTACTTCTATCTTGCGTCCACTGTACTCTTTAAGCATGACTTTCCCTTTGGAAGTACTGGTTTGTGGAACAGACATAATGAGTGTGGATCGAACCCAGCCTCTTCTCCTGCAGTATCTGTAAGAGAGGGAACTGTAAGTAAACAGCAAGGCTGCTAGATGAACTAGCTTGCTTATCTTCCCTGTTGTACAGTTTGTCTTTCCCTGGTAATTTCCATGGCCCTTAAAAGATACCCTCTTCCCCAAAAACAAATAACCTGTAAACAACCAAAAGTAGTACCAATATCTGGCAGCTGTAAAAGAGGAAAAGCAAAGCTTTTTATCATTTTTTTTGTTTTTACCTCTATGTTTCTCCCTTTCTCTCTCCTTTTTTTTTTAAAACAAAAACCTTAGAGCTTAAAAAGCCTGAGAGTCAAGGGAACTGACACATACTTCCAGCATCTATTATGAACCTACTAATGCATTATTGGAGAAGACTCTTGAGAGTCCCTTGGACAAGGAGATCCAACCAGTCAATCCTAAAGGAAATTAACCCTGAATATTCATTGGAAGGACTGATGCTGAAGCTGAAGCCCCAAAACTTTGGCCACCTAATGTGAGGAGCCAACTCACTGGAAAAGACCCTCACTGGAAAGATTGAGGGGAGAAGGGAAAGGGGGCAACAGAGGATGAGATGGCTGGATGGCATCACCAAATCAATGGACATGAGTTTGAGCAAACTTCAGGACAGAGAGAAGGACAGGGAAGCCTGGAGTGCTGCAGTCCATGGAGTCGCAAAGAGTTGGATATGACTTAGAGACTAACCAACAACAATGCATTATGTGTTGGTAAGATCCAAAAGATAATAGGAATGATTCCTGTTCACAAAGAATTTAAAATCCTATTAAGCAGACAAAAGAATAAAACTGTATATATCCTACCACTAAATAATGTAAATGAAGTTCAAAAAAAGGGACTCTCATTGGGAGTTTGAATTGGTGAAGATTTTGTGAAAGGTTTGGGAACTGACCTAGGTCTTGAAGAATGGTTAGATTGAGGTGGGCAAAGAAGAGAGAAGGAAATGGATTATCTTGTATGCTGAGTCCCTGACTTGAATGCAAGTTCCTGAGGGTAGGAGCCATGCTGCACATATTTATTAACCCAAGCACCCACCACAATGCCTGATGCACACAAACACCATCACAGAGAAATCTGCACAAAAGCTCAAGTAAAGAGCAAATCCTATATTTTATATACGCGCTCATCTTTTAATGGGGACCATGAAGAGGAGTATTTAACATAGAGGAAACAAAGATAGTAAGTTTTCAGATTAAGAAGAGACTCAGGAAAAAAGGATATTATTGGAAAACTGGTGAAATTGGAATAAAGTCTGTAATGTAGTTAATGCTATTGTACCAGTGTTAATTTTTTTAGATCATTATACCACAGTTATGTAAATGCTAACTAAACTTGGTGAAAGATATATATGGCAACTCTATACTATCTTTATCACTCTTCTGTAAATATAAAATTACTTAAAAAAAAGAGAGAGATTCAGTCCAAGGATGACTCCCATTTTACAACAGAGTAAATATAGAAGAATTTAAAATTAAATCATTTGTTTAGCTTTATCCAATGGGGTCATGACTCCAATCCTCTTGGAAATGGACATGGTCTTGCTACAATATTTGCGACAAACCTCTCTTTCTAAAAAAAAAAAAAACAAAACAAAAAAACACAAACTACAAGATGAATGAAAGGAGATTCCAGAAAATGAAAACAGCTGCTGTAATTACAGTGGAGAGATAATCAGTGAAACAGTTTCCTTCTTTTTTCAAAAAAGTCTTTCCTAAAAACCTACCATGTGGAGTTTTATGACATATGAATTTACCTCAGTAAAGTTGGAAAAAACAAAATCTACTAGGTGGATACATTTTGTTCACTACAGATTTGTAAATAGATGGTAGAAAGCATTTACTTTTTTATTGTGCAATTCAGAATACTAATGTGAAAATCATAAATATTATGCTTTACTTAGTAAGCATAGATTACATTTAATTAAATTACATAAGCATATTACACATTTATATGATTAGATTAAGAGAAAGAAGTCTTGATATACATGGCACATGGTTTTATGAAGACAATATCAATTTTACCTCAGGATTCATGATACAATTTAAGATAAGTGAAGACAACATGTTATGTCACAAAGACAAGATTAGTAATGACTCTGGGAAACTATCTGGGTAACTCAGGATTAGAGACCACAACTCAGCTTGTTTAGTAGATTTACTTCCTTAACATAGATACCATTAATATCAATACAGCTTTAACTGAAATGGTTTGAAAATTATATACTCCTACAGAATAAAATACCTCTACTCTGTCTTTGTTCAATGCAAAATAATAATTCACTGACATGAATGCTAGTTTTTCCTCCACCCCCACCCCCACCAAAACCACAAGCGAACTCCACATAGATAGTTGTCTTATTTACATCTTAATTATCTAACTTGTTTTACGTTTTTAATTGTATGGGATACTTGTGATGACACATTTCTACTCTTGGTCATTATTTTCATATTTCTATAACCACCTTAGAGAATATTTGGCTTTTCTGATTTGTGTCATAAATTAAATTACAGTGTTTCTGATAGAAAATTTTACCCTATAAAACAGGCAAAGTCTTAGTTAATATATTTATTCATGGAAGAAAACAAATGCCCTATGTACTTTCTTTTCAGTTCAGAGATAAGTGACATTGATAGTTTTAAGGTTTATCACTGCAGAAGAATTTAAGAGTACCCAGGACAATAAGATTTTGTTTGTCATCATGTATCTTTCAGATTAAATCATGTTTTCTAGACTTGAAATCCAACACACAAAGTATATCATATCAATCTTAAAACCCAATTGCTAAACAGAAAATAAGACTAATGCTCATATTATTTTTTAATAACATTATATTGCCATATATCCATATAAAAACTTCTTACTGCTAATTCAAAAACATTTTCTAAAGTGACAACACACAAATATATCACAAAAATATCCTCCCATTCTTAAAACTTTTTGAGATCTCTTAGACAATTTGAAGACTAAAAAGGATTAAAGAAAAAAAAACCCATGGCTACTGAGTTTCGGTATTTAGTGTGCCATCCTGGTATGGCACATTATATTTTAAAAAGGAACGTTGGGAAAAAAAAAAAGAACCTTTGGTATTGTTTATAAACTGTTGTTTCTTCAGACAAGGTCACTGTCTTCCCTGGCCTTCCTGTCCCGCTCACCAGACTCCTCCATCCTTTCCCTTCCCTGCTTATTCCATGGGTCCCCACCCATGGTTCTTTCACCATAAGCCCTCCTGGCCTGTTTATCACTCAACTCCTGTAATTCCAGGGTCCTCCATGCATCCTCTACTATCCCGGTCCAACTTCTCTGACCTCTTAAAGATACATGTCCCACTTCACTTTCTACTTTCTCCAAAGATGGGGGAATAAAAGAGTAGAGAATAGACCTGACAGGGAAAAGCTCCCTGAGACAGATCACTAGGTTGGGGAATGAGAGGAATTGAGGCCAGGTAAGAAGGCTGTGTGGGAAAGAAATGAAAACTGCCGGCACGGACAGAGTCAGATGCTGCATAGAGTGGTGGTTCTGAGTGTTCTTAAGGGGAGCCAATCAGGTCAGGAAAGTACTACTCTACAGGGGGCCCAGCATGTCAGAGGAGGCTGTGCCTGAGGCCGCCCCAGAGAAAGAACTACAGTCAAAGAAAGCAACACAGGCAGCAGGGGATAGAGTTTTGCTGATTTTAAAAATCTGAGATCAGGATGATGAAACTATTCAACATATTAAAATGCTTGCTGAATAACACCATTCCCTGCCCAGTTACACCTTGCACTGACATTCTGAACACTTTTCTATTATCTTCCTATTTTGTTCTTCTGTATCTCTATAATCTTCAAAAAAAAAAAAAAGAAACAAATGACCCTGACTAAGCACACCATCTATGGCAAGAACAGACTTTCCAAATAAAAGGAAATGAACATAACAATATTGAAACAGATATAAATAACTCCGCATCAAGATCTTTATCTTTGTGATGAGACTACAGAAGATGATGTAAAAATGTCTCTTTAATAACAAAAAATGATAGCTGCAGTCAGCAAAAAAGAAAAAGTTGCTCAAAAAGGGTCTCTTCCATCATAAATGGGCTTCCTTCGTGGCTCAGCAGTAAAGAATCTGCCTGCAATGCAGGAGCCACAAGACCAAGGATTCGGTCAGGAAGATCCCCTGGAGGAGGGCATGGCTACCCACTCCAGCACTCTTGCCTGGAGAATCCTATGGACAGATAGTCAGTCATGTCTGACTCTTTGCAACCCTATGGACTATAGCCCTCCATCATAAAGAAGAGGTAGGATTATCTGAAGATCAAAATGAAGGATTCAGAGGAAACTTAAAGGTAGCTTGTATATTTCTCTTTATCATTCCTTAGCTATAAAATCAAACAGGGCTTTTCAAAAGAAAAGCTAGAAAAATTTGTACTAAATTAGGACTCAATTATGACACTTATGTGGAGAAGGAAATGACAACCCACTCCAATATTCTTGCCTGGAGAATCCCATGGACAGAGGAGCCTGGTAGGCTACAGTCCATGGGGTCGCTAAGAGTCGGATATGACTGAGCAACTTCACTTTCACTTTTCACTTTCATGCATTGGAGAAGGAAATGGCAACCCACTCCAGTATTCTTGCCTGGAGAATCCCAGGGACGGGGGAGCCTGGTGGGCTGCCATCTGTGAGGTCGCACAGAGTCGGACATGACTGAAGCGACTTAGCAGCAGCAGGATGATACTTCTGACGCATTTTCCTTCACAAGATTATATTAAAAATCAATACACTATTTCCTTCAGGTTTTCATGCTTAATAGATTATTTTCACTTTATACTCTTCTTGGTTTCATTTTGAGTTCTCTATTAATGTGACCTAAGAATTTATATTAGACTGAAATGTGTTTAAACTTTATATTTTTGTATATTTGTTTTTACTTGATATTTTCTAATATATTTAAAAGTTATAGTATTTAAATGTATTATTTAGTTTATTGATTTTTTAAAAAAATAAATTCTGAATATTTTTCAATAAATTAGCAATGTTAAGTACTGACTTTTGGCATTATCTCAAAAAAAATATCAATATATTAGAACTATCATTCATTCTGGTATTGCAATCACCAGTGGGGCTGGGGGGAGACCTTTCACCTATACTCTATTTGGGAATGATGGAATAAGACCAAGTGCAATTGTCTTTAGTAAACAAAAGATAAAAATAAGAATGATTTCCTTTTCATAAGAACATGAACACTTAGGCTATCATGGACATTTAAACCAAAGGCATCACAACACAATCAAGATTCTGTGGTAAAGGTGAGAAGGGGAGCTTTGTGGGTAAGTGAGATTACGTGTGAGTGAGGAGACACAACAACGTCCCTTCTTATCCTCAACTTTTAAGGGGTCCTCCTCCCACAGGTCTCAGCCTATGTTACAAGTGAGCAAAACAAGGACCGTAAGGAAAATCAAAGCAAACATGAGCCTGAAGGAGAAGGGCGGGAGAATCGAGGTGAAGCAGTAGTGGAGGCAGGTTTTCTTCAGCCAATGGGTCTCTCACTGTGACCACGTAAAAGGGACATAGGTAACAGGCGTGTCTACCTACATTAGAAACTACCTAACATGCGGGTTTCTATGTACATATGCTACGCCCTGTCCTCAGCACTAAACAGAACATGCTGTACATGCTAATCCTTCATTAAATATTTATTGACTGGATAATTAAATAAAATTAATTCAAGTTATAACTTGGAGGCACTAGAAATTCAAATAAAATGCATTTTGAAGAACAATGGGATAGTAAAACAATATAATGTGACAGACTAAATACTGGAGATGATGACAAAAAGAAAAACAAAAACGCCTGCAAAGATTCTTGTCTGAGAAAATGAAAAAAAGAAACAGTAAAGGACAGAAAAGGCAGAAAGGACACATGATTTACTAAAGAAAAAGATGAATATGAATTTGAACACTAGGTTTAGGGAACATATTCCATCTGCATTACTCGTAGGGTACATGGAAACGAGTGTCAAAATGCAAACTAGAAGTTCAAATTAAGGAAGATTTAGATTAGCACAAAGGTGTCACCTAAAGCCATAAATGTACTGAAGTCTCTTTGGGAAATAAAATTGAAACAAAAAAGACCAAAGACATACTCTAAAGAGTCACCCTGTTAGAAAGAGCACAGGAGAATCAGATAAAAAGAGATCTGAAAGAAAGTAAATAACTGCCAGTTATCAAAAACTATTAATCAAGCATCCATGTAACTAACACTGTGCTAAGCATGCTAATTAATTTTCAGTTTAAACAGGCTTCTAATACCACTGTCTTTATTAAAAACTTCTGGTCAGAACTCAAATTCTAAGAATTGCCATCAACTTACCTGGGGTCACTGGAGCAATTAAACGTGCCTGTACGTATTCCAAATCTCGACACCTTTTTCACCATTTTCTCCCAGTGGATTTTACCCACCAAAGGACTTCTGTCATTTGCGATGACCTATTCCCAAGAAAGAAAACAGAAACTTTAATTACCCAAAATGGCGTCAAACCAACCATTTACATCTATTTACTTTTTCTGAAAAACAAATTCTATCCCTAAGTCTTGTTAAGTGGATGATCATATTATCACTGCACTTCTTGTAAGAAAAAGCAACGGTTCTACTGGAAAAGATCTAAAACACTGTGGGAATTCTCATACTCTGTGGCAGTTACACATAAGGGGATCAAAATCAAATTAAAAAGCAAGCCATATTCTCCTCCATGAGCCTATACTCTAGAATTAACTTGTGAAGAAAATGGACCTTGGAGTCATTTCTCTGCTCTGAAAAGAAAAATTTAAATAACCCAAATAGAGCTTACTAAAAATGACCACGTGTGGGTTCAACGAGTTCAAATTTCACTTTTTTTCTAAAGTATAATTATGGAGCCAAGAGTCAAACACATGTTTTCTATTAAACTATGTTTGACTGAATGCAGATGACACCACCCTTATGGCAGAAAGTGAAGAACTAAAGAGTCTCTTGATGACAGTGAAAGAGGAGAGTGAAAAAGTTGGCTTAAAGCTCAACATTCAGAAAACTAAGATCATGGCATCCAGGCCCATCACTTCATGGCAAATAGATGGGGAAACAGTGGAAACAGTGGCTGACTTAATTTTTCTGGGCTCCAAAATCACTGCAGATGGTGATTGCAGCCATGAAATTAAAAGACGCTTGCTCCCTAGAAGAAAAGTTATGATCAACCTAGACAGCGTATTAAAAGCAGAGACATTACTTTGTCAACAAAGGTCCATCTAGTTACTAGGCTATGGTTTTCCCAGTGGTCATGTATGGATGTGAGAGTTGTACTATAAAGAAGGCTGAGTGCTGAAGAATTGATGCTTTTGAGCTGTGGTGGTGGTGAAGACTCTTGAGAGTCCCTTGGACTGCAAGGAGATCCAACCAGTCCATCCTAAAGGAGAACAGTCCTGGGTGTTCATTGGAAGGAATGATGTTGAAGCTGAAACTCTAGTACTTTGGCCACCTGATGCGAAGAGCTGACTCATTTGAAAAGACCCTGATGCTGGGAAAGATTGAGGGCAGGCGGAGAAGGGGAAGACTGAGGATGAGATGGTTGGATGGCATTACCGACTCAATGGACATGGGTTTGGGTGGACTCTGGGAGTTGTTGATGGACAGGGAGGCCTGCCTGGCATGCTGCGGTTCACGGGGTCGCAAAGAGTTGGACATGACTGAGTGACTGAACTGAACTGACTGAATCAATACTACTACTTCTATGGCATTTTTCTTAACAATCATAAAAGATTCTAACATATAAAAAAATTACCATTAATAAATTCTACATTCTTGAACTTCTAACTTCAAATCTGCAAATAGCTTTCAAAGACAATTAGGATTGGAAGAAGAAAAAGATTTTTTTAAAAAAGAAAACTATAGGTTAACCTTCAAAATATGTAAGGACTTCTTTCTCAGCCTAATTGTTAATACCTTTTCCCTTTATTCTCTATCTTCCTACTTTAAGGGCATTTCAATAGAGATATCAGAAAGACAAACAAAAATTATATATTAAAAACAAAAATTAAAACCAGAAATAACTGAGAACTTAAAGGAAAGCCAAAAATGTCCTATGTCTTCATGAATCCATATATTTGATGTATTTTAAGCCCAGAGGCCAAGTTACTTTTCATGAATGTTACAGTACTATTTAATTCAACTTTATAGGACAATACTCTGGGGGCCACTAAACTATCTAGAAGGAAGGGCCATTTCCATGTTCACAAAGCCTCCAGCAAGTGAAATCCCAGGGGAGTGAGTGTGTGCAATGAGTGTCTGGGTGAGGCAAGAGATGGTGCAAACACCTCATGTCTGGGCTCTCTGCTGGGAAGTCTAACAAATTTCAAGGGCACCAGGAGGAGAGAACCTGCATGATGGTGAAGAGTGACTTAAAGTTCACTTTAGGACTTCTCTGGTGGCTAAGTGGTTAAGAATCTGCCTGCCAATGCAAGGGACAGGGGTTTGATCCCTGGTCTGGGAAGATTTCACATGCTGAGGAACAACTAAACCCAGTGCACTACAACTGAAGCCCTAGAGCCCATGCTTCACAAGAGAAGCTTGCATACCACAAAACTGGCCTAGCCCCTGCTCCCTGCAACTAGAGAAAGCCCACTCACAGAAACAGAGACCCAGTGCAGCCAAAAATAAATAAACAATAAAAAAGTTCACGTTACGTGCCAACAGATTACTGTCCAATAACCCTTGCCATATATCACTGATACTATCATTCTCATACCTACAGAGACACACATAGGTATGTAACATTTTATAATGTAACTTTGGTGCTTAATAAATACATTCACAAATACACAACTTAAGGAATGGAACTAATGGCTCTGACAGCACTTTTAAATGAAAATAAAAGGCCTCATGGAGGGAGACATGTATTATCAAAATGCTCAGATGGTTGAGGTAGTCAGGAGGGCAATTTGAGGACATGGTCTTAGTAGGTAAAAGTGCTTTCTAGGGAGGTTCACACAGGAACATTACCCAATAAGTTCCTAGCCTCCACAGTTTTCTATTGTCTAAAAGTACTTTATAAATTTTATCTGAAGAATAAGGGAGATCCAAGAAGACAGGTTTTTCTCTTCTCTTCTCTTCACTTCTTTTCCTACCACTGAAGAGTCAATATGGTAGCTCTTTTATCCATTAAGTAATCAAAGAAATCTTGACTTCTTTTTCAGATTACTCAGGTTTAAAAAAAATCTCTATAAAATCATATTGCCATAGTCCCTGTTGTTGTTTTTAGTAACTCCCCTTTCACTCTTATCTCCTGAGCAAAGCTGCAAATAACCCAAACACTTCAGGTCTGTATTTACAATGACACTGTATCAAGGGGTTTATCAATTTAGGTCGCTATAACTGATATAACCATCCCTGGTTATAGCACAGGCAACAGAAGTGTGTGAAGAGAAATGGGAACATCCCTGAAGCAGGTACATGGCAGTGTTAAACCCTGGGGCCTTATTTATGCAAGCTATTCTAACATCTGCTTTTAAGAGTTTAATCATTCCTGACTAACAGAACCACATAAAAATGAAAAATCCCTTAGGCATTGCAAAAAAAAAAAGAAAATTTTATTTGACTCTACAGGTATAGTCAAAGTTATGGTTTTTCCAGTAGTCATGTATGGATGTGACAGTTGGACCATAAAGAAAGCTGAGTGCCAAAGAATTGATGCTTTCGAACTGTGGTACCAGAGAAGACTCTTGAGAGTCCCTTGGACTGCAAGGAGATCAAACCAGTCAATCCTAAAGAGCATCAGTTCTAAATATTCACTGGAGGGACTGATGCTGAAGCTGAAGCTCCAATACTCTGGTCACCCAATGCGAAGAGTCGACTCATTAGAAAAGACCCTGATCTGGGAAAGATTGAGGACAGGAAGAGAAGAGGGCAACAGATGATGAGATAGTTGGATGGTATCACCAACTGAATGGACATGAGTTTGGATAGACTCCAGGAGTTGGTGATGGACAGGCTGGCCTGGCATGCTGCAGTTCATGGGGTCGCAAAGAGTCGGACAGGACTGAGCGACTGAACTCATTATTTTACTTCAGATTACATAGGTTATCTAAAGGCTCCAAGTCTCTGACTTCTGTTAGAATGAAAATCCCTTCCCCAGCAACATGTCACCTGGGATGTTTTCTGACAAACATTAGCATAACTAGTACCTGGTTATGCTATTGCACATCAATGTTCTTGGGTCCAGTTACACATAAAGACTTCCAATTTAGTGTATTTAAAAATATACTTTTTTCCAGGAGAAAAACTACTAAATTTTTCCTAGGACTAATTTTCCTGGATTCCACTTCATTGTCTAAGAGTTCTTTAGGATTTCTCAAGATGGCAGCACCATTACAGACCACCTAACTTATTAGCTGGGAAACATAATCTACGCTAACATTTTTTATTGGCCCACACATTTTAGTAAACCAAACAGTAAGCTGTTTTATGGCACAGACCGTAGGTTACTCATCTTTTTTGCCCTCATCACAAGGTTCAGCTGGCACACATTATATTTCAATATATATTTGTTAGATGGTTGGATGAATGGATGAAGCCAGTGGTTGGCTGGTAAATGTTTAACTATGAGCTCTCTAGAAGAAAATGCAAGTCCTGATTTCTATCATTTATGGATTTCCTCCCACACAGCTGATTTCAAGTTACTAAAGTGATATTTCTAAATGTGGAATTGGGAAGAGATGTTAACAATCGTCCTTCATGATGCTGGGTTCAGCACACACTGGAAGAAACTGAGTTGGACAGTGTGAAACACTAAATTCCCATATTTTCTGATGACAAACTTGTACAGTTCAGTTAAGCTTCCAAAAAGAAACTGGGTCTCAGGTTATTGCTAGGTTCCTTCCACATGTATTACATTTGTATAAGAAAAAACCTACACATTTTTGCCTATTTTTCAGAGGTGGGTTTTATTACTAATCAGAACATTTGTTATATCCCTTTTAATACTGTCAATCCTCATACAACATGGAGGCTAAATTAAACAACTCTATATAAAAGGAGTGTAGAACTATGGTATTTTCTGCATCTCTTAATATTGCATTATAACAAGGAGTTTTCTACTTTAAAAAAAATCATAGACAATCTAAATATATATATATGCAAATTGTACAAGATCATTAGGTGAAGATGATTAACTGATAAAACCAAAACTCAATAGCATTTAATTCTTTGGTAGCCTCACTAGCTTTCTTTATGAGTAAACACAAATAAAAGCTTTTCACTAATACAAAATAAAGGAAGACTTACCAAGTATTTCACTTTTACATTGTGTTACGAGAGCAATAAATAAGTTAATTTCCTTGAACAAAACTACTATCTAGGAGTAAAAAAATAAAGTTTTAAAACAGCTAATAACTCTTTTCAGCCAATCAGGAACTATATTAACATAATAACTTCAATAAATATTGACCTAAAGCTTTACTTTAAAGCATATGCTTTTCATCGCTACCTCAACAACAGTGATGTTAAATTCCTTATGATGTGACAGAGCCAGTAGAGAACAGATAGCACAGTCCGACTTTGAACTTCTTTGAACAAAAGTCAAAATACAGAAATAGAAATGTTAACAACAGGATAAATCCATAAAACCCATAATGTATGCTAACCTCTTCATTTCAGAAGCCTATGTACTATTCCATCTGCCTCTCTGAGCAAGAATATTTTGAAAGAAAAGAAACTTCTATTTGTGATGTTAAAAAGATTGGTTGGCAGCAGCATCAAAGAATCTACACAACTGGAAATAAATAACTAATGAAAGATACAAGGTTAGGTTAGGAACAGAGCAGGAAAACTTAGAAAGTTAGAAAGAGCTGACAGAAAAAAGATGACTTGGTTCTTTCATAGATTACATAGTGTATTATTGGTAAATATGTCCTATATGTACTGCTGCCTTAGAAACTAAAATTAGTTCTTTCCACCTCATATTACAGAGAATATAAGAGAACCATGGAAAAGTTTCACATGAAAAGAAGTATAGGGACTTCCTGATGGTCCAGTGGCTAAACTCTGTGCTCCCAATGCAGGGGGCCAAGGTTTGATCCCACATGCAGCAACTAAGAGTTTGCATGCCACAACTAAAGATCCTGCATGCTGGAAAATAAATAAATATTTTTTAAAAAGAAGTATGCTAATATTTTAATGTAAGGCTAATTCATGAGTGCTAATACATCTTAAAATAATTAACAGAAAGATATGAAGACCATCAACATGTATGATTTGGAAAATAAACTCATCAGTTACTGAGAAGACAGAAATCATAGTGTGTACTTAGTCACTCAACTCTGTTCGACTCTTTGCGACTCCATGGACTATAGCCCACCAGGCTCCTCTGTCCACAAGATTTTCCAGGCAAGAATACTGGAGTGGGCTGCTATTTCCTTCCTCATAATGGATATAGAATGAGCTAATTAAATTACAGAAACTAATTTTTCCTTTTGTAGTATCATTCCACATGCAGTGTCACTGAAAAAAGTAATCAATCAATCTAGATTACGAATCCATTCCAGAAAAAGAATGAATTAAGTAATGGAATAGCTAAGTCATACACCCATTTATGTTGAGCTTCCCTGGTGGCTCAGCAGTAAAGAATCTACTTGTAATGCAGGAGATGCGACTTTGATGCCTAGGTCAGGAAGATCCCCTGGAGAAGGAAATGGCAACCCACTCCAGTATTCTATCCACTATTATATCACAGTGGAGATAGTGAAGGACAGGAATTCATGGGATCACAAAGAGTTGGACATGGCTTAGCAACAGTCTTCTGTTGTCTGAACAACAACCAGTATTCTTGCCTGGGAAATCCCATAGACAAAGGAGCCTGGAGGACTAAATACAGTCCATGGGGGTCACAGAGTTAGACATAAAGTGGCAACTAAACAACAACAATATCCATTTATTAAAGTCACTTTTTCCCCTAAATCAGTATACCGAGAGATCCCTTCAATAACATAATATATGAAGTACAAAGTACTAATTACCAATTATATGCTACCTAATTACATTTTTCTTCAATAAACACAGAAGGAGAGTATAATTCATCTGAATAAGAAAATGATATTAGAAACCTGGGAGGAAAAATAAAAAGAATTTTGATATGCTTAAATATTTCTTACACAAGCTACCTAAAATAAATGCTATATGAAGAACACTAAATTGGTTGGGTTCTATACACCCTCACAGATTAAAACAGCAACAGCAGCAATGACAGAGCAAACTGAAATGAGTCTATTTCTTTCAAAACAAACAAAAGATTGATAATTCAAATAGTTAAAAACTGAAACCCTGAATGCTGCCCTTCACAAAAGATCAAAGAGATATAACCTGAACTGAAAGAATGATAAGCAATTGAGAGAGTATTTCTCTTCTGTTTTGAGTAGGTGTTTTCAATTAAAAACAACAACAACAAAACTTTCTTTTAAGAGCCAAAGTGTCCGTGCCGATTAGCTCAGCTGGTGAGTTCAGTGCTGAGGACACAGTAACTGAGGGTTCAATCTCAGTCTTCTCAGTTGTCCTGCCAGAGACTGTTCTTTCAACCCAAGCAGCCATTTGACAGATGCAAGCCACTGGCCCAGGGGAACACAAGCCAGACAGTGGTGATCAGTGCAAATCTTGAAGGTCACTGGAAAAACTGTGGCCTACTGCACCATTAACTATTAACACTTATGAAGTTTAAAAAAACATTCTCAGGGAAAAATAACTTGGTGATAAGAATTTATAACATTAACATTCACTACCATTCATTACTTGTTCTTCACTTCATTCAAATGTCACATTAGAGAATTTTTTGCCACTCTCTTGTCTCTTTACTCTGCTTGTTTGTCTTAGCACTTACCATTAACTGATGTTATATTAAATATTTATTTAGTTAGTACCTCCCTCTCCCAACTGGAATGTGAGTTGCCTCAGAGAGCAAGGAGCTAGGCTAGTGTATGTTCTTGTGTATCTCTGGCCTTGTGCACAATTAACTGATGAATAAACTAGATGAATTTTGTAATGTATTAAGGGAGTTTAATCCATATTTATCTTTAATACCATATCAAAAAATAATAGATCATTTAGAAGCTAAGACTATATTGTGAATTAGTGAAGCAGAATGTATTTGTTGTCTATAGACAACACTCTATACACCAAAAGAATTTCCAGACTTTTGCCGTAGGTTTTCCAGGTTTGGAAGGTGTTCAGCCTCTTTATCACTCATCTCTATGGGGCTGTTCAAAGACAAACATGGACAAACATAACACATAGGGCAGTGGGACTGGCTGTTCAGTTCAATCTCAGTAATAAAACTGAAATTACCAAAACCAAACCCACAAGTCTTCCTCAATCAGACTATCAGAACTAAATATCTGGGAAAAGAAACAATAACTATAAATTAAGGCTTTAAAGATGCTACAGTTTATTTTTTCAATACCAATAATATAACAAAGAAATAGACTAGAATTTGATGGATAATGTATAGATAGTACCCATACACTCCTCCCAGCTTTTCTGCTTGCTGAATTTTAAAAATGTCAAATTATTAATAGATTATCTGGAGGATAAATGGTCAAATACTATAGGAAGATTGCAAGTAAAGGAAAGGTCAGGTGATATCCAATGCAATCTCCTAAAGAATTGCCAAACGTCAACAGTTTGGGGACTACTATAAGGGACTACTATTCTATCTTCTTCAGGTGCAAATGTATTTATTTGAGGCCATGTGCAACAGAAAATCTGTCCACAATCATATTGCAAATCAGTGACAGGACCAGATTCGCAGCTAAGGTCTCTCAATTCCCAGTTTTTTCTACCTTATTTTGCAGTCATTGTTCTCAAAAAAGAAATATGAAGCAGCAGCTATTTTGTTTCCTATGCCCTGAACCAAACTTTGCCAACCCCAATGTTAAATGGCAAGAACACTGGACAAGAAATCTGGGGACCCGGGATTTGATCCTGGTTCAATAAATATAATTTTAGCTGAATTAATGTTGCTAATTTATTTAAGATGTTACTTTAAGTGAAGTTACTTTTTAAAAATTTAAATAATTTTAGACTTTCTCTCAGCAGCGTTTATGAAATTACATGTTCAATATAATACTGATTTTTCTACTTTACATAAAATACACAAATGATAATGTGTGTCCACTCATTTACTATGAGTGATACGTAAACCACAGTTTCAGAAGCATTAAAGATAATTCTTTTTAAGGCCCTTTATAGCTCTAAAATTCTACTTGCTAACTAAATCTCACAGTTTTGACAGCATAAGAGCCAGGGTCTAAAATTATAATCTCATCAATTTCATGAGCAAAGTAGTAAGCCCCCTACCATTTCCCACAACACTGCTTTTCTATAGGCACACAGTTGGCTATTTCCCTAACAAAAGAACTCCTTTACTTTTATTTTAGGGTTTTTTCTTTACAAACAAAAATGATTTGGATCACTGAATAAAAACTGGGAGAAAAAGCACAAATCACTAAATAAAAGGAATACATGTGTTTCTTAATGAAGCTCTGACAACAAAAATGGATTTGCTTCTCCTGATTCTAAACAGTCCAACTTTCTTTCCCCACCACTTCCCTTCCCCCACTCTTTAATTAATGTTCGTTTTCCCTGTTCTGCAAAACCTCTTAAAGTGGACACTGAAGCCTCCCCATGAGAACTGATTACGTCTAAGAAAGATGACACAAGTACACAGAAGGGTCACCAGCTGGTGACTACTATTTTGGTAATAATTATTTCACTTCTATCACTGTTTCTAATACCTGAACCAGCCAGATGCCATCTTTTGTGTCTTCTACAAGCTCATAGAAGTGCATTTCACCACTGAAATTGGTACTAGAAACAGATTCAGATGCTTCTTCTTCTTTCAGTGCAGAATAAAGCTCACCTTCCATCAGGTCACCTGAAGAAAAGGAAAAAACATTAATAAGATTTCAAAAATCTCATGTTTCAATAATTAATTCTATTTTATATGACGTCATTGTACTTTCACTGCATTCTACAGAAGAGTAGAACACGAATACATCTGTTTAATATTCACACATTCATTAATTATGTAAGAACCTTCTACGTGTCAGGCAAAAATGAACAAAACAGACTTGGGGTTATCACATAATTCATTAGGAAATTACTGAATTTATATCAGCCCCCAAAGCCATCACAGTATTATTTAGTTTGTGTCCAGGTATCAAATTTTTAAATAGAATAATTTATATACTTCTGACTTACAAGAATTAGAAATGGGTTTACAAAATTGACCATCATCACCTGCATAAAATAGCAACAAGGCTTATGTGACTTAAAGGTCAGATACAAAAGATTATCTGTAAGAACAAATTTCATATTCATACACATTTACAGTGTAAATTTATAGTTTGTATCATCAAATAATAAGAAAAACACTACCATCAAATTAACTTTTGTCAACTGTTCACAAGGCAAAAACAAGCGCCATATCATCATAGCAGGAAAACCATTCACAGCAAATACTTAAATTATAAAGTTAAACTGCTTTATAAATTGTGGGATGTGCTATAAAACATGGGATCTGAGCCATACTTTTGTGGGCTGTGTGTATTCTTTAAATATTATGTGCACTCTTTGCATGCTCAAAGTTACAAGCATTTTCAGGCCCAAAGGAAGGCAATGCTAAATAAAATCAAAATTAAAAGAAAAAAAAAAGTGTTCTCAAATCACTTTATCATGAAAAATGATTTGGCTTGGGCAGTTAAGGCACTTTTTATTTCTAAACCTAGAGAGTTTATTTATTAGAGATCTTTTACCTTACTCTATTCCCTGTACACTATATCCCACCCATGGGATAAATAAAAATAATCAAAAACAAGTCAGTAAACAAGAGGCACAATTTTATGCAAATAACACACAACTTTATGTTTTCTTTAAAGAAAAAATGTATCACTTTTACAGAAAATGTTTACTCTTCTGTCCCAGAAATGATCCTATCCGTATCCAACAAACACGTGGGTGCTAAAGTCCTCTGAAGTTAGTATTCTTGTCTACCACACTGCATGGCTGTAAGATACTAAATAAGGAAAAAAACTGTCTTATAAAAGACACACAGCTGACAGATATACCTGAAACAACAAAAAAGTTAACTATCAGTTTCAACTGCTTCCTACAGCAACCCAAAATTGCCTTTCTCAAATTACAGTAACCCCCACCCCCCTTCCAGGAAGTGTATCTAAACAAAGATATATTTTGTCCAGGGGTGAAAAAAATTAAGCATATTTCTCACTCAAATCCTACCCCAAAACTAACAGTTATTGCAATTGCATGCGTTAACATGTTAAAAGTCTCTTGGCTTAGTTCTATTTCTCAACCCATTTAAGTTGATACAGCAGTGCCTGTGGTACAAAAGGGAAAAAACAGTTTTCATCCAAGATACAATTTTAAAAACTCATTACAGAAATAGAAATAAACTATTTCAAAACAAACAAGGTAGGCATTCCACAAAAAATTCACCTTATTTTCACCAAATTTAAGGTATGAAAAGCTAATACTGCGCCATGTACACTTTCTCCAAATTTAAACTCATTATTTCAAATTTAAATCTTAAAAAAAATGTTTTTCCATTTAATTTGGCATCCGACATTCACTAAACTTACTGTGATAACCATTTCATGACATATGTAAATCATCATGCTACACACCTTAAACTTGTACAGTGCTGCACGTCAATTATATCTCAATAAAATTGGAAGAAAAAATAAAATTGAAATCCTAGGCCTAAATGCTTCTTTGATATTAAATATTTCAGGAATGTTTTTCCCTCCGGGTAGCTTGCTATTACTACGGTGACAAATGCTTCGATCCATAGACAACGTTTTGCGGGTTCTTCTTTTCTTATAGCCTTATGAATTTCAACTGACAAATCATGCTTTCCAGTTTGTGACTGGTTGACATTCCCGAATTTTGAGAAAACCACTCCGTAAACAACGCTAAGAAGCTGCACTTGAAACTGTTATTTTAAAATAATCTTAGGAAGACACGCCAACACCCCTACAAATAATTCCAGGCCCCTTCTGAAAACTGGGGTTTACTCCTTTTTTTTTTTTTTTTTGTAGAAAAACTGGACAAAGAAAATCTAGGCGGCTCTGGAAGCAACCTACTTAACCCTTCGAGGTATCGACTCATCCTGGGAGACCACCCCTCTCCCCCACGAGTAGAGAGGACCCTCGGGGAGCAGATACTTGCCTGACTTTTCCACCAGTTCCCGGACATCCTTCTTCTCGGGCAACCCCGAATACCCCAGCCCCCGACACTCCAGGATGGTCTTCAGCTTCTTGAAGCTCAGCGCCACCGGATCCACCAGCTGGGTGGCAAAGATGCCAGTTTCATACCACACAATGGCCTCAAAAAACCTGGCCAGGACGAAAAGGACCAGAAAATAGAGGAGCAAGAAAAAAAGCTTCAGCCACATCTTCCCCTGCGTCCCCTCTCTTTTCAGAGAGCTCAGAATACGGAGAGGAGAAGGGTAGACTCGGGGAGTGCGTGGGCGAGGGCACCAGCTCGCCGTGGGGTCCCGGCTGCCGTCACCGCGGGGCCATCCCCGGGGGAGGCAGGTGGACCGGGATGGGTGGGGGATGGTATGTGTGGGGGTGAGGAACAGATGACCAGGGGCAGAGACGCAGGGACTCGCGCGGGGCCTTCCTGTCAAGAGACGAGAAAAATAAAGGGGGAAAAAAACTAAAAAAACTCCATCAATTAAACCCCGATAGAAGGGCGGCGCGGGAAGAGCCCGCGGGTAAAAACAAGAAGAGGGCTGTTTCCCCGGGCGGGGGGGCACTGATCGAGGTGGCGGGGTCGGCCTTCCAGCACCGTGATCTTAGGGAAGGGGGAGGCAAAAAAAAAAAAAACCATTCAGGTCCACAAAGGAAGCGGGGGTCGGGCTGCAGACCGGGGCCGGACGACGGCGGGCCCAGGCGGCAGTTGGGGCCGGCCGGGCCGAGGCCAGGCTCCAGCGGCCGCGGTCAGGAGGGCGCGGCGCTCGGCCGGGCCAGGCCCGGGGCCCAGCGCGGGGAGGAGCGGCCGCTGCAGCGCCGTGCCCGGCGCCCAGGCCCCAGGCCCCGCCGGCCGCCCAGGCTCCGCGAGAAGCACGGCGGACACGGCGACGGCGGCGGCTCCAGGTTCGCTCAGGCCGGCAGTCTGCGCCTTTCAGGCGGGCGGGCACCGCGACGCAGCCCGGCCCCGGAGGGGGCGTCGCAGTCTCTGCAGAAGGAAATGGGGGCGCGCGAGACGACGGTCCGGGAGGGGGAAAAAAGCAGAAATAGGCCCCAGACGGCTCCCCGGGACGGCTATCGGGCGGCGTCCCGGTCACGAAAGTCCCGCCCGGCTCGGATGGGCGGCGCGGGTCTCGGCCGCCGTCCCCGACGCCCCCGCCACCTCACGAGGCCGCGACCGTCGCCTCCAGAGTAGAGGATCAGCTGCGGCCGCGGCCGGAGCCGAGACATAACAACTGACGTCGGCTGCGGGGCGGGGGAGGGCGGGGCCAATGGGAGGGCGGGGCGAGGGCGGAGCCAAGAGGGGAGCGCCCGCGGGCGGCGTTGAGGGACGGGTGCGGGGAAGGAACTAGGCGACTCAGCCTAGGGGCGAGCAAGCAGAGTCCACCGCAGACGCGGTGCGTCCTCCAGAGCGCTCCCGAAGTTGCCTCTCCAGTGTCTTTTGCTCTCTCCTTTCTTTTGCCTTGCACATGTTTTAGTGATTGATCTTGTCTGAAGGTTGGACTTAGGACTGTGTCGCTTTGTGTATTTTTCGGTAAAAATGGGGCAGTTAATTCAAACTAGTCAATCCTAAAGGAAATCAACCCTAAATATTCATTGAAAGTCCTGATGCTGAAGCTCCAAATACTTTGACTATTTGATGCGAAGAACCTACTCATTACAAAAGACCCTTGTGCTGGGAAATTTGAGGGCAGGAGAAGGGGACGATGCAGAACGAGCTGGTTGGATGTCCACAGTGATTCAATGGACTTGACTTTGAGCAAGCTCCCTGAGATAGTGAAGGACAGGGAAGCCTGGCGTGCTGCAGTCCAGGGGGTCGCAAAGAGTCAGACACGCAAAGAGCGACAGAACAATTATCCTCTTAAAATAGGTAAAAATCAAAAGGTACGCTTTTGCCAAGTCCTGGTTAACTGGGGAAATCTTGGCACAGTTGATTTGAGGTGGTAGATGGTGAAACCTGGAAAACAATGATTTGCCATCTTTAGGTGAGCTTGTGCTTTTATGTGTTGGAAAAAGCTTGGCCAAAAGGAGAACCAGAATTAGGCCCACCAGTCCCTGTCCATTTCAAGGCCCTCCTCACTCCTTGCCTTTTCAGTCTCAAGAGTGATAAAAAGCCAAGTATTGAAGCACTGAGTTCCCAGGACAAGGGGTTGTTGCCTGTGGATGTGTACTAGTGCAGTTTCCTTGCTGTTTTCTTTCCTTACCCTCCCTGAGTAAGGCACCGCTAGCGAGAGGAACTTGTATGAAATGAGTAATGTGGTTGAGCACACAGTAGGAGGTTCTGTATTTAACCCCAATAGAACCTACTCTTCATGTCAATCTCTCTGCCAGTCTTGAGGGAGAAGGGGATTGCATACATAAAATCAGTAAGGCTGGCTTCTACCAGCCCCCTTATGAGGAAAAAAAAAGATCCAGAAATTACAAGAGAAATGTTAGCTACTGAATGTCTTGAGTGATTGAATGTCTTGAACTAGGGGTGAAAGTTGTAGGGAGAATGGGGGTTTGATCCGCAGTCTTGGAGCCAATTAGGAATGGAAGGCAAAGAATAGTCCGTGAGAATGTAGCCTCGGAGTACCCTTTTAAAATAAAGGAAGCAAGGGCATCTCAATGTCCAGCCGCCCGGAAAAGGATTTAGTAGGGACTGACACAGGGCAGGGAGAAAGAATCGGAGGCGTGTAGAAATGTATGATCAACTCTTGACCTCTGCTTCTGTGTCTTAACTAGCCTCAGTGTGGCTTTGTTTCTGGGGCTGGCAGATCAATGCGGGAGACTGTATTAGACGTTCTAAAATGCTTGGTTCTGAAATTTCAGAATCCTTGGGCATGTCACAGTGATGTTGTTACTGGATAATAATGCTGTCCAAACCCTGACATATAAAATGAGGTTCTTCACCTCAAATTGTACTCACTGGTAAGGAAAGACTGACCGAAAACTCAAATACAATTATAAAAGAAGGGCGTGTGTGTGCTAAGTAGCTTCAGTCCTGTCTGACTCTTTGCAACCCTATGGACTGTAACCCGCCAGGTTCCTCTGTCCATGGGCTTCTCCAGGCAAAAATACTGGAGTGGGTTGCCATTTCCTGCTCCAGGGAATCTTCTTGACCAGGGATTGAACCCGTATCTCTTATGTCTCCTGTATTGGCAGGCGGGTTCTTAGAGGGGCAAGTGGGGAAAATCGAGGTGAGGACTGGAAAGGAGTTGTTAAAGAACACTTTTGACATTTTGTGTTAACTGCATCCCTTCCCAACAGCTGTGGCCTTGTTCCCTCAAGGTTTAGTTCAGTTCAGTTCAGTAGCTCAGTCGTGTCCGACTCTTTGCAACCCCATGGACTGCAGCACGCCAGTCTTCCCTGTCCCTCACCAACTCCCAGAGCTTACTCATATTCACGTCCATCCAGTCAGTGATGCCATCCAACCATCTGATCCTCTGTCATCCCTTTCTCCTCCTGCCTTCAATCTTTGCCAGCATCAGGGTCTTTTCCAAAGAGTCAGTTCTTCAAATCAGGTAGCCAAAGTATTGGAGTTTCAGCTTCAGCATCAGTCCTTCCAATGAGCATTCAGGACTGATTTCTTTAGGATGAACTGGTTGAATTTCCTTGCAGTTCAAGGGACTCTCAAGAGTCTTCTCCAACACCATAGTTCAAAAGCATCAATTCTTCGGTGCTCAACTTTCTTTATAGTCCAATTCTCACATCCATACATGACTACTGGAAAAACCATAGCTTTGACTAGATGGACCTTTGTTGGCAAAGTAGTGTCTCTGCTTTTTAATATGCTGTCTATGTTGGTTATAACTTTCCTTCCAAGGAGCAAGTGTCTTTTAATTTCATGGCTGCAGTCACCACCTGCTGTGATTTTGGAGCCCCCCAAAATAAAGTCTGTCACTGTTTCCACTGTTTCCCCATCTATTTGCCATGGAGTGATGGGACCGGATGCCATGATCTTAGTTTTCTGAATGTTGAGTTTTAAGCCAACTTTTTCACTCTTCTCTTTCACTTTCAACAAGAGGCTCTTTAGTTCTTTGCTTTCAAAAAATGTATTTCTTTATGTGGTCACACAGGGTCTTAGTTGCAGCATGTGGGGTCTTCACAGCGGCAAGTGGAATCTTCAGTTGCAACATGCAAACACTTAGTTGTGGCATGTGGGATCCCAGGAGGACGATTTCAGTGTCCACTCTGCCCAACTGGGCAGATTTAGTAGAATTTCTGTTCAAAGACGAAAATGACAAGAGGATGTTTGGATTATTTATTGTTTTTCCTAATCTGGTTTTTCTAACAGCTAGCCTGCTAGTCTGGGTTCTTGATTTTACATCTCAGATTCTGTTCATTCATGGGATAGCTGAAGTGCCTTGTCATTTGGTATTGTGGCAAAAGCATGGGAACCAGAATTAGAGGGCTTGGTCCAGGATAGACTAATATCTACTACTGTGTCACCTTGTTAAGAAGTCACAAGATGGCTTTAAACCTCCTTTTTGTCACCTATAAAATAGGATAGGCTGCTTACCCCATGAAGCCATTTGCTGTAAGGATTAAATAAGGTAGTGAATGTAAAATTGCTTTGAAACAGACATACTGCTTGTATTTAGTTTAAAATAAAGAATTAATTTTAGAGAAAGGGAAAGTCAGTGTCTCTGGTTGAGCTGGATGAAATGAGATTATTTAATTTAGCGTCCAAAGAGCCTCTTTGAATTTTATTTTTATCAAAGTGTTAGTTGCTCTTTGTGTCCAACTCTGCAAACTCAGGGACTGTAGCCCACCAGGTTCCTCTGTCCATAGAATTCTCCAGGTTAGAATACTGGAGTGGGTTGCCATTTCCTTCTCCAGGGGATCTTGCCCACCCAGGGACTGAACCTGGGTCTCCTGAATTGCAGGCAGATTCTTTACCATCTGAGCTACCAAAGCTCTTAAAAAAAAAAAAAAAAAATCAAAGTATTATCCATGTCAAAGAACACTTCAAGACTTCAAAATTGGGACAATTTTGAGAGTGAAAGGGGCAATGGTAACAAAATTATGCCAAACTATCAAGGACAAACTGGGACTACCCCAGGCAAATCCAGATGCTCTGCTTATCCCTTCTCACTCTGATCCCCATTCCTCAGAAGTAACGGCCTTCAATTCTATTAAGCAGTTTTCTCATGTTTATCTTTCTATTTCCAAATAATAGGCTTCTGTTGCTCTTCTTGATTTTTCCATTTTTATACATTATCTATTGATTTCTTACCATGGAAGATGAAGAATGATCTCTTTTATACCCTCCATTCACACACCATTTCCTGCCCCTCATTCCCAATGTGATTATATTATATATTCATTTTTATATTAATGCATCCATATAAATCTTGTTCATGACTGAACCACATCATTTATATTTCCCTTCTGGTGCAATTGTTCATTTTCCCTGGAGTTAATAATTAACTCAAATTTTGGTTTGTTCTATTTTCTAGGGCCCTGTCCACTTATTCATTCCCAAACTCTCTGTCTGAACTATCAAACCACTCAAATGGCTAATTTATCAATTCCATGTGTTATTTGAAATAAACCTTCTGTCCTTGGTCTTCCTGCTCTTGGTCGACTGGTTACCCTCCAGACCAATTACATAGCTGTCATCCCAGGACTACCTGTCACTTCTCTTCTATGTTGGACTCTGTTTTTTTTTTTTATCTCATGATTACACTTTGTTTTTTCACTTCCTTGTTTGCTTGGAACACAACAGCTACAGTGATTTAGTAAGAAAGTGAACTTTGGAGACTTTACACACCTAAAAATTCCTTTATTCTATTCTTATTCTTTTTTTCCAAAACAAAGACTTGGAAGACAAAAATCTTAATACCCTTCACCAATTCATCGATTGCTAACATTTTTGCTGTAGTTGCTTTATCATGTCTTTTCTCTATCTTGAGTAAAAACATATTGTTTTCTTAGGGCTTTCCAGGTGACTCAGTGGTAAAGAATCCACCTGCCAGTGCTGGAGATGCAGGAGAAGTGGGTTCAATCCCTGGGTTGGGCAGATTCCCTACAGGAGGAAATGGCAACCCACTCCAGTATTCTTGCCTGGGAAATACCGTGGACAGAGGAGCCTGGCAGGCTATAGTCTAGAGGGTCGCAAAGAGTCAGACACAACTGAGCATACACACACACTATTTTTTTTCTTAAACCATTTAATAGCTTCAGTTACTCTTCCTATTTGAATGTATAGCCAAGTATAGACTTCTAAATTGGAAACTATTTCCCCTCAGAATTTTGAAGGTGTTGATCCATTATCTTTTGGCTTCTGTTGTGATTTGACTGTTTTCCCTGTAATTTCTTTGACTACCTAATTACTGTTTTTCTCCGTAAGAAAATCAGACTTTCCTGGGTGCCTTCTCCAGAAACATGTCCTGCTGTGATTGTGAGAACTGCCCATCCAGTCCTTTGGCTGTAGAAATGGCCTTGTTGACCACAGCATTGGTATCGTGCTGTGCTTTCCAGTGCACTAGGCCATTATCTGGGTTCATCTGGTGGCTCAGTAGTAAAGAATCCACCTGCCAATGAAGGAGACACGGGTTCGATCCTAAGTCGGGAAGATTCTCTGGAGAAGGAAATGGCAACCCACTTCAGTAGTCTTGCCTGGGAAATCCCATGGACAGAGAGGAGCCTGGCAGGCTACAAAGTGGAGCCTGGGGTCGCAGAGTCAGACACAACTTAGTGACAGAACACACACACACAGTCCATTATCTGCAGGAATAGGCAGTGAGGCATTGGAAGACCTATTTGGAACATAAGCTGGAATCTTCAAAAGGAGGAATCTCTTTTTTGGGAGAGACATAGCTGCAAAATGTGGCTTTCAACAGAGCTGAGAGGTAGGCACCCTGTGAGGCAGCTCTCTTTGCACGTTGCTGTCCATTTAATACACAGCCCTTCCCCCTGGCCAGCCAGCTGGCCAGGAGTCACCGGTCCTCTCATCTTCCAACACCAGGAAAAGCAAGTAGGAGGACCCTGTACAAACACTTTGAAGACAAAGGTAAATAAGGGAAGTAAGCAAACAATAAGTGACCTTTCTTCCTGGAGTAAACTATTCCCTCCCCTGATCACCTGAAGTTACAATGACACACAGACTCACCGTGAGACAGCTGGCGTTGCTACAGAGTTTTCCCACCCAGGACAAAATGAAAATGCAAGCCCCTTGTTCAAAAAAGCAGGAAAAAAGTGCCATTGGAGTGCTATTATATAAAGCTTTTCCTTGCTTTCCGTTCTCTGGACCTGTTAAGGTGTTTTTAAATTTGTGATTGAATGTATATAACTCTCTCTTGGGCAGAGGACATGACTGTATGCTAACTTGCTTCAGTTGTGTCTGAATCTTTGCTGGACCCCATAGACTGTAGCCCGCCAGGCTTCTCTGTCCATGGGGTTTCCCAGGCAAGAATACTGGAGTGGATTGCTATGCCCTCCTCTAGGAAATCTTCCCAACTCAGGGATTGAACCCCGCATCTCCTGCATTGCAGGCATATTCATTACCACTGAACCACCTCGGAAGCAGAATATGGAAATGCCCCAGTGGGGAAGGGCAGTCGTAGAGAGCATGAGGCTGGGGAGGAGGGCCTGGATACTAGGTGATGGCCGGCGGCTGCCAGGAAATGGGGAGCTGACAGCAGACAAACCTCGTGTGAGCAAAAGGCTCCAAGGCCTTGGCACATGCTCCAGTGTTCATCAGATCTCACTTATAAAACACAAATCCAAAGAAAAACTTATTTAGAATTTCAAGACAGCAACAATTAAACTCCAAGCATCCACAAAGTCCCTCTGAACCTGTGGTCTCGAGCCTTTGCTTTGTCACATACCCATGAAGCCAGTGTGTGGGATGGACTTATTGAAATCAGTGAAGGTCCAGAAAATCCTTTATTTTTTATCACATTTGTGGTATGTCATAAGCTGCTGTAGATGGTTTTATTTTTTTACATAACCCTTTCTAATGCTGTCTGCAAGGCTTAGCTCCTACCCTTTTCAGCCATTCTCTGCCGTATTACAGCCCCTCTCAAAGCCTTATCTGTAAAACAGAAATAAAACAATGATCTTGTAAGATTGTTGTGAGGACTTAATGAAGCTGATGAGGCACTAAGCTTAGTTATTGGCTCATGTTTTTTACAAATGGGCATTAACATACATATGTGTATTTACCCACCATACATGATACACATACAGCATTGCATGACACACAGGGATGGTACCAGAGTACATGAAAAGTGTGAAAAAGTTGTTAGTCACTCAGCTTTGTCTGACTCTTTGTGACCCCAAGGACTGTAGCTCACCAGGCTCCACTGTCCATGGAATTCTCCAGGTAAGAATACTGGAGAAGGTATCCATTCCCTTCTCCAGGGGATCTTCCTGATCCAAGGATCAAACCCGGTCTCCTGCATTGCAAACAGATTCTTGACCATCTGAGCTACCACGGATACATAGAAGGTACTTAATAAATCTGGTTTTTTGGGCAAAGAACATAGATACTAGGAAATTTTTTAAATGTCAGTGTGTGGGACATTCCTGGTGGTCCAGTGGCTAAGACTTCTAGCTCCCAATGCAGGAGACCTGGGTTTGATCCCTGGTCAGGGAACGAGATCTCCCTTGCCACAAGGTTGATCAAAGATCCCATGTGCAGCAGCAAAGACTCAACACAGCCAAGTAAATAAAAAAATAAATATCAAAATAAATGAAAAAAAACATAAAATGTCAGTGTGGCGAATGAATGCTTTGGGTGCAATGCAAGGCAAATATGATTTGATTATTTAAAGAAGAAAGTATAAAAGTGCTTTTAAAAAATTCAAACCTGCTTTGATAGGATAATTTAAAAACTAATCATAGCTGAATTAAGGACATAAAGAAAATGAATGAAGTCCTGAAAACCTTGATAAATTTGATTTCAGAATGAATATAGGAAAAATTAAAAAAGTTGGTGCTGGTGAGTATGAAGAGAAAGATAAAAAAGAACCTTAGAATAGCAGTATTGTTTTCAGTTAAAAGTGAGTATATTGTTATAAAAGTATGCATTTTTATTATAGAAAACATAGGAAATAAGTATTATCAAAAAGAAAATCTGAAATATGCACAATCCCATTATTCTCACACAATGAACAAATCTGTATCAACTGATAATCCCACTATAAGCACATGTTTGATTTCCTTGATTAGCATTTTCATTTTTAAAAATACTTGCCAATTTTACATCTGAAATGACATCTCATTGCTGATTTGGTTTAAATTATGTATTTGAATAATAAATTACTTCTTTCCTTACCTTGTACGTTTATCGTTCATGTATATTTTTACTTTTTGAACTGCCTGTGTCCTTAGACCATTTTTAATTAAGATGTTTTTGTTTTAAACAATTAGAAATATTTAAAATTCATTTTAAAAATACAGAAAATGATACAGCAGACACAGCACATCTCTGTGTTTTTCAGAAAGATGTCCTGCTGGGCTTGAGGTCGGGGCTGTATTAATATGATCTGCCATATTGCTAAAAAAAAAAAAAGAGATAAAATGTTTACCTTTTATACATACTGATATGCAAATGTTTTTTGGCTTTGCTGCATGGCATGTGGGATCTTAGTTCCCCAACCAGGGATGGAACTTGTGCCCCCTGCACTGGAAATTCAGAGTCTCAACCACTGGTGCCTGTGTGCTAAGCTGCTTCAGTTGTGTCCCACTCTGTGACCCCATGGACTATAGCCCACCAGGCTCCTCCATCCTTGGGATTCTCCAGACAAGAATGCTGGAGTGGTTTGCCATGCCCCACTCCAGGGGATCTTTCCAACTCAGGGATCGAACTGGTGTCTCTTATGTCTCCAGCATTGGCAGGAAGACTTTTTATCATTAGCACCATCTGGGAAACCCTCAATCAGGTGAATCACTGGACCACCAGGAAGTCTCGAAAATGTGTTTTGTAACATTAAGGAGCTAACCTTTTCCTGTGATACAGAGTTTTTGCTTTAATATTTTGACCAATTCATCAAAGTAACTGAAAAGAACAGAACAAAAGGAAATTAAATTAAACAAATTTTTTTAGTTGGATATGAGAAACAGTTTCTTGAGGATAAAGAAAATAAATGCAGGAGAAGGAAATTATCATTATGGAATCTCTGACCCTCCATCTCTCCTCTATGATTTACATTAAATTTAACTGGCTAGGAAACAGAAGCTAGACCAAATGGTTGTTCATATTTTCCTAGATTCTATGAAGAACTAATTTCAAAATTAGTAGGAAAAGTTCTGGGTCACACGGCTAATTTGACTTAATATATGTGTTCTTCACCACTGTAAGCAGAAGAGCTGTATCTTTGCAAGATTTCTGAATAAGAGCTGCTCACTCTACTGATCCCTGAGTCCGAAATTCAGTACTTGGATGCAATCTCAAAAACGACAGAATGATCTCTTTTCGTTTCCAAGGCAAACCATTCAATATCATGGTAATCCAAGTTTGTGGCCGACCAGTAATGTTGAAGAAGCTGAAATTGAACAGTTCTATGAAGACCTATAAGACCTTTCAGAACTAATACCCAAAAAAGATGTCCTTTTCATTATAGAGGACTAGAATGCAAAAGTAGGAAGTCAGGAAACACCGAGAGTAACAGGCAAAATTGGCCTTGGAGTACAGAATGAAGCAGGGCAAAGGCTAATAGAGTTTTGCCAAGAGAAGGCACTGGTCATAGCAAACACCTTCTTCCAACAACACAAGGGAAGACTCTACACATGGACATCATCAGACAGTCAATGCTGAAATCAGATTGATTATATTTTTTGCAGTCAAAGATGGAGAAGCTCTATACAGTAAGCAAAAACAAGACTGGGAGCTGACTGTGGCTTAGACCATGAACTCCTTATTGCCAAATTCAGACTTAAATTGAAGAAAGTAGGGAAAACCACCAGACCATTCTGGTATGACCTAAATCAAATCCCTTACAATTATACAGTGGAAGTGAGAAATAGATTTAAGGGACTAGATCTGATAGACAGCGTGCCTGATGAACTATGGACAGAGGTTTGTAACACTGTACAGGAGACAAAGATCAAGACCATCCCCAAGAAAAAGAAATGCAAAAAAGCAAAATGGCTGTCCAAGAAAGCCTTACAAATAGCTGTGAAAAGAAGAGAAGCCAAAAGAAAAGGAGAAAAGGAAAGATATACCCATTTGAATGCAGAGTTCCAAAGAATAGCAAGGAGAGATAAGAAAGCCTTCCTCAGTGATCAGTGCAAACAAATAGAGGAAAACAATAGAATGGGAAAGACTAGCAATCTCTTCAAGAAAATTAGAAAGCCCAAGGGAATATTTCATGCAAAGATGAGCACAATAAAGGACAGAAATGGTATGGACTTAACAGAAGCAGAAGATATTAAGAAGAGGTGGCAAGAATATGCAGAAGAACTGTACAGAAAAGATCTTCATGACCCAGATAATCACGATGGTGTAATCACTCACCTAGAGCCAGACATCCTGGAATGTGAAGTCAAGTGGGCCTTAGGAGGCATCACTATGAACAAAGCTAGTGGAGGTGATGGAATTCCAGTTGAGCTCTTTCAAATCCTATAAGATGATGCTATGAAAGTGCTGCACTCAATATGCCAGCAAATTTGGAAAACTCAACAGTGGCCATGGAATGGAAAAAGTCAGTTTTCTTTCCAATCCCTAAGAAAGGCAATGCCAAAGAATGCTCAAACTACTGCACAGTTGCACTCATCTCACACACTAGTAAAGTAATGCTCAAAATTCTCCAAGCCAGGCTTCAACAATACGTGAACTGTGAACTTCCAGATGTTCAAGCTGGTTTTCGAAAAGGCAGAGGAACCAGAGATCAACTGGCCAACATCTGCTGGATCATCAAAAAAGCAAGAGAGTTCCAGAAAAACATCTATTTCTGCTTTATTGACTATGCCAAAGCCTTTGACTGTGTGGATCACCATAAACTGTGGAAAATTCTGAAAGAGGTGGGAATTCCAGACCACCTGACCTGCCTCTTGAGAAATCTGTATGCAGGTCAGGAAGCAACAGTTAGAACTGGACATGGAACAATATGCATGCATGCATGCTAAGTCGCTTCAGTCATGTCCGACTCTGTGTGACCCCCATGGACAGCAGCCCACCAGGCTCCTCTGTCCATGGAATTCTCTAGGCAAGAGTATTGAAGTGGGTTGCCATTTCCTTCTCCACATGGAACAACAGACTGGTTCCAATTAGGAAAAGGAGTATGTCAAGGCTGTATATTGTCACCCTGCTTATTTAACTTATATGCAGAGTACATCATGAGAAACGCTGGGCTGAATGAAGCATAAGTTGGAATCAAGATTGCCAGGAGAAATATCAATAACCACATATATGCAGATGACACCACCCTTATGGCACGAATTGAAGAAGAACTAAAGAGCCTCTTGATGAAAGTGAAAGAGGAGAGTGAAAAAGTTGGCTTAAAGCTCAACATTCAGAAAACTAAGATCATAGCATTCAGTCCCATCACTTCATGGGAAATAGATGGGGAAACAGTGGAAACAGTGACAGACTTTATTTTTTGGGGCTCCAAAATCACTGCAGATGGTGACTGCAGCCATGAAATTAAAAGACGCTTACTCCTTGGAAGGAAAGTTATGACCAACCTAGACAGCATATTAAAAAGCAGAGATATAACTTTGTCAACAAAGGTCCGTCTAGTCAAGGCTATGGTTTTTCCAGTGGTCATGTATGGATGTGAGAGCTGGACTGTAAAGAAAGCTGAGCGCCGAAGAATTGATGCTTTTGAACTGTGGTGTTGGAGAAGACTCTTGAGAGTCCCTTGGCCCGCAAGGAGATCCAACCAGTCCATCCTAAAGGAGATCAGTCTTGGGTGTTTATTGGAAGGACTGATGTTGAGGCTGGAACTCCAATACTTTGGCCACCTGATGCGAAGAGCTGACTCATTTGAAAAGACCCTGATGCTGGGAAAGATTGAGGGCAGGAGGAGCAGGGGACAACAGAGGATAAGATGGTTGGATGGCATCACCGATTCAATGGACATAGGTTTGGGTGGACTCCAGGAGTTGATGATGGACAGGGTGGCCTGGTGTGCTGTGGTTCATGGGGTCTCAAAGAGTCGGACACGACTGAGTGACTGAAGTGAACTGAACTGAGTTATGAATCTAAGTTCTTTTTTTTTCATATGTATATACGATTGTTCCAGCACAGTTTATTGAAAAGACTATCCTTTCTTTACCAAGTTGTGCCTTTGTCAAAAACCAGTTGTCCAGATATATGTATGAGCTTGTTTCTGAACTTCCTATTTTATTCCACTGATCTATTTTTCTATCTTTATGTTAATATCATGTCTTCATTAGTGTGGCTTTATAATAATCCTTGAAATCAGGCAGTGTTATACCTTGAAATTTGTATGCTTTTTTTCAGAATGGTTGGGCTATTCTAGATTCTTTGCATTTCCTTAAAAATATTAGAATCAACTTGTCTATCTCTACAAAAAATCCCTGTTGGGAGTTTGATTTTAATTGCATTGAGTCTATAGATTAATTTGAGGACACTTGGACATCTTTATGACATTGAGTCTTCAGGCCCATGAAGGTCTTGTCTTTCCATTTACTTAGGTCTCCTTTAATTTCTTTCAGCAGTACTTTGTAGTTTTAGTGTACATGTCTTTCACTTCTTTTGTTAAGTTTATCACTATTTTTTCTGTTATTGTTCATGGTAATGTTTTATATTCAAATTGCTGATAATTTGTTGCTACTACAGGAAAATATAATTGATTTTTGGGCATTGATCTTGTAGCCTATAACCTTACTGGTCTCAATTAGAAAATATGATGGAATCTTTTCTTAAAGCTATTAGAACTAATAATTGAGACCAGTAAGGTTATAGGTTACAAGATCAATGCCCAAAAATCAATTATATTTTCCTGTAGTAGCAACAAATAATCAGATTTTTAATTAAAGTGCACTTGTATACATACTGTTACGAATATTTTGTTATTTAAATTCCAGAAGAGATAAAATAAGTTTATTGTTTTTCATGTTCTATTTCTAGCTGTTTTGCAAAACTAAAATGTATGTTATTTTGATTTTTGACAAAAACTTGTTCTTTACCCATTAAAAGTGGAATATTGAGCTTGTAAAAAACAAAGTTTGAATTTTCCTTTTCAATCTGGATGTCTTTTATCTATTTATTTATGTTTTCTTGCCTGAATGCACTGGCTAGAACCACTGCAAGTTTTGAATTAAAGTGATTAAGAGCAGACATTCTTACCTGTTTCCTGAGCTTATGAGGAAAGTATTTAGGTTTTCACCATTAAGTATAATGGTAGCTGTAATATTCTTTAGATGACCTTTATGAGGTTGAGGAAGCTCCTTTCTAATTTTAGCTTACTAGGAGTATTTCTTAGAAATAGATGTTGAGGGACTTTCCTGGTGGTCTAGTAATTAAGAGTCTACTTTGCAATGCAGGTGAGGAGTGTTCAACACCTGGTCAGGGAACTGAGATCCCACCTGCTGTGGAGCAAATAAACTGGCAAGCTGCAACAACTGAGCCTGCGTGCTATGACTAGGAGTGCATGCACCTCAAAGAAAGATCCCATGTGCCACGACTAAGACCTGAATCAGCCAAATAAAGAAATAAAAGTAACAAATAGTTTGAAAAAAGAAATGGATGCTGAGTTTTGTCTTCATAAGCATATGATTTTTATTTTTCATTTGTATGTTGAAGTATATTGATTGACTTTTAAATGTTAAACAGACCTTCTAAGTCACGGTTCCAAGATAAGCTTCATTTGATCATATGATATTTTATACTTTTAGTATATTATTGAATTCAATTTGCTAACACTTTGTATAAAGTTTTTGTTCTATAGTATTCTTTTCTTGTAATGCCTTTTTGTCTTGCTTCATTTAAAAGGTAATCCTGGCTTCCTAGAATGAGCTGATAGCTATTCTCTTCTTTGATATTTTTGGAAGAGTTTGTGTAGAATTGGTAATATTTCTTCTTTAAATGTGTGCTGGAATTCACCCATGAAGTCATCTCAGCCCAGAGTTTCTTTGGAGGCAAGTTTTGAATTACACTGCTTTCCTAAATAGATATAGGGCTATTAAGATTATTTATTGCTTCTTGAGTGAGCTTTGGCAATTTTTGTTTTTAAAGGAAATTGTCTATTTCATCTAGTTGTCATATTTGTTAGCATAAATTTGTTCTTAATAATTCCTAACTGTCCCTTTAATATGTGTAGAATCTGAAGAGCTAGCACCTCTCTCATTCTTAATATTTGTCATTTATGTATTCTATTTTTCCCAATAATTCTGGTAAGAATTTTATCAACTTATCGATAGTCTCAAAGAGGCAGCTTTTGATTTCATTGATTTCTCTATTGTTTTTCTGTTTTCTATTTTATCAACTTATACTTTGATCTTATTTATTTTCTTCTGCTTCTTCTGGGCTTAATTTTATTTTATTTTTCTAGTGACTTAAGAGTATTGATTTGAAGTCTTTCTTTTATTCTAATCTAGCTGTCTGGTTCTATAAATTTCCCCCTCAAAATTGCCTTTGGAGTATCCTACAAATTCTAATTTTTTTTATTTTTATTAGTTCAAAATAAATTTTAACTACTCTTTTAATTTCTTCTTTCACTCATGTCTTCTTTAGAAGTGTGTTTTTTAGTTTCCAAATATTTGGAGATTTTGTAAAGAGTATTCTGTTATTAATATCTAACTTAATTCTATTGTGGTCAAAGAACATACTAAGTATAGCTTGTGAATTGTGGTAGGACAATTACAGCTTAGTATCAACCAAAGGGAAATTATTATCTCTCAGGAAACCTTCAGAGTCAACCAAAGGTGCTGTAATCATCTAGTTCCCAGTTTATTTCAAGTTTACAAATATTTGTTGAATACTGATTATATATGCTTAATCTGCAAAATTGTTGACATTGTTGTTCAGTCATTCAGTCATGTCTGACTCTGTGACCCCATGGAGTGCAGTATGCCGGGCTTCCCTGTCCTTCACTATCTCCCAGAGTTTGCTCAAACTCATGTCCATAGAGTCGATGATGCCATCCAACCATCTCATCCTCTCGCCCCCTTCTCCTCCTGCCTTTAATCTTTCCCAGCATCAGGATCTCTTCCAATGGGTCAGCAGTTCATATCCAGTGGCCAAATGAAAGTGGAGTGCCTAATCTCAAGGAACTTGCAATCTAGATATGAATTACTGATACCAGGAAATACATGGTGAAATCAAAAAGTGGATAAACAAGAAACAAGAGGGGTTCAAGGAAGGGAAGAATTGACAAAGCCTTCACATTAGAGGTGGGACTTAAGAAGAGTCTGGAAAAAAATGTTCAAGTTTGACAGGTGGAGATGGTGGGACTGTCCTTCAGGTAGAAGAAATAGGATAAACTCAGCAACAGGAAAACACAGTACATGCTTGGGAAACTTCCATTTGACTGAAGTTTAGGGGAGTGGTGGGAGATAAGGGGAATATTCTACAGGATTCTGAGGTCTTTATGCTTATCGAATAGGCATTTGGGTGCCATCAAGATTTTATGAGCTGCAAAGTTACTTTTCTTCACCCACGACATTTGCTCCGTAAAGTCTTAGTGGGACTCCATTCACCATAGAGCTCTGGAAAATGTCAAGGGGTTGGATTACATCACTGACCTTTCAGTGGATCCCTGTTGCACTTAGAGTAAAATAAAAACTTCCTGGATTTTCCTGGTGGCTCAGTGGTAAAGAATCTGCCTGCCAATGTAGGAGACACTGGTTTGGTCCCTCATCTGGAAAGATCCCACATGACGTGGAGCAACTAAGCCTGTGTGCCAAAACTATTGAGCCTGTGCTTTGGAGCCCAGGAGCCACAACTGAGCCTATGTGCCACAGCTTCTGAAGTTAGGGTGCCCTAGAGCCCACGCACTGCAACAAGAGAAGCCACTGCAGTGAGAAGCCTGCACACTGTGATGAAGAGTAGCCCCCACTCACCGCAACTAGAGAGAAGCCTCTGCAGCAACAAAGACCCCCCAGCACAGCCAAAAATAAATAAAGAAAGAAAATTATTTTTTAAAAAATAAAAGTTTTTCAGACCTTGCAGGGTCTGCCTTCAGACTCCCTCATCTCCTACCATGGTTTTTCAACTTTATTCAGTACATTCTACCTCCATCAACTTCCTTTCACTTCTTGAACCATAACTAGGGTTTCTCCCAATCAGGACCTTTGTATTTTCTTTCTTCTGTCCTGAACACTTTCCCAGCTCTTTGCATAGTATGGCAGGCAGCCTCTAAGGTGATTCCAATTGTCCCTGTCTCCTGATGTTCACAACTTTGTATTATCCCCTCCCCTAGAATATGGTTCAGATTTAGTGACTTGCTTTTAGCAAGCAGAATGGAATACAGGTGATGGGTTATAAAAGGGAGGTGGTTCTCATGTGGGGTACACTCTCTCTGGTTCTCTGGCTCATTCTGAGGAAGTCAGCTGCCTACTGTGTAGTAAGTGCCAAGTCACTTCAGTTGTGTCTGACTCTTTGTGACCCCATAGACTGTAGCCCACCAGGCTTCTCTGTCCATGGGATTCTCCAAGGTCAAGAATACTGGAGTGGGTTGCCATGCCCTCCTCCAGGGGATCTTGCCAACTTAGGGATTGAACCTTCATCTTTTATGTCTCCTGAATTAGCAGGCGGGTTCTTTACCATAAGCGCCACCTAGGAAACCCCATGGAAAGACCCTCATGGTGAGGAACTGATGTCTCAGGCCGACAGGCAGCAAAGAGATCTTCCAACAGCCATGTGGGTGACGTTGTAAGCTGATCCTCCCCCAGTAAACCTTGAATTGACTGCAGGCCCAGATAACACCTGGATTTTAACCTTTGGGAGACCCTGAGTCAGATACCCAGCCAAGCCATGCCTGGATCACTGACCCACAGAAAACCATGAGGTAAGAAATGTTTATTATTTTAAGTTGCTGAGTTTTGAGGTAATTTGTATGCAGCCACAGATAACTAATACATATAGCTGGCTCCGTCTCATTCATCACAGCTTAGCTCACGTATCACCTCCTCAGAGAAGCCTTTTATAACTAGCCTGGCTAAAATAACTTTCTTCCTGCTCTTCTCTTCCCAAAGTCACTTTCTAATATAGTGACCTATTTTCTTTCTCCCATAGAGTTTATTTATAATTTTTACTTATTATTATTATTATTATTGACTGTGTCACATGGCTTGAGGGATCTTAGTCATAAAGTTTGTCATCATCTTTAATTAACTCATTTACTTGTGTGTTTTCTGATATCTCACCGCTAGAATGCAAACCCCTTAAGGGCAGGACTATTGCCTGACTTGTTCACTGCTCCATCTCCAACACCTGGAATGATGCCTGAATCAGACCCTTGTTGAATAAATGTAAGAGAGTAAAGATTCTGCATTATTTGTTCCAGAAACTTCCTGGAGTTTAGCAGAGCCAAGTCCTATGAACCAAGCATAATCGAGCACAATCTGTGCATTTGTAAGAATTTTGACAGCCAACAAAGCCTTGGGATGTTTTCAGTTTTTAGAACAAGATCTGCTTTTATTTTATGATCAGAAAAATAACTTACCAGAGCCACAAAACTAGTAAGCCATGGAGCTGTGATTCAAACCAAGATCTAGCCAAGTTCAAAGCCAATGCTCCTGCCAAAAATTAAAACGATTTAAAACAAACCACAGCCTTGTCTAGCTCAATGAAACTATGAGCCACGCTGTGTAAAGCCACCTAAGACAGACGGGTCACGGCAGAGAGTTCTGACAAAATGTGGTCCATTGGAGAAGGGAATGGCAAACCACTTCAGTATTCTTGCCTTGAGAACCCCATGAACAGTATGAAAAGGCAAAAAGAGAGGACACTGAAAGATGAACCCCCCAGGTTGGTAGGTGCCCAATATGCTACTGAAGAAGAGTGGAGAAACAACTCCAGAAAGAATGAAGAGACAGAGCCAAAGCAAAAACAATGCCCAGTTGTGGATGTGACTGGTGATGGAAGTCAAGTCCGATGCTGTAAAGAGCAATATTGCATAGGAACCTGGAACGTTAGGTCCATGAATCAAGGCAAATTGGAAGTGGTCAAACAGGAGATGGCAAGAGTGAGTATTGACATTTTAGGAATCAGTGAACTAAAATGGATTGGAATGGGTGAATTTAACTCAGATGACCACTATATCTACTACTGTGGGCAAGAATCCCATAGAAGAAATGGAGTAGCCATCATAGTCAACAAAAGAGTCCAAAATGCAGTACTTGGATGCAATCTCAAAAATGACAGAATGATCTCTGTTCATTTCCAAGGCAAGCCATTCAATATCACAGTAATCCAAGTCTATCAACTGACCAGTAATGCTGAAGAAGCTGAAGTCGAATGGTTCTATGAAGACCTGCAAAACCTTCTAGAACTAACACCCCAAAAAAGATATCCTCTCCATTATAGGGGACTGGAATACAAAAGCAGAAAGTCAAGAAATACCCGGAGTAACAGGCAAATTTGGCCTTGGAGTACAAAATGAAGCAAGGCAAAGGCTAACAGAGTTCTGCCAAGAGAACACACTGGCCATAGCAAACACCTTCTTCCAACAACACAAGATAAGACTCTACACATGGACATCATCAGATGGTCAATACCGAAATCAGATTGATTATATTTTTTCAGCCAAAGATAGAGAAGCTCTATACAGTAAGCAAAAACAAGACTGGGAGCTGACTATGGCTCAGGTCATGAACACTTTATTGCCAAATTCAGACTAAATTGAAGAAAGTAGGGAAAACCACTAGACCATTCAGTGGTCTATGACCTAAATCAAACCCTTAGGATTATACAGTAGAAGTGACAAATAGTTTCAAGGGATTAGATCTGATAGACAGAGTGCTCGAAGAACTATGGACAGAGGTGTGACATTGTACAGGAGGCAGTGATCAAGATCATCCTCAAGAAAAAGAGATGCAGAAAGGCAAAATGATTGTCTAAGGAGGCCTTACAAATAACTGTGAAAAGAAGAGAAGCCAAAAGAAAAGGAGAAAAGGAAAGATATACCTATTTGAATGCAGAGTTCCAAAGAATAGCAAGGAGAGATAAGAAAGCCTTCCTCAGTGATCAGTGCAAAGAAATAGAGGAAAACAATAGAATGGGAAAGACTAGAGATCTCTTCAAGAAAATTAGAGAGACCAAGGGAACATTTCATGCAAAGATGAGCACAATAAAGGACAGAAATGGTATGGACTTAACAGAAGCAGAAGATATTAAGAAAAGGTGGCAAGTATACACAAAAGAACTGTACAAAAAAGTCTTCATGACCCAGATAACCACGATGGTGTGACCACTCACCTAGAGCAGGACAACCTGGAATGTGAAGTCAAGTGGGCCTTAGGAGGCATCACTATGAGCAAGGCTAGTGGAGGTGATGGAATTCCAGTTGAGCTATTTCAAATCCTAATAGATGATGCTGTAAAAACGCTGCATTCAATATGCCAGCAAATCTGGAAAACTCAGCAGTGGCCACAGGACTGGAAAAAGTCAGTTTTCATTCCAATCCCAAAGAAAGGCAATGCCAAAAGAATGTTCAAACTACCACACAGTTGCATTCATCTCACACGCTAGCAAAGTAATGCTCAAAATTCTCCAAGCCAGGCTTCAAAAGTATGTGAACCATGAACTTCCAGATGTTCAAGCTGGATTTAGAAAAGGCAGAGGAACCAGAAATTAAACTGCCAAAATCCATTGGATCATCAAAAAAGCGAGAGAATTCCAGAGAAACATCTACTTATGCTTTACTGAATATACCAAAGTCTTTGACTGTGTGGATCACAACAAACTGTGGATAATTCTGAAAGAGATGGGAATACCAGACCACCTGACCTGCCTCCTGAGAAATCTGTATGCAGGTCAAGAAACAACAGTTAGAACTGGACATGGAACAACAGACAGATTCCAAATTGGGAAAGGAGTACATCAAGGCTGTATATTGTCACCTTGTTTATTTAACTTATATGCAGAGTACATCATGAGAAATGCTGGGCTGGAGGAAGCACAAGCTAGAATCAAGATTGCTGGGAGAAATATCAATAACCTCTGATACACAAATGACATGACCATTATGGCAGAAAGCGAAGAAGAACTAAAGAACCTCTTGAAGAAAGTGAAAGAGGAGAGTGAAAAATTGGCTTAAAGCTCAACATTCAGAAAACTAAGATCATGACATCCAGTCCCATCACTTCATGGCAAATAGATGGGGAAACAGTGGAAACAGTGACAGACTTTATTTGGGAGGGCTCCAAAATCACTGCAGATGGTGACTGAAGCCGTGAAATTAAAAGATGCTTACTCCTTGGAACAAAAGTTATGACCAACCTAGACAGCATATTAAAAAGCAGAGACATTACTTTGCCAACAAAGGTCCATCTCGTCAAAGCTTTGGTTTTCCAGTAGTCATGCATGGATGTGAGAGTTGGACTATAAAGAAAGCTGAGCGTTGAAGAATTGATGCTTTTGAACTGTGGTGTTGGAGAAGACTCTTGAGAGTCCCTTGGACTGCAAGGAAATCCAACCAGTTCATCCTAAAGGAAATCAGTCCTGAATATTCATAGGAAGGACTGATGCTGAAGCTGAAACTCCAATACTTTGGCCACCTGATGCGAAGAACTGACTCATTGGAAAAGACCCTGATACTGGGAAAGATTGAAGGCAGGAGGAGAAGGGGATGACAGAGGATGAGATGGTTGGATGGCAATACTGACTCAGTGGGCATGAGTTTGAGTTGGTGATGGACAGGGAGGCCTGGCGAGCTGCAGTTCATGGGGTCACAAAGAGTTGGACATGACTGAGCAACTGAACTGACTGATAGTTGCTGAAAACAAAATAGATGACAAGAAACAATAGTCAAGGGGAAGCAAGTAGAATATTTTACAGAAAAACATGTGACAGTTCAGGAACAGTTGACGTGAAAGACAACATGGGGCCCTGGGCTTATTTAGAACACTGCTGAATATGAAAAGGACAAAATGAGGAGCATGCAACCATGAAAGGTGTATGGGGAAAAGTTATTTGTCACAGTAAAATGATTACCTCGGTGCTTGTTGTCCACTCTCCTACCCCAGGTGGGTATCTGGTCCTTTCCTAGGGAACTTTGAGTCCTGCAGGAGATTTGTGCAAGCCTGACAAATTTTGCTGCTCTGACAACTCAAGGTGTGATGCCTTGCAGGGCCTAGAAGTTATAGTACACTATATATATATATGACCTTCCAGGTGGTGCTAGTGGTTAAGAACCTGCCTGCCAATGCAGGAGACATAAGAGACTTGGGTTTGATCCCTGGGTCAGGAAGATCCCCTGGAGGAGGTCATGGTAACCCACTCCAGTATTCTTGCCTGGAGAATACCATGGACAGAGGAGCCTGGTGGGCTATAGTCCATGGGGTCTCAGAGAGTCGAACACGACTGAAGTGATTTAGCACACACGCACGCACGTGGCTAACATGTAAAAAATCCCTGGTGGCTCAGATGGTGAAGAATCCTCCTGCAACTCAGGAGCCTGAGTTCAATCCCTGAGTCAGGAAGATCCCCTGGAGAAAAGTTGTAGTACATTATAAGATGATTAAATCCACACTGGGCTTCCCTAGTGGCTCAGTTGGTAAAGAATCTGCCTGCAATGTGGGAGACCTGGGTTTGATCCCTTGTTTGGGAGGATCCATTAGAGAAGGGAAATGCTACCCACTCCAGTATTCTAGCCTGGAGAATCCCATGGACTGTACAGTCCAAGGGATTGCAAAGAGTCGAACATTACTGAGCAACTTTCACTTAACTTTACTTCAAAGCCACACCACTGCCTCCCTCCTCTCCTACCCCCTCCTGCCCTCAATCTCCCCAGCAACAGCAAGAGTGAAACCTATCAAGGATGCCACGTTCTTGGCAAGAGTGCTCAGAAGGGCTTTGCATTCATGTTGCAGCTCTGCCGTGTTCCACCGAACACTAGTGGTGGGACTTTGAGCAAAATAGTCCTTGTTCATTTCAAAAACTCTCGACCTCACCTCTTATTTTGGTCATTGATGAGATGACCAGTTCCATGCCAGTCTATACGGTGTAGCCTGATAGCAACTAAGCCATATGTCTCTTGACTTCTGTCCTGAAGCTTTTCTGACATGCCTTGCAGTATGGCTACAGGACTCATCTCAGCTCTCAGCTTTTGTACTTGGAAGTACAAAACTTCATGTGCTATGGGGCAAACACTGACCAATGGAATGGGGGTTGGAGGTAGCTGATGTACAAATTTGCCTTCTGTCTTCTCAAATGGAAAATTCTCAGACAATCCCGTGGGATCAAACAGCCAGTCTTTCATAATGCTCGTCCATAACACACATTCCTGTGTTGGTTTCATTTCCTTCCCTTTTCACTCCCTTCGTCCCTCACTCCTGCCCCTGGGGTCATTTTCTCAATTAAGCTACTCACCCAAAAGCTTTCGTTTCAGGCTTTGCTTTAGGGAAAGCATAGATGATTTAATCTCTTTGTTCCTCAGTTCATCATCTGTAAAACAGGTAATTTGTTGTTGTTCAGTCGATCAGTCGTGTCTGACTCTTTGCAACCCCATGGACTGCAGCACACCAAGCTTCCCTGTCCTTCACTGTCTCCGGGAGTTTACTCAAACTCATGTCCATTGAGTCGATGGTGCCATCCAACCATCTCATTTTCTGTTGCCCCTTTCTCCTGCCTTCAATCTTTCCCAGCAAATAGGGAATATTTGTGTCAATTTCACAAGGTTTGTATAAATATAAATTAATAATCCATGCTGCTGCTGCTAAGTCACATCAGTCGTGTCCAACTCTGGGCGACCCCATAAATGGCAGCCCACCAGGCTCCCCCGTCCCTGAGATTCTCCAGGCAAGAACACTGGAGTCGGTTGCCATTTCCTTCTCCAATATAATATTTCCTTCTCCAGTAATCCATGAGAAGCAGATAAGGGACTGCTTTCTACACAAGTGTACTGTAAGTTCCAGCTATCACAGTTGTTGAATAGAAGGGAGTGTCTGTGTATATATAGAGAACCCAACTTGTCCCTAGCTCTGAGAAGAATTGATCACATCTTTACTTTCTTCCATAAACTTTCAACTAGATGCTTATATGTTAGTCTACTAAAAGGAAACAAAAGAGAGAAGGATCTAGAGGTGCTCTGTGTAGAAAACTGGCACTGATGAAGTCAAAGATAAAAATGTTGGGGAATTTTCCCTCAAAAGTTAATAACCTGAGGATTATCAATATCCAACAGAATTTATTTAAAGTCGCACATGCGTGTGACTCTGAGATGTCTTCTGTGGGAGGGAAATTCTCAAGTGGGATATATGGTTAGTATTTGTGTGTGTGTGTGCGTGTGTGCATGCGCGCACGCTTAATCACTCAGCCGTGTCCGACTCCTTGCAACCCCATAGGCTATAGCCCACCAGGCTCCCCTGTCCATGGCATTTCCCAGGCAAGAATACTGAAGTGGGTTGCCATTTCCTACTCCAAGGGATCTTCCCGACCCAGGGATTGAACCTTCATCTCCTGCATTGGCAGGTGGGTTCTTTACCACTTGAGCCACCAGTATTTACAGTTGTTTTAATGTATAGGTTTGCAAGTCAGCCCTGTGTGAGTGAATGTGTCCACTCCCTACTATGCCTGCTGTTTGAATAGCTGTCAAAGGTGGTCAGCAGTATTCTGAACTATAGAACCATGGAGAACTGTTCCCAAAGACTTCCCCATGAGGGAACAAAATTCTGAATATCAGAGTCAGCCTTAGCTTTTCTTTCTTTTTTTTAAAATTTGAAGACGACTGTTTCATTTATTTATTTGGCTCTTGGGGTCGTACTTGCAGCACATGGGATCTTTGTTGCATCAAATGGGATCTTTTGTTGTGGAGAACAGACTCTCTAGTTGCGGCTCACAGGCTTAGTTGCTCAATGGCATGTGGGATCTTAGTTCCCCAACTAAGGATTGAACCCAAGTCCCCTGCATTGCAAGGTGGATTCTTAACCACTGGACCATTAGGAAAATACTTGCACTGACTTTTCACTCCCTTTCATAGGCCACACCAGATGAAATCTCCATATTCCATAGACTGTCTTCCCTGGAATGTCTTCCATAGCCAACCTCCTCTTTCCATTCGCCTTTACTTCCCCTTACACTTCAGAATTTCTTCAAACCATTTCCTTGGAACATCTTTCCTCTGTTCTCTATCCATCTAGTTCAGAACCATTCTTAAATCTGTGGCTGTTTTTCTCTCCAGGAAGCTACCTTATATCCCTGTCTTGCTACTTCTCCTGTCTCTGGCATGTCGACTAATGGTATCACTCACTAGGAGAAAATCTCTTTGGAAGCTGCTCTCTGGCCTGAAATACACTATTTTTTCTCTCCTGAGGCTGGCTCTAGCCCAGTGTTGTCCACTCAGCCACACGCAGCTGCCTCAATCCATACTGACAATCCCCTTCTCCCAGCCCCAACCCTAGGCTAAGTCCATAGTTATGGACCACTCATACATGCTTAAATATTTAGTAATACATTTTTATGTATATGAACTATTCTTTTTCTCAGTTTGCTTGGTAAGAGAACTTCAAAGTTGTGACAGGGGGAGGAGGAGCAGCCCAGGCAGAAGCCAGTGATTTCCCTGCATTGAGGAGATAGAGCTCAAAGCATTGAAGACCAAAGAGTTTAAATTTGTAGGACAGAGTATCAGGGAGGAGAGAACTTCACAGAGACACTACTCTGAAAATTTTTAGAGTGTGCCCTTTGAGTACTGATCAGCACATGTATGCAAGGAAAGTATGCAAATTCAGGTAAAGAATAACCCATAAAGATTAGCAGTAACAGTGACTGGCATTCACACAAGCTAAGAAGAGTGCCTTTTTCCACCAACCATACTGAAAAGTTTCATGACATACAGGTCACTGGGCCGAGTACAAAGAAGCATGTTGCCTCAAAGGGGAATAGCTAACTCCAAACAGTGCTGCTATGGTCTTACCTGACAAATCAGGAAAGCAAGACCCAAAGGTATTAGATTGCTTCCATGTAACTTAATTGCATCCAAGAACAAATCTCAGGAGTATTTGTAGGCAGACTTCCCCTGGTGGTTTAGGGATTAAGAATCCACCTGCCAATGCAAGAGACACAGGTTTGATCCCTGGTCCAGGAAGATTCCATATATCATGGAGCAACTAACCCATGGGCCACAATGACTGAGTCTAAAGCCTATGCTCTGCAACAAGAGAAGCCACTGCAATGAGAAGCCTATGCACGTCAACAAAGTGCAGCCAAAAATAAATAAAAATTAAAAAAGAATATTCTTTGGTATCAAAAATATCCATCTGGGGAAAGGGGTTGGGGAGGAGAGTTGAATAAGCAGAGCACAGAGGATTTGCAGGGCAATGAAAATACTCTGTATGATATTACAGTGATTGATATAATGCTATTTTACTTTTCTTCAAACCCATAGAATGTACAATATCAAGAGTGAACTCTAAGGTAAACTATGAACTTTGGGTTACTATGATGTATCAATGGAGGTTCATTCTTGGTAAATTTGCCACTTTGGTGAGTGATGTTGAAAATGGGAGAAGCTATGCATGTATGGGGTCAGGGGAGTATGTGAAAAGTCTCTGTATCTCTCAGTTTTGTTGTAAATCTAAAACTTCCCTTAAAAAATTGTCTTAAAAAAAAAACCCATCTCCCAACAAGCTGAAATTTACAATGCCTGGCGCTCAGCCAAAGATTACCAGACATGCAAAGAACCAGGAAAACATATTCCATAAGGTGGAGAAAAAAACCAATCAGTCAAAAATGAACCAGAACTGACAGAGCTGTTAGAAAAAGGCAGTCAACTAAATTAAAACAGCTATTCTAACTGTATTCCATATGTTCAAAAAGTTAAGTAGAGACATGAAGATGGAAAATCTTCCAAATTGACTTTATAGAGATGAAAGCTACAATGTTTAGGATAAAAAACACATTGGATATGATTAATTGCAGATTAGACAGTACTTTAAAAAGGATTAGTGAAAATCCAGTACTAGAAACCATCCAATGAAATACACAGGAAAAAGTGAATTTAAAAAAGCAAAAGGGAAGTGCACCAATAACTTCAAGTCTAATACACATGCAGTTAGAAACCCCAGATGAGGTAGAAAAGGAACTAAATAAGGAGTTCAAAAATATTACAAGAAATAATGGCCAAAAGTTTTTCAAATTGTATAACCATAAACTGACAGGTCCAACATTCTTAATGAACCTCCAAAACAAAACTATGAATAAAACTATATCAAAACACATTATAATCAAATTGTTCAAAGACAATAATAAAGAGAAAAATCTTAGAAGCAGCCAGAGGAAAAAACTACCTTACAGAGGGGCACATATAAGGAAAACATTCATGGTCTTGTTGAAAAAAATGTGAGATGACAGTGGAAAAATATCATTAAAGAAATGTAAAAACCAACAACAATCCTGTCAGCCCAGAATTTTTTAAATTAATTTTTGTTGGTGTAGAGTTGCTTTATAATGTTGTGTTAGTTTCTGTTGTACAGTAAAGTGAATCAGCTATACATATACATATATACACTCTTTTTTGGATTTCCTTCACATTTAGGTCACCACAGACCATTGAGGAGAGTTCTGTATGCTATACACTGGGTTCTCATTAGTTACATATTAGTGTATATACGTTCATCCCAATCTCCCAGTTCATCCTACCTCGCTTTTCCCCCATTGGAGTCCATATGTTTGTTCTCTATATCCATGTCTCTATTTCTGCTTTGCAAATACATCCCATTTATATCATTTTTCTAGATTCCACATATAAGCCATACTATATGACATTTGTTTTTCTCTTTCTGATTTACTTCAAATCTTATGACAGTCTCTAGGTTCATCCACATCTCTGCAAATGGCACAATTATGTTCCTTTTCATGGATGAGTAATAGCCCACTGAACCTAGAATTTTTTACTCAGTAAAAATATATTTCAAAAATTAGGGACACAGAGACAGAAAGTAGGTTAATGGCTGTCAGGGTCTGAGGAGGAAGGGAAAATGAGGAGTGACTACTAATGGATATGGACTTGTGGGAGCTGATGAAATTTTCTGGAGTTAGATAAGGGGAACAGTTGCACAGTTTTGTGAATATACTAAAAGCCACTGAATTATACACTTTAAATAGTGAATTTTATGGTATTGAAATTACATCTCAATTTTAAAAAAAAACTAAAAAAAAAGAAAAATCATACACTTTTTTTTAGACATATAAGAGATGAAAGAATTTATCATGAGCCAAAATACATTTCGAAAAATGTTAAAGAAAATCTTATGAGCAGAAGGAAAATGATACCAGATGGAGATACAGATCTACACAAAGGAATATAGAGCACTGTAAATGGTAACTATGTGATAAGTATGTGACTTTTTCTTATCTAAATCTCTTTAAAAGATGACTGCTTTTTAAACTGAAAATGATGATGAAATAATAATAAAAATCATTATGGAGTTCATAACATTTCTAAGTAAAATAAATATAAAACAATAATAGCATAAAGAGAGGCAGGTGACATCACAACCTATAAAAACTCTCTAGCACCTTCACATATTGCTGATGAGAATGTAAGATGGAGTGTCCACTTCCGAAAAACCATTTGGCTTTTTTTTTTAAGTTAAACATATACCAGCCCTACTGCCAGTCATTCCACTCTTAGCTATTTTCCCAAGAGAAAAGAAAGTATATCTGTATGTTTAGTCGCTCAGTTGTGTCTGACTCTTTGTGACCCCATGGACTGTAGCTGGCCAGGTTCTTCTGTCCATGGAGATTCTCCAGGCAAAGATACTTTAGTGGGTTGCCATGCCCTCCTCCAGGGGATTTTCCTAACCCAGGGATTGAACTCAGGTCTCCAACGTTGTAGGAGGATTCTTTACCATCTGAGCCACTAGGGAAGCCAAAAGAAAGTATATATCCATGCAAAGACCTGTACATTAATGTGTATAGCAGCTTTATTTGTGATAGTCACATGTTCACTCATCTAAGACTCATAACCTTACAGTATCCTATGAGGTAGTTTCTCTCATTAACCCCATTTTCCAAAGTGTTGTTAGGAATGGGGGAGGGAAATGTTGGGCTGACCACTTAAAATTGTCTACCACATGGGCTTATAATAGCACTTGACTCCAATTGTATATACACACACACATATATATAACTGTATTTCATATACTTTATATATTATCTCATTTTATATTTAAATTTATATTATAATTATACTATTTAATATATCTTATTTTATATATTATAATAATTGCACCTGCCTCAAAGTGAGTTGTTGCTGCTGCTAAGTCACTTCAGTAGTGTCCAGCTTTTTGCAAACCCATGGACTACATAGAGCCTGACAGGCTCCTCTGTCCATGGGATTCTCCAGGCAAGATTGCTGGAGTGGGTTGCCATGCCCTCCCTCCAGGAGATCTTCCTATTCCAGGATCAAGCCCATAGCTCTTAGGTCTCTGGCATTGGCAGGCAAGTTCTTTACCACTAGCACCACCTGGGAAGCCCCAAAGTGGGCTTGGGAAGTTCAAATTTAATGATACATATAATGTACATATGTGGTGACTAACATGTTGTATGTACTCAATAATGTGATTGATGACAATGATGATTTTACAGTAGGGCAATGATAGTCCCAAAATCACGTAGACAGAGGGTATAACTGAGAGAATTTTGGATGCACAGGATGTTTCGTCATATACCTTTGTTGTTCAGTCACTCAGTCGTGTCTGACTCTTTGCAACCCCATGGACTGCAGCATGCCAGTCTTCCTTGTCCTCCACCATCTCCTGGAATTTGCTCAAACTCATGTCTGTTGAGTCAGTGATGCTATTCAACCATTTCATCCTCTGTCATCCCCTTCTCCTCTTGCCTTCAATCTTTCCCGGCATCAGGGTCTTTTCTAATGAGCCAACTCTTCGCATCAGATGGCCCACGTATTGGAGCTTCAGTTTCAGCATATATTCAGGGTTGACTTCCTTTAGGATTGACAGACTTGATCTCCTTGCTATCCAAGTGATTCTCAAGAGTCTTTTCCAACACCACAGTTCAAAATCATCAGTTCTTCGGTGCTCAACCTTCTTTATGGTCTTTATTTAACTTAGAGAAGTTAACTACAGGGCACTCTTTTTTTTTTTTTTGCTAAGAAAACAGCCCTAAATTTTAATAAAATATTACTGAATTCTGGAAACAGTGAGTGAGGTTTGCAGACTTCATTCCTTTAGCAAATAGACAAATTGGTTGAAACTAGGGCCAAATTATTTGCCTCAGAGCCTCCAGTTGTGAAGCCTGTAATACCTGATAGTACTATAGTTGTCTGAGCAGAGATATCAGGGTATAAAATTAGAAAACCTGTTTTTTAAAGACAAATCTCCTTTCCCAGAAGGGCAAATTCACCCAGTGGAATACCGACTTTAGCTGGCCTGGGGGAAGCAGGTGACAGCTTATTAGACTGGGCAAGGACATTAAGTTTTCACATAATTCTTTTTTTATTTTTATTTTTGGCTGCACTGCGCAGCGTGTGGGATCTTCCCCCATGCTCAGTCACTAAATCGTCTTCAACTCTGCGGTCCCATGGACTGGAGTCCACCAGGCACCTCTGTCCTGGGATTTTCCAGGCAAGAATACTGGAGTGGGTTGCCATTTCCTCCTCTAGGGGATCGTCTCCACCCAGGGACTGAACCCCTGTCTCCACAGGCTCCTGCATTGGCAAGCAGATTCTTTACCACTGAACCACTAGGAAGCCCTTCCTGAGTTCCCCCACCAGGGGTCAAACCCTCAGTAACCTGCAGTGAAAGTGCGGTCTTAAGCAGTGGACTGCCAGGGAAGTCCCAGTTCTTCACATAATTCTTACAGCAATCAAAACACTGTTTATTGTTGACATCTGATTGCATGAGTAATTCGTGAGGTTCAGAGAAAAATAGGAAAACATGATCAAGCAAGAAGAGACTATCATAATTCCCTCTACTGAGGCCTTAGCGGAAATCCTTCAGAACCTTTTCTATGTATTTTCAAAGAAACAAAAAATGGGCTAATAGCACAACACACACTTTTTAATAAATTGCTTTCTTCACTTGCCAATATATTCTGAAATTTTTTCATTTCAAATTGATGCATTTCTGTAACATCATTAAACTTTGGTATGGATATAAGATATAGTTTCCTTAGGATAACTTCTTTTTTTTTGTTTTGTTTTGTTTTTAATTTCTTTCTTTTTTTTTTAAATTTTATTAGTTGGAGGCTAATTACTTCACAACATTTCAGTGGGTTTTGTCATACATTGACATGAATCAGCCATGGAGTTACATGTATTCCCCATCCCGATCCCCCCTCCCACCTCCCTCTCCACCCTATTCCTCTGGGTCTTCCCAGTGCACCAGGCCCGAGCACTTGTCTCATGCATTCCACCTGGGCTGGTGATCTGTTTCACCATAGATAGTATACATGCTGTTCTTTTGAAACATCCCACCTTAGGATAACTTCTATAGAAGAGGAATTTCTTTGTCAAAGGACATGAACATTTAAAAGATGCTTTCATGTGTTTACCAGTTGGCTCTTCCGAGTAGTTGTACTAATTTATTTTTTACATAAATTTTTATTGGAGCGTAATTGATTTATAATGTTATCTTGGTTTCAGGTGTATAGCAAAGTGGATCAGTCATACATATAAATATATCCACTCTTTTTTAGATTCTTTTCCCATATGGGTCATTACAGAGTACTGAGCAGAATTCCCTGTGCTACACAAGTAGTTTTTATTAGTTATCTGTTTTATATATATGTGTGTATATGCAAATCCCAATCTCCCAACTTATCCCCCCTTTCCCCAGTTGTACCAATTTACTACGTCCACTAGGATGAGACAGTTGGATGGCATCACCAACTCAATGGACATGAGTTTGGTGCAGTCCATGGGGTCACAAAGAGTTGAATACCACTGAGCGACTGAACTGAACTGAATATTGTTGATGGTAAGTGTTGGAATAAAAGAATACAGGTCACTAAAGGCTATGCTTCTCAGTAAGGAAAGAATCCTATAGCAATCTAAAGAGGGGAAGGAAAATCTACTTAAATTTAAATCTATCAGATTATCCATGTGAAATGCCATTTTAAAGTAAAAACCAAGACACAATTTTTGACATACTAAACAGCTAATTACAGTACAGTTATAAAGTTCTTATTTTATGTCCCAGGAACATAATCTTAAATTGCAACTAGTAAGATTTGGGAAACCTTCAGGGAGAGGTGTTTGCAATGAGTGTTGAAGATTGCTTGACAGAGTGATAGAGATGGTATAGAAAAATAGCCCAAGCTAAGGACAGTAGCATAAATAAAATACTGGAGAGATCTGTGAATGCAGTGTGCTACCTTTTGTTTAAGAAAAAGAAACAGAGTACATATTATTTACTTGTATAAAAGCTTAAAGGTTCTGTATACTCATAACGGCTTCCCAGGTGGCCCAGTGATAAAGAATCTGCCTACCTGTGCAGGAAAGGCCAGTTCAGTCCTTGGGTCAGGAAGATCCCTTGGAGGAGAAATTGGCAACCCACTCCAGTATTCTTGCTGGAAAAATCCCATGGACAGAGGATCCTGGAGGGTGATAGTCCATGGGTTGCAAAGAGTCGGACACAATTTGAGTGCCTGAGCACACACCTACGCATGCATACTCCTAAGAACCTAATATCAGGGGTTGGCTATTGGGAGTCAGGAATGTGATCTGGGTGGATGGGGGACAGGGCTGGAGGGAGGACTTGTCAGTAGAACTAGAGTTTAGTTCTATTTGAATGACAGAATTTAGTGAACAGTAGGTCTAGGGTGGTGTTAGATCAAGCAAAATCTTGAATGTTTTGTTATAGGATTTGTACTTCATTTTCTGGGTGATGGAAAGCCACTATAGAACTTTAAACATAAAACTGACCTAGGCTTCCCTGGTGGCTCAGTGATAAGAAATCCGCCTGCTAATGCAGTAGACATGGGTTCAATCCCTGGTCCTGGAACCCTGTCATAGGGCAACAAAGCCCGTGAGCCACAACTACTGAGCCTGTGCTCTAGAGCCCAGGAGCCACAACTACAGAGCCCACACCCCTCAACTACTGAAGCCCACGCATTCTAGAGCCCGTGCTCTGCAAGAACAGAAGCAACCACACGAGAAGCTCAGGCACCACAACAAGAAGCTCAGACACCACAACTAGAGAGTAATTCACACAACAAAGACCCGCACAGCCAAAAATAAATATTTTTTAAAAAAAGACTGACCTATGTCATGGAAAGGGTAAGTATTTGCTCTGTATCACCTGAAATGCAAGCAATGTTACACACTTTTATGTTTCAAAATCAAATCAAATTTGCTTCATTTGTCAGAGTTTGCAAAAAAAAAAAAAAAAAAAGCACCAAACCAGTTTTGTTGCAGACAAAGATGTGTTGGGAGGGTTTCACCCCACCCTCCCAATTCCATTAGGATCATGTTAGAGGTCTGGGAGCTTACAGATAACCTAAAAAGAAATCAGCTTCCCTAGTAGCTCAGCTGGTAAAGAATCTGCCTGCAGTGCAGGAGACACGGGTTCAATCCCTGGGCTGGGAAGATCCCCTGGAGAAAGAAATGGCAGCCCGCTCCAGTATTCTTGCCTGGAAAATCCCATGGACAGAGGAGCCTGGTGGGCTGCAATCCATGGGGTTACAAGAGTTGGACATGACTTAGCGACTTAACCACCACCACCAAAGAGAAATCACTCAACCTGTGGCCAGACTTTTCTGTTTATTCCTATCCTGGAGCAGGACCAGTTACATAATTTTCAGGGCTCAGTGCCAAATGAAAACGCAGAGTCCTTTGTTCAAAAATTGTTAAGAATTTCAAGATGGTGACAGCAGAGCATTAGACCCCAGTGTGGGGCCCTTCTGCGTGTGAGTGCACAGATCTGTCTCAGACCCATGAAGCTGGCTCTGTCTGAGTGCAGGCAACCTCACATGGACTACACTACTTTGCAAAACTAAGTTCCAGGAGTCTCTACTAGGGTAAGATGTGAGGCCAACAGGATTACAGTGGTGCCCAAGGGGTCTAGATCTTAGAACGCTTCCCAAACCTTAGTGTGCATGCAAATCACAAGGTATTGCTAGGATGCAGATTCTAACTCTGGAGTAGGTCTGGAGAAGCACTTGAAATTCTGCATTTTTGCAGACTCCCACCTGCTGCTGTTTCTGCAGGTCTGTAGACGACATTTTGATCCACAAAGCATTACCCCATAACCCTGTGCTGTGCGCTTGGTTGCTCAGTCATGTCTGACTCGGCCCTGTGGATGGTAGCCCACTAGGCTCCTCTGTCAATGGGATTTTTCAAGCAAGAATACTGGAGTGAGTTGCTACTTGCTTCTTCAGGAGATCTTCCTGACCCAGAGGTTGAACCTATGTCTCCTGTGTCTACTGCACTGCAGGTGGACTCTTTACCCGCTGAGCCATAGAGGAGACTCCATAACCTTAGATGCATGCAACCAACCCTCAGACTCGCCTCCTGACTCTCCAAGAATTCATACCTGGTGTCCAATCTTTTATTTCACAAAGCTTCGGCTGCTAAGGGCAGGGAAGGAGGTAAATATCCCCATTCAGTCTATAATCTAGAAGTCAAGTAGTACTTGAATTTCCTCATCAGGGTAACTGGACTGGTCTATTTTATAAAAATAAAGGAGATGTCAGCATGAGGTGTGGGAGAAAAAAACATGAAGAAATGAGAGGCAGTTATAATTGCACAAGAGTTTGATAGGGCCCTGAGGAATAGAATGGAAGCAGTCAGGAGAGGCTTTTCAAAGGTCAACCTAGCTGGCTGAGGAAGCCAGCTAGGAGGAGAGGGAGAGGGAGAAAATGGAGGTAAGTCCAGAGTTTTGAGCCTGGATATGCCTACAATGATAAGGATGCCATTAACCCAGGAGGGCAGAAAGGGCAGCAGCTCTGAGAAGACACAAGTTCAGTTTGGTTAATACTAAGTTTTAGGGGCTGTACATCCTTATATCTGGGCTTTCCAAGTGGCTCAGCAGTAAAGAATCCACCTACCAACGCAGGAGATGTGGGTTCGATCCCTGGGTCAGGAAGATCTCCTGGAGGAGGAAATGGCAAACCACTCCAGTATTCTTGCCTGGGAAATCCCATGGACAGAGAGGAGCCTGGAGGGCTACAGTCCACAGGGTCGCAAAAGAGTTGGACACAACTTAGCAACTAAACAACAATATCCTTATACTAGGAGAAATCCTAGGCATCTAAGTAAGTAAAAATCAGAGCAAAATGGTGAAAGAAATACATTAATGGGTATCAAATGAGTATGGATGTAAAACGCAAAGTTTTTCGAAATAAGAATGTGAGGACACATGTTCACTGAGTGGAAGCAATCCAAAATAATGGGTGGAGGACCTGTTTTGCTAGTGTAGGGCAGTGCTACTAAGAAGTTCTAGGTGAAATCGAAACCTTTGCTCTTGAACAGTTGTGCAGCATAAACTGTCATAAACTGTGGTATTATCTTGATAAAAATAGACTAGTCCAAGTACCCTGATGAGGAAATCTTTCAAAAAATCTTTGAAGCTTCCTGGAAAGCCTATTCAGTCCCTGCCATATCTGCTGTCATTAAATATATTAATAGAATCTAGAATGCTGGAGTTACTTGTCTGCTGTCTTTTATGAGCACTGCTTGTGCACAAAATGGTCTTCTGTGTTCTCATTTAATGTGGTCAAACGAATACATTTTGGTATGTAAATTTCTTAGTTGTTTATTTTAATGGCTAACAAATTTACAGGAAAAAAATCATATATATAAAACAGCTTGCTACAGCTTTTTGGAGGTTTCTTCTATCCATATCAATGTACAAACACATGATTAATATGTTTCTTGTGGGACTGGCTGTGAATCATTGGTGTGGAAGTTGTTTAATGACCACAAACTCCATCCTCCCTGTTTATAACACTCTTTGCAGTGCGACCTAGATGTTCTTCCATAAAGATACGGAATCTATTTCCTCCTGTCTTGAATCTCTTCCAGCCTTGTGACTAACTTTGAGCAACAAGAGAATGCAGTTTCTTCTTTCTTTTTTAATGAAATGAGGCAAGGTTATTATTATTATTTAAAATTTTGGCTTGCAGGTTCTTCATTGTGGCCTGAGGGCTTAGTTGCCCCAGGGCACATGGGATCTTAGTTCCGAGACCAGGGATCAAATACACAGCTCCTGCATTGGAAGGAAGATTCTTTTTTGGGGGGAAGGCAGATTCTTAGCCACTGGACCACCAGAGAAGTCCTAAGAGATTTGTGGTTTCTGCTCTTGCCATGTTGCTACCATCCTATAGAGAAGCTTGACCAAGCCTTCTTGCAGCCTACCCTCTACCCAACTCCGAAATCCAGCCATGTGGATGAAACTGAGACTGTCAGGCCCCAGCTGAGCTGCCAGATGACTGCAGTCACAAGTGTGATCCCAGGCCAGGCCAGCTAAAATCCCATGCAGCTTAACCCAGCCCAAGTGTGTGAGCAAATAAAAATGGTTGCTTTAAACCACTAAATTTTAGGGATTTCCCTGATGGTCTGGTGGTTAGGACTCTCTGTAGCCTGTGTTGAGGTCATGGGTTCAATCCTTGGCTGGGGAACTTAAAATTCTGCAAGTCACAGGTTGTGCCCAAAAACCCACTAAATTCTAGGTAATTTAAATGGAATATAGATATAACTTGGTACATTATATTTACATTTTAATTTTGGAATTATCATTATTGGGGGTATAATTTTGTATGTATTTGAACAAGTTGTAAGATATTTTATATGCTTATACACAATTCTATGGTATTCCTTTACCACTGTTTACTTAACCTTTTCCCAATAATTAGACATTTGGTGTGTATACAGCTTTCCATTTTTATGGATAATACTGTTCCAAGAATCTTTTTGCAACTGGTCTCTAATTTTTTTTGCTTGTTATTTTCTTAGGTTTTTTTTTTTTTTAAACTAAAGTGGAATTAGTGGGTAAAATGATGTAAAGTATTAATTCTCACTACATATTGACCGACTGTTATATATTTTTTATTTTTATTTTTTTGACTGACTGCTTTTTAAAAGATGGTTATCAATTTACTGTGCAGCCAGCAATATATTCATCTCCCCATACACAGTTAGCAAAGTTTCTAAAAATTTAGCAATTTTGATTGCTTAAAAATTTTTTTGGCCTCACCTCTCATTTTGTGGCATCTTAGTTCCCAGGGACTGAACCCTGGGCCATGGCAGTGAAAGCCCTGAGTCCTAACTACTGAACAACCAGGGAATTCTCAGCAATTTAAAAATTAAGATGTAACATATATGCAACTAAGCATGCAAACCTTGATTAATATTTACAGATATAGAGAGATAGAGTTCATGTAATCACCCCTGTAGGGTAAGGGAGTTAGAAAAGGCGAGGTTCAGAAAAAGAATGAGGCCGGCACTTTACAGGAACAGATCACATTTAATAGGCGAGAAGGGGCAGCAGTCAGATTAGTGAGCTGCTGCACTGACCCAAGTAAAGAGTAAGTATACATAGGCATGTATATAGAAAGCTACTGTCTTAAGGGGGCCTGTTCTTTTCCAAGGTTGTTAGGAGTAGTTAACTCTTAAATGACTGGGGCAAGGAATTTTGGAGATCAGCCAGAGGCTGGACCGGCTGGAAGGCTGGGCGTAATCAACCTAAAGTTTTTTTTTTCCCCCGGGTGAGAGAGTTCTTTGTTTTGCATAGAATGGTGGGGAGGACCATGAGGGGAGTTTTAACTCCAGGCTGTTTTGAGCCCTGTAACTTTCCTTCAACCCCCAGATGAATATTTGGAACATTTCCAGCTCCCCATGTATCTCTTGTGCTCCTTTCCAGTCAAACCACCCCCAGAAGTAATCACTACTTTGATTTTCATCACCATAGATTTATCTAATCTTGAACTTCATATAAATAGAATCATGCGGATTGTACTCTCCTATGTCTGCCTTCTTTGGCTCACTATTATATCTGTGAAATTCATTCTTGTTCTTGTTGTGTATGGCAGTGGTTCATTCTTGTCCATTGGTAATATTATCCTTTGAGTATGCTGCAATTTCCTTATCTATTCTTCATTTGACAGCCAGTTCAGTAACTTCAGTTTGGTGCTATTAAACAAAGTGTTTTAAACTTTTTCACTTGTTTTAATATTTCAATAGTCATGCGTTGATACCTTAGAAGTGTTTCAATACTAATTTCTTCATTTACTGTTGGAGTACAACTGATGAGGGACTAGAGAATGCGTCTGAGTGAGTGAGCAGGGCCAGGTTATGAAGGACCTTGTGAGAGGTGCTAAGGAACATGAACTGTGTGGCATGGACAGAGGGAAGTCACTGAGGGATTTGAAGCAAGAGAAGAAACTTATCAACCTTGAATGTTAGAAAAGTGTCCTTGCCAGTAGGGAGGAGAATGGATGGTGTGAGGAAAAGTCTGAAGGCAGATTTCTAGGCAGAAGACATGGCAATAGCATAGGTAAGAAATGAGCTGGGCCTGAACTAACAAAGCAGCAACAGAACTTATTAGGTGTTGATCTTTGGGGCATGAGGAAGTGAGACGAGCTAACTGCTGGGTAACTAAAATGGCGGTAGATGCATTGACAAGGCAAGGAAGGCAGATGGGGAGGAGGATACAGCACCACAGGAAAGATAATGAGTTAATTTGCATTTGTTGAATTTAAGATACCCGTGGAGCATCCAGGTGGAGAAGACTATTTGTCAACTGGTTATACAGGTCTAGATGGGCTTCCTTGGTAGCTCAGTTGGTAAAGAATCCGCCTGCAGTGCAGGAGACCCTGGTTGGATTTCTGGGTTGGGAAGATCCCCTGGAGAAGGGAATGGGCTACCCACTCCAGTGTTCTGGCCTGGATCTCGAAGGGTCAAACATGGCTGAGCGACTTTCACTTTCACTATTCATGTGGGTCTAGAGATATGGAAGTGGTCCTGCTAGAGGCAGAGATTTGGGCGATCACCAGCGCATAGGAGGAAGAAGAACCTGGAAGATAGACAAGGTTAATTAGAATAGTAGTTGAGGTGGATGGACAGGCAGGGAGAAGGGAAGCCAAACAAGAAGCCCAAGATGAGAGGTCTGAGATAAATGGGAAAGTTGTGGTTCTCAGAAGTCCAGGGGTTGAAAATTTCAAAAAAGAGGGTATCTCAGAGAGGTAGGTGAGATAAAGACTGCATAGTAACTTCTGGATTTGGAAGTCAGATCGTTGGTGAGCTTGCCATAGCAGTTTCAAAGGAGTGATAGGAGCAGGTGCCAGATTGCAGCAAGCTGAGAAAACCGAGGGCAGTAATTAGACTTTCCTTTTGGAAAGTTCAGTTACAGATAAAAAGAAAGATGACATTATTGAGGCCAATGTCACTTTTGTTTTTGTTTTTTTTAATTGATAGAGATCTGAGTACAAAGTGCAGATGGGGCGAAGCCATCCCCTCCTGGACTGCTGCCTAGGGATCACACTGCGGATCCAGCGCCAATGTTGTCTTCCAAGCCCTTGTTTCTGCCTTCTCTAGTTTTAATTGAGCATTTTATATGATTCCTTGTTGTCTCCTCTCTTGGTCTATTAATTATACTTGTTTAAAAATATATTTAAGTGTTTTCCTTAGTGTTTGCAATCTACATTTACAGCTAATTCACTCTAATGCTCATGGGTAGTGCAAGTATTTCATAACAGAGTATTATCAATGCCTCCCTCCTATTTCTTACAACATTGCTATTATTTATTCCACTAATTCATAAACTATAATCACTGAAAGCATGGGTTGTTTAGTTAGTGAATCGTGTAGTGAAAATTTAACATTTGGAGTAATTTTCCTCACAAAGTTATTTGTTATGCTCTACCTAAGTGACTCGGTAGTGAAGAATCCGCCTGCCAGTGCAGTAGACACAGGAGACCTGAGTTCAATCCCTGGGTCAGGAAGATGTCCTGGAGAAGGAAATGGCAACCCACTCTAGTATTCTTGCCTGTAAAATCCCATGGACAGAGGACTGCAGTCCACAGAGTCGAAAAGGGTCAGACACGACTGTTGCGACTTAGCAGGGCACCATTTCGTATTTTATTAGTGTTGGTGCTTTTAAATCTATGTGGTTTCTAACATGATGGCTTTTAAAGACAAGGTGTGAGATAGAAGAGAAAAATTCAGATTGAGTTCATGATGAAAATTTCAATCTTTTGAAGCATCTCATTGTACCTGAGGACAATGAACTCATTTTGTTCTATTCCTTTGTACACTATATTAAACAGCTTACAAAGTAAGCAATGTGCCCCTGCAAATTGCAAAGACACATAACTCCACATCCCAGTCATTTTGACAAGTAAGGTGGCTGACTATTTTATGTGGCTATTAGAATCTTGAAACAGAGTAAAACTGTTGTTTAAAAAAAGTCACAAACAAATGGTATCTAACTAAACTTAAAAGCTTTTGAACAGCAAAGCAAACCATAGACACAATGAAAAAACAACCTACAAACTGGGGGAAATATTTGCAGCAAGGGATTAATTTAAATATATATATATATATACAAAGCAGCACATACAGCTTAATGTCAAAACAGAACAAACAAAACAACCCAGGGCAGAAGACCTAAATAGACATTTCTCCAAGGATAACATACAGATAGCCAACAGTCACATGAAAAGAAAATTAATATTGCTAATTATTAGAGAAATGCAAATCAAAACAATTCTCACACTGGTCAGAACTGTTGTTGTTCAGTCACTAAGTTGTGCCTCTTTTGGACCCCATGGACTGCAGCACACCTGGCTTCCTAGTCCTTGACTTATCTCCCGGAGTTTGCTCAAACTCACCACCATTAAGTTGGTGATGCCATCCACCCATCTCATCCTCTGTCACTCTCTTCTTCTCTTGCCCTTAATCTTTCCCAGAGTCAGGATCTGTTTCAATGAGTTAGCTCTTCACATCAGAATGGCCTCATCAAAATGTTTATAGGACTTCCGTGGTGGCACAGTGGATAAGAATCTGCCTGTCAATGCAGGAGACCCAGGTTTGATTCCTGATCTGGAAGGACTGCACACGTGGGAGCAACTAAGTCACGATTATTGAGCACTTGCTCTCCAGCCTGTGTTCCGCAACAAGAGAAGCCACCACAATGTGAAGCCCGCACGCCACAAGGAAGAGTAGGCCCTGCTTGCTGCAACTAGAGGAAGCCCAGAGCAGTCAAAAATAAATAATGTGTGTGTATATATTATATATTTCTTTTTTTTAAAAGAGAGATTTGCTTAAAAAAAAAAAAGTCTACAAAGAATTTCCCTGGTGGTCCAGGAAGATTCCGCCTGCTGCAGGGCAACTAAGCCAGCATGCCCCAACTACTGAGCCCATGCTCTAGAGCCCATGTGCTGCAACTGCTGAAGCCCACAGGCCCTACAGCCCATACTCCACAACAAGAGAAGCCACTGGAACAAGAAGTTTGTGAACCACAACTGGAGAGTAGCCCCTGCTCACCCCAACAAAGACCCAGTGCAGCCAAAAAGTAGTCTACAAATAATAAATGCTAACGAGAGTGTGGAGAAAAAGGAACACTCCTACCCTGTTGGTAGGATGTAAATTGGTGCAGCAGCTACGGAGGACAGTATCGAGGGCCCTTAGAAAACTGAAAATAGAGTTACCATATGATCTTGCAATTCCACTTCTGTACACATAGCCAGAAAAAACTAATTTGAAAAGATACATGCACCCTAGTGTTCATTGCACCACTATTTACAATAGCCAAGCATGAAAGCAATGTAAATGTCCATTGATAGATGAATTAATAAAGAAGATATGATACATATAAACAATGGAATACCACTCAGCCATGAAAAAGAATCAAATAATGCCATTTGCAGCAGCATGGATGGACCTAGAATTTATATTAAGTGAAGTAAGTCAGATACAGAAAGACAAATATCAAATGATATTATTCATATGTGGACTCTAAAAAAGTGATACAAATGAACTTATTTATAAAACAGAAATAGACTCACAGACATAGAGAACAAGCTTATGGATACCAAAGTGGGTACTGAGTTTGGGATTAACATATGCACACTGCTGCTGCTGGTGCTAAGTCACTTCACTTGTGTCTGACTCTATGCGACCCCACAGACAGCAGCCCACCAGGCTCCACCACCCCTGGGATTCTCTAGGCAAGAACACTGGAGTGGGTTGCCATTTCCTTCTCCAGTGCATGAAAGTGAAAAGTGAAAGTGAAGTTGCTCAGTCGTGTCCGACTCTTAGCAACCCCATGGACTGCAGCCTACCAGGCTTCTCCGTCCATGGGATTTTCCAGGCAAGAGTACTGGATGGGGTGCCATTGCCTTCTCCCATATACACACTACTATGTATAAAATAGATGAACAACAAGAACCAACTGTACAGCACAGGGAACTATACTCAATATCTTGTAATAACCTATAATGGAAAAGATTTATATATGTATATACATACATGCATATATACATATATGTATATCTGAATTACTTTGCTGTACACTTGAAAACTAACACAACATTATAAATTAACTATACTTCAATAAAGATAAGAAAGAAAAAATCATAATTGGTAAAAATGCTCAGGAAATACATTATTTAATAGCTTTTATTTATTGTCCAGAAAAGGAAAAATCACCCAACAGTATAATCAGTCAACATAGTTGTGACATGTAACATTATGCCAACAAAGTTTTGTGTGATAAACTGAACAACAATTGATTGTCTAGCCAGGTTGATGAGTCAGTAGATTTTACCAATAAATGTCTTAGCAAAACGTTTGTAAGATTTATAAATAATGATGATAATTAGAGCTTTTTTTTTTTTCTTTTGGCTGCTGCTGCAAAGAGCTTCCTAAACAAGTCAAGGCCAACATACTTGTAATGTTTTGTCTTTGTACCTGAAGAATGGTGTGAACATTTGTAATGACCAGGCCCATCAACGGTTGTCTCCAGGAAAGGCTTTGCCTCTAATGAACAAAGAAAATTCTGACTTTGTTCACAACATACTGTTTTTCTCCATAGAGAGATGCTGATGTCAAAGCCTGTTAAAGAAAATTTAAAAGTCTAGACGATGTGACAAAAACCACCAACTTTATTAAAAAGAGAATAATTCACTTGAGAATATTTTTTAAACTGTGTGAACATCTGGATAAAGAGCACATAAATCTGCTACCAACAGGAATTTAGTGGCTTAGCAGAGAAAGAATTCTCAGCAAGAGTTTAGGTTAAAAGATGAATCATAAAATCCCAGAGAAAACATTTTGACTTCAAGAGCTAGGTTCTTGGATTGAAAAGAAATGAAAATTTGACAAATTATGTTCCAAAGGGAAATATTGATGTGTTTCCACTGTTGATAGGGTTTGAAGGTGAGGAAGGGTCTCTGCAAGCCTCACATCTTATTGAAAACCACTTGGCAAAACCACAGAATCTCACTGAATCACAGTCCCTGTGCTGAGGCTTCCCTGATGGCTCAGCCAGTAAAGAATCCACCTGCAATGAAGGAGACACAGGAGAAGCCGGTTCAATCCCTGGGTTGGGAGGATGCCCTGGAGAAGGAAATGGCAACTCACTCCAGTATTCTTGCCTAAAAAGTCCCATAAACAAAGCAACCTGATGGGCTATAGTTCACGTGGTCGAAGAGATTCAGACATAAATGAATATGAGTATGCAGCACAGACAGTCCTTGTATGCACAAGGTATGACTTGAGTTGCTCAAAAGACTCCTTGACAAAAAGGAGTTGACAAGGAGTTGACAAGTTGACAAGGAGTTGACAAAAGACTCCTTGAATCTTTTGCTCAGCCTGAGAAATGTACCTTTAAGGGAAGAGAAGGAGGACTTCCCTGGTCTCCCTTCTCTTCTCTTAAACCACTTAATCCCTTAACCACTGTTAAGAATCTGCCCTCTATGGCAGGGATTCCCACCCCTGGTAGAGGAACCAAGATCCCATATGCAACTAAGCCTGCGCTTGGCAACTACTGAGCCCGCTCATGGAAAGATCCCGAATGCTGCAACTAAGACCTGATGCAGTCAAATAAAACAATATAAATAAATACTAAAGTCCACTTTAATAGATTTAAAAAAAAAAAAGAAGAGAAGGACTTTTTGAACTACAGTCTATATACTTAAATGAAGTTTACAAGTTCTGGATTCCTTTGAAAAAATAGGACCCCACTATTCATGGGAATCTGACCTGCCTCTTGAGAAACCTGTATGCAGGTCAGGAAGCAACAGTTAGAACTGGACATGGAACAACGGACTGGTTCCAAATAGGAAAAGGAGTACGTCACGGCTGTATATTGTCACCCTGCTTATTTAACTTCTATGCAGAGTACATCATGAGAAACGCTGGGCTGGAAGAAGCACAAGCTGGAATCAAGATTGCTGGGAGAAATATCAATAACCTCAGATATGCAGATGACACCACCCTTATGGCAGAGAGTGAAGAGGAACTGAAAAGCCTCTTGATGAAAGTGAAAGAGGAGAGTGAAAAGTTGGCTTAAAGCTTAACATTCAGAAAACTAAGATCATGGCATCTGGTCCCATCACCTCATGGGAAATAGATGGGGAGACAGTAGAAATGTGTCAGACTTTATTTTTTTGGGCTCCAAAATCACTGCAGATGGTGACTGCAGCCATGAAATTAAAAGACACTCCTTGGAAGGAAAGTTATGACCAACCTAGATAGCATATTAAAAAGCAGAGACTTTACTTTGCCAACAAAGGTCTATCTGGTCAAGGCTATGGTTTTTCCAGTGGTCATGTATGGATGTGAGAACTAGACTGTGAAGAAAGCTGAGCACCAAAGAATTGATGCTTTTGAACTATGGTGTTGGAGAAGACTCCCGAGAGTCCCTTGGACTGCAAGGAGATCCAACCAGTCCATCCTAAAGGAGATCAGTCCTGGGTGTTCACTGGAAGGACTGATGCTGAAGCTGAAACTCCAATACTTTGGCCACCTGATTTGAAGAACTGACTCATTGGAAAAGACCCTGATGCTGAGAGGGATTGGGGGCAGGAGGAGAAGGGGACAACAGAGGATGAGATGGCTGGATGGCATCACTGACTCGATGGACATGAGTTTGAGTAAACTCCGGGAGTTGGTGATGGACAGGGAGGCCTGGTGTGCTGTGATTCATGGGGTCGCAGAGTCGGACATGACTGAGCAACTGAACTGAACTGATTCATGGGAAGGGGGCTTTTCTGATAGCTCAGCTGATAAAGAATCTGCCTGCAATTCAGGAGACCCAGGTTCGATTCCTGGGTCAGGAAGATCCCCTGGAGAAGGGAAAGGCTACCCACTCCATGGCCTGGAGAATTCCTCGGACTGTATAGTCCACAGGGTAGCAAAGAGTCAGACACGACTGAATGACTTTCACTTTCACTTTTCATTCATGGGAAAACAATGATCATTTTGCTGAAGTGTTTAACTTCTCTTAAATGTGTAGATAAACTTTGCGTATTTAACAAGTGTCAGAAATTGTCTCATTTCAGTTGAAAATGAAATCTCTGTATTGGACCAGCAAAAAAAAAAAAAAAAGGCACATTTCAATTAAAAGGTAAATTTCATTCTTTAGCTTTAATTTCATAAAGAATAGTTTTAATGCTTTTATATAGTCTGATAAAAGAGATCATGCAATTAGTATACATGTTGTAATTTTGCAGTTGTTAGGCCGATATGGGAGCTTGATCATGTCACTCAGTTAAGAAATCCCTTCATATAGTGCTGAATCAAGCTGTCTTAGGTCATAATTTTTTTTTTGGCTATGCAACATGGCTTGTGAGAGCTTAGTTCCCCAACCAGGGATTGAAACCAGGCCCTGGTAGTAAAATCACAGAGTCCTAACCATTGGACCACCAGGGAATTCCCTCTTAGGTCATATTTTTATTCATATTGCATAGTTTATAATTTTTGTAACTTTTCAGCATTGTCAATAAATTCCATGTTGTAAATAATATTAATTAAAATTAATATATGATCTTTACATAAATTAAATCTACTCCCCCCTTTAAAAAATTAAATTTCATTTTGTATTAAGCTAGTTATTCAACAAAAATATATTTGCCTCATGAGTTTTAAATATTTATGACAAGGCAATAAGGGGATAGATTTCAGGAAAAGTAAGCTAATTTTAGCTATGTGATTCTTTTTCAAAGTCATGGTTAAAAGAAACTTTAAGTGAGGAAAACAAACACTCTTGCATATATCATGTATGACATACTAAACTCACTAGAGTATCATTTAGTAGGAATTTCTGATAAGAATTTCCGAATAGTTGGTTAAGATAAAAAGTCAAGTAGGTATTATGAGTTAACATCTTTGGTCAGTAGGAAGAACCACACAAAATAGTAGGCTAATCAGTTAGTTAAAATAACTGGATCCTCAAAAAAGTATTTATTCTCTACTCAAAAAAAGCATTGGAAGTTATTACTGGATTGTTGTATCTACAATTTACTGATCATGCTGAAACTGTGTAACTCATACTGGGATTTGAACCTAGTTGGTCAGGATTGAACCTGGCCAAAATCCAATTTGGTACTCAAAGGCTGTCAAAATCCATGATCTTCCAACTGAGATCACACACTTGGTTTCGGGACTTAAAGAAGCTCAGATTCCTGATGTTTTGTCATGAAAAAATTGAGTGAGAGACAAAGTGATAGGTAAGAAGTGGATTTATTTAGAGATACAAACAGAGTGTGGGTAATTTCAGAAGGAGAGAGTGGCCTTGAAATATGGTGTGGTTAGCTTTTATGGGCTGGGTAATTTCATAGGCTAATGACTAGGCTTCCCTGGTGGCTCAGATGGTAAAGACTCCACCTGCAATTCGGGAGACCTAGGTTCTATCCCTAGGTTGGGAAGATCCCCTGGAGGAGGGCATGGCAACCCACTCCAGTATTCTTGTCTGGAGAATCCCCATGGACAGCCCCCTGGCAGGCTACAGTCCATGGGGTTGCAGAGTCAGACACAACTGAGCGACTAAGCACACACACAGTGACTGGGAGGGTTATTCAAACTATTTTGGGGAAGGGATGGCGATTTCCAGGGGTTGGGCCACCACTCACTTTTCGGTCTTTGATGGTCAGCCTTGGAACTGTCATGGCACCTGTGGATGTGTCATTTAGCTGATACGTTACAATGAGCAAATACTGAGGCTCAGAGTTTAAAGGAAGTTGACTCATCCACCATCTTGGACCCATTTGGTTCTAATCAGTTTATGTTATGTCCTTGGGCTATGCCATTCTTTTAATGTTTGTGCCCTGCCCGCTTCCTTCCTGTTTCAATGCTAATGTACTATGTGTGCCTGCTCAGTGACTCAGTCATGTCCAACTCTTTGGGACTCTATGGACTAGAGCCTGCCAGGTTCCTCTGTCCATGGAATTTTCCAGACAAGAATACTGGAGTGGGTTGCCATTTCCTACTCCAGGGGATCTTCCCAACCTTGAGATCAAACCCACTTCTCCTGCATCTCCAGCACTGGCAGGTGAATTCTTTACCACCGAGCCACCCGGGAGCTATAAGGGGAAAAAAAAAAAAATTACATAGCATTCTCTGAGACCTGAAGATTATTTCAAGAGTTACTCCGGAGGGAAAAGATTGAGAAAGATTATGCTAGTGAAACTCTGCATGGTATCTGAAAATTCCTCTGTGCCTTTCCTTCTCAATACAAAATATTGTATAGGGCCTATCACTGAAAATTCTTTAAAAAAGAAAAGATGAATCATGTTCATGCCATCCTGTAGTAAATATATTGTGATATGTCACAACATACAGAAAGTAAAATAAAAGGTATATCACAGGGTCAGTTGACAAAGTCGTTAAAGAGAAAACCAGGGCCCAAAGTGGTGTCACTTTTACTAAAGCCCAGGATACCAAACCTAGATTTAATACCTGACCCAATTTTAGTTTCATCTCTCCCCAGGAATGTCATCTTAATGGGCCAGTCTGGGGTTTTCTGATCAACACCAGTGAGATATTCTGGTGGGCCCTCTAGCTACCCACATCCCACCCCCAGAGGAAGAATGAATAATAAAAGCTGTTTTGTTCCTTTCTCCACAAAAGAAGATGGCTTGGCCTAAAATAGTCCTTTGTTTTCTTTTGCTAATCCCTTCTTGTCCCATTCTTCTGGTTATAAAAACCTCCCATTCTGTACAACTCCAGAGAGAGTCTTTCTCTCCATTAGACGGGGTGTTGCTGATGAATCATTGAACAAAGCCAACTAGATCTTCAGATTTACTCAGTGGAGTTTGTTTTAGGCTTGCCTGGTGGCTCAGTTGTAAAGAATCCGCCTGCCAATGCAGGAGACATGGGTTTGATCCCTGGGTTGGGAAGATCCCCTGGAGAAGGAAATGGCAACCCACTCCAGTACTCTTTCATGGAAAATCCCATGGACAGAGGAGCCTGGTAGGCTACAGTCCGTGGGGTCACAAAGAGTCAGACACCACTGAGCGACTTCACTTTCACTTTCTGTATTCTAGCAGATCAAGGGCATACACACTCTGGAAGCTACTGTCTTAATCACAGAATTCTTAGTCACACCCATATATCTAATGTCAGTTGATTTTCTTTTTTTTTTGAGGTTTTTATTTTATTTTATTATTTATTTATTTATTCCCAATTATTTTTATTAGTTGGAGGCTAATTACTTTACAATATTGTAGTGGTTTTTGCCATACATTGACATGAATCAGCCATGGATTTACATGTGTTCCCCATCCTGAACCCCCCTCCACCTCCCTCCCCATCCCATCCCTCTGGGTCATCCCAGTGCACCAGCCCCAAGCACTTGCCTCATGCATCCAACCTAGACTGGCGATCTGTTTCACAGTTGATAATATACATGTTTCGATGCTGTTCTCTCAGATCATCCCACCCTCGCCTTCTCCCATAGAGTCCAAAAGTCTGTTCTATACATCTGTGTCTCTTTTTCTGTCTTGCATATAGGGTTATCGTTACCATCTTTCTAAATTCCATATATATGCGTTAGTATACTGTACTGATGTTTTTCTTTCTGGCTTACTTCACTCTGTATAATGGGCTGCAGTTTCATTCACCTCATTAGAACTGATACAAATGAATTCTTTTTAATGGCTGAGTAATATTCCACTGTGTATATGCACCACAGCTTTCTTATCCATTCGTCTGCTGATGGGCATCTAGGTTGCTTCCATGTCCTGGCTATTATAAACAGTGCTGTGACGAACTTTGGGGTACACGTGTCTCTTTCAGATCTAGTTTCCTTGGTGTGTATGCCCAGGAGTGGGATTGCTGGGTCATATGGCAGTTCTATGTCCAGTTTTTTAAGGCATCTCCACACTGTTCTCCATAGTGGCTGCACTAGTTTGCATTCCCACCAACAGTGTAAGAGGGTTCCCTTTTCTCCACACCCTCTCCAGCATTTATTGCTTATAGACTTTTGGATAGCAGCCATTCTGACTGGTGTGTAATGGTATCTCATTGTGGTTTTGATTTGCATTTCTCTGATAATGAGTGATGTTGAGCATCTTTTCATGTGTTTGTTAGCCATCTGTATGTCTTCTTTGGAGATATGTCATAATGTCAGTTGAGTTTCAACACAGGTGCCAAGATCATTCAATAGTGAAAGAATAGTCTTGTCAATAAATGATACTGGAAAACTGGATGGCCACAAGCAAAAGAGGGAAATTGAACCCATAACTCACACAATATACAAAAATTAATTCAAAATGCTTTAAAGATCTATATATAAGAGATAAACCTATAAAATTCTTAGAGGAAAACAGGGGTAAATTTTGATGACTTCAATTTGGCAGTGGATTCTTAGATATGACTCCAAAATCACAAGCAACAAAAGAAAAAAGTACACAAGTCAGACCTCATCAAAATTAAAAAAACATTTTGTACTTCAAAGGGCATTATAAAGAGAGCGAAAAAAAATCCACAGAATTGGAGAAAAATATTGGTAAATTGTATCAAAATTGAGCAGGACCCTGCAGGGCCCTCCTGGGTACAAGCCCCTCTGTTTCCCCTGTTTCTTGTTTGTAGAAAGAGGCTTTAGTTTCCAGGCCCTTCATTAAGTTCCAAAGCGCAGATTCAACAGTTACTAATTAAGAAAGTGAAGGAATGCAGATAGAAAGAAAAAGCAGACAGGCACAGAAAATAATGCTAGCTTAAACAATTGTTTATTGTTCAGTCACTAAGTTATGTCTAACTCTTTGCGACCCCATGGACTATAGCAAGCCAGGTTCCTCTATCCTCCACCATCTACCAGAGTTTGCTCAAATTCATGTCCATCAAGTCAGTGATGCTATCTAACCACCATCATCCTTTATTGCCCCCTTCTCCTCCTGCCTTCAATTTTTCCCAGCATCAAGGTCTTTTCTAGTGAGTCGGCTCTTTGCATCAGGTGGCCAAAGTATTGGAGTTTCAGTTTCAGCATCAGTCCTTCCAATGAGTATCAGGGTTGACTTTCTTTAGGATTGACGGATTGATCTCCTTGTCGTCCAAGGGACTCTCAAGAGTCTTCTCCAACAACCACACTTTGAAAGCATCGATTCTTTGGTGTTCAGCCTTCTTTATGGTCCAGTTCTCACATCTATACATGACTACTGGAAAAACCACAGCTTTGACTCTACAGACCTTTGTCAGCAAAGTGATGGCTCTGCTTTTTAATACATTGTCTAAGTTTGTCATAGCTTTTCTTCCAAGGAGCAAGCATCTTTTAATTTCATGACTGCAGTCACCATCCACAGTGATTTTGGAGCCCAAGAAAATAAGGTCTGTCACTGTTTCCCCATCTATTTGCCATGAAGTGATGGGACCGGATGCCATGATCTTAGTTTTCTGAATGTTGAGTTTTAAGCCAGCTTTTTCACTCTCTTCTTTCACCTTCATCAAGAGGCTCTTCAGTTCCTCTTTGCTTTCTGCCATTGGGGTGGTGTCATCTGCATATCTGAGGTTGTTGATATTTCTCCGTGCAATCTTGATTCCAGCTGAGTTTCATCCAGCCTGGCATTTTGCATAATGTACTCTGCATATAAATTAAATAAGCAGAGTGAAAATATATAGCCTTGATGTACTCCTTTCCCAATTTTGAACCAGTCTGTTGTTCCATGTCTGGTTCTAACTGTTGCTTCTCATCCTGGTTTCTCGGGAGTCAGGTAAAGTGGTCTGGTGTTCCCATCATTTAAAAAATTTTCCACAGTTTGTTGTGATCCACACAAGCAAAGGCTTTGGTGTAGTCAATGAAGCAGAAACAGATGTTTTTTCTGGAATTCCCTTGTTTTTTCTGTGATTCAGTGGATATTGGCAATTTGATCTCTAGTTGTACAAGCTGGATTTAGAAAAGGCAGAGGAACCAGAGATCAAATCACTGCGTAAGTGTGTTGAAATTACTCAAGATTTGGGAATTAACCATCTGAAAGGATTAGAGGAACTCACACAGGGCCAGGAACTAGGCCTGTTCCCATTTAGCCAAATTGGATAACCTCATAATTTATGGCACACTGGGTAGAGTACTTAAAAGGATCTCACCTCAGTAGTAAAAAAAAATTAGCCTTTGACTAATTAACCTTTGGCTCTGGTCTCACCCAACAATTGTAAATTAAAAGGATCAAAGTGTTTCCAATTATCTTAACTGCATTCCAAAACAAAGTTCAGGGATATACACAAGGATAAAAATAGCCACCTCCCAACAAGGCAAAACTCATAATGTCTGGCATCCAATCAAGAATTACTACACATACAAAGAATCAGGAAAATATGACCAATGATGATGAGGATTGAATCAATAAATCAAAACCAAACCAGAATTTACAATTGTTAGATTAGCAGTCAATGACATTAAAGAATTATTATAACTGTGTTCCATATGTTCAAAAACTTAAGTGGAAACATAAAATAAATTTTTAAAAAACACCTAATTGAATTTGTAGAGATGAATACTATAGCATCTGTACTGGATGTCATTAATGGCAGCTTATAAATTAAAATAAAAAGATTAGTGAACATCAAAGCATAGCAATAGAACCTATCCAAACTGAAGCATAGATTTAATAAATAATTTAAGAAAAAAAGGAACAGAAAATCAGTGATCTTTAGGGCATCTTCTAGTAGCTTAGTGTAAAAGTAACTTGAGTCCTCAACAGATAGGATTGGGGATCTACAAAATACTTGAAGAAGCATTGGTCAAACTTTTTTTTCACATTGATGAAGACTATAAATTCAAAGGTTCATGTAGCTTGACAAATCCCAAGCACGAGAAATACAATAACTGCACCAAGGTACATTATTATCATTTTACCAAAAAAAAAAAAAAAAAGGTGATTAAAAACAACCAGAAAAAAGATACAAGTTATGTAGAAAGAAACACCAGGTTTCTCTTTGGAAACAATACAAGTTAGCTGGCAGAGAGCAGCATGTTTAAAATACCAAAAGAGGAGCTTCCCTGGTGGCCAGTGGTAAAGAATCTGCCTGCTAATGCTGAAGACACAGGTTCCATCCCTGGTCCGGGAAGATCCCACATGCTGCAGAGAGGCTGAGTCGTTGCACCACACTAGTGAGCGTCAATTGCTGAGCCTGAGTGCCCTAGAGCCCAAGAAGCCCAAGTACCACAATGAAGAGAAGCCCCTGCTCACTGCAACTAGGGAAAAGTCATGCAACCAAAAGTAAATAAATAAAAAGAGAGAGCTTTCCTGTACCATGACTTTCTAATCTCAATTTGTAGCTGAGGGAAAAAGTTACAGAGAAGTAAATGTCTCACCTAATGCGAAGGGCCAACTCATTGGAAAAGACCCTGACGCTGTGAACAATTGAGGGCAGGAGGACAGGGTGACAGAGGATGAGATGGTTGGATGGCATCACTGGCTCAATGGACATGAGTTTGAGCAAACTCTGGGAGATAGCGAAGGACAGGGAAGCCTGTCCTTCTAACTTTTTAAAACTGTCTTCTGGAATGTGATTCTGGGAAAGGAATTCTAGGACAGTGGTCCACTCTGTGTCGCCTGGCGACACAGTTACTCTGCAGCCTGGCGTGCTGCAGTCCATGGGGACACAAAGAGTTGGGCATGATTGAGCAACTGAACAACAACAAAGGCCAAACGAGTGGGAGAACTGGGCTGGAACCCCAAACTTTTGACTCATGTTCTATGCCCTTTGTACTTCTTCATCTTCTTCCACTTTCAACTATGGACTCTCGATTTCTTTTAAAAGGCTCTCTGCTTAATCTCTCCCATAATTTGGTACTGATACTTTCATTAGTTCCCCCCCCCCCCTTTATTATTTGTTATGTTGCTGCATTTCTCTGGGAGGAGCAAACCCAGGTGGTCTGAAGAAATTTTAATAGCCTTTCCTCCCCTCCTGAACATGACTTATTAAAACAACCTCTTTTGATAAGACCACCCTATCCTAATTTATGGTTCTCAGGTCTTGTTTTGCTTTTGTTTTCTTCCTGTGGATTGAGTTGCTTCAGTATCATTGTTTGTGGTTCTTATGATCTTTTTTCATTTTTTTTCTTTTCTTTGGGCCCTTGAGGATAAAAAACCTTTCCCTCATCCCTATTTTGCTTTGTAAATTCATGTCTTGTTTAAGGTCATTTTGCTTGTTTTCCATATTCCTACTGTTACATTAGTGGATTCTTTTCAAAACATTCATATTCATTCCATTTTCTTTATAGAACCCTCCTGCTTATAAATTACAAACTCTCATGTGAAGTAAATCTTGAGTAGAAATTGCAATGGTGATTCTGGTCTGACTCTGGTTAGTGAACCATCTCACTGAGTTTTAATTGTCTCCCTAAAAAGAAGAAAGTTTTTTGCCAGGCACAGGAAGCAAAACTGATATGACATCAAATAAAAAATGAAACATGAAAATAATTTTTTTAACCTAAAAAATACTGGACAAATAAGATATCATCATCAGGATTATCCATTGACTAGGATTATTGATTAATTAACTAATGTTGAACTTTAAACCATAAGGGATAGTAACATGTATATTATAGATAAATTAAATGCTGCTTTGTTGGCGACACAGAGTGGATCACTGTCCTAGAATTCCTTTCCCAGAATCACATTCCAGAAGATAGTTTTAAAAAGTTAGAAACAATTGAAATGATAACAAAACACATGATACATTCTGATTAATGTAATGTTCATGTAAAATAAAACGTGCTCACTTTCTTGCAATATATAAAATTATGTATATAATATATACATATCTATTTTGTTGTTGCTGTTTAGTTGTTAAGTGGTGTCTAACTCTTTTGGGATCCCAAGGACCTTAGCCTGTCAGGCCCCTCTCTCCATGAGATTTCCTAGGCAAGAATGTTGGTCTGGGTTGCCATTTCCTTCTCCAGGGGATCTTCATGACCCAGGGATCCAACCCAAGGCTCCTGCAATTCAGGCAAATTCTTTATTGGCTGGTACTTCAGGAGCCTTGGGTTGGATCTCTGGGTCTGGATGATCCCCTGGAGAAGGAAATGGCAACCCACTCCAGTAGGTTATAGTCCATGGAGGTGGCACAGGCCAATTCTTTGCCACCCCCATGGACTGCAGCATACCAGGCTTCCCTGTCCTTCACTATCTCCTGGAGCTTGCTCAAACTCATGTCCACTGAGTTAGTGATGCTGTCTAACTGTTTCATCCTCTGCCACTGTCTTCTGCTCTTGCCCTCAGTCTTTCCCAGCATCAGGGTCTTTTCCAATGAGTCAGCTCTTTGCATCAGATAGCCAAAGTACCAGAGCTTCAGCTTCACCATCAGTCCTTCCAATGAATATTCAGGGTTCATTTCCTTTAGGATTGATTGGTTTAATATCCTTGCTGTCCAAGCGACTCTCAAGAGTCTTCTCCAGCACCACAATTCAAAGAAAACATCAATTCTTTGGCACTCATCCTTCTTTACGGTCCAACTTTCATATCCTTACATGACTGCTGGAAAAACTACATATATGTATCTGTGTATATATGTGTGTGTGTGTGTGTGTGTGTGTATAACTTATTTTTAAGACCCTAAGTCAGAATCATCCAGTTAAGCCACTCCTGGATTATTTAACCACAGAAATTAAGTGGAACAATTAATGTTTGTTGCTTTAAGCTCTTAAGTTTTGGGATAATTTGTTATATAGCAGTAGATAACTAATACAGCAACTCTATCATGACATTTCCTCCTAACTCCTTCTGGGTTCAGGTGTCTGGGTAACAGAAGACCAGCCCAGGAAGTTGTTTCAGAGTTTTAATTCTTGGGAATTGTTGGAACAAGACTTTATCACTTCTTCTCTAACAGTGTGTTGAGTGTGAAAGCGTTAGTTGTTTAGTCGTGTCTGACTCTTTGTGGCCCCATGGACCATAGCCCACCAGGCTCCTCTGTAGATGGAATTCTCCAGGCAAGAATAATAGAGTGGGTTGCCATGCCTTTCTCTAGAGGCTCTTCCTGACCCAGGGATCAAACCTGGGTCTCCCACATTGAAGGCAGATTCTTTACTGTCAGAGCCACCAGGAAGCCTCCTAAGGAAGGCAGAAGCCAGGTGTAATACTAATGCCTTGACTTGGAGCTGTGGCTTGGCTGGTGAAGAATCTGCCTGAAATGTGGGTGATGTGGGTTCGATCCCTGGGTTGGAAAGATCCCCCGGAGAAGGGAACGGCAACCCACTCCAGTATTCTTGCCTGGAGAGAATTCCAGGGACAGAGGAGTCTGATAGGCTACAGTCCATGGGGTTGCAAAGAGTCAGACATGACTCAGTGATTAAGCACAGCACAGCACTATACTATTTAAACATTGTGCTAAGTTGGGAGAAGTGAAGGAAAGAGAAAATTTAAAAGAAATCTGTAATTCAGTTTTGGAGTATGATGAAATCAGCTATTTTTCTGTTTCCCAAAGGGATACTGTCACTTTAAATGTAGTATGATGCAAACCACTGAAATCACACACACACACACACAAGCTCAAGTGCTATAACTTGCCAAGGAAAAAAGTTGTTAAACTGGTAACTTAGGTCAGTAAATAAAAATTGCCAAACAGACTCCCTGCCTGAGATGGCCATGGGAAAGGGTAAAATTAAGATGAAGTTTTCTAACTGGCTGAATATTACCTTCTGTTTGGTGGGAAATATATAAGAAGTTATGGCTGCTGACTATAAAAGTGTCCTATGTATATTATACACAGAAATGACCTGAGAGCAAAGTAAGAGAGAGGTTGAAAAATTCTGGAAGAAGTTTTCCAAGAAAGATGAATAAAACCTGTCACCATTACAGTTTACTTCAGAAGTTTGTAGATGTTTTACTTCTGAGCCCAGGAGTAGTCACATAGAACCCTTGCCAGAAAAAAGTAGTAAACTTGACAAGCTGCTCGCAAAAGGACTTAGTTTAAGTAAAAATCCAGGGAAATTTGAAAGTTGCAGAGTTTCACAAATAAGAAACCACAAGGCAAGGAATCCTCATGCATCATGGAATACAGATATACAAATGTGTGCACAGGGACATATACTGTATATAATATTTTTAGTAAGATATGCTATAGAAATATCAACTTTAGGTGACTTGAATTTGAAGTCATTTTAGTTTATTTCTGCATTGTGATTTGGATGTCTAATTTTAATATTTCAGGTAGAAACCTACCATTTAATTCAGGAAAGACACCTTCTTCTGCTCCTGCCGCCTTCGACTTCAAGAATATGCAGCACAGTTTATCACCACCTGGTACACTGCACAGCATCTGCAGAACAAACTCCCACTTTACAACCTGTTCGTCTGCACCGGTCTTTGAAAATTGCGAACAAATATCATGACAAGATGGCTTTATGATGGACACATAGAAAATGTTAGATGATAACTTAAAAAAGAATATTTGTTTATGAACCAAAGTAAGCAGTGACAAATTTTTATCTGCAAGAGTGATCCACAGGTGACCTACTGTGGAGCGCAGGGAACTCTACTTAATGCTCTGTGGTGACCTAAATGGGAAGGAAATCTTAAGAAGACGGGATGTATGTAGTGACAGATTTTCCTTTCTTGGGCTCCAAAATCACTGCAGATGGTGACTGCAGCCATGAAATTAAAAGATGCTTGCTCCTTGGAAGGAAAAGTATGATAAACGTAGACAGTGTAATAAAAAGCAGAAACATTTTGTCAACAAAGGTCTGTACAGTCAAAGCTATGGTTTTTCCAGTAGTCATGTATGGATGTGAGAGTTGGACCATAAAGAAAGCTGAGCACCAAACTGATGCTTTTGAACTGTTGGTGCTGGAGAAGACTCTTGAGAGCTCCTTGGACACAAAGGAGATCAAACCAGTCAATACTAAAGGAAATCAACCCTGAATATTCATTGGAAGAGCTGATGCTGAAGCTGAAACTCCAGTCCTTTGGTCACCTGATGCAAAGAGCTGACCTATTGGAAAAGACCCTGATGCTGGGAAAGATTGAAGGCACAGAGAAGAGGGCAGCAGAGGATGAGATGGTTAGATAACATCACTGACTTGGACATGAGTTTGAGTAAACTCTGGGAGAGAGTGAAGAACAGAGGAGACTGGCATTCTGCAGTCCCTAGAGTCACAAAGAGGTGGACGTGACTTAGCAACTGAACAATAACAAGTAGCTGATTCACTTTGCTATACATCTGAAACTAACACAACATTGTAAAGCAACTTTATTCCAGCGAAAGGTAATTACAAAAAAAAAAAAAAGAGTAATCCATAGGAGACAGAGATTCAAGAGGGTCCCCACGGTGTGGGGAGGCTTCAAGGAAAAATCGTCATATAAGCTATTCTCGGAAGGGTAGGCTCAGACTTCAGCGGATTGAAAAGGGCATTAGATTAGCAGAGAGGTGTGGGAGGAAGCAAGGACAACGTGAGCAGAGAAAGTGAGGAGACCCATTTAGATCAGAACTGAAGGTTCATTCTGGGAAGGCGTTTCAAGAATAAAAGCGTCAGTAGTGAGCAGGACAGGAAGGTTATCAGATTTAGTAAGTGGGCGTTGCTCAGAAATCCCTAGAAGTGCTATTTCAGGAGACTGGCAGTCACAGACAGAACTAGTTATTATTTATAATATATCATTTGATTTTTTATAAATTATATTCTTCATTGCTTCTCAGGAAAAAAAAAAAAACAACAAACTACTATCCTGAAGATCTCTATAGGTTTTTATTCCTGTGTTTGGGAAGGAGTAAATATGGACAGGGGCTTCCCAGGTGGCACTAGTGGTAAAGAATCTGCCTGCTAAAAAAAAAAAAAAAGAATCTGCCTGCTAATGCAGGAGACTCAAGAGACTCCAGTTTGATCCCTGGGTTGGGAAGCTCCCTTGGAGTAGGAAATGGCAACCCACTCTAGTATTCTTACCTAGGAAATTCTGTGGGCAAAGGAGCCTGGCAGGCCCCAGTCTATGGAGCTGAAAAGCATCAGACACAGCTGAGCGACTAAGCACACACAATACAAATAAGAACAGGGTACCAGGATCTTTTTTTTTCCTTTTTTTAGTTTTCATTATTGTTATTTAACAGAAGGGAAATTTTAAACTGAAGTGACTGTAGAATTTAGTTTAAGAAACCATATTCCTTTTCATCTAATTAGAATTTTAAAATGGTTTCTTGTAGCAAAGCTAAACTATCTGACCTCCCTTTGTAACATTCATTGAGAATTCTGATTTTATAAAGTACAAGACGTGAATAAACGAAATTGAGTACCAGGATCTTTAGTTCTGATAGATGAAGTAGCCAAAAATCTCCCTTTATATTGATCATTTAAATCTAAAAACTAAAATTTGTCTTAAAATCCCAACATTTTAAAATAGGAAAAAGATTTTCTGGCTCATTGGACTGGGAACAAGAGAAATAGATTTTAATTATTGTGCCATCAATACACACTCCTTGAGGAGACCTGTCAGCTTTAATGTCAATTTCTCTGGTTTTTCTCATGGCACTGAACTCAGGTCTTCATAAGGAGAAATCCCCTCCTGTCTCCCCTTTCTCCAAGTGCCCTGTTCCAACTGCTATCACAGATCCAACCAGAGGCTCCATGGCAAAGCAGATGGTTTTTGCTTATGCCCTGGGAAAATACGTCTCAAGGACAGACAGCAAGGTATGTCAGATACCTACTTTGTGTTTGTTTCATATCACAGGTGAATGAATGCACTTATAGCTAGAGATTGGAGAAATGCCAATCTCCAGAGATGACTGAATGAGAAGAGTTCTATTTGTTTTTATAATTTTATTTATTTATTTATTTTTGGCTGTGCTGAAACTTCTCTTGTGGCTTCTCTTGTTTCGGAGCATGGGCTCTAGGGCATGAAGGTCTCAGTAGTTGAGGCACATGGGCTCAGTAGTTTCAGCTCCCCACTCTGGAGCACAGGCTCAATAGTTGTGGTGCATGGGGTCAATTGCTCTGAGGCATGTAGGATCTTCCCGGATCAGGGATCGAAGCTGTGTCCCCTGCATTGGCAGGCAGATTTGTACCACTGAGCCTCCTGGGAAGCCCAAGAAGAGTTCTGTTTGAATGCAATGCTGTGTTTTATTTGGTTGTACCTTCTTGGACAACCATAATCAGGAGTTGTTTTGGAAAAGAGAGTTTAAATTATCCACATTTCTTGACATCATGAATCCAACTATAAATAGACAAGATAAAAATTACGTGGATGAGCTTATTGAAATTTAAGATGTAAAATTAAGTTTTACCTCCTGATCTCTTGGAATAGCGTCACACTCAAACCAAACATGAGAAAAAAATTAAAATGATGGATGTTTAAAATTTGTGTAATTACTAAATTCTCCAAAGTGTTTCAGGGCACTCACAGTAAAGACTCAGAAAAATCTTGTTCTTTATTACATTTTTATTTATAGAATTTTGTTCTAGCTTAAGTTTTAGTGACAAAAGATTCTATACTTTTCCTTCACAACACAGAAGAAAGTGACCATTTTCCTTTTGTTTGAATACGTAAGAAAAGGTGGCAGTAGTTACAGTCCCTGCCTATAATGAGATGAGACTTAGGGGAAAAATGGGTACAATTTGTACTTGGGAAGAATGTGATCACTGGGCAGGCAGCATCTAAAATGGGCTCCAGGGAGCCCTGACTCCTTTGATTCTTGTTTTTGTGTAATTCCTTCACCTTGAGTGCGGGCTGGACCTAGTGTTGTGCGTCTAACAAATAGAAGGCAGGAAAGGTGAAGGATGTCACTTCTGAGATTAGGTTAGAAAATTAGGGTGAATTCTCTTGCTCAGCCTGTCTCACTGGTTCATTCAATGGAAGCCAGCCACCATGCTGTGAGCTGCCCAGTGGAAAGGGACTGAAGGTGGAACTGAGACCCGGGTCCAGCAATCCATGAAGAATTTAATTCTGCCAACAACCACAAGATCCTCCCCTAGTGGGGCCTTCTGCCAGCCGAGCCAACACCTTGACTTCAGCCTGGTAAGAAACATTGAACCAGAGGAGCTACCTAAGTGTTTCCAGATTCCTAACACAAAATCATAAAATCATGTTTGTTGTTTCAATCGTTGAGTTTTGGAGTAATTTGAATATAGCAGTAGATAACTTACACTGCCCTCAAATAGTTTATGAGCCAATTAAACATATAAACATATAAATAAAGAAAATAGGGACTTCATCAGTGGTCCAGTAGTTAAGATTCCACCTTCCAATGCAGGAGGCTCAGATTCAATCCCTGGCCAGGGAACTAAGGCTCCGCATGTCATATGGTGTGGCCAAAAATTTTAAAAAAGAAAATAGTTAACACATAGTGCTTATTACTTGCCAGATGCTTTTTAAAGCATTTTGCATATATTGTTTAATTTCATTCTTACAACAACTCTATGAGGTAAATATTATTACTATCACCATTTTATGAAAGAGGGAATTGAGGCAACAAGAAGTTAAATAACTTGGTCATGGCCACACAGCTAGTGGAACTGAGATTCAAACTCAGTTTGGTGCCAGAGTTCAAGTTCTTGATCACCGTATTGCACTGCTTCTCTTCCACTTTATGTGCCACAATAGAGGTATGTTGGCTTTACAGGAGTAGCATGTCATCGTCATCAACATGTGCTCAATCGCGTCCGATTCTTTGCAGTCCCATGGACTGTAGTCCCCCACGCTCCTCTGTCATTTCCCTGGCAAGAATACTGGAGTGGGTTGCCATTTCCTCCTGCAGGGGATCTTCCCAACCCAGGAATGGAACCCAGGTCTCCTGCATGGTTTGCTTTGCAGGTGGATTCTTTACCACTTGAGCCAGCAGCATAGGAAATAACTATATCTGTAAGATCAAGAAAGGGGTCAGAAGGATTCAGACACCTGGGCAGCGTTTGAAAGATGGAAGGAAGGCATTCTAGGCAGATGGAATAGCATATGCTGAGGTACGGGGGCACAAGACTTGGCCCCAGGACACATTCCTTTCAAATGTTTCAAATCAGTATATGCACTTCCTTATATCCTGACCTTTATTTCTACTGGTAAACATTACTCTCTTGGAGTTTTAATAAATTGTTACGCTTTTCCAAAAAGAGTAATGCCTGATTCTCAACCAAAGGTAAAGGCAGGAGCTCAGAATAAGTCAAGTTTGTTTCAACAAAAAGGATGATTTAGGGGATTAGTAACCAAGTCATTGGTCTTTGGCAGCAACAGAAACTCACTGTTTACATACTTCCCACATGCTGTCCACTAGGGAGTATGATGCTCTCCCTGCCCTTGGGACAACAAGGAAAATCAGTCATAAGTTTGAGAACTTCAATCAGAGTTTTTATATTTAAATGTAACTTTAAATAACCTTGCATCAAGCCCAAATAACCTATTGATAATTTGAGAGGCAAAATGGAGAAGACAGGAGAAGGGGGATTAAACATAATTTAGAATTAATCACTAAGACTTCGATGGTGGCTCAGTGGATTAGAATTTGCCTGCCGATGCAAGGGACACAGGTTTGATCCCTGGTTCGGGAAGATTCCACATGCTGCAGAGCAACTAAGTCTGTGCACCACAACCACTGAAGCCCACCTGCCTAGAACCTGTGGTTCGCAGCAAGAGAAGCCACTGCACTAGGTCCACATACTGCAACTAGAGAGTAGCCCCTGCTCACTACAACTAGACAAAGCCCAGACAAAGCAATGAAGATCCAGTATAGTCAAAAAAAAATTTAAAAAAAAAAAATTTTTTTTAAATGTTGATGAGGGTATGGAGAAAGGGAAACTGTACTTAAAAAAAAATTAATCATTAGAAAAAGGAACTAGGTAAACCTAAAACCAAGGAAAAGAGGCTCTAGATACAATAATTAGAGACATAAATAGTAGTTGCCTTTTCTGCTTTATTACCATGTGTGCATGTGTGCTCAGTAGCTCAGCGTTGTCCAGCTCTTTGCAACTCTTTGGTCTGTAGCCTGCCAGGCTCCTCTGTCCATGGAATTTCTCAGGCAAGAATATTGGACATTATTATTCTCAAAAGGCCGGTTAAAATTTTTTTTGAGATAATTATGGATTCCTGTGCAGTTTTAAGGAATAATGCAGAGAGATCCTACATAGTGCTATATCACAACCAGGATACTAACACTGGTTCAGTTCAGTTCAGTTGCTCAATCGTGTCCGACTCTTTGCAACCCCATGAATCGCAGCACGCCAGGCCTCCCTGTCCATCACCAACTCCCGGAATTTACTCAGACTCATGTCCATCGAGTCAGTGATGCCATCCAGCCATCTCATCCTCTGTCGTCCCCTTCTCCTCCTGCCCCCAATCCCTCCCAGCATCAGGGTCTTTTCCAATGAGTCAACTCTTCGCATCAGGTGGCCAAAGTATTGGAGTTCCAGCTTCAGCATCAGTCCTTCCAATGAATATTCAGGACTGATTTCCTTTAGGATGAACTGGTTGGATCTCCTTGCAGTCCAAGGGACTCTCAAGATTCTTCTCCAACACCACAGTTCAAAAGCATCAATTCTTCGGTGCTCAGCTTTCTTCACAGTCCAACTCTCACATCCATACATGACCACTGGAAAAACCATAGCCTTGACAAGATGCACCTTTGTTGGCAAAGTAATGTCTCTGCTTTTTAATATGCTGTCTAGGTTGGTCATAAATTTCCGGCCAAGGAGTAAGCGTCTTTCAATTTCATGGCTGCAATCACCTGGTACAATGCATCAAATTTACCTAGTTTTACATGCATGTGTATATGTGAATGTGTACATGTGTATGATGAATCCTACTTCTATGCTAATTTATCACATAAGTAGAGTTGTGTGGCTACCAGACACAAGATCTAGAACAGTTCTATCACAGAGGTCCCTCAAGTTCCTCTTTCATAGCCACAGGCACTCCTGTCCCTCCCAGTATCTCCAGTCCCTGCCATCTCCAATCTGTTCTCAATCTCTATAATTTTGTCATTCAAGAATGATATATACAAATACCTTTTAAGACAAACTGAGTTTGAGCAAACTCAGGGAGATAGTAAAGGACAGGGAAGCCTGGCGTGCTGCAGTTCATGGGGTCACAAAGAGTCAGGCACGACTTATCGACTGAACAACAAACAACTTTTGAGACTGGCTTTTTTTTCACTCATCATAATTCACTAAGATGTATCCATGATGTCATGTGTATCAACAGTTCAGTCCTCTTAACTGCAGAGTAATATTTCATGGTGTGGATGAATAAACAAACACAGTTTGTTTAATCCGTCAGTTGTTGAAGGGCATTTGGGTTGTTTCCTATCACAAAAATAAAGTTTTTATGAACATTTGCATACAGGTTATTTTTTGTGTGGATCTGGAATAAATGCCCCAAGGTACAACTGCTGGGTTACATGATAAGTAAGTTCAGTTTATAAGAAACTGCCATAGACTGGTCCAGAATGACTGCACCTTTTTTCCCATCTTCAGTGTGTGGGTGATCCAGTTTGTCTTCATCCTCGCCCACATCTGGCATATTGCTACATTTTGTTTTAGCCATCCTGATAGGTATAAGGTGATACCTCACTGTGGTTTAAATTTGTATTTTGCTAATTGCTAGTTTTTCCTTTTTCTTGTTTTTTTAAAATTTTTTATTTTATATAGGATTAACAATGTTGTGTGAGGAATCGGGTGGAGAGGGAGGTGGGAGAGGGGATCGGGATGGGGAATACGTGTAAATCTATGGCTGATTCATATCAATGTATGACAAAACCCACTGAAATGTTGTGAAGTAATTAGCCTCCAACTAATAAAAAAATAAATAAATAAAATAAAAAATTAAAAATAAAAAAAAAGGAGAAAAAAAAAGATTCATACAAACTAAAAAAAAAAAAAACAACAAACAAACAATGTTGTGTGAGTTTCAGGAGTACAGCAAAGTAAAATGCTCAATACTCTGTGACAACCTACATAGGAAAAGAATTTGAAAAAGAATAGATACATGTATATGTATAATTGCTAATTATTTTTGAACAGCTTTTTATTTGTTTATTTGCCATCTGTGAATCCTTTTCAGTACTATGTATATCCATGTTTACTTTATATTAAAGTAATAATATTACTTAATATTAAAGTAAATAATATTTACTTTATTTATTTGGCTGTGTTGGGTCTTCTTTGTGGCTTGGGCATGAGAGATCTTAGTTGCAGCATTCAGGATCCAGTTCCCTGACCAGGAATTGAACCCAGCCTCCCTGCACTGGGAGCAAGGAGTTCTAGCCACTGGACCACTGGCCTCCCTATGCCTTTTTTCTGATTGGACTGGTTTTTAAAGTGAGTTCTGAGAGTTCTTTATGTGTTTCAGAAACAAGTCCTTTGTCAGATACATGGTTTGCAATTATATTCTCAGCCTATAGTTTGTCTTTTTATTCTCTTCACAAGATCTTTCACAGAGCAAAAGTTTTTAATTTTGATGAGGTTCAGTGAATAATTTTTTCATTTTATGGATTATACTTTTGGTGTCAAATAAACATTCTTTGCTTATCCCTGTGTCCCAAAGATTTTTTGCCAAGTTTTTCTTTTTTTTTTTTTAAGTTTTAGATGACCTGTTTAACATTTAAGTCCAAGATCCATTTTGAGGCAATTTTTGTAAAAAATATTTGACTTAGATTGAGATTCACTTGTGTTTGGCCTATGAATGCCCAATAACTCCAGCTGTATTTGCTGAAAAGGCTATTCTTCCTCTTTTGAATTTTTTCTAAACCGTTGCTAAAAATCACGGGCATATTTGTGAGTCTATTCCTTTTCTCTAATTCTATTTCACTGAACTATCAGTCTCTCCCTATGCCAGTATCATGCAGTCTTGGTTACTGTAGCTATATATTTAGACTTAACATTGGAATAGAATGACTTATCCTAGTTCAGCCTTTGTTTTCAAAATTATTTTAACTATTCTAGGTGCAGCACTTTTACATATAAATTTTGTAGCAAGCTAGTCTATGTTATAAGATACCTTGCTGAGATTTTGATCAGAAGCACACTAAATCTATAGTAATCAATTTGGAAAGAATTAATATCTTTACTGAGTAATCATATATTACACAGTGTGTTTATCATCATACAAACACAGTAAAAATACATACAAATATATCATACAAACACAGTATATTTATCCATTTGTTTGGGTAGCTATAGGGCTTTTCAAATGATCTGTTTAGGAAATTCCCTTGCTGTTCAGTTGTTAGGACTCTGCGCTTTCACTGCTGAGCATGGGTTCAGTCCCTAATTGGGGAACCAAGATTCCACACGCCAGGCAGGCAAAAAAAGAAAAAGAGAGAGAGAGAAACATAAAACAAAATGATCTATTTCATACTGTGCAAGTTGTGATAGTCTGTGTTTTTGAGGTTTGTTTCATCTAAGTTGTTAAATTTATGTGTATAGAGAGTAGAGTTTGTAGCATTTCCTTATTATGTTTTTTGAGAGGGCCGCACACCATGGCATTTGGAATCTTAGCTTCCTGACCAGGGATTGAACCCACCCCACCTGCAGCGGAAGCTCAGAGTCTTAACTTCTGGACCACCAGGGAAGTCCTCTTATTATCTTTTTATTGTCTGCAGATTCTTTAGTGATATCCAGTTTCATTCCTGATATTGTAATTAGTGTCTTCTTTTATTTCTTGTCAATCTTTTTGGAGGTTTGTTACTCTTCCTTTATGATTTTCTCCATTGTTTTCCTATTTTCGATTTTATTCATATCTGCTTTTGTATTATTTTCTTCTTCCTGCTTGCTTTCAGTTTACCTTGCACTTCTTTTCCTGGTTTCTTGAGGTGAGACCTTTTTTTAACCCTGTATTATTTAGAAGTGTGTTGTTTGGTTTACGAGTCCTTGGAGATTTTCCTGTTATCTTACTGTTATTCATTTTTAGTTTAATTCCTCTGTGTTTGGATAGCATTTTAGGTATTATTTCAATTCTTTTAAATTTATTGAGAATTATTTTATGGCCCAGGATATGATCTATCTTGATAAATATTTTGTGGACATTTCACAAGAATGCATATTTTGCTATTATTGGGCTGGATATCTATAAATGTTGATCAGATTCTGCTAGTTGTCAGTGCTGTTAAGTTCTTTCATATCTTTGCTTACTTTCTATCTAGTTGTTTTACTAACTATTGAAAGAAAGTTGCTGAAGTCTCCAGCTAGTAATGTGAATTTGTCTATTTCTTCCAGTTCTATCAGTTTTTGTTTCACATAATTTGTAACTCTGTTGTCTGGTGCACAGGTATTTTTTTTTCCATTTATTTTTATTAGTTGGAGGCTAATTACTTTACAATATTGCAGTGGTTTTTGCCATACATTGACATGAATCAGCCATGGATTTACATGTATTCCCCATCCCGATCCCCCCTCCCACCTCCCTCTCCACCCGATCCCTCTGGGTCTTCCCAGTGCACCAGCCCCAAGCACTTGCCTCATGCATCCAACCTGGGCTGGTGATCTGTTTCACCCTTGATAATATACATGTTTCGATGCTGCTCTCTCTAAACATCCCACCCTCGCCTTCTCCCACAGAGTCCAAAAGTCTGTTCTGTACATCTGTGTCTCTCTTTCTGTTTTGCATATAGGGTTATCGTTACCATCTTTCTAAATTCCATATATATGTGTTAGTATGCTGTAATGTTCTTTATCTTTCTGACTTACTTCACTCTGTATAATGGGCTCCAGTTTCATCCATCTCATTAGGACTGATTCAAATGAATTCTTTTTAATGGCTGAGTAATATTCCATGGTATATATGTACCACAGCTTCCTTATCCATTCGTCTGCTGATGGACATCTAGGTTGCTTCCATGTCCTGGCTATTATAAACAGTGCCACGATGAACACTGGGGTGGTGCACAGGTATTTTGAACTGCTGTGTCTTCTTGGTGGAATGACCTTGTTATTATGCTATAATGCCCATCTCTACCTCCAGTAGTTTTCTTTGCCCTGAAGTCATCTTTATATGATATTAATATAGTTACTCCTACTTTCTTTCAATTAATATTTGTATGATATGCATTTTAAAATACTTTTATATTCAGCCTGTCTATATGATTATATTTGAAATGAGCTTATTGTAGACATCATATAAGTTAGGTTCTGGTTTTTAATTCACTTTGCCAATCTTGTCTTTTAATTGGTGTATTTAGACCATTTATATTTAATGTAACTAATGATATGTCAGAGCTTAAGTTTGCCATTTTATGTTTTGCTTTCTGTGTCTTTGTTTTCTATTTCTCTAGTTTCTTTTTTCCAGCCATACTGTGGATTACTTAAACACTTTTGAAGAATTTCATTTTGACTTATCTACAGTGTTTTCCCCCAGCTTTATTGAAATATAACTGACATATATAACATTGTGCAATTTAAGAGGTACAACATACTGATTTGATACATTTATATACTGCAAAATTATTACCACTGCTATGTTCTTAAAATTAATTTTTAAAATTATGTGTTAAGATTTTGGCAAAATGTACATAACATAAAGTTTAACATATTTAATCATTTTAAGTATGCAATTCAATACATTCATCATGTTGTATAGCCATCATCTCTATCCACTTGAGAACTTATTCATCATTTCAAACAGAAACTCTGTACCCCTTAAACAATAATGCCTCCTTTTCCTCTTATCAATAGTATTTTTAATTTTACTCTTTGTATATATTTTTTAGTCATCACTCTAGGTATTACATTATACATACCTATTAAATTATTGTTTGTTGTTTAGTTGCTAACATGTGTCCAACTCTTTTTGTGACCCCGTGGATGGCAGTCCACTAGGCTCCTCTGTCCATGGGATTTTCCAGGCAAGAATACTAGATTGAGTTGCCATTTCCTTCTCCATATCGCAGTTTACTTGCGTCATTTTATCAATTCAACTTAAGCATAGAAACCTTACCTCCCTTTATGTCTTTGTCCTCCCTGTTAATATGATTGTCTTAAATATTTACTCTACCTACATTTAGAACCACATCAAACAGTGTTATAATTTTTACTTTCAGTGCCAATTTAGAAATTTAGAAAACTCAAGAGAAGGGAAGTCTATTGCACATACCAACATTTTTGCTTATTATGTTCTTTCTTCCTTATGTTCCAATTTTTTTGTTGTTGTTTGGAAAATATTATTTTTGGTATGTCTATGGGTGATTTTCAATGGACATAGAATTCTGGGTTGACAATCCTGTCCTTTAAGTACTTGAAAAATGTGCTACTTCCTTCTGACCTTCATGGTTCAGATGAGAAATCTGCTGTAATCTGTATTGGTTTTCCTCTCTACAAAATGGTGTCATTTCTTTTTGGCTATTTTCAAGATATTTTCTTTATTTTTCAGAAGTTTATCATATGTCTTGAAGTGGAATTCTGTGGGTTTATCATACATAAAAGATATGTACATAAAAGATATCATACGTATCTTTGGTATTTGTTCAACATCTTGAAATTACAGGTTTATATCTTTGCCAAATTAGGGAAGTTTTCAGATATTATTTCTTTGAATACATTTTCAGTCTTACTCTCACTCTCCTTTCCTTCTGTGATTACAACGATATGATTGTTACTTAAAAAATAATATCCCACAGCCCCTGAGACTCTGTTCATTTTTATTCCAGACTATTTTCTCTCTGTCGTTCAGATTCAGTAAGTTCTATTGGTCTGTTCCTCAAGTTCACTGATCCTATCCTCTGTTATCTTCACTCTATTTTTGAGCCCAAATAGCAAGTTTTAAACTTTACTTACATATTTTTAAGTTCTAGAATTTGTTTCATTCTTTTAATAATCTCTATATCTTTGCTGAATTGTCTTTGTTTCAAGAAACTTTGTCAGTGATTGCTGAAGTATTTTTATGACAGCTTTAATGTAATTATCATGGGCTTACCCAGGTGGCGCTAGTGATAGAGAACTGGCCTGCCAATGCAGGAGATGTAAGAAATGCAGGTTTGATACCTGGGTTGGGAAGATCCTTTGGCGAAGGTAATGGCAAGCCACTTGGTATTCTTGAGTGGAGACTCCTACGGACAGAGGAACCTGGCAGGACAGGATCGCAAAGAGTCGGACATGACTGAAGCAACTTAGCACTAATGTAATTATAAGATAATTCCAATATTTGATTCATTTTGTTGGCATCTATTGATTGTCTTTTCTCCATCATACTGTGATTTTCCTAGCTGTTGGATGAATAATTAAAAAAAAAATCACTTCGTGGACATTCTGGATAGTATATTAACAAAGCTCTGGATCACATTTAATCTTCTTCTCTTTCCTTTAGAGCAGGCAGTCCCCTGTTGAGATTTAACACATGGGCTGCTGGGTATGTATGTTTAGCTTCCAAGCCCTGCCAACACACTTTGGCAAAAGAGGAGCCCTGACTCATACTGCCTTGTTGCAAAGAGGTGGGGTGGAAGTTCAGCACTCCCCTTGCTCCCAGTGGAAGGGTGGGGGGTAACAACTCCCACTGTCTTGTTGCCTCTTAACCAGGGATATAAACCCAGCTCTCTGCTCAATGTGTTGGTACCACCTGCTGGGGGAACTGGAACACCACCTGCTTTTGCCAGTCAGGAGACGAAAGGTCAGCTCCCTACTCTGCCTTGCCAAAACCATTCGGCAGAGGAACTGGAGCACTGCCTCCGTGTCCATGGATTAAGCGGGGCTGAGTGGAAAATTATGTCTCTGCTCAGCTCTGCTGACACCATGCTAGGGGGAAAGGATGCAGTTTTTTGTGTTTGGCTGGAGTAGGATAGATGTTGCCAACAAAGTTTTCAGTGTTAGGCCATCCCTTTTCCCAAGCTTGGGTTAGGGAAAATAGGCTTTCTTGAAGCCTTTATTGTGTGTGCCTGTTTGTGGTGCTGAGTGGGAGTCTTTGCAGTGCCCCATCTGAGATATGGGGCTTCCCTGATGGCTCAGCGGTAAAGAACTCGCCTGCCAATGCAGGAGATGCAGGTTTCAGTCCTGGCCGGGGAAGATCCCCTGGAGAAGGGAATGGCAACCCACTCCAGTATTCTTGCATGGAAAATCCCATGGACAGAGAAGCCTGACAGGCTATAGTCCATGGGGTTGCAAAAGAGTCAGACATGACTTAGCAACTAAACAACAATGACAACAACTGAGATATGGGAGAAAACCTGTGAGTTTACCACCAGGTCATTTTTCAAGTCCTAAGGTCCCTATACTGCCCAATTTCTTTCTGCCTTTCAAAATATTCCTATGTTTGTTTTCTGTGCTACATCCAGGTTTTTTGTTTTTTGTTTTTAGAAACAACCTGGAGGAATGGGATTACTTCGTGTTTGTGGAACTGGAAGCCTCAAAAGGCCATGTTTTAAGCACTTGCCTAGTTTACTATCTGGAGTTTCCCCCAGGTTGTCAAAAGTCATGAATCTTGTACGTCCACAATTTACAACCTAGACTCTGCCCTGAATAGATGCGGGAGGAAAAGGCAACCCACACCAGTATTCTTGCCTGGAAAATTCCATGGAGAGAGGAACCTGGTGGGCTACATACAGTCCATGGAGTGGCAAAGAGTCCGACATGGCTGAGCATGCACGCATGCACACAAGATACATAAACAAATGACTCAAATACATACAGAAGAGGAAAAAACAGCACCCTGGATTTTTATAGGGCTTCATGGTTTACAGAGAACGTTCTATGAATCTATACATATATATTCTTATACATTTACTAATTACATGTATACATTTACCATATAAAACATGTTTAAATTACTCTAGAAATAAATATATATAACTCAGTGATGTTGCAAGGTGGGTGGAGTAGAAATTGTTATTTAAAAAAAATAAGACTGTTGGGTTAAGATTGTTGCCAAAGGTGTAAAAGCTGACAAGTAGAAGTGTTACAATTGCTGTGAATTTTAGCCCTAGACTCCTATTACCTAACCACATTACTTAGAGTAAATGATCCTTTGTGTTATTAGGAACCACACGCTTAACAAGTAGTTATGGAGCATAATTTTGCTTTTCAGAGATAGAGTACTAATGGGTTTTGGAGTCAGACAGATTTAAATTCAAATTCCAACTCCACTGTGTATCAGCTGTCTGATCTTGCAGAAATCCCTCTCTGCTTCAGTTTATTCCTCTGTAAAATAGAGATAAAATAATACTTACTTCCAAAGTTGCTTCTGATAATCACATATTTAAAGCAAAGTGCCTGGCATACTGTAAGCACTCGATCAATGGTAGGTATTATTATTACTGGAATAAATAAACAAAGCCAAAGTGAAGGAAAAACACCCATTACACTTTTGCAATGAGGAAGCAGTGATTCAGAATCAAAATTTTCAAAAGCAGGGAGGGGCAATTCCCTGGACCCCAGCTTACACTTTAGGGCACACGGGTTTGATACCTGGTCTGGGAACGAAGACCCCACAAGCCACAGGGTGTGCCCCCCACCCCAGAAAAACAGCAGGGAGGGTGTATCTATCTATTCCTCTTGGTTGTGTAGTGCCTCACATGTTGTCTAATAAACACTGGAGTCTGTAACTTTAGAACTGGAAGGGACTTAAAGGTCATCTATTTCAAGCTTCTTATTTTATAAATAAGGAAACTGAGGCTGGGCGGGGTTGAGTGAATTACTTCCGAATTACAGTGCTATCACCCTTCCTGCTATACCTGTAAAGTCCAAAAGGTATAAAACCCCCTACAGGGCATAATATATGAGGGCACTGCCTGCATATTGTCCTCACAGACATCTTTAAGTGGGTGTCTAAACTAGAAGGTGGACTTCCCTGGTGGTTCAGTGGTAAAGAATCTACCTGCTAATGTAGGAGACACAGGTTCGACTCCTGGGTTGGGCAGATCCCCAGGAGAAGGAAATGGCAACTCACTCCAGTATTCTTGCCTGGGAAATCCCATAGACAGAGGAGCCTGGCGGGCTACAGTCCATGGGGTCACAAAGGAGTCAGACACAACTCTGAGACTAAACAACAACAAAACCAGAAGGCAGCCAATGAGCAGTGCCCTGGCCTCCAGAAGGGGCGAAGGCCACACTGGGGAGGGCTGCGCTGTTGAGAGAGGCTGTCTTAAACAATCATTGGTGGTCAGAAGGTGGTAGTGGATACAAAAGAAAAGGCATTATTGTCAACACTGCCTACCAGTAAGTCATAATGGCAGGCAGGTATAATCCGGCCAGCCAACAAACAGGCATGTAAGTGGCAATATGCCCCAAACCACACAGGAGATATAAAAGAACTGAAAAACATTCTGATCAATAATTTTTTCTGGTAGTTATGCTTTCACCCATTTCTTTTTTTTTTTTTTTTTAATTTTTTTATTAGTTGGAGGCTATCACCCATTTCTTAATTTAGTCTTAGCAGCAATTTCCAGAAATGTCTCATGTGGAGATTTCTTTTTTTTTATGGCTTGAGAATGATGAAAATTGATTTTTAAATAAATGATGAAAAGGAGTGTTATTTTCAAAATTTGATATTTCATAATAACACATTTTGTCAATTTAATCTTACTTCTTTTTTGTATTGGCTGTCAGCTAGAACAGTCAGGAAATTAGCAAGGTCTCTTTCACAAGTTTTTTTTTTTTTTTTTTTTTACAATTATAAACATAGTCTTTCTTACTCATAACTGAAAGTGCATTTTGCATAAAAAGCATATTTTAAAAGTTTTCTTTATAGATTCTCAAATTTGAAAGATGAAATTTTTACTTTTTCTATCTTGTGTCTGTCTACTTTCAAGCATCTAAGAGTAAGTCAAGATGAAAAAAAATGTATGAGATATACTGAATAAGGGTGAATGCTAAGCTATAGTTATGTATAACAGCTAATAAACATTTCTAAAAGATGTCACAAGCAGTTCTGAAAACTTTTTGTTATAGAAATATATGTGCTTAGTCACTCAGTCGTGTCTGACTCTTTGTGACAATCTAGCTAGAAAACAAGGTACATTTTGGAAAAGTTAACTAAAAATATGGGGGCAGTATGCACTTAAGCATTAAATGGCTTAACAGAGAAGTCCTCCAGCAGTTCAAGGAGTGGTTGGTAACCCTTAGGGTCACAGTCTAGATCAGAACTGTTCAACTGAACTTTCTACAGTAAAGAAAATGTTCTGTGCTGATTAACACAGTAGCCATTAGCATCTGTAGTTATGGTGCAGCTGAAATGTGGCTGGTACAACTGAGAAAATGAACTTTAAAAGTTTAATTTAAATAGCTACATAGGGGGACTTCCTTGGTGATCCAGTGGCTAAGACTCTGCATTCCCAATTCAGGGGGCCCAGGTTCACCCCCTGGTCAGGGCCCTAGATTCTGCATGCCGCAACGAAGACTGAAGATCTGGCATGCCACAACTAAGACCTGGTACAGCCAAATACATAAATAAAGATTTAAAAATATAGCTACACATGGCTGATGATGACCATATTGAGGAGTGGCAGTCCGAGACCTAGAAGGTATCAATAGCGAAAGATATTAATAGTAATAGGATTTGTCTTATTACTTGAAGAAAGGGAAGGATTTGAGTAGCTGAGAATAAAGAAAAGCATTCTAGGAGAAGAAAAAGCATGGTGAAGCTGTGCTTAATTCACCCTGAAAGTGTGAAAGTGCCCAGTGTTTGGACGGGGGATTGTGATGTTTTGCTATGCTGGGCAGACCACACAGCTAAGAATCAGGCTTTGAAACTGCAGGTAATGGGAAGTCTTGATTATTTCTCATTAGTGGATAATAATAGCTCTTACCATATACCCGGCATTATATTGAGTGCCTTACATGGATTGTCTGATTTAATTCTTATAACAACTTTTTCAGGAGAATGAAGATTATTATTATTTTTTTTTGAAGATTCATTTGATGGCACTGTAGAGGTAAGAGAAGCAATTATGATCTTGGAAGGAAGACAAAAGTGCTTATGAAAGGACTTCCCTGGTGGTCCAGTGGTTAAGAATCTGCCTGCCAATTCAAGGGACATGGGTTCGATCCCTGGTCCATGAACTAACATCCCACCTGCCATGGGGCTACTAAGCTCATGAGCCACAGCTACTGAAGTCCACACACCCTAGAGTCTGAGTTCCACAAGAGACACCACCTCAATGAGAAGCCCATGTGCCACAACTATAAAGTCTGCTTGTAGCAACAAAGACCCAGCACAGCAAAATAAATAAATAAATAAATAAATATAGTATTAATGAAGGTGAGGCTCAGATGGTTAAGAATCTGCCTGCAATGCAGGAGACCTGGGTTCAATCCTTGGGTTGGGAAGATCTCCTGGAGAAGGGAATGGCTACCCACTCAGGTTTTCCTGAGCTTCCCTGGTGGCTCAGACAGTAAAGAATCTGCCTGCAATGCAGGAGACCTGTGTTCAATTCCTGGGTTGGGAAGATCCCCTGGAGGGGGACCCACTCTAGTATTCTTGTCTGAAGAGTCTCCATGGACAGAGGAGCCTCGTGGGCTACAGCCCATGGAGTCGCAGAGTCAGACATGACTGAGCAACCAAGCACAACGAAGGTGAAGGAAGTAGAAACTGAAAAGCCTCATTTTAGACATTAGGAAGTTAGACTCAATACAGAGCATGCAGAGAAAATGTGGAGGGTGAATGCAAAAGGGAGTGGGACAATCTGTATCCCTAGGGAAACTGATGAGGACACCTGGAAAGCACCAATAATTCTGGGGTGACTGAAGGCAGGTTACTTAGTGAAGGGATCTTGAGAAGTGCCGGGAGCCAGCTCACCCATGACAAGGTCACGAGGAGAAAACCTGACAGGCAGGGCGGATCAGGTCTTCAGGGATTCCGAAAAGCTGCCCCCAACGCTCACCTTAAAGATGATATCTGTATTTCTGATGCTTGCTTCAATAGACTACTCCCTAATTTCTGTGACACAGGCAGAAGGCCTTCCCTGATCTCTCCCCCAAAAAGAATAAATTTATAACTTTAATCAATAAGTTTCCCAGGTGGTGGTATTTTATGAGATTATCTAGGGTGAAAGAAGTGTTTTAATTTAAACTCCTTTGCTGGTATTTTAGTTTGTTTAGCAAATGTGTTTATGCTCTTGGTACTAATGTGCATCATTGCTTATAATACCCTAATCATAAAATAACATAAAGACTGATTATATAAAAGCCCTAATAGACATAGAGCCTTTTTGAGGGGTGAAGGAGTCCTATTAGAAAACATAAGAAAAATTATTCTAAAGATGGTTATTGGGTTGATGTTTGCTTGCTGTTTTGCTTGCTGTGTTTTTGCTTTTAATGTGCTAAGGTTGTGCTATGGAAACCATTGTTAACATAGTTATATTTAGAAAAATAAGAGCTTAGCCCTAGTGTGGTAACAATGAAACGGTTGTTAATTGTTAGTCAGGAGTGCTAGGCAGGGGCTGCCTCACCAAAGTCTCAGAGTCAGTGTGGAGTAAACTTCTTAGATAAACTCAACTGACAACTTCTGCAGAAGGATTAATTTTTGTGTTAACGAGGTTATACTTCTACTCTGTACTGTTGCCCTATGAGACTGCTACCTTTCAGTTAAGGTCACCATAGAAACAGAAAATAGGTTTACATTCACCTGACTTGCATAAAATGTTAATAGGCCCCAAGGCCAGAAGATAATGTACAAGACCCTCATAAACTAAGAAGTATGCAGAAAACACCCTGGTTTCCTGAAGAACAAGCTGATGTAATGTTAAAGTATCTTCCCCTCAGAAATGTACTAACTTAGGGTATAAAAGCTACGGTAAAAAAATAAAGCATTGCCAGACTCTGCTGCACACCCCCAGTCTGGTCACTCTCTCTCTCTCTCTCTCTCTCTCTCCCTCGCAGACTTGGCCCTATCAAGGTTGGTCTCACGTGTCTTCTCTTGCCGATGCCGTTCATCCCGAGGGTACCCCCTGGACCCTGCCGAGGCTGGACCCTGGCAGAGAAGGATATAGGTGGCAATGGAAACAGGTCAATGGAGTCAAGGAATCTGATGGAGGAAAGGTTTTCAAGAACCCTAGAGGTAAGTTAACGGCTTCCCAGGTGGTGCAGTGTAGAGTATCTGCCTGCCAATGCAGGAGATGCAAGAGACATGGATTCAGTCCCTGGTCAGGAAGTTCCCTGGGGTAGGTAATGGCAACCCACTTCAGTATTCTTGCCTGGGAAACCCCATGGCCAGAGGACCCTGGTGGGTTGCAGTCCATGGGGTCGCAAGGAGTTGGACATGACTGGGCAATTGAGCACACACACACACACACACACACACACACACACACACACACACACACACACACACACACACACACACACACACACACACACACACACACACACACACACACAGAGGTAAGTTAAAGATGAAGATGGTGAGGTGGCATAGGAACATGGGAAAGTAATGGTAATGCTGACAAAAAATGAAGAGTCAAGAGGAGGAGAGTCAGTTTTGGAAGGGAAATATGGATTTCGTTTTTGACATGTTCGTTGGAGGTAACGAGTTCCCTGGATGATGATGTCTTGCTAGTTGGGGGGAATGTGAAGCTAGTTTATGAGAACAGATCAGGACAATTTTAATTTTAATGTGCTCTCACAGGACAGCAGGTAGAGAGAAAACAAGGTTGAGAACAGAACCTGGGGCAAACGCCCATCCATATAGTTGACTAAATGAGAAAGAAGAGCCAGTAAGAGAGAAGGGGTGACTGAACCATACCATGGCAATGCCCTGGAGATCAAGGAAGGACTTTAAAGGTGATGGTGAGTCGTAATTTTCATGTGTTGCAGTGAGATCAAGGGAAACAAGAGTGAGAAAAGGATGACTGAGCTTATCAAGGTGATCCTTGGAGAAACAGGAGGAACACATGTAGAGGATTTGTTTGGGCAGTTTGGCCTTGAAAGAACTGAGGAAAAGGGAAACAGATTGAAAAGGCTTAAATGAAGGTTCCCCCTACATTACCAGGTCAGGTGACAGCTTAGGAAGGGAGAAGGGACTCTTCTTCCTTCTGATACTTGACAACAGTTCACAAAATGGATGGTATCAATAGACATATTTTGAGGAGAGGATTCTCAGTGAAGCAGGACTCAGGGTCACCTGCCAAGAAAGAGAGAAAGGAAAATGGGCAAGGGAGGGAAGAGAAAGGAAGTATGTAACAGCCACAGTTGGGGCTGCCCTTGAGAATCACCAAGAAATAAAGGATTGGGTGCAAGATCAACATGATTCCCTGACTAAACTGCCCTCTCTTGATTTATTCCTGGGAACTGACATCAATAGTAACAAACACCACCACCATTCATCATGTGGTTATCATGTGCTGCTTTCTGGGTGTTTTCATAAATTATCTCACTTAACTTTCCTAACAATGGAGTTAAGTATTATTAATCCTAATTACTTCCGAATTATAAAAAAAGGAAATTGAGGTTCAATGAGATTTTACCTAAATTAAAAAAAGAAGATAGCACATCATGTCTCCAGGCACTGTTTCCAGCACAGAAAACACAAGCTAGGGGCTGCCTTACTGGAAATTTATTGAAGAGCTACAGACAGAAAAGTAAACGAATAAAACTAGGAAAAGGTCTTTTTTATTTCATTTCGCATTCTTTACTTGAGAACCAATGGGATATAAATTATTCCCCAACATCAGTACTAAAAATAAAATCACGCTGTGAGCATTTTTTCCCTTCTACAACTGGAACAATTCCGGGAATCGGTACTTATTAGTTGATTGTCTGAATTAAAAGTTTCCAACTCTCAAAAAGAGTTTAATTTTCAGATTAAAGAAATTATTATGTCACCTAACCTTTGGAATAACATTTTAAGTTGTTAAAATGCTGCTGCTTTTGCTAAAATGATAATATACTAAATAAAAATGAAAAAAGATTAAGCCATTCAATACGAATAAAGGCTCACCTATGTTAAAAAAAATAAATAATTGAATCAGATTATTTCAGATTTTAATAATGGTGCGCAAAGACTAAAACTGATAATACAATTGGTATTACAATAAATGACGTAGCAATGGAGGGAGTGCTGGCGGGTAGAGAAAACAGTAGTGCGGTCTGGGGAGGACCCTCAGTGGGACAAGGGAGCTAATTTTAGGATGAGAAGGTAGAAGAGTTTTCCAGGCCAAAGAAAATGCAAGTATAGAGGCCCCGAGGCAAGAAGCAGCTTGGCTCGTCCTCAGCTGCAGTTCAGTCAGCGAGTAGGTATAGGCCAAGGTTGGAGGCACCATCGCCAAGTCAGGGAAGGATTTACGCAAAGGGGGTAACTCCAATCTATTCAATAGAATAAGGCGCCGAAGAGGCAGGGGCCAGACTCCCCCAACCTCCGACTCGAGTTTCCTCTCCGCGAAGCTACACGTCTTACACGCGGGGTGAAGCAACCGGTCAGGAGAGGCTCCAGGCCCAGGGGCCAAAGGGGCGAGGCCTGCGGGGGGAGTGGGGGGCGAGGCGTGTGACCTCCTAGGGTTGCAAGAGTCGAGGGAGCACCGCGGACTGCGCCCGACCACCAGGCACCCCCCTCTCCTGCCCCACAACCACGGCCGCCTTTCGTTCTCCTTAGAGACCCTCGCCCGTAGCACCTCCCACCCCGTCCGGCCTGGCTGGATTTCCCCCCCGCCCCGGGGCGGCGAATCCGTCTTCCAAAACTTCGGAACGACCGTACCCCCTTGAGTGATGGGGAGAGGAAATAATACAAGGCTAGGGCGAAGTCCTACAGGAAATAGACCTCTTTATTTCTGCCCTGTTTTCCCTCATGGCTTCCCCAAAACGCCTAGCTTCCCGGGATGCTCTCCAAGTCACCCCCTCCAACAACGAGTCTATTGGTTTGGCCCTTAGTCCCGGATTGGCTGAAGGGTTACGCCTCGGCCAGGGATTGGAGGACGTTGGGTCCTTACGTGTTCCCGGCGCCCATTGATTCGTTTTCCCCGTTTCTGGGCGGAGTCGTTAGAGCCGGTTTCCACCCACTTGTTTACGGAGCGCGTAGTTGTAGCGCTCTCGGAGCTCTGGGGCTGTCTCTAAAGTTCCCAATTTAGCTCCTTGGACCAATTAGGCGCTGGCTCCACCCTCTCCCGCTCCCTCGCACGCCTCCCGCGTGGTACGGCCCACACCTTTAGAGCCCCGGCGCGAGCGGATGCGTTCTTCTGCTCGCGCTCGCCGGGCTGACCCCCCTCGACGGTGCGCTTGGTACGGCCCGCGGCGCCTCCTTCTCTAGCTGGGGTGGTTGCCCCCCTCGGGTCGGTGGCGCTTGGTGCCGCCCGGGAGAACCAGGTCATCGGTCCGTTCCCGTGAAAACAAAAACAATCGGCGGCGCCGCGGCGGGGAGCCGAACGCGCCGAGCGGGGAAGCCGGGGATCAGGGCCGGGTGGGACCAGCGAGCGAGAGCAGCGGCTACGCGCCGGGGTCGGGGCGCTATGGGGCAGGCGGGCGCGGGCTTCTCGAGGCTCCTCAGGCGCCGGGGCTAGCGCCTCCGCCGCCTCGGCCTCTTGCGCCGCCCGTCTGGGGGACGAGGAGCAGGACGCGGCCTCGGCCGGGCCCGGGCCGAACGGCTGCGGACACTCGGGAGCCGGGGAGCCGACCACCGCCACCGCCGCCTCCGGGATGGATCAGTGCGTGACGGTGGAGCGCGAGCTGGAGAAGGTGCTGCATAAGTTCTCGGGCTATGGGCAACTGTGCGAGCGCGGCCTGGAGGAGCTCATCGACTACACGGGCGGCCTCAAGCACGAGATCCTGCAGAGCCACGGTAAGGCGGCCCGGGTGGTCGCGCGGGACCGGGCCCACCCACCCCAAGCCCCTCGGGCCCAGGCGGGCCAGGAGGGTGCCTCCGGGCGGCCAGACCGGCCTTCCCCGGGGCGCCGAGATCCCCAGGCCCCTGTGACTTTTCCTCCTCCTCTCCCCCGGATCTGTCTCGAACCTACCCCGACCTCGTTGTTAATTAAAAGTGAGCGCGAACCCATCTGGAAACCAATTCTGGAGCCACGGGTTTCATCCAGGGTTGAACCCGGGAGCCGGGCCGGCTCGTCGCACCTGCAAACTGCTTCCCTCCTGGGGTGGGCGCCCCTAGTTAATTGCCTTGGGCCCGAGGATCCGGGCGAAGAGAGGGTCAGTGCAGAGAACCCCACCCCTCCTCCTCCTCGCCCCAAACATTTAGCCAGGGACTGACTTTCCTCGTTTTTCTTCATTTTTTTAAAATTAGAAACTCGCTTGTTATTCTTAGCTGTGAGTTAACAAAACAGCCGCTGCTTCAACTCCCTAATTTGACTCTCTGTAGAAGAAGCCTGCCTTTCAACTCCGCAGCGGCACTGATGTGATTCCTAAGAAACTAGCTAAATCAAACTATTGACTCTCCCAGTTGCAGCCTGCGATGAGACAGGAGGCAACCTCCCCAGAAACCCATTGTGGAGCAAGTTGTTTGTTAGTGCGTTACCTGGTCAAGTTTTTACTTGTTTTCCTTTCAGAAAGCAGGTTTTCAGTAGGTGTTTCTTCTCTATTATTATAGCCCTAGGCCCTGGGGGAAGATACTTAGCTGCAGTTAACTTGTGGAAGCTGGGTGGGATTCTTTGGTTTTGGGTTATTTAAATAACATAAAAAGTCTGGTATTCTTTAGGTTAAAATATCTGTAGTGATGATTCCTTCTGAGCAAGAAATAATGGACTTCATGGAATGGATTATGTTGGGGAGTTTGGGGGCCCTGCTCAACTCAGAGGTTGAACAGAAATTTTTGATAAGGAAGGTTTGGTAGCTGGGGTCACATGTGGACCCTGGAGCAAGTGTGGTTGAGGACAGTGGCGCTGGCTGAACTTCTGTCCACTTCTCCTTCCTTCCTGTACACTTTGCTTTCCCAGACTGCTTTCAGCCGAGAGTTAGTGCTCATCCATGGTGCCTGGGTGCGTGCTCAGTCATGTATGACTCTGTGCCTCCATGGACTGTAGCCCACCAGTCTCCTTTGTCCATGGAGAATTTTCCAGGCAAGAGTAATGGAGTCGGTTGCGATTTCCTCCTCTAGGGAATCTTTCCGATCCAGGGATTGAACTCATGTCTCCTGCACTGGCAGGTGGCTTCTTTACCACTGAGCCACCTGGGAAGCCCCATCCATGGTGAGGGAGTCTTATAACAGCATCTCATCCTGGACACGGCAGTCACTGTGAACTCCAGGGAAAAAGCAAACCCAATGACCATAGTGGGGTTACTGCTGCTGCTACTGCTAAGTCACTTCAGTCGTGTCCGACTCTGTGCTACCCCATCCCTGGGATTCTCCAGGCAAGAACGCTGGAGTGGGTTGCCATTTCCTTCTCCAATAATGGGGTTAGGACTTTACGAATATGGAAACATGAGCAGGCCTAGACAGCTGCCTGCAAGGGAGAGGTAGATGTGGGGTAGGATGGGACTCCTGGGGGAGGCTCTGGTGAACTTGGTTAGGGACAAGTGAGGAACCGAAGAACCAATGAAGATAGTCAGGGGCATCATGTTTCCTGTTGGCTGAAGATGCGTTGATGGAGTTTGGGAGCAACTTAAGGTTTAAGATGGTGTCCCGGTGTCCTTCTACAAAGGAGAGTGCGGGAGATCATTAGGTTGCCCAGAAGAAAGACAGTAGGGTCTAACCACAGCCTTGAACTCCCCTTGAAGAGCGGAAGTCCTGGAGGTGCCAGCAGAAACAGAACGGACAGGCTTAGAGAGGTTGGTCAGCTGGTGTTTGGCTATTGGGAGTCAGTGACCCTGTTTGCAAGCAGTTTCATAGAATTGTTATACTAGATGCCTAGGAGTTAAGAAAAATAATACAGATTGAGGTGAGAGTGGCTGCTTAAGTAAGGGGGCTGAAGGCGTGTCCCCTCTGCCCCTTATCTGGAGAGGCAATCTTTTTGTATCGTTAAAGACTGAAAAGGGACTTCCCAGGTGGCGCTAGTGGCTTCTGCCAGCCAATGCAGAAGACAGAAGAGCCGCAAGTTCGATCCCCAAGCCAGGAAGATCCCCTGGAGGGAGGGTATGGCAACCCACTCCAGTATTCTTGACTGGAGAATCCAAGGAGCTTGGTGGGCTAAAGTCCATAGGGTCCCAAGGGTTGGACATGCTTCACATGCAAAGACTGAAAAAGGTAGGAGTAGCTGAAGGGTGTAGACTTGGAGAGGTGGAAGGAATGATTTCATTTTTAGGGAACAGGTTGAATGTTAAGGGCTTGCAGAGTTTGAGAGAGAGAGAAGATAGAAACTATTAAAAAAATTCCTTTCTTCCATGAGAGAGAGAGTGTATTAACTGAAGGCGAATGTGATTTGAACTTCGTTTTAGGGGGTTTGGGGCCCATTCCAGATGGATAAAATAATTTTGAGAACTTGCTGAAGCAGGAATGTGTTTTAGACCTCCTTGCTTGGGACATTTCGAGGAATTTATGGTCAGAGGGGTATTAGCCACAGAGTTTGCTGTGGTGTTCAAACAGTCTGATGTGAATTGTGGCGTTTCTGCCTATTTTTTACCTTCTTGTCTAACAAATTGCAGTTTTATATTGATAATCTCTTTGATTTTTTTTAATTCTTTAAGAATAGGATTAAGAGACTTAAGGAATTCTCCAGGCAGGAATACTGGAGTGCGTTGCCATGCCCTTCTCCAGAGGATCTTCTAGACCCAGGGATCGAACCCTGGTCTCCTGCATTGCAGGCAGATTCTTTACTGTCTGAGCCACCAGGAAAGCCCCTAAGAGACTAAAGGCAGCAATAAAACATGAAAGAAAAATAAATACCACAAGTACTAGGTCTAGTTTTCAAAATAAAATCTTCTTTCTTATGATATTCTATTTATAATGATAACAGATATCATGCCTTGGTGTCTGGGAGATGGTATTTTTCAAAGCAGATGATTTCGAAAGTTCTCTGCAGACAATATGGGTATTACACTGAGTCTTAAGTATACCCCTCTTAAAGCTATATGGACTGAACTCCATATAGTTCCATATTGGAACTCCATTTTCAAGTTTAAAGGAAGTTTTCAAAGCTCTGAATATGCCTGTCTGGGCAAGTGATCTGGTGGTTTCTCATGACCTGGTGGAGGGGCTCCAGTTGGCACCCTCTATAATTAGGTTTATTATAATAAGCTCATTCTTTGGGTTCATTTGTGGTGATATTCTTGTAAGAATGTGATATGAATAAAGTAGAATCTTGAGGACTCTACAGATCCCCCAACATTGTGTCACACTGTTGGTGAGTGACTGCCTGATTCAGTAGTGTTCTTTAGTGAGGGCCAGGGGGTCAGGTCAGTTTTTGAGGTTGAATTACATTTTCTCATGTTTAAATTTCTCTTTTCTAAAGTTGTGAGCAGACAGCTATACCACGTGAGGATGGTTAGGATGGCTTGTGGTAGAAACTGATCAACCATCAAAGGAAACCCATTGACAACCGTGGTCCACTCGCACCACCCTTGTTCCAGATGGTGACGTGCACTCTACCCAAAGGGGCTTGCCTGATCTCCCTAAGACCTCGCTCATCTGCTCTAAACTGCCCCACATGGCATTTCCCTAACTTAGGGAAGAGGAGAGCGCTGTTGCCATTTAGTCATCCTTCCAGTGAGAATTTCCCTGTGAGCGTGAAATTTGCTCTAAGATTTAATACAGTTGATGCTGTTGGTGATTGTTCTCACTCTGCCCTTGATCTCATTTGAATGATGCCCTGGTTCTTCTCAAACTTCACTCACACATGCACACTTTTATTTTTCAGGTAGATTCACAGTTTCACTTCAGTAGATTTATCCTCATTCTGGGCAATAATTGTGAAGTCATAGATGTGGTATGTTAGGTATAATCAACCTTATATTAAATATGTTAAAATACTTCACATACAGCTAAAGTCACCATTCACATCATTGGTAGGGGAACCGCACTTTGGACAGCCCTTGATTAACAGATAAGTGGTATTAGATACATTTTGGTGATTTGCCTTGTGGTTACTTACTGTTAACTTTTGGGGGAGGGCAAGTGTATTTATATTTTGTTAATCATTAGCACTTCAGTGGTGGAAAGGAGAACATAAAAGAACCATAAATGATGTATTGCTGATATTCTAAATTCATGTTTGGTGATAGAAAATTAGGCTGGAACAACTGGGTAACTTTTATTACATGTATATACTATACTTGAAAAAAATTACAGTGTTTGTAAGTGTAAAGGATGTACAGTATTTAATGAAATTGTTATTTGAGGGTTGTTATTAAAGGGAGTTTGAATATGGTTTCTGAAAGAGATTGTCAAGGAATTTTCTAAATTTAAAATTGTATTTCTTTTGAGTAGATAATACATTTAAATGGTATAAATTCAAATGATAAAAAGGATATCCAGTAAAAAAAAAATCTCCCTCTCAGTCCTTCTTATTCTCAGACCACCTAGTTGTCCATCTTGCAGCCAAAGATTTGGCTGTTTCCAGAAAAAATTTTAAGAAGATTCAGGGAAATGATAATTTATCACTGTTTATTTTTTCTCTGAGGCATTGGACATGTAGTTCTACATACTGTGATTTAGGCTTAGTATTGTATTATCACAATTTGCAAGTTGGTAGAGATTGTTTCATTTGTGGGTGCAGTCAATATATATTATCAGCTAAAACTCTGTGTGTTTCTGTGTGGTGTAACACTTAGAGTATGATCTTCTACCTTTATCTCTTTGGTGAATCAAAGAGAATTTAGTTACTAATTGCAGAATTGCCTCTTTTTTTGTTTTTTTAATTTGAGAGTGATAAATGAGAAGTAAACAATTAAACATGAAAGAAAAAGCAAATTAGATGGTCACATTTTAAACTAATTTTTGTGATGTAGTATTGGGTCAGTAGACAAAAAAACCAGAGGTCCAGGGTTACATGTTAGGTATAACTAACTTTACATTCTAGAATTTGAATTGTATGTATTACATATATATATTGAAAAGTAAGTTTGTTTATATATGCAGATTCTCTGCTTTTCAGCGTCTACCAGTGTTGAGTGTCTGTTGAACTAATTGTAAAAGGATCAGGGTTTGGTGGACTAGCGGTTTGTCTTACTTAGTCATCCTTATTCTTTGGTGTACTTTGAGTAGGCTGCATAGCTTGGTGTCCCCCATTTGTTAACTAAACTTTTTGCTAAGTACAAGACACTCTTGAAAGCATAACGCTGTTCAAGTTTTGAATAAAATTTGGTATCTGCATTTAGCATCTAATCTGGAAAGTAGCAAGATAAGTAGGTCAAAAAAGTTTGTATGAATTAACAATAGCCATTGTTTAAAAACTCAAAGAAGAGAATAGACCAGTCACCGATCTACTTGTGCTGTTTTATAGATGGTGAGAATCATAATAATAATAGGCTAGCGTTGATGTTGCCAGTTGGGTTTAGAAGCAGATTTAACTTTGTCAGCCATTCCTTTCCAGGTTCATTTAGGAGCTAACTCTGTCATTTGGCACCTTACTCATTCAGACTGCTGTATCACTCAGGATCCTTTTGGTTGCAGGTGGCAGAATGGTTTTAATTAAAATGGAATTTGTTGACTTCATAACTAAAAAGGCTGAGTTTAGGCCAGTGGCTCCCGGGGCACAGAGGGTGTCATGAGGACTGGTTTTGTTCTGTCTCTCTCTTGGCTATGCTTTCCTCCATGGTTGGCTTCATCCTCAGCAGAGCTTTTTCCACGTGGAAGCAAAGATGGCCCATGGACTCGCGTCATTCTTGTACTGCTTGTAATCCCAGAGACAGGGACATGCCTGTTTTCTGTTTTTATTGTCCTAGTTCAGATCAATTACGGGCTGCTGGGTGGAGTCCATTAGCCACCTTGGGCTGTGCTTCCCCATTGTCAGATTCATGACCATGGGACCCACTGTTGCTCAAAGAAAGGAGAGCGTTCTAGAAAGGAAGACTTGCGCCAGACAGAAGTGATAGATGCCCACTGTAGCTGAGCCAGCTGCAAGTTACATCGATAACAGTATTCTTTGAGATGGTTTCTTGATTAGCCCAATCTTTATTTCTCAGCTTTCGCCTTGACTTCTAACTGTAACATTCAGATAATTCAAACCCTGAGTTGCTGGTATGACTTCATGTGTAGACTCTGAGACTACAGCTTGATTCATGTTACCTTTGGGAACTTACTTGAAATTACTTTAATGCTTGGTATAATAAAATCGTTTTCCTAAGGTTATCTTATCTCCTGAGTAGTTTCTAATTCTGGGTAATAACCTCGGTAAGGGGGAAACTTGCCAGCACTTCTGCGATATTATCTTACTAGAGTTAATAGAGAAATTTCTGTTGTTTTCATGTTGTAGTCACCTTAGTGGTTAGCATAGTGAAAGTGGTGTTTTAGGCAGACTGCTGTTCACTTGGGATATTGAAACTTACTTGTTTTTATTTGGGGCCCTGCTTCATCATCTGTAAAATCTCTGAAAATGACCCCAAGAGGCAGTTGTGGGGAGACCTGAGGAGTCCTGGCCATAAGCTATGTACTTGGAGACCTGTGCGTGGAGGCACTCCATGTAACTCCCCAAAGTTGAATGCTGGGGAGGTGATAACTCTCAATAGGGCATTTCTTCTGGCCTTCTTAGATTACATGCTAGTCTAACGGCTCAGAGAGCAAGAGACTAGAATCTCTGGCAGCACTTGAGGCTTTTAGAAATAAGCTTCCACTCTGTTTGGGTTTAGTGATCGTATGGCTGAGCTCAAAGTGGTTCTTTGGGAACATTGGGAAATCCATATGGCTTCTCTTGCCAAGTCTTTCTCCACCTAAGAGGCCTGGGGCACAGTATGTTCTCTTTTATGAGTTTGCTGTATCTGTTCAATCCATATAGATTTAATATCTTATTATTGGTCCACGAAGATGTTTGAGAGGAGATAAAGAGAGACTTTTTAAAAAAGAAGCATGGCCTCAGTCCGCCAGGAAGGTAGAGGCTTGTTGAGGAGACAAGATGTGTCTGTGCTTGTGGAGAAGAACATAAAGTTTTGTCCTCGAGCTCAGGAGATCTGGATTTGAGTCCTTGTTCTATCACTTCGCTGCCTCTGTGTGTGTATGCGTGCACGTGTGCACATCTGTGCACAGTTGCATCCAGCTCTTTGACACCCCGTGGACTGCAGCCTACAGGCTCCTCTGTCCATGGGATTCTCTAGCCAAGAGTAGTGGAGTGGGTTGCCATTTCCTTCTCCAGGTATCTTGCCGACCCAGGGATGGAATCCTCGTCTCTTGTGTCTCCTGCATTGGCAAGTGGATTCTTTACCACTAGCACCACCTGGAAAGCCCTCACTGCTTCTACAATCTCACTTAACCTCTTTCCTCTTTATTAGACTGATAGCTTATGTCATGGGTTGTGGAAATTAGATAGTATGAGGGCTTTGAACTCTGTAAAACAAGGTTTACTTGTTATTTTTAAGGTCCGTACCTTTAAGCAGTGTCTTAATTGAGACACTGGATTTAGATATCTTTATTACTGGTGTATGTTAACTACCATTGTGTCCAGTGGTCTGCTTAACACTGTAAGGAATATTCAAAAAGTATTACATAACAGTGTTTAAGGAACTTTATTTGGATAATGAGGCCAGAGTTTTACAGTTAAGAGGGAAAAAACCATGGCCGTGGAATAGTACACAGCATAATATCAAAGGGCTTCCCTGGTGGCTCAGACAGTAAAGAATCCGCCTGCAATGCAGGAGACCTGGGTTTGATCCCTGAGTTGGGAAGATCCCTTGGAAGAGGGTATGGCAACCCACCCCAGTATTCTTGGCTGGAGAATCCCCATGGACAGGAGCCTGGGGTTGCAAAGAGTCGGACATGACTGAGTGACTAAGCACACAGCCCACTTAATATTATTAGATAATAGTGCTTCTGATTGGTGTAAATGCTATCAGTTCAGAAGAATGGGAAGAGAAGGAGCCCTTAGAACGAACTGCTTAGGGTGGGCTGTTTCAGTTCCACTGTAGAGCACTTGGTCGGTAGTTACTCATCCCCAGTTACATGTGAAACTGGGCTCCGTCTTGTGGGAGTTACAGAGGACAGGCAGTCATCCTCATGCTCCAAGCACATTCTGAGTAGTTGGGGAGGTGAGCCCAGTGTGTTTTTAGAGTGTGAGGCCGTGTATACGGTAAATGCTGATTGAAGGATACCAACAATAGGGTGGGATTTGAGACAGGGACAGGCTCTTCTGACCTGTGGGCAGTTTCAGTAACAGAGACTGAGTGAGGAGAGTAGGAAGATAGGATGGGGTGCTAGGAGAGGAGGTCAGCAAGAACAAGGATGCAGAGGAGTGAGAATACAAGAGGCATCCTGGGAATAGTGAAGAATCAGAGTGGGGAGGTAGGAAATAGAAGGATGAAAATTAAGCTGGACTCAGGTTTTGTAGAGTCAGGGCTCTCAGGGAAGGTGGTAAACTGAGAAGATACTGAAAGACTTGGGTTGGAGGCGGTGAACAGGGAAAGGACAGGGATATGATCTGAGACCAGTTAGCATTTTGGGTGATTCGAGTTGGGAGTGAAGTTTGACTAGAGGCAAGAAGACAAGTTAAGGTTCCTTGTCAATGTGTGACTGATGAAATAGGGGCCTGTTCTGGGGTAGTGGTAGAGATGTAGAGACCCAGGCGTAGAGTCTCCTGAGGGAAGAAATTACCAGGACTTAGTGCAGAATAGGAGAGAAGGGCTGGAAAAATCAAAGGTTCATCTAGGGTTCTGAGTATAAATGACAGACAATTATAGAACCAGGAAGGAAATGGGAAGTTCAGGAGAGGGGAAGGTAGAAATTTGGGTTTGATTTTTAAATAAGAAAGCCACATTCAAATGCTATAAGAAGCCCTATCTGGTTCACCTATTCATTTCAGAGATAAATCGATGTCTCGATTAATTCTCTATATTTCGAATTTGAAGGGAGTGAACAGGCTCTCTCAAAATATCTTGTTGTATTAGTTATATCTTGTTAGTATTAGTCACTAAGTTGTGTCTGACTCTTTGCAGCCCCATGGACTAGTCCGCCAGGCTCCTCTGTCCATGGGATTCTCCAGGCAGGGATACTGGAGTGGTTGCCATTTTCTTCTCCAGGGGATCTTTCCAACCCAGGGATCGAACCTGAGTCTCCTGCATTGGCAGGCAGGTTCTTTACCACTGAGCCACCTGGGAAGCCCCTAAAAATATCTAGCAGACATTTAGAAACTTGTTCCTGCATCTTCCCTCTCCTCTTCTCTGGCCAGGTCTTACCTCACAGACTACTGTAGACCCCCGTTCCTTCCCTGTGCCCATCGCATTGGTCTGGCTCTCTGCTCCAGGAGGGCTGTTAGTTTGTGCCATCTCAGTTAGCTCTTAAAGATAAACTGAGGTGATTTGTTTTCTCTTGTGTTTGGACTTGCAGCCCCCTTGGCTGTGATCTGGTGCAGTGGATCCGCATACCCATCTGTGAATCTGCCTTTGGGGTGGACGAACAATGCTATACTTCCCTTTACTATATACATTTGCCAGCTGTTAATATACCAAAAAGTTTATTTTGTTTTCAGGGTGTACTTCTTCTAGGGAAAAAAAAAAGAGAGTGTGCTTCCTCTGAGTATATCTCTGTTGAGTGGTTACTGTGTCCTAAGTGCCGAGGTAGCTCATGAGAAGCCCGAAACCTCAGTAGGCGACAGTTTGGCTTGCTACTCGGGCTTCCCTGGTGGCTCAGACTGTAAAGAATCTGCCTGCAGTGCAGGAGACCCGGATTCAATCGCTGGGTTGGGAAGATCCTCTGGAGAAGGGAATGACTGCCTACTCCAGTATTCTTGCCTGGAGAATTCCATGGACAGAGGAGCCTGTTGGGCTACAGTTCTTGAGGTCACAAAGAGTCAGACACGACTGAGCGACTGACACTAACTATGGTTTGCTACATACAGTATGAAATAGCCCTTTATTGCCCTTTATTATTATTTTTAATACCAACCTTTTTAGAGTTTCAAGTTTTTCTGTTTTAATATCTTGCAAGCATATCCATGTTACCTTGTCAATGACTTCTTTTTTTTTTAAATTGGAGGTTAATTGCTTGACGGTGCTGTGTTGGTTTTTGCCATACATTTAACATGAATCAGCCACAAGTATACATATATCCCATCCCTCTTGAACCTACCTTCCAACCCTGCCTCCATCCTACTCTAGGTCATGACAGAGCCAGAGCACCAGGCTGAGCTCCCTGTGTTATGCAGCAGCTTCCAATTAGCTACCTATTTTACACAGTGTCAATGACTTCTTTTTTTTTTTTTTTAATTTTATTTATTTGGTTGAATTGGGTCTTAGTTGTGGTGCTCTGGCTCAGTAGCTCTGCAGCACCTGGGATCTTAGTTCCCTGACCAGGAATTGAACCTGCATCCTCGACACTGGAAGGCAGATTCTTAACCACTGGACTACCAGGGGAGTCCCAATGACTTCTTTAGAATCAGTCCTGTCCTTGAAATTGAGATGGTGTAGTACACAATCTATTGTTTTTCTATTCATTCAGTAAATAGTTATTGAATGCCTAATATGTGCTGGCCTCCATGCTAAACATGGGAAATTAAATACTTATGTTTTCTACCTTCAAGTAATTTCATGGGGGTGAGAGACAAATAAATATTTACAGTGTAGTGTGAAACCCTGGTAGAGAAGTACAAGAAGCTATGCAAGCAAATATTTTTCTAATTTACTGTCTCCAGGTAACTAATGGGCATAAACCCTGAAATGGATAGGCAGTGAAGCTAAAGGCAGAGCTTGAAGTCTTAACTGGGTTCTATAGAAACAATTAGTGTTGTATGCTTAGTTGCTCAGTCGTGTGTGACTCTTTGTGACCCTGTGGACTGTAGCCTGCCAGATTCCTCTGTCCATGGGATTCTCCAGGCAAGAATACAGGAGTGGGTTGTCATTTCCTTCTCCAAGTAATCTTCCTGACCCAGGGATCAAACCCATGTCTCTTGTGTCTTATGCATTGCAGGCAGATTCTTTACCACTGTACCACCTGGAAAGCGAGGTAAAATCAATTTAGGAGTTAGCGCGCATATGTGTAATTTAGTTTGGCAGGTGTCTGATTTTGGAGGAGACCATGCGTATTCTTGGAGAAGGCAATGGCAACCCACTCCAGTGTTCTTGCCTGGAAAATCCCATGGGTGGAGAAGCCTGGTAGGCTACAGTCCGTGGGGTCGCAAAGAGTCGGACACGACTGAGTGACTTCACATCACATGCCTATTCTAATTTCTGAGAATATCATGCTTAAATTTTGTTTGTAAAAGATACTATTCTATTGCCCTAAAAGGAAGAGTATCTTTAACTTAGACCAACTGTGTATGTTGACTCTTTGCTTGGATTTAAGATCGATTATTGCCATAATAATTATTTTGCTTGTTGAATCAAGTCAAATGATAAAAGTGACCTTAAAAATAGTACTTTTGTGTTACAGCCACTTTGGAAGATGGTTTGGTGTTTTCTTACAAAACTAAACATTATTCTTACAATAAAAGGCAGTAGTCAGTGTTCCTTGGTATTTACCCAAAGGAGTTGAAACTTATCTCCACACAAAAACCTGGACCTGGATGTTTATGGCAGGTTTATTCATAATTGCCAAAACTTGAAGACAACCAAGATGTCCTACAGTAGATGAATGGCTAAAGTGTGGTTATACCCAGACAATAGACTAAATAAAAAGAAAAGAAAAGAACTTTCAGGCTGTACATTTGTGGAGGCAGGGTATACTGGGAAATCTCAGTGCCTCCCTCTCAATTTTGTTGTAAGTATAAAACTGATCTTGAAAAGTAGTCTTTGAAAGAAAAGTGTTTGTGGTGACAGTAAAAGGTGAGTGATTTCTTTTCATACTTGTGTATGAGTCCTGAGTCCAGGGAGGTTTATCTCATTGCCAGCCAAACTTGGCACAGAATTTCATCCTGGGTAAAAAGTGACCACTCTCCTAGTGGCCAGCATGGATCCCAGCGTTCACCTTCAGCTCTGGTTGTTACGGTAAAGATGGCTGTCACAGTAACTGCCCAGCTTTCCTTCTAGGAACTGAATCCAGTTAGTTTCCTTTCATAGAGAAGCAGGTTTCTATTTCTCTTAGAAGCAGGTTTTGTTTTCAGACAAGTAGATGGAAAGAACATGAGGCCTCTCCCTTTAGGACTTAGAAGATTGGTCTCCGTCGGTTTGGTGATTACAGTGATTTCCAAACCTGTTTTTACCTTTGGCTGCTTTCCACCAAATCCATTTGAAAATGCATTAGTGGAATCCTCTCTGAACAGGGCTTTCCTGGGGTTCTCTTTCAGATTATGCCATTATACTTTTCTTGTGCTTCCAAATACTTGGTAGAATTTATTCTCCTTGGGGCACACTGAAAACTCAGTGTTAATTAATTGACCTTCTATTCCTCACATCTATGATTTATAAACGTCGCAAACTGAGTCACTAAAATTCGAAAATGTCAATGGATTTTGAGGTCGGGGTGTAGAAGTTCAACTGGCAAATCCCAAATGACCTCTCTCCAGCTTGAGCTTTGCTCTTGTGTTCCTTAACCTTTTGTTTGTTGTCTACTGACTGTAGAAATAAACATGTCCAGATGGTACGGTTCGCATTTTTTAGGCTTTTTAAAAAATTAAAGTTCACATACCACAAGATCACCCTTTGAAAGTGTGAAATTCACTAGCTTTTAGTACATTCAGAGTTGTGTAGCCATAACCATTATCTGATTTGAGAACATTTTCTTCGCTCCGGGAAGAAACCTCTCATTCACAGTCATTCTCCATTCCACACTTCTCCAGCTTTGGCAACTATGAATCTCCTCGCCTGTTCTGGACATTTCAGATAAGTAGAATCAAACAATATGTGGCCTTTTGTGTGGCGTATTTCACTTAATGTTTTCAAGGTTCATCCATTTTGTAGCATATATTGGTGCTTCCTTCCTTTTTATAGCTGAATAATACTCTGTCGTATGGATTTGCCACATTTTGTTTATCTGTTCATCATTTGGGTGTTTGAATTGTTTCCATTTTGGGGCTCTTAAATGCTGCTGTGAACATGTACAAGTTTGTGTATGGATGTATGTTTTCATTTCTCTTGGGTATGTACCTACAGGTGGAATTCTTGGCTTATATAGGGTAACTTTGTTTAACTTTCTGAGGAATGTTTTCTACAGCTTTTGCACCACCCCTCAGCAATATATGTGGGTCTAAATTCTCCACATTCTTGCCAACACTTACTGTTGTCGTATACCTTTTTTTTGTTATAGCTATCCCAGTGGGTGTGAAGTAGTTTCTGACTGTAGTTTTGGTTTGCATTTCCCTATTGATTAATGATTCTGAGTACCTTTTCCTGTGCTATTGGTTATTTGTATATCTTTTGTTTGGCCATGCCACACGACTTGTGGAATCTTAGTTCCATGATCAGGAATTGAACCTGGCCATGGCAGTGAAAGCACCAAGACCTAACCGTTGGACCACCAAGGAATTCCCATTCTATCTTATTTGGAAAAAAAAATCTATTCAAATTCTTTGCCTATTTTTAATTGGATTATTCATCCTGATATTGATGAGTTGTAAGAATTCTTTTTGTATACTAGATACTAGACCCTTATCAGATGCATGATTTGCAGCTATTTTTCTCTCATTCTGTGGGTTCTGTTTTCATTTTCTTGGTAGTGTTTGAAGCACAAAAGTTTTAAGTTTTGATGAAGTGAAAATTGCTCAGTCGTGTCCAACTCTTTGCGACCCCATGGACTGTATAGTTCATGGAATTCTCCAGGCAAGAACACCGGAGTGGGTAGCCTTTCCCTTCTCCGGGGGATCTTCCCAACCCAGGGATCGAACTCAGGTCTCCCACGTCGCAGGCGGATTCTTGACCAGTTGAGCCACAAGGGAAGCCCTTGTTTTGATGAAGTCCAATTTAATTATCTTTTTGTCTGGTTGCTTTTGGTGTCATATCTAAGAAACTATCACCCAATCCAAGGTCAAGAATAAACCCATTTTCTTCCAAGAGTTTGATAGTTTCAGCTTTTAATTTCTGTCTTCATTCCATTTTGAGTTAATTTCTGTCTATGATATGATTTTTTTTTGCAAATGAGTAGCTAGTTATTCCAGCACCATTTGTTGAGTATCACTTCCTTTTTAACTGTCATCTCCCCCTTTATTTACCATCAATCTATATACTTACATTAATAGCACCTGCAAATGTGCAGGGTATATAAGACTGTGGAGTATACAGTTTAAGAACTTGTCTTCCCTTTGCTTCTTACATCTAGTTGAGACTGATGATGGTGTATATATCTGAAATTGTTAAATGGTGTTTGATTCTGTGCCAGAGGAGTGGTGGAGAAAACAGAATTCATTAGGGATTGAGAAGACTGAGCAAGTCTGTGGGCAGAGAAGTTCAAAGAGAAGATAAAGCCATTGAGATTAGATAAGGGTTAGATACAGAAAGAGAAGAAATGGCCAGGACAGAGCTTACTGAAGCAATTAGGTTCTTTTGGCCCACAGTATTTATAGGACATGTTTTAGACAGATTTAAAATTTTTTCCTGGCTTACCAGGTCTCCCTTAGCCTAAACTCCATCACTAGAAATTGGAAGCACCTGATACATACTTTGTGCAGTTGTGTTTAGAAATAAGGGCAATTTCTGTTTTGGCCATCCCATATTGAATTGGGTACCTTATGGATACATTCTTCTGTTCACTTATTTTTTTACTTCTCTCAGTGGTTGTCATAAATGCTGGAATGCTTTTCCTCTGTAGGGAAGGAGAATGTAATTTTACATCTACCCTTGCGAGTTCTTGGCTGAGACTCCTATAATAAAAAAACAGACTAACTAGAGAAAAGCTGTTTGTTAACACGCATACTTCATGTGCATGTGGGAGATGCACTCAGTATTCCAGGGAGTAGTGAGTAACTCAGAGAGGTGGCTTAGAACTCAGGCTTACAGACAGCTTCAGCTAAAGACAAAGGTAGGTGTGGGTAGGCCAGTAATGGGGAGGTTAGCAGGAAAAGCACAGTAAACAGGGGTAAGGTTTTTTATATCTAAGTCTGAGCTTTCATAAAAATTTCTTGTGATTTAGGAGAAGGTAATGGCAACCACCCAGATAATCACAATGGTGTGATCACTCACCTAGAGCCAGACATCCTGGAATGTGAAGTCAAGTGGGCCTTAGAAAGCATCACTATGAACAAAGCTAGTGGAGGTGATGGAATTCCAATTGAGCTATTTCAAATCCTGAAAGATGATGCTGTGAAAGTGCTGCACTCAATATGCCAGCAAATGTGGAAAACTCAGCAGTGGCCACAGGACTGGAAAAGGTCCATTTTCATTCCAATCCCTAAGAAAGGCAATCCCAAAGAATGCTCAAACTACCGCACAGTTGCACTCATCTCACATGCTAGTAAAGTAATGCTCAAAATTCTCCAAGCCAGTCTTCAGCAATACGTGAACCGAGAACTTCCAGATGTTCAAGATGGTTTTAGAAAAGGCAGAGGAACCAGAGATCAAATTGCCAATATCCGCTGGATTATCAAAAAGACAAGAGAGTTCCAGAAAAACATCTATTTCTGCTTTATTGACTATGCCAAAGCCTTTGACTGTGTGGATCACAATAAGCTGTGGAAAATTCTGAAGGAGATGGGAATACCAGACCACCTGACCTGCCTCTTGAGAAACCTGTATGCAGGTCAGGAAGCAACAGTGAGAACTGGACATGGAACAACAGACTGGTTCCAAATAGGAAAAGGAGTATGTCAAGGCTGTATATTGTCACCCTGCTTATTTAACGTATATGCAGAGTACATCATGAGAAACGCTGGGCTGGAAGAAGCACAAGCTGGAAGAAATATCAATAACCGCAGATATGCAGATGACACCACCCTTATGGCAGAAAGTGAAGAGGATCTAAAAAGCCTCTTGATGAAAGTAAAAGAGGAGAGTGAAAAAGTTGGCTTAAAGCTTAACAGAAAACTAAGATCATGGCATCTGGTCCCATCACCTCATGGGAAATAGATGGGGAGACAGTGTCAGACTTTATTTTTTTGGGCTCCAAAATCACTGCAGATAGTGACTGCAGCCATGAAATTAAAAGATGCTTACTCCTCGGAATGAAAGTTATGACCAGCCTAGATAGCATATTAAAAAGCAGAGACATTACTTTGCCAACAAAGGTCCATCTGGTCAAGGCTATGGTTTTTCCAGTGGTCATGTATGGATGTGAGAGTTGGACTGTGAAGAAAGCTGAGCACCGAAAAATTGATGCTTTTGAACTGTGGTGTTGGAGAAGACTCTTGAGAGTCCCTTGGACTGCAGGGAGATCCAACCAGTCCATCCTGAAGGAGATCAGCCCTGGGTGTTCATTGGAAGGACTGATGTTGAAGCTGAAACTCCAATACTTTGGCCACCTCATGTGAAGAGTTGACTCATTGGAAAAGACCCTGATGCTGGGAGGGATTAGGGGCAGGAGGAGAAGGGGACGACGGAGGATGAGATGGCTGGATGGCATCACCGACTCGATGGGCATGAGTTTGAGTAAACTCCATGAGTTTGTGATGGACAGGGAGGCCTGGCGTGCTGTGATTCATGGGGTCACAAAGAGTCGGACATGACTGAGCGACTGAACTGAACTGAACTGAACTGAATGGCAACCCACTCCAGTATTCTTGCCTGGAGAATCCCAGGCTCCCAGAGGATCCTGGTGGGCTGCCGTCTATGGGGTTGCACAGAGTTGGACATGGCAGTCATTCTTCTCTTCCTCATACAGAGATACCCTTAGAAATGGAGGTTTATTTTATACATTTAAATTTCCCTTACAAAAGGGTAACTTCTACTGTTTTCAGAGCTTCTCCTTTTCTCAGAAATAATCAGCTCAAGATCATCCTTATGCCAAAAGGCTATTTTGGGGTGGCATATTCAGCTACCCTTCCCCCGCTTCTTTCAAGTTTTTGCCCAGATGTCACTTCCTCAGTGAGGCTTACCATGTCCACCTGTTGAAGATTACAGTGGCTCAACCCACAAACACTCTCCATTTGTTTTACTCTGGTCCCCTGCCCCTGCCAAGAGCACGTATCCTCTTTTGTCATATTGTGTAATTGACCGACTTCGTATTTATCTTGCTCACCAGAAGTTATGGTTTGCTGGGATTTTTGCCTGGACACAGCTGTACCTGTCACATAATTGAATGCTCAATAAATAGCTGTTAGATGAATGAGGATCCTAAGACTGCTTTTACTTTTGGGCTATTCTCTTTCAAATTCTTGGGCTCTATCCCAGACCTCTTGAATCAGAAACTCTGGGGATGTGGATCCATCTACTTTGTCTTAACTAGACCTCCAGGTCACTCTGATGTAAATTATAGTTTTAAGAACCACTCAGTAAGGTTTCAGGAGCTAGATGTGTTGCTTACAGGTGTGGATGTGTAGGTCTATACTTGAGGTAACTTGATAAGTATAACTGAATACAAATTCAGAGAGACAGAGAATACAAATAAAGAGAACAATCTCTTTTTGGACTTCTCTTTCTCTTCCTCCTGCTGCCCTTTCCTGAGGAGGTAGCACAAGGAAAGAGGCTATCAGCTGTAGTAACTTTCTGTTGATTTATCAAGGAAAAAAGGTCCCCAAGACTGCTTTGTTGTTGAGTCCCTAAGTCGTGTCCGACTCCTTGTGACCCCCATGGACTCCTGCACACCCCACTTCTCTGTCGTTCACCATCTCCCAGAGCTTGCTTAAACTCATGTCCATTGAGTCAGTGATGCCATCCAACCATCTCATCCTCTGTTGCCCCCTTCTCCTGGCCTCAGTCTTTCTCAGTACCAGGGTCTTTTCCAGTGAGTTGGCTCTTTGCATCAGGTGGCCGAAGTATTGGAGCTTCAGCTTCAGCATCAGTCCTTCCAATGAATTTTCAGGGTTGATTTCCTTTAGGATTGACTGGTTTGATCTCCTTGCAGTCCACGACTACTGTAGATTCCAGTAATACAGGAGGAGGCACTGGACTCCGCAGGTGGTCACACTCATACTCATGGCTAACATTTGTTGTAGCAAAAAGGTATGAGACAAGCAGCCAGGGAGAAAAGCACAGAGGGCATTGTCTAGAGGAAACCAAGAGAAAGCTGCAGAGAGTCCCCTCCCAGTGGAGTCAAATAGGGCATACTTAATTCCTCTAGCATCAAACACTAACAAGTATGACGTGTTATGGTATTCCCCTGGTGACTCAGTGGTATAGAATCCACCTGCCGATACAGAAGACGCAGGTTTGAGCCCAGGGTCAGGGAAGATCCCCTGGAGAAGGAAGTGGCAACCCACTCCAGTATTCATGCCTGGGAAATCCCGTGGACAGAGGAGCCTGGCCAGATACAGCCCATGGGGTCGCAAAGAGTCGGATACAGTGGCTAAACAACAACAACGTGAAGTGTTTATCTCCGAGGGAGGCTCATTTGGAGACATAGTCTTCTGGTGTTTAGTGGGTACTGTCATGTAGGCACCCTCTGTCTAGCAGATACCAAAATTCCAGCCTCCCAGAAGAAAAGCAGTTCAGCACAAACCACATTTTATAAACAGTTTAGGCACAGCAAGCCATTCTTAACCAGTCAGAGTGGTAGGAACCCTCCTGAAATCCAAACTCCCAGATGCCCACCAGAGACCAACCTTGCAAGCCAGTCTGAGGCTGCTAATTCTTAGAAAGACCTGCTTGCAGGGTGCGCCCTTGGCGGGCATCTGGGAACTCGAAGTTCCAGAGAGTTCCTCCCACCCTGACTGGTAGGGATGGCTCACTGAGGCTTACAGGTGGGGGTATATAAACTCTTTTCTGCTATGTTCACTGTTTCTTCATATTATCTAAAAAAGTTTGTTTTTTCTTCTTTATGTAGAACATAAGGCAATTAGACTTCTCTCTTCTTAGGAAATTTAGTAATAAAATGTTGTGAGAATGACTTGGACAGTTTAAGTGGATTGAGTAAGTGAGTTTATTCACTTAGACATATTTTCTTAAAAATGCCTTGGCAGTATTATTCAATTTAGTAATTACATAAGTGATTTATGTCATAGTAATATTTTAAAATGTATTCCAAACGATACAAAAATTAAAATATCTTTCTTACTGTTCATTTGAAAAATATCACCTATGGATGTTACCGTCTGTTTCAAAGTGGACAGTTGATTTTTCTTCACGTCTAACTTTTCATCTTCCAGAGGGCCAATGTGATAACTTGCCATCTTTGGGTTTGCTTTTGTGAATAGCCAGTCTTCTTTCTTTCTTTTTTTATAGGTCAAGATGCTGAATTATCAGGGACACTTTCACTTGTCTTGACACAGTGCTGTAAGAGAATAAAGGATACTGTTCAGAAGTTGGCCTCTGACCACAAAGACATCCACAGCAGCGTTTCTCGGGTTGGAAAAGCCATTGATAAGGTATGGTGTTGTCGGGAGTGTTTGGTATGTTCTAGCATCATCCACCGTTTCCCATGACTGCTTTCATCACATTAGCTTTCTCATTGTTTATACTGTTTCTTTCATCCTTGCTTTTAGTAATATGGTGTTACTATGGTCCTCTTAAAGTTCCGTGTTGCTGTTATTTCAAAAAACAAGAATAAAAGCAAACCAAAACCCTTCTCTCTTTATAGCCTTTTTTTTTTTTTAAACCCATTTTCTTGTGTGATGACCACTCATAATGTCAAGGTGAGTCAGTTTCCAAATTTTTAACTTACTCTGAGGGAGTTTGTTTATAGAAGTAACTTTTCCTTCTTCCTGAGTAATTCCCAGGGTGTGACTCGGCCTCTGTTATGGGATGATTGGGGTAACAAAGCTTGCATCTGTCTGCCCTGCGTCATCCTACTCTCCTTGTCTTCCTGTGAGCTTGCTGGTCACTTTGCTTCAGTGTTGTTTGCCCTGTGAGTGGGTTGGTTGCTAGCCAGCAGAGCCGGCCACTTGAGTTGAGTGATTTTCTTATGACATCTCTTAAATCTTTGACTTGGAGGTTTGCTTATAAGCAGTTACCATTTTTAGCACTGGGGCAGTTTTGCCCTTGGAGTTCTTAGTCTTAGTAGAGCCCAAGAGAAGTGGCTTAAGGTTACTGTGTGATACCTAGGAATGTTTCAGCTATTGGGGAGTGTGTGACTGGTTGTGGACATTTTTGTTCACATGTTGTAAACTTCTGGGAGAGTAGGAAGAAATTTTGAGGAGAGCTTTTTGTAGCAAAACATGTCTTACGAGTTGCTCCATCTGTATGCATGAGGACAGTAGCTGTAACATGGAAACTCGTGGAATCCAGAGAATGGCTGTTAACTCATGCACAAACCTAACTGTTAGAAATAGTCTGACAAAGGGGTAGCGTTGGCCGGCTAGACTCAAGGCAGCCCGAGTGAGAACTGTAACATGGATGCTTTTAAGGAAGTATTGCTAACTGGTAGGTACGGTATGGCAGGACTGAATGGCTGGGCCTCCAGAAGTGTTAGTGACCTTTGGGAGAGCTCGCACCACTCCCAGTGTGCTGAGGGCTTTGCCGCAGCGAAAGAGGCCAGAGAAGTGGTGTTGGCTGCAGCGGCCCCATTTTTGGATCTGTGATGGCGGTTGCCAGCAGAGGCTGGAAGGCAGTGAGTGTCCTCTGAAATAGCTCTCAGGTTGTGGGGCCTGTCTGTTAACTCTGAGGATGTAAGCAGAGCTTTGGAAGTGGCTTTGGCTTCAGACTGTGGTGACTGTGGCGTCGTACGTCTTCAGTTGGTGCCTGATGTGATTATTGCTGTGTACTGACTCAAGGCCCTTCTGGAAGAGTGGGGTTGGGCGTGCTTTAGGGATGATCTTAAATCACTGTGAGTGAGGAACCCTCTGTGTCTAGGGTGAAGTAACTACTGGTGGTGTTTAGGAAGCTTCAGGTATTGGTGGCTGCCAGTGACCAAGGCATTCTAGTGATGGTTCAGACCCCAAGAGGTTCCTGGCAGTGAGCACTGGGCTACCCGCAGTTATGACAGTGTGGGGACAGGCAGGACCAGAAGACGCCAGGACAGTGAGAGTAGCTGAAGCCTCCGAAGCAGCCAGTCAGAGAAAAGACACCAGATTCCGGAATAGGTGGGGGTGGCCTTGCAGTCATGCCTCGCGTGTGGTCTCCAAGATCTGGGATACGGGGCTTTGCGTGGTGCCACTGGTCGGGGGGCCATGTGTCCTCAATTCCCAGCTTATGTCTTGTCCGATCCTAGTTACCATCAGTGTTAGTCCCTCCGTCTTGTGCGACTCTTTACAACCCCATGGACTGTAGCCTGCCGGGCTCCTCTGTCCATGGAATTCTCCAGGCAAGAATACTGGAGTGGGTTGCCATTCCCTTCTCCAGAGGATCTTGCTGACCCAGGGATTGAACCCGGGTCTCCTGCATTGCAGGTGGATTCTTTACTGTCTGAGCCCCCAGGGAAGCCAGTTATCATCAGAGCTCTCTTTTACTCTTGTCCCCCAGCTACTGGTGACTTGCTAAACATGTCTTCCTCCCAATGTGGCAAGTCTTTATACATAATCATAAGGGTTGTCTTGTTTTGGCTAATTTTTGAGACAAAGCATTTAAATGTATTTGGGGCTGAAAATGGAAGTATCTTTTTGAAAGTGGAAGACAAGGGATCCACACAGTGAATAACAACCTACATTCTGACCTTTTTAGTGGGGAGGTATTTGAGGTGAATATTGCTGATTAAATATTTTAATGTATTAATTTCTCTTTTGAGTATATTTTTCATGTACTTGGAAGTTATAAGGGCTTTTACAGGTAATTTTGGCGGGGGGGTAGTTTTATATGTTTCTGTGAAAGTAGTTTAGGTTCTAGGTAACCTGGCTTCTAGATTCTTCTGATATATCATGAAATGACACCATTAAGTTGATCCTGGGGTCATTTGTTGGATTATAGTCCTGAGGCACAGCCGAAAGCTTGGATGTCTTAGCGGAGTTCTATAACATTTTTCAGTGTATTCTCTTCCCTTTTGTGGGGGTTAAGGGGCGGCATCTACTTAGCCTTAGCTGTAAAGGAAGCTGTTACCCCACTAGAACTACCTAGACCTTGTACATGAGCTTCTCGCGCACCTGAGGAATTCTGTGTTGACTGATGTTGTCCATGATTCCATTGGTTTGTAAAGTCTTCCTGCCCTTCTAGCTTGCACCTCGTAAATTTGTGCAAGCTTCCGGGGCCACCTGTCGCAAAGGCTGGGTGGACTCGTGCGTTGGCGAACAAACAGGATGAAGCTGAAGCCACTGTGGCTTAAGCCTTTAAGTATCACAGTAAACAACCTTGAGTAATAAATTGGAATGTCGTCCGGCAGCCTGTGAGCACCATGTTGTGGGCACATGTTCCCACCCTGCCGGGAGGAGGACAATAAAGAAGCTAGTGACTCGTATATGAGCAAGCTGGTTGTTGAGTGAGGAACTTGAGTAAATTTTTGACATGTTTAAAAAATTTATTTTTTCCTTTAATGTTTCAATGCTTCCTTTAAACTTTTTTAGTCATCACTTCCCTGAAAACGTATGCAGAAAAGTTTATGATGTTAGGCAAGACACTTTCTGGCTTTTAATTATTGCCAACATAAAAAATTATTTAAGATTTCTGCTTTAATGTGTTAACAGTTTTCAGATGTCTGTAGTATAATCACAATTTAAAATAAATATCAACCGCTGGGTTCTGTAGCCAAAAAAATGTTTTGTTTTTTTTCTTTTAGTAAAACCAAATTTGTTTTTTATTTCCTTCTCTATTTTTCAGAAAATTTAGAATTGTTTCCTATTTAGGATATTTTATTTAGTGTTTTACTTAGTCTTTTGACTTTTTTAAGGTTAATTCCTAAGTAAGAAAAATCAGTAAAAATAATTACTGCTTTAGACTTTTGTGTGTGGGTGGATGAAATAATGCTAAAATTTGAGTAACATTTGCTGTGGGACAATTGAAAGTGAAAAACATTGTACATGTTCTTTAGAAAACTGTGGTGTGGTTCATTCATGTAAGGGTGCTTTTTGTACATGTCAAAGAACTGGAAAGATTCTGAGGCAACATTAAGTTTGCTTAGGACGGACTCTGCTTACTAATAAAAAGAACAGAGATAATCACTGAGTTCTTGATTAAGGTTGTGGAGTTGATATTTTATTTTATTTATTCCTTCATTTATTTTTGGCTGCTCTGGGTCTTCGTTGCTGCGAGTGGCTTTCTCTAGTTGCAGCAAGTGGGGGCTACTCTTCATTGTGGTGTGAGGGCTCCTCATTGTGGTGGTTTCTCTGGTTTCAGAGCACGGACTCTCGGCACTCGGGCTTCGGTAGTTGCAGCATGCAGGCTCAGTAGTTGTGGCATGTGGGCTTAGTTGCTCTGAGGCATGTGGAATCTTCCCAGACCAGGGATTGAACCTGTGTCCCCTGCATTGGCAGGCAGATTCCTATCCACTGTGCCACCAGGGAAGTTCCATTTTGTTGTTTTTAATTTTTAAAAAATTGTTTATTTTTTGGGCCACCCCACAAGGCATATGGGATCTTAGTTCCCTGACCAGGGATTGAACCTTTGCCCCCCCCCCCCCCCCCCCCCCCCCCCGCTTTGGAAGGCAGCATCTTAACCACTGGACCACTGGGGAAGTCCCTGGAGTTGATATTTTTACATTTGACTTGTGAGAGTGGGTAAGATTTAGCACAGCAGAGCAGTGAGGTGTGGTCTTCTGTGGGGCCAGGAAAGGAACTGAACAGCTGAGAAAATGCTCAACTCCTGTTAAAAGACTCTCAGGGACTGACTTGATAGGAGCGGCTGCCCCTGTCAGGCAAGGTCGGGCTGGGGAAAAGGCAGTGATGGAAGGCCTAAAGATTTGATCCAAGGAGATTAGGGGAAAAAGGGAGGGAATGATAAAAAAAACATTTGAGGATTTGCATACCCTCCTTAAACAGGATGAAATTAGACTAAGGAGAGGGCAGAAAATATAGCTCTCACTTACGGCATATTGACCATGTTCCACACACTGAGCTGAGAGCATTACATACATTTAGAGGGCTTCCCAGGTGACGCTAGTATTAAAAGAATCCATCTGCCAATGCAGAAGACATAAGAAACTCCAGTGTGATCCCTGGATCTGGAAGGCATGGCAACCCACTCCAGTATTCTTGTCTGGAAAATCCCATGGACAGAGGAGCCTGATGGGCTATAGGCCACAGGGTCGCAAGGAGTTGGACATGACTGAAGCGACTTAGCACGCACACACACGCATAGCCCATGATGTGTGTTAGTTGCTCAGTTGTGTCCGACTCTTTGCAACTGCATGGACTGTAGTCTGGCTCCTCTGTCCATGGAATTCTCCAGGCAAGAATACTGGACTGGGTTGCCATTTCCTTCTCCAGTAGCCCATGACACAAGCACATTATTCCCTTTTCACGTGTGAGGAAACTAAGTTTCAGAAATATTAAGTAACATACCCCAAGGTATGCAAGTGGTAGATCAAGGTTTAGGAAAAGGTTTCACTCAAGAGTTTGTTCTTAAACACTGTACTGTACTAGGAAATCAGGCCATTGCAGGGCTGGTAATATTTTAAGGCGGCAAATAATGGTTTAAAAAAACCCTTTTTATAAACCACTTTTCCTAGACTGATCTTCTGCCACTAGATGGAGCATATGCATTGATGAGGCAAAATGATGACTGTGTTAAAAAAAATGGCGTAAGGCTATAAAAAATGAAATAGAGAACATTGTAAAATAGTTCTGAACATAGTAAAATAGTCCTATATAAAAAATAGTTTTATATAGGTCTTACTGGGGTGTAAGGGGAGAAAAAAGTAATGGCAGGAGAAAATTTTTTGCGTTTAGCCTTAAACAATAATTAGAATGGGTGAGGTCAGCTAACTCTCAAGTACTATTAGTATGTAATGGATAAATCCTTATGTAGTAGAGAGAAGTTACCGTTCATCAAGGAGGGAAATGAAAAAGTCTAGAAAGCTTACTCTGAGCAAGGCGAAAAAGAACTGAGTTTGAAATATAGGCAGATAGTTTGATACATGTATTGGGTAGGATTTTCATAATTACTGAAAAGAAATGGATAACAAAGCTGTAAAAAGATCCCAGTGATTAGAAGCTAGGAACGAATTCCCTGAAAATAAAATAAAACAGACTAACCATACCCCCTAAAAAAGTTACTAGTAATACATTTAGTAAAAATCTCATATTTTCTCCCATTTTGAGGGTTGTCCCTTTGTTTTTGGTTTCCTTTTCTCTGCAAAAGCTTTTGAGCTTAATTAGGTCCCATTTGTTTTCATTTTCATTACTTTAGGCAGTAGATTGAAAAAGATTTTTCTGTGATTTATGTCAAGAGTGTTTTGCCTGTGTTTTCCTCTTAAGTTCTATAGTATCTGGCCTTGGTGCATTCAGGTCTTTAATCCATTTTGAGTTTATTTTTGTGTATGATGTTAGAGTGTTCTAATTTCATTCTTTTACTTGTCGCTGTCCAGTGTTTGCATAGTATCTTTTTTTTGTTTTGTGTGAAGTAGTAGATAACTTTTCCCAAGCTGCTTGGAGCCAGAGTCCAGGTCGTCGTCTTCTCAGTTAAATGTTCTCTGCAGTACCCCTTTCACTTCTAAACCAGATTAACTAGGTGCTTGGAAGGGAAATTGATTCCTGGTAGGTGCAACAAGAGCACATTGTTAGGGTCACATACCAGGTTTTCTACCAAAGTCAATGGAGAAGTTTTTTAAAAATTAGCAGTATTAAAGAATTGGCAGGGACTTCCCTGGTGGCCTAGTGGGTAAGACTCCTTGCTCCCAATGCAGGGGGCCTGGGTTCCATCCCTGCTCAGGGAACTGGATCCCACATGCCACAACTTAATTGTTCTCATTCTGCAACTAAGACCTGATATAGTCAGATAAATAAATATTTAAAAAAAAAAGAAGAATTGGCACTTAGGCATTAAATCAAATACTGAGTTTTATCATGTACTTCTTTTGTCACTACTTACTCAATAATTATAATTTCATAAAATGTATTTCAGAAAGGGATTGATTTTGGATGGTGGACAGTGAAAGGCAGTCCTTAAATCTAATCAGTTCGTAAGCATGTTTAAGCAAACAGATAGGATGGTTTGTTTAGATTTCATAGTCTTGTGAGGATCGTCTAAGTTATTTACTTCGCCTCTGCCTAGCTTCCAGATTTTAAAACCTTTAATCCATTAAAAATGTGAATGATACTAAAAGTACATGAGATGGTATACAAATTTGTGTGTCCTGAATTTCTCTTTTTAAGCTGTAATATCTTCTCTAGACAGACATACCCTTGAATATGTGCTTTTTATCTTTTGAGAATGTGCCTTCACATTAAGAACATCCTTCCATGTTTTTTCTTTTCTTTTCCTTTATAAAAGGAAAAATGTAGTAAAACAGAAGTGCTAATAGACAGGTGTTTCTCTTCACTATCTACTTCTTGGCTGGTTTGTGATGCTGCTGATTTCCTGGGCAGCCATGCAGATGAGTTTGGTCACCTAGCAACAGGGCCTGGAACTGATCCTTGCTCTGATGCAACAGTAAGAACGTGCAGTTATAATAAAAGGAGTTCTCATACTATATTGCATTTCCTCGACCTCTTTTTACAATTTTAGCTTTAATTTTTACTACATGTGAGCTAAGAAAAAAATTAACTCATCCACTTTAGTGGTTTAAACTGCAAAAGCTAAATGATAGAAGGGAGCTCAGAAATTTTCATCTAATGCTTTGCTTAGTCATGCTTAGTTGTGTTTTCTAAGACTAGCAAATAAGTTCTAGAACTTGAATGTCATACAGATGTCTTGAGTGTAAAGGTTTTTGATTTTTCTTACAACCAGTGTAGTAGTGAAATAAAATTATATGAAGAGCATCATTGTAAAAGAAAGTGTTTACATTTGTTTAAATGTTATACTGTTTTAAATTTTTCTAGATGAGCAAAATTTACTTTTGGTAAGTATATGAAGGAAAGATTTGGAGGAATTGTTTTGTTTGACCAGTTACTGTCTGGTGGTAGCTATTAGAATTATGACTAAATGTAAACATATACTGCTGAAAACAACTATTTTCATATGGGCTGTGCTTTGGAGTTGACCATTATGTCTTCCAAAGTTATTTATTTCTTTCCTGCAGAATAATAGACACCTGATTTGTTGGGGGTTGATGTGATTGGGGAATAATCAGTAAATGAATCAGTAGAAATCTAAAGGTTGTGTTTGGATTGAATGAGTTTGATAAATCAGTGAGAAATCTTAGTCTCAATGATTCTTGCCTGTAGAGTGCATTCAGACATTTAGGAGTTATAGACAGATTCCTGAGTTGGTAATAAATTCTGTCATCCTCTGATACCCATTCTTTTATTCATCTGATTAGCCTTTTATCTGGGGGAATAAAGTATGGGAGAAATCTGTGACATTGTTACTGAACCCAGATCTGACTGTGCCCCAGTAAGGAGGCCAGGTTGGTGAGAAGGAAAGTTTGCTTTATTTTGGATGCTGGCAGCGGGAGGTGGGGAATGCTTGTCCAAAGGCTGACTCCCCACCCCCAATCAGGGGCAAGAGCTTTTATAGACAGAGGGAGGGGCTCCATGAAGAAACAGCACAATCAGCCCTGACAGTCATCTTGATCATCAGTGGTCTAATCAGCGTCATCTTCCTTGTTTTAAGAACAATAAGTCTTCCGTTCCAGGATTGGTTTGTTCCCATTTCCTTGAGGCCAGTTCTTGGAATTGTGCAGCTGTGGCAAGGTTATAGTCTGGTCATCGTGTGGTTAACTTCTCTACCTGGAGTGGTCTCAGTATCTGCAAGGACAGCTCACAGGACATGGCTCAGAATATTATCTATAGCCTTTGAAAAGAAACTAAAGGTTCCTGACTGTGCTTAATGACTAAACTGTTATTATTTGGTCTCCTTTGACTGTTTTCCTTTGTTTCTGCATTTTCTTGCTTCTCTGATTAAACTTAATTCTTTGGCTAAAGTTTTTCCACAGGCAAAAGATAGGCTGAGGACATGGGGGGTGAGGCCCTTGGGTCCTGCTCTGCTTACCATCAGTCACCCTTGTAGGCCTGTATCCCACCCAGTCCAGAGGAGGAACAAGGTAGCAGCATCTTTACTTCTAGTGTTCTGGTTGTCACAAACAGCATAAAGATGTAATAATTAGCTTAAAGGTATTGACAAACTGCTATAAAATCATCTCTCAACAGGCAGAATCTGGTAAGCGGATTGGATGAGGAAGGTGGAGAGCCACAACCAAGCAATTCTGACTTTTTTCAGTACTAGATACAGTCTGTTCAATATGGGCATGGACGCTATTGCCTTAGCATCTATGTACTCTGTATTATTTCACTCTTTAGATTAAGTACCAGGCCAAGAAAGAGGTCTATAAAAAGAGAAGGAATAAAAATTTAAGATTCTGAGAGTAATTTTGCTTTTTTGTTTTTGTGTTGAGTAATTCCAAATGTTAAATGTGTATATTTAGTTTTAGGCTACTGACTTGACATCTAAGAATAGATAGATCTTTAAAGAAAAGTGGGCTGAATTTTGGAGAGGAGAGCTGCGCTGTGTTGTGGTGATTGTAAATAGTATGTGGTTTGCAGTTCTATTGTGGATTACTTACCACCTGTTCTTACGTGTGCTGTAAAATAACCCTGTGTTGCTTGTACCATGCTTAAGCAATGATTAACTAAGGATTGAATTAATAATTTCAGTTTAATCTAAACATAAATTAATTAAATTTATGTGCTTAAAAACAATTCAAGAGGCTTATCAGGGTTAACACCTATGAAAGATAAGGGGGTGGAAGTAAAATTGGGCAGAGAAAGTTTTCAGAGGTAGATTAGCCAATTTATTTACTCTTGATGTTTTGAGTTGCCTTCTGCTGGGGTCATTTCCCCTTTGTCAGAAGAACTTTAGCAGTTCTTTTAGAGCAGGTCTTCTTTCAACAAATTCAGCTTCCCTTCATCTGAGAATGTCTTTATTTCATCTTCATTCCTGAAGGATATTTTCACTTGATATAAAATTCTGGGATGTCAGTTCTTTTCTGTTAGTACTTGAAAAATGTGTCACTTCTTTCTGGTTTCTGCATGGTTTCTGTTGAGAACTCTGTAGTCCTTTTTTCTTTTTTAAAATATGAAAGTATGATAACACCTTTATAGGAGATTTGGAAAATACAGAACAAAGTTGCATATGGTTCCACTATATATTACAATTATTTTTTAAGTATATAAATTAAGATTTTTAGTTGAGAAATCTGTAGTCATTTGAATTATAGTTTCCCCTATAAGCAATGTATCAATTTTCCCTAGCTACTTTCAAAATTTTTCTTCGTCTTTAATTTTTAGCACTTTGATTCTGAGATGGCTGAGTTTGGATTTCTTTGAATTTATTCTTCTAGGAATTTGCTGAGCTTCTTGAATCTGTAGATTTATGTCTTGACAAAGTTGGGAAATGTTAAAAAAAAAAATTTTTTTTTCCTGCACTACACTCTTCTTTCTCTAGCAAATCACTGACATAGTGTTAGATCTTTTGTTATTGTCCTACAGGTCCCTGAGGTCCTATTCATTGTTTTGTTGGGTTTTTTTTTCAATTTTTATTTGGTTGTTCAAATTAGATCATTTCTATGGATCTCCACTGACTTTTGTGCTGTTCACCTCTATTCTGCTGTTAAGTACATCCTGTGAGGGTTTTTTTTTTTTTTTCCTCTGAGGTTTTTAAAAAAAAATTTTACTTATTTGGCTGTGCTGTGTCTTAGTTGCAGCATGGGAGACCTTAGTTGCCTAACCAGGGATTGAACCCAGGCCCCTTGCATTGGGAGCAAGGAGTTGTAGCCAGACACTGGACCACCAGGGAAGTCCCCATCCACTGAGTTTTTTTAAGTTTTGTTTTAGTGGTCACTACCTGGTTGGGCTCAAACTATAAGTTATGGCGAGTCTTCTCTGAGTTGTAGTTTCAATATTTCCAAAGCCTTTACAGAGCTGTTCAGATGTGTCTTGTCATTCTAGGACCTGGAAGCCAGGTCTGACTCCTAGTTCCCCTTTCAAAGTCTGTGCTGTGCTGCTGAGGGTCAGACCCTGCCTGTGCCACTTGAGGGCAAGCCTGGGGGTTCGTAAACAGCTCTGGATGGGAGTGTTACTTTTCTGAGTTTCTTCCTCTCTCTGATCTCCCTGCTACTTTAGGGTTCTCGGGAGCTTCCTATTTAGTCATCCAGCCAGAGAACTGGGCTTTATATACCCTGATCAGTTCAGTTCAGTCACTCAGCTGTGTCCAGCTCTTCGTGACCCCATGGACTGCAGCACGCCAGGCTTCCCTGTCCATCACCAACTCCCGGATCTTACTCAAACTCATGTCCATCAAGTCGGTGATGCCGTCCAACCATCTCATCCTCTGTCATCCCCTTCTCCTGCCTTCAAATCTTTCCCAGCATCAAGGTCTTTTCCAATGAGTCAGTTCTTTGCATCAGGTGATATACCCTGATCACCTGTATTTTATCATAATTCTGCCTGTATCTGGGGCTACGAGGTAGAGGGACAGAGAGAAAAGATGCGAGAGGAGTTTTGGCCCCCCCTTCTTGGGACCATCTCTCCTCTGATTGGAGAGAAAAGATCCCTTCCCTCAGAGTTTTAACTTGCCTACTGTGGTGCATTTCCCAGGTGGTGCTAGTGGTAAAGAATCTGCTTGCAAGTGCAGAAGACATAAGAGAAGTGGGTTTGATCACTGGATCGGGAAGATCCTCTGGAGGAGGGGATGGCAACCCACTCCAGTATTTTTGCCTGGAGAACCCCCATGGACAGAAAAGCCAGGTGGACTACTGTCCATGGGATTGCAAAGAGTCGGACATGACTGACTTAATACGTGCAGAGTTCTGAAGATCTGCCGAGTCTTGTTTCCTACTTAATTCAATCAAATATAATCTAGGCACTGCTGTGAAAATTACGACACCATTTCTTCTTTTTTTTGTGACACCATTTCTGTTCGGAAAAAAAAAAAAAAAAAAGCTCACAAATGCTCCTTACTCACAACAGAAGCTTAACTGCAGACTGCCTTGAGCTAGGGGTGCAAGAAAATGGAGGGAAGAAAGCATGTGATTTATTTCCGTCCCCTTCTACGTGATAGGAAAACCCACTCCTGTTCCTCATGCGAGCCCTGGAGGGCTTCTCCTGGAGGTGTGGATTTTGGTTGTACTACCTCCAGACTGAGAGATAGATGTTGGAGGGAGGAAAGTAGTAAGTTCACCTTCAGTTCTTTGCCTTCTTCCCCATTCCACTTACTGCTGTTCAGAGTTGGCCTCGAGTAGCCAATCCATTCAGTCCTGATTTTGGAACTGCATTCAGAGAGACAGGGTGGGGTGTACTTGCTTGATCTTACCCAGAACCAGAACCTTCAACACCCTCTCTGTTTGTAATAGATTTTGACGAAATCCTTTAGCTTGCTATAAAAGGAATGTTTGCTATTTGTGTAAGAGTGGTTATCTCCAGTGATAATCTCTGCTAGTACTTTATATATTCTTTTCACATTTGTTCTGTGAGCATTTGTAAGCTTTTTTTAAAACAGAAATGGTGTCATTAAAAAAAAAGAAATGGTGTCATAATTTTTGTAGAAGTTGGTTTTTTTTTTCACTTAAGGGTAAGAACATTTTTCTATGTTAGTAGATACAGAGCAATGAACCTTACTTTTAAATTGTTAATAGTAATACTAACAGAGTAGCAACTACCATTTCATTGCACCAATAAGTGAAGTGAAGTGAAGTCGCTCAGTTGTGTACAACTCTTTGCGACCCCCATGGACTGTAGCCTACCAGGCTCCTCTGTCCATGGGATTTTCCAGGCAAGAATACTGGAGTGGGTTGCTGTTTCCTTCTCCAGGGGATCCTGCCGACCCAGGGATCGAACCCAGGTCTCCAGCATTGCAGACAGACGCTTTACTGTCTGAGCCACCAGGGAAGCACCAATAAGGGAGCATATTAGTTTCCAAGAGCTGCTGTGACAGAGTACCACAGACTGAGTGACTTACACAGACATTCTTTTCCCCACTGATTTGGAGAGACTATAAGTTCCTGATCAAGGTGTGGCAGGCAGGGTTGGTTTCTTCTGGGGCCTTTCTCCCTGATTTGTAGATAGCCATCTTTTCTTCATGTTACCACGTGGTGTCTTTATCTGCTTGGGCTGCCATGACAAAATTCCATTTAAACAACAAAAGTTTATTTGCTTCTGGTTGTAGAGACTGGGAAATCCAAGATCAAGGTGCTGGGCAATTCGCTGCCTGTTGAGGGCAGGCAGCCTTCTTCCTGGCTGGCAGATGAGCACCTTCTCCCTGGGCCCTCATGTGGTGGAGAGAGAACAAGCGAGTCCTGGTGTTTGTTCCTTGTCTCATGAGAACGCTGGCCCTACTGGATGAGGGCGCCACCCTTATTTCATTTAACCTTTATTACCTTCTCTCAGACTCTCTCTCCAAAAACAGCCACACTGGTTTCTAGGGCTTTGAAGTAGGAATTTGGGAGGGACAGAGACATCAGCCTGTAACAGGTGGTCTTCCTTCTGCACCTGTCTCCCCCGTGTGCGTGCATGCTCAGTCGCTTCAGTCGTATTTGACTCTTTGCAGCCCTGTGGACTGTAGCCCTCCTGTCCATGGGATTCTCCAGGCAGAGATACTGGAGTGGGTTTGCCATTTCCTCCTCCAGGGGATCTTCCCGACCCAGGGATCCAACCTGTGTCTCTAAGTCTCCTGCATTGGCAGATGGGTTCTTTACCACTGGTGCCACCTGAGACAAGAGTCGTATTGGATTAGGGCTCAAAATGGTCTCATTTTAACTTTATAAGGTGCTGGGAGTTAGGACTTGAACACCGGGATTGTGAGAGGATACAGTTAAGTCCATAAAAGTATTTTCTCTCCTTAAGCTGAGGCTCAAATACCTTGAGTGATTTAGCCAAGATCACACAGCTAGTTAGATGGAACCAGGATCCAGACCCTGGTGGACTGGCTCCAGAGCCTGCTCTCTGAGCCATCTGTCCAGTCTCTTTTCCCCAACCGCCCCCCCACCCCCACCCCCGGCACTGCAGTTGTTGGGATGGGCCAAGGATTATTGAATAATCCTATGTTGGATATAATGGCTCTTCTTTTTTTCCTATTAGACAATGCTGCATTGAACATGCTTTTACAATTATCACTGCACACCTGTGAAAATACTGCTGTCATATAATGCCTAGAAATCAGTTTATTTACAGAATCATTATAAAGTTTATTTTTCCAGAATACCCTCAAAAAGTGAAAACATTTACCCTTGCAGCAATAATGAAATAGAGTGGGGGTTTCAGAAAAGAACAGTGGAAAGACTGCTTCCTGTCATAGGCTGCAGACAGATTGGAATTGGGGACTTATTGGAGGTGTCGCAGAGTTAAATAAAGGTGGTGGTTTCTGTTAAGGTAGGCGGGGTGAGAACGTATCAAGTGATGCATCCTGGTCAATTCATGACTCGCTGTCTTGTCTTTCAGAATTTCGATTCCGACATCAGCAGTGTGGGGATAGACGGCTGCTGGCAGGCAGACAGCCAGAGGCTACTCAATGAGGTGATGGTGGAGCACTTCTTCAGACAAGGAATGCTAGATGTTGCTGAGGAGCTCTGCCAGGTGAGGATGAAATGAAAACAAGGGAGATTCTTGCAGTTTTTAAGTCTTCTAGCTGTAGGTAGATTGTTACATTTTAATCACCAGTGCTGACCTCAGTTTACAAGGAAGTCTCTCTCCTTTTTTTTTTTTTTAAACTTGGTTAAAAATTATAGTCCTAGAACTTGCTATTCAAATTATTTCCTTATTCTTGCCCCAGAATGTTGGTCCCAGGTCATCAGTCAAGGGTCAGAAGTGATGCTGCTTTTCCAAACAGCTCCTCTTTTGTTTTTTGGGAGGGAGCCAGTGCATTTTACGTAATTTTTTAAATCTTTTTTTTTTTATTATTGTACCGTTGATTTACAGTGTTGCATTAGTTTCTGCTGTTCAGCAAAATAAGTCAGCCGTATGTATATCCACTCTTTTCCAGACTCCATTTCCGTACAGCTCATTACAGAGCACCAAATAGAGTTCCTTGTGGTATACAGTAGGTTCCTACTTGTTACCTCTTAAATATAGTACTGTGTATGCTCAGTCATTTTAGTCACGTCTGACTCTTTCCAACCCTGTGGACTGTAGCCCACCAGGCTCCTCTGTCCATGGGATTCTCCAAGAATACTGGAGTGGGTTATCATTTCTTCCTCCAGAGGATTTTCCCGACCCAGGGAATTGAACCCTTTTCTCTTAACGTCTCCTGCATTGGTTGGTGGGTTTTGTTTTGTTTTTTTTTACCACTAGTGCCATAAAACATCTCTTTGATAGGAAAGTTAGTATACCAGAGAAGTATACTTCTTCTGGAGGACAAAGAGGATTATATTTGCTCTTCTAATCTGGCCCAATTTAAAGAACTTTATCAAATGAATTTCAAGCTAAAATTTACTTTAAGTGAGCAGCTTTTGTCTTTTATTCCTATTAGACATGAACTTAGAACAGTTTACCAATACCACGTAGTCATAATATCAGCATAATATGTATTAAGTATTTACCACCAGCCAAGCCCTGCCTTTACTCCTTACTGCAACCGTGTGAAGAAGAAATTATTTTCCCCATTCTACAGATGAGGAATCTGAGGTCTAGAGAAATAACCTGCCCAAGGCCATACAGGTTCTTAGTGGAGGAACTTGGATTCAGTTCCAGTTCACGTGTCTTCAAACTCTGTTCTGTGGCTTACACTTTGTGCTGTTGTATTTTCCATTTAGAAGAGTGAAGGACCATATGGTTTAAATAATTTAAAGCTAGTCTGTAAACCAGACCTCTAATCTTAAGACTTTGCTATTTTAAACAATTTAGGTAAGTAGTAACTCAAGTCTTCCTCTGTACATTACAAGATTCTGTGTCCATATAAATTTCCTAAAATAAATTGTGTCATTTAAGATTGTTTGTTTACAAGTATCAGAGACCCAAAATACCAATGGCTTAAACAAAAATGAAGTTTATTTCTCTTACACAAAAATAAGAGATAGTAAGCCACCCATGACATATATGGTAGCCACACACCATGAAACTCTTAGGGATCTCAGCTCCTTTTAGCTCTGCTGTTTCTAAGGTGACCCCTGTTCTCATGGTCCAGGGTAGCCAGAACCCCAGCTTAGCTTCTTTGTTTTCCAGGAAGGGGCAAAGACATGTGCTTGTGTTTCATTGGCCAGAACTTAGATTTTGCAAAGCCCAGCTTTATTCCATATGCTTACGTGCCCAGCTAAAATATGGGGTTTACTATCACAGGAAAGGAGGAAGAGGGATACTGGGGCTTAGTCCTCAGTCTCTGCCAGAGAAGTATATGTTAAAAAGAAACTATCTTTAATGATTTATCTCACATTTTATAATGTAGAATATGCTTTTACGGTATCTCTTTACTCTGACTTTTGCTAACAAAAATTCTTTTGATTTTTTTCAGGAGTCTGGTCTTTCTGTAGACCCAAGCCAGAAAGAACCATTTGTGGAGTTAAATCGAATATTAGAAGCGTTAAAAGTCCGAGTTCTGAGACCTGCTCTGGAGTGAGTTACTGAGTTTGTTTTCCTTTGAATCCTTTGCGAGAACTCTGTAAGAAAGGAATTAGAAAACACATTGAAGATTTTGAGATCTTTCTTCTTAATCACATGTGGGGTAGACTTCAGAGTAATCAAGGGAGAATTATTTTATTTCTTTTAGTCGAGTGAATTTGGGGGATATGCAATTTGAGAAAATGGTTAACACTCATTTCACTTATCAGTTGGTCTGAATTCCCATGAGAGAAGAGGGTTTCCTGTAGCCAGACTAGTTTTATAACTGAAGGACTGTTGTTCAGGGGATCTGAATTTGATATTTGAACTTCCATAATGTGTGGGGTTTGGTGTACATGAAGAGAACAAACGTTGCAGAGTTTTACTCTAATTACCATCATAAAATAGTTCACTGTGAACTTGTCATTGATGTGAATTCTATGAAATTACTGGGTTAGCTCTGTTAAGTATTATCCTAGAACAGGGTCAAGGAAAGTTTTTCATAAAGAGCCATATAAATATTTTAGGCTTTGCAAGCCACGTATGGTCTCTGTTGGATGTTTTTTTTATTTCATTTTATAACCTTTTAAAAACTTAAAAAAAAAAAAAAAACCAAACAACAAAACCCACCTTGGCCATGTGGCATATGAAATAGACAGCAAGTCCTGTTTGGCCTGTGGCCATGGTTTGTGACCCCTGTCCTGGAATTTTTTAATGTGATGATAATCACTTATTTGTTTTAAAAAGGAAGAAAGGAAAGGAAGAAAAGTTACAAAGTAAAAGAAAGAATCTGGGTAATAGAAGCAGTGATATTGTTGTGAGGGCACAGCCTTAGAATTGCAGTATTTTAAAACTGGAAATATGTGAGAGCATTATTATCAGGGGGAAATACAGTTGGGAAGATCCTTGATGAGTTTTATAAAATACACCTTTTATCCTTCTGTAACCCGTTTGAATCTTTATAGCTTAGTTTTTTTCTGTTTCTCATCATTTCTCGGTTCTTAGGAAATTCTGAAAGTTCTAAAACCAGACTAGATGAACAGGCAGAGATAGTAAGAAGTAAAAGTTGCTCAGTTGTGTCTGACTCTTTGCAACTCTATGGACTAAACAGTTCATGAAATTCTCCAGGCCAGAATACTGGAGTGGGTAGCCTTTCCCTTCTCCAAGGGATCTTCCCAACCCAGGGATCAAACCCAGGTCTTCCACATTGCAGGCGGATTCTTTGCCAACTGAGCCACAAGGAAAGCCCAAGAAGACTGGAGTGAGTAGTGGATTCCTTCTCCAGCAGATCTTCCCGACCTAGGAATCGAATTGAGGTCTCCTGCATTGTAGGCGGATTCTTTACCAACTGAGCTATAGGGAAGCCCTGACAGAGATAGTATCCTATGTAAATTTATAAATTACAAATTTCTGTATAAATTATAAATATCAGGTAGCTCATTTATTTTAATTCTTTAAAGATATAAATGTCACCCAACACCACTGTGTACTATGCATATCACTTGTATAGTTTATTTTTATAATTGATTTTTTAGCAGTTTTTATTGTGATACACCCTTATAAGAGGAAATTTAATCAAATGCCTCAAACACCCTCTTAAAATATGGCAGTCACTCTTGTCTCTACTTTCATATTCCATCTAAATGATTAAACTCTATAAAGGAGAGTGAGGGAGCCTAAATATAAAAATGTGATGGGTTTCTCAGTTGTTTTATAGTGATTTAGAAATGATACGTAAGTTGTTAATTGAGGTAGTATTCATTTATCCATTAATTTCTCAGATTTTTCATCAGACTTTTATTGAGTGCTTATTACTATGTATCAGAGACTATACTAAGTATTTGGACTGCCTTAGCCCTCAAACTACTCAAGGTTTTTTCCTTTTAGACTGCAGAAAATTCATAAGACCCTTTTAACTGTGTACTTTTTCTGTAAGATCTCAAGTTTCTTACTGATAACTATATTTATATAAGTTATTTCTGTAAATGTCTTTTGTTATTTGTAGCCTTAAGCAGTGCCTCTCAGGCAAAAGAAGGACTTATTCCATCTGCCTGGCAGTAACAGTGGAAATTTCTCTGCAGTCGTCTCTTAGTATCCATGAGACATTGGTTCCAGAAACCGCTATGGATACCAAAACTCACAGATGCTCAAGTCCTTTATGTAAAATGGCTTGTTATCTTTGGCCCTTTGTATTTGAGGTTCTGCAGCAGTGGATGCTGAAGGCCAACTGTACAGTAAAAATTTTCTTGTTACATTTTTCTGGGAATAGTGCCATGTTAAATATCTGCATGTGGGATATAGTGTTAATTACAGTTATCTCTCTTGGAGTGCTTATTATTAATATATGCCTCCCGTTGTTCTAAGCGTTTTGTATGTATTAACTTATTCAGTCCTCATAATAACCCTATAAGTAAGTACTCAGTTTACAGAGGAGGAATTGAGCCTGAAAGATGCTCCATGGGAAAAAAGGATATGGAGTCAGAAGGTTAATTAAGGAAAGCTTCATGTGATAGTCTCTACTACTGTCCTTTAACAGATTCACTTTAGCATACTAGATGGGCCATCTGCAGTTCTATGATAAAGAAACTCATTTAACTCTGTGAAATCCGTGTTTCCTGTGCATATTTAACCAAAGAATCCTTCTCTCCTTTCACCCCCAATAACACCTGCTAAATAAAACTCACAAAATTGAAGATCTGTGGAACTGTAGGGGTTTCTTTGGTGGCTCAGATGGTAAAGAATCCTCCTCCAAATGCGGGAGACCCGTAAGTTTGGAAAGTGTTAGTTTAATACAAATATCCGTTACAGAAACTCAAACTTTTCCAATTCTTGCCAGTTATTGTTGGATGCAAATATTTACTCAGCATCTTTTATGGGCAAGGTTTGGACTTCCCAGGTGGCTCAGTGGTAAAGAATCAGCCTGCCAAAGCAGGAGACTCATGAGACGCAGGTTCGATCCATGGGTCAGGAAGATGCCCTGGAGGAGGAAATGGCAACCCACTCCAGTATTCTTGCCTGAAAAATCCCATGGACAGAGGAGCCTGTTGGGTTACAGTCCATAGGACTGCAAAGAGTCAGACACAGCTGAGCCACTGAGCACATAGCACCCATGTGGGCAAGCACCCACGTACTCAGCTTGAATGAAAAATTTAAAAATGTGGGACATGAGTTTCCAGGATTCTGGTTCAGAAACACTGGAGAGAATCTTCCATATTTCATGTGTGGCATCTTTTCTTTGTACCTGGAAGCATTGTGGAACCACCCAGGAGAGGAAGAAGAAGGTGAAAGACTGCAGCAGTTCCTCCAGGCAGCCTCGGCAGTTGAGGCAGAGGCCAACCAGAAAGATTAATATGTCTGGAGTTGACTGGATGGAAGGACTAGATGAGAAGGAAGTCTGGTGAGCGTTGTTAGCTATTAATTGCAACCAGTAAAAGACAGTGGAAAGAAGGTGGTAAAGAAAGATGTTAGGGCTGAGAGAAGCGACAGAAGAACAGCTAATTATATATACAGTCAGGATCCTGTGTACTCTTTTGTTCCTGCCCCTGTATTTCTGAGTTTGTGTGCAGATTTTTCTCCTCACTCAGATCACCCTATTTTTTGAGTTCCTCCTGGCACCTCGCAGAGTGCTTATTTCATTGTAGGCATTCAATAAATGATGGAATAATTTGAAGAAGAACTTTGAAGAAACATGACTTCCTCCTTCATGTGGCAGATAGAAGCAAAGTCAAAAATAACTAGTGTTCATGGGAGAATAACAGTAACTTAATATGATGAGATGGAGAAAATTAGAAAAATAGAAACTGTCCTGGTAGACATGTACCAGTTGTTGACATTTTGAAAGTGCTATCTTGAGGGGAAGCCAGATGGTTGCCTTCCTAAAGATGTTTCAGAAAGTAATATTGCCTTGGTGGGTTTGCCATGGTCTAGAATTTGACTTTCAACCTTGCGTACTTGGAAACCCATTTTCTTTTTCTTCGAACACCCAAAGCAGGCCCAGGGGCCTCATAGCACTTGTTTAGAGGAATTTGAAGTTCTGTTTGCAAAGCGTCAGGGAATGCCATAAGGAAACAAACTAATTGAATGATTATAATACAGAGAGATGTTCTAGAATTTTTTCACAGAAGAAAGAGTATTTAGTCTAGACTACTGCAGAGTTTTAGATTGAACAGGCCATGAACAGTACAGGCAAGCTTTGAAATATGAGAGGACTCCATTTCTAAGCCTACCAACTAGGTGAAGCTAGAAGTAAAAACCACAGAGGGGTGTGAGGTGAGCTTGCCATTGTGGTTTCTTGGCGGTGTGTGTGAACAGTGCTTCTGAAGTGAAGAAATTACTTGCTGGAATTAGAGAAATTGTGGTATCAGTGACTAAAACACTATTTATAAGCTGAGAAAAGTTTTAGAAAATGGAGGTTTTAGAAAAGTTTTAGAAAAGCCAACAAGATGTCTGGTCATGGAGCCTTGACTACTACTAGAAAAGAGAGCAACAGTAATTAAGCTGTTGTTTTTGTTATTAGTTTTGTCTTCCTGCAGGTGGCAGTCTTGCTGACTCAGGTACTTTTAATAGCCACATAGAACCACAGATTTGTTTTCTTCGTTTTTGGTTTTGTTGAGTGGTGTGTGCATGCTTAGTTGCTCAATCACGTCCGACTCTTTCCAACCTCATGGACTGCAGCCTGCCAGACTCCTCTGTCCATGGGAGTTCTCAGGAAGGGGATGCTAGAGTAGGTAGCCATTCCCTTCTCCAGGGGATCTTCCCAACCCAGAGATCGAACCCGGGTCTCCTGCATTGCAGGTGGATTCTATATCGTCTGAGTGCTGGCTCTTTTTAATTCTGAATGGGCTGAAGAGGTAAGTTGAGGGATGGGATACAGTTTTAACTCACTGTGTCCATGCACTGAATCCAGTGAAGAAAGAGCAACTCTGTTAAAAAAAAAAACCAATTGAAAATGGAAAGAGGTGCCCAGTGGAAAGAAGACAGGAGAGAAGAAAGGTCAATGGAATATAAAGGCCAAAAGGGAAAAAAAAAAATCTGGTGTGAGGACATCATTTTCTGTTGTCTGGCCAAAGTTTGCATGACGTTGCAAGGACAGTCAGTGCTTCTCAGGAGGAGGAAGAGACATGGCCATCTCTTATCTGGATCCATCGTCACCAAGGACTTGAGGATTATTGGAAACCAGTGGGCAAACCATGACTGCAGAAAGACTGAGAATCTTCTTTTTAAAAGAAAGGAAAATTGAAATAAATCATCCCTGAGAGGAAGTGTTTAAAAGAATAAGGAGCTGAACTGGGCCAGGAGGGGAGCTATTGGAGACTCTGGAATTTGTTCTTATAAAATGCTGATGTGTTATTAATTTAGGCTTATCAAACACTTGGTTTTGTGGTGGGAAATTAGCATTAAATAAGACAATGTCCTATTTAAGTACTTTATTAAAAAATCAACAGTCTGCAGAACTGTACTGTCCAACAGGCTGGCCACACATAACATGCCCACCACACTCTGCGTGACTAAGACCCTCATGTAAAAGTTAAGTGTGAATGTGGTGGTTTATAGAGGTTCAAATGTGAATCATTGCCCTTTGTGTGGTTTCTTAAATAGCATGTAAGAAGGACAGAGATTCACACTAGCTCTGAGATGAGTGAAATGTTAGTAGTCCCAGCGATGGATTCAACTCATACCTGAGGAGTTACCATTTGCCAGTAACCTCAGAGCAAAATGATAGGGTTCCTCACTGTTTTGGGCTGAACTTTGGTTGTCACCAATCTCTGAATGTTTTAAGCCCTTGATTTGGTCACCAGTAACATTGGCCAAGTCTCCCCCTTGGAGTAAACGCCTGCCACTCATTTCCCTTCCGCTTTTACCCCCAGGAAGATAGCCCCAAGATAGATAGAAAAACGAGATATTTGTGAGCCTTTTAAGAAATGCTGTGAGACTTAGACAGTGAACTTATGGTTGCCGGAGGGGAGGGATAGTCAGGGAGTTTGGGATGGACGTGACGCACTGCTTTGTTTAGAATGGATAACCAACAAGGACCTGTTGTTCAGCACGTGGAACTCTGCTCAGTGTTACGTGGCAGCCCGGGTGGGAGGAGATTTGGGGGGGAATGGGTACATGTGTATGTATGGCTGAGTCCCTTCACTGTTCACCCGAAACTGTCACAGCATTGTTAATCAGCTGTACCCCAAAACAAAACAAAAAGCTCAAAAGGGAAAAAAAAATGCTCTGAAAGATCGTAATGGAATGTGCCGTAGGAACTGGCAAGAGGCATTTTTCATTGGAAAAGACTGATGCTGGGAAAGATTGAGGGCAGGAGGATGAGGTAGTTGGATGGCATCACTGGCTCAGTGGACATGAGTTTGAGCAAACTCAGGGAGATAGTGAAGGACAAGGAAGCCTGGCGTGCTGCAGTCCATGGAGTCGCAAAGAGTCGCACACGACTTAGCAACAGAACAACACCAAGCAGAAATAGAAACCTACCCAGGCCGGCAGGATGGTGGGAGGAGAAGGGTAAACAGACCAGAGCTGTCAGTTAATCCTGGGAAGGAACAGCTCTCTTGAAGGTGGAATCTTGTTTTAATTATTTTTGGATTAATAAGGAAATGCTAAACATGAAACGAACAATGGGCCAAGTCCCTTTGGAGGCCTGACAGTGAAGATAATGAGTACTTCCCGTTTCTGTGTGATAATTGCGTGGATGTGGGTTGCCTCTGACTTCATCACCTAAGTAAGTGGTGGTGTTTTGCAGTCTTTTTATGGAAGAGGCCCAGTAGGTCTGTTTATTAGCACTACAGTGAACAGAACTGTGACATAGGTGACCTTAACTGGGTGTCATTTTGTCTGGTTTGCAGTGTTTCTCTAAACCCGGAATGGTTCCACAGCTGGAGGTGCTGTTGTGGTGAACCCTGGGAGATTTGGGAGCAAATTTTTTTTTTTTTCAAACTACAGTAAAGCTAATAATTTACCTGAACAGTTACATTTAGCTTGCTGGTTATAGTGTGCGTGCATGTGTGTGTTTGTTAATGTTAGTCGCTCAGTCGTGTCTGACTGTTTGCAACTCCATGAACTGTGGCCTGCCAGCTCCTCTGTCATAGAATTCTCCAGGAAAGAATACTGGAGTGGGTAGCCATTCCCTTCTCCCGGGCGTCTTCCTGACCCAGGGATCAAACCCCAGTCTCCTGCATTGCACGCAGATTCTTTACCATCTGAGCCACCAGGGAAGCTGGTTATAGTGTGGTGGGTGTTCAGTTCAGTTCAGTTGCTCATTTCTGTCTGACTCTCTTTAACCCCATGAACCGCAGCACGCCAGGCCTCCCTGTCCATCACCAACTCTCAGAGTCCACCCAAACCCATGTCCATTGAGTCGGTGATGCCATCCAACCATCTCATCCTCTTGTCATCCCCTTCTCCTCCTACCCTCAATCTTTCCCAGCATAAGGGTCTTTTCCAATGAGTCAGCTCTTTGCATCAAGTGGCCAAAATATTGGAGTTCCAGCTTCAACATTAGTCCTTCCAATGAACACCCAGGACTGATCTCCTTTAGGATGGACTGGTTGGATCTCCTTGCTGTCCATGGGACTCTCAAGAGTCTTCTCCAACACCACAGTTCAAAAGCATCAATTCTTTGGTGCTCAGCTTTCTTTATAGTCCAGCTCTCACATCCATACATGACCCCTGGAAAAACCATAGCCTTGACTAGACGGACCTTTGTTGACAAAGTAATTAATGTCTCTGCTTTTTAATATGCTGTCTAGGTTGGTCATAACTTTCCTTCCAAGGAGTCAGCGTCTTTTAATTTCATGGCTGCAATCACCATCTGCAGTGATTTTGGAGCCCAGAAAAATAAAGTCTCTCACTGTTTCCACTGTTTCCCCATCTATTTGGCATGAAATGATGGGACCAGATGCCATGATCTTAGTTTTCTGAATGTTGAGCTTTAAGCCAACTTTTTCACTCTCCTCTTTCACGTCCATCAAGAGGCTCTTTAGTTCTTCTTCACTTTCTGCCATAAGGGTGGTGTCATCTGCATGTCTGAGTTTATTGATATTTCTCCCGGCAATCTTGATTCCAGCTTGTGCTTCTTCCAGCCCAGCGTTTCTCATGATGTACTCTGCGTATAAGTTAAATAAGCAGGGTGACAATATACAGCCTTGACGTACTCCTTTTCCTATTTGGAACCAGTCTGTTGTTCCATGTCCAGTTCTCACTGTTGCTTCCTGACCTGCATACAGGTTTCTCAAGAGGCAGGTCAGGTGGTCTGGTATTCCCATCTCTTTCAGAATTTTCCACAGTTTATTGTGATCCACACAGTCAAAGGCTTTCACATAGTAACTAAAGCAGAAATAGATGTTTTTCTGGAACTCTCTTGCTTTTTCAGTGATCCAGCGGATGTTGGCAATTTGATCTCTGGTTCCTCTGCCTTTAGTGGGTGTTAGTGTTTTGAAAGGAGAAGGAAATGGCAACCCACTCCAGTGTTCTTACCTGGAGAATCCCAGGGATGGCGGAGCCTGGTGGGCTGCCGTCTATGGGGTCGCACAGAGTCGGACATGACTGAAGCGACTTAGCAGCAATAGTAGTGTTTTAAAAAAATGAAAGATCAGAAGTCTTCTGCCCGAAGTGCCATGAACCAGAATACAGCACCCCATTCCTTTATTAACTGGTTTTTTTGTCTTTCTGTCGTGTGTCTTCTGGTGCTGTGTAGACAAGTAGTTTTTGGTGCTGAATGTAGTTTTGTGTTTTTGTTGTTTCATGTGCTTCATTATTTTTGGATTTGATGGTTTTCAGGTTAATTAATGTGGTGACTGTCTTCTACCCCTTACTCCTGCTCACTGAATCAAACACCCACATATTCAGTGTGAACTTCTAGTGAAGAAAACTTCAAAAATTTTTGAAGGGAGTTAGGTGGTACATGCTGATTCCCAGAGAGTTGTTCCTAGAAAAACCAAAGTAACATTGAGTATTATATGGAAGTGCCCAAGTAACTTTTAGATTGTCACTTTCTTATTAATGACTCTTGATGAAAGTGAAAGAGGAGAGTGAAAAAGTTGGCTTTAAAGCTCAACATTCAGAAAACTAAGATCATGGCATCTGGTCCCATCACTTCATGGGAAATAGATTGGGGAAACAGTGGAAGCAGTGGCTAACTTTGTTTTTTTGGGCTCCAAAATCACTGCATATGGTGATTGCAGCCATGAAATTAAAAGATGACTACTCCTTGGAAGGAAAGTTATGACCAACCTAGACAGCATATTAAAAAGCAGAGACATTACTTTGCCAACAAAGGTCCATCTAGTCAAGGCTATGGTTTTTCCAGGGGTCATGTATGGATGTTGGACTGTGAAGAAAGCTGAGTGCCGAAAAATTGATGCTTTTGAACTGTGGTGTTGGAGAAGACTCTTGAGAGTCCCTTGGACTGCAAGGAGATCCAACCAGTCCATCCTAAAGGAGATCAGTCTTGGGTGTTGATTGGAAGGACTGATGCTGAAGCTGGAACTCCAATACTTTGGCCACCTCATGTGAAGAGTTGACTCATTGGAAAAGACCCTGATGCTGGGAGGGATTGGGGGCAGGAGGAGAAGGGGACAACAGAGGATGAGATGGCTTGATGGCATCAGCAACTTGATGGACATGAGTTTGAGTAATCTCCAGGAGTTGGTAATGGACAGGGAGGCCTGGTGAGCTGCGATTCATGGGGTCGCAAAGAGTCGGACATGACTGAGTGACTGAACTGATTAATGACTTTAGAGAGTAGTATGCATATCTATTCAGTAAACACATCTTAATTAGCTTATTATTGTCAATTTGTGCCTGTCTCTGGGCTCACTGCTTTAACTTGCCTCCTCATTTAATGCTCATAACCCTGTGAGTTGTCCCCATTTTATAGTAAGGAAATGGATGTGAGTGCTTTAAGTAACAGATCACCACGATTCACACCACAGAGCCAGCATTTACATCCATGCATGTTTGGAGAAGGAAATGGCAACCCTCTCCAGTAGTCTTGCCTGGGAAATCCCACGGACAGAGGAGCCTGGCAGGCTATATAGTCCATGGGTCGCAAAGAGTCGGACATGACTTAGCGACTAACAACAATGACATTTGGCTCTACTGACCTGCTCTATCTTGTGCCCCTTCAAAGTAGGTGGGGTGCCGAGCTGAGCAAGGCAGAACGCCACCTTAAGAGACCATCGTCACAAGTGGATTGTGTCAAGAGCTGAGAGAGGTTCAGAAAAAAAATCATCTAGATTTCAGTGGGTGAAGAGATTATTAGGAAACTTATAGAAAATGTGGTAATTGAGCCTGGGCCTTGAATTTTTCAGTTCTGTTCTCAGGTACTCAGTTTATTCCATTGTACTTTTGTAAAAATACAACTGCCCCCTACACTGGGAGAAGGGCCATGGCTTCTCATTTCATGGAAGGAACAAGCGTTCTCTCCAAACCAGCTTTGCTTCACCTAAACGCATCGCTGTTGATGGTGATGCAAGTTGCTGCATCAGATTGTCTGAATATGTTTGCATGTTTTTCTTGGCATGCACTTCTCTCTGCCTCCATTCTGTTCTCAGCAGCCCTCTTAATTTCCTCCTTTAATTCTTCACACCACATCACAAATGCCTCCAGCTCACCCTATTGGCCTGCCACTGTGTTCTTCTCCTTCCCTATGTTGCATAACCTCCCCTCTGGGTTTTCCAGCTTCCCCTCCTCTCAGAAAGAAGAATGGATGGGGCAGAGACCTCAGTGATGATAGACCCAGTTCCTCAAACTTCTTTCTTCATTGTACCACTCCAGGCCATCTTTGTCTTTATAAAGTAACCCCCTGCCTCTGAAATCCTTTTTTTTTTCTCTCCTATTTCTTTTCTCTACCAAACCTATGGGCAGTTCTCGCTGCACAATTCCCAGGATGCCCAAATTTCACCACAGCTTAGTGAGATAACACCAATTCCCCAGCAACACAGTTCAGATTTCAGTCACCATGGTATATTGTGAGTAGGTACATAAAATACAGACTTCTCTGCCAGCTTTTCAGTCGTGGATCACAACACAGATAACAGATGTGCAGCGTGGTCACAGCCGGTCACATCACTGCCCTTCAGTCTCATGGTGCTTGCTCACAGCATAGCTGTTACTCCGTTCACCCTCAGACAGCAAGGGTGTGGCTCTGTTGTCTCCTCACCTCCTGGTAATAAGCCCACGGGACATGTTACAGAAAGGGATCATTGAAAGATAGGCTGTCAACAGAGATGAATTACTAGAGGTGAAATTGAAGGCATTGAGGGTGATTTGAAAATGATGACAGCAAGGGGAAGCTGGGATGAGAGCTAGACTTACGTGAAGCTGTGGTATGAGACATATTGAAAAGTCCTGTGGGGACTTCCCTGGTGGTGCAGTGGCTAAGATTCCATGCTTCCAGTGCAGGGGGCCTGGGTTCAGTCCCTGGTCAGGGCACTTGATCCCACATCCAGCAACTAAAGATCCCGCATGCTGCAACTAAGACCCGATACAGCCAAATAAATAAATATTTTCTTAAAAAAAGAAAAGTCCTATGAATGTAAAAACCAAGTTGTTGCTTCAACACCTTTTAATGTAAATTGCACTAGGAACAGAAAGCTGCTTGTGGTTTAAATGATGGAGCATTTACTTCTGCTTTGGATTGAAGACTGTAAAAACAAACAAACAAAAACCCAAAAAACTTTGCCATTCTGGGGACTTCCCTGGTGGTCTGGTGGTTAAGAATCTGCCTTGGTGTTACAACTGGACTGCATTGACCTTAGTGCCAGTTAAGGATGCAAGGCTTACTTAGATTTAAGTAAATATTTCCAAGATCCAAGTGATTAGTATTTTTAAAAATTATTTTGATTTTGAGATCAGAGGAGCTTCTTGATTAGACTCTAAGATGCGGCTGCATCAACGGATTGATTACAATATTGATATATGGATTTGCAGCCCTTTGGGGAAGGATAGGATCCAGTGAGGGCTTCCCTCGTGGCTCAGACATAAAGAATCTGCTTGCAATGCAGGAGACCTGGGTTCCATCCCTGGGTGGCAAAGATGCCCTGGAGATGGGAATGGCTACTCACTCCAGTATTCTTACCTGGGAAATCCCATGGACAGAGGGGTCTGGAGGGCTACAGTCCAGTAGGTTGCAGAAAGTTGGACGTGACCGTGCAGCAAGCACCCACGCAGGATCCGTGAAAGTGCCGTCTGGGAAGTCTGATGCCAGTCAGCCAATTCATTACACGTAACTGCAAACATTTTACACTCCTATTGGATTGACCCATAAGTCCATTTGAGTTTTCCTTACCATCTTAATGGTAAAACCCGAACAAACATATTGGCCAACTCAATAGTAGAGTAACTCAGTTTAGCTTCTGAGGGTTGTTAGTGAATTGGGTTAAATGGGGAATATTTGTCTAACTGAAGATCAGATTAGAGAAGAATGTGATACTGACATCTTCTATATGTTATTAGGTTTAGAGAAATAAAGCAGTGCTTCTTACCACTTGCTTGCAGATTTGATTTTAACAGCTGGCTGATAGACTTTTCTGCTTTAGTGCTCACCTTTAACTGGTAGTCCCGGCTCAAGATAGTTATTCCAACTTTTTGTACTACAGAGCTGATGTCACTGTACTTTGGATCATTCAGAACTGCATATTGTTCTCTCACACTGCTGGTACAGCCTTTTTGGCATTGTGACACACTACATGATATTTATGTAGCTTTATCTGCCTGATTAGATCAAAAGCACTTTGAGGGAAAATACCTATATTTACCATTTTTAATCTAAAAGCAAGTAGTACAAAATCTTGCAGCAGCGAAAGCTTCCTTTAAATTTTTATTGGAGGATAGTTGCTTTGCAGTGTTGTGTTAATTTCTGCTGTTCAGCCAAGTGAATCAACTATATGTATACACATATCCCCTCTTTTTTGGATTTCCTTTTCATTGAAAATTTAAACATAGATGATTCTCCTTCAGAATCTTCTGATACATTTATAAATATAACAGTTTAACAGGGAGAGTAGTGGATCTAGACAGCCAGTAGTGAATCTCATGAGTGACATCGGCTTTAACGTGTGGCCTTATACAGTTCCAAATATGTCAAAATCGTATCTTGTATTGATGTAAAACATTATTAAATAGTAATTGTCATCTAATTTAATGTTTTTCTTTCTTTCACTGGCTGCAGAGCATCTTTTGGTATATAGTTTGTTTCTTTTCTTTACAAAGTCTCTGGTCCTAAGGGTTGGTGTTACCACCAACTTCCACAAGGTGGCAGACTAAACCCATTTTTGTTGTTAGGTTTCAAACCACTTTTAACATACATGCCTGTGCTTTTTATTACTGTTAAATATTTTTTTGCTTTTTCTTTAGATGGGCAGTATCAAACCGAGAAATGCTCATAGCCCAAAACAGCTCCTTGGAATTTAAGCTACACAGACTCTATTTTATTAGCTTGTTAATGGGTGGAACTACAAATCAGCGAGAGGCATTGCAGTATGCTAAAAATTTTCAGCCGTTTGCCCTAAATCATCAAAAAGGTGAGTCTAGCATCTGAGAGGTTTTAATGGTTGAAACAGGGCTAAAGCTGCCACTGGGATTTGTTTGTCTTAACTAGATGTAACATGTATTTGCTAAGAAACGGAAACAATTGTAGATGATAATCACTTAATTCAAAAAGCTGTTGACTGGCTCTAGAACAGAAGTAAAATATTAAAGCCTCTTGATTGAGGGAATTCCCTGAAGGTCCAGTGGTTAGGACTCTGTGCTCTCACTGCCAAGGGCCCCAGGTTCAGTCCTAGTCGGGAAACGAAGATTCTACAAGCCGGTGCAGCAAGGCTTAAAAACAAAGTCTCTTAATTGAAAAGCCAGAAAGAAACTTTACATTTTGGAGGATTCTGTGGTAAACTAAGAGGAGACAAAGTATGTCCTTGCTCCACCGCTCCCCCCGCCGCCCCCTGTGCAGCTGTTGTCACCACAGCCAGATGTCTGAAGGCGTCCCGGGGTGCCCGCGCTGAACCCCAGGGATCAGTGTAGGGGACCGGCTAGTTTTACAGCCAAAGATGGTAATGGCCCCATTTACGACCCAGTGGTTACTCTTCTGGGTGATGGCAGTCACACTGTGCTGTGTGTGAGAATAAAATAATTATACATTCAGTATTTAGTGCTTTCCTTTTCTTGTTTTTCTCTATGCTGTTTCTTTAAAAGACAGCAAGCTTAAGGACCAGAATTTTAAAAAACATTGTTAATAAGTTATTTTATGCCATGTCCACTGGGGAAATTCTTGCCTTTTTCATTGTATGACTTGCAAACTCTGTTTCAAGTGTGAGTATTCACACCTCCAGATCGCTGCTGCTTCTGTTTAGACATTCAGGTCTTGATGGGGAGCCTCGTGTACCTGAGACAAGGGATTGAGAACTCACCGTATGTTCACCTGCTTGACGCAAACCAGTGGGCTGACATCTGTGACATCTTCACCCGGGATGCCTGTGCCCTCCTGGGGCTCTCCGTGGAGTCCCCGCTCAGTGTCAGGTATGGACACTGCCCTGTCTAGTTGTTGTTGTTGTTGTTGATTTTTGAGGGTTCCCTGTGCTCTATAGTTGGTTCTCGTTTGTTAACTGTTTTTGCATAGTAGCATATATATGTTGATCCTAATTTCCCAGTCCATCCCATCCCCCCCCTTCCCCCCTTGGTATCCATAAGTTTGGTCTCTACACCTGTGACTCTTATTTCTACTTTGCAGACAAGCTCATCTCTACCATTTTTCTGGATTCCACATATATACATTATATACATAGTATATATTATATATAATTTATATTCAATATATTATAAATTATATAATATAATATATAAAATTATATATAATACATATATATTATATATACAATATTTGTTTTTCTGATTTACTTCCCTCTGTGTGACAGTCTCTAGCTCCATCCTTGTCTCTGCAGGTAGCACAATTTTGTGCTTTTTAACAGCTGAGTAATATTCCATTGTATATACGTATCCTGTTTTTGAAACGTTCATCGCATCGATCAGTTCCGCCTGATTTGCGGTCTAGTTCTTGATGTTCAAAGCTGAGAGAATGTTCGTCTTTCTGAAGAAGACTGTAGTTGGTGTTTCAGGAGATCATCACACTTGGCGACGGTTTTAGGGGAGCAGCTAGCAGAGTGTGGTCTGTGATCCTTTAGGTCTCCGAGAGCCTTTCCCACTGTGTTCACAAGCTGGGTTAATAACTCCTCCAACCTAGCACAGATGCGGGCAGTGGTCCCAAACCCCACAGAGACTTGCTGTATTCCTCACCACTGCACACTTGCAGATATTTTAGTTTTACTTAAGAATGTTCTTGACAAAACGTTAAAAATCATTCACTTTATTTGTGTGCCTGAATAGGAAGTTCAAATAAAGCTCTTCAGCTCATGCTAGGTCATGAGATAATATGATGATGTCTCAAGAAAAAGTGTCTGTATGATGTTTGAATTATGAGCTAAAGAACTAGTTGCTTTTTCCTAGAACACAGTTTTTACTTGAAAATCCACTGAAAGACACTCAGGCTTTTGGCAGGCATCTCTTCAGATGAATGAAGTGGGCCTCTCATGTCAGGGAAAGCAACTGGTTGTATCTTTTGCCACAGTGATGGAATTCAGGGTTTTAAGCTAAAATAGAAATTTGGGGGAACTTGAACCCACCACTGTGAGCTTGACAGCTTCCCAGTGCTTAAAGACATTTCTGATGAAATTGGTGGTGATAATTTTAATTTTTCAATAAAGTGTGCTAGCTCTTAGAAGAGTAGTATGATCTTACAAAATCATGCATGAGTCAAGAATTCATTCAGAGTTCAAGACCATTGGGTTTTAGTAGAGAAGAGTACAAAAAATACTGGACATAACAGCAAGGATTCAAACTCCACTTTGCAGCTAACCTTTTTAACAGACTGCTCCTTTGTGGCGTTTTAGTGAGGCATTAAAGATGAATATCCACAATTATATGAAAAGGCAATCAAACTGTTACATATCTGTGTGAGACTGGATTTTTTTTTTTCCACTTCAACCGAAAGAATACATTGCAACAGGCTGAATGCAAAGGAGAGTGTAAGAATCCAGTTGTCTTCTGTTAAACTGGAGGTTAGAAAGATATGTGAAAACAGAACAGTGTTGCTCTTCTCACAAGGTTATTTTTGGTTTGGAAAATAGTTATTTTTTGTGAGAATGTTATCTATCACATGTAATATATTATTTTCAACATTTTAAAACATTTCAATTTTAAACATTTCTCAGTTTTACTTTCTAATACAATAAATAATGATGGAACCCACAGAACCAAACACCCTTTGAGATCCTTAATGTTTCAGCCTGTAAAGGGGTCCTGAGATCAAAAGGTTTAAGAACCTATTTCAAGAACTGACTCTTGCAGCTCTTCAATTCATTTGATTCCTCTAGTGTTTTGAATCCCTGCTCCGTGCCAGGCATTGTGTGGGGACACAGAGATGAATCAGGTGCAGCCTGTGTTCACAGGGGTCCGAGTCCTACGTAGGAGACACTGCACTCCACTTTAACGTGCTGTGGGGCCGCAGGGTCAGGTTCCCCGGGACGCAGACTAGAAATGGGGGGAGACAGACATGCAGGAGGTTTACTGGGATCACCCCCTGCAGGGAGCGAGCGCAGCAGGATCAGGCAGAGAGGACGGCGGGACTCTGATGCAGCGTCACCAGAGGCCTCAGCCCAGCCCTGCGGCACTCCGGAGCTGCGGTGGCCGGTGGAGTCATCCCAGTTGGGGCAATTTTTGTATCATCAGGTGGAGCTGTCTTAGAATGTGACCCGGGTCAGGTCACTTCCTTCAGGTGAGGGCAGTCTTGAAGGAGGGACTCAGCAGAGAGTTGACCGCCAGCACTTGCAGATCTGAAAAGTGTGTACTTCTGCCCTGGCTCTCCAGGGTGATCCAGGTCTGGAAGGGGCTGTGCAAGGAAACGTTTCAGAGTGTCATTAATGCTAAGAATTCTGTGTGTGGGGGGTGGGGAGGTGGGCACAGTTCCTGAGGTACTAGCCTGCTGTTTCCCCTTTGCCTGACAAAGAAATCTACTCTCTTCTCCTACACTTGAAAGAAAAAAAAGAATGTGCGTGTGTGGACATGTGCACACATGTATGTGTGCACATACTTCTTTAGGAAAACAGATGGCTTTATCATACCTAGAATCCAGTGGGACCCTCTGCACACAGCATGCAGTCTGGAGGAATTGCTGTTGCCCGGGACCAAGCTTTCTGCCACCTGGCCTGGCTTTAACATTTCCTCTTCTGCCCTCCAGTTTCTCAGCAGGTTGCGTGGCGCTGCCAGCTTTAATTAACATCAAAGCTGTGATCGAACAGAGGCAGTGCACTGGCGTTTGGAACCAGAAAGATGAGTTACCTGTGAGTGCCGTTTCCTATTGGTTATTACCTCTCCTGTCAAGAGAAGAATGTGGATGCGATGGACTTTAAATGCTTATTTTGCCTTTTAATCAGGAAACTTTATTGTAGCCATTTGACAGGGATTCTTTTATCTGTACCGAGACATAATTAAACAGTAAAAGCAGGGTAGGTAGGAGTGTTAGCCACTCAGTCGTGTCTGACTCTTTGTGACTCCATGGACTGTAGCCAGCCAAGCTCCTCTGTCCGTGGAATTCTTCATGCAAGAATACTGGAGAGGGTTGCCATTCCCTTCTCTGGGGGATCTTCCCCACCCAGGGTTCAAACCCTAGTCTCCTGCATTGCAGGCAGATTCTTTACTATCTGAGCCATAGGTACGTTTTGGAGGCATTGGAGTTTTCTTACCATTTTGACTTAGAGCAGCAGCGACAGCTAGTGAAGGAAAAGGTCAGAAGGGGGAACGGTGGATATACTGAGGCATGTGCGGTGTTCTCAGTGCTGTCGACTTCAAAAAAAATGTATGAGAGTTGTGAGTTAAGTTTTGAGGACAGAATGAGGACCGCAGCCTGGAAGACAGCACCTTAGATAGATATGAGGAGATGCAAGGATTGGGCTCATAAAATCAGTTCCTGAAAATATTTAACTATCTGAAAACCTGTTGCACCAGTTTTCCTGGAGCACAGAGTGCCTCACTCCTGTTCTCCACCCTGCACTACCCTCAGGGTGTCTGGAAGGTCAGCATCTACCCTGGTCACTTGCCAGCCCTCTCTCTTCTCAGAGCGGTAGTTTGTCCATCTCTGAAATGGGGACCATCCTTCTCTTTATGGGGCTGTTAAAGGCTAGATAGAGATAACAGAGGAATGCTTAGAATAATATGGGACACACAGTAGGTAGTCAGGTTTTGTTGCCATAGGAGTTATGACATGGAAGCATAACATAGGTCATCGTGTGTGTGTGTTTGTGTCTTATGTTTTTCCACTAGGCCTCTGACAGTAGGCACTGGATCTTTGACAGGAATTCTCATTCCTGCCTGACTTGGTCATGGATCCCAAAGCCCAGAAATATGTATTTAGCTTTTTGCTTTTCTCCTGCCACCTCTGCGTGCAGGTTTATCTGCAGTTCCCTTATAATTCCAGCTGATGACTGTCAGTTGGTTGCCCCAGCTTCTCAGAGATCAGTTTTGATTAAAGGCGCAGGTGCATGCCCAGCCCTGAGTGTGGTCAGGACACAAGCAGTACCCCACGTGGCAGCTGCTTGTTGAAACAAGTGAAAAGAATGCGAGCCTTCCCCCGCTTTGCTGAGAACCTGGCAGTTTCCCAGTTGTATCGTCAGTGTCTGACGTTCGCACCCTAGAACAGAGCACACCGAAATCTGAATTCACCCAGCGCCTGTGTGTCAGGGGAATAAAGCAGTTGGGGGTGGAGGGGAATGATCTGATTATTTTATCTCTGGATCATTGTTACACTCTGCCAACTTTCTTGGAAGAATCTGGGCAATATAGACTTTGCTGTTGATAGCCATTTGAGATTTAGAAGAAAAGAAAACAGAACTAATGTTTGTGAAGCCTCTTGTCACATGCTAATCACTATGCTAAGGTGATTGCATAGTTTTTGTTTTGTTCACTGCAGAGAGAGCAAGCTGATAGAGTGCTGTGGGCGCAGATGGTGGGGTGTGAATTCTCCAGCTGAAATTTAGTTTGAAGCCCTTGTTTCAGGTGGTTTCTCTGGACAGTTCCATACAAAACACGGGAAACCCATATCTAAAGCCCACACAGCAGTAAACAATATTTAGTCTGCCTTTAATGAATTAGCACACTGAATTGTATCAGTGTGTTAAAACCATCGGCATTTCTGGTGAGTTTGTTTATTTGGCCATGCCATGCAGCATGTGGGATCTTAGTTCACTGACCAAGGATTGAACCTCTGCCCCAGCAGTGGAGGCAAGAGCTCTAAGCACTGGACCGCCAGGGGAGTCCCTTGGTGGCTTTACCCTTTACATACATCTTGATGAGTCTTTAAGAGTGTTTAACCTCCAGAGTATTGCCTTGCCTTTGACCTTTGCTTTCAGGCATTAGAATTTGGTTTGCTATGTAGTGTTAAAAATAATGTTGAAGATTGCTTTAGAATGATGAGATGATACTTTGAGTCCCTAAGGCTGTCCATCTTTGAGTTCGTTTACAAGAGCGCTGTGAACAGTTACCTTCGTGTGAGCAGGTTTGATGAATGCTCTTTGCTGCAGAGTGTATACTGGCATGTGGATGGTTTCCTGAAATATGACTTGAGTCCTTTACCTTTTTAAAAACAGATTGAAGTGGACCTTGGTAAAAAGTGCTGGTATCATTCGATATTTGCCTGTCCTATTCTTCGTCAGCAAACAACAGATAACAATCCACCCATGAAATTGGTCTGTGGTCATATTATATCAAGAGATGCCCTGAATAAAATGTTTAATGGTAGCAAGTAAGTGTCTTGATTTTTTAAAATGTTAGTAATATATATATGTGGAACTTGTTGGGACAATAAATAATAAGGATAAATAAACATAGCTAGAATTTAGAAATATGTAAATTTACTTATTTAGTGGGAGGTATCTGATCTTTTCTCAGTCTAAAGACTGAGAAATTTGTTCAAGAATTTATTAATTAGATTTTTAAAAAACAGTCTCAAAATGGTATTTCTAGCATAGGCAGCTAGAGAATTTCTCATTGGAGTTCATTTCAGACCCATTGCAGCGAGTCTTTCTTTGAAGAAAAGGCCCTGAGGCTGTTTGTGCCCTTCTCAGCAGCTGAGTGCGGGAGGGTGGCAGCTTGGTCCAGACCGCTCTGGTCTCTGATGCCCCCACGGCGTGCCCTGTAGGCCCAGCAGCTGGCATCAGCTTTGCTGCACGTGTGTGGATTGTGACACCAATACATCTGAAAGTCATTCTGAGGTGCGAGCTAAACCTTGGAGGAAAAAAAATCTTGAATATGCTTCTGAAACCCCAGAAACGGTTTTCAGAACAGTTGTCTTTGTTTTGTTTTCAAAATACTTTTCACTGATTGCCACTGAAGAAGAGCCTTGCAATTTAGGGTCTGGCTTGGACGGTGTTTATTTTTAACTGTTCAAAGCATGGCTGTTCTATTAAGGGAAAGCACAGTTATAGACGTGCACAAGCAAGCATATCTGTGAGTGTAATTGTTACAAGATACTCTGTAACTAGATAAAAATTGAATGCTCAGTACTGATCCTGTTTCTTGATTCCATGTTTTCTCTCTTGTCTTTAGATTAAAATGTCCATATTGTCCAATGGAACAAAGTCCAGGGGATGCCAAACAGATATTTTTCTGAAGAAATAACTTTAGTTTGCAATTTGTAAGTGAAACTGAATCGAGGGTGCATTTCAGAAGAGAACGTTCCATTTAATGCAGCTAACCAAGGACTCCCATGTTTCTATAAGCTAATGCTCCAGAAACTTTGCCAACATCTTAGTGTGTACACACGGTGGGGAGTGCTCCAGTTGGATATTATCATAGGGCTTTATTATATTCTTGGTCTTCATTTCTGATCAAGTAAATACACCAGCAGTTGTCATTCAATGCAGGTTTTTGTACTTAATTATATGGTGATTTTTTTACTTTTTAAGAGCAGAAACAGAAATTTACCTTCCTGCCATGTGTTTAATAGTTCTCCTGCTTTTACTTTGGTCATTCTCCTGATAACTGTAAGCCTTGAGAATGTTTGTGAAGAAGTTTTATTTCCTGTTATGTAACATAATTAAATGAAAATCCTTCAGAAAAAAAAGTTTGATAAACTGAATTGTGGTTATGAAACTCATCTGCAGGGTTTTGTTTTTGTTTTGTTTAAGGAAGAAAGCTGTGATAAATTGCAGATTTGCTTTCTGATATTTTCCTCTGCTCCAGCTCTCACTGAGGAGTCAGCAGACCTGCACCTGAGCTGTGCTGGGAGCCCCAGCAGGCTGCCTGTTGCAAAATTCCATAATGAATTTATTAGCAGGTCGGTGTGACCAGTCTTCCACTAGAACAGAGTGGAAGCAGTACTGTTGTTTCTTTGCTTTTATTGCCAAGAGATGCTTGTTTTAAGAGTGTGTTCAATAAAACAAAATTCTAATGTTAGATGTGTTAAGTTGACATTTGCTCTCTTGGTCTTGGTAGCCCTCTTCTCTGAAATCTGCCTTCAGGACTTGGCTGTGTATATTGCATTTGTATATCATTGCAGACACAGTGTTGTGCATGTGTGTGTACATAGATACATACATGTGCACCAGCATCAAACATTGTGTATCTGGAAGGGAAGAAGCATGTTCCAGTCCTCAGATGCAGTTATCAGACTCATCACTTTCAGTCCTTAGAAGTTAGCAAATTTTCTGTAGCGCAGAATGTTTATTGCTGTTCTTTTGTATTTGAGTAGCATCCTGTTCAATGCCTCTCTTCTGCAAAATGTATCATCTCATTGACTGTGAATCTGTATATTATTCTGACGGATACAGATAATGATCATTTCTCTTGTGAGGTATCTTCATTTAATGCACTGTCCGGAAATAGCCATGCGTGAGAGTCTTTCTCTGTATGATGAACTACAAGGAAAAAGACGTCTGTGGACGCAATTCTGACTTAAACCCATGAAGTTACTTCATTTTGAGGAGAATGTCATATGGAAATCACCAAATACTTTGCAACTCTATATCATCTGACTCAGAACTGAATATCAATATAGGAAAACTTCCACGAGAAAATGAAGAAAGGAGACGACACAGAAGCAAAGAGAAACGTGACGCTTCACATTTTAAACTGCAGACTTGACTTTGTTTGCGCGAGTGGGGAGGAGGGTGATACCGGATTTGGTGCTCAGTTATTGGAAACTGGCAGCATTTGCTGTCATATATACCAGCCTGGATGGTTCATCCTGAAATGTTTACCAGGGAGAGCTGGGATTTGTTTGCAAATGAAGGGGATACTGCTTGGTTGCTGTGTGTGGTCAGGCTGACGGTGAGGGTTGTCACTGCATGCCGTGGGGCCGAGCCAGGATTTGATTGGCCAGCTCGGTGCTCGCCTTGCCCGACTTCCTGCTTTGGCCAACTTACGGCTCAGCTCCACAGCTCTCCTGTCGGAAGCTGCTGTCTGCTAAAGCAGTGAAGGAAGACAGCAGAGAGTAGCTCCTCGGACTCCAGGAGAAGGTAGAGAACTCCAGGCAACACTTGGGCCGAGGATGTAAAAGTGATTCATCTTTTTTTCTTTCAGTTAAACCCAGAGTGTCTTTTTTATTTTTTATTTTTATTTTTTTTTTTACCTTTTGCTCACTAGGCCAGATTTAGTTTTACTTACAACTTAATTCTCACCTTTCCACCTCAAACACCCACACAATATTGAGGCTTTGTGTAAGGTTCCTACATTACTGACATTGTTCTGGAGGCTGGTGGTATGTGTTTTTGACAGCCAGACCCCACAGCAGCTGGCTTAGGCCCCTTTCAAGAAGAGAAGCCAGAAAAAGCTCCAAGCTCCGCTTTGTCCCTCTCGCAGTGTTGGCAGCCCCACTGACAGTTTTCTGTGCAGCTCGTGAAACTTTAGAAAGAATATGCTTTAATGGAAGCATCTGATTTTGCATTTGCCCATGCAGGGTCCTTGTGGTTCCCACTGGGCAGGGTTAGAGCCAAAAATTTGAAACTGTTGATCTGATAATTTAACATGCAAATGATGTCTTGTGACCTTCTATAATTAAACATACAGACTTAAAATTCACTGGTGACTAAATGTGAAGGAAAGAGGTGGATTTGAAGAGACCAGAGCTTAACCAAAGATACAGAAATGCAGCATGCTGCCCTTTCAACTCTAGAAACACCTTCCCCAATGGTGTCAGGACCAGGTCGTCACTGAGACTGCCAGTGCAGTCGTTGCACTCTGCTTTCTCTTGCAAAAGGTCGTGATAGAGCCAAGGTTTTTACAGTCAGATTAATGATAACAGTGTGCATTTAAAACAATCTGAGTGATTTCTTAAATCTCTTGGAAACTATTTCCATTTCCCAGGCTCCGACAGAGGCCATGGAACTATGCTAAACCAGTAAAACCTTATCAGATCCTTACATCTGATTTAGAGCCACTGTGCTTTCAAGTACACAGTGAAGTGCAGCGGCAAAGGTTGTCTTTTGATCTTTTTTCTCCTTTGTGCTATCATCACTGATGCCATTTCCGTCATTTTAGTGGTGATTTTATGATACTTCTAATACATAAATGAACGGGTATTGGTGCCTCTTGATTTTTAAAATTTTGAAGAGAAGAGCCACCTCATATTCATAGGGTGTATGAGTATCTTGTGAGTGTATGAGCATTTGATTGAACCTAAGAAAGTGATGAAGCAAATCTTACTGATTTTTCTGTAGCAGCTGATGTATACGGACACACTAAAGCCCACATCTCATTATGTGGGAAATGAAGATCCTTTTTTTCCTCTCCAAGTAGTCCCACGGGTTATGCAGTTTAAGTTCAGTATATTGTATGCTGTGAGTTATTTTCCACCTCGGTGATTTCACCCTCTGGGACAGTAGATTTTGCAAAAACCAAGAACTCTTGGTTTATCGGCACAAGACAAGCTGCTGGTAGACATTAACCCTCCGGTTTTCCAGCTCAATCTCTGATTAAGTGGATTGACAGGCTGGCCAGTCTGCTTAGTCAGCTGACTCAGGTTAATTTCAGGGAAGGCATGGAGGCATGTTTGGTTAACTTCATCGCTAGGCTGTGTAAGGTGAAGACACAAACCAAATACCTTTCATTACTTATCTCTACTTGCATCATCCTTGGGAACACTAGAATGCTGTGGTCTTGAGGGAATGTCATTGGCAAAGAACACGCAAGAGATTTGGTGCTTTGTAAGGCCGTCCAGCGATGGCAAGTGTTTTGCAGCACAGTGGTATTTACCATAAACAGGTACAAACTTCACAAACTGTGCTTACTGAAGGAAAATTGAAAAGATACCAAAAATAGAATGACAAATGTATTTTAATTGCAGATGAGGCAATTAGTTTTAGGGCAGGTTTTTCTGCTGTTGATTTTACTTCAAGACGTAGGGAGAGAAAACACCGTAGTTTTCAAGACATTTCCCTCTACGGTTTTAAACTGTAGTGAGCATATGCTTCATTTACTTCCAAAGAGGCAGAAACAGCTGGAATTGGCTTATCGCACATGCTTTGTTTGGTGTTATGGGTGATGACCTACACGCTTCTTTTAGCAGTCACTTAATGTTCTCCAGCAAGGCAGATGTGGGGTTCACTAGGACTTAGTGCCTGACGTTTTTCTTTTGGGAAGGGGTGGGAGTGAATGTATCGGGGATGGGAGGGTAGCAGGAGAAGAAACGGGAGAATGAGTGAGTGTGCATGGGTCTGAAATTCACCATTTGCCCCCACCTGTGTCTCGCTGAACAGGTATTTAATGTATTTCGCTCCTGACTGCAGTGTGCATGTATTTTTTTTCCCTCCTCCATGTTTTCTAAACCTACACTTAAAAGGATTCATCAGATCATCTTTTTCAGATGGCTCAGGATTGCATTTCTTTTGCTTACCCTGTGCTCTTGGGTTCTATAGTATTTCTATAATTATGTAACAATAGTGTTGCACTGTAATCTATCATATAGAGCTATATGTATGGAAAATTTTGATCAGTTTTTTTTTTTAAGAAATGTATTCTGTTTGCAAAGGCACAATAAAGTTGCATCATATAGACTATAGGCAATAAAGCTAACAATAAACCTTATTTAACACAAACCATATTCACATTCTCTGTTCATTTGATCTTGAGAAAAAGTCGAGCGTATCTGGTAGTTTCAGGGATCTCATTTTAACTTAAAAGGTTCTGCTATATTTAATTTATAAATTTCAGACATATAATAGAATTTTGGGAAACTATAAGAAATGCTTTGTTAATGTGTGTATTCCTATGTAAAACACATGGCTTCTCCTGTGTATATTTTTCAAAATTAAAGAAATGCACATTTGAAAAGTGTTTTGTGGAACCAGTCTGTATAAATGTGATAGGTACCAGAGGCAGGAGGGAGGGAGCATGGAGGTGAGAGAGCATTACTGTCTGCCTTTGCTGAGGGTCTGCATGTAAAGAGTTTAAGAAAATATCTTTGTCACCATCTCATCCTTTTCCTGTCGCCACCAGCAGTGTGAGAGGAGGTGTTGGTTGGGCACCATCCCCAACTTCTAAAGGGGGATTGGGTTGATAATTACAGGTTCCTGCCCGTCATGCTCATCCTGTGGGTGCCTGGGACCCCCTGACCAAGCAAACAGTGGGCAGATGAGCCCAGAAACAGCTGCTGATGGAGGAGGGTGGCTACACCCAGCTTTGCCAAGGAGGAACAGAGGGTGCATTGTTTGTCTTCCTCCATGACACCCTAGGTGGTAGAGACCCAGAATCTCTTTGTGCTGCTTCTGTATTTTCTGAGAAAGATTCTCATCTGAGATTTTCTGATGAATCCCACACCCAGTGGCATCTGGAGCTAGGAGGTCCAGGAGGTATAGATGAAACCTGGCATCGCCACCTATCCCTGCAGCATTTGGGGTTCTCCAGATTCAAGGTGCAGTCTTCCCTGGTGGCTCAGCAGTAAAGAATGAGCCAGCGCAGAAGACATGAGTTCAATCCCTGAATCGGAAAGGTCCCCTGGAGGACGAAATGGCAACCACTCCCAGTTTTCTTGCCTGGGAAATCCCATGGACAGAGGAGCCTGGCGGGCTATAGTCCATGGGGTGGCAAAGAGTTGGACGCCATTTAGCAACTAAACAAGACTCAGTAGCAGCATCACCTGATAGCTTTTAGAAATGCAGAATTTCAGGACTTAGCCCAGACCTACTGAATCCACATCTGTGTGCTCCAGAGAAAACTTCACAATGAGTTCCCTGGATGCTCCTTTATTTTGTCTCATTGACCTGGGGGTTTTTGCAGTAACTAACAAACTGGCCGGCAATTTGTTGTGTAAGTGAATATTGAAACGTCTCCAGTGAATAACGTTTGGATAACAAAAGCAAACTCAGGGAGATAGTGATGGACGGAGAAGCCTGGCGTGCTGCAGTTCATGGGGTCACAAAGAGTTGGACGTGACTTAGCAACTGAACAACAATAACCAAAGACGTATTATAATGTGTCTCTGGTCACTAATGTGTTGTATGTGCCTGCATGCTTAAGTTGCTTCAGTCATGCCCAGCTCTTTTTGATCCCAGGGACTGTAACCCGCCAGGCTTCTCTGTCCATGGGATTCTCCAGGCAAGATTACTTGAGTGGGTTGCCATGCTCTCATCCAGGGGATCTTCCGAACTCCTGGATCAAAACTGCGTCTCTTACATCTCCTGCATTGGCAGGCGGGGTCTTTACCACTAATGCCACCTGGGAAGCCCGTTATAAAGTATTGATTGATTGTTGGTCGCTCAGTCTTCCAACTCTTAGCAACCCCATAGATTGGGGCCCTCCAGGCTTCTTCGTCCATGGGGTTTTTCAGGCAAGAATACTGGTGTGGGTACCCGTTCCCTTCTCCAGGGCATCTTCCCGACCCAGGGATCAAACTTGGGTCTTCTGCGTTGCAGGCAGATTCTTTACCATCCGACCCACCAGGGAAGACATTATTACTACATATCCTCCCTCTTAAATGTGGCAGCTAAGGGTCACGTGTACTGGACAAAATTTAATCTTGATGACTAAGTTATGAGTCATCAAGAAAAGTTAAATTTAGTGTGCTTTGAACTCTTTTAGTACAGTTATCTTAAAAATCAGTGTATATCTTTAGGCATCCAGGTAACTGAGAGACTATTTGTTTTATTTGTTGTTGTTCAGTCACTAAGTTGTGTCGACTCTTTGCGACCCCGTGCACTGCAGTGCACCAGGCTTCCCTGTCCTTCGCTATCTCCTGGAGCTTGCTCAAACTCATGTCCATTGAGTCAGTGATGCTGTCGAACCATTTCATCTCCTGCCACCCCCTTCTCCTCCTGCCTTCAATCTTTCCCAACATCAGGGTCTTTTCCAGTGAGTTGACTCTTCACATCAGGTGGCCAAAGTATTGGAGCTTCAGCTTCAGCATCAATCCTTCCAATGGATATTCAGGGTTGATTTCCTTCAGGATTGACTGGTTTGAGCTTGCTGTCCAACAGACTCTTCAAGAGTCTTCTCCAGCACCACAGTTCCAAAGCATCAATTCTTTGGCACTCAGCCTTCTTTATGGTTCAACTCTCACACCTGTACATGACTACTGGAAATTTGCAGCATGGCAAAATGCATTTTCCACCCCTTGCCACCAAAACAGGGAAGAATGAGCACCAAAGATGTAAAATACTGAGCTTTTGTTATGGCAAAATAAAGACTGAAAAATGCACCTTCTAATGAACAGCTTGAGGCCCCTCACCTCCCCTGCTACCCCCAGAGAAGCTTGAAGATAAACAGTATCCCAGCAAACAGAAATGTCACTTCCCAGAGGACACTCTTTCCTACTTTTCTTCTGGCAACCAGTAAGAAATTAGTATAACCCTGTATACATGTAAAATTTATAATTCTCAAAAATTTTGCAAAAAACTACCTAGTGCTTATTATTTGGTTTATGCTTATCAAGACAATTGATTTCATGACTCTAATGGGTCAGAATCCACTATTTTAAAAAGCCTTGCATTGGGAATTCCTTGGCGGTTCAGTGGTTAGGAATCTGCATTTTCACTGCCAAAGGCCCACAAGTCATGAGGCACAGCCAAAATAAAAAAGGAAGCCTTGCACTAAGGGATGATAATGGAATGATCCATTCACAAAGCTTCGTTGAAATCGCTGTTAATATGTATGGTGATATATTTTTCTTTTTCCAAAAACCTCCTTGCAGTGGGTTGTGCTGCTCTTGTGAGTCTTCCATACTAGCAAATATAAAATAGCTAAACGTTAGAAGCACTGTCTTAACAAGGGTGCTTGTGTGTCGGAATTTCTTGTTTCCTTAGCTACGTTTTCCTCCACCTCAGAAAAGTGCAAAGTGCTTCAGGCTAAATATCAGCTTGTGCAACAGAATCCATTAGTAACTTAGGCAGATGTGTGCCTGTGAAATGCAGAAAGTAACATAGTATGACAGCTTCAGTCATTCAACATAGAATGTTTTTTTTTCTTAAGTGCCAGGTATTAGGAAGAAGCAGAGTCCTGGGCCTCCAGGAGCTTATGGACTTCCAATAGGTACAGAAAAGTAGAAGAAAACCAAGATCCTGTAGTGTGGTTAATGCCCACCAGTGACCTAACTACTGCAGGATGATGGGAGGGAAAACAAAGGAGAGATGTAATGATGCGAGTCGGGGGTGGGAGGGTGGGAGCGAGTGCAAAATCTTAGTTCCCCAACCAGGGATTGAATCAGTGACCTCAGCAGTGGGAGCTTGAAGACCTAACCACTGGACCGCCTGGAAATTTCCTGATTTGAGTTTTTTTAACTTATTTATTTTAATTGAAGTATAATTGCTTGACAATGTTGTGTTAGTTGCTGCCGTACAACAGTGTGAGTCAGCTGTAGGTGTTCATATATCCTCTGCCTCTTGAGCCTCCTTGTCACCCCCACCCCCATCCCACCCCTCTAGGTTGTCAGAGAGCGCCGAGCTGAGCTCCCCGTGCTACATAGCAGGTTCCCACTAGCTATTTATGTGTTTTTAAGGTCCACTCTGGCCACAGTGGAAATAAAGGTGGCTGGGGAGAGGATGAGGTTAGACCCTGGGAGGGCCTGTTTGGTAGGTAATGAAGCTGACTGTGAGTTTTTGTTGAGCACAATAGGTCCTGGTGGGTAGCATGGTGAATAAGACAATCTTGGTCTCTCCTCTCAATGACGGTAACCTGAGAGAAATTAAATGAAAATACAGCAAAGATGATGTTTTTGTCACATACGATGCTCCGGAAGTCTCAATATAGTGAAGCGTTAAAGTGTTCTTGTCTCTCAAGTGCTGGGACTCCTTGCTCTGATTGTTCTAAAAACCATTCCCATTTCTTCCTATTGTCCTCACTTTCTGGGTGAGTTTCTAACTTCTCCACACTCTCCTTACGTAATTGGCTTCCTACGCTATGTGAGCTTAGCGATGTTCTGCCAGTCTCCTGTAGGGATTCACCTTTTCACTCCATTTGGAGACCACATTCAGCCACCGAGCAAGTGCTGCTTTTCAAATGAAGGACTTTGGTGTCATTTCCTGTCGGAAGCAAAGATATGCCTTAAAAAAAAAAAGCATGTTATTTGTTAGCATTCAAGACTGTTTTGGGAGCTTTCCCTTCTGAACAGATTAGAAATGACATGTGTATATCACCATGTGTAAAATAGATAGCTAGTGGGAAGCTGCTATATAACTCAGGGAGCTCAACTCAGTGCTCTGTGATGGGGGTGGAGGTGAAAGGCTCAAGAGGGAGGGGATATATATATATAATATATATGGCTGAATATGTATATATATATATACACACATATGTATATGTATATATATATATATATATGGCTGAATCATGTACAGCAAAAACCAATACAAGAAGATGAGATGTTTGGATGGCATCACCGACTCAATGGATGTGAGTTTGAGCACACTCTGGGAGACAGTGAAGGTCAGGGAAGCCTGGCGTGCTGCAGTCCATGGGGTCACAGAGTCAGACATGACTTAGTGACTAAACAACAACAAAGCCCAATTTTTAAAAAATGCATTTCGGGTTTCCTTTCCTAGCACAAGACTATGTTGCTTTTAGTTCATTTAGATCAGTGAGCGCATCAGCCCTGCAGAGGAATTCCACAGGAAATTGTTACATTGTCATGAAAGCTTTGAGAAGTGGTTCTGGAAATGTGGGCTGAGGGCCTGTGTCTGTTTGGTGAGTATCAGCAGCACAGGTGCAGTAGGCTATCAGGTTTGTGTGGTGGCTTCATGCCATCAAGGGACCCACAGTCTTGCCGTGTGGCCTCAGTTTCACCTCTGATCATGTCTGTGTTCCAGGCAGCAACGAGGAAGCAAGTGGGGAAAGAACAAGCTTCCCCCTAGGTTAGCCCTTTTGAAGTTTATCCTGGAAGCTCTACCCAGTGACTTACTAGCCACACTTGGCTGCAAGGAAGTCTGGGTAATGTAGTCTTTGAGCCAGGCACATTGCTGCCTATAATAAAAGGAAGGTTCTGTTAGGAAGGAAGAAGGGGTGAATGGTTGTTAGGAAAGTAACTTGTGGTCTCTGCCACAAGATGCACTTAACTGTGCATCTCAGCCAGGTAACAGGTGAAATTTCATTCACAGAATGGAATGAAGTCATCAACACCAGTAGTCAATGCAACTTCTCACCTGTCCTGAGATGTGAGACAAATGAATTTGCTATTACTGGAATATCTCCTCGAACTGCATTTCTTGGCCTCTGGTGATATTCATGGTAGAAGCAGGAAGTTCACCCTAACTACAGACAGAAGCCCTATTCTACACTTGTCCTAGAACATTCTTCTTGCCATGCGTCAAATTTCAGAGCCAATGATAACCTTTGTTTTCTATCTTGGCCTGTGTAGTTAAAAAGTGTGCATCTTGGTTTTGAGATGCTTATAAAGCTTGAAAGCATTTTTAAATGCTCTATTGGAAGACCCAATTCTATGGTATTTTGCTTTATTGTGCTTCACAGATACAGTGCTTTTTTTTAAACAAATTGAAGGTTTGTGGTAACCCTGCATCTAGCAAATTTACTGGTGCCATTTTTCCAAGAACATTTGCTCACCTTGTGTCTCTGTCACATTTTGGTAATTCTAGCAATATTTTAAACTTTTTCATTATTATATGTTACGTGATCTGTGATCAGTAATCTTGAATGTTACTGCTGTGACTTGCTGAAGGTTCAGATGATGGTTAACATTTTTTAGCCACAAAGTTTTAAAAATTAAGGTATGTGCATTTTTCAGACATAAAGCTATTGTACATTTAATAGACTATGGTATAGTATAAACATAATTTTTCTATGCACTGGGAAATCAGAAAATTCTTGTAATTCACTTTATTGTGATATTCATTTTATTGCAGTGGTCTGGAACCAGATCTATGATATCTCAAGTATGCCTGTATTTGCCTAATTTTAAAATTAAAGACAGACTATAAAATAATCAATATAGCAGGGCATTTAAGAGTTTGGCATATGGGATTAGATCTGAGTTCAAATCCTGATTCCACCAAATTCCAGTTGTGTGATCTTGGGCAAGTGATAGAAACTTCCATCCAACTTCCCTGGTGGTCCAATGGTTAAGAATCTGCCTCCCGTTGCAAGGGACACAAGTTCAATCCCTGGTCCAGAAAGATTCCACATGGCGTAAGGCGACTAAGCCCATGAGCCACTACTAATGAGCCCACACTCTAGAGTCCACTCACTACCATTAGAGAAAAACCTGCACAGCAGTGAAGACCCAGCACAGCCATAAATAAATAAAGTCTATGCCTTTAAAAAAAAAAAAAGAAACTTCCTATCTATGCCTTAGATGACCCATCTGTAAAGTAGAATAATAGTTTCTACCTCATGGTTTTGTGTGCGTGCTAAGTTGCTTCAGTCATATCCTACTCTTTGTGACCCTATGGACTGTAACCTGCCAGGCTCCTCTGTCCATGGGATTCTCCAGGCCAGAATCCTAGAGTGGGTTGCCATGCCCTCCCTCCTCCAGGGGATCTTCCCAGTCCAGGGATGGGATCTTCCCAGTCCAGGGATGGAACCTGCATCTCTTACGTCTCCTGCGCTGGCAGGCAGGTTCTTTACCACTAACCTCACCTGGGAAGCCCCACCTCATGGTTTTGATGAGGCCTAAATGAGATACCTGGCCCATGGTGAATGCTGAATAGCTGGTAGGTAGGTTTTATTTCATTAAGCCAATAAAACATGAGACGCATGACATATGCAAATCATAGCCAGCTCAGAGAGAGCAGAAAACGGGGACTGGAAGCTGGCGTCTCAGAGGTGAACTAGGCTCACAGGGACGGGGCCTTCAGTAGGTGCTGAGATGACCAACAGTAGAGCACAAGCTTTTCATACTGTTTCTGCTGTACAATTTCACATCTGCCTTGCTGGAGAATATTAAGTGACTGCTAAAATGAGTGTAGGTCATCACATGAAACAAAGCACGTGCTATAAGCCGGCTGTTTCTGCTCCTTTGGAAGTAAATGAAGCATATGCTCACTGCAGTTTATAACTGTAGAGGGAAATGTCTTGAAAACTACACTGTTTCAAGGATGGTAAGATCTTGCCACACAGGGCGGGTGTGGCGCTCAGGATGCCAGGCTGAAGGAAGCTGCTCATCACGCAGTGCAGAGGCCGTGTGCATCTGAGACTGACCTCTCGTGAGACGTGTATGTGTATCTCTCCCAACCCTGGAACAGAGATGCCTGCATATACGTAGTACATGAACCCCTCAGGAATGACTATTGTGTACCCCTTTTATGGATATATATATAAGAGAAGTTGGAAGAATCAGACACAAGTGGCTGCGTTCAGAGTGTAACTGGTACAACAGTAATCTTGACAAGTTTAGTACACGTTCATTTTTTCAGGATATGTTTGTTACTGTGTTCCAGAAGCTGTTCTAGGCACTGAAAAAAAATACATAGATTCTTGCCAACAACCTTTTGAGATACGGACTATTGTTACCCCCATTTTACAAGTGAGGAAACTGAGGTATCGAGGCATTGTCATTTGCTGGAGAATGCACAGTTAATTTCTAGCACAGCCAAGAAGCTGCTTTCAGTGCCCCTGCATTTAACCTAATCTCAGGTAACTGAGGCCTCCTGCAGTTCCCTTTGGTGGAGAAGAACGACTCAAGTCTGCTTTTAGGAATAGCTCATAAAATCACGGCTATCGTAAAATTGGCTATTGTAAAATCATGTGCAGGAAGGATTTGCACACAGGCCCAGCGCAGAAGGGAGGGGCAGCTTCTTGCTGGTTAAAAAAAAAGAGAGAGAGAGAGAGTTCTCTTTGACCCACTTGCTGAAGTGTCTCAGGGGATTTCCGTAGGGTAGGCTCTCTTAAAGCAGTTTAAAAGCTGAAAAAAAGAAACAACCAATTTCTCTTTTTCTTCAACAATTAGGCTATGGTCTTGATAAGAGGATGCATCCTTATTAAATGTTGAAACTGGATTCTGGCCAGCTGAACCAAGCTTATTGCATAGTACAAAAGTGATTTCTCTAAGTTCCTGTTTTTCAGGGTCCTAAAATGTGTTGTGGGCATCTTTCATGTAGGAAAATTGGTAAAAACCAGTGCTTCAGGCTAGAGATTGGCAAGTAAAAAAAAAAAAAATGACTGTTGGGACGGAGGCCTCCAGCTCTGAACTGTCGGTCCTTCTCCTGCACGTGTGGAACAAGCAGGCTGGATGTCTGTGGTCTCCAGTGAGCCCTGAGCCTAGATTCGCAGCCCACCCCTGGTGTGCCCCAGGCCTCCTACTCTGTACTCGCTGCTCTATTTTCTTCCTGGTCTCGAGGGCCGGTTCTAATGATTGCTTTTTCCTGTGTTCATATTTTTAATCTCCAAACTGTTGTTTTGCCACTTTATTTGTGGTGAGTGAAGAAATTCTTTCACGTGTGTGTTCGTGGCTCAGTCGTGCTGACCTTTTGCAATCCCAGGCACTGTAGCCCACCAGGCACAGATTCTTTACTGTCTGAGTCATCAGGGAAGCCCAACCCTTCCGTGGGGGACATGAAAAAAAATCAGGGCGTATTTAACCCTTTCTGGAGCCTCATGGCTCCCATTTGCTCACACCTGAGCTGCAGGTTGGAGAAAAAATGTAAAAGAATGTAGCCCAGAAAGAATGTGGCCCTTTTACTGTCCCTCCCTTTGAGGAATGCTCCTCCTCACCTCTTACAGGAAACACAGAGACAGCCTGGAGCCTGCAACCCACCCCAAGCTAGGCCTCTGTCCCTGGGGTGTGCCCCCTCCTTCCCCGTTCTGGTTAGCTTGATAGGTTTGGGAGGAGGGGTCAGAGCCAGATTTTGTCTTGAAGGAATGTTCCCAGTTTCTCTTCTGCTTTCCCACACTCACGGTACTTCTTCCTCTAGATTTTTGTTCTCTAAAAGTAGACTGCTTTTTAAAATTAAGGCTGTGGAAGGCCATTTCTAGAGGGCAGGGAAAGTTCTGTTTCTCATGTGGTCTGGCTATGTGAGAGTTCGTTGAATAACGACTTGGAATTGTACGCTTACAGTTTGTGCACTTTTCCGTATGTCTATTTCACCTGAAGGACAAAATGAAGATTTTGTGATTTATTACGAGAGGAGTAGCAACTCGTCTGTTACCAAGGAAGAACAAAATGAAGGAAAATGATACAAGAAGAGACGAATTTATTTTGATTGATGTGAAAATGGGGAGTCTGAGGTGAAAGTGGGCAGCAACCCAAGAATTTTAGGTATTTGTCCTCAAGATGTCTGCAACTTTTTAGTAGTGTTTGTTATTACAGTAGTGGAAGATTGGAAACAATGAAATATCAAGTAATGGTTAAATAATGGCACAACCAAAAATGAAATACGACTTTGCTATTAAGAAGTAAGCCATAAATGTTTGTTTATTAAAGCCACTTACAAAAGCATGCTGCTGCTGATGCTGCTAAGTCATATAAAAGCATAGTGCAATCCCACTTTTAAAAATTATATATTTTATATGTAGGCACAGAAAATAATCAGGAAGAGTGTAGGCCATAATATTAACAATGGATTATCCCTGAGGTAAAGAATTATGGATGATTCTTACTACCTTAGCTACATTTTTTCTTCCAGTGAGCATGCATTTTTTGCAGAACACAGTAAGAAAGGAAATGCCTTGTAGGGCTGCAGCTGGGCTCTTAGTCTCCTCATCAGAGTATGTCTGCCACATCCCCTCAGCTGCTAGCCTGGGGTGGCCATGGCCCGTGCCAGCCTGCTTGGTCACAATTCTCCTTTTGCAAACTATAAAAACTCACGGATGACCCAGGAGCATGTTTGAATACAGAATCTCAATGTTTAGAGAGAGTTGAACTACATTCAACTTTCCTGACGTTCAAATCATGCTTGCAGAGGGCGGCCTCTCCTCTTTCATGGGTCCTTCTGCAACACAAGGGCTGGGAGAACCATCTTGCCTCCAGGCTGGAATTTCCCAGAGATTTTCTTGAGAGGTCAGGTTGCTCATTTTCCAGAGTTCGGTTCACTCCTTCCACTTCATTGGAAGAATTCCTATCATCTGTATCATTTCACACCTGATTATAAAAAAATAATCTGATCCTGTTCAGCAGTCTCACAGAACTCTGTCAAGTTTTCTTGACCTATTTCATTACTTCATCGAAGCTCTGGGTGCAGTCATGGGTCTACCACAGGTACTTCAGAAAAACTAGTTTTCTTGACGCTTGAGATCCAGCTCCCCACGCTGAGACTGAGGCCTCCGGAAGAAAGACCTCAGTGGTATGGAGTCCCTGCTAGGACTCTGATCCAGCTGTTCCCCATCTCTGGGCCTCAGCATCCTCCTTTGTAAAATGGGTGGAGAAGAAGCTGGGGCTGAGTGGGTGCCGAGGCCCCCACCAGTTCTCACAGCCAGGTTCTGAGAACACAGCTTGCGGTAGCTCTGGCCTGCCCGCCCTCTACCCCAATATGGGAGCACAACAGCATGATAACCCTTGTGGTATGCCGTAGACACGACAGTCTTGTTTTGTATCGAAGTAAATAATAAAGAAAAAGTAACTCTTTCCACCCCAACCCCATGAAAAATAATAATAATGAGAAGGAAGGAAGCATTGGAGAAATCAAAAGGGAAGGATTCTTGCTCTCCATTAGGAGAGTTCTCAGTCTGAAGTCTTGTAGTGGCTGTTGCACGGGGCCCATCGCCATGTTAGACATATTTCTCTGAAGGGCTGGGCTTGCCTCCTTGTCTGACCACGGGCCTGGAAGAGAGGTGGGTGACTGTCAGTGCAGCAAGAGCCCCTGCAATTTGATGCAGCATCCACCCATGTCTACCCACACCCACCCTCACACCAGCTTCCCAGCCTTCATGGGGGTCTGAGGACTTGTCCCCAGGCCACCAGCATGGGACTGGGTGAAGGACCTCAGCAACCCTGCCAAGAACTTTCCTTGTGCCATCTTGAGATGAGAGGCTGGAGAACATGCCCAAGGTCACGTAGCTAGGAGGGGTTGGAGCCAGCATCTGAAGCCAGTTAGTCTAGCTTCTTAGAGACTTTGTCAAGGTCCCCATGGAGGTGTGAGAGCAGGCTGATAACCAAGCCATCATCTGAATTGATTCTCAGCCCTTGAAAGGATCACAGAGATAGGGGAGGATGTGAATGAACCACCATCTATCAGTCAAGTAGAGCTACTTTACCTAAAAGTCCCTTTGATAACCCAAATTTGATGTGTTAATTCACTACTGGGCTAGCACCTTCTAAATGGGCTGATTCATCGTGTCTTGTCTATACACACCATCCTTCAAAACCTCTGGGTTGAAGCTGAGCTGCCCTTGGTCATCACTGAGCTTATTAACTCAGGTGTGTGAATTGGTCATAGTTTTAATCTGCATGGTTTTGTATTTTGGACAGAGTTTTATTCTCAGTTACTCATTTCAAAATTTCAGAAAAGATAGAGATAAGGGATAATTCTCCTCCAAAAACTTCCCAATATTGAAACTGCTAAAAAATCCTTCTCTGCTCTTAAAGAGTATCCATTGGTATATCACCTCTAGTATATGCATTGGAAATTCATTACATTTCCATTGTTAAAAAATAATAATGTATAAGACACTGAACTTGGGTTTCTGCAGAGAAATATCAAGGAGTGTGAAAGGCAAACCTCAGGTATAAAATTTGAAGCATTTTCATCTACTGAAAGGAACTGGTGAATAGAGTTGGTTATCGTTAACTCCCTCTGCCCTGGCCCCCAACCACAAAGAGGAGCCTGGGCTTTGAACAGAAGTTGCAGCTCTCCTGCTTGCTAGCAGTATGGCCTCAGACAAGTCACTTAAGGTCCTAAGCCTCAGTTTCCTCATCTATAAAATGGTAACCACACTGACTGCTTTAAGGGTTTTTATGAAACTTGAAACTTAAAAACTTTGTATATATTCATATATATAAAGCACTGGTAAACTTTAAGGTTGTTATGATTGAGTTGGCCAAAAAGTTCATTTAGGTTTTTCCCAAAACCTAAATGAACTTTCTGGCCAACCCAATATTACTGATGGGTGGCTCAGTGGTAAAGAATCCACCTGCCAAGCAGCAGACATGGGTTTGATTCCTGGGTTGAGAAGATCCTCCGGAGAAGGAAAAGGCAACCCACTCCAGTATTCTTGCCTGGGAAATCCCATGGACAAAGGAGTCTAGTGGGGTCGCAAAGACTTGGACACAACTGAGCAACTAAACAGCAGCATTATTGCTAGCTGACGTGCAAGCATGACTCTGCCACCTTGGCTAGCTTCCCTGATCTCTGAGCCAGTGATCTGTAAGATGGCACTGTGGTATCCCCCATGGGGTTGCTGTGAGCATAAGGAGTTCCCTGGGTGTGACTCCCATCACTGTGCTGGGCTAGAGAGGGCCCTTGCTAGATGTCAGGGCAGTGCTGCCTCAGACTAAGCTGGAAGGAGAAAGGAGGCTGAGGCCTCTCTTTCAGACACTGTTTTTCACTTACGTCTTTTCCTGATCATTTCAGAATGATCATGAGCTAGAATTGGATGAGGGAGTCACTTGAACTGCCAGATAGTTCTTTGCCTCTATTCCTGACTCCCCCTTCTTCCCCCTCCAGTCCTTGGCAGTAAATCAAGGCCCTGAGTTGCCACAGGGAAATGAGCAACTGAGGCCATTTTTTTTTTTTAATCAAGTGATTTTTGGTTCAGGTGATAAAACTGACTCTCCCCCCCCCACCCCCGCCAACCCCCAAAAGCTAGACCAAACCAATGGGAAAATAAAAAAGTTTTCTTAAGAAAACAACAAGACTCGGACTTCCTTGGTGGTCCAGTGGTTAAGACTCTGTGCTCCCACTGCAGGGAACCCAGGTTTGATCCCTGGTCAGGGAACTAGATCCCACATGCTGCAGCTAAGAGTTCACATGCCGCTGCTGAGGATCCTGTGTGCCACAATTAAGACCCAGTGCAGCCAAATAAATAAAAACTTTAAAAGAAAGAAATCAGTATTTATGAAAGAAAGAAGGAAAACAAGACTCAGACAGAATCGTCCAGAAAAAAGAATCTCGGGGCTTTGGGGGCTTCCCAGGTGGCGCAGCAGTAAAGAATCCGCCTGCCAATGTAAAAGACAAAACAGAAGTGTGTTCGAGCCCTAAGTCGGGAAGATACCCTGGAGGAGGAAATGCCAACCCACTCCAGTGTTCTTGCCTGGAGAATCCCATGGACAGAGAAGTCTGGTGGGTGTCCATGGGGTTGCAAAGAGTCAGACATGACTGAGCACTCGTGGATATAGGATTAAGTGGGGGAATTCTTCAGGTTAGGCCAAACAAGATGGGCATTTCCTGAAATCACACTGCTTTGCCCGTTAGCCCAACTTGGCCTCCATCTCCTCCCCAGTGTCAGCCTTCTGCCTGCATCTGTTCAGACACTATGGTAACTCCCTAGACCTCAGGGCTCTGCTGCCATGGCCTCTGTCTGGAAAAGATTCCCACCATCTGCTGCCTGGGGTGAGCAGGTCCAGAGATTATAAGAGACTTACCTGGGACATTTGCAGACACGTCTTCGGTTTCCTGGATAAGGAAAAAGAAGGGGTAAAATGACTATCTCACCATGACCAATAGTTCCAAACATGATTTCTGCTTCACTTTTCCTATTTATTTAGGATTATAAGTTTTTTTTCCTAGTGTGGCTATGACTATTATATTCAAAGCAAACAATAACTACATCAACATTATAAAAAATACATCATAGGTGTTTGGTGGTCTGGTGGTCTGCACTGCCAATGCAGAGGGCCAGGGTTTGATCCTTGATCAGGAAACTAGATCCTACATGCTGAAACTATTAATAAAAGATCCCATATGCCCTGACTAAAACCCAGCGCAGCCAAATAAGTAAATATTTGGAAAAAATACATTATAATAAAGTAAATTTGTAAAATGACTGCATAATAATGATTGACACTGAAAAGAAGATTAATTAACTAAAACACAAGCTATAAAGCATAATATATTTACATTTTATGGTTTTAATAATTATTATTAAAAGTAAAAATTTGAAGTATAGTTGATTTACAACATTGTGTTAGATTCAGATGTACAGTAAAGTGATTCAGTTAAATATATATAAATATATAATATATATATATGTAAATATATGGGGCTTCCCTGGTGGCTCAGATGGTAAAGAATCTGCCTGCAATGCAGGAGATCCAGGTTTGATTCCTGGGTCAGGAAAATCCGCTAGAGGAGGAAATGACAACCCACTCTAGTATTCTTGCCTGGGAAATTCCATGGACAGAGGAGCCTGGTGGGCTACAGTCCATGGGGTCCCAAAGAGTCGGATGTGACTGAGGGAATAACACATATACATATATATGTAAATGTATATATACATGTATATGTAAATAAATATTTCAGATTCTTTTCCCTTATAGATAGTTACAAGATATTGAATATGCAGTAAGTAGCATTTAACTCTTGAGAACTGAGGTGAGGTCTTCTTTCCCACCCCTCTTCACATCAATTTAAAAAGCATTGCAAATACAGACGTGGGTGAACGTGGGTTAGTACGGCCACGTGCAGTAGGATCCAAATTGGGGTGGGGCCTCTCAAGGAGGGGGCCAAGGATAAACCACTGCCTGTAGTGGTTTTTTTTTTTTTTTGCCTGTAGTGGTTTTGACCCGGGCCTCCTGGGCACTGGTCCCCGGGCCACAGCCGGGCCCCGCCCTGCCCCCGTCCCCATCCCAGGCGTTTGTAATAAGCCCAGACCTGCGGGCTTTGCTGGCGGAACACCCAACCCCTGCCGCTGCCGCTCCGGGGATGGGGCTCTGCCTTCCTAAAGACTTCCTGGGGTGTGGAAAGAGAAGGGGTTTCCCCCGTGTTCTCTCTCCAGGAAAGACATAGGCAGTGCCTGGCCCTGCGGTGCAACTCGAAGTTCCAGAAATCCGAACCCAACTGAACTGCCCGCAAGGTCTGCCTAGAGCAAAGCGATGCAAAAATCGGGCTGAATCTTCCCGCGCGATTTCCCAGGACTTACGGCGGTAGCAGATGCCTGTGATGACCAACGACAGGAGAAGGACGGCGCAGGTCCCGACCAGGGGAGCCCAGATGTAGATATCGCAGGCGAAGTCCAGCCGGCTCGTGTCCGCTGACGGCACAGAAGACGCGGACATTTAGGAGAGGGCCCAGAATCCCCAACCCCACCCTAGGGACCCCTCCCTCCCCCCCATCCCACCGCTGTGGGGCGGGCACGTCCCTTTCCCGGTTCCGACTCTCGTTCCCCCACCGCTTGGGCTGCTAGGAAGATCAGTGGGGCCCCGGAGAGGGCCTTTGCCGCGCCCGCCTCACCTGCGCTGCCCGCCGAGGGCCGGCACACCTCTGAGCGCGGAGAAACAGACCTAGTCTGCGGCGCGATGGTGGGCGCCCGCGTGGATGGCCGCATCGCCGGCGTGGTGGCAGGCTTCGCTGCGGGAGCAACGGAGAGTGGTTAGGGGCTGCGTTGGAGCTGTGCCCGCGAACCCTCCCCACCTCTCCGCCAGCCTTTGCCAAGGGGGCGCTCCCTCCGGATTAGCCACTGGAGGAGCCGTAGAGGCTCAGCGGAGCTCGGCGCTCAGCGCAAGGAGATGCTGAAAGACCACCTGGTCGTCTGAGCGCACTGGGTGCCTTGGCCATGAACACAGAGGCCCGTGCCCCTCCGCCCGGCCTCTCTCCAGGGCCCCACCAGAAACCTCGAGGGCTTGGAGGAGGCGGGGGCGGGCGAGTGGGACACCCGCCTTCTACTGACCAGCAGAGGGAAGCTCAGATAATTTAAGTGCAATGACTACCCCAGTATCATACCAGCTCGGAACTCGAGCCCAGAGCAACCAGACCTAAAAAGTCACCTTGAATTACTACGCAGTCGCACCCTAGCCTCAGTTTCCTCGACTGTGAATTGGGAACAGTTCCAGCCCCCAGAGGCTCGAACCCCAAGAGACTCGAAAGTAGCGGTGTCCTTGTGAAAAACGGACTCAGACGTGAACCCCAAAGCCCACCCGGGGCGCCCGAACCTGGCAAGAAGACAGGTATGAAGTTACTGAAGTACAGGATCGAGTTGCTCAAGACCGAGCAAAAGTAGTAGCCTTGGTCCTCCTGGCGGAAGCTGCTCAGGGTGAGCTGGAATCTGGAGCTGGTGACCTTGGATCCGGAAATGTGTTTGGGGTCCAGTCCCTCGGCTAGCTTGGGCCGTTGGCCGGAGAGGTACATTAGGAAGTTGGGTCTGGGGTCGTCCCCGGGTATCTGGCGGAGCCAGGAGCACCCTGATGCCATGCCGGACTGCAGCAACTCGCATTGCAGCTCCACCTTCTCGCCCAGTCTGGCCTCCTTCGTCGTCGGCGACATCCGGAACGAGAGCGACCCGAGGACCGTGGTGGCATCTGCGGGGCACCGGCAGTGAGGCTGAGCCGGGAGCCCCGCGCTGCCCCCCCCCACCGCCCCCCCCCATCCCATGCCAGCCCCGCCCCCGCCTCCCCCAAGGGTCTCCAACTCACGGAGCAGCAGCAGGGCCAGGGGCAGGATCAGGGCGGTCAAGAGTGAGGCCATGGCGCGCTCCCCGCCGCGGAAGCTCCGAGGCGCGCAGGAGCCGGTGGATCACCGACGGGGCCGGGGGAAGTTTCGCCCTTCGACCGGCCGCCGAGCCCGATTTCGCATTCGGAGGATGTGATGTCACTTGAAGCCCCGCGGAGGAGAGAGTCGCCCTCCTTTTCGCGGTTGTCACCCTCCAGCCCAGAGAGCGGTGGGGGGGGTGGGGGTCCGTGAGTGGGGGCCGTCGAGGCAATCTGGCCGGGTGGAGAACAAAGACAAGGATGGTTGGAAGTGGCCCTTGGAAGGGCTCTCTTGTGGGTGTGACAGAGGCAGAACATACAAATGAGAGATTTCTAGAAGGGAGGGTGAGCGAGCAGGAAGGCGAGAGAACTGTCCACTTCCTTTGACCTCAGTCAAAGTGGCCCTGGCACCGGCAACTTGGGGCTTTAGGTCCCGGGAAGTGGGCCCTGAGGGCTGAGACTAAGAGGAGTTAGTGACTGGCCCACGTCTGCGGAACTCGGACAGGGGAGTCCGGGTGCCCACAGAGGAAAAAAATCTTCTTCCTTCCATTGAGGAGATTTCCACCAGTCAGCCGGTCAGCAGTGTGTGGGGCTTGTGATTTTCTGCTCCTTACGCTCTTTCCTCAGCCGTTAAACCTGGCCACCACAGCCTCATTCCTTTGAGGCCAGCAGCAGCCTCCACACTAGCCCCTGTTCTGGCCAGTCCCCCAACCACACTGCTGTGAACAGTATTCTCCAAAAGGGAATGTGATGGTGTCACTCTTGAAGCCTCCTGGTGACCTGCAGGTCTGCGTGGAAGCTCAGCCCTGCCTTGGCTTGGAGCCTCTGAGTGCTGGCTCTGCCCAGCCCCCTGCCCAGCCCCCTGCCCAGGCCCCTGCCCTAGTCTTTCCTATTCACCCCCCACTACATGCCCACAGGGTTATCTTATGGTGCGCTCAGTCAGTTATGGGACTCTTTGCGACCCTGTGGACTGTAGCCTGCCAGGCTCTTCTGTCCATGGCATTTTCCAGGCAAGAATACTGCCAGTGGGTTGCCGTTTCCTACTGCAGGGAAATCTTCCCAAGCCAGGGATCAAATCCGTCTCTCTTGTGTCTCCTGTGTTGGCAGGCAGATTCTTTATCACTAGCGCCATTGATGATCTGAACTGTGGGCTCCCCGTGCTGGAATGCACTTCTGTTTCAGCCCCTGGCCAGCTCTCAAGCCTTGGGACCTGAATCTCATTCTTCTGGCTCTGGGTGCTTGGCAGGCACATGTGTCAGCCTGGGTGGAGATGGTTCTTCCTGTCTCAACCTGACACACACTTGGCCCCTTCCTTTTTTGTCTGCTGCTGTCCTGAAACCTTCCACCCCATAGTGGGTCCCGTCTCTCATTTCTTCCGGGTTGTCTCACTTTGCATCCCATAGTGCAGCGATCCCCAGACTTTTTGACATCAGGGACCAGTTTAGTGGAAGACAACTTTTCCACTGACTGGAGGCAGGGAATGGTTTGATGAAGATTCAAGCACATTTTATTTATTATTATTATTACATCAGCTCCACTTCAGATCATCAGGCGTTAGATCCCAGGGGTTGGGGACCCTGCCACAGTGCGTGCCCCGCATGCTGCTGCCCCCTGTTTCTAGAGACAAACCACCTGGTGTTATCTGTTCCATGTGTCTGCCCCATCCATGAGTTCTGCCTGGTGGCGAGGCCTATGTCCCAGACGTCACATGTCATATCACGGCAGGCTGAGCTGTGTTTGCAAAACTGCAAAACCTTCTTCATGAGTCTGAGCTTGACTGTTGGATGGGATTTTTTTTTTTTCTAACTTTGATGTCAACCCTCTCCCTCACCCCTCTACCCAGGGCGTCCGAGGTACTTACTCGAACACACACCATTTAACGTTTTATATTTAGAGATTTTTTTTAAAGTGTCTTTTAAATTACAAAAGTTATATATTATTGAAAAACTTCAGACAATACAAAAAAAGAGTATGGGGAAGTTTCCCTTCTCAACTCTCCTCCCATTGTCCTTTCTCTACAGAAAACCACTTATGTGTGCCTTTCATATAAAGTCTATGCACAGATGCTTATACATCATTTTAGACACATAGTTGTACCATACACATATTTTTTGCAGCCTGCATTTTTTTATCTAACAGTAGAAGAGGAAAGCTTTTCATGTCAGCAGCTTTAGATCCACCCATACTTCTAAAGGGGTGTATTTTAATATGCTTAGTCGTGTTTAAGACTCTTTTTTTGACCCCAGGGACTGTAGCCCACCAGGTTCCTCTGTCCATGGGATTTCCCAGGCAGGGATACTGGAGTGGGCTGCCATTTCCTTCTCCAGCATTTTATATGAGTGTTCCATAATTTAGTTTCCCTATTAACAGACATTTAAGGAGTTTCTCAATTTTTAAAAAAGCGCTTCTTTACTTACTTGGTTGTGCTGGGTCTTAGTTGCAGCAGGTGGGATCTAATTCCCTGACCAGGGACGGAACCCCAGGCTCCCTGGATTGGAAGTGTGGAATCTTAGCCACTGGACCACCAGGAAAGTCCCAGCAGTTTCTCAATTTTTGCAATTACTAGTAAGACTGTAGTAGATCCAGTGCATCTATATCATTGAGCAGTCACTCATGTACATGGAACATTTTCAAATGGAGGACTAGGGAGGTTGAGGAAGGAAAACCCTTTGTAATGATTGATATGACTGTGGCACACAGCAGTGGTTCCCCTGGCATACCAATATGTATGTGTGTTGTGTCCCTGGCTGTGTAGACACAGCCTTAACTCACATGTGCCTTAACTCACATGAGTGAGGGTGACAAGGAAACAGCCAAGTCCAGATAGGCCACTGACAAGGCAATCCTCATTTTAGATAATTTCCCATTTTGCTTCATCTCTGTTCCCACTGCAGGAGTGTTAAATGGCCCTTTTGGCTAAAGGATGCCATCAGGAGGGTGGTAAAGAGTATGGCTGGCCAGAAGGTGCACCTCGCTGGTGGAGGAAGCATTGGAGGGGAGCCAGAGTCAACCTGCAGATATTTGGACCTTGGGGACCAGGTTCCTGAGGATGACGGTGCCCAGATTCTGGGGTACAAAGCTTGAAAATAGAATCATCCTATTCCACTCTCCCGGAAGTGAGCTGTAACTGGCTTGGAGGTCTTCTAGCCTTGCAACTTAGAAATGTGTCAACCAGGGGGCTGGTGGCCCCCTTGTGCAGAGCATGACAGAAGATGGGGGGATGTCAAGGCAACATGTCAAACCCACCGAGGAGGCTCTGTGACCCCAATGTTATTTTTCAGAGAACTGGTAGATTTTCGGCATAACCACAATGACATCCGCCCTGTCGCAGACAGAGCAGATGCAACAGTGCACATTCTGGCGATGCTTGTGTGCTGTAGGGCCAGGTGTGCAGACGGCTGGGTGAGGACTGCCAGGTGAGCTCCGCATCCCACACTGGCACTCCCATGGCGTAGATGAAGAAATGGGAGCAGCCTCACTCTCAAGTAAACTCCTTATTTTTAAACACATTCAGGGAGTGACAGGGTAACAGAGTCACCAGTTTCTATGACAGAGAGGCTAGCATGTTTCCAGGGCTTCTGGCCCCTTTCAGTGAAGATCTTGTCCTGCTAACCTGGTCTGTGCTCCATCCTGCCAGGCCTTTCCACGGTCCCTTAGAAAACACCAGTTTTTATGCTGATTTAAACAGGTCACCAGTTTCTAGGCCGAATTTAAGCAGGTCTTTGTTTCCTCAAGGCATAGGTTATTTTTTTAAAGGTTTTTTTTAATGTGGCCTATTGTAAAAGCCTTTATTGAATGTGTTACAATATTGCCTCTGTTTTATGATTTGTTTTTTTTGGCAATGGGGTATGTAGAATCTTAACTCCCTGACCGGGAATCGAACCCACATTCCCTGCATTGAAAGGCAAAATGATAACCAATGAACCACCAGGGAAGTCCAAAGGTATATGTTCTTAAACCACAGAACTACTCAGCGGTAAAGAAACCACTTGCCAAGCAGGAGACGCAGGTTCAATCCCTGGGTCAGGAAGATCCCCTGGAGAAGAAAATGGCAACCCACTCCAGTATTCTTGCCTGGGAAATCCTATGGATAGGGGAGACTAGTGGACTACAGTCCATGGGATCACAAAAGAGTTGGACACGATGGAGCATGCACACACATATTCACACACATTAATTAAAGACCTATTCAGAATGTATAACTGGGTGGGGTAGTGGTAGGAGATTAGTCAGGCCCCTGTGCCCCAGCTCCTAAGATGCTGACTCAGGACCAACCTGGAATCATGGTGTTGGAAGCTAGCTGTTGTCTCCCCTTGCTGGTCCAGGAGATAATACCATCTCCTGGAAGAGTTAACTTGCTTGGGCCTAGAAGGGTTTTTGAACTCTAGAATTATCAGGGCCTTGCTTTATCTTAATCACAAACACCTGTTAATCCTACCTCACTTCTACCATTCCCACTTTCCTCTATGCTCAAGCCCCCAAGTTCAACTAGGCAATCGTCATGTCTTATCTTGACATTTTGCAGTGACCTTCTAACTGACCACCCCACTTCCACTCTGGCCTCTTCCTGTGCTCCTGGTCCCTTTCAGTGAAAATCTGGTCCTGCTAATCCTGTGCTCCATCCTACAGGGGCTTCCTATGGTCCCAGGGGGGACACGGGGTGATCCTGAGTGTTGTTGGGGGCCCTGCACACTTGGCTCTGCAGCACCATCTCCATCTTCTCCTGTTTGCCTTCTTCACACCTCCTAAGCTTGGTGTCTCTTGGTTTCTCAAAGAGACCTTGCTCCCTTCCACCTCAGTGCCATTAAACATGCTATTCTTTTAGCCTGGATTGTTCTCAGCTCTGCTGTCTGCTTAGTAATCTCCTCTTCCTCAAGTCCCAGCCCAAGCATCTCCTCCTCCCGGGGCTCAGTCCTTTACCCCCTCCCCCTGCTCCTAGGAAGTATAGACCATAGGCTTCTTGGTGTCACCTGGACCTTGGGCATTCCTAGACTGAAGCACTTATTCTGCACAGCTGTGGTTTATTTGTTCATCCAGCTTGATGACCAGAACCTTGGTCCCTTGAGGAAGAGACCTCATCTTGTTCATGGTTGTTATCATGGTGCCTAACAGGATGTGCTACACACTTGGTCTTCAAGAACCTTGTTTGGTAAAAGCTAAATGCAGGTAAAAGCAGAGGAGAGCAGACAAGAAGACGTGGAGATAATTCATTTCAGATAAGAGTGCTCAGGAAAGGCTTTATGAAGTGGCTGGCTTATAGATAAAGTAAGAATAGGGAGAGAGGTTATTTTTAATGAGGTGTTTAACACATTTCCCTGGTGGCACAGGGGACAAGAATCTGCCAGCCAATGCTGGGGACACAGGTTTGATCCCTGGTCTGGGAAGATTCCTCATGCTGCAGAAAAACTAAGTCTGTGAGCTGCAACTGCTAAAGCCTGCATGCCTAGAACCCGTGCTCTGCAATAAAGGAAGCCAAGAAGCCCACGCACTGCAGCCAAGAGTAGACCCCCACTTGCCACAACTAGAGAAAGCCCGCACGCAGCAATGGAGAGCCAGCACAAGCAAAAATTAAATACATGTTAAAAAAAGAAGAAGGAGGCATTCGACTCCTAATCAAGATGGTGCTGATACTGTGTTTTAATATGTAGTAATGGTATGGTTGAAGGTAGAAGGAGGAGAAGGAGGAAGGGGAGAAGATGGACTCATTCAAAAGCAAGGTGAATATGTCTTCAATGTAGGGGTGGAACCAGGGCTGAAATCAGGAGCCAGGGGATCTGTTCTTGAGCCCATGTCTTGAGTGTCCGTCTTCAAGCAGGGGCACTGAGGGTTTGACTTCTTCAGCTAACAGGGTCCCAAAGTGCTTCATCTATGGGGAGAGGCTGAAGCCAGGCTCTCTATTTGAACCAGGGGGTTGGGTCAGGATTTCTCAGTGAAAGGCTGGAGAAAGCTGTGCATTTTCCCATAATCATGGCTCATATGGGGCTGTGTCCCCACAGTGATGGCAGGGCAGGCCAGAGACCTCAGTCACCTGATCGCCAGTGTCACCACTGAACAGAGCCAGAGCCACCAGAATAAGGCCTGGTTCTGACTGTTGCCCTGAAAAAAATAGGAGGATGAAATATAAGGAGAGAGAGAGAGATTTTGTTTTTTGTTTTTTTAACTTTCATTGTGTCACTGAACTTTATTACCAATGTCATCATTATCTGCCTACAGCTGCTGAGAAAAGGAGAAACTGACCTTTACTGAGCACCCTCAGTGGTCTAGAACTTGGCAGGACTTATTTTAAATCTCATGGACCCTCTGAAGTGAGTATAGTTCTCCCTTTTTTATAGTTCTTCCTTTTTTCAAGGAAAGAAACTGAGGTTCAGAGATGTGAGAATAACTTACCCACAGTTACACAACTAGTCAATGGTGGAGATGAATTGGAAACCCAGCCTGGCTCCTAACTGATCCTTTAGTCCCACAGTTCTTCTCTCTCCCTCTCTAAAAAGAGAGACTTTTAAAGTTCCCATTCAAGATGAGATTTTATATACACACTGAAAATTCAAAATACATGTAAAGATAACTTACTAAAATTGGGATGGGAGTTCACTTCAGAAGAGATACAAACTACAGAGCAATCTGAAAAGAGTTTAAAACAGAGAAAAAGAAGGTATAGAAAATGCAGAAATTAAACAAGAAGAACTGAATATGATAAATACTGAGGATACTGGAAATAAAATCTATATATAGTTTAGATATAAACTAGGATACACCCTACACTGGACATAGTTGAAGGAATAATTGGTAAAATGGAAACTAGCACTGAGGAACTAACAGATTGCAATGCAAGAAGATGCAGAAACAGTTTAAAAAGCTGTTAAGATGTGGATGCGCACTGTGAAATATTTAATAGAATTTCAGAAAGAAGAGAATAAAGAGAGTGGAAAAGGAACACTGGAAGAGATCTTGGCTGAAGATTTTCCACAATTAAAAGACACAAGCACTCAGATTAAAAGGGCTCCCAGAATGCCAAACAAGATAAGTAAAAATATGTTCATCTCTGAACATACGAAGTTGAACCAGAAGACTTCAGAAGCACAGAGAAGAAGGCAGCCCAGGAGGCCAGAAGAAGTTGAGATAATATTTAAAGTACCCTTGGGAGAGCCTTAGTCACAGCTTGGATGGGGTGAAGAGAGTAAGAACCTGATCTGTGACGGGAAAAACCCACACGTCTGTTAACAACTTATAATGATGCTGTGTCATTCTCTTGGTGCAGACACACGCTTGCTGTCAAGTTGGGGGCCAGCTTGCTACAGATCTTTAATGTCAAGAACGTTCAAACGGAAGCATCCTGAATGCAACTGAAGAGGCAGGATTTGAGTTTGAGAGAGGGACCAGGGCTGGGAACCCAGCCTGTGTAAGGTTGTCTTCATCTAAGTTGTGAGATTGGGTCTGATTGCAAAGGCAGGTAGAGCGGAAAGGAGAAGCAAAGGAGGATATTGAACCTTTAGGGAAGGTGCATTTTTAAGGAGAGGGAAGAAAACATTGGCAGTAATTCAGGTGGTATAGGAACTTCAGGATGGGGTTTAAGAGGTGGCAATCCTTTATGGAGAGGTGGCTGCTGTGGATTTGGGCTTTAAAGGAGCTTTGGGAGGACATGGAAGCTTGGGGCGACTTGAATGCAGCCTGTAGCAGGAAGAGATTGTAAGTCTGTGTTCAACACCTGGCCCACTTAAGGACATCGACTCCCACATGTTTGTCAGAGGAAGACTCCCAGGTAAAGAGGGAGGTGGGGGCAGAGGGTGGGCTGAAGAGGGTAGGGAGCTAGAGTAATATTGGATGAGGTGATGTTGATGTCTGGATTTCATTTATTGTTCATTCACTTAAATGTTTCTTCAATTCACCCTTTAATTTTAAAGAAAGCATTTGAACACAGAAAAATAGAGCAAGTAATATAAAAACACCCATAGGTTCCCCAGAAAGCACCCCTCAAAACTAATGTGTTAGCATTTTGTCACATTTGCTTCAGATGAACATTGCAGATAAAATTGCACATCCTCAAATACCTTGCCTCCTGTCCAGAAGCAGCATTTGGGGTCTATCAGTTATGAAACTTGGATGTTACATTTCCAGTCATGTTCCTGGATTTGCCTGTTTCTCCCTTTAACTCTGTCCATTTTTTGCCTCTCATATTTTGAAGCTTTGTTGTTGGGTACACACACATTTAGGATTGTTTTGTTTTCTTGGCAGATCGACCCTTTTATCATTACAAAATGTCCCTCTTTACCTTTGGTGATACCTTGTTTTGAAATCTAGTTTGATATTCACATGGCCGTTCCTGTGCTCTTACGTTTTCTTTTTTTTCCCTTACGTTTTCTGTTTGTTTTTTCTGGTTTGTTTTGTCTTTAATTTTTAATTGGAGGATAATTGTTTTACAGTGTTGTGTTTGGTTTCTGCTGTACCGTGTGAACCAGCCATAAGTATATGTATCCCCCTGTCTGTTTTCTGTTGAATTTTTTAGTTTTTGAGGGACCTCCTTACTGTTTTCCATAGTGGCTGCACCAGTTTTCATTCCCACCCACAGGGTATACACATAATTTTAAGGGAGATGTTTTCCAGGTCTTCAAAGCCTATTTATCCTTTTTCCTGAGATGGATCTGCCCAAGAACAAATGTCTTTGTCTAGTTTTCGCAGATTCTTTGTCCACTCCACATTTCACAATTGCTCTTTTTTCCTGCTTTAAAACAAAACAGCAGACCTCCCAACCTCCTGTATCTTACTGTGGTGCAATCAAAGAAAAGAGATATATGCACCCCTATGCTCAAATATTTTTCATTTAATGTCCATTTGCTTAGGAATTGACATAGAATGCATTTCTTTTGAGAAGAGTCTCTGAGATGCTGGAAAACAGGACATTGGGCAGAAATGCTGGAGGCTGAGCTCCTTTATGGCCATCTCCTGAGCCTCATCACTCTACCAACCTCTACTGTAGAGCTGGAGTTCGGAGAGAGACAGGTGTTATGGGATGCACATTAACATGTTCATTGGACAACTTCCCTGGTGATGCTGAGGATAAGAATCTGCCTGACAATGCAGGGGACACAGGTTCGATCCCTGATCTGGGAGGATTCCACATGCCACAGAGCAGCTAAGCCAGGGACCACAATGACTGAGCCCATGCTATACAGCCTGAGAGCCACAACTACTAAAACTCGTGCATCTAGAGCCTGTGCTCCACAAGAAGAGACGCCATCGCAATGAGAAGCCCGAACACGGTAATGAAGTGCTCTGCTCACCGCAACTAGAGAAAGCCCATGCAGCAGTGAAGACAGTGCAACCAAAAAATACATATATTAATTAATTTAAAAAACATGTTCATTGGAATTGCAAAAGGAATCAGACTTCTTTTTTAACAGAAGGTAAGCCTGATTTGCTAGTTGGTTTGACGTTGAAGCCTGTGCCAATGAGGATAGTTGGCAGTTTCTTTTTTTTTTTATTTTTCATGAATCAAATGAGAGAAAGCTTTAGATCCAAAGTTTTGGTGAAAACAAGGTGGAAAGCCTTTGATAAGATAAAAATATTTTTTTGGTAGATTTGTATGGTAGTTAAAAATATATTTCCCCAACTGTTTCTAAGTTCATCAGGGTAGGCAGTTGCTTTTCGGTGAGAGAGGGACAGTAGCTTTGTCAATAGCTACTTGAGAGGCTATAGTATAAAACCTATTTCACTGACTCCAGAAACTGAGAAGTGAATAAGTCTAAAGATCATGACCAATTCACATGTAGGTCAGTGCTTCCTGAGTCTTTGATTCCAAAACAATTGAAAGAGGACCTGCTAGAGTTGCTAAGTGTTATAGATTGACTTATGTTCCCTGTCCCCTCCTCGACACCCACGAAAAATTTACATATGAGTGAAGCCCTAACCCCCAGTACCTCTGACACTGACCTTTTTTGGAGGTAAGGTTTTAACAGAGGTAATCAAGTTAATGGGTTTCCCTGGTGGCTCAGACAGTAAAGAATCCACCTGCAATTCGGGAGACCTGGGTTGGGAAGATCCCCTGGAGGAGGGCATGGCAACCCACTCCAGTGTTCTTGCCTGGAGAATCCCACGGACAGAGGAGCCTAAGTAGGCTACAGTCCATGGGCTTGAAGAGTTGGACACAACTGAGCAAATAAGCACTAATCAAGTTAATGGGCTTCCCAGGAGGCACCAGTGGTAAGGACTCTGCCTGCCACTGCAGGAGACACAAGATTGGGTTCGATCCCTGTGTTGGGAAGATTCCCTGGAGTAGGAAATGGCAACCTGCTACAGTATTCTTACCTGGAAAGTTCCATGGGCAGAGGAGCCTGGCAGGCTACAGTCCATGGGGCCACAAAGAGTTGGGCATGACTGAGTGACTGAGCACATACATAATTAAGTTAATATGAGGTCATTAGGAGGGGTCTTAATCCAATTTAACTGGTGTCCTTAAAAAGGGGGAAATTTGGATACAGGCACACAGCCAGGGAGACCATCAAGTGGAAATAAAGACATAGATGGGATGACTCTTTTACGAGTTAAGGAACCCCAAAGACAGCCGGCAACCCACTAGAAGCTATGAAAGAGTCATGGAACAGATCTTCCTTTCAACGTTCAGAAGGAACTAATGTAGCCAACCCCTCAATCCTGTGATTCTAGCTTCCAGAACTGTGAGATAACACATTTCTCTTGTTTAAGCTACTTAGTTTGTGGTACTTTGTTAGTTGCAAACTAACGAAGCAAGTAATAGATAATTAAAACTACATTTTCATGATATATCACTATTATGGGGTTATTGTTGGTTTTGTTTGGCCAAAAATTTTTGGAAAAAGTGAAAAAAACGTAATGACTCTGCTGTAACAAAGTGTCAGTGTTAGTCACTCAGTCATGTCTGACTGTTTGCAACCCCACTGACTGTAGCCCGCCAGGCTCCTCTGTCCATGGAATTCTCCAAGCCAGAATACTGGAGTGGGTTGCCATTCCCTTCTCCAGGGGATCTTCCCAACCTAAGGATCAAACCTGGCTCTCCTACATTGTAGGTGGACTCTTTACCATCTGAGCCACCAGGGAAGCCTGTTGTAACAAAACCAGCTATTTATTTGTGGGAATAAAATTTCTCAGTGCTTACACTGTATGAAAAAACAAAACAAACATGAAACTAATTGATGCTGCATCCTGTCTCATTATAACAACAGGTTGTATTATCCCATGGGTTCATTAACTAATTGGACCCTATTCGTCTCATTAAGAGCTGAATTTCCCCTCCAATTTACTTTTAAATAAAGTTTACTATTTTGAGATGATTATAGATTGACATTGCAATTGTAACAAATAATGTAGACAGATCCTATGTATCTTTTACCTACTGGTAACATTTTGTATAACTATAGTACTTTATCACTAAAGGTTACTTTTTACATTTAATAATTATTCTTTAATAATTTAAACTTTTATAATTTATAGTTAATTTTATTTGTAATTTGTTATTTTTGAGTAATTGTGTACTATGTTGCATGGTGGCATAATCTAAATTTTTAGTACTTAGGAATATATGGTTCTAGAAATTTAAAACTTCAATTTGTTTGCTTTTGTGGTGGCAGAGAAGTATGATCAATAAAAGTTCTTCAAGCATAAGAACATACCATATTAGAATAAATGTCTATGGAAGAAGTGGGATAGAATTCATAAGTTTGAGGGGAAAAAAGAATGATGGAAAATTTCCAAAAGTTAAAGAATGTGTTCTTATATTTTCAAAATGGGTGATTAGTGAAATGAAATTGATATATAAATTGTTCTATTAGGAACAAAAAGGGTGATGTAAAGTTTTATTTTAAAATATTTATGGGGAATTCCCTGGCAGTTCAGTGGGTAGGACCCCTGGCTTTCAGTGCCAAGGGTGAGAGTTCAATCCCTGGTTGAGGAACTAAGATTCCAAAACTTGCATGGCTAAAAAAAAAAAAAAAAAAAAAATCAATATTTATTTACAACATGTTGGAAATTATATACTTTACAAGTATTTATGATGGAAAGTGTTTAATGTCAAGTTAAAACTGAGTGAAGAAGTATACCATATTCACAGCAGTATCATTCACAATAGCTAAAATGTGGACGTGACCTAGATGTCCATTGATGGGTGGATGGATAAGCAAAATGTAGCATATACATACAATGGAATATTATGCAACCTTAAACTGGAAGGAAATTTGACATATACTACAGCATGGATAAACCTTGAGGATGTTATGCTCAGTGAAATAAGGCCATCACAAAAAGACAAATACTGTATGCTCCACTTAGGGCTAGCCTGGTGGCTCAGAGGGTAAAGAATCTGCCTGCAGTGCAGGAGACCACAGAGCACTTGGAGGAGTCAAATCAGAGACAGAAAGTAGAATGGTGGTTGCTAGGGGCTGGGGGGGAGGGGGAACGGGGAGTTATTGTTTAAAGGGTACAGAGTTTCAGTTTTGCAAAATGAAAACTTCTGAAGATGGATGGTGGTGATGGTTGCACAAGAATGTACTTCACACTGCACATTGAACTGTACACTTAAAAATGGTTAGGATGGTAGATATTATGTTTCATGTATTTTACTACAATTTTTTTTTTTTCGTGAGTGGAGCACATAGTCTTTCATATTTGGGGGGATACAAGAGAAGTAATCAATCTGATTTCAGTATTGGCCATCTGGTGATGTCCATGTGTAGAGTCTTCTCTTGTGTTGTTGGAAGAGGGTGTTTGCTATGACCAGTGCCTTCTCTTGGCAAAACTCTATTAAACTTTGCCTGGCTTCATTCTGTACTTCAAGGTCAAATTTGCCTGTTAGTCCAGGTATTTCTTGACTTCCTGCTTTTGCATTCCAGTCCGCTATAATGAAAAGGACATCTTTTTTGGGTGTTGGTTTTAGAAGGTCTTATAGATCTTCATAGAACCATTCAACTTCAGCTTCTTCAGCTTTACTGGTCAGGGCATAGACTTGGATTACTATGATATTGAATGGTTTGCCTTGGAAATGAACACAGATCATTCTATCATTTTTGAGATTGCATCCAAGTACTGAATTTCAGACTCTTTTGTTGACTGTGATGGCTACTCCATTTCTTCTAAGGGATTCTTGCTCACAGTAGTAAATATAATGGTCATCTGCGTTAAATTCACCCATTCCAGTCCACTTTAGTTTGCTGATTCCTAAAATGTCAATGTTCACTCTTGCCATCTCCTGTTTGACCACTTCCAATTTGCCTTGATTCATAGACCTAACATTCCAGGTTCCTATGAAATATTGCTCTTTACAGCATTGGACTTTACTTCCATCACCAGTCACATCCACAACTGGGTATTGTTTTTGCTTTGGCTCTATCTCTTCATTCTTTCTGGAGTTATTTCTCCACCAATCTCCAGTAGCATATTGGGCACCTACCAACCTGGGGCATTCATCTTTCAGTGTCATATCTTTTTGCCTTTTCATACTGTTCATGGGGTTCTCAAGGCAAGAATACTAAAGTGGTTTGCCATTCCCTTCTCCAGTGGGCCACATTTCGTCAGAACACTCCACCATGACCTGTCCATCTTGGCTGGCTGTACGTGGCATGGCTCATAGTTTCATTGAGTTAGATAAGACTATGGTCCATGGGATCAGACTGGTTAGTTTTCTGTGATTGTGGTTTTCATTCTGTCTGCCCCCTGATGGAGAGGGATAAGAGGCTTATGGAAGCTTCCTGATGGGAGAGACTGACTGAGAGGGAAAGTGAGTCTTGTTCTGATGGATGGGTCATGCTCAGTGAAGCTTTAATCTACTAGAATCTTAAATTGAATCTTAAATTAAACCTTAAACTAAAGATTAACAGAATCTTTAATTCTGTTGATGGGCAGGGCTGTGTTCCCTCTGTTATTTGACCTGAGGCCAAACTATGGTTGGAGGTAATGAAGATAATGGCGACCTCGTTCAAAAGGCCTCATGCAGGCACTGCTGCATTCAGTATGCCCAACCCTAGAGTAGGCCACTGCCGACCCACGCCTCTGCTGGAGACTCCTGGACACTCGCAGGCAAGTCTGGGTCAGTCTCTTGTGGGGTCACTGCTCCTTTCTCCTGGGCCCTGGTGCACACAAGGTTTTGTTTGTGCCCTCCAAGAGTCTGTTTCCCCAGTCCTGTGTAAGTTCTGGTGGCTCTATGGTGGTGTTAATGGCAACCTCCTCTAAGAGGGCTTATGCCATACCCAGGTCTACTGCACCCAGAGTCCCTGCCCCTGTAGCAGTCCACTGCTGACCCATATCTCTGCAGGAGACACTCAAACACCATTCTGTCTCAGTCTCTGTGGGGTCTCTGGGTCCTGGTGCACATAACGTTTGTTTGAGCACTCTGAGCATCTCAAGTGGGTATGGGGTTTGATTCTAAACACGATTTCACCCCTTCTACCATCTTTTTGGGGCTTCTCTGCCCTTGGACATGGGGTGTCTCCTCAAAGTCGCTCCAGCACTGCACAGCTGCCACTCCAGTTGGTGATGAACATCCCCAAGAAAAAGACTCTACACATGGACATCACCAGATGGTCAATTCTGAAATCAGGTTGATTGTATTCATTGCAGCTAAAGATGGAGAAGCTCTATACAGTCAGCAAAAACAAGACTGGGAGCTGACTGTGGCTCAGCCTGACTTAAATTGAAGAAAAGAAAAAACACTAGACCATTCAAGTATGACCTTAATCAAATCCCTTACAATTATACAGTGGAAGTGACAGGGATTAGATCTGATAGACAGAGTGCCTGAATAACTATGGATGGAGGTTCATGACTTTGTACAGGAGGCAGTGATCAAGACCATCCCCAAGAAAAAGAAATTAAAAAAGGCAAAATGGTTGTCTGAGGAGGCCTTACAAATAGCTGTGAAAAGAAGAGAAGTGAAAGGCAAAGGAGAAAAGGAAAGATATATCCATTTGAATGCAGAGTTCCAAAGAATAGCAAGGAGAGATAAGAAAGCCTTCCTCAGTGATCAATGCAAAGAAATAGAGGAAAACAATAGAATGGGAAAGACTAGAGATCTCTTCAAGAAAATTAGAGATACCAAGGGAACATTTCATGCAAAGATGGGCACTATAAAGGACAGAAATAGTATAGACCTAACAGAAGCAGAAGTTATCAAGAAGAGGCACAAGAATACACAGAAGAACTATACAAAAGAGATCTTCATGACCCAGATAACCACAATGGTATGATCACTCACCTAGAGCCAGACATCCTGGAATGTGAAGTCAAGTGGGCCTTAGGAAGCATCATTATGAACAAAGCTAGTGGAGGTGATGGAATTCCAGTTGAGCTATTTCAAATCCTAAAAGATGATGCTGTGAAAGTGCTGCATTCAATATGCCAACAAATTTGGAAAACCCAGCAGTGGCCACAGGACTGGAAAAGGTCAGTTTTCATTCCAATTCCGAAGAAAGGCAATGCCAAAGAATGTTGAAACTACTGCACAATTGCACTCATCTCACACGCTAGCAAGGTAATGCTCAAAATTCTCCAAGCTAGGCTTCAATAGTAGGTGATCCATGAACTTCCAGATATTCAAGATGGATTTAGGAAAGGCAGAGGAACCAGAGATCAAATTGCCAACATCCGCTGGAACATTGCAAAAGCAAGAGAGTTCCAGAAAAACATCTACTTCTGCTTTATTGACTGTGCCAAAACATTTGACTGTGTGGATCACAACAAACTGCTGTGATCTGAAAATTCTGAAAGAGATGGGAATACCAGACCACCTGACATGCCTCCTGAGAAATCTGTATGCAGGTCAAGAAGCAACAGTTAGAATTCGACATGGAACACAGACTGGTTCCAAATCGGGAAAGGAGTATGTCAAGGCTGTATATTGTCACTCCACTTATTTAACGTATGTGCAGAGTACATCATGAGAAACGCTGGACTGGATGAAGCAAAAGCTGTAATCAAGATTGCTGGGAGAAATATCAATAACTACAGATATGCAGATGACACAACCCTTATGGCAGAAAGCAAAGAAGAACTAAAGAGCCTCTTGATGGACGTGAAAGAGGAGAGTGAAAAAGTTGGCTTAAAGCTCAACATTCAGAAAACTAAGATCATGGCATCTGGTCCCATCATGTCACAACAAATAGATGGGGAAACAGTGGAAACAGTGACAGACTTTATTTTTTTGGGCTCCAAAATCACTTATGATGGTGACTGTAGCCATGAAATTAAAAGACACTTGCTCCTTGGAAGGAAAGTTATGACCAACCTAGACAGCATATTAAAAAGCAGCGACATTACTTTGTCAAAAAAATGTCTGTCTAGTCAAAGCTACGGTTTTTCCAGTAGTCATATATGGATGTGAAAGTTGGACTATAAAGAAAGCTGAGCACCGAAGAATTGATGCTTTTGAACTGTAGTGTTGTAGAAGACTCTTGAGAGTCCCATGGACAGCAAGGAGATCCAACCAGTCCATCCTAAAAGAAATCAGTCCTGAATATTCATTGGAAGGACTGATGCTGAAGCTGAAAGTCGAATACTTTGGCCACCTCATGTGAAGAACTGACTCATTTGAAATGACCCTGATGCTGGGAAAGATTGAAGGCAGGAGGAGAAGGGGACGACAGAGGATGAGATGGTTGGATGGTATCACCGACTCAATGGACATGAGTTTGAGTAGGCTCTGGGAGTTGGTGATGGACAGGGAAGCCTGGCGTGCTGCAGTCCATGGGGTCACAAAGAGTCGGACCGACTGAAAGACTGAATTGAACTGGAGAGAAGATTTGATGACAAATGCCACTGTTTATTTTTCTAATCCTCTGTTGATGAACCTTTTGGCTGTTTATAGGTTTTGCCATTGTAAACAACACTGCAAGGAACATCCGTCTACATATACTCCCTAGAGTCCATATACCTGATTTTCTCTAGTGTATCAACCTGGAAAAGGAATGACTTAAGGAAGACACTGGCCTTGAGAGGAATGATGACTTGAAGCATCTCCTTCTCTTACCCCCATGTGTGTGCTCAGTTGCTCAATTGTGTCCAACTCTTTGCAGTCCTATGGACTTGTAGCTTGTGAGGCTCCTCTGTCCAGGCAAGAATACTGGAGTAGGGTGCCATTTCCTACTCCATCTTACCCCCATAGCTATTCACAAAGTTCTTTCACAGCTATTTCATAGCTATTTCAATAGTTTTTCATAGCTATTTCACAAAGTAATGGTACCCGCTTATACTCACACCAAGCTATGGATGAAATTGTTTGCTCACATGCTTTCTAATTCTTGGTTTTGCCAGTCTTTTCAATTCAGCCAGTCTGATAAGTGTGAGTTGGTATCTTATTGTTGTTTCAATCTGTATCCCCTTAAATATGGTTGAGATTGAACCTTTTGTCAGATGTTGGCTGTTTAGCCTCTTTCCCAAATGGCCCATTTGTTTTCTTTGTCTTTGAGGGTCAACAATGTTTAAGGAACTCCCTCACACCAGGTGCTGTCCCTGCCTTCCAGAACTCATATTACTTAAAATGCAAATTTCATTGGTGCTTAAAGAACCTGCTTTCTTTTCAATCAGTTGTTTACTACTAATTCAACAAGCAAATAAGACTTCAGCTCTTCTGTCTGTTCACAGAATCCCGAGTCCTGCTGTATTCACAGTTCAGGCTCTTCCAAAAAACTTGGTGGGGCAAAATAAACTATTAAAAGGCTCCTTTCTTTCTGTCCTCTCCCCCACTTCCTCCCCCCACCTCCTCCTTTTTCACCTCCTCTTCCTCCTTCTCTTTTTGGTGAGATGATTTGTTGCCTGGAAACAGTTTACCCAAAATAGAAACTTTAAAAAGGCAGTGGAAATTTTTCTTTTTACACAAGAGGGTTAATTCTTTTATTTGGCGCATCTATGAAGTAATCTCAGCTCAACCAGTAAGTCTTACATGGTCACATTTTACAAACCATGACTTTGTGGGTGGTCAGCCCCCTGGGCAACTTTCCGGGGGGATCTGAGTTGTGTTCTTGGGTCACCCGTGGGGTGAGCTGTGGAAGCCAGAGGGCAAAGCAGTGGAAACATTGCAGGAGGGGAGAATGACTGTTTCCAGTGCTAACCACCAGAACCAGAGGGCGGGCCCTGTAAAAGGCCCCCAGCAGCTCCTGCAGCATGGTGACCCGTTTATCAGAGCCTTCTCAGGGAAGAAGAGGAGGGAGGAGTGGACCTGGAAAGAGGCGGGGAAAAGGCAGAAAAGGCGGAGCTGGGAAAGGAAAGAAAAGGTGAGGGAAGTTGAAGGCGTTCCCCTCCATTCTCTACTGGTCCTCCAGCTTCCTCCATCCCCCAAGTCCTCTGCGTTTGTTGGGTTTCAAATGATGCGGGTTAGAGGATTTCTCAGGGCGGTTTGCACCTTCTCAGTTTAGCAGGAAGGAGGGAGATAAGCTGCTCACTCCACACCTCAGACACTGGGGTAAAGCGCCCTTCAGGAATGCCCCTGCTTATGTCCAGAGGACAGGGAATGAACTACCATCTCCCCTGTGCTCCAGTCAGGCTCTTACTGGGAAGGCAGAGGCGGCGCCCCGCCTCCCCCGCGGTTGTGCAGTGGAGAAAAGCACAGGGAGCTGGGGTGTGGGTGTGGGGACAAACAAGGGAACACGTGATGATACCACGATGAGGGTGCCAGGATGTGGTGGGTGCAGCCCCCGGACAGGCGCACCGGGAGCCCAGCCGCCTGCCGCCCCCAGCCAGGTGGGCTGGGGCCTGGGGAGGGCGATCAGGGCGGCTAGAGCCAGCTGGGCCTGAACTCAGTCTTCCTGGAGGCGAAGAAGCAGGCGTGATGGGATTGAGGGGTGGGGAGGGGGGGGAGCCAAGCTGCTGGCAGGCAGTGTTGCCGAGGCACACGGCCGGCCGAAGCAGCTCGCAGCCTGTCTGGGGAAGCCAGCACCAGGCAGGGCTGTGGAGGCATAGTTGATGCTGGAGAGGAGGCGGGGCCGGTTCACGCTCCCTTCTTTTCTTGGTCATTCTGTTCTGTACAATTCTCTGGGCCAGACTTGGCAGAAGTCTAAAAGAGCCACGCCGATGGATCCAAGGTCAATCGGTGATCCCCCTCCACCGTTTCTCCTAAAAACTCTTTTTTTTTTTGTTTGTTTCTGGAGACAGACCGCCCTGATCAGAGGTAGGCAGCACATTTATGCTCTTACTCCAGGAAAACAGTGGCCCCATACGGGGGTCAAGTCCTGACCTTGTGCGGCTGCACGCATAGGGCACAGAGCCCAGTGTGGGTAGAAACTGGGGCGCTGTGGTGGGTGGGCAGGACCCTGCGGTCAGAAAGATGAAGAAGCGCCTGAGGGGCCCTGGGTGGGGCCGAGGCGGGGGCAGGAGAAAGGAAGGATCTAGAATCTGGACCTGGAAGTGAGCTCAGAGAAGAGACCATCCAACACATTTTTATGTTATAGAGGAAGAAAATCGGGGGCTCAGGGAGGGTGAGCAATTTAATTCAGGAGGCAGTGACTGAGCCGGGACCAAGTAATCCATGACGCTGCCCACCAAGCCCGAGCCTTGCTCGCTCAGGATAAAGTCTAATGCCCCGCTCTGTCCTGCAGGGGGCGGCGTTGCTCTAGTTTGGTCCTGGTTGAGAGCTGGGAAGGGAAAGGAGGGCGCTTACTCCTTGGAAGAAAAGCTATGACAAACATAGACAGCATATTAAAAAGCAGAGACATTACTTTGCCTATGAAGGTCCCTTTAGTCAAAGCTATGGTTTTTCCAGTCGTCATTTACGGATGTGAGAGTGGGACCATAAAGAAGGCTGAGGGCCAAAGAATTGATGCTTTTGAACTGTGGTGTTGGAGAAGACTCTTGAGAGTCCTTTGGACTGCAAGGAGATCAAACCAATCAATACTAAAAGAAATCAACCCTGAATATTCACTGGAAGGACTGATGCTGAAGCTGAAACTCCAGTACTTTGGCCACTTGATGTGAAGAGCTGACTCATTGGAAAAGACCCTGATGCTGGGAAAGATTGAAGGCAGGAGGAGAAGGGAGCAACAGAGGATGAGATGGTTGGATGGCATCACCGACTCATTCGACATGAGTTTGAGCAAACTCTGGGAGATGATGAAGAACAGGAAAGGCTGGCATGCTGCAGTCCATGGGGTCACAAAGAGTTGGATATGACTGAGCAACTGAACAACAACAATAAAGGAGGGAAGAATTTTGAATTTAGTTCGTGCTTGCTCACCTGCAAAACTGAAGCTGGTTCATGTTCCCTCCCAGCCAGCTGGGGACCAGCCATCTTCAACGCCCCCACCCAGCTGTGCCCCAGCAGTGACTTTGGACGTCACCTTTCTCAGGATTCCCACCCCGACTCCCAGGAGTCCTATTATAGGCCCCTAGAATTCCTGTTTTCTTCCTTCCCTGGGGGATGGAGTGGAGTGGGATGGAGGGTAAGACTTGCATTTGGGGATCAAAAGACTGGTTAAAGATGGAATATCTGGCTCCAGATAGAGGGGGGCCAGGATATGCTTCCTGTAGACTCCTAACCTCCCCATTCCCTCACTATCTACCAGTAAGTCCCTGTCCTTAGAAATAAAATGTTGATGCTTTAAGGATGGAATGAATGCATGCATGCTAAGTCGATTCAGTCGTATCCTACTCTTTGTGACCCTCTGGAGTGTAGCCCGCCAGGCTCCTCTGTCCACGGGATTCTCCAGGCAAGAACACCGGACTGGGCTGCCATGCCCTTTTCCATTAAGGATGGAAAGGAGTCCTCAAATTGAGAACCTCTTTCTTCTCTGTGCTAGGCTGCAAGTTCTCCCAACTCTCCTTCCCTCACTTGTCAAAAATGAAAAGAGACCTGACCGGACATCCTAGGTCATCCTCAGCTCCGGGAGTCCCGCCCGGGACCCACCCACTCGACCGCTGTCTGCTGGTCCCCTGGCGCAGACGGCGGGACATAAGAGCAGAGGGGACGCGGATGGGGTACCCTCGACTGCTCATCCGGACCTGCATTCTCGAGTGGGAGTGGGGATCGGGCCGAGGGGAAGGAAGGAGGGAGGCACCGGGCAGGAAGTCGATGGGGCAGGGGCTCGGGATGTCCTGGGGACAGGTGGAGCGCAGGTCCCCAGTTGCTTGCGCCCGCGGGACGCCGAGGTCGCCGTGCAAGCAAAGGTCTAGGCGGCGCTGGGCTCGGGTTGGTCCTGGAGAAGGGAAAGGTCCAGAGCGCTAGGTGGGAGGTTACAGGGGCCAGGGCTTCTCTGAGGTTCCTTGGCCCGGTTCACCGATTTCGTTCGGCTCTTGGCTTTAGTTTACATGGAAGGCCCAGCCCCGAGCTGGTCTGGGCGGAGCTCGGAACCAGAGACCCATGGTCAAATCCTGTCCTGCTGTCAGGAACCAGCAAGTACCCAGGCCTGGCCTGTTTCTTCTGGTGCTGTCAGGCTCTGTGTCTGGTTGCTGACATGAACCCTGAGCTGATTAGATACAGAAATGGAGTAGGGGTCGAGGTCGGGTGGGTGCAGTGGGTGCCTCCCCATCCCTGCCCCCTGCACTGACTGTGATTCTAGCACATCCCTAAATTACTCTCTGCCCCAGATGGATGCCATCAATATTTAACCCCCCAAAGGTTTGCCTGTTCTTCAAGGTTAAAACATTTTTTTTTGTAGAGGGGGAGGAATACAAAAGAAAACATAATTGCTCATAGTGCCAGTATGGAGCTATGTGTGTCTGTTGAGTCGCTCAGTCCCGTCAACTCTTTGCTGCGGCATGGACTGTGGCCCACCAGGCTCCTCTGTCCATGGAATTCTCCAGGCAAGAATACTGGAGTGGGTTGCCATCCTCTTCTCCAGGCGATCTTCCCCATCTAGGGATGAAACCATGGTCTCCTTCATTGCAGGTAGATTTTTACCATCTGAGCCATCAGGGAAGCAATCTGTATTAATGTTTTGGTGTATTTATTTATTTATTTTGTGGTCTTTCCTTTGAATCCTATATTTATACATTAAAAAAAATTTTCCCATTATTGTCATATTTTCTATTCTATTGTAAAAAGGATGCTGTTTACAATTCTTTTACATACACAGTTCTCTTCTCACATGTTCTTCATGAATCTCACCTGATCTCTGCATAATACTCTGCTCATGTTTTGCCCAATCACTCCCCACCCAGTTAGTAGGGCATTTAGGTTAGGTTCATTATGATACAGTGGTTTCCAAATAGTGTGTAATTTAAATTCTTGTTTTTTAATTATCCTGAATGTTTGTTGAAAATGTTACCATTTTTTAAGTTTGTAGATTTTTTTTCCCATTTGCTTTTCATTTTATTGTCTGGTGATCTGAAGATGTGGCTTGTATTTACGCTTTTGGAATTTACTGAGCTTTTGATTGATGGTTAATTTTTAAAATAACTTTAGGTATAGTTCTGACTGGCTGAATACAAAACTATATTAATCAAGGTTAGTAAATATACGCTTTGCAAATATAACATATTTGCTATGTTCTTGATGTTAATCTACTTGATTTGTTAATTTCTGAAAGAACTGTAAATTTTCAGAATATGTTTATGAATTTACCGGTTCCTATTTATATTTCTGGGGCTTCCCTAGTGGCTCAGAGGTTAAAGTGTCTGCCTGGAATGTGGGAGACCTGGGTTTGATCCCAGGGTCGGGAAGATCCCCTGGAGAAGGAAATGGCAACCAATTCCAGTCTTCTTGCCTGGAGAATCCCATGGACGGAGGAGCCTGGTAGGCTATAGTCCATGGGATCGCAAAGAGTCGGACACGACTGAGCGACCTCACTTTCACTTTCATTTATATTTCTAATAGATTCTGCCTTACATATTAATTCAGTTCAGTTCAGTTCAGTTCAGTCGCTCAGTTGTGTCTGACTCTTTGCGACCCCATGAATCGCAGCACTCCAGCTCTCCCTGTCATCACCAACTCCCGGAGTTTATTCAAACTCATGTCCATTGAGTCCGTGATGCCATCCAACCATCTCATCCTCTGTTGTCCCCTTCTCCTCCTGCCCCCAATCCCTCCCAGCATCAGGGTCTTTTCCAATGAGTCAACTCTTTGCATGAGGTGGCCAAAGTATTGGAGTTTCAGCTTCAGCATCAGTCCTTCCAATGAACACCCAGGACTGATCTCCTTTAGGATGGACTGGTTGGATCTCCTTGCAGTCCAAGGGTTAATTAATTAATTAAAAATTTTTTGTTCAAGCTTTATTGAGATATGATTGACATATAACATTGTGTAAGTTTAAGATGTAAACAATATGATGGTTTGATATACGTATATATTTCAAAATCAGCACAATAAAGTTAGTTAACACATTTATCACTTCATATAGTTACATTTCTTTCTGTGTGTGCATTGAGAACATTTAAGATCTACTCTCTTAGCCACTTTCAAACATGCAAGAGAGTATTATGAGGTATAGTCACCAGGCTGTACAGTATTTCCCCAAAACTTATTCATCTTATAGCTAGAAGTTTATACCCTTTGACCATTTTATTTTCTTATTTTAAAGTAATATTATTGGTGTAAAAACCACATGGCTCTTAAGCTGATAAAGAAATATGCATATTGGTATATGTATCTTTTTATACATTTTGAGTTATTTTCTTGGTCTGGATTTTCAGAAGGAAATGGCCTTGAAAGCCAAATTGGCCTCTTAAGGATTTGACAAATGCACACTGTGGGCTGCACATGGTCAGCAAAAGTTATAAAAAGAACACAAATAAGACAGTAAGAATCGCAGATGCTTTAAAAAAATTTTGCTTTGATTTTTATTGAGGTTGACCTTTTTTTTTTTCCTGTAGGTCTAATCAGTTCAGTTTTCTTTTTTTGTGAGTGGATTGTCTGTTCTTTCCCCTTTATGCTTCTTTTTTTCTAACTTTTCATTTGTGGAGGTTAGTCTCTTCCAGCTCTTACATTTTAAGAATTACGTTTAGTAGTAGTAAGTGTTCAGTTGCTCAGTCATGTCTGACTCTGAGGCTTCATGGATTGTAGCCCGCCAAGCTCCTCTGCCCATAGGATTTCCCAGGCAAGAATACTGTAGTGGGTTACCATTTTTTCTCCAGGAGATTTTTCCAACCCAGAGATCTAACCCGAGTCTCCTGCATTGGTGGGCATTCTTTTCCACTTCTACCACCTGAGAAGCCCAGCAATCATGTTTATTCTGCCATAAAATACCTTTTTGAAAAATAAAAATCCATCCCTTCAAACCTGATACCGTGAATCCACCCTGACTGCCTCCCTTCTTGCTGCCCCCGCACCTAAGCAAGTCTTTCAGTGTGGTATACAAGAGGGTAGCGGTTCCGTGGGGCCCAGAGCTTATACAATTGTGGGAGAGATTTCTTTAACTCATACTTAGAACAGTGAGGGGACTTCCTCAGTGGCTCAGTGGTAAAGAATCCACCTGCAATGTAGGAGCCACAGGAGACCTGGGTTCGATCCCTCCTCCCTGGAGGAGGGCACGGTAACCCACTGTAGTATTCTTGCCTGGAGAATCCCATGGATAGAGGAACCAGGTGGGCTACAGTCCAGTAGGTTGCAAAGAGTCGGGCACTACTGAAGCAACTTAGTATGCACAAAGGACAGTGACATTTTAGGACTGGTTGAGCTGAAATACAGGGAAAAGTGAAGCCCAATGAGATTACGTGATTTTCCTGGAATTGACAGATTCCTGTTCTAATGGTCCTCAGATAAAGGGAGTGTTGTTGGGGAAGTGGAGTAAGGTGTGGGGAGCTGAAGTCCTTTTTTTTTTCAGGACTAAGAAAGAGGAGGAATGGTCTGGTTTGTCAGACACAAGTAGTTCCATCGATTTACAGTATTCCTTCAGCATCCCTTTAAGGTCCATGTGCTCCGTAGAGATGACCTTGCTTTCATTTCTCTATTAGTAATTTGTGTCTGCTCTTCTTTTTTCTTGGTTAGCCTGGTTAGAAATTTATCAATTTTATTGATCTTTTCTAAGAACCAGCTTTTAGTTTCCTTGATTTTCTCGATTATTTCTCTGTTTTTAATTTCATTGATTTCTGCTCTAATTTTATTTCTTTTCTTCTGCTTGCTCTAGGCTGAAATTGTTCTTCTTTCTCTTATATCCTAAGGTGAAAGCTTAGACTTTTTATTTTAGATCTTCCTTCCTTTTTAATATATGCATTTAATGTTATAAATTTGCCTCTAAGCACTGCCTTTGCTGCCTCCCACACATTTTGATAAATTGTGTTTTCATTTTCATTTAGTTCAAAATATTCTTAAATTTCTGGGGACTTCCCTGGTGGTCCAGTGGTTAAGAATTCACCTTCAGTCAGAGGACATGAGTTTGATCCCTGGTCAGGGAACTAAGATCCCATATGTCATGGGGCAATTAAGCGCAAGCCCCAACACTAGAGAAACTTGCTTGCTGCAAGGAAGAGCTGGTACACAGCAATGAAGACCCATGGCAGCCGGGGCGGCAGGGGGTGTGGGTGGGGTGGAGGGGGTGGGGTGCGGGGGGGGGGGACGAAGGAGAATACTCTTAATTTCTATTGAGACTTATTCTTTGACCCATGTGATATTTAGATGTATGTTGTTTAATCACCAAATAGAATATATTATTCAGATACCTTTCTGTTATTGATGCTAGTTTAATTTCGTTGTCTTCCAAGAACATACTTTGTATGGTTTCTATTCTTTTAATTTTGTAAAGGTATGTGTTATGGCCCAGAGTCAGGGCTGCTTTAGTGTGTATTCCATGTGAGCTTGGGAAGAATGTGTATTCTGCTGTTGTTTGATGGAGTATTCCATAAATGTCAATTAAATCAAGTTCTTTGATAGTGCTGTGCAAGTCAGTTAACTCATGTTGGTTTTCTGCCTGCTAGCTCTACCAGTTACTTAGAGAAGGGCATTGAAATATCCAACTATGGGGACTTCCCTGGTGGTCCAGTGGTTAAGACTCCAAGCTTCCAAGGCTGGGGATGTGGGTTTGATCCTTGGTCTGGGATCTAAGGTCCCACATGCTAAGTGGAGAGGTCAATTAAAAAAAAAAATCCAACTGCAATTGTGGATTTGTCTGTTCTTCCTCGTGCCCTCTCAGTTTTTAATCTCAAATATTTTGATGCTCTGTTGTTAGGTGCATTCATGTTAAGGATTGTTAAGTCTTCTTGGAGAATTGACCCCTTTAATAATATGTAATGACCCTTTTCAATCCTGTTAATTTTCTTTGTTCTGAGGTCTGTTGTGTCTGACTCCAGCTTTCTTTCAATTAGTGTTAGCTTGCTAAAGCTTTTCCATCCCTTTACAGCTCATCTGACTCTTTTCATTTAAAGTAGGTTTCTTGTAGACAACATATGGTTGGGTCTTGTATTTTTATGCTCTGATGATCTCTAGGCAGTTTTGGAGGAGGGAATGGGGATGAAGTCAGTACTAATATTTATTATTTGAAATAAAAAAACTGAAACAAACTGGAAAAATGTTAAACTTTCTAAATCTGACAGGAGTCTCTGTCAGTACTTTTATTTGACATGTTATACAATTTAAGACATAATTTTTAAAACTCCATCCTCTTTAGACATTTAATAGAATAATACATGTAATAAGTACCTTCTGTGTCCTATGAACTGCTTGAAGTACTGGAAATTCCAAGGTTAACAAAGCAGCTGTTTCCTGGCCTTGAGTGGGGGTGGGATTTAGGGTATTCAAAAATAGTCAGGGAAATCATAATTCTGGTTTCCAGAGGTTAATATCCGACATATATGGGCTTCCCAGGTGGCTCAGTGGGTAAAGAATCTGCCTTCAATGCAGGAGATATAATACATGAGAGTTTGATCCCTGGGTCAGGAAGATCCCCTGGAGGAGGACATGGCAATCCATTCCAGTATTCTTGCCTGGAGGATCCCATGGACAGAGGAGCCTGGTGGGCTACAGTCTATAGGGTTGTAAAGAGTTGGACACAGCTGAAGTGACTGAGCACACATATTTAAAGAATTCATACAATTCAATAGCAAAAAAATTGAACAATCCCATTAAAAAATAGGCAGAGGAACACTGAGTAGACAGTTTTCCAAAGAAGACTAATAGGTGCATGAAAAGGTGCTCAGTGTTACTATATCAGGGAAACGCAGTCAAAACTGCTCTGAGATTTCACCTTGCTTCTGTTAGAATGCTATTATCAAAAAGACAGGAGATAGCAAGTGTTGCCGAGGATGTTTAGAGAAAAAAGAACTCTTGTACACTGTTGGTGGGACTGTAAATTGGTGCAGCTACTATGGAAAATAGTATGATGGTTCCTTAAAGAATTAAAAATAGAACTACAATAAGATCCAGCAATTCCACTTCTGAGTATTTATCCAAAGAAAATGAAACCACTATCTTGAAAAGTTATTGGTGCCCCCATGTTCATTAAGCATTATTAAAGTAGTCAAGATATGGAAACAACTTAAATGTCCTTAAATGAATGGGTGGATAAAGAAAATGTGGTATATATAAACAATGAAACAGTACTCAGCCACAGAAAACAAAGAAATCCTGCCACTTGCAACAACATGGATGGGCCTTGAGGGCATTAACAAAATGCAGTAAGTCAGAGAAAGCTAAATACTGTATGATCTCACTTATATGTAGAATCTAAAAACACTCAACAAAGCAAAGCAAAGATTAGCAGTTACTAGAGGTCGGTAGTGGGGAAAATGGATGAAGGGGATCAAAAAGTATGAACGTTCAGATGGAAGGATAAATAAAATTCCAGGCATGTAGTGTACAGCATCGGAGAAGGCAATGGCACCCCACTCCAGTACTCTTGCCTGGAAAATCCCACGGACGGAGGAGCCTGGTAGGCTGTAGTCCATGGGGTCGCTAAGAGTCAGGCACGACTGAGCAACTTCACTTTCACTTTTCACTTTCATGCATTGGAGAAGGAAATGGCAACCCACTCCAGTGTTCTTGCCTGGAGAATTCCAGGGACAGAGGAGCCCAGTGGGCTGCCGTCTATGGGGTCGCACAGAGTCAGATACGACTGAAGTGACTTAGCAGCAGCAGTGTACAGCATTGTGACTATAGTTAACAACACTGTACTGTGTATTTGAAAGTTGTTATGAAAGTAGACCTTAACAGTTCTTATCATAGAAAAACTTGTAACTATGTGAGATGAGGAACATTAACTAGACTTATTCATCATTTCACTATATGCGTATATCAAATCATTATATTGTATACTTTAAATGAATACAATAATTTATGTCAATCTCATTTCAATAAAACTAAAGAAAAAATAGCCAGGGTCACTTGCCCAGCATCACGTGGCAGCCCAGGTCTGCCAGATACCAGCCTCTGTCCTAACTACTGAGCAGTTCTGTCTGCTCCCAGGGCTCCCACCACCTCCCTTCCAGTCTCGCCTCTTTTCCTGAACTAGTCTGTGTAGCTGGACTTCATTAATTTGAAATTTGAGAAGTTGAGGATTCATTAATTTGAGAATTTCTTCTCAAATAATTCCATTACTCAGATTTTGATCAGGTTACACAGACTTCTCCCAAGTTTTTCCACCAAACTTAACAGCTTTGCATCTCCTCAAAGTCTTAGAGAGCAGCTGGGCTGTTTCTGGCACGTGTGTGTAGTAGGTAAAGCATTGGAGTCAGGTCCCTGGGGGCTGAATCCTAGCACTTCGATTCATTAAACGCTGTGTGATTTCAACCATGCTGGGGAGCCTCTCTGAGCCTCAGTCTCCTCACATGTTAAAGGGCTCACTAAAACTGCTGCCACCTGGGGTACCCAGCGGATGGGAGCTTTATTACCCATCTTCATCTTGTGGTGATGAAGCAACTGGGATCTAGGCCCGCCAGGTCTCACTTGAGCTGAAGTGCTCCAGGGTTCCTTCACCCCCGGCCCACTCTGGGACACGGAGTGAGTTGGGGTCACTGCCGCAGGGCTTGGTAACTGAAAGCTGGAGGACTGTTTTCAAGCCAGTGTGGACCCCCTAAGTGGAACATCTTCCCTCCCAGGGCAAACCACTTCAGAACCCTTGGAAAATCACAGTTTCACTTTTAGCAAGACCACAACGCAGTAGGGGAAAGCCCCCACAGTAACCAGCCCTCCGAAAAGGCAGAGTCCACTTAAGGGGTGGGGTTGCACTTGTTCTCTGCCCCTTGCTTCCTGCACCCTTCCCTTCCCACTGCTAACCCCATCTTGCCTTTGTTATTCTTTTGCCTTTTCCAGCTCTGCTTCTCTCTTATTTTGGAGAACTACTGACTGCTTTTAGGTTCTGGGTTGTCCCTCTGCCCTCTGCTTGCGTGGGGGTGGGGTGGGGTTCTGCCCAACAACTTTGGCGAAGACTCTCTTGCTGTCACCTCGAGCAACTCAGTGTAACCCTATATTTAGATTGCCGCTGGTAAATAATCCTGCCCTAAGGGTTTGCTGATTTTGTTTCCAGGCACCAGATACCCTCCTTGGTATGTAGGCCATGCAGCAAAAGAAAAAACCTTAGGGTGGGTATCTGGTGCCTGGAAACAAAATTAGCAGATCCTTGGGGCAGGATTATTTGCAAGTGGTAATTTAAGTACAGGTTTCCCTGGTGGCTCAGACAGTAGAGAATCTGACTGCAATGTAAGAGGCCAGGGTTCAATCCTTGGGTGGGGAAGATCCCCTGGAGAAGGAAATGGCAACCCACTCCAGTTTTCTTGCCTGGAGAATTCCATGGACAGAGGAGTCTGGAGAGCTGCAGTCCATGGAGTTACAAAGAGTTGGGCACAACTGTGTGACTAACACACACACACACACACACACATACTGGAGGGTAATTGCTTTACAATATTGTGCTGGTCTCTGCCGTACATCACCACGAATCAGTCATAATCATATATGAGTTCCTGCACTGTTTCTAGCATAAGTTCTGTGCTTAAGGTCTATAAACACAATAGCAGGAAGGTCTGTGTACTACAAGGAAAGCTGTTCCACCTGGGAAACACAGAGTTTTAAAACCCTGCATTCTAAGTCATGATCCTTGAAAGAAGTAAATGATAAGATGGACTTCATTGAAATGAAAAACTTCAGCTCTGCTAAGACAATGTCAAGAGAGTGCTAAGACAAGCCACAGACCGGAAGAAGTATTTGCAAAAGATGTGTCTGATAAAGGACTGTGATCCAAATTATACTAAGAACTTTAAAAACTCAACAATAAGAAAATAAACAACCTGGTTAAAATAAGGGCCACAATCTTAACAGATACCTCACCAAAGAATATATGAAGATGGCAATTTAGCCTAAGAAAAGATGCTCCACATTATATACCATCAAGAAAATGCAAATAAAAACAATAATGAGATACCACCACACACTTATTAAAAAGACCAAAGTCCAAAATATTAATCCTGACAACATCAAATGCTGGTGAGGATGTGGAGCAACTAGTGAGAATGCAACAGGTACAATCACTTTGGAAAACAGTTTATCAGTTTCTTTCAGAACTAAACATATTTTAATCCTATGATCCAGCAATCATATTCCTTGGGTTTACCCAAAGGAGTTGAAAGCTCATGTCCACACAAAAACCTACACAGAGATGTTTATAGCAGCTTTATTTGTAATTGCCTGATTGGAAGTAATCAAGATACCCTTCCGGCTTCCCTGGTGGCTCAGACAACAAAGAATCCGCCTATAATTCAGGGGACTCAGGTTGAATCTCTGGGTCAGAAAGATCCCCTAGAGAAGAGAATGGTAATCCACTCCAGTATTCTGGCCTGGAGAATTCCACGGACAGAGGAGTCTGGTGGGCTCCAGTCCATGGGGTGGCAAAGAGTTGGACATGACTGAGCAGCTAAAACAGACAAGATATACTTCAGTTCAGTCAGGTCAGTTCAGTCACTTAGCCGTGTCTGACTCTGTGATCCCATGGACAGCAGCACACCAGGCTTCCCTGTCCATCACCAACTCCCGGAGCTTACTCAAACTCATTTCCATTGAGTCAGTGATGCCATCCAACCATCTCATCCTCTGTCATCCCCTTCTCCTCCTGCCTTCAAACTTTCCCAGCATCAGGGTCTTTTCCAGTGAGTCAGCTCTTCACATCAGGTGGCCAAAGTATTGGAGTTTCAGCTTCAGCATCAGTCCTTCCAATGAATATTCAGGACTGATTTTCTTTAGGATGGACAGGTTTGATCTCCTTGCTTTCTGAGGGACTCTCAAGAGTCTTCTCCAACACCACAGTTCAAAAGCATCAATTCTTTGGTGCTCAGCTTTCTTTATAGTCCAGCTCTCACATCCATACCCTTCAGTAGGTGAATGGATAAATAAATTGTGGTACATCCATAACATGGAATAGTATTGAGCACTACAAAGAAAAAAGAGCACTAAAAAGAAATGAACTATCAAGACATGAGGAAACAAATACATATTACTAAGTAAAAGAGCCAATATGAGAAGGTTCCAAGTATATAACATTTTGGAAAAGGCAGAACTATAGAGACAGTAGAAAGATTAGTGGTTGGCAGGGATTAAGGAAAGGGAGAGATAAACGGAGCACAGAGGATTTTTAGTGTAATGAAACTGCTCTCAGTTTAATTCAGTCAATCAGTCGTGTCTGACTCTTTGCGACCCCATGAATTGCAGCACATCAGGCCTCCCTGTCCATCACCAACTCCCGGAGTTTACCCAAACTCATGTCCGTTGAGTCGGTGATACCATCCAACCATCTCATCCTCTGTCGTCCCCTTCTCCTCCTGCCCCCAATCCCTCCCAGCATCAGGGTCTTTCCCAATGAGTCAACTCTTTGCATGAGGTGGCCAGAGTATTGGAGTTCCAGCTTCAGCATCAGTCCTTCCAATGAACACCCAGGACTGATCTCCTTTAGGATGGACTGGTTGGATCTCCTTGCAGTCCAAGGGACTCTCAAGAGTCCCTCCAACACCCTCCAACGCCACAGTTCAAAATCATCAGTTCTTCGGCACTCAGCTTTCTTCACAGTCCAACTCTCACATCCATACATGACCACTGGAAAAACTATAGCCTTGACTAGATGGACCTTTGTTGGCAAAGTAATGTCTCTGCTTTTTAATATGCTGTCTAGGTTGGTCATAACTTTCCTTCCAAGGAGTAAGTGTCTTTTAATTTCATGGCTGCAATCACCATCTGCAGTGATTTTGGAGCCCCCCCAAATAAAGTCTGACACTGTTTCCACTGTCTCCCCATCTCTTTGCCATGAAGTGATGGGACTGGATGCCATGATCTTAGTTTTCTGAATGTTGAGTTTTAAGCCAACTTTTTCACTCTCCTCTTTCACTTTCATCAAGAGTCTTTTTAGTTCCTCTTCACCTTCTGCCATAAGGGTGGTGTCATGTGCATATCTGAGGTTATTGATATTTCTCCTGGCAATCTTGATTCCAGCCTGTGCTTCTTCCAGAAGAAACTGCTCTACATAACATTATAATGATGGATATATGCCATTACACATTTGTCCAAACCTATAGAATGGGCTTCCCTGGTAGCTCAGACGATAAAGCATCTGCCTACAATGCGGGAGACCCGGGTTCGATCTCTGGGTCGGGAAGATCCCCTGGAGAAGGAAATGGCAACCCACTCCAGTATTCTTGCCTGGAAAATCCCATGGACTGAGGATCCTGGTAGGCTACAGTCCATGGGGTTGCAAAGAGTTGGACACGACTGAGCGACTTCACTTTCACTTTCATAGAATGTACAACCTCAAGAGTGAATCCTAATGTAAACCATGGACTTTGAATGATAATGTTGTGTCCCTGTAGGTTCATTAATTGTAACAAATACACCACTCTGGTGGGAAGTGTTGATAAGAGGAGAGGCTAGTCATGTGTTGGGGCAGGGAGTATGTGGGAAATCCCTGTACCTTTTCAATTTTGCTGTGAACCTAAAGTTGCTCTAAAAATATAAAGGCTTTGGAAAATATGGCAGTCTTCTAATACCAAATCATAACAATACTGAAAAAATATTTACCACCCATAACTCAGCAAGGGGGGAGAAATGATACCTATTGTGGATGAAAGTCATCCACAATTGGAACTTGTTGATGGTCTGAAAAGCAATTGATACCAAATATTAAAAGCTATAAAAAAATATGTATACCCATATGCCCAGTAATTCCAATCTGGAAAAATTCTCCAGATTGTATATAATCTTAGAGTTGGTACAATAGGGTATGAACAGGGATGTTAAAGGTTGAAAACAACTGGAATGTTCAAAAATAAAGGGTCATTAAGATAACCTGTTAATATAATTTTAAGCATTAAAATTATGAATCATAATTATAAAACTGTATAAGAATATGAAACTGCTTATAGTATAAAGACATATATAATAAATAAAAACATATAAAACATATTAAAATACATATGTATATACATATGTATAAACACACACATATGCATATGTATAAAAATATGTACATATGTATAAAATATACATATGTATAAAATATGTATATAAGTATATGTTTAATAAAAACATACATAGTATAGAACACAAACTCGTGCATGCTCAGTCATGCCTGACTCTTTGCTACCCCATGGACAAGGGCTCCCCAGGCTCCTCTGTCCACGGGATTTTCCAGGCAAGAATACAAGAGTGGGTTGCCATTTCCTTCTCCAGGGGATCTTCCTAACCTAGGCATTGAACCCATGTCTCTTGCGTCTCCTGCATTAGCAGGCCGATTCTTTACCACTGGGAAGCCCACACTCGGCATGATTAAAACTAAAAAATGTTTTAAAAGCATTAGATGAAAATACGTCAAGAAGCTTCTTCCTCACTCTTTTTTTCTAGTTTTTAAGTCTATGCCATGTATAGTACCATGATTACATTACTTTTACAAATGGAAGACTTAAAAATATCTCGCTTCCAACCTAGATGCCCATCAGCAGAAGAATGGATAAGAAAGCTGTGGTACATATACACAATGGAATATTACTCAGCCATTAAAAAGAATACATTTGAATCAGTTCTAATGGGATGGATGAAACTGTAGCCCATTATATAGAGTGAAGTAAGCCAGAAAGATAAAGACCAATGCAGTATACTAACGCATATATATGGAACTTAGAAAGATGGTAATGATAACCCTATATGCAAGACAGAAAAAGAGACACAGACGTATAGAACAGACTTTTGGACTCAATGGGAGGAGGCGAGGGTGGGATGATCTGAGAGAATAGCATTGAAACATATATATTATCAAGTGTGAAACAGATCACCAGTCCAGGTTGTATGCATGAGACAGGTGCTCAGGGCTGGTATAAGGGGTTGACCTAGAGGGATGGGATGGGGAGGGAGGTGGGAGGGGGGTTCAGGATGGGGAACACATGTAAATCCATGGCTGATTCATGTCAATGTATGGCAAAAAGCACTACAATATTGTAAAGTAATTAGCCTCCAACTAATAAAAATAAATGAAAAAAAATTTAACTAATTCAAATTAAAAAAAATATTAGGGGGAAAATCCACCAACATAATTTAGCATTCTCAACAAACTTTTTCCAAACTTCGTCCATAACTTCCAAAACCTATTTAAAAAGCTAAAAGACCAAGCAAACAAACAAACAAAAACAAACAAAAAACTAAAATACCAGTACCAGTTATAGCAAGGGGTTATAAATTTTATCTGTAAAATAAAAAAATAAAACTTAAAAAAAGAAAACTCACTTCCCTTCTTGGGAAGAGATGCTCACACACATCTCTGTGTGTGGCACAAAGCCACACTCCACCCTGAAACAGCCTTCAGAACTGGGCTTCTTTCTTTTGGGGGTGCTTAATCAAGTAGTACATGTGTTGCTTTTGCTCCATATTGTCTGTGTCATTTATTCATAGGTTGTTTCAGAATTTTCCAGTTAAGTATATTTATGTCTTTCCCACAACTATTATAAATTTTAAAAATTGTGGCAAAATGTATGTAACAAAATCTACCACGTTAACTGTTCAGTGTACAGTTCAGTGGCGTTAAGTACATTCACCCTGCAACATTGGCAGCACCATTCTTCAGAATTTTCTCATGTACCCGTTGAACACTAACCTCCCTGAGCTTCTCCAGTGGCTCGAGGGTAAAGAATCCATCTGCTAATGCAGGTAACTCAGGTTCCATCCCTGGGTCAGGAAGATCCCCTGGAGAAGGAAATGGCAACCCACTCCAGTATTTTCGCCTGGGAAATCCCATGGACAGAGAAGCCTGGTGGGCTACAGCCCGTAGAGTCACAAAGGAGCTGGACAAGACTTAGCAACTAAACAGCTAACCTCCCTCCCTTCACCGTTCTACTTTCTGTCTCCATGAATTTGACTACTCCAGGAACCTCATATATGTGAATCATGTAATATTTATCATGTTCCACAATCATTTTTTAAAAATCCCCAGTCATTTTCAAAGCTCAGACCAAGTCTCTGATTTATTTTCCTTTTAAACATATTGCATCTTTGCTCATTTATGTAAATACTGTAGTGCTAGGCAGAGCACTGAGCCACGGCTCAAGAAACACATGTGGTCTTTGAGGCTGACAGTATAGTGGGGCAGAGAGAACAGGAAAAACACAGAGAAAGAAAGACAGAGTATGAGAACTACACTGAGTGTTTGTATTTAGTCGCTCAGTCGTGTCGATTCTTTGACCCCATGGACTGTAGCCCTCCAGGCTCCTCTGTTCATGGGATTTCCCAGGCAAGAATACTGGAGTGGGTTGCCATGCCTTCCTCCAGGGGATCTTCCTGACCCAAGGAGCCAATGTGCAGCTCCATCTCCTATGTCTCCTGCATTGCAGGCAGATTGTTTATGTGCTGAGCCATGTGGAGACAGTGAATTGCGAAGGGGCTTTATGGAAAACCTAAGTGTCATGGGATGAGGGGGGGAGGCATGACTCCCTAGGATGAGGGGAGGAAAAGAGGAGCCCTGGGGTGTCCAGGCAGAGGGAGGGGAGCACAGAGTGTGAGGAGGAAGCGGTCTTTGGGCAGTGTGTGTGTGTGTGTGTGTGTGTAGGGGTCCTGGGGGCGATGACCTGGGGTATTGGGGGAATAGTGGTATATTCTAGGTGTGGTGGGTTTTGAGGAAGACGCCCAGTTGAGAAGTGCCTGGGGCTTGGCCAAGTGCACAGCCAAGACTAGGAACAAATGCCACTACTTCATGTGGGGAGTTCACACTGCCACACGCTGTACCTGCATGACCTCTGGGTCCAGGGACCTGGGAGCACCTTTTCTCAGACACCAAGGCTGAGGCACAGATGAGTGTAGTCTCTTACCTGGCATGGCCTTGAGTCCGGAATCACCACTGTGTTGCACACCTTCATTTACTGCTGGGTGGTTGTGGGTACAGTAACTAATGTAGGGCAGGGAGGCGGTTGTTCTAATTTGTAGGAGTGAAAACAGGCTTAGGGACCAAAAGCCACCTTGCCCAAGGTCGAGCAGCAAGTGAGTGAAGACTGAATAAGTGATCGGATGAAGGATCGATAGGAAAGAGAAAAAAAAAGTCCTATCCCCTCATCCCTCATTCCCTCACTCCCCCATTCCCTCCCAGGGTCCTGAGGGTGTGGTTCATCATTTCACTGTGGGGTGGAGTCGACAGAGGGAGGCCTGTGGGGAGAGGAGGGGAGAGGAAGGGAGAGCAGGGTCCACCACAGAGGGTGAAAAGAAGATTCTAGATTCTTCAGAGTATGCTTGGGCGTGCTTTCTTTCGCTTCTTACCTACAGTCTCATCTAGACCTTACTTGCTGTAAATGCAACGTTGTGTTCTATTTTTCCATTGTGAAAGAAAGTGAAAATGTTAATCACTCAGTTTTGTCTGACTCTTTGTGGCCTCAAGGGTTCTAGCCCTCCAGGCTCCTCTGTCCACTGGATTGTTCAGGCAAGAATACTGGAGTGGGTTGCCATTCCCTTTTCCAGGGTATCTTCCCAACCCAGGGATGGAACCCTGGTCTCCTGCATTGCATGCAAATTCTTTATCATCTGAGTCACCAGGGAAGCCCATTAGTTATTTGCATGAACACTCTGAGTCTCTTAGAAAAAATCTTTATGACAGTTGTTGAGTGTTGAATAATTTTCCGCCAAGTAAATGGACCACAATGTATTAAAATGTCCTCTTAGCATCAATTATTTGTGTTGTTTTGATATTTCTGAAACATGTGAACCATGTTACTAATATTAAATAAAGCTAATAATACCGAGAGTAGTCTTTCCTGAGGATTGAGCTCCAGTCTGGGTTTCAAAGGTCTGAGTGGTTTCTTTGGCAGCTGTCGGTTTGGACCTTCCAAGGTGCCTAAGGCAGCTGTGGGCCTGCCACAGAGGACAGAACTGGGACACGGCATCTGTGCTTGTAAGTGAACTTGTTCCTCTTACAAAACAGCTGCTGGAGGGGAAGGGGCTGCCCTGCATAACGTCCCCACATAAAAGAAACCAGTGTGCAGGTGGGACTCTGGGTGGCAGCAACTCCACCTGACTCCCCTTGCTCGTGGGCGGCAATGGCCTGCCTTGAGCATCCCCTCCTCCCCACCGAAGCACTCCTTGGGTCATTCCTTTTAACTTCCCTTGGGAAAAAGTCCAGGGTACAGGGACCTTTGCACATTTTAATCCGACCTCATCTGAAGTGCAGCCGCAGGGTCCCTAACTGTCACAGCAAACCCCAGGCACGCAAAGACAGAGGCTTGTGGCTGGCTTGCGGTCGCTGTGATCAGCCATGATCACGCTGCAGTCAGAACGTGCTGGGTGCTCTGTCCTAGTGGATGATGCCCTGGTGCTCTGAGGGAGACCCTGACCTGGGAGCCTGGGCTCCAGCCCGCTCAACCTCCTACTTACTGGCTGATGCCCATGGGCCAGAACCCTCTGGGAAGAAACCAGCAGAAAATATACAGGAGAAGAAAAGTACCATGACTGTTCTTGGTGCTACTTCTAAGCCTGAGTAATCAGCAGACCATAACTGAGGCGTGGGAACTTTCCAGAAAAGACCACCTCCGTTGGGGTCAGTTCACCTCCTGCCCATCCACTGTCACCTTCTACTGCCCTTACTGTGTCAGGCCAAGTGACTCAGCATGTGTCTGTCAGCTACCCGCAAAGTCACACCGAGAATAGCCACGACCCTGTCCTCAGGGAGGGGACACTGCTCGGCCATGAACAGGGGCACGTACCTGCATGGGTGGATGTCACTGGCTGGAGCTCTTGGAGGAAACATCCAAGAGAGCTTGCCCAAACTCTGATAACTCTGTAGACCCAGCAGGCTGAGGCACTCATGTTTTTAGGTAGTTTTTTAGAAGTCTCATTTATCTTATACTGATGTGCCCTTGAAACCCCAGGAGGAAATGTGGTTTTGGGAGCGGCGATGATGGTAGTCTGTGTTGTCTTCTGAGCTCTGCCACTAGCTGTCGGAAGAGTCCATCTGGGCCACAGGAGTGAAGAGGCGATCATACCTGCCCTCTGCTTAGCCAGCTCACCACCCTGGTGGTGTGGCAGGGTGATGGATATATCTCCTCCCAATCAACAAAACAAAGAGTTACTTTAAAATGGTGATTTTCTTGCAAACAATGGAATATTCAGAGAATCTGACATGTGTGGGCTTGTCAGTGAAGAGGAAACAAGGGCCACGGATCAACTCATAGTGATACCATTGAAAGTGCTGGGCCAGGGGAACACCAACAGGTGTGTTGGGAAAGCAAATGACCCAGGAAGTGTGGCTGTATACCTGGGTGCATCTCTTAAGCCCTACCACATGGAAAGAACCCCAACTCACCTTCTCAGCCTTCTCTGTATGGGTAGCTTACTGCGTCATTGCTGGGCGTGAAGTGTGGCAATTAAAAATACCCACTTCTTAAAATGGAGAGCAGGGTCAAGATTGTTCTTTGATATAATACAGTATCACTTGCGTTGCTGTTGGCTTCCTTGTGTGGGCTAGAAAGAGATGCAGTGACAGCTGGCACACTGGGCATCAGCCATGGAGATGGTCACATGTGGATATAGCTGTGAATTTTGAGGGGTTCTTGAAGCATGCAGGGACTTCCTTTGAGGAAAAAGGAATTCCACCAGTGGAATTGTTGCAGAAAGGGGGACCCCTTCCAGGACCCAAAAGGAGGCTCTTGTCTAACGCTTGGAAATGAACTGTCCAAGGAGACACATGTGTAGGCAAAGCAAGAGACTTTATTGGGAAGGGGCACCCCCGGGTGGAGAGCAGCTGGGTAAGGGAACCAGGAGAACTGCTCTGCAACATGGCTCACAGTCTCGGGTTTTATGGTGATGGGATTGGTTTCCTGGTTGTCTCTGGCCAGTCATTCTGACTCAGGGTCCCTCCTGGGGGCGCGCATATCGCTCAGCCAAGATGGACTCCAGTGAGAAGGATCCTGGGAGGTGGTAGGACATGTAGCATCTCCTTTTGACCTTTCCCAAATTCTTCCTGTTCATGGTGGCTTATTTATTCAGTGTTCCTTACCAGGATCTCCTGTCATAAAATAACTCACAAAAATGGTTACTATGGTGCCTGGCCAGGAAGGGCAGTTTCAGTCAGTGTGTTTACCCAGCAGAATTGGTTAAATGTAAGTTGGGTTGCCCAGAGAATGTGAGATCCATGTCACAGAAGATATTCAAATGGGAGGTGGACAAACTCTTGGCAAGGTTGTTGTGAAGGGTGTTCAAGTATTGGGTTGCTGAAAAGATCCATTTGGGTTTTTCTGTAACACCTTATGGCCAACCCAGTATTATTTTGGAAGCTGAATTCTATGGGCTTTCAGTTCCTTTCCCAACATAGAGATCTATATCTGAAGGATCAGACTTTACCAGTTGCAAAGATTTTTGAATTTTAGTTGCAGTTTTCTGCTGCTTCAGCCACAAGTGAAGTAGGGAAGGAGCCCACAGCATACCTTCTATGTAGGGATCATGCATGGACTCTGGGACTTTGTATGGTGAGAAGATTGGGTAAGTTTATGCAGGACCCAAGTTTAACCACTCTTGTACTAGTCTCTATAGGTTGGGGTGGGGGACAGGACATCACACCAGGTGTCACTGGATGGTGGTATTTGGGTAAAGTCCTTTCTCTGCCATTTACTTTCCAGCCTGGGGACTGGATGGAGCTTGGGCTTAGTGTCCCGCTTATAAAATAGCAAGAATGCGTCTGTGCGTAAGGGGTTAGTTGAGACAGTGCAGGTAAAACAGTACAGTACCAAGCACATGCATGTGTGTGTGTGTGTGTGTTTGCACGCAGTTGTGTCAGACTCTTTGTGACCTCATGGACTGTAGCCCCGCAGGGTCCTCTGTCCATGGCATTTCCCAGGCAACAATACTGAAGTGGATTGCCATTTCTTTCTCCAGAGGATATTCCCAACCCATGTCTCCTGTCTACTGCACTGGAGTCAGATTCGTTACCACTGAGCCACCTGGGCAGCCCCACCAAGCACATAAGTGCTTAATAAGTGGAGATAGTGACTGGCAGTTGAGGTAGAATCGAACGTCAGTAAACAATGTGTGAAGACGTGGGTCATCTGGTAACTTTAAACTCAGTGAGTTTGGAGGCAGGCAACCCTCCTCTGAAAACAAGTAGAAATGTGTATACGAGTGTGGTCAGACCCACAGACAACTTTTTAAAAGAGGCCCATAAAGTCCATAACCTTATTGATTGATATGTTGGAAATTTTAAATTTCTTTTGATGAATTTTTTTTTCCTCTTAAAGGAGATTTTTGCAGCTGTGGGGGATGCTGTTTTTGAGCTCAGTTTAAAGGGTAAGATGCCTTTCTGACAGCCCTGGACTCAGAGACATGAAATCTTCAGGGCGGCTGGAGACGGTGAATCTGTGATGTTTGCAGCCAACATGTAAGTATGAAAGTCTGTATTTTTTAAAATTATGTTTAAAATGAGTATGTTTTAAATAGGTACAGCCTGAAAAAACATTATTTTCTTATTTTCAAAGTCATGTATCTTTTACGAGAAAATTTAGGATATAGCAAAGCAAAGAGAAGAGGAAAATTAAAATATTCATACAATTCTATGCCCAGAGATACAACTGGCAACCTCTGCTACGGCACTTTCAAGATTCTCTGTCTTAAAAATGGCACCATGTTCTGGTTGCTCTGATAATTCTTCATAGCTTTTTAAAAATATTTTTAAGCAGTAATTTTTGTCATTATACATTCTCCTCATATATATTTAAAAAAATTAAAATTGCTTACTGTTTTGTCTGGCTATAAATGTAATACACAATTGGAAGCAATTCATATGCATAAACAAGAAGGAAAAAACCACCTGCAATCTGCCCCCTCCCCCAACCCCTATAACAATCCGACTGAGCATTTTGGCACATAGTCTTTCTGACTCTTTTTAATGTGTCTTTTTTATACACAGATAATTCCCCTCTCCTCCAAGATTGGGTTCCTATAACATTTGATGTTCCATGAACTTATTTTTAAATTTGAAAATACACTGGGTACAGACATAGAAAACAAACTTTTGGTTACCAAGGGGAAAAAGGAAGAGAGGGATAGATGTGAAATTTGAGATTAACAGATACAGACTACTATATATAAAATAGATAAACAACAGGACCTACTGTAGAGCACAGGGAACTATATTCAGTATCTTGTAATAACCTATAATGGCAAAGAATCTGAAAAATAATATGTATATACATATAACTGAATCACTTTGCTGTACATGTGAAACATTGTAAATCAACTATACTTCAATAAAAAATAAAAAACAAGCAAATATATTGTGAATATCTTTCCAGTTATTAAGCATTCTTGCACAGCATCATTTTAGGGGCTCTCTTTATGGTATATGGATGTATTCTTTTACTCCACTGGTGGATATTTAGGTTTCTAGCATGTTTACAATATGCTTACAATAGCATGATGCATATCTTTGCTGTTACTAATCCCTATGTGTAGCCATAATCACCTTTTCATGATATAATTCATAGAAATGGAATTGTTGGGTCAAAAAATATAAACAGCTTATGTCTCCTGATACATGTTAACAAATTGCCCTTCACAGTGGTGGCACCAGTCTGCATTCTGAGCCATGGAATACTACTGGGCTCATTTATCAGCATTCTCATCTATCTAGAATATTATTTTCTGGTATGATCAGGTGAAATGCATTTTAAAAATGAATTCCTATTTTTTGTTTACTTGTTTAAACTTCAGTCTATATTAGAAACAAGTTTGTCTTTAATTTTTGAAACATTCACTTATTGAAACCACCTGAAATTTCTTTTGGTGCAAGATGTAAAAGGCTAAAACTTCCTTCTTTATAGTTACCTATTGTTACCTAATAGTTACCTAATAGTTACCAATTGTCTCAACACCCTTTATTATAGAATATTATAGAATCCTTTCTCTCCCTGTATATATGAAGGCCACTAGTAGCATGTAATCCATGTATCTACTGGGGTCTGTTCTTTGAATCACTGTATTTTAATTATTGGGATTAGTAATTGTAAATTGACCAGAATGTGTCTAGTAGCCATCACTTCCTTCAGGTGGGAGAGGCTCTCACCTTTGAGAAAGAAAACTTTCTGATTCTGAAAATATGATTGAGTCACATTCTTCTAACTCTGCAAATTTTTCCCTTTGTTGGGACATAAGGATGGGAAAAACAGGCCATCATGGTGAGGAAGCAGGAATTCAGAACATGACCAACCAGCAACAAAACTTCTGTGAAAGCTTAAGCTCCCCCAGTCCCCAGGGGTGGAGGGTCATCACAGAAAAAAAACTAGAGATCAGCCTCAGGGATTCTGACATTTTGAGAAGTCAGCTAGATTCGGGGACCCTGATGAGAAATTAAAAACTAAGAGTTTTTAAGTTTTTAAAGAGTTTTTAAGGGTCTCCTTAAAAGGAGATCATGAAGGACAGGGAAGCCTGGTGTGCTGCAGTCCTTGGGGTCGTAAGGAGTCGGACATCACTTAGTGACTGAACAACAACAAGAGTTTGGGGAGATGAGGGACGTTTTATTCTCCAGCTGTTAGAAAAATAACTTTTTAAAAAGGATCAAAGAACCATGTCTCAGTAAGTCAACAACTTCATTGGACCAATATGCTCGAAATGCATCTTTTTGAATGCAGAAACTTGTTCAGCTACTGCAGTAACAAATTCTACTTCTGTGGGAAAAAGTACAGATGAGTGGAAATTGCGTTCTATCATCTCACCGTGCTTCTGAGCGACCCGAGTGTTCACACCATGAACCCACAGCCGGAGCATCACAGCCCATGTGGGGAGGCAAACTGTAATTATAGATAAATTTAGAAGAGAAAATAAGTTTCCTGGAGTGATTGGAAAACTAAAGCTGGAAAGTAAGAGGTGATATCATTTGAGGATGAAGGACACAGAAACATCAAGTTTTACCAGCACAGATAAGCCGGCTTAGAGACGCTGAAGGCCAGTTGGGCTTCTGTGATGTTGCCACAGCTCTATCCCATTGCTGGTTCATCCTTTCTTATGGTTCACTCCCTGCATATAGCTTTGTAAACTGTCCCAAATCCTTTCAGAAATAGAGCAGTGCCTGAATAAATAAAAAATATTGATTTTTAGGTGCTTTCTGATGTATTGTGAAATTGAATTTTAACAGTCAAGGTAATTAAAATAAAAGGAGGGTTACTTTTGTTTTAATCTTTCATTATTGAAATGAAACTAGTTCCTCAGTGCTTTTTAGCACTTGTACCTCATGTTGGTGGTCTGGCAGGTGTCCTTCTATAGTGGCATTTATTGATAGCTCCTCATGCAATCATATGCTCAGCTATGTTTGTAGAGGGTTTTCTACAGGTGATTATTTGCTTTATAGAAATAGGATCTTTTGGGGTTTTTTGGCCATGTGGCACATGGAAAGCTAGTTCCCTGACTAGGGATGGAACCTGTGCCCCCTGCATTGGAAGGGCAGAGTCCTAACCACTGGACCACCAGGGAAATCCTAGCATCATATTTTAAATACACTCTGTTTTTGTTTTCTGAGGATCTCCGGTGGTCTTGCCAGAGCATTCTTGTAAGTCATTTTTTTGATGGCTATGTGATATTTTAGGGTGTGGATAGATCACGATTTATTTAGTGATTCCCTACTCATTAGCTTGGGGTTGTCTCCACTTTTTGTTTTGTCCAAATAAAGGAAACTGCAATAATCATCTTTATACATTTATTCTAAGGTAATGTGCTTTGACTTCATAGGAGTGCTGAGTTAGAGTATGTCATTTATATTAGACGTTATCAGATTGTTGTTGCTTTTGTTCAGTCACTAAGTTGTGTCCTACTTTTTGCAGCCCCATGGACTGCAGCATGCCAGGCTTTTCTGTCCTCCACTATCTCCTGGAATTTGCTCAAATTCATGTCCATTGGGTTGGTGATGCCATCCAACCATCTCATCCTCTGTTGCCCCCTTCTCCTCCTGCCTTCAGTCTTTCCCAGCATCAGGGTCTTTTCCAATGAGTTAGCTGTTTGCATCAGGTGGCCAAAGTACTGGATCTTCAGCTTCAGCATCAGTCCTTCCAATGAGTATTCAGGGTTGATTTCTTTTGGGAATGACTGGTTTGATCTCCTTGCAGTCCAAGGGACTCTCAAGTCTTCTCCAGCACCATAATTCAAAAGCGTCGATTCTTTGGCACTCAGCCTTCTTTATGGTCCAACTCTCATGTCTGTACGTAACTACTAGATGTTACTAGATACCGCTAAACTGTTTTCTTGAAGTTTCCAGTGTTTCATGATACTATGGGCAATGCCTCTGAGGTTGTTCACATCCTCTCCAGCAGTGAGTGGTATCCTGCATTTACATTTTCACCCAATGACTGTTTGTATGTAAATGATGGATTTCCATTTTCTGGAAAATGTAGTATTCTTAACCATGATGGAGTCACAACTCATTCTATTAAGATGAAATTTTGCTGTAGAGGTAATAGCAGGAGACAGAAAACAGTTTGAATTAACCCTCCTCTCATAAACACACAGATACACACAAAGGTCTTAATTTAGTTTGGTTGAATACTAAAGGCAGGGTAGGGAGGCAGTGGGGAGATTTTGTGTTGACATCAGCAGAGTCTGACCAGGTTTAAGTATGAGGACACCTGGCCTTGTCTGTTGATAATCAGGAATATGTTCTATGGCAAATACACTGACCCACTTCACTTGCCACATACACACAGGAGCACACTCAATTGGAAATTACATAGATAAAACCCCAGTGGCATCATTCTCTTTTCCACGAGTTAGCTCCTTATGCGCTGGCTGAGCTAATAGAGTCCTGGCACAGGAAGATGTGAACAGCCGTTGAAGCAAAGACTGGCTCTTGTTTGAGCCCCAGTGCACTTTTCTTCTTGCTTTCTTCAACCCTCCACACAACTGGGTGGGCCACCAGAGATGGGGTTCTGAGTTTCTGAGTTTGAGTGGGGTCCAGAGAAGGTCTTCCACAAAGGCATGCTTCTCTAGTGGGAGTCACTTTTCTTTCTATCCCCCAATCTCCCTGGGCCCCCCAGGCTTGGCTGAGGCCTGGAGTGTGGTGAGGGGGCAGAGACAGGAATCACAGCATCCCTTTTGCCCGGCCTGGCCCTCCCCTGACAGCAGATCTAGCCAAGCCACCAGCTTTCTGCCCACAGGATGCTGAGGGGCTGCTGGGGGAGGGGATGCACTGGGGAAGGGGGGCCTCTGCCACCTGCCAACACTTCAAATCTTCCCATTTTCACTTTGCCCCCACCCAACCGCAGAGACCTCCACAAATCTACTGTGAGCAGCTGCAAACCCTTCTGTCAGAGGAACATAACTCTTTTATTTTATTTTTTATGTTTATTTATTTACATATTTGGCTGACCCAGGTCTTTAGTTGCAGCACACAGAATCTTTTTTTAAAAATTAATTTATTATAATTAGAGGCTAATTACTTTACAATATTGTGGTGGTTTCTGCCATACATTGATATGAATCAGCCACAGGTGTACATGTTGTGTCCTCCCCATTCTGAACCCCCTTCCTACTTCCCTCCCCATTCCAGCCCTCTGGGTTGTCCCAGTGCACCGGCTTTGAGTGCTGTTCCATGCATCGAACTTGGACTGGTAATCTATTTCACATATGGTAATATACATGTTTCAATGCTATTTTCTCAAATCATCTCACCCTCACCTTCTCCCACAGAGTCCAAAAGTCTGTTCTTTATATTTGTGTCTCTTTTTCTGTCTCACATATAGGGTCATCATTACCATCTTTCTAAATTCTAAGTATATGCATTAATATACTGTATAGGTGTTTTTCTTTCTGACTTACTTCACTCTGTATAATAGGCTCCAGTTTCATTTACTTTATTAGAACTGACTCAAATGCTTTCTTTTTAATACCTGAGTAATATTCCATTGAGTATATGTACCACAACTTTCTTATCCATTAATCTGCCAATGGACATCTAGGTTGCTTCCATATCCTAGCTATTGTAAACATGTCATTGCAATGAACATTGGGCAATGAAACATGTCTCTTTCAATTCTGGTTTCCTCGGTGTGTATGCCCAGCAGTGGGGTTGCTGGGTCGTATGGCAGTTCTATTTCCAGTTTCCTTTTAAGGAATCTCCACATTGTTCTCCATAGTGGCTATATTAGTGTGCATTCCCACCAACAGTGTAAGAGGGTTCCCTTTTCTCCACACCCTCTCCAGCATTTATTATTTGTAGACTTTTTGATAACAGCCATTCTGACTGGCATGAGATGGTACCTCATTTTGATTTGCATTTCTCTGACAATGAGTGATGTTGAGCATCTTTTCATGTGTTTGTTAGCCATCTATATGTCTTCTTTGGAGAAATGTCTGTTCAGTTCTTGGGCCCATTTTTTGATTGGGTTGTTTATTTTTCTGGTGTTGAGCTGCATAAGCTGCTTGTATATTTTTTAGATTAATTCTTTGTCAGTTGCTTCTTTTGCTATTATTTTCTCCCATTCTGAGGGCTGTCTTTTCACCTTGCTTATAGTTTCCTTCATCATGCAAAAGCTTTTAAGTTCAATTAGATCCCATTATTTATTTTTTCTTTTATTTCCATTACTCTGGGAGGTGGGTCATAGAGGGTCTTACTGTGATTTATGTCAGAGGGTGTTCTGCCTATGTTTTCCTCTAGGAGTTTTATAGTTTCTGGCCTTACATTTAGATCTTTAATCCATTTTGAGTTTATTTTTGTGTATGGTGCTAGAAAGTGTTCTAGTTTCATTCTCTTACAGATGGTTGACCAGTTTTCTCAGCACCACTTTTTAAAGAGATTATCTTTTTTTCCATTGTACATTTTTGGCTCCTTTGTCAAAGATAAGGTGTCCATAGGTGTATGGATTAATCTCTTGGCTTTCTATTTTGTTCCATTGATCTACATTTCTGTCTTTGTGCCAGTACCATACTGTCTTGATGACTGTAGCTTTGTAATACAGTCTGAAGTCAGGCAGGTTGATTCCTCCAGTTCCATTCTTCTTTCTCAAGATTGCTTTGGCTTTTCAAGGATTTTTGTGTTTCCATACAAATTGTGAAAGTATTTGTCCCAGTTCTGTGAAAAATACCATTGGTAGCTTGATAGGGATTGCATCGAATCTATAGATTACTTTGGGTCATATACTCGTTTTCACTATATTGATTCTTCTGATCCATGAACATGGTATATTTCTCCATCTGTTTGGGCACACAGAATCTTTAGTTGCAGCATGTGGGGTCTAGTTTCCTGACAAGGAAAAGAACCCAAGCCCCCTGCATTGGGAATGTGAAGTCTTAGCCACTGGACCACCAGAGAAGTCCCAGAATGAATCTTTTTGTGAGGATGTGATTCATGCCATAGCCTTGTGTTCCCATCAGCTAGGTGTTTACCAGTGACTTGTTTACTGTCTGTCTAGGGCCAGCTCAAGGGTGGAGTGAGTGACGCCTCAAAGGCACTCACTCTGACATCACTCAAGTGCTAGCCTTCTTTCTGTCCTGGCCCCCAAAGATGACATAAGCTCAGGGTTGGTGCCAAGCATACATTAGGTGCTCAATTAGCATCTAATATGTTGAGTTTGTGTTCTCCAGGGGGTTTGTCAATTGTACTTGGCAGTAAACATTGAAAAAGTGGAGAAGTTGAGTCCTTGCCACCCTGGGATGCCCAGAGGCGTTGGGTAGGGGTTCCAGGAGAAGAGGTGCTGGTGGAGGTTGGGGGTGGTGTGTAGAGAGAGAGGGCAGTGCTTCTGGCCCACTGACATGGCCCACTGCCTGAGGCCTCCCAGATGAGCCTTCTTGTTTGTTTGTTTGTTTATTCACGTAGACTCTGGTCCTAGACCTTGGGAATGCTGAGCATCTGGGCAGGTGGCAGGACAGGGCCAGAAGGTCCCACAGCCCTCAGTCCCCTCACTCGAGGAAATGAAGGACTGGCTTCAGCCTAGAACCTCTTTTGTAGCACCCATGAGTCTGGAGGGCTGGGCAGTGTCCCCCTGGCCACCCTTCATCCCAGCACAGGGCAGGCCAGCACACAAAGGTGCTGGAGTTAATATATTTGTAGCAGCAGCAAGCAGCCTAAGGAAGAGCATCACAAACTGCACAGAGAGGACTGGGTGATTTCTTCACATAAATGAGGGGCAGGAAGGGAGATGGTCTGCAATCAATAATATGTGAACCCTGAGACTGTCACATACAGTGAAGTAAGTCAGAAAAAGTATCATTTATTAACAAGTATCATTTATTAACACATATGTAAGATATCTAGAAAAATGTTACAGATGAACCTCTTGGCAAAACAGAGATAGAGACACAGATGCAGAGAACAAATGTAAGGCTACCACGGGGGAAAGGGGTGAGATGAATTGGGAGATTGGAATTGACATGTATACAGTATTGATGGGCTCAGTAGTAAAGAATACACCTGCCAAGCAGGAGATGCGGGTTCAGTCCCTGGGTTGAGAAGATCCCCTGGAGAAGGCAATGACAACCCACTCCAATATTCTTGCCTGGGAAATCCCATGGACAGAGGAGTCTGGTGGTCTGTAGTCCACCAGGCAAACGAGTCAGACACGACTGAGCATCTAAACCACCACCACCACATTACTGATACTATGTACAAATAGATAACTAAGTGGAATCTGCTGTATAGCACAAGGAACTCTACTCAGTGCTCTGTAGTGACCTAAATGGGAAGGGAATCCAAAAAAGAAGGGATACAGGTGTATGTATAGCTGATTCACTTTTCTGTGTGGCAGAAACTAACATGACACTGTAAAGCAACTATACTCCAATGAGAATCAGTAAAAAATAATCATATATGAATCGAGATATAGGTAGTTTCCATTCAAATTTAGGAACTGAACCTAAACTCTAAGATGGGGTGGTGGTTTAGTTGCAAAGTAGTGTACAACTCTTTGTGACTCCCTGGACTGTAACCTGCCAGGCTTCCCTGTCTATGGGATTCTCCAGGCAAGAATACTGGAGTGAATTGCCATGCCCTCCTCCAGGGGATCTTCCCAACCCAGGAATTGAACCTGAGTCTCCTGTATTGCAGGTGGGTTCTTTACCAAATGAGCCACCAGGGAAATCCTAAGATGAGGACTTGCATGTAAAAGGCAGTCAATTAATGGAAAATAAACAGGACTCCAGAGAGCCAATGAGACCTCGCAGGGACAGCAGTGCCCTTTTCAGCACTTCTGCTTTCAGTTTGATAAGAATCACATGTGTCACACGTATTTCTGGGAATCCCAAACTCATCAGTGTTGGGGCCTATGGTTTCCTTCTGTTGGGGTTGATACGCGGAGCTTTGCAGCAGGAGGACTCCAGGAACCAGTGACTCACAGCCACCAAGGAGTGTCGGTGACGCATCTGAGGAGGTTTCCCAAGAAGCAACAGAGGAAACCTCTTTTTGTCCTCCACACCTGGAAAGGCCCCTGAACAGAGGGCTCTTTCTCTCTTTCCCTTTGACTGGGGTGGTAGATTCGGATCAGCTCTGCAGCCCACACTGGGGGGCTGGGGATCACGTTCTGAAAACAGGTTGCTCACTTCCTACAGGTAGAGAGCAGCCGGCGGCGGTGGGGGTGGGGCTGAGTCAGGATGTAAGGGAAGGGGATGTGAGAGCCTCCTTCCTCCTTTGAACTTGGCCTCCACTGGGGGAGGGGGGCACCCTTGCTTCCCACTGAGAGGAAGGGAGGGGAGGAAACCAGCATTGCCCCAGACCCTCCTATCTGTGGTCATTCAAGGCCAACAGCAAGATCAAGAAGGAGATAACCTCTGGAGCCCCCATTTCAAAGGAAAGAACAGGTTCACAGAGGTCAAATAGCTTGCTCAAGGTTATAGAGCTGGTAGAGTAAGACCCTGTTAGCCAGCCACCTCAGCGTGTATCACTGATTTCCATTGTACAGATTTTTAAAAATCATGATTTAGGAACAAATCCCTCATTGATAGCTATTTAAACTGATTCCAATTTTTTAATATTACAATAACCAGAGCCTCTTTTAACAGAAGCTGTTTCTTTTTTCCAAGCTTTTTCTTTCTCCCCAATCATAAAAGTAATAGGTGATAGTTGTAAAAAAAAAAATTCGCAGACCATAGAAATGTATGATGCAGAAATGGAAATTCCCCAGTGTAATTGCCATTAACAGTTTGGAATCTGTCTTTCCAGACCTTTTTCTATGCATCTTGGAATAAACATGTCCAGAGGTCTTGATATATTATTAGAGAAAAAAAATCAAGCAAAACGATTCTATGTTCTATGTTTTATATTATACATTATATTTTATAAGATTCTAAGTTTTGGTTTAGAAAGTACATGAAGGGGGACTTCCCTGTGGCCCAGTGGTCCAATGTAGGGGGCCTGGTTTCCATTCCTTGTCAGAGAACTAGATCCTACATGTTCCAACTATGAGTTCACATGCTGCAACTAAAAGTTCCCACATACTGCAACTAATACCTAGCACAACCAAATAAGTAAAAAGAAATAAATTTTTTAAAAAGATAAGACAGAATTTTTAATAAATAAATAAAGAGTATGTGGAACTTTTAATAAATTTTTTTAAAAAGTACATTCTGGAAGAACAAGAAACTTTCAAATACCAATTTTACACATTTCTGCAACGTTCTGTACTTCGATTTTTAAAATATCTCTTTATAGAAGCATAATGTACACCTATTTCCATAGCTATATATAAAAGTTGAGGGCTTCCCAGGTGGCTCAGTGGCAAAGAATCTGCTTGCCAATGCAGGAGATGCAGGTTCAATCCCTGAGTCAGGAAGATCCCCTGGGGAAGGAAATGGCAACCCACTCCTGTATCCTTGCCTGGGAAATTCCATGGACAGAGGTGCCTGGTGGGCTATAGTCCTTGGGATCACAAAAGAGTCAGACACGACCTAGTGACTAAGCCACAATATGAAAGTTGACATCTCATGACTATACAGCTCTATGACTTTTCAACAAATTGAATACCTCCTGGGACCAGCTCCCACGTGGAAAAACAAAACATGTGCACCCCAAACCTCTGCTCCCTTCTCATGATCATCCTTGCACCAAGGGTACCCATATCCTGACTTCTAACTTACATACATTTGCCTGTTTTTTTAAATCTGTGCTTGAATTTTAACAGTGACCATGTATTACATTTAAAATGAGAATAATCTGGGACTTTCTAGGCAGTCCAGTGGTCAAGACTCTGTGCATCCACTGCAGGGGACTCAGGTTCGAGTCCTGATCAGGGAATTAAGATCCCACGTGCCTCACAGTGAAGCCAAAATAAAAAAATAATAAAAAGAGAATAATCCATACAGATGTTAAAATAGACGCAGATGTAGTGGTCATCATTTGATGGCAGTGAATAGGCATTGGTTCTTTTCTTCACAGTTACATGGAGTCCCTTGCACAGCATTTGATCTAACTGGCTCTTTTTAAGGGACATTTGGATTGATTCCAATTTTTGGCTCACAGGCAACACTCCAAGGAACAGCCTGATGCATATTTCTATGCCACATCACTTTGGGATGAGTTTCGTTAAGATACACGCCGGGATGTGTTTCTTTAAGACACACCGATGAGTGAAACTGCTAGTCAAAAGATAGCTAAATCAAGAAACATTTTTGGATATTTTGCTGTAACAGCCCTACAGAAAGCAATAAATGCCCTGTTACTTCTTCAAAACAAGAGTCAGGTGCTGAGTGCAAACCTCCTCACCGCAGCCCCCTCTCACTGGCAGCCAAGTCTGTACACCTGGCTCCCAAGGCAGATGGAGCCCACGCGGCACTGAAAACAGAGGGGCCCCCCTCCCCCACCCAGACCCCCAAACCTCACTCCATGAGAACGTGCAAACAACTAAACACTACCACAAAGACAGCGGCTGGGAGATGCAGTTAAATAGCAGAGCTCGTAGAGGAATGAGGCTGTTGAGGCCTGCTCTTAACTTCCTCTGCGGACAGGGTGTGACCTTCAGGGAGGGCAGAGTGCACATCTGGGCCTTAGTCTCTTATTAAATAGGGCATCTCGGAGCTAAGTGAACCCTGGAGGACTCTGGTCCAGGCTTCCCTGGTGGCTCAGATGGTAAAGAGTCCACCTGCAATGCGGGAGACCCAGGTTCAATCCCTGGGTCGGGAAGATCCCCTGGAGGAGGAGATGGCAACCCACTCCAGAATTCTTGCCTGGAGAATTCCATGGACAGAGGAATCTGGTGGGCTACTGTCTGTGGGGTTGCAAAGAGTCAGAAACGACTGAGCGACTAACACTACACTACTAAATCGGGCATCTTGGAGCAAAGTGAACCCTGGAGGACTCTGGTCTAGATTAACCTGGCCCTTTCAGATGACCCGTCAGCCTCAGAAGACAACCTGTTCTGTTGACCTCACAGCTGGTGGGCAGAAAATGTTTGCTTCTCTTCCTCACTTCCTTCATCTAAGCCCTTCTGACTCCCATCCACCACACCCAGACCTGCCCTGCCCCTGACTCCACAGGGAACCTTTCAGATGCCAGAAAATGTTTCACCCCAGCCCAGGTCACAGTCACATTCTGTGGCTGCCAGAGACCTCTGCACAGAGCCTGGTTTGTCATTGCCCTTCTTAAATTACACCTCCCAGCCCAGGGCAGGCCAGGAAATGCAGGTGGGACTCTTTCCTCCTTTGACCTGGGTCGTGTGCTTCTGTTAACGTGACAAAATGTTGAATTCTTCTCTGCCCCGATAGCTCTTAAGTTGCTCAAGTGCAGGCTGGGAAACTAAGATAAGATCCAGGGGCTCTTATGACTCCTCCACTTCAGCTCAGCATCTTCTCCTTGTATCTTTCTTCTCTGACTACTGAAGCTGAGAGACAGTAAAATATTAATGGACATGTGGCAGAGACCCTGAGGTCTCTCACCTTCCTCTCTCTCTCTTTTTATTTTTTGATGTGGGTCATTTTTAAAGTCTTTATTTGGTTTGTTACAACACTGCTTCTGTTCTATGCGTTGGTTGTTTAGCCAAGAGGCATGCAGGATCCCAGCTCCCCAAACTGGGGAGACTGAACCCGTCTCCTGTGTTGGAAGGTGTAGTCCCAACCACTGAACCACCAGGGAAGTCCCTCTCACCTCTTCTTTGGTGCAAGTTCACCTGCCTCATGGCCAGGCGTCCTCAGGGTTCCATGCTCCGTAGAAACGAACAGGTAGGTGTTAGTGAAAGCAGTTTGGGGGTTGGTCTGGAGCGGGGGTTGGCCTTGGAGGCATCTGCTTCTTGGCTCTAGGCTCCATCCCCTCCAGGCTTTCTCTACAGCTACAAAGAGGACTATGGCATGTTTGGGGGCAAATGAGGGTGGTGCTAATGGTAAAGAACCCTCCTGCCAATGCAGGAGACATAAGAGATGTGGGTTCAATTCCGGCTTGGGAAGATCCCCTGGAGGAGGAAATGGCAATTCACTCCAGTATTCTTGCCTAGAGAATCCCATGGACAGAGGAGCCTGGTGGGCTACAGTCCACAGGGTTGCAGAGTAGGACACAACTACAGAAACTTAGCACGAACATACAAGGAGCTTGATGCAGAATGAAGCCATAGTCATTTTAACCTTGTTAATTTCTTTTTAACTGAGCACCAACATCTTTGCCGCATAGACGAGCTTTTGTGCATTTATATCACAGGAGCCATCTGCATCTTTTTACTCAAGGCTTTATTGTTACAACCAAGATATTATCATAAAAGGAACAGCGAGCAAGAGAAGAAATATATAAACCATGGGAGGGCAGAAGTGAAAGCTGAAGAACTTCCTAGCAGGAGATCAAGGGGTCTCTTGTCCCCCAGACCGCAAGTTCCCAGCCCCAAAGGAGGTCCTCAGAAACTGAAGTGACCCTGAGAGCCAGATCAGCCCCTTGGAAGCCTCATTTCCAATCTGGGTCTGCTCTCAGGGGGCACCCTGTGGAAAGGGTTAGCCCCGGCCTGGGAAGACCAAGGGGACCCATCCCATCACCATCCCATGAGAAATTCGGGTCTCAGTGTCATTGCCCTACCTGGGCAAAGAAATGCGGTGGCTGGACGGTCAACACAAAGTTCCCAGCCCAACCCAGGCTGAGTTACAGGAGCCAGAAGTGATGCACTGCGTGCCATTTTCTACTCAGTCCTCCAGAGTGCCCTGCAAGTAGCAGGAAGTGCCGTGGGGTTCTGAAGCCTTCTCTCTAAGATTGCCAGCGACCATGTAACAAGTTGATTCCACGCATGAGGCCCAAAGAAAGAACTTGCAGTAGTTAAAAACAGGCAGCTTCTGCAGTTTCAGTGACATTTCCACGGCTGAATGTGTCCATTCTTTCTCATTTTTCTGGATCTCGCTCATCACTGACCATGTATTTTTGTAGCGGGACACCAGAAAACGTATTCTCTGATCACTTGTAAAACCTGAAAACAACAGGCAACTTGTGAAACCACTTATTTTCAGGCTAATGCTATTGAATTTCCTGTAACAGAGATAAATAGCTCCTCAGGATGCAGGGCTCTAGTCCCAGTAACTAGCCTAGGGCCAAGAGTTTTGTGTTAGAGTGTTTTTAAGGCCCATCTTCGTCATCAAGGAAAAATTAAAAATGCCTGGAGAAGGAAATGGCAACCCATTTCAGTATTCTTGTCTGGGAAATCCCATGGACAGAGGAGCCTGGCAGGCTACAGTCCATAGGGTAGCAAAGAGTTGGACATGACTTAGCAGCTAATGCTAACACTTTCATGCTCAGGATGGATTTTCTAGCTCCAAGTCACCTTTTGAGGAACTGCCTCACTTTGTACTGCTTTGTGTAAACATAAAGACTATTGTTTAAGATACACACAAAAAATTAAAATGCTTAAAAAAATGCAGCCCTAAGAACTCTAGCTTTGAATAGTGTTACCTCTTGTGGTGCCTTCTAAGATAAGCGATTCACTCATGTGCACTAAGGGACCAGAGGAAGATGACCTGCTGACGGATGATTTTCTAAAGCCAGTTAGCGGGTAGGGAATGTCTGCCCCAAACTGCAACTTGAATTTGTAATAGTTGCTCTTTGAGGCCCAGGGACTATTTCATCCACACCTGGATCCTGAGAATAAACCCAGAGGTGGTTTTCAAACTTCTTTTAGCCTCACACCCTTTTGTTCAACGACATCTTACAGGTAAGTGTAACTATGGGCAATGGATGAGAGGAGAGCTCTTTGGAATGAAGAGGGTGAAGGGGCTCGGTTCCCACCTAGGGCCACCCCCAGCCCCTTGCTTGCCTGACCTGATCCTTAGAACCCCTGGGTTTGGCACAGCATGAGGCCTGGCAACAGACTCCCCCTAAACTGGCATCAAATCACCAGGGGAACAAGTTAAAACAAAGTGGTGGGAGGGAGGCAGAGTCACAGGCAGTACCCTGAGGGGGAGACATTTTCCATAAAAGGTCACCACAAGGAAGATACGGACGAAACACACCGGAGGTCTAGGGTGAGACAAAAACTCTTAAGTTACTGTCTCCTAAATGTGGGGAAGTTTCTAAATCCAGCACATAAATTAAAAATTGCAGACCATCAAAATGATCATGGAAGGACTTCCCTGGTAGTCCAGTGGTTAAGAATCTGCCTGCCAATACAGGGGACATGGGTTCGATCCCTGGTCCTGGAAGATTCCAGCTACGAGGCAACTGAGCCTGTGCACCGCAACTACTGAGCTGACACTCTAGAGCCCAGGAGCCCCAACTACTGAAGCCCACGCGCCCAGAGCTTGTGCTCTGAAGCTAGAGAAGCCACCACAATGAGAAGCCTGCACACCACAACTAGAGAAAGTCTGCTTGCAGCAATAAAGACCCAGTACAGCCAAAAAAACCCCACAAAAATTATCATCAAAAAAATATGAAATAGAACAGGCATGTTTAAGCAACTGTATAATACAACATGTATAAATATACGCAAATACAATGTGCATGATAAAGTAGAACATATAGTACAGAGAGTATATTTGAAAATTTATAATTTCACAATATTTAAAAGTACATTGTGGTCTTCCCTGGTGGCTCAGAGGTTAAGAATTTGCCTGCCAATGCAGGAGACAGGTTCAATCCCTGATCCAGGAAGATCCCTCTTGCCTCAGGGCAACTAAGCCCAGTGCGCCACAACTACTGAGCCTGTACTCTGGAGCCCAGGAGCTGCAACTACTGAAGCCCGAGAACCCTAGAGCCTGTGCTCCACAAGAGAAGCCACCGCAATGAGAAGCCCTTGCACCACAACTAGAGAGTAGCCCCTGCTCACCTAACCTGGAAAAAAGCCTGTGTAACAATGAAGACCCAGCATAGCCAAAAAAAGTAAATAAATAAAATTAAACATTTAAAAAATACTTTGTATGTTGCACACCTGAAACTAGTATAATATTGTATGTCATTTATAATCAACAAGAAAACATTTTGTGTCTTGGTTGTTGGGCTCATAAAATTGTCTTTTGTAAGTAGCATGAGCTGGTGCTTGGACTCCAAGAATACAGGAGCTGAGCACCTGGAAGGTGTTTCCCCAGTAAATCCTTACAATAGCCATATGGTTGTTACTGCTGTCCCATGAGGGATCAGAGGCTCAGAGAGGTGAAGTGACTCACCTGCAGTCACAAAGATGGTGAGTAGCAGACAGAATTCAAACCAAGATCTGCTTGAATGGAGCCAGGGCTCTTGATCCTCAATCTAGGGGCAGGGACTTTCTTTTTTTTTCAAACACCCCTACATAGAGGGGAATGTAATTAATGAGATAGGTAGATGTGAAACAATCTCTGTTTTGAAGCAGAAAAAGCAGTCCAAGGGCACTGCCCATGACCAAATACTGATCCAGAAGCCCTTCAGTATGGAAGCAGCAAGCAGCCTTGGCTTCTGCTGGAGCTTACACAGTTCAGTGGGCCTAAAGAGCAAGCTTGTTGCTCCTGTGTCTGTGTGACTCAGCCAGTGGGTTTGCTGACTCCTGGGACCCAGGTGGGGTCAAGTCCAACACACAACACTAGCCAGGAAGGAATTCCACTGCCCTTGGGGTCAACTGACTTGTCTTCAAGTTCCATTCTTCTCTCTACTGCCCCAAGTGCTTTGAGCAAATCTTGATCTGTAAAAATAACCCTCTTATGTCATAGAGGACTAAGTTTAATGAAATAACAGGTGGCAAAAAGTTTGGGATATCCTACTGGATCTAACCAAGCAGGAGTTGGTTATTCACCTATATTCCACCTATAGTGGAAAAGAATCTGAAAAATAAAATATATATAACTGCATCACTTTGCTGTATACCTGAAACCAATGCAACAATATAAATCAACTATACTGCAATTAGGAAAAAATAAAAAAGAAAAGAATTCACTGTTATCCTCAGAAAAGCTAAGAACTAAATCTTACCACACTTGACATAAACTTAAACAACTAGCCAGTATTCTGTTTGCTTAGTTTCTCTCTTTGCCTGAACTCCATCACCACATCTACTTATACAGTGTGTGAGTTTTTGAAGGTAGTGTCTGGCTGGGGCTCCTCAGATGCCTGTGAGCAGCCGCCAGGGTGAGAAAGCCAGGGCCACACCCAGGGCTGCAGGCTGGGCACTTTTTCAAGACCCCAACCACTTACTGTTTTAAGAGACGAAGCCGGGCTCTCCTCTGCAGGCCTGGAAGGAGGAAACAAAAGTACGGGTTGATGTGGGTTGTGAACTACAGATACCAAGCCCAGAGAGCAAGCAGAGTGATGAGAGGGACAGCTAACACCTAGAACCACTTCTTTGGTTCCAGGCTGTGCTCCAAACATTTCATGGGTTTTAACTCCTTTAATGCTATGAGCTGAATACTACCTATATTATCTCATTTTGCAGATGGGGAAACTGATCTAGAGAGCGAGTGTGTAATTGAGTAACTTGCTTAAAATCCTGTAGCTAGTGAGTGATTGTTTGTGTGCCCTTGAATGCACCATCTTGCCCTTCATGGCAGGTCACGAAGCAGAGGCTGTACAGACAGGTGGTCTTAAACCAGAGCTGGTGGACTCTGGGGGTGTACAAGATTTCCCCTTGGGATGTAAGAAGGAAATATGAGCATGTGTATTTTCATGTTTATCTCATCCTTTTTATTTCTGAAGAACATTTAATAACATACACAGTATTGAGTTGGCCAAAAAGTTCATCTGGGATTTCTGTAAGATGGTACAGAGAAATCTGAACCAACATTTTGGCTAACGCAACATATTAAATGAACCCAGCTAACATAAATGTTAATAATTTATTAAATAAATATTTATAAGTATATATTAAATATATACATACATAATATATTAAAAATACAGTTAGTTGCAGTTAGTATTTATAATTAAAAGATTTTTTTCAATGAAAAAACTCAATGATGAGTTCACTGAGCAAAATTTTTGCAGACCCCTGAGCTCTAAAGGTTGTTAGAATGAAATAAATGGATCCTTTTTTGGGAGGCAATTGTATGCAAAAGTGTGCACACCATGCATTTCCCTGTAGAGGGGGTCCATAATTGTGATCATATGTTCAAAGGGGTCTGTGACTTATGAAAGAGCCACTGACCTAGTCCATGTTCCAGTGGGCCAACCCCTCTCATTTTGTAGAAGCCCAGAGAGGGTGAGTGACTTGCTCAAGCCCAGAATGCATCAGTGAGCAGCAGGGTCAGGAGTAGAGTCTGGGGCTCTGGGCTCTTGACCAGCTGTGCTGGCCTCCCCTGAAACTCCCCTGAAAGTGAAAGTGTTAGTTTCTCAGTCAAGTCTGACTCTTTGTGACCCCGTGGACTGTAGCCCACCAGGTCCTTTGTCCATGAAATCCTCCAGACAAGAATACTGGAGTGGGTTGCCATTCCCTTCTCCAAGGGATCTTTCCAACCCAGGGATCAAACCCGGATCTCCTGCATTTCAGGCAGATTCTTTACCATCTGAGCCACCAGCTCCCCTGGAGGCCCGTAGAAGGAGGTGATCCTACCCCTGAAGTGGCCGAGAACAGCAAACCATCTCTGAGTTTCCCAACAGCCTCAAGGGGAGGATTTCTAGCTTTGGGGAGTGAAATGCAACCCCCAGTGTAATTTCCGTGCACTGTTTCCACCCCAATGCTCCTGGGTGTTCCTGCTTATAGAGTACATGCCCTGGGGCAGGACTTTACAAAAACAACCCAGGGAGGTAGGTAATATAGTTACCCTGGGTAGGGCCGCTGAGCCTCAAGGGGGCCAGGACATCTGCCCAAGTCGCTAGATCAAGAGTTGAATTCAAATCCAGGTTTGTCTGACTCTAGAGATGGGGTGGTCTCTGACTCCTGCAGCTTGGCCTCAGGCCAAGAATCACTTCTGGGAATTATCAAGGGTTTGGGGTTGGAGGAGCAAACTTCCCACCAGGCTGCCACCTGCCCTGTTCCCCTAGAGAAGAAAGGACCCTGGGGGACACATCCAGCAGCAAAAGGAGTCACCATGAAGATCCAGGCTTGCCAGGTGATAAAGAATACACCTGGAGAAGGAAATGGCAACGCACTCCCGTGTTCTTGCCTGGGAAATCGCATAGACAGAGGAGCCTGGCGGGCTACAGTCCTTGGGGTTGCAAGAGCAGAACACGCCTGAGTGACTGAGCAAACACACGCACATGGCGGCCCAAGAGGGCAGAACTTACAGCGCAGGTGGATGGCCACACCTAAGGACACCAGAAGAATCAGGACAGCGGCCACCAGCAGGCCGATGATGAGTGGGGCACAGGACAGACCTGGAAAATACACACGTGTTGAATGAACATTTGAGATGTGCAGATAAACACAAAGAAGGAAAAATCCACAGGAAGCCCCACCCGCCACTCAGAGAATACCACTTTTTTGCATGCTTCCTTCTAGTCTTTTCTAGGCTCTTTAAACATATTGAAATCACTTCATATATAAAACTTAAGGAAAGTGAAAGTGAAGTTGCTCAGTCTTGTCCGACTCTTTTCGACACCATGGACTGTAGCCCACCAGGCACCTTCATCCATGGAATTTTCCAGGCAAGAATACTGGAGTAGGTTGCCATTTCCTTCTCCAGGGGATCTTCGTGATCCAGGGATCGAACCTGGGTCTCCCACATTGCAGGCAGATGCTTTACCGTCTGAGCCACCAGGGAACCCCAATCTTCAGGTCCCACATCCAAATTTAAAGAGTTAATAAACTCAGTAGCTACTTTTGTTCAAAATGAGATAGACAATTTGCATGCCTGGTAATGGGATTTTTATTATTTATTTTAAAAAAATTTTAATTTTAGAAGAAATAGCTGAATATATTTTCACTGTAGCTCCTTCACAGAAGTAATTACCATTGTTAATTTGCCTATATATAATTTACATAGACACATCACATATAGTTTTTTTTTAATTTATTTTTAATTGGAGATAGTTGCTTTACAGTGTTGTGCAGGCTTCTGCCATACATCAACATGAGTCAGTCATAGTCAGTCAGTCCCCTCCCTCGGGAACCTCACTCCCACCCCTCTAGGTTATGACAGATCACCAGGCTGAGCTCCTTATACTATACAGCAATTTCCCATTACCTCACACTGGTCAGAACGGCCATCACCAAAAAGTCTACAATAAATGCTGGAGAGGGCGTGGAGAAAAGGGAACCCTCTTGCGCTGTTGGTGGGAATGTAAATTGATACAACCACTACGGAGAACAGTATGGCAATTCCTTAAAAAACTAAAAACAAAACCACCATGACCCAGCAATCCCACTGCTGGACATATACCCTGAGAAAAGCACAACTGCAAAAGACACATGTACCCCAATGTTCACTGTAGCACATATAGTTTTAAAAATACAGAGGCTTATACAGTACAAATTGTTCTGCAACCAGTCTTTTTTCTTAAACATGCCAGCATATTCTTTTTTCTAACAGCATGTCATCTGAAGTATGGCTGTACCATGGATTATTTAGCCATTAATATACATTTTTTTTTTTTTGCATTTTACAAATAAGGCTGCAGAGAACATCCAGGTATGTTTCTCCATGTGCAGGAGCCCGCCCAAGGCAGATACTGAAAACAAGAACTACTAACCATAGACTATATCCATTTTCAATAATAACAGATACTGTAAAATGCCTTCCAAAAAGGCTTCACTGATTTCCATTCCTAATCACCAGTCATGTACCCTGCCTACCCCTGACATTATCAGAGGTTTTAATTTTTGCAGAGCAGTGGGTGAAAAATAATATTTCATTTCAATTTCCTACTTGCCAATTTCAGCCCATTTTCATGTATTGACCATGCATGATTTTTCTTCTATGGGTTGCCTATTTGTCCTTCTACCCATTTTGTAAATTATGTAAACAGCAGAATTTATATCAAATATAAACTGATACCCCAAATCGTTCTCTGACACTCTTCCTTTCTCTATGACTGGTCCTTGTGAGTGGCTAAGCTGGCAGAATCAGGACCCAAGGGTGAAAAAGGCAAGGCTACAGACTGACGCCCAAGGTTGAAAAAGAAAGAGTTTTGGATGTCAGAGAAGGGGTAGAATGTTTACTGAAGATCTGTTATGTGTCAAGTACAGTACTAACTGCAAAGTTCCAACTTGTGAATGGAAGGAAGGAAGGAATTACTATCATTTTTATCTCTCATTTTACAGTTCAGGAAAAAGAAGATTCAACCAAGTTCAATTACCTGCCCAAGGCCACCTGGATAGTAAAAAGCAGGGCCTGGATACAGACTCAAGTCCCCTGAGTTCTACAGTCCCTGCCAGTCTCATGGCTACAGCTTCAGGGCAGAAGAGGTGGTGGGGAGGGACGGGGTGGGGAAGGGAGGAAGGAAATGGCATGGGCTGCTCTTGGGGAGGGAACCACCATCACCAAGGCTGGCTGGTGCCATGCGGAGGGGAAAGTTCGGTGAGAGGCCCTGGGAGGTCCTTTTCCGTTCTGAGATGTGAAGCTTCTGTCTGCCTCCCTCTCATCTCCATGGGTTTCCTAACCTGGATGAAACTCAGAAATGTGATGCAAAGTGAAAGAAACCAGGCATGAAAGACCATATACCATATGATTCCATTTGTACGAAATGTTCAGGAGAGATGAATCTATAGTGACAGAATGTAGATTAGCAGTTGCCAGGGGCTGGGAGCGGGGGACAGAGATTAACTATAAATAGGCAAAAGGGATCTGAGGGTTTGATGGAAATGTTCTAAAACTAGTTTGTGGTGATGGATGCATTACTCGGTAAATTTATTAAAAATTACTGAGTTGTGCACTTAGAATTTTATGACATGCAGATTATGCCGGGATAAAGTTTTTAAGTAATGGAGCTGGGCATAAACTGCAGGGATGTGGAAGGCAGAAAGACCCCTTTCTTCTGGGTGGAGAGGTGTCAGGGGAGGCCTCCTGAGCTATGACCTGAACCAGAGACCTAGACACAGTTAAAGGTCCTCGGTGAAGTGTAATCACCTCCCCAAAATGTGACTCCAGGGAAAGCTGCTGCTTGCCTGTGCACCACAACTAGAGAGTAGCTTCTGTGCACCACAACTAGAGAAAAGCCTGTGCAGCAATGAAAACCCAGCGCAGCCAAAAAACAAATAAAAACTTAACAACAACAGAAACAGAGAATAATGCTGCTGGGAACATTTGTGTGCAACTGTTGGGCAGATAGATCCTTCATTAGGGGTGCTGGTAGCTTGGTGGTAAAAAAATCCACCTGCCAACGCAGGAGATGCAATTTCCATCCCTGGTTGGGGGAAGATCCCCTGGAGAAAGAAACGGCAACCCACTCCAGTATTCTTGCCTGGGAAAGTCCATGGACAGAGGAGCCTGTCGGGCTACAGTTCACGGGGTTGCAAAGAGTCAGACACGACTTAGCGACTGAGCACTGAGTCCTTCATTAAGTTTTGTCCTGTGACGATTTACGAGTGTGTCCCCCACTAGAGTATGAGCGATTGGGAAACAGCACTGCTGTCGCACTCAGCTCTCCTTTAGACTCCAGCTCAGGGCTAGAGAAACAGGCTAGAGTCCACACTTGGGAAGAGTTTGTGGAAGGAAGGGAGGCAGAGAGGGGAGAAGAGTGTTGGCTGTGCTTCTGAGAACCCGGAGGAATGGGAGAACTCACCTTTCCGAGTCACCGGGCTTGGGAACCGGCACACTTTCTTTTTAGGGGTGCTGGTCTTCCTGGTTGGCTGGGGAGAGGTAGGAAGTACATCAACTGCAAAAACAAGCAAGACACATGTCTTAGCCAGGTAAACAGCAGGTGGACTCAGAGACAAAGCTTACAACTGCATGTCTGATACTCAGGTATTAAAATCCTTCTTAGTGTTCCCTAGGCTGTCACGGGCTTGAAGGCCACAGATCAATGGGATTTTTGATCTAGTAATTCTCAGATGGATCTGAGGGCTCGGAGATGGAGGTCAACTTGGTGTCCTGGAGAGAGGGGCTCTGGAGCCATCCAGACATGAAAAGAGCCTCAAGACCCCTGATCAACCACTGTGTGGACTGCAAAGAGATCAAACCAGTCAGTCCTAAAGGAAACCAACCCTGAATACTCATTGGAAGGACTGATGCTGAAGCTGGAGCTCCAACACTTTGGCCACCTGATTTGAAGAGCTGACTCACTGGAAAAGACCCTGATGTTGGGTCAAAGGAGAAGGAGGCAGTGAGAATGTGACGATTAGAGAGCATCATCGTCCCAGTGGACATGCATTTGAACAAACTCCAGGAGATAGAGGAGGACAGAGAAGCCTGGTGTGCTGTAGCCGTGGGGTTGCAAAGTCAGACACGACTTAGCAACTGAACAACAGTAATGACTAGGGGCAAGTCCTATCGCTTCTTTGTGAGGTGACCCCCATCTCCTTTCTAAGGTGGTTGTGAGAATGAAAGGGGACAGTGAGCCCAGCAAAGTGATTAGTATGGATGGCTTCACCTCGCTGAAGATCTTGAGCTACATCTGGAGTCCCCTAGCCCTTGGCATGACCAACCCCCGAGCCCTCCTCCCTATGCGAATGGAAGAAGCTGGAAGAAAGGAGGTGGTGCCTTTTTCTGTGTGGACAATACCAAGCAGGTTGGGAGGTTGTGTAGGTTGAGATTTTCTTTCTCCGCCTCGGTGGTTAAGAATCTGTGCTTTGACGGCAGGGGGCACAGGTTCGATCCCTGGTCAGAGAACTGAGACCCCACATGCCTTGGTGCTCAACCGAAAAAAAAAAAAAAAAAACCAAGCAAACATATGTTATCAGAGGGACTTTAGACTAGTCCCAACCTTTAATTTCGAAGGTAGAGCACTAGTGATGTAAGGGACTGACCCCTGCGAGGCCCCACAAAGCAAAGGGCCCAGCTGGGGTCCACAAGTTCCTCTCCTGACTCCTCGTGGGTAATGCCTCTCTTTCATTCTAAACCACTGTCATATGGCTGAAGTGGTGGGACAGGGTAGGGGGAGAAGCCCACAAGGCAAAGGGAGACACCGAGGCTCGAGAATCCAATCCCCTGCCTCTGACAGTTGGGGAAAGGCATTTCACTGATTTTCTGCAAAATGGTAGGAGAGGGAATTGTGTGACACGTGAACTTGGACTCTAGAGTCAAGGGCACTGGGAGAGGCAGCCAGTGTTTGATCCTTTGCGTCTGGCATCTTCCATATAAAATGTTGACCCTTTGGACCCTCTCCACCCTGAGACACGGGCAGTAGAGAAATTGTGCCCCCTGCTCTGCATGATCTGGGGGGTTTCAAGAAGAACCAGCTAACCAGAATTAACCTTTACCAAGCTCCTACCTCATGCTAGTGGTTGTGCCAAGCACGTCAGCTTAAGCTTGCTGAACCAACAACTTTGGGGATGGGCACTAGTTTCTCCGTTTTATCCCCAGGAAGCCTTGGCTCAGAGGGTTGAAATAAGTTCAAGTTGCTTATTCGAACTTGCTCAAGTTCAAGAGCCAATAAATAGCAGGGCCGGCATTTGAGCCAAAGAATGCCTATATTAGATTCTCACGCCACACATTGCCTAAGGGGCAAATGTATTTTGGCAAAAAGTTAAGCACGGGGTCTTCCCTGGTGGTCCAGTGGTAAAGAATCTGCCCTGCAATGCAGGAATGGTGGGTTTGATCCCTGGTCAGGAAACTAAGATCCCACATGCCATGAGCGGCTAAGCCCATGTGCTGCAAATACTGAACCCGGGCTCTCTAGAGCCTGCCCCACAACTAGGGAGTCTGAGCACCGCATCAAAAGAGCCTGCGTGATGCAGCGAAGATCCCACATGCGGCAACTAAGGCCTGATGCAGCCAAACAAATAAATAAAAATTTAAAAGTTAAGCATCTCAGGTCATCAGGGTGTTGAAGGAAATGGTTGTAAAGGGGGAGAATGGCCTTAGTTTCATGTTCTGAAAGCCTGGGAGGAGTCCGGCCCTCAGCTGGGGTGTCTCAGCCCTTTTAGTCCTCACTGCTCCAGAAGTGTTCATCTCCCTCCTTCCTACAGGCTTCCACTGGGGCAGTGGAGAGCCTGCAGGGGGCAGATCTACAGACCCCAATGGCCTGGGGCTGTTGGGAGGTTTGTGGGGGAACTTGTTGTATTTTTTTGTGTTTAAATTTTTGGCCACACCACGTGGCACATAGGCTCCCAGTTCCCTGACCAGGGATTGAACCTGCACCCCCTGCCTTGGGAACATGGGGTCCTAACCACTGGACCACGAGGGAAGTCCCACCTTTGGATTTTAATGTCTTCTTGCAGAGTCAGGAGTCCTTTATTCTTCTTGATTACCCACCCTCACCTTCCCAAGTGGTGCTAGTGGTAAAGAACTCGCCTGCCAATATAGGAGATGTAAGATATGAGGAATCGATCCCTGGGTCAGAAAGATCCCTAGGAGAAGGACATGGCAACCTACTCCAGTATTCTTGCCTGAAGAATCCTCATGGACAGAGGAGCCTGGCGGACTACAGTCCACAGGGTCGCAAAGAGTCGGACACGAATGAAGCGATTTAGCACACATGCACCCAGTTCAAATCTCCCCACTTCTCTCCTCTTTGAAAGGGGCAGGACTTTTGAGCCCATGGTGTCTTGAGATGCCTGAAAAAACCCTGTCTTCCCCTCAATACTTTCTTTACCATCCAAGTGCGTGGTAAGTCGATTTAGTCGTGTCCAGCTCTATGCGACCCTAAGGACTGTAGCCCGCCAGGCTCCTCTGTCCATGGGGATTCTCCAGGCAAGAATACTGGAATGGATTGCTCTGCCCTCCTCCAAGGGATCTTCCCGACCCAGGGATCAAATCCACACCCCTTAGGTCTCCAGCATTGGCCAGCGGGTTCTTTCCCATTAGCATCCAAGAGTCCTCTTTAAACTGTACTGACTTTTCAGCCAGAGGGTGAGCTCTTATCTGGAGTCCCGACCCCCGAGGAGATGATACGGTGGGGAGCATGTGCTTTGGGGAGAGACTGCCATCCCCGGGGAGCCAGGCAGAGTCAGGGGGTTGGGAAGCTCAAAGCCAGGAGGGGGCAGGTAGTGGAGGAGGTGGGGGGACTCCTGAAAGCCAGTTTTGCTCATTACCATCCACCTTTCTTAGCCCCTGAAATCTCTTGAGTGGGAAGTGTGAGACTTATAGAGACAAAAACAATAAACGAAACCCAAACCCCAAACTCTGAAGAGCCTAATGTTCAATATAAGAATCAGTTAACACCCATCCCTCCAGCGATGCCTCAGCTTCTGGTGCGAGAGTTCTCTCCATCCTCCCCACCCCCTGATTTAAGACCCAGAGCGGGAAGGGACAGTTTGGGAGTTTGGGATGGACATGTACACACTGCTGTATTTAAAGTGGCTAACCAAAAACGACCTACTGTGTAGCACAGACAACTCTGCTCAATGTTATGTGGCAGCCTGGATGGGAGGGGAGTTTGGGGGAGAATGGACATGTCCATGTAAGGCTGAATCCCTTTGCTCTTCACCCGAAACTATCACAACATTGTTCACTGGCTATACCCAATACAAAATAGAAAGTTAAAAAATAAAAAAGATCAGAGGCTGGTGACATGTGAAGAGAGCATCACTCTGGCTTGTGTCTTCTTAATTATGTTGCTACGTCTGCACCTCCCATGCCGAGTGGTCCAATTCGTGGGGGCCCCCTGTCACTCTCAATGCTCCAGCCTGAGAAGATCTCAGGTGAGAGGGAAGCAAGATAGTGGGAGGCCCACTGGGGGTTGGCCTTGGCCATGAGTGAATCTGGGGAGGGGGTTAAGCCAGACGTTGGCCTTTGAGAATTCACACCTTTGATAGTTTAATCCTCACTGTCCAACACGGCAGCCACCTGCCACGTGTGCTATAGAACACATTAATGTGGCCAGTCTGCCTCGAGATGTGCTGGTACATGTAAAATACACATCGAGCACTTAGTACGAAAAGAAAATGTAAAATATATCAGTAATAAATTGCATACTGATTTCATGCTGAAATAATAATATTGTCCATAAACTGGGTTAAACAAAATGTATTATTTAAATTAATTTCACTTGTGTCTTTTGACTTTTTTTTGAGTGTGGCTACTTTCTAGAAATTTTTTTTTTTTTTGGCAAGGTTTGTGGGATCCTAGTTTCCTGACCCAGGATTGAATCAGGGTCCTAGGCAGTGAAAGTGATGAGTCCTAATCACTGGACCATCAGGGAACTCCCTAAAAAATTTTAAATTACATCTGTGGCTCACAATATATTTCTACTGCACTTGCTGACTTAACTTCTGAGGAACTGCAGCTTCTAAGGGCCAGAGGGAATCAGGGAGGTCCTTAGCAGTCCTATGATACAGATGGGAAAACTGAGGCCTGGGGAGGGAAGTGAGCTGCCCATGGGCATATGGTAAATTTGCAGCTGAGTCTGGGGTCTAGCCTCCTTACTCCCTGCAACTCTGGGCGTGGGTTCAAGCCATGGGCCCCCATGCACAGTGTGAGTGCTCTTGTTGGGTATGTCCAGGCAGCAAGGATATTCTTTCCCTGTGGGCACACTGGGGATGGGACTTCTAGCAGGTGTCGGGACTTGGACCAATCCAACCTCAGCCTCAGATGGGCCTAGAATGCCGCCCTGTTACTGGAAGAAGCAGCAATGCCCCAAAGCATCTCATCTTCAATGGGAATCAAACAGCACCTGCCTCCCAGTGTGGTCGATAGCATGAAATGGAATAACTACATACAACCTTTGCATTAGCTTGGCTTTGGGTTATTGTTACTAGTAACAGTAGTGTTTTAGAGAACGAGGCTTATGGTTGCCAGGGGAAAGGATGGGAGGGAGGGATAGCTAAGGGGAGTTTAGGATGGACAGGTACCCACTGCTATATTTAAAGTGGTTAACCAACAAGGACCTACCGTATAGCACTAGCAACTCTGCTCAGTGCTATGTGGTAGCCCGGATGGGAGGAGCCAGTTTGGGGGAGAAGGGATAACATGCATATGTATAGCTGAGTCCCTTCGCTGTTCACCTGAATCTATCACGATATTGTTTGTTAATCGGCTATACTCCAACACAAAATAAAAAGTTTCAAATACAGCTTTCAGTCATGAAAAAGAAAAAAGACCAGTAGTGCTGTTGCTCCTGGAAGTCAACCCCTCCCTCCGAGTAGGGCTCGCTGAGAATGGGAGCCATCCCAGGACATGGCACACACTCAGCACCCAGTAGGTACTCAGTACTCATCTGTAGCACTGAGCCAGATTCTTACCCACACTCAGTTGAGTTCCTTTCCCAAAGATCAGGTTGGGTACCCCAACGATCATGCAGAAGTAGACACCACTGTCAGCAGGCTTCACACTTTGGAGCTTGAGCAAGTTCCGGGGAGAATTTCCAAGCACAGTCAGCTTCTCCTGCTCTACCCCCTGGCCATACACAGTCTTATTGACAGACACCCAGCAGGCCAGGAACTCATAGTGACTGTTAGCGCTCAGGGCCTGGCGCTGCCGCAGCCAGTAGATGCGTGTTGTAGAAGGTGAGGTTTCGGTTTTACAGGACAGCGTCACCGTCTGGTTGGTGTGAACCATCAAGGATGCAGGGGTCTGCTGGAGGACCAGGCTGCCGTGCAAAGCTACGAGAAGCAGAAGGAGCAGAGACCATCAGCACCTTTTCTAGGCCGGGGTTGTGGGGTCCCAGAGTCAAACATGAGAGAAGTGATGAGAGAGCCTGCCCGGTTGCAGGGCCCAGGGGCTGTGTGAAATACAGCCAGTGGTTCCAGGACTTAGTGCACCCTACCCCCCAGGGTGATCATCCACCAGGCAGTTGTTCATGATGCCAGCCTGACAAAGGGGACAGGGGAAAAAGTACCACTTGCTGACTGCATGCTTCTATGCTTGGCTCTTGGCATAAATTATCTCCATCACGCTTCAGACTTACTTTAGGATTTTTATCCCCACATGAGGAACAGAGGCCTGAAATGCCTTGTTCAAAGTCCTGCTTACAGCTAATAAGTGACCCGGGAGTCAAAGTCAAGGATGCAGTCTGAAGTCAAAGCTGGTAGCCTTTCACCTTGTTCTGTGGCCACTCTATGAAGACTTTCAAAAGGTTCCAGGTGGCCGAAGGAAACCCAGGTCAAGCTCAGAGAAGAGCTCAGAATTACTGGCAGAACACATGGCTGCTCTGGCCGACCTACAAGAGGACCAGCTGCTGTTTCCAGACAGTGACAACAACCAGCAAGGGGAACTCACTGTCCCCGTAGACACAATCCTAGCCCATTACTCCCCAAGCCAGTAATTGACTGGTCTCTGCATCCCCATTCCCGAGTGGAGGGACCGACACCCCAGAAGAGGTGCTGGGAGTTCACTTCAGTCTCAAATGGGAAGCCCCTGCAGGTAGGGCCTTGATAAGGAGGCCCAGAGCAGAACTCACAGACCTGGCCTTGAACCCCACCTGTGCCCCACACCAGTTGTGGCGCCTCTGGCAAGTTGTGGACCCTGTCTCCTTCCTGGAAAAGGAGGGCGGTTTGCTGCTGCTGTCCTGCCTACCTCCCAGGCTTGTTGTTGCTGTTTAGTGTTGTTGAATGTCTGACTTCTTTTGTAACCCCATGGACTGTAACCTGCCAGGCCCCTCTGTCCATGGGATTGTCGAGGCAGGAATACTGGACTGGCTTGCCACTTCCTTCTCCAGGGAATCTTCCTGACCCAGGGATTGAACTGGGGTCTCCTGCATTGGCAGGCGATTCTTTACCACTGAGCCACCTCTGAGACTCAGAATGTCCAAAAAAGCACTGCAAACTGAAACTCACTGTACTTGGGTAAATGATCGTCTATGTGACACCTTTCAGCATTTGTTACTGGAGGCAAGTGAAATCTTAAGGAGAGAATTAGAAGGGGTCCTTCATGACCACGTCCACCAAACGGAACCTGACTTGGTAAAGCTTTCATTTTAGCTGTGGGGCAGAGAAGACTCTGAAGACCAAGACCTAGATCCGGGAGCACTGAGGCCCAGAGAAGATATAGGCCTGGATGGGCAGAGGATGTTTGTGTGTGCATGTGTGTGTGTGTGTGTGTGTGTGTGTGTGTGTGTACCCAAGCCTTTCTGAACCCATGTTCATTAGAAAAGACCCTGATGCGGGGAGAGATTGAGGACAGAAGGAGAAGAGGGCGACAGAGAATGAGATAGTTGGATGGCATCACCGATTCAATGGACATGAACTTGTGCAAACTCCGGGAGATGGTGGAGGATGGCGAGGCCTGGTGTGCTGCAGTCCATGGGGTCACAAAGAGTGGGACACGACTTGGTGACTGAACAACAACAAGCCCACATTCATAATCCTACTTGGGGCTCAGGCTCCTTGGCCTGACCTCTAACACTGAAGAATCAAACTTCTGGACTCCTATCACAGACCACTCTGAGCTTTTACTCTCACTGAGAATGAAAAGATACCTGGGGCCCAAGTGGCTATTAAGCCTTCTCTCCTCTCCCGGAAAACCATGCTGCCTTTTTAGCAGAGTAGAGATTCTTCATTGTTGGGGGTCACTGACCTCCCAGGGAAGACAATAAGAACCCAATAGGGACTTCCCCGGCATCCAGGGATTAAGACTCCACTCTTCCACTGCAGGGGACACAACTTGAATTCCAGTTGGGGAACTAAAATCCTGGATGCTGTGTGGTGCAGCCACAAGTAAATAAATTTTAAAAAAGAATTGATTATGCCAGTATTTATCAAACTGTGCTGAAAATGGTTTATGCATTATCTCATTTAATCCTCACCAAATTTTTCAGGAGGAAATAACACCTATTTTACACAAGAGGAAAACAGAGGCTCAGGGAGGTTAAGGACCTGCTTAAGGTCATACGGCCTCTATGTGGTAGATTCAGATTTAAACCCGGGTCTGGGACCCCAGAACCTAAGCGTTGTGCCACTCTCTGAAATGAAGAAACCTGTGATCCTTTCTAGGATCCCGGTCACGGGCTCATGCGCACGTAGTAGGGCCGAGAATATACAGACTCCCCAGGCCCTTCTAAGAAAGCCCCAATGGGACCCCTCCAGAGACAGACAGGTCGGAGGGGCTCTGGGGTCTTTGTGTAGATCCTTGCCTGTGTCATGACTCGAAGACTTCCTAGCCCAGACACACCCTGGTTTCTCTCGTGCCCACTTGATTTTCAGCCCCTGGAGATGGAACCCCTGGCTGTGGTCGAGTCCCATATGTGTTCCGGTCCAGGCCTTGCCACACGCATGGTCTCATTTGATTCATTTCATCGTCTCAGTCACCTGGTGATCCCACTCAGAGGGACCTGTTCTTTCTAAAATGATCTGCAGTAACTCTAGTCGCTTTGACTGGCCTAGACTAGCTTCTGCTAGAGATGCTATTGAGTTCACTAGGTCAGACCCAGGCTGGCAGGCCGCGTCACCTTGGCAGGAGGAGCAGTTTTGGAATTTTTGGATTAGAGAGCAAATCGACCACAAGTTAGTGGGCAGTTTGGGGTGGGGAGGGACTTCTTCTACAAGACAGACTGACTGGGCTGGCCAGAGTGACAGACTCCCTGCTCCGTTCTTGTTCCAACATTCCAACTCCATCGCTGCTTGTTCTGGAAGCTACACTGCCCACAATACCCACCCCCGGGGAACCAAGTCACCCTGAAGGGGAACCCTGCCACACCTGTATGAAAACTGGCAACAGCCTGGTATTTGGCGAACTGTCCTACAGTTCGCCGAGATACTTCCTCAGAAGTAATCAAAATGTGTCTATGGAACCCTGGACTAAGAAATGGGCACCAAAGCCAGAACTGTCCTTCCCCTCTGGACCTCCCCATCTCTCTTTTCTTCTTTTCCATCTCCTTCAACACTCCCGGCTCCCTCTTGGCTCTCTCCCTCCTCTCTTCCGGTCTCTCTTTTCTTAGGTTCAGGCTTTGGGGGCAGAGGTGGCCTCAGTGCAGAGGCTCCGGGGACTCCTGGGGGTAATGGGTTCCCTGGGAGGTTTTCCATCCCCAGGGACCGAGGCTGCCTCCCGGGAGTCCCGGCAGATCCGGGGTCTGGGCATCCTGCGGGGACAGCTTTCCCCAAACTTCACGCCTCAGGCCCTTCCCGGGCCCAGCGCAGAGCCCTCGCATCCAGCCCCGCGCCCCCAGGGTCTCCCCGCCTTACCTGCCAGCTGCGCGGCGAGTAGGAGCCACAGCCGCGCCCGCATCTCGGCGTGCTCGGTACTCCGCGTCCCAGCGGAGCTGGCTGAGAGGGTCCGGGCGGGGCAGTTGGGGGCGGGGTGGGGTGGGGTGGGGGAGGGAGCGGGGAGCAGGGAGGGAGGGCCCTGCCGGGGGAGAGGGCGGGAGTCTGCTGTGAGGAAGGTGAGGTCTCTGCCCTCATCCTCCCCGCGTTTCAAAGGTTCTGGCTGCGTTTCCATTAGGGAGGAGACGCCGCTGTCCCGCACCAAGTGATCGCGCGTGTGTGATCGCTTTCTGCCCTGGGAGGTCAGAACAGGGTCATGACTCCATGTGATTCCAAATGAAGCAGCTGAGGCTCGGAGAAGTCAGGGTGCTCAGGAGGGCCCCTCGAGAGTGTCAGTGGAGCATGACCCTAACTCCGGTCACTTCCTTGTTGAGTCGTTACTTAACCGAGAGAGCCTTCTGGGGACCCCAGGGCCAGCGGGGCCCGGAGTGACCAAGACCCAGACCCTGTCCTCAAGAGCACACACTTGAGAGGATGAAAGAAAGCTAACTAACAGTGACACAGAGTCTGATGCTGAGAAAGGTGAGCTGGGGCGCCGGGCTGGGCCAGGGGCACATCCACACCTTGGCCCTCAGAGTTCTGGAAGAGCTGAGAAAATTATCATAATCTCTACCTTTCTCACACGTGCAATTCCTGTTAAAATAACACTGAAATGGGGAGTTAGCAGCTGATCAACAAAGATTCCCTGGTGGCCCAGGTTCGATCCCTGGGTCAGGAAGATACCCTGGAGAAGAAAATGGCAACCCACTTCAGTATTCTTGTTGGGAAATCCCACGGACAGAGGAGCCTGGTGGGCTATAGTCCATGGGATGGTAAGAGTCAGACACAACTTAGTGACTAAACCACCACTACTATACCTAGGATTATAATTGCTACCTTATGTAATAATTCTGTATTTAACTTTTTGAGGAGTTTTTATAGCTATTTTTATAGCAGCTATGCCATTTTACATTTCTACCAACAATGTATGAGGTTTCCAGTTTCCCCACATCCTCACAAACACCTGTTACTTTCTATTCTTTCTTTCTTTTTTTAATATATCCATCCTAGCGGCTGTGAGGTAGTATCTGATTGTGGTTTTGATTTGCATTTTCTTAATGACTAATGATGTTAGATATCTTTTCATATGCTTCTTGGCCATTTGTATTTCTTACTTGTATGTCTATTAAAATCCTTTGCCCATTTAAAATTTTAGGTTTTCTTTTTGTTGTTGAATTTTAAGAGCTCTTTATATATTCGGGATACCTAGACACTTCTCTGATATATGATTTGCAACTATTATTTCCCATACTGCTAGTTGTCTTTTCACTTAGTTAATAATGTCTTTTAATGTACAAAAGTTTCAAATTTTGATGAAGTCCAATATTTCTATTTTTCTTTTGGTCTTGTATTTGGGATCAATTGCTGAATACAAGGTCATGAAGATTTACCCTGAAATTTTCTTCTAAGAGTTTTATAGTTTTAGCTCTTATAATTCAGTTATTGATCCACTTTGAGTTCACTTTTATATACAGTGTGAGGTAGGGGTCTAACTTCATTTTTTTGCAAGTGGATATCTAGTTGTTGTGGTGTTATTTGTTGAAAAGACTATTCGTCCCCCATTGAATAATCTTAGTATGCTAGTTGAAAATCAATTGACCAAAGGTGTGGGATTATTTCTAGACTCTCAGTTTTGTTGCATTGATATATATGTGTACCATTATGCCAGTAACACATCGTTTTGATTACTGTAGTGTAACGGCCAATTTTACGTCAACTTGACCAGACCACAGATACCCAGATACCTGATTAAATGTTACTTCTGGGTGTGTCTGTGAAATTGTTTCTGAAAGAGAGTAGCATGTGAATTAGTGGGCTGAGTAAAGTAGATGGTCCAACCTAGTGTGAGTGAGTAACATCCAATGTATTGAAAGGCTGAGTAGAACAAAAAGGTGGAGGGAAGTTGGATTTGTCCTCTTTCTGCTTGTCGATCTGTGCTGAATATTGATCTTTTCTTGCCCTTAGCACTCCTGGTTCTCAGGCCTTTGGACTAGAACTGAAATCTACACCATTAGCCTTCCGCTCTCAGGCCTTTCTTTGAACAACAAAACCCAATACATGTAGTTGTGTAGTAAGTTTTAAAATGGAGACATGTGAGTTGCCCAGCACTGTTCTTTTTAAATATTTGGGACCCCTTATATTTCCACATGAACTTAAGAATTAGCCTTTCCATTTGTGCCAAAAAAAAAAAAAAGATGTTGAAATTTTAATGGGATTTGCCTTAAATTTGTAGATTGCTTTGAGTAGAATTGCCATTTAAACAATATTATGTTTTCCATTCCATGAACACAGAATGTCTTTTCATTTATTAAGGTTTTCTTTATTTTCCTTTTGCATTTTACTTTTTATTTCAGTGTACAAGTCCTTCACTTTTTTGGTTAAATTTATTCTTTGGTATTTTATTTTTTTAGATGCTATTGTAAGTTGAATTATTTTCTTAATTTCTTTTTTAGATCGCTCATTGTTGGTGTATAGAAACATAACTGATTTTTTGTGTGTTGATCTTGTATCCTACAACTTTGCTTAATGTTTATTAGCTGGAATAGTTTTTTTTGTGGGTGGATTCTTGGAGATTTTCTACATACAGGATCATGCCGTATGAGAATAGAGATAGTTTTCCTTTTTCCTTTTCAATTTGGGTGTCTTTTATTTATTTTTCTTATCTAATTGTGCTGGTAAAACTACCAGTATAATATTGAATAGCAATGGGTGCAAGCAGATAACCTTGTTTCATTTTTGATCTTAGGAGAAAGCTTTCAGACTTTCACCATTGAGTATAATGTTGGCTATGGTTTTGCCATATACGTGTTGATGAAGTTCCCATCTATTGCTAGTTTTCTGAGTGTTCTTACCATGAAAGTGTATCGGATTTTGTCAAATGCTTTTTCTGTTTTCATTGAGATGATCATGTGGCTCTTTTCCCCTTTGTCCTATTAATGTGATGTACTACACAGATTAATTTTCTTATGTTGAACCCCTGCGTTTCCAGGGTAAATACCACTTGGTCATGATGTGTAATCTTTTTAATATATAGTTGGGTTTGTTGTAGTTTAGTTGCTAAGTCATGTCCTAGTCTTTTGCAGCCCTATGGACTATAGTCCACCTGACTCCTCTGTCCGTGGAATTCTCCAGGCAAGAATACTGGAGTGGGTTGCCATTTCCTCCTCCAGGGGATCTTCCTGACCCAGGGATTGAACCCACATCTCTTGTGTACCCTGCATTGGCAGATGGATTCTTTACTACTAGTGCCAACTAGGAAGCCCATACATATACATATATTCATTCTGTTTTAGATTCTTTTTCCATATAGGTCATTTCAAAGTATTGGGAAGAGCTCCCTGTGCAGCACAGTAGTTTCCTATTAGTATCTATTCATATATAGTAGTGTGTACATGTCAATCCCAGTCTCCCAGTTTATCCCCCTTACTTTCTGTATTGGTAACCATAACATTGTTTTCTACATCTTTGACTCTATTTCTTAAACTTATTTTTTAAAAAATTCTCATAACAAGTGCCATAAATGGAAGGTAACTGCTACATATATCATGCAAACAAAAGCTGAAGTCAGCAGGGGAGGTTAACAGCCCTGGGGAGAGGTGTAAAGACACACCAGCACTGAATGGAGCCTTCTCCTTGCTGAGCAAAAGGAGAGGACGAGAACTAAAGAGTGAACCACCTTCTCCCTGTCTCACTTAATGTTGTTTGGTGCTGTGTTTGTGCATCCCTTAAGGTAGCATTTGGAAGCTACCTTCCAAGTGGGAAGAGCACTGGGTCGGGTCTCAGAGAACCTAGGTTGGAATCAATACTAGGATATTCCACCCCATGAGGTCTTGATTTCCTTCTCTGATAAGAGGAGGTTGAGATACCAGCCTTGGAGACTTACCTGGTGGCCCACTGGTTAAGAACCCACCTTGCAATGCAGGAGACGTGTGTTTGATCCCTGGTTGGGGAACGAAGAACCCACATGCTGCAGAGCAATGCAGCTAAGCCTCCACATTACAGCATTACAACGTGAGAGACCACATGCTGCAGAGAAAGATCCTGAATGACACAACTAAGACTTGATGCAGTTAAATAAACAACTAAATATTTTAAAAGACATCAAATTGTACACTTTAAATATGTATATGTCAATTATAGCACAACAAAACTGTTAAAACATATCCAACTTATTAAAAAAAAAAAAACCAACCTGCATGTCTCCCCGGATTGCCTTCAGGAACAAAGGAAATCAGAGACTTGATTTTTAATTGTTTGTTCAGTTGAACTCGGAGGCTAAGTCAGGCATTCTCAGAGGGAACAGAAACCTCTGGGAGCGGGCATGTTCTGTAGACGAAAGGGGCCTGTGTTAATTGTCTCGGTGTTTCGGGTAGGGAGAAGGAGCTACTGGCATTCGTGTGTGTTGCGCTTGCGTGCTCAGTCATGTCTGACTCTTTGTGACCCTATGGACTGTGGTCTGACAGGCTCCTCTCTCCATGGGATTCTCCAGGCAAGAATACTGGAGAGGGTTGCCATTCCCTTCTCCAGGGGATTTTCCTGACTCAAGGTTCGAGCCGGTATCTCTTAAGTCTCCTGCATTGGCAGTTGGATTCTTTACCACTGTGCCACGTGGGAAGCCTACTGGTTTTAAGCAGTTGGGGACGAAGGATACCAGATGTTCTTCCCTGATAGCTCAGTTGGTAAAGAATCCACCTGCAATGTAGCAGACCCCAGTTCCATTCTTAGGTTGGGAAGATCTGCTGGAGAAGGGATAGGCTACCCACTCCAGTATTCTTGAGTTTCCCTTGTGGCTCAGCTGGTAAAGAATCTGCCTGCAGGATGCATGAGACAAGTGCTCGGGCCTAGTGCACTGCGAAGACCCAGAGGAATAGGGTGGAGAGGGAGGTGGGAGGGGGAATACATGTAACTCCATGGCTGATTCATGTCAATGTATGACAAAACCCACTGCAATGTTGTGAAGTAATTAGCCTCCAACTAATAAAGATAAATGAAAAAAAAAAAAAGAATCTGCCTGCAATGAGGGAGATCTGGGTTCGGTCCTTGGGTTGGGAATATCCTCTGGAGAAGGGAAAGGCTACCCACTCCAGTATTCTGGCCTGGAGAATTCCATGGATATAGTCCATGGGGTCGCAAAGAGTCGGATAGGACTGAATGACTTTCACTCACCAAACAACAAAAAATGGATGCTCCCACAGCCTGCAAGACTCTCAAAGTTCATCTAGATCCACTTCCAGGTGGTCTACCTGCTCATCATGACCCCATCCCAGAAATGAGCTCTATTTTATACATCAGCAGAGGCTTCCTTCTCACTTTTCTTCTTTGTATTTCACTTGTATTTCATCCTCTGCTTTATCTTAAGGCCTAGAACAATGACAAGAATTCAATATTTTTTTCACGAAATGAATAGATAAATGTTTGTTTTCCTATTGGGTTGTTCATATTTTTTTTTATAAAATAGTAGAAGATATGTGTCTGTTAGAGTTATATCATTCAGGGCCAAATCAAGAAACAAACTGTACCACTAATTTGAATAGAGAAAATTAGATATAAAGAATTTTTAACTAATAAGAGGTGGTTAACAAGAATCCTCCTGCAGTGCAGGAGACCTGGGTTCGATCCCTGGGTTGAGAAGATACCCTGGAGAAGGGTATGGCAATCCACTCCAGTTTTCTTGCCTGGAGAATCCCCATGGACAGAGGAGCCTGGTGGGTTACAGTCCATGGGGTCGCAAAGAATTGTACACAACTGAGTGACTAAGCACAACCAAAAGAGGTATAAAAAAACTGAGGCAGGGACAGGCAAGCTTCTTGTGTAAAGGGCCAGGTGGTAGATAGTTTAGGCTTTGTGGAGTAAGAGGCTCAATCAAGGATATTATGTAGCTGCTTATAAAACAACACCAAAAACAAATTTCCACCATCTTTGTAATAACTGAGTACAAGCTTTGCTAATAAAGTTCTTCAATGAGAAGAATAGGATCCACTGTTTTGGGATAACTTCTGCTACTTTGGGGTTCAAATGTGAAAACTGTCCTTAGATGGAGGACTGTGCAAATACAGGAGAGGGCTGGATTTAACCTGCAGGCTGAATTTTGCCCACCCTTGATCCCTGAGGGAGGAAGAAGGTAGAAGGGACTGAAAAACTGAAGAGGGGCTCCTGTGACCCAGGTTCAGACCTCTGCGGAAAGAACATAAGTGCCCCGGGTTACACAGTCTTTCAGTAACAAAGAAATATGTCAGAGGGCATGGGCTGCCACTAGGTCACACACACAAAGTCAGGGAGTTGATACCACGAAAAACTGGGAAACACGCAAAGCTGGGAAAAGGAAGAAAAGTCCCTTCAGCTCCCAGTTTATGGTGTGCCTCCAGCACCTCCTACTGGCAGAGACTAACAAGGCAGCTGGCAAAGGAGACTGGTTTACAGGGTCTCAAAGAGCAAAGATGCTCAAAGCTACGAGGCAGTCATTTGATAATGGCACAAGAGATAGTAATAGAGAGTGTTGCACATATTTTTTTTCCCAATCTGTTTCTTACCTTAAAAAAATTTTTTTTTTTGTTTCAAAGGTAGAGACTTCCCTAGTGGTCCAGTGGCTAAGACTCCTTGCTCCCAATGTAGGGGGCCTGGATTTGATCCCTGATTTGGAACTAGATCCCACCTGCCACAAATAAGGGCTCTTGGATGCAACTAAAGATCCTGCATGCCGCAACAAAGGTCAGAGATCTTAAGTGGTACAACTCAGACCAGGTGCAGCCAAATGTCAACTTAAAAAATGTACAATGTCATAGTTGCAAGTTAAGTTTCATTTGGGGCAAAATGAGGATTGCAGCCCAGGAGACAGCATCTCAGATAGCTCTGAGAAACTGCTCCAAAGAGGCAGGAGGAAAAGGTGAGTATATATATGACTTTTGCTGAAGGGGGAATACATGCAGTCAAGCATATATTTTTCCAGAATGTTTCTACTAGTCTCATGAAGCTTTTACTAGTCAAGAGAAACAGTCATCACCATGAAGGATTTAAGTACTTTTCTAGATATGGGGAGATTCAAGAATTAGGCTTATAAATTTGGCCCCTGAAAATATCTAACTATCTGAAGACCTGTCCTGCTAGTTTCCCCAGCCCCACACCAGCACAGAGCGCCTCATTTCTGCTCTCCACGCTGAACTCCTTTCAGACAGTGTTAAAGGTCAGCAGCTGCAGCAGAACATGATTTACTCCTTATAGAGGTAGATGGCAAGTGCCCAGGGCAAGTGCCAATTTGTAGTTGACACAAATAAATAAAAATTAAAAAAAAAGATTGATCTGTTAAAAACAGTAACAAACCAGTGACCCAAATGATAATCTTTCACACTCAAGGAAATGGAGTCAGAAGAAACTCTGGTAAGAGGATTCATTTTTACTTTCTTCTCCGGAAGAAAATGGTATTTGGATTCTTTTTTATTGTGAATGATAGGATTCGTTAGTTCTAGCACCCTGATCACTAAAGAATAAATATTTTGATTAGAAACTAAAAGTTGATATAAGGAGTAAATCCTTCAGCACTGATTTCTTAAAATCTATATTCTTAACAAAGTGTACCAGTCTTTCAAAAGTTTATTCCAACCCATTTCTTCTTTTGTACTCTAAAACACCTTCATTATGTTGTTTGATGAGATAGATTCACAAGAAAACAGAGATGCCCTAGGTCGATCCAACTTTCAGCCAATCAGGTCTGCCATGTGGAGACTCCCACATGTAGACCTTGCTGACTCAGGTGCCTGGCTGGGTCTTCCGCTTTGACAAAGGGACACAACAACATGGATGGTATCATCTTGCTGGCTTACATCATATCTTGAAACCAACTGGGTTTTATATTTGATATATTTGAACAGAGTCAGAAGTGGGGATCTAAGTTTATATTCTTTGAAGTGTTGTTGCAGGAAGGCGACCCCTTCTAGGGCCTGAGGTTGGGCTCTTATATAGCACTCAGAAATGAATTGTCTGAGCTGACAAAGCAAGAGACTTCATTGGGAAGGGGCACCTGGGTGGTGAGCAGGAAGGTCAGGAAACCCAGGAGGACTGCTCTGCCACATGGCTTACAGTCTCGGGTTTCTGTGGGGATGGGATGAGTTTCTGAATTGTCTCTGGCCAGTCACTTCCTCAGGGCCCTTCCTGGTAGCATGTGGTTCGCTCAGCCAAGATGGAATCCAGAGAGAAGGATCCTCTGGAGGGAGGATGGTAAAATATATGGACTGGAGTCTCCTCTGTCCTTCTGACCTTTCCCGAGTTCTTCTGGTTGGTGGTAGCTTGTTAGTTCCAGGTTTCTTACTGGGACCTCCTGTTATAAAATAGCTCACATAAGTGACTACTATCTAGCCTGGCCAGGGATGGCTGTTTCAGTTAGTGTCTCCCCTAGCCGTATGGCCAATGAATTGCTTCAATACCATGTAATCCAGCCTTTCCAATGGATCCAAATTATTTAATATCCGGGGCCCAAATCCCCAGCATCAGTAACCACCACCGAGAATAGCTTCATCCCACAAGTCCCACTCTTGGGCGCTGTGTTTGCCAGGATGCTTCTTCTCTCTACTGGACCTTCTTCTTCCCTCCTTCCTGGTGTCCCAATTGTAGGTGCTCTTCTTTCTGTGTTTGGACTTCTCTGTGCTGCCTGGCTCCACCTTGGCCTTCCTCCTGTTCTCTTTGTAGGAATCTCCATCCTCGTGGTTCTTCCTCTTCCACTCTGCCTGTTCCTCGCCACCGTGTCCTCCTCCTTCCTTTTCCCTGGATCTTCTCTTCCAGCCTCTGTCTTGGTCTCTATCTTGATGGATGCTGGTGAGGTACTCTGAGATGCAGCTAGCCTCATCTTTGTGTTGTGTGGTGTGGGGACCAGTGATCGTTCCTTGCACAGGAGGCCTTGGAAACCACCAGTTATTGAAAAAATGGTCACGTTTTTTCTGACAGTGACTTACAAGTTCCAGTCTCTGTCTCAAGTGATGACTACTGGACAGTGGGGATGAGTGACTTTCCACTGTTTTCGGCCTTTTGTAGGAACCACAGGACTTGTGGGGCTGCCTGAAGGGGAAGCCCTGCTCCAGAACTGGAGGTCGGGGTGCTGTGTGGTCACGTTCTCTGTATGCAGAGTCTTCTGTCCCCTTTCTAAAGCAAACCTCCGGCTTTACTCCTCTGGCTCTCTGCTTTCTGATGTAATCCTGAAGTTCATGTTGAAAAGAGTCACAAGTCTTAGAATTTTCCATTACGCTGACTATGGATTAATCTCTGCCAAGGAAGATGAAGAAAAACTTTCTGTTAGTTGTTTTGCTGTAAATGTATGCTTTTTCTTTGAAAAGACCAGGTTGTCAAATTTCTAGTGGAGATTATATTATTATAATCATGTACTATAAATACCATGTAGCTATTGGTTTTGAAAATATATGTATATTGAAAATATTTATGTATTTTGTATATGTATTTTGAAAATATTGATTTTAAAAAATATATGTATCTGTCAATACCATGTAGCTCTTGATTTCCAGACAAACACCCCAATCAAAAAATGGGCAGAACACCTTAATGGACATTTCTCCAAAGAAGACATCACACTGGTCAGAATGACCATCATTCAAAAGTTTATGGATAACAAATGCTGGAGAGGGTGTGAAGAAAAGGAAATCCTCTGACACTGTTGGTGAGAGTGTAGTTGATGCAACCACTAGGCAATGCAGTATGGAGGGTCCTCAGAAAACTAAAAGTAGAATTACCATGTGGTCCAGCAATCCCACTCCTGGTCATATACTAGACAAAACTGTCATCTGAAAAGATGCAGGTATCCCTATGTTCATAGCAGCACTATTTGCAATAGCCAAGACATGGAAGCAGCTTAAATGTCCATCAGCAGATGAGTGGAAAAAGAAGCTGTCTACATATATACAACAAAACACTGCTCATGCATTAAAAAGAACAAACTAATGCCATTTGCAGCAATATGGATGCAGCTAGAAATTATCATAGTAAGTGAAGTAAATCATGAAAGAGAAAGACAAATACTGTATGATATCACTTATATATGGAATCTAAAATACGGCACAAATGAACCTAGGTACAAAACAGAAATGGACCTATAGACATAGAGATCAGACTTGTGGTTGCCAAGGGGAGATGGGGAGTGAGAGGGATGGACTGGTAGTTTGGGGCTGGTAGATGCAAACTATTACATTTAGAATGAATAAACAACAAAATCCTACCATATAGCATGAGGAACTATATCCAGTCTCCTGGGATAAACCCTAATGGAAACGAATATGAAAAAATGAAATGTTTGTGAAGTAATTAGCCTCCAACTAAAAAAAAAAAAAAAAAAAAAGAATCAACAGAGGTCTCAAAGGAGAAAGACGGTCTCACAGGACTGGGACCAATAGGAGACATTGATCACTTTAAAGGGCAGTTGCTCCTCAACACCACCTAAGCATTACTACTTGGGATTATTTTTAAATTTTTAAGAGAAGTTGGAAATCTGGCTTTTTCTGTGAGATCTCTTTGATCTTTGTAAAGTGGGAATTAAGTAAAGTTATTAAAAATATTCTTTAAGTTGAACAAAATAAAAAAAAAAAAGAAAAAATGAAATGTATATATGTGTAAAACTGAGTTGCTTTGCTGCATGCAGAGACTGTCACAACGTTGGAAATCACTTATACATCAATAAAAACATATGTGGTTTTGACACAGACTGAGAATCATAAAATATAATGGACTAAGAAAATGTGTCCTAAAACACTGTGTAAATTTGAGGATCTGGGAAAATATCATTAAAAAATTTTATTTATTTATTTTTGGCCGTGCTGGGTCTCTGTTGCTGTATGGGCTTTCTCTAGTTGCAGCGAGCGGGGGCTACTATTCGTTGTGATGCACGGGCTTCTCACTGCAGTGGCTTCTCTTGTGGAGCGAGGGCTCTCGGGTGCTTGAGCATTAGTAATGGAGGTACTTGGGCTTAGTATTTGCAGCTCCTGGGCTCTAGAGCACAGGCTCAGTAGTTGTGGCACATAGGCTTAGTTGCTCTGAGGCATGTGGAACCTTCCCAGACCAGGGATTGGACCCGTATCCCCTGCATTGACAGGTGGATTCTTTACCACTGAGCCACCAGGGAAGCCCTGGGAATATACCATTAATGTCTAAAATTTATCAGTGGTTATCGCTAGGTTCAGAGATTATAGATGATTTCAGTTTTTCTTACTTGTGCTTTGTGTTTTTTGCCATAAATAATACTACTTGTACAGTAAAAAAAAAAAAAAGAAAGTCAAGTCATGTTAAGACAGCAGAGAGAACATCAGGCAAATAAATTATCAGGCAAATAAATTATTCGTAAATTCTACAAAAACGGAACTGGCTAGTCCTTGTGTTATGTGCCAAGAAAGAAATAAAAGAGCTTTTCAAACATTTTCTCACACACACACACATTGTGTGTGTGTTTTGATCTCATAGGTGGGATAAAAGAACAGAGAAAGATTCTACTTATTGTGATAAAGTCTAGACCTATTCTTCTTTTCTTTATTTTTTTTTTTTTTACAAATGAGAAACTGAGTTAGAGTTTAAATAACTTACTTAAGGTCACACAGCCAGAAAGCAGAAGAGCCAAACATTGAACCAAGGCAGAGGATCCAGAGCCTGCTCACTTAACTACTCCAATATTGGCACCAACCTTCTCGGTGTTATAAAGACTAGAAGAGTGATGGGTGCAGAGACACAGGTCAGTGCCCATCAGCTATTACTATTTTCATTAGGAAGCTGGAATGACGGCTAGCAGCATTTAATGTGTTACTGGTGGCCTATTCTGAGAACTTTGTCTCTATTTTACGTTAGTGTTTTGTCTTTCTAGTTAATTAAAATAAACACCTATTTGTGCTAAAAGTTAAAAAAAAAAAAAAAGTCACATCAGCCATATACACTGTAAAATCAAATAGTGGATTTTGGGTTTCCCAGGTGGCTCAGTGGTAAAGAATCTATCCCTGGTCTGGGAAGATCCCAGATGCCTCAGGGCAACTAAGGGCAACTAAACCTGTGTGCCACAACTACTAAACTGGAGCTCTAGAGCCTGTGCTCGGCAACAAGAGAAGTCACTGCAAATGAGATGCGAATGCACTGCAGCAGAGAGTAGGTCCCACTTACCGCAAGTAGAGGAAGCCCTAGCAGAGCAATGAAGACCCCTCGCAGCCATAAACAAAAATAAATAAAATTCCCTTAAAAAAAACCTGAGCTGATTTCTCTCTCCAGAGGTAACTACTGGACATATGACTGTTTTGGGGTGCCCATGGACTGAGGCTTGCCAGACTCTCTGTCTCTGAGATTTCCCAGGCAAGAATACTGGAGTGGGTTGCCATTTTCTTCTCCAGGGGATCTTCTCAACCCAGGGATTGAACCTGGGTCTCCCACATTGCAGGCAGATTCTTTACTGTCTGAGCCACCAGGAATGCTCTATATTACTGTGTTCCTGAGGACTAAAACTCTGATCAAACAGGCAGGAGGTCAGATTGTGCATTCTGGTTTGCAACTCAGCTTTTCTTCCCAAACAATGTACTCAGACTCATTTTCTACTTCAATGCACAGAGTTTGTACCTTATCTTTATGGGAGCTTCTTGGTGTGACAGAACAGGCATGGACCATGATTCTTTAAAAAAACAAACAGGGATTTCCCTGGTGGTCCAGTGGTTAAGAACCTGCCTTCCAATGCAGGTTTGATTCCAGGTGGTGGAACTACGATCCCACATGCCATGCAGCAACTACGCCCACACCCTACAACTAGAGAGCCCTCCAGCAGCAACTAGAGAGAAGCCTGTGCATAGCAAGACCCAGCACGGCTAAAAAAAAAAAATTATATATATAATTCGCTTAAAAAAAATCAGATCCCTGAAAATTTAGGTCCTCCTAATTTTTAGCTATGGTCAACAAAGCAGCAGTGTTTTGCAGACACTGACCGAGCGGCCTGGGTCCGTGGGGCACTGTAGGGTGCTGCCAAGTGGCAGCTGGTGGTAAAGAACCTGCCTGCCCATGCAGGAGGTGCAAGAGACTGCAGGTTCAGTCCCTTTGCCAGGAAGATCCCCTGGAGGAGGGCCTGGCAACCCACTCCAGTATTCTTGCCTGGAGAATCCCATGGACAGAGGAGCCTGGCAGCCTACGGTCCATAGGGTCACACAGAGTGTGCCTCTGAGCAGCAGCAGGGTGCTGGCCCAGAGGTGGGCTGCCAGGCTAAGGCCCTCCTCCTTGGGAAGGATCTGCTCCTGAAACATTCTTGGTCAGGAAGAAAACTTCCTCCCCTAAATAAAACCTGAGAGGGGTTTGAATTTGTAGGAGAGGGGTTCAGCTTTTTTTGTGGGGGGTTCAAACTGATTCTGGATTCTGGTGAGGTGATTTCAAAGAGCCATCCAGTCATTTCCTCATTGTGGGAGGATGAAAGTGAAAGTGTTCGTTGCTCAGTCATTTCCAACTCTGTGATAGCAGGGACTGTAGTTCTCCAGGCTCCTCTGTTTATGGAATTCTCCAGGCAAGAATACTGGAGTGGGTTGCCACGCCCTTCTCCAGGGGATCTTCCTAACCCAAGGATTGAAACCCAAGTCATCCGCATTCTTTACTGCCTGAGCCACAAGAAGGGTGGAATGCAAAGTCCCTGAAAGGACTCAAACCCCAACCCCCCCCCCACCCCCGCCCAAGGCATAGGTGGGATCTGAGAGCCTTTAGGCAGGTTACAACTCTGGGCAGGTGTGGATCTGGAGTCAGGCTGCCACTTACTCATGCTTTTGACTTATGTCAATAGTGAAGGACAAAGAAGCCTGGCGGGCTACAGTCTATGGGGGTCACAAAACAGTCAGACCACTTAGCGGCTAAACCATCACCACCACGCCTCCTAGATACGCAACATAAACAGTCTTAACAAGCACTAGTAAGAGAGGGGTGTGGTCCAAACCTGTCCACTGGGAGGTGGGTGGGAGGGGACAGGGCTGGGGAAAGCAGGCCCTGCTTACATAGGGCTTGGATATAGTCATACACAGGAAATGTGTGCACTGTGAGATGTGCCAAGCCTGGCCTATTTTACCTACTACATACCCCTGGAAGCTACTTAGAGTCCTTCTTCCTGGCTACCACCTACCCAGTCTAGCCCTGGTCTCTTCACCAGTGCCACATATCAGCCTCCACCCCTTTTCACCAACCCCTGAAACCTTCTCCAGGGAAAAGCAGCCAGAGAAATCTTTTTAAAGTCAATCTGATTACAGCCAGCACTCTATGCTCCATATCTACAAAAGTGAAATCGCAAATACCAGAGACAGACTGTATTCATAGCCTGAGTCACATTATACAAGCAACCTGAGAATGGGGGCAGGGGCATCCTGGGACCAATTCCCACAGACCAAAGGACAACTGGATGTCTCCTCCAGCCAAGTCCCTCTGTTTCTTACTGCGCTAAAATTGTCCTTTGTCCCATGACTCAGCTGGTAAAGAACCTGCCTGCCAATGCAAGAGTTGCAAGAGACATGGTTGGATCCCTGGGTCAGGAAGATCCCCTGGAGAAGGAAGTGGCAACACACTCCAGAATTTTTGCCTAGAAAATTCCATGGACAGAGGAGCCTGGCGGGTTACAGTCCATGGGGTCACAAAGAGTCACTCAGGACTGACTGAGCAAGCATGCACGCACACACACACACAAAAGTCCCCAGGCCACCCACGTCTGACTTCTACCTACTCCTCAGTCTCAAGTACCAGCTGCAACTGCTGCCTGCCTTTCCGTTTCTGCACCCCACCCTCCCAGCCTTCATAGAATCCATGCTCCCTCTGGTCTCTACCCCCAACCCCCATCAGCTTCTCCCTCTCTTCATGGTCTGCTAGGTTATCCCTTTCTAGCCTACTCCTCCGCCTCATCTCTGGTCCTCTGGCTTTGTTTTTAGTTGGGATGCTCTATATTAAGACTAACTTGGCTACACCACAGAGTAGGAAGCAAAATTTGTTAAATAAATAATAATATCACATCTGGTTAAAACCAAGTCCTTGAAGACATTTCCTTCTGCTCAGAGCTCACAACATTCCCTCCCCCTTCCCATTGCTCTCACTCCCGGAGATGGAGATTCCAGTCCACTTTTCTCCCAGGGAACTTGTAGGGCGTTTGGGGAGCTCAAACTGCCTCCCAGCTCTCCACCTCCCTCCATTCCTGTCCTTCCTTCCATTGTTCAGACCGGAACCCTAGGAGACACTCGCTGCTCCCTACCTCACCGGGCAGCACCATCACAAGTCCTGCTTGCTCTGGAGGACTGGGGACTTCCCTGGTGGTTCAGTGGTTAAGACTCCCCTGCTTCTAATGCTGGGGGCCTGGGTTCAATCCCTGGTCAGGGAACTAAGATCACACATGCCTAAGGTGCCCCTTGGAGCCACACACACACAAAAAGCATCCAGGAAGGGAGCATTTCTTTGCATGGAAGCTGCTCCTGTAGGGGGTGGGACCATATCTCCGCTGTATCACAGCTTTGTTGTTGTTGTCTTAAACAACAGTCTTTATGTTTACACAAAGCAGTACAAAATGAGGCAGTTCCTCAAAGGGTGACTTGGAGCTAGAAAATCCATCCTGAGCTTGAAAGTGTTAGTTGCTAAGTCAAGCCTGACTCTTTGTGACCCTATGGACTGTAGCCCACCAGGCTCCTCCGTCCATGGGATTTTCCAGGCAAGAATACTAGAGTGGCTTACCATTTCCTTCTCCTCACTGTCCCTTCTTAATTGGCCTTCTAGCTTCTGCTTGATGAGTCTGTTTCCAAACCAGCAGTCAGAATAATTATCTTTGTTTGTCTAAACTTTTTATTTTTTAAATTATGAAAATATGACGGCTATATCCTTCTACTTCTCTGTATATTCATTATATTAATTTTCAAAAGTTTGATATTGCAACTCCAACCTAAAACCTTATCTACCAAAAAAAAAAAATTGTAATATGGTAGAATTATATGTAACCTTGTTCTGTATTTTCTAAGTCTCCTGCAAATGTGTTATCTTGCAGAACACTTGCAAAATAATTCTTTGAATGTATGTAATCCTGGTCAGAAAGCAGTGGCAACCCACTCCAGTAATCTTGCCTGGAAAATCCCATGGATGGAGGAGCCTGGTAGGCTCCAGTCCATGGGGTCACTAAGAGTCGGACACAACTGAGAGGCTTCACTTTCACTTTTCACTTTCCTGCATTGGAGAAGGAAATGGCAACCCACTCCAGTGTTCTTGCCTGGAGAATCCCAGGGACGGTAGAGCCTGGTGGGCTGCCATCTATGGGGTCACGCAGAGTCGAACAAGACTGAAGCGACTTAATAGCAGCAGCAATCCTGGTCAAACCATCACTCCTCTGCTCAAAATCCCTTGGGTATGCTTCTTTCCTAAGAAGGAAGCCCAAACCCACAAGGGTGCCTACAAAGCCTAGTCACTATTGGTCGTCTCACTTATCTGAAGTTTCTGGTTTCTCTCTGATAACCCTCCCCTTGTTCCTCCTTTCTAGTCTTCATTCTCCCTGCCAGAGGGGATGCGTGGGCACCCTCTAGTTCAAGCTCTTGGACTGTGGATCTCAGGGGAAGACTCTTTTTTTTTTCAACCTTAATTTGAATATCATCTTCTCTCAGTTTTGACTGTCCCTCACCCAACCTGGGACACCCTAGGTCTGTCCCCTGATTTATTTTTCTCCAGGGCACGTATCTAAGACAGTACCTCTGGAGGTTGTTAAAATGCTGATTCTGATCCAGTGAGTCTAGGGTGGGGCCTGAGATGCATTTTTGAATGCAGCCCCGGGTGATGCTGGATGCTGCATCTGACATACATTTTTAAACTGAAAAATTTGGTCTATTTTTCATCTTAACCACCCTCTGATAGAAATCCCTCACCAAGGGAATTCTCTGGCCATCCAGTAGTTAAGCCTAAGTGCTCCCACTGCAGGGGGTGTGGGTTGGATCCCTGGTTTGGTAACCAAGATCCCACATACAGGACAGAGTGGCCAAAAAATTAAAAAAAAAAAAAAATCCCTTTTTTAAATTAAAAAGGGTTTCCCTGGTGGCACAGTGGATGAGAATCTGCTTGCCAATGCAGGGGACACGAGTTCCATCCCTGGTCCAGGAAAATTTCGCATACCATGGAGCAGCTAAGGCTGAAAGCCACAACCACTGAGCCCATGTGCCATAGAGTCTGTGCTCTGCAATGAGAGAAGTCCCCGAAATGAGAAGCCCATGAACTGCAAGAAGAGTAGCCCCTCCTCACCGCAACTAAAGAAAGCCTGGGCAAAGTAATGAAGACCCAGTGCAGCTAATAACAACGACAAGAATTTGAAAAGAAAAAGAAATATTTCACCCAGCAGAGATTCCTTTTTCACTGCTGTCTCATATCAAATTGTGCTGACCTAAGTGCATGATGCTCAGTCGTGTCCAACTTTGAATTTTATGACCACATAGACTGTTGCTCACCAGGCTCCCCTATCCATGGACTCTCCCAGGCAAGAATACTGGAGCAGGTTGTCATTTTCTCCTCCATGGGATATTTCTGATCCAGTGATTGAAGCCAAGTCTTTTGTCTCTCATGCACTGGCAGGCAGATTTTTTACCACCACGCCACCTGGGCCAAGGTAGATGCCTAATCACACTTGCTAAATGAATATGGGAGGGAAGAAGGGCCTTGGCTTCTCTCCACACTTTGCTCCCACAAGTCCAGGTGCCCTGGGAAGCCCAGATCCAAGGAGTCCTACCTGCCTCAGCCTTGCTCCCCACCCAGCACCCTCCAGTTTGCCCCTCAAGCCACCACCTTTCCCAGCTAGCACGCCCAAAGCCATCAAACAGGAGTGCAAGAAAAAAAAAGCAACCCATTTGGCTCACCTTTAACCTGGAGTCACCACCATGCATGCACTAGTTTACTGAGAGAAATTTCCACAGATGGAACCCTTATTTCTCGAGCCTACAAGTCTTTGGGGTCATGTAAGTAGAAGACCTGTGGGCCCACAGAGAGCAGAGTTTTGCCTGCCTGGTACCTCAAAAGGAAAGAAGGAAGGAAGGGAGGGAGGGAGGGAGGCAGGAAGGGATCCCTAGCCAGGGGTAGGTTTTACTCGGCTCCAGGAGAAGAATCCCAACTTATTCACAGCACAAACTTCTCTGCCAGGTCCCCTGGAAGCAGGGAAGCTGGGAAGCAGGAAGCCACGCCTCTTTGTCTGGGGATTTCAGGTTTTAGAATCTCACCATCTCACAGCTCCAGGCTATCAGGAGAAAGAAATCCAATCAGAGCATTTAAGGTGATTTAGGAACACTTAGGGCTTCCCTTGTGGCTCAGTTGGTAAAGAATCTGCCTGCAATGAGGGAGACCTGGGTTTGATCCCTGGGTTGGAGTATCCCCTGGAGAAGGGAAAGGTTACACACTCCAGTATTCTGGCCTGAAGAATTACTTGAACTGTACAGTCCCTGGGGTCACAGAGTTGGACAGGACTGAAGACTTTCACTTTTTCTTTCTTTCAGGAACACTTAAGCTCATCACCTTGGGACACAATCTCAAATCTAAACCTTACTATTCTATCCTGTTTGAAGAGTTTAGTTTGAAATATTTTAAAAATAAAGCAAGCCATTCTCGAATCATAAAATATAGCACACAAGCAGAAATGTGCATGAACAAAAACCTACAGCATAATGATTTATTACAAAGGAAAAGTTTATCAAACTACAGTTTTGGTTGGTAAATAAAACTGCCATGCCCTTGATCCTTTCTTAATCTTAACTCCCCAACTGTGTGATTTTTATGGTCATCTCATCCTTGCTCTTTATAGTTTATCACTCAAGTATAAATCTCAAGCTATGATACCTTTTTCTTGGTTATAACTTTATGTAAATGGAATCATATCACATACAGTTCTTTTGTTCTGAATTTTACCACAGTGCACTCATTTTCATGGTGGTATGATATTCCATTCTATGAAAAAAATATACATACATACATACACAACCACAGTTCATTTATCCACTTGTGGGCATCATGAGGGTTTCCAGTCCAGGGCCATTTTTAAACAACACTGTCATGTATATTTTTACATACATCTCTAGGTATAATTCAGCCTGCATTCCTATAGCCTGTATACCCAGTAGAGGAATGTCTACAATTACAGTCTAGATGGTGTGGCACATTTAGTTTTATCAGACACAGTTCCACACTGTGCGACACTGTTTTTTATCAGACACTGTTTTTCAAGAGGTTCTATCAAGAGGTTAAATCCTCCCAGAATCATTTGAGTGCTTCACATTCTTTCTAATACTTGGAATTGTCTGACTTTAAATTCTGCATTTAATTGCCGCGATTAGAATCAATAGTATTTCCATGCTCACAATGATACTGAGTACCTTTCCTAATATCTATTGACCACTTGGATTTTCTCGAGTTCTCAAGTGAGTTCTTCGCTGGCTCTGTGTGTATGAGATCTACTCTGTGCCTTGCATCTTCATTCTGTTGGCAGTATCTTTTGATGGACAGAAGTTCTTAATTTTAATGTTGTTAAAGTTAGTAATTAAACAGCACTTTTTTGTGTCATATTTAAGATGTGACTTCCTAACCTTAGACCAGAGTTTCTCTACCTCAGCACTACTGACGTTTCAGTTTAGGTAACTTTTTGATGTAGAGGTTGTCCTGTGCATTATACAACATTGGACAGCATCCCTCTTCTTTACCAGCTAGATGACAATAGCAACATCTACCACAAGTTTTTTTAAATTAATTAAATACATTAAATTAATTGAATTAATTAATTTGTGGCTATCTGAATTGCAGCACATGGATCTTCACTGGGTGTTCGCTGTGACATGCGGGATCTTTAAGCTTGGCCTTGAGTGCACTGGTGTTTCCCTGGTGGCTCAGTGGTAAAGAACCTGCCTGCCAATGCAGGAGATGCAAGACATACAAAATCTGTTGGGAAGATCCCCTGGAGTAGGAAATGGCAACCCTCTCCAGCACTCTTGCCTGGAAAATTCTATGGATAGAGGAGCCTGGCAGGTTACAGAGCATGGAGTCTCAAAGAGTTGGACACAACTGAACAACTGAACACACACACCAAATCAAATCCCAGAGACAGAGTTTTGGTAAAGTAGAAAAAGATAGCTTTATTGCTTTGACAGGCAAAGGGAGATACATCAGGCCTATGTTTTGAAAAATTATGTGCCAGAGAACTTGAAGGTTGTTATAACAGCAGGTCAAAGCTAGGGTCTCTGACAAGAATAGGGTGTGAACAGGGCTTGTACTCCCTTAATCTCATTTTAGGTGGGTGGTTTCCTAATCTTGATGTGTTTCTCTGATTCCTTTAATCTTGCCTCAGGTGTTTTTTTGGCTGTTTCTCCCTTGATTAAGGGTTTCCCGGATCAGTTCAGTTCAGTCACTTAGTCCAGTTCTCTTTGTGACCCCATGGACTGCAGCACACCAGGCCTTCCTGTCCATCACCAACACCCGAAGTTTATCCAAACTCATGTCCATCGAGTCGGTGATGCCATTCAGGCATCTCATCCTCCATCATCCCCTTCTCCTCCTGACCCCAGTCCCTCCCAGCATCAGGGTCTTTTCCAGTGAGTCAACTCTTCGCATGAGGTGGCCAAATATTGGAGTTTCAGCTTCAGCATCGGTCCTTCCAATGAACACCCAGGACTGATCTCCTCTAGGATGGATTGGTTGGATCTCCTTGCAGTCCAAGGGACTCTCAAGAGTCTTCTCCACCACCACAGTTCAAAAGCATGAATTCTTCGGCACTCAGCCTTCTTCACAGTCCAACTCTCACATCCATATGTGACCACTGGAAAAACCATAGCCTTGACTAGACAGACCTTTGTTGGCAAAATAAAGTCTCTGCTTTTTAATATGCTATCTAGGTTGGTCATAACTTTCTTCCAAGGAGTAACCGTCCTTTAATTTCATGGCTGCAGTCACCATCTGCAGTGATTTTGGAGCCCAGAAAAATAAAGTCTGACACTGTTTTCACTGTTTCCCTATATATTTCCCATGAAGTGATGGGACCAGATGCCATGATCTTAAGTTTCTGAATGTTGAGCTTTAAGCCAACTTTTTCACTCTCCTCTTTCACTTTCATCAAGAGGCTTTCTAGTTCCTCTTCACCTTCTGCCATAAGGGTGGTGTCATCTGCATATCTGATGTTATTGATATTTCTCCGGGCAATCTTGATTCCAGCTTGTGCTTCCTCCAGCCCAGCGTTTCTCATGATGTACTCTGCATATAAGTTAAATAAGCAGGGTGACAATATACAGCCTTGACGTACTCCTTTCTCGATTTGGAACCAGTCTGTTGTTCCATGTCCAGTTCTAACTGTTGCTTCTTGACCTGCATACGGATTTTTCAGGAGGCAGGTAAGGTGGTCTGGTATTCCCATCTCTTTCAGAATTTTCCACAGTTTATTGTGATCCACACGGTCAAAGGCTTTAGCATAGTCAATAAAGCAGAAATAGATGTTTTTCTGGAACTTTCTTGCTTTTTCGATGATCCAGCAGATGTTGGCAATTTGATCTCTGGTTCCTCTGCCTTTTCTAAATGCAGCCGAACATCTGGAAGTTCTCAGTTCATGTATTGCTGAAGCCTGGCTTGGAGAATTTTGAGCATTAATTTACTAGTGTGTGAGATGAGTGCAATTGTGCAGTAAGTAGTTTGAGCATTCTTTGGCATTGCCTTTCTTTGGGATTGGAATGAAAACTGACCTTTTCTAGTCCTGTGGCCACTGCTGAGTTTTCCAAATTTGCTGGCATATTGAGTGCAGCACTTTCACAGCACCATCTTTTAGGATTTGAAATAGCTCAACTGGAATTCCATTACCTCCACTAGCTTTGTTCATAAGTGATGCTTTCTAAGGCCCACTTGACTTCACATTCAAGGATGTCTGGCTCTAAGTGAGTGATCATACCATCATGATTATCTGGGTCCTGAAGATCTTTTTTGTACAGTTCTTCTGTGTATTCTTGCCACCTCTTCTTAATATCTTCTGCTTCTGTTAGGTCCATACCATTTCTGTTCTTTATTGAGCCCATCTTTGCATGAAATGCTCCCTTGGTATCTCTAATTTTCTTGAAGAGATCTCTAGTCTTTCCCATTCTATTGTTTTCCTCTATTTCTTTGCATTGATCACTGAGGAAGGCTTTCTTATCTCTCCTTGCTATTCTTTGGAACTCTGCATTCAAATGGACATATCTTTCCTTTTCTCCTTTGCTTTTTGCTTCTCTTCTTTTCACAGCTATTTGTAAGGCCTCCTCAGACAGCCATTTTGCTTTTTTGCATTTCTTTTTCTTGGTGTTGGTCTTGCTCCCTGTCTCCAGTCCAGTGTCATAAACCTCCATCCATAGTTCATCAGGCACTCTATCAGATCTAGTCCCTTAAATCTATTTCTCACTTCCATTGTATAATCGTTAGGGATTTTATTTAGGTCATACTTGAATGGTCTAGTGATTTTCCCTACTTTCTTCAATTTAAGTCTGAATTTGGCAGTAAGGAGTTCAAGATCTGAGCCACAGTCAGCTCCCAGTCTTGTTTTTGCTGACTGTATAGAGCTTCTCCATCTTTGACTGCAAGGAATTTAATCAATCTGATTTCAGTGTTGACCTTCTGGTGATGTCCATGTGTAGAGTTTTCTCTTGTGTTGTTGGAAGAGGGTGTTTGCTATGACTAGTGCATTCTCTTGGCAAAACTCTATTAGCCTTTGCCCTGCTTCATTCTGTACTCCAAGGCCAAATTTGCCTGTTACTCCAGGCATTTCTTGACTTCCTACTTTTGCATTCCAGTCCCCTATAATGAAAAGGACATCTTTTTTGGGTGTTAGTTCTAGAAGGTCTTATAGGTCTTCATAAAACCGTTCAACTTCAGCCATTCAAGTTGAAGTTGAAGCTGAAGTTTCCCTGATAGCTCAGTTGATAAAGAATCTGCCTGTAACACAGGAGATCCCGGGTCAATTCCTGGGTCTGGAAGATCTGCTAGAGAAGGGATAGGATACCCACTCTAGTATACTTGGACTTCCCTTGTGGCTCAGTTGGTAAAGAATCCACCAGCAGTGTGGGAGACCTGGGTTTGATCCCTGGGTTGGGAAGATCCCCTGGAGAAGGAAAAAGCTACTCACTTCAGTATTCTGGCCTAGAGAATTCCATGGACTGTATAATCCATGGGGTTGGAGTCAGACCCGACTGAGCAACTTTCACTTTCACTTTCTTTCCCTTGATTCTGTTCACTTCAGTTGTTCAGTTGTGTCCGGCTCTTTGTGACCCCATGGACTGCAGCACACCAGGCCTCCCTGTCCATCACCAACTCCTGGAGCTTGCTCAAACTCATGAGTTGGTGATTCCATCCAACCATCTCATCCTCTGTTGCCCCCTTCTCCTCCTGCCTTCAATCTTTCCCAGCATCAGAGTCTTTTCCAGTGAGTCAGTTCTTTGCATCAGGTGGCCAAAATATTAGAGTTTCAGCTTCAACATCAGTCTTTCCAATGAATATTCAGGACTGATTTCCTTTAGGATTGACTGGTTGGATCTCCTTGCAGTCCAAGGGACTCTCAAGAGTCTTCTCCAACACCACAGTTCAAAAGCATTAATTCTTCAGTGCTCAGCTTTCTTAATGGTCTAATTCTCACAACCATACATGAATACTGGAAACCATAGCCTTGACTAGACTGACCTTTGTCGGCAAAGTAATGTCTCTGCTTTTTAATATGCTGTCTAGGTTGGTCATAGATTTTCTTCCAAGGAGCAAGCGTCTTTTAATTTATCTACTGTTCAAATCCACCTTTTGGAACTCAAGGAAGGCCACGGAGGCTGGAAACTTACCTACAAGAAATGGGGGAATAGAAAGGCTCTCCAAACCTGGGAACTCTGCATGTTACAGAGTCTAAGCCTGCTCATTGCATGACAGGTCAATTAACTGAGAGACAAAGTGTTTAGGCAAATAATATGACTTTATTCAGAAAGGCAGCTGACTGAGATAATAGCAGATTAATGTCTCAAATTAGCCATCTTATCCAGGTCTGGGTGCCAGTTTCACAGGTGGGCTGGGTCAGATTCTAACAAAGGCACTTTAACAGTCAGGTAGAGGGGCAGGATTCCCTGACACAGGCCATTATGTATGATTATAATAACAAAAGCAGCAAAAACAAAGGTTAAAGTCAAAGAAACAGATCCATCGTGGAGTCAGAATTGGCTCTTCCCTGCTACAATTCCCCATTGTCAATGTCCATTCCACAGTCTTGTGGGAAAACGGAGTGATGACTGGTCTAAGTGCTTTATCAGATGGATCCGTCCAAGAGTGTCTGTTGTCGGTGTTCCAGTTGTTGATATTTGTCTTCTTCTGTTCTTATTTGGAATGTGTCTACTTAACACCTGTAGACTTAGAAATATTGGACATATAACGCAGGAGGCAGCATCTCAAGTTAAGGAATTATGTGCTTTTCTATGTATGGGAAGATGCAAGAGTCAGGGCTCATTAAAATTATTTCCTTGATATGTACCTTAGCTATCTGGGGCCTGTATCCTGTATTTTCATATCCTGAATTTCCTCAGGGTTCATCACAGGTAGTGGCTGCAATCTGATGACTGCCTGGTGGCAGGTATTCTCCTTCCTCTGTTTTCTCAGGGCTCATCCGCTCACATTGGAGGGCTGAAATTGCTGATGATTGACAGGGCAGGAAATATTCCATTTCTCACATTCTCCCCTCTTGGGTGGAAATTTGATCAACATTTGGGAGACATTTCATGATCAAATTTTGTCTCACGGTGCTGGGAGGCTCATCCCAGATTGGGTGAAAGCTCTTGATATGCCACTCCAGATGCTAAATTTTGGATTAGACCCCAGCAATAATGAAAAATTCTCTGGATCTTGTGCCTAATTATGATCCAGCAGACATTTTCCCTTGTTGCTTCTTCCCATACCTAGAATCAAACTGTTACATTTATTTTATGTTATATTTTTAGTCATATAAGCTTTGTTGGAGGCCTGGTTACACACTGGGTATTACATGAGACAACAGTCTTATAATTTAGACAAAATATAAGTAATGCAGCCAGTACCACTGACAAAGACAAAGTGCAGCAGGGAGGCATAGAGCACAAACAGTTTGAAAACAAAGAACAAATTAAAACAATGATTAGTATAACTAGTTTTAATCCAGTTGCAATAGTCAAGCAACCAAAGGAGTCATAACTGATTTAATGAGCTATCCATAGTTTCATTGTCCAGACTGTGCACAACTTATGCATGGCTTAATCTTTGAGACAAGCATTCGCAGGATCAACCAAATATAGAGAAAAAGATAAATGTTTCAATTCTTCTTACAAAGGTATAATTTACCAAATTATTGTAAGTCATAGTTAAAGGGGGAGATTTTCCTTATTCTTGGAAAACACAAATTTAAACCAGTAATTTTTTAGATAGAAGCCATAAAAATTATAACTATATTTACCAGTTCACTCAGTTCTATGTAACTAACTTCCCTGGACCACCAGGAAGTCCCTACCCCCCAGTTTTAACAACCAAAAAAAGTCTCCAGACATTGTCAAATATCTCCTGGGGAGCAATATTGGCCCAGACTGAAAACCATTGCCATAGATCATAAAGATATATTCTCACAGGATGTCTTATAAAAAGCTTCATGGATACATGATTCAATTGGAATTGATTTTTGTCCAAGCTGTGAGGCAGGCATTCTATGTCATTAGTTCTCCCTTGCAGATATTATATTTTTTCAACACCATTTATTGAAAAATCTATCTTTCTCACTGTTCTGTAGTGCTGCTTTTGTTACATTAAAAAACAAAATTCAACTGAGTAAACTGGAAGATCTAATTGGCTTCATTTGCTAGTCTGGCAGTTATCCCTTCTAACAAATAGAAAAGAACTCTGAGGACCTGAACAAAATGGAAGATTTCATAGACAGAAGGAAGATGGGAAGAGGAAGTTAAGATTGGATTATTTTAGGCAAGGTCACCTCCCTTAGAGAAAGGCAGGGGGCTTTAGGCAGATTACATCACAGGATTTGATCGGGTAATTCTAGATTGATTGGTTTAAAATTCTACTCCTGGGAGGGGCCTAAGCTAATCACAGTGGGGCTTAGCCCAAGGGACTCCATTTTGGGCTTTTGGGGTGTTTTTTTTGGTTTGTTTCTTAACACTTTTATAAACAGCATTTATTCTACAGAGTACTCTGAAGGAAGAAAGATATGTGCAGCTATTTGTGTTCATTAATACGAATGCAAACATTCTTTTTTGTCCTGAAATACTGAAAAGGCGAATGTGTCTGATAGAAAAATAATCCTTAAGAGTTTCCAATTAGAAAACAACACCTTTCAAAACAGATTTTTCTTTTCCTGGTAGAAACAAAACAAAACAAAACTCTGGATTATGGGGAAGAAATTAAACAAAATAAAGTCTAATCAGTTGTTGAGGTGGCTTTAACACAAAGTTTTGTCCATTAAACCAACTTGTCAAAAGCAGCAAGTGGACTTCTCTGGTGGTCCAGTGATTAAGAATCTGCCAAGGCACAAGAGTTGATTTGTGATTTAGGAAGATTCCACATATGTCTCAGGGCAACTAAGATTGTGAGTCAAAACTACAGAGCCCAAGTGACCTAAGAGTCCATGCTCTGAACCAAGAGAAGCCACAGCAAGGAGAAGCCCACACACCATAACTCGAGAAACCCTGTGCACAGCAACAAAGACCAGCACAGTCAAAAATCAATCAGTAAAATAAAAGAATTTTTAAAAACTTTTTTAAAAAGCATGAAATGTTTAAAATATAAATATAAATAGACATTACTGCCCGATTAGTAACACAGTTTCAACAACTTACAATAACACTTTTGGTGTTCTTCCTGCAGAAATAGTATCCCTTCTTGGCACCCTTATAGGGTACACTTGCAGGAGAGCTTCAATTGGAACTGTGATTTACAACCGCAAGTCCAACCTCTCACTACATGGGACCATCTACAACAACAAATACAAAAATCAATTGGTTTAAAAAAAAAAACAAGTGGGTGGAGGAGGCAGGAGCACAGCCATTATGAAGTCTTCCTGAAACCCTTTAGAATAGAGTAGATGTTATTAAAGGCTTCATTAATTTCTCTTCTGACTTTAGCACCTGTTAACACAACTTTTCCAGAAACAAAAATAAGGAGAACAATTCTCGGTTTGATCATTCTGTAGACTAAACCAGGAAATAACTCTGGCTCATAACTGGCGAACTGTCGGTGGCTAAGCAGAAGGGCTTCTAGCCTTATGGGGAACTTCACGTCACAGCTCCCCACCATGTTCTGAATCTTGAAGTCCAAGAACTTAGCTGGAAAACCCAACTTCTGTATGATCCTGGCATATTTTCTTGCTGCTAGTCTGGACTGTTCTTCACTCTTGCCTCCTGTGCACACCATCTTCCCAGAACTGAAGAATAGTGCAGTGGTCCGGGGCTCTCTTATTCTCATGATTACAGCAACAAACCTCTTGGGATTATATTCAGCATTTCGAGCAAGAAGGGCAATTCTCTTTAGGTCAAGTTTACAACCAAGATTCACCGTGCATACAATATTGTGCAGCTGCGGCACCAATTCAGTGATCTCTGAGGCTGGCATGGCAGGAGTCATGGGGGTCATGGGAGTCATGGGGGATGGATACAGGGGAGTGGTACCCAGCAAGGGTGCGGTCATAAGAGGCTGTGGGTTGAAGAGCGGTGGTGTCTGGTCCGAGGCCTCCTGGGTTGCCTGCTGGGACGTTGTCGAAAGCTGACCTGTTGCCACCTTCGCCTGCTGCTGCTCCTCCTCCAAAGTAGACAGACCGTCGGTGCTCTGAACCGGCTGCGGAGTCAGTCCTGTGCCATAATGCATCATTGGACTGAAGACAGGGATTCCAGGACTCATGGCACCTTGAGGGGAGGCCAGATATCGGTCAAATGGAGAGAGGCTATCATTCCGATCCATGATGTTCACTTTCTTCTTGGTGAACCAAAACCTTCAGAGTGGAGATTGCCTAGGAAAGCGTTCAGTCTTTTCCTGGAGCTAGTCTAGCACACTCTTCTCAGCAACCGACTTCTGTTACTGGAAGCTCAGCTCCTCTGTACTTCCGTGTCGAATCAAATCCCGGAGACAAGAGTTTTGGGTGAAGTAGAAAAGAATAGCTCTACTACTTCGCCGCGCAAAGGGAGATGCACCACGCTTCTGCCTTAGAACCTATGAGTCTCAAACCGGAGAGAGCTTGAGGGTTTTTATACTGGTGGGGGTCTGACAAGGTTAGTGTGTGGGCGGGGCTTGCACTCCCTTAATCTCATCTCAGGTGGGTGGTCTCCTACTTTTGATGAGTTTATCTGGTCCCTTTAATCTTGCCTCTTGTGGGTTCTTGACTGCAGCTCACTTTATTAGCAACTTTTCGCATCTGCCCTTTGGAACTCAGGGAAAGTCATAATGACTGGATATGGATACACTAATGCAGTCTAATAAGCATACAAGTGGACTTCCTTCCATTTCTTAACCTCATAACTCCACTTAATGTTACATTATACAAAGCAGTGTGGTGTGTGTGTTATTTGCTCGGTTGTGTCCAACTGTTTGTGACCCCATGAACTATAGCACACCAGACTCCTCATCACTCATCAGTAGGCAGTGTGCCTCCCTGGGATGCAGCTGACATGAATTAGTGATGGAGGAGGAGGTGGCCTGCAGCACCCTGCATCCGGCAGGAAGACAGCAACGCAATGAAAACAAGGCTGCAGGGCTGTGCCCAGCTGAGGGGTGCCGTTCAGGCTCACTTCCTGCTCCCACCTCGCCAGCAACCTTGGGCGGGAAGTGAAATGGAGTGAAGTGTGGTGGGGAGACCTGGGAGGGCAAGACAAGCAGGCCTGGGGAGGCGCTCACAGGTGCTGGGTTCAGGCCACTCCAGATGAGAGATGAGGTCCCCTTGTGGCAGAGCCTGCTGCTGAGCTCCATTCTCCCAAATGGAGGGGAACCTTTGAGATCACCCATTTCAATGCCCTCCTTTTCTGCCTAGAAACCACTCATTACCCCCTTTCCTATCAGACCAGGACAATAACCTCACTTTTCAAGTGAGGCCTGTGCCCACCGTCACCTGCACATTCTCTCATATACCCTGAGGCTGGGATTCCCTTCCTCCCTTCAAGATCTATGGTAAACACGATTCCTCACCTTTGGCCCCTCCAGGAAGGCAGCACCTATGTGCCGCGTGCCCCCACCCCCACCCAGTAGGCTTCTCCTGGATTCCAGCTCCCTGAAAGGGGGGTGGGGTGTTTCAAATCTCAGTCCTGGAAGGAGAGATGACTGGGCTCCAGAGTAACCTTGGACAAATCCATTTCTCAGAGCCTCAGCTTTTTTCAGTTTCCTCCAAGTAAAATGGCGGGAGTATTGCAGTTCCCTTTGTGGTGGTTGTGGGCATGAGGTATACAAGGATGTTCAATATTTGCCAGGGCCTGGGGACCATTTGGAGTCCCTTGTTATTAGGGACTCTGTTCTCCAGGCGATCTGTGGTATATTGATTTGATTTGGACATTCACTCTGCCTTTGATGGTTATCCTTTCAACCTTTGGCCTATTTCTTGCCTGCAGAGGGCCATACATTATACTCCCAGAGGAGCCAGCTAAGTCGCTGAGTTCCCCTGCATCCATTGCTGGGGGTGTTTTTGAGGGGTCTATTGAGGCATGTGGGTCTTTGTTGCCTAAACAAGGATGGAGCCCACATCTCCTGCTTTGGAAGGAAGATTCTTAACCACTGGATCACCAGGGAAGTCCCCTGCTTTGTATTTGGATCTTCTTTGCTCATCTTTTATTACCTACTCGCAAGGTGTAAATTTACTCTTGTTGGAATATCTTCATTACTCTCCTTCCTATCCTGTTCTTTCTATGGTGCCTATACTCTCCTGTATTCCTTTTAATAATTTGATTTTGTTTACTTTTACTATTTTTCCCCCCTATATCTGTCAAGGTCTTTATTTAGTAACCATGTCTGGCTCTAATTTGATGTTCAATGAATGCCCAATGAATATTTTTGACTAAAAATTTGAATTACTTTTTCATTACTCTATTATATTTTATTTTTCTTGGAATTGACTACTGTCTTTTTCAGCTGCATACTTGGCCTTTTCATTCCAGAGTTCTTTTTTTGTTTTGTGCCCTTTTTGCTTTTTCTTTTTTAAAAAAACTAATTTGACCGTTCAGGGTCTTAATTGTGGCATGTGGGAGATAGTTCCCTGACCTGGGATTGAACCCAAGTCCCCTGCATCATGAGCAGGGAGTCTTAGCCACTGGACCACCAGGGAAGTCCATTTTAACTTTTCTTAAAGTTTTAACTGTTTTCTTAATCTCTTTCAGCCTTGTTTGAAGTGTTACATTAGAGCTTTTAATTTGCTTTGTGTTTGCATTTTTTTTGGTGTCTTCTTATCAAAGTATTTTAGTTCATTTTTCTCTTGTAACACTTTGTATGGTTAGATCATAGTCTCCTCCTCCTTTCCAAAGTTTAAATGAAATGTGTTGACCTGGACTACTGTGAGGACATTTCTGTGGAGAAGGAATGCCCTAGGTACCTTTTCCAGCTTCATGGCTTGAGGGATTTCGCTCAAGATAACGGTTATTTCTCTGCCATTTGGAGTGGAGCTTGGTTCAGAAAAGTTTTTCTGTTGTTTCTTACAGGTCAGTGGGGCTTGCCTGGCAAGGTGGTATTCTCACCTCAGATGTTGTATTTTGCTGTTGCAGAATTTTCTGAGTTCTTCATCTGGCACCTTCCCCTGCTCCCTACTCTTGGAACCTTTTCTTTCCCTTACCCCCAGTGCTACTTCCCTGCCCAATTTGGTTTTTCAATCTAACAGTTTTCTTTTCAGGTAAGATTTTGTCTTTCTGGAAGGAAATATTTGCTGGGCATTTCTGAAGTCCACAGTGCTAGATGGCCATGACACTATTTGATCTCTTGATACACCTGTTTTTGGTTTTGAACTCATTAACTCAGAGCCTGTGATGACTTCTCCCAGTTTTCAGCTCTTCTCAGACCTGTTAGTCCTGTTTGGTTCAAATAAACCCAAAACAATACCAGGGTTAGTTTGGGTCAGGGTGGTGGCAGTGAAGATAGAATTGGACAAGAGGAGAGATAATTTGGGGGTAAAACCATGAAGAATCACTGATGGCTCTGATGTAGAAGAGAGTTAAGTGTGATTTTAGTGATTTTTTGGCTTGAACAATTAAGATGGTGTTATTATTTACAGAGATGGGGAAGACTGAGGGAAGAATGATTGGTGAGAAGTGTGTGCTCTTTTGGTGTTCTAGTTGGAAATAGCAACAAATGCAGTTGGTTATGAGTCCAGAACTCAGGGGAGAAATCTAGCCTAGAAACAGAAATTTAGAGGTCACTGTCTCTGTCAGTTTGGGTTGCTTTAAACACATTATCATAGACTGGGTAGCTCAGCTAGCTCTCTGACCTTTTTTTTTTTTTTTTAATTTTTTAAAACAAGTACTTGCAGTCTATCAGCTGAGAGAAAGAGGGCCTGTATGGGAGGCACCAGGCAGGAGAAAGTTTGAGGAGAGCAGGGAGAGTATAAAAGACATTTCTGAGGGTGGGATATTTACTAGGGAAACCTGATGGACTGGAGGTTGCGGTCATTAGTTTAAAATAAAATGCATCACCTATGCCCTCTCCCTCCTCCACTTCCTTCCTTTCTTCTTCGCTATTTAAGGCCCACTGAGGTAGGAGGCTAGGCAAGGTGGGGACCCAGAGAGGGTTCAGGGCTGAGTAAGGTAGCGGCCTAGCAAGGGTGGGGAGACTGGTTGCATGCAGAAGGTTGAGCAGGTGAAGGGAATGTGTGTGTGCGTGTGTGCGTGCTTAGTCACTCAAGTTGTGTCTCTTTGTGACCTCATGGATTGTAGCCTGCTGCGCTCCTCTGTCCATGGAATTCTTTAGGCAAGAATACTGGAGGGAGTTGCCATTCCCTTCTCCAGGGGGTCTTCCCAATGGAGGGATTTAACCTGGGTCTCCTGTACTGCAAGCAGATTCTTTACTGTCTGAGCCATCAGAAAGCCCCAAGGGAATACATAATAAAATACAAAATAAAAAATCACATTAGCAAAATAATGTTCAAGCTAATAATATATACACACAACATTGTAGAACGCAAACAGTTTTCATATCATGGCATCTTCTTGTTATCCAAGGCATTTTAGAGGCCAGTGCTTCGAGTTATATTTAGTAATGAGGAAAATAAAGTTGAGAGACTTCCCCAAAGTCACGTAACAACTTGAAGACATAGCTGAGACTAGAATTTTGAGATTCAGATTTCCAGGTCACTACTCTCTACAACAAAAGAGCAGTGCTTGAATACTTGATATGTTTATCATAAAAAAGGGGGTCTATCAGAATGGAAAATACTGGTCAGGAAAGAATAATCTAATGGCATTTTATTTCTTATAAATTCCCCACTTTCAACTATTTGGAAAAACTGTGGTCATTCATAGATTTCTATCCAAAAAGTGGGTTTAAATTTACTTGGCTATTGCTCTTCCAGAAGAAAATATTCATTGAATAGGAACAGATCATTGACACAAAACAAACAACAAACAGAAATGTAGAAATTAGAACTTTATTATATATAAACATTTCCAGAATATAAACTGATTTTGTATCAAGACTCTTTTTTAAAACTGTATGTAACTTAAGCTTATTATAATGTATGTCATTTTCCACTTTTCAATCTAGAAAATATACTGCAAGTTAGATCTAACAGAAGAAAATATCTATCTAAATTGCTTCACAGAGAAAACTAATGAATGTAAAAATACCCACCCCAAACTAAAACCCAACCAGGAAATAGACTCTGTTAAGCCTATTAATCTTACTTAAATATAAATGACCTCCCAAGGGAAAAATACTTCCACCATCACAGCAACCAGATGAATAAAAGCAGAGCCACTCTCGTTAAGGGGAAATTACATTATGTATAAGAAAAATGTAGTAATGATTTTAGAAAATGAGGAAAAATATTTCCATGTTGGATAGCAAGCGTACTCTGTTTCCTGTTCTCTTAGCCTTTGTACCTGCTCATGTAAGAAGAGGGATTTGAACATGAACACTGTAAAACCAAGCTTCTCAACTATTAGTATAACCCTGGGGGAACCAATGCAAGAGCTTCAAAATCCAAGAATAGACTGGTCCCAAAGCATTTCCTCCTCTGTCCTTTCTTGGCCTTGTTCCTTTTTCTCTTTTCTGCGCTTACGTTCCTCTTTCTTAGAGGCTACATCTCGGCTTTTTTTCTCCTTCCGGTTCTTAAGCTTTTCTGTACTGACTCTGACTGTTTCTGCCTCTGTTTTGCTTGTTTGGATGCTCTTGTATTTGTCTAAATCTATTTCCTCACAAGCTTTTTTCCTCTTATGCTTGGGCCGCTCCTCCTCTGGCTTTTCTCTGCCTTCCTCTGTGTGCCTTTTCCTCTTCTGGTGTATGTGTTTATAACTAGCCTGGTGGGCACTGGTACTATTTTCTGAGGAGAGGTGCCTGTAAACTCCAGATTCTACACTGTATGCGCTACAGTTAGACTCGTGCTGACTCAGGTTCGGGGGTACAGGCTTTCCTGAGAAACAGTCCCTGGTGACCTGAGAGCAGCTCAGGGAGTCTAGTCTCAGCCTGCTGTCATGAGCTGGTAGCCACTGAGGTAACTGCTTTTCCACTCTTTGTGAAATACTGCATGATCTTGGGTAGGTTTGGACGGTTCCATATGGGAGTCTTTGCTCAAACATTCTACACCTGGGTCTAGAGTTGACCTCTTCTTTGTACCCATAGGTTTCCAAATAATCCTCTCTCATCTTCCTGAAACAAGTCTTTGGCTCTAAGCCTCTGGCTTTCTGCACTTTGATATAATCTTCAAGTTCATCTTGAAAAGAGTCATAAGTCTTCTTTGAATGCTTCATTAGCTTGACAAGGGATTCTCTGTAGGTAGAAAAGATGGGAGAAAATTCTTCTTACTAGATTATTTAATTCTGAATATTTCCTTTACTCTTGAAGAGTCTCAAAAGACAAAATAAAGAAGCCCCTTCCCCTATCCCAAAATTAAAATCTACTTTGGTGTAAAAGTTAAATATCAAGATATTATATGCCAAAAAGGAGCATGAGGAAGTCAAATATTGCTTACGCCACTCACAAGTAATTTTATCCTTCTCAGAAGTGAGATGAAGGAGACAAGGAGCTGACATGTATAATTCTTTTTTTTTTTTTAATGTATAATTCTTTTGTAGGGCCAAAAATGTAAGGCTTGTAGGGATGTATGGATAGAAGGACTAACACATCCATGGTGAGTGGCCTGATCTGAGTGTTCAAATAATTTCTAAAGTTCAGATTCTTGAACACTGTTGTCTAAGAAAAGTAACAAACCATAGAGAGGTAATTTTTAAAATCTTCTGTTCACTCAAAATAAAATAAACATACATACTCACCAGACAACAGTATTGTAAGACTTAAAAATAAAATTGTAAAATGGTTTGGGAATGCTGGAAATTAGAAATCCAGCTATGAGACAAAACTACTCTTAGGTATAGGGCATGAGAAAAGATGAGGGAACAGAGTTCTGTGTCTTCTGCATAGGGAATTGGATTTCATTCTGTTATTTCTGATTGGTGGAAAAGACATTCTAGAATGCCTTCTGATTTGTTCTCTATTAAAGAGCTCGTGGGAGGGTTAAGAGGAAAATGGAAGTGAAAGCTCAGAGTGGGTAGGGATTTATATAGAGAAAAGTTTCAGAAGAAATTTCAAGCAGATATGCTAATCTTTGCTTATGTTTTTGGGAATGGGGCAGTACAACTACTATTTCTCTTTCTGTCCCCCACCTCAAATCCTGCATTACAAATATAGCAGAAAATGTACTTAGTATGAGAAGATAATTTTGGTGATATTTTTGGTGATATGCTTTATTTCCAAAAATTATGAGGCAGTATAACCCATGTAGTTCCTTCCTTTAACAGAAACAAGTCTGACAGCAATCTAGAGTCACCAATGATCAGCTAGTTTTACTGGCAATTTGACATTAAAAAGGAAGTTTAAATGAAGCCTAATTTGGTGAGCCAGAAAATTTAGCTCCTATTCAACTTAAATAGTAGAAAAATTCTGACTAGAGCAAAATGCAACATAATGATTAAACATGGGCAAAAAAATTTTGACCAGACACTTCAGAAAAGAATATATACAAATGGACAATAAGCACATGAAAGATGCTCAATATCATTCATCATCAAGTAGATGTCAGTTAAAACCACAAAGCGATATCACCACGAACTCACTAGAATGACTGAAATTAAAGAGATTGGTGAGGATGTAGAACAACTGGAATTCTCAAATATTGCTGGTAGGATATAAAATGGTACGACTACTTGAAAATAGCCTGGTAGTTTCTAAGGAAGTTAGACATACACCTACCATATGATCCAGTTATTCCACTCCTAGATATTTATCCTAAAGAGAAGGAAGTATATGTCCACATGAAGAGTTATACATGAATATTCACAGCAGTTTTATGTGTAATAGCCCCAGAAAGAGAAAAAAAAAAAAAACCCAAATATTGATCAACAGATAAATGCATAAATCAAACAGTGGCATATCCATATAATGGAATCAATGATAAAAAGGATCAGACTACTGATATACTTGACGAAATGGATGAATCTCAAAATAATCAAACTGACTCAAAGAAGCCTGAGAAAAGAGTACATAATCCATGATTCCATGTACATAAAGCTCTTGAAAAAGGAAAACCAACCTATAGCAATACAGTGGTTGCCTGGGAAAAAGTAGTCAGGAAAAAGTAGGAGGAAGCTCAGCTGGTAAAGGATCCACCTTCAATGCTGGAGACCCTGGTTCCATTCCTGGGTCGGGAAGATCTAATGGAGAAGGGAACGGCAACTCACGCCAGTATTCTTGGGCTTCCCTGGTGGCTTAGACAGTGAAGAATCCACCTGTAATGTGGGAGAGCTGTGTTTGATCCCCAGGTTGGGAAGGTCCTCTGGAGGAGGGCATGGCAACCCACTCCAATATTCTTGCCTGGAGAATCCCCATGGACAGAGGAGCCTGGCTGGTTACAGTCCGTGGGGTTGCACAGAGTTGGACATGACTGAGCAACTCAGCACAGCATTATAAGGGGCATTTCTGGGGGCATGATACGTTTACTATCTTAACTATGGTGATCATTTCATCAATACATATGTTTCAAACCTATCAAATTATATACCTGGAATATGTACAGTTTCCTGTACATATCTCAACTATACTTCAATAAAGCTGCTTTTAAAAAGTCACTAATAAGATTAAAAAGATGTTCATAATTGTCAAAACTGGATGATAAGTACAGAAGATGTCATAATACTGTTTTCTCTATTTTTATGTTTAAAAATGTTTTATAATAAAAAAAAAAAGATTTTACTTCATACTCACAGGATGGCTATAATCAAAAAGATAGATAATAAATAATGTGTTGGCAAAGAGGAGGAAAAACCAGAAACTTCATTCATTCTTGGTGGGAATGTAAAATGGTACAGCAACTTTGGAAAACAGTTTGCCAGTTCTTCAAAATGTCAAACACAGAGTCACCACATAACCCTAGCAATTTCACTCCTATATATATACCCAAGAGAAATGGAAATCTATTGTCAACACAAAAACTTCTACAAAAATGTTCACAGCAGCACTATTACTGACAGCTAAAATTAGAAACAATCAATGTTCATTAGCTGATGAATGGATAAACACAATGTGGCAATTCACACAATGGAATATTATTCAGCAATATAAACGAATGAGGTACTACAAAATGGTGTAACACAGATGAAACCTGAAGACATGCAGAGTGAAAAAAGCCAACCCCAAAAGATCACAGATGGTGCAGAGATCAATGAAGACATGAACTGAACCTTACCCTTATCAGATTGAGACCTTGGTGGAGAAATCTGATCATATTCACTCATTAATTGCTTCCGTTTTTTAGCATGAACTTTCTCCAAATAGCGAGACTGTGCAACAACCGAGGAGCTAAAAACCATGACAGCAGAGATTAAAAAAAACTATTTTTGCCCAATATTCCACTTCCCTTCACCTGAAACCAAGCAATCGTTTCTTTTTTCTAAAAAAAATTAAACTTGCTTTATTTTGAGGTTTGAAGTTATTGAAGTTAATTGCTCTACAATATTGCAAGCACAATCTTATTATAATGATTAAATAATTCAAAGTTTAGAATTACATCAACATAGATCAATCATCTGAAAACTCACAAAATGCACCTTCAATTTCTTATTTTGCTTCCTGTAAATCTGAAAGCAAAGCCAACTTTTTGAGTGTGTGTTTTGTGCTGTGCTTAATCATTCAGTCGTGTCTGACTGTGCGATCCCAGGGACTGGAGCCTGCCAGGCTCCTCTGTCCATGGGGATTCTCCAGGCAAGAATATTGCAGTGGGTTGCCACGCCCTCCTCCAAGGGATCTTCCCAATACAGGGATCGAACCCAGGTCTCCAGCATTGCAGGTGAATTCTTTACTGTCTGAGTCAAGAGGGAAGCCCAGTGTGTATTTTACACTTGAAAAATAAGTAATATTGTTTATTTTAGAGAAAGTGATCCAAAATTTACACCTCTGAATTTGAAAACAGCACTTGCGAGTTTTAGTTTACTCAGGAATTTTACTATATTTAGTCTGAACTAAAAGTCTTACACTTTCACTTGCTTTCAAGTCAAAGTATTAGTATAAAATATATAAATAATTCAGGATAAATACATATAAATAATGCTTCAGTATAAATAATGCTAACAATTGAGATGTCCTTTATTTTCAACCTACCTCATAATGTGAAATCCATTATGATTCAAATTATGGCACTAGTTCTTACAAGCCTTCTACAAAATGTATCTGTAAAATGTTCGGTCTTTGCTCACTCAAAGTGGTATCTATGAATAAAATAAAGGCAGGTAAGACATTTACGATAATATTTTCAATCTTCAACCCCATATCATTTTATATACCATATTAAATCTTAACTTCTGAAGTTAAGACTGCTTACAAGGCTAAAGTACTAGCTTTTTGCTCATTGGAATGGCAATTTCAGTATGAAAACATTTAGCAAGCCTCTGATATTGCATATGAGCTTTAGCAAACTCCAGGAGACAGTGAAGGGCAGGGAAGCCTGGCATGCTGCAGTTCATGGGGTCACAAAGAGTTGGATATGACTTAGTGAAGAAAAACAACAATAATGTATTTTTTTAGTTCAGAAAATACTGTTCTGAAGGAGAAGTTACTGGGGCACATTACAGTAGGACTCTGGACTTGAGGGAAATGATCTGGGGCATCCAGCCTTAGTACTTTGTGTCTTAGAGCAGACATGTTTCTGATTTCTGACCTTTGTAACTGTTAAAATCCCAGCAGTAGCATCTCTCTCCCCATATTGGCTGACTTCTTAATTGATTTACTTTTCTAAATGCAAGACTTTATACTTTATCCTGTTATATGTTTAGGCCACCATTCTCATCTCTGACGATCTCTAAAATTCAGATTCTTTTAATCTTGGCATTTGCTACTAGTTATAATCTAAAATGGTACATAGTTTTGACAATTTCTTTAAAAGTTAAACACCTACTATAGGACCCAGTCATTTCACTCATAAGTATTTGCCCAAGAGACATGAAAACATGTCCACGCAAACACCTGTACATGAATATTCATAGCAGCTTTATTTCTTATAGCCAAAAACAGAAACAACTCAATCAGCAGGGGAATGCGTAAGCAAAGTGTGGTATATCCATACAACAGAATTATTCAGCGGTGAAAAGGAACAAAATAGCAATACATACAACATGGATGAATCACAAAATCATCATGCTGAGAAAAAGACATAAGAGTACCTATTATGACTCTACTTATAAAAGTTCCAGAAATACAAATTAATCTGTAGCGATAGAAAGCAGATTAGTGGTTGCCAGGCACAACCTCATGGAGGGAGGGATAAATTGTAAGGGAGCAGGAGGAAAGTGTTCAAACTGGTGGAAATACCTGGCATTTTGTTTATGAAAGTAGTTTCATGTCAAATATCTACCAAAAACTCATTGTACACTTTTAATGAGTGCCGTTTGCCATAACTAAAGTAAACCTTATTAAAGTTTATGAGAGGAGCTTAAAGATCTAAAATGAATGTTTTGGGAAAAAATTCTACCTTAACTTGTTAAACTGGATACAGTTTAACACGACTGCTCGGTCGTGTCTGACTCTTTGTGATCTCATGGACTGCAGCCCGACAGGCTCCTCTGTCCGTGGAATTATCCAGGCAAGAATAGTGGAGTGGGTTACCATTCCCTTCTCCAGGGGATCTTCCTGACCTAGTGATTGAATCCAGGTCTCCTGCATTGCAGGCAGATTGTTTCCTGTCTCAGCCACCACATATATACACACACAGATATCTGGCCAAGCAACAAGTGGGATCTTAGTTCCTAGACCAGGGATGGAACCCACCTGTGTGCCCCCAGCAGCAGAAGCACAGAGTTTTAACCACTGAACTTTAGGGAAGTCCCTAAACTGGATCTTTAAATGTTGGCTTTGTTTCCAGGAAGATCGTCTACCTAACATAGCTTAAGCCAACTATGCAGAACTACTGGTTGCCACACAATGTTAATTTTCTCACTGCTTCTAGGAGCTAGACATAGGGACCCTGGAGTTAGTTCTGGCACTTATTATATAGGCTTGGTCAAGTTTCTCAGGTATTGTGGATCTTAAGGAAATTAACAAATGTAAAGTACTTAGAAGAGTATATGACACATAGTAAATGCTGTATTTTTGTTGTTGCTGTTGTTGTTATTCGGGATTTCATCCATTTAAGTGAAATGTTTTTCCAACCAATTATTCCAGTAACTGTGTGCTCAGTTGCTTGTCGTATCTGACTGTTTGGGACCCTATGGACTGTAGCCCGCTAGGCTACTTTGTCCATGGGACTCTCCAGCCAAGAATACTGGAGTGGGTTGCCATGGGGTCTTCCAAGCCTAAGGATGGAACCTGCATCTCCTTCGTCTGCATTGCAGACAGATTCTTTACCCATTGAGCCATCTAAAAGCCCATTCCAGTAACTACAGAAAGCCAAATAAAGAAAAGATTATGGCTATACAAGTCAGGAGTGCCTGACAGGAGTACCTAACTCTTTGCATTTCAAGCTAACTCATGTTTCAGAAGGACCTTTTTTTTTTAAATGAAAGATCAAAGTTCAACTTGATTCTTACTATCTTTTCTGATTGCTGATTTTAAATCAACTATTATAAGATTTCAGTTTATGTCCTGTGTTAATGTTTGCTATATGTACTTTGATGTCTAAAAGAATAATGGAATGTCAAGCAGAAACACCCAATCTATTTACCAGTTGGTATTAGGTCTCAAGCATGAAATAGTTTGTTTCTTCTGAAACTCATTTGGAGTATTTTTCTCAGATTAGGGTTAGTTTTTGTGAAAAAAATCTAGCAAAATTCTGAAAACTTGATGTTCCTATTTGTATACCACAAGTCTAGTTATAGATGACTATCCACAATGCCATTCACTTCCAGGAAAGATATAGCACAAATAGAAAGAAAATGTAATCTTTTATTTGGAGAAATTAAACTATGTACCTTGTTATTCAATATCTGTACAAGGCTTGGTCTTATTTCAGTAGTAGGTAAAGCCATTGCAAAAGCTAAAGTAATACAAACACTGCACGCGAACTACTGAGTTAAATATGAAAAATGAAGAGTATGAATTACTTGCAATTCAAAACTGTCTAAAAAGACTTAGTATTTAATAAAATACTAAGAACCACTCCACTTTTCCTAATTCTAGTCTTGTCAGAAAATTTGTTACACCCCAATCACTCTTTCAGGGGCTTCCCTGGCAGCTCAGATGTAAAGAATCTGCCTGCAATGCAGGAGACCAGGTTTGATCCCTGCGTCGGGAAGATCTCCTGAGGAAGGGAATGGCTACCTATTTCAGTAATTTTGCTTGGAGAATTCTATGGACAGGGGAGCCTGGGAGGCTACAGTTCATTGGGTCACAGAGTTGGACACCACTAAGCAAGCATACAATCACCCTTTTAGAAACTGCAAAACCTGAATTTAACTTTTGCATCGTATAATATATGTTTTTAATATGCCACAGTAGGTTTAATAGGTTTGATGAGTAAATCAACTCGAGTGAAAAATTTACTAAAAATTTTCATGCCCACAGGACACTACCTGATTTGTGTTGTGACATGACATTAAAACTAAGTTTTTAAAAATACTTATTAAATATCTTTAATCACTGAAGGAAAAATGTTTGAGCAAAATTAGAATGTTAATTTGGCAAGTTTTAGGTGTAATTAGTTTCCCTTTAATAAACTCTTATTTAAATATACCAAACTAATGACACAGTACTACACTTCTCAAGTGAGTTCACTAAGAAGCATTAAAGGACATTTTCCCCACCATTTGCATCTTCTCTCAGCAGTGTTATGTACCATTCACTATACTTTGTTGAAGTTACCCAAAAGTATTTTGTTTTTTTCATGCAACAGGTAATAGTATTTTTTAAAAATCTTGATGTCTAATTGCCTGTTACTAACATTTACAGATAGTATTGGTTTTGTATATTAACCTTGTACTTTGTGTCCTTGCTAAACTCACTTATTCTAGTAGCTTTTTCAAAATTCCTTGGGGTTTTCTACATAGATGATCATTTGTTGTTGTTTAGTTGCTAAGCCGTGTCTGATTCTTCTGTGACCCTGTGGACTGTGAACTGCCAGGCTCCTCCGTCCATGAGATTTCACACTGGAGTGGGTTGCCTCTTCCTTCTCCAGCGGATCTTCCTGACCCAGGGACTGAACTTGAATCTCCAACATTGCAGGCAGATTCTTTACCACTGAGCCACCAGGAAGCCCATAGATGATCAGATCATTAGTATCAGCAAACAAAGACAGTGTGATTTCTTCCTCTCCAATCTGTAAATCTTTTTTTCCTTGCCTGACTATAGGACGTCCAGGACAATACTAAAAAGAACTGGTGAGAATAGACATTCCTGCCTTGCTCCTGGCTCTTGAGTTTGGCAATCTTTTAATACTGTTATAACCTTAGGGAAGACCAGAGCACAGCATATATCACGAAAGGAGTTCCCAACCCCTGGGCCACGGACAGTTAACTGTCATGGCCTCTTAGGAACGGGGCTGCACAGTGGAAGGTTAAGTGGCCAGCGACCAAGCAAAGCTTCATCTGTATTTATAGCTGATCATCATTGCTTGCATCCCCCAGTCTGTGTAAAAATTATCTTCCACAGAACTGGTCCCTGGTGCCAAAACAGTTGGGGACCGCTGTTTTAGGAGACTAGGTAACTGATTCCGTTCTCTTAACCAAAGTATGCTGCTGTATTCCTTTTTACCAGAGGGTCAAATTCCCTTTAAGAAGTTTTGAGAGATGCAGTATATACTTTCTAGCATCATGAATATTCTTAACTGAGTGAGTTATTAACCTTGCTTTTTCAGGAAATGAGAGTAGTATATGACCTATGAGTCTGCCATAGAACTGGATGACTTATAGTTATTTTACAACTAATACAATCAACAAAAGTAACAGGATTTGCTATGGCACATTTCCAATGACAAAACATAAAGGAATCAACAAAATCATTAATTGGGATTACTGGCTACACATCTAATACAAAATTTATGTCTATTTATTTTGGTTGTGCTGTACAGCTTGTGGGATCTTAGTTCCCCAACCTAGGCTCCAGCAGGAAAAGTGCTGATTCCTAACCATTAGAGAGTCAGGGAATTTCCTGTCTTTATTTAAACTGAGCCTTTGGTAAAGAATCCACTCATGAATTGGACTCAACTCGTGGGTCGGGAATACCCCCTGGAGAAGGAAATGGCAACCCACTCCAGTATTCTCTCCTGGAAAATTTCATGGACAGAAGAGCCTGGTGGGCTACAGTCCATGGAGTCACAGAGTTGGACATGACTGAGTGACTGAGCACACACAAATGGTTTGAAAATCAATCATTTTAAGTAACCTATAGCTAGCTAGCTCAAGGATCTTGACTAGATCAACTAAGAAATTAGTTTTACTTGGGCCCAAGGCAGACATTCTAAATCAGAACGTCATCAAATACATACCAGTCCTTCCAAAAGGTCAGAAAATGTAAATAGGTCAGTAAGAATGATCACGTCCTAACTTAAGAACCTGGTTCATGGGAGGGGCTCTAAATGGTATCTGAATAAATATAAGGGCTTATTAGCTTGATTTTCTGTCATTTGTCTCGAATCTCTGCGAAAAAACAAAGGAACACTTCAGACAATTGCTATGTAAATGGGTTAGATTGAATAAGTAGTTAGAAATGTTCTTTGTTCTCAAAATGAGTCTAATCTTCTTTTAAAAAGCCAGATTAGAAAGAACTGTTTGCTGTGGTTTTGTTTCTACTGATTTCTTAGGAATATTATTATCCTGAAAAAAGTTTTTAACTGTCAAAAATATTTGAGAAATTTCTTTTAATGAATTACAAAGTGTCCTGGAAAATCTTACTACACTTTCACCATAAATGTGATGTATATTTCTTTTCAGGTAAGTCTGGTCATGTGGTATTTGAGTTTTTGTGATTGAGTTTAATTTCTCAATTTCCTATTTGTAATTTACACCTTCTATATATTCCCTGCTTGCAAATTCTTAATCCTTACTGATCTTTATTATCAAGCCCAGTTTAAGAGAAGCTCCTTCATAAGTACTACAGCTATAGGTGAAAATGGATCAGGAGTTTTAATAGTCCTTTCAGGATCTTGAAAAGGAGAGTGGAATTTAATAATTGAAAGGATGACAATTCTCAAACACCTTTTGGAGGAATCTTAAGAAAAAAAGATACTGGCTAAGTACTAGACAAATTTTTTTTTCTCTTCTGGCTCATGTACAATTGGAAATTACATTAGGTGTTTATAAATATCTAAACTAAAAATATACTGGGTCCTACCAGTGTTTTAAATAGCATATCAAATATTTACCATTTGTTAAGCAGCACTTAACTGAACAATGAACAAGGATATTTACTTAAAAGTGACAAGAGGTAATTTTTAGGTAGTAAATTCTATTTTCCAAATCCTAACAAAACCTCAGCTGTAACTCACTACTCTTTGAACGTCATTTGATGGCCATTGTAAGTCAAAGTTTCACGTTTTATGAACTGCTGTTCTAGTACACAGCCAAGCCAAACCAGTTCATAATTTTAAAGCTGGCGAGGTCCTCAGTTTGGTTAGTGCAGACTTCCTCAACCTTGACACTGACATTTCGTGTAGGATAATCCTTTGTGGAGGCTGTGGTATGTCTATGTTGGTGCCTTGTGTGTTTCATGTTGTGTGTGGCATCTCTGGCATCTAGCAGATACCAGCAGTACTTCTGCTCACCAAGCCGTTCCTTGTCCAGTGGCAAAAACCAAGAAAAAAAGTCTCCAAACATTGCAACTGTCCTCTAAGGTAGGGGTGGGGCAAAAGCATCTGTTTGTGATAGTCACTCAATTGGGCTAGTCCAACTCCCCTCCTCACAGATGGCAAAACAAGTTCAGAAAGTTTGGGACTTAAGTGTCATACAGCTAGTTGAGAAATTAGCACTAGAATCTATTTAATCGACTCTATTTAATGCCCACATAACCACCTTGAAGCAGTACAGAAAGATAACTGCCTGCCAACACTCTGTTTTGAACTGATTTTGTTTAGTCTTTAGTAACTGCACATATTCAAAGTCATTGCAAAAAACAAAAAAACCCACTCTGGCAAAAGCTGGGTTTTTTCCCCCATGAGAAACTGTTTCCAAATTTCTGTGATGTAGCTATGGAAGCTAAACTGAATTTTAGTCTTGACATCTTGAACAGCTCAGGCTTGTTAGTGAAAGGCAGGAAGTTTGGTATGAAAGCAGAAAATTCAGATTTTATTTTTTTAATCTCAGAACAGTAATACTAACCCAGGCTGATTGAAGACACTAAACCTAGTCTTCTAAAAGTTGCTATCACTAAGGTACTTAATGAAACATCATTTGGTTGCAGTTTCTGATTTCCATTTTTAGTGAATGGAATTTATGTAAAATACTTACAAAATGTTCTAAGAAATTTATAATATTTTACTGCTTTGCCATTCCTCCAAGTGAAAGGTATAAAAGATTATCTAAGAGTACACAAAAATAGAGTATACTGTGGAAGATGAAAATAAAAATTATTTTAATGAAGTTATTATATTTACTGCTGTCCCTCAGGAAAAAGGAAAATTAAATTATCCAACAATGTTCCGGTTTCCACCAAAAATAATGTTCTGGTTTTGTCTCTCTGGAGACAAAAAGCAACATGAGGCAACACTGCAAATACTAAAAATTAACTATGAAACTGAAGATGGCTGAATGTTCTACTAGAATTTTCTGCAGTGGGATCAAGCTCCACCATCCAAAATCATTTTCAAAACTGCCTTAGAGAAAAAAAAAAAAAAACTGCCTTAGAGGCTAAACTCATAGTTTGGAACCAGCAGTTTATTTGCAGGCATACAGTACTTGTAAGAACTCAAACATCTCTTAGATCGAAATGGTCAAGAAGTAGCTCTTTGTCTTAGGGAAAATGAATTGGTGAAAACTCTAAAAGCTCTAGGCAGGTATACTCCTTTCAAACTTTTGCAGAGACTTGACCAAATTTTAACATGGTCAAGTTGGAATGAACCAGCCCCATCGCTGAGCTCAGGTCTGGAAAGGCTCACGGCTGTCAAAAAATATTTACTGTTTGTTCTAGCCACCACCTGATGAGGTCCCTGGCCTCTTTTATACAGTTCTTACTAAAGGGTTTACAATTTCGAACCCTTCCTCAGTCTCTTTGAAATGTATTTCTGTCTCCTATAGCTCGGGTGTGTCTGAGTCTCATGATCTGAAAGTCATTCCTTTGAAATGTGATGATCATGTATTTCAGAGCCTCTGTCTCCCAGTTTCTTCGGGAAAACAGAATTCTCACTTCCGTAACTGCCAGCAAGCTGACACTGCCCAACCCTTTGTAATTCTGCACTTCCCCGACTCTACTTGAACCCCACCTTTCCCCATTCCTTCATTTAAGACTCCCAGTCACTTCTGCGAAAAGTCGGAATGGAGCTCAGTCTTTTTCCTACTATCAGTACTTACTGAATAAAAGTTGTTTTAGCCGCCCTAACTCAAGTCCTGCTTTGACACTGGCAGGTACCTATTAAAACTCACACCACCATCAAGATGAGCTTGTACATCTTGGAGGCTTGTTTTAAATGGTGTTATCCTCAAAAAACCCGGGGAAACTCTGCGAAGTGATCCCTCAAAAACTTCACCCCCTCTACTCTTCCTCCAGGGCCCCAGGACCTTTGGGCTCGCGTGTTTACTTCCTATTCTCCCCAAACTCCGACTCCACTTCTCCCTCCGTGTGAGTGAGGTCGCTACTTTTCGGGATGTTGAATTTCACTCAGCGCAGGTCTACGCCCTTCCGCGTCTGGGGCCTTTCCTCTCCTTGCCTCTGTCCCCATCACATCCTCCCCTTCCCTCGCCCTGACACTCTAGATCTACAGTCTCGGCCGGGTCGCCTCTCTCCCGCTCCAACCTCAGCTCCCCCGGCAGCGGAGACGTCCCTTCTCCCTCCGCGATCCACGTGGGAGCCCGGCGCCCGTTTCCCAGGGGTGACGGGTGGGGAGGGGAGCAGAGAGTCTCAGGTCCTGTCCGCTCCGCCATTTCGCACTCTCCGGGCGCGCCGGGCCTTTACCGGGTCGCAGGATGGAGGGGCTGAAGGCCCGGGCCGCCCCCGCCGCCGGGGCGGGAACTCACCTTCTCTGAGGCAGGGGCAGCGTCTACAACTACTGTCCCCCTCCCCGCCAGCGCCGCCAGCCCGGGGATAGGCCGAGGTGGAGGTGGCGGAGAGGCAGGGACAACCGCTGCCGCACCGCCGCCTCCGCCGCTGCCGAACAGGCGGGGTAAGAGGAGGAGGAGGAGGCGGAGACTGGACTTCCTGAGGGGAAGTCGCCGCCACCACCAGCGGCTGACTGGACGGAACCGGGGACCACGGCGGCGAGGCGCGCTACTGCGCTTGCGCAGTCTCCGGCTCCTCGAAAACCCCGCCCTCCCGGTTGCCTGACCCGCTGAGTCAGCCACTTCGCGAGTTCTCTTCTACCCTGGCTTGTGTTAGCCTTTCTTTTGCTGGTGCTTGGTGTTCCTTGGTCTTTTGGTGTTCTTTGGTGATTTCCCTGGTGGCTCAGTCGGTAAAGAGTCTGCCTGCAATGTGGGAGACCTGGATTCGATCCCTGGGTCGGGAAGATACCCTGGAGGAGGCAATGGCAATCCACTCTAGTATTCTTGCCTGGAGAATCCCATGGACAGAGGAGCCTGCCGGGCTACAGTCCATGGGGTCACAAAGAGTCAGACAGGACTGAAGCGACTTAGCACGCACCCACCATTGGAAGAGAGGAAAAACTCCTGGGGCAGCTCACCTTGGGAGAGTGAGTCTGAAACCAATTACGAAGCCGGTACCCGACGATTCTACATGCAGGGCAGCAAAGGAGACACAGATGTAAAGAACAGACTTTTGGACTCAGTAGGAGAAGGCGAGGTTTTGAGAAGTGAAGTGAAGTCGCTCAGTCGTGTCCGACTCTTTGCGACCCCATGGACTGTAGCCTATTAGGCTCCTCCATCCATGGGATTTTCCAGGCAAGAGTACTAGAGTGGGTTGCCATTTCCTTCTCCAGGGATCTTCCCCACCCAGGGATCGAACCCGGGTCTCCCGCATTGTAGGCAGACACTTTTACTGTCTGAGCCACCAGGGTTTTGAGAGAATAGCACTAAATCATGTGCGTTACCACATGGTAGTCATATACATTACCATATGCACTTGTACCAGTGCAAGTTCATTACATGAGTTGGGGCACCCAAAACTGGTGCTCTGGGACAACCCAGAGGGATAGGGTGAGGAAGGAGGTAGGAGGAGGATTTAGAATGTGGGGGGCACTGATACATGTGGCTGATTCATGTTGCTGTATGGCAAAACCCATCACAATATTGTAATTATCTTCCCATTAAATTAATTGAAAAAAACAAAAAACCAAAACCAAAAAAACCTAGGACTTTCCTGGTTCTGTAGTTAAGAATCCACTTTGCAAAGCAGGGTACTTGGGTTCACTCTACCATCCCACATGCTGAGGAGCAACTAAGCCTGCACACTGCAGAGAGTGCATGTGCACCCAGGAAAGATCCTGCATGACACAACACAGACCCTGACTGCTGCAACTAAGACCAGACATAGCCAAATAAATAAAAATTTTTAAAAAATCAGAAAAAGACATGCCTTCCTCCCTTACCAGTTTTTTTGCTAGAGCCTTTAATACAGGGTGGAAAATCCTTGGTCTTGATATGTTGTCATCATTGCTCCGTAAATGATCTCTTTCTCTCTCCTTCTGACACCCTCAGTGTATGCATATATACATACACACCTATTCATTTCATCCTCTAATTCCCTATCTCCCAAGGAAATTAATACTCTGTTTGTGGTCATTTCCTTTCATATGAATATAATATATGTGAGAAAGATATATTCATTTGAAAGGAATATATATGTGACTAGGGAAAAAGGTTTCGATTGTTTTTGAATTTCATAAGATTTATGTCTTTCTCTAGCAGTATTCTGGGACTTGTTTCACTTGCTGTTTTAAGGTACATCCAAGCTGTTGCATATACATGTAATTTACTCGTTTCATTGCTGTAGAATATTCCACCCATCTCCCAGTTGATGGGCACGCCCCCTGGTGCACTGTGCAAAAGTTTCTCTTCCGTATGTTCTCCTTTCTTGCCAAACTAGCATTGCCTAATTTCAGGTTTTCATTATCTTTTGTTAGAGCCATAGCAATATCTGCCTTACTTATCATCATTCCTGATTTTGTTACTGAAAGTGGGTTCTGGCTGATCGCTGCTCAGAAGTCAATAAAGAGGCCAGTGTGGTGGGAAGGAAAGGTTTCTTGATTTCGGATGCCAGTAAGGGGGAGGTAGGGTGGAATCTGTGCAAAGACTAACTCCTACCCTTGACCTAATCCACTGATTAGTGGATAAGAGCTTTTATAGACAGAGGGAGCAGCTCCATGCAGAAACAGCACAGTCAGCTCTGACAGTCACCTTGAAATTGGTCATCAGTGTTCTGACCAGTGTCATCTTGATTGTTTTGTGTGCTGTGCTTTGTTTGCTCAGTTGTGTCTGACCCTTTGCGATCCCATGGACTGTAGCCAGGCTCCTCTGTCCCTGGGGCAAGTCTAGGCAAGAATACTGGAGTGGGTTGCCATGCCCTTCTCCAGGGGATCTTCCTAACCCAAGGATCGAACCCAGATCTCCCCCTTTGCAGGTGGATTCTTTACTATCTGAGCCACCAGGGAAGCCCATGAATATTGGAGTGGGTAACCTACATCACTTACTGGGAAATAGATGGGGAAACAGTGGAAATAGTGTCACACTTTATTTTGGGGGGCTCCAAAATCATTGCAGATGGTGACTGCAGTCATGAAATTAAAAGACGCTTACTCCTTGGAAGGAAAGTCATGACCAACTTAGACAGCATATTAAAAAGCAGAGACATTACTTTGCCAACTAAGGTCCATCTAGTCAAGGCTATGGTTTTTCCAGTGGTTATGTATGGATGTGAGAGTTGGACTTTGAAGAAAGATGAGTGCTGAAAAATTGATGCTTTTGAACTGTGGTGTTGGAGAAAACTCTTGAGAGTCCCTTGGACTGCAAGGAGATTCAACCGATCCATCCTAGAGGGGATCAGTCCTGGGTATTCATCGGAAGGACAGATGCTGAAGCTGAAACTCCAGTACTTTGGCCACCTCGTGCAAAGAGTTGACTCATTGGAAAAGACCCTGATGCTGGGAGGGATTGGGGGCAGGAGGAGAAGGGGACGACAGACGATGAGATGGCTGGATGGCATCACTGACTCGATGGACATGAGTTTGAGTAGACTCCGGGAGTTGGTGATGGACAGGGAGGCCTGGCATGCTGCGATTCAAGGGATTGCAGAGTCAGACACGACTGAGCGACTGAACTGAACTGAACCTACTTCTTCTGCAGGGGATCTTTCTGATCCAGGAGTTGAACCAGGGTTTCCTGCACTGTAGGCAGATACTTTACCAGCTGAGCTACCAGAGAAGCCCCTGATTGTTTTAGGTACAGTTAATCTTCAAGGTGGGTTTGTTCCCATTTCCTTGAGGTCAGTTCTTGGAACTGTGGCAGCCTATGTCATGGCCTACAGTCTGGTCATCATGTAGTTAATGTCACCTGGGGGGAGAAGTATCTATACGACAGCTCACAAGATATAGCTCAGAATATTATCTATACCTCTTGAGGAGGAACTAAAGGCCCTTGACTTTGCTTAACGACTGCATTATTATCATTTGGTCTCCTTTGACTGTTTTCCTTTGTTTATGCATTTTCTCACTTCTCTGATTAAACTTATTCTTTAGCTAAAGTTGTTCCATTATTTGGCCCACAAAGGTCTGAGTAGTTAAAGCTATGGTTTTTCCAGTAGTCATGTATGGATGAAAGAGCTGGGTCATAAAGAAAGCTGAGTGCCTTCTTTCAAAGAAGAATTGATGCTTTTGAAGAAGACTGAAGAAGACTCTTGAGAGTCCCTTGGATTCCAAGATCAAACCAGGCAATCCTAAAGGAAATTAATTCTGAATATTCTTTGGAAGGATTGATGCTGAAGCTGAAACTCTAGTACTTTGGCCACCCAATGCGAAGAGCCAACTCATTGGAAAAGACCCTGCTGGGAAAGATTGAAGCCAGGAGGAGAAGGGGATGACAGAGGATGAGAATGGTTGGGTGGTATCACTGATTCAATGGACATGAATTTGAGCAAACTCCAGGACATAATGAAGGACAGGGAAGCCTGGTGTGCTGCAGTCCATGGAGTTGAAAAGAGTTGGATAGGACCAAGTGACTGAACAACAAAAGTTATTCCACAGACAAAAGGCAGGCTGAGGACATGGTGGGGTGGGGGATGGCAAGGACCATAGGGTGCTGCTACATTTCAATTTCACCCTCCAGTCTACTCTCGGTACTGCCAAAGGGTACTACCTGGAAGTCATTACTGGCTCTTCATTCAGTCAAACGTGAATACTGTACTGTTGGGCTTCTGGGCACCTCCCTGGTCTCATTATCCTCCCACTGTTCTCACCTCCCCACCCTGCTTTCACTTTATGATTCAGCAACATTAAACCTTTACTGATTCCCATAAACAACACGCATAACTCAGTTTATTGCATCTGCCACTCCTTCCTGAAACACCCTCTCCCTACTTCTGAATGAATTCCTCTTCTCCTCAGAAGTAAACACTATCCTGAATTCAGCATTTCTTAGTCTTATGCTCAAAAGTCAATAAAGAGGCCAGGTTGGTGGAAAGGAAAGTTTTCTTTATTTTGGATGCCAGCAAGGGGTGAGGTAGCCTGGTTCTTTATATTTTTACTACATAGATATGCATCCCTAAGTAACATGAAGCATTACTTTGCATGATTTAAAACTTTACATAAATGTTGTTTTGCCTACTATTTATTCCCCTGCAGGTTCCTTTTTTCACTTACTATTTTTTGATATTAACCTCTCTTGAATTGTGAGGTTATAACTGATTCCCTTTCACAGCTTCATAACATCCATTGTATGAATATACATGAGCTATCCATTCTCCTGTCTTAAGACTTTGAGCTTATTTCCCATTTCTAATTTTACAGACGATGCCGCTTTAGCTTTCTTGTTCAGTCTCCCTATGCACACATGTGGGAGTTTCTCTGGGGGGTTATACTTAGGAGAGGTATCTACTTTTTAGCTAGGAAGTCTCAGTAATACCCACCTCAAAGGATGTCGTGACAGCAATATGAAGTAATGTAAATAAAGCACAGTTTCAAGCATTCAAACACTTATTTCTGCTGTATATGAAACACTGGGACATAAAGGGCAAGATAGTCTGGTGACAGAGGATAAAGTGAAGTATAATATGTGTGCTTCTTTAGCTCCCAGAATACCAACTGATTGTAATTGTCTACACAATATCATGCTGTTTCTTAACCTCCATATCTCTGCTCATACTGCTCTGTCCTTGGGCCTGAAATGGTTCCCCCCAACCCCCACACTTCTCTTTGTCTGCTACTTCTCTGAGCCTTCCCTGATTTCTTAGGCTGCCATTACTACCCTTTCCCCTTTGCCTTGTACATCTCCATATGCAGGCGTGAGTGCTAAAGTCATTTCAGTATCTGACTCTTTGCAACCCCATGGACTGTAGCTCACCAGGCTCCTCTGTCCATGGGATTCTCCAGGTAAGAATACTGGAGTGGGCTGCCATGCCCTGCTCCAGTGGGTCTTCCCAACCCAGGGATCGAACCCTTGTCTCCTTTGGCTCCTGCATTTCAGGCAGAGTGACCAGGGAAGCCGCCATTTCTTATAATTCGCTCTAAATGGTCAATGTCTTAGATCCCGGGCCTGTATTTAAAAAAAAAGTTTTTGTTGGAGTAGAGTTGCTTTACAATCTTGCACTAGTTTCCGCTGTAGAGCAAAGTGAAACAGCTATATGTATACATATATTTGGGCTTCTCAGGTGGCGCTAGTGGTAAAGAATCGCCTGCTAATGCAGGTTAGATATGAGACTTGGGTTTGATCCCTGGGTGGGGAAGATCCCCTGCAGGAGGGCACAGCAACCCACACCAGTATTCTTGCCTGGAGAATTCCATGGACAGAGGATCCTGGTGGGCTACAGTCCATGGGATCACAAAGAGTCAGACATGACCGAAGTGATTTAGCATGCATACATATATCCACTCTTTTTTGTATTTCCTTCCCATTTAGGTCACCACAAAGCACTGAGTAGAGTTCCTTGTGAAACACAGTGGGTTCTCATTAGTTATCTATTTTATATATCATACGGGCCTACATTTTAATCATCTTTGTATGGGGGCACTGAGTATAGTGCCTGGGAAAAGTGCCGATAAATGCATGTGGAATGAGTGCCTTCAGGAGCTCTTGAGAAGAAAGCGAGTTGAGCTGAGAATTTCTAGGAGTTGAAGGAAGAAAGATGGAAGCAAGAGTGCTACTTTAGTAAGAACGCAGGGACCAGAGAGAGTGTGAAGTTTTGTCAATGATGTAATTTTATAGGATTGTTGCTGTTGTTGGATAGTCACTAGGTCATGTCCGACTCTATTGCAACCCCATGGACTGTAGCCCGCCAGGCTCCTCTGTCCATAGGCTTCCCCAGGCAAGAACACTGGAGTGGGTTGCCATTTCCTTCTCCAGGAGATCCTCCCGGCCCAGGGATCCAACCTGTCTTCTGGGTCTCCTGCATTGGCAAGTGTATTTTTTACCACTGTCCCACCTGGGAACCCCGATTACACAGGATATAATGGACTATTCAGGCGGGAACCTGCTCCTCTCATTCTGGAATGTGAGGGTTAGGTGTGCCCACAAACCTCTTTGATCCTGTGATTATGAAATGATAATGAATCAGCCAGTGAATGCACTTGAAAACAGTGAGCAACCCCTGGCTTATTTAACACTGCTAGGCGTTAGCTACTATTAGTCTAAAGCAGGATTGGCAAACATTTTCTGTAAAAGGCCTGACAGTAAATATTTTTGACTTTGTGGGCCATGTGGTCTTTGTTGCAGATATTCAACTCTGGGGCTATAGTGTGAAAGAAGCCATAGAAAATATGTAAACATATGAGTATGGCTGTTTTTTTTAATATGATTTATCATTACTGAAATTTGAGTTTCACATAATTTTCAAGTGTCACAAAATATCCTTCTTTTGATTTCCCCCACTCTATTCCAGTGCCAATCATTAAAGAATGTACAAACTGTTCTTAGTTCACAGGCCTAAAGGAACCTTTTCAACCCCTGGCCTAAATGGATCTTAGCTCTGGGTACAAAGGAAGGTCGAATCCAATGATAAAGTGCTGTACTTTTACTAAAATAATAAGGGTGAAGAGTTTCTCCCCTGGAGTAGGAAATGCAACCCACTCCAGTATTCTTGCCTGAAAAATTCCATGGACAGAGGAGCCTGGTGGGATACAGTCCAGGGGATCGCAGTCAGATATGACTGAGTGACTGAGCACAGAGTTTCACAGTGGGGAATGAGACAGGCTGGGAGACCTGGGAACCTTTGCTAAAATGCTTGCACCTGGACACACCTCTCCTCCGAACAGCAAAATACGAAGAAACTATACAGGACTAAAATTAACTGCCTGCATGCACAGTTGGGGCAAACTCTGGACAAAAGATACAGAGAGACCAAAAAAAAAAAAAAAAAAATACCCAACTGCCACTTTTGAAGAGCCGGGAGCAAAAACTGGGTGTCAGGAACAAAAGCAGGGTACAGAGCATGCCCTCTGCCCACAACACCTAAGCCATCCCTTCAGCCCAACTTCTGGGCAAATCACCTAAGCCACCCCTCCAGCCCAACCTCTGGACACATCCCTACCCTCACTCAAAATAAGGAACAAGCTTGTCCCCTCGCTAGGGGAGCAGGCAAGCAAGGGAACCTGTTGTTTATTCTTGCTCCACCGTGCTACAGCAGGGGCCCCAACAAAGCCTTGCCTGGGGGAAAAAAAAAGGCCTTCAAAAAAGATTTAAAATCTTGCAGCTCTCTTGATTTGCCACTAGGTGGTGGTCTCTGCAGGTGTGTGACTGAATCTCACCAAAAGGAAGGATTGAGTGTGGTCCATCAGCTACCATGATACAGGTACATAAACTGTCTCAGTGGTTCAAAATCGTTACTCTGGGTTTCACTGACATCTCCACCTTCATACTTATTTCTACATATTCCTTGAATTGCAGCATATCCAACTAAAGGGAATGCAATCACTCTCTCAAGGCTTCCGAGATTATTTGCTCAAAAATCCAGGATAATAATATGAAAACAGGATATGGTTAAAGATTTTGGGGCTGAAAAAAAAAGATTTTGGGGCTGAGATGTGGAATCTGGGAACAGATTCTACCCGAGATGAAAGTTAACCAGTGGCAAATTATCATATTGCACACCTTAAACTTATGCAATGTTATATGTCATTACATCTCAATAAAACTGAAAAAAAAAAAGTAAAATACAGGGGTAAATAAAAAATGAAAAAGAAAAAATAATAACAATGCCTTATAACTTATTGAATAAAATAAGAATCTGAGAATCTATACCAAAAATACATACATACATAAATTAGGGAAAAAAAAGAGAAAGTCTCAAGAATACTGGAGTGGGAAGCCATTCTCTTCTCCAGGAGATGTTCCCAACCCATGGATTGAACCAGGGTCTCCCACATTGCAGGCAGATTCTTTACCATCTGAGCCACCAGGGAAGCCCCCTCCCAAAATACATAAATTAAAAAAAAAAAGTTAACCAGTGGAGCTTATAGTAAGGGTTACTTGAAGCCCATGTTTAGGCTTGTGATGTTATGCTAACAATTCTTTCCAAAATAGGCCCCAGTCTTGGCCACTTCATGTTAGCTTCTTCTACCATGGAGGTGCAAGACTGGGGACCCAGCAATGGTTGCCCGCACTGCTTTAGGGTGCTCAATAGCCATAGTAATGTCCTTGGTATGTGTCTATGGCCTGAGTGGGGAGGCGAATTCAGCTAAAATTGAGGTAAATGGAACCGAAATGGAGCAGGACCCTACGGTCCTGCCACCTTCTTCCCCTCCATTGTCCCACCCATGTTTTCTGCTGAACTTTTGCCTGTGGAAAAATTTCAGCCAAAGAATATGTCCAGGGGCTTCCCTGGAGGTCTACTGGTTAAGAATCCGCCCACAAACACAAGGGACAATTTCTCGTCTGGGAAGATTCCACATGCTGTGGGGCAAATAAGCCCATGTACCACAACTACTGAAGCCCTCTCGCCCTAGAGTCTATGCAGTGAGAAGCCCCTGCAAGGATAAGTCTGCGCACCGCTATTAGAGAGTAGCTCCAGCTTTCCTCAACCAGAGGAAAAAAGCCTGAGCGCAGCAAGGAAGATCAATGCAGCCAAAAATAAATAAATAAATAAAATAAAAATATTAAAAAAAAATAAATCTAGTCAGAAAAGTAAGAAAATGCAGAAACAAAAGAAAACAGTCAAAGGAGACCAAATAATAATAATGTAGTCATTAAGCACAGTTAAGGACCTCTAGTTCCTTCTCAAGAGCTATAGATAAAAATCTGAGCCATATCCTGTGAGCTCTCTTATAGACACCAAAACCCCCACCGGGTGGGGAATTTAACTATATAATGACCAGACTGTAGCCATGACATAAGCTGCCACAATTCTGAGAACTGGCCTCAAGGAAATGGGAACAAACCCACCCTGGAACTGAAGTTTAACTGTACTTAATCAAGATGACGCTGGTCAGATCACTGATGACCAGCTTCAAGATGACCGTCAGAGCTGACTGCTGTTTCTGCTGTTTCTGCATGCAGCCCCTCTCTCTGTCTATGAAAGCTCTTGTGCCCTAATTGTCAGGGGTTGGGGAGTAGTTAACCTTTGGACAAGCATCTGCCTTCCTGACTCCTGGTTGCCAGCAACCAAAATAACGCAAGCTTTTCTTTCCACCTGCCTGGCCTCTTTAATGGTTTTTGAGTGGTGAGCAGCTGGATCCCACTTTCAGTTACAGAACCACTGTAGCCATTCTCATCATCCCCTTGTCTGCAGTCTCCTAACTCAGCCGGTACTCGTGGGACCAGGGGTCCTTTGACTTGCACAATCTCATTTTTCTTTCTTTCTTATCACCCTTCTTTATCTGTTAATAGATACATCAAAGAAAGAGCCTGGATGGCTATTAAAATCATTAACAATGGGAAAGTTTCCATCTTCTTGGAGCAGAAAAGTGCTCAAGAGAGATAGGATTGTGAGGGTCTGTGAAGCTCAAGTTTACGATCTTAACCTCAACACCACATTGCCAAATGGTTATGTCCACTCTGGACCCTCGTTTGCTCTCTTAAGAAACGTGGAATGAATCTACTGCTTCTTCCATGCTTTGATGAATGATGCTGAAGAAAGCTCTCATGTCCTTCTTGAATCTTTTCTGGCTAAACATCTCCAGTAGAGCGATAAGGACTCCACTAAAAACTCTAGATGTGCTTTTTCTGATGATGAAGACAGCAGTTTTCAATGGAAGCAGTTCTACTAGTTAGGGGCTATCTTAGAAATGTTGGGGGATGTTTTGCTTGTTATGATGATTGTGGGGTGCAACTGGCATAATGTGGGCTTCCCAGGTGGCGCAGTGGTACAAAATCCACTTGCCAAGGCAGGAGACCTGGGTTTGATCCCTGGGTTGGGAAAATCCTCTGGAGGAGGAAATGGCAACTCGCTCCAGTATTCTTGCCTGTTAAATCCCATGGACAGAGGAGCCTGGCGGGCTACAGTCCATGGGATCGTGAAGAGTCGGACACAACTGAGCAGGCACATACAAGCACTGGCGTATTGTTGGCAGGAGTAGGGCTAGGGCCACCAAGAAAAGTTGGGATCCCAGTGGGAAAAAAGTGAACTGGAGGTGGGTAGATGGGCAAAAAGCCTTTGCACAGGATTTGTGTTGGTGTGTGATACAGCAGGGCCCTGTGCTCCCTTCTCCATCACTCGCCTGATAACTAGAGTCAACATCGCCTGTCTCACTGGTCCTGGCCAGAGATGCCAGATGTCCTGGAAAGTAAGTGACAGCCTTGTACTTCAAATATCTGGATATTCATTTCACTTATGTAAAATCTTATTTATAATTATCTGAGTCTAGAACACTGTCTTATGTAATCATAGATCAGTTTCTGTAAATTTTTTAAAAAGCTGGGTCCTTTTATTTTTTAAATAGTATTAACATTATATAAGATAGTTTTATTTTTTTTTATGTTGTTCAGTTGCCAAGTTGTGTCCAACTCTTTGAGACCCCATGGACTGCAGCATGCCAGGGTTCCCTGTCCTTCAACATCTCCTGGAGTTTAGAATGAATATATGTTATTTTATTATAATTTAACTGTCATTTTTCCTTTTCCCGTACTAGGTTAGATCAGAGTCTTAGTCCATTTGAGTTGCAATAACAAAATACCAAAGCCTGGATAGTTTATAAACACCAGAAATTTATTTCTTACAGTTCTCGAAGCTTGAAGTCCTAGATCAGGGTGCCAGCATGTTTGGATGAAGGCTCCTTTTCAAGTCACAGAATTCTCCTTGTATCCTCACATGGCAAAAGAGAAGGGCCGAGGCAATCTCTGGAGCCTCTTCTGTATATAAGGCACGAATCTCATTCATGAGGGTTTCACCTTCATGATTTAAGGATCTACCCAAGCCCCCACAGAGTAATACCATCACCTTTGAGGGTGAGGATTTCTACGTATGAATTTGGAGGTGGAGGGGACAACTATTCAGACTTTGTGAAGTGAACCCGTTAGTCGCTCAGTTATTTCTGACTCTTTTGTGACCCCATGGACTGTAGCCTGCCAGGCTTCTCTGTCCATGGAATTCTCCAGGCAAGAATACTGGAGTGGGTTGCCATACCCTTCTCCAGGGGATTTTCCTGACCCAGGGATCGAACCTGGGTCTCCTGCGCTGCAGGCGGATTCTTTATCATCTGAGTCACCAGGGAAGCCCCAGAGGAGTTAGTAATTTATGTTTTTTAGGTTCAAGAACTAACACATTATATTCTCTATGAATTTAATTTCATATATCAAAAAGGAGTTTGTATAATATTTACTCTAATGTAAAACAAAGTATAATAATGTATGTGTTAGTTTCCTATTGCTGCTTTTTAATAAATTACTTAGTGGTTTAAAATAACATAAATTTATTGTATTAGAGTTCAGTTGTCAGAAGCCAGAAATGGAGGGTTCACTGGGTTTAAATCAAAGTGTCATCAGTGCCATGCTCCCCCTGGGGGCTCTTGGAGGAGCAGCCATACCCCTGCCTTTTCCAGTTTCTAGAGGGCATCTGCCTTTCACCTTGCTCCTTCCTCCTACTTCAAAGCCAACCATATAGCATCTTCAAATGTCTCTCTGAGTCTAACCTTCTTGCTTCCATTGTTACATCTCCACCTTACATTGACCACCTCCCTAACTCCCTCTTATAAGGATTCTTATGATTTCATTGGGCCAACCAGACAATCCAGGGATAACCTCCCTCTCTCAAGAGGTTTAATTTAATCACACTTGCAAAGTCCCTTTTGTCATGTAGGATAATATATTCACAGGGCTGCGGAGTAGGACTTGAGTATCTTTGGGGAACCATTTTTCTGTCTATCATATTTTAAAATTTATTTATTTATTTACTTATTTAGGCTGCCCTGGGTCTTTGTCGGTTTGTGTAGGCTTTCTCTAGTTGTGGCGTGCTGGCTTCTCATTGCGGTGGTTTCTCTTGTCGCAGAGCACAGGCCAAAGGCATGTCTGCTTCAGTAGTTGCAGCTCTCGGGCTCAGTAGTTGTGGCATATGGGTTTAGTTGCTCCATGGCATGTGGAATATTCCCGAACCAGGGACTGACCTCATGTCCCCTGCCTTCTCATCCACTGCACTGCCCTCTACCATGTTTTAATAATATAATATATTAAATAATATAATATATATTAAATAATATAATCTTGTTGTTCTGAGAAGGTTGAGACTCACCGTTGAAACTAAAGCATCAGGCTTGATGCTCCTTGATGTCTTCCTTGACCTTGGGTTGGGCTGAACTGTGTGTCTAGAGAAGAATGAGGTCATCTCTACCAGGCAGAGCTGCTGGCTCCCAAGGGTAGACCCTGGCTGTTGCCAGGTAAAGTGGGTGCAGACATTCATTTGAGACTAACCTGAAGAACTCCTATTTAATCATTTATTTTCCCCCAAGAGCATGTGATGTTTACTTTTGGGGGCACCCAGTTTTAAATGTCTTAATGTGCTTTGCCCTTTGGGCTAGATCAGAGTTTGCTGAATTATTCTCTAGTTCCAGGAACTATGTGTTATGACCTAAAGACTGGGATACATGGAGAGGGCTTCCCAGGTGGTGCTAGCCACCCGCCGATGTAAGAGACACAAGAGAACTGGGTTCGATCCCTGTGTCAGGAAGATCCCCCGGAGGAGGGCCTGGCAACCCACTCCGTATCCTTGCCTGGAGAATCCCAGGGACAGAGGAGCCTAGCGAGCTACCATCCATGGAGTCGCAAAGAGTCAGACATGACTGAAGTGACGTAGCATGCATGCAAGGTCTGACAGATGATTTTCCAGCTGCTTCCAAGAGCAAAGAAGCGTCAGGAGATACAGTTAATTTGAAGACACATTAGAATTTCGAATGTATCTTGATGGTTTTGGGGAAGAAAATGGACAGAATAAATAAAATAAATTTGCCATCATTTAGTAAGTTCTGTATGGACACAGCCAAGTGTTGCGCCGTGCCCATTGTACCTATTATCTCGTTTACCAGTGAGATAGAAATTATCACCCTTGTCTTACAGGTACTCTCTCAAAGTTGTCCCACTAAGTTGCTTCAGTCATGTCCGACTCTTTGCGATCCTGTGGACTGTAGCCTGCCAGGCTCTTCTGTCCATGGGATTCTCTAGGCAAGAATACTGGAGTGGGTTGCCATTCCCTTCTCCAGGGGATCTTCCCCACCCAGGGATCGAACCCCGGTCTCTTATTTCCCCTGCATTGGCAGGCAAGTGCCACCTGGGAATCCCACGGTCCTAGAAGGCTCAAAATTCAAATGCAGACCTGTCTAACCCAGAAGCCAGTGCTTGTAAACTAGTACACTTACAGAAACAGAAATCTGAAAATAGATGCATCCCAGGAACTAAAAATATTATCTGGAAGATAAGCCATAGCTCCAGATCTGCAAATGTCTCTCTTTTCAACCTCAGTGAGAGCTGCCTGGTGATCAAGATGAGCGGTATCCAGTTCAATAGCTGGGATTTTAGACTAATCCTTCCAATGTCCTCATTCTTGGGAAAGAAGGTATTGGTACTTTTCTGGTAGCAGACATAATGTTTAAGGCAGATTTGACAGAATGATAATAGACATGAGGGCTTTCATCTTCAAAGCCAGCCTCCTTTCATAACACATCCTAGGGTCCAACATACCTACATTCATCAGAGAATGCTCAGACCTCCATGCCCTGGGTGGGGCACTATGGGAGAGCCACAGAATATTAGAGAAGAGGGAGGCCCTTTGGAGCCTAGAGAGTACTTAGTCGTTCAGTCATGTCCGACTCTTTGCGATCCTATGGACTGTAACCCGCTGGGCTCCTCTGTCCATGGGATTCTCCAGGCAAGAATACTGGAATGGGTTGCCATTCCCTACTCATGGGATCTTCTTGAGCCAGGGATTGAACCTGACCCTCCTGAATTGCAGGCAGATTCTTTACTGTCTGAGCCACAAGGGAGGAGAGAAGTTAGATATATTGGCAAAGAGTCAATTTAGCATCTGTTACTTTCTGCCAATAGTCTACCCATGGAGGAAACAAGGGGCCCATCTCACTTGAGAAAGTCCAAGCCTGACAGCTGAAGGGTCCCAGAGCAGCAAGCATCACCTCGCCTCTTCTCTTGGACCACTTCAGCTGTCTCTGCTTTGGATTGACAGAGGCATCTGGTTGCTAAAAATACCCTACTGACCAAGTGCTGCCCATTCCAACTAAAGCTGAGCATGACTGCAATCCAGGACTTAACTACTCTTTGCAAAGGAACTTTTCCAAAGTTTTCAGGCCCAATTTGAGAAGCACAACAGCCCATGGTCTTTTTCTACTTTGTCAGCTTGGCTGGGCGGTGGCGGGGATCCTTTCCAGATCAGTGTCCTCTGGCCTGCCCCATCCCGGTCACAGGAAAAGAAGCAGAAGGGGGAGTGAGAGAGGGCCCAGGGGCTGGAGGGGGTAGGGAAGGGGAGGTGCTTGTCCATTTATAGACGTGCTCTTTGGGATGCTGAAGGTGCTGAAATAGCTGCGAGGACAAGGGACTTGGCTCAGTGTTAAATATCTGCCGAGCTGCCTGAAGACTCTGAGATGACAATAGGGGAAATGGAGAATGTGGAGGTCTTCACTGTTGAGGGCAAAGGCAGAGGTCTGAAGGCCACGAAGGAGTTCTGTGCTGCCGACATCATCTTCGCGGAGCGGGCTTATTCCGCTGTGGTTTTTGACAGGTATGGAATTGGGTTGTTGCCTTCTTTCCTCCTGGTGATTTGGCCAGTGCCACACTCTCAAATACTTTGCTCTCAAATTTGAGGGAGAGTAGCACTGATGTATATACACTACTGTGTGTAAAATAGGTGGTTAGTGGGAAGCTGCTATATAACACAGGGAGCTCAGCCTGGTGATCTATGACGGCCTGGAGGGGTGGGATAGGGGTGGGGTGGGAGGGAGACTCAAGAGGGAGAAGGTATATGTATACATGTAGCTGATTCCCATTGTTGTATGGCAGAAGCTAACACAACATTGTAAAGCAATTATCCTCCAATTAATAAAATGAAAAAATAATCATGGAAAGGGATGCAATTCATGTGGCTGTTGATAATGAAGGGTACATGCACAGCTAACTGTTTGCTGGCATTACTTTTTCTGCAAAGGGTCAGGGTCAATGGGATTTACTCTGGTGCCTAGGAGGGCTGCAAAGGTGATTGAAGGCTTTAGGGCATGCTCTCAGAACACTGGGCTTCCCTGATGGCTCAGACGGTAGAGAACCTGCCTGTAATGCAGGAGACCTGGGTTCAATCCCTGGGTGGGGAGGATCACTTGGAGAAGGAAATGGTTACCCACTCCAGTTTTCTTCCCTGGAGAATCCCATGGACAGAGGAACCTTGCGGGCTACAGTCCATGGGGTTGCAAAGAGTTGGACATTACTGAGTGACTAAGCACAACACAAGCACTCAGAACATAAGTGAACTTGGCCGAGTGGGAGTGCTGTGTGTGGAGACGGTAGAGGGAAAGGGAGTGAAAAGGGGGTGTGGTGTCTAGGAGACAGTCTCCTATGGAAGGCTCCATGTTGTTTTGCTTCTGAGGTGTAATAATTATATTAGAGGATTAAGTAATTGCTGAGACTTTAAAAAAGTAACTGCAAACACACAAGTAACACTGGAATCCATTTACCTTTTAAAATTAGAATATCACCAATGAACTGTAATCCTGTTTCACCTTTCCCCCTTTCCCACCCTTGGTCCCAGTTCCCTCTGTCTTTCTTCAGAGGTAATCCTTGTTTTGATTTTAATGTGTTTCCTTCTAGAATGTTCTTGTACTATTATATCTCTCTACCTACATACATATATATATATACTTATCAAAATGCATAGCTAGTTTGTTTTTTCTTTTTAACAGAAATGGTAATTTTTTTTTTTCCTGGCCACACTGTGTGGCTTGGGGGAATCTCAGTTCCCTGACCTGGGATTGAACCTGGGACATGGCAGTGAAAGCACAGAATCCTAACCACTAGGTCACCAGGGAACTCTCAATAATATCATACTTTCGATGTTATCCTTGAACTTGTTCCTTTCACTAAACAAATGGTTTGATATTTATCCTCATGGAAACTGTTAAGTCTATAGCCACTTCTTTTAAATCCTCAAAGATCTGTGAGGTTTTTTTCCTTTTTTTTTTTTTGCCCACGTGTAAGTCTATCCATTTTGGTCCATATCCTATATGGACCACCAATTTTAACTGCTGTGGGTATTTTACCATATGAATATATGAACTTTTGAAAATCTATTGCCCTGTTGAGAGACATTTGGTGGTTTCCAATTTTTCATAAAAGCAAATGTTTTCGTGATTGAAATCCTTGACCGTGTCCACTTGCATACATGTGTGATTATTCGCTAGGCTAACTGGCTAGGAGAGAAATCACTGTGCGTTGGGGTGTGCTGTTTTCCATTTTAATAGGCCCTCCAAAGCGAATCTATTAAATTTACATTCCCATTTCCCCTACAGTCCTGTGCATACTTGACCATCGCACTTTTGCATGCATGCGTGCTCAGTTGCTTTAGTTGTGTCTGACTCTTTGCGACCCCATGGTCTGTAGCCCGTCAGGCTCCTCTGTCCATGGGATTCTCCAGGCAAGAATACTGGAGAGGGTTGCCATACACTCCTACAGTGGATCTTCCTGAACCATAGTGATAATCTTTATTTAAAAAAAAACCCTCTACTGTGATAACATTATGACAATATTCTCTGAGTCCCCAAATTGGGGTGACCTGACTGACACTGACGTGGTCTTAATTAAGATGGCCTCTGATAACCTAGATTTCTTGGTTGACTCACTGTATGACCATCCTGAGAATAGGCACAGCTTTTCAGAGATAATTTAGGTAGCATTCAAATTCTCATTTCTTCCTGCCCACCAAGACCTTCAGGGAAAAGGCTGTGAATGGTGTATGTGGTTAGCTATAGCTGAGGAATTTAGAGAGGCTGAGATGACAGTAATACTTCTTCAGGGGGAGTGTGTCTTACTTTATTTACTTGTGTGGGTGTGTTGGGGGCAGTTGAGGAATCAACTGGATTCAGAATTAAGACAGAAAAAACTAGAAACACAGGAACTCTGAACAATGATCTTAGTACTACTACTGAGTCACCATCTTGCCTTTTATAGAACATCCATGGGTGTCTTCAACTCCCTAAAAACCAATATTGCCAATCAGTTTCCCTTTCAAGAGTGTCCGAAGATGAGTGGATTTTGCTTCTGTTACAAGAGTAAAACTCAGGAAGAAAAAAATGTATCTTCACATGAAGCTAACATTGACATTGTTGTCTATTTCCTTCCAGCTTATTTTAAAATGTTGTTGTTGTTTAGTCATTAAGTCATGTCTGACTCTTTGTGACCCCACAGGCTCCTCTGTCCGTGGGATACTAGAGTGTGTTGCCATTCCCTTCTCCAAGGGATCTTCCCAAGCCAAGGATTGAACCTGAGTCTCCTGCATTGGCAGGTGGATTCTTTACTACTGAGCCACCAAGGAAACCCATTTTAAAACATAGGTTTCATTTATTTGTACTATTAGTTGGGATCTTACCTAAACTTCGAGCATGCCCAGTCATGTCTGACTCTTTGGGACCCCATGGACAGTAGCCCACGAGGCTACTGTCTGCAGAATCTTCCAGACAAGATTACTGGAGTGAGGTGCCATTTCTAACTCCCGGAGATCTTCCTGGCCCAAAGGGATTGAACCTCCCCCTCTTGTGTCTCTTGCGCTGGCAGGCAGATTTTTTTTACCACTTCCTGACCTGGAAGATTTTCATTTGATGATTTAGGTATCTTCTGTGTTACTATACTCTCTTTGTAGAGTTTAAGACTGCATACTTTCTGACCATTCCTTTATAACTGGACATTCAGATTGTTTACATATTTTTCTTATTATAAAAAATTCATCATTCATTTTAAGCAATAACTATATAAAAACAACTTTAGTGCATGTTGCAGATAAAATGCTAATAAAATCTTATTGTTATAATAGTAATAAAGATTAGGATGATTAGAGTAAATGATCTTTAAAATGATTTAAAAAATAAAAAGGATTATTTTTAAAAGTGATTTACCCAGTACACCTGAAACTAATAAAACATTTCGAGTCAACTATATTTCAATAAAAAAGAAAGAAATATAGAAATTGAAATGACTGCTTTATAGTTAAAAAATAAGTGATACAATCAAACTCATCACTGCAAAGATGAGGGAACTGCTCGGGTGTACCTGAGACAGCCTGGAGAAGCTTCAGAGGAAAGCTTTGCTCATCCTATCCTCACTCCAATTTTAGGCTCCTGGTGAGATTCAGCCACTGTAAGGGAGAAACCTGACTGGGGAGGTAGGACCAGGTGACCCACAAAAGTCACCTTATGAAAGAAGCATTTTCTAACACTGTGTTACTGCAAACCAGGCTATCTGTATTAACTTCCAAACACAAAAATGAAGATTTTATATTTAGTTGAGGAGTGTATTAAATGAAAATCTCTTCTTGCAAACAATACATGAAATATATATGTATGTATATGTATATATTCTGTGAATCATTACAGGGCTTCCCAGGTGGCACAGTGGTAAAGAATCTGCCTGCCAATGCAGGAGACGCAACAGACGAGGGTTTGATCCCTGCGTCGGGAAGATTACCTGGAGTAGGAAATGGCAACCCATTCCAGTATTCTTGCTTAGAAAATTCCATGGACAGAGGAATCTGGCCAGCTAAAGTCCATGGAATTGTAAAGAATCAGACATGACTGAGTGACTGAGCACACACACGAACATACATGAAGCATTACAATAAATGAGCCCCTGTGAAAACACCATCCTACTTAACTAGAACATTCTATTACATTCATCTTGCCTATCTTTCCCTATCCTGTACCATACTTGCCCCAAAGGTAACTACAGTAGTATCCTGAATTTCATGTTACTTATTCCCCTGTGTTTTCAATGATAGTTTTGTCATATATGTACATATTCCTAAACAATATATAATTTAGTTTTTATAGCTTGTTTTTCATCTTTTAAACCAAGGTATACAGTTATAGGTGGTTTTATGCTCTTGCTTCTTTCATTTAAATGTTCTTCTATTATTTATCCATATGGTTTTGTGTAACTAACAAAATGAGTAGGCTCTGTATGTGTATGTACCACAATTTATGTTTCCATCCTCCTGCAAGTAGTTGCTATGGACATTTTTGTTTGTATCTCTTGGTGAACAGATACATGGGGTGTGTGTCCTAGGAGTGGAATTTCTGGTTCATAATGCATGAGATATTTAGCTTTAAAATATAATGCTGCACTGTGTCATGTTGACTTGCAAGTTGAATTGTGTCTTTGCTAGAATAGTCTGGGCTTAGCATTCAGAGCAGCTCTCCAGGCCCTTATTATATAGCCCTTAGTCTGGTTAGAATCTCTTTAATTTGGTTGGTTGGAAAAACAGGTCACCTGCTTAAACATAAGAGGCCAAGAATAAAACAGAGATCATCCATTGAGACTTGGCAAGTGTGCAGCACTTGGGCACCAGGATCCCTGGTAGACATGGCTAATCAGTCAGGCAACACCTTCTTCCTGAACTCCAACTTGGCCTCACTGTTCTTTCTAACAGGGTACTCCAGGCAGCCACTGCGAATCAACCGACACTGATGTTTAGAAGGGAGCCTGCGTGTCATGCTTTTTGGGGATTCTGAGTTTCATGCTGGAAAGGGATGAAGGCAAAGTAGGTGGATAAGGTCAATTTACCAAGGAGTCGTCTTTCATGGATTTGGTCTTTGAAAGTGGGTGTGACCCCAAGCATGGTGGATGAGCTCGAGTTGTTCAAGGTTTCTCTCTTCTCCTTTTGCTCTGCACTTAACTTTACATAGGCTTAGTTGTCCCGCGGCATGTGGGAATCTTCCCTGATCAGGGATTGAACTTGTGTCTTCCTGCAATGGCAGACAGATTCATTTTTAGGAGCTTCCCTGGTGGCTTGGATGGTAAAGAATCTGCCTGCAATGCAGGAGACCCCAGTTTGATCCCTGGGGGAAGATCCCCTGAAGAAGGAAATGGCAACTCACTCCAGTATTCTTGCCTGAAGAAATTCATGGACAGAGGAGCCTGGCAGACTACTGTCAACAGGGTTGCAAAGAGTTGGACACTTTCACTTTGACACAGGAAAAAAATGTTTATAATAATAAACCAATGTGTTAGTTTCCTTTGTTGTTGTTGTTTAGTCACTAAGTTGTGTCCGACTCTTGCAACTTCATGGACTGTAGACTGCCAGGTTTTTTTTTTAAAAGTTCTTGACCAACTCCTAAATAATTCTGTTTAAAGAGCTGGAAGTGCCCAAGAGAACCTATCTATCTATCTGAGCAGGTAAAAACAAAGATGAAAATATGAGAAAAAGAAAGATTTTTTTTAAACTTTTTATTTTGTATTAGAGTATAGTCAATTAATAAGCAAAGTTGTGATAGTTTTAGGTGAACAGCGAAGGGACTTAGCCATACACATACATGTATCCATTCTCCCTCAAACGCCCTCCCATCCAGGCTGCATATAACATTGAGCGGAGCTCCCTGTGCTATACAGTAGGTCCTTGTGGGTTATCCATTTTAAATATAGCAGTCTGTACAGGTCCATCCCCAACTCCCTAACTATCCCTTCTCCTCATCCTTTCCCCCGACAACACAAATTCATTCTCTAAGTCTGAGAGTTTGAAAAGAAAGTTATTTTAGAACAAATTACTGTCAGCTGGGCTTTTTTGAAAATTAAACCAGCTATGAGCTTCTTCAGGTCCAGCAGAGAGGGCAGGGTTTTCAGCACATGTAATTCTATGTGGACCCAGGGGAACCACCAGAATTAACCATGGCATATGCACAAATACATGTGTGGCCTTAATCTGGTAACAGCTGGGAGGTAGGTGGTGGGATATAAATGATGCTATAAATGGAAATAATTTAATAAAGGGATTAGAGAAATTCCTGAACAGATAGTTCAGAAAATGAGTGAGTAACTGTGAAAGTATTCAGCTTACAGTCTTCAACATTTGCATTTGATGTTAAGGATAACCACAGAGTAGATTTAGACATATATCTTTAATTTGGCACTTTAATTCATCTGCAGAGGTCAGACGTGTTGATATGTCACATGACCCATAGTGAGCTGTGTTGCTAAACTTTATTAACTAATCCTTAAATGCAGAAGTTTGGGGATAATACCTCTTAAGCATAGATTAGGTCAAATGCCAAGTTGTCCCCCAAACAATGTCACCTTCTCTCATTTGCATCTGAAGATGTGTTGTGAGTCTGGGAAGAGGGGTTTAGTAGAGTGTGGGAAGTGCATCCAGGTCTGAGTGAGGTGTGTGAGCCTTGTCCTGGGAGCTATGGCAGAGAAAATCTTAAAAGTTGCTAAATTAATCAGAGAAACGTTAAAAATCTCTAGGTCTGGTCTAGGGATGTAGCACCACCTAACTTCTGCTAAGGCAAATAACTGTGCAAACGTGAATCCCTTAAGGATTTACATGGGTCATTTAAAAACAAGATTAGGGGGCTTCCCTGGTGGCTCAGTGCTGAAGAATCCACCTGCCAATGCAGGAGATACAGGGTTTGATCCCTGATCCGGGAAGATCCCACATGCTGTGGAGCAACAAAGCCCAAATGCCACAACTACTGAGGTCTAGAGCCCATGTACAACACTACTGAAGCCCACTCGCCTAGAGCCCATGCACTGCAACAAGAGAAGGCACTGCAATGAGAAGGCTACACACTGCAACTAGAGAGTGTCCCCCATCACAACTAGAGAAAAGCCCGAGCAGCAACAAAGACCCAGCAAAGCCAAAAACAAACAAATAAATAATTTTAAAAATGACATTAGGTAGATGCTGTAGCAAAGAGAAACTGAGTGTCCCAACTCTGGCCGTGTTTCTCCTCTCTGCAGAAGCCTCCACTAGATCATTCTCTACCCTCCCCTCCCCATCCCCGCCCGCCCCCACCCCCACCCCCCACCTGCAGAATAAGGTCTTACCACTGAAAGATGCATTCTAGGTCCCCCACAGTCCAGTCATTTTTCCAACATTATTTCCCAGTAATGTGATCTTGTCGAACAGTTCCTCCTGTCTCCTAGACACACCTGCCCTAAACTGCTTCCCCCATGGAAGCCCTTGACTCATGCTAGTGCCTCTCCGTGGCAGAAGCACTTGACCTTCTATGTTCTATGTATAACTCAGCTCATCTTCAGATGGTCAGAACTATGCCTCCCTGGTGATGGCCTTCCCAGATTCCACCTTCCTTGACTTTGAATCCTGCAGCAGGATTCCTGGGGGGCATACCTCACCTTCCTTATATGTGTTTATGCCCCAGCCCAAACTGGGGACTGCTTCAAGGCAAAGTCTGTATCTTCTTTGTCTGTCAGCTAGCTCAAGGCAAGGCACATAATAGATGCTCAATAAATGCTTTTTAATAAACTTAGAACTTTTAATTTACTTTTAAAAATGGAACTATAGTAAAAAATAGAAATAAAACAAAAAATGCAAAAATTGAAGTATTTTTAATTTACAATATCATGTTAGTTTTAAGAGTACAACACACTGATTCAGTATTTTTATAGATTATACCCCATCTAAAGTTATTACAAAACACTTGCTATATTTCCCTGTGTTGTATCCTTATAGCTTATTTCCTTACAGCTTATTTATTTCATACATAGTAATTTGTATTTCTTTTTTTAAAAAATATGTTTTTACAGAAGGAAGTGGTAGGATCATGGAATCATTATCAACGATGAGACTTCTTTTTTTTTAAACAATACCTTCTTTTTAAAAATTTTCTTCATTTTTTTATCTTTTGGCTGCATGTAGGATCTTAGTTCCCCAACCAGGGATTGAAACTGCATCCCCCAGCATTGGAAGCGCAGAGTCTTAACCACTTGACTGCGAGGGAAATCCCAGTAGTTTGTGTCTCTTAATCCCGTACCTCTATCACGACCCTTCCACCTTTCCTCTCCCCACTAGTAACCACTAGTTTGTTCTCTATATCTGTGAGTCTGTTTCTGTTTTTGTTATACTCATCTGTTGATTTTATTTTTTAGATTCCACATATACGTGATAACAAACATTACTTATCTTTCTCTTTCTGACTTATTTCACTAAGCATAATGCCCTCCAGGTCCATCCACATTGTTGTAAATGATGCCCAATAAAAACTTGTGAAAGAAGAAAGATGGGAAGGAACAAGGAAGAAAGAAGGAGTTCAAAATATTGTAAAGTTCTCTGGGTACTTGCGGGATGCGATGTTCTCTTTTAAAATTAATTATTTTAATTGGAGGATAATTATTTTACAATATTGTGATGGTTTTTGCCATACATCAACATGAATCGGCCATAGGTATATATGTGTCTACCCCTCCAACCTGAAACCCCCTCCCAGATGTGATGTTCTTTAAGACAGATGCCCTCCCCCGCAATTTTTGAGGGGAGACCTCCTCTCAGGCTACAAGTTTTTAGGTAGCCCAGGAAGCCAGAACAGTTAGTCCAGTCCTCTCTGGCTGTGTTTTTAGAGGGCTCATCTACCTTGCAGGCGCCTTCTATTTGCATTTATCTGTCCAGGAACTGGTTATTTCCATACAAGGAGCTGAGCAGCAGCTGCCTTTCCATCCCTCTTGACTCTGACAGATGATACAACCCAGGGCTGCGGAGGAAAGAGCGAGCAGGGACCCGATGGCTGGGGCAGGGCACACTCAGGGCTGTATACAGAGCAGGTAGGTTTGGGAGCTTCCTCTGCCTTCTGTGCTGGGAACAGTGTCAGGCACCAGGGACCCCTATGAGAATAACATCCCTGGGAAGACAGTGATGACCTATACACTAAAGGGTTGTTGTGAAGGTTTAACGAAAGAGAATTGCTTAAAAATATCTCTGAAAATTGCAAAGCACTGTGTAAATGGGACTCTTGTGGGGACTGAAAAAATGAGACTAAGGAGGGGAAATGTGGCTTGGTGAAGGTCATCAGCTAAGCTGGCTGGCAGAAGCAGTCTTTCTCCTGGAATCTAAGACATGGTTTTAAGTGGGAGAGGGATAAGCTGGGAATGTGGGATTAACAGGTACACACTACTATATATAAAATAGATAAACAACAAGGACCTACTATACAGCACAGGGGACTATATTCAATATATTGTAATAACCTATAATGGAAAAGAATCTGATAAAGGATATATATATGTATAACTGAATTACATTACTGTATATCTGAAACGTTGTAAATCAACTATACTTCAATAAAATAGTCAGAAAGTGGTCTTAGAACTTTATTTAATTAAAGTACAGTTGATCTGTGGTATTATATGTCACAAGTGTACAATGTAGTGATTCACAAATTTTAAAGATTATACTCCATTTATAGCTATGACAAAATATCAGCTATATTCCCTGTGTTGTACAGTATATCCTTGTAGCTTTTTTCCCCCCCAAATTTAAAAATTATAGAATGGAATTTAAAACAGATTGGGGGCCTGGAGACAATGATTTGGTGGTTAACATTTGGGACCCACCATGAGCTCACTAGGAGATTGATCATGTTTTCTTCTCATGAATTGTAATTAAACATTTATTATAACAAAGTGATTGTAAAGATTCTGATGAGACAAAATGAAGGCAAGATATTGTGAACTGGTGGTTGAATTGAGTCAAGGCCTGATAAAGGATTATATACATTGTTGCAAAGGTCTCTCCATCACCCAGTATGGGGTGAGGTCTATACTGTAGTATCTTGGGGCTCTGTCCCTAGCCTTCTCCTGGTCCAAGTAGTAGTAGTGGCATAGTAATTAATGGGCTGCAATTCTGTGCAATTGCAAGTAATTCTACGCTTCCTCTCTCATTGGGAAAACTTCAGGGAAAACAAGGGAGTGAGGAAGACATTACAATGGGAATAACTTAACCTGTAAGTAAGCACTAACCTTTCAAACCCTTGAGCACTTTATCATTAATTACTGGCATTGTACCTCACAGCAGATGGGGCAGAGCAGTTTGTGGAGTTGGCCACCCATCGCTTCCAATTTCTCTCTGAGCCAAGAGAACACACCACATAACACTGGTGACATCAGTAACTCTGTCCTTCTTACTCTTGCCAAACACACAGAACTATGACATAAATGTGTAGATGTCATTTTGGGTAAAACAGGTCATGTCCCATTATACTGTAGATAATTATGACTTTTTTATTCTTTGGGGCAATGGAGATTCTATTTCAACGAGAAGGACATGTGACACAGAATGCTCTCTCCCATGCCATGGTGCTAATGACCTGTGACTTTCAGCAAGAGGACTATGAGGAATTTCCACCCACTCCCTTGGCCTAGAAGACTTCCCCAGTTCCTAAAGGGGAACTCCTATGTTGTGATCCAGGAACACCCTGTGTCCCTCCTGTTATAGCGCTGCTCATGTTGCCTGGTGACCCCAGGTTCAATTGTTCCTCCAGCAACTTATGATATTCCCAGTGCCTAACGCATACAGGTCGTAAATCTATACTTACTAAATTAAACTGAAGGGTTAATATGCAGAGTTCAACAGTGTCCCCTTCATTAGTTTCACTGAAAAATATCTGCCAAAAGAATAGTTCCAGGGCTTCCTTGGTGGCTCAGTGGTGAAGAATCCACCTGCCAATGCAGGAGACATGGGTTCAATCCCTGATCTGGGAAGATCCCTCATGCTGTGGAGCAACAAATCCCAAGCACCACAGCTACTGAGTCTGTGCTCTAGAGTCCGAGACCCACGACTACTGGAGCCCTAGAGCCTGTGCTCTGCAACAAGAGAAGCCACCGCAATGAGAAGCCCTGGGACTGCAACTAAGGAGTAGCCCCTGCTTGCTGCCACTAGAGAAAACCCTCGCATCAAGGAAGACCCAGAAGAGCCAAAACTAAATAAATAAAATTATGAAAAAGAATGGTTACAGCTGGAAGGGACCTTTGGAAACCCAAGCCCCTCATTTTGAAAGGTGGGACTCTGAAGCTGAGAAAGACAAGGACAGCCCACTGAGCCCATACCCAAACGTGTCTCCCAACAGCCAGTGTGGTGCCCCGTGGTCACAGTTTTCTCCCTCTATTTCCAGCCTTGTGAATGTTGTGTGCCACACCTGCTTCAAGAGGCAGGAGAAGCTCCACCGATGCGGGCAGTGCAAGTTTGCCCACTACTGCGACCGCACCTGCCAGAAGGATGCTTGGCTGAACCACAAGAACGAATGTTCGGCCATCAAGAGATATGGCAAGGTGCCCAACGAGAACATCAGGTCAGAGCTGGGCCCTGGGGTGGGGCTTTGGATTCCCAAACGTCAGGTGAGGAGTGGGGTGGCAGCGGGGGCACCACGCCTTGGTCCAAGCAAGCTGGGCTAAGAGCAAATCAGGAGAGAGCCCCAAGGAGACTATGATTGCTTCTTCTGTGCCCTCTCTTGGTCTGGGCTGTGCTTAGTCACTCAATTGTGTCTGGCTCTTTGCAACTCCGTGGGCTATAGCCTGCTAGGCTTCTCTGTCCACAGGGATTCTCCAGGTGAGAATACTGGTGTGGGTTGCCATGCCCTCCTCCAGGGGCTCTTCCCAACCCAGGGATCGAACCCAAGTCTCCCACATTGCGAGTGGATTCTTTACTGTCTGAACCATCAGGGAAGTCCCGCCACACTTGGTCTGGGAAACCCATTTATGAGGGAATCTCCACTGGGTGGAGCTGGCTGCAGACTTGTTCTGTGTGGCTCCTCAATGTTAAATTTTAAAAAATTGATCCGAATATCATATAATATGGCTTATATGGGGAATCTAAAAACAAAAAAAGTCCAAATGAACATATTTACCAAAGAGAAATTGAGTCACAGATGTAGAAAACAAACTTATGGTTAGCAACTGAAACTAACACAACGCTGTAAATCAAGTATACTCTAATAAAAATTAATTAAAAACCGACCTGCCATGTCAAAAAATTAGGAAGTTGCACATTAAAAAATTAAGATTTCTGGCTTCTCTTAAAAAAATGTGAAGATGTGGCAAAATGAGAGTGCAATAGCAACTAACCTCTTTAAAAAAAAAATAGAACTTCTCAAATTATCACAGCTCCACTCATCCCCATGGTTGTACACTAGCCCTCTGGACTCATTACACCTGAAAGGCATTTGCATTTGCAAAAATCTCTGCGCCAATACCTTAATTCCAGAGCTACCAAGTCCAGAAGGCTCCGCCAGGGTAGGACCTGATGGTAGATTGCAGGTAGGTGCTTAGGCAGCCGGCAATGGAGAGTGGAGGAGATGGGGATGGTGATGCTGGAGCATTTGAACTGAGCATTTTAACTGTGAAGATTCCAGACTGGAATCATCATATCCTGATAACTTATGGGAAACTGCAAAATGAAATTGCTTAGTCAGCCTCCCCACCCCCTGTCCCCCTTAGTTCCATCTGTTGAAATCTTACTTCTTCTTTTCCCCCATTCCTTCTTTTTGTAATTTCATGTGAAATTTTACTTATTCATAAATTTCCCCCTTATTGAGGTGTAATTAAGTCATAAGATATTGATATTTAAAATGTATTGTACATTGTGTTGATTTGTTATACATGTATATTGTGAAAGATCTATTTATCAGTGGTCACCCAAGACAAGCTTTCTAAGTGAGTGCCCTGCAGGTTCAGAATGCCACCACCAATCTGGAGTGGTGGGCCTCTTTCTTTGGTCTCCTCCTGCCTTCTGTAAAGGGAGGGCAGCACTCTGGAGGTTAGCATGGCAGGGAATGTGTATTACCCTCACATTGGAGAGGTTCAGAGAGGGCAAGCAACTTGCCCAGAGTCACACAGTAAGAAGTGGAGTCATCAGACTTCTTCTCCAGTGCTCATCTCAGTTAGCTGCAGGGTCAGGAGAGACACAGGTGACTGGACCTCACTGTGTCCCCTGACCCCTCTCATGGTTTCCCAAACCCACACAATATGGCTTGTGCTTCCGTTTTCACCTTTATTCACTTTCCTCTCCTTGCTTCCTGGCTCCAGCACCTTGCTGTTTCTCCCCGCCCACCCCCCGCCCCCACCCCGCTTGTTTTTACTGGACCCTGCAGCATGTGGGATCTTAGCTCCCCAATCAGGGACTGAACCCATGTCCCCTGTTGTGGAAGTTCAGTCTTAACCACTGGACCACTAGGGAAGTCCCCACTTTGCTGCTACTAATCATGCCAAGCTCTCTCTCTATCTAGGGCCATTGTACTCGCTGCTCTTTCCCCATCTGCACAGGGCTGGCTCCTGTTCACTCCACTGGCAGCCCCGTGTGCCTCCTCCAGCCTCCCCTGAGCACCTTGGCTTCCCCTCCCCCCTCAGGTCACCGTTTGATTTTGGGCACAGCACTTAACACTAGTTTAGATTATCTTTTCAATTTAGGTCTCCCAGACTCTAAGAGGGCTTCCCTAGTAGTTCAGTCAGTAAAGAATCCACCTGCAATGCAGGAGACGTGAGTTTGATCCCTGGGTGGGGAAGATCCCCTGGAGAAGGAAATGGCAACCCACGCCAGTATTCTTGCCTGGGAAATCCCATAGACAAGAGGAGTCTGGCGGGCTACAGTCCATGGGATCGCAAGAGCCAGACAGGACTTCGTGACTAAACTACCAACCACCATTCTAAGACGCTTCATGACACAAGACATTCCATCCATCTAATTCAGAACGGTTATCTTGAGCCCGACACCACGCTGGGCAGCAGGAGGCACTCTGAAAGTGGTTGTAGAAAGAATGATCGCAGCAAGGCCTCACTCACTCCGCCCTTCCGCACAGGCTGGCGGCACGCATCATGTGGCGGGTGGAGAGAGAGGGCAGCGGGCTCACCGAGGGCTGCCTGGTCTCCGTGGACGACCTGCAGAACCACGTGGAGCACTTCGGGGAGGAGGAGCAGAAGGAGCTGCGGCTGGACGTGGACACATTCCTGCAGTACTGGCCGCCGCAGAGCCAGCAGTTCAGCATGCAATACATCTCCCACATCTTCGGCGTGGTGCGTAAGAGTTCGCCCAACGTGGGGGTGGGGTGGGGTAGAGGTGGGCTGCCAGGTCAGAGAGGAGGGGGAGGGACTTCCCTCGTGGTCCAGAGGTCAACACTTCCCCTTCCGACGCAGGGGGTGCAGGTTCAATCCCTAGTTGTGGAGCGAAGATCACACATGACAAAAACAAAACAAAACAAAACAGAGGCAGTGTTGTAGCAAATTCAATAAACACTTTAAAAATGATCTGCATCAAAAGAGAAAGGGTGGACTGGGGAGGCCAAGAAAAGCTCTGGAGCACGAAGGAGGCCTTAGATGAGGAGCTCTCACTCAGTTTTCTTTCTGGCCTTGCTTTACTCTGAGGTCATTCCTGTGGGGTCTGAAATCAACATCCCACACGAAAGCTACTCTTTATCTCCCACCGCATATTTGGATGATGATTGACTTTCTTGTTCATCTGCACTTCCTATACGTTCTCTACTCCACACTGAAAATGAAGACCCAGGGGGACTTCCCTGGTGGTCCAGAGCTTAAGACTTTGTCTTTCAATGCAGGGGGCATGGGTTCCATCCGTGATCAGGGAGCTAAGACCCCCACATGTCTCATGGTCAAAAAACCAGAGCAACAGAAGCAATATTGTAATAAATTCAATAAAGACTAAACATGGTCCACCACCGCCCCCCCCCCCCCCGCCAAAATCTTGAAAGAAAAGAAAATGAAGATCCAATCACTATTTCTTCCTGCCGATGAGGCACTTTGGAAATAAGTTTCTTCCTTTTTCCAGATTTAATGGGCTGATCATGGGAACCCAGGGAGAGGAGAGGAGGGGCTTTCTGGAGGGCGCTGTCTTGGCCGCAAATCCAGGCCTCCTGAAGTAATGAGGGAGGAGGGCATGGGAGCCCAGTGGGTCAGCAGACTCAGGCTGTGGGCTCTGGGGGCTTGTCTCCCATCTGGCAGGCTGAGTGCCTCCTGGGCTGCTGGTGAGTGGGCTGAGGAGGGAGTTCTTGTAATAAAATAGTATGATCATACTCAGCACCTCTGAGTCCTCCCCATGTACCAGTGCTTCTGTAATAGAGTTTTCCAGAGAAATAGAACCACAAGGGTGCGCGCGCGCGCCTGTGTGTGTGTGTGTGTAGAAAGAGAGAGAGCGAGTGAGAAAGAGATTTAATGAACTGTCTCTTGTGATTGTAGGGGCTGCTGGTAGGCCAGCAGGCTGAAGACCCAAAAAGAAGAACTGTGTTTCAAGTACAAAGGCAGTTTGCTGAAAGAATTCCTTCTTACTTGGGGAATCAGTCTGGCTTTATGAAGGTCTTCGACTGATTATATGAGGCCCACTTCCATTGTGCAGGCTAACCTGCTTTACTCTAAGTCTCCCAATTTAAATGTTCACCTCATCCAAAGAACACCTTTTAGAAACATACAGAATCATGTTTAACCAAATATGTGGTCACCACAGCCCAGCCAAATTGACATAAAATTAACCATCCCAGTGTCCCAGATATTATTTTATTATTGTACGCAATCTCTGCAACGCAAGAGGAAGTTCGTGGCTTTTTCTGGCACTGCTGTGTAGCTTGTGAGATCCTATATCCCCAACCAGGGACTGAACCCCTGCCCATGGCAGTGAAAGCAATGAGTCTTAATCACTGGGCCACGAGAGAATTCCCATGTTGGACTTTTGTAGAATACAGCTACCCCAGACTTTCAAGGTAATGGTGCAAATTGAGACTCTCACATGGTAGTAATCTTGTGGGTCATTTGGAATCACATAGAGATCAGGAGACTAACTGTTTTGTTTCCAAACTCTCTAAGCATTTCCAGAATGAAAACAGGTCTTCTATTTTTAAAAAACTTTTAACAGCTGGTTAGTGTTCTGCACCAAGTCTGTGTCTGGTCTGTTAGCTGACTCTCATCTTTTCTTCTGGGCAGATTAACTGCAATGGTTTCACACTCAGTGACCAGCGAGGCCTGCAGGCTGTGGGCGTGGGCGTCTTCCCTAACCTGGCCCTGGTGAACCATGACTGTTGGCCCAACTGCACTGTCATATTTAACAATGGCAAGTGAGTATGTCTTGAACTTGGGTTGGTGTGCTGGGGATGGGAAACAGTAGGGTATCATCTCTACACTTGACTTAAACCAAAAGTAAACTGTTGGACCTGAACCAGCATGGATTTCATCTGGATAAAAAATTGAAATTTTATTCCAGAATAAGTGTAAAGAGGACAAATGTAATGAGGAAGGTAGCAAAGTGATTTCTGAGTCTTTGTATATTTCTTGAGGTTGCTGAGATATGTTAAATAAACCTTTAACTACTATGTAATTTTGAACTTGAAGCCTGAGATTTTCTTTCTAGGGGTCATTGCAGAGCATCATCGGCAGAGAAGGCACTTGTCAGGAGCATGTGTTAGTCAAGTTACCAGGAGAAATCAGAAGGCACACTCAAGGGTTACCCTAAGAGAATTTAATAAAAGGGCAATTGATAGAAGTGTAGGTAGAGCTGAAGAAACTGACAGAAGAATGGTGAGGTGTCTAGGGTCTGGGCAGCAACATGAAATCAATACCTCCTCTAGACCTGGAGGGGTGATGGAGGAAGTGCTGTTCCTGTGGCTGATGAGAGCTGTAGCCATGGGAGGGGGCCCTTTGTCCCCCAGCCCAACAGCTCAGCTGTGCCTGTAGGGAAACCAGGCACAGCTGGAACTGTGGTCAGGCAGAGAGGGAGCCAAGAGACTAAACACCCCAATTTCTCTCTCCTCCCACCTTCTTATCTCCTCCCATTGGCTAAACCAGAAGCCAGAGGACCGAGGAATCTGGTGATGAAAACTTCAGAGGTCAGCCTCTCCCCCTGGAAGGCACAGATCAGGGGACTGAAGGGCAGAGAACAGAATTTGGAGTGGGGTGCAAATGGAGAAGTGTCAGAAAACATGATGAACCCAGGTTGTCCATGGTTCAGACTGGGGGAGCTTTGGGGATATGAAGAAAAGTGTTAGTCACTCAGTTGGTGTCTGACTCTTTGCGACTTCATGGGCTATAGCTCACCAGGCTCCTCTATCCATAGGCTTCTTCAGGCAAGAATATTGGAGTGGGTAGCCATTCCCTTCTCCAGGGAGTCTTCCTGACCCAGGGATTGAACCTGGGTCTCCTGCATTGTAGGCAGATTCTTTACTGTCTGAGCTACTGGGGATGAAAGGCTTAAGAAATATTTCTTTTACTCTTAGAGACGAGCTCTTATGATGATGCAAGTTGACTATAAGCCATCAACAATAACAGGTTTCCCCCCAAAGATAATAGTTTCTGGTTCTTAGCCAAGAAACAAGTGCATGCTCCAGTGGAGCCTGGACTCTTGATTTCCCTTTTCCTTCCTAATTCTGGAACAAGGGCATGCCTGACTTTTGAGTCTAGGCTTCTGAGCACTTGAGAAGGTCCCTCAAGACAGGAAAGTTTATTTTGGACCCAGATGACAATCTTTTCCTGGTATATTTGTGTTTCCCTTCCAAAACATCTTGGCGTTCCTGGTCTGGACCTCATGGAATCCTCCCCAGAGGGACTGGTGTCTGGAGTTACCCTGGTAGGCAGAGAGGATCAAATTCACAAGTGGGGCTGGTCTTTCTGGGTACCACTCCCATAAGTGGTGATGACCCAGTGCCTTTCTTGTCACTACCACAGAAACCTGGGGGCCCTTTCTTCAGATCATCACCAGTGTCTGCTCTGGCTTTGATGCATCCACTAATTTTGAACAGGCACATGGTACCTGAGCTTCTTGGCTGTTGTGTGAAAGAAGGTGACTTTGCAGTAACAGTCTAGGTGCCTGCCATAGTGGAAAGAATACTGGTTGTGGTGTTAGGAGTCCAATTCTAATCCCAGCAATTTTTACATACTACCTGTGTGACTGGTCTCCGGACACATTCAAACTCTTCCCAAGACAGACATCAAAAGAGGCCACCCATAAGGGTGGCGCAAGAGGCTTGTTTAGAGGGATAATAATATGTAGCTTCCCATGTGGTTTTTTAGCACTCTACCTTATTTATGGAAAAGAATGCCTGCAGGAACATTTATTTCATTAAAAAAGAAATTGATGTTGTTCAGTCGCTTAGTTGTGTCCAACTCTTTGTGACACCATGGACTGCAGCACGCCAGGTTTCCCTGTCCTTTGCTATCTCCCGGAACTTGGTGAAACTCATGTCCATTGAGTCGATGATGCCATCCAACCATCTCATTCTCTGTCACCCCCTTCTCCTCTTGCCCTCAATTTTCAATTTAAAGAGAAATTAGCTAGAGTAAACCACCCAAAGATTGTTTGATTCTGCTTCTTGATGGCAATGCAGCTGGTAACTTGAAGTTGAAGCCCTATTGGTGTACCACTCAGAAGACCCTAAGGCTCTGAGGGGCTACTCCAAGCCCAATTTGCCCATGATTTGGCATTCAAACTTGACTGGGCAACCAGGAGCATCTTTCATGAATGGTTCACATGCTTTTTTTTGCCCTGCCGTTGAAAAATATGGTAGCCCTCTACTTTTGAATTCATTGTCTTATGACAGTCTCGTTGCCAGCTTACAGATGAAAATACCAAGGCCCAGGGTATTTGTCCAGGGCTGAGTCCTTTTGAACCCAGAACTTCTCATTCCATATCAAATGTATTTTCCATTATACCAGGCTACATCTTGGCAAGGAAGCTCAGCTAGAAGGGGTTGGGAGAGAGGTGGTCTTGCTGGCCAAAGCTTTGACGGCATAACCTGGAATGCTGTGCACTGTTGCTGGTTGTACGGGATGAGCCAATGGTAATGATTTCCATTTGGGTGTCTGTTTTGTTTTTCAGTCATGAGGCAGTGAAATCCATGTTTCACACCCAGATGAGGTGGGTCAGTCTTTGAAAACCTCCCTGTTCCTCTGACCCATCTCCCTCACTTGCCTGATTTTTGCTGGGACTGCCCCTTCCTGAGACCCCTTGGTTGCTGTCTGTCTGTAATGCCTGTCTGCTCCCCCAAATCTCATCTTTGCTGAATGCTGTATGTTTAATGCATTTATGTTAATCATCTTTTTCTTCACCCACCACTACCTGCTGTGCTGTGCTTTCTTTTGCTCCCTTTCTTTCTTCTGTTTTACTCCTCATTTCTTTCTCTCCTCCAACCCCAAAGTATGACAGTCCCTTCCAGTCCACATCATCTTAGAAAACCACACATGATTCCTCTAAACCCTATTTACCATGAAATGAGGACTGTTGTTATTACTGACCTACTAAAGGACTGTGTGTTTGTTCATAACCTCCAATTTCTCACTCAGACTAGTTCTAAAAATGATATCTGTAAATGTGATGTTTTTGGTATGTATTTATTCGTGTATTCTCTTTACGGCTTCTGGGCCAACTATGAATTAGTGGCCAGTATGATATGATAAAGCTCTTGAGTTCAAAATCTTGGCCCCATTGCCAAAGTGCTGTGGGACCTTCAGGGAAGTTACTTCACCTCTCTGGGTATCAGTATCCTCATCTGTGAAATGAGGAGGTCAATGCCCTGTAGCTGGGACATATTAGGATTCTAAGCAGAGCTGCGAGTAGGTCATTTTGCCCTTCTCTCCTTTTGCTTTTCACTCCTTCAGTAACAGTCAAAAATTAGAGTGGAGATGAAAGGAAACAAGGGACTAAAGACAATTTTGCCGGTCTCCATATAAGGGGGGTGTGTGTGTGTGTGGGTGTATGTATATGTATAAGTATATATATATATATGATCACATTTATTGGGCATGGCAGTGTACCCCACTTTGAGAGAAGCAGTCACCTCAGATACCTGAACACACGTGTCACTGCCATTCCGCTGTTCCTTGCTGGGCTGTCATCTCAGAACATGTGGAAGGGGTTGCCTCTGACTGAGACCATCTCCTGCCTTTCACATGGCATCTGACTCAGCCTCTCTGGGAGGTGAAGGGAATGACTGTGGACCTCTCTGCAGATGCTTTCCTAGCCCTCTGCATCCTGCCACTTACTCTCTAGGTGATGGGTTCCCTCTGGGAAGGAAGGTGCCAGGATCTTGGGGAGATACAGGAGCACAGCTTAGATACAGAAGCACAGTTTGCTGGGCTCACTACTCTTACTATAGCTTCTGGCCTTGTGGGTAGAAGATGCATGGCTGAGAGGGCCATGGGCTGGTCTCTGCTGGTTTGGCTTAGCTGGATGTCTGTTGTGCAGCGGCCTTTTGTCTTCAGCACATTCTGTCTCTATTACATGATGAGGTGTGTAGTGTTGTAGGTAACTGGAGGCTCAGGTCTAGGCTGGAAGGTAGTTGAAATGTCATCTGCTCTCTCTAACCCACCTTCAACCCCAAATCCATGTGCCCCAGTAAACAAAAAAGTGAAAAATGCAATGGGCTACTAAAGAGCCAGCCTTTAGTTGCCTTCAGAGATTTCCAAGCATAACTCTCCCCATTTAATGCTGGCTTGAACCATTGGGCCAAAAGTTTAGATAAGCTAGGGCTTATAATTAGACACAAAAATGGGCTAAGATTGTGGGTAACTGAATATGTGTGTTTCTGAGAGAAGCAGTCCCTGACTAACCAGACATGACTATTAAGTCTTCTCTTGTTTGAAGTTTGTACCTTATTATTTCTCCCTTCTTTTGTTACAATCAGTGGCTAAACGCGCAGGGATAATTGCAGACATGGAAGCTTCATATGCTTTTATGACCAAGCCCAGCTCTCTACTGGGAGTCCATTTGAGCTGATTCCAGAGCAACAGACTGAATGGAGCAGATTTGATTGTTATGACAAGTAGAGCAGACCTATTCAGAAAACTGTCCTTTATGTCACAATTCCCCCTTTTGGAGGAATGTTTTCTCAGAGTGTTAGTGGAAGTTGTCTTTGAGGTTCAACTCCTTGAAACCTTGAAGAGCATGTATCCCACCCTGGATTTGATTGACTCTTCTGCTTTACCTTGGTCTAGAATTGAGCTCCGAGCCCTGGGCAAAATCTCAGAAGGAGAGGAGCTGACGGTGTCCTATATCGACTTCCTTAACATCAGTGAGGAACGCAAGAAGCAGCTGAAGAGACAGTACTACTTTGACTGCACGTGTGAGCACTGCAAGAAGGGGCTGAAGGATGACCTCTTCCTGGGGGTGAAAGACGACCCGAAGGTACATGCAGCCCACTACTGGGGTGCTCTTGGGCATCTTCCTCAAGAGCCGGACCAGGGTGGATTGCCCAGCTACCCACGGTGCCCTTGCCTTCCTGACTGTGGACAGAGCACCACAGATGGGTCCTAGCTAGTGTCTTGGTGCCACTGCTTGCCAGGTTTTTGAGTTTGGGGGAGTAACTCTGTTTTCTCAATTGTAAAATAGGAACATGACATCCACTGTGAGGGGCTGTTATGAGGATTAAATAGGATGATCTATGTAACGGAAATGGCATAGAGAGTAGACACTTAGTAAATTTAAGTTCCTCTTCTTGCCCCCTTGCACTTTAAGTGATGCAGAGAGTTTCTCATAGAGAGCCCAGATGGGCTAAGAGATTTGTTGTCAGATTATCACAAATATTTTCCTAGTCTTAGGGAAATGGGCGATGTGCAGACCAGGTGATATTTAGATTGGTTAAAATGTTTACCTCCTGAGTAGCTCTTTCCTCATCAATGGTGAGACTACTGAGCATTGACAGTCTTATCAACGAGGAGGTCGGGGCTTGCTGAATTGGGAGAGCTAGGCTTCTAGGTGTCAGAGTAGCCAATGAAAGCAGCAAGCCTTTAATTGCTTCCTGTAATGGTAAAGCATGAGGCTGAGACTGGAGTGGGCGCTGATTCCCCCAGTCCATTTTCCCTCCATGGGAAGGCACACAGATGGAGGGTCAGGTATATCAGCACAGATGTGAGGGTTGGCTCACTGCTGAGGGACCCAGAACTGAAGGCTTTGTAGTTTTATGGACCCTGAGGCATGTGAGTGAGGGGGTCAGAGGTGGAGGAAGAGTTAGGAGTGGAAAAGTCCTGGATACAGAGTCAGAATGAGGAAACATGTCTTAAAATCCCCCAGGGACTTCCCTGGTGGTCCAGTGGTTAAGACTCCATGCTTCCAATGCACGGGGTATGGGTTCCATCCCCAGTCCAGAAGCTAAGATCCTACATGCTATGTGGTGCAGCCAAGAAAATACTAAAAAAAAAAAGAAAAGAAAATCTCCCTCAATTCCACTTTCACAATAAGCAGGCCTCAGTAGAGGCTCCTGAAGAAGACCTCAAGATCTCAGTTAATCAACTATACTTCAATTAAAAAGAGAGAGGGAGAGACTTAAGAATGAAGGCACATGGGTCAGGAATGCCCGTATGCGAAGAGTGTGACCTGCCAGGATGGGCCTGAGCCCTTGGCTGCACCTCCCTTCAGAAACTGTGGTGCACTGGCTTTGCACCAAGTCTCTTGTGGGGAGGGCAGCTTTCCCTCCTACCTGTGTGGCGTGCCAGGTACAGCTTATAGTCAGATCTGAAAAAGCACATATAGGTTTTTAACCAGGCGCCAGACTCCTTGGAGAGACTAACTCAGTACTTCTGTATAATGCACAATCCATCAGTGCATTTGAAGACACAGATATACTTGTGAATTAACTTAACTTCTGTATCCTATTGGGCTTCCAAGTTTGCACTAGTGTAAAGAACCCACTTGCCAAAGCAGGAGACATAGGGGACTCAGGTTTGATCCCTGAGTTGGGAAGATCCCTTGGAGGAGAGCATGGCAACTCACTCCAGTATTCTTGCATGGAGAACCCCCTGGACAGAGGAGCCTGGCGGACTGTAATCCATAGGGTCGCAAAGAGTCGGACATGACTGAAGTGACTGAGCACACACACACACTGCATCCTGTGTGTTGGCAGAAACTTGTCTCTGATTAGAGCAAAGGCTACAAACAAAATTGACTTCTAGGTTCAGATGCTGGGACCCCACTCAATTACTTAAGGCATTAGTGCTACTGTCCCCCACTTGTTTCTCTCTCTCATCCCCAGGCTTATTCTAGACTTTTTTTTTTTGCCACTAGCTTATTTTTATTTTTAATAGATAATATTTTTTACCCTTTGGCCAAGGTGTTCTAAGAATTACCCTGCAGATATACTTGCATACATGCATGGGTATATGTATAAAGAGATAGGACACTGTGGCATTGTTGGAAACAAAATATTGACTAATACCTAAATAACCACCAATAGGGAAATATTTAAGTTAAGGCAATATCTCAAGCTCACTAAAGCTGATGAGGTATATCTTTATGTACAAACATGAAAGGAGATCTATTTCCTTTTTTAATTTATTTTTAATTGAAGTATAATTGATTTAGTGTTGTGTTAGTCTCTGGTATACAGCAAAACGATTCAGTTATACATATGTGTGTGCATGCTAAGTTGCTTCAGTTGTGTCCAACTCTGTGTGACCCTCTGGACTGCTGCCTGCCAAACTTCTCTGTCTGTAGGATTTTCCAGGCAAGAATACTGGAGTGGGTTGCCATGCCCTTCTCTAGGGCATCTTCCTGAACCAGGGATGGAACCTGTGTCTCCTATGTCTCCTGGATTGGCAGGCAGGTTCTTTACCACTACTGCCACTGGGAAGCCTATACACACACACACACACACATAATTCTTTTTCATGTTTTTTTCCCATTATGGTTTATCATAGGATACTGAATATAGTTTCCTGTGCTATATAGGAGGACTTTGTTCTTTATTCATTCTATAGATAATAGTTTGCATCTGCCAGCCTCAAACTCCCAGTCCTTCCCTCCCCCCACCCCTTGGCAACCATAACTCTGTTCTCTATGTCTGTGAGTCTGTTTCTATTTTGTAGACAAGTTTGTTCATCTCATATTTTAGATTCCACATGTAAGAGGTACCATATGGTATTTGTCTTTCTCTTTCTGGCTTACTTCACTTAGTATGATAATCTCTAGGTCCATCCATGGAGCTGCAAATGGCATTATTTCATGCTTTTTAAATCTCTGAGTAATATTTCACTGTATATATGTGCCACATCTTCTTTATTCATTCATCTGTTGATGGACATATAGGTTGTTTCTGCATCTTAGCTATTGTGATTAGCTGAGCTCTATTTCTTTTTTTAAAATCATTTATTTGTTTATATTTGGGTCTTCCTTGCAGCACACAGGCATTCTCTAGTTGTGGTGAGCAGGGGAAACCCTTTGTTGCAGTGCTCAGGCTTCTCATTGTGGTGGCTTCTCTTGTTTCAGAGCACATGCTCTAGATGCTTTTGTAGTTGTGGCACACAGGCTCCGTAGTTGTGGGTTGTGCAGTCTGGAGTGCAGGCTTACTAGTTGTGGCACATGGGCTTTAGCTGCTGTGGTTTAGCTGCATGGGCTTTAGCTGGCTTTAGCCGGCTTTAGCTGGCATATGGACTCTTCTCGGACCAGGGATCAAACCTATGTCCCCTGCATTGGCAGGTGGATTCTTGTCCACTGTGCCACCAGGGAAGTCTGAGCTCTATTTCTTAAGGGAAAAGAGTTAAGGGGCCAAACTTTGACATATGAATTTGTTTCCTAGGGCTGCCATAACACCCAGGACCCCAAACCGGGTGACTTACAATAGAAATGTATTTCCCAGTTCTGGAGGCTAAAATTTGAAATCAAGGTTTTGGCTGGACTGGTTCCTATTGAGGGCTATGAAGGAAGGATCTGCTCTAGGCCTCTTTCCTTAGATAGTAGACGGCCCTGAGCCTCTTTCCATGGTCTTCCCCTCATGTGTGTGTCTTTCTCTTTACTTGGCATTTTTTTTATGAGAACACCAGTGCCATTGGATGAAGGGGCCCACCCTTAATTAAGTATGACCCCATCTTAATTAATTACATCTGCACTGACCCTATTTCTAAGTAAGGTCACATTTTGAGGTACTAGGGGTTAGAACTGAAACATATGAATTAAATTTGGGAGGAGAATGTAACTCTGTATGCAAATTAAAATTAAATTTATTTAATTATTAAAATTAGAAGGGACACATGCACTCACACAGATACGCGTACCCACATGTGTGTGCAAGCAGAAGTCAGTCAGTCTCGATACAGGGCAGGATACAAAACACTCAGGAATGTGTTCTTTTTAAAAAATTGTTTATTCGTGTATTGGCTTGTATGTATGGGGCACTGAGCTCAGTACCACAGGAGGTACAGAAAGGAATAAGCTACTGTGTCCACCCTTACCCTGACCTTCCAGAACCTGCAGGTTAACATGTGTCTTATCTGCAAGACAGCCAGCCTTCCTGCCTGCTGCCTGGACCTGAGTAATTTTTTCATAACTTGCTTCTGCTGCTGCTGCTGCTGCTAAGTCGCGTCAGTCGTGTCCGACTCTTTGCGACCCCATGGACTGTAGCCCACCAGGCTCCGCCGTCCCTGGGATTCTCCAGGCAAGAACACTGGAGTGGGTTGCCATTTCCTTTTGAAATTTCTTTTTATAGAAACCAAGTTAAGGTATTAGTTTAATTGTAAATTAATTAGTACAAATGAACTAAAAATAAATTAGATAAGAGATAGGTATTACTTATTTTGACATGGAATATCTGTTTCTTATCTAATTTATTTTGAGTTCATTGCAGGCATGCTCAGTTGCTTCAGTTGTGTCTGACTCTTTGCAACCCTATGAACTGTAGCCCGCCAGGCTCCTCTGTCCATGGGATTTCCCAGGCAAGAATACTGGAGTAGGTTGCCACGCCCTCCTTCAGGGAGTCTCCCCGACCCAGGGATCAAACCTGTGTCTCTTTATGTCTTCTGTATTGGCAGGCTGACTCTTTACCACTAGTGCCACCTGGGAAGCCCCTTTGAGTTCATTAGTACTGATTAATTTATTTCCCATTTACTTACCCTGAAAGGACCCATGTATGCTCATATAATACACTGTACATGTAGATTTTAAGACTTTTGTATATTTTATACATTTTTAGGAGAATATCCTTATACACACCCAAAATTCTATAGTTACATTTTAAGATTCTGAAATCAGATATGTCAATTTTTCTTTTTTTCATTTAACCTTTTAATTTTTTATGGGAGTATAGCCAATTAGCAATGTTGTGTTAGTTTCAGGAGCACAGCAGAGCAACCCAGCTATACATATACATGTATCCATTCTCCTCCAAACTGCCCTCCCATACAGGCTTTTGAATTTTTTGATATTTACCTGGCAATACCAATAGTTAAGTAGGTGATGTGTGGTTGTTAGTTCCTGCCCCTTCACTTTAAGCTGCTACCAGATGGTGACCATATGCCCACATCTTCCAATCTGAATTGAAGAGCTGACATCTCTCTTGATACAAAACATCAATGATTTCTGCTTGAACTGACCTGGATTCAAAGCAAAAGCTTTTTATTATTTTTATATCAAAATCATTTCTCTATTAAAATAAAGAAATAACAATAACTTGGGTTTTCATGGTGGCTCAGACAGTAAAGAATCCACCTGCAATGCGAGAGACCTGGGTTTGATCTCTGGGTTGGAAAGATTCCTGGAGAAAGAATGGCTACCCACTCCAGTATTCTTGCCTGGAGAATCCCACGGACAGAGGAGCCTGGTGGGCTACAGTCCATGGGGTCGCAAAGAGTCAGACATGAATTTGGTTTCTCTATTAAAACAAAGGAATAACAATGACTCAACCAAAACAAGTGAGCAGAAAAAATTTTTTGAGTATAATTTTTTAAAAGCAAGTGCATTTGAAGACATAATAAAAGGCTGTTATAATATAGCAGACTGAAGAAGGGAATGGCTACCCACTCCAGTATTCTTGCCTAGAGAATTCCATGGACAGAGGAGCCTGGCAGGCTGCAGTCCATGGGGTCACAAAGAGTCAGACAGGACTGAGTGGCTAACACTTTCACTTTTTTTCCCCTCCATAATGTAGTGGAAAGGACACTGGAGAAAAAATTAGGAGGCTGTGTTCTCATTCTGGCTGTGACCCTGAATGTCTAAGCTTGGGCAAGTTTCTTCCTTGTGGGTTTCAGTTTCCTCATCTGTGAAGTGGGGCATTGGACTAACTTATTAACAGTTCCTTCAGGCTTTTCTATGATGTCATCACAATTGCTTTTATTTATTAAATAATTCTTTATCACAGCCTGATAAGCTCCTCTCTGTAGAGCAGCCTTTGTGAGTCAACTTCAAACCTTCAGTTGGCATCAGATTGTTTCAGACTCGTGTGTGTGTGTGTATATATGTATGTATATATATATATATGTATACACACACACACATATATATACATATAGAGCTGGATTAAAATAAAAACCAAATATTTTTAAAATGAGAAAATAACACCAATTTCCCTCAGTTGTAGCTTTGAACCCTCCTTGTTTAGGTTGTTGTTTTTTTAATTTTTAATTTTTTCCCTCTTTCTCCAGCCTTCACCTATTTCACAATAGGAATGTTTCAATTTTTCAAGTTTGGGGAGCCAGTGTCCCTCTTTCCCTCCCCTCCTCTTTTTGGTTCCTCCTCTGGTTCCTCCCGCTTTTCACCACTAGCTCCTCCCCCTTCTCCTCTGGCTCCTCTCTCTTCCTCCCTGTTTTCTATTAATCTTGGTGCTCCTGGAGAGTAGAACCTCTCTCTGCGGGGTTCCTTAAATCCTATCTGCAGATCAGATTTTCCTGCCTTTACTATGAAAAGAGAGCCAAGTGGAACAGCCCATTTCTCTTCTCAGAATAGCTTTATCACATGTTGCATGTGTCAGTTAACAACTTTTCAGCCAGATTGTTTTGAGAACCTTGGCAGTTGCCTCCTTGAAAAAATTTAACTCCCTTCAAGAGCTTAAAGTAGCACTTTTTCTTACAGCATCAAATTGAAGAAGATTTTTTTAAAAAAATGCTTTCTATAAGAGATGCACTTTATTTTTTTTTAATTTGTTTTTAATTGGAGGATAATTGCTTTACGACATTATGTTGGCTTCTGCCATACAACAATGTGAATCAGCCATAAGTATGCAGATATCCCTCTACCTCGAATCTTCCCCCATCTCCCCATCCCACCCCTCTAGGTTGTCACAGAGCACCGTGTTGACCTCCCTGCACTATACAGCAACTTCCCATTAGCTATCTATTTTCCATATGGAAATATGTATATTTCATTGTACTCTCTCAATTCGTGCCACACTGTCCTGCCCCCGCTATGTCCAAGGTCTCTTCTCTATGTCTGTGTCACTATTCCTGCCCTGCACATAGGTTCATCAGTACCATTTTTCTTAACATCTAACAGCTTGGTATTCTCTGAGTTTATCCTGCAAGTTATTGATTACTCGAGAAGATTCACTAAGAATTTTGAATATGATGGAACTTACAGTAGCTTGGAGACTAGTAGTCATCAACTAGATGGGATTTCATGAGCCAACACTTGGGCAACAAATGATAGGTGAAACTGAAGATATAGGTTTGATGGACAGATGATACGATACACCTCTGGACCCTACTCACAGGACTCTGCACACCAGGCAAGACGTGGACTCCTCTCACTAATGTGGTTGATTCAAACGGGCTTAGGGAAGCAGACACACACTGAAATGATGTGGTCTGGGACCAAGACATGACCAGTTAACTAACAGGGGCTGAGTAGTACTCAGGCGGGAAGTCAACCTTTGGGTCGTCAAACAGGAAAGCAGCCAGAAATCTCAGCCAAATCAAAGGTCAAAGTGAAGTTTAACCCAGGGGTGAGACCAAATAGAAGGCAGAGCACTGATGTATGCATCAATTGTTGGGGTCAGGCTGTGAGGCAAGTACAGAGACAAACACAGAACTGTGGGGAAGCCCAGGCTTCCCTGGTAGCTCAGACAATAAACAATCTTCCTGCAATGCAGGAGGCCTGAGTTCCTTCCCTGGGTTGGGAACATCCCTTGGAGAAAGGAATGGCAGCCCACTCCGATATTCTTGTCTGGAGAATTCCATGGACAGAAGAGCCTGGAAAACTACAGTCTATGGAGTCACAAAGAGTCGGTCATGACTAAGTGACTGACATTTTCACTTTTCAGGTACAGAAGGATATGGAAATGAAGGTAGTTAGAATTATAGGGATAATGAGGAATTCTGCAGAAGTCAAAGTAAGTGGAGGGGAGGGGAGAAAAAGAAACATAATCCCACTTCTTTAAGTGATCCTGATGTTGAAGCAAGCTTTTCTTGGTTGGCAGCTCTCCTACTGCAAGGTGAACACAGCAGAACTGGCTCAAGGCAGCTGGGAGCCTGAGGGAAGACCCTGATCTCCATTTATGGAGGAGGGTTGTTTTTAAGGGAACAGATGCCCATTCTCTTGTTAGTTTTTGATAGTTTAAGGAAGGTGACTCCACAAAACAATTTAAGCAGAAAATCTAAACAGAGTTGTTGACCCCAATTCCCTATGATAAAAAAATATTGGATATTTGGAGACCTGATTAAATAAATTAGTCTAGCTTCATATAGTAGGAAATTCTAGTTATTAAAAATGCAATATGGGTTTTTTTTTTTTTTTTAGGAAGCAATTACGGGGCTTTTATTGCCTGGGATAGACATTTTCCTTAGAGAATTGGTCTCATGCTCCTTTCCCTCCAGACTGTTATGCTTAGAACACAGAATGAATGAGAGCTTCATGTGGGAAGCGTGATAATGTCTGCAAAATTCTGTAAAATGCTTGGTAGTTTTGTTTTCATATTTATATTGGGGAATACCTACTGTTCAGTCACTAAGTCATGTCCAACTCTATGCAAACCCATGGACTGCAGCATTCCAGGCCCCCCTGTCCTTCTCTGTCTCCCTGAGTTTGCTCAGATTCCTGTCCATGGAGTCAATAATGCTATCTAACCATCTCATCCTCTGCCATCCCCTTCTCCTTTTGCTTCAATATTTCCCAGCACCAGAGTCTCTTCCAATGAGTTGGCTCTCCACATCAGATGGCCAAAGTACTGGAGCTTCAGCTTCAGCATCAGTCCTTCCAATGAATATTCAGGACTGATTTCCTTTAGGATTGACTGGTTTGATATCCTTGTACTCCAAGGGACTCTCAAGAGTCTTCTTCAGCACCACAGTTCAAAAGCATCAATTCTTTGCCATTCAGCTTTCTTTATGGTCCAACTCTCACATCCATACATGACTACTGGAAAAACCATAGCTTTGACTATAATAAGTGAAAAAACAAACAAACAGGCAATAGAGAGATATATGTTACTGTACCAGTTAGAAAAACATGATGCTATTGACGTAGACACTCACGCATGTGTGAACATGCAGGACCGAAGTTCAGCCAGTGTAAGGTGCCATGGTCATGTAGACATATTATTGATGTGTCTGTGCCTTTGATCTGTCAGTGCTTTTCCTATACTAGTTGTTAAATATTTAAAATATTATTCTTGTGTATATGTATTAGAAAATACTCCTCAACATACTGTGTCCATCTTTGGGTGAGTTCTGGGGATTTCCACTTTTTTCTTCATATTTTTTTTAACAGTTTGTATATATTAATTTTACAGTCAGAATAAATAATAAAGGGTTTTTTTGGGGAAAAAATTATATCAGATTTGCCTAAGCAAAAAACTTTTTTTTTTTTCCCAGAAAAGAGCTTCTGATATTGGTAAGCATTGCAGGCAAACTCTTTCTTTGGTCTTTGAGAAATCTGGCACTTTTTCTTCAAAATTATGCTTTCATGGGAACTGGCTTCTTAATTATGGTACCTCAAATATCAAAACCTCATTTTTGTTTTACAAGGTCACTAGACTGCTTAGGCAAACATAGGAAGCCTAATTGGTCTAGATTTCACAGCTAACAAATTCTCTCATGATAGCCTTTTAAAAAAATCACGCATTTATTTATTTTGTTGCATCAGGTCTTCATTGAGGCACACTGGGCCTTTTGTTGCAGTGCACCGACTCTGTAGTTGTGTAACCCGTGTTTCAATAGTTGTGTTATGTAGACTTGGTTGCTCCGAGGCATGTGGGATCTTAGTTCCCTGACCAGGGATTGAACCTGTGTCCCTGCTTTGTAAAGTGGATTCTTAACCACTGGATCACCAAGGAAGTTCCTCCTAGGAACTATGAGCTGGATGCAGAGACATGTGAAAGGGTTGACAGCCCAAAGCCACACAGCCCTGTTTAATGAGCTTCAGTGGCAAACCGGAGTATGATTATTTTGGTCAAACCCTCAGTCCTCAGTCCTGTGCTGGCCAGTATTTGGGTGGAAACAAAAATTCAAGGGCATACCTATAGAATATGTGGTTGATTTGAAGTCAAGGGGAAGAACGGCAAACATTTTGAGTGAAAGAATACAATAAGAATCCAAAATGCCAGAGAAAACACAACAGGGATTAATGCCAGATTCTTCATTGGGGTCTATAAACCCAGGCACAAGCTGGGCTGGGGAACACGACCCAGCAGCAAGACTCTGGGACTTGGTCAATGGAAAATGCAATGTGCATCAGAAGCATAATGAGGGAGCTGGAAAAGCTATAGGGATCCTGAGTGGCATTTACAGAAATGAAGCATTCACAAGGAGGAAGGCATTAATCTTGTACTATAGTAAATGTCAACAAGAGCAACGGAACCTATTTGCAGGGCAGGAATGAGACGCTGACATAAAGAACTAAAATGTAGACATGGTGGGGGGAGTGGGAGGGTGGGACAAATTGGGAGTTTGGGATTGACGTATATACTCTGCCATGTATAAAAAGAGAAGTAGTGGAAGCCTCCTCTATAGCCCAGGGAGTTCACTTCAGTTCTCTGGGATGGGCGGGTGGGTGGGAGGGAGGTCGCAGAGGGAGGGGGATATGTGTACAGTTATGGCTGATTCACTTCGTTGAATGGCAGAAACTAACACAACATTGTAAAGCAATTATACTCCAATAAAAAAAATGTTGGCTGTTCAGAGGTGGGGTGGGTTGCCTCATGAAGGGGCCTCCAACTCAGTGTCCCTTCCTTTCCCAGCCCTCTCAGGAGGTGGTGAAGGAGATGATACAATTCTCCAAGGATACATTGGAAAAAATTGACAAGGCTCGCTCCGAGGGTTTGTACCACGAGGTAAAAATTTATTTTTATAGGGGGTAGGGGTGGGGAAGAGGTCAGAAAGTTTCTCTAGTAAAGGAGGGAAATGGTGGGGGTCAGTCAAGATGGGGAGGCTACCAAGCAGGTTTTTTTCTGGAAGATGTCCCATGGTTGAGACCATGACTCTTCTCGCCCTTAAGCCATGTAGCCTCTTTAGAGATGTGTTCTCACTGATGGTTCAACTCACTAAAACTGGATTTGAGGAAAGCACAGGCAGCCTGACAAATGTCCCTGGGGTTTGGGAGATGGTCTGTAATATTTTAGGTTGGCATTAGGGATGGAGGAATGGAAATGGCAGTGGATGGCTTGCTTTCTGGTAACTGAACGTGTGTCCTGACTACAGTTTCCAGGCTCTTCTAACTGTGCATTCAACCCTGGCTCTACGCTAGAGCCAGGCCGTACACTAGAATCATTGAAAAATACTGATGCTCAGGACAGTCCTTCCAGAATCTCTTAGCATGGGACCCATCAAGATTTTTAAAGCTCCCACGTGATTTCAATGTGCACCTAAAGTTGAGACCCACCACCAGCACTGACCTGCAGAGCACTTATTTGCATTGATTCACTCAGGCAGTTTGTTGGAAATACAGATTCCTGTGTCTCACCCCCTGGGATGTGATTCACCCAGTCTGCAACAGAACGCAGGGATCATCACAGTATTTTTTTTTTTTCCCCTCCAAGCTCTTTAAACAACTTGTGTGGCTGGGTTTGGATGCCACTAGGATGTGGCAGTGTGGGAGATTCATTTCTGTTCATTTCTATCAGCTTTTCTGTTGTCTTCACTCTTTTTTCCTCACTCATTCATTGCCCATTTTTGAGCCCTTATTGAGGTGACCAACACAGGACATGCTGCTTGCCTCCCAGGAGTCTGTCAAGTCTCAGGGAGAGTCCCCATGAACAAAGTGTTGCTGTACAATACAAAAAATCTAGAGGTTTGAGGTAGGAGCTTCAGCCCCTGATTCCATTCCTTTGTCCTCTCTTCTTTGTTTGTCCTCTTCTGCGCTCAAGGTGGGCAGGGCCAGATGTAGGACTGAACACTGCCTACGAGTTCATGATTGTTTTCAGGATGGATTGTTTGTTAGCTCACACTCCGTCATACCCCCACCCAGTTGCCCCAGGGGCCTCTGGGAGAATCTCAGAGAAAACTAATTTCCAATCATTAGAAATGGAAAGAATTGTGTGACGTTTCTCCTATGAGATTGGCAAGGGAAAAAGAGGAGAGCTATGAACCACTAAAATCTAGAAACCATCTGACTTTGTAGGGCATCACTGAAGCTATGTCTACATGTGACTTAGTCAGGAAAGCCTGACTCCAAGTCCATTGGGATTGAGCCCATCTTCTTCCTCACCAGGACCAATGTGGCCTCCTTCTAGTTGGTCTCCTGGACCCTCTCTCTGCCAATCCATCCTGTACACCTCTACCAGGTCATGACTGTCCAATGTCACTGTGCATAAGGGCCACCCAGGGGCAGATATGAGCTACAGATGCCAGGGTCCCTCCCCTAGATATTTAGTTTCTTTGGTCTAGGGTAGGACTCAGACACTGGGATTTTACAAAGCTCTCCAGGAACTTACATAGATTTTGTCCCAATGGTACCTGAATGCACATTGGTATCACTAGTCCAAATGATGCATTTTATAGCCATAGAGGTGTGGAAATGGAACCATAGCTTGGATTCTACTGGTTACATCACCTACCATACTACACATGTCCTCCTCACCTAATAAAAAGTTTTATAAGGCTGTCAAATGCTCAGGTGAAGTACTGCTTTATAAGCAATACTTCATGAGAAGGGGCCATATCTTCTAGGATGTGGTATACTTTTTATGTTTTTCCAGCTTTATTGAAGCATAGTTAAGAAGTAGAAATTTTACTTGTTCAAGGTGTAAAATAAAAAAAAAACTCTCCAGATGATTCCAAAGCACAGCCACGATGGAGAATCATGGACATGATGGTTAAGATAAAGCTCCATTGGTTGGTTTGAATCTGCACTCCATCACTCACTCTCTGTGTAACTTCAGCAAAGCACTTACCCTCTTTGTGCTTCTGTTTCCTCATCTGGGAAAATGAGGATATTAGCAGTACCTCTCTCATCATGCTGTTGTGAGAAGAAGTAATGTATGAATATAGCTTTCATAACTCCCTACTGACTTCTTTTTTAATTGGAGGATAATTACAATGTTGTGGAGGTCTCTGACATACATCAATGCCAATCAGTCATAATTATATATGTATCTCCTCCCCCTTGAGCCTCCCTCCCTGACACAGTCCACCCTTCTAGGTTATCATGGAGTGCCAGGCTGGACTCCCTGTGTTATATAGCAGCTTCCTGCTAGTTATCTATTTTACACATGATGGTATATATATGTCAATGCTACCTTCTCAGTTCATTCCTTCCCTCTCTTTCCCCCAATGTGTCCATTCTTTATATCTGCGTCTCCATTCCTTCCCTGCAAATAGGTTCATCAATACAATTTTCCATATTCCACATATATGCATTAACATATGATATTTATTTTTCTCTTTTTGACTTACTTCATTTCACTCTGTATGACAGCTCTAGGTCTATCCACATCTACAAATGACCCAGTTTTGTTCCTTTTAATGGCTGAGTTCCTTTTAATATACCATTGTGTGATTCCATTATTCTTAACCAGTTTTATTTAGGTTTCTGTCAATTTCTAAGGAAACTCCTGACTAGTAGACATATATACAGCAGATAGGAAACTTAATTCATGTTTGTCTGGCCACCTTCCATGCATATCATCTCACTTCATCCTCACATGGCAGAGGTATGGACACAGAGAAAGATGTCTGCATCTCCATCTCTTCTCTGTGAATAGATTCATCAGGACTATTTTTCTAGATTCCATTTGTTGTTGTTCAGTCATGTCAGACTCTTTGCAACCCCACAGACTGCAGCACCCCAGGCTTCCTTGTCCTTCACTTCCCTGTCCTCCCGGAGTTTGTTCAGACTCGTGTCCATTGAGTCAATGATGCCATCCAACCATCTCATCCTCTGTCATCCCCTTCTCCTCCCACCCTCAATCTTTCCCAGGGTCAAGGTCTTTTCCAATGAGTCAGCTCTTCACATCAGGTGGTCAAAGTATCAGAGCTTCAGCTTCAGCATCAGTCCTTCTAACAAATATTCTAGATTCCATATACATGCATTAATATGAAATATTTGTTTTTGTCTTTCTGACTTACATCATTCTGTGTAACAGGCTCTAGGGTCATCCATCTCACTACAACTGACTCAAATTCTTTTCCTTTTTATGGCTGAGTAGAATTCCCTTGTATATATGTACCATTCATCTGTTAACAGCCTCCATACTAACTGCTGTGGTAACTCCTCATCCCGCCATGTCAGCGCTGTGTCCCACTCTTACCCTTTCCATCCCGGCGTCTTAGCCAAACGGGAACCACTTTTCCCTTCAAATCACAAGCTGGTGCTTTCCCATCTCTGTTAGCAGTTTCCTCAGTCTTGGAAGCATGAGTGTCCAGTGGCATCATGATGCTCCCGTATGTGAATTAAGCTTGTGCTCTGGAGCAATGAGTACGGACAGGGCTTGTGTCTCCTAGGTTGTGAAGTTATGCCGGGAGTGCCTGCAGAAGCAGGAGCCGGTGTTTGCCGACACCAACATCTACACGCTGCGGCTGCTGAGCATCGTTTCCGAGGTGCTGTCCTACCTGCAGGCCTTTGAGGAGGCCTCACACTACGCCAGGAGGATGGTGGATGGCTACATGTAGGTGACAATCCTGGGTCTCAGGTAGCCTCCAGAAATGTGTCTGTTTCAGGGATGGTAAGAAGATGGCAGGCGTATCACTAGATCCCTCCCTCTGGCACCCACAGCAGGCATTAGTAATTGATCACCATCCTCTTTATGACTGAACGTCTTTATCATGGTGTGCCCAGCAATAATGTCCAAATAATCAGATCTGATACTTGAGATGAAATCTGTGTGTCAACCTTTGTCCTTCCCACCTCGAGATTGTCTATTATTTGGGTGGCATCTTCTGCTTTTGGTTTCCTTAAGGCTAAATCTGGCTTGACTTTAAATGCCTAGAAAGGTTCCCCCCACCCCCAACCAATCAACCAATCAACAGAGGCAATCTTGCAGCTTTGGAGTTTATCAAAAGAAAAAAAGAGAGGGACTTCCCTGATAGTCCAGTGGTTAAGACTCTGTGCTTCTACTGCAGGGGGTGAGGGTTCAATCCCTGGTTTGGGACCAAGATCCTGCAAGCCCCACAGTGTGATAAAAAACAACAAACAAAAAAACAGGAAGAGAAGAAAAAAAAGAAAGAAAATAAAAGAGGTGTGGGCCATCCTTGCTTATAAACTGTAAAAGGCAACTTCCTTGCCTTTCCTCTGCTAATGTTTTCTCTTGCCGTATGTGTCCACACTGGTGTGTGAATTTGTATTTCTGGCCAAATGAATACTTTTGCATAAGGAAGTTGTATTTTTTTGAATGGAGGGTACCCTCTTCAATCCATGGAGGGTATCAGGGAGGTAAGAATACCACTTTGTCCCACGAAGAACATTCAAATTATTTTTTTCCCCTAAACTTCTTAGCTTTTTCCCAAGGAGAGGTTGAGTGCTCCTGAAGGCTGCCAGCTCCCAGTACTCAAGTTCCAAGTACAATCCTGACCTCGTTTCCCTGTGAGGACTTGGCTCAGTGGCCCAGGTCAGAGTCTCCACCTCACAGCCTCACCACGTGGGGTGTTTGGCATCTGACTGTGGCTCTGTGTGCCTCAATCTATCTTTGATGGTGGATACCTCCCAGGGCTGATGGGAAAGCAAATGGACTTAGTCAGTGATGTCACTTTGTTTTATTTATTTATTTTATTTTGACTGCCCTGGGTCTTCATTGCAGTGTGCTGAGGCTTCTCTCTAGTTGCCCCACAGTAAGTGGGATCTTAATTCCCCACCGAGGGACTGAACCTGTGTCCCCTGCATTGGAAGGAGGATTGTTAACCACTGGACCACCAGGGAAGTCCCATGGTCCCTTTATAAGCTGTCAAATGCTGTGTAGATGCAAGGCAGGTTGGGAATATGTGTTATGATTACTTGCTGTGTCCCCACAGGAAGCTGTACCATCCCAACAATGCCCAGCTGGGCATGGCCATCATGCGGGCAGGGCTGACCAACTGGCATGCTGGCAACATTGAGGTGGGGCATGGCATGATCTGCAAAGCTTATGCCATCCTCCTGGTCACACATGGACCCTCTCATCCCATCACCAAGGACTTAGAGGCAAGTGGCATCTTGGGGCTGGGTTGGGCTCTCTGAAGATGAAAGCTGAGTACTAGATTCTGCTTTTGCAAAGACCCTAGTTGTGTCAATTCAGACTTGCTTAGTCCCTCCTCTCGTTTTACATCTGAAAAAACAAGCCCAGGAGGGAATTCAGGAGGGATTCAGGCATGCTTAGTCCCTCCTCTCATTTTACATCTGAAAAAACTGAAGCCCAGGGAAGGAGAGTAACTTGTCCTTAGTCACAAAGCGAGTGGATGGCAAAACTCAGACCTGAACCCTAGGTTGCTCCAAGCCTGGACTGAGAAAACCTAATGGTGTGCATGTGTGTATAACAGGTACACTAGAAAACCTGCTACGTGGAGTAGAGTCACAGAGCACAGGCTCTAGAATCAGACCACTGCTGGGATCCAATTCCTGCTTTACCACTTTCCACCTGTGTGGCTGCTAATAATGTATGGGCCTCAGTCTCCTCATCAGTGAAATGGAGGAAAAAGACAGGGTTGGCACAAGGGTTTGATGAGTTGGTGTGTGAATGGCATGCTTTTCATAGCTGCTGGTTTCCTTTGTGCTTTGAAGACTGATTTATTTGAAGGTAACAGAGTCCAAAGGACTGTTCTCAGGCAGCAGTATAGGGAAAGAGGACAGACTCTGGTGTCATGGAATGTATGAGAAGACTAACTTTATGTCAGTATATTAAGCTTGTCAAATAAGTCATTGTCACCGAATTCACTGCTCTGACCTTAGCCCTCGCAGCGAAGCCTGGCCCTTGGTAAATATTTCTTGAATTAACATTATGAGGGTGAGGGTTTTGTTATGTGTCACAGGCTGTAGTCTTCCTGGCACATTGTAAAGTACAAGGGCATCTCACCCATTTCAAGTATGAGCAAACTGAGGGCTGAAGGGATTAAAGAGCCAAGGTTCAAACCCAGGTCCCCACTTGGCACTTTCTAAGAATAATCTCCGCTGAGAACAGTCCCTCAAGGTACTCTCTCTCAGTGGTTCGTGTGACTGCCTCTTCCTAACAAATGGAGCCCACTGTCAAGACATTCGACCCCCAGTGGATGAGTGTGAGTATACATGTGTGCATGTGTGTGTAGGGTGTATGTATGTCCTTTCCAGTAGGGCCAACGTAAGTCAGAGACCGACACGTTCTGGGGCTTTGTCATCACTGTTTTCGATGTATCTGCGTCCCACAGGCCATGCGGATGCAGACGGAGATGGAACTGCGCATGTTCCGCCAGAACGAATTCATGTACCACAAGATGCGCGAGGCCGCCCTGAACAACCAACCCATGCAGGTCATGGCCGAGCCCAGCAACGAGCCGGCGCCGGCTCTGTTCCACAAGAAGCAATGAGGACCTGCAGGGTGGGGGAGGGGCGCCGTGGCTGAGGGACTGGGGAGACATCCTGGAGGTGGTGGGTTTTTGGGGAGACCCTTGATGAGGAAATCAGGGTAATACGCAACTTTGTTGCCATGGGAACGTACTGCTCTGTGGTCCCCGGTGTCATTTTCTTTAACTTCAACTCAGTCCAGTTCAGTTTAACTCTATCCCAGCCCCGCCCGGTCTAACTCATCCTACAAGTGTTTATTGGGTGCTAGACCTTAGGTATAAAGAAGCTCCAAACGTAACTGGGGAGACGAAACATAAACAATTAAACACAGTGTGATAATAAATGCAATGGTAAGCTCTATGGAGAGAGGGATATGTGTCTAGAGTGTGTGTGTGTGTGTGTGTGTGTGTGTGTGTGTAGTCGTCGGGGTGGTGGGCAGCAGTTGGTCATGGAGGAGATGACCTCTGAGCTGAGGGTGTCAGGTACCTGGAGTCTCAGTTGTCTGCTCACCTATCTGTACAGGTGTCTCAGGGATGTTCAGGATTTGCTGACTGGAATGGGTGTTGTCCAGTTTCCACAGGTGACTGTGGAGTTATGAAGAAGGGACTGTGTTTGGGCCACGTGAGTCCTACTCAGAGAACTAGAACCTCTTTAATAAGGGTACTATGCAGAAGGAGATGGAGGTTTGCTCAAACCACTTAAGGCCTCAGTTTAAAGTCTTGGTTCCCCGCATTATTCTGAAACTACTTTTAGAACAGAGAGGGAGTGGCTCCCTTCCCCACCCTCTGTGTCAAGCCTTGTGATTCCCATGATGTGGGAGTAGTTGGACGTTAGCTGAGATTTCTCTGGCCATTGGTCTTCTAGGATTGAAGAAGTCTCTTTAGGGTGAAGCTGAGAGAAAAATTTGGAAACCCACCTACCTGATAATCATGGATCCAGCAGAATTGGCCTTTGGGTATTTGATTTGGCTACATGTGCCTGGGTGGTCTGTATCAGCTTAGACTTCATCACTGACCCCTAGGAAATCTCTATTTTTAGTTGTGAATAATTATGACTTCCTTGGGTTAATTTCTTTCATTGTGCATACCCTGGGTTCTCTGCTTTTCTTACCAGAAGGAATGTCTAATCTGGACACTTCACATTTAGGTTGGGACCTCTTTGGGGTATGATCAACATGCCCTCATCTCCTGGGGAGCTGCTCTTGATTTTTCACTCAAGAGTGAGGGTCTTGGGAATCAACCAATCCAGCTGTCCCGTTGGCCTGGGACAGTTGTCCTAATTGTGCTCTTGTATCTTCTGGGAGCCCAAACTTCTCACCAGTGTTTTGGGGGATCCTGAACCAAAACACTCTTTTTGGGAGTGTCACCAAGTCTTCTATATCCTTTGGAGCCACCCTTGACCCCAGAGCTCTGACTAACATTTTGAAGTCACATGATCCCCCCAGGACCTATATTTGTCACTTGTGCCTAAAGAGTCACTTCCTCCATCCTTACACCCCTTCATCCTCAGAATGATCCACTGCCTCCCTTGGAACATAACAGCTCTGCCAATGTGCCAAAATCTTTGTCCAAAAAGTTCTGCAAAGATGCCAACTCTTTGCAGAATACTTGTACCTGGCACTTGGCTCTTTATTGAGGACACCTGCTTCTTTAGAACTTTCACTGGGAGAGTGACCGTTCTTCTAAGCTCACATACTACACGACAAAGGACGGAACCAGCCCTCTCCCAGGGAGCCAACTGTACCAGTTCAAATGGTCCTTCTTCCATCCCCAGTCTTCCTAGGTGGCACTAGTGGTAAAAGCTGGCCTGCCAATGCAGGAGACCCTGGTTTGATCCCTGGGTTGGGAAGATCCCCTGGAATAGGAAACGGAAACCCACTCTAATATTCTTGCCTGGGAAATTCCATGGACAGAGGAGCCTGGTGGGCTACAGTCCGTGGGGCCACAAAGAGTTGGACATGACTGAAGTGACTTACCCTCATATGAAACTTTCCTCCAAATCTGTTTCCTTCTTTGTCACTCTCATCTGCCACACTGCTGGTCATTCCCCCATACTCCTGGTCTGTTTTCCATCCCCTCTTCCTCAAATTAGGTGTCTGTCTTCCTTTTGGCCCATGCCCCCTTTCAGCGGAGTTCTGACCTAGATTAATTCAGCTGTCTTATTTTTCCTCTGTTGTACCTGGAGGTCTGTGTGCAGCCAGGAAAATGGCACCTTTCATCTTAGGTTCCTCCACAGACTCCTCTCCAACCTCAGCTGGCCTTGGGGTGCAGCCCAGACGTGCTCCCTGTGCCCCTCGCTGGCCCCGCCTTTGCCCAGTGGTTATTTCAGGTCTTCAATCTGGTTCTTGAGTTCTCTGCTTTCAGCAGGCCCTCATCGCCTACTTCATGGAGGGGCCAGGAGATGGGATTTCCTGTTTCTTCTTCCCACGTGGGTTCACACATGTCGTATCTGTGCTTCCCATCCAGCCCCGCCCCCTTCACACTCCCTTCTCCTCCAAAGCCAAACTCTTCACTTGTGCCTTGGACCCCTGTCCCCTCCTGGGTCTTTGAACCTCACCTCCCCTATATTCTCTCTCATCTTGGACTCTTCACATTTCTGGCTTATTTAAAGCAGTTAATTGACATGCCGGGGACTCATAATCTTCAAAGCTAACTATTTTTTAAAAGGTTTTGTCTCCCATGTTTATTAACAACGCTTTTAGAAAAAAATTATTGATTTTGGTTGCATTGGGCTTTTTTTGTGTGTGTGTGTTACATAAACTCTTACTTGAGCATGTGGGATATATTTCCCTGACCAGGGATCGAACCCAGGCCCCCTGCATTGGGAGCATGGAGTCTTAGCCACTGGACCACCAGGGAAGTCCCTCTTTTTTTAAAAAAATGCCTTTTTAAAAATTGTGGTAAAAGTTACATAATATGAAACATACTATTTTAACCATATTTAACTGTACATTTCAGTGGCACTAACTACATTCCCATTGTTGTGCTAGTCTCACCATTGTCCATCTCCCAAATTTTTCACTTTCCTAAACTGAAGCTCTGTCCCCATTAAACACTAACTCCCCTCCCTGCCCTGCCCTGCATCTACCAATGTACTTTCTGGCTCTATGAATTTGACTATTCTGGGTACCTTGTATAAGTGGAATTAGACAGTATTTGTCTGCACCTACTGTATACTGGAATTTAGCTTTCTTCACTTTCCATTTCTTCCTGAACCCACTGCAGAATGAGCATGGCTCTTTCCAAAGTCGACTCCTGGCGGGACATTTCAGCCTTCGTATTATTTGGCTTCTCTGCTTCAGTTGGCATCACAGCCCCTGATTTCTGGGCACCACATCCTTGTAATGATCCTCTGTTGAGGTTTCTCTCCTGCCCTTGACAGGCTGGTATTTCCTAGAACTGGTTTTGTTCATTCTGGTCATGCTCGGTTGGTCCTCATCTCCCTCTGCACACCTTCCCCCAGGACCTCAGCCAGGCCCTTTGTTTCCTCACTGTCTCAGGGCTTCCCTGGTGGCCCAGACGGTAAGGAATCTGCCCATAATGCGGGAGACTCCGGTTCAATCCCTGGGTTGGGAAGATCCCCTTGAGAAAGGAATGGCAACCCACTCCAGTATTCTTGCCTGGAGAATCTTATGGACAGAGGAGCCTGGCGGGCTGAAGCCCAAGGACTCGCAAAGAGTCAGACACTACTGAGTGACTAACACTTTCATACTTTTGAGGCTGATGTCCTTAAATCTGTACCCTCTAACCTTGTTCTTGAACATCAGCCCCACATATCCTGTCGAACGTTCTGCCCCCTAACTCAGCCATGTCCAAAAAGGAACTCTTTCTCTTTCCTTTCTCCCCACTCCTGCGCCTGTTCCTCCTCAACACCCATTGCCCCCAAGGAGAACATCTGACTACTGGTCTAGTTACTTCCTGAGTATCTACTTCATCTGAGATTTTAGTTAGAGCCACTTACTCATGGGTCCTTGGGTGACCCATGTCCTCCTGTGCCTCTCTGAGTTTTGAAACAATGTGTCTAAAATATGTAAAACCTATCAACTACTATTCATCTTTCAGAACCCTCTTTGGAAATCACCCCTTCTGTAAAGCCCTTCCTGAAAGCTTTAGATTCAGCTAGCTGCCTGTCTGAGTCATATTACCCTTGAATCTCCCATCATAACATTCTCCTCATGACCTTATATCACCTTTTTACTTGTCTGCCTCCTCCATCAGATTGTAAGCCTCTGGAGGGCAGGAGCTTTGTCCCTTTATTCATCTTTCTAATCCAAGAACCTAGCACAGGTCACGGGACATAGTAGGTGCTCAGTTAATATGTATTGAATGAATGATTAAGTGAATGAATTTGCTTAGATCAGAGCACAAGAGACATAGAACTGTGTAACTTGAGTTTTTATTAAAGCAGTCCACAGAGGCTATTAAATTTCCATGTTTCCAAGCAAATGTGTGCGGCTTCTTTCTTTCTGTCAGTCTGTTTAGAGCAGTGCTAATAGAACTCTCTGTCATGATGGAAATGTATTTTATCTGTGTCCAATACAGTAGCCACTAGCAACATGGGACAACTGAGAACTTGAAATGCATCTAGTATGAGTGAAGAACTGAACTTTTAACTATCTTATTTCAACGAAAATAGCCAATGTGGCTGGTGTCTACTGTATTAGTGCAGTTTTAGAGAATTCTTCAGTGTAGTTTTTAAGATCATGTACACTGACACAAATTAGGTTCTTATCAGTGGTCCTGATATTAGCTAGATGATCTTGGACTGGGTATTTCATCCATGCTTCAGTTTCATTATTTCTGCATACCATGGAGTGTTACTATAAGAGATACATTTTAAAAATTATAGGTCTCTTAGAACAGTGCCTAAGTGGTCCATGAGCATTCCACCCATCTTCTGTCGGGGTGTCCTTCCCCTACTAAGAAAGTGGAGGTGAAGAGAGACAAGCAGTGGTGTGCTAGACCAGCTGACAGTCAGCCACACACACCTCTTCCTACCTCTGCATAGCATCACACTGATAACCTGCCATTGGCCTTGGTGGGGATATTTACATCATGGTGATCGGTTGAACTTTAGAAGAACGTGTTAATTTGTAGTGTTATCAATCGATAAAAGTGGAGTTTGCTACATAGATACAGCAGAATGGATAGAAAGATTATTAAAGGGTGAACTCTGCATTCTGAAACCTCTGCCATCCAGTGCCACACCAAACAAATTTAGACCTCTGATTACTACTCTTCAGACTAAGCTTCTTGTCCACTGCCCCACAAGTGAATTGACAGACGTGTATTAAAGGCCAGATACAACCTTTAACCTGGATATCTCAGGTTTACTTCTCTTAAGGATGCAGAAAGAAATCAATAAGGAGATTCTTGGGGAAGAATCTGTGTCTTGTCTTTTCCAGTTTCTAAGTGCTTCTTCCGGAATGCCCACATTCCTTGGTTTGTGATCCCCAGTCAGCAGCACATCACTCCTTCTCTGACCCTCCTTGCCTGCCTCTTTCACTTAGAACTCTTATGATTTCATTGACCCCAGTGGGATAATCCAGGATAATCTTCCCATTTCAAGGTCTTCACTTTAATCATAGGGTCCATGACTCAGATCTGACTACCACCTTTTTCTACGTGGTGTGCCAGTAAAGGATATTTCTCCATGTTTAAATAGGTTGGAAAAAAACAACCAGAGACTTCCCTGGTGTCCTGTGGTTAAGAGTCCACCTTCCAATGCAGGGAACATGAGTTCAATCCCTTGTCTGGCATCTAGGATCCCACATGCCTCAGGGCAACTAAGCCTGTATACAGCAGCTGGAGAAAGCCTGTACACTGCAACAAAGATTCAGCATAACCAACATTTAAAAATAAATAAAAAATTAAATTTTAAAAAAGTTTTAAAAAGTCAAAAGAAGAACACATGAAAATGATATGAAATTCAGATTTCAGTGTTCAAAAATAAAGTTTCAGTAAAACACAGGCACGCCCACATGTTTGGGCATCATCTGTGGCTGCTTCAGTGTTAACCACAGCAGAACTGGGGGTCTGTGGCAGAGACTGGGTGGCCCACAAAACTGAAAATATTTACTTCTTGGCTTTTTACAAAAGTTTACTGATCCTTGTTATAGAGACTTGGATGCCATTTACGGAGTTTGACTCTCATGTAGAAGTCAGTGAATTGGGATGCATTATGACCCGTGCTGTTTTTAGGGAAGATGACAGTTCATGGAGTAAATGTTCACAGGTAAGAGAGAGAGGCAGGGAGTTGCCATTATGACCTATGATACTATGCAAGTAAAAAGTAATGGGGCTTCAGCTCCAGAAAAGGGAAGAAAGAAGGTGGGAAAGGTGACAGAGTCATTTGTTCATCAAGGTACATTTTTTTTTAAGAAGTGAATTTCCGGAAATGTATTATTTAAAAAAAACTTTATATTTTGTATTGGGGTATGACTGGTTAACAATGTGAAAGTTTTAGGTGAACAGCAGAGGAACTCAGCCATACATACACATGTATCCATTCTCCCCTGAACTTCCCTCCCATCCAGGCTGCCACATAACATTGAGCAGAGTTCCCTGTGCTGTGCATAAGGTCCTTGTTGGTTATCCATTTTAAATACAGCAGTGGGTACATGTCCATCCCAAACTCACTAAATATCCCTTCCCCCCACTCTTCCTCCTGGCAACCATAAGTATATTCTCTAAGTCTCATCAAGGTACATTTGTTGAGAGATTTCTGTGGGCTGGATGCAGTTATGAGAGCTGAAGGATGTAAGATAGAAATTCCAGAGCTTGGCAGCTCTCTGGCTGGCTCAGACAACTGACATTTGTTATCTTAGAGTTCTGGAGGCCAGAACTTGAACATCAAGGTGAACAAGGCTATGCTCCCTTCGCAGGAAGTAGGAAAGGATCTTGTCCCATTCTCTCTCCTGGTTTCTGCTAGCTCCTCAGCTTGTGGTTGCATAACTCCAGTCTCCACATGGCATACTCCCCGTGTGCATGTTTCCATCTCCATAAATTTCTGCTTTTTTAAAAAAATTTAACTGTGCTAGGTCTTAGCACGAGGAATCTTTGTTGTGGCATGCATGCAAGATCTTTACTTGTAGCATATGAGATCTAGTTCCCTGACAAGGGATTGAACCCAGGCCCCTTGCATTGGGAGCGTGGAGTCTTAACCACTAGACCACCAGGGAATCCCTCATCTTGCTTCTGCTTGTACTCAATTGTGTCCAAATCTTTACAAGTCCATGGACGGTGGCCTGCCACAATCCTCTGTCCATGGGATTCTCCAGGTAAGAATACTGGAGTGCATTGCCATTTCCTCCTCTAGGAAGGGGAGGAGATCTAGGGGATCTTCTCAACACAGGGATCAAACTCATGTCTCCTGCATTGGCAGGCAGATTCTTTACCATTGAGTCACCTGGGAAGCTTGAAGTCCCCATACATTTGCCGTTTTTATAAGGATACCAGCCATTTTGGATTAGGGGCCCACCCTACTTCAGCATGACCTCATTTTAACTTACCTACTTACATCTGCAATGGCTGTGGTGGAACAAGGTCACAGTCAGAGGCTGAGGGTTAGGACTCTGACACGTGAGTTTTGGGGAGATGCAACTCAACTCATAACAGTTGCCAGAGCCTGGAACAGGGTACCATTTGGGGAAACACCCCTCTTCTCCCTTAATCTGCTTCTGCCCACAGCCCAGAAGGACTTTCTACTTGAGGTTCCTCTGTCCACTTCTGGCACCCCCTAGAGGGAGAATTGTCCACTGGGTGGTTCAGGGCCTGCTCCTTTTGTTTATGTCCCTAGGTGGGTGAGGCTGGTGGGGCTGCTAAGGCCACACTTGTGGGCATGGCTTTCCTTTGCCTGTCCAGCGATCCTGGTCTCTCTGTCCCCACGGGAGTGACCTAGTCCACCACACAGCCTCATGCTCCAGCTCCTTGCTGTGTGGCTGTCCGGCGGGACATGTCATTCCAGGGCTGGTCTACAGATCCGGCTACATGTGTTCCTTATAGGACTGCCTGAGTGGACAGCCTGGGGTCTGCTTTCAGGGTGAGAATCAGACTTAACCCTGCAGGATGTAATATGTAGATGATCAAGTTTTACAAAACTAGAGGTGATCAGTGTTCAAGAACCCCATTAAGGAAAAGCCATCAAGAAGAAAGGACATTTTGGGGACTTCCCTGGTGGTCCAGTGGCTAAGATTCCCAATGCAGGGGGCCCAGGTTTGATTCGTGGTCAGGAGACTGGATCCCACATGTTGCATGCCGCAACTAAGCTGATGAAGCCAAATAAACAAAAATAAATATTAAAAGAAGAGAGAGAGAGGCAACACCAGGTCCACTTCTCTCTCAGTCTCTCTCCTTTACCTCCCTTTCCCTTTCCTCCTTTAAGCAAAAAGAAGACATTTTTTTTCTTAAAACAAAGTTCACTTTATTACATTAGTTGTACACGCTAAAAGAATACGAAATGCAGACTTTGTCTAAATTCTCTTGCTGACTCTCTTGAAGACAATGTCGCCCTTCGTCATGGTCTGAAAGCCAGAAAAGAAATCATGAAATGTTCATCTGATGTATAATTATAAAGAATAGTTAAGCCCCAGTATGCTAATATATGCAGCAACTCAGAGACGCCTCTGTTCTCTATAGGACCGGAGGAAGGATAGGCAATCTTTTCTAAAATCCCATGCCAAGTCTTTGTCACTTCTTCACATTCAGAGCTGTCCTGCCTTTTACAGAATTCCTTTCTACATCAGTGACTTAGAGCAAGACCATCCAAACCAGTTCAATCCAATCCAATTTCTCAACATTTCATTGAATACTTCTTGCTCCTGCTCATTCTCTAACTTGTGTCTGATTCTTTGTGACCCCATGGACTGTAGCCTGCCAGGCTCCTCTATCCACGGGATTCTCCAGGCAAGAATACTGGAGTAGGTTGCCATTTCCTTTCCCACAGGTGCCTTATTATCATTCATTGCAAGATGGTAAGAAACATACAAAGCCCGTCTATCTGTAATGAGAGTGGCTCCTTCTAGGGTTGTGCAGTGTATCACCATGGATATCCAGTTCAGAGGAACCCTAGCCCTGCCATCTCCTGGCTGTATGCTGCCTCAGTTTCCATATTTAGGAAATTCAGCATTGGTGGGAAGATTTGAGAAAATGTGTGGAAACTGCCTGGGGCACAAAGGATGCTCAGGAAGTAGTAGCAGAGACTGACCACAGGAAATAGTCACTGCTCTTCATGTCTCCCCTGCTCCCCCACTATCCACCTCCCCACCCAGCCCCAAGTACTAGGACGCCCAAGCTGAGAGCGCAGACTTACACTGGTGACAGTGTCACCATTGAATTCAGTCACAGACTTGACGCCTTTGAAAGTTGTCACCAGTTTATTATCACCTTCCAGCTGAACCACCGCCTGTAGGGGACAGAAGAAATAGCCTGTGAGGAGGGGTCCAAGAGGGAGTAACTCTTGCTAATGAGGTTGGCTCCCCGGCATGGGACTCTGCTTACAGCAACCAAACCCCCTTCCCTGGCTCTGAACACAAGTGAGGTCATGTAAGAACTGAAGAAAACGGCAGGGCTTCTTTTGTCAGACTTTTCATTTATGGGCTGTGATCCATGAGTCAGCATAAGATGGCTAAGTGGTCTCAAATCAAACACTAAAGTCAAGTAACAATTTTCCAAGTTAATGGAGGGAGGAAGTAGTAAGATTCAAAACACTGGCCATTTGGGAGAACAACTGTCTTGGTTTTGTGTTACCTTATGTTATTCCTTCTAGCACCTTCATCTTTCCTCTTGTGGTCTCCTTTTCACACATGCAGGAAGAGGTAACAGAAACCCAGCAGGGAGCAGAAGATACTGGCCAAGGTTAAAATTTGCCTCCAAAATGGACAGCTGGAAAGGGCCATGACAGCTTGCCCCTTACTGTAGGCGTATAAGAGAGTTTCCCTTCTAAAATTTATCATAGGTTTCCTGACCTGTAATGTTTTATCTGGGGAAGCAGAAGTCAAGAGTCACTAGAAAAGATTTAAAAAAAAAAAAAAAAAAAAGACCAATGGTTGTGCTGAGACAGATCCACAAAGTTTTCTGGGGTCAGGGGATACTGGGGTAGAGGAGTGGGGATCTCTGCTCAGTGGTATTGGTGATGCTAGTATTGGCTTGTGGGGTTTGGGAGGGAGGAATAGAGACTCTTTGTGAGGGGCACCCCCTTGCCTGGATCTCCCTGCCACCGCCTGCCCACCACTCACACATCCTACCCCTCAGCTTGAATACCTTATCCACAGCCCAGTAGAGGTGATGCTAGCTTATCCACTGTCTTTGCTCTGGGAAGTGACTGTGCCCATTTCACAGATGAGGTAGTGAAGACCAGGGGTCACTGACCAACCTGCAAGGCTTGATCTGAAGGCCTGTCTGGGGCCTTGGTTCTCTGGTATAGCCAGCACCTCCTTCAGGAAGTCTCTCCCCATGACCACCAGCTCTAGGCTTGGCAAAGCCATTTCCTTAGGATCAGGGATGAACTTAGGGCTCTGCTAAGGTTTTGCACTGACTCCCATTTGCCTGTTTCTGGGCCTGGGAGAATCTGAATCTTTTAGACTCCTGCTCTGGGCCTGGTTCCCCCATACCCTCCATATGGGAGAGCTCAGATTCTCCTCTAGTCAAAGCTATGGTTTTTCCAGTAGTCATGTATGGATATTAGAGTTGGACCATAAAGAAGGCTGAGTGCCAAAGAATTGATGCTTTTGAACTATAGTGCTGGAGAAGACTCTTGAGAGTCCCTTGGAATGCAAGGAGATCAAACCAGTCAATCCTAAAGGAAATCAGTCCTGCATATTCACTGGAAGGACTAATGCTGAAGCTGAAACTCCAATACTTTGGCCACCTGAGGTGAAGAGCCAACTCTTTGGAAAACACCCTGATGCTGGGAAAGATTGAAGGCAAGAAGAAAAGGGGGCGACAGAAGATGAGATGGTTGGATGGCATCACTGACTTCAAAGGACATGAGTTTGAGCAAACTCAGGGAGATAGTGAAGGACAGGGAAGCTGAGTGTGCTGAAGTCCATGGGGTCACAAAGAGTCAGATGTGACTGAGCAACTGAACGACAATAATAGATTCTCAGGCCAGAGCTCCTCCAGGAGGTCCCAGGAAACTGACACCTCCCCTAAGAGCTTCTTTCTTAAGAGCTGGTTTATTTATTTATTTTTAATTGGAGGATAATTTATTTACAATATTGTATTTTTTGCTTGTGTGTTTAGTCACTCAGTTGTGTCTGACTCTGTAACACCATGGACTGTAGCCCGCCAGGCTCCTCTGTCCATGGGATTTCCCAGACATGAATACTGGAGTGGGTGGCCATTTCTTACTCTAGGGGATCTTCCTGACCCAGGGATCGAGCCTGCGTCTCCAATGTCCCCTGCATTGTAGGTGGATTCTTTATCCACTGAACCATGTGGAGACCGTATTGTCTTGGTTTCTGCTATCTCTCTGCCTTTCCACCCCAGCTGGGGGTTCAGAGATAGGGTCTCAGCAGTAGGAATTGTGAGCTGGGAGCCTTGAGGGAGGAAGCCTGGGGCCAGGCTCCAGGAAAAGTTCTGGAAGCAGAGGGTGGCTGGAGGGGGCGACTCTTACCTTGATCTTCTCCCCAGTCATGAACTCCATCTCACACTCCTCCCCCAAGGTGAACTCATTCTGGATCACTTTGGAGCCAGCGGTGATGGTGAACTTGAAGTGCTTCCCATTCTGCACGATTTCCGACACCCCCTTGATATCCTTTCCCTTCTGGATGACGTCATCGGGCATTCCTGGAGGGAAGCATTGAAGGTTTAGAGGTGGGTAGAAGTGGGAGTGGGGCATCCCTGGTGGCTCAGTCAGTAAAGAATCTGCCTTCAATGCAGGAGACCCGGGTTAGATCCCTGGGTTGGGAAGATCACCTGGAGAAGGAAATGGTTACCCATCCCAGTATTCTTGCCTGGAGAGTCCCATGGACAGAGGAGCCTGGTGGCCTACAGTCCATGGGGATGGAAAGAGTCGGACATGACTGAGCCACCAAACAGCAGAGGTGGGACCTGCAAGTTGGCGGTCACAAGAGAAACCCTGTGGTGAGAAGGGGGAGGAGAGATCCCTGAGGCCGTGGCACTTCCTGGAGCCCTGTGAGCAAACTGAGCTTTGACCTCTGAAAGCGAAGGTCAGTGGCCTGATTTGGCCTGACCTCAGGTGCCCACTATCTTGCCAGTTTGGTTTGTTAAAAAAAGAAAAAATCACTTCTCTGCCCCGGGGAAGCTTTCCTTAGCTGAGCACCTGCTTCTTACTCGCTCTCCCTACTCCATCCTCCCTGTTTAAAGCTCGGAGACTTTGCTTTTAGAGTGCAAGTATTTTTTCCTCCACACTCAGGGTGACCATCAGCTTGCCTCCCAAGTCAGGTCCCTCCTGAGAGTGAAAGGGAAGCTCTTAAAAATTATGCCAGGATGGGAGGGAGATTCAAGAGGGAAGGGATATACATACACTTATGGCTGATTCATGCTGACATATGACAGAAACCAACACTACATTGTAAAGCAGTTATCCTCCAATACAAAATAAATGAATTAAAAAACTATTCACGGACAAGAATAGGCTGCAGGATCGTGCCTGGCAAGCCTATGCCCCCCATCCCTACCTCCACTTCTGCCGTCAAGGCTTTTAAGGAAGATGGACCAGGAGTCCCTTCTCCGGGGACAGAGTGTGATGAATATCAGAGTGTGTCTGTGCTGTCATATGAACTGAGGCTCAGGAAAACCGGGTGCACTGATAGTGATGGGGAGGCTCCTGTTGCCAGGTGAGGGATACAGAGACAAGAGGTGTTGTGTTGTGTCCTAGAGGAGAAGATCCCAGCTCTCAGCCACCCCAGAATGCTTCCCATCTCTGCCTTTGCTATCTTCCCCACCGTCTCCTGCTCAGCACTCTTCCTTGTCTCCCCACCCCATTTGCTTCCTCCCCCTGGAGCACAATATCCTCCTCCAGTCCCCAGGGGACACTTTCTCATCTCTCAAGGCCCAAGGCTCACCTTCGCTCCTACCAAGCCTTCCCCTGACACCCTCCCACAGGCACCACATCCTCCTGTAAGTGACTCAGTGGGGTGAGTGGGTGACAAGGATTTAAAGTGGGGTCCCTGGGAACCAGTGTTGGCTTTATATCTCAACTCAGTTTGGGATTATGATCTGTGTGACCCCAGTTGGCATTAGTTGCTCTTTCAAGGCCTTCATTGCCTTGCCTGTAAAATAGGAAAAATAATAGTGCCGAGCTCAGAGTTAATGGTGAGGACTCAACCTGGTGGCTCATACAGTAAAGAATCTGCCTGCAATACAGGAGACCCAGGTTTGATCCCTGGGTCCAGAAGATCCCTTGGAGAAGGGAATGGCAACCCACTCCAGTATTCTTGCCTGGAGAATTCCATGGACAGAAGAACCTGGTGGGCTACAGTCCATGGGGTTGAAAAGAGTTGGACATGACTGAGTGAGAGGAGGCTAACAACAGGAAGTTGCCCATCTGGGGCTTTAGCACGAGACCTGGCACTGAGTCAACACTCAAGACACGTTAGAAGAGGCTGTGTTGCATTCATTTCTTCTCTTTCTTCTCTCTATAAATTGTGACCTTGGAAATGCGGCTCACTGTTATCTGTCTCTGTGGTATCTGCTCAGCACAGCACTCTGCTCAGCGTGTGGTTGGCCTTGAATAAGAGTTTGTTAGAAGAATGAAGAAAGGAATGAATGAGTGAATGAACACGGTCACTCAGTGAGGTAGCCATGGAGGTGGCTTCAATCTAGATCAGATCTTAGTTCAGTGCCATTTCCACTTGCCTAAGGTATAGTCTTGTCCAGGGAGGAATAGCCCAAAATTGCACAAGAAACCTGCAGAACATGATTCCAAATCTGTATGAAGCTTGAACTGCTCCTCCTGTCTGACTTTAGGACCCTGACTGGCCACCACTCGCAGGGCCAAGCCTTCATGGCCATGATCCCAGCCTCGGCCCAGCACTCACCGACTGCCTTCATGAAGGCCTCATAGTTCTCCTGGGTCTGGACTTGGTACTTGCCGGAGAAGTTCATGGTGGTGGAGAGGCTTTCTTCACAGCTGATCCACCAGCTCTTCTGGCAGGGCTGCCAGTATGGGCCAGTGTGGGCTAATTTATAGGGGGCTCCTTCCCCTCCAAAAGTCGGTCACAAGTCATCAGCTGTCATCTCCTTTATGGCCAGGGTCAAACATTAACTCTTGAGAGCAATGGTCAACGATAAAAAAACAGGATGGGCCTGGCAGCGGATTGCTCCAATTCAGCAAACATTGGTGAGTGTCAATCAGGTACAAAGCCCTACAACCCTGCAGACTTTAAGGTGCTACTTTCTGTAAAATGTGTGTGTGTGTGTGTGTGTGTGTGTGTGCACATACATTCCTATTGTTGTTGTTTAGTTGCTCAGTTGTTTCTGACTCTTTGCGACCCCGTGGATTGTAGCCCACCAGCTTCCTCTGTCCATGGGATTTCCCAGGTAAGAATACTGAAGTGGGTTGCCATTTCCTTCTCCAGGGGATCTTCCCAACCTAGGGATCGAACCCCGGTCTCCTGCATTGGCAGGCAGATTCTTTACCCCTGAGCCACCAGAGAAGCCCATATGTACCTATACACACAAACCTGCATGTGTGTGCATGTTCACATATACACATATACACATGTGTGTGTGTGTGTGTATGTGTGTGTGTTGGGGTCTAAATCTAGAAGCTCCAGGAAAAATGCCAAGGAATCCCTTCAGTCTCAAAATCTCACTTTAGTTACATAACCTTACCATCTCTTCCCATCTTTAAAAAAACAAATTTTTAAATTAATTTATTAGAGGATAATTGCTTTATAATATTATGTTAGTTTACATACTGTACACTATGTTGCTGGACCATATCATGAATCGGCTGTAAGTACACATATGTCCCCTCTTTCTCAAGCCCACCCCTCTAGGTTATCACAGAGCACTGAGCTGAGCTCCCTGTACTATACAGCAGCTTCCCATTAGCTGTCTATTTTGCACATGGTAGTGTATATATATATGTCAGTGCTACTCTCTCAGTCCATCCCCACTATGTCCATAAAGTCTTCCCATCTTTATCTTCACACAAACCTGTCATCAGCCCCTAGAGCTGCTTTGTATTCTGGGAATCCCTCCTTGATGACCATGGGTACACAGTCTCCTTTTGGAAGTGTGAAAGAATACCTTTAAATCAGACATGTAGAAATTGAGATGCATTTAATTAGCCAGAGACAAGTTAGGAGAAAGAAGAGGGAAGGACCTCCTGGATCAACTGAACCTATTGGGGTATCCCTGCCTCCCTGTTGGCTTTCACGGGGCCTCTCTTTTCTTCTCCCCTTGATCACCTTCTCTGTGAATACTCTGGGCTCAGAGATCACGTTGCAAATATCTATATTCTCATTCCTACTGGGATTTTTTTTTCTCTAAGTCTTCTTTTCCACTGTACCTTTTCTTTGGTATTCCCAGCACATAGGCACGTAGTCAACGTCCAGTGAATGATGAGTCAGCAAACAGAAACGGTCAGCAGACAATGAGGCCGCGTTGTTTCTCGTTAAACAAAAACGAGAGATAGAGTAGTCAGGTTGGTCCACCCTATCAAACCACTGAATCGTTGGCGCTGGGCAGCCAAGAGATTTGTGTGTGTGTGTGTGTGTGTGTGTGTGTGTGTGTGTATCTAACAGATTTGCTCCTGGCTGAAAGTTTAGCATGAGTGGATGTGAATAGGGTTGGTACTGTGGACCCCAGGTCCAAGAGCCAGTGACTGCTTCCCACCCGTGTCAGTCTCTCTCCCTTCTCTGCAGTTTCGTCTGCCATTCCAGCTTGAGTCTGAGTGGATGGTGGGAGATTGCAGACAGAGCTCTCTCTGTTTGCTGGATAGTTCTCTCCGCTGCTGGGGGATCCTATCTGGTCCTACCTGTAGCACAGTCACCAAGGTGCTCACTTTCTCATCTGCCAAACTGGCAGCCCTCCCCACCAGAATTCTGCACCCCAGAACTTGCTGGGCTGCTGGCCCATCCGCTCTGCAAGCCTAGAAGCCCTCAGATTCTGACTGTGCATGAGGTAGGGGGCCCATGAGTAGCTGAGGACTCATGACGGGGGACACCGGTGCCCCAGAGCAAGACTAACAGGGTGTGTCAGCCCACGTAGAGGTGCGTTCCCTTATCTCCAGCCCTCTCACAATACTTTGCCAAACTTCCAGAGTTCAGACTTGTTGATCCAGCAGAGCACCTTAGAAGTCCTTGTGCTCATGCCAGAGCCCAGCTCTGGCTTTCCTGGCAGGTGCATTAGCATATGTCCTGCCACAGGGAGATCACTACCTACCGAACAGTGTGGGCAGAGGGTAGCAGCTGATGTGCCTGGGGATCTGGCACCAGTAAACCTTTCCCTCCAAGTGCAGAGGCAGGCTCTGTTCTTCCCTCCCTCTGACAGTGCCTGGGACACAACATGCTTTCCAGGCTGCAAGTCAGGATGGTCCCTGGAGAACGTTAAGCAGCAGACTTGTATGCTGAGAACTCACAGCCATTTTTAGTCACCACGAATGCCCTGGCCCTGGCATGGAAGTGGGGGAAATGGCTCAGAGAGGATGCCGGCACAGCCTCCTCTTGTCTTGTTCTGAACCTTGATTGTGTGAGTCACTTACTTGTGTCCAACCCTTTGCCACCCTATGGACTGCAGCCCGCCAGGTTCCTCTGTTCATGGAATCCTCCAGGCAAAAATACTGGAGTGGGTTGCCATGCCCTCCTCGAGGGAATCCTCCCAACCTGACCCGGGATCAAACCCAAGTCTCCTGCACTGCAGGCAGATTCTTTACCATCTGAGTCACTGGGGGAAACCTTAGGTTCCTTAAATATGTCTCATTGTACTGAGGGTCTCCACCAGGTGGGACGATGATTTTTTTGGGGGGTGGGATATATAAGAAAGTAAATGGAGAAGGGCATGGCAACCCAGTCCAGTATTCTTGCCTGGAGAATCCCATGGACAGAGGAGCCTGATGCCCTATAGACCATGGGGTCTCAAAGAGTTGGACAGGACTGAAGCAGCTGAACACACACACACACACACATACACACAAAGAAGTAAAATCCATTATCTTAAGAACTGGAATCAGAATTCGTCTCAGAGAGGAAACTGTGTGTGTGTGTGAATAAGAGAGAGAAAATGATCAGATAAGCTGCTTTGGAGAGAGAGCAAGGGAGCTGGGGAGGTGTTCAGTGAGGCTGAGATGATGAAGCAGGGCTGTGCTGATCAGGAGATGGAGAGAGAGACACTGGTTGCATCTTCTTTCTCCTTCCCGGATGGCTGGAGAGAGGAGAGCAGGGCAGCATGCAGAAAGGAGAGGGGCCAGTAAGAGGGTATGGGGTGACAGGTCAATAAGGCACTCCCAGGCACAGGGAGGTTTCTAGGAGGACTGATGTTGAATCTGAAGCTGCTTGTTTGCTGCCAAGTGAATCCCCATCCATCTTTCTTTAATTCTCTCGCCAGCTGCCTCCATGTTTCAGTAAAGCATAATTCTTGCATCAATAGATGTGCAAGAGGAAAATAATGAGGGGCTGAGCTTCACTTCTGGGTTGATGTGATGGCGCCAAGACAGCACAGTGAAAACAAGAAGTACTGAGAACGCCACCTGGTACTGAAAGCAAGAAATACTCAGAACAGTATCTGGTACTGAAAACGGTACCAGGAAGACCAGTGGCCAAGGGATGCATTTCCTCAGGGATCTCCCAAGATCTTAGGTTGGGTTTAGGAGAAATTCAAGCTAGTTTTGTTCAAATCCCAGAGGACCATCCAATCTCTGCTGGCATCTGGGTTACATAGGCTATTGTTGTTCAGTTGCTCAGTCATACCTGACTCTCTGCAACCCCGGGGACTGTAGCCCACCAAACTCCTCTCTTCATGGGATTCTCCAGGCAAGAGTACTGGAGTGGGTTGCCATTTCCTTCTCCCTGGGATCTTCCCAACTCAGGAATCAAACCCAAATCTCCTGCATTGACAGGCGGATTCTTTACCAGCAAGCCATCAGGGAAGCACATGTAGGCTAATGCCCACAGGCTGATAGCTGGCATGTTTCTGTCTAATGACTGTGCGGTGGTTGAGCCTTGGGCTAAATTCATTTATACCTGAGACCTCCTCCCACCTCAAAACCTTCCCTGCTCTATCTGGGAGGACCAATGGCAGTGCCCTGGACACACCACACTGTCATATGCAGTCATGCCTGCCTAACACCCCTCCTCGAAAAGGGATACCTGACATAAATTCCACCTCTGGACTCTCTCCCCTTGACCATGAACGTCAAATGCCACACCCAGAGTGCTGCTCAGTGGGCTCCAAGGTGGAGAGGGGGCCAGAGCATCATCAAAGTTTCTTCATAGGGTAGAACAGTATCAACCCCAGAGACCTCTCAGGAAGCCTGGATTGGCTACCTTTTCTGGTGTCTGAGGGAGAGCAGTGCCTAAGAACCAATTCCCTGCAAACCTTCCACCTGCCCGGCATTCCCTGCCTCCCCATCCAGGCAGCACTGAGCATGACCGGCTCAGAGACTGGGCAAGGGGCTGGCCTAGCTGCTGGAGACCCTACAGCCCCCACTCAGAGACAGCCTGACAGAGGCATGTGGACCAAGACTACAGGTATGAAGCAAGGGCTTCTTCCCTCCCCCAGATCCAAGACAGGGAGACTCTCAGACTCTCGATAACCTGTTCTTGGCTAGACTGTGGGGGGTGGGGGTGTGTGTGTGTCTTGAAGCCACAGAGATTAGTGGCCATAGCAAAATTTAACACTTGTAAATGGTTTTCCATAAAATCAAAAAGGGTAATGACATTTCTCGCCCACGAGCTAAGTAAACACAAGAGGAGATAAGTCCAATTTCGATGACAAAGTTCAAGTGGCTTCCAATAAGAAAAAAAAAAAAAGACTCCTATTTCACGGTCTCAGCGTCTGATTTTTGTCCACTCAGAGACTGCAGCCCCCTCTGAGCCCCACCAGACATTCTTCCTCCTTACTTTCCCTACTCAGATGAGCAGCGTGGAGGCATGGAAGTAGGGACAGCCTTTTGGTAGCCAGAATATGACCGCCATTCATTTGAGGCCAGGCTCCTCTGCACTTAGATCTGACCCCAGGATGCCTGCAGCTCCAGTTTGCCCAATTTCCTGGGTGTTTTGGGAGATGCCATGTGAGCCATACTTCTTTAGAGGTAGGGCTACAGGAGGGGAAGGACTTGAGTTTGGGTCTAGCTCTCCTTGCTAACAGATGTGTGACCTTGAACAAAAGCCCTGAGCTTCTCTGGGGCTCCACTTACTTATCTGTTGAATGATCCTGACAGTCTCTGTATCCTGAAAACACTGTCAACCTGTGTCACCTTCAGGGATGTGACGCTCTTATCAGATGGGGGGTCACAGCACTTTGCATCTGCTTCTGCTGGGTGTCCAGAGGTATCTCCGCTCAAGACCAACTTTTATGTTGATCTGACTTGAGGACAGGGCTTCCCAGGTGGTTCAGTGTTAAAAAAATCCTTGCTGCCAATGCAGGAAAGAATGAAAGTTCGATCCCTGGGTCTCGAAGATCCCCTGGAGGAGGACATGACAACCCACTCCGGTATTCTTCCCTGAGAAATCCCATAGACAGAGGAGCCTGGTGGGCTATAGTCCACGGGGTTGCAAAGAGTTGGATGTGACTGAGCACACACACTCGCAAAACTTGAGGACAAGCTTCCTTCCCATCTCCCTGGGCCAGTGGGTAATGTCTCTAGGTGCTCCAGGCTCAGCTCACTGCTTACTGTTCCAACTTTCAGTTCCTATGGAGCTCCTTGGCATCAAGGGATTTTTCTTTCTTTTCTTGTAACCTCAACTGTACATTGGAAACACTGTTATGGTTCAAGTGGCAGGTTCATCCTGAGGGAAGACTTCATATCAGCTTCATCGGCCATGTCATCGCTCCTGCAAGTCTCTTGTTTCTGTCACGTGCTATTTCAGATCCTTTGGGTGGGATTTCAGGATGTACATCCTTTGACAAAAATGTTTAAAACACCTTCTTAAGCCTTGCTGATCATATTCTATTCTGTCTCTTCAATCATTGTAAGCTCCTTAAAGAATCTCATCCTAGGACTTCCCTGGTGGTCCAGTGGTTAAGAATCCACCTTGCAATTCAGGGGATGCGGATTCCATCCCTTGGTTGGGAAACTAAGATCCCATATACTGAAGAACAATTAAGCCCATGCACCACAAGTAGAGAAACCCTGTGCGCTGCAATTACTGAAACCCACATCCTCTAGGACTGGTGCCACACAGCTAGAGAGCCCTCGACCTGCAACTACTGAGCCTGTGAGCCACAACCAGAGAGTCTGTGCCCTGCAGTGAAAGATCCTACATGCCACGACTAAGACCTGATGCAGTCCAATAAATGACATGGAACATAAATAAATGTTAAAGAAAGAATGCCCTCCTATAACAACTGTCCAGTACCTGGAATGGGAACCACTCAACATCCTTGGCCTTTTAGAGGTCTGGCTTGCTTGAAGAAGTCACTAGGGGGGCACAAGGACAAATATACCAAACAAAATGGTGGGTGGTAGCTTGCCCTGTAAGAGAAATCACACTTACACAGACTATACTGAAAAAATGTATTCAATACAATTTCCTTTTCTACAATAACCTTTTGGACTATCCCTATGATGAAAAGTGAGTCCTTCCTGTGATTCACTTTGGGCCCACAGTGAGTTTACTGTGACACAGTAAAGCAGAAAATCTTGTGAATTGCACGGGAGGCAGTAGTACTAACTTGAGGGCTGATGTAATCAAGGAAGAACTCGGAACTTATCTGCAAGGCTGGTTTGTACAGCTCCCGTGTTGGCTGTAAAAGCTAACAGTGTTTGCTTGCCCCGTGTCCCCGTGTCCTTGCGTTCCTTGCCCTCTGAGTGTTGGAAGCTTCCAGTTGGCTTCAAAGTCAGTCAGCCTGGCACTTCAAAAAGAAAGCTCTCCCCAGGCAACCCTTGACCAACCCTTAACACCCCCACCCTCCAGCGCTGCATTCTCTGTGTCTTTGGGCTGTGAATCATCAGCCATTTAGGGTCAGAATGGTCACTCTCTTGACACTGCTCAAGGCTCAGCTCTACAGTCCCTCTCCATGTAGCCCTCCTGGGGGCTCAGCTCCTCTAGATCGACAACTTCTTTCGTGATTTCTATTCAGTTCCATGAATTCTATGACATCAACAGTGATAAAATGCACCTTCCACTAGTTGACTAAGTACATGCTTTCTCTGTGAATGGACCTAGAACCTGCCATACAGAGTGAAGTAAGTCAGGAAGAGAAAAACAAATATTGTATATTAACACATACATGTGGAATCTAGAAAAATGGTACAGATGACCTATTTGCAAAGCTGAAACAGAGACACAGATATAGAGAACAGATGTGTGGACACCACGGAGAGAAGGGGAGGGGTGGGATAAAATGGGAGGTTGGGACTGACATATATACACTACTGTGTATAAAATAGATGACTAACGAGAACCTACCGTAGAGCACAGGGAACTCAGCACAGTGCTCTGTGGTGACATAAATGGGAAGGAAATCCAGAAAAGAGGAGATGTGTTTATAAATATGGCTGATTCACTTTGCAACACAGTAAAAACTAACACAACATTGTAAAGCAACTATATCCCAATTAAAAAAAAATGAAAATGATTACTGTATCTTCAAAACAATACTCTAGGGTAAGCATTATTATTCCCATTTTTCAGATGAGAGGACTAAAGTGAGAAGTGGTTAGTAATGGCTATCCAAATAGGAAGCTGCCAAATAGGAGCATGAACCCCAGGTGTTTGACCCCTAAAGCTTATGTTTTTGACTTTTATTATTTCCATATTATAATTCTTTGAACTTTTTATTTTGTGTTAGGGTATAGCCAACTGACAATGTTGTGATACTTTTAGACGAATAGTGAAGGGACTCAGCTGTACATATACATGTATCCATTCTCCCTCAAATTGCCCTCCCATACTGTAATTTTAAAATTAGTATCTTGGTTAATCCCCCCAAAATTCTTCTAAACCAGAGATTAGCATTGCACTTTCCATGGAGCATGAGTCTAGAAAATGTTGATAAGACAACAGGCTAGGTGCTATTGACCTCTTGAGTCATTGATGGCTGGGTTACTGTCGGTTTAGAAATGTCCTATTGCTCTAGATCAAATAACCAGACAGTCCATGTGCATGAAGCAAGATTTGGAAGAAATGAAAGGTCCTGAGGTTACTGCTGAGCCCTTGTTCAGAAGAAGTGCCCTGCAAATCATATTTTATTGAATTTTAATTCTTCAAAGTTAGGATCTGCTGCCCTTCGTGTATTAGATTTACTGGAATATCTCATTTGGGCCACTCTGTAAGCACTCATCTTGTGCTCCATAGTGATCGTGTGCACCACTCTGTTCCCTCCTCCAGGGTGGCCTCTGCTGCTGCTGCTAAGTCGCTTCAGTCGTGTCCAACTCTGTGAGACCCCATAGATGGCAGTCCACTAGGCTCCCCCATCCCTGGGATTCTCCAGGCAAGAACACTGGAGTGGGTTGCCATTTCCTTCTCCAATGCGTGAAAGTGAAGTCACTCAGTCGTGCCCAACTCTTAGCAACCCCAAGGACTGCAGCCTACCAGGCTCCTCCATCCATGGGATTTTCCAGGCAAGAGTACTGGAGTGGGGTGCCATAGGGTGGCCTTTACCCAGCCTCAAATCCCACAGAAGCCACAGGCATCAGATAACTCACCTACTTCTTGACTATTCACTCAACAAGTGACAGGCTGACCTACTATATGAAGTTCCTGCACAGATTATATTTTGAATCTACAAAGGAATTCACTGAGCGGGAGAATGTGAAAGAGGTCAAAGCTGCCCTTTGACTGGCGTGAAGTTTAAATGATGTTTCAAAATGTAGAGATGATTAAATTAAGAGTAAGGAAGAATTTTCTGGTCAAGGAAGGAATCAAGATAGTTTCATGAATAGAGAACAAAGCATGCAAAGATGTGACAAAATACGCTGTTGCTGAAGAAAGGCATATGGTTTGGGGAAGAAGGACAGAGAAGAGGATGGAAGAGTCTGTAGGAGAACCAGAGACAGGAGCTGGGGAGGGAAGCCACAACCAGATGGTGATGTGGAGGCTGCACCGTAGCCTCTAGACTGTAGTTTCCCAGAATGGGGTGTATATCAGCACAAGAAATGATTGAAGATGGGAGACAGGGCTTCCCCAGTGGCTCAGTGGTAAATAATCCCCCTGCCAATGCAGGAACCATGGGTTTGATCCCTGCTGGGGGAGGATCCCTCATGCTGCAGAGAGCAACTAAACCCTTGTACCAGAACTACTGAACTTGTGCTCGAGAGCCTGGAAGCTGCAGCTACTGAAGCCTGAGCACCTAGAGCCTGTGCTCCACAAGAGAAGTGACCACAGTGAGAAGACTGAGGACAGCAACTAAAAAGTAGCCCCTACTCACTGCAACTAGAGAAAAGCCCATGCAACAACGAAGACCCAGAACAGCCAAAAACATAAATAACTGACTAAATAAATACGTTTTTTTTTTTTTTCAAAACGATGGGAGATAGAAGAACAACTTAAATATTAATAGTTCTGCACTTAGTCTAACATGTATTAGACAAACATATGCCAATGTACAACCTAATGGATATTATTGCTTTGGACAAGGTCAATTTGCTTCTTTTTTAAAAGGAGTCACTTAGAGAAAAATAGTATATAACTAATAGTACAGGAGTCCAGTATGGAAAACAGATATTAGCCTAGGTATTTCAAATGCAGGAACTGAATACAGGATATTGGTTACCAAGGTGTTGGAGAAGCTGTAACAGCAAAAGGAAGAAGGGGATTCGAGGCTGGTGGTGCCCCTGGGCTGGAACCCAGAGATCTAAATTTGCCTCTACAGTGTTGGAGGTTGTTGGCACCTTCAGTTCTGGATCCACTTTGACCTGGTGGCTGGAATCTAGAGCCACTGTACTCCTACTGTCACAGAAGAAGCCATGAGAACTTCAAATAAGGAAGATTGCCTCTCCTTTTGACTTCCAGTTGGCTTCTGGTTGGATGATTGGCATACCCTACATCCTAACAGAAAAGCAGCTGGCAAAGGAGTTCAGAAAATATAATTTGTAGATTCCAGCCCCCAAAACACAGAGCAGAGTGGTGAATTGAGGGGAAGGGAGTGAGACACAAATAAAGAACTGGCACAAGAATATAGGGAGATGTGACAAAAAGATGGGAAACTGATATGCTAGTGAAAAAATTTAGGATATTGCTGTGCTAGGTGATGGAAAGTCAGCCAAAGTTCTTAAGCAGAGGAATGATAATCAGATTTGTGATTTTGATAGATTACCCTTAGATAGCATGAAATATGGGTTGGGTGGAGAGAGAACTTGAGGTGGATAAGTAGATTAGGAAACTCCTGTGAAAATTCTGGCAGGAGAGGATGAAGATCTAAATGTGGGTAGAGGTGAGTGGGTGTGAATTGGAGAGCTATTGTGTGATTGTAACTGAGAGCATTTGGGGACCCATCTCAGATGGTAAAGAAGCTGCTTGCAATGCAGGAGACCCGGGTTCCATTCCTGTGTCAAGAAGATCCCATGCAGAAGGAAATGGCTACCCACTTCAGTATTCTTGCCTGGAAAATCCCATAGACAGAGGAGCCTGGTGGGCTACAGTCCATGGGGTCAGAAAGAGTTGGACATGACTGAGTGACTAATTTTTGCTTTTTCACTTTTGTAGGTGGGTGGGAAAGTATGGGAGGAACTGAAGATGCTCCTGAAAGCTCCAGCCTGGGTTACCATGGTGATGTTAACACCAGCCATCTGCTCAGGTGGGAGATGTAGGGAGAAGATGCTGAGTCCTGCTTCAAGGCCACAGGTGTGAGGCCTTGTACCAAGGCCATAGAAGTGGAGCCCAGAACCAAGGTCACTTCTGAAGTTGACTGAACCCCTTTGTAAACATTTCCAAAAGCCCCTGTGATCATCACCAGCAGGCTTTGTGACCTCAAATTAGGCAAAAATACCCACTCCAGTAATCACCCTATAGTGTCTTAGTCTTAGTTGCTCAGTCATGTCCAACTCATTGCAATTCCATTGACTATAGCTCACCAGGCTCCTCTGTCCATGGGATTATCCAGGCAAGAATACTGGAGAGGGTGGCCATCCCCTTCTCCAGGGGATTTTCCAGGGGATTTTCCCAACTCAGGGATTGAACTCAGGTCTCCCACATTGCAGGCAGATTCTTTACCATCTGAGCCACCAGGGAAGCCCTAACCAACCTCCTAATGCCAACCTTCCAGCAGGAGTTTTCTGTCTTAAGGATATAACAATGGCTACTAAACCATGAGAACCACTGACTCACCCTGGTCTGTCAGAAGCTTGGCCCACTGCACCTGCAGTGCTCACATTATCACTGCTCTTTGTTCTTAATAAACTCATTCCCTTCTGAAATGCTCTGTGTCTGGAAGTTCTTTTCCAACTCACATTAGGACTGCTTCCACCAAAGAAAATCATCTGAAGACAATCTTCCTCCCCTTTTCCCTTTCTGCTCCTCCTAACTGGATGTATTTCCTCCGCACTCTAGACTCCAGTTGCTATGCCTCTCTCGCTGTTTATATAACTCTATTTTACAACCTCTCCTGGTTTTATGTCTTCTCCTCCCTCTGATGCAAGGTGCTCAGTAGTAGGGTACAAGCATTCATCCTTGTCTCTGCTACTGGGCTTTCATAGTCTCTGGCACAGAGTCAGGATCAGTAAATGTTTGATTAAAATAGCAGTGGCTGTAATAATGTAATGAAGCTATTTGTGTACTTGGGTGCCCTCCCTTCTCTGCTTCCCACTCATCTTTAGTTCCTAGTAGGTTGTTTGTACATAGTCACATGTCCATGATGCCTTTAAAATCCCAAGGGCAAAATCCAGTATCTATGTCAACAGCTCAACAGAAACAGTCAAAGCAGATGAAAGTTGTTTAGCAGAATTCCTTCAGGCTGCCTTGTCACTTGACCCCTGTGCCAAGCTCCCCTACCTGATAGGATTCTCTGGTTTCATATATGTATCATGGGCTCAGCAAATCCTGATTAAACTTTAAAATGTAGTCCCCACTCATTTCAAGGGTCTGTGACCTGGAATATCCTGGACCCTAAAGCTTGAACTTAGGTTCATGAATGAACATCCTCCACATTGATACTCTCTTTGTAGTGTTATTTAACACAATTTCCCCCAAAAGGAGTTGGGGAGAGGATAACTAAAATATCCACCAGTAGAGGATTGTTTACATAGATTATAGTCCATGAACAAGAATGAATGCGTTCTATTTTGAAAATATTTCCAAAGATTTTATTACTAAGGTAATAAAAGATTGTTGGTCAGTCACTAAGTTGTGTCCAACTCTTTTGCGACCCCATGGACCGTAGCCTGCTAGGCTCCTCTGTCCGTGGGATTTTCCAGGCAAGAATGGGTTGCCATGTCCTCCTGCAGGGGATCTTCCTGACTGAAAGAATCTTCCTGACCCAGAGATTGAACCAGAGTGTCATGCATTGCAGACAGATTCTTTACCCCTGAGCCACTGGGGAAGCCCCAATAAAAGGTATTCATAGAAATTTCATTTAAAATTTTAAAACCCAATAACCATGATCATAGATGTACATACACTCAGGTGTGTGTGTGGAGAAAGTCTGGAAGGAAGTGTTTATCCCAGACGGTTCACAGGTGTGACCTGTGAAGAGAACAATGGGAAGGGAAAGAGCCGTGGAAAGGTACTGTTGACTTGCTTTTATTTGGTTTTTCCCCCACAACGTATTTATTGTCTGATAAATAATTAATTAATTGATTAAAATGAGGCAGTCATTGCCATGTGAGAAATACTCACTGCAGTATTTCTCTAAATAAGGACTGCTAAATAAGGACTTCCTGGCTCCTTTCTGTGGTGATGAGAACAACTGGGGACCAGTCACTCCCAGATCTAGACCACGGTCCTAGACTCAAAATTGCAGGGCCACCCTGTTCCTCTAGCATGCCCTTGATTATTACAGCTATCCACTACACAAGGCTAATATTGAACATACCATGCTACTGGTTCATCTATATGAATTATCCCATTTATTCAATATGTTAAAACCTACTTTAGAGATGAGCACTGTGAGGAATAAGGAAACTTACTCAAGCTCTCCCAGGTAAGAAATAGAGAAGCCAGGGTTCAAAACCATCGATCCGTCCCTGCCAAGGGAAGAGTCTGGACCATCCTCAAAATGACATCAGAGTGAGATGAGAAGTCAGACTCCATCAGATTTCCCAGGTGCATCAAGGAGCACAGAGACTGATATTCACCAAATGCATAGGAATCATGTACAGAAACCAGGGCAAATGGGTTCATTAATGTGAGAACCGTTCTGATCTCCTTATTGATACTGGACCTAGGACTGACTCCACTTAGGAGGAACCACTGTCATGCCTTCCTCAGTATGCTTCCCACAAATGTACAAAAATTGGGATGGCTTCACAATAAATAATATCTCACCAAATGGTCTGTAGTGTTTTTGAGGCTGCCGAGAAAGATCTCAAAGAGCTGTAAGTTCCAAAAAGTAACCCTGAGCTATTCTGTAGACCCATCAATAGGCACAGGAAAACCCAAGGCTCCATTCAGTCTGAAGCTAAAGGGGAAATCTTGGGACTCTTAATAATCATCTCTCCCCTTGTGCTTCAAACTCTGGTGGGATTATTAAAATTTTGCATATTGTGCCATATGTAAAATAGATAGCCAGTGGGAATTTTCGGTATGACCCAGGGAGCTCAAACCAGTGCTCAGCAACAACCTAGAGGGGTGGGATGGAGTGGGAGGTAGGAGGGAGGTTCAAGAGGGAGGGGACAGATGTATACCTATGTGTGATTCATGCTGAAAAATAGCAGAAACCAACCCAATATTATAACGCAATTATCCTCAATTAAAAGAATAAACTGAGAGAAAGGGAAAAAAATTTTTTTTTTAGTATTGTGGACTTTAGATTAAGCAATAAATTTTCCGCATAAAGCAAAATTCTTATTTCAGTCTATTGAACTATGATTGGGAGGATTTCAACTTTCAGGAAATAATAATCACAGTATTAAATCAGAGGTACAGTGATAAAACCAGATAAGAAACTTTTGGGTTTGTAATGACACTTCTTTTTTTTTTTTTCATTTATTTTTATTAGTTGGAGGCTAATTACTTTACAGTATTGTAGTGGTTTTTGCCATACATTGACATGAATCAGCCATGGGTGTACATGTGTTCCCCATCCTGATCCCCCCTCCCACCTCCCTCCCCATCCTATCCCTCTGGTTCATCCCAGTGCACCAGCCCCAAGCACTTGTCTCATGCACCCAACCTGGACTGGTGATCTGTTTCACTTTTGATAATATACATGTTTTGATACTGTTCTCTCAGATCATCCCACCCTCACCTTCTCCCATAGAGTCCAAAAGTCTGTTCTACACATCTGTGTCTCTTTGTCTGTCTTGCATATAGGGTCATCGTTACCATCTTTCTAAATTCCATATATATGCGTTAGTATACTGTATTGGTGTTTATCTTTCTGGCTTACTTCACTCTGTATAATGGGCTCCAGTTTTATCCATCTCATTAGAACTGATTCAAATGTATTCTTTTTAATGGCTGAGTAATATTCCATTGTGTATATGTACAATAGCTTTCTTATCCATTCGTCTGCTGATGGGCATCTAGGTTGCTTCCATGTCCTGGCTATTATAAACAGTGCTGCGATGAACATTGGGATACACGTGTCTCTTTCAGATCTGGTTTCCTCTGTGTGTATGCCCAGGAGTGGGACTGCTGGGTCATATGGCAGTTCTTGTAATGACACTTCTATTTCTGTTTTCTTTTGTTTATTATTTGTAAGTTTCTTGAGGACCAGGAGTGTATGTTTATGCGCATCTTTGGAGCTTAAGAAAGTTACTGAGAGTAGAAGCCACTCAGGACATGCCTGTTGAATGGCTGAGTGAACAGATAAGAACAAAACAAATGCTAAAAGTTTTGCCTGCCAGTGGCAGCTCTTTCTAGCATTTGCATCCTGATGAATCCTTAATTACACAGGATAAAAGAATAAACTGTGCCTTGAGTGAAGATGAGAGAGGCTTGGAGTCTGTTTAGTAATATCCTTATAAGCATTTCATAGAAACTGCAAAGCTCACTAACCTTTGGAAATAGTTGGGGGCTTCCCTGGTGGTTCAGTGGTTAAGAACCTGTCTGCCAATGCAGGGGACACAGGTTTGATCCCTGATCTGGGAAGATCCCACATGTGCCTTGGGGCAACTAAGACTGTGCACCACTATTACTGAAGCCCAAGTGCCCTAGAGACTAAGCCTGCACTCTGTAACTAGAGAGTAGCCACTGCTTGTCGAAACTAGAGAAAGCCCACAGCAGCAATGAAGACCCAATGCAGGCAGAAATAAATAAGTTAATTCAAAAAAATCTTTAGAAAAAAAAGGAAATAGTCAGGGAAGACTATCGCTCCATGATGCAGACAGAGCTCACAAAATGTACATTGTCCTCTGAAAGCAGGAGTAGGACCAGTCCCCCATCTGCTGATAGGTATGTGTGTTGGGGTTGTGGGGTGCACTTTATATCACAAGTCCAGCTCTGACCCAAATCTTTCCTTTGACCAAACTTTTGACAATTTGGTTAAATTTCAACTAATTATTAATGTTTGACAGAACTACTTCTCGTAACTCAGGGCATTGAAGTCTGTCCTCTTTCTTTGGCTGTCTTTGCTGAAAATAGCTCTGATGGGAACTGTTCTCCAAAGTCAGTGCAAAACTTTCCAAGAAAACCCTGGTGTCCAGAGAAAAGGCAGGATTAGCTGTGAAAAGTGGAATCAAAGCTTTTTTTTTTCCTCATAAAGATATATGGGTCAAGGTGGGACTTGTCGGTGTCTCAGACCATTCGCTTGACTCCTTTTCCAAGTAGGTCCATCAGACAGACTCTTGACTCTGGTTTTGGTTGATGCTTTTCATTATAGTTGGGGAGCCCAGTTCAAAGAAACTCCAAATTTCCAAAGGCTAGAATGAAACGCCAAATGTTATTCTGCACAGCACAGCTTACAAAGACCTAGTCATTCCCAACAACCCGTTGGGCAGACACGGTTTACACTATCACTCCCGTTTCTCCAGAGAGAAAACTGAGACTCAGATAGGGAAAGCGTCTTGCCTGAGGCCACACAGCAAGGAAACGGCCGAGAAGGCAGGCTTTCTGAGAGTCAGCCTCAAACTGTCTGCTCTATGCCAGGGGTGCCTCCCTTCACACCTTCATTCTAAATGTAAAGCAGGTGTGGATTTCTGTTACTTCATGAGTGAAGCTCTTCTGGGGAAGGTTCTGTGGAAGAGATGGGATGTGGTGGCTGGAGGTCCCCTTGAATATCTTGGGGATCTCTCCAGCGGGCTCTCTTTCCCATTTCTCCATCCCCTTTGGAAAGCCCCTTGCTAGACCTTCAAGTTGCCCACTACATTGTCTATTCGAGTCTATCAGTGGTCATACATCCTGGCATCCAGAGACCCCTCTGGCACTCAAGTGGGCATAATAAGACTGCCTTGCTTTGAACCATTCACAGACTCCAACTGCCATGTACGGTTTATTGCTGTCTATCATCTTCAGTGACTCTTGGGGAGGAAGGGTCCTGGCCTCTGCTCTCAATCTCTTCATTGAGCATATGAAATTGTTACCCAACCAAAACTTAGGGCCACTTTCCTGAGCGCAGTAAAGCCTATCTACTGACACTGGGTTGTGGTTAAGGAAAGTGCAGCGTTTATTGTAAGGTGTCATACAATGAGTCTGGGACAGTTAATGCTCAAAAGGCCTGAACTCCCCAGTAGGTTTCAACAAAGCATTTTTAATTAAAAAAAAATTTGCTTATTTTTATTTTTCGGCCAGGCTGTGCAGCATGTGGGATCTTAGTTCCCTGACCATGGATCGAATGATGTCTCTTGCACTGGAAGCGCAGACTGCCAGGGAAGGTCCTTTTTTAACTTTTTATTTTGTGTTGGAGTGTAGTTGATCAACAATATTGTGTTAGTTTGAGGTGTACAACAAAATGATTCAGTTATACATATAAATTATCTATTCTTTTTCAAATTCTTTTCCCATTTAGGTTGTTGCATAATATTGAACAAGGTTCCTTGTGCTACATAGTAAGTCCTTGTTGGTTAAAAATGCGGCAAAGTGGGCTTCCCTGGTGTCTCAGTGGTAGAGAACCTGCTGCCAATGCAGGAGATACCGGTTCGATCCTTGGTCCAAGAAGATCCCACGTGCTGTGGAACAACTAAGCCCGTGTGCCCCAGGTATTGAGCCCATGCTTTAGAGTCCATGAGCCACAACTACTGAAGCCCATGCATCCTACAGCCGGTGCTGCATGACAAGAGAATCCACTGCAAGGAAAAGCTTAGGCACCATAGCTAGCGAGGAGCCCCCGCTCACCCCAACTAGAAAAAAGCCCAAGCAGCAACGAAGACCAGCACAGCCAAATATAAATAAATACAGAAGTAAACATTATTTTAAAATGCAGCAAAGCATTTTGAAAGGCAAGGTGAGGGAGGGGAGTCACTGTGTGTGGTCAGTTGGTGCACAGGTCTCTGATTGGTTGATGGGGGGGGGGGGTAATAGGGTGGTCACAGGGTTTAACATTATCAATCCTTAGGGGCCAGTAGGTCTGGGGGTAAAGGGCTCATGCTCATCAAGTGGTTAATTTCTTTCATTTGTTGGGGCTTTTAGCATCTGCAAAACTATTCAAGAAATGTGCATCAGATACTATTATCTGGATACTTCAGAGAGGAGCTACATTAGAGTATACGGGGGTGGGATCTGTCCTGGGAAAGCTGCAAAGGGTCCCGATTGGTTACAAAACAGGCACTGTCATCAATCAGAAAAAGTGCAGAATTTGTAGTCATGTTACCAAAAGAGGCTGTGGATCTGGCTGCTTGCCGCTCCAAAGCCAATAAACAGGCCAGGTTGGGGAAAGGAAAGTTTGCTTTATTTCAAATGCTGGCAACTGGGGTGGGGGAAGGTGATGGATATCTGTCCAAAGGCTTACTTCCCCCACCCTTGACAAGCAGGCAGTGAGAGCTTTTATAGACAGAGTGTGTGTGTGGGGGGAGGGGATACACGCAGAAAAAGCCCAGTCAAATCTAACAGTCATCTTTAAATTGGTCATCAGTGGTCTGACTAGCCTCATCTTGGTTGTTTTAGGTACGGTTAATCTTCAGTTCCAGGGTCCATTTTTTCCCATTTCTTTGCAGCCAGTTCTTGGAATTGTGGCAGCTCATGTTCTGGATACAGCGTGGTCATCATGTAGTTAATTCTCCACCTGGTGTTTTAGTGTCTATAAGACAGTTCACAGGATGTGGCTCAGAATATTATCTATAGCCCTGGAGAAAGAACTGAAGGTCCTTGACTATACTTAATGACTACATTATTATTATTATTATTTAGTCTCCTTTGACAGTTTTCCTTTGTTTCCGAATTTCTCACTTCTCCGATTAAACTTATTCTTTGGCTAAAGTTTTCCACAGGCAAAAGAGAGGCAGAGGACATGGTCGGGGGTGGGGGTCAAGGACCACAGGCTCCTGCTCTGTTTCAGTCAGATCACAGAGTCCTGGTTACACAATCCCAGTTTCCCCAACAACAATTTTGTCACTTGCAAATTAAAAGCAATGTATTTATTGCCTCATGAAACTAGTGTTGATGAGGCATTTACCTCATGCTGGGATGTTGCTCATCCCTTGTTAATACCCAAGATGTTAACAAGTTGCAGCCCCTGTCCTTGAGGAACTCACTGATCTTCCCAGCATGGCAAATTATCTCCTGGCACTGCTTGGGGTTTTAATAGAGAGACCAACCATGTGGGTATCTTCCTCAAGAACAAAGGCTGAGGAGCCTGGGGGGCTACAGGTGCCTCTTTGCTCCTTGAGCAGCTATGCAGAAGTTGAAGGTGCAGGAGCAGGGAGGCTGGGGGGTGGGCAACTCATTCCACCTTCCTGAAGCCTGTTCCTTCAATGATGAAACAAGGAGCTAAATGTGCTATACAGAGCAAATGGTCCAGACTTGGCTTTTGTAAGGATGATAAGGGGTCAGAGGTGTTAAGGGATTTGTCCAAATTTCTGGTGTTGAAGCTGATATTCAAACTTCACTCGACTTCTGATCAGGACTGTTTCCTTACACCATGCTTACTGATGCAGCAGACACTGTGGTGGATTCCTAACGTATATCCCCACCCACTTCTTTTCTAACAAAACCTCAACCTTGTTCAAATGGTATTGTGTTTTCTCCTACTTGCAGTTCTGTGCATGTCTGATAAATCAAGTACTTTTTGTATCTGTGTCTATATCTATATCAATCTAAAGAGAAGCATTATCTTTATAACACTGTCATCTCATCGAATGCATATCTGCATATCCTCTTATATTCTTTGTTGTTGTTCAGCCACTAAGTCAAGTCTAACTCTTTGGAACCCCATGAACTGCAGCATGCCAGGCTTCCCTGTCCTTCACTATTTCCTAGAGTTTGCTCAAACTGATGTCCATTGAGTCAGTGATGCCACCCAACCATCTAATCCTGTCACCCCTTTCTCTTGCCCTCAATCTTTCCCAGCATCAGGGTCTTTTCCAGTGAGTTGGCTCTTCACATCAGGTGGCCAAAGTATTGGAGCTTCAGCTTCAGCATCATCCCTTCTAATGAAAATTCAGAGTTGATTTCCATTAGGATTGATAGGTTTGATCTCCTTGCAGTCCAAAGAACTCTCAAGAGTCTTCTCCAGCACTACACTTTGAAAGCATAAGTTCTTCAGCACTCAGCTTTCTTTAATAGGACTCAAAAATTTCCCCACATCAGGAATTTTCTGGTGGTCCAGCTGTTAGGACTCTGTACTTTCACTGCCAAGGATCCTTCAAGCTACATGGCATATATATATATTTATTTATTTCCCCACAGAAGTGTCATGTGTTTAATAAAGTTAGTTTCTCGATGTTTTAGAGGTTTTGCTAATATTATGCTCTGTGCTCAGTCCCTTAGTCATGTCCAACTCTTTGTGACCTCATGGACTGTAGCCCATGAGGCTCCTCTGTCCATGGGATTTTCTCAGCAAGGCTAATATTATAGATAATATTTTCTATTGTATTTTTTAATTGAAGGATAATTGCTCTACAGAATTTTGTTGTTTTCTGTCAAACCTCAACATGAATCAGCCATAGTTATACATATACACCCCCCCTTTTTAATCCCCTCCCTTTTGAACCTCCCCCCATCTCCCACCCCAACCCACCCCTCTAGGTTGACACAGAGCCCCTGTTTGAGTTTCCTGAGCCATACAGCAAATTCCCGTTGGCTATCTATTTTACATATGGAAATGTAAATTTCCATGTTACTCTTTCCATACATTTCACCCTCTCCTCCCCTGTCCCCATGTCCATAAGCCTATTCTCTGTTTCTCCATTGTTGCCCTGCAAATAAATTCTTCAGTACCATTTTTCTAGATTCTGTATATATGCATTAGAATATGATATTTATCTTTCTCTTTCTGACTCACTTCACTCTGTATAATAGGTTCTAGGTCCATCCACCTCATCAGAACTGACTCAAAAGCACTCCTTTTCACGGCTGAGTGATATTCTGTTGTGTGTATGTACCACAACAACTTCTTTATCCATTTATCTGTCGACGGACATCTAGGTTGTATCCATGTTCTAGCTATTGTAAATAGTGCTGAAATGAACAATGGGATACATGTGTTTTTTTCAATTTTGTTTTCCTCAGAGTATATGCCTAGGAGTGGGATTGCTGGGTCATATGGTGGTTTTATTCCTAGTTTTTCAAGGAATCTCCACACCATTTTCCATAGTGGCTGTATCAATTTACATTCCCACCAACAGTGCAAGAGTGTTACCTTTTCTCCACACCCTCTCCAGCATTTATTGTTTGTAGACTTTTTCATGATGTGAAGTGATATCTCATTGTAGCTTTGATTTGCATTTCTCTAATAATAAGAGTGTTGAGCCTCCTTTTATGTGTTTGTTAGCCATCTGTATGTCTTCTTTGGAGAAATGCCTGTTTAGGTCTTTTTCCCACTTTTTGATTGGATTGTTTATTTTTCTGGCATTGAGTTGTATGATTTGCTTGTATATTTTGGAAATTAAACCTTGGTCAGTTGTTTCATTTGCTACCATTTTCTCCCATTCTGAGGGTTGTCTTTTCACCTTGCTTATAGTTTCCTTTGCTGTGCAAAAGCTTTTAAATTTAATCAGGTCTCACTTGTTTACTTTTGTTTTTATTTCCACTACTCTAGGAGGTGGGTCATAGAGGATCTTGCTTTGATTTATGTCATCGAGTGTTCTGCCTATGTTTTCCCCTAAGAGTTTTGTAGTTTCTGGTTTTACATTTAGGTCTTTAATCCACTTTGAGTTTATCTTTGTGTATGGTATTAGGAAGTGTTCTAATTTCATTCTTTTACATGTAGTTGTTCCATTTTCCCAGCACCATTTATTGAAGAGGCTGTCTTTGCCCCATTGTATATTCTTGCTTTCTTTGTCAAAAATAAGGTACTCATAGGTACATGGGTTTATTTCTTGCCTTTCTGCCTTGTTCCATTGGTCTATATTTCTGTTTTTGTGCCAGTCCCATACTGTCTCGATGACTGTAGCTTTGTAGTATAATCTGAAGTCAGGAAGGTTGATTCCTCCAGCTTCATTCTTCTTTCTCAAGACCGCTTTGGCTATTCAGGGTCTTTTGTGTTTCCATATGAACTGTGAAATTTTTTGTTCTAGTTCTGTGAAAAATGCCATTGGTAATTTGATAGGAATCGCATTGAATCTGTAGATTGCATTTGGTAGTATAGTCATTTTCACAATATAGATTCTTCCTACTCAGGACCATGGAATCTCTTTCCATCTGTTTATGTCATCTTTGATTTCTTTCATTAGCGTCTTATAACTTTCTTATATTCCCATTAATACTCTTGACTTTTATTCTGGGATGTGCTTTCAAAATAATTTGATTCTGTTGGATCTTTAATATTTGAGAGGCAGGCTGGAACAGTGCTCTGACTAGGAATAATTATTACCCAGTACTGAGATCAGCTGTTTCAAAAGTAAGTATTCAATTCCCGTAATTCATGTGGTAGGAGCAGGCACTATTATCTCTAATCCTCTGGCTTGGTTCTTTCCTTGGCTTTGGAGTAGTTCCCTTGCTGATCAGTTCTCTGGTAACACTTGAAGATCTCTGGTATTCTCTGCCTGTGATGCTCTCTCCTCTCTAGTCCTCTGTTTTGCTAGCTTTCACTGACTTAGTCTTCCGGACTTTCAGTTTTGTCTCCTCAACTCAGGGGGTTCACCAAGGTCTGCCTGGGTTTCCTTTGCTTGTGCCATAGCCTAGGAACTCAAGGCAGGGAGTTGGGGCAATCATAAGACTTATATAATTTACTTTCAGTCTTGCAAGATTAATTTCTTTCACTGTATGCTGTCCAGACTTCTGAAAACTGTTGTTTCACATATTTTGTTAGTTTTTTTTTTTTTTTTGGTTGTTTTGGGCAGAAAGGTTAATCGTGGCCAGAAACAGAAGTCCTCTCTCTCTCTTTAAAAAAGTTTTTTTGGTCTTGGGTTTGTTTTCTTATTTTCTCTCTTTCTATTTAAAAAAATTTTTTTTAAATGTTTATTTATTTGGCTGCATCTTATCTTAGTTGTGACATGCAGGATCTTTCTGTGTGGTGTACAGGCTCAGCAGATGTGATGCACAGGCTTAGGTCCCCTGCAGCATGTGGGATCCTAGTTCCCCAAGCAGGGATCAGACCTCCACCCCCTGCATTGCAAGGCAGATTCTTAACCACTGGACCACCAGGGAAGTCCCCTCTCTTTTTAATTACTGATAATCATATAATCTTCAAATAATGACAATCTAATCTCTTCCTGTCCAATTCTTACACCTATTATTTCTTTCTCTTGCCTTATAATCTTGGCCAGGACCTCCAGAGCTGTGATAACAATAATGGTAAGAGTAGGTCACCTTGCCTTATTTCTAATTTAAAGTTTTCATGTTTTTACCTATGGTTGTTGATGTAGGTTTTAGCCAATAAACTTCACTTGCTTCAGTCTGTTTCATTTGAGTTCAGTGAAGTTTAACACAAAAGTATGCCAAGTATTCCCTTGTAGGTGCTGGGCATAGAAAGATGCAGGTGGTAGTCTTTGAGGAAAAGTTCATAGCTTAGTAGGAAAAGCAGGAAGCATCCTTGGTCCCTCGGGACTCACAGGAAGCTTAGCTACTAAGGTCTTGGCTGCGGAGATTTCTATCCTGTTTGTATCTGCGAGTTAGTGACCAGCTCTTCAATCCCATTAAAAGCAGAATGAAGTGCCCATTGAGCATATACCAGGAGAGCCTCATGGACAGAGATTCTAAAGCTGATCTCCAGGTTGAATCCAGCCCTCTCCCCCAACCAACCTGCCCACAGCATCCAGAATCCAGATCAACCTTGAACATCAGAACTGCAAAGGACACGTTCTTTGAAAACATTCATTCCAAGAGATTGTAACCAAGAATCTATGGGACCCAGAAGGGTCTAGGAACATTCTGAAATTGTGTACAAAGTATCATATTGCATTTTTCTAAAAAGATGCTCTTTTGATTCTCAACTTTCGCCTCTCAAAACATGGAAGAAGTGATCCCTTGTTAACTTTAGGACACAGAGAAGTGAAGTGAGTGGTTCAAAGTCTCACAGCCAGGAAGGAGTGGAGCTGGAATAGAACTTGGGGGGCAGCTCCATCCCACTCTGTCCCCCAGCTTGGAACCTAGAATAGAAGCCCCCAAAGAGGTCCACCGAGGTCTTGTACCATGTTCAACATCCAGATATCTGAAACCACTGCAGACCCACCAGTTGGATCTCTGAAGGTGGAGTCTGGGTGTTTAGGAATCTCCCCTTGTGTTTGGGGCACAAAACAGTTGAGAATTTAGGACCTTTCCTAGAATTTTAAAATGCACATCAAAACACACCTGGGGCTACCTTGATGGTCCAGTGGTTAAGAATCTGCCTTGTGATACAGGGAACACCGATGGGGGAAGATCCCACTTGCTTTGGAGCAGTTAAGCCTGTGGGCCACAACTACTGAGCCAGTGCTCTAGAGCCTGAGGGCCACAGCTACTAACCCGTAGGCTGGAACTACTGAAGCCTAGAGTGAGTGCCTAGAGCTTGTGCTCCACAAGACAAGCCATCGCAAAGAGAGACCTTCACACTGAAACGAAGAGTAGCCCCCACTCACACCAACTAGAGAAAGCCCATGCACAGCAACTAAGACCTACCATGGCCAAAAAATAAAATAAATAAATCTTTTTTAAAAAAACACATCCAATAAAAAGTAAAAGTAATGAGATCATTACAACCACTTTCAACTTTTAGCTTTTTTTTTAATGATACTTTTCTACACATTTCTAAATAACACGTTTTATGATCATTCCTTTTTCTTCTTCTTTTCCTCCTCTCATTCCTTTTCTGGCTTTAGATACTATCAGTGACTCATTATCATGGAAGATTAGGATCACGAGGCTTATTTGGTGGTTTTCAGGTGCCCAGTTGGGAACACCTCTGCTATCTTGCTGTCAGAGGATGCCCCGGCCATGCCCCACAGCACGTGCCATGGAAAGTCCAACCTCTCCTCACCTTGTGGAGTGTGGGCAGAACACGCACAAGTGACAGAAGATGGTGCCAACTGGAGACCTTGAAAAAAAGTACGTATAACATTACCAGTGTGTTTAACAGGTTCCTGGCCAGGAGGTAGGGTAGTAAGAAAAGATAATTCTCAGTGGTGGTCCAGTGGCTAAGATTCTAAGCTCCCAGTGCAGAAGGTCCAGGTTCGATCCCTGATCAGGAACTTGATTCTACATGTTGCAACTAAAGTGTTCACATATGGCAACTAAAACCCTGCATGAGGAAACTCAAAAAGATATCACACGCCGCCACTAAAGATCCTGCATGCCACAATGAAGACCGAAGATCTCACATGCTGCAACTAAGACCCCTGAAGACAAATAAATAAATAAATATTTAAAAAGAAAATTCTCATAGCAAAACTCTAGTTTTGCCAACTTTCTTTTCTTGGCCACAGCAGGCAGCATGTGGGATCTTAGTTCCCTGACCAGTGATCAAACCTACACCTCTGGCATTAGAAGGCAGATTCTTAACCACTAGACCACCAGGGAAGTTATACCAATTTTCTAGGAATACATGAGGCAGTAATTGCCAATCACCATGAAATCATACTCTAGTACTTGCCCAATTTTTCAGTAATTTTGGGCGGTGGATATAAATGTCACATACAAATGCATGAATTAAAGTAAAAGAAATGGAAAACCCTATTGCCACAAGATTTCTCCTCTTGTCTCCTTTCCCCCCATAAACCAAAATTGAAACTAGTTCAATTGAAACTAGGGTTGACAGTAACAAAGCCACTGTAGCAAGCACGTTTGACTGAATACTGCCCTCTAGTGGCAACCAATGTAATCACTCTGGTTTATGCTGGAATCAGGAACCAAGAGTTGGAATTCAGGGTGGTGGTACCACGCGGGAGAGAAGGGAGTCAAAAGCTCCTATCATTTAAATTTCTGCATGGTGTGACTGCGTAAAAGACGCCCTCTTCTGCTCCACCTAAAGTTGCAAACTTGAGTCCCCCAGGCTGGACCAGGGGCCACCTCTTCCGTGAAACTCTGGCTATATCTCCTGAGCCCCAAATCTATGTGGTGAGCCAGGCCTATGCTTGCTTCCCTTGGAGCACTTGTCGGTTGGACTGTGTATGTCTTTCTGTCTGTGTTCCTCTGGTCTGCAGGCTATGGGATCATGAAGTGCAGAGCCTGGCCCAGTGCCTGGTACTTTTTTAGGTGCACTATATATATATGTGTGTGTGTATATATATATACAATATATATATTAATATATATACAATATATTATACAATACAATATACAATTATATATATTAAATATATATAATATATTTAATTATTGGGCTTCCTGGTGGCTCAGATGGTAAAAGAATCTGCCTGCAGTGCAGGAGACCTAGGTTTGATCCCTGGGTTGGGAAATCCCCTGGAGAAGGGAATGGTTACCTACTCCAGTATTCTTCCCTGGAGAATCCATGGACACTATATATATATACATATATATATATAAAACATATTTAATTATGCATCATATATGTATTGTACATTAATTATACATCATATATATTATAATTTATGCAATAAAATGCGCGAATGGCAGAGTAAATGTTTATCACTTTAACAATGTCAGCTCCAGAGAATGAGAGTTCTACTCCTCTGAAATAATTTTCTAAATGAGGAGGGTGCTGCAATGCTCTGCTCACACTCTGCTTCGGGAAGGAAAAATGTTTTCCTCAGCTGCTGGGAACCCCTGGGAGAAGACTTTCAACCCAGGAAGCTAGGGACCCCTGGGAGAAGAACTTCAACCCATAGCATTCTTTGGAGATTCTATCAGCTGATGGGACAATTGTAGACACCAATTGTATCGGCTTCATTCAAGGTCACACCTCCCCCTGGGGCAGCCGTATGCAATGACTGACAGATGTCAGAGTGACTTATAGCAATCATATCTGATTCCTGAAGACACTGTGATGTCTCCAAGGTCTGGCCTCAGGGACCTTCTTCCCCCAACACTGGGTAACTTGCCCCATTCTTCATGTGTGCTCAGTCGTGTCCAACTCTTTGCAACCCTGTAAACTGGAGCCTGCCATCAAGGCAAACACACTCTTCTCCCCTCCCCTCCTACTACTTGGGATAGTGCTCCTTCCATCCAGGAAGTTCTGCTGAGCATCGTAGATTTAAAAAATGTAGCCTAGGGACTTCCCAGGTGGTCCAGTGGTTAAGACTCCTTGCTGCCAACTTGGGGGGAGTGGGCTGGAAGCCTGGTCTGGGAACTAAGATCCCCTGAGATCCCACATGCTGCATGGTGCAGCCAAAAGATCAACCAACCAATCAATCAAATAAAAATAAAACTGTGTTTTAAGCTGTTCCCCTTGCCCCTGTGCCCCTCTGTGACTCACATAGTTTCCTGACCTCAGTGCCTGCCTTCCTTCCCTTGGCAGATGTTTTCTTGATGCTGCTTGTGGCATCCTGTTGTGAGATAGATGGTCAACAAGTCCTGAATCTCCCTCAAAGTTTTCAGACAAATACTTCACAAGTTCATGTTCTACTTGTCAATTTTACTCAGGAAGAAGCTGCTAGAACAGGGTGGGCAAACATCTTCTGTAAAGGGCCAGAGAATAAACATGTGAGGCTGTGCAGGTGTGGACGAAAAATGGCACCTGCCTTATTGGGAAACAAAGGATATTGGAGCCATCAAACCTTCAGCCACTGCAGCCTCCATCAGACTATACACCCCAAGGGGATTCCCATTGGAGAAAAGCAGGATACTGGCCCTAGACAGCGAAGGTGCATATCAAAGGAATGATTTCAACGAACCCAGTCTCTTACATCTTCCCATATGTAAGTGCTAAATTCATTAATTTGACATGCCTGATTTCCTTTTTGACAGTTATCTCTTAATGTTCTGACTACCTGGTTTCTGTTGCAAAAATTCCTATATATTCTAGCTCTTCCCTTACCTCTTTGGAGCAGTGTCTCAGAGCTATCTGAGAGGCTGCCTCCCAGGCTTAAGTTCTCAGTAAGTCTGCCAAACAAAACGTAATTCTCAATTTTTGTACATTTTTTTCCCCAGGGACATGGGCCACAGAGTCTATGGTACAGCTTCTCCACTCTGTGCAAAAGCAGCCATAGAAGGTACTCAGATGAACGGGCACAGCGGGGTTCCTGTAAAACCGTATCCATGAAACCAGGCAGTGGGCCAGATTTGGCCCGTGGGTCATAGTTTGCTGACCCCTGTCTGAGACAGTTGACATCTGCTCCCAGCCTAGCTTGATCTGTGACAGTCCTGCCTGACTTGTGTCCCATGTTGTCTCAGGCTTGTTCTCTGTGATCCTGACCTGTGTCATCCACATGGTGTGTACAATACCTGTATTGACTTGATGGTCACCTATTGTTTCTTAACTCACCTGAAGTAATAAATTATATATTGACCTTACTCTATTTTGCCTCTCTCCAAATTTGTTGAAAGCCACTCATAACCACTCTCAGAGTTATTGTTTAGTCACTAAGGCATTTCTGACTCTTTGCAAATTTGTAGCCCACCAGGTTCCTCTGTCCATGGGATTACCCAGGCAAGAATACTGGAATGGGTTGCCATTTCCTTTTGGAGGGAATCTTCCCGACCCAGGGATTGAACCTGCATCTCCTACATTGTCAGGCAGATTCCTTACTGCTGAGTCACCAGGGAAACCCTCAATCAGAATAGCATTACTCATTAAAAGGAGTTAACTGATTGTTTTTATTCCTGGTCATGTGCTGGTAAGAAGTTTGGGACTAAGAGGCACCAGGAGGAAGGGAAGGTATCAGAGTAGAGACAGTGTCAAACATCTCCATCACTGCAGTAATGTCTTCCTTCCTCTTTAAGCAAGTACTTTATCAAGCATTTACTATATGACAGACACTGTTCTGAGCCCTGGGGATAAATCAGAGAATGGAACAAAACTATCCTATGCTTTCTTGGGATCTTCCAGTATGGTGAGGAGAAACCAGTGACCCTCTAGATTGTCTGGGGGTGATAAGTTTATGGAAAAGAGTAAAGCAGGGTAGGATACGGACAGAGTAAAGGTACAAAGTGAAAAACTGAAAGTCAGTCACTCTGCCATGTCCGACTCTTTGTGATCTCATGAACTGTATGTAGCCATGGCTCCTCTGTCCATGGAACAGTACTGGAGTGGGTTGCCATTTCCTTCTCCAAAACGTACAGAGTAGGTGATTAAATAGTTCATCTCACTAAAAGATTTAAGTAAAGAAAAGTATGGGAATCCCTGTAAGTTAATGATCACTCAAGCAAGCAGATTTGGGAGGGAGGCACCAGAGGGAGGAGATACATGTATTCTTAGAGCTTTGTTCACATTGTTGTGTAGCAGAAACTAACACAACATTGTAAAGCAATTGTACCCCAATTTTAAAAAAAGAAAGAAAGTAGATTTGCTTAACCACAAAACCAAGCAGGCTTGCTTAGCAACAAAACCATGTAATAGAAGCATAAGACATACCCTAAAACAATTAAACAATGGTGGCATGAGACCCACATCCTGCCTAGTGAGCTCACTAAGTTGATGATTCCTAGGACACACTCCTCTGCATGCACTAAAAACAAAAATATAAGGAAAAAGTGAGATGATTTACCACTTTTAACATACGTTACTGCCTTTTTGCTCATTTCCATTGTGCCATGACAGCACGTCAGGCCTCCCTGTCCATCACCAACTCCCAGAGTTGATTCAACTCATGTCCATTGAGTTGGTGATGCCATCTAACCATCTCATCCTCTGTTGTCCCCTTCTCCTCCCACCTTCAATCTTTCTCAGCATCAGGGTCTTTTCAAATGAGTCAGTTCTTCCCATCAGGTGGCCAAAGTATTGGAGTTTCAGCTTTAACATCAGTTCTTCCAATGAATATTCAGGACTGATTTCTTTTAGGATGGACTGGTTGGATCTCCTTGCAGCCCAAGGGACTCTCAAGAGTCTTCTCCAACACCACAGTTCAAAAGCATCAGTTCTTCTGCACTCAGCTTTCTTTATAGTCCAATTCTCACATCCATACATGACTACTGGAAAAACCATAGCCTTGACTAGATGGACCTTTGTTGGCAAAGTAATGTCTCTGCTTTTTAATATGCTGTCTAGGTTGGTCATAACTTTCCTTCCAAGGAGTAAGCGTCTTTTAATTGCATGGCTGCAGTCACCATCTGAAGTGATTTTGGAGCTCCCCAAAATAAAGTCTGACACTATTTCCACTGTTTCTCCATCTATTTGCCATGAAGTGATGGGACCAGATGCCATGATCTTAGTTTTCTGAATGTTGAGCTTTAAGCCAACTTTTTCATTCTCCTCTTTCACTTTCATCAAGAGGCTCTTTAGTTCTTCTTCACTTTCTGCCATAAGGGTGGTGTCATCTGCATATCTGAGGTTATTATTGATGTTTCTCCCGGCAATCTCCCGATGGAGAAATGGAATCTCCTGATTCCAGCTTGTGCTTCATCCAGCCCAGCATTTCTCATGATATACCCTGCATATAAGTTAAATAAGTGGGGTGTCAATATACAGCCTTGACATGAAAAAGCCTCCTTTTTCTATTTGGAACCAGTCTGTTGTTCCATGTCCAGTTCTAACTGTTGCTTCCTGACCTGCATACAGATTTCTCAAGAGGCAGGTCAGGTGGTCTTGTATTGCCATCTCTTTCAGAGTTTTCCACAGTTTATTGTGATCCACACAGTCAAAGGCTTTGTTATAGTCAATAAAGCAGAAATAGATGTTTTCTGGAACTCTCTTGATTTTCTGATGATCCAGCAGATGTTGGCAATTTGATCTCTGGTTCCTCTGCCTTTTCTAAAACCAGCTTGAACATCTGGAAGTTCATGGTTCACATATTGCTGAAGCCTGGCTTGGAGAATTTTGAGCATTACTTTGCTAGCGTGTGAGATGAGTACAATTGTGCCATAGTTTGAACATTCTTTGGCATTGCCTTTCTTAGGGATTGGAAAGAAAACTGACCTTTTCCAGTCCTGTGACCACTGCTGAGTTTTCCAAATATGCTGGCATATTGAGTGCAGCACTTTCACAGCATCATCTTTTAGGATTTGAAATAGCTCAACTGGAATTCCATCACCCCTACTAGCGTTGTTCGTAGTGATGCTTCCTAAGGCCCACTTGACTTCACATTCCAGGATGTCTGGCTCTGGGTGAGTGATCACACCATTGTGATTATCTGGGTCGTGAAGATCTTTTTTGTACAGTTCTTCTGTGTATTCTTGCCACCTCTTTTTAATATCTTCCGCTTCTGTTAGGTCCATACCATGTCTGTCCTTTATTGACACCATCTTTGCATGAAATGTTCCCTTGGTATCTCTAATTTTCTTGAGGTCTCTAAGTCTTTCCCATTCTATCATTTTCCTCTATTTCTTTGCACTGATCACTGAGGAAGGCTTTCTTATCTCTCTCCTTGTTACTCTTTGGAACTCTGCATTCAAATGGGTATATCTTTCCTTTTCTCCTTTGCTTTTGGCTTCTCTTCTTTTCTCAGCTATTTGTAAACCCTCCTCAAACAGCCATTTTGCCTTTTTGCATTTGTTTTTCTCGGGAATGGTCTTGCTCCCTGTCTCCTGTATAATGTCACGAACCTCCGTCCATAGTTCATCAGGCACTAGTCTATCGGATCTAGTCCCTTGAGCTATAGGGAAACCCCTAGAATAGATCTATGCCTAATTGAAAGTGTTTTCCTACCAAACGATGTCATGAATCCTCGTGGATTCTGAATTCCTGACGCACTAGCTCTAGTTTGAGAAATAGCTCGTCAACCATGAGATTTTTGCAGGTGGGAAGCGTGAAGCCCAGCGAAGCTAAGGGCCTTCCTTCTTTCCACCTGGCGCTCAGTTTTCTAATCTGAAACATGAGGCGATATGGTACTTCCAGGGCTGCAGTGACGATTAAGAGGCTGAATAAAACGTTTGGCAAAGTGGTTTTTAAAAAGGCCAAATGTGGAATACAAGGTTCCGTCTCATGTTCATTCCCTCCCGTCCCTTCCTCCACTTATTCCGCCCTCGGCCCCTACCCATGAGGCCCTGCGATGCATCCTCCGACCTGAAGCCTGGACGCTGCCCGCCGAGTCCCGCCCGCAAGACCGGAGCCTGGCACGCCCGCTGCGCTCGATCCGCCTACCGGGCCGAGCCCCGCCGCTTCCGGAGCCTGGGACCGGGTAACCACTCCGCCCCGGCCCCTGCCGCCCTCGCACCATCCAGCCTAGCCGGCCGATTCCGGGGTGGGGGTTGGGGTTCCGCCCCACGCGAGCCGCCGTCCCAGCGGCCGAGCCTCCGGCGGGCGCGCCGGCCCCGGGTCCCCTCCCCGCCTCGCCTCCCGGCGATCGCGGCGCCCTCTCGGAGCTCATCAGAAGCGAGACTTCTGAGCTCCGAAACGTCTCGCGATTTCGCTCAACCCTGTCTTCAGCGTGGCTGGGTCGGCCTCCCTTCCCCCTTTTTTTCAGCCTCTAGTTCGGGCGCTGCGACTTGGAGGAAACCTGGGAGGGTTGAGGGTCCCCGACGCTTCGAAAATTTTGCGGGATTTCTGCAATTCTCGGAGAGCCCCGACACTAAGAAGCCTGTTGGGTTTTCCTAGGCTGGGAGTGGAACTTTATCCCGCAGACCTGATCAAAAACGCCCTGGCCCGGGGCCAGGCCAGCCGGAGGACTGGCGCCAGTGACTTTGGAGAGGCTGGCGGCGCCTGCCATGGCCCTGCCTTGGCCGCCATTCCAGGGGCGCACGGATAGCCGCCCGGGGTTCGGCCGCCCGGGTTTAAGTCTCCGCCCTGCCCACATCCTTGCTCAGAAAATCTCCTGGCCTGGAGGAGGAGCCCTTCTTGAGATGTTTCCCTGGCGGCCATCTCTTGTTTCCTTTGTTCTTCATCCAGATTATTGGTCGGATATTTTCTGACCCGTCTCCACGCTGGAATTAAGGCCCAGCAGAGTCACAGGGGCAAATTATACAATCATCCGCCAGGGGTCATTAGTCCAGTCCCCTTATTATGCTTGGAGTCCCCGTTCAGCAGTCCAACCCAGGTGCTTGATTTTCTTGGTTAACTTCACCAGTTCACCACGTCCTGTGGCAGCTGCTTCTGCTTCTGGGCTTTTCTCTCTGGTTTGTTGTTGCTGTTCAGACTTTTTGCAACCCCCATGGACTGCAGAAGGCCAGGCTCCCCTGTCCTTCTTTATCTCCTAGAGTTTGCTCAAACTCATGTCCATTGAGTCTGTGATGCCATCCAACCATCATCGTCTGCTACCCCCTTCTCCTCCTGCCCTCAATCTTTCCCAGCATCAGGGTCTTTTCCAATGAGTTGTCTCTTCACATCAGGTTGCCAAAGTATTGGAACTTCAGCTTCAGCATCAGTCCTCCTAGTGAATATTCAGGGTTGATTTCCTTTAGGATGGACTGGTTTGAACTCCTTGCTGTCCAAGGGACTCGCAAGAGTCTTCTCCAGCTTTCACTTCGAAAGCATCAATTCTTTGGCGCTCAGCCTTCTTTATGGTTCAACTCTCACACCCCTACATGACTACTTGAAAAACCATGTTTAAAGTTAAACACGTTTAACTGCTTAAACAACAGTTAAAGTCAAACCATTTGACTCTCAGTTTTCCAGGTAGTGCCAGGGGTAAAGAACCCGCCTGCCAATACAGGAGACGTAGGAGACTCAAAGTTCGATCCTTGGGTTGGGAAGATCACTTGGAGGATGGCATGGCAACCCACTCCAATATTCTTGCCTGGAGAATCCCATGAATAGAGGAGTCTGGCAGGCTACAGTCCATAGGGTTGCAAAAGAGTTGGACACGACTGAAGTGACTTAGCACACATGCGTGCCTGATGAGTGATGGCCCAGGGGTTAGCTGAGGGAGCTGGGTGTACTTGGGCTTTGCCCCATGGGGTACTGAGCTTGGAGATGAAGTGCCTCTGGGGCTGGTCCTCTGCAGGCCCCCGGGATCATGTGGTATGTCAGCACTCGGGGGATGGCCCCACGGATCGACTTCGAGGGGGCACTCTTCTCTGGCTATGCTCCGGACGGGGGCCTCTACATGCCTGAGGAGCTTCCACAGCTGAGCAGAGAGACCCTGCGTGAGTGGAGCATGCTCTCCTACCCCAGCTTGGTGAAGGAGCTGTGCAGCCTCTTCATTGGACCTGAGCTCATTCCTAGAGATGACCTAAATGGTGAGCACCCCTCTACCTTTCTTCTCTCCCACCTCACTATTCTGCCAGCCCAGACCCCAGAGTTGCAAATCCATCATTTAACCCCTAGGAGATCCCTAGTCATCTTTCCCAAACTTTGGAGTTTTTCCCAGGCTCTGAAATCCCAGAGTTGGAAAAATCCTCAAAGAGTTTCATCCATTCCAACTCCCACCCCCAGTGTGGGAAATGCCAAAGTGATCGGCAGAGAATTTGTTTTTAAAAAACCTTTTCAAGACTAGAGATTTCACCATTGACCTTGAATGAGATGCTTGAATGTTTGAATATTTCCTTCTTGCATATACTTCAGCATTCCTGGTCTTCCCTGGTGGCTAGATGGTAAAGAATCTGCCTGCAATTCGAGAAACCTGGGTTCAATCCCTGGGTTGAAAAGATCCTCTGGAGGAGGGAATGGCAACCCACTCCAGTATTCTTGCCTGGAGAATCCCCATGGAGAGAGGAGCCTGCAGACTACAGTCCATGGGGTCACAAAGAGTCAGACTCAACTGAGCGACTAAGCACAGCATAACACAGCACGTATATAACATATAACACAGCACAGTATATAAAGCACCCAGACCCACAGATTGCTAGTTTATTTCCTCAAGTGGTAATTCCAGAAGGGACTTTGAGAGTGTTCTGGACCAGCTCATTTCAGACTGTTATGTGCCCACAGATTGTCCCTGGGAACCTTGTTAAAATGCAGATTCTGATTCAGTAGATCTGGGGCAGGCCTGAGTATTCTGTGTTCCTGTCAAGCATCCAGGCTTCCGTGGTGGTACAGGGTAAAGAATCTGCCTGCCAATGCAGGAGACTCAAGAGACGTAGGTTCTTGATTCCTGGGTGGGGAAGATCCCCTGGAGGAGAAAATGGCAACCCACTCCAGTATTCTTGCATGGAAAATTCCATGGACAGAGGAGCCTGGTGGGTTATAGCCCATAGGGTTGCAAAGAGTCAGATATGACTGAGCAACTGAGCATGCATGCATCAAGCGTCCAGATGATACTAGTGCTGCTGGCCCATGGACCAACTGTATAATATAATCCATAACCTAATGGTGAGAGTTTGAGACTGAAAAGAAATCAAAATGTAGTTTGGGACTTCCCTGGTGATTCAGTGGTAAAGAATATGCCTGCTAGTGCAGCGGACACAGGTTCGATCCCTGGTCCAGGAAGATTCCACATGCTGCAGGGCAACTAAGCACGTGTACCACAACTACTGAAACCAGCTCACTTAGAGCTTGTGCTCTGCGATAAGAGAAGCCACTGCAATAAGAAGCTTGCTAGTGCAACTAGAGACTAGCTCACTCACCCCAACTAGAGAGTAGCCCACGCACAGCTACTCTGGGTGTAATAAAAATAAATAAAAAAATTTTAAATGTGGTTCAGTGACCAGCACTGATGGCATTGCCTGGATATGTGTTAGAATTCTCATTACTTCCTCTGACTTACTGATCCAAAACCTGCATTTTAAGATCCCAGGAGACGAGTTTGCCAATTAAAGTTTGAGAAATGCTACTCTAGATGGGCTTAGCTTTAGGTAGGATCCCAAGTTTCTGGCATCACAGGCGTGAGATTAAGTAATGCAAAAACAAAGAAACAACTCTCTATCTTTAGGAAGGAAAATTAGAAGAGATGAGATACTTGATTTGTTTGTTGCATGATTGTTTAATTGAATCTCTACTGGAATACATGCACACAAGAAATCCAAATGGTGAAGAAACCTATAAAGTAAAAAATGAAAGTCTTACAGCATCAATTCTGCTGTCTGGGAGAATCACTGTGAGGAATCCATGAACAGTTCGGTTCATGTTTTTCCAAACTTTTCCCCCTAGGATTATACAATTATATTCATACACAGTATCTTTTATGATAAAAATTTCAGGTCTTTTTATCTGGTAGCAAGATAGAAAATTCAAATTTAAAAGTGTAAAGAGACTAAGAATGAACTTGGAGGACGAGTGTGTGTGTGTGTGTATGTGTGTGCTCAGTCGTGTCCAACTCTTTGTGATCCCATGGACTGTAGCCCACCAGGCTTCTCTGTCCATGTGACTTTTCAGGCAGGAATACTGGAGTGGGTTGCCATTTCCTCCTCCAGGGGATCTTCCCAACCCAAGGATCGAACCTACATTTCTTGCGTCTCCTGCACTTGCAGGCAGATTCCTTGCCACTAGTGCCACTTGGGAAGCCCTAGAGGAGGACGAGAGAATGCCGTTTTCACTGTACGATTTCCCTTCCTCCCCTGCAGATCTGATTGATCGTGCCTTCAGCAGATTCCGCCACAGAGAGGTGGTGCACCTGTCCAGGTTGAGGAACGGGCTGAACGTGCTGGAGCTGTGGCACGGGGTCACCTATGCGTTTAAGGACATGTCCCTGTGCTGCGCAGCACAGTTCCTGCAGTACTTCCTGCAGAAGAGGAAGAGACACATCACCGTGGTTGTAGGTGGGCACTGTGGGCACGTGCCCTGGAGCCCCACACACCCCAGCTGGCCGGTGTCCGCCCATGGGGTGCCCTCCACTGATGTCTCTTGGGGAGTGTGCTACCGATTCTTATAGAGCAACTTTTAAAAAAAATTGATTTATAATACCTCTGAGTTTCAGGAATACAGCACAGTGATTAGAGAAGGCAATGGCAGCCCACTCCAGTGTTCTTGCCTGGACACTCCCATGGACGGAGGAGCCTTGTGGGCTGCCGTCTATGGGGTCGCACAGAGTCAGACATGACTGAAGCGACTTAGCAGCAGCAGCAGCACAGTGATTCAGTTATATGTAACTATTGTTGTTGTTTAGTCACTAAGTTGTGTCTGACTCTTCTTCGACCCCATGGACTCTAGCCCATCAGGCTCCTCTGTCCATGGGATTTCTCAGTATTACAAAATATTGAGTATAGTTCCTTGTGATATACACTAGGTCCTTGGTGGTGGTCTGTTTTATATAGGTGAAGTGCTCAGTTGTGCCTGACTCTTTGTGACCCCGTGGACTGTAGCCCACCAGGCTCCTCCTTCCATGGGATTTCCCAGTCAAGAATACTGGAGTGGGTTGCCATTCCCTTCTCCAGGGGATCTTCCTGACCCAACAATCAAACCTGTATCTCTTGTGTTTTTTGCATTGCAGGTGGATTCTTTGCCCACTGAGACATCAGGGAAGTCCTGTTTTAAATATGTGTATATATATGTTAATCCCAACCTCCTAATTTAAGAGCAGGGTTCTTAATGTTCTCTTGTGCTGTGGACCCTTTTGACAGACTGATGGAGGCCATGGAATCTTCTCAGAATAATAATTTAAATAAATAAAATACATAGATGATATGGTGCCAACTTCACAGGTGCCTTGATTTCTATCCATGGGTCTCTTGGAGGTTCAAGGACCCTGGGTTCCTACCCTCCAGGGTATCCCCTCACTTGGCAACTGTGCTTTAGGGGCCCATTTCTTTCCATCTCCCTTTGTCTAAAGAGGAGGGTTCCTCCTTTTTCCCATCCAGGAACTTCTGGGGATACAGGAAGTGCTGCCATTGAGAGTGTTCATGGGGCAAAAAATGTGGACATCATTGTTCTGCTGCCCAAGGGTCACTGCACAAAGATTCAGGAGCTCCAGATGACAACAGTGCTAAGAGACAACGTCCACGTGTTCGGAGGTGAGTGTTGGGACTGAGGTTCCAGGGGCAGCGTGGCCCTGCCTTGAGTGGCTCTATGTTGGGAGGTGGACTGGAACCAAACTAATCAATTGTCTAGCTGAGCATCCTTCTTCCTTTCCTTTCTCTCTCCTTCCCGTCCTTCATCAGTGATATTTTGAGGTTGGTATATGCCCTGACTTAGCCCTAAGTAGGCTAGTGGTTACACAGTCTCAGAAACTATTGGAGGTGACTGGTGCATAAGCCATTACTAATAAATAGTACATCCAACGAAGTGCAGGTTTAAACCTATACCCCAAAGAATGCCACCTCCATGTACATTCACCCTGTTTGTGCCTTGTCTGCAAGGCAGCCACCCAGACCCATAGCCTGAGCCACATGACTTGGATTTTTTTCCAGGGCACTGAAGTTCAGAGGGCAAAAGCACATTGCCCTCTGAGAGAATGTGCTGTTATGTGTTGGCAGCTCACACCCTCCCTTTCAGTGTTGAATCAACTAATGTGTTTGGTTAGCAGGTCTAAGTATTGAAAATAGGAAGCTACTCAGTGGTACCTGTGGCTCGTGACTCCTACTTCCTAAACCACATCATGAATCATAGCATGTTATGCTTGCAGAAAGGCAAAAAAATCTTAATGTCTGGCCATCTATTCTGAGTGCATTTAATCATTATGAAGCCCAAGAGTGTAGGAAGACAGGGTGAGTTTGAGTGGAGCCATACTTTTTATTGTGGGTTTCCCTAGTGGTTCAAACAGTTAAGAATCTGCCTGCCGTGTGGAAGACCCAGGTTCAATCCCTTGGTTGGGAAGATCCCCTGCAGAAGGGAATGGCAACCCACTCCAGTATTCTTGCCTGGAAAATTCCATGTACAGAAGAGCCTGGCCAGCTACAGTCCATGGGGTTGCAAAGAGCTGGATCTGACTGAGCAACTAACACACACTTGTATACTTTTTTGTTTATTTCTACCTGTCACACCCCACTGCACTCCAGGGAGCCCCAAGGAAGGGGTAGGAAAATGAACAATAGAGATCTTGGTGAAGTTTTGTGCAGTGTGGCCTAGAGCAAGCTGTCTAGGGAGCCTGACTTGGTTTGGTCACTCACCCAGCAGGACAACAAATGTGGTAACAGAAAACCCTCCTTCTATAGCTGACCTGGCCTCCTGTTATAATCCCATAGATGATGTTTTATATAACACCAGTTTTGTCAAGGACCAAAAACACAGTGAAAACAACCGTTACCCAGGGGAGTAGCATGAGTATTCTTTGTCTATTTGTTCAAGAGCAAACAAAAAGCCTCTTCTACTCTTTTCTTTAACAAACCCATATACATTCCAGTGAAAAGTTCATTGTTTAGCTAAAGCAAGTGTTGGCAGAATTAACCTTGGTGATTCATTGCCCATATCTGGCCACATATTGGGCTTCCCAGGTGGCGCTAGTGGTAAGGAATCCACCTGCCAGTGCAGGAGATACAAGGGATATGGGTTTGATCCCTGGGTCAGGAAGATCCACTGGAGTAGGAGACAGCACCCCGGTCCAGCATTCTTGCCTGGAAAATTCCATAGATAGAGGAGGCTGACAGGCTGCAGTCCATGGGGTCGAGAAAGATTTGGACGTGACTGAGCAGAGCATCTGGCTACATTTTCCTGCAGTCATGGCAAGGGTTTAACGCACAAGATTCAGGTTCCTAAGGGGTTTTGTTAAACCCTAAGCACCAGAATTGCTATTTATGGGTCTGCGACTGCCTTTGCCCCTAGAATCAGATCAGAGAATAGCTTTTTGTGCCTCTGTTCTGGACCTGCATCCTTCTCTCCTTGTATACAGATGTTGGAAGTCTTTTATCTAAGGGCATGTATAGAAGCATCATTCCTGATCATGAGTTGGAAAACAGTGCACATTAGAAAAATGTGGCAGACATGTGGATGGTGATGAATACAGTATGTCATAAGTGTGCCTAAATTAGTTTTTATTTCACAACAGTACCGTTCAAGTTCTTCCTTTCCTTTCTGGAATCTTCTGATTTGGTTTCCAGGAGGATATGCATTAGTTCGGGAGCTAGCAGTGGGTGTGTGTTTTCTCCTGGACTAGGGAGCTCAGGGAGCAGAGATGGGTCACCTGGATTGTTGTGTCTTAGACACTGATGTTTTCTGAAGTCATTAACATCCATTGTACATTATATACTCGATTCTTCTTTTTTTTTTGTTCGATTCTTCTTAAGCACAGAATAATCAGCCAATGCTAGTTATATATTATTGGGATATTTTTTGCCTGGAAGTAACAGAAAACCTAACTCAGACTGACTTGAACAGGAATATTTTCTAGCTCATGTACTTGTAAGTCTAGAAATGGAACGGGCTTCTGACTGGTTGTTTCACTGCCTTCTGGGAGCCAAGTAATCTTGGTTCCATCTTCCCCAATTCTCAAGCTTTTTGTGGTTCATGATGGTTACTGAAGGTAACCAGGTCTCTCTTCCTGTGGCTGTCTCTTGAAAGCAGTGAATCTTTTCCTTGAACCCCAGCAAATATCCGCCTTGTAACATGGATCTGGAGTTAGTCCTGCAGTCTCAGTGCTACTCCATGATGAAAGGGGAAATGAATGGTAACCTCCATGCTTACTCTGGCATTTACCCCCAGTAATCTTATCCCCCTCCGGCCTCCAAGTTTGGATTCAATGGAGAAATAGACCCAGGTTTTAGATAAGAGGTTAATGTTGGCTTGATTGCTGGTTGGACTGGGTTGAGGGGTGCAACTTGGACTAGGCGCTAATTTGCCCAGCAATTACCCAATAATTCATCCATAAATTAAAGTGCACACACACCCAGCTTAAGGAGAAATCCTGCCCTTGCCAGCTTCCCTGCCACGTAGGCGCCAAGGGCAGAACATCCACCCTTTGATCTAAATGAGGGAACAAGGGCAGACCCCATAGGAAGAGCAGCTCTTTCCCCTCAGCCCCTGATGGAGAACCATGGAGTAAAGCTCAGCCTCTCACCATCTTACAACCTGATAAACTATCCTGTCCTTGTTCCCAGAGCCTGGGGAAGAGGGCATAGACTACAAAGAGGAATTCTTCCCCAGTGTCCTGGAAAGTTGACATTTAATATCTAATTTTAGATAATGGTAGAAACATTCGACCATAAGGATATGAGCCATGGGTTGAGTGACGGTCCCAGTGGGATGGGCTGAGTCTGAAAGGCCTTGTGGGCACATGCTGACCATCTGGGGGTTCTCCGTGCTCCTGACAGCAACTTCTCCTCTCTCCCCTGACAGTGGAGGGTAACAGCGATGAGCTGGATGAGCCCATCAAGACGGTGTTTGCCGATGTGGCCTTTGTCAAGAAGCACAACCTGATGAGTCTGAATTCAATCAACTGGTCCCGGGTCCTCGTGCAAATAGCCCACCACTTCTTCGCTTATTTCCGGTGTGCACCATCCTTAGATACGCACCCTCTGCCCCCTGTGGAGGTGGTCGTGCCAACAGGGGCTGCTGGTAACCTTGCAGGTGAGGAGACCCCTGGACGGAAATGGGCTTTCCAGAAAAATGCCCATGGTCCTTGTCCTCCCAGCCACCCTTTGGCTATAACCTAGGTTGGGTCCTTTGTTATTGTTTAGTCGCTTAGTCATGTTCAACACTTTGCAACCCCAAGGACTGTAGCCCACCAGGCTCCTCTGTCCATGGGATTTCCCAGGCAAGAATACTGGAGTGGGTTGCCATTTCCTTCTCCTGGGGATCTTCTTGATCCAGGGATTGTACCTCAGTCTTCTGCATTGGGAGGAGGATTCTTTATCACTGAGCCACCACGGAAGCCCAGGTTGGGTCTTAGGTGATGGGGAACTACACAAAAGAACCTTCCAGAAAATGTTCCCCTGACTTCCTGGGAGGACATCCCAGCCTCTTGCCACAGGGGGAGAGCAATGGATTAACCCCAATGTGCTCAGCCGCCTGATCTGATGTGTCGCTCAGCAGAGTGTGGGGAGATGAGGTGAAGGTTCAGCTGCCGTTCCCGGATGGCAGAGCCCTCTGCCAGGAACGTGGACTTTCCTCCCAGCCCTGGCCAGCTCCCTGCTCTGAGGATAAGGGCTCGCCTGGCATGGCGTGTTCTCCTCAGAGACCGTGTGATGTGGAAAGAGTCTTGGACTTGGGCTTCTGGCTCCAGTTCTGTCCTTTACTAGCTGAACGGCTGTCTCTTAGGTTCAGCTCCTTGGCTATCAAAGGGAGATTAGACCGCTTATCATATCTCTCAGGATGAACGTGAGGCTCAAATTAGATTCTGTGTGTGTGTGAACTTTGTGAAGGTCGAGTGCTATAAAGCTGCGTGGCATGAAAATCGTTTCCTGTAATAATTATAGGAACGTTGATCAAGCACTGACTATGTGTCAGGCAGTGCTCTGAATGCTTCCCTCATATCAATTCATTTAATCCTCACATGGGCCTGTGAGGGGCACGATACTGTTACTTTCATTTTACAATGAGGAGGCTGTGGCACAGAGAACTCCTTGGACGGCCTGTCCTTGGTTATGCACTGGTCAGTCCCAGGGCCAGGATGGCAGCCCAGGCGAGCTGGCTTCAGAGTCTTCGCCCTCTTGAGCTTGTGAGGCTGCCTCTTGATGGACGTGACTTTTTTCTGATGGTTCTGTTAGTGGCATCGCTTCTGATGGGTGCCCAGGTTGGCTTAGGTGAGACCATGAAAGCATCTTAGTGCCCAGGAATCTTTCTGACTTCAGCTAACACAGGGATGGAAAGAATGAGTTGGCTGTTAGACAGGATGGCTCAGCCTTCTTACCTGTCCATGGAGTGAAGCCCACCACACTGCCCATTTGCATCACTCCCCAGGGAATGGTACCACCTGCCTGTGCCCTGTATCTGCCACAGTGCCTGGCACAAAAGCAACATTTGCAGAGGGATCTCTGATCTAGCCCTGGTCCATCAAGAACTAGCTGCTCGACTTTAAGCCCGTGGACCTCCTAAGCCTCCATTGTTTCCCTGTCATACAAGGATATCATGGCATTTACTGAGGATCCCATGAAATAAGACTGTGAAAGTGCTTTGCAAAATTGAGTGACATTGGGTGGTGTGGGTATCCCTAACTCCTTTTACTTACTCACAGAGATAAACTATTCATGGAAACAGGAACCTTCCTAAACCACGTTACCTTTCTGGGCTCTCCATCTCTCGGGCTGAGGCATTCCTTATTGGTTTCACGCAAACAGGAGCTGCTGTTAGGGTGGACAATGGCTGTTGCTCTGTCCTCCCTCAGCCCCTTTCCAGGAGACTCAGCCTGAAAGCGCTGGCTCTTGGTCTGGGGACTCAGCGTGTGCTCCAGACTTAGACCTCTAAGTTCACATCCTCACTCTGCCGCTTAGCAGGCTCTGAAAGTGAAAGTATTGGTAGCTCAGTTGTGTCCGATTCTTTGTGACCCCATAGGCTGTAGCCCTCCAGACTCTTCTGTCCGTGGGATTCTCCAGGCAAGAATACTGGAATGGGTTGCCATTCCCTTCTCCAGGGGATCTTCCCGACCCATGGATTGAACCTGGGTCTCTCGAATTGCAGGCAGATTCTTTACCATCTGAGCCGCCAGGGAAGCCCAAATCAGTCTTTGGGTGGGTCTTTCAACTTCTCAGAACCTCCATTTTCTCTTCTGCAAATGGTGTGTGTCAGTACCTGGTGGGGGCAAGGGTTTGGCATGGAGAACAGCATCAGGGTGCAGTAACCCCCTCCTACTCTTTCCTCCTTTTTTTTTTTTTTTTTGGTAGCAGCTTTATTGCTCTATGATTCACATACCATACAACTCACCCGTTTAAAGTATTCAGCTTAATAATTTTCAGTGCACACAGATTTATGCAACCATCACCATAATGTTTTAGAGCATTTTCATCACCCTAAGAGGAAGCCCTGTTTCCATTAAGCAGTCATTCCCTCATCTCTCCCACCTTTAGGCAGTCACTAATCTATTTCATCTCCGTAGATTTTCCTGTTCTGGACATTTTATGTAAATGGAATCATTCAATATGTGGCCTTTTATGTCTAGCTTCCTTTCACTTAGGATATCATTTTCAAGGTCCATCCATATTGTAGCATGTGTTAGTACTTTATTCCTTTTTATGGCTGAATACTATTTTATTGTATAGATGTATCACATTTTGTTTATACATTTAAGAGTTAATGGACATTTGGGTTGCTTCAGTTTTTTAGTTATGAATAATGCCGCTATGAACATTTGTGTGCATGTTTTTGTGTGGATCTGTTCTCAGTCATCCTAAGTATATACAAACCAGGAGTGGATTTCTGGGTTATACTGGAACTCTGTGCTTAACTTTTTGAGGAACTGCTGGACAGGTTTCCAAAGTGGCTGCACTATTTTACATTCCCACTAACAGTGTATGGGGGTTCCAGTTTCTCCACATCCTGACAAATATTTGTTATCATCTGTCTTTTTGATTCTAACCATCCTAGTGGGTATGAAGTGGTGTATCATTGTGATTTTGGTTTGTGTTTTCCTGATGACTAATGATGTTGAGTGGGCTTCCCTGGTGGCTGAGTGGTAAAGAATCCACCTGCCAATCTCTGGGTCAGAAAGATCCCTGGAGGAGGAAATGGCACCCCACACCAGTATTCTCACCTGAAAAATCCCATGGACAAAGGAGCCTGGTGGGTTACAGATGTTGCAAAAGAGTTGGATACCACTTAGTGACTAAACAACAGCATCAATGATGTTGAGTATCTTTTCATGTGTCCATTGGCCATTTGTATATCTTTTTTGGAGAAATGTCTACACAAGTCCTTTGCCTGCCTATTTTTTAATTGGATTATTTGTATTTTTATTGTTGAGTTGTAAGAGTTCTTGATATATTCTCGGCTCAAGTCTCTTATTAGATATATGATTTGCAAATGGTTTTTCCTATTCTGTGGGTAGTCTTTTTATAGTGATAAACTGATAGTGATATATTGATAGTGTCCTTTGAAGCACAAAAGCTTCAAAAAGCACAAAAGTTTTTAAATTTTGATGATGTTCAATTCATCTATTTTTTCTTTTGTTGTCTGTGATTTTGGTGTCATGTCTAAGAAACCATTGTTCTCCTCTCATAAGCTGGGTGCATCGCTCAGAAGATGGGGCTGCCCATTCACCTGGTCGTGGCAGTGAACAGCAATGACATCATCCACAGGACCATCCAATGGGGAGACTTCTCTCTGTCCAAAGCGGTCAAACCAACCTTGGCGTCAGCCATGGACATTCAGGTGGGATGTGTCTGCAGGTCTGCCCCAGGTGTTGGTTGGGTGGAGGTGGACAAGGGCTGAGGTCAGCATGACCCCTGGGACCCTGCCTCTCTGCTCAGGTTCCCTACAACATGGAGAGGATCTTCTGGCTGCTATCTGGCTCTGACAGCCAGGTGATAAGGGCCCTCATGCAGCAGTTTGAAAGGACAAAAAGTGTGGGTCTACCCAAGGAGCTACACAGCAAGGTCAGTTACCACTCACTCCATGGAGAAAGGACAGGGTACAGCTGCAAGACCAGACCTGGGGTTTGAAAATCTTTTCAAGGAAAGGAGATGCTTGGGTGTTTTTTCGAGTACCTGCTATGAGCCTCACACTTCTGCAGTCAGTTTATGAGGATTTATTTTTTGAATGGGGAGAGGTGGTTGGTTTAGAGGTTATTGGTTTAGAGTTAGATGCATATAACTCCAAGCCAGTGATGAGCCCTTGGATTAGTTTCTTAAACTCTGTGCCTCAATTTTCTCATCTGTAAAATGGGAATCATGAGAATGCCTGCCTCATGGCATTGTTGAAGATTTTAGTCCATCAAGCACTTTGTATACTGCCTGGCAGTATAGGGCTTAATATATTAAGTATCATTATTTTATTCATTATTGTTGTTGATTTCCAATAATAACAACTGGAAGCCACTTTCCCCATCCAGTATGTGCAGAGACTATTGTTCAATTAACTTTTAAAAAACAAATAAAGAAGGAGAGGGAATTCCTTGGCAGTCCAGTGGTTGGGGCTCTGTGCTTCCACTGCACGGGACCTGAGTTTGATCCCTGGTCAGGGAACTAAGATCCTGCAAGTCACAGCACTGCCAAAAAATTAAATAAAAAAAATAAAGAATAAGGAGAAATTTTGTCTCCTAGATGGTTAGGAGTCTAGGGCTCAGTAGCTCAGTTGTGCCTGACTCTTTGTGACCCCATGGACTGTAGCCCTCCAGGCTGCTCTGTCCATGGGACTCTCCAGGCAAGAATACCAGAGTGGGTTGCCATTTCTGTCTCCAGGAGATCTTCCCAACCCAGGGATCGAACCCGGGTCTCCTGCATTGCAGGCGGATGCTTTACTGTCTGAACAACTAGGAAACCCTCTAGGGAGGGATTACTTTTATTTTAATGTAACCTGGTGATGGAAACTTATTTAATATAAAAAAAAGAATTCATATATTGAATTTGACTTTAATTTTCTCTACTACATTCCTACCAACTGGTCATCTAGACTGTGTATACCCCCAACAACAAGGACCTCACTACCTCACATCAGCTATAGTTGTTACAAAGTTCTTTATGTCAAGCCAGAATCTGTTCCTTCTAGCCTGTATACTGGTGAGCTGATTCCCATACTTGAAGAGAATCTTCCTTTACCTGCTAAGCCTTCCTGGTTCCTTTAGCTGTCCCTTACATGGTGTAATTTTGAGTGGTTAATGTCCATCTTAAAGAGTTGTTCCCAGAACTAGATACAGTTCTGTGGACTCAGTCACTCATACAGACTGGTGTGGAATTTGTCTCCTGGAATCTATGCTTCTTTTCCACTCTTTTTTTTGGCCATGGCCTGTGGTTCCCCCCCAGGGATCAACCCTGCCCCCACGCTGCATTGGAATCCAGGAGTCTTAACCATTGGACTACCAGGGAAGTCTCCCTATGCTTCTTTGATGCAACCTGTTTTAATCAGTTTGGACTGCTATAACAAAGTACCACAGACTGGTGACTTATAAACAATACAAATGTATTTCTCACAGTTCCAGGGACTGGAGGACTGAGGTCAAGGTGCCAGCATGGTTGGATACTGGTGAGGGTCCCCTTCTGGGTGGTAGTAGGCCTCCTTCTTGTATCCTTATATGGGGGAATATGAGACACTAATAAAGATACTAATTCCATTCATGAAGGCTCCACCCTCATGACCTAATTACTTCCCCAAAGCCTCACCTACAAATACCATCATATTGGGATTAGGGCTTTAATATATAAATTTGGTGGGAACACGACTATGAAGACCATAATACAACTAACGTTAAGCTTATTTAATGGTTTGTTTTGATATTCTTTCTCCTCATGCAAATGAGATGCTATGTGAAGACAGACACCATATCCCCTAGTTCTTCATTCTCTCTCTGGCTGTACATGTAGAAGTTACTCCATCTGCTGAAACAACATTCATTCATTTGTTCATTCATTCATTCATGTTACTTATCGACCATGAGCCAGGAACAGTGCTTGGTGCTAGAGATACAAATATAAATAAAACACTCATTGTCTGCTGTGAACCATAATGGGTCAGGAAGATGTCTAAACAATTTATAATAACCTGTGGTTTCTATTGGGCTTCCCAGGTGGTGCAGTGGTAAAGAGTCCACCTGCCAATGCAGGAGACATGGGTTCAATCCCTGGGTTGGGTAGATCCCCTGGAGAAGGGAATGGCAACCTACTCCAGTATTTTTGCCTGGGAAATCCCATGGACTTGAGGAGCCTGGCGGGCTACAGTCCATGGGGTCACAAAGAGTCGGACAGGACTGAGCAAATAAACAGCAGCAACATGGTCTTTATTGATTGACGTTGATTATATTCATGGTTTTTGGCACATGCAGTGCATTTTCAGAGAATGATCAAATAAACCATCTACACGGAGGGAGCACTGCAAAGGGAGTCTTCCTCTTTCTGAGGGTAGTGGGCAATTTTCCTAAAGAAAAGCTGGAGATCTGGGTGGAAACTGATGGGAAGCTATTCCCACACCTACAGGGAGGGGGCGCACTAACAGCAAAGCACTAGGAATCCTTGAGTGCCCTTAGCCTGTGTTTCCTTTGGTGGTTGAACAAGCATATGTGCTATTTTGCTGATTCAGAGCGGAATTCTAACTCAATGTATTGATCTGAAACTCAAACGTGTCCTTCCTCTAACTTGAGTGAATCTGTTTACAGCTGGGAAACATGGGAAACTAGCTTTTTCTCTGAGCTGAATCTGAGCCATGCAATCTGAGTTTCTGATGTGTATCCAGATGGTTGTATTGGGTGGTGGGTTTTTCGTCACCTTTTCCCCACTCCCCTCAGCTTGCGGAGGCAGTAACATCTCAGTCGGTGTCGGACGAGGCCATCACCCAGACGATGGGCCGCTGCTGGCAGGAGAACGAGTACTTACTGTGTCCTCACTCGGCCGTGGCCGTGAGCTGCCATTACCAGCAGGTGGACAGGCAGCAGCCCAGGTACTGGCGCCTGAGTTTCGGGGAGGGGGCACCCCTTCGGACCTCTCTGGGCCCATCCTCTTCCCCAAGCAGGGGGGACAGGAATCAACTTGCTTTTTTATGGGAGGGGGGGTGCCCCACATGGCATGTGAGATCTTCGTTCCCTGACTAGGGATCGAACCCAGGCCCTCTGCAGTAGAATTACAGAGTCTCAGCCACTGATCCACCAGGGAAGTCCCACAGATGGGTTTTGTGAGCATAGTGGGTGCTGAGTGAAGGTGTGTCCTAAGACTGTGGTCCCAGAAGAGGGAGCTGGAACTCCAAAAAGGAGGAGCAGTTGGCTAGCAGAGTCATTGCAGAGATGAATTCAAGGGACCACACAGGTTTCTTTTCCTCTCTCTCTCTCCATCCTACCTCTAACCTTCCCCTGTTCTTCTCCCTCCTCACCTTCTTCCGGTACCTGCCCCGCTATCTATTGTCTTCCACCCCCTGTTTTCACCTCCCCCTGTCCCCCCAGCCCTCCCCGCTGTTGTCTGGCTCCGGCCTCTGCAGCCAAGTTCCCGGAGGCCGTGCGGGCTGCCAGGCTGACCCTGGACACCCCGGCAGAGATCCTCGCCCTGGAGCACAAGGAGACACGGTGCACCCCAATGCGGAAGGGCGACGACTGGACTCGGATGCTCCGGGACACGATAGAGGACCTGAGCCAGCAGTGGCAGGGGCGCTTCCAGAATCTCCCGGCATAGCCCAGCTGGAGATGGCTTCCTTTAGGCCTCGGACCCCGGGAGGTGTCCCCTGTGAGCTGCGTGGTGCACCTTCTCCCCATTAAGAGTCTGAGCAGGAGGTTCTCAGGGGGCTGCTCTAGGGGTCGGGGGTCTGTGCTCTGTTCCCGGGATGCTCTGAGCTGTCACCGCCTGGTGTTGCATCTGATCCCCTGGGAGGTGGGGAGGGCTCTTGTAGACGTGGCTGGGGATGCACTCACCGCCTGACAGTGCAGGAGCATAGCTGCTGCCTCTGAAAGTTTCAGTGGATGAGAATATGCCTGCCAGTGCAGGGGACACCAGTTTGATCCCTGGTCCAGGAAGATCCCACGTGCCAGGGAGCAACAAAACCCCTGTGCCACAACCACTGAGCCTGCGTGCCTGGAGCCTGTGCTCCACAACGGGAGCGACCACCACAATGAGAAGCCTGTGCACTGCACGGAAGAGTAGCCTCTGCTTGTAGCAACCAGAGAAAGCCCGAGCAAAGCAATATGAATAAGTAAATACATAAATAAATAAATAAAAATTTAAAAAAGGAAAGTCTGGGGCTCAGAGTCAACTTTGGCTCCAAGATTTTGGACCCCAGGCCCTAAAACCTATGCAGGTGTGGACCGCTGACTCCGTTAGTACAGGTCTGGCTTGAGTCTTAGTTTATCTGGTCCCCACACCAGATCCAGAGGCCTTGACCTGCCTTGTCAGAGGCTTTGTTGTTGTTGTTTAGTAGATAAGGTGTGTCCCACTCTTTGCAACCCCATGGACTGTAGCCTTTCAGGCTCCTCTGTCCGTGGGATTCTCTAGGCAAGAATACTGGACTGGGTTGCCATTTCCTTCTCCAAGGGATCTTCCCAGCCCAGGGGTTGAACCTGTGTCTCCTGCATTGGCAGGCGGATTCCTACTATCTGAGCCACTAGGGAAGCCCAACATATGTGTACTAAACTATGTATAATTTCCCTGGTGGTTCAGTGGTTAAGACTCCATGCTTCTAATGCAGAGGCACAGGTTCAATCCCTGGTTGGGGAAGTTCCACATGCCATATGGTGTGGCAAAAAAAAAAAAAAGACACACACACATATATATATAAACTACACACACTGTGTGCTAAAATAGACATGAAGCAATAATAACAGCACTTATATTTATCTCTTCTCCCCCCTCTCCAGTGGATTGCCTGTGGGCCTGTCTTTGGTAGTCCTGGTTGAGCACCGTGCCTGGTGCATTCTGGAACCAGCAGGAACAGGGACATAGCTCCCTTGTGATTGCACATCTACCAGATACTGTGTAATGACTCTCAAAGTGTGGTCCTTGGGTTTCCCCAAAATGCAAACTCACAGCCCCCACCCTAGAGCACAGCAAACCTGTGGACATGGGTGGGGTGTCTTCAGTTCTTACAAATGCCCCCATGTAAGTTTCCACCCTCTAATTTCAGGAAACCTTGGCCAAGGGCTTTAAGTTTATAAATAATTGTCTTCCACAGGGAGATATGCTTTGTTTCCACAAGGGCATGCTTTCTCCCTGCTATTGTTTTTATGATCTAGCCTACACTGCCCAATTCAGGAACCACCAAACATTTGTTGAGTCCTCGCAATGTGAATAGTCTGAACTGAATTTAAAATTTTTTAATTAATTTACATTTAAATGTCAAAATTTCTTACTTGATTCAGTTATTGGAAAACTTTTAAGTATGACTGGAAAAATGCAGGTAATGTGGGTCTGCTTTTTCAGCTATGAAATTTATGAAGTACATAAAATACTTTGTTTTGGCATATAGTTGATTAATGTTGTGTTAGTTTCAGCTGTACAGCAAAGTGATTCAGTTATACATGTGCCTGTTCTTTTTCAAGAAGATTCAGTGTTCTGATTGAGATGGACCACAAGTGTAAATTACATGTTGGATTTCAAAGACATCTAATGAAAAAAATCTAAAATATCTCATTAGTAATTTTATATCAATGATCTGGTGAAAGGATGGTGTTTTTATGTATTAGGTTAAATAAAATATAATATCAAGTTAATTCCATCTTTTTCCTTTTCGTTTTCTAAGGACATTTAAAGTTTTATGTGGGGCTTGCCCTTGTGGCTCCCAGTGTATTTCTAGAGACAGCAGTGATCTAGAGCTTGACCTTGGCTTTGTGTGTACATGAACACACCACAGATAGTTGTGGATTTACTTATATTATTGGGTTCAACTCTGGTGTGGATTTAGGGAGGGGGTTAGACAAACACAAAGACTCCAATACCAATACAACCCTCAGATCCTGGACCCTGGGAGCCCCTTTGGATGGCAGGTGTGGAGAGATTTTGACCACTAGAGGGCACTGTTGGAACTACTCTGAGGGCTGCTGTGAAAGGACCCAGTGGCCATCTAGCCACCACAGCTATCTTCTCCCCATAGTTAAGGGGGGTTTGGGATGGACATGTGCACGCTGCTGTATTTAAAGTGGATAACCAACACGGTCCTACTGTATAGCCCAGGAGACTCTGCTCACTGTCATGTGGCAGCCTGGACGGGAGGGCAGCTCGGGGGAGAATGAATACATGTATATGTACGACTGAGTCCTTCTGCTGTCCAGCTGAAACTGTCACAACATTGTTATTCAGCTATGATCCGATATAAGATTAAAAGTTAAAAAGCTGCCTTCCTTCGCCCTGAGGTCTACAGGAGCTTCTGGTCGCCCAGGCTGATCTCTGCCTGCCACCCGATATCAGAACTTCCAGGCCTGCATCTCCGTGGTGTCCAGGGGCTTGAAGGGAGAGGCCAGAGGGCGTCCTCTTACTAAAAAACTTGACATTGAAGCATAACCCTCAGTGCAGAGAGAGCAGGAATGCTGGACACACAGGAGGATGGGGGAGCCTCCTAAAAGAATGACCATGACCCTTACACCTCAGCACTTGACAGCTTCTGAGACACTTAAAGAGCAAACATGATGAAGACCCCTGAACCTATTTATCCATCAGGCATGACAGGCCTGATACTTCGGGGTCATGAGATATTTAACAGGTCCATGAAGATATTTTAATTTCTTTTAAAAGCTGAGGAGGGCATGGCAACCCACTCCAGTATTCTTGCCTGGAGGATCCCCATAGACAGAGGAACCCAGCGGGCTACAGTCCACAGGGGTCACAAAGAGTTGGACATGACTGAACGACTAAGCACAGCATACAAAAGGAAACAAATGAATATAATCTGGCTTGGATTATATTCGTGTTTATGCCAACACAGCAGTACAAAAATTTTTTAATACTTTTGCCCACTCAAAGCAAAAGTGCCCGGGGCCCACCAAAGTCATAATGCAGCCCTAAAAGGACCTATTGTACACCAGGTGATATTTCATCAAATCAACTAATTTAATCCTGATGGCAAGTTGTGAAATGCATGTTACTATCAACTAGGTTTTAGAGCTGAAGTAACTTGTCAGGATGGCACCAAGAGGAAGCAGAGGGGTGGGACTTGAGCCCCATGTGACTTCAAGTTCAACGTGCATTTTTCATCTCCCCAGGTCATAAGGAGCTAGTCACATTCTGCTCTGGTCTGCCATTCTCCATCCTGCCCCAGACCGTGGCCCTTCTGCTGGGTCCTCTTCCACCCTCCCTTACATGGGAGCAGCACAGCCGTACTGCTCCAGGAGGCCTGTTACGGGCTTCTGCAAACCTGTTTCCCAGGTCTCTGCCTGCAGCACCCCCCACCCCACCCCCACCCCGGCACCCAGGACCTGCTGCATGTGGCCAGAGACAGTGGTTCCTTATTCTCTGCTGCCACATTTCTGAGGCCCTCAGGGCAGTGTTGGGAGTCACGTGTGCATGCCAAGTTGCTTCAGTCGTGTCTGACTCTGTGTGATCCTATGGGCTGTAGCCTGCTAGGCTCCTCTGTCTATGAGATTCTCCAAGTAAGAACACTGGAGTGGGTTGCCATGCCCTCCTCCAGGGGATCTGCCTGAGCCAGGGGTTAAACCTGTGTCTCCTGCAAGGGCAGGTGGATTCTTTACCTCTGACCCACCCTGCTGCCACTGCTGCTGCTAAGTCGCTTTAGTCGTGTCCGACTCTGTGTGACCCCTTAGACGGCAGCCAACCAGGCTCCCCGTCCCTGGGATTCTCCAGGCAAGAACACTGGAGTTAGTTGCCATTTCCTTCTCCAATGCATGAAAGTGAAAAGTGAAAGTGAAGTCGCTCAGTTGTGTCCGACTCTTCGCGACCCGATGGACTGCAGCCTACCAGGCTCCTCCGTCCATGGGATTGTCCAGGCAAGAATACTGGAGTGGGGTGCCATTCCCCTCTCTGCTGGCCCATCCTGGGAAGCCCTAAATAAGGTGTGCATGCATGCTTAGTCACTTCACGGGGTCACAAAACCCCTCACCTTCTGGATGGTTTGGAGACCTGTCCAGCACTGAGAGGTCACCATATATCTATGAAAGGGGACCCAGAATAATGCCACTGGACACTGCACAAATAGCATGAAACAGGAACTTCAGGATATTCTGGCCATATTCTGGGGTTGATTGGAGGAAAGGATAGGAGTGAGATGAGGTCTGAAGAAACATCTACCCTTGTGAACACATACAAAGGCACACAGACACACACACAGACACATACCTACATATACATAATCGTACTTACATGCATCCCCCTCAATGGCAAAAGCAAGGATCCTGTTACCAAAGAAGTTATAAGCAGGATGAAGTTGTCCTTCTGTGTCATCCACTAACTGGCAGTGTGACCACACACGGGCTGTTTCATCTCCCCGAGTCTCAGTTTCCTCATCTACTAATTATAACACTTACCTTGCTGGTTTATTTTGAGAATTACATAAGATCATGCATTTCCAGTAGCTAGGTAAATGTTAAAATGCCATACAAATGCTTCTTCTTATTAACATAGTTTAGTCTGCCCTGAACAGTTTAGTACTTCTAAGCTGTCTTGTGTTTTTTACTAATCGCTTCCCAAATTTGTCTTCTCTTGCCTCTTCCTGGAGAACAAATTTCCCTGGTGGCCCCATGGTGTTGGCACAGATCTGGGTGCAGTGTTAGAGTTGTTCAGGCTTGGTCAGCGTGCCCAGCACAGCCTCTGCGAGGGTCAGTGGGAGACTGAATGTCAGGAGGGGCTCTGCTGGGCCACTGACAAGTCTTGTTGGTTTGCATTGATGAAGATAATTGGGATGATTCCAATCATAATGGGTTGTTGTTGTTGTTCCGTCGCCAAGTCATGTCCAATTCTTTGAGACCCCATGAATTGTAGCCCTCCAGGCTCTTCTGTCCTCCTCTATCTACTGGAGTTTGCTCATATTCATATCCGTTGAGTCAGTGATGCTATCTAACCATCTCATCCTCTGCCACCCCCTTCTCCTTTTGCCTTCAGTCTTTCCCAGCATCAGGGTCTTTTCCTATGAGTCAGCTCTTCGCAACAGGTGGCCAAAGTATTGGAGCTTCTGCTTTAGCATCTGTCCTTCCAATGACTATTCAGGGTTGATTTCCTTTAGGATTGACTGGTTTGATCTCCTTGCAGTCCAAGGGATCCTCAAGAGTCTTCTCCAACACCACAGTTTGAAAGCATCAATTCTTCGGTGCTCAGCCTTCATGCTCAGGCTTCCTGGAAAGAGGAGAGGGCCCCCTTCTCACATGATCTCACATCCAGCTCTCACCACTGGAAAAACCATAGCTTTGACTATACGGACCTTTGTTGGCAAAGTAATGTCTCTGCTTTTTAATATGCTGTCTAGGTTTGTCATAACGTTTCTTCCAAGGAGCAAGCATCTTTTCATTTCATGTTGGGCTCAGCCTCTTGTAAAGCATGTTTCAGACAACTGGCCCCTTCAGTCCTGACAAGGACTGAATAAGAAAGTATCACTATGGGCTCCATTCTAGAGATGAGGGAATGAAACTCAGGTTAAGTAATTTGCCTAAGGCCACCCAGTCAGTGAGTCCTGGAGGAAAGATGTGAGGCTGAGTGCAAGGTCTATGAGCGTAACCTCAGAGCTAGATCAGGAGAGGAGCTCTGGGCCTGATGGCTCCCATGTTCACTTCAAATCAGAGCCTGTGGGATCGATGGGGCGAGGGCCACGTCTGAGGGTGGAGGAGAAGAGAAGAAAGCACATCACTAGGAGAAGGGCCATCTGGAAGGGGTGGTGGTGGTGGTGTTGCACAGAGCCAGCGCCTTTGCAGGGAGCTCTCCTCCGGCTCAGGCTCCAGCTTGGAGCTGGGTTCCTCCTGGGGACGCCTGGAGCTGGTGTCTGCTGAGTGGAGTGGCTGTGGTCGTGGGACCAGAGGGAGGTGAGAATCATTCAGTGGGATTGTCAGCCGCTGGCCGGGAGGCCCAGCCTAGTGGCTCCCACTGGAAAGACTCAGATGGATGAAGTCAGGGAGCTTTTGCTGAGTTTTCTGTGTCCCCAAATAAACAAAGGGTGAGCAGCACAGGAAGGGCTGGACCACTGGCTTCCTAGAAAGAGGAGAGGGCCCCCTTCTCTGTCCTGCTCACGGCCTTTGCCCAAGAAAGCATCTTCCCAGAATTCCCTTTTAGGCCCTACCCATCAGTTAATAAAAGAATAATATTCCACAACCTGGGCATCTCCCAGGTGCCTGCTTGGCAAATGCTGAGGGCCAGTGTGCTGGCTGCTGCAGAGAGAGAAAAGGTAGGAAAAGATGGGGCGGGGGTCAACTTATGGAGAAGGGTAAAGTTTGTGGGAGCCCCCAGGGGCTGTCCTAAGGCTGTGAAGTCTGGTTACTGGTTCTCCAGTGCAGGAGACCAGGCGTCCTCCTGTGGCCTCCTCCTCCTCCACCTGCCCTGACCTGTGTCACAGCGACTGGTTTAGGGCCTGCTCCCCAATTACTAAAACATTCCTTAAGGGCTGCTGTCAAGTACCCCATAAGCCAGGACCTGGCCTCCACTCCTAGCCTTCCCTGAATAGAGCTTCATACTCAGTGTAGAACAGAACAGCCGGGGCACTGCAGGGCCCAGAGGAGGAAAGATGACTAAGCTGGAGAGAGTAGGGTGGGGTGAAGAAGGCTGGGCTGGGTCTCCAAGGGTTTGATGCTCCTAGACTCAGGACTAGCTCCTTCTCCTCAAAGGTTTAGCCATCAAAGTACCTGCTTGTTCAGTCGTGTCCGACTCTTTGCAACCCCACGGACTGTAGCCTACCAGGCTCCTCTGTCCATGGAATTTCCCAGGCAAGAATACTGGAGCGGGTTGCCATTTCCCACTCTAGGGGCTCTTCCCAATCCAGGGATCGAACCTGCATCTCTTGCATCTCCTGCATTGGCAGGCAGATCTTTACCACTGCACCACTTGGGAAGCCTCAGCCATCACAGAGTTCTATTACAAGAAGGTGAGGGACCTCCTGTTGTAGCGAAAGAATCTGTATACTTGCTCCTTGAGGAGGGGACCTCCTTCCCACTAAATGAATGAGCAGAACCTAAGTCACCAAGGCCAAGGTTCTGTGGAGCGTACAGAGCTAAGAACTGAGGCAGGGCTCTGGGTGGTCCTGTCAGGATGAAGCCCCTGGAGTCTCCTTGATTTGGCCGCTAGGGGGACCCACTGAGCGCCAGCTCTCCAGTGTCCCCCGGTCTCCTCAGTCGCCGGGATCACAGTCTTCCACCATCCCTGAGCCAGACCTCATCCCGAGGCAGGGACAGCGCTAACTTGCACAACCCACGCAATTTAGGTCTTGAGCGTTCAGAACAGTCAAGACCCAGCTCTGGGCAACGCTCCTGAAAATGCAGGTCCTTTCGAGCTGCATTCTCGCCCCCTTCCCCTGTGCCCCTCAACCTCTGGACCAATTTGTTGTCCAGTTGTTAAGTCGCGTCCAACTGTTTGCGACCTCCTGGACTGCAGCACGCCAGGTTTCCCTGTCCTTCGCCATCTCTGGACTAAAGAGCCCTCCAAATTCTTCTCCAAGTCTGGAATGAGCCCAGCCGATTATTCACATGGCCAGCAGAGGGCAGCAGAACACACCCAAAGTCTCTCTCCTTCCAAAGATGACTGACATCTCCCCACCCAGCCCCAGTCCCACCCGCACACCCCACAGGCATGCAGGTTTGACTTTGTTCTCTAGAAATTAGAGCCCCTGAAGGTCAGAGGGGTGATGGGCCCCAGAGATTTTTATTTTTAGCTCATTGCTTCTCAAATTTAATATTGGGAGCTCCCTCTTTTAAAAGTTAAATATGTATATAATGTGTTTGTGTTTGTGTGTATCACATGTATTCCCAATATTGTCTTACGTGGTTTTTCTTTTGTAATCATGCTACTAAAACATATACAAAGGTAAAACTGCCTATGAACCTGTTGTGCTGATAATGCCCATACAACGAGAAACAGAAATGAACATTCCAATTAAACGAGAACAAATCTACAAACAAAATCAATAAAATTCAAAGTAATCCCATTGATGTATGTGATCTCTAATGTACTGCACTCAAATTTCTGGTGTCCTGTGACGGGGGCACTGCACTCCTTAGACATGATTGTTGTCGCTCGTTTAGTGTATTTACTTCCCTTTTGAGGTGGAATAACTTCCTCCTCCATCACTTTTTGTATATTACACATGGGGACACATCTCAAGCACAGTCTGTTGTGATGTCATATAACCTTTACATCTGTTTGCCTCTCCTTACTGGTTTGTGATAATTGTGATATTGTTGCTTGCAACTGTAAATACAGGTACAAATACAGACAGTAAAATTATGTGTTGACTTACTTTTAAGGTGGCTGGACAGATGGTGCAAAAATGTCTTAAAAATTATCAAATGAAATCACATATGCAAATATACTACTGATCAAGAATTCTTAAACAGCAAGAATATTTACTCTTTGATATTACTTACATGTGGAATCTAAAAACTGATACAAATGAATGTATATGCAAAACAGAAACAGAATCACACACACAGAGAACAAGTGAGTGGTTACCAGAGGGGAGTGGGAAGGCAGAGGGAAAAATTAGGGGTATGGACTAAGAGATACAAACTACTACGTATAAAACAGATACACAATAAGGATAAATTGTATAGCACAGGGAGTTATAGTTATATTATCTTGTAATAACTTTTAATGGCATGTAGTCTGTGAAAATACTGAATTACTATGCAGTATGCATGCATGTTTAGTCACGTCTGACATTTTGTGACCCCATGGACTGTAGCCTGCCAGGCTCCTCTGTCCTTAGGATCTTCCAGGCAAGAATACTGGATTGGATGCCATTTCCTCCTCTGGAGGATCTTCCCAACTCAGGAATCGAACTTGTGTCTCTGGTGTCTCCTACGTGGGCAGGCAGATTCTTTACCACTGAGCCACGTGGGGAGCCCCCCCCCCACTATCCTGTATACATGAAACTAATATAATATTGGCAAATTGACAATACTTTAATTAAAAAATAAATAAAATTTAAAAAGAATGCAGGTCTGGAGCCCTGTTTGACAAACATCTTCTCCCCCAACCCTTGCTTTTTACAGATGAATGAACAGGCTCAGAGAGGAGAATTGGCTTAGCTAAGGTCACACAGCTAATTAAATAAAAGCTTGATAGCTCTGGGTTTCTCTCACTTTGCAAAGCAATACCTCCTGTTATGGGTTGGAACCAAGGAAAGGAGTCTGAGGAATTCTCTTAGGAATTAACCATTGCAGTTCAGGTAATTTCCGGCACATTTCAAGCAGCCATCTTTCAAAGCTTGGAACAGGAAAGAAATTAGACATACACAGAAACTGCCACAGACAGAATGAACTTGTTTAGAGCCCTTCTAGACTCTGGGGTTTGCGTTGAAGGCCCAGTCTGCACCTGTCTATATGTTTTCATTTTCTCACACACATACACACACATTGAAGTTTATAGAAAGAACAAAATATGTACTTATTAAGTCTTTCAGGAATTTAGGCCTTATTGGATACTATGGTTAGGGCTTGGGGGAAGCGGGCTATCATTGCTCCAGCTCCAGGGGCAGATTTTTAATCTGAGGTCTACTAACTCCCAAAGGGGGCTTTCCTGGTGGCTCAGTGATAAAGAATCTGTCTGCCAATGCAGGAGACATGGGTTGAACCCTGGGTTGGGGAGATCTCCTGGAGAAGGAAATGGCAAGCCAATCTAGTATTCTTGCCTGGAAAATCTCATGGACAGAGGAGTTTGTTGGGCTATAGTCCATGGGGTCACAAAGAATTGAACACAACTTAGCAACTGAACAATAACAGTTCTCAAAGCGTCCATGGATAGAATTCTGAGGCTTTGAAAACCAAATGGGAAAAAACTGCATCTTTATATTCCCCAGCCTGTACCTGAAATTTAGCACTTCCTTGAAATATAAATCTTGACAACAAACCAGTTAACTCTAGTAGCACCTGAAACAGAAAAATCGCAGACATTTTCACATGGCATTGTAGAAGCAGTTGTAGGTGTCTTGAAGTATCATTAACACTCATAACTACTTTAAAATAATATTAGATCTGACACTATATTATTTAATTATTAATAAAAACATATATTTCTATATTCAGTTCAGTTCAGTCACTCAGTTGTGTCCGACTCTTTGCGACCCCATGCACCACAGCACACCAGGCCTCCCTGTCCATCCCCAACTTCCAGAGCCTACTCAAACTCATGTTCATCAAGTCGGTGATACCATCCAACCATCTCATCCTCTGTCATCCCCTTCTCCTCCTGCCTTCAATCTTTCCCAGCATCAGGGTCTTTTCCAAGGAGTCAATTCTTCACATCAAGTGGCCAAAGTATTGGAGTTGCGGCTTCAGCATCTAGTCTTTCCAATGAATATTCAAGATTTATTTCTTTTAGGATGGACTGGTTTGACCTCCCTGAAGTCCAAGGGACTCTCAAGAGTCATCTCCAACACCACAGTTCAAAAGCATCAATTCTCTGACACTCAGTTTTCTTTATGGTCTGACTCTCACATCCATACGTGACTACTGGAAAAACCAAAGCTTTGACTAGACAGACCTTTGTTGGCAAAGTAATGTCTCTCCTTTTTAATATGCTGTCTAGATTGGTCATAATTTTTCTTCTAAGGCACAAATGTCTTTTAATTTCATGGTAGCAGTCACCATCTGAAGTGATTTTGGAGCCCAAGAAAATAAATTCTGTCACTGTTTCCATTGTTTCCCCATCTATTTGCTATGAAGTGATGGGACTGGATGCCACGATCCTAGTTTTCTGAATGTTGAGTTTAAAGTCAACTTTTTCACTCTCCTCTTTCACTTTCATCATAGTCTCTTTAGTTCTTCACTTTCTGCCATAAGGGTGGTGTCATCTGCATATCTGAGGTTATTGATATTTCTCCTGGCAATCTTGATTCCAGCTTTTGGCATCTCACATGATGTACTCTGCATATAAGTTAAATAAGCAGGCTGACAAAATATAGCCTTGACGTACTCCTTTCTCGATTTGGAACCAGTCTGTTGTTCCATGTCCAGTTCTAACTGTTGCTTCTTGACCTGCATACGGATTTTTCAGGAGGCAGGTAAGGTGGTCTGGTATTGCCATCTCTTTCAGAATTTTCCACAGTTTGTTGTGATCCACACAGTCAAAGGCTTTGGCATAGTCAATAAAGCAGAAATAGATGTTTTTCTGGAGTTCTCTTGCTTTTTGGATGATCCAACGGATGTTGGCAATTTGATCTCTGGTTCCTCTGCCTTTTGTAAATCCAACTTGAATATCTGGAAGTTCACAGTTCATGTACTGTTGAAGCCTAGCTTGGAGAATTTTGACCATTACTTTGCTAGTGTGTGAGATGAGTGCAATTGTGTGGTAGTTTGAACATTCTTTGGCATTATCTTTCTTTGGGATTGGAATGAAAACTGATCTTTTCCAGTCCTGTGGCTGTTTTCCAAATTTGCTGGCATATTGAGTACAGCATATTACATGTACTTAAAAGTGTTTTGGTGACTGTCTCTCAGTATAATTGGTTTCCTTTTTTATCACATGCATTTTATGTTGTGCATTTAAAAATAGGCTGTTCTAGAAATTCATGCACAAGAGAATTACTCTATATTTGTGGAAAACCTGTAAAGTTATGATTTCTTGAGTATCAGTTATAATTCAGGCACATTCCTGGTTTTATACAGTACATTATTGCTTAATCTTACAACAGTGAGTAGGAGGTTATCATTCCTCTTTTATACATGAGGAATCTGAGGCTCAGAGAGGTGTCTAATATCATTCATTTCACAAAATATAATATGTGCAGTACTATAATAGATATATTGTCTAGTACTGTAAAAGACCCTGATGCTGAGATAGATTGAGGGCAGGAGGAGAAGGGGATGACAGAGGATGAGATGGTTGGATGGCATCACCTACTCAGTAGACTTGAGTTTGAGCAAACTCCGGGAGACAATGGAAGGACAGGGAAGAGTGGTGTGCTGCAGTCTATGAGTTCCCAAAGAATCAGACAGAACTTAGAGACTGAACAACAACAACTGTAATAGAAATAGAGACAAAATGAGGGTAATACAGTATCTGTTTTTGTTCACTACTGTATCCCCCATGCCTGGCACTGCCTAGATGCTCAGTGGATGTTTGTTGAATGACTAGATGAGAAGACATCGAGTGGCCCTGCCAGAGGTGAGATAGGAAATGCTTCAAAGGAAAAATGAGAGTTAAGAAGAGCCCTGGGACTTGGGGAAATGCAAGCTGATATAAAGCAATCATGGTCTTCCATTCCCCATGCCAGTTTCACAACGGGCTAGTCACCTGACTTTGGCCCATGAGATGCAAGGGAAAGCTCATCCAGGACTGGCTCTGCTTCTTGACGTTGGAATGGGAGATGGGGACACTTGGAGCCACTGCAGCCACTTTGCCCTCATGAGGGTGGCAGAATAGAAAGGAGACAGGGTCCTTGGCCCTCAGAGGCGCTATGAACCTCTGGGCTGAACAGCTTAGCTTCCTACCTCTGGATTTCTAGTTAGAGGAGATAACAAGGCTGATTATATTTAAATCCACTTTAGTTGAGTTTTATGTGCATTGTGGCTAAAGGCATCCTAAAAAGAAGGTGTTTGTGAAAAGAATGGTATCAGGAAAGACTTCCATGTTCTTCTAAGAAGCTTGTGGTTTTTCCCTAGAGGTGGTGATGTGTGTGTGTGGGTGGGTGTTATGTGATTAAGTGATTGGAAGAAGGGACTGAAATGGTGTGATTTATGTTCTAGAAAGTATACTTTGGAAGTGGTGTGGGGGATGGGAGAGTGTAAATGTTTAATAAAATGGTGCAAAGATAGTAAATAAGCAAAGGGTGGGGGTCTTGCTGTGCTTTCATCTTGAGGAAGAAGAGAAGTGGAGTAAGTAGCATGTTGAAATTGGAAATTTATGGTAGAACTCAACTTCCAGGGGACCCACCATGGGGTGGATCCAATCTTGCAGACCTCAGAGAGGACAGGTTGTGGGGAGGATGCTCAGGACAGTGACCTGAGGTCCTGCCAGGACCAGGACATCAGCATTATCATGAAAGGGTCGGTCAGTTTATTCACTCATGGATCAGTCGTTAGGACTCAGCACTTTCACTGACATGACCCAGGTGCAATCCCTGGTCCAGGAACTAAGATCCCACCAAAAAAAAAAAAGAGAGAGAGAGAGAAGACACAAAAGAAAGGGTCAGTCTGCCCATTGCCATTTAGTATCAGGAATCTTGCATTCTAGTCTACATAATTCTTTGAAAATTGGTAGGGCTTCCCAGGGGCTTCGCTGGTAGCTCAGCTGGTAAAGAATCCACCTGCAATGCAGGAAATCCCAGTTCAATTCCTGGGTCAGGAAGATCCCCTGGACAAGGGATAGGCTACCCACTCCAGTATTATTGGGTTTCCCTAGTGGCTCAGATGGTAAAGAATGCACCTGCAATGCGGGAGACCTGGGTTTGATCCTGGAAATGCAAGGTTCAGGTTTGATCCCTGGGTTGGGAAAATCCCCTGTGTAGGAAATGGCAACCCATTCCAGTATTCTTGCCTGGAATATTCCATGGACAGAAGAGCCTGGGGGGCTACAGTCTATGGGATCGCAAAGAATCAGACACAACTGAGTATGTGTCCGCACACACACACACACACACACACACAATCTTTCAATGACGTTTAAAAATTTTTTAATTTATTTTATCTTTTGGCTGTGCTGGGTCTTCATCATGGCCTGTGGGCCTTCTTCTATTGTGGCACTTGGGCTTAGTTGCCCTGTGACATGTGGGATCTTAGTTCCCCAGCCAGGGATTGAACATGTGCCCCTGCATTGAAAGGTGAATTCTTAACCACTGGAAGACCAAGGAAGTTCCTCTTTCTACAATTTAAGTGGTTCCTCTCAATGTGACAGAATACACCCTCTCTTTTTTTAGATAAACAAAAACTTGCTGTGTTTGGGTGTGTTGATCTGTGTGTAATTGACTCAAGGAGTTGGACCAGATTGTTCTAGGCATCCAAGCCGATCCTGGGGACAGAAGTGGTCCTTGTGGTGGACGTGGGAGTGGCCTGGGAGTCAGGAGTCCCTCTTCCTGCTCCTGTTTCCGTCACAGGGTATATTCTGTCCAGCTGGCGGTCTCAGATGTATCTCATCCCTTCTTGGTGCTGTGCATGGTGGGTTTGGTCCTCTCTCCCTACCCCCAATTCCTATACTCTGTGTTCCTTCCCAGTCTCCATGTCCCTCCATTGGGCTGCCTCTTTTACTTTCATTGATCCTTCAGAGGGAGAGGATGGAGTTCCTCAGAATAAAAAGTTGTTCTCAGTGTCTGGTTTGGTATCAGCAGCCAAGTGAACGTACAACATTTATAAAGTCCCTACTATGTGCTCAGTACCATGCAAGGCATGAGGAGGCATCCAGAAGAAGGTCGACCCCACTCTCCAGTAGTTGTCTGTACACACAAACACACACACACACACACACACACACACAAAGTGTTGGGAGCCTGGGTAGTTTTCTGTGGTGGTTCTGAGAACAAGGGAAGTCACTGGTGCAGTGTTGACAATTAGTAAAATCTTCTAGAGGAGGACTTTCCTGGCAGACCAGTGGTTAAGACTCTGAGCTTCCAATGCAGGGGACACAGGTTCAATCCTTGGTCGGGAAACTAGGACCCCACATGCCATGGGGGCAACTAAAGGCAGCACCCTGCAACTACTGAGCCCTTGTGCAACTAGAGAAGCCTGCACAAGAAAACTAGACAGAAGCCTCCACTTGCCACAACAAGAGAAAGCCTGCAAGCAGTAACAAGGAGCCAGAACAGCCAAAAAAAAGAATTTTCTAGAGGGAGTGAGTCAAATACATTTGGGGTTTGAAAGTGAAAGTCACTCAGTCATGTCCTACTCTTTGAGACCCCGTAGACTGTAGCCTGCCAGGCTCCTCTGTCCATGGAATTCTCCAGGCATGAATACTGGAGTGGGTAGCCATTCCCTTCTTCAAAGGATCTTCCCAACCCAGGGATTGAATCTGAGTCTTCTGCATTGCAAGCAGATTCTTTACCACTAGTGCCACCTGGGAAGCCTGTAATTTTGGGGTTTGGGCGAAGGGAATTCTTATCAACTGTTACGGACTGAATTGCCCCCCCCCCCTTACCAGATGGATATTCTTATGTTGAAGTCCTAAACCTCAGGACTTGAGAGTGTAACTGTATTTGAAGACAGGGTGTTTAAAGAGGTAATTAAGTTAAAATGAGGTCATTAGGGTGGGCTATAATCCACTATGACTGGTGTCTTTATAAGAAGAGGAGATTAGGTCACAGACACGTACAGAAGGAAGATGACATGAAGACAGTGTAAACATGATCATCTTCAAGCCAATGAGACAGATCCTGACCTTGTGATCCTCAGAAGGAGCCAACCTTGTGGACACCTTATCTCAAACTCCCAGTGTTCAGAGTCGTGAAACATAGTTTCTGTTGTTTAAGCCACTCAGTTTGTTGTCCTTACTTATGGTCCTAATATATACCTTAATATAGCTTTTAAAGGGGCTTCCCAGGTGACTCAGTGGGTAAAGAATCTGCCTGCAATGCAGGAGACATGGGCTTGATGTCTCAATTGGGACGATCCCCTGGAGGAGGACATGACAACCCACTCCAGTATTCTTGACTGGAGAACTCCATGGACAGAGGAGCCTGGCACACTACAGTCCATGGGGTTGCAAAAAGTTAGACACCTTTTACTATATATATGTATATTTATTTATTTATTTGGCTGCACCGGGTCTTGGACAGCAAGGAGATCAAACCAATCAGTCCTAAAGGAAATCAACCCTGCATATTCATTAGAATGACTGATGCTGAAGCTGAAGCTCCAGTACTTTGGCCACCTGATGCAAAGAACTGACTCATTAGAAAAGACCCTGATGCTGGAAAGATTGAAGGCAGGAGGAGAAGGGGGTGACAGAGGACAAGATGGTTGGATGGCATCACTGACTCAATGGGCATGAGTTTGAGCAAGCTCTGGGAGATGGTGAAGGACTAGAAGCCTGGTGTGCTGCAGTCCCTGGGGTGGCAAAGAGTTGGATGGGACTGAGTGACTGAACAACAAAAGGTCTCATCTGCGGCACGTGGCATCTGCATTCTTCACCACAACATGTGAGATCTTTAGCTGTGACATGTGGGCTCTATCTTAATGACAATGGGTTAAACCCAGGCTTCTTGTCTTGGGAGCTCAGAGTGTTAGCCACTGGACCACCAGGGAAGTCCCAAAATACCTATTAAAATACATAAAAATATAGCATCCCCCTATCTTCAAGTAAACTTTATGTTCCTGTAGGATATACTTACTTCATCTATGGGCTAAGTTCACCCACTTGGAAAGTCATGGGCTTGCACTCATTCATTCATTCATTCATTCTTCCAATACACTTGAAAAAATATATTTATTTATTTGGCTGAACTGGGTCTTAGTTGCAGCATGCGGGATCTTAGTTTCGGAATGTGGGATCTAGTTCCCTGACCAGGGATTGAACCCAGGACCCCTGCATAGGCAGCAAAGAGTCTTAGCCACTTAGCCACCAGAGAAATCCCCATCTGATACATTTTTAAGGAGTGCTGGTTGTAAGCTAGGTATGGGCTTAAGCATGGGTTTGACATGCAGCTATAACAGAAAAGTACCTGCTCCTCTGGAACTTTCATTTGAGGGAGGGCAGGGGGCAGGCAATAGAGGAATAAATAAATAAGCAAGGTAAGTCCAGAGTATGATAAGGTTGGAAAGGAAAGTGAACAGAGATGGTGAAGACGTGATGGAGATCAGAGGAGCAGGGCTGGTTTTGGTGGGGTGGTCAGCAGATAGTCTCTGAGCCACCCCAGCTATGAGGACTGGATATCCTAGCAGGAGAACGTTTCAGGGAGAGGTCACAGCTAGAGGAAGAGCTTAGGGTTGGGGCTTGCTTGGGTGGTTGAGAATCCCCAAGGAGATAAGTATCGTTGTGGCCAGGTCTGTAAGGGGCCAATGGGATGGAATGAGCTTCTGAGCCCAGCGGGGACCCCATCATGCAGACCCTAGTAGTCCCCAAGAGAGGCTTGGGACGAAATGGTTTAATTTGTATGCTTAAAAGATCAGTCTGGAGCATATGATCCAGGAATTCTACTTATGGGTACATAACCCAAAGAATAGGTTTTTCCTGGTGGCTCAGCAGTAAATAATCTGCCTGCAATGCAGAAGAGACACAGGAGATGTGGGTTCAATCCCTGGGTGGGGAAAATCCCCTAGAGGAGGAAATGGTGACCCATTCCAATGCTTTTGCCTGGGAAATCCCACGGATAGAGGAATCTGGTGGGCTACAGTCGATGGGGTCACAAAAGAGTTAGACACGACTTAGTGACTAAACAACAACAAGACCAAAGAACTGAAAGCAGAGACTTGAATAAATATTTGTACACCCATATTCATAGTAACATTATTCACAGTAGCCAAGACATGGAAACAACTCAAGTGTCCATCAAGAGAGGAATAAGTAGGGACTTCCCTGGTGGTCCAGTGGTTAAGACACAGAGCTGCCAATGTAAGGGGCATGGATTTGATCCCTGGTCAGGGAGCTAAGATACCACATGACATGCAGCATGGCCAAAAGACAATAATAATAATAATTTTTTTTAAAGACCCCATAAAAGAGATGAACGGGTAAACAAATGGTATATCCATACATTATCCAGGCTTAAAAAGAAAAGAAAATTTGACGTTTGCTACAACATGAATAAATTCTTGAAGATATTACTCTGAGTGAAAAAGCCAGACACAAAAGGACAAACACCATATGATTCCACTTAGGTGAGGTGCTTAGAATAGCAAATTCATAGAGACAGAAAGAGACAGGTGGTTGCAGGGGCTCAGGGGAGGGGGGGATGGGGAATTAATGTTTAATGGGTAGAGAACTTTCAGTTTGGGATGATGAAAATGTTGCGGAGGTGGATGGTAGTGATAGTTAACGCAAGACTGTGGAGGCACTTAATGCCATTGAACCGGACACTTGAAAATTATTAAAAGGGCAAATTTTATGTTATGTGTATTTTAACACAAATTTTATTTTATTATTATTTTTGTTTTGGCTGCACTGGGTCTTTGCTGCCACAAGTGGGGGCTTCTCTCTAACGGGTGCGTGATCTCAGCTGCCCCACGGCGTGTGGGATCCTCATTCCCCAACCAGGGATCAAACCTGAGTCCCCTGCGTTGGAAGGCAGATTCTTAACTGCTGGCAGGGAGTGGTTAAAATTACAGGTTTTTCCAAGGCTGATTCGTGTCAATGTATGGCAAAAACCACTACAATATTGTAAAGTAATTAGCCTCCAACTAATAAAAATAAATGGAAAAAAAATAAATAAAATTTGAAAAGATCTTTAAAAAAAATTTTTTTTTTAAGTAAAAAAAAAAAAATCACAAGTTTTAAAAACCAGTCTGGTTGCAGCTCAAGGTGGGGAGAGGAGCAGACCGAAAGAAAGTGGGCAGGCAGCCCAGACCACTTCCCCATCTCTTTGAAACAGGCTGGCTCCAGGTTTCCCACTCCAAAACCTTCCCCAGTCCCAGTGCCATAGACGCTGAGCCTGGGTCCAAGGCTCCCCACATGGGGATCACACTGAGCTCTGGCCTTTGGTGCTGCACTGTTGCAGAGGTGGAAGGCTGTGGGGAGGGGCGGGGAAGGGGGAGGGGGAGGGGGCGTGGCCCTGGGCCACCAGCTGCTGCTCAGACCCCTCACAGCCTCCCAGGAATTCCTTCTTTGGCCCATGGAGCTGCCTGGGCAGGCCCACATGGGGGAATCACCCTGCTTTTTAAAAAAAAAAGGTGAGAGAGCGAGAAAAGCAGAACAATTAAAATCTTAGTGTATGAATAATTACATTTAAAAAATCCCCACATTTTTTTTACATCAAAAAGAATTCTGTAATCAGAGGTTTAATTTGCAGATTTAGTGGCATTTGGCAGGTTAAAAGTAGGTGCTGTGAAGTGAGTAAGCGTGGGATTTGGGGCTGGAAGCAAAGAATGAGAAAATCTGCTGGGCCAGAAATCCTGGCTTTGAGCTGCCTCGGAGATTTGTGGCCTGACTTCCTCTGCCCATAGCCATCCTGGACTACATCCTCTTGGGAGAGGAAGGTAGAGAATGGAGGAGGAGAGAAATGAAGCCCTCCAGGCCCCCTCCTTCTTCTAAAGAGCCTGATTGTATGTTTATTTTTTTAAATAATTATTTGTTCATTGCAAAAAAAAAAAAAATTCTGGACTTCCCTGGTGGTCCAGTGGTTAAGAATCCACTTGCCAATACCAGGGACACAGGCTCGATCCCTGGTCTGGGCAGATTCCACATGCTGCAGAGCGACTAAGCCTGTGTGCCGCAACTATTGAGCCCGCATGCTGCCACCGCTGAAGCCCAGGCACCCTAGAGTCCATGCTCCGCAACAAGAGAAGCCGTTGCAACGAGAAGCCTGTGAGCTGCAAGTAGAGAACACCTGCGTGCAGCAATGAAGACCCACACAACCAAAAATAAATCAATAAAATTTAAACATTTGGAAAATATAGAAGAAAAAAAATAGCAAAGATCACCTGTAGTTTCACTGTCTGAAAGTAACGAGAGTACATTCTCCTCTTCTCTAAGATAGTGTGAAAAGACCAGAGAAGCCTGGTGTGCTGCAGTTCATGGGATCGCAGAGTCGGACATGACTTAGCAGCTGAACAGCAACAATGTGGAAAAAGTCCTTTGGCCAACTGGATTGGGCTTCACGAGGTGCATGTCTATTATCCTCACCCCTTCTACTTGTTCTTTCTCTCTTCTCTTCTGGAAGTCTCCCTTTTTTTTCTTCCCAGTGAAAACCCAAACAAAACTGGAGCCTTGACATGTGAAAGTCAGGTAGGGAGACGTGGGTTCAAGAACCTTTCTAACAGAGGTGCTAGAGGAGCAGCCTAAAGGAAGGGGCTCTGAGCTGGAGATCCTGGTTAGGGGAGGGGTGTAGTGGGTGAGCAACAGAAGGGTTATTCTAGGGTGGCCTTTTCAGAGGAAGGGAAGGGAAAGATGCAGGCGAGGGTGGTGTTTATCCTCTGTATCAACTAGTCATTGGTTATAGGCTAGCCCCAGGAAGAGGGAAATTGGTTAGGTGATGCCCTTCCACTGAGATGCTTTCTGCTTAAGCTTTGCATTCAGAGTTGTCTGTAGTAAGTAGAGCTCCCAACAGCTGGGGTGTAGACTGTGTGCCCTTCAGTCCTGCAGGGTGTGTGTATGAGAGAAATAGTGACAGACAGACAGCCAGGGTGACAGACTGGATTGCTGGAGCTCAACAAGGCCAAAGTCTAAAAGCAGTACAAGGCAGAGAGCAAATGTACAGGCACCGAGGAGGAAAAGGGGGATGGGATGAGTTGGGAGACTGAGAATGAAGTGTAGGTACTAACGATACTGTGTATAAAACAGCTAACTAATGAGGACCTACTGGAGAGCACAGGGATCCCTACTCAGTGCTTTGTTGTGGCCTAAATGGGGAGGAAATCCCCCACAGAGGGGATAATGTATACCTATAGCGGATTTGCTTTGCTGTGAGCAGAAACTAACACAAGATTGTGAAGCAACTATGTGCTGTGCTGTGCTTAGTCTCTTGGTCATGTCCGATTCTTTGCGACCCCATGGACTGTAGCCCTCCAGGCTCCTCTGTCCATGGGGATTCTCCAGGCAAGAATACCGGAGAGGGTAGCCTATCCCTTCTCCAGGAGGACTTCTCAACCCAGGAATCCAACCAGGGTCTCATGCATTGCAGGCGGATTCTTTACCATCTGAGCTACCTGGGAAGGCCTAAAGCAACTATACTCCAATAAAATTGAAAAAAAAAAAAAAACACATAAAAAATTCCAAACAGTACAAGACAGTTACCCCCTGGAGAAACCTTACCAGTGGCCTCTGTGAAGACAAACATGGGAAGGAGACCCAAGCTGGGTTGTCCTGAAGCTCATTGGAGAGGAGGAAAGCCACTATAGGGTACACCATATGTGGTGTAACTGCCGCCAGAATGCAGGTTTTCGTGAAGACCCTGACAGGGATGAGCATCTCTCTCAAGGTCAAGCTCTTGGATATGATAGAAAATGCAAAGGCCAAGATCCAGGATAAGGAAGGAGTTCCTCCTGACCAGCAAAGACTGATCATTGCTGGAAAGAAACTGGAAGATAGATGTCCTTTGTCTAACTACAACATTCAGAAGGAGTCCACTCTTCATCTTGTGTTGAGACGTCATGGGGGAGCTAAGAGAAGGAAGAAGTCTCATGCCACTCCCAAGAAGAACAAGCATAAGAGAAAAAAGGTTAAGCTGGCTGTCCTGAAATACTATAAGGTTGAGGAGAATGGCAGAATCTGTTGCCTTCATGGGGAGCGTCCTTCAGATGAATAATGTGCTGAAGTTTTTATGACCAGTCACTTTGTCAGACAGTATTATGGCAAATGTTGTCTGACCTATTGTTTCAATAAACCAGAAGACAAGTAATTGTATACAGGTTAATAAAAGACATGAATTAACGAACTAACAAAACAAGACAGAGAGGAGCAAAGCCAGGGGCAATCTGGCAGCTTGGCAGAATAGGACAGGCAGTTTTAGGAGACGCGAAGACAAAATCCAGAGCGCTGACAAAACAAGACCTTCCCGAGGAAGCCAAAGCTGCCAGCCCCACAGCCTGGAGTTCCTTCGTGGTCCAGTGGTTAAGAATTCACCTGCCAGTGCAGGGGACATGGGTTCAATCCCTGGTCTGGGAAGATTCCATACGCAGTGGGGCAACAAAGCCTGGGTGCCGAAACTACCGAAGCCCACGTGCCCTAGAGCCCATGCTCTACAACAAGAGAAGCCATTGCAATGAGAAACCTCGCTCCAAAACTAGAGAGTATCCCCTGCTCTCCATAGCTAGAGAAAGCTTGCACACAGCAATGAAGACCCAGCACAGTCAAAAATAAATAAATAAAAAATAAATTAATTTTTAAAAACCACTTATAAAAGCCGGTTGTTGAATACAAAACACTAGTGGAGGCTGTGTTAGATGTCATATGTGTACAATTAGGTAGTTTCCTGTCATCCTTCAAAAAGTTTCATCATTTTTGAAAAACATATTATCACATGCTATTATCAATGGTGCCTATGTAAATGCGTCCAGTATTTTTTTAGTAGATATATTGGAGAAAAAACAGAAAAGATTCAGGGAACTGCTTTATTGATACAGTTATTAAGGGGCCAGTGATTTGAGCCATGGTGAGGCTAACTCTCCCAAGCAAAGATAACTTGTTCCATCTCGAAGTCCTACTACTGAGAAAGAAACGTAATGCTTGGCAGACTGGGTTTTAGAAGTTACAAGTGGCAGACTTCTTTGGATTTTGGAGGCTACATATTCTATACCTGGGAATCCTGCTAAGATCCATTTATCAGGAGATACAGAAAACTGATAGTTTTGAGTGGTGCGGTACATGCATGCGAAGTCTGACTCTACGCGACCCTATGAACTGTAGCCCGCTAGTCTCCTCTGTGGGATTCTCCAGGCAGGAATATTGGAATGGGTTGTCATGTCCTCCTCCAGGGGATCTTCCTGGCCCAGGAATGGAACCTGTGTCTCATGTCTCCTACATCAGCAGGCGAGTTCTTTACCAACAGCGCCATGCGGGAAGCCCTAGTTTTGAGTGGGGCACACAGCAAAAGCAATTCTCCAGCAGCTCCAGATTATAGCACAGGTAGCCTTGCTCCCTGGTTTGTACAACCTGGGAGATCACACAGCGTCAGACTTTTCTGTGGTAGAGAAAGATGCCAGGTCGATTTTCTGTACATCCCAGTAAGAGCAACAACACAATATGAGGGCTCAGGAAACAGGTAGAGTATTTATAGCAGAGAACTATGTACCTTTATTGCAAAAATAACTCCTGACGTATACCTGGGTTCTTGTAAAAATATAGCTTCTGACCATGGGAAGTCAAGTGGCCATGTAGTCAGGAGCTGGATACTGAGAGAACCAACAAGTTATAGGCTTGAGAAGGAGGCAGCAGAAACCTATCCCATAATGAAAGTGCTACATTGGGGATTGGGCTTTAGAGGAGACAAGTGGATGGCCTGGACATCCACACCATCTCCTGCTACTGCTCTAAAGCACCTCCTTAGTTTACATCTGTGATCTTATGTAAGGAGGAAGTGCTCCTTATGACCAGCTGACAGGCAAAGCAGAGAAAGAGCCCAGTGTGGATCATAGATGGGTCAACTGAGTGACAGCTACCAGCCCAAAGTGGACTGCAAGTACACCACGGCCTCTCTCAGGGGTGGCCTTGAACAGTAATGGTAAGAAGACCTACCCATGGACACTTGATCACCCTCTGTGAGACAGAGAAGTTGCCTGAGGAAAGTGTCACCATAGACTCCTGGTGTTTGTGCTGTTTCTTCAGTCGTGTCCGACTCTTCGTGGTCCCACAGACTGTATCCGACCAAGCTCTTCTGCCCATGAAATTTTCCAGGCAAAAATCACTGAAGCCATTTCCTTTTCCAGGAGATCTTCTCGACTCAGGGATTGAATACACGTCCTTGTGTCTCTAGCATTGGCAGGTGGATTCTTTACCACTAACACCACCTGATAGCCCTGATAGACTCCCGGGCTGTGGTCAATGGCTTGGATGGTTTGTCAAGGGCCTGGAAAAGCAAAATTGGAAGCTGAAAGAGAAGTAAGTTTGGAGAGGAGCCCTGTGGATAGACCTTTGGGGGTGGTCACTAAGCGTAACAATCTTTGTATTGACCCATTAATGTCCATCAGAGAACATTCTCTGCAGGAGAAGGAGATAAACAACTGAGTGATTAGGACTTCAGTCAAAGCTGTCAGCCCACTTTTGTTCTCATCCTCCCCGGTGTTTGCACACTGGCTCATGAGCAGAGTAACTCTGGTGGCAGAGAGGAGATCATGCATGGACCCAGCAGCATGGACTCCAGCACACCAAACAGTTTCCGCCTCTCCATAAATAGCTTTGTGATCTACATCCAGTCCAGCCTCTGGATCCGAATACTAGTTTACAGGGAATACAGAAGAGGGAGGAGAGAAAAATACTTTAAATCACACCAGAAGGATGCAATCAACAAAATCCAAACTGTGGGGAACACATAGGAAAAATGCCTGAATTTCTTCAACAAATAAACTGCAAGATTAGAAACAGCATGGGGGCTTCCTCGATGGTTCAGTGGTAAAGAATCCACCTGCCAATGCAGGAGACTCAGGTTTGATCCTTGAGTTGAGATGATCACCTGGAGGAGGAAATGGCAACTCACTTCAGTAATCTTCCCTGGGAAATCCTATGGACAGAGGAGCCTTGTGGGCTACAGTCCAGAGTTGGACACGACTGAGGGACTAAGTGCCCGAGAGAGCATAGATTAAAAGCTTATTTAAAACCTTAACAAATTGTAAAGTCAGGTTGTTACTTGGATTATGATTTTTTTAAATGGGAATAATTCTGACATTTATCAAATAATTGGAAATGTGAAAATGTAATAGATATTTTTTGATACTAAAGAATTATATTTAACATTTAAAATATGATAACGCTATGGTGGTTATGTTTTAAAGAGTGAGAGAAGAATCCTAACCTTTTAATGAAATACACAGAAATATTTATGGATGAAATGTTATGATGACTGGAGTTTGTTTCAGATCAAACCAGAATGAGGACAGGGATGAGGTATAGATAAGGTTGAACCAAATGGTTTGATGTTTATTGGAGTTGGACAATGGATACTTGGGGGTTCATTATACTCTTCTGTTCACTTTTTGGGTTTTCCTTTTTTGTTTGTTGTCTTTAGTCATGCCTTGTGGCATGTGGCATCTTAGTTCCCTGACTAGGGATCGAACACAATGTCCCTGCAGTGGAAACACAGTGTCTTAGCCACTGGATTGCCAAGGAGGTCCCTTACTTTTTGCACGTTAGAAATTCTCCACTTAAAAATTAGTTGTGTGATCAAGATGTGTTTCCTTACCTATAAAATAAAGATACAAGAGACATCCTCCAGCCTTCATCAAGAAACACTGGGTGAGTAAACTAAGATAATAGATATGGGGGGTGGAATTTGAAAAGTTAAAATGACTAAGCAAATTAAAATGAAATAATATCAAAAAGGAGCAAGACCTTATGGTCCTTGCTCCACGCTCCCCCCCAGCTCCCGTGACCTCTGCCTGCTTTTTGTCTGTGGAAAACTTTAGTCAAAGAATAAGTTTAACAGAGAAGTAAGAAATGTGGAAACAAAGGAAAACCACCAAAGTAGACTAAATAATAATAATGTAGTTATTAAGCACAATCAAGGACCTTTAGCTCTTCCTCAAGGGCTATAGATAATATTCTGAGCCACATCCTGTGAGCTGTCTTATAGACACTAAAACACCAGGTGGAGAAATTAACTACATGATAACCAGACTGTACCCGGGACATGAGCTGCCACAATTCCGAGACCTGACTGCCAAGAAATGGGAACAAATGGACCCTGGAATTGAAGATTAACTGTACCTAAAACAACCAAGATGATGGTAGTCAGACCCCTGATGACCAATTTGAAGATGACTGTGTTGTTTCTACATGTAAATGCTCCCCGCCAACACACACACACACACACACACTCTGTCTATGAAAACTCTCTCTGCCTGCTTGTTGGGACAGGTGGGGGTCGGGGTTGGTCTTTGGTTAGACATCCACCACCCTACCCCAGTTGCAGGCATTGGAAAGAAAGCAAACTTTCTTTTCTACCAACCGGGCCTGTTTATTGGCTTTTGAGTGATGAGCAGCCGGACCCCACCCCCACCGTCCCCCACCAACTCTTCTGGTAACAATATGGTAGATGAAACTCTAAGACGGGCTTGACTTGAGCCACTGTGTGCAGATGGGAAGAACTGCCGCTAATCCCAGGACTAGAAGGATGCTCCGGGATTTTTCAGGCTGGGCTCCAGGACTCTCTAGGGGTCCTCAGAGTCCCTGTAGGGGCCTCAGTGGGAGGCCTGTCGGGAGGAGGCTCCTGGCTCTTACTCCTGCCGTCTTTAAAGCATTTCGGCTTTGATCTGTTTGTTATAATCAGCTCAGGACCAGATTAAGACTTTAAAGGCCCCAAATACTGAGAAACTACTATGCCTCCATGCCGACATAGAACTTGTTTTTAGTCCCTGACATTGAAGTAGCCCGTTTCTCGTTTTGCTGATGGAAACATTTTCACTGTGTTTATCTGAGTGGAACTTTTCTCTCTCGCTTTTGCTACTTTACTGCTGCTCTGAGCCTATGCTTAGTATGCCTTTTGGGTAATTATAGCATTGACTGGGGTTTCACAGTACATTTCATTTAAAAGGGAAGTTTCCCTGCTAAAACTTTTGATCAAATCTAATATCCGTTTAAATCCTCTCTCCAACAGCTCACCAAGTATTCCTCCAACTTTGGCTTTAACGCCTCCCATCCTGAAGATTTACTATCCACTAAATGACCCTGGCACAACTTCAGATTATTATTAGAAAGTCTCGTGTTGAGGCCAAACATGTCATCTTGAAGCTTCCACCATTGGCTGGTCCTCTGCCCCCGGGGCCACACTGAGCAAATTTAATCCTTTTTGCACCCATCTGCCTCTGCTTAGCCAGGTGCTCAGGCGGAGTTCTTGGAGTCAACCTGTCTCCCTCTGTCTCTCCAATCCTGACTCCTCAAACTGTCTCCCCAGACAGTAATAGTAATGATGATGACAGTAATAATAATAGCCACAATTAGCTGAACTCACCAAAGTCACACAGCTGGAGGATTTTCTTTTATTTCTGCTTTATTTATTATTTTAATTTTTTTAGACTTTTTATTTTATGTTGAAGAGTAGCCTACTAGGGGCTTCCTTGGTGGCTCAGGTGGTAAAGAATCTGCCCGCAATTTGGGAGACCTGGGTTCGATCCCTAGGTCGGGAAGATTCTCTGGAGAAGGGAATGGCTACAGACTCCAGAGTTCTTGCCTGGAGAATTCCATGGACAGAAGAGCCTGGTGGGCTACAGTCCACGGAGTTGCAAAGAGTGGAACATGACTGAGTGACTAACTCCTTCGCCATAGCCAATTAACAATGTTGTGATAGTTTCAGGTGAACATTAAAGGGACTCAGCCATACACAGACATGTATCCATTTTCCCCTAAACCCTCCTCCCATTCAAGCTGCCACATAACACTGAACAGAGCTCCCTGTGCTATATAGTAGGTCCTTGTTGATTATCCATCTTAAATATATCAGTGTGTTTGTGTTGATCCCAAACTCCATAACTATCCCTTCCCCCCTGGTAACCAGAAATTTGTTTTCTAAGTCTATGAGTCTGTTTCTATTTTGCAAGTAAATTCATTTGTATAATTTCTTTCACTGCTGGACTGGAGGATTTTATTTTATTTATGTTTCTTTTCTTTTTACACATTTATTTGTTATTTATTGGACTGCAGGATTTTAGAACCAAATGGTAGTTTGTTTGATTCTGGGGTCTATGTTTCTGGCCTCTATATTATGCTTTTAACCTCCCATCTAATATGAAATAAGCTCAAAGTTTTATCTCTTCAGAACATTCAGAAACCATTGGTGTAGGAAAAAACTTTCAAGTGTCCTTCAGCTTTTGACAGTGAGACGTTGTCTAGAGTCTAAAACATGGAATCAAGAAGTCTTCACTTGTCATTCGAAGGCCATGCTCCTGGGTTGAATGGCTGTGATGGGTCTGTTCCTCTCCTCACTTATGGAGGCCTCTCTTAGGTGTGGAGGCAGGGCTGTTACTTATGATGGCCTTTTGGCGGCAGGATTGGATCTGTCATTGGCCCTCTGGATCATCGCTGATATCTTTGGTGATGTCCTGTCCACCAGGGGGACATGTGCCCTGTAGGAAGTTCATCGCTGAGTATGAGATGGTGTCGTTGGCACCTCATTAAAGCCAAGGAAGGTGGGGGCTCCTAGTTGGCTTGCTTGGGTCCCATGCCAGTGCTCTGGCTTATAAGGAAAGCTGGGTAAGCAATTTCATGAGTTTCTGCTTCCTTGTTGTGAGGTGGGCTTCTCTCATCAAAATTTATAAGGTTGAGAACTCTTCCAACGTAGGAAGAGAGAACAGATTCGATGAACTGAAAATGTCCATACCTCCATAGGTATGCTATTCCCCAGGTCTTTTTGTTGAATGAATCAACATATATTTATCAAGTCCAAGATCCCTATAAGGCACAGCGAATGCGAAGGTGACTGTCACATTTAGTTGAAACCTCAGATCTCCAAAGAGCTCAAGACCTTTCAGTTCCTGTATGTCTTAACTGGGTTCTTCATTTACATGACCAGAGGTCAGACTGGGAGGTGAGGGGACTTCCCTGGCAGTCCAGTGGTTAAAACTGTGCTTCCACTGTAAGGGTGTGGGTTTGATCTCTGGTCGGGGAACCAGGACTCTGTATGACAAGGAACATGGCCAACAGGGGATTTAAAAAAAATTGGGGTGGTGGTGGTGAAGAAAGATTGATGTGACTTGCCATATCTTCTCAGATTTAGAATGCCCAGTTAAATCCCCAAACTCTTACCCTATAGCCAGGGCTTACACAGGGCTGTCAAGGTGATCGTTCTAAAACACAGGTAAAATTGTGTTTTCACACAATTTTGAATTTCACCTCCACAGCTTGGAAATCCTTGATTAATCTCCCTTACTCAGAGACTTCCCTGGTGGTCCAGTGGTTAAGAATCTGCCTTCAAATGCAGGGGACATGGGTTTGATCCCTGGTCAGGGAACTGAAATCCTGCATGCTATGAGGTAACTGAGCCTGACCGATGCAACTATTGAGCCTGCACACAACAATTAAGACCCTTCACAGCAAAAAATTAATTAATTAAAAACTGTGCTTTCTTAAAAAAAATAAAAAAGAACTCCATTACTTACTCAGTTGCTAATCCATTCATTCACTCAAAGCATATGGGTACCTATTATGTGCCAGGTACAGTGCTAGAAAAGTGAAAGTATTAGTCTGCTCAGTCATGTCCAACTCTTTGTGACCCCTGTAGCCTACCAGACTAGACACTTGGACTATAAAGATGAAAGCCATGCGTCCAGCCACCAAGAGGCTCAGGGTGTAGCCAAGGAGACAGATAGGAACACAATCACACTTGGAGAGATGGAGCACCCAGGGCTTGTCCTTGATGCCCCTTGCTGAAATGTCCTCCCCAGGACTGCAGCCCCTGACCCCCACCCATCCCCATGCTTGTACCTTGTGAATCTTGTACTTCCTTCAAATCAAATTTACTAATGAGAACCAACTGTATAGCCAGGGAACTCTGCTTAATGCTCTGTGGGGACCTAAATGGGAAGAAAATCCAAAAGCGTGGGGATATATGTATATGTACGGCTGATTCATTTTACTGCACGGTAGAAACTAACGTAATATTATAAAGCAACTATATTTCAATAAAGATTAATTTTAAAAAGTGAACCCTAAAAAAAAAAATCAAATCTAGGTTCCTCCTTGGGAGATCTTAGATGGCTTGATGTGTTCTGAGTGCTGAAATCCCCGAGACCTATATGGGGAGGGGGCATCTTTACTGTGAGTCTCTGGCAATGCCCTGTAGAACACACCCTCAGCGGCTAATGGGATGACCCCTTTGATTTCTCTCTTCCTCCCCAAATGAACACAGGTTTGGTAATGCCTCTCAGGAAGATGGAACACATTTTCATTTTTTAGTACTTAAAGTATGATGAGGCTGTTCCCAAGTTTACATTCACTATGTGCCCCACGTCCAGTAGGCACCCAGTGATACTCTGTGGGGTTTGTTTGCAGCCTCATCTTCCAATGCAATCAGGCCTGTGTGGGGCAAGCCTAAGTGGGGGGCTCCCTAAGCCGACTCGGGGCTTAGAGAGGGCTTTGCTGCTGGGGGGATGTTCTACCTCCATCAGTTTTCAGTGAGGAATCTGGGCCCAGAAGATAAAATGGTTTTCTGCCTGACTGAACTTGCCGCTTCTCAGATTGGCCAGCTAGCTTTGGTTTCTGGCCAAGTCCACGGTGGGCTTCCCTGCTTTGATGTGGTTTTGCAAGGGAAACATCCGCAGATGAGCAACAACCAACACATTTTTTCTTTTCTCTCTTAGTCCACATTGAGTTTTTCAAAAGCAGTACTAATTAGCTTCTTGGAGCTGGTGGAAGCTGGGAGGCCACAGCCCTCTATAGGAGAGAGAGAATGGATACAGGTCTCAGAGTCTGAATATCAGCAGAAGTGTAGATTAATTTAGGATATCATGTACAGATGTGAGAGTTAGATCATAAAGAAGGCTGAGAACTGAAGAAATGATGCCTTCGAACTGTGGTGCCAGAGAAGACTCTTGAGGCTCCCTTGGACTGCAAGGAGATCCAATCAGTCCATCCTAAAGGAAACCAACCCTGAATATTCATTGGAAGGACTGATGTTAAAGCTGAAGCACCAATAATTTGGCCACCTGATGGAAAGAACTGACTCACTGGAAAAGACCCTGAGGCTAGCAAAGATTGAAGGCAGGAGAAGGGAGTGGCAGAGTATGAGATGGTTAGATAGTATCACCGGTTCAATGGACATGAATTTGAGCAAACTCTGGGAGATACTGAAGCACAAGGAAGCCTGGTGTGCTTCAGTCCGTGGGGTTGCAAAGAGTCAGACATGACTTAGCAACTGAACAACAACAAAGAATTTCCAAACAGTTGTTCAAATGTATGTCATTGGTGGAAAGGGGGAAGAGGGGAAATTTGGAATCAGGAGAACTGGGTCCTGAATCACTCATGCTCCACCTCTTAGTGAAGGTGTGTGATTTTAAGGTTTGAGCCTTTGTTTTCTCATCCATAAAACAGAGATTCTGATCGAAGGACTGATAGTCTCCAGGGAAATGATGCCTGTGGAAGTCTGTGTGATCCGTAAAGCACCATCCATGTCAAGTATTAATCAGGGAGAAATACCAGTCCCCAAAGAAAAGAATTGTTCATTGATATTAAAGGCAAAAGACATTGATGAATTATTTTTGAAAAAAGCTTTTAGTTGAATACCACATACTTTATACTGCAATGGCAACATTGCCTATGGAAATAGGTTTAAAAGCATATTCATAGTGTACACACACATGTACACTGTGCTTCATCACTCAGTTGTGTCCGATTTTTTGTGATCCCATGGACTGTAGCCCACCAGGCTCCTTTGTCCAGGGGATTCTCCAGGCAAGAATACTGGAGTGAGTCTCCATGACCTCCTCCACGGGATCTTCCCCAACCCAGAGATTGAACCCAGGTCTCCCTCATTATAGGCAAATTCTTTACCATCTGAGCCACCAGGGAAAGTCCATGAATATTTGAGTGAAGAGCCTATACCTTTTCCAGGGGATCTTTAACCAGGTTCTTCTGCATTGCAGGAAGATTTTTTACCAGCTGAGCTACCAGGGAAGCCCTAAAAGCATATTAACTTATCTTTTTATTTTAATATTTATTTTTGGCTATTCTGGGTCTTTGCTGTTGCACTCAGGCTTTCTCTAGTTGCAGTGAGAGAGAACTATTCTCTATTTACAGTGCTTGGGCTTCTCATAGCAGTGGCTTGTCTTGTGGTGTAACATGGGCTCAGGAGTTGTGGCTCAGGGGCTTAGTTGCGCCATGGCATGTGGGATCTTCCTGGAACAGGGATGGACCCATGTCGACTGCATTGGCAGGTGGATTCTTAACCATTGGACCACCAGGGAAGTCCATGTCTTTTTTTCTTAATTGTAGGGAACATATCTTATTTTGAAACAATTGTGAATTCATAGGATGCTGGGGAAAAAATGAATAGGCAGGTCTAGGCACCCTTCTCCCAGCTTCCCCCAGGGGGAACATCTTGCTTGCCTATAGTACCGTATCAAAACCAGTAAATTGACGTTGGTATAGTGCACGGAACTTATTTCACCAGTTTTACAAATACTCTTCTGTGTATATACATAATAGTTCTGCATAATTGTATCCCACATGTAACTTTGTGTAACCACCTCCACAATCAAGATCCAGACTGTGGGACTTCCCTGGTAGTTCAGTGGCTTTGACTCTGAGCTCCCAATGCAGGGGCCCAGGGTTCGATCCCTGGTCAGGGAGCTAGAGCCCTCATGCCACAACTAAGACACAGTGCAGCCAAATAAATAAACGTTAAAAAAAAAAAAAAAAGAAGATCCAGAACTGGTCTAACACACCAGGGCTCCCTCCTGCTGCCCCTTAACAGACTCACACTCTCCTCCACCCAATTCTCATCTCCAGGCAACCACTCATCTGTTCTCCATCACTATAATTTTGATATTTCAAGTGTTATATAACTGGAATCATATGGTATGTAACCTTTTGAAATTGCCTTTGTTCACTTTATTCACCCAACTTAGTTCCCCTAAGCTCCCACACTCTAGTACAATTGCCTGGAAAATCCCATGGACAGAGGAGCCTGGTAGGGTGCAGTCCATGGGGGTCATTAAGAGTCGTACATGACTGAGCGACTTCCCTTTCACTTTTCACTTTCACATATTGGAGAAGGAAATGGCAACCCACTCCAGTATTCTTGCCTAGAGAATCCCAGGGACCAGGGAGCCTGGTGGGCTGCCGTCCGTGGGGTCACACAGAGTCGGACATGACTGAAGCGACTTAGCAACAGCAGCAAGCTCCCACACAAGTTGTTACATGTATCAACAGTGTGTACCTTTTCTTTGCTGGGTAGTATCATGATGTGGGTATATCACTATTTGTTCAAGCATTCACTCTCTGAAGGAAATTTGGGTTGCGGTTATTCCTGATAAGAGAAGAGAAGCATTTATTGGTTCCCATGGGTGTGCTCAGTCTTTAAGTCATGTCTGACTCTTTGAGACCCCATGGGCTGTAGCTCACCAGGCTCCTCTGTCCGTGGGATTTTCCAGGCAAGAATACTGGAGTGGATTGCCATTTCCTTCTCCAGGGGATCTTCCCAACCCAGGGATTGAACCCACGTCACCTACATTGGCAGGCAGATTCTTTACCACTGAGCCACCTGGGGAACCCATTTATTGGTTCATTCAATAAATTTTAGAGGAGTTGCCCCATGTGCCAGCTTCTACGGTAAGTATTGGTAATGCAGCGGTAAATTAGAGAAAGACGATCAACCTGTAAATACAGAGGATGATTGCAGGGGTGATAAAGGATGCAAAAGGAATAAACAGACTGGCAGCCAGAGTGTGTGTGACTCCTTTAGAAAGGAGGCTGGCAGAGGCCCCTTGGAGGAGGCAACATTGAAGTCAAGACCTGACTGGGAGGAACCAATAATTCAAAAGCCCCAGTAAAGAGCCTGTAAGACAGCAGGCAGTGGGAACAGCAGGTGCACCCTGAGGTGGGCACGGGCCTGGTTGCTAGAGGAACAAAGAGGAAGCCAGAGAGGTTGCAGCAAACGTGGAGGTTGGGGGAGGAATGGTGGGAGAAGCAGGCAGGGCCCATGGGCTGCAGGGAAGAATTGGGGTTTTAATCTAAGGCTTTCAGGCAAGGGGGGGCAGGATCCCATTAACATTTTAAAAGAGCACTCTAGAGTTGAGACAGCGGAGGTATCACTTTGCTGACAAAGTTTTGTATAGTCAAAGCTATGGTTTTCCCAGTAGTCATGTAGAGATGTGAGAGTTGGACCTAAAGAAGGCTGAGCACCAAAGGATCAATGCTTTCCAATTGTGCTGTAGAAGACTCTTGAGAGTTCCTTGGACTGGGAGGTAGGACATGTAGTGTCCAATTGCAGCCTCAGAAGTGGGGAGCAGTCTCTTTGTTCCTCTGAACCTAGGGTCCTCATCAGTGGCCTGTATATTCTGGTCAAAGGATGATGTCCAGTCCCAGGACAAGTCAGTTCAGGACAAAGAAGCATTTCTCTGACTTCCCAGAGTAAAATTAAGGAGGGAATTTGAGGCTCAACAAATTCAGGGACTATTTACCTCCTTTAAAATAGTCTAGGGAAAGGACTTCCCTGGTGGTCCAGTGGTTAAGACTCTGCACTTCCATTGCTAGGGTCCTGGTTCAATTCCTGATCAGTGAACTAAGATCCCACAAGCTGTGAGGTGGCCCAAAAAAAGAAAGAAAGAAAAGAAGAAGTGGAAGGGAAGAGATTTAAACCAAACAATCTCTAAAATCCAACAATAGGAACTGACTGCATGCAGAGAGGTTATCCAAAAGCATCTGATGCTGGAGCAACACAGATTAATAAAACTTGATATGATCATTTTTAAATAATTCAGGAGTGGGGAGGCGGGGAATCAAAAGATGACTAGTATTTTACGACATGTGAAAGTCACCAGAAGCTCAAATTTCAGTGTTTATAAAGTTCTATTTGAACCTGTTTATTTGTTGACATCCTGTCTATGGTTAGGTTGGGAAGATCTCCTAGAGGAAGGCGTGGCAACCCACTCCAATATTCTTGCCTGGAGAATCTCCATGGACAGAGGAGCCTGGCAGGTTGCAGTCCATGGAGTCTCAAAGAGTCAGACATGACTGAGGGACTAAGCATGCTAGCATGCATAGCTGATTTTGCATTATGATGGCAGAGATAAGTGGTTGTGATAGAAATGTGTACTCTCTAGGGTTTATACAGGTTTAGTCACCCCTGTGGTGAACAGACTCCCTCCCCTAGCCACCCCCCACCTTGTTGGCTGCTACATGGTATTCATGCCTCTGTGGATCCTTCCCTTTGAGGGAGGGTGAACCTTATTTCTAACCAATAAATACATTGAAGGCTGTCACTCCCATGAGTGACAAGGCACTGTGACTTCCATCTTTCTAGCAGACTCTCTCTCTCCCTTTTCTCCTTTGGCAAAGCCAGCTGCTGTGTTATATGCTGTGCTATGAAGAGACCCATGAGACAAGAAACTGGGGCTATCTGGATCACTGCCAAGAGGAAACTGAAGCTTTCAGTCTGGCAACCTGTGAGGAACTAAATCCTGCCAACAACCACATGAACTTGGAAGTGGATCTTTTCCACCTGGAGCCTCAGAGACCAGCCTTGGCAGACACTTACTTCATTTGCAGCCCCTTACTTCGTTTGCAGCCCCATGAGAGCCCACAGTAGAGAGCCCAGCTAAGCCATGTCCCGTCTCCTGACCCACAGAAATTGTCAGGTAAGAAATGTGTGAGTTTTTTTCTTTTTTTAATTTGGCTGCACCAGTTCTTAGTTGAGGCATGCGGGGTCTTTGTTATGGTGTGTGAGTTTTTTTGTTTGTTTGTTTGTTTGTTTTGTTTTTCAGTTGTAGTATGTGAGCATGTGAGATCTTTTTGGTTGTGGCAAGTGGGATCTTTAGCTGCAGCATGAGAACTCTTAGCTGAAGCATGTGGGATCTAGTTCCTCGACCAGCGATTGAACCAAGCCTCCCTGCCTTGGGAGCTCAGAGTCTCAGCCAATGAACCACCAGGGATGTCCCTCAAATGTGCGTTGTTTTAATTGCTAAGTCTGTTGTACTATCATTTTGCAACCATCAATGATTACAAAACTGGGATTCAGACTTCCTCAAATATGGATGGTCTATGGGATTTCTTCCACACAGACAAGATTTCTACATAGTTCCTCAGGAGCAAAGCAGAGGAGTGAAGCCAGGCTATGGCAGCCTTGGAGTTGTTGGAGGACCAGGTGGATGAAGATGCTTCACCAAAGACCCTAGGATAGCCAGAGATCTCAAATGGCCCCATTTAAATGAATCACCAAAAAGCCTGTCACTAAATGGAACAACGTGAAACCCTTAGATGTGTTTAGGATCCTGGGGTTCTGTGGCCCAGAGGCACTCTGGCCACTTGGCTTGGAATGGTGAGCTGGGCTGAGACTTGAGGACCCCATGTGGCCTGTTACTGTAGGTCTTAGGCTGGAGTAGGAATCATACTGTCTACACCATGGCTGCTCACATCTGTTCCCAGTGGTCATCCCTTAATCAGGAGGAAACCCCTCCCCAGCCCACCCTCAACCAGACAGTCAATACCTCAGAACCATCTAAGGCAAGAGAACAGAGACCAGGATGGCCTAATCGGGAAGACAATCGTGGAAGAGGGGGTGTATGTATATGTTTAGCTGATTCACTTTGCTGTACAGTAGAAGCTAACACAGTGCTCTAAAGCAACTCTGCTCCAGTAAAGCTTTTTAAAAAAAGAAAGAAGAAAGGCAGAGCCCAGAGAAATTGAGGGCAAGACGTAGGGAGCTCTGGCCTCTACTTAGAAATTAAAGGACATCATCCAAACATCAGGATGCAGAGTATGACTTGATTATGAAATTCAGGACATACAATGAAAGATGAGGTAGATATTCTTAAAGGAAAAGTTCTAAGTCTTCCTTAACCCTGGGTTTAGTAAAAATCACCATGGAAGTGGAATCAGGACCAATTGCCAGGACGTCTAGAGGAAGTCGTATATGGTCGTTTTTGGCACGCTGTGTCCTTTTGCTTTAAAACTCCTGAGCCAGCGTCACCAGGTCAAACTGTTTATGGTAAGTGTGACTTAGAATCTAAACAGAATTTTCATTCATTTCTTCAACTGATATTTCCAAAAAAGTTCATTGAGCCTCTTCTGAGCTCCAGGCACCCTTAAATGCTGGAGGGACAGAAGCAGCCAGAATGGACTTGCTTCCTCACCAGCCGAGGCAGCCTCAGGGAGTTGCAAATCACACAACAGCCGGAATAATATCTTTTGTTATTAGGAGTGTTACCCTCATTATAACTAGTAGTGTAGATCTTCAATAACTGTCTTTTCTGTTCTCTTCTTAAAATTCAAACACCTGTTAGAGTTCTCCATTAACACAATTAACCATCAGGCCTCATGAGCCCCCACCTGCCACGTAGTGAGACTGCTTGTGGATCTAAGAGAGGCATCTCTGTAAACTGTAATGTACAGTCTCTGAGAATGAGATAGATACGTAAGTGAAGACCAAGTTAGCATACACTCAACTGGAACTCTGAAATGTTTGGGCTTTGAAATCAATACCATCTTCTGGTAATGCTTTGGTGTATATATATTTTTTCAAGCAAAATATTTCTTTATTACAAAATAAAAATCTGTAATGTAAAAGTGAAAGACTCCTATGATCTTTCTAACTTTCTGCATTGTGAAAAAAAAATCAGGGAAGTGCAGAGAGTAAACCTTCCTTTTACTCATAACCCTTGACCTTCCCTACTTCCCACACACAAATAAAAGATCACCTCTGTTGATAAATATTTTGCACATCTAAAACACACACACACATATTTCTGAAATTAAAATAGAAAATTATATCCACCTTATAAAAAATGTATTTCACTCCCACTCAACACTACATGACTCAGCCAAACAGGATACACATGACTCCTATGAATATACATGAATCACTTACTCTGTTTTAGAAGCTGTGTAGACAGACACAGAAAATAGACTTGTGGTTGCCAAAGGGGAGTAGGGGTGGGGAGTGATGGATTGGGAATTTGGGATTAGCAGATGCAAACTAGTATTTATAGAATGGATAAACAACAAGGTCCTACTGCATAGCACAGGGGACTAACTATATCCAATATCCTGTGATAAACCATAATGGAAAATAAATTTTTAAAGAATGTGTGTATATGTATGGGCTTCCCAGGTGCTCAGTGGTAAAGAATCCACCTGCCAATGCAGGAAATGCAGGAGACAGGTTAGATCCCTTAGTCGGGAAGATCCCCTGGAAGAGTAAGATCCCCTGGAGCAACCCACTCCAGTATTCTTGCCTAGAAAATTTCATGGACAGAGGAACCTGGTGGGCTATAGTCCATGGTGTTGCAAAGAATAGGATAAGCATGAGCATGCACACATATCATTATTGGTATTTTTCCCTTCCACAGACCGTCAGCTTCTTGACAGTATAGACCCTGTTCATCTTCACATTCTCAGATATTCAGTGAATGAACCAAAGAATCAATCCATCCATTATCTCTATACGATCCACCCATTAGACTTTAGGGACAAAGTTGTCTGAGACAGATTCTTGGAGTCCTCGATGAACCAAGATAGACTTGCTAAGCACATAACTTCCAAAGCAACTCCCAAATCAGGGCCACCCCAAAATCCAGGGAATCATGCCTCAGTGTGCAAGTGAAATCCACTTGCCACCTTTACTGTCACTTCTTGACTCCTATAAATTTGTAAATAGTGAGGAGTTGCTTTGAAGGAAAAGCACTAAACACATAGGAATGGGTGGGGATGTTATTATTATTGCCCTTTTGGTGTGTGAGCCTGGGTTTCATAGGGGTTATGAAATTCCCTATGTGATTTTAATTAACTTTATTTTTTAGACTATGCCAGAATATTCTGGGAATAAGATGGTTATAGGTGCCAGGGCTGAGGACTCAAGACAAACACGAGACTTTGCTGGTGGAGACTCTGGAACTTGTCTGCAAATACCCAGAGGGCTCCAGGCCTAGACTTATCCTGGGGCCTTGGAGGCCATGAGGAGACCAAAGACAAGAGTTTATCCTCAGAGGTGAGCTCCCATCACTGGAAGTACAATAAGTTTCCTACATATGAATGTGTTCTGTTTGAGAGAGCATTCGTAAGTCCAGCAAAGTTAGCCTAACGACCAACACAACCAACACAATCGACTATGCAGTACTGTACTGTAATAGGTTTCTCATACTTTTTACACAAATAATACAAACACAAGAAGACGTTTTTAGCCTTACAGTATAGTACCTTGAAAAGTACAGTAGTCTAGTACAATGGCTGGCACACAGGGGCTGGCATCGAGTGAAGAGGCAAGAAGAGTTACTGATGGAGGAGGGAGAGGAGGTGGGAGGTGGTAGAGCTGAAGGGTCGTCAGCAATAAGAGATGGAGGGCAAGCTGCAATTTCACTGATCCCTGATGCTGATGGAACGCATGTTCGCATCTTTGAAAGTTCACAACTTACAGTTTGTATACAGGGGAGTTACTTTATTCAAAGAGAGGCAGATGAACCCCTGTAGGGCTCACAGGAGAGGTTTCCAGTGGGAAAATTGCCACCAGGAGTCTGTGATGGAACTTCTTCTCTGAGAAGCTATCAGTCTTACTCAGGAGGTGGCCAAAAGCTCTGCCAACAACCTGCTCAGCACTGCTGTACTGTCTCACTTTGGAAATTCACACTTTACTGTTTCTGAAATGTTGCAATCCATGAGGGCGTTTGGTGTGGTCTGTCTTCTACATTGTACTTTCTGTGGAATGATGGATCAGTCTCCATCAGTGCCCAGATGCCCCTGGCAGCCCCTCTCCACACAGAGCCCAGGGAGTCCTGAAATCAACTGGATAAACTCTGAGCACACTATTTTAAGTGGATGACCAACAAGGACCCTGTATAGCACAGGGGACTCTGCTCAATGTTATGTGGCAGCCTGGATGCGAGGGGAGCTTGGAGGAGAATGGATACCTGTCTATGTGTGGCTGAGTCCCCTGCTGTTCACCTCAAACTATTACAATGTTGTTAATCAGCAATAACCAAATACAAAACAAAAAGTAAAAAAAAAAAAAACCTCTGAGCATATCTTCTCTTTATGGGAAACTGAGGCCCAGAGCAGGTGAGTAATGAATCCAGCGTCATGCCGCCAGAGCAGGCATGAGCAAAGCCTCCCAGACCTAAGTCCTCTCCAGGATTCCTGAGGGAGTAATGCTCTCGTCGCTGGGAACAGAGGTAGGGCTGTGGGACTCTGCTTCTTTCGGCCTTCTTAGGGGATCAGACCTCAACATTTGGAGAGGAGACCTGGGCTAGTCATCAGAACCCTGAGCAGCCACAGCAGTAACATATGCCAACAACATGCCAGGCACGGGCTGAGCTCCTGGCACTCATCTCTCAGAGGTAGAGACACAATCATCTCATTTTACAGAGAAGGAGTATAAGGCTCAGATCAAGGATGTGTCTTGGCCAAGGTCACACAGCCAGGAAGTGGTGGAGTCAGGATTTGCATCCAGTGCTTATCCCAAAATGTCATCAAAAACAAGAGGGCAACTGGGGGGAAGGATAGGGAGAAGGGATATTTAGGGAGTTTGGGATGGATGTGTACAACTCTTATATTTAAAATGGATAGCCAACAAGGTCCTACTGTATAGTACATGGACCTCTGCTCAATGTTATGTGGCAGCCTGGATGGGAGGGGAGCTTGGGGGAGAATCAGTTCAGTTCAGTCATTCAGTTGTGTCCGACTCTTTGCGACCCCATGAACCACAGCAGGCCAGGTCTCCCTGTCCATCACCAACTCCCAGAGTACCCCCAAACCCATGTCCATTGAGTCAGTGATGCCATCCAACCATCTCATCCTCTGTCGTCCCCTTCTCCTCCTGCCCTCAGTCTTTCCCAGCATCAGGGTTTTCATCAGGGTCTTTTCAAATGAGTCAGCTCTTCTCATGAGGTGGCCAAAGTATTGGAGTTTCAGCTTCAGCATCAGTCCTTCCAATGAACACCCAGGATTGATCTCCTTTAGGATGGACTGATTGGATCTCCTTGCAGTCCAAGGGACTCTCAAGAGTCTCCTCCAACACCACAGTTCAAAAGCATCAATTCTTCAGTGCTCAGCTTTCTTTATAGTCCAACTCTCACATCCATACATGACCACTGGAAAAACCATAGCCTTGACTAGATGGACCTTTGTTGGCAAAGTAATGTCTCTGCTTTTTAATATGCTGTCTAGGTTGGTCATAACTTTCTTTCCAAGGAGTAAGTGTCTTTTAATTTCATGGCTGCAATCACCATTTGCAGTGATTTTGGAGCCCAGAAAAATAAAGCCAGCCACTGTTTCCACTGTTTCCCCATCTATTTGCCATGAAGTGATGGGACCAGATGCCATGATTTTAGTTTTCTGAATGTTGAGCTTTAAGCCGACTTTTTTCACTCTCCTCTTTCACTTTCGTCAGGAGGCTCTTTAGTTCTTCACGTTCTGCCATAAGGGTGGTGTCATCTGCACATCTGAGGTTATTGATACTTTTCCTGGCAATCTTGATTCCAGCTTGTGCTTCTTCCAGTCCAGCATTTCTCATGATGTACTCTGCATAGAAGTTAAATAAGCAGGGTGACAATATACAGCCTTGATGTATTCCTTTTCCTATTTGGATCCAGTCTGTTGTTCCATGTCCAGTTCTAACTGTTGCTTCCTGACCTGCATACAGGTTTCTCAAGAGGCAGGTCAGGTGGTCTGGTATTCCCATCTTTTAGAATGGGTACATGTATATGTATGGCTGAGTCCCTTCACTGGTCCCCTGAAACTATCACAACATTGTTAGCTGGCTATACTCCAATACAAAATAAAAAGTTAAACAGAAAAAAAAAAAGCAAGAGGGAGATGATATGCATCCTTGTGGTTGGTCAGAGGCTAAAATAGCTGAGGTCAGGAGAGGTGGTTTGTGAATGAACCACCATGAGGTGGTTTGGACCACTCATTCTGGTTAGTGTCCTGCCACTGGGCCTGCACTCAGCCCTCCCAACCTGGGAGCCCCCACTCAGCCAGGGCACCCCAGCCCAGGCCTCAGGGCCACAAGCCTTAGTTAGACCCACGTTCTCCAACTCCAGCACACATCAGAACCACCTGCAGGACTCATTAACACAGCGATGCCTGGGCCCCACCCCCAAGGTTTCTTTTTTTTCTTCTTTCTTTTTTATTTTTTAAGTTATGGAAGTATGAAAACATGTATACAGGAGATTTGGAAAATACAGAACAAAGTTACATGTAGTTCCATTGTAGATTACAATTATTTTTTAAGTAGGTAAATTAAGCTCTTTTAGTTGGAGTTTCAATATCAAGCTCTCAAAAATTGCTAGAATGAGTAGACAGAAAAGTAGGATATAGTAGACCTGAAAAGTCCTATGAACCAATTCAACATAATTAAGATTTATACAATTTTTCACACAACAGCAGGATATAGATTCTACTCAAGTTCCCATAGACTATAAACCAGGAGACACTGGAACATAACCAGGGTTCAAAACAAGGTGCAAAAATTTCATGGTCTAAAGATGTTGAAATCATAGAGTTTGTTCTCCTATCACTGGAATTGTGTTAGAAATCAATATCAAAAGATATTTGAAAAATAACCCACATATTTTCAAGTGCAGTGTGACATTTACCAAGAGAGATCTTTGACTAAGCCATTGAAAGCCTCTATAAAGTTAAAAAGACTGAAAAAACATAGAGGGTGATTGCAGAGAAAAATGCATTTAAATGAGAAATTAATCTCAGAATGAGAAATTAATATCAAAGGTACTTAAAAAACCCCATTTATTTGGAAATTAAATGTGCACTTCTAAGTCCCATCCCAGGAGTCTGACTCAGGAGGTCGACGGTGGGGAGGGTGCCTGAGACTCTGCATTTCTAGCCAGGTCCCAGGTGATGCCGAGGCTGCCAATTTTGGACCACACTTTGAGAACGACTGTGATGCATCATGCTTCTCCCCCTCTGCTCCCCACCCAAGCCCCATCTGGGCTAAAAGAGGGAGATTTAACCAACAGCAACCTCTGGGATTGAGATGAGAAACGACTTTCAAGTCACACTAACTGGGTTTTGATTTTCCTATTGGCTTTTTAGTCCCTGTGTGAACTTTGTTAAGTTACCTAACTCCTCTGAGCCTTTGAGAAGTCCCTAGAAAATGCGGATGCTAAGACCAGCTTCATAGAGTTGTTGAGACTGTAACTATCAACCCACTTGGCACATAGCAGGAGCACAGCTAGTAACAGTTGTACTGAGTCTGGCACACAGGAGTTTCTTTCTTGTTTCTGCTTCTCCATCAGGCCTCTGGCCTCCTGGGTCAGGTTGCTCAAAACCCTGGAGGCTGACTGTGTTCATTAGAAATGAATCCTAAAGGTATCACCAGCCCGATGAAAAGGCCATAGCAATCCCAGAGCCTCCAATGGACCAACCAGCCAGGGAGAGCAGGAAGGCAGCAGACAAAAAGGCAGAGGAGACAGCTGGGTGCAGAAGAAGGAAACTGCCTGGAGTTTAACCCCTTAGTGCCCCAAGGCAGTGCACCCTAATCCCTGACAGCTGTAGGCTCTGGGCTCTGTCACGTGGGAGGATGCACCTGGCTCCTGGGTCCCTACTTGTCGCAGCAGGGCCAGCTGCCTGGCGCACAGGTGCTGGGGCTGGGGTTTGATCTTGCATGGAGCCTGGCAGCTTGCAGATGGGGCCACCAGCATCTGTTCAATGGACTGGGTACATGCCCATTTCAATCTACTCACGTGACCTCTGCCAATGTTCCCTCTCTCTTGGGGGGCTGCCAGAGGGTCCCTAATGGCAGGCTGGCTCCTTCCTGCCCAAACTCCAGAGAGAGACTCATGGGCATGTCCCAGTGTGCCCACATCCTTAGCCATTGTATGTCCTTTAACTTGGCTTGGAGTTTCACTCCTTCAGGGGCCACCCCATAGACCTGTGCAAGAACCTCTCCAATTCTGAACCAGTCCATTGTTCCATGTCTGGTTCTAACTGCTGCTTCCTGACCTGCATACAGGTTTCTCAGGAGGCAGGTAAAGGTGTGCAAATATTAAAGTGCTTGTTCTGAAACTGGTTTTGTAATAGCTGGTGTTCATAATTCTCTTCTTCCACTGCCCATTCCATATCCATCCACCCTGGGCAAATACCTTGGGTGGTCGAGGCTCCTTGCTTAGGAGGATATTGTCACTGTTGTTGCTCACTTGCTCAGTTGTGTTTGACTCTGTGCGGCCCTATGGACTGTAGCCTGCCAGGCTCCTCTGTGCAAGGGGTTCTCCGGCCAAGAATACTGGAGTGGGTTGTCATTTCCTACTCGAGGGGATCTTCCCAACCCAGGGAATGAACCTGGGTCTTCTGTGTCTCCTGCATTGGCAGGCGGATTCTTTACCACTGAAGCACCTGGGAAAACCCTGGGAGGGTGACCTGAACCTTTTTCTTCCTGAAGGGCCTGGGCGGATAGCAAATCTGCCTGCACTAGGCTGTTGTTGTTTTCTGCTGAATTTTATCACACCTACAGGAGGCCTAAGAGGACCCCAGGGAAACCGCTGCATTCCATACATATTCCCCCTGACCTCCACTATGTGGCTGCAGCCTGATTACCTCTTGAGAGTCAGGATCAATCACTCCAGAGAGTACAGTGACCTCCTTTCCTGTTGATTCACTGGAGGGAGGAGGCAACGTGGCCAGGTGGCCATCCTGGCTTCCTCTTCAGTGGCCCCTGTGCCGTGTCTCCTGTGGGACATCTCCCCCTGGGGACTGACACCTCTTCACCAGCAAGGCCCAGAGATGTGGAGGTGGGAAGCCAAATGCTGGCTGTGGATCAGCAGAGTTGACAATGAGGGGAGCCACTCCCATCCCCTGCCCCGTGGTCCCCTGACTGAGGATCCCGGAGGAACTGCAGTGTAGTGGGCCACTGATTTTTGCCATAGCTACAGGGTTTGAGAACCAGCCCATCATCTGCCTTTCATCTCTGGTCTGTCTGGAAGGGAGATCTCTCGCCTGTCTGTCTGTTTCTCCCTCTCTCTGGATGGAAATCTTTACTCAAATATTGGGCAAAACTCCAGGGGCTCATAGGCCTCCCCTCACAGCTGAGAACCACTTCCCTTCCTTAGTTTACCCTCATGGTCACCCTGTGATGGAGGAAAGGAAGGAAACTCAGTTCTTTTATTTTGTTTATTTTTGTTTTTTGTTGTTGTTTGTTTTTCTTTTGTTTTGTTTTTTAATTTGTTACTTTGTTTTATAAACAAAAGAGTGCTCTTGTCTCTTACATCTCCTGCATTGGCAGGCAGGTTCTTTACCTCTAGTGCCACCTGGGAAGCCCAATCAAGCAACAGGTTCACTGATGTACTTGAGGTTACCTAGCCAGCTGGCAGGCAGCCGGGGTGTGGCTGTGCAGGGGAGGGGGGAGCAGTGTCTTGCTTGCAGGGCTTCTGACCCCTAACTCGGCAGTATCTTTCTAGACAACAAAGGACTTCACTGCTTCTGGAGCTTTTGCCATCAATAACAATAATAACATTTGCTGACAATATGTGGTTCAGGACCCCATAGTCTCTCTCTCTCTCTCATTTTCTTTGGCTCTGCTAGGTCTTTTTTTCATGCGCAGGCTTAGTTGCACAGCACGTGGGATCTTATTTACCCAGGGACCGAACCTTCTTCTCTCTCCTTGGAAGACAGATTCTTAACCACTGAACCACCAGGGAAGTCCCTGGATTGCATAGTCTGATTTTGCACAACAAAGTGTCTCCTTTTTCTGACACCTCCCTCAGCTGGTGAGTCATGAACTAGATTTTCTTCCCGGCCTGGCCTTGTAGTTTAGCCAGAGGAGTGAGAGATTTGAAGTCAGAGTCTCCCCCAACTTTCCGTGGATGAACTTTGGGGAATCTCTTTGCTTCTCTGAGAGTGGATATTTGTCCATAAAAATGGCAGAGATGGTGCCGTCTGCATTAAAGGGATTTGGAAAAACTGAAGAGATATGGTGGATGTGAGAGGGTTTTGTTTTGTATCAGTATGACTGCTTATTGCCAGCATGAAATGCTTGTGTTGTGAGGAGCCAGTAAGTCTGCTCTGACCTGCATGTGGGGTTTGCAGAATGGAGTCATGTGGGTTGGCAGTCTCTTGGAAAGGGGCATCTTTGGTGATGTGACAGTCAAGTTGTTTGGGGCCAATGGGCTCCAAGTTCATGTGTGCTGCTAACAATGAAAGAAAAGGGAGGGGGCAGGGGTGTTCATGGAACACCCAAGGTACACCAGGACCCTTCTGTGGTTTCTAACATTTTTCTCATAACATCCCCCATTCAGACATTCCTTCAACAAGACATGATTTTGTTGGGCACCTGCCCCAGGTGGGGGTCAGTACCAGCTCAAATACATCACAGATGCTAGGAACAAAACGACAAGCTCTACAGACACCATCCCAAGTCCCAAGGAATGCAGATCTTAGTGAGGAAGATGGGCTTTACACAGCACGGCTGGCTCCATTCAAGTCTCTCTTGCTGCCTTTGTAAGGGCACCGCAAGCCTTCTCCCTATGTCCCCACCTCCCCCTTCTCCAGAGTCATCTTTCTCTTGCCTATCACTTTGCTTCATAAACTTATCGTTATCTGAAGTGACATTTTTTATTTGATTAACATGCTTGGAAGCTATTGTCTCCCTTGAGCCACTGGAACCCAAGCTCCCTGAAAGTAGGAGTATTGTTTGTCTTGTTCAATGATGTATCCTTTGGGCTTAAAACAATACTTGGCCAGAAACAGGTGATCAAAAACTGGTTTGGGAAGGAATGAATGGCAGAAGAAAGGGAGGCATTTTCCCTGCCCTCACAAAGCCTCTGCTGTGTCCCCTGTGGAAGTGACCCCCTTGACTAGTGGAGGAGATGGATAAGTGAGTGAGGCAAGCACAGTCGGGGTTTGGTTGGCAAGGTGGCGCAGAGGAAGGCTCCCCAGGGGGAGTTGTATGCTTAGCTCTGAAGGAGGAGTCTGTCAGTTTCCAGGGGTTGCTATAACCAAATACCACAAACTGGGCTGCTTAAGAGAACTACATTGCCTTATAATTCTGGAGACTAGAAGCCTGAAGTCAAGATTTCATGGCCCTGCTTTTGGTTAATGTTTGCATGGTATTTTGGAGGTATCCCTTTTTTGTTTTTGTTTTGTTTTTAACCATAACAAGTGGTTGTAGGATCTTAGTTCCCCAACCAGGGATCAAACCTGCACCCTTGGCAGAGAAAGCAAGGAGTTCTAACCATTGGGCTGCCAAAGAATTCCCAGGGTATTGTTCTATAGTCAACCTACCTATATCATTATATTTGAAGTGAGTTTCTTGTAGACAGCATATAGTTGGTTCATATATATATTTTAATCCTCTGGATCAATCTCTTTTTTAACTGGTGTATTCAGACCACTTATGTTTATTGTAATTACTGATATATTAGGGCTTATGAATCATTTTTTGTTTTTGGCTTATTCCCTCTGTTTTCCATTCTTCTGTGTCCTTTTTCCTGCCCCTCTATGGGTTATGTGTATATATTTTTTGAATTTCATTTTCACATATCACCAGTGTTTTTGGATGTATCTTTATGTATAGTTTTTTTTAGTAATTGCTCTTCATATTACACACACACATATATACATATGTATGTAATATTGCAGTCTACTAGTGAAAGCATTTTATTGTTTTGTTTGTGTGAAATGTAGAAATCTTATGTCCATTTAGGTCCCTTTACCTTCTTGCATGTATAATTGTTTTAGATATTTACTATACATACTTTGAGAAACAGATCACACAATGTTATAATTTTGTTTCAACCATGAAATAATTCAGAAAACTCAAGGAGGGAAGAAAATCTTCTGTATTTACTAACATTTTACTTTTCCCATGTTCTTTCATCTTTCTTGGTGTTCTAAGAGTCCTTTCTTTGTAGAGAACATAGGTAAGCTATCTCCTAAGGTAGGTCTGCTGGTGACAAATTCTCTTAGTTTTTCTTCATCAGAGAATGTCTTAATATCCCTTTTATTATTGAATGATATTTCTGTGGACATAGAATTCTGAGTTTTCTTTCATCATTGTAGACGAGAAATCTGTTGTTGAAGGTGCCATTTCTCACTTGATACTTTCAATATTGCTTCTTTGCTTTTAGTTTTCAAAAGTTTAACTATGATGAGTCTTGGCATTAACTTCTTTGGGTTTGTACTGTCTGGGGTTTAATCAGTTTCTTGAATCTGTTTATGTCTTTTGCCAAATTTGGGACAACTTCAGACATTATTTTGTAGAATATTTTTCAGCCCCCTACTCTTTCTCGTCTTGTGGTACTCCAGTGACATCAAATGCTAAATCTTTTGTTATTGTCTTAGGGATTCCTGAAATTCTGTTCACTTTCAGTCTATTTTCTCTGTGTTGTTCATATTGGATAATTCATTTTGTCTTGAAGTTTACTGATTTTTTTTCCTTTGTCACAACATTATGCTATTGAGTCCATCTAGTGATTTTTTCCTTTAGTTATTTTATTTTGTTTTTAAATTTCCATTTGGTTCTTCATTATATACATTTTCTGTTTCTTTGCTGAGGTGTTTTTCATTTGCTTCAAGTATGCTTCCAACTGCGTGTTAACACAAACACATGTGTGCTCAGTCATATCCGACTCTTTGTGACTCCGTGGACTGTAGTCCGCCAGGCTCCTCTGTCCATGGAATTTTCCAGGCAAGAATACTGAAGTGGGTTGCCATTTCTTCCTCCAGGGGATCTTCCCCTACCCAGGGGTTAAACCTACATCTCCTGCATCTCCAGCATTGGCAGGCAGATTTCTTTACCACTGAGCCACCAGGGAAGCCCAATTTGTATAATTAAGCCCAGGGTTTTTAGCTGTATGGGAAAGAGGAAGAAATCAGTCTATTCCATCTTTACTGAAACCAGAAATCTTTGTATCATAACCTTAAAGAATTACTGTCAGTTTTTTTCCAGCTTTAGTGAGATATAATTGATATAGGTTAGTTTTTATTAAGTGTAATAATGAGACTATTTTTAAAAATAGTCATTTTAGAGGTACATACTGAAATATATACATGTGAATAATATTTGGAACTTATTGCAAACTAATTCAGTGGGGTGGAGGTTGGTAGGGATATAGATGAAACAGTAGTGTTCAGAAATTGGTAACTGTTGAAGTTGAATGATTCATTCAAAATTGGGATTTATTCTACATCAGCTTGACTCAATAGAAATTTAAGGTGAGTCATATACATAATTTAAAATATTTTAGCTACATTTAAAAAGGAATGGAGGTAGGACTTCTATTGTGGTTCAATGGTTAAGACTCTGTGCTCCCAATGCAGGGGCCCAGATTCAATCCCTGGTCAGGGAAAGTGATCCCACATGCTACAACTAAGCATCCGCATGCTGCAGCTAAGACCTCGTACAGCCAAATAAATATTTAGGGAAAAAAAAAGAAAGGAATGGGGCTTCTCTGGTGGCTCAGTGATAAGGAATCCACCTGCCAACACAGGAAACACAGGTAAGATCCCTGATCAAGGAAGATTCCATAGGCCCGTATGGGCAACTAAGCCCGTATACCACAACTATTAAGCCTGTGCTCTAGAGCCAGGGAATCGCAACTACTGAGTCCCTATGCTGAAACTACTGAAGCTCACATGCTCTAGAGCCCGTGTTCTGTAGCAGAGAAGCCACCACCATAGAATACTGTGCACCGCAATGAAGAGTAGCACCTGCTCACCAAAACTAGAGAAAGTCTGCACAACAAAAAAGACCCAGCACAGCCAAAAATAAATAAACTTAAAAAATTATTTTAAAAGTAAAAAGGAATGAAATGTGTTATTAGTTATAGAAATACAGTTTATTTGCTCCACCATACCAAATGTGGTTAATATAAAAAATTATTAATGAGATATTTTATGTTTTTTAAAAACTAATTCTTTGAAATTGGTGGGTATTTTACACTTACAGAACATCTCATTTCTGACTAGTCATGTTTCAAGTGCTCCATAGTCACATGTGGTTAGTGGCTGTGGAATCAAACAACACAGTTTTATATTCTCTTCTTTTGTTAATGTCTGGAATTTTCATAATGAAAAGTATTAAAAAAAAAAAACTAGGTCTGAATTCAAACCTCATTTTCTTGACACCTACTCTCTCCCATTCCTGGCAGCCTTGCCCTGTAATTCAGGGGTCTCTTGGGCCTTGCCTAATAAAGGGTGACAGACATAGATCTTGGAGGAAGCATCTCCACCCTCTGGTTTCTCTGCTGCTGCTCTTTGCATGATCCATCACCCAGAGCTGTCCCCGCTGTGTTTTTGAAGGTCAGATAAGGCAGATCCAGGTGCTGGTTACCCTTCAGCACCTAATACAATACTCGACACATAGTTCATGCTCCATAGATATTTGCTAAGTAAATAAGTGTCAAGAGGTGATAAGAGATCCTACATATCGTAAAGTGGGTGACAGTAGAAGGATATTGAACACTTGGAATGTGTTAGGCAGAGTCACAGGTGTTGTCTTATTGAACTCTTGCTAAAAATATGTGCCTCAAGTATTACTGTTGTCACCCTGAAGATGAGAAGATAACTCAGTGTCTGAGTAACTAATCAGTAAGTGTTAAACCCACACTTCTAATTCAGATCTGCTTGACACCAAAGCCACATCACACTATCTTCCAGGAATTTGCCCAACAGCTAGAATGAAATGCGGGAACTGACCAATTTTCCATAATGATGAGCCCTCTTATGCCTTACTTTCCCATAAGGAGACTTCTACAGGCTTGTGATGGGCAGAATAAGTGTTAGTCGCTCAGTCGTGCCCGACTCTTTGTGAGCCCAAGGACTGCAGCCCACCAGGCTCCTCTGTCCATGAGATTTTCTAGGCAAGGATACTGGAGTGGGTTGCCATTTCCTTCTCCAGGGGATCTTCCCAACTCAGGGATCAAACCTGGGGGTCTCCTGCACTGCAGGCAGATTCTTTACTGACTGAGCTACAAGGGAAGCTGGGTGGGCAGAATATTGGGTCCCAAAGATGTCCATGTGCTAATCCCCCAGAACCTGTGAATATGTTAGGTTAGATGACCAAACAGAATTAAGGCACAGATAGAATTAAGGCTGCTCGTCGACTGACCTTAAAATAGGGGGATTGTGCTGTGCTTAGTCACTCAGTCACGGCCGGCTCTTTGCAACCCCATGGCCTGTAGCCCACTAGGCTTCTCTGCCCATGGGGATTCTCCAGGCAAGAATGCTGGAATGGGTTGCCATGCCCTCCTCCAGGGGATCTTCCCAACTCAGGGATCGAACCTAGGTCTCCCACGTTGCAGGCAGATTCTTCACCATCTGAGCCCCCAGGGAAGCCCTAAAATAGAGAGATTATCCTGCATTATCCAAAGTCATTTAGTCATGTCCAACTCTTTGGGACCCCATGGACTGTAACCTGCCAGGCTCCTCTGTCCATGGGACTCTCCAGGCAAGAATACTGAAGTGGGTTGCCATTTCCTTCTCCAGGGGATCTTCCCCACCCAGGGATTGAACCTGGGTCTCCTGCATTGCAGGCAGATACTTTACCATCTGAGCCACCAAGGAAGTCCTTGTTAGTGTTCAGTTTGAATTCCCGCAATGATCTGACATGTATACCACCATTGTGTCTGCTTGGCACAACACAGGCCTGTCTGCCTCCTCTTGGGACAGAACCATTCCTTCCCCTGCAGAACTGTGTAGGGCGGGAGAAAGGATTTGATAACCAGTGTCAGGAGACCTGGTCTCATGTTCTAGAGTCATGTGACCCAACCACCTCTCCATTATCCTCCTTCATGGTAAAATGGGGATGATTATAATAGCATTCTTCTCACAGGATTCCAAGTTTATTTTTAACTCACAAACGCTTAGAGTTAGTATAACAGTGATTGATTATTATTGAGCGCTTAATGCTCCAGATATAGTGCTAAGCAGTTGACCTATTGTTTAACTTAATCCTCAGGACAAGTATGTTATATAGTTAAGGAAATCAGACAAGCAGGAATTTTTTCAAAGATAGGAATACTATGAGCTGACTATGCCCATGCATCCTCTACATTTTTGTTCTGATGTACTTTGCTTCAATTAAGAAACCATGCAAAAAGTTGATCTGTGTACAATTAATTCACTTATTGAATTGATTACTGGTAGAATTGACCTGTACAAGTTATAACCAAGAAATAAATCTGACATTGACTGAAACAGAACATATGTGTGCTCAGCTGTGTCCGACTCTGTGCGACCCCATAGACTGTAGCCCATCAGGCTCCTCTGTCCATAGGATTCTCCGTGCAAGAATACTGGAGTGGGTTGCCATTTCCTCCTCCAGGGGCTATTCCTGACTCAGGGATCGAACCTTAGTTTCCTGCATTGGTAGGTGGATTCTTTACCACTAGCGCCACCTGGCAAGCCCCAAAACAGTGAACTCTAAAAACTGAACCATGACACTGGAAAAAAACAACAACAACAACTCTGTTTTCTTCTACTGCAACACACTTCACAGAATGCTTCATTTCTGGGCACCACATAAGTGGATTTTCCACCAAGCAATTCTGTAACCCCTACAGAATAAGGATCTGCAACACCTACAACTCGGTGTTCTACAGTTCAATTTAATATTGATGCTAACTGGAATTGTTAGGGGAAGCACACTGATTGAAACCGCCCACCCTGGCCAGGCACCATAGTAACCATTTGCATGAGTTGTTTTATGACAGGAGATCCTGATAAGGAATACGGAACTAATAAGCCACCACCAGCCGGAAGAATTCGGGAAAGGTCAAAACGAGACACCACGTGTCCGTCCACTTCCCAGAGTCCCTCTCGCTAGTATCCATCTTGGCTGAGCAATGCGTGCGCCACCAGGAAAGACTCTGAATTAGAATGATTGGCCAAAGACCACCCGGAAACTAATCACATCACCATAAAACCCAAGACTGCGAGCCACGTGGCAGAGCAGTTCTCCTGGGTTCCCTTACCTACTGCTCTCCACCCGGGTGCCCTTTCCCAATAAAATCTCTTGCTTTGTCAGCATGTGTCTCCTCGGACAATTCATTTCCGAGTGTTAGACAAGAGCCCAGTTTCGGGCCCTGGAAGGGGTCCCCTTTCCTGCAACAGAATTAGTGCAGACTCCCCAGGTTAAGGGCTCAGTCCCACAAGCCTGCCTCCTTCCAACTTCAAACACTAGTCACAATGGTGGGTCCCCATGTCTCCCATAACTTGCAAGACAAGGTCCAGAAGGATTCTAAGCACAGGGGCATCTGTCCCCATGGAGTCAAGGTTCACCCCTCTCGTGTCACATGGATGTTTCTTGTTCACCAACCCAGAAGTTTGCCAAACTTTATCTTTTGGAGTTTTTATAGAGGATTAAAAAAAAATTAATTATTTATTTTTGGCTGTGCTGGGTGTTCATTGTTGCATGTAGGCTTTCTCTAGTTGCAACAAGTGGGGGCTACTCTCTAGTTGCAGGGCTGAGGCTGTGTCTTCCCTTATTGTAGGGCACAGGCTCTAGGGAGCAGGCTCACTAGCTGTGGCACGCAGGCTTACTTGTGGCATGTGGAATCTTCCTGGATCAGGAATCAAACCCATGTCCCCAGCACCGGCAGGCAGACTCTTAACCATTAGACCATCAGGGACGTCTCTATAAAGGCTTTATTATGTAGACATGGTTGCTTAAATCACTGGCCACTGATGATTAATTCAACAACTGGCTTCTTTCCTCTCTCAGAGATAGGAGGAGAGGCTGAACTTGCAACCCTGTAATCACTCGATTGGCTCCTCTGGCAACCAGCCCCCATCTGCGGTTATCTAGGGGCTTTCTAAAAATTATCTTATTAACATAAACTCAGGTGTGGTTGAAGGGCGGTTGTTATCACAAATAAAAGACATCTATTTATCTTTAGCTCTCTGAAGCTATTTTAGGAACTGAGGACAAAACCCAAGTATTAAAACAAAAGACTCTCTTAATCACCCTAATAACTTAGGAAATTACAAGGGTACGATGACTAAATATATTTTATTCTTATTGCTTATGTTGCTTATTATATCATAAAGTCACACACATGTTGTGGGTAAACATCAGAACTGCAAAAATTTGATCCAAGAAAAATTAGTCTATGTAAGAATGTTCAACATGTGCTTAAACTGTAAACAGATAAAGCCATATATGATGAAATTTGTTATGGATTAAAAACTGACAGGAGAATTAAACTTTCCTGGCAAAATTGAAAGATTTAGACTCTCACTAGGAAAATTAGATTTGGTAAAAATAAAATCACAAAACAAAGATGATAATATTAGAAGATTTGGTTAGTATGATTCAATTTGACAAAAGTAAATTCCTGATTGATAAGCAAGTCATCTTTCATTGTTAAATTATATAGTATAAACAGAAAAAAAAACATGATCCTGATTAATTTTTTTCAATAAAATAAAAACGGAAATAAGAAGGAAAACCATATATCCGTGTTGTAAGCAGATAGGGTAGGGAGTCCCTAGAGAAAGAGAACCAGGAGCACTTTCTTTAATTTCTATTTATTTATTTACTTATTTTTGACCGTGCTGGGTCTTTTTCGCTGTGTGCAGGTTTTCTCTAGTTGTGGTGCACAGGCTTCCTACTGCAGAGCACGGGCTCTAGGGTGCAAGGACTCAGTAGTCGTGGCGCATAAGCTTAGTTGCCCTGTGGCATGTGGGATCTTCCTGGACCAGGGATTGAATCCATGTCCCCTGCATTGGCAGGCAGACTTTTAACCACTGGACCACCAGGGAAGTCAAAAGCATGGCTTTCTTGACATTTGTTGTTCAGTCGCTAAGTCGTGTCCGACTCTGTGTGACCCCATGGACTGCAGCATGCCAGGCTTCTCTGTCCTTCACTATTTCCCCAAATTTGCTGAAACTCATGTCGATTGAGTCAGTGATGCCATCCAAACCATCTCACCCTCTGTCACCTCCTTCTTGACACAGGAGAAGCCATTTTTGGCTTAACGCATTTTGTGACCTAAGCCTGGCCACAGTGTTTGCCCTTGAACAGGTCTCAGTAATTAGGGATCTTAGGGGAAGAGAGACAATGCAGGAACAAAGGAAAAGCCTTGAAGAAACAATAGTTCAGTGATAAAAGAGTCCTAGTTCCTCCTCAAGGGACATACATTACAATCTGACACTTATCTTTGAGCTCTCCAGGGAAACTCCACCCAGGTGGAGAATGGAATGATGATGTTGATCTTTTCTGATCCTCGTGACTTCAGTCAGCTACAGTTTGGACTCTGGCAACCTTTGCCTCAATTCTGTGCTAAATTCTCTTCTGCTCAAGCCCCTTCATGAATATGCACGTACCCTTAGCTTAAAACTTCCCCAATTTAGATGTTCTGGGAGACACTGCTTTGGGAAAGATCCCACAGCAAGTTCTCCTTACTTGCTGTGAGTGATGAATCCTTTCTTCTCCTGATCTTTGGCTTGATTATGTCTTGGCCTGACACCTACATAGAGATGAGCCCAGTTTTCAGGTGACAGCAGAAGGTCCCTGTATCTTTCTGACCTCTGGATTGTGACCTGCAGAGGCAGCCCGACCAAAACATAGATGCTGGCCCCAGGCTTTACTCCTCACTTCAAGTACCTCTTTCTCTGCAATAAACCAATCTTTCTTGAATTCTCTAAAGTGTTTTTATTTTCCATTTTGCACTGAACCCCAGATGAAATATCATTGTATTGACCTGAAGTTATTTGGACTCTGGATCTAGATATACAAAATTTAAAAAATAGAATCATACCAACATTAATACACCTCAAGAGCATTTTCAGGAGCAAATTTTCATTAAGCTAAGTTAATGAACCAATTTTCTAGATCAATTTTCTATACAATTTTCTATATTGATTTGCTATTAGTGTTGGTTGCTCAGTCATGTCCCACTCTATGTGACCCCATGGACAGTAGACTGTCAGGCTCCTCTGTCCATGGAATTCTTCAGGCAAGAATATTGGAGTGGGTTGCCATTTCCTTCTCCAGGGGATCTTCCTGACTCAGGGATTGAACCTGCGTTTCCTCTGTCTCCTGCTTTGGCAGGTGGGTTCTTTACCACTACCACCTGAAAACTGGGTTCACCTCTTTGTAGGCATCAGGCCAAGACACAACCAAGCCAAAGATGGGGAGAAGGAAGGATTTATTATTCACAGCAAGTAAGGAGAGCTTACTTGCTGTGGGATCTTTCCCAAAGCAATGTCTCCCAGAACATCTAAATTGGGGAAGTTTTAAGCTAAGGGTATCTGCATATTCATGAAGGGGCTTGAGCAGAGGAGATTTCAGCATAGAATTGGGACCAAGATTGACAGAGTTCAAGCTGTAGTTGACTGAAGTCATGAGTATCAAAAAAGGTCAACATCATCATTCCATTCTCCATTGAGTTCCTGCAGAACTCAAAGGTAAGTATCAGGCTGTGATGTATGTTCCTTCAAGAGGAACTAGGACTCTGTTTTATCACTCAACTATTGTTTCTTGACTGCTTTTCCTTTGCTCCTGCATTCTTTTGTTCCCTTAAAATTGTTAATCACTTGTTCAAGGACAAGCATTAAGGCCAGGATTCAGTTCAGTTCAGTTCAGTTGCTCAGTCATGTCTGACTCTTTGTGACCCCATGAATGCAGCATGCCAGGCTTCCCTGTCCATCACCAACTCCCAGAGCTTACTCAAACTCATGTCCATTGAGTCGGTGATGCCATTCAACCACCTCATCCTCTGCTGTCCCCTTCTCCTCCTGCCTTCAATCTTTCCCAGCATCAGAGTCTTTTCCTATGAGTGAATTCTTCACACCATGTGGCCGAAGAATTGGAGTTTCAGGCTTCAGCATCAATCCTTCTAAATAATATTCAGGACTGATTTCCTTTAGGATGGACTGGTTGGATCTCCTTGCAGTCCAAGGGACTCTCAAGAGTCTGCTCCAACACCACAGTTCAAAAGCATCAATTCTTTGGTGCTCAGCTTTCTTTATAGTCCAACTCTCACATCCATACATGACTACTGGAAAAACCATAGCCTTGACTAGACGGACCTTTGTTGCCAAAGCAATGTCTCTGCTTTATAATATACTGTCTAGGTTGGTCATAGCTTTTCTTCCAAGGAGCAAGCATCTTTTAATTTCATGGCTGCAGTCACTATCTGAAGTGATTTTGGAGCCCCCAAATATAAAGTCTCTCTCTCACTGTTTCCATTGTTGCCATTGTGGAGAAGAAACAGTTAGAACTGGACATGGAACAACAGACTGGTTCCAAATTGGGAAAGAAGTACACCAAGGCTGTATATTGTCACCCTGCTTATTTAACTTATATGCAGAGTACATCTTGAGAAATGCTGGGCTGGATGAAGCACAAGCTGGAATCAAGATTGCAGGGAGAAATATCAATAACCTCAGATATGCAGATGATACCACTCTCTTGACAGAAAGCAAATAACAACTAAAGAGCATCTTGATGAAAGTGAAAGAGGAGAGTGAAAAAGTCGGCTTAAAACTCAACATTTGGAAAACTAAGATCATGGCATCCAGTCCCATCACTTCATGGCAACTAGATGGGGAAACAATGGAAACAGTGAGAGGCCAGGATTAGATCATGAAATGCCTTAAGCCAAAAATGCCTTTTCTTCTGTCAAGAAAGCCATGTCTGGTTCTCTTTCACAGGGGCCCTCACCTGTATCTGCTTACAGTGCTGCCAGGACAGCTGACATAAGAGGATGGGAATCTAGCAGCCACTGTAAAACTCACATCTGCAGAAGTTTATTCTTCTGTCCCTGGTGTTGGAGGGAGGATGTCTCTGCCTTGCTTCCAAATCTCTTGCAGTTTGATCCATTGGCAGAACCTGAACCTTAATAATATCCTTGCTGGCACAGGAGTCTGGGAAACACAGCTCTCGGGTTTGAGTCTACAGTGTACTTAAGAGGCTAGAAGTGGGAGGGAATGGATGCTGATTACCTTTGAACAATATCCAGCTTTGCAGGGGAGTTGTGATGGTTCATTTCATGTGTCAACTTCTCTGGGTCATGTGTCACCCTCATCTTTATATTCAGTTGTTGTTTGGTTGCTAGGTCATGTCTAACTTTTCTTACAAGCCCATGGACTGTAACCTGCCAGGTTCCTCTGTCCATGGGATTTCCCAGGCAAGAATACTGGAGTGGGTTGCCATTTTCTTCTCCAGGGTATCTTCCTGACTCTGAGATTGAACCCGCATCTCCTGCATTGCAGGCAGACTATTGATGAGCCACAAGGGAAGCTTTACATCTCTATACATAATGAATATATTTGCTCTGTTTCTCTGCAGAACCTTAACTAATAGGAGAGTCAAAGTACCTTGTGTCCTGAGAAGAGTCTTAAAGGGGTTAACTTGACTCCCACTGGGTGAGTCACTAAAAATGCAAAGCTGGGTGGGGACAGCACCTCCCCTCCCAGAGCTCACAGGATGGAGGGGACACACACAGAGACAGTTTCCTCTGTTGGAAGAGTGTACAGCTTCCTCAGTTCAGTCTCACTGCAGCAAAGATTTGAAATGACAGATCAATGTTACAGCTCAGTTACAGCTCAGAGTTTTATTTGGTAAATAGAGGATAGTATACCCCCAAGGCATGAGGGCAGGCTGACCCTGGAGGAGAGGCCTCAACTCATCTTGTCTCCTTCTTTTTATACTTTTTGTCTCCTCCCCCCACCCCAGCTTGCCCTATGCTAATCAGGGCTAGCCCCCATTATCAATCAGGAAGGGTGCATGTTTGTTTCACCTGAGGTTCCCACTCAGGTCCACGGATTTTTCCTTTGTTCCCTTTTCTCATGCTTTATCTCATTCTTTGTCTTTTAGCTGCTGCCAATTTGGATTCCTTTTCCTATACTAACTACCTAACACCCCTAAAGTATTGCCATGTTTGCAAAGAAAAGTAAACTCATGGTGAAGTAGCAGGGGAGGAATGATTCACATGGCCTGGAGAGTTGGAGTCAAGAAAAGGTTTGAGGATCAATAATCTTTATTTTTGGTGTTGAAGGGTAGCTGCAGTGACTTCCCTGGTGGTCCAGTGGCTAAGATTCCGAGTTCCCAATGCAGGGGACCTGGGTTCAATCCCTAATCAGGGAACTAGATCTCACATGCTGCAACTATGAATTCACAGGCCATGACTATAGATCCCATGTGCCACCAAGTAAGACCCAGCACAGCCAAACAAATCAAAAAAATATTTTTTTTAAAAAGGTGACTGCATTCACATGGTGGGGAAAACCAGGACTTGTTCAGAAGAGAAAACAGCCTAAACAAGGCCTGGCAATACCTTCTGCATTTGGAAACACCTGTGGCTCTGAGTACAGGGGTACCTTGTTTTATTGCACTTTGTAGATATCATTTTTTTTTTTTTTTAATGGAAGGTTTGTGGTGATCCTGTGTTGAGCAAGTCTATCGGCATCATTTTTATAATAGCATTTTGTCACTTTGGATATTTATCATGTTTTGGTAATTCTCCCAGTATTTCTAACACTTTTTTAGGGTTTCCCTGGTGGCTCAGATAGTAAAGAATCTGCCTGCAATGTGAGAGACCTGGATTCAATCCCTGGGTTTAGAAGATCTCCTGGAAAGGGAATGGCTACCCACTCCAGTATTCTTGCCTGGAGAATATCATGGACAGAGAGGAGCCTGGGGCTGGCGCAGTCCATGGCGTTGCAAAGAATTGGACAAGACTGGGCAATTAACACTTTCACTTTCAAACTTTTTCATTGTTATTACACTTGTGAGGGTGATCTGTGATATTGATCTTTGATATGACTATTGTAATTGTTTTGAAGCCATGAACCACGCCCATATAAGGAGCGAACTTAATGGATGGATGTTTTGTGTGTGTGTGTGTGTGTTCTGACTGTTCCATTGGCCAGTCATTGTCCCTTTCTCTCCCTCTCTCTGGGCCTTTCTGTTCCCTGAGACACAACAGTATTTAAATTAGGCCAATTCATAACCCTTTAAAGGCCTTTAAGTTTTCAAGTGAAAGGAAGAGTCATACACCTCTCACTTCAAAGCAAAAGCTAGCAATGACTAAGCTTAGTGAGGAAGGTATGTTGAAAGCCATGATAGTCCAAAAGCTAGGCCTCGTGGGCCAAAGGAAAAGCTATTGAAGGAAATGAAAAGCATTGCTCCAGTGAACACACAAATGATAAGAAAGTAAAACAGCCTTATTGCTGATGTGGAAGAAGTTTTAGTGGTCTGGATAGAAGATCAAACCAGCTCTAACATTCCCTTAAGTCAAGGCCAAATCCAGAGCAAGGCCCTATTGCTCTTCAGTTCTCTGAAGGCTGAGAGTGGTGAGAAAGCTGCAAAAGAAAAGTGTGAAACTAGCAGAGGTTGGTCCATGAGGTTTAAGGAGAGATGACATCTCTGTAATGTAAAAGTACAAAGTGAAGCAACCAGTGCTGATATAGAAGCTGCAGCAAGTTATCCATAAGATCTAGCTCAGATCATTAATGAAGGTGGCTATGCCAAACAACAGATATTCCGTGTAGATGAAACAGCCTTCTGTTGGAAGAAGATGCCATCTAGGACTGTCATAGCTAGAGAGCAGTCAATGAGCCAGAGAGTCTATGCCTGGCTTCAATGCTTCAAAGGGGCTGACTCTCTTATTAGGGAATAATGCAGTTGGTGACTTGAGGCTAATGCTCATTTATTGATTTCCCAAAATCCTAGGGCCCTTAATAATTATGCTAAATCTGCTCCGTTTGTGCTTTATAAATAGAACAAAACCTAAATAGAACAAAACTCAGTACATCTGTTTGAAACATGGTTTATTGAATATTTTAAGCCCACTGTTGAGATCTACTGCTCAGAAAAAAAAGAAAAAAGATTCCTTTCAAAATATTCCGGCTCATTGACAATGCACCTGATCAGCCAAGAGCTCTTATGGAAATGCATAATGAGATAAATTTTGTTTTTCTACCTGCTAATACAACATCTATTCTGCAAGGAGTTATTTCTACTTCTGAGTCTTATTAGTTAGGAAATACATTTCATAATGCTGTGGATGCCAGAGATAGTGATGGATCTGGGCAGAATCATTGGAAAACCTACTGGACCTGAAGAAGGTAATGGCAACCCACTCCAGTATTCTTGCCTGGGAATTCCCACAGACAGAGGAGCCTGGTGGGCTACAATCCATGGGGTCAAAAATCCATGGGGACATGAGTTAGCAACTAAACAACAATAGCACTACATATTATTTTATTCATGTGGAATAAGTTCTTAAAACCAGAGTTGAGGGGTTAAGGAGCCTATGTACTGGTTATTTTGGTAGATATTATAAAATTTATTCTCCATTTGAAGTTGTTTATTTTTGGCATTTTGATAGAGGAAAATACATCTTGGTGTTTTTTCTCTTATCATGAATATTTTAACCTTTATCTTATTATGCAAGAATTGAATATATATTAATATGTTTAAGAGTAAAAAAAAAGCCTACTGGAAAGGATGAACTGTTCTTGACTCTATTAAGAACATTTGTAACTCGTGGGAAGAGGTCAAAATATCAACACGAATAGGAGTTTAGAAGAAGTTGATTCTAATCCTTACGGATGACTTTGAGGGATTCAAGACTTCAGTAGAGGAAGTAATTGCAGCTATGATGGAAATAGTAAGAGAATTAGAAGTGGAAACTGAAGATGTGACTAAATTACTGCAATCTCATAATAACACTTGAACAGATGAGGAACTGCTTCTAAGAAATGAAAAAAGAAAATGGTTTCTTGAGATGGAATCTACTCCCAATGAAGATGCTGTGAAGACTGCTGAAATGATAACAAAGGATTTGGAATATTACATTTACCTATTGATGAAAAAGTGGCAGAGTTTGCGAGGACTGACTTCAACTTTGAGAGAAGTTCTCCTGTGGGTTAAACACTATTGGAAAGCAATGCATGCTACAGAGAAATCATTCATGAAAATAAAAGTCAATTGATGTGGCAAATTCATTATTGTCTTATTTTAAGAAGATGTCGCAGCCACCCCGGCCTTCAGCAACCACCATCCTGATCAGTCAGCAGCCACCAACATCAAGATAAGACCCTCCACCAGCAAAAAAATTGTGATTTGCTGAAGGCTCAGATGATGGTTAACATTTTTTAGCAATAAAGATTTTTTCAATTAAGGTATGTACCTTAGTTTTTAGACATAATGCTTTTGTACTCATCATACAAGAGTCTACTAACAGAACTTCAAAAAAAATAACTTTATTTTTGGCTGCGCTGAGTCTTCACTGCTGCGTGGGCTTTTCTCTAGTTTCAGCGAGTGGAGGCTACTCCGCTAGCCCTGCAGTGCTAGGGCTTCTCATTGTGGTGGCTTCTCTCGTTGCAGAGCATGGGCTCCAAGGCACGTGGGCCCAGTAGTTGCGGTTCCTGGGCTCTAGAGCGCAGGCTCAGTAGTTGTGGCACACGGGCTTGGCTGCTCCGAGGCATGTGGGGTCTCCCTGGATCAGGGATTGAAGCCTTGTCTCCTGCATTGACCGGTGGATTCTTTACCACTGAAGAACAGGGCAAGTGTGTTAGTCACTCGGTAGTGTCCTCTTTGCGACCCCATGGACTGTGGCCCACCAGGCTCCTCTGTCCATGGAATTCTCTAGGCAAGAATACTGGAGCTATTCCCTTCTCCAGGGGATCTTCCCAACACAGGGATCCAACCTGTGTCTCCTGCATTACAGGCAGATTCTTTACATCTGAGCCACCAGGGAAGCAGAAACCCAATATAACTTTGAAATGCACTGGGAAACCAAAAAATCCGCGGGACTTGCTTGATTACAATATCTGTTTTATTGTGGTGGTCTCAGAGGTGTGTCTGTAGTCATGGCCTTAGGTGCTCAGCTGCTGTGGGGTCAGAAAAGATGCAGCATAGTTGGCAGGCCAGATCGTGACTGACGGGTGTCCCTGTCAACCACCAGCAGTGGAAGGGAGCAGTAGAGTGGCACCTGGGGGCCCCTTTGGAACTCCGTACTGTAGGGCTTGGGGAGCAGTGCTGCGCTCAGGAAACAGGCTGGAGAGAACCTTCTAAGCCAGGCTCTCCAGGGGAATGACTTCACAGGGTTGACTCCAGTATCTTCCTCCCCGACAGACGTTCGGTCCTTCAGTGTAGTTAATCCACCTCCTCATACCACTTTCTGCTTATTGCCTCTCATATTCTAAACTTCCAACAAGTAAATGATTTTTCTCATTTTCCAGATTTTCCAAATCCATCCACCAAATTAGCAGTTCCTAGGGTGTGGCTGTCCCAGCTGGCACAGCACTGAAACATGGGTTGGATTTTTTTTCCAGGGATCATTTACAGCTCTGAGCAGATCCTATAGGTGACCAGGCCCTGACCCTGGCTGACTCAAAGTCCCCACTGATTTCATGTGACCAGACGTTCAAAAATCCTGAAGAAAAACAGGCTCAATTGTAACTGAAAAATGAAGGTAAAACAGATCGTTCAAGGTGATGACTGCAGAGAACAGAGCCCACTAAGGCCATTCACCGTCAAAAACCCTGGGAAGTGGGTATGATCATGCCCATTTTACAGATGACACTTCTGAGTCTTACTTAGGTAGAAAGTGGTCTGACCCTCCTTTGCTTCCAAGTCTAATGCTCTTCCCAGTGATCTACATGGCAACCCACACATGTGGTGGCCCTTGTTCCCTGTCTTCTTTGATGCTTATTCTTGGAAGAAAATCCAAATAGGGACACTTTTGATGGTGACCAGGGCTTCCCTGATGGCGCAGCTGGTTAAGAATCCACCTGCAATGCGGGAGATCTGGGTTCGATCCTTGGGTTGGGGAGATCCCCTGGAGAAGGGAATGGCTACCCACTCTAGTATTCTGGCCTAGAGAATTTCATGGACTGCACAGTCCATGGGGTCACAAAAAGTCAGACATGAACTAAGCGACTTTCACTTTCACTTTTGATGGTGACAGATAGTAAAATGTCAGGATAGTAGATGTAAACCTGACTGTCTCAGTCAAACTGGGCTGTAGGGTCACTCTGTAGTAAGCAGAGTTTGATATGCATGGGGGGAAAAAGATATGTGCCTGTCAATTACCTAAAAAAGGTATGAGAAGATTTGTCCTAGGAACAACCTGGGGAGAGGATATAGACTAGCTCTAGACACCCCAGGGAAGGGCCCCCCTGCATCACATACTGCTTCCAAATAAGTGGTTCCAGATCATGTATGGAAAGATCCCACCAGGATGCCAAGCTTCCTGCCCGGCAGCCCCCTCCCTTGCTCAGATCGCTTCTTCTCCCTGCTGTAATCTCCATTAATATTCTGGTCTGAACTGCGTCCTGAAAGGAGGCAGCAGGAAGCTCTGCCTGGATTAGCCAGGCGGAGTGAGACTCTCAGGGGACAAAAGGCATCCAAATCTCACAGGTGTGGGCTGAATCCCAAGTCTGCTTGGCAGGAGCAGAGCTCCAGAGGTTTCCAGGGATACCTACATCCTCTCTCTCTCTCTCTCTCTCTCTCACACACACACACACAGTCACACACTCAAGCACAAAATTTCCCCTTAAAGTTTGAGAAGTCAGTTGCACAAGAACATAATGGAGAATATCAAACCTCATTGGAAAACACATGGAGATTCCCATCTCGTTCCTTGTATGACCTGAGCTGTCTGGGTGATATGTTTGCTAAAAACAGTAATGACAGGACTTCCCTAATGGTCCAATGGTTGAGAATCCACCTTCCAATGCGGTGGATATGGGTTCGGTCCCTGGCCTGGGGAATTAAGATCCCATAGGCTGCTGGGCATCTAAGTCTGTTCTCTGGATCCCAGGTGCCAAAACTAGAGAGGCTGCATGCTACAACTAGAGAAGCCTGCACCACAATGAAGAGCCATGGACTGCAACTAAGGCTGGATGCAGCCACATTAAAAAATAAAAAAAAAGAACAACACCCCCCCCCTCAAAACTCAAAACAGTAGTGTCATCAAAGGAACCATTCTAAGATTTGGCATCAGGAAACCTAGGTTAGGCTTCTGTCTTTGATGCCTCTATCTGTGCCAGTCTGAGAAAGTCAGCTTAGTTCTCTGAGATGCAGTTTCATCATTTATAAAACGAGAAAAATATTTAGTTCACCAATTGTTGAAGGGTCCACTGGCCACACCTGTAAGAATACATGATAAATTCTAATATTAACTCATGTGTGTGATGCAATGATGAGGATGATAATGATAAAAGATGATAATGATGGGGTATTCCCTGGTAGTCCGGTGGTGAGAACTCCCAGCTTTCACTGCTGAGGGCTCAGGTTCAATCCCTGTTTGGGGAGCTAGACTTCCCTCATAGCTCAGTTGGTAAAGAATCCGTCTGCAATGTAGGAGACCCTGGTTTAATTCCCGGGTTGGGAAGATCCCTTGGAGAAGGGATAGGCTACCCACTCCAGTATTCTTGGGCTTTCCTGTGGCTCAGCTGATAGAGAATTTGCCTGCAATGTGGAAGATCTGGGTTCGATTCCTGTTGGGAAGATCCCTTGGAGAAGGGAAAGGCTACCCACTCCAGTATTCTGGAATGGAGAGTTCCGTGGACTGTATAGTAGATTGAATCGCAAAGAGTTGGACCCAACTGAGTGACTTTCACTTTCACTTTGGGGAGCTAAGATCCTACAAGCCAAATAGTACAATAAAAAAAAAAAAGAGAGTTGATGACTAAAGATGATGGTGAGGAAGCTGTTGGTGATGATGATAATAAAAGATAATGGTGTTGATGGCAATGATGAGGAGGATGATGGAGAGAAAGGTGAAAATGCTAAGGGTTGCAGAACCACTTGAGAGTCATTTTCAAACAGTTGAAGAACTTTCAGAAGTATAAAGAGTAGGTAAATCTGTTTGACTCTAGATGAACACAAGGGAGGGAAAGCCTACATTTCTTGAGCACTTGCCGTGTTCCAGGGTTGCCGAGAGCTGTCACAATCTTCCCTTGCTTCACCCTCATTGTGACTCTGCAAAGTCTCCACATCAGTCTTAGCCAAGGCAAAGTGATTTTCCCAAAGTCATACAGGCTAAAAAACATGGCAGAACCTAGCTTGACTTCCAATTGGTTTTGTCAACTCTTAATCTTTATATTTGGGCTTCCCAGGTAGCAGTAGTGATAATGAATCCACCTACCAATACAGGAAACATAAAAGAAATGGGTTTGACCCCTGGGTCAGGAAGATCCCCTGGAGGAGAAAATGACAACTTACTCCAGTATCCTGCCTGGGAAATTCCATGGACAGAGGAGCCTGGTGTTGCAAGGAGTCGGACATGACTGAGTGACTGAGCATAATCTTTATATTCATCACTTCCTCATATAAGGAAGACTGTTTTTCATGCCATCAGAATGAGTATGCTCAAGAGGAATAAGGAAAACATCACTGGAGTATCTAGAAGCTATTCCAACATCCACTTAGGAGGGCTATCATCTGGCAGGTTGAGCCAGATCACCTTCTGATGCTGTCCGCTCTGTGACTTTAGAACATAAATGTATGCATATGTACATAATGCCCTACTGACACTGTACTCTCTGAACTGACCAGTTGCTTTCATCTCTTTTGGAAGTATAAGATGATGGTTAAGATCAGACATTCTGGAGTCACAGAGATCTGGGAGCAGGTCCCAGCTTCATATTGTATAGACAGATATGGAAAGGCCCAGAGAGGGTAAGAGACTTGCCCAAGGATGCATAGTGAGTCAGGCAGCAACACCTGGTGCAGAATCCAGGTGTCCTGATTCATCACTTTCTTCCCTAAGAGACCAAACCCTCCTTCACTGATGTCAATAGATGCTGTCTGCACCGCCTCTCAAAGGACACACTGACTCACATTTACCCAGCTCCTCCCTCCTTACCTAACCACTGGGTTCATGGTCACATGGGTGCCCAGACACCCTTATCGATTCCATCTGCTTCAAACAGCACATCATTGGCTCGACTCCTTTCTCCGAATCAACCAGAATCCTGGGAAACTGACAAGGTGCTCCTCTGAAGGCAGACAGTAGTGTGTGTGTGTGTGTGTGTGTGTGTGTGTGTGTGTGTGTGTGTGTGTGTGTGTGTGTGTTGCTGAGATTGTGGTGGCAACTGGTCTACCCAGGTGATCTTATTGACATGTCAACCACAGCTGGGCAGAGCAAGTCGGGTGGGGATAATTATCTCTTGTTGACAGATGAAGTCACTGAGGTTCTCTGGGGTTATGTGCCTGTCCCTCCCCTTTGTGGGCCTCGGTTTCTTCCCCTGGTCCTAAGGTCTTTTTCAGGTCTAACAATCAATGCCTCTATAATTTGCCCAAGTTTACAAAACTATTTAGAAGCAAAGTCAAAACTAGGAAAGAAGTCTTGGGTCTCCTAGACCAGCAATCTTTTAAATGCTAATTGTATTAGTTTTGTTGTTGTTTAGTCGCTAAGTCATGTCTGACTCTTTTTGCGACCCTGTGGATTGTAGCCTGCCAGGCTCCTTTGTCCATGGGATTTTCCAGGCAAGAATACTGGAGTGGGTTGCCATTTCCTTCTCTGAAAGATCTTCCTGATCCAGGAATTGAACCCACGTCTCCTGCATTGGTAGGTGGATTCTTTACCACTGAGCTGCCTGGGCTTCGTTTAGGGCTTCTATAAAAAAGTCGCAAAATGGGCAGCTTAAAATAAGAGAAAGTTATCTTCTCATAATTCTAAAGGCTAGAAGTTTGAAATCAAGATGTTAGCAGGGCCATGCTTCTTCTTCAACCTCAAGACAAAAGTCCTTCTTGCCTCTTCCAGCTTCTGGTAGCTCCAGGGTTTCATTGGCTTGTGCCAACATCACTCCAATTACTGTCTCTGTCTTTGTATGGCCACCTTCCCTCTAGGTTTGTGTCTTCACACAAGGTTCTCCATCCTGTGCACTTCCGTGTCCAAATTTCTCCTTCTCATAAGGACACCTGCCTTATTGAATTAGGGTCCATCCAAATGCCCTCATCTTAGATTGATTACACCTACAAAGACCCTATTTCCAAATAATGTCACATTCATGGGTATTGGGAGTTAGGACTCCAGCATAACTTTGAGGGGCCTCAATTCAACCCATGACACTAATAATAGCTCACCTTGAAAAAAAGACTTTCCATTTTGCCAGGCTTTTCTACATGGGTTATCTCACTTAACATAAAACAGGCATTTCTGACACTGAAGATGGTGGCCATGCGGGAAGGTAGCCCTGGGTTTCTATTGTCAGACATGTGGGTGCCATTCTTTGGGGCATTTCTGCTTCTGCAGACCTTATACCAAGCTCCTGCTGTCACCCAGCATGCATCCTACTGTAGGGGTGCAGCTGTTATCAATGAGCATTCAAAGAACTAAGCCTTGATGACTTTAAATTTTTTTAATAAATTAATTAATCAGTTTTTGGCTGTGCTTGGTCTTCATTGCTGCTCATGTGCTTTCTCTAGTTGTAGCAGCAGGGCCTACTGTTCATTTCGGTGCATGAGCTTAGTTGACCAGCAGCAGGTGGAATCTTCCCAGAGCAGGGATTGAACCCATGTCCCTTGCATTTGCAGGCAGATTCCTAACCACTGGACCACCAGGGAAGTCCAAGCCTTGATGACTTTAAGGGGAAATATTTGGTGCTCTTCTTCTATCCTTCGGATTTCACCTTTGTGTGTCCTATAGAAATTACTGCTTTTAGTGACAAAGCCAATGAATTTCATAATGTAGAATCATTGCAGTGTCAGGTAGATTCCTACTTCAGCCACCTGGCCCAGATAAATACACTGAGGAAGAATTGTGGTTTGGGCCACATGAACATCATGCTCTTGTTAGATATGACTAAACAAACTTCCCGAGACCTGGGTGTGCTATTTGTTAGAAGGTCCTGTCCTTGCACTAAGAGGTCTCTTCATAATTGACCCCAATGGAGTCATCAAGCCTCTGAGTGTCAATGATCTCCCAGTGGGCCCAAGCATGGGAGAGACCCTCAGCTTGGTGAAGGCATTCCAGTTTGTGGAATCCCATTGAGAAGTCTGCCTAGCCAGCTGGACACTGGATTCTCCTATAATCTAACTCCATCCGATTGCTTCCAAGAAATACTTTAGGAAGGTTAATCAGTATACCATCCCATGTATGCCTGTAGCTTATCACACCAGAAAAGAACTTAAAGCATTTCAAAGAATATTATTTATAGAAGGCAAAAATCAAATCACACTTTTAGACACAAATATTACTCTATATGTTCTGTTTTGATAACATGACCTAGGTTTCTTTTGATGGGGCTTCCCAGGTGGTGCTAGTGGTAAAGAACAAACCTGCAAATGCAGGAGACATAAGAGATTTGGGTTCCATCCTTGAGTTGGGAAGATCCTTTGGAGGAGGGTATGACAACCCTCTCCAGTATTCTTGCCTGGAGAATCTCACGGACTGAGGAGCCCGATGGGCTGCAGTCCATAGGGTTGCAAAGAGTTAGACACAACTGAAGTGACTTAGCGTGCATGCATATAGGTTTTTAAAATGTGGTTATTTATTAAGGCAAGGAGTGCCTTATTGGCAATATATAGATTTCTGGCTGGTTTCCATGGAATGTGTAGTTCATCTATTTCTTGGATCATGCCTTCCTTGGGAAAAATAATCAAGTCTTTTTTCTCAACCTTACTTGAACCTTTGTATATACCAGAGAGGTACATCTGGTGTGGAATACTTCTGATCCGGGGCTTGACATTTTCTTCTTAAATTTCTTTGTATTAAATTAGATTTTATTTTAAGATCATAGGTTTAAACTGTTGGCATCAGTGGTCTAATTTAACACTTCAAATGAATGTGTGTGTGATTGAAGCAAATGTGAATCGTGCTTCTTAAAAAAAAAACACAGTGGCAAAGCAACGTAACTGATCATTCATATTTCTCATCGCTGAGATTTACAGTATAGAGTTACTCTACTTATTTTGTTAGCTGAGTTGTTGTCTACATACATTTTTACTATTGATTAGATGTAATTACAAAGGGTTTTTTAAAAATTTGAATCATTTATGCGCTTGAATCATTGCAATTACTTCCTTTCCTGAACTGCCCAATGTAAAAAATATAATAATTTAAAAAATTACTAAAAAGAAAAAAAGACGACTTTTCTGGTGGTCCAGTGGTTAAGAATCCACCCACCACTGCAGGGGACATGGGTTTGATCCCTGGTTCAGGAAGATTTCACGTGCCGTGTGGCAACTAGGCCCTTGTGCTGAAGCTACTGAAGCCTGTGTGCCTAGAGCCTGTGCTCTGAAACAAGAAAAGCCACCACAGTGAGAAGCCCAAGTAACCCACCGAAGAGCAGCCCCCACTTGCCACAACTAGAGACAGTCCGTGTGCAGCAATGAAGACCCATCAAAGCTAGAAATTAATAAATAAATTAACTGTAAAAAAGATTTTAAAAAAGAAGTAGTCATTATTATTATTTCCCTTTACGTGTGAGGAGACGGAGCAGAGAAGCTGAGAGACATGGTCAAGGTCAAATAGGTGCTGAGGGGCATGGCTGGGGCCTGACCCTGCCTTGGCTGTAGGCCCCTGCACCCTCCTCCACCAGGCCAGTTCACCTCTCTGTCTTCTGAGGCCCTGTGGTCCCTGAGCTTGTGGTTTCATGTGGGGGTGGCTGGAGAGAAGACTGTGTCTATGAGGTAAAGAGGACCAAACATGGCGGGCCTGGTAATTTTGTTTTCTCAGCTGAGAAACGCCAACACACAGTGAGTGAGTCGGTATTGAGTCTGGCGTCTACCCCTCCGTCCCCTGAGTGGCTGTGGTTTCCCAGGGCCCGAGGTGAAGTCCCACAGAGGGAGTGAGCATGACGTGAGTCCCAGGGAGACTGGAACCCTGGGAACTTTACCTCAGCTTCTGACTTGGGTGCTGGAGGGGGTGTAAAATGCAGGCCCAGCTGAGCAGCCCAGGGAGGCTCAGCATGAGTGGGGAGGGGAGGTTGGGGCAGGGCCTGTGGGTTTAGATGGCCCCAGAGTGAGATCCATACCTATGAGCTGTGTGACCTCAGGCAACTCACTTACATCCTTTGGGCCTGACTTTCCTCAACTGTTAATGCAGGTCTGAGCTGTCTCTACTTCAGACAGCGGTGAAGACACATGGGGAAAATCCATGTTCAGAGCTCAGCCAGAACCTGGCCCAGAGGAAGTGTAGCCAACGCCTACACATGGTAGCTGGTATGACAGATTTTGGGATGTGCCAGGAGATTGGAAAGAAAGAGGAGTATTGATCTATTCAATGAATTTACAGACAAGAAAGTGGCCTTACTACATTGAAAACAAACTCAGATTAAATTAAAGTTAATACTTGGTGCTGACAGGGAGTCAATAGAGAGGGTCCATGGAGAAACGGAATCCTCAGAAGGATTGAAGGAAGGCAGGAGGGAAGACTGGAACAGGTGGGGCCTATAGAGTTCAATGGCTGAGGGTTCTAGAACCTTCTGCCGTCAGAACTGGCCCTGGGTGATATTCATCTCTTCTGGAGACCTTGTCCCAGATGTTTCCTAGGATACCCAAGCTATCCCCTCCCCATCTCCCTTCCTACAAATCGCACAGTATGTCACCCCCAACATAAGAACACATGGGTGTGCACACACACATATACACACACACCACCTCTCCACGCCACTTTTTGTTTGAAGAACCACCAAACTTGGATTTTCCCTGAGAAGGGCTTGTCAGTCAAGAAGTGTGTTACCCAGAGCTAATGAGTAACTCAAGAGAGATCAAAAGATAGAAGTGATGCCTTTTATTAAGCTCACAGATTTATTATAAGTGAGTCGGCAGGACCACACAGGCCTCTGGTCCCAGAGCAAGAAAACTGAGTGTGTGTGTGGTCTGCAGCAGTTGAGAGGCAGGGAGACGGCGGTGTGAGCCTAATAAAGGCTGTAATTGGCACTTCTTTCCCCTGAAAAACCAAGCAACCACCTTCTCCCATTGCCAGGTTCCCTCCTTATGTGGAAGGGTATACATGGTGAGGGGAGGAAGGTGGGGGGTGGGGGATGGAGTTTAGCCAGCGGAGGAGTGGGAGATGGGTAGGCAAAGCTTTGGCTGGGTGGCCATGGCTCGGAATACACAGGTAACAGAGCAGGGGTCCTTCTTACTGGGAGACTCTCCAATGGGCAATCAGGAGGTGGGTTTTTAAGGGCCCTCCATCCCCCCAGGCTAATCATAGGTATTTAATTCTTACCCTTTTTGTGGAAGGATCATTTCCACAAATTGGTGTCTGGTTCATTATTAGTCCCTGGAGAAGGTAATGGCAATCCACTCCAGTATTCTTGCCTGGAGAATCCCATGGACAGAGGAGCCTGGAAGGCTACCATCCATGGGGTCAAGAAGAGTCGGACACGACTGAATGACTAACACACTTATTATTAGTATTACTATTTCATTATAATAAATACTGTAAATATTTGTTGCAATAGCAACAAATTGTTTTTAAAAAACTCTAACAGTTGACTTCAGCTCTCACAACCCAAAAGAAAGCAATAGTGAGTGAGTGTGGGTATGTTGGGGGGGGGCCCTCTCTGCCCAAGGGTGACGGACAAGCAGGTAATGTTGCCTTGGACATTTACAAGATGAACTGAGCAGTTTTTGGACATCTGTTTCTACTTTGGCCAGGCCAAGACACTGGACTTACCTTCTTTGAATGACCCTTATGATGTATGAATGGTTGCTCAGTCTTATCTGACTCTATGCGACCCCATGGACTATAGTCCTCTGGGCTGCTCTATCCATGCTATTCCCCAGGCAAGAATACTGGAGTGGGTAGCCATTCCCTTCTCCAGGGGATCATCCCAATCCAGGGATCAAACCAGAGCCTCTTGCATTGCAAGAGGACTATGTCTGAGCCACCAGGGAAGCCGTGAATGACCCTAGGAAGAGCCATATTCAAGGAGGCTCTTCCTTCACAGACCGTGGACAGGTCTGGACACGTCTGCGCCACACCTTTGTCATCTGTGCAGTGAGAGGGCAGAACCACCTGATGGTGAGGCTCTTCTCGCTTCAGCAACTGAATCAGGGCTGTACAGCAAGGCCCCTCTGTAACTCAAGTACACAGTTCTGGGCTCGGCACCCTTCCCCTCCCCATCACGACCCTAGCCCATATTTGCTGCGGTTCTTCCAAGCATCCCCTGTAGCCCCCACCCACTCGCTGACTCCTTCCTCGCTCTCAGCCGTCTCCCCATCTGCCCGGCGCCCACCACACGCATCAGAGCCTGGCTAATTCTGCTTTGGCAAACCATCACCCCTGATAATTCCCCCCAAGCATTCCTTGGCAGGCTCCTCTTCTCTTCAGCAGACTTTAAGAGCCAAGAGCAGCCGTGAGCTCATGTTCTGCTTGGCTTTATTACTTCTAGAAAGCCGGCTTCATGGACTAATGTGCTATTAATTATTGCTGCAAGTAATTGAATCCAAGTTGAATATTCTGAGACAGCTTGAAAAAAAAAAACCCTTCAATGCAGGAGATTGACTTTGAATGCTTTTTTATTGCTTGCTCTGCCTTCAGGTAAAAAATAGAAGGTCGTCGCTGATTGCTAAACAAGGGGGTTTGGTAGACGAGCAGGGCATTAGGAGAGCCTCCAGAGATGGAAGGGATGAAGAACACTAACGTGAACTAGGGCTTCATATTTGTTAGCTCATTTAAACATCAGAACAATTGACTTTTGTTATTCCCAGCTTCCAGGGGATGGGACTGAAGCTTCAAGAAGGTAAGTCCTGGACTTCGCTGTTGCTTCAGTGGCTAAGACGCTGCACACCCAATGCTGGGGACCTGGGTTCCATCCCTGGCCAGGGAATTAAAATTCTGCATGCCACAACTAAGACCCGGTACAGCCAGATAAATAAAAATAAATATTTTTTAAAAAAGAAGAAGAAGAAGGAGATGGTAAGTCGTACAATTAGTGGCAGAACTAGGTTTGGAACCAAGTCTGTCTCACTTCAGACACTGTGTTCTTCCCTGATGCCTATGACCTTTATGTTATGCAAATATAAGGACGAGGACATCAGCTGACAGTAAGTACACCTACGGAAGGCTTTTTCCTGATTGTGAGTGGCAGTACTGACCATTTGTTTCATCCAAAAGTAGGGATGGCTGAACATTTTTAGGCTTTAGAGAAAATCATTTAACATTCTGCATAGGTAAGAAAAATTAAAAATCAAATCTAAGTATTATAGTTAGCAAGAAATGATTTTTACTTAGTAATACAGTGATAGAGAAAAATGTGGGAGGGCACATACTTTATGGAGCTGCATTTTTAAAGAAACATTTTATTTTATTTTTAAGACCCAATTTTATTTTACTTTATTTATACTTTTTGGCCACATGACAAGTGGGACCTTAGTTCCTTTGTCTGGGATTGAACCCAAGCCCTTTGCATTATTGGAAGTGCAGTCTTAACCACTGGACCACTAGGTAAGTCCCAACAGAGCTGACTTTTAGAAGTCATTTATTCTCCCATAAGTCCTATTGCCTCTGCTATCTCTTTTTCTTAAGAATCTTACTCTAGAGAAAGCTCTGAATGTTCCTTAATCCTTCAGTTACAGGAATGTGAACATGTGGTTAAGGACCAGTTTCTAGAATGCAAATGAAAATGTAAGTATTTGTTTGAGAACAGAAGGAAATGGCAGCCCACTCCAGTATTTTTGCCTGGAAAATCCCATACATAGGGGAACCTGGCAGGCTACAGTCCATGGAGTAGCAAGTGTTAAATACAACTTAGCAACTAAACCACTACCAAGGTAGAAACTAAGAGGAACAGTATGAATGTTACAGGATAACATTTGAACTTTATATGGGTAAAAGGAGGAGTGTAGAGAGAAAGAGAAGACAGGAGGGAAGGGAAACTTAGAGACTTGCTTCTTTTGGTAGTTTCAACTCACACTTTAGATTCAGTTCAATTCAGTTCAGTTACTCAGTCATGTCTGACTCTTTGCGACCCTATGAATAGCAGCATGCCAGTCCTCCCTGTCCATCACCAATTCCCAGAGCTTACTCAAACTCATGTCCATCGAGTCAGTGATGCCATCCAGCCATCTCATCCTCTCTCATCCCCTTCTCCTCCTGCCCCCAATCCCTCCCAGCATCAGGGTCTTTTCCAATGAGTCAATTCTTCACATGAGGTGGCCAAAGTACTGGAGTTTCAGCTTCAGCATCAGTCCTTCCAATGAACACCTCAGACTGATCTCCTTTAGGATGGACTGGTTGGATCTCCTTGCAGTCCAAGGGACTCTCAAGAGTCTTCTCCAACACCACAATTCAAAAGCATCAATTTTTCAGCGCTCAGCTTTCTTCACAGTCCAACTCTCACATCCATACATGACCACTGGAAAAACCATAGCCTTGACTAGATGGACCTTTGTTGGCAATGTAATGTCTCTGCTTTTTAATATGCTCTCTAGGTTGGTCATAACTTTCCTTCCAAGGAGTAAGTGTCTTTTAATTTCATGGCTGCATTCACCATGTGCAGTGATTTTGGAACCCAAAGACATAAAGTCTGACACTGTTTCTACTGTTTCCCCATCTATTTGCCATGAAGTGATGGAACCAGATGGCACGATCTTAGTTTTCTGAACGTTGAGCTTTAAGCCAACTTTTTCACTCTCCTCTTTCACTTTCATCAAGAGGCCTTTTAGTTGCTCTTCACTTTCTGCCATAAGGGTGGTGTCATCTGCATATCTGAGGTTATTGATCCACCATTTAGATTAGGCATCAGCAAACTTCAGCCTGTGGACCAAATCCCACCCTCTACTTGAATTTGTTTAGTGTATAAGCTGAGAAGGGCTCACCAGATAGTACAAGTGGTAAACAACATGCCTGCCAAGACTGGAGGAATAAGGGAGGTGGGTTCATTCCCTGGGTTTGGAAGATCCCCTGGAGGAGGGCATGGCAACCCACTGTAGTATTCTTGCCTGGAGAATCCATGGACAGAGGAGCCTGGTGGGCTACAGTTAGACACGATTGAAGCGAATTGGCACACACATAAGCTAAAAATTGTTACTGTAATTATTGGGGAAAAAAAAAATCAACCATTGAATGAACAACTCCAAGAATAAATCATACTGTATGTCAGCTATGGACTCTGTATGATAGTGATGTGTCAGTGTAGGTGCATCAGTTGTAACACATGGACCACACTTCTGGGGGATGTTGGTGATAGAGGAGGCTGTGCATATGTGGGTAGTGGGGTATATGGGAACTCTCTGTACTTTCTTCTCCATTTTGCTGTGAACCTAAAACTGCTCTAGACAAAAGGAAAAAAAAAGAAAATCTTATAAAAAATCAAAAGAAGACAATTTTGTGACACATGAAAATCATGTGAAATTCAAATGTCAGTGTCCATAAATGAAGTTTTATTGGAACACAGCTGTGCACATTTGGTTGTGCATTGCCTGTGGCTGATTTTATACCGCAATGTCAGAAGTGAGAAGTTTCTACAGAGACTGAAATATTTACTATCCAGCCCTTTACAGCAAAACATTTGCTGACACCTACTTCAGAGAGTTTCTGCTCTTAACCAAGTCCCCCCTTCCCTTTCTCTGTCTTGCTCATCTTTCTACTTCCCTACCATCCCCTTTACCATTAGGGAAGAAAAAGAAGGAAGGAGCTGCAGATTGCATTCAAAGTGAGAGGGTGTTGAACTTGATAATGCTTGATTTCTTATTTTTTTAAATTTTTTGTTCCTTAAGCAGAAAATTTTAGTCATCTGGAAATTTCATATTCTGATTCAAACTCTTAGCTTAGATAGACACTGTGTTCATCAGATCCACATTCATCCCTCATATGGTCATGCCAGATAGATAATGTTGTAATGAATATGTAGATTTCAGACTCACCTAGATGTATGAGCCAAGGGCTCAACAAAAAAGTCAAGGTAAAATAATTGTCAAAATAATTTGAGCTCCCGTCTCAAATCTTAAGAAAAGAGAAAGAGAGAAGGAAGAGGCAGGGCCGAATAATCTGCAGAGATGTCAGATTACATCATCATTCTATGACCCTTCTGGGGTTGGCGGAGCCTTCCCTGGGGGACACTGATGGACGCTGCAACTTGAATCTGTGCTGGAAGAGAATCTCTTTTCATTTACAATGTACTGTGGTTGTCACTGCTTTCAAAGAACTACAGCTCTCTGTGTGTATATGTGCCTGTGTGTGCTCAGTCCTGCCTGACTCTTTGCAACCCCATGGACTGTGACCCATCAGAGTGTGGCTCCTCTGTCCATGGAATTTTCCAGGCCAGAATACTGGAGTGGGTTGCCATTTCCTCCTGCAGAGAATCTTTCTGAACCAGGGATCAAACCCATGTCTCTTGAATCGCCTACGTAGGCAGGCAGATTCTTCACCACTACGCCACCTGGGAAGCTCATCCATGTGCTACAGTTCTACTGTCTGTCTTATTCCTGTCACTGGGCAGGGGTACCGGGACAAGTGTGAGGAGTGAGAAGACCATTCTGGTCCACTAACTCTAGGAGAAGAGCCACTCGTGTGTCCTTCTCAGGGCCCAACACTCTGAGCTACTTTTCTGCATGATGATGGTTGAATGGCATCATTAACTCGATGGACATGAGTTTGAGCAAACTCTGGGAGATAGTGAAGGAAAGGGAAGCTTGGCGTGCTGCAGTCCATGGGGTCGCAAAGAGTTGGACACGACTTAGTGACTGAACAGCAACGACAACCCAGTTCGGTTTTCACCGTGCCTCCGTAGCTTGGTTGGCACTCCGAGAGTCCCACCTCTTATTGCTTCTCAAGGACTTGAGTTCCTTCTGATGGTTAAATGACTTTGGCATTTTAGAGTTTCCCCCTCACCACCTGTGGACCTAGTCTACTGGGGCTTCTTTCCTCCCCAACCTCCACATGATAAAAACCCTTAGGTTTCATCTTCACTCTCACAGAGTTTTCCTGGGAGACTCCCTTCTTCCAAGAGTGAAAATATTTATTTTATACCGATGACTCCAGAAACTATTCTACTTAGTGCTGGTCCTTCTTCTCTAGGGCAACCAGTGTGTATGTTTCCAAAACTCTTATATATTCACTTAATAATTATTCATTGAGAACTTGCCCTGTTCCATCACTATATTGAACACCTTGGCCCAGTGTTACTCTGTGTAACTATGTGGCTATGAGTAGCTACAGTAGCTGTGAGCCCTGTCCTCAGGGAGAAAGAAGACAAGAGATACCCAAAGGATGACACGAAACATAATGATCACAGTGATAAATGCCTGGAAAAAGGTACATGGTGCTGTGAAAGTACATGGCAAGAGGACATAATATTGGACTGTCCTGGTGGTCCAGTGGTTAAGAATCTGCCTGTTAATGCAGGGGACATGAGCTTGATCCCTGCTCTGGGAAGACTCCATGTGCTATGGGGCAACTAGGCCCATGTGCCACAATTACTGAGCCTGTGCTCCAGAGCCTGAGAGCCACAACTACTGAGCCCACATGCTACAACTACTGAATCTGTGCTCCCTACAACAAGAGGAGCCACTGCAATGAGAAGCTTGTGACCTCAACTAGAGAGTGCCCCTGCTCACCCCCAGCTAGAGAAAGCCCTCACACAGCAAGGGAGACCCAGTGCAGCCAAAACCAAAATAGATAAATAAGAGGCATGATATTATTTGGAGGGGGTTAGGGGACTTACTCCTTGGAAGGAAAGTTATGACCAACCTAGACAGCATATTAAAAAGCAGAGACATTACTTCGCCAACAAAGGTTCTTCTAGTCAAGGCTATGGTTTTTCCAGTGGTCATGTATGGATGTGAGAGTGGACTGTGAAGAAAACTGAGCACCGAAAAATTGATGCTTTTGAACTGTGGTGTTGGAGAAGACTCTTGAGAGTCCCTTGGACTGCAAGGAGATCCAACCAGTTCATCCTAAAGGAGAACAGTCCTGGGTGTTCATTGGAAGGACTGATGCTGAAGCTGAAACTCCAGTACTTTGGCCACCTCATGTGAAGAGTTGACTCATTGGAAAAGTCCCTGATGCTGGGAGGGATTGGGGGCAGGAGGAGAAGGGGACGACAGAGGATGAGATGGCTGGATGGCATCACCGACTCGATGGACACGAGTTTGAGTAAGCTCTGGGAATTGGTGATGGACAGGGAGGCCTGGCGTGCTGCGATACATGGGGTCACAAAGAGTCGGACACAACTGAGTGACTAAACTGAACTGAACTGAGGGGACTTTACCGGAAAATGAATTACAAGCTAAAATCTGAAAAGCTAAAAAGAGTTAACAAGATAAAGTGGAGAATGTTTGGGCTAGTAGGAATAAAGTGAGTAAAAACCTAGAAGATGGGAGGGAGCATGATGGACTCAGGGAACTAAAAGAAGTCCATGGTGGCTGGTAGCTGGAGTATTTTAGAAAAACGGGAAAGAGTTTTCAGTTGCTGCCAGAAAGACAGGCTACAGAAAGATAATATGTGGTCTTCTTTTGACCGATTAGATCAGCTTTGATCCGTTAGATCAATTTTGATTGGCTACACATAACAGAAACATCTTAACTTGGCATAATAAATAAGAAAATGTATTGTCTTATGTAACTGGAAGCCATATGCACAAACAGGCTTGAGAATTGACTTCATCTAATGGCTGTGTTAGTTAACAATTGCTGTGTACCAAATTATCCCTGAAATTAGGCAGCTGACAACAACATTTATTATCTCACAGTTTATCTAGGTTAAGAATCTAAGAGTGGCTTGGTTGGATGCCTCTGACCTCTCATGGGGCTGCAGCCAGGGTACCAACCAAGGCTCCAGTCACCCCAAGACATGACTAGGACTGAAAGATATTCTTCCAAGATCAGCTGAGTGGCTTTGGCAGTGGTTATTCAGGTTTCCAAGGCAGTTAGACTGAGAAACTTGGTTCTTCACTGTCTGGGCCTCTCCATAGGTTTGTTGTTATTGTTCAGTTGCTCATTCTGACTCTTTGCAATCCCATGGACTGCAGCATACCAGGCTTCCCTGTCCTTCACCATCTCCTGAAGTTTGCTCAAACTCATGTCCATTGTGTTGGTGATGCCATCCAACTGTCTCATCTTCTGTCATCCCCTTCTCCTCCTGTCCTCAGTCTTTCTCAATATCAGGGTCTTTTCCAGTTAGTCAACTCTTCACATCAGGTGGCCAAAGTATTGGAACTTCAGCATCAGTCCTTCCAATGAATATTCAGGACTGATTTCCTTTAGGATTGACTAGTTTGATCTACTTGCTGTACAAGGGACACTCAAGAGTCTTCTCCAATACCATAGTTCTAAAGCATCAGTTCTTCAGCACTCAACCTTCTGCATGGTCCAGCTCTCACATCTGTATGTGACTACTGGAAAAACCATAGCTTTGACTATATGGACATTTGTCAGCAAAGCAATATCTCTGCTTTTTAATATGCTTTCTAGTTTTGTCATAGCTTTTCTTCCAAGGAACAAGAGTCTTTTAATATTGTGGCTGCAATCACCATCTGCAGTGATTTTGGAGCCCAAGAGGTTTGTGTGCAGCATGAAAGCTTGCTTTACCTAGTGGAAGTGAGCTAAGACACAGAGAGAGAAAACCTGAGGTAGAAGTTACAGTCTTTTTCATCTAACATCAGAAATGATACACCACCACTTCCACCCTATTCTGTGCATTAGAAGAGAGTCTCTAGGTTCTGCCCATACACAAGGGGAGGAGATTACCCAATGGCATGAATCCAGGAGGCAGGGACCGTGGAAGGGGTGCAGCTCGGAGGGCTGCCCACCACGGGCTCCATCTATGCTTTTAGTTCTGCCTTTCCTCTTTGCATCACTGCTTATCAGGGTGGAAACAAGATGGCTATATGATTGAAGAGCTTTATGTCCATGCAAGACTGCATCCTAAGGAAGAGAACAAGATCACTTGCAGATGCTGCCCAAGAAAATAATCACTTTCCTAGAAGTCTCCTCCAAACTTCCCTCCATGTCCCAGTGGTTCACTTGATGAATCATGACTGATTTAAGTTAGTCATGGTAATGCCATTTTCCTTTGCCATATTTTCACATTACCAGGTTCTACTGTACTTATAAAGGGCCCAGTGATGCAGTATCGATGTGTGACATGTAAGAGAAAATCTGCTGGGAGGCTTTTGGGGGATATTTATTTGCTTATAAAAGGAGATGATCAGACTTCCCTGGTGGCCCAGTGGATGAGAATTTGCCTGCCAATGCAGGGGACATGAGTTTGATCCCTGGTCTGGGAAGATTCCACGTGCCGAGCGGCAACTAAGCCTGTGGACCACTATTGAAGCCCGAGTGCTCTAGAGCCTGTGCTCCGTAACAAGAGAAGGCTGCACGCAGCAATAAAGTGTAGTCCCTGCTCGCCACAAGTAGAGAATGTCATACAAAACGATGAAGACCTAGCACAGCCAAAAATAATATAAATAATTAAAAAAAAAAAAGAAGACCATCATTTGAAGCAATGCTCCACTTACCAACTTCCCCAGGCTTCCTACTTTTAAATATGGTTGTAACATCTGGTGCTATAGAAGCTTTTCTGTGCTCATGAGGTGACAGATGGGAGGGCCAACAGCCAACATGCTGAAGATGAGAGCAGAAAGATCATGGGTCTTTGACAACATTGTAGAGCAACTACATTAAACAAGGAACATGTATGAGTTGATTAAGGTTCTCTATTGCTTAGGCTACTGTGAGTCAGGTGCTCTATTGCTTGAATCTCAACATAGCCTGTGTGTGTGTCTAGTTGCTCCTTTGTGACACTTTGGACTGTAGCCTGCCAGGCTCCTTTGTCCATGGGATTCTCCAGGCAAGAATACTGGAGTGGGTTGTCATGCCTTCCTCCAGGGGATCTTCCCAACCCAGGAACTGAATTAGTGTGTCCTGCATTGCAGACAGATTGTTTGCCTGCTGAGCTATAGAGGAAACCCTCAACACGGCCTAGCTGATAACATTTCTCATAGGTGTGAGGTAGAGGGTTGCTAAGCAACCAAGAATATCCTTCAGAGACCATGTTAAGAATTGAGGTCTTTATTCTAGAAACAGTCAGATTCGTGTTTCTGAAAGATTGGAGGGTAATTGGAGAGGAGGGCAATGGAATAGAAGCAGAGAAAGGGTAGGAGGTGATTAGAGTATCCAGGAGAAAGGTCCTTGTCTAATGTTTGGGGCAAATGAAAGCAGGACTTGCATTGGAGGCAGAAAAGGGATGGAGGTAAATGACTGGGGTTCAGAGGAGTGGGTTAAGAGGAGTTTCCATGTGGGAAACTTTAGGAAAGTCCTAATCTTGTGGTAATGATTCAGGGTCTGTTTCTTCTTTTTTCTGAAAATATTTGAAACATACACATCCCATAACTTTTTGCTTTTGAGAAGTTCTATTTAGAAGCTTTCAAATACTTAGTTTCATTTTGTTTGTGGATAATTCTATGTGTCTCTAGTGATTTCCCTATGAAGGCAGGAGTGAATGAATTGGGAGGTGAGTTGAGGATAAATTCTTCTTCATCATTAGATTTGTACCTTTGTTATCATGTGATGGTAATAAATTATCATTTAGAAATAAAACACATAATGTATTTCAAAAGATCCTCTTGATTTTTAAAGTACTTGTAGGGCATGACGTGCTTACTTCTGAATGGAATATCTCAACCTTCGAAGAAACTCTAACTCTTGCCTGTGCTTAGATTTGCTTAGATTTTAAGAATTGCTTAGATTTTTAGGAAAAAGCAATTAAGCTATAGATGGTTCAAGATGCCCATTATGCCTTATTATAAAATAACACTGAATGGACTGAATCTGCTTGTCTGATTCATTCTTGAAGTGTAAGTAGAAGCAGGATTAGTTTAGTGATGGAGGCCCCTGGTTTGGAGTTAGCCCATCTGGGTTCCCAATTCTGACTGTTACTAGTTCTATGACTTTAAGAAAGTTCCTTAATGTTTCTGAGTCTCAGAGAAATTTCCTGGAACACTGGTGGTATTAGTGTGTGTGTGAGTCTGGGTGGGGCATCCTTCCAAGGGTTTCAGGGAGAAGAGCACATGGCAAGGTGCCTGGAGCCTTGTGGCTGATAGGACACCATACGATAAATGGTAGTTGATTATTAAAATTTTTAATAAAATCACCATGGGAACATCTTATTAAATCTCCCCTGCTCCAGGCTAAACACATTAAACATTTCATGTGGATAATTCAAAGAGCCCACTGTGTTTATACTAGGTTTTCTTTGACTTCAGAGAAGAAATGAGTCTGGCAATTCTTCCCTCTCCCCATGGGAGACTCAGCGCCTTTGGTGGGTGTACGGGGCTGGCGGGCCTCCCTCTAGCTGAGAACTGAGCCCACCGAGTTGGCTGTCCTGCTCACCCACCAAGCATCTGCTGAGGGGTCCTGTGGCCCCTGGCAGGGCCCCCTGCAAGGGGAGAGCTAGAGAGAGCTAGAGAGGATTCTGACAGAACAGACCTTCTGGGACTACCCTCTGCATCTCCCCACCCCTCGCCCCAAGGTCCTGGCCATCTTGCTTTGCTCCTTCAATTTCCACCCCCGACTATTTCCCTGAGCTGTGCGGTCCCCTCCTTCTTCTCTGCCACCTGTTGCCTCTGATAGGTTTTCTCTCTTCCTATTTTACTACAGAAGAGATGGCAGGAGGCCTTAGAAGAGTCTCCATGAATCATGGCCCCAAGCAAAACCCCAGTCCTTTGAGAGTTCCTAAGGCTCATGGTGGCCGGTTATAGACATGGTAACCCTGTGGGCTGCCCAGGCTCAGTTCTCCCATTTCCTCTCTCCTCCTTCTCTCCCTATCCCTCCTGCTTTCTTTCCTTCTTCCCTCTCTCTCTCTCCATTTCCTCATTCTCCTTCTCTTCCTTCCTTCCCTCCTTCCCTTTCTCTCTCTTTCCTCCCTCTGCCTCTGTGAGGAAAGGCAGATGTGTACCTTGGTGGTGATGATGGAGAGATGGCTGAAAGATTCGCTGGAGAGAAAAAACAGATACTTGCATCTCCCAAGATCTTTAGCCTGGGAGCTGGGAAGGGAGCCTGGGAGTGAAAACAAGGATGAGTTTCTCTGAAGGTGGGAAGCAAGAAGGGGTGGTGGATACCATCCATGAAGGCTCCTTGGCAGTGATGTGGCCATGAGAGAAGGTAGGAGAATGACCCTAAAGTTTATATTCCCACCTCTCTCTTCCATCCAGTCACCAGAGGCCCCCATAGCCCCCAGTCCTGCAGTGACAACCTAAGAGAAGAGAGACGAGGTTGTTCCCATGGTGGTGGGTCTGCAGTTACAAGCAGGAGGGGAGGGACGTGCCCAAGCTTGTGGGGAAGGAGTCGGGGAGGGGCGGTGTTGTCAGTCAGCTGGATGGACAGTCATGGGGTCCAGGCTGCACCCACAGTGGGGTTGTGGGGGACCCCATCTACCCAACACCTTCATATGCATATGCATTTACATATATGGGGGTGTCTACTTTGCACCCCAAACTGGATCTACACACAGAATGGATGAGTGGGTTTTGATGTTGCCACTACCAGGTTGCTGCTGGCAACAAGAAAATCAATCTCACAACAAGCTTCTGCTTAAATGTTAAATGTTAGTTGCTCAGTCATACCCGACTCTTTGTGACCCCTTGGACTGTAGCCTGACAGGCTCCTCTGTCCACAGGGATTCTCCAGTCAAGAATACTGGAGTGAGTTGCCATTCCCTTTTCCAGGGGATGTTTCTGACCCAGGGATCGAATCCACGTCTCCTGTTGTCTCTGGCATGGCAGGCAGATTCTTTACCTTCTGAGCCACCTGGCTTACCTTTTCAATGAGTTCGTCCCTCACAAACCTCCTTAAAATGCCTCCTCTCCCACCTTCTGAGTCCCTGCCCATCTCCCTTCTTTAGCTGTTTCCCCACAGTCCTAATTAGTATCTACTCTGCTTCTTTCTCTCCCCCACCTAGAATTTAAGGCCCCAGAGGGTAGAGACATTGTTTTATTCACTGCTACATCCTCAGCTCTAAAAAGAATGCCTGGGGAATTCCCTAGGTGGTCCACTGGTTAGGACTCAGCACCTTCAATCACAGGATTTAGGTTCAATCCCTGGTTGGGGAACTAAGATCCCTCAAGCTGTGTGGTGTGGCCAAAAAAAAAGCGGGGGGTGGGGGGTAAATAAAAATTAAAATGTCTCACTTGCAATAGATGCTCAGTAAATATTTTTTGAAAGAAGGAAGGAAGATGGGAGGAACAGGGGAAAGAAGAGGCAAAAGGAGAGGAAGAGAATATGAGGGGGCAGGAGAGATGGAAGAAAAGAAATATAGACTGTGGTCCAAGCCCAGAGGTGTCTGTCTGGCCCTGGGCTATCTTTTACGGTTCCCAGCACATAATTCTGCATTGAGGACAGCTCAGATTATCCCCTAGCAGAGGCATGCAGGACCCTGAGTACTGGTCTTGGACTGGATCAGGAGCCCCCTGGAGGCAGGCTTTTCTGACACTACCACATGATGCCTCCTCCATGGCCTGGAAATGTGGTCCATACATTATTGAATGTAAGCTTCATAGCATCCCTGTGAGAAGAGTGCTGTTAATATCCCATTGTTATAGAAAAGTAAGGTCAGTAGAGGTCAGATGACTTATCTGTCCGAAGTCACAGAGATGGTTGGTGGGGACTCTGAGCTTTGACCCACATTTGATGGATCCCAAGGCTTCTCTCTTCCTGCCATGCCACGGGTGCTCTCACTTGGCCTCCTGGGAAGCAGCCCATCCTGCAAACCTCTGCCTCTTCCCTGCCAAATGTAAATTACTCTGTCCTCTGGTTTCTGATCAATCCATTCCCGCAAAGGCGCCAGCTGCTGCTAACAGCTGAGCTGTTACTCTGAGGGCAGTGAATAAGACAGCCCTGTAGTGCTTTTGCTGGCCTGCTTCAAGCAGGAAACAGATGGAAGCTAATAATCCGTCTGCCAATGCAGGAGACACAAGAGATGTGGGTTCAGTCCCTGGGTCAGGAAGATCCCCTGGCGAGGGGGGATGGCGACCCATTCCAGTACTCTTGCCTGGAGCATTCCACGGACAGAGGAGCCATGGGGTCACATGCCTGAGTGACTTAGCACACACACACAGTAATCATAGTAGAGCCCAGCATGTAGTAGGAATCCAAGAAGTTTCTGAGGCTGTTGTAACTCATTCTGAGTTGTGTAGGAATCCAGGGTCCTGTATATATTTTTTTTAATTTTAATTTTGAAAAATTGAAGTATGGCTGATTTACAGTGTTTCAGGTGTAGAGCACAGTGATTTAGTCATATATGTGTGTTCATGCTAAGTCACTTCAGTCATGTCTGACTCTTTGCAACTCCATGAACCATGCCTGCCAGGCTCCACTGTCCATGGGATTCCCCAGGCAAGAATACTGGAATGAGTTGCTATTTCCTTCTCCAGGGGATCTTCCTGATCCTGGATTCCAACCTGCATCTCTTACATCTCCTGCAATGGCAGCTGGGAAGCCACTCAGCCACATGTGTGTGTGTGTGTGTGTGTGTGTATACATTCTCTTTCAGATTCTTTTCCATTACAGGTTATTACAAGATAGTTGAACATAGTTCCTTGTGCTGTGTGGTTTATCTATCAAGATCCTGCGTTATCCACCTCTTCTCTCTTTTATTCAGATATACTTATTGCCTCCCAGCTTTGAACAATCTTTCACAGTTGAAAAAGTTCTCTCACACCCACGATCTCCTTTGGGCTTTGCAATAAAGCCCATGAGGTGGCTCAATAGCCCCATTTTTCAGATGAAGATACTGAGCCTCCCAGGCTAGTGTTGTTCCTACAGCATTACAGCCCCACTTTCTTTCTCCTCCTTTCCTCAGTCCAAAAAGAGTCATCACTCTTTTAGATACAGAGAAGAGGGACTATGACATATGCCTCTGCCCTTTCTGTTTTCCTTTGTGTTTCTGAGGTGCCAGGTGTGGTTTCCAGGTCATGTATGACAAGAATCATATTATTTGCACAAAACAGGAAAATCTCTGCCAAGCACCCTGGCAGATTTCTAACTTTCACTCTGAAGATAGTGGAAGATGTCACAGTCCAGCCATGTGTTTCAGGACTTGACTTGAAGTCCCATTTTTTTTTCCCCCAGGAAACTCTTCCAGGGGATGGGGGTGAAGATGGGAGCAGAGGGTCAGAGGGGTGTGTTGGCATGACTGGGGGCTTTGCACTTGATGTCTGTATTGCTTGAACTTTGATCTACTTTTTAATCTTATGATGTGATTGGTCCTGGAGCATGATGCACATTTGTTATTCTGTAGTGATTTGTGGACCCAAGAGCTGGCAGAGAAGTAGAGTAATTGCCTTGTACAATTACTCACAGTTAATACTCTGTGGCAGCTGAGAGGTGCAGGGAAGGACGAGGTATTAACTATACATGGCAATTGACTTTAACTTGTACAGAACATGTTAGGGCTACATGTATGCAACAAGCTGCTGGACTGCTCGCTCCTCCCAGAAATCCAACCCAATAGAACTTATCTTCTCTCCCTTAACACCTTCTCTTCTTTTATTATTTAAAAAAAATATGTATTTATTTATTTGTAGTGCAGACTAGTAGTTGCCAGGGGTTAGGCAGTTATTGGTGGTGGACTGATGGACGGTGACTACTCAGTGAGTACAGGGTTTCCTTTTGGGGTGATGGTCATTTTTAGACTAGATGGAGGTAATGGTTGTCCCACATTTTGAATGTACTAAGTCCCACTGAACTGTACACTCTAAAATGGTTAATTTCTTACTGTGACAGTCATCTCACAATACATACATCCTCTGAATCATCACATGCACACCTTAAATGTGTACAATGTTGTATTTATATCAATAAAGCTGGGAAAACAGTAAAATGTTTAATTTAAAAAAATATGTATTTATTTATTTGACTGTGCCGGGTTCTAGCTGCAGCTCTCAAGATCTTCGATCTTCATTGCAGTGTTTAGAAGCCTTTAGTTGTGGCATGTGAACTCCTAGTCATGGCATCTGGGAGCTAGTTCTCTGATCAGGGATCGAACCCAGGCCCCCTGCATTGGGAGCATGGAGAATTAGCCACCCACCTGGGTAGCCCCACCTTCTCTCCTTTCTGATTCCTGTTGCACCCTCCACCCAGGAAATCAGCCTAGGAACCTGGGCATCATTTCATCTCTCGATCCCACTCACTCCATTCAAGCTATTACCAAGTCCTGTAATTTCACCTCCTAAATATTTCACAAATCCACCATAACCTCTCTCTGTCACCTGAGTTCAGGCCACCACCCTGCTGTAGATATATGCAATATTCTTTTTTTCTTTTTTATGGAAGAATTGTTGATTTACGATATCGTGTTAGTTTCAGGTGTAACAGCATAGCGATTCAGTTATACACACTATCTATACTTTAGATTCTCTTCTCCTATAGTCTATTACAAAAATATTGAGTATAATTCCTTGTGCTATGCAGTTACAGCAATATTCTTATCTCACTACTTCTGCAAGCGTCCCTTCAGCCAATCCGTCACACAATTGCCATTAACCAAAACCTAGATGTTCTTGCTCAAAGCCTCGCAAAGTTACCCTATTGTCTAGATAAAAAACTTCAACACATCATGGTAGACAAGGCCTTCCAGAAGCTGCTTCTTGTTAACAACTCTTCTTTCATCGCTTCTTGCCATTACTCAATGCCTGAGAACCATGAAACTGAGCTGCCATGGTTTCCATTTTTCTGTTCACAATACTTCTGGGAGCAGGAATGTCCCCGTCTCATACCATTCTCTTCATCTGGCTACTTTTAATGTGTCTTTTAAGATTCAACTCGTGTTCCATCATCTTCCTCTCCCGAGGATGGGGCTATCCATGGTTACCCTGGGTAACCATGGGTTCTCTTTGATGGCTTCACCACTGCTTTCATCACACAGTTGTATAACCAACTGTTCTGTGTGTGTCTCCTCTACCAGAAGGCAGGGGCCGTATCTTATTCATCTTGGTATTCCAAATGTGTGATATATAGTAGATGCTCAATAAATGTTCTTTCTATAACTGATCAAAAAGTTTGAGTTGGTACAACAGATCTGTATGCCACCAATTGGCATGCAATGTTGCAGCATAAAATAGTTTCATTTATTTCCTTTCATTTTATCATCGCATGAACAGGGGATGAGCAGGCCACACAATGCCCATTATATGAGAGATTGAGTTTCAGGGAACCTAAGTGGTATACCCAGTGTCAAATGTCTTTTATACAGTAGAGCTCTCTCTCTCAAACCTATATCTTTTGGCTTGTGATCCAGGCATTTACCTCTGATAGATATCCATCTTGATTTTGGTTGGTTGTTTGGCCAAGTGTTGGAGGTGCACTTCATGGACAGCAGATATTTTGTTCACTGTTCTTCCAATGCCTAGAACCCATGGTAGTACTTTATACACATTTGTTGAATTAACTAATTAATCAGAATTAATCCATTCATTTGTTTAATTAATTAATCAGACAGTCTCAAGTCAGTTTTTGTTGGTTGGGGTGAAGAAGCCAGGCATTTGAGAGTTCGATAACTGTGTATAAAAGAAATATCAAAGTGTCCCTCAGTTCTAGAGACAGCAGGTAGAGAGAGGTCACTTTCTCTCCTAAACTCAGATAATAGGATGTCTCTAGGGTCTCTCAGGGCTGAAACCCCTGACATTTCAGTCTCCCTGAGCAGGTGAAAGGAAACATTGTCAGTCAGCCCGCTTCTACCACCCCAGGTTCTTGGAAAGGAATTATCCCCCGTGACTGTCAGGACTGGGCTGGAGCTTACTGCCTTCCAAGAATGTGACTGATGGCAAATTCAAGTTCAAAAGAAGATTGGATTTCAAGGCAACTGGAAGCTATTCAGTCAAAGCCAAGTTTTACAGGGAAAGTTTCCTCCTGTCTCTTCTCTTCTCCTCCTCCCTACAGGGCAGCACAGGGCTTGTCGAGACCTGAAAAAAACAACTGACAGTGCTCGACTGTTTCCCTAATTGAGAAAAGGAGAGACAGAAAACCAGGCTCTGGACTCATTCAGAAATCCAAGGAAGATGCAAGTAATGTGTCTCCCCAGGCACCCTGGTGAGATGGCTATGTGCACACTCAGTCACTTCAAGTGTCCGACTCTTTGCGATCCCACAGACTGCAGCCCACCAGGCTCCTATGTCCATGTCTCTTGGCAAGAATACTGGAGTGGGTTGCCATACCCTCCTCCAGGGGATCTTCCCAACCCATGGATCAAACCTGTGTCTCCTGCGTCTTTTGCATCTGATTCTTTACTGCTGAGCCACCACTGAAGCCCTGAGATAGCTACTTGTATTGAGTCCAACATGGTGGCCAGTGGGTGCCTAGGCTGGACTTGAGAACCCTGTCCAGCATTCAGCATCCTCTCTCAGGAAGAGAAAACTTCCCCATGTTCTCTGTTGAGTATAATGGAAAAAGAAGGGGGCAGTAAGGACACATTGAAATCTTACTTGTGTTCAGAACTTTTCCAGTCTCCTATCCCAACAGCTTGGCAAAGCAATCACACAGGATGCCACCAACATTTTGCAGATAAGAAATCTGGGACCAGGAGAGGTGAAAGGACTCAGTTATGGTCCCACAGCCAGCAGATGGTAGTGCAGGCTTAAAACCAGACCCTTGATGGAGACAGCCACCAATGCCTGAGCACCTCCTCTGTGCCTGGCACACGTTTTAGCATATTCATGTATTATGCATTTCATCCTTGCAGCAACACTATGAAATAGATGTTATTTTTATTCTCATTTCATAGAAAAGGAAACAGAAACACAGAAACATTAAATGAATTGCCATTAATAGTGGAACCAGAATCTATTTTTTCGAGCATGGGCAGTCTGTCTCTAGAATCAGTTATATGACCACTTGTTGTTGTTGTTTAGTCACTAAGTCATGTCCCACTCTTTTAAGACCCCATGCACTGTACCCTGCCAGGCTCCTCTGTCCATGGGATTGAACCCACATGTTCTGCATTGGCAGGGGGGTTCTTTACCACTGAGCCACCTGGGAAGCCCCTGTATAACCCCTGGTGGCTCAGTGGTAAGGAATCTACCTGCAACGCAGGAGTCACAGGAGATGCGGGTTCTATCCCTGGGCTGGGTAGATCCCCTGGAGGAGGAAATGCAGCCCATTCCAGTATTCTTGCCTGGGAAATCACCCTGGCAGGTGACAGTCCATGGGATAGCAAAAGAATTGGACACAATTTAGCAACTAAACAGTAATATAATCACTACTTGATTGTGAATTTCCAAGTTCAGAAGACAATCTGGCTTTGAGGGAGATTCCCATGTTTGAATGTTCTCTGAAGATGTGGTCACAATCATAGCCTTCTTGATCCTCAGCAAATCATCACCAAGGCAGCTGCCACACTTGCTGGGGGAGGGCCCCACACAGAAGGTACCAAACAGACAAATGCAAGACCTGGGGCATAAAGGTCAGAGGGCAGGTTGACAAGTAGAAATCAAAGGAATAGAGTTACTGGAGAGCAGAGCAAGGAAGGACGTGCAAAGCTCACATGGCCAGTCAACCACCAAGAAGTCTGGAGGAGAAAAAGACACAAGTCAGGAGCAATGGAAACACACATTCAATTGTCTTGTTGATTTCAGATGGAACTTTATTGAATGTTTATTTTGTGCACCATCCTGTCACACAACTTCAAGTAAACCTCACAACAATGCCATGAAGACCCTGAGCTCTGAGAGACTGAGTTACCGTCCACTGGTTCTGCTGGAGTGTTACTTGACTTCCTTGCTTTCAACAAAAGATGATCTAAATTCTAAACCATTGTTATAACTTCCCAAGTTTTCCTCTATTCATGGCCCTCATGAGTCCATTCCATGAAGAATCTATAGTGATTTAGCATTCGAGACTCTGCAAGGAGTGAAAGGAACATAGCATATGGCATCCCTGTTTACTGGGAGCTGGCAAATTCATCCAGGCAAGACTCCCCTCAAGTTCATCTTTACATCCAGCTGTCAACAGTGGGGAAAATGGTGCTTTGTTTAAACAGCAAAGGAGAATGTTCTAGGCATGGAAAACTCTAGATATGAAGCACAAAAACAAAACAAAACACAACAAACAAATAAACAAATGGAAGTCACTTTTCATTCCCTCATTAGCACTGACTTTAAAACATCTATTAATAGTAATAAAACAAGTTTACTTAAAATGTGTCTCTCATTATGAAATAAAGAAAAGCATACACTGTTCAAGAGCCTAGCAGAGAAGTGGGGACATGCCTTTGCATAAAAGTGATACCATCCTCTAACTGCTGAGTTAATTAAACTTAATTTTATTTATGAGTTCTTCCTGGCCTTTCTCTTGTTTGGGTTCTCTTCCTGTCTAAACTCATCCAGTTCTCTCCCATATACTTGGTCAGTTTTTCTCCTTTCTCGAAGCTCCTTTGGATCTTCCAGAGAAAATATTCTCTTATTCTTCTCAAGCCCAGTCCCAGCAGAAACTGCTTAAACAAGCAAACAAAACCCATCCTACCCATCTTGTTTCCCAAGGTGTTACATGATGAGATAAAACAAGAACTCATAGCGGACTTCCCTGGTGGTCCAATGGTTAAGACTCTGGCTTCCACTGCAGGGGGCTCAGGTTTGATCCTTGGTTGGGGAAGTTTTGCATGCCACGTGGTGTGGCAAAAAAAAAAAAAGAAAAGAAAGAATCCACACAGTAAATGCTGTTCTGCACCTGAGCTTCTATAACTTTCTCTGTTCACAGAACCCTCAGTGTCTCAGCCATCTTTTCAAGGTGCCCTTAAGCCAGAAGAAATACCAACAATTCCATTTATTAAGTAATTAAGTAATTAGGTCCAAACAACTTAATAAGTACTTATGGGTTAATAACTTAGTAGCCACTTGCAAAATTAACACTCAAAAGACAGAAAGAAAAAATAATATTTGTATTTCATTACTAAATAATTACAATCCTCTGCACAACCTTTCAGACCTTGGAATCAGATTGGTTGAAAACAATACTGCCACCCTTATTACCTGTTCTGAACTGATTGTCATGTGGAACACTGTTAAAAAAAAAAAAAAATCACAGCAGCTGTAAAAATAGATCATCCAAAAAATAGATCATCCAAAGGATTGCAGCACAATCTAACATGGACACTGCACTAGCTTGAGCTAGCATTTTGCATGTATTTGGACAGATGGTTCTCTGAGAAAATCTAAAATATCAGCAGCACCCTGTGAACTTGCTGCCGTGCCCTGGGTCCCTCGGCACACAGTTTGTGATCCACATGCCTGCATGCTCAATCAGTTGTGAACCACTGTTTGTGACCCCATGGACTATAGCCCTCCAGGTTCCTCTGTCCATGAGATTTCCCAGGCAAGAATACTGGAGTGGGTTGCCATTTCCTTCTCTAGAGGATCTTCCCAACCCAGGGATTGAACCCACATCTCCTGCATTGGCGGGTGGATTCTTTCCCACTAAGCTGCTTGGGAACACCAGTTATGGACAATAAATGCCATGAGAATTCAAAGGAGGAATAGTACATGTCCCACAAAAATGGTTCACAGACTGCAAGTCACAGCCCAAGGATTAGGGCCTGGCTCACCCTTCCTGGCTGGGGATCATCCTTCATCTTCCTCCCCTGACTGAATTCTTACCAATTTATCCTCTCAACCAGATTGACAGCTCTGAGGGCAGGGACTGTCTCTATTTTCATCTTCCATACCAAGGAGCACAGAGCTTTCTGCAGAGTGTTCTTTCTGTTAAGTATTGGCATAGTGACACAGCCCCTTGCTGGAAGGCTAATCTCTGGGCTTTTGCAGACCAATGGTACAACCAAAGTGATAAAGGGAGTGTCCAGGATTTCAGTGCCAGGCCAGCTGCTGAGTAAATGTGTAGCATTCATTCTGGCTACACACTCCCTGGGGCTTCCCAGGTAGCTCAGCAGTAAATAATCTGCCTGCCTATGCAGGAGACTTGTGTTCAGTCCTGGGTTGGAAAAATACTGTGGAGAAGGGAATGGCAACCCACTCCAGTATTCTTGCCTGGAGAATCCCATGGACAGAGGAGCCTGGAAGGCTACAGTCTATGGGGTCACAAAGAGTCGGACAGGACTTAGTGACTAAACAACAACATACTCCCAGATGGCTAGTTTGGCAGAAAGATTTGATGAGGGAATTCAGCCCTGTGTTGTTTTCGAGAACAGCCTTCTGGAGAGTGCCAAGAGGGCTCCTGTCCAGATCTCTTATCAACTGCATCTCCAAAGTTTTACCAGGAGGGCCGATCTTAGGGGAATGCAGCTGCTACCAGCCAAGCCTCCCGAACACGCCTCTGTTCCCATGAGGCAGCCCAGATGTGACAGTAGCTCATCAGAGAGCTGTTTATGTCTTTCTTATTTACAGTGTAAACAGCAGTTAGGCTACAGCTTTGGAAGGCCTCCGACTATTTGTTTGGGTAAATCCACAGCCCTGGATGTGGTTTCCATGCAAGATCTCAGGCCATTAAGACACAGGAGGTTTTGCACAGTGGCTTCTGGATTGTTCCTCTTGGCCCGCCGTCACAAGAAGCCTCCATTGCTCCTGAATCGAATCTGTCTATTTGCATTGCTCCTGAATTGAATCTGTCTATTTGCATTGCTCCTAAACAGATTCTCCCAGGAAGAAAGATGGGGCTTGCTTTCTGTACCTTCTCATACACCACACAACTTCAAACAACAAATCTCTCAAGACATCGCTTTATAACAGATTTCACTGGATAAAAAGCAAAGTTTGCAATAACAAAAGAACTCTCCGTCACCAAGGGCTGCAGTGCTATCTACACCTGTAGCCATGCAACCAAAACATCACTGTTCCTGATAAATAAATGTATCACTGGAATTTACTGGCTTCAGTATAAATAGCAGTAGGTTTGTAATTGGTGCTATCTTTTCCTTTGAGGAAGAGCTGAATTCTAGCAAAATGAACACACAGAGGATTCTGTCTCAAAAGAAGCCTATTGTCTTTCTTTTAATTCCCTTCCTAAGACTGAAAATGATTTCTCTGCTTCTCACCATCTATTAAAGTTCTGGGTTTACAAAGTAGCAATCAAGAGACATTTCAATTCCTTCTAGGTATTTTGTACTCAATTAGAGTAAATTACCACCAGTAGGATAGTCATGCTTCATGATTCAACCACCCAGGGTTCTTGCAGGGTCCTTGCCCCAGAAAAAAACTCATACTTTTCCTTTAAATGTGCCTTTGTTAGTAAAAACTAGAACATTGATTGTGATGACTAGGCAACAGGCCCAAAGAGGTTAGTAAGAAAGTAAGTCCAGGTAAAATTTGGAAGTTTTCTCCAAATTCTTTTTGCTATTAACCAATACTGAAGCAAATTCTGACTTTTGTTTTCCTCCGGGGAGGAGTAAGGGTCTCTTAACTCACCCTTGACATTAACACTTCCTTAAGTCAAAGCCTTTTCTATGACTGTTTGTGGTGACTGATGTCTTCATCCAAGCCAGGCATTAAAAACAAATATCTAGGGGCTTCCTTGGTGGCTCAGTGGTAAAGAATCCACCTGCTAATGCAAAAGACATGGGTTTGATCCCTGGTCCAGGATGATCCCACTTGCTACAGAGCAACTAAACCTCTGCGCCATAACTATTGGGCCTGTGCTCTAGAGCCCAGGAGCTGCAACTGCGCCCATGTGCCACAACTACTGAAGCCCAAACACTCTAGAGCCCATGCTCTGCAACAAGAGAAGCCACTGTAATGAGAAGCCCATGCATTGCAACTAGACAGCAGCCACCTGCTCGCCATAACTAATGAAAGCCTATGCAGAAACAAAGAGCCAGCACAGTCAAAAATAAATGAATAAAATAAAATGCTCAAAAATCTGAAAATTATTTTTGAAACAACAACAACAAATACTCTGGTTTTTGTTTCATATTCTAGTTTTCTGCTTTCAATGAACTCCCTCCTCCCCACTGGAACATGGACTCCACGAAGGCAGAGGTGTTACCTATGTCCCTCTGGTTTATCCCAAGTGCCTCAGAGGAGGGCTGGGCACCCAGTTCATGCTCAGGAGAGATTTTCTGAGGAGAAGAAGGAAGGAAGCAGTAACTGGGAGTTACATTGTGAGACTGATGAGGGGATAGATTGAACCCATTGGCGCTTGGCTCAGAGCAGGGCTCCATCATGTCCTTTTCTTTCCCTCTCCTCTCTGTTAGTCTCTTAAAGACCTCCATCCTATTTGCCAGACCAGTCCTTATTCCAGTCACCACACCTCTGATTAAATACCACGGTGACTGGACTAGTTTTCTGGAGCTGCTACAGAAAATCACTTCAATTTGGGGGCTGCAAACAACAGAATTTTATTCTCTCACAGCTCTGGGGACCAGAAGTCTGAAATCAAGATGGTGGCAGAGCTGTACTCCCTCCAAAAACTCTATGGACAAATCATTCGTTGTCTCTTCGGGGTTCTGGCGGTTCTTGGCAGTCCCAATTCGCTTGGTTGGTGGTAGCATCACTCCAATCTCTGCCTCTGTCCTCACTTTGTCTTCCCTTCTTATAAGGACACCTGGTGTTGGATTTAAGACTCACCCTCAATCCAGGATGATCTCACTTTAAAATCCCTTTAACTTAATAATATCTGAAGAGAACTTTTTCCCAAATAAAGTCACACACACAGGTTCTGGAGCTTCCCAGGTGGCTCCGTGGTAAAGAGTCCACCTGCCAATGCAGGAGACGCAAGAAATGTGCATTTGATCCCTGGGTCAGGAAGAGCCCCTGGAGAAGGAAATGACAACCCACTTCAGTATTCTTGCTTGGAGAATTCCACGGACAGAGGAGCCTGGCAGGCTACAGTCCATGGAATTGCAAATAGTTGAACACGTCTGAGCACACACATGTTATGTTAGCAGGCAGTTATAAGCATACTTGAAGCAAATGAAAAATGCCTCAACAAAGAAATAGAAGATAAAATGAAGAACCAAACAGAAACTTAAAAACTGAAAATAAAACAACTAAAAGAAAAAATCACAAGGAAATGTCAACCCACTCCAGTATTCCTGCCTGGGAAATCCCATGGGACAGAGGAGCCTGGAGGGTTACAGTCCATGGGGTCATAAAGAGCTGGACATGACTTAGCTACTAAACCACCACCACCACCACAGGCTCTGCTAGATATGACTTTTAAGAGGTCACAGTTCAACCCATTATAGTAAGATCCAACAAAGGCTTACTGGTGCCGACTGCCATGAAACCATTACCTAAAGATGATCTGATGACTTTAAACATGCTAAGACTTTTAAATATTTCAATTGCCAAGAACATCACTGGCTAGAATTGATTTTGTGGTCAAGCAAACACGGATTTTATGAGAATGTTGCTAGACCAGGTCTCCCCAACTACATTTACGTCTCTGTTCATTGAGCAAAAAAAGGTCATCTTTCTACCTATTAATTTCCTGTGGAGAACATTTGCGACCTTGACCCCACCACCCATCCCTATTGTCTAAGCTATAAGTCAATAAAGGAGCCAAGAAGAGATCAGTGAGGGGAAGTTAACCAGTATTTTATCTCTTGGTGGACTTCCCTGGTAGTCCAGGGGTTAGGAGCCCGCCTGCCAAAGCAGGGCACACGAGTCTGATACCTGGTTCTGGAAGATCCCACATGCCCTGGGGCAACTGAGCCTGTGTGCCACAACTACTGAGCCGGCGCTCTAGAGCCCAGGAGTCACAGCTATGGAGCCCACGTGCTGTGCGTACTGAAGCCCTGGCGCCTAGAGCCTGCGTTCAATCACAAGAGAAGCCATCACAATGAGGAGTCCTCGCACCCAAACGAAGAGTAGCCCCGGCTTGCTGCAACCAGAGAAAGCCCTAGAGCAGCAACAAAGACCCAGCACAGCCATAGACAAAACAAATAAAATATATCTTAAAAAAAAAAAAGAATTCCCTCCCTTGGAAGCATTCATTTAATGGCTATTTATGGTATTTTTACCCTGAGTAGGATGCTGCCTTGGTGGTTCTGAGGCATTCTAAGTTAAGGTAGCGTTGAGAGTGTACAACACTGTAGAAAGATCACAGAGCCATCAACAGTTATTGTTTAGATATGCTTGGAGAATTGAATTAAAAACTCATGCTTTTGTTTTATTCACAATAGTCTCATAAAAATGAAAAAGCAAAAGAAACCCCAAAACAGCTTGCCAAATACCTTACTAAATATTAAGATACACTGCATCTACTAACCTAACAATTCAATAAGCAATCTTATCAGAAAGAGGCTTATTCTCAATGAACTGATATCAGCTCCTAGTGATCACGATCAAAAGATTGAGCCTAGGGAGCTCCATGGTGGTCCAGTGGTTAGGACTCAGCACTTCAGTTGCCATGGTGCTGGGTTCAATACCCACAAGCTGTGCAGCCAAAAAGAAGGAAAAAAAAAAAAGAAAGAAAGATTGATTCTAAAATGCAGGTGATGACAGAGAGCAAAGTTGCCAGTCCAAAGTTACTGGAATGAAACTTAAAAAGACATTTGCTCACCTCCTGTCAACTGACACTTTAACTTTCCGGGAATTCTTGAAGACTACTGATGCTCATGTGCTTAGCCGTGTCTGACTCTTTTTGAGCTTGAATGCAGCCCACCAGGTTCCTCTGTCCATGGGATCTTCCAGGCAAGAATACTGGAGTGAGTTGCCATTTCCTCCTCCAGGGCATCTTCCCGACACAGAGATTGAACCCGTGTCTCTTGCATCTCCTGCATTCGCAAGTGGACTCTTTCACCACTGAGCCTCCTGGCAAGTCTAAGATAGTGACTTTTCTTGTGAGAATTGATTCACCTGTATGAAATAAAAAACTTTTCTGTACAATGAATCATGAGTGAATGTGTGTGTGTGTGTGTGTGTAACTTGCTTTTGTTTTGTCTAAATTCTCACAACAAACTTATAAGACCAGGGACTGCTGTTAAGCTCACTTTATAGATGAGAAAAGAGTCGAAACAAAACTGGGTGACAGAAATAGCCTTTTATGAAAGCTGAACATTTTAAAAGAAGCACTCTTTTTGTGAAGATAAACTTTCTGGTGCCAGAGAATGTCACTTCATCAGGATAAGGTCACCCATGCCCACGGGGTCCCACAATACTGCTTTGTGTTGTGTAGGTGGTGACATCTGAATGGGGAGGAGTCACAGATGAATGAGAACTTATTGCTGAAGGTCATCAGTGTTTAAATCAGGATACCATACCAGTTACCTCCATCTGAGCTCACATCTCAATAATGAAGCTATTCCTTCTAACTTAACACTCTGAAACATGAACTGAAAACACTTTTAGACAATTAATTCAGGTCAACAGTTCACATTTAAAAGATTATAAGACTCCAACTAATAAAAATAAATGAAAAAAAATTATAAGAGAGAACTTCAAATAATAACAACTACAAAGTGATATGTAGGCCTTTCTCCAGATATAAAATACATAAACAATAGGACCTACTGTATAGCACAGGGAACTATATTCAATATCTTGTAATAACCTATAATGGAAAAGAATCTGAAAAGAATACATGTATATATTCATATTTATATATGTATATGTGTCCATAAGGGCTTCCCTATTGTCTCAGAAATTAAGGAATCTGCCTGCAATGTAGGAGACCTGGGTTCAATCCCTGGGTCAGGAAGATCTCCTGGAGAAGGGATGGCAATCTGCCGAAGTATTCTTGTCCGGAGAATTCCATGAACAGAGGAGCCTGGTAAGCTACAGTCCATGGGGTTGCAAAGAGCTAGACACATCTGAGCAACGAACACACACGCACTATATATCTATATAAAACTTAGTGACTTTGCTGTATACCTGAAACATAGTAAATCAACTATACTTGAATTTTTAAAAAAAGTTCTGTAGAAGTGAGGCAGAGAATCAGCATTTTTTAAAAGCTTCTGACATGCTTTTAATTGTGCATAAAAAATTACCTAGGAGCTTATTGAAATATAAATGCCCATCTGTATGTCCTTTGGAGAATATCTGTTTAGGTCTTCTGCCCTCTTTTTCATTGTTTTTTTTCTTAATTGAACTGTACGAGTTGTTTATATATTGTGGAAATTAATCCCTTGTCTACTGCTTCATTCGCAAAAATTTTTTCTCATTCTGAAGTTTGTCTTTTCATTTTGTTTATGGTTTCTTGTGCTATGCAAAAGCTTTTAAGTTTCATTAGATCTGACTTATTATTTTTTTTATTTTCATTATTCTAGGGGGTGGGTCAAAAAATATCTTGCTGTGATTTATGTCAGAGTGTTCTGCCTATATTTCCCTCTAAGAGTTTTTTAGCGCCCGGTCTTACATTTACATCTTTAATCCATTTTGAGTTTATTTTTGTGTATAATATTAGGAAGTATTCTAATTTCATTCTTTTACATGTAGCTGCCCAGTTTTCCCAGCACTACTCATTGAAGAGACTGTCTTTTCTCCATTGCATATTCTTGACTCCTTTGTCATAAATTAGGTGACCATAGATGTGTGGGTTTATCTCTGGGTTTTCTATCTTGTTCCCTTGCTCTATATTTCTTTTTTGATTACTGTAGCTTTGTAGTTTAGTCTGAAGCCTGGGAGCCTGATTCTTCCAGTTCCATTTTTCTTTTTCAAGATTGCTTTGGCTGTTCAGGGTATTTTGTATTACCATACAAATGATAAAATATTTTGCTTTAATTCTGTGAAAACTGTCATTGGTAATTTGATAGGGATTGCATTTAATCCTGTAGATTGGTTTAGGTAGTATAGTCAGTTTCACAGTATTGACTCTTCCAATCCAAGAACACGGCATATCTCTTCATCTGTTTTTTGTCATCTTTGATTTCTCTTATCAGTATCCTACAGTTTTCTGAGTACAGATTTTTTGTCTCCTTAGGTAGGTTTATTCCTAGGCATTTTATTCTTTTTGTTGTAATGGGAAATGGAATTGTTTCCTTAATTTCTCTTTCTGATCTTTGTTATTAGTGTATAGGAATGCAAGAGATTTCTGACTATTAATTTTGTATCCTGAAATTTTACCAAATTTATTTTTGAGCTCTAGTAGTTTCCTAGTGACCTCTCTAGGATTTTTTATGTATAGTATCATATCATCTGCAAACAGTGACAGTTTTACTTCTTTTACAATTTGGTTTGCTTTTATTTTTTTTTTTTTTTCTTCTATGATTGCTGTGGTTAGGACTTCCAAAACTATGTTGAATACTAGTGGATCTAAATGGGAAAGAAATCTAAAAAAGAGGGTATATATGCATATGTAGGGTTTCTCTGGTGGCTCAGTGATAAAGAATCTGCCTGCCAATGCAGGAGAACTGAGTTATATCCTGGGGCCTGGAAGACCCCCTGGAGAAGGAAATGGCAACCCACTACAGTATTCTTGCCTGGAAATCCCATAGACAGAGAGGCCTGGTGGGCTACAGTTCATGGGGTTGCAAAAGAGTTGGACTTGACTTAGCAACTAAACAACAGCAATACATGTATATGTATAACTGATGCTGTAAAGAAGAAACATTGAAAAGCAACTATACTTTGATAAAAATGTTTTTTTAAAATATCCAAATTCTAGGCCAGAATCTGGTCTAGAAAAGGGTCCAAGAATCTGCAATTTAACCAGCATCTTAATCCATATATGCATTTTAACATATATCTCCTTGGGCCACATTTCAAAAAACAACAGGCAAAATGCCCCTTTTTTGGCCTATTTTAGACTAAAATTATTTCTCTTTGTCTTCTGTGTTTCCACGTTAAATGGGAAGATAATCCTTATTTCTAAAACACATGTAAGTAGAGTAGGAGTCATATTAGTCAGGTGAGGCTCTTTTGCAGGAACAAACTCCCGTATTTTGGAGGTTTTATACAAAGTTTATTTCTTTTAATCAAATTTTATGATTCTCACACTGGGTGATTGGCTCCACAGGGTCACTTGGACCCAAGTTGATGGAAATACCACCATCTTGCAATACTGACATAGCAACAGCATGAGTGGCAGAGGGTAGAGAAGAGTGTGAAAAACTCAAAATGGGGGACTTCCTCACTCAAACAGGAAGTGACAGAGGCACTGCTGCTCACAGTCCATTGGCCAGAGTTAGTCACATGACCCCAGGGGGCTGGTGAGGGAATGAAGGGGAGCTTGGACAACCATTGGTAAACACGACCATCTCTTCCAAGAGATTGGAACAGTTCTTCCTTATCTCTGGCTTCTTTGATCTATTGACAAAGTATTATCTTTCTCAATCAAGCAAGCATTTATTAAACCCCAATTCCAGGATCAGCACTGTGCCAGAGAATATGGAAGTTAGGCTCCAAAAGAAATAAAAGATAGGCCTTCCAGTCTTCCAGATTCTTCAGGGAGATAGCACTCATAGATAAGAAGGAATTAGTGAACAATAGACAATATTGATGGCCAAATTACATGGGCGGCTCTGATGCTTAGAAAAAGTGTGATCAAGAGGATGGTCAGGGAAGGTTTAATCCAAGACTTGGAACCTGGACTAGGACTTGAAGGATGTTTGTCATTGTTTAGTCGCTAAGTCATGTCTGACTCTTTCGTACCACCAGGCTTCTCTGTCCATGGGATTTCCCAGGCAAGAATACTGGAGTGGGTTGCTATTTCATCCTCTAGGGGACCTTTCTGACCCAGGAATTGAGTCCACATCTCCTGCATTGGCAGGTGGATTCTTTACCACTGAGCCACCAGGGAAGCCCCTTGAAGGATGTTTAGGTAACAGCTTAGAGGTCTGGGAAGAACTGAAGATAAATCCTCAGAGAGGAGGAAGGTGATAGATGTCCACAGAACTCTGAGCTACTCCTGAGCTTATTTTGGTTTCAACTAAAGCCCTTATGGCAGAAAGTGAAGAGGAACTAAAAAGCTCTTGATGAAAGTGAAAGAGGAGAGTGAAAAAGCTGGCTTAAAGCTCAACATTCAGAAAACTAAGATCATGCCATCTGGTCCCATCACCATGGGAAATAGATGGGGAAACAGTGGAAGCAGTGTCAGACTTTATTTTTGGGGGCTCCAAAATCACTGCAAATGGTGATTGCAGCCATGAAATTAAAAGACACTTACTCCTTGGAAGGAAAGTTATGACCAACCTAGATAGCATATTTAAAAGCAGAGACATTACTTTGCCAACAAAGGTCCATCTAGTCAAGGCTATGGTTTTTCCACTGGTCATGTGTGGATGTGAGAGTTGGACTGTGAAGAAAACTGAGCACTGAAGAATTGATGCTTTTGAACTGTGGTGTTGGAGAAGACTCTTGAGAGTCCCTTGGACAGCAAGGAAATCCAACCAGTCCATCCTAAAGGAGATCAGTCCTGGGTATTCATTGGAAGGACTGATGTTGAAGCTGAAACTCCAATACGTTGGCCACCTCATGCGAAGAGTTGACTCATTGGAAGAGACCCTGATGCTGGGAGGGATTGGGGGCAGGAGGAGAAGGGGACAACAGAGGATGAGATGGCTGGATGGCATCACTGACTCAATGAGCATGGGTTTGAGTAAACTCCGGGAGTTGGTGATGGACAGGGAGGCCTGGCGTGCTGCGATTCATGGGGTCGCAAAGAGTCACGACTGAGCGACTGAACTGAACTTAACTGAAAGCCCATATCTCATTGAATTCAGTGAGTATAGGTCAGTTGGTATAGGTCAGTTGTTAGCAAAATGTAAACTCTAAACAGTGGCTTATAAGTGGAATGGCTTATGCCTGTTCCCCCATTGAAGAGAGGAATGCCTTGATACAGTCTTTGGACCTGGAGAAGCTACAGAAACGAACAACCTGGAACAATCTTTCCAGCATCCCCCAAATAGTGCCATCCTCTCTGGGACCATAAGAGGCCCTGAGTGTTTGGGGTTCACACTGTCACATACAATGTGAACCCATCCATTGAGATTCCAAGGCCTCCTGTGTGCCATGTGGCTGCTGCCGCCACCACCATCTTTCTGGTTTCAAGAACAGTGGTATCAACATCCTCCAAGTTTTCTCACCAAAGGTAGGGCTCAGACAGCCCAATAAATCAGCAGAAAAATAATAAATAGATGCTCTCACTGGCCCTCCAGAGGAGCCTTGCACAATCCCCGCCCCCCTTCACCCGTGCTGCTGTCACCACTCTTGCCCGGGATCAGAGAAACTTAGAGGGTGTCAGGCACCTCCGTCCCAGGAGACAATGAGCCAAGTCTCTGAGAGCATGAGCAAGGTGCTGGAGGCAGTGCCTGCGGTTGGGGCGGGCCGGGAAGATTGGATCTGCGTGGCTGTGTTGAAACCGAGTCTCGTGCTGGGCCTGGAAGAACAAAGCCGTCTGCAGATGAGTGAGCTGGGCTGCAAGTCTGGGTCAGGATGGGGCTCACCTCTGAAAGCAGCCTACTTGGAGGTGCTGTGAGAACCAAGGTTTGGACATGCCTACTTTGCTTGTGGCTTTGGCCCCCCCCAGCAAGGCGGGGGGTGAAGGGGGAGAAAGTGTTGAAATATAAACAGGGAGGCAGAGGTAGTTCTCATGGGTGGCTGCCTCGGGGCGGCAACAGGAGAAGATAGGGAGGACTTGGGCTTGGGGTCTGGGAGATGCTGCTTATCAGGGGCTGCTAAAGGGGAAGTCCTGTGTCACCTCCTGTTGTTGTTTCATCGCTCAGTCATGTCCATCTCTTTGCGACCCCATGGACTGTAGCCCACCAGGCTCCTCTGTCCATGGGATTCTCCAGGCACGACTACTGGGGTGGGTTGCCATTTCCTTCTTCAGGGATCTTCCCAACCCAGGGACGGAATCCGCATCTCATGGGTCTCCTACCCTGGCAGGCTTGTTCTTTACCAGCAGTGCCACCTGGGAAGCCCCTGGAGATCCTAAATTCCGGGTGAAAACATGTCCAATTCCTATGCTTTCTGAGTTAACCACAGTGAGGCCCAGAGAGGGAAATTGACCAGTCCAAAGTCATGCAACTCATGGCTTGGTGGAGAACTAGAATGGCTCAGTTCACTATGGTCATAGTTCAAGCTATGTTCCTCCACATTGCTTGTCATAACCAAATATATATACACACAGATATCTGCACACACACACACACACATCTGTACATACACATATCTGGAAAGTCAGCTAAGAGAGTCCAGGTTTAACTTGGGCTGGGAAAGGACTGCAAGGTGGGAAGAAAGCCCCAAGGAATCCCCCAAATGGCCTCCTCAGCATCTATTATTTCCCACTGTGGTTGCACAACCAGTCAGTGAAAAAGTGCCTTCTGGCAATAAATTCTTAATCTTATGTGATGAACTTCTCATTTTTAGTTAAGGTTCCTTTTGGTCATTTAAGAGGTAACTCACTGGCGTGACTCTGATGTGACCACAAGAAATCTCTGATACTTTTGAAGTACCCATAGGAACTCTTGGCCCTGGATTGAAGTCTTCCTGAAATTATTTTGAGGGAGTGAGAGTGAGGAATCCTGCTCACAGTGTAGGCATCACCCAGAATGGACATACATTACATACATTGTACAGCACAGGGAAGATAGCCAGTATTTTATAACTGTATATGGAGTAGGGCTTCCCAGATGGCGCTAGTGGTAAAGAACCCACCTGCCAGTGCAGCATACTAAGAGATGTGGGTTTGATCCCTGGGTTGGGAAGATCCCCTGGAGGAGGGCATGGCAAACCATTCCAGTATTATCGCCTGGAAAATCCCATGGACAGAGGAACCTGGCGGGCTACAGTCCACAGGGTGGCAAAGGTTTGGACATGCCTGAAGCAACTTAGCATGCATGCACAATGGAGTCTAATGTATAAAAACTCTGAATCACTATGTTACATACCTGAAACTAATAAAATGTTTTAAATCTACTCTATCTCAAAAAAAAAAAAAAACACAACACATTGTCATTTTAGGAATCTCTAGAGGAGTTATATGTGGGGTATTGCTCCCTGAAAGGAGTTGAGAAGTCACCCCAGGGAGAAGCCCCAGGGCAGGTGGGGATGGGGGACACAATGCCCACACCACAGTCAGCCCCCCAAGGATGGGCACCATAGGCAGTCTCGGGGGCACCTCCTGTGTGTGGGCTGACCTGGGAAAATGCCACATGCTCCCTGACCCTACACTGGTTTCCTTGCTATTTCCTTCCATGTTTCACCACACCTATGTCCAAGACGGTTCCCTGGGCTCTTGACAGAGAAAATATGTGCCTGGCGGTCAGAAATGTAAACTCTAATCCTGACTACTTAGTGTGGTTCTCAGTTTCACCCCTCAGCTGTGTGATCCTGAGTAAGTTACATGAACTTTATGCCTCAGTCTCCTCATCTATAAAATGGGCATATTAATAGTACCTCCCTCTGAGGCTAGTTGCTGGGGCTTACAGTCATCATGTAAAGTACTTAAAATAATGCAGAGTTGCTTTATAATAGTCAGTATTCTCTCTTCTAGACAGAAAACCAATTTTCTCTGTTTCATGAAGTGGGGCTAGAATGAGAGACAGAACATGGGTTAAATTAGTAAAAACTTCTCATGGGTTTCCCTGGTGGTCCGGTGGCTGGGGATCCACTTGCCAATGCAGGGGACACAGGTTTGATCCCTGGTTTGGGAACTAAAATCCCACACGCTGCTGAGCAACTAAGCCATGTACCGCAGTTACTGAGGCTGCACTCTAGCGCCTATGAGCGCGACTACTGAGTCCACACGCCACAACCAATGAAGCCTGCTTGTGTGCCCTAGAGCCTGTGCTCCGGTCACCGCAAGGAGAAACCAGAGCACCACAATGAAGCGTGCCCAAGGATGGGCACCATAGGCAGTCTCAGGGGCACTTCCTCTGTTGGGCTGCGCTGGGAAAATGCCACACGCTCCCTGACCCTACGCTAGTTTCCTTGCTGGTTCCCTGCTCCCTGTAACTAGAGAAAGCCCAAGCGTAGCAACCAAGGCCCAGTGTGGACCAAAATAAATAAATAAATTTTAAAAATCAAACAAAAAACTTCTCAACCTCATTCATTCACTCAGCACGTATCATGGCTGTACTTTTTCTTCTTTTTTTTTTAAATAAAAGAGCTACAGGTGAAGTGAAGTGAAAGTCCCTCAGTCGTGTCTGACTCTTTGTGACACCATGGACTATACACTCCATGGAATTCTCCAGGCCAGAATACTGGAGTGGACAGGCTTTCCCTTCTCCAGGGGATCTTCCCAACCTAGGGATCCAACCCAGGTCTCCCGAATTACAGGTGGATTCCTTACCAGCTGAGCCACAATATAGCTTCAGGCACAGCTTAGCTTCCCCTCGCTTCTCCCAGGTCTCCAGTTGTTCCCCCACAAACCTATAATTGTCCCAGCTGCTTTCTGATGACATCAGCCCCTGCACCTCTCCCAGGTGAATGAATGGCAGCCACCTGGCATGCCTGGGTTCCGCCTGGGCACCCAGCAGGAGCATTTGCATATTTCCTAGGCTCTTCTTCTAAAATGCCACACCAATAATTAAGGATTTCTAACTCTCTAGTAATTGAGTACCATTTGGGACTGATTAAATAGATACTATCTAAATAATTATCTATTTATGGCATTGCTTTCCTTTGTGTGGACTCTGAATAGCTTGTCAAAAGCACACATAGAATGTTCTCCCACCTGGCTCTTGTGATGGCTAATACATTCTCTCTCCCTTCTCCCTCCGTCTATCCTTGCTCTGCTCTTGTTCTTCTTTCCTTGATCCTTCTTTTACCATGCTTTACCACAGTGCCACACCACCTGATCATTTTGGTAATGCGGTGACACAGCAACCCCCACCACGTGCTCTATGGAATTCCAAACAAAATAAGTGATAGAGCTGCTTTTTGTTTTAAATGGCAGGAATGACTGGGTGGTTATCTGACCCTCTTTGTTTCATGTCCAGAGTCACGCACTTTACTAAGTCAGTTTAATTTGCTATATCTAATTTAATTAAACCGTCATGACATGGGACTTTCTTGGTGGTCCAGTGGTTAAGACTTCACTTTCCAATGTAGGGGGTGGAGGTTCAATCCCTGGTCAGGGAAGTAGGGTCCCACATGCCTAGCGGCCCGAAAAGCCAAAACAAAAACAAGGATCATTTTAACAAATGCAATAAAGACTTTTTTTAAAAAGTTCCCACTAAAAAACAAAAAAATAAACAAAAAACCATCGAAAAACATCGCAACCAGAAAAGTAGATGTAACTACTATGTATACTTCACCAGTTAACCAATGGAAGCAGAGAACGGTTAAGTAGCTTGCCCAGGTATGATTCACATGTATCATACATTAACATGTATGGTAATGTATTGGAGAAGAAAATGATAACCTACTCCAGTATTCTTGCCTGGGAAATCCCATGGACAGAGGAGCCTGGTAGACTACAGAGTCAGACACGACTTAGAGACTAAATCACCGTGATAAGGTATGTATGGAAAAAATGAGCCCTCTTTTCATTCCATGTCACTCCTGGAGGGATGTGAGCCACAGAGACCCCTCCCTACCCTCAAGCCCAGAGGTTTTCTTCTAATTTAAGACTATCAGTTGCAGTAAAACTTCCCTGTATCCAAAGGCCCCAAGGTGCCTCTCACCTCTAGTAATAGCCTCCAGCTCCCTGAAGGCAGGGACCGCACCCTATTCACCTCCATCCACTTCAGCTCTCAGGCCTGCCTGCAACACAAAGTAGGTCCTCAATGCTCACTTCACAGATGCACTGAAGGATTCCTAAGGGTCTTTAGTCTTTAGAGTTGCTTTCACCAATTTTGATGGACTTCCCTGGTGGCTCAGTGGTAAAAAAAAAAAAAAAAAAAAAAATCCACCTGCCAATATAGGAGATGCGGATTCCAACCCTGAGTTGGGAAGATCCCCTGGAAGGAGAAAATTGCAACTCACTCCAGGATTCTTGCCTGAGAAATTCCATGGACAGAGGAGCCTAGCAGGCTATCGTTTGTAGGGTCGCAAAGAGTCGGACATGACCTACTGACTAAACAACAACTCACTGATTTTGACACCAGCAGGGAGCATACATCCTGTATCATCTCTCTTCCTGTCTTGTCTAACAAGATGGCACATATGCCTTTTCTCAGACAGTATGACACCTAAAAGTGCTGAGGATGCAGCAGATACTCAAAAATTTCTTGCCAAATTAGACTGAATTACTAATAGATGGCAACTCGAGGGCAGGTGTTTAAAGAAAAAAAAGGGTGCTTGTCTGGTTTCTGAGCTGACTGCCATAAAGGACACTCAGCCCACCACCCACCTGTCAGACTCTCCTGTCAGTGCAGATCAGTCAGTACAGGTGAGTCATAGTTTCTGCAAAGTACACATAGTTAATTAAACGGCTGACAGGCCCACTTATCACACATTTTAGAGACTCCAAGAATTCCTAGGCTGTGGTGAGTTGATTTGGGCTCACCAAATACCCATAAATTTCCAATTATCAAAATCATCCCTGGAGCAGGGGTGAAAATGTACCAAATATCTTTTGTTTGAGACCAGATCTAGCTTGGAGCTGTAGCCTTTGTCCCTGTAAACATAAGACGGGTTGTGCACATACCTGGATCTCAGGAGACCAGATTCTCCAGAGAGATTCCCTTCAAGCTCTCTCTGCCTCTTGGGAGGGTTACTTCATCTGTTGATGCTTTTTTTTCCCTTCTCCATCTGTAAACTGAGTTTTGTTCCCCACCGCCACCCCCCGAGGTCTCAGCCACAAATCTAACCTAGAGGGATTCTATGATGGTGGAAAAGTGAAAGTGAAAGTGTCAGTCACTTAGTCGTGTCTGAGTCTTCATGACCCCATGGACTGTAGCCTGCCAGGCTCCACTGTCCGTGGGATTCTCCAGGCAAGAATACTGGAGTGGGTAGCCATTCTCTTCTCCAAGATCTTCCCAACCCAGGGATCAAACCCAGGTCTTATGCATTGCAGGCAAATTCTTTACAGTCTGAGCCACCTGGGAAGCCCAGGACCATCAGTGGAGGTGGTGCATAAATGGGTCATGAGAATATTGATATAGTGATGGTCTGGAAATTTGATTACATAGAAATCAGAATGATGCTAGGAGAGAAAGCCTAGGAGGATTCAGCTCTGGGGTAGGGAGAATAAACAAGAAATGAGTTGAACGGGGACTTTCCTGGTGGTCCAGTGGCGAAGGCTCTGCACTCGCAATGCAGGAGGCCTGGGTTCCATCCCTGGTCGGGGAACTAGATCCCACATTCCTCAACTAAGAGTTCACATGACACAACTATTTTAGAAGACCCCACGTACCACAACTCAGACCTGGTGCAGCCTAGTAAATAAATACAAATATTTTCAAAAAGAGAAATGAGTGGAGGAAATGGAAAAAGACTAGAAAGGATTCAAGGTAACAAGGTAGAGGGCAGGCAGTAAAAGATGGGGCGCGTGATGTAGGGAAAATTTCCTGAGAATGAACAATAGCATCAATAGCAGCTCTAAACTGTGGTCATCAAACCTGGGCACCCAATAGAACTACCTGGTGAGCTTATTAAAAATGCAGATGCCCCTAGCCTACCTCTGAAAATTCAATTCTAGCAGATCTGGAATTGGCTGATGAAACTTCTAGAATATATGCTTCAGGTATTCTCAAGTCATGGCCTAAATTTTTTTGTCATGTGTTAAAGCAAAAGTGTTGAGAAGGCATCTATGGGAACGGGGTGGGTAGCTTCCTGGAATTCTGGGAATGATGGAGCCTCCTTGTCTAGATGTGAAGCTGGGTTTATGCTTTAGGACAGAAAAGCTGGATCCTGTTTCAGGGCATCTGTAATTGGTTAGTTTGTATACGGTGTGTACTCCTGGATTCTTCATGCTCTGGTTGATGCCCATGCGTTTGAGTTTAGCACTTGGGGTGGCATTGAGGAGAGCTACAGAGTTCCAAGGAGGTGCTTCCTCATGTCTTTGAACATAGCATCTAAAATTACCCTCCTCTTTTGTATTCAGCCGCTAAGTCACGTCCAACACTTTGAGACCCCTTGGACTAGCACGCCGGGTTTCCCTGTTCTTCGCTATCTCCTAGAGTTTGCTCAAACTCATGTCCATTAAATCAGTGACGCCCTCAAACTATCTCATCCTCTGTCATGCCCTGCTCCTCCTGCCCTCAATCTTTCCCAGCATCAGGATCTTTTCCAATGAGTTGGCCCTTCACATCAGGTGGCCAAGTATTGGAGCTTCAGCATCAGTCCTTCCAGTGAATATTCATGTTTGATTTCCTGTAGGATTGACTGGTTTGATCTCCTTGCTGTCCAAGGGACACTCAAGAGTCTTCTCCAGCATCACAGTTAGAAAGCATCAATTCTTTGGCACTCAGCCTTCTTTGTGGTCCAACTCTCATATCCGTATATGACCACTGAAAAAAACATAACTTTGACCACAGGGACCTTTGTTGACAAAGTGATGTCTCTGTCTCTGCTTTTTGATATGCTGTCTAGGTTTGTCATAGCTTTTCTTCCAAAGAGCGTCCTCTAAGAGGCAGCAAATAGAGACAGAGTACAGACTCTGGAGCCAGAATGCTTAGACTGGTATCTCACTTAGGGTTGTCAATTTAGCTAATAAAAATACAGGACACCCAGTAAAAATTGAATGGATTTTATCTGGCAGCCCTAATTCCAGCCCCAGCAAATATTAGCCACGTGACAGTGGGCACTGCCGAACCTTTCTTGTACCTCAACTTGCTCCTCTATAAAATGGCGTAATAGTGGTACCCACCTCATGGCATTGCTATGAGGGTTAAAACATGTTCAGTGCTTAGAACAATGTTTGACATAGGCTAGGTGCTAGATAAATATTAGCTGTTACTCTTATTTGATGAAACCCCTTCAATGTCCTTATCCCAACACCAGTTGCAATAATATCATTCTTACTTTTTAAAAAAATATTTGTTACAGTATAGTTGATTTACAATATTGTGTTAATTTCTGCTGTATAGCAAAGTGATTCAGTTATAAACATATATGCACACATATACATTCTTTTTTGGGCTTCTCAGGTGGCGCTAGTGGTAAAGAATCTGCCTGGCAATTCAGGAGACATAATGAGACATGGGTTCGATCCCTGGGTTGGGAAGATGCCCTGGAGGAGGGCATGGCAACCCACTTCAATATTCTTGCCTGGAGAATCCCATGGACAGAGGAGCCTGGCCTGATATAGGGTCGCAAATAGTTGGACACAACTGAAGCACCTTAGCATGTACGCATGCATATTCTTTTCCATTATGGTTTATTACAGGATATTGAAAATAGTTCCCTGTGCTATATAGTAGGACCCTGTGATTTACACATTCTCTCCATAACAGTTTGCATCTGCTAATCCCAAACTCCCATTCCATCCTTCCTCCATCCTGTAATCTCTTGGCAACCATCAGTCTGCTCTCTAAGTCTGTGAGTCTGTTTCTGTTTTGTAGATAAGTTCATTTGTGTTATATTTTCAATTCCACATATAAGTGATATCATATGGTATTTGTCTTTCTTTTTCTGACTTACTTTACTCATTATGATAATCTCTAGGTCCATCCATGTTGCTCAAATGGCATTATTTCATTCTTATGCTTGAATAGTATTCCATTGCATATATATATACATGTTCATATATTATATCAGTTCAGTTCAGTTGCTCAGTCGTGTCCAACTCTTTGTGACCCGATGAATTGCAGCACGCCAGGCCTCCCTGTCTATCACCAAATCCAGGAGTTTACTCAAACTCATGCCCATCGAGTCAGTGATGCCATCCAGCCATCTCATCCTCTGTTGTCCCCTTCTCCTCCTGCCCCCAATCCCTCCCAGCATCAGGGTCTTTTCCAATGAGTCAACTCTTCGCATGAGGTGGCCAAAGTACTGGAGTTTCAACTTTAGCATCAGTCCTTCCAATGAACACCCAAGGACTGATCTCCTTTAGGATGGACTGGTTGGATCTCCTTGCAGTCCAAGGGACTCTTAAGAGTCTTCTCCAACACAACAGTTCAAAAGCATCAATTTTTCGGCGCTCAGCTTTCTTCACAGTCCAACTCTCACATCCACACATGACCAGTGGAAAAACCATAGCCTTGACTAGATGGACCTTTGTTGGCAAAGTAACATCTCTGCTTTTAAATATGCTGTCTAGGTTGGTCATAACTTTCCTTCCAAGGAGTAAGTGTCTTCTAATTTCATGGCTGCAGTCACCATCTGCAGTGATTTTGGAGCCTCAAAAAATAAAGTCTGACACTGCTTCCACTGTTTCCCCATCTATTTGCCATGAAGTGATGGGACCAGATGCCATGATCTTAGTTTTCTGAATGTTGAGCTTTAAAAGCCAGCTTTTTCACTCTCCTCTTTCGCTTTCAAGAGGCCTTTTAGTTGCTCTTCACTTTCTGCCATAAGGGTGGTGTCATCTGCATGTCTGAGGTTATTGATATTTCTCCTGGCAATCTTGATTCCAGCCTGTGCTTCTTCCAGCCCAGCGTTTCTCATGATGTACTCTGCATAGAAGTTAAATAAGCAGGGTGACAATATATAGCCTTGACGTACTCCTTTTCCTATTTGGAACCAGTCTGTTGTTCCATGTCCAGTTCTAACTGTTGCTTCCTGACCTGCATACAGATTTCTCAAGAGGGAGGTCAGGTGGTCTGGTATGCCCATCTCTTTCAGAATTTTCCACAGTTTATTGTGATCCACACAGTCAAAGGCTTTGGCATAGTCAATAAAGCAGAAATAGATGTTTTTCTAGAACTCTCTTGCTTTTTCGATGATCCAGTGGATGTTGGCAATTTGATCTCTGGTTCCTCTGCCTTTTCTAAAACCAGCTTGAACATCTGGAAGTTCACGGTTCATGTATTGCTGAAGCCTGGCTTGGAGAATTTTGAGCATTAATTTACTAGTGTGTGAGATGAGTGCAATTGTGCGGTAGTTTGAGCATTCTTTAGGATTGCCTTTCTTTGGGATTGGAATGAAAACTGACCTTTATATATATATATATATATATACACATATATCTTTATCCATTCATCTACTGATGGACATTTAGGTTGTTTTCATATCTTAACTGTTGTCGAATAGTGCTGTTCGTGTCATTCTTACCTTTATGCTTAAATAAATAGATCCGATGTTCTCTTCTTTTATGGGCCAATAGGAATCAAAGAGCAGGAACATTCATGGTCTAAAGCTGCATTGCTAATTCTGACTGGATGTCTAATAGTGGCTCTCGGCCACAAGGTGAAATTACCAGCTAAAAGCTCACTGTACCCACCTCAATGGCAAGATCAACCAACCCTAGAGAACATCTCACAGCTATGAATAGTGACTGCTCATGTATCAGAAACAAACAAAACACAGGATTTAAGTGCTCAAAGAGTTTTGAGTGTGTGTGCTCAGTTGCTCAGTCATGTCCGACTCTTGGCGACCCCATGAACTGTAGCCCACCAGATTCCTATGTCCATGGGATTTCCCAGGTAAGAACACCAGAGTGAGCTGCCGTTCCCTCCTCCAGGGATCTTCCCGAGCCAAGGATCAAACCCTTGTCTCCTGCATTGGCAGGTGGATTCTTTACCACTGAGCCACCTGGGAAGCCCCTCAAAGGGCTTTAGGATTAGCTAATTCAAGCACCAGCAGCACCTCCTTACAGAACTTGCTACAATAAGAGAGATGTCTGACATGTGCACCATCCATTATGACAGTCACCTGCTACACATGGCTGCTGAGCACAAGACATGTAGAGAGCGCAGGTGAGAAAAGGAATTTCCACTTTAGCTACACGTGGTGAAAGCTACACCAGGGAAGGAGCAGCCGGAACCCAGGAAGGTAAAAGTCATTTCCGCAGGTCTCACAATCAACTATTTATAAGGCGAGGGCTTAGGACCCAGACCTCCTGACTCCTTTTTCAGTGCTCTTTCCATATGGACAACTTCAGAGCAAGTGCTGTGGGGTAGGGAAATAGCTCCTCTGCCTAGAATGCCATGGGACATTAAACTAGATTATGGGGCATTCTTACCACCAAAGCCCTGAGAACACTGTCAGGAACAAGAAGGATGAGATGCAGAAATGCAGCCTGCAGAGTTACAGACACTTCTTAAGGCTCTAATCCTCAAATAAATAGCTCTGCTCTTTCATCTTCTCCAGATGACACCTCCTTTGTTAAAACTGTCAAATTCCCTGACACCTTAAGCCCGACTGGCTACATTAGGGGGGATGTTACAGAGGGGCTGACCTGCTGGGTCAGGGCTCTGCATGTGCTTGGCTTGCTGGGCTCCATCAGCACAGACCCTTTTTTTCTTTTCATATTGGATTAGGTTTTTTTCTTGGAGTATAATTGCTTTATAATGCTATGTCAGTTTCTGCTGTACAGTGAAGTGAATCAGTTATGTGTATACATATATCCCATTTCTCTTGAGCTCCTCTTTCACCCCACTCCCCATCCCACCCCTCTAGGTCATCACAGCACACTGAACTGAGCTCCCTGTGTTATACCACAGCTTCCTGCTAGCTAGCTATTTTACACATAGTCGTGTATATATGTCAAGGCTACTCTCCCAATTTGTCCCATCCTCTCCTTCACTCACTGTTTCCATGCATTCATTCTCTACGTCTGTGTCTCTATTCCTGCCCTGCAAAGAGGCTCAACTGCCCCTCTTTTATGCCCATCTGAGTTGCTACATTCCTAGGGACCTCATCCTGGTGGGATAGGAGGAGCCTATCATTGAGAGCACAGAAGGCAGTAAAATGTGGTGGGCTCTGGAGTCAGTCGGGCCACCTATGTTCAAATCCCAGCTTTGCCACCTACCAGCCTACAAACTGGGTGACCTTGGGCAAGTCATTTAACCTCTCTGGGCTTCAGTTTCCTCATCTGTACAATGGGAGATGAAAGCAATCCTCATTTCACAGGGTTGTTGTAGGAGTAAAAGAGTTAATATCTGTAAAGTACTTAGAACAATATCTGGCATGGAGGCAAAACACTTGGTAAATGCTAGGTGATTTTTAGAGCGGGTCTTGATGAGGATGTTGTCTGACTCTGGCAGATAGCTTTGAGCAAGTTACTTACGGTTTCTGTGGGTCAGCATTTTTTAGGTCTAAATTATCATGAGAACAATGAGGTACCCTGATTAAGAGGATGATAGAAAAGAGCAAGGAGGGAGTTAAAGGAACAATGATATTTTTGTGTGACTACCAGGTGTTCAAAAAATTGTCTCTCCTAATAATATTTTCTTAGAAGTTCAGAAAGCCCTACTCTTCTGTCCCAGGGCTTTGGCCACATTTCTGTCAATCTCATAGATTATTTCAAGGTAAGATGAGATCTTGGAGTTTAAAGAATAAACTGGGACCCACAGGGCAAATCCAGGTGGTAGATGTGCTGTGCTTGCCTTGTAGTGAAGACCCAATGTTTTTGAAATGTCTAACTAGTTCCCAACACTTAAAAAACAGGAGATTTCACATTTTAAAAACCTAGGTTTCCAGCTTCTCTTGCAAAACCAGAAAATATAGCAACAATCTGTCCCCAGTTCAGGCCAGGTGACATCTGGCTGGCACAGGGCACAGGCCCTTCGGGGTGTGACATTATCTACCTGGCCCCTCTCACCCTGCGTAACCTGCCTGACTCCATCCACCAGGGTCCCCTGATCTGGCCCCACCCTCCCTTTCCTGATGGGAGAACTGATAGGTCCAGTTTCCCAGCCCAGAGGTCAGTGCCCTTCCTTTGCACCAGGGGTACTTGAACTTGAGCCAGCAACAGAATCACTTGGGGGCTGGCCTGCCCATTGCTGAGTCAATTGATTGCCAGGGTCAACCTGATTCAGATGATTTACCTATTTAACAAGTTCCCAGGGGATGCTTTTCACAATGGCCCGTTTTCCAGGAGGTCGTCTGCAGAAGTGTCTCGAGCCTCCTCCCCCACAATCTGCCTCAGCACCCCCAAGTTGCCTCTTCCAATGCTCATCCCCTCCACTCTCCAGCCCACTCTCAGGAGAAGCGAGGCACCCGCGAAGAGGTCAAGGGTCTGCCCAGGGGGACCAGCCGCACCCCGCCTGCTGAGGCCTGGAGGGCCTCCGACCTTGCCAAGGGCGAATGTCCAATCGTCTGTCCAGCCCCGGGGCCCTGGTCTCGGGGCTGAGAACCTCCACCCTCCCCGGAGCCGCGCGCCACCCGCGGGAAGCCTCTACGCCTCGGCAACCACAGAGAAGAATCGGTGCTGGCATCTCCGCGAAGATCTGCCGGCTGAAATCACGGCTGTCACTCAGTTGTCATTATTTCTCTCTTTTCAAGTCCTTTCTGCTGTTTGCAGAATTTTGAGCCATTGGGAGTGGGTGCGGCAGACCCCTGCTACCGCCCCCTCCCCGGAAGCCCGGCAGCCTCCTCCCAGCTCGGAGTGTGTAAGGACCGCGGCTCTCCACGAAGAGGAAGGCGATCGTCATCCTCATTCTCTTACCCTGAAAGAAACAGAAACTTGCAGGTCGGCGAGGCGTTGGCCCCTCCGCCCCGCCCTGCGCCACGACCCCAGCGCTCTGGGCCCCCCGCGCCTTTGATGTCGCCGCCCCACCCCCAAGTTTCCGTGGATCAGGCGGCTCCAGGCCCTGCTTGCCGACCCGCAGCCGCCGCCTGCCCCCAGGCTGGCCCCATTACCGGCTTTGCACCTGGAAGGGGCCCCAAGCAGGCTTTGGTGAGACTCCCTCCCCAGGTGGTTCAGGAGTGGCTGGGCCATCTGGGTCCCGGGGAAGTGCCTGATAAACTCTAACGAGGAGGGAAGCAGGCAGGCGATTCTCCAGAGGCCAGAGCGGAGAAACAGGCAGAAAGGTGAATGTTGTTACTGGGGGCTGGGCGTCTTCTCATGCGGTTTCTGGGGCATCGCGCTCAGAGACGAAGGAAATGCATCTTGAGCTCCACCATGTACCGAGCTCCTCAGTGGTGGAGCTGGGCTTGGAAAGTTCTCCATTCTCCCCTTACCCCCAAGGGAGGCCCCTACTAGATCTGCTGTGTTCACTTTGGCCCTGCCCACCAACCGAGGATGAAAAGGGAGGATTTCCTTTTCCTCCAGGTGGAGGAAAAGGTGGAAAGCACCAGGGTGGCTGATTGCCACGAGTTTCTTTAGGTTCCATAAGCTGCTCTTTCGTTCTGTCTGCTGCTCTGCACATTTCCTTGTAGGGGATCAGAATGGTGAATCCTATTTAAAAAAAAAAGGGGGGGGGTGCTGTGGGCAGAGGGGTGGGTGCAGACTGAGGTCTAGGGGGAGAGGCGGTGTCTCTTGCCACAGAATTTAACTAATCGAGGGAGATTCAGTATAACAATGGCTGGTGTCTGTTGAGCACTAGATACTCTGCTAGGGGCATGACTTGCTTTCTGTCATTTAAACCTAGGGCCTATAATATAGGAACCCATTATACAGATGAGGAAACTAAGGCTTAGAAATGGTTAAGTATTTGCCAATAGCCCTCCTTGCAGGTAAGTAGTGGGAGGAGACTCAGACTCAAGCTGGCTGACTTTGGAGTCTGCACTTGAATCCCTTTACTGTCTGCTTCTCTAAAAAGTGACTTAGTCTTGGTGGGCAGGTAAGATCAAGAGGCCAGGAAGAGGCCAGTGTTTCCAGGGAGGGGGATGAGCTTCGTCTACCTTGAATAAGACAATAAAATTTCCCTTCTTCTCCTTCTCTGCCTTCTTCCTATTTCTCTTCTTCCTCTACCTCTCCTCCTCCTCCTCTTCCTCAGAGCAAGAGCCTATTTAGAGCCTATTTAATAGCTAAATGTCCCCCAAATCTCAGGCCCATTCTCATTTCCAAAAGTTTGTCCTGGTATGCTTACTAATCATTAAAATATCTTGAACAAATTGCTATCTGAGACTTAAATTGCCCCTCAGACTCCTTACATCTGAAAGTAACCTGAAACTCACCAATTGGTCTGTGAGCTCCACTTTTTGACACATAGATGACAGTTTCTTGTATCACAGGAGCTTTTCCTCTGTCAAGAAAAGGAATTGGAGAAAGGATTGGTCCCATTGTCATTTCACCATAACTCAAATGAAACTTTATGAGGATATATTGAGGTTTCCTAGGTGCCTATGGGGCTTCCCTGGGGCTTCCCTGGTGGCTCAGGGGTTAAAGTGTCTGCCTGCAATGCGGGAGACCTGGGTTCAATCCCTGGGTCAGGAAGATCCCCTGGAGAAGGAAATGGCAACCCACTCCAGTATTCTTGCCTGGAGAATCCCATGGACGGAGGAGCCTGGTGCGCTACAGTCCACGGGGTTGCAAAGAGTCGGACACGACTGAGCGACTTCACTTCACAGGAGCCTATAATTTTCCTTTAGATGCTTGTTTGTTTTGGGTGGTCCCTATTTTGCTGCTTCCCTTGTGGCTCTGACCGTAAAGAATCTGCCTGCAATGCGGAAGACCAGGGTTGAGAAGACCCCCTGGAGAAGGAAATGGCAACCCATTCCTTGGACTTCCCTTGTGGCTCAGCTGGTAAAGAATTCGCCTGCAGTGTGGGAGACCTGGGTTGGGAAAATCCCCTAGAGAAGGGAAAGGCTACCCACTCCAGTATTCTGGCCTGGAGAATTCCATGGGCTGTATAATCCATGGGGTTGCAAAGAGTCAGACACAACTGAGCAACTAAGCACAGCACATTTCGCTGCAGTGATTTGTAGAAACACCTTGAAAGTTAAAAGAAACTTTACAGGTTAGATCATCCAATTCTTAATTTTACACGTGAAGTCAATGAAGCCAATGGAATAAGGGATCCACGATGGCCCACTTAAGTACTAGTCAAGGTAGAGCTAGAAACGGGAGTTGGAGCATCACCATCTTGGGGAATTTGGACCCCAGCAAAACATAAGTGGTCCTTAGGCTTGATGTGAGAAGGTGGGAGTGTTAAGGTAGGCTGTCCATAGAAGTAAAGCAGGAGTGCTGGGAGAAGGGAGAGGAGCGAAGGAGAGGAGCTGGGTTCCAGAGGGCACCGGAAGCCTTGTGCATCCTCGGCAGGTCGACTGAGGTCACTGAGGGTTCTCATAAGAGTGGTCTCTCCGCAGGGACTTCCCTGGCAGTCCAGTGGTTAGGGCTCCACGCTCCCACTGCAGAAACCATGGGTTCGATCACTGGCAGGAGGACTAAGATCCCTTCAAGTCCTGCGCTGTTGCCAAAACTTTTTTTTTTTAATTGAAAAAAAAAAAGAATAGTCTCTCCTTGTTCAGGTAACTTGGCTCAGGTATAAAGCACTAAGCAAATCCTTCAAGGCACTCCTTGCCATCCATCCCCTTTAGTCTTAAGATCCTTCCTTTCTCAAAACCCTCACCGGAGGTTATGTCCTTCTGACTGACAGCCCTTTCATCCTCCTGTTGCAATGACAGGGCTGCTGGCAGCCTCCCCTTTGGACTCTGGAGAAGAGAACTACATTTCTGTTGGAACCCTGGACAGAACCTCTCTGACTTCAGTCCTTGAGTTTTTCCTGTCTGTAGTGACACTAAGGTCCTGTAGAACCACGGTCGTTCACAGGGGCTGGAGGTGATGATCAGAATCAGGGAGGAAGGATGTCACTGCTTACAAAGCAGAGAATAAGCTGATGGTGAAAATAATCCAGTGTACTATGCTCCACCTGAAAGGAGAGTTACTGCCCACACTGATAAAATACAAAACTAACTCAAAAAAAAAAAAAAACCAAAGAAGTGCCCCTTTCAAAATAAAAACAAAATTTTCTTCAGAAATTACTATAGTTTTGATTGGTTTGAAACTTAGTAAAGAACAAATGATTTACATTGTAGACATTAAGAATGGTATGTTTAAAAAATACACAGAAGACTTGAATAGACATTTTTTCCAAAGAAGACATACAGGTGTGTAAAGATGCTCAAACGTTGTTAGTTATTAGGGAAATGCAAATCAAAACCATAATGAGATGTCACCTCACACCTGTCAGAATGGCTGTGATGAAAAAGTCTACAAATAACTGATGCTGGAGAAGAGGGGAAGAAAGGGGAACATTTGTACACCATTGGTAGGAATGTAAATTGGCCGCACCAATTTAGAGAAGATTATGGAGGTTCCATATGATCTAGCAATTCCACCCATGGAATATATATCCATGGGTATATATCCAGAAAAAATGAAAATACTAATTCAAAAAGACAAATGAATCTCAAAATTCATAGCACTATTACAATAGCCAAGACATGGAAGCAACCTAAGTGCCCATCAATAGATAAATGGATTAAGAAGAAGTGGCATATATATATTATTCATATATATATATGAATATTATATTACTTGGCCATAGAAAAGAATGAAATAATGCCATCTGCAGCAACATGAATGGACCTAGAGAATATTGTGCTTAGTTAGATAAGTCAGAGAAAAACAAATACTATATAATATCACTTACATGTGGTATCTAAAAAATAATACAAATGAATGTATATGCAAAACAGAAACAGACTCATAGACACAGGACATAGAAAATAACCCACTGATTACCAAAGAAGAGAGGGAAGAGGGAAGGGTAAAGTAAGGATGTAGGATTAACTGCTATGTATAAAATATATAAGCAATAAGGACCTACTGTATAGCACAAGGAATTGTGCCCATTATCCTATAATAACCTATAAGAGAATATAATCTGCAGAAATACTGAATCACTATGTTATACACCTGAAACTAACATAAAATTGTAAATTAACTATACTTCAATTTTTTTAAAATGATGTGTTTTAAAATATATGATAAAGGAACATGATGAAATTTATTTATTTATCTGTTTGACTGTGCTGCAAAGCATATGAGATCTTAGTTCCCTGATGAGGGATTGAAGCCAGGCCCCTTGCATTGGTCTTAGTGAGGAGTCTTAGGCACCCGACCAGCAGGGAAATCCCAGTCAGTACCACTCTTCCCCTCACTTAATGTCATACAAAATGTTTATAATGCAACTGGAAACATCCCTTTCTCCCGTCCATGTCTTGAGATGCTCTGATGCCTTTCAATCCATAGGTGTTTACATGAATCAGCAATTTCATTTTTAGGAATTTGTCCTAATAAGCATGAGTGTGAACACAGATTTCTGCAAAGATACTCCCTGCCCACTGTTTATAACAGCAAAATACAAAACTAGAAACATTAACGAGAGCTTAAATAATAATTCATGGTCCACCCATAGTCTGGAATACTACACATGAGAAAGTGTGGTTTGGATAAATAACTTAATGGTACTGGAAAATAGTTAGCCTCTGTTTCTAAGTATAAATCAATGGAATAAAAAGACAATACAAGCTGTTTGACCTTAATATTGAGAAGGAACAAATATGCATTTTAAAAAAGATTGAAGGAACTTCACTGGTGGTCCAGTGGCTAAGACTCTGAACTCCCAATGCAAGGGGCCCAGGTTCGATCCCTTGTCAGAGAACCAGATCCCACATGCATCAACTAAAATAGCCCGCATGTCACAATGAAGACATAGCACTGGTCCTATGGATCACAGCCTTGTCTAACTCAGTGAAACTGTGAGCCACGCCATGTAGGGCCACCCAAGACGGATGGGTCCTGGTGGAGAGTTCTGACAAAACATGGTCCACTGTAGAAGGGAATGCCAAACCACTTCAGTATTCTTGCCTTGAGAACACCATGAACAGTGGTGGTGGTGGTGGTCATTTAGTTGCTAAGTTGCGTCCGACTCTTGCAATCCCATGGACTGTAACCTGCCAGACTCCTCTGTGTATGGGATTCTCCAGGCGAGAATACTGGAGTGGGTTGCCATTTCCTTCTCCAGGAAATCTTCCCCACCCAGGAATCGAACCCTGGTCTCCTGCATTGCCGGCAGATTCATTACTGACTGAGCTATGAGGGAGGCTCCTCCACGAACAGTGTGAAGAGGCAAAAAATATGACTCTCCAGGTCAGTAGGTGCCCACTATGCTACTAGAGAAGAGGGGAGAAATAATTCCAGAAAGAATGAAGAGGTTGAGCCAAAGTGGAAACAAAGCCCAGGTGTGGATGTAACTGGTAATGGAAGTACAGTCCAATGATATAAAGAGCAATATTGCATAGGTACCTGGAATGTTAGGTCCATGAATCAAGGTAAATTGGAAGTGGTCAAACAGGAGATGGCAAGAGTGAACATCAACATTTTAGGAATCAGTGCACTAAAATGGACCAGAATGGGTAAATTTGATTCAGATGACAATTATATCTACTACTGTGGGCAAGAAAACTGTCTCTTCAGAAATCTGTATGCAGGTCAGGAGGCAACAGTTAGAACTGGACAAGGAACAACAGACTGGTTCCAAATAGGGAAAGGAGTATGTCAAGGCTGTATATTGTCAGCCTGCTTATTTAACTTATATGCAGAGTACATCATGAGAAACTCTGGGCTGGATGAAGCATAAGCTGGAATCAAGATTGCCGGGAGAAATATCAATAACCTCAGATGTGCAGATAACAACACCCTTGTGGCAGAAAGCAAAGAAGAACTAAAGAGCATCTTGATGGAAGTGAAAGAGGAGAGTGAAAAAGTTGGCTTAAAGCTCAACATTCAGAAAACTAAGATCATAGCATCCAGTCCCATCACTTCATGGCAAATAGATGGGGAAACAGTTGAAATAGTGACAGACTTTATTTTGGGGGCTCCAAAATCACTACAGATGGTGACTGCAGCCATGAAATTAAAAGACGCTTGCTCCTTGGAAGAAAAGTTATGACTAACGTAGATAGCATATTAAAAAGCAGAGACATTACTTTGCCAACAAAGGCCCATCTAATCAAAGCTACAGTTTTTCCAGTAGTCATGTATGGATGTGAGAGTTGGACTATAAAGAAAGCTGAGCACTGAAGAATTGATGCTTTTGAATTGTGGTGTTGGAGAAGACTCTTGAGAGTCCCTTGGACTTCAAGGAGATCCAACCAGTCCTTCCTAAAGGAGATCAGTCCTGAATGTTCTTTCAAAGGGCTGAAGCTGAAGCTGAAACTCCAATACTTTGGCCACCTGACATGAAGAGCTGACTTATCTGAAAAGACCCTGATGCTGGGAAAGATTGAAGGCAGGAAGAGAAGGGGATGACAGAGGATGAGATGGTTGGCTGGCATCACTGACTCAATGGACTTGAGTTTGAGTAAACTCTGGGATTTGGTGATGGACAGGGAGGCCAGGTGTGCCGCAGTCCATGAGGTCACAAATGGTCAGACATGACTGAGCGACTGAACTGAACTATGGGCAAGAATAGGAGAAGAAGAATTAGAAGAAATGGAGTAGCTATAGTCAACAAAGGAGTCTGAGAGGTAGTTCTTGCAAAAATGATAAAATGATCTCTGTTCGTTTCCAAGGAAAATCATTCAATATCACAGTAATCCAAGTCTATGCCCCAACCACAATGCCAAAGAAACTGAAGTTGAATAGTTCTATGATGACCTACAAGGTCTTCTAGAACTAATATAAAAAAAAGATGTCCTTTTCATGATAGTGGACTAGAATGCAAAAGTAGGAAGTCAAGAGATACCTAGGGTAATAGGCAAGTTTGGCTTTGGAGTACAAAATGAAGCAGGGCAAAGGCTAATAGAGTTTACCAAGAGAACGCTTTGGTCATAGCAAACACCCTCTTCCAACAACACAAGAGATGACTCATAGACATCACCAGATGGTCAATACCGAAATCAGATGATTATATTCTTTGCAGCTGAAGATGGAGAAACTCTATTCGATCAGCAAAAACAAGACTGTGCGCTGACTGTGGCTCAGATCATGAAACCCTTATTGCCAAATTCAGACTTAAATTGAAGAAAGTAGGGAAAACCACTAGACCATTCAGGTATGCTGCTGCTACTGCCAAGTCACTTCAGTCGTGTCCGACTCTGTGCAACCCCATAGATGGCAGCCCACCAGGCTCCCCCATCCCTGGGATTCTCCAGGCAAGAATACTGGAGTGGGTTGCCATTTCCTTCTCCAGTGCATGAAAGTGAAAAATGAAAGTGCAGTGCTCAGTCATGTCCGACTCTTAGCGACCCCATGGACTGCAGCCTACCAGGCTCCTCCATCCATGGGATTTTCCAGGCAAGAATACTGGAGTGGGGTGCCATTGCCTTCTCTGCCATTCAGGTATGACCTAAATCAAATCCCTTATGATTATATAATGGAAGTGACAAATAGATTCAAGGGATTAGATCTGATAGACAGAGTGCCTGAAGAACTGTGGACGGAGGTTTGTAACATTGTTCAGGAGGCCGTGATTAAAACCATCCCCAAGAAAAAGAAATACAAAAAGGCAAAATGGTTGTCTGAAAAGGCCTTACAAATAACTGAGAAAAGAAGAGAAGTGAAAGGCAAAGGAGGAAAGGAAAAATATATCAATCTGAATGCAGAGTTCTCAAAGAATAGCAAGGAGAGAGAAGGAAGCCTTCCTAAGTGATCAACACAAAGAAATAGAGGAAAACAATAAAATGAGAAAGACTAGAGATCTCTTCAAGAAAATTAGAGATACTGAGGGCACATTTCATGCAAAGATGGGCACAATAAAGGACAGAAATGGTATGGACCTAACAGAAGCAGAAGATATTAAGAAGAGGTGACAAGAATACACAGAAGAACTATACAAAAATATCTTAATGACCCAGATAACCATGATGGTGTGATCACTCACCTAGAGCCAGACATCCTGAAGTGTGAAGTCAAGTGGACCTTAGGAAGCGTTACTAGGAAAAAATCTTGTGTAGGTGGTGGAATTCTAGCTGAGCTTTTACAAATCCTAAAAGATGATGTTGTTAAAGTGCTTCACTCAATATGCCAGCAAATTTGGAAAACTTGGCAGTGGCCACAAGACTGGAAAAGGTCAGTTTTCATTCTAATCCCAAAGAAAGGCAATGCCAAAGAATGTTCAAACTACCGCAAAATTGCACTCATCTCACACGCTAGTGAAGTAATGCTCAAAAATTCTCCAAGCTAGGCTTCAACAGTATGTGAACTGAGAACTCCCAGATGGTCAAGCTAGATTTTGGGAAAAGGCAGAGATCAAATTGCCAACATCCACTGGATCATAGATAAAGCAAGAGAATTCCGGAAAAACATCTACTTCTGTTTCACTGATTACACTAAAGCCTTTGACTATGTGGATCACAACAAACTGTGCAAAATTCTTCAAGAAATTAGAATACCGGACAACCTTACCTGCCTCCTGAGAAGCCTGTATGCAGGTCAAGAAACAACAGTTAGAAATGGACATGGAACAACAGATTGGTTCCAAACTGGGAAGGAGTACATCAAGGCTGTATTTTGTCACCCTGCTTATTTAATTTACATGCAGAGTTCATCATGTGAAATGCCATGCTGGATGAAGCACAAGTTGGCATCAAGATTGCCGGGAGAAATATCAATAACCTCAGATATGCAAATGACACCACCCTTATGGCAGAAAGCAAAGAGGAGCTAAAGAGCCTCTTGATGAGAGTGAGAGAGGAGAGTGAAAAAGCTGACTTAAAACTCAACATTCAAAAAACTAAGATCATGGCATCCAGTCCCATCACTTCATGGCAAATAGATGGGGAAACAATGGAAACAGTGACGGACTATTCTTTTGGGCTCCAAAATCACTGCAGAAGGTGACTGTCACCACGAAATAAAAAGATCTTTACTCCTTCATAGAAAAGCTGTGACAAACCTAGACAGCGTATTAAAAAGCAGAGACATTACTTTGCTGAGAAATGCCCATCTAGTCAAAGCTATGGTTTTTCCAGTAGTCATGTATAGATGTGAGAATTGGACCATAGGGAAAGCGTAGAGCCAAAGTATTGATGCTTTTGAATGGTAGTGTTGGAGAAGACTCTTAAGAGTCCCTTGGACTTCAAGGAGATCAAACCAATCAATCCTAAAAGAAATCAACTCTGAATATTCATTGGAAGGACTGACACTGAAGCTGAAGCTCCAATACTTTGGCCACCTGATGGGAAGAACTGACTCATTAGAAAAGACCCTGATGCTGCAAAGGATTGAAGGCAGGACGAGAAGGGGATGACAGAGTATGAGATGGTTGGATGGCATCACCAACTCAATGGACATGAGTTTGAGTAAACTCCAGGAGTTGGTGATGGACAGGGAAGCCTGGTGTGCTGCAGTCTATGGGGTCACAAAGAGTCGGACACAACTGAGTGACTGAACTGTCTAGTGTACTACATTTAGTATAATGAATGTTTCTCAGAATTTGTGTATATTTTTTGTAAGTCAAATTCTATTTTCATTGCCCTTCATTATACTATTATCCAAAGGCATACTCTTAAGGCAGTGGCCCCCAACCTTTTTGGCACCAAGGATAGGTTTCGCGGAAGACAATTTTTCCATGGACCATAGGTGGGAGTGGGGGACGGTTTCAAGATGATTCAAGTTCATCACATTTATTATGCCACCACTGATCTGACAGGAGGCAGAGTTCGGGCAGTAATGTGAGTGATGGGGAGTAGCTGTAAATACAGATGAAGTTGGCCCACTGCTTACCTCCTGCTATGTGACCCAGTTCCTAACAGGAACCGTACCTGTCCATGGCCTGGGAACTGGGGACCCCTGCTTTAAGGTACTTCTGTAGTGTGAATAATACTTGGTAATCCATGTCTTTTTTTTTAAGATTTGTTTATTTATTTATTTTTGGCTGCACTGGGTCTTCCTTGCTGTGCGCAGTCTTTCTCCAGTTGCAGTGAGAGGGGGCTACTTTGTTTGCAGTGTGCAGGCTTCTCATCGTAGTGACTTCTCTTGTTGCAGAGCATGTGCTCTCGGGCACAAGGGCTTCAATAGTTGTGGCACATGGGCTCAGTAATGGTGGCTCTTGGGCTCTAGACTGCAGACTCTGTAGTTGTAGACACAACTGTAGTTGTGGTGCGTGGGCTTATTTGCCCTGTGCCACGTGGAATCTTCCTGGACCAGAGACTGAACCTGTGCCCCTGCATTGGCAGGTGGAGTCTCAAACACTGGATCACCAACAAAGTCCTGTGATCCATCTCTTGCTTATATGATTTGAAATTTAAGATTTTTGTAATGATTTTCTAAAACTGAACCCTTCTGTATTTTGTGAGTTCCTTCTATTTCTCCTGTGCCTTCCTTCTAACATCTGAGCCAGTGTCCCTGGACCATCTGTCTGTTCCCCCCGGGACCAGAATGGTCTTCTGGTCAAAGAAGGAGTCAAAGAAACTGGAACCCTATGGACAGAATCCAGTATGCCAATTCTTCAGCCATGTGACTTGTATTGCATCCTTCTTATTACCATGTTTTTAACATCCTAGAGTCTTAGCCTTCTCCTGGACACCCTGACTTCAGTCTTCTGGTTCCTTTGCAAGAGCAAGGTTACTGGGGGTGGGGAGGGGAGTCTAAAAAAGGCTCCTTAGTAGGTTGATAGCATTTACTTTGTGCCTGATGGCTCAAACAGTAAAGATCTGACTGCAGTGCAGGAGACCTGGGTTCGATCTCTAGGTCAGGAAGATCCCCTAGAGAAGGGAATGGCAACCCACACCAGTATTCTTGCCTGGAGAATCCCATGGACAGAGGAGCCTGTCGGGCTACAGTCCAAGGAGTCACAGAGAGTCAGACATGACTGAACCACTAACACTTTCACTTCACTTTCATCAGGGTGATAATAAATAAAATAAAAAGTACATTGCTTTAAGAGCTTATGAAGAAGCTTAAGAAAACTTCTGGCTGAAAAAACCAAAGGTGATAAAGGAGGTAAAATTTGAAGTCTGAAAAAAAAGTTTTGAAGTTAGTGATTAGGGCAAGAGGGCTCTTTGGCAGAGGGAATGGGTGAATGGGATTATGAAGGTAGCAAAGGAGCTTTCCTCCAGATGAAACAGAAAATAGTTGACTCTACATGGAGCAGAGCCCAAAGCAGGCAATTCTGGAAGCTTCCATGGAAAATGAAGACTTCACCTATGTATCTAAAAATATCTTCCGCAATTTTACAGTGACCTTTCTAGGTCTTTCCCTTCTCAATAACCTTACCTCCCCAGTCCTAAGGCTTCTGAGGTGGTGATAAAGAATCTACCTGCCAATGTAGGAGATGCAAGAGATTCAGATTCTATCCCTGGGTTGGGAAGATCCTCTGGAGAAGGAAATGGCAACCCACTCCAGTATTCTCACTTGGAAAATTCCATGGACAGAGGAGCCTGGTGGGCTATAGTCCATGGCGTGGCAAAGAGTCAGATATGACTGAGCAGGCACACACACCTTAGTCCTACATAGCCAAAATGTGACCAAATTGGATTAGAACAGATTGCCTTTGACCTAACCTCTATTTTTTTTTTTGGCAGTGCCACAGAGTGTGGGATATTGATTCCTCGACTAGGGACCAAACCTACATTCCCTGCATTGGAAGCACAGAGTCTTAACCAATGGACCACCAGGGAAGTCCCTGACTTTACCTTTTTAATAAGCACTTCTTCCCCCTTCCCCTCCTTGGTTATGCTTAGTTCCCACCCGCCACCCCCCGCCCCCCAGAATGCTCAAGATCTAGGAAAGAAGCACCCACGGTGATCACTGTATCATTTCTACAGGGGGTATATCCTTGTTACTCAGGTGTGAGACTTCACATGATATTTTCCAAGAAAAGGAAGATGCCACCTGGGAGAGGAGCCTGGACTGGTGCTGAGGCTGGTGCTGAGGCTGAGAGCCTAGGCTGAGATGGGTTTGTGCACTCACTGGGATCTGGCTGATGTCAATAATCTCTACTATGCAAATGAGCAAAAAAAAAAAAGAAGGGTCTTGTCTAGACCAGAAATCAGAACTCAGTGGGAGGTCGCCAAAGGGTGTGGTACAGCTGGAAACAGAAAAATTGTTTCATCTGGCCTTGAACAGGATATTCAGCAGACTAGCTCCAGGGAGGCGGCTAACAATGCTGAGCCCAGAGGCCCCATGAGGAGAGGCCAAAAAGTTGCTAAGAGAGAATTCAAGACTGAGTGCTCACAGCCTCCATCAGAAGAATGTGAATGGGGAATTAGAGATCTAGCATCAGGGGAAAACTGCCCTTTGCAGATCTATTTTTAGTGATTCTTTCCATTTTATTTATTTCCCTTTGGAAGTAAGTGAACCTTAAGTGGGTCTTGAATGCTGCCTGGCAGTTATACTGTGCTTTCATCCATGGCTTCCCAGGTGTCTCAGTGGTAAAGAATTCTCCTGCCAACGCAGGAAATGTGGGTTCAATCCCTGGGTCGGGAAGATCCCCTGAAGAAGGAAATGGCTACCCACTCCAGTATTCTTGCCTAGGAAGTCACGTGGACAGAGGAGCCTAGCAGGCTACTGTCCACGGGGTCACAAAGGCGGCAAACGTGATTTAGCGACTAACAATACCACCTCTTCATGCCGTTTGCCATTCTCCTAGGGAATTTTCTACGTCTTCTCTCTCCTCGGACCTCCTCAGCTCCGGCCCCACCTTCTACCTCACTGAGGAGATGATACAAACAGAAGAGAAGGTCACAGACTCCTGGCAAAATTGCCACACAGCTGCCTCCATTAACACCCAAGGCTCTGCTTTTCCGCCTGTTGAACTTCTCTTTCCAAAAAAGCTGATTCAGTTTGTTCTCTTCTCAGAAATAGCCCTCCATCTAGTCTCCCCTCTCTCTTCATTTCTCACTTTCTCTCTCACTCTTACCGGCTTCCAAACATACTGTTTCTTCTCCCATTTTATTTATTTTTATTTCTTGGCTGTGCTGGTTCTTCATTGTGGTGCTCGGGCTTCTCTTGTGGGGCATGGGCTCTAGAGCATTCAGGCTCAGTAGTTGCCATTCGTGGGTTCTAGAGTGCACGGGCTCCATGGTTGTGGCATGGTGACTTCTCATGTGACTGCTCTAGTCACACAGGCTTAGGTGCCCCACCAGGAATCAAACTCGTGTTCCCTGCATTGGGAAGTGGGTTCTTAACCACTGGACCACCAGGGAAGTCCCACTGCTCCACTGAAAAAAAAAGTGACAACAAACATCTCCTAAATTTCATCCCACATCTTTGTTCCCCTTTGCAGAAAACTCTTCAGAGAATTACCCACCACATTCCTAAGTTCAATGGCAACGTCTCTGCCTTCTATTAGACTGATCAGCATCACACGGCCCAGGCTCCTGCTACCTCCTTGGTTTCTGGGACACCATCTTCCCACCGTTGGTTTCCTCTTATCCACCTTATCCACCTGGCTGCTTCTCAGTCAGAGCTCTCAGCTGCTTCCTCCACCCCTTCATGTAGGAGCCGCTGCTCAGACGCTCAGTCATGTCTGACTCTTTGTGACCCCATGGACTGTAGCCCGCCAGGCTCCTCTAACCACTGGGATTTCTCAGGCAAGAATACTGGAGTAGGTTGCATTTCCTGTGCCAGTTATGGGGTGAACTGATGTCAGGTTGGCTCATCGGTTACTCAGGAAACCAGCAGAGGGGGATGCCCCTTACCACCCCTTTGTTAAGCTATCATGGTGGAGATATTCTGATCTAAAAGTTCAAACAATCACTAACCAGGCCAGGGCTAGTATGTAGTAAGGTCAGTCATGTGAGTAGGGTGTAGGTGAAGCAGCCACTGTTCAAGAAGGGGAGGTATGGAAAGCAAGAGAACAGCCATCTTGAGTGGCCTGACCATACAATGTGATTAGTTTGGACTCATCTGGATAATTTAGGACAATCTGACACTTCCTTAGTGGCTCAGATGGTAAAGAATCTGCCTGCAATGCAGGAGACCTGGGTTCAATCCCTGGGTCAGGAAGATCCAGTGGAGAAGGGAATGGCAACCATTCCAGTATCCTTGCCTGGAGAATTTCAGGGACAGAGGAGCCTGGCAGAATATAGTCCATGGGGTTGCAAAGAGTCTGAATGACTAACACTTTCACTTTCATTCACTTAGGACAATCTCTCCATGTAAAGGTTCTTAACTTTAATCACAACTGCAAAATCCCTTTTGCATGTAAAGTAACATATTCACAGGCTCTGGGGTTTGGACTTCTTTGAGTGGCACAGTGGTAAAAGAATCTGCCTACCAATGCAGGAGATGTAAGAGATTCAGTCATTCCCTGGGTTGGGAAGATCCCTGGAAAAGGACATGACAACAACTCCAGTATTCTTGCCTGAAGAATTCCATGGACAAAGGAGCCTAATAGGCTACATTCCATAGGGTCACAATGAGTCAACACGACTGAGCACATGCACGTTCTACTGTCCACAGAGGCCATGAAGCTTGGTCTTCTTTATTCTACCTACACTCATTTCCTGATGATATCATCCAAGCCTATGCATGAGACATGTCAGTGGTTCCAAAATTTATGTCTCTAGGCACTTACTTTCTCTCAAACTCCAGGTCCATTTATTTCACTGACCCCTAGACATCTGCACTTAACTGCCTAATCAGTCACAGACTCAACCTGTCCAAAACCAAATGTTTCCTCCCCAAACCTCCCTCACCCCTCGTCCTCTCTGTCTTAACTGATGCCCACACTAGCCTTTCAGCTGCCCAGTCCAACAATCTTGGAACAATCTTTGACTCCTCTTGTTCTCTTACATGCCTCATCCTGTATGTTAGGAAATCTTGTCTCTACCTTAAAAATATATCCAGACAGCTTCAAAATAATCCAGTGTGTATTGGGGGTGGAAAGGAGGAGAAGGCAGAGGGTATTTAAATGAAACAAGATTGTTCATGTTCTGATAATTGCTGAGGCGGCATGGTGGGTACATGGAGGTTCATTATGTTATATTATTATCTCTATTTTGTGTATGTCTGAAATTTCTCATAATATAATATTGTAATTGCATGTACCATTGAGCCCAGCAGTACAATTCTTTTGAAATCTATCCCATATAAGTAAAAACAGTTGTAATAATAATATGTATATAATCTAGCACTTTTCAGAGGCAATAATAGTGGAAATGAAGTGAATACCTATAAATATAGATGACATTTAACATTCATAGTTAATTTACATTCAACCATTAACAGTTGAATACGTTTCAGTACTTTCATCAAGGGGTATCACACTGCCACTAAAATAATCAAGTTTTTACTAGGAGATTTGGTGGAGTTTCCACAGTTTATTGATAAGTGATAAAGAAAGCAAGATGCATATATTATCTAAATTTTATACAAGTGGCAATAAGTCAATATATGCACAAGAAATAAGTTTTAAAATGAAATAAGCAGTCAAAAATATTCAAGATCTAAGAGCTTCTAGCCACCACCACTCTCTCCACAATGGTGTGCCCCTCCCTCCACCATGTGTTACCTGGGTTTCTATGGTGGCCTTCTGACTGGTTTCAATGATTCAAACTCTTCCTCTCCTCTACACCCTTAAGCTGTCTTACCCCACGTCTGATCTCAACAGTGACCAGAATGCTTCCATTTACTTCTTTTTCCTGTAGGATTGCTGTGGTTAGGACTTCCAATAGTATGTTGAATAAAAGTGGTGAGAGTGGGCATCCTTGCTTTGTTCCTGATTTTAGAGGAAATGCTTTCAGCTTTTCACTCTTGAGTATGATGTTAGCTGTGGAGCTTATTATATATATAGCCTTCATTATGTTCAAGTATGTTCCCTCTATAGCCACTTTCTGAGGAGTTTTTTTTTTAATCACAACTGGATGTTGAATTTTATCAAAAGTTTTTATGCATCTTTTGTGCTTTTGTGTTTTTTATCTTCAGTGTGTTAATGTGGTGTATCACATTGATTGACTTTCAAATCTTGAACCATCCTTGCATGTCTTGGATAAGTCCCATTTGATCACGGTATATGATCCTTTTAATGTATTGTGGATTTGGTTTGTGAATATTTTGTTGAGGGTTTGTCCACTGGTGTTCATCAGAATTGGCCTGTAATTTTCTTTTCTTGTGATATCTTCAGTTTTTTGTATCAGGGTAACTCTGGCCTTAGGCTGAGTTTGAAAGCATTTCTTCTTCTGCAGTTTTTTGAAATAGTTTGAGAAGGGTATATGTTAACTCTTCTTTAAATGTTTGGTAGAATTTATTATGAAGCCATCTGGTCCTGAACTTTTGTTTCTTGGGAATTTTAAAATTATTGATTCAGTTTCATTACTAGCCATTGATCTGTTCATATTTTCTGTTTCATCTTAGTTCAGTTTGGGGAGATTGTACATTTCTAGGAATTTGTCCCCTTTTTCAAGACTGTCTGTTTTTATTGGCATTTACTATTTGTAGTAATCTTTTATGATCCTTTGTATTTCTGTGGTGTTGTTTATAACTTCTCCGTTTTCATCTCTGATTTATTGTCTTGGGCCCTCTCTCTTTTCTCATGATGAGTTTGGCTAAAGGTTTATCAGTTTTGTTTATCTTTTCAAACAACCAGCTCTTAGTTTCGTTGATCTTTTCTAGGTTTTTTTAGTCCCTATTTCATTTATTTCTGCTCTGATCTTTATTTTTCTTGTTTCTTGAGGTAAGCTTGTATCTCTATAAACTTCCCTCTTGTAAATTCAGCTTGATATTTTAAAGTTCATCTATGTTGCATTATATATCAACATTTCATTCCTTTTTATAACCAAATAATATTCCTTTGTGTGCATGTATCACATTTGTTTATCCATTCATGAACTGATGAACATTTTGGATGCTTCTACTTAAAAAATATAATCCTGCTATGAACATTTGTGTACAATATTTCTGTGGACATATATTTTCAATTTTCTAGGAGTGAAATTGCTGGGTTGTGAGGTTTGACATTTTGAGAAACTGCCAAATGTTTTCCAGAGTGATTGCACCATTTTACAATGCTACCTACAATGTATGAAAATTCCATTTCTCCCCATCCTTGTCAACATTTCCTGTTGTTTAGCTGATTGATTATAGTCATCCTAGCAGGTAGGAAGTGTTATCTTATTGTAATTGACATTTCCCTAATGACTAATAAATCCGGCTGAATGGTAAAGAATCTGCCTGCAATGCAGGAGCCACAGGAGACTAAGGGTCAGGAAGATCCCCTGGAGGAAGGCATGGCAACCCACTCCTGTATTCTTGCCTGGAGGATCCCATGGACAGAGGAGCTTGGTGGACTACAGTCCACAGGGTCGCGAAGAGTCAGATGTGACTGAAGCAACTTAGCACACATGCACACAGTGATAATAACTTGAGCATTTTTTCATGTGAGTATATTTGATTATCTTCTTTAGAGAAACATATGTTCAAATCTTTTGGCCATTTAAAAAATTAGGTTGTTTGTCATTCTTAACTTTATTTTGAAGGCCCATTTGAGCGTCCATCTCCACATCACTAGCTCTTGACTGCCACTCAACCCTGACTCTGAAAGCTCCCCCAGTACTGAAATCACAAGAAGCTTCAGGATTAGACTGATGGTCCCTCTGCCAGCATTAACACCAAAAACCCCTATTGGTAGTACTACTCCTTGTCCCTCCCATTATCTCTGCTATTAAAGAGAGAATTGGAATATTTATGCGACTTCCTGAAAACACCACCAGGAAGGGCTCTGATTCACCATAAAAAGTGGGGGTCTTCCAACTATGCTCCCACAGAATCCAGGCATCTCAAAGTGGACCAAGGTTTTCTGATGCTCAAGCACTATAAAGATGGTCATTTTCCAGTTTTCGGGGGGGGGGGGGAATTAACTTTTTCTCCTGGAATTTTTACTTTAATTCAAAGTGTCTGTTATAATTTGCTTATGCTAAAAGTTAATATAAAATGGTGCTTGATTTATCACAATATTATACATTTCACTCTCAAGGTACAAATATTAATATTTCATTGTGTTCTGCAGAAACAGAAGGACTACTAAATGTTAAACAATTTTGAGGGCCATAGATGCAAGAGACAGAAAGGTCACAGAAGAGAATATTATTCTCCACAGAGGGTGGCATCACTGGCTCCCCCAGCACTCTGGCTAAAGACCTCAGTGATGATTTGATCTCTCTTCCCCACGACTCATCCAACTAACAATTATTACCTTCTAATCATCCTTAATTCCATCCTTTCTTCTTCCTCTTGCCTACCACTGCCCAGGACCAGGCTCTCTAAATAGTCCCCCAGTCCAGACTTCTGTATAAAGCCCTAACTGGTGTGTTTGCCTCTAGCAGCTACACTCTACTGGAGTAATGTATCATGATGGATTAATCAGTAGTTTCAAGGCCTGCTTTCTCAAGACTTGCTCCATCAAAAAAAGGACTGTGCTTATCTTTTTCAACACTACATCACTACAACACACAACCCAGGACAATAACTGGCATGACATCTAAAAGTGAATTGGTCAATGAAGTATGAATTAGAACAATATATGAATGATTTGAAAATGTGCAATCACATACCATACAGCTCTTTGGTGACCACCATCCCCCATGCCCACTGCAAACAAGATCAAGTCATACTACCCAACTTGGCAGTCAAGACCCTCCTCCTTGGCCTGACTCTGTCTAGACTGCTTGCTTATCTCAGCCACTCCCTTCTTAAACTCAGAGAATCTAGAATATCTCAGGAAACACCATACTATTTATCTCCTTTATGTTGCTGTTCACTTCCTTATGCCGGGAACATCCTTAACAAATACCTCCATCCTCAATCTCCTTTTCACCAAACTCTTCTCTCTCTTTTAAAATAATAAATATTGAATAATATCCACCATGTTCTACCATGCATATTACCAAAGCTAAATATTTTGCCATATTTACTTCAAATTGTCTTTAAGAAATAAGGCATTAGAAGTACAATTGAAACTCTCATATGAGTCTTTCTTCAATCTCATTTCCTTTCTTCTCTAGTAGCATCTGCTACCTTGATTTTAGTGTTTACTCCATATATGTGTGCTTCCCTGGTGGCTCAGATGGTAAAGAATTTGCCTCCAATGCAGGAGACCTGGGTTCAACCCCTGGGTCAGAAAGATCCCCTGGAGAAGGAAAAGGCTACTCAGTACAATATTCTTGCTTGGACAGTCCCATAGACAGAGAAGCCTGGCAGGCTACAGACCATGGGGTTACAAAGAGTTGGACACGACTGAGTGACTAAGCAGCAGCCATGTATATTTCATAATTTTTATTGATATTTTAAAATATCTTTTCCCCCACCTCCATGGTTCTAATGCTTTAATGTAGATGCAGACTGAGGTCCTGAGAGGTCAAGACTTGCCCAAGGTCACACAGCAAGATGAGGTACGAGAGTCCAGGACTCCTGTTTTGTTCATTGTCTTCCCAGTATGCTATGTTGCATGTTTTAAAAATACATGTAAGTGAAATATATACCAGCTACTATGTCCCAAAGACAGCGCTAGATTCTTTTTACAATACACTGGCTCATCTAACCCTCACTCTACAGATGAGGAAACTGAAGCTCAGAGAGGTAAAGTCACCTTTCTAGTGTCACACAACTGGCAGGCAGCAGAGGTAAAATTGGCACCCAGGGCTGCTCGACTTCTAATGCTGCCCTCTAGCGGGGAGAGTGTGGGAAAAGCGCAGGTTTTGAAAGCAGAAACTTCTAGCTTTCTGGTTTCCCCCTCTTGCTGACCTGGTAATTGTGGGTAAGGTAAATTGACTTAAATTAGCATTGAATGTTTCACAATTAGCATTGAATATTTCACAAGCACCAGTAATTTTTACAATTCACCATATTAGTCCCTACAGTCACTCTCAAAGATAGATATTTTTTAATCTTTATTTTTCAGAGAGAGAAACTGAGTCCCCAGGAAGATACACTGCTAACAAGAAGAAAAGCCAGAAGCAGAAGTCAAGATTACCAGCTCCAGAAACCATGCCCCTGCTTCCTTCTTTCTCGTTACTGTTAATGTTCTCTTTATTCTTATTTTAAAAATTATCTTATAGTAGTTTGTAATCAGCTACCTGATAAAAGACTTACATAAAAAATATACAAAACCCTTAAAACTTAACAATAAGAAAATAACACTCCAGTTTAAAACAAGCAAGAGATCTGAACAAACACTTATTTGAAGAAGATATACAAATGGAAAATAAACATACAAAAAGATATTGAGGACTTCCCTGGTGGTACAGTCGATGAGAATCTGCCTGCCAATGCAGGGGACACAGGTTCGATCCCTGGTCCAGGAAGATTCTACTTGCCATGGAGCAACTAAGCCTGCATGCTAACAACCACTGAAGCTCACGTGCCTAGAGCCTGTGTCCATAACAAGAGAAGCCACCCCAACGAGAAGCCACTGCAGTGTAAATGAAGACCGAGAGCAAGCTAAAATAAAAAGAAAGAAAAATATATTGAATATCATTTGCCATTAAGGACATTCAAATTAAATCAACAATAAGATACCATGACACACCAATTAGAATGTCTAAAATCAATAAATCTGAAAATATCAATTTCTAGTCAGGATGCAGAGAAGCAGCTACTCTCATTACCTCCTGATGGGAATTTCAAAATGATGCAACCACTTTGGAAAACATTTTGGCAATTGTTCAAAAAGTTAAACATAGTTATGACCAGTAATTTCACTCCTAGGTATATATACAAAAGAATTGAAAATACATATCTACAAAAGCAGTATGGAGTTTTCTCAAAAAACTGAAAATAGAACAACCAAATGACCCAGAAATTCCACTCCTGGGCATATATCTGAAAAAAACAAAGGCACTAATTTCAAAAGTTACATACACTCCAGTGTTCATAGCAGCACTATTTTTGATTGCCAAGATATGGAAGCAACCTAAGTGTCCATCAAGAGATGAATAGATTAAAAATGATGTGGGATGTATGTGTATATTCCAAGATGGAATGCAGACTATGACAGAAGAATGAATGTATGAAGTGTTTGAATATATAAAACATTAAATAGCCTCATTGACTGGAGCAAGGGGAAAAATGCTGACCTAAGTGACTTTGAGGGCAGAAGCAGGGGGTGACAGAGGATGAGATGGTTGGATGGCATCATTGACGCATTGGACATGAGTCTGAGCAAACTCCAGGAGATAGTGAAGGTCAGGAAACCCTGGCATGCTGCAGTCCATGGGGTTACAAAGAGTCAGATACAACTGAGTGACTGAACAACAAAGTGACTTTGAAGATGAAGGGAGGCTACAAGACTAAAGGCAAAGGGAAACTTACATAAGCACTGTATTCTAGTTGGCAAAATTATTTCTTGATGGGATATGGACAAGTCTAAAACCATTATACAGTATACACATGGGAAATTAAACAATTAAGTAAATGGATAGTAAATGTTGGGAGCTGGGTTTCTCACCGGTAGGGGGTTACAGACAAGCAAAGGAGGAAGGCCAGAATGATCCATACAGTTCTGAACTAGAGTTGGAGACATTAGTATAAACTCATGTTTAGTGTAATAGAGATGGACACAAACAGAAATATTCATAGATACGTGTACCTATATAGAGCTTCCCCGGTGGCTCAGTGGTAATGGATCTGCCTTAAATACAGGAGACACAAGAGATGTGGGGTCGATCCCTGGGCTGGGAAAAATCCTCTGGAGGAAGGCATGGCAACGCACTCCAGGATTCTTGCCTGGAGAATCCCATGGACAGAGGAGCCTGATGGACCACAGTCCTTAGGGTCGCCAAGATTCCGACACGACTGAAGTGACTGAGCACACACACACGCCTATATAAATTAGTATAAATACATCCATTTCCTCATTCTGTCAGCTGAGAGAGCCCAGAGGTAAAAACACACCAGTAGTATAATAAGCACATCCAGTGCCCAGATCTTGCTTTCTAAAGCCATTATCCAGTAGGACTTCCTTGGAAACACACTGGATAGAAATCTGTCTGCCAATGCAGGGAGCATGAGTTCAATCCCTGGTCTGGGAAGATTCCCCCATGCTGCAGAGCAACAGCCTGTGCACCACAACTACTGATATCCACGCTTTAGGGCCACAATGAAAGAAGCTACAACGAGAAGTTCGCACATCACAACCAAGAGTGGTTTGCCGCAACTAGCGAAAAGCCTGCACACAGCAACGAAGACCCAGGACAGTCAAAAAGTAAATAAATAAAAATTTTAAATAAAAGAGAGACTTTCAAAAAAATAAAAAATAAAACCATTGCCCAATAGAAGGGACTACCTTAGAGAACTGGCTAAATCTAGGGCAGGGGCAGGAAATACACAAGATGAGTGTGGAGCATCTATAGTTCCAGAAAGGAAAGAAGTGCCAAACATCATTACGTGCAGCAATGGGGGTTTGTTAAAGGGACACAGGCACCAACTGAAAGAGTTCCCGGTGGCACAAGCTGGAACAAAAAGAAAAAATAATTATGTTACTGACTTATAACCACAGTATAAATCTCCATCAATTCATCTTAATATAAATAAATGACTAAGTAAATAAATGGAAGGGGAGGATAGATAAATGTCCTGCACAGAAGAACTCCAAACTAGATGTTCATCCCTCAAGACAGCAGAGAATGGGGACTTCCCTGGTGGTCCAGTAGTTAAGAATCCACCTTCCAAGGCAGGGGATTCTGGTTTGACCCTTGGTTAGGGAGCTAAGATCCAACATGCCTTGAGCCACATCTAAAGAAAGCCCGTGTGAAGACACAGTGCAGCCAAAAGAAAGAAAAGCCAGTGGAGCATGATGGAACACTCTTTAAGTATGCACTACATGTGCTTCCTTCCTCCCGAGTGCCAATGGGGAGAAAAAGGGGTACCTTCACAGTGGAGAAGCCTGACAAACACGACCTCTGCCAGGTGATCAAAGTCAATCAACAGTGATGAAGGACATCGACAGTCCTTCTTGCCAGGAATTCTTCAGGCAAGAATACTGCAGTGGATTGCCATTCCCTTCTCCAGAGGAACTTCCCAACCCAGGAATCAAACCTTGGCCTCCTGCATGGCAGGCAGATTCCCTGTTTGAGCTACAGGGAAGTCTACCCTCAATACGATGCACTGAGAAAGGCACTTCTGCCGCCTTCCTCCCCCAAGTCCTAAATCCCAGCCTCATTATGAGAAAGACACTAAACCCCAGTGGAAGGACATTCTACAAAATAGCTGACCTTTCAATCTTGTCAGTGAAAGTGAAAAATGAAAGTGTTAGTCACTCAATTGTGACTGACTGTTTGTGATCCCATGGACTGTAGCCCACCAGGCTCCTCTGTCCATGGAATTCTCCAGGCAGGAATACTAGAGTGGATAGCCATTCCTTTTCCCAAGGAATCTTCCCAACCCAGGGATCAAACCCAGGTCTCCTGCATTGCATGCAGATTCTTTACCTTCTGAGCCACTTATCAAGGTCATCAAAAATAAGGAAAATGAGAAACTGTTACAGGTGGAAGAGAGGGGCTAAGGAGACATAATAACAAGATACAGTATTGTATTCTGGATAGGATCCTGGAATAGTAAAGGACATAGGTTTTAAAAAAAAAAGTAAGGAAATATGAATAAAGAAGGGACTTTAGTTGATAATATATAAATAATTGGTTTGTTAATTGTGACCAAGTTACCACACTAATGTAAGATGTTAACAATGGGAAAAACTGGGTGTGGGTTATATGCAAGCTCTGTACTATGGTTATAATTTTTCTGTAAACTTAAAACTATTCTAAAACTAAAGTCTCATTTAAAAATAAAATTTTAATGTAAAAGATAGTATTAAAATTCGCTTCTTTTTGTGTACAGTTCTATTAATTTTAGCACACATACAGATTCATCAGAATATAGAATAGTTTCATCATTTCCAAAAACTATCTCCTGTTATCTCTTTGCATTACTACACAACTGTCCTGACACCTCACCCCCTGACAACCACGAATCTGTTTTTCATGACAATAATATTGTCTTTTCAAAAATATCACATAACTAGAATCAAGTAGTACATGACATTTTGGGACCGATTTGCATCACTTTGCATTATGCTTTTAAGGTTTATCTAAGTTGTTGAATGTGTTAATAATTTGCCCCCTTTTATTGCTGTGTAATATTCCAATGCGTGGATAGATTAATATTACAGTTTGCTTATTGATTCACCTCCTAAAGGAGTTTGGGGTTGTTTCTAATTTGCAGCCATTATGAAAAATGATGCTATAAACATTTGTGTACAGGTCTTTGTGTGAGCATCAGTACATTCATGTCTCTTGGATAAATACTAAGGAGTGAAGTGGCTAGTTCATATGATAGGTGTATGTTCACATTTATATAAGAGAATGCTGAACAGTTTTTCAGAGAAGCTGGACCATTTGTCCATCCCTCTAGCAGTGTGTAAGAGCTCCAGTTTCAGACTTCCCTGATGGTCAGGTGGTTAAGAATTCATCTGCCAATGTAAGGGAAACGAGTTCGATCCCTGATATGGGAAGATGTCACTTGCTGCAGGGCAACTAAGTCACAACTACTGAGCCTGAGCTCTAGAGCCTTCAACAGCTGCTTAAGCCTGCATGCCTAGAGTCAGTGCTCCACAAGAGAAGCCCCCGCACTGCAACAAAGAATAGCTGCCATTCTCTGCAACTAAAGAAAGCCCACTTGCAGCAAAAAAGACCCAGAGCAGTCAAAGATAAATAAATATATTAAAAGAAAAAGAATTCCAGTTGCTCCACAGCTTCACCAGCACTTGGCATTGTCAGGATTATTATATGATAGCCATTTATATTTTATAATTTATATACCTGTATGTATCCAAAACAGTAAATAGAATGGACTTGCATCTCTTTCTATCATATATAAATGGAATAATGCTAAATATATTCCTTTAATACTTCATTTTTGTTCATTCAACATTGATTTTGAAGTTTTAGTGTTGATTCACATTCATCTGATTCATTCAGTTTAACTGTTGATGGTGTGCTGTTTTATAAATATACCATAACGTAGTTATGCAAGTCCCACACAGTCATTCAGGTTGTTTCCTATTTCTTATTATCAAAAATAGTCCTGGGAATTCCCTGGCAGTCCAGTGGTTAAGACTCAGTGCTTGCACTGCAAGGGGCCTGAGTTCAATCCCTGGTCGAGCAACTGAGTTCCCACAAGCTGCACAGCTTCATCCAAAAAACAAAAACAAAAACCCACAGTGCTAAAATAAACATCCTTTTCTATGTCTTCCGTGTGAAAAATTCTCTAGGACACTAATTCTCAAATCTTTTAGTTTGGGGGCTCTTTTCACTCTTAAAATTCATTGAGAATCCAAAGAATTTTTGCTTATGTGTATTATACCACTCTTTACCATATTAGAAACTAAATTGAAAATGTTTTCTTGGTGGCTCAGATAGTAAACAATCTGCCTGCAAAGCAGGAGACCTGGGTTTGATCCTTGGGTTAGAAAGATTCCCTGTAGAAAGGAATGGTTACCCACTCCAGTATTCTTGCCTGGAGAATTCCATGGGCAGAGGAGCCTGGCGGGCTACAGTCCATTGGGTCACAAAGATTTGGACACGACTGAGCAACTAGCACTACATTACTAAATATTTATTTAGGAATTTTATAAAGTAAAATTATTTTAATTTTAAAAAATAACATATATGAGATGAACAAACATTTTCTTTTCAAAAACAAAAAAAAAATAGAAGATAAAATTGTTTTCTACTTTGCATGTCTCTAATGTGTGGCTTAATAAAAAGAGGCTGGATTCTTCCTATCTGTGCATTCAATCTGTTGAATGAGAGTGAAAGAGTAAAATAATATTTTAACTTTATTATGAGAATAGCTTTGATCTCATAGATCCCTGAAAGGGTATCGGGGAGAAAACTTTGAGAACTGTTGTCCTAGGTCTCAAACCTAGATGAGGAATTGCTGGGCTGTGTAGTTAATATTTTCAATATCTGTTCCCACCATCAGCCTGTGTGAATTTCCATGTTCTTACATCCTCAGCTATGCATAGTTTTATCAGGCCTTTTAGTACTTGACCAATCTGATTGATGTAAAATAGTGTTCCATTCTTATTTTAATCTGCATTTCTTTGATAACTAGCAGACTGATTCTTGTGCCATCTTTGTACCCTTAGTCATCACCTCAGAAGCAAAGCCTTTCCTCCTCTTCTCCACTGATGGGCTGCCATTCTGAGCAAAGAACAAACCAGTGCAAAACCAGTCAATCCTAAAGGAAACCAGTACTGAATACTCATTGGACGGACTGATGCTGAAGCTGAAACTCCAATACTCTGGCCACCTGATGCCAAGAACTGACTCACTAGAAAAGACCCTGATGCTGGGAAAGATTGAAGACAGGAGGAGAAGGGGACGACAGAGGATGAGATGGTTGGATAGCATCACTGACTTGATGGACATGAGTTTGAGCAAGCTCTGGGAGTTGGTGATGAACAGGGAGGCCTGGTGTGCTGCAGGTCTCAAAGAGTCAGACACGACTGAGCTTCTGAACTGAACTGTACTCTCTTTGAGAGAAGATTAAGAGGTCTATGCCCACCTACTTTAGAAAAGCAGCCCCAGAATCAGCACACAGGCTTGGCACACAGTAGGTGCTTAATAAATGTAAAAAAAAAAAACAAAACCCACAACAAATTATTCATTGTTTATAGAATCACATAGGCACAATAACACTTCACCCTGTTAGATTTATTACACCATTCCCCTTGGTTGTCATTTCCTGTTATGTGTTTACTTGCCTCACAGGGCTATATTTCAAGGAAAGGATTATTTCTTACTCATTTTTTTTATTCCTGTAGATTTGCCTCTGAGAAAATTTTTCTAAGACAGTTATATTTAATATAATTGTAAATATGTACATATTAAATTGTATCTAATATAATTTAAATATGTAAATATGAGTATGTAAATTGACACAGTCTTCTCCCTCAAGCCCTGGACAGCCCAAGGAGGAGGAACACTCATGTCCACTCCATGAAGACGTTCCTTCTGTTCTTTTTCCATCCTGTGGCCAGCAAGCTGCAGGGTCAGCTTGGTCATGTTGGGTTACTGCCCTGCCCCCACACATGGCAGTCACCATCAAGGGCAGAGATGCAGTACTGCATTCCCTACCAAGAAAGGGACAGAAACTTCAGCCTTTGTCCCAGTCACATTTCCCGTTGTGATGAGCAATAACGGCTCACACAACATCCACATCAAAGGCAGAGGAGAAGACGCGCCAGTGGAAGCAGAGGTCAAGGTAAAGAGAGCCATGACTTAGTGAAAGTGGAAGCATTAGTCTTTTGGTTGTGTCCAACTCTTTGCCACCCCATGGACTGTAGCTCACCAGGCTCCTCTGTCCATGGGATTCTCCAGGCAAGAATATTGGAGTGGGTCGCCATTCCCTTCTGCAGGGGCTCTTCTCAACCCAGGGATTGAACCCGGTCTCCTGCACTGCAGGCAAATTCTTTACTGCCTAAGCCAAGAGGGAAGCCAGACTACTCTGAGCCACCAGGGAAGCCAGACTTAAGGAACACAGCAACCTCTAGAAGGTGGAAAAGTCCAGGAAACAGATTCTCTCCTGGATCCTCCAGAAATGAAGGCAGCCCCACCAACTCATGTGCACTTCTGACCTCCAGAACTACAAAATAACAAATTTGTACTGTTTTAATCCAGTAAGGTTTATGATAATCTGTTACAGCAGCAACAGTAAACAAATATATTGTATATCCCCAAAGATAGCATTTGTTTGGGCTTCCCTGGTGGCTCAGAGGTTAAAGCGTCTGCCTCCAACGTAGGAGACCCGGGTTCGATCCCTGGGTGGGGAAGATCCCCTGGAGAAGGAAATGGTAACTCACTCCAGTACTCTTGCCTGGAGAGTCCCGTGGACAGAGGAGCCCGGTAGGCTACAGTCCACAGGGTCACGAAGAGTCGGACACGACTGAGCGACTTCACTTTCACTTCACTTTCACTAATGCATGCCAAGATATGGAGGCAACCTAAGTGTCCATCAAGAGATGAAAGGATAAAAAAGATGTGGGATGTATGTTTGTATTCCAAGATGGAATGCAGTCTATGACAAAGAAAGAAAGGAAAGGTTAGTCGCTCAGTTGTGTCTGACTCTTTGCAACCCATGGACTGTAGCCCACCAGACTCTTCTGTCCATGGAATTCTCCAGGCAAGAATACTGGAGTAGGTTGCCATTCCCTTCTCCAGGGGATTTTCCTAACTCAGGGATTGAACCTGGGTCTCCCACATTGCAGGCAGATTCTTTACCAAGTGAGCCACCAGGAAAGCACAGACTGAAATTATGTATTTCGATTTCTAAGCCATGTCTTTGGATTAAGACATCATATTGAATACCTCCCAAATATTGATATTAATCAGCACTAATTCCTTCTGCCTGGAGCTCAGAGGAGGAAGTTGGAAGGACTGTAAGGATCCTGAGGATGCTGATCCGAGGTTCTTACAAATCAGGACATGCTGTGTGTGCTACCCCTAAAAGTCCGACAGCAAGCTGGAGATCACAAGCTACAGCACTCGGCCTGGATGCATTAGGCTAGCCGACCTCTCAACGTCTGGAGTCTAGCTCCTCCCTGAGGCAGAGGTCAAGGTCTAGGAAGAGCCACAGATGCGGTCTGCAGGGTGGGCTGCACCAGTGTGCTCATTACTCTGGTGGGTCAGGGTTGGGAGAGACCCAACTTCATCCTAGGGTCTTCCCCAGAAGGTGGACAGTGGGCAGTGTCCCTTGAACATTCTGCATAGATTGTCCCCAGAGAAGAACAAGGGAAAGCCATGTCCCCTCCTCCCCACACAAATCTGTCTGATGACTGGGCCCAGTGGGGAGGGGATTTGCCCAGCAGGCTGGGTGGAAGTTGCCCTGCCAGATAACCCCAGCTCCAATTAAAGCCATTAACGAGGAATGAGGCCAAGCACCATTATCCCTTATTAGGCTCCTTCCAACCAAGAGCTTTAAGACACAGAGGGTCAGTCTAGGAGCAAACATTCCATGACGTACTTTACTCTTTAATATAATCATTCCCAAACAAATGCCATGTGGCCTCTACGGTGATCAACCACCTACCTTTGCCAGGCATTTCCCAGGACAGAAGACCTGGCTGATAAAACCTGGGAAAATCCAAGGCAAACTGGGATGAGCTGGTCACCCTACGTTCTGCCTCAGTGCTGCGGCTTTGTTCAGTCCTTCAGCTGAGAAGCCAAAGCCCAGGTCAGCAGGACTATTTTTCCTGAGCTGTTATAACTCTTTATGAATCACCAATTTACACCTAATTGTCTTCAGAGTAAGGCTTTCGCCCCAATAACAACAATTTTCTTGTAATAACAACAGCTACTGTTTATTGAGAGCTTACCACCAGGAACTCTAGCTCTCCGTTTATTATTTCTGTTAATCCTCTTACTAATCCTAAGAGACAAGCAATTTTTTTCTTATTTTTTAGATGATGAAACTCTGGCGACGAGAGCTCAAGTAATTGCTCAAGGTCACACCAAAAGCATGTGGCAGAACCAGGAAGGTCTCAGGTCACTCCAATTGCAGAAAACATGTCGGTTACCATGACGACACTCTGCCTTTAAAGGGACTGATCCACAGGGCAACCCGTACCTGTTTTTAGGAGCGGGGTCATGGTCCCAGACAGTAATATGTCCACCCAGGAGGTGCTATTCTGTGCCATTTGCGACCTCCTGCTGCTGTAGCCCTTTTGGCTAAGATAACTGTAATATGAGGGCTTGCCAGGTGGCACAGTGGTGAAGAATCCTCCTGCCAATGCAAGACACCCAAGTTCAATCTCTGGGTGGGGAAGATCCCCTGGAGGAGGAAATGGCAACCCACTGCAGTATTCTTGCCTGGGAAATCCTATGGACAGAGGAGCCTGGTGGGCTACAGTCCACGGGGTCGCAAAGAGACTGACATGACCGAGCAGGAGTTGCTGTAGCTTATTTTCTGGGCAGGCTTTTCCCCAGCCAGAAGTCACGCTGCTGAGAACTGGAAAACCAGAGCCCGCTCAGGGGGTCAAGACGGCCCATTTCAGCCCCCGCGGGGCTCGGATGCTATGTTGTGAAGCCCAGCAGTCTCTATTCTTCGCTTCTGCGATCCGACCCCTTGCGGTCTGACTGCGGGTTCACAGCTGCTCCCCGCCGCCTCCGCCTCCTCGGGATCCCCCGCCGGCAGCCCCCGTGGCAGCTCCGGGCACCTCTGCTTGCAGTAAACATGACCTCTGCCTTCCGCCACCAACAGGACATTGGCATGTCGCTGCTGATCTGTAAACACAATTGTGTTTTCGGTCTTCTGACCGAATTTTGTTACTGGGATCCTAACAGGCAGCAGGTCTCTGTTTATCTGTAAACAGCAGCCCCATTCCCCGGCAAAGAGGTCTGGATGCTGCTTGTTTTTACTACTTTACAGTAAGAGGAGAGGAAAAGGTGATTAGTGACAGGCGTCCACACTGCCCCCTCCCTCTCCCCACGGTCTGAGATTTCTGTCTCTCTCTCCACAGAGGTGCATAGCCCAGACCAAGAGAAGGAGCATGACAAGGTCTCTCTCTGCTTTTTAATATCTCTGGCAGTGACGCTGAAGAATCTAGTGTAAATTAAATGGCCAGGACCAGAGGTTAACAGCCAACATGGTTCCCTACCTGGAGGAAGGAACAAACACGAAGAGCTCCCCAGGAAACAGCCTGAGGTCCCAGAGTCAAGGTTCTGCTTTTGAAGCGCGTTCACCGTGGGCATCTTGTGTCTTGAGAAACGTGTGTTTCTGCCTGTCTGTTTTGGAACCACATGAAGTCTCTTTCTGTAAAACTCAAGTTTTCTGTTAAAATGGGAGGATTTCTTTCCCCCTCTCCAAAGTTGTGTTCTAGCTAAAAGAATATAATCTTTAATGGAACGCAGAAACAAGCTGGTGAGTTGAAGTTTTCTAAGAAAATTTCCAAAGGATTGATTGGCCTATAAAATGTATAGATTAATCAAATTACATATGTGTGTGTGTAAATAAAGTATATAAGTTGTATATAATTATAATTTTGTATATTATATAGTATCATAACACTATATAATATTGTATTATAATACTATATAACATATCATATAATATAAATATGTACTCTAAGTACAAACATTATATATGATATATGCAAAATCATATATGTTAAAGTATATAAAATTTGTGTGTTTCAGCTTTTATTACCTCTAGCAATGGAAGTGAAGTGAATGAAGTGAAAGTCGCTCAGTTGTGTCCAACTCTTTTCAACCCTATGGACTATAGTCCATGGAATTCTCCAGGCCAGAATACTGGAGTGGGTAGCCTTTTCCTTCTCCAGGGGATCTTCCCAACTCAGGGATTAAACCCGGGTCTCCTGCATTGCAGGGGATTCTTTACCAGCTGAGCCACAAGGGAAGCCCCTATCAATGGAAGAGAAACGCCAAATTGGTATCTTCTATAAAGCTAAGTTATTGGGAACATTGTGATTTAGGAAAATTTATAAGGTTTCACAGTGTCAAATGTAGAGAAAGAGATGATTTCTCTCATTTCTGCTACCTTTGGGAAAGCAGGAAAAGAATTTAAAATATTTATTCTGATTGATGAGAAGAGAAAGAAAACTTACAATTCAAAAAGGAAAATGCTGGAAGATGTGGAAGGATTTATGACTAATTAAATTGAAATGAAATATTCAAAATAAAGCCTATTAACAGAAATAATTATTCTAATTAGTATTATTACAATTATATAATGTATATATATGATTATTCTAATAATTACTGTAGTTAAAAAGAGAACTTTGATACTTATTTTTCTTCCACTTTGTTCTAAAGAAAACATCTTGTTATTTTTAAAGGAAACATCGTTTTAATGTAGAATTACTAAAATAATTTAATATAGTTATCAAAATGGTTCTTTAAATAAAGAGTTATATTTTGTTGAGCCAGAGAAATGGAATGGACAATTTACTGTAAATTCAATTGGAATCTACAAATCTAAACTTAGTGATAAAATATTTAGTTCAACATGATGGACTGAGCATGTGTTTAGGTGAAAAAAAATGGAATGCCTAATTTTATTTTTTAGTTTTTAAAAAATATTTATTTATTTTTGGCTGCACCAGGTCTTAGTTGTGACACATGGGATCTTTATTGCGGCATGCAAGATCTTTCATTGTGGCTTGTGAGCTCAGTAGTTTCGGCATGCTGGCTTGGTTACTCCACGGCTTGTAGAATCTTTTTTCCATGAGCAGGGATTGAACCCGTGTCCCCTGCATTGGAATGTGGATTCTTAATCACTGGACCACCTGGGAAGTCCCCCTGATTTTAAAATAATAAATATATACCAGTTCTGAAAAAATAAGACTTGGCGCCATCGACAGCACAAAAATTTTAAGAGCTAGTGGAAAATAGAAAACAGATCTGATGGGGTTCATAGAGAAAACACATCTGAAACAGATATAGTAAAGAATGCTCCTTGAAAGGGGTCCCCAGGAAAGCAATTCTCAAAGTACAGAGACCAGGGTAAGTGTCCAGTGATGATGTCTGCAAGAACAAGCTAAATCACCTGTGCAGCCCCTTCTGCTCAGAGCAGCCAATGGGGAATCAACAGCAACTGGATTAGCTGAAGCGTCTGCTGTGGGCAGTGTTAGTGCCAGAAGAAGCAAAGTAATGCCCAGTAACCGCATGTCCATGATGGTTGTACAGAAGCTGAGAGACACTCATCTCTTCCCAGGAATAAAACATACCTCAGTGCTTCTCCTGTGGAGTAAGCTTCCTTTCTCTGACAACTGGGAGGGTTCCTCCTTGCTTGCTGGCCTGCTGCTCCCCAAGCATAGGCTCTTATAGGCCCTGGTTGTTCAGCCTCCCTGTTCAAGAGTAAGGTCTGTTGGGGAAACAGACTTGAACAATGGCAGAGGAATTTGTCATAGCCACAAATACTTATCAAGAGTTCTTCATTTAGAAATGTGAACAGACAAGCAAGGATCACCAGATACTTGACAACAGCCGACAACATAAACAGAAGGATCAAGATGAACAAACAGAACAACCAGTCTTGAACTGAATGGATGTAATACTGAAAACACAAGAAATGAGAAGCATTCTTGGAAATTATAAGCACAGTGACAAACTTCAAAAATGGCAGAAGATTACAATCGTTTCTGGATCAGTGAGATGGGGCTTTATGGTTCAAACCTCAAGCCTAAAGAGAAAGTAAAAGGAATTAAAAAGATATACCAGACAAATACTAACCCAGAGAGCAAATGTGGCTACACTATTATCACAATGTGATTTAGAAAAGGAACATCACTAAGAATAGACCTCCTGGGACTTCTCTGGTGGGCCAATGGTTTAAAATCCACCTTCCAAGGCAGGGAATTCAGGTTCGATCCCTGGTCAGGAAACTAAAATCCCACATGCCAAGAGGCAACTAAGCCAGTGTGCTTCAACTACAGAGTCCATGATCTCAGGAGCCAGAGTGTCACAGCTAGAGAGAAGCCCACACACCACAACTAAGCCCTGATTCAGCCAAAAATAAATAAAATATTTTTTAGAAAGATCACTGCTGCTGCTAAGTCACTTCAGTCGTGTGTGACTCTGCGACTGCAGAGACGGCAGCCCACCAGGCTCCCCCGTCCCTGGGATTCTCCAGGCAAGAACACTGGAGCGGGTTGCCATTTCCTTCTCCAATGCATGAAAGTGAAAAGTGAAAGTGAAGTCTCTTGGTCATGTCCGACTCTCAGCGACCCCATGGACTGCAGCCTACCAGGACTTACCTTTAAAAAACAGTGAGTAGAAATCACTATTGTCTATATGTACAGCAGTATGTAATGATAAAAAGTTTAATTCAGCAAGAGTATAAAACAATTCACTTATAAATACCAGAATATATGCAGTAAAAATTCATAGAACTATAATGAGAAATTGAGAAATCATTACTAAATTGGGAAGTTTCAATACATATCTTTCAGTAAATGGTAGTTCCAGCAGACAAAAAAAAAAAAATCAGAAAATAAACAGAAGCTTTGAACAACACAGTTAACAAGCTTGGATGAAAGGATACATATGAAAATCTGCGCCCAATTACCATAGGATATACATTATTTTCCAGTATAAATAGAACATTCATCAAAATGCATTATGCAGTCATAAAGCAAGTCTCAGCATGTTTGAGAGAGTAGGGATCCTATAGACCACTGCTTTTCTGATAAGGGGTACACAAATCACCCAAAAGTGAAGTTGCTCAGTCGTGTCTGACTCTTTGCAACCTCATGGACTGTAGCCAGCCAGGCTCCTCCATCCATGGGATTTTCCGGGCAAGAATACTGGAGTGGGTTGCCATTTCTTTCTCCAGGGGATCTTCCTGACCCAGGGATTGAACCCAGGTTTCCTGCATTACAGGCAGACTCTTTACCATCTGAGCCACCAGAGAATCCCAAAGTAAGGGGTACACAAATCACCCAAAGATTTATTTTAAAAGAGATTATAATTCATGAAGATTGTGATGGTGACTCTGCTTTTTCATTAAGCCCCCAAGTGATGTCTGATACTGCTGGTCTGCAGACTACATTTATGGTAGCAGGGACTATAGATGATGTTCTATTGTGGGCAAAATGCTGCCAAACAGTAATTAATGCATGTGCATGTGTGCTCGGTCATGTCTGGCTCTCTGCAACCCCATGGACTATAGGATACCAGGTTCCTCTCTCCATGGGATTCTCCAGGCAAAAATACTGGCGTGGGTAGCCTTTTCCTTCTCCAGGAAGTCTTCTCAACCCAGGGATCAAACCTGGGTCTCCTGCATGACAGGCATGTTCTCTACTGTCTGAGTTTCCAGGGGAGCCTGAAATAAAGATACTCCTTTGTTACTAAGGTTAAATGAGGTCATAAGAATGCAGCCCTGATCTGATAGGACTAGAGTCCTTATGAGAGAAGACCTGGAAGAATTCACATTCTCTCTCCACTATGTCAGGACACAGCAAACCAGGAAGAGACTCCTCACCAGGAATTGAACTGGCCAGCCCCTTGCTCTTAGACTTCTCAGCCTCCAGAACTGTGAGAAGACAAATTTCTGTTGTTTAAACCACTAAATCTGTGGTATTTTGTTACGGTTCCCAAGTTGACAATACATGAACTATATGCTTTGTTTTTTAAGTAAAATTAGTTTAAAATACTTTTAAAATTCAAAATGTATTTATTTGAATTATAACTGACCAATAGTATTATATTAGTTTCCTGTGTATAGCATAGTGAGTCAGTATTTTCATACATTACAGAATAATCACCACGATAAATCCATCTGTCAATGTATAAAGTTATTACAATATTATTGACTGTATTCCTATGCTGTACATTATATCCCCATGACAATTACTTTATAACTGGAAGTTTGTATTTCCTAATCTCCTTTATCTATTTCACCTGTCCTCCCCCTCCTGCCCCTCTGGCAACTACCAGGTTGTTCTCAGTTGTGAGTTCTCTGTGAGTCCATTTCTGTTTTGTTTTGTTGGTTCATTTGTTTTGTTGTTTAGATTCCATGAATGAGATCGTAGAGTATTTGTCTTTGTCTGCCTGGTATAGTTCACTTAGCATAATGCCCTCTAGGTTCATCCATGTTGTCGCAGATGGCGAGATTTCATTCTTTTTTATGACTGAGTAATATTCTGTCATACGTGTATACCACACCATCTTTATCCATTCATCTATTGATGGGCACTTAGTTGTTTGCATGTCTTGACTATTGTAAATATTCCCTGCTGTGATGAACTTAGGGGTGGATATATCTTTTCAAATTAGTGTCTTTTTCTTTAGGTAAATACCTGAAATGGCATAGCTGGATTGTACAGTAGTTCTATTTTTAATTTTTAAGAAACCTCCACGCTATTTTCCACAGTGGCTGCACCAATATACTGTTCTACCAACAGTGCACAAGAGTTCCCTTTCCTGCACATCCTCACCAACACTTCTTATCTTGTTCTTTCTTATCTTTTTGATAATAGTCACTCTGACAGGTGGAGGGGATCTTTCATTGTAGTTTTGATTTGCATCTCCCTGATGATTAGAGATGCTGAGCATCTTTTCATGTGCCTGTTGACCATCTGTATGTCATTTTTGGAAAAATGTCTTTTCAGGTCTTCTGTCCATTTTTTTTTTTCTTATTCTCTGGCCCTGCCCTGCCGCATGTGGGATCTTAGTTGCCTAATCAGGAATCAAACTCGTGTCCCCCTGCTGTGGATGATTGGAGTCATAACCACCGACCACCAGGGAAGTCCCATTCTGCTCTTTTTGTTTTTGGGGTTCAGATTTTGTAAGTTTTATTTATACTACTCAAAGTTTATTTTTTTTAAGGTATTCTCTTTTTAACATGTACACACTGCTACATTTATTATTTATTTTTGGTGGTGCTGGGTCTTTGTTGCAGTACATGGGCTTTCTCTACTTGCAGCTACTTGACAGTTGTGATGTGCGGGCTTCTCATTGTGGTGGCTTCTCTTGTTGCAGAGCACAGGCTCTAGGGTGTTTGGGCTTCAGTAGTTGCAGGACCTGGGCTCATTAGTTGCACCTTGCTGGCTCCAGTGTGTGAGTTCAGTAGTTGTGGCACATGGGCTTAGTTGCTCCTCGGCATGTGGAATCTCTCCAGACCAGGGATGGAACCTTTCCCCCCTCCATTGGCAGGTGGATTCTCATCCACTGCACCAGCAGGGAAACCCCCAAAGTTTATTTTTTTAGTGCTCTGTTTTTACTTAGTTCAGTAAGAACTACTTTCCTCTCTGTGAGACATGTTGGATCCAAGTGAAAATGTAGTGTTTTTTTGTTTTTTTTTTTGTCTTTTTGTTGTTTTTTGTTAACTTTTTATTTCATAGTTGATTAACAATGTTTTGATAGTTTCAGGTATAAAGCAAAATGATTCAGTTATACATATACATGTATCTATTCTTTTTCAAAGTCTTTTCCCATTTAGGTTGTTACATAATGCTGAGGAGAGTTCCCTATGAACATATGTATGTGCCTGTATATGTATACATGTGTGTTACATTACATTATATATTAACTATATTTATTACCTTTACTTGCTAATTTGGCTAGAATTTTGTGCTTCCCTTTCACTGCCACCCCACTCCTACTTCCCTCTGTGTCCCCACAGCTGCTTATCTCTGTGGCAAGATTATAGTTAATTTAACAGTGTACACTCCTGCATGCACACACAAGACATCCAGGCAGTAACATTCCTTCATATTTGCTTCCTATTCTGATCTTTCAGTTACTGTTAAACGGTCAAAATATCGCCCCATTTTGGGCTTCCTGGTGGCTCAGTGGTAAAGAATCTACCTGGCAATGCAGGAGACATGGGTTTGATCCCTGGTTCAGGAGGATTCCACATGCTGCAGAGCAACTAAGCCCATGCACGACAACTATTGAGTCTCTGCTCCAGATCCTGGGAATCACAGTTACTGATCCCAGGAGCCGCAGCGACTGAGCCCTGAGCACCCTAGAGCCTGTGCTCTGCAACAATAGTAGCCAGCACAATGAGAGGACTGTGTACCACAACTAGAGAAAAGCCCTCACAGCAACAAAGAGCCAGCACAGATTAAATAAGCAAATAAACAAAATTATTTTTTGTAATTGATCCTTTCAATTTTTTGTTGTTTGTATCTACCAATATCATTTAACCTACCAACGTTATATTTTCCTCTTTTTATAGATGAGATACTAGGGGAGCCCGGCGTGCTGCAGTCCATGGGGTAACAGAGAGTCAAACACAACTTAGTGACTGAACAATGACTACCTAAGTTCAAAGAGTCAGTGGACTTTGTCCAAATTCACCATTCACTAGCATGCATCCTAACCCAGGTATCCATAAACTGCATGCTGGATTTTCTATTCCTTCACCTGACCAAGGCTTGTCTTCCTTTGATATTCTAACGCCTTATTTATTTTCTTCATTAAAATCTCTCTTTCCTAGTTAATTTCTATCAAATGTCTGTGTGCTGAGAAATCCCTCAAAAAATAATTAAATAATAAATAAAAAAGAAACCCAATTAAAGTTAACAGTATAATGAGTTTCATGTGTATTTTCACATGAGGATGTTATACAAACCCCAGGAAGCTGAGAGGCAAGGCAGGTTGCTGACTTCATTACAGGTGTAGGTGTTTGGGGGCTTCAGGGTGGACAGAAGAGATCCTGTCGCCTGGGGACGAGGAGTCCTGCAGTATCCAGTGATCACACATTTAGGCCCCTGGGAGTTATTGATGCTGCAAAGTCCCAGGTGGTCCCCCTCCCTTTCTTCTCCTCCAGGAAGCCCAGCTCCATAGCCAGACAGCTCTGTTACCCAACACCCAGCCCAGGAGCAGCCAGCCGCCGTTTATGCTGTCGGTGATCTCATTAGAATGAACGAGATGAGTCAACATTCACACAAAGACCTTCTGGCCTGCAATCTGAGAACAGGTTTAGGAAGAACAAAGCAGAAGGGAGAAATGTAACCAAGAACTATCTCTTTACTGCTTTTGAGTTGTTTAAGGGGGTTTTAAGGGATTAAGGCTAAAGAAATGTTGACTGTAGAGAGAGGAGCAGGATATCAGTTGAACAGAATACAGGTCTTTGTGCTGACTAAGGGGGAGGCACATTAAAAGAAAATCTCATTAGCCTACCTGCTCACAGGGGGATGGGGCTGGACAGCAAAGGTGCATGAGTTAGGGGGGTTGGAGCTGACATGTGCACACTGCTGTATTTAAAATGGATAACCAAAAAGGACCTACTGTGTAGCCCAGGGAAATCTGCTCAATATTGTGTGGCAGCCTGGATGGGAGGAGAGTTTGGGGGAGGAGAGTTTGGGGGAGAACACAAACATGTATTTGTATGGCAGAGTCACTCTGCTGCGTACCTGAAGCTATCACAATATGGTTAATCAGCTACACGCCAATATAAAATAAAAAGCTTAAAAAATGAAAAACAAAATGGGTAACTAATAAAGACCTACTATATGGAATGGGGAATCTCTGCTCAATATTATATAACCATCTAAAGGGGAAAAGAATTTGAAAAAGAATTGATACATGTATATATGTAACTGAATCACTTTGCTGTACCCCTAAAACTGCCATTTCCTTCTCCAGGGGATCTTCCCGACCCAGGGATTGAACCCAGATCTCCCACATTGTAGGCAGATGCTTTACCGTCTGAGTCACGAGGGAAGTCTCTAACCAACAGTACCCCAATATAAAATTAAAAGTTTAAAAAAAAGAAAATGTGCTGCTCAGATAAAAGAGGCCTAAAGCTTTTGTTCCCATGTTGCTGATGGAATTACTTATTCTGGTAGGGCAGACACTTATAGAACCCTTTTGCTCCCTAGTCATCCAAGTTGACATCAACACTATCAACTCAATATTACTATTTTTAATATTTTCAACCAGAAAAATTAATTATCAAACTGTGGGTTCAATGTGACTTTTTAGAATACATACAATGAGAAACATCTTCCTAAAAGCTCCATTTTCATAATAAATGCATCTGTTGAAATGATACAAAAATTTAAAAATAATGAGTTTACCAAAAAAGGTGAATGGGAATACAGGTTTCCAGCCTGGGGGCAGAAACCAAGATATAGGGGATTTTGGGGGTCTCCATTGATTATGAGTAGACAACCAAGGATTACCAGAGGTCCTCTGACACCTCCTGCCAGTCCCTTCTCAAGTTCTCAACCGAATCCCTAGGAGGCATCTCATCATAAGCACTGGACACAGAGAGAGGCCAAGCCCCAGGTGTTATGAAAGCAGTGTGCTAGGGTGTTAACAGCTGAAGGGTTGGGACTTCTCTGATGATCCATTGGCTAAGAATCAGAACCTTCAATGCAGGCACCCAAGGTTTGACCCTTGGTTGGGGAACTAGATCCCACATGCCACTACTGAGACCTGGAGCAGCCAAGTAAATAAATAAATATTATATATATATATATGTATATATATATATATGTATATAAATATGGTACTAGTGGTTCAGTCACTAAGTTGTGTCTGACTCTTGCAACCCCAGGGACTGTAGCTCACCAGCTTCTCTGCCCATAGGATTTCCCAGGCAAGAAAATTGGAGTGGGTTGCCATGTTGCCATTTCCTTCTCAAGGGGTTTTTCTCCACTCAGGGATTGAACCCATGTTTCCCGCATTGCAGGCAGATTCTTTTACCACTGAGCCACCAGGGAAGCATACAGATTTATAAATATATAATGGTTCTTTTTATAAAAAGAAAAAGGAAAAAAAAAAAAACCACCCTCAAAGGGTCACAAAAAGCCTCTAGGAGGCATGTAAGATGAACTTGGACTATGATAGGCCCCATCCCATTCCTTTCTTCTCCTTTTCTTGTGTTTCTATTACTGTATCAGCCAGCATCTGTCTGTCTTTATCCGCTCTCTGTGGCTCATTCAAGTCTGTTTTTCTGTTATTCTCTGGAGAGTTTCCCCCACATAGATACTATGGATACAACCCCCCATTTCCCTCCAATGGATACATGACCACCAGGGGATTTCCACTGAGGAGAAACTTCCTCACCACCCACTTCTCTATCCCCACCCACTACAACCCACAGTCAAAGGCATAAAGAACAGATAAGGGCTCTGGGCAAAGGAATGATTTATGCTCTTCTTTCAAGTAAGCAGCCTCAAAAGCCCAATAATACTTTCTATTTTTGTCCCTCACCAGATGTTACCTTCCCATTTTTCCAGAAAGCCTGGAGGTAAAGTCTGCCTTCTTTGGGAAAATCCATCATAGTTATAGAGTTAGGGGTGGAGTGGGAATTGCCTTTGCTTCTCCCTTCCATCTTTACCTTCCTTAGGCCTGTCTTGCCTTCCAACTGTCCACATTCGTTTCCTCCTTTCAAGCCTTCTTCAGAATTTTCCTTATTGCTGGAAGTTTAATCTTTCTCTGATTGGGAAAAACTTACCATGTTGAATCCTGCACCACTCATCCAGTGACTGGGGTTGAGGCTCTAGCAAGCTGTGTGAACTGGAGATGATGGTTACTCACCTCTCTTGGCCTCTTTTCCTTGAAGTCCAAGTGAAAAGATATGATAGGTGATGTGAAGTCTATGATTCTAGGTGGAGTTTCCTGTGGTGTCTTTGATGGTAGGCGATTTTCTTTTTATAAATTTTATTTTATACCAGAGTAGAGTTGATTTATAGGGCTTCCCTAGTAGCTCAGCTGGTAAAGAATCCACCTGCAATGCAGGAGACCTGGGTTTTATCCCTGAGTTGGGAAGATCCCCTGGAGGAGGGCATGGTGAACCACTCTGGTATTCTTGCCTGGATAATCCCCATGGATAGAGGAGCCTGTCAGGCTACAGTCCCTGGGGTCGAAGAGAGCTCAGACATGACTGAGCGACTAAGCACGCAGAGCACAGAGTTAATTTACAATGTTCCGTTAGTTTCAGGTATGCGGCAAAGTGATTCGATTATCCATATACATGTAACTATTGTTTTTCAGATTCTTTTCCCACATGGTTATCACAGAGTGTTGAGTAGAGTTCCCTGTGCTACACAGTAGGTTCTTGTTGACTATTTTATATATAACGGTGTGCATGTGTTAATCCCAGTCTCCTAATTTCACCCTCTCCCTCCTCTTTTCCCTTTGGTAATCATCACTTTGTGCTTTTTTTTTTCCGTCACTTTGTTCTTTAAGTCTCACAGATTCTTTGAGAAATGTCTCATATCAGGTGGACCCTAGTTGGTCCTTCCTTTGCTGAGTGCCAATCATGTCACTGAATAAGACCAGATTTGGCAACAGTGGCAGACTTTATTTTCTTGGGCTCCAAAATCACTATGGTGACTGCCCCTATGAAATTAAAAGACACTTGCTCCTGGGAAGAAAAGCTATGACAAACCTAGACAGTATGTTAAAAAGCAGAGATATCGCTTTGCCAACAGAGGACTGTATAGTCAGAGCCATGGTTTTTCCAGTAATCATGTAAGGATGAGACCATAAAGAAGGCTGAGTGCCAATGAATCGATGCTTTCTAACTGTGGTGCTGGAGAAGACTCTTGAGAGTCCCTTGAACAGCAATGAGATCAAACTAGTCAATCCTAAAGGAAATCAACCCTATTCATTGGAAGGTCTGGCACTGAAGCTGAAGCTCCAATACTTTGGCCACCTATGCAAAGAACTGACTCATTTGAAAGGACCCTGATGCTAGGAAAAATTGAAGGCAAGAGGAGAGGGGATGACAGAGGATGAGATGGTTGGATGGCATCACCAACTCAATGGATATGAGTTTGAGCAAGCTCTGGGAGTTGGTGATGGACAGGGAAGCCTGGTGTGCTGCAGTCTATGGGATCACAAAGAGTTGGACATGACTTAGCGACTGAACAACAACGACAAGGTTTGGCAAAGCAGATCAGCAACTTCATTTGTTGATCAAGGAATGAAGAACGAAGAACTCAGGCTCTAAAGACACCTTCTCCCAGAAGGCAGGAAAGTGGAGGACCTTTATGGAGTAACAGACAGGTGTGTCGTAAGAAACTGGGGAAAGGGTGGAGATTTCAGGAATAGCTAGGGCGTGTGCACTCCCTCAGGCTCCCTTATACATGGCACTAATTGTACCTAGCAAAGTACAAGTTCCCCCAAGGCAGGGACATTTAAATTACCCCCAACAGGACTTCCCTGGTGGTACAGTGGTTAAGAATCTGTCTTCCAATGCAGGGGATGAGGGTTCGATTCCAGGTCCTAAAAGATTCCACGTGCTGCAGGGCAACTCTTGAGCTCGTGCACCACAATGTAAGATTCTGCAGGCCACAACTAAGACTTGACACAGTCAAATAAATAAATATTTTTTAAAATAAAATTGAAAAAATGTAAATCCATCCCAGGAAGCCTTGTAAAGCATCCAATTTCATCCAAATTATTCAAGTTTTAAAACTTACTTTCATGTAACCATCTTGTTGGCCCAGGAAATTCTGATGCCCTGGTTTTGAAGCAGAATTTGAAGATTTTTCTTTTTTCCCCCCTAACTTCCCTAACACTTCCCTGTTGATTGACAGACCAACTGATATGGATCTCCTTGCTCATATCTCCAATACAAAGTAAAACGGATGTATCTAGTTATTATCTCATTATTAAGTTCACTTGAACAACTACAATTACCAAAGAGGATAATTCTTGACAGAGAAAAGAAACTCACAGGCTTTCTTGTGTGCCCTGATCTTTTAGGTAAGGTTTCAAATTGCAACTGTCAGAGCCAAAACAACCTATGCTCGAACACCAAGTTTAGTTCATTCACTCTGATGCAGCTTTAATGGCAGAAATCGGGGGAAATGGAGTATGACACAGGGCATAGACAAGCAGCTTCTATTTACTCTGTCTTCATTCCCTGGGAACTGGCAGAAGGAGACTTTGTTAGGTATTGAGAGTCTGTGATGAGGTGCAATGGGGCAAATGGAGGTAGGTTGGAGAGTGTCTGATCTCTTAAAAGCCAGAACATTTAAAGATGACTGCAGGTCCAAGTGGGGGTGGATAGCACAGTGGTTCATTGCAACTAGGGCTAACAGCTTATGGAAAAAGCCAACTGCTGGTTGTATGTTAGTCACTCAGTTGTATTTGACTCTTTGTGACCCCATGGAGGGGAGCCCGGAGCCCTCCAGGCTCCTCCGTCCATGAAATTCTCTAGGCAAGAATACTGGAGTGGGTTGCCATTCCTTTCTCCAGGGGATCTTCCTGAACCAGGGATCGAACCCAGGTCTCCTGCATTGCAGGCAGATTCTTTACCATCTGAGCCACCATGGAAGCCTTAAACATTGGAGTTGGAGAAAAAAGTATTTGTCCTATCAGTAGCTACAGACCTGCTACCAGGAGCAGTGTTGATTATTTTTCTAGTAAAGTTCCTATATGTAGATTTCAGATACACAGAGGAAATCACTATGTGATAAAATTTTTGATAATCCACAGTCATTCTGCAGCATCCACCTGCCTTCTGCATGGGCAATGGGAAAGTCAAATGGGGTTTTACCAGCCCTGAGTCTTTTAAGCCCACAATTCCCTCAGGGATAAGGTATTGTTTTTATGTTACTATCCTGGTCATAAAGGAAGTTCCAGTGGCTTCCATTTGATCCTACCACTCAACATGCTGGTTACTCCATGGGTCAAACAGCCAAGACTGGTATTCTTCCAGTTAATAAGTATGCGTATCCAATTAATATTCATGAAATGGGGAAATAACTGTATAACTGACTCATGGATCTGTTGGGCCCCAAGTGATCTGAAATTCACCTAAGATTCCATATATCACCAGACCACCAGTAACCCCCATTTCATTGGTGACACAGTAGCATTTTGAGTATCTAGAAATTAATGTAAATTCAGATCCAGTACCTACTATTCCTCAAAAGTTCTGGATAATTCCTTTTTCTCAGTTTTATAACCATTTTAATAAATGGCAAAAAATCCCATTAGGGAAGTCTTTAGTAGGTGCTTCTTCATAATCTAACACAAGTGATAACTTGATTAATCATGATGCTACTATGTGTTCAATGCTAGCATATCATTTTCCCCACTGGCAAGAAACTAATGGATAGTTAGTTTCCTTTATCAGTCCCCAAACAGCATCTCTGAGAGTTTATTTTCTGAGACTACTTTAGTTGAAGCTCAAAGCTCTAAGAATGGCTCATCTGGTGCTGGTGTCTTTGAACTCAGAGGAGGGTCCCCGTGAATGGGGAAACTCAACGTTTAGGTGGGGTACCAGCCCACTGAGGTTGGTGTTTCCAAAGTGGGCATTTTATACTGTTGGTTCTGCAAGTGTTGGAAAACTGCAAACTAGACTCCCCTGCTGTTATTAAAACAATTCCTACCTCTTCTGTTTGTCATTGCAGGCCTGGAGTTTTCCCTGTTTCATAGATTAAGTAATATTTTAGTAGACTGTTCATCTATTTCATCCCTAGGAATACTGTGATGATTAATGTTATCTTTCAACCTGACTGTACTACAATATGCCCAGATATGAGGTTGCATATCATTCTGAGTCTCCAAGGCTGTTTCTTATGGGGTTGAAACCAGAACTGGCAGACTGAGTAAAAACGGATTACCTTCACCAGCGTGGATGGCCCTAATCCAATCCATCCCAGGATTGGGATAAAAAGACTGAGTAAGAGAGAATTTGCTCTCTCTGCTTGACTCTTTTTGAGCTGAGACATCTCTCTTCCATCTTCAGTCTCAGACTTGGACTGGAATTTACATGAGCATAAGGTTTCCTGGTTCTCAGACCTGTGGACCTGGACAGGCACCACACCACCGGCTCTCCTGAGTCTCCAACTTGCCCACTGCAGATATTTTTAGGGCTTCTCAGCCTCCATGGTCCCATAAGCCAATTCCGTATAATAAATAAATAAATAAGGACATCTCCAGTAGTCCAGTGGCTAAGACTCTGTGCTCACAGTGCAGGGAGCCCAGGTTCCATCCCTGGTCAGGGAACTAGATCCCACATGCTGCAACTAAAGATCATGCATGCTGCAACTAAGACCCAGTACAGCCAAATAAACAAATAATTAATTAAAAATAAAATATTAAAAAATAGATAAATAAATATATACTTTATCTATCCATCTATCTATCCTGTTCCGTTTCTATGGAAGAACCAGACTAATACAGATACTGTAATCAGAGAACATGAAGGGTCAAAATACTATGATCATCACCCCACGCTTGGTTGCCCTTATTATCAATGCACCAATCTCATCTCTGGTAGTTAAAGGCTGCCACCTGGCATCTTTTACACTCACATCCCATCACCTGACTGAAATTTCAGTGGTGGCAAATTCCATTGTCATACCTACTACCAAGTTAAAAGAATACTGGTACTGCTCTCATGAATCTATTTCTCAGTTTCATAATGAAGATGGTGTTCTCTGGGCCTTCTAGGAGAATGTAGAAGGAGGTGGTGGGGGTGGGTTTATGCAGATCATGACAAAACTAGTCTGACATTCTCATCCTCTTTATATTGCACTTGGCCTTATGCCATGGAAATTCTGGAATCTCAAACTCATTGGAAGAGCTCTTGTTGAATCCAAATTTCAATGACTTAAGTAAGTGAACTGTTAGAACCACTTCCAGATACACAAGCTAATATGTTAAATATGAAACCTCTGGTATATTCCCTCATATCAGTTTTGACCTGATCTAAATTTAGAATCAATTCCTTAGAATCCACTCCCACCCCAGGTTTTTACTGATTTTAATTTACAAACTCTCACAAGTTTTGGAGTTATAAACTTAACGAGTCAAACTTGGTATTTGTTGCTCAGGAGCAGACAGAGATCTGACCCTAGTCACGGCAGGAGAAAACAAAAGATAATTGGGATGGATTCTGAGATTGTTATAAGATCTTCAAGCAAGAATAAGCAATTATTTTCAGCCATGAAAGGGCAGATCATTTCGACTGCCAGGGAGGATTCAGAAGTTCAAGATTCTCAGCTTCCTCTTACTCTACCCAGATATCCCCTTTCCAAAATGAGAGTCCTACCCCTCCATAACCAATACCCTCACATTCGCACAAAACAGGTAGTTAAGCTGTGACTTATACTTACATAATGATTCTACAAACCACATACAAACAGTTTCAGAGAAGTCCATCCTGTGATTGCAAGAAATGACACTCTTTTAAGTCTGCCACAGAAATGGTCTAGTTCTCTGACTATAACTTGAACAGAGAATGTATAGATGTAAACCTATTATTCTCTTCCTGTGGCAACCCACTCCAGTATTCTTGCCTGGAAGATTCCATGGACAGGGGGGCCTGTCCAGCTATGGTCCACAGAGTTGCAAAGAGCTGGACATGACTGAAGTGACTTAGCACACATACATAAGCACTCCAGTATACTCAGAAGCAAGCATCTTACCCCACAGTCCTTGAAACCATGACTACTACCATAACTGTGTGATATTATATATGTGTGATAAATGTCAGCAGCACATTATAACGATACCCTTCAGTTGGATTATTTGCATTACCACTCAATCAGTCTGTTCAGTTGCTCAGTCATGTCCAACTCTTTGAGACTTGGTGGACTGCAGCACGCCAGGCTCCCCTGTCCATCACCAACTCCCGGAGCTTGCTCAAACTCATGTCCATTGAGTCAGTGATGCCATCCAACCATCTCATCCTCTGTTGTCTCCTTCTCCTCCTGTCTTCAATCTTTCCCAGCATCAGGGTCTTTTCAAATGAGTCAGTTCTTCACATCAGGTGGCCAAAGTATTGGAGTTTCAGCTTCAGCATCAGTCCTTCCAATGAATATTCAAGATGATTTCCTTTAGGATGAACTGGCTGAATCTCCTTGCAGTCCAAGGGAGTCTCAAGAGTCTTCTCCAGCACCACAATACAAAACCATCAATTCTTCAGCACTCAGCTTTCTTTATAGTCCAACTCTCACATCCATACATGACTACTGGAAAAACCATAGCTTTGTCTAGATGGACCTTTGTTGGCAAAGTAATGTCTATACTTTTTAATATGCTGTCTAGGTTGATCATAGCTTTTCTTCCAAGGAGCAAGCATCTTTTAATTTCATGGCTGCAGTCACCATCTGCAGTGATTTTGGAGCCCAAAAATACAAAGTCTGTCTGTCACTGTTTCAAATGTTTCCCCATCTATTTGCCATGAAGTGATGGGAACAGATGCCATGATCTTAGTTTTCTGAATGTAGAGTTTTAAGCCAACTTTTTCACTCTCCTGGAGAAGGGAATGGCAAGCCACTTTAGTATTCTTGTCTTGAGAACCCCGTGAACAGTATGAAAAGGCATTACCACTACATGCCATAAATTACTGTCATCTCATTTCTCATTGGCAAGGACCAGGGCACTGCATTCAAGTTCCAGGATAAAACCAAAACAATATCACATCTTTGAAAATATGTTTCCTAGAACACTTCTGTATCAGTCAAGGTCCAGTGAGAAGTCAGAAACCATACCAGCTATTTCAGCAGGGGTAATTTAATATAAAGAATTACTGAGATGCCCATATTGTAATCGATGGATCTTGTGAATATCTTACTTTTCATGGCAAAAGGAACTTTGCACATGTGATACATTAAGGGTATAAGGGGAGATTTTCCTGGATTATGCAGGAGGGCTGCTGCTGCTGCTAAGTCACTTCAGTCGTGTCCGATTCTGTGTGACCCCATAGACGGCAGCCCACCAGGCTCTACCGTCCCTGGGATTCTCCAGGCAAGAACACTGGAGTGGGTTGCCATTTCCTTCTCCAATGCATGAAAGAGAAAAGAGAAAGTGAAGTCGCTCAGTAGTGTCCAACTCTTAGCGACCCCATGGACTGCAGCCTACCAGGCTCCTCTGTCCATGGGATTTTCCAGGCAAGAGTACTGGAGTGGGGTGCCATTGCCTTCTCCGTGCAGGAGGGCTGCTATGGTGTAAATGTTTGTGTTCACTCACCCCACCAAATTCATATGTTGAAATCTCCCACCCAAGATGATAGTATTAGAGGGTAAAGCCTTTGGCTCCACCCTCATGAATGGAATGAGCCTTCTTATCATGGACCCCTTTGGTGGTCCCATGGTTAAGACTGCACGCTACCACTGCAGGGGGCGCAGGTTCAATCTCTGGTTGGGGAACTAAGATCCCACATGCCATGTGGTGCAGCCAATAAATAAATAAATTTCATTTAATTTAAGATAAAAGAGAGCCCAGAGAACTCCCTAACCCCTTACTCCACATGAAGAGACCATGAGAAGTCTTTGACATGCGAGAGTGTCCCCACCCAATCCTAACCATGCCTGTAACCTGTTCTCAAACTTCGAGACTCCCAAACTGTGAGAAGTAGATTTCTATTCTTTATAAGTCACCCAGTCTGTGGTATTCTGCTACAACAGCCTGAAGGGAATAAGACATGCGTGCTAAGTTGCTTTAGCCATGTCTGACTCTGAGCGACCCTATGAACTGTAGCCCACCAGGCTCTTCTGTCCATGGGATTCAGGCAAGAATACTGGAGTGGGTTGCCATGCCCTCCTCCAGCGGTTCTTCCTGACTCAGGGATCAAATTCGCATCTCTTACATCTTTTGCACTGGCAGGCAGGCTCTTGACCATTGGTACTACCTGGGAAGTCCGAATAAGACATGGACCCAATCTAATCATGTGGGTCCTTCAAAGCAGAGAACTTTTTCTGCCTGTAGTCAGAGGGAGATGTGATGACAGAAGAACCTGAGAGACGGCAACACTGGAAGGACTCAATCTGCCATTCCTGGCTTTGAAGATGAAAAAGGGGGCCACAAACCAAGGAACTCTAGAAGCTGGAAAAGTCAAGGCAATGAATTCTCGAAAAGAGCCTCTAGAAAGGAGCTCAGCTCTGCCCACATCTAGATCTTACCCACCAGGACCCATCTCTGACTTCTGACCTCTAGAACTCTAAGACAATAATGTGTATTGTTTTAAGCTACTAAGCTTGGGCTTCCCAGATGGTACTAGTGGTAAAGAACCTATCTGCTGATGTAGGAGAGGTAGATTTGGTCCCTGGATCAGGAAGATCCCCTGGAGAAGGGTATGGCAACCCACTCCAGTATTCTTGCCCAGAGAGTTCCATTAGGGATGGTTACTGAAAATATTAAAAGAGGTTAAGGAACAAGGGTGTGTTCCCATTATCTGATATTGTAAGGAAATGGCAACCCACTCCAATATTCTTGCCTGGGAAATCCCATGGACAGAGGAGCCTGGTTGTCTGCAGTCCATGGGGTCACAAAGAGTCAACAAGATTGAAGCGACTGAGCATAGCACCTGCAACAAGCCACTCTAAAATTGAATGGCTTCAACTAACATGTTTGCTCATGAATCTGCAGTCTGGGCAATTTCCAGATAGCACCCCCTGGCCCTCTGTGAGCCCTCTTCTCTTCATGAGAGCCATGGAAACCTCACAGCTGCCCCTTGACCAAGTACCCACTGGGGCACAGAAGACACATGGAAAGGTTTCTGCTTCTGGAATTAAAGTGATCACTTTGCTCACTTTTGTCTGCATCCTTGGAGCTCCTGTGGTTTGTCACATTGCTGTTCATTCAGAAGCCTTCCACAGATGGGAAAGGTCTAGCATCACTTTCTAGGTGAAATTGCTCATCCATGATGTCTTCCCCTGGCCTCACAGTGGAGCATACACATCCCAGCTGGACACAGCTGGACACTGGACTGGCCTGGGGACCACAGCTATAGCCCAGGCTCTCCTACAGCCCCAGAGGGAGGCCCATGTTCAGCCACAGGCAAGTCCCTCCCTCCCCTGCTTTAGTGAGGGACCTCCTGTGTAATGTTCAACACTGCCATCCCCAACTTGCTCACCACATCTCACAAGTTCAAAGACATGCTCCTCTAATGAGAGGTCTGGTGAGGATCCATGGCCATCCTGTCTCCGCCTCCCCTCCTTCCCTCTCTCTCTTTGCTGCCTCTCCTCATTTGTTCTCCCATTCTATACCAGTCCTTGTTAAAATACACAGCCTTGAGACTTCCCTGGCGGTCCAGTGGTTAAGACTCCATGCTCCCAATGTAGGGGGCATAGGTTTGATCCCTGGTTGGGGAACTAAGATCCTGCATGCTGCTTGGTATGACACATAAATAAAGGGGAAAAAAAATACAGCCTTGACTCTTTCTTTTTTAGACCCAGTGGTAGTGAAACATACCCTCCCCCACTTCTAAGAATGGTGGTCCAGGCCCAGAGGGGCCTACAGACCTCCTTGGTTTTCTCCACCCTTGGGGTCTTCTTGAACTGTTGTCACAGGTTCTACCAAGGACTCTTGATCCCTGCACGACAGCTCTCTCTCTCTTCTTCTTGCCCTGTCCCAGGAGAATAAGATTCCCTTTGTCCTCACTTCACAGAGAAAAGATGAACTTTCTAGAAGGATCTTCACTGTAGATCTAGAGATTCAAATTTGCATAATGTGTATCTTTCGCTCTTACTTTGGCTACCTTCTTCTGAGGGCTGGCCTGTCTTGGGGCCAACAAGCGCATGGTCCTCCCTCCCTGGAACAGCAGCGGATCCAGATGCTGCTGCTGCTGCTAAGTCGCTTCAGTCGTGTCCGACCCTGTGCGACCCCATAGACAGCAGCCCACCAGGCTCCTCTGTCACTGGGATTCTCCAGGCAAGAATACTGGAATGGGTTGCCATTTTCTTCTCCATGATCTAGATGAGAGGCAGGGAAATCCACATCTTCTTCCAGATGGATCTGGGGCTGCTTCAATCAGAGAATACCACACCATTTCATCCAGTCACTTAGATCCGCCAGGCTCCTCTGTCCATGGGATTTTCCTGTTAAGAACACTGAGGTGGGTTGCCGCTTCCTCCTCCAGGGGATCTTCCTAATGCAAGTAGCAAAACTGCCTCCTGTCTCCTGCATCGCAGGGGGATTTTTTTTACCACAGAGTCACCAGCGAAGCCCTAGCCTATCATGAGAAGTTTCCAAAATAGTGATTGCTGTTATGAAATATCAAGTCCCCTACATATGAACCTTTAAGTTGTGAACTTTCAAAGATGCAAATGTGTGCATTCCAACAGCATCAACTGTGAGTGAAATTGAGGCTTGCCCTCCATCTCCGATTGCAGATGATCCTTCAGCTCTACTATCTCCCACCTCCTCTCCCTCCAGTCAGCAACTCTTCTTGCCTGTTCACTCAGTGTCAGCCCCTATATGCCAGCTGTTGTACTGGACTATGGAACTTTTTAAGGGACTGCACTCTAAAATTAAAAATATTTTATTTTTTGTGTTTTTTTAAGACGTATTATTTGTGTGACAAGTACGGTAAACCTATGACAGTGCAGTACTATACAGCCGATTGTGTTAGCTGGGTACCTAGTCTGACTGTGTTGCACTTAGGAACATGCTCTCAAAACAGAGCTCTTTCGTGTGTAGGGGACTTATTGTAATCCTGACAGAACAGTTTATAGAAAGGAAATAAATACTAGTGCTGGTCCCCCACGAATCAGCTAGAAAGCTAGGAACATCATTCAACTTCTCTGGCGTTCAGCCTCACGTTGTCAGCTTGGGAGCGAGGGACTCTATGGGCAAGACTGAGGCTGACAGGATCCAAGGGCCTGACTTCACACACTCTGCGGTCCCTTCCATCCTGTAAGCCCTTGAGGAAGTCTGTCTGCAAACTATTCCTTTCTTTCTGGAAAGCTCTGTTTCCCATGGGTCTGGGGTGGGGGAGGGGTGGGAACTGCAGGTGGGGAGACAGAGGACGGCACTTGGGGGGGATCTCTAAAGATAGGTAGGCGCCCCACCTCTTCCCCGGTGGCCGCAGACTTGGCGGTCCGGGTGGAGTCGTCTCCCTGGGGCACAGCTGCCAAACTCCCACCCACCGCCAGAGGGAAGCCCCCAGGAGACCGCGGAGCAGCAGGAATTCAAAAGGAGCCTTCCCAGGTCCAGGTGTGTGCATTCCGGGGCCTGACAGCCGCCTCCCCCGCCGCCTTTCAGGGCCCGTTTGACCCCAGGCATTATGCAAAATAAAGCTGCCTTTTTTCCCCCGCCTGGCAACCTGGGGCTTCTGGGAGGCTCTCTCGGTGAGAGGGAGGATCAGAGAAAAGCAGCTGGCAGAGCTGGAACTTAGCGATGGAAAGCAAAGGAAGGAGGCTTTTAGCTTCTTCCTCTGCAGTGTGACCCCCATAACTCTCAGGGCAGTTCCAAACCAGAGGACTCCGCTTCAAGCCCAGGCAGCGCCTGGGAAGGTCTCACTAGAGGCTGAAGGGATGCAAGCCAAGCACAATTTCGTAGGGAGAGGAGTTCCTCCGCTGGCCTCTAGGTGGCATGATTCTTCTCAAGGACCATTGATGAAAGCCTCGCTAGGTGTGGGCTACAGAATGGTAGGGTAGAGTACTGTAGGCTCACAGAGTGTCTTCCCAGGTGGCTCAGTGGGTGAAAAATCCGCTTGTAATGCAGGAGAAGCAAGGCAGATGCGGGTTGGATCCTCGGGTTGGGAAGATCCGCTGGAGAGGGGCATGACAACCCACTCTAGTATTCTTGCCTGGAGAATCCCATGGACAAAGGAGCCTGGCGGGCTACAGCCCATCAGGTCCCAAAGAGTTGGACCTGACTGAAGCAACTGAGCGCCCACAGGATGCAGAGTGGCATTTTTTCAAGTTGATCAAGTCCCCCGCTTGAGCTATCAGCAAACATTCCCAGAGACATGTCCCTGAAGTGTAGCTCAGCATCGGAAGGCATCCTATGGGGCAGAAAAGCCATGGTCCTCCATCTAAGTTCCGATTCCAGCTCTTCTTGTTCTAGTGGGCTCCCTTGTCTGTTCATTCATATCTTTTTTTCCCCCCTCAGTATTTATTTATTTGGCTGCACTGGGTCTTAGTTGCAGCACTTGGTATCTTTTATTTCTTTGTGACACTTTGGATTTTTAGTTGTGGCATATGAACTCTTCCTTGCGGCATGTGGGATCTAGTTCCCTGACCAGAGATTGAACCCAGGCCCCCTGCATTGGGAGTGTGGAGTCTTAGCCACTGGACCACCAGGGAAGTCCCCTCATTCATGTCTTAGTGAGCTTACTCAGTTTATATATCAGGTACTCAACTGCAGAGGAAGGAATACACAGTTGAATGAGAGCATCATCCTCTATCATCCAAACAGAATTTTCCCAACTTTATTCAGTCTAGAAAACAAATGTGTGCTTCTTCAAGTGTCCTGGGGGAAAGCAACTTTATAAGCAGATAATTATAATGCAAGATGCTATGATTATAAATAAAGGCACCTGCAAAGTTTTATGGAAGCTTGAAGAGAGGGAAATTAACTCTTCCAGGGAAGCTGAAAGAGGTTTCACACAGATATTGTGTCTTGATGAAGAGTAGGTTTCTGGGAGATCAGAATAATGAAAAATCAGACAGGAACAGCAAAACCTTGAGGCAGGGAAGTACAGACCACATTTGGAAAACACGTATGTGCGTGCTCAGTCATGTATGACTTTTTTTCTATCCCATGGACTGTAGCCTGCCAGGCTCCTCTGTCCATGGGATTATCCCGGTAAGAATTCTGGGGTGGATAGCCACTCCCTTCTCCAGGGAATCTTCCTGGCCCAAGGATTGAACCTGCATCTATCTTTAGCTTCTACACTGGCAGGCAGATTCTTTACCACTGAGCCACCTGGGAAGCCCTTATGTCAGAATATTATACATGTATTCTCAATGAAGAGCAGAGGGATAAATTGGATAACCATTTGGAATAATCTATCATACTCTAAAATAAATTCCAAAAGACTCCACTTTCTCTCCTCTCTTCCCTGTAACTTCAAATCTCCTTGCCAGAATCCTGGGTGAGCCAGCCCTTTAGATGAGATCCTCAGTAAGGACCAAATCCCCATGGACTCTGATGCTGGAAAACCGAGACTCTATGTGAATAGTGAGGAAAACCTGGAGAATTTCTTTTACCTTTTTGAAATTTGGACTGTTAAATCTTCAAACACGGAGGCCTAGAATATGACTGAGGTTCATAATAGCAGGCAATAGATTATCGAATTTTTCAGCACAGTTGTTATAGATCTTTTGTTTGCATTTTCTCCCTCTGTCATGAGTTGAATTGTATCCTCCCCCCAAAAAAGTTGAGGTCTTACCCAGACAGCACTTCAGAATGCGACTTTATTTGAAACTAGAATTATTGCTGAGGTCATTAGTTAAACGAAAATGAACTCATACTGGATTAGGTGGGCCCATGATCCAATACAATCGGTGTCCTTATAAGATGGTGGCCGGGAATTCCCTGATGATGCAGTGGTTAGAGGAGCTTCCCAGGTGGCGCTGGTGGTAAAGAACCCCCCTGCCAATGCAGGAGCCACAGGAGACATGGGTTTTATCCCTGATTGGGAAGATCCCCTGGAGGAGGACCTGGCAACCCATTCCAGTATTTTTGCCTGGAGAATCCCATGATAGAGGGGCCTGTGTGCTTCAGTCCATAGGGTCACAAAGAGTTGGACACAACTGAAGCAATTTATCACACACACAGTGGTTGATTTAACTCCATGCTTTCACTGCTGAGGGTGCCACAGGTTTGACCTCTGGTCAGGGAACTAAGTTCCCACAAGCCTTGCAGCACGGCCAAAACCAAAAACAACAACAACAAAAACCAAACAAACAAAAGAAAACAACAAAAAAGATGGCCATGTGAAGACAGACATAGGGCGATGCCTTGTGAAGACAGAGGCAGAGATGGGAGTGATACATCTGTAAACTGACGGACCACAAGAATTGCTGGCAACATCTGAAGCCAAGATGGGGACTAGGATAGAGTCTCCCTCAATGCTCTCAGGAAGAACCAAACCTGCCAACAACTTTATCTGGGACTCAAACCTCCCAGACTTGTAAGTATGTGAAAAGACATTTCTGTTGTTTGATATCACCCAGTTTGTGGTACTTCATTTTGACAGTCCTAGGTTACTAACACGGTGTCTAAAGAGGGAGAAATATTATTCAGGTATTATTTGAGTGAGTTCTTCCAAGGTTGCTAACCAACAAGTAGTTTGTTGCTAACCAACAACCAACCAAGACTTTTCATGGAGTTGTTCAACTTGTATTCTTAATTCTAAAGAGATGGCTGGTGGCAGAGGTATACACACAGTTGCATACATATAGAATACAAGGCTATTGGCAGACACACGAAGGGAGCCAAGCCCTCCCTCTGCTCAGCCCCTCGCCTCAACCTGTACCCTGGCTTCCCCTCACAAGACCAAGAGGCAACTTGGCTAGTTTCCCAGGCAGCTGCCCCCCAAGGGGAAGCCACCCAAGCTTCCTCAGCTACTTTGGGGCTGGAGGTTCCTGATTAGGAAAATGCCTCCCAAATAGCACAAGAAAAGGAAAGCGAGGCATTTGAGAAAAGTAATGCCAGGGTGTGGTATTTGCCACCCACACCAGCCCATTTGCTCTAACTAAATGGACAGGAGAGTCCCATCCTTCACGCATGAGCTTGAATCTGAGCTTGTTCAGAAGCTTGTGGGCAGTTTGATAGGTTCTCCAGCCACAGTTCTGACTGGTATGGTGAGAATAGCATTAGTTGCTGGGGGGTGGCCCGGGAGGGGGGTAGTTCTTTATACTTCCTGTAACCTTGGTAAGGGCTTCCCAGGTGGTGCAGTGTGGGGGAATTCACCTGCCAATGCAGGAGACATGGGTTCAGTTCCATCCCTGGGTCAGGAAGATCCCCTGGAGAAGGGAATGGCTACCCACTCCGGTATTCTTGCCTGAAGAATCCCATGGACAGAGGAGCCTGGCAGACTACCATCCATGGGGTCACAAAGAGTTGGACACAACTGAGCATGCATGCATACACGCAACCTTGGTAAAAATAAGGGCGCCTAGGTGGTGAAACACACCGAAGATTTAAATTGCAGTGGGAATCTCACTGCCACCACCTAGCCTCTCTGATTAGGTCGGATAGAGTAAGTCTTTCCCTCTAGCCCATTCTGGGTCCCCTGCCATTGCTCCTGCTCAGCATCTGCCCTCTCTGCCATGAAGACTTGCTGCAAGTGCTTCCTCTGCTGGCCTTCCTATCTCCAGACCACTGCCTTTTCCCTGCTCTTCACCTGGCTACTTCTTGCTCATCATCAGGTGGCAAGTTTAACACCATTTCCTGGAAGAAAAGTCCCCACCAAGCATCCCAGTCTTCCTGCTCAAAATTCTTGATAAGGGATAATTAAAAAGAATTCTTAGACTTCCCTGGCAGTCCAGTGGTTAAGAATCTGCCTTGCAATACAGGGGATGTGGGTTTGATCACCGGTTGTAGAATGAAGATCCCACGTGTGGCGGAGCAGCTAAGCTCTGTGCCACAAGTACAGAAGCCCATGTGCTTTGAAGCCTGTGAGACATAACTAGAGAGTCCGTGCATTGCAACGAAACGTCCCTCATGATGCAATGAAGATCCTGCTTGCCCCAACTAAGACCTGACACAGCCAAATAAATAAATACTAAAATAATAATTCTAAAACTGCAGGATTATGTCTGATTTCAGGGTTTCCAGAAACAAGGCAACTGAAAAATATTGAAACCCTCCAATATCAAGCAGTTCCACTTTTTATTATGCATGGGTGAGATCACAACAAGAAGCAAAGCAACAACAATAGCAAAAAAAAAAAAAAGGGAAAATCTTGGGACAAGAGGCAGTTCAGGGTAATCACTACCTAGAGCTATCAGCTGCCCAGATGGCATACACTTAACCCAGGTACCTAGAGTTCAGATCACATGCAGGCAACTGAACAAAGACATTGCAATCCAGACCAAGGAGTAAGATCAAAGACCTCTTTTAAAGTTGGACCTTTACAAAAGGTTGGTTTCCCAAGTGGCACTAGTGGCAAAGAACCCACCTGCCAATGCAGGAGACATAAGAGACTTGGGTTTGATCTCTGGGTCAGGAAGATCCCCTGGAGGAAGTTATGGCAACACACGTCAGTATTCTTGCCTGGAGAATTCCATGGACAGGGGAGCTTGGTGGTCTACAGTCCATGGGGTGCAAAGAGTTGGATTCAACTGAAACGACTAAGTATGAATGAACTTACAAAGCATATACTTTAGTGACTCAAATGGTAAAGAATCTGCCTGCAATACAGGAGACCCCGGTTCAATCCCTGGGTTGGGAAGATCCCCCGGAGAAGGGCATGGCAACCCACTCCAGTATTCTTGCCTGGAGAATCTCATGGACAGAAGAGCCTAGCAGGCTATAGTCCATAGGATCACATAGAGTCAGACACAACTGAAATGACTTAGCATGCACACAACCTAGGGAAATAGGAATTAGGAAAAGAAAAAAAAAACAGCAACAACCTGGCACTGGAAGAAGAAAGCATGAAGAAGAGTTTGTCTTGGCCTTGGCTGTTGGTCAAAGCAAGGAGGGGAGCCTCAGAAAACTTGTAGTAAAAGGCCTAAGCTCTTGTGGAATGGGCCTGTCTTCATGTTATTTATAAGGTTAAAAAAATTAAGATAAGCATTTTGATTTAAAATGAGATACTGAAAGAGGAGGGAAGGGGGCAGGGCACAACCTTTGCAGGAATGATATCATAGCCTGAGGACATAATATAAACTCATTTGAATCAAATGGGTCCAAGATGGCTGATGAGTCAACTTTGACAAGACCTTGATCCTCAGTATACACTCAACACGTCAACAAGCTAAATGACACATCCAGAGGCATCATGACTGTTCCAAGGCCAGCCATCAAAGACCATAAAGTGGGCAGTGGCCTAATTCCTGGAAATCTCCTCCCCTTTCTCAAAATATTTGGAATAATCTTCCCACTCATTAGCCTATGAAATTACCCAGCCCATAAAAGCTAGCAGTTTGGCTCTCAACTGAATTCTCCCTTCAATGAGACATCAAGAACCTGAGCTTCATTAGGTTCTGAAAGCAGCTCTGTGACCTCAGTTGGAAGTCCTTGGGTTTTGGCTGGGTTCGAGTCCCAATCATGTGGGTTCAAGTCTCAAGCAAAGTTTTGGCTGGTTTGAGTCCTGACCTCGTGGGTTTGAATCCCGGCACTCAGGTTCAAGTTCCAGGATGAGGTAAACAGTTTCAGTACCAAAAAAAAGAAAAAAAATCAAACTTGAACCCAATCAAGTTTCTAAAACTCATGTCAAACAAAACACCAGAGGGATGCATTCAGCAAACTCTAGACTGTAAGAAACTATAGAACAATTGCTTTTCTTTCTTTTTTTTAGAACAATTCCAATGAAAACTACAAGGGCAAAAAAGAGATGGAGATGAAGGGGAAACTTTTAAGTTAATGGACTTAATATGCATATCAACCAATTACAAGGTATAGACTTTATTTGGATCATGGTACAGATAAATATACAGTAAAAAAAAAAAATTCAAAAAAAATTCAATTATATTGGATAAGTTTTAAAACTGATGAAATAATTATATTGTTAAATCACATGCTTGTGTATATGTATGTGCAGGACTTCCCTGGTGACTCAGACGGTAAAGAATCTGCCTGCAATGTGAGAGATCAGGGTTTGATCCCTGGGTCAGGAAGATCCCCTGAAGAAGGGAATGGCTATCCACACCAATATTCTTGGGGCCTCCCTGGTGGCTCAGATTATATTGGACAAATTTTAAAACTGATGAAATAGTTATATTTTTAGATTACATGCATGTGTATATGTATATATATTTAGAAATCACATTTTTCTAGCTAAGTAAATTTTCAAAGTTTAATGTCAACTTAAAAAGCATACGAAATAGTAAATCATTTTTTCAAAAATTTTTCTATAGGGGACATGAGCAAAAAAATGTTTGAAAGCCTCTCCTCTAGACAGTCTGGCTTGAGGACTGCATAGAATCTCAGGAACTTCTCCCATAACCATCTAAGCCACCAGGGAAGCGCTCTCCCATAACATCTGCCTTTAAATATTTTGTTCTTTTCCCCAGAATATCATACAGAGAACAACACCATCTTCTCAACTTCAGGTTCCCTTCCCTTTCTTAGTGCAATGGAATTTCTCTCTCCTTTCTCAAGCTCACTTCAAACCATACCAAAGCCCGTGGCTCTCTCAGCCTGGTTAGAGCTCTGAGCTGCCAGGAAACATCAAAGGCTTAGTGACCCCATGACTTCTCTGCAATTCACAATCAACGTTTGCTGCCATCATCTGAGTCATTTAATTGAAAAGTATTGAGACCTCGGCTCACTCATGCTATCTCCAGAATATCCCACATAGTCCTTGTGTCTTTTTTTGTCTTTGTGTCAATGAATGACCTAAACCTGAAGACTGGTTTTGACTTTAAGGTGATTGCCTCCAGGCACCATGTAATCAGAGACCTCTATCCTTATAGAGCCTTCCCTGGTGGCTCAGTCAGTAAAGAATCCGCCTGCAATGTGGGAGACCTGGGTTGGGAAGATCCCCTGGAGGAGGGCATGGCAACCCACTCCAGCCTTCTTGCCTGGAGAATCCCTGTGGACAGAAGAGCCTGGCATACTACAGTCCAAGGTCACAAAGAGTCAGACACGACTGAGTGACTAAGCACAGCACTTCAATAGAACCACTTTTGTTTAATACTCTTCAATGGCTCCAAATAGCACTTAAAATGCAAACTCCCAATGCCTCTACTTGACTTTGCCAAGCCTATGTCACTTCTTCCTCACTAAACCCAGTCACAGCACCTTCCTTCACCTCTGGAACCTGTAGCTCTCTTCTGCTTCAGGGCCTTTGCCTTCAAAATATCTTAGCCTGGAGTGTTCTTCTCCATACCTTTCAAATGCGTGCCCACCTCTTTCTCTTCACTTTGGTCACAGTATGACAATTCCTGTCAAAATGTAAGATATCTGTCTACCAATCCACCAAAAACAATTTTAGAAATCCGTTCTGAAAGAATATTCACATACAACTCAACAATACACAAAAAGGATGTGTACTGTAGCACTCAAAGGAGTAAAAAGTCAAGAATTTAAACATCCTTCAAGAGTTGATGTTGCTTAGTCATGTACAACTCTTCTACAATTCCATGTAGCCTGCCAGGCTACTCTGTCCATGGGATTTTTCAGGCGAGAATACTGGAGTCGTTGCCATTTCCTTCTCCAGGGGATCTTCCCAAATCAGGGCTAGGAGGGGTCTCTTGCATTGCAGGCAGATTCTTTACCATTGAGCCACTGGTGGTACATATGCGTGTGTGTAAAGTCACTTCATCGCGTTTGACTCTTTGCAACCCCATGGACCATAGCCCACCAGAGTCCTTAGTCCACGGGATTCTCCAGGCAAGAATACTAGAGTGGGTTGCCATGCTCTCCTCCAGGGAATCTTCCCCACCCAGGGATCGAACCCAAGTCTCTTATGTCTCCTGCATTGGCAGTTGGGTTTTTTACTACCAGTGTTACCTGGGAAGCCCGGTGGTACTTATGCAGAATAAGGTAGGGATGTCTCTGGAATACTCTGTACTTCTACTGCAGATGGCACGGGTTTGATTCCTGGTTGGGGGACTAATCTGCCTGCAATGCAGGAGACCCAGGTTCGATACTTGGGTCAGGAAGATCCCCTGGAGAAGGGAATGGCTACCCCCTCCAGTATTCTTGTTGTCAGCCAAAATCTTGGTTTTTCTTACCTGGAGAATTCCATAGACAGAGGAGCCTGGCGACTACAATCAAGGGGGTTTCAAAGAGTCAGATGCAACTGAGCAACTAACATACACTGTGGTACTAAGATCCTATATGCTGCATGAAAAGTGAAAATAAAGTCACTCAGTCGTGTCCGAATCTTTGAGACTCCGTGAACTATAGCCCACCAGGCTTCTCCATCCATGGGGTTTTCCAGGCAAGAATACTGGAGTGGGTTGTCATTTTCTTCTCCAGGGGATCTTCCACACCCAGGGAATGAACCCAGGTCTCCCTCATTGCAGGCAGATGCTTTACCCTCTGAGCCACAAGGGAAGTCCTATATGCTGCACGATGAGGTTAAAAAAAAAAAAAGAAAAGAATAAGGTAGGAAAATTCCCATGTAATCCAGTGTGAAAACTCTGTGCTTTCACTGCCCAGGGCACTGGTTCAATCCCTGGTGGGGGAACTAAGATCCTTCAAGTTGTGTGAGTGGCCAAAAAAAGAAAAAGAAAGATAGATCAGGAAGTTCTGGCATGGATAGTGGTCCATGGTATGTTGTATGTGATAAACAGTCACAGCACAGGCTGGAGCATGTAATCCTATTTCCGTAAGTAAAATAAGTCATGACACCCATGCAAGATAGCAAAAAGGTCACCGAGGTCTCACACCTACCAAGAGTAGGAGGATAGAGCAAGGAGGACATCATTCTTTTACACTAACTCATTCTAATTTGGGCGCTTCCCAGGTGGGTCAGCGGGTGAAGAAACTGCTGCAATGCAAGAGACACAGGAGATGCAGTTACAATTCCTGGGTTGGAAAGATCCCCTGGAGGAGGAAATGGCAACCCACTCCAGTATTCTTGCCTGGAGAACCCCATGGATATTCTCATTTTGTGTGAAAATTTAACCACAACTGTGTGCTTATGTAATTGCTGTTGTTGTTTACTTGCTAAGTTGTGTCTGACTCTTTGCAACCCCATGGACTATATAGCCCGCCAGGCTCTTCTGTCCTTGGCTTATGTGATAAGATTTATCATATCTCTTAAATGTTAAAGTAAATTCCAGAATGAGGAACTATCAACAAATCGGTGTCATGCTAGGGAAACAAGATACCAAAAATTGGAGGCAACTTCTCTGGCTACTCCTGACGCTGGAATTTGCAGTCAGATGCTTGCGGTCCAGCCTGGGATCATATCTTTTGACAAGAAGATGTTTGGCTTTTTGTTTGTTTGGGTGTATGGGTTCTTAGTTGAGGCACGTGGGATTTTCAGGGCAGCGCTCTGGCTTCTCTCTAGTTGCAGCACGCCTTCTCCAGAGCGCACTAGCTCAGTAGTTGCAGTGTGTAGGCTTAGCTGCTCCACAGAATGTGGGATCTTAGGTCCCCAACCAGGGATTGAACCTATATCCCCCACACTGCAAGGTGGAATCTTATTCTTAATCACTGGACCATTAGGGAGGTCCCAACAAGAAGCTGTTTGATGATGCACGCTGGTTCACCACACCCATGAATGCCATCCAGGTTAGAAATGCTTCATTTCTTCTTGTGGGAGAAACCCAGCCAAGGGGATGCTTCCTTTGCCAGGGCCCTGGGAGAAGGGCTAGAAAGGTAGATAAAATGACAGAGAGGGTGAGAGAGATGAGAGAATATAAATGGAAGGGTAAATGAACCAGGAGAGAGAAAAATAAAGAAGACAGATGGCAGGAGATGGAAAAGGTGAGAGAGGGGAGGGAGGAGAGGAGAACAGAAGAGAGGGAAAGAGAGAAAATAGCTGACATTTATTGGATGTTTGCATACATGCAGGTCAAGTTGCTTCCTGACCCAGGGACTGGGTCCACCCAGGGATTGAACCTTGTCTCTTATGTCTCCTGCATTAGCAGGCGGGTTCTTTATCACTAGGGCCACCTGGGAAGCGCTTGTTGGATGTTTACTATGTGCCAGTCACTAACCACTGAATCGAATGTATTTATATTTTGTCTTCTCTAATGAGGGTGGATGTGTTACTAGCTCTGTATTACTGCTGAGGAAAATGGGACAGCAAGGCTCAGAGATTTATATAAATTTTCCCAAGTTCCCTCAGCATGTAAGTTCTTTTTTTTTTTTTTCCTTTAATTATTTTTATTTATTTGGCTGTGTCGGGTCTTAGTTTCAGCATGAAGGGCCTTCAGTTGTAGCATGTGGGATCTAGTTCCCTGATCAGGGATTGAACCCGGGTCCCCTGCATTGGGAGCACAGAGGCTTTAGCAACTGGGCCACCAGGGAAACCCCTCAGCTTATAGGTTCTGATGCAAGAATTCAAACCCAGGTTGTCTGATGCCAGATCGCCTATTCTAATCTCTATAACTTTAAGGAGAAGAAGAGCATTGGTGATAGAAGGAGGAAGGAAGCACAGAAGGAAAGGGAAAAAGAAAGGAAAATGGGGGAGTTTCTTGGTGGCCCAGTGGTTAAGTCTCCACCTTCCAGTGTAGGGGGTACAGGTTCAATCCCTGATTGGGGAACTAGATCCCATGTGCCACAACTAAGACCCAACGCAGCCAAATAAATACGTATTTGAAAAGGAAAGGAAAATAGAAAAAGAATAAAAACACTGTTTGATGGTAACTACTACTTTAATTTCTAAACCCTACAGGTGGAAAGAATAAATATACACTACAGCTTCTAAACAGTTGATAATTGGGCTTTTTTCTTTCTTTAAACATAAATCTCAAAAACAGGCAAAATCAAACTATAGTGTTAGGAATGTCCACTCAGGTAGTGAAACTATAAAGAAAGCAAGGAAATTATTAGTGTAATAGTCCGGGCATGGTTACCTTTAGGGATAAAGGAAGAGACTGGGATCAGGATGGGGTAGGATGGGTCTTCTGGAAAAGTTGTTTCTTTGCTGAATGATGACTACAATCATTCCCTTGTTCAGAATACCTTAAGCTGCATATTTATGTTTTATGCACTTTTCTGTATATTTGTATTTATTTCACAGTAAAAAAGATTTTTAAAAATATATTGTGGGGACTTCCCTGGTGGTCCAGGGGCTACGACTCCATGCTCCCAATGTAGGGGACCCGGGATTCGATCTCTGGTGAGGGAACGAGATCCCACATGAGGCAATAAAAAACCCCCTGAGCCTTAACTAAGACCAGGTACAACCAAATAAATAAGCAAATAAATATTTTTTAAAATAATAAATAAAAATAAAAATACCTTCAGAATGGTTTTAGTGATAGATGCCAGGTTGAGCACTCTAAGATCCTGTCTCAGAAAGCAAGTCATCAGGAATTCCCGGGTGGTCCAGTGGTTAGGACTTGGTGCTTTCACTGCCGTGGTTCTAGGTTCGATCCCTTATTCGAGAATTAAAGTCTCCCAAACCATGTGGTGCAGCCAAAAAACAAAACCAACAATCAACAGTGATGTTAATAATAATTAGTCTAGATAGGCACTGTGGGCCCTATTCTTGTACTGATGTGGGTGATGGGGATTGATAGTGAGCATAAGGGATGTAGGGAAGCTTCTTCCCTCAGACCAGTGACACTTGGCGATGCCCAAGGATGAGGAGTTTCATGTTTGGACACTAGAGTTCAGTGGTTAAGTCATGCTGACTCTTTGCAACCCCATGGACTGCTGCATGCCAGGCTTCCCTGCCCTTCATTATCTCCTGGAGGTTGTTTACTCAAACTCAAGTCCATTGAGTCAGTGATTTCATCCAACCATCTCATCCTCTGTGGCCCTCTGTTCCTCCTGCCCTCAGTCTTTTCCAACAACAGGGTCTTTTCCAGTGAGCTGGCTCTTTGCATCAGGTGGCCAGAATATTGGAGCTTCAACTTCAGCATCAGTCCTTCCAGTGAATATTCACTGAAGAGTCAACCCCAATTGTCATGGACTCTGATCTTCTCCTTATAGTAAGCTGGGTCCTGAAGAAATTTCAGTCCATTTCCCCCAGCATGGGTGTTCCAATCCCCATCCTTCCTTGCCTGCTCCCTCCCAGGCCCTTCCTAGTCTAACTTTTCTGAATTTCTTTTATTAAGCTGGCAGAAGCTATAATTGGACCCACTGACAAGAGCTGGACTGTGCTTTTCTCTCTCTCTCTCTTTTCTTTTTCTGCAATCTACAATGAGCCTTCCAAGTTCATTACCGCAGATGGTCCCGGGCAGGACCCAGAGGCCAGTGGCAGAAGCTTATTATCCAGCCTCAGGGACAGTGAGAGCTGGCCAGCAGCCGCAGTCATTCTGAAGCAGTCATGTCCAATTAGAAGAAACATTAGGCACTTTCCTTCTGGAGCCCCATTAACAAATTAGTCCTACCACAAACTGAGAGGGACTGGATGGGACCAAATACCTTTTGACCACGGGATAATTTGATAATTTGGAGAAGAAACAGTGCAGAACATGGCTCTGTGTGTGTGTGTGTGTGTGTGTGTGTGCGCACACGCGCGCCTGAAGCAGGGGTGGAGGGCTAGGGTGAAGGGATGTGGCAGGTGGTTAGGGAGCAAGATTTTATGCTGTATTCCCATCCCACCCAGGAATGAAAATTTTCTCATACTGAGCAACAACTATTACTGAATTAAAATGGTCAGGAAATTGGGAAGAATGGCAGTCTTTTGAAGAGTGTTTCACATCCAGTTGACTTGCTGGGTTGAAGCAGGTGTTTCACATGTCTTCAACCAACGTATTGCATCCTCACACATTTCTGCAAATTTTAGTCCCAGGAAGTTCATGAGGGAAGGGCTGGGGAAACCTGTGACTCATGTATTGTCCTTGCCATGGTAAAATAACCTGAACTCTTTTAAGGTTATTTTTTTTAATATTTGTTTTATTTATTATTATTTATTAGGCTGCACCAGGTCTTAGTTGCGGCATGTGGAATCTTTAGTTGCAGCATGGGAACTCTTAGCTGTGTCACGTGGGATTTAGCTCCCTGAAAGTGAAAATATTAGTCTCTCAGTCGTGTCCAACTCTTTGCAACCCTATAGACTGTAGCCTGCCAGGCTCCACTGTCCATGGAATTTTCCAGGCAAGAATACTGGAGTGGGTTGCCTCCCTGACTCGGGATTAAACCTGGACCCCCTTCATTGGGAGCACAGTCTTAGCCTCTGGACTACCAGGGAATTCCCGTAAGGTTTTGTTAAGTTTTCAAAACAATGGTTAAAAATGATGTGCACAGCAAAAAGTACTCATTAGACCTCTGAGAATCACAAAATTTTGTTGCTAAGGAAACATCTGCATTCAAATTACCATTGCAAATTCAAATAGCCATTTGAGGTTACTTTATGAAAGAGCCCGAGACTGGAACAGGTACTCTCAAAAGGAGAGCAGGAAAAGAAAATGAGGTAAGAGGAAAGATGCCTCAGGTAAGAAAAGTATTCCTATTTTTGATTTACAGCTGAAGAACGAAGAAATCTAGCTGCCGAGGACCATAGAAAAGACTCAAGACTTTCTTCCTGTGATAGTTTATTAATCCCGGAATTTTCCTTCAGAAAGAAGAGTCATGGAGATTTTCTACCAGCTCCCATTCAATGCAGGAGTGTTCTTTTTAGTTATGATAGATCCTAGAGTTATAAACAAAAATGTGAAGATCTTATGAACAACTTCAGGCCAATGCAATAAAAAACCTAGATAAGGGACCTCCCTGGTGGTTCAGTGGTTAAGAATTCACCTTCTAAATGGGGGTCCCGGGGGTGGGGGGTGGCGGGCAGGGACTCCATTTCAATCCCTGTTTGGGAAACTAAGATCATAGTACCTCAGGGAAACTGAGCCTGTGTGCCACAGTTGCTGACCCCATGTATTCTGGAGCCTGAGTACAACTAGAGAGAAGCCCGCACACCACAACAAACAGACCATGCGTTACAACGGAAGATCTGGCATGCCACAACCAAGACCTGATGCGACCATAAATAAGTACATATTAAAAAAAAAAAAACTAGATGAAATGGATTAACTTCTCCAAAATGTAACTTATCAAAACTGACTCAAGAGGAAATTTTTAAAAAGTGAAATAGGTCCATTTCTATTAAGTATGCTGAATTTATCAATAAAATCCACAAAGAAATCTCCAGACTCATATGACTTCAACTAGTGAATTCCATCACACTTCAGAGAGAACTAGTATCAGTCATACACAAACTCTCCAAAAAATAGAATGGAAAGAAATGCTTCTTGATTGGTTTTATGAGTCCAGTGTAACCCTGGTACTAAGAACCTTAATAGATGTGCAGAAAGCATCTGTGGAAATTCAACACTTTTTCACAATCAGAGCAAACTAACAGAAGGGAACTTCCTCAACCTAATCTAAGGAATTACAAAAATGTACTGCTAAATACCATAGTATTATGATAATGGTGTAATACTGAAGTATTTCTTACTAAGTCTGAGAACAAAGCAAAGATGTCTACTCTAAGGAGTTTTGCTCAAAATTGAGGCATCAAAAAAAGAAAAAAAAAGAGGCAGAGGATCTGGAAAAGAAAATTGATATTTGCCGACCAACTTGATTGTGTACATAGAAAGTCTTCATAGGGTTCTATAGAATAACAACCACATTTTAAAAGTGAATTCAGCAAGACTGCAAGATACGTAGTCCATATACAGAAACTAATTGAATTTCTCAATATTAGCAACAAGCAATTGAATGTACCACTTACAATAACATTAAAAAATCACTTATTTAGGATGAATTTAGCAAAGTATGTATAAGACTTCTACACTGAAAACAACAAAACATTGCTGAAATTAAAGCCCTGAAAAATGGATAGGTACACTATGTTCTTAATTTTTTTTTGGCTGTGCCACGAGGCATGAGGGATCTTCTCCAGCTAGGGATCAAACCCATGCCCTGTGCGTTAGGAGCTGGGAGACTTAATTGCTGGACCACCAGAGAAGTCCTGTGCTATATTCTTGTTTTGGAAGCATCTAATGTTACTAATATTTCCATTCTTCCAACAAAACTGAACAGTCCAGAAATGAAACTACTTACGTATGATCAATTAATTTTCAACCAAAATGCCAAGTCAATTCAATGGGGAAAGGATAGTCTTTTTAACAAATGATGCTGAAGTAACTATAGATCTTAAGGGAAAAAATGAACTGCAACCCCAATCTCACCCCACACATAAAATTAATTTGAGATATATCACAGACCAACATAAAGCCAAAACTATTAAACTTTCAGAGGAAAAAGAAAAAAAGCAATCTTAGCTTTGGCAAAGAATTCTTGGAAATAAAGCAAAAAATATCAATCACTAAAGAAGAAAGAAATTTGATTTTATCAAAACCTCTACTCTTCAACAAAGAATGAGAACTGGAGGAAAGTATTAACAATGCATGTATGTGATAATTTTCTTGAATCTCAATATAAAAAAGATCTACACAACTCAATAATAAGAAAATCAACCCAATTTTTTTTAAACGGCCAAAATCTAGACCAGGAATTTCACCAAAGAAGATTGTCAAATGGCTAAGAAGTACATGGAATTGTATTCAGCATCATGAGTTATCAAGGAAACACATATGAAAACATGATAGTGAAATTTTAAATGGCTGATAATCACAAGACTTGATAAGGATTCCAAACAATCAGAACCTCATACAAAGATAATAAAAAGTGTAAAATAGTACAACCCCTTTTTGAAAATCAGATTGTGACTTTCTTATAAAAAGTATAAATTTGCCTCTCTTAAATGCAGGAAACTACTCCTAGGTAGAAACATATCCACAAAATGACTCATAGAAATGTTTATAATTGTTTTATTCACAGTAGCCCTAAACTGGAAACAATCAAATGTCCATCAATAGGTAAATAGATAAACTTAGATACAGCTTCACAATGAAATATGACTTAACAGTGAAAAACAATGAACTGTTGTTACAGGCAATGACATGGACGAATCTCACAATTATGTTGAGTGAAAAGAGCCCAACAAAAGGAGTACAAACTATTAATACATACACATCCCTTTCATACGAAGTTCTAAATTAGGTAAACCTGCTACATGGTGATGGAAATCAGATTATAGTTAGTTGGCCGGCAGAGGTGAGGGGTGTGGCGGGGGGTTGTGCGTGACAATGACTGCAAAGGGGTTTGAGCCTCATGGGGAGTTCTTGGTTCCACATGAAATAAGCCCTTTTTTAAAAAAAAATTAATTAATATATATCTGTTGGGCTGCACCAGGTCTTAATTGCAGCACTTGGAATCTTCGATCTTCACTGAAGCATGTGGGGTCTAGTTCCCTGACCAGGACTGAACACTCTGCATTGGGATTGCAGAGTCTTAGCCACTGGACCACCAGGGAAGCCCCCTGAAATGAATCTTGGTGGGAGCCTTTCAGGTGGTGCCATGGGCCGAGAGAAATAAACTTGGGAGGACGTAAAAAGAAAACAGTCTGTTTAGCAGTCCCCACATTGGTTATTTCCATCTTTAAGAACTTCAAGCTTCCTTTCCTCCTACCTCCCTCCTCTCCTTTCTTCCTTCTCCATCTCTTTCTTACCGTTTTCATCCAACTGAAACTGTGGGAAATGCTGGTATCCTCTTGAGCCGAAACCTTTTAAAAAATTTTTTAATCTGATTTCAGAGAGGCATCTGTTGATCCCTCCATTGTCTGTGATAGAGAGAATATCGCAGACCCGTAATTATCTCTTCTCCTGGCAGGCCTTAAGATGAAACAGACAGGAAGACCTGAGCGGATTCTTCTCAGATGCCACCTCTTAGCACTGGGCTTTGCGAGCCTGTTATTTGGGGTGCTGCAGAAGGCAAGGCCCTATCCCGCCAAGGATCAATGGGAAAATAAGCAGTTGCTGCTGAATAGACTGCGGTCTCCTACAGTTGTCAGGCCTCCTTGGTAATGGCTATTTATCCCCACTTAATTGCTACCTGGGCTCCCCTCATTCTGTGCTGGCTGGCACTTCCCACCACTGCCACCCGGGCAAAGCCAGGGCAGCCTGCAGAGGAATGGTGTGTCGGCCCGACCCTCATTCAGAGGTCGAGGGATGTCCACGTTGACCTCAGCCAGGCTGATCGCCGTGCCACCTATTCTGATTCTCTCCATCAGGTGTCACCTGATCTCCAATGCCTGGCAACAGCTGTGCTGGCTCAGCCATGGCATCTGCTAGCTAAGTGTCCGGGCAGTTTGTGGGAGGTAGTTTTCTTTGACAACATGCAGGCTGAATCTTCATAAAGAAGCCCCTGTCTTCAAAGGGTGAAAAAGCCCAGAAAACCTCCAAGAAAGGGAACCTCAAGCTCATCTACATTTGAACTTCTTGTTGTATGGTAGGGTAAATATTCTTTTTTAAAAAAGGAAAATTAAAGAAAAGCAAAAAAAGAAACACTTTAGCATAAAAGCAAGAGTGTTAGTCGCTAAGTCATGTCCAACTCTTTATGATCCCATTGACTGTAGCCTGCCAGGCTCCACTGTCCATAGAATTTTCCAGGCAAAAATACAGGAGTGGGTTGCCATTCCCTTCTGCAGGGAGTCTTCCCAACCCAGGGATTGAGCCCGGGTCTTCTCCACTGCAGGCAGATTCTTTACTGTCTGAGCTACCAGGAAAGCCAGCATGAAAGTAAAAATCCGACCACAGTTTTGTGATCTAAATTGAGTGCTATGTGGGGAAATTCCCTGGCAGTCCAGTGGTTAGGTCTTGGCACTTTCACTTCTGGGGCCCAGGTTTGATCCCTGGTCAGGAAACAAAGATTCTGCAAGCTGCACAGCATAGCCAATAAAACAAAATGGAATATATAAACTGAGTGTTAAATAGTAAGCACATTATATCATGAACAAATTTGACAAATGTAGACTACTTGCAAACTTAGAAAATCAAATACTATAATTCATAACCTAACCTAATTTTTAAAAAAAGCTTAAAAAAGGTCTTTGTTCACTTTCAGAGCTACTTCTGGGAGAACCACATAATCACATAATTTGCCACATTGGGAATGGGAATCTCTTTGAGTTGGCCACATAGGGTAAACAAGTTTTGTTTCTGCCCTCATTTAGAATGAGTGCCTGGTCTGCTTGGAGTCCAGTGTTGGAGAGGGTTGTGAGATGCACTGGGGCTCAGTGGGGAACAGGGTCAGGTTCCGTCTGTGACGTGTGCTTGGGCACTAGGGTGGCAGGTGATGGCACCCAAGACCATATCTGCTCACTCTGGTAAGACTGCCTGTACTGGAGAGTGTAAAGCTTTCCTAAAGTCTTCTTGGGAAAGAATCACCTTGTTAGCCCAATTCTGCACACCAGAAAGTGGAGACCAAAGACTCTAAACCTCATCGGGTAAGCTGTCCTCTGGTATTTCTGATTAGATTTTGTCCATCCCAGGAGTCAATGGGAACTTATTACAGTGTCGTGTATCCAAACTCCTGAAAAGTGTTACCCCTTTGAGTAAAGTCCTCTCTGAAAGCTTTAGCTTTTAGGTAGAAAAAGAGTTCAATTACTCAGAATTCCACTGTAATTAAACAAATCAATTTGCTTGCTCACCAGGTGAAAGGAACTGTACTAAGTCCTACAAGGAATAAAATTTTCAAAGTCTAAGGCATAGTGCAGAGGTGCTGGGACCTTTGGATATCTACATGCAAATTAATGAATTTGGACCTCTATTCACAATATACACAAATTTCCTCAAAGGGAATCAAAGACCTAAATGTAAGAGCTAAAAGTACAAGACTCTTAGAAGAAAACAGATATCAACCTTTATGACTTTGAATTAGGCAATGGTTCCTTTGACATGATACCAAAAGCACAAGCAACAGAAGTAAAAATTAGGTATATGAACTTTATCAAAATTAAAACCTTTTGTGCTTCAAAGAACACCAAGAAAAGACAGCTCACAAAATGGGAGAAAACATTATATATCTGATAATGACCCAGTATCTAGAATGTATAAAGAACTATTACAGCTCAATGGTAAAAAGACAGGAACTTCCCTGATGGTTCAGCAGCTATGACTCTGCACTCCCAATGCAGGGGCCTAGATTCCATCCCTGGTCAGGGAACTAGATCTCACATGCTGTAACGAAGACCCAAGATAGCCAAATAAATTTTAGAATAAATGAATAAGTAAAGACAAATAACTCAATAACTCCTCTCTAAAGAAAATATATAAATGGCACATGAAAAGATGCTCAGCATCATTAATCATTAAGGAAATGCAAATCAAAACAACAATGAGGTATTATTTAACATCTGCTAGGATATGCAGGTGATACCACCCTTACGGCAGAAAGCAAAGAGGAACTAAAGAGCCTCTTGATGAAAGTGAAAGAGGAGAGTGAAAAAGCTGGATTAAAACTCAACATCCAAAAGCTAAGATCGCAGCATCCGGTCCCATCACTTCATGGCAAATAAATGGGGAAACAATGGAAACAGTGACAGACTTTATATTTTTAGGCTTCAAAATCACTGCAGATGATGACTGCAGCCATGAAATTAAAAGATGCTTGCTCCTTGGAAGAAATGCTATGACCAACCTAGACAGCATATTAAAAAACAGACATTACTTTGCCAACAAAGGTCTGTATAGTCAAAGCTATGGTTTTTCCAGTAGTCATGTATGGATGTAAGGGTTGGACTATAAAGAGAGTTGAGCACCGAAGTTGCTGCTTTTGAACTGTGGAGTTAGAGAAGACTCTTGAGAGTCCCTTAGACAGCAAGGAAATCCAACCAGTCCATCCTAAAGGAAATCAGTCTTGAATATTCATTGGAAGGACTGATGCTGAAGCTGAAACTGCAATGCTTTGGCCACCTGATGCAAAGAACTGACTCATTTAAAAAGACCCTGATGCTGGGAAAGATTGAAGGCAAGAGAAGAAGGGGGTGACAGAGGATGAGATGGTTGGACAGCATCACTGACTCTATGGACATGAGTTTGAGTAAACTCCGGGAGTTGGTGATGGACAGGGAAGCCTGGCATGCTGTAGTCAATGGGGTCACAGAGTCAGATATGGCTGAGTGACTGAACTGAACTGAGGATGACTATAATCAAATAGATGGACAATAACAAGTATTAACAAGAATGTGGAAAAGTTTGAATCCTCATACATTGCTAGTGGGGATGTAAAATAATTTAGTTACTTTGAAAAAGCCTGGCAGTTTCTCAAAAAGTTAAATGTGAAAGTGGCGTGAAAGTCACTAAGTCATATCTGACACTTTGGGACCCCCATGGAATTCTTTAGGCCAGAATGCTGGAGTGGGTAGCCTTTCCCTTCCCCCTTCCTGGTTGGATCTTCCCAACCCAGGGATCGAATCCAGGTCTCCCACGTTTCAGGTGGATTCTTTACCAGCTGAGCCACAAAGGAAGCCCAATAACACTGGAGTGGGTAGCCTATCCCTTCTTCAGCAGATCTTCCCAACCCAGGAATCAAACTGGGGTCTCCTGCACTGCAGGCGGATTCTTTACCAACTGAGCTATCAAGGATCAGCAATTCCACTCCTAGACAAATACCCAAGAGAACTAAAAATGTATGTTCACACAAAAACTCACGTGAATATTCATAGCCACATTGTTTATCACAACCAAAAAGTAAGAATAACTCAAATGTCTATCAACTGATGAATGGATTATCAAAATGAAAAGCATCCAAACAATGGAACAACCAGTAACCCTAAAAAGAATTTGTTACTGATATATGCTACAACATGGATAAACCTTAAAATGTGCCAAGTGAAAGAAGTTGGACACAAAAGACCACATATTGTATGATTCTGTTTACATGAAATGTCCATCATATGCAAATATATACAAATAGAAAGCAGGTTAGTGGTTACCAGCAGCTGGAGGAAGGAGGGAATGGTGAGTAGCTATCAATGGGTACAGGGCTTTGTTTTGGGGGTAATAAAAATATTCTGGAATTAGATAGTGGTGGTGGTTGCATAACTTTGCAAATAGACTAACAGCCACTGAGTTGTCCAACTTTAGAAGAGTGAATTTTATGGCGTGTGAATTATATATCAGTTTTTTAAAGGCTAAGGCATAGTCCTCACTCTCAAATAGCTGACAATCTTCAGTATTCAAACATTCGTGTTCAACACCACATAACTATCAATACTGTGTATTTTTATCTTCTAAAGTAGCCATAAATCACATTATTCTTGATGAATTAATCAACTCACGACCTAAACAAGAAAGATATCAATCGATCTGGAAAATACATTGCATTCGTTATTCAAAATTTAATTAGTAAGAATAGAGCATTTTACAATAAAATCCTTCTCTAAGCAACAAGGAAAACAGTAGTCGTTGCAATGGACCTGGAGATACCTCCATTTGATGGTGTTGGAAGTGACCCTAAGACTCAAGCATAACAGAAAGGCTCCTGTGTTTTGATTTGTTCATTCATTCCTCAGAACTCTACTGGTTATTATTATCTGCTGGGTCCTAGGAGATATACTATCCCTCAAGGAGCTCAGTGTCTAAGGGAAGACGAAAACCTCCTGCACTAAGAGGGTCATCACAGAGCCATGTCTAGCCCAACTGTGGCCCATCCCATGGGGCAATGATTTTGTACACAGGTATCTCTAAGGGGCCCAGGATCAGCTCGGCATTTGATTGCATTTCCTCTCTCACCACCAGTATTTTCTCCAAGCATATATCATTACCAAAAGTCAGCAACTGACAGCATAATCTTTTTTTTTTTAACTTTTTATTTTACATTCGAGTATAGTTGATTAACAAAGTTGTGATAGTTTCAGATGAACAGCAAAGGGACTCAGCCATACATACACATGTATCCATTCTCTCCAAACTCCCTTCCCATTTAGGCTGCCACATAACATTGAGTTGAATTCCCTGTGCTATACAGTAGGACCTTATTGGTTATCCATTTTAAATACAGCAGAGTGTACATGTCGATCCTAAACTCCCTAACTATCCCTTACCTCCATCCTTTCCACCTGGCAACCGTAAGTTCATTCACTAAGTTTGGGAGCACATTTTGACCTGTACATTGTGTTAAAAAATTTAAACAAATTGCAAACATAGAAAAATCATGAGGCCTTAAGTAAAAATCAAAATGCCTGGCTTCTTTTAAAAATCTGACACTGCTGGCTCCATGTCCTGGCCTATCACTCTCAAGTGGACTGGAACAGTGCCTGCTCCCACACACCAGGGGCAGAAATGAACAGAGAACCCTATAATTGGTGAGGGATGATGTGCTGGGTGATGAGCTCATGGGCTTCACTATACTATTCTATTCTATTTTGTATTTCTTAATGTCCATAATAAAAAGTTAAAAACAAACCAAAAAATGGAGGTATACATTCTCCAATTGGCCACAATCTCCAACCTGCTCTACTGTCTTGCAGGCAAGAAGATAGTTACAATTCACTGGGCTTGTGCTACTCTTTTCCTTAGTAGTATTTTTTAATTTTTATTTATTTATTTTATTTTTAGTCGTGCTGGGTTTTCATTGCCGCATTCAGGCTTTCTCTAGCTGTGGCAAGGGTGGCTATTCTTTGCTGCGGTGCACAGGCTTCTCACTGCGGTGACTTCTCTTGTTGTGGAACATGGTGTCTTCAGTAGTTACAGCACACAGGCTCAGGAGGTGGGGCGCGCGGGTTTAGTTGCTCTGCAGCAAGTGGGATTGTCTTGGAGCAGGGATCGAACCCATGTTCCCTGCATTGGCAGATGGATTCTTAACCACCCGACCACCAAGGAAGTCCCTTTTTCCTAGTAGTAGTAAAAAGCAACTGAACTGTTATTCATACCTCAGTTGTTTGCGCAAGACCTCTCTTGACATTTGAGTATAGTCTCCAAAAGAAGCCTTAACCAGAGAGCACAGTCTGGCAGAAAATGGCCAAATTGGACCACAGATGTGGGTTTTTTGTTTTGTTTTGCCTTTTTTTGGCAGGGGGGATGTGCGGGGGGAGGATGTTTTCATTAATAAGAGTTCAATGTCACAGATAGGCATGACTTGCCAATTCCCCTTTCCTCACCTTCCATTATCTTATCTGGCCCAATAAACATTTATGTTCCTTACCTAGCCCTTGTAGGCATCTGAATGGTACAATCTAAGACAAGAGGGACAGTGGTTGTATTCAGTATTTCTGCTGGCATGCAGGCTGACACTGTTAATCTTCGAAAAGCTTGAAATCCTGTCTGCCCCACTGATCCCTTCCTGTTGTGAAGATGACCATATCTTCCACTTAGTGGTTTTGTGAAAATCTTCTATTTGGGGAGTTTAAAATAGCTCTTTATATTCCCTAATGGTTTATTAAGTGATTAGCTCTGTATTATGCCTGGTATTGTCATTAACATCATTTCCACTGTGATTATGTTTAATTGCTATTAAATGTTCAACAGAAAAGGGTAACTCATTCTGTGGCCAAATATAGTTTATATTTAAGGAAATGCAGATAGTATATAATCTGAAAAATTCATTAGCTTCCTAATAGAGAAAAAAAGACAATCCAAAATAGGTTTAGGAGATGATTATATCTCTATCAAGTTGAGTACAGAAATGAAAAGAGTAACACTCTGTGATCATGAAAAAACAGGTTCATTTACATGTGACTTGGCAGATACAAATTGTTTGGCTAAGTAATGTGCAAATATTACAAGAACTCTGGTCAGATAATTCTGCTTGTAAAATATATTTTCAAGGAAATAGTGAAAATGAAAGGCATAAAGATGGTCCTAGTGCCCTTTATAAGAGAGAAAAATGTAAACAACCCTCAATAACAACAACAAAAATAAACCAAGAAAATTCTTGTTTATTAGCAAGATGGCAAATGATAAATTCTTCAAATAACACTTATGTAGGTATGGTCCATATAAATGTAGTGAACATGTGGGAGATAAGGAAAGATAAAATGAAACGGAATGGGTACATGATGAATTTCAAATGAATAAAAAAGAACTATGTTCAAAACACTATGTTCAATCATTGAAAAAGATCAGAAGAGATTGCAAGTACAGAGTCTTAGCCACTGGACTGCCATGAAGTCCCAAGTGATCAATTTTATTTGTGCCCTCCAAGACTGGAGTCTGTTTCCCCTAGTCCTGTGGAAATTCTATAATCAGATCCCGCTAGCCTTCAAGGTCAGACTCCCTGGGATTCCCAGTCCCTTTGTTGGATCTCCAGTCAGGGAAGCCTGAGATGGGGTTCAGAACCTTCACAACAGTGGGAGCACTACTCTGGTATTACTGTTCTCCAGTTTGTGGGTCACCCACTTGACAGGTATGGGATTTGATTTTATTGTGATTTCACCCCATCTACCTACTTCCTCTTTGTCTTTGGATGTGGGGTGTCTTGTTTGGTGGGTTCCCAGTGCCCTCTTGTTGATGGTTGTTCAACAGCTAGCTGCAATTTTGGTAGTCTGACAGGAAAAGATGAGGGCACATCCTTCTACTCCGCCATCTTGAACTGGAAGAAGCCCAAGGGAACAATTTTAAAGGGAAGGATGGAATTGGGTTAGTGAAGCAGATGAAGAGGCTATAACAAGCTTAATGGTGTTTTCCTCGTACTCATGTTAGATGAGAGGACAATAAGACAGAATATGCTCAGGGGAGAGTAGCCCATAGCATGAAGGTGTGCACAATTTGAGGGAACATGGTTATTACTGAAACATCTAGAAGCTGAAAATCCTTATTTTTTGTACAGACTAAGCATGGGCTTCACTTGTGGACTGAACTTCTTAAGATCTATTTGGAGAACTGATCAATAAATTCAAAGTGGCCCGGCATTGAATCTCACTCAGGGAATGGGTAGTGTGTTGATTGAGGTTCGACCTTGTAAATAGCCCCTTGATCAGGCTGGAGAAAGGCTTGATGGTTGCTGTGATATTTTGGATAGTGGATTACTCAGCCTTTGTCAAGCATGGGATTGCTGCTCTGGGGCATTCCTGGGAATGCCAACTCTGTAAATACCAGGACCACTTTTCCAGTCAAGACAACCCAACCCACAGTAAATCCTGACTGTTAGTGTCTCTCTCCTATCAGACCATATGGAGGTAAGAATTAGTAGGTTCCAGGGACTTCTCTGGAAGTCCAGTGGTTAAGACCTTGTGCTTCCAGTGCAGGGGGTGAGCGTTCAATCCTTGGTTGGGGAACCAAGATCCCACATGCCATGTGGCCACAAAAACAGACAAACAAACAAAAGTGAATTAGTAGGTTCCAGAGTTGTCCAACCATTGATGATAGAAACATAATACTAATGCTTCCCACTGCCTTTTCATTCTCAAATAAATTAGCACACCATCTCAATAAATGAACTGGGCAGAGGTAGCTCACTATGAACAAAGAAGAAGAAAGGGCTTAGGGAGGAAAGAAATAAAAGATGCATTTATAATTTAGTCATTAATAAATCATTTTAAGCAAGTAAGTACTACTGGTAGTACTTACTTTGATAGTTTTCCCAGAATAGAAAATAAACATGGAGCTATATTCTCAAGAATATTCTGAGAATCCCCTGGCAGTTCAGTGATTCGGACTTGGAGCTTTGCGGAATTTCACTGCTGGGGCCTGGGGATTCAGTACCTGATTGGGGAACTGCGATCCTGCAAGCTTTATGGTGTGGCCAAAAAAAAAAAAAGAATATTCTCCTTGAAGTAAGATAACCAGTTCTCTTTTGGAGCAATGCAAAGCAGACATATATCCTACCTATATATCATCTCCCTTAAATGTCAGCATCATCTCACTATTACTGTTACTTTTACTGTAACTATTACTATTTCCATTTTAAAGGAGAGAAAACTGAAGCTTAGAAAAGGTTAGTAACTTCCCCAATGTTATAGCTATTAGTGGGAGAGCCCGTAGATTTTGAAAACTCCCCTATCTGACTTGAGGTACATAACTGTTGACACTTCTCTGGTGATCCAGTGACTAAGGCTCTATGCTCCTAATGCAGGGGCTCAGGTTCCATCCCTGGTCAGGGAACTAGATCCTACATGCCACAACTAAGAGTTCACATGCTGCAACTAAGACCCCGTGCAGCTAAGTAAATGTTTTAAAATTTTAAAAATAATAGTAAAGCACATAACTATTTCCCTCTCTTGCTTTTCATATAAGCACTAGCAGTCTCTGTTAAAAGTGCTGCTGGTACAAATACAAGGGAACAGTGAATTCTGCCATGGCAGGTGAATGCCAAAGTGAAGTCTAAGGACACCACAGAGAAGAAGTGACATTGGAACTGGGCCCTTAAGGATAAATTGCAGTGTGTCAGGAAGCCCAGAGGAATGGTGATTTAAGTAGATTCAAATAGTGGGAACAGCCTGGGCGAAGGCATGGAAGTAGAGCATTTGACCAAGAATTGGTAATATGCAGAAAGTGAGCGAGTTTGGGACAAGGTTTTATTACATAAACATTTCCTGAACATCCGTATCTACTCTCTGTCATCCAAGGACTTGCTTGCACCCCGTAAGGTCAGCCAAGGATCATACACACAGTATACACAATATACCAGAGTGTGAACCACAGCACTCCCTGGCATGGAAAACAACTACAAACTATCTTTGATTGGTCTATAATTATTTATGTCTGTTTGTCTTCTCAACCCAACCCAATCCAAACACTGTAAACAGTGAATGGTGCCCCAATAATTTGTGCAGTGCATAACCTGTACAACCGTTCCTGCCTATCCTGATTAATTTTGGTATTATATATAGGCATTAAAATATTTTGCTGATGCTCTTGCTATAGGAGTTCTCTTAAGAAATATAAGGAAACATCTAACTTTTCAGAACAATCTGAAACTGTCCCACCACCTTTTAAGGAGATTGCTATTGATTATTTAATGTATTAAGTAATTCATTTAACAAATATGATTTAAGTAACAATTATGGGCCAGGCTTTGCATCCAACCAATGAAAAGAATCAAACAAACAACAAGAAAACAAGATGTGAACTTAGAGAATTAAAGTAAAAAGGATCAAATGTCTCTCTCCTTTATTTTCTATTTGAAATAGTGCACAAACTTCCCATAACCTCTTTTAACTTCTCACTTCCGTCAGTATCTATTGTCTCCTCTCTCTTATCTACAAAAATGAAGATAGAGATGTGAATGCTCTACATCTCCAGGTCATCACAGATGGGATGGGGAGGAGGCTCTGGAGGGAGGGGATATGTATTTAATTATGGCTGATCCTTGTAGTATGGCAGAAACCAACACAACATTGTAAAAATTAAAAAACAAAAAATAAATATAATTATTTATAATTTAAAAATTATCCACATTTCATTAGCAAATAGCTTCTTAAACACAAAACAACAAAGCAGGGAATGGAGGCACTTCATGATTGAATAACTTTGAAAAAATGACTCAAGTCACATTCCAGAAGTGGAAACCACACTCACATTCATGTATTAAAGAGTCTGAAGAATAATGTGTCAGCTCTGGCTAGCTAGTCCAGGACTTTCAAAACATATCTGCTCATGAAACATTTTTTCGTAGATATTCTAACACTGACGTTAGAAAATTGCTCTCTGAATGTGAGCAAGTCATAGATGTTCCTTTCATTTTCAATTTAAAAAAAGAATGTTTTACTTGGCTACACCAGGTGTTAGTTGTGGCATGCAGGGTCTTTTAGGTGCGGCACATGAATTCTTAGCTGCAACGTGTGGGATCTACTTCCCTCACCACGAATTGAACTCCAGCCCCCTGATTTGGGAGCACAGATTCTTAGCCATTGGACCATCAGGGAAATCCCTGAGTCATAGGCATTCTAACTTGGAGTCATGTGGAGGTTACTTTATCAAAATCTTACAGAAAGATTTAGAAGGGTTTAAGCTAACATTTTAGATCATTAATTGCTTACAGGCAATAGTGAGTTAATGGTCAGCAGGACTGGTTGCATCAGGACTGGCATCCAGTAAGAAATGAGCAAGGTTGTGTGGGCAGCAACCCTAAGAACTTTTGGACTGGTGACATTTGGGCTGAATAAAGAATCAAGTACCTAAGTTCTGATCTCGGTGTCAGCTTGGACTCATGTGTCATCTTAAGGGATGATGACACTTCCTTCCTAGGACCATCTGTGATGGTCTCAGGTTTTGGATTATGGAAATATATGAGAGCATTTTTATCCGTTAGTGATTGGAGGTCATGACTATATGGAGGATACAAGCAGCATAGATGCTAGAGGTTTTTCAGGTGTGGGGAGTTCCTCACCTTGAAGAACTGCACTGCCCGTCCCAGAATTTTCTGATGTTCCTCTGGACATTCATGCAGAAGGAGAAAAACCTCAGATGAGGTTGATCAGAGCCTAGAACTGAATGTTGAATTGCACATGGATGGTTTAATGTGCACTGAAATTTCCAGAAGTGCAACTGCATTAGGAACCAAGAGAAGAGTTTCTATATTCAGAATTTTACTTAGAACTTTACCATAATTTGGGGGCTTCCCTGACGGCTCAGACAGTAAAGAATCTGCCTGCAATGCAGGAGACCTGGGTTCCATCCCTGAGTCAGGAAGATCCCGTGGAGAAGGGAATGGCAACCCACTCCAGTATTCTTGCCTGGAGAGTCCCATGGACTAAGGAGCCTAGCAGGCTACAGTCCATGGGGTTGCAAAAAGTCGGACACGAATGAATGACTAACACTTACTATAATTTGGGGAAATCATATCACTAGTGATAATAGTACCCAGGCTTTACTTACATTACCAGTGTTATATGCCTGTATCAGTGTTCACTTGTGGCTGTCATGTTCATGTTGACTTGAAGTATGAATGCAAGCATGTGATCGCTTCATGATATCATCTAGAGCAATGCTATTTGAAAATGCCCAGTGTGTTGCTAGATAAGAAACTTGCATCAGAATGGAGACTAGCATCTTGTTTGCTTCATCAGGAAAGTCTTGCTATGGAAAAAATGTTCATTGAGCTAAATAGTGTGCTTCAAGATAGTTGACTTTCGTTTATGCTATAAGCTGTCTGTATCACTGCAGATCAGTAACAGTTTATGTCATGGCATGTGATTTTTATCTAGTCATGTCTGGAAGTAGGCTTTCTTTTTAAAATATTATTTATTTTAAACTAAGACTGCACTGAGTCTTAGTTGTGGCACAAGGGATCTTCGTTGAGGTATTCAAACTCTCAGTTTCCTAGCTATGGCATGTGGGATCTAGTTCCCTGACCAGTGATGGAACCTGAGATCCCTGCACAGTGAGCGTGGAGTCTTAGCACCGGGGAAGTCCCTCTGGAAGTAGGCTTTATTATCAATGCTTTTTATTTCAGGAAAGGAAAGGGAACATAACAAATGTTAGGGATTAAAAAAAAAAAGGAAGAAAATTGGGTCCAACACATTTAATGATTATCGGATTGAATGTTTGCCAAGAGGGGATAAGCTTTCCTTTGTCCATAGCATCATCAGCTGCCTCATCCAGTCCTCTGATGAGACAGTTGAAGACTTCTCAATCTTGCATAAAGTAAATGTTTACCCATTGCAATCCAGGGACACCTCTTTCCATCAGAACATAGTACCTAAGTCCCACCTATGTAGAAAGTATGAAGCACCCTGCTAATGATCTCTGAGGTCTTTTTCAGGCTTTTTTTTTTAGTTTATTAATCTGTATTTTGCAAGCTTTGCAGCTCGGTGCCTTAACTCATCTGTATGGCTGCCAAAGTCACAACTGATGCTGGATTTCCCTGGTGGTCCAGTGGCTAGGAATCCATCTGCCAGAGCAGACGCAGGGGACACAGGTTTGGTCCCTGGTCTGGGAAGATCCCACATGCCATGGAGCAACTAAATTCGTGTGTCACAACTGCTGAAGCCCACATGCAGAGGGCCAGTGCTTCACAACAAGAGAAGCCACCACAATGAGAAGCCCGCACATCGCAACTAGAGAGTAGCCCCCACCTGCTGCAACTAGACAAAGCTTGTGGGCAGCAATGAAGACTGAGCACAGCCAAAAATAAGTAACTTTTTTTTAAAAAGAATTAATGCTGCTCTAGTGAGGGAGAAATTCAACGTCTTCTCTCCTGTAAAACAAGAACAATTACCTCCTTCATTGCTCTGTACTTTAAATGTGTACTAGATACTTGGTGAGAGTAAAATTTCTCTGCTTCAATCAAGGCAATGCCGTCCAGCAAGGGTTAAAGCTGGCTTCTTGTCTCTGCTGGGGAGCCAGGCAGGATGGGGTTCCTCCTGTAATGGGCCCAGATGCCCCCATGCTTTGTTGATTACAATCTCCCACACCGAGGAAGCTTTGACTAGGTTTGACATAATCAGCTCACAGCCTCTGCCTGCACTCTTTCACAAACAGGCCATTTTCACATCTTTTTCATGGAATCCGACAAGCGGAAAAATAATTAATGTTACCTCAGCCCAACAATGACCCTGGCTCTGATTCAAAAAGGAGGCATGTTGCATAAACTGCCCTTTAATTGAGGGTTGGGGGCAGACCCCACATACTCCTATATCGGTTCTGCCTCCCTGACCAAGGCTGATTAAGGCTTTCCTAAGACTGCAGACCCCTGGTCACTGAGTACTAGGCAGTTTCAGGTTCAAAGAGTTTCCGTGAAAGAATTCTGTTCGTGGTATTTAGCAAGCACAGACCAGTTTCTTCTGTCAGAGAATTTCAGACGGTACGGTTGGTTGTTCCCATTTTATAGATGAAAACAAAATGAGTTGCTCCTTACAGGAGACATAAAATTAGAACTCACAACTATTTTTCAATATTATTTCTTTCTTTTGAGGAAGAGAATTATTGTTGCTGTTCAGTTGCTAAATTGTGTCTGAATCTTTGTGACCCCAAGGACTGCAGCATCCCGGGCTTCCTTGTCCTCCGCTATCTCCTAGAGCTTGCTCAAACTCATGTCCATTGAGTAGGTGATGCCATACAACCGTCTCATCCTCTGCCACCCTCTTCTTTTGCCTTCAGTCTTCAAGCATTGGGGTCTTTTTCCAATGAGTTGGCTCTTCGCATCAGGTAGCCAAGGTGTTGGAGCTTTGGATAAAGAAAATACAAATGTTATTTTATTATAGAAGTCTACATGGTCTTTTATACAGTTTTTGTGAATGCTGCAGCCATTCAAGTGGCAAAAAACCACTTTGGAGAAGAATCTGGCAGTTCCTCAAATGGATAAATATAGAGTTCCTTTTTTTTGTTTTATTTATTTACTTTATTTGTTTGGCTCCATTGGGTCTTAGTTGCAGCATGTGGGATCTTTGATGTGGCTTGTGGACTCTAGCTGAGGCTTACAGCCTTTCTAGTTGTGGTGCACTGTAGTTGCTCCCTAGTATGTGGGATCCTAGTTCCCCAACCAGAGATGGAGTCCACATCCCTTGCATTGCAAAGCAGATTCTTAACCACTCGACCACCAGGTCAAGAGTTACCTTTTGACTTAACAATTCCACCCCTAGGAATTCTCCCCAAGAAATGGAAAACTTATGTCCAAACAAAAATGTGGACATGAGTGTTTATATGAACATTATTCATAATACCCAGAAAGTGAAAACAACCCAAGTATCTCTCAGTTGACAAATGAATAAACAAAAATGGTATATTCACTCAATGGAATATTATTTGGTCATAAAAAAGGAATGAATTATAAACTATAACATGAATGAATCTTGAAAACTTTATGATCAAAAATAGTCACACACAAAAAGCCACTTGCTATAAGATTCCAATTATATGAAATGTCTAGAATGTGCAAATATAGATAGAAAGCTGATTCATGATTGCTTGGGTCTGAGAAGGAGGGGAACTGGGGCTGGGAAGTAGGGAAGGAAGGTGTTGATAGTGGAAGGATGCAGAGATTCTCTCTGAGGTAATGAAAAATTCTAAAATTGATTGTGATATTGGTTGCAAAATTCTATAAACATACTAAAAGCCATTGAATTATATACTTTTATTTTTAAAAATGGATAGTACATTAATTTTACTCCATAAAAACTGTCTACTTGTGAGCCAAGAATCACAGCAATTGCCAACATCCTTTGGGGTATCTGTAAATACCTACCTTTCCAACTACACAGCCACGTGAGACTAGATTTTTCTTTATGGAATTGAGCAATACAGTATAGCACAACAGATTGAATTCAGAAGCAAATGTGACAACTGAGCTGTCTATTTGTAACCAAGCCATAAAAAAGTTAAAAAAAAAAAAGTCCCAGGAATTCCCTGGTGGTCCAGTGGTTAGGACTCAGCACTCTCACTGACTACCCTGGTGTTCGATCCTTGGGTAGGAAAGGAAGATCCCATAAGCCACACAGTGCAGTCAAACACACACACACACACACACACACACACACACACACTCTGTATGTTCACTGCAGAAAATATGAAAAATATGGGAAAGTAAGAGACAGTGAATATCATCTGTGACCTGACCAATCATTGGTAGCGTGTCAGACATTTCCCTCTGTTCTTTGTTCTGACCTCTGAGTCTTATGAAGGATGAAGCTCTGGAAGGATGCCCACTTTGAATGAGTACCTGCTCTCTGTTGTTCCTTGGTTCTCTTCAAAGTAAAGCAACTGGGCTTCCCTGGTGGCTCAGTGGTGAAGAATCTACCTGCCAGTGCAAGAGACATGAGTTTGATCCCTGATCCGGGAATATTCTACTTGCTTCAGAGTAACTAAACCAGTGCCCCACAACTTCTGACCCTGTGCTCTAGAGACCTTGAGCCCAACTACTGAGCCCACATGCTGCAACACATGAAGCCCACTTGCATGCTGGAGCCCTTGCACTGCAAGGGGGGAAGCTACCACAGTGAGAGACCCGAGCAACACAACCTAGAGAGTAGCCCCCACTCCCCGCAACTAGAGAAAAGCCTGTGCAACAATGAAGACCCAGTGCAGCCAAAAATAGATGAATATATACATATATAAAGCAACCAAAACTCATCTTACTCAAGTTGGGGGAAGGAATCCCAATTAGACACCTCAAGGCCATGATCACTTACTGATTACAAAAGTAGCACACGGTCATTGTTAAAAAACACTTCATATGTGCGTGCAAGCACACGTCTGCGTATCCTGTGAATATGTGAAGCAGAAATAACAGATCTGGGATATCAGATCAAGGTGGCAGATGAGAACACACATCGTCAACTCTCCAACTCTTTTTTTTTTAATTAATTAATTTATTGAAATTGGAGGCTAATTACTTTACAATATGGTAGTGATTTTTGCCATGCATTGACATGAATCAGCCATGGGTGTACATGTGTCCCCCATCCTGAACCCCCCTCCAACCTCCTTCCCCATCCCATCCCTCAGGGTCGTTCTAGTGCACCGGCCCTTAGTGCCCTGTCTCATGCAACTCTCCAACTCTTAAAATGAAAGAAAAGTGGCTTAGATAAAGAATAAGATTATCATAGAAAATTGGAGAGATGCCACTAGCAGAGGAGAAATCCTGAAGACTTCCCAGAAGACTGAATAAAGAGGGGAACCAGATGAATGAGAAGAGAAACTCCAAAAATACTTAGGCAAAACTAAGGTGAGGAAGAACAAATTCAAAGCCACACTAAACTCTAAGTCAAATAATAAGGACACAGAATTTCATATCTGCAATTCCAAAATCCAAAAACTCTTAAGACAGAGAGGTTTTTGTCCCTAAGTTTGGCACAAACATTTGCAGCAAAACCCAATGAGAACAGAGGTGGAGCTATTTTTAGACTTTATCTCATTTTGTATGAATACGCATTAATTTCTTTGCAAAAAAATTAATATATCTGATTATATGATGCTTCCCCACATATTGCTGGGAGTGTTATGAGATATTCAATAAGTGCAAAGTACCATCTTTTTAAAATTAAAAAAAAAAGTCAGAATTCCAAACAAGACTAGCTCCTAGGGATCTGAATAAAGAATATGGACATGTACAGGTATCAGAAAAGGTGCTTGGGATAAAGTAGGAACTGGGTTTCCATTAACAAGAGAATGAATAAGTAAGTCAGGGTAAGTTCCAATGAATGAAAAGGAGAGTGGAAGAAATACAAATTGGAAAGGGAAAAATAAACTATCTAGATTTACATTATTGTCTAGAAAATCTCAAGAAATCAACCAGAGGACTTCCCTGGTGGTCCAATGGTGAAGAATCTGTTTTCCAATCCAGGGAACATGGGTTCGATCTCTGGTTAGGAACTAACATTCCACATGCCACGCAGCAACTAATCCTGCATGTCACAACAAGAGAGACTGTGTGCCGCAACTAGAGAAAGCTAGTTCACTGCGATGAAGCACCCATGCAGCCAAAATATTAATAATAATAATAATAAAAGGGAATCAACCAAAAACAAAACAAAACCAAAATCCCTCAAATGCCTAGAACTAATAAGTGAGTTTAGCAGATTCTCAGGATTCAGTATCAACACACAAAAAACAATCATGCTAATAATCAATGCTAGAAGTGAACAATTGGAAACAAAAATTAAAGCACACTACTCTTTATAATTGGAGAAGAAAATGGCAACCCACTTCAGTATTCTTGCCTGGAAAATCCCAGGGACAGAGGAGTCTGGCGGGCTTACAGTCTATGGGATCAGAAGAGTCTGACACGACTTAGTGACTAAACCACCACGCTCTTTAAAATTGCTTTAAGAATAAAAAGGAAATATTGGGTATAAATCTAACAAAGCATGTACAGAATCTATGTGCTAAAAACTACAAAATGAATTAAAAACTGATTTTAAAAAAGTTTTTTAAAATCCAAATAAATGGAGAGAAATACTGTTGTCATTAATTGAAAGACCCAACATAGTAAAAGTGTCAATTTTCCCTAAATTGATTTATTCAAGTCCCAGCAGGATTCTTTGTAGATATAGACAACCTGATCCTAAAATTTACATGGAAAGACAAAGAAACTAGAACATTCAAAACAATTCTGAAAAAGAATAAAGTGCAAGAACTCACACTATTTAATTTGAGGCTTATTTATTTACTGAAATTGTTTCAGTAATTAAGACAGTGCAACATCAAGAGGGAAAGACACTTAGATCACGGCACAAAATAGAGTCCATAAATAGATGCCCACAAAGTTTTGTCAGTTGAATTTTGGCAAAGGTACAAAAGCAATTCAATGAAGGAAGGATAATCTTTATAGCAAATGGTGTTGAAAATATTGATATCCACAGGTAAAAAAGAATGTTTACCTGAATTACACAACAAAAGCTAGCTCAAAATAGATCAGCAAGGTAAATGCTAAGCTTGAAACTATAAAACTTCTAGAAGGACACACTGGAGAAAATCTTCATTACCTAGGGAGAGGTAAAGAGTTCTTAGATATGATAACAAAGGCATGATCCACAAGAGTAAAAAAATTGATAAACTGCTGTTCATCAAAGTTTAAAACTTTTGCTTTGTAGAAGACTCTGTTAAGAAGATGGAAAGAACCCACAGATGGTGGTAAACTGTTTGCAAATCACACTCCAACAATGAACTTGTACCCAGGATGTATTAAAAACTCTCTAAACTCAAAAGTAAGGGGTGGGGTGGGGGCGGGAATGCAATTAGAAAATGAGCAAGGGCCTCCCTGGTGGCTTGGTGGTAAAAGAATCCTCCTGCCGGTATAGGAGACCGGGGTTAGGTCCCTAGTCTGGGAAGATCCCACATGCTGCAAAGCAACTCAGCCCATATGCTACAATTATTGAGCCTGTGCTCGACAGCCCAGGAGCCATGACTACTGAGCCCAAATGCTGAAACTACTGAAGTCGGAGAGCCCTAGAGCCTGTGCTCTGCAACAAGAGAAGCCACCGCAATGAGAATCTTGAACATCGCAACTAGAGTGTAGCCCACCCAGCAACAAAGACCCAGCAGAGATCAAAATAAATAAATTTTTTAAAAAAAGAGTTAATGAAGAAAAGGGATTTTAATAGAAAGCTCTGAAATAGTATATGTAATAAGAGCTGGTTAAGATTTAAAGACAAAAAAAAAAGCTCTTCTTTCTATATACACATATATATGTATAAAAAGCTCTGTCTCTATATGCACATCAGTTCGGTTCAGTTCAGTTCAGTCACTCAGCTGTGTCCGACTCTTTGTGACCCCAAGAACTGCAGCATGCCAGGCCTCCCTGTCCACCACCAACTTCCGGAGTTTACTCAAACTCATGTTCATTAAGTAGGTGATGCCATCCAGCGGTCTCATCCTCTGTCGTCCCCTTGTCCTCCTGCCCCCAATCCTTCCTAGCATCAGGGTCTTTTCCAATGAGTTAACAGTTCGCATCAGGTGGCCAGAGTATTGCAGTTTCAGCTTCAGCATCAGTCCTTCCAATGAACACCCAGGACTCACCTCCTTTAGGATGGACTGGTTGGATCTCCTTGCAGTATGTATAAATGCACAAGAAAGTGCAGGGAGAATGCAAGCGCAAAGATGGATGGTCAAAAGCTCTGGTGAGAGTATGGGGATTATGTATGGACAGGAGAAGGGGAAAAGTAAGGGATGAGAGTAAATTGAATTTTCCCCTTTACTTGCTACATTTTGAATTTAAGTTTTTTTCCCAAGATACTATAAAAAGGAGGCTGTAGCACTGCTGTCATGTATTCTTTCTGAACTACACATTCTGCCTACGGGCATGCTTTGCTGCCCACAAGCCTCATGCTAAAACCATCTCTTGGGGACTTACAGAGTGTCTTTTTAAAAAATATCTATTTGTTTGGCAGCATCAGGTCTTAGTTGCAACACATGGAATGTTTCCTTACAGAGAGCGAGCTTCTCTCTAGTTGCGATATGCAAGTTTACCTGCCCCACAGCACATGGGATCTTAGTTGCCCTGGCCAGTGATTGAACTCGAGTCCCCTGCATTGGAAGTCAGATTCTTAACCACTGGACCACCAGGGAAGTCCCCAGAGTGTCTTACTCACCTTTATTCACATAGCATCTCTTCTGACCAAGGAGTTTCTTTTATAGCAAATGAGGACAATGGACTTAGGATCATAGAGTTCATTTCTCTTATCATTTATTGTCCTAAAGCAAAGCCTTTATACGATAGTTGATGGCCTTTTCAGGACTCAGTTATGTATGCCACCAAAAGGGTGGCAGTACCTGGCAGGGGTTGAGCCGTGTGTGCTATGAATCAGTGACCTACACACACCATTGTTCCTCGAGGATCCGCTGGCCATGGACCGCGGGGCAGGGACATGAGTGGCTCCTCTCATGGTTAGCCCTGCGGATCCACAGCCAGCATTTGGCTTCCTGCCTTCACATCTCTGTGCCCTGCTGATGGAGAGGTCTCAGTCACCAAGGGCAGGGGGGCGGGGAGCTGTCCCTCAGGAGCACAACTGGGGAGGCCCCTGAAGGGAAAGCCAGGGTGGCCACCTGGCCACCTGGCTCCACACTGCCTCCTCCCTCCAGTGAATCAACAGGCAAAGAGGTCACTGTAGTGTTTGGGGTGATTGATCCTGACCTCAAGAGATAATTAGGCTGCAGTCACACAGTGGAGGTCAGGGAGTATATTTCTGGAATGCAGGGGTTCCCTGGGGTCCTCTTAGAACTCCTGTAGGCTGTGATAAAATTCAGTGGAAAACTACAATAGCCCAAGTGCATGCAGGTCTGCTATTGGCTCAGATCCTTCAGAAAGAAAAAGGTTTAGGTCACCCTCCCAGGCAAGGAACCTGGACCAACCAAGGTGTTTGCCCAGGGCAGAGTATGGAATGGCCAGGGGATGAACTGACACACACCTGGCATGGGATTAAGAGAAGCTGGAGGAGATCTAGAGGGAGCTGGACCAGCTGCTGGCTCAGATGATGTCAAGTTCTTCTGGGGAAACAAAGCCATCAAATCCGCTAGCACAGCGGTTCTGAAATTCTGGCATGCATCTGAATCACTAGGTGGGGGGAAGTGCTTTTCAGAAATGTTGGGTCTAGAAGCCTCCCAGCCTAGGCCTCCTGCTCAAAACCTTACAGTAAGGTCAGGACATCTCCTATTAATTTCTTAGACAATTCTAACACACAACTTAGGCAAGACCTTTGTGTTGGAAGGTGGGTACTTGTGGAACATTCTTGCATGGCCCCTTTGTTACCTAGTTGCCCATTATAATTAGTTTATTTTCCAAATGAATGGCGGCCCCCAAAGCGTTAGCTCCATGGATCTTAAGATATACAAAGCCACCCAAATTTGGAAATTCTGAGTTTCCCCTATTCAGTTCTCATGAATTTTGCTTCAATTAATAAAATATGAAATAAGTTTAGAAAAAAAAAAATTTCTTATTTCCTTCTTCAGGGAATCTTCCCAATGCAGGAATTGAACCCAGGTCACCTGCATCACAGGCAGATTATTTACCAACTGAGTTACAAGGGAAGTCAGTCAATAAAGCTTTGTGAAAGTGAAAATCACTCAGTGGTGTCCTACTCTTTGCGACCCCATGGACTTATACAGCCCATGGAATTCCCCAGGCCAGAATACTGGAGGGGGTAGCCTTTCTCTTCTCCAGGGGATCTTCCTAACCCAGGAATTGAACCCAGGTCTCCCGCATTTCAGGTGGATTCTTTACCAGCTGAACCATCAGGGAAGCCCAAGAATACTGGAGTGGGTAGCCTATCCCTTCTCCAGGGGATCTTCCTGACCCAGGAATTGAACTGGGATCTCCTGCATTGCAGGCAGATTCTTTACCAAGTGAGCTACCAGGGAAGCCTTAATAAAGCTTTAAATGGTCATTAAACCTCTCACCTGGGCTGACTGACTTATCTCCAGAGAGACCCCATGAGAGGGTAAGAGATGTTTGTTATAGATGTGCACATTGACATGTGATTAAAGGAGTGATCAGGACATCTACTCCAGTCATGCACAATTGCTAGGTGGCAAGAACCTTGATATCATGATGGTATATCTTATCAAGGTCTGTAATGATGAGACCTCACACATGAAGGCAAAAGTCCAGGTCTGTCCTGAAGGGTAGAATAATTTCTGGCACCAGTAGGTTGATGAAAAAGCCAGTCTTTTTTATGCAAAGACTTTAGCCATCTGATTTGAAGAGCCGACTCATTGGATAAGACCCTGATGCTGGGAAAGATTGCAGGCAGGAGGATAAGGGGACGACAGAGGATGAAAGGGTTAGATGGCATCACCAACTCAATGGATATGAGTTTGATCAAACTCTGGGAGATGGTGAAGGACAAGGAAGCCTGGTACGCTGCAGCCCATGGGGTCACAGAGTTGGCCACAACTTAGAGACTGAACGACAGCAATCATTACTCCGCAAAGTCAGTGGGCTTGATTCGTTCATTCCAGGGTTTCTTTCAATAGTGGTAATAAACTTGTGATTGTTCATCGTCAACTCCTCTGCTGACTACTGTTGGCTTTTTAAAGAGGCAAGTCTTGTTAGAGCTGCTTTCCCAAGGGATAAATTTTTACTTGCCCAAGATCCTCCAGTGTGTTGCTCTGTCTCTGGAAATCTGATTCCATTTAATCAAAATTGACCATACTATTGAAATTTCCCAGAGTCTGACTTTCCATCCTCCAAGGTGACTGGCTGCCTGGCTGATAAATCAGCCCTATTTATGTTGTGCATGTGTGCTCAGGCGTGTCCAACTCTTTGCACCCCTATGGACTGCAGCCCACCAGGCTCCTCTGTCTATGGGATTCTCCAGGCAAGAATTCTGGAGTGGGTTGCCATTTCCTCCAGAGGATCTTCCTGACCCAGGGATCAAACCCATGCCTCCTGCAGCTCTTGCATCTCATGCATTGGCAGGCAGAATCTTTACCACTGAGCCACCTGGGAAGCTCATTTATGCGGTTTGCTGTTGCTCAGTCACTAAACTGTGTCTGACTACTGTGGTAGTAGATAGTAAGTTAATAACAACAATAATATACAAAGTACACTTTCTGCGACATTAAGGTGAATCATCATAGCACCCCTGTGAGATGGGTTGAACTGTCTCCATTTCAAAGATGAGAAAACAGAAAGTAAGCGAGCACAGAATTCAAAAGCAGAAAATCAGGATCAGAACTCAAGACCAGCTGCTCCCAAATCCACTTTTGTCTGAGTGTCCCTGATGAGATGTTTATCCCTTATTGCAAACTCTGCTCATCCAAACCGCCATATGCTTTATATTAGATATCTCTGGAAAATACAATCTTAAGTCATTTTCCCCAAAATTTGTCTAATGATAATCCATCTGGATTCATCCCAGATGGCTTCATCTTGGCTTCATCCCAGATGGCTCAGTGGTAAAGAATCTGCCTGCCAATGCAGGAGATCAAAGAGAAGCAGTTTTGATCCCTGGGTAGGGAAGCTCCCCTGGAGGAGGAAATGGCAACCATCTCCAGTATTCTTGCCTGGAAAATTCCATGGACAGAGGAGGCAGTGGGTTACAGTCCGTGGTGTCACAAAGAGTCAGACAGGACTGAGCACAAGCACAAGCATGAGGAATCCATCTGTAGATTCTTTTAAAAATACAGGTTCTGGAACCCCAGCCCAAACCACTGAATGTGGCCCCATTTAGCACAGAGGCCAGGGAAGGTGCAATTTTTAAAAATTTTTATTGGAGTATAGTTGCTTTACAGTGTTTTGTTAATTTTAGCTGTACAGCAAAGTGAATCAATTATATGTATACATATATCCCTTCTTATTTGTATTTTCTTCCCATTTAGGGCCCCATATAGCATTGAGCAGAGTTCCCTGTGCTGTACAGAAGATTTTCATTAGTTATCTACTTTGTACATAGTATCGATAGTGTATGTATGTCAGTCCCAATCTCCCAAGTCATCTCACCACTCCCGTTCCCCACTTAGTGTCCCTTTATTCTCCATGTCTGTGTCTCCATCTCTGTTTTGCAATTAGGTTCGTCTGTACCATTTTTCTATATTCCACATACACACATTAAAATACAATATCTGTTTTTCTCTTTCTGATTTACTTCACTCTGTATGACAGTCTCTAGGTCCATCCACATCTCTGCAAATGGCACAATTTTGTTCCTTTTCATGGCTGAGTAATACTCCACTGTATATATGAACCACATCTTCTTTATCCATTCCTATTTTGATGGACATTTAGTTTGCTTCTGTGCCTTGGCTATTGTGAATAATGCTGTGATGAACACTGGGGTACAGGTATCTTTTGGAATTATGTTTTTTTCTAGATATATGCCCAGGTGTGGGATTACTGGGACCTGTGGTAGGGAAGGTGCATTTTTAATCAGGCAAGCCCATTTGTGAATGACCGTTATAACTCAGACAACTCCCCATCAGTGGAATTCCTACCAGCTAGAGCACTGGGAGAAGTAAATTATTGGAGGTAGGGGAGTTCTTGCATGCATGCTAAGTTACTTCAGTCGTGACTAACTCTTTGCAACCCTGTGGACTGTAGCCTGACAGGCTCCTCTGTCCATGGGATTCTCCAGGCAAGAATACCAGAGTGGGTTACCACAAACCTCCAGGGGATATTTCCAATTTCACCTAACACAATCCTCCAGGGAGCACCCTGGAAGAAAAGAGAAAAATGAGAGCACAAGTGTATAGGCTTCCCACCCGGGGGCTTCATCTTGGCTAAAGTTTCCCAGATGCCTAAATAATGATATTTTCTTTGAATAAGAACTGTAGAATCATACTGCTTGAGTTTGTATTTTTTTTTTTTTTTTGAGTTTGCATTTTGACTCCTCAATTTCTAAACTCTATGAGTTCAGACCAGTTACCTAACCTCTCTATGCCCCAGGTTTCTCATCTGTAAACCTGGGGGTGGTAATTGTAACTACCACCTAAGGATATTATCAGAATTAAACAATATAATATTAAGATAGCTGTCCAGTACATAGTAAATATTCTACAAATATTATTATTTAGTATGATGTTATATAATAATATCATAAATACTACTAATAATAAAGTTCAAGTTTATATATTTTTATGGCCCAAAAAACTTTGACCTGTCCACTTAATTTTTTAACCTACTATACATAAGCTTCTAAAATATGTCAGGCATTGTGTCAAGAGCTTTATATATAATTTAATTTTTTTTAGGGGGGTAGTAATTTAGACTCACAGAAAGTTGGGAAAATGGTGCAGAGAGATCCATGTACCATGCCCTCAGCTTCCTCTAATGGTAACATCTTACTGAAAGTAAACATGTTAGTTGCTCCGTCGTGTCTGACTGTTTGCAATCTCGTGAACTATATAGCTCGCCAGGCTCCTCTGTTCATGGACTTCTCCAGGCAAGAATACTTGAGTGGGTAGCCATTCCCTTCTCCAGGGGATCTTACTGACTCAGGGACTGAACCCTTGTCTCCTGCATTGCAAGCAGATTCTTTTCCATATCCATACATATAATTTTGTTTCTTAAGATGAAACTTTCCAGATGAAGAAACTGAAGCTAGGACAAACAGCTTACCAAAGGACAGAACTCTAGGTCTTCAATTAAAGGAAAAAAAAAAAAAAAAACCTGCCCTTAATTTTGTGTCTGGGGAATCCGGGACAAAGAAGAGACATTCAGAAAATCGGGTTTCTTCTTTTGAAGTGCAGCAAAAAATACGTTGTTGTTCAATTGCTCAGTCGTGTCCGACTCTTTGTGACCCCATGGACTGCAGCACGCCAGGCTTCCCTGTCCTTCACTATCTCCTGGAGTTTGAGCAAACTCATGTCCATTAAGTTGGTGATGCCATCCAACTATCTCATCCTCTGCTGCCCCCTTCTCTTCCTGCCATCAATGTTTCCCAGCATCAGGGTCTTTTCTAATGAGTTGGCCTCTTTGCATCAGATGGCCAAAGTACAGGAGCTTCAGCTTCAGCAAAAAATAAATAATAAAATTTTTAAAATACATATTTTCCCAAAATGTCCAGAAGAATAGTTGTGTAAACAAGTCCCGAGTTTGTCCTTTTATTCTATATCCTCATTGTCCACGGGAAATAAACAAAAGCGTTTGGGAACTGTCATCTCCAAATGAACAGTTTGTAGGGAGAAGAGCTCTCAGTGTGCTGAATATATGGAAACCCTTCACCATGTCTTTCTAAACTCCTCTGAAATGATAGGAACCTTGCAATGAGACAAAGACACATGAACTCAGGCTTTCAGCCTGGAAGCATAGCATAGGGAACACAAAAACTGTGCAGGCCTTTTCATTGCCCAAATACCTCCAGTGAAGCCTTTATGCTGAAAAGCATAAAAGTGAATTTGGCTCCCTGTTTAAAACCCCTGGACCAAATTGGATTTACTGTTTGAGTGCAGGAAACTTTATCAAGATTATGGAAACAGAAAAGAATTTGAGATGAACACACACTGTACATTTCAGTACAGGTGGCAGGACAATTAGAAATCTAGTTAAGCTACGGAAAATCTCCATAAATCTGGGAAGGATTTAGGCCTTGGTGTGCTTTGGTGCAACCCATCATCATATGCGTGTTGTACTCGGTCTCCCTGCATCCAGACTCCCCAGGTGCGGGGGAGATGATGTAAAGGAGAAGAATAAAGAAGTGATTTTTCTCTGATCCACCTTTTGTGTGGGGCAAACGATTAGGTGGCACTGGTGCCTGCAAGGGGAACTGAGCGAGTCCCCGAGTGCTGCCTCTGTCACTGCTTCACAGGCTTCACGTTTTCCTTTTAACTAAGAAACATAGGGACTTCCCTGCTGGTCCAGTGGCTAAGACTCGGCTCCCCATGCAGGAGGCCGGGGTTCGATCTTTGGTCAGGAAAATAGATCCCACATGCTGCAACTAAGAGTTCGAGTGCAACAACAAAAAAAAAAAAAAAGATCCTGTATGCCAAAACTAAGACCCAGTGTGAACAAATAAGTAAAATAAATATTTTAAAAAATTAAAAATAGATGGTGAATTTGTCAATGCTCATTCATTGGCTTGTCTTTTCTTAAAGTCCTTGAGGACAGGGACCAGTGACAATGGCCATTGAATCTGAATGCCAGTACAATATCCAGCTCTTAGGAAGTAGTAGGAGTAGTGTTAAATGCTCAGTCATGTCTATTTGTGATCCCAAGGACTCTAGCCCACCAGTCTCTGTCCATGGGATTCTCTAGGCAAGAATGCTGGAGTGGGTTGCCATTTCCTTCTCCAGGGGAACTTCCTGACCAGGGATCGAACCCAAGTCTCCTGCATTGCAGGCAGATTCTTTACCATCTGAGCCAGCAGGAGGTTATCTGTAGAATTAATGAGTTGTACTTCAATGGCAAAAGAATAGCATCTTACACTTTGAGATACACTAAAGTTTTGGCATATGAAAAAAAATGAAAATAACAAAAGTAACAGGTAACTACTTATATGCAGATGCTTGATTTTAGAATTTGAAATAGTTGATGCACCTCTGTACATTTACCTTGGATTTGTACACTTTAGATTCTTGCAAAAAGTCTTGGGTGGTTTTGTCTTGTGTGTAAATGCTATTTATTTAGCATAGATATTAAAGAAAACCTTCTGGGGAAAAAAAGTAACTAAGAGCATTCCCACAAAATTTTAAAAGCAGCTGAAAGAAATGGCAAAAAAATGCTCAGAAGCAAAGACTACCCTTGACCATGACTGCTCTGGCCATTTCATTATCATAGTCCCCAAAATAAGAAGAAAGAAAAAGGAGAAGGAGGAAAAGAAGACACTCATTTTAACTGACAAAGAATTGAGTAAAACTACTATGCTTCAATTTGGCTCAGTGGTGAAGAATCTGCCTGCTAGTGCAGGAGATAGGGGTTCAGTCTCTGGGTCAGAAATATCCCCTGGAGAAGGAAATGGCAACCCACTCCAGGATTCTAGCCTGGAGAATTCCATGGACAGAGGAGCCTGGCAGGCTACAGTCTATAGGATCGCAAAGTTGGATGTGAATTAATGACCTAACAACAGCAACAGCAATGTCAAATCAAGGGCTTTATTTGTCTATGATCTTAACTAGTAGTGAGCACACTTTTTCTGTGAAGTGTCAGAGAGTAAACATGTTAGACTTGGAGGGTCACATGGCCTATGTCCACTACTCAGCTCTGCAGTGGCTGCCTAAAAGCAGCCAGGGATAATATGCAAATGAATGGGAGAGGCTGTGTTCCAATAAAACTTTATTTATGCTGAAATTTGAATTTCATATAATCCTCATGTGTCATAAAAGAGGATTCTTCTGATCTTCCCCAATATTTAACAATGAAAAAACCTTTCAGGGTCTGCACAAAAATGGGCCTTAGGTGGGATTTAGTCCAAGGGCTGTAGGTTGCTGACTCCTGATCTAGATCTATTCTGCCCCTTACATCTTTTTTGGAGAGAGCCTTTTAGATTGAGGTAGATGAGAGCTCCCCAGACCTGTATGGGGGTCCGTGTCCCAACTTGTTCTTGGTTAGTCGGTAAATCATATCTGACTCTTTGTGAACCCATCAACTGTAGCCTGCCAGGCTCCTCTGTCCATGGGCTTTCCCAGGCAAGAATACTGGAGTGGGTTGCCATTTCCTCCTCCAGGAGATCGAACACAAGTTTCATGCATTGGCACGTGGATTCTTCATCATTTAGCCACAGAGAAGCCCTTGTCCCAACTTGTTGGGTCACAAATCCTTTCTTCCAGATATTCTGAGCTTCTGTTCTAGCCTTCAGACTCTGACAATAGGATGCCCATTTCCAATGTCACTTGAACTCTTTTGCTAGGATTCTGTCTTACTCAGTGATTACTGTTACCAAGAATGTGTTTCCCAGGTGGCACAGTGATGAAATAATATGCCTGCAATGCAGGAGACGCAAGAGACAAGGGTTTGATCCCTGGGTTGGGAAGATCCCCTGGAGAAGGAAATGGCAAGCCACTCCATTATTCTTGCCTGGGAAATCCCATGGACAGAGGAGCCTGGTAGGCTATAGTTCATGGGGTCACAAAGAGACACGACTGAGCAACTAACACTTCACTCACTCTCTTTTTCAGTGACTACACTTTCCAAGAATGGATAAAACAGAATACAGATTTAAAGGTAGCTTGCAAGGCAGGTTTAAAATCTGGACTATGAAATTGTTTCCCAACACCAGATCTCTCAAGGGGTGTCTATAGTGGCTCTACATTGGATATTGCCAACCCACATCTTACACAGGGTGAGGATGTTTGCCTCACCCTCTGCTTGGAGAGGTCAGACTGACAGAAGTCTTTTCTCCAGCCCAAGAGCACTGAGGAATGAAAGCCCCTTACCCTCTTTATCAGGGACTTCATGTGGTTAGAATGAAACACTGCTTTAGGGTACTTAGGAAATAGATTTTTGTCTGCTCGGGCAGTCCTCCAAACGAGATGCCAGAAAACACACCTTCAGTGTCAGAAAATGGAATTTTCTACAGGGAGAGCTTTGCAAATCTTAGGAAATTCCAAGCAAGTCCTGGAGATTCAGCCCTGGTACTTAGAGCAGACATAGCTCCAATCTTGGGGTGTCTGGGCTAGCAGCAGCCTTTACTGTACCCTTAAGGGCCAAACTAGAAAAAGAAGAGAGAATTTTGCCTCATCTGGGAATGACACCATCAATGACAAGAAGGCTCTGGATAGAGAGTGAATAAAAAAGGGCTTCCACCCTGATGCTGGGAAAGACTGAGGGCAGGAGGAGAAGGGGGTGACAGAGGATTAGATGGTTGGTTGGCATCACCTACTCAATGGACATGAGTTTGAGCAAACTCCAAGAGATAGTGAAGGACAGGGAGGCCTGGCATGCTGCAGTCCATGAGATTGCGTAGAGTTGGGTAAGACTTAGTGACTGAACAATAAAGAGATTGAGGGTCTAGGAAAGGGGACAAATACAGTGACAAAGCCCAGAAAGCATCAGTGATAGGGCTTCCTCCCAACCAAAGAGGACACAGATTTACTGGAAGTTGCTTCCAGAGTTCAGTTCAGTTCAGTCGCTCAGTCGTGTCTGACTCTTTGCGACCCCATGAACCGCAGCACGCCAGGCCTCCCTGTCCATCACCAGCTCCCCAAGTCCACCCAAACCTGTGTCCATTGAGTCAGTGATGCCATCCAACCATCTCATCCTCTGTCGTCCCCTTCTTCTCCTGCCCTTAATCTTTCCCAGCACCAGAGTCTTTTCAAATGAGTCAGCTCTTCGCATGAGGTGGCCAAAATATTGGAGTTTCAGCTTCAATATCAGTCCAATGAACACCCAGGACTGATATCCAGGATGGACTGGTTGGATCTCCTTGCAGTCCAAGGGACTCTCAAGAGTCTTCTCCAACACCACAGTTCAAAAGCAGCAATTCTTTGTGCTCAGCTTTCCTTATAGCCCAACTCTCACATCCACACATGACCACTGGAAAAACCATAGCCTTGATTAGATGGACCTTTGTTGGCAAAGTAATGTCTCTGCTTTTTGAAATATCAATAACCTCAGATATGCAGATGACACCACCCTTATGGCAGAAAGTGAAGAAGATTTAAAGAGCCTCTTGATGAATGTGAAAGAGGAGAGTGAAAAAGTTGGCTTAAAGCTCAACATTCAGAAAACTAAGATCATGGCATCCAGTCCCATCACTTCATGGCAAATAGAAGGGGAAACAGTGGAAACAGTGGCTGACTTTCTTTTTGGAGGGGCTCCAAAATCACTGCAGATGGTGATTGCAGCCATGAAATTAAAAGACCCTTACTCCTTGGAAGGAAGGTTATGACCAACCAGACAGCATAGTAAAAAGCAGAGACATTAGCCCCAAGCTCAAATTCCTGTGCTTTAGGGTGGAGTTCAAGGGCACATTCCATCTCTATCTGCAGGCCAGAACACTTGTGCCTCTGGTGTAATCAGAAAGAGAAGGGGAGTCAAGGCAGCCCTATGTAGGAGGCTGAACTGATGTCTGGGCCCAGGTGAGGCTGAGCTCACAATGAAGCAGTTCCCTTCAGGCTCTGAATTGGTGTGATCACCCCTGTGACCTTTGCCTAGCTCTGCCAGAAGTTAGGCGATTTTGTTTAGTTGGTTGATTGGGTGTTGTCTACTTGTTCCTGTTGTAGAAATGTTTAAAGTTTCAAAAGCAAACCAAACTGTGCACTCCTTTTTCCAAGCAAAAGCCTGGCAGGCAATCAGGGCTGGGAGTTCACTGTTCTCACAAGAAGCAGTTACCAACAGTTAGCAGAGGGCAGAGAGAAGTCCAGAGAGAAAAGGGTCTTCTCTCCCTTGAAGACTGACAAGTTGAAGTCAGAAGCCAATAAAGAATTGAGCCTCCTTAGGGATTCCCAGGTGGTGCAGTTGGTAGAGAATCCACTTGCCAAGGCAGGAGACCCAAGAGACTTGGGTTCGATCCCTGGGTTGGAAAGATTCCCTGGAGCAGGAAATAGCAATCAACTTCAGCATTCTTGCCTGGAAAATTCTACAGACAGACGAACTTGGCAGGTTCCAAACGAATTGTCAGGAAGCAAAGATGAGACCCCATGAGAGAGTAAATAAATATTAAACTTTTCATTTTGCAGAAGATGAAACAGACCTAGAGGTTAATCAAAAGGACTGGAAAAGCAAAGGACAGGAGGAAAAAAAAGAAAGAAATTACAGTAAAATGTAATAAATAAGAATTTAAATTTACATTTTCTTCATGGGTTCCAAGTGCTCTAACTCTTTAGGTGTGTTTTCCTTTTTCCACTGATTTTAAATGCCTCCAGAATATTCTAAATGTAGGTGGGTTCCTTAACGGAATCTCAAGACTCTCCTTGAGCCACTGTGTTTTCATGCTCTGACTGCAAGGAGATCCAACCAGTCCATCCTAAAGGAGATCAGTCCTGGGTGTTCATTGGAAGGACTGATGCTGAAGCTGAAACTCCAGTACTTTGGCCACCTCATGCGCAGAGCTGACTCATTGGAAAAGACCCTGATGCTGGGAGGGATTGGGGGCAGGAGGAGAAGGGGACGACAGAGGATGAGATGGCTGGATGGCATCACCGACTCAATGGACATGTGTTTGAATAAACTCCAGGAGTTGGTGATGGACAGGGAGGCCTGGCACACTGTAATTCATGGGGTCGCAAAGAGTCGGACACAACTGAGCAACTGCACTGAACTAAACTGAACATGCTGTTTTAAATTTTGTAAATACTATATCTGAATAGCTAATAAGGGATGGAGGATGTACACATATATGTATTTTTTTTCCAGAATTGTCTCATACATTACTTCCTGCTCCAGATAAGTGTTGGAATTTTTTTTTTTTTTTTTTTGGCTTCTTGGCATATGGGATCTTAATTTCCTGCCAGGGATTGAACCCAAGCCCCCTATGATGGAAGTGTGGAAGTCAACCCCTAGACCGCCAGGGAAGTTCCTAAAATTCTTTCATTACATTAAAAATTCTTTGGGAACGTCAAGTGGTATTAAATTATATTTACTAATTATTTGGGGTGACAGTGACATCATTATGTATTAAGTTTTCCTACTCAAGAGCATGTTTTTCTTTTTATGACATTCAGTGAGATTTTATGAATTGTTAAAAAAATCTGTATATGTGATGTGGAGCTTGCCTTTTCCTTATTAAACTTATACCTAGGAATTTTATAGATTTTGTTGCTATTTAGTATGAGATATTTTTCATTTATATTTTCTAATTGATTATTGATTCTATAAAGGAAAGCCATGGATTTTTGTGTATAAATCCTATATCTGATCATGATTGTGTTTCTGAAGTATCTCATTAGTTTTAATAGTTCTTTAGATGATTCTCTTGCGTTTTTTAGAGGTTAATATTACCCAACTGAAAAATGGCAAATCTTTCTTCTTTCTCAATTATTTATTCCTCTTGTTCATTATTCTTACTGCCCAGTTAGCTCTAGCTTAATGTTGAAAAGTATAGGTAATAGTGTAAAGTTCTGCCTTGTTCCTGTCCTTAACGGGAATACTTTGAAAGAGCTGTTGTTTGTTCCTTGTAAAAACATTTTCTTAAATTAAGCAATTTTTTTTTCTACTCCTAGCTTAGTAATGGTTTTGCTGATGTTCATTGTTTTATTTAATGTTAATAATAAATAAGCAATACATTTTAATGAACGATTTTTCAGCATATGCTTCATTTTCTTGTTCTTTTAATATAGTTGATTATGTTAACAGACTTCCTAATGATGAATCATCTTTGAACAACTAGAATAAACACTATTTTCCATGATATATGATCTTTTCACACACTGAATTCAACCTGATAATAGTTATAATAGTTTCAGACTTTTTTGAGAACTGTGAAAGTTCTGAGATTTTTTTTCTGCTTGCTTGCAAGCTAGGAAGTTAACCATAGTATCATATAGACTAAAAGAATACACAAGACCGTGGGTCAAAGACAGACAACTTTATTATTCACAGCACAACAAACAGCATAAGCATCAAGTTTCCATTGGTTTCCCTTGCTCCGTAAATCCCACAATACAGGAAGGTGCTATTCAGCCAGCAGGATTGTATCACATTTGAAAAACTCCAAGGTTTAGGAAACTGAATCTTTTATGAAGAGAACTACGCAAAGACAAGCTTCCCTGGTGGCTCAGTGGTAAACAATCTGCCTACCAATGCAGGAGACATGGGTTCAATCCCTGGTCCAGGAAGATCCCCTGGAGAAGGAAATGGCAACCCACTCCAGTGTTCTTACCTGGAGAACCCCATGGGCAGAGCAGCTCAATGTGCTATGGTTCATGGAGTCAGAGTCAGACATGGCTTAGCGACTGAACAACAATAAGAAAAGATACCAGAGAGAGACATCATTTTTATCATACAGTAAGCAATTTTCCCTCTATTCCAGCTGGAAGTTCTATCACTGTCTTCCAGGGTTTTGACTATGCAAGCATCCTTGAAATCATAGCCTGGAACAAAAGGGCAGTTTTTACCTCTGTTTGCAAGATGTGTGGAAACACAAGAGTTCCACAGAGCCTGTCTCTCAATAAACTTTTGTGTATATTGGCGTATATTTGTTTTTGGCAGCACTATATGGCATGTGGAAGTTCCCTGACCCGGGATCAAACGCTTGCCCCCTGCAGTGGAAACATGAAGTCTTAACCACTGGACCACCGGGGAAGTCCTATATTGGCATATATTTGTAAGTGAAATTTGTCTGAAATTTTCCTTGGAGAGCTAGCCAGTTTAAGAGCTATCTGGATTTTGCTGGCTTCATAGAACAAAAGAATAAGTTTTTATACTTACATGTGTTTAAAGGTCTCATTGGGGTAATATGGTCTTTGAAACACCGGTAGGGCTTCTTCCTATCATGTGTGAGTTTTATTAATTGACATACAGTATTCCTAGAAATGTTTCTATTTCATCTATATATAATTATTTACTTTTGTGTAGCATTCAAAATGCAGGAATTTACTAATGTGAGGGTTTCTTTTTTTTTTTCACTGAAAACTTTTTATTGACCTTTTGGATAGAAATGGGAGTTTATTTTGCCAAGAAGAATGATCCCATTGTACTTCTGCTAGAACCAGCGAGTGGCCTCCTCTTTGCTGATTCTGTGTTTGGCCCTAATGCAGCCTGTCCTGTGGTACTGAAACCTAGCCTATCCAGCACCAGGTAGAAGCCCAGGCTATAGATTTCAAGTCTTGTGTCTTTTTTTATCCCCAGATTCATCTGTTCTTGGATCCCCAGAGTTTCCACTATCTGAGAAGTTATTTTTTCTTAACTCATATTCTTGCACTTTCAGAACTGTCTCCAGGATTTCTTCTGCCTTGAGTGAGAGTAAGCTGAAATAATCAATAGATTTAAACTTCTAAAGACTTCAGATATTGAAATTATCAGATCCAGAAGATAATATATAGAAAATACACATTTTTATATATATTTACAACATGTTTACAAAATAAAAGATGGATTATAAAGCTAAGCAATTCACAAGAGACTATCTGAAATGCTAGGGTACATTTGGAAAAGAAACAAATTGGACTTCTTGAAATGAAAAGTGTGATTATTCAAATTCAAAGATCAATAGTAGAGTAGAAAAGGTAAGCAAAGTCCAGGGAGAAATGAAGAAAGATTGAGTAACCTGGAAGGTAGAACTAATAGCATTATGGAGGATGCAAACCAGAGAGACAAGGTGATGAAACACATGACAGGGAGAGAGGGAACATATGTAGAATGAGAAATATGACATACATTAAATCATAGTCCCAGAAACAGAAAATGGAGACGATAAAGGAGAAATAGTATTTAAAGAGACAGGGGCTTTCCTGGTGGTCCAGTGGCTAAGACTCTGCACTTCCAATGCAGAGTACCCAGGTTCAATCTCTGATCAGGGAACTAGATGCTACAAGCCACAACTAAAGATCTTGTATGTCACAATTAAGACCCACTGCAGCCAAATAAAAAAATAAATAAATAAGAATAAAAGAGAAAGCTATAGGGACTTCCTTGGTGGTCCAGTGGCTAAGACTCAGTGCTTTCAATGCAGGAGTTTTGATCCCTGGTTGGGATCCCTGCATGTCACGTGGTGTGGCAAAAAAATTGAAGTAAAATAAAGTGATAATGACCATGAATTTTCCAGGGTATATAAAAGACAAGAATCTACAGACACAAGGATAGCATATACCAAGCAGAGTAAGCAAAAACAAATCCATACCTATACATATATTAGTGAAACTGTAGAACACCAAAGGCAAAGAGAATATGTTATAGCAGCCAGAGAGTAAAGACAGATCCTCTCCAGAGGAATGACATTTATTCAGACAGCTTATAACAGGAACCAGAAGATATGAAATAACATCTTTAAATAGTTGAGGGAAACTCATGTCAACCATGATTTCCATACCTTGAATATATTCTTTCAAGTACAAGGGGGAAACGGTGGATTTCTCTACAAGTAAGAATTAAAGGAGTATGTGGCCAAAAGAGGGCTTCCCTGTTGGCTTAAACAGTAAAGAATTTACCTTTTATTTATGCAGGAGACCCAGATTCCTGGGTTGGGAAGATCCCCTGGGGAAAGGGAATGGCTACCCACTCCAATATTCTTACCTGGAGAATCCCATGGACAGAGGAGCCTGGTGGGCTACAGTCCATAGGGTCAGAGGGAGTTGGACATGACTTGGCATGCAAACAAAAATTGTCTTTACAAAATAATAAAAATACTGCTTAAGGACAAGGATACTACTTCTTCAGAACTTCTTCTATTTCATCACTGGAGAAAAGAGTTCAAGGAGCTGAATTTATTTTGCATCAATCTTCACCCTCCATACCAGAATGTAGGCTCCACGAGAATAGGGTCTCTGTTTTGTTCACTGCTTCTGTCCAACACACAGAACAGTGCCTGGCACATAGAAGGACTCAATAAGCATGCACTGACTATATGAATTAATGTGTAGTTTGACTGTAAATTCATCCTCACTATTCTGGTAACTCAGTGCAAGATGTCCCACTCCCCTCTCTGGCCAGGAGTCAATCAGAAACTTTCCCTTGGAATTGTCATCTTACGTAGAGTGACACAGATACTACAGTTGGCTGCATCTCCTTCCTCCCAATGATGGGGTCCAGAGGACATCTCCTGCTGAGACCATCAGAGCTAATATGATTCTCTCCCCCCAGAAGACAGTTTTTCAGGTTTTCTTTGATTTTGTGAATTACTACATACACTCCTAGTAAATTCCTTTTCTTTGCCTCAGTTAGCTGGGATCTGTCTTGTGTGTCACCAAGAAGTCCTCAAAGGATACGGTGTTGTTGGGGTAAGGTCTGCTGCCCATCTGATTCTCCTTCCTTAGTAGGTATTATTCTTGGATTTCTAGAGTTTTACAAGTGTCCAGTCAGTCAGTCCAGTCACTCAGTTGTGTCTGACTCTTTGCAACCCTATGAACCACAGCACACCAGGCCTCCCTGTCCATCACCAACTCCCAGAGTTTACCCAAACTCATGTCCATTGAGTTGGCGATGCCATCCAACCATCTCATTCTCTGTTGTCCCCTTCTTTTCCTGCCTTCAATTGTTCCCAACATCAGGGTCTTTTCCAATAAGTCAGCTCTTCTCATCAGGTGGCCAAAATATTGGAGTTTCAGCTTCAACATCAGTCCTTCCAAAGAACACCCAGGACTGATCTCCTTTAGGATGGACTGGTTGGATCTCCTTATAGTCCAAGGGACTCTCAAGAGTCTTCTCCAACACCACAGTTCAAAAGCATCAATCCTTCGGTGCTCAGCTTTCTACACAGGCCAACTCTCACATCCATACATGACCAGTGGAAAAACCATAGCCTTGACTAGATGGATCTTTGTTGACAAAGTAATGTCTCTGATTTTTAATATGCTATCTAGGTTGGTCATAACTTTCCTTCTAAGGAGTAAGCGTCTTTTAATTTCATGGCTGCAATCACCATCTGCAGTGATTTTGGAGCCCCAAAAAATAAAGTCAGCCACTGTTTCCGCTGTTTCCCCATCTATTTGCCATGAAGTGATGGGACCGGATGCCATGATCCTAATTTTCTGAATGTTGAGCTTTAAGCCAACTTTTTCATTCTCCTCTTTCACGTTCATCAAGAGGCTCTTTAGTTCTTCTTCACTTTCTGCCATAAGGGAGGTGTCATCCGCATATCTGAGGTTATTGATATTTCTCCCAGAAATCTTGATTCCAGCTTGTGCTTCATCCAGCCCAGTGTTTCTCATGATGTACTCTGCATATAAGTTAAGTAAGCAGGGTGACAATATACAGCCTTGATGTACTCCTTTTCCTATTTGGAACCAGTCTGTTGTTCCATGTCCAGTTCTAACTGTTGCTTCCTGACCAGCATACAGGTTTCCCAAGAGGCAGGTCAGGTGGAAAATCTCTTTCAGAATTTTCCACAGTTTATTGTGATCCACACAGTCAAAGGCTTTGGCATAGTCAATAAAGCAGAAATAGATGTTTTTCTGGAACCTCTTGCTTTTTCAATGATCCAGCGAATGTTGGCAATTTGATCTCTGGTTCCTCTGCCTTTTCTAAAATCAGCTTGAACTTCTGGAAGTTCACGGTTCATGGATTGCTGAAGCCTGGCTTGGAGAATTTTGAGCATTACTTTACTAGCGTGTGAGATGAGGGCAATTATGCGGTAGTTTGATGCGTAGGTCTTCCCCCACCCCCCTAAAAAATCCCACTTGGCAGTGGGTGAGTTTCTTCCATCTGAAGATTATAAATATCAACTAATTAATTGTTAAAAGAAATACAAAATGAGAGATAATGAAACCTAGAAAGACTCTAGTCTTTCTTTTAACCTCTGGAAACATTTCTTCTGTTAGTACTTTGGTTTATCTTCTTCCGTTTCCGCCTTCTATTATAAACCTTTGGTTTCCCTTGTGTGTGGGGTTTGTTTTTCCAATTTCCTTTTCTATCTTGTTAATACTGTACAACGGAAATGAAATATGTTTTCTATATTGATTTCATAACCACTGATTTTATGGAATTATCTTACCTTGTCTCCATACGACAGCATGAATAAGAGTCTTGTAAACATGATACTTTGTGCTCAGTTGCTCAGTTAGTACAACTCTTTGCAAACCCATGGACTGTAAGCCCACCAGGCTCCTCTGTCCATGGGATTCTCCAGGCAAGAATACTGGAGTGGGTTGCCATTCCCTTCTCCAGGGGATCTTTCTGACTGTCCTGTGGCTTCTGTATTGGCAGGCAGATTCTTTACCACTGAGCCACCTGGGAAGCTAGTCATGTCATTTTTCTACTTAAAACCCTTCAACAGCTCCCCAGTGTTCACAGAACAATGTTCACAATCCTCTTCCTGGCTGACAGTGCTGTGAACAGCTCATCTCTCTGGCCTTCCTCCCTCTGTTTCCCATTTTCCACCTGACTCAAGAACATGAGTCCCAGTGACCTGCCCCCTGTCCTTTCTCACCTTGGCTGCCTACTCATACTCTATCTTTGGCTGGAGTGTCTTCTCTTTATCCATTTGGCCAGCCACACCATACACGGTCTTCAAAGATTCTCCAGACCTAAGGTTATTCCGTTGTATCTATTTCCTTCATGGAATTGTAGTTATTTATGCCATTAGTTGTCCAAAGACTATTTGTATTAATGACTATGGCAGGACAACAGGTTTTATTTGGGGTACAAGATGATTATAATTAATAAAAGAACTATAGTGGAGATTTTCAGTGGAGATAACAAATGTCAAAGAAGTTTGGTCAAGGCAACAAAGAGCAAATCAAATCCAGAATTCCCACGTTATTGCCTGTTAGCACTGCCTGAAGTGCTCCAAGATGCTGCTTGTTACGGGACCTAAGGGACCCATCCCATAAATAATGATGCCTGCCTCATTGTTGGTTCAGGTGGTTAAGAATCTGCCTGCAGTTCGGGAAACCTAGGTTCAATCCCTGGATCGGTAACACCCCCTGGAGAAAGGAATGGCAACCCACTCCTGTATTCTTGCCTGGGAAATCTCAAGGACAGAGGAGCCTGGTAGGTTACAGTTCATGGGGTCACACAGAGTCGGACATGACTGAGTGACTAACATTTTGACTTTGAAAGCACTTCTGAAATAGTGCCTAGTATATAGTAAGCAGTGTGAAGTAAAAGTGAAAGTGTTAGTCACTCAGCCGTGTCCAATTCTTTGTGAAATTTGCTCCCAATAAAATGTGATTCTCAGTGTTCATCATTCTTTCTAATTTGGGAGACCAATTCTCTGATGAATCTAAGATGAATTGTTGACTTTCAGTTTGCTCAGCTTTTTCTTAGTGTGAGCATGGAACTGATAACTTCCAAGATCTTTGCTTGTCAAAAATGAGAAGTCCCTTAATTAATAGTTCTACACCAATGACTCATAACTTAAATTTCCAGCCTAGGCTTCCCTGAGCTCCAGAATCATATGTGTTCCCACTTGAATGTCTCAGAGGTATCTCAACTCAATATATTTTACCAAATTTATGATCCCCCATACATATACACACACATTAAATAACAGCTGATCTTTTGATTTTCCTCATCTCCAAAAGAGCTCCCTCACCAGCCAGTTTCCCAGGTTATAGACCTAAAACTCATCCTTGACTCATTTCTATCTTACACATCCAATGCCTCGTCAAGTCTTGTTGATTTTATTTTCCGGATACCTTTCACAAGAATTCGTGTCCCTGGACTTCCCTGGCATCAAGTGGGAAGACTCTGCCCTCCCAGTGCAGGGGGTCTGGGTCCCATCTTTGGTCAGGGAACTAGATCCCACATGCAGCAACTAAAACAAATAAAAAAACAACAAAGAATTCATCTCTTCCTCTATTGTCACTAGTGGTTCAAGTTGCTTGCCTGAACTGCAATAATATCCTACTTTTGTCTGCTTCATTACTGAAGACCCATGACCTCAAACAACCATTCATAATGCAAATCTGATTACATCCTCACATACTGCTCTACACAGCCCACAGCCCTGATCAGCCCCTCCAGAGTGCTGGGTCCTCTTCATCGTGGAGACTTTGTCAGTTCTGCTCCCTCTGTCTAGGTTGTGCTTTCCCTCCCCTCACCTGGTCCACACCTGCCCACTTTCTCAGATCTTGATTCAAGCCTCTTGCACTCAGGAAAACCCTTCCTATGCCCCACCTTTTATGCTCATAGAACTTACCCTGCCTCCCCACCCTGCCTGGGTGCACCTTCACAGCACTCAAGCCACTTCATAATGACTTATGGCTCAGACAGTAAAGAATCTGCCTGCAGTGGGGGAGACCCAGGGTCTCCCTGGGTCAGGAAGATCTCCTGGAGAAGGGAATGGCTACCCAATCCAATATTCTTGCCTGGAGAATCCCATGGGTGGTGGCGGGGGGCATGGCGACCACAGACCAATGGGGTTGCAAAGAGCCAGACATGACACAACTGAGCAACTTTCATTTTCAGCAAGATTATTTCCTTGTTGTTGGTCTCCTCCACTAGACTATAAACTCTAAGAGAGAGGGGAACAAGTCTATTTTACTCATCATTGAATCTCCAGCCTGCTCAGGACTTGGCACAAAGTAGCTGCTAAGAAATATTTATTAAAAGACTAAATTAAATGTCTCACCCACATTCTGATACCTCCCAGATTTACATAGCGAACCTGGTCCTCCCTCCTAATCAATCTATGGACTCCAGATCCTGCTGGAAAGTTCCTCCTGGAGGACCCACAGACAGTCCCCCCTGTTCTGTATTGTCTTGGATCTGGTGAATGGTACCACCCTTTACCACGACTTGGGGCAGAACCCTGGTGTCATCTTGGAGTCCTGTTTCTTGCTCAAGCACCACACTCCGGAAATCACAGTCTGCCCCTTCCTACCTCCTAAATGTCCCCCAAACCTCCTTTTGTTTTCTTCCTTATTATCGCAACACCATTTCAGATTCACATCACTTCTTTCTTGCTACAGTAACTTTCAGAGAGGTCTCTCTAAGAATATCTTGTCCTCCCAAAGAATTCTCGACGAAGAACTCTCTATAAAATAGAAATCTGATTCATTTCTATTCCATTCTATTCTGCCCAGTTCCGTTCTATTGAAGGGTTTCCACCCCCTCCACTGCCCTGCTTGCCTAAAAACTCTGCTGTATTGTGCCCTGCCTCTGAGGGCAGCTTCTCAGTTCCCGTAGGAGCCATGAACTCTGGTTTCCAGACCTCCATTCTACTTCCGCAGCCTCCACCTCCCCATACCTCTTCCCTTCTTCCTGCCCCCTTGGCCTCAACAGCTCTTACTCTGGTCAGGGGTGGGGTCTCTCCCAGAGATTCCCACAGCACCCTGCACTTCTCCCATCAAAGCACTTTGTGCTGTTACCCCTTCTTGTCTTCTCCTCCTTCCCTAGAATGTAAGCGCCATCCTTACAGCGACCTTGATTTTCACCAGGTCTTCGATCTTTGGGTTGGGAAGATCCCCTAGAGGAGGAAATGGCAATGCACCCCAGTATTCTTGCCTGGGAAATCCCATGGACAGAGGAGCCTGGCAGACTACAGTCCATGGGGTCGCAAAGAGTCAGACACAACTGAACTTGACTTAGCACACACACTGAGCAAACACAGCGAGTAGGCATAGAAAACGGTTAGTAAAATAAAAATTAAAACAACAAAAAAAGAAAAAAATAAAGAAAAAAAGAAAGTGGTTAGTAAAAAGTGCTGAATGAAGGGCCACTAGATTTGGGAGAATCAGAATGAATTATAATGCTGCCCTTTTGGAAGAATCATAGCATGTAAGATGCTGGAAAGGAAGATCATTATCTCATAAGTGTCAGCCCCACGTCTACTTTAGCAATGGCAACAGTTCTATTATTAAGACATGTATGTTCTCAGTAGTTCCTGAATCAAGAAACTAGACATAGCAGGACATTGGGCACACAGCCTGGAAAGGCAGGGGCTGGGGTTCCACGGCTAACATTACTCCATCGTGTGTCGGCTGCACGGAAGTTAATCCCATCGAAGGAAGGCTTTTAAAAATCTCTGCTGAAGTAGCAATTCCTTGGCACTTAACCACCAGTAGGCAAAAAAAGGTGTGGTATAACAGCTGCTATGGGTGGGTTTTTTTTTTTCCTTTCCCAGACCTAGTGAAGGGGGAGAACTTGAAAGTCTTCTAGTTGAAGCGAGTGCTGGGGGGCAGCTGATGGGTTGATGATCAAAGACTCCAGGTGTTTGGCTGATACTCCAGTCCCCAGGAGAACACAGGGAGGTATGAACGCGGAAAGAAGGAAGCGATGTGTGGGGAGATGGGGACGGCTGCATTCTAAATCCAGGCTAAACATAGCGAAAATTCTTGGGGTTTTGCCCGCTTAAAACTGGAGGAGAAAGAGAACTTTTCTTTTTTATGTACTGAGTGGCGATATCCCAAATGGGCAAATGAGGTGTTTCATCAAAGTCTGGGCAAAAGGAATGCTCTGTGCCTCAGTTTCCCCACAAAGGAAGGAGGGAAAACATACTTTTGTTTTTAGATCAATAAAACAATTATTTTACTTTAAAATAGGAAGAGGGACTTCCCTGGAAGTCTAGTGGTTAGGACTCTGTGCTTCCACTGCAGGGGGCATGAGTTTGATCCCTGTTCAGGGAACTAAGATTCTTGCATGTGGCACCACTTAGCCAAAAATAAAAATAAAAAATAAAATAGGAGGAACAGACATAAATGGGTTCAGTTAAGATGGGAAAAACAACTTATAAAGGGCATCTCGAGGGGACTTGGTGGAAAAGGGGGCTGGGAGGGTGACATGCTCAGAGGACAGTTGCTCCAGAGATGAGCCTCTGAGAGAAAACCTGAAGAGATCTGGGGAATTGAGCTCTTGTGGCAGAAGGAATAACTGTAAAGACCCGAAAACAGAAGAGATTGGAATATTTGAGGGGCTGCAAAGTGGTAAGTGTCTGGAGCCAAGAAAAGGGCATTGAAGGGTAAGGACGGGAACTAGTTTAAGCAATGCCAAAAAGACCTTTGGAGTTTGCTGGTAAGGAAAGTTTCCCGAAGATTCTAAGCAGGAAAGCAATATTGTCATACCTCTTATTTAAAAGATTGTTCTGGGTTCCAAAGAGAGAAGGAGCTCAGAAAGGTAGGGATGGGTGTGAGGTGCAGAGTTGGGAGCCAGGAGTGGAGGCTGGGAGGCCAGTTTGGGGCTGCTGTGACCTCCAGGCAGGAGGCATGGTGCTGGCCCAGGAGTCTGTGGGAAGTCCTGGGCTGGAGACTAATTTTGGATCCTAGAGCCAATAGTCCCCTTTTCAGGCAAGAATATGGAATGAGAAGGGAACACAGGAAGCAAAGTAAGAGTTAGTAGGTGTTAGGAACATTTATTAACTGACTCACTGGCTCATTGGAGGTGGGAATAAGTGAACTTCCCTTTCCTGTGGGACTTCTATGGCCTCTAACAGCCAACTGTTTGCCAAGATTCCCACTCTGTTTTTGCCTTTCTATGCCTGCATGTGTGCTAATTCATATGTGTTCAGTCGTGTCTGACTCTTTGAGACCCCAAGGACTGTAGCCCACCAGGCTCCTCTGTCCATGAGATTCTCCAGACAAGAATACTGGAGTGAGTTATCATGCCCTCCTCCAGGGCATGGCAAGAGACCCTTCGGGACCCAGGTCTCTTGCGTCTCCTGCATGGGCAGGTAGGGTCTTTATCACTAGCGTCACCTGGGAATCCCTTGCCTTTCTATAATATGAGGTTAATAATACTCTCCAAGACTGTTGGGCAAACAAATAGGTAACATCGACCTCAGACTTTCTGAGAAGAAACAAGCGGAGCCTCTGTGAGTGGATGCTGAGGCCCTTCTGGAAGCTGGGGCTTCCCTGATGGCTCAGATGGTAAAGAATCTGCCTGCAGCACAGGAAACCGAGGTTCAATCCCAGGGTCGGGAAGATCCCCTGGAGAAGGGAATGGCTATACACTCCAATATTCTTGCTGGAGAATTCCATGGAGAGAGGATTCTGGTGGGCTACAATCCATGAAGTCGCAAAGAGTTGGATACACAGATTCAATATAAAATAGATGCATTAACCCTCTCAATAGCCCTGTGAAGGAGCTGTCGCTATTATCGATTTTATCCAGGAGACTGAGACCCAGGGAGTTTGCATCGACACGTTTGGGCCCCGGCTGCAGTCCCTGTGGGTCAGTCCAAGTTGGGGGAGTTGGAGGTGAGCAGTGATGTGATGGGGTGAGTTGGCATCATCTTCGGGGCTGAGAGGCAAGAGGTCCTTGTGCTTATTAATGCCCAGCTTGCTGATCCCAACCTGGAGCAGAGGCACCTGCCTTGTGGTTTGCTTAATACATTTCAAGAGAGTGAACTTCGGACTCAACGGGCATGAATTGCAGCAAACTTCGGGAGATAGTGGAGAACAGAGGATCCTGGCGTTCTACAGTCCATGTGGTCGCAAAAAGTCGCACACGACTTAGCGGCTGAACAACAAATTGGGGAGGAGGAAACTCCAACATGCTTGTGGCCTTGAACCTCCTTTGAAGAGCAGGGGACCTGGAGCCATGAGTATTGATGCCGATGTTGGCGTGGCTGGAACACGGCTAGTGCTGGAAGGGCAAGGGCGTGGGGGAAGTGACTCTAGTCATGCACCAGGGCCTGAGGCCTTGAAGACAGCTCTGCTTGAAGGTGGCTGCTTCTGTTTCTTCTGTCAGTCCAGAAGCACCAGGGCTTTGAATGAGGTGCTTGACTCCTCCCAGCAGGAACACAGCAGAGGGAAGGGGTGAAGGAGCCCTCCGCGGGGCTGCAGCCTCTCAGCCCAGCGTTGGGAAAAGACCTGCTGCTCTTCTAGGAGGCAAAGCCATTCTGCCTCCCTCACCGGAGGCTGGCAGCTGGTGGGGGAAGTTCAGCCCCACCCTGTGAATCCTCCCTTGTTGTCGTTTAGTCTCTCAGTCATGTCTGACTCTGTGACCCCGTGGACTGCAGCCCGTGAGGCTCCTCTGTCCTCCACTATCTCCCAGAGTTTGCTAAGATTCATGTCCATCGAGTCGGTGATGCCATCTGAACACATCATCCTCTGTCGTCACTTTCTCCTCCTGCCTTCAATCTTTCCCAGTATCAGGGTCTTTTCCAATGAGTCAGCTTTTCAAATCAGGTGGCCAAAGTATTAGAGCTTCAGCTTCAACATCAGTCCTTCCAGTGATTAGTTAAGGTTGATTTCTTTTCAGTTCAGTTCAGTCTCTCAGCCCTGCCCGACCATTTGCAACCTCATGGACTGTAGCACGCCAGGCCTTCCTGTCCATCACCAATTCCTGAAGTCCACCCAAACCCATGTCCATTGAGTCGGTGATGCCATCCAACTATCTCATCCTCTGTTGTCCCCTTCTCCTCCTGCCCTCAATCTTTCCCAGCATCAAGGTCTTTTCAAATGAGTCAGCTCTTCACATCAGGTGGCCAAAGTATTGAACTTTCAGCTTCAACATTAGTATTTCCAGTGAACTCCCAAGACTGATCTCCTTTAGGATGGACTGGTTGGATCTCCTTGCAGTCCAAGGGACTCTCAAGAGTCTTCTCCAACACCACAGTTCAAAGGCAACAATTCTTCAGCACTCAGCTTTCTTTATAGTCCAACTTGCACATCCATACATGACTACTGAAAAAAACCATAGCTTTGACTAGATGGACTTTTGTTGACAAAATAATCTCTCTGCTTTTTAATATGCTGTCTAGGTTGGTCATAACTTTCCTTCCAAGGAGTGTCTTTTAATTTCATGGCTGCAGTCACCATCTGCAGTGATTTTGGAGCCCCCCAAAATAAAGTCTGCCACTGTTTCCACTGTTTCCCCACCTATTTGCCATGAAGATGGATTGATTGATCTTCCCTACCCTGTGCACATCTGTTCTCAGCCCCAGCCCTGCTTGCTAAGGATCTGAATGGGTCTAGTCATCTTAGTATCTTCAGTGCCCAGCACCTGGATGCCCAAAGGGAATTAGAGAGTCAGGTAAATTTCCAATTTTATTTTCAAAGTCTGAGGTTTCAAATCAGCATCTCTGTCTAGCTTCCCTCAGCAACTTCAAAGCCTGAGAGCTGGTGATCTGCTGCAGGCTAACCCTATAAAGGAGGAAATCTCAAGGAAAAGTGACTTCTCTCTGCTTACCTTCCTGTGTCCCTGAAGAGGAGCTCCAAACACAAAAGCCAACCTCAGGGAGTTTACAAATGAGGTTCCTAAAGAGAAGTGTATAGGTGGCAGGGCAGAAACCTGGGTTCTAAGCCCACATCTGCAACCAGAAAGCTGTGTGACCTTGGGCAAGTCACTTAACTTCTCTGTTTCTCCTCTTCAAAATGGAGAGGCATTACAGTATTATAGATTAAGGGCAGGTAGGCTGTGACATCAAATGGCCTGATTTTGAATCTTATTTCAACCACTTACCTGCAGCAACTGTTTAGATTTTTGACCTTGGCTCGGTTATACAAACTTCTTGGGTCTCAGTATTCTCAATAGTAAAATGAGTAACAGTGTCTACTTCAAAGAGTTGCTGTCTTAAATTTTATATATATAGTATATACAGGCTTCCCAGGTGGCGCTAGTGGCAAAAAAAAAAAAAAAAAAAAAAACCCACCTTCCAATGCAGGAGAGGAAAGAGACAAGCGAGATTCCTTGGTTGGAAGATCCCCTGGAGGAGGACTTGGCAACACACTCCAGTATTCTTGCCTGGAGAATCCCATAGACAGAGGAGCCTCGCAGGCTACAGTCCACAGGTAAAGAGTCAGACACGATGGAAGCGACTTAGCACAGTATATATACATGTATTTTAGGACAGTGCCTGGCACCCAATAACTGAGTTATTATTATTGTAATGCTTACTTTTTTTTTAAATGATAAAGGACTGTCCTCCACGCCTCCCAGGGGTTTGGCGTTGATCCCCAGACATCATGAACTAAAAGGCTGGGAGGAATTCCATAGGTATCAAGTCTTTTTTGACCTTTTGTTTTGTTTTGTTTTCAGACCAGATAGGAAATTCCTTCTTCCTTCTGTGGTGCCAGCCACCCAGCCACGAACCCAGCTGACTGCTTTCCATGACAAAAGGCAAGGCCACAGGCCCCTGGGTCTCTACCCCAGAACCAGCAAATCCCTGCCTCAGGAAACAAGCACAGGTTTCTTTTTCATTAAAAACCTCAAGGTTTTAGCTACTGGAGCGGCTCAGGAAGACAAAGGGGGGAAAACAACAGCTTTAGGCTCTTTCCAAGTTCGAGAAAGTCTGAGGAAGGCAGAGAGTCACCGTGGAGGAGCTTCCTCTGAAGGTCAGTGGCGGTCTTTCTTCCACAGGGGGCCAAAGTTTGGCCCTGCCTTTTTGCCCCGAGTGCAAGGAGGAGCTGGGGGAGGAGTTTGGGGGCAAAGGCGCACAGTTTTCGAAGCCCCTGGGCTCCCCGGCTGTCTTTTCCCAGTAAGCTCAAGAATGAGATGAAGGATCTAAAAGTATCAAGAAGGAAACCTGAAACCTACTTATTAGTTTTTCAAACTCTCCTTTGCCCCTTTCTTATTCTTAAAGATACACTAGGTCCTAGAAGGCAGAAAGTGTTAGTCACTCACTGGTGTCTGAGGCGTGTCTGACTCTTTGCTCCCCATGGACTGTAGCCCGCCAGGCTCCTCTGTCCATGGAAACCTCCAGGCAAGAATACTTTAGTGGGTAGCCATCCCCTTCTCCAGGGGATCTTTCCGACCCAGGGATCAAACCCAGGTCTCCTGCATTGCAGGTAGATTCTTTACCATCTGAGCCACCAGGGAAGCCCAGAGAGCTGAAAGGTAGCTGCTTTAAGTTAGCCATGTGCCCAGAGGTCCTCGGCTTGGGCTGCAACTTGACACCAGGCTCTGGTCTAGGAGAACCCTGGAGAAAGAAGGGTGCTTTAACTACATGGGGTGGGGTGGGGGTAGGGAGAGAGGGACATCTTTTCCTCTGTACTGTCTCAAACAACAGAAATCACAATCTAGCTCAGGTCCAGAATTTCTGACCTGTTTCCCAGGGAGAACATGTCACAGATGCAGGAAATCGGTGCCAACTGGAGTGCTGGTGCAGACTTTGACCTGGAAACATCACAGGCAGAGGCAGCTCTGACTGTTTCCCTTTAATCCCAGGCCCAGCAGGAGCCACAACTTGCCCCCCAGCACATCTTCTTTGGTTCCTGTGAGGACTGAGCCACCCTGCTGCCCATTGTGGTTGTTTGGGAGATCAGAAGTGGATCCTTCTCTTTGCCTTTGTTCTCATAAATGCCATCTTTCTGGCATTTCATGGCTATCAAACACCCACATCTAGATGCTTCCAAATATAGGTTCATCACATTCTTTTAATATGTTTTTCTTTCCAAGATATCCTTAAGCCTGTCCTCCCCACCACCATCCCTATCAAAGAATAATAACCCAGACAGTTTACTATTGTTTGGTCAGAATTATTCCCAGTCTAGGCCTCTATTAGTAGACATAATTAGATGCCAAGAAGGAGGCTACCATAAGCATTTTTATAACAAGCAACTAAAATATGGCAGGCGTCTACCTCCGACGTGACAGGCAAACAGATAAGCCTCAGTTCTGAGAAATGCCTCGATGATTGGGCCAATCCTGCTCACAACTCATTTACAAGTCATTCTCCCCCAAACTCCCCTCCCATCCAGACTGCCACGTAGCATTGAGCAGAGTTCCATGTGCTATACAGTGAGTAGGTCCTTGTTGGTTATTCATTTTAAATATAGCAGTAAGTGGATACATGTTTATATATGGCTGAGTCCCTTCGCTATTCACCTGAAACTATCAAACATTGTTAATCGGCTATACCCCAATACAAAATAAAAACTTTTTTAAAAAAGAGAGAAAAGCCATTTCACAGGACAGAAAGTGTCTTGTACCAGAGACCTTATTCATTCTGAGCTCCACTATTAAGGACTGTGTGGGGGAGTGAGGGGCCTCCATCTTCTTATTGGCAAATTAAGAGGGTACTGGTCTAGATCAGTGGCTCTCAATCAGATCTAATTTTGTGCCCCCCATCCCCACCCTGGGACATTTGTCAATGTCTCAGGGCCTGGGAGCAGGGGCTGGGGGGTTGGGGCGGTGTGTGTATCGGGGGAAGGAAGAGGGGAAGTGCTTCCAGCCTGCTACTAAATGTTCTGTGATGCACAGGGCATCTTCTACAATGGATGATCCAGCTCCAAATATCTACACTGCTCACGTTGAGAAACCCTAGGCTAGAAACCTTATCTTTCAAGTTTTTTCTAGTTGGGGCCAAATTCAAGTTTCCTAGTGACTTCCTTAGAGACTATGGCCTGTACCCTCCATGAGGACCAGCACTGAAAGCCAGAGTTCCCCCTGAGGAGTGTGGCCAGCTGGAGTGATCTTGTGTGTTAGTTGCTCAGTCGTGCCTGACTCTTTGTGACCCCATGGACTGTAACCCATCAGGCTCCTCTGTCCTCCATGGGATTCTCCAGACAAGAATTCTGGAGTGGGTTGTCATGCCCTCCTCCAGGGGAATCTTCCTAACCCAGGTCTCCCGCATTCCAGGCAGATTCTTTACCAGCTGAGCCGTCAGGGAAGCCCAAGAATACTGGAGTGGGTTGCCATTCCCTTCTCCAGGGGATCTTCCTGACCTAGGAGGATTCTTCACCAGCTGAGCTAGACAGAAACATTACTCTGTTAAAATACAAACAAGACGCTCATGTCTAGAGATCCTCCAGAACTGATTCATTCCAATCCCTTAGGATGTGGGCAGGTAGAACAAGTCCAATAAAGAAATTGGGATCGGGGGAGAATCGATATATGTATATGTATAATTGAGTCTCTTTGCTGTTCCCCTGAAACTATCACAACATTGTTAATCGGCTACATCCCAATGCAAAATGCTTTTGTTGTTAATTGCTTGCTCTCTCAACACACAAAAATCGGGTAGCAGTTTCTGTGCCATGCTGCTTACAGCTCTATTCCTTTATAGAAAGAAGTTAAAGACAGGAAAACAAGATGCCTAAAAAGGAGCCAGAAGTCATCCCACTTAAAGTTTATTTTATGTGATTTCCAGCATGCAGTGTGCTTTCTTGGGAAAAAAAAAAAATTGTCCCAGTTCACATTATAAATTAATTTACAAATATAGAATTGTGTTAGAAACAATATTTATAAAAGTTCATATAATTTTTCTCATACAAAAATATCCATAGAAAGTGGGTTTTTTGTACACACAGCATGAGGGTAGGTAGTTTCTTTGGTTGTCTTCCTGTATAATATTTAAAAAGTAATGTTGACATTATTTATACCTCAATAGACTATTTTTTAAAAAAAACAATTTTCTATATGTATTATTTCAAACTTCCAATTTAACAACAATGCTGTGAATCTCAAATAATATACAGGGAAAAGTTAACAATTTTTTACAATTAATTTGTGTTCCTTTTCCTAAAAAAATTAAAAACCAGCAATGTTCCCATCAAAGACCAAACAACATGGTACAAGGGTAATTCATAGGACATTAACTTCATCTTAATGCATCACTATTCCAATAAAATCACACTACCTGCATTAACACTTTTTGGATAAGTTCAAACTGTGGCTGAGTGTCTTACCACATACAGACATTCTGTTGGGCACCAAGACGGTGACCATAAACTCTATTCAAATGATGACACCTCCTGAGAAGTAAAAGGGAGTGTTAAAATATATTACATTAAAAATTTTTTTGACCACAAATGTTTTCTTTTAAAAATAAAAATTCCATTTAAAAACTATTTTTAATAAAATACTAAAACTTTGTTTCAAAGATGAAAAACCCAGGACATAAGCTAAAAAAGACAGGATACCAGTTAACTAGGAGGGTCACCAGAGACCTCCGAAATATGGCAGCAAAAGTAAGGAAGAGCTGGTGTCCATCCTTCCTGCTCAGAACGTCCCAAGTGATACTGATTTCAGCCAGAATCTTTGGTCAGATGAAACCTAGCTCATTCCTACTCCTTAGACACCACTTAGTCTGCCTATGCATGTTAATGCCTTTGTTTTTCAAGGACTAGAACACAAAGATTACAAGCACAGACTCTGGAGCCAGACTGCTTTAAAATTGGATCCTGGTGAGAGTTCCCTGGTGGTCTAATGATTAGGATTTGGTGTTTTCTCTGCTGTGGCCTGGGTTCAATCCCTGATCGGGGAACTGAGGTCCCACAAGGCACACAGTGCAACCAAAACAAAACAGAAAACTAAACGCACACACACAAAAACAGACAAAAAAATAAAAAAACTAGATCCAGGCTTCATGACTTACTGTGTGGACCTAACATCTTGGCAGTTTATTGCCACCATACAGAAAATGAGGGGGAGTAACAAATACCTTTGTTCCAAGGTTGTTGTGAGGATTAAATGAGCTAATACATGGTAAGTGTCTAGAACAATGCCTGGCACAGAGGGTGTGTCTGGGCATTTCTACCGCTATTAATGTCTGACACATCCTTGACACTAAGCATAAATAGAGGTGATCTGTGAGCTGGGTAGAGAGCTTAAGGATTTGCTGTGCTTTCTGGCACAGTATCTGAAAAACTTTCCATTAGCCACAAAGAAGACAAATGGAGGTTTCCTGGAAAAATGCATGGCTCTGACTTTTCTAGAAAAAACAGATTGCTGCCAGGCAGAGAAGACCAGCTGCCCACAGCAGCCTGCAGCGGGTCGGTCCCAACCATTCCCTGCTGCTTCCAGTGCCAACTGTTACTTTTTCTGACCCAGTAACTTCATTCACTTGTTTTTGCAGCTGAAGTCTGTGCCCACTGGACTCTGACCCTGATAGGCAGTGATGAACAGACAGATATGGTCCCTGCCCTCACAGGGCTCACGGATACCATCCCAGGGCAGACTGGACTGGATTTCTCTCCAGGGAGGCCCTTTATCCAGAGAAAGCTTGCCGGGTAAAGGAAAAGTTTGCATCCACACGCTGTTCCGAGTGTGGTCAGTGGACCTTGCCGGGAGCTCTGGAGAAAATGCAATCTCAGTTCCTGCCCCAGACCTACGGCCTGGAGATCTGTATTTTCATGAGATCTCAAGTGTGTAACAGTTGAGTCTGGGAATTGGGGCTCTATACCTCGGAGCCCTCCCGAGGGTAGATGAGGCTGTTGACCATGCTGAAGTTGTAGAAAGGGCTGCCAAAGGAGCTGCTCGGGGCCCCGCTGGTGCTGGCGGGGAAGGGGCCGTAGTAGGAAGATCTCTGGCTGCTGCTGCTGCTGCTGCTGCTACTGGAGGTGTGACTCAGCTGTAAGGGGTCTGACGAGGGCTCCGGGACGGAGCTGGGGGGGAACACACCGCCTGAGGGCACCTGGGGCCCCTGGATCCCTAGTGGGCGGCCGCCAGGGAGTGCCCGCTGTGTGCTCCCACTGCCACCGACGCTTAGGGTGCTGAGGCTGCTGAAGAAGCTGTTCAGGCAAGGGGTGGAGGAAAGCATGGACACTCCCGGTGAGGAGGCAGTACTCTTGGTGTCCTCAGGAGGCTCTGGGGACTGGGAGGGTCTCAACGACGCAGGGGCGCTGTCTCCGTCTGGCTTCCCACCCACTCCAGACCCCAGTCCCGGGGAGAGCCCTTCTTCTGATTTCGAGGTCGCCACAGCCACCGAGGGGGTGCTGTTGGCTTCTGAGCGGCGCTTTCGCTTCCGACGGAAGTTCCCATTGTCAAACATCTTCTCACAGTTCGGATCCAGGGTCCAGTAATTACCTTTCCCTGCAAAGATGAGAAAGATGGGTTAGAGGAGGCGTACATACCCATGTTATCATTTAGTCACTAAGTCATGTCCAATTCTTTGGCAACTGCATGGACTGTAGCCCTGCCAGACTCCTCTGTCCACGGGATTCTCCAGGCAGGAATACTGGAGTGGGTTGCCATTTCCTTCTCCAGGGAATCTTCCTGACCCAGGGATCAAACCCGCGCCTCTGGCATTGGCTGGTGGACTCTTTACCACTGAGCCACCAGGGAAGCTCCACATGCTCAGCTTTGGGTCTGAGATGAGGGAGGCAGGCTCTCATGAAACTTGACAGAGATGCTCAATCCACTCTGTTGTTTAAATTCATCCTTTCAGGGCAGATGGCACTACCTGAACTTGAGCCTCTGTTTATCTATAAAAATAGGGATAAGAACAGTACTCACCTCACAGGTTGGCCGTGAGGGGTAAATGATAGATCTCCGCAAAGAAGCCATACACAGTGAGCAGTGAAAAGAAAAAGGTATCTATTATCATTATCATTTGCTGAAAGGGTATATTAATTGCCCTGAAAAAATACTCCACTGGAAAAATGCAACCTCCAATACCCAACCCTCTGCCTTGTCCAACAGAAAGGACAAGTTATTACTGGGCAATTGACTGTTTGAAACACACCTTGGATGGCATCTATTTGGAAGTACAAGGAAGCTCCACACCCATTCCTCACCTTGGGCAAGAGGCACCCTTGCATGTCTTCCCAGCTTTTCCTCCACCAGGCCCCATTTAATGCAAGCAGTGCATAATGCATCTCAGAGACCAGGGCCCCATTTAATGCAAGCAATGCTAGTCCCCTGCTTAGAGAAAAAGCCTCACTATCTAGCACAGTGGAAGTAAAAAAGATCTGTCATCTTTGAGGATTTTTTCACCCAATGGCTCTCATCACTTCTGGTAAAAAGAATCTTTGGCATTTGCAAATACCGTAAAGCACTTATCTTGTAGTGAGTTCTTCACATCGATAACTCTAGTTACTCCTCACGGCTCTTTGGAGACGGGTGATATCATCGCCTCCATTCTTCAGATGGGGAAATTGAGGTGCAGATTGGTTAGCAACCTGTCATTTTCCCAGTTAGCAACAGTGTGTGCGTGCTTAGTTGCTCAGTCCTGTCTGACTCTTTGTGACCCCGTGAACTGTAGCCCACCAGGCTCCTCTGGGCATTGGATTTCCCAGGCAAGAATACTGGAGTGCCTTTTCCTTCTCCAGGAGATCTTCCTGACCCAGGGATCGAACCCACATCTATCTACTGCATTGGCAGGCTGATTTTTTTTTACCACTGCACCACCTGGGAAGCCCAGTTAGCATTGGTAGAGCCAGGATATAAGCACATTGTCTCTAGACTCAAGCATTCTTAACCACTACCACACCTTTCCACATCCATTACCTCCACCAACACATTTTCTGCAAATAGTTGCAGAACAAAAACTTAATTCACGTAACTACCATCTAAACAATCAATCATACCTACTCCTACCAGAATATTTATATTGTGTCACCTAGCTACCAAAAGCTTTGACAAGACACTGGCTTGAGATCCTTGACCTTCTTAGAAAGTCCAGGAGTGTACGTGACAATTGACAGGATCACCTCAGGTGATTTAGAGGCCAAATCTGGCAGATACATCTAGAAGAGCTGCGTGCCTTGCCCAGTAACCACTAGCCACACGTGGCTGCTGGACACTTGAAAAGTGGTTCGTATCAAGTGAGATATGGTATAAAACACATACATAGGATTTTGAAGACTTAGTACCAAAAGAATAAGCTCATGGATAATTTCTTATATGCGTTACATGTTGAAACGACATTTTGGGTTACTTTAAAAAATAAATTCTCTTTTTACTTCTTAAAAAGTAAAAAGATTTTTTACTTCTTAAAATCTTTTTACTTTTTTTCACATGGCTACTAGACAATTTTTCAACCACTTGTGGTTTGTACAGCATTTCAACTGGAAAGCAATGCTCTTCATTGGAAGGACTGATGCTGAAGCTCTGATACTTTGGAAACTGATGTGAAGAGCCAACTCATTAGAAAAGACCCTGATGCTGGGAAAGATTGAAGGCAGGAGGAGAAGGGGACGACAGAGGATGAGATGGTTGGATGGCATCACCTACTCATTGGACATAAGTTTGAGCAAGCTCTGGGAGATGGTGAAGGACAGAGAGGCCTGGAGTGCTGCAGTCCATGGGGTTGCAAAGAGTGGGGACATGACTGAGCAACTGAACAATACAACTACTTCAGAGCATTTACAAAATTTACACAGAATCCTGTATCCCTCACTGATCCTTAGCCATTTCTGCACCAGGGGCTGGTCTCCTGCAAGACAATATTTTCCACCAATGCAGGGGGCAAGGGATGGTTGGGAGCGGGGCCGGGGGGTAGTCTAAGTGCATTACTTTTATTGTGCACTTTATTTCTATTATTATTACATCGACTCCCCTTCAGATCATCAGGCATTAGATCCCAGAGGTTGGGGACTCCTGCTGTAGAAGGCTACGGAACAGTTTTCTCTTTTCCCTAACCTGGTTCTCACCCCACACCCGTATTCCTGAGCTCCTTCCGAAAACCTCCTGTAAGAATCTGTTTCTGTCATTGTTGAGCTTTCCTTCACCTCATTCCTAGCTAAGAGGGAAACCACTAACAAGCCACTATCACCCAGCCCTCCTCAACTCCGGGGCTTAGATCCGCACAAAGCACATTTGGGGTTTCCACTTTTACATTTCTAAACAGATAAGGTTCGAAACGCATCTACGTACAGCGGGTCCCAACTCCCAGTCTCTACCCACCTCACTCTCCTGAAATGTGATGGGATTCTCGGCTCATCTGAATCTCTTTACAGCCATCCCTTATCTGAGAGCCCACCCGTGTTCTTATTCCTAATCCGTTTACCGGTAACTCGACCCTCCCTTCCAACCGCCTAAGGAACACCACTCAGGAGTGATTTTCGACTTAAGGATTCAGGCTTTTGACTTTTATCCCACCCTGGCCTGCCTCTGCGTGTGCGTGAGTTGCGGGGTGGGCGTAGTGGGGGGCGGGTGTGGGTAAGGGACCGGCCGGGAAGCACCTGTCCGCCCTCACCTGGGTCGTCCTCGTCGCGGGGCACCTTCTTGAAGCAGTCGTTGAGAGACAGGTTGTGGCGGATGGAGTTCTGCCAGCCCGCCTTGCTGCGCTGGTAGAAGGGGAAGCTGTCGGCCACGAACTGGTAGATGTGGCTGAGCGTGAGCTTGCGTTCGGGCGCGCTCTGGATGGCCATGGCGATGAGCGCCGAGTACGAGTAGGGCGGCCGCACCATCTTCATCAGGTCCTCGCGGCTGGCCATGGACAGCCAGCCCAGCTCCCCGGGCGCCGCGGGTCCGGCGGGTGAGGCGGGCGCGGCGGGCGCGGGCTGCGCGAAGGGCCGTTGAGCGCAGGCGAAGGTGCCGGCGGCGGTCGGCGGCTGCAGGAAGGGTCCCGGCGCGCCCCCCGGGGGCGGCGGCGGCGGCGGCGGGGCGCCCAGGTACGCGGCGGCGGCGGGGGGACCGCCCACGGCCGGCCCGTTGAGCCACAGGTAGGGGTTGGCGGCGGCGGCTGGCGGCGCGGCGTAGTCGGTGAGTCCGTAGGGCGCCCGGGCGGGTGCGGGGGCGCCTGGGGCGGCGGCGGCGGCGGCGGTCGAGGGCAGGCCGGGCTGCGAGTAAACGCCGAAGTTGTCCCCGCAGTAGAGAGCCATGTCGGCGGCCGTCGGCTGGCGCGGCGCGGCGGCGGCGGCGAGGGGCGAGCGGGGCTGACCTCTCCGCTCGGGCAAGAGCATCCCTTTGGGGGCCAACCCTGCAGCCCTGGCTCGGCGACTCGGGTCTTCGGCGAGGAGGGGCGGGGACTGATGGGTGAGCGCGGAGCGCCGACGAGCCGGCCTCTTATAACCGTCGGAGGCGCGGCTCCTCCCGGGCCGGTCGCGAGGCTGGGCGGCTGCCCGCGGGCCCCGGCTCTCCACGCCCCCGCCACGCCCCACCTGCCCGGGCGCGCATCCCGGCCCAGCGCGCGGAAACCTCGGGCCGCCCGCAGCGCCTGCCCCGCCGCTGCAACCCCTCCTCTCCGGGCCGGGGTGCCGCGGAGGGAGGCCGGGAAGAACCGGGGAAGCCCGGGGACGGCCGGCGCCTCCGAGATTCAAGCAACCGGTTCCCCATTCCTAACCATTGTGTCCTCAGCACAAGAACGAAATAAAATAACGAATATCAAAACAAAGAGAAAATCTCCAGGACAGTCCGACTGTTCTAAAAAGTCTGTGAGTTAACTCTGGGTGGCCGCTTAGCCCACCTGCCTGCCACCCCCCACCCCACCCCACCCCCCGACGCCACAACCTTTGATATTTCGACCTGGAGCCTCTACATCTTTTGTGATCAGTTGCGGGATTCACGTCCGATCTCAACTGGTCGAGAATAATAGACGGGATTTACAAGTCTTTGGAGGTACACCGTAGATATTAAGGAGCATTCATGGTGCGTCCCCTTGTCCTAGGGAATTCTTTGAATAGAAGGACCGAAATCGGTTTTTTAATTTCTCTAAACATAGCGATAGGTTCGTTCCTATCCGGGAAACAGATACGCATTTTAGGTCCAGTTTGTGCAGACTTTGGGTGTGATTTTTTTGTCTTCGAAAACAGAAGGGTAAACGTTTTCAAAGACATTTAAATAAGTGGGTTCGGAATTAGCATTTTAAAGCCAACTGTAATTTAAACTGCGGGAAGCGCTCGTTTACAAAAAACGGTCTCAACGAATTACGGCAGACGACTTGCCCTCTACTTTAATGAAGTTTTCTAATGCAGCTCCTGCCTGGAAAAACAAACAAAACCAGCAAAATACTGTGGAGACTCCAAGTGCCGCGCCAGCATTATTTATTGACTCCAAACGATAAGAAACTTGTTTCTTTTACGGTTAAATTGAGTTCTAAATATTTTCTTAAGCGGTGACAGGTCTGAGATTCTCTTTTAAGGGAGAGAGGTGAGGGAAAAAAAAAATTTTTTTTTCCTATTTGTCAGTTGCAGACTGACGGTTTAGAATATTTAATAATTCGGAACCCACCTCCCCCACCACCCCGCATTTATTTTCGTGACAGTTCCTTATGTATTTTCAGGAAAATGATCGTCTCCTGTTATAGTACTTCTTTTTTTTTTTTTTTTATAGTACTTCTTAAAAAATAAAATCCCGAGATCTTTAGGCAACTTGGGTACCTAAAATGCAACTCACACTTCAAATGTAACAGTTTTTTCTCCTCTTTTGTGAACCCGGGAAGGAATTCTTGTCACAGTTTCTTTCAATCTCCTTGCAAATGGTATAGAATAGAGTAGTGTTTGCCTTAGTTGTATTTTGAGTTAGTTTAGGTAAGCACAGTGCTTTTGTTTTCCTTCCCAAATAGCCCAGATGAAGTTGTTTTGATATTTTTCTTGGGATGTTAATAAGGATGGCAGCTGTAAGTCAAGAAATTGGAAAGCAATTTTTAGTAACTTAATAAATGCTCAAATTTAATATTTTTTCCCTAAAGTTTAAACAAAAAAAGAGAGAAAAAGTTCAAAAGAAAAGCTGGCAAACTAGATGGTAATAAATTAGGAAAGATGGGAACCTTAAGAATATAATATTCTTTAGCAAGTTGATTACCCATACATACTTTGCAGTCTTGCAGATTTTTTTTTTAGTTCAACTCTTAACCCTATATTCCAAATTATTCTGAGAGGCCATGATTAAAGATCATTGTTTCTTGCTTTGGTTAAAGGTTCTGCTTACAAGAGATATTTTGTTCCTTGACTATGCATTATCTTTTCCCGACGTTAATTTTATTAAATTAATGGAGCCACCTAGCGGCTCTTTGCTCTGTTACAGCAGATATCCAGATAGGGACCTGTGAAGTGAACAGTTCACCCCTGCTTAGGGTTGGATATCATACTTTTTTCTATTTGTTTTTAAATCACATATTAATTAGCTAAGCTTAAGACTATCATTGGTCACAGTCTTGGTTTTTAATGTCAACATTAAAATAATATCTTAAATCCGTGTGTGTGTACTCAGTCGCTCAGTCCTGTCTGATTCTTTGCGACTCCATGAACTGTAGCCTGCCAGGCTCCCCAACCCAATGGGACTTTTCAGGCAAGAATACTGGAGAGGATTGCCATTTCCTCCTCCAAGGGGTCTTCCCAACTCAGGGATGGAACCCAAGTCTCCTGTGTCTACTGCATTAGCAGGTGGATTCTTTACCACTGACTGAGCCACATGGAATTTTAAACAAATTTTTAAAACATTTGGTACACTTGAAAAAAAAAATAGAAAAGCAAATAGAATAAAACCTAGGCATAAAATGCAAGTTCCCTGTAATAATGTTTTGTTAAATTGCCTTTTCACAAAAGAATATAATTGAGACAATTGATCAATGTACCTATACCAGTGTAAAATGGTGTAAAAGAAAGGTAGATGTTAAAAAAAAAAAAAAAGAAAGGTAGATGTTGTGTGTTTTCATCACTGGAAAATAAAACATTTTGGGAAACTGTTCAACCTGAAGAAAATCTCTCATTTATTTTCCACTGATATTTGGTAACATTCTTGATGCTTCCTTGCACAACAGTAATTTACAATGCAATGTAGTCATTTTTAACAAATACTGTAATAACATGTAAAATTCTTTACACTCATTGATTTATAGCATAGAAATGTTGGCACTATGGCATTTGCTAGTATTTGTCCATATTTTTGTTGTTGTTTAGTCGGATCTAACTCTGCAACCCTATGGGCTGTAGCTTGCCAGGCTTCTCTGTCCATGGGATTTCCCAGGCGAGAATACTAGAGTGGGTTGCCATTTCCTTATCCATTTCCATATTTACTGAGGAAGAAAAAGGTAACATAAATTGGAAATAACCTCAGTGCTCTTAATTCCTTACAGCTGCAACTTATTTATGTGTTTTTGCTGTGCTGGGTCTTAGTTGTGGCTCACAGGATCTTCCTTGTGCATGCATGGGGGACCTAGTTCCCAGACCAGGGATCGTACCCAGGCCCCCTGCATTGGGAGCTTGGAGTCTTACCCACTGGACCACCAGGGAAGTCCCGTGATTGCAACTTAGAACAACATTGAACTGTGCACAGTCAGTCCTTCTCAATCTCAGTGTCGTGTTTTACTTTGTATCATCTATGAAAAAGGCCACAGGCAGAAATTATGAATTCTACCCATGTCCCCCACCTGGCTTTCTGCCTTTCACTATAGTTAGTATACCTGTCTTGACTTTTCATAAATTAGAGGCCCTTTGAAGACAAATCGTTATATGTAATTCAGTTTTTGGAAGACTTTGCCCACCAGAAGATAAACAAATATCAATTTTTGAAAAATTCATACCTCCTAAATTAAGGAACGACTACTTACAATTGTCATATTGGAATATAAATAAGCCCATTCAAAGATTAGAAAACACACACACACACACACAAACCAAACATCCAAAATGGAGCACTGGGGCCTGGAAATTTTTTCTATAGCAAAAAAGAATAGAAGCATTACTCAGGTATACGGAAAAGTCCAACTCTGAAAATGATTTACTAGAGTAATGGAAAATATTTTAGAAAATGCCCGCTTTTTTGGTCTTCAATAAGATGTAAGACATTTGGCCTTGAAGAAACAAGAAGTCACTGTAAAATAAAAACCAAACTCTGGTGCAAGTAGAGATGAAAAAGGAACAGGAGGAGGTGAGAGGAGAAGGCAAGAACTGAATCAGCTATATGTATACAACAGAAACTAAGACAATATTTTAAAGCTACTAGACCCCAAATGAAAAAAAGAAAATACATTCAAGCACACATGCAATGTTTGTAGCTCATCAATAGAGAATATTGATTGTGGTCAATTTTTAATGCAAAAAGTAATTAGAGACGTCTGCTTGTTGTTGTTCCGTCACTCAATTGTGCCTGGCTCTTGGTGACCCCATGGGCTGTAGCCAGCCAGGCTCCTCTGTCCATAGGATTGCCCAGGCAAGAACACTGGAGTGGGTTGCCATTTCTTTCTCCAGGAGATCTTCCTGACCCAGGGATCCAACACATGTCTCCTGCATTGGCAGGTGGGTTCTTTACCACTGAACCATCTGGGAAGACCAATTAAAGACTTAGCAGCTATTAAAAAATTAAAAGAAAGTGGGGAAACTCATTGTAATCAAAGAATACAGTTTGGGGGGAAATGAAGTAAGAGTAACTACCACATAGGCTAAAATATGTAAGATTTTTCTGGTGAAGAAAGGATGGATTATTGAAGAAAAGATGTTGCATCTATGGGAGCTGGACCCACCACCTCATTCCTTACTTTTTCCAACTGCTGACCACTTAATTGGTTCTCATTTGGGGGTTTCCCTGGTGGCTCAGACCGTAAAAATCTGGCCGCAATGCGAGAGACCTGGGTTTGATCCCTTGGTAGGGAAGATCCCTGGAGAAGGGAACAGCGACCCATTCCAGTATTCTTTTTTGTTTGTTTCACTCCAGTATTCTTGTCTGGAGAATCCCATGGACAGAGGAGAATGATGGGCTATAGTCCATGGGGTTGCAAGGAGTTGGACACCACTGAGTGACTCCTATATATATATATACTATATATATATGTGTGTGTATATATATATACAAACACACATATAGCAACTGGTAGTGTCATTAATGAGGACCACACTGAAGAGCCTCCGTCCCCTCCCAGTCCATCACTGCAGATGCAGCAGAAGTCAGAGGTGCTGTCCATCAGTATTTAACAAACATTTAGGCTCTACTTACTAAATCTAAGAGCTGATGGGAAACTGAGGCAGCTCTTTTCCACTCGGAGAGCAGGCTTTTCACCAACTTAGCATCTATTTTCTTTTCCAAGAACACATTTACCTGTAAGCTGTTCATGTTAACCTTGGCCAAGTTGCCCCAGCTGGTCCCCCTACTAAGCCACCTAGGAGTCAAAGAAGACTGGAGTGAGCTGCAAATACAGGGGTCTGTGTATGCTCAGTCACTCATTGGGTCTGACTCTTTGTGACCCCATGGACCATAGTCCGCTAGCTTCTCTGTCTATGGAATTTTCCATGCAAGAATACTGGAGTGAGTGGTCATTTCCTCCTCCAGGATCTTCTCGATCCAAGGATCAAACCCACATCTCCTACATCTCCTGTATTGGCAGGAGGGTTCTTTACAACCGCTGCCACCTGGGAATCCCAGATACCAGGGGTGGGGTGCAAAAGTCAAGTGCAGGGAGGCTCAGAAGCAGGGACTACCTGGCCATAGGCCAGCCTACCCCCTTGGCTTATGGCACTCTTCCCACTGCGAACATTAGGCACAGGATGCCTAGCAAAAAGGATGACTCCTTGGGATTCTTGTGGGCTGAAGCCTCTGAGGATACCACCGAAGTTCTGTGTACTTAGTCCAGAAGAATAAGAGAAATAATTTGATCCAACAGACCCTTTGAACAAAGTTACTAATACATCACTGCCTGCTTGAACCTTACACCTCTTCCCAGTGCTTCACTCTCCCCTCCCCAATCCTCTGGAATGTTTCACTGGCCTCTGGCTCTAGCTGATTAGCCCCATTCTTGAGCTTCCTCAGCTAACTTCTCAGACCCTTCCTTGTGCTCCAGACCTGTTCCCAGAGTGTCTTCAGCTCTCCTAGGAAGACGTGCCTGATAGTGTCTCTCTGTGCTCTGAAAGCATCCTGGCTCCCTGGGATCCTCCCATGGTGTCCTGAGGCTACTTTCCCCCCAACTCCTCCCTCCTCAGGGCACAAATGCCCTCCAGCCCTCCTGTCTTGCTGGATGGCTTCAGCATTGGCTTGGTAGGCTCATCCAATTCTCTGGACTCTCATTTCTAATAACCAGTTCCTCCTCTCCAGTTCAGTCACTCTCTATACTGAGTGTTATTTAAGGCTGGGGACTGTGTCTCTGTGACTCTGTGGCTCACTTTTTTTGAGTGCTTACAATTAAGGAAACATGTACTAAATGCCTGGTATTGTGCTAAGCATCTTACATGCGTTATCTCATTTACTTCTTACAGCAATTCTGTGAGATAAGAACTGTCAGTCCACATTCTACAGATGAAGTCTCAGAGAGAGAAGTTAAGTAATTTCTAAGTGTGCAGCCAAGATTCAAAGCTGATTCAGAGCCAGGCGATCAAGCCACGAAGCCCAGGCTGGGAGCCCTCGGCAATAATTATATATGCTATGCTCAGACGCTCAGTCATTTCTGACTCTTTGTGACCCCACGAACTGTAGCCCACCAGACTCCTTTGTCTATGGGATTTTCCAGGCAAGAATACTGGAGTGAGTTGTCATTTCTTTCTCCCAACCCAGAGATCGAACCTGGGTCTTCTGTGTTGCCTGGGGATTCTTTACCAACTGAGCCACCAGGGAAGCCTCATCATTAATTGTCTCCTCCAGTATTTCCCCAGTGGCTGGTTCAGTGCCTGTCACTGGTGCATGCTCAATTATTGTTTGTTGCTTAAACAAATTAAAAAGTTAAAAAGCACTAAATGATGTAAAATGGAAATAGAAGTCTCACCCCTTCAGCCTCCTATCGCCTATCAGTTTCTTATGCTTTCCTCCAGAAAATGTTTGGAGGTACTTAACCTGCACAGATACATGCCTTGAGAGCAGAGTCCATGCCATTCAGATAGCTCTGCACCTTCTACTTCCATTAATATGTTTTGGAGAACTTTCCAAAGCAGCCCATGTGTCCAGATGTCTGCCTCATTTTGTCCTCCTGGTGTTCCCCTTCATGAGATGTTCAGTGAGGACCCACCAGTATTGTTTTGTAAGAATGGTCTACAGCCTGTGTCTGTTTTAATGTGGTGATATCCCTCCATACTTGTTAGGCAATATTTTGAATTTAACCTACTTTAGATGGAGATTACAACTACCTCTTTTAATGAAAATGGCTTAAAAGCAGAGGCATTACTTTGCTAACAAAGATCCTTATAGTCAAAGCTATGGTTTTTCTAGTAGTCATGTACGGATGTGAGAGTTGGCCCATAAAGAAGACTGAGCACCGAAGAATTGATGCTTTTGAATTGTGGTGCTGGAGAAGACTCTTGAAAGTCCTTTGGACTGCAAGGAGATCAAACCAGTGAATCCTAAAGGAAATGAATCCTGAATATTCATTGGAAGGACTGAAGCTCCAATACTTTGGCCACCTGATATGAAGAGCCAACTCATTAGAGAGACCTGATGGTGACAGAGACTGAGGGCATAAGGAGAAGGGATAGACAGAAGATGAGATGGTTGGATGGCATGATTGACTCAATGAAGATGAGTTTGAGCAAACTCCAGGAGATAGTAAAGGACAGGGAAGCCTGGCGTGCTGCAGTCCACGGGGTCACTAAGTGTGGGACAGGACTTAGCGACTGAGCAACCACAACAAGTAAATTTCTAGCTGGGATTTTCTGGGTCAAAGAGTACATACCTTTAAACATTTGATTCTGACAAATGTTTCTTCAAGAGGATGCCCCAGTTTATACCACCAGCAGGTTCATTTTGGATGCCTATTTTCCTTCCCTTTTGCTAAAGCTGGATGTGTTCAAGTCTTTTTATTTACTGATCTTAAAAGCACAGAAGGATATCTCAAATGTTTCAGTTTGTCTTCCTTGATGAATGAATACCTAGTCACATGTCATGTTAATTTTTTCGTTTTGTGAACTATCTATTCTGACCTTTTGCCATTTTTCTCCTTTTTGAAAAATGGATGTGTCTGAGCTCTTTGTGATTAAAGATATTAATTTTCACCCCCAGGTGTTGCAAATGGTGGTTTCTTTGTTAAAATTATCTCTTCTGTTGGCATCTATGATAACGCTCTGTCCTGTCTTTCTTCCTTTATCTTCTGCATTTTCCTAAAGGATGTCTATCTATTTCTCATCTCATCCTTTGAATATTGTTTTTTCCCCGCTCAGGTTCCTAATTCAGTCCTCTTCTTTTCCTCCCACACATTCTTCATGAGCTGCCATATCCACTCCTGTGGCTTTATTTGTAATGGTTCATTGCAGTTGTTACTGCCTGCTTAATAGCTCTGTAAAGAAGAGCTATACTTGCCAACTTGTAAGAATTGTGTGGGATTGGCCACTGGACAGGGAAAATCTGGAGACTCAGACTTGGCCCTTGCCCAGAGTTACTTTTTCCTACACCAGTGATTTGTTTGAGGTGGGTGAATGATTTAAGATAGGTCACTTAAGTCAGAGAAGGAGAAATATCATATGACATCCCTTATATGGAGAATCTAAAAAGAAATGATACAAATGAATTGACAGAACAGAAACAAACTCACAGACACAGAGAATGAATTTATGGTTGCCAGGGGGAAGGTTGGAATGAAGGAATAATTAGGGAGTTTGAGATGGGCATGTACACACTGCTATATTTAAAATGGATAGCCAGCAGGGACCTACTGTATAGCACATGGGACTTTTCTCAATGTTCTGTGGCACTGGAAGGGAGGGGAGTTTGCAGGAGAATGGATACATGTATATGTATGGCTGAGTCCCTTCGTTGTTCCCCTGAAATCATCACAACATTGTTAATCGGCTATACTCTAATACCAAAAAAAAAGTTAAAAAAAAAAAAAAAAAGATAGGTCACTTAAGATCATCTTCAGTATTTCTCTTTGGATTATCAGGAAAAAGTTCCTTTCTTCACAAGTCTTGGTTCCTGTACAGAGGATGTGGTCCTGAAATGACCATCGTTGGTACCATGACGCTGCAAGTGACATCACGTAAAGCTGAATGACAGGAATGAAGACATGTCCTGGATCCGAGATTTGAATCCCTTTATTCAGAATCTTCCTTCATCCTGTTGAACTTCCTGTTTTCATTAGCCAACAGATTTCCATTTTGATTTAACAAGTTAGGATGTGACATTATGGGCTGCATTGCATTCCCCCTAAACCACGATGTTGACTTTCTACCTCCTTATACCTCAGAATGTGACTATTTGGAGAAAAGGTCATTACGGAGGTAATTAAGGTGAATTAGGTTCTTAGGACAAGGAAGCCCTAATCCAAAATGACTAAATTTTTTATGAGAAGAGATTAGGACACAGACACACATGCAAAGGAAAGACCATGGGAACATAGGGAGAAGACAGTCATCTAAGCCCAGGATAGAAGCCCCCAGAAGTGACCAAGCCCCCTGACACTTTGGTCTTAGACATCTAACACCCAGAACTATGAAGAAATAAATTTCTGTGGTTGAAACCGCTCAGTCTGTATTGAGTTGGCCAAAAAGTTCATTTGGGTTTTGCTGTACCATCATATGGAAGAACCCAAATGACGTTTTTGGCCAACCCAGTACTTTGGCAGCACTAGCAAACACACACAGGTAGGATTTTATCCATTGCAAAAGAAAGATTGAGTGCTGGTAACTCCCTGTGAGGGACAGGGAGGCCCAGCGTGCTGCAGTCCATGGGGACGCAAAGAGTCAGACACAACTTAGCAGGTGAACAACAACAGCAACTCCCATCCAGTTCACTCATGTGAGGTCCCGGCCCAGTCACCAGCTCCTACTGAATATTTATTTCCTCTTCATTTTCATACAAGTCACCTTCAATACATATCTAAGCATCTCATCATTATCCTCTTAAAATCCACTTCTCCTCCATATTCCCGTGATGAGACCTCCTTCCCCCCATTGACCCAGTTGTCTAAACCAAGAACCAGAGGTTCTTCTACCTCAAGGACCAAGTCAGGCCATGGCTGTTCTTTACTCTTTTTGTCCTGCTGGCAACACCAAGAGTCAGACCACCATCATCCCTCCCTTGGATTTTTGCAGTTGGCTCCTAATTGACCTCCCTGGCTCTTTTTGTCACTTCTAATCCTCTCTCTTCCCCATAATGATTTTACATTAATAGAAGAGCAAATGTCATCATGACACTGATTTTAACTATTTAGTGGTTCCCACTGCTCTTAGGATAAAGTGTAAACTCCATAGCATGGTGTAGGTGATGCCGGGAGAGGCAGCTCATCTTGTTAGCCAGCCTGGTCTCTACTCCATACTGGCTCTGCTCTCAGTGTTTCCACTAAATCTAGCCCTTCTGATGTCCTCTTCAGGATTCTAACCCATTTATGCCAATTATTAATATTTTCTTTTAATTGATTCAACTTCTAAATTCCATTATTTGGAAGGAAAATCATATAGCATTATTACTAAGTATATACATATATATACTTAATTATATGATCATATGATAATTATATGATTATTATGATTGTATGATTTATATATCACTGCCATAGATAAAAGGTACACAATTTAAATTAATTTTGTTTGTTAATATTGCTGGAAAAATTGTTACCTTCAATAATGTTAAATTTCAAAAAGATTAAAAATAAAAACATGAAATATGTAATATAAGTAACTATAAACTTAATTCCATTAGCAAAGATTGAAACCTGAAAATAAATTCCTCAGTAAAAAGAACAGCATGACTTATGATCAGTTTAGTATCAAAGTGATGTTCAGTTTAATGATGTTTATTTTTAAAACAAGATTAAGAACAACACTGTGAAATAAATGGGACATTGTAAATTATACTTCAACTTTAAAAAATTAAGGTGAGGGAGGTTCAAGAGGAAAGATATCTATTTATATCTATATATATATCTATGATTGTGGCTGATTCATGTTGTTGCATGGCAGAAACCAACACAACATTGTAAAGCAATAATCCTCCAATTAAATAAATAGGATTAAGACAAAATTATATATTAGTAGGAGAAGGCAATGGCAACCCACTCCCATACTCTTGCCTGGAAAGTCCCATGGATGAAGGAGCCTGGTAGGCTGCAGTCCATGGGGTCGCTAAGAGTTGGGCATGACTGAGCGACTTCACTTTCACTTTTCACTTCCATGCATTGGAGAAGGAAATGACAACCCACTCCAGTGTTCTTGCCTGGAGAATCCCAGGGACGGGGGAGCCTGGTGGGCTGCCGTCTATGGAGTCGCACAGAGTCAGACATGACTGACGTGACTTAGCAGCAACAGCATATATCATTAGGGCTTCCCTGATGGCTCAGTAGGTAAATAATACGCCTGCAATGCAGGAGACACAGGAGACTCAGGTTCCATCCCTGAGTCAGGAAGATCCCCTGGAGGAGGAAATGGCAACCCACTCCAGTATTCTTGCCTGAAAAATCCCATGGACAGAGGAACCTCATTGGCTACAGTCCAAAGGGTTGCAAAGAGTCAGACAAAAACTAAGCATGCTAGCACCCTACATTAAACACCACACTTGTTTTACATTAATAAAACAAATTCTGGTTTTTTTAATTTTTTTTAACCAGCATGAAGAATTACAGCTTACGTGTGTTAGCATGGGAATGGAAAATGGTATTTAATTGACCCATTTGATAGGTTTGGCTAACTTATATTCAAAAATGTTTGATTTAAGAAGGCTTCTGAAGTAATTGTTAGAATCTATTACAAATTTGTGAAGGCATAATCCAAAAAGTAGTAGAGAAATTATTTCTTGGGCTCTGACCACTGTTGGATTATGCTTATAAAATCCTTTTTATCAACACCAACAAATGTTTCTTCATCCCTGCAAAATACTTTCAGCAAGTATTTTGGATAAGTTTATAAACAGGCTCATCTATGAATTCAAGAAATATTTATTGAGCATGATAGACCCTGATTCTGGCTCCAGACAAACTTTATAAACTATAAATTTCTGCTCCCATGTAGCTTCAAATGATGAGAATTTTCCCACCCACATGATGAAGAGACCCAGGGGACCCAGACTACAAGTTTATAATCCGCAAGGTCAGTTTATCTGGTTTGGGAATTCTGAAACAAGCTTGTCCTTTAAGGATAAATTAGGCTTTCAAATGAGGAAAACTTATCTAAAGATAGGCTAATTTGCAAGTCCTCACCCAATCATGCATATGATGTCCATGAAGATAGAATTTTCTTCTAGAAAGACTTAATTCTCCTATCTTGAAAAGACAAGAATGGAGCTTCAGCCTGTGTCTTTCAGTCTCAAAAGGTTGAGACTGTAGTGATCTATGTCTAATGAAAATTCAAAGTTGCTCAGTTGTATCTGAGTTTTTGCAACCCCATTGCCTGTAGCCCACCAGGCTCCTCTGTCCATGGATTTATCCAGGCCAAAATGCTGGAGTGAGTAGCTATTCCTTTCTCCAGTCCCAACTCAGGGATCAAACCCAGGTCTCCCGCACTGCAGGCAGATTCTTTACTGCAGGCAGGCACCAGGGGAGCCTGTGCCTAATATATTTGACAATTTTATTTGCCTCCTGGAATCTTCCTGCCTATTTCCTATGGCTGAGAGTTCCCCAGTGTACACAAGATGAATAGTTTTGGGAGTTTGAGGAGACAACCTGAAGGGAGTCCATTCACTTGTTAACCAGCCACAGTCCTAGAACCCTCCAAGCTTTTCCCAATGCATCGTTCCCAAGCTTTATCATGGTTTGCCGTGAACTGGTCAATAAATTTAAGTATATTCATCTTATTTTATTTATTTTTGGCTGCACTGTGCGGCATGCAGGATCTTCCCGAGCAGCCAGGGATCGAACCCATGCCCTCTGTGGTGAAAGGGCAGATTCTTTACCCTGGACCACCAGGGAAGTCCCTGGTCAATAAATGTAAAACCCAGTTCTTTTCTTTAGATGTATGAGTAGACAGGTCAAGATGTAACCATGGCCTTAATTCAGCCTGTGTCTGAGCTGGTTTTGTAATATCAGTAGCTTCCTCAGTTTGCTAGATTCCATTATGTATAAAACCTTTGGATCAGATATATTTTACTGACTTACTGCACCTCTTCTTAACCAACCTCCAGTTGAACCCAGATTCACTCTTCTAATTACAATTCCCATAGTCTTTCTATCCTAGGGCCCTTTGCTTTGCTTGTACCTTTTGAGATTGGTAATTGCCATAAAGAAGTCTCAGACTGAAGAATTGATGCTTTCACATTGTAGTGCTGGAGAAGACCCTTGAGAGTCCCTGGGATTGCATGGATATGAAATGAGTGAAATTCTGAAGGAGATGGGAATACCAGACCACCTGACCTGCAAGCAACAGTTAGAACTCGACATGGAACAACAGACTGGTTCCAAATAGGAAAAGGAGTACGTCAAGGCTGTATATTGTCACCCTGCTTATTTAACTTATATGCAGAGTACATCATGAGAAATGCTGGGCTGGAGGAAGAGCAAGCTGGAATCAAGATTTCTGGGAGAAATATCAATAACCTCAGATATGCAGATGACACCACCCTTATGGCAGAAAGTGAAGAAGAAATAAAGAGCCTCTTGATGAAGGTGCAAGAGGAGAGTGAAAAAGTTGGCTTAAAGCTCAACATTCAGAAAACTAAGATCATGGCATCTGGTCCCATCACTTCATGGCAAATAGATGGGGAAACAGTGGCTGAGTTTATTTTTGGGAGCTCCAAAATCACTGCAGATTGTGATTGCAGCCATGAAATTAGAAGACGCTTACTCCTTGGAAGGAAAGTTATGACCAACCTAGGCAGCATATTAAAAATCAGAGACATTACTTTGTCAACAAAGGTCTGTCTAGTCAAGGCTATGGTTTTTCCAGTAGTCATGTATGGATGTGAGAGTTGGACTATAAAGAAAGCTGAGCGCCAAAGAATTGATGCTTTTGAATTGTGGTGTTGGAGAAGACTCTTGGGAGTCCCTTGGACTGCAAGGAGATCCAACCAGTCCATCCTAAAGGAGATCAGTCTTGGGTGTTCACTGAAAGGACTGATGCTGAACCTGAAACTCCAATACTTGGCTACCTGATGTGAAGAGCTGACTCATTTGAAAAGACCCTGATGCTGAGAGGGATTGGGGGCAGGAGGAGAAGGGGGCGACAGAGGATGAGATGGTTGGATAGCATCGCCAACTCAATGGACATGGGTTTGGGTAGACTCTAGCAGTTGGTGATGGACAGGGAGGCCTGGTGTGCTGTGGTTCATGGGGTCGCAAAGAGTCAGACACGACTGAGCAACTGAACTGATAACTGAACTGAAATGAGTCAATCCTAAAGGAAATCAACCGTGTATATTAATTGGAAGGACTGATTTTAAAGCTGAAGTTCCAATACTTTAGCCACCTGATACAAAGAGCCAACTCATTGGAAAAGACCCTATTCCTGGGAAAGATTGAGGGCATGAGGAGAAGGGGATAGCAGAGGATGAGATGGTTAGATAGCATCACTGACTCAATGGATATGAATTTGAGCAAACTCTTGAGACAGTGGAGGACAGGGGAGCCTGGCATGCTGCAGTCCATGGTGTCACAAAGAGTCAGACACAACTTAGCATCTGAACAACAGTTGCCTTTCATGTAATAGGCACTCTGTGAATGGTTTGGGAGCATGATGATGATGATGAAAGTGTTGGTGACTACCTTGATCCTTTGGCTTCCTCTTGACTCTAGATCCACTCACCTGGGGCTGAAATTGGAGAAGCTGTGCTGACCTTTTCCCATCCAGTGTTTCTTTGTCCTGTGGCAGAGTCACCCTGGAAGCATGTTAAATGGAGATTCCTTGGCTCCACCTCATGGAGACTGAGTTTCTATAATAGGATGCCTGCAGGCTTTACACTTCTTAACCCCCACCCCTATTGATCCTCACACTGGAATTTGGGGACATAATCACCTATTCAATACTTTAAAAAATGAGGGCAAACATTCCTTTATATTTTTAAATTAAGAAAAAAAACGAACATTTTGGCCGCACCACACAGCATGTGAGATCTTAGTTCCTCGACCAGGGACTGAACCCTGTGCCTTCTGTGGTGGAAGCTCAAAGTCTTAATCACTGGACCACCAGGGAAGTCCCAAACATTCCTTTATAGATACACTTAAGTGATAAAGCAATGATTCTCAAGTTGGGGAGATCAGAGAGAATCATCAGAATCAATCAAATTATTTTTCAAATTATAGGAGTCCTTGACCTGATCTCCATTTGGAGATGACATGAAGAGCCACAACCAGCAAGCATGTGCCTATATCATTCCTCAGAAGTGGGGAAGCAGAGGCAGAGGGTAGGGATGCAAGATATGGAAATAATCAGGTAATCAGGAGCACTTCATATGAATGTGTTTATCTATCTATCTATATATATATATATATATATAGTGGTTTTAAAAAAATTTATTGAATATAGTTGATTTACAATGTCATGTTAGTTTCAGATGTATAGCAAAGTGATTCAGTTATATCTATATACACACATATTAATGTATCTCTTTGTTTTTAGACTCTTTTTCCATTATAGATTATTACAAGATATTGAGTATAGGTCTCTGAGCTATATATATATATATATATATAGCAGGTCTTTATTGGTCATCTGTTTTATATATGAGTGCTAAATTGCTTCAGTCGTGATCAACTCTTTACGACCCTATGGACCGTCATAGCCCACCAGGCTCCTCTGTCCATGGGATTCTCCAAACAAGAATACTGGAGTGGGTTGCCATACTCTCCTCCAGGAGATCTTTCCAACCCAGTGATCGAACCTGGGTCTCCTGCATTGCAGGCAGATTCTTTACCATCTGAGCTGCCAGGAATATATAGTAGTGTGTATATATATATATATTTTTTTTAATTCCCTGGCGGCTCAGAAGGTAAAGAGTCTGCCCGCAATGCGGGAGAACCAGGTTCTATCCCTGAGTCAGGAAGATTCCCTGGAGAATGGCAACCCACCCCAGTATTCTTGCCTGGAAAATCCCATGGACAGAGGAGCCTGGCAGGCTACAGTCCATGGGGTCGCAAAGAGTTGGACAAGACTGAAGCGACTTCACTTCTTCATTCTCCCAGTGTAGTTAATAGTGCCCACTCTCGCTTTAAAAAACTGTCTATATTGGAGGATTACTCCCCATTGTTCACTCTGCCTCAAGAAAATACCTCTCAAGCAGGGGTTCAGCCCATGGACTGCTTTTATAACTCGGAAGTGAAGTCGCTATGAGGCAAAATTGAGTACCTACGACCGAACACCTGAAATGTTAATGACTGGCCCTTTACATTCCCGCACTTCCTGCCACTTCCTGCACAAATACCTTAGCCTAGTAACTGATTTCCCATTCTTTTCCCCACTGCAACCCTTCATACCAATCCTAGTAGATAATCGCTCTACCGTGTGTATATTTTTAATCCCAAACTCTTAGTTTATCCCTCCTCACCTTCCCCTTTGGTAATTGTAAGTTTGTTTTCTGTGTCTATGGGTCTATTTCTACATAAATTTGGGGGAAAAAAGAGGTGGTCTTAGAAGGAAAGGAAACCTCCCAGATAGAGTTGAGAGGTGAGAATGGAGTGAACCTGAATACAGAGGGCACAGGTCATTGTGGGATGCTAGCTGCATCTGCCCCTCTAAGGCAGAGCCTCTCATGAACCTCTGATAAAGGGCCTCAGAAGCTTTTTTGGTGACAGAGCAGAATGTTTCATCTCTCTGGTTTCTGTAGCCTGAGAGACTCAGTTCTGGTGTCAACTTAGCAGCTTATTAAGCTTAGAGAGTGGTATCATCAGTTAAAGAACTACTTGAAGCTCTGAATCTTGATTTTCCCAGGTATAAGATGTAGATGACAATACTAAAATCATTCCAAGGACTTCCCTAGTGGTCCAGTGGATAAGAATCTGCCTGCCAATGCAGGGGACACAGGTTGGGTCCAGGGTCGGGGAAGATTCCACATGCTGTGGAATAACGAAGCCCATGTGCCACAACTATTGAAGCCTATGTGCTCTAGGGCCCACAAACCACAACTACTGAGTCCGAATGCTGCCAGTTCGCAAGACCAGACACTCCACAGTGAGAGAAGAGAGACTGTGCTCTGCAAGAAGAGAAGCCACTGCAATGAGAAGTCCATGCACCAAAATGAAAAGTAGCCCCTACTAGCTGAAACTAGAGAAAGCCTGTGTGCAGCAGCCAAGACCCAGTGCAACCAAAAATAAATAAATACATAAATTATTTTTTAAAATAGAATCATTCCAAGGATTGTGTAAAATACTAAGCAGTCAATAAGTGGTAGTTTTTATCATTGCCTATTTTTTTATTTTCTGAATTTATAAACCTGGGAATGAAGTGCACTGCCTTCATTCATGGATAAGACACAGCTCAGAAACACAAAGTAAAGATCAATGGACACTTCTCTGCTGGATAAATTTTTTTAATATTGTTTCTTTATTTGGCTGTGTTGGATCTTAGTTGTGGCATGTGGGATCTAGTTCCCTGACTAGAGTCCCCTGCATTGGGCGCATGGAGTCTTAGCCAGTGGACCACCAGGGAAGTCCCTTAGAAAAATTAAAATATGAGGTTTCCCCCTTGTAGAGCATTATTTGGACCAATCTTAATGCGGGAGACCTGGGTTCAATCTCTGGGTTGGGGGGAAGATCCATTGGAGAAAGGAAAGGCTACCCATTCTAGTATTCTGGCCTAGAGAATTCCATGGACTATATAGTCCATGGGGTCACAAAGAGTTGGACATGACTGAGAGAACTTCATTTTCGCTTTCACTTTATTAGGGGAGACAGTATCTGGCCAAATGGTTGCAAATGCAGTATATAACTTATGAAACTTTTTAATTTAGGGGGAAAACAAAACCCTAATGAAGTGATAAAGATGTGCCAGGTTCTGGACAAGGCATAAGAAATAGTTTCTGCCCTCAAGTTACCCCTGGCTAAGGAAAAACAAGCAAAAAAAGGGAAGTGATTAGGTTGAATCTGTGGGAGTTGTGATAATACTTTGCTCTAAGATATTAATAACTTCTTATCGATTTCTAAGTACTCCATTTGTTTTGGGGATACTGAGCCCCTTGTCTATGATATGAGTTACAATATTTTTTCTCATATTGTCTTTTGACTTTGTTTCAGTGATTTTTTTGGGTTTTTGTTTTGTCTTTTACCATTCAGGTGTCATTTTTATATCATCAAATATCATTATCTTTTTTAAGGGCTTCTGAATTTCATGTCATAGCTGTCAGTTCTTCCCTATTCTGAGATTATAAAATAATGTTTTCTTCTAGTTTATTTATAGTTCCATTTTTTATATTCAAAGATTTGATACAGATGAGAGGTAAGGATCCAACTATTTTTTCCGGAAGGCCACTTGGATGTCCCAACATCATGTATTGAATATTCCCCTTAATTTATTTGGGCCTGTAGGTAAATATAAAACAGTTTGATGTTGAGTTCTGAGAAGACAGAGTCATTGATTTTCAGTAATGATGGCACTGAGTCTTCAATAAAAGATTAAACGATGTTGTATAGTCTCTGTCAAGAGGCAAGAGGAGGAATAATTTATACAGGACAATTGTAAACACTCATGTTAACATTTTTGTTTTGTTGCCTCCCCCTCCACCATCTTGGGCTTCCCAGGTGGTGCTAGTGGTAAAGAACCCACCTGCCAATGCAAGAGACATGAGAGACACTGGTTCAATCCCTGGGTTGAGAAGATCCCCTGGAATAGGAAATGACAACCCACTCCAGTATTCTTGCCTGGAGAATCCTATGGACAGAGGAGCCTGTCGGGCTACAATCCATGGGGTCACAGACAGTCGGACACGACTTGAAGCGGCTGAGCATAGCCACCATCTCATCTTAGTTCCCAGGCCAGGGATTGAACCCACATCTCCTCCAGTGGAGATGTAGGGACTTCTAACCACTGGACCACCAGGGGATTCCCATTTTGTTGCCTTTTCAAAGGCAATTATTTCAGAAGTTTACATCTTATTGACCCAAAGCCAAGATAAATTCAATACAAAGTGTAAAATGAAGCACTCTTTTTTAAAAAAAAAAAAAAAGGAAACTTAAATTTGAATCTCTGTACTTTTTTTTAATAGTTATCTATTTGGCTTTGCCAGGTCTTAGTTTTGGCATTCAGGATCTTTGATCTTCATTGCAGCTTACAGGATCTCTAGTTGTGGCATATGGGATCTAGTTCCCTGACCAGGGATCAAACCTGGGCCCCCTGCCTTGGAATTGAGCAGTCTTAGCCACTGAACCACTGGAGAAGTCCTGAAGCATTCTTCTTTTTAAGCTCTGAAACAATAAAAATTTCTTAGTATCTAAACTTCTTGGAGGAGGGCATGGCAACCCACTCCAGTATTCTTGCCTGCAGAATCCCCATGGACAGAGGAGCCTGACAGGCTGCAGTCCCTGGGGTTGCAAAGAGTCAGACATGACTGAACAACTAGGCACAGCACAGTATCTAAACTTAAATATGAAAACCTCGGAGAAAACCTTGTAGTGATGAGCCACTGACCAGCAAAAGCTTGCCCGTGTCCAGGATCAACTGACCATTATCCTAGATCAGAAGCCCTGAGTATTTAAGGCGTTGGAATTCAATGATTAGTTATGAAACTCAGGGTAGGAAGAAGCCTCCCAGGATAACTTACAGGCCCATCAACACTGCGAGAGACTGTTTCCTCACAGTTTTGTTCAAGACTGAATGTAACCCATGTTTACTAATCTAATAGATGAAAAATGTCTTGCTTACTGTTTCAACTTTCACTTCTTTATTTTATTCATTTATTTCTGGTCTTGCTGGGTGGGTCTTCATTGCTACATGCGGGCTTTCTCTAGTTGCAGTGAACGATGGCTAGTCTTTATTGCAGTTCTCGGACTTCTCATTGCAGTGGCTTCTCTTGTTGTGGAGGATAGGCTCTAGGTGCCCCGTCTTCAGTAGTTGCAGCACTAGGGGCTCAGTAGTTGTGGCTGGCACACAGGCTTTAGTAGCTCTCAGGCATGTGGAATCTTCCCAGACCAGGGATCAAACCTGTGTCCCCTCCATTGGCAGGCAGATTCTTATCCACTGTACCACCAGGGAAGTCCAAATTTCAGTTCTTTAACTATGAGTAATTTTGTATGTCTTTTCGCATGCGTGTTCTTTTTTTCTGTGAAGGGTGTCCTTTACATATTTTTGTTGGATTTTTTGTCTTTTTGTTATGCATCTATATGAATGTCTGAATTCTGTGGTAGAGAAATCACTTAGCCTCTCTAAGCCTGATTTCTCATCAGGAGAATGAGAACAATGTTAGTGACAATTGTTAACTTGTCCTGAGCAGCTCCTGCTCCCCTGCTGATTGGTTGGTCTTCCCAGGGAGCATTTCCTAGCATCTCATTTCAGGGCCACTAGTCCATAAGGCATCTTTGTGAAAATTAGAAAAAGGCACTGCTTTCTCAGGCTGGCATCACCCTGCACTAAGGCACCTGACTTGGAGAGCAGGCACTGGGTATCAGACCTAATTATTGCCTTAATAGTTTGTCCTTATACAGGGCACCACCTGCCTGCCCCACTGTTCGTAGCAATGCTGTAGCATCTAATTTTCATAAACCCTAGGAAGAAGGTACTATTATTATCCCCATTTTAGGTCACTTCCCCAAAGCCACACAGCAAGTCGGTGATGAATTTGGAGTCCGTGATTAATCACTGTGTTGTATTGCACCTTTATACAGGGTTATAGTCAGTAATTTTTTTTTTAATATTTATTTATTTGGGTGCACTGGGTTAGTTGTGGCACTTTCATCTTTGTTGCAGCCTGTGAGATCTAGTTCCCTGACCAGGGGTTGAACGTGGGTCCCCTGAGTTGGGAGCATGGAGTCAGCCACCGAGCCACCAGGGAAGTCCCTATAGTTAGTCTTAATCAGGACAGTCCTTATAAAGCACTCAGCACAGTGCCTGATACATAGTTAATAAAATGTATGTGGAAATCCCCTGGCAGTCCAGCCGTTAGGACTTGTCACTTTCACTGCCAGGGCCTAGGTTCAGTCCCTAGTCAGGGAACAAAGATCCTGCAAGTCAAGAGGCGCAGCCAAAAAAAAAAGTATGTGATGTTAGTCTTTCATCTATCCTGTGTTGCAAATACTGTTTTCCAGTTTTGGCATTTGGCATTTGATTTGACTTGTGTTTGCTAACCTATAAAACTTTTAGATAACCAAATTTCTTCATCTTTTCCATCATGGTTGGCATTATGAAGACCAAATGATTAAATAAGACAACTACTTCTCTGTTAATTAAGGGACAGGCTAACTTAAGGAAACCCCCAAATGCAATATTACAGTGAACTTCTGTCACATGGAACAGTCCTGACCTGGGGTGTGACTCTGCACCAGAACCTTCCCAGTGACCCAGGAACTTTCTCTATCAGAAGAGAGCATGATAGACCTTACTTCCCTCATGGTCCACTGGTTAAGAATGTGGCCATGGGGAGGGAAAACAAGCAATCTCCCTTAAAGGAAGCAACTTTTATTTCCACTGAAATCCCATTGGAACTTAGGTGGACACCCCATGGCTGCAAAGGAAGCTGGGAACTGTAGTCTGTGGGAGGTCTGTGCCCTTCTAAAACAATAGATCCAGTGGGCAGGGGCATAGCTCTTGTGCAAAAAGAAAAAAGGAAAGCATACCAGGGTATAGTTGGTAGTCAGGATCACACCTCCCCAAGTCCTACATCCTCAGACATTAAACCCACTGGTAAAGAATCTGCCTGCAATGCAGGAGACCTGGGTTCTATCCCTGGGTCAGAAAGATCCCCTGGAGAAGGGAATAACTACCCACTCCAGTATTTTCACCTAGGGAATCCCGTGGACAGAGGAGCCTGGCAGGCTATAGTCCATGGGGTCACAAAGAGTCGGACATGACTGAGCCACTAAGTTTCATCCTGAACTTACTTCTGGATAACTTTTGTTCAGCAGCAAGAATTTCAATTCTTATAGATGCAGTTCCCCCCCCCCCCACCTCCTGTCCCCCACCTCCACGCTCCTTTGTTGGGGATAATTATAAGAGGTAACTCAGAGTTAGGAAAAGAAAAGAGAAATAATACGCCTTGCCTCCTGAGGGTCTTGGCAAATTCTCCTTCCTGGGCCTGGACCACTTTCCCGTCTTTCAGCCAGTTAATTGCTACCTGTTCTTCAGATGCCAGCTCAAAGCTTCATCCTCAGAAAAGCAGCTCTAGCTCCTTCCCCCCTCTCCCTCCCAATGTAGGTGAGGGCTCCTTTATAATCATCTCACATTACTTTTTTTTTCCAATGTATTTATTTATTTTTGACTGTGCCGGGTCTTTGTTGCTGCGCGGGTTTTTCTCTAGCTGTGATGAGCGGGAGCTACCCTCTAGATGCTGTGCGCAGGCTTCTCATTGCAGTGGCTTGTTGTGGAGCATGCATTATAAGGCATGCAGGCTTCAGTAGTTGTGGCTCCCGGGCTGTTGGGCAGAGGCACCATAGTTATGGTGCACAGACTTAGTTGCTCTGAGCCATGTGGGATCTTCCCAGAACAGGGATTGAACCCATATCTCCTGCAATGGCCGGTGGATTCTTTACCACTGAGCCACCAGGAAAGTGCTCATATTACTAGTATTCATAGTACTTTCACAGCCGGTAACTAATGTGTAATTGTGTGACTATTTGGTTGATGTGTCCTTGTAGTGCTGGACTCTGAACTTCCAGGGACAGGGGCCATATTTATTGCGCTTACCTCCAGAGATGGAGCTCCATAAATATTTGCTGGATAAATGAATGAATGTTGAGAGAGGAAGGCCGTGGAGCTGTGAGAGAGAGGAAGGAGGCAGAGAAAGAAGTAGCTGACATCTTAGGATGTCATGAATGAGCTGGCAGAGGGGAAGGGCTGAACTTGGGGAAGGGGCAAACCCATTGGTCGTCAATGAGTTTGATGAGTTCCAGTTCTGTACTCTGGTTCGAAGTTGTCCACATGCAGGGCTGAGAAGGTGAACTCCCTTCCTGGGCAAGTGAGTGCTGATGAGAAATGCTTGCTCAACTCTGGTGATAGGGTTGAGGCTTCTGTGCCTCCATCCAGCAGAGGCTTGGACCCTTAAAAACTGTTGAATTACTAAAACATTATGTATTGGAATTTTCCTAGCCTTTTCTGTGAAATAAAATTACTTATTCCATAACTTCATTCATTGTTTCTGGAAGGAAGCTAAATTCTCAGTCAGAGACTCTTTTATACAGTTTGCTATTTAGTCTAAAATGACACTGACACTTCTTTTTTGCCTTTTAATTTTTTTAAAAAATTATTGATTTATTTTAATTGGAAGATAATTAGTTTAAAATATTGTGATGGCTTTTGCCATACATCAGTATGAATCGGCCGTAGGCATACATGTATCCCCTCCATCCTGAATCCTTCCTCCTACCTGCCTTCCCACCCCACCCCTCCAAGTCATAACAGAGCACCCGCACTGGTTATCTATTTTACATAGTTGTATTTTACATAGTAGTGTTAGTCGCTCAGTCATGTCTGACTCCTTGTGACCCCATGGACTGTAACCCGCCAGGCTCCTCTGTCCATGGAATTCTCCAGGCAAGAATACTGGAGTGGGTTGCCATGCCCTCCTCCAGGGGATCTTCCTGACCCAGGGATCTAACCTGGATCTCCTGCATTGCAGGCAGATTCTTTAACTTAAAAGCTACAGGGAAGTCATCTCTCTTACATACAGTAATGTATACGTTTCAAAGCTATTCTCTCAAATCATCCCACTCTCTCCTTCTCCCATGACACTGACATTTAAGGGAAATCTGTAATAGGAGTGGTGGTAAAACAAAAGTAATTAGGATTCCATGGTTTCCTATTGTTGATATACTTTTTGATACTATTATTGACATTTGACAAGTGTCCTAGTCAAAAAGGTATATAGCCTATTGACTATTAAATTAAACTTCTGAGATATAGATGTGAGCTGCATTATATATAATATATCTATGTATCTATCTTTTTTTTAAACCTAGATTGCTCAAAGTTTCTGCCTCTTTTGTAGGAATGGTAAGTCCTCTATGAGCAAATATTTTAATTAAACATTAAGAGGGAAACAGCAAGGGTTTACTGCATAGCACAGAGAACCACATTCAGTATCTTATAATAAACTATAATGGAAAAGAATTCAAAAAAAGAATATAGAAGGGGCTTCCCAGGTGGCACTAGTGGTAAAGAACTTACCCACCAGTGCAGGAAACATAAAAAAAGAACATAGATACATACATATGTATGTATAGCCAAATCACTTTGCTGTTCACTTGATGCTAATACAATATTATAAGTCAACTACACTTCAGTAATAAAGTAATTAATTGATTAATTAATAAATACAAAAAAATATTGCGGCTGGTGGAACACTTGGAAAGCATGCCATAAAGGTAGTTGATGTTGAATCACTTATAAAATGAAACCACAGAGAATCTAAAAAAGTGTACTTTCAGTCTTCTGTTTTTTGAACTTTCTCATTTGATGTCTCAGGAAAATAACAGTGAGGCATGCAGTCAAGACTTCTGGAGAATCAGAGGTTTGGGGTTATACTCTGGTGGTTTCTTTTCTTTCTTTCTTCTTTTTAAAAAGATCTTTTGGCCTCGCCTCAAGGCATGTGTACTCTTAGTTCCCTGATCAGGGATTGAACCCATACCCCCTGGCATTGGTAGGACAGATTCTTAACCACTGGACCATCAGGGAAGTCCAACCCTGGTAGTTTCTTGATCTTCTCTTCCTTAGTCTTATTTCCATCTCTATCACCAGGGAATGTGCAGAGCCTGTGGCAACCTACTCTGTGAAAATGCCTCCCTACATCCAGGGATCTATCTATTAATGACCAATGAAGAATTTTTGCACTTTATTTTTGAAATATGAAAGCACTTTATTTAAAAAAATAATAATTTTATTAATTTTTGGCTGGGCTGGGTCTTCATTGCTGCATGTAGGCTTTCTCTAGTGGCAGTGAGCAGGGGTTGCTCTAGCTGAGGTGTGCGAGCTTCTCATTGCAATAGCTTCTCTTATTGCAGAGCCCAGGCTCTAGGGCATGCAGGCGTCAGTAATTGTGGCATGTGGGCTCAGTAGTTGTAGCCCATGGACTTAGTTGCTCTGTAGCATGAGGGATCTTCCTGGATCAGGGATCAAACCTATGTGTCCTGCATTGGCAGGCAGACTACCACTGAGCCACCAGCGAAGCCCTGAAAGCACTTTATAATAAACCACCTTCCTGCCCGTTGTTCAGGTTTTCTCTTTGCAGATGATCTCAGCTTCAAGGAAGTGAGGGGGAAAGGCAGCACAGAAGAATCACAGCCTCTCAATCGTCAGTCTGTTCTGTTGCACTCTGTATAGCGATGGCTCCTATAAAAATCATTAGAAGAGAAAGATATGATTCTGACTTTCCCATACAACACATCTGCTTGGTTTTATTGCCTGAAATTAGTCCATTTTTATTGTGGACATTATTAAAGGAGAGTACTTGGGGAAAAGTCATTTGAAAAAAGACTTTCATGTTCCTTATATCCAGTGATATGCTTTTCAGTTGTGGTTTGAGGAAGACTCTTGAGCATCCCTTGGACAGCAAGGAGATCAAATCAGTCAATCCTAAAGGAAATCAACCCTGAATATTTATTGGAAGGACTGATGCTGAAACTAAAGCTCCAATCCTTTGGCCACCTGATGCAAACAAAGAGCCATCTCACTAGAAAAGACCCTGATGCTGAAAATGATTGAAGGCAAAAGGAGAAGGGGGCAGCAGAGGATGAGATGGTTGGATGGCATCATTGACTCAATGGACATGAGTTTGAGCAAACTCTGGGAGATGGTGAAGGACAGGGAAGCCTGGCATGCTGCAGTCCATGGGGTCACAAAGAATGGGACACCACTTAGCGACTGAACAGCAACAATATCCAGTGATGCTTTGGTACTGTTTGCTGAGTAGTCTCTGGGAGAACATTTGCATTGCAGCTGCTTTACAGTAGGTGGTGTCCCTGCTACCAAGCATATGAAAATGCATCTCAGTGTCCTGATATTTTTAATTCTCATCTGGCAAAAAAGTTAGGTCTGACAAGAGACCTACTTTCAAGTCTATGATTTTTTTTTTTTTTTTAGCTGTGCCAACGGCACATGGGATTGTCCCCAACCAGGGATCAAACCTGTGCCCCCTATAGTGGGAATACAGCATCTTAATCACTGGACCACCAGGAAGGTCCCCTAATTTCAAATTTAAATAAACTGTGGAGGTAATGTCTGGGAGCCCCAGGGCTAGAAGCACCAGCCTCAGATGATGACTCCCAAAGCCATCTTTCCAATGTCTGTGTTAACACATTTCCGAAAGAAACTGAAATCAGGGGCTTGGCTTGGTCTGTGTCTCCAGCCTTGGAGGAAGCATGAAGACGAAGCCTCCCTGTGAGCCCTTCGCAAAGCAACGAGGCCCTGGACAGGAGCCCAACACCTTTGTCAGATGTGCTTTCTCTATTGTTCTCCAAATGGCAAGGGATTAAGATGAGGGGGTTGGAGTGGCAATTTTTTTTATTCTTCCTAAGCCAGAAGAGACACTTTTCTTAGAGAGTTGTGGAAAGGAATGCAGAGCACTAAGTGCGTTGGGAGAGTTATCTCAAAACACCTGGAGTGTGTGTCTAATCCATCCTTTAAAACAGCTGACTGCTGCTTCCTCATAGCTGGCCCCCCTGGCCTGGTCCAAATCCCTCCCTTTCACGGCACTGTTCCCCTGGCCTCCAAAGCCTTATTCTTTTAATTTGAGGAAGGAAAGGAGTCTCATGCCCACAGCTACAAGTGGGGTTTGTTCTTCTTGTTGTTGTTGTACATACGTTCTCACAACACAGGCCTTCCATTCCCGCTAATCCTCTTCTCAGGGCCAGAGCTACTCTCTTCACTCGTACCTGGTGGTGGTGGTCCGTGCTGAGTCGTGTCTGACTCTTTGTGACACCGTGGACTGTAGCCACCAGGCTCCCCTGTCCATGGGATTCTCCAGACAAGAATACTGGAGTGGGTTGCCATGCCCTCCTCCAGGGGATCTTCTCAACCCAGAGATCGAACCTGGGTCTCCTGCTCTGAAGCCAGATTCTTTACCATCTGAGCCACCAGGGAAGCCCTGTATAACACACAGAGGAACAGGGGTTTCCACCAACTTGCAAGACAGCTGTGGCAGGCAAAAGAATGCTGCTCCAAAGATACAGATATCCCCAGATTACCTGGCCACTGTGACTGTGTGTCCTCACTTGGTAAAATGAACTTTGGAAGGAATTCCCTGGCAGTCCAGTGGTTAAGACTCTGGGCTTCCACTGCAGGGGGTGCTGGTTGGATCCCTGGTCTGGGAAATAAAGGACTTCCCAGGTGGCTCAGACAGTAAAGAATCTGCATGAAGGAGACCTGGGTTCGACCCTGGGTCAGGAAAATCCCCTGAAGAAGGGAATGGCAAACCACTCCAGTATTCTTGCCTGGGAAAGCCCACAGACAGAGGAGCCTGGCGGGGGCTACAGTCCACGGGGTTGCAAAGAGTTAGACACGACTGAGAAATTAACACACATGCACACACTGGGAACTAAGATCTCACATGCCATGGAGCAACTAAGCCGGAACACCACAACTACTGAATCCCCTGCTCCAGAGTCCATGCACCACAACTTAGATCTCTCATGTTGCGACTAAGACCCGATGCAGCCAAATAAATAAATATAAAAATAAATAAATAGAAGGGAGGCAGGAGGATCAGAGGCAGAGATGTGACAGCAGAAGCAGAAGCTGATGCTGAAATGATGTGCTTTGAAGATGAAGGAAGGAACCACGAGCCAGGGAATATAGGTGAGCTGGAACAGGCAAGGCAATGGGTGAAATTCTCCCCTGAAGCTTCTAAAAGGAATGTAGCCCTGTTGACACTTTGATTTTAGGACTTCTGACCCCCAGAACGGTCAGATCATAAATCTGTGTTTTTTTTTTAGGCCACTCAGCAGCAATGGAAAACCAATACCAGAGGACAGGGGCTAACAGCGCTGCTCGGCTGGACTCTATTCTAAGTGCTTCTTTCCACAAGCAACAGAGCTCCGTCTCACAGCCACGCCATGAGTAACTGTTATTACTAACTGCATTTTACAGTTGAAGAAACTGAGACAGAAGGATTTCAGGGCCAAGATCCTATGGCTTGGACGGTCAAGGTCAGTATTTTTAAAGCGAGTTTCTCAGGATTCAGAATGTGTGTACTAAACCACACACTCTTTTGTTTCCCAAGAAGGTGAAAGGCTTCAGGGATGGTCAGCAAGAAGAAGGTGTATGAGCCACATGCCACCCCAAAAAGACGTTTTACTCTATAGCTTTGCCATCATTTCCCACAAAATATCCTAGAAGACGAGACAAAAATGAAGACCCCTCTCATGGTATCCTTTTGCCCTCTGCCCAAGGAACCAACTTACCCAGATCACAAAATGTTGCATGCTAGGTCACTTCAGTTCTGTCCATTTCTTTTGGGACCCCTAGGACTGTAGCCCGCCAGGCTGCTCTTCCCATGGAATTCTCCAGGCAAGAATACTGGAGTGGGTTGCCATGCCCTCCTCCAGGGGATCTTCCTGATCCAGGGATCAAAGCTGCATCTCTTAGTCTCCTGAATTGGCAAGTGGGTTCTTTACCACTAGCGCCACCTGGGAAGCCCAGGTCACAAAACAGCCTAGTGTAAAAGAACAAACATGTGGCAACTGATTACACATGAAGATGGGTTGTGAACTATTTTTTAGCAGGAGGTGCCTACACTATAACATGCAATAAGAGATCCTTTACATGTGACAATGAGCTTTTAATTGTCTTTTAAAATTTTATTTTGAAGCTTGTTGAGTGAGTAATGATCACATTTTCTGTTAGGACAAAATACTCAGGTGTGTCATTTAGAATACTGATGACCATTTTTGTATGAAAACACACATACATGCTACTTTAACAGAAAGGTTAGAAAATGAAGTTAAAAGAATGTTCTAGAAACTATAATTAAAGAAATGAAAAACAGAAAATAAGAAAGTATCAAGCCAGAAGATCCAACATCCAGTCATATGAATTAAAAAAAGTAGTTAAGAAAATGGAAGAAAGGAAAGTATAAAGAAATCATACATGAAAATTTCCCAGTTTTGAAGCTTCAGGTATCTCAGTTAAAAAGTTCCATTGACAGGTCAGGACATTGAATGATACATTCAAATTCCACCAAGGCACATCATCATGAAATTTCTGCATTAGGAATGGAGAGAATATTCTGAAAGTTATAACAGTAAAAGCTCAAAGTCACACACAGAGGATTGCATTAGATAGCAATGATAACTGGATAATTGAGGGAGAAATATAGAAGTGTCTTCAAAACTTGGAGAGATAGCCAAAAATGGGAAACAACCCAGGGGTCTATTAACTGATGAGTAGATGAATAAAAGTGGTATAGCAATACAAGGGAGTATATTTGGCAATACAAAGAAATGAGATACTGATACATGCTACAACATGGATCAACCTTGAAAACATGAAGCTAAGAAGTTAATTACAAAAGACCATATATTGTAAGATTCCATTTATAAGGCGGAGGGAGGCAGGAAATGGAAGTGACTGCTAACAGGTATGGAATTTCTTTGGGGATGATGAAAATTGTTTCAACTGGTATCTTGAGGCTATTCTGTGTTCCAAAGTATCATTTCCACTCATTTGTCTGTTATAACTTTGCTGTTTTGTGTGCTAAAATCTCTTGTTTTCAAGAATCATCAGAGTAAGACTTCTCTCATGGTACAGTGGGTAAGAATCCACCTGCCATTGCAGGGGACACAGGATCGATCCCTGGTCTGGGAAGATTCCACATGCCGCACAGCAGCTAAGCCTGCGGGCTGGCTACTGAGCCCACGCTCTGGAGCGTATGTGGTGCAACTACGGAAGCCCATGTGCCTAGAGCCCGCGCTCCGCAGCAAGAAAGCCACCACAATGAGAAGCCAGGGAGTACCAAAGAAGAGCCGCCCAACTAGAGAAAGCCCACACTCAGCAACAGAAAACCCAGAGAAGCTAAAAAAAGAAAAAGAATCATCAGACTAGATGGAAGTGTCTTTTGGAAAGGGTTGCCTTTATTATTAACTAACATATCAGTTATCAGTTAATACTGTTACGAGGGTTTAGCTGCCTTATGAAATATAAGAATCTCCCAGACCCAAGTCTGTCAGCCATGGGTGCTTGTACCCACTCACCTGTCCTTCACAGGCCAGTTATGACAATGGAAACAAGTCTTTCCAGGTGACCAAGGAAGGGGTCAAGGCACACAAGTAGGGAAGGCGCAAGCTCTACTTGCAGCGGAGGTAACAAAGAGAACAATATATCTCGTATTTATCTATGCATGCAAAGACATTTCAAAAATCATTTGATTCATTTATCTACCTATCATTTTGCTTAAATGATACACGGTAATGAAAACTGGATGCAGGTACTCTGCCAGGTGCAGGAATACAGGGGTGAACAAGCCATCGCCCACCCCTGGCCAGCTTTTGGTCTCTTGAGAAAAGTAGAAAGATGTTTGAGACCTGATTCCTCATATATTTGCCAAACTTGATCTATCCCAGATCACTCTTCTGTCAGTCTACCCCTTTAGTGCCATTAACTGAATATTTTTAAAGTAGCTGTAGCAGGTGTTAGGGGTTAATTGTTCCATGGTGTGTGGGATCTTAGTTCCTCAACCAGGGATCAAACCCATGTTCCCTGCAGGGCAAGGCAGATTTTTAACCACCAGGGAAGTCCCACCATTACTTGAAGAGTAAGGCAGCTCTTCTTTTCTTGGTAAAATATGTTAGATGGGAGGGTTACATGAGCTGGGATGGGCCCCCTTTGACTGTCTGGAATGATACAGCCCATGAGGTTTGGCTAAGCCTGCATCATTCAGCAAATACTTTTTGAGCAGCTTCTATGGGCCAGGTTTATGGAACAACACAGAAGAGGTTCCTTCGCTTTTTCTGGAAGGGTGGGTGAGGGGGAAGGCGAAGGGCAGGCCTCTCTCTGAAGAATGAGAACTAGACAGCCAGGCAATGAGTTGGGGAAAAGGTAATTTTCAACACACTGCATTGGAGGCTGACTTTATCAAATCTACTTCACAGAGAACGAATCTAGCTCCCAGATACTGAGGTCCTGAAGCCTTCAGTTGGCAAAGAAGACGTTCAGCCCCACCCAGCCCCCTCCACCTTGGCCATTCTGTCTGCCAACCCACTGTGTCAGCTGGACGTGAAAATGCAGAGAACCATGCCGTCAGACTGGAGGGTGAGGGAGAGGTCCAAACTGAACATTAAAGGATGAGAAGGAGGTAGAGAGGACCCAGAGCCACAGGGTGAGGGGTCTCCTTCCTTCTCTGCTCCTCTCTGGCCATTTCCTCTGAGCACTGCACCTGCCCAGGGAAGATGACCCCTGCAAAGAATGGAGTCTTATTCTTGCGTCAAGAGGAGGCACAGATAAACATTGGCACTGTATTTTTTTTTGGCACTGTATTTTTTTAATGTAATTATTTTTGGCTGCACTGGGTCTTCACTGATGCACACAGGCTTTCTCTAGTCGTGGCGAGCAGGGGCTACTCTCTAGCTGTGCTGTGAGGACTTACTGTGGTGGCTTTCTTTTTGTAGAGCACAGGCTCCAGGGGGTGCAGGCTCAGTAGTTGTGGCGCACAAGTCTATTTGCCCCGCAGCATGTGGAATCTTCCCAGACCAGGGATCGAACCCATATCCTCTGCATTAGCAGGTGTATTCTTAAGCACCAGACCACAAGGGAAGTCTTGCACTGGCTTTTGAGCATTGGAGAAGAGTGTGAGAATCTCCTCTAGCCAAGCTTGCCAGCCAGGGATGCTTGTGTCTCCTTAGCTGGCCTTCAAAGGTCAGTGACAGGTGATAGGAATATATCTTTTCAGGTGGCCAGGAAGGGAGGACAGAGGGAAAACACACAGCTCTCTGCACGGGAGAGAGGATGGCTCTCGTGTTGTGCCTGGAAACATTAATGCCCATTCATAAAAAGCTGGGCTTTCACAAAGTGCAAGGCCCTCAGTCTGTCATCAGGTGGGTGGGGAAACGGGACTCCCACCTGAGCCATCCTTCTTCTTCAAGATGCTTCACCAACCGAGCCTCTGAGAACCATAAATAAAGACCACTGCGAACTGCTTTTCTGTCTGACCCTTTAACCTGAAATAAAAATAAAGCTTGGAGAATGTCATCATGACTCAAGGTTCCTTTATGGGCTCCTCCTTCCCTTACCTGTTGACAGGTGGCTGCCAGAGACCTCACAGTTACCTTTGATTTAGCTGTAACAGCATCTCCACACTTAGCCAAGGTCTGCCCTGTAATCCTCTCTGGAGCTGAAGTCAATCTGTGTGGTAACCTGAGAGCCATCTCTGGGCTGCGGATGATGTCACTGTCTGTTAACACAGGACTGGAATGACCAAGAAACTCATGCTCCGGACAATGGAGTGGGAGGTCACTCTCAAAACCAGAGGTCGGCTCAAATGTTAAGCAAATTTTCAAAGTAAAAAGGAAGATTTATTCCCATACACCCTTTTATAAACTCCTGAGGTAGTTCAATGCTTGCTTTCAGAGAATTAAGAATGGTTTTATTCTGAATCAGAAATCCGTATCTGAGAAGTCTGAATGTATTATGGAGATAAAGGTGGAAAATTTGAAAATTGGAGCCGAAAATTATGGACATAAATGAGCAAAACCTCCAACTGGATTTTAAACCATTATTTGTCTCCACTCAAGCCCTAAACTGAGTTTGTATTAGTAAGTGTTACCCTTGCATTTGTTTGTCTGAGTACAGTTCTGGGTAGAGAAGAACGTTTTTTTAAAAAATTATTATTATTATTATTTGGCTGAACCACAAGGCATATGGGATCTTAATTCCCTGAACAGGGATTGAACCCACTCCTCCTGCAGTGGAAGCTCATTCTATTAACTACTGGACCTCTAGGGAAGTCTGGAAAAGGATTTTATTTGTCCTTAACTTATTTGGTGTCCTGGAGGGAATCATATAGAAATTTCTTTGTGTTAAATAATATCTACTAAACACAGCAAAACTAAGGTCCTTTTTTTATAGGACAAATGAGCTATATTGCTTAAGCCGTTGACAGGGATGTGTGTGTGTGTGTGTGTGTGTGTTCACATTTTGCTTTGTTTTAAATGTGGGGCAAGGATTAAACAATTTCTGGCTTTACATTTTATGACCACATCTAATTCAGTGTTCTCCTTCCCTACTGTATGTCTATTAATGCTATAATAAATTACCACAAATTTAGTGACTTAAAGCAACACAAATTTATTCTCTTGCAATACTGGAGGTCAGAAGTGTAAAATCAAGGTATCACTAGGGTTGCATTCCTTCTGGAGTTTTCAGGGGAGAATTCGTTTCTTTGCCTTTTCCAGTTTTCAGAGGTCACTTGCATTCTTAGGCTCGCAGTCCCTTCCCTCCATCTTCAAAGTGCACCACTCCAAACTCTGCTTCCATCCTCCACTTTTTTTTTTTTTTTTTTTGACTCTGACCCTCTAGCCTCCGTCTGACAAGGACCCTGGTGATTACAATGGGCCCACCTGGATAATCCAGGGATAATCTCTCACTTGGAGATCCTGAACTTAATCACACTTGCAAAATCTCCTTTAACATGTAAAGTAACATATTGCCAAATTCTAGAAAGTAGAACCTTAGTATCTTTGCAAGGCCAGTATTCAGCCTACGCACCAACTATTGCAAGTATTTACAAAACTGGGAACTGGAAGTAGGGCTTTCAGGAGCAATAGTTAAGATGCAGGCAAAGAGTTGTTTATGCACCTGGCACGCTCTCCTTAGCTCACTGGAGATAGCAAGCTTATCTGTCTGAACCTCAGCCCAAAGCCTTCTACCTAGCAAAGTCACCACTGCTCTGCCCCTCGCTATGGCATGGTTGAAAGGGATAGGACTTAATATGACTTTAAGTGAGACTGTTTAACAGTTTCCTCAGATGTAAAAGGTGAATAAGAAGACGCAAGAGACTTGGGTTCGATCCCTGGGTCGGGAAGATCGCCTGGAGTAGGAAATGGCAACCAGTTTCAGTATCCTTGCCTGAAAAAATTCCCATGAACCGAGGAGCCTGACGGGCTACTGTCCAGGAGTGACAGAGCCGGACACAACTGAGCACACACAAAAGGTAACAACACGCATTCCACAGCGCCTCCAGCGGATGAATGAGGTTGGTGCTAACAGCGCTTCATAAACTAAAGACTGGGTAGAAGTATATTTCAGTCAGACTCGGGGTATAAACTACATAACTGGAAGACTGTTAGAGGAAGAGGCTTGCGAGCCATCATTACTAACCCTCATGACAGATGTGATGTCTCAGGTTTATCTGGCTTCACCTGGCTGGACTATGGCTGGAACCTAGATATCTGGACTCCTGGCTCGGTGTTCTTCCCATTGCATGCTGATATAATGGTGATGTGCTAAACTCTGTACACAGTGATCCATTTACTGGGCTGCTCTCTCCAGGTTTGTCCTGGGTCCCCCTCCATCGTCACTGCCAACCAGACTTCAGCCACCACCCTCCTGCTGTGTTATTTAAAGGGTGAGTAAGGCACCGTAGAGTCTGCTTGCAGTGCAGGAGACTCAGTTTTGATCCCTAGGTCCGGAAGATCCCCTGGAGAAGGAAATGGCAACCCACTCCAGTATTCTTGCCTGGAAAACCCCATGGACAGAGGAGCCTGGTGGGCTACAGTCCACGGGGTCGCTGAGAGCCAGACACGACTGAGCGACTTCACTTTAAGGCGCCATGTGTCTCCCTCTTCTCTGTTTCTCACACTGAGTGTTTGCTTGATCATCTCTTCTCCAGCTCCTACTTTGTTTCAAATCCTTTAGTGATCTCTTGCTTTTCACCATTTTCAGCCTCTCCCTAGTTGCCTCTGCCTCCAAACTCAAACAATGCCACTGCATTTGTCATGTGCAGGATGATTAGTTCCTAATCACAGCTTTGCACAGTATTTAAAATGTGTCAAACCTTTATTTTACACTTGATTTTTTTATTAAGTAACAATTTACATACGTTAAGTTCAGCGTGTTTTTAGTGTACAGGTCTGTGAGTTTTGACAAACATATGTAGAGGTGTAACCTTTGCTTTGCCAACAAACATCCGTCTAGTCAAGGCTATGGTTTTTCCAGGGGTCGTGTATGGATGTGAGAGTTGGACTGTGAAGAAAGCTGAGTGTTGGAGAAGACTCTTGAGAGTCCCTTGGACTGCAAGGAGATCCAGCCAGTCCATCCTAAAGGAGATCAGTCCTGGGTGTTCATTGGAAGGACTGATGTTGAAGCTGAAACTTCAATACTTTGGCCACCTCATGCAAAGAGTTGACTCATTGGAAAAGACCCTGATGCTGGCAGGGATTGAGGGCAGGAAGAGAAGGGGACGACAGAGGATGAGATGGCTGGATGGCATCACCGACTCGATGGACATGAGTTTGAGTAAACTCCAGGAATTGGTGATGGACAGGGAGGCCTGGCGTGCTGTGATTCATGGGGTCGCAAACAGTTGGACATGACTGAGCAACTGAACTGAACTGAACTGAACTGAACCACCCCCACAAATGAGGAATGAAACAAATTCCTTATGGACAGGTTTTTTAGTATTGTATCTGAAAAATCTTTGCCTATCCCGAAGATTTTCTTCTATATTTTTTTCTGTAAGTTTTATAGCGTAAGATTTTACATGTTAGGTCTGTGATTCATTCTGAGTTAAATATTACAAGGTATAGAATGAGATTCTATTGTTTACCTTATATACTATAATCTTGCTAAACTTTAGTTTTTGGAGCCCTTTTGTATATTCTTTTTTATTTTTTACATAGGTAATTCTGTTTTCTGCAAAAAGTGACAATTTCTTCTTTTCCAGTATCTATGGATTTTGCTTCTTTTTCTTGACTTATTGCATTAGCTAGGACTCCAGTGACATTGAATAGGACTGGTCAGAATGGATATCCTTGCCTTGTTTCCAATCTTAAGGGGAAGGTATGTAGTTTTATACCATTGAGGAAGATGTTAGCTGTAGGTTTTCTAGTTGAGGAAGTTCCCCTATAAGTCTACTTGACTAAGAGTTTTTGTCAGGAACATGTGTTTAATTTTGTAAATACTTTTTCTGCATCTTTTGAAATGATGATAGGGTTTTTTCTCTTTAGTCTGTTAATTTGATGAATTATTAACTGATTTTCAAATGTTAAACTCTTCACTCCCAGAATAAACCCCATCTAGTCCTGAAGAATTATCTTTTTTAAAAGACTATTTCTGGATTTGATTTTCTAAAATTTTGGTAAGAATTTTTATGTCTATGTTCATGAGAGATATTACTATGTTTTCTTTTCTGGTAAGGTCTTTATCTGGTTTTGATATAAGGATAACGTCACTTCACAAAATAAATTGGGAGATGTTTCATTGTCTTCAATTTTCTGGAAGAGTTGGCATAGAATTGGTGTTTTCTTCCTAAATGCTTGATAGAATTCACCAGTGGAGCTAAGTAGGCCTGAAGCTTTCTTTGTGGGAAATTTTTAATTATGAATTCAGTTTCTTTAATAAATATAAGACCATTCAGGTTATTATTTCTTCTTAAGTATGTTTTAGTAGTTTGTATCTTGCAAGGACTTTGTCTATTCATCTAAGTTGTTAAGTTTACTGACATGAAGTTATCCACTTTTTTTTTATGGCTGCCCTGGGGCTCTGTTGGGTTTGGGCCGGCTTTCTCTAGTTGTGGCAAGCAGAGGCCACTCTCTAGTTGTGGTGCGAGGGCTGCTCACCGCGGCGGCTTCTCCTGGTGCAGAGCACAGGCTCTAGGTGCTCAGGCTTCAGTAGTTGCAGCACGGTCTCAGCAGTTGTGGCGCTGCAGCTTAGTTCCTCCGCGGCATATGGAATCTTCCTGGGCCAGGGATCAAACCTGTGCCCCCTGCATTGGCAGGCAAATTATCATCTACTGCACCACCTGGAAAGTCCTGTTTGTAGTTTCTTATTATCCTTGCTATATTTCTAGGATTTGTAGTGGTATTCCCTCTCTCTCATTCTTGATGTTTGTTTGTTTTTCTCTTCTTTTTTAAAATCTTTAACCATGAGGCATGTGGGATCTTAGTTCCCCAAACAGGAATTGAACTTGTGCCCCCTACACTGGCAGCATGGAGTCTAACCACTGGACCACAGGGGAAGTCCCGTGTTATTTGTAGTTTATCTCTCTCATGAATCTAGCTAAAGATTTACCAGTTTTATTAATCTCCAAAAACTATTTTTGATCTCATTGATTTTCCCTATTGTTTTCTTGTTTATTTTTGCTTTGAACTTTATTTTTTCTGCCTTTTCCTGGTTCCTTTGACTTTAATTTGATCTTCTTTTTCTACTTTCTTTTTTTTTTTTGTCCTCTAAGGCATTTTATTTGTACGTATTACATCCCTAGAAAAAGAATCCAAGGATTTTCCCTCCTGTATGTTTTCGTCTTGCTTCTTCATGGTCCATGATGCCAGCTGAGGTTGTCAGTACAATGAAACCAAACTGACGGGATGGGAGCAGGTTATTCTGCCATTTTTCTAGATCTTTGAGTTGCACATCAAATCTGGGACTGATCACTCCACACTTATTTAGCCTGCCTGTGAGGTTCACAACAATTTTCCCAGCCCTGTGATCATCAATGATTTCAAATTCGCCAATGTAACCATGCTTCATCATCACTGTTAGAAACCTGACGATGACCTTGGAGCACGGCCGAATAAGCACCTGGCGTTTGCCTCTCTTTTCGGCGTTGTTGATACTCTTGAGAGCATCAGCCAGGACATTCATGCGCACCATTCTGGCGGCACGGAAAGATGGCGGAAAGAGGACGGGAGGGGCGAGCGCACAGAATTATTCTTTTTCTACTTTCTTAAGGTGAAATCTGAGAGCATTAATTTAGATAGGTTACTTGGTGGAATATAGGATGTTCAGTTGAATTTTAATTTTACATAAAAAATGTTTTAATTTATCTTAAATATTGCATGGGACATACACTAAATAAAATTTTATTATTTATCTGAAATTCAGTTGAGTATCCTGTATTTTTGTTTGCTAAGCCTGGCAACCCTAACTTAAGACATTTCTTCATTTCTACTATAGGTATTTAAGGTCAAAGATCTCTAAGTGTTATCTGTATCATACAAATTATGATGTTACATTTTTGTTTTCATTCAGTTTAAAATACTTTTTAACTTCCCTTTTTAAATTTCTTCTTGAGTTTTTAAAAGTGTGTTGCTTAGTTTTCTAATGCTTGGAGAGTTCCCAGAGAGTTGATTAATTTCTAATTTAATTCTATTGTGGTCTGAGAACATGCTTTGTATGATTTAAATCCTTTAAAATTTCTTGAGACTTGGAAACTTCCCTTGTAGTCGAGTAGTGAAGACTCCATGCTTCCACTATGGTGGGCATGGGTTCAATCCCTGGTAGGGGAATTATTCCTAATGGTGCATGGCGTGACCCAAAAAAAAAAATTTTTTTTTTCCTTTTCTTGAGACTTGTTTTATGGCCCAGAACATAGTCGACCTTGGTAAATGTTCTATGTGAATTTGAAAGGAATGTATATTTTGCTACTGTTGGACACAATATTCTATAAATGTTAAATAGATTAAATTTGTGAATTGTATTAATCAAATCTTCTATGTCCTTACTGATTTTCGGTCTACTTGTTCTAGCCAACATTGATAGATGAGAATTGACATTTCCAACTTTAACTGTAGGTTCATCTATTTCTCCTTGTATTCCTCTCCATTTTTACTTTATTTTCGAAGTTGTGATATTAGATGCACAAACATTTAGGATTGTTCTGTATCCTTGTTGAAGCGACCTTTTCATTATTATCTTTATCTCTGGAATCTGAAATATTTATCTGATATTCATATATCCATACCAACCTTTATTTCAGTGTTAGCATGGTATATATTTTCCTATACTTTTATTTTATTGTATCTTTATATTTAAAGTGGATGTCTTGTAGGCAACACCGACTTTCTGACAAAAGTCAGAAATCGAATAGTTTCTGACTTTTGTGATGTTTAGGTGTTTATCTTGTATTTACGTGTCAGACATTTAAAGTAGCTCTTTTGCCTGAAAGAAGGAATACCAAGACACATATATTGAATGGAAAGGCTGGTCTTGAGTCCTGTAAAAAAAAAAAAAAATGTTTTCAAGATTCGCATTTCAGTTTTGGCGTATTTATTTATTTGCATTTAATCTCAAACTTGAATAAATAAAATAGCACCAGGTCTTAAAATTCATACTCTTGGCTCCACCCCTGAAGAGACTAATAGGAGTGCGGGTCTGTTCCTGGAGCCTGTACTCTGTGATGCACACTACCCCTCCCTCTGCCATCACCATGCAGAGGATTCTCAGATCAAGGCTCGAACACTGGGACACTGAACAAATATCCTGGAGTTCACCTTCTCATACCCAGCTGTGTGACAGCTTGAGCTAACTTCCATTTAACTCAAGTCCATTTCCACTGACAGAAGTTGAACATTTAGGGAGGCAAATTTATTTTTCAGGGCTAGATCTTCATCCTTTAGCAGAACTTATGTCACCAAGAAATAGAAGAACAGAGGCAGCTACTAAGCAAGGTCTGGTTTTTCCAGTAGTCATGTGTGGATGTGAGACTTGGACCATAAAGAGAGCTGAGCACTGAAGAATTGATGCTTTTGAGTTGTGGTGTTGGAGAAGACTCTCGAGAGTCCCTTGGACTGCAAGGAGATCCAACCAGCCAATCCTAAAGAAAATCAGTCCTGAATATTAATTGGAAGGACTGATGCTGAAGCTGAAACTCCAATACTTTCACCACCTGACTCAAAGAACTGACTCATTGGAAAAGACCCTGATGCTGGGAAAGACTGAAGGTGGGAGGAGAAGGGGATGACAGGATGAGATGGTTAGATGGCATCACCAACTCGATGGACATGAGTTTGAGTAAGCTCCAGGAGTTGGTGATGCACAGGGAAGCTTGGTGTGCTGCAGTCCATAGGGTCACAGAGTTGGACACAACGGAGTGACTGAACTGAGCTGAACTAATCTAATGAAGACAAAAGGTTTGGATGACTTATTCATTTGTATTTATAAGAGCATATGTACCCACAGGGAAGTATCCTGTGTTCACCAATCATCTATCTTGAAACTATTTCCCCCTTTTCTTTCTTTCTTTTTTTTTGTTGGAAATTTTTTTGCTCTTGCTGGTTTCTTCCTCTGGAATGTGCTTTTTCTTCCCTCCCTTATCATCGTTCATCTGAATTCTGCCCATTCTTTAAGATCTAGCCTAAATAATTCCTTTTCACAAGTCTGCCTCCCAGACTTACTACTATAAAGATAGGGCTGTGTGTGTGTGTGTGTGTGTGTGTGTGTGTATGCGCGCGCAAGTCACTCAGTCGTGCCCAACTCTTTGCAACCCCATGGACTGTATAGTCCATGGAATTCTCCAGGCCAGGATACTGGAGTGGGTAGCCATTCTCTTCTCCAGGAGATCTTCCCCAGGGGATCTTCCCAACCCAGCGATCGAACCCAGGTCTCCTGCATTACAGGCAGATTCTTTACCAGCTGAGCCACCAAGGAAGCCCAAAGGCTGGTTCAGCTAACTAGTCATTGGTAAATTGATTTTCACCCAGTGGTCTGCTGGGCCCGTGACATTATAACAAATCAACAGTCTTAGAAACCAGACGTGAAGTGAAGAGAAGAACATTTTTTAAGTTCTCCAGTACTGGTTCCCTGGAGGATGCTGGGTTAGGTAGAAATCCCACCTGCCAGGGCAGGTACTGAGAAGGAACAAGTATAAGAAGAGAATATTGCTGAATGCAGCACATTAAAGCTTTTTTTTTTTTTTTAATTTCCTGGTGCTAGTAATTATATACATAAATAAATTCAATAAGCTTTACCATTCCAGCAGCAAGGAATCATTCAGCATCTCCCACACCTGGAATTTTCAAATATAGTCTCAGCCTGTTTGAGATAGGAGTTGGGCCCATAAAGAGACAGTGATGTGAAAATCTGGGGCAATCAGAGAAGGCTTCTGGGGGGGCAAGTGGCATTTGAGCTGGCTGATTGCTGAAGAAGGAAGAATGAGCATTTGGGACAGAATTTTAAGAAAGGAAGATGACAGATGGTAAGGAGAAAAAAATCATTTTGGAAAATGAATGGAAGTGGTAGATGAAACTGGAGAAATGGAGAGGCAAGGTTGGGACCAGGCCATGAAGAGCCTAAGATGTCCAGATTTCCTAATCTGTAAGAAGCCAGGATGCTTCCAGTAGGTGATGAGACCTCTTAAGTTTACTCAGGGTCTAAAGGGAGCCATACAGAGATACAGAGACAGTATCTTTCATTTGTAGAGCAATTAAGTCAGCATTTGATTTTTCTTTTAAATGCTTGTTGAAGTTTCTACGCCATTTCACCAAGGATAGGCAGTGATCCGTGCACAAACCAAGCAGGGCAAGAAGATAGATCACCCAGAGAAGGGACTCTGTTTATCCACAAACACCCTGACAACTTGCAGTGATGGAAGAGGAGACACAGCCAAAATGTCAGGTGGAATAGGCAACAGTCAAACTGGCAATGCTTCTCATATACCTCTCAGCTTTATTTGTTCTTTTCCTAACAATGTTTCTGGCCCCTTGTGACTGCTCAGTTTTCTATGTGAATGACACTAATGCAGAGATCTCTTCAAAGTCTTCCTTCAAGCAGATGTTTATGCACCACCGAATACAACCCAGACAGTTTCAAATCCAGGAATAAACCCAGGAAGACAAAATAGGGATGTCAGACTTCCCAAATTGTATTACTAAAATATGTGCCCCTATGTAGCATCTCCCCAGCTATCATTCAAACTATGTCCAAGCTGTTTTTGGTCCTCATGTAATTCAATGTATTTCACACTCAATATTCAGTATAGAATAGTATCTAGTATAGACAGTAGACATTCTTGTGGTGGTTATTTGAATCTATACTTAATAGTAGGAGTCTCCTCATAGAAATAAAACATGAGAAAGATTATGAAAGGAGGACTGGACAGATGGAGCTTGCATATTTTAAATACTAATTCAGATCATTGGTAGAAAGTTTCTTTAGAAAAAAACAAATTTATGTAGGCTGGCATCCGGACTGGAGTCTCTGTTGGTCCCTATACGTTTATCTTCCTAGAATCTGACCTTGTCCTCTGTTTGGTATCAGTTCAGTTCAGTTCAGTCGCTCAGTCATGTCCGACTCTTTGTGAGTATATGTGTTTGATATAGGCAGCATTAAAAGTTAGTTGGGGACTTCCCTGGTGGACTATTGGTTAAGACTCCACACTCCCAATGCAGAGGGCCCAGGTTCCATTCTGGTCCGGAAACTAGATCCCACATGTCTCAACTAAGACTTGGCACAGCCAAATAAATAAATAAATATTTTTAAAAGTTAGTTGGGGGATAAGAGTCCGTGTGGCTACGAAAAAAACTTGAAGGAAACATGCGTTTTGACCTTATGGATGTCAGTATCCTGTTATGCTATCGTGCTACTGTGTTTTAAATTTAATTTTCTTTTTTAATTGAAGTGTTGTTGATTTACAATGTTGTGTTAGTTTCAGGTGTGCAGCAGTGATTCAGATATACATATATACACATCTATTCTTCTTCTGATTCTTTTCCCTTGTTAGTTATTACAAAATATTGAGTATAGTTCTCAGTGCTCTACATGTAGGTCTTTGTTGATTATCTATTTTATACATCCTGGTTGGTTATCTATTTTACACATACATGTGCTGTGCTTAGTCGCTCAGTCATGTCCGACTTTTTCCGACCCTGTGGACTGTACCCCGCCAGGCTCCTCTGTCCATGGGGATTCTCCAGGCAAGAATATCAGAGTGCCATGGGTTGCCATGCCCTCCTCCAGGGGATCTTCCCAACCCAGGGATCGAACCCAGGTCTCTCATATTGTAGGCTGATTCTTTACCCTTTACTGTCTAAGCCACTAGGGAAGTCCATTATATATACTAGTCAGTTATCTATTTTATATATGCTCAGACTCCCAGTCATGTCTGATTCTTTGCAACCCCATGGACTGTAGCTCACAAGTTTCTTCTGTCCATGGGATTTTCCAGGCAAGATTTTATATATACTGATTATCTATTTTAAAGATTCTGGTGGTATCTATTTTATATAAAATGTTAACCCCAATGTGCTACAGTTTTTTAAGATGTTGTTCTTGGGAGAAAATGGGGAAAGGGTACATAGAATCTACATATTTCTTTCTCTTTCTTTCTCTTTTTTGGCAACACTGTGTGGCATATGGAACTTTCCCAACCACCCAATCAGAGATTGAATCCATGATCCTTACAGTGGAAGCTCAGACTCTTAACCACTGGACCACTGGGGAATCCTCTGCATATTTCTTAAAACTATGCTAGTCTATAACTATCTCAATAAGTTTAATTTTTTAAAGCTCAAAAAAATTTATACAATATTATAAACTAATACATGTATATCGGACTGCAAGGAGATCCAACCAGTCCATCCTAAAGGAGATCAGTCCTGGGTGTTCATTGGAAGGACTGATATTGAAGCTGAAACTCCAATATTTTGGCCACCTGATGGGAAGAGCTGACTCATTTGAAAAGACCCTGATGCTGGGAAAGATTGAGGGCAGGAGGAGAAGGAGATGGCAGAGGATGAGATGGTTGGATGGCATCACCAACTCAATGGACATGGGTTTGGGTAGACTCTGGCACTTGGTGATGGACAAGGAGGCCTGGTGTGCTGTGGTTCATGGGGTCGCAAAGAGTCAGACACGACTGAGCGACTGAACTGAACTTGTTTATCAGAAAACTTAGAAAATATTCAAATGTAGAAAGGAAAGAAAGAACACAGAGTTCCACCAATCTAAGACAATTACTGGTAACATTTTGGTGATTTATTTCTAAACTTTTTTTTTCCTGCACAAGATTTTGAAATCTTTCTTAAATAAGAAGAAAATAAACTTCTGTATAAGTGTTTAGACACAGAGAAGCAGTGCAAGTCTCTGAGAATTACTTCTCACATGCAGAGCACACCCTTGGACTAATGTCACCCAACACCTGGATTCCGGAAGCTTTAAGATGAAACTGAACCCAGGCTTCTATTTCCTTAGTCAACAGTGAGCCCCTCTTCTGTGCCTTGCGCAGTACCTGCCAGGCACAAGGTAACCTAAAAAACCACCCAGTTCTCCACTTAAAAAGCCACTCAGCTGGCTGAGTGTGAAAGCCAAGATGAGCTAAACCAAAACTTACTAGCTCTAGAACCCAGGAGCATTCATTAGTCAACAGAGAATTTGACTGACAGCAAAGGCAGTGCCCAAGTCTGGAGTATAAATGGAAATCACGGAGAGAAAACAAATATTTTTCTCAATTAAACAAAACCATAGGGACTTCTCTGGCGGTCCAGGGGTTAAGACTCTGCACTTCCACTGCAGGGAACACAGGTTCAATCCCTAGTCAGAAAACTCTCTTGCATACTATGCAGTGTGGCCAAAGACAAAAACAACACCCACATGTGGTCATTGCTCAAAAGATACAACAGGATGTTCAGCTACAAGAGCATGACCAAATTGCCTCCTCGGGTAAACTTCCTCCAGTTTCTGGATCCTACTTCTGAAAAAGTAGGATCTACTTTTTCCTACTTTTTCCCCAAAAGGAACGGACCAGTAGTGGAGACAGGTAGCCAGATCGTTCATCCATTTCCATGTCTCTCAGCTCCCCTGGACACTAATAACACCACCATTACTTATTGATGGCAGCTGAAGTCCAGAGAGGTCCAGGAACATCTGCAAGTCCACACAGCCCAGCAAGTAACTTTTTGTGTGTGTGGTTGTTTTTTTTTTTTTTTTTGCTTTTCTGTGTGTTTTCTTTTGGTCATGCTACTAAGTTCCCCAACCAAGGATTGCACACCCGCCCCCTGCATTGGAAGTGTGTAGTCTTAACCACTGGACCACCAGGGAAATCGCCAGCCCAGGAATTGTTGAAGCCTATGTCCAAATGGTCCTTGAATAAAGAAATGCCTCATCTCTTGGAGCAAAATCATTGCCCTACTGGGGATGGAGGGGCATAGGGGAACATAGCTATCACCCTATCAGCCTTTCAAAAAGCTGTATCTACACATCAAAAGGTCTTCCCAGGTGTCTCACTGGTAAAGAATTGCCTGCAGTGCAGCAGTCTAAGGAGATACAGGTTCGTTCCCCAGGTTGGGAAATACCCCTGGAGGAGGGCATGGCAACCCACTCCAGTATTCTTGCCTGGAGAATCCCATGGACAGAGGAGCCTGGCGGGCTATATATAGTCCATAGGGTCACAAAGAGTCAGACACGACTGAAGCAACTTAGCACGCACACATCAGAAAGCAGTAGCTCCACATTTTATTCTGCCTTCAGTAGCTAATCACTTGCATCAGTGTCTTCTTCAAAATGTAAAGGCAGATAGTTTATTTCACAGTTGCACCGGGTAAGAAATGGAAGCCTGGAGTCCTAGGGAGCCCATGTTTTTGTCTGCAGGCTACATCTTCGACAAGGATGCTAATGACATCCCTGCTCTTTTCTAGGACTTCTGATCTCTAAAATTAAGATGAAAGTAATTTTGATGACTGTGGTGGGGTAGGGTGTAGGGTGCGGGGGAAGGGGACGACTTCTCTGGTGGTCCAGTGACTAAGACGCTGGGCCCAGGTTCCATCCCTTGTCAGGGAACTCGATCCCACATGCCACAACTTAGATGCAAGATCCCGAGGGCAGCAACTAAGATCCAGTGCAACGAAATAAATAATTTAAATAAATATTAAAAGAGAGAAGAAGAAGGGTAGGATCAGCATTCCTGGGATAGTGGCTCTGCTTCCCCGGTCCCTTATCTCTGCTCTGTCTAATCATTTTGAAATTAACGGAGCCTCAGGGTTTTGTGGTTGGAGGTAGCACAAAGATGCACAGAGAGAGAATTCCAAATTTTACTGCATTGTTGATGGTATGAAGACATAGGCAGCAGAAAAGATAAGAAGAAAGCTTTAAGGCTAGAAAAAGTCACTGGAAATCTTTAACCTTTCCCCTCAGCCTTTCAAACCAGATAAAAGCCCTCTTTTTGCATATGTGTGTCTGTAGGGCCCTCAGTGTGAGGTAATCTTCATGGAATAAGGGATAAAAGGAGAGTTGTAATTAAGAGGTTCATTAAAATGCTGTAACTCTTACTTAAATTCTTATGATGACAATTTTCAGTAGTTCAGAGATGTTGTGTTTAGGTTCTGGCCACAAAACACTTTCTGCATACAAAAACAAAAAACCCGGAGAAGCCTCCCGAAAACCTCGCAGGGTGTTTTAGAATACACAGCTTTCATGGTATTTCAGAAAGCAATAACTTCATTTTGAGCTTCCTAAAGTTTTGGGAAAGGCAGCTGAAGAATGCTAGGGTGGGTTCATTAAGGAGTATGGAGGGTAGGTTTTCACTAGAGAGGAAGTGAGATGAGATGTCTGGTGAAAAGCAAACACTTCACACTTCAAGGTGGACTGAAATTTCTCTCTTGCCCTGCCCTCTTCTCCCATGACCCCTAAGATCCGTGATGCACCTTAGATGAAGTATAGATCAAAGGGAGAGGGTGACTCTTGACACAAACTGAAACTGTCCAGTTGCTTAATTATCTCCTGATGCGAAAGGCCGTGTCTTGCTTTGCTTGTCCATCAATGAAAGCAGGTGGTTGTCTGGTACCCTAGACTTTTTTTTCTAGGACAGGTTTATGTTACCTAACAGAGAAAAAGTGGGCCAATGGGAGAAAATCTTGGATTTAATTATCCATTTGGGAATGATTCTTAGAAGAAAAAAAATTTTTTAGGCATACTTGGAATGGAGACTCTGCTCTTTCAGTTCAGAATCAGCCTCTAGCCCTGCATGAGCTAAGGTTAAAAAAAAAGTGTCCTGAATTAAATTGCCAAATTCCTTGCTTACTCTAAAAATAAGCAGGTTGTATGGCAGTGCTAAAGACACCAACCTAAAAAAATTCTATGCTAGCTCTGTTGAAGGATCCATTTTGTCACTTTCAAGGGTTTTTTGTTTGTTTTGTTTTAGATTTTTTTTTTATGTGAACCATTTTTTTTTTTTTTTCTTTTTTAGCCAGGGCAGCCTGTCAGTCACCGCGCCGCCGGCGTCCTTTCCGGCGGACTCCCTCAGACGGCTCCCCAGGGACTGAAGCACTGAAAGCTCCCCTTCTGGAAGGTGGCGAAGCAGAAGGAAAAACAGGGTCACAGCCCAGTAACTGGTGAGGCTCCATTTCTAGAGCCTTGGGCTGGTGCAGAAACACAAGCACACTCCTCTCTTCTGCAGAGTCCACCACTCAGAGCTTCTATTCCTACATCTCTCCTCCAAAGCGAGGAATTAGCACAGGTGTGGTCCTTCTCCAAGAAGGTGGCAGCTGGCCTGCGGGTAGCCCGGGGTCCGGCGTCCCGGCCTCGTGGTAGCGACCGGTGCCCGCGCCGCGCGGGGCTCACCCTCGCCCCGGACCGCCGCCGCGGGGACTCCGGTCTTCCTCTCTCCTCCCTCCCTCCTCCTCCTCCTCCGCCTCCTCCTCGCAGACTCCTCCCGCCGGATCCCCGAGGTGGCGAGCTGCGTGCAGTCCCCCGCGGAGGCTGCAGGGCGGGCGCCGGGCAGCGGCGCGCCCTCAGCTCCAGCCGCCGCCGCCGCCTGGCCCGCCCCCCGCGCGGCCGCCGAGCCGGCCGAGCCCCGCGGCGGCGTGTGCGTGTGAGGGTGCGCGCGTCGCGGCGGGCCTCGCCGGAACTGCTCTCCTCGCCTCCCGGCTTCCCGTGCCCTCGGGCGGGCTCCGGTGCTACGAGACCCGGCCAGGGGCGGCCCGGCCAGCGCTCCACCGCGCCGCAGGGGCGCGCACACGGACGTAGACACTCGGCGCACTGAGCCCCGCGCGGCCGCACGTCTCCCGCCGGCGCCCGGCTCGGCCCGCGCCCCGCCGCCCCCGCGCCTATGCGAACCATTTTTAAACTCTTTATTGAATTTGTTACAATATTGCTTCTGTTTTATGTTTTGGTTTTTTTGGATCTTACCTCCCTGACTAGGGATTGAACCCTCAGTCCCCGAATTGGAAGGCGAAGTCTTAAACACTAGACCACCAGGGAAGTCCCACTTTCAAGCTTTAGTGATGTAAGACATTTTAGTAGAGGCCTATTTAAGGATAAAATGAACACTTCTACTTGCAAGGGGGTATACTCTATAAACATGTATCCCTGTCCAAACTGAAGCCAAAACCAGAGAGGCAGCATGGTAGCTGAAAAAGAGTGGCCTTTTAAGCCAAACAAATCATGGGTCACTTCCTAGCTATGTGTAAATTCTCTGGTCCTCAGTTTCTTCATCTGTAAAACTGGCATTCTCATCCATTACAGGATTGTCATAAGGACCAGTGATAATATACATGGAGTAAGTAGTGCATGATCACTTTTTTTTAATTTTAGTTTTTATTTTTTTGATCATGCCACATGGCATGTAGGATCTTAGTTCCCTGTTGTTTTGCTGTTGTTTTAGTCGCTAAGTCGTATCCAACTCTTTGAGACCCCATGGACTGTAGCCCACCAGGCTCCTCCATTCGTAGAATTCTCCAGGCAAGCATACTAAAGTGGGTAGCCATTCCCTTACTGAACCCACATCTCCTGTGTCTCCTGCATTGGCAGGCAGATTCTTTCTCATCTGAGCCACCAGGGAGGCCCCTTTAAATCCCAAGTCCCCTGCAAATAGTAACCAGAAGAGACGACTATATTATCAACAGTCCATATTTCTCTTGGTGAACAAGTGGCCTACTATTGTAGCAAAGGTGTATCCTATCCCCCAATTGCTTTCTCAGATGGATTTGGTTCTGTAACTCTAGAACTATAGCAATACTGAACATATTTTGCAAGAAATTTACAAATCAATTCAAAGGCAAAATCAGTTTGAAAATTAAAGATCTGCAGTATAAGTTTAGCCAAATGATGTAGCTAAAGTTTTGCTTAATTAGTGTTTTGTGAGATGGAAGAAGGGCTTATTATGATAACATGGGTTTGCAATACAGAATATAAAAAAGGGAAAACGACTCTGATAATGAAAAAAGATAATAGTGGACAGTTCATGAGCAAATATACAGTGATGTGTATGTGTTTAGAGGGAGAGATACAGCGTGAGAAGGAGAGAGAGAGTTATAAAATGCAAGTCAGAGGAAGAATATTTGCTTCACAAAGGATTTGCCCATTTGTAAATCTGTAGAACAACGTCTTATCTTTGGGGTCAATGGATGGGCCTCAGGGGCTCTGAGAAATCCTTGATGGTGCAGATAGGATTTTTTTGCGCATAAAATCCACATTTCTGGAAAAAGTTTCCATGGCTTTCATCAGATTATCCAAAAAAAAAAAAAAAAGTGTGGAAGTACTAACTGTTGCTTTAAACATTGAACTTCTAAACTATTTCAAATGGGTTTTTATTACTTATTTGTGGGAAATGTAGTTAAATTTGACTGTTAATCATCTTCGTATTTGGACTTCCCTGGTGGCTCAGTAAAGAATCTGCCTGCAATGCAGGAGACCTGGGTTAGATCTCTAGGTTGGTAAGATCCCCTGGAGGAGGGCATGGCAACCCACTTCAATATTCTTGCTTGGAGAATTCCATGGAGAGAGGAACCTTGCAGGCTACAGTCCACGGGGTCACAAAAAGTTAGACAAAACGTACTCTTTTTCATTTTCTTTTCCTTTTTTTTTTTTTTCATTTATTTTTGACTGCACTGGGTCTTTATTGCTGCAGGAGGGCTTTCTCTGGTTGTGACAAGTGGGAGTTACTCTCTAGTTTAAGTGTAAGGGCTTCTCGTTGCGGTGGCTTCTTTAGTTGCAGAGCATGGGCTCTAGCGCACACAGGCTTTAGTAGTTGTGGTGTACAGGCTTAGTTGCTGTGAGACATGTGGGATCTTAGTTCCGGACCAGGGATCAAACCTGTTTTGGCAGGTGGATTCTTAACCACTGAACTACCAGGGAAGTCCTCTGTTATGTTTTATCACAGGATATTGAATATAGTTCCTGTGCTATACAGGATCTTGTTGTTTACTCACTCTGTGTATACTAGTTTGCATTTGCTAAACCCAAACTCTCAGTCCTTCACTCAGTTTCTGGCTCAGAGAAAATGCTCACAGATGTCTGCTGTGGTCCTTGTGAGGCAGGAGACAGAAGAACCATGTGCAGAAGAAGCAACCAGGCATTTTCCCCTTAATACTGTGAGCTCCAGGGTCTTTTGAGCTGGGCCTTACCAGTTGTTCTAGGTAGGACCAATAAAATTCACTAAGTGGTATGTAGAATATAAACGTCCTTTGTTAGCACAGACACTGCCATCTGCCATCACCAATCTTGGGAATATGCCTCATGGTTGGCTTTCTCAGCTGCAGGGCAGAGCAGTGCCCTGGGCCAGCGCAGAGCTGGCACGGACAGCAGCTGGCAGAACCCAGTACCTGAACTGAGTTCAATAGCAGTGTCAGAGGCCACGAAGCAGAGTAGCAAAGTCAACCGAAGTTTGACCCTCAGTGCCTCAGTGCTTTAACTGTGCAACTTAGGGTAAGTCACCTTTTTTTGTCCAAGCTGTATGACCCACGGGGAAGGACAAAAAGAAGTGAGCCTTGCAGGGTGTTTTGTAAAATGTCTGGCACGTCATAATAAATGATGTTAAGTGGCATGAATTAAGAATTGGTTGCTGAGACTTCTCTGGTGGTCCAGTGGCCGAGAGTCCATCTGCCAGTGCAGGGGACATGGGTTCAATCCCTGGTCCAGGAACTAAGATCCTCTTGCACAATGCAGCCAAAAATAAAAAAGAAGAAGAAAGGGAAAAAAAACCAACAAATGAGTAATAAGTGCAGGTCAAACTAGTGAAATCTTAATAAACTCTATGGATTATATCCATGTCAATTTCCTGGTATGACAGCATAATATACTTACACAAGATGTTAACATTGGGGGCAACTAGAGAACACTCTGTATTTGTAACTTCCTGTGAATCTGCAATCATTTCAAATAGAAAGTTTTCTTAAGAAGTTCATGGTCTTTGTGTTGAAGAGGAAGAGTGGATGTCAATGGTAATGTTATCCACAGAGACTTGATGGAGGTTGGATGGAACAGTGACAGTGGAGGTGTGAAGCGTGGAGGGAAAGGAGGAAACTTTTGAGACTGTGATGGAGTGGGTGTAGAGGTGGAGGAAAAGAGTCAAGAATAAACCCCCAGGTCTTAGACCTTAGTAACTGGATGGAGGGTGGTGTCACCAATTACTGAAATGGTAGAGAAGGGAAGAAGACCAGGCTTGCATGGGCAGCACAACTTTTTCTTTTGTTGATGGTGGAAAAAAGTTCACATAAAGAAAATTGCTTGGGGCTTCCCTGATGGCTCAGTGTAAAGAATCTGCCCGCCAATGCAGAAGACACGGGTTCAATGCCTGATTTGGGAAGATTCCACTTGCTGAGGAGCAACTAAGCCTGTGCACCACAACTACTGAGTCTGTGCTCTAGAGCCTGGGAGCTGCAACTACTGAGCTCACGTTCTGTAACTACTTAAGCCCATGTGCCCTAGAGCCTTGTACTCTGCAACAAGGGAAGCCACTGTAATGAGATGCCTGTCCACGGCAGCTAGAGAGTAGCCCTATGCTTCGAAATTAGAGAAAAGTCTATGCAGCAACGAAGACCCAGGACAGCCAAAAATAAATGAATAAGTAAAAAGGAAAATGCTTAAAATGTACATAATGTAATGAATTATTCTAACATACGTAAGTAATCTCTACCCAGATCAAGAAACGGAACCCTGCAAATCACTCACTCCATCAGCATTCTTCCTGATCACAAATATCCCGCCCCACAGAGTTAACTGACATCCTGATTTCTAGTTTTTCTTTCCAGTGTATTGCCTGGAAATTGCCTCCTCGGTTTTCTTTCCAGTGTATCTCTCCAAGTATACATCAGCCAAGTTCAGTTTGAGATGCCATGAGACGTTCAAGTAAATGTCTGAATTCAAAGAGCTCTAAACTTCTAACACCTTGAGCCTTGGAATATGGTCAAATCTTCATATCCTTTAAGACTTTTATTTCTTTTTTGAGGCTGGAAGGAGGAGAGCCATTCATGACAACATCACCCAGTCTTGGATATTATAAATACTCGAGGAAGACGGTAAGAACTTCAGGGTTTGCTGCAAGATATCCCTTTTGTCTTGCTATTTCCTTTACTACTTGTGAAGTCTTAAATGTCAAATTAATGGGACTTCCCTGGTGGTCCAGTGGCTAAGACTGCACTCCCAATGCAGAGGGCCTGGGTTTGATCCCTAGTCAGAGAACTAGATCCCACATGCCACAACCAAGACCCAACGCAACCAAATAAATAAGAGTTCTTTTAAAAAGTCAAGTTAATTTCCGTATGTATTTCCAGAAAATAGCTTTGTGGGGAGTGCCCTGGCAGTCCAGGGGTGAGGACTCTTCCCAGCTGTCACCCGGGGTTCACTCCCTGGTCAGCGAACTACGATCCCAGGAGCTGCACAGCACAGCCAAAACAAAAACAAAAGCTTTCTAACGTAATTCCAAAGATCAGTGGGAGCATAGAACACTTGTTTCTGCAAAAGCATGTGTTCTTTTAGTTCTCAGGACCAGGAGATGTGAACAGCTAAAACGCTCTTTCTATCCTGATGGCCCTGGGATGGGAGCTTCCTGTCCAGTTCTGGCAGCACTGATCTCATTGAAATGACAACACCCATCCGTGTGGCCAGATGAAGGAAGGGCTCTGGAGGTAAGTCCTTTTCACTGATGTTGACATTAATAACCATAAAGATAGGATTGTTGGGCTGGTGGTGTCACGAAGTCCAGGTCCCCTTGTATTAACTCAGAGGGCACTGATTGGGCCAGAGAGTCAAGGCAGGGCCAATCTGGCTACAGAACAGGGTGAGTGGGGGGTTGGGTAGGGATCTGACCTGCAGTTCTAAGGCAGCTCCTTCAAAAGTTGCTTCAGACATTGCCCTAGGCCAACCATACCCTGAGGTGAGACCCTAACCTCAGTGCTACAGGGTATCTTTATTCCTCAAAGGGCTCTGACCCTCTCACCACAACCACTGACAGCATCAGTTGCGACTGGGTTCCTCCAAGCACACTGCTTCTTGGAAGCTCTTCTGTGTTTGTAATCCTTCATCATGTTACTTGTGTTTATGTCTCAGAACCCACAGGTTTGACCCCACATAATAATACCAGAGTCCCCGAATAAATGGATCCCAATCATCAAATGATCTATTACTATGCTCATAAATCACGACCTATGTACACAAATATTTTCTGAAGCATAAATGTCTTATATACATATTTCTACATGTCCACACACAAGATGCTAGACAAACCTAAGACATTGCTGTTTTGCATCCATTTTGTGAGTTCTGAGTAATCTACTCAGTGGTCTAATGTCTAAGACTCCGTGCTCCATGGCCTGGGTTCAATTCCTGGTCCAGGAACTAGATCCCAGTGTTGCAAGTAAGACCTGGTGCAACCAAAGTAATTAATTAATTAACTAATTTTTTTTTTAAGATACAGAGCTGTTCCATCACCACAAGATCTTCCTTATGCTACACTTCATAGTGTCACCCAGTCTTCTTCCCCTGACCCCTGGCATCCACCCTATGTGGGTGCCTGCTAAGTTGCTTCAGTCATGTCTGACTCTTTGCAACCCTGTGGACTGTAGCCCACCATGCTCCTTTGTCCATGGGATTCTCCAAGCAAGAATACTGGAAGTCCACTCTATAATTGTCTATAAACTCCTTGTCTATCTTGTTGTCATTTTGAGAACGTTGTATGAATGGGATCATGCGGTTTGTGACCCTCCAAGATGGGCGTCTCTTTTTCCTGCCTCGTTATGCTCCTGGGACCCATCCTAGTCATCGCATGTATCCATAGTTGTTCCTTTTGCATTCCAAGTGGTATTCAGTGGTATGGCTGCCATCTTCAGAAACAGAGCCTGTCATTTCCAGGTACAAGAGGGGCCTTCCCATTGCGCTGAAACCAAAATCTACACACCTGGCTGACACGTCTCTGCCTGCCTGCTACCCTTCCCCTCCCCCTCCCACACCGTCCTCTGCCCCTCCTGAAAGCCACACAGCCTGTTTCTCTGTGCTTCTCCCCTGGGCTCACCTCTGCCACCTCGCCTTGTCCTCCAAGTCCCTGCTTAAGTGTCTGGTCCTCAGAGAGGCCTTGCCTGCACCTTCCTGGGTAAATGCTGCCCTCCTTCTCTGTTTTCCTGCTTATTTCCTCCTTTGCACTAATTCTATCTGCTAACAATTTTCTTTCTTTGATTACTTGTGTGGTGAGTGTTGCCCTCCCCCTAGCAGGGTGACCAGTGTGTTGTTCATTTGCTCAGTCATGTTCAACTCTTTGCCACCCCAGGAACCACAGCATGCCAGGTTTCCCAGTCCTTCTCCATCTCCCGGAGTCTGCCCAAACTCACGTCCATTGAGTTGGTGATGTCATTCAACCATCTCATCCTCTGTCACCCCCTTCTCCTGCCCTCCATCTTTTCCAGCTTCAGGGTCTTTTCCAATGAGGCGACTCTTCATATCAGATGGTGAAAGGTGCCTTGAGAACCCCATGAACAGTATGAAAAGACCAGTGGGTAACAGACTCTAACCAAGGAATGAGTTGAATAAAGCAGTTCAGTGGTCTCCGAAAGAGAATGCTGATGATCAATAAGGTATATGAGTGTGCCTGACCTTATTCTAGAAGGGTTCAGGGTGATTTGCAAAAACACAGACTACACAATAAGATACAAAATAATAAGTAGGGAAAATAAGAATAGGCAACAACTAAGCCAGGGTGGAAACGTCCACGGTCTGCAGATGGGAGTCAGAGCTGGCTGGACTCCTGGAAGTGATGTTACAGATGTGAGAAGAAAAGAACAGCTTTTTCTTATCTCCAAATGAGGTGCTAAGGCACCATGTCCCACTGAGGCAGGCAGATTCACCAGCAAGGTGTGAGGGTTATGAAGAAAATAAAAGTTTAACATGGTCACAGGATCTGCAGTACCCCTGAAATTTAAAATAAGTCTGGTTTGGGATAAACAGCAAAGTCCCACTAAATAGCAACAGGGATCTGTATTCAATATTCTATGATAAACCATAATGGAAAGGAATATGAAAAAGAACATATGCACATAGATGTGTAACTAAGACACTTTGTTGTACAGCAGAAATTAACACACAAATTGATGAAACTTCAGTAAAATAAATTTAAACAAATAAAACAAGTCGAGTTTGTTATTCCTGACTCAGAGAATTGAGGGGAAATTTTACCACAGCTGCTAACATTTTTATTTTGAGGATGTTTTTTTTTTTTTTAAAGACATAGTATAGTCCAACCCTAGAAGTATAATAGTCAATAAAATCATGAGAGCTTTGGAACTTTCCCTGGTGGTCCGGTGATTGAGAATGTACCTTCCAATGTAGAGGATCCCTCGTTGGGGAACTAAGATGCCACATGCCAGGGGGCAACTAAGCCCATGCACCACAGCTAAGACAAAACACACCAGATAAACAAATCTTTTTTTTTTTTTTAATCATGAGAGGTTCTTGCCTTCGAGAAGTCTGTGTCACAGGGAAACAGGTCTCAGGTACCAATGATATCTCTCTCTTTCTCTCCCTCTCTCTCCCTTTCTCCTCACTAGGTCTTGTTACTCCTACCTCTTTCCCGCCCCCTGAAAAATTAGATGAGCTGCCCAGAGTGACACAGCTGGTTAGTGGCAAGCTGGGCAAGAAAACAAGTGTTTGGATAGTTGGTCCACTTTCTTTCCACAACGTTCACCCCTCTCATCAAGTGTTGAAGCTATTATAGTCTCAGCCTTGGCTGGCCATAGGCCCAGTGTAGACTCCACAGCTTTTCTTTGTCAGTTCAGTTCAGCTCAAATGAATACCAAAGACAGCCTCAGATAAGGGGCGTGATTCAACAAAAACTAGCTTACCTGCTGAGAGGTGCACCTGTGTGTGTGTATGTGAGTGTGTGAAGGGCAGAGCCCTAGCCATTCCCACACCTCACCTGCCAACCTAGGGCTCAGCTCCTCCAGGAAGCCTTTGTCACTCTTAGCCTCCCCTTCACACACTGGTTCTGAGTTCTGAGCCCTCCTCTGGGTCTCCATAAGCCAGTGAAGAGAAGTGTTAGTCACTCAGTCCTGTCTGATGGAAACTGTAGTGTTTTCCAGAGGAGGAGAAAGCCTTGAGTTCACAGTGGGCGGTGTGCAGTGTTGGTGTTTTAAGGTTTAGAAGGTGAGAGAGATGGTAGATGGGACATGGAAGCTGACGCAGAGGAGGGGAGAACGTCCCTGGGATGGAGGAGGTGATGCAAGGCCAAGACTGGGCTATGGGATGGACCTGGTAGGGATCTGGGATCATGTCTGATTTGGAAGGAGTGGGATGGACAGGAAAACCTGTGCTCAAGTCTGATGGAAGTCAGGAACTGGGTAGATGTCTGGGGCACGTCGGGGCTTTGAGAGGCAGAGCCAGGTGTTACTGCCTCACTGAGCAGGGACCGTCTACAAAAGCATGAGAAATGCTTCAGACACACTGTCCTGGAGCTGGGAAGGGGCCTTCCCTGCCTAGGACACTCTGGTATGTGAGGCCTGGAAGAATGAAAAGTCGTCACTGAAGGTTTGGAGCCTGTGTCCATGATACTTTACAAATATACATAAACGGGGAGGAAATCTCAGAACTAAGGGTAATTATTTCAAGTTTTAAAGTCTTTCTTTTTCATAAATTCTTATCTATCTCTCTGAGCTGTTCAATAATTTTTTGCTAAGAATCAGTAAATGGCATATTGGACTTCCCTGGCAGTCCAGTGGTTAAGATTCCTCATTTCCACTGCAGGGGGCATGGGTTCGATCCCTGGTTGGTAAACTAAGGTCCCACATGCCATGAAGTGCAGCCACACACACATACCCACACACACACAGAGTAAATGGCATGTATCTATACACTATGTCTTGAGATTTTCTTATTTGTCTTCCTAACATTGTTTTTGGTGTTATCTTCCATCTGATATTTGCTGGAATATACACAGAGGCACCCACTTAAATCAAGCTTCATTTGTTTCTTAAAGATTTTTTTTTTTAATGTGGACCATTTTAAAAGTCTTTATTGAATTTGTTACAATATTCCTTCTGCTTTATGTTTTGGCTTTTTGACCCCGAGGTGTGTGGTATCTTAGCACCTGGAGCAGGGATGGAATCTGCACCCCACTGCACTGGAAGGTGAAGTCTTTATCACTGGACTGCCAGAGAAGTCCCAAGTTGCATTTTTTACTTCTAGTTATTCTCTACCTCAGGATAATGGAGACATAAGGTCACTTGACTGTCTGCAAATGCTTCACACAAAGATATGATCAGTCATCATGGGTTGCTGAAAGACTTGCCTATGGGCAAAATATCACCAAAGTCTGTCTAGGTTGTCCTCAAGCTTCAGGGCACAAAAGAATCTTCTTGAGAACTTGTCTAACATGCTGACTCCCATGCCTGACTCCAGCTTCTCCCATCAAAATCTGATTTGGAAGATGGGGAATGGGATTTTGAGACTCTGTTTTTAGCTGTTACTTGTGGAGGTCCAAGGACCACACTTAAAGATCCACCAACTTACCTTGAAAGTGTATGTGATCAAAAAAGTCATTCTTTTTTCCCAACCTCTCGCAGCCAGGTTTGTGGTATGAGGTATGAGGGGGTCTGACCTCAAGGTGACTGACCAATCTGTCAACGGGGTTCCTTGGGAAGATGCTCCTCTCGGCACTTCATTCCAATGTGATGGCATGAAGGCAGATCCTCTCACAGATTACGGCGCCAGTGCCAGGTCAGGTAGGGAGGGGATGGGAGTGTGACTTACTGATCACCTTGCCCTTTCAACATCTAACAGCCCGACCCACCACTGACCCCAGACCCACAACCCAAAAAGCACTGAAAAGAACTTAGGGAAGGCAGCAGAGGTATACGGAGACAAAATAAGAGCTGCTGATATGCTGGAGTAACTGTTAGGCAAAGTAAGATCTTTTAGGGATAATAGTGTTCTAATTATTTGGGGCATAGAATCTTTACCACTTCTCTCTTCATCATCAACCATCACAATAATCACTAGTTACTGAGCAGTCACGGGATACAGTTTAGATTTACTATGGAAAAGAGATCCCGAGAGGTGTAATTCTCCATTTCACCTCCAGGTCTTTAGGCAAAAGGATTTTATCCAACCACCTCTAAGGATATCACAATTATTCTTTAATATCTTCACAGAAATAGTATCTCCTTCTCATGGACATGAACATCCTCTCATTTCAGTTCATCTGAAGGTCTATTGTATTTCCTTTAAAGATGTGCTAATATTTCAGTGTGGATTTATCTATGTTTATTTAATCAGCTCCTGCCAATGTAGATTTCATTTGTTGCAAGTTTTTCCTGTTTCAAGCAATTCCATAATGAACCATGCTATGCCTGTCTTGGTACATGTGAGTGATAACTGATGTCAGACCAACATCCAGGAGTGTAATTGCTAGGTCAAAGGGTACAGCCTTCTAATCTTTAGGCAGGTAGCTCTAACTGCCTTTGAAAAAGCTATGGTCATTTATACTCGTGACAATCGTGTCTGAAAAAGTGCCTGTTGCCTCATGCCAGTACCAGATGTTATACTTATTAATAAAACTTCCTTTTGGCACTCATAAGTAGGAAATTTCATATTTATTTGCATTCCTTTGATTTGAAATGATACATTTATTGGTCATTTGTGTATTTTTATTCTGAGAAATGCCTAATCCTGTGCTAACCACAAGAAAAAGATTGTTTAATATGACACAGTTTAATTTTTATAATATTCAATTTTTAGAAAAGTAAGCTTCATTATTGGGAAAAATGTATGATATAGGGGCACTCAATACCTCATTCTTCACTTATATTCCATAACTTGAGCCTTGTTTTAATACAGAGAAGCCAATAATCTGGATGAATTTTTTTAATGCTTTTGAGCACTGCTGAAATAACAATAAAATGAATTAAGAATTGCAGTCTAAGCTCTTTCTGCCAGTCACCATACTAGACATGGCTGCATGTTCTGCTGTTGAATTTTCTTTAATAAAAAAGTGAAAGTAGCTCAGCCATGTCCAGCTCTTTGTGACCCCGTGGACTATATGCAGTCCATGGAATTCTCCAGGCCAGAATATTGGGGTGGGTAGCTATTCCCTTCCCCAGGGGATCTTCCAAACCCAGGGATTGAACCCAGGTCTTCTGCATTCCAGGCAGATTCTTTAGGAGCTGAGCCACCAGGGAAGCCCTATATATATATTTGGCTGGGTCAGGTCTTGCTTGCTGGACACAGGCTCCCTAGTTGCAGCTCATGGGCTTAGTTGTCCCAAGGCATGTGGGATCTTGGTTTCCCAATCAGGGATTGAACCCTTATTGTAAGGTGGATTCTTTACCACTGGACCAAAGTCTCTACTGAATCTTCTTAACAATTTGTTGATGTCAATATGATCCTCGCCATCACTTTAATGAAGAATTCTTTCTCTTTTCTGTAAAGAGATTGTGTGTATGCTCAGTCCCTCAATCGTGTCTGACTTTTTGTGACCCCATGGACTGCAGCCCACCAGGTTCCTCTGTCCATGGGATTTCCCAGGCAAGAATACTGAAGTGGGTTGCCATTTCCTTCTCCAGGGGATCTTCCCGACCCAGGGATCAAAACAGAGTCTTCTGCATGGGCAGGTGGATTCTTTATCACTGAGCCACTTGGGATTAGGGAAACACAAAGATGATTATAGTGACTCTTTCTGAGGCCCCAGTCATGGCATAGCCTGACCAAGACCCCACTTCTGACTGGGAGAGGCAAACTGGGAAACAGCTTGGCTATTGAAACACTAGGATTTCCAATGACTTGTCAGTGACTTCCATCCAGCGACTGTCAGGAACCTGCCTGGGACTGAACAGCTGGGTTTGTGTCCAGTTGCAAAGAGAGAGAAGACACACAAGGGGAGTTGTTAGAATGGGGTGTCAGGAAGTACCAAGCATAGGATTTGGGCTTGTTGTTAGGGTTTTGAGGGAGAGTTCAAGGAAGCGAGGCTTTGGTCTGTATCAGACAATGTTGGGAAGCAGGTGTAATTCTATAATTGGGTATCACAATAATTTTTGTCTATCAGGAAGGAAGGTTAAGTTGAGAAGCAGGAGTGGCTCATTAGCCAGAATGAAGCTGTTTGGTCATTTTTGTGTATTGGACAGGGTTCCTCCTTTGTCTGGGTTCAGACGTAATTACAGAGTAGTCTTGTTTCTGCCTTGATCCACTGTAGTCATAGGGGTCTTGTCGAATGTGTGTGTTATGTGAATCTTCACATTTAGCAGGAGGACACCACAGCCCAGCCGTGGGTGCCAGCCTCTAGATTAGGAACCACTTCATTTTCTCAGGCAATTTCAGGACACTGAAAGGAAGACCATCCCCTGGAGTGCAGCATCCAGGTTACCCTCTTCTAGAACCCTGTCCATTGTCTCTCCAGGTGTGTGGAGGCCATATGGCCCTGGGATGGAGAATGTGGACTCTGGCCCAAGGCAGCCAGGGCTGCAATCCTGATTCTGCCACTTACGAGGCACAAGGGACCCTAAGCAAGTCACTTAACTTCTCTGTGCCTCATTTTCCTCATTTACAAAATGGAGAGAGGGATGAAAAGGGCTTTGTGTAGAGACTTGCTTGGTGGTCCAGTGGCTAAGACTCCACACTCTCAATGCAGTGGAGGCGTGGTTTGGGGAACAAGATCCCGCAAGCCACATCTAAGACTCAGCACAATCAAACAGAAGAAGAATCTGTGTTGTAGGGTTAAGATGATGCTGTCAGGACAGTGACCAGCACAGGGTGCATGCTCTGTTGTTTGTTACCAGCATCTCCAGCTGTCCAGCCAATTCTCAAGTGCCCAGTTGATTGTAGAGGCTCCAGATGTTGTCATTTCTCTGCTGTGTCCCCTTTCCTGTCTGTGCTGCACACTCATCCACACTGACCTCTTTAAAATATCCCTTTCATCATGTTACTATTGAGCGGTATCTACCACACTCATTCTCCTTCGCTGAGTACTTCCCATTTGCGGTATGTGCTGGGCATTGTGCTGAGCAGGACCAACACAGCATTTTATTGCTTTCTCCGGCCAGCAAGGCATTTTCAACCCCCATTTGACCACTTAAGAACATAAGTAACTTATCCAAGGACACACTGTTGTTAAGTGGTAGTGCATGGGTGCATGCTCAGTCATGTCCAACTCTTTGTGACCCCATGGACTGTAGCCTGCCAGGCTCCTCTGTCCACGGGATTTCCCAGGCAAGGATACTGCAGTGGATTGCCATTTTCTTCTCCAGGTCTTCCTGACCCAGAGATCGAACCCACATCTCCTGCATTGGCAGGCAGAGTCTTTACCACTGAGCCACCTGGGAAGCCCAGTAAGTGATAGAGCTGGGTTCAAATGCAAAGTCATCTGACTCTCAAACTCTTTCCTCTTCGTACTCTGCCTCTTGTCTGAAAGTCCACACTCCTTAGCATTGAAGGCCTTTACTGTCCTACCGCAGTCTGCCCTTCCAGTTTGACCTTGAAAATTCCCCAGACAATCAAAGAGTGTCATGGAAGACCCAGCATTTACAGGTCTAGTCTGGGAGGCTCAATGGGTGTGGAGAGGCAAAAGGCAGTTCAGATCTCTTGAGGAAGTAAAAAATGCATACCTAATGGAAATAGCATCTATAAAAGTGATAGATGTCTGTTGGAGTGTCTTAAATGTTCAGAGAAAAGGGGTGTGGGTGAGCAGGGGTGGACAGGAAATGGAACCTTCAGAGAAGGGTCAGGTTCTGGCAAAAGAAAGCTCTTCATTTAAGACTTGGTTTTACCACCACGTGTCTGCCAAGTCTCCAGGCCCCACTCTATACCACGTGGTCCTGCCTCCACACGCCCACCTGTGCTGGTTCATTCTTCCTCCTTCCCCCCCACTCACCAGGTTATAAAGTGCTGGATGGCAGGAACCTGGTGTTTTTCTTTTTCTTTTTTTGGTGGCACCATGTGGCATGTGGGATCTCAGTTCCCTGACCATTGAAAGTGTGTATGCATGTGCTCAGTCGTGTCCAATTCTTTTGTGATCCATGGACTGTAGCCCGCCAGGCTCCTCTGTCCATGGGATTCTCCAGGCAAGAATACTGGAGTTGGTTGCCATGCCCTTCTCCAGGGGATCTTCCAGACCCAGGGATCAAACCTGCATCTCGTGTCTCTGGCCTTGGCAGGCAGATTCTTTACCACTGCACCACCTGGGAAGTCCATTACCATTGGAAGTGCAGAGCCTTAACCACTGAACCATCAGGGAAGTCCATGTTTTCCATTTTTTATCATCACTCCAACAACACACCCTTCCTCCTCCTCCTCCTCCTACTACACACAGCAGCAGCAGCATCCAACATGTGTCTCCGTCGCCTAAGGTGGTCATAGGTTTGTGTTGAACAAATGAAGCCATATGCCCCACATTCTTGTCCCAATTTAACAATTTCCCCAGCTCTTTTGGCATCATTTCTGGAGTACCCTACACATCCACCACAGTGTACTAATCCCACCCAGTCGATTGACTGTCTGCCCTTGTACAAGATCCTGGAAGGCTCTGGGTCTCAGCTCCCTCCTGAACAAAGGCTGGGGGTAGCCCCGCCAGGATTTCCTTCCAGAGGAGTGTAGGAATCCTAAGAATCACCGGGGAAGCTTGTGAAAAGGTAGATTCCCTGGTTGGCTCCCTCTCCCAGAGATTCTGGCACTGAAGGTGGCAGCCGAAATCTGGGTTTTAATGCGCATCCCAGGCGACTCTGAAGCAGTCACCGCGCTGCCCTTGAAGAAATCCACAGCTTGGCGACCCAGGAATTTCCCAGGAATCTGGCATGGAAGGGGCTGGCAGACAGTGTTGGGAGCTGGCGAAAGCATCCGTGTGGGGACAGACCTCGCTGATGCGCAAACACAGCTTAATTTTCAGAGCCGTCCACTTCAAAGCGAATGACCCGGTGGTGAGCGTACAGGAAAACCTAGAAGAGAGAGGCGGTGGGACCAGCCCGCGGCCCCTCCCCCTCCCGAAGATGCTTCCGCTGCTGCCGAACTCCAGGGATCGACTTTTGTTTGTTTGTTTGCTCTTGGCGTGAAGGGGTTTCTATTTCTACTGAGGGCCTTCCCGGCTCAGATACCCAGTTTGGGAAAAGCAGCGTTTGCTAAACCCTCCGAGACTCCGGGCTCCCGGAGGGGGATCAATATCCCCACGGCTCTGGGAGGAGGTCTTTGTAGTGTCGCCTCGCTGTTTGTGCTTCAGGCTCTGGGGGGAGGTTTGCTCCTAATTAAAGGCGTAAATGCTTTAATCCCGGGCCTGAGGGCTTCCCAGAGCGCATTAGGCGAATTAGGAAGGAAATGGATTGTAATCCCTTTAATATAAGCCTGGAGGAACTCGAGGGCTTCCAGAAGAATTTCCTCCTGTGATTTACAACATTAGCAAGCTGAATTTGCATAGACAGAAACTGCGGGCCCAGGTTTTCCTTCAGAGAAAGCCAATAGGAATTTCTCTCAGATGAATGAAGGTTGCAATAATTAAGCTCCTACAGCATATCAGATCAGGTGCCAAGGCACTGTCCGCGTTTTTCTCCTTTGTTTGCCTATTCGCTCAGCCCTTTCGGACTCTGCAACCTTAAGGACTGTATCCTACCAGTCTCCTCTGTCCTTGGGGCTCTTCAGGCAAGAATACTGGAGTAGATTGCAGTTTCCTTCTGCCGATCTTCCCCACCCAGGGATGGAACCTGTGTCTCCTGCATTGCAGGTGGATTCTTTACTGGCTGAGCCATTGGGAAAGCCCTTTTCTCTTTTAGCTTTCCCTTCCAATCTATGAATATGTATTTTGTCAATAAGGAAATAAAGATGATTTGCAGCAACAGGGAGGAACCTAGAGATGATCATACTAAGTGAAATTAAGTTTGGACAGAGAAAGACAAATATCATAGGATATCACTTACATGTGGAATCCTAAAAAAAAATAGATACAAATGAACTTTACAAAATAGAAATGGACTTATAGAGAGGGATAAAAACAAATTCATGGTTTCCAAAAGGGAAGGGGAGGAGGGATAAATTGGGACTTTGGAATTAATAGATACACACTACTATATATAAAATAAACAGCAAGGACCTACTATCTAACCCAGGGAACTATAGTCAATATCTTCCAATAACCTAAAATGGAAAAGAATCGGAAAAGAATGTGTGTTTGTGTGTATAACTGAGTCACTTTGCTCTACACCTGAAACAGTGTAAATTGACTGCACTTCAATGTAAAGAAAGAAAAGAAATAAAGATGCAGAGGTTAATCTCCTCCCAGAGGCAGCGGGGGAGGATTTTTTGAGAGACTTTGTTGTGCTCTGTGCTTTGTTATACACTGTTTATTGAATTCTGTCCACACACTATCTTTTTGTGTGTGCTTTTTAAACAACATTTACTTCACCTTAACCATGCTTTCAGAAATACACTTGTGTTGGTGTGTTATTTATTTTGTGTGTGTGTGTTGGTGTGCTATGAACTCATGTTGGTGTATTATGAAATTTAGTTTATCTTAGCCCACACAATTTGAAGCCAGCACTTGTATGTGATTTAGGCTTAAAAATAACAACAACCAGGATTTTCTTTCTGGTTTCTTTTTCATACCTAATGAGTGTGGAAAAGATGCCCCCCCCCCCCCGCCCCACACACACACACATGCTGTTGAAGGAGAAGGCAAGAAGCATGAGAAATTTACCTGTGTTGTGTATTTCAGAAAAATAACATGTATCACACTATAACTATTGTTTTTATCAGACCCAACCTGGCCCTGTGCATGTGTGCATTCTCAGTCACGTCTGACTCTGCAACCCCATGGACTGTCAAAACAGTGAAGGACAGGGAAGCCTTGCATGTTGCAGCGCATGGGGTCTCAAAGAGTCAGACACGACTTAGCGACTGAAAAACAATAATCACACTGTACAAACTTAAAAATTGGCACCACGTGATATTTCGCATGGTCCATCACAAGCTTCACAAAAATCTCTGACTATTTGAAGTCTGGTTGGAGGAAGTCTGAAGCATAACACAGTGTTTCAACTCTCAGCGAAGAAATAGGGACCCTGAGGTACACTGTCTCAGAAAGAGAGATCCTCTTTCCCAAGAGCTAGGGATGGTACTCACCAGCCCACCTTGGGTCACCATCCTCTCCCTGAATGGCAGCCTAGAGCTGGAATTTTCTGGCAACAATAACACCCATTTAGAGCTGGGGTAGGATCAGCACCACTCAAACTACATGATTCCTGAAAGGGAGAGAAACAGCTCTCTAAAGGGAAGCTGGAATGAAAAAGGGGGGAGTCAGAGATGCACAACATACTCCCTTCTCTTGGTTTCATGCCCTCACCCACTCCTTTCCTTGCCTCTTCTTGTTCCACTCTTGTTCTTGTCTTACAAGCTTTGCACTCCTGACCCCCGTGCTAGGAAGCCCTTTTCTCCAGGTCTTTCCCCACTGAACCAGTGGGAAAGCCCTTCTCTCCTTTAGTTTTCCCATCCAATCTATGGATATATGTTTTATCAATAAGGAACTAAAGATGATTTGCTGGCAACAGAGAGGGATCTAGAGATGATCATACTAAGTGAAGTAAGTTTGGAAAGAGAAAGAAAATATATGCTATTACTTACATGTGGGATCCTAAAAGAAAAATAGATACAAATGGACTTTACAAACAGAAACAGACTCACAGATACAGAAAACAAATTCATGGTTACCAAAAGGGAAGGGGAGGAAGATAGATTGGGAATATGGTATTAATAGATACACACTACTATACATAAAATATATGAACAACAAGGACCTACTGTATATATGGAGCTATACAGTTGCAGGGCTGGTTCTTTCTCTGCTTAGATTGCTGCTTTAATATCTCTCTCCTTTTTGGACAACCTCCACCCCAATCTGAAGTGCCTCAGTCATTCTCCCATCTTGCTTCTTTGCTGGATCTAATGGAGGCTGAATAAATAAACAAAATTGTTTATTTGGCTATGCTGGGTCTTAGTTGTGGCATGTGGGATCTAGTTCCCTGACCAGGGATCAAACCCAGGCCCCCTGCATTGGTAGCGCAGAGTCTTAGGCGCTGGACCACCAGGGAAGTTTCCCTCATCTTGCTTCTTTGCTGGATCTAATGGAGGCTGAATCAGTTGGTTCTTGGTTTACTCTATGTCTTGTTCACGCCAGAATGTAAGTCCTATGCAAGCAGGAATTTCCATCTATTTTGTTCACTGATGAATCTGCAAGGTTCAGAAGGGTGCCCAACACCAAATAAGTCCTCAATAAATATTGGTTGGGTCAATGAAAGGAGTCTATAGCGTATCTAGAGAGAAACCAAGGAAAGCTTTGTGGAAGAGGTGGCCCTTAGAGTGGAATTTGTGTGTATGAGAGTAAATATATTAACATTTATGCAAATAGTATATATCTGTAAAGTTTATCATTTGAACCATTTTAAGTTCACAGTTTGCTGGCATTAGATACTTTCACAATGTTGCACAATCATCACCACTATTTCCAGAACTTTTTCCTCTTTCCAAACTGAAACTTGATACCCATTCCTCCCAGCTCCCTGGCAGCCACCATTCTATTTTTTGTATCTATGAATTTGACTCAGGTATTTTATATAAATGGAATCGTGCAATATTTGTCCTTTATGGTCTAGCTTATTTCACTTAGCATGTTTTCAAGGTTCATACATGTAACATGTGCCAGAATTTCCTTCCTTTTGAAGGCTGAGTAATATTCCATTGTGTGTATACATCACAGTCTGTTCATGCATTCATCCACTGATGGACCATGGGTTGTTTTCATCCTTTGGCAATTGTGAATAATGCTGCCAGAAACACAGATGTATAAATATCTGTTTGAGTCCCTGCTTTCAGTTCTTTTAGGTACATATTCAGAGGTGGAATTGCAGGATCAAACAGCAAATTTATCGGAGAAGGAAACGGCAACCCACTCCAGTATTCTTGCCTGGAGGATCCCATGGACAGAGGAGCCTGGTGGGCTACAGTCCATAGTGTTACAAAGAATCAGACATGACTGAAGCAACTTAGCACGAATGCACGCACGCATGGCAAATCTATGCTTAATTTTTTGAGAAACCATCAAGCACTTATCCACAGTTGCTGCATCATTTTACATTCCTTCTAGCAATGCACAAGTTTCTCCCCATTCTCGTCTACACTTATGATTTTTTGTTTTGGGTTACAACCATCCAAATAATTGTGAAGGAGAGTGGAACTTTGACAGACAGAGGAGGGATAAGCCAGGCTTTCAGGCAACAGACGCTTGGAAGGGCTCTGGTATGAGGTGGTTTCAGTCACACAAAGTCTGATGTCATAATCCCCATGAGATTCTTTTTAACCTGCAAATAGACCGATTCAGTAGAGCGTTGGACAGCCTTGCATCCTGGGTACCTTTCGCTGCTGCCAGCGTTCATGTTGGCTCAGGTGTGCTGGAATACCATCAGCTCTCCGTGAGAGAGGGTGAGCCAGGGATAAGGGGACTGACACACAGGAGGTGGGCCGGTCACCCCATCACAATGCCCAGGGACTGTGACCAAAATAGCCAACATCGTACGGGTCAGGGTTCATCTCACAGACTGCTGTGGTGAGGGACACAGCAGCAAGACTGTCCAGGTGGCAGGGACACTTGGAATTGGCAGGGCTGAAACATCATTATCCTCTTGGCAGAAGGAAGGGTAGGTGCTGTTTGCATTGAAGTTGCCCCCCTGTCTGGGAGAGGAGCTGTCTCTGCACAAAAAGGAAGGGACACGGGGGCTATTTGAGGTCTGTCAACCACCCTGATGGTCCACGGTCCCTGAATGGAATGGCGCTCAGGGCAGGATGCCATGGGAATGAAATGGAGGAGCCATCCAGAACCTAGAGAGCCAAGTACATGAGACAGAGTGGGCTCAGAGAGCTCCCCCAAGCCCAGGCAGAAAGGCCTCCCCACTAAGATATCAGGATTGGGGGGTGATTGGACCCATCCGTGGCTGTTGTCCACCGAGAATGCAGAGCCTCAAAACCTTCACCCTGGATCCCTTCGGTCTCCACTAGAAACATAGTTTGTGCTTCTGCATCAGGATGCCTCTAAGTTCCAGGCCTGACGGTTGCTTTCTCCGGGCTGTTCAGAACGCTGGCTCCTGGGGACCCCGTGCACTCTAGTCATCCCGGCTCTGGGAGCACATTCTGTTTGCATGAGTGCTAAGTCGCTTCAGTCTTGTCTGACTCTTTGCGACCCCCATGGACTGTAGCCTGTCCGGCTCCTCTGTCCATGGGATTCTCCAGGCAAGAATACTGGAGTGGGTCGAAATGGGCCAGGGTGGAAACGACATAGCAGAACTTCGCAAATGCTAAAAACTGGGGTTTATTTGCCTCCCCTGCCCAAAAGGAGATTGCTAAACATTTACTAGCACAACACTTGCCTTGCTACCAGATTCACCTCTGCCTGAGGGGTAAATCTGATGTTCTCAACAACTGTGATTCCCTCTGAGTCCTGCTGGAGCCCCCTTGCCCCAGGACCCCTGTCCACCAGCCCATTTATCCCTGCTGCCATCACCAGTGCCTGGCGATTGAGTAATGTGATTGGTTGGTGGAGCTTTAGACTATATTCCCTGCCTGTGGCAGAAGCGGGGCTAACCAGCTTGTCTGTGTCTAGGTCGTCTGCTATGTCAGGCATGGTGTTCCCTGGACAGGTGAGTATTGTGAGCTTCTGACCGCTGTGACCACCTCAAGATTGGCAGCATTGACAAATAGCCCCAGGGAGGGCCAGGCTCCTTGAAGCTCCCTCTGGTTACCATCCCTGTGTGGCGTTCTCTTTTTTTTTTTAAATAAGCAGAAGAAAGTTAAGAGTTTACAATTTTCTGGAGATTCCTTTACTTGCTTAGTGTACATGTATTGGTCACCCTAGGTGTGTTGGGCAATGCATTGGGCTTTGAGGTTGAAGAGATGCCTAAAATTAAATCCTAATCGAGTATCCTTCACTAAGTCAGTGATAGCACACCATGATAACTGCTGTAGTGAGGGATGTAAAATGTGCCGTAGAAGCAGAAGAACAAGAGTTTAATTGTTGGAAGGTAGAGAGAGATGGGAGGAAGAAATTTTGGGGGAAGGGATTTAATATGGGTTTTGGAGGATGTGTAGGAGTTTGCTAGCAGGTGAAGAATACAGCTCATGTTTTTAGCCAGAGATAAGAATATGTGCCAGCCACTTGGAAGAGTCAAAAGCAGTGAGGCTGGGGTAATGGGCATAGAGTTGGGCCAAGGGGGTTGAGATGGTAGAGTCAAGTAGAAGCCAGATCATGAAGAGCTCCAATTCCAGGCTCAAAAGTTAACCTTTGTCCTACAAACAATGAGAAGTCATTGAAAGCCTTTAAGTGGAAGAACGACAGGATGAAATCTCTTGTTTAGTGTTCTCCCTTAACCTTTAGGCCCCTGTGGATTTGGACATATACCAAAGCTCCTACATGATCGACTACAAACCCTATGGGAAACACAAATATGCCAGGGTCACATCAGAAGAGGTAAGAAGTCACTCAGTCCTGCCTTCCATTCAATGGCCCATTGAAATCCTCTTCATCCATTTTTATTGTGAGTGTGGACATTGAGGGCACTTACTGAGAACAATGTCTGAAGCCAGGAGATCTAAAGAGGTATTCTGTGTGTATGTGTGTGTACTGTTTTATTTATTTTTTTGGCCATGCCTCAGGGCATGCGGGATCTTCCCAACCAGGAATGGAACCAGTGCCCCTTGCAGTGGGAGGGCAGAGTCTTAGCCACTGGATCACCCAGGAAGTTCATGTGTATTGTTTTCAAATATATACCAAGTATGTCACCCATACGACACATAGTAAATAATAAATATTTACAGTTTAAATAATGTTGATACAGCAGCAGCTAGTAGCTCAGACAGTAAAGCATCTGCCTGCAATGCAGGAGACCTGGGTTCTATGCCTGGGTCAGGAAGATGCCTTGGAGAAGGAAATGGCAACCCACTCCAGTATTCTTGGCCTGGAGAATCCCATGGACAGAGGAGCCTGGTGGGCTACAGTCCATGGGGTCACAAAGAGTCAGACACGACTAAGCGACTAACAAACACAGTGTTGATAAACTCCAATGTACCTATTATCAGTCAGCTTAAAACACAACACTTTAGAGCGCTGCGTGCCCCTCCCTGTTCCCACCCCTCCCCCAACTTCCAAAGGTAATCATTCTTCCGAGTTTTGGGTTAAGCACTCTCTTGTGTGTGTGGTAGCTCAGACGGTAAAGCGTCTGCCTACAATGCAGGAGACCCAGGTTTGATCCCTGGGTCTCTCCTGGAGAAGGAAATGGCAACCCACTCCAGTATTCTTGCCTGGAAAATCCCATGGACTGAGGATCCTGGTAGGCTATAGTCCATAGTGGCAAAATTCCAGTCTGTGACTTGTCATTTCACTCTTTCACTGAATAAAAATTCTCATTTTAATATAGGTAGATGTATCAGTCTTTTCCTTTATGATTTGCTCTTTTTATTGTCGCTTAGTTTCTAAGTCCTGTCCAACCCTTTTGAGACCCCCATGGACTGTAGCACAACAGGCTCCTCTGTCCATGGGATTCTCCAGGCAAGAATACTGAAGTGGATTGCCATTTCCTTCTACGGGGGATCTTCTTGACCCAGGGATCAAAACTGCGACTCCTACACTACAGGCAGATTCTTTACCACTGAGCCACCTGGGAAACCCTTGCTCTTTTTAAGTCTTATTCAAGACATCTTTTTCTATCTTGAGGTAACCCCACTAAAATTAATAAGAAGATCTATACAAACAAAGGTGGAACAGTTTCTGAGATTAAATTATTTAGGAGAAGCAAAGTGCAGACTGAAATAATAATATATATCACTTGTGTACAGATGAAAGGCATCTGGATATATACATATAAGTTTACATGTACATAAAATATTTCTAATAAGACACAGAACACTCTGATGACAGTGGTTGTCCCTAGAGATGGGACCTGAGAGAGAAAGAGGGTAGGAAATAGACTTACTTTTCACTATAAACCCTTTTGTACTATTTCAGTACATCCTTCTGTTGTATATATTACCATTCAAAAACTATTTAATCTCTGGGAAATAAAGAAAAGCATACCCTGTCTCATTTATTTATTTACTTTTAAATTTAATTTTCTATTTTTTGGCCGCCTTGCAGTATGTGGGATCTCAGATCTCCAACCAGGGATTGAACCCATGCCCCCTATAGTGGAATCATGGTGTCTTAACCACTGGACTGCCAGGGAAGTCCCAAGTGTGCTCTGTCTTGGAGACTTCCTGGGAAGAAGCTCCACTGTTGCCTCTCTCAGCCCTCTTTTTGTGTATGATTTATTTCCACAGCAAGCAAAGCTGGACACCCAACTCCAGGACAAAGAGTTCTACAGACCCACCCCCAGCCCCAACCCCAAGCTAGAAGATGGATACCCTGCCTTCAAAAGACCCCACATGACCGCCAAGGACCTGGGGCAACCTGGCTTCTTCCCACCACAGGACCACGTGGCCCCAGTGGAGGATGAATGTAGGTTCACCAGCATCTGTCCATCTGTGTACCCAGCTTCCCATGCTCTGTACCTGGCCCACGGCGACCCAAACCGGATTCGACAGAGTGCCGACTTCCCCTGTCTTCTGGAGCCTGAGCGCCAGCCTGCCCCAGACGTGGGCAAAGGCTACTTTCTACTGCCCGGCTGTGCCTGCCCTTATCACTGTAAGGTCAAGGTTCCCATATTGAACCGATGGGGGCCCTTGATGCCATTTTACCAGTAGGTAGGCTGAGAACACCTTCCAAGGGCCCTGTGGAAATTCCTCCCTCTCACAAGGAAATCCCTCGGAGTATGGATCGGAGAACTAAAAATAAAACTCTGGAAAGACAATCCAGTGGCACCAAGACTGTGCTTGTTTGACTTGGCCTGCCTGATTTGACTTGACTCCCTGGCTTGCCCTGGGGCACAACATCCCCGCCATAGAAGGAAGATGGGAGGGAGGGAAGAAGGGAAACTGGTATGTATGAAGGGCTGGAACATGTGTGTTTCAGGATAAGTAAGAACCCTGCTATAAGGAGTCTTACAAAAGGGAAAATAATCATGTTTCCCATAGTCATTGAATGTTGGGTATGATTGTAAACCTTAAAATGCTGTTGGATAACCTTTTACCTCAGTGCTCTTAATTCATTCCGCACTCCCACCCTTGTAGCAATCAACAGGAACCATTTAGACTGCTTCATTTCCTGTGTTTCTTCTTGCTCAGTGGACCTTGGGGAACACAAATGTAAGAGTCAGTTAGGAAACAGTCTAAGGTGCTGTAACAAAGAGAACCAAAGTACAAAGTCTTGAATAATGTACTAGTTTGTCTCTCATCTAACAGTTTAGAGGTAAGCAGGTGAGAGAAAGGGCATTCTTTGCAGCAGTTTCTAGCTCTGAGTCCCAGGTGACTGCTGTGGAGTCCATTGTGTCCCCCATCCAAATTCATATGTTGAAATCCTAACCTTTAACGTGACTGTATTTGGAAACAGGGCCTTTCAGTTCAGTTCAGTCACTCACTTGTGTCCGACTCTTTATGACCCCATGGACTTAGGGGGTAAGTAAGGTTAAATGAGGTCAAAAGAGTGAAGCCTTAATCTGAAAAGACTGGTGGTCTTTAAAAAGAAAAAGAAAAAAGTAAACACATGCACACACAAAGAAAGAGAACTCTACACACACACACACACACACACACACACACACACACTCCAAAGAAAGGCTACGTGAAGATGGAGCAAAACGTTAGCCTGGGAGCTGTAAAGAGGTCTCACTCTGCCAGATCTTAATCTGGGATCCTCCAGCCTCCAGAACTGGAAGAAAGTTAATTTCTGACTGTTGTACTTTGTTATGGCAGCTGAACAGACTCATATAGTGGCTGATACTGTGACTGATAGCTTTCAGTTAGCAGAGAGTTAGAAGCAGGGCTTCCCTGGTGACTCAGTGAGAAAGAATGCACCTACCAATGCCGGAGACCTGGGTCTGATCCCTGGTCCAAGAAGATCCCAGGGCCATAGAGTGGCTACGCTTGTGAGCCACAACCATGGAGCCTGTGCTCTGGAGCCCGTGTGTTGCAACTGCTGAAGTCCACATGCCCTAGAGGGGTTCTGCACAATGAGAGAAGCCACCACAATGAGAAGCCCTTGCATCACATCAAAGAGTAGCCCCTGCTCACCACAACTAGAGAAAAGTCCTCATAGCAACAAAGACCCAGCAGAGCCAAAACTAAATAAATAAAATAAGTGCACACTTAAAAAAACAATGTAAGTAAGAAACAACCAGTGGGATTCGGGCAATGTCCCTTTTAGGGGCACAATGCAGAAATGACCCTCTTCACTTCCAATCTTGTCCTCTTGGCCGGAGCTCAGCCACATGGTCCCACCCAACTGCAAGAAAGGCTGGGAAACATAATCTTTGTCCCCGGTGGCCATGCACCCAGCTAAAAGCGAGAAGTTAATGTAGAAGGAAAGGTCGGACTTTGGCAGATGATTATCCATTTTTGCCATGACACATGAGAAGGCTTCCCCTTTATAGGGGAACACACTAAACACTGGTGTTTCTGTAAAGAATCTTGTTAAAATGCAGATTCCAGTTCAGTAGGTCAAGGATGGGGACAAGGGACTTCCCTGGCGATCCAGTGGTTAAGACTTCTCCTTCCAATGCAGAGGGCGTGGGTTTGATTCCTGGTCGAGGAGCTAAGATCCCACATACCTCGAAGCCTAAAAAACATAGAAAAGAACCAATATTGTAACAAATTCAATAAAAACTTTTAAAATGATCAATGGTCCACATAAAAAAAAAAAAGATCAAGAGAAAAAAAAAAAGAATGAGGACAAGATTCTGTATTTCCAAACAAGCTCCCAGATGATGCCAGTGCTGCTGGGAGATGGATCACACTTCAGTAGTGATCCTATATACAGTACTCTATCTATTCCTTTTCACACTCCATTACTTACAGATCCAATTCTTTTTCGTGACAGCCTGATAGTCCACTGAATTGGTAGATTTTGATTTATTATTTTCATATTGGTGGATAGTCATGCTTTTTCCAATTCCTTTTCTACAAATAATGCCACAATAATTATTCCTAAACATATATCCTTACAAGTGGTGCTTTGATTTCTATTAGGCAGAATTGTACAAATGGGATTTCCAGGTCAAACCATATGCGTATGTAGTGTTAATAGATCCTACCAGAACAGCCCCCTTCCCGCCAGTGGTGAGTAAGAGTGCCTCTTTTCCCATCTCCCCACCAGCTTGTGGATATTATGAATCTTTAAAATTTTTGCCAACTTGATAAGATGGAGAATGGTATCTCATCATGTTTTTGTTTGGGCTTTTTTTTTTTTTCGTTTTTGGCTTTTTTTTTTTTTTTTTTTTGGCCACACCACAAGGCATGTAGGAATTTAGTTCTTGTATTGAAACCAAGTCCCCTGCAGTAGAAGCATGGAGTATTAACTACTGGTTCGTCAGAATGTCCCAGCATGGTTTTAATTTAACTTCTAGGAATATATTGAATCTTTTGGCTACTGAATCTAGCCATTGGGTTTCTGAATTGCATCTTTCTCCCTTGAGTTATTTATCTTTTTTCTTATCAATTTATAGGAGCTTTTTGCACATTGGTTGTGATAAACTTTTATCTAGCGCATGCTCCAAATATGTTCACTATTTAGTTTCAAATATAAAAGTTTAAATATGTAATCTGCATATATTTTCTCTGGAATATGTTGCAAAATGAAGAAAGGTGTGAAGAAAAAAAGTAAACCACCTGTAATCCCACTGCTCACCGACAACTTCGGTTGACTTTTCGATGCCCAGGAAGTCAAAGTAACTGTTAAATTCTTGTGCAGTGGAACCAGACAAAACTGGAATTTCACCAGTTTGGGGGAGCCAGGCAAAACTGGGGTTCCTGAGTTCACAATTTACCAGTTGAGGAGTATTCTGGAAACTTATTTCATCTCTCTGAACAGTAACTTACTCATCTGTAAGGGGTATTAATAATGCTAATACATTTTGAGTGAAGATAACACCTGTGATACAGTCTGTGTTTAATTATATGCACATTTTATGTGTTTATATGCATATTTACAAATCTCACACTGAATACGTTATTTTACATTCTGCTTGGTCTTGTTGCATTAAGTATACATACTGTTACTCAACCTTAAACCTTCATAAATATTATTGCACGAACGCATACCATAATTAGTATTGTTCAACATCCAAGTTTCCAATGTTGTATTTTCTCTTACAAATAATGCCACAGAATAAACATTTTTCTCCAGTTAGGTAGAAAAAGAAAGACAAAGTTACTGGGTCAAAGTGTATGAATATGTTCTTGATGCATATTACCAAATCACTTATAAAACAGGTATAGTTTTTAAATTTTATTGAAGTTGATTTACCATGTTGTGTTGTACCTCTTAGTCCCATACCCCAATCTCTTGCCCCTCCCCCTTTCCTCTTCTCACAGGTAACCTCTAGTTCGTTCTCTATGTCTGTGGGGGGTGTGTGTGTGTGTGTATGTGTGTTGCTCAATCATATCCAACTCTGTGATCCCATGGACTATAGCCCACCAGGCTCATCTGTCCATGGGATTTCCCAGGCAAGACTACTGGAGTGGGTCGCCATTTCCTTGTGTGTGTGTGTCTAACTGAATATATGCATAATGGATTATTAGGCTTCCCTGGAGGCTCTGATGGTAAAGAATCCACTTGCAATGTAGGAGATCTGGATTTGATCCTTGGGTTGGGAAGATCCCCTGGAAAAGGGAACGACAACCCACTCCAGTATTTTTGCCTGGAGAATTCCATGGACAAAGAAACTACAGTCCATGGAATCACAGAGTCACACACCACTGAGCAACTTACACTAACTAACTAATAATGGAATATTATTCAGCCATAAAAATGAACAAAAATTTGCCCTTTGAAACAACACAAATGAATCTGGAGGGTAATATGCTTAGTGAAATAAGTCAGACAGAGGAAAGACAAATACTATATGCTTTCACTTATATGTGGAAACTAAAATATAAATGAATAACTATAACAAAACAATTGGACTCACAGATATTTGTCTCCTCATCAGTTGTAAAATGCTTCCTACCTAGTATGTTCCCTTCTCCCTCACTTGTTATATTCTTTAGTGAATTTCTTTTATCCATGCTGCCTTCCAACATGTCCATAAAAAAGGTATCAAAGAAGGAAATTGCACTGCTTCTCAGTACCTGTTAATAAATAACATTTCCCCCAGGGTTGTCATGTGAATCAGCTGACTGTTTGAACAGATAGTTTCTTCCACAAAATGACTTAGTTGAGGTGAAAACATGAATAATAATGTGTTCTTTCTTTCTTCTTTTTTTTTTTTAATGTCTCCCTCTCTCTTTACATGTTTCTTTTTTGAAATATTTATTTTTGACTGTGCTGTGACTTCATTGCTGGGCACAGGCTTTGTCTAGTTGCTGCCAGCAGGGGCTACTCTCTAGTTGTGGTGCTCTGGCTTCTCAATGCAGAGGCTTCTCTCCTTGTGGTGCATGGGCTTGGTTGTTCCCAGGCACGTGGGATCTTCCCAGCCCAGCGATCCAAACCAGTGTCGCTTCCATTGCAAGGTAGATTCCTAACCACTGGATCGCCACGGAAGCCCCCTTTCAGGGGTTCTTAATCTGAGGTGTTCAGGAGGTCCCAGGCTTCACCATAGCCTTACAAGGGGTGTGACTGGCTCTGCTTAAGTTAGACAATTGACCATCCAGACATGCCTGGACAGCTCCAGGACTGGACGGGGCAAGAAGACTAGCTGAGCCCTGGGTCACGCGGAGCAGGAGAGGACAGCGGAGGTGGGTCCCAGGAGGGATCCGCTCAAAAGAGGAGGATGAGACCCAAACACGCTACATATGAGGCACTAGCTCCACGTTCTTAAGGTCTGAAGGCTGATAAATTGGGCTTTCTCTGAGCAACAGCCACTAAAGTCCCAAGTTTCTGCCTCAGATATCTGACTTGGTTCTCCCTGAGGACGCCGCTGCAGAAGAGTCCTCTGTTGGCACAGGAGCGCCCCCTGCAGTTTCTCATTGTATTACCCCAGAGGAACCTATGAAAAAAGGTCGGATTATTTCTCATCTCCCTGAAAGAACCAGCCCTTTGGGGTCGTCACTGCAAAAGCGCTTCATATGTGGCATCAACCTTTCCAACCCCACCTCCCTGCCTTCCCTATACACACACAGACACACACACACACATTTCACACCTCTGTGCTTTGCACTTGCTGCTTCTGTCTGCTAGAAAGTCCTTTTGCTTTCTCCCAACTGCGTTATCACCTCCTCCAAAGAGCCTGCCTTGATATTCTCCTGCCCCCAGCAGTTTGGGTTCCTAGGTCCTTTCATTATTCCATTCTTTATAAGGATGCTCTGAGGGTTACATGAGTCAGTGTTAGAGCCTGGCAAACAGTGAAGGCTCAATAACAATAAGATATTTTTAATTTTAATTTTTATTATCTTTAGAATTATTAGGGCTTCCCTGGTGGTTCAGACAATACAGAATCTGCCTGCAATGCAGGAGACCTGAGTTCAATCCCTGGGTCGGGAAGATCTGCTAGAGAAGGGAATGGCAACCCACTCCAGTATTCATGCCTGGAGAATGCCATGGACAGAGGAGCCTGGCAGGCTACAGTCTATGGGGTGGCAAAGAGTTGGACACGACTGAGCAACTAACACTTAAAATTATTACTGTTTTATTTATCTTGGTGGCTCCTGAGACCTGGCACATAGCAGGTGCTGGATAAACACCGAAGGAATGAATGGCAGAGGACAGGCTTTCCAAGGGGAGACACAGAAGGGAGGTGCCAGGCCTGACCTCCAGGCATTTCTGTAGCTGCTCTCCACACTCTGGCCTCCAGCTGCATCAGGCTCCAGACAAGGTGGTCTGTCCAACTTCAGCCAGGGAAGCTCTCTGCACCTGGCCATGTCGAGTGAAATTACCTGGGCAGACATTCTCGAAGATGGTCCACACCTTTGCCCACTGAATTCTACTCTCTACCAATCAGAGTCATCTTTGGGAAAAGCAGGATGGTGAGAACTTCAAATAAAGTTTGTCAACTCCCCCCCACCCCCCCAATCTCCCTGGCCCCATGCCTTCCTAGTCCTGATCCTAGCCTAGACTGTTTGATCAGTGGATCCAGGAGAAGCCTGCTATGGCCAACAGACATGGCAATTTTCTCAGCAGAAGGCTTTTAGCTCCATGCCTGGTTATTCCTGCAGCAGAACATGGCTGGATACTAGTAGCCACCCCATCTGTCTTCATTGCTCTCCATGTTTAGAGCTTTCTGAGGTCCCCCGGCATATGAGTAGAGCACAGAACAGGGAGCAGGGACTGTGCAAGGGACCCATGTGCCAACCCCGGTGTCAGGCCAGGCACATGCCTCATGAAATACCCATCATAACCATTGAGGAGATAATCTACCTCTCCCTCTGCTTTATAGCCGAGGAACCTGAAGGATCATGTGACTTAGCCAAATGTCACAGGATTTAAAGCTTGGCTTCTTTCTTTCATGAAATCTCATTTCCATGAAAACCTTCAGTTTTCTTATCTGTAAAATGAGGATAATTATACCCATCTTACAAGGTACAAATGTGCACGTTAGTTGCTCAGTCATGTCTGACTCTTCTGTGACCCCATGGACTATAGCCTGCCAGGCTCCTCTGTCCATGGAATTCTCCAGGCAAGAATACTGGAATGGGTTGCCATTTCCTTCTCCAGGGGATCTCTCCAGCCTAGGTATCAAACCAGGGTCCCTGCACTGCCGGTGGATTATTTACCATCTAAACCAGTACATGATAACACAGGGAACAATACTCAGTACCTTGTAATAATCTATAGGGGAAAAGAATCTGAAACAGGAGATATATATATATATAAGTGAATATATATATATATAAGTGAATCACTCTGCTGTACACCTTAAACTAACACAACATTGTAAATCAACTATATCTCAATTTAAAAAAAAGAGGTGTATTTAAAAGAAAATAAAAAGAATGTACATGAATGGATATTTTAAAATTTTGGTAAATGTTAATAAAGTGTTTTGCTTCATTTGCTTAAGACATGACACATGCACTGAGTTCCCCGCACCCACCATGATGTCAACCTGATGGGATGTTTTTGTCATTCCTTGGCCTGGGGTGGGGCCTTGATGATGAGCCTGCAGAAACAGGACCGGGAGGCTTCTGTGAGATAATATGAACAGCCTTTACATGTGTATATTCTTCAGCGTTTACAAAACACAATCACAGATGCTATCTTCCAAGATGTTCATTTCATCTCTGTGACTTAGGAATTCTTAGCCCCATTTCACGGAAGGGTAAGTACCTAAGGCAGGGTGGGGCTGCAGACCTCAGGCTTGTACTGCCGTGTGCCCTCTTCTGGATCCACTGCGGACTGGAAACTCTGAAGTCACGCCTAGCAGGCAATACTATCTGAGCACCTTGATAAAATGCTGATTCCTCAGCCCCACCAGGTGTGGGTGGAAAGTCACTAGGTCTGGAGCAAATGTCAAGCATCTGCATTTGTATCCAGTTTACCTAGAGATTGGCTCCCTGGTGCTGCGAGAAGCAGCAGAAGAGAATGCCGAGTTCCTGGAAGTCTTGACAAGATCAGCCAGTAGTAAATCTCTGATGGAGCTAAATCACAAAGTGGGGTGCAGGAGACAGCATGGAGGGGGTGGGAGAGGATCAGAGTAGCATCTCTTTTTTTTGACTGAGACACACACTGGCTTATGGGATCTTCCTTCTCTGATCAGGGATTAAACCTGGACCCTTTGCCATGAGGGCTTCCCTTAGTGACTCAGCAGCAACCCGCTCCAGTATTATTGCCTGGGAAATCCCATGGACAGAGGAGCCTGGTGGATTACAGTCCATGGAGTCATAAAAGAGTCAGACACTACTTACAGACTAAACAACAAACAACAGCAATAACCTTGGCAGAGAAAGCCCCAAGTCCTAACCACTGGACCATCAGGGAATTTCAACACCTATTTAAATGTCTCAAGAGTGTTTTGGCCACGCAACAAGCCAGAATGTGTGCATTAATTCCCAAACATCTCCCTTGTGGCTCAGCTGGTAAAGAATCCACCTGCAACGTGGGAGACCTGGGATCCATCCCTGGGTTGGGAAGATCGCCTGGATAAGGGAAAGGCTACCCACTCCAGTATTCTGGCCTGGAGAATTCCATGGGCTGTACAGTCATGGGGTCACAAAGAGTCAGACACAACTGAGTAACTTTCACTTTCAAAACTTGTGTATGTGTATGTGTGTGTATATATATATGTATGTATATGTTTCGCTTTTAAGAAGTACTTGGAGTAGTCAAACCCATAGAGACAGAAAGAAGAATGGTGATTGCCCAGGGATGGGAGGAGGTGGGAAGGTGATGATGTAAAAGTTCTGGAGGGGGATTGATGATGGTTACACAAAAGTCTGAATATACTCAATGCTACTGAACTATACACTTAAATGTGGTTGGAATGGTACATTTTATGTTATGTGTACATTTTATCACACATAAAATATATAAATATGTGTGTGTGTTAAGTCACTTCAGTCATATCTGGCTCCTCATGTCTGGCCACCAGTCTCCTCTGTCCATGGGATTCTCCAGGCAAGAATATTAGAGTGGTTTGCCATGTCCTCCTCCAGGGGATCTTCCTGACTCAGGGATTGAACCCACATCACTTTATGTTTCCTGCACTGGCAGGTAGGTTCTTTACCACCAGTGCCACCTGGGAGGCCTATATATATGTATACACATTTAGAACACAAATGAAAAAAGCATCTGAGTCCCTTACATACCAAAAAAAAAAAAAAAAGGCCAACAATGCAGGAGAAAAATTATTTTTGAATTCAACTCTTTACTTGTTTGCAAATATTTGTTTAATGGTATATGCCAGGCACAAGTCTAAGGGCTGGGAATATAGCAAGAACAGTAAGACAAGGAGATTCCATACCAATTGGAAAAATGATAATAAACTAAAAAGGAAAGCAAGAAGGCTGAGCACTGAAGAACTGATGCTTTCGAACTGTGGTGCTGAAGTAGACTCTTGAGAGTCCCTTGGACAGCAAGGAGATCAAACTAATCAATCCTAAAGGAAATCAACCCTGAATATTTATTGGAAGGACTGATGCTGAAGCTAAAGCTCCAATCCTTTGGCCACCTGATGCAAAAAGCTGACTCATTGGAAAAGACCTTGATACTGGGAAAGACTGAGAGCAGGAGGAGAAGGGGGCTTCAGAGGATAAGATGGTTGGATGGCATCACTGACTCAATGGACATGAGTTTGAGCAAGCTCCCGGAGTTGGTGATAGACAGGGAAGCCTGGTGTGCTGCAGTTCATCGAGGTTGCAAGAAGTCAGGCATGACTTAGCGACTGACCAACAATAGGAGATGTTGGTAGAATTAACTATGGCCCAGTTATTTATGCTACTTGTAGGAGGCTACTCATAATTTCAGTCTTCTCTCCACACTATCATACTGAGGCTAGGCTACTGGAGGAATGCTGAAATAAATGGAAAACCTCACCCACATCTATCTCAAACGTTAATTTGCTTATGAATCATTTGGGGGCTCCAGTTAAAGTGTGGATTCTGAACCAGCCAGTCTGAGGTGTTGGACCTGAGATTCTGCATTTCTGCCCACACTCCTGGGCCAGCAGTTTCACTATGACTGTTGAGGCTTGTGGTTCCCAGGCTTGGTTGTATTGGGGAATCACCCGGGAGCTTAAAAAAAAAGCCTGATGTCTGGACCTCACAGACAGAGAGTGCGGGTTTTTAAGGCTGGAGTGTGGCCAGGGGTTACTGGAATTTTTAAAGGTCCCAGTATCCTAACCTGCTGCAGAAATGGAAAAGCAGAGCTTTAAAAATCGTCCAGGGAGCTTTTTTTTTTTAATGTAGGTTCCCAGGTGGCTCAGTGGTGAAGAATCTGCTTGCCAAAGCAGGAGAGGCGGGTTCTATACCTGGGATGGGAAGATCCCCTGGGGGGAGGGCATGGCAACCCAATCCAGTGTTCTTGTCTGGAGAATCCCACTGACAGAGGAGTCCATGGGGTCGCAAAGAGTCGACAAGGCTTAGGGACTAAACAACAACATGTTCTAGGATAACCATTCCTAAAGCCTTTGATTCTTTAAGCCTTGGAAAAGATTCCCAAATAAATGTGCGTTTTAGCAGGAACCCCTAGAGACTCCACTGCCCATGAACCGCGTTCACGCGGGAGCGCTCCCCCTCCCCCGCTCCAAACGATGCCCAAGGCCAGCGATTATCTGAATCAGATACAGCGGGTTTGGACTCCAGGCTCATTCAATAGCTGCATAATTGCAGATAAATCACCTTAAAACAAAACAAAACCTTATTTGCCTTTCCCACTAAGGTTAATATAGTGTGTGGCTATTTCTGAAGAATAGATTCCACAAGGGGAATTTCTGTATCAAGAGGAATTTCTTTGCAAATTTCAACAGATACCAAACTTCATTCAAATGCATTCCTCTTTGCATTCCTAACACTGTGGAGAATTCTTTTTTTTATCACACATGCACCCCCACAGGTAAGTCTTTCAAATTCTTGCCATCGACGAGTGGAAAAATGGGATCCCCGTTGTTGCTTTCTTTCGTCTTTCCCTGTTGAGCAGCGAGGTTGAGTTCTCTTCATTCATATATTTATTTTAAACTATTTACAATCCTCCTGGTGTGCCTGATTATCCCTATTGTGGGTAAATCCTTCGACTTAAGTTTTCCTTTCCTCAGCTATAGAATGTAGGCAATACTATCTCCCAAGGCGGTTGTGAAGATTAGAAGGGATCACATGAATATACAGTGCTTAGTATAGGAGTGGATGTACAGTAGGCGTTCCAGAAATGTTTGCCTTTGAAACTCGCGCAGGAGCCCACCCTACCGCGGCCAGCAGGTCTGAGTCCCAGGCAGGTTCATTCCACCCGAGGGAGCGGAGAGGGAAAGAGGGCTGGAGGTGGGAGGTAATTAACAACGCGGAGGTACCAGCTCCTCCGCGCAGCGCGCACCGTTCGCGCAGCGTCCGCGCTCCATCACATCCCCACTGAAGTGCCCTCTGTCCAGTTCGCCTTCCTGCATCTGCTCCGCAAAGAGACAAGCCACTGGGCCGACTAGGTACCACCCAGTCAAACCCCACGGCCTTCCCTCGGTGTCTTATCGCCCCCACGTGGTCGATCGGAGCTCTCTTCCTCCGCGACCAGTCTTGGCACCAATAACAATTCCTGGCGCCGCTCCCGGCTGCGCAGGAGCCAGACCTCAGACCGCGGGCCAGAGAATAGGAGTCTCATCCACATACCTTTGGTCTCCAAACCCTCTGGCCACCCTGCGGCCCGGCTCCCCGCGGAGTCAAACCGAGGAAGATTCTCAGGCTGCCCTGTTGACCTGAAGCTTAGGGTCAAAGTTCTGAAAGAAAGGGGGAATTTTCAGCACCACCCCCCACCTGCCTGGCCCCACAGGGCTGCCCCACACGGCAGCCCCACACCCCTCGGCTAACAAAGGGCGTCTCTTGATTACTTTAATAATAACCACACTTTCACCTTAACCTAACATTATCCTCGTAACATCAACTGTCAGCCTCTGGTCTTTGTCATATGTATATTCAATGTCTGTAGTTTTGCAGAAACTATATGAAATTTATAAGCTATATATTTTACTTTGGGATCTTTCCTGCTTTCACCTCTTGTTTCCTTCCTTTCTACTCCTTGAGGGTAGCTAACAGCCAGGGGTTCTTTCTCTACCTTCCCTTCCCCCCTCATCAGGTAATCGTAGATTTGCATATATGCACGTTTGTGTGACTCTTTAACTCAAATTATGTCACTTAATCCTCATAGTGACTCTGCAAAAAATTATGCCCATTTTATTCGTTTATTTTTGACTGTGCTTGGTCTTTGTTGCTGCTCGGGCTTTTCTCTAGTTGCGGGCAACAAGTTGGGATCAGTGTTCATTGCAGTGTGTGGGTTTCTCATTGCAGTGGCTTCTCTTGTTGTGGAGCATGGACTCTCCGGCACTCTGGCTTCAGTAGTTGCAGCTTGCAGGCTTGGTTGCTCTTTGGCAACTGGGATCTTCCCAAATTAGGGACTGAACCCTTGTCTCTTGGCAGGTAGAGTCTTTTCCACTGAGACACCAGGGAAACCCTACTTGTTTACTTCTGTTGTTTTATTTTTTGGCTGTGCTGCAGGGCATGGGGGATCCTAGTTCCCAGATCAGGGATGGAACCCGAGCTCCCTGCATTGGCCGGGGGGAGTCTTAATCACTGGACCACCAGGGAAGTCCCAAATTATACCCATTTTCGAGTTGAAACTGAGGTTATGATTTTGTTTTCATTTCTATTTATTGAGTGCTTACTACTTGTAGGATTCTGTGCTAAACATTATATATCTTATCCCCTTGATCTTCAAAACCTGTTACTTGCAGTTGTAGAAACAGATTAGAGACCTCAAGGAAAATTATAATAAACAAGTAAATAGTAATACGGCTGATTGTGACTACAAAGCAGTCTCTTTTGTTACCTGTCACTCTTTGAAATCGCCTTCTGGATTGAAGGAAATTCAGAGAAGTGAAATTATGGGTAGTGGGATGATAAGTGGATTATTAAAAACTTCCTGTTATGTGACTGTTGTTATTTTAACAATGATGTTGGTTCTTTATGGATAAAACTACCATGAAAATATCTGAGTTGCTGAGGGCCCAGCAGAATTAAATGAGACCATATCACGTCTGTCTGAACTATAAAGAGCAGAATACAAAGATGACATCAATTAAAATAGTGGAAATAGTGGAAAGTTTGCTGGTTTCCTTTTTCTTGTTTTATTAATTGTTATTATTTGATATTTTATAATTTTATTTTTATTTACTTGTTTAGTTTTGGCTGTGCTGTGTCTTCATTGCTGTAAAGACTTTTCTCCAGTTGTGAGCAGGGGCTGCTCTCCAGTTTCCGTGCGCGGACTTCTCATTGTGGTGGTTTGTTTCTCTTGTTGCCCAGCACGGGCTCTGGGTCTCACAGGCTTCAGTAGCTTCGGCTCCCAGGCTCTAGAGCACAGGCTCCGCCGTTGTGGTGCATGGCCTTAGTTGCTCCGTGGCATGTGGAATCCTCCCAGACCAGGGATCGGACCCATGTCCCCTGCATTGGCAGTCGAATTATTTATCACTGAGCCACCAGGGAAGCCCTTGGATATTGTTAATCCTGAAAATAGTGCATCTGTTGGAAGAGATCAAACGATGGGTGAGATGAAGATTGGAGTTAATAATCTCTTCCCTTGACCCTCCTCCCCTACTCCTCTCTCCTGAGGTAACCAGTGTGGCGTTTGGTGTAGATACTTCTAAACTTTATCCCGATGAAAATATTCCATTTAAACAGATATAGAAGCCATTCCATTTGGCTGCAGTCATACTACTCACACTCCTCTGCAACCTGGAGATTTGTCGCTTATCTGCTTCACAGACATTTAATCATTCCATCTAGGCTGCTGACTCATTTGCAACATATCAGAGTACAAATGTATCTTCATCTATTCAGCCATTAGTCTGAGTATTTCTTCAAAAGATCCTTTTGAAGAAAGAACACCCTTTCCTTCCCCTTCATTACTTCTCAGTATCAAAGCCTCTCCCTGCAACTGGGCAAATTTGTGACCTTTCTGGTGAGTGCAAATTTCCTCTGTCTCCTGAAAGCACCTGAGTTCTGACTGGTGAACTCTACCTTGTCTGGGCTCCTCTTCCTACCCATGCTCTTGCTGCTAGCAACAAAGCAGATGCCAAGGTTGAGCTGATCCCAACCTTGCTGTTATCCTTCCTGACATATTCTCTGAGTGAGCTCTTGCTGTTCAATAGCTCAATCATGTCCGACTCTTTGCGACCCCATGGACTGCATCACACCAGGCTTCCCTGTCCATCACCGTCTCCCAGAGTTTGCTCATTTCATGTTCATTGAGTTGATGATGTCATCCAACCATCTCATCTTCTGTCACCCCCTTCTCCTCCAGCCCTCAATCTTTCCCAGCATCAGGGTCTTTTCCAATAAGTCGGCTCTTTGCATCTGGTGGCCAAAGGATTGGCATTTCAGCTTCAGCATCAGTCCTTCCAATGAATATTCAGGGTTGATTTCCTTTAGGATGGACTGGTTTGATCTCCTTGCTGTCCATGAAACAGTAAGGAAGGAGTGAGTTCTGAAAGTCCTTGTCTCCCAATTCATCCCACCCCCTTCCCTTTCCCATTTGGTACCCATACATTTGTTTGCTTGTTCTCTGTGTCTCTTATTTCTGCTTTGCAAATAGGTTCATCTGTACCATTTTTCTAAATGAATTGTGAGATTGGGAAAGGCATATATATACTGTTGATACTGTATATAGCAAATAGGTAACTAATAAGAACCTACTGTATAGCTCAGAGAACTCAGTACTCTGTGGTGACCTAAACGGGAAGGAAATTTTAAAAAAGGAGGGGATATATGTATACATGTGGCTGACTCACTTTGCTGTACAGTAGAAACTACACAACACTGTAAAGCAACTCTACTCCAGTAAAAATTGATTTTAAAAAAGTTAAAGTAGAACTACAAAAAAATTGCAAAATAAAAGCTCCCTTCTTTTCAGGAGGCAGAAGACAGGGAGCCTCCCACTGCAACAGCCCCTGGAGAAATCCTTCCATACCCAGCCCTAGAGAGTGATGATAGAGGAGCAGACCCTGGGCTCCCAGGAGCCAGCCCAGGTTTAATCACTGGACAAGGGGTGTCTTCTGGCTCCCACAGACCAGGCTCAGGCCCTTTGCCCCCTCTGCTGGGTGAAGGCCTCTGTCTCTCTCTCTCTGTGACTCCTCCCTCCAGTCCATTCTCTTCCTCACTTGCCACAGGGATCTTAAGGATCACATCACATCTGAGCCTCCCTGGCTCAGAAAGTTGGAATGGTTTCCCATTGTCTCCCAACTAAAGCCCCAGGTTTTTTTTTTTTTTTGTTGTTGTTGTTGTTTTTTAACCACAGAGACCTGGGAAATCCATTATTTTCAAAAGGTAGCAATCTATCCCCAAACCACCTCCTCCTTCTTTTAGATTCTATGGAAGTTTCTGCACCAGAAATCCAAGAGCCTGGGAAAGGAGGTAGGAGGGAAGTTCAAGAGGGAAGGGGACATACGTATACCTATGGCTGATTCACGTTGATGTTTAGCAGAAACCAACACAGTACTGTAAAACAATTATCCTTCAATTAAAAATAAATAAATAATAAACCTTAAGAAAAAAAGAAATCCAAGAGTCATCTTTTTCCCCTCTACCACTTATTCACTGACTTTATTTTTGGGGGTTCCAAAATCACTGCAGATGGTAACTTCAGCCGTGAAATTAAAAGATGCTTGCTCCTTGGAAGAAAGTTATGTCCAGCCTAGACAGCATATTAAAAAGCAGAGACATTACTTTGCAGACAAAGGTCCATCTAGTCAAAGCCATGGTTTTTCCAGTAGTCATGTATGGATGTGAGAGTTGGACTATAAAGATAGCTGAGTGCCGAAGACTTGATGCTTTTGAACTGTGGTGTTGGAGAAGACTCTTGAGAGTCCCTCAGAAAGCAAGGAGATCAAACCTGTCCATCCTAAAGGAAATCAGTCCTGAATATTCATTGGAAGGACCGATGCTGAAGCTGAAACTCCAATACTTTGGCCATCTAATGGGAAGAACTGACTCATTTGAAAAGACCCTGATGCTGGAAAGATTGAAGGTGGAAGGAGAAGGGGACGACAGAGGATGAAGTGGTTGGATGGCATCACCGACTCAATGGACATGAATTTGAGTAAGCTTGGGGAGTTGGTGATGGATAGGGAAGCCTGGCGTGCTGCAATCCATGGGGTTGCAAACAGTGGGACACGACTGAGCGACTGAATTGACTGAATGAATGACTGAATTATTCACTTAATTCCAGTGTCCCTGGCCTTCCTGCCTCAAAAATAATTGTCAAGTTCTTCTATTTCTCTCCACTCCCATTACAGAGATCTCACTTTCTCATTCCTCCCCTCCCCATCAAGCTTTTGATTGGGCTGTTCCTCCTGCTTTCCCCATTTTTCTTATTGCACCAGCCCGAGCAGGGGAAGCAGCAGAAGAAGCTACTCTCTTGCTCTACAGAGGGATGCTGAGCCAAGGATGAGGGATGCTAAAGCTGTTGGAAGTAGCCAGTACATATTGCCCTGGGTTTATTATTTTAAGTCACTTGAGGAATTTAAAAGTACCTCATGGCAGAAGCATTATGGGACTTGTTATGGTTGAATATTTTTATGTCTGGCATGTTTAAGTCAGTCACTGTGGACCTGCTTGTTATGTTGTTCTCATGATGTCTGGAAGAGGGGGAATACCTTTATAGGTGGAAGAGTGTTTTCTATTCCAGCTCTCAACTACAGATTTTCCTCGACTTATCATGGAGTTACATACCCATAAACCCCTAAGTCGAAAATGCATTTAAAACAGCCAACCTTCTGAATATCATAGCCTCACCTGTTAGGGGAAGCACACTGATTGAAACCGCCCACCCTGGCCAGGCACCATAGTAACCATTTGCATGAGTTGTTTTATGGCAGGAGATCCTGATAAGGAATACGGAACTAATAGGCCACCACCAGCCGGAAGAGTTCGGGAAAGATCGAGAGGAGACACTACCTGTCCGTCCACTTCCCAGAATCCCTTTTGCTAGCATCCATCTTGGCTGAGCGATGCGTGCGCCACCAGGAAAGACTGTGAATTAGAATGATTGGCCAAAGACCACCCGGAAACTAATCCCATCACCATAAAACCCAAGACTGCGAGCCACGCGGCAGAGCAGTTCTCCTGGGTTCCCTTACCTACTGCTCTCCACCCGGGTGCCCTTTCCCAATAAAACCTCTTGCTTTGTCAGCATGTGTCTCCTCGGACAATTCATTTCCGAGTGTTAGACAAGAGCCCAGTTTCGGGCCCTGGAAGGGGTCCCCCTTCCTGCAACACACCTATTTTAAATGTGCTCGGAATATCAGCCTCAGTTCAGTTCAGTCGCTCAGTAGTGTCCGACTCTGCAATTCCTGTGGACTGCAGCACACCAGGCCTCCCTGTCCATCACCAACACCTGGAGCTTACTCAAACTCATGTTCATCGAGTCAGTGATGCCATCCAACCATCTCATCCTCTGTCGTCCCCTTCTCCTCCTGCCTTCAATCTTTCCCAGCATCAGGGTCTTTTCCAAGGAGTCAGTTCTTCACACCAGGTGCCAAAGTACTGAAGCTGCAACTTCAGCATCAGTCCTTTCAATGAATATTCAGGACTGATTTCCTTGGGATTGACTGGTTTGATCTTGCAGTCCAAGGGACTCTCAAGACTCTTCTCCAACACCACAGATCAGAAGCATCAATTCTTTGGTGCTCAGCTTTCTTTATGGTCCAACTCTCACATCCATACATGACCACTGGAAAAACCATAGCTTTGACTATACGCACGTTTGTTGGCAAAGTAATGTCTCTGCTTTTTAATACGCTGTCTAGGTTGGTCATAACTTTTCTTCCAAGGAGCAAATGTCTTTTAATTTCATGGTTTCAGTCACCATCTGCAGTGATTTTGGAGCCCAAGAAAATAAAGTCTGTCACGGTTTCCATTGTTTCCCCATCTATTTGCCATGAAGTGATGGGACCAGATGCCATGATCTTAGTTTTTTGAATGTCGATTTAAGCCAGGTTTTTTACTCTCCCCTTTCACTTTCATCAAGAGGCTCTTTAGTTCCCCTTCACTTTCTGCCATAAAGGTGATGCCGTCGGCATATCAGTCAGGCAAAATCTCCTAATACAAAGCCTATTTACTATTTTTAATTGCACTGGGTCTTTCATCGCTGTGGCAGGCTCTCCTAGTTGTGGTGAGCGGGTACTACTCTCCAGTTGTGGTGTGCACGCAGGCTTCCCATTGCAGTGGCTTCTCTTGGTGCAGAGCACAGGCCAGGTGCACGGACTTCAGCAGTTGCAGCGCACGGGCTCGGTAGTTGTGCCCCTGGAGCTCTGGAGCGCGGGCTCAGTAGTTGTGGCTCACAGGCTTAGCAGCTCTGTGGCATGTGGAATCTTCCCGGACTGGGAATTGAACCTGTTCTGCTGCTTTGGCAGGTGGGTTCCTATCCACTGAACCACCAGGGAAGTCCTCATTTTTTTAATATAGTATTGAAAGTGAAAAACAGGATAGCTGTCTGGGTGCAGAATGATTTTAAGTGTACTGGTTGTTTCTCTTCCTAAATGTGTGGCTGAATTCCCAGCATCACTAGAGAATATGTCACACAGTGTATCACTAGCCCAGGAAGAGATCAAAATTTCAAATTCAAAGTACAGTTTCTACTGAATGTATATCACTTTCGCATCACTATAATGTCCAAAGATCCTGTTTGAAAGGTCTGTGGAAATGAAGTGAAAGTTGCTCAGTTGTATCTGACTCTTTGTGACCCCATGGACTGTCCATGGAATTCTCCAGGCCAGAATATTGGAGTGGGTAGCCTTTCCCTTCAGGGGATCTCCCCAACCCAGGGATAAAACCCAGGTCTCCCACACTGCAGGTGGATTCTTTACCAGCTGAGTTACAAGGGAAGCCCCTGAAAGGTCGGTATTTACTTCCAAACTTCTTGGGCAAAAAGGTGAAAATGAACCCCCTGGTGGCAGTTACTGTAGTTGCAGGACTAGAATCTGGAGGGGGAAGTCTCCTTAAGCAACTTCAGTTCAGTCGCTCAGTCACGTGCGCGAATCGCAGCACACCAGACCTCCCTGCCCAGCACCAACTCCCAGAGTTTACCCAAACTCATGTCCATCAAGTCGGTGATGCAATCCAGCCATCTCATCGTCTGTCGTCCCCTTCTCCTCCTGCACCCAATCCCTCCCAGAATCAGGGTCTTTTCCAATGAGTCAACACTTCGCATGAGGTGGCCAAAGTACTGGAGTTTCAGCTTCAGCATCAGTCCTTCCAATGAACACCCAGGACTGATCTCCTTTAGGAAGGACTGGTTGGATCTCCTTGCAGTCCAAGGGACTCTCAAGAGTCTTCTCCAACACCACAGATCAAAAGCATCAATCCTTCGGTGCTCAGCTTTCTACACAAGCCAACTCTCACATCCATACATGACCACTGGAAAAACCATAGCCTTGACTAGACAGACCTTTGTTGGCAAAGTAATGCCTCTGCTTTTTAATATGCTATCTAGGTTGGTCATAACTTTCCTTCCAAGGAGTAAGCATCTTTTAATTTCATGGCTGCAATCACCATCTGCAGTGATTTTGGATCCCCCCAAAATAAAGTCTGACACTGTTTCCACTGTTCCTGAAGCAAAATGCCTTACAAATCTAGTTCTGGAAAGAGCAAACATCCCTGGAAGTGATCCAGAAAACATCCAGAGTTCCTGCTTTGCCCTTGACTTACTCCAGGAGTAGAACTGAGTCACTCCATGACCCGTGGTTGCACTGGAAGCTTGTTCTGTCTCCATTTCCTTGGAGAAATACAATCACTTTTGGTGTAAATGCATCCAGAGGAAAGTATCAGTGAGAAACAACCTGGAAAAAGAAAACTGGAACATCCTAAGTGTCCGCTTTTCTGTTCTTCTAGGAGGCAAAGGGCAGGCTAGGTAGCTCATTTTCAGAATTTCTCACAGTCTTCCTGACCTCTGGACCAGTACTCGCTGCCAAGGTATTGCTTTCCTGACTGGGAAACAAGCTGTGTGCATGTCCTTTCTCCCAGCACAGAGTCTATAAGCTGTGTGGCTTCCCCATGGGACCTCTCCCCTTTAGGGGTGGGGGATGTAACCCACTTCAGTGAAAAGTGGAGAAGGTAGTAGGCTAAAGCAATAGCATCAGGCAGAGCCAAATGGATGCTCAGTGTCCCAGTCCACTTTTCCTCTCATTTAAATTAAAACTTAAGATCTTGTTCCTTTAGAAAACTTCTAGGATTTGAGGGTTGTTTTTTTTTTTTTTTTAATCTGTTTTTAACATTAAGATTGTTGAACCATCTTTTCTCCTTCATTTTGCAAATAGTTATTTATTGCCATGACTGGTACATTTCTTTTCCTCCTCATTTGGCTATTTCCTGAGGGCTGCAGCTATGTCAGTTACATGTTATGTTCTCCAAATCCAATTTGACAAATATGCACCTTATGCTGGATGCTGATGGGATTACAAGAAGGGGTACCTGTACCTTCTGGGATCTCAGCTATTAAGGAGATTGATTTGTACCAGTTACTGACTCAACTGCATTCTGTGGGGCAAGTCTGGAGGGAGGGGGCTTCGAAAGATGTCAGAAAAGCAACAACTTGAAGGAGGAGGAGGCAGGGTTTGGAGTCCAGAAAAAGAGCTCTGGGAGAAAATGCAGGAGACTCCATTCTGGCGACCCCTGAGGAGTTGTCAGGTTCTGTGGCCCAGCCCCTGAGCTTCCAACACTGCTTTCCTACTGGTAGCCAGCAGAGGCACAGGTAGAATTAAAATGAAAGAAGGGGGGCTTGCTTCCCTGCTGGTCCAGTGGCTGAGACTCTGAAATCCTAGTGCAGAGGGCCAGAGTTCCATCCCTGGTCAGGGAACTAGATTTGCATGTGTTGCAACAAAGATCACAGACCCCACGTGAAAGTGAGTATTCATCTCTCAGTCATGTCCAACTCTTTATGACCCCATGGATTGTAGCCCACTAGGCTGCTCTGTCCATGGGATTTCCCAGGCAGGAATACTGAAGTGGGTAGCCATTCTCTTCTCCAGGGATCTTCCAGACCTAGGGATCAAAGCTGGGCCTCCTGCATTGCAGGTGGATTCTTTACCATCTGAGCCACCAGGGAAGCCCAGGTTCAGCTCAGTTCAGTTCAGTTCAGTTCAGTCGCTCAGTCATGTCCGACTCTTTGTGACCCCATGAATCGCAGCACGCTAGGCCTCCCTCTCCATCACCAACTCCCGGAGCTTACTCAAACCCATGTCCATTGAGTTGGTGATGCCATCCAACCATCTCATCCTCTGTCGTCCCCTTCTCCTCCTGCCCCCAATCCCTCCCAGCCCAGGTTAGATATGTGCAAATCCTTAAGACAGCTTGGTACGAGGCAGTAGACAAAAACCTTAACTAGGGATTGGAATTCCTGGGATTTGGTCCCAGTTCTGCTCTGAGTGGCTGTTATCAAGGGGCAAATCACAGCATCTTTCTGGACCTGAGTTGTACAATAAGAATGGTAATAATAACATCTGTCATAGTGTTTTTATAACTTTTATTATTATTTTACTATATATTTTTATTTATTTGACTCCACCAGGTCCCAGCCTCAGCAAGCGAGATCTTTTTTTTTTTTTTTCAGTTGCTGCATGTGGAATCTTTAGTTACACCATGTGGAATCTGCAGCTCCCTGACCAGGGATCAAACCTGGGCCTTCTGCATTGGGAGTTTGGAGTCCTAGTTACTGGACCACCAGGGAAATCCCTAAATAGCTAGCTCTCACGGTGGTCGTGAGGGTCCAAGGGTCTGCAGCTGGAACTGAGCAGACAAACTGGGAAGAAATCAACAAGATCCCTCGCTGGGGTGAAGGGGAAAACAGTAACTGAAGCAGGCTGAGAGAGGAAGAAAAAAAAAAAAAAGAGTTGAACTGGCTAGGAGCCAAGTAGAACAGGGAAGAAAGAGGAGGTGGAGCCTCATTGAGCAGTGAGAATCTGGGAAGAGCACACAAGGATCTGTGACGTGTGCCCAGCTTATAAACTGCTCAGACTCTATGGGGCAGACATAACGTGTCTGTAAGATGGAAATAATCATGCATTTGACCCTTGAAGGTTGGGCCTGGCGAGTTTGTGCCTGGCAGCTCTGCACGCCACATGCCTCCATCAGACACATCGTGATCCCAACACAACTGGCTTTGCTGTACGTAGCCTTTGCTCTACGCAGCCTCCCTTTAGGGTAGGATGGTCTTTATGTCTCTGGCACAGAGTAGAAACTGAGCTAATGTGTTTGGATTATGAGTCCAGTGAATTTTGAAAAGGACTTGATCCTGTCAGGTCTTTGGGAGAGGACGAGAAGATGCCTGTTTAGAACAGGTTCAGTTCAGTTGCTCAGTCGTGTCTGACTCTTTGCAACCCCATGAACCCGCAGCACGCCAGGCCTCCCTGTCCATCACCAACTCCCGGAGTTTACCCAAACTCATGTCCATTAGAACAGGTTAGGAATAAGTTTTCTATTTTTTAAAATTAATTTCTATTGGAGTATAGTTGCTTGAAATGTTGTGTTCGTTTCTGCGGTATAGCAAAGTGAATCAGTTATACATACAAATGTATCCCCTTTTTTGGGTTTCCTTTCCATTTAGGTCACCACAGAGCACTGAATAATAGAGTTGCTTGTGCTATGCAGTGTGTGTGTTTGTGTGTGTGTGTGTGTGTTCAGTCATGTCTAACTCTTTGCAACCCCATGGACTGTAGTCCACCAGGCTCCTCTGTCCATGGAATTTTCCAGGCAAGACTGGAGCATGTTGCCATTTCCTACTCCAGGGGATCTTCCCAACCCAGGTTTCTGAACCCTTGTCTCTTGCGACTGCTGCATTGTCAGGCAGATTCTTTACCACAGAGCTACCTGGGAAGCCCTGTGCTATACAGTAGGTCCTCATTAATTATCTATTTTATACACAGTATCAATAGTATGTATGTGTCAAGTCCAATCTCCCATTTCATCCCCTGGTCCTTGATGTCCTTATGTTTGTTCTCTACATTTGTATCTCTATTTCTGCTTTGTAAATAAGATCATCTATCAGGAATAAGTTTTCTTGAGAGTAGGGTTATGACTCTTTTGAGACCTATGATCCCATTTTAAAATCTGAAAAATTCCATTTCGGAGCTAGTTCCCTCAAATAAGAATCAACCATAAATCATTTCTAAAAGTTTTATTAAACCATTTAGACTTGAAAGAAGTCACAATAGTTAACACACTTTTAAGTGCGTTCTGTACACCACCAACCCAAATGGATTGAGTTCAGAATTTTTATAAATAAAAAATAAACCTATTTACAGTGAAAAATAAAAACATGTTAGCAAGTTAGATGATTAGACTGTTATCTACAATCAGTTCTGAGACAGTATCAACCTACAGTATTACATTTAAGACATGTAAGATTTCATTAGGTTTAAGAAGTCCGTAACTGAAGCAGTTAGCTGTGATATATGATTTGTTTCTTACTACGGCTTTTTTTCCTTCTCCAAGCCAGAATTTTTGACCAATTTACACAAAAAGCTTCATTTTCCCTTTATTGGAGGTAAAGTACAAAAAGCTCTTAAAAATTTTTCTCTCTAGAACTATCTGAGGAATAAAGCTATTTAATGCTACAAATGACCCTAGAAAACTAGCTACATAATTTGTGCTACTTGTCCTCCAAAATAATGCAGCTTCCTAATTCACCCACCAGGGACAAAAACGGAGTCAGCTTTGTTTTGAAATCAGTTTCAAAACCCCCATGATCTCTCTAGAAAGCGTCTTTCTAGAACAATATGGTTACCACCATGTAGGGACTTTCATTTTCTGTACTATAAAAATATTTCCATTTTATAATTATCTCTATACATTTTAGGGATTGCTTCTACCTCCCTAGGCAAAACGTGAGGGCGGAATGCTTGGCCAGCCAGTTTCAACAGACCAGCGAGGGAAAGGACCGCATGTGACAGCCCTCCCCTCGACTGGAGCGAAAATCAAAAGTTGGCTCAAATGAGGTGTGCGCTCCAAAATCCAGTTTAAAATCTGATTTAGAAAAGGCAACCTAAAACAAAATCAAGTGGAGAACCATATTTTCAAGTTTGCGATTTTGGAAAAGCAATATTCCTTTGAAGCAGGCTATTCCGTTGTCACCTGTTAGGGGCGTGAGCGGAACATAAGGCTAATTGCTGGGCAAAGGGCTGTGGGGGCTGCTGGAGTGTCTTGAATGTTTCGCCCCAGATGAGCTCATGGATCGAGACCTCTGTCTGAGGACCGTCTTTCCTGGAAACTCCAAGTCCTCGAAGATCGCATTTTCAATGATGCTCGCAGCTTCTGGCCGTTCAGTAGGAGATGGGGACAGCATGTCTTGCACCATGGCATACTGAAAGATAAAAATTGTTTTGTGATCAAGGGGCCACTGAACCATTGCCTAAATCAGCAGTCTGCCAAATATTACGTTTCTGTAACTATGTTAAGTTGGTATGCCAGTTTCTCTTTTTTTCTAAATTAATTTTTATTGGTGTATATTGCTCTGCAATGTTTTGTTAGTTGTGTTGAATGTTGTCAAACCTGGGTTTCTGGCATTGCAGGGAGATTCTTTACCATTTGAGCCACTTGATTCCATAGGGAATCAGTTATAGGTACACATATATCCCCCTTTTTTTGAATCTGCTTCCCATTTAGCTCATCACAGAGCACTGAGTGGCGTTCCCTTTGCTATACAGAAGGTTCTCACTGGTCATCTATTTTATACATGGTGTCAACAGGGTATGTATGTCAATCCCAGTCCCCCATCCCATCCCACCCACCTCACCTCACCCTCCCTTGTCCATATGTTTGTTCTCTACATCTGTGTGTGAGCAACTTCTCAACTGTGCCACTGAAATACAAAAGCAGCCACAGACCGTACGTAAACAGGTGGGCCTGCCTGTGTTCCCATGAAACTTTATTACCAAAACAGGTAGCAGGCTTATAGGTCATAGTTTGGCCAAGTCTTGCTCCAAATACACCTGGACTATTTCAGGTTAATTGGTTGTTTCCTAATATAAAGGGCCCCAAATCACATCTCTGAAACACAGTCTGACCTTTAAAATAAATTCATCTTACAACTGCATGTGGATGTACAATTACTTCAATAAAGATTTCAATTAAAAAATAACCATACCAAAGAGACACAGAGACACAGAGAATGGACATGTGGACACAGAGGGACAGGGAGGATGGGATGAACTGGGAGAGTAGTGTTGATGTACATACACTACCATGTGTAAAAGAGATAGCTAGTGGGAAGCTGCTTTATAGCACAGGGAGCTCAGCTCAGTGCTGTGTGATGACTTAGCTGGGTGGGATAAGGGGGTCTATAGAGGGAGATACAAGAGGGGGAGGATATATGTAAATGTGTAGCTGATTCACTTCATTGTATAGCAGAGACTAACACAACATTGTAAAGCAATTACACCCCAATAAATAAAAAGAAAAATAAATCATGCCAGGGGTCAGTACCTAGCCCCTTTCCCTGATTTTTTTCGAACCACTTTAGTATAACACAGATTCTTGTGAGTCCCCCAGGAAATGATTCACCACTTTTCAAAATACACAACAAACTAATTTTTAGTAAAATAAACTTCAAGTTAGCATATCTCTATATTGTTATAAAGTTCATTTTTAATGCAATCCTTCAATATACTTAAAATACTGAAAGATCAATTAGACTTTTTCCAATTTGATAATTAGCCACACATTTTAATTTACTTCAACTGAATTTACTAAGAAAATTCATGCATAAATTTTAAAGCAATGTGTTTGTGGACATAACATAAATAAACAAAAACTGCAAAAAGAAACTTCAAAAGTTCATTACACACGGTTTTCACCATCAAGACCATTTTACTTTTCCCTTCCCACTATTCTGAATCATTTACTGTTTCTCTGAGGGGTATAATTCCAACACACAAAATCAGTGGAAATGAGTGACTTTTTTTAAGAAGCTGGTTTTTAAGATCTGTGTCAAATTCACTAAGATAAAGAAATTAATGGCCTGATTATAATGGCAACTTGATTCCTATGAGGGTGAGCTCTTTACGTTCAGCCTTACTGAAAGTCATGTCGGACTCTTTGTGACCCCATGGACTACAGCCTGCCAGGCTCCTCTGTCCATGGAGTTTTCCAGATAAGAATATTAGAGTGGGTTGCCATGATCGAACCTGTGTCTCTTGCATCTTCTGCATTGGCAGGCAGGTTCTTTACCACTGAGCTACTTGGGAAGCCCTACTGAAAAGTGAGGTTGCTACAATCCCCGGATGGCTGTCATGCAGCATGGAGCAGACTCCTAGCTGCCAGAATAGGGACTAAACTCGCACCCCTGCAGTGGAAGGTCACATTCTTAACCAGGGAATTCCCCAGGCTTTGGTTTTAACAAGTTGTATGTTGTTGGGATCAGGTCACTTTCCTCTTTAGACCTTAGGCCTCCTCATCTGTAAAACGTGGAAACTGATGAGCTGACTGCTGACTTCATGTCCTAAGTAAGATTTTAAAGAAAATAAAAGATGAGAATTATACCAACCTCACGAGGATATTTTTGAGTAAACAGTGGTGGAAATTTGAGATCTCTTACATCAGTTAGGATCTGAAAAGAAAGAAAAGTGTTACTTATCTTTAAATCTATTTTGATATATGGATCTATTTAAACAGATATTTTTTGATACTGTAAACAAGGCTGACCATTAAGCAGATGGAAAATTTATCAATAGCTTTTCCTGACTTGATAATCTATACATCAGTGCTCCCTGGGCACAGATTTACCTGCCACCAAATCACCAAATAATTTACATATATTAGAACTGTAAATGATCCTGACATCTGAATTTTAACTGAAAATGGGCTGATCTGCATCAAAAATAATTCAATCATTCATAAACACACATTTGTGTTCTTAAGTGGGTAACTTCTTGTACTAGTCACTAATCACTTTATTTGATATAAAAGGACATAGTCTTCTTTTTAAGTGAAGAAAACTAAGTCAATTTTGCTAAATTCTGAATATACAAAACAAACTAGCTTTTTGGGAAATTTTCATACAAACAGGATAACAGTGTCTACTCTGTATGACCGCTTTGAGACTTAAATAAGGTAATTGAGGCAAACTATTTGGCACAGTGCCTTAAACCCCTTTAAAACATTTTTATTACTTATTTCTTTTTGGTGGCTCTGGGTCTTCATTGCTACACTTGGGCTTCCTCTAGCTGCAGTGAGTGTGGGGGCTACTCTCTAGCTGTGGTGTGTGGGTTTTTCATTGTGGTGGCTTCTCTTGTTGCAGAACACAGGCTCTAGGCACATGGGTTTCAGTAGCTGTGGCACATGGGCTCAGTAGCTGTGGCTCCGGGCTCTAGAGCACAGGCTCAGGAGTTGTGGCTCAGGGGCTGAGCTGACCCACAGCCCAGGGAACATTCCTGGACCAGGGACCGAACCCGTGTCCCCTGCATTGGCAGGTGGATTCTTTACCACTGTGCCACCAGGCAAGTCCCTGATACTCCTTTTGTAATGAATCAGTTTTGAGGAATGAAATACAGCAAGTATGTCTTCATATTTCTTGAGAAATAAGCTAAAATGTACTTAAACAAAAACATGAACTGGGTTGGCATTTGTCACTTCCCACTAAAGGAAAACAGAAACTTCACTAGAAGAATCTATGACGCAGGCCATAGAAGGGAGTGTTTCACCTGCTAATAGGTAGGTCATACCAAACAATGTGCAGATAAATGCTTAAGTCTTGAATCACAGAATTTTTAATCCCATCAGATATATTTTTTTTTTTAACCTGCTGCCCTTTGAAAGACATCATTAAGGAAATCAAATGGGAAGCCACTGGCTGGAATAAATTAGTCATAATACATATACTTGGCAAAGGACTTGAAAAGATGATCAAGGTCATTAGTCATCAGAGAAATGCAAACTGAAACCACAATCTGTATTATACTGTACTCCTATCAGAATACCCAAAAAATGTAAAGACTAAAAAACCTAAGTGTTGATGAGGATGCCGAGGACCTAGAACTCACCTACACTGTGGGTGAGAATATAAAATGGCACTTTCTTATATAGCTAAACCACTTACACATAATTTACCAACCCTACCTCCTCATTACCCAAGACTAATGAAAACAGATGTATGTCTACAAAGAGACCAGTTTACAAATGTTCACAGCAACTTTATTTCTTTATTTATGGCTGCGCTGGGTCCTCTTTGCTGCCCAGTGGCTTTCTCCGGCTGCAGCACACGGGCTTCTCATTGTGGTGGGTTCTCTTGTTGCAGAGCACGGGCTCCAGAGTGCAGGCTCAGTAATTGTAGTAAATAGGCTTCAGTTGCTCTGGCATGTGGGATCTTCCCAGGCCAGGGATCGAACCCCTGCTTCCGGCATTGGCAGGCGGATTTTCCACCAGAGGACCACCAGGAGAGTCCCACAGTCACGTTACTCATAGGTGTTTCCAACAGGTAAATGGACACGAACTATGTATATATACCATGGAATATTACTTAATAAAAAGGAGAAACTGCTGATACACTGAGTAATGAATGAACCTTAAAACCTTTAAGGTGAGTCAAAGACGGCAGACACAAAAATGTATATACATGTATGATTCCATTCATACGAAACTTTCTAAGACAAAACAGATTAGTGGTTGCTTGGAGTCAGGATGGGGGATGAAAGAACAGGAGACTGACTGGGAAGGAACAAAAGGCAACTTTTGGGGATGATAGAAATATTCTGTATTTTGAATGTAGTGGTCGTTACATGAAGGTTTAAAAGTATCAAAATCTCATAAAAATATACAAAGTGGGTACATTGTACTGTGTGTAAATTATAGCTCAATAAAATTAGTTTCTCGAAAAACATCTTGGTCAAATCATTGAATAGTCTCTTTTGCATTCACTAATAGAATCTCAGAGGGGTTCTGCCTAAACGAGGCAGATTTTCTGAAATTCCCTGATGGTCCAGTGGCTAGGACTCTGCACTCCCACTGCAGGGAGCCTGGGTTCAATCCCTTGTCAGGGAACTAGATCCCACGTGCCACAACAAAAGATCAGAGATCCTCTGTGCTACAACTAAGATCCAGTGCAACCAAATAAATAAATACTAAAAAAAGAAAAAAAAAGAGTAAACATGGCAGATTCTTTTTTTTTTTTTTTACTACATTTCGAAACATTTTCACTAAAGCAAGGGCAAAGAAAGGAAAAACATTTTAAATCTTTAAAATGAGTGCAATGGAAGAAAAGATCACATCTTTGGAAAGAGAGACAAAGTAGATGGAAACATAGTGTAACTATTTAAGCTCAACAGAGAAAGCTAAACCAGGGCACCCAAGAGGGATAAGGCCAACAGATGGGGAATTGCTTAGCTGTGTGGAACCTGCAGGAGGTGGGGTGAGGGATGAAGATGGCTGTAGGAGAGCTGTCGGAAGTTCTGTACAGGAAGTGATATTACATACCCCCATGCCTCCAACAGGCAAGGGCTTCCCCGATGCCTCCAACAGTAAAGAATCTGCCTGCAATGCGGGAGACCCAGATTCAATCCCTGAGTTGGGAAGATCCTCTGGAGAAGAGAAGGGCAACCCACTCCAGTATTCTTCCCTGGAGAATCCCATGGACAGAGGAGCCTGGCAGGCTACAGTCCATGGGATTGCAAAGAGTCAGACAGGACTGAGCAACTAACGCTTTCACTTTTCACAGAACACATAGGTTTGTTATTCGAAGAAACTGAACCAAGGCTTTTCAAACATAGGGCCAATACAGAGGCATGAGGATGAGTCGGGGGTGGGCATGGAAAACAGAACAAGCGAAGATCTGCAATAGTAAGACACTCTCCACCCCCCCATCCATCCCAGTTCTTTCTCAAGCAGGAGAATGAAGCTTCTTCTCTGGAGAGAATGAGGAAAGTCCAAGAGATGCTAACATGTGAGTGTTCTCCCCCATCGCCACCCCAAAGAAAGAACTGGATCATAACACTTAACAGTCATATCCACCTCAGGGTTTTTTGTTTTTTTTTTTTTTTTGGTTGCCTGGCTTGCAGGATCTTAGTTCCCTGTCCAGGGATAGAATAGGGGTCCACAGCAGCTGAAAGCTCTGAGTCCTAACCACTGGACTGCCAGGGAATTCCCTTTTTTGTTTATTTTTTAATGTCCACTTCTAGTTACCATTTTAGAGCACCATTCTTAAATATGGACAGGATTGTCAACATGTGAAACACACACACAAATCATTACAAAACTCAGAGATATTAGTAGGGAGAAAGTAAGTGTGACTATAAAGGGGTAGCAAGAAGGATGAAACACTTCTGTATCTAGACTGTAGTGTTGGTTACAGAAACCTATACATGAGATAAAATACCATGGAGCCATATATAATACAAAGTACCAATGTCAAATTTATGTTGTACTATAATTATGTAAAATGTTACACTTAGGAGAAATTGGATGGAGGGTATCTCTTTGTATTATCTTTGCAACTTTCTGTGCATCTATAATAATTTCAAATAGAAGGCTTAAAAAAAAAAACAAAGGAAAGAGACAGTATGGGGGAAGAAATACATACATACATACATATAATTGAGATTGTCAGCAATATGAAGAGAATGAATTCATGCAAAAAGAGTGCAAATACTACAAAAAAAGGAACAATCTCAGATGGTAAAAACTGAATTGTCAAAGGAATTAGGAAATTTATAAGAACAAGTTAAGGAACTTCTGCAAAAAATAGTACAAAAAGACAATGATAGAAAATAGGAGGGGGAAAAATTAGACATTTTTAGGAATAAGTCAAGAGTTCCAGGAAAAAACAAAAAAGTTGGAGAAGAATTTATCAAAAAAAATATGAGAAACTTACTAGACTGAAGGATGAATCCCTTCTAACTGAAAGAATCTACCAAGTGCTAAGTATAGTAAGTGAGCAGGGGAGTGGGGGGGGGGTGGGCGGGATTGGTGGGGACATCTTTAAGGATCTGAGTGGACTAAATTTCATAATGGCACTGATAAAAACTAAATCCCTAAAGCCCTCAGAAAGGAAGATATAATGGGTCCAAAATACCCCATATAAAAAAAAATGATGCATCAGAATGGTATCAGCTTTTCAACAGCAGTAGTGGAAGCTATAAGAGAATGGGGCAATGCCCTGAAGGTTCTGAAGCAAAGTTATTTTCAATCTAGAACTAGAACATAGTCAATTTATCAATTATGTATAAGGATGGGGGAAAAAAATACATTTTCAGATACCTGAGGACTCTAAATTAATTTTCCCTCTCATACATTCTTTCTGAGAAATTTACGGCAGAATGTGCTCCAGCAAAATAGGAGAGTAATGTAAACAAAACAAAACATGAAATCTAGGAAACAAGGGATCCAAGCCAGGGTCCAAGCTGATTAACATTTGGGTTGCTCCTACCTTCTAGTCATTATGAAAATGTTACTATGAACATTTATGTACAGGTTTCCGTGTTGACCTATGTTTTTATTTCTCTTGGAGAAACACGAGTAGAACCTAGGAGAAGAACATGGTCATTCCATGTTTACCTTTTTGAGGACGTGTCAAACTGTCTTACACAGTAGAATGTACCACTTTACATTCCTACCAGCAATGTATGAGAGCACTAATATCTCCATATCCTTGCCAACACTTATTTTCTGCTTTTGTTTTATTCTATTAGAGCTATTCTGGATGGTGTGAAGAGGTATCTCACCGTGATTTTAATTCACATTTCCCTGATGAATAGTGATGCTGTACTTATTGGCCATCTGTAATCTTCAGAGAAACATCTACTCAAGTCCTTTGCACATTTTTTAACAGGGTTGTTTGTTTTTTGTTGTTGAACTGTAGTCATTCTTTACATATGCTAGACACTACTTTTAAGACTTTCACTACTATACTCCTTAAAGGCAACAGTCATGGTTTATTTTGAGAGGGGAAAGAAAACTTAACTATGCTTAGGTTTTCAGCTTTTAAGCATATGACTGTGTGGCCATTTGTTCTCTGGAAAATTCTCTGACCACAACCATCGCCCCACCTTGTGGCAAATTTGAGTGCAAGATATGGTTAAGTTATGATGAACTTAAGCAACAGCAAGCAACAAACAATTCACCTCAACCATTTTTGAAGGCTGAGATTTAAATGGAAGCAAAGAGCCTACAAATTCTTTCTCTTCTACTTGCAGTCAACAAAGTTGCTAGTATTAAGAATAACTTATTTTTCTTTTACAACTCATTCTTTTGTAAATTGAAGAGTATTTTCTTCTGCCTTTTAGGAGAGGAGGAGAAGAACTTACCCTGACCCTTTCCATCTGAGTGCCGAACGGGTACAGTAATTCAAACAGAATGAGGCCCAAAGAAAAGATGTCCACTTTATGAGAGTAGCTGCTGCCATGAATCTGCAATCCCAAATAAAGAGGATTAGGAGAACAGTCACAGAGACAGTATGACAGATGATCATACAGCATGAGTGAATCCCAACACTGACTTAGTCCCTACTTGGTTTAAACGTAATCCTGCAGGTAAAAATGTCAGCAAAGAGTTAATCATCTCTGAAGCCCCTTTTCTTCAAGTCACCCACAGCAAAGAGTAATTAAACTACTCAGCATCACAGAAGGAAGCCCAGGTATAGCTCTGAGATATGCATCAGTAAAATAGGCCCAGCGGAAGCCAGGAGCCAGGAAAAGCTGCCCCCCTACCCCTGAGGTGAAGTTTTTCAAAGCCGGCACTATCTAAAGCAAATCTCTCACTTCTGACTATCTTAGTCCTCACCTATTTTTATGAGAAAATCTTGCAAACCACTCATCAACTGTGGTTAGCCCTCATTACAGCACTTAATTATGGACTTCTCTGCATTCTTGGTTGTATTTTTCATGTGTGTTATTTCTTACTCTTCACAACTAAATTATAAAGACCTGGAGGGAAGGGAGCTGCTTCTTTTGTATTCCTACCATCCAGAACTGAGCTAAGTACAGAGAAGGCCTTCAACAAAAATTTATTTGCTAAAAGGAACAAACGAATTACAACCCAACAGACTCTTAAAAAGTCTCATTCAAATTAAAAGTGACCTCCTAGGACTCAGAAGAAGCCTTTCATTTGGGAAAAAAAGCTAGGCACATAACTTGACACTTGGCAAAGGCCAAGGAAGGCTGGAACTTTGAGAATACTCACATCAATATTTCTTTTTATTTAAGTTAGTTAGTTTTTAAATTTTTTGACTACAGCATGAGGCATGCAGAATCTTAGTTCCCCAACCAGGGATCAAACACGGACACCCAAAAGTGAAAGGATGGAGTCCTAACCGCTGGACCACCAACCAATGCCCCATGATTTTTTTTTTTAATCTTATTTACCTAAAAATGCCTATTTTCTTATACACAAATGACTTTTTCCAGAAACATGATTTGCAGGTCATAGCTATTTTTCATCAAAACTGTACTTATTGGTTTATTGTCTTCTAGGGTTGAGTATTACAGAAAACAAACTCTTTAAGCTGTAACCTGGTTTTTCCCCTACCTAAATACTTTAATACTATTTTTCCTTTATCTTGAAATTCAAGATGTCTAAGTATAGGACTATATAAAAAAACCTAATTAAATTAAAAAATGGAAATATTAAGCATGAAAAAGAATACACTTGAATAATGCAAACAACTCAGGTAGTCTAGAAGGATACTGTACAACAGTAAAATAAAGGCCAATTCCTATGACTGGTCTCTGATAAAACCTTCCAAAGATAATCTAATCCATTGGTTCTTAAAGTGTGGTCTATGGATCCCTGGGGATCCCAACATCCTTTCAGGAAGTCTACAAAATCAAGACTGTTTTCACAATAATTCTAAGACATGATTTGTCTTTTCACTATGTTGACATTTGCTCTGCTGAATCTTAGCACGAATTAAGGCAGTGGCACCAAAGCATACTAGTAGTAATTATGTCCTTCAGTCTACATAGTGGGGGAGTAGGTGGGAGAAAAAAGCAAGCCAGAAAGAGAGAAAGAGAAAACGAGAAAGCAAGAAAGAGAAAGAAAAAGCAACAGAGAGAAACAGAAAAAAGAGACAAAGTGAAAGTAAGAGATACAAAGAGGGAAAGAGAAAGAGAAAGGAAGAGAGACAGAAAGAGAAAGAGAAAAGGAAAAAGAGAAAGCAAGAAAGCGAGAGAGAAAGCAACAGCAAGAGAAAGAAAGAGAAAGAGGGAAAGAAAGAAAGAGAAAGGAAGAGAGACAGAAAGAGAAAGAGAAAAGGAAAAAGAGAAAGCAAGAAAGCGAGAGAGAAAGCAACAACAAGAGAAAGAGAAAGAGGGAAAGAAAGAGAAAGCAAAAAAGAAAAGAGAAAAAGAGAAAGAGAAAGTGGAAGTAAGAGAGAAAGACAGTTTCACTTAAAATATCCTTGCTGAAGCAGTAAAACTGATTAATTTTATTATGTCTTGCCTCTTAGGCACACATCTTTTTAATATTCTGTGTGACAAAATGAACAGTGTTCATAAAGCAGTTCTGCTCCACACTGAAGTAAAATGCTGTCTCAAGAGAAAGCATTTATGTAATTGTTCGAGTTCCTATATGAATGTCTAATTGAGCTCTTCTCATCGAGCACCACTTTGACTTGAAAGAAAAACTGGTAGACCAACTGTGGTTATTCAGACTTGGATACTTGACAGTATTTTCTTAAAGATGAATGAAGTGAGAATGGCACTTCAAGGAAAACTGACAGTTGTTGCCAAAGCTAAAAGTTGAACTTTAAAGTGAACTTCAGAATTCTGGAAAATTTGTGTCCATCACTGGGAACCTGACAGCTTTCTTAATACTTAAAACCTCTTTCTGGTGAGCTTTGCTGGTGATATTAAAATATTGATGATTTTTAAAAATATTATATAATGAGATTGAGAGAAATAGGAGAAGGGGGCGACAGAGGATGAGATGGTTGGATGGCATCACAGACTCAATGGACATGAGTTTGAACAAACTCTGGTGGATGGTGATGGACAGGGAAGCCTGGTGGCTGCAGTCCATGGCATTGCAAAGAGTTAGACACAACTTAGCGACTGAACAACAACAATAATGAATTGTGACAATTTTTGGAAAGACACATAATGTAGAGAACCAATAGTTTCCAAATGACCAATGCACAACTTTAAAAACTCAGGCATGGAAAACAGGTCCATTCAAAGTGTGAAATGGATGCTACAGTAACAGAATACAGAATGTCCACTGCTATGGTTTTAGATTCTAGAGGGCAAATGATTCTTCAGAAACTTCAGAAACTTTTGCTTATTGAGTTTTGGTCATGCCCACAACTACCTGAAAATGGTATTAAAATGTTCCTCCCTTCCCCACTGCATATCTGTTTAAAGTCAGATTTGCTTAATATACTTGAACCAAAATAACATAGTTCAAGGGATTAGATGCAAAAGCAGATATGAAATCTAACCCTTTTAAGTCAGATAGTAAAGAGCTTTATAAAAATGGAAATAAATACCACTATTCTCACTAGAAAAATAAATATTTTTCCGAAAGTATCTTGAAGAAGTGATAGATTTAAGACGGCTATTTTTAACTGAATTACTAAAATTTTATAAATTTCTGCTTTCATCTCTAATATGGCAAATATCGATAGATATAATCTCACAAGAAAAATTATTAAGCTCTCAATCATATTTAAGTATAAACAGGCACTGGTCAAAAAGTCTGAGAACCACTCATCTAAGCATCTATAAGCTTGTGAATATCATCAGCGCTGGGGATGCTACACTGAATCTCCCAGGATGCCCTGCTCCCACCACTTCCGGTCTCCGTTCCGTTTACCGAGTTTTTCCCACAAGGCAACACAGCTCAGCCTGTCCGCCTGTTTCCTGCCGTGCCTGTGGATTAACACAGAGGGCAGTTTGCTAAACTACCTCCAACTGTCTCTGAAAACAGTTCCTACCTAGTTCACGTAAGGGGAAATGAGAGTTAGGTGTGGGAGGAGGACATTCAAAGTCTCCTCTAAATTTCTGGGACTTCCTTGGTGGTCCAGGGGTAAAGAGTCTGCCTGCCAATGTAACAGACACAGGTTCGATCCCTGGTCTGGGAGGATCCCACCTGCCGCAGAGCAACTAAGCCCGTGGGCCACAACTACTGAGCCAGTGATCTAGGGCCTGGGAGCTGCAACTACTGAGCCCATGGGCTGCAACTACTGAAGCCCGCTGCCTAGAGCCTGCGCTCCGCAATAAGAGAAGCCACCACAATGAGAAGCCTGCGCACCACAACAAATAGCAGCCCCTGCTTGCCACAAGGAGAGAAAAGCCCGCGCAGCAATGAAGACCCAGCAGAGCCAAAAATAAATAAACATTAAATTTCTGGCTGTTGTCAGGTTCTGGTTCAAAGGGCAAGCACATTTCATGCATTGTGAGTATTTTTCTTTATCCACCCCCAATCCAGGTTGCAGAAACTGTACCCTAGCTGTGTTGCCTGTGGAACACTACTGTCAGTTTTCATCATTTTCATATTTTTATTTTATTGGGTATTTTAAATGGAGCACAGATGAAGATTCACAGGGAAACATCTAGCTTGCTACCATCCTAATTAATAAATTATTTAGGGACTTCCCTGGTGGTCCAGTGGTTAAGACCCTGTGCTTCCAAAGCAGGGGGTATGGATTCGATCTACTATCAGGGAACTAAGATCCTGCATGCCAGACTTCATGGCTTAAAAAAAAAAAAAAAAGGACAGAGCATACTTAAAAAAACAATTTTAACAAAAATCTAGTTATTCCTCAGAAGGAAAAGGAACAGCTCACCTGTTCTGGGCTCATATACAGCTTGGTCCCCACTTGTCCTGTGTGCCTGGCGTAACCTGGCATTGGGGTCAGAACCATCTGATCTTCCTCATCTTGGTCCATTGCCGTCACCAATCCAAAATCTCCAACCTTGACCACATCATCCATTGTAAAGAATATGTTGGAAGGCTGAAAAAAAAAAAAAAAAAAAGCAGATAAAAGCACAGTGGGTGTGTATGGAGAAGAGACAGGGAAGAGAACTATTTAAATGACTACAGAAAATAAATACAGGACACTTGATATTCTCAAGCATCTCTCCCTTTATAATGCACTAATATGAAAATGAAAACAATCCTTCAATGCTAGACAAGTACTGTGAATAAAGAAGAGGCAAGGGAAGCAAGTATTCATTGAACATCTGTTTAAATAAACCCTTAGAGAGTCACATTCCCTAGTGTCTAGGGTGCTTAATCCTCAATCTCCTTATTCTTTTTTTAACTTTTTATTTTGTATTGGAGGTATAGCCAATTAACAATGTTATGCCAGTTTCAGGTGAACAGCAAAGGGACTCAGTCACACACACACACACACACACACACACACACACACACACACACACCCGTATCCATTCACCCCCAAACTCCTTTTCCCATCCAGGCTGCCACATAACACTAAATCTCATTATTCTGTACACTCTCTCGGCAAGCTTCTCCACATTTCTGACCTACAGGATGTTTATAATAACAACAAACACATACAGAGCATTTGCAATAGGCCAGAAGATGATCTAAGTGGTTTTATTACTGTTTATTATTATTAACTCATGCAATACTCATAACCCTTTTAGTCCTATTGGTCTCTCCTTTCACAGATATGAGAACTGAGGCCCAGAGAGAAGCTAAGTAAATCACCCAAGGTCACCCAGTTAGTAAGGAGTGGAGCAGGGTTTCAAACCCAGGCGGTCTGGCTCCGTGAGAAAAGGGCATCTGCCCCACTGCCCTGTGGCAGCAAATCACTACTACCTGGTGAATGAATGAAACAGAAGGATCTAGGGCTTGTTATGAAAGGGAAATGTAGGCTGTCATGGAGAATAATAAGAGCTCTTAACAACAATCTTTATATATATATATATATACACATATATAAAGTTTTTTCTTTTTTCTTCTGGCTGTGTGGCTTGAGGAATCTTGGTTCCCTAACCAGGGATTGAACCTGGGCCCCACATTAGTGAAAGTGCAGAGTCCTAACCACTGGACTGCCAGGAAATTCCCTTAACTACAATCTTACGTTGTCTCTTCTAATACAGGTTCCCAAATACTGCATGAACCTTGTCCCAAATTCTAAACTCTTATATGCAACTGCTCATTGGATACACCTAACCATGGGCTCCTCACATTCAAAGTCCTGCACAAGAAATATATCATCTTGGGACTTCCCCGACAGCCCAGAAGTTAAGATTTCGCCTTCCAATGCAGGGAATCAGGTTGGATTCCTGATCTCAGGGAGCTAAGATCCCACATGCCTCTTGGCCAAAAAACTAAAACATAAGTAATAGTGTAATAAATTCAGTAAAGATTTTAAATATGTTCCACAGCAAAAAAAAAATATATATATATATGTATATGTATATATAATATTATCATCTTTCCCTACAGCTTACTCTAACCTCAGCTAACATGACCACCATTCATAGGCCTTTGAAATAAAAGGGGAAAAAAGCCATTTAGCTCATAAAATTTACTTTCACTGGGCTTCAAATGTGGCTTCCCAGGTGGTGCTAGTGGTAAAGAATCTGCCTGCCAATGCAGGAGATGCTGGAGATGCAGGTTCAATCCTTGGGTCAGGAAGATCTCCTGGAGAAGGAAATAGCAACCCACTCCAGTATTCTTGCCTGGAGAATCCCATGGACAGAGGAGCCAGGTGGGCCACAGTCCACAGGGTCTAGAAGAGTTGGACAAGACTGAGTGACTTTGCACATAACCCCCATTCTTCCTCAAATAACCTTGTACAAGAGATAGGATTAGACTGTGCTGCCTTCAATTTCCTCATTCCTCCCCTCTCTGGGCTCTGGTGTCAGCTTCTATGTACCCAGCACTAACAGACTTTGGTTCCTTTTTGGTTCTCCAGCATCTATCCATCCCTCTATGCTTCCCTGGAAGCATCTGGAAGTGACTTTAGAAATTTCCTTCTTCTGGGCAGCAAGTCCATGGTTCATGTGGGATGTTATCTGGAGGTTGCACCTAGAGCTTGCATCCACCATAAGCATAATCCCAGGCCCTGGCCAGAAGACTGGTTTGGGGATGGGTATGTGTCCAGTATTTCGGTCACCTGATGTGAACAGTCAACTCATTGGAAAAGTCCCTGATGCTGGGAAAGAAGAGGACGTCAGAGGATGAGATGATTGGCCGGCATGCAATGGACATGAACTTGTGCAAACTCTGGGAGATGGTAAGGGACACGGAGGCCGGGTGTGCTGCAGTTCATGGGGTTACAAAAAGTTGAACACAACTGGCGACTGAACAACCGTGTGTCCTTGGCTTATCAATTAGAAGAAAGCCCAGGACTTCGTGATCAACAGTAGCAGAAAAAAATACTTTTCTCCCCAGCATCTCCAAAAGACTTAAAACGTGGAGCCCTGAGAACTGCTGGCAGTTATGCTGAGACTGACATGTGACAAACACGTGACCAAAATATAAAAAGCTTAGACGGCCTAGAAGGCTTAACATTAGGCTCAAAGACAGGTCAGAATGAACACAGTAAAGAACTTTTCAACCGGGAATACATATATAACTGAATCACTTTGCTGTTCACCCGAAACTAACACAACATTGTGTTACTTCAATAAAAATAAATAAGTACTGGAGAAGGAGATGGCAACCCATTCTAGTATTTTCGCTTGGGAAATTCCACAGACAGAGGAGCCTGGCTGTCCATGGGGTGGCAAAGAGTCAGATGCGACCAAGCGACTGAACAATAACAACAAACTGAGGCTGAGATGTGCAGTCAGTCAGCTCCTAGGGGGCTGGCCCAGATGGGTCTGACTCTGAAAAGCGGTTCAGAAAAGTCAAGTCAATCTTCTAAAAAGAAAAATAAATAAGTAAAGGACTTCCCTGGTGGGCCAGTGGTTAAGAATCCACCCACCAATGCAGGGGACACCGGTTCGATCCCACGTGTTGGGGAGCAACTAAGCCCATCAGTTCAGTTCAATTCAGTTGCTCAGTCATGTCCAACTCTTTGCGACCCCATGGACTGCAGCATGCCCATGCACCACAACTAAAGAAGTCAAAGCGTTCTAGAGTTTGTGCTCTGCAACATGAGAAGCCACTGCACTGAAAGATCCCGTGTGCTGCAGCAAAGACCCAATGCACTCAAATAAATAAATAAGATCAATTTTTTAAAAAATAAGTAAACGAAATAAATGAATAGAAAAATAGAACAGGCTGAAACCCTCGGGTGACAAGCCACAGATAACAGACCTTGAGGTCCCTGTGCATGAGCCCTTTGCTGTGCAGAAACTCCACCGCCTCTGCAATCTGCAGAAAGATGTGCAAACACACGCTCCTCTCTCTCGCCTCGATGGTGCAGCGGCTGTTCAGCCAGTCTTTGAGGTTTTCCTTCCTGCACAGCTGCATCTGAATGTACAGATAAACCTTGGGCGAACTGGGCTGGAGTTTCCCCACCGAGCTTTTAGTGAGGTCTAAACTTAAAGTGGTCGGTCTTGACGGAGAAACAGACACAGTAGGTTCTGAAGGAGATTTGCTACCGGAATGCCGGAGCGCAGTTAGTTTATCCGCATAATGGTTGCCCACAGGCGGCTGGTTCATTCTGGGCTCCTCTTTGCTGGACGCGTTATCACAGCCAGAATCTTCAAATACTATAGACGAGGAGGTTCGCTCCCTGGACCTTACATAAGGAGAAGCTTCCGAAGGACAAAGTTCAAAGGAGTGCCCTTCATCATTACCATCCATGGTACCATCCTCCCCATCGCAGTCTGTAAGGCAGCTGTCCTGGAGTTGGCATACCACATCTGCTGACTTGCTCACATTTCCGTGGTCCATCCCGGAAAACTCCAGCGGAGAGAACTGGCTCTCGGATGAACTGGTCTGGCCGCAGGAAATCCCAACTGAAAAAGACCTGCTGCTGTGTGGCAAAGGAGCTATGATTTCAATACGTTCCTTTGTAGAGAAAGGATCCATTCTGCGTATTTTAACAGAAGGCACATCCACGGGACTAGGAGAGCTGAGCGGCCAGTCTGTGCTAAGAGTGGGAGAAGTAAAAGGCACAGGAGTGAACATGTGCAGGTTAAATTGCATGAACTACATCCTCTATCTGCTTATTAATTTTTTTAGAGTAGCTTTTTTTTTTAATTTATTTTTTTTACTGAAGTACAACTGTTTTACAATCTTATGTTCTTCCCAAGTGGCGCTAGTGATAATGCAGGAGACGTAAGAGACAAGGGGTTGATCCCTGGGTCGGGAAGATCCCCTGGAGGAGGGCATGGCAGCCGACTCCAGTATTCTTTCCTGGAGAAATCCCATGGAGGGAGGAGCCTGGTGGGCCACGGTTCATAGGGTTGCAAAGAGTCTGACACAGCTGAAGCGACTTAGCATGCATGCTGTGCAACATGAATCAGCTCTAAGTATACATATATGCCCTCCTTCTTGAGCCTCCCTCCTGCCCTCCATTGATTTTAATTTTATTGAGGTATAGCTGACTTACAATGTTGTAACTACACCCTTTGCTTCCAAAGCTTCATCTATAATAAAGCCAGTCCCCAGAGGAGGACACAAAAATTCAATGAAAGCATGCCACAGGAGACAAAGGTCACAGTTGGGCCGTTCCTTAACTGGAAAGCTTGATTTCATACCAGAAACTGTTATCTGAGACTGTCATGCACAGAGCAGCCATGTTCTATGTAAAACAGAAAGCACAAAGGAAGACCAAGGCCAGGAACCCTCGTACCTGTGATCTGGAAGCCCCCATCCAAATCAGGGCCTGACATACAGAGCCACTTCTCCTGGTCCTTCTGTGGCTGGGCTATAGACAGTGGTCACTGCAGCTAACTAGGTATCTCATATGGATCTAGGGCTGTGTCAGATACTTCTAGGCAGAAATTTTATTCCAGCTCCTTAGTAAGTAGTCTATTTAGTAAGCAGGCTTCCTAGGTGGCTCAGTGCTAAAGAATCCGCCTGTCAATGCAGGAGACACAGGAGATGTAGGTTTGATCCCCGGGTGGGGAAGATCCCTTGGAGGAGGAAATTCCACTCCAGTATTCTTCCCTGGAAAATTCCATGGACGTAGGAACCTGGCGGGCTACAGTCCATTGGGTCACAGAGTCGGACACAACTGAGCATGCACATGCTTGCATACACGCATGAGCTCATGCTATTTAGTAAGTAGTCTATTTTTACTCCAGCCCTTTAGTAAGTAGCCTGTTTCCTTTTTCTTTTTATTTAGTAGTTTTTAAAAAGGACCTTCTCTCCTAGGGAATAAATAGCATGTTTAACATAGGAATTATCTACAGGTTGCCTAAGTTCACATATTTTTAAATGCAAGCAGTTTAAAACTACTTCAGAAAGGAGTTGTAAAATTGCTAACCATCAATCCTAAGAAACTAAATGAAAATTGAAAATAAAAAATGGAGACAAAAGTCAGACAATGTCTCTCATTGAGAAAGGCTACTGTAAATCCCTCAGTGAATTATAAATCATATAGCCCTATCTACCAATAAGCTTGGAAATTCACGTTCTGGACAAAAAAAAGGAAAAAAAAAGTTCATGTTCTAAAAACTAAACCAACTTAAGTAATTAGAGAAGATTCTAAAACATGATAACAGAATCAGTAATGTGCTATTCTTTTGTTTAAAAAAAAAAAACCTCTAAAGTTATACTAATAGAAAGGATATTTTATTCATGTAAGTCAAAGACTAACCGGAAAGAAACACTCATTTTTAAGTCTATGTCAAACCAAGTTACCTGTCATCTTTCAGCCAAATTTCATCCATTTTTTCTTGCCACTTTTCTGGTGGCGCTTCCAACCAAGCATTGAAATATCTCACAATTCCTGGGTGTTCAAGCTTGGCTAAGGCTTTCACTTCTCGCATTACCTTCTCCCGAGCCAGTTCCCTGAAACAGAGAAACAAAGAAGACACTGAAGGTTGCTCTGAAGAAGCAATTATATCCAACAGTGCAAAATAATAAGAAAAGAATTCTTGCTTGATTCTAAAAATCAGAAACAGAAAAATCAGCCTAGTAGCATAATTCTAAAAACCAACAAAGTGTTGTATTAAAAAAAAATGTAGAGTGTTTCTTTTCTCTTCTAGAAATAAGTGCTACAAGTATATCCATCCATTCAAATAAAGAGTTCTTAACTTACAGACCCTTACAGGTAACTGCTTAATGCTCATTCCTTAATAGGGGGATGAAGAGGTGGAAGTGAAGTATTCAGAAAAGAGAGCTCAGCCTGGCAGCTCTGGAGGAAACAGAAGGAGCACCCCGACAAGGTATATACAAGAATCCTAAAGGCTTGTATGTGTACCCTGACTGTTTAAAGCCTCAGGCTTCCCTGCTGGCTCATACGGTAAGGGATCTACCTGCAATGCAGGAGACCCAGGTTTGATCCCTGGGTCAGGAAGATATCCTGGAGAAGGGAATGGCAACCCACTCCAGTGTTCGCTGGAGAATTCCATGGACAGAGGAGCCTGGCAGACTACAGTCCATGGGGTCGCAAAGAGTCGGACATGATTGCATGACTAACACTTTCTTTCACTGAATATCACAGGCAGTAATGTTTAGCTAGAAAAGCATCTGGATTTCATCTGCTTTGACACCTTTTCTAATGGATCTAAGCTCACATTCAAGGGATTCCACCATCACCTGAAACAACATAATATTAATGAATATGTTATATCCTCTTCCCTCACCAAGAGAGAGTCAGCTACTCCCACTTTTCTCTCTGGGCTTTATTACTGTTAATGGTCCTGCCCTGAAAATTCCAACAGATTTCTGAATTCTTCACATTCAGTGACCAAATCCTATCAGCTCCTCCTTTTAATTCCTGATACTCATTCCTTCCTCACTTCATAGAGAATAGATGAGGGGGGGACACAATGGAAACAGTGACAGACTTTATTTCCTTGGGCTCCAAAATCACTGTGGTGGTGACTGCGCTCATGAGATTAAAAGAAGCTTGCTCCTTGGAAGAAAAGCTATGACAAACCTAGACAGCATTTAAAAAACAGAGACATCATTTTGCTGACAAAGGTCCATATAGTCAAAGCTATAACTTTACCAGTAGTCATATACGGATGTGAGAGTTGGACCATAAAAAAGACTGTGTGGAACAATTGATGCTTTTGAACTGTGGAGCTGGAGAAGACTATTGAGAGTCCTCTGGACTGCAAGGAGATCAAACTAGTCAATCTGAAAAGAAATCAACCCTGAATATTCATTCACTGGAAGGACTGATGCTGAAGCTCCAATCCTTTGGCCACCTGATTTGAAGAGTCTACTCATTGGAAAAGACCCTGATGCTGGAAAAGACTGAAGGCAGGAGGAGAAGGGGGCGACAGAGGATGAGATGGTCGGATGGCATCATCGACTCAACGGACATGAGTTTGAGCAAACTCTGGGAGATAGTGAAGGACAGGGAAGCCTGTGGTGCTGCAGTTTATGGGGTGCCACAGAGTCGGACGCGAGTGAGCAACTGAACAATTCCTTCCTCATCTGTCTCCACTTCTGTTGTACTAATGCTTTGCATCTTAGGACTGAACTTCTAAAAAAAACAAATCTACTGAACATGCTTACATGCTTGTCTCTTACTACATACCACCTCCACTTTGATCACGTCATTCTTCTGCTCAGAGGCACAAAGTTGACTGTCCATGGAATAAAATCTAAACTCCTCTGCCTGGCATTTCAGGTGCTGGAAGCCACTTTTCCCATCTTTCTTCCATACTCTCCTCCATTTTTTTTTTTTTTTTTGGCCATGCTGCAAAGCTTACAGGACCTTAGTTCTCTGACCAGGGATCAAACCCATGCCCTGAGCAGTGGAAGCATGGAATCTTAACCAATGTTCACCAGGGAAGTCCTACCCCTCCGTTTTTAACCTTGCTTCACTCCTGCCAGAATCCTTACTAACCTTTACACCTCTGCGAGTGTCTGCCTAGAGACTACGCTCAGCCCAAGTAGTGCATGTGGCTGTCCTTCCCCTACATGTGTGTCCACCAACGGACAGGCTCCCCTTGAACATGGTGCAGACATCACCACCATCATAAGGCTTGCTTTCCTTGACTGCTGTTTGGCTACATCTGTGCTTTCTTCATGAGAACCTATTTACTAAGCTAAGCCATGGGTAACAATCTTCCTCGCTTTGCAGTTATTTGAGTACATATACAAGGGCCTCAAATAGTTACAGGTCTGGAGGGCAGAAGCCTTTCTTAATTTTACATCCTATGCAGAGCCTAATACATAGGAATATTTAAACTACTCAAAAATTATACACCAAAGGAAAGAAAATTATAATCAAAGCACTCATGTTACCAACCAACCAGCGTTCTTGGCTTCCTTAATCAATAGAAATTGATCAGAAGCCAGATAAGAAATTCAGGCAAGGCTTTATGGGGGCCCCTGCTATAGCAGGGGCAGCAAGAATAACCAACAGGTTCCCTTGCTCACTCGCTGCCTGAGGAGGGGCAGGCTGGTTCCTTACATGGGGTGAGTGTAGGCATGTGTCGAGGGGTCGCGCCAGAGGGGTGGCTTAGGTGGTCTGCCCACGCCTTAGGCGGTGTTGTGTGCAGAGGGCATGCGCAGTACCCTGCTCTTGCTCCAGGATCTTCAAAAGTGGCAGTTGGGTTTTTCGGTCTCTTTGTATCTTTTGTCCACAATTTGCCCCAACTGCGCATGCATGCACTTATTTATTAGTCCTATGTAGTAATAGTTTCTTTGTATTTTGTTGCTTCAGGAGAGGTGTGTCTAGGTGCAAGCATCGCAGCAAAGGGTCCAGGTTCCAGCCTGTCTCACTCAGACCGTCTCATTCCTGTGTCTCTATCTGTTGGACAGTATGTTTAACTATTCATTAGAATGACAGTCCAGCAATTAGTGAACGTTTAATCAAGAATCCAGAGGAGAGGATGTCCCTGGCGGTCTAGTGGTTAAGAATCCACCTGCCAATGCAGGGACACAGGTTTGGTCCCTGGTCCAGGAAGATCCCACATGCCCGGCTGGAGCAACTGAGGCTATGCGTCACAGCTACTGAGCCCACGTGCCCTGGGGCCCGTGCTCCGCGGTAACAGAAGTCCCCCGCCCGCCACATCTAGAGAAAGCCCCCGTGCGGCAACAAAGACCCAGCACAGCCAAAAATAAATACATTCATTATTTAAAGAAAAGAACCCACAGGAGGCTTCAACAGTAGATGGCAAGAAAGGTATTACTGAAGGCCAATCATTTTAAGTAGCACACGTTCTGAGCCCAAACTTCTATTTTCAGGAATCTATCCTAAGGAAATAGATGTGATCAAAATTTTCCGTAAAATTTGAACACTGCAAAGTTATTTTTAATTTCAACAAATTGGAAACCTAAGTATTTAATGACAGCAAACAGTTAAATAAGATATGGCACAAGGATTCATTGGACTATTATCCAGTCATAACACATCTTCAAAATATTTTAGCATCTCAATAACAAACCCTTAATGGCAAGGAAAATACTGAGCACACAGCAAAGGAAGCAGTAAATAAACTGTATTATATTGATAACTGTGCTACCAATGAGGTAAATTTATGATCAGTAAAAAAAATCAAAAGAAAATACTCTGAAATGTTAAAAGTGGTTATTACTGGGTAGAGCAGACATGGATTGGTCTTTGTTTTAATGCTATTTCTTACTTTCCACAATAAATATAGATTATTTTTCAATGGTGATATGTAATAGAAGTTTGTAGTTATCAAAATTCACTGTGGGAATGCCCTGAATTGTTAAGAATCAAAAACAGGGCATATTTTTTAAGAGGATACAAAGCGGTCAAAGTAGATGACATTTTTTAGAGTTGATTACCTGGTGGCACAGGACATTAGATTCAGAAACTATGTTTTCTATAGTCTCTATGGAGTACAGTAACAAGGACATATGGCCTATGAGATTAGATAATATAGTTCCAACTCCAAGTTTACTAAAAGTACCATCCATTACCTGTTGGGGAGACGGATTCTCTTGATAGCATAATTGCAGTCATCAACCTTGTTTCTAGCTTCAAAGACAACTCCAAACCCCCCACGGCCCATGCACTGAATTGGTTCAAAGTCTGTTAGATAACTAAAAAAAAAAAAAGGTAAATTTATAAAAGTTTGTAATAGTTTTAAATTTTGCTTTGTAAAAACTAAATCTCCTAGAAATTACCTTAATAGACTGCAAATAAACTCTTATTTAGCTTTCTTTGCTTTTCTATTTGTATAAATCAAGCAAACACATTTTAATTTTTTTCCCTGGGAAATTTATAAAAAGTTAAAAAGCTTCTGCTTCATGGGGAAATTACTTGTTAATCACTTATTCTTAGAGCAATTTTTTTCTTAATTTATTTATTTTAATTGGAGGCTAATTACTTTACAATATTTAGTGGTTTTTGCCATACATTACCATGAATCAGCCATGGGTATACATGTGTTCCCCATCCTGAAGCCCCTCCCACCTCCCTCCCCATTCCATCCCTCAGGGTCGTCCCGGTGCACCAGCCCCGAGCACCCTGTCTCATGCATCGGACCTGGACTGGCGATCTGTTCCACATATGATAATATACATGTTTCAATGCTATTCTCTCAAATCATCCCACCCTCACCTTCTCCCACAGAGTCCAAAAGACTGTTCTTTACATCTGTGTCTCTTTTGCTGTCTTGCATATACGGTCATCATTACCATCTTTCTAAATTCCATGTATATGCATTAGTACACTGTGCTGGTGTTTTTCTTTCTGACTTACTTCACTCCATATAATAGGCATTCTTTTTAATGGCTGAGTAATATCCCATTGTGCATATGTACCACAGCTTTCTTATCCATTCATCTGCCGATGGACATCTAGGTTGCTTCCATGTCTTGGCTATTATAAACAGTGCTGCGATGAACCCTGGGGTACACATGTCTCTTTCAATTCTGGTTTCCTCAGTGTGTATGCCCAGCAGTAGGATTGCTGGATCATATGGCAGTTCTATTTCCAGTTTTTTAAGGAATTTCCACACTGTTCTCCACTGTTCTCCATAGTGGCTGTACTAGTTTGCATTCCCACCAAAAGTGTAAGAGGGTTCCCTTTTCTCTGCACCCTCTCCAGCATTTATTGTTTGTAGACTTTTTGATAGCAGCCATTATGACCGGCTTGAGATGGTACCTCACTGTGGTTTTGATTTGCATTTCTCTGATAATGAGTGATGTTGAGAATCTTTTCATGTGTTTGTTAGCCATCTGTATGTCTTCTTTGGAGAAATGTCTGTTTAGTTCTTTGGCCCATTTTTTGATTGGGTCGTTTATTTTTCTGGCATTGAGCTGCAGGAGGTACTTGTATATTTTTGAGATTAATTCTCTGTCAATTGCTTCGTTTGCTATTGTTTTTTCCCATTCTGAAGGCTGTCTTTTCACAGCAATTTTAAAACTCTTCTGTCCTATCCAATACTTTCCATCATCCATCAAATAATTAATCCTTAATTCTTTAACCTTTTATCTTCTTTGGCATTCTGTATTCAAGCAGAAAATGTACTTTACTCTTATGTCAGTGCCTGTATATTTTATGGAAAAGATTTAATCAGTACTATTATATCTAAGTAACTTTTTTTTTTTTTGGCTGCACCATGCAGCATGTGGGATCTTAGTTCCGTGACCAGGGATCAAACCCATGCCCCCTGCAGTGGAAGCATGCAGTCTTAACCACTGGACCACCAAGGAAGTCCCTTAAGTACATTTTTATCCAGAAATTTCTCTAGGAACCAAAGCTATCTGAAATTTGCTGAGATGCCTCAGGAGACAGTGTTCAGTTCAGTTCAGTCCAAAGGTATTTGGACAGAGCCAACTCACCATCTGGCACTTGCAGGTAGACCCCCACTTTGTAGCCTATCTCCCCATTAATGTCTGGCCTTGCTGCTCTGCTCTGTATATTCCAGTCGGCTTGCACCAGGTTTTCTCAAACTTGAGGGCTTTTGCTTCCACTATTTGCTCCAATGGGAACTTCTTTGGACTTAATAAAACTCTATTCTTCATTCATTCTGCTCGTCTCACCACCTCTGTAAGGCCTTCCTAGACCCCGATCTTAATGATCTTATAGCACTTTGCACACAGTACGTGGAATATTTAAATTAAGTCTTACTATTTTGCAGTTATTTATATTCAGCTTGTATATTCCATTCAGCTTGCACCAGGTTTTCTCAAACTTGAGGGCTTTTGTTTCCACTGTTGGGGGACTTGACTACCTAGTGGCTCAAAAAGTAAAGAAACTGCCTGCAATGCAGGAGACCTAATTTGATCCCTGGGTCAGGAAGATCCCCTCAAGAAGGGAATGGCAACCCATTCCAGTGTTCTTGCCTGGGAAATCCCATGGACAGAGGAGCCTGGCAGGCTACAGTCTATGGGATTGCAAAGAGTTGGACATGACTGAGCGACTAACAGACTTGACTGCAGGAAAGCATTGTTTTTTCTCTTTGTATTTCCAAAGTCTGGTTTTACTTGGCAAATAGAAGGTCTAACAAATATCTGTTGAATAATGCATGAATTAATAAACAAACGAATGCATGCATGTGTGCTGTGGAAGATATTCTAGATTACCTTTGGTGTCCCTCATAAGGTTAAGTTTATTATTTTATGACTCGCACACTCATATTAATTTAGCAGTTGGCTCAGCTGGTTAGAGTGTGGTGTAAGGAGGAGAGACAATATATCCCAACCCTCCATGGGCCAATTACTGTCCAGAGAATGAAGAATAATAATCTGTATGCCTAAAAATAGCTACTCAAGGTACTTCAGTACAAATCCATCTCCCCAACTGCAAAAGCCCATGAAGTTCACGTACTCCTCCTAGAGGGCCAACTGAATTATCTTCCTACATTAAAGAAAACACTAATATGAAAACAGATATTTCTTTTGAAAAAGAGATATATCCATTATATATATATATATAATCTAAGTGTATTTTATATATATACATATATATATATATATATAAAATCTTATCCTATACATGATCACAGACTTTGTAAACATAAATATCACCTTGACTCAGGTCCCAGCGTAGGACTTAAATTCATGACTAAATCCAGAGTTCAGGCTCTTAATGATGCCTAGAACATAGCAGGCACTCAATAAACGCCAGGTATTACACAGAGCTCTGATATTTTAAAAACAACCAGCATTCTCTTCATATTGAATAAAATGAAAGGAAAATTAAGTCTGATACAATTTTAGAGTACATTATCTCAATTCTCTTCAGAACAGCCTTACAAATATATGCTTATTCATCATACCCCACTCACCCTCCATCTCCACCTGTCACTTACTCATGATTTATGGTTCAATTAAAATGTGACCTCATTTATGACACCTTCCTGAATCATCACAATCAGGATTAGTCACTTAGCTCATGGTTTTTTTCCTCCATATGTTTATGTTTTATCTAGTATCACCTTCTTCCACAGACTTTAAGCTCCTCCAGGTGATAAGCCCAGTCTTTTTATTGATATTTCTCCCAAAGCCTAAGCTACTGTCCTGCACACAATTCTTCAGCATAGAAGTTGAATGCACAATGAATGGCTTGGGTGATGGACTGCCCGTGGAGCTGGTGGGCCCCCCCTCCTCTCCCTCCCCGCCTGCTGGTGGTGTTGGCCACTGACATGTAGGTCAGCGTCTCTATTAGCAAGGGTATTAAAGCCTTTATTCACCACTTGCTGGTCACCCAGGACGTTTTGCTAGAACATACTGATTACAGTCAATTCTCAATTTTTGAGAATACAGTATGAATGCAGCTTAGATAAATCCACAGATAATCAAAATAACACACATTTTAGTTGTAATTATCAGTCTTTTCTGTCATAAAGCTGTTGTTATCCTGGATATTAAGCAATAAGTTTCATACAGAACTTCCCCTTGTCCTGACATTACAGAAGTGCTAGGCACGATATCAAAACCAAGGGGAAATGTAGCAATAACCCATGGAATAAGAAAACTGAACCACAGCATCATTTCTAGTCCCACAAAGCATTAAAATCCGTACACCTGACAGACCTGCTAACAGATTCTCTACTCATATTTTACTTTCAAATTATTTGACTTGGCTGCTTTTTAAGTAACCAATCTCTTCCGCTTTTAACAATGATCTATTCTATTGGTATATTCCTCCCATTTTTTTGCTTTTTATTTTAGACAGAATAAGGATGAGATAAATAACTGAGGATTAAGTCACACAGGAGATTTATATCATACTCTAATAATATATTAACATTATCATTTATATCATATTTTAGTAATGTAATAATTATCAATTAAAAATGTCAAGCCCAGTACATGGTAAACCCTCAATAACTAAGTTATCTGAATAACAACTCAATTTTGTGGCCATAATTCTTTTTTTAATTCCAATTTTACTGAGATGTAATTGACATACATGGTGGCTGTACTTTTAAACTTTTGTAACACTATACTTCTATCCATCTTATACGCCACTTTGAATGAGTTTAAGTAACTTGAAGGATAAGTCTGTTTCAGGGCTTCCCACGTGGTGCTAGTAGTAAAGAACTCGCCTGCCAATGAAGGAGACATAAGATAATAGGTTTTGATCCCTGGGTCTGGAAAATCCCCTGGAGGAGGGCATGGCAACCCACTCCAGTATTCTTGACTGGAGAATCCCATGGACATAGGAGCCTGATGGGCCACAGTCCACAGGGTCAAAAAGAGTTGGATGTGACTGAAGCGACTTAGTACACATACATTAAAAAAAAAAAAAAAAAGTTAAACAAGACCTTCGTTTAGAGGTTGTTTCTTCTTTTTTAATTGAAATATAGTTGGCATATAATATGTAAGTTTCAGGTGCACCATATAACAATTTGACATTTGTATACAATATAAAATGATCACCATGGTAAGTCTAGTAACCATCTGTTTTCCACAGACAGTTACTGCAGCATCATTAACCATATTCCTTGCACTGTCTATTATATCCCTGTGACTTATCATATAACTGGAGGTTTAGAGCACATGTTAAATGAACAACTACTCTAGTCTTCATCTATTTCGCCCACCAGTCCCACTCCTCTCCATTCTGGCAATCCATTTGCTCTCTGTATCTGAGACTATTCCTTTCTGGATTTGAACAGTCACCACCAGAAGCTACAACGCACACACATGCACTTTAGCATAAGACTCTTACCGTGACACGTATCCGGAATTTTTTATGTCATTCCAGCTACTGTCGTTAGCTTCTCCACTGACAGCATCATATTTATTTTCAGTTTGACACTGAGTTTCAGATTCCTTCCTTTGCTGAAGAGGTGGGGGAAAAAAATCACTCTCAGTACAAAAGCTGAATTGAAGTTAGCTAACAATATTAGGCTGCAAAATAACATGGAAGAACAAACAATACTGAGAAACTGTATTAGAAGAATGAAAAACAACAGCATTTTCTTTGTCAAAGGGAAGGGAAACGATCAGGGTGGAGCCAGGATTGAAGAGTGATGGAGGGGTGACATACACGTGGAAACAAAAGTACAGGCAACAGTGATTTTAGGGTGAAATTTAAGGAAACGTACCCCTTGGCCAGCACATGGGCGCGCGCATGCGCGCACACACACACACACATACACACACAAAGCTTTCTATAGTCCCAACACTTTGAAATAAATGAGATTCTAAAAAATGTCTTACTCTGTGAGGATGAGGATGGAAGAGTCTGCGTACAATGAAAGTTGTTGCTACGATACAAAACACGATGGTTCCAACTATTTCTTTCCACCAGTGTAAGAGAAGAACGGGGTCCTTTTTGCGGATGTTCTTGTAATTCGGGTTGTCAAGAAATCTGACTGTGATCTGCGTGCTCCGTTTGTTTCTCTCCCGCTTATAGTATGGCAGATAATAACCATTATCTTCAAAAAAATAAACATTAGATTTTTTAAAAAAAATAAACCAATATAGTTCCACCACCAATTGCTAAAAATTATCTCATTTGTTATGACATAACACTTTGAATTCCTTTTCCTAAAGTTTCATCTCTTTAGAACAGTTCCACAGCCTCATTTACCGTGCTTTTTCTTCCTTCTACACAGATATATTTTTCTTTATTCCATAATGTCATACATTTTCTTTCTATTGAATAATAATAAGACTAAAAAAAAAAAAACTCTTATTATCTGATTCAATCCCTTAAGTGGAAGAAAAAATTAGTACTCAAACTTCCTTCGAGGATTTTAAACTTTCCTTTCAGTTCAGTTCAGTTCAGTCGTGCAGTCGTGTCTGACTCTTTGCAACTCCATGAATCGCAGCACGCCAGGCCTCCCTTTAGCCCCTCCAAAATACCAAATTTTAGCATGACTAATTCTTCACAAGGAAAGGAAAACATTTCCACTGTGCCCTCTGGTTCATTTCAGGCTGTCAAAATGAGTCTGTCCTAGAAAGCAGCTTTTCTTTTTAACTTCTGTTTTACACCATGTGGGCAGATTACACAGTTCTCTTTTACCTTCTATGTTAATCAATAGCAGACTTTAGCACCTTGTTTGGTTTTTTTTTTTACTAAATCAATTTAAATTCTACAATAACTTTCCAGTTCTACCATCAAGGGTAAGTAACTGATGAGGAGTCTATGTTTTTGCCTAATACAGATTCGAGGATTTTTTTTTTTAATGTTCAACTGTTCAAAAGACTTTCATATCTGAATATACCCTAACTTTCCTGGTGGCTCAGATGGTAAAGTGTCCGCCTACAATGCAGGAGACCTGGGTTCAATCCCTGGGTTGGGAAGATCTCCTGGAGAGAGAAATGGCAACCCACTCCAGTATTCTTGCCTGAAAAATCCCATGGACAGAGGAGCCTGGTAGGCTACAGTCCATGGGGTCACAAAGAGTTGGATACAACTGAGCGACTTCACTTTCACTTTCCTAAATAAATAGGAATGTGCTGCATGCCAAATTTCACCTATTTTTGACTTCCATGCTAATTTTCCTTGTCTTAAAACAAAATTAAAATAATCCCATTGTATAGCATTTTCACATAGCTCTATGGGAAACATCTATTTTCACTATACAGACAGATATTACATAGACTATATTATATGAGCTGATCATTAAATAAGAGGTAATAACAAGAACTAAGGCTTACTGAACATTGACTATTTGCCAGACTTGGTGCTAATTAAGACTAAGCATTATTGGATTTCCCTGGTGGCACAGTGGATACGAATCCATCTGCCAGAGCAGGAGACACGGGTTCAATCCCTGGTCTGGGAAGATTCCACATGCTGAGGGGTATCTAATCCCACATGCCACAACCGTGTTTCAGAGCCTGTGAGTCACAACCACTTAGCCACAATTACTGAAGCCTGGATGCTTTAGGTCCCACAAGCCACAACTAATGAGCCCGTGCACCAGAACTACTGAAGCCCTCACGCACTAGAGCCTGTGCCCTGCAACAAGAGAAGCCACCACAACGAGAAGCCCTTGCGTTCTCACGGTGGGCAGCCCCTGCTCTGCACAGCTAGAGAAGGCCCTCATGCAGCAACGAAGACCCAGTGCAGCCAAAAATAAAAACATAAATATAGGAGCGTGTACATGTCAAAACAAAAATGACTGCATTATCTCATTTAGACCTTAGAACAATTCGATAAATAGATGCATAGGATTATTATATCTTTGTTTTACAGACGAAGGAATAGAGACATAGGTAAGTTAGGTGTGTCCAATCTAGCATGTGACAAAACCCCTGCAAACAGTCTTTGGAACCTTGGCCACCACATACAACATTTGCTTCCCAAGATATTTTATTTTTTACCCTCGAACTGACTGCCCTGCTTCTGAATTCTATTAATTAATTTCAAATGAATAAACTAAAATAAACAGAAAAATCAGACACCATTTTCAGTTCAAATGTAATCACACTTACCATAAGGATACTGCAAGATTGAAAGTGCACCATTACTGTACTCTTCGTGAGAAAACTTATCATTACTAAGACATTTGTCAAATTCATCAGACCCCACCAAGACAGGAGTTCTAGAAGGAGAATCTAAAAGAAAACGGTGAAATCTTAACTGTTATGATTTTAATGAAAATGTGTATGCCTCATTCATTCAAAACACAGATATTCAACCACAGTTCAGTTTAAATATGTTAGTCAAACAATGGCCCAAGGTTTTTTCCCTTGAAAAACAGTCTTATAGAGAAGATGAGTCATTTATACAAGTCATTAAAATATGATGTGGTATATGTGATAAAAAAAAAAACATATACAAGGTATAGAAAGACAGCTGAAGAAAACAGATGGCTTAGTATTTGAATTTAATTCGAGTGTCTCAAAGAAGTGTGATGTGATAGCCAGATAATGTTTCACAAATATTCTTAATATAAACTAAATGATACCAAGGCATGGTCAGAGAATGGTTAGAAGTTTTTCTAACCTGTCTAGAGAAACATTTTATTATTAACACTGATTTCTACAGAAGCAGCTGTTGCTTCGATGAAATCATGTTGTAAAATGATAATTAAAATTCATTAACTTCTGAAATGCCTTCCCCATTTATTAGAAAGGATGAGCATGTGTGCTCAGTCATGTCCTACTCTTTGTGACCCCACGGACTGTAGCCCACCAGGCTCCTCTATCCATGGGATTCTCCAGGCAAGAACACTGGAGTGGGTAGCCACTTCCTCCTCCAGGGGATTTTCCCGACTCAGGGAGCAAACCTGTTTCTGCATTGGCAGGCGGGTTCTTGACCTGCTGAGCCATTAGGAGGCCATTAGAAAGTACAGAGCATACAACAGTTGTGATCCTTGTGATACTCAAAACTAGGGCAAAGACAGTCATGATCAGGCCTCTGAACATCTTAATAACATTTATAAAAGTTCACAGTTCACTTACGAATTAGAGGTTTCCATTTGATGATTGGCAAAGGAATAATAGCATTTTCACTGTTGACAGATTCCAAGGCCTTGGGACTCGTAGGAAACTTTTCTGAAATTCTGACTGATGACTGCAGATACAGCTGGCCCCTGTACATTCCTAAATCAACCAGAACCCTGTCAATCGCATTTAGAATCAAGTGCCCATGATATTTTTTTTCAAAAAGGTTCATTTTGGTTTAATAAAATTAGACGAATTTCAGTTATTTATTATTCATGTGCTACACAGCTCTTTTCAAAGACTCATGCATGAAGCACTCAAATTTGACCCAAAGGTTATTCAACAAAAACAGGGGAGGAAAGTTATGTACAAGTTACAATGTTTCTCACTGAATAATCTTTGGTAAAAACTGGGAAACTCCTCTGGCAGGAAAATTGAAAGAAATAATTGTTCTCTTCGGAAACTAATAGCTTAGATGAAGTAACCTTTTCTTTAAGGAAACCTAAAACACCTGCCATTCACAAGATACTAACAATTCAATTAAATACTGTCATATCATGTGTGTGACATGTTACTCTTTCAAATTCTTGCATTTCACTGAGATTGAGGGGTGGGTAGCACATTGATAGCACTAAAAGAATTTTATGAGTATTTGGCCACAAAATTAGTTCAAATAATTAGATTTTAGGGTTTTCAAAATGTATTATATTAAAGGCTTTCAATTGCCCAGTAGCACACAAGCATTTTGTTTTAATTTTTCAGATAAGCTGTATAGACACATAGAAAAAACTAAACATAATCTTTAAGAGGAAGCAAGCTGATAGAGATACCAATACAAATGTAAAAAGTTTTAGACTTTGAAGATACATAAGTAACATGAAACCATGCTACGTAATGGCAACATTTTTAAGCCTTTTAAATAAAGGTCTCCAAGAAAAAGAATACACTATGGTAATCAGAAGTTTCAGAACTGAAAAAATGATAAAACACTGCAGAACAGAAATCAAAGTATAAATCCTAAGGCCAGAGAATGTACTAAGGAATTAAAACTACTATAGGTACACCTGAAGTAGGGAGAGACCATGTAGGAATAAAACCTGAATTCAACATGTACTATCTCGAGATAAGAGACATCCACTCACCCAAGTAAACACTGTTTTCTGTGGCTCCCCGGGCAGCTTCTACAATATCTTCTTCATCTTCTAAAACTCCATCATTGGAGGCGTAACTTGTATCATCAAAAAGACTGATGGGAATGACTTTGCCATCCTTAACCAACCAGGCAGATGCAATGGGAGTACAAAACTAAACAAACAAACAAAAATGGAAAAGAAAATTTAAATATCTTCAAGCAGTATTTATATGTATCCCAACTCCTGAAATACCATTTAAAACCACAGATTTATTTTAAAAATTTTCACTTTTCCAGCTTTTTTGTTGTTGTTCAGCTTTACTGAGGTATAATTGACAAATAAAAATGTATGTACCTATGATATTGTTGTTTAGTTGCTAAGTCATGTCTAACTCTTATGACCCCATGGACTACAGTCTGCCAGGCTTCTCTCTCCACGGAATTTCCCAGGCAAGAATACTGGTGGGGGTTGCCATTTCCTTCTCTAGGAGATCTTCCCGACCCAGGGATTGAATCGGCGTCTTCTGCATGGCAGGCGGGTCTATAACACTGAGCTACCTGGGAAGCCATTTATGGTATAGAATGTGCTATTTTGGTACATGTACACACTGTGAAATAATTAGCACAATCAGGCTGATATATCCATCACTTCATAGTTATTTTGTATGTGTGTTTTAAGAACATTTAAGATCAACTCTCTTCACTTCTGTTTAATATCGTAAGGATCCTCCATGCTGTTTTCCATAACATCTAGGTCAAAGAAACGCTGCTGTACACTGTTCACCTCACCCAAACTTGCTGTCTTCTGTCTTTCATAATAGCCATTCTAACAGAGGGCTTCCCTTGTGGCTCAGCTGGTAAAGAATCCACCTGCAATGCAGGAGACCTGGATTTGATCCCTGGGTTGGGAAGATCCCCTGGAGAAGGGAAAGGCTACCCACTCCAGTATTCTGGCCTGGAGAATTCCAAGGACTGTATAGTCCACGAGGTCACAAAGAGTCAGACACGACTGACCAACTTTCACATTTTAAAAGATATAAAATCACAAATTTCTTAGAGCACAGAGAACAAGTTGAAAAACTGCAAAATGGCAGTCACCTCCCTCTACCCAACATGTCTGGTCAGACTGAGAAGGAAAGAAACACATTCATAAATTCTCAGTGGTTCTAGGTACCTGGTATTCCCACTCCAGGTGTCCTTCCTTCTTATTAAACGCCATAACTTTCCAATCCGCAACGGAGACCTTTATCACTGTATCCATCATGACAGCTTCCTGCTCTTCCACGTCTGAAATGATTTTAGACTGTTCTTTGTTTCCACTGGGCTTTAAAGTGCTTTCAATAAATCCGGCTCTAGTTTCCATGTCTGGAATATACCGAAGTTCAAAGTGGCCAACACTGAAATTCCACCTTAAATTTACAAAGGCGTGTTTTAGAAATTTACATTTAAAAAAAGGGACCAAACAATAAAGAACTCTTGTAGAGTGAAGAAACAAACACTAAAACCTGGGTGATGAGAAAAGGAACAATTAAACACAATCTTCAGGAAAAGCGCACACTACTGATTTCAGCCACAAGAGGGCGTAACTTGGGTCGTGACGCTTTAGAAAGGGATTCTGAGAGCTGTGATGTGACAACAGCTATGGGATAGATTTTTCTCTCAAAGATTAACAAATGTTCACATTTCTAAATCAAGGCGATTTTCTCAAAACACATTAAAGTCACATCAAAATGACGCAGCTTGCAGTCAGTCCTACTGCTTAATTAAAATGTGGAAACATTTCACTCAAGCGTAGAGAAATTAACCCTTATTGGGATATCCCAATAAGCCAATGTAAAAGGCAAGAAGAATACATCAATTTTAGATTTTTATGAAAATAGAGCCTTGAAAGGCAATGTGACCCAGTATACCAAGTCTGAAGGTCATAACACCTCAGCTCCAGCCTTAGTTCTCTACTGACTGAGATCTGGTTAGCCTTAACCTTGTCTGAGTTTTAGTGTCCATATCTGTAAAGTGGTAGCAGTAATGTTTCCTCTAGAATTAACATATAGAAAAATCACATATCTATTGACACTATAATGGTCTTGACACTTAGATATAAAATGGCCCTAGAATTCTGACATCTGTTAAAAAGTAGATACTCAAGGAATATGGATCTCAGACGTCAGACTCTTCCCATTCTGATAATTCAAATTCTGTTAAGTTGAACATCTGCTCCTATGGTGGCTGAACACGCAACAAGCATTCAACATTTAGGGAAACAAAATCTCATCAGGATAAAGGCGCTCTGGTTGCCAGCAAAGCCCTCGACTTACAGTCCAGGGAATGAAGAGAGAATACATTCTTCACTGAACTTGAAAAAAGTTTTCAGGAAACAGTTATTGTGCATCAAATTAGACAAAATCTCAAAGTCTGGTTCACTTTCAAAAAGATAAAGATGGGCTCTCAAATTCTTTTTATTGCATGGCAATTTAGAATTTAAACATTAGGTTTAAAAAAAGTCAAGCATGTAATTTATGACCACTAGTATATCTAATCCAATCATGTAATTTTATTTTAGCTTTTTAAATATTTATTTATTTGGCTGTGTTGGGTCTTAGTTGCGGCAAGCAGGACCCTTTGCTGTGGCGTGCAGGCTTCTCTATAGTTTTGGCATGTGGGCTTATTTGCCCCATAGCGTTGGATCTTAGTTCCCTGGTCAGGGATTGGTCCCAGATCCCCCCGCAATGGAAAGCAGATTCTCAACCACTGGACCACCAGGGAAGTCCCTAATCACGTTACTTTAAATGTAAAGATTTACATTATTTGAAAAAGGAAACAAAAAAGTATTTGACCAAATAAACTATACTTTAACACTTTAAGAAAATAGATTAAAATATTATCTTAAAATTGATGTGATAGTCAGACAAACTACAAAACTATCTACCAGAGAGAACTTCAGAGTCCAACAGGCCCAAGTAAAACAAACCACATCAGCTTTGTCTTTCTGTGTTCAAAGAACTTTGACCAGTGAGGTTACTGTGAGAAGTATCATTAACCTAAAACTAAGCTAATATACGGGCTTCCCTGGTGACTCTGGTAAAGAATCTTCCTGTAATGCAGGAGACTCAGAGATCTGGTTTCAATCCCTGAGTGGGGAAGAACCCCTGGAGGAGGAAATGGCAACTCACTCCAGTATTCTTACCTAGGAAACCCCATGGACAGAAACACCTGGGGGGCTATACTCCATGGGGCCAAGAGTCAAACACAATTGAGTGACTAAGCAATAACAACAACAAAGCTAATATACAGTCATTGTATGGGACTCCTCCTGGTTACCATATCCAAAAGCACATGGTGAGAAGTTCAGCTCAAGATTTGTTAATATTAATTGTCATGAAGCTGTTTTAAATTTAGGGGCTACAAGGACTTCCTTGATGGTCCAGGGGTAAAGAATCTGCCTTCCAATGCAGGGGACGTGGGTTCAACCCTTGGTGGGGGTACTAAGATCCCACATGCCACGCATCACAACTGGAGAAGCCTGTGTGCTGCAACCAAGACCCAGCACAGCTTAAATAAACAGATAAATCGAGGGGCTACATTTCTCCTTAAAAAGTAGTATGCTTCTGGGGAAACAAAACCGTTCAGAAAATTTCAACAAAGAAAAAGCCGATGAACTCTGCTCTTCCCGTACTTCTAAACATCAACAGCAACATCATCTAAATACACACTTCTCATTGCCGCTGCGAGGTCCAACGGCTCTCACGGTTTTCTGGGTGCGCTGCAGGAGCAAGATGTCTTCTTCTTGTTCCATTTCATCATTATCCCACTGGCGACAACCCAGAGCTGAACAGATGTACCTCACCTGAAAAGACAGGTGTAAAATTAGTAAAGAGAACATGTTCCAGGAGATCAGAGACAGGAAAAGACTCTCGATAATTTATAAAAAGTGAAAGGAAATTGAGGAAATGTGTAAAAAGTACCCAAGGATTAAGAAGCAACAGCTATACTATTTAGCACAAGGACCTCTGCTCGATACTCTGTAATGGCCTATATGGGCTTCCCTGCTGGCTGAGCGGTAAAGAATTCGCCTGCCAAAGCAGGAGACATGGGTTCAATGGAGAAGGAAATGGCAACCCATTCTAGTATTCTTGCCTGGAAAATCCCATGAACAGAGGTGCCTGGAAAGCTATAGTCCAAGGGATCGCAAAGAGTTGGACACCACTTAGTGACTGAACAATGATGACAGTGGCCTATATGGGAAAAGAATCTTAAAAAAAAAAGAGTGGATATGTGTATAACTGATTCACTTTGCTGTTTACCTGAAACTAACCTAACACTGTAAATCAACTATACGCCAATTAATTTTTTTAAAATAAATAAATTTTTAAAAACTGGAAAAAAAAAGCAGCAATAGCCAGATTACCACCAGTTCCTAAAATGAAACATTCAGAACCATAGAAGTGCCAGTTACTATTTACTTCAGGGAGCGAGTTTCAGGATTTAGACAATTTCAGTCTTACTGTGAGCATTTCCATGAAGAAATGGAGAGCTAGTTGTGATCTCTTAGTAATAATACCATGAATAAAATCCAAGGTGAGCTAAAAAAAAAAAAAGAAAAATCGCCTCGGAGTTTCCATACAACAGAAGCATTTAGTTCTAAAAAATTCAAACCTTATCTAACAGCTGTTAACATTTTCAAGTACCTCCTTCAAATCCTCATTCAAAGGAAAGGGGAAATTCTTTGGATGGTGTGACCAAAATCCTCACAGAAAGTGTACCTGCGAGGATACCAGAATTTTGGAGCAGCACATCAAATCACGAAACTAGGTGCCCGGGTTCAGTCCCACTGTTTTACCGATGAGAGCACTGGAGGAGAGAGAGGACCACAAGGCCCCCTCAGTACAGTATAGATGCAGGTGGCTGGAGAAGGCAAAAAAGTTTGCGAGAACAAGAAGGGCCGATGGGCCGAACACTCAGACAAGGGATCATCAAGTTTGGAAAACTCAAGGATCAAAGACCTTTTTTCTATTCTTCCTTGTTTTCAAGTCTATATACAAATATTCAAGTATTGACGTGTTAAGGGGTTAGAAAGAAATTTTTACCTTCCTAAAAAAGTGTGTTTTTACTTATTCCCAACAATGGATTTATAAGATCCAATCTTAAGAGTCAGATTATTTCCTAAGAGCTAATAACGGAGAAAGCATAGGTCATTAACAGCATGACTTTTTCATCAGGCAGATTTAAATCAAATTTGACCTTGGCAGTTTCTGAACCTTTGAAAGCCTCAATTTTCTCATCTTAAAATGAGCACACACACACACACAAAAAAAATGAGCACAGACTTGCCTCTTAGATTCTCTCATGACAGGCTCAAACTAGAGAAATAAATAGTAGTAGCAATTATTCTTATCATCAGGATTATTATTAATCCTTGGAGCATTCCTCATCTATCCAAATAAAAATTTTTTAATGCAACCATTAGAAATATTGTGATGATTTCAAAATGATGCATGAAAAATGCAACTGACACACAGCAGATCACAGTTATTCATTCTCTTCCTTCTGCTATTCCTGCTCTGCTGTTTGACTCTGCTGTTTATTCTGTTATTTTGGATAAATTCTGTTTCTCTTAATAGTATTTCCCCCTTTCTACTTCACAGTCCTTTTATCAAAAGAAATGACAGTCTTGGGGGAAAATTATAACAGATCTCAACCAGTAATAGTATAGTTTAAGAAATTATTTCTTCTATTCTTATTTAGTCTGACTTCTCCCCAAACAAATTGAACATTTTTACTCACCTTTCCACTATATGCACTGAGTCCATATGTAGTTAGAGACTTTCCTCCAACCAAGACAACATCATCTCCAAATTTATAAGATGATTCAAGAAGTGATTCAACTGTAAACGGAACTGTTTCCATGCTCTCACGATCCCGGTCCCACTGGAAGAGGTCTCCATCCAGGGAAGGAATGATCATCTTGTTCCCAAATACCTAAAATAAAAGCTAACTTTAAAAAGGATTTTATGAATGAATAAAGACGTGCTACATATATACAGTGGAATATTACTCAGTCATAAAAAAGAGCAGAACAATGCCATTTGCAGAAACATGGATGGACCTAGAGATTATCACGCTAAATGAAGTAAACCAGACAAAGACAAATATCATATCATATCACTTATATGTGGAATCTAAAACACAACACAAATGAACCTAACTACAGAAAAGAAACAGACTCACAACAGACGCTAAGAATATACCTGCGGTTGCCAAGGGATGGAGGGGTGGGGGAGGGATGGACTGGAAGGTTAAAATTAGCAGATGTGAACTATTATACATAGAATGAATAAACCAACCACAAGGTCCCACTTTATAGCATAGGGAATTATATTCAATATCCTGTGATAAATCATAATACGAAAAGAATATGAAAAAGAATATATATATGTATATATAACTGAATCACTTTGCTGTACATAGAAATTAACACAACACTGTAAACCAACTATATGTCAATAAAACAAATCTTAAAAAAAATAAATAAAAGGATCAGTAGGAACTAAGAGCCGTGGTCTCATGCCTCATGTACTTTGGCCTCTGGAGCAGGAAACGAAGTTGCACATCTTATCAACCAAAAGCAATTTAGAAGAACCACCCATCTCTCCTGGGGCCCACAGGTACACCCCAATATGATTTTCCTCAAACTCTGCTCACCAGGAGCCAAGAGTGTTCCATAATAAGAGCTATCAAATGAGAGTTCTGTGACTCAGTGGGTTCAAGCAGAGGTTACTGGAGGAGTTCTTACGGTGATTACCATGCCAACAGATAATGTGATTTTCTAGTAAAGGGACAGCTTATGCAGCACTTTCCAGGCCTGTTTTATCCAAGCCAGTTACCACCAACGATTCAGGTCCAAGGAACACAGGTTGACTCAAGCAGCATCCCACTCTTTCTTTCATGCAATTTCTCAGATCTGCTAAGAGCAAGAAACCTGGTAACCAAGCTTAATGATTTCATGCTCTTAGAGGTCGTTCCTTCTTTTAACAATGTTTATGGAGGGCCTATTACCTGTCACAGGAAATAGTGCCGTGGTCTCACGCCTCATGTACTCTGGCCTCCAGAGCAGCATACGAAGGTGCACAGCTTACCAACCAAAAGCAATTTAAAAGAACCTGTATCTCCTGGGGCCCATAGGTACACTCCAGTATGGTTTTCATAGGAAACAGAGTAGGAAAGACTAGAGATCTCTTCAAGTAAATTGGAGATACCAAGGGACTATTTCATGCAAGAAAGAAGAAAAGGAAGTGAAGTCGCTCAATTGTGTCTGACTCTTTGCGACCCCGTGGACTGTAGCCTACCAAGTTCCTCCATCCATGGGATTCTCCAGGCAAGAACACTGGAGTGGGTTGCTATTCCCTTCTCCAGGGGATCTTCCTGACCCAGGGATTGAAAGCAGGGATCAAACCTAGGTCCTACACATTGAAGGCAGACGCTTTAACCTCTGAGCCACCAGGGAAGCCCCATTTCATGCAAAGATGGGCTCAATAAAGGACAGAAATGGTATGAACCTAACAGAAGCAGAAGATATTAAGAAGAGGTGACAAGAACACACAGAAGAACTGTACAAAAAAGATCTTCATGACCCAGATGATCACGATGGTCTGATCACTCACCTAGAGCCAGACATCCTGGAGTGTGAAGTCAAGTGGGCCTTAGGAAGTATCGCTACGAACAAAGCTAGTGAAGGTGATGGAATTCCAGTTGAGCTATTTCAAATCCTGAAAGATGATGCTGTGAAAGTGCTGCACTCAATATGTCAGCAAATTTGGAAAACTCAGCAGTGGCCACAGGACTGGAAAAGGTCAGTTTTCATTCCAGCCCCAAAGAAAGGAAATGCCAAAGAATACTCAAACTACTGTACAATTGTACTCATCTCACACACTAGTAATGTTCAAAATTCTCCAAGCCAGGCTTCAGCAATATGTGAACTGTAAACTTCCAGATGTTCAAGATTCAAGATGGTTTTAGAAAAGGCAGAGGAACCAGAGATCAAATTGCCAACATCTGCTGGATCATTGAAAAAGCAAAAGAGTTCCAGAAAAACATCTATTTCTGCTTTATTGACTATGCCAAAGCCTTTGACTATGTGGATCACAATAAACTGTGGAAAATTCTGAGAGAGATGGGGATACCAGACCACCTGACCTACCTCTTGAGAAACCTGTATGCAGGTCAGGAAGCAACAATTAGAACTGGAAATGGAACAACAAACTGGTTCCAAATAGGAAAAGGAGTACATCAAGGCTGTATATTGTCACCCTGCTTATTTAACTTACATGCAGAGTATATCACAAGGAACGCTGGGCTGGCTGAAGCACAAGCTGGAATCAAGACTGCCGGGAGAAATATCAATAACCTTAGATATGCAGATAACACCACCCTTATGGCAGAAAGTGAAGAAGAACTAAAGAGCCTCTTGATGAGCGTGAAAGAGGAGAGTGAAAAAGTTGGCTTAAAGCTCAACATTCAGAAGACCAAGATCAGGGCATCCGGTCCCATCACTTCATGCCAAATAGATGGGGAAACAGTGGAAACAGTGGCTGACTTTATTTTTTTGGGCTCCAAAATCACTGCAGGTGGTGACTGCAGCCATGAAATTAAAAGACGCTTACTCCTTGGGAGGAAAGTTATGACCAACCTAGACAGCATATTAAAAAGCAGAGACATTACTTTGTCATCAAAGGTCAGTCTAGTCAAAGCTATGGTTTTTCCAGAGGTCATATATGGATGTGAGAGTTGGACTGTGAAGAAAGCTGAGCGCAGAAGAATTGATGCTTTTGAACTGTGGTGTTGGAGAAGACTCTTGGAGTCCCTTGGACTGCAAGGAGAGCCAACCCGTCCATTCTAAAGAAAATCAATCCTGGGTGCTCATTGGAAGGACTGATGTTGAAACTGAAGCAGCTTCATAAATTGCTCACCTGATGCGAAGAGCCAACTCACTGGAAAAGACCCTGATGTTGGGAAAGATTGAAGGCAGGAGGAGAAGGGGACGACAGAGGATGAGATGGTTAAATGGCATCACCGACTCAATGGACATGAGTTTGGGTAAACTCCAGGAGTTGGTGATGGACAGGAAGGCCTGGCATGCTGCAGTTCATGGGGTCGCAAAGAGTCAGACACGACTGAACGACTGACCTGAACTGAACTGATTACATGTTAGGGACTATTCAGTTGCTTAGGATACACAAGTAAGTAAAACAAACAAACAAAAACAAACACCTACCAACTTGGATCTCAAACTGGATTAGGGAGCTAAATAACATAATAAATAATTACAGACTATGTTAGGGCATAAATGCCATAAGAAAAAAAAAAAATAGAACAAGATAAAGGAGGAAGGGAAAGTGTATGCATGGGAGGGGAAGGGACTGTCATTAAGGGTTAAGTTCAGGGCAGGCTCCCACAGAGAAAGTAACATTTGAGCAAACTTGAAACACAAGTGTTAACTCTGCTGATACAGGGGAACAGCCCTTGCAAAGGTCTTAAGCGGGAAGTACTAAGCGGGAAGTACACGGTGACAACGGAGGGGAACAGGCTGGAGCGGAAAGGATGGAGAGCAAGCAGAAAGCCCGAGACTGTGCTGGTGGTTGGCAGCGGAGGTGATGCCGGTGGTTGGATAAAGTAAAGCCAGCAGGATTTCATGGTGGATTCCCCATACACACGAGCAAAAAAAAGAGCCCAGGATGACTCTAAAGGTTTTGACCAAGAACACCTTGTTTCTGAAGAGTTAAATTAGTACATGCCTTTGTGACACTGGCCTTTCAGCATTAACAGACACAACTCAGGAACCCCCTGGCGGTTCAGTGGTTAGGACTTGGTGCTGTCACTGCTGGGGCCCGAGTTCAATTCCTGGTCAAGGAACTAAGATCCTACTAGCCATGTGGTGCAAAAAAAAAAAAAAAAGGACACAGCTTGACTTATTTCAGCTAATGACAACAACTATTTTCCTGACTGTGAAGGCTCAAAACTTTGGAAAGGGGGCTGTGAAAGAAGTACTCCAAACAAATGTCGATATAAACTTAAAAAAAAAAAATTCTCTATGGACTTCTTTGTTCCTTAAGCAGCAGAATCTTTTCTTTAAAGAGATACTTACAGGGATCTTTTAAAGAGATCCTTTTCTGTCACAAAGAGTTTTAAGTTGTTGTTTAGTTAACATATTCTTTCCCCCACCCCCTACCCCCAGGTCTGTCCCATACTCCTGGAGTTCTAGAAAACAGGCTGAAAAACTGGACTCTAATCCACTTCTTTCCTTCATTTCAAATCCTTATATCTCTGCGTGAACTATTTTAATAATCTCTTCACAGGTCTTAGCTGGAAATTTCCTCAACCTAACCTCTGCATATCTTCTAGATTAATCTTTAAGTCAGAGTTAAGCTTGTTATGACACTATTCAAAAATCCTCAATAGCGCTCCATTATCTTCTTACTAAAGACCCCAAATCCTAAGTCCAACATTCAAAGTCCTCTAAACACAACCTTGTACAATCTTCTCCTCGTCTTTCACCTTTCCCCACGTGGGTGGAAATCAGGCATCATTACTTAAGCAGGATATTTAATGTTATGTCATTGTCAATGTCATTCATTCTCCCTGGAGCACCCTCCAGTACCAACTCTGCCCACTGAAATCCCATTTGGCCTTCAGGCTAGCATCACTTATGCTTTTCCTTTGAAATCCAGGAAAATTTTAGCAGTGGAAGTTCACTGACAGAAGTCTTACTACTATACTTTTTGCTGTAACTATACTGAGACAATATTACAGTCTCAAAAAGTGTTCACTGTACTGTTAAATATTAAATATGTTAATGTGTACACATTTATGCTTATACAGTAGCTGTAAAATTAATGCACTCAAACCTAATGGCCAGATTTTATCAAATTCCATTCCCTCAGCAAAAGAACAAAGGCCTCTGAGAGACATGGCTGACTCCTGGGCTGGGACAAGGCAGGTAGAAGGTGAACCTTTAATATCTTATTGGTCTGAAAAGTAAGAATATGCCCCCCCAAAAAAGATGAAAACGTGTCACTGACCACATCTGGAACTGAGGTACCAGAATGATTAACTACTGAATTATAAAGCATTGGAAAAAAATAAGGAATTTATGAGTCCATATTGTTAACAAATAGATAAACAACATATGGGAGAGAAGGGAATGTGTTTACTGCAATAAAATGCGAAGAGTCTACTGATATATTTGAAGGGAAGACTGCAGTTGGAAAAATTAGCATCTTGCAGTCATCGCAGTTAAGATTGTGTCAGGCAAAAATCAGCTATGCTGTTGAAATCTAGGTGAAAATTTTGATGAGAAGCTGGATATCTGTATAGTCCTAAAGTATCTTCCTCTGCTTCCCTAGTGGCTCAGCGGTAGGAAATCCGACTGCCAATGCAGGAGACTCAAGTTCAATTCCTGGGTCGGGAAGATCCCCTGGAGGAAAAAATGGCAACCCAGTCCAATATTCTTGCCTAGAGAATTTCATGAACAGGTGAGCCTGGCAGACTCTAGTCCATAGGGTCGCAAAAGAGTTGGAAATGACTTAGCAACTAAACAACAACAAAGTATCTTCCCAACTGCTTATTAGTTACAATAGACTAAAAACAAAAACAGAAAAGTCATATAGTGGAGAATTTAGACAATCCCTTGACTAGATGATCAAATGAGTTTGACAGACAGGAAACCCTAAGAGAAGGTTACCCCTACAGCATTTTGAACCAAGAATGCACAGCCTGGATCTAATTATCAGGAAACATCAGACAAGCACAAAAGAAGGAAAATTCTATTTTATTTTTAAGCAAAAAGCCAGAGAGACAATATTTTTCAAAAATGTCAGTGTCATAAAAGATAGAGTCTGTGGGGAAAAAAATCCAGATTAAAAGAAGCTAATGTGACAAGTAACTGTACTACCTGACCCTAGACTAGATGCTACACTGGGAATGAAAGACACCATAAAAGACATTATTAAGTCAACTGATAAAACTGGAATATAGACGATAGATTAGAAGTTGATGACTGTACTGTGATTACGTAAGAGAGTGTCTCTATTAAGAAATGCACACTGAAACATTTAGGAGTAAAGAGCTATAATGGATATTTCATTTATCTTTAGATATTTCAAGAAAAAAAGAGCATGGATGGGGGTTTGGGAGAGGAGAGATTACACATACAACTCAAATGATAGAGCAAATACGTTTTGAGGAGATTCATCTGGGAATACAAGGGTTGGTTCTTTGTTTTTTGGTACTACTTTTCATACCAAAAAGTGTGCAACTTCTTGTACTGTGAAATTACTTCCAAATAAAAGGTTAAAGAGAAAAGATACTCAGCTTTGCAGCTGTAATTAAACTCAGAAGGCTATACCATGAGATTGAAGGTTCATCATAATTCTCGATATCTAAAGATCTCCAACTATTTCTCTTTATTTTAAAGAAATCTAAATTTGGGGGGACTTCCCTGGCGGCCCAGTGGTTAGGACTCTGCCCCTTCACTGCCAGAGGCCTGGGTTCGATCCCTGGTCGGAAACTAAGATCCCACAAGCCATGTAGCATGGTCAAAAGTACATAAATACATAAATAAAAATAAACATTTGATTTTTAATGAGCTCTCAAATGACACTGGCATGTATACGTATGTATACCACCGCATATTATCTTAGAGTTTTAACATTACTATTTCATTCTTTGCTTTCTTCTATTTCTTGGTAGCAACAGATAAACAATTCTATTTTCAAAAATCAAAGTTTTTCATCTTTTGAAGAATGTTCAACTTGAAGTTGTCATTAAAAACAGATTTAGTCATAGTTTACATACCCTATGGTGAAGTTACCATGGTATTTAGCCAAAGTAATCACCCATTTTAAGTTATACATTAGTCAGAAAATCAAGTTTACTGTTCTCTACCTTCCACATTATATTCTCCATTCTATTCACTAGAACAATAAATTCAAACTATGATATAAAAATGATAATAAGGGACATCCCTGGTGGGTCAATGTCTTAAGACTCCTCGCTCCCAATGCAGGGGGTTTGAGTTCAATTCCTGGTCTGGGAACTAGATCTCACATGTTGCAACTAAAGAGCAAAGATCCTACTACATGCCATAACTAAGACTTGATGCAGTGAAATAAATATTTTTTTTTAACAAATGATAATAAAAATAATGATAATAAAAACTTCAATAAAATGATAAAATTAAAAAACAGGTATTGTCTGGTAATGTCAACAGCAGCACTGGTTGAGGACAAATAGGCAGAGCAGGTGCGTTATCACTACAAGAAAGAGGAAGAGTGGTTAGTGGGTCTGCAGTAAACAAATAACATTTATTTTTACTTGTTTCCTCTTCCATTAAACAACTTCTCTTCCTCTAAACAAGCAGCAGGTCCTTAGGGAACACAAAGGCTTCGAAGTGCAACCATCCCCAATCACTCCCCCCGCCACACACGAAAAAAGAACAAATAAAAACCTCCATCAGACGAACAGGAGCTAAAGTTCACCTTTGCTTCCAAATGTAAAAGAAAGTAAACTTATCTGCAACTAAAAATATGGTTTAAACAACCAAGAAGATGTCATGTGATTGACCATATGGAGACAAACTGCCTTATTTTATCTGCTGGGTTTTTTTTTTTTTTTGGCCTTATTTTAAAAGAGGACAAAACCCAAAACAAAAATGCATTATGATTCAAGCCTTGATCATGTCATATTTCTGCATGATGATTTTAAAGTTCACTTTCAAATAGCTGCTCTTCACTAATTGGCTGCTTATGAGTCATACTCACGGCTGCTAACCTCTGCACCAATCTTTGTGAAGTCTTTGAGGCTGCAGCTGTGAAGCAGATGGCGCTTTTTCCTTGAGAGCCACAAGAAGCGGTCGAGGCCTGCAGTTCAGGTAGAGAGATGACCTCACCTCTCAGAAAAGCATTACCTCACCCTCCCAGCATAGGAATGAGTCACCCGGAGAGTCAGCTGCAAATCTCTTGGTATAAAAAATATGTAGGTTATGGTGATGCATTTTCACATTCCACCAGTTTGTCTCTGGAAGGAGCCATTTGTTCTGATTCGCTGCTCTGCATCTCAAACTAATTACGTGCCTCGCTTCCCACTTCAGTCATTTTCAAAAACCCACACGCTTATTATCTGCGGGTGGTGGTGGGGTTTCCCTCTATTTGTTTTTTCCTGTGAATAATTTTAAAATAAAAGGTTTGTCAAATCGGCAGGCAAACTCGGGATCAAAGATTCAACCCCAGTCTTTAACCACCAAGTCACAAAGCAGCTTAGTAAAAGTAATTCAGTTAACATTTCTGATCAAAACCTGAATGGCATAATGAATACCTGCGGTACCCGGAATCAAGGACTGCTATTTGAAATCAGAATGTGAGGATAAGAACTCTGTTTTCAAGTGGCAGGAGGAACTTCAACTGAGAAAATAAAGGAACTGACTAAAAACAAAAATTCTTCCTATTTGAAAAAAACATATTTTCATTTGGTTCTTCCTTCTTTTTCTATGTGATCACCTCTCCACTCACCCAGCCCAAACCTCCCGCCATCAACACATACACTTTGGGTGGGTATATTCAACTTTAACTTAAAATGGAAGTTTTAAAACATCAAATGTAAAGAGATGACTATAATAAAACCCCATGTGTCTATGACCCAGTTTCAACAATCATCAACATTTGGCTACTCTCCACTCATCTGCTACATATATTTGTTAGGACAGTATTTTAAAGTCAGTCACAGGCATCATTGTCATTTCACCTACACATACTTCAGTATTTGCTGCTGAGAAATAACTACTATGCCAAATGTTACATCTAACAGAATTAAGAGGAATTTCTTAAAAATCATCTAGCATTCAAATTTCCCTGACTGTTGCAAAGACATACTATATAATTGGGGCTTCCTTGGTGGTGCTAGTGATAAAGAACCCACCTGCCAAGGCAGGAGGTGTGAGAGACGTGGGTTCAATCCCTAGGTCAGAAAGATCCCCTGGAGGAGGACACAGCAACACGCTCCAGTATTTCTGCCTGAGAAATCCCATGGACAGAGGAGCCTGGTGGGCTATAGTCCATGGAGTCTCAGAGTCGGACATGACTGAAGTGACTTAGCACTCAGAACTATATAATTCATTTGCTCCAACAGGAATATAAAGTCCACATATCACATTTGATTTTTTTTGCCCCCTATCAGGGCCCCTTTTACTCCCTTTTTCTTGCTTTGATTTACTTGAGAAACCAGATTATTCATCCTACAGAATATCCCTCGGTGTGGATTTTGCAAGTGACTTAACTTGTTACTTTATTCCCAGTATTTCTTTCCTTTCTTTCTCCCCCCACCCCCTTTTCTTTTCTTTTTAAAATTTATTTGGCTATGTGAGGTTTTAGTTGCAGCATGTGGGATCTAGTTCCCAGACCAGGGGTCAAACCCACGCCCCCTTCATCGGGAGCATGGAGTCTTAGCCACTGGTCCACCATGGAAGTCCCTATTCCCTGTATTTAAAAGATGTAATACACCTTTTCTTTAAAAGGTGTAATAACAACTGGAGCTTTGATCTGATGCAGCTTTGATGTTTTGGGACAAGACTACCTCACAGGCTGTGCTGTATACTTCCTATTATAGAGGTCAGACATTCTCATTCATATCTGTATCGCCTATGACTGCTTTCTCACTACAACTAGAAAGACTGCATAGCCCACAAAGCTCAAGATATTTACTATCTAGCCCTTTACAGAAAAAGTTTGCCAACCCCTGAGTTATGTCATATGTGTTACTATTAGTCAGTGGATTCAGTGGAGTCAGTCTGGTCCCTTCATTTTAAAGAGCCCCATCAACTTTTCACCATTTTAGTATCAACTGAGGATCTACTACTTCAATAAAATGATAAAAGAATGACTTTCAATTCTATCATTCTTTCTTCATTTCTTAGATAGAATTTTTCTTAAAAAAAAAAAAAAGAAAGAAAGAAAAGAACTTCCCTTGTTAGACTTTATTTATTTATTTATTTATTTTAAAAAAATATTTATTCATTTATTTGGCTGCACCAGGTCTTAGTTGCAGCATGTGGGATCTAGTTCCCTGACCAGGGATCGAACCTGGGCCCCCTGCATTGGGAGCTCAGAGTCTTAACCACTGGGCCAGCAGGGAAGTCCCCCTTGTTAGACTTTAGATGCTGGATTTGCCTCTAGTTCCCTGATCAGGGATAGAATCTGGGCCTCCTAAATTGAGAGCTTGGGGTCTTAACTACTGGCCCACAGGAAAGTCCCCTCCACAGCTATTTAAAAAGGTATGTCTACAATTAATGCTGGAGAGGGTGTGGAGAAAAGGGAACTCTCTTACACTGTTGGTGGGAATGCAAACTGGTATAGCCACTGTGAAGAACAGTATGGAGATTCCTTAAAAAACTGGGAATAGAAATGCCATAATACCCAGCAATCCCACTGCTAGGCATACACCCTGAGGAAACCAGAAATGAAAGAGATACATGTACCCCAATGTTCACTGCAGCACTATTTACAATACCTAGGACATGGAAGCAACCTAGATGTCCATCAGCAGACGAATGGATAAGAAGTTGTGGTACATAGACACAATGGAATATTACTCAGCTATAAAAAGGAACACATCTGAGTCAGTTCTAACGAGATGGATGAACCTGGAGCCTATTATATAGAGTGAAGTAAGTCAGAAAGAAAAACACAAATATATGAAATTTAGAAAGATGGTAACAATAATCTTATATGCAGGGCAGCAAAAGAGACATAGATGTAAAGAAGAGACTTTTGGACTCTGTGGGAGAAGGCGAGGGTGGAATGATTTAAGAGAATAGCACTGAAACTTGTATATTACCATAGGTAAAATAGATGACCAGTGCAAGTTTGATGCATGAAGCAGGGCACCCAAAATTGTTGCTCTGGGACAACCCAGAGGGATGGGGGGAGGGTGGTGGGAGGGGGGTTCAGGATGGGGGGGAGGGTGGTGGGAGGGGGGGTTCAGGATGGGGGGGGAGGGTGGTGGGAGGGGGGTTCAGGATGGGAGGGAGGGTAGTGGGAGGGGGGTTCAGGATGGGAGGGAGGGTAGTGGGAGGGGGGTTCAGGATAGGGGGGAGGGTGGTGGGAGGGGGGTTCAGGATGGGGGGACACACGTGCACCTGTGGCTGATTCATGTCGACGTATGACAAAAACCATCATAATATTGTAAAGTAATTATCCTCCAATTAAAATTAATTAATTTTTAAAAAGATATGTCTCTTGGTCCCCAAACTACGGATGAATGTTTCTACCATTTTGGGGATCCTGCTTTCCCCATTCCTTCCTCTGTTCCCCCAATTCTTCCACAGTCAAAACAGAAAGGGTTTTGGTGGTGGTGTTTTTTTAACATTTTCTTCTGCTTGAAGACTTTCAATGAGACTGACGAATCAAAGGATTCTCTTAGTGAGGCATGTGCATTCTAAGCATATTTGTAAATACTTCTAAAGAATTCACACCAACCAAGAGGTCAGGAAATCTAGAAGAGAGCAGGAAAATCCTAAAATCCTACTAAAGCCAATCTATCCTTGAAACCCTCTTCTCTCTGATTCATCACTCTCTACTTGAATTTTAATATGTTAGGGGTTCTACTCAGCCATAAAAGGGAACAAAACTGGGTCATTTGTAGAGACATGGATAGACCCAGAAACTGTCAGAGAGTGAAGTAAGTCAGAAAGAGAGAAACAAATATTGTATATTAACACATATATGTGGAATCTAGAAAAAGTTGATACAGATGATCTTATTTACAAAGCAAAAATAGAGACACAGATGTAGAGAACAAATACGGATGCACACTAAGGAGGAAAAGTGGGGGTGGGATGAATGGGAGACTAGGACTGATATATATGCACTATTGATACTATGCATAAAACAGATGACTAATGAGAACCCATCACAGAGCACAGGGAACTCTACTCGGTGCTCTGCGATGACCCAGATGGAATGAAACCCAAAAAGGTGAGGATGTATGTACAGTGGGCGGAAACCAACCCAGCATGGTAAAGCAACAAAACTCCAATAACACTTTTAAAAATTAAAAAAAAAAAGGGTTAGGGATTTGGAAAGGTTGGTTGGAGGTCATTTTCTCATCATTCTCCTCTACCAGGTGATGGTTTCTCTCAGTTCCCAGGACACTAATACTTCTAACTTTTCCCTTCAGTGCAGACTTTTCCTCTGTGAGCACCAGACCCATATATACAAATGCCTTCTTAACCTCTCTGCTTGGAGAGCTCTCAAAGTCACTCTGAACTCATCACGTCTAAACAAATTCACGTTCTCCCTCTCTACACCTGTTCTTAAGTTACTACTAATTCCTCCTTTGGTCTTTTAATTTCACAAAGACTTCCCTCCTTAAACATCTCTTCGATCCATCACTTTACTTCCCTCCACTTCCTCTGTCTCACTCCAATCCAAGCTATCCCCATCTGTACCAGACTAGTCTCTTAACTAGTCTCCCCACTTTTGCTCTTCTTCCTCTTCCAGTCCATTTTCCATGGTGGTTGTTGTTCAGTGGCTCAGTCGTGTCTGACTCTCTACGACTCCATGGACTAAAGCAAGCGAGTCTTCCCTGTCCATCACCAACTCCCCAAGCTTACTCAAATTCATGTCCATCGAGTCAGTGATGCCATCCAACCACTTCATCCTCTGTTGTCCCCTTCTCTTTCCGCTTTCATCTTTCCAGCATCAGGGTCTTTCCAAATGAGTCAGTTCTTCCCATTAGATGGCCAAAGTATTGGAGTTTCAGCTTCAGCATCGGTCCTTCCAATGAATATTCAGGACTGATTTCCTTTAGGATGGACAGGTTTGATCTCCTTGCTTTCTGAGGGACTCTCAAGAGTCTTTTCCAACACCACAGTTCAAAAGCATCAATTCTTCAACATTCAGCCTTCTTTATGGTTCAACTCTCACATCCATACAAGACTACTGGAAAAACCATAGCTTTGACTATTTGGACCTTTGTCGGCAAAGTAATGGTTAGTACAACTATGTAACATAGTATACTATGGTTAGTACAGACAATATACATAGTCAGCAGAGTACAGGAGAGATTGGCTTTACTAGGATTTTAAGAATTTATCTACTTTCTTCCAGATTTCCACAACTTCTAGCTGGTGTGAATACATCACAAATATTTCATTTTTATTTATTTATTTGGCTGCACCAAGTCTTAGTTGCAGCACTCAGGATCTTCAACTTTCATGGCAGCATGCAGGACCTTTCAGTTGCTGCATGTGACCTTTTAGTTGTGGCATGTAGAAAATCCCACGGACAGAGGAGCCTGGCGGGCTACAGTCCACGAGGTGGCAAAGACTTGGACACAACTTAGCGACTGAGCACACTCACGGGATCCAGTTCCATGACCAGGGATTGAACCCGGGGCCCCTGTACTGGGAGCAGGGAGTCCCAGCCACTAGACCACCAGGAAAGTCCCTTTACAAATATTTTCTAAATATAAATACTTCCACAGTTAGAGATAACTGGCTTATAATACAAATGCCTCACTGTGCCAACCTTCTGATTCACCAGTCTCATTGAAAGTCTCAGCAAAACACAATGTGAAAAAACCCTTTCCATTTTGACTATGGAGGAGTCTCTCCCAGTTAAAACCTTTCAGTGGCTTCCCATGGCTGAGGATGAAATCCGAAACACTTCCCATACATTATGAGACCCCATATAGCCTGACCCCAGCCTCCCTCTATGGACTCATCTCTACCTCACCCTCAACCCTCATCCTAGTTGCCATCCTCACCTTCTTTAGTGCTCTGAGCACACAATGATCATTCCTGCTGCAAGGCCTTGATGCTGGCCATTTCCTCTCCCAGAGCAGTCCTTCTCAGCATCTCTGTCCATCTCTTACAGCTCTTTATCCTCACAGGATCTCAGCTGTAAACACTGTTTCTTCTGAGCAGCCCTCTCTGACCTCCCACTTTGGGAGGTCAGGTACCCTTGCTAAGCCTCTCTTAGTTCTACCCTTTCTTGTGGCAGTTACTGTAATTAGACTATGATATTTACACTATAATAGTTTCATATCTGGCTCCCCTGCTAGCTCCACATAGTGCCACATAAGTTCCATAACGGCTAGGATCTTACCGAACCTGTGCATTGCTGAAACCCCAGCTGCACAGTCCTGCGGGACCCTCTGCCGCCTTGAAGACCAGTTGAGTTTTGGGTGTGTTAAAGTTCAAGTACCACTGACTCTCTCACTAGGGTTAAGAAGCAGGGACCTCTCTGGTGCTCCAGTGGTTAAGAATCCACCTTCCAATGCAGGGAACGTGGGTTCCACTCCTGGTTGGGGAACTAAGATCCCACATGCTGCAGGGCAACAAAGCACATGAGCTGCAACTAGAGAGAAGCCCGCCCATGGCAATGAAAGATCCCATGTGCTGCAACTGAGACCCAATGCCGCAAAATAAATAAATAAATATTAAAAAGAAAAAAAAAGCAGCAGCAGTCAGGTGCTCACAGCGCACTGAGCACCATGGTAAGTTTGCTCTCTATTATGATGGGCTTCCCTGGTGGCTCAGATGGAAAAGAATCTGCCTGTAATGCAGGAGACCCAGGTTCTATCCCTGGGTTGGGAAGACCCCTTGGAGAAGAGAATGGCAACCCACTCCAGTATTCTTGCCTGGAGAATTCCATAGACAGAGGAGCCTGGCAGGCTACAGTCCATGGCGGGTCTCAAAGAGTCAGACACAACTGAGCGACTAACACGTGATGTCTTTGTCCCTAAATTTCAACGAGAACGTTGAAATTAACGTGACAGGGAGAGAAGAGGAAGCTTATTTGCTTAACGGTTGGTGTTCCAGGGAATCATACCTCAAGGATTAAGGAGAGGGCCTCACGGTTAACAACTAGTTAGTTGATCGAACATGAAGAATTATGAAATCTTTCAGTAGATTTGGTTATTGGTCAAAGGCATCCTGTGTGACATGCTTAAAAGGAAATGTAGATTTAAAAGAAGAAAGAAAGAAAGAAAATGCAGAAGAAAAAACAAATCCTGAAGTGATTTGGAATTTACAATCATCAAAGATTCTGAATTATTGCCCAAGAGCAGTGAGATACCAAGTAGATAATCATTCTTTCATTCTTTCTTTCCTTAACCTATACTCAACCTACAAAACAAAATACCTCAAGGAAAACTACTAGCTTAACTGCTTAAGTATACTTTTGGCATTCATGGTGAAAAATAAGAGTTTAGTAACTACCTCTGCCTTCACTTAGGTTAATAAACATCCACAAAGTAGATAAAACAATATGCACAAGGAGTCAGTTTCCTACAAAACAGAGTCAATCAATTTCTCACTTGACAACATGCATGCTGGAACAAATTGATTTAGTTCACAGCACTGCTTTCAGCCACGCTAAGGGATGAATAAGACAAAATTATATCAAAGCACTGTTTCACTTCTATAATTAAAAGAAAAGCAATTAGCCTAAGCAATTATTTAAATACTGGCTTGCTCCACGACTGACAGAGACTTTTCCAAATAAACTACCATCTGAGATGGTGCTCATCTAAGACTCATGTTGTGCTAGTTTATGTACAAATGAAAAACTGCCAAATAATCAGACATCTTTCAGTATAAATTAGAGAATCTTTAAAAGAGATTACAGAGCCTTTTTTAATAAAGCAATGCTCAAAACAGCCTACTGATGGACCTTTTATGAACAAATCAAGTAACCATTAAAAATGTACTCTTTTTCAAAGGCTTCCTCCACCAACCCTCAGCCTCATGAAGGCCCGTCTTAACAAATGCAGTCTGATGTAGGGCAGGGAGGAGGCTGGAAGGCTCTCAGATTATAGTTGTTTCTGCACCTGTCTGAAACAGAAAGGCAGTGTGTCCCTTGGGGAGAAACATGCCTAAAATAAAATAAAACAAAACCCCAAACTCTAAGTATAGACTTATAATAGAATTGTTTGTTCCTTTTAAGAGGGAAAAAAAGGGGAGGACATTTTAACAGAAAAATGAAACAAAAAACAAATATGGTATCTCTAAATAAAGAAAAGGTAAAGATATTGTCTAAGGACAGACTAGCTATAAATACACAGTTATAATATGCATTCTAAATACAGATAAGGAAGGTCTTTGTATTTATAAGTGTGTTTCAAAACAGAGAAGTAAGCAGCTAGTTCAAGAATCTGATGTCTACTTAGATTTGGTGAACTATGATCCTAATGCCATCCAGAGACCCCAAAGAAAAACCATGCTACAGTTTACAATAGCCAGGACATGGAAGCAACCTAGATGCCCATCAGCAGACGAATGGATAAGAAAGCTGTGGTACATATACAAGATGAAATATTATTCAGCCATTAAAAAGAATGCATTTGAATCAGTTCTAATGAGGTGGATGAAACTGGAGCCTATTATACACAGTGAAGTAAGTAAGAAAGAAAAACACCAATACAGTATACTAATGCATATACATGGAATTTAGAAAGATGGTAATGACAACCCTATATGCGAGACAGCAAAAGAGACACAGATGTATAGAACAATCTTTTGGACTCTGTGGGAGAAGGCGAGGGTGGGATGATTTGAAAGAACAGCATTGAAGCATGTATATTTATCATATGTGAAACAGATCTCCAGTCCAGGTTCAATGCATGAGACAGGGTGCTCAGGGCTGGTGCCCTGGGATGACCCTGAAGGACAGGATGGAGAGGAAGGTGGGAGGAGGGTTCAGGATGCGGAACACATGTACACCCATGGCTGATTCATGTCAATCTATGGCAAAAACCACTACAATATTGTAATTAGCCTCAAATTTAAATAAATAAATTAATTTAAATTTAAAAAAAGAAAAAAGAAAAACCATGCGAAGGAGATCCAACCAGTCCATCCTAAAGGAGATCAGTCCTGAGTGTTCACTGGAAGGACTGATGTTGAAGCTGAAACTCCAATACTTGGCCACCTGATGTGAAAAACTGACTCATTTGAAAATGACCCTGATGCTGGGAAGGACTGAAGGCAGGAGGAGAAGGGGACGACAGAGGATGAGATGGTTGGATGGCATCACCGACTCAATGGACATGAGTTTGAGTAAACTCTGGGAGTTGGTGATGGGCAGGGAGGCCTGGCGTGCTGCCATCCATGGGGTCACAAAGAGATACGACTGAGTGACTGAACTGAACTGATGTCACAAAACAAAATTTTAAAACCATCAGGGAAGAACCATGGCCAAATCTCCTGAGTGCTTTGACTCTGCATATAAATCACTAGAGAAAAGCAAATTGGATTTCAGGTGGTCCTTCTGAAAACCAAAAACAAAATTCTTAACTACTGTCAAAAGTATTAGATTTAAATAGATAGCCAGTGGGAATTTGCTGTCTGACTCAGGGAACTCAAACTGTGGCTCTGTGACAGCCTAGAGGGGTGGGATGGGATAGGAGGTGGAAGGGGGGTTCAGGAGGGAGGGGCATATGTATACTTATGGCTGATGCATGTCGATACAGGGCAGAAATCAGTACAATACTATAAGGCAATTATCCACCAATTAAAAATAAATAATTTTTTAAAGAAAGTATTAGATTTAGAACCTAGGAGCACATCTGCTAAAGCTAACAGAGTAAATTTTAGGTTCATCATTCATTCTGACACACAGACACACACACAGTTTTAGCTTGGTTTATATCACTATTCTTTTGAGGAAGTTTATAAACACCTAGTCAAGAGGAAAGAGTGGCAAATTAGATCTCTGTCCCAAGGCACCTCAACCTTCCTGCAGCTCACAATTCATTCTAAAAATAACGTGAAACCCTTGTTTTTAATGGAACCATCAATCTCTCTTATCCTCTGGGAACTTATTTTTTTCCTTAACATAATTGAAATATGACTAAAACAACATAATAAGTTATTTTATATGCCTTTTGAGTCAGAAAAGGTTAAGGGCATCATCAGAGCAGGTTGAGAGGCAACGAGACATGTACCTAACGGTCATGAATTTTTGCTATTTTTAAAAGAATCCTTAAAGGCACTAAAAAGGGAAGTGAAAAAATTCCTCTAGATAATTTATAAGGGTATTTCATGTATTTGATGGTACCTGAGCCCTGAGGTTAGGACAATCTTAAGAAATTTTGTCCTATCCATCATTTTACAGAGAAGGAAATTAAAGCTCTCCTGAAATAAAGAACATGAGTTTGCACAAGCTCTGGGAGATGGTGGAGGACAGGGAAGCCTGGCATGCTGCAGTCCATGGGGTCACAAAGAGTCAGACACGACTGACCGACTGAACAACAGCCACAACAACCGAAATAGTTTAGCCAAGTCACACAGCCAGTTAACAGCAGCGTATCCACTAGAACTAGCCCCTGAATCCTGGTGCATACACCACACCACACAAACTCCCTGTGATGCTCTTACTCTATTATTCAAGCAAAAGTACATGTGACTCACAACCAATTCCTCTAGCACTAGTAACTTTAAAAGTTTCCTTACCACTGAGTCACCTGGGAAGCATCAGATCAATCAGTCACTTAATAATCACTGCACAGAGGACTTTCCTCATGGTCCAGTTGTTCAGAATCCGCCTGCCAATGCAGGGGACACAGGTTTGGTCCTTGGTCCAGGAGGTTTCTATATGCCATCAGGCAGTTGAGCCCATTCACCACAACTACTAAGCCTGCGCTATAGGGCCCACATGCCGCAACTACTGAATCCCGTGTGCCTAGAGCCTGGACTCTGCAATAAGAGAAGTCACTGCAGTGAGAAGCCCATGCACCACAACCAGAGAAAGTCCACAGAGCAATGAAGACCCAGTGCAGTCAAAAATAAATAAACAAATAGCAAAAAATAAATAAATAAAACATAATCACTGCATAGAGAATACATCTTCTCTGGTCTTCTGGGTTTAATCTGTTTTACCTTCATACCATACCTTTCCTGATGAAAGCATGGAGGAACTGACACTCCAGCAGAGGAGTCAACAAATGGAGACTTACTGTCAGCTGAGTGGCTCCTGTTACATCTCCCCACCAGTTCCTTCTGCCTGCTGGGTTCACCCAGTCCTTCTCCCTACACTACCTGCCCTAGCAAATGCTGGGTTTCAGACAGAGAAAATTAATTTTTCTCCCTAAAAGCTAAGGACTGTCATAAAAAAGTCTATCAGATGCATTCAGAAAAGTATTGTCATGCTAAGCATCCAATCTGGGGCATTTCAAAGAGCAGTTTTTGTTCCCCTTTTAGTGGTGTTTTGTCCAGTTTCTGAACATAACTTCTAGATGATGAGCGACACATACCTTGCTGAATAACAAGTGACCCAAGCTCACAATACAGTTCTCTCTCCTTGTTAATGTTTATAACCTTACCAATACTCTCCTAATATTTCTATTATATATTAGATCAGCTGGTCTCAAAGCATTGTCTGTGGATTCTGTCTCAAGTGCAGACGGTCAAGCGGTTTTCATAAGAAGGTGGTACTGTTTGCCTTTCCCTGGGGTGATACTTGCATTTATGGTGTAGAAGCAACAGTAACTAAAATTGGTGCTTTAGCCTAAATCTAGCACCAAATTTGTAGTCCTGGAATCTTCACTTGTCACACACTTGTGACAAAATAGAAGAAAAAAAGTTTCATTCAAGAATGTTCTGATGATACCCCAATGTTCATTGCAGCACTATTTACAATAGCTAGGACATGGAAGCAACCTAGGTGTTCACTGACAGACGAATGGATAAAGAAGTTGTGCTACATATATACAGTGGAATATTACTCGGCCATAAAAAGGAAAGCATTTGAGTCAGTTCTAATGAGGTGGGTGAAACTGGAGCCTATATACAGAGTGAAGTAAGTCAGAAAGAGAAAAACAAATACCATATATTAACACATGTATATAGAATATAGAAAGACGATACTGATGAACCTATTTGCAGGGCATCAGTGGAGATGCAGACATAGAGAACAGACTTATGAACGAAGTGGAGGAAGGAGAGGGTGGGACGAGTTGAGAGAGCAGTATTGAAACATACACATTACCATATGTAAAAGAGATAGTCAGTGGGAATTTGCAGTATGATGCAGAGAGCTCAAATCCGACGCTCTGTGACAACTTAAGAGGGGTGGGATGGGAAGGGAGGTGGGAAAGATGTTCAAGAGGGAGGGGACATATGTATGCCTATGGCTGATTCATGTTGATGTATGGCAGAAACCATTGCAATATTGTAAAGCAACTATCCTCCAATTAAAAATAAATTTCATTAAAAAAGAGTGTTGATCAAACAATAAAAATTAATTTCATCAAGTTGTGACCCAAATACATACCTTTCTACTATCCTGCCCAACCAACCAGGAGGTACACATGAAGGACTTCAGCCACACGGAAGCATGTTTTGAGAAAAAGCACTTGTGAGACTGAGTTTTGAGCTGAACCAGCAGCACTGCTCACAAAGCTCCATTTTCACTTGAAAAACTGAGAGAAAAGCTATGATTATGAGACTTGGGTATCTGGCAGACGTTTTCTCAAAAATAAGCAAAGTGAACCTCTTACTTTGAGGAAAACAATTGACTATGTTAATGATCAAATCTAAGTTGCCAAGTGAAAATGAGAATCTTGTAAAAGCTGTATCTTCCCATGTGAGCTTCCCAGTATTTAAAGGATTTTCTCATGAGATTGGTGGGGATAATAAAAAGTTTGACTTTACAAAACATTCTGCAAGGGAATATGTCAACATTTGCAAGATCTCTGTAACTCAATGAATCAATATGTTCCCAATGATGTTAGAAGATCATGCATGAGTAAAAAGCAAGCCAATGGATGTTACTGGAACAGAGTACAACTGCTCATTGATATGATTTCAGATTCCACAGGGCAACTAACCTTCCAGAAACTTTCACCTGTTCTTGTGTAGAACCAAAAAAGAATGATCACAATTATCTGAAAAGGCTACTAAAAAAATCTTTTCCCAACTACCTGTGGATTTTCTTCATCATATAGCTCAACCAAAACAACAATGCAAGATGTTGAAGGCAGAAGCATACAGGAAAATCAAGTTGTCTTCTATTAAACTAGAAACATGACATTTAAAACAAGAGAGTCCCATAACCAGTGCGAGTCTGATATTTGAAGCAGGGCACACAGAACCAGTACTCTGTGACAACCTGGAGGGATGGGGTGGGGAGGGAGGTGGGGGGGTTCAGGATGGAGGGGACACATGTACACCTACGGTTAATTCCTACTGATGTATGGCAAAACCCATGACAATACTGTAAACTAATTATCCTCCAGTTAAAATATATAAATTTCAAAACAAAAAACAAGAGAGCCCTAATAAGCCACAGAAAATGGTAGGGACAGTGAGAAAACTCTAGTTTAAAAATAGCTAATATAACTGCTATAGTAAGAAAAGCTTCAAGGTTGACCAGCTGCTTATAATTTAAACACACTCAATGGCACCCAGGTTATCACAACTATTTGTCATAACATGCAATTTCTCTTTTTGTAAGTATGCATATTTTAGTTTGTAAAAGTACACATGCTTTACACCACTACAACACACCAGAATGTTACCTCAGGTGTAAACAGCTTACAGTCTTCTGATTTTGTTCATCATCTTTCATGTCTAGTTTGAAAATAAAGCAAAATGTGCATGCCCAAGCATTATCCCAGGAGGACACAAATAAACGGCTCTTCAGTCTGGGTAGTAATTCATTTGACTATTGTACCTGATTCAAAATTTGTAACATACTTTATAATCAAAGTGCTTTTATATTAATAATTCACAACAGAGAAGTTCACGATTCTCAACAGATGTTTTCAGCATACTGCTGGATAAGCAGCAGGCACTCTGAAAGTCTACTCAAGGCTCAGCACACAGCAAGCGTGGAGGCTGGGCGGTGCCATCTCCCTAAGTATCTGCCTGGGTGCTCCAGAACACAATTCAACCTGGGTTTTCTAGAGAGCAGTGGGGTCACTGATAGCAGTTATTCCATCATCACTAATCAGGTCATTCTCAAGCCCCTCATGCTAGGTTTTTCCCAAACTTGTTACCAGCTTAAAAGCTTTCTGAAAGGGAAAGATTGATAATGAAAGGGGAAAAAAAGGGGGACTTCCCTGGTGCTCCAGAGGGGCCTTCCTGGTGGCTCAGACAGTAAACAATCTGCCTGCAATGCATGAGACCCGGGTTCGATCCCTGGGTGGGGAAGATCCCTTGGAGAAGAGAATGGTTACCCACTCCAGTATTCTTGCCTGGAGAATTCCACAGACAGAGGAGCCTGGCAGGGCTACAGTCTACGAAGTCACAAAGAGTCAGACATGACTGACAGACTAACACTCCCTGGTGGTCCAGTGGTTAAGACTGCATGCTTCCACTGCAAGGGGCTTGGGTTTGATTCCTGGTCAGGGAAGTAAGATCCCACATCCCACAAGGTGAGGCAAAAAAAAAGAGTGGGGGTGGGGGCAGGAGGAGGAAGAGTATCCTAGTGATTGTCCTCTAAGAACAAGGTAAAAGGCTGAGAATGTTCTAGAAAACAGATGACTGCTTCTATGTCAGCAGTCATAACTCAAAAGAGGGACCTGTTTTAAATGATTTAAACAAGAGGGTAGAGTGCCAGAAAAGGAGAGAGACTTCATCTGAGTCTAGACTAAAGGTCAGAAAAATAAACTTCTGTCATTTAATTCTCCTTAACCTGCTCCGCTCATCAAGGTAGGCAATGTCGTGACTTTACGCAAGCAGATGCTAAAGCTCTTGAGGAGCTAAGTTACCTGTGCAAGTTTGGGAGTCATGTGCCAGAAAAGTTTTGAAAGCCGCTAACTGCAAATAATCCAATTTGTCTAAAATTACACTCAAAGAAAATGTCAGATGAATTATATTCAAAATTAGGATGGACAACTGAGGGAACACATAGGGAATAATTTATGAGGTTTTGCAACATGTATTTCCAACTGTTAAAACACAGTTGTTTACATTTGTTTTATTATTCCTAGGGACCTCGTGATGGTGATGATGATGATGTTAGGAAGAAGAAATTATGATGTTACAGCTAATGAGCTTTATTGGTATAGCAGATAGTATCCTCAATTACTCATTTATACGATTAACTCATTTCAGGCCCCAAACAATCCTAAGAAGTAGGTGACATCATCCACCTCATTTTACAGAAGGGGGAAGTGAGGGAAAGAAGAGCTAAGCAAATGCCTCCAGGGGACACAGCTTGCTAGAGACAGACACCCCCCACACCTAGGTGACCAGCTCCTGAGCCCCAGTCCTATAAGCAAATATCTACTAGTAACAGCAGCAAGTGCTCATTTTAACTAAGTTTTCCTGTCAACACATAACAGAAAATTCTCACCTCTGGTTTGCTAAGGCTGGATGACACCAAGGAACCAGACCCCACGTCCAAATCCCACTGCTTCTTCCCACGGTTCTCAGGATCCAAGGCAGCGATTCGGCCATCTAAAGTGCTGATGATCACTAATGATCTGTAAAATTCACAATGAAAAGGACAGAGTTAAAAAGATTCCAAAGGCACACACTCAAAAGAAACCAGCCTCTCCCGGACTTCCCTGGTGGTCCAGTGGATAAGAATCCGCCTGCCAGTGCAGGGGACATGGGTTTGATCTCCGGTCCAGGAAGATCCCACACGCCACAGTGCAAGTAAGTCCATGTGCCACAACTACTGAGCCCAAGCTCTAGGGTCTGTGCTCCACAAGAGAAGCCACCACAAGGAGAAGTCCATGCACCACAACTAGAGAAAAGCCAAAGGGCAGCAACAAACACCCAGTGCAGCCAATAAAGAATGAAGAAAGAAACCAGCTTCTCCCCAGGCCTCTATCTGTAAGGGCAGGGAGCAGGGGTACATCCCCGTGACACTTGTAGTCTTTTCACCTTGTCTTGAGCCCTCCAAGACAACTGCACTATGCCCTTTTTCTGTTTGTGCCACTTATGAAAAGCCCCAGAGTCCAAGGTCACTCCTCGTCCCCACACTCTAATCCCCACTTGGAACTCAACATACCCTCTTCTGTCCCTTAGTCTTGTATTTCCCCAACTCCTGAAGCCTTTACCCTGAAACAGCCTCCCCTGAATGTCCACTCACCTTTTTGCTCTAATAGAAACCTGAAGACACTTCTTCAGAAGCTATGAGAATTCTTTTTCTCCATCACCCTTACCAGGTCCAGTGATGGGGTAAGTGTAGTCCTCATACCGTGCTACCATTTCTAGACTATTTTCTTTCCTTCCTCTCTAAAAACCCTCAGGATCAAATCACTCCATCCATTACCCCTCCTAATAATTATCTTTTGATCTCTGGGTCACTTGGCTCCATTCCTTGGAAATTTTGGGCTCCTAGTTCACTGTCAATATTAACACATTCTGTGGGTTTTCAAGATCTGTCTACCTTGCCCCAGTCATTCCCATGATCAGAGCCTAAGACACTGTCATTATCTATCACAGCTTCCCTGTCCCACTGAAATGTTAAGCATCCAACCCTAAGCCACCAACTCCTCTTTTCAGCTCACCTCCTCTACTTCTTTGACCCCACCAGAATCTATTAGCTATTGATCCTACCACTGTTACCCTGAACTTCACCACCATTATGTCTTTACTTTGTCCTTATCCAGTTTTTTGTTTTTGTTTTTTCCTTAAAGGCAAGATAGTTTTTATTTACTTTATTTCCTTAAAGCCAAGATAGTTTTTATTTACTAAGTAAATAAAACTTAGTTCTCACATGAGGGATCTTTGCTGCCGAGTGTGGGATCTAGCTCCCTGACCAGGGATGGAACCCAGGACCCCTGCATTGGGAATGCTGAGTCTTAACCACCAGACTGCCAGCGAAGTTCCTCTTATCCAGTTTAAATTCCACATCTTTCATTTTAAGCACTTCCCTGTTCATGCCTTCAACTCCCTTTTTCCTCTCCTACACATCACACTGGACTAGCAGAACTCCAACCCGAGTTAAACTCAATTGTCTGCCTTTGCTCCCTCTTGCATCTGTGTGGTTGAAGACAGACAGACATAACCATGCTGACAGGTATCACTTTTATTCATTTACCATCAACGTCAAAAGGACTATAAATGATGTTCCACAATCATAATATGGCTCCCTAGTCTATCCTCTCCCACTGCCCTAGGTTAACTATTTCATTCTGCCTTTGTCCTCAAACTTCCTCCACTACTTCTTCCAAGCTCGTGCAACTCAGGGGCTAGGCCTCCTAGACAGGTGTTTACCAAGGAAAACAAATAATCAAGAGACCCCACCATCCCATCTCTCTATGTATCAGCACTTGGACCCATGAAATCCCCCTCACCTCCTAGTACTGCAAGTGAATTGTCCACATTCCCATCCACTCCCAACACTTCCACTCAGGCAACAGGTACTTTCCCCATGCATATATGAGGACTTATTCCTCAAAATCTCTCCTCCTGCTTTCACATCAATTATTTCCCAACTAACACAGCACTCCCCACCCCCAGCCATCAAACCTGCTACTATTTCTCCCAACTTAAAAACCAAACCAGATTAAACATGAAGATTAACTCTCCATGCTCCAGCTTCCAATCCATTGCTTGCCCCACTTTGGAACAAAGCTCCTTGAAAGAGTTGTTGTGTAGTCTTAGTCTCCAAATCCTCTCCCCCATTCCTGTACTGAACTATTTCTAACCAAGTTTTTCCCTACACCCCTCCATTGAAAAGGCTCTCATAGGACTCATCCATGCCTTTCACATTGACAAATTCCATTCACTTGACCATCCAGTAGCACATGACCAGCCACCTCTCCTGCTCTCTATCAGCTACATTTTTTTTCCCTCTAGTTTATTGGCACTTTTTAAAAAACTTGTAGCTGATTTACAGTGTTGCGTTAGCTTCTGGTATACAGCAAAATGATTCAGTTACATATATCTATGTTCTTTTTCATATTCTTCTTCATTTTGCTTTATTATAGGATATTGAATGTAATTCCCTGTGTTACATTAAGAAGAACTAAAGAGCCTCTTGATGAAGGTGAAAGAGGAGAGTGAAAAAGCTGGCTTCAAACTCAACATTCGGAAAACTAAGATCATGGCATCCAGTCCCATCACTTCATGGCAAATAGATGGGGAAACAATGGAAACAGTGACAGACTATTTTTTGGGGCTCCAAAATCACTGCAGATGGTAACTGCAGTCATGAATTAAAAGACACTCGCTCCTTGGAAGAAAAGCTATGACAAACCTAGACAGCATATTAAAAAGCAGATATTACTTTGCGAACAAAGGTCCATATAATCTGAGCTATGGTTTTTCCAGTAGTCATGTATGGATGTGAGAGTTGGACTATAAAGAAAGTTGAGCGCTGAAGAATTGATGCTTTTGAACTGTGGTGTTGGAGAAGACTCTCAAGAGTCCCTGGGACTGCAAGCAGACCGAACCAGTCAATCCTAAAGGAAAACAGTTCTGAATATTCATCAGAAGGACTGATGCTGAAGCTCCAATACTTTGGCCACCTGAATGTGAAGAGCCAACTCACTGGAAAAGGCCCTAATGCTGGGAAAGTCTGAAGGCAGGAGGAGAAGGGGAAAACAGAGGATGAGATGGTTGGATGGCACTACCAACTCAATGGACATGAGTTTGAGCAAGCTCCAGGAGATGGTGAAGTACAGGGAAGCCTGGCCTGCTGCAGTTCATGGGGTTGCAAGGAGTCGGACATGACTGAGCAACTGAATAACCCTGTGTTATACACTAGGATTCCATCCATGGACAGAGGAGCCTGGCGAGCCCCAGTCCATGGGGTCGGAAAGAGTAGGACACCACTTAGTGAATAACACATATATTAGGACCTGGTTGTTCATCCTCCATCAACCACCCTCACACAGCTTCCAGGACACCATTCTAATTATTTTTTCTCCATTCTATGCTTCCTTTCTCAGTCTCATTTCCTGATTGCTCCTCATCTCTCCTATCTCCAAAAATATTCTCTACCTACATGTACTTTTCTTTAGTGCTCTCCTAGATTAAAATATCATCTATTCCTGGTGGCTTAGAAAGTAAAGAATCCACCTGCAATGCAGGAGACGTGGGTTTGACCCCTGGGTTGAGAAGATCCCCTGGAGAAGGAAATGGCAACCCACTCCAGTATTCTTGCCTGGAGAATCCCACGGACAGAGGAGCCTGGTGGGCTGCCATCTATGGGGTCACACAGAGTCAGACATAACTAAAGCGACTTAGCAGTAGCAGCCAGCAGCAACAATAACGACATACATTCACAACTTCCAAATTTATATTTCTGGTTCCAGGCCCCTTCCCTGAACTCTGGGGATACATATCTAACTGCCTGCCAGATTCAGACTGTGTAACAGGCTTCTCAGAGTTCACATACCTAAAATCAATATCAGCAGACTGAGTCCTCCAATTCCTCAAACACATCTTGTGCAATTTTCCCTCAAGGTCTTTGTACCTGCTCTTCCTTCACATCCTGGAACATATACCCCAGATACATGACAAGCTCTCAACAAATATCTGCGGAATGAAAAGATGTGTAGAACAGTCTTTCTGGGAATTTGTTAGGTATATTTGTCTACTCCTCGAAGATGACACAAATTCCAAACATAGACAGTTATACTCCTGGCTTGGATTATAAAATGCTACTTTTATCTATTCTACTTCATATATGATATATACAAATTCAAAGTAAAGCTACAAGTTGACCAAGACAAACCAGTTCAAGTAATCTCCTTTGAAACCTTTCAAAGAAAATAAGACAAGCCAGTTCAAGTAAACTCCTTTGAAACCTTTCAGAGGACTTACTCATTTAGCAAATGAATAAATTTATCAAGTGAATAAAAGTGTTAATTTAATTTAGTTCCCTATCTATACACTAATTTTCACTTTGAATTGTTCAAGTAGTAACTCTTAGCCTAATTTATGAAAATAAACATTTTTGCCATACTACAAACTAGAATAAAAAACCAAAAGAAAAGGAACAATTGGACTTCCTTCCCCACACATTATCTTGCATTCTATAGAGATCTACCGGGAGATGGAGAAGGATACAGTGAGCCAAAAAATTATATCATAATGAAAGGTAAAAAAAATTCATACCTGACAAACCACCATGGAAAAGAATATGAAAAATAATATACATATATATATATATATAAAATAGAGTATATTACGTACTTTCAATTGAGTCACTTTGCTGTATGGTTTCAATCTCTGGTCTGAGAAGAACCCAGATGCCACAGAGCAACTAAGCCCATGTGTTATAACTACTGAGTCCACGCTCTAAAGCCTGCAAGCCATAGCTACTGAGCCTGTGTGCCACAAGTACTGAGGCCCGCGTGTCTAGAGCCCGTACTCCACAAGAAGAGAAGCCACCACAGTGAGAGTCCAAAGCACCGCAAATGGAGAGCAACCCCCTGCTCACCACAACCAGAGAAAGGCCCAAGCAGCAGCGAAGACAGAACAGCCAAGAATAAACATTTCTTTTTTAAAGATGCATATGTCTTATGTAAAGATTCTGCTTTTTAAAATAAACAAGATATTTTCAGATGATGAACTGGATCTAGAGGGTATATGTGAATTTAAGCAATAAGTGAAAGAAAGAAAAACATGCAGGCAGGGACAATTAAGTACATCACGCTCTTAAACTGGCCATTGATATTTAGTATAATCTGGTTCTTAGATTTGAATGGTATATCCTTAATTCTTTTTAACTCCTCTTAATGGGAATAACAGAAATTCCCATAACAAACCCTGTCAATTCTTCTTGCACGCTCAGGCATGGCCAACTCTTTGCGACCCCATGAACATAGGCTGCCAGGCTCCTCTGTCCATGGGATTTCCCAGGCAAGAATACTGGAATGGGTTGCCATTTCCTTCTCCAGGGGATCTTCCTGACCCAGGGATCAAACCTGTGCCTCCGGCATCTCCTGCACTGGCAGGTGGATTCTTTACCACTTGAGCCACTTGGGAAGCACATGTCAGATGACAAAAAAAAAAAAAAAAATTCATTATCCCCACTGCTACAATTTATGGGCTCTGTCTCAAGCACATCACTGGAAGAGGGCTTTCCCTTCTGCAGCTGCTGGAAATGAGTAACAGCTGGAGGGCAAAGAGATAGTTAATAGTTGAGACAGTTACATCTTATCACATTCTTGGAGAGAGGTGCTCTGACATACTATTGGTTGAGAGCCACATGAAGGAGACAGACACTGCTGGAAAAACAGTCCCTCCAGCTGAATTCAGAACAACCAGAGGTCAAAATAAGATACAGCACTTAGAACAAACATCAAGGCCTTCCCTTTCCTCAAAAAAAACAAAAAAACAAAAAAACGGAGAATCTAAGGCCGTTTATCTCCCCATGATCTACTCTATTTGGCAGTTTCTATGAACGAGATGAAAAACTCTTTAACTTATTTAAAAATCAAAAAAACTACACAGGCAGCATTTCCAGCGGAAAGAGCTTTGAAGTCAACCCTGTGTACCCATCCCCATGGCCCTGCTGTTGTTCTGCTCATGGCTCCATTCAAATTGCTTTTTCATGGATAAAACAGGACGATTTCACCAGCTCAGCATAACTCAAATTGACCTGATTACCAAAATAATCTGGAGAGCTTGTTAAAAACCAGTAAAGGTTCACTGGTTCCCTCTGCAGAGGGGATTCAGAGATGGTGGCTTAACAAGTACCCAAGGTGAGTCTCAAGATAAGACCAGTCTGGCAAAGAGTGATTTACCTCAAAGGGTGATTGCCTGGGAGTAAAAAATAATAAAAATAATAATAATCCATTACCTGGATGAAGATGGCCTACTGATCAACACTAACAGCAAACTCTAGAAATTTCTCTCACTTACAGGCTACTTTGGTTTACAAAGTCATTTGTTTGGATGGTTCAACAGCAAGCACTGTTCTCTCACTCATAGCGTGATTCTTCAAAGCCCCTTTCAAGAAAGGTTCGCAATGACCTCGACTTGATGGCCAGGTCTCCTCCCCTCATCAGGTTTGTCCCTCTAATGGTAGCTGGGACACAGTGTGAGGGCTCAGTCACTCAGTCGTGTCCATCTCTTTACAACCCTATGGACTGCAGCCCACCAGGCTCCACTGTCCATGGGACTTCCCAGGCAAGAATACTAGAGTGGGTTGCCATGCCCTCCTCCAGGGGATCTTTCCAACCCAGGAATTGAACCTGTGTCTTCTATGTCTCCTGCATCGCAGGCAGATTCTTTACCACTGAGCCACCAGGGAAGCCCTAAGTTGGAATACTGGCTGTCTCCCATTCTAGACCAGTCCTTGCCCCCATCCTCACCTGCCATCCTGACAGCTTTCAATCTCCAAAAAGCAGGCCGAGGAGTTCTAGTTTTATCCAAAGTCGCCACTTACTGTATGTGTAATCTGACAGATCCCTAAACTAATGTAGTATTTACAGTTCATCCCTCTCCCAACCCCACTTCAGCATTTTCAGCAAGGCATCACCACAACGCGTTCAGAAAGCTTCCCTTCTCTCCCCAGGCTTTCTGCATCCACCCTATCACTGAACATCCATATCAGAAATGAAACCTGCCTCCTCCCTCACCCCCTGCATTTAAACAACAGTCGTGTACTCTTGATCTGTTTTTCAAGCTTCCTTTAAATCTTTTCATTCTTCTTCAGTCTCACTGCCCTTGTTCTATGACAGATTCGCATGTCGCATTAGAACATCTTAAAGACATCCAGCCTATACAAATACAAACCAAAAAAAAAAAAAAAAAAAGGACTAAAAAAAATTAACAGAAAACAAAACCCAAAACAAACAAACAAAAGACTTCCTGCCTCTGGCTTCTTCCTTCCTCTATTCTTCTGACAGTTTTGTTTCTATAACTGAAATCTGATCAACTTCCAAAGCTCCCTGTGCCCACTGACTAAAGGCCACACTACTTGGTATCACACATAATCTGGCATAACCTAGGTTTCTAACTCTTTGAACAAAGTTCCTTTGTTAACTTGGCTCTTGTCTCACGTCTTTTTTTCTTTATTTTTTTTTGTCTCGTGTCTTAAATGATTTTATACATCCCCCAAATATCACTTCTAATGAATTTTCCTATCTTCAGAGAAACTATTTAAGTACTAATCAAAATATTCAAGACTTCTGGAAAGAAAGAGCTAATATTACTAATTAAGTCTGGTATTTAGTTCCAGTGCAAAACTGAGAAAACTTGCCTTTTTAATTAGCCTTCTCCTCAGTGAATGGCCAATTTCCCTTATATTATTTGGAAAACATGGAACCCATCTCCTGGCTCCCCGACAAGCAAGTACATAAGGGTCCCCTGCTTTGGCAACCACAGCTTTGAGCCGGTGCTCACATCATCCCAGCAGCCGAGACCTTCCCTGACACTTCATGTTCAAGGGCTCGCTCACTTGACGTCTCCATTCTCTTCGCTCTCAAACTCCTCTTATGTCATTATCATCCATTTCAGCACAGTTAATTCTTTAACACATGTAGCTCCCTCTCAGGCCTGGACTCAAGGACAGTCCATGTATCCATCCCCAGCACCCAATAGTGTGGAGCTCCTAGTAAGAGGCAGTAAATGTTTGTTGGATGAATAAATTTTGCTGGGGCAGATACTACTACTCACATAAAACAAAAAAGGAGCTGAGAAAGATGTGAAAAGATGCAACTTGGCTAAGGTCATGCACCTAAAAGAGGTTTTGGACAGAACTGTGAAGCATAAATTTTGTTTTTTTTTTTAATTCTAATTCAACTATTCTGTTAACTATGTGTCTGCATAAGTGGCGACTCCTATATTACTATAATGTGCAGCTTTTATTTCCCCCAGAAATCTCATCAAAATGTCACACATCTGTTACTGCTCTGATTATGCCCTTAACTGAGCAGAAATGCTCTTAGGCCACAATGAATACCAATTTTAAAAAATTTTGTTTGCTCCAACGTCCATCACCTAGAATCCCTGCCTATTTATAATTAAGTTTATCAGAGTCTGATAAGTAAATGCTGAATTCTTTCATACAGTAACTTGGCCTGAATAAATTTCCCATTTGAAACAGAAGTAGGTGACAGTAGAAAGTTCTAGCGATTGAATGGTTTCTATGTTAACAACTGCTTATTTTAAAATTGCACATTTCCTTTCATAGAAAAAAAAAAACAGTCACAAAATTAAAAATGTGATTGGGTTAAATCTGCTTTTTTTTAATGTAACCAAGAATCCTCTACCTAAAACATATGCTCTCACTCAAGGAAGCATATATTCTTGCTGAAAAACAAATATATTAAAAAAAGAAAAAAAGAAAAACAAATATATTAATTGGGCTTTACTTCGTAGTCCTCACCTACTAAGTAAATCTTCAGATTAAACTTCCTTTATTTAAACCTGTCACAAGACTAGTCATGCCCCCAATATAAACAAATATAGTGCCAAAAATGACTGACTATATAACTCTGACATATCAGCTAAGCCTTACAGAAATACTCTTAAGTTTTCAATGTCATAAACCAAGTGAGGGAAGCAGATATCCGTTTCTAATTAGAATTAAACATTTTTGAAGCACTTTGCTTTCTTCTATGAAATCTTTTAAATAAAATGGTTATTGACAAATAGAACAGGGTGGAAAACATTAAAACAGTGTTTTTTAAACTTTTTATTTTGTATTGGGGTATAGCCAATTAACTGGAGGAGGAAATGAAAACCCACTCCAGTATTCTTGCCTGGAGAATCCCATGGACAGAGGAGTCTGGCAGGCTACAGTCCAAAGGGTCACGAAGAGTCCAACACAGCTAAGTAATTTAGCACATAGCCAATTAACAATATTGTGTTAGTTTTAGGTGAACAGTGAAGGCACTCAGCCATACATATACATGTATCCGTTCTCCTACAAACTCCCCATCCAGGCTGCCACATAACACTTAGCAGAGTTCCAGGTACTATACAGTAGGTCCTTGTTGCTTACCCATTTTAAATATAGCAGTGTATACATGCCCATCCCAAATTTCCTAACTACCCCTTCTCCCCACGTCAATCATAATAAATTTGTTCTCTTAAGTCTGTCTCTTTCTGAAAAACTTAAAAAAAAATTTCCCCCCTCACACTTATTTCTAAAATCTACCAGCTTTCCTTTCTGCATTTTAAAACATTTTGTAATAAAAATAAACAATCAGCTCCTATCTTACCAAAAAAAAAAAAAAACAAAAAAAACCGATGGAGTTTCCAGACAGTATTTATGGAATGAAGGACCACGTGGAAGCCACAGCTTACAGCTGGTGATAAAGACAGGTCACCCTCTGCGCCCAGGAGTGTGAACACAGAACAGTTTCTTCAACCCTGTCAATATCAAAGCCAGAGTCCAGGTGTCAATTACACTAAAAAGACAATTATAGGACAGGAAGGATAATCCATTACTCACCAGGTATATTTACTTTGGCTTATAGCCTGCCTTGAAAGTTATGCACAAATTCTTCTTTCAGTGTGATTCTTAGTCAACTTTAAAAGTCTGGGGTCTTACGGTTGCCGAGGGGAAGGGATAGTTAGGGAGTTTGGGATGGACATGTACATAGTCCTATATTTAAAATGGTAAGCAACAAGGACCTACTGCATTGTACATGAAATTCTGTTCAGTGTTATGTGGCACCTGGATGGGAGGGGAGTTTGGGGGAGAATGGATACATGGATATCTATGACTAGGTCCCTTTGCTGTCCATCTGAAACTGTCACACATTATTAATCGACTAGACCCCAATACAAAATAAAAAGTTTTAAATAAGTGAAAAAAAAAAAAGTCTGGGGTCAGAAAAGTGAACAGATAACTGACTTTCCTTTTAACACTGTATCCTGTAATTCTATTATTCAATGGTCATTTTAGTTGGGGGAAAAAAAGGCTTGATTATGAATTTGAAAATCTGAGGAAGACTAGATTTCTAAACCATTGATTCAGATCAGATCAGCTTGTAAAGGATAGAGAGGAGAAAAAAATAAAGAGAAATTAAATCATCTTACATTTGGGAAGTGTTTTCCTGTTACAACTCATTAAATCCAAAAATTCCAGTTTACAGATGTACCAATTAAAGAAGTATGAGAGATGAAATGAATGTCAAATGTAGTGATACTTTTGTTAGAGGGGAATCAGAGGCAAAAGGAACTTTGCCTCTAAAATTGGTGTGATAGCTAAAACTAGTGCTTTACAAATTCCAAGGTTGTCAGATATCAATTGGAGGATGCTCAACCCATCACAAGAATGCCAAATGACATCCTGCAGTTTGCTTTTTGTGCTGAAGTCAGAAAACTGGTAACTCATCATATAACGCCAACATGCATGCATAAAACTGAACAGTGAGGTGAGAGTCTGACCTTCTTCCCAACACTCTGCAATGACCGTCTCATTTAAATTTCAACTAAATGTAATATTCACCAGAAGAACCGCTGACAACAAGACTGCTACAAGAAAAACAAGTTCATTTTAGCTACTTTTTAAAGGGAAAAAAAATTATTTATTCACTCATTTACATGCCTGAGATGCAGAGTAAGCATTTAGATTGAAAATTCCATCACAAGAAAATGAAAAGTCCATCAAGAGAAAAAAAAAAAAAGAATGAGCAAGTTGCATTCTGCTTCTTGGGAGATAAAAGACAACCTGTAAAAACAAAGATCTCAATTTCCCACCTCCTACTTTTAAAAAGTTTTGCAAAGACTATGGTTCTTCACAGTTATCTGCAATAAACGCTTGGTTAATCCAAATTTGTTCCCCTAATCTTCCTTGTTTAAATAAACAGGATATTGGTTTATTATTACAGAACTGATATTCTCTCTCTCTTTTTTCTCACTTTTTTCTGTAGCGCACTTAAAAAAAAGTCTTTTACAAACTACATGCTTATCTCTTGCTGATTCTACCAATTTACTCAAGGTTTCTCAAACTTTCCGTACTATCTTAAGCTACTAGGCAGACCCCTAAACCCCAGCCCATCTTATCCTAACCAATACTGTTTGCCAAAGATCTCTCACTCTCTGGCAGGCGAAATTCCTCTCTTCACTCTTTTTCTTTCTGAGAAAGAAGTAGTTCTGCTTGCCAACTACTTTCGCCTCCTCTCCTATTCCTTCCTTTTCCAACCTGTCTATATAAGCTCCCACTCTCCGAATGTATAAAGAAAATCAGCGATCCCAATAGGTTTAACAGTGAGGGACTGAGGAAGTGGGGCCAAAAGGATGAATCTTTTCTTTGGGGGGCAGGGGGAGCAGGGAGCCGTGAAGCGTGGCTTAAAGGATCTCAGTTCCCCAACCAGGGACTGAACCTATGCCCCCAGCAATGGAAGCTCAGAGTCCTAACCACTGAACCACTAGGGAATTCCCAGAAAGGATGAATCTTTAACCCCTTCTTTAGGTATGCTTGCTCTCTTGCTAAGTCACTTCAGTCATCCAGTTCTTTGCAACCCTATGGACTGTAACCTGCGAGGCTCCTCTGTCCATGGGATTTTCCAGGCAAGAATACTAGACTGGGTTGTCACTCCTGACCCAGGGATTGAACCCTCTCTTACATCCACCTGCATTGGCAGGCAGGATCTTTACCACTACCTTCATCTTCTCAGTCCTTACCCTATGCCTCCTGTACAACCTGGCCAGCTGTACCTGTCTCCTTTGCCGGCTTATCTCTCCAAAACATAAAGGGCATTTCCTGAAGTTTTTATCACAAGCTCCTCTTTGCAGTTTCAACAATTTACCCTGACATCTCTCCACCTGCAGGCATTCAACTTCCTACTTAATCTCTCCCTCTAGACATCCTGCCAGCACTGCCAAGTCACCATGTCCAACACCAACCAGTTACCTTTTCCTCTCTGCTCCCCTTAATCTTTCCACTTTCCACCTGTGCTCTACTTCTTAGACATCCCATCTGCATCTTCAGCCGGTGGTGCCAAGAGAGGAGGAATCAATTTGTTTGCCAAGAACCAAGGTTCCACCTGAAATTTCTCATCTCCACCTCCTCTGTTCTCTATCCACTGGACAGTGCACCTCTCATGGGCACTGCCATAACATGCTCCTTCTGGTTTCCACACCTCAAATTTTTTTAATGTACACGGTAATGCCAGAGAAACGGTCCCTAAATACAAGCTTAGATCAAGTCTGGCATTTGAGATACTCTACACAACACTTCTCAAACTGTAGTGTGTGGGGGACTTTCCTGATGGTTTAGTGGCTAAGACTCCTCACTTTCATTGCAGGGGGCACGGGTTTGATCCCTGGTTGGGGAACTAAGGGAGCTTCCCAAGTATCGCTAGAGGTAAAGAATCCACCTACCAATGCAGGTAGATGTAACAACACAGGTTCGATCCCTGGGATGGAAAGATCCCCTGGAGGAGGAAATGGCAACTCCCTCCAGTATTCTGGCCTGGAGTAACCCATGGACAGAGGAGCCTGGCAGGCTACGGTACATAGGGTCACAGAGTCAGACACGACTGAAGTGACTCAGCATGCACCCATTCAGGGAACTAAGATCCTACATGCCAAGGGGTGCAGCCGAAAACAAACTACAGTGCATGTGAACTGCATGCTGATCTTGTTAAAATGCAGATACTCATTCAGTGGGTCTGAGCAGTGCCTGATTCTGGATTTCTAACATTTCTAACATTTCCAGGTGATGATGATGTTACTAGCATACAGCTGTATATATACAATATGGCTGCAACCTATTTTTCTAGCCTTATCTTCTACCCCTCCCTGCCCAGCACACATGTATGTATGTTTGTAACTCTTTTGTGCCTATAGGTCACTCACATGCACACATACACACAAATGCATACAAACAAAATAATGGGTGTGTGTGTATGCACTCAGTCGTGTCCGGCTCTTTGGGGCCCTGGGGACTGCAGCCTATCAGGCTTCTCTGTCCGTGGAATTTCCCAGGCAAAAATACTGGAGTGGGCTCCATGCCCTCCTCCAGGGGATCTTCCAGACCCAGGGATCAAACCCAAATCTCTAGCATCTCCTGCATTGGCAGGCTGATTCTTTACCACTAGTGCCACCTGGGAAGCCCTCCCTAAACACACAGCTTCCGTGCCCCTCACTGTGTCCTCAAGTCCAGGCTCTGCTCACCACATTTCTACCCACTTTTGAGGAAGCAACTCATTCTGCCAGAGTATTTTCTTGTCTTCTTTCCAACCTCACCCCAGTACCACTCACTGCCCACAAGAAACATGGGACACTGAGAGCACTTAATTTGCATGGCTTCTGCCCTATAATGTCATTACAGGTCATCTTATTTAATCCTCACTGCTGGACTGCACCTCTTGCTGGAGGACAGGGGCTAACTGCCTAACCTCTGTAACCCCAGGGTATCGTGGGGGGGCCTTTTAAGCACCACAAACACCTGCTCTAGTGGATCTGTATTTTAAGAAACATGAAACATACCACTCTACTTTATGTACTTCACTTTGGGCAAGTGCTTCAGAAGTTTAAGATAAATAAAAACATTCTTTCTGGATAGCTAATTCATTAGCAAAACCTCTGAAAATTCTGTCAAATGTTTGGCATTTTGAAATCATCTACATATAAACATTCAAAGGGTGTTTCTAAAATCTTAGTACTTCCCAGGTGATGCTAGTGGTAAAGAACCCACCTGCCAAGGTGGGTTCAATCACTGGGTCAGGAAGATCCCCTGGAGGAGGGCATGGCAACCCACTCCAGTATTCTTGCCTGGAGAATGCCATGAACAGAGGAGCCTGTCGAGCTACCGTTCATAGGGTCACAAAGAGCTGGGCATGACTGAAGTGACTTAGCGCCCTCACCCAGGCATACAGATCAAAGCTCTGATATTTAACTGAAAAATTAAACCTAATTTGTCATAATCTAGTCATTATTACATTTAAACTTAAAATACTTTCTAATCCAGTAACCCCCTCTGGTTTAATTTACCTAATGCTCCTGTTATCATTCCATCCATTAAATGGGATCTCACTTTCTCCTCCGGTGTGCTAAGGTTAGCCATCTGCGAAATAATCTACCATTAAAATGCCTCACACGTGTGCCCAGCCATGAAAAGTGCTTTAAAACATGTATCTTGAAGAAACGTTTTTAAGGAGATGAAACAATTCAACCAAAACAGCCCTATATTAAATGTTTATATAGTAAACCCTCTAAATATCAAAGAACTGCCGAAATTCAAACAAACAAAACCATAGCTTCTAAACTTCAGTGTGTTCAAGAATTGTCTGCAGTGCGTATTAAATGTGCAGATCCCAGTTTCTTACCCTGAGGCAGTCTAATCCAGTCAATCTGGAATGGGACTTAGAAAACTGTACGGTCCACCAGCATCTCCGGGCGGTTCTGATGCAGGTGTTCCACAGATCTCAATTAGAGAAATACTGACCTCAACCTTGGTGCGTGGGCACTACAGGGATTTTTTTTTTTTTTTTTTAATGTTGAAATCTCTTTGTGAAGTTCTTTCCCCAAACAGCTGTCACACTAGCAGAAAATTGGTAATTCATTAAAAACAAAAAAAAAGATGGGGGGGTGCTGTAAGTTGCTTGGGGTACGAGTAAAGCTCGAAAGCAATCAAAGAAAGAAAGTAACGTTTCTTTCCCACGTCGCAGTCCGTTCTCCTAGCATCCTCCAGGTACCTTCGAGGATGCTGCTCGTACTAGGGAACTACAACTGGGCGCCAGGGAGCAGAGTGAGGCCCTTCTCTGGTCCAGGGGATGGAGAGGCGGCACCGATCTCTTCCCCAGGTCACCAGCGGTCCTCGGCCAGCTAGAGGTCGCGGCGGAGGGGGGACCGCGGCCCCCGGATCCTCCGCGGCGCACGCGCATAAACAAGTCGCCTCCAGGGGGTCAGTGATCCCGGTGCTCTACCCGCGCCCCTTACCTGCCGCATGGCCGAATATCGGGCTCCTCTTCCGGCTCCGGCTCCGGCTCCGGCGACTCCTGCTCGCCTGCAGCCGCCGGCAGCGCCTCGGAGTCCTCCACCGTCACTTCGGCCGCAATCACGGCGCCCGCCGCCGGCACCCGCGTAGCCGAGGTGGGAGCCGCCGCGGCCCCCAGGCCGAACACCGCCTCCGCTGTCGGTGCGAGGAGGTCAGAGGTGCGCCGCGCGGCCACTGTCCCTGCCACGAGCCCCAGCAGCAGTGGCAATAGCAGCGCCCGTGCCAGCGACCCCGGGCCGGTGGCGCGCTCCATCAGCGGCCCGCCCCGCGAGCCGGCATGGAGGTGTAGCCGCCGGCGCCCGCCTCTCCCGCAGTTCAGAATCCCCGACCAAGGCGAGGACGCGCTAGGGACTCCGCCGCCGCCTAGACGGTCAGGAAGTCCAGCAGCTTTCTCTCGGCCACGTCTTAGCCCGGCCTCCGCCAGCGCCACCTGAGTGACAGCTTCCCTCGGACATCGCCCATTGAGCGAGCTTTCCGCGCATCTGCTCGCTGATTGGCTGCAGACTCTGCCACTCTGGGCACCGACGCTAGTCTTGTTGGAGTAGGTGGGCTCTCCCGGGTTGTCAACAGCAAAGCTGCCAATCAAATTGTACTGCCTTTAGCCCGAGGCCCGCCCTCTTCCGGACGAGCTTACCAATGAGAAACGCCCCTCCAAGCAGTTTTTTTACCTGATTGGTTGATTTGGCAGTACCCAGAACACCATTCCCCAGAGACGATTGGCCATTGTGCTGATTGGCCTCGCCCCTCAAAGCGAGGCGCTAGAGAATACTTAAAGATCATTGGTGGAAGCGGCTGTCCTTCAAAAGTCTGAGATAATTTCTTCTTGATTGGTTGGAAGCAGCACTTACTACGTGGCGGATTCTGACTGCGGAGAGGACAGTCCCAAGTGAAGGGAAGAGTGAAAGGCGAGTCCCTGGTGGTGGGGAGGTGGCCGATCTTCAAGGAGTTATCTCTGTAAAGCCTGGTCCGTTTGGAAAGCCAGAAGAAGAGCAGGAAAAATAAGTGACCGCACAAAACATGTAGCTCCTGAAAGTGGAAGGGGTGACGTGAGTTGGGGAGACGATCCAGCCATCGGGCTGGGAATTACGGCTTGTTTAGAGATGCTGATTTCTTCGGTGACCTACAGCAATCTAGTCTATCCGACACGCCCCTTCCTTGTTCGAAAGGAGAAGGAGCACAAGGCCCTTGCACTTACGTCATTTGTCTACAGTCACATAAGGAGTTATTTACAGAACCATGACTTTTCATCCAAGCCTTCTGATCCTGGTCTGCCATGCTTTGTAGCTCACTAACAGGGCAAGAAAGAGAGAAAACCACAAAAGGCCAAACTGGAGATTTGAATGCTTGGCCAAGGCAGTAGAACTTTCCATGCAGCGGTTCCGGACACCCTGAAGATTCCTGAGCAGATGAGTGAAGTGACAAGAGATGTGGTTTAGAAACAACCCAACTGCTGTGAACTCCTCAGCAGTGTTCTCAAAAGAGCGTTAAAGATGAGACCAGTTGTGTGGCTATATGTGAGAGGCCATGTCCCCATCAAAATTTTGAAGATGTTATTTTTTCTAAGCTACTGGCATGCAGACATGCTCTTAATTTCTTCAGTCCAAAAGCAAAACAAGAAAAACCCTCCACTTCCCCTTCCACAGTCAACCGTATTTCATAGTTGTTTCATAGTTGCTCAGTTCAGATTCCTCTTGTCCCCTTGTCAAACACACTACTTTTGTTCCCACAACTCCACCAAACTGCTCATGCTGTGGCCACCATTGCTAAATTCAAAAGACTATTCTTCATCTTCATTTTATCATCTTATATAATGAACCCAGACAGAGGATGAGGTGGTTGGATGGCATCACTATTCAATGGAAATGAATTTGGGCAAACTCTGGATGATGGTGAAGGACAGGGAGGCCTGGCGTGCTGCAGTCCATGGGGTTGCAAAGAGTTAGAGAGGACTTGGCAACTGAACAACAACAATAACTAACCCAGTATATCAGTCTCTCCTGTATAAAACACTTTTCACTGGTTTTCCAGCTTCCATGTGGGCCAAATTGTAGCCCTCATTACCACCTCATTTTAACTTAATCTCCTGCTCAAAAGGCTGCACTCCAAATAAGGTTACATTCGGGGGTACTAGGGTCAGGACTTAACCGCATGCATTTCAAAGGAGACACAATTCAGCTCATAACACCCAGATACTCAGGAGACTAGTTCTGGCACTTCTTTCAGGGTTCTGTTACCTTCCCAGTAAAGCCTCTCCTGACCATCCTTTTTAAAATTGAACTCCCCACCCCACCTCAATTCCTAAACTCCTCCCCTGCTTTATTTTTCTCTTTAATACAATCTTTTCGGTCCAGTCACTCAGTGCTGTCCGATTCTTTGGGACCCCATGGACTGCAGTACATCAGGCTTCCCTGTCCATTATCTCCCAAGCTTCTTCAAACTCATGTCCATTGAGTCAATGATGCTATAATTTGCATATTTATTTATTGTCTGTCTTCCTCCACGCCTACATAAATTCCATTACCATTTACACATTGATATGTTCAAAGAGCCTAAAACAATGCAAAGTATTTAGTGAGCGTTTAATAAATATTTGTTGAATAAATGAAAATTGAGGACAGAGCAAAATGGATAAATGAAGGAGATTGTAGTTGCTATAGATAGAAGGGAGTGATTAAGAAAGCAAGAACCCAGAGTATCTGGAAAAAACAGAGACTGCTGTGCCTTCCATGTTGAAAATAGAGATTAGAAAGTACCCCGAAAAGATAAATTATTTTGAAATGAAGAGAAAATAGATGAGAGAGCTCAAACTAGTTGATCATTTTCTACTCAACTAAATAGGAGATCAGATCTCCTAAGTGAGAGAATATAAGAGATAATATGAGGAAAGTGTCAGAAAATTAATGTGAGATGAGAAATGATTGTTGACTATTTGTAATGCCCATTTGAAATTGCCCTGGGCTATGTGCCCAGTCATGTCCAATTCTTGGTGACCCCATGGACAGTAGCCCGCCAGGCTCCTCTGTCCATGGCATTTTCCAGGCAAGAATACTGGAGAAGGGTTGCCATCTTCTCCATGGAATCTTCCAAACCTAGGGATCGACCTGCATCTGTTGCATCTCCTGCATTGGCAGGCAGATCCTTTACCACCGAGCCACCTGGGAAGCCTGCATTTGAAATTAGCTTGTGTATATGTTTTAGTGGATTTAGTCTTCATAGATCTGTGACGTTTTCAAAAGATGATCATGGCATGAACAATAACAATCTGAGCTAATGAATCAGAAATCTGCTTGCCATTTGTAAATTATGTGGAAGGTTTTTATTATTGTTGTTATTTATTTACCATGCAGGGAGGACCATGAGTCTACCTGCATGTAATGGGAATAAAGATGTGAACAAAACAGGCATGGTCCCTGCCCTTCTGAAGCTTAACAATTATCTAGTTAGGGAGGCAGACACTACTTTAGTAAAATATTTATATTATTAAAACCAAGAAAAATAAAAATAAAAAAAAAATAAAACCAAGATAAGTGCTATGATGGAAAGGGCACAGGCAGGAGAACACAGTGGTTGAAAATGTTAGGAGAGTCAAGCTTTATATTCAAGGAAAAAAACATGCAAGAATTTCCATTTTGGAAAAAGAAGATGAGTCCTGAGTCATGGTCAGCTGAATGGGATAAAAAATTGCTGGAAGGGAAAAGAGTATGTGCCAGTTTTAACAGCATGCAGAGTCACAGTGACTACACAGTAGCTCTGGAATCTGAATCAGTGAGACCGACTGGGGCCTTGGACTCTTTAATGCAGTGCTGCAATGCTTGACCTGGACACATCTCTCCTTGAGCGGCAAAATACAAAGAAACTGTATGAGACTAAAAATAACTACATGCATGTGCATGCATGTGCAGTTGGGGCAAATTCTGGCCCCCAAAATACAGAGACCAAAAATCCAATTCTGTCACTTTTGAAGAGCCTGGAGCAAAAGCGAGGTTGATCCCTGGGTTGGGAAGATCCCCTGGAAGAAGAAATGGCAACCCACTCTAGTATTCTTGCCTGGGAAATCCCATGGACAGAGGAGCTTGGTGGGCTACAGTCCATGGGGTCGCACAAGAGTTGGACATGACTTAGCAACTAAACAATAGCAAAACTAAAATAAGTACCAATAGTACAAGATGTGTGTATATGTGTGTGCTCAGTCCTGTCGGACTCTTTGCGACCAGTCAAGAATACTGGAATGGGTTGCCATTTCCTCCTCTAGGGGATCTTCCTGACCCAAGAATCAAACCATCATCTCCTGTGACTCCTATATTGGCGGATTCTTTTACCACTGAGCCACTGGGGAAGCTCACAGCTTGAAAGGTGGGAGTAGGTAAATACAGTGAAAGCAGCCTAACACTAGACTTCCCAGGTGATTCAGTGGTTGAAAATTTAAGTGCCAGTGCCGGGGAAATGGATTCGCAATCCCTGGTCTGGGAAGATTCCACATGTCGCGCAGTGACTAAGCCTGTGCACCATAACTACTGAAGCCTGAGCACCCTAGAGCCCATGCATAAGATAAGCCACTGCAACAAGAAATTCACACACAGCAAATAGAGTAGCCCCTGCTCGCTGCAACTCGAGAAAGCCTGAGTACAGCAATGAAGACCCAGCACAGCCAAAAATAAATAAATAAATAAATTTTTTAATAAGCAGTCAAACATCTTTGCATTATCTGGGAAAATAAAGTACTAATTTAGTTATACTGTATTAGGTCAGGATGCATGTTACAGTCAGGGTAATCACTTAAAGAATGATATTCATACAAAGGCGATATAACTAATGGAGGAAATGTAATAATAAAAATCTGTGGTTTATTCAAAGTGAGCAAGAAAAGAGGAAAAAGAGGACAAGAAACAGGTGGGACAGGTAGAGATTAAAAACAGTAAGTGGTAGCTATAAATGCCAGTATATCAGTATTGACATTAAGCATGTATGGCATAAGAACTGTTATAATACAAAGCTTATCTGCCTGGATAAAAGATAAGAGACATACCTTAACTGTAAGGTGAACATGCAAAAGTTATATATGCAAACAATAGCAAAAAGAGATCTGATGTAATCATAATTAGATCTGGAACAGTTGATTTTTAAAATGACTTGAACATTTTTAAAATAGATTTTACTTTTTTATTGTATGATAATTTTATTTTTTATTGGAATATCATCGCTTTACAATGTTGTGCTAGTTTCTGTTGTACATCATCATGAAGCAACCGTAAGTATACCTATATCCCCTCCCTCCTGAGCCTCCCTCCCACTCTCCCATTCCACCCGCTAGGTCATCACAGAGCACTGAGCTGAAGTCCCCGTGCTATGCAACAGCTTCCCACTGGTTATCTGTTTTACACACGGTAGTATATATGTGTCAGTGCTACTCTCTCAGTTCTGCCCCGCCTCCTCCCCCCACTGTGTTGAAAAATCCATTCTCTACATCTGTACCTCTATTCCTGTCCTTCAAGTAGGTTCATCAGTACCATTTTTCTAGCTTCCATGTATATGCGTTAATATACAATATTTATTTCTCTTTCTGGCTTACTTCACTCTGAATAACAGGTTCTAGATTCATCCACCTCACTAGAACTGACTCAAATTCATTCTTTTTTTTATGACTGAGTAATATTCCATTATATATATGTACCACATCTTTATCCATTTATCTGTCAGTGGACATCTAGATTGCTTCCATGTCCTGGCTATTGTAAATAGCATAACTATTGTAAATAGTAGTACCCTGAGCATCAGGGAACATGGGGGTATTTGTGTCTTTTTGAATTATGGTTTTCTCAGGGTATATGCCCAGGAGTAGGGTTGATGGGTCATGTGGTGTTCTATGTTTAGTTTTTTAAGGACCCTCCTTACTGTTCTCCACAGTGGCTGTACCAATTTGCACTCCTACCAACAGAGTAGGAGGGTTCCCTTTTCTCCACACTGTCTCCATCATTTATTGTTTGTAGATTTTTTGATGATGGCTGTTCTAGCTGGTGTGAAGTGATACCTCACTGTGGTTTCAATTTACACTTCTCTAATAATTAGTGATGTTGAGCATCTTTTCATGTGCCTCTTGGTCATCTGTATGTCTTTGGAGAAATGTCTGTTTAGGTCAGACAAAAAGATTAATCTCCAAAATGTGATAACAGCTTACGGAGCTCAATAGCAAAAATAACACAAACAATCCAATCAAAAAATGGGTGGCAGACCTAAATAGACTGTACTTTTTGAGAGTAGTTTAGGACTTCCCTGGTGGTCTAGTGGTTAAGACTTCGCTTTCCAATGCAAGGGGTGCAGGTTTGATCCCTGTCAGGGAGCTAAGATCCCACATGCCTCCTGGCAGAAAAAAAAAAAACAGAAAACAGGAACAATATTGTAACAAACTTAGTAAAGACTTTAAAAATGGTGCACATCAAAAAAGCAATCTTAAAAAACAGAAGAGTAGTTTTTAAGTTTATAGCAAAATTGAGCAGGAAGTACAGAGTTCCCATATACCTCCTCTCCCCACATACCGACAGCCACCCCCAGTAGCAGAGTCCACCCCCACCAGGGTGGTACATTCACTACAATCAAAGAACCTGAGTTGATGCATCATTATCATCCCAAATCCAGTGCATTTATCCCATGTACCCAGCAAGCAGACTGAAAGGTTTTGGTTACCCTGACTTTGAGGTCCTGAGTTTAGATTCCTTGCTCAGTATTACCCGTAGTATCAGTGAAGGATTTCTAGAGGGCAGGAGATTTCAAATGGACATTGCTGATCCAATACTGGATCCTTCGGCCAATACTTGGTTCTCTCGGCCAAGAAGTTGGTATTCAGACAAGAGATTCACACTGAAGGGCCCATCCTGCTGCAGACAGCTTTGATGACTACCTGTCCAGAAGAGGTGATGATAGGTTTGGAGAAAAGTGTTGAGATCATTATGATTCATGCCAATATGCATGTCAGGACAAACAGGATAGTAGGATGGTCCAGTGCACATGGGGATGTGGTTTGACATAGGGGCCAGGATTGCTATGATGACTGAGGCAGTAGAGACTATGACAGTGGCTATGGTGACAGGACAGGCAGTGGCAGGAAGAGTATTTGGTTGTGGGCACCAGAGGGATTAGGAATACGAAGGAAGAGGAGACCACTATGAAGACAGATATGGCAGACGATTACAGAGGCATGATGGTACAGGTCCTCCCACCCACAGACTCATCGTGAATGTAAAGCCTCAGGGTACTCGCAAGGAAGACATTTCCTCTACTAGCACCTCCTGGTGAGCAGCCTCTGTGAGTGAGGGGCAAAACTTGTTGACACAGCTGCTAGGGACGTTCTAGAGCCAAAACTAGAACTTCAAACTTGGGAGAGACACATAAGCTGACAAAGTGAAGAAATTCAGGAAAAGGAAGGGCTGAGGACAGGAAGTGAATCATCACAGACTGCACCTAGCAGAAATGTATGGAGAAAAGATAGGAAGAAGTCTCTAGAAAAGAAAAACTTACTAAGGAGGAAAATTGTCACTCTCCAACTTCTTTTTTTTTTTTTTTTTTCAGTTTTTACAAATATTTTGTTTATTTTAATGAAGCTGGTACAGACACTGTCCATTTAAAACCCATATCCCAGGCCAAAAAGTACAAATAAAGTCAAAAAGAGCAGTGTTCTGTTGTATACACTTCTGCATGAATAACTTTAACTGCTAATGAAAATTAGATCTTTTCTGGGATCTTCTGACAAGATTTTTCTTTCATCTTAAAATGCTTTCTCTTCAGTGAAGCCATCTTTGGAGTTAGTCATTATTCTCTGTCATTTTGACTCCAACTGGATATTCCTCTTCTTTTGGTCCAGACCCTCAGATTTTAAAAGTAGCTTCAAGTTAAGGAAAGGTCATTTTTCCACAGTTCTGTTTTCCAAAAAACTTCCATCTCCCACTGAAAGTCATAGTCCAGGAGTGAAGCAATCACATGCTAGAACTTCAGGGCCAATTGGAAAGTCATTAGGAACACTTGTATTAGTTGATCTTATTTATCACAAGCCTGCAAATGCACAGTCCTGGAAAAGGCGGGCTCTCTATGCACACATGTAATTTTTAAAAAGGAGAGAGTGATATGAAGGGGGCTGAGGTTTGCTCACCAAATCAGCACAATGAAAAGAAACAATAATGAATAATGGGCACTAGAATTCAAATTACCAGATGTTTTAAAGAGATGGGGTGCCAGTTTTCAATTCTGTTTTGAACACCACATTACAAAAGAACTCTTTTTAAAAATAAAAAAGGATTAAGGGGAAAGAAAAAAAAATAAAAAGAATATCTAAACCGTTGAATGACCCCCTGTTTGTTCCTGATAAACTTCAATCACATCTTCTTCCTCCATTCCCAGTTCTTTTGGAGTGTGATTATCAGCAATTCTCTGACCTTCAAAGAGAAACCTGAGTGAATTCATAGGAACTCCCTGTCTTTGACAGTATGATTCTTTGAGTTTCTTGAGATGTGTCGTCATTTTCACTTTGAAGTGAATCTCACTGCTATCCTGTCCAATGACTTTGAGTTTAATATATTCTCCTTCCTTCTTATCCCCCAAGTCCTCGGTTGAAGGTTTTGCTTCCTGGTCAGACATGGTGACGGTGGCTTCCCCCGGGGTCTCCGCACACCAGCGGCCTCGGGTAGGTAGAACCTCGCTCCGGGCCACTCTCCAACTTCTAAGCCTACCAAACTTGAGCAGTCTCTAAAGGTAATGCCAACTGCTCCACCAATGGAGAAGGCTCATGGGGAAGCAATCTAACCCTCCTGCTAATCTCAGAGCTCAGACAGAGCAGCAATAGTAGTTCTGGCTCTGCCATCTGAGCAAAGACCAGCAGGAAAGGTGAAAAGAAGATAGTTGAGCAAATGTCCCAAAAGGTCAAAGTGGCAAGTCCAGTCCTGATCCAGACCGTGGAGGGAAAAAAGACTGCCAGAGAGTCAGGTGTGAAGGATGGTAAAAAGGATCAAGACTCCTGATCTGATTTACATTGGAGCCAAAGAAACCTGAAGAAAATCCAGCCTCCAGGTTCAGTTCTGCAATCGGTCATGCTGCTCTTTCCTTTGACAGTGAAGGTGAAAACAAAGCTGACGATCTAACCCTGTGCTTTCTCCTTGTCTCTCTCCATCCTGGAACATTTGAGAACAAATCAAACCTCCATCCAGACAAGATGAAATAAAACTCAGCATCTCCATTGCCTGGGCAGGGTGCGGGAGAAGAGAGGATCAACCCACCAGGATGATTGAATTGTTCTGAGACTGAGCAATTTTCCAGGACTTGGAAACTTGTGCCTTAAAACTGGGAAGGTTTTGGGCAAAACTGGGATACATTGGTCCCCTTTCATGGTGGCAAAAGACCAGGGATCCTGTGTGTCACAAATAAGCCCTAGGCTTCCTTTTTTTTTTTTTTTGGTGGCTCAAATGGTGAAGAATCTGCCTGCAATGCAGGAGACCCAGGTTCAATCCCTGGTCAGGAAGATCCCCTGGAGAAGAGAATGGCAACCCACTCCAGTATTTTGGCTTGGAGAATCCCATGGGCAGAGGAGCCTGGTAAGCTACAATCCATGGGATTACAAAGAGTCCGACACAACTGAGTGACTAACACTTACACTTTCAGGGAACTAGATCCTGCAAGATGCTATTAAAATATTCTGCATGCCTCAGCTGAGACCCAGTGCATCCAAATAAATAAATTAAATCAATTAATTAAGTAAAAAGAGGGTGACATATATTTCTGTATACATATGTGCATGTGTGTTACTATATGCATATATTTCTATGTAAATGAATGTGTATTTCTATACCTGTCTATATCTATAATCCCTCTGGAAGAAGAAAACAGGCCACAAGATTGTTTCTGGAAAAACAGGGTGGCCAAGGCACAAGAATGGGAGAATAGGAGGAAGACTTCCATTTTTCTAGCAGCCTTGTTGAGATGCAATTCACATAACATACAATTCACTTATTTAAAGTGTAACATTCAGTGATTGAATATATTGCCCAGTTGTGCAACCAGGAAGAATTTTATTTATGCTTATTTTTTTCTTGTACCACATGATTTGTGGGATCTTAGTACCCTGCCCCTACCAGAGATCAAAAGTGCTGAGTCCTAACCACTGGACATCCAGGGAATTCCCAAGAAGGAGAATTTTAAATGTGTACCCTTTTGTATCTTTCCAAGTAGGCATCAGATGTTATATCATCTACTACAACTTAAATAAAGAAATAGATTAAGGGACTTAATGCACTTGTGGTGCAGTGGATAAGAATCCACCTGCCAATGCAGGGGACATGGGTTCAATCCCTGGTCTGGAAAGATTCCACATGCTGCCAAGCAACTAAGCCCACGCACCGCAACTGCTGACTCTGCATACTAGGCCTGTGAGTTGCAACTACTGAGCCTGTATGCTGCAGCTGCTGAAGCCTGGGGCCTAGAACCCTTGCTCCACAACAAGAAGTCACCACAATAAGAAGCCCATTCACTGCAACTAGAGAAAGCCAGCACAGCAGCTAAGGCCCAGCCTAGCCAAAAATAATTATTAATAAATTTTTTTAAAAGAAGAAATAGATTACTTAATAAAAATTGGCAACAACAAGAGTTTCTATTCCCCTATGATCTATCATACAATGGGGCTGGAGCTTATACACAGACTCAGTGTTTGCTACTTGTTTTATGCATTCTTTATCAAATATTTTAAATGCCTAGGCTGCTAGGCACTGAGATTCAGACAGAAAGTATTCTCATCATCAGGAGAAAAACAGTATTCATTTTAGATGTTCCTAGCAAAACTGGCAGCTCTTTGGAGGAATACATGATCTATATTCCCATTTTCATTCTGCACCTCCACCAGGTAGCTGGGGACACACATTCGGTGCTTGCAGCATAGATGCATTAAAAAATAAAATAAAGTCTGGGAGACGTCCTCAGTTTCCTGAAAGTCTGTCTCCCAGATTAATCATCAGGTTGGCTTAAATAAAATTTTCCATTTCTTTCTCAAGAAAATAAAAATAATATAAGATTCAAGGCACACTTCAGGTGGAAAGACCCCTCAAGGTCTTCACTGGGTGGGTAACTTTTGTTGCCAGTAATCAGAGGGTGGAGGAGGACTCCTCAAAAGACCTTGGCCTGTATACAGATCTTCCCCCTCTTGTCTCCTCAGGGAACTTATATCTTTGCAGGGACAGATTTCAGCATTTTCAGGCACCTGTCACCAAGCATGGCATCCCAGGACAGGACCCTGTAAAATAAAGTGTGGTTACATGTTTAATATCGTAACCCCCTTCAACATTGCTCAAATCAGAACTTTGCTTTTTTTGGCTGAGTTGGGTCTTAGTTACAGCATGTGGGATCTCTGCTGGATCATATGGAATCTTTTGTAGTGAACCATGGCCCCTCTGGGCTTCCCTGGTGGCTCAGATGGTAAAGAATCTGCCTGTAATGCAGGAGACCTGGGTTCGATCCCTGGGTCAGGAAGATCCCCTATAGAAGGGAATGGATATCCACTCCAGTATTCTTGCTTGGAGAATCCCATGGAGAGAAGAGCCTGGTGGGCTACAGTCCATGGATTTGCAGAGTCGGAAAACTCTGAGTGAGCAACTAACACTTTCAAATGGACTCTCTAGTTGTGGCTTGAGGGTTCTGGAGCACAGAGGCTCAGTAGTTGTAGAGTGCAGGCTCAGTTGCTCTGGGGAAAGTGGGCTCTTAGTTCCCCACCAGTGATTCAATCCAAGTCCCCTGCATTGCAAGGCAGATTCTTAACCACTGGACCACAAGGGAAGTCCCAGATGTTTTCAAAAATGTGTTTATGCTTATCTTTCGTGTCCTTTCTTGACTCACTCTAATTTTCTACACTGAACCTATGTTACCTGCATATTTTTTAAGTTAAAAATTAAACATAGTCCTCATGATGCCTCCTACAAGAAGCCTTTCTTGACTACTCCTTCATTTCCTCATGGTAGGTTTAGTTCCCTTTTCTTAGTTTCCATGGTACCCATGCTCACCCCTAGCACAGCACTTACCATAAGGTGTTTTAATCACCTGCTAATCACTTGCCTCTCCCTTAGACTGTGTTTTCCTTATGGCAGGCGCTGTGCCTTTTATAACTGCATCCCTTGGGCCTTGACTGGGATCTGGTACACAGAAGGAGCGTTTCTCTTTCCACCTCCCCTAACTGTCCTGCCTTTAACACCCACCCGAACCAAAGAAGACCGTCCTTTCAATCAACTGATTGAGTAAACTTTATTGCCAACAGTAAGAAGTTGAAGGGGGCACTTCTCAAAAGTCCGTTGCCCTGGGATGCAGGGTTTCCATCTCCTGTCTTCCTAGGGAACTTGCCCCTTACACATAGACAAGTTTTACTAAGCCCTGAGTACTCAACACTATGAAATTAATATGAGAAAATGAGGATTCCAGAAGGACTTTGTTGGCACGGCCATCTTGGGAATGCTGTAAGTCAAGGACCTTGGGCATACTATTTGGGCAAGAGCTGTATTGCTCAAGAATGAAAGGAAGAGGAGAGGACGGTAGAGAGCCAGGAACTAGAACTAGAACTTCAGACAAGATGTAAATTGGGAGGTGGAAAGGCAGTTAATTCAGGAATTTCTGTTTTGGAAGACAGTTGATAGAGGAGGAAAAGAGCACCATACTAACACCAAACTTACACGCATTCAATTAAATATGGGCTTCCTTTGTGGCTCAGCTGGTAAAGAATCTGCCTGCAATGTGGGAGACCTGGATTTGATCCCTGGTTTGGGAAGATCCCCTGGAGAAGGGAAATGCCACCCGCTCCAGTATTCTGGCCTAGAGAATTTCATGGACTGTATAGTTTCTACACATTATACATTTTATAGTTTTTATACATTAAATATGCTTGGCAGAAAGGAAGACAGGAAGAGGGAACGAAGCAAAAGTAAGAGGGGGTGGAGAAAGAAGATACAAGAGAAATAGCCACTTAAATTATATAAGTTTTGGGACTTCCCTGGTGATCCAGTGGCTAAGACTCTGCATTCCCAATGCAGGGAGGCTGAGTTCAATCCCTGGTCAGGGAAATGGATCCTGCATGCTGTAACTAAAACCTGGCATAGTCAAATAAATAAATTAAAATGTTTTAAAGAAAGAAAAACACAAAAAAGAAATAATCAGTAGGCTTAAAAAATAAATGACATAGGGGTGTGTGTGTGTGTGTGTTAGTTGCTCAGCCATGTCCGACTCTTTGTGACCTCATAGACTGTAGCTCACCAGCCTCCTGTGTCCATGGAATTCTCCAGGAAAGAATACTGGAGTGGGTTGCCATTCCCTTCTTCAGGGGATCCTCCTGATCCAAAGATCGAACCTGGCTCTCCTGCATTGCAGGCAGATTCTTTACCATCTGAGCCACCAAAGAAGGCCATATAGGTTTTTATATTTTGTTGATATACAGGGGATCCTACCCAACATTTCACTCAATGCTATTCCAGAAGAGTTTGAGAAGGGAGAATTGACATATACTTTACGTTTAGTGTACTGGAACTCAGCTTTGACTGCACTTGAATTAACAGGTGAGCTTTTATTGTTGTTCAGTCACTCAGTCACGTCCGAATCTTTGTGACGCATATACTGTAGCACTGGGCTTCCCTGGTAGCTCAGCTGGTAAAAAATCCACCTGCAATGCAGGGGACCCTGGTTTAATTCCTGGGTCGGAAAGATCCCCTATTCTTGGGCTTCCCTGGTGGCTCAGACCATAAAGACCTAGGAGACCTGGGTTCAGTCCCTCTGTTGGGAAGATAATCTGGAGGAGGGAATAGCATCCCACTCCAGTATTCCTGCCTGGAGAATCCCCATGGACAGAAGAGCCTGGTGGGCTACGGCCCATGGGGTTGCAAAGAGTCAGACATGACTGAGCGACTAAGAACAGCACCGCACACAGACTGCAGCACACCAGGCTTCCCTGCCCTTCACCATCTCCCCGAGCTTGCTCAAACTCATGTCCATTGAGATGATGATGCCATCCAACCCTCTCATCCTCTCTCAGCCCATTCTCCTCCTGTCCTCAGCCTTTCCCAGCATCAAGGTCTTTTCTAATGACTCAGCTCTTCCCATCAGGTGGCCAAAGTATTGGAGCTTCAGCTTCAGCATCAGTCCTTCCAATGAGTATTCAGGACTGATCTCCTTTAGGATTATCTAGTTTGATCTCCTTGCAGTCCAAGGGACTCTCAAGAGTCTTCTCCAACACCACAGTTCAAAAGCATCAATTCTTTGGTGCTCAGCCTTCTTTATGGTCCAACTCTCACATCCGTACATGACTACTGGAAACACCATAGTTTTGACTATAGAAACCTTTGTTAGCAAAGTTATATCTCTGCTTTTTAATACACTGTCTAGGTTTGTCATAGCTTTTCTTAAAAAGAGCAAGGGTCTTTTAATTTCATAGCTGCAGTCACCATCTGCAGTGATTTTGGAGCCCAAGAAAATAAAGTCTGTCATTATTTCCATTATTTCCAAGGGAGAAAATATATATATACATATATATGCCTGGATCCCACCCTCAGAGAATCTGATGTAATTAATTAGTTAGAGATACAGCCTGGGCATCAGGCTGGTTAAAAGCTCTCAAGAGATTTCTTGGTAAAGTACACATAACATAAAATTTACTGTCCTAACCATTTTAAATGATGTAATCCAATGCTACTAAATACATTCATAATGTTGTACAACCATCACCACCATTCACCTCCAGAACTCTTGTCTTGTAAAACTGAAACTCTAGACTCATTCATTACACAATAGCCTTGGCAATCACCACTCTACATTCTGTCTCCAAGATTTTGACTCTTCTAAATACCTCATATAAGTGGACTTATACAGTATTTATCTTTTTGTGTCTGGCTTATTTCACCTAGCATAAAATCCTCAGAGTGCCACCATGTTGTAGCGTATGTCAGAATTTCCCTCCTTTTTAAGCCAAGTAGTATTCCATTGTATGTGTGTAACATATTTTGCTTATCTATTCATCCATTTATGAACACTTTGGTTGCTTCCAAATTTTAACTATTGTAAATAATGCTGCTATGAAGATGGGTGTACAAATATCTCTTCAAGACCCTGCTTTCAGTTCTTCTGTGTATGGACCCAGAAGTGGGATTTCTGGATTATACGGTATTAGTAATTTGGGGGGAGGGAATGATCCTACAGGAAATCAGAGTTCTATCAGTTGAGGAGGGGATGAAGGCTGGGCAGGCAAAAGCAAGTGTCTAGTACTGAGGAGAGGAAGAACTCTGGAGTGGGGCCTTAGCATGGCCAAGTGTGGAGCTGGAGTTCCAGGAGGACTGAGTGGGCCTTAGAGGATCAGTCTCTGGAGTTACGACTTGGGCTCATGATTTTCTCTTCACTGGTGAAGCCTGAGAAACAAGAGCTGCACTGGAGAAATAGAGGCCCCATAATACATATAATGGAATATTACTCACCATAAACAGGAATTAAATACTGCCATTGGCAGCAATGTAGATGGACTTAGAGACTGTTATACTAGTGAAGTAAATCAGAAAGAGAAAGACAAATAGCCTGTGATATCATGTATGTGTGGAATCTAAAATACGACACAAAGGAATTTATTTACAAAACAGAAACAGACTCAGACATGAAAAACAAACTTATGGTTACTGAAGGGGAAGCAGGAAGGAATAAATTGGTAGTTTGGGGTTAGCAGATACAAACACCTACACATAAAATAGATAAACAGGGAACTACTGTATAACAAAGGCAACTATATTCAATATCCTGTAATATACCATAATGGAAAAGAATCTGAAAAATAATATAAATATATGAAATATATGAAAATGAAAGTGTCAATCACTCGATTGTATCCGAGTCTTTGCGACCTCATGGACTGTAGCCTGCCAGGCTTCTCTATCCACGGGATTTCTCCAGGCAAGAATACTGGAGTATATCACCCCCCACTGATAATCAGGGGGCAAAAGTTTTTATAGACAGAGAGAGGGGCTACATTGCAGAAAAGAGCACAGTCAGCTCTGACAGTCATCTTGAAGTTGGTCATCAGAGTTCTGATCAGCATCCTCCTGATTATTTTAGGTACAGTTAATCTTCAGTTCCAGGGTGGATTTGTTCCTATTTCCGTCAGACCAGTTCTCGAAATTGTGGCGGCTTATGTCATGGCTACAGTCTGGTCATTAACTCCTCCCACCTGGTGGGGGTTTAAGTATCTGTAAGACAGCTCACAGGATATGGCTCCAAATATTATCTATCGCCCTTGAGAAGGAACTGAAGGTCCTTGACTTTGCTTACTGTCTAATCTATTATTGTTTTGCTCTCTTTGACTACTTTTCTTTGCTTCTGCATTTTCTCACTTCTCTAATTAAACTTATTCTTGGCTAAATTTTCCACAAACAAAAAGAAGGTTGAGGACATGGGATCAAGGAACATAGGGTCTTGTTCTGTTTCAAAACTAACACAATATTCTGAATCAACTGTACTTCAATTAAAATAAATAAGTAAACTACCTGGATATTTAAAAGCAGATTTCAAAGTAATAAAGGAGAAGACACAACATGAAAGATTCCTGGGCAGGAGGACATGCAGGGACTCACCAAAGCTCAAGGCAAGAGCTCTGCCACCCACCCATGACAGAGAAGGTCCCATCCATTGGTCCAGGTGGATAGGGTTGTGTTTTCAGTGCTCCCAGGTCACTAGCCACCAACTCATACAAATCCCACTGTTTGAGAGGTTCACGGGTCTTGTTGAGGGTGGTTGTACTGTGATGTTGAATTGTGAAAAAAGTAGATTAGCAACAGTCCTGATCACAAAAGCAGAGCATCTTAGAGAAACTCAGAAGACTGGATGTAGGTGAAGGCTAAAGAAGTTATTCAACACTGGAGTGATTCATTTAGGAAGCTGTGACATTTTCTTCCTTAGATATCTTTAAATAGACAATGAAATAAATTTCCAGCTAAATATCAACTTCTAGATGTCTTTTCTAGGTGCTGCCAGTCCTAAGGTTTTTTATTCTCTTAAGAGCTGAAAAATAAAAATAGAAACCAGGATGTGTCTTTCAATTATAGTTTTGATGCCTCTTTGACATGTTGTATTAATTCCTGGCTTTCATATTCTGAAGCTTGGACGCTGAGATTTGAAGGATGAGTGGCTGTTATCTTTATTCATCAGTTTTTAGAAAGATCTGAACCCTTTGGGCGCAGCAGTTAGGAGAAGCCCAGCAAATAGCGATATTAAATTCCAATCTTGTTTTACCTACTTCATTGTGGCAAAGCTCCTGACTTTTAAAAAAATATTTATTTATTTATTTTTATTTGGCTGATTCTAATATTTAGCTGCAGTTTGTGAGGTCTTTAGTTGTGGCATGTGGGATATAGTGCCCCAATCAAGGATCGAAACTGGACCCCCTGCATTGGGAGCATGGAGTCTTAACCACTGGACCACCAGGGAAGTCTTGCTCCTGACTCTTTTTTCCCCCCCTATAATTTTATTTATTTATTTTTGGCCATGCTGGGTCTTCTTTGCTCCCCTCGGGCTTTCTCTAGTTGCGGCAATCGGGGGCTACTCTTTAGTTTTAGTGCTCAGGCTTCTCGTTGTGGTAGCTTCTCTCTTTGTGAAGAGCACAGGCTCTAGAGGGCACGTGGGCTCAGTAGTCGCAGCTCCCTGGCTCCACAGCACAGGCTCAGAACTTGTGGCGCTTGGGCTTAGATGCTACTCAATATGTGGGATGTTCTTGGACCAGGGGTCGAACTCATATTTCCTGCACTAGCAGGTGGATTCTTTACCACTGAGCCACCAGGGAAGCCTCCTGACTTCTGTAAGCTCCATTTCTTTCTCCTTTTTCCTCCCTACCTCTTCTTTTCCTATCACTTGCACATTTATCTTGATAAAACTGAAGCACTAATGGTATCAGAGACATTAGTTTAATTTTTAATTATCTTTGAATGGGCCCAGTAGGAAACAAATACTTATCCTTCCCTCCTCTATTCTATGGTTCTAATGGAATAATTCCCATTAATTTTATAGAATAATAATAAACTTAGGGACTTCCCTGGCAGTCCAGTGGTTAAGACTCTGTGAAGACAAGGGATGCAGTTTCAATCCTTGGTCAGGGAACTAAGAACTCATGTGCTGCATGGCGTGACTGGAAAAAAAAAAACTTATAAACTAATAATTCCTATTAATTTTCTTACAAATAAATGCAACTGGTTGGAGAGAGGATTGGTGTAAAGAGTTTGAATCAATGCTGACCGAGAACTAAGAAAATAATTCAGAGTTCACCCTATTAATTGTGAGTCAGTAAGTGTCATTTTCCCGGAAAAACACCGGGAGTCAGAAAAGGAAGTCAGAGGGATCATCCAAAGAGACCCTTCCCTTTTCGTTTTTGGCAGCGAGAGATTCAGGGATCCTAGGTCCCCAACCAGGGATCAAACCCAAGCCCATAGAAGCATGGAGCCCTAACCACTGGTCTGCCAGGGAATTCCCAACTGTCCTTTCCAACCCATAGGTCTTTTGGCTCTCATGTTCATGCATTTGGACTTCTAATTCCTGCAGGTTGACCCTTCTTAGGTAGCATGAAGACAGGGTCATCTGTCCTTTATCCTAAAGCACCGTGAGTCTGAGCTGCCACCAGTTCAGATACAGCCCCTCTCGTTAATTGCTGTCTCTTCAGCATCCGTGCACCACTGGGCACCTAGTAGGCGCTCAGTAAGTATTGGGGAAATGACGTGAAATAACCAATGAATAAATGAATGACTAAAACCACTGGTGCTTGCCTGCACTTGTTGCAGAATTGAGATGGTGGAAGTACCCACCCTTCTCTTAATGCTGAGTTTAGAGACCCCCCACACAGGAAATTTAGGCCAGTAACACCCTTACAGACTTCCCCCAACAACCATACTCTGAGGGAAGTGATCAACCCCAGCTGAGCTGAGGTGGGGAGTTGTTAGCCTGTGAATTTTGCTCTTCTGATCCATCTGTAGAAACTCAGGCTTCCTCTCTAGCAGCTGTGCTTTGAGGTAATGAGATGTTTCCACATTCTTGCTTTCCAGACAGCCTGTGGTGAACTGAAATCCTCCTTGCACTTTGAAAGTAGCTTCCTTGCAGCTCCTGAATTTCAGAAGCAGGGCAAGCATGCCTATAATACATTCACTCTTCCTATTGGCTTAGTAATTGTGTTTCCAGCCATGCCACCATCACCTGATCCCAGAGGCCAGCCCCCATTTCACCCAGAGAGGCCACCAGTGACTCAGATGTGGATCTGGTTTTTCTGAAACCCCAAGGCAGATGGAGCTGTGGCCAGGCTGCTAGTGGGTGGGGCCCAGACGATCTGTGCTTCCTTTAACAGTTTATTCTGAGAGAACTGGCAGAAGCCAAAACGTGGAGATCAGAGAGAGCTGTGGGATAGAAGAGTGTCCTCCACTTTATCCTTTTAAACATCTCTCTGATGACCATCTCCCTCTTTGCTAAATCAGTGAAAAAACTATCCTTTATGAGAAAACCTCTTTTTTTTTTTTTGGCTGCTCGGCATGAGAGATCTTGGGATTCCAAGGTGGCACTAGTGGTAAAGAATCCACCTGCCAAGGCAGGAGACGCAAGAGACATGGGTTCCATCCCTGGGTTGGAAAGATCCCCTGGAGGAGGAATACTGGCAACTCCAGTATTCTTGTCTGGGAAATCCCGTGGACAAAGGAGCCTGGCAGGCTACAGTCCTTGGGGTCACAGAGAGTCCAACACAACTTAGCATGCAACAACATGTGGAGTCTTAGTTCCTGGAAACCCACACCCTTGCCCTTTGCAGTGGAAGTGTGGAGTCTTAACCACTGGACTGCCAGGGAAGTCCCACTTTCATAAGAAAACCTTGATCTTGGTTCTGAAAAGAAAGCAGGAAGGGTGGCTTCTAAACACAGCTCTGGCCTTGGAATCGGTGAAGTTAAAAGGCCAAGCATGTCATGAACTTGACTGTGTACCAGGTAGCCAGCCATAAGCAGTTCAGCAGGGAAGAGCAGAGATAACCCCCAAGTAAAGGTTCTTTGAGGATGGGAGAGAGAACCTTTTCTTGAAAGGGAACATTTCAAGCCTAGCAACCGTCTTACGTGGAAGGGTGTCTTCTAAGAGCCTCCTCAACGCTGGTCCAGACTTTACTGCATGGTATCGTTCTGTAGACATTGGGTGTATCTCTCAGCTTGTGGCAATACCAGAGACTTCGTTTTTTCTTTTTGCTTTTCTATGATGGTTAGAGGAGGAAACGCTAAACCAAAGCATATAAATAACCCAAACCACGAATACAGAAGTCCTTTAGATGTAAACTCCAGCTCTCATGACTGGTTCCTAGTTCATACTAAATTTCTCAGAGCTGTATGAGCCTCACAGGACTAAATCTTACTTACTTCTTTTCTAAATGCAAAAGGCAGGACTTCCCTGGCAGTTCAGCAGTTAAGATTCAGCATTTCCACTACGGGGGGCATGGGTTCAGTCCCTGGTAGGGGAACTAAGATCTGGCATGTGGCACTGTATGGCCAAAAATTAATAATAATAACAATAAAAATTAAATGCAAAAGGCCCTTTGTGCATACGTGCTAGGATAGAACCTTTGTACATAGATCTTTCTTGTCCTGAGAAGCCAAACAAATCCTTCTTTCATAATGAAAGATGGGCATGGACCTGATGGGTTCCAGGGATGGTAAATTTGATTGCATCACTGAACAGAAATCGTGAGAACCATATCTATCATCAGGACAGACACAGAAAGCAAAAATGGAAATGAATTAAGATAAAGTCATCTGAAATGTACAAAATCATTATCTGAAAATACCAGCAAGAGATTTAGTCTTTAGAGTTTCCAGAAGAACTTAGCTAGGTTTCCAAAAATTAGATTGCTTTCATATTAAACAACTAACTTCCTCCACAGCAAATTTGCTTGATTTGAACATTCCTTTGAAAGTCTAAGAAGCTGACATAATAGCTAGGATAGCTATGATCCTTATGGTCAAAGAGGGAGTGGTGGTATGAGGGAGCAGGCAAACCATTTCTTGCTCAAGAAAAAATTCTATTAGTCTAGCCCCAGACCAGAGACTTCAGATTTAACTAGTACTAACTCAAGTAGTTTAATAAAACCAAAAAAGAAGGAAAGAAAGAAATTGTGAGAGATACACTTACAGAGCAGGGGGCAGGTTGTGAAGGGCTTCTCTTGTCAGACTGAGAGCTTTGTTCTGCACACAAAAGGAATAGAGAACTGGGGAGTAATAAGAAAGAAGATTATGTTTATTTCACATGTCCCGTGAAACACAAACTTCAAGAAATGCTTCTTGAAAAAATGGTCACATGGACAAATAAGTTTTGGAAAGTCAGTCCACTCTAGTCCTGGAATCTCCTGGAGATTCATTTGTTTTAAAAGTCCCTGAAATGTCACAAGAAACTGATTTTATTTTGCGTAATCCAGGGAAAGATGAAAACACAAAGGAGAATATATTGTTGACAAATCTATTCAATTTTTCTTGTCCACTTCACAGCAATGAATTGATAGGTCGATTTTTTTTTTTTGTAATTTGTGGGGCTTCCCTGGTGGCTCAGATGGTAATGGAATATTGTCCAATTAATGTAGTATCACGCAAATATAACTCACATGTTCAAACTCTAGCAGCGAGTGACCTCAAAATAAAGTCCCACGGTTGTAATATGAAAAAACCCAGTGCTCAGGGACTTCCCTGGTGGTCCAGTGCTTAAGAATCTGTCCTGTAATGCAAGGGACACAGGTTCGATCCCTGGTTGGAGGACTAAGATCCCACATGCCTCACAGCAACTAAGCTGGTGTGCCAAAACAAGAGAGTTCCCGAGTCACAGTGAAAGATCCCAAGTGCTCCAACTAAGACCCTTGGCAGCTAAATAAATAAACTCAATGCTCAGAGCCTCTAACAGAAAGTCTTGGGTTTCTAGAGATTCTCCTCTGAAGATATTCCTGGGGTGCTCACAGGTCTAGTCCCAACGCCCTTTCTATAATAACTGCTCAGTCGTGTCTGACTCTTTGTAATCCCATGGACTATAGTCCGCCAGGCTCTTCTGTCCATGGGATTCTCCAGGCGAAGAATACTGGAGTCGGTTGTCATTTCCTTCTCCAGGGGATCATCTCAACCCAGGGATAGAAACCAGATCTCCTGAATTACAGGCAGATTCTTCACCATCAGAGAGCCACCAGGGAAGCTTTAATGCCCTTTAGGCTTGGCCAGTTTGATTCCAGTGAAGCTCCTTTTCCTATTAGGAGGACAAATGAGCTAGAGAGACCCTGCTCAGATCCATGCCCAGCTCACCTGGCCCTGCTTGCAGACTGTTGTCACTCTTCCCTGCCCCTCACTGCCTGCACATGGAGAGGAGAGCTTCTAGATGACTCTTCGTCGTTTGTTTCCTCTCTGGCCAGTGGGGAAACTCATTTCAGAGTGACTGCTCCTAAGGGAGCTGCAGGATGCCTGGGTCATAGTTTTCCCCTTTAGCTGTACCTTTCCCCTTGATCCCCTGGAGAAGGAAATGGCAACCCACTCCAGTATCCTTGCCTGGAAAATCTCATGAACAGAGGAGCCTGGTGGGCTGCAGTCCATGGGGTCGCAAAGAGTCAGGCACGACTGAGCCACTAACACTTCCCCTTCTCAGAGTGTTAAACACACCTGCATGCTGGATATGTATAAGGGGAAGAATCGGACCTAGGAGAAGGCTCCCTCCTGTACTAGGCAGGGTTGTCCAGGGAAACAGAGCCAATAGGATGTGTGTGGGGGCAGGAATAGAGATGCAGATGTAGAGAATGGGGGAAAGCGAGGGTGGGACAAAATGAGAGAGAGTAGCACTGACATATACACACTAGCATGTGCAAAGAGACAGCTAGTGGGAAGCCGCTGGATGACATGGGCGCTCAGCCTGGTGCTCTGCGACGAACCAGAGGAGTGGGATGGGGATGGTGTGGAAGGGAGGCTCGAAAGGGAGGGGGCTTTCTTATTGTTGTTCAGTCGACCCGTCGTATCCAACTCTTTGTGACCCCATGGACTGCCGCATGCCAGGCTTCCCTGTCCTTCACAGTCTCCCAGAGTTTGCTCAAGTTTATGTCCATTGAGTTGGTGATGCTATCTAATCATCTCATTCTTGGCCGCCCTCTTCTCCTTTTGCCTTCAGTCTTTCCCAGCATAAATATATCCCAGCGGATATATGTATACCTAAGCTGTTTCACATTGTACAGCAGAAACCAATACAACGTTGTAAAGAAATTACCCTCCAATTAAAAACAAACTTAAAAAAAAAAAACCCTTTAAAAAATGTAAAAAAAAAAAAAAAGATGTGTGTGTGTGTGTTGTGTACGCATGGAGAGAGAGAGGAGGGTTTTTAAGTAATTGGTTCATGTGATTTGAGGGACTAAGTTTGACATTTTCAGGGCAGACCAGCAGGCTGGAGATGGAGATTCAGGGATGATTTGATGTTGTGATCTCAAGTCCAAAAGCCCTTTGGAGGCAGAATTCCCTCTTCCTCTGGAGACCTCGAGCTTCCCTGGTGGTTAGTGGTAAAGAATCCACCTGCTAATATAGGAGACTAGGGTTTGACCCCTGGGTCTAGAAGATCCCCTGGAGAAGGAAATGAAAATCCACTCCAGTATTCTTGCCTCGAGAATCCCATGGACAGAGGAGCCTGGTGGGCTGCTGTCCTTGGGCTTGCAAAGAGTCAGACATGACTTAGAGACTAAACAACAACTGGAGACTTCAGTCTTTTTCTCTTCAGGCTTTCAACTGATTGAACATGGCCCACCCACATTGTGGAGGGTTATCTACTTTACTCAAAGTCTACCAATTTAAATATTAATTTCTTCTAAAATGTGCCTTCACTGTGATATCTAGACTAAGTGAAAGTGAAAATCACTAAGTCATGTCTGAATCTTTGCAATCTCATGGACTATAGAGTCCATGGAATTCTCCAGGCCAGAATACTGGAGTGGGTAGCCTTTCTCTTCTCCAGGGGATATTCCCAACCCAGGGATTGAACCCAGGTATCCCACATTGCAGGTAGATTCTTTTTTTTTTTTTCAGCTCATAATATTTATTTTTTTCCATTTATTTTTATGAGTTGGAGGCTAATTATTTTATAATATTGTAGTGGTTTTTGTCATACATTGACATGAATCAGCCATGGATTTACATGTATTCCCCATCCAGATCCCCCCTCCCACCTCCCTCTCTACCCAATCCCTCTGGGTCTTCCCAGTGCACCAGGCTCGAGCACTTGTCTCAGGCATCCAACCTGGGCTGGTGATCTGTTTCACCCTAGATGATATACATGTTTCGATGCTGTTCTCTCGAAACATCCCACCCTCGCCTTCTCCCACAGAGTCTGCAGGTAGATTCTTTACCAGCTGAGCCACAAGGGAAGCCCTAGAATATAGGAGTGGGCAGCCTATCCCTTCTCCAGCTGATCTTCCCTACCCAGGAATCAAACCAGGGTCTCCTGCATTGCAGGCAGATTCTTTACCAACTGAGCTATCAGGGAAGCCTGATATCTAGACTGGTGTTCAACAAAAACTGGGTACAGTGCTGTAGCCAAGTTGACACATGAAATTAACCATCACACCCAGGTGTGATGTGCAGTTGGGTTCACTCTGCCAGGCTCCTGGGTCATTTGCAGTGACTTACCTCTTGGGCTACTTGTCCTTCTCTGCCATCTGACATCCTGGGGCCAGACCTCAACTAAGCTCTTAACTCAGGTACAGCCAAAGTAATATAAAGTAGACAGAACCATTCTCTGAAACCCATCAAACCAGCTCCAACTGATTTGCACGACCATTTGCAGTTTTGTCATTAAAGTTCCTTTTGCAAAGAATTTCTTCTTTCTTCAAACACTGAAATCTTTAAGTTTATTTCTTTAAAAACTTAATAGAATGACATATGGAAATACAAAGTAAATGACTGGCTACCAGACAATAAAGGAAGACAACAATACTATCCGATAATTTGATGCTCAAAGAAACTGAGTTCAGAGCATGACAGGAGTTTGGGGGATGTCAATGTATAATGGGAATAAATGGGTGATACCAAGCCAGGGAAACTGTGTGATGCTCTATGGGTCCATATGTGGCAGAGAATATTTTCAGCCGTAGTGATTTGGTTAGATCTACCTAGGCTCTTAATCTCAGATTCATTAAAACTATTTTGGGGGGTGAGATTTATGACTTCATCCATTAAATGTTTTCTAAATTTTACTTCTCTCCTCTCTTCCCATTCTAAAGTCATCCCCTTTTCTTTTTTCAATCTTTCCCCTTCAGAGATGCCAGTGTTAGAACTCTTTTGGAAGCCGGGCCTCTGTCACTAAAGAATGCCTGGTGATTTTGATACTGCTAACTTATTTCACACAAACTAGCTCAGGCATCATAGTCCATCGTGGAATGTTAACTTCTAATTCTGCCTACTAACAGCATGTGACCCTATGAACTGTAGCCCACCAGGCTCCTCTGTCCATGGGATTCTCCAGGCTAGAATACTGGAGAGGGTAGCCATGCCCTTCTCCGGGGAATCTTGACCCAAGGATCAAACCCAGGTCTCCAGCATTGCAGGCAGATTCTTTATCATTTGAACTACCTGGAAAGCCCCTGTATTGATGTATTGATGTGCATACCTGTAATTCACAATGCTATTTTTTTGTTCTTCTAGCTTTATTGAAAGGTAATTGACAGACACTACCGTGTAAGTTTAAGGTGTCCATCATAATGATTTGACTCACAGATGTCACGAAAACAATCACCACAATAAGTTTAGTGGCCATCCACATCTCATACAGAGACAAAATTAAAGAAACAGAAAAAATTTTTTTCCATGTAATGAGAACTCTTAGGATTTCTCTCTTAACAATTTCCATGTATAACATATAGCAGTGTTAATTATATTCATTGTGCTATACATTATATCTGTAGCATCTGTAACTTAAGTTACATTCATAATATCTTTTTTATTTTTTGTTACTCTAGCATATTTTTGAAAATGTATTTATTTTAATGGAAATTTACAGTGTTGTGTTGGTTTCTACCAAACATCAGCGTGAATCAGCCATAGGTTTACGCATGTCCCCTCTCACCTGAACCTCCTCCCACCTCCCTTCCTATCCCACTCCTCTAGGTGGGAGCCTAGGTTGTCACTGAGCCCCCAGTTTGAGTTCCCTGAGTCTTACAACAAATTCCCATTAGCTATCTATTTTACATATGGTAATGTATGTTTCCATGTTATTCTCTCCATACATCCCACCCTCATTCGTAACTTTTTAAAAAATCCCACTATGTTAAAAAAAAAAATGTTATAATATGGATCCACATTGGAACTAAACCAAGCCTTTGACTTTAGAACACAACAGACCACACCTTCATCAGGCCTCATGACACAGAACCCAAGTATCATCATATTGAAAATGTGTTCTAAGTCTTAATTGCTTGTGCAGGGCATAGTCTTATGAATCTGAGCAGTCTGAAAGCATTAGTACCCATTAGGAAATGGTACTTCATCAGTATCCAATTTTCTTCTGTGGCCATTTAATGGACATGTGTAGTGTATTAGGTATTGAGCTGAATATCTAAGCAACAGACTCTTAGAAAAGTATGTGGTCCAATTTGCAATTCCTTGTCTTGGATGTTATTTCTCATGGTAATCTGGGAATTTTCATATTCATTTCCTTTCTGATTTTGATAGTCTCTCCAACTACCACTAGCGAGTACTTGGTATAATAACCTAACTGATTGCTTGAGACCCTTAGCAGACTAAAGGAGAGGGTACTAGCATCTAGCCTTATTGAGACCAGTGCAAATGCTTAGCACTATGGCCAATGCACAGATCAAACGGGTTTTTTTTGTCTAGGTGAGTAGTTGTCTAATTTTGCTGCCTATTAGATTTTTGAAATCCTATTGCTTGACTGTATCTCAGATCCACAAAATTAGAATATCTGGAGGGAAGCAGGCATTGGTGGTTTTTTAAATTTTATTTTATTGAAGTATATAGTTGATTTATAATTCTGTACAGCAAAGTGATTCAGTTATATATAATATTCTATACATATATATGCATTCTTTTTAATATTCTTTTCCATTGTGGTTTATCACAGGATGTCCGCTATAGCGCCCAGGGCTATACAGTAGGTTGTTGTGGTTCAGTTGCTAAGTTGTGTTTGACTCTGCAACTGCACAGACTGTAGCCTGCCAGGCTCCTGTGTCCGTGGGATTTTCCAGGTAAGAATACTCGAGTGGGTTGCCATTTCCTCTTCCAGGGGATCTTCCTGACCCGGGGATTGAACCTGCATTGGCAGGTGAGTTCTTTACTGCTGAGCCACCTGGGATTTTTGTAAGGACTTGGAATTCTCCTACATATGAAAGTCCCCAACCTTTTGTTTTTCATTTTTCAAAGTCAAAGACCTTTGAACTGGAATCTAGTCCCTAAGAACTCCTGGCAGTATCAAATATTTCTCTGGGGGATTTTGATGGAATATCTTTCTAGAAGGGTGTAGAGACTCATAACCAATATTGAAGAAGGAAAAGTTAAGAGATGAAGAAGGGGAAACTCCCTTATTTTCCTTGGATCCTATTCAAATGGGGGTCTCCTGAGTTTGGGATCAAGTTGTATTTTGGATTCAAGTGACATTCTCCTCCTTAGCGTGTTGACCCCAACTTCAGAGACCAAGGAATTATTACCAGACTTCTGAAAACCCACCCAATCACCAAGTCTTTGACTGACGGCTGACTAAAGAAAGTATCACACACAGATATATGACAATCCAATATCTATAGAAATGGCATCTTTAATAAAATACAAAGATATTTAAATTCACTGAAGAATTTATGCTAGATTTTTTATTATGAGCTTTATTTGGTTTACAAATAGTAGAAAAAGCAATAGAAAAAAACCCAGCAGAGATCTGCAAGCTTTCTTTTTTATATGTTACTCATACTTATTATTGCCCACTTCTTCTTGAGGTAGAAATTGTTTATAGCTGATTCAGCTGTAATAGAAGGTCTAATAGGAAGAATTTGTTCACAGATGGGCAAGCAGAGGAAAATGATCAATGGGTCTAAACAAGGGTGCAATCTCAGGGTCCAGCTGCCTGCACTTCATATGGAGGTTCTTGGTCTTGTTTGGAAGCTCTGGGTTTTGTTTTTATGGAAGGCTCCATTCTGGGGCTTCCCTGGTGGTCCAGTGATTAAAGCTCTGAGCATCCACTGCAGGGAGCACAGGTTTGATCCTAAATGCCAAGTGGCTGAAAAAAAAGGGTTCCATCCTGACTCTGATTCAAGGCCAGAGATATTTGAGAGAAATCTTGGAAGCAGTCTCTGGTAATAGCATAAAGGTAAAAACACAGACAAAATCCTGGACCAGAATAGTCATTCACTCATTCAAAAATCTTGACTATCAATTATAAGTAATAGTTGCTCAGTTGTGCCCAACTCTTTGTAACCCCATGGACTGTAGCCCACCAGGCTCCTCTGTCCATGGGATTCTCCAGGCAAGGATACTGGAGTGGGTTGCCAATTCCTTCTCCAGGGGATCGTCCCTACTCAGGGATCGAACCCGTGTCTCCTGCATTGGCAGGTGGATTCTTTACCACTGAGCCACGAGAGTAGCCCTACGTGTAAGTGTATTAGTGATTAAACACAAGGGTAAACGTATCGGAATGGAACATTAACAATCAGGACCAGATTGAAAGTGACAGTGACCTATTAAACAAGAGAAAGATTCAGTCACTTATCTTCCATTTCACATACAAACTTGACTTCAGGTTAGCCAAAGAATAGATAAAGGGAGACTTATCTTTATCAACATCTCATTCTGTTCCCTCAGAGCCTAAGGATGACATAGGAAATGACTGCAAGCCACTGAGGTTGGAGGAGGGGATGACCGCTGGTGACCGTGCCTCATGACTCACCCGAACCAGACGTTGGTTCTCCCGAGGGTGGCTGGATGGTCCCTCACACACCCTCCCCAGGTGCAGCCATTCGCAGGCACTGAGTCACTATCATGAGATGCCTGTCTCTGCTCCCGCCCTGGCCCCGTGCCAAATCAAACACACTGGCCGCAGAGCCCTGAGTCTTGTTTACCTTGAAAATTGGCACAGCCCCTGAAGTCCATCCATTATTGATGTACAGGCTGTACATGGGCAGCATGGGCAGCAGGCTGGGTCCCACTTTCCTACTCGTCTACCCCCCCACCCCACCCCCGTCCCTCTTTGTTGCCAGCACCGAACAGCATCTGACAGTGCCAGGTGATCCATCTTTGTGCAATCCTCCTAACATTCTTTTTTAAAAGGAAGGATATTCTTTTTCTTCTTCTTTTTTAAAGGGAAAGTATTAGCCGCTTAGTCATGTCTTCACAACCCCGTGGACTGTAGCCCACCAGGCTCCTCTGTCCATGGAATTCTCCAGGCAAGAATACTGGAGTAGGTTGCCATTCTTCTGGGAATCTTCCCGACCCAGCGATTGAACCCAGGTCTTCTGCATTGCAGGCAGATTCTTTACCTCTGAGCCATTTTATATTTATCTATTTATTTGGCTGTGTCGGGTCTTAGTTGAGGCATGCTGGATCCTCCATCTTCAGTGTGGCCTGTAGAATCTGGTTCCCTGATCAGGGATTGAACCCAAGCCCCCTGCACTGGGAGCTTGGAGTCCTAGCTAGTGGACCATGAGGGAAGTCCCTGTCCTAACTTATTTTAAGCATGTAACTGGTGTCTGCTTTTACCATGCCTAACAAGATGCTGTTGGTAGCAGAGTGCAGAGTTGTGTAATCCACACACTCAGCCTCCGAGGGGTGTTTGTGTGTGTGTGTGTGTTGCAGAGGGTGGTGTTGCTGAAGACTCTGTGTGGTTGAGTGTTTTTACTAACACCAGCTGACCAATTCATTGCCTCAGCTTCGCCCAAGTTTCATGCCTAAATCATCGTCTATTTTCCTATGCCCAGTCCAAAGGCTGGGCTTCCCAGGCAGCTTAGTGGCAAAGAATCCACCTGCTAATGCAGCCAATGCAAGAGACACGGGATCGATCCCTGGGTCGGGAAGATCCCTTGGAGAAGGGCATGGCAACCCACTCCAGTATTCTTGCCTAGAGAATCCAATGGACAGAGGAGCCTGTCAGGCTACAGTCCATGGGGTCACAAAGAATTGGACACTACTAAAGCAACTTAGCACTCACGCATAAGGGGTTTCATGGAATGTGGGATTTTTAGATCTAATACTGGGAAAGTCCCAGCAAAATTGGGACAGATTGGTTACCCTAGGACTCCAGATGTCTTGAGAAGGTATCATAGTTGATTTGAAATCCATCTGAATCATTTTTGTCCACTTAGTCATATTCTTTCTAGCTTTGCCCAGGTCAAAGCATTTTGAATGTTAAGTAGAACAGATACATTTTGCAATTCCTTATATGATTTATACAGGAGGATTTGATAGGAAAACACTTTGTAATAAACACACACACACACACACACACACAGAGTCTAAAAGCTACCATGCCATGCATGGCTCTGGTCCCCAGCCCTTTGCAGAGTATTTGTCATAGGAGCTTAATAAATATTTGATACACTGTTGAACCAAGTTTAACTGAGTACAGGATTGGATCACATTAAGAAATCTCAGGGTTAGAAAAATTTGGAGAAACTGGCGATATCTCTTCCAGATATCCTGCAGAGCAGGAATCCCCAAGACTTCATAATCTAAATATAGCTGGTTACCATCACCTCTGGTGACCAAATCGATTCTTCAATAGACAGAGCGGTCTGCCACCTAGTGGTAAGTGTTAGCATTGCTCCCTGGTAAACCACAATTCCTGTGTTGGGTGAATTTACAGAACATAGAATTACAGTGGGTAAGGACTGGGTGAGTACCAATGCTATGACTAACCACTAAAGTAAAGAAACATGATAAAGAATATATTTTAATGATTTTTGAATTCTTTTATATAAGAAATCCCATTAGAGGATAAGGGAAAAGACAAAGAAAACTAAAATCTGTGGAATGCTTTTGGGAACTAAACATTCTATGTAGATTTCTTTACCTCTCAACAACCTTGTAATGTGGGCAGTATTGTGTCTGTTTTACAGATGACAAAATGGATCTTCAGAGAGGTTAAGACATTTCTCTGAGATTAAAGAAGAAGGTTATGGGTCTGGCACGATTATTCCTGGCTCCACAGCATGATCTCAGGCTGTTACCCTACATTTCCCCAAACATTTAAAAGATCACTTAAAAATTAACTTCGCTGTATTATAGCTTACATACACATAATTGTATGTGTTTGACATTTTACTTTTTTATTGGAGTATAATTGCTTTACGATGCACAACAGCATGAATCAGCCGTAAGTGTACACACATCCCCTCCCTCTTGTTCCTCCCTCCCACCCCCACCACCCCACCCCTCCAGGTCATCACAGAGCACGGAGCTGGGCTTCCTGTGCTTTATAGCAGCTTCCCACTAGCCATCTATTTCACACTTGGTAGTGTATATATGTCAAACCCAAACTCCCAATTCATCCCACCCTCTCCTTCCAGCCTATGTCCACTTGTCGGTTCTCTATGTCTGTGTTTTATGTTGAAGTAATTATATACTCATAAGAAGCTGCAAACATTTTACACCTTCTGTAACTACAGTAACACTATCAAAGCCAGGAAATTAATATGGCTGCAATATATGTGTGAGTACTTTTTATTCGGTCATGTATAAATTCATGCAACCCAGTTGCTATCAAAGGACAGTATTATTCCTTCCCCACAAATGCCCTGTAAAGTCACCCCATTCTGTGTATGTTTTAGCCTTCTGTAGGGATACTGTGGGCTAGAAATTCCTGAGCTATACTGCATTTGATAAGCCCCATCTTATCATTTCCCCTTTTGGAGCCAGAGTTGCAACTGGACTGGCCCTTATGGTTCTTATTATGATTACATGACACATATCATCAAAAACCATCTGGGAACTTTGAAAAAAAGCCAAAATATATTACACTGGCGGGTACACAGCATGTCTTGGGCCACACAGCAAGATCACAGGAGAGAGAGAAAGACAATACGGAGCTAGGGTTCAGTCTTTATTGGGGTTAAAGATGGGGTGCCTGGGGTTTCTCAGGTTTACTTTTTGGGGAATTAAAACGTGGGAAGAAAAAAGCAGGGTTGCTCAATCAAATGGTCAGTTATTGAGATTGGTCAGGGCTTTCCAAAAGGGGAACTTCTTGTGTGGGGCAGCCTGGCTCTTTATCTGGTTGTGTTACAAGTAGCATGTGTGTTTAAGATGAGCACCTTTGAAGTAGAGGCCTCAGCCCTCAAAAGCTTTAAGTCAGACACTTGTATTTTACAATAAAAAGAGCTAATAGTCAGTTACTTGCAATATACACACCCCAACTCTCCCTTCCACCATTCCTAAACCTTGGCCCTTAATCAACTCTCCTTGTCTAGTATGTCATTTGACAACGTTAGTTAACTGGAATCTATAGTATGTGATCTTTTCAGCTTGGCTTCTTTTCCCACTCAGTGTAATGCTCTGAGGTCCATGTATACTGTTGTGTGTATCAGTAGTTCATTCTTCTCAATTGATGAGTCAAGTTCCATGGAAAGTATGTGCTACATTTTTTTAACCTTTCACCCATTGAAGGACCTTTTGTTAATAGCTGTTTCCAGTTTTTAGTATTACAAATAAAGTTTTGATGAACAATCACATATAGCTTTTGGTGTGGATGTGGGTTTCCATTTCTCTGGACTAAACATCAAGGAGTGCAATTGCTGGGTCATATTCTAGGTGCATTTTTTTAAAAACTAAATTAAGTTTGCCAAGCTCTTTCCAGAGGATATACCATTTTACATTTTCACCAGCAATATAAGAGAAATTCCTTTTCTTCACATCCTTTCCATCATTTGGTATTGTCACCTATTAATTTTATTTTGTTTATTTTATTTTTGGCTGTGCTGAGTCTCTGGTGCTGCACGGACTTTTCTCTAGCAAGTGGGGGCTTCCCGTTGCAGTGGCTTCTCTCGTTGTGGATCATAAGCTCTAGGCTGTGCGAGATTCAGTAGTTGCAGCAAGTGGGCTAAGTAGTTGTGGTGCATGGGCTTAGTTGCTCCGCGGCATGTGAGATCTTCCTGGACCAGGGATGGAACCTGCATCTCCTGCATAGGTAGGCAGATTCTTCACCACTGGGTCATGGCTTTCCAGGTGGTGCTGGTGGTGAAGAACCTGCCTGCCAATGCAGGAGATGGAAGAGACCTAGATTTGATCCCTAGGTTGGGAAGATCCCCTGGAGGAGGCCATGGCAACCCACTCCAGTATTCTTGCCTGGAGAATCCCATGGACAGAGGAGCCTGGTAGGCTATAGTCCATGGGGTTGCAACGAATTGGAGAGACTAAATCAACTTACACTCATGCGCACACCAGGGAAACCCACCCATTTTTATTTTAGCTGTTTTAATAGGCATGAAGTGATATCTCAGTATGGTCTTGTTACCTATGTCCAGCCATAAGACACGATCAAGATAAAAAGTGAGAGCGGTGGGGGCTTTCCTGGTAGCCTGCTGATGCAGGAGATGCAGGTTCAATCCCTGGTTCGGGAGGATCCCACATACTGTGGAGCAACTAAGCCTGTGCTCTAGAGCCTGGGAGCTGCAACTACTGAAGCCTATGCACCTTAGAACACGTGCTCTGCAACAAGAGAAACCACTTCAATGAGAAGCTTGTGCACTGCAACTAGAGAGTAGCCTCTGCTCTTGGCAACTAGAGAGAAGCCATGTACAGCAACAAAGACCCATCACAGCCCAAAAAAGAAAAAAACCAGGGGAAGGGAGAATTTATTACTTGTATCAAGTAAGGAGAACACCAGAGATCTTGCCCAAAGTAGCACTGATGCTGAAAGCTTAGACTTTGTGCACTGGTGCCAAATCAAATCTAAGACAAGAGTTTTGAGTGAAGTAGAAGAGAATAGCTTTATTGCTTTGCCAGGCAAAGTGGAAACTTTGTGCCCCAACCCAGGAGAGTTTAGTGAGGAATTTTATAACAATGTTTCAAGGGCAGGGGATGCAGATAGGATTAGTGTGTGCCGAGGGCCTACACTCCTGTAGTCTGGCCTCAGGTGGTCTCCTGATCTTCTCTGAAGAATGCTTCAAGTAATTCTGTCCTTCATTTATTGAGGGGTTTGGTTCTACAAAGAACTCAAAGATATTGTTATGTATATTCCTTAAGGGGGAACCAGGACCCTGCCTCAAGGCCGCACTATTGTTTCTCCTCCCTGGTCTCTGCATCCTCTCCCTTCCCTAATTAGCAATGGCTTGAACCTGGCCTTTGGAACTCAGGGAAGTTCAAGGAGCCTGAACAGAAAGTCTCCTGCACCCAGGAGTCCCACGGAGCCCTGCTCAGTGTCAATGTCAACTCAAAACAGCAATATTATGGAAGTTTTAAGCTAAGGATACATGCATATTCATGAAGGGGTTTGAGCAGCTGAGCTTTCAGCACAGAATTAGGGCAAAGGTGGACAGAGTGCAAACACTGACTTGAAATCATGAGAGTTAGAAAAGGTCGACACACTCATTCCTTAGGTTCTGACCACTCTCGGGTCTCAGCATGTAGTAACTGTCTTCCACCTGGATGAGGGGCTGAGTTCCTGCAGAACTCAAAGATAAGCATCAGATTGTAATGTATATTTCCCTTGAGGAGGAACTAGGACTTCGCTTTATGGCTGAACTATTGTTTCTTGACTGCTTTTCCTTTGTTCCTGCATTCTTTCGTTCCCTTAAGATCATTAACCACTGAGGCTTGTTCAAGGGCAAGTTTTGTGACTAGGCTTAGATCACAAAATTGCTTCTCTTCTGACAAGAAAACCATGCCTGGTTCTCTTTCTCTGGGGACCCCTACCCTATCTGGTGATAGTCTTAATTTTCATTTTCCTAGGGACTAGTGGTGTTATATATCTTTCTAGGTGCTTATTGCCCCCCCCCCCCCCCCCATTTCCTAATTGCATCCTTTTGGTTTTTGTTTTTTACTGTTAAGTTTTCAGCATTTTAAAATATATTCTTGTCCAACAATAATCAAATTGAGGCTGAAAAGAACAAAGAGTTTTATTGGGGGACTTAAGAAACACAATGTAGGAGACAGAGATTCAGGTAACATAGAAGAATGTTCCAAGTCCGAAAAAGAGTCAGGGGCTTATAAAGGCAAAAGCAACAAGATTGTTAAAGTTGTCTCTCAAGACTATGATTGGCTCTGAAGCAAAAAAGAAAATATTTGTCCTTATAGGCAGTCATGAGTTATTTAGAATAATAGTCTGATAAGTTATCTTGAGTTTCTGGAACATTGTGCAGATGTTCTGGAAGCCTACTTTAAGACAATGTGTTCAAAGTTCATATTCCATCTGGCTGAGCCCTGCATAAGTCACACTTCCTCAATGGTCTCCCGGCTCCAGTTTAGAGGTCTCCTTGCAAAACCAACTGTTAGAAAAACGCCACGGGAGGAAAAAAGCCGCCTCTAAGGACCGGTGGTAAAGGCCTTTATTGAGTGGTCGCTCTCCGGCAGAACTCCCAGGGGCGGGTGAGTGAGGAGACAAAGGGAGTCTGCGAGGTATGAGGGGTGGGGAGGGGTTTTATAGCCAGGGCCGGCGTCCAAGCCAGGTCTTTTCATATAAGGAAGAAAGCGCGGGCTACAGCGGCGGTCAGTGTCCAAGGGCTCTGTGTTGGTACATGATTGGACCAGGCTGCAGGGGGTCGGCCTCCGGAAGTTTAGCCAGCCTCCGGAATTTGCCTTGCGGCACTTTCCCGGGGCATGTCTCAACATACCCGATCTTTCACCAACTTCATTATGATTTTCCTTTCACATTCTAGATATAAGTCCTTCTTCAGCTTTGCGGCTTGCAAATATTTCCTTCTAGTCTTTAGCTTGTCTTTTCGTCCCCCTTTCACATTCTAGATATAAGTCCTTCTTCAGCTTTGCGGCTTGCAAATATTTCCTTCTAGTCTTTAGCTTGTCTTTTCGTCCCTTTCATCATTGACAGTGTCCATCAGAGAGCGATATAGAAGAATAAGAAATACATTTCGCTTTCATCCATGATTCCTCTTAAAGCCCTTGTGATTTTCTAAGTGATAAGAGTTGTAGGAATATCTTTTGTTGTGATATTTAGTTTTTGTTCCCAGCTCCTGAAATAGTTGCAGAGCATAAAAGTACAGGAGTATCCTGAGTTATTTTTACAAGTCCCTTTCAAATGAGACAGGAAGTTGGGAAGGTATAACCTTTAAAAGAATGACATGGCTGTTGAGGACACGACATAAACTGGTTACAACCAGCTGGGTTCAAGATAGTGAAAGAGTCAACTTCCAGTAGACTTTGAGCCTCATTATAATCTCATTTTAATACATTAGCATCTAAATGACACACCAATAGGCACCCTGACGGTTCCTAGGTTAATCATAAAAGGCCAAAAACTGGATAGTGACCCAATTTCTGGAAATCTCTACCCCTTCCCCCAAATAGTTGGAACAATTCTCCCACTCATTAGCCTATGAAATTACCCAGCCCATAAACGCTAGCCACACTTAGTTGAGGACCTCTCACCTTCTGAGATGGACCGCACTCTGTCTATGGTGAGTTTCTCCCAGGGTTGCTCTCACTCTCTGAACTGGACCACATTCCATCTATGGGATGTGCATCGCTCTAAATAAATCTGTTTTCACTTTAGTATGGCTTGCTCTTGAGTTCTTTCCCATGTGAAGCCAAGGATCCACACTTGGTGGCCTGTCCCAGGGACTCACTTGAGATCTGGGATATCACCATCCTTGTTATTGCCAAAATCTTGGCTTTCTCTGCCCACTAAGGGGCTTCCCAGGTGGCCCTAGTAGTAAAGAACCCACCTGCCAATACAGGTAGACATAAGAGATCTGGTTCAATCCTGGGGCAGGAAAATCCCCCGGAGGGGACATGGCAACCCACTCCAGTATTCTTGCTTGGAGAATCCCATAGACAGAGGAACCTGACGGGCTATCGTGCATAGAGTCGCAAAGAGTCAGATATTACTGAGTAACTTACCTTGCACACATGCCCACCAAAGACAAGAAATTATAGAGACAGAGTTTGGAGGAAATAGAAAGATGGTTTTAATCCTCGCTGGCTAGGGGGGAAACACAGCAGGCTGGCACCTCAAGAACTGTGCCCCCCTAATCAGGAATCTGGAGGATCATATAGATAGGGGCTCCCAGTCAGGGGTAGGTGATAAGAAACAAAGTGAAAGGATCTAACATTCTTCTTCCTCTTGCATTGTTTCAAAAGCAGTCATAGGCTGGTGACAGGTAGCCCTATGATTAGGTCTGGTAGCCACTTAGGTCTATTGTCTTGGTTTGGTTTATTGTACTGCAGCCTTCTTTTCTTTTCTTTTTAAAATTAATTTATTCATTTGGCTGCTCCAGGTCCTAGTTGGGGCATATGGGATCTAGTTTCCTGACCAGGGATTGAACTCAGGCCCCCTGCATTGGGAGCTCAGAGTCTTAGCCACTGGACCACCAGAGAAGTCCCTGTAGCCTTCTTTCTATAGTGCAAAAAGAGAACTACAAGGGGTGGTCTGAAAAGAGAGTGCTGCAAAGGTAAGCACCAGATACAGGATGTGATTAGCATAGAGTTAAAGGATAACAGGGCTTCCTTGGTGCCTCAGGCAGTAAGGAATCTGCCTGCAACGCGGGAGGCCCAGGTTCAATCCCTAGGTTGGGAAGATCCCCTGGAAGGTAATGGCAACCCACTCCAGTATTCTTGCCTGGAGAATTCCATAGACAGAGGGCTACAATCCATGGGGTCACAAAGAGTCAGACATGACTGAGCGACTAACACATGCACAAAGGATAACAGGTGCAAAATGTAGCTCATCCAGAGTTAGAGGGAGATAGGTACAGGGTGTAACTTACATATTATCAGGTTAGTTTTTAGAAAAGTAAACTTTATTACAGACTATAGATCAGAACAGTTAAAGAAAAAAAAAAAAAAACTCAGGGAAGGGCAAGAGTAAAAGGAAAACTTTTTTATTCTTTTTCACTGCAACATCCTCTTGCACCACTCTTTCCTGCAACTCAACCACAGCCTGAGTTTATGTTAATGAGATGACTTTTGGAAGAACCCTACGGATGTGGTGGGGGTTGCTAGCTTCCAGGGGAACCAACCACTGTGATTAGAGAGCTGGAACTTTCAGCTCCAACCACACCTCAAGGAAGAGGAGAGGGGCTGGAGATTGAATCTAACCACCAATGGCCAATGATTTAATCATTCGTGCCTGTGTTATTGTTAAGGGGAACACTGACTGAAACCATCCACCCTGGCCAGGTACCACAGTAACCATCTGCAGGAGTTATTTTATGACAGGAGGTCCTGATAAGGAACATGAAACTAATGAGCCACCACCAACTGGAAGAATTCAGGAAAGGTGGCAAAACCATAGAGAAGACTCCAGTCCATATGTGTACCAATCTCTCAGACTCTTCCTCCCTGGAATCCATCTTGGCTAAGTGATGTGTGCACCACTAGGAAGGACCCTGAGTCAGAAGGACTGGCCAGAGACAACCCAGAAACTCATCCCATCACCATAAAACCCAAGGCCACGAGTCACACACACGCAGAGCAGTTCTCCTGGTTTCCCTTATCCCGCTGCTCTCCACCCAGGTGCCCCTTCCCAATAAAGCCTCTCGCTTTGTCAGCATGAGAGTCCCCTCGCATAATTCATTTCCAAGTATTAGACAAGAGCCACTCTCAAGCCCTGGAAGGGGTTCCCCTTCTTACCAAAATTATGAAGCCTTCATAAAAACTCTTAGAGTAAGGAGTTTGGAAAGCTTCCAGATTGAACTAGCGGAGGTGCTGGTGGAAGCAGATAGGGTAACGGTCCTGGAGAAAGAGAAGCAGGCAGGGCTTTCTTTCATTTTGGCCTCAGGCATTTTGTGACCTAAGTCTGGCCACAATGCTTGCCTTTGAACAGGCCATGAAATGAAAAGATGCTTGCTCCTTGGAAGAAAAGCTATGACAAACCTATACAGCATATTAAAAAGCAGAGATATCACTTTGCTGACAAAGGTCCATATAGTCAAAGCTATGGTTTTTGCAGTAGTCATGTACAGATGTGAGAGCTGAGCCATAAAGAAGGCTGAGTGCTAAAAAATCGATGCTTTTGAACTGTGGTGTTGGAGAAGTCTCTTGAGAATCCCTTGGACTGCAAAAATATCAAACCAGTCACTCCTAAGGGAAATCCACCCTGAATATCCATTGGAAAGACTGCTGCTGAAGCTGAAGCTTCAGTCCTTTAGCTACCTGATGCAAATAGCTTACCCACTGGAAAAGAGCCTGATGCTGGGAAAGATTAAGGGCAGGAGGAGCAGTGGGCAATAGTGGACAAGATGACTGGATAACATCAGCAACTCAATGGACATGAGTTTGAGCACACTCCAGGAGATAGTGAAGGACAGAGACAGGCATGCTGCAACCCATGAGGTCGCTGAGTCCGACATGACTTAACGACTAAACAACAAATGGAAACGAAGGAATTCAGGAACAAAGGAAAAGCAGTTAAGAAACAATAGTTCAGCGATGAAACAAAGACTTAGTTCCTCCTCAAGGGATATATATCACAATCTGATACTTACCTTTCAGTTTTGCGGGAACTCAGCTGGAGGGTACACTAATGATGCTGACCTTTTTTGATCCTGGTGACTAAATCAACTGAAGCTTAGACTCTGAATCTTTGCCCCAATTCTGTGCTGAGTTCTCTGCTGCTCAAGCCCCTTTGTGAACATACATGTACTCTTAGCTTAAGATTTCCCTAATTTAGGGTCTTTCCTAGTGGTGTGTGCATCACTCAGCCAAGATGGATTCCAGTGAGGATTCTGGGAGGTTGGTAGGACATATGGAATGGGGAATCCTCTCTCCTTTTGATCTTTCCTGAATTCCTCTGGTTGCTGATAGCTTTTTGGTTCTGCATTCCTTACCAGGACCTGGTAAGGATCTTAACAACCAGGACCAAGATCTTAACAACAAGATTGTTAAGATAGCTCATGCAAGCAGCTAGTCTTGCCTTACTTCTGGGCAAGCTGTTTCAGTCAATACCTTCCCTAATAGTAATAGTAGTTAGAGCAGGGAAGAAAAAGGGATTTTTTTTTTTCTCTCAGTAATCTTCTAAAAGGTTTAGGTTGACACCTGCCATTTCTTATTATTATTTGTGGTAGGCTGAATAATGGTCCCTCAAAGGTGTCCAAATCCTAATATCTGGAGCCTGTGAATGTTACCTTGTATCCCATGGACAGAGGAGCCTGGTGGGCTGTAGTCCATGGGGTCCCAAAGAGTCGGACATGACTGAGCAACTACCACCACACATCCAAGTATGATAAGAAGAATTTTTGGGTGTGATTAAATTAAGCTTCTTGAGAGGAGGTGATTATCCTGGGTTATCTATGTGGGTCAGATATAGTCACAAGGCTCCTCATAACAGGGAGGGAGGAGATCAGAGTGAGTAGTAGGAAATGTGACCACAAACCAAGGAAGAAGCCATAAGCCAAGAATGCAGGCAGCCTCTACCTGCTAGTAACAAAGTCAGGACTAAAAGTTGATTCTTCTACCTCGTCTTCTTTTTTTAAAAATTGAAGTATAGTTGATTTGGGGTTTCCCAGGTAAAAAACCTGCCTGCCAGTGCAGGAGACATAAGAGACGGGTTCAATCCCTGGGTTGGGAAGATCCCTTGGAGGAGAAAATGGCAACCCATTCTTGTCTGAAGAATCCTATGGACAGAGAAGACTGGTGGCTACAGTCCATGGGGTCGCAGAGTTGGACACGACTGAGCAACTTAGGCAGGCACGCACGCAGGCACATAGTTGATTCACATTTCAGGTGTATAGCAAAGTGATGCTATTTTAGATAGATAGATAGACAGATAGATTGATTCTTTTCCATTATATGTTCTTACAATATACTGAATATGGTTCCCTGTGCTATGCAGTAGGTCCTTGTTTTTTTTTTTTTTCTTAATGTATATTTATTGAAGTATAACTGACTTACAATGCTTCAAGTACACAGCAAGCTGATTCAGTTATACATATACACATATATTGTCTTTGAAATTATTTTCCATTATAGGTTATTACAATATATTGACTATAGTTCCCTGTGATGTACAGTAAACCTTTGTTGCTTGTTGCATATCTATTTTTTAATTAGAAATCTAGCATTTTATTCATACTTAGTCAAACAAGTGGAATCAAAATGTCATAAATTTTTTAGTTAGGCAAAAATTCATAAGTTTTCTATACATATTATTATACATATAATACATATTATTATACAGTGGAAGTGAGAAATAGATTTAAGGGACTAGATCTGATAGACAGAGTGCCTGATGAACTATGGACAGAGGTCAGTGACATTGTATAGGAGACAGGGATCAAGACCATCCCCAAGAAAAAGAAATGCAAAAGAGCAAAATGGCTGTCTGAGGAGGTCTTACAAATAGCTGTGAAAAGAAGAGAAGTCAAAAGCAAAGGAGAAAAGGAAAGATATTCCCATTTGAATGCAGAGTTCCAAGGAGTAGCAAGGAGAAATAAGAAAGCTTTCCTCAGCGATCAATGCAAAGAAATAGACGAAAACAATAGAATGGGAAAGACTAGAGATCTCTTCAAGAAAATTAGAGATACCAAGGGAACATTTCATTCAAAGATGGGCTCAATAAAGGACAGATATGGTATGGACCTAACAGATGTAGAAGATATTAAGAAGAGGGGGCAAGAATACACAGAAGAACTGTACGAAAAAGATCTTCATGACCCAGATAATCACAATGGTGTGATCACTCACCTAGAGCCAGACATCCTGGAATATGAAGTCAAATGGGCCTTAGGAAGCATCACTACAAACAAAGCTATTGGAGGTGATGGAATTCCAGTTGAGCTAGTTCAAATCCTAAAAGATGATGCTGTGAAAGTGCTGCACTCAATATGTCAGCAAATTTGGAAAACTCAGCAGTGGCCACAGGACTGGAAAAGGTCAGTTTTCATTCCAGTCCCCAAAGAAAAGAAATGCCAAAGAATGCTCAAACTACCACACAATTGCACTCATCTCACACGCTAATAAAGTAATGCTCAAAATTCTCCAAGCCAGGCTTCAGCAATATGTGAACTGTGAACTTCCAGATGTTCAAGTTGGTTTAGGAAAAGGCAGAGGAACCAGAGATCAAATTGCCAACATCTGCTGGATCATCAAAAAAGCAAGAGAGTTCCACAAAAACATCTATTTCTGCTTTATTGACTATGCCAAAGCCTTTGTGTGGATCACAATAAACTGTGGAAAATTCTGAAAGAGATGGGAATACCAAAACACCTGACCTGCTTCTTGAGAAACCTGTATGCAGATCAGGAAGCAACAGTTAGAACTGGACATGGAACAACAGGCTGGTTCCAAATAGGAAAAGGAGTACATCAAGACTGTATATTGTCACACTGCTTATTTAACTTATATGCAGAGTACATCATGAGAAACGCTAGGCTGGATGATGCACAGGCTGAAATCAAGATTTCCAGGAGAAATATCAATAACCTCAGATATACAGATGACACCACCCTAATGGCAGAAAGTGAAAAAGAACTAAAGAGCCTCTTGATGAAGATGAAAGAGGAGAGTGAAAAAGTTGGCCTAAAGCTCAACATTTAGAAAACTAAGATCATGGCATCCGGTTCCATCACTTCATGGCAAACAGATGGGGAAACAGTGGAAACAGAGTCAGACTTTATTTTTTTGGGCTCCAAAATCACTGCAGATGGTGATTTCAGCCATGAAATTAAAAGACGCTTACTCCTTGGAAGGAGTTATGACCAACCTAGACAGCATATTAAAAAGCAGAGACATTACTTTGTCAACAAAGGCCCGTCTAGTCAAGGCTATGGTTTTTCCAGTAGTCATGTATGGACGTGAGAGTTGGACTATAAAGAAAGCTGAGCGCTGAAGAATTGATGCTTTTGAACTGTGGTGTTGGAGAAGGCTCTTGAGAGTCCCTTGGACTGTAAGGAGATTCAACTAGTCCATCCTAAAGAAAATCAGTCCTGGGCGTTCATTGGAAGGACTGATGTTGAAGCTGAAACTCCAATACTTTGGCCACCTGATGTGAAGAGCTGACTCATTTGAAAAGACGCTGATGCTGGGAAAGATTGAGGGCAGGAGAATGGGCTGAGAGAGGATGAGATGGTTGGATGGCATCACCGACTCAATGGACATGAGTTTGGGTAAACTCCTGGAGTTGGTGATGGACAGGGAAGCCTGGTGTGCTGCAGTTCATGGAGCTGCAAAGAGTTGGACACGACTGAGCAACTGAACTGAACTGAATTAAATTATTTATATATATGGATACAAAAGCTTTTCTACTACTCTTGATAAAGGCTTGAGAAAGAACATCAAAAAACCAACAAACAAAAAAAGAGATGTAGAAATTGGAAAACATAAATGAAATGGGAACACTGAATATGAAGTAGAAAAAGTGAAACAAACTAGATAAAAGATTATCATATAGTTCAGTTGTTTTTAAACATGGCTGCTCATTAGTAGGTCCTTGTTGTTTATCTACTTTATATATGGTAGTGTGTTTTAATCTAATTCTTTATTCTTTCCATTCCATCATACTGTTTCTATATGATATGAATTCAATCAGATATGTTGTCTATGCTAAATCATATTTTGATAAACTGTAAGCCATTAAACAATTTCTGGTTTGTACCATAATCTTGACCTGCTCATTTTGTCCATGCATCACCCAATCCATCTATCTGTTCAGCCATCTAAAGACCACATACTGAGCACCTACCTCATACTAGTGTAAAGCCCTGTGGACACAGACAGGCTCCAGGCTCTGAATCAAGGAGATTGCCCTCTAGTGGGAAAACAGATGTATATCAGCATGAAAAGTACTGTGATAAGTTTATTCAGGAAGTGAGGTCCTAGTCAGGTCTTAGAGAATGAAGAGGCATTAGCCAGATGAAGATGAAGTTGGGGGCCGGGGCTGCGGAAGGATGCGTGGAGGACATTCCAGGGTGAGGCACCAGCTCTAGCAAGGGCATAAAGACATGACAAAACAAGGTACACTGGGAAACTGTTGCTGGCTGTGATTGGTGCTTATGAGGGAGGAGGATGCCCAGGGAAAGGTCAGGGTCAGCTCCTGGGAAGCCCTGCATGCCTTGTTAAGATGTTTAGAACTCATCCTGAAAGTGATGGGGTGCCATCAAGATGTAGACAGGGATTACATGATCAGATTTGTTTTTTAAAAATTGCTTGAGCTTCCCAGGTGGCTCAGTGGTAAAGAATCCACCTGCAATGCAGGAGATTCAGGTTAGATCCCTGGGTCAGAAGCATCCCCTGAAGGAGGAAATGGCAACCACTCCAGTATTCTTGCCTGGGATATCCCATGGACAGAGGATCCTGTAGGGCTACAGTCCATGGGGTTACAAAAGAGTTGAACAATACTGAAGCGACTTAGCACACATGTACACAAGCATCCTCTGACACTAACTATTCCCTCTGTAAAAAAGGACAAAGAGTTTCACTCATCATCCAGCTATACTCAACCCTGCCCCAATAGTGCTCTCTGTGGGTGATTCAGGATGGAGTAAAAAGGATGAAGCATTTAGTGTTATGGATACAAGGCCCCTAGATAGTTAAGATGTGTATCTAAGGAAGAATTTTAATGACTCTAGATTCTTGCATCTTTCCGTACTTGGGAAAGAACGAAAATCATTAACTTGAGAATCTTCGTGTGTGTGTGCGATTAGCAGTCTTATTTTACTAAGATGTATGCTTGACTGTATCAAAAACTCAACATTCAATAAACTAATATCATGGCATCCAGTTCCATCACTTCATGGCAAATAGATGGAGAAACAATGAAAACAGTGACAGATTTTCTTTTCTTGGGCTCCAAAATCATTGCAGATGCTGACTGCAGCCATATTAAAAGACGCTTGCTCCTTTGAAGAAAAGCTATGACAAACCTAGACAGCATATTAAAAAGCAGAGACATCACTTTGCTGACAAAGATCTGTATAGTCAAAGCTATGGTTTTTCCAGTAGTCATATATGCATGAGAGTTGGACCATAAAGAAGGCTGTGTGTAGAATTGATGCTTTTGAACTATGGTGCTGGAGAAGACTCCTGAGAGGCCCCTGGACAGCAAGATCATCAAACCAGTCCATCCCAAAGGAAATCAACCCTGAATAGTCATTGGCAGGACTGATGCTGAAGCTGAAGCTCCAATACTTTGGACACCTGAATATGAAGAGCCAACTCATTGGAAAAGACCCTGATGCTGGGAAAGATTGAGGGCAGGAGGAGAAGGAGGGGGACAGAGGAGGAGATGACTGGATGGCATCACTGACTGGAGGGATATGAGTTTGAGCAAACTCTGGGAGATGGTGAAGAACAGGAAATCCTGGCAGGCTGCAGTTCATGGGGTCGCAGAGCCTGACACCGTTGAGCTACTTGAACAACAACGCTTTAATACATTTCCAAGACCAAAAAGACACGTATGTATTGGCTCCTCCCTTATCTTTTTGGAATAGTTCCACAGAGCTGAAATGTTATTTCCCCAGTTATAGTCCCTAGAAAGCTGCCAGAATAAAACTGAAACTCACTTTTCTTACGTTGTACTTTTTTTCAGTTGACACGCATAGCAAGACACTTTATAGGTAAGGAAGAAAAGAGAGAGTTGTTTAGTTCAACGATAGTCCTTTTTGAGTCAATAATTTCTATAGGTCACACATAGGCGTCGAGTCGAGCTCCATCTGGAGGAAACCGCGCCATCCAATGCTGCGCAGGGCAGAACAACATCTAAAGCTGGGGGTTCGAAATTTGTACCCTGCTCCTGTGGAAGGAGGTGTAAAGGTGGACTAAAGCGTGAGCCACTGTCCGCAGGTGCGTTTCCCCGTGGAGTCCGTCTAGAGGAGTCACTCCCAAAAGGATATTTCCATATGAGCGACTGCCCTGAGGCCTCGTACGCCACCACGTTCTTAACTCTAGAAAATCCAACAGGATTAGATCCAACACGCCCTTCTCAGACGCGGGTGCAAACAGAAACCACTCTAACCTCGATCCATCCTGGGCTGCTTGTTCTGTACCAGCCGTCACACCAAAGTTCGTCTTCGATTTGCGCACCCGGTCGCGGAGCATTGTGGGGCTGGTGGTCCAGGCTGGGGAGCGGCTTCCGGTCAGTGAAGATCTAGAACTACATTTCCCAGCAAGTACCGCGCCGCAGCGGACACGACCTCGTACGTGGGATTCAATACTTCCGGCGGAGCCGGGGGGCGGGACCGTGGCAGAGGCTGGAGCGAGGCGGCGGGATGCAGCGCCCCGGGCCCTTCAGCACCCTCTACGGGCGGGTCCTGGCCCCGCTGCCCGGGCGGGCCGGGGGCGCGGCCTCTGGCGGAGGCGGGAACAGCTGGGGCGTTCCGGGTTCCCACGTGCAGTTGCCGGGACGCTCGCAGTTCGGCGCTGGCAGCACAAGTACCGGAGCCAGGGAGGCTAACAGCGTCTGTCCGGGCCCTTCCGCGATGTCAAAGGCCGAGGAGGCCAAGAAGCTGGCTGGGCGCGCGGCCGTGGAGAACCACGTGAGGGTGAGCAGTTCAGGTCTTGGGCGCCTGTGCTCGGCCTTATGGGCTCTTGCTGCGGGCTCTGAGCGCTGCCAGGTGCGCCACGTTCCTGGCAGAGCGGGGGCTGCGTGAGAGGGGAGAGAGTATGCACTTGACCTGCCTTGAGACCTTCTCCTTCAAGGCCTTTGAGATATGGAATTGGTTGGGGCCGAGCCCCCTAAAGTTGAGATGTCTAAAGACTGCTTGTCAGGCCAGATAACAGTTTGCCAAGTGGAGCTTGGTGGTGTGTGTCTGATGTTCGGAGTGGGGTTAGGAGGGACTTAGCTAGTGGCTTCCTTATCAACAGATAAGAGCCTGGGACTGCCCAGAGGTGTTCACCTCGCTTCACTGCCCAGGGAAGTCGGTGGGGAGTTGATTTGAAAAGTGTTTTGAAATTTAACTCCAAGGAAGTGCTTAGCTGGTCGCGCACCGGCTCCTGAGTGTACTTGCCGGAGGAAAGCGGAGGTGCCAAAGACTTGAAACCTCCTTCTTTTGGCAGGGCTCGGGTGGACACTTGAAGTCTGGAGATCCTCTTTAATGTCGGGAGGTGGAGATGTTTAGCTGTTAATGTGAGGTCGTAATGTAACGTCAGTGAGGTCGTGACCTCACTTGTTGGCTAAGTGGCGGGTGTGGCCCTCTTGGTGGAGTCTTTTGGATTTGCCGTCAACAATCAATTATCTTAATTGTAAGAATTTGGGAGCCGGGAGCCAAGTGGAGTATCTCTGCTCTTAGGTGGAGTTTCCTGGGCTTCATTGGCTTTTAGTGTTTTAAGCTTTCTGGAAAGTGGTATCAGATTCTATTTTCTCTAATAATGGTTCTTTTATTCTTTACATTTGGTAATGCTTTCGTGTACGAAGTAATTTTCCTGGATTTGTTGGATCCTCCTACAGCCTGGCCAAATGGGAGGGGCCTGCGTGGTAACCTGTGGCTCAGAGTGTTCTGTAGGAGGAATGACCGAGTATCCTCCCAGACCCAAACCCAGTGACTCCTGTTCCAGTGCCCTTCCCCCAGTTACATAGCTGCCCTGTTCTGGTGTAATAGTCTGGTTAGCAATAGGAATTTCTATGGGAATTCACAGAGATAATGTAGAATGTGTCATCTGGCTCTCCTTTTGGGATTTAGTATCTCAGCTGCAACATTGGGACAATCAGCTGAGATTTCAAATGCCTCGATAAAGTGAATGGTAATGGGCAAATGAAATCTATACAAATAGAAAAGATCTGTATGTTAGATTTCCTATTATCCCATTACTATTATATCTTCCTGACCTTTTTTTTTTTTTTTTTTTTAAACACACCAACAGTCTTCTTTTATTACAACATGAACCCAGGAGGAGGAAAGGAGACAGGGCAGGACATGGAGGGAAGGTCTAGGTGGTAATGAGGACAAGCACCAAAAGTTTTCTTCAGATCTCAGGGAGCCAACCAAATTTATTTAAAATAATTAACTGTGAGCACAGCTATGTGAAGTTTCCTCCTCCTGGGTGGAAGTCAGGGGATGGGAGAAGGAGGTGAGGGGAGGGACGGAGGCAGGAGAAGAGGGGAAGGAGAAGAGTGAGAAGGGGAGGTGAGGTTACTGTAGCATGGCCTGGCCAGGGCCACAACTGGGGAGAGAAGGGAGAGGAGATTCCCCCAGTTTGCATATGCACTGGCTACCATTGTTTTTTTTTAATGATCTATTTGGTTAAATAAAAATTTGCAAGCTGCCACCTTAGGCCAGAGCCCCCAGCCACCTGTTGCCCTGAAGTTGCCAGACAATCCTGGGGAGATCTCCATTGGCCTTTTGCCATTCACCCCAGTCTCAGTTAATACCATTTTCCTTTGCAGACTTCTTTCCTGAGATGTCAACACTATTTGAATTTTTTTTTTTTTAATGATTTTATTTATTATTTATTTTTGGCTGTGCTGGGTCTTTGTCCCTGCTCCAGCGATTTTCTAGTTGGTGGTAAGCTGACGCTGCTCTCTAGTTGCGGTGTGCAGACTTCTCATTGCAGTGGGTTCTCTTGTTGCAGATATGGGCTCTAGGGTACAGTTTTCAGTAGTTGCAGTTCCCAGGTATGAGAGCACAGGCTCAATAGCTGGGGCGTACGGGCTTAGTTGCTCTACTGGGATCTTCCTGGACCAGGGATGGAACCTATGTCCTGCATTGGCAGGTGGATTCTTTATTACTGAGCCACCGGGGAGGTCCTGTATTTAGCACTTTTTACCGCTGATTCATTCATCCTGTTGCTGCTGGGAACTTGTTGAGAGCCTGCTAGGTGTCAGGTAGTTGGTGTGGAGGCCAGAGATGTGGCTAAAGGGAGGAGATGCTGATCCCGGATATTTTGCAAACACGATTACTTAATTCCAAGACAAGTTTATTGATCATAGTCCTGTACCTGATTGTCAAGGTTTAGCAGCCCTCTCCAGGGTTATCCTTTTTTTCCATCTAAGGCCAAATTTTCCTTTAGCACTTTGTGTCTTGAAATGGTTTCCTTGTTATCCAACTAAGGTTTGACTGCTCACCCCTTGAAAGACAAGTGTTGGCTGGAAAGAAAAGATTGCTTTGTTCTGGAGGCTGGCAACCTGGAGAGAAGGCGGACTTCTAGAAGCTACTCCTAAGGTGAAAGGGGACGTTTATTGCAGTTAATCATTTAGGGAGGGGGTCAGAGTCTTATCTTCCACTGTGTGTAGACCTTCTTCTGATTGGCTGATGGTGAGGTAACTGTGTGGTGGTTAGCAGTTTTCTACTTGGGTGGGGCCTTAGTTCCTGTGGAAGAACTCAGAGATGTGTTGTCATGTATGTTCCTTGAGGAGGAACCGGGACCTTGCCTCTCAGCACTTTGTTTCTTGACTGCTCCTCCCTTGCTTCTGCATTCCTTCCCTTACCTGAATAGTGACTGCTTGTATCTGTCCTTTGGGACTCAGGGAAGGTCAAGGAGGCTGTATGAAGCCTGTTTCCTACAAACAACAAACAGGGGACAAGGGCCTGCTCAGTTTCATACTTTTGTGTAAGTTTGTGTAAGTTTATCAAGGTAGCTTATGTGCCAGGTCCTGTTGGTTCCACCTTTGGAATGTTCTTAGAGCTGACCCTTCCTGTGGACCAACTTGCCCTGTTTAGGCTTTCCCTGTGGCCAGAAGATTGCAGTTGCCCTTGTCTTGTCTCCTCTTCTGACCGGCCAAGTGATGCATTGTCATCTGCTGAAGCTCCCTTCTGCTCTTAGCCTCATCCTAACCTCCGTATGACATCTGTTACGAGCCAGTAACAGTGAGCCAGGTGGAAGGGATACACGGATAAGAGGCTCTGATTCTTGTCCTTAAGCGCAAAGTCTTGTTTCCTTCTCTGCTCTCCTCTCTCCCGGGGACCAGAACATTGGAAGGAACAGACTGCTGGCGTGGCTGTGTTTTAATGTCACCACCCTCTACCTAGAATGCTCTTTCTTGTCTGCTGCTCTTGTCTGTTAAAACTCTGTCCTTCAGGGTTTGGTTCAAAGGCCATTCTTCCTTTCAGTTTTTCCCTAGCCTTATAAGGGGAGGAATTCTTCCCTTAAATTGTGTAGTCCTCCATACCTTGTATGTGCTTTACATTTTATGGTCTAGTTATGTGTGTATCCCAATCCCATGAAGGGTAAACTTCTGGAAGGTAGTAAACTTGATTTTCATTCGACGTTGGTCACAGTGGGACCTGCCTACTAAATGTTTGATGAGCTGTGTGGCGTGTGGACACAAATATGGAGGTCATAGGGTGAATCACTGGGGTGTTTCCCTTCCCGAGCCCCTTGGTGCTCCAGTGTGGTGACTACTTCCATTCCTGGGTAAATGGAAATTTTGGAGAGTTCTCTACTGAAGGGATTAGGTAGCGACCCTTGACTCAGGTCTGCTGGTACAGGACAGGTCACCACCCAAGGCCACGTTCTCCTGAAGGTCTATAACCTCCTTCGTTCTCTTTGGAGCCTGGCCTTTGCTTTTTGGCTGGCTGAGCTTGAAGAAGTTGGTGGACAATAGTTCCAGTAGGTCAACAGAAGAGGTTACCCCACTGGACATGGTGAGCCAAGTTGTGATGTTGCATATATGACCTGTGGTTTAGTGTTGCCCTTAGGAGCTGCCTGCTCCTCCGGTGGAGCCTGCCTGGCTACTGTTGGACCAGCTCTGTATAGCTTTGGCTGTTACCCTGATTCCTGGCCAGTCATTGGATTCCATGGCAGCAAGACCACAGGGCTGAAGAGCTTTGGGCCTGACAGGTTTGCGCAATTCTTGGCCTCTACCAAAAAACAGCTAAGGGAGGAGCCTTGCACAAAGCTTGTGTGACTCACCCAAGTTCATCTGTGTGCCACCTGCCTGCTGGGTGACAGGAGAGTAGGGAGATGAGGAATCCGGCGGTTGAGTTACTGTGAAGCTGGAGCTGTCAGCTTCAGGTCAGGTGTGATGGTCACGTGGAGCCTGCCTAGTCAAGGCATTTCCCTGTTTGCTTAGTTTGTTGGGAGCATGCACTCAGTCATGTCCGACTCTGCGACCCCACAAACTGTAGCCCACCAGGCTCCTCTGTCCTTGGGATTTTTCAGGCAAGAATACTGGAGTGCATCACCATTTCCTCCTCCAGGGGATCTTCCCAACCCAGGGATCGAACCAGCGTGCCCTGTGTCTCCTGCATTGCAGGCAGATATTTTAGCCACTGTACCTTCAGGGAAACTCCCTAGTTAAGGCATTTCCTGTTACTTGAAGATTTTTACATTTTTCTGATGTTCATCTGTTTTGTGTGGTAGTGTAGCACTTACTGGTCTTGAAGACCTTGGTGTTGAGGTTTGCCCAGGTAGCTAAGCAGCTGGTGGATGCACTACCTTCGTGAGGGCACCACCATGGGTGGATTCCTGACCTAACACGAGCTCCATTTTAAGGCCTCTTGGTGTTATTTGGTAACGTTTGAGCCAGTAAAAGTGACTTCCATCAGATCAGGAACACAGGGGTTGATGGGCAGCGCCCTCTGTAGGTAGGAGAGGCCCAGTTAGAAGCAGGGACATTAGCATTTGATTTGTTCTTTTTTTTGTAACTCCCTCCACCTTTCATTCTTTACAGTCTTTTCTTGCTAGAGTTGTCCTCTCACTTTGAGAAGGACTGTGTCAGCAGTGGGGTCCACGGGGCTCACCCTGGAGGTTCCTGTGGCATTTGTCCCATGGGGAGTTTGTCCTGAGGGGCCTCCAGGACGTTTCTTCCTCCTACAACGGGCCCCCCCGCCCCTTACCATATGAGTTCATTGTTAATCAGTCGCTGGAACCCTAAGAAATTTTAATTGAAATGTTTCAGCAAATTGAACTTCCTGAAGTTGCTTATTTAAGGTGAGGCTGTGTAGGGGAGTAATTAATATTGTCAAAAAATGACTTGCTTTTTAAAGGTAAAATCATGATACTTAATATAGATATAAAATAACATTATCAGAGGTTTTTTTTTTTTCCCCCCAATTTCACTCATTGAATTGAGGGAACCGGAAAAGATGCTATAACCTGTTCACTGCTAAATCACTTCAGTCATGTCTGACACTGTGCGACCCTCTGGACTGTAGCCCACCAGGCTCTTCTGTCTGTGGGATTCTCCAGGCAAGAATACTGGAGTGGGTTGCTATGGCCTTCTCCAGAGGATCTTTCCAACCCAGGGATCGAACCCATTTCTTTTACGTCTTCTGCATTGGCAAGTGGGTTCTTTACCACTAGCACCACTTGAGAAGCCCAGACTGTTCACAGGAAAACCCAAAGAACCACAAAATTATATACAGTCAGGGAATGTTAAAATAAATTTACAAGAACTCTTATAAATCTGGAGAAGACTCTTGAGAGTCCCTTGGATAGCAGGAGATCAAACCAGTCAATCCTAAAGGAAATCAACCCTGAATAGTCATTGGAAGGTCTGATGCTGAAGCTCCAATCCTTTGGCCACCTGATTCAAAGAGCTGACTCATTGGAAAAGACCCTGATGTTAGAAAAGGTTGAGGGCAGGAGAAGGGGGCAACAGAGGATGAGATGGTTGGATGGCATCACTGACTAATGGACGTGAGTTTGTGCAAACTTTGGGAAATAGTGAAGGACAGGGAAGCCTGGCATGCTGTAGTCCATGGGGTCACATAGAGTCGGACTTAGAAAGACTGAACAAGAGCTATAGGATAATTAGTTGGATTTCACAAAACAGTTTGCATTTCACTGGGCAAGAATTTGCAGGGGCACACTCCCCTGTAGGATCAGATAATGCCTGCAGATTCCAGCATTTTGTTGAAAGAATCTAATAATCTCTTGCTCATTTCTAAGTCTTAAATTTTCGCTTCAGTCAGTTCAGTTCAGTTGTTCAGTCGTGTCCAAGCGACAGTCTTTTCGTGTCAGTCTTTGCAACTCCATGGACTGCAGCACGCCAAGCCTCCCTGTCCATCACCAGCTCCTGGAGTTCCCTCAAACTCATGTACACTGAGTCGGTGATGCCATCCGACCATCTCATCCTCTGTCATCCCCTTCTCTTCCCACCTTCAGTCTTTTCCAGCATTAGGGTCTTTTCAGATGAGTCAGCTCTTCGCATCAGGTGGCCAAAGTATTGGAGTTTCAGCTTCAACATCAGTCCTTCCAATGAATATTCAGGACTGATTTCCTTTGGATGAACTGGTTGGATCTCCTTGCAGTCCAAGGGACTCTCAAGAGTCTTCTCCAACACCACAGTTCAAAAGCATCAATTCTTCCGCACTCAGCTTTCTTTATAGTCCAACTCTTAAATCCACACATGACTACTGAAAAAGCTGTAGCCTTGACTAGACAGACCTTTGTTGGCAAAGTAATGTCTCTGCTTTTTAATATGCTGTCTAGGTTGGTCATAGCTTTTCTTCCAAAGAGCAAGTGTCTTTTAATTTCATGGCTGTGGTCACTATCTGCAGTGATTTTTGGAGCCCCCCAAAATAAAGTCTGCCACTGTTTCCACTCTTTGCCCATCTATTTTCCCTTGGGGTGTTGAATTACCTCTGAAGGCCTTTGAGGTCACAAGGGATTGTTGTGAGATTCACCTTTTATCAACATTTGTAAATCTTTGTAGGTGCCTAGTAGATGATAGCTGCTGCTTTGGCCTGTAGCTCTTCTGCCCTAAACAGGGGAGAGATTACTCCTAGGAAGTTGCTTAGGAACCAACTACATTAGTTCCTGCTAGTACCCTGGCCTCGTTCTGCTGTCTGTGGTCTAACCGACCTCGGCTGGGCCCCTGCTCTGCTCTCAGGTCCCTTCCCCCTTTCTTACTATGACAGGCTCGGGAATGTGATGCCTGGTTCTCCTCCTTTGTACTCATGCATGATTTCCGACATGGCCACCAGATGAAGACTGTTTCTCATGTTCCCAGCTCAGCCTTCCCCCTTCCCCCATATTCTCTGAAACAAACTTGTATCAAATGAGGATCCCTTGATGTGATTTGATATTCAAGGTTGCGTCAGACTCTCCTCTCTTCTGTTAGCTTTGGTTGGAGCTCTGGATGGTAGACTTGATGTGTCTCTGAGGTTTGCTGTGATGCCACCAACTTGAAGGACAGCCCCCTTCCTTGTGGATGTTAAAACTTGGCTTCTACAATGTGGGGAGATGTATGAAAAGTCACTGAAGTCAGAAACCACTGTTTTCTGCTCTTAATGTACAGCGAGGCTCTGTTTTTCCCTAGGGTCTTTCTGATTCCTCTCCTGGAATTGACCAAAAATCCTCCAGTGTTCATCTTTAGGCCATTTCTGTGTGGTAGAATATGAGGAGTGTTAAAAATAAGATAACAGGCCCCAAAGGGAGTTGCTTATGCCAAGCCCCACATCACCAAACTGATACTTAATTACGCTTTTGGCTCCCCCAGAAATGGAATCTTAGCCCACCCAATCCAGGCTCGCTTGGTCAGCACTAGTGAGGCCATCTGCTGGGGGGGACCCCTGCCATCCCCTGCAGGGAGTTCACCTGAGAGAAACCAACTCCCTTTCAGCCCACAGCAGCTTCTTTATTTCCTGCTCCCTTCCTGCTATAAAAGTCTTTAGTTTTATACAGCTTCTTAGAGATCCTTTCTGTTTGCTAGGTTGAATCCTGCCCAGTTCGAGTTGATTTTTGCTGAAATAAAATCTTAAACTTTTAATCTGCCTCAGTTTATCTTCGAAGAGGAGGAAATGGTAGCGGCATTGTCAAGGATGGAAGGAGGAGGGCTCTGCTGATAAGTTGCCACTGGGCACCAGAACAAAGTCCAGCTTGGAGGTTTGGTGATTGTATTTCTGTGGGCACAGTACCTGCTTTGTGCCATGTCGGTGAATTGCTATTCCTTATAATTTTATAGCTCTAGAAAGGGCACTGGAGAGGGAGTAAAATACAGTATTAATAAAGTTTCCCTCTTCTTTTTTTATCTTTGCAGAATAACCAAGTGCTGGGAATCGGGAGCGGTTCTACAATTGTCCACGCCGTGCAGCGAATAGGTATGTTCTCAGGGCCAACTCGATGTTTTGTGTAGGACAGTGGGGGAGGGGATATAGAGGAGAAGTAGGAAGCGGGCACTGGCTCGGCATCTGCCCTGCTTGGTGCCAGCTGTGTGGAGCCTGCAGTCAGATGAGTATTTCTGTCTTCCTCTAAGTGCTATTCTTAGGCCCTGTCACCCAACTCTGGGGGTTACCCTGGCTTTCTTTGCTCTGCTGAGCTGCAGGTGAGGAGCTGAGGAGCTGACTTGAGGTGGGGTGTCTGTGTCTCTGTGTGTGTGTTCTCCATGGAACCTTAATTGTCATCATTGGGGTGTGTGTATGTGTGTGTGGCCTCATGGATCCTGAGGCAGGCAAGCCCTTTCAAGCTGGAGGTCCCTCAAGCACACAAATCGAGGTCAGCCCAGGCTTGACCTGTTTGTGACTGTGGCATGGATGTGACCTTGCACTTGGTGGCTGCTGGCTCCGCAGGTGCTGACTTCATTTGGCTTTGGGTGTCTCTGGGCTCAGGAACTATCAACCCCGGTGGCTGCTCAACAGGTTTGACGGCCTTGCACTTGTTTGTGAGAACAGAGTCCAGAGGAGAGGCTTTCCTGAATACTGCTCTCCTCTGCCCGGTGCCAAGGGGCTACGCTCAGGGGACAAAGCCCAGGAATGCTCTGTCTTGAAGGAATGATTCTGGTGCAGGCATGCTGGCTTCTGGAAGCCTTCTCATTAGCCTAACAGGGCCTCAGCGTGGTACACCCTTGTGCCTCAGCACTGTGTGCGTGTGGGGGGCTTTTAGGGCACAGGATTACTGTAGATTTTGTACTAGTGGCATCTAAACCTCCCTAGGTGCACATTCAGTGACTGAAGAGATTTGATATTTTTAATAAGACAGTTTTCCCCTGTTGGGGCATTACTGAGGACTTAAGCCCGGGATACAGCTTTTCAGATAGCTCTGAGGGACTGTTGAGAAGCCAGGACATGTAGGAGTTTTTGAAAAAAAAAAACAAAAACACAAAACTCCAGTAGTCGCATGTCAAAAGATTACTGCTATTTAAAGAAAAACCAGACATCACAAGTTAATAAATTTAGTGCTCTTCTGTGTATGGGAAGATGCAAGAGTCTGGGCTTAATGAAATTACCCCTTTGATGTGCACCTTAATCTGGGGCCAGTGTCCTGTTTTTCTCCATCCTGAATCCTCTCAGGGTGCGCTGCCTAGGGTGGGTGCAGTGACTCATGACTTGATGACATCCTTTGTTTACTGAAATGAGAGGAGGCATTCTTTGTCTGCATCCCTTGAGATTTTTTGGTTTTTGGCCATCCCATGTGGCTTGTGGGATCTTAGTTCCCCAACTAGGGACTGAACCCTGGGCCCCATCAGTGAAAGCGCCAAGTCTTAACCACTGGACCACCAGGGAATTCTTAAGACTTTTCTTTTTGTTTAAATCAAACTTTCCGGAAAGGTGCAAATTTTAAGTGAGTAAATAAACCCTCTTTTAACTGCCCTCTGGGGTCTATAAATGATTCTATTTTTTTTTTTACTAAATGCAGAAGTCAAGTTTTAGCTTTTCTCTGTAAAAGGCAATATAGGGAGGTAGTTAAGACTGTGGCACTAGACTGCCTGGGATCAGATCTTAGTTCTGTTGTTTGTTAGTTGCTTACCAGTTATTTTTGTCTCTCTGCACCTGTTTCCTCATCTGTAAAGTGGGAATAATAATTGTAAGTTACCTTTGGGTTCCTGGATTAAAAGTTCATATATACAAAGTTCTTTGAATAATGCCAAACACGTTCTAGCAAACACTGATGTTTCTCTTTCCGTGATTAGTACTTAACCTCTTTAGGCATTTTTTGTCCTTGTCTGGTGACATGCAACGTCTGTTTACCAACTTGTCACCAAGGGAGGGGACATGGAATGAAAGGCACCTGTCAGTGGTGGGGATTAGACGTTTTCTGTTGGCTTTGAGCAAGTGTGTGTATGACAAGGAAGATAAAGGGAGGAGAGTGAAAAACCACCGACATGGCTTTTGTCTTCACAGCTGAAAGAGTGAAACAAGAGAATCTGAACCTCGTCTGTATTCCCACCTCCTTCCAGGTATGTCCTGCTTTCCCTTCTCCATCTTGGCATTTCACTGAATCACACAGGTTGCTGAGGATGAGGGGGTATGGCTCTGGGTTGTGCACCAGGGTGGTACCGGGTGAGAGAGCCAGGAGCAGGAGGGTAGTCAATAGATGGGAGATTGCTCCTCAGAAGCATGGTTTTAGAGGTGTTCCTTTATTGACTCTGAATATTTTAGCATATATTTAGTATATTGTGGCATATGTAGAGATAACCACATGGTCTCCATCCTCAAGAAGTATTATCTCCATTTATAGATGAAAAAACAGGCTACAGGGCATTAACTGATGTGTTAGTAATACAGGGGTAGTATTTTGAGTCCATGTCTAATGCTGTTTGACCATAAAATAGTAGGGGCTGGTGAAGGAAAGCAACAGAGCCAATTAAATATAGGGAAAGATATGGGAAGAAGGCTTCAGGAAGGGAGTGGAAGGAGGTGCCCAAATAGAGCCCCTTTCCTCACCTGGCCATTGTGGGGAGGTTGTGTGTATCATCTTTCATTGAATTCATTGAGGAGGTACTGTGAGCTGGGGTTAAAGGTTGGCATTGCTGACGGTTGGTGCTCCTGTGACATTGTGGCCTTGGGTAAAGAAACTCTCAATCCTGGAGGCTCAGCACTGCAGGTAGCTCTGGTGAAGGGACAGAGCTGAAGTAGAGGACGGTATCCTTTTGGGCTTCCCTTGTGGCTTAGTAGTAAAGAATCCATTTGCCAATGTGGGATACTCAGGTTTGATCCCTGGGTCAGGAAGATCCCCTGCAGAAGGGAATGGCTCCCAACTCCGGTATTCTTGCCTGGAGAGTCACATGGACAAAGGAGCCTGGTGGGTTACAGTCCACAGGGTTTCAGAGTTGGACATGACTGAGCGATTAAACAGCAAAAGTTTCCTTCTAAGTCAGGTGTGTGCCCCTGCCTGTCAGTGGGGAATGGAGGAGGAGACAGGATAGGAAGTTAGGATAGTGTGTCCTGCCAGATCTTCCTTGAAGTTAAATCTCTTGGAGACTCTGACCAGCTAGGTGGGCACCCAGGGGACTGAAGACAGTACCATAATTCTTATGTCGGGTTGGGAAGGAAGTGGTTTTACTTGGCCTTTCTTGCTTTTGAAATCTGGCTGTCCTGAGGAGATACTCTAAGTCAGAAGGGTTGTGATGGGTTGCCTTGGTCTTTTGAAAACGTCTAAGTGTGTCATTTTTCCAAATGGATTGATCATCTAGCATTTTTCTTATTTAATAAGTTATTTGATATTGGTGTTCATTTTTAAAGTTGTATACGACATTAGTTGCTCAGTCGTGTCCAACTTTTTGTGACCCCATGGACTGTAGCCTGCCAGGCTCCTCTGTCATGGGATTCTCCAGGCAAGAAAACTGGAGTGGGTTGCCATTTCCTTCTCCTGGGGATCTTCCCAACCCAGGGATCGAACCTGGGTCTCCTGCATTGCAGGCAGATTCTGTACCATCTGAACTACCGGGGAAGCCCACAGTTAAACACATGCATGTAGACTGAAGAGTCAAATAATTTTTTTTTTTATTAAAAAGCAAAACACTCCCTTAATCCCCACCCCCCACCACCGCTCTGACCACAACTGTTTCTTGCTCTTTAAGCAAGAATTTTTTTTTTTTCTTGCTCTTTAAGCAATAATTTTTTTTTTTTCTTAATAGTTATTTATTTGACTGTTCTGGGTTTCAGTTGTGGCAGTCGGGATCCTTGATCTTCAATACAGCATGCAGGATCTTTGTGGCATGCAAGATTTAATTCTCTGACCACGGATTGAATCCAGACTCCCTGCATTGGGAGCTCGTAGTCTTAGCCACTGGACTGCCAGAGAAGTCCCATAGGTGGACATACTTTTAAAACTACTTTAGTTCATTGGATGTTTGCTCCAGAATCTGGAAACTACATACTTTCTTGCTATTTACATTTTATTTTCAACTTTAGGTAATAATTCTACACTGAATGGGTGAAAGGAAGATGAGCATTTGATTATCTCTTCCCTCCTTGTTCCCACAGTTCACACATCCTTCTCCCAGTCTTCAGGACAGTCATATTCTGGTGAGGCTTACTGAGTGCTTACAGGAAGGCGATGACCAAACTACAGCTGAGCTGTGCGGTGTGCTGTGGTTACGCTTCCTTACCTGCCCATTGTTTTGTTCTGCCAAAAGTTAAGTAAATCATGCCTTTGTTTTTTTTTTCATTTGCCAGGTTATCTACATACTTCTTACTAATTCAGCCTCAAACTCTTAGCTACATGGAAAATCTCACCTGTCTGGCCAGTGGACATTCCACTCTATGACTTTCATCTTTTTGCCTGAGTTCTCTGGTTGCTAGCAGCTGTACCCTGCTGTGGATTTGGAGTTGTCTCCCTTTATGCTCAGGAACTTACCTATTCTGTCTCGTTTTGGATCATCCAGTCCCTTGGTCTTGTTCTTCCGCACTACTCCCCTACATCCTTTAGTTTTGTTTCCTTCAGTTTTAGTGAAACACGTCTTTCATATCAGGGGTCCCCAACACCCGGGCCATGGACTGGTTCCTGTCTGTGGCCAGTTACGAACTGGGGAAGCTTCATCTCTATAGCCGCTCCCCATTGCTTGCATTACACTTGAGCTCCTCCTGTTAGATCAGTGGCGGCATCATGGTGAGTTGTATAATTATTTCATTATATATCACATTGTAATCAAAATGCATAGTAAATGTAATGTGCTTGAATCATCCCAAAACCACCTCCCCACCCTTGTGGAAAAATCCTCTTCCACGAAACCCATCCTGGTGCCAAAAAGGTTGAGGACTGCTGCTTCAGGTAGCTACCTAAGTGCATGGGGTGCAAACTTGTCGGCGCTTTGGATGTCTGAAAATGTCTTTATTATAGCCTCTCTGGAACTCAGCTATTTGGGTATAGAAATCTCTGCTAAATCATTTCTTAGTTCTTGGTTCTGTCTGTCTGCTGGCTTTCAATTTGCTATTGAGGAGCTCGGTGCCATTGATTCTTGATCCTTTGTATGAAGTCTATTTTTCATTCTCTCTGAACTCTTACACCCTTATGTTATTTTTATCTCCAGTGTTCTGAAATTTCACTTTGGTGTGGGTTTATTTTTGTCCATTGTGCTGGGCGCTTGCTGGGACATGTCATTCTACAAATTCACGATCTTCAATTTGGGGGATTTTTCCTTTTCCCTATTATTCCTTTGATTTTCTTTTGTTTTCTCTGTTCTTTCTTTTGGGACCCTTGTTAAGTCCTTGGTGCTCATGGCCTGTTTTGTCTTTTTGTCTTTTCGGCTTTATCTTTTTCTAACCCTTCTATTGAGCTTTCTTTGCTTTCATATGTTTAATTTCATGTAAGAACTCTTTTTGTTGTTCTCTGAGTAAGTTTTTGTTTGTTTGTTTGTTTTATGGGTTCAGTTTTTCCAGTTCCTTCTCTAAGCTCCCTGAGGATATTAATGCTTTTGTTTTTCTTCTAAGGTCTCTTCTCCTTCTTATCTTTCCTCAGAACTTTTTTGTTGCTGTTGTTTACAGTTTGTTGGAAGTATAATTTACATAGAGTACAATTTACTCTTTTTTTGGTACTTCCCTGATGGTCCAGTGGTTAAGATTAAGAATCCACACTTACACTTCAGGAAGCATGAGTTTGATCCCTGGTTGGGGAACTCAGATCTTGCATGCCATGTGGAGTGGTAAAAAAAAAAAAAATTACCCTTTTTTAACATGTAATTCTGAGTTTTGACTGATATAGTCAAGTTACAACCAACACAGACAAATATTGTTAGAATGCTTGGTCTTTTCTTTTTTTAATTCTGGCATCTCTTAATTCTGGTATTCTTTACCTTTCTGCTTGTTTTGAACACTAGTAGACTAAGAAGCTGATTGGAAAGCAGCTCTCAGGGTGAGGGTAGTCCTTGCTCTCGACTTGTCTGCCAAGCCCTTATCTTGGGGGAAACTTCTGGAGTCAGATCATTTTTCTTTCCTTTGACTGGTCAGGTTTCCCAGAGTAGACTGCCCAGTGCCCTTTCAGGAGGGGTATGCATAGCTGCCATGTCCTGGGAACCAAATAGGAGAAGAGGGTGAGAAGACATCTGTTGTTATTCGCGACATAAACCTGCTTCTGATTTCTCCCATTTTCAGTGTTGTTCTTGTGCTAGATGGAGAAGAAGCGCCTGCTACGTTTTGCAGTGCGTCTTTGACTCTGGGCTTGATCATATTACTTGTTTCGCCAATGGAACGTGTCATTAGTGGGTTGAAAAGTGCTTTTGCTTTGGGGGCTTGGCCTTTTTGCTCCTGAAACCTTTCCTGTTGCCTTATGAACAGGCCTCAGCTAACTCCCCTGGAGGGTAAGAGGCATGTGAGTGAGGTCATACTAGAGACTTTTCAGTCTGTCCATGGCATCATGAGAATTAATAACTATTTGCTTGTTTAAGTCTCTGAGTCTTGGGGTAACTACTCTGCAGCAAAAGCTCACTGATGGAGTACCCCATCTGCAGCTCTGCCTGGCAGCCCAGTCCTGAGCCCTGCTGTTTGACCTTCTCCAGAGAACAAACATGGTACTTTGGAAGAAGTGGAGAAAGATGAGAAGCTGTAACAGGTTCTCAAATAGCCTTTCAACCAGCTTTCCCTTCTCATTCCCACTGTTGTGTCTGTTTCTGAAGTTCACAGTGTCGCTGAGTCCTGGAACCTTTTGGGAGGTTGCTTCTTAGCTCTCTCCAGTACAGGTTTAGGATTTCTCTTCATTTCTGCCACTTATCACTGTCCGTCAGTGGTCTAACTTTTAAAAACTGGTTGCTCTTTTCTCTTCTTTTTGGTTTATGCCTTTAAGAAAAATTCCTTTATCATAAATTTAGAGAGGTTTGGGGAAAGAGCTGAGCTAAATACAGGTGTTCATGTTCAAGAAGTTCCAATTAAACTTCTTTAATTGGAAGGAAGTTTGATGTGTGTTTTTCAGATAGCATCCTCCAAGCGCACCTGTGTGTTATGATGGTAATTAATAGCAAAACTGGAAAATGATGGCCAGTTCCAGTTGATCGGTTAGAAAAGTCATTCACAGTTTGCAGGACTTTAAAAAATAAACTTTTTCAGAGGTTTGTTTTTTTCCCTCCCTTAAATTCAAACTTATTTTGTGTTACATTTAGCCAGCTGTAGTCTCCTGAAATGACTGAAAGGAAGCCAAAATATTTTGTGCTCTATCTTTTAAAAAAGTAAACCCATAGGGACTTAAAGGATTTTTGTAGATTTTCCCTTCAAAGTTAAAAGATTTGGGGAGAAGAAAATAAAAATTGTATTTAAAAGCTAGATCTGGTCTAAGCAAAAAAAGTGTTTATTCACAATGGCCTTTAGTTCCCCTCTATTAGGTGATAGAAAGGAAGATGCAAAGTTTTCAGGTTTTATTGTAAAACTGATGAAAAACCAGAATGCTTGCCTGTCCTTGATCACATGAGGCATTGCAGGCACCAGCTGTGGAACTGCATTGAGAAGGCATTGCTTCCTGTCTTTTTTCCAGAAGTGTAAACTAATCGTTAGCTTTCCTGTTTCCAGCACTTTTAAGAGCTGGAAGAGACAGCCAGGGGAGTTGTTTCATTACACTCTCAGGAGCTCCTCAGCACATGAGCCTGGAGTACATGGTGTCAACAGATACCAGTCTCAGTTGAGCACCTGTGGCTGAGCCAGCCATGGGTCCGTATCCCCACAGTGGGGCTGTGGTGCTGGATTCACTGCATTGGTTTCTCAGGGTTGCCGTGACAAGGAACCACAGATTGAGCAGCTTAAAAAACAGAAATTCATTGTCTCTAGGTTCTGGAGGCTAGATGTTGATTCCTTTAGAGGCTGTGAAAGAGAAACTATGCTGTCTTTCTCCTAAGTTCTGGCGGTTTCCTAGCAGTCTTTGGCATTACTTGGCTTTGCGGTGCGTGTCCTCACTCTCAGTCTTCATGTTCACGTGGCATTCTACCTGTGTGCCTCTCCGTGTGTGCACAAATTCCTCTTCTAAGGACACCACTTGTGTTGGATTAGGGCTCACTTCTCATGACTGACTTGATTACTTCTGTAAAAGCCCGATCTCCAAGTAAAGTCACAGGCAGAAGTACTGGGGGTTAGGACTCTAACATATCTTTCCTTTTTTAAAAAAAATTTTTTTTATTGTTGGCTGTGCTGAGTCTTTGTTGCTACATGGGACTTTTCTGTAGTTTCGGAGAGCGGGAGCTACTCTCTGATTCTGATGTGGGGGCTTCTCACTACAGTGGCTTTTCTTGTGGAGCATGGGCTCTAGGGTGCACAGGCTCAATAGCTGCAGCCACTGGGCTCTAAAGCACAGGCTCCGTAGTTGTGGAGGATGGGCTTAGTTGCTCCACAGCATGTGGGATCTCCTGGCCCAGGAATTGAACCTGTGTCTCCTGCATTGGCAGACGGATTCTTTACCACTGAGCCACTAGGGAAGCCCCAATATATCTGTTTTTGGGGGGAGCACAGTACAACGCGTCACACCCAGGGAGGAAGGATTTCATGCCACCCATGATGATGCTTCTGTCCATGTGCAGGGTTGAGGCCTTGTGTGGGAGTCCAGTCAGATATGGGGAGAAGCGAGTGTCAGAGGACCTGCTGATGGAAGCAGGCCTGAAGGGTCCCTTCTGAGTGGGATCCTTGGGTCATTGTACAGGGCCCTTCACGTTGTGACTGGGGATTCAGACTGTTTAAAGGGAGAGCAGTTGGCCTCCCAGCCACGTAACACAGGCTGAACTTACCTACTGGGCTCTTTTCACATGCAGACTCTGGACAGGCATTGACTCGGGCAGCTGGCGGCAGTGGTGAAGAGGCATGTGGGATCTAGTTCCTCAACAAGGGGTCGAACCCCAGGTCCCCTGCATTGGGGGCATGGAGTCCTAGCCACAGAACCACCGGGGAAGTCTCATCATTTTTTTTCTTAAAACAGGAGTTTGTACTAGGTAACTCCTTTTCGAATGAACTCAGAATAGTTACTTACTCAACTATTGGCTCAGCTCACCCTAACTGCTGGTGAAAAGTGTATATAAAATGTGCTATCGCATACTCTGATTACCATCTAGGTGGACAAACAGAAAAGCCTCATGAAACAGTAACACTGGCAAGTGGTGTAGGCAGTTTTTAAACTTCGGGTTAAATGAAAATGATATATTTTATACAGATTTCTTTCCCCCATAGGAATCATGAGAGAATTGTTTCCTTCCATCAGCTTTCATGTAATACATTTGAATGTAGTTTAGTATTGTTTCTAACTAGTGGGTTGGCCAAAAAGTTTGTTCAGGTTTACATCACATGTATCATCTTATAGAGGAACCTGAACGAACTTTTTGGCCAACCCAAAGTATACAGTTATATAATGGGCTTCCCAGGTGGCTCAGTGGTAAAGAATCCTCCTGCCAGTGCAGGAGATGCAGGAGACACAGGTTCAATCCCTGGGTTGAGAAGATCTCCTGGAGGAGGAAATGGCAACCCAGCCTGGTATTCTTGCCTGAAAAATGGACAGGGACAGAGGAGCCTGGCAGGCTGCAGTCCATAGGGTCGCAAGAGTTGGACACAGCTGAGAAACTGGGCACCAATAGTATGTAACACAGTTTTATATATGATAGATGTCACACTGAACTGCATTCAGTTCATATCATTATTCCAGCAGCATCTGTATTAGATATCTGTTGCTGGAACAGATTACTCTGAAACTTAGCAGCTTAGAACAACAAACATTTGTAAGCTCATAGATTCCAGGGGTCAGGAATCTGGAATGGTTGAGCTGGGTGTTTCTGGCCTTGAGTCTCTGGTGAGGTTGCAGCTGAATGTTGGACAGGCCTGCAGGCATCTCAGCTCTGCTTGAAGGATCTGCTTCCATGCTCTGTCACGTGGATGTTGTGGCCTCACTTCTTCACAGGCTGTGAAGTGGGCCTTGTCCCCAGGGCTCTCAGTGTCTTCAGGGCTTGGCAGCAGGTTTTCCCTAGTGTGTGTGATAGGGTGAGTGGAGGAAGGGAAGGAGGAATCTTGTGGGGAGCACACCCTTTCTTCTTTATAAACTAATCTCAGCTGGGGCTTGTCATCACCTCTACTGTGTGCAGTTGGTAACATAGGACAACTTCGGGACGTCATGGGCAGGGATTCCCCAAAGGCATGAATACCACAATGTGTGGGGGGTTTTGGGGGTTCATCTTCCAAATGTTTTTATAGCCTAAGGGTCTGTGATTAGTATCGTTTCTCCAATATCATGTTGGGAGAAACCTAGGAACTGAGCAATGAACCAGCAATACCTTTTTTCTTGTTGTTTTCTCCCTTCATTATGTATTTCTCTTTCAGAATCATGGGTTTTTTTCTTTTGAACTTGATTCACTCAGCATTTTATTTTACCTTTTTATTATGGAAAATTTCAAACTTCAAAAAAGATACTAAATAATGCAGTGAACTTCTGTGTCCCCATTGCCCAGGTTCCACAGTGATCAATTCATGGCCAGTTTTCTTTCATCTGTACCCTTTTCTCCTCTACCTGTGTTGTTTTGAAGTGAATCCCAGACATAATATGATTTCACTGTATGTATTTCATTATGTCTCTCTGAAAAGTAGGGAGTCTTTAAAACATCTCCACAATACTTAAAAAATTAAGCAGTAATCTTTCATAGGATGAAGTAAAAATCTAGGATTCAAATTTCCCCTATTGTCTTATCCTTTAAGAATATTTTTCTACAGTTTGTTTGAATCAGGATCCAAATAGGTCCCATACATTGCAAAGTCTAGGGTGTTTGTGTTTTATTGTTAGAGTCTTAGGATTTGAAGATTGACATTGGTCATTATCTGTCATCTTTTTATAGGTGAGAAAACTTGCTAGGGGTCATGTGACTGGTTTAATTAAGATTAGAACCAAGACCTTCTCATTCTTAATCTCAGGTAGTTTTGACTTTAGGCAGAAGATATTTTCTAGACATGGCTTTTGGTAAAAAGGTTTCCATGTTTGGTTGCTCCATATATTGTAAGCATATAGTCAGTGGTGCTGACTTGGCCACAAACATCCTGATTTTTTCCCAGTCTGTTCTCTCAGTTTGCCATGCTCCTCACTAGCAGCCATTCTGGTGTCTTGCTTTTATATCCTCTTCTGAGTGTAGGTATTCTCTTGCTTATTTTTATTCAACAGTGTGGCCTGGAAATTGTCATTGTGTATCAATTTATAGTGATCTTCTTCTGTCATTTTTTTTTACAACATTATTTAAGACAAAAAACTTTTCTTATGTTTTGTAGATTTGGCTCTTAGTTTCAGTTCAGTTCAGTTGCTCAGTCGTGTCCTACTCTTTGTGACCCCATGGACTGCAGCATGCCAGGCTTCCCTGTCCATCACAAACTCCTGGAGCTTGCTCAAACTCATGTCCATCGAGTCGGTGATGCCATCCAACCGTCTCATCTCCTGTTGTCCCCTTCTCCTCCTCTGCCTGTGTTATTTTGAAGTGAATCCTAGACATAATATGATTTCATTGTTTGTATTTCATTATGTCTCTGTGAAAAGTAGGGAGACTTTTAAACATCTCCACAGTACTTTAAAAATTAAGCAGTAATCTTTCATAGGATCAAATAAAAACCCAGGATTCAAATTCAGTCTTTCCCAGCATCAGGGGCTTTTCCAGTGAGTCAGTTCTTCACATCGGGTGACCAAAGTATTGGAGCGTCAGCATCAGTCCTTTCAATGAATATTCAGGCCTGATTTCCTTTAGGACTGACTGGTTTGATTTCCTTGCTGTCCAAGGGACTCTCAAGAGTCTTCTCCAACACCACAGTTCAAAAGCATCAATTCTTCGGCGTTCTGTTTTCTTTATGGTTCAACTCTCAAATCCATACATGGCTACTGGAAAAACCATAGCTTTACCCTTGTCGGCAAAGTGATGTCTGTGCTTTTTAATATGCTGTCTAGGTTTGTCATAGCTTTTCTTCCAAGGAGCAAGCGTCTTTTTATATTCATGGCTGCAGTCACCATCTGCAGTGATTTAGGAGCCCAAAATCTTAGTTTAGGAAGTTTTAAAAAGTAATGGTAGTCTTCCCCCTTCCCCTGCCCCCTCATCCGTGAATACATTCCTAGACCCCCAGTGGCTGCCTGAAACAGCAGATACAACTGAATGTGATGTATACTATATTTTTTTCATATACATAGATACCTGTGATGACATTCAGTTGGTAAATTAGGCATGGTAAGAGATTAACAACAACTAATAATAGGACAATTGTAACAAGACACTGATAAAAGTTATGTGGTCATGGTTTCTCTCTCAAAATACACTATTGTAAAATTTAATTCCTTTTCCATCTTAACTAGGCATTTACGCAGTGTAGTCATAACTTTTGCAGTTTGGGTTGCAACAGTGAAAGTGGCATAAATTTCTTTTTCCTGCTTTACAGTTTCATGGATGGAAGATTTGTTCTTAGAGTCTTAGATCTTAGCAGCCTTAGCGTATAACATTTTTCCTTTCCTTACTAAGTTAACAACTTTTCTTGTTGTGCTTAAGAGAGCATTTTATGGCTTGTCTTTGGTGTATCTGAATTGCCAGCATCACTATTGTGCTTTGGAGCTTTACCTTGGAGATATTCCAGGTTTGGTTCCATTCCACCATAGTATAGTATGATACAGAGTGAGCTACTTGAATTTCCCAGTGCATATAGAAATTATGTCTACACTCCATTATATTCTAGTAAGTGTGCAATAGCATTATGTCTAAAAAAGCAATGGACATACCTTAGTTAAAAAATATTGCTGAAAAAAGCAGTTACAGTAGTAACACTGGTCACAGGCTGCCATAACAAATGTAGTAACGATAATGAAAAAGTTTGAAATACTGTGAGAACTCCCAAAACGTGACGCACAACGTGAGCAAACGCTGTTGGAGAAATTGCGCCCTTAGGCTCCCTGGGGGCAGGGTGGCCGCAGCCTTCAGCTGGTAACAAAGCACGATAAAGCGAAGCGCAGTAAACTGAGGAACGCCTGTGTGAAGTGCAGTGAGGGTCGGCACTGTGATACTGTGACATCAGGCTGATAGCCGAGATGGCTGTTCAGTGACTACCAGGTGGGGTGTGCTGAAGAAAGGGATGATCCACATCCTGGACCAGATGGAGCAGATAGCAGAGGTCTCATTGTGCTATACTCAGAATGGTGTGCGGTTTAAAACTCGTGATTTCTGGAATGTTACATGTAAAAGTTTTGGATCAAGGTTGCCCGTGGGTAACTGCAACCACAGATGAGGGCTGCCTCTGTACTGTATTGGGCTTCCGGGGTGGCTCAGCAGTAAAGACTGCCTGCCAATGCAGGAGACTTAGGTTCGATCCCTGGGTCAGGAAGATCCCCTAGAGAAGGGGATGGTAACCCACTCCAGTATTCTTGCCTGGAGAATCCATCTCATGGTTAGAGGAACCTGGTGGACTACAGTCCATGGAGTCGCACAGAGTCAGACACAACTCAGAGAGTAAAACAGCAACAACTGTAGTGTATTACAGAGGCTTTCAGAGGCCATGACATCATCTTAAGTAACAGGTCACAGAGGAGGGACTCTGTCTAGCTCGGGAGCAGAGTGTTCAGTAGGTGCTGTTTCCTTCTTCCAGTTCCTGGGATGGGCCAACTTTTGCCATTCTCGGGGCTGGATCCCTATCTCTTGGTGGTACAGGTTGGATTTGGGAGGGGCCTTGGTGGTACTGAGTGTCTGACCCTTGGATCCAAGCGGCTTCTGAGAATCCTCACCCTCGCTCAGAGATGATGATTACGGGTGCTTTCTCCTGTTCTCCACAGGCCCGTCAGCTCATCCTGCAGCATGGCTTAACTCTCAGTGACCTGGACCGACACCCAGAGGTAAGAGAGGCTGCTGGGTTTTTCTGCCTCCTTTTTTATGACTGTCACTTGTTCGTGGGCTCAGGATATCTGATCAAATCTAGGAGGAAAGTCAACCAGCCATACTACCTCTTCTCCTGGGACTTTAGATATTAATCCTGGCTGAGGTCACAAGTGGGAGGGCTGTTAATTTCCAGGACATTCCCTGTGGTTTAAATGAGGGGGCTCAGGACCCAGGACTTCCTGCAGCCCTCACATAGACATGTAATATGAGCAGGCTGGCCCTTGGAGTTTACCGCTAAATGGAGATAAGAAGCAATTGTCTGAGGCAAGCATGGGCCTTTGAAAACAGATTAAAATGAAGTTTTATGATTAAGACGATTGAACGCACGAGCAATCCAGAGACTGAAGTTGAGGAGAGTGTGGAGCATCCTCACAGCTGGCATTTCCCGAGCCCTCACTGTGTGAGGGCTTAGTTATTCTACTAAGTGCTGGTCTGTATTAAACCACAGTCATCCCTCAGTGTCCAAGGGGCTTGGTTCCAGGACCCACTGTGAAAACCAGAATCCACAGATGCTTGCATGCCATAGTTGGCCTTCTGTATTCATGGTTCTGCATCTGTATTTAGCCAACCATGGATTATGTAGTACTGCAGTGCATATTCCGTGGACAGAATCTGCCTGTTAGTGGACCTGCATGGTTCGAACCCGACCCTGTTGTTCAGGGTCACCTGTATTTAAGCTCCTGTAGTCTGGAAGGTAGGAACTATTACCATCCTGTTACCATCCCATTTTACAAATGTGAGAAAGGCATGGAGAAGGCAAGGTGTTTGCCTGAGGCCTTGCTTCTTATAAATGGCAGAGCCTGAGGATGAATTCAGGTGCTTCCAACTCTAGAGTGCTGCTGCTTAGAGGGGTTTTGTGGGAAGAGGTGAAAATTTTAGCAGGGCTAGGTGGCAAGGGCAGGAGAGAGCATTCCAGTGAGGATGGGAACCCTGGGAGCGGCTCCAGGCTAGCATGTGGGCATATGTGGACAATGCCCAGACTGGCTGGGGTGTATAGGACCAAGTGATAGAATACTTTGGGCTGAAGGTGGACATGGGACCCACGCAGAAAAGATTGCCTCCCTCCAGTGCCCAGAGAGCTGGCTGTGGTGTAGCTGGGGTCAGAGCAGGGTGGGGAGGAGCATCGTGGGCTGTCACTTCATCCTTGTAAAAAGGCAGAAGTGAGGCTGCCCCACTGAAGTTTTGGTGGCTCCGTATCAGTCAACTTGTGACTTGCAGCTTGAACTGAATTTGCACCCTGAGGTTTTATGTATGCTCAGTTGCTCAGTCCTGTCCAACTCTTTGTGGCCCCATGGACTGTAACCCACCAGGCTCCTCTGTCTATGGGATTTTCCAGGCAACAATACTGGAGTGGGTTACAATTTCCTTCTTTATACTGATGTTTTTAGAAAAACCATTCCTGAGGCTCCCATATGGTCCATGCAGAGTACCAGGAGTGATGAGAAGTATCAATATATCTCTTCCTTGATTTCAAATTTTGAAACATGAATGAACCTATTCTCCTCCTTCACTGCTTTTGGGCTGGCAGTGGAACTTCCTGTTAAAGGCAGTGGGCAAGCTCAGACAGGTGCTTTAGTGGGATCATGGGGGCGGGATCTCAGAAATTTTCCAATTTTAAATCACATCAGATGTGTGTCAGCATACCTGTTTTTGCCATATTAGTTCAGACATTTCTGAATCAGTACTTCTCAGACTTTTTTCCATTATTGCCTGCTTCCAAGGAAATTTTAATCCCACAGATATACTATATATCTCTTTCTATACTTGGAGGTGAAGTTACTTACACTGAAATTGCATGCTCAGTAATTCTAGCTTGTCCAGAGAGAAGCCCATCAAAGAGTAGAGGAATTATAAAGTGGTGGATGAGAGCTGCACCCACGTGTGGTCCGTATGTGTTTCCTCATGACCCTAGTGGAATAACTTAACCACTGAGAGTCTTAGTTTCCTAACTGGTTAAATAGGAATAACAACTGTGCTTGGCTAATAGGGCAGCTGGGGTCTGATGAGCTGTTGCAGGTTCATGCTTAGCACAGAGCCTGTCCTCACGAGGGTCTCAGTGGTTTTTGTATCTTTCTTCAACGCAGATCGATCTTGCCATTGATGGTGCTGATGAAGTCGATGCTGACCTCAACCTCATCAAGGGTGGTGGGTGAGTTGTGGGGCCTTTTTTTGCCAAGTATCTGCCAGTTAATCCTTAGCAAAGCCAAGTGGAATGCAGGATAAGCACAGTGCCTCTGTGATACACACGAGTTTGTCTTTCTTCTCGGATGTTGATAGCATAAGACTGTAGAGCCAGCTGGGCATTTTTGGTTGTTAGTAGCAGTCCGGTGACAGGGACCCAAGCTTGGTCAATGAAATGATTCATCTTAATGGGTTCTCCGTCTGCTGCCTTCTACTGATTCCAACTTTAAAAATTGTATAGCCAAAAAAAAAAAAAAATTGCACAGCCTAAAGCAAACACATTACTGGGACTAGATTACTAGGTCTGTGGGCTCTGAGCAGGGAACGATGTGTGTATTCGTTCCTTTGGGAAACATTTATTAGGTGTTTCTTGAGTGTTAATTTTGGGGAGTTAGGAAGTGGTGGGTTGAAGAAGGTGAAGTCCTTGTCTCCTCGTTCTTATAATCAACCAGACTCTGCAGTGACACAAAATGGGCTTAAAGTCTCACTGTGCTCTCTCTGCTTCAAAACTCTGGCTGTCAAATGGCAGAGAGGGCAGGTTGTTCAAAGCTTGTCCTTAATCCTCCCCTTCATGCCACAGCCACATGACCTCCCCCAGGCACTGTGCTCCCTGGGCAGATGCATCTTAGTTGGGTTATGCCTGTGGCCCCACTGGGAACCTTTTCTCCCAGACACAGACTCCTGTTTCCATAGTCCATTTACTGGAAGCAGCAGGTCTTAGCCCAGGTGCCATAACAGTAGTCTTAGACGTGGTGACTTCAAGGGAAAAATTTGTTTGTCACAGTTCTGAAGCCCTGGGCTTGCAGATGGCTGCCTTCCCAGTGTAGCCTCCTGTGGTGGAGGGAGAGAGAGTAAGAGCTTTTTGGTATCATCTTAGAAGGATACCCATCCTAATCAGCAGAGGTTCAGTAACCTCATTGAACCACAGTTACTTCCTTAGAGACCTCTTCTTTCACATACAGTCACATTAGGGGTTAGGCCTTCAACAGATGAATTTGGGGGGCCTGAGGGCAGGGAGACACTATTTAGTCTGTTGCACAGTGTGATAGAGTTAGGGGGGCTGTTCTTTTAAGAATTAAAAATTAAATTTCTAAGTGTCAGAACTGAATGGATTTTGGTTTCCTGTATCTGATTTTAGTTCCCAAATTCAGGTTTTGTCTTACTTAGCCCCATGTTTGTTCCTTTGCTTCTTCCCCATTCCCCAGAGGCTGCCTGACCCAGGAGAAGATTGTGGCCGGCAATGCCAGTCGCTTCATCGTGATTGCCGATTTCAGGTACGATGTTCAGTGTTTCTGAACTGTCCACTGAGGAGGTGCCTCAGATGGCAGCCCTCATTTTATGGAGGAGAAAACAGAACTGGAGGGAGGGGCGCTCCTCCTTCCTGTGACTCAGGAGAGTGCCTTGGACAATTATGTTCTGCTTTGTGATGAAGGAAGATACTGCTCTTTCTTATGTCCGCTGGAAGGAGGAAACAGATGTCACACTCGTTAACAGAGCATGTCCTTATTGATCACTCATTCACTCGTTTCGCTCTCTGCAAGGAGTCTCGGAGGAAGCAGGTCAAGCCTGCCTTGGGCAGTGACCCAGCACCCCTGCTTCCCCTGTGTCACTTGTGATTGTGTAGTGGACAGTCTTTGACCAGGCTCTCAGAGTCTACTAGAAGGCACTTGTGCTCAGCATGTTAATTAAAAAAAAATATTACAGCTGTAGGAAGAGCATAAATGATTATGTTCCTCACACCTGTTTAACCACAAGCTGATCATATCCAGGTTTTAACATTGTTGTCATATTTACTGCACATAGTTTTTTTTAAAACAGTCAAACTCAGCCAGTCCGTTTGAAGCCTGTACACTTGGCCCTCCTCGCTTCCCTTGACCTCTCACCTCGTTAGTGACTCTGTGCCTGAATTTGGCGTGTCTACACCGTTGAGCTTATTGACATCTGTTATACTTCTGACTCTTTTCTTTCCAGGAAAGATTCAAAGAACCTCGGGGATCAGTGGCACAAGGGCATCCCCATTGAGGTCATCCCTATGGCCTATGTCCCAGTGAGCCGAACTGTGACCCAGAAGTTTGGGGGCGCAATTGAACTTCGCATGGCCGTCAACAAGGCAGTGAGTGGCTGGGTTTCTGGAAGGTGTCCCCGGCTCTCAGGGCCTGTCCTCCTGCTTCCGTTAGGTCTTCTGTACCCAGACTGGGCAGGTGGCTTCTGTTCATTATTTATTTATTGGCTGCACTGTGTCTTCATTGCTGCACAAGGGCTTTCTCTAGTTTTGGTGAGTCAGGGCTCTCTAGAAGTGTGGGCTTCTCATTGTGGTGACTTCTCTTGTTGCAGAGCACAGGCTCCAGTGTGGGCTTCAGTAGTTGCAGCACTGAGGCTCAGTAGTTGTGGCACAAGGGCTTAGTTGCCCTGTGGCGTGTGGAATCTTTGCAGACCAGGGATAGAACCCTTGTCCCCTGCATTGGCAGGAAGATTCTTAATCCACTGTGCCACCACGGAAGTTCTCTGTTTATTTTTAATCAGCCTATTGGCTTATTTTCAGAGCACTGGCTTTATCAGTTTCCATATTCAAACTCATGTAGACAAGACTATACTTAACACACTATATATTGCCTGTACAAAGGGCATGTTTTCTGTCCCTTGGAATCTGATGCTCCTCAGGTGATCTGATCTTTGTACCTGGATCTCTCTAACAGCTGCTAAAAGTGGGTTTCGGGAGTACCTCCTCGGGCAGAGAGTTATTCAGGTTTTGTGGTATAATTTTCTTTTTTCCTCTTTTCTCATCCTATGGTTAAATGAAGTAGAGTTCCTTGGGGGATGTAAGCTCCTCCCCAGGAATACACTCCAGATACTTAGTCCAGATGCTTCACTTCAGCTTCTAAAGTGGGTTGAACAGAACTTTTTTTCTTACACTTAATTAAAAAGCAGTAGTAATACTTCAAAAACTAACTATAGTTGCAGACAGAACTATATATAAAAAGTTTGAAACATACAGGAGAGAAAGCAACTTATCTGTAACTCTTCCCTGATGAACTTTTATTTTATTTTAATGTGTTTTCTTCCTGGCGTTTTGTGACTTTTTAAAAAAACCACAGTCTTAATCATAGTCATTGTCTGGAGCTCCGTCTGTACCGAGCTCCAACTCTGGCTCCCTGAGTAGCTGAGGATTCAAGAGGAGATTGTCAGGGTTCTCTCTCAGAGCTGGGGTTCCTCCACACAAGAGCCCAGCATCTTGCCTTTGGGTGTTCTTACTGGGCTCCCACTCCTCCATTTTGCAGAGCAGTCTTTGTGTTCTGGCAACATTTGTGGTCCTATATGCTCTCTAGTGCCCAAAGCTGCTGTGGAATTCTGGGTTAATTAACCAAAACTGCCCCCAGCCCCTGTGACCCCAGGACCCCTCACTGCTCCATCTTTTCGCTGGGTCTGCCTGATCTGGGGGAATGTTGTCTTTCGTTGCATCACTGATGGTCCTCAGTGTGAAGCTCTGGGAGCACTGAGCCGTGTTGGTTGCCTGTTTTCTTGCTCTAGTTTTTCACTCTAATGATGGCTAAGCATCACTGTGCCCTCACTGTGGTAAATGCTTACCCATGTGGTTTACGCATAAGCTGCCGAAGGAGGTAGGTTTCATTATCCCTTCCTTGCCATAGAGGAAGCTGAGGCTCACAGAGGAAAATGGCTCCTGTGAGATGTCTGCCTCGGTGGCTTCAGGGCTGCTGCTCATTACTGCTTCATAGCACTGCCTTCTAGCAATAGAAAGCATGAGGTGGGAGTACTGGTTGGAGCGGGTTGCTTAAGATACTTGTCCTTGGTTATCACCTCCAGTCTCCTGTCCCCTCTGTCTGCCTGAATCTACATCACCTCCTCAGTGTGGACAATTATCTTCTAGGGTCCTGTGGTGACAGATAATGGGAACTTTATCCTGGACTGGAAGTTTGACCGGGTCCACAAATGGAGTGAAGTGAACACAGCCATCAAAATGATCCCAGGTAACATATATTCTTGAGTGTAGACACCCAGGTTCTTCATAGCTGTCCCCTGCCTCTGGCCATGGGAGGCACAATGGCTGTGGCTTTGAGACTTGGGTGGGAAGAATTTGCTTTATAACACGTTTGGAATTTCTAACTTCACGCCTTTGCCTTTTCCTCCTGAAAACAGTTACTGCTCACCTAGGAGCTTTGTTAGTTGGCATTTCACAACCTGTTTCAATTGGGGCAGGCATGGGAGTGTCAGGGGGCTTGCCTTGAAATAAACCCACCCTCTCTGCAAAGAGCTTGACTGCCACCTCTTTGATTCTGGCCTGTTCTCTGGAGAAGAATGACTCACTTCACCCACGCTCATTAGATTCCTACCGTGGGCGAGGTGATGTGCCATGTGTTACAGGGAGTTCTTCTGCCAGATCACTTGATAATCTGGAAGAATTAGCCCCAGTGATAGTGCAAATGCAGAGGACCCTGTAGGAAACCGCCCACCAGTGAGGGCGCTGTTCCTCTGAGGGAGGATTACTTGCAGTGCCCACTAGGGGGCTCTGGTGCACCTGCTCAGACCTTTTGAGCAGGTCTAATTGAGACTGAGATGTCCTTTGTGAGCAGATTTCTCCCATACTTTGGTCTCTACCTCAGTCAGCGGAAGCCACATCCTAGAGAAGTTCAGAGCTTCATTAGGAACTTAAAGTGAAGACAGTGTAAACAGAGAAGCTAGATGCTGAATTATTTAGCGCAGTGCCTCCAGGGTCATCCATGTGGTTTGTTCTCTCCTCTTTTTCTCTTCCTCTTTGGTCTGTTGTAATACATGGTGCTGGACCTGGGTCAAGGGGGGAGAGGAGGGCAAGTTTCCCTGTCTCTCTCTGTCACCCTGCCTGTGTCCCATGCACGTCCATTTGTGTGAGGACACCTAGAGGGCAGCAGAACTGGCCCCTGGCTGCCCACAGCCTTGGGTGTTCCACTGCTACACCCGGAGCAGAGAAGGGCCAAAGCCAGCGGGGTGCTTTCCCCCTTGTTCACACCAAGCCACCTCTCCCCTTTCCACTAATCTGGGGATGGGTGTAGGAATGGGTTAGTCACTCCCAGCATCCCAGTAACCTGAAGAGAGGTGGCTCTTGAGATCAGACCTTTGACAGCTGCCCTGCATCTGTACTCTTAAATCGTTGAAGTCTTTTCCGAACTCAGTTTGGCCTTCTCTTGAATCAGGTGGAAGCTGTCACCTTATATTGGGTTGGCCCAAAAGTTTGTTCAGCTTTTTCCTTGAAATGTTATGGAAAAACTCTAAGGAACTTTTGACTCAGTAGAATTTTTGAGAAGCCTGGGTCTTGAGTGGCCACTGGGCATGTCTTTGGGATGCCCCTGTCGTGTAGGTGCAGTGCTGGTAGATGATTTTATTTATGTATGGGGGGCTGTCTGAAAATTTTTTTATCCTTTTGAATTTACATACTTCAAAATGTTAAGAATAAACAGTGAAAAGTCTCTGTCTTCCACCCCTCCACTTTCCCCTTGTCTGAAGACAGCCAGTGCTTCCAGAGTTGTGTGCCCTTGTGTGTGTGTGTGTGTGTGTGTGTGTGTGTCCTTCTTGAGTTGATCTTGCATAAACACAAGTCAACTCCCCCACCCCGATCTCTTTGTTTACACAATTGACAACATACTTGGCACATGTTTTGCTTCCTGTTTTTTCTCTGTCTTCCTATTTTCCTGTTTTTTCCCCACTTTGAAGGTTATTATATAAATGGTTCACAAAAGAACTTCCTCATTCTTTTTTTTCCCCTTAATAATAATATGGCATTCCATCTTGTGACTCTCACGTGATTTATTTAGGCAGGTCCGCGTGAGCAGATTTTCGTTTCCAATCCTTTCTCAGAAGGGGATTACCAGTTGAAAGAATAAGTGTATCTGATTTTGCCAGATAGTGCGGAATTGCCTTCCATGGATGGCGTTAGTTTACCTTCTGCTCAAAGTGCATGCCAGTGTGCTTCCCTACACACTGGGTCCGTCAGTACTTGAACAGTATTATCTCACTGAAGTATGTGTGTATATGAACTATTTTCAGTAAAGGTTGCTAACAGTTGTAATTAATTTACACTGTTGAATAGTAGACCATCATTTTTGTGTGTGGAAAAACGTCTGTATCCATTCCACTCTTTTGGGCATTTGGGTGTTTCTAGTTTTTAGCTGTTGGGCACATTCTCTTACATATCTTGTGAGGATCATATATATATACCTGATATATACTGAGGAGTAGAGTTGCTGGATCATCAGGTATGAATATGTTCAGCTTTAGAAGATACACTGAGAAACATTTTCCAACATGATTTTTTGCCAATTTACTTCTATAGTCAATGTGTGGGAGTGTCTTTACATTCCAATCAAATTTTATTATACTCATCCTGTTGAGTGTGTAGTGGTGTCTTGATTTACATTCTCTCTCTTTTTTTAAATGTACCCTTTATTTTATTCTTTTTATTTTTTTTTTTTCCAATTTTTTTGCCACACCTTGCAGCGTGTGGGACCTTAGTTCCTTGACTAGGGACAGAACCCATGTTCCCTGCATTGGCGGAGCAGAGTCTTAACCATTGGGCTGCTGGGGAAGTCCCTGCATTCTCTATTGACTAGTTTGAGCACTGTTTTCTATGTTTATTGGCCGTTTTGAAGAACCTCTTTTGTGAAGTATCTCTTAAGTCTTTTGCCCATTTTTCCACTAGATTGTCTGTTGTCTTACTGATCTGGAGAGTTTATTCATTTTGACATAGTATATGCATTGCAAATATCTTTCAGCCCTTTGTGGGAAAAGCTTTTAAGGCTGATGGTGTGATTGAGGATCACTGGGAATGGGAGCACTTAGAGTCATGGTGGAGGGCCTCTCTAAGAAGATGACTGGTCCAGATAAAGGCAACCGCGTGAGCAAAAGCCCTGAGGCAGGAAAAATCTTGCACATTTGAGTACAGAGAGAAATCTAGGATCCCAGAGGGGGAGAGATTGCAAAAGGAAATAAAAATAACCAGAATGTGTTTTCATCACCATGCAGGAGGGGAAGTCTTTAGATGTATCATTTGTCTGGTGCTGTTGATGGTGGTCACTTCTATGGACCCAGTGATCCTGGTTTTCTTAACTGCCTTGGGAGGCTGAAACTTAACACTTCCTTCTGCCCTTTGTCCCACAGGCGTGGTGGACACCGGGCTGTTCATCAACATGGCGGAGAGAGTCTACTTCGGGATGCAGGATGGCTCGGTGAACATGAGGGAGAAGCCATTCTGAACGGGTCCTCCAGGAGCGGAGTGTGTTCCTCTTGCATCCCCAGCCCACCGCCAAGGTGGCCACGCCTCTCTGAGCCTTTGCCTTAATGTATCTGCCAGGGGGACAGCTTGGCAGGGTGAGGGGTTGAGGGTTAAATCTAGTCTTCTGAAGTATTGTTATTAAATGTCTTTTTAAAAAGAGAGATATAAACATATATATATATTTTTACTATTAAAAATGCTCAGTTTTTTTTTTAATAAAGTGGAACTTGATTTCATGTTTTATATGAAACATTTACCAAAAAAAAAAAAAAAGGACTGTCTTTTAAACTTTTAACTTGAGCCTGCTGGTTAAGCTTCTGAATATTGGGTTTGCTGAGGAATATAAGTCAAACTTTTCTTCAGACTGGTGAAATGAAGGGCACAGCCAGCAGCGATTCCCTGATGCCTTACTGGAAACATGGAATTCGTTTACTTTTCTACCACACTGTTTTGTTTTTTAGTTTTTGTTGCAATTACGCACAATACGTAGTTCTGTGTTCTAAGAGGTGAACTATAAAAAATATAAAAGTCTGGCAAGTATAGGGTGTGGTGTGTGATGACTCAGAATATGTAAACTACCAGAGGGAGGATGTGGGAGTTCTTCAGCTGAGGTCATGGGTTCATTCAGACCATTTGTGTTGAAGCCATTGAATAGAAATACTTGCCAGAACTGCCAAAGCACTGCTGTGAAGCACCTTTCAATGACTGTCCTTTTGTTGTGAATATTTTTTTTGTTCCTTTATTGTTCCTTTGCATGGTTTGGCATCAGAAGTTGTTACCTCTTTATATTGTTTGAAGGTTGAAATAAAACAGTATGGTGCCATTTTGGCTCTTTGTCTTTGTTACAGAATTTGTGTCAGTTTTACAGTAAAATAGGAATCGGTTTTGCTCAGTTAATTTACATTGGATCTTTGATCAAGGGTGGAATCCACTCAAATCTTGAGCCAAAGAGTAGATAAATATTTCCTTTATTTCTGAGAGAGCTTGATAGCAGCTTTATTTCATAGAACTTTTGTCAAACAAGACATCGATTTTCTTATGGAGACTAACACAGCTGAACAAAAGTCACAGATTATCCCCAAGTTTTATGCTAGTCAGACCCCCAGTCATGGAAGCTGACAAGCAGTAAAATGGGTCACCTGACTTTCCTGCATTCTCCCAGTGTGTAATCTTCACAGTGTGCCCAGTGAGCAGTGAACCATCCAGAAAGCTTCACAGATGGCAATAGAAAGGCCGTGATCAACTCAGTGATGATTCTAGATGGGACTCATGAATCCATCCTGCTGTAAAGGTGTTTGTGTTGAGAGCCCTAATCCCCCAGTGCTGACTTCGCACAATCCTCAGACGGTCATGTCACTCGCCTTGCCCTCTGTTTTGAAGCTTGGATTATAGCTACCAAACCTAGAGGCGTCAGAATTCCTGCTAAATCAAGTTTCAGGATCAAAGTCAGTCAATCAGGACTGAGCATTGAAGAGACTTTTCCTTGCTGAATTCCTGCTCTTCTTTTTCGCTCTCAAGGTGCTCTTTAAAAATAGTTGGCTCACACATTGTTGGGAAACCTGCTGTTAGGAGTGCTTTATTTTTCTCCAAGACTATTTTGGTCTGGATGGTACATAGTTTTTACACAAACTGGGCACTAGGTCTTAGCTGAGAAAACTTGATAAAACTGCTTCTTGATATGATCCTTGAAAGCTCTTAGGTTAAATTCAGGGATAAATATAAGCAACAAAGTTAAAGTACGTTTCTGAAAAACACCTGCATGTTCCACAGCACAAGTAAATGCTCAGGTTTCATAGGCCTTCACACCTGTGAGCCCAGCAGTTCCCTTAAGTGTGAATGTGAGATTTTCCTTCTTTAAACACCTGCTGTGCTTCAGGTACACATACAGCAGTTTGTTCTAGAAGTAAATGTTGATTAAAGTTTCTTCAATAAAGTCATTAGTAAATATGGTCTTGTTGGATGGATCCCATTTGCAGGCTTGTGGTCAGTCCCAGGGGCACAGGACAAGCTGCAAACCTGGTGTTTAGGAAAGGTTTATATCCAAATTAAGCTGCCGCATATCTGGAAGGCATCAAAGGGGAGGAAAAAAATCACTTGAATTTGAATCTATTCAATTTTGATTTCAGCTGAGAAGTTTTTTTAAGTTTTATTAATTTTTGGTTGTCTTGGGTCTTCGTTGCTGTGTGGGCTTCTCATTGCGCTGGCTTCTCTGTAGCGGAACTTGGACTGTGGAGCACAGGCTCAGTAGTTGTGACAGAGCTGAGTTGCTCTGCGGCGTGTGGGATCTTCCCTGACCAGGGATCGAACCTCTGTCTCTGCATTGGCAGGCCGACTCTTTTACCACCGAGCCACCAGGGAGGCCCCAGCGCTCGAGTTTTGATATTCTTCAATCATCAAGCCTTTGCCGAGTCCCCGTCATGTGCCAGTTCTTAGTGGGGACTAGTAGAGGGTAGAGAGCAGAGAACAGTAAGACACCTCCTGGGCTCCAGATGTTTCCAGCCTTTTGGGTGAGACGGAGTGACAGGAATTGTCAGTTCAGTAGGGAAGAGGGGCTGTGAGGTGGGAAACGTTACCAAGTGACCGAGCCCTACCCATCATCACTTAACTGTGTGCAGGTTGTGTACCGGGCCTTTAGTCTGTTATCTCACAGGAGTTTGATGGTGTCTATTGTGGAGCCTGTGGGAAACAGGCTCAGTTTAAGTAACTTTTTCAGGTCAGACACTGAAAAACAGGACAGACTTTCCTGGCTCATCATTCCAGCTGGTTGTAGGACTCTGAAGAGTTTGCATTCTTTAATGCTGTGTCCACCATTTGTAACTTGAATCGCAAGTAATTTGTAATTTTTAAAGTACTGAAGTTAGTGAACGGGTTTATTGTATATGTGTGTAGGCTCATGGGTAATCCTATAATATTAATAAATTTCTCTTTTCTAATGAGCTTTCTTTTAGTGGGAGAAAGGAACAGAACATTGCACAATCTAGGACTGGCCGTGGGAAGGCCCTCTGCAGGAGTCAGCCTTTGGCTGCCACCGATTTTCTCCCCTGCTGTGCCTATTTCCTGTCTCTGCTTTCCAGGATACAGGCACAGTGGCAACCACTGGCATTGCTAGCCTGGGAAGGATGTTCATGGCTAAGGGTTGTTAGTGCCCTGTAGTCAAAGACCCTTCAGAACACATAACTAAACAAAGTTGATTTTATTTGTTTTTTTTATTTTTTATTTATTTTTCTTTTTGATGGTGCTGAGTCTTTGTTGCTGTTCAGGCTTTTCTCAAGTTGTGATGAACGGGAACTGCTCTCCAGTTGCGGTCCTCAGGCTTCTCATTGCGGTGACTTCTCTTGATGTGGAGCACCAGCTCTGGGGCAAGAGGGCTTCAGTAGTCGTGGCTTCTGGGCTCTAAAGCACAGGCTCAGAAGTTGTGGTACACAGGCTTAGTTGCTTTGCAGCATGTGGAATCTTCCCGGACCAGTGATCAAACCTGTGTCTCCTGCATTGGCCTGCAGATTCTTTACCACTGAGCCGCCAGGCAAACCCCAAACTTGGTTTGACTGATTCATTGAATGAAGGAAGTCACATGCCATGGGGAGTCTCAGCCCAAGGTCTTTAGGACTTTAGAGGACTTAGGTGTCTATCTGGGACTTTGGGGATGGCTTTGTTCTGGATTGGATGTCATCAAGAAGCAGGAGAATTCTGTGACCCAGCATCCTAATTTTCACTGAGAAAGTAAGGCTGTAAAGCTGGGATTGTAAAGAAGCAGCAGTCACTCAACAGCCAGGGAAGGGAGGTGTCTGGTCCTATTTGTGGTTTGGATGATGTTCATGTTTTGTCTGTTTTATGGAGACAAAATGATCATAGAGTCATCTGGTGTTTGTATCACCATCACACAGCAGCCATGAAATTAAAAGACGCTCCTTGGAACGGAAGCTGTGACAAACCTTGACAGCATATTAAAAAGCAGAGACCCAGACATCACTTTGTCTACAAAGATTCATATAGTCAAGGTTAGGGTTGCATGTGTGTGCTCAGTTGTGTCCGACTCTTTGTGACCCTATGGACAAGCTCACCAGGCTCCTCTGTCCATGGGATTTCCCAGGTAAGAATACTGGACTGGGTTGCCATTTTCTTCTCTAGGGAATCTTCCTGACCCAGAGATCAAACCTGAGTCTTCTGCATTTCCTGCATTGCAAGTGGATTCTTTACCTCTTGAGCCATTGGTTTTTCTAGTAGTCATGTACTGGACCAGATGTGAGAACTGGACCATAAAGAAGGCTGAGTACAGAAGAATTGATGCTTTCAAATTGTTCCGGAGAAGACTCTTAAGAGTCCCTTGGACTGCAAGGAGATCAAGCCAGTCACTCCTGAAGTTAATGAACCCTGAATATTCATTGGAAAGACTGATGCTGAAGGTGAAGCTCCAATACTTTGGCCACCTGATGCGAAGAGTCAACTCATTGGACAAGACCCTGATTCTGGGAAAGACTGAGGGCAAGAGGAGAAGGGGGCAACAGAGGATGAAATGGTTGGATGGCATTATTGACTCGACCTGAGTATGAGTAAATTCTGGAAAATAGTGAAGGACAGGGAAGCCTGGCATGCTGCAATTCTATGGGGTCACGAAGAGTTGGATACAGCTTAGCAACTGAACAAAAATAACACAGAGTGCCCCTTTCTGGTGATGGTCTGTGAGATTGTTTATTATCCATAGGAGAGCACAGTAGTCTCGCCGTGGGTGCCAGGCTAGCTTGTAGCAACACCAAAGTTGGGCTATGGAGCCAGGCCAGTTTCTGGCTGTCATTTCTCTTTCTCAGAATCTCTGACCCCAGGAACTGGAGGCCTGAGTGTTCTATGATCTACTCTTTCCTTTCCTTTGATTAACAGGCACTGAGCGCTTTCTGTATGCTGGGCACCGGGGGTGGCAGAGTCAGGCCACAGATAGCCTATGCTGTGACTCTGGCCTTCAAATGCTTCACTGGTGCCATGTAGTTGGCTTATTTCCTGTCTTACCTAGAAGCTGATGCAGCCACATTTAGAATTGCATCAATCTTCACTCTCCACTAACCCAGTAATCAGATGATGTTTTTGAGAGAGGTTTAGTGCCTTTGCTTTTTTAGTAACCAGGTTTTTAGCGCAGGACAGCAAAACACCCCAATATAGTCTTGCATTCAACTGTGCCCTAGTGGACCTCTGCGGATAAACATCTGTAACGAAGCTCTGAGAAGGAAGGAAATGTGATGATTAATATGGGTCTTGGGGTGGGGTGGAATCCAAAGGGGAAGGGAAAGTTCACCCCAGTGTTCTGTGCACCATGCAGGTTATGCTAGTAGTAAAGAACCCACCTACCAATGTAGGAGACCTAAGAGACACGGGTTCGATCCCTGGTTCGGGAGGATCCCCTGGAGGAGAGCATGGCAACCCACTCCAGTGTTCTTGCCTGGAAAATCCTATGGATAGAGAAGCCTGGCGGGCTACAGTCTCTGGGGTTGCACAGAGTCAGACACAACTGAATCGACTAAGCATGCACGCACATTAGGCAGACTACTGATGAATAAAATAAATTGTGTTGGAACTCCATTCACTGAGAACATCTCTGCTTTAGCAGCAAGGTGGAAGAAGCAGTTTCTCCTGGGAAACGAAGCCCTGGCTACCTGCATCTCTGTTCGCCTCAGCATACTGGCCATGACACCCCCCAAATGTCTTCCTGATTACATAACTACACTGGAGGGAGTTCCCAGGCTCAAGGGTATTCCAACCTGAGTTGCAGGTAGAGTTGCACTCATCCTCATTTTATTTCAGAAGCTGTTCTTGGTGGAGTGTTGGGCCGATCTCCAGTCGGCCCAACTGAAACTGATGGTTTCAGTTCAGATCTGATCTGAGTTTAGCTCCACTTGGCCTCTGTTCCCAGGTCAGTGGTGTGCCTCGGGTTTCTTGGTGAACTTGTGAGAGGCAGCCACAAGGTGAGAGCCCATGGGGAGCTGGCAACCAAGGCTGCATAGCACCGCCCAATGGAACTGTGAGCCACATACCTAATTCAAGCATTCTAGAGGCTGTGCTGTAAAGGTTAAAAGACAAAATACCGAACAAATTAATTTTAATAGTTAACCCAACGGATCTAAAATATTACTATTCTGACTATATTCAAGCAATATTTTACATTTTTGGGGTACTAAGGCTTCATGTGTGTGCTAAGTTGCTTTATTTATGTCTGACTCTTTGTGACCCCATGGACTTTAACCCACCAGGCTCTTCTGGTCCTTAGGATTCTCCAGGCAAGGATACTGGAATGGGTTGCCATGCCCTTGTCCAAGGGATCTTTCTAACCCAGGGATCGCACCTGCATCTCCTGTGTTGGCAGGTGGGTTCTTTACCGCTAGCACCGACTGGGAAGCCCTAAGTCTTTTTTTGGTGGGGGGGGAAGCCCTAAGTCTTTATAATACAGTGTGAATTGTATTTCAGTACGTCTTGTTTTGGACTAGGCATCTTCCAAGTACTCATTCGTCAGTGACCCAGGATTGGGGAACACAGTTCTAGAATTGAAGGGGAACTCTGGTGTTGTCCTTGTTCTGGCTTTTAAAATAATATTTATTTATGGCTGTGTCGGATCTTAGTTGCCATGTGCCGGCTTAGTTGCTCTGCAGCATGTGGGATCTTAGTTCCCGGACCAGGGATCGAACCCATGTCCCTCGCTTTGGAAGGTGGATTCTTAACCAGGGGACCACCAGGGACGTCCCTGTTCTGCTTTTTAAAGCCCCTTTGATTTTCTGGAGCCAGCCTGGCTTCTACTGTGGCCCTAGATGTTTCTTAACACCCACAGAAAATGGAATCAAATGGATGGCTTCCAAGGGGGTTCTCTTTAGTTGCCCTAATTTGAACTGAGAGCTTCTGTGTCTCAAGCAGATGGTCTCTCTGACCTTATAAGTGGCCTTAACTCCAGGAAAGAGAACCATTCTTTCAGCTCCTAAGTTAAATGATTATTTTAGCTGAAAGTGTTAGTCACTCAGTCGTGTCTGACTCTCTGAGATCCCATGGACTTAACCCACCAGGCTTCTCTGTCTATGGGATTCTCCAGGCAAGAATACTGGAGTGGGTTGTCATTCCCTTTTACAGGGGATCTTTCCAACCCAGGGATTGAACCTGGGTCTCCTGCATTGCAGGCAGATTCTTTTCTGAGCCACCAGGGAAGCCCTATTTTAGTTGAGGTACACTATTTTTTCTGAGAGAGGTTAAGTATGATTAGTAACCTTGATTTGGAATTCCATTCTTCTGGTTGCTAACTTTTGAACAAGTTTATTTCACCCATAAGCCTTGATTTCCTCAGTGTAAAATGGCTGCAAAAATGTTAGCTTTTCAGGTAATTTTGAGGATTAAATGAACTAATTCATGCCAAGTGCTTAGAGCAGTTATTGGCACATAAAATGCTAATCAATCTTATATTTTTATTTGACTGCTGTGGACTTCTAGAAAATAGAAGTTCCTTGGGTCTCAAAAAATGAAGAACTGTTGGGATGTGCAAAAAACCTTGCTGAAAATAATTTGGGGGGGGGCACTGGATGGGGAAACCATGTGAGTCATAGGTAAATGGGAGTTCCCTGCTGTCTGCTTTTGTATGATATTTTCTGTAATAAAAAAAATTTTTTTTAATGACTTGCCAACTTTTGTTCTGGAATTTCCTGAAAGAAAAAAAAAATTGTTACAGTAATTTTAGATACCCCTATGAAGTGCCATGTAGGATTATTGAGATGTGTGAGTATATGTGTGTACTCTGCCTGGGAAAGTCAGGGAAAGCCTTGTAGTGTAGGTGGTCATTTAGCTGTAACTTTAAAAAAATTATTTTTAATTCAAAAAATTTATTTATTCTTTTTTAATAAGAAGAATCAATATTGATCCATTTTACAAGAATGAATGAAAATTGAAAACATAATGCTAAATAAAAGACACAAGTTATCATACATTGTATGACTCCATTTATGTAAAATTCCAGATGAGGCAAAGTTATAGAGACAAAAAGTGAATTCATGGTTGCCTAGGACTTGGGGTTGGGGGTGGGAGGCATTGGGGGGGAAACAGGGAGTGACTGCTAACAGACATGGACAAGGCAATGGCACCCCACTCCAGTACTCTTGCCTGGAAAATCCCAGGGACGGGGGAGCCTGGTGGGCTGCCATCTATGGGGTCGCATAGAGTCGGGCATGACTGAAGTGACTTAGCAGTAGCAGCCAACAGACACGGAGTTTCTCTTTGGGAAAAGTTTCTCAATATTTATTCTTTCTTATTCATACTATTGGATGAATATGCCACATTTTATTTATTCTTCAGTTGATGGACATTTGGGTTTTTCCCACTTTTTATGGCGAATGCTGCTCTTGATGCACAAGTCTCTGTGTGGATGTACGTGGTTTCATTATCTCCTTGTGTGTTTGTACTTCCTTTTTTTGATTTAAATAAATTTAAAAATATACTGTCCTAATTCTTCTGGTTTTTTGTTTGTTTGTTTGTTTCCTTTTTTACTGTTTATGTTTTAGTGACTTTCTAAGGTGGTTGCTCCAGCTGCTGAATCTTGAAGGAGGAGTAGAAGACCACCAGCAGGCAGGGGTGGGTGGGGAAGGAGACGTGGAGACAAGCATTCCATGGAGGGGAAACAACGTGCAAAGGCAAGGGTTAGTGAGGAACTGGTGGGTACAGGTAACCCTGAGGAGCTGTGACTGGGGGACAAGGTATGTGACTCTGAGGAGGAGTTGAGACAAGGAAAGGCAGGAACCACTTACTGAAGGACCATGTTCATCAGAGCAAAGGACTTTGGTCTGAATCCTGACGGTGGGGGTTTTGGGCAGTAGAGAGGTATGATCCACCACCGCTAGCTGCAGGGAGGAGGCTGGGATGAATCAGGCAGAGTGTGGGCCAGAGAAATCAGTTATAAGTCTATAGAAAAGGTTCAGAAATAAAGAGGGGAGGGTGTTGGCAACACTTCCGTACAGTGTTGCAAAAAAAAAAAAATGATTGAGAAAGTTTATTTGAAGCCCCCCTTTTTTTTTTAAGTTAGTAGAATGTTCAGTTTCAGGACACAGCAAGTCTGGGTTGTGAAAGATGCTTGCTTCTACTGCTAGGAAACACTCTCTCATGTGGGTACTTTTTTTGAGTGCCACTAGTTACTCTAGGGGCAGGAACTTTGGCACTTTCTAAATCCAGTTAACCTTCAAAGTGTTTCCATTAGAATAATCCATTGTTTAGGAATCTCACACACACAGTGAGATATAAAGTGAATTTTGGGGGAGGAGGCACACTGACCAGTGTCTGTCCAGTGAGATCCATATACAAAAGGCAGGTATGCAGAGGCAGATAAAAGGCAGGTATTGAGTTTAACAGATTTTTTTTTCCTTCTCCTGCATCTGAGCCCCCTAGTTCTATCTGGGGAATTCCTCACTGTGGGAACTTGCTGTGAGGCATGTCTTTCTGCTACACCTGAAGCGTCCTTTCTCCCTGCTCCCTGGCTCCCAGCGTGTGGACCTAGACTTGATCAACAGGCTGTTTCTGCCCAGGATGTGAACCTTAAGGGAACATCTCAAGTTATCTATTGTGTAGTAAACCACCTCATTGGAGAAGGCAATGGCAACCCACTCCAGTACTCTTACCTGGAAAATCCCATGGACGGAGGAGCCTGGTAGGCTGCAGTCCATGGGGTCGCTATGAGTCGGACACGACTGAGCAACTTCACTTTCACTTTTTACTTTCACACATTGGAGAAGGAAATGGCAACCCACTCCAGTATTCTTGCCTGAAGAATCCCAGGGATGGGGGAGTCTGGCAGGCTGCCGTCTATGGGGGTTGCACAGAGCTGGACATGACTGAAGCGACTTAGCAGCAGCAGCAGCAGCAAACCACCTCATAATGGAGCACTTTAAGACCACTACCAGCATTCATTGGCTCACAGTCCTGCAAGTTGAGCAGAGCTTGCTGGGAATGGCTCGGCACCATCACGTATGACAGTGTGTGACTTCAACTTGGCAAACGTGGCAGAGGTTGGCATGTCTGGGGCTTACCTGAGCCTCTCACTCTCTGTGGGCCATCTTGGGCTTCCTAACAGCATGACGGCTGGATTCTAAGAAGGAGCATTTCTGTGAAAGCTAGAAGGCTTTCTCAGACACTGTACAATATCTCTTTCACTCATATTACTCAAAGCAAATGAAAATGCCAGACCAGACTCACAGAGATGGAGAAATACATACCATGTTCGTGCTGGTGGTAGCATTCAACATTCAGTGGTGGGTGGCGGCAAGGCCAGGAACGACATTAAGGGTAGCAACCACAATACAGCACCTTTTTAGATCAGTTTAGGATTAGATCTTGGCCATATTTTACTGTTAGCAGTTATCCTTGGTTCTATTTTCAATATGGACATTTTTTAAAGTCTTTGTTAAATTTTGTTACAATATTTCTTCTGCTACATGTTTTGGTATTTTGGCCGTGAGAAATGTGGGATCTTCGCTCCCTGACCAGAGATCAAACCTGCACCCCCAGTGTTAGAAGGTGGGGTCTTAACCACTGGACCACCAGTGACGTACTATTATCTAAACCTAACTTTCCAGCCTCGAGATCCATTTTGGAGATATATTGTATCCTTTAGATAAATCCCATTTCTGCCTAATTTAGCCAGAACCAATTTCTGTTGTTTGCATCTAAGAACCTTGACTGATACCTCAGTCAATAAGAGAATCATTACGGACTGTACAGTAAAATGGTAAAGTAGATAATTTACAAAAGAGAAAATGCACGTGGCTAGTGAACACCAGAAAAAGTTCTACTTCACTAACAATGAAAACAAAACACACCAAAATTAAAACAATAGCTAGCAGATGCCTTTTTTTTTTTTTTTTGGTCTATAAAATTAGCAAATAATGTAATCAATGTTGTAGAGGGCAAGGTGAGACAAACTGTATTTAGACTTCTGGTAGGATTGTATGTTGGTCTAATCTTTCTGGGGATTTGGAGGCAATACTTACCAAGAATCTTCAATTGAATCAATCTTTTCCAGTTACATTCAGGAATCTAGTCTGATCAAGTACTTAGAAATGTAGATAAGGGGCACCTCTCTGGTGGTCCAGTGGTTAAGAGTCCACCTTGGAATGCAGGGGACTCTAGTTTGATTCCTGGTTGGGGAACTAAGACCCCCCCGGCTGAGGGGCAACTAGACTTGCACGCCACGACTACTGAGCTGGCTTGCCATAACTAGAGAATCCTCATACCACAACGGAAGGTCCCCACGTGATGTAAGAAAGATCCTGCATTCCACAACTAAGAGGTCACCTGATGCAACCAAAAAAACCAAAAACCAACAGCCCTCCCCCCAAAAAAAACCCAGTTCTGAATGTTGAGGAAAAAAGCAATGTAGATAAAAATTTATTTACAACGATGCTCATACCAATGTTATAATCGAGCAAACATTACAAATTTGAAAAATACAAATCCACTAAGGTGTGATGTCATGAGACATTATGCAGCCATTAAGAAAGATTTTTAAAGAACAAAGGATACTGAAAAACCTTTATAGAATAATACTGAGTGATAAATTAACCAAGAAATATAGGTGTGAGTGACATATGTCAGTCCTAGTCAGGAAAGTAAAGGGCATTTTCCTGCCACTCTAGGCATTTCAAACAAAGGGAATTTATTATGGGAAATGATTCACAGGAAATGGAAGGGTAGAGAAGCAATCCTTGTGTTGAATCGACCCAGAGATGAGTGACAGCCACAAGCCACTGCACTCCCAGGGCAGGAAAAGGTGGCGTCATCAGAACCCAGAAACTGGGCACTTGGTGGAAGCTAGGACCACTAGGGAGATGTAGCCACTGCTGGAAAATTCCTCCCCAAAGCAGAGGGGAACTAACGCTTTGGTTTAAGCCTTCTTCCCACCCTAACCTTTTGCCAGAGCCTCCCATCAGCCGACTAACCAATGGTGCCAAGGGCAGAAATGCATCTTCGAGTAGGTGGAGCATGATCTTGACCAATTGAAAATTATGCATATTAAATAGTATTGAAAGTAATAGTTATTTTGCTGATGGGATCATATATGAGTTTTATTTTCATGTGTTTTTTTTTTTTTTTGCCATGCTGTGTGGCTTGTAGGATTAACTCCCCAACCAGAGATTGAACCCCAAGCCCTCGGCAGTGGTCCTAATCACTGGACCGCCAGGGAATTCCAGTGTTTTTCTGTATTTCCCAAAGAATCCAAACAATATTACTAAACTGAAAAAATGGTGAGTACGTGCAGCGGAGATGTCAAATACTTTTACAAAGGTAATACATATATAAGGATGGATGCGACGCATCCAGACAATGGGATTTTAGATACAGAGTCTCTTTCATTCATCTCTAGGGTTTAGGGAGTGATCCTCCAAGCCCTGGGGCTTCCCAGGTGGCTCAGTGGTAAAGAATCTGCCTGCCAATGCAGGAGACGTGGGTCCGATCCCTGGGTGGGGATTCCTCCTGGAGGAGGAAATGGCAACCCACTCCAGTATTCTTGCCTGGAAAATCCCCAGGACAGAGGAGGCTACAGTCCATGGGGTCGCCAAGAGCTGGGTGTTGTCTCTTCATGACAGCCAGCAGGGGGCGCTCCAGCCCAGCCCACCAGGCTTGCTCTGTCTGCTGGCTGGCCGACTGGGATTCACTGTGGCCCTTGCTGAGTGGGACCCTAGGGGAGAGCTTGCCCTGTTGATTATCCCTGGCCCCAACAGGTTTGTCTCTGGTGTTCTCCATCTCAGAGCTGCCCGTCCCTTCTATTTTAGACAAGTTATTGCCAGGATTCATGAGAAAGACAAGGCAAGCCCCACTGAAACTGGAGGGTCTTTGATTTTTCTTTTGAGGTGTTTGACACGTGTGTTCACTGAAGCTTGAGCCCCGCTGTACTGATAATGCCTGGCCTAAAGAGACTTTCCCGGATGTGCCAGTGGTCACTGGTTAGAGTTCTCAGTCCTAGATGTCACGTAGTAGTAAATGCTGTTTGAATCTATCTCAGGCTTTCCTTGAATCCTTATCTCAAATTGCTGTGTGCAAATCTCTGTATTGTGCAGGTTCTGCTGGTTCTTCAAACCATCTCACCCAAAGTGACTGATGCTAGTAAACCAGCCTGGGCAAGCCAACCAGCCAAGGGTCAGAAGTAGTTTGAGCTGCATTAGTGAGTGGCAGGGGATTTTTTTTTTTTTTTTTTTTTGCAGTCAAGACAAGAAAGGTACCTCTGTTCATCTCACCCTTACCTCCATCTGTTTCCCTGGATGCACAGAGCTTTCCCATGGCTGGAAGTGCAGGCTGGGCTGGGCTGGGCTGGGCTGGGCTGGGCTGGAATTCCCACCTCGCCAAAACTCCTCCATGACCTCTTCAGGCAGACCATCTTCCCTGGACAGCTACATACAAGTCCCCAGGGGTCACAGGAGATTGCTCTAGGGAGTGGGGAAGCTTGACTGGGGGAGAAAGAGTCAAACTCTGAATAGTGGACCCTGTAAAGTGTAGCAAATCTCTGATACAGAAGGCATCTGCAACCTCATGCAGGAGCCACCCTGGGCTGCCACTAGGGCTCCCACAGTGAGTGCTGCCAATCTGCTGCCCGTGCAGAAACCCGGGTAAGAGCTGGGCCCTGGGTCTCACCCGGGCTGTGTGTGTGTGGAGGGGTGGGTGGTGGGGGAGGGGTGGGTGGTGGGGGAGGGAGGGTGGGTCTGAAGAATCCAGAGGAAGCCCAGGGAGGTGGAAACATAATTTGATATCATTCCAGGTAGTTGGTCTTTTCCAGTTCACTTACTTTTCCCACTTACTCCTCAGCTGAGAGAGTGTGCTTTCATTTGTGTGGTTTTCTTTCCCTCATTGAGTACAGAATGCTTTACAACTTTACGCTTTTCTGATTTGGGAAACGAGTAAGGAAAAGATTGCTTTGGTGAAGTGGAAATAAAGAGATTGTGTAAACAAAATACAATTGGGAAGGGTTGAGGTGGTAGATGCAAGTTTTTTTTTTTTTTTAGTTTTATTTTAATTGAAAACTAAATTTTCAACTAAAATTAAGTTTTAAGTTGATTTACAGTATGTTAGTTTCAGATGTACAGCAAGTGTGTGTGTATATATATATATATATATATATATAATTTTTCAAATTCTTTTCCCTTACAGGTAGATGCAATTTTAATTGGAGAAAATAAGCATAGTTTCATCAAAGTAGACTATTTTAAGCATGAAAAGTTAAGTCTCTGAATAAGCATGAACCAAGGCTGCTAACACTTGTAAATGTGGATCTGGAAATTATTTTTTTAACTTTTTATTTTGTATTGTGGTATAGTCAGTTACAATGTTGTGATAGTTTCACGTGAACAGTGAAGGGACTCAGCCATACATATACATGTATCCATTCTCCCCCAAATACCCCTTGACATGGGAAATTCTGGAGGTCCTTTGCAGAGCTGAGAGCTGGGTCCTTTGGGCTGATGGCTTAAATCAGCTTCTTTCCCTCAAGTACAATTTCTTGGGCTTTATTTAATGCATTCTTATTTTTTACTGAGATAATTCACATGCAGTAAAATTCACCACAATGAATTCATCTTCCTAAAATTGATGGTTATTATGTGAGATGTGGCCATAAGTAGCTTTACATTTAAGTTTAAAAGTTTTGAGGAGAAAAGAGGACTCCTTCTTTCTCTAAGTAATCTCATTGACTTTTGTTTTCAATTATGGCAAGTACTTGTTAATTATAATTTTTTCTTTGCTTCTATATTTTTTTCTTTTTAAAATTTGAAGTGTAGTTGATTTACAGTGTTTCAGGTGAATAGCACACTAGTTCAGTTATACACAAATACATATATATATTCTTTTTCAGATTTTTTCCATTAGAAGGTATTACATAATATTGAATCTAGTTCCCTGTGTTATACAGTTGGTCCTTGATTGTTTTATATATAGTAATGTATAGTATTTGTTAATCCAAAATTCCTAATTTATTCCTCCCCTCTCATTAATTATAAATTCATTTAGTAGGATAAAATATATTTTCTGCATGCCCCTTTCTATAGGAACCTCAGTGGATCATCTCATTCATGTATATCAGATATAAATAATGGCAATGAATTGCTACTGTTGTTTAGTCACCCAGTCGTGTCCGACCCTTTGCAACCTCATGGACTACAGCACACCAGGCCTCCCTGTCCCTCACCATCTTCTGGAGTTTGCCCAAGTTCATGTTTGTTGCATCAGTGATGATGTCCAGCCATCTGGACAGCAATAGATATATGACCCCAAATATTTATCCAAATAAGAGACTGAATTCTAGAACTTATTTTTGGAATACTTTTCTGTAATTAAATAATTAACACTTTGATAACTTGAATTTTTATGTTAAGGACAATTCTAAAAGAATTTAAAAAATTTTGGTTTTGGAAGTAGAAGTATTACTTTGCTCTATATGGAGAGCTTATACAGTGTGTAACTCTAAGTCTCGCTTCTTGTTATGGTTTTTCTAACACTTCAGGTTTTGGTTTCAGTCCATTTTTATTTAAAAATGTACTTTAGAGCTAAAACATTTTGTTAAAAATTAATTAATCTGGGGGACATGGAGTGGTAAAGAGAGATTTACTTGCCATGATTTTTCTTCTGTACTGTATGAATGTTTTACCAAGTTCATGGATTACTTTTCCAACAATTAAATGGAAACATTTTCAGTAAAATATTCAATGCCTTTCAGTGTTTTTCATTAACCTATTTTTGCCTTTTTAAGTACTTTCCAGAATGGAAGTAGGCAAATGAATGTGAGAAGTTAGGGAGAAGTGACTTAATTGACTAAAGCATGTATCTGTCCCTAGACATTCAATGGTAATTTATTTTAGACAATTGTCTAAATGTAAAGTATTTTCAGTTTTCAATCCAGAATGGCTGAACTTATTTTTATTGTTCATGTGTCACTTGGTAATAAAAGATAATTTTGGATTCTGAAAAGTATTTCTGTAACTGGTAGAATTTAACCTTTCAAATCACTTAGTTCAAACTGTTAGGAAGCAATAAGCTCCCATATTTGTCAGGTTAGATAATGGTGATGTATTTACTCTAGGCAGGGTCTCCATGGCTGGAGAATGATCTGCCCAGGGCCTCGCACAGAGGAGGGATTGTGTGCGTGTATGTGTGTGTGTGTGTGTGTGCGTGCATGCACACGCACGTGGTCTCAGTCGGTCAGTTGTGTCCAACTCTTTGCGACCTGATGGACTATAGCCTGCCAGGCTTCTCTGTCCTCTGAATTCTCCAGGCTAGAATACTGAAGTGGGTTACCATTTCCTTCTTCAGGGGATCTTCCAGACCCAGGGATCGAACACATATTTTCTGTGTCTCCGACACTGGCAGGTGGATTCTTTACCACTAGCCACCTGGGAAGCCCTTTGATCTATCCAAATTGGAAAATAAAACAATGGTTCATTTATGACTTTCACTGTGCAATCTTAGCAATGTTTCCCCTGTGCTAAATATTACTTGTTGGAAAATGATACTCTGATAACAAAAACTTTGAAGGAAGAAAGTTCATAAATTTTCACTTTAATAGACCAGCTTAGTGTTTTGTCCATGTTTTCTTTTCCAGCCTCGCTTGTAGGCACACGCATTTTCACACAGAACAAATTGTACGTTTGACTGGGCTTCTCTGGTGGCTCAGATGCTAAAGAATCTGCCTGCCAATGCAGGAGACCGGAATTTAATCCCTGAGTTGGGCAAATCCCCTGGAGAAGGGAATGGCTACCCACTCCAGTATTCTTGTCTGGAGAATTCCCTGGATAGAGGAGCCTGGAGGGCTAGAGTCCATGGGGTCACAAAGAGTCAGACACGACTGAGTGACTAATCCACTGTACTGCTGCTGCTGCTAAGTCGATTCAGTCGTGTCCGACTCTGCGCGACCCCTTAGACAGCAGGCCACCAGGCTCCGCTGTCCCTGGGATTCTCCAGGCAAGAATACTGGAGTGGGCAACCCACTATACTAGGTTGGTATTAATCTTAGCTAATCATCAGAATCACAGGAGAGCAGACAAAAAGAAAAATGCCCTAGTTCAGAAATCACAGGAACCCCTTACAATGGTGAAGCCCTTTATAGTTTATAAAACTCTTGTACAGTCAGAAGTATGAATACATAAAATCAAATTTATTTGCTACTTTATGAAATAGTTTCTTGATTGGCCAACATTTTGCCCCTTTATAGTACTACAGTAATCTATTGTGAGATTCTGAAGTGACATTTGCTTTATCAAAGAAATAAAATTACTAGAGAAAGGAAACCAGATCTACTGATTTCCTTTCCTTCCTGGTTTTATTTAATTTCAGTCGTGATCTTTTAAAATCTATTTAATTTATTTTAACTAGAATAACACATATGTTAGGTAAGGCAGCAAAAAGGGAATTTCCGGAGGTTTCTTAACAGATTTTGGCAATTTCCTTAGCCCTGCATTGGATGTTTTAATTTCGACTTCTGTGAAAGAAATGGGGCTTGTGGATTTTGATAACGGCACACAACAGATATTGAGTCATCAGGTTTTGATAGAACCAGGAGGTCTAATGACAGGATTTAAAGTGAGATTTATGGAGTCCTTTGAGTTTGAGTGTCGGGTTCTTGGGAGGAGGGGGAAGAGAATGGTAGAGTGTATCCTGCTGTATCGTTAGTGGAGCTCTGAGGATGGGGTTGATTGCTTCTGTTCCAAAGTGAAGAAACTGCAGGAAGTATTTTGTCTAAACTTGCAAATAGTAAAGCAATGCTTGTGTGTAGGTTGATAAAAAGAACGAGGGTACTTTGTTTTAGCCTAGGCCCTGGACTCGGTTCTTTCATGGTGTCACTGTTCTTACAGTAACCTTAAAAAGGTGGTCTGTTAATATCTTAAAATTACAGACCAAGAAACTGAGCTTTTGAAAGTGTCACTCACTTGCTCAAAGCCAGTCACCCAAGTTATAACAGAGTTGGATTCAAAGTCGGGTCTGCCTGCTCTGAAGTCCATCATCTTTTCATTGTACTTTTATTATTATACTGAGGAAACTATGATTAAAGTTTTTTTTGTTTTGTTTTGCTTTTCTTGACAATTTGTTCCAAGATCGAATGATTTCCTTTTTCTGGACATGAGTGGGTTCTTAATTTCTCTGCCTCTGACCTATGGCTGGGCTGGACCAGACCTTCTGTTGTTTCTCATTCCTTCTGCTTAATCCACACACGGGGGTGGGAGAGGGGGACTCTGCAGAAGCCAGGGTACTAAACAGTCCCTTTCTCTGACTTTTCCTTGGCTTCCCTGTGATTCAGATGGTAAAGAAACTGCCTGCAATGTGGGAGACCTAGGTTTGATCCTTGGATCAGGAAGATCAGCTGGCAACCCACTCCAGTATTCTTTCCTGGAGAACTCTGTGGACAGAGGAGCCTGGTGGGCTACAGTCCACGGGATCGCAGAGTCAGACATCAATGAGCAACTAATACTTCACTTCTCTTTTTCTTACTTTTTCTTTGGTACTAAGAGGACAAACTTTGTAGTAACTGAAATTGGGAATCTTAGGAGGAATGGTCCCACTCATGGGGTACACGTCAGCAACACTTTGCTCTTCTATTGTGGCTTAAGCAACCTGTGAGTGGACCCTCATTCCAGCTCAATAGTGAAAAGAGCCTGTTTTCATTTCTTCTTTTACCAAGCCCAGCTGGATAGCACAGGTGCAGGGCTGGGCTCTTAAAATAAAATTCTTTGTTCCATGTTGACGTGGTGCTATGGAAATCCCCTTGCTACTTCACCTGTTGTTCAGATTAATGAAATGATGATGATCTGTTTTCCATTGTGCCATTTTCAACTTCTCTGAGACCTTTCATTTATCAGTGGACATTTCTACTATCTTCACTTGTTAAATACAGTGGGCTTATACATGGTAACATTGAAGATCCCTTTCAAGCTTTGGATATTCTGTGCCCGTGCTTCTGATGAGGGCTCAGATCTTAGAATTCACCATCTTTATTTTGTTTCATTTTCTCAGCAATATTATTCTAGCAGGAGTAGCTGGGCCTGCAAATGAGTCTTGGTGGTTAGAGTAGGTTATCTCATTATCTTGTCTTCCCGCTTGCCCTGTATCAGCAACCCTCTGGAAAGCAAGGATCAAGCATCATTTAAAACCTTGAAGAAATCTCCATGTGTATGTGTGGGATCACAGAAAACAATGGATGATTTAATTTAACATCAGGGAAGGTTATTTCCATGACAGTGGTTCTTCCTTTCTGACTTAAGAGTCAAAGATTACTCTCAAAAGTTGTAAATCTTAAGAAATTAGACTTTAAGAAATTGATATTTATATATCATAAGACATCCCTTATATGTGAAATCTAGAAAGAAGTGATACAAATGAACATACTTACAAAACAGAAACAGACTCATAGATTTAGAGAATGAACTGGTGATTATCCCAGGGGAAAGTTGAGGGGAAAGGATAGTTAGAGAGTTTGGGTTAGATATGTACATACTCTTATATTTAAAATGGAAAACCAACAAGGACCTACCATAGAACACGTGGAACTCTGCTCAATATTATGTGGCAGCCTGGATGGGAGGGCAATATGGGGGAGAATGGATACATGTCTTAATATATGGATGGCTGAGTCCCTTTGTTGTCCACCTGAAACTCAGAAAACATTGTTAATAGGCTATACCCCAATACAAACTAAAAAGTTTATAAAAAAGAAATGGATATTTATAAAACAGCCATGGCATTTTTTCTGGTGGTCTAATCAATCGTTGAGTTTTATTCTTCTTTTTTGGAGGGCGGGTTTCCCTGGTGGCCTAGTCGGTAAAGAATTCGCCTGCAATGAGGGAGACTTGGGTTCAGTCCCTGAGTTGGGAAGATCCCTGGGAGAAGGAAATGGCAACCTACTCCAGTATTCTTGCCTGGAGAATCCCCATGGACATAGGAGCCTGGTGGGCTGAAGCCCATGGGATCGCAGAGTTGGAAATGACTGAGTGACTAAGTCAAATCAATCTTTGAGTCTTATTCTCCTCTTTTTTTTTTTTTCTAATTTAGGAATAGTAATACCTCCTTTATGGGATTGTTGTGGTAAATACATGAGAAAAAGGATGTAGCCTTGCTTAGCAAGTGTTTGACACACTTTAGGCATTCAGAAAATGTTCACTTAGGGTCAAATAATAACTTACATTTTTTTCTGTTCATGAGGGCTAGCTATTGATTGACCTTGAGGCTAAAATATTGGCCCCATGATCTTGAGAAGCTAGCAATATTTTTTTAAGCTAGCAATATTTTAATGAAACAAAATAAACGTGTATGAAACAATTAGAGAACAGCTGAAGTCAGGACATGACCAGTTGTCCTGGAGACAAAATGCCCCAACCAGAGTAGACAGATTCTCACAGTGATGGTCTCTGAGTCAGATTTTCAAAGAGAGCGGTGTGCCAGCATAGCTGACCACCCTGAGTCAAGGCCACAGGTCGTGGGTTCCAACAATAAGGAAAAGACTAAGTAAAATTACACACTATCAATAAGAGGGAATGATGTGTATTTGTCAAAATGATCAAGATAATATCTAAGTAAAAAACAGAAGTGCTGGCTTGAAAATATATGGGTTATTTTCAAATATCTTTTGATCATGATTTCTAACGTAATTCCATGGTGATAAGAGAACTGACTCTGTATCGATTTCAATACATTTAGATCATGAAATTTTTGTACCTTGTTTTATGTCCCTGGATATGTTCCAGTGTCTCCTAGTTTATAGTCTATGGGAACTTGAATCGAATTTGTACCTTATTGTTGTGTGAAAATTGTACAGATCTTAATTATGTTGAATTGGTTCATGGTGCTTTTCAGGTCTACTATATCCTTCAACTTTTCTGTATGTTCATTCTATTAATTTTTGACAGCTTGATCTTGAAACTCCAACTAAAAATCTTAATTTACCTCCTTAAAAAATTGTAATATAGAGTAGAACTATATGTAATCTTTTTCTGTATTTTCCAAGTCTTCCATAAATGTGTTATCATGCTTTCATAATTTAAAAGATAAAAATAAGAGGAGAAATCAGAAGTACTGGGAAATAAAAGCAAATGAAAGAAGTTGTACACAAAATTATGGTAATAGTGTGAATTACTCATGTCAGTATGAATGAAAGATAAATATTAGAAAATAATAAATGAAAATAATAGATGTATTAGGGTTATGGAAATGGATAAATTTCAAAAACATTCTCTTTAGTAGAGTTTCACTTATAAAAATTGACATAGACCAAATATTTTGGATCATTTCATACTGGATAATGGCTTGGATTGAATATCATACCAGTCCATGAGTGAAGGATCCAGCCTTCTCTGGGCTAAGACTTCCTCTCAGATATTCAATTCATTGTGATCTGTCTTGACCGACTCAATTTTTTTTTTTTTTAAGAGAAAAAAATACAAATCCAGTAGGTTGAGGAGCCCTCTTCCATTTACATTTCTGTGGCTCTTCCTTCTGCAACCTGATATTGAATCCAAAGGAAGGAAGAAGCCCTAGAAGCTCTGATTTTGAGCTTTATGAATTTGTTTTGCTACTTTTATAGAAAATGTCTGGTTCCATTAAGAATCAGTCAACCCCAATAGAGGCTCATATCACTTTAAGATTAAAAAAAATATACCCATAGTCAACTTGGCAAATTTATGTTTTATTTTGGTAGATGGGCCCTTCATTTTCAAAAGAATTCCCCATAAATGTCCCTTAAAAATAAGTTAACCTTTCAGAGACACATGGATTTCATGCAGTGATTTGCCCTATAGGTCAAGTCATGAATACTTAGGACAGATTCTTCCATAGTTTGATTAGGTGGGTTCTTATTAAGGGAAAGATGCAGCACATTTCTGAGAAAATGCAGCACAACTGGGACCCTCAGTCAAACTGATTCAACTCTATGCAAGCCCATCTAATGCAAGCTAGTCTCATCTAACCAATCAAAAAAACACACGGGTATTTGAGCCAGTGACTCTGAGGCTCAGTCATTCCCTTTGGGTCAGAAGTTAACAAAGCAGCCTGGCTCAGGTTGCCCTCTAGTCTTTCCCGCCACCTCAGGGAAGCCTGGGGTCCTTTTCCACTCACCCTATGTGCCAACTTTTCAAAGCCTCCTTGCCTAAGTCTGCTTGAGAAGGTAGAGGAAGGAGAAATGGGCAGAGAGCCTCAAAACTGACTTCTAGTGTTGGCTCAACTTCAACTACTAAGTCACTGAAAGTTAAGCTTTGCTACTGTTGTTCAGTCACTAAGTTGTGTCTGACTTTTTAAAAATTAATTTATTTTTTAATTGAAGGATAATTGCTTTACAGAATTTTGTTGTTTCTGTCAAACATCAATATGACTCAGCCATGGGTGTACACATGTCTGACTTTTTGTGACCCCATAGACTGAAGCACTCCAGGCTCCTTTGTCTTCCATTATCCCTCAGAGTTTGCTCAAATTCATGTCCATTGAGTTGGTGATGCTGTCTAACCATCTCACCCTCTGCTGCCTCCTTCTTCTCCTGTCCTCAATCTTTCCCAGCATCAGAGTCTTTTCCAGTGAGTTGGCTCTTTGAATCAGGTGGTCAAAGTATTGGAGCTTCAGCTTCAACATCATCCTTCCAATGAATATTCAGGGTTGATTTCCTTTGGGATTTATTGGTTTGATCTCCTTGCAGTCCAAGGGTCTCTCAAGAGCCTTCTCTAGCATCACAGTTTGAAAGCATCAATCCTTCGGCACTCTCAACACTTTGCAGTTGACTAAGTAGTTAACTAGTTGATTACTTAGTCAACTACAAAGTAAGTCAGTCAACCTTTCGAGGGCTTAGTCTCTCTCGTCTTTTTTTATCTGACTGATTTTTCTGGCCATTTCTCTTCAGTCCTAATGTTCTGTGAATTCACCTTTAACTCTTTTATCCATACTTAATGATTAATTCAAACCAAATCTCAATCACTCTGATACTTTAAATTGGTTCTTCTTGGGGTGATAGTGTTCAATTTGGCACTGTTCTAATTTTCCTTGTTTATACCCATTTTAGGGGATGAGGGTTATGTTTTATTTTTTACACAGACTTCTTGATGGTAGAACTCGTGACTTCCATGTCCTTGTATCTCTTCACAGTGACTTGACTTCATAGGGCCGTTGTCAAATGACATTCTTCCTGGTGAGTCTATCCTTTATGTTAGAGTTTTTCTCATGTCTATAAAACATTCTTAACTCAAGAATAGAAAGTTATCAAAATTGTAAATAAATCCTGGAAGTTTTATAACTCTGATATTTCTTTTTAGAGTAAGTGTTGGAAATAACTTTATACACAATTTTTTTTGGAAGATTTCTTCTTGTAACTGAGATTGTTTGATAAATCTGTCTGGTGAGAAACATAAGCAATCCTTTCCAGTTGTGAAAGAGCAGTGATTCTTAGTCATTTAGTGCAAATAATTTCTTTCCTGTCAACTCAATGACTGCTTACCTCTGGTCAAACCAGTCTACCCAAAAGTGTACTTCCTTTCCACTCAAAGAGGAAATGCCCATCATGTGTGCACAGAGGTAGAGAGAGTGGCATGGTGGTGGGTGGGGGTGGTGTTGGTGGATTTGAACTAGAATTTTTGGGATTGTGAGAAACGATGCTTAATTTCTAGGTGGCTGGCTCCAGAAGTTTCGATTTCCTATCCTTCCTTACATGAAATCAGAACTTACATTCATTGTGACTGAAGGCAGCGAAGAGCAGGTACACTATACGTGGACAGCAAAGCAAGAAGACCAGTCCCTGAAGGTCACTTTTAGAAAGTGGATTCAAAGTGCAATGGAACTCTTCAGGAAGACCTGGATGGTCAGATCCAATGGGGTTTCAAGCAGGTGGTTGTGTTGAGCAAAAGGAGGTTTGAAATCAGAGGGCAGGTATCTGAGAGACGGCTTTTCCACTTGTGCAAGTCTGCCGATCTTTCCGGTTCAATTTCTTCTTCTGTAAACTGGGTTAATAATGTCACACTCTATGAGTTTGTCTATCCAAATAACAAATAAGCACAATCACACACACAGAAAAACAACCCCTATAATAGTTACACAAACATGTATCAACCATAAATAATTCATACTCATTTACTCATTTATTTATTTAACAAATGCTTTTCAACTGAGGCACTGTGCCTCATGCAAGACACTGAAACAAGTATACAAATGCATAAAGATGAAGGTGCAAAAATTCTATTTCAAGGTCTTAATACACGGTAGAAGGATCATCAACCAAAGTATGAGAATAAAGAATGACTTTCAGTTGGTTCTCAAGCTACTATTGTGATCTTCAAATATTGTTTTGGTGCATAGTTTTCAAGCAAAACACTATCAGTTTCTTTATAATGGACAGAATGCCCTGTCTTTTAGGAGCTTATATTTTGATGGGAAATAAAGACAGAAATATTTGGGTCTCACACAAATCAAATACATAAATGATGGATGGTATGTACTGAACACAGTGATGCAGGGAATCAAGAGAGTAGACTGGGTGAAATCAGCAGAATTTCTCATTTTTCAGAGATGATGAGATGGGATCTCTGGAGGTCAGCTGAAAATAGAACCAAGTTTTCATTGATTTTCAGACATACCTGTTGATAAATAGCTAATAAATTATGAATTGAACAAGTTTGATATTGTGCCATTGCACAAATCACTTGTGCCTCATTATTTTGGAGTGTGTCATGAATCTGACAACACAGGTTAAAAATGTATTTGCAATTGTCATATCAGATAGCCCTATGAAAACAGAACTTGTTTGATTTCACTTGTTAACTGTGACTACAGAATAAGTAACTGGAAGACATGCATTCCTTTTTCTTACATAAAAATCAGACGTTACCGTATTTCTGAGCAGAATGCACAATTGAAAACCATGTTGAGGTTGAGGGTGGAGATGCTCTTGTCAGACACAAGTCTGTGGGTCTGAGTGTGTGTCGGGTGGAGGCCAGGAGGCTTGCACAATGTCATTTTCATCTGTCTGATTAGTGTCTCCTGTTTCAAGAACTTTGGCTTTTTATAGTCAATTTGGGAAAATAATCCAAGAATAGGTGTTGGGTCAGAAGTTGTAACAGGATGAGTTGAAGATATTCTGAGTCCCCAAGTTACTTATCTATTTTCTTAAAATGTTCAGTGGTGTTCATTTTTCCTTGTTATGTGTCTTCAGGTTTTTTCAATACTCAAAGAGTGGGAAGGGGGAGGGGAGGAGAAGACAAACTCACAGCAGAGCAGGAGGCCTCAGACCCAACCAGTCCTTGGGCTTGGGGCTCTCTGTTGAAATCTGAGGAAATCTTTCTATCTTAGGGTGGCTGCTCTGGTCAATAAAGTCAATGGAGACTCTTTGCTAGATCACCATTACTAGAGTATTTAATTGCTAGGTTATCATCTGGCAGTGGAACCCTGGTACAGCGCATGGCAGACCAGCTGATCATCACCTCAACACAAAAGTTCTCAGAAGCCTGTGGCCTGGGCTCTCAGGGAAAGACCTAATGAGAACTCTCTTTAGAGCTACTCAGTTTCTCTGTTTCTTTTTGTCTTTCTTTTTTTAATTCCCATTTCTATTATCTTTTGCCTTTCTTCCAGCTCTCTTTGGGCTTCCCTGGTGGCTCAGATGGTAAAGAATCTGCCTGTGATGCAGGATACCTGGGTTTGATTCCTGGGTCACAAAGATTCCCCTGGAGAAGGGAGTGGCAACCCACTCCAGTATTCTTGCCTGGAGAATTCCCTGGACAGAGGAGCCTGGTGGGCTATAGTCCATGGGATCACAAAGAGTTGGACACAGCTGAGCAACTAACACTTTCTTTCACAGCTCTCTTTATTTTTCCTTTTCCCTCTAATTAAAAAAAAAATTATTTATTTGGCTGTGCTGAGGTTTAGTTACTCTACATGGGATCTTTGATCTTCTTTGCAGGATGGAGGATCTTCAGTTGCAGCTTGCAAACTCTTGGTTTTAGCATGTGGGATCTAGTTCGGTGACCAGAGATCGAACTGGGCTCCCTGCCAGAAAGCCCCGTGTCTTAACCACTGGACTACCAAGGAAGTCCCCTTTTCCCTCTAATCTCTTTCCAAATGTTCTTTAATTCAACACACTATGGAATTAAATTGCAAACATTAATTTGTTAAATAAAACACTGTGTACCCACACACAAAACATTTTCTATTTGTTAAAACAGACAAAGAAAATTTAAGCAGCTCCCCCAGAATGTAGAAGTCTAGGATAGATTATCCATTTAGATTGGTGACCCTTAATCCAGAATTTCCTCATTTCTGGATCATTGTCTTTGGTGAGTAATGAAAGAAAACATATGTGGGAAGCTCATATGTGGATCTTTGAGTCTGTGGCGAGTACAGGGACATGAATGGGGGTAGGGAAAGCTTCTTATTTTATTCAGGTCCAGGGAACACGTTCAAGCTTCTGTTTGGTGGTTGAGGATCTTAAAGGGCCCAAGGTTAGTGTTTGTAGGTCATCTGCAGCCTCATGAAGTTAGGGACATCTGTGTCTTCCTCTTCACTGTGCATCTTTCCTCACCTACCCACCAGCCCCCAGGACACAGACCCAAGTGCTCATAAATGTCTATAGAATGAAAGAATCCAGGAATAGGTGTAGGGGCAGAAGTTGTAAGGGAATGAGTTGAATATATTTTGATTCCCCAAGTTATTTATCTATTGATTTTCTCATTCCTCTCTATCTGTGATGCTCAATTTTTCCTTGTTATGTGTCTCTTTCCAATAAGGAAGGGCAAAAAACCCCAGATCTGGTTATTAGAGGACTTCAGTAAATGAGCCTTCACCTGTGTCCATGTGAACCAAGTGGGTGAGAAGCCAGGTCTCGGCCGGCAGGTAGTCCCAGAAGAGTCTATGATGTCTTAAGACTCCAGAGCCTCCTTTCCACAATAATATAAACACTCTTAGTTAACCATCCTTCTGGTGAGAAGAGAGCTGAATGGTTGGACCACTTGAAACCACGTGCTTATGTTTGGAGAGCACGTTTCTTTTCTTTTTTTCTTTTTTCCAATATGAAATTTTAGTCTTTTGGGAAATGCACCTTCCACCTTAATCCTACAACACTTAAAATATTTTTATTTTGTATGGGGTTATAGCCGATTAACAATGTGGTGGTATTTTCAGGTGACTAGAGAAGGGACTCAGCCATACATATACTTGTATCCATTCTCCCCCAAACTCCCTCCCGTCCAGGCTGCCACATAACATTGAGCAGAGTTCCGTGTACTATACAGTAAGGCTACTATTCTTCAGGTCATTGAGTGCAGATAAAATTCCAAACCTATAGGATTATGATCAGAAAAGGAATGAAATTAAGGCTCAGAGCAAAATTCCTCAAATAGCTACTGTCCAGTAATTTCAAGGACTGTTTGCCAATCCTGCAACATTTTTATGTTCCATAAGGATATCAGGCAAGATGCCCTGGGGGAGGAAATACACTGAACTGAGGTTGATCCCTAGGCCTGTGGGTGAGATATTGTATCAATAAATGGTTCTACTTTGTGTCTCAGTATTTCCATTTTTCAGAAGGTTGAGAGAATTTTCTTGCCTTTACATATCAACTAGGTGAAGAGGAACAGAAGGACTGTGGTGTATTATTGCAGATTGGGAGAAATGAAAATTTCACACAAAACTAAAAGACCTCCTTGTGGAATCACTGCAGGGAGAATATCCATTGAGCTCAGCCATGGGAACCAAGAAACTATGAAACATTAAAAATCAGAAAAGATCGTGGATTGATCACATTCTCTGTGACATGCCCTATCCTAAGTGAATTACATACAATATTTCATTTAATGTTCATAGTAATACTGAGACAGAGGTTTTACTTCTATTGCTTTATTATAGACAAAGAACCTAAGAACTAGACAGGGTAAATAAGTTTCTAAGTGATGAATCCCCATGTCAGAGTGCCTTAGCCCATGGCTTCCCACTCAAAGGGTTGGAGCACTGGAGTGATTCATGAGAACATCCTTTTGTTGTTGTTGTTTAGTCACTCTGTTGTGTCTGACTCTTTTGCTATCCCCATGGACTTTAGCCTGGCAGGCTCCTCTGTACATGGGATTTCCCAGGCAAGAATGCTGGAGTCGGTTGCTGTTTCCTTCTCCAGGGGATTTTCCCCACCCAGAATCAAACCCGTCTCTCCCACATTGACAGGCAGATTGACAGGCAGATTCTGAGCCACCAGGGCAGACAAAGAGCATGCTTGGGGTCAGGTAAATCCCAGGTTGGCTACTGTTTGGGCAGGAGGATGAAGGTATGTATCTTTCCTGACCTCCAACATGTTATGGGCCCATCCTGTCTGGTTCCACAAGGCTCTATAGACATTCCACTGCTCTGTGTGGGATTTCTGCTAGCTTGTTTCTACACTAGGCTGGGAGCTCCTTGAGGTTGAGAGCTCTGTCTTGTCCATCATGTTTCTGCAGAACATAGCACAGAGCCAGGTACTGAAGATGCTAAGAAGAAAATTTGTGGAATGAATGAAGGTGGGCATCCATACAAATGGATATTACCTATATTAGTTAGGGTTGCTTGGTGTAGACGCACAAATAATTAACCCCGTGACTTGAGTGAGGACCAACACATGGCTGAATGGATGTGTACATGGCTACATGCATAGATGGAAGGGGGAAAAAGTAGAGGAGAATGCTTCTGTCCTGGGAGCTGGGAAATTTACTGAACTGTGATCTGAAATGTTTCTATGACTCATCCCTATATTCCCAGCCTCCTACCCCTGAAAGGCTCAAGCTATTCAACATGGGTGGTTTCTTTAAAAAATGTTTTTAAATTTAACCTTTTTATTTTGTATTGGGATATAGCCAATTAACAATACTGTGATAGTTTTAGGTGGACAGCAAAGGGGCTCAGCCATACATATACATGTCTCCATTCTCTCCTAAACTCCTTCCCATCCAGGCTGCCACATAACATTGAGCAGAGTTCCTTGTGCTATACTGTAGGAACTTGTTGGTTATCCATTTTAAATATAGCATTGTGTACATGACCATCCCAAACTCCTAAATATCCCTTCACCCCTGGCAACCATAAATTCATTCTCTAAGTCTATTGAGTCTCTTTCTGTTTTGTAAGTAAGTTTGTTTGTATCATTTCTCTTTAGATTCCACCCAATTGTTTCTTGTTTCTTTCAGACACTTCTTTGTGGGCCTCATGAGGAACCTGATTGCTCACAACTTCCTTCTCACATGCAGTGTATATGGGTTCTGTTATCATATCAAGCCACTTAGAGGATGCTGACATTTCTGGGTTGAGGTTTTCAAGCCTCTAGGACTGGAGATGGGGCAGTGGGGTTAGGTAGTATGGTATTAAACAAGGTTAGGGTCCATGTTGCTTTTAGCCTAGTGCTGGACACAGACTTGGTCAGGTGCTGTGGGGGTCCCAGGTGCAGGGGGCCATGGAAACTAGTGCAAGGGTGTGGAGTGTATGAACCACCCAGGCTGTTGAAGGAGGATGGGAGTGAAACCAGCAGATGTGCTCAAGGTTCTGTTTTCAGTTCCCCAAAAGATCTTCTCCTTGACTAAAGCACTGTGACCGTTGCTATGACAGTTGCTATCTTGGTCCTTGGGGTTCTCTCTTGTTAAGATTTCATTACTTTTTTGGTCTTAGGCCAGTCACCATGAAACTCAGTAATAACCAGTCTGGGGTTGGAGTGGTTTGGGTGTGGTTGGGGCCTGAGTACTGTGATGGTGGAAAACACTGGGGATCCGAAGAGGGACCCTTGGTTAATGAGTTATGTTTCTAAACTAGACCAACACTCCTAGTTGTCTTGGGCTTGGATGACTCTCCATTTTTGCTGAAGGTCATGAATTTCTCCCTTGAGAAGTCTTTAATTAATTCATTGATGCATCTGGTAAAAACAAAACAGGTAGAAAGAACACTGACTTCAAATCTTGATTCTGTCTCCGAGTGACCATGTCATACCATACTTTTTAGTCTCTAAATCTGTTAATGAGGGATTCAGTTTCTAGCTCCTCTCACTCAAAGTTCAGTGATTCTTTGCCACTGAAAATTGCAACCATGAATAGTAGTTATCAAGGGACTGCATTTTAGAATTTGGGCTCTTGATCAGGCTGCCTGAGTTTGAAAACAGATTTTAGTATTTCCTGACTTAGGAAATGACCTTGGAGGCCGTATGTACTCTAAGTCTTAGTTTGCTTATAATACAAACTACAAATGGGTTGTTGGTGGATTCATTGACATGATCTCTGTTAGTGTTGAGACATTACTATTCGTTACTCTATCACAGTTACAAATCTGTTACAACTTGGTATGTGTTGCACCACCAACAGTATTACAGAAGGTCTTCTCTGTGTAATTTTTGTTTCCTACCTTGACCGTCAATATTTTGTTACTGGTTGGAGGTTGTTCTTCATTTGTTCTTTGAGCCTGTCATGAAATAACAACTTGTGTTTTTTTCCAAATAAACTTACTTACAAAACAGAAACAGACTCTGTTTCTCTCTGTTGTTAGAGAGCGACCTTATGGCTGCCAGGGAGGAAGAGATAGTCAGGGAATTCGGGATGGACGTGTACACTCCACTATACCCAAAGTGGGGAACCAGCAGGGCCCTCCTGTGTAGCACACGGAGCTCTGCTCAATGCTGTGTGGCAGCCTGGATGGGAGGGAAGTTTAGGGGAGAACAGAGACATGTGCATGTATGGCTGAGTCCCTTTGCTGTCTACCTGAAACCATCACAAAATTGTTAATCGAGTATAGATAGCCCAAGCTAAAATAAAAAGTTTAAAAAACATATTTTTTTTTAGAAGGACTGATTCAGAGCAAAGATCCATATTCACTGTAAAATTCAACTGTTTTGTTAGTATTGAAAAGTGAAAATGAAGTCACTCAGTCCTGTCGACTCTTTGGGACCCCATGGAATGTAGACTATAAGACTCCTCTGTCCATGGGATTTTCCAGCCAAGAGTACTGGAGTGAGTTGCCATTTCCTTCTCCAGGGGATCTTCCCAATGCAGGGATTGAACTCTGGTCTCCCGCATTGCAAGTAGACTCTTTACCATCTGAGCCACCAGGGAAGCCCTTTGTTAGTATTAAAGAAGTTAATTGAAGCTTAACTAGTACTGTTACAAACCAGTAACATTGAAAACTTACACAGAACCTGCCATGTGTAAAACTATGAGAAAAACTGATATTTTGGGTTTAGTAATCATGGTTTAAGTCATAGTTCTACCTCATATGAACTCTGTAATCTTAAGCACATTATACAACCTTCTTAGTTTGTGTATCCATAAGGCAAGGTTAATGCCATCAGTGCCTGTGGACACCCCCTTCTCTTCTGTTACTGGGTGAGCTGTCTGTGTTCCTAGGTAAGGGTAACATCTCCACTTGTGCTCCACCTTTCCCACCTCACATACTCCATATGCCTCAGCAATTTTTCTTTCTCTCTCCTACAGCACCGATCTTCTTTCTCTGCTAGACGATTCTCATAAGCCTTTGTCAGGAAGGGAGACATTTTCCCCTACTGTTTTAGATTCTTCTGGCTGGTCTGACAATTAAATTGATCTGAGACACATTAATAGGAGAAAACATAGTTTAATCACATGGATAAATGGGAGAGATCTAAAAAAACTGAGTAACTTGCCCAAATGGCTGAAACCGTCATCTTAAATACCATCTTCAGCTAAAGACAAAAGAGGATGTTGGAGGTAGTGATTTGACACTTCAAAGGAGAGGAAGGCAAATCATATGAAGATGGAAAAGTAATGTTTGGTATCACTTTGTGGCAAATAGATGGGTAAAAAGTGGAAACAGTGACATTTTATTTTCTTGGGCTTTAAAATCAATGTGGATTGTGAACATAGCCATGAAATTAAAAGACGCTTGCTCCTTGGAAAAAAAGCTATGACAAACCTAGACAGCTTATTAAAAAGCAGAGACATCACTTTGCTGACAAAGGTCTGTATAGTTAAAGCTATGGTTTTTCCAGTAGTCATGTACAGATGTGAGAGTTGGACCATAAAGAATGCTGAGTGTCTGGAGAATCCCCATGGACAAAGAGCTTGGCGGGCTATAGTCCATGGGGTCACAAAGAGTTGGACACTACTGAGTGACTAACACTTTTTCTTTCACTTTTATGGTTAACTGTTTTTCAACAAATGTGCCAAAGTAATCCAACAGAGAAAATTGAAATCTTTAAAAATTAATGGTGCTGGGGCAACTGGATATCTGTATGAAAAAAAAAATTATGTTAACTCTCACACCTCATACTCTATGCAAAAGTTAGTTCTAGATGGATCAAATTGAGCACCTGTCTTTTTTCCCAGACTGCAACTTCTGTAAGCTTCCTCATTTCATTAAAGCAACTCCATTCCTCTAATTCCTGAGGCAGAAAATCCTGGATGCAAACTTGTCTCCTCTGTCTTTTTCTGCACCCACACTGTCAGCATGTCCTGTTAGTCCTGCTTTCAAAGCAGCATGACCTCTTGCCTTGGGTTATTCTAGTAAACTCCTACCTAGGGGTCCTATTACCACCCCTGCCATCATCCCACCCCTGACAGTGTATTCTCATCCAAGCGCTCAGGAAAGTCTTGTTATGTATAAGTCATGTGAAAATATTTTGCTCAAAATCCACCAACATTTGTCTTACTTCCTGTACCCAACGGGCGCCTGTAGGGCCTGCCCCTCCCCGCTGTGAATCTGTGCTCAACACGGTACACACCTACCTTAGGACTTTTCATCCATTGCTCTTCCCGCTGCCTAAAATGATCTTATCCACCTACCATGATTCACTTCCTCACTTCATTTAGGTCTTTAAATCTAAATGTTACCTTATTAGTGACAGCATTCCTCATAACTGTTCTGAGCTTTATAACCTCACTCTAACAGTCATCGCTCTCTTTCTCTGCTGTAAATTTCTATTTAATACATATCAATTATTTAAGATATTGTTTATGTATTAATCTTATTTATCATTTATCTCTGCAGCTAGACTATAATCCTCACAAGGGCAGGGAATTTTACCTGTGTTGTATCTCCAGCATCTAAAACGGTGCCGGCAATATTTTAGGCATTCAGTCAATACTGAATAAAAGAATGAGAAAAGGAAGTCTCTCAAGGAAAACTTGGAGGACCTTACACTGGCATATCCCCACCCTCAGCTGGGTTGCTATTTTTTTCCTGGGCAGAGACAGTGTTTCAACAGGGTTTGAGACTTACCAAGCATGAGATATCAATCATTTGTGAGAAAAAAGAGGTCCACATCTATGGCATGGAGCTGGGCATCACCTATTTGGGAGTAAAAATAATTGGACATCTTAAAAGCAGCATGTGGATTGCATATACATTAAGACACAGTTAAAAGAACCAAAACTTCCTGGTAGTTGGGAGTGGGTTTAGAATAATAATAAATATTTAGCGTCACAAGATTGGGATAGTCCAATGGCTAGCCCTCTACTTCCACCCACCACTCCTAAGCCACCCGTTCCACCCACCGCACCACCCCACGGACTCTCGGATGCATCATTTCCCCTCTGGGTTTGTATGATAAAAGACATTTGCATTATATTAAGACAAAGCTATGGATTGTGGATCCTGGAGTCTTTTTTTCCAGCTCTAATGTCTATACGTACATTAGAGTAGCTTCAAAACTGTGCTGTAACTTTCTATTAACTTTTTTTTTTTTTAAATAAGAGAAGACTTTTCCAGAATTAACCATGGGTCTTAGATTTGGTGCTAACACATCCCACATCCCCATAGGTTCTTAAACAAGTTGATAATTAAATGTATCATTTGGATAAAATGAAAGAGAGAAAAGAGGATGAGTTAAGAAATAGTAACAAAAAAAAAAAACGATCAAGAAATGGATGGTGGAGAGAAAGAATTGGGGGACCAAAGGGGAGATAGAGGAGGAGGAAGCAGGAGCAGATGCTGATCGATGGAGGATGAGCAATGAAAGAGGAAAGGGAAAGAGGAAGTGAAGATAGATGCTTGTCTGTTTGTTTTTTTACACTGTACCTGGTCCAAGCACTGACAGTTCTAAGACCTAGCTCTTTCATTGTGTCCCCCAACCTAGTAAGTCTCTTTGTATTTGCTTGAGACGCTGGACTTTAGTGAGCCTAGGTGGCTGCCAGGCCTCTTCTTCCCATAGAAGGTGCCACAGATCTATAGACTATTGGTATTTGCAATTTCCCTAAACCATTTTCCTTTCTGATGCTGTCATTTCATGGGGCTGATTCAGCTTCCTTGTCCTATTAAACAGTAAGAGCATTAGTGATTTTCTGACGCTGACTCATCTGTACAGATGGGAGTTTGCTGAGAACTGAACTCTCATCCCTGCTATCACCATTATGTTAGTTTGCTTGGGCTGCTGTGACAAAGCATTCGTTGTTGTTCTTCAGTCCCTAAGTCATGCCCGACCCCATGGACTGTAACCCGCCAGACTCCTCTGTCCACGGGATTTCCTAGGCAAGAATACAGGAGTGCGTTGCCATTTCCTCCTCCAGGGAATCCTCCCCACTCAGGGACCAAAGCCGTGTCTCCTGCATTGGCTGGTGGATTCTTTACCATTGAGCCGCCAAGGAAGCCCAACAAAGTAATGGGTTGGCTAAATAGTTTCGTAAGATGGTACCGGCAAACCAGAATGGACTTTTTGGCCAACCTGATACCACGAACTTGGTGACTTGAAACGACAAAAATTTATTCAGCTCTGGAGACCAGAAGCCTGAAATTAAAGTGGTTCCTGCTTGAAGCTCTGACGCAGAAGCCACCACAAGCCTCTTTGCTAGCTTTTCTGGCTCTCCAGAGATCCTTGGGGGGCTTTCTTGGTGGCTCAGCGGTAAAGAACCCGCCTGCAATGCAGGAGGCATGGGTTGGATCCCTGGGTTGGGACGATCCCCTGGAGAAGCGCACAGCAACCCACTCTAGTATTCTTGCCTGGAGAATCTTATGTACTGAGGAGCCTGGCGGGCTTCAGTCCGTAGGATTGAAAAGAGTCTGGCATAGCTGAAGCGACTGAGCACACACACAGCGCAGTGATCCTTGATGTGAATTACCTCGCAGTTGCTTTATTCCAATCTTTGCTTTCATCACCACATGACCTTCTCCCTGTGTCGCTGCATCTCTAATCTCTTTATAGAAGGACACTGGGCATTGGATTTAGGGACCACCTTAATTCAAAGTGATGTCACTTTTAAAAAAATTTTTTTATTTTGAAAAAAATTAGAGATTAATAGGAAGCTGCAAAGACAGAACATAGATGTCTGGTGTGTTCTTCACCTATTTCCCCCAGTGGTTACTTCTTACATAATTACAGCACAATATCAAACTCAGCAATGTGACATTGCTACAATGTGTATGTATCACACTATGTCATTTAATCACATGTCTGAAAGTGAAACTGTTAGTCATTCAGTTGTGCCTGACTCTTTGAGACCCCATGGATTATAGCCTGCCAGGCTCCTCTGTCCATGCAATTCTCCAGGCAAGAATACTGGAGTGGGTTGCCATTAGCTTTTGCAGGGGATCTTCCCAACCCAGGAATCCAACCCATGTCTGCTGCATTGCAGGCAGATTCTTTACTGTCTGTGCCACCAGAGAAGTCCTGTCACATTTCTAGATGTATATAACCACTACTGCAGTCCAGAAATAGGATTATTCTCTTATCACCAATTTCTCCCCGTATTTTTAAAAAATTTTTAATTAATGAATTAACTATTGGATGCACTGGGTCTTGATTGCTGCACTTGGGCTTTCTCTAGTTGCAGTTGTGAACCTGGTTGTGGTGGTGCTACTCTTTAGTTGCGGTATGCAGGCTTCTTACTGTGGTGCTTCTCTTGTTGCAGAGCACAGGCTCTGTAGAGTGAGCTTGGGCTCTGTAGTTGTGATGCACAGGCTTAGTTGCCTCACAGCGTGTGGAATACTCCAGAGAAAGGATTGAACCTGAGTCCCCTGCATTGGCAGGTAGATTTTTAACCCCTAGACCACCAAGGATGCCCACCAAGGTCTCCCTTTATAGTTACATTCAGTCTTCCTTTCTTCCACCATCCCTCAGCCCTGGCAACCAGTAATCTGCTCTCCACCTCGATAGTATTATAATTTCAAGAGAGCTGAGCGCTGGAGAATTGATGCTTTTGAACTGTGGTGTTGGAGAAGACTCTTGAGAGTCTCTTGGATTACAAGGAAATCAAACCAGTCAATCCTAAAGGAAATCAACTCTGAATATTCATTGGAAGGACTGATTCTGAAACTCCAATACTTTGGCAGCCTGCTGCGAAGAGCTTGATGAGCCGACTCATTAGAAAAGACCCTGATGCTGGGAAAGACTGGGGGCAGGAGGAGACAGCGATGACAGAGACGAGACAGTTGAATGGCATCACCGACTCGATGGACCTGAGTTTGAGCAAGCTCTGGGAGGTGGTGAAGGACAGGGAAGCCTGGCGTGCGGCCGTCCATGGGGTCACAGAGAGCCAGACACGACTGAGTGGCTGAGCAGCAACATCAGCAACAACAATAATGTTATGTAAAAAGAACCTTGTACTGTGTGACCTGTTGAGACTGGCTTTTTTTTTTCCCCACTCAGTATAGCACCCCACTCCAGTACTCTTGCCTGGAAAATCCCATGGACGGAGGAGCCTGGTAGGCTGCAGTCCATGGGATCGCTAAGAGTTGGACACGACTGAGCGACTTCACTTTCACTTTTCACTTTCGTGCATTGGAGAAGGAAATGGCAACCCAGTCCAGTATTCTTGCTTGGAGTATCCCAGGGACGGGGAAGCCTGGTGAGCTGCTGTCTATGGGGTTGCACAGAGTTGGACACGACTGAAGTGACTTAGCAGTAGCAGCAGGATCATCCTAGTTGTTGCATATATATCAGTATTTTGTTTCTTTTTATTGCTACATGGTATTCATGAAGTGGATATATCACAGTTTGTTCAGCCTATCATTGAGAGGCATGTTGAGGGATCTGCTGAGTCACCTTTGGAGTCATATAAGGGACCATGTTGGTGGTTTGCAGTTTTTAGTTATTACATACAAAACTGTTATGAATAACTATGAACAGGTTTTTGTGTATGCATACTTTCTCATTTCTTGGGGATAAATGTTGTGGAATGCAATTGCTGGTGTATTTTGTTTAGTTTTTCAGGAAACCAGCAAACTATTTTCTAGTGTTGCCTGTATCATCTTACATTTCCACCAGCAATGGATGAAAGATCCAGTTTCAGGGCATCTTTACCAGCATTTCAGTATAATCTCACTTTAATTTGATTGTATCTGCAAGAACCCTATTCCCAAATGAGGTCACTTTTACAGGAATGGGAGCTGGAATTTGAACATAGCTTTTTGTAGGATACAAGTCAACCCATAATACCTGTTTCTACTTCCTTGAGTCAGAGCGGGTCTGTCTTCAAAGTCTTGCTTTATGAAAAGACTCTTGCATGGTATCAGAGGTGCCATTGACTGTTGAGTTTTGCCTCCAGAGATGGATGAGAAAGTTTATGTCATTTGAAGGGACTTTACTGAGTCTTTCTGAACTTTGTTCAGCCCTCCAAAATTTCAGAGACTTGATAATAATAAATATTCTCAAGATGTACAATGTCAGTGTCATCTCCCTACCCTCTTTTCCCATGAGAGTCCTTTCCCACTTTCTCCAGTACAGACAAAGGAAGGGAAAAAAATGGAAGAAAAACTGGATTATAAAGTTCTTGAGGGAAAGGACACCATCTTAGTTACTTGTGTACCTCTTTCAGGGTATCAGCTGAAAAAGGTGCTCAGTAAATGTTTGTTGGATGGATAAGTAGATGAGATGGGAGAGGCTAGGATGCCTGCACAGAAGTGGGGAAAGAGAGTCAAGGTTGGTTTTATATGTGGCCTCCTCCTGACCTCCCTGCTTCCCAAACACATAACTTTTCATTCATAGGATCCTAATATCTGGATCAGGTTAACTACATTCTTTTGCCCATAGTTGAACATCTGTTCCATTCCATTGCTGCTTATGTATGTATGCCTCTGATTTCCAAATGGAGAAGTTCCTGAGAAGGTAGCATTTGACTTTCTGTTCTGTGCAGCACCCTAAGCTCCGGAAGGCAGAATTGTATAGGTGTCAAGAGAGCAGAATTAAGCAGGTGGGGATTTGATCCTTGGCCCACCATTTACTATCTGTGTGGCTTTGACCTATTACTTATTCCTTTCAACCTCTCTTACCTGTAAATTGAGTATAAGATATTTATGTGAGCTTATCTTGAAGTATAATGCATATACAGAATTGTGCACAGATTATAATTTCACAGCTCAATACATTTTCACAAAATGGCATGCTTCACATTACCAAGAATATAAGAAGCACCGTCTTATATTCTCTTAGGCACTATCTCAGCCCAAAGTAATTCCTATCCCAATTTATAATTGTATTTTTCCTGGTTTTGAACTCTTCATAGATGAACATATAGGGCATATCTTTTGTGTTTGGTTTCTTTTGCTGATTGTCATACTTATGAGACTCATCTATATTGTTTGGTATAGTTATAGTTTAATATACAAGCATGCTACAATTTAGTGACTCCTACTGTTGGTGGACATTTAGGTTATTTCTAGTTTGGGGCTTTTATGAATGAAGATGCTCTGAAAAATTCTTACATGTTTTTTTTGGTGGGCAGGGACATGTTCATTCAAGGGCAGGATTGGTAGGTATTAGGGTATGAATATCTCTCAGCTATATAGAACCTGACTTACACTTTAATAAACATTTTGTGTTTTAACTGTGTTTTCTGGTAGCTCAGATGGTAAAGAATCCACCTGCCATGCAGGAGACCCCGATTGGATTCCTGGGGTCAGGAAGATCCACTGGAGAAGGGATAGGCTACCCACTCCTGTATTCTTGGGCTTCCCTGGTGGCTCAGCTGATAAAGAAACCACCTGCAATGCGGGAGGCCTGGATTCTATCCCTGGGTTGGGAAGATCTCCTGGAGAAGGGAACGGCTATCCACTCTAGTATTCTGGCCTGGAGAATTCCATGGACTGTAACGGGGTCACAAAGAATCGGACACCACTGAGCAACGTTCATGTTCTTTCACTTTAACTGTGTAGTGTAGTAAAAATTAAATTAGGTTGTGGAAACATTTAATGTGGTCTTTGGCCGATGAGTGAGTGAGTGAATGAGTGAAGTCGTGTCTGACTCTTTGCGACCCCGTGGACTGTAGCCCACCAGGCTTCTCCATCCATGGGATTCTGCAGGCAAGAATACTGGAGTGGGTTGCCAGTTCTTTTTCCAGGGGATCTTCCCGACCCAGGGATCGAACCCAGGTCTCCCTCATTGCAGGCAGACGCTTTAACCTCTGAGCTACCAGGGAAGCCCTCTTTGGTCCATAGGAGGTCCTCAATATGCATTGTATTTAAAATGTAATGAAGGCATCGTATTCTCTTAAGTCAAAGTGCCATAATGGACTTAAATATATTTCCCTATTGCTTCTTCATCCACATTATTATCTTTGTTTTGTCACAATAAATGACTCTGTTTCTAGCCATTCCCTTCTTTTGAAAGATTTTCTGTTGGTAAATTAGATTCAACTGGATCAAAGAATATGTGATCATAAGAACCATTACCCTGAAAAGGGCTCTGAAGCCTGCTGAGAAGGGGAAATCAAAGAGGCACTAATCTCAATCCCAATGACATATATAACTAAAGAGAACTTATTGTAAAGCCCAGGAAACTACTCTATACCCTGTGATGACCTGTATGGGAACAAAATCTAAAAAAGAGTACATATATGCATATGGACAATTGAATCACTTTGCTGTATGCCTGTAACTAACACAACATTGTAAATCAACTATATTTCAATAATAAAAAAAAAGAAGCAAGCCTCTCATAGCATGGCCCAGGAGAGGGCTATGAATATAGATGCCTTATGGGTTTCATGAGTGTCTTGTAGCTAAAGTAGGGTAGACTAGAATGGAGGCTGATGATTTTTATAAATGATGGTATGGTTTTTATCAACTCAATATTTAATTCCTTAGAAGATAAACTGGATCATTAGAAAAACAGTGTTTAAAAACCTTTGATCAAGGAACTTCCCTGGTGCTCCAGTGGTTGAGAATCTGCTTGCCAATGCAGGGGACTTGGGTTTCATCCCTGGTCTGTGAAGATTTCACATGCTGTGGCTGGGCAACTACTGAGCCCATGTGCTGCAACTACTGAAGCTCGCTTGCTCTAGAACCCATGCTCCACAACAAGAGAAATCACCTCAGTGAGAAGCCCCTTCACTGCAACTAGAGAGTAGCCCCTGCTCTTTGCAACTAGAGAAACTCCGTGCAGCAATGAAGACCCAGTGCGTGCGTGTGTGCTAAGTCCCTTCAGTTGAGTCCAACTCTTTGTGACCCTAGGGACTATTGCTTGCCAGCCCCCACAGTCCATGGGATCCTCCAGGCAAGTACACTGGAGTGGGTAGACCCAGAGCAGCAACGCCCCGCCCCCGCCCACCACCAAAAAAAAAAAAAGTTAAAAAACAAAACAAAACAAAAACCCTTAAATCAGAAAGGAGAGAGAAATCACAGGTGCAAAGATTTACTTTATTTATTCACTGTCCCCCCAACATTAGCATGATTAAAGCCAAAGAGGGGGAGGGGGATGAGGTGGGGAGATGGGTCAGAGGATTGCAATAGGGGTTGATCTGTGGGAAAAGGGCCTGAGGAGGGGTGAGGGGCTGGGACCAAATCAGCCCAGGTGACTGGAGAGCCTGTAGACCTCTTGCTCTAACATTCGTTCTTACTGAAGCTCTTGACGATGGCGCTAGTCAGGCTCTTGTGGCTGACCTCGCACGCATAGACGTTATGGCTTTGGTACTCCGAACTGGACAGTGTCAGGGTGCTGCTGAGGCTGTAGGTGCTTTTCTTGCTGTCCTGGTCTGTGAAACTGTTCTGGAAGTTGCTGCTCTGGGTAACCCCATCCACTTTCCACTTGACATCGATATCTTTGGGGTAGAAATCATTCACCAAGCACACGACAGAGACAGTTTCAGTCGTCAGCTGCTCGTCAGATGGTTTGAAGAGGAAGATGGATGGCTGAGCATCAGACCCTGAGGACGGAAGAACAGAGAAGGGTGTTTAAGTAACAGTGAAGTTCTCTACTGGGGTGCACTGTCTGGGGGTGACCTTAGAAATGCAAAAGACAGATGTGCAGAGAGCTGCATGCTTTTTTTATAGTATCCAAGCACCACCCAGGGAAGTCAGGAAGCAAATTCACAATTGCCATGATTTTGAGTTTTTCCTTAGCCCCTATTCCTTAAGAAAGCTCTGAATTTTTTGTACTCTTTGCAGCCATTGTAAGGCTGCAAAATAATATGAATTTTAGAAAAAAATGAAGTGAAATATCCCATGAACATACTCTTCTTTGGGTCAATTCTTGATAGCTTTAAACATTCTCTCCTGCATTAAAATATTAAATAATTAGCATATTTGATATAGAAATTCTTGTAAGTCCTTATATCTTCCAGGGGATCATCTCAACCCAGGGATCAAACCCAGATCTCCCACATTGCAGCCAGATTCTTTACTGGCTGAGCCACCATGGAAGCCCTATCAACTTTTTAATGGAGTTTAAAAATTCATTAAAATTTTTTTAAAAATTCCTAAATAATTTTAGAACAGTTTAAAATACTTAAATAGTTTAAGCAGTTTGAAAAGAGTTTTAAGTTTTCTGACCTTATCTTTCTTTCCTTCATCTGTGTTCCCTGCCTCCTATAAGGGAACCCAGTGCAAGAGGCCAAGAAACAAAACCACTTTATCAGACCCTCCTGAAGTAAGAATAGATCTAACAAGATCACTTCCCCCTTGCCTCTCCTAGTCCTGTGCAGTGATGTCAGGCTGTCTTCCACTTCCTGGGCTTCCTTTGGGCATGTTGGGGTAAGACTCACCCTGCATGGGTGAGCCCCAAACTCTGAGTCTGGGTCCAAGAGTGTATGTGTGGGTGTCAACCCCTTCACCCTCTGTGATCAGGCCAGCAACTCTCCCACTCCTTGCAAAAGGCCTCAAAGGGAGACCCCCAGCCCTGGCCTTATGACTGTCGCCATATCGGGCAAGTCTCAGGCAGACTCACAGGGTCAACTGTAACTTCAGCCACCTGCCCAGGAGAAACTGATGAGCTTCACTTCTGACTGTGAGCAGCTGCCAGATGGCCTGCTAGAAATCCCCTTGGTAGGCCTTTGAGTTCTTGAATGGGAGAGCGTGAATTAAATAACAAATTAAGAATTCTTTCCTGGGAGAAGTCACAGATAAGTGAACAGATTTTATAAAGCTATAAACCTCCACGTTAACCAAGCAGTTCAATATCAGATACTTAATTTTTAATGTTTTGATATTTTCCCTTCTTTTACCCTTTGTATTATTTTTTTTCAGAGAATTTTATAAAATAGCCTATGCAGTAAAATAAGATGAATTCTAGAAATAAAGGAGATGAAATATCCTATGAAGATACTCCTATTTGGGTCAATCTTTGGTGGCTTTAAACATTCTATCCTGCATTAAAATATTAAACAATTATCATATTTGACATGGAAATTTTTGTAAGACCTCGTACTAACTTTTTAATAGAATTTAAAATTCATTGAAAGATTTTTAAAAGGCCCTAAATTATTTTGGAACAGTTTAAAATACTTGCATAGTTTAAACAGTTTGAAAGAGTTTTTAAATGGCCCTAAAATAGTCCTGTCAGTTTGTCTGCAAACCAAAAATAATCTTTTTCAAGTATCACTTTTGAAATTAGCCAAAGTAAACAACAATGACAATAACAAATTTTTAAATGATTTTAAAGGGTAAAACACCCAGATTAAAAATTTTCTATCATGGAATGAGGGGGTTGGAAAATACTTTTCTATTTATTTATTTATTTATTTATTTTACTTTTTTAAACTTTTCTATTTTTTATGAAAAATTTATAAAAAATGCCATTGAGTTTTTATCAATGGCATTTATACACATTTAGATATTTTGTACACCTGAAACATAATCTTACTGAAGCCATTACATTTCTGAAAATTAAAAGCATCACAAATTTATCTTATTTTTTTCCAGCAATATACCTATAATGATATTTAGTTTGAACTTTTAACTCAGTAAAAGTTAACTGATCAAAACCTGAATGGCCAGATTGCTAGTCTTCAGTTAGATTTTTGCTGGTGTGAATTTTGCCCTAAAAGAGTTATATGTATATAGAGAAAATTATATGTATGTATAAATATATAATATTAACTTTTATACATATTTCCTTTTGATTGAACATTTATTACTTAAATATATTTGATGAGAGGATATTGAAATAATTATAGATCGCTGAAAAAATAACTAAGTTCTTTATAGACCCCTACTGGAAATTTTTATTAAGCAGATACAATAATATAAATTTTATTTTTGGAATTGCTGATAAAAATCAGGCTTTTCCCTATTTTCCCCATGTTAGCTGGTGTCCACATTTCTGTTCTCTACTGTTAGCGACATGATTCGTATCACTGTGTCAGGAAAGCGGGCCATAACACAGCTGAATGGGCGATCACGGGGTTGGCCATGCCTTTCGCGGCCTTTAGCGGCCAGGTGAGCGGCCACTATAGCCCAAGGGCCTGGCCACCAACATCGTTCAATCACGAAAGCAGACCGCCCCGAAGTCTAAAGACAGCCGCGAGGTCTACAGACCACGTTAGCAGAGCCACGGCCTCCACAGCGGTACAAAGACACCACCAAGTAATAACAAAAATCATACTCATTAAAATATTTCCTATCTTTTTAACGTCCGTGGGCATCTAAAAAGTGCTATTATTTTATTTTCCTTCTCCTAAACAAATTTCTTCAAAGCTGAGTTTTTGGGAACAACCCTCTTTCCTTCATTTATAAGAGGAGATGTATTTACACATTTCTAGTATTGTCTAACAAAGAAATTTGTTGTTTTTTTTTTTAAAGAGTAATCTGTCAAGGTATAGATCCCCTATAGCATTTCTGAATATTGACAGTTTATCACTCATTTTAGACTCTAAAAATAACACTGCTGCTGATTCTCAATCAAGCAGAAATTTTAACATAGAGAAGTATATTTTTCTAACATCTTACTGATTTTTTTTAGTGCATTCCATTAATTTTTATTGGTATAAAATAATTTATCAGACAGAGAGAGAAGACAAACACATTTCTCTACTTTTTTTTTTTTGTACATCTAGCAAAAATCAGTACAATATTTGGCAAATCTCAATGAAAATTAATTCAGTTTGGCTCTTTAGAGCTGCAAAGATTCCTTTTTAAGGAGATATTTGAAATTTTTTAATATCCTATCCCAGGGACATTCTACAAATCTTAAGATGTAAAAAATTTAAGTCTCTGTTCTGATTTTTAAAAGCTAAACATCTTTATCTTTGAAAAAGTGTCCTTTTTCATCGACACTTATTTTTTTCCCCTTTGAGTCATTTGGTTTAGATTAAATTAATCTTTTTTGTCTACAAATCCAGTTTTGGAGCTGAGTTTAACTTTTCAAACTGATAATAAATCTGAAATACTCTCATTTACCCATCTCTACAAAACTCATATTTAAGCCTCTAAAAGTCCATATTGGCATTTAGACCCACATTTCAGAAGGTAATAGAGAAAAATTATTTATGTCTAATCTCCAAACGTGTCCCTTGGCCAAAGATGATCCACAGATTTAATTTACTTTCCTCTCAACAAAAACCGCTTTTTGCTGCTAATCTCTTTCAATGGTCAGATACAGAGAAAATCTGGCCATTTAGGTGCCACATCAACTAACTAGCTCTTTGCTATTCCTTGAGGCTAACTGATTTCCAGCCCCCGACTCATCTGATTTTTCAGAAGAATCCCATTCTCTTCAAAACTGACCTCAACTCATATCCCAAGCATTAAAACTCCCAAATTTCACAGCTCTATAAGAAAAAGGAGTTGAAAATTGCACTTACGTTTGATTTCCACCTTCGTCCCGCTGCCGAACGTAACTTCACAGTGATGTCCCTGATATATCCCCCTTAACAAAAACCTCCTTCTGAAGCCAATCACAGGAAAAAAGCCCAATCCACAGAAAAATCCAGCCATTTCTCCTCCTTTCTCTCCACAAACCCTACTCTCCTTACAAATTCAGTGATTTGGCTGTCTGTTCAGCTTAACAATTGACTGTCTTCTGACTTTCTGTCTTTTACTTTTTGGGTCACCAGGCATGGCTCATGTAGCCAAAATGTCACAAATTTGCTCACTGATAGAAGAGGACAAAAGTCTCACAAACAACTGAATAAAAATGTACTCACGTTTGATCTCCACTCTGGTCCCTGGGCCGAAAGTGAACCACAGTGATTCCCTAATTTCCGCTTGTACAAATACCTACCCTGAAGGGGCATCAAGCCCCCTTCCCCAATTACATTAAAATTAATCTTAAATTTACCATCAGCTAGCCTCCTATGGGAGAATTTCCCTTCCCCTCCTCTGTAGCTAACCTGGGAATGAAATTTGTTTTAACCCTGACACTGAATTAATGAAAACAGGCAAAAAGGAACAAAAGGTAAATAGACAGAAACAGCAAAGGATTAGCTGAAAACAATACTTACTTTTGATCTCTAGCTTGGTTCCTCCGCCGAAAGTATTTACACAACGGTTCCTCTTAACCTTGTTCCTATACAAAAACCCTTTCCCTTCCTGACCATTGAGCAAAGCTCTGTTTCAGAACAGACCTTTTGCTCACCAATACATTTCTGAAACTATCACTCAGGCAAGTTATTCCCACCCAGAGACTGACTGGTTCTTCATAGAAAATGTGCAATCAGTTCTCCTGTTTGATTACAGATGAACTGTAACTTTGCCCTGGAGGATGGCAGAGTCTGGTTTCATAGAGTCAATGCACAGATCATTTCAGAGACACAGGGATCATAAGACACAGACAACTGAGAAAGGAAAGTTTGGATTTTACTCACGCTTGATTTCCAGGTTGGTTCCTTGACCAAACGTCCGCCACAGTGATAGCTGTACGTTATCTCGCTGTATAAAAACCCTTCTCACTAAAGGGGAACAGAGCCTTGGGTCAAGCCGCTGAAGCTTAACTCCCATCTCAAGCAGGTGTGGAGGCCCTGGGGCTTCTCTGATAGAGAATGTTTGTCATTCTTAGGTGAATTCTAAAATCCTAGATGATTTATTTATGTCTATGGCCTAAATAAGTGGTCCCATATGTTAGCAATCTCCCACGTCTGGACTGCTGCTTACCTATTTATTGGAAAGCAGATTGAATATAAATTAGAAAGAAAGATAAGCTCATTTAAAAAAACACTATACTTTTAGACAGTTGAAGCATAGTTGATTTACAGTGTTGTGTTAGATACATCAAAGTGATTCAGTTATATACACACACATATATATTATTTTTAACATTCTTTTCCATTATACACTATTACAAGGTATTCCAGTAGTCATGTATGGATGTGAGAGTTGGACTATAAAGAAAGCTGAGCGCTAAAGCTGAGCGCTGAAGAACAGATGCTTTTGAACTGTGGTGTTGGAGAAGACTCTTGAGAGTCCCTTTGACTGCAAAGAGATCAAACCAGTCCATCCTAAAGGAGATCAGTCCTGAATGTTCAGTGGAAGAACTGATGTTGAAACTGAAACTCCAATACTTTGGCCACCTGATGGGAAGAGCTGACTCATTTGAAAAGACCCTGATACTGGGAAAGATTGAAGGCGGGAGGAGAAGGGGATGACAGAGGATGAAATGATTGGATGGCATCATCGACTCAATGGACATGAGTTTGAGAAAACGCTGGGTGTTGGTGATGGACAGGGAGGCCTGGTGTGCTGCAGTCCATGGGGTTGCAAAGAGTTGGACATGACTGAGTGACTAAACTGAACTAAACTGATTGAATGTATTTCCCTGTGCTATATATAGTAGGACCTTGTTGTTTAATCTCTTTAATATTGTATATCTGTTAATCCCAAACTCCTAATTTATCTCTTCCCCATCTTTCCCCTTTGGTAACCATAAATTTGTGTTCTTTGTCTGTCTATTTCTGTTTTGTAAATAATTTCATTTCAAAAACTGTACTTCTTTATACCTTCTCCTGGGGTGAGGGGGGGTGGGGCTTGCACATGACAAACCTCATTCAATGTCATTATGAAACTTCTTAGCTTTTCTCAGTTAATAATACTGAAATAATGTTTTTTCTATTTGAACCTCTCTTTTGCCACCATGTCATTTAAAAAAAAAAGACTAAATGTATTAATATATCAAACCAAGGCCCATGTCTTATTCTGAAATATATTTTGGAGTGAAGCTGTAGATGGCCCATGAAACAAAAACAAAGATCAAAAGAGTAGAAAAGTAGACTTTACTTGGTTAGTTGTCTGTTGTCACAGGACAGGTAGAACTGGAGGGGTACCCACCATGCCACAATGAGCTGAGCCGGGTGTATGCTGTCTTTGGAGCTGCTAGAGAATTGTGGCATGCCTTGATGTTTCCATAGTAACTCCATCAGGGGTCCTGAAGACCTCATTTTGCTGTGAGTCCAGCTCTACTTATTCCAGTCCTGTTTCCCTTTTAACTTTCCATTCCCACTTCAGCATACTAAAGTCCTTACTGTTCTCCTGAGACCTCCAGCTTCTACATAGCTCCCCCTCTTCTTGGAAACACTTTTGTCCACCTGCCTTAACTTGTGAACAACCAATTGTCTTTCAAGACTCAATTTAAGAGAGACTTTCTGTTGGATTCAGTTCAGTTCAGTTCAGTCGCTCAATTGTGTCCAACTCTTTGTGACCCCATGAATCGCAGCAGGCCAGGCCTCCCTGTCCATCACCAACTCCCAGAGTTCACTCAAACTCATGTCCATCGAGTCAGTGATGCCATCCAGCCATCTCATCCTCTGTCATCCCCTTTTCCTCCTGCCTTTGATCTTTCCCAGCATGAGGGTCTTTTCCAGTGAGTCAGTTCTTCGAATCAGGTGGCCAAAGTATTGGAGTTTCAGCTTCAGCATCATCCCTGCCAATGAACACCCAGGACTGATCTCCTTTAGGATGGACTGGTTTGATCTCCTTGCAGTCCAAGGGACTCTCAAGAATCTTCTCCAACACCACAGTTCAAAAGCATCAATTTTTCGGCGCTCAGCTTTCTTCACAGTCCAACTCTCACATCCATACATGACCACTGGAAAAACCATAGCCTTGACTAGACAGACCTTTGTTGGCAATGTAATGTCTCTGCTTTTTAATATACTATCTAGGTTGGTCATAACTTTCCTTCCAAGGAGTAAGCGTCTTTTAATTTCATTGCTGCAATCACCATCGACAGTGACCTTGGAGCCTAAATGACTATGGTAATAGTAAGTTTTACAAAAGAAATTGTAATAGTAATTCTGAAGTAAGCTCAATTCTATATACAAGACTGCACATGAAATGTTGCTTAAAAAGTGGAAAGAAAAAGAAGTTGTGGTAGGCATATACAGTGGAATATTACTTATCCGTAAAAAGGAACAAAATTGGGTTATTTGGAGTAATGTAGATGAACCTGGAGTATGTAATACAGAGTGAAGTAAGTCAGAAAGAGAAAAATATCATATATTAATGCATATATATGAAATCTAGAAAAGTGGTATTGATAAACCTATTTGCAAGAAGGAATAGAGATGTAGACATAGAGAATGAACTTGTGGATGCAGCAGGGGAAGGAGAGGATAGGATGAACTGAGAGAGGAACATTGACATATATTGTGTGTAAAATAAATATTAAGAGCTAGTGGGAGACTGCTACATAGCACAGGGAGCTCAGTTTGGTGCTTAAGGGTGACCTAGAGGGGTGGGATGGTAGGGGGAAAGGGAGGCCCAAGAGGGAGGGAATATATGTATGCTTAGAGCTGATTCACTTATAGCTTATAGTAACTAACACAACGTTGTAAAGCAATTATCCTCCAATTAGAAAAAAAGGTAAAAGAAGAGAAAATAACTGACGTCTTCATCATAAACTAAATATGACTGAGCTTTGCAATGGAGCACAAAACAGCCAGTAAGAGGATAAAATAGCTTTCTGCATAGTCACGAAGAAGGTGATTGCAAAGATACAGCTGAATGGTATGTATTGTATGATACTATGATCCCATTTTAATTGAATATGTATGGATATGAATAGAGGCTAATTGCAGAAGGAAATACAATCAATTGTGCTCAGTAATTGTCTCCTAAAATTGATTACAGTAGTTGTGGAAGAAAAGGGAGCCATGTCTTCTCTTTCTACTGTACTATTGTAGATTATTTGATTTTTAAAAATTACGGGAATATATTCATTTTTTGATTTTCAGAAACACTAAGGCTGTACCAATTTTGATAGTTTGATATCATCAAGTAGAATTCTCCATAGTCATGTGCAATTGTAAATATAATTTTAAAATGATATATACATGTTTAACTTTTCTTTGTCATTCAAATACTGTTTTAATAATCTTTAAATTAAGAGTGCAAAAAAGGTAGGAGTTTTCCTGTTCTGTATAGGAGATATTGTTTTACCAATGTAGGACATGTGGGTGTGACGTGGGGGCTGAAAAATGTATTTTCCTAAGTGAGTAAATAGGAGATTGAAAGTGAAGCATGTAAGTAGATGACTATTAAAAGCAGAATTTGCTACTAATAAAAGATGCTTATTATAAGAACTGTTGAGCAAAAGCTAGTTTTTTGACCACACACAGTAGGATCAATAGGAATGGTTGTTGTGATGTTTGTTGTAACATCACATGGATCACTGAAAAGTGGCTGAGAGCCTTAATGTGTATGTGGTTTATTATTTGAAGGCAAAGGATGTCTTAGGAGCAACTGTGAAGACCTACCATTCTACAGAGTGTCCAGGATGGGCCTTGATAAGATTGACTTACTAAGGAAAAATAGTCAATAAACTAGTCTGAGGGGTTCTTAGATTTATGCATGAGTGATGGAAACAGAAAATTTAGGGGACCATTCCAAAAAACTCTTCACTAAAGCTGCTTTCCATGTGGCTGCCAACAAAGTCATATTCTTAGAATAAATTCTCAACAGCTCATGGCCTGTGTGTGTGCTCAGCGGCTCAGTCGTGTGTGACTCTTTGCAGCCCCATGGCCCACCAGGCTCATCTGGCCTAGGGAGAGAAAGAAAAAACAAAAGAGAGAAAGACGAAATACATGTGTATAAGTCATCCTGAAAACTGTTGAGAAGCTTTCTGATCAGTGTTCTCAGGTCTAGCATTTCAAGAAACACCTTTTTTTTTTTTTTTTTTTAAATTTGACACAAGTAACCAGCCTATTTGAAAGGTCTGTCTCCCATCAGTACCATACAGAAAATCACCCAACATGTCAGAGACACAGTGACACAATTTTGCAAAGTTTGAGGACTGAGGGCTTCCCTACCTGGCTCCTGAATGTTTGCATCTGATAATCCATCCAGAAGTCTGTGGTTCAAAATTTTTTCCAGCTCATCATTCACAGTAAAGCCCAAAGTAGGTGTGTTTTTTTGGACTTCAGCTTGATTCCTTCCTCCTTAGGATTATAGTGTCTGTCCTTTGTACTAGACTTAAGCTGGTATTTCAAAAGGTGAGGAGGAAATTCTTGAGCCACATTCTGTGGTGATCAGAACCTGATCATTTGCTGTTCTCTGGGCTAGAGTGCCACAAATGGACATCTGACTTGAATCCCCAAGGGGCAAGGATGGCCCCCATTTGCCCAGAAGGAGGGAGACAGAGGAGGTCACTTGAGAACTCACTGCTTCTTTGCTGCTTTGGGGCTGTGTCTATTTCCATCCATTTCTGAAGAAAGACATGCTGAGAGAAGCAAAGTCCTTGGTCCAACCACGTGCAAACACATAAGCTGTACTTCTGACCTGAAATTCTGGTCCTGCTTTGGAAAATGTAGACACTCATCTTGTTTCTGGGCCTTTCCAGGTGGCACTAGCGGTAAAGGATCTGACTGCTGGTGCAGGAGATGCCAGGGACTCAGGTTCAGTCCCTGGGGCAGGAAGATCCCCTGAAAGAGGAAATGACAACCCACTCCAGTATTCTTGCCTGGGAAATTCAATGGACAAGGAGCCTGGCAGGCTACAGCCCATAGAGTTGCAAAGAGTCAGACACCACTGAGTGCCTGAACATGCACACAAACACACACATCTTGTTTCCATGAAGACATGAAGGCTGCAGGTGTTTTGTTCTTTTTTTTTTTTACTTTCTAGAGTGAAAGAGAAAACAGTACCAACATACCAAGGCTTATGTACCATTGGAGAAGCTCTGACAATGAGATTTACATATTGAATGTTGTGGTTTCCAGTTGGTTTTACACTAGTGATGAACCTTTTAAGCTCTACCGTGGAGTTCCCCCGGTCCCTGTCTGTCTACTTGGCATGCAACCCTGTGTCCCTCTCAACCTACTGCACAGAAACCCATTGCAGACAACTACTGTGATTGAGCCAGCTCTGCGTGCAGCCATGGAGTCCCTGAATTCAGGCTTGGTTCCTCACATTTTTGCCTTTGTTGTCAAAATCTTCAAATCCTTCATGAACACTCTATTCTGCTTTCTACTGACTCAGGACCGCTTAGTGAGAGGCCCCCTCCCACCCCTCTGACCACTCCCCACTTCCTCCTCTTCCCAGTCTTGCTCATCTTGACTAAGAACCTGGGCTCTGGATCTTTTCTGCTCACTGACCTGCATTGCCTCCTTCCCTTGATATGAATATATGAATGTCCTGATTCCATTTCAAAAGGATTTCAATCTCACTCTACTTTCCAATGCTGCCCCCCCCCCCCCACCCCCATTCTGTTCAGCTCCAGGGGTCAGTCAAGCTGCTTACCACACAACCTAATATTCTGCTGCTGCTATCTCTGCCCTGATCTTCCTGTACTTGTGGGTTTCTTTCTTCTTTCTGATTGTACCACAAAACTTGTGGATTTCAGTTCCTTGATCAAGGATTGACCCTGGGGCCCTTGGCAATGAGAATGTGGAGTCCTAACCACTGGACTGCCAGGGAATTTGTTTTGGGTTTATTTCTTTAAAAAATCATTTTTGCAATTTAGGTTTTTTTAAAAAAAATTTGTGTCTATTTATTTAAAATTTATTTATTTATTTGGCTGCTCTGGGTCTTAGTCAAGGCACACAAAATCTTCTTCATTGCAGCCTGCCAGATCTTTAGTTTCAGCATGAGGGATCTTTAGTTGTGGCATGTGGGATCTAGTTCCTTGACCAGGGATGGAACCCAGGTCCCCTGCATTGGGAGCATGGATTCTTAGCCCCTGGACCACCAGAGAAGTTCCATGATTTTGTCATTAAACAAGGGGGAAGTATTGTGATTGAATGTGTGAGTTTAATCCCTCTTCTTAAACTAGATTTTTCTTAAATTGGCTCCTTTGGTTTCTAAGTGGGGTTAAACTAGGCTTGTTCTTGGCTCTTATTCCCATGTTGCTGTTCAGTCGCTCAGTCATGTCCAACTCTTTGTGACCCCATGCACTGCATGCCAGGCTTCCCTGTCCTTCACCATCTCCTGAAGCTTGCTCAAACTCATGTCCATTGGATCAGTGATGCCATCCAACCATCTCATCCTCTGTCGTCCCCTTCTCCTGCCTTCAATCTTTCCGAGCATCAGGGTCTTTTCAAATGAGTTAGTTCTTCACATCAGATGGCCAAAGTATTGGAGCTTCAGCTTCAGCATGAGTCTTTCCAATGAATATTCAGGGTTGATTTCCTTTAGGATTGACTGGTTGATCTCCTTGCAGTCCAAGGGACGCTCAAGAGTCTCCGACATCACAGTTCAAAAGTGTCAGTTCTTCAGTGCTCAGCCTTCTATATGGTCCAATCTCATATCTGTACATGACTACTGGAAAAACCATAGCTTTGACTAGATGGACCTTTGTCAGCAAAGTAATGTCTCTGTTTTATAATGTGCTGTCTAGGTTTGTCATAGCTTTTCTTCCAGGGAGCATCTTTAAATTTCATGGCTTCAGTCATCATCTGTAGTGATTTTAGGATCCAAGAAAATGAAGTCTGCCACTGTTTCCATTGTTTTCCCATCTATTTGCCACGAAGTGATGGGACCAGATGCCATGATCTTTGCTTTTTGAGTGTTGAGTTTTTTTTTTCTTTTTTTAGAGATTCAAGCTTTTATTTTTTTCCATCATGCAAGTAACCTTACAACTATTTATACTGTTTCAGAACAGAGAAATAATTGCATTATTACCAGAGTGCCAAATTACCAAGTAAGACAACCGGTTACTGATTACTTTTGGGAGGTTATTTTCACAGAACACAGCAACAATTTCCAAATTATACTTTACTTTCAAGATCAGAATTATATCATGAGACCAGGACATGCTGATAATTGTAACAATCACACAAAGTCTCCATCTTACAGGTGGAAAAAAGACTGTTATTCTGGTGAAAGATCTCAAGTAAGCACCTTATCAAAGACTGATAGATAAGTCTTTGAAAGAGTTTACAACAGAGCAGTCTCTCTTTCTTCTTGTGGATGCAGGGAAAATGCAGCCTCATCACTTTTTGAGACTTCCTGTAAATTCTGAAGACTTTCATATCTGAGGCCCATCTCTGGCACATCATTAGTTAACATGAAAAGCAAAAAGCAGACCTGATGGGATAGTGATAGTGCACCCACCACTATCACCACCAGCAGAGTGTCTTAGTCTCCCAAAGCGGTCCTGGTTGAACTGGCACAGTGTCTTAGACTTTTGATAAACAATACAGGCAGGGAGAGGGAGATGCAGATGAAATCAGGTTGACCATAATTGATAAATGATGTAGCTAGGTGACAGCACACGGGGTCTCTCCACTTTGCACATGTTGAAAATGTCCATAATAAACAGGGAAAAGCTTTAAGAAAAAAAAAAAAGCAGACTGTACAGTTCTATTTTCCCATTAGGCAAAAAATGGGGAAAATGGTAAGATTTACTCAGAGACAAAATAAGTAGCATATAGCATTAATCTTCCGCATAACACAAGGCCACATCTGAAGCCACAGCTTGATGACGGTGAGCACATGTCCACACATACCAGCTTGCCCATCAGTCTGGCAGCCAGTAGGGTTCCTGGAAGGCTGGAGAGGGTAGGTGTGGAACTCATGCACTGGCAGAGGGCCTGTGTCCACAGGTAGTTCTTGAAGTCCTTGTTAACCAGGAAGCCAACTGGGCCAACAGCAACCTAGACAAAACTCAATGGCCTGACAGTGATGAGGCATGGTGCAGATCTTGACAAAGGTTTACCAGGAAGGAGAAAGGCCCAGAGGCAGGAAGAAATGCAGAACAGTGAAGAACACACAGCAAACTGCTTCTCACCCTTAACCTCAATCCGTGTCCAGGAAGTAGCATGGGTCCCTGGCCAAAGCCAGAGATCCTGTAGGTGGCACCTTGGCTGGTGACCCCAGAACCAAGGGACAATCAGTTTTGGTTGATGGCCAATGGCATATGCACTAGCTTCATTTTGCAGTGGCAACAGAAAAGCTTGCTGCAGATGGCATGCATGGCTGGCAGGAACTTGAAGCCCAGCAAGTCACAGGCCCTGAAGTAGCAGAGCTTGAGGAGGCACTGGTCCTATTGTTGGATGACTCATGAGTGCCCATGTTAAAGACAGGCGGGAGAGGCCATAGCCAAGAACAGGGCACAGCACATATCTGAATCATGTGAGTTTAACCTATAAACAGGAGGGGTGAGATCAAGTAACATGTGATACTAATGTAAAAAAAAGCAAGAACGTCACAGTGAAGCAAAAGAACATGATCATAAATGCCATATTCTTGTAACTGAACTCCAACAGGAATACAGTGCACAGAGGCCAACACGAAGAGAAGGCAGACAGCCAAACACATAAGGTCAGCCAGGCACAGGGCCAGCAGGAGGTAGGATGGACACTTGGGCAGGATTAGTTGGACTTGTTTACACCAGGTTCTGGGGTCTCCACGGGCTGTCTTGCTGCCCCTGGCGTGCCCTCCTTTCCTTTCTCTGCACTGGCCCTTTCACTCACAAGGTAGTACTGTAAGGGACTGAGCCACAACTCCTCCTACTCCTCCTTGATTATCTCCACAATCTTGTCAGACTCAATGGAGCTGTGGTTTGAAAACCACCCAAAGATGCTCTGGCTGTTGTCAGGTTTCTCCTGGCTAAGGATCTGGAGATCATCCCAGAGGAGCCACTGGATTGGAGTAGAACGAGACACCACCAGGCCGGCAGGGCCACGCCCGTATTCTTTGATGAGCACCGCATTTTGGAAATAGGGGTTGCACCCGAAGTAGAACTTGATTTTGTAGACCAATTTCGTGAGGCCAACCACTTCCACCTTCAAGCTATTCAAGTAGCTGAGGACCTCTTTATCTTGGTTATTCAGAAAGGATGAGAGCTGGAAGTGGTTCTGAAAATCCTGCCCCCAGAAGCCTGGAATATTCTGGATAAGGAGGTTCTTGTGCTCTAAGTGGTGCAGCCGCCAACTGCCCAAACTTGCGGGAAAGCCGGAACTAGGCCCTGTCCGCCTGGGTGTTCATGGTCTCCAGCTTCGGCTGGACGTTTCAGCATACCCATACTGCCCTCTGTCGCCGCGGGCCCTGACCCTGCATTCTCCATCTTCTCTCCCACTGGAACGGAGGCAGACTCCCCAGTGGTCCCTTTCTTCAGCTTCCCACCTGCTTAGGCCGGAGACCCCCTCCCCACTTCACAACAGGTATCTGGGGCCTTCTTCACAGCGGGGCTGCGCAGATTCCCAACGCGGGGGCCATTTTTCGGCCTTCCCACGGTTCCCATGAAGATAATGTTGGTCACCAGGCGCTCCGGGAGGGATGTGGCCTTCCCCGGGCCGGGCCTGGTCACGACCTGCCCGTGATTTCTGCCGCCTGGGCCTGGAGCTCGAGGCCACAATCTAGGGGGAGCCGGCAGGCACCCTCTTCCCCGGACGGGTGAGGGCGGCGCGGGCGCAGTGGTTTCCAGGCCACCCCAACCCGCGCCAGCCTGCACCTGTGCTGCCTTGGTCTCCTTCCCAAGCCTCTGGCGCTCTGGGGGGTTCTGGTCGCGTCGGACGTCGTCAGGAGCAATGCGGACTCGGCCTTTGGCGGGGCTTTTGCCATGGCTTTTGGCGCGGGAGGACTTTCTACCCTTACTTCAGCCACGCATGGTGGCGGCCCACCCGACTCAAAGCCACGCAGAGAAAGGCTCCTGGCGCCGGCTTGTGGTACTTGAATGTTCAGTTTTAAGCCAACTTTTTCACTCTCCTCTTTCATTTTCACTTTTTAGTTCCTCTTCACTTTCTGCCATAAGGGTGGTGTCATCTGCATATCTGAGGTTATTGATATTTCTCCCATCAATCTTGATTCCAGCTTGTGCTTCTTCCAACCCAGCGTTTCTCATGATGTACTCTGCATATAAGTTAAATAAGCAGGGTGACAATATATAGCCTTGACGTACTCCTTTCCCAATATGGAACGAGTTTGTTGTTCCATGTCCAGTTCTAACTGTTGCTTCCTGGCCTGCATACATGTTTCTCAGGAGGCAGGTAAGGTGGTCTGGTATTCCAATCTCTTTAAAAAATTTTCAGTTTGTTGTGATCCACACAGTCAAAGGCTTTAACGTAGTCAGTGAAGCAGAAGTAGATGTTTTTCTGGAATCCCCTTGCTTTTTCTATGATCCAATGAATGATGGCAATTTGATCTCTGGTTCCTCTGCCTTCTAAATCTTCTTTCTAAATCCAGCTTGAACATCTGGAAATTCTCGGTTCGTGTACTGTTGAAGCTTAGCTTGGAGAATTTTGAATATTACTTTGCCCCCACACCTGCCCCCGTGCTAATCAGCATACTGATTGAAAGGCTATTAGTCTGGCGCTGGGGAAAGAAGCGCTCACTTCCCTTAATGTGACTGCTTCCCTTAAGCTCCTCAACCACCAAAGTGCCCTGTTTACCTTGGCTGAGACTAGACTTCCAAACCTAACAGCACACAATTGAAGAGGGCACGGCGGCAAGGAAACAAACAACAAATCAAAAGAAAAAAATAAAAAAAGCAACAGATTGAAGCAAGGAATAATTGGACTTTTATGTTGAATATGATGGACTTGTCCACCACTCTCAAACTCCCCTTTGCACGGACAGAGAAATATAAAAATGAGAATAAATATATTTCATGAAGCATCACAAAGGAGAAAGAATAATTGAGGGAAAACTGCAAAGATTGCAGTTGTGTGATTGAAATGATGGAGGAACTAGAATCTTCCGTTTCTTGGAAAAAATAGACAGGGATCTTTGAAGCAGCCAGTATGAGTTTTGCCCTCAAAGCCCTCAGAAAAGCACATGCACCTCAGAGCTAAAAGGCATTGGGTGAACTTCCCTGGTGGTCCAGTGGCTAAGACTTTGGGTTCCCAATGCAGGGGACCCAGGTGTGATTGCTTGTCAAGAGAACTAGATTCCATATGATGCAAATAAAGATCCCAGTGAAGACTGAAGATCCCACACAACTAAGATCTGGTGCAGCCAAAAAGTAGAAAAGGCATTGGGACTGGAAGTTAGAAGGGGGGCCCTGGAAGGTGGAATAACACTGGGCTACCTACCACTCAGCCTTCAGGTCATGTGAATAGTGATGGCAATAAAAAGGGATCAACTGACAGGCATCCAAGAGCAATGAGATAAAAGTTTTACAAGGCACTGGAAGGAAAAAAAGTAGTTAAAAACCTAAACCAGTGTAGCAAAATTCAGGAAAAGGAAATTAAGAGAAAATCAAGAGAAAAATACGATCAACAGAAATGTAAAATAAGATGGGAAGACCAAGTACAAATAGAACAAACTACAATAAATTCAAGTTATCCCAAAACTTGAAAATAAGGCAAAAAAGAGATATTGACACAAATTTTCTCCTTGATCAAATTGTATTTAGGCTACTCTGAACTCTATTCTCAAGCAGGCCCTGAATTTTGGGCTTCTCTGTTTGTCCCTGCTTTGTCCAGTTTTAGCATGAATCCTGCTAAAGTCAGTTTAACCAGAATTCCCCATCCTGGATCTCCCTACCCTCACCCCTTGATATCTAACTCAGTTTTTTATACTCTATCATCTCCCAGACAGTATGTGAGGACTCTGGCCTGCCTTCAGCAAGACTCCCATCATATGGGTTCAGCCAGACTCAGAATTACCCCTGCTGTTTCCTGTTAGTAATTTTCCATCTACTGACCCCGACTCCAGCCTTCTCAACTTGACTATAAATTTCCACTAGTCCTTGTATTTGAAGCCCAGTATTTGAAGTCCTCCCTTTTTGTATAACCTCATTGTTGCATTGCGGTCCCTACAGTTCCGGTGATGGTCCTGAATAGGATCTTCCTTGTTTGTTTACATTGAGTGGCTTGTGGGAGCCTTGACCAGAGACGGAACCGAGGCCCTGGCAGTGAGAGCACAGAGTCCCAACCACTGGACCATCAGGGAATTCCCAAGCCTTTTTACCATTTTTTAACAATCATCATACATAATTTTTCTTCAACACTATTGGTCCTTTTCAAGGTCATTTGATTTACTAGGAAAATAAAGTTTGTTTGCCTTGTATTTATTACTGATAAAGATTCAATTCCAAAAATTTTAGACCTAGAAAAAACTGATATTATGAAAATGATAAATGATTTTTGTATGGGAAGACCATAATACTTAAGGTTTTGTTGCTGTATCTGGGCTTCCCTGGTGACTCAGATCTTAAAGAATCTGCCTGTAAAGCAGGAGACCCGAGTTTGATCCCTGGGTTGGAAGGATCCCCTGGAGAAAGGAATTGGCAACCCATTCCAGTATTCTTGCCTGAAAAATTCCATGGACAGAGGAGCCTGGCAGGCTATAGTCCATGGGGTCGCAAAGAGTCAGACACAACTGAGTGAATAACCCTTTCACTTTCAAGATATTAATCAGTTTTTCATTTTGTTTAGCAATCTTATTCCAGCCTTGATAGGCGTGTGTCTGTGCTGACAAAAGAAAGGGTGGGTGTCATGACATCCTCAACTGACTCTATCTAATCAGAAAGAAGTAATTCCTCAAAAGGAGAGGTCAGTTTACTTTTAGGAAGTGCAAGGATGCAGTTAGGAAATGAAGTGTCCATTGCTGTCTGTCCTTTGTGTATTTTGAACCCAAAGCTGGTGAATTAGGATATTTTGACTATATATAAAAGATACAATTCACAAAGAAGTCTTGTGATGGATTTTTATTACAGTGCATTAAATATATTAAAATATTTTTGTTAGAGACACAATAAGAACTTGAGAAAATGACAGTTACACTAAAGTATGTATATATTTTCCACATAGAGAAGTTGAGGTCAACACAATGGAAAACTTGAACCTCTCTCCCCCACACCCATCATTTTATCCTGTGTGGAATCGGAGAACAGACATAGTGTGTTGTGTTGGCATAAACATGTTGAAGATTAGGTGCCTCCTTCCCAAGTATGTTTATGTAACAAGGGACATTTCCAACTGTAGCTGGGGATATTTCTGGGTTCCCTGGTTAAGAAGCACAATTTTAAATAGATTCTTTCTAATCTGTATTTGTTGTTCAGTCACTCAGTCGTGTCTGACTCTTTGCGACCCCATGGACTATAGCACCCAGTTTTCCCTGTCCATCACCAACTCCCAGAGTTTGCTCAAGCGCATGTCCTTAACCATCTCATCCTCTGTTGTCCCCTTTTCCTCCTGCCTGAGGAGCCTGGTGGGCTGCAGTCCATGGGGTTGTAAAGAGTTGGATATGACTGAGCAACTGAATGCACAGATATCATCTCATACAGAGGCAATGTTTAGAAATTGAAAACATTCTTTCTCTTGTGATGATAACTCTTAGGATTTACTTTCCTAACAGCTTTTATATGCAGCATACAGCAGTGTTAATTATCTTTATCAGGTTGTACATTATATCCCTAGGACTTATTTATCTCATAACTGAAAGTTCGTGACTTTTGACCACCTTCATCCAGTTTGCTTTTTGAATATCTACATAATGTGCACATTCCTCATCTCCCAAAATAAATGGAATAATTTGCCCAAGAAGAGGTAAATGCTAATTTAGAAGAAATTTAGGAGTTTGTCAAAGAACTAACTCCTCCAAAAGTACCTAATACAAGATAGTTTTCAAACAATTTCTTTATATACGTTTTTTTTTGTCTTGAAACTGATAATTTCCTAGGCCAAGCAGTTACATGTAAATGTAATACCTTTCAATTTATTCTCTGAATTGGCATGACTACGATACTGTGAGTGGACTGGAGTAATCCTCAAAAGAAACCTGGGACTCCTACAGATTAGAAAGCCTCATCTCTATTCCTTTAACCCTAAATCCAGTAATTTCCACGGCCTTTTAAAGTGCAGTGAAGAGAAAGAGTAAACAATATTTAGTCCATCTTGTAATTGACCTGGCTGGAAGTTTGACGTACTGCAAAGGGTAGTTGCCACAGGTGATGGCACAAACCAGGAGGGGTCCACCCAAGTGTAAGCCACATACACAGGACACATCAACCTAGGGAAAAACCAGGATTGCAAAAGTATACACAAAGTGTATATACACAAAGTGTCATTGCCAACTCCACGAAAAAGACAATTTTTCACATCCCTCATTATTTCTTGAATTACACAGGCATCTCATAAGGGCTTGTACTCACCACTGTGCTCTCAGTAACTAACAGGTGTCTGGCATACACTTGGAGTGAAATGAGCAAGGATTGTTCTGCTGTCACATGACATTTGCTGTTTTCTCCTCTCTTGCTCTGGCACCCTCTGGTGATAACTTTACATACTTTATGAAGTCCTGAAGGTCCTGTGTGGACCACCGTAAACTCTGGAAAATTCTTAATACCAGACCACCTGACCTGCCTCTTGAGAAATGTGTATGCAGGTCAGGAAGCAACAGTTAGAATTGGACATGGAGCAACAGACTGGTTCCAAACTGGGAAAGGAGTATGTCAAGGCTGTATATTGTCACTCTGCTTATTTAATTTATATGCAGAGTACATCATGAGAAACGCTGGGCTGGATGAAGCACAAGCTGGAATCAAGATTGCCAGGAGAGATGTCAATAACCTCAGATATGCAGATGACACCACCCTTATGGCAGAAAGTGAAGAGGAACTAAAGAGCCTCTTGATGAAGGTGAAAGAGGAGAGTGAAAAAGTTGGCTTAAAGTTCAACATTCAGAAAACTAAGATCATGGCATCTGATCCCATTACTTCTTGGCAGATAGATGGATAAACCGTGGAAACAGTGACAAACTTTATTTTTTGGGGCTCCCAAAGCACTGCAGATGGTGACTGCAGCCATGAAATTAAAAGACGCTTACTCCTTGGAAGGAAAGTTATGACCAACCTAGACAGCATATTAAAAGGCAGAGGCATTACTCTGCCAGCAAAGGTCCATCTAGTCAAAGCTATGGTTTTTCCAGTAGTCATGTATGGATGTGAGAGTTGGACTATGAAGAAACCTGAGTGCCGAAGAATTGATGCTTTTTTGAACTGTGGTGTTGGAGAAGACTCTTGAGAGTCCCTTGGACTGCAAGGAGATCCAACCAGTCCATCCTAAAGGAGATCAGTCCTGGGTGTTCATTGGAAGGACTCATGCTGAAGCTGAAACTCCAATACTTTGGCTACCTGATGCAAAGAACTGACTCACTGGAAAAGACCCTGATGCTGGGAAAGAGAAGGGGGTGACAGAGGATGAGATGGTTGGATGGCATCATTGACTCAATGGACATGAGTTTGAGTAAACTCTGGGAGTTGGTGATAGACAGGGAGGCCTGGCATGCTGTAGTCCTGTGGGGTCACAAAGAGTCGGACACAACTGAGCAACTGAACTGAACTGAAGCCCTGAAAACTCCAGATGGTGGTGCTTTAAATGGGGTTGTCTGGGCTGAGTCTGGGACCATGTTAGACTGAGTAGAATATAGACCTAGTATGATCTTGGAGGGTCTTTGTAGATTTGTGGACTGTTTGATCTGGAAGAGACAAGTCATGTCTAGCTTCATTCATTACAAACAGGAGAAAACTTTAGTCCCTAAGAGAGGAAGTGATTCACTTGAGGCCACAGAGGGGTTAAGGACTGAGTTAGTAGGAAGAACCCAATTAAAGCACCTACATCACTTTTCCTGAGGCCGTTGGCAGAATTTTCATAAACCAGGAAAATTCTTTGCACAGTTGCCATCTGTTCTCCTCAAGGTAGAGCGCATACTTTAATGCATTTTCTCAAAGTCCAGTGAAAGAATGAAAAATGAGCCTGTACAGCATGAGAGTATGATCCTTTCTTCGGCATAACTAAGCTACTCTGGAACTCAGTCAGGATACAAACTTCACCCGTAACACTGAAGAGCCTAAACTACTGATTTTTATAACTGATGACACCAAGGCCTTCCTTAATAATACTAAGTTTGTAAGAACATAGTCAGGGTCTGAACCTTTGCCTTCTAAGAACCATTTTGTTATTTCACTGTGAAAGTGAAAGTTGCTCAGTCTTGTCCCATTCTTTGCAACCCCATGGACTATAGCCTGCCAGGCTCCTCTGGCAATGGAATTCTCCAGGCAAGAACACTGGAGTGGGTAGCCATTCCCTTCTCCAGGGGATTTTCCCGAGCCAGGGATCAAACCCAGGTCTCCCACATTGCAGGCGGACTCTTTACCATCCGAGCCACCAGTGAGACACCAAAATACTGGAGTGGGTAGTCTATCCCTTCTCCAGGGGACCCTCCCAACCCAGAAATTGAACCAGGATTTCCTGCATCACAGGTGGATTCTTTACCAGCTATAATTTCACTAAATGCTGTCAGTTGGAATAATCTTTAGCCTGATAAGTACATTAACTAAGAACAATGATTTGTTGTTGTTGTTAGTTGCTCAGTCATGTCTCACTCTTTGCAACCCCATGGACTATAGCATGCCAGGCTTCCCTGTCTTTCACTATCTCCCCTCTCCCGGAGTTTGCTCAAACGCATGTCCATCCAACCAACTCGTCCTCTGTGGCCCCCTTCTCCTCCTGCCCTCAATCTTTCCCAGCATCATGGTCTTTTCCAGTGAGTTGTCTCTTTGCATTAGGTGGCCAAAGTATTGGAGCTTCAACTTTAGCATCAGTCCCTTGGATGAATATTCAAGGTTGATTTCCTTTGGGATTGAATGATAGGTACTCTGATAGACATTTTCCAAAGCTTGAGTGATTTAATGCATTTTATGCATCAAGAAATGTTTCACTTGTGCAAAGTTCTGATTGGCAGTGGAGAGTGAGGTTTCTGTCCCATGCCATCTCCAAGGGATCCAGGCTGACAAATGTCACTTCAGCATAAAGCTCCCATAATGAGTGGCAAGAGTACAGATCATGAAAGAAAAACCAATCTCAGAGTCGCAGCCAGAGGCTTTGGGGATGATGAGTTACATAATGAAATTCTCCATAGCACAGGGAACTCTATTCAATGCTCTGTGGTGACCTAAATGGAAAGGAAATTCACAAAAGAGGGGATATATGTATACTTATGGCTGCTTCACTTTGCTATACAGCAGAAACTAACACAACATTGTAAAGCAATTATACGTCAATAAGAAAAAAAGAAAAAAAAGCTGACGATTCTAAAAAAGAATATTATTCTAATCTCCTAATATGATTTATATTTCTAAATGGTGATGGTAGTTGGTGGTTTAGTTGCTCAGTCTTGTCCGACTCTTTGGGACCCCATGGACTGTAGCCTGCCAGGCTCCTCTGTCCGTGGAATTCTCCAGGCAAGAATACTGGAGTGGGTAGCCATTTCCTTATCCTATATTTCTAAATATAGGATAGTTTTCTGGTAGTTTACTCTCTTTTACTATTCCCTGAACTATAGGGATTTTTTTTTTTTTTGAGGTTTTGGTAAAACTTAACCATACGTTTATCTGGACCTGGTCATTGATTTAAGTGAAATTTCTGTAACAACATATTTAGAGACAATCAAGGAAGTTGAATAGAAACTGGATATTAGCTATATTAGGGAATTTTTATTTCTGTATTATAGTGGCATGGTGGTTGTTTAGAAAAACTCATCAGTTAGCAGTGTACTGAAATTCTTAATGGATTCACTTCAAAATACTTTGGTGTGTTTTGTATATCTTTTATAAAGTTGACCACTTCTATAAACATCAAAAATAAAAATAATTAAACAGAAACAGTGTCACTGCTATATTTAAAGCGGATAAACAAGAGAGTCCTGCTCTATAGGACAGGGAACTCTGCTTGGTGTGTGGCAACCTGCATGGGAAAGAAGTTTGGGGGAGAATGGATACATGTATATGTGTGCCTGAGTCCCTTTGCTGTCCACCTGAAACTATCACAACATTGTTAATCGGCCCTACTCCAGTATAAAATAAGAAGTTAAAGAAATCAATAGGGGAAATGGAAACATAAAAAATTCCCATTAATGCCAGAAAAAGAGGGAAAAAGAAACAAAGAAAAGTTTGGGCCCAATAGAAAACAGTTTGCAAAGTGGTAGGTTTTAATCCAGACAATTAAAATCACATTAAATGTGAATAATCTAAACATACCAATTAAAAAGAGACTGTCAGTTTAGATAAAAAGAAAAACCCAACTAGATGCTGCCTACAAACAAAGATGATGGTGAAGTTGTGATCAGTTCAGTTCAGTTCAGTGGCTCAGTCGTGTCCAACTCTTTGCGATCCCATGAATCGCAGTATGCCAGGCCTCCCTGTCCATCCCCAACTCCTGGAGTTTACTCAAACTCATGTCCATCAAGTCGGTGATGCCATCCAGCCATCTCATCCTCTGTCATCCCCTTCTCCTCCTACCCCCAATCCTTCCCAGCATCGGGGTCTTTTGCAATGAGTCAACTCTTCGCATGAGGTGGCCAAAGGATTGGAGTTTCAGCTTTAGCATCAGTCCTTCCAATGAACACCCAGGACTGATCTCCTTTAGGATGGACTGGTTGGATCTCCTTGCATTCCAAGGGACTCTCAGGAGTCTTCTCCAACACCACAGTTCAAAAGCATCAATTCTTCGGCGCTCAGGTTTCTTCATAGTCCAACTCTCACATCCATACATGACCACTGGAAAAATATTTGGGGTTTTGAAGGTGACTGACTTGGGTGGTAGTAGTTGACAAAGATATTTCCTTTATAATTACTTGTTATACTTCATTTTGTGTACTTGATATGTATATTCCCAATAAATAAAGTTGACTGGCCAAAAAAAAAAAAAAAAAAAAAATCCACAAAACCCAAACAGTGTCACATTGTTGACACCCTCAATCTGAAGTCAGGGTGCCGTTATGAGGTTCTGTCAGTAGATGACAGTGCTGTGTAAGCCAACAAGACTACAAATGCCTTTGGTGGTATCATGTTTGCTTGATACTTTGTGGTCCCTGCTTTCCTGATAGCTCAGTTGGTAAAGAATCTACCTGCAATGCAGAAGACCCCGGTTGGATTCCTGGGCTGGGAAGATCCACTGGAGAAGGGATAGGCTACCCACTCCAGTATTCTTGGGCTTCCCTTGTGGCTCAGTGGGTAAAGAGTCTACCTGCAATGCAGGAGACCAGGGTTTGATCCCTGAGTTGGGAAGATCACCTGGAGAAGGGAAAGGCTACCCATTCCAGTATTCTGGCCTGGAGAATTCCATGGACGGTATAGTCCATGGGGTCTCAAAGAGTCAGACACGACTGAGCGACTTTCACTTTCACTTGTGGTCACTATGGCCTTGTGTTGGTGTCTGTGTATTTGAAGCTGCAGTCATGTCACTTCTGCCATTATTTACAGACTTTTTTTTTTTTGGTAGCTAAAGATCTTCCCTTTTTGGGTCCTTCATCTGATGGGACTGTCTCTGGGGTCTTAGTTGAATGGGGCTGGAGCCAAGTCATGTGGCTGCAGTTGGGCTAATGACTGGGTTATGACTGGTAGGTCTGGTGCCAGGGTCATGGATGGGTGTGATTTATGACAGGTCCCTGGGTAAATGAGAGTGTCCCTGGGACTATGGTCAAGCAGGGCTTAAGCTGAGTCATAGGCCGCTTCTTGGTCAGCAGTTGGGTCTTCAGATGACAAGCCTGTTATCAAGGCGTGTATGGGTTTATCTCCTGCTGGGTACCTGGGCAGAATTCTACTCAGGTTGGGTAGGGTTAATGAGTGGGCAAGACTGTCTCCAGAACCACGGTACTGCAGGGCTGGAGCTGGGTCAAGGGTTACTTCAGGGTCAGCTATTGGGATTAAGGTGGATAAGCCCTTTACCATGGACATGAGTGTGGCTCCTCCTTGATCCTTTGCCATAAAGGGGTCATGGTAGGACTACAGCCAAATGGAGCTTGCACCAAATCTGCCAGGTGCTACCAGGGCCGTTTTGTCTATGGATAGTTGCCAAGTCATTGTTTCTGTGGGTTGGTGTGGGAGATTGGGGGGGGAGTGGCACTAGTGATAAAGAACCTGCCTGCCCATGCAGGAGACACAAGAGAAGGGAGTTTTCAATCAAAAAATGGGCCAAAAAACTAAACAGACATTTCTCCAAAGAAGACATACAGATGGCTAACAAACACATGAAAAGATGCTCAACATCACTCATTATCAGAGAAATGCAAATCAAAACCACAATGAGGTACCATTTCATGCCAGTCAGAATGGCTGCTATCCAAAAGTCTATAAGCAATAAATGCTGGAGAGGGTGTGGAGAAAAGGGAAACCTCTTACACTGCTGGTGGGAATGCAAACTAGTACAGCCACTATGGAGAACAGTGTGGAGATTCCCTAAAAAACTGGAAATAGAACTGCCATATGACCCAGCAATCCCACTCCTGGGCATACACACTGAGGAAACCAGAATTGAAAGAGACATATGTACCCCAGTGTTCATTGCAGCACTGTTTATAATAGCCAGGACATGGAAGCAACCTAGATGTCCATCGGCAGACGAATGGATAAGAAAGCTGTGGTACATATACACAATGGAATATTAGTAAGCCATTAAAAAGAACACATTTGAATCAGTTCTAATGAGGTGGATGAAACTGGAGCCCATTATACAGAGTGAAGTAAGCCAGAAAGAAAAACACCAATACAGTATACTAATGCATATATATGGAATTTAGAAAGATGGTAATGATAACCCTATATGCAAGACAGAAAAAGAGACACAGATGTATAGAACAGACTTTTGGACTCTGTGGGAGAAGGCAAGGGTGGGATGATCTAAGAGAATAGCATTGAAACATGTATATTACCAATTGTGAAACAGATCGCCAGTCCAGGTTGGATGCATGAGACAAGTGCTCAGGGCTGATGCACTGGGAAGACCCAGAGGGATGAGATGGGGAGAGATGTGGGAGGGGGGTTCAGGATGGGGAACACATGTAAATCCATGGCTGATTCATGTCAATGTATGGCAAAAACCACTACAATATTGTAAAGTAATTAGCCTCCAACTGATATAAATAAATGAAAAAAAACAAACAAACATGCTTTTAACAACTAAAAAAAAAAAAGTATAAAAATGTGTTTCCTTTTCAAGTGCATATAGAGACTTTCACAAAGATAAACTTATCCTGTGTCATAAAACAAGTAAACTTAAATAAAACAGAAATTCTTAGAAAGTTAGAAAAACTCAGACAAACTGACATAAAAAAATATAAAATCTTATTGTCCCAAAGCTGTTAAAAACATTGACTTTGGAATTAAAAACTCATTCCTGAGAAAAAAATTCCAGCCACAGAAAGTTTCCCTAATAACTCTGTTAACCATTTAAGAAAGAAATATGAGTAGTACCCATGTTTCCAGGAAATAGAGGAAAATGCAAAATTTCCAAAATCATTCCATAAGGACAAACTTACCCTTGTATCAAACCAGAGCAGACAGTACAAGAAATCTACACACCAAAATCTGCAATGAACACAGATCAAAAAGTCTTAGCAAAGTATTAGCGAATGGAATCCCAACAATTAATTTAAAAGGGTTCTGCAAGGTGATGAAGTGGTTTAACCCAAGAATGCAGATTTTTTTTAGCATTCAAAAGAATCAAACCATATTTTGTCCAAGAAAACCTAAGTGTCTAGGAAGTGAACCCTAAAAAAATCTTTAAAATAATATTATTGAAATATGTGCTTTCAGCAAGTCATAGGAAACAAAAGTCCAGTATGTAAAAATCATGATATAAGACTCACATATATTTCTATGTGCTAGCATTAAGAGCTGGAAACAAAATTTACAATGGCTTTACAAACCTAGAAATGCTTAGGGATATGTTAGCAAATCATATTCAAGTACTGTACAAGGAAAATTATAAAGTATTGCAGAAATAAACTTTAAAAATATTAATAGATGGAGAAATATATAAAGCTCATAGATCTAGTCATTAAAATAAACAATTCTCCTCACTGAATTTAAAGATTGGATTCAAAATCTAAGCAGTTATAGTTTTGGAAGGTAAAAAAAAATGTATAAATTTAAATAGAAATACAAAGGAGCTGAAAGCACAAAAATTTTAAAAAGGTAAAACAATGTTTAGCATTTAAAATACTTGAATTCAAGGCTTACTTGGAAGCTACAACAATCAAGCAATTTTGGTGTCAGTAGGGCTTCCCAGGTGGCTCAGGGGTAAAGAATCTGCTTGCAAATGCATTCGTTGGATCATAGAGAAAGCAAGAAATTCCAGAAAAAACTGCTACCTCTGCTTCATTGACTACACTAAAGCCTTAGACTGTGTGGATCACAACAAACTGTGGGAAATTCTTAAAGAGACAGGAATACCAGACCATCTTACCTGTCTCCTGAGAAACCTGTATGAGGGTCAAGGAGCAACAGTTAGAACCTTACATGGAACAACTGGCTGGTTCAAAGCTGGGAAAGGAGTATAACAAGGCTGTATATTGTCACCCTGTTTATTTAACTTATATGCAGAGTACCTCAAGTGAAATGTTGGGCTGGATGAAGCACAAGCTGGAATCAAGATTGCCGGGTGAAATATCAACAACCTCACATATGCAGATGATACCACCAAAGAATTGATGCTTTTGAACTGTGTGGTATTGGAGAAGAATCTTGAGAGTCCCTTTGGCTGCAAGGAGATCAAACCAGGCAATCCTAAAGGAAATGAATCCTGAATTTTCATTGGAAGGACTGATGCTGAACCTGAAGCTCCAATACTTTGGCCACCTGGTGAGAAGAGCTGACTCATTTGAAAAGACCCTGATGCTGGGAAAGATTGAAGGCAGGAGGAGAAGGGGGTGACAGAGGACAGGATGGCTGGATGACATACTGATTCCAAGGACAAGAGTTTGAGCAAGCTCTGGGAGGGAGGTGATGGATAGGGAGGCCTGGTATGCTGCATACAGTCCTTGGGATCTGCATAGAGAAATGGAATATTTCCTGCCATATCAGTAGACAAAAAAGCCACAGTTTTCAGTGGTTGCAGCCCTGCAATGTGAGCCGGTTAGCCCTAAGGGAACACAGGAAGGAGAAGAATACCTGCCATCTAGCATCCATCAAACTACAGTCACTCCCTATGGTGAGCCCCGAGGAGGTGGAAAAGAGGATACTGGCTGCAGATAGCTGAGGAGCATATCAAAGAATGATTTCAGTGAACCTAGACTCTTGTATCTTCCCATAGATAGAAAAGCACTAAATTCCTTAAGTTAGGATGTCTGATTTTCTTTAATTACCAATAATCTTTTGATGTTCAGACTACCTGACCTTTGTTGCAAAACTTCTGTATAACCTGTCTCCTCTTCTTGATCCTCGGAGCAGTTCTCTCAGGGCTTATAACATGGCTATGTTATTTTATCTCTGCTTCAAAGCAGACTAATTGAAACAGCTGGCCAATGTGATTGGAAGCTGTTATGGTCTCTACAATATCAAGTGTGTCAAGCATAGCCCTGGAAATGGTGTTAGTCACTCAGTAGTGTCCAACTCTTTGTGATCCCATGGACTGTAAACTACCAGTCTCCTCTGTCTGTGGAATTCTCCAGGAAAGAATACTGGAGTGAGTTGCCATTCCCTTCTCCAGGCGATCTTCCCAACCCAAGGATCAATCCTGGGTCTCCTGCACTGCAGGCAGATTCTTTATGACTGAGCCACCAAAGAAGCCCATAGCACTGGAGGTAGTAGAAAATATAGAAATACATAGAAAAAGGAAGTGAGTATACATGTATGTGAAGAAACCTTATATAATAAATCCCAAAGGGCAAGGCAGTTCCACATGTTGAAGATTTTCAGTAGCAGCTGAGGTCATCCCTCTGAAGGCCTTTGGAGGTTTTTGAAACAGAATATATCACTGCGGGAGGGATATTCTCATCGTGTTGACAGAAGTAATAAGCAGAATCTTCAGATTTGATGTCATCAATTGTCAGGGTAAAATCTATGTCATTCCCGCTGCCACTGAACCGGGATGGAACCCCCGAGATAAGAGTAGAAGCCTGTTTAATAATGAGCTTAGGAGCTTGTCCTGGTTTCTGTTGGTACCAGTACAAGTCATCATCCACTTTTTGGCTGGCTTTGCAGGTGATAGTGACTCTGTCTCCTGGAGTCACTGACACCGTTGCTGGAGATTGTGTGAGGGTTATTTCTGCTATAGTCTCTATTTAAGGGAGAAAATAGAAAAGATAATTAAAAAATATCATATTCAGCAAGAATAACAGAAATCAATTTCATATACAAATGCATTTTTGGGGGTCAAGATTCAGAAGAGGGAAATTATTTTTCTTACCAGAGATCCAGAGGAGCAGGAAGATGAGGTGAGCCTGGGAGCCCATGGTCTTGGCGGGACCTTCACTTGTGGTCAGTGTCTTTACCCAGTGTCCTTACCCATACTTTATATGGCCTCTGAGATGTTGAGGGACTTACATATGGAAGCAATATGCAAATAATATGGTATGTGATGGTGGGACGGGGAGGCAGTGTTTAAATGACAAAGTGTGAGACTTCATGCATGAGTGTGGTTCATGGTGTTATTGTCATAGCTTTTCTTGCTTTCAAAAGGGCCGTGACTAAAATCTAAACTCCTGGGCAACTATCATCCTCTTTCCTTTGCTTTGCTTTTTTGCAACCAGACTGTTCATTATTCTGCAAGATTTAGTGCTCCATCTTTCACCATTCTGATGCTAAATAAACTGGGGTGATACATTTGTTGTTTAGTCACTAAGTCATGTCCGACTTTTCATGACCCCATGGACAATAGCCCTCTAGGCTCCTCTCCGCTTGGGATTTCCCAGGTGAGAATACTGGAGTGGGTTGCCATTTCCTTCTCCAAAATAAACTGGGTTGATAGATACCTGGCAATATTCCTGACATCACCAAGCACTGCCTTTCTTTGGGTTGCATACTCATGAATGTATTCTAATTACTTCAGTCATGGTTGAATACGGGATTCAGAGAGGCGTCTGTTTAATGCTGTTTCCAACTGCACACATGGTTCCAGGATTGCTCAGCTCTTTCTTAGAATATTTACACACACGTTACTTATCCTAAACTGAATTTCTTACACTGAGATTTTTTTCACATTTAAATTTTTTATTTTCTTTTGACTCAAGTGAATTAATGCCTACTCAATGGTACTGGGTAGTACCTAAAATAATTTCTTTGTATACCATCCATCTACATTTAAGAAAAACTACATGAAGCAATTGAAAGTGGACAAAGAATTGTAGCTAAATAGTAGGGCAAAGAGATGAAGGGTGAGACAATAAATTGCTACCATTGATTTGAAAGAAGTTAAGATATGTACCTTGCTTTTCCTCATTTGGATGTATGTTAGTCGCTCAGTCATGTCCAACTCTTTGTGACCCCATATACTGTAGCCTGCCAGGCTCCTCTGTCCATGGAGGTCTCCAGGCAAGAATACTGGAGTGGGTAGCCATTCCCTTCTCCAGGGGATCTTCCAAATCCAAGGATTGAATCTGGGTCTCCCGCATTGCAGGCAGGTTCTGAGGTTTTAATATCTGAGCCACCAGTGAAACCCCTGCTTTTTCTTAATCAAATTCTTTTTATCTGATGTTCACTCAAAAACTTATATGATAATGTTCATGGAAGTGTTATTGATTGACCATAATAGTGGGAAGAGTTTAAATGTCCATTAACTGTTGAATGGAAAAGCAAAATGTCTCATAATCAATGCTATTTGGTTATACAAGGACCTACTGTATGGCACAGAGAACTCTGCTAAATATTATGTAATAATCTAAATTGGAAAAGAATTTGAAAATAGATGCATGTATAGTATTAACTGAATCACTTTGTTGTACTCCTAGAACTAACACAACATTTAGTCAACTATACTCCAATATAAAATCAAAAGTTAAAAACAAAAAATATCATTGGCCATAAAAAGGAATGAAGTACTATAATATATTACAACATGGAAAAACTTTGCAAACACTATGGTAATTGAAGTAAGCCAATCACAAAAGAACATATATAGAATGATTTATTTATATGATGTATCCACCACAGGTACAGACATAAAAGTAGATTAGTAGTTAGATTTGGGAATATTTGATGCTGGAGGAAATGGGGGGTAAATGGTAATGGGTACAGGATTTCTTTTTGAGAATATTCTAAAACTTATCATGGTGATGATGACACAACTCTGTGAGTATACTAAAGTCTATCATATTGTACAGTATAAATTAGTGAACTACATTGTATATGATTTGTAATGCCATAAGTGGGAGTGTGTGAGTACTCAGCTGTGTCCGACTCTTTGTGACCCCATGGACTGAGCCCACCAGGCTCCTCCATCCATGGAACTCTCCAGGCAAGAATACTCTGGAGTAGGCTGACATTTCCTCCTGCAGGGGATCTTCCTGACCCAGAGACTGAACTCACCGTCTCGTGTGATTCCGGCATTGCAGGTGGATTCTTTACCACTTGAGCCATATGCCATAAAGCTGTTAAAATCCTAGGATTTCAAGAATAAGAGACCTTGGATGAGGAATAACAAGAATATGTAAGTAATAAAAACCAAAAGAGCTATTTGTAAGTCTGGGGCTTTATGTTTTGAGATGTGTTTTGAACATTTAAAGATGATCCATTTTTTGGAATTATTGAGAAAGAACTTTGTCCTAAAATGGACAGTAAAATTTACGTGATGCTCTTCGATTAGGTAGATGACCTTGAAGAACTGCTACCAGCTATATTTTGCTTTATTCATCTCATTTCTATTAAATGGTCCTGCAAATGTGATTAAAAAAAAATTCTCTTGGGATTTTGATTTTGATTAGATTGTTCCACTTTCCTTGAATAATATTCTGGGGTCTATGGTGTGTTTTGTTATTTTTCCTAAATATTTGATGCTTTGGATGCTCTTGTAGAAGGTGTGCTTTGTAATTTTAATTTTTATAATTTGTTGTAGTGGTAGAAAAACTAAATTGCTGTTTTCTAATTATTAGCCTCAAATCCAATGGTTTGCTATTTCTTTTATTAAATGCAGTTGTTTGTTGTTTATTTTGAATTTTCTTTGCATACACTGCATTCACCTTCAATTATGATAGCTTTAATTTTTCCTTTCTAATTCAGTCTTTGTTGTTGTTATTTTTGCCTTATTGCACCAGCCAGAAGAGGTGTATCTTTAAAGGCGTCCATTCATGGGAGTCTGATCCAATGCCATTGGCAGTGAAATTGTGCCTAAGTATGGTTGTTTATTTTAGTCTGAGAAAAAAATCCAGGACTTGGAGTCCAAATCTTGTTATGGAGTTACTTTTCAGAACTTTTAAGTTTTCCAAGTAGAGCTTGAGATGCTAAAACTGAGCTGCCATAGTAGCAGCTGCTTATAAAGGAAACAACTGGTATAAATTGAAAAAGAAACCCTCTAAGGTCAATTGGAAAGACTGATGCTGAAGTTCCAATACTTTGGCCACCTGATGCGAAGAGTTGACTCATTAGAAAAGACCCTGATACTGGGAAAGATTCAAGGCAGGAGGAGAAGGTGATGACAGAGGATGAGATGGTTGGATGGCATCACCAACTCAATGGACACGAGTTTGGGCAAGCTCTGGGAGTTGGTGATGGACAGGGAAGCCTGATGTGTTGCAGTCCATGGGGCCGCAAAGAGTCGGACATAAACGAGCAACTGAACTGAATTGAACTGAAGGTCAAGTGGAGGTTTTTGTTTTAGGTTCAATCACTGTGGATACCCGTTAACCATAGTGATAGCAGTAATAAAGTGCAGCATCATCAGGCTCCAGGCTTCTGATGGTGAGAGTAAAGTCTGTTCCTGACCCACTGAGCTAGGCTGGGATGCCAGAGGCCCTGCTGGAGGCATCATAGATGAGGAACCTGGGGCCCTGCCCAGGCTTCTGCTGGTACCAGGCTAAGTAGCTGCTAATACGCTGACTGGAGCTGCAGGTAAGGGTGACTGTTCCCTCTGGAGTCAAAGCCATGGAGGCTGGAGACTGTGTCAATGTGGCTTCCCCAGTGACTTCTGAGATTGGAAATAAAGTGGAAAGTGTCACTTATGTACCCAACAGGTACATAAGTGTAGATCAAGGTACATCCTTGATCTACACCACGCTTCAATTATTGTGCTTGCTGAGGAACGGTGCAGGACCCAGGTGCATGAATACAGTTTTCACTGACATACAGAACCGTTCCATGTTCTTCTCACCTGGGAGCCAGAGGAACAGGAGGCAGAGAAGCTGAGCTGGGGCTTCCATGATCCACTTGAAGGCAGATCGGAGGCAGATCTTCCCAGAGCACTGACTAAGGCATAGATATGGCTTTAAGCAGCAGGGTGGGCTGGGAAGAACATGAAAAGCATCTGGGGTGGGGGAGCTGGGCTTCCAGCTGCAGAAACCACTTGCCTCCTCTTCTGTACACTTGAGCAGCCCATCCCTAGGTGGTCAAGTTAGAAAGCCTGTTGACTTCATCTGAGAGATGAATTTGTCTCCTCTGATCAGAGAACTTTCTTCCTGTCTCCTCCTGATTACTTATCTAGATTCAGAGAGATGGTGTTTGATATAAGCCAGTTGGAAACAAAATAATTGCCTGTGGTCCCATTTTCCTCTTTAAGGGAGCAGTGTGCCTAGATATCTCCCTTGATGCATGACTGCCTCAAAATGGATTGAGGAGTTTATCAGAATTTTATCTTCCAGATAAACCATTCATTTGCTGTTTAATGCTATTCCCAGGGGCACTTCCGAAGAAGTCATGTTATAGTTTTTATTTTTATTTTTCGATCATGCTGGATGACATGTCAGATTTGAGGTCCCTAACAAGGGTTCAAACCTGTGCCTCCTGCAGTGGAAGTGCAGAACCCTAACCTCTGGACCACCAGGGAATACCAAGCCTTATTCCTTGTTAGAATTTGTGAAGAGTAACACCAAATTAGGGCAGGGAGCATGGTTGGAAGGGTGACCACAAGTGCACAGATCAGCAAGACCCTGGTTCATCATCCCCTTTCCCCACCCTCAGTGTACTGATACCATATCTATGAGGACAGACAGTGGTTCTGTCCATGCAGGCAGTGAACTTTTCCTTGGCTGATTCTCCATCCTCTACACCACTCAATTCTATACAAAGCATCCATCTCACCCAGACTCAGGTCTTTCTCTCCTTAATAATTTGGGAAAGGTATGTTCAACTCTTGATCTAAATGGAATCCAATCTGGACATGCTTGTGTTCTTGAGAATTGTGCACATGTGGTAGAGAGAGCTTGGCCCAAGGATGTTCCCCTGTTCTGACTGAGCAGCTCTTTAGGTTACGTTCTTTTGCTCTGATTTCTTATTTCCTATAACTCTGCTCCCTCTTCTCCCAAATCAGTTAAAATCTATTCTATTCCCCAATTTTTCTAAATCTCAAGGAAGCAGTCTTATTAAAACTACTCAAATTTCTAAATGAATCTTCATCCATTCAGAAATTATGGCTTGGTCCACAGCCAGATGATATCCACCCAATGGTCCAGTATTATCATGGCAGAATAAAAAACGCAGAGTATGTCATATGGACAAATAGCATTACTTCATGTTATTAATGTGTAACATATATGATATATTTGTTAGACGTATGTAACTATGTAAATACATGAATTGAAGATCCAAAAATATAAGGGTCACTGGCTTAAGGAATTCCAGCATTTCATGAGGCCTGCCCATTTAAAAAAATTATGAACAAAGGATTTGGTATTATTTCTATGACTCTCATAATTTCTTTTTTTTTTTCAGATAATAGTTTCTTTCCCCCGCTACGCAAAGTACAAAGTTGCATAGTGTTAAAGTCTATATATGAATCTTGAAGGCGGGCTGGCAGGAGGAGGAAGGGGTTTGTGGCAGAGAATCGTCACGCTGTGACCTTGGAAGAAAATCACAGAGCTGAGGATCAGAAGTTGAGAAGCCCATTAGGAAACTCCACGTAAGGGCCTTCCGTCTACACTTGGAGGGAAGGTCTAGAGGTGGTGTAGATCACAAAGTGCAGGAACTAGATGGTGTTGGCAGCTGCATGAAATACTGAGTGCAAGTATCTGCCACCAGGATTTGGCAAACAATGTGTTCTGAGGGATTCTACGTGATGGGAACATCAGAAGAAAACTGAAACTGAAAAAAAGGGTCTAATATTTCATCTCTCCCCAATGGAAGAAAAATGGATACGTGGGATCCTGACAATGCAAGTCACATCTAAGTTCTATCCCTTTGCTAGAAAAGACTAGGACAAGGAGGCTTTTGCTTTGTTTGTCAAGATCTTAAGGACCAACCACCATCCTCTGCCAGGTAACAACACTAGTTCCAAAACTAATATACTAAAAAAAAAAAATCTCTAAGAATTAGTTTGATTTTGAAAAAAAAAAAAACGAAAACTTTAGTGGTTATCATATCCCTATTTCTTCTGTATAATTCCACTTATAGGAATAGAAGGCGTCTGTTGGTGAGTGCAAGCTGCCCGTTGCAGATTTAAAGTATCAGCTGCCCAAAGATCTGAAAAAAGTTTATCTTCCTAGTCAATTATTAACATCTGAGAAAATGTTCGGCCTACTTCTGCAGTCTCATATTCTCCTGGAGACTGTCGTAAATCATTGCATCCTTACCCGTGGATGGCTCAGTGTCCTAAACTCAAATAGCTAAAACAACTGATGATGGCTCTCGACATTCTGAATGACCAATACCTTTGGCACAGGAGGTGTATCTCCTTTTTGCTTAAAAGGAGGAGGGGCAGGAGATGTAGATGCACTTTCTTTGCCTGTAGACTGGATATACTGGCCATCACAATGCTACTGTTAGTAGCCAAACTTTTCCTTCATAAAAACAAGAGTACTGAGACTGAGGAAGTTATTAATGTGTAACATATATGATATATTTGTTAGACGTATGTAACTATGTAAATACATGAATTGAAGATCCAAAAATATAAGGGTCACTGGCTTAAGGAATTCCAGCATTTCATGAGGCCTGCCCATTTAAAAAAATTATGAACAAAGGATTTGGTATTATTTCTATGACTCTCATAATTTCTGACTGAGATATGATAGGATTGATTGAGAAAAAGCATCAGAAGCAGTGGAAGCTTGCCTTCTGATGTTGTTGTTGTTATTGTTATTGCACAGTGGGTATAAAGTCAACTAGAAGATTTACAAGAGTGTTCTTCCTCATACCCACAACTCCCTCTAGACATGTACAGATGATCATCCATCCAGGAATGTCTGTCTGCTCAAGAGCAGTCTTGTTTCCTCCAAAATATCTTTTATGAGAAAAATATGGTTTTGAGCCATACGAGGAGACACTGGGAAGCAGAGGAAAGAACTGGAGAAACAGGAAGGAGTGTTCAATCCTCAAATAGTGGTTGAGGCACACTAAACTGGTGGAGTAATACTTTTTTAAGTATTCTGACTTAGCATGATGGAGAAGGGTGTAGTCTGACAGATATACTATTGGAAGATTACTAGGTTATTTTGAAATGAAAGACTATTTACTTTTTTGTCAAATAGATTTTTAGAAATTCAAATGTCTTCTATGAAAAATATGGTATCTTTAACAAAAACCCCTTTAAATAGAGCCTCATAAACCATACAGAAATCCCCTGATATCTTGTTAAAATGCAGATTCTCATCATTAGTCATAAACCAGGCCTGCTACTCTGCATTAACAAGCTACCAATGATGCCAGTGTTTGTGCTGGTTTTTGGACAAACTTTGAGCAGCAAATTAATTGCATATAAAAAAAGTTCTGTTACTCCAGAATTTTTTAAAACCAAGAAAATCTCGTTATCTCTTTGTCAAATGATTTCTGCACACTTAATGTATTGTCCTCATTCTTTCCTGTTTGTTACTTAAAAACATAAGTATATATGGGGCCATTCCTTAGCTGGCAAAGTCCTAGTTGGGGCAAGTGACCATGCTAGGCTGTCTTCTGATAACTTCCTATTACCACCCTCAATTCTTTTTTTTTTTTTTTCTTTTGAGCTTTCTATTTTGTATTGGGGTATAGCTGATTAACAATGTTGTGATAGTGTCAGGTAAACAGCAAAGGGACTCAGTCACACATACACATGTATCCATTCTCCCCCAAGCCCTCTATCATCCAGGCTGCCACATAACGCTGAGCAAAGCCAGGGAGGCTGGAGACTATGTCAGCATGATTTCTCCCATGGTATATGAGATTGGAAATAAAAGGAAAAGTCACTAAGGTAATCTGGCTCATACCTTTGTCTTCCCAACAGATTTAGGATCCTTGATCTATACTGAGCTTAATTATTATGCTTGCTGAGGAAAGGTGCATGACCCAGGTGCATGGATACAATTTTCACTGACATGCAGAATAATCCCATGTTTCTCTCACTTGGGATCCAGAGGAACAGGAGGCAGAGAAGCTGAGCTGGGGCCTCCATGGTCCATTCTGTGTCCTGACAGAGGCAGACCTTCCCAGAGCTCTAACCTGCATAGATATGGGCTCTGGGCATCAGGGTGGGCTAGGAGGAACATGCAAAACAGCTGGGGTCGGGGAGCTGGGATTCCAGCTGTAGAAACCATGTGCCTCCTCTTCTCTACACTTGAGTAGTCCACCCCCAGGTGGTCAAGTCAGAAAAGGCTGTTGACTTCATCTGAGGGATGAATTTGTCTTCTCTGGTCAGAGGATTTTCTTCCAGTGTCCTCCTACTTCATTATTCACCTAGATTCAGAGAGATGGTGTTTGCTATAAGCCTGTTGGAAATAAATTCAATGCCTGTGGTTCTACTTTCCTCTTTCTAGCAGCAGTGCACCTAGTTATCTCCCTTGGGGAATGATTGAATCAAAATGGATTGAGGAGTTTATCTTCCAGATACCCCTTTCCTTTGATGCTTAATGATACTCCCCAAGGGCACTTCTGAAGAAGTCACATTTTTCTCTTTTCAAATTAGGAAGGAGTAACACTGAATTGCAAGGAGAAATATCAATAACTTCAGATTCGCAGATGACACCACCCTTATGGCAGAAAGCGAAGAACTAAAGAGCCTCTTGATGAAAATGATAGAGGAGAGTGAAAAAGTTGGCTTAAAACTCAACATTCAGAAGACTAAGATCATGGCATCTGGTTCCATCATTTCATGGCAAACAGATGGGGAAACAATGGAAACAGTGCTAGACTTTATTTTCTTGGGCTTCAAAATCACTGCAGATGGTGACTGCAGCCATGAAATTAAATGACTCTTGCTCCTTGGAAGAAAAGCTATGACCAACCTAGACAGCATATTAAAAAGCAGAGACATTACTTTGCCAACAGAGGTCCATCTAGTCAAAGCTATGGTTTTTCCATTAGTCAAGTATGGATGTGAGATTTGGACTATAAAGAAAACTGAGCGTCGAAGAATTGATGCTTTTGAACTGTGGTGTTGGAGAAGACTCTGGAGAGTCCCTTGGACTGCAAGGAGATCAAACCAATCAATCTTAAAGAAAATCAGTTCTGAATATTCATTGGTAGGACTGATGCTGAAGCTGAAACTCCAATATTTGGGTCACCTGATGGGAAGAACTGACACACTGGAAAAGACCCTGATGCTGGGGAAGATAGAAGGCAGAAGAAGGGGATGAAAGAGGATGAGATGGTTAAATGGCATCACTGACTAGATGAACATGAGTTTGAGCAAGCTCTGGGAGTTGGTGATGGACAGGGAGGCCTGGTGTGCTGCAGTCCATGGAGTCACACAGAGTCAGACATGTCTGAGTGACTGAACCGAACACTGAATTAGGCCAGGCACCATGGTTGGAGGGTGACCACAGGTGCACAGATGAGTAGGACCCTAGCTCATCATCCCCTTTCCCTGCCTTCAGTGTACTGATACCATATCCATGAGGACAGACAGTGGTTCTGTCCATGCAGGCAGTGAACTTTTCCTTGGCTGATTCTCTATTCTCTACACCACTCCATTCTGCACAAAGTTTCTGTCTCACCCAGACTCAGGTCATTCTCTCCTTAACACTTTGTGAAAACTATGTTCATACTCCTGATATAAATGGAATATAGTCTGGAGATGCTTGTGTTCCTGAGAGTTGTGCACATGTTGTGGATAGAGCTTGGTCCAAGGATTTCTTGCAGTAGATACTGAGCAACTCTTTAGGGTACGTTTTCTAGTTCTGATTCTTATTTCTTATAAATCTGATCCTTTGCTTAAAGCAGTAAAACCTTTATTCTTTCCCAACATTTCTCTACATCTCCAGGAAATAGTTTTATTGATACTACCCAAAGTTTGAAATGAATCTTCATCCATTCAGAAATTATGACTTTATCCGTATCCAGATGATATCCACTCAGTGGCCCAAACATTATCATGGCAGAATGAAAAAAACACAGTGTATGTCATAGGGACAAATAGTGTTGCTTCATATTGTTTGTGTGTAATATATCTGATACATTTATCAGACATGTATAAATGTGTATATCTGTGCCTAGATGATCCAGAAAGCTAAGAGTCACTGGCTTAAAGATTACTTGCACTGAGGTTGCCCACTTTAAAAATATTATGGTCCAAAACCATCAGTATTATTTCTATGGCTCTCAAAAATTATGTTTGAGATTTGGCAGAGAAGAGATAAAGAATCAGAAGCAATGGAAACTTGTCCTGTGATGTTGTTGTTGTTGCTTTTTTAGGGAGTACAGGAGGTGTAAAGTCAGGAGAAGATTTACAGAAGTGCTCTTCCTTACATTCACATCTCTCTCTAGAGGTGGACAGATGATCATCTAGGAATACCTGACTTCTCTAGAGAAGTTTTGTTTGCTCCATACAAAATACTTTTATTACAAACTGAGGTTTTGAGTCACGTACTAGGAGGCACTGAGATGTAGAGGAAAGAACTGGAGTAATAGGTAGGAGTGTTCAGCCTTTAAGTGGTTGTAGAGGCACAGTAGCTGTTGGAGTAACATGTGTATTCAAAGTATTCTGTATTATCATGATGGAGAAAGGTGTAGTCTGCCAGATTGACTTCTGGAAGATTAATAGGTTATTTTGCAGTGAAAGGACTATTCAGTTTTTGTCAAATAGATTTTTTAAAAGCTCAGATGTCCTCTTTGAAAAACACGATACCTTTAATTTAAATCTCCTTAAATAGAGCTTCATAACCAGAGAGAAATCCCTTTATATCTTGTTAAAATGCAGATTCTCATCATTAGCCATAAGTCAGGGCCTGCTGTTTTACAGTTGTAACTTTCTAATTTATCGACTTTAGCATTTCCATCTAGGTTAGTCAAAATCAGGTCTTTCCTCCCTCCACACCTAATAAGTGAAAGGTTGTTGCTGAATGATAAGATGCCAGGATTCTTGGCCTCTGGAGGAGACGAATTCAATCCAGGGCCAGAGATGAGGCTGGATCGCTCGGAGCTTTTGTGTAATAAAGTTTTATTAAAGTATAAAGGAGATAGAGAAAGCTTCTGACATAGGCATCAGAAGGGGGCAGAAAGAATACCCCCTGCTAGTCTTCAGTTGGATGTTATATAGTCACTAGCAGTCTGTTAAAGAAAAGAATGGAATGTCTTAAAACTCACAATGGCACCAGGCCCCTCATCCATAAGATGCATTTTGTGATAATCTTGGCACCAGATGATTCATCCCAGGCCATAAAATGATTGACTTGAATCTTGTAGAAGGGCAGATTACCATACAAATAGTTTCATTTACATAGATTAGGGGAAAAATATCTGAGTATAACATACTGGTTTGTCAAGTAGGTTCTGAGCCATTTGGTGAACAGACTTGAAGACAGAGTCTGGGGTAAATGCATAGCACATTAACATAGCCTAAGACAAACATTTCCATAAGAAAAATGTATTGGTTAACTCAAGGTTTGAGAATAGTTAGCTTCAGGTGAAACCAGGTGTCATGGCAACACAGTATTTTAAGAGAAAGCTCCTTTTAAATTTGTATAGAGAAGGAAAAAAATATTGCTAGTTTGTTTCCTCCTGCCGCTTAAGAGAGATAAAAATGTCTGACGCTTGCAGCCTATTTTCTCCATTTGGAGACCCCTGGCCTTCCTGCCTGTTACCCTCTCAAAAGTACCATCTGACTTTCTAGCTCTGTGTGCCATTATATGCACAAATCCATGTACACGTTTCCTGAGCTCTTCAGATTATATTGCCTGTGCCTTTTATCCCACTTGACCCAAGCTTCCCTTTAGAAGCAGAGTTCCTCCCTGGAGCAGATGGTCACCTATACTCTTGAATGGATTATGTTCTCTAAACATACATATTCTTCCACCATTGTGTATCATCCAGTCCTGAAGAGGGGCATGTTATGAACATGTAGGTCATTAGTGTGCAAGCCAGAAAAGGATACCGCTCTGCAGGAAGGTGGGGCTGGATGATGCACACAGAGAGCTGAAGCCCACCCAGCTCTAAAAGGGCATCCAGGTGGGATAGTCAGGGAAAGCTGACATGGAAGTTTGAACTTAGAGTGTGGCAAAGAGGGTGACTTCACATATGAGTAGGGCATTCACTTGGGCGAGGAAGCTCAGTGCAGTAGTCAGAGCCCAGGCTGGATCATGCAAAGGGTACAAAGTGGTGGGGTGTGGGCAAGGAGCATCAGAGCTGAGCAAAGTATGTGAGTGTATGGGTGTGGAGTTGTCTGCAGGACTAGTATATGACACTGGCAACAAGACATTGGTTTCATCTGTGAGGGGTTGTTGATTACATGAGTAAATATGTTAAGGTTAATTCAAAACAAGACTCTCGTTGTGAAGATGCAAGTAAGGTAAGAAAATTAAGTAGAATTAGCTATTTTTTTTGAATTTTATTTGAAGATAGTAATGTAAACTCATGTGGCATAAAGTTAAAGATACAAATGTACTTATAGATACATAGCTAATTGGCCATGGGATGAGAGCCTGGATTAGGTTAAACTTGAAATCCTGGACGGACGAGATTTCCTGAGTACTGATTCTCTCTAAGTGGGCTCAAGACCAAGACTGTAACATCTGGAGAATTGCTGTGAGTTGCAGTGTGGACAGGGAGGGTGGAGGCAAGGCTGGCCCTGCCATTACTATCACAAGGCCACTGAGTCCCTAAGCCCTCATGTAGTGTCTGAAAAGAAAGAAAACTTTGAAAATCTATGTCTATATCACAGAGTAGGAAAGCCCATTCATGCAGAGTGGTTCTGCAGTCATTTATATCAATCATAGCCCATAGATTGGCTATTATATGGTTAAAAGATATTCAATCCTTTTTTATATCATTGCTATCAAAATCCATTAAAAATATATCCACAAAAAGCAATGTTATTCCTATTTAGGAAATGAAGATACTATAATTTATGATGAGAAACAGATTATGAAATGCATGTGAACACAGGTCTAATCAAATATATATTGACCATTGCTGCTACTTATTTTATAGCAATAATTTGCTATAATTATTCTTTAAAAAATGTGTGTTTATGTGAATGTACATGGGTGTGTATGTTTGTATATGTCCAAATCCTTTCTGTCTCTATGCTTATTCCCAAACAAGATCATGTCCTGTTTATGTCCCTGGATATGTTCCTGTATCTCTTGGTTTATAGTCTATCAGAACTTGAATAAAATTTGTACCCAGCTGTTGTGTGAAGGTTGTATAAATCTTAATTATGAGAACCTAGTTTAATTCCTGGGTTGGGAAGCAGGAGCCAAAATGGCGGAGGAGTAGGACGGGGAGATCACTTTCTCTCCTACAAATTCATCAAAAGAATAACTGAACACAGAGCAAACTTCGCGAAACAACTTCTGATCGCTAGCTGAGGTCATCAGGCACCCAGAAAAGCAGCCCATTGTCTTCGAAAGGAGGTAGGACAAAATATAAAAGATAAAAAGTGAGACAAAAGAGCTAAGGACGGAGATCCGTCCCGGGAACTCTTAGGCGGCATTGCTTGGGGTAGGGTCCGGGCCTGAGTGCCCTGAGGACAATCGGAGGGAGCTTCTGTGAGGTGCCAACTTGAACTGTGGGAGACCAAAAGAGAGAGAGTAAATTAACCGGCCCAAACACACTGCCGGCCGCTCGCAGAACAAAGAGACCGAGAGGGTCCAGAGAGGAGCTCGCAGGCTGCGGACCGGCCCAGCCCCGCCGGAGGCAGGAGGCAGGGGGTAGGGGAAGGTCGCGGCGAGACACAGGGCGCAGGCACCCGACCGCGCGGGCGGGGACTGGGGCTGGGGACGCGGAGGGCAGAAGGCGCGCGCACCCGACTGGCGCCAGAGGAAACTGAAACTGGGTCCGTGGAAGGGAGGGGGCGCGCCACACCTGGGGAGAGTGCGCCCACCAAGCCCCTGGCTGCCTGGACAGCTCTGACGGGAAAGGCACAGAGAGCAGGCGCAGCTTTTTGCTCTGCGCTTTTGTGGAACACCCGAGGACTGGAGCCTCGCGCAGCGCGGGGCGCGCTCCATATAGAGCAGCCGGGAGCCTGAGCAGCGCAGACGGAGAAAGCAGCGTCAGCCCCTCCCGGCAGCTCCAGTCCGACCCCGCAGCCCAAGCCCGTCCCCATAGCGCCAGCCACTTCCGGCAGCGCCAGCCCCTCCCGGCAGCGCGACGGAACTAGCTACCTGAGTAAGAGTCCACCTCCGCCCGCCTGTGTCAGGGCGGAAATGAGGCTCTGAAGAGACCGGCAAACAGAAGCCAAATAAACAAAGGGAACCGCTTCAGAAGGGACTGGTGCAACAGATTAAAATCCCTCTAGGAAACATTGACTACACCGGAAGAGGCCTGTAGATATCGAGAAGCGTAAGCTGGAACGAGGAGCTATCTGAAACTGAGCCGAACCCACACTGACCGCAACAGCTCCAGAGAAACTCCTAGATACAATTTTACATTTTTCTCTTTTTTTTTTTTCTTTTTTTTCCTTTTTTTATTTTTTATTTTTTCTCTTTTATTTTCCTTTAAAATCCCCTATTACTCCCCCATTACTCCTTAACTTTCATTTCCATAGACTTCTACGATTTTTTAATTAGGGGGAAAAAAATTTTTTTTTTCTTCTTTTTTTTTTTTTCTTTTTCTTTCTTTTTTTTTCTTTTTTTCTTCTTTTTTTTCTTTCCTTTTTCTCTTCTATTTTCTATTTTTCTTTTTCTCTTATTTCTTTTAAAGTCCTCTAGTACTCCTCTACTACTCCTTAATTTTCATTTTCAATACACTATAACCTTACAAAAAAAAAAAAAGAAGAGAAGCCCTATTTTTAAACCGAAGATTATTCTCTCCCAATCTTGACTCTCTGTTTTCTACCTCAGAACACCTCTATTTCCTCCTTTCCCCTTCTCTTCCCAATCCAATTCTATGAATCTTTGTAGGTGACTGGGCTACGGAGAACACTCTGGGAACAGACAGCTGCTTAGATCTGTCTCTCCCCTCTTGAGTCCCCCTTTTTCTCCTCCTGCTCATCTCTATCCCCCTCCTCCCTCTCCTCTTCTTCATGTAACTCTGTGAACCTCTCTGGGTGTCCCTAACGGGGGAGAATCTTTTAGCCATTAACCTAGAAGTTTTCTTATCAGGGCTGTATAGTTGGAGAAGTCCTGAGACTACAGGAAGAATAAAACTGAAATCCAGAGGCAGGAGACTTAAGCCCAAAACCTGAGAACACCAGAAAACTCCTGACTACATGGAACTTTAAGTAATAAGTGACTGTCCAAAAGCCTTCATACCTACACTGAAACCAACCACCACCCAAGAGCCAATAAGTTTTAGAGCAAGACATACCACGCAAATTCTCCAGCAACGCAGGAACATAGCCCTGAACATCAACATACAGGCTGCCCAAGGTCACACCTAACACATAGACCCATCTCAAAACTCATTACTGGGCACTCCATTGCTCTCCAAAGAGAAGAAATCAAGTTCTACGCACCAGAACACTGACGCACACTTCCCTAACCAGGAAATCTTGACAAGCCAATCGTCTAACCCCACCCACTGGGTTAATCCTCCACAACAAAAAGGAACCACAGACCTCCAGAATACAGAAAGCCCACTCCAGATACAGCAATCTAAACAAGATGAAAAGGCAAAGAAATACCCAACAGGTAAAGGAACATGAAAAATGCCCACCAAGTCAAACAAAAGAGGAGGAGATAGGGAATCTACCTGAAAAAGAATTTAGAATAATGATAATAAAAATGATCCAAAATCTTGAAAACAAAATGGAGTTACAGATAAATAGCCTGGAGACAAAGATTGAAAAGATGCAAGAAATGTTTAATAAAGACCTAGAAGAAATAAAAAAGAGTCAATTAAAAATGAATAATGCAATGAATGAGATCAAAAACACTTTGGAGGGAACCAAGAGTAGAATAACGGAGGCAGAAGATAGGATAAGTGAGGTAGAAGATAAAATGGCGGAAATAAATGAAACAGAGAGGAAAAAAGGATCAAAAGAAATGAGGACAACCTCAGGGACCTCTGGGACACTGTGAAGCACCCCAACATTCGAATCATAGGAGTTCCAGAAGAAGAAGACAAAAAGAAAGGCCATGAGAAAATACTCGAGGAGATAATAGCTGAAAACTTCCCTAAAATGGAGAAGGAAATAGCCACCCAAGTCCAAGAAACCCAGAGAGTCCCAAACAGGATAAACCCAAGGCGAAACACCCCAAGACACATATTAATCAAATTAACAAAGATCAAACACAAAGAACAAATATTAAAAGCAGCAAGGGAAAAACAACAAATAACACACAAAGGGATTCCCATAAGGATAACAGCTGATCTATCAATAGAAACCCTCCAGGCCAGAAAGGAATGGCAGGACGTACTGAAAGTAATGAAAGAGAATAACCTACAACCTAGATTACTGTATCCAGCAAGGATCTCATTCAGATATGAAGGAGAATTCAAAAGCTTTACAGACAAGCAAAAGCTGAGAGAATTCAGCACCACCAAACCAGCTCTTCAACAAATGCTAAAGGATCTTCTCTAGACAGGAAATGCAGAAAGGTTGTATAAACGTGAACCCAAAACAACAAAGTAAATGGCAACGGGACCACACCTATCAATAATTACCTTAAATGTAAATGGGTTGAATGCCCCAACCAAAAGACAAAGATTGGCTGAATGGATACAAAAACAAGACCCCTATATATGCTGTCTACAGGAGACCCACCTCAAAACAAGAGACACATACAGACTAAAAGTGAAGGGCTGGAAAAAATATTTCATGCAAACGGAGACCAAAAGAAAGCAGGAGTCGCAATACTCATATCAGATAAAATAGACTTTCAAATAAAGGATGTGAAAAGAGACAAAGAAGGACACTACATAATGATCAAAGGATCAATCAAAGAAGAAGATATAACAATTATAAATATATATGCACCCAACATAGGAGCACCGCAATATGTACGGCAAACACTAACGAGTATGAAAGAGGAAATTAATAGTAGCACAATAATAGTGGGAGACTTTAATACCCCACTCACAACTATGGATAGATCAACTAAACAGAAAATTAACAAGGAAACACAAACCTTAAATGACACAATGGACCAGCTAGACCTAATTGATATCTATAGGACATTTCACCCCAAAACAATCAACTTCACCTTTTTCTCAAGTGCACACGGAACATTCTCCAGAATAGATCACATCCTGGGCCATAAATCTGGTCTTGGAAAATTCAAAAAAATTGAAATCATTCCAGTCATCTTTTCTGACCACAGTGCAGTAAGATTAGATCTCAATTACAGGAAAAAAATTGTTAAAAATTCAAACATATGGAGGCTAAATAACACGCTTCTGAATAACCAACAAATCTTAGAAGAAATCAAAAAAGAAATCAAAATATGTATAGAAATGAATGAAAATGAAAACACAACAACCCAAAACCTATGGGACACTGTAAAAGCAGTGCTAAGGGGAAGGTTCATAGCATTACAGGCTTACATCAAGAAACAAGAAAAAAACCAAATAAATAACCTAACTCTACACCTAAAGCAATTAGAGAAGGAAGAAATGAAGAACCCCAGAGTTAGCAGAAGGAAAGAAATCTTAAAAATCAGGGCAGAAATAAATGCAAAAGAAACTAAAGAGACCATAGCAAAAATCAACAAAGCTAAAAGCTGGTTTTTTGAAAAAATAAACAAAATTGACAAACCATTAGCAAGACTCATTAAGAAACAAAGGGAGAAGAACCAAATCAACAAAATTAGAAATGAAAATGGAGAGATCACAACAGACAACACTGAAATACAAAGGATCATAAGAGACTACTACCAGCAGCTCTATGCCAATAAAATGGACAACTTGGATGAAATGGACAAATTCTTAGAAAAGTATAACTTTCCAAAACTGAACCAGGAAGAAATAGAAGATCTTAACAGACCCATCACAAGCATGGAAATCGAAACTATAATCAGAAATCTTTCAGCAAACAAAAGACCAGGACCAGACGGCTTCACAGCTGAATTCTACCAAAAATTTAGAGAAGAGCTAACACCTATCTTACTCAAACTCTTCCAGAAAATTGCAGATGAAGGTAAGCTTCCAAACTCATTCTATGAGGCCACCATCACCCTAATTCCAAAACCAGACAAAGATGCCACAAAAAAAGAAAACTACAGGCCAATATCACTGATGAATATAGATGCAAAAATCCTTAACAAAATTCTAGCAAACAGAATCCAACAACATATTAAAAAAATCATACACCATGACCAAGTGGGCTTTATCCCAGGAATGCAAGGGTTCTTTAATATCTGTAAATCAATCAATGTAATACACCACATTAACAAATTGAAAGATAAAAACCATATGATTATCTCAATAGATGCAGAGAAAGCCTTTGACAAAATTCAACACTCATTTATGATTAAAACTCTCCAAAAAGCAGGAATAGAAGGAACATACCTCAACATAATAAAAGCTATATATGACAAACCCACAGCAAGCATCACCCTCAATGGTGAAAAATTGAAGGCATTTCCCCTGAAATCAGGAACAAGACAAGGGTGCCCACTCTCACCACTACTATTCAACATGGTGTTGGAAGTTCTGGCCACAGCAATCAGAGCAGAAAAAGAAGTAAAAGGAATCCAGATAGGAAAAGAAGAAGTGAAACTCTCACTGTTTGCAGATGACATGATCCTCTATATAGAAAACCCTAAAGACTCTACCAGAAAATTACTAGAGCTAATCAATGAATATAGTAAAGTTGCAGGATATAAAATTAACACACAGAAATCCCTTGCATTCCTATATACTAACAAGGAAAAAACAGAAAGAGAAATTAAGGAAACAATACCATTCACCATTGCAACAAAAAGAATAAAATACTTAGGAGTATATCTACCTAAAGAAACAAAAGACCTATACATAGAAAACTATAAAACACTGATGAAAGAAATCAAAGAGGACACAAACAGATGGAGAAACATACCGTGTTCATGGATTGGAAGAATCAATATTGTCAAAATGGCTATTCTACCCAAAGCAGTCTATAGATTCAATGCAATCCCTATCAAGCTACCAACGGTATTTTTCACAGAACTAGAACAAATAATTTCACAATTTGTATGGAAATACAAAAAAACCTCGAATAGCCAAAGTAACCCTGAGAAAGAAGAATGGAACTGGAGGAATCAACCTGCCTGACTTCAGACTCTACTACAAAGCCACAGTCATCAAGACAGTATGGTACTGGCACAAAGACAGAAATATAGATCAATGGAACAGAATAGAAAGCCCAGAGATAAATCCACGAACCTATGGACACCTTATCTTTGACAAAGGAGGCAAGGATATACAATGGAAAAAAGACAACCTCTTTAACAAGTGGTGCTGGGAAAACTGGTCAACCACTTGTAAAAGAATGAAACTAGAACACTTTCTAACACCATACACAAAAATAAACTCAAAATGGATTAAAGATCTAAATGTAAGACCAGAAACTATAAAACTCCTAGAGGAGAACATAGGCAAAACACTCTCTGACATAAATCACAGCAAGATCCTCTATGACCCACCTCCCAGAATATTGGAAATAAAAGCAAAAATAAACAAATGGGACCTAATGAAACTTAAAAGCTTTTGCACTACAAAGGAAACTATAAGTAAGGTGAAAAGACAGCCCTCAGATTGGGAGAAAATAATAGCAAATGAAGCAACAGACAAAGGATTAATCTCAAAAATATACAAGCAACTCCTGAAGCTCAATTCCAGAAAAATAAATGACCCAATCAAAAAATGGGCCAAAGAACTAAACAGACATTTCTCCAAAGAAGACATACAGATGGCTAACAAACACATGAAAAGATGCTCAACATCACTCATTATTAGAGAAATGCAAATCAAAACCACAATGAGGTACCATTACACGCCAGTCAGGATGGCTGCTATCCAGAAGTCTACAAGCAATAAATGCTGGAGAGGGTGTGGAGAAAAGGGAACCCTCTTACACTGTTGGTGGGAATGCAAACTAGTACAGCCGCTATGGAAAACAGTGTGGAGATTTCTTAAAAAACTGGAAATAGAACTGCCATATGACCCAGCAATCCCACTTCTGGGCATACACACTGAGGAAACCAGATCTGAAAGAGACACGTGCACCCCAATGTTCATCGCAGCACTGTTTATAATAGCCAGGACATGGAAGCAACCTAGATGCCCATCAGCAGATGAATGGATAAGGAAGCTGTGGTACATATACACCATGGAATATTACTCAGCCATTAAAAAGAATTCATTTGAACCAGTCCTAATGAGATGGATGAAGCTGGAGCCCATTATACAGAGTGAAGTAAGCCAGAAAGATAAAGAACATTACAGCATACTGACACATATATATGGAATTTAGAAAGGTGATAACGATAACCCTATATGCAAAACAGAAAAAGAGACACAGAAATACAGAACAGACTTTTGAACTCTGTGGGAGAAGGTGAGGGTGGGATATTTCAAAAGAACAGCATGTATACTATCTATGGTGAAACAGATCACCAGCCCAGGTGGGATGCATGAGACAAGTGCTCGGGCCTGGTGCACTGGGAAGACCCAGAGGAATCGGGTGGAGAGGGAGGTGGGAGGGGGGATCGGGATTGGGAATACATGTAAATCCATGGCTGATTCAAAGAATAAAAAAAAAAAAAAAAAAATCTTAATTATGTTGAATTGGTTCATAGAGCTTTTCAGGCCTACTGTATATTTCTACTTTTCTGTCTATTCGTTCTATTAATTTTTGAGAGTTTGGTATTGAAACTCCAACTAAAAATCTTCATTTATCTGCTGAAAAAATAGTTGCAGTATATAGTGGAATTATATGTAATTTTGCTCTGTGTTTTCTAAGTCTCCAGTAAATGTGTTATGATACTTTCATAATTAAAAAAATGAAAATGATGGAATTAGAGACCCACCACAATCATCTTAAATCTAGATCCTCACATTTTGATAATGATATTAAAGTGCCTATTGTCTTGTGGGGAAAAAAGAAACATCATGGTCTGTCTTAGGCTAGTAACTAAGACAATAAATTAATTTAAACTTCAGGTTAAAGATTTTTAATGATTTAATTTCAAAATCTTATTTGATAATCCTTTAAAGTAGTGAATTTTTTCCCCAGGAAAATGCTTGTATATAGAATATTTGACCAAGGTGTCATTATAATTCTCCAGAGTAAGAACAGATCTATTTTAAGCACGATTATTTTACATTTCCTAGGTCTTGATGTTGTAGTGTAAAATAAAATGGTTTCACTAACACTACCGAAATATATTGATTGACCTTGGAGGATTATTTGGTAGATTTTCAGTTGTAATTAACAGAAACCACAACTTCACTGCATGAAATAACACAGTAGTCAAAAAAAAGAGGACGTCCCGAGCAGGAGGCTGAAAGAAAGGCTTAATCTAGTGTGTAATTTATATCACGAAGATCAAATTTCTTCCTACCTCTCTATTTCCCCCTCCATTGTGCTAATTTCATATGAAGGGAAACTTTAGGGCAGGTTGCAATAGATCTCAGGAATATGTGCTCTTTGGGATGTCCATCCATGCATCCATCAGATATCTGAACATCTCTCCATGTGGCCAAGCTTAGGAGATGACCATCCTGTTACTGGTCACTGCAGATCATTGCAGTCAAGCACATGGCATGTCTGAAAGGTCAGTCTACTCTCTTGCATTTCATCCCTGGAATTGTCTTGGAATCCGGATTCCTCAAGTCAGTCTAGAGGAGCTAAAGAGCCTCTTGAAGAAGGTGAAAGAGGAGAGTGAAAAAGCTGACTTGAAACTCAACAGTCAAAAAACTAAGATCATGGCATCTGGTCCCAACACTTCATGGTAAATAAAAGGGGATGAAATGGAAACAGTGACAGACTTTATTTCCTTGGGCTCCAAGATCATTGCAGACTGACTGCAGCCATGAAATTAAAAGATACTTGCTCCTTGGAGAGAGAAGCTATTACAAACCCAGAAGCATTTTAAAAAGCAGAGACATCATTTTGCTGACAAAGGTCCGTCTAGTCAAAGCTATGGTTTTTCTAGTAATCATGTACGGATGTGAAAGTTGGACCATAAAGAAGGCTGAGCACTGAAGAATTGATGCTTTTGCACTGTAGTGCTGGGGAAGACTCTTGAGAGTCCCTTGGTCTGCAAGGAGATCGAATCAGTCAATCCTAAAGGAAATCAACCCTGATATTCTTTGGAAGGACTGATGCTGAAGATGAAGCTCCAATACTTTGGCCACCGGAAATGAAGAGCTGACTCATTGGAAAATACCCTGATACTGGGAAAGATTGAGAGCAGGAGGAGAAGGGGGTGGCAGAGGATGATATGGTTAGAAAGCATCGCTGACTCAGTGGACATGAATTTGAGCAAACTCCAGGAGATAGTGAAGGACAGGGGATCCTGGTGTGCTGCAGTACATGGGGTCGCAGAGTTGGACATGACTTAGTGACCAAACAACAACACCAAAGTCAATTTGCCAAATAGTAATTGAGACTTTTGAAAGGGCAAAATAGATTTCTGGGCGGAGAGAACAAAAATGTGAACTACACCATCCACAATCAAAGTCTGAGTGGAGGATTACAGGAGGAAAATATAAATAAGAGCTTCAAGGAGGAGTCACTATAAATCTAAGGAACATAGAGGATAAAGGCTCCTTTCTCTCCTGTAGCTTAGGAAAATTTCATTTTTCAAGATATAATGGAGAAGTACAAAGCAAAAGATGATTTTCACTAAAAATAGTGTCAAATATGTTAAAAGATGCTCTGTTCAAACTGCTTCCAGTTGATCTTTCTATATAGTGCCAGAGTATCAGTTCTTATGACTAACCTGTGAGTTGGGTGGTTTCATGATGCAGGGACATGGTAAGTTGCAAGCCCACAGTTCATGATTAAACAATGACTTGAATACTTGGCAATTAGTGAGACTATGACTGACTGAATTTCCCCAGGAAATGTAGGTTTTCAACCAATTGCACCAGTTTGTTCCCTATTCTTCTGCCTTTATGTATGATAAGGGTTGAGGATACACTAAACGGATTTGGACACCCATTGCCCCATTTGTCCTGTGTAATGAAATTGCTCAAGGGAGAGATCTTAGAGGGAATGAAGTAGAAGCAGCAGCAAAAATGTTGTTTATTTATTATCTGACCATTCCATTAAAATGAAAGCTCTAAGAGGACAAAAATTTCACAATTCACATGGAAACACAAAAGACCCTGAATAGCCAAAGCAGTCCTGAGAAAGAAGAAAGAAGTTGGAGGAATCAACCTTCCTGACTTCAGATAATACTACAAAACTACAGTCATCAAGACAGTATGGTACTGGCACACAATATAGACCAATGGAACAAGATAGAAAGCCCAGAAATAAACCCATGCACCAATGGTACCTTATTTTTGACAAAGGAGGCAAGAATATACAATGGGGCAAAGGCAGCTGCTTCAATAAATGGTGCTGGGAAAATTGGACAGCTGCATGTAAGCAAAGGAAATTAGAACACTTCCTAACACCATATACAAAGATAAACTCAAAATGGATTAAAGACCCAAATCTAAGACCAGAAACTATAAAAATCTTAGAGGAAAACATAGGCAGAACACTCGATGACATAAATCAAAGCAAGATCCTCTATGACCCACCTTCTAGAGTAATAGAAATAAAAACAAAAGTATACAAGTGGTACCTGATTAAACTTAAAAGCTTTTGCAAAGCAAAGGAAACTATAAATGAGGTGAAAAGACAACCCTCAGAATGGAAGAAAATAATAGCAAATGAAACAACTGACAAAGGATTAATTTCCAAAAAATACAACCAGTTCATACAATTCAATACCAGAAAAACAAACAACCCAATCAAAAAGTGGGAAAAAGACCTAAACAGACATTTCTCCAAAGAAGACTTACAGATGGCTAACAAACACATGAAAAAATGCTCAACATCACTCATTATTAGAGAAATGCAAATCAAAACTACAATGAAATATCACCTCATACCAGTCATAATGGCCATCATCAAAAAGTCTACAAACAATAAATGCTGGAGAGGGTGTGGAGAAAAGGGAATGCTCTTGCACTGTTGCTGGGAATGTAAATTGATACAGCCACTATGGAAGACGATATGGAAATTCCTTAAAAAACTAGGAATAAAGTCACCATATGACCCTGCAATCCCACTCCTAGGCATATACCCTGAGGAAACCAGAATTGAAAAATACACATGTATCCCACTGTTCATTGTAGCACTATTTATAACAGCCAGAACATGGAAGCAACCTAGATGTCCATCAACAGATGAATGGATAAAGAAATTGTGGTACATATACACAATGGAATATTACTCAGCCACAACAAGGAATGCATTTGAGCCAGTTCTAATGAGGGAGATGAACTTAGAGCCTATTACACAGAGTGAAGGAAGTCAGAAAGAGAAAGATAAATATCATATACTAATGCATATATACAGAATCTAGAAAAATGGTACTGAAGAATTTATTTGAAGGGCAGCAATGGAGAAACAGACATAGAATAGACTTATGGACATGGAGAGAGGGGAGGAGAGGGTGAGATGTATGGAGAGAGTAACATGGAAATTTACATTACCGTATGTAAAATAGATAGCCAACAGGAATTTGCTGAATGTCTCAGGAAACTCAAACAGGGGCTCTGTATCAACCTTAGCGGGGTGGGATGGGGTGGGAGGTGGGAGGGAGGTTCAAAAGGGAGGGGATATATGTATACCTATGGCTGATTCATGTGGAGGTTTGACAGTAAACAACAAAATTCTGTAAAGCAATTATCCTTCAATTAAAAAATAAATTAAAAAAAAGAGAAAACTCTATGAGGACAGAGGTTCTGTTTGATTAGTTGAAAATGTCCTCTGCCTGGGAGAGTTTATGCTATTTTTGCTTGAGTAGTTCTATAAATGTTTTTTGATTTTATGTAAGAGTAAGTGAAGAAATGCTCTAACAGAGCTCTCTGAATGTGAAAGTGTTAGTTGCTCAGTTGTGTCTGACTCTTCTGCAACCCCATGGACTGTAGCCTTTCAGGTTCCTCTGTCCATGGGATTCTCCAGGCAAGAATACTGGAGTAGGTAGCCATTCTCTTTTCTAGAGGATCTTCCCAACACAGGGATTGAACCCAGGTCTCCGGCATTGCAGGCAGATTCTTTAACAGAGCTCAAGGACTGAAACTATTTCACCTATTACCAGTAAGAGGTGCTGTTACACCTTAGATCTGTTATTGACAGATTCAGGAGAACTTGAGATGTATTGAGAAACTGGTTGACCAAAAGAACAGAGCCCAGGCTGATTCATAACTATGAAATGACTGGCTTTGGATGTACTGAAATGCCTAAGAGCTGTCAAAGGGGGAACTTCTAATATTGATTTAATACTCAAAAGGTAGCCTGAGTTAGAGATATAAATGTGTGCACTATATCCTCGTTCTATTCAGTGGCATAAATATATTCCTTGTTCCTACACAATATTTATGTTTCAATAGGTTCTAAAAGTGTATTCTCAAAACTTAACATTCTACAATGATAATAAATTTATGTTTCATGTTGACTCCAGCAGGTTTGAAAGAAAACAGTGAGTAATGATGATGTTTTACAATTAGAAAATTTCTGGGCTTACATCATATTGAAAATTATGATTTACTTTATTTAGTTTTGTTCTGATGTAAATGATATACAGCCTTGCATAAGTTAAAGGTTAACAGTATAATGATTTTTTTTCAAATTACAAATTTGTTTTTAAAAATTTATTTATTTATGTATGGTTGATTTACAGTGTTGAATTAGTTTCAGGTGTATAGCAAAGTGATTCAATTATATATATTTATGTACATAAACACACACACATGCATGCATATATACACTTTTTCAGAGTCTGTTCTGTTACATTTATTACAAAATATTGAATGTAGTTCCCCGTGCTATGCAATAACTCCCTGTTGGTTATTTATTTCCTATATTAATGTGTATATGTTAATTCAAAACTCCAAATTTATCCCTCCCCCACTCTTTCCCCTTTGGTAACCCTAGGTTTGTTTTTTATATCTGTGTTTTTTCTGTTTTGTATATACATTCATTTGTATTTTTTTAGACTCCATATATAAGCAATACCATGTGATATTTATCTGTCTCTCTCTGGCTTACTTCACTTAGTATGATCATCTCTAGGTCCATCTGTATTGCTGCAAATGGCATTGTTTCATTCTTTTTTATGGTGGAGTAATATTCCTTTGTGTATAATTTACCACATCTTCTTTATCTATTCATCTGTTGAGGACATTTAGTTTGCTTCAAGTCTTGGCTATTGTAAATAATGTACGGAATAATGATTTGACTTGATTACCACAATAAGTGCAGTGAGCATCCATCATCACATGTAAATACAAAAGGTAAAGAGAAAATGTTTTTCCTTGCAATAAGCATTCACAGGATTTCCTCTCTTAACTTTCACATATAACATACATCAGTGTTAATTATATTAATCATGTCACACATTACATCTCTAGTAGTTATTAATTTTACACTGGACTTTTATGTGTTTTGATTGCTTCATTCAATTCTTCTTCCACCTCAATCTCTGCCTCCCATAGCCACAAATCTGATCTTTGTGAGGGAGCGAAGCTTCATCTGTATTTACAGCTACTCCCCATTGTTTGCATTTCCGCCTGAGCTCCGCCTCCTGTCAGATCAGTGGCAGCATTAGATTCTCATAAGAGTGTGAATTGCATATGTGAGGGGTCAAGGTTGTAAGCTCCTTATGAGAATCATCCCCAAATCATCCACACCCCTGGTCCGTGGAAAAACCGTCTTCCTTGAAACTGGTCCCTGGTGACAAAGACACCTACAGGTCACCCAAAGTTGCTGTCACATGGGCAGCTTATCAATCAAACCAGCAAGGGGAATTTCTCAGTGACAGGGAGGACCCAATTTCTCTTTTAAGGTGTTTGTCCTGATTAAACCAGGTCCACTCAGGAGAATCTGCATTTTGATTAACTGAAAATCATCTGATTTGGAGCCATATGACATCTGCAAAATCCTCCCTCCATTGCAATATTTTCTGGGTTAGAAGCAAGTCACAGGCTCTGCCCTCAGCCAAGTGGAGGGGATTTACAGGGCATGGACACCAGGCGTAGGAGGAATGGGCCCACCTGGGAGTCATTCTGCTACAATCGTCATTCTAGCAAGATCTCCTTTTATTTTCTCCCTCCCAAGTGACCCTCGTGCCAGGACAGTAAATATGGACGTTTCCCTGGGTGATGGGCTGTGAACAGTATCAGACAGACCCCTCAAGATGATGTTTACCTCCTGTTTTCTCATATTTCTCCTGTTACTTCCCAAGAGAGAAACATGAACATGAACGTGAAAGTTGCTCAGTTGTGTCCGACTCTTTGCGAACCCATGGACTATACAGCCCATGGAATTCTCCAGGCCAGAATACTGGAGTGGGTAGCCTTTCCCTTCTCCAGGGGATCTTCCCAACCCAGGGATCGAACCCAGGTCTTCCATATTGCAGGCGGATTCTTTACCAGCTGAGCTACAAGGGAAGCCCTCCTAAGAGAGGAAATAGTCAAATTTGAAACAAGCAGAAGAAAGAAAATAATGAAAATTGATGTAGGAATCACTGAAATACAAAACAGAAAATCAATGAAATCAAAATAAGCACCCTGAAATGGAACACTGTTATTATCATGACTAACAAAATCATTACTTTGATGTGTAGTCACTTGATAAGAGTCCCTATTCCAGATCCTTAAAAGTCAGAGTCCTTTTTTAAAAATTAATTTTTATTAGAGTATAGTTGCTTTGCAATGTTGTATTAGTTTCTACTGTATAGCAAAGTCAATCAGCTATATATATACATATATCCCCTCTTTTTTGGATTTCCTTCTCACTTAGGTCACCAGAGAGAGCACTGAGTGGGGTTCCTTGAGCTACATGGTGGGTCCTCATTATTTATTTTATACACTTAGAGTCCTTGGCTTAGCAGTAAAGAATCCACTTGCATTGTAGGAGCCGTAGGAGATGTGAGTTCAGTCTTTGGGTTGGCAAGATCCCCTGGAGAAGGGAATGTCAACTCATTCCAGTATTCTTGCCTGGAGAATCCCATGGACAGAGGAGCCTGGCGGGCTACAGTTCATGGGGTTGCAAAGAGTCTTCTAATTAGAGGATTAAATCTTTAAGCAGACTATTTCTTAAGAGTTTAATCCATACTTAATCAAAATCAGCAGGATGTGACTCATGGTAGAATTCTTTTGTCAAAGGGATATCAACTGGGGCAGCCACCAACTAGGCTCCAGATCATTCACATTGTGTAATGGAAATGATGTGTTAATCTGTATAATGTTTTATTGAATGAAAACCAATCTCTCTGCTTCTTCCATTGTGAATAGTAATCTTGAAATTATGTTTAGAACACTTGATAAAATCCTAATTCCCATAGAAACTGGCAGAATTAATAAAAAGAAAATTATGATGTTATATAATCTCCTAATACATGATATTCATAATGTCCAAATTTTTAAATAATACTTTGTCTAGTGTATTAATTCTACTGCCTTTCATTGACAGCAAGAGGGCTTCCTTGGTGGCGCTAGTGGTAAAGAATCTGCCAACCAATGCAGGAGATGCAAGAGATGCAAGTTTGATCCCTGGGTCAGGAAGATCCCTAGAGTAAGTAACGGTATCCTACTCCAGTATTCTTGCCTGGAAAATTCCAGGAGCATAGGAGCCTGGTGGGCTACAGTCCATGAGGTTGCAAAGAGTTTACTGAGAGTGCACGCATACACACACATACACACACACACACACACACACACACATACAGGAAAGTGCCTCAGTTTATACATTTTCCCAATGTATAAATGAATACATACATTCATTTATATGTGCATATATACATTCTTTTACATATTCTTTTCCATTATAGTCTATCACAGGATATTTAATATAATTCCCTGTGCTATACAGAAGGACTTTGTTGTTTATCCATCCTATATACCAATTTGTATCTGCTAATACCAAACTCCCACTCCTATCCTATCCCACCTCCCTCCCCCTTGGCAACCATAAGTCCATTCTCTAAGGACACTCTTGAATCTGATCTTCCTACTCTGTGCTTGTACTATCTAAATATATTCTGTCATATTTTTTTTAAAGCAACTATGAGTCATTTTATTAATTTATAACAATTGCATAAAATCTTGTAGTTTAACAAATACTTTCACTCTGCTTGTCATCACAACAATCCTGTGATTGGAGTGTTATCACCATCTGCCAAAGAATACAAGCTTCTGGCAAATCACAGCCATGTCCTATGAATTTCCATATCACTGTGCCCACACACAGTAAGACAATCAAAGAGAATCCCCCATTATAAACGAGAACATAGGTCCAAACAGTTAACTTGTCCCAGCCCTGTGAGTGTATAGAGTTGGGACTTTGGCTTTGGCTCTGAATTCTGATGAATGAATATCTCTCAGTGAATGTAGATATATGGATTTGATTCCTAAATGTTTTAATCATTCAAGATAATGTATCTAGGGACATTTTCAGATTGACTTCTCTGGTTTTTTTTAAATTATAAGTTTAAAGTTTTTATGTTTTATATTTGAGATTAACCTATTAGAAAAGTAATTTTTGTGTATGTTTAAGAAATTTGATTTCATTTTTCACCATATGGGTATGATACATTATTCTCAAATTTTTTATTGGTTAATTGATTCTCTGGCACATGCACATTTGCATTAAAATGACTATTAAAATGCACCTAAATAGGAATTCTGTTGATTGACTTTGCAGAGTAAAGCCAGTTAAATTTTCTACTTTGGGCAATTCTGTGAAACTTGGGGAAGATAATCTCTTAGACTATCTTCTAATAAGATGATATTGGATTAATTAATTAGAAGATTAATCTTCTAATAAGAAGATAATCCTCTTCCGATCAAGATAAATTGTGACTTGTTAGAAGTCTTAAAAATTAAAATGTGCCTACAGTTTTTTGGCCTGGTGAAAGAATAGTACCAGGGGAACATCATCTAGCTACCAGGAGGGCAGAAAAGATCTGCAAATTGAAAAGAAAAAATTTCAGAGGAGCAGATATGCCAGCAGGAAAATGCTCATAAATTTCCTGGTACTTCATTCCCATGACCAGGCTTCCCTGGTGGCTCAGTGGTAAAGAATCTGCTTACAATGCAGGAGACTTGGGTTTGATCCCTGGGTTGGAAAGATCCCCTGGAGAAGGGAATGGCAACCCACTCCAGCATTCTTGCCTAGAGAATCCCTTAGACAGAAGAGCCTGGTGAGCTACAGTCCTTGGGGTCAAAAGAGTCGGATATGTCTGAATGACTAACACTTCACTTTTTCCAGTATTCTTGCCTGGGAAATTTCATGGATAGAGGAGTCTCATGGGCTACAGTCCATGGGGTCACAGAGAGTTGGACATGACTGAACACAGCACTGACAGCCACGATCAGGGCTGGAACAAAGCCTGAGCTTTCCTCTTTTCTACAATCATGGATGGTGGGGGAGGCTGGGCAGAGGTGGACAGAAAAAGGCAGGTGACTGCAGAAAAGAGTTTACACTCTTTACTAGGCAATCTGGGTGATGCATCATTAAGAGGATTCCAGAAAAGAAAATGGAGACAAACTTGAACATCTTAAATTGTCCGAACTCTATCTTCTACTTTTATCGCAGAAACTAAGTTATAAAAAGGTTTCATTAATCACAATCTATGAGCATGTTTCAGACTCAATTCTGGGGTGGTGCTGTGGGAAAGTAATGGTAGAGAGGATAGAAGAAATGAAGAATACTTAAACTATACAAGATTTTGAGAAGTAAAAGACTTGGTTGATCAACCCATCAAAAATAATAACCAAAAAAGAAATGACACTTCAAATTTGCAAATATACCATGGGAGGTGGGATATGTGTCTGTTGAAAGAATATAATATACAAATGAAATATGAGGAAAATATTTTGAAAAAGATGTACTTTAGTAGTATGAGACCTTTTCTACAACATGTGATTTTAATTTAAAAGATAGAAAAAAGACATTCAAAGCTGACATAATTGTTCAGAAAATGATATGAAAAATGAAGTTATACAGATATAGATTAAAAACAAAAATTAAAGCAAAGCAGAACTAATAATTATAATACAAAAAATATAATCAGAGGATGAAAGACTGAGTAGAGGACACATAGAACAAGCTTTAAAAAAAGAGTAGAATTTAGAGAAAAATCAAATATATGTAAGTATGATACTTGTAATTCTTCCTTTTCAATTCTGTTTTTTGTTGTTATGATTGTTACATTAATGAATTGGCCAGGATTGACCAGTATATCTTTTTAAAAAAAATAAATTTATTCATTTTTATTTGAAGAATAATTGCTTTACAGTATTGTGTTGGTTTCTGCCAAACATCAACATGAATCAGCCATAGATATACCTATTTCCTCTCCTTCTTGAACTTTCCTCCGTCTTCCCTCTACATCCCACCCTCTAGGTTGTTACAGGGCCCCAGTTTTGAGTTCCCTGAGTCATATAGCAAATTTCCATTGGCTATTTATTTTATATATGGCAATGTATATTTCCATGTTACTCTCTCCATAAGACTGGTATATCTTTAAAGGACTTCCCTAGTGGCTTAGATGGTAAAGTATCTGCCTGCAATGAGGGAGACCTGGATTCGATCCCTGGGTTGGGAAAATCCCCTGGAGGAGGGCATGGCAATCCACACCAGTATTCTTGCAATCCAATGCCACTGTCATGAAATTGTGCTTAAACCTGGTTGTGTATTTAGGTCCAAAAAAAATTCCAGGAATCAGGAATTTGTCCTGAGTTACTTTTGTCCTGGAGTTACTTTTCAGGACATTAAGATTTCTAAATAGAGGTAGAGATGCTAAAACTGAGCAGACACCACAGCAGCTGCTTGAAAAGGAAACAGCTGGTAGAATGAAAAACCCTCAAAGTGTTGTGGAGGTTTTTGTTCAACCTTGAATCACTGTGGTACCCACTGCTATGCTGATAGCAGTAATAAGCTGCAGCATCTTCAGGCTCCAGGCTGCTGATGGTCAGAGTAAAAGATGTCCCTGACCCACTGCCACTGAACCGGGCTGGGATGCCGGAGGCCCTGTTGGTTGCAGTATAGATGAGGAGCCTGGGGACCTGCCCAGGTTTCTGCTGGTACCAGTCTAAGTAGTTGCCAATACTCTGACTGGAGCTGCAGGTGAGGTTGGCTGCTTCCCCTGGAGTCAAAGCCAGGGAGGCTGGAGACTGTCAGCACGATTTCTCCCATGGCATCTGAGACTGGAAATAAAAAGAAAATTCAGTAATTTAGATCATACCTGTTGCCCTCCCAACTAGGCTGGGGACCTTAGGCTTTAATTATTGTGCTTGCTGAGGAAAGGTGCAAGACCCAGGTGCATGAACACAGTTTTCACTGATATGTGGAAACATCTCATGTTTCTCTCACCTGGGATCCAGGAGACAGAGAAGCTGAGCTGGGGCCTCCATGGTCCACTCTGTGTCCTGACAGAGGCAGACCTTCCCAGAGCTCCAACCTGCATAGTTATGGGTTCTGGGCATCAGGGTGGACTGGGAGGAACAGCTGGGGCGGGAGAGCTGGGCTTCCAACTGCAGAAACCACATGCCTTCTCTTCTCTCCGCTTGAGCAGTTTACCCCCAGGTGGTCAAGTCAGAAAAACCTTAGTCTGACTTAGTCTGAGAGATGCATTTGTCTCCTCTGGTCACAGAATTTTCTTCCTGTATTCTCCTTCTTCATTATTCACCTAGATTCAGACAGATGGTGTTTGCTATAAGCCTGCTGGAAATAAAATCAATGCCTGTGATTCTGTTTTCCTCCTTATAGCAGCAGTGTACCTAGTTATCTCCCTTGGTGAATGATTGAATCAAAATGGATTGAGGAGTTAATCAGAATTTTATCTTCCAGATACAGCATTCATTTGCTGCTTAGTGATACTTCTCGTGGGCATTTCCCAAGAAATCATCTTATTCTTTTTTAGAATTAGAAAAGAGTAACAACAAGTTAGGCCAGGAAACACAGTTGGAAGAATGACCACAGCTTCACAGATTAGCAGGACTTAGCTCACCCCCCAACCCTGCCCCCAGTGTACTGATACCATATCCACGAAGACAAACAATGGTTCTGTCCATGTAGGAGTCAACTTTTCCTTGGCTGATTCTCTCTTCTCTACACCACTCCATTCTGCACAAAGCATCCATCTCACCCATACTCAGTTTGTTCTGTCCTTAATACTTTGGGAAAGGTATGTTCTAATCTTGATCTAAATATAATCCAGTTTGGGTACACTTGTATTCCTGAGAATTGTGCACATGTGGTAGAGAGAGCTTGGTCCAAGGATGTTCCCCGGTACAGACTGAGCAATTCTTTAGGTTTCGTTCTCTAGTTCTGATTCTTATTTCCTATAAATCTGCTCTTTTTCCTAAAGTAGTTAAACTCTCTTGCTTTCTCAGCCTTTCTCTACATTACAAGGAAACAGTCTTATTAAATACTACTCAAATTTTAAATGAAACTTTTAGAAATTTATAGCTTGGTCCACGGACAGCTGTTATCAATCCAATGTTCCAGACACTATCCTGGCAGAATAAAAATTACAAGGTATGTCATATGGGCTAGTAGTATTGCTTCATATTATTTGTGTGTCTTATATATGGGCTAGCAGTATTGCTTCATATTATTTGTGTGTCTTATATATGCTATATTTATTGAAGTGAAGTGAAGTCGCTCAGTCGTGTCCAACTCTTTGCGACCCCATGAACTGTAGCCTACCAGGTTCCTCCGTCCATGGGATTTTCCAGGCAAGAGTACTGGATTGGGCTGCCATTTCCTTCTCCAGGGCATCTTGCCAACCCAGGGATCGAACCCGGGTCTCCTGCATTGCAGACAGATGCTTTACTGTCTGAGCAACCAGGGAAGCCACACATGTAAATATGTGTTTTGATAATCCAAAAATGTAAGGGTCACTGGCTTAGGAATCCCTGCATTGCATGAGGCTTGCCCACATTTTAAAAATTATGAACAAAATCCTTCAGTAATTATTTCTATGACTGTCAAAACTTTTGTTTGATGAAATTCCCTGAAGGTCCAGTGGTTAAGACTTTGTCTGCCAATGTAGGGGCTGTGGGTTGGCTCCCTGACTGGGGAGCTAAGATCCCACATGCCTTGCATCCAGAAAACCAAAAGTTAATAAACAAAAGCAATATTGTAACAAATTCACTAAAGACTTTAAAAATGGTTCACATAAAAAAACTTAAAACTTCTATTTGAGATAAGGTAGAGGACATTGACTGAGGTATAACACTGGAGGCTGTGGAAGCTTGATCTGTGATATTGCTGTTGTCTTATTGTTAGTGAGTACTATGGGTGGAAAGTCAGCTAAAATATTTATAGAAGTGCAAGTGATCATCGAGGAATAGCTGTCTTCTCTAGAGCAGTCTTGCTTCCTCCATTCAAAATGTCTTTATGACAAAATGAGGTTTTGAGTCATATACTAGGTGGTAATGGGATGCAGAGGAAAGATCTACAGTAATAGGAAGGAGTGTTCAACCCTCAAATAGTGGTTGAGGCACAGTGAGCAGGTGGAGTAACACATTTATTTAAATACTCTGTGTTTATCATGATGGAAAAAGGATGTAGCATGCCAGATTTACTTCTGGAAGGTTACTAAGTTATTTTGTTATAAAAGGACTATTTATTCCTTGTCCAATAGATTTTTAAAAATTCAAAGTCTGTTTGCATATATTAATATTATTTATCTTCTCTACATTCCTGAGTTGTAGTTTTTGTAAATCTATTTTTTATTGACTTATAGCTGAATTATTAAATCAGATTGGATTGAAATCAGATTGATTATATTCTTTGCCGCCAAAGATGGAGTTGTTCTATATTTTCAGCAAAAACAAGACTGGGAGCTGACTGTGGCTCAGATCATGAACTCCTTATTATCAAATTCAGACTTAAATTGAAGAAAGTAGGGAAAACCACTAGACCATTCAGGTATGATCTAAATCATATCCCTTATGATTATACAGTGGAATTGACAAATAGATTCAAGGCATTAGATCTGATAGACAGAGTGCCTGAAGAACTATGGACGGAGGTTCGTGACATTGTACAGGAGGCAGTGATCAAGATCATCCCCAAGAAAAAGAAATACAAAAAGGCAAAATGGTTGTCTCATGAGGTCTTACAAGTTGCTGAGAAAAGAAGAGAAGCTAAAGGCAAAGGAGAAAAGGAAAGATATACCCATTTGAATGCAGAGTTCCAAAGAATATCAAGGAGAGATAAGAAAGCCTTTCTCAGTGATCAATGCAAAGAAATAGAGGAAAACAATAGAATGGGAAAGACTAGAGATCTCTTTAAGAAAATTAGAGATACCAAGGAAACATTTCATGCAAAGATGGGCACAATAAAGGACAGAAATGGTATGGACCTAACAGAAGCAAGGTGAAAAGACAGCCCTCAGATTGGGAGAAAATAATAGCAAACGAAGCAACAGACAAAGGATTAATCTCAAAAATATACAAGCAACTCCTACAGCTCAATTCCAGAAAAATAAATGACCCAATCAAAAAATGGGCCAAAGAACTAAACAGACATTTCTCCAAAGAAAACATACAGATGGCTAACAAACACATGAAAAGATGCTCAACATCACTCATTATTAGAGAAATGCAAATCAAAACCACAATGAGGTACCATTACACGCCAGTCAGAATGGCTGCTATCCAAAAGTCTACAAGCAATAAATGCTGGAGAGGGTGTGGAGAAAAGGGAACCCTCTTACACTGTTGGTGGGAATGCAAACTAGTACAGCCGCTATGGAGAACAGTGTGGAGATTCCTTAAAAAACGGGAAATAGAACTGCCATATGACCCAGCAATCCCACTTCTGGGCATACACACCGAGGAAACCAGATCTGAAAGAGACACATGCACCCCAGTGTTCATCACAGCACTGTTTATAATAGCCAGGACATGGAAGCAACCTAGATGCCCATCAGCAGACGAATGGATAAGGAAGCTGTGGTATATATACACCATGGAATATTACTCAGCCATTAAAAAGAATTCATTTGAATCAGTTCAAATGAGATGGATGAAACTGGAGCCCATTATACAGAGTGAAGTAGGCCAGAAAGATAAAGACCATTACAGTATGCTAACACATATGGAATTTAGAAAGATGGTAATGATAACCCTATACGAAAAACAGAAAAAGAGACACAGATGTACAGAACAGACTTTTGGACTCTGTGGGAGAAGGCGAGGGTGGGATGTTTCGAGAGAACAGCATCAAAACATGTATATTATCTATGGTGAAACAGCTCACCAGCCCAGGTTGGAAGCATGAGACAAGTGCTCGGGCCTGGTGCACTGGGAAGACCCAGAGGGATCGGGTAGAGAGGGAGGTGGGAGGGGGGATCGGGATGGGGAAGATATGTAAATCCATGGATGATTCATGTCAATATATGACAAAAACCACTACAATATTGTAAAGTAATTAGCCTCCAACTAATAAAAATAAATGAAAAAAAAAAAGATAAAAAGAACACACTGTATAGCACAGGGAACTCTACTCAATACTTGTAATGACCTGTAGGGGAAAGAATCTAAAAAAGAGTGGATATTATGTATCTGTATAACTGATTCACTTTGTTGGACACCTGAAACTAACACAACATTATAAATAAACTCTACTCCAATAAAAATTAATTTTTAAAGAAGTTTTTTTTTTTTTTTTTTTTTTTAAAGAAGAGGTGGCAAGAATACACAGAAGAACTATACAAAAAAGATCTTCATGACCCAGATAAACACGATGGTGTGATCACTCACCTAGAGCCAGACATCCTGGAATACAAAGTCAAATGGACTTTAGGAAGCATCACTATGAACAAAGCTAGTGGTGGTGATGGAATTCCAGTTGATCTATTTCAAATCCTAAAAGATGATGCTGTGAAAGTGCTGTACTCAATATGACAGCAAACCTAGAAAACTCAGTAGTGGCCACAAGACTGGAAAAAGTCAGTTTTCATTCCAATCTCAAAGAAAGGCAATGCCAAAAAATGTTCAAACTACTGCACAATTGCACTCGTCCCATGGACGGAGCAGCATGGTAGGCTGCAGTCCATGGGGTCGAGAGGATTCGGACGTGACTGAGAAACTTCACTTTCACTTTTAACTTTCATGCATTGGAGAAGGAAATGGCAACCCACTCCAGTGTTCTTGCCTTGAGAATCCCAGGGATGGCGGAGCCTGGTGGGCTGCTGTCTATGGGGTCGCACAGAGTCGGACATGACTGAAACGACTTAGCAGCAACAACAGGGCAGGCTAGTGAAGTATGAAGAATGCTCAGAATTCCCCAAGCCAGGCTTCAACAGTAGGTGAACAGTGAACTTCCAGATGTTCAAGCTGGATTTAGAAAAGGCAGAGGAACCAGAGATCAAATTGCCAACATCCACTGGATCATCAAAAAAGCAAGAGAGTTCCAGAAAAACATCTACTCTGCTTTACTGACTATGCTAAAGCCTTTGACTGTGTGGGTCACAACACACTATGGAAAATTCTTCAAGAGACGGGAAAACCAGACCACCTGACCTGCCTCCTGAGAAATCTGTATGCAGGTCAACAGTTAGAACTGGACATGGAACAACAGAATATGTAGGTACATATTATATTTATATACATCGTGTACTGTATCACTCTGTTTCGTTTTAATGGGCAATAGCAACTGACGCAAGTGAGGTGGTAATTGTTTGGTTTGTAACCTGAGTGGGAAATGCACATCATAGATGAGCTTTTAATAAGCTAGTCTCTATCAGCAAAGGTTGACATTCTTCCTGTGTCCTTTAAAGCGCTCTGGACCTGTAGTCAGAGCCCGTGACCTCTATCATCCATTGTTTCCTGTCGGTGTGAACATAATTGTAGCCTACGTCTTAAATCGAGGTTCATATCCACGTTTGAGAACGTTTTCTACCTCAGAGAAATCATTTCCCTTGTGATCATTTATTTTTCTAATACGCTCTTTGGTACAGAAAGAATTGGATTGGAGAATGCAGTCTTGGTACCACCAAGAACCCATTTGGGGAACAATTTATTGGACATTATGCTCTGGCGATTAACCCCTTCTGATAGATTTCCTCTAGAAACCTGGCATGTTGCAGTTCTCAAGGAGTTGAACACGACTTAGCAACTGAACAACAACAACAGATTTCCTCAGCCTTTTTCGATGGGAACATCATTGAAAATGAGAATAATATAATCACAGGGTGTTCCTAGTGGTGGCCCCCACAAATGTTCACTGTTACTGATTGTGGTTAAGCTGATTTTCAACTGTGTAAAGTCTTAGAACAAGCATGGAAATGTATGTGGCTGCCTGGTTCGGTGATTGTTCATGATTATTTCTGGACTTTGACCAATTTTGCACCATTTCAGCTGATGTCAATATTTCTTGATGGCCTGTATATGTGTCTGTTCTTTGAATTCTCCCTGAAATTGCTTGTAACATTTTTCTGTTTCCCTCACCAGTTAATTTCATTGAATAAAAGTTTTCACACTTAAAAAAAAAAAAACCCCAATATTCAGAAAACTAAGATTATGGCATCCGGTCCCATCACTTCATGACAAATAGATGGGGAAACAATGGAAACAGTGACAGACTTTATTTTTGGGGGCCTCCAAAATCACTACAGATGGTGACTGCAGCCATGAAATTAAAAGACACTTGCTCCTTGAAGGAAAGCTATGACAAACCTAGACAGCATATTAAAAAGCAGAGACATTACTTTGCCAACAAAGTTTTGTCTAGTTAAAGCTTTGGTTTTTCCAGTAGTCATGTATGGATGTAAGAGTTGGACTATAAAGAAAGCTGAGCACCAAAGAACTGTTGCTTTTGAACTGTGGTTTTGGAGAAGACTCTTGAGAATCCCTTAGACTGCAAGGAGATCCAACCAGTCCATCCTAAAGGAAATCAGTCCTGAATGTTCATTGGAAAGGCTGATGCTGAAACTGAAACTCCAATACTTTGGCCACCTGATGTGAAGAACGGACTCATATGAAAAGACCCTGATGCTGGGAAAGATTGAAGGTGGGAGGAGAAGGGGACGACAGAGGATGAGATGGTTAGATGGCATCACCAACTCAATGTGCATGAGTTTGAGTAAGCTCCGGGAATTGGTGGCGGACAGGGAGGCCTGGTGTGTGGCAGTCCTTGGGGTCGCAAAGAGTCGGACATGACTGAGCAACTGGACTGAACTGAACTGATAGTTGAATTATAATGCTGTGTTAATTACTGCTGTACAGCAAAGCGATGTAGTTATACACACATATGTATGTATATGTATACACATTCCTTTTGTATTCCTTTCTATTATGGTTTATCACAAGATATTGAATATAGTTCTCTGTGCTAAAGTAGGACCTTGTTGTTTATTCATTTTATATATACCAGTTTGCATCTGCTAATCCCAAACTCCCAATCCAATCCTGTCCTACCTCCTCCTCCTTGGCAGCCACCTATCTATTTTCTGTGTCCCTGATTTTGCTTCTGTTTCATAGATATGTCACATTTCATTTGTTTTTGTCTTTCTGACTTAGTTCACTTAATATGATAATCTCTAGTTGCATTCGTGTTGTTTCAAAATGCATTATTTTATTCTTTTTTTAAGGCTGAAAACTATTCCTTTGTGTTTATATGTATCATATCTTCTTTATCCATTCATATGTTGATGAACATTTAGGTTGTTTCCATGTCTTAGCTATAGTAAATACTGCTGCTATAAACATAGGGGTGCATGTATCTTTTTGAATTATAGTTCATTTGGGTGTATGCCTAGGAGTGGGATTGTGGATCATGTGGTAGTTCTTTTTTCAGTTTTCTAAGGAGCCTTCATATAGTTTTCCACAGTGGCTGTAACATCTAACATTCCCACCAACAGTTTAAGAGGGTTTCCTTTTCCCCTCATGCAGAGGGGTATCACTTTAATGCTGTTTCCAACTGCACACTTGACTCCATGATTACTCAACTCTCTCTTCTGATATTTACACACATATTACCAATATTTACATATTTATTAGTTATCCTAAACCATAACTTCTTACACTGAGATTTTTTATGTTAATTAAAAAATTTTTTTGACCCAAGTGAATTAATGTCCACTCAATGGTGTTGGGTAGAACCTAAAATAATTTCTTTGTAAACCTTCCATCTACACTTAAGAAAACTACATGCAGAATTTGAAAGTGGAACATTGAGAATTATAGCTAGATAGTAGTGCAAAAAAGATGAAGGGTAAGATTAAAAAATTGCTACTATGTTTGAAAGGAATTTCTGTACTGCTTACCTGATATCTACTCAAAAACTTGTACGAGAATGTTCATGGTAGTGTTACTGAGTTAACCAAAGAGTGGGAGCAACCAAAAATCCGTCAGCTGTTGAATGGAAAAACAAAATGGAAAGAGGAAAAAAAGCAAAATGGAAAACCATTTCATATAATTTGCTTTCATTTCATATGCTATTTGGCCATAACAAGAAATGAAGTACTATAATATGCCACAACATGGATAAACCTTGCAAGCACTATGGTAAGTGAGTAAGCCAGCCACTAAAGACCATGTGTAGTACAATCAATTTATAGGAAATTTCCACCATAGGCAGACAGAAAGTAGATTTGTGGTTACTTAGGACTTGGGAGTATTTGATGCTGGAGGAAATGAGAAATAACTGTTAATGGGTACAGATAACTTTTTGAAAATATTCTAAAGTTGACTGTTGTGATGTTTGCACAACTCTGTGAGTATACTAAAGTCTATAGTATTCTACAATATAAATTGGTGAATTATATTGTAAATGTATTATAACGCCATAAAACTATTAATAAAAAGTCTAAAAAAAAGTCTTAAGATTTCAAGAGTGAAGAGACCTTGAGCAAGGAATAATAACAATAAGTGAGTAGTAGAAACCAATAGAGCTGTTTGTTATTTGGGGGCTTTTTATTCTGAGATGTGCTTTAAACATTTAAAGATAATCCTTTTTTTCTTTTTGAATTATTGGGAAAGAACTTTATCCTAAAATGGAGTCACTAGAATTATCCGTGATGCTCTTCAACTAGGTATATGACTTTGAACAACTGTTACCATCTACCTATCTGGGTCTTACTCATCTCTATTGAATGGTACCACAAATGTGATTTTTTAAAAATCCTCTTGGGATTTTGATTTGACTAGGTTTTCTTTGATTTTCAAAAATAATATTATGGAGTCTACAGCATAGTTTATATCCTCTTCAGTACTTGATGCTGTGGATGCTCTTGTAGATGGTGTGTTTTGTAATTTTGAATTTTATAACTTGCTGCAGCTATGTTGTTGTTCAGTTGCTCAGTCATGTCTGACTCTGCGACCCCATGGACTGCAGCATGCCAGGCTTCCCTGTGCTTCACCATCTCCCAGAGCTTGCTCAAACTCATATCCATTGAGTTGGTATTGCCATCCAACCATGTTGTCCTCTGTTGTCCCTTTCTCTTCCTGCCTTTAATCTTTCCCAGCATCAGAGTCTCTTCCAATGAATCAGTGTTTTGCATCAGGTGGCCAAAGTGTTGGAGCTTGAGTTTCAGCATCAGTCCTTCCAATGAATATTCAGGGTTGATTTCCTTTAGGATTGACTGGTTGAATCTCCTTGCTGTCCAAGGGACTCTCCAGCACCACAATTTGAAACCATAATTATTCAGCACTCAGCCTGCTTTATGGTCCAACTCTCACATCCATACATGACTACTGGAAAAACCATAGCTTTGACTATATGAACCTTTGCAAAGTAATGTCTCTGCTTTTTAATACTCTGTCTAGATTTGTCATAGCTTTTCTTCCAAGGAGAAAGCGTCTTTTAAGTTCCTGGAGGCAGTCATCATCTGCAGTGATAAATCTGTCACTGTTTCCCTATCTATTTACCATGAAGTGATGGGACCAGATACTATGATCTTAATTTTTTGAATGTTGAGTTTTGAGCCAGCTTTCTCTTCTCTCAATTTCACTAAAGAGGCTCTTTAGTTCCTCTTCACTTTCTGCCAAAAGGATGAAATATCAATATAGAAATATTAATTTGGTTTTACATATTGACCTTGAATCCAATGGTTTGTTATTTCAAGAATTTCTGTGCAGATTATTTTGTATTTCCTCTGCACACAATCCACTCATCTTGAATTATGATAGACTTAATTCTTCCTTTCCAGTTCTATTATTTGTTTTTGTTGCCTCATTGCAATGGCCAAGGCAAGTATATCTTTAAAAGCATCCACTCATATGTGTCTGATCCAGTGACACTGGCAATGAAATTGTGTCTAAACCTGTCTGTGCATTTAGGTTTAAGAAAAATTCCAGGAATCAGAGTTCAAATCTTGTCATGGAGTTCCTTTCCAGAACTTTAAGATTTCTAGATAGGGGCAGAGTTGCTAAAACTGAGCAGCCACTGCAGTAGCTGCTTATAAAGGAAACAGCTGGTAGAATGAAAAGCCCTCAAAGGTTAAGGAGGTTTTCGTTTGACGTTGGATCCCTGTGGTACCCACTGCTATGCTGACAGCAGTAATAAACTGCAGCATCTTCAGGCTCCATACTGATGGTGAGAGTAAAGGATGTCCCTGACCCACTGCCACTGAACCGGCTTGGGATGCTGGAGGCCCTGCTGGAGGCAGTATAGATGAGGAGCCTGGGGGCCAGCCCAGGTTTCTGCTGGTACCAGTTTAAGTAGTTGCTAATACTCTGACTGGCCCTGCAGGTGAGGGTAGCTGTTTCTCCTGGAGTCAAAACCAGAGAGGCCGGAGACTGCCAATGTTGCTTCTCCAGTGGCATCTGAGGTTGGAAATACAAAGAAAAGTCACTCATGTAGTCTGGATCTAACCTTTGTCTTCCCAGCAGGCTAGGATCATTGATCTACATTGAGCTTTAATTGCACTTGCCGAGCAAAGGTACAGGATTCAACTGCATAAATACTGTTTTCACTGACATGTAGAACCATCCCATGTTCCTCTCATCTGGGATCCAGAGTGACAGGAGGCAGAGAAGCTGAGCAAGGGCTTCCATGATCACCTTGGAGGCAGATTGGAGGCAGATCTTCCCAGAGCACTGACTCAGGCATAGATATGGGGTCTGAGCAGCAGGGTGGACTGGGAGGAACATGCAAAGCAGCTGGGGTGGGAGAACTGGGCTTCCAGCTGCAGAAACCACGTGCCTCCTCTTCTCTACACTTGAGCAGTCCACCCCCAGGTGGTCACGTCAGTAAAGGCTTTTGACTTTGTCTGAGAGATGAATTTGTCTCCTCTGGTCACAGAATTTTCTTCCTGTATCCTCACACTTCATTATTTACCTAGTTTTGGAGAAATGGTATTTGTGTCAGCCTGTTGGGGATAAAATAGATGCCTGTAGTTCCATTTTCTTCTGTCTATGAGCAATGTTTCTAGATGTCTCCCTTGGTGCATAACTGGATCAAAATTTATTAAGGGGTAATTCTCTGTTCTTTACACCACTCCATTCTGCACAAAGCATCCATCTAACCCACTCTCAGGTCATTTTCTCCTTCAATAATTTGGGAAAACTATGTTCATACTCCTGATCTAAATGTAGTCCAATCTGGACATGCTTGTGAGAATTGTACACATGTGGTACAGAGAGCTTGGTCCAAGGATGTTCCCTGGTATAGACTGAGCAGCTTTTTAGTTTACATTCTCTAGTTCTGATTCTTATTTCCTACAAATCTTCCCCTTTACATTAAGTAGTTAAAACTCTATTGCTTTCCAAAACTTTTGCTACATTTCAAGGAAGCAGTCTTGTTAATGCTACTCAAAGTTCTAAATGAGTCTTCATCCATTCAGAGATTATAGCTTGGTCCACAGCCAGCTGATAGCCACCCAAAGATCCAGACACTATCATGGCAGAATGGAAAACACAGTGTTAGTCATATGGACTGATAGAATTGCTTCATCATATTTACATATAGTATATATGACATATATTTGTAAATATGTGCACTAATTTAAAAAATGCAAGGATCACTGCCTGAAGGTGTGTGTGCATTGCTTAAGTCTTGCCCACTTTTAAAAAGCTATGAACAACATGCTTCAGTATTATTTGTATGACTCTCAAAATTTCTGTTTGAAGTACTGTAGAGAAGACTGACTGAGATAAAGCAATGGAAGCTTGTCCTGTGACATTGTTGTTGCTATTGTTAGGGAGTACAGTAGGTATAAAGTCAGCTAGAAGATTTACAAGAGTTGTTGTTCAGTTGCTCAGTCATGTCTGACTCTTTGTGACACCATGGACTGCAGCACACCAGACTTCCCTGTCCTTCACCATCACTAGAGTTTGCTCAAACAGATGTCCATTGAGTCGGTGATGCCATCCAACCATCTCATCCATTGTTGTCCCCTTCTCCTCCTGCCTTCTATCTTTCCCAGGATCAGGGTCTTTTCTAATGAGTCAGTTCTTCACATCAGGTGGCCAAAGTATTGGAGCTTCAGCTTCAGCATCAGTCCTTCCAATGAATATTCAGGGTTGATTTCCTTTAGGATTGACTTGTTGTCTCTCCTTGCAGTCTGAGAGAATCTCAAGGGTCTTCTCCAACATCACAGTTCAAAAGCATCAATTCTTCAGTGCTCAGCCTTCTTTATTCCAACTCTGACATCCATACACGTGAGAGCATGGATTTGACTATATGCACCATTGTCGGCAAAGTAATATCTCTGCTTTTTAATATGCTATCTAGGTTTGTCATAGCTTTCTTCCAAGGAGCAAGTGTCTTTTAATTTCATGGCTGCAGTCACCATCTGCAGTGATTTTGAAGCCTAAGGAAATAAAGTTTCTCACTGTTTCCATTGTTTCCCCCTCTATTTGCCATGAAGTGATGGGACCAGATGCCATGATCTTAGTTTTCTGAATGTTGAGCTTTAAGCCAACTTTTTAACTCTCTTTCACCTTCATCAAGAGGCTGTTTAAGCATGTATATTATCTAGGGTGAAACAGATCACCAGCCCAGGTGGGATGCATGAGACAAGTGCTCAGGCCTGGTGCACTGGGAAGACCCAGAGGAATCGGGTGGAGAGGGAGGTGGGAGGGGGGATCGGGATGGGGAATGCGTGTAACTCTATGGCTGATTCATATCAATGTATGACAAAACCCACTGAAATGTTGTGAAGTAATTAGCCTCCAACCAATAAAAAAAAAAAAAAAAGAGGCTGTTTAGTTCCTCTTCACTTTCTGCCATAAGGGTGGTGTCATCTGCATATCTGAGGTTATTGATATTTCCCCTAGCAATCTTGATTCCAGCTTGTGATTCATCCAGCCCAGCATTTCACATTATGTACTCTGCATATAAGTTAAATCAGCATACTGCATAAGTATATAACATGTGAAATTTACTTCTGGAAGACTACTAGGTTATTTTGTACCAAAAGAACTATCTATTCCTTGTCAAATAGATTTTTAAAAAATTCAATCTGTTTACATCTATTAATATTATGTATCTTCTTTACACACATGAGTTGTGGTTTTTTAAATTTAACTTTTTATTGAGTTACAGTTGAATTATAATGCTGTGTGAATTACCATTGTACTGTAAAGTGACTCAGTTATACATATATATATATATATATATATTTACATATACTTTCTTTTTCATATTCTTTTCCATTATGGAAAAGGATATCATAGGATATTGCATATAGTCCCCTGTGCTATACAGTAGGACCTTGTTATTTATTCACTCTATATATACCAGTTTGCATCTGTTAATCCCAAACTTCCACTCCTACCCTCTCCCACTCCCTCCTTCTTGACAGCCAGCAGTCTATTTTCGTGTCCCTGATTTTTTTTCTGTTTCATAGATAGGGTCATTTGTGTCATGTTTTAGATTCCACATATGACTGATATCATATTGTACTTGTCTTTCTGACTTATTTTACTTAGTATGAAAAACTCTAGCCATGTTATTCCAAATGGCATTATTTTATTCTTTTTTTTATGGTTGAAAACTATTTCCTTTGTGTACATACATATCATATCTTCTTTATCCATCCATGTGTTGATGAACATTTAGGTTATTTTCATGTCTTGGCTATAGTAAATAGTGCTGCTAGTAAACATAGGGGTGCACATATCTTTTTGAATTACAATTTATCTGGGTGTATGCTGAGGAGAGGGATTGTGGATCATATGGTACTTCTATTTTTAGTTTTCTGAGGAACCCCCATACTGTTTTCCACAGTGGCTATAGTATCTCACATTCCTACCAATAGTTTAGAAGGGTTTCCTTTTCCTCAAACCCAGAGGGGTATCTCTATTGCTGTTTCCAGTTACACACTTGGCTCCCTGATTACTCAACCTTCTCTTCCAATATTTATATACATATTTAGTTATCCTACACCATAATTTCTGACATAGAAACTTTTTAGATCAATTAAAACTTTTTTTGACTCAAGTGAATCAATGTACATTCAACATTACTGGATAGAACCTAAAATAATTTCTTTGTATACCATCCTTCTTCATTTACAAAAAACTACATGCAACATTTGAATGTGGAAACTTGAGAAATATAGCTAAATAGTAGGGTAAAAAAAGATGAAGAGTGAGACAAAAAATTGTTACCATCAGTTTGAAAGGAATTTCCTTATTGCTCACCTGATGTCCGCATAAAAACTTTTCCAAGAATGTTCATAGTAGTGTTATTGAGTTGACCAAATAGTGGGATCCGCCCAAATGTCCATCAGCTGCTGAATGGAAAAGCAATATGTGGCACATTGATCTAGTGAAATGTTATTTGACCATAATAAGAAATGAAGTACTATAATATGCTACAACATGTATAAACTTTGCAAATACTATGGTAAGTGAATTAGCCACTAAAAACCACATGTAGTATGATCAATTTATATGAAATATCTACAATAGGCACAGACCAAAAGTAGATTACTGGTTATCTAGGACTTGGGAATATTTGATGCTGGAGGGAGAAGGGGATAACTGGTAATGGGTATAGGATATCTTTTAGAAAACATTCTATAATTGACCTTGGTGATGATTATACAACTCTGTGAGTATATTAAAGTTCATAGTATTGTACAATATAAATTGTTGAACTATGTTGTATATGAATCATGATGCCATAAAGTTGTTAGTAAAAAGTCTAGAGTTTCAAGACTGAAGAGACTTAGGGCAAGGTATAACAAGAATATGTGAGTAGTAGAAACCAAAAGAGCTATTTGTAAACCTGGGGCTTTTGTTCTGAGGTGTGTTTTGAGCATTTAAAAATGATCATTTTTATGTATGGTGATAGAAAGTGTTCTAGTTTCATTCTTTTACAAGTGGTTGACCAGTTTTCCCAGCACCACTTGTTAAAGAGGTTGTCTATTTTCCATTGTATATCCTTGCCTCCTTTGTCGAAGATAAGGTGTCCATAGGTTTGTGGATTTATCTCTGGACTTTCTATTCTGTTCCATTGATCTATATTTCTGTCTTTGTGCCAGTACCATACTGTCTTGATGACTGTGGCTTTGTAGTATAGTCTGAAGTCAGGCAGGTTGATTCCTCCAGTTCCATTCTTCTTTCTCAAGATTACTTTGGCTATTCGAGGTTTTTTGTATTTCCATACAAATTATGAAATTATTTGTTCTAGTTCTGTGAAAAATACTGTTGGTAGCTTAATAGGGATTGCATTGAATCCATAGATTGCTTTGGGTAGAATAGCCATTTTGACAATATTGATTCTTCCAATCCATGAACACGGTATGTTTCTCCATCTGTTTGTGTCCTCTTTGATTTCTTTCACCAGTGTTTTATAGTTTTCTATGAAAAATTATTGGGAAAGAACTTTATCATCAAATGGGGTCACTCTGTGATGCTCATCAGCTTGGTGGGTGACCTTGAACAATGCCCACCACCTACTTATCTGTATCTTATTCATCTCATCTCTATTGAATGGAACTGCAAATGTGATTTAAAAAAAATCCTATTGGGATTTTGATTTTGACTAGGTTTCCTAGATTTCTTTGAATAATATTCTGGAGTCTACAGTGTGTTTTGTTATTTTTTCCTAAATATTTGATGCTTTGGATGCTTTCATAGATGGTGTATTTTATAATTTTATAATCTGTTTCAATTTTAGAGAAATCAAATTGGTTTTTTTGCTTATTAACATTGAATCCAATGTTTTGCTATTTCTCTTATTAATTCCAGCAGTTTCTCTGTAGATTATTTTGAAATTTCTCTGCAAACAATTCATTCATCTTGAATTACGATAGTTTTAATTCTTCTTTTCAAGTTCTGTTCTCTTTTTGTTATTGTTACCTTATTTCTCTGGCCAGGACGGGTAATATTTTTAAAAGCATCCACTCATATGTGTCTGGTCCAGTGATATTGGTAGTGAAATTGTGCCTAAACTTGGTTGTGCTTTTAGGTTTGTGAAAAATTCCAGGAATCGGAGTTCAAATCTTGTCATGGAGTTACTTTTCAGGTCTTTAAGATTTCCAGATAGAGGCAGAGATGCTAAAACTGAGTAGCCACTGCAGTAGCTGCTTATAAAGGAAACAGCTGGTAGAATGAAAAGCCCTCAAAGGTTAAGGAGGTTTTCGTTTGACATTGGATCACTGTGGTACCCACTGCTATGCTGATAGCAGTAATAAACTGCAGCATCTTCAGGCTCCAGGCTGCTGATGGTGAGAGTAAAGGATGTCCCTGACCCACTGCCACTGAACCAGGCTGGGATGCCGGAGGCCCTGTTGGTTGCAGTATAGATGAGGAGCCTGGGAGCCTGCCCAGGTTTCTGCTGGTACCAGTCTAAGTAGCTGCTAATACTCTGACTGGCCCTGCAGGTGAGGGTGGCCGTTTCTCCTGGAGTCAAAGCCAGGGAGGCTGGAGTCTGTGTCAGCATGGTTTCTCCCATGGTATCTGAGATTAGAAATGAAAGGAAAAGTCACTCAGTAGTTTAGATCATACCTGTTGTCCTCACAACCAGGCTGGGGACCTTGGGCTTTAATTATTGTGCTTGCTGAGGAAAGATGAAAGACCCAGGTGCATGAACACAGTTTTCACTGACATAAGGAAACATCTCATGTTTCTCTCACCTGGGATCCAGAGGAACAGGAGACAGAGAAGCTGAGCTGGGGCCTCCATGGTCCACTCTGTGTCCTGACAGAGGCAGACCTTCCCAGAGCTCCAACCTGCATAGATATGTGCTCTGGGCAGCTGGGTGGGCTGGGAGGAACATGCAAAGCAGCTGAGGTGGGGGAACTGGGCTTCCAGCTATAGAAACCACATGCCTTCTCTTCTCTCCGCTTGAGCAGTTTACCCCCAGGTGGTCAAGTCAGAAAAGCCTTAGTCTGACATAATCTGAGAGATGCATTTGTCTCCTCCAGTCATAAAATTTCCTTCCTGTGTCCTCACACTTCATTATGCACCTAGGTTCAGAGAGGTGGTGTTTGATGTAAGCCTGTTGAAAACAAAATTGTTGCCTGTGGTTCTGTTTTCCTCTTTCTAACAGCAATGTGCCCTGATGTCTGTCTTTGTTCATGATTGAATCAAAATAGATGAGGAGTTTATCAGAACTTTATCTTCCAGTTATATCTTTCATTTGCTCCTTAGTGATACTTCCCAGGGTCTTCCCAGATGGAGCTAATGGTAACGAACCTGCCTGCCAATTCAGGAGGCATAAGAGATGCAGGTTCAATCCCTTGCTCAGGAAGATCCCCTGGAGAAGGGCACGACAATTCATTCCAGTATTCTTGCCTGAAGAATCCCATGGACAGAGGAGCCTTGTGGGCTAAAATCCGTAGGGTCACAAAGAGTTGGACATGACTGAAGTGACTTAGCACGCACACACGATACTTCCCAAGGGCACTTGTGAAGAAGTCACCTCATTCTCTGTTAGAGTTAGAAAAGTAACCCCAAGTTAAGGGCTTCCCAGGTGGTTCAGTGGTAAAGAATCCATGTGCCAATAAGGAGATGCAAGAGACTCCAGTTCAATTCCTGGGTTGGGAAGATCCCCTGGAGAAGGAAATGGCAACCCACTCCAGTATTCTTACCTGGAAAATCCCATAAACAGAGGAGCCTGGTGAGCTACAGTCCATGGGGTCACAGAGTCAGACATGACTGAGTGCGTGCGCGCGCACACACACACACACACACACACACACACACACCTATAGTGGGTTTTGTGTGGCATTCAGCAGCATTGTTATTGTTAACACCAAGTTAGGCCAGGCAACAGGGTTTGAAGGGTGACCACAACTGCACATATAAGCAGGACCATGACTTGCCCTCCCTCTCCACCCACAGCTACTGGCACCCTATCCATGAAGACAGACAGTGGTTCTGTCCAAACAGATAGTGAACTTTTCCTTGGCTGATCCTCTCTTCTCTACACCACTCCATTCTGCACAAAGCATCCATCTGACCCAGACTCAGGTTGTTCTCTCAACAGTTTGGGAAACCTGTGTTCATAGTCCGGATCTAAATGGAATCCATTTTGAATTTACTTGTGTTATTGAGAATTGTGCATGTATAGCAGAGAGAGCTTGGTCCAAGGATGTTCCCCTGTCCAGACTGAGCTGCTCTTTAGTTTACATTCTCTTGTTCTGATTCTTATTTCCTATAAATCTGCTCCTTAAACTCTACTGCTTTCTCAAACTTTTTCTGTGTCTCAAGGAACCAGTTTTATTAATGCAGCTCAAAGCTCTAAATGAATCTTCATCCATTCAGAAATTTTAGTTCGGTCCACAGCCAGATGATATCTATCCAATGGTTCAGGCATTATTATTGCAATAGAATAATAAACACAGGATATGTCACATGGACTAACAGTATTGATTCCTATTAATTATATACAATACATGTGATATATCTACTCGGCTCAGTTCAGTTCAGTCGCTCAGTCATGTCCGACTCTTTACGACCCCATGAATCGCAGCACGCCAGGCCTCCCTGTCCATCATCAACTCCTGGAGTTGACTCAAACTCATGTCCATCGAGTTGGTGATGCCATCCAGCCATCTCATTCTTTGTTATCTCCTTCTCCTGCCCCCAATCCCTCCCAGCATCAGGGTCTTTTCCAATGAATCAACTCTTCGCATGAGGTGGCCAAAGTATTGGAGTTTCAGCTTCAACATCAGTCCTTCCAATGAACACCTAGGACTGATCTCCTTTAGGATGGACTGGTTGGATATCCTGGCAGTCCAAGGGACTCTCAAGAGTCTTCTCCACCACCACAGTTCAAAAGCATCAATTCTTTGGCACTCAGCTTTCTTCACAGTCCAACTGTCACATCCACACATGACCACTGGAAAAACCATAGCCTTGACTAGATGGACCTTTGTTGGCAAAGTAATGTCTCTGCTTTTAATATGCTATCTAGGTTGGTCATAACTTTCCTTCCAAGGAGTGTCTTTTAATTTCATGGCTGCAATCATCATCTGCAGTGATTTTGGAGCCCCCCAAAATAAAATCTGACACTGTTTCCACTGTCTCCCCATCTATTTCCCATGAAGTGATGGGACCAGATGTCATGATCTTAGTTTTCTGAGTGTTGAGCTTTAAGCCAACTTTTTCACTCTCCTCTTTCACTTTCATCAAGAGGCTTTTTAGTTCCTCTTCATTTTCTGCCATAAAGGTGGTGTCATCTGCATATCTAAGGTTATTGGTTCTCCCGGCAATCTTGATTCCAGCTTGTGCTTTTTCCAGCCCAGCGTTTCTCATGATGTACTCTGCATATAAGTTAAATAAGCAGGGTGACAATATACAGCCTTGACGTACTGCTTTTCCTATTTGGAATCTACTAGACATATATAAATATGTAAATATGTGCATTGATGGTTCAAAAATGTACATGTCACTGGCTGAAAGGATGACTGCACTCCATGAGCCTTCCCACTTCTTAAAAATTAGGAACAAAATTTTAAAAGCCTTCAGTATTATTTCTATGACCCTCAGAACTTTTGTTGAAGGTATGGTAGAGAATATCGACTGAGATATAGCAGTGGAAGCTTTTCCTGGGGTGTTTTTGTTGTTGTTGCCACTGTTAGCAAGTACAATGGGTATAAAGTCAGCTAGAAGATTTATAAGAGTGCTCTGTCTCATATTCACAAATCCCGATAATTATCCTGAAATATCTGGCTTTTTTAGAACTGTCTTGTTTGCTCCATTCAAAATGTCTTTTATGAGAAAATGTGCTTTGGAGTCAGATGCTGTGTGGCACTGGGATGTAGAGAAAAGAACTAGGGTGACAGTCAGGAGTGTTTGACCCTCAAACAGTGGTTTAGGCACAGTGAGCATGGAGTAACATATTTATTTCAGTACTCTCTGTTATCATGATGAAGAAAGATGTAACATGTCAGATTTACTTCTGGACGATTACTAGGTTATTTTGTAGTGAAAGGACTTCCCAGGGCTTGGGAAGCTCAGCCCCACCCATCTTCTCCCTTGGGTGGTTTATGTTCGTGTGTGTGACACTGGGGGAGGTAAACTGTAATCCTGTTGACAGTAGTAAGTTGAAATATCCATTTCTTCTCAAATAGATTTTCAAAAATTCAAACCCTGTTCACATCTATTAATACTATTTATCTTCTTTACAGCACTAAGTTATGGGAACATATCTGAATTTGTACTTGAGATTTGTACTAATATGAATAGTATCTTGGTCTTGTTCAGTTGCTCCGTCATGTCTGACTCTTTTTGACTCTTTGAACTGTAGCCCACCAGGCTCCTCTGTCCATGGGATTTTCCAGGCAAGAATACTGGAGCGGATTTTGGTTGGGAGGAGGTGCTTGATCACTGATCACAGTTTTGTTAAGGAAAAGCTTATGTCACACACTTTTCATAGTATTACATATGTAAAGGGTTAATAATCCCATGCTATGCTATGCTAAATTGCTTCAGTCATGACCGACTCTTTGCAACCCTATGGAATGTAGCCCACCAGGTTCCTCTGTCCTTTGGATTCTCCAGGGAAGGGTACTGGAGTGGATTACCATTTCCTCTTCCAGGAGATCTTCCTGACCCAGGGATTAAATCCGCATCTCTTATGTCTCCTGCAGAGACAGGCAGGTTCTTTACCACTAGCGCCACCTGGGAAGCCCCTAATAAACCCATACCCTCTCTCCAAACCAACAAATCACATAGATTATACTACTATTAAGATAAATTTGAAGCTTAGTGTGGTCACTTTTCATTCGTTTTCATTCATCTGTCAAATGATTGCTACATGCTTAATGCAATATGCTCATTTTTCTGTTTAATTTAGGACTTAATAAAGTTTTCTTGCTATGAATCCAGACTCACTGATGATGCACATTCGTGTAGAGTTTGGTCCATCCCCTGTCTTAGGATTCTGAGAGTTGGGGGAACAAATGATGATGCTGGGCTGTGTACAGTCAATTCTCATCCTCACCCTCATTCCTGTAATGAAATTCCCAGGAATATATCTGCCTTCTATGTTTTTCTGTAGGGTTATCCAGTGAGGGGACCTCCCTAATATTTGGAAGCCCAAAGAGAAGTCTTCAATATTATCCATGGGTTATATACATGCATGCATGCTCAGTCGTGTCCGACTCTGCGACCCCATGGACTGTAGCTCACCAGGCTCCTTTGCCCATGGAATTTTGCAGGCAAGAATACTGGAGTGGGTTGCCATTTCCTTCTCCAGGGGATCTTCCCAACGCAGGGATCAAACCCATGTCTCCTGTAGCTCCTGCACTGGCAGGTCAGTTCCTCACCACTGAGCCTTTCTGCAGAATAATACATGGACAGAGGGGAGAAACATAGGACCACCTAGTGAGGTGCTCCAGGCAGGTAGGAGCATCAACATCCTTCCCCCTAGGTTTCCGACCCCTAGGTTTCCTACCCAAGTCTGAGGACCACATGGTTAGGCAGTCTGTATCTCCAATAGTAGATGTCCTCTGGCTTTGGGGAAACCATGTGGGAATTTTCCATTTCTGGCATCCACTTCCCTTATTAGCATATCCCCAAGCATGTGAATAGTGTACTTTAGACCCTAATTTATTGCTTTTAACAACTTCTGTTTGAACTATCTAGAGTGACTTATCTTTGCTGTGTGAACCTTCGTGTGCATGCGTGCATGCCTGCTCAGCAGCTCAGTCGTGTCTGACTCTTCTGTGACCCCATGTAGCCCGCCAGGCTCCTCAGTCCATGGGATTCTCCAGCCAAGAATACTGGAGTGAGTTGTCATTTCCTCCTCCAGGGGATCTTTCCGACCCAGGGATGGAACCCATATCTCCTTCATTGGCAGGGGAATTCTTTACCACTGAGCCACCTGGGAAGCCCAAACCAGGCTCCTCAGAGTAAATCATCTCTGTTTATGTTAAACCAGGAGCAACCTAGCCATGTCTGTGCTGCTGGTGCTGTGGAGGAAGAAAGCGGGTTAGGGTGTACTGAGGAGTCTCCTGCCCCTTCTGCCAAAACCTCCCACTGACTTTCAAAGTGGGGGTGCATTCGAGAGTGTTTGTGCATTGCTTTCCACAGATGGAGGAACTAGGAGGAGCAGCTGGGGCAGCTCAGCCCCACCCATCTTCTCCCTTGGGTGGTTTATGTTCGTGTGTGTGACACTGGGGGAGGTAAACTGTAATCCTGTTGACAGTAGTAAGTTGCAATATCATCAGCCTTCAGGCTGCTGATGGTGAGGGTGAAATCGGTACCAAATCCACTGCCACTGAACTGGGATGGGAACCAGGAGGGCGACCTGGATACCGCATAGATGAGGAGCTTAGGAGCTTTCCCTGGTTTCTGTTGATACCAGGCTAATTTAGTGTCAATGCTCTGACTGGCCTGGCAAGTGATGGAGACTCTGTCTCCTAGAGATGCAGACAGGGAGGATGGAGACTGGGTCACCTGGATGTCACACCTGGCACCTGAGATTGGAAACATAAAAACACATATCCACAGGATTAACCAAGTTATAAGAGGATTTCCCTGAAGGGCCAGGCAGTACTGACCACACTGGTCTGCACAAATCCCCAGTGTTCTCCCTCCTTTCCTGGGAGCCAGAGCAGCAGGAGTCCGAGGAGTTGCCCGGGGCCCTCATGTTCACTGTGCATTCTGACCGGGACAGACTCCTACCCGGGCTGTGACCAGACTATAAGGAAATGTCCGGGGTAGTGGGCTGAGCTCTGGGGACATGCAAATCAGCAGGGGAGGGGCAGGGCTGGGCGAGGCTGCAGGGCTGGCTGAACTCCGTAACAGCACAGATGCAATGAGTTCCCAGCATCCCAGGTCAGACCGGAGCAACACAAATTAGCCTGCGGAGAACATGTTTCCTCATGCAGGCCATAGGACACAATCAGCCTACCATGCTACGATTAGAATGTTTGTTTTTGGTCTCTTCAGAGTTGAAAGCATGCTTTTCATGCTATCTCTCCAACTAAGGCAGAGTCTTTCAGGTATGGTACACACCAGAAACTTCAAAAATTTTATAACTTTCTTCAAATTAGAACCTATGGACATTATTGAGGCCAGTGGGGCCTTCTCTTTGATCTCTGATGCTCTTAATAAGATAAATTATTAGCAGTACCAGCAAGAAATGCTATGAAGTAGAAGAGCAATAAAAATGCACACAGTCATGATTTTTAAAGAAAGCAGTAGACACTGGGTATATGTCATCACTAACCTCTCATCTCCAGCTAAACCTTTATGTATGGTCTGTCCCATTATCTCCATCAGGGCCAGCCAAGATCAGAAATTTTCTATCTGCACATCTGAGAAATATCAGCCATCTTCCTAATTCTGTGTGCTCTTACTTTGACTGTGTGGATCCCAACAAACAGTGGAAAATTCTTAAAGAGCTGGGAATACCAGACCACCTTTACTTCTGAGAAATTTGTATGCAGTTCAATAAGCAACAGTTAGAACCAGACATAGAACAACAGACTGGTTCCGTACTGGGAAAGGAGTATGTCAAGACAGTATATTACTTCTATGCAGAGTACATCATGTGAAATGCTAGGCTGGATGAAGCACAAGCTGGAATCAAGGTTCCTGGAAGAAATATCAATAACCTCAGATATGCAGATGACACCACCCTTATGGCAGAAAGTGAAGAAGAAACTAAAGAACCTTTGATGAAAGTGAAAGAGGAGAGTGAAAAAGTTGGCTTAAAACTCAACATTCAAAAAACTAAGATCATGGCATCTAGATGGGGAAATAGATGGGGAAACAATGGAAACAGTGACAGACTTTATTTTCTTGGGCTCCAAAATCACTGTAGATGGTGACTGCAGCCATGAAATTAAAAGACACTTGCTCCTTGAAAGAAAAGCTATGACCAACCTAGACAGCATATTAAAAAGCAGAGATATTACTTTGCTGACAAAAGTCCATCTAGTCAGAGCTATGGTTTTTCCATTAGTCAGGTATGGATGTGAGAGTTGGACTATAAAGAAAGCTGAGTGCAGAAGAATTGATGCTTTTGAATTGTGGTGTTGGAGAAGACTCTTGAGAGTCCCTTGGACTGCAAGGAGGTCAAGTCAGTCAATCCTAAAGAAAATCAGTCCTGAATACTCATTGGAAGAACTGATGCTGAAGCTGAAACTCCAATACTTTGGCCACCTGATGTAACGAACCTGGGTCATTTGAAAAGACCCAGATGCTCAGAAAGATTGAAGGCAGGCGGAGAAGGGGACGACAGAGGATGAGATGGTTGGATGGCATCACTGACTTGATGGACATGAGTTTGAGCAAGCTCTGGGGGTTGACTATGGACAGGGAAGCCTGGTGTGCTGCAGTCCATGAGGTCACAAAGCACTGGACACAACTGAGCGACTGAACTGATTACACATATTTATGCTAGATGTTCCCTGCATTCTACATATTACTCCTCATGCTTTCTATCCTGTCTTTCCCCAAGATCTTCTTATTTAGAAGCTGAGGTCTTCCCTAGACCAAATGCCCATTTATACCCTTTCACCTATTAATACTATGTTCCTTAAATTGTTTATTGCACCATTCTATCACAAAATCTTTTCAAGATCCTAAGAGAGTCTTGGATTTAAGACATTAGAACCCAAGCATGATGAGGAAGCAGTCACATAGGAAGATGAAGGTGGAGGACCCGTGTGGAATATGGAGTCCATAATATGATAGGGCATCTTAGAATCTTGCCTGGGAGACTCCATGGACAGAGAAACCTGGTGGGCTACAGTCCATGAGGTTGCAACGAGATGGACATGACTGAGAGACTGAGCACATAAATTAATTCATGCTTTCAGGCTTTCTTCAGTTGGTTTGAAAAAGTACAGCTGATATCAAGAAAATTTTACATTTAGGAATTTTTGCTGAGTGGTATTGAGAAATCACAGTTTTAGTTTGGTTGCTGAGCCTCTCATAGACCTCACATTTCCTGGAGTAGTGATATTTTTGTCTTCTTCTTTATATCGTTCATTATTTGTCTTCACAGCTCACTGCACAGGTACTTTTGATGTCATGCTCTGATGCTTTTGCCTAGGCTCCTGGAGCTCTAGTCAGGATGCTCAGGGCTCTATTAAAGGGGTTTCCTGAAGATGGGGTCTGAGTGTGTCAGATGAGTGAGCAGCAGGAAGATAACGCCACAGCTGTAACTCCTTATCTTCCTGGCCCTCTGGGTCTCAGGTGAGAGATTTAGGGTAGAAGTAGCTTTATAAAACTAAATGATTTTACCATGCAAAATGAGTAAATCATTTTACTTAAATGGTGTAATTAGTTATGATAAAGAGCAAACCCTACATTTTTTACATATATGCTTTAGTATATGAATGATGCAATGTATGATCACCATTCCATTGTGATTTCAGGTGTCTCTGGGGACATCACAATGACCCAATCTCGAAGTTCCTTGGCCGTGTCTGCAGGAGAGGAAGATCACCATCAACTGCAGGTCCAGCCAGAATCTTCTATACTTCAACCAGAAAACCTAGTTTGCCTAGTACCAGCAGAAACTGTGGGCTTCCCCAGTGGCGCAGTGGTAAAGAATATGCCTGCCATGCAGGAGCTTCAGGAGATGTGGGCTTGATTTCTGGGTCAGGAAGATCTCCTGGAGTCAGATTAACAGACATTTTTTTTTTCCATCTTCTTCCTTTAAAACCACTAGTACCTTGAGTAACCTAAGCTCTAAGTACTTCTAAGTAGCTCTAATCACTAATGATTTTTCATCGTTAGATGGGTTATTGTCAGATAATTGCTACAGGTGAATAAGCCCTTGCTACAATATTCAACCCTTAGTAAATCTCTAAGACTTCACTGATCACTGAGGAAGGCTTTCTTATCTCTCCTTGCTATTCTTTGGAATTCTGTTTTCAAATGGGCATATCTTTCCTTTTCTCCTTTGCCTTTCGCTTCTCTTCTTTTCACAGCTATTTGTAAGGTCTCCTCAGACAAATTTTTGCTTTTTTTTTTCCTTGGAGATGGTCTTGATCCCTGCCTCCTATACAGCGTCACAAACCTCCATCCATAGTTCTTCAGGCACTCTGTCTATCAGATCTAATTCCTTGAATCTATTTGTCACTTCCACTGTATAATCATAAGGGATTTGATTTAGGTTATACCTGAATGGTCTAGTGATTTTCCCTACTTTCTTCAATTTAAGTCTGAATTTGGCAATAAGGAGTTCATGATCTGAGCCACAGTCAGCTCCCAGTCTTGTTTTTGCTGACTATATAGAGCATCTCCATCTTTGGCGGCAAGGAATATAATTGATATGATTTTGATATTGACCATCTGGTGATGTCCATGTGTGGAGTTTTCTCTTGGGTTGTTGGAAGAGGGTGTTTGCTATGGCCAGTGCATTCTCTTGGCAAAACTCTGTTAGCCTTTTCCCTGCTTCATTCTGTACTCTAAGGCCAAATTTGCCTGTTATTCCAGGTATTTCTTGACTTCCTACTTTTGCATTCCAGTCTCCTATAATGAAAAGGACATCTTTTGTGGTTGTTAGTTCTAGAAGGTTTTGTAGGTCTTCATAGAACCATTCAACTTCAGCTTATTCAGCATTACTGGTCGAGACATAGACTTGCATTACTGTGATACTGAATGGTTTGCCTTGGAAACAAACAGAGATCATTCTGTCATTTTTGAGACTGCATCCAAGTACGGCATTTTAGACTCTTTTGTTGACTATGATGGCTATGTCATTTCTTCTAAGGGATTCTTGCCCACAGTAGTAGATATAATGGTCACCTGAGTTAAATTCACTTATTCCAGTCCATTTTAGTTCGCTGATTCCTAAAATGTTGATGTTCACTCTTGCCATCTCCTGTTTGACCACTTCCAATTTGCCTTAATTCATGGACCTAACATTCCAGGTTCCTATGCAATATTGCTCTTTACAGCATCTGACTTTACTTCCATCACCAGTCACATCCAGAACTGGGTATTATTTTTGCTGTGATTCCGTCTCATCATTCTTTCTGGAGTTATTTCTCCACTGATCTCCAGTAGCATATTGGGTGCCTACCGACCTGGGGAGTTCATCTTTCAGTGTCCTATCTTTTTGCCTTTTCATCCTGTTCATGGGGTTCTCAAGGCAAGAATACTGAAGTGGTTTGCCATTCCCTTCTACAGTGGACCACGTTTTGTCAGAACTCACCACCATGACCCGGCCATCTTGAGTGGCCCTACACAGCATGGCTCATAGTTTCATTGAGTTAGACAAGACTGTGGTCCATGCGATCAGATTGGTTAGTTTTCTGTGATTGTGATTTTCAGTCTGTCTGCCCTCTGATGGAGAAGGATAAGAGGCTTATGGAAGCTTCCTAATGGAGAAAAGGAAAGATATACCTGTTTGAATGCAGAGTTCCAAAGAATAGCAAGGAGAGATAAGAAAACTTTTCTCAGTGATCAATGCAAAGAAATAGAGGAAAACAGTAGAATGGGAAAGACTAGAGATCTCTTCAAGAAAATTAGAGATACCAAGGGAACATTTCATGCAAAGATGGGCTCAATAAAGGACAGAAATGGTATGGACCTAACAGAAGCAGAAGATATTAAGAAGAGGTGGCAAGAATACACAGAAGAACTATACAAAAGAGATATTCATGACTCAGATAATCATGATGGTATGATCACTCACCTAGAGCCAGACATCCTGGAATGTGAAGTCAAGTGGGCCTCAGGAAGCATCACTATGAACAAAGCTAATGGCGGTGATGGAATTCCAGTTGAGCTATTTCAAATCCTGAAAGATGATGCTGTGAAAGTGCTGCACTAAATATACCAACAAATTTGGAAAACCCAGCAGTGGTCACAAGACTGGAAAAGGTCAATTTTCATTCCAGTCCCAAAGAAAGGCAATGCCAAAGAATGCTTAAACTACTGCACAACTGCACTCATCTCACACACTAGCAAAGTAATGCTCAAAATTCTCCAAGCCAGGCTTTAACAGTACATGAACCGTGAACTTCCAGATGTTCAAACTGGGTTTAGAAAAGGCAGAGGAACCAGAGGTCAATTGCCAACATTCGTTTGATCATCATAAAAGCAAGAGAGTTCCAGAAAAACATCTCTTTCTGCTTTATTGACTATGCCAAAGCCTTTGACTGTGTGGATTACCACAAACTGGAAAATTCTTCAAGAGATGGGAATACCAGACCATCTGAACTGCTTCTTGAGAAATCTGTATGCAGGTCCAGAAGCAACAATTAGAACTAGATATGTAACAATGGACTGGTTCCAAATAGGGAAAGGAGTATGTCAAGGCTGTGTATTGTCACCCTGCTTATTTAACTTATATGCAGAGCACATCATGAGAAACTCTGGGATGGATGAAGCAAAAGCTGGAATCAAGATTGCTGGGAGAAATATCAATATCAACCTCAGACATGCAGATGACACCATCTTTATAGCAGAAAGCAAAGAAGAACTAAAGAGCCTTTTGATGAAAGTGAAGGAGGAGAGTGAAAAAGTTGGCTTAAAACTCAACATTCAAAAAACTAAGATCATGGTATCTAGATGGGGAAATAGGTGGGGAAACAATGGAAACAATGACAGACTTTATTTTCTTGGGCTCCAAAATAACTGTAGATGGTGATTACAGCCATGAAATTAAAAGACACTTGCTCCTTGGAAGAAAAGCTATGACAAACCTAGACAGCATATTAAAAAGCAGAGACATTACTTTGCCAACAAAGTTGGTCAGTCAAAGCTATGGTTTTTCCAGTTGTCATGTATGAATGTGAGAGTTGGACTATAAAGAAAGCTGAGCACCAAAGAATCGATGTTTTGAACTGTGGTATTGGAGAAGACTCTTGAGAGTCACTTGGACTGCAAGGAGATCAAACCAGTCCATCCTAAAGAAAATCAGTCCTGAATATTCAATGGAAGAACTGATGCTGAAGCTGAAACTCCAATACTTTGGCCACCTGATGCAAAGAACTGACTCATTTGAAAAGACCCTGATGCTCGGAAAGATTGAAGGCAGGCGGAGAAGGGGATGACAGAGGATGAGATAGCTGGATGGCATCACTGACTCAAAGGACATGAGTGTGAGTAAACTCCAGGAGTTGGTGACAAACAGGGAGACCTGGCGTGCTGCAGTCCATGGGGTCGCAAAAAGTTGGACACAATTGAGCAACTGAACTGACTGAAGACTTCATTAAATGGCAATTGGCCATGTGGTTATTGTTTGTGTTTATTATTGTTAGTAGTAGTAGTATTAATAATAGTATCAGTAGTAGAAATAGTCATATTTTCTTGAATTTGTAATTGTAACAGTAGTAGAAATAGTCATGTTCCTTGAATATGGGTTCTTTTTTTGTTGGTCTAGTTTTCTGTCTTTAAAAATACTTCTCAGAGTGCTTTTCAGAGAAAAGATTCAAAGACTGTGCCATAATGGGACTCTGCTTAGTATTATGTGGCAGCCTGGATGGGAGGGGAGTTTGGGGGAGAATGGATACGTGTATATGTATGGCTGAGTTTCTTCACTGTTCACCTGAAACTATCATAACACTGTTAACTGGTTATTCCCCAATACAAAATAAAAACTTAAAAAAATAAGTTACAAGGATATATTGTGCAACACAGGGAAAATAGTCAATATTTTATAATAACTATACATGAATGTAGAGCTTCCCTGGTGGTTCAGACTGTAAATAATCTGCCTGCAAAGTAGGATACTAGGGTTCAATCTCTGTGTCTGGAAGACTCATGGAGTAGGGCATGGCAACCCACTCCTGTATTCTTGCCTGGAGAATTTCATGGACAGAGGAGCCTGGTGGGCTACAGTTCATGGGGTCACAAAGAGTCAGACACGACTGAGAGATTTTCACATAAATGAATATAACTTTAAAAAATTGTGAATCTATGTCGTACACCAGAAACACATATCACACAACTATACCTCAATAAAAAGATAATAATAATAAGCTTTTTACACACTGTGAAAAGACCATGTTGTGGACAAACTCCTCTGCAGGCCTGAAATGGAAATCTCTTTTCAGAATAAATTAAATAGGGGTTGGAGGGTTTGGTGTTGTCCAGAAAGGAAGCTTTCAAAGGACTGAAGTCCCTTGCAAGGATTATCCTTGCACCCTGCAAACCCTTCCTCAAAGTAAACCCTGCAGCTCTGAACAGACCACGTGGCACAGTGCAGCTGCTGTAACCACCAACTCTCACACATTACTGGCCTGGGAGGAAGGTTTATGTTTGGGGCTGTAACACCGTGTGAGGAAGCACATAATCCTGCTGGCAGTAATACATGGCAGCATCATCAGCCTCTACCTCGCTGATTGTGAAAACAAATTCTGTCTCAGATTGAGTCGCAGTGAACCTCCCTGGGACACCACTATATTGGTTATCAGCATCATAGATGAGAATACTGGGAGCCTGGCCAGGTTTCTGCTTATACCAGCTTAAGTAATCACTAATGCTCTGATTGGCCCTGCAAGTGATGGAGATGCTCTCTCCTATGGGCACAGCGATGTAGGCTGGAGTCTGGTGGAGCACAACTTTCCCACTGGCAGCTGAGAAGGAAGCAAAACATAAAGTCACCATGGTTGACAAATCCCATGCCACTTGCCTCTTAGCAGAGTTTAGCTGCACTGGGGTCTCCAAGAAGGGATTGGGGGTCAGAGATCCACAGAGACCCTGGGCAGGATTTCCTAGTTAGCAGGGAAGAAGGCCCATCATCTCCAGGGTGTATCCCCTGCATACCCCTTCTCACCTGGGAACCAGAAGAACAGAAGGCAGGAGAGCTGAGTCAGGACACCCATGTTTCATCCAGGTCCTGCCTGAGGCTCTTTATTCTTGCCCAGAATCCCTTAGCAGCCTATTTATGAGGATTCTGAAGAGCAGAAATGGACTCTGGAGAAAGCATGCAAATCATGAGGAGTTAAGCAGTTCTGTCCTTGCAGCTGCAGAGCCAGTGCTGCTGTGGGGCTCAGGGCCTCCTGGGTGCTCACATCAGGGATCCACATTCAGTCCCAGGGGTTTCCTCTCTGGTATTTGTAAGATAAAATCATCTCTACATTTTGTGTACTGGTCTAAAATCTAATTACAATAGGAAGGTCTTCTAAAAATTTAGAAAGAAAAATAGTTACATAGATCTCTAAGATTTAAACTTTAATTTGAACCTATTGTGTATTATATGAGCTATCAAGCTCTCAAGATGGGTGTGAAATATTGGTTCTAACTTCATAGATCCTTTTTAATCTTTTCTGCATTTCTCTAACACTTGCCTCATGATTTACAATAAGGAGAAAGTACTGCTTTGACTTTTGCATTTGTTCCAGTAAAGTTTTTTCAGGCTTTTAATTCAGGGCCTTTGTAACATGTCACGCTTAGAAGCCTGTTCCCTAGGGCCAAAATGGAGGATTTTATCTGTTTACGGGCCAAGAAATTAATTAATTTAGGGCAGCAGTCCCCAATCTTTTTGGCACCAAGTACTGGTTGAGAGTCCCTTGGACTGCAAGGAGACCCAACCAGTCCATCCTAAAGCAGATCAGTCCTGGGTGCTCATTGGAAGGACTGATGCTGAAGCTGAAACTCCAGTACTTTGGCCACCTCATGCGAAGAGTTGACTCATTGGAAGAGACCCTGATGCTGGGAGGGATTGGGGGCAGAAGGAGGAGGGGACGACAGAGGATGAGATGGCTGGAAGGCATCACCGACTCAATGGGCATGAGTTTGAGTCAACTCCGGGAGTTGGTGATGGACAGGGAGGCCTGGTGTGCTGCAATTCATGGGGTTGCAAAGAGTCAGACACGACTGAGCGACTGAACTGAACTGAACTGGTTTCACGGAAAAAAATTTTTCCAAGGACAGGGTAGGGGGAGTAGTTTGGGGATGATTCAAGCACAGTAGGGTTTGCACTCTTATGAGAATCTAATTCTGTGCTGATCTGACAGGAGATGGACCTCAGGCAGTAAGGTGAGCAATGAGGAGCAGTTGTAAACATAGATGAGGCTTTGCTCACTTGCCTGCCCCCCATCTCCCTCTGTGTGGCTCAGTTCCTAACAGGCCTCGGACTGGTAGCATTCCATGCCCTGGGGTTTGGGGACCCCAGATTTAGAGTGTCATGACCAGATAGTTTAATGACAATAGCTAGAATAATGGAATAAAATGGAATAGAGTGGAAAACGAGTATGTGATATGGTCTTATGGTAAGTCTGTTTTGTGGATCTTTAAATATGTATTATACCTATGTTGTGTATATGTGTGTGCTGTGCTGTGCTTGGTCGCTCAGTTGTGTCCGACTCTTTGCAATCCCATGGACTGTAGCCAGGCTCCTCTGTCCATGGGGATTCTCTGGGTGAGAATACTGGAGTGGGTTGTCATGCCCTACTCCAGGGGATCTTCCCAACCCAGAGATCGAACCCAAGTCTCCCTCAACTGCAGGCAGATTCTTTACCATCTGAGCCACCAGGGAAGCCCATATATGTGTGTGACTGTGATCTAAAAACTTAAGGGGCACTGGCTTAAGGATGCCTACTTTACCCAGTGTAGATGTCTTGTCTTTCTAAGAAAGCATTAGAGACCCTGACAAAGTGGAGATGTATGTGCAGATCAGTCTCTGGGAGATGAATGGGCATCGTGCCTGATTTTCTCCTGGCTAACTGTTAGAAGGAAACAGCTTTCATCCCCATTAGTATTGATCTTCAAGTTTTCTCCCCAAAACATCATGGACTTAGTTACCTCGAGTGATCTGTCATGTTCTATCGCCTGGTTAACTGTTTAAGAATTTTAGAGCCAAGTATTAGAAACTGTCTTTCTCCAGTACCTAGTGAATTAAAGTTTACAAAGCATTCAAGTGACTCGGGTCAAAAGAAATTTATCTGGCTAGAAAAATCTCATTCTTCTAACCAAAGAGCTAATAGTCCTATTTAAGGCAAAAGACAAGAAAACAGAATTTCATGCCTCAGGCAGTGAATGTGAAATACTTGGTAACCAGTTGTTACAGACTGGTGAATATCACATTTTGAATATATATACCAGATTAATCAAAGAATTTCTTAAGAGAAAAATTTCCTTGGAATAATAGGAGAGAATGAACAAGGAATATTTTCATATTACTATATTATCTTTTTTTCTGAATGGTTATAAATTCTTATCATACCAACTTTTTCTCATCATGTATTTGGCTGGCCATAGTCTTGAAGCTACAGTTTAAAAGGAAATTCTGTATGTTATAATGAGAAAAAATCTACTCTTTTAATGTCTCTGTACCTATGACTGACATTTTCCTGGGCTTTCATCAAAAATGATCACTGTGTGTGGATGGGCCTAGAGTCTGTCATACAGAGTGAAGTAAGTCAGAAAGAAAAAGACAAATGTCATATGTCAATGCGTGTATATGGAATCTAGAAAAACAGTACTGCTGAACCTGTTTGCAGGACAGGAATAGAGACACAGATGTAGAGAATGGATATGTGGACACAGGGCCAGGGAAGGGGAGTATGGGATGAATTGAGGGTAGCGTTGACATACATACACACCATGTGTAAAATAGATAGCTAGTGAGAAGTTGCTGTATAGCCTAGGGAGCCCAGCTCAATGTTCTGTGATGACCTAGAGGGGTAGGATATTGGGTGGGGGGGGAGGGTGGTCCCCGAGAGAGGGTATATATGTATATATATAGCTGATTCATTGGAAAAGACGCCGATGCTGGGAAAGATTGAAGGCAAGAGGAGAAAGGGATGACAGAGGATGAGATCATTGGATGGCATCACTGACTCTACGGACATGAATTTGAGCAAGCTCCACGAATTGGTGATGGACAGGGAAGCCCAGTGTGCTGCAGTCTGTGGGGTCTCAAAGAGTCAGACATGACTGAGCAACTGAACTTATAACTGACTCACTTCATTGTACAGTGGAAATGAACACAACATTGTAAGGCAATTATACTCCAACATTTTTAAAAAGTGAAAAAAAAATACGGTCATTGTAGAAAATGGTGCTGGATCAGAACCCCTCAGGGTATTTTAAACTTTCCGCCTCTGGAGCTATGAGAGAATAAATTTGTGTTGTCTTAGGTCTCTAAGTTTGTGATACTTGGTTATGGCAGGCCTGGGAAACTAATCACTCACTACCTAATATGGAAACTTCTGTAGTGAAAAAATAAGAATGGAAATAAGGCTGTATTTTCTTCTGTTGTAAATCAATTCCTTTTTTTTTTAAATTAATTTTTGGTTGTGATGGATCTTCATTGCTGCATATGGGTTTTTTCTAGTTGCGATGGGTGGGGGATGCTCTTCATTGCGGTGTGTGAGTTTCTCCTTGTGGTGACTTCTCTTATTGAGGAGCACAGGATCTAGGCACATGGGCTTCAGGAGTTGTGACTCATGGGCTTAGCTGTCCTGGGGCCTGTGGAATCTTCCGGGACCAGGGATCAAACCCATGCCCATGTCCCTTGTATTGGCAGGCATATTTTTATCCACTGTACCACCAGAGAAGTCCCAAATCAACTCTTTAAAAGGCTACTTTTACAAAGTATTTTTTTTTTACTTAGCCTTTATTTTGTATTTATTTTTTATTACTTAACCTTTATTTTTTCCCCCATTTATTTATTTATTTATTTTTACTATTACTGGTGTATTTTATTTTTATTTTTATTTTCATTTATTTTTATTAGTTGGAGGCTAATTACTTTACAATATTGTAGTGGGTTTTGTCATACATTGACATGAATTTACATGGATTTACATGTGCTCCCCATCCCGATCCCCCCTCCCGCCTCCCTCTCCATCCCATCTCTTCCCAGTGCACCAGCCCTGAGCGCTTGTCTCATGCATCCAACCTGGGCTGGTGATCTATTTCACCCTTGATAGTATACTTGTTTCAATGCTGTTCTCTCTGAACATCCCATCCTCGCCTTCTCCCACAGAGTCCAAAAGTCTGTTCTGTACCTCTGTGTCTCTTTCTGTTTTGCATATAGGGTTATCATTACCATCTTTTAAAATTCCATATATATACGTTAGTATACTGTATTAGTGTTTATCTTTCTGGCTTACTTCACTCTGTATAATGGGCTCCAGTTTCATCCATCTCATTAGAACTGATTCAAATGAATTCTTTTTAATGGCTGAATAATATTCCATAGTGTATATGTACCACAGCTTCCTTATCCATTCGTCTGCTGATGGGCGTCTAGGTTGCTTCCATGTCCTGGCTATTATAAAGAGAACAAAGTATTCTTTAGCTTGAATTTCTGTGTATTTCAAGGCAACAGATGGTAAAATAAAAGACCAATCAAAATTTAAAACTTTGTGTTTGCTATCCAAAAGTCTACAAGCAATAAATGCTGGAGAGAGTGTGGAGAAAAGGGAACCCTCTTACACTGCTGGTGTGATAACTGAGATAAGTCATCTATCAAAGGGAGCTCCTCACCTGCAGGTCACCGGACTGGATTCCTGAGCCCTGAGACCTATGAATGAAGTGAGTCATCTTTCCTAAGTAACTGCACCTGTTATTGGCTATAGGAAAAATTCACTGATAAATATTCTAGTTTAAAGGGAGCTCAGAGAAGGTTTTTAAGTGTCTTTATTACCTGAGTTGGTGCGGAAAAAGTATGTTAGTCGCTCAGTCATGTCTGACTCCTTATGACCCTGCCAGGCTCCTATGTCCATGGGATTTCCCAGGCAAGAATAGTGGAGTGGGTTGCCATTCTTTTCTCCAGGGGATCTTTCCAACCCAGGGATCAAACCCATGTCTTTTATATCTCCTGCATTGGCAGGTAGATTCTTTACCACTAATGCCACATGGGAAGCCACTCTGTTTATGGAAATATTATCTTTACGTGCCTGATTTTTCTGTTTTCTCAAGGCCATATTCTCTCCTTCTGTTATTTATTTCAAGTTAAGCAACATTTTGTGATTTTGGTTACTATCCCAATATATTCAATTTCGAAAAAGAGTGTAAGATTTGTGATGCACCGAGGGGCCTCTGCAAGTCACCTACAGCATCCCCCTCTTTCTGTGTCACAGTCTTCACCAGAAGATAAGTCCTTTTTCTTTCTAGAATGTCCCTTGGACTCATAGACCTAAACATCACATGCCTCTTCCCAGACGGTAAAACATATGCCTCTAACTCTTGGACAAAACAGACATGGAGGGCAGTGGTGTCCCCAGAACTCACCCCCATCCTCCTTCTCATCCCCACTCCATCCTCACCTGGGACCCAGAGCAGGAGGAGCCCCAGGAGCTGAGCAGAATTTCATTTTGAGAGTTTATCTGATGAGTCAAAGCAAGACTAGAGCTGATCTTTAATCTAAGACTTAAAGTTCTCACCTGAAGTGTTTTATCTCAGTCCTTTCTTAGGGACCAAAATGCAAATACCCTGGTGGGTGCAGTCACATGGAGGGCGCCAATGGGAGGATAAGGGCTTTCGCGAGAGGGCGGAGAAATAGAAAATGTCTGTGTTTGAGGGAAAACCAGAGATAAAATCAATGCTTCCCAATGGGAAAGAGATGTAATTAAATGTTTCCTTCATTTCCTTAGCCAGTTTTCTAGTTCTTTAGTACTTTTCCAGTTACATTTACACTTCTCTTTAATAAGTTTGCTGCTGCTGCTGCCAAGTCGCTTCAGTCGTGTCCGACTCTGTGCGACCCTGTAGACAGAAGCCCACCAGGCTCCCCCGACCCTGGGATTCTCCAGGCAAGAACACTGGAGTGGGTTGCCATTTCCTTCTCCAATGCATGAAAGTGAAAAGTGAAAGTGAAGTTGCTCAGTCGTGTCCGACTCCTAGCGACCCCATGGGCTGCAGCCTACCAGGCTCCACGGTCCAGGCAAGAGTACTGGAGTGGGTTGCCATTGCCTTCTCCTTAATAAGCTTAAGTTTCATAAATATTCAGTGATGCTTATTCTCTTTTCATGTTTATTTAAACCATGAAATAAATGTTTGTACTTTTTTGTACTCGGTTTGTACTTTTTAAAAAATTGAGATTAAAACAAATGCAGGGTAAATGGCAGAAATTTTATTTCTGCAACTGAGTCAAGTTTATGTAAGTTCGCTGACCAGATCTTTTCCAAACACCTCTCTCAAGGAGTTTTTGGGTCAATAATGACTCCTCCTATTGCAACAAGGTAGTTGTTATTGTCACATCTATCACAATAGTTTGGTTTTTCCTGGACTTGAACATTATGTAAATTGAAGCAAGCATTTTTTGTTTCTATCTTCTTTACCTTTGTTATTCCTTCCTGTGGATTTGAGTCAGTTGATCTGAAGGGTTTTCTTTTGTAATTTTTATAGGCATACCTGCTAGCAATGACTTCTCTTCACTTTTGTTTATTAGGGGATATTTTTACATTTCTTTGTTTTCAAAAGATAGTTTCGTGATAAAATTCTTGTTGCCTTTTTTTTTCCTTTTGGCACTTTAAATCTGTTACTGTTTTGTAATATCCACTGGTCATGATAAAAATTTAGTCAATGAGAGCAGTCCCTCCTTATTTGGAGTTTCACCTTCAGCAGTTTTGGTCACCAGCAGTCAGCTGCATTTTGAAATTACTGCTCTCCGCAGGGATCTGGTGGAAGTATGGTCAGGTCATGTGGAAATCTGTTATAAATAATGTGAAGAAAATCTTTCCTGGAGAAGTAAATGAAAATTGATTTAACATTATAGAATTACTATTTCACAAATCATAGAGTACTTGATTGTCAGATTCAAAGAAGGAGCACTCATTCATTTTCAGGCTAAAACGTGTGAGAACTTGTGGACTAGAGAATGAATGGAGAATCACATTGATTGATTTGCATGTATTGAAGAATCTTTGCATCCCCAAGATAAATCCCACTGAATTGTGGTGTATGATCCTTTTAATGTGTTGTTGGATTCAGTTTACTAGTATTTTGTTGAGGATTTTCCACTCTATCTTCGTCAGTGATATTGGCCTGTAATTTTCTTGTTTGTGAAATCTTTGCTGCTTTTGGTATCAGGATGATGCTGCCTCTTAAAATGAGTTTGGGAGTATTTTACTCTCTGCCATTTTTGGAAGAGTTTGAGAAGGATAAGTGCTGTATCTTCTCTAAATGTTTGATAGAATTCATCTGTGAAGCCATCTGGACCTGGATTTTGGTTTGTTGGAAGATTTTTAACACAGTTTCAATTTCATTGCTTGTGACTAGACTGTTCATATTTTCTATTTCTTCCTGGAATGGATGGAGAGAGTCCTGGGGAAGAGGAGAAGGAGCTGTGTAATAAAGGCACCTTCACAAAACCCTAAAAGACACAGGCTTCTTTGCCTTGTGTGGAACCAGAGAGCAGAGTGAGGACCAGAGGCACTGCTCCCAGCCTTTAGACTGTATGCATTCAATATAGTTTAAAGAAGCAATTTAAACCTCCCCATAAATAGTGACATAAAACCACAATATACTTGGTTTAGAGAATACAGAAAAGTATCCATTCCTTCTGTAAGCATCTAGTGGACACCAAGTCCTGTGAGATTTCAAAATGGAGTGAAGCTTAGATCCAATCAGAACTGAGACCTTAAGGATCAACTTTCTTGTGCAGCCATCACCCTGTCCTTACAATACCTTCCAGGGGAACTGAGGGATGCAGTGAGACAGAAACCAAAAATTGACACATCGGTTAAACTAGCAGAGAACAACGAAGGTGTGGTATAAGCAGAGACTACCTGAATAGCCGAGGACCCCAATCTTGACCACGCCACAGTAACTCCATTGCCAAGTAGAAATCCTTTGCTTTCTCTTCTTTTGTCTCTCTCAAAAAACTGCTTTATTGATGTTATTCCAAATTGTAAGACTATCTCTGTACATTCAGGAATTAGAGCTTTATCCACAGCCACAGTGGTTCACACACTGAACCTTGAAGTCAAACCACCTCAGTTGGATTGGAGCTCCATAACTCACTTGGTTGCATGATATCAATCAAATTTTCAAACTCTTTTTACCTCAGTTTCCAAATTTGTGAAATTGTGAAAACAGTATTAGATACTTTACAGTATATTTCTATATATTCTAAGTATATTTCATCCACAGCCAGGGTTCAGCGTCATCTTTTATCCAACAGGTTCTCAAGTCTTTTAATCTTAATTTATCAATCAGTTCTAAAGCCCATAGGTCTATAGTCATGACCCTTCAGACTCTTTCAGTGTGTTTTCTCCCACTGACCATTATATTTTGTCCTGTGAAAGACTAGAATGCCACATTGCTGTTCTCTTTCTTATATAATCCTTATTCAGTTTTTAAAATCTTTTCACTTTGTCTCCAAAACTTAGCCCATGACATAGAATAAGGAAAACTACCATTATCAGTTTGGGGCCTATTCTAGGGTATTTTTTCAAGTGTTTTGGACCTCATTTTCAATAAGTCACACTAAGAAGCATATGCTTGAGAATGGTATTTTGTAATATGGAGTGTTTTATTTAATCATGGATCAAAAAATTAATTTAGTGGGCAGTGAGCAATTTTTTAATGATATAAATTTAGGATAATATAATAAAATAAAATGAGCTAAAGTAGATAGAAGATCCCTGTGCATGTTGCATATACTAATGAGAATTACCGCTTCATGGATTTATTTTTCATTTATGTTAGACATATATGGTCTATACGTGTGTACTGGTGATTCAAATATTTTAGCATTGCTGGCTTAAGGAATCCCCATGCTATACTGGCGGAGAAGGCAATGGCACCCCATTCCAGTACTCTTGCCTGGAAAATCCCATGGACAGAGGAGCCTGGTAGGCTGCAGTCCATGGGGTCACAAAGAGTGGGACACGACTGAGCGACTTCACTTTCGCTTTTCACTTTAATGCATTGGAGAAGGAAATGGCAACCCACTCCAGTGTTCTTGCCTGGAGAATCCCAGGGATGGGGGTGCACAGAGTCGGACACGACTGAAATGACTTAGCAGCAGCAGTGCTATGCTGGATTTTTCCAGTTTTCTTATTATGACTAAGAGGTTCAATATTATTCCTGTTAGTTTGAGGAAAAAAGCAGAGGAAACTTATTAAGATCAAGCAGTCGAAGCAGAAGGATGTTGCTGCTCTTGTAATCATGGAATAAAATAGGAGAAAAAAATAGCTGAAAGATTTACAAGTTGTTCTTTTCCTCATACTCAGTTTCTTTACAGATGTACAGAGGATGGTCAGGGAATCTCTGACTCCTCCAGAGTTCATTCTATTCTAAATGTCTTTCTTGGCATGGTATTGCTTTGAGTGACACGCTAGATGGACCTGGGAGGTGGACTTGAGTATTGGGAAGAAATGTTGAAACCTCAGGTACTGGTTAGAGGGATAGGGGACTAGTGGGTTTATAGGTTTAATTAGGTGCCATTTATTTCTATGACAGAGGAGACACAATAAATCCAACTCAATCCTGGAAGAATTAGTGGATTATTTTGTATTTAGGAATTATTAGTGTTATTTTTTGGCTGCACTTTGTGGCTTGCAGGATCTTAGTTCCCCAACCAGGGGTTGAACCTGCACCCTCAGCAGTAAAAGCACAGAGTCCTAATCCCTGCACCCCCAGGGAATTTCAGTACTCTTAACTCTTCAGTATTCGTAACTCTTAACCCCCTTAAGAGTTATGAGTACTTGTTAAATAGGTTTTTTAAAATTCAAAGTCATTTCACATTAAAAAGTTATCTACACCCACTGAGTTTTGGAGGATACCATCATCCTGGCTTTGAAGTAGAGATTTGCATTACTTATGTGAGTTATATCTGTGAGGAGCAGGAAAATTCTACATTGTTGGGGAAGAGTGCTTGAGTAGTGATCACATTTTTTGAAGGAGAATGTTATGTCACAGCACTTTCCACACTATTAAATTTAAACAGGGCAAACAGTCTCACACCTAAAAGAATAAACAGGTTGTATAGTCACGCTGCTGAAATGGAGTAGTACCCTATGATCCTTGGGCTCCCCCCATGTCCTCTGCCTGCCTTTTGTCTGTGGAAAAACTTTAGTCGCAGAAAAAGTTTAATTAGAGAAGTGAGAACATATGAAAACAAAGGAAAACAATCAAAGGAGACCAAATAACAATGTAGTCATTAAGCATAGTCAAGGACCTTTAGTTCTTTCTCAAGAGCTATAGATAATATTCTCAGCCATATCCTGTGAGCTATCTTATAGATACTAGGACACAAGGTGGAGAAGGTAACTACATGATGATCAGACTGTACCCAGGACATGAACTGCCACAATTCAGAGAACTGGCCTCAAAGAAATGTGAAAAAATGGGCCCTGGAACTGAAGATTAACTGTACCTAAAACAACCAGGCTGGTCAGACCATCAGTGACCAATATGAAGATGACTGTCAGAGCTGACTGTGCTGCTTCTGCGTGTAGCCCCTTCCTTCTGTCTACAAAAGCTCTTGCCCCACTCGTTGCCAGTGGTTGGCAGGGGGGTCGGCCTTTGGAGAGATGTCTGCCACCCTCCCCCACCAGTTGCCAACATCTGAAATAAAGCAAACTTTCCTTTCCACCAACCTGACTGTTTATTGGCTTTTGAGCGGCAAGCAGCTGGACCCACCACAGCTTTTGGCAACACCATCACCAAGAAGGAATCAAAGTATATGGCCTTCTTACTATTTGCAGGTGAATAAAAAAATGCTATAGAGCTCCAGATTCATTTTTTTTGCAACTTTTCTGATTTGTCATTTACTATCATGTACTGAATGTTGAAATTAGAATAAAATGAGTTTTAATCATATTCCATGAAATTTTACCCTGCTTTCCTGAACACCATCACAGTAACTCCAAAAATAGTTGTGGGAGCATAGAAAGCAACAGGTGCAGACTGAATTCAAGGGTCAGCAGATAACATAAGAGGATTATTCCTGACCTGTAGCACTGTGTGAGGGTGGTCCAAGGTGGGTGACTCTGTAGTATCTCTAACCTGCAAGCCTCTAACTGTGGGCCAGGTACTTGTCCTAAACCAATCTACTGAACCAGAATAAAGCCCTAAATTAGAGATGGATGCACTCCTGATGAAGATCATAGGAACCTACACTGGGTTCTGCTAATACTAGGCTAAGTACCTATCAAGAATTAACTGTCCTGGCTGGTTATGGTGACTCTTCCTGGAGTCAAGAGCCTGGGTCAGTACCCTGATTTTTTCCTTGTCCATAGAGTGGAAAGTTCAGTATTGTTAAGATTTTATTTCTGCAAATTTGACACGTACAGTCGATGTAATCCAATGAAAATCCACAAAGGATTTTTTGAAGCTGAAAAGATGATCCTAGAATTTATGTGGAAATTCAAAGAACCAGGAAAACCTTAAAGAATAAAAATAAAGTCAGTAGACTTATAATATCATTCTTCTAGATTATTATAAAACTACAATGATCAACAGTGTGTGTACCCTAGGTGCATAGATAGACAGACAAATGAGACAGAACAGAATCAAGAAGAAGAGCTGGGACTTCCCAGGTGGTCCAGTGGTTGAGACTTCACCCTCCAATGCTGGGGGTGTGGGTTTGATCCCTTATTAGGGAGCTAAGATTCCATGTGCCTCCTGGCCAAAAAATTAAAACATAAAACACAAGCAATATTATAACAAATTCAACAAAGAGTTTAAAAATCTTAAAAATAGAAAGAAAAAACAGCCACATGCACAATCACTTGATTTCTAACAGATGCACTAAAGTGGGGTATTATTTCCTAGCTTTTTGCTTGTTTATTTTTGTTTCACAATAAATGGTGAAGACCTATTAGATATGGAAATGTAAATAAAATTCTGATTCATCTAACACTAGGCAAAAATATAAATTAGAGTTATAGTTTTCATGTGAGAGGTAAAATACTGAGGCTTCTAGAAGAAAGTTTAGGAAAATATCTCTGGACCCTAGAAGTAGCCAAAATTTATTGAACAGGATACACATGTCAACTCACGAAGCAAACATAAAGAGAACAATAGAGGTTAACTAGTGAACGTGTTAGCTGTTCAATTGTGTCCACTCTTAGTGACCCCATGGACTGCAGCCTGCCAGGCTCCTCTGTCCATGGGATTCTCCAGGCAAGAATATTGGAGTGGGTAGCCATTCCCATCTCTAGGGGATCTGCCTGACCCAGGATTGAACCCGGGTCTCCCACATTGTAGGCAGGTTCTTCAAATATATATTTTATGTGTTATATGTGATTCATACTACATAAATAGCATAAAAATGTCTATGTAGACATATAAAGGGATTCCCAGGTGGCTCAGATGGTAAACAATCTGTCTGCAATGCAGGAGACTCAGTTTTGATCCCTGGGTTAGGAAGATCCCCTGGAGAACGGGATGGCTACCCATTGTAATATTCTTGCCTGGAGAATCACTTGAACAGAGGAGCTTGGTGGGCTACCACCCATGGGGTCGTAGAGTCAGATATGGCTGGGTGACTAAGCAAGCATGCAGACATATAAAGAGTCTTTCAGCATGATTGGTCATCAGGGAAATATAAATTTGCAATACAATACCACTTCATCTTCATCAATACAGAGATTATAAAAAGTCTGACAATACCACATATTGGAAAGGACTGCAGCAACTGGAACTTGTATACATGGCTGGAGGATTTTTTAATACACTCACCATTTTGGAAAACTGTTTTGCAGTGTTTACCAAACCCATCTTAATCCTATGACTTGGCACTTCTACACTTAGGAATGTATAATCCCACAAAAGACATCGCAGGAATATTCCAGGGACTTCCCTGGTGACCCAGTGGTTAAGAGTTCACTTTCCAATGCAGGGGATGCAGGTTCAATCCTTGATCAGGGAGCTAAGATCCCAGAGGCCACAGAGCAACGAAGTCCTTGTTCTGCAACTAGAGGAAAACCCATGTGCTGAAACAAAAGATCCTGTCTTCCACAGCCAAATAAATAAGTAAATAAATACTAAGAAAATAATATTCCAGAAACAACTCAATCCATAAAGCTAAAAACAACTCTTTAATTAAAGAATGAATACATTAATTTTGATATATTCATATATAAGAGAATTATTCTGCAGTGAAAAGGAACACATGACTGCCACACCACCAACATAGATGAAGTTTAAAATGTACTGGTCAAGAAACTATAAAACTCCTAGAGGAGAATATAGGCAAAACACTCTCTGACATAAATCACAGCAGGATCCTCTATGACCCATCTCCCAGAATATTGGAAATAAAAGCAAAAATAAACAAATGGGACCTAATGAAACTTAAAAGCTTTTGCACAACAAAGGAAAATATAAGCAAGGTGAAAAGACAGCCTTCGAATGGGAGAAAATAATAGCAAACAAAGCAACAGACAAAGGATTAATCTCAAAAATATACAAGAAACTCCTGCAACTCAATTCCAGAAAAATAAATGACCCAATCAAAAAATGAGCCAAAGATCTAAACAGACACTTCTCCAAAGAAGACATACAGATGGCTAACAAACACATGAAAAGATGCTCAACATCACTCATTATCAGAGAAATGCAAATCAAAACCACAATGAGGTACCATTACACGCCAGTCAGGATGGCTGCTATCCAAAAGTCTACGAGCAATAAATGCTGGAGAGGGTGTGGAGAAAAGGGAACCCTCTTACACTGTTGGTGGGAATGCAAACTAGTACAGCCACTATGGAAAACAGTGTGGAGATTTCTTAAAAAACTGGAAATAGAACTGCCGTATGACCCAGCAATCCCACTCCTGGGCATACACACCAAGGAAACCAGATCTGAAAGAGACACGTGCACCCCAATGTTCATCGCAGCACTGTTTATAATAGCCAGGACATGGAAGCAACCTAGATGCCCATCAGCAGACGAATGGATAAGAAAGCTGTGGCACATATACACTATAGAATATTACTCAGCCGTTAAAAAGAATTCATTTGAATCAGTCCTAATGAGATGGATGAAACTGGAGCCCATTATACAGAGTGAAGTAAGCCAGAAAGATAAAGACCAATACAGTATACTAATGCGTATATATGGAATTTAGAAAGATGATAATGATAACCCTATATGCAAGACAGAAAAAGACACACAGATGTACAGAACAGACTTTTGGACTCTGTGGGAGAAGTCGAGGGTGGGATGATCTGAGAGAACAGCATCGAAACATGTATATTATCAAGGGTGAAACAGATCACCAGCCCAGGTTGGATGCATGAGACAAGTGCTCGGGGCTGGTGCACTGGGAAGACCCAGAGGGATTGGATGGGGAGGAAGGCGGGAGGGGAGATCGGGATGAGGAATACATGTAAATCCATGGCTGATTCATGTAAATGTATGGCAGAAACCACTACAGTATTGTAAAGTAATTAGCCTCCAACTAATAAAAATAAATGAAAAAAAAAATAGATTGACAACTCTGAAGAAAAAGAAATAAAATGTACTGGTCGAATAATTAACTGGAGGGTAAGGGGATTCCTCTTATGCCTCCTGCCCCACAAAGTACAGCCTCCCCCATTAGCAACATGACTCACCAGAGTGGCACCTCTGCTACATTTGATGGAACTATATTGACACATTTAGATCATTGGAAGCCCATAGTTTACCTTAAGGATCACTGTCAGTGTTGTACATTCTATGGGTTTGGACAAATATTCAATGAAACACATTCATCATTTTAATATTACACAGAATACTTTCATAACCCTGGAAACTCTCTGTGCTCTGCTATTTATCCTTCTCCTCTACTGTATCCAATCTCTGGCAACCACTGACATTTTAATTATCTTCATAATCCTGCCATTAAGAATGTCATATAGTGGGAATCATGTAATATGTAGCCATTCCAGATAGATGTCTTTCACTTAGTAATATGCATTTAAGTTTGCTCCGTGTCTTTTCATGGCTTGATAGCTATTTCTTTTCAGAGCTGAGTAATATTCCATGAGCTTCCCTGGTGGCTCAGTGGTAAAAAACCTACCTGCCAATGCAGGAGACACGGGTTCTATCCCTGGGTTGGGAAGATCTACTGGAGAAGGAAATGGCAACTCATTCCAGTATTCTTGCCTGGGAAATCCTATGGACAGAAGGAGCCTGGTGGGCTACAATCCATGGAGTCACAAAAGAGTCAGACATGACTTAATGACTAAACAGCAACGATATTCCATAGTCTGAATGTGCAACATTTTACTTACGCATTCACTTACTGAAGAACATCTTGATTATTTCTAAATATGAGCAACTATGAAAAAAGCTGCTATTAAATCCATGTGTAGGGAAATATAAGTTTTAAACTAATTTTGGTAAATACCAAGAAGGGCTATTGCTGAATCAAAAGTGAGGATATGTATGGATATCTACCTAGGTAAACACTCTCCAGGTGTTCGCAGGCTACAGCTGAGTGGGGTTAGAGTAGGTTCATCAGCTCTTCAGGTCTTATTATTACCTGATTCTCTGTGGGGTTAGTATCCTTCTGGGTCCCTTGATGGATGATGTTGAATATTACAATTCCCACACCAGGGGGCGCAATTCCCACACCTGGAGCACCAGAGAATCTCTTATTTCTCCCACTGCTTCACCTAGTATCACACTCCCCAGACTTTGAAAGGTTATATTTAAGACTCACACTCCATGTATTTTTCCTTTTTATTTTTTATTGGAGGATAATTACAGTATTGTGTTGGTTTTTGCCATCCATCAACATGAATCAGCCATAAGTATATGTATGTACCCTCCCTTTTGAATCTCCCACCTCCCAGCCCATCCTACCCCTATAGGTTGTCACAGAGCACTGGATTAGAACTCCCTGCATCACACAGCAAATTCCCACTGCCTATCTATTTTACATGTGGCTGAGAGCAGCATTGGAACAAACGTTTCTATGTATTTTTTAAAAATCCCTGCCTGGAATATGTAGACTGGCTTTTCTTTTTCTGAGTGAACTCTGATGGGTGTCATAAACCAGACTCTGCCGGTATAATCATCTGTCCTTCATTAAATCAGGTGGGGAAGAGTCATGTCTATGCTGCTGACGCTGAGGAGGAGCAAGGAGTCAGTGTGCTGAGGAGGCTCCCTGCCCCTTCTACCAGACCTTCCAGTGGCATCAAAGCATGGGTGCATCTCTGAAACACTCCAAGCAGCTGGGGCAGCCCAGCCTCACACATCTGCTCCCCTGGGTGGTTTATGTTTGGGTGTGTAACACTGTGGGAGGTGTACTATAATCCCGTTGACAGTAATAAGTTGCAGCATCTTCAGCCTCCAGGCTGCTGATGGTGAGGGTGAAATCTGCCCCAGATCCACTGCCACTGAACCAGGTTGGGACTCCAGTGTGCAATCTGGTTGCATAATAAATCAGGAGCTTAGAATCTTGTCCTGGTTCCTGTGGATACCAGTCTAGTTCACTGCCAGTGTTCTGATTGGCCCAGCAAGTGATGGAGACTCTGTCTGCTTAGAATGCAGACAAGAAGGATGGAGACTGGGTGACCTGGAGGTCACACCTGGCACCTGAGATTAGAAGCATAAAAACACATCTCCAGGTTATTACTAACGATATAGGAGGACTAGCCTGTAGGACCAGGAAGTACTGACCACACAGGCAGAGTAAATTCCTAAAGCTCTCCATCCTTACCTGGGTGGAGCCAGAGCAGAAGGAAACTGAGGAGCTGAGTGGGGGCCCTCATGTTCACTCTGTGTCCTGACTGGGACTGGTTTGTGCACAAGATGTGATCGAAGCATTAATAAGTCTCCAGGGCAGTGGGTTGATCTACAGTAACATGAAAATTAGCAGAGGGTTGGACAGAGTTGGGCATAGCTGCTCATAACATAGCACGGGTGCAGTGTCTGCCAGATGCCCAAGTCTGAGCAGAGCAGCTCAAATTTACCTATGGGCAGTGTGTTTTCCCTTGGAGGCCACAGAATTGGCTTAGCTGGTAAAGAATCCACCTGCCATGCGGGAGACCTGGGTTGAGTCCCTGGGTTGGGAAGATCCCCTGGAGAAGGGAAAGGCTACCCACTCCAGTATTCTTTCCTGGAGAATTCCATGGTACAGTCCATGGACTCGCAAAGAGTAGGACACGACTGAGCGACTTTCACTTCACTTCACTCTTCTTTTAGCAGGATGTTCTTTTGTTCTTATGTGCGTGTGCGTGCTAAGTTGCTTCAGTTGTGTCCCACTCTTTGCGACTCCATGAACTGTAGCCCACCAGGCTGCTCTGTCCATGGGATTTCCCAGGCAGTAACACTGGAGTGGGTTGCCATTTCCTCCTCCAGGGGATCTTCCTGACTCAGGGATCTAAACTGTGTCTCTCATGGCCCCTGCACTGGCAGTCAGGTTCTTTACCGCTAGCACCACCTGGAAAGCTCTCTTCTGTTCCTGTCAGTGTTCAAAACATGCTTTTCTTGCCACTTTTTCATCTAAGACAGGTCCTATCCTGGATGATAGATTTCAAGAAACTGAAAGAAATTTTACAAGATCTCAGTATTTGGTACCTGGGGCTATCATTGAGGCTAGAATGTCTTCCTCTTTGACCTCTACTGAGTTGTGCAGTTATCCTTAATGTGCAGGTAAACGAGAGCTGCCAATACCCACTAGTGGCAGAGAGGAATATATCCAGGATGTAGGGATTTCTTGGAGTGCCCCTTAGTATTCTCAAGTAGAGAGGGTGAAATTTTACTGTCAATAGAAGAATATAGTAGCACGTGTGTGTTTGTGTGTTAGTCGCTCAGTCGTGTCCGACTCTTTGTGACCCCATGGACTGTATAGCCCACCAGGTCCTCTGTCCGTGGAATTCTCCAGGCAACAGTACTGAAGTTGGTTGCCATTCCTTTCTCCAGGAATTGAACTCGGATCTCCTGTATTGCAGGTGAATTCTTTACCGTCTCAGCCACCAGGGAAGCACTGCAGTAGCACAATACATGACAAATTTCAAATAGTTTAATCCGTTAAGGAGTAAGAGACTAGAGTTACTATACAGCAAAAGGGTTGCTATACAGAGCAAGCGGAAATTGAGTAGTGGAAAAATAAAATTATAAACGCTATTCATGACTGACTTGGCCCCCCAATTTAAGAAAAAAAAAGCTCTATATCTACATTTATATATATATTTATATTAATATATTTAAATATTTAATAGATTTAAATATTTAAATAGATATTATATATAATATCTATACTTATATCTCTATCTCAATTTGCACCTTCTTTTTCCTTATATTTATTTATAAGGTTTACTTATAGTGATTAGCCTTATAATTTTGTCTTTCAATTTTATTATGTAAATGTGATTGTGTGTGAGTTAAAAAATAAAAAAGCATCCCCTTTGGGGAAATAGAAAGATGTATCTTGAGTTTTAGAAAGGGTCATTGTATGATATTAGACTGAGGCACAGTGGTGTTGTATTTTTGATTGGAATCTTCAGCAAGGGTCAGCTTGTGTTATGGATGCTGGAGTATCACAGAAGTGAGCCAGGTTGCCTATTTATTAGCTTAGCATTACTCTGTGTTCACCTGGACTCTAATCTGCATCCCTTCCCAGAATCCCTTTCTGAATAACTTTCATCTACGAAAAGGGGCTTGTCTGTGATCTGAAAATTGGAAGAAGGAGGGACACCATTCCTCTCTAGGGATAGTCATCAGCCGAAGTCATCTTGTGACGAGGCAGCATGTGTGAGAGAGGCAGGGAACACCAGCAGGGGAGGAGGAAAGTGAGACGGGAGAGAAGAGGGACGGTGACAGGTACACCAGCAGGCCTGTTGCTGAGGAGCATACCTGGTTCTCAGCCCCATCTGGAAACAGAAGGATAGGTCACCGAGTTATTCCACCTGAGATGTGAGCGAGCTGAGAGATATTTACTCACCTCCTTCAGTCCCTGACTGCGGGTTGCTCCAGAGGTGCCCCTTCCAGTTTCTCTGGCCCACCAGGGAAGGTATGAGGTAGAGGCCTCCCCAGCTTCAGAGAGGACAGGGAGGTACAAAGAGAGCCTGTGGGAGTCAGCAGATGCACAAAGTGGAAAGACTCAGGACATTGACAGCAATGCTACATTGACCAAGAAAAAAAATGTGGCTTTCAGTCCGGAGTTCCCAGTGTCAGTGGGTCTCTCTGGTACATGATCCTGGCAGCCTGGTGGCAAGCAGATTCCTTAGAAACTCAGGCCCAAGGGAGCGGCAAGAAATTTGTGCACAGGCTGTGCCACCAGAGTTTGGCCCCTCCAAGTCCTGCCTGCAGAAATACAACTGAGGGCCCAGGCTCCAGGGCAGTGATGCTGAGGGCAGAGTAAGTTTCATTTCCCTGCCACTGAATGAGGCTGGGATGCTCATGCCAAAGCAGAGATCTGAGATATACGGGGCTTCAAGTCTTTGTCTAATATTTGGATCCAAGATATTTCTCCGTATACATTGGCTCTGGCTTGACCAGAAATGGTGACTCTCCTTCAAGAGATACAGGCAAGCCAGACTGGCCTCTGGGTCAGGATTATATCCCCACTCACCGCTGAAGAGGAACAGAGGAGAGTGTCTTTTTACGCTGACCTGCTCTCTGGAAAATCAGGTACCAGACAGCTGCTCCTGAGCCCCAGAAAGATGGGGGTAGAAAATGCTCAGGGCACTGGGAGTGCACGAGGCATCAGGTCTTTGTAGAAACTTGGGTTAACGTGGTGAGATGGGTATGTGGCACAGAGCAGACCAGAAACAAAGACAAAAACAAAGGCTGCTAGATAAAGAATTCTTTGAACTGTGGCCATTTATGACCTGAGATGGGAGTAGTAAGCCTGTGAAAATGTCTGAAATACTTAGGAGAAAAATTTGCCATCCCTTGACAAGGACCTGCAGGAAAATGATGCCCCTTGACAGGAGAAAAGCAGCACTTTTGTGATACTTCTCTTCTTAGCCAGCCTAGAATCACTAAGACTTTAGACTTCAAAAGCGACCGAGTAGATTGGCTATCAGCGAGTGGGAAAACGCTCAAGTATAGAGATATGTCAGTGTAATTTGCATTGTTATTGTTGTTTAGTCACTAAGTCATGTCTAACTCTCTGTGACCCCATGGACTGCAGCACGTGAGGCTTCCCGGTCATTCACTGTCTCCCTGAGTCTGCTCAGACTCATGTCCATTGAATTGGTGATGTTATAGGTAATTAGTATAAAGTCCTTCAATAATCCCAGTGCCCACTAGTTGTTGTTTTACACTGATCATCAACCTATTTGCCTTCTGAACAGCAACTCTCCTGTCTCACTTTCGGGCTCCTTCCCACACATTATTGTGTGAAGCCTACTTTATCTGGAGGGGTCCATCCAACCTCCACTAAGGATCTAACCGTCATTGCCTTTGGGGAACATGTGGGGACATTGATAACAATGGATCCCAACCTGAAGGACAGGCAGGAGTGTCCAATGATGAGATGGGCTTTCAATGAGAACCAGCCCATGTCCTTGTGACTCTTTGATCAGTGGTCCCCACCATGGAGCTCCTCAGGCTGTGTCTGTAGGTCTAAGGTCTAAGTTCTTTCTTCTCACATGCGCAAACCCAGCCAAGACTCACTCTGGCTTCCCCTAAGCTGTGAATCCATAATCACCTTTCTGCCTCCCTCCCTGAAAATCCAGCACTGACTGTCTGGAAGTTTTCATTGTAAATTCTCAAAATATACCTCTGGTAAGAATCTGGCTGGATGAGTCAACAACTTCTCTTTAAGGGCAGGTGAGAACGGAGGAAAATCTGTGAACACACATTGTAGTACCACATAATCCCTGATTTGGTCTTTTCTCATTTTCTTGTCTGTTTCTGATGGCAATTCTATTTTAATGATCCTGAGTGGAAGGAGGAATTAAGGAGAATAAGAGACTCTTTCAAGCTTAAAATATCAAGAGAAATGGAGACAGAGAAAGTGGAATTCATGAACTCTTCAAAATGATTTGGTTTCTCTATCCATGGGCACAGGATGACTAAGATGTCAGGGAGGACACGATTTCTTGTGGTTTCCTGTCTTTCATGCCTCTGACTCCCCACAAACACTCACACAGACCTATGAGAATCACTGTCCTTTACTAAAAAGCAGATCTAAGTTCACCCTCCCCAAGCTCTTCCCTTGACATATCTTTTCTATATAAGTTAGAATAATTTTAGAAGTGAAAGAAAAAACACTATAGTAATGGCTTAGAGAACAACAGAAAGTCCGAAGGTCGGTGCTTGTAGTGATGGTGAACCAGCTCACTGACTGCAGAGAAGACCCAGGTTCTTTGCATATTTATGTTTTACCATCTTTTCCACATTCACTTTTCAATTATTGGCTTAATGCCTCATGGACACAAGAGGGCTACAACTGCTCTTAACATCATATCTTCCTAAGTGCTTCAGGAAGAAATGCAGTGCAAAACTCTTTACCTCCCCTTCTTTTATGAGGGTTTAAAACCCTTTAGGGAAACCATCCTCACACTGTCTGTCTTTTATTTCTCCCTACCTGAACGGATAGTATTTTATTCTAATCCCTGATCCTCCTCTGACTTGGGGAGAGGCTTACCCATCTTCACCTGTCAGAGCAGGACAGAGTTGGGGCTCCATAAACCTAAGGAGAAGCAGGAGCGCTACTGCAGACAGGGTCAAGCACCTCTGCTGCATTTAAAATTTCACTGAATTTAAATTTTTTTTAAATTTCAAATTCAATTTTATTATAGCCAGAACAGTTGAATTAACTGTACCTAATAAAATACTGTATGTAACAGCTACAGATTTTGTGTATATATATATAGGTAGATAAATAGATTTAGATATAGATAGGCTTCCCCGGTGGCTCAGTGGATAAAAAATCCACCTGAAATGCAGTAGATGCAGGGAGATGTGGGTTTGATCCCTGGGTCAGGAAGATTCCCCAGAAGAGGACATGGCAACTCACTCCAGTATTGTTCCCTTGAGAATCCCATGGACAGAGGAGCCTGGCGAGTTACAGCCCATGGGGTCACAAAGAGTCAGACACGACTGAGTGACTAACAATAACAGAGACCATAGGATCAGACATGAAGTAATAACTGAACAGCAACAAGAAGAGACTACAGTGTGGCTGGCAGTTTCCACAGAACGGGGCCACACTGGAAGTCTTGTTGACCTGTACTGCCTGTCATGAATAGCTTGAGTTGTCTTAACAATACATTCTCATATTGTTATTTTTGTTTAGTCGCTAAGTTCTCTCTGGCTCTTTGAAACCCTATGGACTGTAGCCCACCAGGCTCCTCTGTCTGTGGGATTTTTCTAGGCAAGAATACTGGAGTAAGTTGCCATTTCCTTTTCAAGGGGATCTTCCCAATCCAGGGATCAAGCCCTCACCTCCTGCACTGGCGGGCAGATTCTTGACCTCTGAGCCACCGGGGAAGCCCACACTCTGATGTACGTAGCCCAAATGGTGTAAAGGATGACGTGCAAAGACCAGTTATTCCTACTTCCAGCAAAGGATTCCAGATACTAGAAGAAGTACTGATTAGACTCTCAGACTATATCCTGAACACCAAGCACAGTGATGCCAGGACAACAGATCTGATTGCAGAGAAGGCTCCAAGTGACTAATGGGGAGACGGGATAAGCAGTGTACATTCGCTGGTCAAACAGATGACTCCCCTCCCTGGGGGACTGAATAGGTTGGGATGAGATTTCATCACGTTACTAAGAATGACAGGCAAGTTAAAACTGATGAATTATTTGCTTTTGTTTGCTCGTTTGTTTTTGTGAGCAGTCCTAGACTGTAGAAACTACTTGGAAATGTGGAACACATGAACTGTTTATTTCTGGAATTTCCACTCCATATTTTTGAACCATACTTGACTGTAGGTAACTGAAACAGTGGAAATCAAAACTGAAGATAAGTGTGGATTATTGTACACAAGAAGCCTGGTAGGCTACAGTGCATGCGGTCGCAAGAGAGTCCGACACAATTTAGCAACTGAACAGCAACATTATATACACACCCAGCCTTCTTGAGATCATTGCTGTGCATGTGCGCCATCTTGTGGCCATTTAGGGACCGACACCCCTGTGGTGCTTTCCTTTTATTTGAAAGCGTCGTGTCTAGGGCAAGTAAAGTAAAGTAATGCTTGAAATACTCCAAGCCAGGCTTCACCAATACGTGAACCGTGAACTCCCAGATGTTCAAACTGATTTTAGAAAAGGCAGAGGAACCAGAGATCAAATTGCCAACATTTGCTGGATCATCGAAAAAGCAAGAGAGTTCCAGAAAAACATCTATTTCTGCTTTATTGACTATGCCAAAGCCTTTCACTGTGTGGATCACAATGAAGTGTGGAAAATTCTGAGACAGATGGGAATACCAGACCACCTGACCTGCCCCTTGAGAAACCTGTATGCAGGTCAGGAAGCAAAAGTTAGAACTGGACATGGAACAACAGAATGGTTCCAAACAGGAAAAGGAGTACATCAAGGCTGTATATTGTCACCCTGCTTATTTAACTTATATGCACAGTACATCACGAGAAACGCTGATGTACTGGAAGAAGCACAAGCTGGAAAGCTGGAATCAAGATTGCCAGGAGAAATATCAATAACCTCGATATGCAGATGACACCACCCTTATGGCAGAAAGTGAAGAAGAACTAAAAAGCCTCTTGATGAAAGTGAAACAGGAGAATGAAAAAGTTGGCTTAAAGCTCAACATTCAGAAAACTAAGATCATGGCATCTGGTCCAATCAGTTCATGGAAAATAGATGGAGAAACAGTGGAAACAGTGGCTGACTTTATTTTTCTGGGCTCCAAAATCACTGCAGATGGTGGTTGCAGCCATGAAATTAAAAGACGCTGACTTCTTAGAGGGAAAGTTATGACCAATTTAGAGAGCATATTAAAAAGCAGAGACATTACCTTGCCAACAAAGGTCTGTCTAGTCAAGGCTATGGTTTTTCCAGTGGTCATGTATGGATGTGAGAGTTGGATTGTGAAGAAGGCTGAGTGCCGAAGAATTGATGCTTTTGAACTGTGGTGTTGGAGAAGATTCTTGAGAGTCCTTTGGACTGCAAGGAGATCCAACCAGTCCATCCTAAAGGAGATCAGTCCTGAGTGTTCATTGGAAAGACTGATGTTGAAGCTGAAATTCCAATACTTTGGCCACCTGATGCGAAGAGTTGACCCTGATGCTGGGAAAGATTGAGGGCAGGAGGAGAAGGAGATGACAGAGGATGAGATGGTTGGATGGCATCACTGACTCGATGGACATGGGTTTGAGTAAACTCCGGGAGTTGGTGATGGACAGGGAGGCCTGGCGTGCTGCGATTCATGGGGTCACAAAGAGTCGGACACGACTGAGCGACTGAACTGAACTGAACTCTCTAGGGCAACGTGTGCTTCTTTCTTGCAATTTTCAGACACGTTTTCTTTCAAATGATTGCAACAAATACAGTCGGTTGCCAGGTGCTATCCAAGAATGTGGTCACATAAGATTGCCGTGTGTAGTTTTCAGTTAGGTGTTAATTGTCTAAGTATTGCAATGTCCCCACCAAATCTGGGATCCAAAAGCTGTGGAGGCCATTCAGTCATTTGCTGTTCAAGCCTCTCTGCTCACATGGAGTGACTGTCAAGCCATCAGGTTTGAGGCACAGGATTCAGTTAGTCCTGTCTCAGTCATTATTCATGGGGCAGTTTCTCTCTGGTGCCTCACTGGCATCCCTCAGTTTCCTTGGGATGTACTGGGAGGGCAGGTTATGGTGCACTGGAAAAGTGGTCTTTAAATTCTCAGTTCTCACTAGTTCTCAACTTTACTCTGTTTAGTGATGTCACAGGAACCGGGTGGTACCCTCTTCCATGATGAAGACCCTTATCTATCTTTCCTAAAACAAGCACATCCTGCCTTTTTGTGGTTGTGTAAGCCTATGTTTACTGAAAGATTCAAATTGTCTAAAGTACACATGAACAAAGTGTCTGAAGTTTGGGAGTTGGTTTCCACTTTGCTTCCTGGTTTTACAAAAGGCGATGAACCTATGCTGTTTACTACTTTGTGAGTGTCCTTTGGGGGTGTGTGTGTGTGCTTCCAGACCCAGGAATTGAACCCACATCCCTTGTGTCTCCTGCATCTCGTGCATTGACAGGCAGATTCTTTACCACAGGACCACCAGGGAAGACTGTACCAAATTTTCCTCACTGAAATTCAGGGGCTTGAGTCTTGAGTGCACATCTCACAGCTAAAGAAGGCTCTGCCTGACATCTGGTCCTTACAGATACTAGAGGCTTCTAAATCAAATTGTTGAGGAAGAGAAGTAGCTGATATTGATGTAGACTCCTTCTGCCCAGATATTAGGTCAAGACTTGCTACTTTATATAAACATGAAACACTTCCTTCTTTTCTTTTTTTGCTCTAGGGTTGGACTGGAAAGATAATGAAAACATCAGTATACTCCAGTCCTTTGATAAGGAGGGTAGTTTCTGGATTGCTTGCCATATCATTAAAAACTTTTATCTGTCCATGATGCTAACCTAGAATTCATGAACAGTGCTACTTTTTTGGAAGTAGTTTGTGACCCAACAGGATTCATTGTTTTCTTTGACATTTATCATTCTCCTTGAGCTTATAAATACCTAGATCACAACCAGGCAATGCCTCTTAGGTTACATAACTGTGCCCCAACTGCTCCCAGACAGAGACATCTCAATGGTCAACGCCCCTGAATTTACATTGTTGATATAAGAAGGACTTACCAAGAGGTGATTTCGACTCAAAATTAGCTTCCTTTGACAGGTTCTTACTTTCCTGGTTAGGAATGAATACAAGTGAGGCTATGATCAGGAACTTATTCTATTCTTTTATAGTTATTTATTTATATTTATAATTATTTATTTATGTATTTCTTTTTGACTGCGGGTCTTCACTGCTGTGCGGGCATTTAGTCGAGGCAAGCATGGGCTACTCTCTAGTTGTGGTGTGTGGGCTTCTTATTGCAGTGGATTTTCTTGTTGCAGATCATGGACACTAAGGTTCATGGGCTTCAGTAATTGTGGCTTGTGGGCTCTAAAGCACAGGCTCAATAGTTGTGGTGCATGGGCTTAGTTGCTCCACGGTATGTGGGATCTTCCCGGATCAGGGATCGATTCTATCTCTCCTCACTGAGCCACCAGGGAAGCCCAGGAACCTATTCTCAACTCTTGAGAATATTGCAGAATCTACTGTTAAGGCAATAGCTGCCAATAAAATTCCTTAGGCTCTCTGGCCAAAGTTGATTTTAATCATAAGATTGTCCTTGATTCTCTTTTGCCACTCTCTTCACCTTTTGCCTTCAATCTTTCCCAACATCAGGGTCTTTTCCAATGTGTCAGCTCTTCACATCAGGTAGCCAAAGTATTGGAGCTTCAGCATCAGTTCTTCCAATGAATATTCAGAGTTGATTTTCTTTAGGATTGACTGATTTGATCTCCTTGCTGTCCAAGGGGCTCTCAAGAGTCATCTCCAGCACCACATTGGATGGGTGGCAGAAGATATGGTTAGATAGCATCACTGACTCAATGGAAATGAATTTGAGCAAACTCCAGGAAATAGTGAAGGACAGGGAAGACAGGCATGCTGCAGTCTATGCAGTCTCAAGGAACTGAACACAACCAGTGACTCAACAATAACGTGATTCTCTTCTAACTGAGCAAGGAGGTGCCTGTGTGCTGCGGCCAACACCACTTGCTGTGACTAGCTTAACTCTTTAGGGAAATTGAAACTTGGTTATGTAAATTGATTTAAAAGTTGACTTTTTCAGTAAGATCTTTTTTTTTTTTGATATATTTGATATTGATTGCTTTGGGTCTTGGAGACCAGGACTTCAAAGTATACTATGGAATGGATATTGGCAATTATTCTGCTTATAATAATCATAGTGGTCCCTCTGGTCATGTTCCCTCAGATTTTCACATGCATGCTCACAGTTCTTGGATACCAAGCAAATGATTCCCCTAAGACTGGGGCAGTACAAAAGAAACAAACAAACCAATTTAAAAACTGTAAATCTGAACTCACTCTCTGTGCATATCACAGAGATTAAACAAAAAAAATGTCGTGACGTGTGAATATCCACAAAGGACTGACAAAGCTAAGAAAACTACAGGAAAAACTTGGACACCCTCTGCTCTCTTGCTGCTTCTGCCTTGCCAGCACTGTTGCTAACATGTGGTACCTAAAGTGTAGCCAAGGCTCTCATGGTCCAGACCCCTCACTGCAACCTGTTTCCTGAGATATCCACTATCTCCCTCTTACACAGACTCAGAGCATCCGCTGTCAGTTCCCCAGAGAAGATGCACTTTGAATAGCTGAGCCACCCAGGCAGGGAGGTTTGTGCTCAGGGCTGTATCACTGTGGGAGGATCTTCTGTACCTTGACAACAGTAATAGACTCCAGCATCCTCAGCCTGCACTCTGCTGATTGTCAGTGTGAAATCTGTCCCTGACCCACTTCCAGTGAACCTGTCTGGGACCCCAGTGTCACGGTTGGAAACCTGATAGATCAGTCGCTGTGGAGACTGGCCTGGCTTCTGTAGGAGCCAATACGCATAAGTTTTTCCATCACTATGCAGGAGGCTCTGACGTGACTTGCAGGAGATGGAGGCCGTCTCTCCAGGGACGACAGACAGGGAGAGTGGAGTCTGGGTCAGCACAATGTCTCCACTGGATCCTAAAATCATCAGAGAAAAGGATAAGATTTAAGACACACTTCATAGTCATACACAGAATTTTCTGTTTGTTGTTTACTTTAGGCTAAATTAGTTTAGATTCTGATTAATACTGAAAATATCCCATTTCAAAATGTATCAGAGGCTCACAATGTAAAAACAGATCTCTAGGGCTCATGCCCATTTGCCCACACTTGCTATGTCACAGTCTTCACCAGAGCACACGTGTTTGTTCCCTCTATATCCATCCTCATTCTCTCATCATAAAACATCACTGACCTTTACAGAGGTTTGCATCTAACATGTGGACAAAGACTCATGAAGACCAAGGCTGCCCCGGAGCCCACTCTCCCTCACACCAACACCTTCCCTTCTCATCCCCCTCCATCCTCACCTGGGACCCAGAGCAGGAGGAGCCCCAGGAGCTGAGCCGGGAACCTCATGTTCAGAAGTGTGAACTGAGGAGTCCTGATAAGTCAGAGCAAGACCAGAGCTGAGCTTTTATCTCAGACTTGCAAGGGACGGTCCTCCCTAGGGAGCAACATGCAAATCTCCTGGTTGGGGCAGCTCTGTGGACAGAGACCAAGGGAAAGAGTTGGCCTCTCATGTCAGCGAAGTAACAAAATATTTTCTGTGTTTGTACCTAAATAGAGTTAACATTTATGCTGTCCAAGTGGAGAGAACACAGGTTTAAATGTTTCCTTCTGTTTCCTCTACCAGATTTCTCCTTCTTTAGCTCTTTCCCAGGCAGATTTTATACTTCTCTTCAATGAGTGTTCATATATATACTCATCTTAAGCTTTTTTTCATATTTGTTTGAGTCTAGCTTTGGTCTTCTAAAGTTGTAATTGAGATGAAACACATAGAGAGCAAAAGAAAGAAGTGTTAAACGTGCAACTGAATACAGTTTTTATGAATATTCACTATCTGCATGATAGTAGAGAATATTTCAAACTCTTAAGACATATCCACTTATTCACCTTCCAAGTCAATAAATAACTGTTCCTGATAATTCAGCACAGGTAACTGTTATCCTGAGATCTATTACAATTGCTTTATTCCTGGATTTAGACTTCACAAAAGGTAAATGTTCTGTTATTGTTCTTTATAACTTCATTTTTGTTTCTTTTCTATTTTTGACACCTTTATTTCTCCCTGTATATTTGAGTTGCCATCAACTGTCATTTCCTATGATTAGGAAGGATTTCTTCTTAAATTTCTTTATTTATAATTAAATCTGGTTTTTTTTTCATTTATTTTAATTAGTTGGAGGCTAATTACTTTACAATATTGTAGTGGTTTTTGCCATACATTGGCATGAATCAGCCATGGATTCACATGTGTTCCCCATCCTGATCCCCGCTCCCGCCTCCCTCTCCACCCCATCCCTCTGGGTCTTCCCAGTGCACCAGCCCTGAGCACTCGTCTCATGCATCCAGCCTGGGCTGGTGATCTGTTTCTCCCTTGATAGTATACTTGTTTCAATGCTGTTCTGTCAGAACATCCCACCCTCGCCTTCTCCCACAGAGTCCCAAACTCTGTTCTGTACATCTGTGTGTCTTTTTCTGTCTTGCATATAGGGTTATTGTTACAATCTTTCTAAATTCCATATATATGCATTAGTATACTGTATCGGTCTTTATCTTTCTGGCTTACTTCACTCTATAATGGGCTCCAGTTTCATCCATCTCATTAGAACTGATTCAAATGAATTCTTTTTAATGGCTGAGTAATATTCCATGGTGTATGTGTACCACAGCTTCCTTATCCATTCGTCTGCTGATGGGCATCTAGGTTGCTTCCATGTCCTGGCTATTATAAACAGTGCTGCGATGAACATTGGGGTGCACGTGTCTCTTTCAGATCTGGTTTCTCGGTGTGTATGCCCAGGAGTGGGATTGCTGGGTCATATGGCAGTTCTATTTCCAGTTTTTTAAGGAATCTCCACACTGTTCTCCACAGCGGCTGTACTAGTTTGCATTCCCACCAACAGTGTAAGAGGGTTCCCTTTTCTCCACACCCTCTCCAGCATTTATTGCGTGTAGACTTTTGGATTGCAGCCATCCTGACTGGCGTGTAATGGTACCTCATCGTGGTTTTGATTTGCATTTCTCTGATAATGAGTGATGTTGAGCATCTTTCCCGAAAAATAAATGACCCAATAAAAAAATGGGCCAAAGAACTAAACAGACATTTCTCCAAAGAAGACATACAGATGGCTAACAAACACATGAAAATTTGTTTATTTTTAATGAAAGGATAATTGCTTTATGATATTGTGTTGGTTTCTTCCCAGCATCAACATGAGGATTTCTTCTTAAATGTCTTATAGGAAACATCTGCTAGTAATGATTTGTCTTCATTTTTGCTTATCAAACCTATGCAATGTACTCAATTAAAGATAAATTGAGACAAAAGCTGAGAATCTTAGGATCAATTCTTTTTATTTCATTTTCAACAGTTTCAGAAATGTACAAAATAGTAATACAGATTTTTGGAAAAAATAATTAAGACTCACTGGAAAAAACAAGATTATTAAATCACTTAAACTGATTTTTAAAAGCAACCAAAATGATCTTTAATGATTTTCATCTCCAGTTGCCCAAATTGAAAGTTCAGAACCAGAGAAACAAGGATTGAATGAAATAGCTAGTGGTCATTTCTTTACTTGAAGTAAGTGTACAGCTTCTGCATCAGTAAGTGAAAGTGGTGATTTTCGGCCTTAGAGGAGCAGCCGGCTTACAGGAGTGAATTTCATATCTGCTTAGTTTCTTTGGCCAGGAACCATGGATCACCCAAAGTTAAATGCTCTTTGAAGTATCAAGAGCCCTCAGCTTTCCAGAAATTGTCATGTACATTCTTCTAAAGAACCTATTAGGACATGCAGAGAATAAGAACTAGAAATTTAAAAAAGTAATAATAAAGTCGATTTGGAACTCCCTCGAACAGTCACAGGAAGAAATTATAAACCTTAACAAAGATCTGTGGGCTATGATAACTCATTACAAACTTCCTCAGACATACCCTCCTCATACTTCATATTATTTCTCTAGTAAATTGGGAACATCTTCAATCCAGAGATTGGCACTCTCATATTCTGAAATTCTAAAAGCACTAGGCACAGTTTGAAACGAGTTATGAGAATTGGCTGATTCATATATTATCCCAGAAAATCTGATTGCACCAAAATGATTTATTTAAAGCAAAATGAAGAAGAGAAATGGATTAATTCTGTGGAAAAAATTAAAGCAAATATTTGCAAGTCGATAACAATTGTGGTTACCCTACAGACAAGAGCAACCAATGGTTGCAGTTCGTGGCTTGCTGCAGAAGTTCCCAGATTCAGTAAAGTGATTTACCTTTGTTTCCAACTTGTAGTGTTGGTATTAATGATAGTTCAATCTACACTGAAAGTACACAGAAAAAAAAGAAATAATGAAAAATCTTTTAACAAAATTTGTTTCAATGTTAACATTTGCAGAGAGACAGAGAAAGAGAGGAGGGAGGGGAGGTGTAGTCTGAATAATCACCCTTTTAGCATTAAATCTACAATGTGATAGGGGCTTCCCATGTGGCCCTAGTGGTAAAGAACCCGCTTGCCAATGCAGGAGATGTGACTTCAATCACTGGGTGGGGAAGATCCCCTGGAGGAAGTCACGACAACCCACTCCAGTATTCTTACCTGGAGAATCCCATGGACAGAGGAGCCTGGGATTTGCAACTCCATAGAGTTGCAAAGAGTCGGACTGAAGCGACTTAGCACACACTACAACATGATAGACAAATACAATAGTCTTTGGACAGGAACTAGCAACAGGAGAAAGATGTCTATTAAAGTTTTGACTTGACTGCCCCCTAGTGTGCTTTGACATAATGACCAGGTGAAAGTATTACTAAGTAAAATATTAATATATGTACAGAAACTATAATTTCAAAGGTCAAACCCTCCTAACTAGAACACAAGCCCCAAAATTGTCTCAGAATAAACAACGTCATCTGAAAGTGATCTGGGAACTCTTTCTGGGCTTCCTGGTAGCATTCTGGTGGTAGTCTGGTGGCTGATTTCCTCTAGCTGGAGGTACATTTCAGACTGTATTTGGAAGCACTGCGTTCTACAGTTGGCATCAAATCACATGAAGCCTTTTCCCAAAATGATAAGAGATCTCTCAGGTGGACTCCATAAACAAGGTGGGGGTCATATTTCCCTGTGAGTTTAATGTATGACAAAGGAGTTGCTTGCTAGCATCATTGACTACTAAAAACAACACATTCCACATCTATGAACACTGGTCTGACTCATGGGCCAGGGGACATGGAATCTGCCAGATTTGAGAGGGGCCAGAAAAGCAAAGGGCTCTGCAGTAGGTTGAGCCTATGGTGCAAGCAGCCCTGCCTCCTGGGCCAGTGAGGACACAGAGAGCAGGTCAGAGACCTCAGCCATCAGGACATAACTGACACTCAGGGAACACATGGATGAACAGGAGTCAAATATGGACTTCTTTCTAAACCAATGCTAAGACAGGTCATATTGTGGGCCACAAGACAGTCAATAAAATGAAATGAATTCTAACTGTATCAAGTATATTCTACAAAAACAAGGAAATAATATTCAAAGTCAGGAACAGAAAGCAATCAGAAAAATCTTCAAGTATTTGGAAAATGAATAAGAAACTGCTTTTAAAAAAGCTAGAGTCAAAGAAGAACTCAAAGAGAAAAGTAGAGCTCATTGTGAATTGAAAAAAAATATTGTGTATCAAAACTTGTGGGAGGAAAGAAAGCTGAATTCATAGCAATAAACTTGTGTAGTGAAGATGAATTGCAATCAGTCACCTTAGCTACCACTCTGATGTAGTAGTAAAATTTTAAACAAAGTTACAGTAGAACACAGGGGTCTTTCATGAAGAGGGACGTGGCCATGCAGACTGTAACCCAGGTACAGTGACACAGGTGCAGCTTGTAGCACTAGAATCATCTCAGGGTGGGAAAAGGCATATTCCTAGCTTCAGCTCTCCCGCCCATCTTTTTGTCTGGGTTGTTTGTTTGTTTTTTGATATTGAGCTGCATGAGCTCTCTGTATATTTTGCAGATTAGTCCCTTGTCGATTGCTTCATCTGCAAATGTTTTCTCCCGTTCTGAGGGCTGGCTTTTTGCTTTGTTTATGGTTTCCTTTGCTGTGCAAAAGCTTTTTGCAAGTCAGACAGCAAAAGACAAATATCATATGATGTCGCTTACATGTAGAATCTTAAAAAATGGTAGAACTGAACCTCCAGAACAGAAATAGAGTCACAGACATAGAAAACAAACTTATGATTACCATGGGGGGAAGGGGAGGAGGGATAAACTGGGAGACTGGGGTTGCCATATACACACTAATATATGTAAAGTGCATGTTCAGTCGCTTCAGTTGTGTCCGACTCTCCAACCGTGTGAACTGTAGGCCTGCCAGGCTCCTCTGTCCATGGGGATTCTCCAGGCAAGATTACTGAAGTGGGTGGCCACACCCTCCTCCAGGGGATCTTCCCAACCCAGGGATAGAACCCATTTATAAAGGAGATAACTAGTAATAATAAGAACCCACTGTACAGCACAGGGAACTCTACTCAATACTCTGTAATGACCTATATGGGGAAAAAATAAAAAAGAGTAGATATATGTATATGTATATGTAACTTATTCACTTTGCTGTATGGCAGAAACTAATAAAACATTGCACATCAACTATACTCCAATGAAAATTAAGTTTAAAGAGCAGCAAAAAGTGCACATTACTAGTTTCACAAGAGAAAATTGTGACAGTGGATAAGCATTTTGAGTAATTACTCAGTGAATTCAGTGATGAGGAAAGTCAAAGAGGATTTTCAGACAATGTTATTATGGTTCCTTACATATGTGAGCTTTGAGCTGCTCAAAGGCCAAAAACCACTGTAGTGCAGGCAACTTTGTATTCTCCAGTTGGTTAGTGAGAGTGATGATCTGCTGGTAAAGTCATAAAGTGAGTGCCTTGAAGGGATTCAGTGGCAGTGGTGATGTCACAACCAGACTAGGGTGTCCTCCTGGTGACATGACTGAAATTCTGTGCAGCCATGAGGTCAGTTGGGAACCTAGTAGGTGCTCCTGGGAGACGCGGCAGCCTTAGCTTGGAGGGAATACAGAGTGTGAGCATCCTTATGGGGAGAAAGATGGAGCTCAGGGAGGCTGTTCTAGTGATGCCTTGACCCCTGTTTACACAGAAGAGGTGCTCAGGCACAGGCCACCACGACTGTGGTGTCTTCCTCAGGCTGCACAGACATTTCCACCTGAGCCCAGCCTGGGGACAGATTGTCCTCTGGGCACTGCTGCTGCTCCTGCCACCCTGAGGGTTGAGCCTCTGGAAAGCCTATGTTTGGGGCCATTATGCTGTGCAGGGTCCAGTGAGTGGCTGCTCACAGAGGTATGTGCAGTAGCCCCAGTTTCCACACTGGTGATTGTGGTAAAACATCAAGAGAATTTTGGATGGATGTGTGTCTCCATTGTGTTAATGTACAGAAATATACATTGAAATTTGCCATTTGTTTTTGTATGTGTTAGGAGCCTTGTATATGGATGATTCTGAGGGGCTGTCTAGTTAAGCATGGGCTTCTCAGATGGTGCTAGTGGTAAAGAACCAGCCTGCCAATGCAGGAGATGCAGGAGGTGGGAGTTCAATCCCTGGGCCAGGAAGATCCTCTGGAGGAGGGCTTAGCAACCCACTCCACTATTCATGCCTGGAGAATCCCGTGGCCAGAAGAGCGTGGCAGGCTACAGTCAACAGAGTTGTACAAAGTCAGACACGACTGAAGCAACTTAGCACGTATACACACTAATTAAGGATACAATTTTAATTGCAATCGCTATGGAACCCATTATGCTGAAATAGAAAACCATGCCTAATATGTCTATTTCTTTAACCAGAAAGAGTATTATATTGTCTTAGCATTCTGGACAACTGCAACACGGATGGAAAGATTAGAGCAGGAAAGACCCAGGGGTGAATGAAGTATTTAGTGGCCATTCCTCATATTATAATGAAAATACACTGCCTGCATCAGTATGTGAGAATGGTGATTTTCTGCCTTTAGGAAGCACTGGGCTCACGGGAGTGAATTTCACATTACTTAGTCACTTTTGACCAGAAGCCACGGATCACTCAAAGTCCAATTGCTCTTTGGAGCATCAACTGCCCCCATCTTTCTGTGCTTCCAGAAATTTGCATGTTGACTCTTCTAAAGCAGTGACCTGATCAGAGAATAATGGTCAGATATGAAAAACAAGTACATGAATGAAAAAGAAAATAAAATGATCCCATTACAAACACGCATCCTGGTCAATTAGAAACAGTTTCAATGCCACAGATTGGCTCTTCTCCTGGAATTCTCATAGACTTATGTTAAATGTAAAGCTGATTGTTAGGATGTTGAAAATCCATTATTCAAGGGAATCACACTAAATCAGTTTATTATTTTATAGCTATAAAGAGGAATTGGGTCTCATGCTTTTGGTGATGATAAAGTGTATAAATACAAAGATAAGAAACCTTTGATTCTATTACAGAAAAGAAAGCAAATAATTTGTGGTCACAACAACCCTGTTTGTACCCCTAAACAGGCAGCATCTTTTTGTCTGGGATTGAATAATAATGTTTCAAGAGTGAGTAAAATCATTTGTCTTCGTATAACCGAAACTTCTAATGTTGGTCATAACCAGAGTTTACTACACTCAGACCATGTAGGGAAAAAAAAAGAGAATGAAAAACCTGTTGCAAAATGTGTCTCAACATTTGCAGAGAAAAAAGAGAACACAGTGAGATTAGAGAGAGGGAGAAGGAGAGAAGAGGCATAATATGAACTACCATCCTCCTCACATCAAGATCTTCAAGCTGTGAGGCAAATAAAAACTTAAGACCAACACTTTCAGCAGGATAGACATGTGTGTATATTAGGACTTTGACCTGACTGTCGCTGGCATGTTTTGACATAAGGACCAGGTGAAAGTAGGTACAAATACAGATAGAATTTTCCCACTCAAGTGCTAGTTCAGAAGTTGTGTCAAGAGAAATGACTTGGGAACTCTTTCTGGGCTGCCTGTTGGTGTTCTGGTTGTTGTCTGATTTCCCTTAGTTGAAGTGCTGTCCAAATGACACTTCAGGGCACAAAACTAGGTACCAAATTGCAAGAAAATATTTCCTGCAGTGGTTAGAGAGTTCTCACATTGCTCCCTAAGCAGGTTGTAGATGTACATTCCCTTTCAGGGTGCTGAATGTTTGTCTTTCTCTTAATGAAAATAATTGCCAGACAGCTTCTCTGGTTCCGGACACAGCATAATCCACATGCAGGAGGGCTGGTCTGGCTCCTGGACCAGGTGACATGGGATCTTCCAGATCTGAGTGGGGTCAGCAAAGCAAACTGCTCTCTGCAGCCTGCGGTGCCAGCAGCCCTCCACGCGGTCCTGGAAAACACAGAAGACTTGATTGAAGACATCAATCATCTGGATCTGTTGACACTTAGAACACTGAGGAACAATAGTAAAATGATTCCAAACCTGCCTGACTTCAAAATACAACAGGGAGCTTAGTGGATGCTCGAGGGGGAACATGGCAGCCATTTCCTGGAGGGATGGTGGAGCATGAGCTCCATTAGTGGGGAGGAAGATGGAGGTTCTGGCAGGGCTGTTCTGGGGGAACTCTGAGCCCTGTTTACACAGAAGAGGGCCCAATGACTGTGACTAAGGCCTCCCTGGGGCCTCCTCCTCAAGGCCCTACACTCATATCCGTCTCAGCCCAGCCTGGTGTCAGACTGTCTTCTGCTCACCGCAGCTCCTCCTGCCACCCTAGGGCTGAGGCTCGTTCGGAAGATTCCGTTTGGATCCTTATATTCTGCGTGGCCCAGGGAATGTCCTGCTCACAGATGTGTGTGCAGTGTCTCCAGGCTCCTCACTGCTGATTCAAATGAGAAATCAATAGACTCTTGAAGAGAAATAGGTCCTCTCCTTGAACATGTGTACACCCTGAATACTTGTGTTTCTTCATATGTGTTACAAATCCATGAATACAAAACACTTATTTCTAGATAAAAAACAATTTTATTGATAGTAATTTTAAAGATAATATTACAATTTTAATAGCATTTGCTGTGTAACCTCAAGCTGGAAAGGAAATCATCTTCAGTAAGTTTTATTCCTTTAACCAGCAACAGGATTATATTGCTCAGGGGGATTTAGAATTAGTTTATGCCATTCATACGCTGTCAGAATATGTAACTAGCATGTCCAGTATTAGTTGGGAAATATTTCAGAGCATTTAAAAACTGGGATCTATTTGAAGTACTCAGTTTCTACCAGGGAAGAATCTGCCTGCAATGCAGGAGACCCTGTTTTGACTCCTGGGTTGGGAAAACCCCCTGGAGAAGGGATAGGCTACCCACTCCAGTATTCTTGGGCTTCCCTGGTGCTCAGACAATAAAAATGATGTCCACTGAGGCAATGATGCCATCCAGCCATCTGTCAACTCCTTGTCCTCCTGCCCTCAATCTTTCCCAGCATCAGGTTCTTTTCCAAAGAGCTGGCTATTTGCATCAGTTGGCCAAGGTACTAGAGCTTAAACTTCATCACCAATCCTTCCAATGAATACTCAGGATTGATTTCCTTTAGGATTGACTGGCTTGATCTCCTTGCTGTCCAAGGCACTCCCAAGAGTCTTCTCCAGCACCACAGTTCAAAAGCATAAATTCTTTGGCACTCAGCTTTCTTTATGATCCAACTTTCATATTCATGCATAATATTGCACTTTGATTTAAGAATGCTGAGTTTCCCTCTCTATGTGCTGATTTTTCTTCTTGTTTAAATATTTGTTTAAAGACCCTGGGTTTGTTCTTTTTCATTTTAATTGTGATATGAAAAAACATGCAGGAAGAACGGGCAAATATGTTAAGTATACAACACATGAAGGTTTACATATATCACTATCTGGATAAAATATAAAATACGTCATACCCTACAGATGCCTGACTCTTGCACTTTGAGAAGCACTAACTACTCCAACCAAGGACACGGGCATTCTGAAAGTTAGAGGAGAAGATGTCTACCTTCAGGGAAACCTGAGGTCCTGGTTGTCTAGGACAGAAGCAGGAGCTGAGATGCAGGGAGCAGAGTATGCAGGCATGAGTATGATTCAAAGCCAGGAAATTCTAGATCAGATTTAGTTGAATAAACTTAGAAGCTGTGACTATATGAAGTTCAAATTTTATCATGGTATTCTGTCTCTAATATGAGGATACTTTTCTGATTTTAAGAGAATATACATCAGGATGATTAAGATTTTCCAGACTAGGATTTTCTGCCAGAGAGACTGAGGGAAAGATAGTTTTCTCAGAACCACTGAGAAAGTCACTCCCTGGGGCCCCAACACTGTCTATGAGCAAGTGTCTGAGTCTGGCAGGTACATCAGTGTGGGGAAGGTCTGTGCTCCAGGGGACTGGAGAGCAGGTGGTCGGTCCTTCACAGTTAGTGATGCTGAGAGCTGAGCGAGAGTCAGCATGGAGCCATCTGTGAGCATCTCAGCCAGCGGTCCAGACCCTGGGGAGCTCACGACAGGGACTCCTGGGCTCTGGACCTGAGGGTGTTCTCACCTCCTTCCAGGGCTCCCCACCATTTCCTCCTCCCCCAGTTTGTGCTCCACTGAGAGGAGCAGCTTCTCTGACCCCGATTCCCTGGGGGAAGCAGCTGCTCAGCTGAGCACAAGGGCTGAGCCTATGAGGGAGGGGTATGTTCAGGGCCATGACATGTGCGGGTCCCAGTGAGGGTTCTGGGCACAGAAGTCACGTGCAGGGACCCCACCCTGGTGAGTGTGAGTGTGAATCTGTCCTAGACCCACAGTCACTGAGCCAGGCTGGGACCCCAGGAGCCTGGGGAACCCCTGTGATCAGTGGTTGAGGAGAGTGTATGGTTTGTGCCGGAAGCATGGCGGGCAGGTGTGTCCATATCTCTGGATGAGATGAGATGGGCTTCAGGAGGTGGAGACGCTCCCTCCATGGCCACAGGCCAGAGCGAGAAGATGGAGTCAGCACAGCAGCCCCACGGGAAACTGGGGAAGAAAGGCACTTAGTGTGAGTGCAAACATGGAACCGTAGTTATGAAGGAAAATAAATGATGTTGCTTATTCAGGTGTTTTTTTCTCACATGAATGTAATTCTGTGTATAAATTTTCTCTGGTTTTAAGTACCTATAACCTAAGCAATGACTGAAATATCCTTGAGTCAGTCAGTCAGTTCAGTCGCTCAGTCCTTAGGATGTAGATAAACCTAAGGACATGGGCATGATGTAATTATAACCTGGTATGATGTCAATATTTTGCAGAGTATATACAAAATAGTATGACAAGATCCCAAACAACAAAGCACTGGAAGAAGCTCAATCAAGTCTCTTGTTAATGTAGGTACTTAATTCTTCTTGATTATTTTTAAAATTTCTGGTCTCATGAAAATATTCTACATCCTGTCACATATGTGGTAAGCATATAATAAGTAATTCCCCTCATAGCAACGAATTCTCTGGCTCTGTCTTGATATCCATTATATTCCACCTGTGTTCATTGCCTAATCTGAAACTATTTTTCCCTGTTGATAATGAATGCCTCCAGGTTTTAATAAAAGTGAGGCTGTAATGTTTATGTAGATTAACATGCATATTTACCCTAAAAATGTTAGAGATGATTTTAGATAAACATGCATATTTTAGATTTTAGATAAACATGCATATTTACCCTAAAAATGTTAGAGATGATTTTAGACCCTGGAATGATTTATGTCAATCAGAAATGATTTACTTTTGAATCTGGCAAAATGCTAGGTGTTGATCACTTTCATCCAGTCAGGGAGACATGACTTTGAGGCTAGTCCTCAATCTGGTGATTCCTTGCTGTTCCTGGTTCATCTCCTCTCCCAGGTGTGGCCCTTTTCCCATTCTACCTGAAGGCTTTGTTCTAATCAGGATCCAACCTTCTCTGCCTATGGAGCCATATTTTTATCTCTGACCACAGATATTACTGAAAGCTGTGCTTGGCTTTGAGGCCTCCACCATCTCTTTTTTTTCCCTTAAAAATATTTAGCTTTGAGGATCCTTTAGTGAGATAGCAAATGTGTTTAAGTGTCATTAAAGAGGAATAGGGCTCACTTCCCTCGGCTTCACGACTTCTCAACTTTTCAAGTACTTCCTCTGTTTGCACTCCCTGTACATGAGATAGAAATTAATTACTAAGAATTTTCTTGAGTCTCCAGACAGTCCCCATACCTACATAATTTGAGAGAAAGATTTACTGAGTGAAAACCTGGAGAATTCCATGGACAGAGGACCCAGAAGGCCACAGTCCATGGGATTGCAAAGCCACGACTGAGCGACTCACACTGCCGCTCACTTTTCATTTTCGCTTACAAACTTTACCAGTCATATGATAACTATTTTTTATGTATTCATTTATTTAATTCTTATAACAAGTTTTAGCATTTTTATTGCTAAATAAAATAAAATCTTTTATTTTCCTTCATTACCGATCAATAAACCAAGGGAAAAGGGCTTTACTGATGACATTAGTGGTAAAGAACCCTCCTGGCAATGGGGAGATAGAAGAGATGTGGGTTTGATCCCTGGGTTGAGAAGATCCCCTGGAGAAGGAAATGGCAACTTACTCCAGTATTCTTGCCCGGGAAGTATCATGGACAGAGGAGCATGGCAGTCTCCAGTCCATGGTGTCACTAAGAATGATACGTAACTGAAGTGACTTATCATGCATGCAAACCAAGGGAAAAAAGGTTAAATAAATCTCCAAATATATACAACTGTTAAACACAAATCAATTCTGAACAAGAATGCATGGTTGCATCCTTTTTGTCTCAGATGGGAGTCAATACCATTGTTATGTTTCTTTCCCTGAGCTTCCCTCCATATCACCCCAATGAGACAATGGTAACCTGGGTGAGAAGAAATACCTGAGCTTTCACTCAGCCCCTCTTTCCCAAACCTGGCTGCCATAGGACACAGGACCCCTCCAGTGCCTGCTGCTTCTGCCAGGACCAGGCTGTGCAGCTCATGGGACCTTAACATGTGGTGCCTGAAGAAGAGCTAAGACACTCATGATCCAGAGCCCTCACTGCAAACTCTTCCCCTGAGACTGCCACCTGTTACACAGACTCAGAACATCCGCTGTCAGTTGCCCAGAGAAGCTGCACTTTGAGCAGCTGAGCCACCCAGGCAGGGAGGTTTGTGTTCAGGGCTGTATCACTGTGGGAGGAACATGTGTAGCTTGAAAACAGTAATAGACGCCAGCATCCTCAGCCTGCACACTGCTGATTGTCAGTGTGAAATCTGTCTCTGACCCACTGCCAGTGAACCTGTCTGGGACCTCAGTGTAACGGTTGGAAATCTCATAGATCAGACTCTGTGGTGATTGGCCTGGTTTATGTTGAAACCAACGCAAATAGGTTTTTCCATCACTATCTTTCAGACTCTGAGTAGACTTGCAGGAGATGGAGACTGTCTCTCCAGGGGTGACAGACAGGGAGAGGGGAGTCTGGGTCAGCACAACATCCCCACTGGATCCTAAAAGAAATGACAGAAAATTTTCAAGTTACATACAAATATTAGAGCTCTAATGATCATTTCCAATTTCTTATTTATGTTAGCTAAAATACTACTTTCTTTTACTCTCATTATCAATACTTTTCATCCATACAACAAAAATGTACAGTCACGATAATGACCCTGACATCCGTGAAGCGTAAAGAAGCTGCTCAACATCCCCTGCATCATCCCCACTTCCTCTGTCACAGTCCTGACCAGAGTACAGGCCCCCATCCTCCTCTCATCCCCGCTCTGTTCTTACCTGGGACCCAGAGCAGGAGGAGCCCCAGGAGCTGAGCAGGGAACCTCATGTTCAGAAGTTTGAACTGAGGAGTCCTGATAAGTCAGAGAAAGATCAGAGGTGAGCTTTTATCTTAGACTTGCAAGGGAACATCCTCCCTGGGGAACAACATGCAAATCTCTTGGTGGGGGCAGTGGAGTAGACAGAGCCAGAGGGAGGGTGGGAGGGGTCAAACTCAAGCAAAATGAAATAAAGCTCTTGTGTGTTTAGATGAATACCATTAGCTAAAGTTTATACTTGGTGAAACAGTGGGAAGAAGAATCTCACTAAGAAAGTGCAGATTGACTGTCAGGACACAGTGTACATGACCTGGGGCCCTAAGAAAGCACTGAAGACCCTGACATGTAGACAGGTGTGTCCAGGGTCAATAGTCAGAAGGGGACCACCATCTTGCTTTTCTTCCCAGATGATCTAGAAAACAGAACAGCTAGTACTGACCTTTAGAAATTTCTCCAAACAACAGTGTGGAGGTGAGCTGGTTCAAGATCTTTCCAATAACTACAAGTCTCAAGTTACCTGTTTAACAATGTTGAAATCGGGTGTTAGAACTAGTCTTTTTCTGGCACCTAGTGAATTAAATTTCAAAGACACTTAAGTCAAAAGAAATTGACAGTGGAAAAATCATATAGCTCGTGCAGAAAGTTGATAGTTCAGTTCAAGATAAGGGAAAATGTGTAAGAATTTTATGTACAAGGGAATATCAAATGAAATATCAAAAATCCAGTTGCTAAAACCTAGTGTTCTTGCCTGGAGAATCCCAGGGACAGGGGAGCCTGGTGGGCTGCCGTCTATGGGGTCGCACAGAGACGGACACGACTGAAGTGACTTAGCAGCAGCAGTAGCAGTGCATATGCTACCATAATTCTATCTGAGTCTGTCTTTGTCTCTGTTTCTGTCTCTCTCTGTCTTTCTGTCTGTCTCTCGATATATCTATATGTATATATGTTGCTGTTTTTCTTTAGTTGCTGAGATGTATCAAACTCTTTGCAACACCGAGGACTGCAGGCCACCCACCAGGCTCCTCTGTCCATGGGATTTCGCATGCAAGAATACTGGAGTGGGATGTCATTTCCTTTTTCAGGGGATCTTCGGGACCAGGGAGCCACATATATGTATGTATGTATGTATATATATACACATGTATATATATATATATATATGTATATATATATATGTAGTCAAAGAAGTTCTTGAGGAAAAAGTTAACTTGAGATGATGGGATAACATGAAAAATGCATGACTGTGTTTTCTTTTTTCCCAGTGGTGCTTCAAGAGAACTCGTCCTCTGTTAATTCTTTCTCATCAAGTAGAACCAGTTTCCACAGGATTTCCTGGTTCTTGTCAGTTTTGTGTGAAAAACTAAGGCTCTCACTGCCTATATGTTGGAAGCCACAGTCATGAGCCTGCATTTCAAAAGGAGATGGTGTTTGTGAGAAGGGCAATGACTGGATTCTTTATTTGAATGTCTCAGGGTGGCCTGTGTCTATCACTGTCACCTTTCTGGGCTTTTATTTAAGTCCGGTTCCTATGGAATTGGGCCCCAGGCCACCAGTGCTCAGGGAATCAGTCTATCACACCAGCTTTCATTAAAGAGGGAAACTACAGGACTATTCTCATGGGTCAGCCTGATGCAGGTCATGATGGATTGAATGGTTCCTGAAAAATAATGACAATGTCAAATTCCTTTTGTCCTGAAAACAGAATCTTGGAAATTATTAAAGCAGACTTTGCTTTCTTAGACTTTGGGCAATTTAAATCCAAAATGAGACTAAACTAATCAAGACAAATGAACTAATACAATATCCTGCAAGATTCCATAATAATATTTGGTCTTTATATTCTCTGGGAAATACTCAAGAATAAAAATTTGAAAAACGTTGAAAAGATAACTGAGCAAAAATGATGTTTGCCTTTCAACTCTGAACTTTATGGTAATAATCTCATTCACTCCAAAAAAGCCATGGTGTAGAGGTAGATAAAGAATTTTATAAGTTCCATAGTTCACCAAAGTGTAACTCACCCTTTTATTTATTTATACTTCTTGAAATTTTTGCTTTCTTTGATCTTGTCTTTTTGAAAAAAAAATTATCCTGAGTTTTCTTCCTGCTTTCTGAAACTACCAAGAGATATAGGGGTTTCTAGCAGGTGGCAGGCTGCTGTTCTGAAAATTCCAGCCCTCTAATTAAAGATGCAGTGAACCAAGTCAAAAGACAAGCATCTGAAAGAAAAGCAAACACATACAAAACAAAGTGAAGAAGCTATTAGAAACATTAATGCTAGTTTTATATGAATCCTTTAGCATCTATTAAAGTAAGAGTTGCTTCTATGTATTATTATTAGTGGTTGAATTCTGTTCTCCTACAAATTATAGTGACGTTTAGACTCCAGGACCTCTGAACATGACATTATTTAGAAAATAGCCAGTACTGATTTAATGTGGTGATCATGATGTGGTCATACTGTGCTGTGGTGGGCCTTTAATATAAGTGGCCTTCTAAGGAGAGGAGAAAGGCCACAAAGATGGAGATCCAGAGAAGAGACCATGTGAAGACAGACGCAGTGACTGGACTTATGGTGCCAATGGTTAAGGAGACCCTGGGGCTCAGGAAAGGGGAAAAGGTGAGGAGTGCTTTCACCTCAGAGGGCAGCTGATCTAGCCTGGACAACACCTGGTTTCATTCCTCAGGTCTTCAGGCCTGACAGAACACCTTTCTCTTGTTTTAGCCCATCAATCTCTAGTACTTTCTTACAGAAGTCTTAAGAAGCAAATTAATTCAGTCCTGAGAAGGGAAACATAAATTGTGGGGAAAAGAATTAAAGTGAGAATTCTGTGGTGTTTTCTTTTATGACAAACCAAGTTTTCAGAAACTCCTTTTACAAAATATTCTTTAAGATGGATGAATTTCAGAGAGAATTTGTCTCTTTTGTGAGCTTACTAGAGAACTTTTAAAGGTTTGTATTAATGCTTGTCTTATCTCATAGTCAACTATCCTAAGATCTACAGAAAATGTAAAAATCTCTTAAAAATTCATTCTCTGTCGGGAAAAAAGTCTTTAAAATATTCCTTACCTACTTTGGGCAGAAATTATAAGATTTCTCATTCTAAAAAACACTCTCTGCCTCATGTATTTAGCAAACCAGGCTGAGGCCTGTAAAAAGAACTAAATAGCAGCCACACTAGTCACGTGACACCACCCAGCAATAAGGAAAGTTTTTCAGGGTTGAATGCATAACCTCCGTAAGTTCCAGGTGAGGAGCAGGCCTCTGTGAGTCTCCAATCTTGAACCGGAGTCAACTGAATGAGGAAGGCCTTAGGCAGGCAGCTTCATTGTACTTTTGTCTCTGTTGTCAGATGCTATTAGTTTCAGTTCCTTAAAACTAGAAGCCAGTGTATGATATGCACGACTTGTCGACTGTCCCGTTGGTGTTTGAGCTTGTTTTCCTGCTGTCATTTTTCTGTGGAATGAAGATTGTGACACTGTGACAGCCTTTGTGCAGGGTTTTCTGCAGACCTGGACACACTCTCAGACAAACCCATGCTGCCATGGGTAAGGTTAGAGACACACAGAGGCCTGTTCGCCTCCTGGATCCAAACCCGAATCCCTTATGTGAACAGGTGAGAGATTGTCATTGAGGAAGAGTTGAGAGCGGTCCACCCGGCAGATGGTGCTGCCTGCCGCAGGTGGGCTGGGCTAGATCCTGCACCCAAAGGCATCTGTGATGTCCAGGGAGCTGGTTGCCTTTCAAACTTGAAAGCACATTTGTCACCCACAGTCCATGGAAAGGCATTTTAGATTCTAGGAAGCAAAGAAAAGTCTATGTGAATGTATTTATCCTTTGACTTATATAAGCTTTCTCAAAACACAGGTGAAGCAAGTTTGATGCCATGCCTGTCTATTTTGCATCATTAAGTCCTTCCTTTCCATGGTCATGATAGAATCGGTATCAAAATGTTTGACTCAGTTTTGTTTGCTTTCTCTTAAAATAAGTAAAATATTCCATAGATCTACACAACTGATCAATAGGATGAGTGAGGAAATTGTGTGCTGGAGATGGAGCCTTTGTCCATAAATGTTACACTATGTGCTGTATCCCATTCACCCATAGACGAACTGGACAAAGTACGACAATAATTCCACTGCATTGCCCACCCGAGCGTTCTCTGCCATATAAGCTCTTCATGTCCTCTGGGATCTTTACTCAAAATTCACCCTTGTACTCAAAATATATTCTCCAAAAAAGGCACAGATTCTCTGAATGTTTAATATTTCTCCACTGTCTACATGTGGTTGTTTTCTTTGACCTCTAAGAACGTCTAGTTCACTTGAGAAATGGGGAGTGGAGAACATTGGAAGAGTTTAGGCAACAAATCACAGATTGTAGCCCCTTAAGTTTGAGATGAAGCCGCCTTTGAATGAGAATTTTTATGGTATCTGAAGATTGCAAGGGAAATAATTTTCTCCAATTTTTCATCCAGATAAGCAGGTGTACCTGTACAAAAGGAAACAATAAGCTGAGAATTCTCAAATTTAATGCTTTTCTTTTTTTAAAACCTATTCACGATTTCAGGAGTTTACAAATCCTTCTATAGAAGTGATATTCAAGACATTGTGGGGAAAAAATCAAGTTAAATCACTTAAACTGATATCTATAATCAACTGAATTCTCTGTAGCCATTTCTTTTCATCTCCCATTAAATCAAATGAAAGGTTCTGAACAGGAAAGACACAAGGGATGAATAAAATATTTTGTGGCCATTCCTCATCTTAAAACAAAAACACATTGCCTTCATGCGTAAGTGAGAGTGGTCTTCTCTGCCTTAAGGAAGTACTGGGCTCATAGGAGTGAACTTCGTGTCTACCTAGTCACTTGGACCAAGACCAGGACTGAAGTCCAAGCGCTCTCTGAAGCATCAGCTGACCCCATCTTTTGGTGCTTTCAGAAATTTGCATGTTGGCTTCTCTTTAAAACAGTACCAGACCAAGGAGAGAATAAGAATCAGACATTAAAAATAAATACATATGTTGAATATTAAATAGTACAATATTTGCACTCCCTGGGGGAGATATAAAGGTGTAAGATTAAGGAAGAACTATAACTTATGATAAATTGCTGGAAACTTCCTGTGCAGATGTTACTCATATTCCATACCCTTGTCCTAGTCAATCAGAAACATCATGATTCCACAGATTGTCTCTCTGTCCTGATATCTTCACAGACTATGTGAATTTTAAAACCAGTTATCAGAATGTATAGAAATCTATTATTCCAGGTAATTGCACCAAAATAATTTATTATTTTATAAGGAGGACAACTTGTTTATTCTATTATAAAAATACACCAAATAATTGCTGGTCACAATCAACCTAAACATACAAAACCTCTTTGTTTGAAACAGACAATAATGTTTCAAGATTCAGTCAAATCATTTGTCTTGGTATAAACTAAACTTCTGGGCTTCCCTGGTGGCTCAGTCAGTAAAGAAACCAGCTGCGGTTAGGGGACCAAGAATCGATCCCTGGGTCAGTAAGATGGCAGAGGAAGGCATGGTAACCCACTGCAGTATTCTTGCCTGATGAGTCCCATGGACAGGGGAGTCTGGTGGGCTGCAGTGCATAGGGTTACAAGAGGTGGACATGACGGAAGCGACCGAGCACTCATGCACAAGCTAACCTCTAGTGTTGGTCACTACACTTCTAGTGTTGGGAGTTCATGACACTTAGAACATAGAGAAAAAAGAGAGAATGAGAAGAAGGTGAGAAAATATGTCTATGTTAAAGAACTGCAGAAATAAAAGAAAACAGATTTAGAGAGAGCACAAGAGAAGGAGAGAGGAGGCATAAAGTGAATTTCCAGCCTCGCAGCATCAAAATCTTCAAGGTGATAGGCAAATAAAGAGAAACTTAGAAACAAAACATGCAATGTGTATTAGAAAATGGACTTGACTGCCTCCTGGTGTGCTTTTGACACAAGGCCCAGGTGACAGCAGATTCACCCAAAGATAGTTCCAACTTAAACCCTCCTAACTGGAGCACCTGTTCAGAAATTGTGTCAAAACAAAGTTGCCTGCAATGAGTTGAGAATCTTTTCGGGCTGCTTGGTGATTTTCTGGTCGTTGTGTAGTTGATGATCTCCCTTGGTTGTCCAGGCTATATTTCTGGACAAGAACACTTGATACCAAATTGCACAAAAAATGCACAAAAAAATTTCCCCGAATGGTAAGAGAGCTCTCATGGGTCCCATAAATAAGACTGGGATGTGCATCACTTTCCAGGGTGTTGAATGTGTCTTTCTCTGAAAGGAATTGTCTGACAGCCTCTATGACTTCTGGACACTACACAGTCCACATGTAGGAGGGCTGGTCTGGCTCATGGACCAGGTGACGTTGAATCTGCCAGATTTCAGAGGGCTGTGCGGTAGGTTCAGCCTGCGGTGTGAGCAGCCCTGCCTCCGGGCCAGTGCGGACATAGAGAGCTGATCAAAGACATCAGCCCTCTGGACATAAGCGACACTCAGAGATCAGCCTGCTTAGCAACAGGAAACACATCAGGGAACCTAGTGGATGCTCCAGGGGGGATGGCAGCCCTTGCCTGGAGGGACTGTGGGGTGTGAGCTCCCTTAGTCAGAAGGAGGGAAGAGGCTGTGGGAGGCTGTCCTAGTGATGCCCTGACCTCTGTTTACAAAGAAGAGGACTCAGTGCCTGTGACCACGATGCTCATGGTCTCTCTCTTGAGGCTCCAAGGCCATTTCCACTAGAGCCCATCCTGGTGTCAGCTCATCCTCTGGGCACTGCAGCTGCTCTGCCACCATGAGAAGCTGAGTCTCTATGGTAAGTTTGTGTTTGGATCTTTATACACCATTCAGGGTCCAGTGAGTTTCCTGCTTAGAGAACAACATGCAGCATCTCCAGGCTCCTCACTGATGATGGTAGCAAGAAGTCAACTGAATTGGTATAAAACTGTTCCTACTGTGAATATGTGTAGAAATACCTGCTGAAGTCCAGCGGTTCTCTGCATGTGTTACAAATTCTGTATGTATACTAGTTTCTTACAATTTCTATTATAATCAATAATCCAGTTTTAATTGCACTTGCTATGAAACCCATTATCTGTAAAGGAATGACCTCTAATAAGTTTTATGCTCTTAACCAGAAACAGTTTTATGTAGTCCAGGTGGAATTTGAAATTATTAATGCAATCCATGTCATGTCACAAAATGTGACTAGCATACCTGTGATAAGCTCAGAAGTATTTTTAGAACATTTCTAACAATGGGATCTATTTGAAGTATTCACATTCTATACATCTATCACTAGAAACAGGAGTCAGATGCAGTTTTAGCAAATAAACATTCATGGGAACCCAAAGTATTTCTTTATTGCTTGAATTTCTTGTTTTAATGGCAATATACTACCAAGTTTCTAAGCTCCAAAAGTGATCCTGATAAAAAATGTGACATAAATCTCCATGCTGTTGCTGCTGCTAAGTCGCTTCAGTCATGTCTGACTCTGCGACCCCATGGACTGTAGCCCACCAGGCTCCTCCGTCCCTGGGATTCTCCAGGCAAGAATACCAGAGTGGGTTGCCATTTCCTTCTCCAATGCATGAAAGTGAAAAGTGAAAGTGAAGTTGCTCAGTCATGTCCAACACTTCAGGACCCCATGGACTGTAGACTACCAGGCTCCTCCTTCCATGGGGTTTTCCAGGCAAGAGTACTGGAGTGGGGTGCCATTTCCTTCTTCAAAATCTCCATGAATGTTGGACAATTTGGAATTTAGCCACTGAAAAAGTTACCAATAAAGAAAATGTAAAGTGGAAAATTCATGTTTGTATATTATCAGGGGAAAATGGAAAGCATAAGAATTAGATGACTTGAAATAACAAAGGAAAAAACATTCCTTTCTTGTTGAGCCAATGTTTACCCAATATTTTGCTCTCATATTGTTTTCCAATATTTCATGTGGACAGAAGCTCTGACTTGGGTCAAGTGCACCAACCCAGCTGGAAACCATAAATCCACCTGAGGTTTGAGGCCTCATAAGGTAACTTCCATGAGAGAGGAGAGTCCTGAAATCTGAGTCAGCATGCAGACTAGGGATGCTGGGTCAGAAAATAGAAACCTCCTACTTATTCAGACTGTTTCTTTTTCTTTACTCAAGGCTGCTGTGTGCATCCTTAACACTTGTCTGAATGCTGGCAGTTGGTCTCCATCTCCTTGGCATCTGCCAGATTTTGCACCCTTTAGACATTCCCTGTCACTGGTGGTAGCACCTCCCCAACCCTATCACATGGCCTCTGCTGGGCCACCTGCAGGAGCAAGTACATCTGGAGACTGCTCGGCTGAGTTAAGTTGACAGTGACTAGGTGACATGACCTTAGGTCTCTGAACGGGAACATCACTGAGCCCTTGATGATAGAAGATCTCAATCCCTGGCCACACACTCATTTCCTGTGACATGTGCAGTGGCCCAGACACAACAGGGGCTTCCCAGGTGGCACTAGTGGTAAAGAACCCACCTGCCAATGCAGGAGACATAAGAGACATGGTTTCCATCCTTGGGTTGGGAAGATCTCCTGGAGCAGTGCATGGCAAACCACTCCAGTATTCTTGCCTGGAGAATCCCACGGACAGAGGAGCCTGGAAGGCTACAGTCCACAGGGTCCCACAGAGTCGGACGTGACTGAAGCGACTTAGCAACAGCATACACAGCCCAGGAAACCATGTGGATGGCCCTTCCTCCTCGTGATTCCATAAAAAGCACACTCGGTTTCTCTCTGGGTTCTTCTCATCAGTCCTCAACAGCACCACCATGTTTATTTTTTATGTTTTCTGTTTATTTTTATTAGTTGGAGGCTAATTACTTTACAATATTGTAGTGGTTTTTGCCATACATTGACATGAATGAGCCATGGATTTACTTGTGTCCCCTTCTCGATCCCCCCTCCCACCTCCCTCTCCACCCGATCCCTCTGGGCCTTCCCAGTGCAGCAGCCCCGAGCACTTGTCTCATGCATCCCACCTGGGCTGGTGATCTGTTTCACCCTTGATAATATACATTTTCCATGCTGTTCTCTCGAAACATCCCACCCTTGCCTTCTCCCACAGAGTCCAAAAGTCTGTTCTGTACATCTGTCTCTCTTTTTCTGTTTTGCATATAGGGTTATCATTACCATCTTTCTAAATTCCATATATATGCGTTAGTATACTCTATCGGTCTTTATCTTTCTGGCTTACTTCACTCTGTATAATGGGCTCCAGTTTCATCCATCTCATTAGAACTGATTCAAATGAATTCTTTTTAGTGGCTGAGTAATATTCCATGGTGTCTATGTACTACAGCTTCCTTATTCACTCGTCTGCTGATGGACATCTAGGTTGCTTCCATGTCCTGGCTATTATAAACAGTGCTGCGATGAACATTGGGGTGCATGTGTCTCTTTCAGATGTGGTTTCCTTGGTGTGTATGCCCAGAAGTGGGATTGCTGGGTCATATGGCAATTCCATTTCCAGTGGGTTTTTTTTTTTTTTTTTGATGCTACTGTTCTAAATTTTTAATGCTTGGAAATGCCACCATTTTAAAACTCTGGATAAAGAAATAGAATTGACACAGAGGAACTATGGGCTACCCCTGACGTTTTGACTGGAAGTAAAGAAAAGTTCAAGCTTTAAACCCTTTCTATTAAATAAACACCCAAGAGCATCTTCCCTCTTACCCCTAAAGTCACTTATTTTACCATCAACAAACCTTTGGAAACAGCCAGGAAATGCATTACCATGTGTGGTGGAAAACACCCCTAGATAATATCTGAATGCCTTTAAATGATTCACTAAGTCTGACCATTTTAAATGTTATCAACTGCTTGGTTTCCCCAAAGGCCTTCCCACCAAACACAGCTTCAGCTCATCATATGTCACTTTAGGACAAGGTCATTCCATAATCAGATTTTTCAACTGTCCCACACTAAGAGCAGTTCTCTTTCTATAATCTCAAATCTACTAAAATAGAAAGTAGACACCACAATGGCAAAATCTTTTATGCTTAAAGGCCAGTGTATTCAGTTCCTTTCCATGCAAATCTTAATGAGGTATCTTATATGCCTTGCGATGTCTTTTCCAAATCAAGTGTGGCGCAACCTTTGAAGATCCACTTGGCGTTGTCATCTTGTCCTATGTTCTGGTAAGTATCTTACGCCAGAAAGGAATATACTTGCTGACCTACAGATTAGTCCCCGGGGAGTGTGCTAGATAAGCGCTAACTTTCTAAGGTCTCTTCCATTGCCGTCAAGCTCACAGTGGGGCCGTTCCCAACTTGAATCAGCAGATGCCTACAGAAGCCACTCAGATACGCCATGGCAGGGAGGAGGAAGAGGAGGAGTTTGCTGTCCTAGGGTGGAGGGAAGAGGCTGCTGGTTGGCAAAGCTAGGACTAATGGTGGTGAAGTCATCCCCTCTAGGATGCCATGCCCAGCAGAAAGCCTCCGAAAAAGCCACCAGTCACTAGAACGTTCTTCTTCACAAACGACACCACCTCCTCTGCTTTGCTCTTGACCTCTGTAGGTGTCTGGTTGCTCTTGCGGATCTTCAGCTGTTCTTTGGCCTTCTTCATGTCCTTTTCTACACGCTGCCAGTCCTCTTTGATGTAGCCAGTATGGTTTGCAAGCTGAAGCAGAAAAAATGCACCTCCCACAGGCGTTGCAGCCAGTTTTCCAACCTTCTGGAATATGAAACCCATGGATCTTGACTGGCGGCAGCCATTTCGGCGAGCTCGTCTGGCGATGACACCCGCGGGGCTTCCTATTTCCAGTTTTTTAAGAAATCTCCGCACTGTTCTCCATAGTGGCTGTACTAGTTTGCATTCCCACCAACTGTGTAAGAGGGTCCCTTTTCTCCACTCCCTCTCCAGCATTTATTGCTTGTAGACTTTTGGATAGCAGCCATCCTGACTGGCGTGCAATGGTACCTCATTGAGGTTTTGATTTGTATTTCTCTGATAATGAGTGATGTTGAGCATCTTTCCAGAAAAATAAATGACCCAGTAAAAAAATGGGCCAAAGAACTAAACAGACATTTCTCCAAAGAAGACATACAGATGGCTAACAAACACATGAAAATTTGTTTATTTTAAATGAAAGGATAATTGCTTTACGACATTGTGTTGGTTTCTTCCCAGCATCAACATGAGGATTTCTTCTTAAATTTCTTATAGGAAGCATCTGCTATTAATGATTTGTCTTCATTTTTGCTTCTCAAACCTATGTAAGGTATTCAATTGAAGATAAATTGAGACAAAAGCTGAGAATCTTAGGGTCAATTCTTTTTATTTCATTTTCAACAGTTTCAGAAATGTACTAAATTGTAATACAGATTTTTAGAAAAAATAATTAAGACTCACTGGAAAAAACAAGATCATTAAATCATTTAAACTGATTTTTGAAAGCAACCAAAATGATCTTTAATGATTTTCATCTCCAGTTGCCCAAATTGAAAGTTCAGAACCAGAGAAACAAGGATTGAATGAAATAGCTAGTGGTCATTTCTCTCCTTGAAGTAAGTGTACCGCTTCTGCATCAGTAAGTGAAAGTGGTGATTTTCGGCCTTAGAGGAGCAGCCGGCTTACAGGAGTGAATTTCATATCTGCTTAGTTTCTTTGGCCAGGAACCATGGATCACCCAAAGTTAAATGCTCTTTGAAGTATCAAGAGCCTCAGCTTTCAGTGCTTCCAGAAATTGTCATGTACATTCTTCTAAAGAACCTATTAGGACATGCAGAGAATAAGAACTAGAAATTTAAAAAAGTAATAATAAAGTCGATTTGGAACTCCCTCGAACAGTCACAGGAAGAAATTATAAACCTTAACAAAGATCTGTGGGCTATGATAACTCATTACAAACTTCCTCAGACATACCCTCCTCATACTTCATATTATTTCTCTAGTAAATTGGGAACATCTTCAACCCAGAGACTGGTGCTCTCATATTCTGAAATTCTAAAAGCACTAGGCACAGTTTGAAACGAGTTATGAGAATTGGCTGATTCATATATTATCCCAGAAAATCTGATTGCACCAAAATGAGTTATTTAAAGCAAAATGAAGAAGAGAAATGGATGAATTCTGTGGAAAAATTTAAAGCGAATATTTGCAAGTCGATAACAATTGTGGTTACCCTACTGACAAGAGCAACGGTTGCAGTTCGTGGCTTGCTGCAGAAGTTTCCAGATTCAGTAAAGTAATTTACCTTTGTTTCCAACTTGTAGTGTTGGTATTAATGATAGTTCAGTCTACACTGAAAATATACAGAAAAAAAAGAAATAATGAAAAATCTTTTAACAAAATTTGTTTCAATGTTAACATTTGCAGAGAGAGAGACAGAGAGGAGGGAGGGGAGGTGTAATTTGAATAATCACCCTTTTAGCATTAAATCTACAATGTGATAGGGGCTTCCCATGTGGCCCTAGTGGTAAAGAACCCGCTTGCCAATGCAGGAGATGTGATTTCAATCACTGGGTGGGGAGGATCCCCTGGAGGAAGTCACGACAACCCACTCCAGTATTCTTACCTGGAGAATCCCATGGGCAGAGGAGCCTGGTGGGCTACAGTCCACAGAGTTGCAAAGAGTCGGACACGACTGAAGCGACTTGGCGCACACTACAACGTGATAGACAAATACAATAGTCTTTGGACAGGAACTAGCAACAGGAGAAAGATGTCTATTAAAATTTTGACTTGACTGCCCCCTAGTGTGCTTTGACATAATGACCAGGTGAAAGTATTACTAAGTAAATATTAATATATGTACAGAAACTATAATTTCAAAGGTCAAACCCTCCTAACTAGAACACAAGCCCCAAAAGTGTCTCAGAATAAACAAAGTCATCTGAAAGTGATCTGGGAACTCTTTCTGGGCTTCCTGGTAGCATTCTGGTGGTAGTCTGTCGGCTGATTTCCTCTAGCTGGAGATACATTCCAGACTGTATTTGGAAGCACTCTGTTCTACAGTTGGCATCAAATCACATGAAGTCTTTTCCCAAAATGATAAGAGAGCTCTCAGGTGGACTCCATAAACAAGGTGGGGGTCATATTTCCTTGTGAGTTTAATGTATGACAAAGGTATTGCTTGCTAGCAACATTGACTACTAAAAACAACACATTCCACATCTATGAACACTGGTCTGACTCATGGGCCAGGGGACACGGAATCTGCCAGATTTCAGAGGGGCCAGAAAAGCAAAGGGCTCTGCAGTAGGTTTAGCCTATGGTGCAAGCAGCCCTGCCTCCTGGGCCAGTGAGGACACAGAGAGCAGGTCAGAGACATCAGCCATCAGGGCATAACTGATACTCAGGGAACACATGGGTGGACAGGAGTCAAATATGGACTTCTTTCTAAACCAGAGCTAAGACAGGTCAATTTGTGGGCCACAAGACAGTCAATAAAGTTAAATGAATTCTAACTGTATCAAGTATATTCTACAAAAACAAGGAAATAGTATTCAAAGTCAGTAACAGAAAACAATCAGAAAAATCTTCAAGTATTTGGAAAATAAATAAGAAACTGCTTTTAAAAAAGCTAGAGTCAAAGAAGAACTCAAAGAGAAAAGTAGAGCTCATTGTGAATTGAAAAAAAATATTGTGTATCAAAACTTGTGGGAGGAAAGAAAGCTGAATTCATAGCAATAAACTTGTGTAGTAAAGATGAATTGCAATCAGTCACCTTAGCTACCACTCTGATGTAGTAGTAAAATTTTAAACAAAGTTACAGTAGAACACAGGGGTCTTTCATGAAGAGGGACGTGGCCATGCAGACTGTAACCCAGGTACAGTGACACAGGTGCAGCTTGTAGCACTAGAATCATCTCAGGGTGGGAAAAGGCATATTCCTAGCTTCAGCTCTCCCGCCCATCCTTTTGTCTGCGTTGTTTGTTTGTTTTTTGATATTGAGCTGCATGAGCTCTCTGTATATTTTGCAGATTAGTTCCTTGTTGATTGCTTCATCTGCAAATGTTTTCTCCCATTCTGAGGGCTGGCTTTTTGCTTTGTTTATGGTTTCCTTTGCTGTGTAAAAGCTTTTTGCAAGTCAGACAGCAAAAGACAAATGTCATATGATGTCGCTTATATGTAGAATCTTAAAAAATGGTAGAACTGAACCTCCAGAACAGAAATAGAGTCACAGACATAGAAAACAAACTTATGATTACCAAGAGGAGAAGGAGTGGAGGGATAAACTGGGAGACTGGGGTCGCCATATACACACTAATATATGTAAAGTGCATGTTCAGTCGCTTCAGTTGTGTCCGACTCTCTGCAACCGTGTGAACTGTAGACCTGCCAGGCTCCTCTGTCCATGGGGATTCTCCAGGCAAGATTACTGAAGTGGGTGGTCACACCCTCCTCCAAGGGGTCTTCCCAACCCAGGGATAGAACCCATTTATAAAGGAGATAACTAGTAATAATAAGAACCCACTGTATAGCACAGGGAACTCTACTCAATACTCTGTAATGACCTATATGGGGAAAAAATAATAAAGAATAGATATATGTATACGTATATGTAACTTATTCACTTTGCTGTATGGCAGAAACTAATAAAACATTGCACATCAACTATACTCCAATGAAAATTAAGTTAAAAGAGCGGCAAAAAGTGCACATTACTAGTTTCACAAGAGAAAATTGTGACAGTGGATAAGCATTTTGAGTAATTACTCAGTGAATTCAGTGATGAGGAAAGTCAAAGAGGATTTTTAGACAATGATATTATGGTTCCTTACATATGTGAGCTTTGAGCTGCTCAAAGGCCAAAAACCACTGTAGTGCAGGCAACTTTGTATTCTCCAGTTGGTTAGTGAGAGTGACGATCTGCTGGTCAAGTCATGAAGCGAGTGCCTTGAAGGGATTAAGTGGCGGTGGTGATGTCACAAACAGACTAGGGTGTCCTCCCGGCAACATGACTGAAATTCTGTGCAGCCATGAGGTCAGTTGGGAACCTATTAGGTGCTCCTGGGGGACGTGGCAGCCTTAGCTTGGAGGGAATACAGAGTGTGAGCATCCTTATGGGGAGAAAGATGGAGCTCAGGGAGGCTGTTCTAGTGATGCCTTGACCCCTGTTTACACAGAAGAGGCACTCAGGCATATGTCCCCACGACTGTGGTGTCTTCCTCAGGCTCCACAGACATTTCCACCTGAGCCCAGCCTGGGGACAGATTGTCCTCTGGGCACCGCTGCTGCTCCTGCCACCCTGAGGGTTGAGCCTCTGGAAAGCTTATGTTTGGGGCCATTATGCTGTGCAGGGTCCAGTGAGTGGCTGCTCACAGAGGTATGTGCAGTAGCCCCAGTTTCCACACTGGTGATTGTGGTAAAACATCAAGAGAATTTTGGATGGATGTGTGTCTCCATTGTGAATATGTCCAGAAATATACATTGAAATTTGCCATTTGTTTCTGAATGTGTTAGAAGCCTTGTATATGGATGATTCTGTGGGACTTTCTAGTTAAGTATGGGCTTCTCAGATGGTGCTAGTCGTAAAGAACCAGCCTGCCAATGCAGGAGATGCAGGAGGTGGGAGTTCGACCCCTGGGTCAGGAAGATCCTCTGGAGGAGGGCTTAGCAACCCACTCCAGTATTCTTGCCTGGAGAATCCCGTGGCCAGAAGAGCGTGGCAGGCTACAGTCAACAGAGTTGTACAAAGTCAGACACGACTGAAGCAACTTAGCACGCATACAAACTAATTAAGGAAACAATTTTAATTGCAATCGCTATGGAACCCATTATGCTGAAATAGAAAATCATGCCTAGTATGTCTTTTTCTTTAACCAGAAAGAGTATTATATTGTCCTAGCAATCTGGAATTATTTTATTTCAGTCATAGCATGTCATGACATGTAACTAGCTGGCCCATTATTCAGAGATATTTTTAGAACATTAAAGTATTCACTTTCTATACAACAACAGTGGAAAAAATAGACATTAGATGACATACAATTGCAAACGTTAAAGATCCTTTTCAGTTACACTAATGTTTACTTAATTTATTCTGCATTAATTTCCAAAATTGCCTATGGTTATTAAACTGGATACACTTAATTGACAAATATTGACAAGGCAGGGTGGAGGAGGCTGACCTTTCACTCAGCCCCCCTTTCTCAGAACTGGCTGCTAGGGGTCACAGAACCCCCTACAGTCCCTGCTGCTTCTGCCAGGACCACGCTGTGTCACTGATGGAGCCTTAACACATGGTACCTATGGGGCAGACAAGACACTCATGGTCCAGAGCTCTCACTGCTCACTCTTCCCCTGAGATCGCCACCATCTTCCTCTTACACAGACTCAGAGCATCCGCTCTCAGTTCCCCAGAGAAGCTGCACGTTGAGCAGCTGAGCCACCCAGGCAGGGAGGTTTGTGCTGCATCACTGTGGGAGGATCTTCTGTACCTTGATAACAGTAATAGACTCTAGCATCCTCAGCCTGCACTCTGCTGATTGTCAGTGTGAAATCTGTCCCTGATCCACTGCCGGTGAACCTGTCTGGGACCCCAGTGATATGATTGGAAACCTGATAGATCAGACCCTGTGGTGATTGGCCTGGTTTATGTTGAATCCAATTCAAATAAGTTTTTCCATCACTATGTACCAGGCTCTGACTAGACCAGGAGATGTAGGCCGTCTCTCCAGGATGACAGACAGGGAGAGTGGAGTCTGGGTCAGCACAACATCCCCACTGGATCCTAAAGGAATGAAAGAGAATTAGGAAGATACAAATATTAGCATCCATTTTTATTGTTTCCTTTTTCTGATTTATTTTAGCTCAAATATTAATACTACTTTGTATTACTCTTATTATCTGTAATCATACTGCAAAATTGTACAATCACAATAATGTATTTGATATCTGTGAAGTGTAGAGAGACCTCTAAACATCCCATTCATCACCCCCACTTCCCTGGTCACAGTCCTGACCTGAGCACAGGACCTTCTTCCTTCTGGAACATTCATCACTCTCATAGATCTAAGGTTCCCATGCCCATCTGCAGGACAAGGCACACACATCTAACAGAGAACACACGTGGAGAGCAGTGCTGCCCCCAGAGCTCACCCCCCATCCTCCTTCTCAACCCCTCTCCATCCTTACCTGGGACCCAGAGCAGGAGCAGCTCCAGGAGCTGAGCAGGGAACCACATGTTCAGCAGTGTGAACTGAGGGGTCCTGATAAGTCAGAGCAAGGCCAAGAGCTGAGCTTTTATCTCAGACTTGGAAGGGAAGGTCCTCCCTGAGGAACAACATGCAAATCCTCTGGTGGGGGCAGAGGTGTGGACAGAGCCAGGGGGAGGTGGGACAGGTCAACTTTCAGCAAAGTGAAATAAAGGTCTTCTGTGTTGAGATGTAAACCAATGGCTACAGTCTATACTGCTTGGAGCAGTGGGATGAAGAATCTCACTGTGAAAGTGCAGATTGTTTGCAAAAACCCGTGCACATTGGCCAGGACTCTAAGAAAGCAGTGGGGAGCCTACTTGTGGACATGTATGTTCAGGGTTAGTATCTGGGAGGGAATGTCCATCTAACTCTGATTCTTCTCAGCTGATCTAGATAGGAGAACAACTTCTTCCCCACTGGTACTGACCCTCAGAATTTCCTCCAAAGAATATCATGAAGTTGAGCTGCTTCAAGAACTGTTACATAATTGCAGTTCCCAAGTTACCTGTTGAAGAATGCTAGAATCAGCTGTTAGAAATGATCCTGGCAACAAGTGAAGTAACTTTCAAAGAATACTTAAGTCAAAAGAAATTGCCAAGGAGAAAAATAATATATATGTTGTTCAGAGAGTTAATATTTCAGTTGAAGACAATAATAATTTGATGAGACTTTTATGCCTAAATCAGTGATATGAAATAACTGAAACTCAGTTTTTTCAATTTGGTGCATGTTCTACCATTATTCTATGTATGTCTGTCTTTGTCTCTCTGTCTCTGTCTGTCTGTCTCGCTTTCTCTCTCTCTATAGAAAACAGCTTAGTCAAAGGAGTTTAAAAAAAAAAAATATTCACTAGAGCTGGAGGACAGTATGCAAAAAGTGTGACTTTGTGTTTTTTTCCTGAGTGGTGCTTAGAAAAACTTTTCCTCTGCAGACTCAGGTTGAATCAGGTGCTATAGGATTTCCTGGTTCCCTCAGCTCTGTGTGAGGACCTAAGCCTCTCAATCCCTGTGTGTTGGAAGCTACACCCATGAGTCTACATTTCCAAAGGAGATGCTGTTTGTGAAATTCGTGAGGAGAGCAATGACTGGATCCTTTATTTGAATGTCTCAGGGTGGCCTGTGTCTATCACTGACACATTCCTTGGCTTTTACTTCTGAATGGTCCCCGTGGAACAGGATTCTGAGCCACTAGTGCTCGGAGGACAGTCTGTCACAGCAGCGTCCTTAGGTGACAAACAAGACCATTGTCCTGTGTCAGCCTGACACAGGACATGTTGAACTGAACAGTTCCAGAAAAATAGTGCCAATATCAAATTCTCTTTGTCCTGAAAACAGAATCTTGAAAATTGTAAAAGTAGACTTTGCTGTCTTTTTAAAATTGGGGAATTTAAACCCAAGGCATACATGCTAAGTCACTTCAGTCTTGTCCAACTCTTTGCAACACTATGGACTCTAGCCCACCAGGTTCCTCTGGCCATGGGATTTCCCAGGCAAGAAAACTGGAATGGGTTGCCATGCCCTTCTCCAGGGGAATTTAAACCCAAAGACAAGCTTAATTGACTATGAAGACAAATTAACTAATACAACACTCTGTAAGATTCCGCAATAATGCTTCATCTGCATATTCTCTTGGAAACATTCAATAATAACATTTTGATAATATTGACCAAAAACGATGTTCATCTTTAAACTCTGAACTTTCCGGACTAATCTCATCTGCTGAGAAAATCGTGGTGTTGAGTTGCTTGCAGAACGACATATGCTCCATATTTCACTAGTCACACTATTAGTTATGCTTTAATCTTATTCCATTTCCTTAAGCTTTCACTTTCTTTGACCTGGTCTTTTTCAGAAGGATTCTGGGTCTTCGATCTGGCTCTGAAGATATCAAGACAAGGGGGATTTCTAGTATCGGCTAAACACAGGACACTGGTGTGCTGAGAATTCCAGCACTTTATCTAGTAAAGAAGTTAAAAGAAATTCTTATAGTTTTGAAAAAGGGACATTTAAGACCCTGTGGAAAAAATATCAAAGCAAATGATGTAAACTGATACCTGAAGGCAGTTACATTCTCTGTAATCACTTCTTTCCCTCCCTTGTTAACACAGATGGAAAGATTAGAGCAGGAAAGACCCAGGGGTGAATGAAGTATTTAGTGGCCATTCCTCATATTATAATGAAAATACACTGCCTGCATCAGTATGTGAGAATGGAGATTTTCTGCCTTTAGGAAGCAGTGGGCTCACAGGAGTGAATTTCACATTACTTAGTCACTTTTGACCAGAAGCCACGGATCACTCAAAGTCCAAATGCTCTTTGGAGCATCAACTGCCCCCATCTTTCTGTGTTTCCAGAAATTTGCATATTGACTCTTCTAAAGCAGTGACCTGATCAGAGAATAATGGTCAGATATGGAAAATAAGTACATGAATGAAAAAGAAAATAAAATGATCCCATTACAAACACGCATCCTGGTCAATTAGAAACAGTTTCAATGCCACAGATTGGCTCTTCTCCTGGAATTCTCATAGACTTATGTTAAATGTAAAGCTGATTGTTAGAATGTTGAAAATCCCTTATTCAAGGGAATCACACTAAAATAGTTTATTATTTTATAACTATAGAGAGGAATTGGGTCTCATGCTTTTGGTGATGATAAAGTGTATAAATACAAAGATAAGAAACCTTTGATTCTATTACAGAAAAGAAAGCAAATAATTTGTGATCACAACAACCCTGTTTATACCCCTAAACAGGCAGCATCTTTTTGTTTGGAATTGAATAATAATGTTTCAAGAGTGAGTAAAATCATTTGTCTTCGTATAACCGAAACTTCTAGTGTTGGTCATAACCAGAGTTTAGTACACTCAGACCAGGTAGGAAAAAAAGAATAGAGAATGAAAAACCTGTTGCAAAATGTGTCTCTGTTAAGATTTGCAGAGAAAAAAGAGAAACAGTGAGATTAGAGAGAGGGAGAAGGAGAGAAGAGGCATAATATGAACGACCATCCTCCTCACAACAAGATCTTCAAGGGGTGAGGCAAATAAAAACTTAAGACGAAAACTTGCAACAGGATAGACGTGTGGATATTACAACTTTGACTTGCCCGTCCCTAGCATGTTTTGAGATAAGGACCAGGTGAAAGTAGGTACAAATACAGATAGAATTTCCCCACTCAAGTGCTAGTTCAGAAGTTGTGTCAAGAGAAATGGCTTGGGAAGTCTTTCTGGGCTGCCTAGTGGCATTCTGGTTGTTGTCTGGTGGCTGATTTCCCTTAGTTGAGGTGCTGTCCAAATGACACTTCAGGGCACAAAACTAGGTACCGAATTGCAGGAAAAAATTTCCCGCAGTGGTTAGAGAGTTCTCACATTGCTCCCTAAGCTGGTTGTAGATGTACATTCCCTTTCAGGGTGCTGAATGTTTGTCTTTCTCTTAATGAACATAATTGCCAGACAGCTTCTCTGGTTCCGGACACAGCATAATCCACATGCAGGAGGGCTGGTCTGGCTCCTGGACCAGGTGACATGGGATCTTCCAGATCTGAGTGGGGTCAGCAAAGCAAACTGCTCTCTGCAGCCTGCGGTGCCAGCAGCCCTCCACGCGGCCCTGGAAGACACAGAAGACTTGATTGAAGACATCAATCATCTGGATCTGTTGACACTTAGAACACTGAGGAACAATAGTAAAATGATTCCAAACCTGCCTGACATCAAAATACAACAGGGAGCTTAGTGGATGCTCCAGGGGGAACATGGCAGCCATTTCCTGGAGGGATGGTGGAGCATGAGCTCCATTAGTGGGGAGGAAGATGGAGGTTCTGGCAGGGCTGTTCTGGGGGAACTCTGAGCCCTGTTTACACAGAAGAGGGCCCAATGACTGTGACTAAGGCCTCCCTGGGGCCTCCTCCTCAAGGCCCTACACTCATATCCGTCTCAGCCCAGCCTGGTGTCAGACTGTCTTCTGCTCACCGCAGCTCCTCCTGCCACCCTAGGGCTGAGCTTCACTTGGAAGATTCCGTTTGGATCCTTATATTCTGCGTGGCCCAGGGAATGTCCTGCTCACAGATGTGTGTGCAGTGTCTCCAGGCCCCTCACTGCTGATTCAAATGAGAAATCAATAGACTCTTGAATAGAAATAGGTCCTCTCCTTGAACATGTGATGAACATGTGTACACCATGAATACTTGTGTTTCTTCATATGTGTTACAAATCCATGAATATAAAGCACTTATTTCTAGATAAAATACAATTTTATTGATAGTAATTTTCAAGATAATAATACAATTTTAATAGCATTTGCTGTGTAACCTCAAGCTGGAAAGGAAATCATCTTTAGTAAGTTTTATTCCTTTAACCAGCAACAGGATTATATTGCTCAGGGGGATTTAGAATTAGTTTATGCCATTCATACGCTGTCAGAATATGTAACTAGCATGTCCAGTATTAGTTGGGAAATATTTCAGAGCATTTAAAAACTGGGATCTATTTGAAGTACTCAGTTTCTACCAGGGAAGAATCTGCCTGCAATGCAGGAGACCCTGTTTTGACTCCTGGGTTGGGAAAACCCCCTGGAGAAGGGATAGGCTACCCACTCCAGTATTCTTGGGCTTCCCTGGTGCTCAGACAATAAAAATGATGTCCACTGAGGTAATGATGCCATCCAGCCATCTGTCAACTCCTTGTCCTCCTGCCCTCAATCTTTCCCAGCATCAGGTTCTTTTCCAAAGAGCTGGCTATTTGCATCAGTTGGCCAAGGTACTAGAGCTTAAACTTCATCACCAATCCTTCCTATGAGTACTCAGGATTGATTTCCTTTAGGATTGACTGGCTTGATCTCCTTGCTGTCCAAGGCACTCCCAAGAGTCTTCTCCAGCACCACAGTTCAAAAGCATAAATTCTTTGGCACTCAGCTTTCTTTATGATCCAACTTTCATATTCATGCATAATATTGCACTTTGATTTAAGAATGCTGAGTTTCCCTCTCTATGTGCTGATTTTTCTTCTTGTTTAAATATTTGTTTAAAGACCCTGGGTTTGTTCTTTTTCATTTTAATTGTGATATGAAAAAACATGCAGGAAGAACGGGCAAATATGTTAAGTATACAACACATGAAGGTTTACATATATCACTATCTGGATAAAATATAAAATACGTCATACCCTACAGATGCCTGACTCTTGCACTTTGAGAAGCACTAACTACTCCAACCAAGGACACGGGCATTCTGAAAGTTAGGGGAGAAGATGTCTACCTTCAGGGAAACCTGAGGTCCTGGTTGTCTAGGACAGAAGCAGGAGCTGAGATGCAGGGAGCAGAGTATGCAGGCATGAGTATGATTCAAAGCCAGGAAATTCTAGATCAGATTTAGTTGAATAAACTTAGAAGCTGTGACTATATGAAGTTCAAATTTTATCATGGTATTCTGTCTCTAATATGAGGATACTTTTCTGATTTTAAGAGAATATACATCAGGATGATTAAGATTTTCCAGACTAGGATTTTCTGCCAGAGAGACTGAGGGAAAGATAGTTTTCTCAGAACCACTGAGAAAGTCACTCCCTGGGGCCCCAACACTGTCTATGAGCAAGTGTCTGAGTCTGGCAGGTACATCAGTGTGGGGAAGGTCTGTGCTCCAGGGGACTGGAGAGCAGGTGGTCAGTCCTTCACAGTTAGTGATGCTGAGAGCTGAGGAAGAGTCAGCATGGAGCCATCTGTGAGCATCTCAGCCAGCGGTCCAGACCCTGGGGAGCTCACGACAGGGACTCCTGGGCTCTGGATCTGAGGGTGTTCCCACCTCCTTCCAGGGCTCCCCACCATTTCCTCCTCCCCCAGTTTGTGCTCCACTGAGAGGAGCAGCTTCTCTGACCCCGATTCCCTGGGGGAAGCAGCTGCTCAGCTGAGCACAAGGGCTGAGCCTATGAGGGAGGGGTATGTTTAGGGCCATGACATGTGCGGGTCCCAGTGAGGGTTCTGGGCACAGAAGTCACGTGCAGGGACCCCACCCTGGTGAGTGTGAGTGTGAATCTGTCCTAGACCCACAGTCACTGAGCCAGGCTGGGACCCCAGGAGCCTGGGGAACCCCTGTGATCAGTGGTTGAGGAGAGTGTATGGTTTGTGCCGGAAGCATGGCGGGCAGTGTGTCCATATCTCTGGATGAGATGAGATGGGCTTCAGGAGGTGGAGACGCTCCCTCCATGGCCACAGGCCAGAGCGAGGAGATGGAGTCAGCACAGCAGCCCCACGGGAAACTGGGGAAGAAAGGCACTTAGTGTGAGTGCAAACATGGAACCGTAGTTATGAAGGAAAATAAATGATGTTGCTTATTCAGGTGTTTTTTTCTCACATGAATGTAATTCTGTGTATAAATTTTCTCTGGTTTTAAGTACCTATAACCTAAGCAATGACTAAAATATCCTTCAGTCAGTCAGTCAGTTCAGTTGCTCAGTCCTTAGGATGTAGATAAACCTAAGGACATGGGCATGATGTAATTATAACCTGGTATGATGTCAATATTTTGCAGAGTATATACAAAATAGTATGACAAGATCCCAAACAACAAAGCACTGGAAGAAGCTCAATCAAGTCTCTTGTTAATGTAGGTACTTAATTCTTCTTGATTATTTTAAAAATTTCTGGTCTCATGAAAATATTCTACATCCTGTCACATATGTGGTAAGCATATAATAAGTAATTCCCCTCATAGCAACGAATTCTCTGGCTCTGTCTTGATATCCATTATATTCCACCTGTGTTCATTGCCTAATCTGAAACTATTTTTCCCTGTTGATAATGAATGCCTCCAGGTTTTAATAAAAGTGAGGCTGTAATGTTTATGTAGATTAACATGCATATTTACCCTAAAAATGTTAGAGATGATTTTAGATAAACATGCATATTTTAGATTTTAGATAAACATGCATATTTACCCTAAAAATGTTAGAGATGATTTTAGACCCTGGAATGATTTATGTCAATCAGAAATGATTTACTTTTGAATCTGGCAAAATGCTAGGTGTTGATCACTTTCATCCAGTCAGGGAGACATGACTTTGAGGCTAGTCCTCAATCTGGTGATTCCTTGCTGTTCCTGGTTCATCTCCTCTCCCAGGTGTGGCCCTTTTCCCATTCTACCTGAAGGCTTTGTTCTAATCAGGATCCAACCTTCTCTGCCTATGGAGCCATATTTTTATCTCTGACCACAGATATTACTGAAAGCTGTGCTTGGCTTTGAGGCCTCCACCATCTCTTTTTTTTCCCTTAAAAATATTTAGCTTTGAGGATCCTTTAGTGAGATAGCAAATGTGTTTAAGTGTCATTAAAGAGGAATAGGGCTCACTTCCCTCGGCTTCACGACTTCTCAACTTTTCAAGTACCTCCTCTGTTTACACTCCCTGTACATGAGATAGAAATTAATTACTAAGAATTTTCTTGAGTCTCCAGACAGTCCCCATACCTACATAATTTGAGAGAAAGATTTACTGAGTGAAAACCTGGAGAATTCCATGGACAGAGGACCCAGAAGGCTACAGTCCATGGGATTGCAAAGCCACGACTGAGCGACTCACACTGCCGCTCACTTTTCATTTTCGCTTACAAACTTTACCAGTCATATGATAACTATTTTTTATGTATTCATTTATTTAATTCTTATAACAAGTTTTAGCATTTTTATTGCTAAATAAAATAAAATCTTTTATTTTCCTTCATTACCGATCAATAAACCAAGGGAAAAGGGCTTTACTGATGACATTAGTGGTAAAGAACCCTCCTGGCAATGGGGAGATAGAAGAGATGTGGGTTTGATCCCTGGGTTGAGAAGATCCCCTGGAGAAGGAAATGGCAACTTACTCCAGTATTCTTGCCCGGGAAGTATCATGGACAGAGGAGCATGGCAGTCTCCAGTCCATGGTGTCACTAAGAATGATACGTAACTGAAGTGACTTATCATGCATGCAAACCAAGGGAAAAAAGGTTAAATAAATCTCCAAATATATACAACTGTTAAACACAAATCAATTCTGAACAAGAATGCATGGTTGCATCCTTTTTGTCTCAGATGGGAGTAAATACCATTGTTATGTTTCTTTCCCTGAGCTTCCCTCCATATCACCCCAATGAGACAATGGTAACCTGGGTGAGAAGAAATACCTGAGCTTTCACTCAGCCCCTCTTTCCCAAACCTGGCTGCCATAGGACACAGGACCCCTCCAGTGCCTGCTGCTTCTGCCAGGACCAGGCTGTGCAGCTCATGGGACCTTAACATGTGGTGCCTGAAGAAGAGCTAAGACACTCATGATCCAGAGCCCTCACTGCAAACTCTTCTCCTGAGATTGCCACCTGTTACACAGACTCAGAACATCCGCTGTCAGTTCCCCAGAGAAGCTGCACTTTGAGCAGCTGAGCCACCCAGGCAGGGAGGTTTGTGTTCAGGGCTGTATCACTGTGGGAGGAACATGTGTAGCTTGAAAACAGTAATAGACGCCAGCATCCTCAGCCTGCACACTGCTGATTGTCAGTGTGAAATCTGTCTCTGACCCACTGCCAGTGAACCTGTCTGGGACCTCAGTGTAACGGTTGGAAATCTCATAGATCAGACTCTGTGGTGATTGGCCTGGTTTATGTTGAAACCAACGCAAATAGGTTTTTCCATCACTATCTTTCAGACTCTGAGTAGACTTGCAGGAGATGGAGACTGTCTCTCCAGGGGTGACAGACAGGGAGAGGGGAGTCTGGGTCAGCACAACATCCCCACTGGATCCTAAAAGAAATGACAGAAAATGTTCAAGTTACATACAAATATTAGAGCTCTAATGATCATTTCCAATTTCTTATTTATGTTAGCTAAAATACTACTTTCTTTTACTCTCATTATCAATACTTTTCATCCATACAACAAAAATGTACAGTCACGATAATGACCCTGACATCCGTGAAGCGTAAAGAAGCTGCTCAACATCCCCTGCATCATCCCCACTTCCTCTGTCACAGTCCTGACCAGAGTACAGGCCCCCATCCTCCTCTCATCCCCCCTCTGTTCTTACCTGGGACCCAGAGCAGGAGGAGCCCCAGGAGCTGAGCAGGGAACCTCATGTTCAGAAGTTTGAACTGAGGAGTCCTGATAAGTCAGAGAAAGATCAGAGGCGAGCTTTTATCTTAGACTTGCAAGGGAACATCCTCCCTGGGGAACAACATGCAAATCTCCTGGTGGGGGCAGTGGAGTAGACAGAGCCAGAGGGAGGGTGGGAGGGGTCAAACACAAGCAAAATGAAATAAAGCTCTTGTGTGTTTAGATGAATACCATTAGCTAAAGTTTATACTTCTTGGAACAGTGGGAAGAAGAATCTCACTGAGAAAGTGCAGATTGACTGTCAGGACACAGTGCATGTGACCTGGGGCTCTAAGAAAGCACTGAAGACCCTGACATGCAGACAGGTGTGTCCAGGGTCAATAGTCAGAAGGGGACCACCATCTTGCTTTTCTTCCCAGATGATCTAGAAAACAGAACAGCTAGTACTGACCTTTAGAAATTTCTCCAAACAACAGTGTGGAGGTGAGCTGGTTCAAGATCTTTCCAATAACTACAAGTCTCAAGTTACCTGTTTAACAATGTTGAAATCGGGTGTTAGAACTAGTCTTTTCTGGCACCTAGTGAATTAAATTTCAAAGACACTTAAGTCAAAAGAAATTGACAGTGGAAAAATCATATAGCTCGTGCAGAAAGTTGATAGTTCAGTTCAAGATAAGGAAAAATGTGTAAGAATTTTATGTACAAGGGAATATCAAATGAAATATCAAAAACCCAGTTGCTTCAACCTAGTGTTCTTGCCTGGAGAATCCCAGGGACAGGGGAGCCTGGTGGGCTGCCGTCTATGGGGTCGCACAGAGTCGGCCACGACTGAAGTGACTTAGCAGCAGCAGTAGCAGTGCATATGCTACCATAATTCTATCTGAGTCTGTCTTTGCCTCTGTTTCTGTCTCTCTCTGTCTTTCTGTCTGTCTCTCGATATATCTATATATATATATGTTGCTGTTTTTCTTTAGTTGCTGAGATGTATCAAACTCTTTGCAACACCGAGGACTGCAGGCCACCCACCAGGCTCCTCTGTCCGTGGGATTTCGCATGCAAGAATACTGGAGTGGGATGTCATTTCCTTTTTCAGGGGATCTTCCCAACCAGGGAGCCACATATATGTATGTATGTATGTATGTATATATATACACACATGTATATATATATATAGTCAAAGAATTTCTTGAGGAAAAAGTTCACTTGAGATGATGGGACAACATGAAAAATGCATGACTGTGTTTTCTTTTTTCCCAGTGGTGCTTCAAGAGAACTCTTCCTCTGTTAACTCTTTCTCATCAAGTAGAACCAGTTTCCACAGGATTTCCTGGTTCTTGTCAGTTCTGTGTGAAAAACTAAGGCTCTCACTGCCTATATGTTGGAAGCCACAGTCATGAGCCTGCATTTCAAAAGGAGATGGTGTTTGTGAGAAGAGCAATGCCTGGATTCTTTATTTGAATGTCTCAGGGTGGCCTGTGTCTATCACTGTCACCTTTCTGGGCTTTTATTTAAGTCCGGTTCCTATGGAATTGGGCCCCAGGCCACCAGTGCTCAGGGAATCAGTCTATCACACCAGCTTTCATTAAAGAGGGAAACTACAGGACTATTCTCATGGGTCAGCCTGATGCAGGTCATGATGGATTGAACGGTTCCTGAAAAATAATGACAATGTCAAATTCCTTTTGTCCTGAAAACAGAATCTTGGAAATTATAAAAGCAGACTTTGCTTTCTTAGACTTTGGGCAATGTAAATCCAAAATGAGACTAAACTAATCAAGACAAATGAACTAATACAATATCCTGCAAGATTCCATAATAATATTTGGTCTGTATATTCTCTGGGAAATACTCAAGAATAAAAATTTGAAAAACGTTGAAAAGATAACTGAGCAAAAATGATGTTTGCCTTTCAACTCTGAACTTTATGGTAATAATCTCATTCACTCCAAAAAAGCCATGGTGTAGAGGTAGATAAAAGAATTTTATAAGTTCCATAGTTCACCAAAGTGTAACTCACCCTTTTATTTATTTATACTTCTTGAAATTTTTGCTTTCTTTGATCTTGTCTTTTTCAAAAAAAAATTATCCTGGGTTTTCTTCCTGCTTTCTGAAACTACCAAGAGATATAGGGGTTTCTAGCAGGTGGCAGGCTGCTGTTCTGAAAATTCCAGCCCTCTAATTAAAGATGCAGTGAACCAAGTCAAAAGATAAGCATCTGAAAGAAAAGCAAAAAATACAAAACAAAGTGAAGAAGCTATTAGAAACATTAATGCTAGTTTTATATGAATCCTTTAGCATCTATTAAAGTAAGAGTTGCTTCTATGTACTATTAGTGGTTGAATTCTGTTCTCCTAAAATTTATAGTGTCGTTTTAGACTCCAGAACCTCTGAACATGACATTATTTAGAAAATAGCCAGTATTGATTTAATGTGGTGATCATGATGTGGTCATACTGTGCTGTGGTGGGCCTTTAATATAAGTGGCCTTCTAAGGAGAGGAGAAAGGCCACAAAGACGGAGATCCAGAGAAGAGACCATGTGAAGATAGACACAGTGACTGGACTTACAGTGCCAATGGTTAAGGAGACCCTGGGGCTCAGGAAAGGGGAAAAGGTGAGAAGTGCTTTCACCTCAGAGGGTAGCTGATCTAGCCTGGACAACACCTGGTTTCATTCCTCAGGTCTTCAGGCCTGACAGAATACCTTTCTCTTGTTTTAGCCCATCAATCTCTAGTACTTTCTTACAGAAGCCTTAAGAAACAAATAAATTCAGTCCTGAGAAGGGAAACATAAATTGTGGGGAAAAGAATTAAAGTGAGAATTCTATGGTGTTTTCTTTTATGACAAACCAAGTTTTCAGAAACTCCTTTTACAAAATATTCTTTAAGATGGATGAATTTCAGAGAGAATTTGTCTCTTTTGTGAACTTACTAGAGAACTTTTAAAGGTTTGTATTAATGCTTGTCTTATCTCATAGTCAACTATCCTAAGATCTACAGAAAATGTAAAACTCTCTTAAAAAATCATTCTCTGTCGGGAAAAAAGTCTTTAAAATATTCCTTACCTACTTTGGGCAGAAAGTATAAGATTTCTCATTCTAAAAAACACTCTCTGCCTCATGTATTTAGCAAACCAGGCTGAGGCCTGTAAAAAGAACTAAATAGCAGCCACACTAGTCACGTGACACCACCCAGCAATAAAGAAAGTTTTTCAGGGTTGAATGTATAACCTCCGTAAGTTCCAGGTGAGGAGCAGGCCTCTGTGAGTCTCCAATCTTGAACCGTAGTCAACTGAATGAGGAAGGCCTTAGGCAGGCAGCTTCATTGTACTTTTGTCTCTGTTGTCAGATGCTATTAGTTTCAGTTCCTTAAAACTAGAAGCCAGTGTATGATATGCATGACTTGGAGACTGTCCTGTTGGTGTTTGAGCTTGTTTTCTTGCTGTAATTTTTCTGTGGAATGAAGATTGTGACACTGTGACAGCCTTTGTGCAGGGTTTTCTGCAGACGTGGCCACCCTCTCAGACAAACCCATGCTGCCATGGGTAAGGTTAGAGACACACAGAGGCCTGTTCGCCTCCTGGATCCAAACCTGGATCCCTTATGTGAACAGGTGAGAGATTGTCATTGAGGAAGAGTTGAGAGCGGTCTACCCGGCAGAGGGCGCTCCCTGCCGCCGGTGGGCTGGGCTAGATCCTGCACCCAAAGGCATCTGTGATGTCCAGGGAGCTGGTTGCCTTTCAAACTTGAAAGCACATTTGTCACCCACAGTCCATGGAAAGGCATTTTAGATTCTAGGAAGCAAAGAAAAGTCTATGTGAATGTATTTATCCTCTGACTTGTATAAGCTTTCTCAAAACACAGGTGAAGCAGGTTTGATGCCATGCCTGTCTATTTTGCATCATTAAGTCCTTCCTTTCCATGGTCATGATAGAATCGGTATCAAAATGTTTGACTCAGTTTTGTTTGCTTTCTCTTAAAATAAGTAAAATATTCCATAGATCTACACAACTGATCAATAGGATGAGTGAGGAAATCGTGTGCTGGAGATGGAGGCTTTGTCCATAAATGTTACACTATGTGCTGTATCCCATTCACCCATAGACGAACTGGACAAAGTACGAAAATAATTCCACTGCATTGCCCACCCGAGCGTTCTCTGCCATATAAGCTCTTCATGTCCTCTGGGATCTTTACTCAAAATTCACCCTTGTACTCAAAATATATTCTCCTAAAAAGGCATAGATTCTCTGAATGTTTAATATTTCTCCACTGTCTACATGTGTTTTTTTTCTTTGACCTCTAAGAACGTCTAGTTCACTTGAGAAATGGGGAGTGGAGAACATTGGAAGAGTTTAGGCAACAAATCACAGATTGTAGCCCCTTAAGTTTGAGATGAAGCCGCCTTTGAATGAGAATTTTTATGGTATCTGAAGATTGCAAAGGAAATAATTTTCTCCAATTTTTCATCCAGATAAGCAGGTGTACCTGTACAAAAGGAAACAATAAGCTGAGAATTCTCAAATTTAATTCTTTTCTTTTTTTTAACCTAGTCACGATTTCAGGAGTTTACAAATCCTTCTATAGAAGTGATATTCAAGACATTGTGGGGGAAAAAATCAAGTTAAATCACTTAAACTGATATCTATAATCAACTGAATTCTCTGTAGCCATTTCTTTTCATCTCCCATTAAATCAAATGAAAGGTTCTGAACAGGAAAGACACAAGGGATGAATAAAATATTTTGTGGCCATTCCTCAACTTAAAACAAAAACACATTGCCTTCACGCGTAAGTGAGAGTTGTTCTTCTCTGCCTTAAGGAAGTACTGGGCTCATAGGAGTGAACTTCGTGTCTACCTAGTCACTTGGACCAAGACCAGGACTGAAGTCCAAGCCCTCTCTGAAGCATCAGCTGACCCCATCTTTTGGTGCTTTCAGAAATTTGCATGTTGGCTTCTCTTTAAAACAGTACCAGACCAAGGAGAGAATAAGAATCAGACATTAAAAATAAATACATATGTTGAATATTAAATAGTACAATATTTGCACTCCCTGGGGGAGATATAAAGGTGTAAGATTAAGGAAGAACTATAGCTTATGATAAATTGCTGGAAACTTCCTGTGCAGATGTTACTCATATTCCATACCCTTGTCCTAGTCAATCAGAAATATCATGATTCCACAGATTGTCTCTCTGTTCCGGTATCCTCTCAGCCTATGTGAATTATAAAACCAGTTATCAGAATGTATAGAAATATATTATTCCAGGTAACTGCACCAAAATAATTTAGTATTTTATAAGGAGGACAACTTGTTTATTCTATTATAAAAATACACCAAATAATTGCTGGTCACAATCAACCTAAACATACAAAACCTCTTTGTTTGAAACAGACAATAATGTTTCAAGTTTCAGTCAAATCATTTGTCTTGGTATAAACTAAATTTCTGGGCTTCTCTGGTGGCTCAGTCAGTAAAGAAACCAGCTGCGGTTAGGGGACTAAGAATCGATCCCTGGGTCAGTAAGATGGCAGAGGAAGGCATGGTAACCCACTCCAGTATTCTTGCCTGATGAGTCCCATGGACAGGGGAGTCTGGTGGGCTGCAGTCCATAGGGTTACAAGAGGTGGACATGATGGAAGCGACCGAGCACTCATGCACAAGCTAACCTCTAGTGTTGGTCACTACACTTCTAGTGTTGGGAGTTCATGACACTTAGAACATAGAGAAAAAAGAGAGAATGAGAAGCAGGTGAGAAAATATGTCTATGTTAAAGAACTGCAGACATAAAAGAAAACAGATTTAGAGAGAGCACAATAGAAGGAGAGAGGAGGCATAAAGTGAATTTCCAGCCTCGCAGCATCAAAATCTTCAAGGTGATAGGCAAATAAAGAGAAACTTAGAAACAAAACATGCAATGTGTATTAGAAAATGGACTTGACTGCCTCCTGGTGTGCTTTTGACACAAGGCCCAGGTGACAGCAGATTCATGCAAAGATAGTTCCAACTTAAACCCTCCTCCCACCTGGAGCACCTGTTCAGAAATTGTGTCAAAACAAAGTTGTCTGCAATGAGTTGAGAATCTTTTCGGGCTGCTTGGTGATTTTCTGGTCGTTGTGTAGTTGATGATCTCCCTTGGTTGTCCAGACTATATTTCTGGACAAGAACACTTGATACCAAATTGCACAAAAAATTTTCCCCGAATGGTAAGAGAGCTCTCATGGGTCCCATAAATAAGACTGGGATGTGCATCACTTTCCAGGGTGTTGAATGTGTCTTTCTCTGAAAGGAATTGTCTGACAGCCTCTATGACTTCTGGACACTACACAGTCCGCATGTAGGAGGGCTGGTCTGGCTCATGGACCAGGTGACGTTGAATCTGCCAGATTTCAGAGGGCTGTGCGGTAGGTTCAGCCTGCGGTGCGAGCAGCCCTGCCTCCGGGCCAGTGCGGACACAGAGAGCTGATCAAAGACATCAGCCCTCTGGACATAAGCGACACTCAGAGATCAGCCTGCTGAGCAACAGGAAACACATCAGGCAACCTAGTGGATGCTCCAGGGGGGATGGCAGCCCTTGCCTGGAGGGACTGTGGAGTGTGAGTTCCCTTAGTCAGAAGGAGGGAAGAGGCTGTGGGAGGCTGTCCTAGTGATGCCCTGACCTCTGTTTACAAAGAAGAGGACTCAGTGCCTGTGACCACGATGCTCATGGTCTCTCTCTTGAGGCTCCAAGGCCATTTTCACTAGAGCCCATCCTGGTGTCAGCTCATCCTCTGGGCACTGCAGCTTCTCTGCCACCATGAGAAGCTGAGTCTCTATGGTAAGTTTGTGTTTGGATCTTTATACACCATTCAGGGTCCAGTGAGTTTCCTGCTTAGAGAACAACATGCAGCATCTCCAGGCTCCTCACTGATGATGGTAGCAAGAAGTCAAATGAATTGGTATAAAACTGTTCCTACTGTGAATATGCGTAGAAATACCTGCTGAAGTCCAGCGGTTCTCTGCATGTGTTACAAATTCTGTATGTATACTGTTTCTTACAATTTCTATTATAATCAAGAATCCAGTTTTAATTGCACTTGCTATGAAACCCATTATCTGTAAAGGAATGACCTCTAATAAGTTTTATGCTCTTAACCAGAAACAGTGTTATGTAGTCCAGGTGGAATTTGAAATTATTTAATGCAATCCATGCCATGTCACAAAATGTGACTAGCATACCTGTGATAAGCTCAGAAGTATTTTTAGAACATTTCTAACAATGGGATCTATTTGAAGTATTCACATTCTATACATCTATCACTAGAAACAGGAGTCAGATGCAGTTTTAGCAAATAAACATTCATGCGAACCCAAAGTATTTCTTTATTGCTTGAATTTCTTGTTTTAATGGCAATATACTACCAAGTTTTTAAGCTCCAAAAGTGATCCTGATAAAAATATGACATAAATCTCCATGGTGCTGCTGCTGCTAAGTCGCTTCAGTCATGTCTGACTCTGCGACCCCATGGACTGTAGCCCACCAGGCTCTTCTGTCCCTGGGATTCTCCAGGCAAGAATACTGGAGTGGGTTGCCATTTCCTTCTCCAATGCATGAAAGTGAAAAGTGAAAGTGAAGTCGCTCAGTCATGTCCAACACTTCAGGACCCCATGGACTGTAGACTACCAGGCTCCTCCACCCATGGGGTTTTCCAGGCAAGAGTACTGGAGTGGGGTGCCATTTCCTTCTTCAAAATCTCCATGAATGTTGGACAATTTGGAAATCTAGTCACTGAGAAAGTTACCAATAACGAAAATGTAAAGTGGAAAATTCATGTTTGTATATTGTCAGGGGAAAACAGAAAGCATAAGAATTAGATGACTTGAAATAACAAAGTAAAAAACATTCCTTTCTTGCTGAGCCAATATTTACCCAACATTTTGCTCTTATATTGTTTTCCAAAATTTCATGTGGACGGAAGCTCTGGCTTGGGTCAAGTGCAGCAACCCAGCTGGAAACCATAAATCCACCTGAGGTTTGAGGCCTCATAAGGTAACTTCCATGAGAGAGGAGAGTCCTGAAATCTGAGTCAGCACACAGACTAGGGATGCTGGGTCAGAAAATAGAAACCCCCTACTTATTCAGACTTTTTCTTTTTCTTTACTCAAGGCTGCTGTGTGCATCCTTAATACTTGTCTGAATGCTGGAAGTTGGTCTCCATCTCCTTGGCATCTGCCAGATTTTGCACCCTTTAGACATTCCCTGTCACTGGTGGTAGCACCTCCCCAACCCTATCACATGGCCTCTGCTGGACCACCTTCAGGAGCAAGTACATCTGGAGACGGCTCTGCTGAGTTAAGTTGACAGTGACTAGGTGACATGACCTTAGGTCTCTGAACGGGAACATCACTGAGCCCTTGATGATAGAAGATCTCAAGCCCTGGCCACACACTCATTTCCTGTGACATGTGCAGTGGCCCAGACACAACAGGAGCCTCCCAGGTGGCACTAGTGGTAAAGAACACGCCTGCCAATGCAGGAGACATAAGAGACATGGTTTCCATCCTTGGGTTGGGAAGATCTCCTAGAGCAGTGCATGGCAAACCACTCCAGTATTCTTGCCTGGAGAATCCTACGGACAGAGGAGCCTGGAAGGCTACAGTCCACAGGGTCCCACAGAGTCGGACATGACTGAAGCGACTTAGCAACAGCATACACAGCCCAGGAAACCATGCGGATGGCCCTTCCTCCTCGTGATTCCATAAAAAGCACACTCGGTTTCTCTCTGGGTTCTTCTCATCAGTCCTCAACAGCACCACCATGTTTATTTTTTATGTTTTCTGTTTATTTTTATTAGTTGGAGGCTAATTACTTTACAATATTGTAGTGGTTTTTGCCATACATTGACATGAATCAGCCATGGATTTACTTGTGTCCCCTTCTCGATCCCCCCTCCCACCTCCCTCTCCACCCGATCCCTCTGGGCCTTCCCAGTGCAGCAGCCCCGAGCACTTGTCTCATGCATCCCACCTGGGCTGGTGATCTGTTTCACCCTTGATAATATACATTTTCCATGCTGTTCTCTCGAAACATCCCACCCTCACCTTCTCCCACAGAGTCCAAAAGTCTGTTCTGTACATCTGTGTCTCTTTTTCTGTTTTGCATATAGGGTTATCATTACCATCTTTCTAAATTCCATATATATGTGTTAGTATACTCTATCGGTCTTTATCTTTCTGGCTTACTTCACTCTGTATAATGGGCTCCAGTTTCATCCATCTCATTAGAACTGATTCAAATGAATTCTTTTTAGTGGCTGAGTAATATTCCATTGAGTATATGTACTACAGCTTCCTTATCCATTCGTCTGCTGATGGACATCTAGGTTGCTTCCATGTCCTGGCTATTATAAACAGTGCTGCGATGAACATTGGGGTGCATGTATCTCTTTCAGATCTGGTCTTCTCGGTGTGTATGCCCAGAAGTGGGATTGCTGGGTCATATGGCAATTTCATTTCCAGTGGTTTTTTTTTTTTTTTTGATGCTACTGTTCTAAATTTTTAATGCTTGGAAATGCCACCATTTTAAAACTCTGGATAAAGAAATAGAATTGACACAGAGGAACTGTGGGCTACCCCTGACGTTTTGACTGGAAGTAAGGAAAAGTTCAAGCTTTGAACCCTTTCTATTAAATAAACACCCAAGAGCTTCTTGCCTCTTACACCTAAAGTCACTTATTTTACCATCAACAAACCTTTGGAAACAGCCAGGAAATGCATTACCCTGTGTGGTGGAAAACACCCCTAGATAATATCTGAATGCCTTTAAATGATTCACTAAGTCTGACCATCCTAAATGTTATCAACTGCTTGGTTTCCCCAAAGGCCTTCCCACCAAACACAGCTTCAGCTCATCATATGTCACTTTAGGACAAGGTCATTCCATAATCAGATTTTTCAACTGTCGCACACTAAGAGCAGTTCTCTTTCTGTAATCTCAAATCTACTAAAATAGAAAGTAGACACCACAATGGCAAAATCTTTTATGCTTAAAGGCCAGTGTATTCAGTTCCTTTCCATGCAAATCTTAATGAGGTATCTTATATGCCTTGCGATGTCTTTTCCAAATCAAGTGTGGCGCAACCTTTGAAGATCCACTTGGCGTTGTCATCTTGTCCTATGTTCTGGTAAGTATCTTACGCCAGAAAGGAATATACTTGCTGACCTACAGATTAGTCCCGGGGGAGTGTGCAAGATAAGCGCTAACGTCTACGGTCTCTTCCATTGCCGTCAAGCTCACAGTGGGGCCATTCCCAACTTGAATCAGCAGATGCCTACAGAAGCCACTGAGATACGCCATGGCAGGGAGGAGGAAGAGGAGGAGTTTGCTGTCCTAGGGTGGAGGGAAGAGGCTGCTGGTTGGCAAAGCTAGGACTAATGGTGGTGAAGTCATCCCCTCTAGGATGCCATGCCCAGCAGAAAGCCTCCGAAAAAGCCACCAGTCACTAGAACGTTCTTCTTCACAAACGACACCACCTCCTCTGCTTTGCTCTTGACCTCTGTAGGTATCTGTTTGCTCTTGCAGATCTTCAGCTGTTCTTTGGCCTTCTTCATGTCCTTCTCTACACGCTGCCAGGCCACTTTGATGTAGCCAGTATGGTTTGCAAGCTGAAGCAGAAAAAATGCACCTCCCACAGGCGTTGCAGCCAGTTTTCCAACCTTCTGGAATATGAAACCCATGGATCTTGACTGGCGGCAGCCATTTCGGCGAGCTCGTCTGGCGATGACACCCGCGGGGCTTCCTATTTCCAGTTTTTTAAGAAATCTCCACACTGTTCTCCATAGCGGCTGTACTAGTTTGTATTCCCACCAACAGTGTAAGAGGGTCCCTTTTCTCCACTCCCTCTCCAGCATTTATTGCTTGTAGACTTTTGGATAGCAGCCATCCTGACTGGCGTGCAATGGTACCTCATTGAGGTTTTGATTTGTATTTCTCTGATAATGAGTGATGTTGAGCATCTTTCCAGAAAAATAAATGACCCAGTAAAAAAATGGGCCAAAGAACTAAACAGACATTTCTCCAAAGAAGACATACAGATGGCTAACAAACACATGAAAATTTGTTTATTTTAAATGAAAGGATAATTGCTTTACGATATTGTGTTGGTTTCTTCCCAGCATCAACATGAGGATTTCTTCTTAAATTTCTTATAGGAAACATCTGCTATTAATGATTTGTCTTCAGTTTTGCTTATCAAACCTACGTAAGGTATTCAATTGAAGATAAATTGAGACAAAAGCTGAGAATCTTAGGATCATTTCTTTTTATTTCATCTTCAACAGTTTGAGAAATGTACTAAATTATAATACAGATTTTTAGAAAAAACAAGACTCACTGGAAAAAACAAGATTATTAAGTCATTTAAACTGATTTTTGAAAGCAACCAAAATGATCATTAATGATTTTCATCTCCAGTTGCCCAAATTGAAAGTTCAGAACCAGAGAAACAAGGATTGAATGAAATAGCTAGTGGTCATTTCTCTCCTTGAAGTAAGTGTACCACTTCTGCATCAGTAAGTGAAAGTGGTGATTTTCGGCCTTAGAGGAGCAGCCGGCTTACAGGAGTGAATTTCATATCTGCTTAGTTTCTTTGGCCAGGAACCATGGATCACCCAAAGTTAAATGCTCTTTGAAGTATCAAGAGCCTCAGCTTTCAGTGCTTCCAGAAATTTTCATGTACATTCTTCTAAAGAACCTATTAGGACATGCAGAGAATAAGAACTAGAAATTTTAAAAGTAATAATAAAGTCGATTTGGAACTCCCTTGAACAGTCACAGGAAGAAATTATAAACCTTAACAAAGATCTGTGGGCTATCATAACTCATTACAAACTTCCTCAGACATACCCTCCTCATACTTCATATTATTTCTCTAGTAAATTGGGAACATCTTCAACCCAGAGACTGGTGATCTCATATTCTGAAATTCTAAAAGCACTAGGCACAGTTTGAAACGAGTTATGAGAATTGGCTGATCCATATATTATCCCAGAAAATCTGATTGCACCAAAATGAGTTATTTAAAGCAAAATGAAGAAGAGAAATGGATTAATTCTGTGGAAAAATTTAAAGCAAATATTTGCAAGTCGATAACAATTTTGGTTACCCTACAGACAAGAGCAACGGTTGCAGTTCGTGGCTTGCTGCAGAAGTTTCCAGATTCAGTAAAGTAATTTACCTTTGTTTCCAACTTGTAGTGTTGGTATTAATGATAGTTCAATCTACACTGAAAATATACAGAAAAAAAAGAAATAATGAAAAATCTTTTAACAAAATTTGTTTCAATGTTAACATTTGCAGACAGAGAGACAGAGAAAGAGAGGAGGGAGGGGAGGTGTAATTCGAATAATCACCGTTTTAGCATTAAATCTACAGTGTGATAGGGGCTTCCCATGTGGCCCTAGTGGTAAAGAACCCGCTTGCCAATGCAGGAGATGTGATTTCAATCACTGGGTGGGGAAGATCCCCTGGAGGAAGTCACGACAACCCACTCCAGTATTCTTACCTGGAGAATCCCATGGACAGAGGAGCCTGGTGGGCTACAGTCCATAGAGTTGCAAAGAGTCAGACACAACTGAAGCGACTTGGCGCACTACAACGTGATAGACAAATACAATAGTCTTTGGACAGGAACTAGCAACAGGAGAAAGATGTCTATTAAAGTTTTGACTTGACTGCCCCCTAGTGTGCTTTGACATAATGACCAGGTGAAAGTATTACTAAGTAAAATATTAATATATGTACAGAAACTATAATTTCAAAGGTCAAACCCTCCTAACTAGAACACAAGCCCCAAAATTGTCTCAGAATAAACAAAGTCATCTGAAAATGATGTGGGAACTCTTTCTGGGCTTCCTGGTAACATTCTGGTGGTAGTCTGGTGGCTGATTTCCTCTAGCTGGAGGTACATTCCATACTGTATTTGGAAGCACTCTGTTCTACAGTTGGCATCAAATCACATGAAGTCTTTTCCCAAAATGATAAGAGATCTCTAAGGTGGACTCCATAAATAAGGTGGGGACGTATTTCCCTGTGAGTTTAATGTATGACAAAGGTATTGCTTGCTAGCAACATTGACTACTAAAAACAACACATTCCACATCTATGAACACTGGTCTGACTCATGGGCCAGGGGACAGGGAATCTGCCAGATTTGAGAGGGGCCAGAAAAGCAAAGGGCTCTGCAGTAGGTTGAGCCTATGGTGCAAGCAGCCCTGCCTCCTGGGCCAGTGAGGACACAGAGAGCAGGTCAGAGACATCAGCCATCAGGACAAAACTGACACTCAGAGAACACATGGATGAACACTAGTCAAATATGGACTTCTTTCTAAACCAATGCTAAGACAGGTCAATTTGTGGGCCACAAGACAGTCAATAAAATTAAATGAATTCTAACTGTATAAAGTATATTCTACAAAAACAAGGAAATAATATTCAAAGTCAGGAACAGAAAGCAATCAGAAAAATCTTCAAGTATTTGGAAAATAAATAAGAAACTGCTTTTAAAAAAGCTAGAGTCAAAGAAGAACTCAAAGGCAAAAGTAGAGGTCATTGTGAATTGAAAAAAAATATTGTGTATCAAAACTTGTGGGAGGAAAGAAAGCTGAATTCATAGCAATAAACTTGTGTAGTAAAGATGAATTGCAATCAATCACCTTAGCTACCACTCTGATGTACTAGTAAAATTTTAAACAAAGTTACAGTAGAACACAGGGGTCTTTCATGAAGAGGGACGTGGCCATGCAGACTGTAACCCAGGTACAGTGACACAGGTGCAGCTTGTAGCACTAGAATCATCTCAGGGTGGGAAGATGCATATTCCTAGCTTCAGCTCTCCCGCCCATCTTTTTGTCTGCGTTGTTTGTTTGTTTTTTGATATTGAGCTGCATGAGCTCTCTGTATATTTTGCAGATTAGTCCCTTGTCGATTGCTTCATCTGCAAATGTTTTCTCCCGTTCTGAGGGCTGGCTTTTTGCTTTGTTTATGGTTTCCTTTGCTGTGCAAAAGCTTTTTGCAAGTCAGACAGCAAAAGACAAATATCATATGATGTCGCTTACATGTAGAATCTTAAAAAATGGTACAACTGAACCTCCAGAACAGAAATAGAGTCACAGACATAGAAAACAAACTTATGATTACCATGGGGGGAAGGGGAGGAGGGATAAACTGGGAGACTGGGGTTGCCATATACACACTAATATATGTAAAGTGCATGTTCAGTCACTTCATTTGTGTCCGACTCTCTGCAACCATGTGAACTGTAGGCCTGCCAGGCTCCTCTGTCCATGGGGATTCTCCAGGCAAGATTACTGAAGTGGGTGGCCACACCCTCCTCCAGGGGATCTTCCCAACCCAGGGATAGAACCCATTTATAAAGGAGATAACTATTAATAATAAGAACCCACTGTACAGCACAGGTAACTCTACTCAATACTCTATAATGAGAAACTCTATAATGGGAAAAAAATCAAAAAGAATAGATATATGTATACATATATGTAACTTATTCACTTTGCTGTATGGGAGAAACTAATAAAACATTGCACATCAACTATACTCCAATGAAAATTAAGTTAAAAGAGCAGCAAAAAGTGCACATTACTAGTTTCACAAGAGAAAATTGTGACAGTGGATAAGCATTTTGAGTAATTACTCAGTGAATTCAGTGATGAGGAAAGTCAAAGAGCATTATCAGACAATGTTATTATGGTTCCTTACATATGTGAGCTTTGAGCTGCTCAAAGGCCAAAAACCACTGTAGTGCAGGCAACTTTGTATTCTCCAGTTGGTTAGTGAGAGTGATGATCTGCTGGTCAAGTCATGAAGCGAGTGCCTTGAAGGGATTAAGTGGCGGTGGGGATGTCACAACCAGACTAGGGTGTCCTCCCGGCAACATGACTGAAATTCTGTGCAGCCATGAGGTCAGTTGGGAACCTATTAGGTGCTCCTGGGACACGCGGCAGCCATTGCTTGGAGGGAATACAGAGTGTGAGCATCCTTATGGGGAGAAAGATGGAGCTCAGGGAGGCTGTTCTAGTGATGCCTTGTCCCCTGTTTACACAGAAGAGGTGCTCAGGCATATGTCCCCACGACTGTGGTGTCTTCCTCAGGCTCCACAGACATTTCCACCTGAGCCCAGCCTGGGGACAGATTGTCCTCTGGGCACCGCTGCTGCTCCTGCCACCCTGAGGGTTGAGCCTCTGGAAAGCTTATGTTTGGGGCCATTTTGCTGTGCAGGGTCCAGTGAGTGGCTGCTCACGGAGGTATGTGCAGTAGCCCCAGTTTCCACACTGGTGATTGTGGTAAAACATCAAGAGAATTTTGGATGGATGTGTGTCTCCATTGTGAATATGTCCAGAAATGCCACTGAAATTTGCCATTTGTTTCTGAATGTGTTAGAAGCCTTGTATATGGATGATTCTGAGGGACTTTCTAGTTAAGTATGGGCTTCTCAGATGGTGCTCGAGGTAAAGAACCAGCCTGCCAATGCAGGAGATGCAGGAGGTGGGAGTTCGACCCCTGGGTCAGGAAGATCCTCTGGAGGAGGGCTTAGCAACCCACTCCAGCATTCTTGCCTGGAGAATCCCGTGGCCAGAAGAGCGTGGCAGGCTACAGTCAACAGAGTTGTACAAAGTCAGACATGACTGAAGCAACTTAGCACGTATACACATTAATTAAGGAAACAATTTTAATTGCAATCGCTATGGAACCCATTATGCTGAAATAGAAAATCATGCCTAGTATGTCTATTTCTTTAACCAGAAAGAGTATTATATTGTCCTAGCAATCTGGAAAACTGCAAACAACTCACTGCAAACTCTTCCCCTGAGATCGCCACCATCTTCCTCTTACACAGACTCAGTGCATCTGCTCTCAATTCCCCAGAGAAGGTGCACTTTGAGCAGCTGAGCCACCCAGGCAGGGAGGTTTGTGCTCAGGGCTACATCACTGTGGCAGGATCTTCTGTACCTTGATAACAGTAATAGACTCCAGCATCCTCAGCCTGCACTCTGCTGATTGTCAGTGTGAAATCTGTCCCTGACCCACTTCCAGTGAACCTGTCTGGGACCCCAGTGATACGGTTGGAAACCTGATAGATCAGACCCTGTGGTGATTGGCCTGGTTTATGTTGAATCCAATTCAAATAAGTTTTTCCATCACTATGTACCAGGCTCTGACTAGACTTGCAGGAGATGGAGGCCGTCTCTCCAGGGATGACAGACAGGGAGAGTGGAGTCTGGGTCAGCACAACATCCCCACTGGATCCTAAAGGAATGAAAGAGAATTAGGAAGCTACAAATATTAGCAACCATTTTTATTGTTTCCTTTTTCTGATTTATTTTAGCTCAAATATTAATACTACTTTGTATTACTCTCATTATCTGTAATCATACTGCAAAATTGTATAATCACAATAATGAATTTGATATCTGTGAAGTGTAGAGAGACCTCTAAATATCCCCTTCATCACCCCCACTTCCCTGGTCACAGTCCTGACCTGAGCACAAGACCTTCTTCCTTCTGGAACATTCCTCACTCTCATAGATCTAAGGTTCCCATGCCCATCTGCAGGACAAGGCACACACATCTAACAGAGAACACACGTGGAGAGCACTGCTGCCCCCAGAGCTCACCCCCCATCCCCCTTCTCAACTCCTCTTCTCCATCCTTACCTGGGACCCAGAGCAGGAGCAGCTCCAGGAGCTGAGCAGGGAACCACATGTTCAGCAGTGTGAACTGAGGGGTCCTGATAAGTCAGAGCAAGACCAAGAGCTGAGCTTTTATCTCAGATTTGGAAGGGAAGGTCCTCCCTGAGGAACAACATGCAAATCCCCTGGTGGGGGCAGAGGTGTGGACAGAGCCAGGGGGAGGTAGGACGGGTCAAGTTTCAGCAAAGTGAAATAAAGGTCTTCTGTGTTGAGATGTAAACCAATGGCTACAGTCTATACTGCTTGGAGCAGTGGGATGAAGAATCTCACTGTGAAAGTGCAGATTCTTTGCAGAACCCAGTGCACATGGGCCAGGACTCTAAGAAAGCAATGGGGAGCCTACTTGTGGACATGTATGTTCAGGGTTAGTATCTGGGAGGGAATGTCCATCTCACTCTGATTTTTCACAACTGATCTAGATAGGAGAACAACTTCTTCCCCACTGGTACTGACCCTCAGAATTTCCTCCAAAGAATATCATGAAGTTGAGCTGCTTCAAGAACTGTTACATAATTGCAGTTCCCAAGTTACCTGTTGAAGAATGTTAGAATCAGCTGTTAGAATTGATCCTGGCAACAAGTGAATTAACTTTCAAGGAATACTTAAGTCAAAAGAAATTGCCAAGGAGAAAAATAATATATATGTTGCTCAGAGAGTTAATAGCTCAGTTTAAGACAATAATAATTTGATGAGACTTTTATGCCTAAATCAGTGATATGAAATAACTGAAACTCAGTTTTTTTCTATCCGGTGCATGTTCTACCGTAATTCTATCTGTGTCTCTGTCTCTCTTGTCTTTGTCTCTCTGTCTCTGTCTGTCTGTCTCTCTTTCTCCCTCTCTCTCTATATATATAAAACAGCTTAGTCAAAGGAGTTTTTGAGAAAAATATTCACTTGAGATGGAGGACAGTATGAAAAAAGTGTGACTTTGTGTTTTTCTTCTGAGTGGTGCTTAGAAAAACTTCTCCTCTGCAGACTCAGGTAGAATCAGGTGCCATAGGATTTCCTGGTTCCCTCAGCTCTGTGTGAGGACCTAAGCCTCTCAATCCCTGTGTGTTGGAAGCTACACCCATGAGTCTACATTTCCAAAGGAGATGCTGTTTGTGAGAATTCGTGAGGAGAGCAATGACTGGATCCTTTATTTGAATGTCTCAGGGTGGCCTGTGTCTATCACTGACACATTCCTTGGCTTTTACTTCTGAATGGTCCCCGTGGAACAGGATTCTGAGCCACTAGTGCTCGGAGGACAGTCTGTCACAGCAGCGTCCTTAGGTGACAAACAAGACCATTGTCCTGTGTCAGCCTGACGCAGGTCATGTTGAACTGAACAGTTCCGGAAAAATAGTGCCAGTATCAAATTCTCTTTGTCCTGAAAACAGAATCTTGAAAATTGTAAAAGTAGACTTTGCTATCTTTTTAAAATTGGGGAATTTAAACCCAAGGCATACATGCTAAGTCACTTCAGTCTTGTCCAACTCTTTGCAACACTATGGACTCCAGCCCACCAGGTTCCTCTGGCCATGGGATTTCCCAGGCAGGAAAACTGGAATGGGTTGCCATGCCCTTCTCCAGGGGAATTTAAACCCAAAGACAGGCTTAATTGACTATGAAGACAAAGTAACTAATACAACACTCTGTAAAATTCCACAATAATGCTTGGTCTGCATATTCTCTTGGAAACTTTCAAGAATAAAATTTTGACAATGTTGAAATGATAACTGACCAAAAACAATGTTCATCTTTAAACTCTGAACTTTCTGGACTAATCTCATCTGCTGAGAAAATCGTGGTGTTGAGTTGCTTGCAGAATGACATATGCTCCATATTTCACTAGTCACACTATTAGTTATGCTTTAATCTTATTCCATTTCCTTAAGTTTTCACTTTCTTTGACCTGGTCTTTTTCAGAAGGATTCTGGGTCTTCGATCTGGCTCTGAAGATATCAAGACAAGGGGGATTTCTAGTATCGGCTAAACACAGGACACTGGTGTGCTGAGAATTCCAGCACTTTATCTAACCATGTAGTAAAGAAGTTAAAAGAAATTCTTATAGTTTTGAAAAAGGGACATTTAAGACCCTGTGGAAAAAACATCAAAGCAAATGATGTAAACTGATACCTGAAGGCAGTTAAATTCTCTGTAATCACTTCTTTCCCTCCCTTGTTAACACAGATGGAAAGATTAGAGCAGGAAAGACCCAGGGGTGAATGAAGTATTTAGTGGCCATTCCTCATATTATAATGAAAATACACTGCCTGCATCAGTATGTGAGAATGGTGATTTTCTGCCTTTAGGAAGTATTGGGCCCACGGGAGTGAATTGCACATTACTTAGTCACTTTTGACCAGAAGCCATGGATCATTCAAAGTCCAAATGCTCTTTGGAGCATCTTTCTGTGCTTCCAGAAATTTGCATATTGACTCTTCTAAAGCAGTGACCTGATCAGAGAATAATGGTCAGATATGGAAAATAAGTACATGAATGAAAAAGAAAATAAAATGATCCCATTACAAACACGCATCCTGGTCAATTAGAAACATTTTCAATCCCACAGATTGGCTCTTCTCCTGGAATTCTCATAGACTTATATTAAATATAAAGCTGATTGTTAGGATGTTGAAAATCCATTATTCAAGGGAATCACACTAAAACAGTTTATTATTTTATAACTATGAAGAGGGATTGGGTCTCATGCTTTTGGTGATGATAAAGTGTATAAATACAAAGATAAGAAACCTTTGATTCCATTACAGAAAAGAGAGCAAATAATTTGTGGTCACAAGAACCCTGTTTGTACCCCTAAACAGGCAGCATCTTTTTGTTTGGAATTGAATAATAATGTTTCAAGAGTGAGTAAAATCATTTGTCTTCGTATAACCGAAACTTCTAGTGTTGGTCATAACCAGAGTTTACTACACTCAGACCATGTAGGAAGGAAAAAAAGACAGAATGAAAAACCTGTTGCAACATGTGTCTCTGTTAACATTTGCAGGGAAAAAAGAGAACACAGTGAGGTTGGAGAGAGAGAGAAGGAGAGAAGAGGCATAATATGAACGACCATCCTCCTCACATCCAGATCTTCAAGGGGTGAGCAAATAAAAACTTAAGACCAAAACTTGCAGCAGGATAGACATGTGTATATACTGGGACTTTGACCTGACTGTCCCTAGCATGTTTTGAGATAAGGACCAGGTGAAAGTAGGTACAAATACAGATAGAATTTTCCCACTCAAGCACTAGTTCACAAGTTGTGTCAAGAGAAATGACTTGGGAACTCTTTCCGGGCTGCCTTGTGGCGTTCTGCTTGTTGTCTGGTGGCTGATTTCCCTTAGTTGAGGTGCTGTCCAAATGACACTTAAGGGCACAAAACTAGGTACCGAATTGCAGGAAAATATTTCCCGCAGTGGTTAAAGAGTTCTCACATTGCTCCCTAAGCAGGTTGTAGATGTACATTCCCTTTCAGGGTGCTGAATGTTTGTCTTTCTCTTAATGAAAATAACTGCCAGACAGCTTCTCTGGTTCTGGACACAGCATAATCCACATGCAGGAGGGCTGGTCTGGCTCCTGGACCAGGTGACATGGGATCTTCCAGATCTGAGTGGGGTCAGCAAAGCAAACTGCTCTCTGCAGCCTGCGGTGCCAGCAGCCCTCCACGCGGCCCTGGAAAACACAGAAGACTTGATTGAAGACATCAATCATCTGGATCTGTTGACACTTAGAACACTGAGGAACAATAGTAAAATGATTCCAAACCTGCCTGACTTCAAAATACCACAGGGAGCTTAGTGGATGCTCGAGGGGGAACATGGTAGCCATTTCCTGGAGGGATGGTGGAGCATGAGCTCCATTAGTGGGGAGGAAGATGGAGGTTCTGGCAGGGCTGTTCTGGGGGAACTCTGAGCCCTGTTTACACAGAAGAGGACCCAATGACTGTGACTAAGGCCTCCATGTGGCCTCCTCCTCAAGGCCTTAAACTCATATCCATCTCAGCCCAGCCTGGTGTCAGACTGTCTTCTGCTCACCGCAGCTCCTCCTGCCACCCTAGGGCTGAGGCTCGTTCGGAAGATTCCGTTTGGATCCTTATATTCTGCGTGGCCCAGGGAATGTCCTGCTCACAGATGTGTGTGCAGTGTCTCCAGGCTCCTCACTGCTGATTCAAATGAGAAATCAATAGACTCTTGAATAGAAATAGGTCCTCTCCTTGAACATGTGATGAACATGTGTACACCCTGAATACTTGTGTTTCTTCATATGTATTTCAAATCCATGAATATAAAACACTTATTTCTAGATAAAATACAATTTTATTGATAGTAATTTTCAAGATAATAATACAATTTTAATAGCATTTGCTGTGTAATCTCAAGCTTGAAAGGAAATCATCTTCAGTAAGTTTTATTCCTTTAACCAGCAACAGGATTATAGTGTTCAGGGAGATTTGGAATTAGTTTATGCCAATCACATGCTGTCAGAATATATAACTAGCATGTCCAGTATTGCTTGGGAAATATTTTAGAGCGTTTAAAAACTGGGATCTATTTGAAGTACTCATTTTCTACCAGGGAAGAATCTGCCTGCAATGCAGGAGACCCTGTTTTGATTCCTGGGTTGGGAAAACCCCCTGGAGAAGGGATAGGCTACCCACTCCAGTATTCTTGGGCTTCCCTGGTGCTCAGACAGTCAAAATGATGCCCAGTGAGGCAATGATGCCATCCAACCATCTGTCAACTCCTTGTCCTCCTGCCCTCAATCTTTCCCAGCATCAGGTTCTTTTCCAATGAGCTGGCTCTTTGCATCAGTTGGCCAAGGTACTAGAGCTTAAACTTCATCACCAATCCTTCCAATGAGTACTCAGGATTGATTTCCTTTAGGATGGACTGGCTTGATCTCCTTGCTGTCCAAGGGACTCTCAAGAGTCTTCTCCAGCACCACAGTTCAAAAGCATGAATTCTTCGGCACTCAGCTTTCTTTATGATCCAACTCTCATATCTGTGCATCATATTACACTTTGATTTAAGAATGCTGAGTTTCCCTCTCTATGAGCCGATTTTTCTTCTTGATTAAATATTTGTTTAAAGACTCTGGATTTGTTCTTTTTCATTTTAATTGTGATATTAAAGGAAGAATGGGCAAATATGTTAAGTATACAACACATGAAGGCTTAACATATATCACTATCTGGATAAAATATAAAATACATCATACCCTACAGGTGCCTGACTCTTGCACTTTGAAAATCACTAACTACTCCAACCAAGAACATGGGCATTCTGAAAGTTAGGGGAGAAGATGTCTACCTTCAGGGAAACCTGAGGTCCTGGTAGTCTAGGACAGAAGCAGGAGCTGAGATACAGGGAGCAGAGAAAAGGCATGAGTATGATTCAAAGCCAGGAAATTCTAGAACAGATTTAGTTGAACAAACTTAGAAGCTGTGACTATATGAAGTTCAAATTTTATCATGGTATTCTGTCTCTAATATGAGGATACTTTTCCGATTTTAAGAGAATATACATCAGGATGATTAAGATTTTCCAGACTAGGATTTTCTGCCAGAGAGACTGAGGGAAAGATAGTTTTCTCAGAACCACTGAGAAAGTCACTCCCTGGGGCCCCAACACTGTCTATGAGCAAGTGTCTGAGTCTGGCAGGTACATCAGTGTGGGGAAGGTCTGTGCTCCAGGGGACTGGAGAGCAGGTGGTCGGTCTTTCACAGTTAGTGATGCTGAGAGTTGAGCAAGAGTCAGCATGGAGCCATCTGTGAGCATCTCAGCCAGCGGTCCAGACCCTGGGGAGCTCACGACAGGGACTCCTGGGCTCTGGACCTGAGGGTGTTCTCACCTCCTTCCAGGGCTCCCCACCATTTCCTCCTCCCCCAGTTTGTTCTCCACTGAGAGGAGCAGCTGCTCTGACCCCGATTCCCTGGGTGAAGCAGCTGCTCAGCTGAGCACAAGGGCTGAGCCTATGAGGGAGGGGTATGTTTAGGGCCATGGGTCTCAGTGAGCGTTCTGGGCACAGAGGTCATATACAGAGACGCCACCCTGGTGAGTGTGAGTGTGAAATCTGTCCTAGACCCACAGTCACTGAGCCAGGCTGGGACCCCAGGAGCCTGGGGAACCCCTGTGATCAGTGGTTGAGGAGAGTGTATGGTTTGTGCCGGAAGCATGGCAGGCAGGTGTGTCCATTACTGTGGATGAGATGAGAGGACCTTCAGGAGCTGGAGACACTCCCTCCATGGCCACAGGCCAGAGGGAGGAGATGGAGTCAGCACATCAGCCCCACGGGAAACTGGGGAAGAAAGGCACTTAGTGTGAGTGCAAACATGGAACCGTAGTGATGAAGGAAAAAAAATGATGTTGCTTATTCAGGTTTTTTTTTTTTTCACATGAATGTAGTTCTGTGTATAAATTTTCTCTGGTTTTAAGTACCTATAACCTAAGCAATGACTAAAATATCCTTCAGTCAGTCAGTCAGTTCAGTTGCTCAGTCCTTAGGATGTAGATAAACCTAAGGACATGGGCATGATGTAATTATAACCTGGTATGATGTCAACATTTTGCAGAGTATATACTGCTGACTAGACCCCAAACAACAAAGCACTGGAAGAAGCTCAATCAAGTCTCTTGTTAATGTAGGTACTTAATTCTTCTTGATTATTTTTAAAAGTTTCTGGTTTCATGAAAATATTCTACATCCTGTCACATATGTGGTAAGCATATAAAAAGTAATTCCCCTCATAGCTACAAATCCTCTGGCTCTGTCTTGATGTCCATTATATTCCACCTGTGTTCATTGCCTTCTCTGAAACCATTTTTCCCTCTTGATAATGTATGCCTCCAGGTTTTAATAAAAGTGAGGCTGTAATGTATACACCTAATGTTTATGTAGATTAACATGCATATTTACCCTAAAAATGTTAGAGATGATTTTAGACCCTAGAATGATTTATGTCAATCAGAATGATTTACTTTTGAATCTGGCAAAATGCTAGGTGTTGATCACTTTCATCCAATCAGGGAGACATGACTTGGAGGCTGGTCCTCAGCCTGGTGATTCCTTGCTGTTCCTGGTTCATCTCCTCTCCCAGGTGTGGCCCTTGCCCCATTCTACCTGAAGGCTTTGTTCTAATCAGGATCCAGCCTTCTCTGGTGCCCGTGGTACCATATTTTTATCTCAGGAGATCAGGTTCAATCCCTAGGTCAGGAAGATCCTCTTGAGCAGGGAATGGCAAACTGCTCCAGTATTCTTGCCTTGAAAATCCCACAGACAGAGCCTGGTGGGCTGTAGCCCATGGTGTCAGAGTTGAACACAACCGAGCAACTAAACACAGCAAATAAATATATCCCTTTTTTCTGAAATTTATACATTTCTTGGTCGGTTATAGAAAATACGATACTCCACCACTTAACAAAGTTGGAGTTACCAAAGATAAAGAGAATCTAAGGAATAATTTGAAATAAAGACACTGGGCAAAAGACCGTATCTCTCTAAGTACAAGATGAAGCAAACTGACAATGGCAACAACTATTTACTGAGTGAAAACCTGGAGAATTCCATGGACAGAGGACCCAGAAGGCTACAGTCCATGGGATTGCAAAGCCACGACTGAGCGACTCACACTGCCGCTCACTTTTCATTTTCACTTACAAACTTTACCAGTTATATGACAACTATTTTGTATGTATTCATTTATTTAATTCTTATAAAAAATGTTAGCATTTTTATTGCTACAGAAAATAAAATCTTTTCTTTTCCTTCATTACTGATCAATAAACCAAGGGAAAAGGGCTTTACTGATGACATTAGTGGCAGAGAACCCTGCTGCCAATGGGGAGATATGAGAGATGCGGGCTTGATCCCTGGGTTGAGAAGATCCCCTGGAGAAGGAAATGGCAACTTACTCCAGTATTCTTGCCTGGCAAGTCGCATGGACAGAGGAGCATGGCAGTCTATAGTCCATGGTGTTGCGAAGAATCAGACACAAATGAAGTGACTTATCATGCATATGAACCAAGGGAAAAAAGATTAAATAAATCTCCAAATATATACAACTGTTAAATACAAGTCAAATTCTGAACAAGAATGCAAGGTTGCATCCCTTTTGTCTCAGATGGGAGTAAATACCATTGTTATGCTTCTTTCCCTGAGCTTCCCTCCATATCACCCCAATGAGACAATGGTAACCTGGGTGAGAAGAAATACCTGAGCTTTCACTCAGCCCCCCTTTTCACAGAAATAGCTGCTATAGGACACAGGACCCCTCCAGTGCCTGCTGCTTCTGCCAGGACCAGGCTCTGCAGCCCATGGGACCTCAACATGTGGTGCCTGAAGAAGAGCTAAGACACTCATGATCCAGAGCCCTCACTGCAAACTCTTCCCCTGAGATTGCCACCTGATACACAGACTCAGAACATCCGCTGTCAGTTGCCCAGAGAAGCTGCACTTTGAGCAGCTGAGCCACCCAGGCAGGCAGGTTTGTGTTCAGGGCTGTATCACTGTGGGAGGAACATGTGTAGCTTGACAACAGTAATAGACGCCAGCATCCTCAGCCTGCACACTGCTGATTGTCAGTGTGAAATCTGTCTCTGACCCACTGCCAGTGAACCTGTCTGGGACCTCAGTGTCACGGTTGGAAATCTCATAGATCAGTCGCTGTGGTGATTGGCCTGGTTTATGTTGAAACCAATGCAAATAGGTTTTTCCATCACTATCTTTCAGACTCTGAGTAGACTTGCAGGAGATGGAGACTGTCTCTCCAGGGGTGACAGACAGGGAGAGGGGAGTCTGGGTCAGCACAACATCCCCACTGGATCCTAAAAGAAATGACAGAAAATGTTCAAGTTACATACAAATAATATGAGCTCTGATTATCATTTCCAATGTCTTATTCATGTTAGCTAAAGTACTACTTTGTTTTACTCTCATTATCAATACTTTTCATCCATACAACAAAAATGTACAGTCACGATAATGACCCTGACATCCGTGAAGCGTAAAGAAGCTGCTCAACATCCCCTGCATCATCCCCACCTCCTCTGTCACAGTCCTGACCAGAGTACAGGCCCCCATCCTCCTCTCATCCCCGCTCTGTTCTTACCTGGGACCCAGAGCAGGAGGAGCCCCAGGAGCTGAGCAGGGAACCTCATGTTCAGAAGTTTGAACTGAGGAGTCCTGATAAGTCAGAGCAGGGTCAGAGCTGAGCTTTTATCTTAGACTTGCAAGGGAAGATCCTCCCTGGGGAACAACATGCAAATCTCCTGGTGGGGGCAGGAGTAGACAGAGCCAGAGGGAGAGTGGGAGGGGTCAAACTCAAGCAAAATGAAATAAAGCTCTTGTGTGTTTAGATGAATACCATTAGCTAAAGTTTATACTTCTTGGAACAGTGGGAAGAAGAATCTCACAGAGAAAGTGCAGATTGACTGTCAGGACACAGTGTACGTGACCTGGGGCTCTAAGAAAGCACTGAAGACCCTGACATGCAGACAGGTGTGTCCAGGGTCAATAGTCAGAAGGGGACCACCATCTTGCTTTTCTTCCCAGATGATCTAGAAAACAGAACAGCTAGTACTGACCTTTAGCAATTTCTCCAAACAACAGTGTGGAGGTGAGCTGGTTCAAGATCTTTCCAATAACTGCAAGTCTCAAGTTACCTGTTTAAGAATGTTGAAATCCGGGGTTAGAACTAATCTTTTCATAGCACCTAGTGAATTAAATTTCAAAGACACTTAAGTCAAAAGAAATTGACAGTGGAAAAATCATATAGCTCATGCAGAAAGTTGGTAGTTCAGTTCAAGATAAGGGAAAATGTGTAAGAATTTTATGTACAAGGGAATATCAAATGAAATATCAAACACCCAGTTGCTTCAACCTCATGTTCTTGCCTGGAGAATCCCAGGGATAAGGGAGCCTGGTGGGCTGCCGTCTATGGGGTCGCACAGAGTCGGCCACGACTGAAGTGACTTAGCAGCAGCAGTAGCAGTACATATGCTACCATAATTCTATCTGAGTCTGTCTTTGTCTCTGTTTCTGTCTCTCTCTGTCTGTCTGTCTGTCTCTCGGTATATCTATACGTATATATGCTGCTGTTTTTCTTTAGTTGCTGAGATGTATCAAACTCTTTGCAACACCGAGGACTGCAGTCCACCCACCAGGCTCCTCTGTCCATGGGATTTCGCATGCAAGAATCCTGGAGTGGGATGTCATTTCCTTTCTCAGGGGATCTTCCCGACCAGGGAGCCACACATATGTATGTATGTATGTATATATATACATAGTCAAAGAATTTCTTGAGGAAAAAGTTCACTTGAGATGATGGGACAACATGAAAAATGCATGACTGTGTTTTCTTTTTTCCCAGTGGTGCTTCAAGAGAACTCTTCCTCCGTTAACTCTTTCTCATCAAGTAGAACCAGTTTCCACAGGATTTCCTGGTTCTTGTCAGTTCTGTGTGAAAAACTAAGGCTCTCACTGCCTATATGTTGGAAGCCACAGTCATGAGCCTGCATTTCAAAAGGAGATGGTGTTTGTGAGAAGAGCAATGCCTGGATTCTTTATTTGAATGTCTCAGGGTGGCCTGTGTCTATCACTGTCACCTTTCTGGGCTTTTATTTAAGTCCGGTTCCTATGGAATTGGGCCCCAGGCCACCAGTGCTCAGGGAATCAGTCTATCACACCAGCTTTCATTAAAGAGGGAAACTACAGGACTATTCTCATGGGTCAGCCTGATGCAGGTCATGATGGATTGAACGGTTCCTGAAAAATAATGACAATGTCAAATTCCTTTTGTCCTGAAAACAGAATCTTGGAAATTATAAAAGCAGACTTTGCTTTCTTAGACTTTGGGCAATTTAAATCCAAAATCAGACTAAACTAATCAAGACAAATGAACTAATACAATATACTGAAGATTCCATAATAATATTTGGTCTTTATATTCTCTGGGAAATACTCAAGAATAAAAATTTGAAAAACGTTGAAAAGATAACTGAGCAAAAATGGTGTTTGCCTTTCAACTCTGAACTTTATGGTAATAATCTCATTCACTCCATAAAACCATGGTGTAGAGGTAGATAAAGAATTTTACATGTTCCATAGTTCACTAAAATGTAACTCACCCTTTTATTTATTTATACTTAAGTTTTTGCTTTCTTTGATCTTGTCTTTTTCAAAAAAGAATTATCCTGGGTTTTCTTCCTGCTTTCTGAAGCTACCAAGACAAATAGGGGTTTCTAGCAGGTGGCAGGCTGCTGTTCTGAAAACTCCAGCCCTCTAATTAATGATGCAGTGAACCAAGTCAAAAGACAAGCATCTGAAAGAAAAGCAAATGAATACAAATCAAAGTGAAGAAGTTATTAGAAATATTAATGCTAGTTTTATATGAATCCTTTAGCATCTATTAAAGTAAGAATTGATTCTATGTACTATTAGTGGTTGAATTCTGTTCTCCTAAAAATTATAGTGACGTTTTAGACTCCAGGACCTCTGAACATGACATTATTTAGAAAATAGCCAGTACTGATATAATGTGGTGATCATGATGTGGTCATACTGTGCTGTGGTGGGCCTTTAATATAAGTGGCCTTCTAAGCAGAGGAGAAAGGACACAAAGACAGAGATCCAGAGAAGAGACCATGTGAAGACAGACGCAGTGACTGGACTTATGGTGCCAATGGTTAAGGAGACCCTGGGGCTCAGGAAAGGGGAAAAGGTGAGGAGTGCTTTCACCTCAGAGGGTAGCTGATCTAGCCTGGACAACACCTGGTTTCATTCCTCAGGTCTTCAGTCCTGACAGAATACCTTTCTCTTGTTTTAGCCCATCAATCTCTAGTACTTTCTTACAGAAGTCTTAAGAAACAAATAAATTCAGTCCTGAGAATGGAAGCATAAACTGTGGGGAAAAGAATTAAAGTGAGAATTCTGGTGTTTTCTTTTAAAGTGGCGTTTTCTTTTATGACAAATCAAGTTTTCAGAAACTCCTTTTACATAATATTCTTTAAGATGGATGAATTTCAGAGAGAATTTTTCTCTTTTGTGAACTCACTAGAAAACTTTTAAAGGTTTGTATTAATGCTTGTCTTATCTCATAGTCAACTATCCTAAGATCTACAGAAAATGTAAAACTCTCTTAAAAATTGATTCTCTGTCAGGAAAAAAGTCTTTAAAATATTCCTCTCCTACTTTAGACAGAAATTATAAGATTTCTCATTCTAAAAAACACTCTCTGCTTCCTGTATGTTAGCAAACCAGGATGAGGCCTGTACGCAAAACTGAATAGCAGCCCACACTAGTCACATAACACCGCCCAGCAATAAGGAAAGTTTTTCAGGGTTGAATGTATAACTTCCCTGAGTTCCAGGTGAGGGGCAAGCTTCTGTGAGTCTCCAACTTTGACCGTAGTCAACTGAATGAGGAAGGCCTTAGGCAGGCAGCTTCATTGTACTTTTGTCTCTGTTGTCAGATGCTATTAGTTTCAGTTCCTTAAAACTAGAAGCCAGTGTATGATATGCACGACTTGTCGACTGTCCTGTTGGTGTTTGAGCTTGTTTTCCTGCTGTCATTTTTCTGTGGAATGAAGATTGTGACTGTGACAGCCTCTGTGCAGGGTTTTCTGCAGACCTGGCCACCCTCTCAGACAAACCCATGCTGCCATGGGCAAGGTTAGAAACACGCAGAGGCCTGTTCGCCTCCTGGATCCAATCCCGGATCCCTTATGTGAACAGGTGAGAGATTGTCATTGAGGAAGAGTTGAGAGCGGTCCACCCGGCAGAGGGCGCTCCCTGCCGCCGGTGGGCTGGGCTAGATCCTGCAGCCAAAGGCATCTGTGATGTCCAGGGAGCTGGTTGCCTTTCAAACTTGAAAACAAATTTGTCACCCACAGTCCATGGAAAGGCATTTTAGTTTTTAGGAAGCAAAGCAAAGTCTATGTGAATGTATTTATCCTTTGACTTGTATAAGCTTTCTCAAAACACAGGTGAAGCAAGTTTGATGCCATGCCTGTCTATTTTGCATCATTAAGTCCTTCCTTTCCATGGTCATGATAGAATCGGTATCAAAATGTTTGACTCATTTTTGTTTGCTTTCTCTTAAAATAAGTAAAAAAATTCTGTAGATCTACACAACTGATCATCAGGATGAGCAAGGAAATTACGTGCTGCAGATGGAGCCTTTGTCCATAAATATTACACTATGTGCTGTATCCCATTCACCCATAGACGAACTGGACAAAGTACGACAATAATTCCATTGCATTGCCCACCCGAGCATTCTCTGCCATATAAGCTCTTCATGTCCTCTGGGACCTTCACTCAAAATTCACCCTTGTACTCAAAATATATTCTCCTAAAAAGCACAGATTCTCTGAATGTTTAATATTTTTCCACTGTCTACACGTGGTTTTCTTTCTTTGACCTCTAAGAACATCTAGTTCACTTGAGAAATGGGGAGTGGAGAACACTGGAAGATTTTAGGCAACAAATCACAGATTCTAGCCCCTTAAGTTTGAGTTGAAGCTGCCTTTGAATGAGAATTTTTATGGTATCCCAAGATTGCAAGGGAAATAATTTTCTCCAATTTTTCATCCAGATAAGCAGGTGTACCTGTAAAAAAGGAAACTATAAGCTGAGAATGCTCAAATTTAATGCTTTTCTTTTTTTTTAACCTATTCATGATTTCAGGAGTTTACAAATCCTTCTATAGAAGGGATATTCAAGATATTGTGGGGGGGGTGGTGGAAATCAAGTTAAATCCCTTAAACTGATATCTAAAATCAACTGAATTCTCTGTAGCCATTTCTTTTCATCTCCCATTAACTCAAATGATAGGTTCTGAACAGGAAAGACACAAGGGATGAATAAAATATTTTGTGGCCATTCCTCATCTTAAAACAAAAACACATTGCCTTGATGAGTAAGTGAGAGCGTTTCTTCTCTGCCTTAAGGAAGTACTGGGCTCATAGGAGTGAACTTCGTGTTTACCTAGTCACTTGGACCAAGACCAGGACTGAAGTCCAAGCGCTCTCTGAAGCATCAGCTCACCCCATCTTTTGGTGCTTTCAGAAATTTGCATGTTGGCTTCTCTTTAAAACAGTTACCAGACCAAGTAGAGAATAAGAATCAGACTTTAAAAATAAATACATATGTTGAATATTAAATAGTACAATATTTGGACTCCCTGGAGGAGATATGAAGGTATAAGATTAAGGAAGAACTATAGTCTATGATAAATTGCTGGAAACTTCCTGTGCAGGTGTTACTCATATTCCATACCCTTGTCCTAGTCAATCAGAAACATCATGATTCCACAGATTGTCTCTCTGTCCTGGTATCCTCACAGCCTATGTGACTTATAAAACCAGTTATCAGAATGTATAGAAATCTATTATTCCAGGTAATTGCACCAAAATAATTTATTATTTTATAAGGAGGACAACTTGTTTATTCTATTATAAAAATATACCAAATAATTGCTGGTCACAATCAACCTAAACATACAAAACCTCTTTGTTTGAAACAGACAATAATGTTTCAAGATTCAGTCAAATCATTGTCTTGTTATAAACTAAACTTCTGGGCTTCCCTGGTGGCTCAGTCAGGAAAGAAACCAGCTGCAGTGCAGGAGATTCAGGATCGATCCATGGGTCAGTAAGATCGCAGAGGAAAGCATGGTAACCCACTGCAGTATTCTTGCCTGATGAGTCCCATGCATAGGGGAGTCTGGTGGGCTGCAGTGCATAGGGTCACAAGAGGTGGACATGACGGAAGCGACCGAGCACTCATGCACAAGCTAAACTGCTAGTGTTGGTCACTACACTTCTAGTGTTGGGAGTTCATGACACTTAGAACATAGAGAAAAAAGAGAGAATGAGAAGCAGGTGAGAAAATATGTCTATGTTAAAGAATTGCAGAAATAAAAGAAAACAGATATAGAGAGAGCACAAGAGAAGGAGAGAGGAGGCATAAAGTGAGTTTCCAGCCTCGCAGCATCAAAATCTTCAAGGTGATAGGTAAATAAAGAGAAACTTAGAAACAAAACATGCAGTGTGTATTAGAAAATGGACTTGACTGCCTCCTGGTGTGCTTTTGACACAAGGCCCAGGTGACAGCAGATTCACCCAAAGATAGTTCCAACTTAAACCCTCCTCCTACCTGGAGCACCTGTTCAGAAATTGTGTCAAAACAAAGTTGCCTGCAATGAGTTGAGAATCTTTTTGGGCTGCTTGGTGATTTTCTGGTCGTTGTGTAGTTGATGATCTCCCTTGGTTGTCCAGATTATATTTCTGGACAAGAACACTTGATACCAAATTGCACAAAAAATTTTCCCCCAATGGTAAGAGAGCTCTCATGGGTCCCATAAATAAGACTGGGATGTGCATCACTTTCCAGGGTGTTGAATGTGTCTTTTTCTGAAAGGAATTGTCTGACAGCCTCTATGACTTCTGGACACTACACAGTCCGCATGTAGGAGGGCTGGTCTGGCTCATGGACGAGGTGACGTTGAATCTGCCAGATTTCAGAGGGCTGTGCAGTAGGTTCAGCCTGCGGTGCGAGTAGCCCTGCCTCCGGGCCAGTGCGGACACAGAGAGCTGATCAAAGACATCAGCCCTCTGGACATAAGCGACACTCAGAGATCAGCCTGCTGAGCAACAGGAAACACATCAGGGAACCTAGTGGATGCTCCAGAGGGGACATGGCAACCCTTGCCTGGAGGGACTGTGGAGTGTGAGCTCCCTTAGTCAGAAGGAAGGAAGAGGCTGTGGGAGGCTGTCCTAGTGATGCCCTGACCTCTGTTTACAAAGAAGAGGACTCAGTGCCTGTGACCAAGATGCTCATGGTCTCTCTCTTGAGGCTCCAAGGCCATTTCCACTAGAGCCCATCCTGGTGTCAGCTCATCCTCTGGGCACTGCAGCTGTTCCTGCCACCATGAGAAGCTGAGTCTCTATGGTAAGTTTGTGTTTGGATCTTTATACACCATTCAGGGTCCAGTGAGTTTCCTGCTCAGAGAACAACATGCAGCATCTCCAGGCTCCTCACTGATGATGGTAGCAAGAAGTCAACTGAATTGGTATCAAACTGTTCCTACTGTGAATATGTGTAGAAATACCTGCTGAAGTCCAGCGGTTCTCTGCATGTGTTACAAATTCTCTATGTATACTGTTTCTTACAATTTCTATTATAATCAAGAATCCAGTTTTAATTTCACTTGCTATAAAATCCATTATCTGTAACGGAATGACCTCTAATAAGTTTTATCCTCTCAACCAGAAGCAGTGTTATGTAGTTCAGATGGAATCTGAAATTATTTAATGCAATCTACTCCATGTCAGAGAATGTGACTAGAATACCTGTGATAAGCTCAGAAGTATTTTTAGAGCATTTCTAAAAATGGGATCTATTTGAGGTATTCACATTCTATACATCTATCACTAGAAACAAGAGTCAGATGCACTTTTAGGAAATGAACATTCATGGGAACCCAAAGTATTTCTTTATTACTTGAAGTTTTTTGTTTTTATGGTAATAAACTACTAAGTTTCTAAGCTCCTAAAGTGATCCTGATAAAAATGTGACATAAATCTCCATGCTGCTGCTGCTGCTGCTAAGTCGCTTCAGTCATGTCTGACTCTTCGATCCCATAGACGGCAGCCCACCAGGCTCCTCTGTCCCTGGGATTCTCCAGGCAAGAATATTGGAGTGGGTTGCCATTTCTTTCTCCAATGCATGAAAGTGAAAAGTGAAAGTGAAGTCGCTCAGTCATGTCCAACTCTTCATGACCCCATGGACTCTAGCACACCAGGCTCCTCCGTCCATGGGGTTTTCCAGGCAAGAGTACTGGAATGGGGTGCCATTTCCTTCTCCAAAATCTCCATGAACTTTGGACAATTTGGAAATCTAGCCACTGAAAAAGTTACCAATAACGAAAATGTAAAGTGGAAAATTCATGTTTGTATATTATCAGGGGAAAACGGAAAGCATAAGAATTAGATGACTTGAAATAACAAAGGAAAAAACATTCCTTTCTTGTTGAGCCAATGTTTACCCAACATTTTGCTCTTATATTGTTTTCCAAAATTTCATGTGGACAGAAGCTCTGACTTGGGTCAAGTGCACCAATCCAGCTGGAACCATAAATCCACCTGAGGTGTGAGGCCTCATAAGGTAACTTCCATGAGAGAGGAGAGTCCTGAAATCTGAGTCAGCACGCAGACTAGGGATGCTGGGTCAGAAAATAGAAACCTCCTACTTATTCAGACTGTTTCTTTTTCTTTACTCAAGGCTGCTGTGTGCATCCTTAACACTTGTCTGAATGCTGGCAGTTGGTCTCCATCTCCTTGGCATCTGCCAGATTTTGCATCCTTTAGACATTCCCTGTCACTGGTGGTAGCACCTCCCCAGCCCAATCACATGGCCTCTGCTGGACCACCTTCAGGAGCAAGTACATCTGGAGACTGCTCGGCTGAGTTAAGTTGACAGTGACTAGGTGACATGACCTTAGGTCTCTGCACAGGAACATCACTGAGCCCTTGATGATGGAAGATCTCAAGCCCTGGCCACACACTCATTTCCTGTGACATGTGCAGTGGCCCAGACACAACAGGGGCTTCCCAGGTGGCACTAGTGGTAAAGAACCCGCCTGCCAATGCAGGAGACATAAGAGACATGGTTTCGATCCCTGGGTTGGGAAGATCTCCTGGAGCAGGGCATGACAAACCACTCCAGTATTCTTGCCTGGAGAATCCCACGGACAGAGGAGCCTGGAAGGCTACAGTCCACAGCGTCCCACAGAGTTAGACATGACTGCAGTGACTTAGCAACAGCATACACAACCCAGGAAACTAAGCGGATGGCCCTATCTCCTCGTGATTCCATAAAGAACACACTTGGTTTCTCTCTGGGTTCTTCTCATCAGTCCTCAACCGCACCACCATTTTTATTTTTTATTTTTTCCATTTATTTTATTAGTTGGAGGCTAATTACTTTACAATATTGTAGTGGTTTTTGCCATACATTGACATGAATCATCCATGGATTTACATGCATTCCCCATCCCGATCCCCCCTCCCACCTCCCTCTCTACCCGATCCCTCTGGGTCTTCCCAGTGAACCAGCCCCGAGCACTTGTCTCATGCATCCAACCTGGGCTGGTGATCTCTTTCACCCTTGATAATATACATGTTTTGATGCTGTTCTCTCGAAACATCCCACCCTCGCCTTTTCCCACAGAGTCCAAAAGTCTGTTCTGTACATCTGTGTCTCTTTTTCTGTTTTTCATATAGGGTTATTATTACAATCTCTCTAAATTCCATATATATGCTTTAGTATACTGTATCAGTCTTTATCTTTCTGGCTTATTTCACTCCGTATAATGGGCTCCAGTTTCATCCATCTCATTAGAACTGATTCAAATGAATTCTTTTTAATGGCTAAGTAATATTCCATAGAGTATATGTACCACAGCTTCCTTATCCATTCGTCTGCTGATGGACATCCAGGTTGCTTCCATGTCCTGGCTATTATAAACAGTGCTTCGATGAACATTGGGGTGCATGTGTCTCTCTCAGATGTGGTTTCCTTGGTGTGTATGCCCAGAAGTGGGATTGCTGGGTCATATGGCAATTCTATTTCCAGTTTTTTTTTTTTTTTTTTTGATGCTACTGTTCTAAATTTTTAATGCTTGGAAATGCCACCATTTTAAAACTCTGGATAAAGAAATAGAATTGACACAGAGGAACTATGGGCTACCCCTGACGTTTTGACTGGAAGTAAAGAAAAGTTCAAAGTTTTAAACCCTTTCTATTAAATAAACACCCAAGAGCTTCCTCCCTCTTACACCTAAAGTCACTTATTTTACCATCAATAAACCTTTGGAAACAGCCATGAAATGCATTACCTTGTGTGGTGGAAAACATCCCTAGATAATATCTGAATGCCTTTAAATGACTCACTAAGTCTGACCATCCTAAATGTTATCAACTGCTTGGTTTCCCCAAAGGCCTTCCCACCAAACACAGCTTCAGCTCATCATATGTCACTTTAGGACAAGGTCATTCCATATTCGAATTTTTCAACTGTCCCACACTAAGAGCAGTTCTCTTTCTGTAATCTCAAATCTACTAAAATAGAAAGTAGACACCACAATGGCAAAATCTGTCATGCTTAAAGACCAGTGTATTCAGTTCCTTTCCATGCAAAACTTAATGAGTTATCTTATATGCTTGCGATGTCTTTTCCAAATCAAGTGTGGCGCAACCTTTGAAGATCCACTTGGCATTGTCATCTTGTCCTATGGTCTGGTAAGTATCTTACGCCAGAAAGGAATATACTTGCTGACCTACAGATTAGTCCCGGGGGAGTGTGCAAGATAAGCGCTAAGGTCTATGATCTCTTCCATTGCCGTCAAGCTCACAGTGGGGCCGTTCCCAACTTGAATCAGCAGATGCCTACAGAAGCCACTCAGATACGCCATGGCAGGGAGGAGGAAGAGGAGGAGTTTGCTGTCCTAGGGTGGAGGGAAGAGGCTGCTGGTTGGCAAAGCTAGGACTAATGGTGGTGAAGTCATCCCCTCTAGGATGCCATGCCCAGCAGAAAGCCTCCGAAAAAGCCACCAGTCACTAGAACATTCTTCTACACAAACGATACCACCTCTTCTGCTTTGCTCTTGACCTCTGTAGGTGTCTGGTTGCTCTTTTGGATCTTCAGCTGTTCTTTGGCTTTCTTCATGTCCTTCTCGACTCGCTGCCAGTCCACTTTGATGTAGCTAGTATGGTTTGCAAGCTGAAGCAGAAAAAATCCACCTCCCACAGCCATTGCAGCCAGTTTTCCAACCTTCTGGAATATGAAACCCGTGCACCTTGACTGGCAGCAGCCATTTCAGTGAGCTCGTCTCGCGATAACACCCGCGGGGCTTCCTATTTCCAGTTTTTTAAGAAATCTCCACACTGTTCTCCATAGTGGCTGTACTAGTTTGCATTCCCACCAACAGTGTAAGAGGGTTCCCTTTCTCCACACCCTCTCCAGCATTTATTGCTTGTAGACTTTTGGATTGCAGCCATCCTGACTGGCGTGTAATGGTACCTCATCGTGGTTTTGATTTGCATTTCTCTGATAATGAGTGATGTTGAGCATCTTTCTAGAAAATAAATGACCCAATAAAAGAATGGGCCAAAGAACTAAACAGACATTTCTCCAAAGAAGACATACAGATGGCTAACAAACACATGAAAATTTGTTAATTTTTAATGAAAGCATAATTACTTTATGATACTGTGTTGGTTTCTTCCCAGCATCAACATGAGGATTTCTTCTTAAATTTCTTATAGGAAACATCTGCTAGTAATGATTTATCTTCATTTTTGCTTATCAAACGTATGTAAGGTACTCAATTGAAGATAAATTGAGGCAAAAGCTGAGAATCTTAGGATCAATTCTTTTTATTTCATCTTCAACAGTTTCAGAAAGCTACAAAATTGTAATAGAGATTTTCAGAAAAAATAAAGACTCACTGGAAAAAACAAGATTATTAAATCATTTAAACAGATTTTTAAAAGCAACCGAAATGATCTTTAATGATTTTCATCTCCAGTTGCCCAAATTGAAAGTTCAGAACCAGAGAAACAAGGATTGAATGAAATAGCTAGTGGTCATTTCTCTCCTTGAAGTAAGTGTACCGCTTCTGCATCAGTAAGTGAAAGTGGTGATTTTCGGCCTTAGAGGAGCAGCCGGCTTACAGGAGTGAATTTCATATCTGCTTAGTTTCTTTGGCCAGGAACCATGGATCACCCAAAGTTAAATGCTCTTTGAAGTATCAAGAGCCTCAGCTTTCAGTGCTTCCAGAAATTTTCATGTACATTCTTCTAAAGAACCTATTAGGACGTGCAGAGAATATGTACTAGAAATTTAAAACGGTAATAATAAAGTCGATTGGGAACTCCCTCGAATAATCACAGGAAGAAATTATAAACCTTAGCAAAGATCTGTGGGCTATGATAACTCATTACAAACTTCCTCAGATATACCCTCCTCATACTTCATATTATTTCTCTAGTAAATTGGGAACATCTTCAATCCAGAGATTGGTGCTCTCATATTCTGAAATTCTAAAAGCACTAGGCACAGTTTGAAACGAGTTATGAGAATTGGCTGATCCATATATTATCCCAGAAAATCTGATTGCACCAAAATGATTTATTTAAAGCAAAATGAAGAAGAGAAATGGATTAATTCTGTGGAAAAAATTAAAGCAAATATTTGCAAGTTGATAACAGTTTTGGTTACCCTACAGACAATAGCAACTGTTGCAGTTTGTGGCTTGCTACAGAAGTTTCCAGACAGTAAAGTAATTTACCTTTGTTTCCAACTTGTAGTGTTGGTATTAACCATAGTTCAATCTACACTGAATGTATACAGAAAAAAAAGAAATAATGAAAAATCTTTTAACAAAATTTGTTTCAATGTTAACATTTGCAGACAGACAGACAGAGAAAGAGAGGAGGGAGGGGAGGTGTAGTCTGAATCATCATCCTCTTAGCATTAAATCTACAATGTGATAGGGGCTTCCCATATGGCCCTAGAGGTAAAGAACCCACTTGCCAATGCAGGAGATGTGATTTCAATCACTGGGTGGGGAAGATACCCTGGAGGAAGTCATGACAACCCACTCCAGTATTCTTACCTGGAGAATCCCATGGACAGAGGAGCCTGGTGGGCTACAGTCCATAGAGTTGCAAAGAGTCGGACACGACTGAAGCGACTTAGCACACACTACAACGAGATAGACAAATGCAATAGTCTTTGGACAGGAACTAGCAACAGGAGAAAGATGTCTATTAAAGTTTTGACTTGACTGCCCCCTAGTGTGCTTTGACATAATGACCAGGTGAAAGTATTACTAAGTAAAATATTAATATATGTACAGAAACTATAATTTCAAAGGTCAAACCCTCCTAACTAGAACACAAGCCCCAAAATTGTCTCAGAATAAACAAAGTCATCTGAAAATGATGTGGGAACTCTTTCTGGGCTTCCTGGTAACATTCTGGTGGTAGTCTGGTGGCTGATTTCCTCTAGCTGGAGGTACATTCCATACTGTATTTGGAAGCACTCTGTTCTACAGTTGGCATCAAATCACATGAAGTCTTTTCCCAAAATGATAAGAGATCTCTAAGGTGGACTCCATAAATAAGGTGGGGACGTATTTCCCTGTGAGTTTAATGTATGACAAAGGTATTGCTTGCTAGCATCATTGACTACTAAAAACAACACATTCCACATCTATGAACACTGGTCTGACTCATGGGCCAGGGGACATGGAATCTGCCAGATTTGAGAGGGGCCAGAAAAGCAAAGGGCTCTGCAGTAGGTTTAGCCTGTGGTGCAAGCAGCCCTGCCTCCTGGGCCAGTGAGGACACAGAGAGCAGCAGGTCAGAGACATCAGCCGTCAGGACATAACTGACACTCAGGGAACACATGGGTGAACAGAAGTCAAATATGGATTTCTTTCTAAACCAAAGCTAAGACAGGTCATATTGTGGGCCACAAGACAGTAAAATTAAATGAATTCTAACTGTATCAAGTATATTCTACAAAAACAAGGAAATAATATTCAAAGTCAGTAACAGAAAGCAAGCAGAAATATCTTCAAGTATTTGGTAAATAAATAAGAAACTGCTTTTAAAAAAGCTAGAGTCTAATTCTTTGTCTGTTGTTTGGTTTGCTATTATTTTCTCCCAGTCTGAGGGCTGTTTTTTCACCTTGCTTATAGTTTCCTTTGTTGTGCAAAAGCTTTTAAGTTAAATTAGGTCCCATTTGTTTTTTGTTTTTGTTTTTTTTTTGCTTTTATTTCCAATATTCTTGGACGTGGGTCATAGAGGATCTTGCTGTGATTTATGTCGGAGAGTGTTTTGCCTATGTTCTCCTCTAGGAGTTTTATAGTTTCTGGTCTTACATTTAGATCTTTAATCCATTTTGAGTTTATTTTTGTGTATGGTGTTAGAAAGTGTTCCAGTTTCATTCTTTTACAAGTGGTTGACCTGTTTTCCCAGCACCACTTGTTAAAGAGGTTGTCTATTTTCCATTGTATATTCTTGCCTCCTTTGTGGAAGATAAGGTGTCCATAGGTTTGTGGATTGATCTCTGGGCTTTCTATTCTGTTCCATTGATCTATATTTCTGTCTTTGTGCCAGTACCATACTGTCTTGATGACTGTGGCTTTGTAGTATAGTCTGAAGTCAGTCAGGTTGATTCCTCCAGTTCCATTCTTCTTTCTCAAGATTACTTTGGCTATTCGAGGTTTTTTGTATTTCCATACAAATTGTGAAATTATTTGTTCTAGTTCTGTGAAAAATACTGTTGGTAGCTTAATAGGGATTGCATTGAATTTGTAGATTGCTTTCGGTAGTATAGCCATTTTGACAATATTGATTCTTCCAATCCATGAGAATTTTGGACTCTGTGGGAGAAGGCGAGGGTGGGATGTTTCGAGAGAACAGCATCGAAACATGTATATTATCTAGGGTGAAACAGATCAGCAACCCAGGTGGGATGCATGAGACAAGTGCTCGGGGCTGGTGTCCTGGGAAGACCCAGAGGAATCGGGTGGAGAGGGAGGTGGGAGGCGGGATTGGGATGGGGAATACTTGTAAATCCATGGCTGATTCCTGCCAATGTAGGACAAAAACCACTACAATATTGTAAAGTAATTAGCCTCCAACTAATAAAAATAAATAGAAAAAAAAAAAAAAAGACAAAAAAAGCTAGAGTCAAAGAAGAACCCAAAGAGAAAAGTAGAGCTCATTGTGAATTGAAAAAAAATATTGTGTATCAAAACTTGTGGGAGGAAAGAAAGCTGAATTCATAGAAATAAACTTGTGTAGTGAAGATGAATTGCAATCAATCACCTTAGCTACCACTCTGATGTACTAGTAAAATTTTAAACAAAGTTACAGTAGAACACAGGGGTCTTTCATGAAGAGGGACGTGGCCATGCAGACTGTAACCCAGGTACAGTGACACAGGTGCAGCTTGTAGCACTAGAATCATCTCAGGGTGGGAAGATGCATATTCCTAGCTTCAGCTCTCCCGCCCATCTTTTTGTCTGGGTTGGTTGTTTTTTGATATTGAGCTGCATGAGCTCTCTGTATATTTTGCAGATGAATCCCTTGTCGATTGCTTCATTTGCAAATGTTTTCTCCCATTCTGAGGGCTGGCTTTTTGCTTTGTTTATGGTTTCCTTTGCTGTGCAAAAGCTTTTTGCAAGTCAGACAGCAAAAGACAAATATCATATGATGTCGCTTACATGTAGAATCTTAATGGTACAAATGAACGTCCAGAACAGAAACAGAGTCACAGACATAGAAAACAAACTTATGATTACTAAGGGGAGAAGGAGTGGAGGGATAAACTGGAAGACTGGGGTTGCCATATACACACTAATATATGTAAAGTGCATGTTCAGTCGCTTCAGTTGGGTCCAACTCTCTGCAACCATGTAAACTGTAGGCCTGCCAGGCTCCTCTGTCCATGGGGATTCTCCAGGCAAGATTACTGAAGTGGGTGGCCACACCCTCCTCCAGGGGATCTTCCCAACCCAGGGATAGAACCCATTTATAAAGGAGATAACTATTAATAATAAGAACCCACTGTATAGCACAGGGAACTCTATTCAATACTCTATAATGACCTATATGGAAAAAAAATCAAAAAGAGTAGATATATGTATATATGTATGTAACTTACTCATTTGCTGTTTGGGAGAAACTAATAAAACATTGTACATCAACTATACTCCAATAAAAATTAATTTTAAAAAGCGGCAAAAAGTGCACATTACTAGTTTCACAAGAGAAAATTTTGAGAGGGGATAAGCATTTTGAGTAATTACTCAGTGAATTCAGTGACTAGGAAAGTCAAAGCGGATTTTTAGACAATGATATTATGGTTCCTTACATATGTGAGCTTTGAGCTGCTCAAAGGCCAAAAACCACTGTAGTGCAGGCAACTTTGTATTCTCCAGTTGGTTAGTGAGAGTGATGATCTGCTGGTCAAGTCATGAAGCGAGTGCCTTGAAGGGATTCAGTGGCAGTGGTGATGTCACAACCAGACTAGGGTATCCTCCCGGCAACATGACTGAAATTCTGTGCAGCCATGAGGTCAGTTGGGAACCTATTAGGTGCTCCTGGGGGACGTGCCAGCCTTAGCTTGGAGGGAATACAGAGTGTGAGCATCCTTATGGGGAGAAAGATGGAGCTCAGGGAGGCTGTTCTAGTGATGCCTTGACCCCTGTTTACACAGAAGAGGCGCTCAGGCATATGTCCCCACGACTGTGGTGTCTTCCTCAGGCTCCACAGACATTTCCACCTGAGCCCAGCCTGGGGACAGATTGTCCTCTGGACACCAGTGCTGCTCCTGCCACCCTGAGGGTTGAGCCTCTGGAAAGCTTATGTTTGGGGCCATTATGCTGTGCAGGGTCCAGTGAGTGGCTGCTCACAGAGGTATGTGCAGTAGCCCCAGTTTCCACACTGGTGATTGTGGTAAAACATCAAGAGAATTTTGGATGGATGTGTGTCTCCATTGTGAATATGTCCAGAAATATACATTGAAATTTGCCATTTGTTTCTGAATGTGTTAGAAGCCTTGTATATGGATGATTCTGTGGGACTTTCTAGTTAAGTATGGGCTTCTCAGATGGTGCTAGTCGTAAAGAACCAGCCTGCCAATACAGGAGATGCAGGAGGTGGGAGTTCGACCCCTGGGTCAGGAAGATCCTCTGGAGGAGGGCTTAGCAACCCACTCCAGTATTCTTGCCTGGAGAATCCCGTGGCCAGAAGAGCGTGGCAGGCTACAGTCAACAGAGTTGTACAAAGTCAGACACGACTGAAGCAACTTAGCACGCATACAAACTAATTAAGGATACAATTTTAATTGCAATCGCTATGGAACCCATTATGCTGAAATAGAAAATCATGCCTAGTATGTCTATTTCTTTAACCAGAAAGAGTATTATATTGTCCTAGCAATCTGGAATTATTTTATTTCAGTCATAGCATGTCATGACATGTAACTGGCTGGCCCATTATTAATTCAGAGATATTTTTAGAACATTAAAGTATTCACTTTCTATACAACAACAGTGGAAAAAATAGACATTAGATGACATACAATTGCAAACGTTAAAGATCCTTTTCAGTTACACTAATGTTTACTTAATTTATTCTGCATTAATTTCCAAAATTGCCTATGGTTATGAAACTGGATGCATTTAATTGACAAATATTGACAAGGCAGGGTGGAGGAGGCTGACCTTTCACTCAGCCCCCCTTTCTCAGAACTGGCTGCTAGGGGTCACAGAACCCCCTACAGTCCCTGCTGCTTCTGCCAGGACCACGCTGTGCCACTGATGGAGCCTTAACACATGGTACCTATGGGGCAGACAAGACACTCATGGTCCAGAGCCCTCACTGCACACTCTTCCCCTGAGATTGCCACCATCCTCCTCTTACACAGACTCAGAGCATCCGCTCTCAGTTCCCCAGAGAAGCTGCACGTTGAGCAGCTGAGCCACCCAGGCAGGGAGGTTTGTGCTGAGGGCTGCATCACTGTGGGAGGATCTTCTGTACCTTGATAGCAGTAATAGACTCCAGCATCCTCAGCCTGCACTCTGCTGATTGTCAGTGTGAAATCTGTCCCTGATCCACTGCCGGTGAACCTATCTGGGACCCCAGTGATATGGTTGGAAACCTGATAGATCAGACCCTGTGGTGATTGGCCTGGTTTATGTTGAATCCAATTCAAATAAGTTTTTCCATCACTATGTACCAGGCTCTGACTAGACCAGGAGATGGAGGCCGTCTCTCCAGGATGACAGACAGGGAGAGTGGAGTCTGGGTCAGCACAACATCCCCACTGGATCCTAAAGGAATGAAAGATAATTAGGAAGCTACAAATATTAGCAACCATTTTTATTGTTTCCTTTTTCTGATTTATTTTAGCTCAAATATTAATACTACTTCGTATTACTCTCATTATCTGTAATCATACTGCAAAATTGTACAATCACAATAATGAATTTGATATCTGTGAAGTGTAGAGAGACCTCTAAACATCCCCTTCATCACCCCCACTTCCCTGGTCACAGTCCTGACCTGAGCACAAGACCTTCTTCCTTCTGGAACATTCCTCACTCTCATAGATCTAAGGTTCCCATGCCCATCTGCAGGACAAGGCACACACATCTAACAGAGAACACACGTGGAGAGCACTGCTGCCCCCAGAGCTCACCCCCCATCCCCCTTCTCAACCCCTCTCCATCCTTACCTGGGACCCAGAGCAGAAGGAGCCCCAGGAGCTGAGCAGGGAACCACATGTTCAGCAGTGTGAACTGAGGAGTCCTGATAAGTCAGAGCAAGACCAAGAGCTGAGCTTTTATCTCAGATTTGGAAGGGAAGGTCCTCCCTGAGGAACAACATGCAAATCCCCTGGTGGGGGCAGAGGTGTGGACAGAGCCAGGGGGAGGTAGGACGGGTCAACTTTCAGCAAAGTGAAATAAAGGTCTTCTGTGTTGAGATGTAAACCAATGGCAGCAGTCTATACTGCTTGGAGCAGTGGGGTGAAGAATCTCACTGTGAAAGTGCAGATTGTTTGCAAAAACCCAGGGCACATTGGCCAGGACTCTAAGAAAGCAATGGGGAGCCTACTTGTGGACATGTATGTTCAGGGTTAGTATCTGGGAGGGAATGTCCATCTCACTCTGATTCTTCTCAGCTGATCTAGATAGGAGAACAACTTCTTCCCCACTGGTACTGACCCTCAGAATTTCCTCCAAAGAATATCATGAAGTTGAGCTGCTTCAAGAACTGTTACATAATTGCAGTTCCCAAGTTACCTGTTGAAGAATGCTAGAATCAGCTGTTAGAATTGATCCTGGCAACAAGTGAATTAACTTTCAAAGAATACTTAAGTCAAAAGAAATTGCCAAGGAGAAAAATAATATATATGTTGTTCAGAGAGTTAATAGCTCAGCTTAAGACAATAATAATTTGATGAGACTTTTATGCCTAAATCAGTGATATGAAATAACTGAAACTCAGTTTTTTCAATCTGGTGCATGTTCTACCATAATTCTATGTATGGCTGTCTTTGTCTCTCTGTCTCTGTCTGTCTGTCTCGCTTTCTCTCTCTCTATAGAAAACAGCTTAGTCAAAGGAGTTTAAAAAAAAATATTCACTTGAGATGGAGGACAGTATGAAAAAAGTGTGACTTTGTGTTTTTTCCCTGAGTGGTACTTAGAAAAACTTTTCCTCTGCGGACTCAGGTAGAATCAGGTGCCATAGGATTTCCTGGTTCCCTCAGCTCTGTGTGAGGACCTAAGACTCTCAATCCCTGTGTGTTGGAAGCTACACCCATGAGTCTACATTTCCAAAGGAGATGCTGTTTGTGAAATTCGTGAGGAGAGCAATGACTGGATCCTTTATTTGAATGTCTCAGGGTGGCCTGTGTCTATCACTGACACATTCCTTGGCTTTTACTTCTGAATGGTCCCCGTGGAACAGGATTCTGAGCCACTAGTGCTCGGAGGACAGTCTGTCACAGCAGCGTCCTTAGGTAGACAAACAAGACCATTGTCCTGTGTCAGCCTGACGCAGGTCATGTTGAACTGAACAGTTCTGGAAAAATAGTGCCAATATCAAATTCTTTTTGTCCTGAAAACAGAATCTTGAAAATTGTAAAAGTAGACTTTGCTATCTTTTTAAAATTGGGTAATTTAAACCCAAGGCATACATGCTAAGTCACTTCAGTCTTGTCCAACTCTTTGCAACACTATGGACTCTAGCCCACCAGGTTCCTCTGGCCATGGGATTTCCCAGGCAAGAAAACTGGAATGGGTTGCCATGCCCTTCTCCAGGGGAATTTAAACCCAAAGACAGGCTTAATTGACTATGAAGACAAATTAACTAATACAACACTCTGTAAGATTCCACAATAATGCTTGGTCTGCATATTCTCTTGGAAACATTCAATAATAACATTTTGATAATATTGACCAAAAAGCGATGTTCATCTTTAAACTCTGAACTTTCCGGACTAATCTCATCTGCTGAGAAAATCGTGGTGTTGAGTTGCTTACAGAATGACATATGCTCCATATTTCACTAGTCACACTATTAGTTATGCTTTAATCTTATTCCATTTCCTTAATCTTTCACTTTCTTTGACCTGGTCTTTTTCAGAAGGATTCTGGGTCTTCAATCTGTCTCTGAAGATATCAAGACAAGGGGGATTTCTAGTATCGGCTAAACACAGGACACTGCTGTGCTGAGAATTCCAGCACTTTATCTAGTAAAGAAGTTAAAAGAAATTCTTATAGTTTTGAAAAAGGGACATTTAAGACCCTGTGGAAAAAACATCAAAGCAAATGATGTAAACTGATATCTGAAGGCAGTTAAATTCTCTGTAATCACTTCTTTCCCGCCCTTGTTAACACATATGGAAAGATTAGAGCATGAAAAACCCAGGGGTGAATGAAGTATTTAGTGGCCATTCCTCATATTATAATGAAAATACACTGCCTGCATCAGTATGTGAGAATGGTGATTTTCTGCCTTTAGGAAGCAGTGGGCTCACAGGAGTGAATTGCACATTACTTAGTCACTTTTGACCAGAAGCCACGGATCACTCAAAGTCGAAATGCTCTTTGGAGCATCAACTGCCCCCATCTTTCTGTGCTTCCAGAAATTTGCATATTGACTCTTCTAAAGCAGTGACCTGATCAGAGAATAATGGTCAGATATGGAAAATAAGTACATGAATGAAAAAGAAAATAAAATGATCCCACTACAAACACGCATCCTGGTCAATTAGAAAGTTTCAATCCCACAGATTGGCTCTTCTCCTGGAATTCTCATAGACTTATGTTAAATGTAAAGCTGATTGTTAGAATGTTGAAAATCCCTTATTCAAGGGAATCACACTAAAATAGTTTATTATTTTATAACTATAAAGAGGAATTGGGTCTCATGCTTTTGGTGATGATAAAGTGTATAATACAAAGATAAGAAACCTTTGATTCTATTACAGAAAAGAAAGCAAATGATTTGTGATCACAACAACCCTGTTTATACCCCTAAACAGGCAGCATCTTTTTGTTTGGAATTGAATAATAATGTTTCAAGAGTGAGTAAAATCATTTGTCTTCGTATAACCGAAACTTCTAGTGTTGGTCATAACCAGAGTTTACTACACTCAGACCATGTAGGAAGGAAAAAAAGACAGAATGAAAAACCTGTTGCAACATGTGTCTCTGTTAACATTTGCAGGGAAAAAAGAGAACACAGTGAGGTTGGAGAGAGAGAGAAGGAGAGAAGAGGCATAATATGAACGACCATCCTCCTCACATCCAGATCTTCAAGGGGTGAGCAAATAAAAACTTAAGACCAAAACTTGCAGCAGGATAGACATGTGTATATACTGGGACTTTGACCTGACTGTCCCTAGCATGTTTTGAGATAAGGACCAGGTGAAAGTAGGTACAAATACAGATAGAATTTCCCCACTCAAGTGCTAGTTCAGAAGTTGTGTCAAGAGAAATGGCTTGGGAAGTCTTTCTGGGCTGCCTGGTGGCATTCTGGTTGTTGTCTGGTGGCGATTTACCTTAGTTGAGGTGCTGTCCAAATGATACTTCAGGGCACAAAACTAGGTACCGAATTGCAGGAAAAAATTTCCCGCAGTGGTTAAAGAGTTCTCACATTGCTCCCTAAGCAGGTTGTAGATGTACATTCCCTTTCAGGGTGCTGAATGTTTGTCTTTCTCTTAATGAACATAATTGCCAGACAGCTTCTCTGGTTCCGGACACAGCATAATCCACATGCAGGAGGGCTGGTCTGGCTCCTGGACCAGGTGACATGGGATCTTCCAGATCTGAGTGGGGTCAGAAAAGCAAACTGCTCTCTGCAGCCTGCGGTGCCAGCAGCCCTCCACGCGGTCCTGGAAAACACAGAAGACTTGATTGAAGACATCAATCATCTGGATCTGTTGACACTTAGAACACTGAGGAACAATAGTAAAATGATTCCAAACCTGCCTGACTTCAAAATACAACAAGGAGCTTAATGGATGCTCGAGGGGGAACATGGTAGCCATTTCCTGGAGGGATGGTGGAGCATGAGCTCCATTAGTGGGGAGGAAGATGGAGGTTCTGGCAGGGCTGTTCTGGGGGAACTCTGAGCCCTGTTTACACAGAAGAGGACCCAATGACTGTGACTAAGGCCTCCCTGGGGCCTCCTCCTCAAGGCCCTACACTCATATCCGTCTCAGCCCAGCCTGGTGTCAGACTGTCTTCTGCTCACCGCAGCTCCTCCTGCCACCCTAGGGCTGAGGCTCGTTCGGAAGATTCCGTTTGGATCCTTATATTCTGCGTGGCCCAGGGAATGTCCTGCTCACAGATGTGTGTGCAGTGTCTCCAGGCTCCTCACTGCTGATTCAAATGAGAAATCAATAGACTCTTGAAGAGAAATAGGTCCTCTCCTTGAACATGTGTACACCCTGAATACTTGTGTTTCTTCATATGTGTTACAAATCCATGAATATAAAACACTTATTTCTAGATAAAATACAATTTTATTGATAGTAATTTTCAAGATAATAATACAATTTTAATAGCATTTGCTGTGTAATCTCAAGCTTGAAAGGAAATCATCTTCAGTAAGTTTTATTCCTTTAACCAGCAACAGGATTATAGTGTTCAGGGGGATTTGGAACTAGTTTATGCCAATCATATGTTGTCAGAATATGTAACTAGCATGTCCAGTATTAGTTGGGAAATATTTTAGAGCATTTAAAAACTGGGATCTATTTGAAGTACTCATTTTCTACCAGGGAAGAATCTGCCTGCAATGCAGGAGACCCTGTTTTGATTCCTGGGTTGGGAAAACCCCCTGGAGAAGGGATAGGCTACCCACTCCAGTATTCTTGGGCTTCCCTGGTGCTCAGACAGTCAAAATGATGCCCAGTGAGGCAATGATGCCATCCAACCATCTGTCAACTCCTTGTCCTCCTGCCCTCAATCTTTCCCAGCATCAGGTTCTTTTCCAATGAGCTGGCTCTTTGCATCAGTTGGCCAAGGTACTAGAGCTTAAACTTCATCACCAATCCTTCCAATGAATACTCAGCATTGATTTCCTTTAGGATTGACTGGATTGATTTCTTTGCTGTCCAAGGGACTCTTAGTAGTCTTCTCCAGCACCACAGTTCAAAAGCATGAATTCTTCGGCACTCAGCTTTCTTTATGATCCAACTTTCATATTCGTGCATCATATTGCACTTTGATTTAAGAATGCTGAGTTTCCCCCTCTATGTGCTGATTTTTCTTCTTGTTTCAATATTTGTTTAAAGACCCTGGGTTTGTTCTTTTTCATGTTAATTGTGATATTAAAAAACATACAGGAAAAACAGGCAAATATGTTAAGTATACAACACATGAAGGCTTATATATATCAGTATCTGGATAAAATATCAAATACGTCATACGCTACAGATGCCTGACTCTTGCACTGTGAAAACCACTAACTACTCCAACCAAGAACATGGGCATTCTGAAAGTTAGGGGAGATGATGTCTACTTTCAGGGAAACCTGAGGTCCTGGTAGTCTAGGACAGAAGCAGGAGCTGAGATGCAGGGAGCAGAGAAAAGGCATGAGTATGATTCAAAGCTAGGAAATTCTAGAACAGATTTAGTTGGACAAACTTAGAAGCTGTGACTACATTAAGTTCAAATTTCATGATGGTATTCTGTCTCTAATATGAGGATATTTTCCGATTTTAAAAGAATATACATCAGGATGATTAAGATTTTCCAGACTAGGATTTTCTGCCAGAGAGACTGAGGGAAAGATAGTTTTCTCAGAACCACTGAGAAAGTCACTCCCTGGGGCCCCAACACTGTTTATGAGCAAGTGTCTGAGTCTGGCAGGTAGGGTGGGGGGCCCCCACCATCAGTGTGGGGAAAGTCTGTGCTCCAGGGGACTGGAGAGCAGGTCACAGTTAGTGATGCTGAGAGCTGAGCGAGAGTCAGCATGGAGGCGTCTGTGAGCATCTCAGCCAGCAGTCCAGACCGTGGGGAGCTCATGACAGGGACTCCTGGGCTCTGGACCTGAGGGTGTTCCCACCTCCTTCCAGGGCCCCCCACCATTTCCTCCTCCCCCAGTTTGTTCTCCACTGAGAGGAGCAGCTGCTCTGACCCCAGTTCCCTGGGGGAAGCAGCTGCTCAGCTGAGCACAAGGGCTGAGCCTATGAGGGAGGGGTATGTTCAGGGCCATGACATGTGAGGGTCCCAGTGAGGCTTCTGGGCACAGAAGTCACGTGCAGGGACCCCACCCTGGAGAGTGTGAGTGTGAATCTGTCCCAGACCCACAGTCACTGAGCCAGGCTGGGACCCCAGGAGCCTGGGGAACCCCTGTGATCAGTGGTTGAGGAGAGTGTATGGTTTGTGCCGGAAGCATGGCGGGCAGCTGTGTCCATTACTCTGGGTGAGACGAGAGGACCTTCAGGAGATGGAGACGCTCCCTCCATGGCCACAGGCCAGAGGGAGGAGATGGAGTCAGCTCAGCAGCCTCACGGGAAACTGGGGAAGAAAGGCACTTAGTGTGAGTGCAAACGCGGAACCGTAGTGATGAAGGAAAATAAAATGATGTTGCTTCTTCAGGTATTTTTTTTTTTAATATAAATGTAGTTCTGTGTATAAATTTTCTCTAGTTTTAAGTACCTATAATCTAAGCAATGACTAAAATATCCTTCAGTCAGTCAGTCAGTTCAGTTGCTCAGTCCTTAGGATGTAGATAAACCTAAGGACATGGGCATGATGTAATTATAACCTGGTATGATGTCAATATTTTGCAGAGTATATACTGCTGACTAGACCCCAAACAACAAAGCACTGGAAGAAGCTCAATCAAGTCTCTTGTTAATGTAGGGACTTAATTCTTCTTGATTATTTTTAAAAGTTTCTGGTTTCATGAAAATATTCTACATCCTGTCACATATGTGGTAAGCATATAATAAGTAATTCCCATCATAGCTACACATCCTCTGGCTCTGTCTTGATGTCCATTATATTCCACCTGTGTTCGTTGCCTTTTCTGAAACTATTTTTCCCTCTTGATAAAGTATGCCTCCGTGTTTTCATAAAAGTGAGGCTGTGATGTATACACTTAATGTTTATGTAGATTAACATGCATATTTACCCTAAAAATGTTAGAGATGATTTTAGACGCTGGAGTGATTTATGTCAATCAGAAATGATTTACTTTTGAATCTGGCAAAATGCTAGGTGTTGATCACTTTCATCCAATTAGGGAACATGACTTGGAGGCTGGTCCTCAGCCTGGTGATTCCTTGCTGTTCCTGGTTCATCTCCTCTCCCAGGTGTGGCCCTTCCCCCATTCTACCTGAAGGCTTTGTTCTAACCAGGATCCAACCTTCTCTGGTGCCCGTGGAGCCATATTTTTATCTCTGACCACAGATATTACTGAAAGCTGTGCTTGGCTATGAGGTCTCCACCATGTCTTTTTTTCCCTTAAAAATGTTTAGCTCTGACGATTCCTTTGTGAGATAGAAAATGTGTTAAGTGTCATTAAAGAGGAATAGGGCTCACCTCCCTCGGCTTCACTACCTCTCAACTTTTCAAGTACCTCCTCTCTTTGCCCTCCCTGTACATGAGATAGAAATTAATTATTAAGAATTTTCTTGAGTCTCCAGACAGTCCCCATACCTCTATAATTTGAGAGAAAGATTATCACTTACATAAGGAAATTCCAGGTGGAGTAAGATGGGCACTAGCTGGAGCAGGCTGGGTTGAAGGAGGTGGAAGTTTGGGCTTTTAATAGGGTTGTGGAGGGACTTGGTAAAGGCACTTGTGTGGACTTGGGTTTATGAGTTTTGAGTATGCCTGGTTGTTGGACAGATTTAGGGCAAAGTGGATGCAGGAGAACAGGCTGCGAGGTATCACTGATCCTATATTAACAATGAAGTCAGACTTCTTGTTACCCGGAGCCCCTCTGATGTCTACATAAAGACTCAGCTTGCCATTGCCAATGCAAGAGATCAGGTTCAATCCCTAAGTCAGGAAGATCCTCTCAAGCAGAGAATGGCAAATTTCTCAGGTTCTTGCCTTGGAAATCCCACGGACAGAGCCTGTTGGGCTGAAGCCCATGGTGTCAGAGTTGAACACAACCGAGCAACTAAACACAACAAATAAATATATCCCTTTTCTCCGACATTTATACACTCCTTGTTCGGTTATAGAAAATACGATACTCCACCATTTAACAAAGTTGGAGTTACCAAAGCTAAAGAGAATCTAAGGAATAATTTGATATAAAGACACTGTGCAAAAGACCGTATCTCTCTAAGTACAGGATGAAGCAAATTGACAATGGCAACAAGTATTTACTGAGTGAAAACCTGGAGAATTCCATGGACAGAGGACCCAGAAGGCTACAGTCCATGGGATTGCAAAGCCACGACTGAGCGACTCACACTGCCGCTCACTTTTCATTTTCACTTACAAACTTTACCAGCCATATGATAACTATTTTGTATGTATTCATTTATTTAATTCTTATAACAAGTGTTAGCATTTTTATTGCTAAAGAAAATAAAATCTTTTATTTTCCTTCATTACTGATCAATAAACCAAGGGAAAAGGGCTTTACTGATGACATTAGTGGTAAAGAACCCTCCTGCCAATGGGGAGATATGAGAGATGCGGGCTTGATCCCTGGGTTGAGAAGATCCCCTGGAGAAGGAAATGGCAACTTACTCCAGTATTCTTGCCTGGCAAGTCCCATGGACAGAGGAGCATGGCAGTCTCCAGTCCATGGTATCACTAAGAATTAGACACAAATGAAGTGACTTATCATGCATGCAAACGAAGGGAAAAAAGGTTAAATAAATCTCCAAATATATACAACTGTTAAATACAAGTCAAATTCTGAACAAGAATGCAAGGTTGCATCCCTTTTGTCTCAGATGGGAGTAAATACCATTGTTATGTTTCTTTCCCTGAGCTTCCCTCCATATCACCCCATTGAGACAGCAGTGACCTGGGTGAGAAGAAATACCTGAGCTTTCCCTCAGTTCCCCTTTCACAGAACTGGCTGCTATAGGACACAGGACCCCTCCAGTGCCTGCTGCTTCTGCCAGGACAAGGCTGTGCAGCTCATGGGACCTCAACATGTGGTGCCTGAAGAAGAGCTAAGACACTCATGATCCAGAGCCCTCACTGCAAACTCTTCCCCTGAGATTGCCACCTGATACACAGACTCAGAACATCCGCTGTCAGTTGCCCAGAGAAGCTGCACTTTGAGCAGCTGAGCCACCCAGGCAGGCAGGTTTGTGTTCAGGGCTGTATCACTGTGGGAGGAACATGTGTAGCTTGACAACAGTAATAGACTCCAGCATCCTCAGCCTGCACACTGCTGATTGTCAGTGTGAAATCTGTCTCTGACCCACTGCCAGTGAACCTGTCTGGGACCCCAGTGTAACGGTTGGAAACCTGATAGATCAGACCCTGTGGTGATTGGCCTGGTTTATGTTGAAACCAATACAAATAGGTTTTTCCATCACTATATTTCAGACTCTGAGTAGACTTGCAGGAGATGGAGACTGTCTCTCCAGGGGTGAAAGACAGGGTGAGGGGAGTCTGGGTCAGCACAACATCCCCACTGGATCCTAAAAGAAATGACAGAAAATGTTCAAGTTACATACAAATATTAGAGCTCTAATTATCATTTCCAATTTCTTATTTATGATAGCTAAAACACTACTTTATTTTACTCTCATTATCAATACTTTTCATCCATACAACAAAAATGTACAGTCACGATAATGACCCTGACATCCGTGAAGCGTAAAGAAGCTGCTCAACATCCCCTGCATCATCCCCACTTCCTCTGTCACAGTCCTGACCAGAGTACAGGCCCCCATCCTCCTCTCATCCCCGCTCTGTTCTTACCTGGGACCCAGAGCAGGAGGAGCCCCAGGAGCTGAGCAGGGAACCTCATGTCCAGAAGTTTGAACTGAGGAGTCCTGATAAGTCAGAGCAGGGTCAGAGCTGAGCTTTTATCTTAGACTTGCAAGGGAAGATCCTCCCTGGGGAACAACATGCAAATCTCCTGGTGGGGGCCGCGGAGTAGACAGAGCCAGAGGGAGAGTGGGAGGGGTCAAACACAAGCAAAATGAAATAAAGCTCTTGTGTGTTTAGATGAATACCATTGGCTAAACTTTACACTTCTTGGAACAGTGGGAAGAAGAATCTCACTGAGAAAGTGCAGATTGACTGTCAGGACACAGTGTACGTGACCTGGGGCTCTAAGAAAGCACTGAAGACCCTGACATGCAGACAAGTGTGTCCAGGGTCAATAGTCAGAAGGGGACCACCATCTTGCTTTTCTTCCCAGATGATCTAGATAACAGAACAGCTAGTACTGACCTTTAGAAATTTCTCCAAACAACAGTGTGGAGGTTAGCTGGCTCAAGATCTTTCCAATGACTGCAAGTCTCAAGTTACCTGTTTAAGAATGTTGAAATCGGGTGTTAGAACTGGTCTTTTCCTGGCACCTAGTGAATTAAATTTCAAAGACACTTAAGTCAAAAGAAATTGACAGGGGAAAAATCATATAGCTCATGCAGAAAGTTGATAGTTCAGTTCAAGATAAGGAAAAATGTGTAAGAATTTTATGTAAAAGGAAATATCAAATGAAATATCAATAACCCAGTTGCTTCAACCTAGTGTTCTTGCCTGGAGAATCCCAGGGACAGGGGAGCCTGGTGGGCTGCCGTCTATGGGGTCGCACAGAGTCGGACATGACTGCGGTGACTTAGCAGCAACAGTAGCAGTGCATATGCTACCGTAATTCTATCTGAGTCTGTCTTTGTCTCTGTTTCTGTCTCTCTCTGTCTTTCTGTCTGTCTCTCGATATATCTATATGTATATATGTTGCTGTTTTTCTTTAGTTGCTGAGATGTATCAAACTCTTTGCAACACCGAGGACTGCAGGCCACCCACCAGGCTCCTCTGTCCGTGGGATTTCGCATGCAAGAATCCTGGAGTGGGATGCCATTTCCTTTCTCAGGGGATCCACCCAACCAGGGAGCCACACATATGTATGTATGTATGTATATATATACTCATGTATATATATATAGTCAAAGAATTTCTTGAGGAAAAAGTTCACTTGAGATGATGGGACAACATGAAAAATGTATGACTGTGTTTTCTTTTTTCCCAGTGGTGCTTCAAGAGAACTCGTCCTCTGTTAACTCTTTCTCATCAAGTAGAACGAGTTTCCACAGGATTTCCTGGTTCTTGTCAGTTCTGTGTGAAAAACTAAGGCTCTCACTGCCTATATGTTGGAAGCCACAGTCATGAGCCTGCATTTCAAAAGGAGATGGTGTTTGTGAGAAGAGCAATGCCTGGATTCTTTATTTGAATGTCTCAGGGTGGCCTGTGTCTATCATTGTCACCTTTCTGGGCTTTTATTTAAGTCCGGTTCCTATGGAATCAGGCCCCAGGCCACCAGTGCTCAGGGAATCAGTCTATCACACCAGCTTTTATTAAAGAGGGAAACTACAGGACTATTCTCATGGGTCAGCCTGATGCAGGTCATGATGGATTGAACGGTTCCTGAAAAATAATGACAATGTCAAATTCCTTTTGTCCTGAAAACAGAATCTTGGAAATTATAAAAGCAGACTTTGCTTTCTTAGACTTTGGGCAATGTAAATCCAAAATCAGACTAAACTAATCAAGACAAATGAACTAATACAATATACTGAAGATTCCATAATAATATTTGGTCTTTATATTCTCTGGGAAATACTCAAGAATAAAAATTTGAAAAACGTTGAAAAGATAACTGAGCAAAAATGATGTTTGCCTTTCAACTCTGAACTTTATGGTATTAATCTCATTCACTCCAAGAAAGCCATGGTGTAGAGGTAGATAAAGAATTTTACATGTTCCATAGTTCACCAAAGTGTAACTCATGCTTTTATTTATTTATACTTCTTTAAGTTTTTGCTTTCTTTGATCTTGTCTTTTTCCAAAAAAAAAATTATCCTGGGTTTTCTTCCTGCTTTCTGAAGCTACCAAGAGATATAGGGGTTTCTAGCAGGTGGCAGGCTGCTGTTCTGAAACCTCCAGCGCTCTAATTAATGATGCAGTGAACCAAGTCAAAAGACAAGCATCTGAATGAAAAGCAAACAAATACAAAACAAAGTGAAGAAGCTATTAGAAATATTAATGCTAGTTTTATATGAATCCTTTAGCATCTATTAAAGTAAGAGTTGCTTTTATTTACTATTACTGGCTGAATTCTGTTCTTCAATAGTTATAGTGATGTTTTAGACTCCAGGACCTCTGAACATGACATTATTTAGAAAATAGCCAGTACTGATATAATGTGGTGATCATGATGTCATACTGTGCTGTGGTGGGCCTTTAATATAAGTGGCCTTCTAAGGAGAGGAGAAAGGACACAAAGACGGAGATCCAGAGAAGAGACCATGTGAAGACAGACGCAGTGACTGGACTTATGGTGCCAATGGTTAAGGAAACCCTGGGGCTCAGGAAAGGGGAAAAGGTGAGGAGTGCTTTCACCTCAGAGGGCAGCTGATCTAGCCTGGACAACACCTGGTTTCATTCCTCAGGTCTTCAGGCCTGACAGAATACCTTTCTCTTGTTTTAGCCCATCAATCTCTAGTACTTTCTTACAGAAGTCTTAAGAAACAAATAAATTCAGTCCTGAGAAGGGAAACATAAATTGTGGGGAAAAGAATTAAAGTGAGAATTCTGTGGTATTTTCTTTTATGACAAATCAAGTTTTCAGAAGCTCGTTTTACAAAATATTCTTTAAGATGGATGAATTTCAGAGAGAATTTTTCTCTTTTGTGAACTTACTAGAAAACTTTTAAAGATCTCTATGAATGCTTGTCTTATCTCAGAGTCAACTATCCTAAGATCTACAGAAAATGTAAAACTCTCTTAAAAATTGATTCTCTGTCAGGAAAAAAGTCTTTAAAATATTCCTCTCCTACTTTAGACAGAAAGTATAAGATTTCTCATTCTAAAAAACACTCTCTGCTTCCTGTATGTTAGCAAACCAGGATGAGGCCTGTACGCAAAACTGAATAGCAGCCCACACTAGTCACATAACACCGCCCAGCAATAAGGAAAGTTTTTCAGGGTTGAATGTGTAACCTGCATGAATTCCTGGTGAGGGGCAGGCCTCTGTGAGTCTCCAACCTTGACCAGAGTCAACTGAATGAGGAAGGCCTTAGGCAGGCAGCTTCACTGTACTTTTATCTCTGTTGTCAGATGCTATTAGTTTCAGTTCCTTAAAACTAGAAGCCAGTGTATGATATGCATGACTTGGAGACTGTCCTGTTGGTGTTTGAGCTGGTTTCCTGCTGTTATTTTTCCGTGGAATGAAGATTGTGACTGTGACAGCCTCTGTGCAGGGTTTTCTGCAGACCTGGCCACCCTCTCAGACAAACCCATGCTGCGATGGGTAAGGTTAGAGACACACAGAGGCCTGTTCGCCTCCTGGATCCAAACCCGGATCCCTTATGTGAACAGGTGAGAGATTGTCATTGAGGAAGAGTTGAGAGCGGTCTACCCGGCAGAGGGCACTCCCTGCCGCCGGTGGGCTGGGCTAGATCCTGCACCCAAAGGCATCTGTGATGTCCAGGGAGCTGGTTGCCTTTCAAACTTGAAAGCACATTTGTCACCCACAGTCCATGGAAAAGCATTTTAGATTCTAGGAAGCAAAGAAAAGTCTATGTGAATGTATTTATCCTCTGACTTGTATAAGCTTTCTCAAAACACAGGTGAAGCAGGTTTGATGCCATGCCTGTCTATTTTGCTTCATTAAGTCCTTCCTTTCCATGGTCATGATAGAATCAGTATCTAAATGTTTGACTCATTTTTGTTTGCTTTCTCTTAAAATAAGTAAAAAAATTCCGTAGATCTACACAACTGATCAATAGGATGAGTGAGGAAATCGTGTAGCTGGAGATGGAGCCTTTGTCTATAAATGTTACACTATGTGCTGTATCCCATTCACCCATAGACAAACTGGACAAAGTACGACAATAATTCCATTGCATTGCCCACCCGAGCATTCTCTGCCATATAAGCTCTTCATGTCCTCTGTGATCTTCACTCAAAATTCACCCTTGTACTCAAAATATATTCTCCTAAAAAGGCACAGATTCTCTGAATGTTTAATATTTTTCCACTGTCTACATGTGTTTTTTTTCTTTGACCTCTAAGAACGTCTAGTTCACTTGAGAAATGGGGAGTGGAGAACACTGGAAGATTTTAGGCATAAATCACAGATTCTAGCCCCTTAAGTTTGAGTTGAAGCTGCCTTTGAATGAGAATTTTTATGGTATCCCAAGATTGCAAGGGAAATAATTTTCTCCAATTTTTCATCCAGATAAGCAGGTGTACCTGTACAAAAGGAAACTATAAGCTTAGAATTCTCAAACTTAATGCTTTTTTTAAAAACCTATTCACGATTTCAGGAGTTTACAAATCCTTATATAGAAGGGATATGCAAGACATTGTGGGGAAAAAAAATCAAGTTAAACCACTTATACTGATATCTAAAATCAACTAAATTCTCTGGAGCCATTTCTTTTCATCTCCCATTAACTCAAATGATAGGTTCTGAACAGGAAAGACACAAGGGATGAATAAAATATTTTGTGGCCATTCCTCATCTTAAAACAAAAACACATTGCCTTCATGGGTAAGTGAGAGTGGTTCTTCTCTGCCTTAAGGAAGTACTGGGCTCATAGGAGTGAACTTCGTGTTTACCTAGTCACTTGGGCCAAGACCAGGACTGAAGTCCAAGCGCTCTCTGAAGCATCAGCTCACCCCATCTTTTGGTGCTTTCAGAAATTTGCATGTTGGCTTCTCTTTAAAACAGTTACCAGACCAAAGAGAGAATAAGCATCAGACATTAAAAATAAATACATATGTTGAATATTAAATAGTACAATATTTGGACTCCCTGGAGGAGATATGAAGGTATAAGATTAAGGAAGAACTATAGTCTATGATAAATTGCTGGAAACGTCCTGTGAAGATGTTACTCACATTCCATACCCTTGTCCTAGTCAATCAGAAACATCATGATTCCACAGATTGTCTCTCTGTTCCGGTATCCTCTCAGCCTATGTGATTTACAAAACCAGTTATCAGAATGTATAGAAATCTATTATTCCAGGTAACTGCACCAAAATAATTTATTATTTTATAAGGAGGACAACTTGTTTATTCTATTATAAAAATACACCAAATAATTGCTGGTCACATTCAACCTAAACATGCAAAACCTCTTTGTTTGAAACAGACAATAATGTTTCAAGATTCAGTCAAATCATTGTCTTGGTATAAACAAAACTTCTGGGCTTCCCTGGTGGCTCAGTCAGGAAAGAAACCAGCTGCAGTGCAGGAGATTCAGGATCGATCCCTGGGTCAGTAAGATTGCAGAGGAAGGCATGGTAACCCACTCCAGTTTTCTTGCCTGATGAGTCCCATGCATAGGGGAGTCTGGTGGGCTGCAGTCCATAGGGTCACAAGAGGTGGACATGACGGAAGTGACCGAGCACTCATGCACAAGCTAAACTGCTAGTGTTGGTCACTACAGTTCTAGCGTTGGGAGTTCATGACACTTAGAACATAGAGAAAAAAGAGAGAATGAGAAGCAGGTGAGAAAATATGTCTATGTTAAAGAATTGCAGAAATAAAAGAAACAGATATAGAGAGAGCACAATAGAAGGAGAGAGGAGGCATAAAGTGAATTTCCAGCCTTGCAGCATCAAAATATTCAAGGTGATAGGTAAATAAAGAGAAACTTAGGAACAAAACATGCAATGTGTATTAGAAAATGGACTCGACTGCCTCCTGGTGTGCTTTTGACACAAGGCCCAGGTGACAGCAGATTCACCCAAAGATAGTTCCAACTAAAACCCTCCTCCCACCTGGAGCACCTGTTCAGAAATTGTGTCAAAACAAAGTTGCCTGCAACGAATTGGGAATTTTTTCGGCCTGCTTGTGATTTTCTGGTTGTTGTGTAGTTGATGATCTCCCTTCGTTGTCCAGACTATATTTCTGGACAAGAACACTTAATACCAAATTGCACAAAAAATTTTCCCCGAATGGTAAGAGAGCTCTCATGGGTCCCATAAATAAGACTGGGATGTGCATCACTTTCCAGGGTGTTGAGTGTGTCTTTTTCTGAAAGGAATTGTCTGACAGCCTCTATGACTTCTGGACACTACACAGTCCACATGTAGGAGGGCTGGTCTGGCTCATGGACGAGGTGACGTTGAATCTGCCAGATTTCAGAGGGCTGTGCAGTAGGTTCAGCCTGCGGTGCGAGCAGCCCTGCCTCCGGGCCAGTGCAGACACAGAGAGCTGCTCAAAGACATCAGCCCTCTGGACATAAGCGACACTCAGAGATCAGCCTGCTGAGCAACAGGAAACACATCAGGGAACCTAGTGGATGCTCCAGAGGGGACATGGCAGCCCTTGCCTGGAGGGACTGTGGAGTGTGAGCTCCCTTAGTCAGAAGGAAGGAAGAGGCTGTGGGAGGCTGTCCTAGTGATGCCCTGACCTCTGTTTACAAAGAAGAGGACTCAGTGCCTGTGACCATGATGCTCATGGTCTCTCTCTTGAGGCTCCAAGGCCATTTCCACTAGAGCCCATCCTGGTGTCAGCTCATCCTCTGGGCACTGCAGCTGTTCCTGCCACCATGAGAAGCTGAGTCTCCATGGTAAGTTTGTGTTTGGATCTTTATACACCGTTCAGGGTCCAGTGAGTTTCCTGCTCAGAGAACAACATGCAGCATCTCCAGGCTCCTCACTGATGATGGTAGCAAGAAGTCAACTGAATTGGTATAAAACTGTTCCTACTGGAATATGTTTAGAAATATCTGCTGAAGTCCAGCGGTTCTCTGCATGTGTTACAAATTCTGTATATATACTGTTGTTTAATATTTCTATTATAATGAGGAATCCAGTTTTAATGGCACTTGCTATGAAATCCATTATCTGTAAAGGAATGACCTCTAATAAGTTTTATGCTCTTAACCAGAAACAGTTTTATGTAGTCCAGGTGGAATTTGACATTATTTAATGCAATCCATGCCATGTCACAAAATGTGACTAGCATACCTGTGATAAGCTCAGAAGTATTTTTAGAGCATTTCTAACAATGGGATCTATTTCAAGTATTCACATTCTATACATCTATCACTAGAAACAGGAGTCACATGCACTTTTAGGAAATGAACATTCATGGAAACCCAAAGTATTTTTTATTATTTGAATTTTTGTTTTTTTGGCAATATACTAGAAAGTTTATATGCTCCAAAAGTGATCCTGATAAAAATATGACATAAATCTCCATGCTGCTGCTGCTACTAAGTCGCTTCAGTCGTGTCTGACTCTGCAACCCCATAGACGGCAGCCCACCAGGCTTCTCTGTCCCTGGGATTCTCCAGGCAAGAATACCAGAGTAGATTGCCATTTCCTTCTCCAATGCATGAAAGTTAAAAGTGAAAGTGAAGTCACTCAGTCATGTTCAACTCTTCACGATCCCATGGACTGTAGCCTACCAGGCTCCTCCACCCATGGGGTTTTCCAGGCAAGAGTACAGGAGTGGGGTGCCATTTCCTTCTTCAAAATCTCCATGAACGTTGGACAATTTGGAAATCTAGCCACTGAAAAAGCTACCAATAAAGAAAATGTAAAGTGGAAAATTCATGTTTGTATATTATCAGGGGAAAATGGAAAGCATAAGAATTAGATGACTTGAAATAACAAAGGAAAAAACATTCCTTTCTTGTTGAGCCAATATTTACCCAACATTTTGCTCTCATATTGTTTTCCAATATTTCATGTGGACAGAAGCTCTGACTTGGGTCAAGTGCAGCAACCCAGCTGGAAACCATAAATCCACCTGAGGTTTGAGGCCTCATAAGGTAACTTCCATGAGAGAGGAGAGTCCTGAAATCTGAGTCAGCACGCAGACTAGGGATGCTGGGTCAGAAAATAGAAACCTCCTACTTATTCAGACTGTTTCTTTTTCTCTACTCAAGGCTGCTGTGTGCATCCTTAATACTTGTCTGAATGCTGGATGTTGGTCTCCATCTCCTTGGCATTTGCCAGATTTTGCACCCTTTGGATATTCCCTGTCACTAGTGGAAGCACCTCCCCAGCCCAAACACATGGCCTCTGCTGGACCACCTTCAGGATCAAGTACGTCTGGAGACTGCTCGGCTGAGTTAAGTTGACAGTGACTAGGTAACATGACCTTGGGTCTCTGCACAGGAACATCACTGAGCCCTTGATGATGGAAGATCTCAAGCCCTGGCCACACACTCATTTCCTGTGACATGTGCAGTGGCCCAGACACAACAGGGGCTTCCCAGGTGGCACTAGTGGTAAAGAACCCGCCTGCCAATGCAGGAGACATAAGAGACATGGTTTCCATCCCTGGGTTGGGAAGATCTCCTGGAGCAGGGCATGGCAAAGCACTCCAGTATTCTTGCCTGGAGAATCCCATGGACAGAGGAGCCTGGAAGGCTACAGTCCACAGCGTCCCACAGAGTCGGACGTGACTGAAGCGACTTAGCAACAGCATACACAACCCAGGAAACCAGGCGGAGGGCCCTTCCTCCTTGTGATTCCATAAAGAGCACACTGGGTTTTCTCTCTGGGTTCTTAGCAGTCCTCAACAGCACCACCATGTTTATTTTTTATGTTTTCCATTTATTTTTATTAGTTGGAGGCTAATTACAATATTGTAGTGGTTTTTGTCATACATTGACATGAATCAGCCCTGGATTTACATGTATTCCCTATACCGATCCCCCGTCCCACCTCCCTCTCCACCCGATCCCTCTGGGCCTTCCCAGTGCAGCAGCCCCGAGCACTTGTCTCATGCATCCCACCTGGGCTGGTGATCTGTTTCACCCTTGATAACATATATGTTTCGATGCTGTTCTCTAGAAACATTCCACCCTCGCCTTCTCCCACAGAGTCCAAAAGTCTGTTCTGTACATCTCTGTCTTTTTCTGTTTTCCATATAGGGTTATCATTATCATCTTTCTAAATTCCATATATATGCGTTAGTATACTGTATCGGTCTTTATCTTTCTGGCTAACTTCACTCTGTATAATGGGCTCCAGTTTCATCCATCTCATTAGAACTGATTCAAATGAATTCTTTTTAGTGGCTGAGTAATATTCCATGGTGTATATGTACCACAGCTTCCTTATCCATTCGTCTGTTGATGGACATCTAGGTTGCTTCCATGTCCTGGCTATTATAAACAGTGCTGCTATGAACATGGGATGCACGTGTCTCTTTCAGATCTGGTCTTCTCGGTGTGTATGCCCAGAAGTGGGATTGCTGGGTCATATGGCAATTCTATTTCCAGTTTTTTTTTTTTTTTTTTTATGCTACTGTTCTAAATTTTTAATGCTTGGAAATGCCACCATTTTAAAACTCTGGATAAAGTAATAGAATTGACACAGAGGAGCTATGGGCTACCCCTGACATTTTGACCAGAAGTAAAGTTCAAGCTTTAAACCCTTTCTATTAAATAAACACCCAAGAGCATCTTCCCTCTTACCCCTAAAGTCACTTATTTTACCATCAATAAACCTTTGGAAACAGCCATGAAATGCATTACCCTGTGTGGTGGAAATCATCCCTAGATAATATCTGAATGCCTTTAAATGATTCACTAAGTCTGACCATCCTAAATATTATCAACTGCTTGGTTTCCCCAAGGGCCTTCCCACCAAACACAGCTTCAGCTCATCATATGTCACTTTAGGACAAGGTCATTCCATATTCGGATTTTTCAACTGTAGCACACTAAGAGCAGTTCTCTTTCTGTAATCTCAAATCTACTAAAATAGAAAGTAGACACCACAATGGCAAAATCTGTCATGCTTAAAGACCAGTGTATTCAGTTCCTTTCCATGCAAAACTTAATGAGTTATCTTACATGCCTTGCGATGTCTTTTCCAAATCAAGTGTGGCGCAACCTTTGAAGATCCACTTGGCATTGTCATCTTGTCCTATGGTCTGGTAAGTATCTTACGCCAGAAAGGAATATACTTGCTGACCTACAGATTAGTCCCGGGGGAGTGTGCTAGATAAGCGCTAACTTTCTAAGGTCTCTTCCATTGCCGTCAAGCTCACAGTGGGGCCGTTCCCAACTTGAATCAGCAGATGCCTACAGAAGCCACTCAGATACGCCATGGCAGGGAGGAGGAAGAGGAGGAGTTTGCTGTCCTAGGGTGGAGGGAAGAGGCTGCTGGTTGGCAAAGCTAGGACTAATGGTGGTGAAGTCATCCCCTCTAGGATGCCATGCCCAGCAGAAAGCCTCCGAAAAAGCCACCAGTCACTAGAACATTCTTCTTCACAAACGACACCACCTCCTCTGCTTTGCTCTTGACCTCTGTAGGTGTCTGGTTTCTCTTGCGGATCTTCAGCTGTTCTTTGGCCTTCTTCATGTCCTTCTCTACACGCTGCCAGTCCTCTTTGATGTAGCCAGTATGGTTTGCAAGCTGAAGCAGAAAAAATGCACCTCCCACAGGCGTTGCAGCCAGTTTTCCAACCTTCTGGAATATAAAACCCATGGATCTTGACTGGCGGCAGCCATTTCGGCGAGCTCGTCTGGCGATGACACCCGCGAGGCTTCCTATTTCCAGTTTTTTAAGAAATCTCCAAACTGTTCTCCATAGTGGCTGTACTAGTTTGCATTCCCACCAACTGTGTAAGAGGGTTCCCTTTTCTCTACATCCTCTCCAGCATTTATTGCTTGTAGACTTTTGGATAGCAGCCATCCTGACTGGCGTGTAATGGTACCATATTGTGGTTTTGATTTGCGTTTCTCTGATGATGAGTGATGTTGAGCATCTTTCCAGAAAAATAAATGACCCAATAAAAAAATGGGCCAAAGAACTAAACAGACATTTCTCCAAAGAAGACATACAGATGGCTAACAAACACATGAAAATTTGTTTATTTTTAATGAAAGCATAAGTGCTTTACAATATTGAGGTGGTTTCTGCCCAGCATCAACATGAGGATTTCTTTTTAAATTTCTTACAGGAAACATCTGCTAGTAATGATTTGTCCTCATTTTTGCATATCAAACCTATATAAGGCACTCAACTGAAGATAAATTGAGACAAAAGCTGAGAATCTTGGGATCATTTCTTTTTATTTCATCTTCAACAGTTTCAGAAATGTACTAAATTGTAATACAGATTTTTAGAAAAAATAATTAAGACTCACTGGAAAAAACAAGATTATTAAATCACTTAAACTGATTTTTAAAAGCAACCAAAATGATCTTTAATGATTTTCATTTCCAGCTACCTAAATTGAAAGTTCGGAACCAGAGAAACAGGGATTGAATGAAATAGCTAGTGGTCATTTCTTTACTTGAAGTAAGTGTACAGCTTCTGCATCAGTAAGTGAAAGTGGTGATTTTCGGCCTTAGAGAGAAGCAGGCTTACAGGAGTGAATTTCTTTTTTTTTTTTTTTTTCTCATTCAGTATATATATATATATATATATGTTTTTCTTATCAGCCATAGATTTACACGTATTCCCCATCCCGATCCCCCCTCCCACCTCCCTCTCCACCCGATTCCTCTGGGTCTTCCCAGTGCACCAGGCCCGAGCACTTGTCTCATGCATCCCACCTGGGCTGGTGATCTGTTTCACAATAGATAGTATACATGCTGTTCTTTTGAAATATCCCACCCTCACATTCTCTCACAGAGTTCAAAAGTCTGTTCTGTATTTCTGTGTCTCTTTTTCTGTTTTTCTACCTGCTTCGTTCCTTTGGCCAGGAACCATGGATCACCCAAAGTTAAATGCTCTTTGAAGTATCAAGAGCCCTCAGCTTTCCAGAAATTTTCATGTACCTTCTTCTAAAGAACCTATGAGGACGTGCAGAGAATAAAAACTAGAAATTTTCAAAAGTAATAATAAAGTCGATTTGGAACTCCCTCGAACAGTCACCGGAAGAAATTATAAACCTTAACAAAGATCTGTGGGCTATGATAACTCATTACAAACTTCCTCAGACATACCCTCCTCATACTTCATATTATTTCTCTAGTAAATTGGGAACATCTTCAATCCAGAGATTGGCGCTCTCATATTCTGAAATTCTAAAAGCACTAGGCACAGTTTGAAACGAGTTATGAGAATTGGCTGATTCATATATTACCCCAGAAAATCTGATTGCACCAAAATGATTTATTTAAAGCAAAATGAAGAAGAGAAATGGATTAATTCTGTGGAAAAAATTAAAGCAAATATTTGCAAGTCGATAACAATTTTGGTTACCCTACAGACAAGAGCAACGGTTGCAGTTCATGGCTTGCTACAGAAGTTTCCAGATTCAGTAAAGTAATTTACCTTTGTTTCCAACTTGTAGTGTTGATATTAACGATAGTTCAATCTACACTGAAAATATACAGAAAAAGAAATAATGAAAAATCTTTTAACAAAATTTGTTTCAATGTTAACATTTGCAGACAGAGAGACAGAGAAAGAGAGGAGGGAGGGGAGGTGTAATTCGAATAATCACCCTTTTAGCATTAAATCTACAATGTGATAGGGGTTTCCCATGTGCCCCTAGTGGTAAAGAACCCGCTTGCCAATGCAGGAGATGTGACTTCAATCACTGGGTGGGGAAGATGCCCTGAAGGAAGTCATGACAACCCACTCCAGTATTCTTACCTGGAGAATCCCATGGACAGAGGAGCCTGGTGGGCTACAGTCCATAGAGTTGCAAAGAGTCAGACACAACTGAAGCGACTTAGCACACACTACAACGTGATAGACAAATACAATAGTCTTTGGACAGGAACTAGCAACAGGAGAAAGATGTCTATTAAAGTTTTGACTTGACTGCCCCCTAGTGAGCTTTGACATAATGACCAGGTGAAAGTATTACGAAGTAAAATGTTAATATATGTACAGAAACTATAATTTCAAAGGTCAAACCCTCCTAACTAGAACACAAGCCCCAAAAGTGTCTCAGAATAAACAAAGTCATCTGAAAGTGATCTGGGAACTCTTTCTGGGCTTCCTGGTAACATTCTGGTGGTAGTCTGGTGGCTGATTTCCTCTAGCTGGAGGTACATTCCAGACTGTATTTGGAAGCACTCTGTTCTACAGTTGGCATCAAATCACATGAAGTCTTTTCCCAAAATGATAAGAGATCTCTCAGGTGGACTCCATAAACAAGGTGGGGGTCATATTTCCTTGTGAGTTTAATGTGTGACAAAGGAATTGCTTGCTAGCATCATTGACTACTAAAAACAACACATTCCACATCTATGAACACTGGTCTGACTCATGGGCCAGGGGACAGGGAATCTGCCAGATTTGAGAGGGGCCAGAAAAGCAAAGGGCTCTGCAGTAGGTTTAGCCTATGGTGCAAGCAGCCCTGCCTCCTGGGCCAGTGAGGACACAGAGAGCAGGTCAGAGACATCAGCCATCAGGACAAAACTGACACTCAGAGAACACATGGATGAACACTAGTCAAATATGGACTTCTTTCTAAACCAGAGCTAAGATAGGGCATATTGTGGGCCACAAGACAGTCAATAAAATTAAATGAATTCTAACCGTATAAAGTATATTCTACAAAAACAAGGAAATAATATTCAAAGTCAGGAACAGAAAGCAATCAGAAAAATCTTCAAGTATTTGGAAAATAAATAAGAAACTGCTTTTAAAAAAGCTAGAGTCAAAGAAGAACTCAAAGGCAAAAGTAGAGGTCATTGTGAATTGAAAAAAAATATTGTGTATCAAAACTTGTGGGAGGAAAGAAAGCTGAATTCATAGCAATAAACTTGTGTAGTAAAGATGAATTGCAATCAATCACCTTAGCTACCACTCTGATGTACTAGTAAAATTTTAAACAAAGTTACAGTAGAACACAGGGGTCTTTCATGAAGAGGGACGTGGCCATGCAGACTGTAACCCAGGTACAGTGACACAGGTGCAGCTTGTAGCACTAGAATCATCTCAGGGTGGGAAGATGCATATTCCTAGCTTCAGCTCTCCCGCCCATCTTTTTGTCTGCGTTGTTTGTTTGTTTTTTGATATTGAGCTGCATGAGCTCTCTGTATATTTTGCAGATTAGTCCCTTGTCGATTGCTTCATCTGCAAATGTTTTCTCCTGTTCTGAGGGCTGGCTTTTTGCTTTGTTTATGGTTTCCTTTGCTGTGCAAAAGCTTTTTGCAAGTCAGACAGCAAAAGACAAATATCATATGATGTCGCTTACATGTAGAATCTTAAAAAATGGTACAACTGAACCTCCAGAACAGAAATAGAGTCACAGACATAGAAAACAAACTTATGATTACCATGGGGGGAAGGGGAGGAGGGATAAACTGGGAGACTGGGGTTGCCATATACACACTAATATATGTAAAGTGCATGTTCAGTCGCTTCAGTTGTGTCCGACTCTCTGCAACCGTGTGAACTGTAGGCCTGCCAGGCTCCTCTGTCCATGGGGATTCTCCAGGCAAGATTACTGAAGCGGGTGGCCACACCCTCCTCCAGGGGATCTTCCCAACCCAGGGATAGAACCCATTTATAAAGGAGATAACTATTAATAATAAGAACCCACTGTATAGCACAGGGAACTCTACTCAATACTCTGTAATGACCTATATGGGAAAAAAATAATAAAGAATAGATATATGTATACATATATGTAACTTATTCACTTTGCTGTATGGGAGAAACTAATAAAACATTGCACATCAACTATACTCCAATGAAAATTAAGTTAAAAGAGCGGCAAAAAGTGCACATTACTAGTTTCACAAGAGAAAATTGTGACAGTGGATAAGCATTTTGAGTAATTACTCAGTAAATTCAGTGATGAGGAAAGTCAAAGAGGATTTTTAGACAATGTTATTATGGTTCCTTACATATGTGAGCTTTGAGCTGCTCAAAGGCCAAAAACCACTGTAGTGCAGGCAACTTTGTATTCTCCAGTTGGTTAGTGAGAGTGATGATCTGCTGGTCAAGTCATGAAGCGAGTGCCTTGAAGGGATTAAGTGGCGGTGGGGATGTCACAACCAGACTAGGGTGTCCTCCCGGCAACATGACTGAAATTCTGTGCAGCCATGAGGTCAGTTGGGAACCTAGTAGGTGCTCCTGGGACACGTGGCAGCCGTTGCTTGGAGGGAATACAGAGTGTGAGCATCCTTATGGGGAGAAAGATGGAGCTCAGGGAGGCTGTTCTAGTGATGCCTTGTCCCCTGTTTACACAGAAGAGGTGCTCAGGCATATGTCCCCACGACTGTGGTGTCTTCCTCAGGCTCCACAGACATTTCCACCTGAGCCCAGCCTGGGGACAGATTGTCCTCTGGGCACCGCTGCTGCTCCTGCCACCCTGAGGGTTGAGCCTCTGGAAAGCTTATGTTTGGGGCCATTTTGCTGTGCAGGGTCCAGTGAGTGGCTGCTCACAGAGGTATGTGCAGTAGTCCCAGTTTCCACACTGGTGATTGTGGTAAAACATCAAGAGAATTTTGGATGGATTTGTGTCTCCATTGTGAATATGTACAGAAATGCCACTGAAATTTGCCATTTGTTTCTGAATGTGTTAGAAGCCTTGTATATGGATGATTCTGAGGGACTTTCTAGTTAAGTATGGGCTTCTCAGATGGTGCTCGAGGTAAAGAACCAGCCTGCCAATGCAGGAGATGCAGGAGGTGGGAGTTCGACCCCTGGGCCAGGAAGATCCTCTGGAGGTGGTCTTAGCAACCCACTCCAGCGTTCTTGCCTGGAGAATCCCGTGGCCAGAAGAGCGTGGCAGGCTACAGTCAACAGAGTTGTACAAAGTCAGACACGGCTGAAGAAACTTAGCATACATACACACTAATTAAGGAAACAGTTTTAATTGCAATTGCTATGGAACCCATTATGCTGAAATAGAAAATCATGCCTAGTATGTCTATTTCTTTAACCAGAAAGAGTATTATATTGTCCTAGCAATCTGGACAACTGCAAACAACTCACTGCAAACTCTTCCCCTGAGATCGCCACCACCTTCCTCTTACACAGACTCAGAGCATCCGCTCTCAGTTCCCCAGAGAAGCTGCACTTTGAGCAGCTGAGCCATCCAGGCAGGGAGGTTTGTGCTGAGGGCTGCATCACTGTGGCAGGATCTTCTGTACCTTGATAGCAGTAATAGACTCCAGCATCCTCAGCCTGCACTCTGCTGATTGTCAGTGTGAAATCTGTCCCTGATCCACTGCTGGTAAACCTATCTGGGACCCCAGTGATATGGTTGGAAACCTGATAGATCAGACCCTGTGGTGATTGGCCTGGTTTATGTTGAATCCAATTCAAATAAGTTTTTCCATCACTGTGTACCAGGCTCTGACTAGACTTGCAGGAGATGGAGGCCGTCTCTCCAGGATGACAGACAGGGAGAGTGGAGTCTGGGTCAGCACAACATCCCCACTGGATCCTAAAGGAATGAAAGAGAATTAGGAAGCTACAAATATTAGCAACCATTTTTATTGTTTCCTTTTTCTGATTTATTTTAGCTCAAATATTAATACTACTTCATATTACTCTCATTATCTGTAATCATACTGCAAAATTGTACAATCACAATAATGAATTTGATATCTGTGAAGTGTAGAGAGACCTCTAAATATCCCCTTCATCACCCCCACTTCCCTGGTCACAGTCCTGACCTGAGCACAAGACCTTCTTCCTTCTGGAACATTCCTCACTCTCATAGATCTAAGGTTCCCATGCCCATCTGCAGGACAAGGCACACACATCTAACAGAGAACACACGTGGAGAGCACTGCTGCCCCCAGAGCTCACCCCCCATCCCCCTTCTCAACCCCTCTCCATCCTTACCTGGGACCCAGAGCAGAAGGAGCCCCAGGAGCTGAGCAGGGAACCACATGTTCAGCAGTGTGAACTGAGGAGTCCTGATAAGTCAGAGCAAGACCAAGAGCTGAGCTTTTATCTCAGACTTGGAAGGGAAGGTCCTCCCTGAGGAACAACATGCAAATCCCCTGGTGGGGGCAGAGGTGTGGACAGAGCCAGGGGGAGGTGGGACAGGTCAACTTTCAGCAAAGTGAAATAAAGGTCTTCTGTGTTGAGATGTAAACCAATGGCTACAGTCTATACTGCTTGGAGCAGTGGGATGAAGAATCTCACTGTGAAAGTGCAGATTGTTTGCAGAACCCAGTGCACATGGGCCATGACTTTAAGAAAGCAATGGGGAGCCTACTTGTGGACATGTATGTTCAGGGTTAGTATCTGGGAGGGAATGTCCATCTCACTCTGATTCTTCTCAGCTGATCTAGATAGGAGAACAACTTCTTCCCCACTGGTACTGACCCTCAGAATTTCCTCCAAAGAATATCATGAAGTTGAGCTGCTTCAAGAACTGTTACATAATTGCAGTTCCCAAGTTACCTGTTGAAGAATGTTAGAATCAGCTGTTAGAATTGATCCTGGCAACAAGTGAATTAACTTTCAAGGAATACTTAAGTCAAAAGAAGTTGCCAAGGAGAAAAATAATATATATGTTGTTCAGAGAGTTAACAGCTCAGTTTAAGACAATAAGAATTTGATGAGACTTTTATGCCTAAATCAGTGATATGAAATAACTGAAACTCAGTTTTTTCTATCCGGTGCATGTTCTACTGTAATTCTATCTGTGTCTCTGTCTCTCTTGTCTTTGTCTCTCTGTCTCTCTCTGTCTGTCTCTCTTTCTCCCTCTCTCTCTCTATATATAAAACAGCTTAGTCAAAGGAGTTTTTGAGAAAAATATTCACTTGAGACGGAGGACAGTATGAAAAAAGTGTGACTTTGTGTTTTTCTTCTGAGTGGTGTTTAGAAAAACTTTTCCTCTGCAGACTCAGGTAAAATCAGGTGCTATAGGATTTCCTGGTTCCCTCAGCTCTTATGTGAGGACCTAAGACTCTCAATCCCTGTGTGTTGGAAGCTACAGCCACGAGTCTACATTTCCAAAGGAGATGATGTTTGTGAAATTCGTGAGGAGAGCAATGACTGGATCCTTTATTTGAATGTCTCAGGGTGGCCTGTGTCTATCACTGACACATTCCTTGGCTTTTACTTCTGAATGGTCCCCATGGAACAGGATTCTGAGCCACTAGTGCTCGGAGGACAGTCTGTCACAGCAGCGTCCTTAGGTGACAAACAAGACCATTGTCCTGTGTCAGCCTGACGCAGGTCATGTTGAACTGAACAGTTCTGGAAAAATAGTGCCAATATCAAATTCTCTTTGTCCTGAAAACAGAATCTTGAAAATTGTAAAAGTAGACTTTGCTGTCTTTTTAAAATTGGGGAATTTAAACCCAAGGCATACATGCTAAGTCACTTCAGTCTTGTCCAACTCTTTGCAACACTATGGACTCCAGCCCACCAGGTTCTTCTGGCCATGGGATTTCCCAGGCAAGAAAACTGGAATGGGTTGCCATGCCCTTCTCCAGGGAAATTTAAACCCAAAGACAGGCTTAATTGACTATGAAGACAAAGTAACTAATACAACACTCTGTAAGATTCCACAATAATGCTTGGTCTGCATATTCTCTTGGAAACATTCAGGAATAAAATTTTGACAATGTTGAAACGATAACTGACCAAAAACAATGTTCATCTTTAAACTCTGAACTTTCTGGACTAATCTCTTCTGCTGAGAAAATCGTGGTGTTGAGTTGCTTGCAGAATGACATATGCTCCATATTTCACTAGTCACACTATTAGTTATGCTTTAATCTTATTCCATTTCCTTAATCTTTCACTTTCTTTGACCTGGTCTTTTTCAGAAGGATTCTGGGTCTTCGATCTGGCTCTGAAGATATCAAGACAAGGGGGATTTCTAGTATCAGCTAAACACAGGACACTGCTGTGCTGAGAATTCCAGCACTTTATCTAACCATGTAGTAGAGAAGTTAAAAGAAATATTTATAGTTTTGAAAAAGGGACATTTAAGACCCTGTGGAAAAAACATCAAAGCAAATGATGTAAACTGATACCTGAAGGCAGTTAACTTCTCTGTAATCACTTCTTTCCCTCCCTTGTTAACACAGATGGAAAGATTAGAGCAGGAAAAACCCAGGGGTGAATGAAGTATTTAGTGGCCATTCCTCATATTATAATGAAAATACACTGCCTGCATCAGTATGTGAGAATGGTGATTTTCTGCCTTTAGGAAGTATTGGGCCCACGGGAGTGAATTGCACATTACTTAGTCACTTTTGACCAGAAGCCATGGATCATTCAAAGTCCAAATGCTCTTTGGAGCATCTTTCTGTGCTTCCAGAAATTTGCATATTGACTCTTCTAAAGCAGTGACCTGATCTGAAAATAATGGTCAGATATGAAAAATAAGTACATGAATGAAAAAGAAAATAAAATGATCCCATTACAAACACGCATCCTGGTCAATTAGAAACATTTTCAATCCCACAGATTGGCTCTTCTCCTGGAATTCTCATAGACTTATGTTAAATATAAAGCTGATTGTTAGAATGTTGAAAATCCATTATTCAAGGGAATCACACTAAAACAGTTTATTATTTTATAACTATGAAGAGGGATTGGGTCTCATGCTTTTGGTGATGATAAAGTGTATAAATACAAAGATAAGAAACCTTTGATTCTATTACAGAAAAGAGAGCAAATAATTTGTGGTCACAAGAACCCTGTTTGTACCCCTAAACAGGCAGCATCTTTTTGTTTGGAATTGAATAATAATGTTTCAAGAGTGAGTAAAATCATTTGTCTTCATCTAATCAAAACTTCTAGTGTTGGTCATAACCAGAGTTTACTACACTCAGATCATGTAGGAAGGAAAAAAAGACAATGAAAAACCTGTTGCAACATGTGTCTCTGTTAACATTTGCAGGGAAAAAAGAGAACACAGTGATATTGGAGAGAGAGAGAGAAGGAGAGAAGAGGCATAATAGGAACGACCATCCTCTTCACATCCAGATTGTCAAGGGGTGAGCAAATAAAAACTTAAGACCAAAACTTGCAGCAGGATAGACATGTGTATATACTGGGACTTTGACCTGACTGTCCCTAGCATGTTTTGAGATAAGGACCAGGTGAAAGTAGGTACAAATACAGATAGAATTTCCCCACTCAAGTGCTAGTTCAGAAGTTGTGTCAAGAGAAATGACTTGGGAACTCTTTCCGGGCTGCCTTGTGGTGTTCTGCTTGTTGTCTGGTGGCTGATTTCCCTTAGTTGAGGTGCTGTCCAAATGACGCTTAAGGGCACAAAACTAGGTACCGAATTGCAGGAAAATATTTCCCGCAGTGGTTAGAGAGTTCTCACATTGCTCCCTAAGCAGGTTGTAGATGTACATTCCCTTTCAGGGTGCTGAATGTTTGTCTTTCTCTTAATGAACATAATTGCCAGACAGCTTCTCTGGTTCCGGACACAGCATAATCCACATGCAGGAGGGCTGGTCTGGCTCCTGGACCAGGTGACATGGAATCTTCCAGATCTGAGTGGGGTCAGCAAAGCAAACTGCTCTCTGCAGCCTGCGGTGCCAGCAGCCCTCCACGCGGTCCTGGAAAACAAGAAGACTTGATTGAAGACATCAATCATCTGGATCTGTTGACACTTAGAACACTGAGGAACAATAGTAAAATGATTCCAAACCTGCCTGACATCAAAATACCACAGGGAGCTTAGTGGATGCTCGAGGGGGAACATGGCAGCCATTTCCTGGAGGGATGGTGGAGCATGAGCTCCATTAGTGGGGAGGAAGATGGAGGTTCTGGCAGGGCTGTTCTGGGGGAACTCTGAGCCCTGTTTACACAGAAGAGGACCCAATGACTGTGACTAAGGCCTCCATGTGGCCTCCTCCTCAAGGCCCTACACTCATATCCGTCTCAGCCCAGCCTGGTGTCAGACTGTCTTCTGCTAACCGCAGCTCCTCCTGCCACCCTAGGGCTGAGCTTCACTTGGAAGATTCCGTTTGGATCCTTATATTCTGCGTGGCCCAGGGAATGTCCTGCTCACAGATGTGTGTGCAGTGTCTCCAGGCCCCTCACTGCTGATTCAAATGAGAAATCAATAGACTCTTGAATAGAAACAGGTCCTCTCCTTGAACATGTGATGAACATGTGTACACCCTGAATACTTGTGTTTCTTCATATGTGTTACAAATCCATGAATATAAAACACTTATTTCTAGATAAAAAACAATTTTATTGATAGTAATTTTCAAGATAATATTACAATTTTAATAGCATTTGCTGTGTAACCTCAAGCTGGAAAGGAAATCATCTTTAGTAAGTTTTATTCCTTTAACCAGCAACAGGATTATATTGCTCAGGGGGATTTGGAATTAGTTTATGCCATTCATACGCTGTCAGAATATATAACTAGCATGTCCAGTATTAGTTGGGAAATATTTTAGAGCGTTTAAAAACTGGGATCTATTTGAAGTACTCATTTTCTACCAGGGAAGAATCTGCCTGCAATGCAGGAGACCCTGTTTTGATTCCTGGGTTGGGAAAACCCCCTGGAGAAGGGATAGGCTACCCACTCCAGTATTCTTGGGCTTCCCTGGTGCTCAGACAGTCAAAATGATGCCCAGTGAGGCAATGATGCCATCCAACCATCTGTCAACTCCTTGTCCTCCTGCCCTCAATCTTTCCCAGCATCAGGTTCTTTTCCAAAGAGCTGGCTATTTGCATCAGTTGGCCAAGGTACTAGAGCTTAAACTTCATCACCAATCCTTCCAATGAGTACTCAGGATTGATTTCCTTTAGGATGGACTGGTTTGATCTCCTTGCTGTCCAAGAGACTCTTAAGAGTCTTCTCCAGCACCACAGTTCAAAAGCATGAATTCTTCGGCACTCAGCTTTCTTTATGATCCAACTCTCATATCTGTGCATCATATTACACTTTGATTTAAGAATGCTGAGTTTCCCTCTCTATGAGCCGATTTTTCTTCTTGGTTAAATATTTGTTTAAAGACTCTGGATTTGTTCTTTTTCATTTTAATTGTGATATTAAAGGAAGAATGGGCAAATATGTTAAGTATACAACACATGAAGGCTTAACATATATCACTATCTGGATAAAATATAAAATACGTCATACCCTACAGATGCCTGACTCTTGCACTTTGAGAAGCACTAACTACTCCAACCAAGAACACGGGCCTTCTGAAAGTTAGGGGAGAAGATGTCTACCTTCAGGGAAACCTGAGGTCCTGGTTGTCTAGGACAGAAGCAGGAGCTGAGATGCAGGGAGCAGAGAAAAGGCATGAGTATGATTCAAAGCCAGGAAATTCTAGAACAGATTTAGTTGAACAAACTTAGAAGCTGTGACTATATGAAGTTCAAATTTTATCATGGTATTCTGTCTCTAATATGAGGATACTTTTCCGATTTTAAGAGAATATACATCAGGATGATTAAGATTTTCCAGACTAGGATTTTCTGCCAGAGAGACTGAGGGAAAGATAGTTTTCTCAGAACCACTGAGAAAGTCACTCCCTGGGGCCCCAACACTGTTTATGAGCAAGTGTCTGAGTCTGGCAGGTACATCAGTGTGGGGAAGGTCTGTGCTCCAGGGGACTGGAGAGCAGGTGGTCGGTCCTTCACAGGTAGTGATGCCTTGAGCTGAGGAAGAGTCAGCATGGAGCCATCTGTGAGCATCTCAGCCAGCGGTCCAGACCCTGGGGAGCTCACTACAGGGACTCCTGGGCTCTGGACCTGAGGGTGTTCCCACCTCCTTTTAGGGCCACACCATTTCCTCCTCCCTCAGATCTCCACTGAGAGGAGCAGCTTCTCTGACCCCGATTCCCTGGGGGAAGCAGCTGCTCAGCTGAGCACAAGGGCTGAGCCCATGAGGGAGGTGTATATTTACGGCCATGTGTCTCAGTGAGCGTTCTGGGCACAGAAGTCACGTGCAGGGACCCCACCCTGGTGAGTGTGAGTGTGAAATCTGTCCTAGACCCACAGTCACTGAGCCAGGCTGGGACCCCAGGAGCCCGGGGAACCCCTGTGATCAGTGGTTGAGGAGAGTGTATGGTTTGTGCCGGAAGCATGGCGGGCAGGTGTGTCCATTCCTCTGGATGAGATGAGATGGACTTCAGGAGATGGAGATGCTCCCTCCATGGCCACAGGCCAGAGCGAGGAGATGGAGTCAGCTCAGCAGCCCCATGGGAAACTGGGGAAGAAAGGCACTTAGTGTGAGTGCAAACATGGAACCGTAGTGATGAAGGAAAAAAATGATGTTGCTTATTCAGGTGTTTTATTTTCACATGAATGTAGTTCTGTGTATAAATTTTCTCTGGTTTTAAGTACCTATAACCTAAGCAATGACTAAAATATCCTTGAGTCAGTCAGTCAGTTCAGTCGCTCAGTCCTTAGGATGTAGATAAACCTAAGGACATGGACATGATGTAATTATAACCTGGTATGTTGTCAACATTTTGCAGAGTATATACTGCTGACTAGACCCCAAACAACAAAGCACTGGAAGAAGCTCAATCAAGTCTCTTGTTAATGTAGGTACTTAATTCTTCTTGATTATTTTTAAAGTTTCTGGTTTCATGAAAATATTCTACATCCTGTCACATACGTGGTAAGCATATAAAAAGTAATTCCCCTCATAGCTACAAATCCTCTGGCTCTGTCTTGATGTCCATTATATTCCACCTGTGTTCATTGCCTTTTCTGAAACTATTTTTCCCTCTTGATAATGTATGCCTCCGTGTTTTCATAAAAGTGAGGCTGTAATGTATACACTTAATGTTTATGTAGATTAACATGCATATTTACCCTAAAAATGTTAGAGATGATTTTTGACCCTGGCATGATTTATGTCAATCAGAATGATTTACTTTTGAATCTGGCAAAATGCTAGGTGTTGATCACTTTCATCCAATCAGGGAGACATGACTTGGAGGCTGGTCCTCAGCCTGGTGATTCCTTGCTGTTCCTGGTTCATCTCCTCTCCCAGGTGTGGCCCTTGCCCCATTCTACCTGAAGGCTTTGTTCTAATCAGGATCCAACCTTCTCTGTGCCCGTAGAGCCTTATTTTTATCTCTGACCACAGATATTACTGAAAGCTGTGCTTGGCTTTGAGGCCTCCACCATCTCTTTTTTTTCCCTTAAAAATATTTAGCTTTGAGGATCCTTTAGTGAGATAGCAAATGTGTTTAAGTGTCATTAAAGAGGAATAGGGCTCACCTCCCTCGGCTTCACTACCTCTCAACTTTTCAAGTACCTCCTCTCTTTGCCCTCCCTGTACATGAGATAGAAATTAATTATTAAGAATTTTCTTGAGTCTCCAGACAGTCCCCATACCTATATAATTTGAGAGAAAGATTATCACTTATGTAAGGAAATTCCAGGTGGAGTAAGATGGGCACTAGCTGGAGCAGGCTGGGTTGAAAGAGGTGGAACTTTGGGCTTTTAATAGGGTCGCAGAGGGACTTGGTAAAGGCACTTGTGTGGACTTGGGTTTGTGAGTTTTGAGTGTCCATGGTTGTTGGACAGATATAGTGCAAAGTGGATGCAGGAGAACAGGCTGAGAGGTGTCTTGATCCCATATTAACAATGGAGTCTGACTCCTTGATACCTGGATCCCCTCTGATGTCTATATAAAGACTCCGCTTGCCATTGCCAATGCAGGAGATCAGGTTCAATCCCTAGGTCAGGAAGATCCTCTCGAGCAGGGAATGGCAAACTGCTCCAGTACTCTTGCCTTGGAAATCCCACGGACAGAGCCTGGTGGGCTGTAGCCCATGGTGTCAGAGTTGAACACAACCGAGCAACTAAACACAGCAAATAAATATATCCCTTTTTTTCTGAAATTTATACACTTCTTGGTCGGTTATAGAAAATACGATACTCCACCACTTAACAAAGTTGGAGTTACCAAAGATAAAGAGAATCTAAGGAATAATTTGATATAAAGATACTGTGCAAAAGACCGTATCTCTCTAAGTACAGGATGAAGCAAACTGACAATGGCAACAAGTATTTACTGAGTGAAAACCTTGAGAATTCCATGGACAGAGGACCTGGGCAGGCTACAGTCCATGGGATTGCAAAGCCACGACTGAGCGACTCACACTGCCGCTCACTTTTCATTTTCACTTACAAACATTACCAGTCATATGATGACTATTTTGTATGTATTCATGTATTTAATTCTTATAACAAGTTTTAGCATTTTTATTGCTAAAGAAAATAAAATCTTTTATTTTTCTTCATTACCGATCAATAAACCAAGGGAAAAGGGCTTTACTGATGACATTAGTGGTAAAGAACCCTCCTGCCAATGGGGAGATAGAAGAGATGTGGGTTTGATCCCTGGGTTGAGAAGATCCCCTGGAGAAGGAAATGGCAACTTACTCCAGTATTCTTGCCCGGGAAGTCCCATGGACAGAGGAGCATGGCAGTCTACAGTCCATGGTATCACTAAGAATCGGACACAAATGAAGTGACTTACCATGCATGCAAACCAAGGGAAAAAAGGTTAAATAAATCTCCAAGTATATTCAGCTGTTAAATACAAGTCAAATTCTGAACAAGAATGCATGGTTGCATCCTTTTTGTCTCAGATGGGAGTAAATACCATTGTTATGTTTCTTTCCCTGAGCTTCCCTCCACATCACCCCAATGAGACAATGGTAGCCTGGGTGAGAAGAAACACCTGACCTTTCACGCAGCCCCCCTTTCACAAAACTGGCTGCCATAGGACACAGGACCCCTCCAGTGCCTGCTGCTTCTGCCAGGACAAGGCTGTGCAGCTCATGGGACCTCAACATGTGGTGCCTGAAGAAGAGCTAAGACACTCATGATCCAGAGCCCTCACTGCAAACTCTTCCCCTGAGATTGCCACCTGATACACAGACTCAGATCATCCGCTGTCAGTTCCCCAGAGAAGCTGCACTTTGAGCAGCTGAGCCACCCAGGCAGGGAGGTTTGTGTTCAGGGCTGTATCACTGTGGGAGGAACATATCTATTTTGATAACAGTAATAGACGCCAGCATCCTCAGCCTGCACACTGCTGATTGTCAGTGTGAAATCTGTCTCTGACCCACTGCCAGTGAACCTGTCTGGGACCCCAGTGTCACGGTTGGAAACCTGATAGATCAGTAGCTGTGGAGACTGGCCTGGTTTATGTTGAAACCAATTCAAATAGGTTTTTCCATCACTATATTTCAGACTCTGAGTAGACTTGCAGGAGATGGATACCGTCTCTCCAGGGGTGAAAGACAGGGTGAGGGGAGTCTGGGTCAGCACAACATCCCCACTGGATCCTAAAAGAAATGACAGAAAATGTTCAAGTTACATACAAATATTATGAGCTCTAATTATCATTTCCAATTTCTTATTTATGTTAGCTAAAGTACTACTTTGTTTTACTCTCATTATCAATACTTTTCATCCATACAACAAAAATGTACAGTCACGATAATGACCCTGACATCCGTGAAGCGTAAAGAAGCTGCTCAACATCCCCTACATCATCCCCACTTCCTCTGTCACAGTCCTGACCAGAGTACAGGCCCCCATCCTCCTCTCATCCCCGCTCTGTTCTTACCTGGGACCCAGAGCAGGAGGAGCCCCAGGAGCTGAGCAGGGAACCTCATGTCCAGAAGTTTGAACTGAGGAGTCCTGATTGGTCAGAGCAGGGTCAGAGCTGAGCTTTTATCTTAGACTTGCAAGGGAAGATCCTCCCTGGGGAACAACATGCAAATCTCCTGGTGGGGGCAGTGGAGTAGACAGAGCCAGAGGGAGGGTGGGAGGGGTCAAACTCAAGCAAAATGAAATAAAGCTCTTGTGTGTTTAGATGAATACCATTAGCTAAAGTTTATACTTCTTGAAACAGTGGGAAGAAGAATCTCACTAAGAAAGTGCAGATTGACTGTCAGGACACAGTGCATGTGACCTGGGGCTCTAAGAAAGCACTGAAGACCCTGACATGCAGACAGGTGTGTCCAGGGTCAATAGTCAGAAGGGGACCACCATCTTGCTTTTCTTCCCAGATGATCTAGATAACAGAACAGCTAGTACTGACCTTTAGCAATTTCTCCAAACAACAGTGTGGAGGTGAGCTGGTTCAAGATCTTTCCAATGACTGCAAGTCTCAAGTTACCTGTTTAAGAATGTTGAAACCGGGTGTTAGAACTGGTCTTTACCTGGCACCTAGTGAATTAAAATTCAAAGACACTTAAGTTAAAAGAAATTGACAGTGGAAAAATCATATAGCTCGTGCAGAAAGTTGATAGTTCAGTTCAAGATAAGGAAAAATGTGTAAGAATTTTATGTAAAAGGAAATATCAAATGAAATATCAAAAATCCAGTTGCTAAAACCTAGTGTTCTTGCCTGGAGAATCCCAGGGACAGGGGAGCCTGGTGGGCTGCCGTCTATGGGGTCGCACAGAGTCGGACATGACTGCAGTGACTTAGCAGCAGCAGTAGCAATGCATATGCTACCGTAATTCTATCTGAGTCTGTCTTTGTCTCTGTTTCTGTCTCTCTCTGTCTTTCTGTCTGTCTCTCGATATATCTATATGTATATATGTTGCTGTTTTTCTTTAGTTGCTGAGATGTATCAAAGTCTTTGCAACACTGAGGACTGCAGGCCACCCACCAGGCTCCTCTGTCCATGGGATTTCGCATGCAAGAATCCTGGAGTGGGATGCCATTTCCTTTTTCAGGGGATCCACCCAACCAGAAAGCCACATATATGTATGTATGTATGTATATATATACACATGTATATATACATATATAGTCAAAGAAGTTCTTGAGGAAAAAGTTCACTTGAGATGATGGGACAACATGAAAAATGTATGACTGTGTTTTCTTTTTTCCCAGTGGTGCTTCAAGAGAACTCTTCCTCTGTTAACTCTTTCTCATCAAGTAGAACCGGTTTCCACAGGATTTCCTGGTTCTTGTCAGTTCTGTGTGAAAAACTAAGGCTCTCACTGCCTATATGTTGGAAGCCACAGTCATGAGCCTGCATTTCAAAAGGAGATGGTGTTTGTGAGAAGAGCAATGCCTGGATTCTTTATTTGAATGTCTCAGGGTGGCCTGTGTCTATCACTGTCACCTTTCTGGGCTTTTATTTAAGTCCGGTTCCTATGGAATCGGGCCCCAGGCCAACAGTGCTCAGGGAATCAGTCTATCACACCAGCTTTTATAAAATAAGGAAACTACAGGACTATTCTCATGGGTCAGCCTGATGCAGGTCATGATGGATTGAATGGTTCCTGAAAAATGACAATGTCAAATTCCTTTTGTCCTGAAAACAGAATCTTGGAAATTATAAAAGCAGACTTTGCTTTCTTAGAGTTTGGGCAATGTAAATCCAAAATCAGACTAAACTAATCAAGACAAATGAACTAATACAGTTTCCTGCAAGATTCCATAATAATATTTGGTCTTTATATTCTCTGGGAAATACTCAAGGATAAAAATTTGAAAAACTTTGAAAAGATAACTGAGCAAAAATGGTGTTTGCCTTTCAACTCTGAACTTTATGGTAATAATCTCATTCACTCCAAAAAAAAACCATGGTGTAGAGGTAGATAAAGAATTTTACATGTTCCATAGTTCACCAAAGTGTAACTCATGCTTTTATTTATTTATACTTCTTTAAGTTTTTGCTTTCTTTGATCTTGTCTTTTTCCAAAAAAAAATTATCCTGGGTTTTCTTCCTGCTTTCTGAAGCTACCAAGAGATATAGGGGTTTCTAGCAGGTGGCAGGCTGCTGTTCTGAAACCTCCAGCGCTCTAATTAATGATGCAGGGAACCAAGTCAAAAGACAAGCATCTGAATGAAAAGCAAACAAATACAAAACAAAGTGAAGAAGTTATTAGAAATATTAATGCTAGTTTTATATGAATCCTTTAGCATCTATTAAAGTAAGAGTTGCTTTTATTTACTATTACTGGCTGAATTCTGTTCTTCAATAGTTATAGTGATGTTTTAGACTCCAGGACCTCTGAACATGACATTATTTAGAAAATAGCCAGTACTGATATAATGTGGTGATCATGATGTCATACTGTGCTGTGGTGGGCCTTTAATATAAGTGGCCTTCTAAGGAGAGGAGAAAGGCCACAAAGACGGAGATCCAGAGAAGAGACCACGTGAAGACAGACGCAGTGACTGGACTTATGGTGCCAATGGTTAAGGAAGCCCTGGGGCTCAGGAAAGGGGAAAAGGTGAGGAGTGCTTTCACCTCAGAGGGCAGCTGATCTAGCCTGGACAACACCTGGTTTCATTCCTCAGGTCTTCAGGCCTGACAGAATACCTTTCTGTTGTTTTAGCCCATCAATCTCTAGTACTTTCTTACAGAAGCCTTAAGAAACAAATAAATTCAGTCCTGAGAAGGGAAACATAAATTGTGGGGAAAAGAATTAAAGTGAGAATTCTGTGGTGTTTTCTTTTATGACAAATCAAATTTTCAGAAGCTCGTTTTACAAAATATTCTTTAAGATGGATGAATTTCAGAGAGAATTTGTCTCTTTTGTGAGCTTACTAGAAAACTTCTAAAGGTCTCTTTTTTAATGCTTGTCTTATCTAATAGTCAACTATCCTAAGATCTACAGAAAATGTAAAAATCTCTTAAAAATTGATTCTCTGTCAGGAAAAGTCTTTAAAATATTCCTCTCCTACTTTAGACAGAAAGTATAAGATTTCTCATTCTAAAAAACACTCTCTGCCTCCTGTATGTTAGCAAAACAGGCTGAGGCCTGTAAGCAAAACTAAATAGCAGCTCACACTAGTCACGTGACACCACCCAGCAATAAGGAAAGTTTTTCAGGGTTGAATGTATAACCTCCATGAGTTCCAGGTGAGGGGCAGGCCTCTGTGGGTCTCCAACCTTGACTGTAGGCAACTGAATGAGGAAGGCCTTAGGCAGGCAGCTTCATTGTACTTTTGTCTCTGTTGTCAGATGCTATTAGTTTCAGTTCCTTAAAACGAGAAGCCAGTGTATGATATGCACGACTGGGAGACTGTCCTGTTGGTGTTTGAGCTTGTTTTCCTGCTGTCATTTTTCTGTGGAATGAAGATTGTGACTGTGACAGCCTCTGTGCAGGGTTTTCTGCAGACCTGGCCACCCTCTCAGACAAAACCATGCTGCCATGGGTAAGGTTAGAGACACACAGAGGCCTGTTCGCCTCCTGGATCCAAACCTGGATCCCTTATGTGAACAGGTGAGAGATTGTCATTGAGGAAGAGTTGAGAGCGGTCCACCCGGCAGAGGGCGCTGCCTGCCGCAGGTGGGCTGGGCTAGATCCTGCAGCCAAAGGCATCTGTGATGTCCAGGGAGCTGGTTCCCTGTCAAACTTGAAAGCACATTTGTCACCCACAGTCCATGGAAAAGCATTTTAGTTTCTAGGAAGCAAAGAAAAGTCTATGTGAATGTATTTATCCTCTGACTTGTATAAGCTTTCTCAAAACACAGGTGAAGCAGGTTTGATGCCATGCCTGTCTATTTTGCATCATTAAGTCCTTAATTTCCATGGTCATGATAGAATCGGTATCAAAATGTTTGACTCAGTTTTGTTTGTTTTCTCTTAAAATAAGTAAAAAATTCCGTACATCTACACAACTGATCAATAGGATGAGTGAGGAAATCGTGTGCTGGAGATGGAGCCTTTGTCCATAAATGTTGCACTATGCGCTGTATCCCATTCACCCATAGATGAACTGGACAAAATACGACAATAATTCCATTGCATTGCCCACCCGAGCATTCTCTGCCATATAAGCTCTTCATGTCCTCTGGGACTTTCACTAAATTCACCATTGTACTCAAAATATATTCTCCTAAAAAGCACAGATTCTCTGAATGTTTAATGTTTCTCCACTGTCTACATGTGTTTTTTTTCTTTGACCTCTAAGAACGTCTAGTTCACTTGAGTAATGGGGAGTGGAGAACACTGGAAGATTTTAGGCAACAAATCACAGATTCTAGCCCCTTAAGTTTCAGTTGAAGCTGCCTTTGAATGAGAATTTTTATGGTATCCCAAGATTGCAAGGGAAATAATTTTCTCCAATTTTTCATCCAGATAAGCAGGTGTACCTGTAAAAAAGGAAACTATAAGCTGAGAATTCTCAAATTTAATGCTTTTCTTTTTTTTTTTTTAACCTATTCATGATTTCAGGAGTTTACAAATCCTTATATAGAAGGGATATGCAAGACATTGTGGGGAAAAAAATCAAGTTAAATCCCTTAAACTGATATCTAAAATCAACTGAATTCTCTGTAACCATGTCTTTTCATCTCCCATTAACTCAGATGAAAGGTTCTGAACAGGAAAGACACAAGGGATGAATAAAATATTTTGTGGCCATTCCTCATCTTAAAACAAAAACACATTGCCTTGATGAGTAAGTGAGAGCGTTTCTTCTCTGCCTTAAGGAAGTACTGGGCTCATAGGAGTGAACTTCGTGTCTACCTAGTCACTTGGACCAAGACAAGGACTGAAGTCCAACTGCTCTCTAAAGCATCAGCTGACCCCATCTTTTGGTGCTTTCATAAATTTGCATATTGGCTTCTCTTTAAAACAATTACCAGAGCAAGGAGAGAATAAGAATCAGACGTTAAAAATAAATACACATGTTGAATATTAAATAGTACAATATTTGCACTCCCTGGAGGAGATATGAAGGTATAAGATTAAGGAAGAACTATAGTCTATGATAAATTGCTGGAAACTTCCTGTGCAGGTGTTACTCATATTCCATACCCTTGTCCTAGTCAATCAGAAACATCATGATTCCACAGATTGTCTCTCTGTCCTGGTATCCTCACAGCCTATGTGAATTATAAAACCAGTTATCAGAATGTATAGAAATATATTATTCCAGGTAATTGCACCAAAATAATTTATTATTTTATAAGGAGGACAAATTGTTTATTCTATTATAAAAATATACCAAACAATTGCTGGTCACAATCAACCTAAACATACAAAACCTCTTTGTTTGAAACAGACAATAATGCTTCAAGTTTCAGTCAAATCATTTGTCTTGGTATAAACTAAACTTCGGAGCTTCCCTGGTGGCTCAGTCAGTAAAGAAACCAGCTGCAGTGCAGGAGATTCAGGATCGATCCCTGGGTCAGTAAGATCGCAGAGGAAGTCATGGTAACCCACTCCAGTTTTCTTGCCTGATGAGTCCCATGCATAGGGGAGTCTGGTGGGCTGCAGTCCATAGGGTCACAAGAGGTGGACATGACGGAAGTGACCGAGCACTCATGCACAAGCTAAACTGCTAGTGTTGGTCACTACACTTCTAGTGTTGGGAGTTCATGACACTTAGAACATAGAGAAAAAAGAGAGAATGAGAAGCAGGTGAGAAAATATGTCTATGTTAAAGAATTGCAGAAATAAAAGAAAACAGATAGAGAGAGAGCACAATAGAAGGAGAGAGGAGGCATAAAGTGAATTTCCAGCCTCGCAGCATCAAAATATTCAAGGTGATAGGCAAATAAAGAGAAACTTAGAAACAAAACATGCAATGTGTATTAGAAAATGGACTTGACTGCCTCCTGGTATCCTTTTGACACAAGGCCCAGGTGACAGCAGATTCATGCAAAGATAGTTCCAACTTAAACCCTCGTAACTGGAGCACCTGTTCAGAAATTGTGTCAAAACAAAGTTGCCTGCAATGAGTTGAGAATCTTTTCGGGCTGCTTGGTGTTTTCTGGTCGTTGTGTAGTTGATGATCTCCCTTGGTTGTCCAGATTATATTTCTGGACAAGAACACTTGATACCAAATTGCACAAAAAGTTTTCCCCCAATGGTAAGAGAGCTCTCATGGGTCCCATAAACAAGACTGGGATGTGCATCACTTTCCAGGGTGTTGAGTGTGTCTTTTTCTGAAAGGAATTGTCTGACAGCCTCTATGACTTCTGGACACTACATAGTCCGCATGTAGGAGGGCTGGTCTGGCTCATGGACGAGGTGACGTTGAATCTGCCAGATTTCAGAGGGCTGTGCGGTAGGTTCAGCCTGCGGTGCGAGCAGCCCTGCCTCCGGGCCAGTGCGGACATAGAGAGCTGATCAAAGACATCAGCCCTCTGGACATAAGCGACACTCAGAGATCAGCCTGCTGAGCAACAGGAAACACATCAGGCAACCTAGTGGATGCTCCAGGGGGGACATGGCAGCCCTTGCCTGGAGGGACTGTGGGGTGTGAGCTCCCTTAGTCAGAAGGAGGGAAGAGGCTGTGGGAGGCTGTCCTAGTGATGCCCTGACCTCTGTTTACAAAGAAGAGGACTCAGTGCCTGTGACCACGATGCTCATGGTCTCTCTCTTGAGGCTCCAAGGCCATTTCCACTAGAGCCCATCCTGGTGTCAACTCATCCTCTGGGCACTGCAGCTGCTCTGCCACCATGAGAAGCTGAGTCTCTATGGTAAGTTTGTGTTTGGATCTTTATACACCATTCAGGGTCCAGTGAGTTTCCTGCTTAGAGAACAACATGCAGCATCTCCAGGCTCCTCACTGATGATGGTAGCAAGAAGTCAACTGAATTGGTATAAAACTGTTCCTACTGTGAATATGTGTAGAAATATCTGCTGAAGTCCAGCGGTTCTCTGCATGTGTTACAAATTCTGTATGTATACTGTTTCTTACAATTTCTATTATAATCAAGAATCCAGTTTTAATTTCACTTGCTATGAAACCCATTATCTGTAAAGGAATGACCTCTAATAAGTTTTATCCTCTTAATCAGACACAGTTTAGGTAGTCCAGGTGGAATTTGAAATTATTTAATGCAATCCATGCCATGTCAGAGAATGTGAATAACATACCTGTATAAACTCAGAAGTATTTTTAGAACATTTCTAAAAATGGGATCTATTTGAAGTATTCACATTCTATACATCTATCACTAGAAACAGGAGTCAGATGCACTTTTAAGAAATGAACATTCATGTGAACCCAAAGTATATCTTTATTGCTTGAATTTTTTCTTTTTATGGCAATATACTACCAAGTTTCTAAGCTCCAAAAGTGATCCTGATAAAAATGTGACATAAATCTCCATGCTGCTGCTGCTGCTAAGTTGCTTCAGTTGTGTCTGACTCTGAACAACCCCATGGACTGTAGCCCCCCAGGCTACTCTGTCCCTGGAATTCTCCAGGCAAGAATATTGGAGTGGGTTGCCATTTCCTTCAATGCATGAAAGTGAAAAGTGAAAGTGAAGTCTCTCAGTCATGTCCAACTCTTTGCAACCCCAGGGACTGTAGCCTACCAGGCTCCTCCTTCCATGGGGTTTTCCAGGCAAGAGTACTGGAGTGGGGTGCCATTTCCTTCTCCAAAATCTCCATGAATGTTGGACAATTTGGAAATCTAGTCACTGAGAAAGTTACCAATAACGAAAATGTAAAGTGGAAAGTTCATGGTTGTATAATATCAGGGGAAAATGCAAAGTGTAAGAATTAGATGACTTGAAATAACAAAGTAAAAAACATTCCTTTCTTGTTGAGCCAATGTTTACCCAACATTTTGCTCTTATATTGTTTTCCAAAATTTCATGTGGACGGAAGCTCTGACTTGGGTCAAGTGCAGCAACCCAGCTGGAAACCGTAAATCCACCTGAGGTTTGAGGCCTCATAAGGTAACTTCCATGAGAGAGGAGAGTCCTGAAATCTGAGTCAGCACACAGACTACGGATGCTGGGTCAGAAAATAAAAACCCCCTACTTATTCAGACTTTTTCTTTTTCTCTACTCAAGGCTGCTGTGTGCATCCTTAATACTTGTCTGAATGCTGGCAGTTGGTCTCCATCTCCTTGGCATCTGCCAGATTTTGCACCCTTTGGACACTCCCTGTCACTGGTGGTAGCACCTCCCCAACCCTATCACATGGCCTCTGCTGGACCACCTTCAGGAGCAAGTACATCTGGAGACTGCTCGGCTGAGTTAAGTTGACAGTGACTAGGTGACATGACCTTAGGTCTCTGCACAGGAACATCACTGAGCCCTTGATGATAGAAGATCTCAAGCCCTGGCCACACACTCATTTTCTGTGACATGTGCAGTGGCCCAGACACAACAGGGGTTTCCCAGGTGGCACTAGTGGTAAAGAACCCGCCTGCCAATGCAGGAGATATGAGAGACATGGTTTCGATCCCTGGGTTGGCAAGATCTCCTGGAGCAGGGCATGGCAAAGCACTCCAGTATTCTTGCCTGGAGAATCCCATGGACAGAGGAGCCTGGAAGGCTACAGTCCACAGCGTCCCACAGAGTCGGACATGACTGAAGCGACTTAGCAACAGCATACACAACCCAGCAAAGCAGGCAGAGGGTCCTTCCTCCTTGTGATTCCATAAAGAACACACTGGGTTTCTCTCTGGGTTCTTCTTATCAGTCCTCAACAGCACCACCATTTTTAATCCCACAGAACAGAAGCCAAAGAGCAGTATGCTCAGTTGTGTGTGTCGACTTGATTCCATTCACGTTTCTATTCTTGCAGTCCTCCCACAGCTTAAAATTCTTAACTTTTGAGAAAAAGAACTTGGCATATTATTCTGTATCCTTCAAATATTCTTTGGTGTAAATTCTATACCTTACCCCTTCCAGTTTATGTTATTAAAAAAAATTTTAAACCCAGTTTAAGGAATTCTAATACTCATATTTTGTTTTCTCTGAAAGTTAATTGAGATAAATCAGAGGTGTTAGCATTAGGATATTGTGCTTGCTATTGTTTCAAAAAAAAAGTGAACATTCATAACTCCAAACTTTCACTAATTTTTCCCCACTAATTCTGTCTGGGGACTGCTTATAGGAGCTGTTATCTGACACATGATGAAGAAATAGGAAGATATGTAGGAAAAGAGGATATTCAGAAAGTGTAGAAAGTGAAAAAAAAAACTATTTTTTAATATTATGACATTTTATCTTCCTAAAAATCCCACCATCTATTCTGCTACAAGTCTGCCTCATTGTCTCCCTGATACACTGACTGTATTGATTCTACACGTCACTGTACATGAGGGGGAAAGTAGGATGACCTCTCACTCACCTCTCCCTCCTCAGGTCTGTTGGCTCAGAGGACACTTAGACCCTCCATTCTCTTGCTGGTGCTGTCACTCAAGAACCCACATGGGGCCTTAACCTGTGTTGTCTGAAGTTGAGCAAAGACACTTCATCACCTTCCTGAGCCCTCAGACACATTCTGTTCCCCTGGCTCTCCAGCATCTTCCTCCTACACAGACTCAGAAACTCTGCTCACCTGCTCACCACACAGTCAACACATGTGAGCAGCTGGGCCACCAGGAGAGGGGGGTTTATGTTTGGGGCTGAATCACTGTGGGAGGAGTTTCTTTATTTTGCTGGCAGTAATAAACTCCAGCATCCTCAGCCTCCACCCTGTTGATTTTGAGGGTGAAATCCGTCCCTGACCCACTGCCAGTGAACCTGTCTGAGACTCCAGAGGCCTGGTTAGAAGCTACATAGATCAGGAGTTGTGGAGACTGGCCGGGCTTCTGCACATAACAGTGCAAAAGACTGTTTCTATAACTATCTTCAAGGCTCTGACTGGCTCTGCAGGAGATGGAGGCCGTCTCTCCAGGGATGACAGACAGGGAGTGTGGAATCTGGGTCAGAACAATAGCCCCATCGGATCCTAAAAGAATTAGAGAAAAGTACAAGATTTCAGACAAAATTGAGAAGTTATTTTCAGAATTTCCCAGTTTACTTCAGGCTAAATTATTATTTCTTTTTAATTCTAATTAATACCCAAAATTTCTAGTTTCAAAATAATCCAAGATTCACAATGTAAAAAGAGATTTCTAGAAGTCATGCACACTTGCCCACACCTTGTATCTATACAGTGTTGGGCAGAGCACACCTACTTGTTTCCTCTGTATTTATCCTCATTCTCATATTGCTGACTATCACATGCCCTTCAGAGGGCAAGGTGTGCATCTAACATGGGGGCAAAGACACAGGAAGAGCAGTGCTGCCCCCAGAGCTCAGCCCCCATCCTCTTCCTCATTCCCTCTTCTCGTCCCTTACCTGAGACCCAGAGCAGGAGGAGCCCCAGGAGCTGAGCAGGGAACCTCATGTTCAGAAGTGTGAACTGAGGAGTCCTGATAAATCAGAGCAAGACCAGAGCTGAGCTTTTATCTCAGACTTGCAAGGGAAGGTCCTCCCTGGGGAACCACATGCAAATCCCCTGGTGGGGGCGGTAGCATGGACTGAGCCCAAAAGGGATGGGAGACTCATGAGAGCAAAGGGAGAAAAAGTGTCTCTGTGTGGAAGGAAGACCTTCAACCTCAATATGGATGCAGTTCACAATTTTTAAGAGTAAATGGCACAGATAAATGTGTCTTTGAATTTACCCTCCCTGTTCTCTAGTTTCTTAGAACTTTTGAATTCATGTTGTTGTAGTTCAGTTGCTAAATGGTGTCTGACTCTTTGCAACCATACGAACTGCAGCAAACTGGGCTTCCCTGTCCTTCACCATCTCCTAGAGTTTGCTCAAACTCATGTTATTGAGCCAATGATACCATCCAACCATCTTTCGCCGCCTTTTCCTCTTGTCCTCAATCTTTCCCAGCATCGAGATCTTTTCCAATGAGTCAGCTCTTCCAGTCAGATGGCCAACATATTGTAGCTTCAGCATCAGTCCTTCCAATGAATATTCAGGGTTGATTTCCTTTAGCATTGATCTGGTTACATCTTCTTGCTGTCCAAGGGACTCTCAAGAGCCTTCTCCAGAACCACAGTTCAAAAGCATCAGTTCTTCGGCATTAAGCCTTCTTTATGATCCAACTCTCACATCTGTACATCATATTACACTTCTACTTAAGAATGCTGAGCTTCCCTGTATATGTGTTGATGTTCATTCTTTTTAAAATATTTGTTTTAAACTCTGGATTTGTTCTTTTTCAATTTAATTGTGATATTAAAAAGCATACAGAAAGAATGGGCAGATATACTAAGTATATAACACATGAAGGTTGACATATATCACTATCTGAATAAAAATATAAACTATGTCACACTTTACAGATGTCTTACTCTTAGACTTTGAAAACCACTAATTAAACCACTCCCAATCAAGCACACAGGCATTCTGAGAGTTAGGGGAGAAGATGTCTCCCTTCAGGGAAACCTGAGGTCATGGTAGTTTAGGACAGAAGCAGGAGCTGAGATGTGTGGAGCACATAGAAGGCATGAGCATGATTCAAAGCCAGGAAATTCAGAAGCAGATTTAGTTAACAAACTTAGAAGCTGTGACTACATGATACCCACGTGAAGTTTAAATTTCATCATGGTATTTGTTTCTAATATGAGGATAATTTCCAGATTTTAAGAGAATATACATCAGGATGATTAAGATTCTCCAGACTCGGAATTTCCACCAGAGAGACTGAGGGAAAGAGTTTTCTCAGAACCGCAGACCAGTCCCTCCCTGGGGCCCTGACCCTGTCTATGAACAAATGTCTTTGAGTCTAGTGGTGAAGTCACGGTGGGACAGGCCTGTGCTCCTGAGGCCTGGAGGGCAGGTAGCCGGTCCTCCAGGGTCAGTGATGCTCAGAGCCGAGGGAAAATCAGCATGGAGCTGTCTGTGAGCATCTCAACCAGGGGTCCAGACCCTGGGGAGCTCATGACAGAGACTCCTGGGCTCGGGACCTGAGGCTGTTCCCACCTCCTTCCAGGGCTCCCCACCATTTCCTCCTCCTCCAACTTGTCCTGTGCTGAGAGGAGCAGCTGCTCTGACCCTGACTCCCTGGAGGAAGCACCTGCTCAGCTGAGCCCACAGCGGAGGGGTGTGTTTAGGAGCGTACATGTACAGTTCCCATTGAAGGTTCTGTGCACAGAAGTCACGTTCAGGGTCCCCAGTCTCTGCACTGGTGAGTGTGAATGTGAAATCTGTCCCACACCCATGGCCACAGCCTGGATGGGACCCCAGGAGCCTGGAGGACCCCCTATGTCAGTGGGTGAGGAGAGTGTGTGGTTTGTTCTGGAAGGAGGGAGGGCAGGTGTGCCCATTACTAAGGATGAGCTGAGATGGCCTTGCAGGAGATGGAGATGCCTCCACGACCGCAGACCAGAGGGAGGGGAGGGAGTCAGCACGGCAGCCCCACGGGGAACTGGGGAAGAAGGGAACTTAGCATGAATGCAAATATGGAAGAGTAGTTATGAAGGAAAAAAATGAATGTGCCTTATTCAGGTAGGTTGTTTTACCTATATGTAGTTCCACGTAAAATTTTATATAGTTTGAAGTATATGTAACCCGAGCAATGACTGAAATATCCTTAGGATGTAGCTAAACCTAAGGATGTGGGCATGGTGCAATTATAAGCTGGTGTGATATCAACATTTTGCAGAGTATCTACCACTGACTGGACCCAAAGCAACCAAGCACTGGAAGAAGTTCAGTCAAGACTCTTGTTGATGTAGGTACTTAATTCTTCTTGGTTATTTTTAAAATTTGTGGCTTCATGAAACTATTCTACATCTTATCACTTAATATGATAAGCATACAAAAGTAATTTCCCTCATAGCTACAGATCCTTTGGCTCTGTCTCGATGTCCATTTTATTCCACCTGTGTTGATTGCCTTCTCTCAAACTGAGTGTTTTTCCCCTTGATACTATATGCCTCAGTGTTTTAATAAAAGTGAGGCTGTAGCATATACACTTAATGTGAATGTAGATTAACAGACATAAGTTCCCTAAAACTGTTAGAGATGATTTTAGACTCTGGAATGATTTTTGTCACTCAGAAATGATTTGCTCTTGATTCTGGCAAAATGTTAGGTGTTAATCACTTTCATCCAACCAGGGAGACATGACTTAGAGGCTGGCCCTCAGCCTGGTGATTCCTTGCTCTTCCTGCTTCATCTCCTCTCCCAGATTGTCGCCCTTCCCCCATTCTACCTGAAGGCTTTGTGCTAATCAGAATCCAACCTTCTCTGTGGTCCTTGGAGACTAATTTTATCGCTGAGAAAAATGTGCCCAGTGTGGAGACTGGGGACCCTGAACGTGACTTCTGTGCACAGAACCTTCAATGGGAACTGTACATGTACGCTCCTAAATGCACCCCTCCACTGTGGGCTCAGCTGAGGAGCTGCTTCCTCCAGGGAATCAGGGTCAGGGATACTGTTGAAAGCTGTGTTTGACTTTGAGGCCTCCACCTTCTCCTTTCTTTGAGGTGTTCAGTTTGTGAGCAGCTGTTACTGAGACAGCAATGTGTCTAAGGGACATTAAAGAGGGTTGAATTAGGCTTGGGTCCCTAGGTGTCACTACTTCTTAGATTTTCAGTACATTCTCTCTTTACTAGTATGCTGTCAATCCATGGAAATGAGATAGAATTAATTATTAAGAATTATCTTGAGCTTCCGGACAGTCCCCACATCTAGATTTTTTGAGAGAAAGATTATCACTAACATAAGGAAATTCCAGGTGGAGTAAGGTGGGCGCAAGCGGGACCAGGATGGACGGAGAGAGGCAGAAGTTTGGGCTTTTATAGGGCTGTGGAGGGACCTTGTGTGGACCTGAGTTTGTGAGTTTTGAGTTTCCCTGTGGCAGTTGCACACATGTGGGGCAAAATGGAAAACAGGAGAACAGGCTGAGAGGTGTCGTTGAACAAATTTTAAAAATGGGATCAAACTCCTTACCTGGAACCCCTCTGATGTCTATGTAAAGACTCCACCTGCCAATGTCAGTGCAGGAGGAGGCATGGGTTCGATCCCTGCTAAGGGGAAGATCCTCTGGAGAAGAGAATGACAACTCACTCTAGTATTTTTATCTGGGAAATCCCTTGGACAGAGGAGCCTGGCAGGCTGTAGTTCATGGTGTCACAGAGTCAGACATGACTGACCAACTAAACTTCACAACAAATATATATATTTCTTTTTCCAAATGTATACACTTCTTTTTAGGTTGTAGGAAATAAACTATACCACCACTTGAGTTTCAGAAGATAATGACAACCTATGGAATGATCTGAAATAAAAATATGATGGGAAAGATTGTATCTACATAATTAGAAGATGAAGCAAACTGACAATGATAACAAGTATTTACTGAGTGAGAGCCTGGAGAATTCCATGGACAGGGGGGCTGGGCAGGTTACAGTCGAAGGGGTTGCAAAGAATCAGACACGAGTGAGGGACTAACACGTTCACTCATGTTTCACTTTCACTTATAAACTTTATTCAGTGCAGTTCAGTTGCTCAGTCGTGTCCGACTCTTTGTGACCCCATGAATCGCAGCACGCCAGGCCTCCCTGTCCATCACCAACTCCTGGACTTTACTCAAACACATGTCCATCGAGTCATTGATGCCATCCAGCCATCTCATCCTCGGTCGTTCCCTCCTCCTCCTGCCCCCAGTCCCTCCCAGCATCAGGGTCTTTTCCAACGAGTCAACTCTTCGCATGAGGTGGTCAAAGTATTGGAGTTTCAGCTTCAGCATCAGTCCTTCCAATGAACACCCAGGACTGATCTGCTTTAGGATGGACTAGTTGGATCTCCTTGCAGTCCAAGGGACTCTCAAGAGTCTTCTCCAACACCAATAAACCTTATTAGTCATACGGTATTTTGTATGTATTCATTTATTTAATTCTTATAACAAGCTTTAGCATAGTTACTCTTGTTTTCCTTCACTAAGGATCAATAAACCAAGGAAAAGAGGCTTCCCAGGTGGCACTAGTAGTAAAGAAACCACTTGCCAATGTCAAGATGTAGGAGATGAGGGTTTGATCCCTGAGCCTACGTGTTCCGCTGGAGAAGGAAATGGAACCCACTCCAGTTTTCTTGCCTGGTGAATTCCATGGACAGAGGAACCTGGTGGGCTTTCTGTCCATGGGGTCGCACAGAGTCAGGCACGACTGAGCAACTAACACTTCACACTTAAAGTCAAAAGAAATTCCTATAATTTTGAAAAAGATATTCAAGAGACTCTGGGGAAAAAAAACATCAAATTAAATCACATATACTGATAATCTGAACCAACTAAATTCTCAGTAACTACTTCTTTTCCTCTCTGGTTGGCACAAATGGAAAGTTCAGAATAGAAAAGACACAAGGGATGAATGAAGTATTTAGTGGCCCTTCCTTATCTTACAATAAAAATACACGGCCTGCATCAGTAAGTGAGAACAGGGATTTTTTGCCTTAAGGAAGCATTGGCCTCACAGGAGTGAACTTCTCATCTACTTAGTCACTTTTGGCCAGAAGCCAGGGGTCCCCAGAGTCCAAATGTACTTTGAAGTACTAGCTGTCCCATCTTCCAGAAATTTGCATATTTATCCTTCCAGAGAAAGGCCTGATCAATCAGAGAATAAGAGTTAGATATTAAAAATAAATACATGAATAAAAAATAAATGCTCTCACTAGGAATACTTATCCTAGTCAGTTAGGAATACTTTCCCCCCACAGATTGGCCGTCTATTCTGGAATCCTTACAGCCTTATGTGAAGTCTGAAGCCATTTATTAGAATGTTTAAAAATCTATTATTCCAGGTAATAGCACTAAATATTTTATTATATTATAAATACAAAGAGGACTCGCCTCTTGGCCTCTTGGCTGAGATCAAGTGTATAAATAAAAGAGGAGACATCTTTGATTCTATTGTGTTTCTTTATGGGTAGATTTCTTATGTGTCATTATCTCTGTAAATCACAAATTCTATGACCTGTTTGATGAAGTTATCAACAAGACTGTGCCTCATATGAAACAAAAACCTACTTGGAATTCAAGGGATCATTGTCAACATACCATGAATGTGAATTTCACAGGATGCAAATATTTAACTTTTAACATTAGAAAACTTGTTTCTACTCATGCCCTCTGGATTCCTACAGACTTAGAAATATTTTAAAGACAGCATATCAATTTGGTGGGAGTTTTAGATACAAGCCCTAGATGGAGCAAGTACTATATTTAGTCCTACACACTAATGTTAGGATGGAATATAATCAAATTCCTCTCAGTTTATTTAAGTTACATGACTATTTTGTGTAAATGCTTATAATGCCGGTGTGTGTGTCTGAGGAAGTCACAGACCCACTGTTGAAGTTGAATTCATGATATAATATGCGCCAAACATCAATATAGCCAATAGGTACATATGCATCTGCATATAGATTGTATAGGATTGTTTTTCATAAATCAGTAACTTGCACATGTGGCTGCATTTAAGAAATGTTCTGAGCAGATGAAGGTACCTAGAGGAGCTAGGGCAGCCCAGCCTCACCCATCTGCTCTCCTGGTTGGTTTATGTTCGGGTGTGTAATACTGTGGGAGGTCTACTGTTATCCTGTTTACAGTAATAGGTTGCAAAATCATCAGCCTCCAGGCTGCTGGTGGTGAAGGTGTAATCTCTCCGAGATCCACTGCCACTGAACCGGGATGGGACCCCTGTGTACACACTGGTTGTGTCATAGATGAGGAACTTAGGAGCTTTCCCTGGTTTCTCTTGATACCACTGTAAATTATTTCTAACGCTCTGACTGGCCCGACAAGTGATGGAAACTGTCTCCTAGAGATGCAGACAGGGAGGATAGAGACCAAATCATCTGGAGGTCAGCTGAGATTGGAAACACAAAAACATATCTCCACAAGATTAATCAAGTTATAAGAGGACTTCCCTGAAGGGCCAGGCAGTACTGACCACACTGGACTGAACAAACCTCCAGTGTTCTCCCTCCTTTCCTGGGAGCCAGAGCAGCAGGAGACCGAAGAGCTGCCTGGGGGCCCTCATGTTCACTCTGCATCCTGACCTGGATGCGGACTCCTGCCCAGGCTGTGACCAGACTATGAGGAAGTGTCCAGGGCAGTGGGCTGTGCTCTGGGAACATGTAAATCAGCAGGGGTGGGGCGGGGCGAGGCTGCAGGGCTGGCTGAGCTCAGTAACAGCTCAGGGGCTGGGAGTGCCTGGGTCTGGGTCCCACAGGGCAGCACACACTTGCCTCAGAGAATGACTTCCCCCTGGGGGTCATGGGGCACAGTCAGTCCACTGTCCTGTGAGTACAGGCTTCTTTTGATTTCTTCAGGATCCATGACATGCCTTCTTGGTCTCTTCTTCTAAGACAGGGTCTGGATCAGGTACGACACTCAAAGGAATTACACAGGCTCCTTTTATTTGATGCCAGTGGATATTATTGGAGCCAAGAGACTCCCTCTTGCTGGATTCCCTGATATTCTTGGTGGGAGAAATTGTCATCACCACAAGTCAGAGAGGAAATGAGGAAGAACAGTAAAATATGTGGGTCATGATTGGTCAGTAAGTGCCCAGATTCTAAGCTTCTCTATTGCTCCCTGTCATCCCAGCTGAGCACTGTGACCTCCATGCTGACTGCTCTGTCCCAACATGTCCTCCAAGGCCACCAAGGCAGGGACTTAGTCCCTCCACACCTGACAATTTTCAGCTATGTTCTAACTCTGCACGCCTGTATACACATCCATGCTATGCGTGTTCTAACCTTCATGACTGTTCATGTCTTTCTTTCCCTCTAACCCAAGCTACTCCCTTCAGAAGCTATGATCCTCTCCTGACCAATCATGGATTTTAAGTCCCCGAATCTATTTGTTTCCAGCTCTGCATGTTTCCCCCACCCCCACGTCCTAAGAGCTGGCAGTTCTCAGGGCAGGTGCAGGGTGATGGGGCTCAAGAAATGGGAAGAAGACAACCTCGGAGGAAGGTGAAGATGGAAGCCTTGCACATGAGACTGGAGCCACGCAGTGTGGACAAGGCATGGATACAGGCACGACGGGAGTCCAGGATGGGATGTTGCATCGAGAGTGGTGGGTGTCTGTCCTGGGGGTGGAGCCACTGCTGGACCAGAGCAGGGTGTTGAGTTGGAAGTAGTTGAGGAAGCCATTCATATATCCAGTGACTCCAGTCCTGGTTATCTCACCAACAGTCACTGATTCTTTCTCCAGTTAGAAAGAATGTCCCTGGGGTTGGAGTCTGGCCAGGATGAACTCAAAAGCCAGGATCAGTCCAAATCCAGGAGGATCAGTGTTCTCCAAAGTAGGATGAAGACCGAGGCCACATCGCCTGGAGTTGCTGTGAGCTGCAGAGAGGACAGGCAGGAGGAGATACAGGGATGAAGATGAAACCACCTCTGCCACCAGTGTCACAAGACGAGGGAGTCCCCAAACCCTCCTGTTGTGGCTGCAAAGAGAGAAGCTGTGTCTACAACACACAGTCGGAAGCCAGTCTGCTCACACTGATTTTTGTGTTTTCTGTGTCCTTGAGGACTGGGGGATCAGTTGTTACATAGATCACTGTTAGATCAGAGAAGTGTTACTTGATAGTAACTTTTATTCCCTTTTTTTTTATTTAGTACCTTTTATTCCCTAGGAATTGTTTTCTAAAATTCCCATGAAAGCAGTACTCGGTCTCTACAGATGATGAAAATCTTATAAAGTAGAATATGGAAGGGATTTTGAAATGTGTGTTAATACAACATGTCGACCATTTCTGTTACCAAATTCGCCAGTATTCTATTTGTTAAATAATGCTTGAGAGACTGTTTGAGCGCGTGAATGTGAAGGTTGAGTGTGTGTTTGTTCTCTCATCCTTTTTTTCTTCTGCTCCCATTCCTGAACAAAATAATATTCAAAGTTTCATTGCAAAGATTATTTATAGATTTAATTTATGCTTCAAGTTAAGGGGTTTTAATGATTTCAATTTAAACCTTTGGAAATTTTTATGAAATTATGAACTTTCATGCCAGAATCGTGCTGAGTTAGACAGTCTGAGGCCTACAATTGTTATGTTTATCCAGTTTTAAAACCTGATTTATTTTAAACAATGATTCCTTAATATTTCCTGTGTATTTGATGGTTTTGAGGTGAAATATGTTATTTTCAACTTTCTACCCATTTATATTGATTCAAGTTCAAAGAACGAAAACTTTAAAATTTTAAGTTCAAATGACCAGAAAAGTCCAGAGCTTAGACCTCAGGAAGGCTTCACAGAGTTGCTCATGTACCAAGCACATGCAGCTCCATGCACAGCAGGGCGGAAGTGGGGACTGAGCAGAAGGGGGAGGCAGCTATGGCTGTGGCCAGAACTTTTGCCACATTTCTATCTTCACTGTGGATTGAAATTAGATGGGAAGGACAGACTCCAAAGTCACATTTACAAGTGGGTTGTAATTAAACGGTACCTGAGGATGTCCATGAAGTCCAGTTTCAAATCTTCAGCCAACAAGGTCAGCTTCAGCAGCTCTGGAAATATGGTCTCCTGAGGTTGATCCTGCTCAGAAGAGGGTAGAGAAGGGCTCTGAGGACACAACGGTCTCAGTGGGGTGGGGGCAAGGTCACCCTTCCAGCCACACTGCACAGGACACACAGAGGGTTTCTGCACCTCTCAGCACAGCTGCAGCCCTTCCCCAGGTCACACCTGAACCCATTTAAGCCTTGAGGGCTTCATGTTGAAAATGGGACAGGATCATTGTTAACTTTCTCAGTATTTCCTAGATCTGTTCAAGAACTTGTTTATTGTGGTGTTTGCCTGCCATCTAGAGGCAGTTTGTGACATAATACCTTGAAAGAGTTTTGTCCTTACTTGATTGTATGTGTGGCAAAGCAGCAGAGTGAAGACATACGATCTAAGACACCCCTGGTATAGTTTGTACTCACCCACGATGCTCCTAAAATTGATCACATCTCCACTACTGGCCCATCATGTTGTTAACTGTCTTTGTCTCTGTCACAGTGTAGGCTGAGGAAACCTTGATGATCTGGACATTCTACACTGAATTCCACTACACAAGCCTTATTGAACAATTCATTAAGTAGACCTGACCAGCAAGAAATTGCTAGGACTCAGGTTGACTTGCAAAAATACATGTCTTCCACAAGGTGAAATGCAAGTCTTTCCAAAATTCATAAGCCTGCCACATTACTATGTTGGGGGTCCCCAAGTCTAAGGCATGCTGGCTTATCCTTTGGAAAGGTTGTTGTTAATCCACGAAAGACACTGGGATTCTTTGCTTCTGGAGGAGAAGAATTCAATCTGGGCCCAGAGACGAGGTTTGATCACTCAGAGCTTTTGGGTAATAAAGTTTTATTAAAGTATAAAAGAGATAGAGAAAGCTTCTGATAGAGACATAAGAAGGGGGCAGAAAGAGCACCCCCTTACTAGTGTTAGCAGTGGAGTTATATACTTTTAATTAGTTATTACAGTGAATCAAAAGGATGTCTGGAGGTTGTAAAGACCTTACTGGCTCACTCCCATAATTTACATTTTCTGTAATCACAGGATTAGCCAGAAGCTTTTTTCCAGAAACTGTCCTCAAGCAGGATACATTATTGTTATATAATCCTAAGGTATGTAGAGGAAAAAAAGTTTGTCCTTCCCTCCTCCTTGAGAATTCCAGATGCCCCCCTCTCCTTGGGGACCCCCAGACTTCGTATCAACCTGCCTAGGAATTGACTCTCTCACTTGTAGAGATCAAGAAGGTGTATCTTGTTCCTAGGACCACTAATAGTGAAATACAGTATTTTCGATGCTTCTGTGGAGTGTTGAGACAACACATGACCCCACTGAGTACATCACTCCATCCCATCCATCCACTGCTGTGAGTGCTGCTCCATCACGTGGGTGCAGGGCAGGAGAGGACTCTGCATCAGGCTCAGGCAGCACTGTGAGTGGCTCCAACACTTGGACCACATCACGTGGTGAGGCTGCATTTGTGTTAGACAATGATGCTGTGTGCACAGTCTGAAAATTGCTGATATAAAGTCACATCAGGGATTTCTAGGGTTCTAGTGAAAAACTATGCTGTGATCAAAAACAAACAAAAACACTATCATTGATAAAAAATCAGCTCCCAGAATGTCAGGGACCTCTATACACTAGTCTATAAAACAATAAGCAGCTATGTGATTGAACTGTCTGTTATAACCTTTGAACTTCAGATCCAACAGATTCTCAGTATGGATGGGTCTCAGTGGCAATCTGTCTTAGGCTGGAGGTGGTTCTTATAGGATTGGGTATAAGCAAATTCAGCAGTTGTACTTCATCTCCATGGACAAATATAAGGTTCCCCTATCACCTTATATTTGGGCTTTATGGGAATGGTGAGCCAGCTAATTCCACACGGGAAAACAAAGTGAGAAGTCTCCAGGCTTTCTCCATGGCTTAGTTGACATCATGTGTTGGTTTGAGTAAAGATGTGTAAGTTTCACACTACAACCAAATTAATGGCAGGCGTGAAACAAAATGTTAAGCTAGCAGGTATTTCAACAGTGAACATAGATATCATCTTAAACTGGACAGAGAAGTGGCCCAAAATAAGAGTTTACAGCAATTTCAGGGTAGCTGGTTGATCAAAGAGAAGATTGGCAGATCTGAGATTAGCAGTATGGAGAAAAGGAATGTAGATAAACCCAAGGACGTGGGCATGATGTAATTGAAACTCATGCTAAATCAATATTCTACAGAGTAGCTACCACAGACCTGACACCTAATAGCCAAGCATTGAAAGGTTCTTACATCTCCGAGCAGATGAGTTCTTCCATCTCAGGCAGCTCAGTCACTGGCCCCAGAATGTGTCATAACTACCACAGTATTTGCTCTGTATTCGTGTCCATGAATACAGAGGCCCAGGTGACATGGATAGAGGCTGTGCAAACATCCAACAACATGAGCCCACGTCCACCATGTACACCACCTCCACCCCTCCACCATATCCATTTTGTCTGCCACCCCTATCAGTGCAGATCCAAAACTGTCACCTATCAATGTTCTCAGCTTTAAGGATTAATACCAGCAGCCACATGGTGGTACTTTGTCTCCATATCACCTCCTCCTTGAGGAGTTGTGACACATCATTTCTGGGATTAGCTGTAATCTGTGTAGAGTTTATCCTTCCCTGCTCTTCTAGCCTCAGCCAGTATTACCGTCTATAGATTCACAGACCCTATGGTTTGCCCATAAGAGATGACATTGGATAAAGGAACTTATTTTGTGAAGAAAGTCATAGATAACAATAGGCATGTATTCAGAGAACCACTTAATCCTGTCAAACACACGGTGTCTGAGATGCAGACAAGACCTTCATGGTCCAGAACCCTCACCGCAACCTATTCCTCTGAGATCTCCACCATCTTCCTCTTACACAGACTAAGTATCTGCTGTCAGTTCCCCAGAAAAGCTGTACTTTGACCAGCTGAGCCACCCAGGGAAGGAGGTTTGTGTTCAGGGCTGTATCACTGTGGTAGGGTTATGTGTAGCTTGAAAACAGTAATAGACTCCAGCATCCTCAGCCTGCACACTGTTGATTCTAAGTGTGAAATCTGTCTCTGACCCACTGCCAGTGAACCTGTCTGAGACCCCAGTGTCATGTTTGGAAACCTGATAGATCACTCGCTGTGGAGACTGGCCTGGTTTATGTTGAAGCCAGTACAAATAGGTATTTCCATCACTACTCAGGAGGCTCTGACTTGACTTGCAGGAGATGGAGGCTGTCTCTCCAGGGATGACAGACAGGGAGAGTGGAGTCTGGGTAAGCACTGCATCCCCACTGGATCCTAAAAGAAACAGAGAATTTTAAAGTTACAAAGCAACTATTTAAGAAAGCAACCATTTTCATTGTTTCCATTTTCTTATTTATTTTAGCTGAAATGATAGTACTACTTTGTTTTACTCTCATATTCTGTGATTTTGCGTCATACAACAAAACTGTACAATAACAATAGTTAATCTGACATCTGTAAAGTTTAAAGAGACCTCTAAACATCACCCATGCCATCCCCACCTCCCTGTCACCAAGCTGACCAGAACACAGGACTTTCTTCCTTCTGGAACCTTCCTCACTAACAGATCTAAGCATCCCATGCCTATCTGCAGGACAAGTCATACACATCTAACATGCAGAGAACACACGTGGAGAGCAGTGCTGCCCCAGAGCTCACCCGCCATCCTCTTTCTCATCCCCTCTCCATCCTTACCTGGGACCCAGAGCAGGAGAAGCCCCAGGAACTGAGCAGGAAACCTCATGTTCAAAAGTGTGGACAGAGGAGTCCTGATAAGTCAGAACAAGACCAGAGCTGAGCTTTTATCCCAGACTTGGATGGGAAGGTCCTCCTTGGGGAACAACATGCAAATTTCCAGGTGCGGGCGGCGGTGTGGACAGAACCAAGGCAAGGGTGGGAGGGGTCAACTTGAACATCGTGAAATAAAGATCTTTTGTGTTGAGATGTAAGCTATGTGCTGTATCCTGCTCACCCATAGATGAACTGGACAAAGTAAGACAATAAATCCACTGCAGTGCTTGCCCAGGCTTTCTCTGCCCTCTAAGCTCTTCATCTCCTCCAGGATCTTCACTCAACACTCACTCTTGTACTCAAAAAATGTTTTCCTAAAAAGGCACAGCTCCTCTGAAGGTTTAATAATTTTTTCGACTGAATACATGGGAGGTTTTTCCTGCTTTGACCCTATAAGAATGCCTAGTTCGCTGAGAAATGGGGAGTGGAGAACACGGGAAGAATCTGGGAACAAATCACAGATTCTAGTTCCTTACGTTTTAGTTGATGCTGTTACCTTTGAATGAGAATTTGTATGGTATACCAAGATTGCAAAGGAAATAATTTTCTCCAATTTTTCATCTCGGGTAAGGAGGTGTATCTGAAAAAAATGGAAACTATAAACAGAACTCTTAAATTTAATGCTTTATCTTACATAGTCCATGATTTCAGGAATTTAAAGGTTTTTATAATTATATGAAAGGAATAATCAATGCACTGTGAAAAAAACATCAAATTGAATGACTTAAACCCATTTCTAAAGTCAACTAAATTTTCTGTAACCATTTCTTTTCATCTCCCATTAACTCAGATGAAAGGTTCAGAATACAAAATACATAAGGGATGGATAAAGTTTTTTTTTTTTTTGCCTTTCCTTATCTTATAAAACAGAAATACGCTGCCTTCATGAGTAAGTGAGAATGGTGATTCTCTGCTTTAAGGAAGCACTGGGCTCATAGGAGTGAACTTCACATCTCAGTCACTTTTGAGCAGAATCCAGGGATGACCTGAAGTTCAAACACTTTCTGACACATCAGCTGAACCCATTTTTCAGTGCTTCCAGAAATGTTTATGTTGGCTTCTGTAAAATGGTGACTAGATCAAGCAGAGAATAAGAACCAGACATTAAAAATAAATACATACATTAAAAATAGATAATATCTGAGCTCCCTGGAGGAGATAAGAAGATATTATAAGTTTAAGAAAGAACTGTAGACCTCGATAAATTGCTGGCAACTTCCTTGTGCAGATGATAATCGCATTACATACCCTTTTCCTGGTCAGACAGAAAACATCTTGACCCCAAGATTGCCTCTCTATCTTGGAATCCTCACAGCCTATGTCAAATATAAAGCCAGTTATTAGAATGTATAGAAATCTACTATTTCACATAATTGTACCAAAATAATTTATTTTATAAATATAAAGAGAAATATAAATAACCTTATATATGCATATGACACCACCCTTATGGCACACAATGAAGAGAAACTAAAGAGCCTCTTGACGAAGGTGAAAGAGGAGAGTGAAAAATCTGGCTTAAAGCTCAACATTCAGAAAACTAAGAGAATGGCATCTGGTCCCATCACTTCATGGCAAATAGATGGGGAAACAATGGAAACAGTGACAGAGTTATTTTCTTGGGCTCCAAAATCAGTGCAGATGGTGACTTCAGCCATGAAATTAAGACGCTTGATCCTTGGAAGAAAATTTATGACAAATCTAGGCAACATAAAAAGCAGAGACATTACTTTGCTGACAAAGGTCCATCTAGTCAAAGCTATGGTTTTCCAGTAGTCATGTATGGATGTGAGAGTTGGAGCATAAAGAAGACCAAGCAATGAAGAATTCATGCTTTTGAACTGTGGTGTTGGGGAAGACTCTTGAGAGTCCCTTGGACTGCAAGGAGATCAAATCAGTCAATCCTAAAGGAAATCAATCCTGAATATTCATTGGAAGGACTGGTACTGAAGCTGAAACTCCAATACTTTGGCCACCTGATGCAAAGAACTGACTCATTAGAAAAGACCCTGATGCTGGGAGAGATTGAAGGCAGGAGGAAAAGGTGACAAGAGAGGATGAGATGGTTGGATGGGATCATCAACTCAATGGACATGAGTTTGAGCAAACTCCGGGAGATGGTGAAGAATAGGAAAGACTGGCGTGCTGCAGTCCATGGGGAGGCAAAGAGTCAGACATAACTGAGTGACTGAGCAACAACAAAGAGGAGAAATCTTTAATTCTCTTATAACAATATAGTAAATAAATGCTGGTCACAATAACCCTAAACATACAACACCTTTTTGTTTGAAACATACAATAATGTTTCAAGACTGCATACAATCATTTGTCTTTGTATAAACTAAATTTCTGTGCTTCCCTGGTGGCTCAGTTGATAAACAAACTGCCTGCAATGTAGGAGACTCAGGTTCAATCCCTGGGTTGGAAAGACCCCCTGGAGAAGGGCATGGCAACCCACTCCAGTATTTGTGCCTAGAGAATCCCACAAACGGGGGAGCCTGGTGGGTTACAGTCCACAGTGTCAAAAAGAGTCTGACAGTACTTAAGTGTCTCAGCACACATGCACAAGCTAAACTTGTGGTGTTGGTGACTACAATTCTAGTGTTGGGAGTTCACTAAACTTAGAACATATGAAAGAAAAAAAAAGAAGGGATAATGAGAAACATGTGAGAAAATATGTCTGTGTTAAAGACTTGCAGAGATAAGAGAAAGCAGAGATATTTAGAGAGAATAAGAGGAGGTGAGAGGAGTAACAATATGTATTTCCAGCCTCTCAACATCAAAATCTTCAAGGTGGGGTGGCGGGCAGTCCTAAGATGGCAGAGGAATAGAACAGGGAGACCACTTTCTCCCCCACAAATTCATCGAAATATCATTTGAACGCTGAGCAAATTCCACAAAACAACTTCTGAATGCTGGCAGAGGACACCAGGCACCTAGAAAGGCAGCCCATTCTCTTTGAAAGGAAGTAGGACAAAATATAAAAGATAAAAAGAGAGACAAAAGAGTTAGGGACAGAGACCCATCCAGGGGAGGGAGTCATGAAGGAGGAGAAGTTTCCAAACACCAAGAAACCCCCTCACCGGTGGGTCTGTGGGGAGTTTTGGAATCTCAGAGGGCAACATAACTGGGAGGAAAAAAAAAAAAAAAACCCCACAAACTACACACCTAACTGCAACTCCCAGCGGAGAAGTAGCCCAGACGCTTGCATCCACCATCAGCGAGCGGGGGCTGAACAGGAAGGCGTGGGCTGCACGCTTAGTGTAAGGACTGGGCCAGAATGCCCTGAGGACAATCTAAGGGAGCTGACGTGAGATAGAAATCCAAACTGCGGGATAGCCAATGAGAAAAAAAAGAGAGAGAGAGAGAACTTTCTCACGAAAAGCTCTAACCTAAGGCACTGCTGGGCCTGCTCACAGAACAAAGGACTGAGCGAATACCAGAGGAGAGCTAGCCGGCTGTGGACTAGCCCATCCCCCCGCTGGAGGCAGAGAGGCAGGCGGGCGGCAGTCAGAACTGGAAGTTGAGGGGCAATCTCGGTCCCAGAGCCGGCATCCTCCACTAAACTGTGAGCAGGCTCCCAGTTACTAACCAAGTCTTCCTGGGATCCTGGATGGTTGACATCTTCCAGGAGGGTCACAGTCAGAGATCAGCTCCCCAGAGGAGACAGACGGCACACCTGAGATGGCGCTCTTGCTGCATACCCAGGAAACCGAGGGTCTGGAACTGGGGAGGTGATAAGACCACCACTCAGCTGGGAGAGCGTGCTCGCCAAGCACCTGGTCGCCTGAGCTGCTCGGACCTGGGAAGGGCACAAAACGCAGGCCCAACCCAGTCTGTGCCTTTGTGGAGTACCCGAGAACCTGAACCTGAGTGGCTTAGGCCTGGGAAGTGCACGCAACCCAGGGCCCGCCTTAGACAGTTCTCCTGCAGAGCAACCTGGAGCCTGAGCAGTGTAGACCGGGAAAGCACACACACTGTGAGTGGGGGAAAACCCAGAGTGGCTCAGACACTGCGAGCACTCCCCACACACGCCAGTGATATTTGTTTGTGGTGTTCCTCCCTCCCCACAGCACAACTGAACAAATCAGCCTAAATAAGCGACCACCTTCACCCCCTTGTGTCAGGGCAGAAATTAGACACTGAAGAAACTTGCAAACAGAGGAAGCCAAAATAAACAAAGAAGAGTGAGACACTTTGGAAGTGACAGGTGCAACAGATTAAAACTTTGTAGTTAAAAAAAAAAAAAAAAAACTTTGTAGTTAGTACTGACTACATTGGAAGGGGTCTATATGCCTTGAGAAGTGTAAGCTGGAACAAGGAACTATCTGAAACTGAAAAGACCCCACACTGCTCTCAACAGCTTCAGAGAAATTCCTAGATATATTTTACTATTATCATTTTAAATTAAAAAAAATTATTTTTAAGTTCTCAAAAATCCTTTAATTTTCATTTTTATAATCTACTATTACCTTGCAAAAAAGACCCTATTTTTAAAGCAAGTTTCATAATTATATTTTTTATAATTTTTGTGATTTTGTTCTGTTTCTTTACTATTGTATTTTTGAGAGTCTAACCTCTACTCTAGAGTTTTAATCACTGCTTTTTGGGTTTTGTTATCAATTTTGTACCTTTAAGAATCAATCTTCAGTACCCATTTTTACTTAGGAGTGTGATTACTGGTTTGATTGCTCTCTCCCCCTTTTGACTCTCCTTTTTCTCCCCCAGGTCACCTATATCTCCTCCCTCCCCCTTCTCTTCTCTACTTAACTCTGTGAATCTCTTTGGGTGTTCCAGGCTGTGGAGAACACTTAGGGAACTGATCAGTGGCTAGATCTGTCTTTCTCCTTTTGACTCCCCCTCTTCTCCTCCTAGTCAACTCTATCTCCCTCCCCCCTCTTCTCTTCTCTATGGAACTCCGTGAACCTCTCTGAGTGTTCCAGACTGTGGAGAGCACATAGGGAATTGATTACTGGCTAGATTGCTCTCTCCCCTTTTGATTCCCCCTCTTCTTCTGGTCACCTCTATCTCCCTCCTCCCTCTTCTCTTCTCCATTTAACTCAGTGAACCTCTCTTGGTGTCCCCCATTGTGGAGAATCTTTTCACCATTAACCCTAACCCTAGATGTTTTGTCATCAGTGTTGTGTGGATGGAGAAGTCTTGAGGCTACTGTAAGAATAAGACTGAAAGCCAGAGGCAGGAAGCTTAAATCCAAAACTTGAGAACTCCAGAAAACTCCTGACTCCAGGGAACATCAAGTGACAAGAGATCATCCAAAAGCCTCCATACCTACACTGAAACCAAGCTCCACCCAAGAGCCAACAAGTTTCAGAGCAAGACATACCAAGATAACTCTCCAACAGTGCAGGAACATAATCCTAAGCATTAAAATACAGGCGGCCAAAAGTCACACCAAACCCATAGACACTTCAAAACTCACTACTGGACACTTCATTGCACTCCAGAGAGAGGAGATCCAGCTCCACCCACCAGAACACTGACACAGGCTTCCCTAACCAGGAAACCTTGACAAGCCACTTGTCCAACCCCACCCACAGGGAGGAACCTCCACAATAAAGAGGAACCACACACTTTCAGCATACAGAAAGGCCACCCCAAACACAGCAATCTAAACAAGATGAAAAGGCAGAAAAATATTCAGGAGATAAAGGAACATGATAAATGCCCACCAAACCAAACAAAAAAGGAGGAGATAGGGAGTCTACCTGAAACAGAATTCAGAATAATATAGGAAAATCTTTCAAAATCTTGAAAACAAAATGGAGTTATGGATAAATAGTCCGGAAACAAGGATTGGGAAGATGCAAGAAATGTTTAACAAGGACCTAGAAGAAATAAAAAAGAGTCAATCAATAATGAATAATGTAATAACTGAGATAAAAAATGCTCTGGAGGGAACCAACAGTAGAATAACTGAGGCAGAAGATAGGATGAGTGAGGTGGAAGATAGAATGGTGGAAATAAATGAAGCAGAGAGGACAAAAGAAAAAAGAATGAAAAGAAATGGAGACAATTTCAGAGACTTCTGGGACAATGTCAAATGCCCCAACATTCGAATCATAGGAGTCCCAGAAGAAGAAGACAAAAAGAAAGGCCATGAGAAAATACTTGAGGAGATAATAGTTGAAAACTTCCCTAAAATGGGGAAGGAAATAGCCACCCAAGTCCAAGAAACTCAGAGAATTCCAAACAAGATAAACCCAAGGTGAAACACCCCAAGACACATATTAATCAAATTAATGAAGATCAAACACAAAGAGCAAATATTAAAAGCAGCAAGGGAAAAGCAACAAATAACTCACAAGGGGATTCCCATAAGGATAACAGTTAATCTTTCAATAAACTCTTCAGGCCAGAAGGCAATGGCAGGACATACTTAAAGTGATGAAAGAGAAAAACCTACGACCCAGATTCCTGTACCCAGCCAGGATCTCATTCAAATATGAAGGAAAAATCAACAGCTTTATAGACAAGCAAAAGCTGAGAGAATTTAGCACCACCAAACCAACTCTTCAACAAATGCTAAAGGATCTTTCCTGGACAGGAAACACGGAAAAGGCTTATAAACTCGAACCCAAAACAACAAAATAAATGGCAACAGGATCATACTTATCAATAATTACCTTAAATGTAAATGGGTTGAATGCCCCAACCAAAAGACAAAGACTGGCTGAATGGATACAAAAACAAGACCCCTACACATGCTGTCTACAAGAGACCCACTTCAAATCAAGGGGCAGCTACAGACTGAAAGTGAAGGGCTGAAAAAGATATTTCATGCAAATGGAGACCAAAAGAAAGCAGGAGTAGCAATACTCATATCAGATAAAGTAGCCTTTGAAATAAAGGCTGTGAAAAGAGGCAAAAAAGGACACTACATGATGATCAAAGGATCAATCCAAGAAGAAGATATAATAATTATAAATATATATGCCCCCAACATAGGAGCACTGCAATTTGTAAGGCAAATGCTAATGAGTATGAAAGGGGAAATTAACAGTAACACAATAATAGTGGGAGACTTTAATATGCCATTCACACCTATAGATAGATCAACTAAACAGAAAATTAGCAAGGAAACACAAACTTTAAATGATACAATGGACCTGTTAGACCTAATTGATATCTATAGGACATTTCCCCCCAAAACAATGAATTTCACCTTTTTCTCAAGTTCACACGGAACCTTCTTCAGGATAGCTCACATCCTGGGCCATAAATCTAGCCTTGGTAAATTAAAAAAAAAAAAAATGAAATCATTCCAAGCATCTTTTCTGAACACAATGCAGTAAGATTAGATGTCAACTATAGGGGGGAAAAAAGCTATGAAAAATACAAACATATGGGGGCTAAACAACATGCTTCTGAATAACCAACAAACCACAGAAGAAATCAAAAAAGAACCCAAAATATGCATAGAAATGAGTGAAAATGAAAACACAACCCAAAACCTATGGGATTCAGTAAAAGCAGTGCTAAGGGGAAGGTTCATAGTAATACAAGTTTATCTCAAGAAACAAGAGAAAAATCAAATAAATAACCTAACTCTACACCTAGAGCAACTGGAAAAAGAAGAAATTAAGAACTCCAGGGCTAGTAGAAGGAAATAAATCATAAAAATAAGGGCAGAAATAAATGAAAAATAAACAAAGGAGACCAGAGCAAAAATCAAGAAAGCTAAAAGCTGGTTTTTTGAGAAGATAAATAAAATAGACAAATCATTAGCCAAACTCATCAAGAAAAAAAGGGAGAAGAATCAAATCAACAAAATTAGAAATGAAAATGGAGAAATCACAACAGACAACATAGAAATACAAAGGATAATAAGAGACTACTATCAGCAACTATATGCCAATAAAATGGACAACTTGGAAGAAATGGACAAATTCTTAGAAAAGTATAACATTCCAAAACTGAACCAGGAACAAATAGAAAATCTTAACAGACCCATCACAATTGAAACTGTAATCAGAAATCTTCAAACAAACAAAAGCCCAGGACCAGATGGCTTCCCAGCTGAATTCTACCAAAAATTTAGAGAAGAGCTAACACCTACCTTACTCAAACTCTTCCAGAAAATTGCAGAGGAAGGTAAACTTCCAAACTCATTCTATGAGACCACCATCACCCTAATACCAAAACCAGACAAAGATGCCACAAAAAAGAAAACTATAGGCCAATATCACTGATGAACATAGACGCAAAAATCCTTAATAAAATTCTAGCAAACAGAATCTAACAGCGTATTAAAAAGACCATACATCATGACCAAGTGGGCTTTATTCCAGGGATGCAAGAATCCTTCAATATTTGCAAATCAGTCTATGTGATACACCACATTAACAAATTGAAAGATAAAAACCATATGATTATCTCAATAGATGCAGAGAAAGCCTTTGACAAAATTCAGTATTCATTTATGATAAAAAAGAAAACAACCCTCCAGAAAGCAAGCAAGCAATTGTACATCAACATAATAAAAGCCATATATGATAAACCCACAGCAAACATTATCCTCAATGGTGAAAAATTGAAAGCATTTCCCTTAAAGTCAGGAACAAAACAAGTGTGCCCACTCTTACCACTACTATTCAACATATTTTGGAAGCTTTAGTCGCAGCAATCAGAGAAGAAAAAGAAATAAAGGGAATCCAGATTGGAAAAGAAGAAGCAAAACTCTCACTATTTGCAGATGACATGATCCTCTACATAGAAAACCCTAAAGACTCCACCAGAAAATTACTAGAGCTAATCAATGAATATAGTAAAGTTGCAGGATGTAAAATTAACACACAGAAATCCCTTGCATTCCTATACACTAACAATGAGAAAACAGAAAGAGAAATTAAGGAAACAATTCCACTCACCATTGCAATGAAAAGAATAGAATACTTAGGAATAAATCTACCTAAAGAAACAAAAGACCTATATATAGAAAACTATAAAACACTGATGAAAGAAATCAAAGATGACACAAATAGATGGAGAAATATATCATGTTCATGGGTCAGAAGAATCAATATAGTGAAAATGAGTATACCACCAAAACAATCTATAGATTCAATGCAATCCCTATCAAGCTACCAACGGTATTTTTCAGAGAACTAGAACAAATAATTTTCATAATTTGTATGGAAATACAAAAAACCTCAAATAGCCAAAGCGATCTTGAGAAAGAAGAATGGAATAGGAGGAATCAATCGGCCTCACTTCAGACTATACTACAAAACTACAGTCATCAAGACAGTATGGTACTGGCAAAAGACAGAAATATAGATCGATGGAACAGAATAGAAAGCCCAGAGATAAATCCATGCACCTATGAACACCTTATCTTTGACAAAGAAGGCAAGAATATACAATGGAGAAAAGACAATCTCTTTAACAAATGGTGCTGGGAAAATTGGTCAACCACTTGTAAAAGAATGAAACTAGAACACTTTCTAACACCATATACAAAAGTAAACTCAAAATGGATTAAAGATCTAAATGTAAGACCAGAAACTATAAAACTCCTAGAGGAAAACATAGGCAAAACACTCCCTGACATAAATCACAGCAGGATCCTCTATGACCCACCTCCCAGAGTAATGGAAATAAAAGCAAAAATAAACAAATGGGACCTAATTAAACTTAAAAGCTTTTGCACAATGAAGGAAACTATAAACAAGGTAAAAAGACAGCCTTTAGGATGGGAGAAAATAATAGCAAATGAAACAACTGACAAAGGATTAATCTCAAAAATATACAAGCAGCTCCTGCAGCTCAATTCCAGAAAAATAAATGACCCAATCAAAAAATGGGCCAAAGAACTAAACAGACATTTCTCCAAAGAAGACATACAGATGGCTAACAAACACATGAAAAGATGTTCAACATCACTCATTATCAGAGAAATGCAATTCAAAATCACAATGAGGTACCATCTCATGCTGGTCAGAATGATTGCTATCAAAAAGTCTACAAACAATAAATGCTGGAGAGGGTGCGGAGAAAAGGGAACCCTCTTATACTGTTGGTAGGAATGCAAACTAGTACAGCCACTATGGAGAACAGTGTGAAGATTCCTTAAAAAACAGGATATAGAACTGCCATACTACCCAGCAATCCCACTGCTGGGCATACACACCGAGGAAACCAGAATTGAAAGAGACATGTGTACCCCAGGGTTCATTGCAGCACTGTTTACAATAGCCAAGACATGGAAGCAACCTAGATATCCATCAGCAGATGAATGAATAAGAAAGCTGTGGTACATATACACAGTGGAATATTACTCAGCTATTTAAAAGAATGCATTTGGACCAGTTCTAATGAGGTGGATGAAACTGGAGCCTATTATATAGAGTGACGTAAATCAGAAAGAAAAACACCAATATAGTATATTAATGCATATATATGGAATTTAGAAAGATGGTAATGATGACCCTATATGCAAAACAGAAAAAGAGACACAGATATACAGAACAGACTTTTGGACTCTGTGGGAGAAGGCGAGAGTGGGATGATTTGAGAGAATAGCATTGAAACATGTATATTATCATATGTGAAATAGATTGCCAGCCCAGGTTCGATGCATGAGACAGGGTGCTCAGGGCTGGTGCACTGGGATGACCCTGAGGGATGGAATGGGGAGGGAAGTGGGAGGAGGGTTCAGAATGGGGAACATATGTACACCCATGGCTAATTCATGTCAATGTATGGCAAAAACCACTACAAAATTACAAAATAATTAGCCTCCAATTAAAATAAACAAATTAATTTTAAAAAATCTTTAAGATGATAGTCAAATAAGGAAAACCTTAGGAACAAAACATGCAACGTGTATTGCAAAATGGACTTGACTTCCCGCTGATATGCTTTTGACACAAGGACCAGGTGACAGTAGGTACAGGCATAGATAATTTCAGTGTAACCCTTGTAACTGGAGCACCAGTTCAGAAATTGTGTCAAAGCAGTCAGCTGCCTTGAGTTAGGAATCTTCTGGGGCTGCTTGGTGATATTCTGGTTTTTGTGTGGTGGTATATCCCTTGGTTGGATGTTCTGCCCAGATTTCATTTCTGCACATGAACAGTTGACACCAAATTGCATGAAAAGTTGCCCCAATGGTAAGAGATCTCTCATGTGTCCCATAAATAAGACTGGGATACACAACACTTTTGAGGGTGTTGAATATGTGTTTTTTCTTAAAGGAGTTGTCTGATAACCTTCTGACTTCTGGACACTACATAGTCCATACGTAGGAGGGCTGGTCTGGCTCGTGGACCAGGTGACATGGAATCTGCCAGATTTGAATGGGGCCAGAAAAGCAGAGGGCTGTGCAGTAAGTTCAGCTGTGGTGCAAGCAGCCCTGTCTTCTGGGCCAATGAGACACAGTGAGCTGATCAAAGACATCAACTATCTGGACATAACCAACACTCAGAGATCAGTCGCTGAGCAACAGGAAATACACCAGGGAAACCAGTGGATGCTCCAGGGGGCACATGGCAGCACTTTCCTGGAGGGACTGTGGAGTGTGAGCTGCCTTGGTCAGAAGGAAGGAAGAGGCTGTGGGAGGCTGTCCTAGTGATGCCCTGACCTCTGTTTACAAAGAGAGGACTCAGTGCCTGTGATTGAGGGCCTCATGGTTTCTTTCTCAAAGCTCAAAAGCTGTTTCCTCTTGAGCCCATACTGGTGTCAGCTCATCCTCTGGGCAACCCAGCTGGTTCTGCCCCTGAGAAGCTGAGTCTTTATACACTGTACAGGGTCCAGTGAGTTTCCTGCTCAGAGAAATACATTTAGCATCTCCAGGCTCCTCATTGATGATGGTAGCAAGAAGTCAATTGAATTTGGGATAAAACTGTTCATACTCTGAATACATGTAGAAATACCTGCAGATGTCCAGAGGTTCTTTGCTTGTGTTACAAATTCTCTACATAAACCATTTCTTAAACTATTATAATTAAGAATCCAGTTTTAATTGCACTTGCTACAAAACAGATTATTCTGGAAAGGATGACCTCTAATAAGTTTTACCCCCTTAACCAGAAACAGTATTCTACTGTCCAGGTGGATTTGAAATTATTTAATGCAATTCACTGTTATATTGTTCATGGGGTTCTCAAGGCAAGGATACTAAAGTGGTTTGCCGTTCCCTTCTCCAGTGGACCACATTCTGTCAGACCTCTCCACGATGACCCATCCGTCTTGGGTGGCCCCACATGGCATGGCTTAGTTTCATTGAGTTAGACAAGGCTGTGGTCCATGTGATCAGATTGGCTAGTTTTCTGTGATTATGGTTTCAGCGTGCCTGCCCTCTGATGCCCTCTTGCAACACCTACCCTCTTACTTGGGTTTCTCTTACCTTGGAGGTGGGGTATCTCTTCATGGCTGCTCCAGCAAAGTGCATCCACTGCTTCTTACCTTGGATGAGGGGTATCTCCTCACAGCCGCCCCTCCTGACCTTGAACGTGGAGTAGCTCCTCTAGGCCCTCCTGCACCATAAAGAATGAAGGGATGGAGCCAAAGCAAAAACTATACCCAGTTGTGGATGTGACTGGTGATAGAAGCAAGGTCTGATGCTGTAAAGAGCAATATTGCGTAGGAACCTGGAATGTCAGGTCCATGAATCAAGGCAAACTGGAAGTGCTCAAACAGGAAATGGCAAGAGTGAACGTCGACATTCTAGGAATCAACAAACTAAAATGGACTGGAATGGGTGAATTTAACTCAGATGACCATCATATCTACTACTGTGGGCAGGAATCCCTTAGAAGTGGAGTAGCCATCACGGTCAACAAAAGAGTCTGAAATACAGTACTTGGATGCAATCTCAAAAATGACAGAATGATCTCTGTTCATTTCCAAGGCAAACCATTCAATATCACGTAATCCAAGCCTATGCCCCAACCAGTAATGCTGAAGAAGCTGAAGTTGAATGGCTCTATGAAGACCTACAAGACTTTTTAGAACTAACACACAAAAAAGATGTCCTTTTCATTATAGGGGACTGGAATGCAAAAGTAAGAAGTCAAGAAACACCTGGAATAACAGGCAAATTTGGCCTTGGAGTACAGAATGAAGCAGGGCAAAGACTAATAGAGTTTTGCCAAGAGAACGCACTGGCCATAGTAAACACCCTCTTCCAACAAAACAAGAGAAGACTCTACACATGGACATCACCAGAAGGTCAACACTGAAATCAGATTGATTATATTCTTTGCAGCCAAAGATGGAGAAGCTCTATACAGTCAGCAAATACAAGACCAGGAGCTGACTGTGGCTCAGATCATGAACTCTTTATTGCCAAATTCAGATCAAATCAAATTCTTAAATTGAAGAAAGTAGGGAAAACCACTAGACCATTCGGGTATGATCTAAATCAAATCCCTTATGATTATGCAGTGGAAGTAAGAAATAGATTTAAGGGACTAGATCTGATAGACAAAGTGCCTGATGAACTATGGACGGAGGTTCATGACATTATACAGGAGACAGGGATTAAGACCATCCCCATGGAAAAGAAATGCAAAACAGCAAAATGGCTGTCTGAGGAGGCCTTACAAATAGCTGTGAAAAGAAGAGAAGTGAAAAGCAAAGGAGAAAAGGAAAGATATTCCTATTTGAATGCAGAGTTTCAAAGAATAGCAAGGAGAGATAAGAAAGCCTTCCTCAGCAATCAATGCAAAGAAATAGAGGAAAACAGCAGAATGGGAAAGACTAGAGAAAATTAGAGATACCAAGGGAACATTTCATGCAAAATGGGTTTGATAAAGGACAGAAATGGTATGGACCTAACAGAAGCAGAAGATATTAAGAAGAGGTGGCAAGAATACACAGAAGAACTGTACAAAAAAGATCTTGACCCAGAGAATCATGATGGTGTGATCACTCACCTAGAGCCAGCCATCCTGGAATGTGAAGTCAAGGGGGCCTTAGAAAGCATCACTATGAACAAAGCTAGAAGAGGTGATGGAATTCCAGTTGAGCTATTTCAAATCCTGAAAGATGATGCTGTGAAAGTGCTTCACTCAATATGCCAGCAAATTTGGAAATCTCAGCAGTGGCCACAGGACTGGAAAAAGGTCAGTTTTCCTTCCAATCCCAAAGAAAGGCAATCCCAAAGAATGCTCAAACTATCACACAATTGCACTCATCTCACACTCTGGTAAAGTAATGCTCAAAATTCCCCAAGCCAAGCTTCAGCAATACATGAACCGTGAACTTCCTGATGTTCAAGCTGGTTTTAGAAAAGGCAGAGGAACCAGAGATCAAATTGCCAACATCTGCTGGATCATTGAAAAAGCAAGAGAGTTCTAGAAAAACATCTATTTCTGCTTTATTGACTATGCCAAAGCCTTTGAGTGTGTGGATCACAATAAACTGTGGGAAATTCTTAAAGAGATGGGAATACCAGACCATCTGACCTGCCTCCTGAGAAATCTGTATGCAGGTCAAGAAGCAACAGTTAGAACTGGACATGGACCAACAGACTTGTTCCAAATAGGAAAAGGAGTACGTCAAGGCTGTATATTGTCACCCTGCTTATTTAACTTATACGTTATATGCAGAGTACATCATGAGAAACACTGGGCTGGAAAAAGCACAAGCTGGACTCAAGATTGCTGGGAGAAATATCAATAACCTCAGATATGCAGATGACACCACCCTTATGGCAGAAAGTGAAGAGGAACTAAAAAGCCTCTTGATGAAAGTGAAAGAGGAGAGTGAAAAAGTTGGCTTAAAGCTCAACTTTCAGAAAAGTAAGATCATGGCATCTGGTCCCATCACTTCATGGGAAATAGATGGGGAAACAGTGGAAACAGTGGCTGCTTTATTTTGGGGGGGCTCCAAAATCACTGCAGATGGTGATTGCAGCCATAAAATTAAAAGACGCTTACTCCTTGGAAGGAAAGTTATGAACAACCTAGATAGCATTTTAAAAAGCAGAGACATTACTTTGCCAACAAAGGTCCGTCTAGCCAAGGCTATGGTTTTTCCAGTGGTCATGTATGGATGTGAGAGTTGGACTGTGAAGAAGGCTGAGCGCCAAAGAATTGAGGCTTTTGAACTGTGGTGGTGGAGAAGACTCTTGAGAGTCCCTTGGACTGCAAGGAGATCCAACCAGTCCATCCTAAAGGAGATCAGTCCTGGGTGTTCATTGGAAGGACTCATGCTGAAGCTGAAACTCCAATACTTTCGCCACCTCATGTGAAGAGTTGACTCATTGGAAAAGACCCTGATGCTGCGAGGGATTGGGGGCAGGAGGAGAAGGGGACGACAGAGGAGGAGAAGGGGATGACAGAGGATGAGGTGGTTGGATGGCATCATCGACTCGATGGACATGAGTTTGAGTAAACTCTGGGAGTTGGTGATGGACAGGGAGGCCTAGCGTGCTGCGATTCATGGGGTCACAAAGAGTCGGACATGTGACTGAGTGACTGAGCTGAACTGAACTGAACTGAACTGAATACAATTCAGTCCATGTCAGAGAATGTGATTAGCATGCCTATGATAAATTCAAAAGTAATTTTAGAGCATTTCTAAAACTGGGATGTATTTGAAGAATTTACATTCTACTCAGCTATCACTAGAAACAGAAGTCAGACCCGCATTTAGGAATGACCCTCTTGTGTACCCAAGGTATTTATTTATTGTTTGAATTTTTTGTTTTTATAACAATATGTTACAACTTTCTAAGCTCCAAAGTGATTCTGGTTAAAATACGACATAAATCTCCGTGAATGTTGGACAGTTTGGAAACCCAGCTACTGAAAAATTTACCAATAACCAAAATGTAAAGTGGAAAATTCATATTTGTATAGCATCAGGGGAAAATGGAAAATGAAAATTAAATGACTTGAAATAACAAAGTCAAAACATTCCTTTCTTGTTGACCCAATATTTTCTTCTCATATCATTTTCCAAAACTGCATGTGGACAGAAGCTCTGACTTGGCTCAAGTGGACCAACCCGTCTGGAAACAGTAAATCCACCTAAGATTTGTGGCCCCATAAGGTAACTTCCATCATAGGGGATTTGGCTGAAGTCTGAGTCAGCAGGCAGGCTAGGTTTGCTGGGTCAGAAAACAGAAACCTACTTATTCAGACTTTTTCTTTTTCTTTTCTCAAGGACTCTGTGTGCATCCTTAATACTTGTCTGATTGCTGGAAGTTGGTCTCCATCTCCTCGGTATTTCCTGGGTTTTGCACTCTTAAGACATTCCCTGTCACTGTCGGTCGCACCTCCCCAGTCCAAACATGTGGCCTCTGCTGGACCACATTCAGGAGCAAGTACATCTTTGAGATTCTCCTTGGCTGAGTAAAGTTGACAGTGACTAGGTGACATGACCTTAGGTCTCTGCACAGGAACATCACTGAGCCCTTGATGATGGAAGATCTCAAGCCCTGGCCACACAGTCATTTCCTGTGACATGTGCAGTGGCCCAGACACAATCTGGGAAACCAGGCAGATGGCCCTTTCTCCTTGTAATTTTGTAAGGAACATACTGGGTTTTCTCTCTGGGTTCTTCTTATCAGCACCACTGTTTTCCATCCCACCAAATCAAAGCCAAACAGCAGTATGTTCAATTGTGTGTGTTGACTTGGCTCCCTTCACGTTTCCATTCCTGCAGTCTTCCCACACCTTAGAATTCCTAAGTTTTGAGAAAAAGAGCTTGTCGTATTATTCTGAATCCTTTCAGTGTTCTATGGTATAAATTCTATGCTCTACAGCTTCCAGTTTATGTTATTTTTTAAAATGTTAAACCCCAGCTTTAGGAATTCTAATACTCATATTTGTGTTTCTCTGAAAGGTAACTGAGAGAAATCAGAGATGTTTGCATTGTGATATTGTGTCTGCCATCATTTCAAAACAAAAAAATTTGGGGCATTCATAACTGAAAGCTTTCACTAAATTTTCCCCACTAATTCCACCTGGGGGCTGCTTGTAGAGATTGTGATCTGACATATGTTGAAGGAGCAGGAAAATACATAGTAAAAAGGAGATTCGGAAAGTGTGAAAAGTGAAAAAAACCTGTTTTTGAGTATTGTGACCTTTTATCTTCTTAAAAGTATACCCAAGCTAGTAATCCCAGCATGTATTTTGCTACAAATCTGCCTCATCGTCCCACTGATATACTGACTGTATTTATTCTACATGTCACTGTACACAAGGGGAGAGAAATAGGATGAGCTCTCACTCACCTCTCCTTCTTCAGGTCTGTTTGCTCAGAGGGCACTTAGACCCTCCATTCTCCTGCTGGTGCTGTCACTCAAGGCTGTGCAGCTGATGGTGTCTGAGGTGCAGCTGAGGCTCTCATGGTCCAGAGTCCTCAGCTTCATCCTTCTCCCCTGACCTCCAACATGTTTTCCTACACCGTCAGAGACTATGCCTACCTGCTCCCCAGTCAACACATGTGAGCAGCTGGGCGACCAGGAGAGGGGGGGTTTATGTTCAGAGCTGTACCACTGTGGGAGGTTCTTGTATACTCTGCTGGCAGTAATAAACTCCAGCATCCTCAGCCTCCACCCTGCTGATTTTAAGGGTGAAATCTGTCCCTGACCCACTGCCAATGAACCTGTCTGGCACCCCAGAGGCCCGATTGGAAACCAAATAGATCAGGAGCTGTGGAGACTGGCCAGGCTTCTGCAGGTGCCAGCTCAAATAAGTGTCTCCATAACTATCTTCAAGGCTCTGACTGGCTCTGCAGGAGATGGACGCCATCTTTCCAGGGATGACAGACAGGGAGAGTGGATTCTGGGTCAGCACAATGTCCCCACTGGATCCTAAAATAGTGAGATGAAAGTACAAGATTTCAGACAAACTTGAGAGTTATATACAGAAAATTTCCATTTATTATTTCATTCTAAACTATTTGTGATTCTGATTAATATTTGACATATCAAATTTCAAAATGAATCAGAGATTTACAAAGAAAAAGAGGTCTCTAGAGTTCATGCCCACTTGCCCACACTTTCTCTGTCACAACCAGAGCATATATACCTTTCCCCTCTATATCCATCCTCATTCTCATGTTGCTAAACATCACATGCCCTTTACAGAGGATAAGGTGTGCATCTAACATGTGGACAAACACACATGAAAAGCAGTGCTTCCTCAGAGCTCACCACTCTCTGCATCCTCCTTCTCATCCACCCTCCATCCTCACCTGGGACCCAGAGCAGGAGAAGCCCCAGGAGTTGAGCAGGGAACCTCATGTTCAGAAGTGTGAACTGAGGAGTCGTGATAAGTCAGAGCAAGACCAGAGCTGAGCTTTTATCTCAGACTTGCAAGGGAAGGTCCTCCCTGGGGAACAACATGCAAATCCCCTGGTGTGGACAGAACCCAAGGGAGTGGGGAGACTGATGTGAGCAAAGGAAGTAAACCTTCGACCTAGTACAGATGAAATTTATGCTGCATGAGGAGTAAAGAGACATACTTACATGTTTCTTTCTATTTTCTCTCCCTATTTTATAGTTTTTTAGAACTTTCTCAGTCTTACTATACTTCTCTTTAATAAGGCTGAGTTTTCATGATTATGTGGTGATTTTCCTGCTTCATGATATTTATGTAAGAGACTCTGGATTTGTTGTTTTTCAATTTAATAGCGATTAAAAAATCAGGGATACTTAAAGGGGATATATCTTAATTGCCCAACAAACAAAGGTTTACATGTGTCACTATCAGGACAAATACACAGAATGCATCACATTCTCAGATGCTGTACTCTTAGTTACAGTTTTCAATTTAATAACTCTTCCCAACCAAGGAAACTGTCATATTGAGAGTTAGAGGAGAAGTATATCTAACTTCAGGTAAAACTGGGTTTAGAGCAGCCCAGGATAGTGAGTCAGAGCTGAGATGGAAGGAGCACATAGAAAGCATGAGGAAGACTTGAATCAGGAAATTCCTAAACAGATTTAGTTGAATGTTTTTGGAAACTCTGACTACATGACATCCACATGAAATGTAAATTTCATATGGTTTTGTATTTCTAATATAGATATGTTTTGAGGTTTAAAAGAGTACATATCAGAATGATTGGGCTTCCTACGTGGCTCAGTGGACACAGGTCAGGAAGATTCCCTGGAGGAAGAAGAAACCCACTCCTGTTTTCTTGCCTCATAAATCCCTTAGACAGAGCAGCCTGGAGGGCTACAGTCCATAGAGTCACAAAGAGTCCGACACTACTTATCAATGAACCAACAAACAATCAGAATGCTTAAGCTTATCAACACAAGGGTTTTTTGCCAGAGAGACTGGGGGAAAGACAGTTTTCTTAGAACCACAGAGCAGACCCTCCCTGGGACCCTGACCCTGTCTATGAACAAACATCTCTGAGTTTGGTAGTGAAGTCAGCATGGGGCAGGTCTGTGCTTCTGTGGCCTAGAGAGCAGGTGGCTGGTCCTTCAGGGTCAGTGATGCTGAGAGCTGAGGGAAAGTCAGCATGCAGCCGTCTGTGAGCATCTCAGCCAGGGATCCAGACCCTGGGGAGCTCATGACAGAGACTCCTGGGCTCGGGACCTGAGGCTGTTCCTACCTCCTTCCAGGGCTCCCCACTGTTTCCTCCTCCCCTAGCTTGTTCTCCACTGAGAGGAGCAGCTGCTCTGACCCTGATTCCCTGGGGGAAGCAGCTGCTCAGCTGAGCACAAGGGCTGAGCCCACGGGGCAGGGGTGTGTTTAGGGCCATGACACGTGTGGTCCCAGTGAGGGTTCTGTGCACAGAAGTCACATGCAGGGTCCTACCTCTGATTACAGGAGGTGACAGAGGATGTGAGTAAATGTGAGTCTGATCTCTAGGTCTACAAAGCCAGGAGCACCGGCTTAGGGAGAACCTTTGGTTTTGCTCTTTCTCACACCTGGTGTAGGGAACACTTGATCTCTGTCCTCCGGATGACCATCACTAACCAGATCACCCTCCAGAGACCTCGTCCTCACTCCTCTCCTTTACTGGATGGACCTTCTCACTCACAATTCTTTCTATTTATTTTCTCCCCCAATTAGGTTGCCCTCCGAGATTCAAAAATTTCCCCCAGACCCGCCAGTGAGACGGTTTCCTGGTGTTTGGAAACTTCTTCTATTAAGACTCCCTTCCCGGGATGGATCTCCAACCCTAACTCTATTGACTCTCTTTTTATCTTTTATATTTTGTCCTACCTCCTTTCGAAGACAATGGGCTGCTTTTCTGGGTGCCTGATGTCCTCTGCTAGTGATCAGAAGTTGTTTTGTGGAGTTTGCTCAGCGTTCAAGTGATCTTTCGATGAATTTGTTGGGGAGAAAGTGGTCTCCCCATCCTATTCCTCCGCCATCTTCCACAATTCTTTCTAACGTGTATGTTCATTGTCAACTATGTCCCCAGACTCACACTGTCCTTGGGACAGGAGGTGATAGAAGGAACAGGTGTGTAATCAAGTGCCCATTGATTAGGTCATTGAGAGTCTTTCCCAAGTGTATGTGCCCTATTGTCATGGAATCTGCTATGAAATTATTCATGCTGCAAAATGTAAATGTTGAATAGAATTAAGAAGCATTAATAATAATAATAATAATAAAATTAATAATGATACTCAGAATGGGGTCTGGGCTCTGGGACTTTATTACCAGAGACCCACACACTGAGCTTCTCTGAGATCCCTGCTGAGCAGGTGCATCTTATGTGACTACTTTTTGAAAAACACACTAAGGGTTTTCCCCAATGACAGTATCATTTCTAGGACAATGTGTAGCTCTTCTTTGCACATTTTCAAGCATCTTTTTTTTTCCTGATGCCCACAAATATATCATAAGTGCTCATGACAAAATACTCCATGGTGTCATATAGTATGCTCAGCTTATAATAAGAAAGTACCCCCATAGTTACAAATCCTTAGAATCTTGTCTTGATTGTGGTTTTTATCCACTGGTGTCAAGTGCCTTTTCTAAACCTGCCTATTTTTCCCCTTGATATTGTAGACCTCAGTGTTTTAATGAAAGCAAGACTATATTTGTTATATTTGTATTTTGGTAGATTAACATACATATTTACCCCAAAAATGTTTTGGATGACTTAATATTCTGGAATGATTTTTATCACTCAGAAAGTGTTTAGGTTTGATTCTGGCAGCTGAAGTGCTAGGTGTTTATCACTTCCATTCAATCAGGGAGGCACGACTTTGAGGCTGGTCCTCAGCCTGGTGATTCCTTGCTCTTCCTGGTTCATTCTCTCTCCCAGGTGTGGTCCTTCCCCCATTCTACCTGAAGGCTTTGTGCTAATTAGGATCCAGCCTTCTCTGGGGCCCTTGGAGACTTATTTTTACCTCTGACCATAGACATTACAGAAACGTCTGCTTGGCTTTGAAGCCTCGACTGTCTATTTTCTTTTAGATTTTCAGCTTATGAGCAGCTGCTTCTGAGACAGCAAAAGAGTTACGGCCACTAAAGAGAGCTAGATACAGTTTACCCATACAGGCTTCATTACTTCTTTTCTCAGCTCTTCAAATACCTGCTCTCTTTGTATGTCTGCATTCATTCTATGGAGATGAAATGGAATTAAATAATAAGTGTTGGGCTTCCCTGGTGGTGTGGTTGGGAATTCACCTACTAACATAGGGGACAGGGGTTCGATTCCTGGTCCAGGAAGATCCCATAAGCTGAGGAGCAACTAAGCCTGCAGGCCACATCTGCTGAACCTGTGCTCTAGATCCTGGGAGCCACAGCTTCTGAGCCCATGCACTTAGAGGCCGTGCTCAGTAAGAGGAGTGGCCATCACAATGAGAAGTCCATGCACTGCAATGAACAGTAGTCCCAACACTTCCTCCTAAGCCACCACCTCCTAGGTCATGGATTTGTCTCTCCACATGTGAAAATATAGGCTATCTTTCTAGCTCTACAGGCCTTTATACACATCCTTGCTATCTGGAAGCCATTTATATGTCCAGTGATGCCAGTTCTAGCTATCTCACCAACAGTCACTGCTTCTTTCTCCAATTAGAGAGAATGTCCCCTGGAGTTAGAGCCTGGGTTAGGATAAACCAAAAAGCCAGGATCAGCCCAAATCCAGGAAGATCAGTTCTCTCCAAAGTAGGATGAAGACCAAGACCACATCCCCTGGAGCTGCTGTGAGCTGCAGAGAGGACAGGTAGGAGGAGATACAGGAATGAAGATGAAGCCAGCTCTGTCGTGAGTAGAACAAGACCAAGGAGTCCCCAAGCCTTCCTGTGGTGGCTGCAAAGACAGAGAATCTATGTCTACAACACACACAGGGAAGCAATCTGTGCATGATGGAACTGCCGTCATCTGTGTCCTTGAGGATTCATGGATCAGATGTCATATAGACAAGTGTTGATCAGAAAACTGTAACTTGATACCTTGTAATATCTTTTTACCCCAAACATATTTTTAAAGCCTGTGTTCAATATAATACTCTGTCTATAAGGCGATGAAGATCTCATAATTCATGATGTGGAATAGATTTATGAAATGCAATAAACAATGCAGCTAATTAAACCAGTGGACGTTTATAGCTAGTTTACCATTATTTTGTTTAGTAAAATAAGGCACAAGAGAGATAGAGTGTGTGTTTCCTAATCTCTTCCTTTTTCTGCACCCAGTCCTGAACAAGATCGTGTTCAGTGTCAGTCTCTATTGTTCAGCTGCAGATGCTGGCATTTGGGGACAGAGAATATGGTGATGGCTCCACCCCGCTACACATGACTCAGCAGTATCACCTTGCTTCCTTGGCTACTCAGCTTTCCTCCACAGGTATTTCCCACCACAGTCTCCTCCCTAACATCCCCTCGATGGGTCTTTCCGCAGTCAAAAGCAGCCCTTGCCCTGGGATTGCTCCACAATCCCTAAACTCCAGCTCCCAGCCAATGTGCCTTCCAGGAGACCAGTGTTCCTGTCAGGGGTATGTATGGCTGCAGCAAGGACTGTCTGATTCTCATCCCATTTAGGCTGCCACAGATCAGCTATTTCACTCTCAGCCTTAAATGTTTCTCTTCTGACTCAGACAATTGCCCTGCTGTGGGGATCAGACCTCTGCTCCAGTTCCCCCACCCGCTGAGGGCAGGTCCAGTCCTACCAACACTCCTGTTACTTCCCCTAGTTCCTTCATCCTACCAAGTTTTGCTTGATTCTATATATCCCTTCGGAGAAGGCAATGGCACCCCACTCCAGTACCCTTGCCTTGAAAATCCCATGGACGGATGAGCCAGGTGGGCTGCAGTCCATGGGGTCGCTAAGAGTTGGACACGACTTGAGCGACTTCACTTTCACTTTTCACTTTCATGCATTGGAGAGGAAATGGCAACCCACTCCAGTGTTCTTGTCTAGAGAACCCCAGGGATGGGGGAGCCTCGCGGGCTGCCGTCTACAGGGTCGCACAGAGTCGGACACGACTGAAGTGACTTAGCAGCAACAGCAGCAGCATATATTCTTTTCCACTGGTCAGGTACTCCTGTCCGCTCTGAGCTGGTGTTCTGCATGCACTTGTGTCTGAAGGTATATTTCTGATGTATCCGTGGAGAGTGATGTACTCCATGTCCACCTACTCCTCCACTATCTTGTTCTCCAGTACTCCCCAGCTTTCTTTGTAGTCCAGTTCTCACATCCATAATCGACTACTTGAAAAACCATAGCTTTGAACATTGGGGTGCACGTGTCTCTTTCAGATCTGGTTTCCTCAGTGTGTATGCCCAAAAGTGGGATTGCTGGGTCATATGGCAGTTCTATTGCAGCACTGTTTATAATAGCCAGGACATGGAAGCAACCTAGATGCCCATCAGCAGATGAATGGATAAGGAAGCTGTGGTACATATACACCATGGAATATTACTCAGCTGTCAAAAAGAATTCATTTGAATCAGTCCTAATGAGATGGATGAAACTGGAGCCCATTATACAGAGTGAAGTAAGCCAGAAAGATAAAGAACATTACAGCATACTAACACATATATATGGAATTTAGAAAGATGGTAATGATAACCCTATATGCAAAACAGAAAAAGAGACACAGAAATACAGAACAGACTTTTGAACTCTGTGGGAGAATGTGAGGGTGGGATGTTTCAAAAGAACAGCATGTATACTATCTATGGTGAAACAGATCACCAGCCCAGGTGGGATGCATGAGACAAGTGCTCGGGCCTGGTGCACTGGGAAGACCCAGAGGAGTCGGGTGAAGAGGGAGGTGGGAGGGGGGATCGGGATGGGGAATAAGTGTAAATCTATGGCTGATTCATATCAATGTATGACAAAACCCACTGAAATGTTGTGAAGTAATTAGCCTCCAACTAAAAAAAAAATTAAAAAAAAAAAAAAAAAGAAAAACCATAGCTTTGACTAGACGGACTTTTATTGGCAAAGTAATGTCTCTGCTTTTTAATATGCTGTCTAGGTGGGTCATAGCTTTTCATCCAAGGAGCAAGAGTCTTTTAATTTCAGGGCTGCAGTCACCATCTGCAGTGATTTTGGAGGCCTCCCCCAAAATAAAATCTCTCACTGTTTCCATTACTTCCCCATCTATTTGCCATGAAGTGATGGGACCAGATGCCATGGTCTTAGTTTTCTGAATGTTGAGCTTTAAGCCAACGTTTTCACTCTCCTCTTCCACTTTCATTAATAGGCTCTTTAATTCTTCACTTTCTACCATAAGAGGGGGTGTCATCTGCACATCTGAGGTTATTGATATTTCTCCCAGCAATCTTGATTCCAGCTTGTGCTTCATCCAGCCCAGCATTTTGCATGATATACCCTTTATATAAGTTAAATAAGCAGGGTGACAATATACAGCCTTGACATACTCCTTTCCCAATTTGGAACCAATCTGTTGTTCCAAGTCCAGTTCTAACTGTTGCTTCTTGACTTGCACACAAATTTCTCAGGAGGCAGGCCAGGTATTTCCATCTCTTTAAGAATTTTCTTTAGTTTATTGTTACTTACCCTCATAATGAATGTTAAAGTGGATGATAGGGTACTGTTAATTATATGCATTATATTGTTTATCACATCTCTAGAACTTACTCCTCTTTCAGAGTGAAACTTTAGCCAATTACTGGGAAGAGTTTTGTCCGCAGTTGATCACATACACAACTGAGAAGCAGAGTGAAGGCACATGATCTGAGACACACCTGGTGTAGTGTGTATTCATCTAAGATGAATCTACAGTTTATCACATTATCAGTCTTGGCCTAGGACTGAGCCGGGTTGGGACCCTGGGGCGGGGGGGTACCCCTTGTGATCAGCGGGTGAGGAGAGTATGTGGTTTGTACTGGAAGCAGGGTGGGCAGGTGTGTCCATTACTGAGGAAGAGATGAGATGGCCTTGTAGGAGATGGAGATGCTCCCTCCCATGGCCACAGACCAGAGGGAGGGGATGGAATCAGCACAGCAGCCCCACAGGAAACTGGAAAATGATGGAAGCAATGTTAATGTAAGTGTGTTTAAGACAAGTTATTTTTTTAAAATGTTCCATACTAGGACATTTTTAATAAATGTAAGTCAGTGTTTACATTTTATCTAGTCTTTAAGCATCTGTCACCTGAATCAATGACTAATACACTATCCTTTGTCCTGTTCTCAATTATCTCACGCTGTAGATGAAAATAACCATCATAGACCTCATACTGAAAATTACCAATTTGTAAAGAAAATACCATGAATGTGGAGAACCAAAGCCAGAGGATCCGTCCCAGCAAAACCACCCTGGACAGAGGAACCTTGTGGAAGCGTCTTCTGGCCAGATGAGCAGGATGAGCACAGAATTTATTTGTATACATTAAACAAAGATTGTCCAGAGCTCATGTGTGTCTTTGTGCAAAAGACCCCACATTGCAAGGCATCAGTCCATGAACTTCATTCAAGGCTCTATGAGAAAGCCCTCCCTGCGACTCATTGGTGGGTTGTATTGAGACCCCTGGGTAGAGACAGCAGAGCCTGACCTTGGGGATGGATAAGATGGTTCTCACTTGCTACTCCGGGGTTTCAAGGTGAAACTAGGGGATCAATACAGAAAGAGAAAAGAGTCTCAAGTTTGTAATTTTTAATTTGGTATTGAGAGATATCCCTTCTGTTTGTTTTTCCTCTCCTGAATGTGTAACTACAGGTTTATGCTAAGTTGCTTTAGTCGTGGCTGACTCTTTGGGAACCTATGGACTGTAGCCCACCAGGCTCCTTTGTCCATGGGATTCTCCAGGCATTAATATTGGAGTGGGTTGCCATGCCCTCCTCCAGGGATCAAACCTGCCTCTCTTACGTCTTCAGCATTGGCAGGCATGTTCTTTACCACTAGCGCCACCTAGGAAGCCTAACTACTGGAATAAATATAAGCAAAACTGGTCTTCTTATTTCAGTCACAAATTAGCTTTGTTGCTCCATAGCCCATGGAATACTGACTGCTGGGCGCCTTCTGTGTCTCTGGGGGTATCTATAGCAGTGTCTTCAGAGGGTCTGCAGTCTATTCCTGTCTCACTATTGATCACACATCTTGAGGAACACTTGGAAGGAACACTCTTCAGAGTCTATGGGCAGAGAGACTCATTCACACGGGACCAGACTTCAGTGATGACATTTTTGATTTGACCTGCTGCCATCGTAGAAAAATACTTGTGGGTGTTGGGGGTGAGAATTAGTGCACTGATTGACATGAATCAGCCATGGATTTAAAAAAAGAAATTTTTCTAAGAATTAGTGCACTGGGCATGTGGAAGTAATGTGCGTTGTTTTGGCAAGAGAGTAAGTTGTGGACTGTAACCCAATATGGTTATAATAAAATCTCCCATGGTACACCTTATTTTAATAGTGTGCCATCAACACTGCCTATTGAATATATTGGCATATGTTTTCTCCTTTGTATCTGGATGGACCGGGGATTTGTGGTAGAAGTAACATGATCCATCCTCTGAGGTTGTAAGAGATCACAGAAGCTTTTTAACTTTTGCCAGTACACTTGGCGATGGTGTCCAAGCATTCACATACATAGGCTAACTGCCTTAGAGGAGCAGCCAGCCAGCATCCACCACGTTACCTTGGAGATGATGCCAGGCCCAGCCACCATCTGACTGCATCCATGTAAGAAACATCAAACAGGAACCTTGGTGAGCTAAGGAATCACCTACAACCTTAGTGATAATAGTGCAATGATTGCCGTTTTCATCTGCATGTAAGGCTTTGGGTGACATTTTATTTAAAATCAATAGCTAGAATGTAAACTAATAAATACAGCAGGAATGTGGAAATAGAAAATGGTTTATTACTGCTCAATAAATCTGAATAAAATTAAAATTTTCTTAGAATATTTTGATGGTTTTTCTTTCAGTTTGACATTATGTCAAAATAACAGGTATTAAAAAATAAGTTCAATGAAACTAGAGAGAAACGTATAAGGCAACTGAAAGAAAATAAGAAAAATTCAATAAATGTAAAGTTATACCATGTGCATGAATTGGGAGACCTAATATTGCGAATATGATAGCTCTCTTTAAATTACTTGAATGCATTCACCATTGTGAAATGAAAATGTCTCCTGCCATATTAGCCATCAGCAATTTCTGGCCTCCAAGTGTGGAGGAGAGCTCCCCACACTATGGCCCAGTGGTGCTGCCACCCCCCACAGTGATTGCTGAGGAGCTGGAGGAACGCAAGAAGCAAGGTGAACAAGGAAACAGTGTTGGCCCCAGGTAGCCCCAGGTGCATGTGAAAAGAATGAATTCAGTGAACCCAAAGGCTTGCATCTTCCCATACATAGAATGCTAAATTCCTTAACTTGATACCTTATCTTTGATTTTCAGATCTTCCGCTCCCTTTGTTGCAAACATATATAGCCAGACTTCCCCTCCTGTCTCCTTGGAGCAGTTTTCTCAGAGCTTCTGAGATGCTATCTCCCAGGCTCAGTGTCCTAAACATTCCCACCAAATGAATTAACTCTCTACTTTCAGGTTGTGACTATATTTTTTAGTCGACACCATCCAACTATCTTTTAACATCATTGATTAGTTTGGCTAATCTTTGGTGTTTGTGAAATGAGACTCCTAGATAATGATTTATTTTAACTTGCTTCTTCTTCTTATACATGTGAGATTCATCCAGGTTCTTTGATGTTGTGGCAGTTTATATATTTCATTCAAACATATAATTTAATTGTATGGATATATAACATTTTATTTAATTGTTTTACATCCATTTGTATTTAAACTGGTCCTTGTTTCAGTTCAGTTCAGTGGCTCAGTTGTGTCTGACTCTTTGTGACCCCATGGACAGCAGCACGCCAGGCTGCTCTATCCCTCACCATCTTAATCCAGATACTTGAGCTGATGGACTCAAACTCATGTCCATCGAGTTGATGATGCCATCCAACCATCTCATCCTCTGTCATCCCCTTCTCCTCCCACCTTCAATCTTTCCCAGCATCAGAGTCTTTTCAAATGAGTCAGTTCTTCACATCAGGTGGCCAAAGTATTGGAGTTTCAGCTTCAGCATGAGTCCTTCTAATGAATATTCAGGACTGAATTCCTTTAGGACTGACTGGTTGGATCTCCTTGCAGTCCAATGGACTCTCAAGAGTCTTCTCCAACACCACAGTTCAAAAGCATCAATTCTTCGGTGCTCAGCTTTCTTTATAGTCCAACACTCACATCCATACATGACTACTAGAAAAACCATAGCTTTGATTGGATAGGCCTTTGTTGGTAAAGTAAAGTGAAAGTGAAGTTGCTTAGTCGTGTCTGATTCTTTGTGACCCCATGGACTGTAGCTTACCATGCTTCTCTGTCCATGGGATTTTCCAGGCAAGAGTACTGGAGTGGGTTGCCATTTCCCTCTCCAAGGGATCTTCCCAACCCAGGGATCAAACCCAGCTGTCCTGCCTTGCAGGCAGATGCTTTACCCTCTGAGCCACCAGGGATAGCTCTGGTAAAGTAATGTCTCTGCTTTGCTGTGTAGGTCTGTCAAAGCTTTTCCTCCAAGGAGTAAGAGTCTTTTAATTTCATGGCTACAGTCACTATCTGCATTGATTTTGGAACCCCCCCAAAATAAAGTCTCTCACTGTTTCCACTGTTTCTCCATCTATTTGCCATGAAGTGATGGGGCCAGAAGCCATGATCTTAGTTTTCTGAATGTTGAGTTTTAAGCCAACTTTTTCACTCTCCTCTTTCACTTTCATCAAAGGCTCTTTAGTTCTTCTTCACTTTCTGCCGTAAGGGTGGTACTGCACATCTGAGGTTATTGATATTTCTCCTGGCAATCTTGATTCCAGCTTGTGCTTCATCCAGCCCAGCATTTCACATGATGTACTCTGCATATAAGTTAAATAAGCAGGGTGACAATACACAGCCTTGATGTACTTGTTTCCCAATTTAGAGCCAGTCTGTTGTTCCAAGTCCAGTTCTAACTGTTGCATCTTGACCTGCATACAGTTTTCTCAGGAGACAGGTCAGGTGGTCTGATATTCCCATCTCTTTAAGAATTTTCCACAGTTTGTTGTGATCTTCACAGTCAAAGTTTGGACTATCACAAATAATGCTATGGGTATCATTGTGCATTTCTTTCAGGGCACACCTATATATGCTTCTAAGTGGAAAGGCTGAACCACAGGGGATGTCTATGTTCAGAGTCAGTTCTCCAAATTGTTTTATCACCCTGTATTTCCAAACACAATGTGCAAGCATTCCAGTTGCTTCATTCCCTTAACTCTACTTAGTATTAGTCTTTTCAGTTTTAGTCATCCTACTGCATATTTGGTGGTAATATTTGTGATTCTCATTTGTAGTTCTCTGATGATTACTGATGTTTGCCACCTTTTTGTATCCATTTTCGCCACTTGCATATGATTCACTAGGTTCTGCCTCTTGAAAAGAGGCTCATTCTACTCCACTTTACAAGTTCACTTTTCTCACTAGAAGCTTTCAACACATGCACTGGTCTCTCTCCAAATACCCTCTTCTGTTCCACTGGACAATCTGCCTGAACTCTCACCTCTGCTACACTCCCAGTATCCAGAAATGAAAGTCTTTAATCGAGTTCTTCTTTAACTTTGCAGAGTTGTTCTAAGCCCTTGGTATTTCCACACAAAATTTAGACTCAGCTTAAAACTGTCTGTTTGAAAAATAGCTGGAATTTTTCTTTGGACTGTATTTAACAAATATATCAATTTGCAAATAATTGGCTTCTTGAAAATACTGTGACTTTCAATCCTCAAATATTTTCTGGTCTTCTATTTACTTAGATTTTCTTTGAATAATATTCTGGAACTTTCAGTATATTTCCTTAAATATTCAATGAATATCCACCAATGTAAGTGAAGTGTTTTATCCTAATTTTTCAGAATTTGTACCAGCTATATAGAGATTAAATTTATTTTTGTGGACTGACTTTGAATATGGGGCTTCTCCATCTCAGTGGTAAAGAATCTGCCTGGTGGGCTACAGTCCATAGGGCCACAAGAATTGGACCAACTTAGCAATTAAACCACCACCACAGACTTTTAATACTTTTGATTTCCTAAGTCTTTTATTAATTGTAATAGTTTCTCTGTAGCTTATTTTGAATTTTCTCTGCACACAGTCTTACTTGTGAGTTATGCTAGTTTTACCTCTCCCTTTCCATTCCTTGTTCTCACTTGTGGTTGCTGCCCTCTGCACACGCCAGGAACTTGAGAAGCATCCACTCGTGAGGGTCTGATCTTATGCTGTTCTTGATGACGTTGTACCTGACTCAGGTTGTGCATCTTGTTTGAAGAAAAATCAAGGAATCTGAGTCCAAACCTTGTCAATAAGTAACTATTCAGAACTTAAGGATTTCCAAATAGAAGTAGAGATGTGAAAACTGAGCAGTCACCACAGCTGCTGCCTATAAGGGGAGCAGCCAGTATGTCAAATAAACACTGGAAGGTCTCACAGAGGTTTTTGTATGGTGTTGAATCACTGGATTCCCGCTATTATGCTAGCACTAGGAATGAACTGCAGCACCTTCAGGCTCCAGGCTGCTGATGGTGAGAGTAAAGTCTGTCCCTGACCCAAATGTCACTGAGCTGGGCTGGGATGCCAGAGGCCCTGCTGGAGGCAGCACAGATGAAGAGTCTGGGGGCCTGCCCAGGCTTCTGCTGGTACCAGTCTAAGTAGCTACTAATACTCTGACTGGCCCTGCAGGTGCAGGTGGCTATTTCCCCTGGAGTCAGACAGGGAGGCTGGAGACTGTGTCAACATAATTTCTCCCATGGTATGAGATTGGAAAAACAAAATGGGGAAGTCACCTTCTCTAGATCATATCTAATGTCCTTCCAGCAGATTCAGGATCATCGATCTACATGCATGTGTGCCCAGTTGTGTCCAACTCTTTGTGACACTATGGACTGTAACCCATCAGGCTCCCCTATATATGGGATTCTCCAGGTAAGAATACTGGGGTGGGTTGCCATTTCCTCCTTCAGGGGGTCTTTCCAACCCAGGGATCGAACCTCAATCTCCTGCACTGCAGGTGTTTTCTTTACTACTGAGCGACCGGGGAAGCCCCTTATTGATCTACATCAAACTTTAATTCTTGTACTTGTGCAGGAAAGCTCCCAGGAGGATTAAACAACATGGACAAAGTTTTCAGGGACCTGCAGAATTGTCTTGAATTCCTCTCACCTGGGAGGCACAGTAACAAGAGGAAGAGAAGCTGAGCTGGGGCTTCCATAATCTAATCGGATGTAGATCTTCCCAGGGCACTGACTCAAGCATAGATATGGGATCTGGGCAACAGGGTGGGAAGAAAATGCAAGGCGGCTGGGATGGGAGAGCTGGGCTTCCAGATGCAGAAACCACATGCCTCCTCTTCTCTACACTTGAGCAGTCCACCCCCAAGTGGTCATGTCAGAGGAGGATATCAGCCTGAAGAAAGAATTTTTCTCCTGTGGTCACATAGGAATTTCTGTATGGCGTCACATACAGAATTTCATTCCTGTATTCTCTTGTCTCACCCATTCCCTAGACTCAGCCTGATGGTATCTGGCATAATCCTACTGGAAATAGAATAGAAGCCAGTGCCCCATTTCTGTCTTTCTACCCCAATGTGCCTAGAAGTCTCCTTTGGTCCACGGTCAGATCATGTTGACATGAAACTTGATCATAGTTTTATATTTCAGATTTATCTTTTATCCGATGCTTAGCAATCATCCTCAAGGACTCAGAAACCACCTTAGCATGGTTAGAATCAGTGAAAGGTGACATCCACTTGGGCCCAGCACACTGGGTACAGGGATGATGAGCAGGTCTTTCACATTCTCATCAACACAAATAGCCAGCAATTATGGGATGTGATGGATGCATTTACTAAATTCATTGTGGTCATCGTTTTCAAATGCATATGTGTTTCAAACTACCACATTGCAGAACCCAAACTTCCACAACATGATATGTCATGCTATCTCAACAAACTCAGAAAAAAATCATCTGAAGAAAAGTCGGTAGTCATTCATGATACAACCAACAAACAAGGAACAAAGAGAAATTCCATTAATCTGATAGAGTGTCTACAATGATCCTATAGCAGACATTACACTCAGTGATAAAATATTGAAAACTTAACCCTTCAGATTGGACAAAACAGAGGGCTATCTACTCTCACCTGTGCTGTGAGCTCTGTTGTGTCTGACTCTTTCATGACCCCATGGACTGTAGCCCACCAGGCTCCTCTGTCCATGGCATTTCCCAGGCAAGAATACTGGAGTAGGTTGCCATTTTCTCCTCCAGGGGATCTTCACAACCCAGGGATTAAACCCACGTCTCCTGCATTGGCAGGCAGATTCTTTACCACTAAGACACCTGCGAGACACTTACTTTCACCACCTATGTTCAAAATTATACCTGAATGTTCCTGGCAGATAAAACAAGGTAGACAGCAAAATAAAAGGCACAAGTTTGGAAAGAAAGAAGATAACTATCTTATGATAACAAAATATGTACATAAATTGTTAGTGAATCTAAAATAAATCACTATAAATGACAATGTAGCCAAGTCTCTGGATTCAGTGTCAATATGTAAATATTTATTCTGGATTAAAGAAGATTTAAGTAAATGGAAATGTTTCCATGTTCATAGAGTAGAAGACTCAGTATAATTTTCTTTTCCAAAAAATTGGTGTATAGAAACAGAGCAATTCAATTAAAATAACCAAGGATTAGTCTAAAAGTTAACTCTAGAATTGTATGTGGAAAGTCAAGTGACATAACACTCAAAAGAATCTAAAAGAAGAAAATAAAATAACAAATTAATACTACTAGATTTATAGACTTAAAATATCTACAGTAAGTGACACAAGGCCTATTTACAATTGCCTGTTGTTTACAATGGCCTATTCACAAATGGCTTCCCTGGTAGCTCAGACGGTAAAGTGTCTGTCTGCAGTGCAGGAGACCCAGATTCAATCCTGGGTTGGGAAGATGCCCTGGAGAATGAAATGGCAGCCCACTGCAGTACTCTTGCCTGGAAAATCCCATGGACAGAGGAGCCTGGTAGGCTACAGTCCATGGGGTCACAAAGAGTCGGACATGACTGATCGACTTCACTTCACCTTCACTTCATTCATAAATGGGAAGCTGCTCACTCATGTCTGACTTTTTATGATCCCATGGAATGTAGCTTCTCCATCCATGGAATTTTCCAGGCAAGAGTACCAGAGAGGATTGCCACTTCCTTCTCCAGGGGATCTTCCTGACCCAGGGATCGAACCCAGGTCTCCCACATTGCAGGCAGATGCTTTACCATCTGAGACACCAAGGAAGCATAATTGTCAAATTTCAAAAACAACAAAGATATCCTTTAGTAGGCTTATGAATAAACTGTGGTACCTAAAGACCATGAAATATTATTTGGCACTAAAAAGTAATGGTTTAACAGCCATAAAAAAACATGGAGAAAACTTAAATTCATATTACTATGCAAAGGAAGCCACCTGAAAAGACTATATATTGGATGATTTCGTGTACATGACATTCTGGAAAAGGCAAAACTATGGAGACTGTTAAAGATCTGTGATTGTCAGAAGCTGTGGGGAAAGATAACAGGTGGAGAATGGAGGAATTTGAGGGCAGTGAAACTAGTCTGATGATACCATGATGGTAGACAAATGTCATTATAAATTTGTCCAAAATCATAGAATATATGACCCCAACTGTGAACCATAAACTATGAAATTGGGGTGACAATGATATGCCAATGTACATTCATCAATATTATGAAATGTACCACTGTGGGTGGGTGGGGGAGGGTTGAATGGATAAAATCGGAGATGTTGTGCATGTGTGGAGCAGGGTATTTATGGGAAATGTTTGTACATTTGCTAATTTTTATAGGAACCATCAAGGCTGTATATTGTCACCCTGCTTATTTAATTTATATGCAGAGTACATCATGAGAAATGCTGGGCTGGATGAAACACAAGCTGGAATCAAGATTGCTGGGAGAAATATCAATAACCTCAGATATGCAGATGACACCACCCTTATGGCAGAAAGTGAAGAAGAGCTAAAGAACCTCTTGATGAAGGTGAAAGAGGAGAGTGAAAAAGTTGGCTTAAAGCTCAACATTCAGAAAGCTAAGAAAATGGCTTCTGGCCCCATCACTTCATGGCAAATAGATGGGGAAACAGTGGAAACAGTGGCTGACTTTATTTTTGGGGGGCTCCAAAATCACTGCAGATGGTGACTGAAACCATGAAATTAAAAGACACTCCTTGGAAGGAAAGTTATGACCAACCTTGACAGCATATTAAAAAGCAGAGACATTACTTTGCCAACAAAGGTCCATCTAGACAAAGTTATGGTTTTTGCAGTAGTTATCTATGGATGTGAGAGTTGGACTATAAAGAAAGCTGGGTGCCTAAGAATTAATGCTTTTTTTTTTTTTTTTTTAGATTTTTTTTTTATTAGTTGGAGGCTAATTACTTCACAACATTTCAGTGGGTTTTGTCATACATTGATATGAATCAGCCATAGATTTACACGTATTCCCCATCCCGATCCCCCTCCCACCTCCCTCTCCACCCGATTCCTCTGGGTCTTCCCAGTGCACCAGGCCTGAGCACTTGTCTCCTGCATCCCACCTGGGCTGGGGATCTGTTTCACCATAGATAGTATACATGCTGTTCTTTTGAAACATCCCACCCTCACCCTCTCCCACAGAGTTCAAAAGTCTGTTCTGTATTTCTATGTCTCTTTTTCTGTTTTGCATATAGGGTTATCGTTGCCATCTTTCTAAATTCCATATATATGTGTTAGTATGCTGTAATGTTCTTTATCTTTCTGGCTTACTTCACTCTGTATAATGGGCTCCAGTTTCATCCATCTCATTAGGACTGATTCAAATGAATTCTTTTTAATGGCTGAGTAATATTCCATGGTGTATATGTACCACAGCTTCCTTATCCATTCATCTGCTGATGGGCATCTAGGTTGCTTCCATGTCCTGGCTATTATAAACAGTGCTGCGATGAACATTGGGGTGTACGTGTCTCTTTCAGATCTGGTTTCCTCAGTGTGTATGCCCAGAAGTGGGATTGCTGGGTCATATGGCAGTTCTATTTCCAGTTTTTTAAGAAATCTCCACACTGTTTTCCATAGTGGCTGTACTAGTTTGCATTCCCACCAACAGTGTAAGAGGGTTCCCTTTTCTCCACACCCTCTCCAGCATTTATTGCTTGTAGACTTTTGGATAGCAGCCATCCTGACTGGCGTGTAATGGTACCTCATTGTGGTTTTGATTTGCATTTCTCTGATAATGAGTGATGTGGAGCATCTTTTCATGTGTTTGTTAGCCATCTGTATGTCTTCTTTGGAGAAATGTCTGTTTAGTTCTCTGGCCCATTTTTTGATTCGGTCATTTATTTTTCTGGAATTGAGCTTCAGGAGTTGCTTGTATATTTTTGAGATTAATCCTTTGTCTGTTTCTTCATTTGCTATTATTTTCTCCCAATCTGAGGGCTGTCTTTTCACCTTGCTTATAGTTTCCTTTGTTGTGCAGAAGCTTTTAAGTTTCATTAGGTCCCATTTGTTTAGTTTTGTTTTTATTTCCAATATTCTGGGAGGTGGGTCATAGAGGATCTTGCTGTGATTTATGTCAGAGAGTGTTTTGCCTATGTTCTCCTCTAGGAGTTTTATAGTTTCTGGTCTGACATTTAGATCTTTAATCCATTTTGAGTTTATTTTTGTGTATGGTGTTAGAAAGTGTTCTAGTTTCATTCTTAAACAAGTGGTTGACCAGTTTTCCCAGCACCACTTGTTAAAGAGGTTGTCTTTTTTCCATTGTATATCCTTGCCTCCTTTGTCAAAGATAAGGTGTCCATAGGTTCGTGGATTTATCTCTGGGCTTTCTATTCTGTTCCATTGATCTATAGTTCTGTCTTTGTGCCAGTACCATACTGTCTTGATGACTGTGGCTTTGTAGTAGAGTCTGAAGTCAGGCAGGTTGATTCCTCCAGTTCCATTCTTCTTTCTCAAGATTACTTTGGCTATTCGAGGTTTTTTGTATTTCCATACAAATTGTGAAATTATTTGTTCTAGTTCTGTGAAAAATACCGTTGGTAGCTTGATAGGGATTGCATTGAATCTATAGATTGCTTTGGGTAGAATAGCCATTTTGACAATATTGATTCTTCCAATCCATGAACACGGTATGTTTCTCCATCTGTTTGTGTCCTCTTTGATTTCTTTCATCAGTGTTTTATAGTTTTCTATGTATAGGTCTTTTGTTTCTTTAGGTAGACGTACTCCTAAGTATTTTATTCTTTTTATTGCAATGGTGAATTGTATTGTTTCCTTAATTTCTCTTTCTGTTTTGTTTATTGTTAGTGTATAGGAATGCAAGGGATTTCTGTGTGTTAATTTTATATCCTGCAACTTTACTATATTCATTGATTAGCTCTAGTAATTTTCTGGTAGAGTCTTTAGGGTTTTCTATGTAGAGGATCATGTCATCTGCAAACAGCGAGAGTTTCACTTCTTCTTTTCCTATCGGGATTCCTTTTACTTCTTTTTCTGCTCTGATTGCTGTGGCCAAAACTTCCAACACTATGTTGAATAGTAGTGGTGAGAGTGGGCACCCTTGTCTTGTTCCTGATTTCAGGGGAAATGCTTTCAATTTTTCACCATTGAGGGTGATGCTTGCTGTGGGTTTGTCATATATAGCTTTTATTATGTTGAGGTATGTTCCTTCTATTCCTGCTTTCTGGAGAGTTTTAATCATAAATGAGTCTTGAATTTTGTCAAAGGCTTTCTCTGCATCTATTGAGATAATCATATGGTTTTTATCTTTCAATTTGTTAATGTGGTGTATTACATTGATTGATTTGCAGATATTAAAGAATCCTTGCATTCCTGGGATAAAGCCCACTTGGTCGTGGTGTATGATTTTTTAAATATGTTGTTGGATTCTGTTTGCTAGAATTTTGTTAAGGATTTTTGCATCTATGTTCATCAGTGAAATTGGCCTGTAGTTTTCTTTTTTTGTGGCATCTTTGTCTGGTTTTGGAATTAGGGTGATGGTGGCCTCATAGAATGAGTTTGGAAGTTTACCTTCTTCTGCAATTTTCTGGAAGAGTTTGAGTAAGATAGGTGTTAGCTCTTCTCTAAATTTTTGGTAGAATTCAGCTGTGAAGCCATCTGGTTCTGGGCTTTTGTTTGTTTGAAGATTTCTGATTACAGTTTTGATTTCCTTGTTTGTGATGGCTCTGTTAAGATCTTCTATTTCTTCCTGGTTCAGTTTTGGAAAGTTATACTTTTCTAAGAATTTGTCCATTTCTTCCAAGTTGTCAATTTTGTTGGCATAGAGCTGCTGGTAGTAGTCTCTTATGATCCTTTGTATTTCAGTGTTGTCTGTTGTGATCTCTCCATTTTCATTTCTAATTTTGTTAATTTGGTTCTTCTCTCTTTGTTTCTTTTTCTAAGAATTTGTCCATTTCTTCCAAGTTGTCCATTTTGTTGGCATAGAGCTGCTGGTAGTAGTCTCTTATGATCCTTTGTATTTCAGTGTTGTCTGTTGTGATCTCTCCATTTTCATTTCTAATTTTGTTAATTTGGTTCTTCTCTCTTTGTTTCTTTTTCTAAGAATTTGTCCATTTCTTCCAAGTTGTCCATTTTGTTGGCATAGAGCTGCTGGTAGTAGTCTCTTATGATCCTTTGTATTTCAGTGTTGTCTGTTGTGATCTCTCCATTTTCATTTCTAATTTTGTTAATTTGGTTCTTCTCTCTTTGTTTCTTAATGAGTCTTGCTAATGGTTTGTCAATTTTGTTTATTTTTTCAAAAAACCAGCTTTTAGCTTTGTTGATTTTTGCTATGGTCTCTTTAGTTTCTTTTGCATTTATTTCTGCCCTAATTTTTAAGATTTCTTTCCTTCTACTAACCCTGGGGTTCTTCATTTCTTCCTTCTCTAATTGCTTTGGGTGTAGAGTTAGGTTATTTTTTTGGCTTTTTTCTTGTTTCTTGATGAAAGCCTGTAATGCTATGAACCTTCCCCTTAGCACTGATTTTACAGTGTCCCATAGGTTTTGCTTTGTTGTGTTTTCATTTTCATTCATTTCTATGCATATTTTGATTTCTTTTTTGATTTCTTCTATGACTTGTTGGTTATTCAGAAGCGTGTTATTTAGCCTCCATATGTTTGAATTTTTAACAATTTTTTCCCTGTAATTGAGATCTAATCTTACTGCACTATGGTCAGAAAAGATGACTGGAATGATTTCAATTTTTTTGAATTTTCCAAGACCAGATTTGTGGCCCAGGATGTGATCTATTCTGGAGAAGGTTCCGTGTGCACTTGAGAAAAAGGTGAAGTTGATTGTTTTGGGGTGAAATGTCCTATAGATATCAATTAGGTCTAGCTGGTCCATTGTGTCATTTAAGGTTTGTGTTTCCTTGTTAATTTTCTGTTTAGTTGATCTATCCATAGTTGTGAGCAGGGTATTAAAGTCTCCCACTATTATTGTATTACTATGAATTTCCTCTTTCATACTCGTTAGCATTTGCCGTATATATTGCGGTGCTCCTATGTTGGGTGCATATATATTTATAATTGTTATATCCTCTTCTTGGATTGATCCTTTGATCATTATGTCGTGTCCTTCTTTGTCTCTTTTCACATCTTTTATTTGAAAGTCTATTTTATCTGATATGAGTATTGTGACTCCTGCTTTCTTTTGTTCTCTGTTTGCGTGAAATATTTTTTTCCAGCCCTTCACTTTTAGTCTGTATGTGTCTCTTGTTTTGAGGTGGGTCTCTTGTAGACAGCATATATAGGGGTCTTGTTTTTGTATCCATTCAGCCAATCTTTGTCTTTTGGTTGGGGCATTCAACCCATTTACATTTAAGGTAATTATTGATAGGTGTGGTCCCGTTGCCATTTACTTTGTTGTTTTGGGTTCACGTTTATACAACCTTTCTGCATTTCCTGTCTAGAGAAGATCCTTTAGCATTTGTTGAAGAGCTGGTTTGGTGGTGCTGAATTCTCTCAGCTTTTGCTTGTCTGTAAAGCTTTTGAATTCTCCTTCATATCTGAATGAGATCCTTGCTGGGTACAGTAATCTAGGTTGTAGGTTATTCTCTTTCATTACTTTCAGTATGTCCTGCCATTCCCTTCTGGCCTGGAGGGTTTCTATTGATAGATCAGCTGTTATCCTTACGGGAATCCCTTTGTGTGTTATTTTTTGTTTCTCCCTTGCTGCTTTTAATATTTGTTCTTTGTGTTTGATCTTTGTTAATTTGATTAATATGTGTCTTGGGGTGTTTCACCTTGGGTTTATCCTGTTTGGGACTCTCTGGGTTTCTTGGAGTTGGGTGGCTATTTCCTTCCCCATCTTAGGGAAGTTTTCAGCTATTATCTCCTCGAGTATTTTCTCATGGCCTTTCTTTTTGTCTTCTTCTTCTGGGACTCCTATGATTCGAATGTTGGGGTGCTTCACATTGTCCCAGAGGTCCCTGAGGTTGTCCTCATTTCTTTTGATCCTTTTTTCTTTTTTCCTCTCTGTTTCATTTATTTCCGCCATTTTATCTTCTACCTCACTTATCCTATCTTCTACCTCCATTATTCTACTCTTGGTTCCCTCCAAAGTGTTTTTGATCTCATTCATTGCATTATTCATTTTTAATTGACTCTTTTTTATTTCTTCTAGGTCTTTATTAAACATTTCTTGCATCTTTTCAATCTTTGTCTCCAGGCTATTTATCTGTAACTCCATTTTGTTTTCAAGATTTTGGATCATTTTTATTATCATTATTCTAAATTCTTTTTCAGGTAGATTCCCTATCTCCTCCTCTTTTGTTTGGCTTGGTGGGCATTTTTCATGTTCCTTTACCTGTTGGGTATTTCTTTGCCTTTTCATCTTGTTTAGATTGCTGTGTCTGGACTGGGCTTTCTGTATTCTGGAGGTCTGTGGTTCCTTTTTATTGTAGAGGATTTACCCAGTGGGTGGGGTTAGACGATTGGCTTGTCAAGGTTTCCTGGTTAGGGAAGCTTGTGTCAGTGTTCTGGTGCGTGGAACCTGATTTCTTCTCTTTGGAGAGCAATGGAGTGCCCAGTAATGAGTTTTGAGATGGGTCTATGTGTTAGGTGTGACCTTGGGCAGCCTGTATGTTGACATTCAGGGCTATGTTCCTGCGTTGCTGGAGAATTTGCGTGGTATGTCTTGCTCTAAAACTTATTGGCTCTTGGGTGGTGGTTGGTTTCAGTGTAGGTATGGAGGCTTTTGGACAGTCACTTATTACTTAAAGTTCCATGTAGTCTGGAGTTTTCTGGTGTTCTCAGGTTTTGGGCTTAAGTCTCCTGCCTCTGGATTTCGGTTTTATTCTTCCTGTAGTCTCAGGACTTCTCCAACTATACAGCACTGATAATAAAACTTCTAGGTTAATGGCGAAAAGATTCTCCCCTGTTAGGGACACCCAGAGAGGTTCACAGAGTTACATGAAGAAGAGGAGAGGGAGGAGGGAGATAGAGATGAGCAGGAGGAGAAAAAGGGGGACTCAAGAGGAGAGAGACAGATCTACACAGCTGTCTGTTCCCAGAGTGTTCTCCGTAGCCCAGACACCTACAAAGATTCACAGAATTGGATTGGGAGGAGAAGGGGAAAGGAGGTAATAGAGGTGTTCTGAGGTAGAAAACAGAGAGTCAAGATTGGGAGAGAATAATCTTCGGTTTAAAAATAGGGCTTCTCTTCTTTTTTTTTTGTAAGGTTATAGTGTATTGAAAATGAAAATTAAGGAGTAGTAGAGGAGTACTAGAGGACTTTAAAAGAAATAAGAGAAAAATAAAAATAGAAAATAGAAGAGAAAAAGGAAAGAGAAAAAAGAAGAAAAAAGAAAAAAAAAGAAAAAAAAATTTTTTCCCTAATTAAAAAAATCGTAAAAATCTATGAAAATGAAAGTTAAGGAGTAATGGGGGAGTAATAGGGAATTTTAAAGGAAAATAAAAGAGAAAAAAAATTAAAAAATAAAAAAAAATTTTTTTTCCTTACTTAAAAAAAAAAAAAAAAGTAAAAATATATCTAGGAATTTCTCTGGAGCTGTTGCGGTCCGTGTGGGTTCGGCTCAGTTTCAGATAGCTCCTCGTTCCAGCTTACACTTCTCGATATCTACAGGCCCCTTCCGGTGTAGTCGGTGTTTTCTACAGGGATTTTAAACTGTTGCACCAGTCCCTTCTGAAGCGGTTCCCTTTGTTTATTTGGCTTCTGTTTGCCGGTCTCTTCAGAGCCTCATTTCCGCCCTGACACAGGCGGGCGGAGGTGGGCTCTTATTCAGGTAGCTAGTTCCGTAGCTCTGTGGGGAGGGGCTGGCGCTGCGGGGAGGGGCTGGCGCTGCAGGGAGGGGCTGGCGCCATGGGGAGGGGCTGGCGCTGCAGGGAGGGGCTGGCACTGCGAGGAGGGGCTGGCGCTGCAGGGACGGGCTGGCACTGCCGGGAGGGGCTGACGCTGTTTTCTCCGTCTGCGCTGCACAGGCTCCCGGCTGTTCTATATGGAGCGCGCCCCGCGCTGCACGAGGTTCCAGCCCTCGGGTGTTCCACAAAAGCGCGGAACAAAAAGCTGCGCCTGCTCTCTGTGCCTTCCCCGTCAGAGCGGTCCAGGCAGCCAGGAGCTTGGTGGGCGCACTCTCCCCAGGTGTGGCGCGCCCACTACCCTCCGCGTCCCCAGCCCCAGTCCCCGCCCGCGCCGGTCGGGTGCCTGCGCCCTGTGTCTCGCTGCGACCTTCCCCTCCCCCCTGCCGCCTGCCTCCGGCGGGGCTGGGCCGGTCCGCAGCCTGCGAGCTCTTCTGTGGACTTTCTCGGTCCCTTTGTTTTGCGAACGGCCGGCAGTGTGTTCGGGCCGGTTAATTTTCTCTCTCTCTTTTGGTCTCCCACAGTTCAAGTTGGCAACTCACAGAAGCTCCCTCTCATTGTCCTCAGGGCACTCAGGCCCGGACCCTACCCCAAGCAATGCCGCCTAAGACTCCCTTCCTGGGACGGACTCCGTCCTCAGCTCTTTTGTCTCACTTTTTATCTTTTATATTTTGTCCTACCTCCTTTTGAAGACAGTGGGCTGCTTTTCTGGGCACCTGATGACCTCAGCTAGCGATCAGAAGTTGTTTTGTGAAGTTTGCTCTGCGTTCAGTTATTCTTTTGATGAATTTGTAGGAGAGAAAGTGGTCTCCCCGTCCTACTCCTCCGCCATCTTGGCTCCTCTCCGAATTGATGCTTTTGAATTGTGGTGTTGGAGAAGACTCTTGAGAGTCCCTTGGATTGCAAGGAGATCCAACCAGTTCATCCTAAAGGAAGTATTCATTGGAAGGACTGATGCTGAGGCTGAAACTCTAATACTTTGGCCACCTGATGCAAAGAACTGACTCATTTGAAAAGACCCTGATTCTGGAAAAGATTGAAGGTGGGAGGGAGAAGGGGATGACAGAGGATGAGATGGTTGGATGGCATCACCAACTCAATGGACATGAGTTTGAGTAAACTCCAGGAGTTGGTGATGGACAGCAAGGTCTGGAGTGCTGCAGTCCATGGGGTCGCAAAGAGTCAGACACGACTGAGTGACTGAACTGAACTGAACTGAACTGAACTGACTGGAACCTAAAATATCTCTTAAAAATAATATTTACAAAAAAAAATTCTTTCTTGGACTATCTAGTGTAAATTCACCCCATAGGTATGAACCCTGATGCCACATATCACACAAAGCAGGCATAACCATCTCTGACTTTAAGTCAACAGAGACTTTTTCCAGTCTCTACTGCTGGGGCTGAGAGAGAGAGAGAGATTTAGGGAGGAGGTTTCCCAGCCCTTCTACAGTCTTCCATTGATCTTCAAACCTGGGTGCATTTGAGAAGTGTTTTCAGCAGATGGAAGCACCCAGACCAACTGGGGCAGCCCATCCTCACACATCTGCTCCCGTGGGTGGTTTATGTTCTGGTCTGTAACACTGTGGGAGGTGTACTATCATACTGCTGACAGTAATAAGTTGCAACATCGTCAGCCTGCAGCCTGATGATGGTAAGGGTATAATCTGTCCCAGATCCACTGCCACTCAACAGGGATGGGACCCCTGTGTGCAACCTGGATGCATAATGGATCAGGAGCTTAGGAGCTTTCCCTGGTTTCTGTTGATACTAGGCTAAGTAGTTGCTAACGCTCTGACTGGCCTGGCAAGTGATGGAGGCTCTGTCTCCTAGAGATGCAGACAGGGAGGAAGGAGACTGGGTCATCTGGAGGTCACACCTGGCACCTGAGATTAGAAACATAAAAATACATGTCCACAGGATTAATCAGGTTACAAGAGGACTTCCATAAGTGGCCAGGCAGTACTGACTACACTGGGCTGAACAAACCCGCAGTGTTCTTCCCCCTTACCTGGGAGCCAGAGCAGCAGGAGACCGAGGAGTTCCCCAGGGGTCTCATGTTCACTCTGCGTCCTGTCCGGGATAGACCTGCATAGGCTGTGACCAGACTATGAGGAAGTGTCCAGGGCAGTGGGCTGAGCTCTGGGAACATGTAAATCAGCAGGGGTGTGGCGGGGCGGGGCGAGGCTGCAGGGCTGGCTGAGCTCAGTAACAGCTCAGGGGCAGGAAGTCCCCGGGTCTGGGTCCCACAGGGCAGCACACACTTGCCTCAGAGAATGACTTCTCCCCGGGTGGTCACATGACACAGTCAGTCCACTGTCCTGTGGGTACAGGGTTCTTTTGACTTCTTCGGGATCCATGACATGCTTTTCTTGCTCTCTCTCCTTCTAAGACAGGGTCTGTCAAGTAGGACACTCAAAAGAATTATACAGGTTCCTTTTATTTGGTGCCAGTGGATATTATTGTGGCCACAGAGGCTTCTGTTTTCTTTGGCTTCCCTGATATTCTTGGTGAGAGAAATTGTCATCACAACCAGTCAGAGATGCAATGAGGTAGAAGAACAAAAAAATGTGCATGTCATGACTGGTCAGAAGCATCCAGATACTGAGCATCTCCATCACACCCTGTCGTCTCCAGCTAAGCTCTGTGACCTCCATACTGCATGTTCTGTCCCAACACTTCCTTTATCCCAGAGACAAGAAAAGCTTTTCTTTTTTTCCTAGAAAAATATAAAATGCTAAAGCCTAAAGTTTATAGAAGTATATATTGAGCTACACTAGAAACACAGGTTGAACACATTAAAAATGCTCTGCTAAAACTGGGTGTGGGACATATATATGTGTGTGTGGTTGTGTGTGTGTGTATAGCCAAGGACATTTATCCTCATCACTAACCTTGTGTGTTTATGTGGCTTCATGCTTCGGGAAACATGGTGAATTAAAAGACGACTATCCTTGATTGAAAGATGGCTTGCATATCTGGCACTTAATGACTCTATAACTGGGTCATTTGTAGTGTTTTGGATGAACATAGAATCTGTCATAAAGAGTGAGTTATCAAATCAGAAAGAGAAAAAAACATTGTATATTAACACATATATGTGGAATCTAGAAAAATGGTAGTGATGAATCTACTTGCAGGGCAGGAATAGAGACACAAATGTAGAAACTGGACTGGTGACACAACAGGGGAAGGACTGGGTGGGATGAATTAAGAGAGTGGCACTGACAAATTCAAAACCATGTAGAGTAGATAGCTAGTGGGAAGTTGCTTACAGCGTGGGGAGCTCCGCTCAGCGCTCTGTGATGACTTAGAGAGGTGGGATGGGGGTGGGCGTGGGAGAGAAGCTCGAGTGAGAGGCATTAAATGTAGCCTTTTCGCTGATTCATGTTGTTTACAGCAGAAGCTAATACAACATTGTAAAGCAATTATACTCCAGTTAAAATATAAATTTTTAAAAATCCCATCTTTGTTAATCACATTGATTCACTTCAGAACTATCAAATGGTATTCAGAGAACCACAACCCTGTCTTCAGCAAGTTGCACATGAGGCCAAGTGACTAGGTAACGCCACTGTCCTTGCCTCTTGCAGAAGTTTTAGCTGTGTGCTATTGTACTGTGTAATCAGCTCCTTCTATTAATCAGATTATCTGACTAGAATCCCCACTTGCTAACTGGGTGATCTTACACACATTTCATAACCTCTTCCTGCCTCTGGGTTTTCAGCTGGAAGATGGGAATAAAATACACTTCTTATACCAAGACTTAGTTTGATTTCAAGGCACACATTAAGCATTCCATAAATATTGCAGCCATTCTTAACTCTGCTGTTGTAAAACTTATAATTAATAATGAAACTTGTAAAACAATTATGGTGAATCAGAAACTATGTTGCTCCCATTGAGGCTGCAGTCTAATTCATCATGTGGTGGTGGATTTGGGGTCTTACTTTGACAAACAGAATGCGGTTCCAGGAATACTGTGCCAGCTCTGGAGTCCAGGCCTCAAGCACCCTTCAGCTTCCACCCTCCCTCTTGAATTGTAAGAATCACCCTGAAGTTTCCACCTTCCCTCTTGAACTGTAAGAGCACTGATCTAGCCTACTGGAGGATGAGAGGCCACATGGAAGGAGCTGAGGCCCCTAGCCAACAGCCAGCACTGACCACTGTTGACTTAAAAAACATAGTCACAACCTAAAAGTTGAGAGTTACATCTTATTCAGTGGAAATTTTTAGGATTTAAGCCCGGGAGACAGCATCTCAAGTAACCCTGAGAGAGTTGTTCTGAGGGAACAAGGGGAGGACCCAGGTTATATAGAAGTTTTGCAACAAAAGGCATGTAGTCTGAACATCAAGAGATTATTGTTAATTAAACAGATATCACAAGTTAATTTAAAAAACATAGATATACCAAGTTAAAGAATTTAGGGCTTTTCTATACATGGGAAGATGCAAGAGTCTGGGCTCATTGAAATCATTCCTATCATATGCATCTCAGCTATCCTGGGCAGGTATCTTGTGTTTTTCCACATCCTGAGTGTCCTTGGGGCTTGCCATAGGGAGTGGCTGCAGCCTGATGGGATTGAGGTCATAGGTATTCTTTTTTTTTTTTTTAATAGGTATTCTCTTTTCTGAGTGTCCTTAGGACTCACCAACTCACATTGGAGGGCTGGAATCACTGATGACTGTGACATCCTTGCTTACTGATATGACTGGAAATACTCCATTTCTCACCACTAAATATGTGGTCAATGAACCAAGATTACTGCTCTGAGAGCACCACCTCTCCAGGGAACAGAACGGGCTCTGCGGGAGATGGCTGCTGCTGCTGCTAAGTTGTTTCAGTCATGTCCGACTCTGTGCGACCCCATAGATGGCAGCCCACCAGGCTCCACCATCCCTGGAATTCCCCAGGCAAGAACACTGGAGTGGGTTGCCATTTCCTTCTCCAATGCATGAAAGTGAAAAGTGAAAGTGAAGTCGCTCAGTCGAGTCCGACTCTTCGCGACCCCATGGACTGCAGCCCATCAGGCTCCTCCATCCATGGGATTTTCCAGGCAAGAGTATTGGAGTGGGTTGCCATTGCCTTCTCCACTGCGGGAGATGGAGTGGAGGGTAAAGGCTGGGTTCACACATGGTTCTGTGGTCTGGTGACAGCTTTTCAGCATTTATCCCTTTCTTGATAGGAAATGCCCCGCACACTGGGAACTGAGAGTCTCATCCATCTGAATTTAGCATCCAAAGGAATTGGGCTTTTTCCAAAGCTGGGAAAAACCCTAGAGAACAGAGGCATAAAGGAAGGAGTTCAGTCTGACCCTTGGAGCTCACTCTGATTCTTGTGGGAGTCTCACCCCTGGCTCTGGGGATGAGAGGAAGAAGGGTCTTGTATGCTCTGGGCTTCCCAGGCAACACTAATGGTAAAGAACTCACCTGCCAGTGCTGAGTGAACATGCATGCTCCAAGCATGTGCCTTGCTAGCTGTGCACCATGAATGCCACTTTTCTCTTTTAATGTTTAGCAGTGAGTGCAGACATTATCCTGACCTAGATGCCCAGATACCAGCATCTCCAGGACAAAGAGTCACCATTTCCTATCAAGCCAGTGTTGATGTACACAGGGAAATATCTGGATCTGAACAAAACTTGGGCAAAGGTTTGAGCCTCTTATATCTCACATCTCTACCTTGGCCCCTGAGAGATGCAGACATAAGAGATGCAGGCATAAGAGATGCATATTTTATCCCTGGGTTGGGAAGATTCCCTAAAGTGGGGCATGGCAACCTACTCCAGTATTCTTGCCTGGAGAATCCCATGGACAGAGGAGCCTGGCGGGTTACAGTCCACAGGGTTGCAAAGAGTTGGACACAACTGAATCAGTTTAGCACACACATGATGCTCTAAGGAAATGGGAAGGAGCGTGAGCAGTGAGCTGCCTACTGACCAGTAGTTTCCCTAGAAATCCAGACCCTAAGGCAGTAGGATTTTTTTTTTGCACAGATTACACCACTGTGGTTTAGCCACCTATAGTCAGGCATGCCCGCTTCATGGAACATAGCCTTGTTATGGCAAAAGGGCTTGAGTAACTCAATGAAACTACAAGCCATGCCGTGCTACCTGATGTGAAAAGCTGACTCACTGGAAAAGATCTTGATGATGGGAAAAGGAGAAAGGGACGACAGAGGATGAGACAGTTGGATAGCATCACTGACTCAGTGGACATGAACCTGAGCAAACTTGGGGAGATTGTGGAGGAAGAGGAGCCTGACATGCTACAGTCCATGAGGTCACAAAGAATGAGACATGACTTAGCAGCTTAACAACAGCAGTCATACATGCAGTAATACTCCCCAGAATACCTGGGCTCTAAGGCGCTGATGCTAAACACATAGTGAGTTCACTTCCCGTTCTGCCGTGTTGGGTTGGGAAAGTGGGGGCCAAGGTAGAGATGTGAGATATTTGAGGCTCAAACCTTTGTCCAAGTTTTGTTCAGATCCAGATATTTCTCTGTGTACATCAACACTGGCTTGATAGGATATGGTGACTCTTTGTCCTGGAGATGCTGGTATCTGGGCATCTAGGTCAGGATGATGTCCGCACTTGCTGCTAAACACTAAAAGAGAAAAGTGGCATTCATGGTGCATAGCCAGGAGGGCACATGCTTGGAGCATGCATGTTCACTCAGGAGAGAGGATTTTGGAACTTCCCTGGTGGTACAGTGGATAAGAATGTGCCTGCCAATGCAAGGGACATGGGTTCCATCCCTGGTCTGGGAACATTCCACACGCCACAGGGAAACTAAGCCCATGCATCACAACTGCGGAAGCTTGTGCTCTAGGGCCCTCAAGCCACAACTACTGAGCCCTCATGCTGCAACTACTGAAGCCGGTACACCTAGAGCCTGTGCTCTGCAACAAGAAAAGCCGCTGGAATGAGAAACCCTCACACAGCAAGGAAGAGTAGCCCCTGCTAGCCACAATTAGAGAAAGCCCACCCACAGCAACAAAAGACCCAGCACAACCAAAATTAAATAAGTAGAAAAGAGAGAGGGTTTCCTCCACACCACCTCCCCACTGACTGCTCTCCAGAAAGCCAGACTCCAGAGGAGCTGTACTTGAGTCTGCTGTAACATGCTGGTAAGAAGTTACTCAGAACCTGGGGAGTGTGCCTGGGACCTATAGAAAGAGACTGGGCAGGTGGGATGCTGGTATAACCGAGGGAGTGGGGGGATGCAAAAAGGGGATAGCAAGGAAAGGAATCAAGTAGTCCTATGAGGTTGTGGGGCGTCTGATCTTAGATGGGGGCTGGAACACTTGTAAAAAAAAAAAAAGCCCAAATATTTAAGATGGAACTTTTTTTATCCTTTGATGTAACCACACTTGGAGAAAAAGATAAGAACCAGCTCTGCTGTGATAGTTTTCCTCTTAGCTAGCCTAGAATCCCACAAGATATTAGATTTCAGCAGATGAAGAGCAGACTGACTCTAAGTGAGAAACTCCTGAAGCTTGGAAGACGTCAGTGTGTGCCTGCTAAATAGCTTCAGCTGTGTCGTACTGTGTGTGACCTGCCAGGCTCCTCTGTCCATAGGGTTCTTCTCCAGGCAAGGATACTGAAGTGGGTTGCTGTGTCCTTCACCAGGGGATCTTCCCGAACCAAGGATCGAACCTGGGTCTCTGACATCTCCTGCTTTGGCAGGTAGGTTCTTTAACACTGGCATTACCTGGGAAGCCCCAGAAGATGTCAGTATACTTGGTATAAACTTTTCAAGAATTCTAATGCCCATCTGTTATTTTACCCTATGGATCACCAATCCATCTGCTTTCTGAATGGGGTGTAACTTTCAGGGTCCCACGCAGCTTTGGGTGAAGACTACTTCATCCAGAGAGGTCCACGTAACTTCAACTGAGGGACCAGAAAACCACTGTTTTGGGGACCATGTGGGCACATCAATGAAGACGGGTCCCAACGTTCAGGACAGGCAGTTGTATCCACGGATGAAATGAGTTTCCTGATGAGAACCAATTTCAGTCCCCGTGGCTCTGGGATCAGTGGTCCCCACCCTGAGGCTCCTAAGGCTGTGGATGTAGGTCTGAGGTCTAAGTTCTTTCTTCCCAAATGCACGGTCCCTCTCAGAACTCACTCTGGACTCCTCCATGTTCTGAATCCTGAATCCAGAACCACCATCCCGCTTCCTATCCCAGGAATCCAGCACTGACTGCCTGGAAGTTTTTCTTTGTAAATTCTCAAAACAGCACCCTGCTAGGAAATGGCAGGATGAGTCAGCATCTTCTCTCAAAAACTGAGAATGAAGGGAAAATCTGCAAACATGATTTTGGTGTTGAGGAGACCTGTATAACCCACAGAGTTGGTCTTTTCCAACTTTTCCTATTTCTTGACCATAATTCTATTTGAGTGACCCCTAGAGGATAGAGAGATTAAAGAGGTCGTTCCATACTAATGATATAAACAGGGAAGTGAAGATAGAGAAAGAATAGAATTCAGGAACTCTTTGAAGTGGTTTAATTTCTCCATCCATGGGCATAGCATGACTAAGATGCTGGGGACCACATGACTTATGGTTTTCTGCCTTCAAGCCTCTGATTCCCCACCTACACAGGCTACCCTGATGGCTTAGATGGTGAAGAATCCACCTGCAATGCAGGAGACCCGGGTTCAATTTCTAGGTCAGGAAGATCCTCTGGAGAAGGAAATGGCAAGCCACTCCAGTATTCTTGCCTTAGAGAATTCCAAGGACAGAGAAGCCTGGCAGGCTACAGTCCATGGGGTCACAAAGAGTTGGACACGACTGAGTGACTAACTCACACATCCTGCTGCCTCAGGTTCCATGTGAAGAAGGAGAGAATGGAAGATTCTAAGGGAAGAGGGAGTGCTCCCAGCCATTCTCTCATCTCAGAAGAAGCCCGTCCCTCCCCCACTGCTCCTCCAGATCACCCCTATTCATTGTCCCCCCTTTTTGTTGCAGCATCTTCAACCTTCCCCTCACTGACCTCTCCTCCTAAGCTAACAAAGCTACACAAATATCAGCTTATTTTCCTTGGATTTGTGATTCCCTGTGGCTATCACACTTTTCTTTCTCTCACTTTTCTAAATTAAGAGCATTACTCAATGACACTAATTACCAAGAAATGCAAATAAAAACTACAATGAGGTATCACCTCAGAGGTCAGAATGGCCATTATCCAAATATCTACAAACAATAGACACTGGAGAGGCTGTGGAGAAAAGGGAACCTGCCTACTCTGCTGATGGGAATGTAAATTGGTGCAGTCACCATGGAGAAGAGTACGGTGGTAGTGGTTCAGTCACTAAGTCCTGTCTGGCTCTTGTGACCCCACAGGCTGTTGCCCACCGGGCTCCTCTGTCCATGGGAATTCCCAGGCAAGAAAACTGGAGTGGGTTGCCATTTCCTTCTCCAGGGGATCTTCCCAACCCAGGGACTGAACCCACATCTCCTACAGCTCATGCATTGGCAGGTGAATTCTTTACCACTATACCACCTATCCTGGAGAAAAAAAAAAAGAGCAATGCTTTGAAAGAGTTGCCTGCACTCCCTGCCTCCACTTCCTCAGCATCCTCTCATTCCTCAATCCATTACTGACTGCCGCCCTTGCCACTTCACTGAAACTGCAAAAGCACCATGGCAAAACCTCAATGGCCGTGCAATCGCCAACTCCAACGTCTTAACCCTTCTCATACCTGCTCCACCTGCTGCATCAAACATTTGTTCATGTTACAATGCTTCACTTTTTCTTTGTGTCTCTTCTTCCTAACTCTCCTCCTTCCTCTCTGATGGGTCTTTCTTTCTTTTACTAAATACATTTTTCTGCCCTCTCTTTAAATGTTGGTGTGTGTGGAATCTCTCATCAAGTCTCTTTCTTTGTTCCTTGGCCCAGTGAGTTTGCATATATGAAAGCTTCACTAAATGCAGAGTGTGCTTATGATCAGGCAAAGGGTCCACCTGGAACTAAGGGTAGGAACCTGAGTCCCTAATCCTCCAAAATGAACCTCAGTCCTGCTGATCCCAGGGAAACTGTGGCCTGGGAAAGTCTCCCATTATGACTTATTAATACCCAATAGAAGTGATCTTTGTGAAGAATAAGATTATTGAAGTGGGACCCTGGTCCTATAGAATCTTATCTTGCCAGAAGTTACATGAGGTTTTCAAAGTTTAAAGGTATTGAGATGGGACTTGCTGGTGGTCCAGTGGTTAGGAATCCACCTTCCCGTGCAGGAGATGTGGGTTCCATTCCTGGCCGGGGAACTAAGATCCCCCATGCTGCAGGGCAACTGAGCCTGCTGGCTGCCATGAAGACCCAGTGCAGCCAATTTTTTTTTTTAATTTTAAAAAGGTATGGAAAAGACCCAGATGCAGGGAAACATTGAGGTCAAGAGGAGAGGGGGGAGACAGAGGATGAGATGGTTGGCTGTCATCACCAACTCAATGGACATGAGTTTGAGCAAACTCAAGGAGACAGTGAAGGACAGGGAAGCCTGGCGTGCTGCCATTCACAGGGTTGCAGAGTCAAAACCGACTGATCGACTGAACAACAACAAAAATGAGAAATGAATGCAGGACTCATTTTGTAAGACCCTGCTTCTCAGGAGCCCCTGCACTCCACGTGAGAAAGAGGCATCAAGAGCCCTGCTGAGATTTCCTCTTGGGGTGAGGGGAGGGGTTGGGGCTGGTGCTCAGGTCATTTTCCGTGGGAAGGACCTAAGACTCTGTGGTAACACTGGTCTTCAGATTGTATGACAGTCTCTATACGATATCAGGAGAAGAAACTTGAGTTGAGGGAAGTCGGGGGTGGGGGTGTATCTGGGAAAATTGTACTATGTATATTTGCAAGGAAGGACTCTAACGCCTACCCTCCTCTCTACACACACACACACACACACACACACACACACACACACACACACACACACACACACACACACACACACACACACACACACACACACACACACACACACACACACACACACACACACACACACACACACCAGGAGAAGGAAATGAGATAGAGTTGCAGCATCTGGAGTAGGGCGGGGCCAGCAGGCAGCATCAGTCACAACATCTAGAAACCAGACTTCTATTCTCGGCTCCGTTCCTAACGTCTGTAAAGCCTTGCTCAAGTCACTTCCCTCTTGTGATTGCTCCTTTGTAAATGAGGAAACTGAACTATGCACTCGCTAGTATTCCTCCTACTTCATCTCATGATTCTATAAATTAAACTTTAGCTCTAGTGTTTGGAGAAACGGCATTTAACCACTTTGGCCACTAGAGGGAGATATACGATCGTTACAAAGACAGGTTTTTATTTTTATTTATTTTTATTTTCTATTTGGTCACAAGAAGGTGCTATTATTGCCCTGTACTTCAAGGCAAAGAATTTCTTGGATTTTTTCCATTTTCTTCATCATGTAATTATCAGAGAAAGTCAGAGAGAGTCACCTTTCAATTTAACAAAAATTTATCAACAAAATCTACAGAACACATTTAAGAAAGAATGTTCAAAAATAATTTCTTTAAGCCTTGTATTGCCTAATTATGACTACAACATTTTTAAAGTATTACTTATATGGCTTTCATTTAAAAATATTAGAAATATGCATATTCTGTTTATCTTTGCATTATTTATATTAGGGAAAAATTAGATATTAACCAAGAATTCAAAAATAGGATGGTGGGGTCAAGCATACAGTTCTTTGTAATAGTCACTAAAACTGAAATAGTAACTAAAAGTAATGACAGAAGAGAAATATATAATGTTGAATGAAAAAATCAAGATAATTTAAAAATTGTTATTACATTTCATTCTTGACTATAAACACACAAAGATAGGGGGAAAAAATCAACCAAAATTTCAGAGAGTTTATCCTTGTTAAGCAAATTATCAATTGTTGTTATTTTTCTCTTTTTAATGTTATATGATTTTCAGATTTTTCAGTATGGACTTGTATTACTTTTGTATTTTAAAACAAAAATGAAAAAACAAAAAACGGCCATGAACTTTCCAGTAGATTTAACTGATCAACCATATCTGTATTTCTGATGTTAGCAAACACTGAAATCACCCTTGGCACCATCCATTTCTTGGCTTTACTTTAAAAATACCTGTGATGGGGGCTTCCCTTGTGGATCAGTGGTGAAGAATCAACCTGCCAGTGAAGCGGACACAGGTTCGATCCCTGGTCCAGGAAGATCCCTGCCAAGGAGCAACTGAGCCCATTTGCTGCGACGCCTGAGGCCCTTGTGCTACAGCCCGCGCTCCACAACAAGAGAAGCCTCCGAAGCGGGCACTGCAGCTAGAGAAGAGCCCGGGCAGCCACAAAGACCTACCACAGCCAAACATAAAAAATAACAATTTTTAAAAGTGCCTGCGATGAAAGTCGTCTTCTCTCATATATCCTACAATATATTTGGTTAGTTCTGATTATGACAGCATTCTGGATACAAAGTCAAATTCTGCCTTTTTGAATGTCCATCCATCACTCTGACTCCACCCTCTGTTGCAAAGCCCGTGAGAGGACTTCACAAGCTTAGGGAGAGCTTACATGAACCCTCTGTCCTGCAAGGTTTCTCTTGTCCAAGCTGAATAACCACCATTGATAACCTTCGCTGTGTTAATATTAAGGGTCAGAAGTTGTGCCAGGTCATGACATTAAGCAATGAGCAGAGCTCAGGGTCTAACACAATAAACCACCAACCAGCTGTGTTCCTAGCAGCGTCATGTTCTGTGATAGGAGTGAGCAGGGACCCCAGGCAGAGCGTGGAAAGATGTCCCCTTGGACTTTGGAGGTAAGGAAGGCTGCTCCCAAGAAACAGCTTCTCAATTGAGAAGTGAGAAGAGTGAGACAGGAAAACAGTAAGAGGCCGGCTGTGGGGAGGAGAGCTCTAGGGATGCTGAGGAGGGTGTGCAGGGACCCAGAGGGGAGACGGCTGGGGCTTTGGGAGAATGTACTGCTCCATCCCCAGTCTTCATGAAGCCTCTGCTTGCTCAGGGTTACCCCATCTTACAAGCTATTTGAGGATAAAGATTGTTTTATTTAAAATTTTATCATATCTTTTGTCTGTCCTAAACATCCAGCCCAGTGCATGGAACATAGGAAACAACAATGGATTTCTGTTGGGTGAGTGAATAAGTAAACATGATAACACTCATGCCATCTGATAAACACAGAGTAGCACAGAGTCAAAATAGGGGTCTCCAATTTTTTGTGGGGGGTCTTCAATTTTTAAATATTTTGTTTAATATAGAGATCAATACTTAGTGATCCTTTAGACCTTGGAGATGCTGTAAAAGGTACAGTCATCCGCATGGACTGTTTTCACCCATTAAGTCACTATTGATTTCAGATTGTCCCATCATGTAATTCTCCATCTTTTTCTCTTTTCTTTCTTCCATTTCAATGTATTCATTTCTGTGCATCAGGGAAAGGAATGCATGATGGAAATTTCACAAGGGTTCCCAGATGCCCAGCTCCTCTCTCTCGAGTCAGCCACTGCTTCTAGTTTCATGAGTATCCTGAAAACAGCCTGTGTCTCTGCAAACATACATGCATGTGTACTTTCTGTCCACAAATAGTAGCAGAGTAGGCCATGTGTGCCATGCAAAAATTCGAAGCAGCGGGGAAAACAGGTGAGTTGTAAGTTCCACGTGTACAAGGCAGTTTCCACAGGGATGGACCCAGCAAAGCTAAGGGAACAGATGCAATCAACAGTGAATGAAGGGTAGAGAGCATTTACTCTTGGTGTATTCCTCCTGAATGTGGGACAGATAAAGGGCTTCCTTGTTTGACAGATGCGAAACAGCTTTGTGTTCAACAACGGTGATGGAAAATTTCACTCTGGACCTAACTGTTTAACAGCCCAGGAGTTTTTCAGAAATGAACAATAAGAGACAGATAATGCAGTGATTTATCTTTTGAATTATATTTAACATTGCCACAAGTGCTGTCTCCATAATGTACTAGACAATAATGACCCTCAGAGGACTAAGAGACATAAGTGAAAATTAACTTATTAATTTTAACTAAGGATATATACATCATGACCAGGAGGGAATTATCCATGTGATGCAAGGAAGGTTCAACAGGTGAAAATCAATCAATGTGACACACCAGGTTAACAGAATGAAGGGTAAAAATTTTGTGATCAACTCCATAGATGCAAAAAAAACCCTGACAAAATTCAACACCTTTTGATTAAAAATATCAATAAATTATATATAAATTAAAAATAAGGAACTTCCTGTCAATCCAGTGGTTAGGACTCTGTGCTTTCACTGCTAAGGGCCCAGGTTCAATCCCTAGTCAGGGAACTAAGATCCTGCAAGCTGCATAGCACAGTCAAAACAAATTAATTAATTAAAAATAGAACTATTGTATAATCCAGAAACCTCACTTCTGCATTTATAGCCAAAGGACTGTAAATCAGGATCTCAGGAGATATCTGCATTCCTGTGTTCTTTGCAGCATTATTGACAACAACCCAGACATGGAATTAACTTAAAAGTCCATCAGTGGATGAAGAGATAAAGAAAATGTGGGCAATTTGCATACATACAACCTTAAAAAAGAAGGAAACTTTGTCATTTGTGAAAATATCAATGAACCTAGGAGATATCAGGCTAAGTCAATCACAGAAGAACAAATACCTGATCTCACTCATATAAAAAATCTAAATCAGCATTACTCCTAGGAACAGAGTAAAACTATTTTATATTAAGTCCTAAAGCAAGGTGCCTATAATTGACAATACTGTATTTCGTACTTAAAAATTTGCTTAGAGTGCAGATCTTATGCTAAGTGTTCAGAGAAAAGATAAATAGATAGATAAAGAAAACACGAGGCAACTTTTGGAGGTGATAGCTACACCTGTGGCAATGATTATGTGATGGTTTCATTGGTATATACTTATCTTCAAACTCAGCAAAATATGTGTAACTCTGTGTATGTCAATCATATGTCGGTACAGTGATTTTTAAAATGGCAACAAGTGGGGCTTCCCTGGTGGAATCCACTTTCCAATTCAGCAAACACTTAGCTTTCCTAGTTGGAGAACTAAGATCCTACACTCCATGAGGCAACTAAGCCTGCATGCTGCAACTAGACAGCCAGGGTGCCACAACTAGAGAAGGCCCACATGCCACAACAAAGACCCAGAACAACCAAAATAAACACACAAATAAACAAAATAAGGGCTCCCCAGGTGGTGCAGTGGTAAAGAACCTGCCTGCCAAGGCAGGAGATACAGGAGACGTTGGTTCTATCCCTGGGTCTGGAAGATCTCCTGGAGGAGGAGATGGCAACCCACTCCAGCATTCTTGCCTGAAAAAATTTCATAGACAGAGGAACCTGGAGGAGAGTTATAGTCCATGGGGTTGCAAAGTGTCAGACATGACAGAGTGACTGAGCACAAATAAAATAAAAATAAAATGGCAACAAGTCAAAAGACTAATGAGAAAGTAGAAAAGTAATTTTGCAGTTTGTATCACAGACAGATGGCTACTCTCTCCAATATACAACAAGCACTTAGAAATTGAGGAACAGGCCAACAATTCAATGGAAAAAAACTTTTTAAATATGGACACAGAGCTCTAAGGGAAATAATTGAAAATAGACTTTAAACATGAAAAAGTTGCTCAACATATCTTATAATAAGTGTAAATTAAAGCTACCCTGGAACACCACTTCTCACCTACTAAATTCAACAATATATTCTGTTGTTGAGGCTGTATGGAAACATATACTCTCATACATTTTTTAAAGTGATAAAAAAATGGGTGCAACCCTATGGAGGGAAATTTAACAATGTCTAAAACATTGCATGTGTATTTTTATTTGTCTATCTCATTCTCTCCCTCTCAATACTGGACTCATAAATTTCACATAGTCAACTTGTTTTAATCAGCTGCTTTCATTATCCTTTTTTGATGTTCATGTTGTCCTATTTTTGGCCAATAAGAAGCCCTATAAATGGATGTCCATGTCTTTTGACTCAAGCTATTACCTCCCCCCCTTTTTTTAAAGCCAGATGAACATTTTATTTGTTTTTATTATGGAAAATGTAAAATAAAAGTAGAAAGAAGACTTCAATGAGCCCATATATATCCATCAGATAATTTCAACAACTCCCCACACATGGATAATCTTGTTTCATCCACATACCTTACTATCACCACCTCAGCCTCAATTTATATGAAGTGAATTTCATACTGACTGGATATTTGACATCATTTAATATTTGATGATAACTTGACATTATGTTATTGCTCTGTATGTGTATGCTCAGTTGTGTCTGATTCTTTGAGGCCCATAGACAGTAGCCCACCAGGCTCCTCTGTCCATGGAATTTTCCAGGCAAGAACACCAGAGTGGGTTGCCATTTCCTTCTCCAGGGGATCTTCCTGACCCAGGGATTGAACCTGCATCTCTTGCATCTCCTGCATTGGCATGTGGATTCTTTACTACTAGCGCCAATGTTATTCCTAGTGTGATTCAATTTTCCCAAGCAATTACTCTTTAACTTCCTAGCTTTGGGGCATGAAAAATATGCCAGCATCATCTTGTATATTTTCTGCTCCAGATCTGGAGTCAGCCCTTTTAAGAAATTCTGATCTCTTTTAGTGAAAACTAGTATTGAGAGGATCACACTCATTGCTATCAGATTGTTATTGCTTCTGAGATTTTCAGCAGATATAAAGGAAAAGAGGAACAATCCACTGAACAGCAATGAAAGCGACTACCATACCAACAATTTAATATGAAAACTGTCATTTTCATTCAATTCAAAGGAAAACATAAGTGTTTATCCTATCTTCTTTATATAAACCATATGAGCAAGATTGTTCTAAAGCATGAGAAAATCTGCTGTGACCAGAGTGAACAAAGCAGAAAAATCACCCTTTTCAAAGCTTAATGAAAAAAAAAATTTCAGGCAACAATTACTAATGCATTAAATCATTATCACTATCTGAATACAATGATTAATCTTAGCACCATGAAACAGGAACAACAGACACTGGGAGCTTTGTTGTGATGTGACATGAGGCATACTGCAGCCTCTGTATCTGTATCTAAAGTACTCTGGCCACAGAAATTGCACATGAATTTATTAAGCCTGTAGAGCTAACTTCCTTTTATAAGTATCATAAATAGAAGGACTTCCCTGGTGGTCCAGTGGTTAAGAATTGGCCTTCCAATGTAGGAGACTCAGGTTCCATCCCTGGTCAGGGAATTAAGATCTCACAGGCACAGGGCAACAGAGCCCATGCACCAAAACTACTGGGGCCCATGCACTCCAGAGTCCATGCCCTGCAACAAGAGAAGTCACCACAAGCAGCCACAATAAAAAATAAAAATTAACTAATTAGTAGTAAGAAGAAATAAACGAGAAAGAAGATAAATGACACCACAAAGAAACAAATAGACAAATGTAGGTAGGAGGACAACAAACTTAGTGAGGACAATTAATCTGATGTCTGCAGCGGGTCAGTGGCAAGGGGGTGGAAGGGAAGAGGAACCCTTCTAGATTAGAGACTCAAGAGTCATGACCACCAAATTTAAATGTTAAACTTATTTGGAACCTTATGTTCAAATGCCTGCTATAAAACAAAAATTATGATATAGCTGGGAAAATTCAATTACGAACAAGGTAATAAACAATATTAAGGAATGAATGTTGACTTTGTTAGGTATGATAAGCAAGGTCACATTATGACTTTTATGAATTCTGGAAGCTTTTCTGTCTGCAAGATCCTGCTTCCATAAAAGAAATATTAAAAAGTGTAGTTTTTGATCATATTGGTGTAAAGACTATTGAAGTCCAAGGCGAATTCAATAGTATATATTCAATATTTTTTTCTGCTTTTAAAAGAAATACAGATTAAAACATTTTTCTGTGCTCCTAAACATATTTTGGGTCCTAGGAACTGTGTCCTCTCTGCTTGGTGGATCACTTAGACTCAGTGACAATGCCACAAAGAACTGAAGAAAGTTCTTCACAATCGTTTTTACATCAATAAGAATTTAATTCAACAAAACAAGAGCCCAAAGATGAGAATATAAACAAAATGAGACTGACAGATTGCAATTCTCATGAGAAATAACTGAGCAAGAACCCTCATAAATAATATCATTAAAAGTTAATATAGGGGCTTCCCTGGTGGCTCAGTGGTAAAGAATCTGCCAGTCAATGCAGGAGATACAGGTTTGATCCCTGATCCAGGAAGATGCCACCTGCTGCAGAGCAACAAAGCCCATGGGCCACAACTATTGAGCTTGTGCTCTAGAGCCTGGGAGCTACAACTACTGAGCCTGGGCACCCTGGAACTCCAGATCAATAGAAGCCATTGCAGTGAGAAACCCGCACACCACAGCTAAAGACTCCTGCAACTTAGAAAAGCCTGAGTAGCAACACAGACCCAGCACAACCAAAAATAAATTTAAAAAAAATTTTCAAGGTTAATATACAAACAGTAAGAAAGAGAATAGTCATTATCTTCATCAGTTTGTGCTGCTATAACAAAAACCACAGACCAGGTGTCTTAAAAAACAGCAGACATGTATTGTTCACAGTTGTGAAGTTCTGGAAGTCTGAGAGCAGGGTACCAATGAGGTCATGTGGGGGCCCTCTTCTGAGTCACAGACTTCTCATTGTAACCTCACATGGTGGGAAGGACTAGGGAGCTCCGTGGGTCCTCTTTTACAAGGGCACTAACCCCATTCACGAGGGTTCCATTCTCATGATCTAATCACTGCCCAAAGGCCCCACTTTCTAACACCATTATATTGAAGGTTAGATATTCAACATATGGATTTTAAACATTTATGAACATTCTGACCATAGCAGTCATTATTCAAAATATTTTGTTGACTAAATAAAGACTGATGATAATCACAATGATCACAATAATTACATTGTGATCACACTGTGATCACAGTATTCACAATGTTCATAAAACAAAGACTAAGATGAAAGAAACTAGTCTAAATATCCCCAGTTCTATTTACTAACCTACGATAGAGTGGAGTACATGCAAGGTCCTAAACCAATGACCTCTTGATGAGGTCTGGGTGACCTATAACCCCCTAAAAGTGTGTTGCTCAGGGTGGACTATAGCTTCCCAGCTATGATCAAACGAACAGAGAGTAGGGCAAAGCCCTAATATTATTTGTCTCTAGTCAGTGTATACCAAGGGTGATATCTGGAATATTTGGATCAATGTAGGGAAACAGACCTCGTCTGGGAATCTCAAAGAAGAATGCATTATTATGCTGGGGAATTCCACTTGTTATATTGCAGCTGGAAATGCCATACCAGCTGCATATTGCTGTGTAGTAGCACTTGTATAGAGATGGATATTGAATACTCTTGAGACCAGGAACATTTCCAATACAATAAAATTCCCATCCAATCCTCTTCACTCATTTATGTTATTTACTGAGCCCCCATAGACATTTGAATGGTGACTCCTGCATAAACCAGTAAAATGTTCACCAGCGGGTAAAATTCTCCATCTTTATGAGAGATTCAAATGGGTGGGGCCATGCTCAGTAAAACTTCAATCCAATTTTCTGTTGATGGGGGAGGCTATATTCCTCCCTGTTGTTTGACCTGAGACCAAACTATGGTGGGGGCAATGAAGATAATAGCGACCTCCTTCAAAAGGTCCCACACACGTAGTGCCTCACTCGGTGCTCCCGACCCTGCAGCAGGCCACCGCCAACCCACGCCTCCACCAGACTCCGGGACACTCACAGACAAGTCTGGGTCAGTCTCTGGTGGGGTCACCGCTCCTTTCTCCTGGGTCCTAGTATGTACCAGGTTTTGTTTGTGCCCTCCAAGAGTCTGTTTCCCCAATCCTGTGTAAATTCTGTAATCAAATCCCACTGGCCTCCAAAGTCAAATTGCCTGGAGATTCTCAATCCCTTTGTCAGATCCCCAGGTTCAAAAATCTGTTGTAGGTCCTAGCAAAGAGTCTGACATGACTGAGTGACTGAACTGAACTGAACTGATGAGAGACTATCTGTAGATGTGTCAGAGAAGAGTTTTTGAAGAAGACACTTCTGACTCCAGTCACGATGGAATAAAAGGTGTCAGACGAACCCTCCTACTGTGATTAACTATAAAACTGAACAAAATATATAGAGCAATTATTGCTCAGGCATAATATGCAATGTAGGTCTGTGATCCTTGGGAGAAGAGAAACACTCATACAAGTCTAACATTCATCAGAGTGAGAACTGCTAAAGCAGCTAGAGTTTGAGGAGCAGAGGGGAAAAAAAGAGGGAAAATTGTACAGAAAAGGGACACTTGGACCCTGCATATGGGTCTTCTCGAATCTTTGGCCAAATATTTAAAGGCTAGGAGAGAATGGGTAAATGTCAGGGAGGGTTGTGTATAAGGAGCTGAGGCCTTGGGAATCCAGGGAAGAGCAGAGATGGAAAGTAGTATCTTGGAAATGGAGTCCACAGGGCCATCCTCCTTCAGAGAGGCCCCTCTGGCCAGTTCAGTTCAGTTCAGTTCAACTGCTCAGTCATGTCCAACTCTGCAACCTTGTGGACTACAGCAAATCAGGCTTCCCTGTCCATCACCAACTCCCAGAGCTTCCTCAAATTCATGTCCATTGAGTTGGTGATGCCATCCAGCCATCTCATCCTCTGTCATCCCCTTCTCCTCCTGCCTTCAATCTTTCCCAACATCAAGGTCTTTTCCAATAAGTCAGTTCTTTGCAGCAGGTGGTCAAAATATTGGAGTTTCAGCTTCAGCATCAGTCCTTCCAGGGAATATTCAGTACTGATTTCCTTTAGGATTGATTGGTTTGATCTCCTTGCAGTCTCAAGAGTCTTCTCCAACACCACAGTTCAAAAACATCAATTCTTTGGCACTCAGCTTTCTTTATAGTCCAACTCTCACATCCATACATGACAACTGGAAAAACCATAGCTTTGACTGTGTGTGTGTGTGTTAGCGGCTCAGTCGTGTCCAACTCTTTGCGACCCTGTGGATTGTAGCCCACCAGGCTCCTCTGTCCATGGGATTCTCCAGGTAAGGGTACTGGAGTGGATTGCCAGTTCCTTCTCCAATAGCTTTGACTAGACAGATCTTGGTTGGCAAAGTAATGTCTCTGCTTTTTAATATGCTGTCTAGGTTGCTCATAGCTTTTCTTCCAAGGAGTAAGCGTTTTTTTAATTTCATGGCTGCAATCACCATATGCAGTGATTTTGGAGCCCCCCCCCAAAATAAAGTCTGTCATTGTTTCCAGTTTCCCCATCTATTTGCCATAAAGTGATGGGATACACTAGGGGCGATTAGACCAGCAGCCGTCAGGAAATGGCAACCCACTCCAGTACTCTTGCCTGGAAGATCGCATGGATGGAGGAGCGTAGAAGGCTACAGTCCATCGGGTCACAAAGAGTCGGACACGACTGAGCGACTTCACTTTCATCAGACTGGAAGGGCACAGTGCACAACAGCACCATCTTGTGGCAGGTTGTGGGAATAGCAGCAATAGTAGCATTGGTCCCCTAGGTATGGTCTCGCTTCCCAGGTGGCGTGGTGGTGAAGGGCCCACCTGCCAATGTAGGAGTCACAGGAGATGCAGGTTCAGTCCCTAGGTCGGGAAGATTCCCTGGAGAAGGAAATGGTAACCCACACCAGTACTCTTGCCTGGGAAATCCCATGGACAGCAGCCATGGAGTTGAAGAGTCGGATACGACTGAGCACAACATACACAGACGTGGTCTCACTGGCTCTTGGAACCTCTAAGTTTGGACCACATTTGGGTCTCCCTTATGAGCCAAGGACGAGACTTTCTGAAAGTTTGGATCCTCAAGCAGTTTAATTTAATTTGCATAGCAGTTTGTAGCTGTTACAGTTACATGAACTGGTATATAACATTCAAGAGAAATATGATTTTTCTATGATGATAATTGCCTTTTTAAATTATGATAATTGCCTTTTAAAAACAAGTTAATATCCTCATAATATTCTTTCTCTTTTTTGTTGGTCGCTCAAGCCAGACTATTTTAGTCATACTTTTAAATAAAAAATCAAATCTCGGTTTTTCACTCTTGGGTTAATATGTCTTCCATTTTCATTTTTTTTCCTATTTTTTTCCCACTGTTACAATTAGTTTTTTGCAAGGGCTGACTGATTTGTTGATTTTATAACGATTTTAATTACTTGGTTAGGTGTTCCATGGAGGATTTTATTTTTCTTTTTAAAGTCTGGATTAATGTTACAAATTTTATACTTGCTATTGCTTTCTCTGCACCCTGTACAGTCACTGGTTTCATCTCTGATATATCCATCATCTGCCAATAGTTGTTCAGTGTCTCCTTTCTGTTTGTGACTACGCAGTTACTGGATATGCATTCTCTTTGTGTATTTGTGTGTGTGTGTGTGTGTGCTGGAATATGATATTGCACAATGCCCACATCTGAAACAAATAAACAAGCAAGCCAACAAAAACAGTTGCCAAAAATTCTGCCTTCAGGAATTCTCAGTGAGGATTCTCAGTGAGAGGTGAGAGAATTTTCCTCAGCCCACCAGGATGAGATCCCTTTGAGCTGTAATACAAAAAAATGCCTCTTCACATATCTTCAAATAAAGCCCTCAAAAAAATTCCACAAAAGTTGGCACAGTGGATAAGAATCTGCCTCCCAATGCAGGAGACACTAGTTCAATCCCTGCTCCAGGGAGATCCCACATGTCACAGAGCAGCTAAGCTAGTGCATCACAACTACTGAGCCACGTGCCTAGAGCCTGTACTACGCAACAAGAAGTCACTGCAATGAGAAGCCTGCGCACTGCAATGAAGAGTAGCTCCCACTTGTCTCAACTAGAAAAAGCCCACCCAAAAGCAACAAAGACCCAGCACAGCCAAAAATAAACAAACAAAAACTCTGTCAAAGTCCTTCAACTTCACCAGTTGTGAATTAAAAGGACTAGATTTCCTCTGGGGCCCTGGAAAGTTCTGAAACCCCAGTGTACATTAAAACCACATCGTTGGCTTCTTTGAACATATCAGTGCTTGGGTCCCATTAGAGACCACAAGACTCAGATCTCTGGGGGTGGAGCCAGCCCCCACTGGTGACTCTACCTGTGGTTAGCTGTCACTTGCAACCAGCAACGTTTGGGAGCCACCATGCCTGACTTTACCCAAACTCAACTTAGGAGCTACAACTACTAGGGAAGTCCTTTCCCATGGCTGGGACCAGTGGCAGAACAGACAGTAAGAAAGAACACCATGGAGAACCCATTGGATGAACATGAAGATCTGAGTTAAGAAGAGCTTGAAGCCAGGTGTTAACACCAATTGGCCTAGCTGCTTTATCAGACTTTTCCTACATGCAACAAAGTGGCAAGGACAATGGTTTTACAAACCTAATCATGCTGAGGAAGGTAATATTTTTTTTCCCCAAAACAAAATTATTTTGTTCTTCTTTCCATTTTTCTTTTCTTTAGAGGTTCTTAGAACTTAGGGGCTATTGCTTCTTGACAAAGTTTCAAGGCCATCAATATGGTTGGTTAAATTTCCTTGCTATTTAAAATTATGGAAGTTAAGTTATCTGCTTTCTGCTTGGTCTCTTTCCCTAATTCTGTAAGTCTGTTCCCTCTTACCTTTATTCAGCTGTTAATGGCTCCCAGTGTGTCTCTGGGGGTCTAATTGTATCACGTACCTAGAAACAAATTCTTTAAAGCTTTAGAGCTATTAAATAGAAGAGGCAGGACTGCCTGCAGTCTGTGGCACAACTCTCCTCTCCCTGGGCCTCATTTCCTTCCCCAGGCAAGTGGGTGGCTGACAGCGCTGACCCTTCGCTGGTGTGGGGCGGTGAGGAAGCAGGGAACCTCCAAGCTTCCTGTTGTGCTCTCCTGCTGACTTTAACTTTAAATCATACTACTGCTGCTTCTGGAAAGAAAAAAAAACTACTATGGCCCTTCTTCCTTTCTTGCCTTTCTGCTTGCTCAGTTTCCTTCCAATCTCCTTTCATTTGTCCTTTCTTTCCCCTCGTTCCTCCCTCCCTCCCTTCCTTATTTTCCTTCCTTTTCTCCCCAACTTACCCACCTTCCCCTCCTCATCCTTTTATCACTCTTCCTTCTTCCTCATCTCCTTCCTCTTTACTCTCCTTCTCCCTCTCGCTCTCTCTCTCCGCCCCCCCAATCCCTCCCTCCCTTTTTCCTTCTTCCCTCCCTTCCTTCCTTCCTGTCTTTCTTTCTCTATTATTTATCTGGACACCTGAGCTGAAGAATCTAGCTGCTTGCTCAGGTCCTTCCTAGGTCCAAGTTGAAATCTCTCTTAATTATTTTCTTAATCTCTAATCACAGTTTTCTGGATTTGTAGATGTTAGCAGTAGAAGTTTAGGCATTTTCTTCCCAATTTAGCCAGGACCAAGAGCATTTCAGAGGCACTCCATTTTTGTCAATAATGATGGCTTGCGCATCATTTCATGATAACCTCTATGCCAGTTTTCCCTGCCTTAACTCAGATCCTGCCCAGCTGGGGCCCTGCAGCTTCCACCTCCAACAGCTGTCTTTTCTCATAACCTTGAGCATGCTTTTCAATATGATGAGTCTACTTGCTGGTACTTAACTGAGCCTTGCTTCCTCTGCTGCATCACTTTCCAATTCAGTCACTGGGCTCTCAGTCTGATTTTGGTACCTTGCCTTCATCCTATCCTCCTTTCCATTTACAACCAGGCACTAGTCCAGTTTATATAACAGGTGACTATAAATCACCCCAACTATGTTGGGGCAGGAGTGTCCTTCTTCTTTCTCCTTGTCCCTGTGGATGGACATAGAAAGTGAAAGTGAAAGTCACTCAGTCGTGTCTGACTCTTTGTGACTCCATGGACTGTAGCCCACCAGGCTCCTCTGCCCATGGGATTCTCCAGGCAAGAATACTGGAGTGTGTTGCTATGCCCTCCTCCAGGGGATCTTCCCAACCTACAGATTGAACCCTGGTCTCCTGCATTGCAGGTGGATTCTTTACTGTCTGAAACACCAGGGAAGCCCAATAATACTGGAGTGGGTATCTGATCCCTTCTCCAGGGGATCTTCCTGACCCAGGAATCAAACTGGGGTCTCCTGTATTGCAGGCAGAGTCTTTAACAGCTGAGCCACCCGGTGGTTGAGCCACCAGATGATGGTAGTGAGTCCATCCCCTGCTCCCAGGATGCGGCGATGACACACACCAGACCTTATCAGAGCCTTGCATTCCCTTGACCATCATGATAGGTTCTGGGATCAAGTCACATCTGAAGTCATACCACTAAACTCTGTCACTTGAACCAACAAATTCCATCTTTGTTTAGCAATTCCAGGTTGGGCTTCTGTCAGTTGCAACCATAAGAGGACTGCTGATTCATCCATTGGAGCCGAGTGCCTGTGGGGGTGTCCCTGTGTAAGACCAGCTGCCAGAATGCAGAAACCTCACACCTGGCCTCAGGTCTGTGAGCAGCTGCTTTGACCGAGATGTCTGTGCAGAGAAGCAGCATCTGGGGGTCAAGACGGAGTGGGATGCGTGGCCACAGGATGTGTGCACAAGGGGCCGCCAGCCAGGGTGATCCTCCAACCCTGTCCAGGGTGGCCAGTCCCCGGGCCTCTGCTCTGGCTCCCCTCCAGTCTGGGTCTTTTTGGTGCTTCTTTTCCCTGCATTGTAATGAATTCAATCATGCAGTCATTGTGTGTCACTGTCACTTTTCAAGTCCAGTTCAGACTCACTCCAGCTCTTTCTCATCAATACCCAACGGTCATAAAAAAACGAGGTAATCTTGCCATTTGTGAAAACACGATGGACCTTGAGGGCTTTATGCTAAGTCAAATAAGACAGAGAGAGAGAGAGAGAGAGAAAGACAAATATGTATGAATTCACCTATGTTTAGAATCTTAACAAAAAAACAAGATCATAGAAACAGAACAGCTTGATGGTTGCCAGAGGCCAGGGGAAGGATGAAATGGGTGAAGAGGGTCAAAAAGTATAAACTTCTAATTATAAAATAAATATGCCATGGGATGAAATATGGGCTAGCCATGTGGTTCAGTGGTAAAGAATCTACCTGCCAATGTAGGAGACACAGGTTTGATCCCTGGGTCAGGAAGATCCCCTGGAGAAGGAAACGGCAACTGACTCCAGTATTCTTGCCTGGGATATCCCAAGGACAGAGGAGCCTGGTGTGCTACAGTCCATGGGGTCACAAAGAGTCAGACATGACTGAGCAACTGAGTGTGAAATGCATGTTTAGTGATGATAGTTGTAATATTGTATTGCATACTTTAAAGTTCCTAAAAGAGTAGATCTTAAAAGTTCTCATCACAAGAAAAAAAAATGTTCTGAAACTCTGTACAGTGATGGATGTTAACTAGACTTATTGTGATGATCATTTCACAATATATGCAAATATCAAATCATTTTGTTGTACACCTGAAACTAGTATATGTCAATCACACCTCAATTTGTAAAAAATGAAAAAATACCCAGGCCTCTGTAGCATGTTGTCATCTCCTCCTTTCACTCAGTCCATGGGACTGATGGTCAGTTGTCTCAAAAACCCCACAGATCCTCTCAACCCTCACATGAACAGCCAGGATCTCACTGACCACCTTCAGCCAAGGCCAAGTTTCCTCAACACATAGTGGTTCTCAGCTCTCGTGGTGCATAGAATCACTGGAAAAGATTAGATGAACTACCTGCAGCCCTCTGATGTAACTGCCCATGGGTTGTACCTGGGCATCAGTGTTCTGTAAATTCCCCTCATGATCCAAATGTGCAGCTATACGGAGCGGGTCTCTTTACAGTTTGGGGGGGTGGTCTGAGCATGGCCCTCTGTACTTGCTTGTTGAGTTTAATGAAAAGACCAGGCAGAAGCACAAAAGGCCTCGCGTGGCATTGCAGGCGATGTCAGTCTTGCATGTGTGCTCAGTTGTGTCCGATTCTTTGGGACCCTACGGACGGTAGCCCACCAGGCTCCTCTGCATTGGTAGGTGGATTCTTTACCACTGAGCCACAGAAGCACCTGGAAGACCAGAAGACATCAAATTCCACCACGTGGGGGCAGCACACACCTGACCAATGGAAGTTCTTCTACTTTACACTGAGAATACGCAGAGCCTGGAGAGACTGTCAGCCATTAGGCCCCCGGGCTTTCCAAGCTTTCAGATCTATCTGAAGAACCCACATACAGTGAGGATCAGCCATCAGACCATTTAGAAAGATGCTAAAACTTTACATTTTTCTTAACTGCTCTGTCTTTTTAATGAGCACATTAATATTCTTCATATTAATATTAATATTTCTTCAAAATATTGTTTAATAATAAACTGAAATTGTAAGGTCCTTTATTTTTTATAAACCTTTGCCATGTTTGAGTAGACAAAAATGCATACATGAAACCTCCAGCAACAAAGTGCTTAAACTTAGCAGTTTACCCAATTGAAAATGAACAGAGGGGGAAAAAAAAAAATGAACAGAGCAATGTGGAAAGGGGAGAAAGAAGACCTGAGTTTGAATCTTGCTTGGGTCTTCATCAGTTACTTAATCTCTAACTAAGTGTCTGTTATCAGTACACAACTGGGTGCTTCGTGAGTGTTTGTTGAACAAATACATTTGTAAAATGGGAATGATAATAATACCAGTTTCTGTGGTCATGAGAATTAAATGAAGTCATGAATTCAAACAGGCTTTGAAATGCGATGATATGTTGTGTGTCATTATTATTAGAGCTAACTGTATGGTTGAATAACAAGAGAGCCTGGAGGTGGAACGGAGGGGTCATTGTCCACCCGAGGTCCCAGGGAAGCCTTCCCATGATGGATAGGGCAGACAAAGTACTGAGTATCCTTCTCCATCACTACCAGGAAATCTGCATCCCAGAGATGCCCGCCAGGGAGCAGGAAAATATTTGCCCTTACTAAGGTGGGAGATGTGTTCTTATTCAGGAGCAGAAACACTTTCCTCACGTCTGCAACCTCTCACACTGCTCAGGGTTGTTTTGCACCAAATGGATCTAATCATATTTCTGGTAGGACCCCTTCCACCCCACTCATACATATTAGCATCCTCAGAAGAAAGGCTCTCGATCCATTCAGAATCTTATTATTGCCTCCATAATTATTATAGTTATGACTATGACAGTCATTCTAAGGAAAATTATCCAAATGTAGGAAGGCAGAAGAAGGCGGGGGCTCTGTGGCTCTGAGCAAAGTTAAAAGGCCAGTGAATAGAGAGAGATGTCCATGGCTGTCCTCCGGGGTAAGCTGGCTGTGAGCAGCAGGGGTGGAGAGTAACCACACTTTGGTTTAAAAAAGCCCCTTCCGCCTCCTTTCTTCCCAAGTATTGTCCACCTCCTTTTTTGTTTTAATATTTATTTATTTGGCTATGCCTGGTCTTGGTTGCAGCATGCAGGATCTGCAGTCTTTTTAGTTATAGCATGTGAATTCTTAGTTACTGTGTATGGGATCTAGGTCCCTGACCAGGGATAGAATCCAGGTCCCCTACATTAGGAGCCTGGAGTCTTAGCCACTGAACCACCAGGGAAGTCCATGTCCACCCTCCTTTTGTAATGTCTTTAGTCCCCCTCACTTCCTCTCCATCCCCTCTGAGTTTGCCCTCACTCAGGTCCACATCACCCTATGCCCAGATCATTTCAGTGTCCTTGTCACCCACCTCCCAGCCTCTGGGTTCCCTCTAGTGAAACCCCAAAATGGTCCTCCCCACATAGATAGTATCATTTCACTCCCCTACACAAAATCTGTTCTCATTTATTAGAACATACATGTTGAAGTCCTCATCATGGCTTGAAAACCTTCATATCCCAGTGGTTACTTTACCCTACCAGCCCAGAGATGGACAGACAGACTCAGTTCCTGCACACACACCATTTGTTCACACCTCGTGGCCCCTACTTCTCTTAGCCTGATAGTCTGAAAGTATCTCATCGTCTTTCCTTCAAAGCCCCGGCTCAGACTGCCTCCTCCAAATATTTCCCAGTGTTGGGATTGTTTTCTCTTTCATTTCTCCTAGCATTTTATTTCAGTCCAGGATACTCTGCCTTGGCTTTGAGCTACTAAGTTCATACTGCTTTTTGTTCTTGTTGTTTAGTCACTAGATCATGTCCAACTCTTTGAGATCCTATGGATCTTGTCCTTCACTATCTCCCAACAAGTATTAAAGCTCACAAGTTTGCTCAAGTTCATACTGTTAGTTCCCCCTAATTGACACTCTCTAGAGGTCAGGATCTATGCCTGAGTCACCTCTGGTGCTAGTATTTTGCACCCGGAAATAGTCAGAGCTGAAAAAATGCCTGGTGAGTTTCAAATGTATTTCATCACCTTCCTTTGACTTGCTCTCACAAAGACCCTAGGAGGTAAGTCTGTGCGTGAAATGACCATAGGTGTTACGCATGGGCAAACGGAGGTCAGACAACTTGACCCAGGCCAGACACCTAGTGATGGAATCATACATAGAACCGAGCCTTATACATAAAAGCAAGGGTGGACCCAACCTGGGGGTTGCATCCCCTGGTGGGGAAATGCCCCTGATGACTCCAATGAGTCATAATACTGTAAGTTAGTGATTAAGAGTCTAGATCCAGGGCTTCCTTGCTGGCTCAGTGGTAAAGAATCTGCCTGCCAATGCAGGAAACACAGATTCAATCCCTGGTCTGGAAGGATCACACATGGTGTGAAGCACCTAAGCCCATGCACCACAACACCTGAGCCTGTGCACTACAGCCCAGGAGCCACAACTACTGAGCTCACACGCCACAACTACTGAAACCCATGCACCCTACAGTCCACTCTCTGCAACAAGAGAAACCACCGCAATGGGAAGCCCATTACTAGAGAGTTAACCCCGCATCTCTGAAACTAGAGAAAAGCCCACGCAGCAGAGAAGACCCAGCGCAGCCAATAAATAAATGTGCTACATGTGTGCTTAGCTGCTCAGTCATGTCTGACTCTTTGTGACCCCATGGACTGTAGCCCACCAGGCTCCTCTGTCCATGGGATTCTCCAGGCAAGAATACTGGAGTGGGTTGCCATGCCCTGCGCCAGGGGATCTTCCTGACCCAGGGATCTGACCCAGGTCTTTCACATTGCAGGTGGATTCTTTACCATCTGAGTCACCAGGGAAGCCCAATAAATAATAAATAAATAATAATAAATAATAAAGTTATTTAAAAAATAAAATAAAAGAATCCAGATCCTGGTCTCATCATTTCTACATCTACAATTCTCGGGATGTTTCTTGACCTCACTGATTCCTCACTGCAACCTCCTAAAATTGCAGATATATTAGACAGCATCAAACATCTCACACTGAATCAGGTGCATTCTGATACACAGACAGAGCTTGGTTGTCATTAAGTCAGTACTAACAGCATTGAAAAACACAGGACTCGGGTTTCTCTTTTGTGCCTGGGAATAGTGGTGAGGAGTCCAAAGTGCCATCCCAGGAATAGGGAGGAGAAGGAGAGGCTGGAAAAACATCCCCTGGTTGTCTGAGCACATTCCCAAGATACCAGGCCACCCATCCGGCATTTCCCAAGCAACAAGTCACAGTCATTTCCTCCCCCGTGCCCTGGGAAAATGCGCAAATTGAGTTCATTCCATGAGCCACTGTCTCCTGTTCTCAGGCCCAGTCGTGACCCTTGCCAGCTATTTGATACTCAAAAAGCCAGGTATCCACCATATTGAATGTGGGCCCAGGCTGATCCCTAGGTGTGCAGGGGCTGAAAGCAGCTTGCTCAGCTAAAGTTAGAAATGAGATGCCGCCTTGCTCCTCTGAATTCTGAGCAGTAGTCACTGAATCCAGTCATCCAAATGGAAGGCAGAAGACAGGAAAAAAATGAGAAGATATAACAATGACTGGGAATCAGGAGTTGCCTGAAAGTTAGCCTTCTTGGGTTCAAATTTCTATACCACTCCTTCTTTTTTTTTTTTTAAGTTTTTATTTTGTATTGAGGTATCATTGATTAACAACGTTGTGATAGCTTCTGGTGGACAGCAAAGCGACTCAGCCATACATGACACATGTATCCATTCTCCCCCAAGCTCCCCTCCCATCCAGGCTGCCATATAACAGTGAGCAGAGTTCCCTGTGCTGTACAATAGGTCCTTGTTTACACCATCACTTCTAACTGCATGGTGCTGGCCTTTTGCAATTCAATTCCTTGGTTAAAAAAGCCAGCATCTGTATCAGAAAATTGTGAGGATTAAACGAGGTAATGATGGGCTTCCCTGGTGGTCCAGTGGTTCAGAATCTACTTGCCAATGCAGGGGCCATGGGTTCACTCCCTGGCCTGGGAAGATTCACATGCTGAAAGGCAACTAAGTCCCTGCACTAAAATTACTGATCCCACTCAGCACAATTACTGAAGTCTGCACTCTGTGGAGCATCCGTGCTCCTTGACCAGAGAAGCCAACACAATGAGAAGCCTGTGCACCACAATGAAGAGTAGCCCCCACTCGCTGCAACCAAAGTCTACATGCAGCAACGAATGTCCAGCTCAGCCCAACATAAATAAAAAAATAATTTTTAAAAAGTGAGATCATAGGTGGTCCTGTTGGTAAAGAACCCACCTGCCAATGCAGAAGACATCAGAGATGTAGGTTCGATCCCTTTGTCAGATCCCCTGGAGGAGGGCATGGCAACCCACTCCAGTATTCTTGCCTGAAAAATCCCATGGACAGAGGAGTCTGGTGGGCTATAGTCCATAGGGTGGCAAAGAGTCAGACACGACTGAAGTGACTTGGCATGCCACAAAGAAGGCCACATGAATGCTTGGCACAACACCTTCACCCAGACCAGTGCTCATCTGGATAACAAGGTTGTTGGTGATGTTAATTTGACCCTGACACAGACTGGCTGAATGTTTTTATTCTCATTTCAGAGTTGAGTAAACTCTGCCTCAAGAAATTAGCTGCCTTGCTTGAGGTCCCAGGGATAGTCCATAGCAGATCTTCTAACTCAATTTCCCCTCTGTTTCTACCTGGGACCCCAGCAAGGGTTCCAGATGCCTGAGGAGCTAGGACCAGAATGGGCATTCTTCTTGGGAAATCAGAGGACAAGAAAAATGCAAACCGAGAACCAACTGAGCCCAGCACTTAGGTAAAAAAGCACTACAAATCATTACATGGGACCAGATAAGAGCATGTCTGCTGAGAAAGCCTCTTTCCTCTACTTGCCTAAATTGCCAACTTGTGCAACATTTAACCGTTCTCTCCCTGCCAGATTTATACACCTGAGGTCATTTAAGTCATGCGAAGTCTTACTACAAGGGGCAGGTGTGAAGTTCTTTCTAGAAGGAGTCCAAAGTCTGTGCCTATAAGCAGGAAAGGCAGGAAGGTCTCAATCTTGCCCCCAGGGCCATGTCAGGAGGCTTGAGCTACAGAAAAAGACTACCTCTCTAGGACCTCCATGGGCTTCCCAGGTGGCTCAGTAGTAAAACATCTGCCTACTGATGCAAGGAGACACAGGAGATTTTGGTGCAATCACAGGGTCGGGAAGATCCCCTGGAGGAGGGCATGGCAACCCACTCCAGTGTTCTTGTCTGGGAAATCCCATGGACAGAGGAGCCTTGTGGGCTATAGTCCATGAGGTCACAAAGAGTCAGACACAACTGAGAGACTGAACACGCAGCACAAGCTAGGACCTCAATCTATGGATCATTATTTGACCCCAGGTGAAATCTGCTTGGTCGAAGCATCAAGGTAGTATTGATTGACCAGGAACTGCAAGAGGAGGGGGTGACCCCAAGAGTAACAAATGACTTGAGAGAGTCATGTGCAGTGGCATTCATCACCCTTCAGCTATTGTGGTGATGTCACTGGGAGCTCACCTTTGACTCGCCATTGCCCTGGTCCCAGCACCTATATGATGGCATGACAGGTAGTCCATAGATAGCTGTCAGGTGAACAAATAGAAGCCACCATCATCCGAACTGAGCTTAGTTACACCCTCAAGCAGTATCTCTCTCCTTTGGTCCTCACGATAGCTCTGAGAGCTCCCCTTGGCACACGTTGTTATCTAAGATTCATAGAGAATCTTCTGGAAGCATCTAACTAATAAACAGAAGCACAAGAACTTCTGAGCACGATCACACAATCCTGTGAACTCTCTATTCTGCCACCCTCGGGGTGATGGGGAGGCAGGGGGATGGGGAGAGCTGCAGGCTGGTGCATTCTGGGGCAAATGCCAACTCTCCGCATCCTTCTCCTTCTTCTGCATGGGTTGTCAGAGGAACCAGAAGTTTGGGCCCCTTGTGGCAACTGCCCTAGGCTGTCCTGGCATCATTCTCACTAGCTTTTCTGAGAAGAGCCAAATGAGGCATTTTCAAAAGAGCGATGGCTTTTCAATGGGCAGAACTGGAATCTAGGACCAGCTCAGTTCTCCACTGGCCATGGGTCCTTGGCAAGTCATAAAATATTTATCTTCCTCACTTTCCATGTATGTCACCTGGGGTGTGGTGATTTGGACTTAAATGGCAAGGGGGGACTTCCCTGGTGGTGCGGTGGATAAGAATTTGCCTGCCAATGCAGGGAACACAGGTTTCATCCCCGGTCTGGGAAGATCCCACATGCCTTGGGGCAACTAAGCCTGTGTGCTACAACTATTAAGCCGGTGCACGGCAACAAGAGAAGTCACTGCAATGAGAAGCCTGCAGAGTGCAGCAAAAAGTAGCCCCTGCTCTTTACAACTAGAGAAAGCTCACACACAGTCATGAAAACCCAGTGCAGCCAAAATAGTAAAATAAATAACATTTTTTAAAATGTCAACAGGAATGCTGAAGGACTTTGGGTGGTACCTGGCACATTACAGATGCTAAAAAAATTGTCATGAGGGATAAATGAGAAAATACATGCCAAGGGCTTATCACAGGGCAATTTGACACCTGGATTCAATTTGATACCTAGATTCAGTGATCGTTGCTGCTACAGTTATTGTTTCTGACCAGCTCTCGTCCCTGGGGTAATGTTTGTCCAGCGGCCTCACACCAGGAGTTCCCTCCCTCTGGCCACTGTGCCTTTCTTCTCCCAGGGTCCCTGACAACCACCCACCACCTCTCCACCTTCACTGGTCCTCTCAACCACTCTGAGCTGCCCATTATTCAGTCCTCTGGGCCTCAGCCTCATCCAGCCTGGCCCTCAAGACAAGGCCCATCACCATCTTCCCTGATCTGCTGGAGCCCCTGCCTCTTGAAAATCCATAGAAAATGTCTGAAAACCCTGGGTCATGACACACTGCCTTAGAGCTCCATCATATTTTTTCTGTCTCTTTTCTCAGCTGGGCAAACTTAAAAAAATTATTTATACATTTTTTCAGTCATTTTTAAATTTTACTTTTAATGAATTTATTTATCTTTGGTTGCCCTGAGTCTTTGTTGCTTTGCATGGGCTTTCTCTAGTTGCAGTGAGTGGGGGCTACTCTTTCTGTGGTGCATGGGTTTCTCATTGCAGTGGCTTCTCTTGTTGCAGAGCAGGGACACTAGGCATGTGAGCTTCAGTAGTTACAGCACATGGGCCCAGTAGCTGTGGTTCCTGGGCTGTAGAGTTCAGGCTCAGCAGCTGTGGTGCCAGGGCTTAGTTGCTCCTCGGCATGTGGCATCTTCCTGGACCAGGGATCGAACCTGTGTCCCCTGCATTGGCAGGCAGAGTCTTAGCCACTGCACTACTAGGAAGGCCCCTGGCCAAAGTTTTAATCATCTCATGTCCATTTTGAGTACATTCCTCACCTGAGTTACCCAAAATCTCTTTCTCATTGCCCAGGTACCTGATTCTATCCCAGGATTCCTTTCTAGCTGGTGGCTTGGTCTCCATCATCGTGATCACCCTCCCACATTCCATGTGATCTCAGATGGGCATTCAAGAGGGGGAGGTGAGACAGGAAGGGCGGGGCTAGAAGGATGCAGGCATCATGGGAGCAGAAGTGGGCCTGAGTGTAGACCTGGGGCCCCACCCACGCAGAGCCCTGATGGAACAAGTGATACCTAATGCGGAGCCTGGCACTGAGTAGCTGCTCAGTAAACACCCCGTTACACATGCCCTGTGTTGACATTTAGTATTTTTAATTGTTTTCAAAAACACCCCAAGTATGCTGGTATCCAGGATCAGGCGGCCCACAGCTCTGCCATCTTATGGACTCCATGTCTGGGCAGGAATTGAAGAGAGGGAGGCTTACCCAGCTCCTGTGACCCAAGGTAATATGCCAGTGATAACCCAGAGCCCTGGGGAGAGGGCAGGGGGACTCTGCTGGGTCTGTGTGAAGAGCTCCAGTCTAGGGGAAAAGATCAAAGGTAGGAATGGACATTCTGATCATCAGAAATCAGATGTCCTCAGAAGTCGTGACTCTCACTGTCCCCTGCCATCCAGGACAGTAGAGTTGCAGGCCTTGAACCTTGTAAGAAGCATCAGTGTCTGTTGTTCTGGGAAACGCTGGTCACCAGCTTGGCTCATCTTCTGTGTTCACAGATGCAAAGTGGGAAGCAGGCTGGAGGAGCCGCTCTGTGGAGGAGATGGCCCATAGGTCCACAGAGGGCCTGTGGGGGACAGGGGAAGGGGGCATGATGGAGCCTGGGAATAGGCGTCTCATTTGAGCTCAGCTGCTAACTGTATATGGGGCAAGGAAAGTGGCCCACAGGGTCTCGTGAAACTTGGGAGTTGGTCCAGATCAGTGGTCTCTAACTTGAGCAGGTACCCGAGCCATCAGCTAGTGCGTGCATGCTAAGTCGCTTCAGTCATATTCAGACTCTTTGCAGCCCCAGGGACTGTATGCCAGGCTCCTATATCCATGGGATTCTCCAGGCAAGAATACTGGAGTGGGTTTCCATGCCATCCTCCAGGGGATCTTCCCAACCCAGGGATCAAACCCACATCTCTTATATCTCTTGCATTGGCAGGCAGGTTCCTTAACATTAGTGCCATCTGAGAAGCCCCGTCATCAGCTAGAGGGCTTGTTAAAACACAGATGGCCAGACCCTACCCCACCCCATAAGACATACACACTCACACACACACACACACACACACACACACACACACACAGAGTTTCAAATTCAGGACGTCAGGGATGGGGCCTGAGTCTGCATTTAGAACAAGTTCCCCAGTGGGGCAGATACTGCTGATCCAGGGACCACACTTTGAGAACCACTGATCTAAGGTGAGGGCTTTCCTGGTGTCTCAGATGGTGAAGAATCCGCCCACAATGCAGGAGACTGTGGTTTGATTCCTGGGTTGGGAAGATCCCCTGGAGAAGGGTTAGGCTACCCACTCCAGTATTCTTGGTCTTCCCTGGTAGTTCAGATGGTAAAACATCCTTCCGCAATGCAGGAGACCTGGATTCAATCTAAGTGAGGGCTTCCCTGGTGGCTCAGATGGTAAAGAACCTGCCTGCCAGTGCAGGAGACATAAGAGACACAGGTTCAGTCCCTGGGTGGGGAAGAGCCCCTGGAGAAGGAAATGGTCTAAGTGATGAATACTAAAGCTTCTTCTGCTATGAGGTTTTAGGATCTGATTTCCAAGAAGTACATAAATGGGAAGAAAAAATAGAAAATTAAAGGAGAATTTTAGAAGAAATAGGAGACAATTCCACACTTGTCACCTACCTGTGGCTGCAGGCAAGCACCCAGTCAATGGCCCAGGCCTTTCAGGAAAGGGGTAGAAGACAGGGTAGACTCACTCTCACCTCCCGTCTTCTCTCAGGGTTTCTTTTCATCTGGTTTTCATTGGATTCTATGCGAGACCATATTTCACGATGCCAGCTGCTTGAGTCTGTAATGAAATACTTTATGTGAAAGCATTTTGAAAATATGAAGTCTAAGGCAGGGGGTTATTTTTAATGTATGTTTGTATTTTCTGCTTTATCTCCTTCAAAACAGCAAATTATGATTGCAATAAACGACAGAGATGTCATTGATGGGAGAGAGTTGAATGGGATGGAATGGAACTGATTTGAATTAAATAAGAGTTGCATTATCTCCACTCATAGAAGTCGAACACTGAATAGAGGTGGGAGGGGAAGCCTGATGACTCCAAAGATGATAGAGACCAGCTGCTGGAAAGGATTGGGAAGTGGACAGCACAGTAAGTGCAGAGCATGGGTGTTGTGTTGAGTGCCATTCTTGGAGAATATTCACTCTCAGAGGACCCGGAGCCACATGGAGACATGGTCTTCGTACCCGGGACACTAGACTCTGGTGAGCCACAAATGCCTTGGGACCTGCAGTCAGAATATTTGGAAACTTCCTTGGCAGTCCAGTGGTTGCGATTTGGCGCTTTCATTGCCAGGGGCCTAGGTTCAGCTCCTGGTCAGGGAACTAAGATCCCACAAGCTTCCCTATGGAGTCAAAAAAAAAAAAAAAAGATTTTGGTGACCAGGTCCAAGAAAGGGAGCTCAGGCTCTCTGACTCCTGGTCAATGTCTTTCCCACCATCTCAACATCCTTCCGTGGCCTGGGGTTTCTTCCCTATGAGAATAGCAGAGCACCTTAGACGTGGACCCAGCCCCTGCTCATTTGGGTTTTCTGTTTACCCTGTACGACTGCTCCTTCCAGCCATCTATCCTGGTGCCCCCTCCCCCCATACACAGGCACAGACATCTACAAGGACTGAAAAGCTGGTCAAACGCAGTTTGTCCATGACCTATACCATCTTCCACCCTAGGACAACCAAAGCCAGTGCCCTAAACCCTGTGACTCTGAGTGCTTCCTAAGCTATGACTTCTTCCCATGAGATGAGGAGACCGAAGGGCTAAGCAGACAAGCCCACTGGGAGCTCCCTCCCCACATGGACCATGGTCCAATACACATGCCTATCCCTGGCGGGCGGACAAGGGGAAGCTGTTGTGGGAAGGGCTGAAATGGTACCAGGATGTCTGTACACTTGTGTGCAAAGCCCCTCAGGGTTCAGGTCAGAGCTGAGATGAGAGGGCAAGGTGGGCTTCAGTCTTGCCTATAAAACTAAGTGTCAGCTTCACAAAGGGATTATATTCTATTTGTATTAGGAAAGAGGCTAAAGAGAGGCAAGGCCAGAGTCCCACCCAAGTGTCAGGACCAACCTCTAGATCTGGCTAGAGGAGCCCAGACAGGGGGGTACCCTACTTGCAGAGTCCCATGGACCCCACCCTGCTGGTGGAATCACCCAGCATCACTCAAGGGTCCTTCTCCCAGGGATCAGGCACACTCTTCACCAGAGTTGTTTCAAGCCAAGATCCTGGTTCCTCTTGAGAACTCTTGTAAGTGGAATGCCAGCCAGGGTGGCGCCAGGCAGCCCAGGCCTCAACAACCCCACGACCTTCTCTTGACCTCTGCACAGGAACAGGGCCAGAAGTCCTAGATGAAGTCCAGTGGGAAATGTGTTTTGGAAACACAGCTGAGGCATCAAGGACATGCTTTCCATGGGCAGTACTGGAATTTAAACAGGCTGGAGCGCTGAGCTATTATCAACCAGATAAATGTAAGTCTCGGATTTAGGCTCAAAAATTCAGCTGAACAAGTATCAAATGGAAAAGACTCCGATAACCAGATCATCAAGACCACAGACTATCAGCATGCCACAAACTTACCTGAGCCAACAGCCTGCTAAAATAAAACCAGAAAATGAATGTAATTTTTGATAACATTAACAGAAGTAAAAGACTCCAAATAAAGAAGGTTAAAATGGTTCAGCCCATATCTGGTGTGTTGTGTTCTGTTTTAGGTGGCTTATTTTTAAGACTGTAATTATAAACCAGAACATTCTTTAATTAGTAGGATGATACAGTAAAGAACTTAGAAAGCAGCCTTGAAAGAGTTTTTAAGGAAATGATTATTTGGCCTAGAGAAGGCAGGAATCCAGGAGATTTAAGACCTACCTTCCAATATTTGAGGGATTGTCTGTTAGAATGTTTGTTTCAACATGAATATGACAGTGGATGCTGAAAACAGAAATCCCATCAATAGAAACTGACACGTCTTTTTGGAGAACAGGATGGTCTGCAGTATCAGGGCCCCTAAAAAATCCTCATGCTCTTTGGTCCAGGATTTCTATTGCTAGGAATTTAGCTCAAAGAAGTACGTAGAACATGCAAAGATGTTCTTGGAATGATACTTGTTGTTTGTTTAATTGCTAAGTCATGTCCAGCTCTTTGGGACTCCATGGACTATAACCTGCCAGACTCCTTTGTTCATGGGATTTCCCAGGCAAGAATAGTGGAGTGGGTTGCCATTTCCTTGTCCAGGGGATCTTTCTGACCCAGAGCTCGAACCCAAGTTTCCTGCATTAGCAGGTAGATTCTTTACCATCGCACCATCTGGGAAGTACAATGATGTTTACTGTCATGGTATTTATAATATCATTTGGAAACAGCCTAAGCATCCAGCAGTAGGGTAACGGTTACTACACTGTGATTCACCCATGCCATAGAAAATTCGGCAACCCATAAAAATATATCTTCAAAGACTACTTAGTGATATGAGAAATGTTCACAATGTCAGTGAAAAGAATGAGCTGCATATAATACCTATAGTCAAACACGATTCTAATTTTATAAAACACATGCACAGGTGTAGGAGGATCTGGAAATAAAGCTTACCTTAAGAAAACAGAAGGCTACTTCCACAAACAGTAAGAAATACACCAAAGTACTAACAGAGCTTATCACTGCAAGTTATATTTGTCAGTGATTTTTTTTCATATTTATTTTTCTATGTTTTTCAAGTTTCTGCAATGCATATGTATCATCTTTATAATCAGGAAAAAAAGTATTAACAATATCTATAGAGTGGGGATTCCCTTGGTGGTCCAGTGGTTAAGACTCCACGCTTCCACTGCAGGGGGCGCAGGTTCTGTCCCTGGTTGGGGAATTAAGAGCCTGCATGTGCATGGCCCCCTTCTCCCCCGCCAAAACTTGTAGAGCTGTTGTGGGCTGAACAGGTGATACACTCGGGGATGAAGCAGCTGCCAGAACGGCGCAGCACCAGCTTCCCCATGAGGTATAGGCCTCCCGTCACTTAACGGACTGGGTGAGAGGTTGAGTAACAGGGCTGCCGAGTGTGAGAACCAAGGGCTTCCCTGATGACTCTGGTAAAGAATCCACCTGCCAATGCAGGAGACGCAGGAGACACAGGTTTGATACATGGACTAGGAAGATATCTGAAAAAGGAAATGGCAACTCACTCCAGTACTCTTGTCTGAAAAATCCCATGGACTGAGGAGCCTGGTGGGCTACAGTCCATGGGGTCACAAAGACTTGGACACAATTGAGCGACTGAGCATGCGCTCATGTGTATTAAAACTCTAGCTGATGGACTCCCTTGTAAAGTCTGCAGAACAGATTCAGTTCCAATCCTTGAAGCATGAGGTTTTCCCCAGAGACCAACCATCCACATGTAAAGCATCCTATTTTCTCCCCTCACCTTTGCTGCCCCACTCATCTGCAGCCGCTTGGCTAAGGTAACAAGGAGCATATAGTTCAGCTTCCTTTCACAGATGGCAATATTGAGTCTGCCATCAAAAATTCTAGACACCAAGCCTGGGACAATGATGCATCTGTCTCCTACCAAGGCTTTGGACTTCTGCAGTGGTCCCCAATCTTTTCAGCACCAGGGATCAGTTTTGTGAATGATAATTTTCCCATGAACCTAGGGCAGGGGGGATGGTTTTGGAATGATTCAAGCACATTACATTTATTGTGCACTTTATTTCCATTATTACTACCTTGGCTCCACCCCAGATCATCAGGCATTAGATCCTGGAGGTTGGGGACCCCTGTTCTAGAGGTTTACTTGAGTGAGTTATTTTCATGAGAGATCTTCAATGGGTCCTAGAAAACTTAAAAAAAAAAAAAAAGCCACAAACATAATAATGACTAGAACTATCTGAGCACTGATGTGCTCCTGGGTTATCAGCCACTGCTCCTTTCCCTCCCTCCCCCCGCCAGCTACACACATACACACGTGTGCACACAAGTACAGGCACGCACACACACACAGTTTTCCCCGTAAAGGCTCTGAGGGTCAACTAATTCAAGCGGTTCCTGACTCTCACCAACAGAGCATGGAAAGCAGGGGTTGTTTTTAGGAAAATCTGACCCACATTTGAGAGAGGAATGTTCCCAGGGACAGGCCCCACTAGGGATACCTGACTACCTATAGGAATTCAATGTGTAAACTCCATGGACTTGGCTCTGAGGGTCAATGTCACTTGCATAGTGTGTCAAGAAATAAAATGTTCTCCCATCTCAGAACTAGGAGGTTGGGGGGGGAAAAGGAATATCTTTCTTATTTTCTGATTTCCAAAAATTTAAAAGTAGCCTTTAGTCGAAGACAGTATGGTAGTTTCTTACAAACTAAAAGTAGAACTATCATATGACCCAGAAATTCCATGGGTATGTATATGAAAAAATGAAAACACTAATTAGAAAAGATACATGCACCCCAATGTTCATAGCAGCACTATTTACAATTGCAATGTGGAAGTAACCTAAGAATCCATTAACAGGTGAATGGATAAAGAGAATGTAGTATAGCTATGCAATGGAACAATACTCAGTAAAAAAATAAAATAAAATTTTTCCTTTTGCAATAACATGAATGAACTTGGAAGGTATTGTGCTAAGTGAAACAAGTTAGACGGAGAAAGAAAATTATAGTATAATCTCATTTATATGTAAAATGACAACAAACTAGTGAATATAACAAAAAAGCAGACTCACAGATACAGAGGACAAACCAGTGGTTACCAGTGGGGAGAGGGAAGTAGGGAGAGGCAATATAGGGGTAGGGGGATAAAAGGTATAAACTATTATGTGTAAAATAAGCTACGAGGATATATTGTACCACACACAGAATATAGCCAATACATTACAACAGTAAATGGAGAATAACCTTTGAAAATTGTGAATCACCATATTGTACACCTGTAACTTAGAATATTGTACATCAACTATACTTTGATTAAAAGTAAATAAAAATAAAAGTAGCCTTTAGTTTTCTTGTGTGTTCAGTTGCTTAGTCACGTCCAACTCTTTTTGACCCCATGGACTGTAGTGAGCCAGGCTCCTCTGTCCATGGGATTCTCCAGGCAAGAATACTGGAGTGGGTTGCCATTTCCTCCTCCAGGGGATCTTCTCAACCCAGAGATCAAATCTGTGTCTCCTGCATTGACAGGCGGATTCTTTTACCTCTACCACCGTATTTCCAGATCTTCCTACACCTGAAACATTTTCTAAGATAAGGCAGTCTTTGGCCATGAATATATACTTCCTGAGAGTCAGAAATGCCAAATTGGACCATTTCACACAGCAGGACCCTTCACTTCCAACCTTCATAACATGAGGAGAGGATCTGAATATCCCCCTGGGACAAGCAAAAAATCCTAATAACCCACTATGAATATATAGTGTATGAATTTGAGAAGCTCAGCTGACATCTCTTGATGTCACTCTCCTGCTTTATAAAGCGAGGGTGGGATCACCAAGGTACCTCCCAGTTTTAAATTATGTAATTCCACCCAGCTATGAATGGGTTAGCAAACTTCAGTTGGTGGATTAAATTCAGCTCATTGCCTATTTTTGTAAATAAAGTTTTATTAGCACACAGTCATGCCTGTTTGTACATACAATCTATAGCTGCTTTCTTAACACAACAAAGTTGAGCAATTGGGACAGAGCTGCCACATAGCCAAAAATAATTGCTACCTGCTCTTTTACAGAGAAAGTTCCCCAACTTCTGGTCTAGACCATTAGAAACTAAGGTAGCCTTAGTTAGACAACAGGAAGCCAGGTATTCTGTAGGGAACACACAGCAATGTATCCATAAGCTGGGAATCTATTTATATTTTGAGCCTGTGCCACCTCTTGGGATCACGCAGCAGGCAGCAAACTTATGAGACGTGTTAAATAGAACTTTCTTGTCGTTGTCCTAAAACTGCTGCTTCCGAGCTTCACTGAGTATGCCCTTGGCAGGCACCTGCCTCCTCCCCCTCCATTCCCTCCACTACCCCACAGATTTCCATCACATTCTTGGTCGCCCTTCTTCTTTCCAGACTTTACTGTTTGGTCTTTCTTTCTAGTTCGTCCTCATACAGAAGGCTCTCCTTCCCTACGAGCGTTTTAACTGCCCTTCTCTGGACTGTGTCCAGGTTCATTATGTCTCTGAGGGGCTTATGACCAAAACCGCACACCTTCAGGAACACACTGTGGCTTCGAGCAAGGAGGGAAGTTTGGATCCTGGGGCTCATGGGGTGGAGGGCCGAGCCCCGTGGTCAGACTTGGACTGGAATCTTGGCTCCCAAAGACTCCAGTTATGAGGCTTCATGGGTAAACCACAAGGCAGCCTCCAGAACCTCTAAGGTGGTTACAGTCATGAGCTGGTGAGACATGGGACACAGTGCAGACCCTGCAAGAATGTACAGCTGAAATGAATAGTTGGCTGACGGTGCTCTGTGGACGGGTTTCCCAGGTGGTGCTAGTGGTAAAGAACTCAACTGCCAGTGCAGGAGATGCCAGAGATAAGGGTTCGATCCCTGGCTCAGGAAGAGCCCCTAGAGGAGGAAATGGCAACCCACTCCAGTATTCCTGCCTGAGAGATCCCATGGACAGAGGAGCCTGGTGGGCTTTGGTCCAGAGGGTCACAAAGAGTCAGACATGACTGAAGCGACTTAGCACACACGCACATTGTGTGGATGCCCATCTTCAGAGATGTGTATTTGTATGTGTGTGTGTGTATATGGTTGAAATCACAACTGATTCGTCTGAAGATAAGATTCTCTCTCTCTCTCAGCTGCTTCAGTTGTGTCCGACTCTGCAACTCTATTGACTGTAGCCCACCAGGTTCCTCCGTCCATGAGATTTCCCAGGCAGGAATACTGGAGTGGGTAGCCATGCCCTTCTCCAGGGGATCTTCCCAACCCAGGGATTGAAACTGCACCTTCTGCATTGCAGGCAGTTTCTTTACTGCTGAGCCACTGGGGAGGCCCATATATATATATATGTATATATATACACAATAATTTTTAAGTTAACAACATGTTTCTGAACTGAACACAAGGCTCCTTGTGGGCATGCAGCCTCACCCATGTTTCTGCACACTCAGGGGCCAGCATGGCACCTGTGACATATCGAGCTGCCTCGGTGAAGGAACCCTGAAGGCCACCATGAGGCCCAGAAGAGTAAATTTCAGGAAAATTTAAAGCCATAAATGAGGAGCTATAATTGCTCCATAAATACTAGGTAATTCGTGTTTTAAGCTGATCAGCTCTCAGAACCAGAGTGTAAAATGTTCTTTAGCCAACTGTGATTGAACACGGAATACGAGCCAAATCCCTTCAAATAGGACATGTCCTTTGCACCCCTAAGTATTGGTTTACAACTCATTAGCCAACTGACAGGGCGACTGGGAGGGCAGGGTTGGAAAAGAAATGTAACCTTGGAGGGTCCCGAGCCGTTGTCACCTGGAGATAATACATCTCTGAGATGTGGAAGAAGTCCGTGAGAACCCATTTTCAGTCTCCTTCACTCAGTGGATACCCCAACCTTTAGCAAACACTCTCTGTGACCCCATAGGCTGTAGCCTGCCAGGCTCCTCTGTCCATAGAATTCTCCAGGCAAGAATACTGGAAGTGGGTAGCCATTGCCTTCTTCACGGGATCTTCCCAACCCAGGGATCGAACCCAGGTCTCCCCCTTGCAGGCAGATTCTTTCTCATCTGAGCCATCAAGGAAGCCCCTTAGGGAATACAGAACACCACCCCCCCCCACACTCTTCATGCTCTTGGACCTTGCACCCTGCATCTGGTGAGTATGATTGGACTGTTTCCTGGGAACTGCTCACCTGGCAAGTCGCTCATTTGTCCCTCACCTGCTGGGTCAATACAGCAGAGTGGCCTCAAGAGGCCCTTGGCCCTAATCTCAGAGTCGACCATCTCAGACCCAGACAGCCAGAGCCAAATTACCTGAGAGCTGAGAGCAGCCCAGAGCATCTCCCACCTCACCTGGATCAGCCCCGAGTAACTCTCAGTGTTACAGAAAAGCACAAGAGTTTCCCATTACCCCTGAGTGGACCCCTATCTCTAATCAGGATCACACATTAATGACAGAGACAAGTCCTCAGGAAGATGAAAGGCCTTGTATAATTAAAAAGATAAGAGTGGGCCTGGGAGAAGGAAATTGGGATTCAATTAACACAGCGTACTTCCCCCGCCCTCCCCCACTATCGAATGTTCCACCAAGAAGTGCCTTCTCTCCTCCCTGAGAGTGAAAGGCTGAAGGGCTCTTATTTATGGCCTGGTTAGAGTGGGGCCTGGGGCCTTCCTTGGCCCAGGGAGTTTGTTTACTTAGAGTCCAGGAGGGGAGGGGAAGAGCAACACGAATCCTGCAGAAGGAGGTAACGAGCTGCTTTTGACTCCTTTTCTTGCCTCATCTCAGCTCCTCTGATCTTCTTGACAGGGGAAGAAAAATACTCAATAGAAGGTCTATTTCCTTCCTCCTTCAGCCCGAGGCTGACACAACAGGCTAAGGGTCACTGCTGAGAAAGCTCTGTTGGGGTTATTTGTCTTGGGAAACCCGGCCACTTCCCCCTTTCCGTCTTTCTCAGGTTTCCTTGGAGGCAGAGGGAAGATAAGGTTGGAGACACAGCTGCTCAAAGGGTCTGTGGGACAGGTGGGAGCCCGGCTCCAGGGAGCCCTACTCTTGGGGAACCCCTGAAGGGTTCTGAAGCCAGGAGCAGAGTTTGCTGAGGTCCCTGGTCTTAGCTGGGCTTGGCAAGGTGGGGATAGTTTAGCGGGCTTCAGGGACGAGCAGCAGCTCACAACAGGTCTGTGGGATTTGTTTCCAAATTGCCTTTGTTGTTGTTCAGTCACTAAGTCGTGTCGGACTCTTTGCAACTCCATGTCTATTGAGCTGGTGATGCTACCTAACCATCTTATCCTCTGCCGACCCCTTCTTTTGTCTTCAATCTTTCCCAGCATCTTGCAACTATTTAACTTCTCAGCTAAGGCAGCCCTAGGCCCCAAAACCTTATAGAAGTAGAGCATGGTGGTCCATTTGGATGGATGGGCTAGGTTTTGAAAACTCTCTTTTTGTGAAAGGATGGTGAAGCTTCTCCCTGCGTCTCTTTTCAAGGGTTTCATGGAAACCTGAATCAGAACCCCCCCTACCGGAAACCATCTCCCAGTCAGCCTGCAGGGCCCTCGAGGCTGTGTCACCAGACCAATGGAATCCAAGAAGGTAAGGAGGATGGCCTTGAGGAAACCAACCCCGGACATCTGGGAACGAGAAGACAGGAAATAGTACAACAGCTGGAAGGAGTGGAGAAATTTGCAGATAGAACAGAATTATCAGCATATTAGATCTTGTTCTATGCCCGGTTAGTCACCTGGAAGCTCTATTCAAGGTTGTACATTAACCTCACTTACTATGTGGTGGACACCTCAAGTTCAAGACATTTAAAGCCAAACTCCACATTTTAACCATCTGATCTCTCTTCCTCCCGTGTTCCCTACTTCAGCAAATGCCTCGGTTAGGACTTTCTAAGCCTTGGTTATTCAATCCACAACATGGAAGAAGCAACACTACTTCTGTCTCCTTCAGGATTGACAGAATCAAAGAGAGAAGCCAGAAACAAACACGTTTTGGGAAATTTATCAACAAAATGATAGGCAGTTCGCCAAAACTGGAGACGTTGACTCTCCTCTTCCTCATGGCCCACATCAGTCACCTCCTTACTGATCTGGCAGCCTGGATGGGAAAGGAGTTTGGGGGAGAATGGATACATGTGTATGTATAACTGAGTCCCTTCACTGTCCACCTGAAACTACTACAACATTGTTAAGGGGCTATGTGTGATAAGTCGCTTTAGCTGTGTCCTACTCTTTGTGACCTATGGACTGCAGCCCACCAGGCTCCTCTGTCCATGGGATTCTCCAGGCAAGAATACTGGAGTGGGTTGCCATGCCCTCCTCTAAGGGATCTTCCCAACCCAGGGATTGAACCCAAGTCTCCTGTGGCTCCTGTATTGCAGGCAGATTCTTTACCTGAGCCACCGGGGGAAGCCCTAATGGGCTATACTCTAATATACATTAAAATGTTTTCAAAAAAAAGGTAGAGAAGCTGAGGCTTGGAAAGGTTAAGTAGGCTTTCCAAGATCACATTATGCCTAGAGGCAGAAATGGGTAAAGAAGCCAAGCACTTCTAGTGTTTTCTCTTTGTACAAAATCCAACTTCTGAAATCACATTATGTAGGCATCTACATCCTTAGTTATTGTCCAGGGCCTGCTCTATTTTCTAAGAACTGCTTGCTGCATGCTCTAGGGCATAGATGGGTACAACAGCATCACAGGTAGATGAAGGAGTCACCTCCACTTCAGGACAACCTACTAAGCTAGCCTGAGTATCGCCAGCCATCAATTGACAAGCCTCAACCGAGTGCCTGCCATATGACAAGTGTCAAAGAAGCCACGTCTACAGGGTGCATTTCCTAGAGGCACAGTTCAATAGAGAGCCAGGGGGTGAAAAAAAAGAGAAAAGAAAAAATAAGAAAGCTATAACATTTGAGCTTGAAATGTCACAGGGAGCCAAGGAAGTTGTCTGATGGATTGCCCTGTCATCTCCAAGCCAAAAGAAAAAAAATTTCAGATCCATCAATGTGTTCCTGCCCTTTTAATCCAAACAATATTTTACAGCATTGGAACGCAAAGAAATTATTTTCTTAGACATTCAACAATGTGTGAGGATTGCGGAGCACTTCACCAGAAAGCAGCAAGTGAGAACCACAGGTTGTTCTAATGTCTGTGCATTGATCCAGATTATATGTAAAAGTATACTCTAGCCTACATGAGAGCCTTCAAGGTCCTATATGTTTGTGTATTCATTCATTCACTCATTCATGGGGAGCCCACTGTCCACATGGCTCTGCCCCAGACAATGAACATGAAGGGACACCTGTGTACTTGTGCTACAACTGCCCAGGTCAAGGCCAATTCCTGCCTGCCCTGGATCTGCTCCTCACTCTGGCTGGCTTCCTAGTCAGTAGGCACGTTGTCCAACATCCTCTCAGGCTTTTCCTGTATGCTTCTACCACCTGCCCCTTGAATTAAATGTTTGACTCTTGGACCCAGGTCCTATGGCACTATAGCTTTACTTTAGACTGGCTTCATAGCAAAGGCATCCAAGTGAGGTGATATGCGATGGGGGTATTTTCCAGTTCTCAAACAAGTCCTGCCTTCTCTCATCCCAGAGTCTTAACTCACAGAGCTTCTGCCTCCTCTAAGCGATCCTTCCTGATGCTCTCAGAGTGATTTTCCCCTTTCCCACCATATTTACTTCCTCAGTGATCTGCTTTGTATTTTAATTATCCATATGTGCATCTACCTCTGCTGCTAGATTGTGAGTCATCATTGTGTGTGCTCAGTTGCTCAGTGATGTCCAGCTATTTGCTACCCCATGGAGTATAGCCTGCCAGGCACCTCTGTGCATGGAATTCTCCAGGCAAGAATACTGGAGTGGTTTGTCATTCCCTTCTCCAGGGGATCTTCCAAACCAAGGGATCAAACCCATGTCTCCTGCATTGGCAGGTGGATTCTTTACCACTGAGCTACCAGGGAAGCCCACATTATTATTATTATATTGCCAATAAATGGTAAGTACGTCTTTAAGTCAGCCTACATCTTATTTTCGTAAGGGTTACTTCCAAGATTTGACTCACTTGGGACAGAAGCTATTAGAAAACACTCATGTGGCCTTAGTTTGGGAATGCTACAAAACACATCCTCTGGTGCTATTCTGGTGCCAGACACTTTGACATATATTAAAAGTACAATTTAATCCAATCCTCAATGAAGCTTCTAGGGTTGAAGCTAAGTATTCCCATTTAATAGATGAGGAGACTGAGGCTCAGAAAAAATTAAGGCTATACCCAAAGTCATACAAATAATGATCAGAGCTGGGATTTTTAACCCTTTTCTTGAAGTCCCATATTATTCTCACTATACTACTCCTGTAAAGAAAGGTCTTAGTGAACTGAATTATTTGGAGTTCCTTCTTATAATATATTGACTCAAGAGCTTCACTGAATTTTCTAGCTCATCAGAAATGCTGAGATAGACAAAGTATTTGGTGAAATGGACTACAGAACCCAGAGACAGATCTGCAAGTAGATGGACACCACTTAACACAGAACACAACTGATGTTGCAAATCAACAAGGAAAGAATTCGATGAATCTTGCTGGGCCTACTGGTAAGCCATTAAAAAAAAAAAAACACTAAATTGGAATTCTACTTCCTAGCATACACAAAATCAATTTAAGATGGCTTAATAACTGCAGAGCGTAAGATTTAAAACTTTAGAAGAAATTGTGGGGGAATATCTTTATGACCTCAGGATAGGAAATACTTTTATCTGAAAACACAATATAAAAATAAAGCTCATAAAGAGAAGATTGTTAACTTTGACTACATTGAAATTAAGAACGTGGGTTCATCAAAGTACACTGTAAAGAAAATGAAAAGACAAGCCTCTAACTGGGAGAAAATATTTGCAACACATAATCAACTAGAGATTTTCAGAACAGAGTTTTTGTGAATCAGTGAGAGAAAGACAAACAATTTGACAAAGAAGGGTCAAAAGAAATCACAAATAGTCGTTTTTCAAAAGAGGAAACATAAGTTGCTGATAAACATACAAAATTTTCACTCAACCTCACTGCTAATCAGGAAAATTAAAAGTCAAACAACAACAAGAAACCATTATTCACTCCAAAATTTAAAAGTTTGATAATACCAAGTGTTGGTGAAAAAAGTGAAGCAAGCAAACTCTCATTGTTGTCGAGTGTATACTGAGAAAGCCACATTGGAACAATATTAAGTGCTGTCTATTACATTTGAAGATATGCATTCCCTGTGACCCTAAAGTTATGCTCTTGGATAAATACCACACACACACTTGGCCTTTGCAGCAAGTAACAGTGAAAAGAATGTCCACGGCAGACTTACTGTAATAGAAAAACATGCTGGCAACAAATCAACAAAACAAATGCTCATTAACAGGAAAATGGATGAATGGCTTTTGACATAGCCCCACACTGGAACAGCATACAGCCATGAAAAGTACAGATGCCAACATCAACACACAGAAATCTCACAAACATTCACTGAACATGATGAGAACAAACTCAACTGCATAATAATATACCTATTGGGATGTTCCTCACAGTCCAGTGGTTAAGACTCCACACTTCCAATGCAGACAGCAAGGATTCGATCCCTGGTCTGGGAACTAAGATTCCATATGCCTCACAATGTGGCCAAATAGAAAAAAACAAACAAATAAACAATAACAACAAAAAAGAATATGCATATTATATTATTGTTGCTTGCTTGCTCAGTCATGTCCGACTCTTTGTGACCTGATGGACTATAGCCCCATGAGGCTCCTCTGCCCATGGAATTTTTCAGGCTAGAATACTGGAGTGGGTTTCCACTTACTCTTCCAGGGGATCTTCCCCATGTAGGGATCAACCCTGGGTTTCTTGTATCTCCTGCATTGACAGATGGATTCTTTACCACTGTGCCACATGGGAAGCCCCATTTTACATAATACTTCTTAAATAAAATTTTAAAATATGAAATATTAAGCAATCTGTTGTTTAGAATACATAGATTTGGGGCCAATGACATAAAAAGTAAAAGGAATAATGAACCCAGAATTTAAGATACTGGTCACCTTTGCTGGGAGAAAGGGGTCTGGGGTCTCCAGTGGTTCCATGGATGATATTCTATCTCTCAAGCTGTGTGGTGTTCACATTGGTGTTTATTATGCAAGTTTTTCTGCCTTATCTATTCTATATGGACTATATTGTGGGTATGAGTTTGGTAGAGGACCCAGACAAGGAAAATTAATATTTATAATTCAGAGTGAACAGTATCTAGTGCTCTGGATATACCTCAACCCAACAACAACACTAAACTCCTCTTACTGAAGTCTATATGGCAAGCACCTGGCACACAGATCATTACACATGCATAATGATAACTTGATAAGGGAATGAATGGTGGGAGGGTCAACTATATGAATGGGTGGATGGACAGACAGTTGACTGAATGAAGTGGACAGCTCAAGAGCCAAAATAACATGAAAATATTTAATAGAAGCCTTAGGGCAAATGGGAGAAGGCAGCAGGAAGCTAAATAAGATTTGAGAACTGCAGCCAGAACTTCCTTTCTCCTATCTCCTGAATGCACTCAATCAGATAAAATTAGAATCATCTAATTTAGCATAAACCTAATTGAATCCCTCTTTATTAAATGAAAAGACTAACTGTTAATTCGGCACATCCCTACTGCCACCACCCTATCCTCACCAGTCAGCCTGGAGAATTGCCTGTTCTTTTTCAACTCTCTCATGCTTGCCCTGAACCCAGCTCAGTCTTCCTAATGCACTTTGATTATGAACACCCTTTATTGGTTTGCAAGCGTGATGCCCTTCTGGACCCTTCTAGGGTGTAGGCTTGATGAAGGGAAATGTGTTCTACTCATCTGCTAATCCTGCATCTATTATGGTACTTTACGGATCACATGTGTTAGACACATACTTCTTTTGAAATTAACAGACAGGAGATGCGTTAAAAGCAGTGTATCTGAGTCAATGATTCCAAACTCAAGTATTAATAGATCAGCAGAGTAGGAATCTCAAAATCAGAAGGAAGGGCAAAAATACAAAGTAGACCCTAGGCTGATAATAGCTAAGATGTAAAAAAGCACTTTACACCAAGCCCTGAAGTCTTGCAGAGTCTTCTACTAAGCCAAGCAAATCTGATGCACACAATATGGCTAGCAGGCCACACACAGCCTAGGGGATAGAGAGTCTCCGTAAAGTTTAGACAAGCTATCTTTAGAAGGTTGAATAAAAGTCAGCTTTGTGGAGACTCAAGGGGGAGCATATATGGTATACTTACAGCTGTATATATGATATAGTATATATACATGTATACATAGAGTATATGTGGTACACTTATGTGGGCTTCCTTGATGGCTTAGATGATAAAGAATCTGCCAGCAATGCAGGAGACCTGGATTCAGTCCCTGGGTTGAGAAGATCCCCCAAAGAAGGGAATGACTACCCACTCCAGTATTCTTGCCTGGAGATTTCCATGGACAGGGGAGCCTGGCAGGTTACAGTCCATGGGGTTGAAAAGAGTCAGACACAACTGAGTGACTAGAACTTTCACTTTTTACTTATAGCTGATTCACATTGTACAGCAGAAACCAACACAGCACTGTAAAGCGATTATTCCCCAATTAAAAACTGTTAAAAATTCAGCTTTGAAAAATAGGATATTTGAGATAAAAAAATTCTTTTTGGTATTTATCCCTGGAAAACACTCACTTTAGGCTGCCCTGGAAAGGACAGGCAGGTGACAAGGTCAGGAACATGTGCAGAAACACAGTGAGGTGAAGGAGTGGGGGGAAGTCACGCACAGAGAAGGGTGAACCTGGCATGGAATTAATCACACCTCTGTGATGGCTCAGGTCTGCATTGATCCTATAAGAATTCTTGTGCAGTAGCCAAAAAACTCAGTTGAAATTCTTCTAGCAGACACTGCTGCAAATTTCTCTTTGAAAAATCTAACTAAGTTGCTTGATTTTGTTTATACACTAAATGCCTCTTTGCATCCAAATGTAAAAGCAGAACTCAAGGACGAGACCAGAACTCATAACTGGATCTGATGATTTCTTTCCTTCTTCCTTTTGGAAATATTCTCAAATCTCAGTAGTTTGCCTGATTGGTGAAAGGTGCTGTTGTTCAGCCACTGGATCACATGCCACACAAGAGCAACAACAGGGCTATTACAACGTGTTGACTGGTTGACCACTCACTACATGCAGGTACTCTCTTAATCTGTGAACCTGCATTTTCCTTGAAACAGTCACAATAGTGTCCTCAAGTCGGAATTATTACTCCATTCTCTATATGAGAAAACTGACTTTTGAGAGATAGAGTAAGCTGAGCAAAGGTTTGTCTCCATGTCTATCTAATTTAATCTTCTTCTATTTGATATTCATAAAAAGACACCTTTAGGGATGTCCCTGGTGGTCCAGTGGTTAGGACTTCCCCTTCCAATGCAGGGGGTGCAGGTTCCATCCCTTGTTGGGGAGCTAAGATCCCACACACCTCAGGACCAAAAAATCAAAACATAAAACAGAAGCGAGACTGTAACAAATTCAATCAAGACTTTAAAAATGGTCCACACCAAAACAAAACAAAAAAATCTAAAAAAAAAAAAAAGAAAGAAAGAAAGACATCTCTAAGAAACACTGGGCTCTCTGCAAGTATCGTCAGATATTTCTTTCCACTTAGAGGGCACAAAACAGCCACCATTAAATCATGGGAAACTCATGGGCAGGGCTCAGCAGAGAACTGGGCATCATGAAACTCAGTACATTTACTGATTGAATTTTGTTCAGAGATAATGTGGGGCATCAGGGCTTCGAAAATGTCGAAGAGTGAGAATTTCCCACTGCCTGTGGTCCTTCTTTCCTTTCCTCTTCTTTCCCTTCCTCCCCTTCTTCCTTCGTCTCCTGCCTACTTTCCATTAAATGAGCATTTTTAAGTACCTGCTAAGTACAAGCTTTGTGCTAGGAGCTGAGATACAAAATAAACATGGATCCACACTTAGGTATCTTGATGAAAAGATGTGGAAACACATCATAGCACAGTGAGAGAGAGGCTATGCAAACTCTGGGGAAGAGTGGACAGACAAGCAGAGTCAAATTCATCTACTTGTCCTCGTGTTCATCCAGTAGACTACAGGGCCATGCTTCCAAATGGGAGAGGAAAACCAGGGACATCTGCCTGGCATAGTGAAGCCAGGTTCATCCACAAATGAACCAAACCACATTATACATACAAGAAGGACAGTGTGATTACACGGAGGAAGCGCCATCAGCCAGTGGGGGAGGGAAAGAGGGGCCAGGAAAGAGAAACACAGTCTCCCCCAGCCCTAGGAAGAGGGGAAATCAGCAAAATTCCTTTCTGACCAGTCACTCTGACCACTCCCACTCTCAACCCCTTCATCTCCCAAGGAGTACTTAACTTCTCTCCATCCTTAATCTTGTAAATAAGAACCAAGAATGTAAATTGCATCAACAGTGGTGAGCAGAACAGAACCCGAGCCTGCCCGTTGAATGGAGGGGGAAGATCCATTCCAATATTTATTTATTATTATTATTTCGAGGAGAGAAAAAAAAAAGGCCGAAATATTTCCAAAATGTCAACACTATTAAGGAAATCTGAACACCTTAATCCATTTAAATGTCAGCTAGAACCAGGAGCGGGTTTTCAGGAGGGGAGAATGAGAAAGTAAGGAGGGGCAGAGGGAATTAATGCCAGATTCCACATAATCTATCAAAGTTTCTTTCTTTTCTTAATATATTAAATATTAAATGCTTCTTTGCATCTGAGTGAGAGAGGAGAGAGAAAGGGACCAGGGTGGAACTCATAAATGCCTAGATAATTGGTTTTGAGGGTTTTTTTTTTTCTTCTTTCTTTCTTTCTTCTTGGCGGATTCTCAATTTCCCTATAAAAGAGAAAATTCATTTCCAGCCGCTAATGTAATGTCAGCGTGCTGTTTACTAAGCATGGATGATGTATAGGGGGACACTACTTTCAGAGGACTACTTAATGATGCATAGAATTAAATCCTGAGCTCCTCAGCTGAGCCTCCTCCCTCCCTCCTGGTTCCCAGGCTCCCAGTGCATCCTGGGAGAAGCAGGGTTGGCCTAACCTGTCTCCCCAGTTGCTAGAATTCTGGGGGCTCTGCCAGGGAAGCTTGAAAATAGCCCCTTAGCCACCACAGACACATTTGCCCCTGGCATAGCCGGGGGTGACCTCCTGGGTGGAAAGAAACTGATGAACTAGGGGAAAGATGACTGCTTAGGGCTGGGGAGAGAGGGGAGGGGCGTTAGTGGGAGGCACCCGCATTGGAGTGTTGGGGGATGAGTGGATAGGAAGGGGGCAAGTGGAGAGCCTTGGGAGGGAGTGGGATGACCAGGAAGAGCTGGAGGTGGAGCTTCTCTGAGCACAGCCTCTGCCCTCTGAAACCACAGTGTTTGGATGTCAAGGAAAATAGATGTGGGCAGTTCGGCTGCATCCTTGGGGGCCCCCGAGGCTGTCATGGCCAGACTACACCTTCGTCCTTCTCCTGCACCAGTGGGCGCTGTGTCAGCTCATGGTGCTATCAGGGCAGGGCTGGGCAGCCTGAGGAATCCTGGCCTGCCGAGGGGCAGCATCCACCAGGGGGACCACCCAGCTTCCTGCCCTGGGGAGGTGACCCAGCCATGCCATCTAAGAGACCGCTGGTGGGCTGGCATGGCCACCTGGAGACTGGGAGAGCTGGTAGGAAGGTAGACAGTGAAGCCACTGGTGAGCTGAGGGGAACTGGGGAGATGCAGGGCTTAGTGTGGAGATGTGGGGAAGGAGTAACCACATAGCCCATTCTGCACCTCCTCCAGGGCTGCTCTGGCCCCCACCATCCTGCTGAGACCAGTCCCCCTTCTGTCCCTGGGTAAGACAGGTGGCCTCATTTCTCTGTCCTCTCGAGCATTTGATGTCACTGACCACTCCTGATTTCTGGAAGCCCTCTACTCCTCTGGCATCCTGTACACCACTCTCCTGACAGCTCATTGCTTGTATCCCTCATGGGTATCTTTTGTTGCTGCTGTCTGCACACCGTGGACTTTCTACAGGCATCTTTCTTGGGAGTTCACTCCTTCTTTGTGTTTTCACTTCTTATACAAGTTCCTGTCTTTTGTGACTACAAGCCTCTGTCTCTAGTCTAATCATGCTCCTGGGCTCTCAGGGCACATTGGCAACCAGTTCTGGACACCTCAGTACAGGTGCCCGGCTCTTGGGTCATGTTCGGTTTCATCCCTATGGTCAACCACACTTCTCCCACCCCATTTCTGCCAGTGTGTTAGTCTCTCAATCGTGTCAGACTCTTTGCGACCCCATGGACTATAGCTCATGGCTCCCCTGTCCATGGAATTCTCCAGGCAAGAACACTGGAGTGGGTTGCCATTCCCTTCTCCAGGGGATCTTCCCAACCCAGGAACTGATCCTGCAGTGCAGGCAGATTCTTTACTGTGTGAGCCACCGGAGACGCCTTGTTTCTACCCATGCATTTGCTATTTTTCCAAGTTCTCAGATCAGAAAACTGAGAGTTATCATTGTCTCTTCTCTCATGTATCAGTTTTGAAATGTCCCCTGGCTTCGATTCTTTCCTATTCATTCTTGGGCCCAGAATCACCCTGATCCAGCCCTGATACCTGGATTTCTGCCGAGGTCCCCCAGGTTTCACCTGCCACCAACCCTGAACTCTGAGACTGGACTCAGCTTCACAAAACAGCATATCTATTAATACTAAGTCATTAATATTATATCATCACTTAGGGCTTCCCAGGTGGCACAGTGGTAAAGAATCTGCCTGCCAGTGCAGCAGATGTGGGTTCCATCTCTGGGTCGGGAAGATCCCCTGGAGGAGGAAATGGTAACCCACTCCAGTATTCGTGCTTGGAAAATTGCATGGACAGAGGAGCTGGTGGGCGACAGTCCATAGGGTCACAAAGAGTTGGACATGACTGACTGACTAAGCACAGGTCCCCACCTACTCAGCTGTGTCCAAACAACACAGTCCTGCTCAGACCCCACCCCAAAGAAGAATCAGCCTCAAGCCCACAGCAGTAGCACTAGTCAAAACTGGGAGGAGATCCCGGCCTGCTTGTGGAAAAGTGATTGAAGAAACTGACTTTACAAACTCAAAGAAGGAAGGCTAAACATTTGAGCTTAATTTGAAAATCTAAAGAGCTTCTCTACAGCCAAGAAGGATCAGGAGTTGACTGACACAGGGGGACATTTCTGGAACACATGGACACAAGAAATCATGAGCTAGATTTTAGCAGAACTTTCCAACAGTCAGAGACATCCAAAGGTGAAATTGTGTTCTTCTGTGCCTATGCATGTTTCAACAAAGATTGATGATCATAGGTAGGGTTATTATAGAAGAGACCCACATGTGGGACTGGTGAGGCAGGAAGAGTTTTTCTAAAAGGGCTTGAATAAGTTCCTCCCTACCCAGAAGTTCTATGCTGTTCTACTGAACTTCAATGCCTTCCATCACCTGACCTCATGTCTGTATCCATCTTTCCCAGCATCCTCAGCATGTGTCCAGACAGGCCAGATTCTTCACTATCCACACACACTCAATGAAAAGTCTTTGCCCATGTGGCTTCTAGAACAAAGAATGCCTCTTGCTGATCCTGCAGATCCACTCAGTCATCTCTGCTCTCTCCCATCTTTGACCCACATCCATTCAACCACACAGTCTTGTACTGTACTTTCTCTTTTTACCGTCAAATATTTCTAAGTGTGAATCGCTCATGGCCTTCTGATCCGATCATGATGCTTTTTTTGTACTTTCGCAGTATGTAACACAGATCCTGGTGCACACTGGCCATTAATAAATATTTGATCAGCTAATTGATTAACCACTAGTACACACACATTTTCACTGCCCACCTTGAATCTTACTCTGTTAGCCTTTCCATTCCAAAAAAATGTCTTTGGAACTTCCCTGGCAGTCCACTGGTTATGAGTTCACCTGCCAAAGTGAGGGACCTGGTTCAATCCTTGGTCCGGTAAGATCCCACATACCATGGGCTTCCCTGGTGGCTCATGTGGTAAAAAATCTGCCTGCAATGTGGGAGACCTGGGTCTGATTCCTGGGTCAGGAAGAACCCCTGGAGAAGGAAATGGCAACCCACTCCAGTATTCTTGCCAGGATAATTCCATGGCCAGAGGAGCCTAGTGGCCTACAGGCCATGGGATTGCAAAGAGTCAGACATGACTGAGCAACTAACACACGCACATGGGCTAACTTAGCCTACAAACCGCAACTACTGAAGCCTGAGTGTCTAGGGCTTGTGCTCTGCAACAAGAGAAGCCAACGCAATGAGAAACTGGTGCACTGCAATGAAAAGTAGCCCCCTCTGGCTGCAACTAGAGAATGCCCGCAAGCAGCTATGAAGACCCAGTGCAAACATAAATAAATCACTTAAAACTGAAGCAAAAAGAAAAACGTCCTTGAAAGAAACATCCTGTGCATGCCTTCTCATTACATACTGACTATCCTAAGTATGACACTCAGAGCTCATCACACCCTCATCACCAGCTATGTTTCTTCAACCCTCACCACCCAGCCACGTGCTTTGCTCTGGCCATAACAGACTCCCACTGTTCCCCTTCCCCCTGCCTAGAAGATGCCCTTCCCATCTTTGTTCATCTGGAAAGTTCTTATTCAAAAAACCCCTTTTCTTCAAAAGGCAACTCAGAAATCACCTTCTCACTGAAGCTTTTCCTGATAACCTCTAAGGCGGCTCCTGCACCCCCTCCTCTCTGCTCCCATGACACTTTGGGCAGAACTCCATTATATCACTCGCCATATTTTATTATAGTTAATTGTGTACACATCTGCCTTCCCATTGTATGATGTGCTTGTCCTTCAAGGGCAAGGACAATGTCTTACCCATCTCTCATCCCTCTAGTACCCAGTGGAGTGTAAGGTATAGAGTAAGTATTTAATTAGTAGGAAAGACTAGGGGGGGTGGGATAGAAGGAAGGGGAAGGATAGAAAAAGGGATACAGGAAGGAAGGAAAAGAGAGGAAAAATCACAGGTGGTGAAGGTGTTATGATAAGAATCTGATGAGGGATATATGCATGGCCCACAGGTAATAAGTGACCAAGAAGTAAGTACTTTGTGTGACTTCATGGGTCTAAAAAAAGAGGCGGAACATTTGCCTTCTCTTAGGAACATCCATTCTGGTACATGATCATGGCTTCTTTGCATTATTTGTTAGTGTTGCTGTTTAGTCACTAAGTCGTGTCCAGTTCTTTTGTGACCCCCATAGGCTGTAGCCCACCAAGCTTCTCTGTCCATGGGATTTCCCAGACAAGAATTTTGGAGTGGGTTGCCATGCCCTTCTCCAGGGGACCTTCCCAACCCAGGGATCAAACCCAGGTCTCCTGAATTGGCAGGCAGATTCTCTACAACTGAGCCACCAGGGAAGCCCACCTTGCATTATAGTCCATGTTACAGTCCATGGGGTTGCAGAGAGTCAACACGACTGAGCGACTTCACTTCACTCAGTTCATACTTTATCACTGGAGAAGGAAATGGCAACCCACTCCAGTATTCTTGCCTGGAGAATCCCATGGACAGAGGAGCCTGGCGGGCCATGGTCCATGGAGTCGCAGAGAGTTGGACACAACTCAAGTGACTGAGCACAGCTGAAGCAAATCTCTCTGTCTCTCGTAGGACCTTGAGGTCCCCCTCTGTATAAGAGAGAAGGAAGAATTTCCATGAAGGATAAAGATCTTGAGTGATGGGATAACTTGGTGTAGGAACTTAGGAGCATGTATTGCCAGGCATTATGGTTCATTAAGCCCACAGAAGAGGAAGAGGGTCCTTGACCTCACAGGGGTGTCAGGATAAGTCAGAATAACTCTATTTGGCATCAGTTCTCAGTGGAGTTGGTCCTCAAGAAAGCGCTGAGCCTGGTCTCTCTCCCTAGTCAATGCTGCTAATTGGAATAACAGGGTGCTGCAGTTAATCCAAAGCAGACTCAGGTACAACAGACATGTCTGATGAGCTGTTGGGTGGTTCCCTTTGGCAGCTTATCTGTAGGAAGGAATGATGGGGACTTGGTAAGATAATTCACCACGAGGAAGAAAGTCTTTCAGACTCAGCAGCAGCACCAAGGGTTGGACAGTCATGGTAATATCCTGTGCAGCATGAGTTATTTCCCAGCTCAGCTACCCTGAGGACACAAGGGAAAAATAGGTCTGTGTGTCTGTAAGTTGAAAAAGGTATTTCAGTAAATTCTGATTCTTTGGGAATATAGGCAACCCTACCTGGAGATTTCCCCCAGTTGAGCACAGAGGGTAAAATGTTCTCACTTCCTAAGAGCATTAGTGATTGAGCAGTGGTTTCAGATAACAGAGCCCCCAGTGTTGGCATTTGGGGTGGCAGGTAAGCAAAGATGTTTGCTAAGCAGCAGAGATGGCAGATCAATAACAGACACCAGCACCACTAAAGTAGCCCAGACTAAAATGCCTACAGAAACTACCCCTTTGGTAGTATAAAAATGTTCGAGAGAAGGAAAAGATTGCATGAGGAAGCAGAATTTAAAAGCAGCAAGCCTCAAAATTATTCAGGTGTCAGCACCTGAACCCACAGAGAGGTGAGTCAAGACGTTGAGAATACACTGTTTAACTGTTGTTGTTGTCATTGTTATTTTAACTTTTTAAAAATTTGTTTAAATACAGAGGGTGATCGTGCAGGCCAGGAGAAGAGAAAATAAAATCACACTGGCAGATCCAAGTCATGACACTTATAGCCATGTTGTTCTCCAAGTTCAGGTTCTATGAGTGGTGCATCCACCCACTAGAGACAAGAGGTTCCACCTGGGAGCCTTGGCTTCAGCCCTGAGAGTCAAGTACACTGAGGATGAGTTGCTGAGAGTGGAAGACAGAGCTCAAAGTCCACCTCAAGGATGTCAGAACAGTTCTTCCTTCCACAGAGGTCCCTCAACATCAACACAAAGAGACTTCAAAGGATCTCTAAGAAAGCAAACCCCTGGTCATTGTTAGTCCAGCCAAGAACTCTGCTTAGCACCAATTTTGTACATCTGAGTGTCTGTTCCTGTGGCCTGGGCACAACCAGTATTTCTTTTTTCTTTGTGCTATTTATGGAACCCTTGACTTTTTGCCATCAAATATGAATTCCTTCAGATTATGTCTTCTAGATTTTTCCCTTTAACACGCTGCTGTTGTTTAGTCACTAAGTCACGTCCAACTCTTTTGTGACCCCATGGACTGTAGTCTGCCAGGCTCCTCTGTCCATGGGATTATCCAGGCAAGAATACTGGAATGGGTTGCCATTTCTTCTCCAGGGAAATCTTCCAGACCTAGGGATCGAACTCAGGTCTCCTGCATTAGCAGGCAGATTCTTTACCACTGAGCCACCAGGGAAGCCCACTCAACACACTAACCTTGGTATAATATCCTAATTTCTTTCCTTCCTCATCTTCTCCACAATCCAACCCACCTCCATTTACAGCCCCTCTGTCTTGAAAAAATTGGACTGATACAAGGAGGAAGTGAAGACCATACAAAATCTGCCTGTCCAATGGTTCAGCATTCTTCTCCTCCAAGACATTGAGTCACCAGTGCCTCTACACCGGGCCCTGAACTCAGACCCATCCCTTTTCCTCAGCCTCACTGCTTCCTGCTCATCTCAGAATCAAATATCCTTGGTCCCGTATGCTCTTCTAGGTTGAAACAGTAGTGGCTAATGCAAGTTAAGTTGGAGCAGGTAATGGCAACTCACTCCAGGAAATCCTATGGACAGAGGAACCTGGCAGGCTACAGTCCATGGGGTCACTAAGAGTCGGACACAACTGAAGCGACCGAGGACATATGCACACAATGCAAGAGAGTGGCTTATATTTTCCTGGGGCCTTTTGAAGTCACCAAGGCAAGAGAGTTCCAATCAAATCCTCCAGTAAGAGGTACTTGAGAAAGGTACCCACATTTTAGTTCTGGGGAAAGTACCATGACCAAACTGCTGGGAGACCCATGTCCTGAGAGACACCCCCCACCTACTCCCTACTCCACACCTATTGTGTCCTGTCCTAGCCCGTCTCAAGTTTGGGTCAGTGTCTCTGCCTCACTGCTCGTGGGGGGTCTCCACATTGGGGCCAGTCACCAGCCCCATAGGGCTTTGTCTCAAACCCATAGTGGCTGGTTGTTCCAGAAAAAAACTTACTTACTTGGAAATTCCCTGGTGGTCCAGTGATTAGGACCCCTCTCTTCCACTACAGCAGGCATGGGTTTGATCCCTGGTCAGAGAAATAAGATCCCACATGCCATCTGGTGCAGCCAAAACAAAGGATTTAAAAAAAAAAAGAAACTTACTTATGCACACCTCAACTTTTCCCCCCAATACACTGGCCACCTGTTAAAAAAACTGACACATTGGGAAAGATCCTGATGCTGGGAAAGATTGAAGGCCAAAGGAGAAGAGGGTGACAGAAGATGAGATGGTTAGTTAGGGTCACCGACTTGACCAACATGCATTTGAGCAAACTCTGGGAGATAGTGGAGGACAGAAGAGCCTGGCATGCTGCAGTCCATGGGTCGCAAAGAGTTGGACATAACTTAGTGACTGAACAACAACACCTTTCTCTCTGCCTCTTTCTCTCTCTCTTTCTCATAATTCTTTACTCATGCTTACCTGCCTCAAAGACAGTTTCATGGATTTTTTTCAATGGGGTCTACAAAAAAATAAGAGAAATTTCATCCCTCTGGATGGCTTTTGAGACAGTTACAAATGACTGATCTTGGAAATCTGGATGGCAAGAGTTTCCCAGCTGTTCTTCTTAAAGCTAAGCATGCAAACAGACGCTTCACAAAGGGAGAGGGCAGCGGGGATGGCAGGGGGCCACTCAGAAAAGTGAGGAGTAGAATAAATGTTGCCTGACTAGGAAATGAGACCCGGGGACGAGAAACTCTACTCCAAACCCTCCTCAGGCCATAAAGACTCAATCACACGCCTTCCCATGATGGCACGTCCCACAAGACATGTGTAAACAACAGAGGGGTTCCAGGGAGCTGGGTGATGAGCAGGGGAGGAAGAGGGATGAATCAGTCTGAACTCCAAGGATCTCAGTTCTAAGTCTGCTGAAGCACCCCCGCCCAGGTCTGGATTTGGGGAAAGCGTGCCTCAGTTTCCCCATTTGCAAATAATTATAACCAAAGTTAATAGCCACGGAGGCTTCTCTATATGACATTGCAAAGTTCTTTATCTGTATTCATTAACTTTCTCCTCACAACAACCCCACAAGGCAGGTCCTATTATAGATCCCATTATACAGATGAAAAATCTAAGGCTTGGAGAGATTAAGTAACCAGCCAGAGGTTTTAGTGTGCACCTTTGATTCAGACCCGAGTCTGCCTGTTTTTCCACACTGCTTGTCTAGAGGCTTGTATGACAACCATTGCATCTTATTATTTCCTGGCCTACAGGCATCACCTTCTCCCCTCCATGGTTCATTCTGCTACTCATCAGACTGGAGGCAGAAATAAGGTGAGTGAGTTTCCGTAGGTTGGTCAATTAGAAAGGTTCAGTTCAGTTTAGTGACTCAGTTGTGTCCAACTCTTTGTAACCCCATGGACTGCAGCAATGCCAGGCTTCCCTGTCTATCTTCCCTAACTCCAGGAACTTGCTCAAACTCATGTCCATCGAGTTGCTTATGCCATTCAACCATCTCATCCTTTGCCATCCCCTTCTCCTCTTGCCTTCAATCTTTCCCAGCATGAGGGTCTTTTCTAATGAGTCAGCTCTTCACATCAGGTGGCCAAAGTATTGGAACTTCAGCTTCAGCATCAGTCCTTCCAATGAATATTCAGTGAATAATCAATGAATATTGATTTCTTTTAGGATTGACTGGTTTTATCTCCTTACAGACCAGAGGACTTTCAAGAGTCTTCCCCAACACCACAGTTCAAAAGCATCAATTCTTCAGTGCTCAGCTTTCTTTATGGTCTAACTCTAACATCCATACATGACTACTGGAAAAGCCATAGCTTTGACTATAAGGACCTTTGTCAGCAAAGTAATATCTCTGCTTTTTAATATGCTGGCTAGGTTTTTCATAGCTTTTCTTCCAAGGAGCAAGTGTCTTTTAATTTCATGGCTGAAGTCACCATCTGCAGTGATTTTGAAGCCCAAGAATTAGAGAGTTAGCCAGTGCCAACAACCAATGCACGTGGATACCAATTGAAGTTTGTAAGGTTTTCGTACACGTGCTCTCTTTCGGCTGTCACAGTAGGCTAAATCTATAAAGAGAGGCAGGTTTCCCTGTCCATAAAATGAGCATCAAGTTGATACAAAGATGAGGTGATGCCCCTTTTGCTCAAGGGGCAGTGTCAGGCATAGAACTTGCACTTTCCTTTTTTTTAAAGATTTTTTATGTGGACCATTTTTAAAGTCTTCATTGAATTTTTAAAGTCTTTATTACAATATTGCTTCTGTTTTATGTTTTGGTTTTTCTGGCCATGGGGCATGTGGAATCTCAGCTCCTTGACCAGGGATCAAATCTGTGCCTCCTGCATTGGAAGGCGAAGTCTTATCACTGGACCACCAGGGATGGCCCCAGAATTTACTCTTTGAAGAAATGTGAGGTCCCTTCCAACTCTCTCCAAAGTGATAGGACGAATAAGCAGCAAGGACTGTGGTCTTACAACTGCAATTCCACCTAGCCAGGCTTCCTCCCTGGAAGCAAGCATGTCTTGGCATCCCTTGCCTCTTCTCTGGATTTCCTTTCTCCCTTCCCGTTTCTGATCCTCCCTACCCACCTCCAACACTCATGACTTCAAGTCCTAAGTGGATTTAGGTGCTATGTTTTAAGGCAAGAATCTAAAAGAAGACCCAGGTTTGAGATGGGTAAGGAGTGCTTTGGGGTGACAGCATGCAGAGGTCTTTAGGGAAAGAAGGGCTCAGGTCATGAGCCCATGAGGGAAGAAAAGGCACATGGCACTGAGAGATGGACAGGTGAATGCACACCAGTCAGTCAGGGGTGAGCAGAGTGCATGCATGCACATGTACACACACACACACACACACACACACACACACACACCAGCAGGGGCCCAGGTAGAGCATGCCTCTGATAATAGTAGTTTCAGCAGATGAGCCTCTGCTCACTCTAGGAAGGAGCTACTCAGGCAATCTGGTCTTCAGGAAACACTCTTTCTTTTTTGGGACATGTGTCAAATATGTTTATGTAGCCAAGTGTGTCTGAGGACCAGCCCTCTCTGCTGCCTCTCAAGTACCTCCACAGTTCCTCAGGGCTCCACAGGACACACTTTGAGAAACACAGCCTTAAACCAGAGAAGGAAGAGATGCAGAATTTTGAGGTTGGGAGCCAGAGGGAACCATGGTTGACCTTCAAACTACACAATGTGGGCAGTGGCCAATGTGGCTTTGGAGGGGTGGGATGCTTGCGTCTTTAGTGATTTGGTGGAGTCCCTGCTCCAGTGCTCAGCTTTCATACCCACACTCCTTGCTTTGGGAGAGACGGATAAACCCCTGCTTTATTTAGGCCACTTTATTTGAATTCCCATTACATGCAGGTCAACTGGGGCCCTAAATGATCCATCATGCTATTCATTCCTCTCCTGGCCTCCTGCATCCCAGACTGACCTCCCAGTCTGATGCTTACTCTTTCCCCTGGACCTGACATCGCTTATTCTCTTCATCCACACAAATCACTCAAGCTCCCTTCCCTGCCAGATTCATTGCAGTATCCCCAGGTCTCAGATCCATGCTTGGCACATAGTAGGCACCCAACAAATACTTCTTAAGCAGTGAAATGAATTATCTAAGCAGCTCTGCCCTGTTCCATTATCCTAAAGCTGTTCAATCTCCATCTCAAACCCTGACCCCTTGGTCCTCTACTATCTCATATTTCTTGTTGTCCACGGAAGATCACTATTTGGTTGACCTTCCAACCCCTGTAACAAAAGCTTGTCTAAAGCAGAGCTTGTTATCTTTCCTTCCAAACCAGAGCCCCTTTCCACCTTCCCTATGATTGCTGGCAGCTCAATTAGCCTTAGGATAGCACCATCATTGCTCTTCGTTTTCTCTTTGTTTTTGGCATTTACTCCTCTTTGGGTCTCGCCTGTTCTTTCTCAGCAAGGACTCCCAAACTCCGAGCTCTCCCTTCCCATCCCCACTCCTGATCCAGGTGAGCCCTCAGTGCAGGAAGCCTCAGCAAGTTTCCTTCATGACATCACCCAGCATCACTCCTGCCATTTCCCTGATACAGACGTGCTCCAAAGTGAGTGCTGGATGGTTGATCCCTACACTGGCGTCTCCTAGGGGAGACAGGTCGTCTGTGTCCTGTCTTTCCAAGATAAGCACAGTAATTTCCAGGCCCTTCTTAATTCTTCAAGTGTCTTTCACCCTCAAAACCAATCTGAAAACATACCCCCTCTCTGCTGCCTTCACACCCTCCATTCTCTGTCCCTCTTTCCTGATTCTGGACCACTGTCCTTCACTGAGTGACATCCACATGACGACTGGGGAAGGGGCCATGATGGGGAATCGCTGGTGATCTCAAAACCCTACTCATGGGAACAGATGGTCTTGGCCCATGCACCTCCTCCTGCTGCTGGACTTCCCAGGTTTTGTTCTTCACCTCTGCCTAGAGAACACTTCAAAGTTCCTGTTCCCTTTAGTGTTTAATAACGTGCTATCTTCCAAATAAACAGATAAACAAAAAGAAAGAAAAATTTCTCCCCAGAAGCAAGCCCAGCCCATTTTCCTCAACACCACCCCCAAACTCTAATCCTCAACCTACCTAAAAGTGCTCTTCACCTGGAGAATGGGTGAGAGGATTTCTGCCCACCTTAGCCTGCTTTCTGGGTATAACTGTATGTCCAGGATGACTCTTTGGGTTTCCTGCACTCTCTGACCACCCACACTGCTCAGAGTCTATCTGTGTTGACTGATGTATGTGGGGCTAAATAAACCCCTTTCTGAGAAAAAACTTGGGATTTGGACATGCACACAGGTGACATTGATGGGGTCTTCATGGAAGTCAGACTGCAGTGAGGAGCTCCACTCACCACTGAATCAGTCTGGATACAGGGCCTGAGCAGCAGACAGAGCAGGCTCTGCACAGGGTGAGGCCACAGCTATGTGTGCTCAGTCAGCCCAGCCCTGCTGGTGGCCAGGATGCTCTTCTGCAGAAAAAAAAGGCAGTGTCTATGCCTTCCCAGGTGGCTCAGTGGTAAAGAACTCCCCTGCCAATGCAGGAGAGGTGGGTTTGATCCCTGGGTTGAGAAGATCCCCTGGAGCTAGAAATGGCAACCCACTCCCGTATAATTGCCTGGAAAATTCCATGGACAGAGGAGCCTGGTGGACTACAGTCTATGAAGTCTCAAACAGTGGGACGTGACTGAGCATGCATGAACAGTTAAATGAGCTGCAAAGTCTTAGGGTTCAAGCAAGTCTGCTCTGATCCTTTAGAAGGAAGTCATGGAGCAAGAGAGGAACCTCTTCCTCTCCTATTTTGCAGATGCTCAGCATATAGCCATCCAGAGCAAGTGGAGATGGCTGCCTTCAACAGATCACCTGAGCAGAGTGACGACGGGAGCACCGCCAAGAAGCAATGGCATCAGCAGAGGAGGAGAGCAAAGAGATTCATGAGAGCACCATAACACCCCAGGCACTGCCTGAGATGGATGGGAGGAGCCATGGGAGGGTGAGGGAGGAGGGAGGGGGGATGATGGACTCAAGTTCCCAGAAGTAACCTCTCCAGTACCAGAAACCAGGCCCACAGATCACTGTGACCTCACTGCACCCGCAGGCAGTGAAGTGAAGGAGCATTCAGATTACATAAGGTATTCTCCAAGTCAAGGTTTGTCAAACAAGTCCAAAGAGTGAAGAAGGGAGAAGAAGAAAAACAAAACACCAGGGCTTCCCAAGCATTGAGCACATTTGAGTACAGACAATGCTTGGTCAGACGCTGTTTGAAGGGGGTTGGTTGGGAGAGGAAAGATGTGGCAGAGGAAAGATGTGGCAGGAAGTCAGCCCCTGGATCCCGATCCCCCCAGCCCACCCTAAGCCATCACAGTGCTTGGAGTCATGGGTAGTTCAGAGTGGTCCAAAAACAGTGGATGCCTTGGAGACTGGTGATTCGAATTCCTCTGTTTCATCAATGGGTCAACGAGTTTTGCACAAAAGGAAATAATTTGAAGCGGCATTTGGATGGCATACAAGGCCTCCATTAGTCTGCATAATTCTCATAATATCCTCATGAGATATGGCTATCCCTGCTTTAAAGCTAAGAAATAAAGGTTCAGCAACATTAAATAGCTCCCAAGTTGCCCTGGCTTCCCTGAATACCCTGCTTTGTTAAAGGGGGATGTGGTGGGGATGGCAGAGTGTTGGTTATTAGAACTTGGTGAAATACTGTCAGCCCTTTTGTCAGTAAATATGATGTATATGAAAACACATTCAATATTTTTAACTGGAAATTGGGCAGATTTTTAAGAATTGGAAAGTCCCATAAAATAGTGAGAAAATGTGAGATTTAGAACAATTCAGGAAATATCTCATCCAGTGTTTGATGTACATTAAAATTCATTAAAAAATATATGCATGTGGACCCCATCCATAAACTACCAAATCAGGATTTCTGGGGGGACTCCCTATATCCAAGCTGCCTAAGAGATTCTGCTGTCTGTGAAAGTCTGAGAACTAACAATCTAGGTTATTTGTTGTTGTTTAGTCACTAAGTCATTTCTGATTCTTTTGCAACCCCATGGACTGTTGACCATCAGGCTTCTCCCTCCATGGAATTTCCCAGCCAAGAATACTGGAGTGGTTTGCCATTTCCTTCTCCAGGGGATCTTCCTGACCCAGGGATCGAACCCAAGCCTCCTGCATTGGCAGGCAGATTCTTTTTTTTGTAAATGAATTAATTTATTTTAATTGAAGGCTACCTACTTTACAATATTGTATTGGTTTTTGCCATACATTGACATGAATCAGCCATGGGTGTACATGTGTCCCCCATCCTGAACCCCCCTCCCACCTGCCTCCACACCCCATCCCTCAGGGTCATCCCAGTGCACCGGCCCCGAGCACCCTGTCTCATGCATCAAACCTGGACTGGCGATCTATTCACATATGGTAACATACATGTTTCAATGCTATCTCTCAAATCATCCCACACTCACCTTCTCCCACAGAGTCCAAAAGTCACTTCTTTACATCTGTGTCTCTTTTGCTGTCTTGCATATAGAGTCATCGTTACCATCTTTCTAAATTCCATACATATGTATTGGTGTTTTTCTTTCTGACTTACTTCACTCTGTATAACAGGCTCCAGTTTCATTCACCTCATTAGAACTGATTCAAATGCATTCTTTTTAATAGCTGAGTAATATTCCATTGTGTATCTGTTCCACAGCTTTCTGATCCATTCATCTGCCGATGGACATCTAGGTTGCTTCCATGTCCTAGCTATTGTAAACAGTGCTGCAATGAACATTGGGGTACACATATCTCTTTCAAATCTGGTTTCCTTGATGTGTATGCCTCGCAGTGGGATTGCTGGGTTGTATGGCAGTTCTATTTCCAGTTTTCTACTCCTTGGAAGGAAAGTTATGACCAACCTAGACAGCATATTAAAAAGCAGAGACCTCACTTTGTCAACAAAGGTCTGTCTTAGTCAAGGCTATGGTTTTTTCAGTGGTCATGTATGGATGTGAGAGTTGGACTATAAAGAAAGATGAGTGCCGAAGAATTGATGCTTTTGAACTGTGGTGTTGGAGAAGACCCTTGAGAGTCCCTTGGACTGCAAGGAGATCCAACCAGTCCATCCTAAAGGAGATCAGTCCTGGGTGTTCATTGGAAGGACTGATGTTGAAGCTGAAACTCCAATACTTTGGCCATCTGATGCAAAGAGCTGACTCATTTGAAAAGACCCTGATGCTGGGAAAGATTGATGGCAGGAGGAGAAGGGGATGACAGAGGATGAGATGGTTGGATGGCATCACTGACTCAATGGACATGGGTTTGGGTGGACTCTGGGAATTGGTGATGGACAGGGAGGCCCGGTGTGCTGCGGTTCATGGGGTCGCAAAGAGTCAGATACGACTGAGCGACTGAACTGAACTGAACACCATTCTCCACAGTGGCTGTACTAGTGTGTATTCCCACCAACAGTGTAAGAGGGTTCCCTTTTCTCCACACCCTCTCCAGCATTTATTATTTGTAAATTTTTTGATAGCAGCCATTCTGACCAGGGTGAGATGGTACTTCATTGTCGTTTTGATTTGCATTTCTGATAATGAGTGATGTTGAGCATCTTTTCATGTGTTTGTTAGCCATCTGTACTTCTTTGGAGAAAGGTCTGTTTAGTTCTTTGGCCCATTTTTTGATTGGGTCGCAGGCAGATTCTTTACCACTGAGCCGCCAGGGAAGCTGGATCTAGGTTATAGATTACTTTAATTTATAATTATCAGGACAAATAATTAACTAGTTTGTGAAAGCCATGTTTCTGGATTGCTGTCATGTTTCTCTCTGATAATAGGGGCCCATCTTCATGAGGACTAACTCTCTGCCACATACTCTGATGTAATTTTCATAAAAAACTTCAGGGTGTTATTACACTCACCTAAAGGTCAGAGCAGTGGAGTGATTTGGTTGCTATTAAGCATCCTCGTTAATATATGGCAAAGCTGGGCTCTGCCTCCAAGTCTGGGTTTAGTCCATTGTACCTGGGACATCATCCTCCTTGGTTGGAGGCTGGGTTGGGAGGATCCGGAAGTATGTCACATGACTCCAAAAAGAAACTGAGGAGCTTGATTCTCAGAGCAGGTCCCAACATTTCTTACAGCAGCAAATAAAGCCTTTTGAGAAGAAGTTGGTGAGGAAAAAAGATGAGGAGCACGTATGGCTTTGATAAAACCTAGAAGGAACAGGGAGCTTGTCTGCTAAAGAATGAGGAGAGATTAGAGAGGGAGTTGGAGGTGACGGAGATAAGAGTCGATGGAGAAAGGGAGGCCTGCTTGAGGAATGTGAGTAGCTTGGAGCCGGCATCTGTGGAAAGCGAAGGAGTGAGGTGCTATGAAAGGGAAATCAGGTAGAAGGAGAGGAAGGAAACTTCCAGATGGAGGGGAGGGGTTCAAGGATAGGGCTACAGTGAATGATGGGGGCAGTACGAGAGCAAGAGAGAGTGAGGGTGTGGGGAGGGGGAGGTGAGGAGTGGGCTCATTATTTCTAAGCCAAACTCAATCAAACGTGCAACTAATAAGCTTTTAGAGATATGCTCTGTTCCCACAGTTCTCCAAAGTTTGATCTCAGGATCTTTTTACACTCTAAAAAGTTATCAGCCCAAGAGCATTGTTTATGTGGGTTACAGGTATCAATAGTCATCTTATAAATCAAAACTGGCAGGTTTTAAATATACATTTTAAAATTCATTTAAAAGTAGTAATAAACTCATTCATGCTAATACAGATAATGTATTTTTATGAAAATATATTTTCAAAACTGAGTGAGCCAAAAAAGATCATTATTATTCATGTTTGCTCATCTCTTTAGGTCTGACTTAAGAGAAGGCGCTGGCTTCTCACACCTGCTTTGACATTCAGTGTTGCCATATGTTGTTTTGACTGAAGTGTATTGAACAAACCCTGGCTTCACATAGATATGCAATTGAAAGGGGAGAGAGTATATATAAATCTCCTTCTCAGATAATTGTGGGTATTCTTCTTTGACACAACCTCACAATTCAACAAATGGTAGTCTCTTAAAGGTTATTTGTGATGTGGAATCTGAAACCCTATCCACAAGGTTTTTGTATCCTCTTACTTTTAGATGCATTTGATCTCATTTGCACCCTGAATGGGTGTTTCTCCCAAGGATGATTTGTAACATTATGTGTTGGTCATTTGGAAAATGTTGGCTCCGTGAGCTCTTCAGATCTTCCAAATGTACTATAGAAAATCCACTGCACAAATCTGTGTGCAGGGCATACATATGTTAAGTTAACCTTAAAAATGCATCCCAGTATACAATGCTGCTGCTGTTTAGTGGCTAAGTCGTGTCTGACTCTTGCAGCCCCATGGACGGTCGCCCACCAGGCTTCTCTGTCCAGGGGGTCTCCAAGGCAAGAATACAGAAGTGGGTTGCCATTTCCCTCTCTAGGGATCTTCCTGATCCGGGGACTGAGCCTGCATCTCCTGCACTGGCAGGCAGATTCTTTACCACTGAGCCACCAGGGAAGCCCTCAATATATATTAGGTGCAGACAAATACTGTTTGATTCCACTTATATGAGGTACCTGGAATAGTCAAATTCACAGAGGCAGAAAGTACACTGGTGGATGCCAGGATCCAGGGGCTGGGGAGGAGAGGAGTGGGGAATGGGAACTTAGTGTTCAATGGGGACGAAGTTTCAGTTTAGGAAGGTGAAAAACTTGGGAGATAAATGCTGGTTAGAGCTGCACAACAATATGAACGTACATGTGGCGCTGAACTATGTAGTTAAATACGGTTAAAACAGCATGCTTTGTGTTATGTGACTTTTATCTCAATACAAAAAATTTTTTAAATAAATTAATTAAGAAGAAAAGAAAACCCACTGTACATTTCTGAGCAAGTGAGCAAGGCAGGAGCAAATGATTCTGAAGTAGCCTTGACCTCACAGGCCCTCTGAGAGGGTCTCAGGGAATCCAGAGGCCCCAGATCACACTTTGAGAATCCCTGTTTTTGTGCATTGAAAAGTGTCCTGAACTGTGAATCAGACAACCCTGGGAACTAGATCAGAGTCTCCTTCTCATTAGCTTGGACATACCCTTGAACTTCTCTGAGCCTCTTCAGCCAAACTGGGTGACTCAATCTTTCTTAAAATTTCCCCAAGAATCCCTCCCACCAAGCCTTCCTTTGCTCTGTCTGGAACATACTCTTCACCCATTCTTCAAATGCCACCTGTGTCACCGCCCCCCGCCCCTTCTGGAGGCCCAGTCACTTGACCAACTCTTCTTTAGGTCCTCAGCTGCCTTTGTTTGGACCTCTCTCAGGCTTCTTACCTCATTCTGCTCTGAATGAGATTGTCATACTGAATGATGTAAGTCAGACAGAGAAAGACAAATATATGATATCGCTTATATGCAGAATCTAAAAAAATAAAATGATACAAAGTAACCTATTTACAAAACAGAAATAGAGTCACAGATACAGAAAACAAATTTATGGTCACCAAGGGAGGAGGGGGTGAGGGATAAATTGGGAGATTGGGGTTGATACATGCACACTACTATGTATTAATATGTTGTTGCTCAGTCACTAAATCGTGTCTGACTCTTTGAGACCCCATGGATTGTAGCCTGCCAGGCTCCACTGTCCATAGGATTTCCCAGGCAAGAATACTGGAGTGGGTTGCCATTTCCTTCTCCAGAGGATCCTCTTGACCCAGGGATCAAACATGCACCTCCTGTATTGGCAGGCATATTCTTTTACCATTGAGCCACCGGGAACTATATCAATATAAAAGTTAACAAATAAGAACCTACTGTATTGCAGGGAACTTTATTCAGTGCTCTTTAATGACCTGTATGGGAATGGAGTCTAGAAGAGAGTGGATATAAGTATACGTATGACTTCCCAGGTGGTGCAGTGGTAAAGAACCCGCCTGCCAATGCAGGAGATGCAGGAGACATGGGTTTGATCCCTGGGTCGGGAAGATCCCTTGGAGCAGGAAATGGCAACCCACTCCAGTATTCTTTTCTGGACGAGTCCATGGACAGAGGAGCCTGGTGGACTACAGTTCATGGGGTCTCAAAGAGTTGGATGTGACTGAGCACCCACAATCCAGAAACGATCAATGACTGATTCACTAACAACACTGTAAATCAACTATACTCCAATTAAAAATTAATTCAAAAAAAGAAAATGACCAGAGTGCTTGTCTAGCACACCCCCACTGCACACTCCCAGCTCTCCCCCAACCACACTGTGTGTCCCTGAAAAGCAGAGACAACAGTCTTATTCATGTTTGTGCCTCCTTCAGCCTAATGTGAAGTAGGCGCCCTGTGGAAGTGAAATTAATTGGTTAGCACGTTTCAGAAAGATCTATCTGTAAGGCTGAATGGATATTTATGGGAGAAGAGGCAGGGAAGAGGTGACTGGGAGGTGAAGGAAGAAGAATGACAGTAAATGGAAATAATGAGAAGACGGATAGAAGGAGACAGAGAGGAGAGGTCACAGTTTGTACCTATAGGTCACGGAGCTAGATGAATTGGGGATGGGACCAGGGCGTGGTGAGAAGATAAGAAGGACGTTTTAGGGTGGATTTAGACAATTGAGGGGGTGGGATGCTTGGGAACTGGCATTCCATTGAATTAAGAAAAATAAAGCATACTTGGGATGACAATCCTAAGAGGCTAGTGGGCAGAGAGGGCTGAGTCCTAGGAGGCACTGAGATGAGACTCGTGCTTGAGTAAGGGGCATGAACAGGGATGTAGGAAGTCAGTCCATGTGGCCATGTTTCTAATTCTCTCTGCTAACAATTTCGAGGATGCTCCTGGCTCCTAGGTACCTCAAAAACCCGTTGCCAGCTCCCACTCATCTGGTGCAGGATGAGTCCACACGAGGCGGAAGTGGAAAAGAGCAAGACACTCCAAACCTCTATTTTTTCTCTTCAAATATTTGCAGAGAGGGAGTGTGGCGTGGGCACGGGAAATACGGTGCTTATTGCTCACACTACATTAAAATTCAGATTGGCTTGTGCAATATCCCCGGCATAACTGCTCTGTGCTGATATTTTTATAACTCTTAATATCAAACAAATTGCCTCTTCACTGAGACAGTTTAATGTGACGGGGGCTGTACCCGCCAGCTTCCTCACACCGGCCCCATAAAGATCACCGTTCTGTTACTGGGAACAGAGGAGCCGTGAATTTCCTATCAAAAATATGGCTGGATTATGCAGAGTAAATCTTGGACCATATTAAAGGGATCACAGTGTTTTAATTTCTTTTCTGCCCCCCCTCCACCACCACATCCTCCACCGCTTCTTTTCTTACTAATAAAATGAAGTGAGAGGCCTCCAGATTGAGTCAGTCATGAATCATCTTTTTTGGCTGAGATCCCTATTTTTGTCATATTCATGCCTCTTCCCCAGTCATTATGGATGCCTTCTGCCCCACCCACCCACACGCAATAGATGTCACCTCTCTCATGATCTGAGGGAGAAAGAGATTTGAATGGATTTTCCTAGGAAATCCCCACCATGCTGTCAACTGCAAGGTCAAGAGAGTCCTTTCATTTGGGCTTCCCTAGTGGCTCATGGTAAGAAAAAAAAGAAAAGAAAAAAAATCTGCCCGCTAATGCAGAAGACACGGGAGACGCAGGTTCAATCCCTGGGTGAGTAACATCCTCTGAAGGAGGGCATGGCCACCCACTCCAGTATTCTTGCCTGGAAAATTCCATAGATGGAGGAACCTGGTGGGCTACAGTCCATGGGGTCGGAAAGAGTTGGACACAACTGAGCATGCACGTGCTTATTTGGGCCGGTTTTGCCTCATGGCAGCAACAGAGTAGAGAGCGAGCCATGGATGATATTTTACTCTGCCTCTCAAGCTCTTTTCATAGAGACCCCCTTTACTACCCACCATGAACTCCTTCATGATTAGAAAAAAACAGATTGAGTTTATTAAACAATTGGCTCTTCCTTCCACATATTAATCAAAGACCTAGAAAAATGTTAATCAGAGCAATTCATTTGAGATAATAAGTAGAGGTATCATAGGGCTTCCCTGGTGGTCCAGTGGTTAAGAATCTGCTTGCCAATTCAGGGGACACCAGTTTGATCCCCGGTTCAGGAGGATCCTGCATGCCACAGAGCAGCTAAGCCTGTACCCCGAAACTATTGAGCCTACACACTGCCACTACTGAAGCCTGAGCACCCTAGAGCCTATTCTCTGCAACAAGAGAAGCCATTGTAATAAAAAGCCTGCGCACTGCAACAAAGAGTAGCCCCTGCTCACCACAACTAGAGAAACCCCTTGAGCAGAAGGAAGACCCATATTTATTTTTAGCCAAAAATAAATTTAAAAAAGAAATATCATAAGTTGGTAGAAATTAATTTAAAGCAAAGAAATTGACATTGTACTATCCCATGATGCTTTATGGTCGGTAATCCACATATTTTTTCAAATATTGAAAACAGTTCATGGAGTCTCCTCTCCTTTCATTACTGTCCCTCCCACTCTGTACACTGAAGTTTATAACAAGTGATATAAGGTGTCCTTAAGGGCCCCAAGAAGTAGATTGAAGTGTTGCATCCATAGAAATTGTTGTATTTGTTTATAATAAAAATGCTGATGACAGCACGAACTCAAGGAGCAAATGATCAGATTGTTTGGCCTCATCTATCAGCCTTCTTGAGACCTGCAAACTCCAGGCTGACAGACAGACATAAAGATGGATACCTTACTCTCCAAGGAAGGGAGATGACCTTCACCTCAAAAGTGCCCAGTAACTTGGTTACCTGTGTTGTCACTGAATTCCAAAGATTTTTCTTTTTTAAATTTTATTTTAAATAAAATTTTCTTTTAAATAAAATTTTATTTATTTCATTTAAAATAAAATTTTATTTGTTTTATTCTTGGCTGCACTAGGTCTTCTTCTTGTTGCGCAGGCTTTTGTCTAGTTTCGGAGAGCGGGGTCTACTCTCGCGTTGCAGGGTGCAGGTTTCTCATTGTGGTGTCTTCTCTGGTCCGAGGAGCATGGGCTCTAGAGCACAGGCTCAATAGTTGTGTCTTGCATGGGCTTAGTTGCCCTATGGCATGTGAAATCTTCCCCAACCAGGGATTGAACCCCTGTTTCCTGCACTGGCAGGCAGGTTCTTTACCACTGAGCCACCAGCAAAGTCCAGTGAATTTCAAATTTTTCCCCAACATCTTTACACCTCAAATTCCTTTCTTCTCCACACATGTGATACTAGACCCACTAGACTCTTAGCGTGATGCCACCATTTTCAAGTGTTACATTTTAGGATACTTTGAAATTAGTAGATTTCAAAATTATATAATTAATTTGGTTCACGTTTTATTTGTAGACTTCTTACAAAATTCAAGCTCAACAACCCTTTTCTTCAAATACTGTATCTTTGTTGGTTCTTATAACAGCTAAAGCCTAATCTACCTCTCTCGCTGGCAGAACACTCTCAAATCGTCCTGGTGGGTAGATTCAGGTGGTCTTTGAAACCTTGAAAAGTTCTAGAAGAACCGATCCAGAGTGGGCTGTCAGATCAGAACCCCTGGAGTTGTTAACTTTTAAATGTGTCATGTCTTATTCTTATAAAGCCAGGAAGGAGCAGAGATCACTGCTTTTATCACCAGCTATGACCAAAAAAAAAAAAAAAAAAATAGTATAATCTGGACCATACTAATATTGGCATCACTTTATAACAGTGAAAATTTGGAAATAATCAAAATGAACAAAATATGTGCCTTTTTATTAATAATGAAGCCATACATGGAACATACAAACATACAGTCGATAAACTGTTTCCATTTAACATTATATCTTAGAGGAATAGTGAATATCATAAAAAAGGATGCACAATATAATATCATTGTATTTGATGATATTTGATATGTAAAGCATACCAAAAATATGTGCAATTTGACCCTTTTTCTTTTCAAATTCAGATAGACACCAAACTATAGAACTGGTAGGTAACTTTTCTTTTCTTGTCCAAGCTTATCTCTATTTTCTTCACATTTGACAGAACAATAAATGTATTGGAGTTTTTTTCACATTATCTTTCAGGCCTCCTACTTAATTTATTTCAACTTCTACATTTCAACTTTTAATTTCTGAGAGAGAATTCTTTCTTATTTACTAAAAGGGAAATTAAGACTTCAAAAACAGAAAAAAAAAAAATACAAAACAAAGTTACAGAATAATTACTGCTCTCCCGGAGATAAGAGAAGATACTGCATCCATTAAAATGTATTGTTTTTAAAATAAGGAAAAACATGTCCTGAAAAACTGGCTCCAGGGCACATCCCATGGGAGTTGAAAATGAAGCCTTGAGTTTGAAAGACAGGCTTGTGTTGATGCAATCACTCCCTCCACAAATAGTATTTAGGGCCTACAGTGAGCCAGCCCTAAGGTGGATGTTGTTCAGTGGCTAAGTTGTGTCCAACTCAGCGACCGCATGGACTGTAGCAGCCAGGCTGCTCTGTCCTCCACTGTCTCCCAGAGCTTGCTCAAATTATGTCCATTGGGCCGGTGATGCTATCTAATCATCTCATCCTCTCCCGCCCCCGTCTCCTTTTGCCTTCAGTCTTTCCCAGCATCAGGGTCTTTTCCATTGAGCCGGCTCTTCACATCAGGTGGCCAAAGGATTGGAGCTTCAGCTTTAGCATCAGTCCTTCCGATGGGCTTCCCTGGTGGCTCATGGTAAAGCGTCTGCCTGCAATGCGGAAGACCCGGGTTCGATCCCTGGGTCGGGAAGATCCCCTGGAGAAGGAAATGGCAACCCACTCCAATATTCTTACCTGGAAAATTCCATGGACTGAGGAGCCTGGTAGGCTACAGTCCATGGGGTCGCAAAGAATCGGACATGACTGAGCGATTTTGCTTTCGCTTTCCAATGAATATTCAGGGTTGATTTCCTTTGGGATTGACTGCTTTGACCTCCTTGCAGCCCTTAGGTTCCACCAGAAAACCCAAGACCTCCCACCTGCCCTCAGGGAGCTTACAGTTTGCTGCTCAGCCGACCAGAAGTGTTAAACCCTGCCTTGGAGGTGAGGCCTGGGGGCTTGCTTCAGTCACGGGCTTCCACTGCCTGTGTCCTGTCCTGAGTCATGCCTGTGATCCAGATAAGAAACTGGTTAGGCTCCCGTGGGATCTGGGTATGGCTGAAGTAACCTGGACGTCAGATGTGGGTGGTCCACGGGCACTCACCCACCCAGTTAGGCTGATTTCACCACCCCTCCAACCCGTCAGACATCCACCGGCTCTTCGGTCCTCTCCCCACCTCTTCCCCCTCTGTCTGGTTTCTTCCTGAGCACCCCCAGAGACCTGCTCCTCCAGCCCCATCTGTTGCTTACGTCCTTCTAGAAAGGTCTCTGCCCTTTTCAACGACCACATCCAGGGGGAGGAAGAAAGGCGCCCCGGGGTCTGGAAGTTCTTCTTGGGGAAGAGAGCTCCCTGGAGTCTGCGGCAGATGGGGGAGGCCCCAGTGGGGCGCACGTGGATGAATCTCTGGGCGGAAACCCTGTACCAGCCGCTCTCGCTCGCTGCCATCCCGTGTTTTCTTCCCCCAGTGAGTCTCTTAATTTTGCTCATTTATCTTAAAGAGCTCCGTAAGCGCCGTGGGCTCTGGTGGGGGGGCCCGCACGGGGGCTCCGAACCCGACCCCCACGCCTGCCTCCCAGAGGAGCCATCCAGCGCGGACCAAATCTCATTTTCCTACAAATAGTTTGTCAGAAGCAGCAGGGCGAGTAATAAATCACAGAGAGCGAGCGCAGAGATGGAAGGGGGGAGGCTGGGCGAGAGGAGGGCGGGGCCGAGGGCGGAGGGAGAGCTGCAGGCGCAGATGCGGGCGACGGGGAGGGGGCCAGAGGGAGGGGTGCGTGGGGAGGGGGCTCCGGGGAAGAAAAACAAACGGAAAAGGAGGGAAGGAGGTAACGAGACAAAGGGTAGAAAACGCGAGAGAAGAGGGACAGAGAAGGGGCGAGGAAGTTGAGAGAAAGCAGGGAGAAAGGGAGAAGGAAAAGAGAGGGTAAAGGATGAATCAGGAAGCGGGGTGGGGTGGGGGCGAAGGTAAACACGAGAAGAAAATGCATCCAAAGGGGTCTTGAGATGTCTGGTCAAGAGGCAGACCACCGGAAGGAGGGTGGTGAGCAGAGCCGCCCCGTGTCCTCCTCCACCTCCGGTGTCCTGCGCTGCTGGGGAACCTGCGGTCTGACTCCTGGTCCTTCTCCCCACCTCTGTCCCTGCTGCCTGCTCCAGGCGGACAGACACTGGATGGATGTCAAGAGGGGTCCTCCCAGTCCACTGTTAGCCAGCCTAGAGAGCAGGTCTCCAGTCACTGCATTTAGTGTGTGTGTGTGTGTGTGTGTGTGTGTGTGTGTGTGTGTGTGTGTGTGTGTTAGACACAGAGAGGTGAACCTGAATCTGGACTATTGCCATGATGCTTTGTGGCCATAAGCAAGCCACTTGGCTCCCGTGTGCCTCAGTTTCCTAATCTGGAAAATGGGAACAATGATCCCCATTCCCAGGCTTGGGAAGACCAGAAGGGTAAGCCACCTAGAAAAGCATCTGGCACATAGTGCAGGCTGTTGATTAGGAAAGGGAGCCTCCTTTGAGTGTCTACAGTCTGTGAACTTGGCCTGATGGCCACAGGCAAAAACCTTCAGACTCTGCAATGCCGTGCCACCCCCACAGCCTGTGATCCCCAGCCAGCCACTCTGATCCTTCAGCTGTCAACACAAGCACACTCCAGTGCTTTCTGCTTTGCCTTCGGTCTCCCCTGGGAAGCTTTGAACACTAGTGAGATCATCGTTGTCAAGCTCTCTGGGTTTCTGGGGCAAGGGCAGTCAGATAAGGAGGACCACGGAGCTGACCCCCTCCACTCCATCACCAGCCCCAGGATCTGCTCCTCCTTCCATCCACCTCCTCCTCCCTGGCTGCTGGGGGGCGCCCTGCTCTAGAGGAGAACTCTCGGTTACCTTTACAAATGAGAAGAGGGAAGTGGTACTCACGGGGGCCCATGCTGTGAGGCTGGGCTCTTGTCTGTGTGGATCACAGAACTATCCCCAGCCCCTAGCCCAGCATTGGCACATAGAGGGCTCATAAAATGAATGAAATTCATCTAATATCATGAATATGTATTTGCTCATTCATATTTTATGGCAGTGAAAAAACTGTTGTTACCGCATTTTATGGAAGGGGCAACTAAGACACAAAATCACCCATCCACGAAACGGGCAGGGCTAGGATTTGACCCCCAGCTGTCCATCTCCAAAGCACATATTCCTTCCACTGTGGTCCAGGGCTGGGCAACCTGCCCATCACTTTACTCTTCAAACAGCCTATGTTGATCAAGGGCCTCTTGATAGCCAAGGTCAGAGATAGCAGAGAGCCCCAAACCTGCGGAGCTTGCCCTGCCTTTTCTTTACCCTCAAGATCCTGGAGACAGGACCCTAGGGGAGCTCCATTCAGGGTGAGTCTTTCCTTTCTGGATCCTGTACCACTGGCATTGTCTTCTAGCCCTGGGCATCAGGCTATGCCAGTCCCAGACAGATCCTGAGTCTCCGGGCCTCTGCCCAGCTTGGGGCTTTGAGGATAAGGTCATGTGCCTCAGAACCTCTCCCAGTTCAGCTTTTAGGACCTCAGCCATGCTCGCTCTGCTCCCGTACTCTTTAACCCTCCAGCAAAGTGAACATCCTCTGGGGACCCCATGTTGAACCCCAACAAGGAGCACAGCTCAGGCAAGAGAGAATCAGGATCTGCCATCTGCCATTTACCAGCTGGATGACACTGGTCAATTGTTTTCACCTCTCCAGGCCTCAGGTTCTTCAACTGGAAAATGGGGATTGAAGAAAAGCTCCATGCTTAACTCCCAGAGCTGTCATGAGAATCAATTAAAGCAAAAGCTGGAAAGCACTTTACAAATGAGAGGGCCTCCTCCTCTGCACCCTCTTCTGATGTCAGATCCCAAGTTCTCCTTCCTGATGGCCCTGCCTACCCCGCCCGCTGTGCACAGGATCCTTGATCCCAGGGCCTGAACCCTAAGGGCCACAGTGCCTCCTCAGCCTGCCTCTCATGAGGAACCATGACATGACACCGTCTAAAAACAGAGATGAAGCCTCATAAGTGAATCGACTTAAAGAAAGCAGGTTAAAGCAGTGCCTAAGAGCTCTGATAGGATTTGAAAAATCAAGTTTTAAAATTCCAGCTCTGCCATTTATTAAGGGCTTCCCACGTGGCTCAGCAGTAAAGAATACGTCTGCCAATGCAGGAGATGCAGGTGATGTGGGTTCGATACCTGGGTTGGGAAGATCTCCTGGAGGAGGAAATGGCAACCCACTCCAGTATTCCTGCCTAGAATATCCCATAGACAAAAGAGCCTGGCAGGCTACAGTCCATGGGGTTGCAAAGAATCAGATATGACTGAGCAAGCATCTGCACACCACTTATTAACAGTGTTAACCCTGGGCAATCATTTTACCTCTCTAAACCTCAACTTTCCCATCTGTAAAATGGGATAATTATAATACCCACTAGGATGTGATAGGTAGTATATATTAATTAAGCACCCAATAAGTGGTTACTATTGTTATTTCCCCTTATTTTTTTTCATTTATTTTTATTAGTTGGAGGCTAATTACTTTACAGTATTGTAGTGGTTTTTGTCATACATTGACATGAATCAGCCATGGATTTACATGTATTCCCCATCAATAAATCAGTTGCCAAACTTTGTAGCTTCTGGCCTCTATTTCAGTTGTCCCAGTGCTGGGACCTTAGTCTACATCTTTGCCCTCTCCTCCCTCAGCCGTGGCCTCTCCTCCCAGGCTGCAAACCATAGGCTCAGCTCTGATCTGGCCTCATGACCAAGGAGAAAATCTACCTTGGGTTTCCAGGGTACCCGACAACAAAAAAGGAGGAGGTAAACACAGCAGCCATCCACATGATGTGGTGATGAGCAAGATGGAAGAGGTGAGGTTCCCTGCCCAAGGTCATGGGGATGCTATAATTAGAGCCACTGTTAGACTCCTGGACTCCTGGGGCCCATCGTTCCCATTACCCTCGCCCAAAGCCCCGGTAGGCTGTTAAATCCCTTTGCAACCTGGAACAGGCTTCCCATCTGACAGCATGCTCCGCCTCAAAACCCTCAGCAAGGTGCACACAAAGTTTGGCTCTTTCCCAGCCCCTCTTCTCAGCCCCTTTCATTCACCCTTTCTTTCAGCTTCCTCTACTGTCCTGTCCAGCCTTCACCTGTCACCTGCACACTTTGTTCTTGGTTCTTTCATGGCTGTGCCAGGCCTCCCACCATAGGAAGCGGTACCAAGTGCATGGTCTCTGCCCTCCAGGAATCCCAGTGAAGTGAATGAGCACCCAGTCTTCCAGCCCAAGCCTGCTCTTTCAGTCCTGAAAGCCTGCTTCCTCCAGGAAACCCTCCCAGATTGGTGCACGGATGGAAGTGTGTGTCCTCTGTTGTTCAGTCCTGTCTGACTCTTTTTGACCTCTTTTTGAGCCCACCAGGCTCCTCTGTCCATGGAGATTCTCTAGGCAAGAATACTGGAGTGGGTTTCCATTTCCTTCTCCAGGAGATCTTCCCAACTCAGGGATCGAATCCACATCTCTTGCATTGGCAGGTGGATTCTTTATCACTGGGCCACCTGGGAAGCCCGCTTCCCAAATCCTTCCAAATGGTGCTATTTCTCTCTAGACATTCTATATGTGTGATGTTGTTTTGGAAATCAGTCCTGAATATTCATTGGAAGGACTGATGCTCTAGCTGAAACTCCAGTACTTTGGCCACTTGATGCGAAGAACTGACTCCTTGGAAAAGACCCTGATGCTTGGAAAGATTGAAGACAGGAGGAGAAGGGGATGACAGAGGATGAGATAGTTTGATGGCATCACCGACTCAATGGACATGAGTTTGAGCAAGCTCCGGGAGTTGGTGATGGACAGGGCCTAGCGTGCTGCAGTCCACAGGGTCGCAAAGAGCCAGACACGACTGAGCGACTGAACTGACCAAGGTTATTTTTATTTCCTTTTTAAAAATTGAACTTTCTTCCTTGTTGATGTGGCTCACATTTTTTAAGAAATTATTTTTAAAACAAATACTGTCTTGTCTAGGCTTCCTGAATATAGGCGTCCGCATGCATTTTAAGCACTGAGGCAGACCTCAGTTTGCTGTGATTTGAGGGGAAAGAAGGCCCAGAAGGCCACTGGCAGGTAAGGGCAGCCAGGCCTGCCTTGGAGAGGTGGGGAAAGGCACCCACAGGGTCAGCTCCAGAATCTCGCTGATGCCTCAGAGAAGGGAGAAGGAAAAGACCATTTCTGGAATATTACTCAGCAATAAAAAAGGATGAAGTAATTAGAGATACCAAGGGAACATTTCATGCAAAGATGGGCTCAATAAAGGACAGAAATGGTAGGGACCTAACAGAAGCAGAAGGTATTAAGAAGAGGTGGCAAGAATACACAGAAGAAGTGTACAAAAAAGATCTTCACGACCCAGATAATCATGATGGTGCGATCACTCACCTAGAACCAGACATTCTGGAATGTGAAGTCAAGTGGGCCTTAGGAAGCATCACTACAAACAAAGCTAGTGGAGGTGATGGAATTCCAGTTGAGCTATTTCAAATCCTGAAAGATGATGCTGTGGAAGTGCTGCACTCAATATGCCAGCAAATTTGGAAAACTCAGCAGTGGCCATAGGACTGGAAAAGCTCGGTTTTCATTCCAATCCCGAAGAAAGACAATGCCAAAGAATGCTCAAACTACTGCACAATTGCACTCATCTCACACACTAGTAAAGTAATGCTCAAAATTCTCCAAGCCAGGCTTCAACAATACATGAACCATGAACTTCCAGATGTTCAAGCTGGTTTTAGAAAAGGCAGAGGAACCAGAAATCAAATTGCCAACATCCACTGGATCATCAAAAAAGCAAGAGAGTTCCAGAAAAACACCTATTTCTGCTTTATTGACTATGCCAAAGCCTTTGACTGTGTGGATAACAATAAACTGTGAAAAATTCTTCAAGAGATGGGAATGCCAGATCATCTGACCTGCCTCTTGAGAAATCTGTATACAGATCAGGAAGCAACAGTTAGAACTGGACATGGAACAATAGACTGGTTCCAAATAGGAAAAGGAGTACATCAAGGCTGTATATTGTCACCCTGCTTATTTAACTTATATGCAGAGTATGTCATGAGAAACGCTGGGCTGGAGGAAGCACAAGCTGGAATCAAGATTGCTGGGAGAAATATCAATAACCTCAGATATGCAGATGACACCACTCTTATGGCAGAAAGTGAAGAACTAAAGAGCCTCTTGATGAAAGTGAAAGAGGAGAGTGAAAAAGTTGGTTTAAAGCTCAACACTCAGAAAACTAAGATCATGGCATCTGGTCCCATCACTTCATGGCAAATAGATGGAGAAACAGTGGAAACAGTGGCTGACTTTATTTTTCTGGGCTCCAAAATCACTGCAGATGGTGATTGCAGTCATAAAATTAAAAGAAGCTTACTCCTTGGAAGTAAAGTTATGACCAACATAGAGAGCATATTAAAAAGCAGAGACATCACTTTGTCAACAAAGGTGCATCTAGTTAAGACTATGGTTTTTCCAGTGGTCATGTATGGATGTGAGAGTTGGACTATAAAGAAAGCTGAGTGCCGAAGAATTCATGCTTTTGAACTGTGGTGTTGGAGAAGACTCTTGAGAGTCCCTTGGACTGCAAGGAGATCCAACCAGTCCATCCTAAAGGAGATCAGTCCTGGGTGTTCATTGGAAGGACTGATGTTGAAGCTGAAACTCCAATACTTTGGCCACCTGATGTGCAGAGCTGACTCACTGGAAAAGACCCTGATGCTGGGAAAGATTGAGGGCAGGAGGAGAAGGGGATGACAGAGGATGAGATGGTTGGATGGCATCACTGACTCAATGGACATGGCTTTAGGTGGACTCCAGGAGTTGGTGATGGGCAGGGAGGCCCGGTGTGCTGCTGTTCATGGGGTCGCAAAGAGTCGGACATGACTGAGCGACTGAACTGAATGCCATTTGCAGCAATGTGGATGGACTTAGAGATGACCATACTAAGTGAAGCAAATCAAAGACAAATATCACATGATAGAGCTTGTATGTAAAATCTTAAAGAAAGATTTAAATGAACTTATTTACAAAATAGAAACAGACTCACAGACATGGGAAACAAACTTGTGGTTACCAAAAGGAAAATGGGGTTGGGAGGGATAAATTAGGAATTTGGGATTAGTAGACACACACTACTATATATAAACTAAACAGCAAGGTCCTACAGGATAGCACAGGGAACTATATTCAGTATCTGGTAATAATCCTTAATGGAAAAAACCTGAAAAAGAACATATACATATATAAGAATTATACATATATATATATATGCATATACATATATAACTGTGTCAGGGTCTTTTCCAATGAGTTGGCTCTCCACATCAGATGGTCAAAGTATTGGACCTTCAGTTTCAACATCTGTCCTTCCAGTGAATTGAAGGCAGGAGGGGAAGGGGGCAGCAGAGGATGAGATGATTGGATGGCATCACCAACTCAATGGACATGAATTTGAGCAAACTCCAGGAGATAGTAGAGGACAGGGAAGCCTGGCGTGCTGCATTCCGTGGAATCGCATAGAGTCAGACATGACTTATCAACTGAACAGCACTATATGACTGAATTCCTTTGCTGTGCCCCAGAAGCTAACACAGCACTATAAATCAACTCTACTTCAACTATCTTAAAAAGGCCTTTTCCAGATGCAGAGAAGCCAGGGAGAAACCACCTTTGATTCTGCTCAGCTTCAACGTGCCTGTCCTTGGAGAGGCGGCTGAATGCCACACCCGCCCGATAGCTGCTCTGACCTCCACTGCATTAGAGAGGGAAACACCACACTCTGTGTACACCTGCCACAATCTGTGTACACAGAGTGTGGATTCTGTGAAGGCATTTTGCACAGTTAATCCATGCACAGCTTTGTTTTCTCGCTGCAGTTCGGTTCTACAAATTCTTCCCAAAGAGAGACTAGAGTCTATTAACTTTCATATCCTCTTCCTCCACAACACCCCCCAGATAACACCTCATACTCAGTAGATGCTCAGTGAATGTGTTGAAGGGAAGAAACAGAAAGGAAAAGAGAGAAAGGAAGAAAGAAGAGAGAAGGGAGGGAGGGCAGGAGGAGAGAAGGAGGGAGAAAGAAGGGGAGGAGAGAAGGAAGGAGGTTTCAGACAAGCTCTCAGGTGGGAACAAGAATCTATCAACAAAGTCATGCAGCTCTCTGCACCTCTCCTCTCCCTCCCAAGGGCTGACAAGAGGACCCAGGAAGCAGATTGAATTTTCTCTTGTCATCCTGGGGGTAGATACCCTGTCTCACCACCACCCTGTGTGGAACCCAACACTTTATGGATAGCGCTGAAGATGTGTTTCTGATGAGAAGTAACAACTGCAAACTCATCTGGATGATTAAGAGTCTCAGATCAACAACCTTGAGCAGGATCCAGCGAGAGAGAAGAAATCCATCAGCATCTCAACTCCCTTTAGGAACAGGAGGTTGCTGAGCAGAGGGGGAGTACCAGGGTTCTCCGGCCAAGAGGTTGGTGAGGCTTCCAGGTAAGCACAGAGCTGGGGGATGGCTGGAAAGTGGGGGCTCTGAGCCTGGAACCGGCAGTATTTAGGATGAAGTTGGCTGAAATGCAGTTGAATGGAAATGTACTCCCATGCTTCTTTTTTTGTTTCTGAGAACTGGGGGACCTCAGATTCCCATGGTCATTTTTCCCTAGCAGAGGAGGAATTGCCACAGAGGTGAGCAGAGCCCAGGAAGGAACAGCAGACTTTACCAGAGTCTGCAAAAGATTCTAGTAGATGCTAAGAGCTGGCAGCATGACCTTGGAGCATTCAGTTAGCCAACTTTGTCCTCATCTGGAAAACCTGTTTTCCCACTCAAGGTGGTCCCATGTCCCATCTTCAGTCTTTACAAACTCTCTTTGTGAACCAAGAAGCTTCAATGGGATTTGGAAATAATTCTTTCTTTTCTTAGGGTTTCCCTGATGGCTCAGTGATAAAGAATCTGCCTGCAATCCCTGGGTCAGGAAGATCCCCTGGAGGAGAAAGTGGCAACACACTCCAGTATTCTTGCCTGGAGAATCCCATGGACAGAGGAGCCTGGTGGGCTACAGTCCATGGGGTCACAAAGAGTTGGACATGACTGAGTGACTAAACACACAAAAGATTCTAGTGTCAGAGATACTAAGAGCTGGCACCATGGCCTTCGAACGCTTAGTTAGCCAACCTTGTCCTCATCTGGAAAACTTATTTTCCTACTCAAGGTGGTTCCATGTCCCATCTTCAGCCTTTACAGACACTCTTTTTGAACCAAGAAGCTTCAGTGGAATTTGGAAAAATGTCTTCGTTGTTGTTGTTGTTGTTTTTCCTTTTTTTTTTTTTTTCCAGAAAAACCTGAGGCTGCACTTATTTACCTTATTCAAATTCAAAACTAATTCCTCTTCCACCCCACATACTTCTGGTCTTTCCGCATTTGTTGCCAACCAAAAGAGAATCTACTCTGCTCTCAAACTCATGCAAGAACATGGTTATTCTTTGTCACATATTCACAACACCTTCACCTATTCATTCATTCAGCAAACATCTTTTTGAGCACATACTATATCAAGCCTATAAGGGAAACAAAGATAGGTAACATAGCCCTGTCTTTAAGTAGTTTCTTTATGGGACAAAGAAGTTAAGCAAATAAATCAATGATTGTATGTACAGCACCTTTAATTCCATACAAAATCATGTTCTAGATTGTAAGTTGATCAAAATCTTAGCAGTCACCCATTCTTTAAAACATCCAGTTCCAGAGGTTTTGCTAGACTAAACACAAAATATCATTTTATTCGTTTAAAAGTGAGGATTTAAAGAAAAAAACAACTTTAAATTGAAACTAACTTCCACAGGAAACTATTGATATATTCAATATATTGTATATACTATACAGTCCATAGACATCTCCAGGCCAGAATATTGGAGTGGGTAGCCATTCCCTTCTCCAGGGGATCTCTCCAACCAAGGGATTGAACGCAGGTCTCCTGCATTGCAGGCAGATTCTTAACCAGCTGAGTCACCAGGGAAGCCCTCAATATGTTGTAATAAATGATAATGGAAAAAGCTGAAAAAAAGAATATATATACATATATGCCTATATATGTATGGGCATCCCAGGTGGCTTAATGGTAAAGAATCTACCTGCCAAGCAGGAGATGTGGGTTCAATCCCTGGGTTGGGAAGAGCCCTTGGAGAAGGAAATGGCAACCACTCCAGTATTCTTGCCTAAGAAATCCCATGAATGGAGGAGGCTGGTGGGCTACAGTACATGGGGTCGCAAAAGTCTGACATGACATAGTGACTAAACAGCAGCAACATATAATATATGTATAACCAAATCACTTTGCTCTATACCTGGAACTAACACAGTACTATGAACCAACTACACTTCAATTTTTTTAAAAAAGCAGCAACCAGAAAATAATTATAAAATAAAATACTCAGTTCCTCAAAGTATCAGCTTTACAATCACAGCATCATCTTTGCATTGGAAAGGCCTAAGTTCTGTGATTACAAGAAAAAGAGATCAGAGACTCTTTATCAAACCATGTAAGATAAAAGCCTGCCCTTCCTGATGCTTCCATGACTCTCTATCCAGTTGGCCTTTTAAATCCAGGATTTAACCCCTCCAGACCTCAGTTCTTCCCCTGCTAAATGAGAGGGCTGGACTACATGACTTCTGAGACACTTCCACCTCTAACATTTTATGATCTCCATTTAAGATTGAGATGACATTGCTCAACCTGCTGTCCAGAGGGTAACCCGCCAACTTTCATAAAAACAATCATCATTAACCTATGTTAATTGGTCAATAAAACCATCACAGTTTTATAGCATGAAACTTGGGACCCACCGAAACCAACGCTACCAAGGAGTCAAGTGGAAGTTCAGCCTTAGAATCAAAAAGAGCTAATGAGTAACTGCCATTTTAGTCAAAGTGACATACACTCAAACTTATTAAGGCTGAAGTAAGAACAGCTGACAGAGAAACTGAGTGACACATGAAACCATCTCAGGGTTGGAAGAACATGGGCCAGTCAGATGGTGGAGGAGGCTTTCCGGGGTAGAACTGATACCCAAAGAGGAATCCAGAGGGCTTTCCACTACTCACTCCCCAACACCACACAGAAGTCACACCATCATGAGCCCAGTGGAAACTCCATCCCAAACCTCTGTATTCAAAAACAATTAGGGTTTCCTTTTCTCCACACCCTCTCCAGCATTTATTGTTTGTGGATTTTTTGATGATGGCCAGCGGGATGGGGTGGGAGGTGGGAGGAAGGTTCAAGTAGGAGGGTACATATGTATAGCTATGACTGATTCATGTTGGTGTATGACAGAAACCAACACAATATTGCAAAGCAATTATCCTTCAATTAAAAATAAATTAATTTAAAAAACAAGAATCATTATAGGGTTTTGTTGTTTTGTTTTGTTTTTTAATGTAATCCCTGCCCCCAAGACTGCTGGGGGTAGCTTTTTAAATGGGCAGTGATTTTCGTTTGTCCTAGAACTTGCTGCCCTGCCTGCCAGAGAAGAGATACAGCAGATGAATTAAATCACAGAAGTGTGTTCCAGTCTGACTACCCCAGGATCCCTAAAAGACCACCACAGTCACCTCTGGGGCCAGGATGTCTATGATCAGTGAATAAAACCTGGGGTCTGCCTTCCAGCTTCATCTGACAACTGCTTCCCACCCTTCTTCAAGCTGCTTAATTTTTTTTTTTTTTTGACCGCATTGTGCAACATGGGGGATCTTAGTTCCCTAACCAAGGATTGCAGGGGAAGTGCCAGGTCTTAACCACTGGACTGCTAGGAAAGTCCCCTCAAATGGTTCCATCTGCTCAGTATCTGCCCCACTTAGATCTGAGGACCATCTCTCAGCCCTGACTCTTCATTTGTCCTTTGGCCCTGAGAGAATTCTGCTGAACTCACAGCTCACCCTCAAAATCAAAATTGTTCTACTGTGTGCTGCTGTATTCATAATAAAATGAGAGTTATCAGGTGTTACCATCTATCATGGATTTGCACACTGTGTCTTGCTAAATCCTGACAACATCCTTGTGAGATCAGAATTGTCCTCACCATTTTTGTAGCCAAGGAACTGAGACTCAGGGAGTTGAAGTGTTGATAAATTTCCAAAGTCATATACAGGTAATTGGTGGAACCAAACTTCACACCCACGTGTGAACCAAACTTCACACCCACGTGGGCTCACTTCCAAAGAGATTTCTCCATCATCTCTACCCCTACTCCATTCACACCCTGGCCCTCCATCAAGGAGGCATGAGCTAGGTAGATCCATTGTAAGTTATCAATCATGTCACCTTGCCCAGGACTTCCCAGGTGGCTCAGTGGTAAAGAATCTACCAGCCAATGCAGGAGACTCTGGTTTGACCCCTGGGTTGGGAAGATCCCCTGGAGAAGGGCATGGCAACCCACTCCAGTATTCTTGCCTGGAGAATCCCATGGATAGAGGAGCCTGGCAGGCTACAATCTTTGTGGTTGCAAAGAGTTGGACACAACTTAGGAACTAAACAAGAACAATTCACCTTGTCCACTGGGACAGGTGAAATGGTGACAAGCAAAAAGTAGAGGTAGGTTGCTATGAAAGACTGGCCCATGACTACCCAAAGGGCCCAGAAAAACCCACAAGGTGACAGCCATGGGTTTGGAGGTCATAGAGGTAAGGAGCCAAGCAGTAAAGATGAAAGTAGGCAGCTCAGAAACCAATACAAGACTTTGGAAGCTGTGGTGAGAGGTGGCTTTTAACACAAGGCACATCCTGCCAGGGGGAGGGCAGTTCGTTACGGATGCTGCGTGTGGCTGGACAGAAGGAGACATTGGAGGTCAGCCACCTAACTTCCATCATACTGTGTTAGCTCTGCCAAGAAGCCTTTCAACCTGGTACAGAAAGACAAAGTCACTCCATTCAAATAGATCATTATATAGAGGCTCTATATGGTAACTTGTTGTTTAGTCACTCACTCGTGTCTGACTCTTTGCGACCCCATGGACTGTAGCCCACCAGACTCCTCTGTCCATGGGATTTCCCAGGCAAGAATACTGGAGTGGATAGCCATTCCCTTCTCCAGGGGATCTTCCCGACCAAGGGATCAAACTCAGGTCTCCTGCATTGGCAGGCAGATTCTTTATCACTGAGTCCAGGGAAACCCTGATATATTCTTACCAAGTTATAAAAGGAAAATATATACCCATAGAGAGAAGTGGGAGAGGGGTAATTACAGGTGGAAGAGGGGAGGTACAAACTATTAGGTGCAAAATAGACTACAAGGACGTGTTGTATAACATGGAGAAAAGAGCCAATATTTTGTAATAACTGTAGTTGGAGTGTAACCTTTAAAAATTGTATAAAAATTTTTATTAAAAATAAAAAATTAAAAAGGAACATATATAAATATAGACCTGCAATCTATACACCTACCATCTTACATAAAGACAGAAATAGTCTTTATAGTGTTCAACAGTCAGCCCTGGAATATTCCAGGTAGGTCTGCTTTAAGAAAACTTATCATACAATTGTGTAAATGCATTAAACCTGATTCTGGAAGAAGCGATTCTTCAAGTTACCTACAGGTTTTAAGTTGCCCAAGTTCAACTTAGAGACATGTTTTCTAGAATATGTCTACTATGTAGAATGTAGATGTCTGCAAATGGATCAATACAGTCCTACAAAACATGGCTGGCAATGGCTGCAATCACGTGTGCATGCCCTTGGGGATGTGCTTTTCGATTTAACAGAGCCCAGCTTATTTTTCTGTTGTGGTATCACTAACCAGAAAGGTTCCAGATGCATATGTTTGAAATTTCAGGAGGGATGTGACTGGTTATATGTACTGTGTAATCAATGCTTGTGTTGCTATAAGACATTATAACACGGTGTTACACATGGGTTCTAGATGCTTGATTAGCAATACATAATATTGTTAGTGTTTTAATGAAGGATAATAAGGTGGCCTTCCCCAAGTACTCACATTGAACAAAGTACCTAAATGTGAAAAAATATTCACCAGGGAGCACTGACTTTCCAAGCCATAAGGATGGAATCCCAAGTCTGCTTTTTCTGTGTTGTGATATTGTTCAAACCACTCACCCTTTCTGAGCCTCAGTTTCCCTCTGTAGCTCCTTTTTAGGGCCATCTCCTAAGCCCCATCCTCCCCACACTTTCTTCTGTCCCACCCCAGCAGGGCTGACCCTCCCACCACATGGCTGCTATGCCTGCTGCTCACTGTGCCTGCTTGCTTTTTCTCAGTTTTCAGCCCACTTGGCATCCGTCGTCCTTCAAATCTCAATTCAAGCATCATTTCCTCAGGGAAGCCTCGTTGCAGGCATAGCCAGGTCCAATGCTTCCTTTAAAGACCACATTGCACTGCATTTATCACTCATGCAGATGTATATGCATCTGGGTGATGATTTCATTCGTGTTTATCTCCTCCAGTGGACTATCAGCTCCTGAGAAGAGAGGCTGTCTGTACTCATCACTGAACCCCAAGAAGTTGAACATAGTGGAGGCTCGATTAATGTGTGTTGGGTGAAGGAATAAAATCAATCAATCAATGGATATATAATGGGATGACATCTACCTAGTGATAATAATAATAATAATAGAACAGCATACTCTCATCACCATACACCCTTCCCCAGCATACAACCCTTAATTTCAGGTACATATAGTCTCAAATTATAAATATCTGACCTTACAAATATTTCATTCCTTCTGCCAGCTGCCCACCACCCACCACTGATCTACCCAACCAGTGTGAACATAATCTTTAATGTCAGGCAGGAGCAACTGTCCATCTCCTGCTGTTTGTCCACAGCTTCTTTTCTCTTCCTGAACAAGCTGCTTTCTTTCTCTCTTTGCCTCTCTCTTTCAGGAGCGAAGTGAAGAAGACCCTAAACCATTTTGCTTATCGAATCAGCGATGGTTCAACATCTTTAAAGGCATCTGTATTTTTCCCTTTTTCCCTGTTCTGTCTGCCTTTCCTCCTCTTCATACCTCCCTTTCTTATGCCCTCATTTCTCCGGTCATTCTATTTGTGAGCCAAAAAATTGACCTTAATCATGACTGATAAATGCAAGAACAGTGTCCAAGTGATTCATCTGAATGAATGAGGAGAGTGGAATTAGATGTCATAAAGAAACCAACCTCAGAAGTCCTTGAACATTCCCACATCCTTCCCCAGAGTCCCCACAAAAGTTTACTCCTTCTGCTCCCCACCCCCGGAAATTCTATTCCTTCCAGAATTCAGGGTAAATGCAGACACAGGATATTCAACTTTCAGACTCACTGTTTAATTACTAACACGGCAATAAGATGATGTCTCCTTTCCTTGTAGAGGTGCAAAATCTCAGCTACTCTGTGATTGACTGGTTCAGGAATCTTAAACAAGATTCAGAATATTGTTCTCACATGCAAGGCTCAGATTCCTCAACTCCTTCACAACTTTCATCCTCCCCTCTAAGAAGTTGGAAGCAAACTGATGTATCATTAGAAAGATCTGTTGGAGGTAAGACCATCCAAATTTTAAAAAGAATGGTAGTGGGGACTTCCTTGGTGGTCCAGTGGTTACCATCTACCTTGCAATGCAGGGGAAGTGGGTTCAATTCTTGGTCGGGGAACTAAGATCCCACATGTCGCAGGACAACTAAGCCTGTGCACCATGACTACTGAGTTCAGACACTCTAGAAGATTCTGCATGCCACACCTAAGACTCAACACAGCCAAATAAATATTAAAAAAAAAAAAAAGAGTGCTCGCAATGCCAGATCTTTGGCCTGGGATCTGCACAGCGCTCCCAGCATCTGAGGGTCCAAGGTCCATGACAAATGAGGTTCATATGAAGCTCCAACAGCAGCAGCACTGATAATTCCAGAACTCCTGTCTCCACCCCCTTGAAAGTATCCTTGTGCCTGGGCCCTCCTGGGCCCACCTGTCTGTCTGGTAGAGCTGGCTTCCCCTCTCTCACCATGTCGCTTTACCATCTAGCCCTCAAGAGAGCCTGTGGTCACAGTTTAATAGAAATCACAGTGCAATACAGCGATGGCAGCCATCTTTCATTAAACATGTCCCAAGTCTGTGTCACATCCTTTGCAAACACTGCCAAGCAATCCATGAGGAAGAATGACTGTCCCCACTTTGCAAATGAGGGGACTCAAGTTACATGACAAAGGCTGGGTGTGGGAGCTGAGGTCCCAATGTCTCCATCAGTCCCCTTCTCTCTAAAACCCCGCACGCTCCTGTCTATCCCCTCCCAGTCCTGGGGTCTGACATGCACATTTCTAGATTTCTTTTCCAAGGGGTACTTTGCACAGAGTGCAGAGCAGACAAAGCCCAAATGGTGAGCGTGGCATGCATACAAAAGGGAAGCCAAGGTGAGCCTGAGAGAAGCACTATCAGGGTTCCAGCCAGAGGGATGACCACCAATAACCTGGGTGCCAGCAAACAGCTGGAGCCAGAAGTCAGAAAAAGGTGAGCAGTAAAGAACAGGCATCTCCAGGTACAAGAATCTGGATGGAGCTAAGAAGTTTGGAGCTCTAGCAGCACACACTTACTCGGTCATGTCACAAATTCCAGGTCAGCTGGGACACCCAAGGAGGCACAGTTCACGGGCCCCTCTCAGGAAGAAGCCACTTTCTGAGCCTGAAGGCGCACACACCTTCATACGGCACTCTGAGATGTTTTATCAATGACAGAAATCTAATTGTAAATGCACAGGGGAGATTCACTTATTAAAGGTCCATGAGAGGAATCAAGGAATTTAAGATGACTAAATAACCAGGCACCCGCAGCCATCCTGAGCTACAAGTTGTGTTCTGGAAAAGCAGATTTTCTGGAAGTGGGACGCCTAGGCTGACCTTGGTCAACATTTTAGCAGCCCACCCTGGTTTCTGATGAGCAGCGAACCACTCATTATTGCCGCTGATGGCTGCTGTGGCCTATTTGTTGTGGTCTCTGGGGAGGAAGAGCCACAGTCTTTTTTTACCAGTTTTTTTCAGCTCCTAAACTTTTTTCCTCTGCTCCCAATCTCACATTCCCACTTCAGGAGCGGGTGACCCTTCCCAAGAGACTCTTTGTGGGCTGACAAACCATTTTAACTTTTCACATGGCTGTTTTTCCACTGAATGCCCAGATGCATTTTATTTTCCCCCAATATAGGGAACCCCTGGCTAAAGAGGTTGGAACATAGTGATGGTCTGAAACAGACTGTTAGATGGAAGGTCCCCCCTCTGCCACTTGTTCTGAGCCAGCTTGGTCTTCTGTGCTCTGAGCCATGGTTCATGATGTGCATGAAGTAGATAGGAATAGCACCCACCAGGCAGGGTTCTCAGGATTGAGAAGAGTCAAGTACATCGTACCTGAAAAGGTAATTGTGACCATCATTGCCTCAACCTCAGTCCCCTTCCACCAACTGTAATAACATCTACTGTGTGGCTGGCACTTCACAATTATCTGGGGACTTTCATGGGGACTCCATTCAGCCCCCCAGTTTGCACGATGCTTACATATGTGTAGCCGCGTTGAGTTCTTATAATACATGTGTGTTTGGTTATTGTAGTCCTCAGTCATGTCCGACTCTTTGCCACCCCTTGGACTATAGCCTGCCAGGCTCATCTGTCTATGGAATCCTCCAGACAAGATCATTTGCTAGTTACTGGATTAACTGTCTACCAGAGATGGTCAAAGTTTCATCGAATGTAGCCACTGCGTGGATTGGGGTCACATGTTAAGATATATTCTGAGGCCAGTGCTTTGGGATAGAGTGCTTTGGGATCTGGGAGGGAAAGAGACAGGTTTGGCATCCTGGCTTTTCCATCTTGAATGCTCCATCGCAGCATCCTTCAGGTCCACTGATGGGAAGGATTCTTCAGCTGTTTATTGTCTCCTAAGAACACATTCATGCTGAGGTCCAGGCACTTTTTCAGAGGTGAAGACCTGAAGTGGAGAGAGGAGTGTGTGATCTGAGGAAAGTGCTGGCACCCAGACTGTCTTCCACGTCCTTCCCTGGGCAATGGAGCCAAAAAAGGGAGCAAGTTCTACCCTCCCAGCAGAGAGCAAGGATTTCGGGCGCAGTGTGGGATGGACAAGCCCTGTGGAGCCATTCCCCTGGGACTTGAAATGCCTGCTCCCCACATGTGGTCGGGAGCTGATTGCAGAAGTTGCAACTCCTTGTGAGTTGCTCCAGAGACAGCTGTGCTGCTCACCTCGTGTCCACGTAATTAACCAGCAGTTGCTGCCGCTTTGTGGAACACGGGCTAGGCCGCCCCTGCAGTGTCCTATGGGGACGTTCCAAGTCTGCGGCAGACAACTGGCAGGCAGGAGAAGTTTCTGCAGTGCTTGGCTGAAGGGACTGCGGGCAATCTAGTTTTTTCTTTCCCATCTCACATCATCCTAATTGTCCTCTCCTCTCCCTCCAGACCCTCCAGAGCACTCCTGGACACAGACCCCACCACTCCCCTAAGGAGACCCAGCTCAGCCCCAATTTTCACTTCTGCATGGGAGTTTGGACTGAATGCCTAAAACCACTGAATTCTAGTGTGTCTAAGCTAGAAGAAACCTTAAATATCTTGAGGTCAATCTTGATGCCATGCAGAAGAGGAAATTTACGCTTGGTATAACCAAGGACACACAGCTGGCCGGAGTAAGGCTGTGCTGACTCCCAGGGCTGGTCATGGCCACATTCCACTCTCATTTGATCCTCCCCAAACCCTACAAGACACCCAATCCACAGCAACCTGGACCCTCATGATCTTCCTAGACAAGCTGTGCTGCTCTCTTAACTCTCATTTCTGTATCTTTAGCACCAACCGCTTTTTAAAAATTGAAGTATGGTTGATTTGCAATATCATGTTATTTCAGGTATACAAAAAAGTGATTCCATTTCATTATATATATATTCTTTTTTGTTATAGATTATTGCAGGTTATTGAATATAGTGTCCAGTGCTACACAATAAATCTTTGTTGTTTATCTATTTTACATATGGTAGTGTGTATCTGTTAATTCCATACTTCTAATTTATCCCCTCCCCTTTGGTAACCATATGCTTAATTTCTATGAGTCAGTTTCTGTTTTGTAAATAAGTTCATTTGTATTATTTTTTAGGTTACACATATAAGTGTTATCTTATAATACTTGTCTTTTTCTATCTGACTTACTTCACTTAGTATGGTAATCTCTAGTTGTGGCAAATGGCATTATTTCATTCTTTTTTATGGATGAGTAATATTCCATCTTCTTTATCCATTCATTTGGTGATGGACAGTTGGGTTGCTTCCAGTTTTTGGCTATTGCAAATAGTGCTACTGTGTACGTTGAGGGGTGGGATGTATGCATCTTTTTGAATTAGTGGTCATCTTTTCTGAATATGGGCTCGGAAGTAGGATTCCTGCTTGCAGCCGTTAATTCTGTGTGTGGATCTGTTCTGGGAGAAAATGGATGCCTGCTCCTCTGGTCTCAGCCAGGCAGCCGCAGAGGAATTGCTGTGTCAGCCTCACCTCAGCCATGAAGATAGACACAGGCCACCAAGATGACTGACATCCCCTGGTGGATGCTCCGGGAGTAGGCGGAGAACCTTAGATGTCTGACAGCTGTCCAGATTCAGGAACTGAAAATCCTTTCACCCCAGGTGATTCTGTCTGAGGAGGGGTGTTAGAACGTAGTTCTGCCTAAAGGCAAAGTGAAACACACTTCTCTCCAAAGTCCACTGTACTAATTAACTCTGTGTGATAGCCTTGCTAATGTTTAAACATAACCCTAGATATCCCCGGCACTTCCCAGGTGGCATAGTGATAAAAGAATCTGCCTGCCAATGCAGGAGACTCAAGAGACGCAGGTTCAATCCCTGGGTTGGGAAGGTCCCCTGGAGGAGGAAATGGCAACCCACTCGAGTGTTCTTGCCTGGAAAGTTCCATGGATAGAGGAGCCTGGCAGGCTATAGCCCACTGGGTCACAAAGAGTCAGACAGGACTGAGCATACACAGCACAGCACAAGTCCCCCCAAACCAAACATTTCCTCTCCTCTTGTCCCAGCATCTCCAGGTCCCAGTGCTCACAGGACCTCATCCCCAGACTACCCCAGGCACACATCCTGGTTGTGCTCCCAGAAGGACAGTGCTCAGAAGGCAGTTGAATAGGGGAGAATCTATTCATAGTATCATCTCTCATGTCCCAGCAGGGATGACCATCCTGGCAGCCTGAGGTCATGTCCGTCGTCTGGGCAGCCAAGTGTGGAGGACCTCTTCTCAGTTTTCTGAGAAAATGAGGCTCAGTTTCCATCAGCAGTGTCTCCTTCTTGCTCTCAGCCATGACACACCCCCGACCTCCTTGTCTTCTCACAGCCTCTCCTATACTTTTTTCAAATGAAAGTGAAAGTCACTCAGTCATGTCCAACTCTTTGTGACCGCAAGGACGATACAGTCCATGGAATTCTCCAGGCCAGAATACTGGAGTGGATAGCCGTTTCCTTCTCCAGGGGATCTTCCCAACCCAGAGATCGAATCCAGGTCTCCCATATTGCAAGTGGATTCTTTACCAGCTGAGCCACTAGGGAAGCCCAAGAATACTGGAGTGGGTAGCCTATCCCTTCTCCAGGGGATCTTCCCCATCCAGGAATCGAACCAGGGTCTCCTGCATTGAAGGCAGACTCTTTAGTACTCCTCAAAACCCTCCTCTTCCGTGAGGTCTATTCTATATACTCCTCACTGGGATGGCTTCTCCTAAATGCTTTTTGTAAAATAAGGGGATCAAGCCGAGGGATCACTCAGGTCTCTCCCAGCCCATCTATACTGTTAATCAATTTCCTTCCGGGTTAACTGAACCACAGCTTCTGGCTGATCTTCATCCTCAAAGGTGTGATCAAGCCTGGCCAGTGCACTTGCTCATTAAGCTGAATTAATACATACTGAGTGAGGGAATGGAATGGGGAAGGTAGGTGTTGATAGGGAGTGAACCAATCAATCATTCAGAAAGAGACAGAAAAAGGAAGTCTTTTCCCAGGGAAGTGATTCATGGGGGTCCAGGGCAGGTGGGAATGGGCTGAAAGGGATGACAACACCCAAAGTGAAAGAGAAGACAACTGTTATCATGGCTGTGCCTCTTGTTTTGGATTTGGGGTTCAGGTAGAGTTTTTAAAAAAAAGAAAGAGATTGGAAGATGAAGGGCATGACTGTCATTAGGCCAGGAACTTGGAAACCAAGGTTTTTAAGGTACCCATATCCACGCTTGGAACTTCATCTGTGAAATGAGAGACCTGGAATCAGAGTCTCAAAGTGTGGGCTGAACTAGTTAGAAATGCAGAGTCTGTGGCTCACCTGGGACCAAATCAGCCCTTAACTAGATCCTTAGGTGATGCTGTGTGTGCTGAAACATGAGAACTGCTGTCCTGGTCAACCTCTCTGTGACTGCAAAGCAGAAACTGTTGGAACATGAGCACTGGGGCCCCAACAGTGCTCAAATGTTGATGTACCCCCAAAATCATCTGGGAAGCTTTTAAAAGCTCATGTCCACAAGGGCCCTTTCTGGGAATATAGGCTATCTTGATTGGGACAGTGGTTCTATATGTGTACATATATGTCCAAACTGTACTATATTTCATTATATTCAAATTATATCTCAATAAAGTTGACTTCAAAGGAAAACTGTCCCTAAACCTAAATCTTTTACTAACAGTAAAGTTATAAGGAAGAACACTGTGTTCAAAGATAAAAAAGAATGTCTCAGGGGGCTTCCCTGGAGGTTCAGTGGTTAAGACTCTGTGCTGTCAACATAGTGGGGTCATGGGTTCCATCCCTGGTCTGGGAACTAGATCCCACCAGCCATGTGGTGTGCCCAAAGATTAAAAAAAAGAAGAAGATAAATGTCTCAGGACACTGTCCACTCATTCCCCTAGAGAAGGGCTATGCTCAAGCATGAAAGTGAGCTGGTATGTTTTCCAAGGAGACAAATCTGTTTTTTTTTTTTTAACCAGTTCTTAAAAATACTCTTACATGTCACATGAATCACACACACAACACATAGTCCCAATGCCTAGCTCATACCAAGTAGGTCAAAATCCCTGTATATTTTTTAAACCTCTCCAGGTCATTCTAGTGTACAGCAGGGCTAAGAATTACTCTAGAGCTTCTTGTAAGTTTCAGCCATCAATCCTCGTGGCTTCACTGGGATCCCCCCACCCTGAGTGCCCAGCACTGTGCAGATGGCACAATCGGGAGAAATGGGGGAACAGCGTGTGACACATCATGGCCCTGAGTAATTTACAGTCTGGTTTGGGATGCAAGACAGGGGTCCGCATAAAAAGGAAGTCAAATTATAACTGAGGGATAGCCACTCGCACAACTGTAGAAGTTCATATCCCCATGCAAGGGTGACAAGTGTGGGGAAGCCCCTGGATATGGCAGGTACTCACCTGTCAGGTAACTTTTGAGAGCCCTCCCCTTGGTTCCAATCCCACTTCTGCTTTTAGAAATGAAAAGGTAAAAGTGGAAGCAGTGACAGATTTTATATTCTTGGGCTCCAAAATCATTGTGGACTGCAGCCATGAAATTAAAAGATGCTTGCTCCTTGGAAGAAAAGCTATGACAAACCTAGACAGCATATTAAAAAGCAGAGATATCACTTGGCCAACAAAGCTCTGTATAGTCAAAGTTATGGTTTTTCCAGTAGTCATGAACAGATGTGAGAGTTGGTCCATAAAGAAGGCTGAGTGCTGAAGAATTGATGCTTTCTTTTGGTGCTAGAGAAGACTCTTGAGAATCCCTTGGACTGCAAGGAGATCCAACTGGTCAATCCTAAAGGAAATCAACCCTGAATATTTACTGGAAGGACTGATGTTGAAACTGAAGCTCCAATTCTTTGGCCATCTGATGCCAAGAGCCGACTCACTGGAAAAGATCCTGATGCTGGGAAAGATTGAAGGCAAAAGGAGAAAGGGACGGCAGAGGATGAGATAGCACCACTGACTCAATGGACATGAGTTTGAGCAAACTCTGGGAGACAGTGGAGAACAGAGGAGCCTGGTGTTCAGTCCATGGGGTCGCAAAGAGTCAGACTCAACTTAGGGACTGAACACCAACAACAGAGAGGTTAAGCAGCTTCCCCAAGGTCACACAGCTAGGAACGGAGGAGGGAAGCCTTGAACCCAGACGACATGGCATGCTTCCCATCAGGCACAGGCTGAGATCTCCCCAACCTTGTCGATTTGCCAGAACCAACTGATTGTTAAACTCTATGGTGCTCCGACTCAGGACACGGGAACAGAAAATAAGCCAGAGCCGCGGTGATGTATGTTGGAATGTCACTGGAGACATCTACCCAGTTTGCAATCGCAAGGACACGTGGCTGATGGCAGGGTACAGGTGCCTGGTGCCTCCTGGGGAAGAGGAACCGCCATGTGTGCGGAGGAATAATTCAGCTCCAGGAGGTGGGGGCACGGCGCGCCCCACCGCCCCTCCCCTTTTGCCAGGGCAACGTAGGGCGTCAGACAACACTGCGGCCGCCTCATTATTGGGCGGCTCGGCCATTGTCCCCGGGACAATGGTTTCCGGCCCCGGCTTTGTGTGGGGCTGCCAGCCGAAGTTATTAACCACAGGAGCTGCCTTTGAGGGACATCCAAGGAAGGGGTGAAAGGTCACCGGGAGCAGCGAGGGGAGCGGAAGTGGGAGGGAGAGGCAGCACAAAAGAGAGGGATGAGCCCCTGTCCCCTCCCTCTCCTCCTGAAGGAGCCCCAAACAGAACTGGGCTCAGAGGGAGGCCTGGCGGAGTGGGGGTGGGGGGAGTCGTCAAGAGGAAGTCCCTGCTGCCGAGCAGAGAGGAGCCTGGGATGGCTGGCCATCCTGAGGGGTCTCGGATGTGGAAGCACCAAAGGGACACAGGCTGCATGGGGAGAGGTCAGAACCTGGGTTACTAGAAACAGGAGGAGGTGACAGAGGCTGGGTCTGGGCCTTTCCCCCTCCGCCCTAAAACAGGTGCTTAATACCCAGGACCTCTGACGTCCATGCTACCTGCCTGACCTGCTCTGGGCGGGCAGGGGCGAGGACGCCATATGCTTTAGGTTGCCTGGCAGGTGGCTGTGAAAATTAAGCCATAGATAGAGCTGGTGACCACCTGCCCTTAACTGGACAGGAAACTGGCACCCAGACAGGAAGAGGACCATGTAGGGCACAAACCCAGTGATAGGCAGTATTGGAATTCCCTCCCCTGGGGAGAAGCCCTAGGGGTCTCTTACATTCACCTGGAGCCTCCATCCTCACCATAGAAGTTCCAGTTTCTTCGGTTCCTATGGCAACCCCAACTTCCTGGATAATGTCAAGAGGCCTGAGCCCCCTCTTCTCCAAGATACCAAGCAGAGGGAAGACAGCCTTGTTCTGCCTCTCAAAGAAGAGAAAGGCTGAGGGGGCTGCTCCCATCGTGGCTACCATTCATACCAGGCTTGCCTCCTGTTCTGCCAGCCCAGAGGAGGATGCACAGACCAGAGTTTGCCACCCGGGGTAGGACCAGAGCTTCAGGTCATGAGGCCACAAGAGGCTTGTGTCTTGTCCAAGGTCAGAGGGGTCAGGGATGTGGGGAGGGGCAATCCACTGAATTATAAGAGAAGCATTTACAGCTCTCTGCAAGTTTAGATGGGGCTTCCCAGGTGGCTTGGGTTGGGAATAGGATACCCACTCAAGTATTCTTGGACTTCCCTTGTGGCTCAGCTGGTAAAAAATCCACCTGCAATTCAGGATACCTGGGTTCGATCCTGGCTTGGGAAGATCCCCTGGAGAAGGGAAAGGCTACCCCCTCCAGTATTCTGGCCTGGAGAATTCCACGGACTGTACAATCTGTGGGGTCACAAAGAGTCAGACACAACTGAGCGACTTTCACTTTCACTTTTCCCTGGTGGCTCAGTGGTAAAGAATCCACCTGCCAATGCAAGAGATACGGAGACTTGGGTTCAATCCCTGGAGGGGGAAGATCCCCTGGAAGAGGAGATGGCAACCCACTCCAGTATTATTGCCTGCAAAATCCCATGGACAGAGGAACCTGGCAGACTACAGTGCATGGGATCCCAAAGAGTTGGACACAACTGAGCACACACACACAGACACACGTAAGTTTGGATATGTAGAGGTTATTACTGGAAAGCATAAATTATTCCACTCAACTTTTATATTTAAGGTTCAGCTCAGTTCAGTCGCTCAGTCATGTCCAACTCTCTGAGATCCCATGGACTGCTGCACGCCAGGCTTCCCTGTCCATCACCAACTCCCGGAGCCTACTCAAACTCATGTCCATCGTGTCGGTGATGCCATCCAACCATTTCATCCTCTGTCGTCCCCTTCTCCTCCTGCCCTCAATCTTTCCCAGAATCAGGGTCTTTTCCAATGAGTCGGTTCTTCACATCAGATGGTCAAAGTACTGGAGTTTTAGCTTCAGCATCAGTCCTTCCAATGAATATTCAGGACTGATTTCCTTTAGGATGGACTGGTTGGATCTCCTTGCAGTCCAGGGGACTCTCAAGAGTCTTGTCCAACACCACATTTCAAAAGCATCAATTCTTTGGTGCTCAGCTTTCTTTATTGTCCAACTCTCACATCCATACATGACTACTGGAAAAACCATAGCTTTGACTAGACGGACTTTTGTTGGTAGGGTAATGTCTCTGCTTTTTAATATGCTGTCTAAGTTACTATTTAAGGTTATTCAGTTTTTAAAACTAAAAAGAAAGTTTCAGTTACATGATATGGTTGCTTGGAAGACAGAAAAAAAGAAACACCTGAGAGGTGAGGATTGCAAGTGGAGTTGGGAGGAACCACAGACCACCCGGTTTGGGGAGCTTGCAGGAAAGGGCCCCAGAAGGCCAGCATCCCATCTCCTCTCCAATTTCTCATCCCAAATCCTGTTTCCAGCCCCCTGAATCAGTCATCTCCCTGCCGTCTCCCCGTCACGGTGGGAATGCCCACTTCATGGCCCCCTCCACCCCATCACCCGTCAGCATCTCTCCAGGCTTCCTCCTCCCCAACTCTAGCTCTCCTCACACTCCACCCTGGTTCCAGGCATCTGTTTATTACCCACCCCCTCCACCCTGGTTCCAGACATCTCTTTATTACCCACCCCCTCCTTAGGCCATGAAACCTGGCAGTTCACTCCATCCCTTCTCTTGACCACCCAGCATATCCCAAGGAAGCCCAGAAGAGACCAGTCAGCTCTCTCCACCCTCACCCCATTTCCAGATACTCTCCCGAGCTTTGCTAATCTCTGACCATCTCTCCCTGCCTCACTCTTGGGTGAAGACTGCCTGGTATATCCATAACTGCCCTTTCAGAAGCCAGACAGTTGCATGCTAAGTTGCTTCAGTTGTGTCCGACTCTTTGCGACCCCATGGACTGTAGCCCACCAATCTCCTCTGTCCGTGGGATTATCTAGGCAAGAATATTGGATTGGATTGCTATGCCCCCCTGTAGGGGATCTTCCTGACCCAGGGATCAAACCCACGTCCCTTATGTCTCCTGCTTTGGCAGGCAGGTTCTTTACCACTAGAGCTATCTGAGAAGTCAGACAGTTGACCTTAGTGCAATAAACAGCTAGGGGTAACTTCATTTTAACAAACTCATAATAAGGAGATCAAACTAAGGTAAAAGTGAGGTCTCTCTCTCTCTCTCTCTCTCACACACACACACACACACACACACACACACACACACACACACACACACAGACTCATACATACATGCTTCCCTTGTGGTTCAGCTGGTAAAGAATCCGCCTGCAATGCGGGAGACCTGGGTTTGATCCCTTGGTTGGGAAGATCCCCTGGAGAAGAGAAAGGCTACCCATTCCAGTATTCTGGCCTAGAGAATCCCATGGACTGTACAATCCATGGGGTTTCAAAGAGTCGGACATGACTGAGCAACTTTCACCCACATACATACATGCACACATTCACACACACACAGCCAGCCACAGCACAACCCTGCAAACATTGCCTATATTCCCATGGTCATTCTGACTACCCTCCATGTCTCTCCAGAGCCGAGGACACTATGCCTCTCTCCTCCGTTCTAAATCCCCTGTCCTGAAGCCGTCAATACTGCAACCCTGACCCAAAGCCTGCAGCTACTGCAAACTGCACAGAAAATACAGAAGGCTTTCATTTCCCCTCAGCATGCTCCATCCTTCTGGCAGCCAGATACCACAAGCACCGATGTCATGGGATGAATTTGCACATGGTAACAGGGCTCCATCCAACTACTGCCCCAGGTCCTCTTTGATCCTCTCCTCACCAGCACCTCAGAAGCCAAAACCTTCCAGAATTGGCAACAGAGGAAAATCTGAGCCAAAACTAGAGGAGGAAGTGGGGGGAGTGGAAAGCAAATGAAATGTTAAGAAAAAATTAAGCAATACTTGCATTCTCATTAGGAGGAGCATGTGAGATGAAGCACGTTATGTTATTAGGCATTCTCTCGATTCAGTAAACACAAGCTGAATAAATTTATAAATATCAGCATTAAGTGAGATTTAACGGGGGGCTGTTTGTCTTCTGCCTGTCAGGCAGAAGGCAACGCTCTCCATGTATCACTCTCAGGCCAGGCCATCTCCACTTGCCTGCCTTGGGCACCTGGGGGCCCCTCCCAGCCCCACCAGTGGTGCTGCAAGTGTTTGGGTGATTTGGGGACACACTGGACACCCCTCTGAGCTCAAGGGCCTTAACTGCAGCCTTAAGAAACCTGGAGAGCCTCATCGGACTGTTGGAGGGTCAAATAAGGTACTGTTTAGACAGTGCCTGGCGTAGAGTAGGTTCACAGCCAGACAGCACCCCTGCTGACTTATCCCCAGCAAAGAGTTGGAGGAAATGTCCCTGCAGCCATGGGCACTGCCAACCTTGATGGGAAGGAAGCAAGTGGCAGGTGCAGGGGATGGCGGCCTGGGGTGGAAGGGGGTTATGCACACAGGGACCCTGGGTTTGTATTATCCTGGCTTTGCTGTGGACACCGGTGGGACTTTATGTAGGTGACTCTCCTGGTTAGCGCCTCATTTTCAAAAGATTGAAGACAGAAGGAGAAGAAGGCAGCAGAGTATGAGATGGTTGGAGGGCATCACCAATTCAATGCACACAAACTTGGGCAAACTTCGGGAAATAGTGAGGGACAGGGAAGCTTGGCATGCTGCAGTCCCTGGGGTCACAAAGAGTTGGACATGATTTGATGACTGAACAACAACAAAAAGTCTTGAAATGCCTCTGACACCCCAGCCTAGGTGACAGTGGCCCATTGAGGCCACAGGCAATAAGTACTGAGTGTCAGAGAACAAGGTCACTGAGACCAAGAAGACTTCATGTAACAGTGTGGCCTGAATGTTGGGGAGATGCCACTCTTCTGAGGCTGCAGGCATGCAGCCTGTGTCCTCCTTGCCTGGACTCCACCTGCAGCCCAGGTCTGTTCACCAGCTCTGGGAATGAGCAGCCGTGATTCTGAAGGCCTTCCCAGACCACACGGCATCTCCTGGATCTGCTGGCTTTCAGTGTGGAGCCTGGACCTCAGGTCACGTCTAGGCACCCATCTCATTCTCTCTCTCTCACTCTCATAAAACAAATTATCTTACATCAAATAAAACAAAACCTGCACTCCTCCATCTCACTATGTATGAACTGCTATATCATGACAAAACCCCCAACAAGTCCTCGACAAAGAAGTGCTGAGTATGTGACTGACGAAATTTCCAGCTATCTGATGAGGCTTCTTTTATTTTATATCAGCTATATCACTTGGTATGTGGGATCCTAGTTCCCTGACCATGGATGGAACCCACGATCCCTGCATTGGAAGCAAGGAGTCTTAACTACTGAACCACCAGGGAAGTCCATTAAGGCTTCCTTTATTGAAAGAAGTCATAAGGTCCCAGCAGAGTCCTTGAAAACAAAACATATACTTGGGCTTCACATGAACCAGGATGTAGCCCAAGGTTTATAGTTCCCAAAACGTGACAACACGGAAATACTCCTTCTCTTTCTTCTTCCCTCTCCTCAGCCCTCCAGATTCCAAGGAGTCACCCCAGGACAGACTCCCTAAAGTTTTCCTGAGATGCTTGGCTGCCAGGCAATATTTCTGTGATGCAGTGGGTGGATGTCGCAGGATGAAACTGTGCAATGGGATGGCGCCTCCCCCCACCAACACACTGCAGGCAAGTAAGTAAGCTCGTGGAAGGGCCCCCTCTGCCTGCTCCAGCAATGGTCATCAGAGCCCAGTGCTATCCTTTCTAAAGGGAGAGTAAATAAAGGCAGGTAGCATGAAAGGGAGAGTGGGTCCCAGGCAAGTCCCCGACTGTCTCCAAATGTCTGCCTCCTTTTCGATGGAGTTAGAGTTAGGGTCAGCTTTCCAGTCCCCTCCAGCCTGAATCTTGTTTACTTGCTTAGTTGTGCCTGTCTCTTTGCGACCCCATGGAGTGCAGCACGCCAGGCTTCCCTGTCTTTCACCATCTCCCCGAGTTTGCTCAAACTTGTCTCCACTGAATTGGAGATGCCATCCAACCAACTCATCCTCTGTCACCCCCTTTTCCTCATGCCCCCAATCTTTCCCAGCATCAGAGTCTTTTCCAATAAATCAACTCTTTCACATCAGGTGGCTAAAGTATTGGAGCTTCAGCATCAGTCCTTCCAATGAATATTCAGCCAGAATCTTAACCATCACTGTTACTGTGCTCTCTGGCTATGCCTGGAATGAATAGTCTGGGGAGCTGAGTTGTAATGAAACAGCATTAACTGCTTATCTACAGACCCTTGAGTACAAGTGTATTGGGTTTTATGGCTGAGATAAGCACTCAGGCGAATTCCATCATTCAACCACATTTATAGGAAGCTGGCTGTGTGTGGGGTTCTCTACCAGAGACTCTGAAAAAATTGCAGAACTAGTGCAAAAATCATAGATCCCCAAACAAGCAGCATTTGAAAGAGACGGTGCCCTCGGGCTTCCTTGCATCTGAAACCAGGCCTAGAGTCATCCATATGCCTAAGTGGCCTGCTACACATGCTCTTGCTATTGTGGCTATTAGAGTATCAGCCACAGAATCAAGCATAGACCAGACTTTCCCTGGCCTTTTGACTCCCTGAGTCTAAAGCTGGGGTCACAATAATGGCAGTAGGACACATCTCACTGGTTGGGTCCCACTCACTCTGGTGGAGCCTGTCCAAGGTCAAAGTGCCACAGTATTTCTGGAAACCTCAGAACAATTTCACAAAGACTAATGTGAATGCATGGAAAATAAGGATCAGGAGGGTGGTATGTCGCAATAGGGAGGGCAAGAAGAGAAATAACTGTTTCTTTGATCAGGGGAATATGTGTGTGTGTGTGTGTGTAAAGACAATGTGTTGCTTTGGGGATATATCACCTTGGAGGCTCTTTAGTGATTTCCAAGAGGCAGTGCTTGCCCTGAGCTTGGGAGACAGTTGGACTGGAGAGATATATTTGTTATCTATTCAATACTTCGAAGAGGGTACTGAAGCATGAAGGTTGGATAAAGGCCAGAGGCGAGAGTGAGTTGAAAGAAGAGAATATGACCAAGGCCCCAGCATTGAAATGCACCTTGAAGTGGAGAAGGGGAGAGAAGGAAAAGACATAGAAGAAGATATATGCACAGCACTATGGAAGATGGAAGGAGCCAGCCGTGTGCAGAGTACCTGGACCCCAGCTCAGCAGAGGGATTCAGGAAGGAGAGAAAAGGTAACCATGACAGATACTGCAGGGCAGCCACAAGGCTAGGGGCTGAGAAGAGCCATTGAACTTGACACTGACGACCTTCAGGGGAGCCATGTGAATACCAAGGCATGGAAAAGAAACCCAGCCACAGGAAGCGAGAACATCTGTGTACCCCAGAAAGATATGTTGAAGTCTTCATCCCTGGTTCCTGGGAGTGCGTCCTTATTTGGAAGTAGAGTTTTAGCAGATGTAATCGAGTAAAGATGAGGTGGTTAAGATGAGCCTTTGAGAGGCACAGATGTAAAGAGCAGACTTCTGGACTCAGTGGGAGGAGAGGGTGGGATGATTTGAGAGAATAGCATTGAAACATATACCATATGTAAAATAGATAACCAGGGGGAGTTTAACGCATGATGCAGGGCACCCAAAGCCAGTACTCTGTGACAACCTGGAGGGATGGGGTGAGGAGGTGGGTGGGAGGGAGGGTTCAGGATGGAGGGGACACATGTCTGCTTATGGCTGATTCATGTTGATGTATGGCAAAAACCAGCACAATACTGTAAAATAACCATTCTCCAATTAAAATAAATAAAAATTTTAAAAAGATGAGCCTTTGATGGTCTTTTCTGCAAAGCAGAAATAGAGACACAAATGTAGAGAACAAGCATATGAATGCTAAAGGAGAAAGGGTCCATGGAATGAACTGGGAGGTTGGGACTGAGGTATGTACACTACTATTTATAAAAGAGATAACTATGAGAGCCTACTGTATAGCTCAGGGAACTCTACTCAGTGCTCTGTGATGACCTAAATAGGAAGGAAATAAAAAACAGAGGGGATTAAAAAAAAAAAAAAACAGAGGGGATGTATGTACATATATATATATATATATATAGTTGATTCACTTGGATGTATAGGAGAAACTAACACAACATTGTAAAGGAACTACACTCCAATAAAAACTAATTTGAAAAAAAGGCGGGGCCTTTAATCCAATATGACTAATATTCTTATAAGACACAGGAGAATATGAAGACGTAGACACACAGAGGGCAGGCAGCCACGTGAATAAAGGCAGAGACCAGAGTTATGCGGCCATAACCCAAGGATTGCTCAAGTGACCTGAAGCTGAAACAGCTGGAGAAGGATCCTCCCCTAGAATTTTCAGAGGAGGCATGAAGCTGCCAACATGTTGATTTCAGAATCCTGGCCTCCAGAACCATAAGAAAGTAGATGTCTGTTGCCTTAAACCAGCCAAATTGTGGCACTTTATGATTGTGGCCCCAGCAGACTCTTACAGGCAATGAGTATAATTATAAGAATTTGTTCATTAAGAGGTAGAGTCAAACACTTTTAGTAAAAGAAATGCTTTTTTTTTTTTTTTTTGTGGACATCCTTGAGTATGTTCACAGAGCGAGAGAAAGGAATCCAGAGAGAGGGAGAAGTTAGAAACTCAAAGCAATGGAAGCATTTATATGCCTATGTGCATCCTAAGTCACTTCAGTCATGTCTGACTCTCTATGACCCCATGGACTGTAGCCCGTCAGGCTCCTCTGTCCATGGGATTTCCCAGGCAAGAATACTGCCCTCCTCTGGGGGATCTTCCCAACTGAGGGATCAAACCCAAGTCTCTTATGTCTCCTGCCTTAGCAGGCGAGTTCTTTACCACTAGTGCCACCTGGGAAGCTCCTTATATGTCTATTATACCTCAAATTAAAAAAAAAAAAGGAAGAATGGTTACTTAATGAAGCATGGAGGAGGCAGAAAGAGACTGAATCAAGAACCCAAGTGACAGAAGTGGTCTTACCAAGGAGTTGGAGGGGGACACGTTGTCCTCTGAGGCCAACAATCTTAGCCTCAATCTTATAGAAAGCAGAGCCTGAGGCAGGGATTGAAGTGCTGACACTTTAGATGGGAGAAAGATATAAGCCCAGGACAGTGAGGGGCAGGAAAAAATGGAAGGCGGGCAAGGGAAAACGTGAAGCCCTTGATGAAATGCAATACTGTGCTAGAGGCAACCTCACAGCAGACTAAGAAGACACACAGCTGAGTTTCTCTGTAAGAGATATAAAGAGAAATCAAAACTTGAAGTATACGCTGAAAGGAGGAAAGGAATTTATCTGACCGCTCCCCTCCAGTATCTCATTTCCCACCAGTCAAGATTTATCCTACAGTGAGCAAATGCCCCTGAATTGCCTCATTCAGTCCTTATTCCCCAAAATCTCAAATCTCAAATCTCATGGTGTCATCAAGTCTGTAAATGGAGGGACGACTCAATGGAATGGGCACCAAACAAGAGAGAGAAAGTAGGAACCCAAGAAAACACTCACGGTTTGAGGCTTATACAGGCAGACTGTATTGCATTTCACAGACAATGCATTTTTTGCCAATTATTGTGGCAACCCTGCATCAAGCAAGTGTATCAGTGCCATCTTTCCAATGGTATTTGCTCATTTCATGTCACCATGTCACATTTCGGTAATTCCCACAGTATTTCAAACTGTTTCATCATTATTATATTTGTGATGGTGGTCTGTGATCAGTGATCTTTGATGTGACTATTTAAAAATGACACCTAGATAATGGCTAGCAATGAGGTATTTTCAAACTGTGTACATTTTTAAGACATAATACTGTTGCACACTTACCTACAGTAGAGTGTCAACATAAGCTTTCACATGCACTGGGAAACCAGAACATTTGTACAACTCTTTTTTGTGATATTCGAGTTGTGTTGGAACTGAACCTGCAGTCTTCAAGGCTGGCCTGTAAAGCAAAGAAAGGAGGAGAATGGATGAGTGGAAATATAGAGACTTCTTATTGGTAGAAGTACAGGAAATTGACATCAAATGGTTATTGATGAGACATAGCTCAAGTAAACTGTGGGAAAGGAAGGGGTGGGGAATACATTTAGACCCCCCAGACTTAAGGAGGTAGAAGAAATAAAAGATAACTAAGATAAACCTTATCACAAATGTTATATTATGGAATCCTAGAATTGGACATTAGAAATCACTTTACTTACCTCTTACACTTTAAAGATGAGGTTTGGAGGGAATAAGTGATAAATGCATTTACAACACCTGTTAACGGAGGAGTTCCTCCTTGGTAATGAGCACTTTGTGATTTTTTATGGACGATTTTGAGCGAGTTATTGCAACTATCTTCTCAATTACACATGCCCATGAGAAACCATGCAAGGCAAGCATTGTAATCCAGACACTTCTCCACCTAGCGGCACCTGACTGAATTACAGGCAGAGTCCGGCCAATGGGAAGAACCCGCAGAGGACAGTCGGGGGATCCCAGGGCACTCACGACCCCTTCACAGACCCAGACCAGCTTCTCCTGGACTTGTTTCTTTCTTTGCCTTAGTTCTCAGGGACTCAATGTGTTCGTTGCCCCCTTCCTTCCCTCAGCCCACACTGTGTTCCCTGCTCTGTAGCTCTCTTTTCAGGAAGAGGAAGTCAGAACAAGGGGGAAAGAAATCAACAGACCTTGTGACATTCTGCCAGTGGTGGTCCTGGCCTCTTAACTCTTTGGAAGATGGTGGATGGGATGAACAGCTGCACACATGTGCACGCAGATGCGAAGGGCAGGGACTGAGACGCTATACCTGATGGACCTTCTCTCTTCTTCTTTGACTCTGAGAGATGAGTCTCATCGACCTCAACCACTGCCCTCCAGCCCCGCAGCTGTCATTTGCCCCAACTTCTCTCTCGGGAAGGCCCTGCTATTTCTCCCCCCAGGACAATTCCTCGACTCACCCAGAGATCCAGCCAACACAGAATAAAGCAACTGCTGGATTCAGAGGAACATCCCTGATGTCTCCAGACAGCCTCTGGGAGGATTCCCTTAGGGAATTTCATCACAGTTACATTTAAAATGCCCGGAAGGAATTGATGTGTTAATTCACCAAATCTCCACGTTAGAGCTAGAGGCAGGTTTAAAGCTCAGAGAAGTCAACTGAGAATTTCTTTTTTTTTTTTTTTGTAAGGGAAGAATAAAAAAATTCTATTTTTGTTCTAGCAGTGAGGATATCCTCTGAGCTGCCTGCCGATGAAACACTCTTGGGACCAAGAGTAGAATTTCTCAGAGCAGATAGAAGAGTAAAGTCTTAGTTATCCAGAGCTGTGCAACAAATTATCATAAACTTAACAACTTAGAGCAACAAACATTTATTATCTCACACAGCTGCTGAGGGTCAGGAATCCAGGAGCTCCATAGCTGGGTAGTTCAGGTTTTGGGTTTCTTAGAGGTTATGGTCAAGCTGTCAAGCAAACCTGTGGCCATCTGAAGACTGGACTTGGGCTGGAAGGCTGACATCCAAGATGTCTCCCTTACATCCTTGTTGGTGGGGGTGGTGGGGGGCGATGAGGGGAGCCGGGGTGGGGGGGGAGAGGGGGTAGAATCAGTTCCTTGCCACAGCTTCCATTTCATCCTTGGCCTTTTCTTGGGTAAAATATCCCCCACCCTTTTCATCCTCAGTGGGAATGGTTTAGAGTCCCTTTATGTTCTTCTGATCCCCTGCATTTCTGTTTCTCACCTTCTTCCTTTGAAGGTTGTGTTTAGAACTGAACCCAGGGACTTCCCTGGTGGTCTAGTGATTAAGAATCTGCCTTGCAACGCAGGGCACATGGGTTCCCTAATCGGGGAACTAAGATTCCACTTGCCGCAGAGCAACTAAGCCCGGGAGCGGAACTACTGAGCCCGAGCAGCGCAGCTAGAGAGTCTGCACGCCCCAGTGAAAGATCCTACATGATGCAACTAAGAGCCAAATAAATTAAAATAAATAAGTAAATATTTTTTTAAAAAAGAACTGAACCCATAACTCAGGTGCAATGTGACTCACAAGGAATGCAGAGGGAATATCAACACTTGCACCTTGGATGCCCTGTTACCACGAATGCCACCTAAGACTATGATCTTTCTGTCAGCCATGCACCTCCTGCAAGTTGTACCTAAACATCTGCCCTTTGAAGGGTTGTTTTTTTGCTTTGGGGTGACAGTGAGCTAATCGAATGGCCCAGTGTTTGCTCATAAGTCTGATGGGTCTTTGGATTGATAGTGTCACATTCTTTTCAAGACAAACATGTGTTTTAATACATCTCTGGAGTCACTGTACCTTAATTAGAGAAGAGACCCATTTAGGGTCATTTTAAGCAAGCTGTTCAAGTGTTCTTCGTCTAGGAAGCCAAAGCCTGGAGATACAAGGATCTTGCCAAGGCTCTACTTGCCTTCCAGATGGTCTTCCACATTGACACCCACCCCAGTCTCAGGAATTAGAAGGTCTGGGGCCAAGCTCTGGCTCCATCACTCACAGGGGCCCTTGGGTATGTTAGCCCATGAGCACCTCACTTTGCTCATCTGTGAAACAGATCAGTATTCACCTCGTTAATTGTTTGCCAGGGTGGTATGAGAAAGTGCTTGTGGGTGTTAGTCATTGTCATCATTCATAGGAGCCTGCCCACCTCCCCTGATTCAGCAAGGGACATGGAGAAAGGGGGGTGGCTTACTGCACTCTGGGGTGCATGGCTGGGAAAATGCTAATGAAAGACTTTTATCTTCCATGTGCTTCACCATCTGGTAGGGAGGAGGAATGAGGCACTAAAATTTTGAACAGAAAACACACCTCTAATGGAAATCCTGAGCTTACCCTGCCCTCTCGTGGGTCTGGAATGGTGTTGACTGTCTGTCTGCCTGTCTGGGTGATTCCAGAAGGCAAAGCAACCCCTTGGACTCCCACTTCCAGAAGCTTAATAGGATAAAGTGAGTGGGAATACTGACTGACTTCCTCTGGAGCACTGCAGGAGGAGCTGATGTCATGACAGCCCCCAGAGGGTCCCAGAAATGACAGGTTTATTGGACATGAGTCAGTGAATAGGGGGTTCTGAAAATTTCCACATTCTGGTGCATGCCTCCTTCCTCCTTTAACTTGGAAATCTGAGTCTAATTCTGAGCTCATTCATTCATTATTTAAGAGTGGGTATGTGCTCACTTGTGTCCAATTCTTTGCAAACCCGTAGACTGTAGCCCACAGGGCTCCTCTGCCCATGGGATTCTCCAAGCAAGAATATTGGAGTGGGTTGCCGTTTCCTATTCCAAGGGAATCTTCGCAACCCAGGGATGGAATCCACATCTCTTGAGTCTCCTGTATTGGCAGGCAGGTTCTTTACCACTAGTGCCACCTGGGAAGCCCCATTCATTCAGTATTTGTTTTCTATTCTATATCAGACACTGTATGGAAGAAATCAGAGCAACCCCCAGTACCCCATGCCATGTTGCCCATCTCTTAGTTTAAGGAAGTGAAAAGGGATTTGTAGAAAAGGGAGAGCTAGTTCACAGAAGTCAGAAGGTTAATCTTCAGAATCAATCTGGGAAATGGGATAACAACTAATCTTTAAGTGTGGGGGCTGCTACACAGAAGAAGGTTGACCCTATTCTTGCCTCCCTGGCCTTGAGACCTTAGGGCATCAAGAGAGGAAAGCTGGGTACAGGCCTGGTGATGGAGGAGACTCAGGTGAGCAGGGTGCTGAGAAGACTAGTGGGAGATTATGAAGAAAACTCAGGTCTTGAGGAAGCCAGAGCCATGAGGCAGAGGCAAGTGTGGGATCAGAAGCAAAGACCTTGACCTAGAGTCTCCCATGTCTGGGTCTTATCTTCTCACTAGAGCAGGAACACCTGGGAAGGAAGGGGTCTGATCTTCCCAAGGTGGAGCTTGTTCTCCTCTTGAGTGAGAAATGATTTGCCTGGGCTTTAGCCATCTACGTGACCTTGGTTAATTTGCCTGCTGGGTCTAGCATCAGAAATCATCATCTTAATACTAAGCAGTAAGTGTCTGGCATTGACTGGCAGCTCAAGTCCTGCTTTTCTCTGAATTCTAGTGCCCTTCAGGTGGAGACTTCCTGCGGCTTGGGTAATCTCCAACACAGTTCTGATCCGCGATCAGTTTCTTCCAGATAGGAGCTATGTGCCTGTGCCTGCGTAGTAAGTCATTTCAGTGTCTCACTCTTTGGAGGAGGGCATGGCACCCCACCCCAGTATTCTTGCCTAGGGAATTCCCATGGAAAGGGGAGCCTGGTGGGCTACCATGGAGTCCATGGGGTCTCAAAGATAGGAGCTGTGACCCCAGGAACTCAGTCCAGGACCCAGCAAACACCTGCCTTCCTAGTGGATTCAATACTCAGGCATCGAGGGTCAGGCCCGAGGCTGCAGAAGTGCAGAGGACCACCCCCTGGCTTCAGGGACCAAGGTGGAGCTGGCTGGGGCCATGCCAGCTGGGGCTTGGGACTTTGAAGCCTTCTGCTTCTGCTGGCCCGGTCCGAGTCAGGTGGGGCGGCCAAGGAGCTAGAAAGCTGGCAGCTCCCAGCCCCCCACTCCTCCACCCTCTATCTTGCCCGGAGCAGCGTGCAACGAATGGGGGCGGAGGTGAGGGTGGGGTGTCGGCTCTGCCTTGCCTTCTAGGGCTCAGCTCAAGGATGCTCAGTGAAGCTCCTGGCTCCTTATGATACTGAAGCTGCAAAAGGGTAGGATCCCATGCAAATGAAGGCCATCGTAGCGGAAGGCTAGGTACCTGGAGCCCCAGCCAGTGGGAGGAACGGGGATCTAAAGCAAGTCTGCCACGCTGCTGGGGTGGTGGGGGTAGGGGGTTGGGAGAGGTGGAGCTGAGCCTAGCGGGGCTGCCCTTTGCTCGAGGTCCCTCCTCTCATATCCCCACTCTCCTCCCCAAGCCAAGGAGGGGCAGCCTTACCTGGCTGCCACTGGGGCAATGCATCGGGCACCTGGAGAAGGAGAAGGGCTTTTCTGTTCTTTGGAATAGTTCTGACTTTGTGCCCCTGGCCCAACACCCTGGACCCAGCTCCCAGACCCCAGAGTCAAAATTGTCTAGAGGAAATCATTGACCCCAAGTGGCCAGGCAAGTGAGAAATAGAGTCAGGCCCCCAGGACTGCCTGCATCAGGGCCCTTCTGCTACCAGCTGGAAATACCAAATAGCCATGAGGCCAGGAGTAGCATCTACAGGCTTCCCTGTGGCTCAGTGATAAAGAATCTGCCTGCAATGCAAGAGACTTGCATTGCAAGTCGACCCCAGGGGTCGATCCCTGGGTTGGGAAGATCCCTTGGGGAAGGAAATGCCAACCCAGTCCAGTATTCTTGCCTGGAGAATCCCATGGACAGAGGAGCCTGGCAGGTTACAGTCCGTGGGGTTGCAAGAGTCAGACATGATTTAGCAACTAGACAACAACAAATAGCAATATATATTGTATCATATATAGTATACTTAGTATTATGTGTTGTTGTGTAGTAGATACATATGGCAATACTAATACTACAAGTAATACTGAGAAATATATTAAATGAAATAAATGGATAAGGTAGCCTTTATTCACTGTAAAGTTCGTATCAGTCTACAGTACTACTATAACTTCTAGGGTTTCAAAGTACTTCCACACACACCAGTTCATAAGAGCCAACCCAATGACATTCGTGAGGAAGATATCTTTAAGCACTTTGTACTGAAAATGAAAAACTACGGCGTAGAGATACTGAGTGTTTTTTTGCTCATTTGACACATTTCTAGGAAATATTCCTCTGCACTGGGACTTGAAAGCCAGTACACTTTCTACCTCCCACTTGGTCCTCATTTATAAAGTTGGGGACACCAAGGCCCAGATAAACCCAGTGACTTCCCCAAGGTCCAATAGCCATGGTCTCAAGTCTAAGATCCTGTGTGTGTTATTTGCTCAGTTGTGTTGATTCTTTGCGACCTCATGGGCTATAGCCCTCCAGGCTCCTCTGTGCATGGGGCCTGGCAGGAATTCTGCAGGCAAGAATACTGGAGTGGGTAACCATTCCCTTCTCCAGGGGATCTTTCCAACCCAGGGATCGAACTTGGGTCTCCTGTATTGTAGGCAGATTCTTTACCATCTAAGCCACCAGGGAAGCCCAGCCTCCTGACTCTCAGCCAATTCTCTCTTTCTCTTTTTTTTCCTGTCCTACATAGAGGCAGATATTCTTTATATAACTTTCCAACCCGCCACCCCCCCCCACTCTCTCCTGGTCAGCGTTTCTCTGTTACTCAGTCACAGGGTGCTATCTGTATCCAGATCAGGGTGGGATTTGAAGTCCAAAATCCTCAGCAACTTTAAGTGCATTCTTCCTCTCCCTCCCATCAGCCCATCAATCACAGCCTGGGTCCTGGACCAACATCTCCGTTCTCTCTTGTCCGATCTGTCACCAGACAAACTTCTCCTGGGCCATCGGGAGGTTTTGAGAAGAGCCCAATCTGTCTTCCTTTTGGGGGGGACCCTAGGTCTGAGTCCTCCAGAAAACATAGGAAGGTAAGAGGGCTAGCACTTATATTCAATCTGGTTTTCATAGGACTGCAACCTATCACCACCAGACCAGCGAAACTGAGAGTCAACAGGTGACCATGACGATGTTTCTGCCACCCCATCCCCATCATGCCTGGTCTCCACCTCTGACGCTTCCATCAGCCTGAAGGGAATTATGGTACCGCAGCCTCTCTGTGCCTGCAACCTGGACTCCTCCAAGTCTTTCTCACACTGCTCCAGAAAGAACTTTCTAAAATAGGAGTCTGGCCATTCTCTCCCCACCTCCCCCACTAGAATCTGCTTAGACACATCCCTTTGCTTTTTAGGATAAAGTCCAAATTCCTTATGGACTCCCATAATCCAAGCCTGCACACCTTCCCAGTCCTATCCCTCAGCCCTCTCCCCATACCTGTGCACTTTCATGTGCACACACACACATATTCTATAATTACACTTTATTTCTCACTACAGGCTTCCCAAGTGGCATAGTGGTAAAGAATCCACCTACCAGTGTAGGAGACACAGGTTTCATCCCTGGGTAGGGAAGATACCCTGGAGAAGAAAATGGAAACCCACTCCAGTATTCTTGCCTGGAGAAATCCATGGACAGAGGAGTCTGGTGGGCTACAGTCCATGGCATTGCAAAAGATGTGGGCACAACTGAGCAGCTGAACATGCATGCTTTCTTGCTGTAGTGAATTGGGTTCCCTAAGAATGCCTGCCAGACCCCCTCTCCCTGCCCCCAATCTCTGGATCTTCACATGCATTATTTTTTTCTGCTCATGTCAGAGTATTCTACTTTCTCCCTTTCCTCTGTTTGGTTGGTTCTACCTTTTCCTTCAGGTCTCTGCTTACAGGTCCTTTTAGAACAGCTAAGATTTTGTGAGGTGCCCTCCAGACTTTTTGCTGCTTATAACTCCCACTCTCCACCCCGCCCCATCACAGCAGGCAGCACACCTCCCTTCAGACCTGTCTGTTCATTCCATGCTGCATGATTCTTGTTCTGGTCAGCACGGTATTCCCGGGTCTTGGCAGAGTACTCAGCACTTAACAGATGCTGGATAAAGATTTGCACAGTTAAATGCATGGAAAGGAAACACTGGGGTCACAGGAACAGGGAAAGAAAGAAGGAATAAGAAGAAGGTTGGAGGGAGGGAAAGAGAAAGGGCTATCCTGGTGAAGTCATCCAGGCATTATATTCAATATCATAACTGCTTCAAACCCATCATTCTTCACATTTCTTAAAAGTTTGCAATTCACTCCACCCTGCTGATAGGATGTGAATATTATATGCATTTTTTTTCTACTAAGTATGAAGAACCTAGAATCAGAGTGGGTGAGTGACTTTCCAAACATCACATAGCTCAGAGCAAGACTGTATCATAAACTCAGGTCTCTCCCAACTCCTCAGGCTCCAAAATAGAGAGACTGAATCCCAAGCATGGGAGTCCAGCTCTCTCTTGAATCTTGAAGGAGTCACTGTAACACTGAATTCAGTCACCCAATTTGACCTCTGAAGGTGTCTTTGGGATCCCAGGGAGCAGAAATGCAATTATTCCCTGATTAGTTTGGGGCAGTCCATAATGTGCTCGGGAGGAAGAACATTCCCCAGCAACATCTGTACACCATGGGGGATGCCAATGACCCTGGATGAGAAAATCTCACAGGCACCTTCTTACTCCACCTGACCTGCTTACCTTCCATCTTGAAAGGGATATTCAAGAGTCATGAAAAGAGAAGCCAGACTAGGCTAGAGGGAAGCCAAGTAGTTCATCCCTATTTTAAAGGTGCCCACCCCACCCTGTGCTCCCATAATCCCATTTTTCAGTTTCAATTTCTCCAGGAAAATATCCACATACATACACAATGAGTTAATTGAACAATTTTGATGAGAACCCAGATGAGTGATAAATATCCATCAAAAGGAGAACAGTTGCTTAGACTCTATCCCATTCACATTTTGGACCCTGATGGAAAAGTGCAAAAGGACAAGGCAGAGGTATCAGTCTTGAAATGTAAAGATGTTTCAGATGTTGCTAGTGAATAAATACAACTTGCAGAGCAAAACTTACTTTTGGTATGCTCCTAGGCAGAGTGAAACTTACTGCTGGTATGCTGCTACACATGCTAAAACACACACTCCAAACAGAGGTCATTATTTCTACAGTTACAGACATTAGGTATGAATAGAAGAGCAAATATTGAAAAGATAACAGGGTTACCTCGGGCTAAGGGCTGGAAGAAGGGAGACATTCATCATTTCTGTTTAAATTATTTATGACCTATTATGTGTATAAGCTTAAAGTAAATAAATATAAACAAAGAAAACTAGAGAAGACACTGGCTTATCAATAAATCTGAAAGTGACAGATCAGACATCCCTGGCAGAACCCCTTCTCCCCACCCTACTCCACTCCGGCCACCTGGGAAGCTGAGGTCCGTGCCAGCCCCTCCAGGAATGATATCTTATGTTCTGGAGTCAAAGGAACAGAGTCTGGGAGGAGAGTTCTCTGATTGAAGAACTTGGCAGAGCTGGTCTGGTCTATGAGCAGTCTCAGGGAGCCCAGGGTGGGTGCACACCCCCAGTGAGGGGGGAGAGGGACAAAGCAGCTCACGTGTACCTGGTGACCTCCTGCTCTGGTTTTCCCAGGAACCTGCAAGTTCAATTCTCCTCCCCAGTGCCATTGCCCCACTGCTCTCAGGAATCTCTCAGTGTCTCCTCGTGTCCTGAGTGTGGTGACAGTGACGCCACTCCCCGAGGTCCATGAGTAACAGTCCTCATCACCTGTGTTGTGACTAGGCTTTTTGTTTTTGTTGAGGCAGGCGTACAGAATCTCAGTTCCCTGACCAGGGACTTGGAACACACGCCCCCTGCAGGGGAGGTGCGGAGTCTTAACCACTGGACTGACAGGGAAGTGCCTGTGACTAGTTTTATTTCCAGTCACGAACCATTTCTGAGCATCCTTTGTGCTCCAAGCGCTCTGTCTGACTTAAACATCATAATAGAATACAAGAGAAGTACCCTTATTATTCTCACTTCTCAGACTTGGAAGCTTCAGCTCAGAGAAGTTGGGTGCTTGGCACAAGATCACACCACCTGTGCAGAGTGGTGCCAGAGCATCAGATCTGAGCACCAGATTCCCAGCCTGGAAGAGAATGGTGACTCCTACCCTTTCTCTGTATGATGGAAGGGCAGGTGTCAGGATCTGAGTGGGAAAAGATCCTTCTCTAGGACTATGGGGTCTCTCCCCCCACCCCCCAGAGTGAGCCTGAGAGAAGTGATTCTACTTGGAAAACTAAAGTTCCAGGGCAACAAGATGAAAGTTTGTAAGGAGAGAGGCAATGAAGATGAAGTGAACAGGAATCATCAGGCCCACAGCTTCAAAGGAGAGGCGTTAAGCATGAAAAAAAAGACATGCTACCTTATATAAAGACCACGTGCCTACAAATGGAAAGAACTTTCTAAGAAGTTTCAGAAAAGATACAGATTTTTTTTTTTTAATTGGAGTATAGTTGGTTTATAGTGCTATGCTAGTTTCAGGAGTACAGCAAAGTGAATCATTTCTAGATTCTTTTCCTATATAGGCTATTACAGATTATTGAGTATGGTTCCCTGAGCTATACAGTAGGTTCCTATTAGTGATCTATTTTATATACAGTAGGGTGTATGTGTCAATCCTCATCTTCCAATTTATCCCTCCACACCTCTCCCCCAGTAACCATAAATTTATTTTCTACATCTGTAACTCTGTTTCTGTTTTGTAGATAAGTTCTTGAGGATCTAATGTACAACATGGTGACTATAGTTGATAACACTTTTATATAGTGGTGGCACAGGTGGTAAAGATTCCTCCTGCCAACACAGGAGATGCAAGAAATGTGGGTTTGATCCCTGGGTTGGGAAGATCCCCTGGAGGAGGAAATGGCAACCCACTCCAGTATTCTTGCCTGCAAAATCCCATGGACAGAGGAGACTGGCAGGCTGCAGTCCATAGGGTCACAAAGAGGTGGACACGACTGAGCGACTGAATACACAGACACACACACGCACTCGCAAGAGAGTAGAACTTACATATTCTCACCAAACAGACAAATGAATGAGATGATGGGTGTGTTAATTAACTAGATGGTGGGAATCCTTTCACAGTGTATACGTATATCAAATCACTGTGACATACGCCTTAAATATCTTACAATTTTATTTGTCAATTATATTTGTCAATTTTATTTGTCAATTATATTTGTCAATTTTATTTGTCAATTATACCTCAATAAAGCTCAAAACAGGGGGAATAAAAAGGAAAATTCGTAGGTAGATGATTAACTCATTCTTGCCACAAATGTGTTCTGTGTCTGCACTTTGCTAAGTGCGTGAAAACTCAGTTAGGGAGAAGGGTAAGATTCAATATGACTTCCACCTTGATTTTTTTTCATTCTTTCATTTACCTGGCCTGTCTGTGAACCTTGGCAGTGTAAATCTCATTACTAAGGGTCATGCTTTCTCCTATTAAGCTGCTGATGGCCCCTGAAACTGACAAACAAAACAGTTTTTCTAGTTTGCTTCTTCCTAGTTTGTTCTGATAGCTTTCTTGGAGCTGTTAAAGCTGTCCTGCCCTGTAAACAGCCTGTGGGAAAGTGGAGGGAAGGCTGTCTCAGGTCAGATGAGCTCAGGTTCCCATCCTGACTTCACTGCCCAGCCGTGGGATGATCCAGAGCAGCCACTATGCCCATGTTTCCCCAAAACTCAGTTTCGCTGGCTGTTGTGGAAAATAAATGGGGTTAGATGTAAGGCATTTGACAGTTTCTGGCATTTAGTAATACTTCGTAAATAATAGTAGATTTAGCTGTTGTTCTTAGAAGGAAATACATGTTCAGTGTTCCATCAATGTGATGCCGTGTCCCATCCTCCTACGGGGACCAAAGAGGACCACATTGTTGGGACAACTAGAGCCTAAAGACCAAAAACGGAGAGGCCAAAGCTCTGCTCCTCCAAAGGCAAGGGAGTCAAGGGCTGTAGAGTCTGTGGAAGAATGCAAGAGGTCTAAACAGGAAGAGAGTTTTGGGCCCAGCCAAGGCCCAAAGTGTGGCAAGGTGCCCAGGGTTACTCAGCTCAGAATGTGGGAAACCTGCCAGGGGGCAGGCAGTGAAGGCTGGGGGCAAGACGCAGGTTGAAACTCCCAAGTCCTTCTCTATCCCTCAGCTTCTCCCCTCTCCTCCCACCCTACTGCCAGGGTCTCAGATCCTTTCCTTAGGGCCCTGGGCAGTACCAGGCTCTGTTCTATGTTTTGTGCCAACATCAGACACCTCTGGCCTTCCAAGGCCACAAAGAACAAAACCAACCCTGAATCTGATGAAAAAAGTCTCAGACCTGGTTTTTCCCCTTGGCATCTCCCCAAGGACAGCTGTCAAGAGGGCAGCCCACTTCAGTGCCCTGGCGTCCACCTAAGAGGATTCCTGTGTCCTGACCCCCTCTGCTCTGGGCTGGACTCTGGGGCTGGGCCAAAGGGAGGGCATTCCTGCCTGGTGAGCTGCACTTTTCTCCTGTGGCAAGAAAGTTCTCTGGCCCTGGGAGTTTGATCTCACCCTGACCACACCCTGGGATCCAGAACCTTCCTTTCTGATGGGAGGTAGGGTAGGTGCTGGGGAGTGAGGGAACTAGGCTGGGGTGAGCAGAATTTCTAACATCTAAGGGCAGACCTGAGTCTCTTGTGTTTATCTGGACACTGAATCAGCCACCTACCAGCTGGGTAACCTTGGAAATGGTACTCACTTTTCTTGGGCCTCAGTCTTCTCATCTGCAAAATGGGTGCCAAAGGAACCTAGGTCATTATTTACAACTTTTAAAAACACTGTAAAAAGCAGGAAAAAAAAAATCTGACCTTGCTCCCGACCATCCCAGGGAGCAGCCACCAGGTGCTTTGGGGTAGGCAAAGAGCTCCAGAGACCTGTACCCAGGACACATCTCCAACCCCCAAAGCAACTGGACAGATGCCAAGGGTGGCTTTTTCCAAACTGCCTTCCACTTTCCTTTCCCCTGCCAGGATCTGTATTTGTATTTCTGTGTTTTGAAAGCCCAGAGAGTGGGGGGAGGAGAGGAGGAGCACAGGGTAATTAATGATTGATTCTCTGGCACAACCACCAGGAGGCCTCAGGGCACGCTGTCGGCCACTTCCTGAGGCATGGGGGACAAGGTAAAAATCCCACCTGGCTGTGACACAATTGGACAGGTCTGGGAGGTGAGGAAGGGGGAGAGGATGGTGCCCTGGGCACTTGTCAGGGCATCAAAGCTCTGCCCTGGCTCCCCCCCACCCCACCCCCACACACACATGCACTGGCTCTGCTGCCCTCTTTCTGGGTCAAAAACTATTCATTGCACCCCTCACAGACACCCCTGGCCCCAGAGCATTCCCTACACCCGCCCTGCACCCACAGCATCAGCACATGCTCACGGGCCCTTTCCTGCCCCACAGCTCACCTGTCCATCACCCAGGGGCTCACACGGCTGTTTGACGAACGCACAGTGCTGCTGGGAAAGGATGAAAGGAACTGACTTGCACAGCAAAATTTTAGAGGAGCTTTAACTCTGCCCTTCTTGGAAGTATCGCCCGGCCTTTGTTGTCTAATAATAATTAACTTTTGTACAGAGCTGCAGTTTTCAAAGGCCTTTTACGTTCATAATTCTATTCATCCTCACAGCAAGGCTGTGAGGTGGGTCTCACCCTCCTCACCCCCTCACTCCCATTGCTACCCCTACCCATATGCTACAGAAGAAGAAAGTAAGATTCAGAGAAAAGGAATGGTCCCATTTCACACAGCCAGGGCTGACACGCTAGCCTTCTAATTCAGGGTAAGGAGCTGCTGTTTCTTTCCCAAAGGATAGACTTTAGTCCTGGGATCATTTACCATGTAGGGGAAGGTGGCATGGTGGGTAAGCAGGGGGCAAGCATCTCCCCAAAGACTGGTGGGGGCTGGGATCTCCTCCTCTGGATGGAAAAAGTCTTGGGTCCCCTCACCTAGGATATAGGGAGGTGATAGGGAGAGAAGCCTGTGGACCACTCTGGGGTTCAAGGACCTGAGCCAAGAGGTTGCAGAATTCCATCTGCACCCAACCCAGAGACAGTTTAAACTCTGAGCTTCTTATAAAAGACCCCAGACCACCTTCCTTCCCAACTCTATCAGCTGACATGACCAATTCATTCTGGTTTCCCCAGGACAGTTGGGTATTTTAGCACCCCAAATCCCACATCTTGGGAATGTCCTTGGTCTCATCCCCAGCTGGGTGGATTTCAGCTGAATTGTGGAAAGACAGACCCCCTTTGGAAGGTTCAGTGGATCAACTTGGAATTTAAAAATCTCAGAAGACTCACGGGGGTTAGGCAGCCACCTGGGATGTATATTAACCTCTTGGAATGTTGAACTGCAAGACAATTTGTTTCCACAAAGAAACACGCAGATCTGCGGCCACATCTGCCAGATTTTTAAAGGAAACCAAAGTTACTCTCTCTTCCCTATTGATTTTCATATCAGCAACTAGTTACATTTTCTTGGAAAAAGACTGAGTTTAAAAAATCATAACTGGATTTAAACCACAGATTGCCAGATGATAGTCTCAGTGTGAAAGGCTTATGGACATCAAATCTGAGAAGGGCAGGAGAAGGTATTGGGTTTTGAAAGAATGTCCTAAATTTCCCATTGCTCTGAGTATCTTAATCAGCATGCTGACTTTATTTGGAAATTGTAATTACATCAAAGGAAGGCTTGAGATGTTCATGCTTAACTAAAAGGATCATGGAATTTTCCTGTTTGAGAAAAAACTGTGATAAAAGCCATTAAAAAATTATATGTATATAATTACTAATATATATATTATATATATATGTATATATATATATATATACAAACTTTGTAGAGCAAATGGCATGCATGTACAGTTGTATCCGACTCTTCGTGACCCCATGGTCTATAGACTTCTAGGCCCCTCTGTCCATGGAATTTTCCAGGCAAGAATAATGGAGTGGGTTGCCATTTCCTCCTCCAGGGGAACTTCCTGACCCAGGGATCAAACCCAAGCTCTTGCATCTCCTGCAGTAACAGGTGGATTCTCCACCACTGCACCATCTGGGAAAATTATAATATAGATAGATAGATAGATAAACTTTTTCAACTTCTTTATTTTGCAAAAAGTCGGGATACTGGTTAATAACCATTTCCTTGACCTTGGCTGAAAAGAGTTAGAAAGTGGCAGGGAATCCAGGCTTTGTTTCCCATTGTAATTAGAAAGCAGAACCAGACCAAGAGGCATCGGAGCTCACTGTGTCCTCACTGCTTGTTGGCTCTTGGCTTTGGAAGAACTTGTCCGTGGTGCCTCCTCCTGGCTATCCACTGTCATCCCAGTCTGAGGGAGGGCTGTTCTCAAGGTGTACGGATGTGCGTATTAAGTTGTCATATTAAAATGAATTTTTTAAAACACAAACTCACAATTGGGACCTGAATGTTTCATTAACTTGCTGTTTTTGTCCTCTGAGAAATTCTTCTAAAAGCAGAGAGGGAGAAGGGGCTTTGTTTTGCTGAACGGGAGGAAAGCATTGGCAAGACTGAAATGGGTGCATTTTAAAGGTTATTGGTACCTGTCAGCCCCTCGACCTGGGCAGATCTTCTGAGGTTTGCAAAACTGTTTGGGTGAGGGCTTGTCAAGTTCACCCTGGATGGAGCACTGCCCTTCCCAAACCCCAGGCAGGAGGGGAGCTTGGGTGGACAGTCTCCGAGAGGCCTCCACACTCCACAGCTCTCCTACAGACAACAGGCAGGCACCAGAGCAGCAAACCAGCCGAGGCAGGGCAGAGGGGTCCGTGGGACCTATACCCAGGTCCATTTTCATCCCGACACCCTTCTTTCCTCCCTCTCTCTGGTGTGAGAGTGGAGTTGGGGGGAGGTCTGACCAGAGAAGCAGAATATCTGAACATTGTGAAACCACAGAGCAATCTTAAGTAACAATTTTCGAGAAGCACTTAAAACAATAAGGCACCAATTGTTTTTTGTTTCAAGTCACATGTAGGGGTGGAGGATCCATTTCAGGACATACATATTCTTTTTCTGTTCATAGAATGATTCATTTCTACTAAATCCAGAAAAAGCAAGGCTGGGCAGGAGGAGGAAATATATTAACCTGAAAGCTTTTGTGGGGTGTTTGTGTGTGTGTGTGTGTGTGTGTGTGTGTGTGCTATTCAAACACGTGTACACACACTCCTCCATTACCCCTGTTTCCTCTGCCTCATCCCTTCCCTCTCACCCCAGTGGCTCTGGCCTCTGCATCCCAGAGCAGCCCCTCCCAGTTACAAGCATCACTCTCCCCCCAGCTGTAACCCTGAGTCCACAGCAGGCCTGAGTGGAGGCCTGCTGGCGCTGTAGGACATTGGTTCACCCACACAGCCATCCTTGTATCTGCTTCCTTAACCGAAGAGGAGAGCAGTGAAGAAGGGGAGGAAGCTTTCGCCCCCTCCGAGGGCTTCTCATCTCCACCCAGAGAGCCCTTCTTATCCAACCCTTCTTACCCCTGCTCCCCTGAGGCTGCTGATTCCTGCAGACAAGTCAAAGGTCAGCTCACCCTGTCCCTTTCTAACACACTTGCAGCCTGAGTTGCAATCTAGGCCCTCAACTAGGCCTGTCCTCTGAACTCTTCCCCCAAGTTCAAATTTCTCAGGGAGCAAGAAAGGTGGTGGGCTTCACTGGCTCCAGAGGTTCCCAGAGACCCTCGTCCTCCAGGTCTAAAGCCTCCATCGCACACTCCTCAGATCTTTCCAAGCCTGCTGAGTTAGGGCTCAGCTGCCTCTCTCTCCTCTCTCCACTGGAAACAGAAGCTCCAGCGAATGTTTCTAACTCCTGAGTCCACTCAGCCATGTCCCCCTTGCAAAATCCTCCCCTTCCCGCACCCAGCCAGCCAATCGGCGGCCTGCGAGCCTCTCCAGACCCATCTCTCCGGGCCCTGGCGGGATAAAACCGGTCGGCGATGCCGGGTGGATGGGAACAAACTTCGGAAGGAGGAGAGACACGGGGTCCAGGGCACCCTCGAGGGCGGACCCGGGCAGTGAGGGCCTGTGGCCGGCCGGCCAGGTATGCCGCCCAGGGGTTGGCTGAAAGCTGAGTGGGAGAGAGGGGTGACTGGAGAAGGGAGAAGGTCCCAGGAAGCCCGGCAGCCTTTTCTCTCTCAAGTTAAACTGGATGAGGCTGGGGCAGCCGAGCGGAGGGCAGCGGGTTAGAGTTTGGCGCTGCCCAGCGGACCCGAACGCCGGCTCTTCCGGACGGGCGCATGGGTTAGGCCGGCCTGAGGTTGGCCACTCTTCGCCTGAAAATCCTGCGACCCCTGCCTGGCGATGAAAGCCTCAGGGTAGGGCCTGGGGAGGAGGTCTAAGGCGGCGGGCCGGAGTCTCATACCCGTGCCCCGGGTCTGTGCAGGGCAGCGGCGTGGCGGCGGGCGCGGCGCGGATCTGCGTGAGGAAGCCCTGAGCCCTCGGCGGGCTGCGAGCGACTCTCCAGGATGCCTCACAACTCCATTAGATCCGGTAAGAACGCGGCGTGGCCGGGGACCCCCGGATCCCCCGCGTCGCTGTGCGTCCGTGCGTGCGCTCGGGTCGGTGGGGCTCGCGGCTCACTGGACCCCTTGCGTGGGGGCGCAGCTGGGGACGCCTCGGGCCTGGCTCTCCGCAGCGGCCGCCTCGCCACTCTCTTGGGCCCTGAGGTCCCCCCTCGACCCGGAGGAGCCGACCTCCCCAGGCCTGGGTTTCTGCGGACCACCGGGAGGGGCGAGGAGCTCTCCGTGGGGTCAGAGGAGTGTCCTTCGCGTCCCATCAGCCTCTCGCCTGGCCAGTCATAGTGGCCATCCTGCGCGCTCTCAGGCCCTACGCCGCACCCCTGCTGGACTTGCAGTCCCCTGCTCCCGACCTCCACGCCCTCGTCCCCGGGTGCGCGCAGCTCTCGCCTGAGGCTCCTGTGGCGGGACCCTGAGACCCGCGCACCTCTCCAGCCCACACGAGAGGAGCCCGCGGTCCGGGGCCTGGGACCCGTGAGCACCTGGGATCCAGTGAGCGCACTGGAGGGCTATCGGACTCCTCCTCGCTCAACACCGGACAGAAGGGGACCGGCGTGCGGGGCATCCGGCCGGGCGAGGACTGAGCCCTCCGCGAGCCGAATCCCGCGCCCCACCGGCATCCGGGTTCACGGCCTTCTATAGCTCTCGAGTCACTGGCCGCGGCGCCGACTCTCCGCGACCTCCGGGCTCAGGTCGGGGTGGTCTGTGCCAGGAAGGAGCCGCAGGGCTGGGGCCGGTGGGCACGGTGGGCATGGCCCGCCGGGCGCTCTGCAAGTGTGGACAGCGAGCAGGAGTCGCGGCCCGGCCCGCGGTGATGGATGGAGCCGGGCCAGACGCGGGGAAGGCGATTTATGGGGCCAGGGCGCAACGCTATCGATTTGGGCCGGTGGAGTGAGAGGAAATCAATATTTCAGATGAATTCTTGGCGAATATGAAGTCCCGCTCGGCAAGCGGGACATTTGTTATAATAAGGAGGGTCGCATCGGGCGCTGCGCGCGGCTGAGATCTCAATTTAGCCCAGAGCGCTGCGCTGCTCCGGGACTGAAGGCGGAGGATCCACCGGCACAGGCGCGGGGACCCCCGTGGACGCCCGAAGGTTTCTCGTTCGGGTTCGCTCCACCACCGGAGACTGAGTCAGCAGCACGCTCCCTCCCCATCCCGGTGCCAGGAGGTGAGCGAGGCCACCGCGGTCCTGGCCCCGCTTTGCGGGCGCCCGGCCTTCGGGGGAGCGGAGCAGAAATCTCACCAATGCTCCCGGGAGCAGCGGGGTCGGAGAGCCAGGAGACCCAGCGGAGCGCCTGGCACTCCTTACTCCGCGCCCAGGAGTCATAAAAGCTCCTTGACCACTTTCTGGGACCAGGACCAGGTTTTAGTCTCTTAGTCTTTAGCCTAATGCGGGTGTAACGACACACGTCGCCCTCGCCTCGGAATCAGGACTGGTCTCCCAGGCAGAGCGCGCGGCGCGGCGTTAGGTGCCGGATCCCACGCCAGGCTGGTTCCGCAGCTTCTGCTCGGCTCCCTGTTTGTTTCTACCCAACCCTTAAGCCACCGCCGACCTTCCCCTGACCGCTCTGGTGGTGATAAGAGTGGGTGCTCTCTCTCGGTCCTCGAATTTACAGTCCTGGACCAGACCTTTTCCTCCCTGTCGCTGCGTGAGAAATAAGACGGTGTCACGGTCCCTCGGGTTGGCTGGATTTTGTTTTCACTACTGATTGTCATTACGGAAGCGCTCGTTAGAATACATGGAAATCAAGAAGGAAAGAAGAAAGGGCACAATTTATTTTTACTTTATTTTTAATCAGCCCCAAACCCAGATGAGGAGACCCTGCTTTTCCATTAGCTCGGAGGCAATCGCCCTTGGGTTTGGGGAGGGAGCGGTTTCGCCCCTATCGCAGGCGGGGCCTGGGACGGAAGTATTCTCTGTCTAGAGGGGACTTCTTCAATCCTCTCCCCAAAACAAATTAAAAAATAAATCTAAGAGAGGGAGAAAGGCTTTCTCCTATAGTTTAATGCTAATGAAACAGAAGAAATTTGCTTAAAGCATAGCTCAAAAGATTCAAGGCTGTCCCCTGTTTCTTTTTCAAATCCTCTCTAGGTAAATCTGAGTGAGAGATCCTCCGTCTTTCTAATCACTTGACACCATTGTCTGTATTTAGAGCTAAATTCACAAGCTGAGCCCTCCAGTTTTTTATAAGCCCATTTCCCTCTTTGGTCTTAGAGATTTCCTTCTTTCTCCCCCGCCGTTTCGCTTTCTGAGATCACAACTCTGCATGGACTTTGCCTGGAGAAGCCTTCTTGAAGGTTTTCCCTGGAGCAAAATGGGGCGAAGACGGGCGGCGGGACCTTTTCGCGGGAGCGAGGCCCAGCGCACCGTTTCAGATAAAACGAAACGCGCTGAGAAAAGTTTTGCGCGGCCTCTGCCGCCCCCGCCACTGCGGCTCACCCCCGGCTGATCTTGCTTCGCAGAGGGATCTTTAAAAAAAATTTTTTTTCCTCCCTACGGTTTTATTCTGAAGGGATGTAGAGAGCGAAGAGTGATTGAGTCTGAGTTGCCGATGGTCAGTGATGGGATGAACGGTCCGTAAAATCCACCGGGAATTTTGTAGCATCAAGGAACAGAGATCCTGAGCAAGAACTTTTCTTTAAAGAATAAAGATGCCGCATAAGTATTAGAATGTAAACAGCACTACATCCGTGAAGAAGAGAGCTCAGTAAAAAAAAAAAAAAAAAAAAAAAAAGCAGGCAGGGTGTTATTAAAAGTTATGCACAGTAACTTTCTAGAAATCCTCTTCCCCCAACTCCCAAAAATATATTATTCAAGAAGTAAGATGAGACTTTCCATTATGGAAAGAGCGTTTCTCTAACTTCCTTAGATCACAGATGGAAAGCCCCCCATACCCTCCACTTGGTTTTAAAAAGGCGCAAAGTAAGCCAAGAAACTGTTTTCTTCCCAGGTTTCTTGCCTGGGTTGAAAATAAGGTCCAGGGATGAGAAAAGGTCTTGAGGAACATAAAGAGGTATTGGGGTTCCTCAATTCATCTTTGTTTGGAGATGGTCCATCCTCCAACCCTCCTCTATGCAAGTTAATTAGGAGATAATTGAGCTACCTTGTGAATTAGTTTTAAGATAAGTATCTTTTCAAGCTTTGTCACTTTAATTGCCCCACTGATTGATAAGAAGTAATTATTTCTAATTGACACTTTTTTGATGTCTATTGGAAGCATTTATTTGGGACATTTTCAGGGTGGAAGGAAAGTTAATTAATTTTATCAGTCTATACCCAAAAGGACTGTACCTAATTTTACTGAAGAGGACAAAGGAAGTGGAGGGGAAAAAAAACACAAAAATCAATCTCGGAAATTTAATTATTAAGAGATATTTTGGTTCAGAGGAGAGCACCTACCATTATAACTACATGTCAAAACTTTCTATTTATGGCCTCGAATCTTGAATTTTAATATGGCACGTGTTTTATGTGTATGCCTTTCCCCAGGAATATACATCCCTTTGTATACTGACTTCATTTTGGAGGTTACTCAGCTTTGTAATTAATTTTTGTGAAAAGTAAGATCAAGGGTGCTCAGTACACTCAGAATAAATGGTATCATTTTTGTAAGAGCAGATTGTAAGAAAGATTTACTAACCGTCATCCTTGCTCTGTAATTATTGATAGAGTTGGGTATAAAGGTGAAACTTTACTTATGGTGACATGACTTTTCATACCTCAACCTCAAACCTCGGAGTAAACAGTTTAATCATTCACATCCCCTAGAATGTGTTCGTGTGAAAGAAAAAGAAGGGAGAGACTAAAGAGAAAAAGAAAGACACTGAAAGGAGACAATGAGGGAGGGGAGACTGGAGGGGAAGAAGGTGATTGGAGAGGAAAAAGAAAGAACTCATTTCAGAAATGAAGGTAGCCAGGTACTTGGAAACTTTGCCATTCAATATAAGGAAATCAAAATTCTACTTTAAAACATGTCCTTTTGAATATGATCTCAACCACAGCAGTCCCTAACCCCTCACCATCACCAGAACCCCTACTTTTTCATGCATAAAAAGGCAGGATCTTTGGGGACTGCGTGGTCTGAATTTGGGGTGTCTAGATATCAAAGTTTGGATTTGGTGTCCATGAAAAGGAAGCAAGAAAAGAGACATTGTGCTCTGGTGGCTTATAAAGAGATTTAAGTGTTGTTTATTTTTATTATTAAAGCCCCTGAGATCTTCATTCCTAGTTCTCTACCCACAGTCTTTCCCGTGGATTGACTTGTGACTCACTGACATAGGAAAACATTTCCACATTAATCCAAAGTGGAGACGCACGCTCCCGCACACCCACGAATGCCTGAAATCAGAGCAGTTTCATCAGACAAGATACTGTCCTGTCAGGTTCATTTCAGCCAGTGCCTGTTTCCATCATTTATGTTTAAAATCTTGTCTGCTTTTAATGATGTTTCTCCCAGATTACGTGGAGCTACAAGAATGAGGAAACATGTTAAATGAAAAGAAATTTAAAACTTACAAACAGCAGATAATATCGCATACCAACCTCACTATTAGTGAAACTGAAATAATATATAAATAATGCAAAAAAAATCGCAAGGGAGAGTTTAGTAATGGAAAATTCCCCTGCAATTAAATGAAAGAGTAATTTAGTGGAGATATGCCTGGATGAATTAGCATTTATTAATTGGTTCTCATAAAAACAATTTGTGTGTGTATGTTTGTGGGGAGAGTGTTTAAAGTATGGATTTTTCATGGGAAAAGTTCCTCAAATATTCATATCAAATTATGTAGCGATCACAATCTATTTTGTGAAAAATTCCAGTTTTCTCACTGGCGAATTTCACCTGCACACAGAGAGAGTTGGGGTAAGGGAGAGAAAACCCTTGAGATCAAAAGAAGGACATTTTTCTCTTGGGACATTTTCGGGCATGAAACCAGTTGGCAGAGTCGGCTACGCTTTGGAACATCCAAACCAGGTCCTGAGAGGACTCCCAGGTGACCCATCTCCTCTGGGACATGACTAAGAAGCAGAGGAGACTGCTCTGTGGCTCTGCCCCCTCCAACCCCGCCCCAGTCTGCTCCAGCATCCTCACCAGCTCAGGCAGGAACTGCAGTTTGTAATCTCAGCGAGGAGCTTGCTAGGGTTGACTGATGCGGGGATGTGTTTACTTTCTCTCGCCACAGTTGGTCTGTCTTCAGTTCTAAGCATTTTAAAGCTGCTCTATTTATCAATCCAAGAGGTACTGACTTCTCAGTTGCGCTGAGAAAGCTTTGAGCTCCGAGGTTCTGAGTACACAGAGAGATAAAAGACACAATTTCGTTTAAGAGGGGGGGGGGAAAGATAATTTTAAAAGGAGAGGGGAGGGGAACGTGCCCCTCCCATTTCAGGCTACAGTTTGCTTTTGTTTTAGTTGAGATTGGGCGAAAGACTGTGTCTCAGCCCCCAGGAGCCTTCACTCCCTTCAGAAATACAACTTGGGGGTGTAAAGCTCCGTCAAAAAAGAGGAGGATGCAGCCTCCCACTCAGAGCTCTTTGGTGGGGAGGATTTTTTCTAGAACACCTTGGCTCAGGTTCTTTTGGAGACGGAGTTAAAAAAGATTCTGCCTAGGAAGTAGGTGCAATGCCTGCTTCCAACAGAGGTGCTAGGTATTTCTTATTTGGAAGAAAGAGTATAGAAAGCACAGTCCAAGGGTCTCCTGGTTCCTGAAAACTTCACCCTCCCAGGCAAATCTCAGTTCCTCCAGTACACCGTCAGTGACCCTAGGATAGAATTTCTGGATCAGGGTGGAGTGGGCAGGGGCATCCACAATTCCTTATTTATCTGTGGTCTTAATTATATACTGGGTCGTCCCTGATGGCTCAGTGGTAAAAATCCAGCTTCGATTCCTGGGTCAGGAAGATCCCTTGGAGAGGAAAATGGCAACCCACTCTAATATTCTTGCCTGGAGAATCCCATGGACAGAGGAGCCTCATGGGCTACAGTCCTTGGGATCGCAGAGTCAGACACAACTGAGCGACTAAACATGTTATGTTATGTTTAGTCACTGAGGTCCAGAGTCAGTGCTGACAAGTCTTTGGGGGTTTCTTAAAACCCCTCCAGGTGGGCCACATGAGCAAATGTCTCTTACCAGCTCTATGGATCAGAAAAATCGTGGTAGAAAGGTTTCTGTTTTAAACCATCGTTGGTCACTGAGTATGGGCTTTACTTGGACTGGGGCTTCTTCCCCACAAAGGACAAAGGTCCTGGGTACACACCAGTGTCTCCAATGCCGCGGCATGTCCCAGATCAAAGGGAGGGAAATTCAGGGGTCCTCCAGTGATATGTGGGTCTTGCTTCTGTGTTAATGCCGGAGGATCCTCCTGTAGTCCTGAATGCCATGGAAAATGCCAAGGATCTTCAAGGCTCCACACAGCCTGCCCACAGCCGCTGCAGGTCTGCCCGTGCCTCATTCATATCCAAAGAAAGAGATGCAATACACAGTGCTGAGCACACCGTGACACTTAGTGAGCCCTCGGTAAATGTAAGCTCTGATTATTTTATCTCTGAGGGCTGTTACAGGTGTGGAATTCTGCTGGGAGAGAGCACATCCATCATCTCATTTAATTCTCAGGAGTCTGCCAGGCAGGTGTGTTATGGACATTTTTACAGAAGAGAGGAGCACTCGTGCTCAGTGAGGCTGATGTGTCTCCAGCTCCCTTTCCACTGCCTTCTTTCTCAAAGTCCAGCTCATCAAAACTCCCTGTGTCACTAGATGGCTTCACGCCTGCAACTCCATCGGAAACTCGGGCCAGCATCTTGGATCAGGAGGCTCAAGGATTCTTGCCGACAGAGTCAGATAGGACCTTCAGTCTGTTGGCTTGGCTTCCTTATCACCATCCCTAAAGCTCCAACTCAGTGAAAACAGACTATTCTCAGTCTTCCCATCTGCAAAATGGGAGCAGTGGTCCCTATCTGGATGTCCCTCCTGGAGGTCCTGTGAGGAGGAAGAAGATGGTCAGACACTCAGGAAAAGCAGAGAGAGGGAGCTTTCTTTTAACACATCCCCTCCAGTGCTAACATGTTTCCATCTGCATCAAAAAAAGCGGCTACCCACCAGAACCTCAGAGCTCCAGTGGTGCAATCCGTTAGCACATGGTACTTATACTGTAGTACATGCAGAGCAATGCCAAGGTTGTGATTTTAAGTCTCACCTAGAGCATGACCCTTTGGGCTTCACAGGTGGCACTAGTGGTAAAGAATCTGCCTGCAATGCAGGAGACCCGGGTTTGATCCCTGGGTCAGGAAGATACCCTGGAGAAGGGAATGAGAACCCACTCCAGTATTCTTGCCTGGAGAATTCCAGGGACAGAGGAGCTTAGCGGGCTACAGTCCATGGATTTGCAAAGAGTCAGACATGACTGAACAACTAACACTTTCATAAGTACCTCCATAAATCGTAGACCATCAGGGAACTTGCTCCCTTGGCATTTCCAAACCCCACTGGGCCTGCCTGCTTAGGTACATTTCAGAGACTAACAGGTTAGTAGAAATGATGGACATAGGTTCAGAATTACTGGGAAGACAAAACCATAATGTCAGGGGTGGTTGCTGGGTGCCTTCTCCACAGGCAGCAAGTGGGGAGCCCTTGAGATACCAGATCTTATTTCCCCAAGTTTAGGTTCATTCCCTCTTCTGCTTCCTGAGGGGTCCTCTCACTCAAGAGTTCAAAATTAAGTCATCTGCTCCTTTGGAGCTTCAGCCAAGGTTCCACTTGTACCAGGAGCTGGAAAGGGAGTTGTTTTGTCCCTTTTTGCTGTGGAATGCAGCTGCCCAGCTCCTGGCTGATTGCATTTCTCAGATGCAACCCCATCTTTGATTTAAGCAGAGAAAGACATGGAGAGAGAAAACTACTTCTTTCCTCATAGTTGCTTGACAATGTTGTGTTCGTTTCTGCTGTACAGTGAGGTGAATCAGCCATACATATACATACATCCTCTCTTTTTGGATTTCCTTCCCATTCAGGTTACCACAGAGCATTGAGTAGGGTTCCCTGTGCTATACAGTAGGTGCTCATTAGTTATCTGTTTTATACATGGCAGTGTATATATGTCAGTCGCAGATCTCCCAACTCATCCCACCCAGCCCTTTCCCCCTTGGTTTCCATATGCTTGTTCTCTATGTCTATGTCTCTATTTCTGCTTTGCAAATGAGATCATCTCTACCATTTTTGTAGATTCCACATGTGTGTTAATTTGCAGTATTTTGTTTTTCTCTTTCTGACTTATTTCACTCTGTGTGACAGTCTTTGCAAATCGTGCCTTTTGCAGAGACATGGATGGACCCCCTCCTTCTTTCTAACTCTGTTCTTTTTTTCTCCTGTCCTCAGCTCCAGTGCTCCTCCGTGTTGTCTTCTGCACCTGTTTCCCTAAGTGGCCTTGGAGTGACCTGAGTCGTTAGTGCTAATTAGTCCACCGGGATGTATTGTTACTGCCAGGCCCACCCAGCAGAGTGGTCGGGAGCTGGTTGGGTGACGCATTTGAGGGACAGCTTAATCTGCTGTCATCGTGTGAACTGCGTGTTTGCACACACCCAGGGCCCACTGTGTGTGTTGCATTTTGATTCCTTAGCTTCTTTGAGAGAATTATTGTTCCTCAGATCAACTCAGGGGCGGCTGTGGGGTGTCAAGAGGGCGAAGGACTTTTGAAGTCACTGTGAAGCCAGGTCCTGTGAATGAATGCCTCTCCATCTTTGTAGGCGGTGGGAGGGGTGCCTCCTCAGAGGCTTTGCCCCAGAACCTGACCCTGCTGCTTTCTTGCTGTGTGATTTCAGGCAAGTCAGTTGTTTCTCTGGGGATGGGTTTCCTCAGTATAAAATACGGGCATATTGCAGGATTTCTAGGAAACACTGAAAGTGAAACCAGTATCCTCACCTGGCACATAGCAACTACTCAAGAATTTTCCCCTGTTCTGATAACACGGGTACCCAGGGAGTAGAGTCCCCCAAAATTCTCCGGGACAGTTGCTCTAACAAGACACTGTTTTAGCATTTCCTGTGAAACTCTCCATGAGTAACTTGAAACCCTGTGTCAAAATTTTGCTCCACTTAAGATTTAGGACAGGGCTTCCCTGGTGGTTCAGTGGTAAAGAATCACCTTCTAGTGCAGGAGACACAGGTTCGATCCCTGATCCAGGAAGATCCCACATTCCACAGAGCAACTAAGCCTGTGTACCTTAACTACTGAGCCTGCCCTGTAGAACCTGGGAGCTGAAACTACTGAGCCCACGTGCCCTAGAGCCTGTGCTCTGCCACAGGAGAGGCCACTGCATTGAGAAGCCCCAGCACCACAACTGAAGAGTAGCGCCCGCTTGTCCCAACTAGAGAAAAACCAGCACAGCAATGAAGACCCAGGACAGCCAGAAATAATAAAAATAAATTAAGGGGGAAAAAAAGATTTAGGACCAACCTGTTAATATTCCACTTGGACAATCATAGATCTGCATTCTAGCGGTGTTGGACTAAATGAAAGGATGCTGACTTTCAGCATCCTTGACCCAGAACTATACATTTTTTTTAAAGAAGAATCTGTGAATCTTCTGCTTTCTTTCTCCTTCTCTCCAGCCCCACCCCTACCTTCTGTCTGATATTTTCCTACTTTGTGTAATAGTAATCCAGCTTTGGCACCATAGCAAACCCTGGTTGACATTTAGAAGTCTGGAATTAGCTAAGCAAGAGATTCCTGACTCCAGCTCTGTTGTGCTCTTTCCCTTGAACCTGAGATTGTTCTTGATGACTGTCAAAATGGAGATGGCAGGAACGGGGTGATTTCCTGACAAGTCCTCTGGGCGGCTGGCTGTGACTTCCAATTGAAGGAAGAGGCTGGGAGGGAGGATGTTGGGTCAGGAGAGGCACTGAGGTCAAGCTGGAATCTGAAGGTCAGAGCTTTCATTCAATTTCACAAGCCCTTGTGGATGCTACCTGCTATGTGCAGAGCATCATGCCATTGCTGGTGGCTCCCAGTGCCAGGGTAGTCCAGGCAAATGACAGGGGTGAGAGGCACCGTCTCAGGGCAGGGAGCTAAAGTCTTGTGATTCCCTGACAAAGGGGTCAAACAGACAGCACCAGGGCTGAAAATAATCAGACAAAACAATTCAGTGTCTGGATGAGGATTGCAAACTAACAACCTAAGTAGTGGGATCACCAAAGGTCATTTATCACCAATAGCCACTCCAGCACAATCATGTGGTTGCTGATAGCAGATAAACCTCATCTGGCCTTCTGGAGTCTGATTGATCTCTGCAGAAGTCACTGTTCAAGAAAGGCAGCATGTGAGGCTATGTTGGATCAGTCCGCTCCATGACGGTTTACACTGGGGCTCCAGGTGACTGGCCAGCTTGTGGCAAAATGTCGCAGAGTTGTAGGTGCAAACAGCATGGATCAGATCAGAACCTTTGCTGGACACATCTAATGCTTAACCCTCCTGTGTTCAGAGATTTGCAGATTTTATAAGACATCTCCCTTTAGGCAGAGTGACAAGACCTGGGTCCTTCCAGTCCCTGTGTTCTCTCATGATACGAAAGTGAAAGTGTCAGTCGCTCAGTCGTGTCTGACTCTTTGCGACCCCATGGATTGTAGCCCACCAGGCTCCTCTGTCCATGGAATTTTCCAGGTAAGAATACTGGAGTGGGTAAGCCATTCCTTTCTCCAGGAGATCTTCCCGACCCAGGGATGGAACTGGGGTCTCCTGCATCATAGGATATAACAACACCCCAGAGATCCCACAAACCCCTCATCTCCTGCTGGCCTCAGAGTTGTCTGGACAGCTGTCCCCAACTGAAACAGACATGCTCTGGGTCTTGGGGTTCTCCCTCTTGTTGAGTGTCACCCTCTTTAGAGTCTTCCTGGAGCCACACAGTTGCCACCCTGATTGCTTCATCACAGTTGCTTTCCTCAGAGTCTGACTTGTCGGCTTGGCTGGAAGGTGTCCATCTCCCCAGGAAAGCTGAGGCAGGAGCGTGGCGAGCCCCTGCCCACGCTGCTGTCTGTCCCCACCTCCCGGGAAGTCACTCACTGTCCTACCGTGTACACACGATTGCACACAGCCTTGTATTGTTTACAGACTGTTTTCTGTGCGTTCATCAGTCTGCCCTGCATAGAGGCCTGGGAACCTCTTTACCCTGGATGTGTGTGTGTGTGTGTGTGTGTGTGTGTGTGTGTGTGTGAGTCACTCAGTTGTGTCCAACTCTTTGTGACTCCATGGACTGTGGTCCACCAGGCTCCTCTGTCCATGGGATTCTTTAGGCAAGAATACTGGAATGGATTGCCATTCCCTTCTCCAGAGGATCTTCCCAATCCAGAGACTGAACCCAGGTCTCCTGCAATGCAGGCAGATTCTTTACTGTCTGAGCCACCAGGAAGCCCCTTCCCCCTGGATGGAGGTGGCCAAAGATACGGGTCCTTGGGGGCTCAGCACATGTGGTCTGAATCCCCTTTCAGACCGTGGGCACCTGTGTGACCTCAGGAGCCCCTCACCAGTGAAACAGACCCATGATTCCTGCCTCAGTGGGCGGCTGGGGAGCCTGCTGGACCTCACATCCATGATACATACATCTCAGCCATCCTCAACCCATGCTGCTCAAATGCCACCTCCCCCTAGAGCCTTCCACAATTCCTCTCCTCCCCAACATCTTTAGTACCTTATTTTTATGGCATGTTCTGCAGCCTACTTTGTATAAGAATGTCTGTTTCTATATCTCTCACCTTCCAGACTTGAGGATGGCACGTCACAGAAGCCTTGTAGGTTTTGTTACATCAAATTGGCTGCCTAGACCCAGAGTTGTTCAAGGCCAGGAGGGTGAGGCCCTGTTGCCCCATTTTACCGACAAGGAAACGGAGGTCAGACAACTATGCCGTGTCCCAGATGGCATAGGTTAGTGGCAGAAGAATGGCGCCATGCCTCTAACTTGGACTCTCATGATATGGCGCTCCCTTTTGAAGGGTGGCATGGGGTAGAGTGAAGGCTGACCCAGGGGAATGAGAAGAAGGGACCCCCTAGTTGCTGACTGGATGGGCAAAGCCCAGTGACAGCTGCCAAGATAGACACAAGTGCACACACATATACACTCATGCTCACACCCACATGTATGCACACACACATACACACGCTCCCATACACACCAGTGTATAGAGACTCACACATACAGACACGTCACACAACCACGGCTGAGACTAGAGTGAGTCACCAAAGCATGCAAAGTGCAAAATTTAAGAAGGCCCCACTCTTGGGCTTGTCAAAGGGCAGAATCAGCCCTGAGAGCAAGTGTCTCCTTAAATTCTGTACCCTGGATTCCTGGCTATCTTCATCCTGGTCCAGTCTATGATACATACACCTACCCAGTTATACATACAGTCTTACACACGTGGTTGACAAGTACTCACACATACACACATGCATACAAGACCCACCCTTTCATACACATAAACACATGTGTGTGCACAGAACACTTTCCTTGGTTTGGGAGTGATAAAAACGGTGACCAAAGGAATCTCTGCTGTCAGAGACCCCCAAGAAACTTGGTTGTGAAATTATAAGAGCAATTGATGAGAGCTGATTGAGTCCATGACTCTAGACATGGTGAAGAAAGTGAGGTTCCAAGAGGTCCAGGGAGCCTGCAGTATGTTGAGTATCAATTCTGGTTAGTCTGGCCTGCAGTTACTGATTTGTAACCTGCATGTTCTTGAAATCTGTGGTTTGAAGTCTGAGCAGAGAAACCCCACTGTCCAGTCATGAGCTCTGCCACCCTCCCCACTTAGCTTGTGGGGCATCTGTGGCTGTGGAGCCCTGCAGAGACCTTGTTTTCAAATGAGACCCAAGGGCAGTCAGTCATTGGCACAGGTTGCTTGTCTGGCCAGTGTCAGAGCCGCTGGAAACACTCAGGCTCTGGGGTTCGTGACGACTCTGCCCAGGTGGGGGAAGGGTTACCAAGAATGTGAGCAACAGCAGCAGGACTTGGACTTGCCTGTTCAAGAATCTGACCTCTTGCTTCCCCAAGGATGACAACATGGAAGACAGCTGGCAGAAGACTGTCACTGGTGGGCTCCTTGGCCCAGACAGCGAGAATGTCCTTGCTCAGAATCCCTGGGAGCCCTGCCCTGGAACCTTAGGAACACGCACACCCTGTGCACTAAACTAGCAGGTGCAACGTGAGCGGGAACCACAGTCTCGTGGACACACAACACCACACCGTGCTTGTTGCAGCACCACAGGAACCGATCATTACAATGTGGTACATAGGAAATATTTCATGCATTTGATCAACAAACACTTGTATAACTTTCATAAATCAGTGATTCTCAAACAATGTTTCCCTGTGGAGTGGGCAGAGGTACCCACTTGTGGATATGATGAGTAATCAGTAATGAGTAATGGTGGCAGGAAAAACTACATTTATGGATAAAATATCTGTGAGTTAAAGAAGTATTTTTTTTCCTCTCTGGTGGCCACTACCTCACACTTTTCTTAGGTCCTAGGAGTTGATTTAGCATGCATGTACTCAGTCGCTCAGTCTTGTCTGGCTCTTTGTGACTTCATGGACCATAGCCTGCCAGGGTCCTCTGTCCATGGGATTTCCCAGGCAGGAGTACTGGAGTGGGTTACTATTTACTTCTTTAGGGAATCTTCCTGACACAGGGATTGAGCCCATGTCTCCTGCACTGGCAGGCAGGTTCTCTACTACAGAACTACCTGGGAAGCCAGGAGTTGATTTAGCAGCATGTTCTAATTTTCACTAGGTTAGGTTGAGTTTGCTGTGGTGTTCCTGGAAGAACACTGTGTGGGTCCTTCCAGATGCCCCATTCCTTGGGAACAGCTGAGGTCAATATGAGACTGGTGTTGCCTGACATCCACACAGTGACCCCAATTCTGTGAAATGAGGAGGTCCCCATGCCTGTGTCAGAAAGCATCCCGAGCATATGCATCATGGGGAATTTACGTTGCCACCATCCAAAGAAAAGATGTGCCCCCTCCTCTCATCTTTAGTTTCTCTGAAAAAGCCCCTTCCTTCCAGGCACTTGGTATAATATGGCACCTATGTATCAGTCATTTAAGGAGCCCAGTCACTTTGTGGACCATAAGCACATACACAGAAAAGGCAGGCTACTGGACTGGGGTCTCCTGGCGCTCAGCTGCCTGCATCCATTCACCCATCACACCTTGAGCATTTGCTCCTTTGTTTCATTCTCAGCTCCGCTCACACACACCTAGAGCCATGTCACCTCTGCTCAAGATTTTCTCTGAAGATCCTGTCACCTCTGACCTTTCCATCCCAGTCACCTGTCTTAGTCAGCCTGGGCTTTGATGTCAAAATGCCACAGACTATGTGGCTTAAACAACAGACACCTATTTCTCAAGCTCTAGAGGCTGGAAGTCTAGGGGGAAGTGCCAGCATGGTCAGGTTCCAACGAGGGCGCTCCTCCCAGTTTGCAGATGGCTGCCTTCTTGCTGTGTCTTCGTACAAGTTTTCCTCAGCGCAGGAGACTGAAGGGAGAGAGCTATGGTGTCTCTTCCTCCTTTTGCTGCTGCTGCTGCTGCTAAGTTGCTTCAGTCGTGTCCGACTCTGTGCGACCCCATAGACAGAAGCCCACCAGGCTTCTCCATCCCTGGGATTCTCCAGGCAGGAACACTGAAGTGGGTTGCCATTTCCTTCTCCAGCGCATGAAAGTGAAAAGTGAAAGGGAAGTCGCTCAGTCGTGTCCGACTCTTAGCGACCCCGTGGACTGCAGCCTACCAGGCTCCTCCGTCCATGGGATTTTCCAGGCAAGAGTACTGGAGTGGGGTGCCATTGCCTTCTCCACTTCCTCCTCTTACAAGGGCGCTAATCCCATAATGAGCCACCCACCCTCACAACTTCATCTGACCTTAATCATCTTCCAGAAGCCTCCACCTCCAAATATCGTATTAGGGGTTAGGTCATCAACATATGAATTTGGATGGACACAAACATGCAGCCCATGACACCAGCCGTAGAAATCATGATATATTTTTCTTCCTTTCAGATGCACAGACCACTTTGTCCACCCCCCAGAGATGCTTCTGTTCCCTGCCCTCTACTTCTATTATGCACCTGTCTCCACTCCTCTTGGCCTCTTTCACTTCTAAGTGGGTCTCCCTGTGGATGCTGTGCCTGCATCACTCCAGGTTTTATTGTAGCTTCTAAGAGTGCATCTGTAATCCCTTCACCTCTGACTCTTGACTCTCTGGCAAGCCTGTACCTGCCTGGCAGTGCCTGGCACAGGTGTCTCACCTCACCCCCACCAATCATGCTCGGTTACTCCCAATTCTTATGACGTGCTCTCCCCAAACATACATCCCCAGCCACAGAAGCCTAGAGTTCTCACTACTGTCTCAGAGAGCATCATTACTGTAATATTCAGCTCAGTAAGTAAACATCCACTGAGTCCTTCAGTATGGCAGGCATGGAGTTTAGCTATGGGATTACAGGGCTCAAGAACCATGCTTCTGCATTCATGCTGACATTCTAGAGAGGAAAGCAAACTGGACTTTTAGCCACAGCATGGAGACAGAGTGAGGGTTTCAGTCCAGAGGGGCACAAAATGCTGAGCTAGTAGGAGGTGGTGGCATGCTGGGCTGTGGGTGGGTGGCGGGTGGGAGCCTGTCCTGAGTCAGGGGCAGAAATCCATCAGGGACTCAGGAGGGACCAGTGGGAGCAGAGATGTGATGTCCTAGGAGTGAGGGCAGGTTCCAGGACTCAGGGTCAGCCCTACCCATAGCAGACAGCAATGGCAAGACAGGTGGGTTCAGACAGACTGTGTGGGGCTTGGACAAGAGGGGCCCAATGAAGGAGTTCACTCTAACCCTGCCATCTCCAAGCCTGAGTCAAGTGCACTCAATATGCATGGGGCGGGGGGGGAGCTTTTCACTTGCTGTGCATGGAAACTGCCATCCTCCGCCAGCTGGACTTCACATTTCTCTTGTTGCTGATTTCCAGATTCCTCTTAGTTCTCTTGTTAGAGCCACATACGCGCTTACTCTGTCTTTTTTGGGCTTTGTGGTGTTCTTATTAAGTGGAACAGCTTGGCAATGGTCTCTGATCACTAGATGATTTACATTATCAAAATGTTCTGGTTTCCCTCCTTTTCCAGTCCTGTTACAGTGAATCTGAGTCTGGTGATTTTTCAAATTCATCTTCAAGTCCTGCTAACTCGTCCTTTGCATCTAGTCATTAACAGGCATTTGTGGGCAAACCGCTGGTGAACAACCCAAGAAGCTTTGATCTCACCCCTCTGACCCTATTTCCCACTATTTCCGTATGCAAACTCATGTTCCAGCCAACTAGCCTTTGTTTCCAAAATACACCATGTACATTGCCATCAATGTGCCTTTGCCCAGTCAGTGGCAGCTGCCTGGAACTTTGTCCCCACCCTCTTAGTCCCCTTCACAATGCCCTGTTCAAGTTCTTTGGGGTTGGCTAGAAAGCTTGCTTGGTTTGAAAAACCCAAACAAGCTTTTTGGCCAACCCAAGACTTCCTTGGGCTTCCCAGGTGGCTCAGTGGTAAAGGATCAGCCTGCAACACAGGAACGCAGGTTCAATCCCTGGGTCGGAAAGATCCCCTGGAGAAGGAGGAAATGGCAACCCACTCCAGTATTCTTGTCTGGAAAATCCTGTGGACAGAGTAGCCTGGCAGGCTACAGTCCATAGGGTCCCAAAAGATTCAGACATGACTTGGCAACTCAACAACAAGACTTCCTTAAACCAGACCCTCCCTCTCTGATACCCTCACATTTAGTGACCATCTTCACCTGCCCACTTCACCTGCCTCTGAGCTATAATAAGAACTCTTTTAGTTGTCTCCGCATCCCCAGCATTTCCCTAAAATCCTATAAGGATTAAGGGTTCTGTATAACTTCATGATGGTAGTTTTCACATAATTCTCTCATAACATGCTTCGTTGTCTTCCTAGTTGACCTAACTTGTACATCTGAAGTTTTAAATGAAGTTTTCCCAATCTGAAATATACTTGATCTTTTCACATGATATTACTGTAATTACTCTCCTATTTTTCTTTATAGTAAGTGGCCACTATGGGACTGAGGTGGGGGCTTCCTAGGTGGCTCAGTGATAAAGAATCCTCCTGCCAATGCAGTCGACATGGGTTCGATCCCTGAGTTGGGAAGATCCCCTGAAGGACAAAATGGCCACCCACTCCAGTATTCTTGCCTGAAAAATTCCGTGAACAAAGGAGCCTGGCAGGCTACAACCCATGGGGTCCCAAAGGAGTTGGACATAACTTAGTGACTAAACAAGCAAGATATATGCTATATGCTTAATAAATATTTGCTAAATGAAAGAACCACTTTGAAAACTTGCTTTCTACAAATAGTTCTCAAGTGTGGTCTCTAGACTAGCATCAGAGGCTCCTGGGGCTCTGTTACCCAATGTGATGTTCTGGAATCTACCTCCTTCACCGGCTTCCCGTGTTGCCACTGTAGATCAGTACCGGGGAACCACTGATCTGGAGTCAGCCCACCACAAGTCCCAACTGGAAGTCAATCCCATGTGGAGTCTCTCATGCCAGCCTTCTGAAGAGACACAGTCCTTCTTTGTGACTGGCACCTCCTCTATTGGGAGATCTACCATCTGGGTATGGACAGGAGTGGGCCAGACTCAAGTGCGGTCTCAAGTTTTGCTCTTAACTATGTGTGCTAAGTCTCTTCAGTTGTGTTGACTTTTGGAAATCCCATGGACTGTAGCCCACCAGGGTCCTCTATCCATGGAATCTCCAGGCCAGAATACTGGAGAAGGTATCCATGCCCTCCTCCAGGGGGTCTTCCTGAGCCACGGATCAAACCCGCATCTCTTATGTCTCCTGCATTGACAAGTGAGTTCTTTACCACTAGCGCCACCTCCTTAACTATCCAAGGTGGTGTCCTCAACTACAAGGGGGCTTCCCCAAGCCTGCTGTGTCTGTTCAGAGCTAGAACCTTGTTGATCTGTGCATGTGTTTGCTGGAGCTGCTGTAACAAAATACCACAAACTAGGACTTCACAACAGATGTGTATGGTCTCATGGCTCTGGAGGCTGGAGGTCTCAGGTCAAGATGTTGGCAAGATTGGTTTCATCTGAGGGCTGAGAGGGAGAATCTGTTCTGTGTTGGTCCTCTAGCGTCTGGTGATGTGCTGGCCATGACTGGTGTTCCTTGGCTTGCAACGGCATCACTCCGATAATTTCATGGCATTCTCCCCATGTCTCTCTCTCTCTCTGTGTCCAAATTTCCTCTTTTGAAAGGATGTGGCCACAATGAATTAGGGCTCACCCTGATGACTTCACCTTAACTTGATCATCTACAGAGACCCTATTTCTGTATAAGGTCACATTCTGAAATGCTGGGGCTTAGGACATCCACGTGTGAGTTTTGGGGGAGCACAGGTCAATGTGTAACAGTCTGAGTGTTGCTCTTGGTAGGTCTAGCTCAATCCCCACTTTAGCTTCTTTGGGTTTGAGTGATACCGGATGTAGAAGCCTTGGTTTGGGACCGACTGAGAGAGAAGTGGACTTCTCTGGTGGTCCAGTGGTTGAGAATCTGCTTGCCAATGCAGAGGACACAGGTTCAACCCCTGGTCCAGGAAGATTGCACATTCCATGGGGCAACTAGGCTGATGTGTCACAAGAACTGAGCCTTCATGCCCTAGAGCCTGTGCTCCACAACCAGAGAAACCATTGCATTGAGAAGCCCGTGCACCCCAACTTGAAAGTAGCCCCCACTCACCACAACCAAAGAAAGCCTGCATGTAGCAATGAAGACCCAGCACAGCCAAAGTAAATAAACAAACAAATATAACACTAACAAAAGAAGGAAGGAGAAGTGACACCTATTCTTGAGGGGATTTCTTGTTGCTCACAGCCCTGTAATCCCATGGAGGAAGGGACTCTGCTTCCCAAACTCAAAACCCACGGATAAGAGCTTCAAGACTCAGTTTCCCCACAGAAGAAAATCAAATGACAAACAAACTGGGAAAAGGACCGGGACTCTTCCAGGGTGTGCCTGGGTTCAGAATACATTGTCTGTCATCTGCACTGCCATCTTCCTTCACTGTTGGCCAAGATGGCCCCAGTTGAGATGGTGCTGAAATCCCACAGGGCCCCCTGGGCTGTGGAATGAATGGGAACATGGTTCAGAAAACATGAGTCCTGCCTGGGCTCTGCCATGAACTGAGTCTGTGGCATCAGGCAGGTGACCTCCCCATCCTGGCTGGGGACCCTCTCAGATGTGGCCCACAGCCTGGCACTCGCACATGTCCCCCTCCGTCGTTGGTCAGCAGAGCATCTTTGTCTGCCATCACTCAAGTCATGAGCAGCCTGAGGGCCCACTGTGTGCCTCTTCCTTCACCTTTCCACAGGTGACCTCAGGGCCACCTACGGGAGGTTCCCCCATGGAGAACTTGCCCGAAGTCCCCCCAAAGAGCTCTCTCTGCACCCCCTCTAGTATTAATAGTTCCTGGCCTCTATTCTCAGGCCTGAGGGCAGTCTTGCAGTTGTGGATGTCAGGACTAAAAGGACAGTAGAGAGGTGAAGAAACCGAAGTGCAGACAGGAGGGTCCCAGAGCCGGCGCGACCCTGGTCTCCTAGTTCTCAGCGCCCCTCCAATTTCCTCCCTGAAACCACAACCTGCAGGCTGAGTCTGCCCCCTGCGCCTTCCTGTCTCCTCAGGCAGTCTTGTAGAGTGTGTAATCCACTTTGCTGCAGCTTCTGATTCTGGGGAACCAGCTGTTGACAGGTGTGGAAGCCACAGATACGCAGTTTTGTCACAGATTTTGCTCAATGTGTCAGACTCACAAGAGCCATTGTTCTTCATTTGTTCCTACCTGTTTGACTCCTCAGGGCGGCCAAGACCTCTCCTGCTCCCACAACCAAGTCACACACACACACACACACACACAGGGGCACAGACACAATCCCACACACTTATATATACACATAGGGACACAAACAGTCACGTGCACACACCACACACACGGATACAAACAGCCACACACACATGGACATGAATAGCCACACACATACATATTCACAGGGACACTAACAGCCACACACACAGACACAGGCTCATACACACAGAGGGACACAAACAACCACACCCACACAGACTCATACACACACACAGGGACACAGACACTCACACACACATGCACATAGGGGCACAGACATACACTCACACACTTGTACATACACACAGGAACACAAACAGCCACACATACACGGGCATGAACAACCATACACACATACACATATATACACACAGGGACACAGACTCACTCACACACACTCATACACATACACACAAGGGCAAGAATAGACACACACATATTCATACAAACCGAGGGACACACACACTCAGATAAACACACAAGAACACAAACAGCCACGTACACTCAGACATGAGTAGCCACACACACATACACATATATACACACAGGGACACAGACACACCCACACACACTCATATACACACACACAAGAACACAGCCACACACACACATTCATATAAACCGAGGGACACACACACTCATATAAACACGTAGGGACACAAACAGACACACTCACACACACACACACACACTCACACAGAAATGTACACATACACCCCACCACAGGTTTTCCACAGGGTTATAAAAGGAGTTGAAGGAGACAGTGCTTGTGAATAGATTTTATACTCTAAGGTTCTTTTGGGTATCAGGGATGATGAACCTGTAAGTTCCTTCAGGGCAAGAACTGTGCCTTCTACTCTGAAACCATCTCCCCACATACATACAGCCTGGAATATTATTAGGCATAGAGTGGGCTTTCGTTGAATTGAAATCTAATGAACTGAAAATTGCTTTAATATAGAACCACTAAAAGAAAAACAGCATTAATATCCGTAAGCCTCTGACCCCAGGGGGAGTTGAGGGCACAGCACAGTGACTGGTACAGATGCTGGGCTCCTTAGGGTGGGATCAGTGAGTGCTGACATGCCTGCCTTGCTTGTGCCCACTCTCTGAAATGCAGAGGCCCTGGTCCTTCCCACTGCAGCCCCAGGTGTGCGATTCCAGGAATCTGGAGGCATCTAAGAGGCTCAGTGGGAAGGAAGGAGCTGACAATGACCTCTAGGCAACCACCAGCGAGCACCGGCAAGTTCCGTTTGCAGCCTCTCACCAGAATTTTGTGTCTAATCCATAAATTCATGCTTTCAAAACATATTTATGGACCATCTACTGAGTGGCTATAAACTCTGGGCAATCGCCAGACGAACTTTTTTTAAAAACACGGACATTGTGCCAAGAGATTCTGATTGAACTGACGGCGGGTGGGGGGTGGGGGCGGCGTGGAAAGTTTCTGAATACCCCAGGTACTCTAGCAGGCAACCAGGGTGGAAAGCACAAATCTTCTTCCTGTGATGCAAGTTTAGATGGTCGGATAGGACACTATACCTGTCCTCCAGGAGCTAGGTGTCCAGGGAGCAGGCAGAGCACTGGCCCCAAGAAAGACTAATAATGAGACTCAGGTGGAGGGCTGTGGACCAGGGCAGTCAGAGGAGAAGAGGGTAGGGGATAGGGAAGGCTTCTGAGAAGTGGTCCAGGCAGGCCTCGGTCCTTGATAACATGATGGCCAGGGTGCGGGGTATGTTTTAGCCACCCCAAAGCCACATCCACAGAGAGGAAGCTTCCGCTCTTTAGGAAGGGGAAGAAATGTGTCTCCAGCTTGGGAAACAAGGAGAAGCAAGGAGAGACAATGCCCAATATTAATCACAGAGAGAAAGTGGCCCAGTGCTGTTTGGCTTCCTAGCATTATCGACTCAGTGGACATGAGTTTGAGCAAACTCCAGGGGATGGTGAAGGACAGGGAAGCCTGGCGTACTGTAATCTTTGAGGCCACAGTGAGTTGGACACAACTGAGAGACTGAACACCAACAACAACAATCTATGGGATCTGAGAAGCTTGCAGAGGCTTCCAGAAAATTTGAGGCAGCCCCAAAGGGGAAGATGGCCAGGAAACCCTTGGGCTGGGTGATCTTTCAGGGCTCAGAACAGCCTGTTACATTCCACTTGCCTCCAGTTCTCCAGACCCCGCATTCTGGAGCTTTCCAGACAGGCTTCAGGACAAGGCAGGAACTCTCATCAAATACTTTTTTGAGGGAGCTTAGAGGTCATCTAGGGGGCTTGCCTGGTGGCTAAGGGGTAAAGAATCCACCTGTGATGCAGGAGATCTGGGTTCGATCCCTGGGTGGGGAAGATCCCCTCGAACAGCAAATGGCAACCCACACCAGTATTCTTGCCTGGGAAATCCCATAGACAGAAGACTCTGTCAGGCTATAGTCCATAGGTGTCTCAAAAGAGGCAGACATGACTTAGCAACTAAACGATAACAACAAGATGTCAACTGACATTTACAGGAGCTCCATCCCTGGAAATCCAAGCCCTGGGTCCCTTCCTGGGAGGGAGGTGACAGGGTTAATCTCAGGGCTGGGGGAGGCAGAGAAAGGCCTTGAAACCACACAGTGAAGCCAACCAGATTAATAGAAGAGGGGGGGGGTAGACCATTAGGAAGACAAAGAGAAAATCATGCTGGAGCAATAGAAAGGGAAATCTAATATCAACTAGGGAAAAATAAATGGAGATTAGGGCAAACAAATTAGCTTTAATGGGTTCAATGCTAATACAAGAATAACAGCCGAGCTGCGAATGCCTTTGAGGGGAAGATGGGCTAGAGAACCAGAGCAGTCATGCAGGCAATAAAGACAAGACAGCTCAGGGAGGGGGGATTGGCCAGAAGAGTGAGGGGCGGGGGCAAGGTAGAGAGAAGGGAAAACTGGGGATGAATGAGTTGGGGGAGAGGTGCAGGGGAGGAGTCTGTCATCTGGACAGGAGTGGAGGGGACTGGGGCAGGGAAGGGGCTGAGAGGAGCAGGGACCATCAGCAAGGGATGGAAAGAAAAACTAGCAAGACAATGGGAGAAGACTGAGGACAGAGGAATAAAAACCTGCATAGGAAGGACTTGGGGCAGAAAGGCAGTGGAGGTAGATGGCAATCAAGACATGGAGGAGGACAAACCAGTGTGGAAGAAGGGGGAAATATAATGGAATTTGTTTCATTCTCTGGCTAAAGAAAAATTGTAAGAAAGGAAAAATTCAACCTCAACAGCATGAAAACCTGGAGAGGCTTCTGAAGTGGGCTTTGCCATGCACCCATGCTTGGCAGGTGATGTGAAGACACATTTGCCTGCAGAGAAATCTCTGACTGTCCATCTGGAATGGCCACACACTGCCAGGGGCAGTGCTGGGAGCACCTGGGAGCCCTCAGCTGGAGTTTCAATTCTGCCCTTTGGTAATGATGCACCCTTGGGCAAGTTACAGACAGTCTCTGCTCGCATCTCTTCATCTATAAAATGGGGATCATGTGCTGTTATGAGAACTGGATGAGAAGATGCAGATAGAGAGCTCAGGCTGGCTCCGGAGTGAGCCCCTCCCACCCCGCTGGCTGTCAGTCTTCTTCCTAAGCACTGACTCTGGCGGGTGGGTGGGTGGGGTTGTTATTCAGTCTGTGTTGTTCAGCTCAGTTGTGTCTGACTCTTTGCGACCCCGTGGACTGAAGCAAACCAGGCTTCCCTGTCCTTCACTATCTCCCAGAGGTTGCTCAAATTCCTGTCCATGTAGTCAATAATGCCATCCAACCACTTCATCATCTGTCATCCCCTTCTCTTCCTGCCCTCAATCTTTCCCAGGATGAGGGTCTTTTCCAATGAGTTGACTCTTCGCATCAGTGGCCAAAGTATTGGAGCTTCAGCTTCAGCATCAGTTCTTCCAATGGGTATTCAGAGTTGATTTCCTTTAGGATTGACTGGTTGGATCTGCTTGCTGTCCAAGGACTCTCAAGAGTCTTCTCCAGCACCACAGTTCAAAACCATCAATTCTTTGGCACTCAGCCTTCCTTATGGTCCAACTCTCAGGTACCTACATGACTGCTGGAGAAACTATAGCTTTGACTATACAGACCTTTGTTGGCAAAGTGGTGTCTCTGCTTTTCAATACACTCTCTAGGTTTGTCTAGGTTTGACTCTAGGGGGAGTGCAGTGAATACTGAAAGTAGCCCGTCCTCCCTTTCTCCTTCCCCTCTTAAGAAAATCTCGGTAAAATACCAGCCAAGCTTAGTTTTTTCCCAGTTAGAGACTAATACAGGGAAATCCTCTTTATCCATCCTCTGTCTCCCTCCCTCCACCCCTGCCAGTTCTCTCTCCCTGTTGGAGATGAAAGAACAGAGCTACACCCTCCCACCTCTGGGCTGATCTAAGGCAAGAGCATCTGAGGAAGCCAGACCTCTTACCTCTTATTCCAAGGGCTCTGGGAGACCCTCAGATCTGCCAAAACATCAAAGTGTAGGGGGCTGGGAGCTGGTCCTCATGACCTTACAACCTGGGGGCTTCTTGGGCTGCATTAAAGTGCATGAAGGCCCCATAGGAGGGACAGTGGCCAACAGACTAGGAGAAGGAATCAACAAGAATAAGCCCATAAATCAGTGACTAACCACCCAGCCAAGGAACCCAAGAGAGAAAAGAGGAGCTGGGATGACTTCCTGCCTCTCAGGGAAATCTAGAACCTCACCTTTTGCTCATCACTCAGGATTTTGAAGGAGGAAAAGCAGAAACTGATCCAGGCAGGAAGATGGGGTAGATGGGGTGCAAGAGATTTGTCACTTGCAGAGAAATGAGTTCATTAAATTAAAACCATTCCCATAAAATTACAACCTCCAAGAGGGTGAAGATCCACCTGTCTTAATCCTATACATCTCCGGAGCCTGGAGCCATGCCTGGCCTGGGAGCAGTGATGGTCAGATGATCATGAAGAATGTTTTTGAGTGCTATGCACGCATCGTGTATAGCATACAACACTATGTAGATCACACAACACGCCTAGGAAAAGAGGCAGAGAAAGGTGAGGCTCATGCCAAAATCAGAGGGGGAGCAGAGCTTTGTATGTAGGCAGTCTGTCTCCTGAGCCTGCTCTTCTAACCTCTACCCTATACAGCTTCAGTGGATGAAAATAAATGAATAAATGACCCTCACCCCACTTATCAGGGCAAGAGGACAGATTTGCAAATTGCTTATAGTTTGGGCTTCTATGAAGGACTGATAAGTGTGCCACGCAGAAGGGCTAAAAAGCTGAAGGATGAGACAGGGCTTTCCTCTTGTTGCACGTGGTTCTTGTCAGCATTGCCTCACCAGCAGCAGGTGATCCAGAGACAAACTCTCCAGGAACCCAGCCTCCTGTGCCCCTCAGATGGATGAGCGGTAGCCAAGAGTTACCATCACCTTGGAGGTCCGAGCCCAGCCCCCTTAGCCCATCCTCCAAGTGTCAAGGTTCTGATAAGTCCAACCTCTTCCATTTGTTCCTTGGTCCTAGGAATGGGGGCGTCTTCCTACAGTTACTGTCTCAGGGTTACCCCAGTGCTCCTCTCTGCTCTTACAGCCTTCAACCACCTAGATAAACAGGTCCCTCTATTCAAGCACCTCTGCTGAAATACCTAGAAACAGGTTTGTGTTTTCTGATCAGCTCCTGACTGATGCTCTACTTAATGCCAGAGGAGGTCAGAGGAAACAGGATCCCAGGACTGGCTTGGTCATGTCCTTGGCCTTGAACCCGAAACACAGCACTGAACTCCTTGGCTATGAGGTCTGGGGAACCAGTTTCTTTTTTATGGACAGACATCAGGGGTAACATCACCCCACAGCCCTGAGTCACAAACTTATCAAGTGGGTCTCTGAGTCAGGGATGTCCCAGTTCCCAGGAGAGGAGGTTTTTGCTATCAAACTGTGGTCCTCCCTAGCTGGAGCCGGCTCTTGTGGCTCTTTCCTTCGGTGCACGTAGAAATCTCCCCACCAGCACTGTAAACCCCTCATCATTCTCCAAAGCGCTCTATGGCCAGGGGTAGGAAGAAAAGGCTTCCCAATTTGGAACCCAAAGTTTTGAGTTGGTGACAGTCTTCTTATTGGTGTAAACTGGTGACAGGAATATTCATCTCACGGAATTTTCCTGCCCAACCAACAAGGGTGCGTATGAGCCATTATGCTCCCCGCAAAGGTGTGAGCCTGACAAGTGTCACACCTTAATGATGACCTTGAAGGTTGGATGTAAAAGCCAACTGAAAGGCCCTTGCATTCATCCCATGGTTCCTGCCGAAGGAAGGCAGACCTCTCTTTTCCTGTGTCATGATGTCTGGGCCTCCTGTTAAAAACAACTCATGTCTAAGAGTATGTGTCATTGAAAGAGACAGAATTCTGCTGAAAGCAAAGAATGTGTGGGCTTCACTCAGCTTGCTTTGGGCCTGCTTTCTTTCCTGCCTCCCTCCCTCCCTCCCTCCCTCCCTCTCTTTCCTCCCTCCCTTCTTTCCTCCCTCTTTCCTTCCTTCCAACAATGAACTCAACCAGCATTTATTGGGTACCTACTGTGCATCAAGCATTACATTAGAGATTAGGGTTTCAGAGACAAAGAAGCCAGGCAGGGGCTTCCCTTGTGGTCCAGTAGTTAAGAAACTGTCTTGCAATGCAGGGGGCATGGGTTTGATCCCTGGTCAAGGAACTAAGATCCCACATGCATCATAGCAAGAAAGCCCATGGACATAACTACTGAGCCTACCACTCTGGAGCCTTTGAGCCACAACTAGAGAGTCCATGCACCTCAATAAAAGATCCTGCATGATGCAACTAAGATCAGACACAGCCAAATAAATAAATACATATTTTAAAAAAAGAAGAAGAAGAAGAAGCCAGGCAGAGGGAATATCCTGTGCAAAGGCCCCAAGACAGGAGGACACAATGAGCTCCAAGGTCACACACAAGGTCTCTGAGTGTGTAGTGCGGAGAGTGTGGTAGGAGGTGGCCTCTGATGAAGCTGAAGGTCAGGTTTTATGCTTGCATAGCGGATGGTATCGTGACCAACCCAGATAGTCTTAGAGGAGGCGCCTCTGTCACCCAGAAATTTCTAATAGCAAGCTGAATATAAACATGGGGGAAGGACTTCCCTGGTGGCTCAGTGGTAAAGAATCTTCCTGCCAATGCAGGAGATACAGGTTCGATCTCTGATCTGGGAAGATCCCACATGCCATGGAGCAACTAAGTCTGTGAGCCACAACTACTGAGCCTGCGTTCCAGAGTCCGGAAGCCACAACCACAGAAGCCCACACACCCAAGAGTCCATGCTCTGCAACAAGAGAAGCCAAGGCAATGAGTCCTCGCACAGCAATCAGAGAGTAGCCCCTGCTCGCTGCGACTAAAGAAAAGCCCACACAGCACAACAAAGTGTGGTCAAAAATAAGTAAATAAAATTATTTTTTTAAATGAGGGAGAGATCTAGACTAAAGATAGCTGGATGCCCAGATCCCATCAGTACAGGGTTAGAAAATAAAACAAGGAGAGAGGGTGGGATCACCAAGGATGATGGTGTAGAGTGAGGCAGCACTGAGACCTGAATGCAGCCTGAAAAAATGTAGATAGCATAGAACAGAACAGGGAAGACACCCCATTAAAGAGAAACACAAGGAACCGGGACCAAGCGCCAAGCCTTGTCATGGAACCCTCTTTAAGAGGTCCAACTCAGCACCTGCCATCCACCAACTTCCTAGCATCTGAGCACCTGCTAAGCATAAGGCATATCGCAAGGTGATCCCTGAATAGCAAGGGATGAAGGGAAGGACAAAGGGACAGCCAAGTGTGACCACTTGTTGAGAAATCTGGTTGACATCAATAAGAAAGAGAGGTTTCCTAGTCAAGGGGAGGTTTGGTTTTGTTTTGCAAGCAGACGCTGGGGAGGCAGCATAGATGAATTTAGTTGTTTGGAGGTCCAGGGGATGGGCCTGGTAAAAAAAAAAAGAGAGAGACATAATATAAAGTTAGTTACCTCTTCCTTGGTCTCCCCTGGTGGCTCAGACAGTAAAGAATCTACCTGCAATGCAGGAGACCTGGGTTCGATCCCGGGGTTGGGAAGATCCCCTGGAGGAGGGCATGGCAACCCATTCCAGAATTCTTGCCTGGAGAATCCCCACGGACAGAAGAATCTGGCAGGCTACAGTCCATGGGGTTGCAAAGAGTCAGACACCACTGAGCGACTAAGAATGCACAACTAATATAAAATACAAAGACATAGGAGGCTGATGGACAGAGTTGCGGCACAGGTGGAAGGAACCAGTGAGAGACAGATGAGAGGAACAAGCGGCAGTCTCACCGACCTATTGTCTCTCTTCTCTGGTCACCCTTGGGAGAAGGAGTGCAAGGCACGGAGACCAAGGTTGCGCAGCAAGTCCGGGGTAAAACCAAATGCATACTGCTGCTTCTCAGCGTCCCAGCCCCTGTGTTGTAGTCCAAGGGCCTAACGTGCCCAGGTAACCTAAACCTCACAGATAATGGAGGGACTCAGCATGTAGACTTAGGGTGGAAGGTGGGACAAGAGGCTGGAACAGTAGGTCTCCATGGCCCTGGAGCAACTTCCTTGGCAGTGATTTGAGGCAGAGGTCCTGGTCTTTATTCCTTTCTGTGCCAGAAAGGCATGGAGCCTAAGGGAACAGCTGCAAGGTTACAGCAGGAAATCACAGGCCTGCAGGTGAGTGTGCTGGGGAGACAACATCATGGGGCTGAGATGGTCAGAGACTGGGTAGCTCTAGCACGGCCACCATGCTTGAGGCAGAAGTCCCCAACCTTTCTGGCACCAGGGATGTGCTTCCTGGAAGACAATTAAACTACCGAGTGGAGGGTAGGGGGATGGTTTCAGGATGATTCAAGTGCATTACATTTATTGTGCACTTTAGTTCTATTATTGTCACATCAACTCCACCTCAGGTCATCACTCATTAGATCCTAGAGGTTGGGGACCCGTGCCTTGGGGAGGACAAGCGGGTACAACAAGATTTACAGGACACCTGAAAGCATCCATTGCATCATCCGCTGTAGTCCTTCAAAGGCTCAGATGCCCATCTTGATAGTTCTTTTAGGCTGAAACAAAAATCTCCAGATAATCAAGTGGAAATTTTCACAGCACAATACATTGAATCATTCTTGCTTTCGGGCTAGGCAGCAATGTGAGAAATTAGATAGAACATAAAGGGGGAAAAGTACCCAGCCATGGGACTTGGGGGTCTCGCAGTGGGGAATCCACTCACCATCACAACAGCCCCCCTCACATTTGTAAAGCATTTTTCTGCCACGTGTATTTACCAAAGTGTTAATTAAACTTTTGTAACAGGTGCTAGGTAGACAAAGACAGGATTCCTGCCCTTAAGATCTCATAAAAGAATCTAAGCAGATCAAGGTATTGTCCAATGCAACCAGTGCTGTGACTAAGGCTCGGGCTATGGGGCCCAGGGACTTCTCTGGCAGTCCAGTGGTTAAAACTCTGCACTTCCACTCCAGTGGCATGGGTTCAATCCCTGGTCTGGGAACTAAGAACCCACATTCTGTGCATGTGGCATGGCCAAGAAAAATTAAATCAAAATTGAGAAAAGATTGTGGGGCACAGGGAAATTATCCTACATCTCAAGGGTCCGAGGATCCGTGCACATAACAGGAATTTAGGGCAATGACTTTTCTCTTGTTCTTGTGCATGTGTGCTCAGTCATGTCTGACTCTTTGCAACCCCATGGGCTGTAACCTGACAGGTTCCTCTGTCCATGGAATTTTTCAGGCAAGAATACTGGAGTGGGTTGCCATTTCCTCCTCCAGGGGATCTTCCCGACCCAGGGATGGAACCCATGTCCCTTGTGTCTCCTGCACTGGCAGGTGGAACCTTTACCACTAGCACCACCTAGGAAGCCCCTTCTCTTTTCCTCCTACCATCCTTACTCCTCAGAGCCCTGTTAAGGAGTGAAGAATGATAAAAGAAAGTCCTCAGATCTCTCCAAATGGTCACTTTTCCAAAATATACATTTCTGGACAGCAGGCTTCACCCAGAACTTTGTAGATCTCTGTCCCTTCACTATAGGTTCAGAGCTCTCTGTCCCCAGGCAAGCTGGCATCCCTTTGTCTGAGGATCTCACAGTCAGAACCCACTTATGTCCAGCCAAGCCGTCTTATCTTCTTCCTCCACCCCCACGACCTCCAGACCAACAAAGGGCCTTTGTTCAGGAAGCCTCAAACCTCTTCCTGGGTCACACCTTCCCCACCTCCCACCCGCGCCCAACCAGGGGCTCCTACTCATTCCTGGCTTCCGGCCTGAGAGCCCACCTGGTCCACAGCCACATGGGCAGGTGGTCAGCATGGTGGGTAGCCCTGGGGCAGGAAGGAAGGATGCGCCCACCTCTAGGCTGCTAGTCTGGTGGTGACTTGCCCAAAGGCGTCCACTCCCCCACACCGGATACAGGAGGGACAAAAGACTTTGGGTGACCAGGACTCGGCTCCAAACCTCAAACCATAGGGCCCATCTCCATCTGCAGCCAGCACGCTCTTTCCACACCCTCTACCCTGCCTCTCCGACAGCCACAGTAACTGTCTTTCCATGTCTTGAGAGCACCAAAGCCTTATGTGTGGGTTTTCTTCCTCTGGAAGCTTCTTCTCCTGGTTACCTCCTAGTCATTCTGCCCGACAGCTTCCCTCTGACCACTTATGGGCTCCTCTGGCATCTGACTTACCTCTTCCTAAAAACCTCTCTCTTAACATGATGATTCCCAATTTATCTGATTGTGTGTGTGTTAGTCACTCAGTTGTGTCCGACTCTTTACCACCCCATGGACTGTAGCCACCAGGCTCCTCTGTCCATGGGATTCTCCAGGCAAGAGTACCGGAGTGGCTAGCCATGCCCTTCTCCAGGGGATCCTCCCTACCCAGGGATTGAACTCAGGGCTCCTGCACTGCAGTCAGATTCTTTATTGTCTGAGCCACCAGGGGAGTTCAATTTATCTGACTGCATCTCTCCAAAGACTGTATGTTCCTCAAGGGCCAGCTTTCCTGTCTTGTTCAAGGTGACTTTCCCAGTGTTCTGATATATACTCAGTACTTGGTATATATGGGCTTCCCCGGGTGGCTCAGTGGGTAAAGAATTCACCTGCCAGTGCAGGAGACATAGGGGACGCAGTTTCCATCCCTGGGTCGGGAAGATTCCCTGGAGGAGGAAATGGCAACCCACTCCAGTATTCTTGCCTGGAGAATTCCATGGACAGAGGAGTCTGGCGGGTTACAGTCCATGGAGTCACAAAGAGTCAGATAGGACTTCAAGACTAAGCATACACCCACTTGGCATATACGTGTTGAGATCAAAAGAGATGAAAACTATAATATACAAACAATAAAAATCATTATTCTAAGAAGATGGGGCTGAGGTGGGGGGTCTACATGCAATTAAGTTTTTCTCTGAAATTTTCTTTACCAGCCATCACCTGAAGTCAGCATCAGACACTGCAGGATGTTTTGTTTAGCTCTTAATAAGTGGATAGAAACAATATGCTTGAAAAAACCCCCAACTTTCTCAACTCATAAAATTAAAACAGGCAGTAAATGGAGCATAACCCTTAAAAATGTATAAAAAATATATGGTGAGAAAGACAATATCATATGATATTGCTTATATTCACAACCTAAAGAATTGATACAAATGAACTTATTTACAAAGCAAATACAGATTCACAGACTTAGAGAATAAACTTATGGTTACCAAGAGGGGAAAGGGGCAGGAATAGATTGGGAGTTTAGGATTGACATGTACACACTGCTATATTTAAAATAGAAAACCAGGGACTTCTCTGGTACGCCAGTGGCTAAGACTCTGTGCTCCCAGTGAAGGGGGTGTGGGTTTGATTCCTGGTTGGGGAGCTAAGATTCCATGTGCCATGCGGCATGGCCAAAAAAATAAGTAAATAAAATAGGTAACAAACAAGGACCTACTATTTAAAAAAATGACTACATGGTAAAACACTATATACATGGAGGGATAAACAAATTAATAATAATAAGCCTTGGGGGGAAAAGAAACTACTCTTCAGAAGGAAATTTAAGGAATTTTTAAAAATAATTTAAGCAAGTTTACAGAATAAAAGAAACTACTGAAAAAAGACATTAAAATAGCCAGAGTCAACACAGGAATCCAGCCCAACACCCTTGGCACGGTAATATAAAGAACTCAGAAGTCAATAAAATGAAATAAGTCAGCAGGGACTTCACAGTTTAGGAGCCCGAGGTATGAGTGCATCTTCCCTTTCACACCGATGCCAGCTGATCTAGTAAATAACCCTTCCAGAGGGTTCTGGAGAGTTTGAGTCTCTAAGGATACCTATCAGCAAGTCCTTCAGGAAGATTTAGGACAGTGTCCCCCCACAGCTTCAGTGGAGAAACAGGATAGGTTTGTTTTTAAGGCACAATTCCCAATTCATGCTACCAAAAAAATAGCCTTTGGGTTTTTTTTAACCAGTTGCCTTTCTAGGGGTGAAGACTTCCACCTGCAGGAACCCTAGCTTTCAGATGTAGTGGGCCTAGCATGAACACCTTTGCTCCTAGATGGCTTGGCAGTCTTAAGTTCTGGAAAATGGGGACAAAGATGAGCTGCTCAAGGTCTTCTCCCTTTGGGTGGCTCTCTGGTGCCCCCTTGTGTTCAGTGTCTGGACCCAGAAGAGCCAAAAGCAGCAGGAATGGAGTGAGGGTGGAAAGGCTGAGCCACTCTCCAGGACTGCCTGTGGCTAACGAGAAGTCAGCCCTCTCCAAAGCGGGCTCAGGCCCCTCTGCTGAGCACCTGGGATATCTTCCCAGCCCTGGTGGAAACACACTGGCCAGGGCAAATTGCCTAGAATTGGACAGGTGGAAGCAGTGCCCAAGGTCACCCAGTGGCCTCCACTTAGGGAGATGGATCGTAGCGTCCTTCCTGCCAGGTGTTTGGCTAGCGGGCTTTTCCTCCTGACTCAGTGCCCAGGCCAGAGGCATTTGTAGCCTCTTAAAAAAAAACAAACAGACATTGACCGCTCTGCCGAAGACAGCTTGAGCCCCTGAGGGGTCATTGCAAGGCAGTTCTGAATGTGCTAAGTCAGTGGGTGGTAATGAGCACAGTGTGCCTAACAGAGGCATGTCCAGCCCTCAGCAGTAAATAGTCCTTAACGGGCTGACACAGGAGGCCTGGCAATGGCTCTTCCTCCTTGCCCGTCTGCCTATTCCCCCTGACTCCCACCCCGGGGCTCTGCCATCCTAGCCAGATCACCAAATCATCATGCTGGGACCATGGCATCTCTAGCGTGGGACTGTAGGGCCAAGGCCAAGTTTCCAGGATCTGTTCTGGCCATAGAACAGGGCTCTGCCAGCAGCCCCAACAGGAGCATTTGTTCCTGGTTAGATCTTGACCCCTCATCATGCAGGCTGAGTCACATCAGTCCCATGAATGTTCACTGTGACTCTCTAAGCCCTGGTCTCCTCATTGGTCAAAGGAAGACCTCAGGCCTGAAGCTCGCACCCCCAGAATCTAGGGATTTTAGAGAACTGAGTATGTTGATAAATCTAACAGATGCCTTCTTACCTATAAGCCTTTGCACATGCTGTTCCCACTGCCTGGAACAGTTTTCTTCCTCATCTCCTTCTCTAGTCTGACACCTCTTTATCTTCAGCCTCAGTTTAGACTTCTCCAGGAACTCTTCTAGGGCTCCCCTCATAGCTCAGTCAGTAAAAAATCTGCCTGCAATGCAGGAGATCCAGGTTTGATTCCTGGGTCAGGAAGATCCCCTGGAGAAGGAAATGGCAACCCACTCCAGTATTCTTGCCTGGAGAGTCCCATGGTCAGAGGATCCTGGCAGGCTATAGTCCATGGGGTCGCAAGAGTTGGACATGACTTAGCAACTAAACCAATACCAACAGCAGGAACCTTTCTCTGGCCCCCTGAGCCTGGGCTTGGTCCCCTCCAGGGGTTCCCACAACCCCTTTCATGTCCGAGTCCCACTGCTGGCTCAGGTCCACTGCAGGTGTCCCAGATGTGGCCATGCCATGCAGCCACCAGCTGGTCTGACTCTTCACTTGAACCCCATGGGGCAAGTACAGGAATCACATCTACCTTATCCAACTCAACAGTGGAAGGGCCTGGTACGGTGCCTGCCATGTAGCAGGTACTCAATAAATAAGCATTGAGAATAGTGGATGGGCTCAGAATGAAACAAAGGCTGGGGCTGGAGGGTAGGGGCCGAGTCAGGAAGGCAGCTAAGGAGACAGGCGCACATCATGGTGTGTCCATGTTCTGCACCACTGCCCACTGCCTGGCACATCAGTCCTGGAAGCCCCAGAACATGGGCCAGTGAGGTCTCTGCCTGCCGCTCAGTGCTCCGAACAGAGCTCAAGCTGGGAGCCCAAGGACAAGGCCCACTCTGTCCTAGCTCAACCAGAGAAGCTCTGCTTTTATTCTTTTGAGTCTGGGTTTCTCATTGTCTCTGTACTTAAAAAATCTAGTTCTATAATTCAAAAGAAGAATGAGAACGAGAAACTTAAATACCACTGATTTCTTCGTCCCATGCCCTCATTTTAGAGATGAACAGAGGCGCAGAGAGGACATGGAGACTTCCCCAAGATCACACAGTTCAGTGTCAGAGTAGGAAGACAGACCCTGAATCCTCAACTCCTTAGATACTTTCCAGAGGGTAGAGGGAGGTGGTGGGATTGTTATTTGGAGTGAGGTGCTGAGGGTCTGAGAGGAGACTGTGTGTGTGTACTCTGTCATGTCTGACTCTGCAAACCATATGGACTGTAGCCCGCCAGGCTCCTCTGTCCATGGAATTCTCCAGGCAAGAATACTGGAGGGGTTTGCCATTTCCTCTTCCAGGGATCTTCCTGATCCAGGGATTGAACCTGCGTCTCCTGTGTCTCCTCATTGCAGGTGGATTCTTTATCTGCTGAGCCCTCTGGGAAGCCCATGAGAGGATACTGAGCAGACACAAAAAGTCCCCAGAGTGGAATGTGCCCCTCTGTGGCATCATACATCCCTGCCCCTGCCACCCTGAGCTAGCCCCCCTCAGAGGCGGGAAGCAGAGGGGTACAGCAGGAGCCCCAGGGGTGTGACCAACAGAGCTCACGTTTAGGGGCTCTCAACAGCCAAGGCCCACATGCCAGCTGATTCTCTGCCTGGTGGCCCTGACAGCAGTCCCCCCGGATTACTGTCTTTCAGGCCACGGAGGGCTGAACCAGCTGGGAGGGGCCTTTGTGAATGGCAGACCCCTGCCTGAAGTGGTGCGTCAGCGCATCGTGGACCTAGCCCACCAGGGCGTGAGGCCTTGCGACATCTCCCGCCAGCTCCGTGTCAGCCATGGCTGTGTCAGCAAGATCCTTGGCAGGTAAGCACAAAATTCACCCCCACCCCCTTCCCTCCCAGGGACTCGAGTCCACTCTGGTGTCCCGCCTAGGTCCCAGGACCTGAACAGGATGTGGTAGGGCTTCCAGGCCTCACCCATCTGCTGCTCATCTGTGTGGTTTCCTGCTCTTCCTTCCTCCCTCGTCCATTTCTCCTTCCTTTCCTTTCTTCCTCCCCCATGGTCTCCTCTGCCCCACGTCCCGTTTTCTACAGGCTTCTTTGTTCCTAAAGCAGAAGAATCTTCCCCAAAGGCTTTACCTCTGCTGAGACCAAGGAATGGACATAAGTTTGAGCAAACTCTGAGAGGTGGTGAAGGACAGGGAAGCCTGGCATGCTGCAGTCCTTGGAGTTGCAGAGTCAGACATGACTGAGTGACTGAACAGCAATGAGGGGGGTGGGACACACAATCAGAGGTGGCTCCTGAGGTCTCACTCCAGCACGAGGGGTGTCTGAGTTTGTGCTTCTCAAACTGTAACTCCCAGAGCTCTTGCAATAGAAGCACTGCAGTGTTTTGATGAAATGCAGATCCTAAGCCTCAGACCAGGCCCATGGCAGCACCCTCTCTGGGAGCCAGATCCGGACACCGTGATTTTTATGAGATGACCAAGTGACGCTTATGAATGCTAACTCTGGAGCAGCAGTTCATGACCCTGGCCGCACAGTAGAGTCACCTGGGGAATCTTAATTTAGAAAAGAAATGGATGTCTTAAGCCCCAGCCCATACCAGTTAAGGCAGAACTTTAGGGGAATGAGCCCAAGTTTGGGTATAGTGTTAAGCCCTAAGATTCTAATTTTCTGCAGCCAAAGCTAAGAACCATTAACCTAAAGGTTCAGGAGGGACCAGGAGCAGCAAAGGGTAGTCCAACCTGGAAGACCACTTCCAGTGGAAGTGCCCACGCGCAGGGTTTTCTGGGCTTTGTGTCAGTTCAGTATCTCCCTTACCCAACCCATAAGTGAGATTCAGGACGAGTTCTGGTTCAAAGAGGTCAAGGCCTGTAATTGGACGTGGGAAGCCCTGCCTCCCTGGTGGAAGTCATCAGGGAAAATTGTTGTCCCCAGGTCTCCTGGGGTCAGGAGAGGGGTTTCTCAGGTGGGTTGCAGCACCCCAAGAGGGGCTGAGTGCTAATGGATGGTGACACCCAAAAGGGAGTATTAAAGAGCCAGGTTTTATTTCATGGCACAAGAGACCAGAGTTTCCCCAAGGAGGAGAGGTAGGCTATCCTGACATAGGTCACTGATCTGCCTAAGCAGCTGGTTGGGGGATGGGAGATGGGGGGTGGGGAGACCCCGAGAGAGCTGGCTTGGCTTAGGGAGCTGGACATGGCCAGGGCTCCAAGCCAGGCTGGCGTTCCAGAGTCCATGAGGACCAGCTTCAACCTGAACCATGTAACCTGGTGGAAAACCAGTGGCCGGGGCTGTGGGGTGGGGTGGAGGGGGGTTGGAGGGGTTTTATGGAGAACAAAGGTGAAACCGGAAAGTCAGGGCAGAGGGCCCATTGACCCCAGCTGGCTTTCTGGGGAAGGAGGGGTAGAACCAGGATGGTCAAGAACAGTCATGCTTCAGCCAAGAAAAACTGGATGGAGCAAATGGCCACCACCTTGAGCCTGTTTATACACACAGAGCACACTCAAAATGTCCTTTCTTAGAAGGGAGATCTTATGGAGTTTCCTGAAGGTGTTCAGGTGCAGGAGATTGGCCAGGGGGATAACTGGAAAGAGAGAAACCAGGCATCCCAGAGTGAGGCCTTTTGAAGAATGTTCTGGTTCAGAAGCAGCATAAACCTACCCATGCAAGGGAAACAGGCAGTGACAGGAACGTGGTGTTAGAGACCAGCCTTGGGGGTCACCGTTCACCCCCTCAGGCCCTTCCCCAAGAAGGCTCAGAGGGGAACGAGAGTCTCTGGCTAATTTGCTGCCCAAAGATCCCCACCCGCTTACTGGGTACTTCTTTGGGGTTCTCTATTGGAGTAGGTACTACGAGACTGGCAGCATCAGGCCTGGAGTGATAGGGGGCTCAAAGCCTAAGGTGGCCACCCCTAAGGTGGTGGAGAAGATCGGGGACTACAAGCGGCAGAACCCAACTATGTTCGCCTGGGAGATCCGAGACCGGCTCCTGGCCGAGGGTGTCTGTGACAACGACACTGTGCCCAGTGTCAGCTCCATCAACAGGTGAGAGGGACACCGCAGCGGGGGACTGGGGTACCTGGGCTTTGGGGGACTCATGATGGAGACCCAACTTGAGTGGAACAGAGCCTGGGAGGGGGCTGCATGCTGAAAAGTCAGGCTGGAAGTGCCCTGGGCCCAGGGTAGGTACCACACCTCTATAGCATCCCCACTCCCACCTCAACCTATCCCCCTCCCCAGGGCTGTACTCTCTGTAGTTTTCTTCCCCACATAGCACATCCTCTTTCATTCAATAAAAGAAACTTCTTCTTGAATCGAGCCTTTCCTGCATGAGACACAAGACCCCTAACCTGAACCTCATTCAAGCATCCACTCATTTGTTTAGTCATTCAGTCATTCAGTCACCACCTCAGTCAGTTATTCACTCACTCATTCATTCACACATAATTTACTCATATGTAGGCCCTAAGGCTGGAGTAGGAAATGGCAACCCACTCCAGTATTCTTGCCTGGAACTCCCATGGACAGAGGAACATACAATCCATTGGGTTGCAAAGAGTCGGACATGACTGAAATGACTTAGCACACATGTACGCCCTGAGGATGCACAAGCCTTGTCCGTGTGGCACTTACAGTCCAGTGGGAAAACAGACACTAATCAAGTCCTAATTGATGTCCACACAAACAACGGTAAAATGCAGTTCTCAGTCTGGCTAGGGAGACAAATATGAGGGTATTGAGCTGGTGTCAGGTGGCTTGGTTTAGGGAGGTTGTGAAAAGATGTCCCAAGTAAGAAATAACAAATAAGAGTTACCTAGGTGAAAGGGGGAGTGAAAGGAGCTTGAGATAGCATGTGCAAGGGCCCTGTGGCTAATAAGATCTTATACAAAAAGCTGAAAGAGGGAAGTCCCTGGCAGTCCAGTGGTTAAGACTCTGTACTTTTACTGCTGAGGGCCTGAGTTCGATCCCTGGTTGGGAAACTAAGATCCCACAAGCCGCATAGCATGGCCAAAAGAAAAGAAAAGCTGAAAAGAAAGCCAGTAGGTAAAGGGAAGGGGAGAGCACAAGGGAGACTGAGGTGGAGATGTGAATAAAGGCTATTTGCCCCTCAGAGGCCGGTGGTCATGCTGTGTACGTCTCACCTATAAGCAGTGGCAAGAACCTTAGCATGAGATGTTAGCCATGAGACTGACTTGCATTTCAGAAAGTCCAATCTGGCTGCAATAGAAAGAAAAGATTAGAAAGGGTCAAGAGCAGATAGGAGTGGGCCAGTGAGTGACCCTGGAGGTAGAGTTTAGTGGTGGCAGTGAGATGCAGAAAGGGATCAATGTTGAAGAGAGTTACGAGGTCAAATCTACTGAACATGATGACGGCTCAATGGAGGAGGGAGGGAGGCAGATATTGAGCCCCACCTGTACTTCTGCCTTGAGTGACCGGTGGGCTAATCGTGGAACGGGAACAGTGGGAAGGACCAGGCGTGAGGAGTAAGGTCGTGGGTTTGAGTGTGGACAGGTTGAGTTTGCGGCTTCCTGGATGGCTCAGTAGGTAAAGAATCCGCCTGCAATGCAGGAGACTCAAGTTTGATCCCTGCATCAGGAAGATCCCCTGGAGGAGGAAATGGCAACTCACTGTAGTATTCTTGCTTGGAAAATCCCATGGACAGAGGAGCCTGGTGGGCTACAGTCCACGGGGTTGCAAAGAGTCGGATGCAATTTAGCCACTAAAAGAACAATGGGCTAAATTTGAGGTGTCTATAGATACTCAAGTGGGATCTCAAAAAGGTGGATGGAGCTGGGGCAGCCAGAAGCCCTGTCTCCTTCTGCTATAAGGGCCTTTCTTCTCTTCCTTACAGAATCATCCGGACTAAAGTGCAGCAGCCATTCAACCTTCCCATGGACAGCTGTGTGGCCACCAAGTCCCTGAGCCCAGGACACACGCTGAGTGAGTGCCGAGGGTCCCACAGTCACACTCAGCCCCTTGCATACACACTCCCACCCATGTACACACACAGAGTCACACACAAACATGTCTACACAGACACACCCGTGTGTTTGAACTGAGCCCAGACCTGGCTGGAATCCCAGGGAAGGTTTTCTGAAATGTTTAGGGCTGGAAACAACGCAGGCTAGAACCCTGGCACCAGTAGGCAGGGCCCCTGACTCCTCTGCGGTGGCGGCAGGGGCTCTGAGGGGTGTCAGGCCCACATCCTGACCCTCTGTCTTGCCCTACTTCAGTCCCCAGCTCAGCTGTGACGCCCCCAGAATCTCCGCAGTCGGACTCTCTGGGTTCTACTTACTCCATCAATGGGCTCCTGGGGATCGCCCAGCCTGGCAGCGACAGCAAGAGGAAGATGGATGACAGTGAGTGTTGGGGGGACCAGAGGGTAGGGTGGGGGTGCAGGAGGGCAACTGCTCAGACAGGGCTCTCTGGTGGCTCAGGTGGTAAGAAATCCGCCTGCAATGCAGGAGACACGGGTTTGATCCCTGGGCCAGGAAGATCCCCTGGAGGAGGGCATAGCTACCCACTTCATTGTTTTTGCCTGGAAAATCCCATGAACAGAGGAGCCTGGTGGGCTACAGTCCTTGGGGTCACAAAGAGTCAGACATGACTGAGTGACTAACACTACTGCTGCTGATGAGACAGAGACCCCCTTAGGCCCAGGACTTTGTGGGTTGTCTCTAAGCCACCTGGAAGTCTCGCTCTTCCCTCTTCCCAAGTGAGTCTGCTTCCCCACTCTGGCCTGGGCGATGGGTCGACAAGCCCCCTGAAAGCTTTCTCCCTGCCGGGGGACGCCTGCCAGGTGACCAGGACAGCTGCCGGCTGAGCATTGACTCCCAGAGCAGCAGCAGCGGGCCCCGCAAACACCTCCGCACGGACACCTTCAGCCAGCACCACCTCGAGTCGCTCGAATGCCCCTTTGATCGGCAGCACTACCCGGAGGCCTACGCCTCCCCCAGCCACACCAAAGGCGAGCAGGTGAGGGGCCAGCCGGGCACGGGAGGCGAGCAGACAGGTGGGAGGGTGGGGGGAGGGCAGAGCAAGACGTGGTCTCTGAAAGCTCCCTAATCAACTGGCAATTCTAGAAGCAACTAGAAGTTGCTTGATGGGCTCAGGGCACGTGCTTCCAGCAGCTCCAAGGCTGTCATGGCATTATTTCACCAGACGCTTGCAGCATCTTCCTGCTCATCCTTCCGGCCCCCTGCCTTCCCTCACCTGTAGCCTCTGAGCTTAGAGCAATGCAACCAACCGTGCCATCCCCCTGCCACAGTGTCTCCCCCAGATAGCAGGGTCAGGTCCTACAGCAATAAAGTCACGGCTCCAGCCTTCACAGCGTGACCTCCACCAGCACCTGCAGCCCCGCCTCGGGCCACTCACGCCTCCCCACCCCGTGCCTGCCATGCTCACGCTCCTCTCGTTCACACCTCTCTGCCCCAGCACACGGTGTGCCCTCCTCGCTGAATGCCTTCCTCCCACTTCTCTGCCTGGAAAAGTACTGCTCGGCTAGTATGACTCAGCTCAAGCATCACCTGGTCCATGAATTCTTCCCTGCCCCTTAGACACGCTTCACTTCCACTCTCCCAGACTTCTGCATGTCTGGGGTGGGAGGGGCCGCTCCCCAGAACTCATGGGGTAGTGTCACTGCCTAGCGGACAGAGATGTCAAGATATAGCACATTTCTTGAGCACAGCATCTCAAGGCATCTTTTTTACCTCCAGCGTCTCCCACTGTGCCCCTCTAACAGATGCTCAATAAAGGTAGAGTAAATGCAATGAGAAATGCAGCCTGAGAAATGAGAAATGCAAGCTACAAGCAAAGTTTTATTCCCAGTGTTCAGGACAGGTGAAATGGCTTATCAGGGGCTGGCTTCTATGAAAAACTGGCAGAGATGACCAAAGTGTCTCCAGGAGCCAAAAAATAACTCTACACCTCTGTTAATTATCTTCTGTCAACACCACAGCCTCAGTGTCTTCCCCATCCCCCAACCCAACACCATCAATCGACTGAGGATTTTCTCTAGAGGGGTGTCTGCTCACCCCTCTTGGCTCAAGGTGTCATCTGAGCCAGGAGTGAGGCGAGCCCATATACCTTTAAGATCTGAGCAGCATAATGGTGACGATGCCAGTCACCAGCTGAACCACTGCCACTGACTGTCTGGGCGGCTGGGCCCTTGCCAACAATGCAGCTGGTCAGGCAATCTGCGTCAGCGATTTTATCAGCCTGGGCTGTGGCAACCAGGAGGGCTTCAGAGAAGGCTGGCCGTCAGCAGACCTGGGGAGAGGGCAGGGCGATCAGCCACAAGTCAGCACATGGCTCCCAGGCCCGGGTTGACTGGGCAGGAGGGGAATGGGGCCACAGCAGTGGGTCTGCCAGGAACCTGCTGTGAGACATGGACCCAACACAACTCAGTGTCCTGGTAGAGAAACCTTGCTGCTGAGACCCACTGGGTTCTGCAGAACCATTCCTGAGCCTCAAGAAGTGGGCAGCTTGTGACTCTTCATGTAACTTTAAAATAGCTATTTACTGAACATGTGTGTTACTAAGCATTTTGTGCTAAGTGTTTAATGTAGGTATATAAAATCTCCTTTAATCCTTGTATTGGCCTTGTAAAGCAGCTCTAGTATCCCTGTTACAGAGGTGAGAAAACCAAGGCTCAGAGAAGTCAAGGAGACTACAGCTACTAAACCAGTCATTGCAGAACAAGAGCTCAAACTTGTCCAAGTCATGAGGAATTGTGCCCTCTGCACCCCAATTCAAGTCCAACCCCAATAAGAAATCCAATCATCCTTGAGATGTTTAAGGCATTTGGAGTAACGTAACTGAAATGTCTGATTTATAGGTTTGTTTGTTTTCCTCCGAATTGTTAGATTTTGGAGAGCTACAGGATTTTGAGGTGTGATTTCCCTGGTGGCTCGCTTCCCTTGTGGCTCAGCTGGTAAAGAATCCGCCTGCAATGCGGGAGACCTGGGTTCGATCCCTGGGTTGGGAAGATCCCCTGGAGAAGCGAGCAGCGACTCCTCACTCCAGTACTCGGACCTGGAGAATTCCATGTATAGTCCATGGGGTCACAGAGAGTCAGACACGACTGAGTGACTTTCACCTCCCTGGTAGCTCAGATGGCAAAGAATCCGCCTGCAATGCAGGAGACCTGGGTTCAACCCCTGGGCCGGGAAGAACCCCTGGAGAAGGAAAGGGCAACCAACTCCAGTATTCTTGCCTGGAGAATTCCACGCTCAGAGAGCCTGGTGAGCTACAGTCCATAGCGTCTCAAGAGTGTTGGAAATGACTGAGTAACTAACACCACCAGGATATTGAGGAGGTATTTTATACTAGATCAGCATGTCCACAAGACATTTAAAACTTTTCTTATACTTTCTAGAAATCAGGCATTTTGTTCAATTTCATGAAACCAGGCTCTAAGTAAAAGCAGGAAGCCCCCTCAGAAGGTGTAGAACCAGAGTGCCATTTAGTCAGTAATTGCTGCTACAGGATAATGGTGCCCTTGTGGTCTCCAGAGTTGACTGCAACTTCCGTAAGTGCTGGGCATGCAACCAGAAACTGCTGTGGCTCCTTAGAGAACCCAGCTCAAATCACTGAAAGTGATTGCCTTTAGAGAGCTGTTATATAACCACGGAGCACAAGTCTTGATTTCAGTTTTTGCACACTGGTTCACAGAGCACATTGGTGACATGTGTGATCCGCATGTGGGGAGCAGAGGTGTGTGCTGTTTCGTGGCCTGGTGGGAGGGTATCATGATGAGGTGTGATGTACCCTTGCCTTTAATTGAACAAATTCTTCTTGGAAGAAGCATTGGAGGAGATGGCCCACTCATGTCAGGGGAGGCTCAGTGAAGTCTAAAATGAGGTTCACAAAGAAAACTCCCAGGGGTACTTGATAAAGAATTTTTAAACAAAAGTAACCACAAATATCATCTTCAAGCTGAATGTGCACATTTATATTTGCTTGGATACGGAGAGAGAGGGGAGAAGTCTACCTATTTTGCTTGGGTGTCTGTCCTTTTACTGAAGGAGAGAGCGCAGGGGTCAGGATCAGATGGCCTCGATTTAGACTCCATTTCATACTCACCTAGGACATTCACCTCTCTGGTCTTCAGGCTCTCAGCATCTCAGACATAATATTGCTTGCCCACATCACAGGGCTGTTGGGAGCAATGGATCAGGATAATACAGGCAACGTCTAATGCCTGCTCTCTTTACATGTAAGATGTGGTCATGATGTTATCCACCACAGAGCAGTGGTTGAGAACATAGGTCCTGGAGTCAGACCAGGGGAGTGTGACTTCTGTGGGGTGTGAGAAGTGTGTGGACCAGCTCTGTGCCTGTGTTTCCCATCTGGAGAATATTTTAATGAAAGGAGGAGATCACCCTGAACAGTCCCACCTGCTAACTGCCCCAGCCCTGCATCTTGCTCTCCGTGGGCCCAGACAGGGTGAGGAAACCAGGAAGAAGCCCAGCATCCAGCCAGGGCGTGGTCCTTGGAAGGACCCACTCTCTTCTGTGTCTGGCGCTGTTGCCACCAGCCTGCCTTGAATTCCAGAGCTGCCAGAGGGAGAGTTCTGCCCCTAGAACTGGGAGAAAAACAGAAGGGCTGTGAGTCAGAGAATAAAAACTGATTAAACAGACTAAGTGGAGTCAAGACTGAGCGGGAAGAGGGGACAGAGGAAGGGGGTATTTTCTAGGGAGAGCCGGCTGGCGGGGATGGGGGGGGGGCGATCTTTAAAAGGAGAGCCTGCCGCCCACAGCCTCTGTGCGCTCACTTCTTCTTGTTCCCCAGGGTCTTTACCCGCTGCCCTTGCTCAACAGCGCCCTGGACGACGGGAAGGCCACCCTGACCCCCTCCAATACACCCTTGGGGCGCAACCTCTCGACTCATCAGACCTACCCCGTGGTGGCAGGTACGATGCCCAGAATCTCCTGGGCCATGCGGGGGCCGGCTGGCGGGCAGAGCTGGCTGGTGGAGAGGAGGAAGGTGTTAGGGCCCTGGGCCCGGAGAGGAGAGGGGGACTCTGCTGGCCGGTCAGCAGGTGGGTCGAGAGGGTCTCGCCTTCTATCTTCGGCCCTTTCTCCGCCTGCCCCCCAGCGCGGGGCACACGCAACCTGCGTCTACACTCACAGAGGCACGGCAAGAGGCAGAGGTGCCCTCTCACCTCCTCCCCCCACCTGAGTGACACCGCGTAGCCCCGCCCACTCCCACGCCCCGCCTCAGGGAGGAGCCCGCCCGCGCCTCGCCGCCCCGCCCCTCCCGCATCTCATGGCTTGGTTTGTGCATGTTCCCGCCCCATCATCTCACACCCCTCTCTCCTTGTTGTCTCCCTCCCTCCGGCAGATCCTCATTCACCCTTCGCCATAAAGCAGGAAACCCCCGAGGTGTCCAGTTCTAGCTCCACCCCTTCCTCTTTATCTAGCTCCGTCTTTTTGGATCTGCAGCAAGTCGGCTCCGGGGTCCCAGCCGGTGCCTCGGTCCCGCCCTTCAATGCCTTTCCCCATGCTGCCTCCGTGTACGGGCAGTTCACGGGCCAGGCCCTCCTCTCAGGTACGACAGGGAGGTCCCGGGCCGTACAGCCATCGCGGGGGGCGGGAGGGGGAGTCCTCACGGCCGGCCGCCAGTTCCCTACTTTGGGTCTAGCCTCTACTCTCTCCCCGAGTCCTCTCCGCCATCATCCTCTTCCCTCATTCCTCCGGCCACTTTTGGGGGCGCCAAGATGCGGTCCTCCATGCCTGCAGAGTCAGGCCGTGGGAGGGACAGACACTCTGGGGGGTACTTGGAAGTGGGGGTGCCTGATGGATTTCCAAAACCTTGCGCCAAAGCGCCATGACAGTGCCAGAACCCTAAGACCAGGAGCCAGACTCAGTAAAGCCCCAAACCTTTGGTCTGGGTAAAAAATACAAAAGAAGAAAAAAAGAAAACTCTGGAGGGAGAAAGGCATTGGCTTTGGGGGCCATATTCTGGATCAAATTTCTAAGAATGGAGGGTCAGTCCCAATTGGGCCCCCATAGTGTAACTCTCGTGTCCCTAGCTTAAGTGTTTCTCTTGGAGGACACTCAGGCGGAGTGACTCACCAATCCAAGAGATGGGGAACCAGGAACTCTTCATCAAGACCCTCATCCAACTCAAGGCTGGAAGCACCTTAGGGACATTTAGTTTAAATCTCTCCTTACACTGGTGGGCAACAGGCCCAGGCAGAAAGACTCAGCCAAAATCCCTGAATAGGAACATGGTGACATGTCAGCTTGCATGCACCCTGTGGATCAGATCCCAGCAGAGCTGAGTCTCCCTGGCAGAAAGACATTGGCCCGTCCAGGCAAACTCTGAGCAGTGGCTGAAAAAGTCAGAGGTGTTTGGCTAGGCAGGGAGAAGGCCAGAGGTGGAGTGAGGGAGGGAACAGAGACCCATAACAGTCTTCAGATATTTGAAAGGCGGCCACAGAGATGAGACTATTTCAGAAGTGGGTCCAAGGCATTGAACCAGGACCCAGGGAAGAAGCCAGGAGTGGGCCAGGCCTTCTGGACCAGTGGTTTTCAAGCTTGCCGGGCCTCACAGCACTCTCTTGAAAGGAAAAGTTTTGACAGAAGCCAGGTATCCAGACCAAATGAAGAGCTGCTCTGTCTGAAGTAGGGGCTCTGCCCAGGGAAAGCCCTTGCACTTGAAAATCACTGCATCATAAGAATCAGACCTCTGCCCACCCAGAGGGACCTCAAGGTCATCTTATTCAAGTCCATTGACCCTTCCTTATAACTGTCTCTACATTTTATGTCTGTCTGGCAACTAAGACTTTTTTTTTTTCCCCTCTGTGCATCCCCGTGTCTAATGAGGGAGGACCTCTTAGGGGAGGTGGGCACAGAGGTAGAGGGTTCATAAAGGAATCCCAGTGTGTGGGCAGAGAGGCAGTGATGAAGGATCTGAAGCAAGGAGGAAAGTGTTGACTCAGTGCAGAGTTTCAAAAGAGGGTGAAGTCAGCGGAGATGGGTCATTTGTTTTGACCAAAGTGATTAAAGAAGAAAAGTCTGTGAGCTGAGTGAAGTGATGTCAGCCAGAGAAAATGGGACAGGGTTAGGAGGGGAGAGAGGAGGGGGAGAGTCAACGAGACTTAAATTCAGTGTTTGGGGGGGAAGGGCCCAGTTACTGGGCACCACTGCCTGCCTGTGTGTCTGATGGGCGGTGGCCAGGAGGGCTGAGAAGAGGCAGGTTAGGGATGATGATGTGGGTGAAGTGTGTGGTGTGGGGGAGCAGTTCTTCACTTCCTGGGAATTGTGAAGAGGCTGGGCAGGATCAGCCAGAGAGGAACAAGAAGGACCCAGGGCAGTGGGAAGCAGATATGTCAGAGCACAGACCTGGGCATTAGTGTGCAGTGTGGTTGAAACAGCCCAGTGCAGAGTCCCTACTCTCAAACCCCTCCCCCACTTTCTCCCCTCCCTTAAGGGCTTCAAGCACCTCCAGACAACATGCAATCAAATCAGGGGTGATGCTTCCAGCTTCTACGAGCTGTTAGTTTAACAGACATGCCCCGTGTCCGTTGTCCATGCAGGACTGGGAGGTCATCCCTGCATGGGGCAAAGCAGCAGGCAGCAGACACGCAGTGGTCATTCAGGTGGGGGGCCCCCAGAGACAGACCCTGGTGAGGTAATGTGCAGGGTGTGACCCCCGTGAAGGCTGTGGAGCCCAGCCTGAGGATGGAGGAGCAGCACAGAGGCAGGGGCTCTGGGAAGAGCAAGCAGGGCCCAGGCTTGGAGAGGCTTGGTCTAGATGGTTCCTGAGAGCAGGAAGCAAGTCAAGGCCACAGTCCACAGAACTGGGCCTGCCCCGTGACTCAGCACAGGGGTTCAGGACGGCTAGTGTCCATGCTGAGCTTAAGTGGTGGCCTGGAGCTCCTGAAAGACTGTCCCCTTGCAACCTCCAATCAAGATTGAACCTAAATGCCTACCACGTGGCTGAGCCAGAGTGAGCAGACTGGGGAGACGGGGTAGGAAGAAACCAGATTAGGAAGGGAATAATTTGGGACTTCCTTGAAGATCCAGTGATTAAGACTCCACGATTTCACTGCTGTGGGCCCAGGTTCAATCCCTGGTCAGGAAACTAAGACCCCATAAACCATGGGCACCATGGCCAAAAAAAAAGGAAGTGAATGATATCAAGAGTCTGGGGGCTGGAAACCTATGCAAGGGAGCAAGAGATTGATTTGGAAGAATAAAAAAGAAAGCCGAGACCAAATTAATGCAAGGTAATGATGCTGCAGACAGGGGAGAGGATGAAGGACTAGGTAAATTTTCATTCCATAATCATCACCTTCCTGAACGCCCTCCCCAGCTCTCCTCCTCTGAGTAGCTACCTATGGACTGGACCCTGCCTACCACCTCCCACCAGGTCTTTGCCTGCCTCAGAGTCCCCACCAGGTCAAGTTCTCCCCAGCCCAGCCTCTCTGCTAATGCGATGTCCAGGATGGTTTTTTCTGAGTCTCAGCTTCTCCCTAATCAGCCAAGAAAGAAGAAATCTCAGGGTTTGGGAGACAGGAGGATTGCCCCTAAATGCTCCTCTCAGATGCCCCAGTCTAGGGTCCCAGCGCATTGACCAGCAGCAATACTGATGCTGTCCTTGTCCTGTCTGTTCCCCAGCTGACTCCAGCTCAGCTGTTGAGGAAGCCCTGACTTTGGCTTTATCATCAAAGAGTCCGTTACCCGCCTCCATCCTTCTGTGCAAAATTATATTTAATCCTGCCAAAGAGATTTCTGAATTGCCATAAATTCTCCTTGCTATCAGAGCGAGATAAAGAGTTGAAAAGAGGTCACATAGAGGGCGGACATCAAAGGAGCCGATAAATGGTCTGAAATCACCTCTACCCTCAGAATTCCCCCAAGTCCTGGTTTTCTGATGCTGGTCTCTACCGATACGTGGGATATTTACCAACATTTCTGTGGTGCTACTGTTTTCTTGCAGAACCTGACTTCCCAGGCATTTAATATCCAGCTTTGTCTACATCAGCTTCTTTTCATATGTATACGTATATATGTGTATATATAATTTATTTATTTTATTTTATGTGACTGTGTGGGGTCTTTGTTACCGTGCGTGTGATTTCTCTAGTTGGGGAGAGTGGGGACCACTCTCTAGTTGTGATGCGCAGGCTTCTCACTGCGGTGGCTTCTCTTGTTGTGGAGCTGTAGGCACACAGGCTTCAGTAGCTGCAGCTTCCTGGCCCTAGAACATAGGCTCAGTAGTTGTGATGCACATGCTTAGTTGCTCCAAGGTATGTGGAATCTTCCCAGACCAGGGATTGAACTCATGTCCCCTGTATTGGCAGGTAAATTCTTATCCACTGGACCACCAGGGAAGTCCTACATCAGCTTCTTAAAAATAGAACTATTTTGAAAATATTTTTGAGTGCAGAAGAGACGGAATTACAAACCAAAGATAAACTTATGGTGAAGAGCCTTAAAAATCAATTAAGTCCAGAAAATAGGCTGTGAAGGCATGCCTCCACCTTATGGCTTCTGTAGTTTCATTTCTAAGAAGGTTGTAAAGTTCTTGGCTTTGGGGGAAGAAACCAAATATTTAAGGAATTGAAGCAGAGTCCTGGGGCTTCCCAGGTAGCACTAATGGTAAAGAATCTGCCTGCAGTGCAGGAGACACAGGTTCAAACACTGGGTTGGAAAGATCCCTTGGAGAAGGGAATGGCAACCCTCTCCGGTAATTGCCTGGGAAATCCCATGGACAGAGGAGCCTGGTGGACTAGTCCATGGGGTCACAAAGAGTCAGACAGGACTGAGCCACTAACACTTTCACTCTTTCCTGGGGACTAATGGAAAGGTTGAGGGTGAAGGGTGTCCTGAAGACAGTATCAGCCAGCTTTTCAAGGGGGCCAAGTTTCAGGGGAGGAAGCCTCCAGGAGTTGACCCTCCAGCATCTGACTCAGATACCTCTGTCCCACTGAGAGAAATTTAGGTGACTGAGAAGAAATGAAGATTAAAAATCGCAGAATACACGGGAGTAAAGCTGATGAAATTCAATTTCCAAGAGCATTTTAGGGGCTAGTTCTCATGGGATGCGACTGAGGGGAACAACTGTGACCAAATTAAATTGTGACTTAAGGAGAACTTGTGTCCTGGTGCTCTGGCCCCCTGAGCTGTAGAGCTTAAGAAGCAGCAGGACCTGGCGATGGAAAAGGACAAGAAGAGAATAACATGAGAAGGGGAAATGTGAGACCACAGGGAGCCCCAGACAGCACCTAGGCCAAGAATAGCGAATAGGTGGTCTGAGAGCCCATACTTACCCCCAGCCCCAGTCATAGCAGACATAGATGCAGCCTCAGAATCCTTCTCAACACAGTGCAACAGGAAGCCCCCTACCAATCAATCAAGTATTCATTTAGGTGAACCCAGTGTACAATCTCTCATCTAACCGAGCTCTCCATAAGAGAGATGAGAAGATGCCGGTCAGGGAAATTAAATACTGTCTTCCCTGGCCACAATCTAGACCTAGATGTCTGTCTGTCCATCTCTCGGAAGTAGGGAGGGAAGAGGAAAGGGGAAAGGCTTCAGGCCTGAATTAGCTATCACCCTCTTCCATCACTCTCCTACTCATCCACCCTCTGTCCTCGATCTGCCCACATAGACTTCATGCCACTCCTTGCCTCTTGTGGGCTGTGGTACCAGGGGCTTCATCCAAGGGTCGAAGGGGCTGAGTCTGAGAGCTGATCGTACTGCAGTCTTTTTCGAAGAAAGATCCAATTTTCTACCTGTGTCCCCTTCTCCTTCTCATTATACTGAAGTTCCCCTTCTCTCACCTGTGTTGCCAAGCCCTCATTTGTTCAGGCCTGTGTCAAGTGAACTGAACGCATTTGTCAAATTCCAGCGGGTTCTACTCTATTTGGTCCGGAACCAACCACTGCCAGACAGTATGCTCAAAACAAATTAGGAACTTAGGGGGTGGTGTTTATTTTTTACCAAAACATCCACACAGCCTTGAACCATGAACACCAATAGCTCTTTCCAATAGGATTTATTCTGTAAAGTTTCCCTTGGCATGTAATAATTTATAGAATGTGTCCATTGCATGAATCAGTGTGCACCTGTGACATGAAACTTCGACTCTGAACGATGCTGATAACATGATGGTAATAGTAATAAGGTGTGTATGGGTACTCTCATTTATTTATTTATTTATTTCCCCATTTTACACGTGAAGAAGCTGAGGCTTGGGGCATGTTGGTGGCTGGTCTAAGGACACTTGGGAAATTCGTTGTAGAAGCAGAATGTGGACTGAAGTCCTCTGATTTCTGGACCCTTCCCTCTAGAGGAAGCATGGAAGTCCTGGAGGCCTGGTCTTGTCTGTTGAGTCCCCTGGACTTGGCTCCAGTACCCCTCCCAGTCTATCCTCCCTTGACTTAGCGCCTAGCCTTGCTAATTTACATTCTTGCTTACTGCTGTATCCCCAAGTGCTTCTTAAAGTGCCCAGGATATCAGGATTAATCAATATTTGTCAAATGAATGAATTATCTTCAAGGAATCTCTAGAAATAGAGGTAAGGAGGCAGTTACTGTTGTATTGACAACTTACAGGGTTCCCTGAGAGGTACCTTCTCTTCCACTGTTGCTAGGCACCCCCAGAGGGCCTGACACAAGAAGGACCCCAGGGGTGGGGGTGGGGGACTGATGGAGGGAAAACAGTGCTGTGGGGGTGTGGACTTGGTAACCTGGTTGACAGAAGCTCACAGGGAATCCATGTGAGTCCTAGGAAAAAAGGCAGCCCCCAGTGTGGAAAGAGGTAAAGGCATTTTGGTAAAATGGTGATAATCTAATCCAGTGATTCTCATTCAGAGGTGACTTTGCCACCCTGGGTCATGTGACAATATCTGGAGACATTCCATGTTGTCGCACTGGGTGGGAACTGTTACTCACATCTAGAGGGTAGACCCCAGGGATGCTGTCCAACATCCTGTAATGCACAAGAAAGCCTCCCCCGCAACGCCCCCTCCACAGAAAATTATCTAGCCCCAAGTGTCAACGGGGATGAGGTTGGGAAACCTCCTACCTCGTAAACATCACCAAGAAGTCGGACAACCAGATAATTTCATCATCAAACGGGGGTGTTTTGAGAGGGAAGAGAGTGAAATGTGTGTTCTTTGTAAATATGCTGGCACAGTATTCATATCTAGTCAGATTGGGATGTCTTGTCACCTGGTCAAGAATCCTCAGGCGAGGGAGGATCTTGTGGGTCTGCCAGACAGGGGGCCATGAAAGAAGGGACATGGGTGGGAGGAGGATTGTGGTGGTTGTACATGATGTGGATGGAGAGAAATCACCAAGTTAAATGGGGTCTCCAGAATGGGATGGCTTGACTACCTGATGGAGAGGAGAGGCAGAGCCAGGACATCAGAACTTCACAGAGCATCCTCCATGTCACCAAGGCCAGAATATTTCCCACAAATTATAGATAAACAAAGACAGGGATACTTGTCTGTTTTGCTGAAAATAATTCTTTTCAGGAATGGCATGGATAGATGTCAGTGGTTCACAGGCTTGTGTAAACACTGCCTGTCAACCCACATCTCCTTTCCAGGTCAGGAATAGGCAACATATTTCATGTCCCTTGCAGCTCTGATAGGTTATATCCACCCTTAAGGCCAGGTTGAGGAGCAGAAACCCCATTCTGGCTCAGAGGCAAAGAGTGTGGTGATTGATTGGCAATGTCTGCCACAGGTCCAGAAAAGGACAGTGATGGGCCAACGGGCCACCCCTTTGCCATCCCTTCACAGGGCCTTGTCCTTGGTTCTCCTGGGAGCTGGGGCTGAAAGGGTGTGAGCTCTAAGTCCAGTGGCCTCTAATGTGTTTATTACAGCCCACTGTGCTGGCTGCTATGTGAATGCCACAGGGGACCACAAAGACCTGGAAGACATAGCCCCCAGCCTCCCTCCAATACCACGACATCATTATGGATGACTAAGATTCTTGTAAATAAAATCATTGGAGGATAGGGAATAATAGAGGCCTGTAATAGCCAGGCCTCCCCTACATGGTGGAGCCCATGGCCTGGTGAAGGCCCACTGAGTAGGGAGGAGCTTGGGCTCAGAGAAGGAGACGGGAGGGAGGAAGTGTGTCCAGAGAATGGCTTGGGAAAGAGTGGGAGTGGCAGAGGGCAGGCTTGCAGAGCCTCCGGGGAGCAAGACAGTAAGTACAGGAGCCCACAGTGGCCCGCCTGATAATGCTTTGCTGTATTTTTTCAGGGCGAGAGATGGTGGGCCCCACGCTGCCTGGATACCCACCCCACATCCCCACCAGTGGACAGGGCAGCTATGCCTCTTCTGCCATCGCAGGCATGGTGGCAGGTAAGGGGTGGGGCTGGGCAGGAGGGGAAACATTGTAAAGAGGAAGTGGTAGCCATCGGTGGAGCAATAGGGTACAGGAAGTAGGGTGTGCCCCATGCATAGACTTTCCAAAGGACACTGAAGGATGGACCAAGGGATGCAGCTCCTTGTTAACACCCGGAGAAAAGACTCCAGTACAGTCCTGGCCCCTTAACTCTCCCTCCAGCTCAGCCCCCTTCTTCCCAGAGGCTCCCTCTTTCCCATCATGACGAAAAGGGAGAGGCTGAGACAGACTAACATTCAAATCGGAGCTCTGCCATTTCTTCCAGTGATTCAGTAAGCCTTCATAGAGAGTCCTCTGGGAGCCATCAGAACAATGGAGGTAAACCTAAGCCCAGCTCTTAAGCACCCCGTGGTCTCCCAGTTATTTACCTCTGATGAATCCTGGTTTACCCTTTCTGAAAAATATGAGTGTGAATGGTGTTGGTGATGATGGTGATGAAAATGGTTGAAATATATCCTTCACACCTCACATTCATTCAACCCTGCACAGTCAGGAGCCATGGCTTGAGTATTCCAAAAGTATTAGAGTGTGAGATGAGCAGGGAGTATGTCTCCATTATCACTTGGACAGTCCTGGAATCCTCCCCAACAGTCCTGGGGGTCTCTTTGTCTGACAGGATGATCATCACCCAGCAGTGACCTGGGGTATCAAGGTCTGGACAAGTGAGAACAATGGGAGTTCCTCTGGGTGCATCTCATTCTCTTAGGAACCCTACAGGCAGAACCTCAGAATGGATAGGGTAGAATAGAGCCAATGCATAGGGTCCCTGGTGGCTCCGGACGGTAAAGAATCTGCCTGCAATGCAGGAGACCTGGGTTCAATCCCTGCGTGGAGAAGGGAATGGCTACCCACTCCACTATTCTTGCCTGGAGAATTCCATGGACAGAGGGGCCTTGAGGGCTACAGTGCATAGGGTCGCAAAGAGTCAGACCTGACTGAGCAACTGACACTTTCAGAGCCATTTGCACTGCCCAGAGAGGTCTGAGGACCTGGCGCTCCTGGAAGGGGCTCTGAATCAGGACATCTGTGACCCCCCTTCTCTGCACCAGCCTACCTGCCTCTGACTCCAGAGACTCAAGGCCTTCACCCAGGCCTGTTTCCCCTCCCCCGCCGGCAGGGGTTATTCTTTACCAGCCACCCACTGTGGGTGCCCTGTGCGAGGCAGGTGGGCTGGGCGCTCCTGGGCAGAGGGAGGGGACGAGGAGCGAGGGAGGGAAGGAGGCTCTGGGCTCCCTGGGAACCCGCTGAGCTGGCACTTGTTGCTGCCTGGTTACCGTGGCGATGTGCTTAATGCAGCGTTGAAAATACAGAATACTGACTCCTCTCTCCCTCCTGGCCCCAGACTCCCTCCCTCCCTCCCTTCCTCTTCTGGAGCGTGAAATGAGATTGGTCAAGATAAAAAAGGAAAAGATTCGGTTATTTTTTTAAGAGTGTGGATAATGGGGCCTCTCAATCACAATCCCAGGCTCCAGTCGGTGCCCCCATCCCCCTTCCAACCTCTCCACCTTTCCCTGCCGCCTGCTTAGAGGAGGAGGAAGAGACAGAAAGCCCAGGGCTTTTCTCTTAATTATGAATCATTTCCCGGGGGCAGGCCCAGGGCACAGGGTTCCTGGGGCCCAGAGTCTGACCTGTGAGGTAGCTGGAAGGCTGGGGCCTCTCATCAAAGTCCCCCAGGTTGTTTCTCTAAAGACCTCATCCTGAGTGGGTGTTGCAGAAAAAAAAATAATAATAACACAAGTACACCATGGACTACAAGTGAATTCCAAGAGGGGGTTTGCCTGGCAAGGTGGATGGGCACCCAGTAAGTTTCACGCAAATCAGTTTTTAGAAAATGCAATGTTATTTAAATGCATCCCTAGGTTCCTAGTAACTTGGTGGTGCAAATGAATTCTTAAGGAATTTTTTTGGTAGAAAAAGTATTTGTCCATTTCTTACCAGTGGGTACAATCTCCTGATTGATTGAAGGGGGATTTCTTCCATTAAAATCAAAACTTCATTGAGCACCTACTGTGTGCTAGATAGATACAAAATGCTGTCAGCAAGGCATGCCAGTGACAGTCTTCAGTCAGTTGTAGAAGGACAGGAGATCATTTGTTTGCATTTTCTGGGTGCCTGGCCATTCATAAGTATAAGTTTATTTCTCTTTGAATCCTCACCATAAGACTGGAGCATTGATACAACCTCAGGTTTATGTAGATAAGGAATCAAGTTTAGAAAAGCAAAGTGGTGTGCTTGGGGATCATAATCATAATCATACTAAGTGACTGGGTTGTTCAAACACTATTCTTTTGATTTTCAAATCTTGCGTTCTTTCTGCTACACCACGCTGCTTCCCGTCATATCAGAAGTAACAACACGAGCTATAAGAGAGCAACACAGGAATAAGACCAGGGCATGGATTTCTCTTGTCCATTCATCTTCTGTTTTCCCTTCTAATTGTTGTTGATGCTGTTCCTGCCCCGTTAATACTGTTAATGGCCCTTTTATCAGCTTTGGAGCCGAACAACAACTCTGATAGATGGATACACCCATCTGTCTCTCCATCTTTCCATATATGCATCTTTTCACACATTTTCCCATATATCCATGCATATTCATATCCATCCTTCCATCATTGAATCATTCAGTCTTCTATTCCTTTCTTCCATCTACCCATTTTTCTATTCATGCATCCATCCATTCATCTATTCACCCATCTTTCCATTCATCCATCCATACTTCAATTCATTCATTCATTCTTCTATCAATTCAACCTTCTATTCATCTTTTCTTCACCCATCCTTTCTCCCATCCATCCATTCATCTGTCTTCCATCATCCGTCCATCCTTCAGTTCATCTATTCAACCTTTTATCCCTCTATTCATCCTTCCATGCACCTTTTCATACATCTATCCTTTCTTTTATCCATTATCCATACTTCTATCATCCACCCTTTCAACCATCCTTGCGTCCTTCCATCCATTTTACCACTTTTCACTTAACAAATAGGAGTTGAGATTCTTTGTTATGGGATGCAGTGACCAAGCCAGGTCCATCTGTTTATGGAGCTTACAGCCTAACAGTGGAGAAAAAAGTATAGTAAACAAGTCAAGGAATGAATCAACAAGATAATTTCAGATAGCGATAAGCTCTGGTTCAGACAGTAAAATGGGATGATGTAATAAAGAGCTGCAGGGAGAGAAGATAACTACTTTAGATTGGGTGATCAGGAGAGGCCTCTCTGAGAAGGTGTTCAGAGTGGTCAGCCAAGTGATAAACTGGGGCAGACCATCCCCAGCCCAAAAGAACAGCAAGTGCAAAGGCCCTAAGGTAGGAACTAGTAGTGTAGCATGATCACACATGGGAAGAGTGTGAGTATAACTGAGAACAGTGAGTGAGCGGGAAAAGCACTACAGAATGAAGAGATATTGGTGGGGGGGGAGGCAGGGGGTCAACTTTTAAGACTACCTGGGTCACTGGGAAATCAGATGGTAGACAGTCAGAAGAGGACACCTAGAGACCAGTTAAGGGAGGGACAATTGCAGTGGTTGATACAGGACATGACAGTGGCATGCGCCAGGGAAGTAGAAGGGAGGGAGGAGAAAAGAGACATTGAGGATGTAATGTATTTTGGTGGTGGAGCCAATAGCACTTACTAGTGAATTGGCCATAGGGGTTTAATGACAGAGGAAACCAGGATAAGTCCCTGGTTTGAGGTTTGGGAAAAGGCATGGGTGGTGGCGGCAACTATTATAGGGAAGATCAGAAGAGGAAACGGTAGAGTATTTGGCATATGGAAGTCAAGGATTCTATTGGGCCATATTAGGATTGAGACATCTCCTAGATTACCAGTTTAATACATCAGTAGGCACATGATGTATATCTGTAGTCAGGAAAGACTAGGGCATACATTTCAGTCATTGTGCAGAACTGTTATTTAATGCTTAAGGGATTATGCAAGGTCACCAGAAAGAGGATGTGGATGGAAAATCACAGAAGGCTCACAAACCAAGCTCTGGGGTCCTTCAACATTTAGAGACATAGCAGAGAAGGAACCAACAAGGCAAGAGAGCAGGAAAGGCCAGTGGGTTAGGTGGCAAACCAGGGGAATTGGCGCCATGAAACCCAAAGGCAGGGAGGGAGTGATGAACTGAATCAGAGTCAGCCAAGTGACCTTTGGAGTGATCGGGTAGAGGTTGTAAGGATTTGAAGGGATCAGCGTTGGCCTGACTGGAGGGGGGATGAGGAGGTGAGGGCAGAGACCGTGGAGCAGAGAAGGGCTGCGAGCTGCAGAGAAATGTGGGCTAAGAAGAGGATTTTAAAAAGAGAAAATAGCAGAGCCTGTTGGCTGGCTAGGGGAATGATGAATTGGAAAGGGAGATGTTGACGAAGAGTGAAGAGAAGGGATAAATTATGAGGGCCCAATCCATGGAAGGATGAGTACGGTAGGATGCAGAGCAAAGAGGATAGGTTGGCCTTTCATGAGAGCGAGGACATTTCATCTGCCGTGGGTGAAGGTGGGTTGACGGACCTGGTGGTGAAAGGATGCTGCACCTAGGGGTGTACCACCTCCTCAGCCCCATCCTCTCCTCCAACTATATGACCAAAGCACATAGGTACCCTGTAAGTGTGTGTTGGACAAATGAACGAGTGAGTGAGTGAGTGGATGCATGAATAAGCGACACAGTGAGGGGCAAACACATTGGATTTTCCACCTTTCTTCCTGTCCTTTGGAGTTGGCTGAGGTTGGCATCGGCTGGGGTAGGGTCAAGGCCTGAGAGCATTGCTAAGGTATAATTGGCTTTCTCCAAGGATGCACTGAAACCAAAGAGGTGTGGGGGACACCAGCAGATCACACTGTGAATACAAGAAGGCGCACTGGAGTGGGCACTGGAGGCCAGGGTGCTAGCAGGTTCTAGGGGAACATGTGGCCTGGGGCGAATGCCTTTCCCTCTCTGGGCTGTAGTTTCTTCATTTGTGAAATGAATGGTTGGATGAGGTCATTTCTTAGTTTCTTTCTTTCTATTTTTAATCCTTTGGTGTTTTTTCCTCTCTCCTTTCTCTTCCATGTATTCGTTGTTCACCTGACCTGTGTTAGATTACTCCCTGCCCCTAATGAACTTCCTGTGTTACTGCCTGTCACTAATGTCCTGGACAAGGACCCAGAAGCCTTCCTCTCCTTCAGGCTCTTCCTCCTCGCTTCCATTCCTTCTGTGCAATTGCCTACATCTCTGACAGGAAAGCAACCCCCACTGACCCCAACTCAGGCTTTACCACTGATTGGATGATGGATGTGGGGCTCTAGTGAGCTTTATTTTTGTGCCTGCCTAATGGGGAAATCATAAATGCTGGCATTCCTTGCCTGCTTCTTCTGTTCCAAGAGTGGTACCATAAGCATTTGATGTATGTTATCGAACTGAATCTTCCCCACAACCCCATGAGATAGGGGCAGTAATCTGCACCGTTTGACAGATAAGGAAACTAAGGCTCAGAGGAGCTCAGTGACTTGTCCAAGGTTGCACAACTTGGAAGTGGGGCACAGAGATTTGGCTCCAGGCAGGCCAGCTCCAGAGCTCGGCAGCTTCGAGCCCCACTCCCAGAGTCTGGGAATGAGTTCAGGAGCCAAAGAAGGCACTTGACTTATAACAGCAGATGAGATTCTGGAAGGCGGTGTGGACATTCGTTGGAGTTCAGGATTGGTGGGAACCTGGCCTTGTGGATGGAACTGTCTCCCAAGTACATAAATGGATGATCTGGAATTTCGAGTGAAGACCTCTCAGGTCAACTTCTCCTCTGCCATTTCCCATCTGTGGGATTTGAGGCTAACTCCTTACTCATGCTGCACTCCAGTTTCCTCTTCTATAAATTGGCGCTATTGATGGGCGCCTCCCAGCTGTAAGAATAAAGGGGCATCGAGTGCGGGAAAGTGCTTTGCAAACCTTAAGCTCTGAGTTCCAACAGTAATTGTGGTGGTCTGCTTTGTTATTTAAGGGAATTCTTAAGTCATTTTTTTGGTAAGTAATTCTAGTGAGGCCAAGAATCCACACACAGAAACAGGTGATCTGATTTGCTTTGTGTAAGTCGTGTGCTGAGTTTTCTTCAAGTGGCAGGTTTGAGATGGGGCAAGAGTCTCTTCAGAGGAAGTCTCAGGACCCACATGCTCTCCAGGCCCCTCCCCTCTCTGCCTTTCATCCTCTGCACCCATCCCCAACCACACACACTCACACTCACACACTCTTTCCTCCCTAACAAAGCATACTGAAGGAGGCTACAAAGAACCTGCCTGCCAATACCGGAGGCCATGGGTTGGGAAGATCCCCTGGGGAAAGAAATAGCAACCACTCTAGTATTCTTGCCTGGAAAATCCTATGGACAGAGAAGCCTGGCAGGCTCCATGGGGTCGCAAGAGTCAGACACGACCTAGTGATTAAACAACAACAGCACAGTTTATACTCTCTTGAGTCCTTCCTTGACCACTAACCTCTCTCACTCATATTGACCCCTCCCAGAAAGACCTTTCTACAGAAGGTCCAGACAGCATCAGAAATGGTTAGAACCTGGCACCTGGAGTCACAGCACAGCTTTCAATCTCCACCAAACCCTGCAGCTGTGTGAGCTACAGACCCCAAGACTCTGTTTCCTCATCTGGAAAATGGGCATCATAATAACATCTACCTCCTGGGGTTCCTGTGAGAGCTGGTCGTGTCAGGGCGGTACCCCCAGTCCCTGACAGAAAAGGCACTGCCCCCCAAATAAATGAGATGGAGGGGCCTCCAAAGGGCTCTTGGAGGGGTCTCCTGAGCTCCCACTGTCCCTGCCCTGGCCCCACCTGTCCCCCAGGGCTCACTCTGTGTCCACCCTGCAGACCCTCATCCCCCAGCCCCAGCCCTCAGGCCGCGAATCCACCTCATGGGTCTCCTACCTGTGTGCCTCCCACAGGAAGTGAATACTCTGGCAACGCCTACGGCCACACCCCCTACTCCTCCTACAGCGAGGCCTGGCGCTTCCCCAACTCCAGCTTACTGAGTAAGTTGCCTCTGGGGCCTTCTCAGGCCCTCCACTGTGCAGGGTGGGTGGGGGTGCTCCGTTGGACCAAAGTGGTCCGAGAGCTGGGAATCCCCAATTCGATGAAGGGCCTGGAGAGACAGATGTTATCCATAATCCGAGCAGGTCAGGGAAAGGCAGGGTACCAAGTTGTCTGGGGGGAGAGGCAGAGGGGAGACTTCTGGGCATCACTCACTTCTCTGTCCTGAGCCCATGTCTGTGAAATATTTGTTTTGTGTAAGATTCAGGGCTCAGGCTTTGGGAGGGTGGGGGTGGAGGGGACATCTCTGCAGGATGGACAGGCTAAGAAAGTTCCACGGGGAAGACACGTCTCTATGCCCCTCCACATCTTGGAGGGTACCTAGAGGATTGCCAGCAACTCTCCTGCTGGGGAGCGTGCTGATTGCAAACAGTGCCATCCTGTTGCTTTCATTAACATCTAAGTGGCTTGAAAATACTCATGATTCAGCCCCAGAGCCCTTACACAGAGACCCTCTGTTCCACCACATTCCTGATATTTGGCTTGAGATGTGGACAGCAGCCTTCAGTATGGAAGTCTAGATAATGAACTGGACTGCAGGGCTTCTCATCGGCCCCTCTCCCCCTGGGCCGGGGTTGGGTTGAGAAAACAAGGAAATCAGGAAACCAAGCCCCATAAATGAATGTGAGGGATCCCACTGGAGTCTCCATGACCTGGAGGGTCTGGGAGCAAACCTGAGCCCTGTAGAAGCCGCGGCACAGTGCAGCTGACCCCAAGGGTCTCCATTCCCAAGACACCCCTCTCTCCTCCTGTTACCGCCTCATGTTCCAGGAATGACTAGGAGGCTGACTGACTTGGACTCTGTTGGCCTTGTGAGTTCTAGCCACGCTTATGTCCAGTTCAGCTCGGAAAGATGAGGGCATAGAGATGTGCCCTCCCCATGGAACGTCCCCAGGCTCTCCATCCTGTGGGTGTGCAGAGCAGCCTGGAGGAGGCTCTCAAATCCACATATCCCTTGAGCAGTCAGCTTTCCATCCCCTCTGATTTCTAAGACCCTCTGATCTTGTGCCTTTTGGTCAAGGCCGGGGAACACCCCAGCGATCCCCCAGTCAGTACTTGATTCTTCAGGGCTCCAGTCATAACTTCTCTTTCTTGCCCTCTCTCAATGCAAGGGTGCTGAAGGTCAAAGGAATCGTGGGGAGGGGAGGGGCAAGAAGCCACTGTTCTCCTTCTGGCCAGAAACTCAAAGGTGAGGCCAGAGAAGGAGGAAATAAGGGCCAGAGAGGAGTTAATCTTTGATGATCAGATAGGCCAGAGGGATCAATGATTAACTCACGCTGTCTTAAAGGTTAGCAGAGGCAGGGGGAGGCTATGGTGCAATTTTTTTTCTTCTGACCGGCAGTGTTGTTGTTGTTCTTTTTTTTTTTTTTTTAACTTGTCCAGGTTCCCCATATTATTACAGTTCCACATCAAGGCCGAGCGCGCCGCCCACCACCGCCACGGCCTTTGACCATCTGTAGTTGCCATGGGGACAGTGGGAGCGACCGAGCCACGGGAGGACTCAGCCTGGGACAGGCCCCCGAGAGTCACACAAAGGAATCTTTATTTATTACATGAAAAATAACCACAAATCCAGCATTGCGGCTCCCTCCCTGTGTGGTTGATTCAGTGAACCATGAGAGACAGGACGATGGTGGAGGAGACGCCACCGGTCCTCCGGGACTCCTTAATGAGGGACAAGAGTCCCAGGGGGACAGACTGTCCCATTCCAAAGAGACAGAATCGGAGGAGAAATGTGGAGAAGAGGGCTGGAGAGGGATGGCCCTTGGGGCCCACCATGGGCTCGGGGGCACACAGAGGCGCCTCTGTGGCTCCATTGTTGACACGCTCTAGTGGCCATGGGCTGTGAGCACATCCGCCCAGCCCGCAGCCACAGTGGGTGCGAAGGCTCACCCCCACCACCACCCTGGGAGGCACCGCCTTCTCTACGCAGCTTGCTTGGCTCTTCCTGCTCGTCCCTCCTGGTCACGGGCTCAACCCTGGGTCCAGCCAACCAGGAGCTCCACCCGGTGGTCAAGGTGGTCAGCTGCCTGCCTTCCCCTTCCCTGCTGCTGTGAATGTACCAATTCCATCCCAGGGGCTCCCCTGCTGCGGAGGATCCACCCCTCTCCTTGGCAGCCAGACCAGCCCATTACAGCTGGAGACAGACATTCCAAAGCACCCCTCCCACCCCGCCCCGGGCTCCGGGGGGTGGGGTGCAGCCCTGCCCAGAGTAGAACCAGGCACCGTAACTGGGGACCCCGCCTCCTGCTCCCAACAGCCCTGCCAAACCCACAGCTACCGAGAGACCCTGACACAACACCCCCACAGTTCCCTCTCTGGGCCCCACAGCTCCCGCTCCCCCCCCCCCACCAGGCCTGACTGTAAATACTGTAAATGAGCCTCAGCTTAAGTCAAACTACCCCTTTCCCCTCAGTGTCGTTTCCCTGCCATGTCCGGCTTCTCTCCTTGACGCTTCTTTCTTTTTTAAAAGACAACCCACCATTGCCATATGACTCAATAAACCATTGCTCTTGGTCTCTGGCTTTGGGGTTGACTGGGTAGGAGGTACCCTGGGACAGGGTTTTCTCCAGAAAACCTCAGAGCCCAGCAGCCAATGAACTCGTACTGGGGCTGCGTATTGAAAGGACCACTATTGTCTGGGAGAACCCTGACTTAGCATTCGCCCTCTGCCCCAGGGAGATGTTCGATGCCAGGCACACCACACACCCCAAGCTTTGATTGTTCCATGTCTGAGTCAATGAGAGCAGAAAATAAGCACATGGCCTGATGCCCGACCAATCACAGACTCCCCACAGGTGGTGGCCGCTGTTACTTACAGGAAGCCAAAGAATTAGCCAGGAAGGCTGGTGACAGATCCAGGAACAGCTCCACACGGGAGCCTGCATAAACAGCTCTTAGGATCCCTGAGGTGTGAGAGGAGGGAAGGGAGAAGACAGTTATTGGGCTCAGCTGCCTGGGAAAGTGTTGAGAGTGTCAGTCGCTCAGTCATGTCCAACTCTTTGTGACCCCATGGACGGTAGCCTGCCAGGCTCCCCTGTCTGTGTACTGTCCAGGCAAGCATAGTGGAGTGGGTTGCCATTCCCTTCTCCAGGAGATCTTCCCGACCCAGGGAGCGAACGAGGGTCTCCTGCATTGCAGGGACATTCTTTACTGTCTGAGCCACCAGGAGCAGCATGGGGTCCTCACATAAATGAACCTGGGATTCACCCTATTTTACATATGGAGAAACTGAGGCTCAGAAAATAATGAAATAACTTGCCTGAGGCAGGAAGTGGTAGATTGCATCAAAACCTCTTAGCTTAAGTCCAACACTTCGGCTCAGCACCACGGGCACTCATCAGGGATGCCAGGGGTTCTAGACCCAAGGGAGATCCTGAGACTGCCCCCTGAGAGTCTGATATCTTTTGGCTTGGTTCCTAAGTATTGGGTCGGCCAAACCAAATGAACTTTTGGGCCAACCCAAGATTTGGCAATATTATAGAATTTCCCAGGTGGCGCTAGTGGTAAAGCACTTGCCTGCCAATGCAGGAGATGTAAGAGGCTTGAGTTGGATCCCAGGGAAGATCTCCTGGAGGAATTAATGGCAATCCTCTCCAGTATTCTTGCCTGGAGAACCCCATGGACAGAGGAGCCTGGCGGGCTACAGTCCATAGGGTCGCAAAGAGTTGGACATTACTCAAGCGACCGCACGTGAAATATTTGGCAAGACTGGGTAGTCAAGAAGCCGGGGCCAGGAAGGGGTGAGGGAGTTACTGTGGGGACCTAGAACAACCCTCTTCTGTGAAAGTCCACAGAACAAGGTGGGAAATACAGTGGTGACTGCAAGGGCTGGCTCTGTCCACAAGAGGATGCTCATCCCACCAGCGGCTGCCTGGTGTCTGTGTGGACCCTCTTCGTGAAGGACCCAGCTGGAGTGGGGCCAGGGGTTGGGCCCAGGACAATGTTGACAGTTGGGCAAACAGCACCTGGGGCTGAGTCTGATGGAGGAAGGGATTCCTCAATAACCCCTCATCCCCAGGGACACTCAGACTGGGAGGGCAGAGACTCTGACCCCCCTGGTTTTCCCAACGAAGAGGCCAGGAGTGCTCGCTGAGGAGAGCATGGACAAGGTGGACCCACGAAGAAAGCCAGTCCCGTGTCTTCCTTGTGGATCTGAGAAAAGGCTTGTTCTTCAATAACAGGACTTCCCTCTAAGCTTGAGCATGGCAGCAGGACTGAATCCCATTATATCTGAGGCTCTTCGTGATCCCGAACCTCTGCGTTCCTGAGCTCCCCAAGACAGTCCCCACCCAGGAACCAGCTTGAGTTGCTCGGTGCCCCAGGAGTCTGCAGAGCGACCCTTTCTATTCATACCCAAACCCTCTCTGGGAACACTGGTGCCCTGGCAGCCTCTCTAAGCCCCGAATGACAGGGCTTAGAGAATGAATGGTGGTGTTTTTGCTGGGTGACAATGGCTCAGCTCTCCCCTTTCTTCTCGGAGGTGAGCTGAGCCTCCCAGGATGCTGCTCAGAGCAGGTGTCTGTGGGCATGTGGCATGGCTCAAGTGCAGCAGGTCCCAGCCAATACCTCTCCAGACATTGTGTGCATGGTCAAACCCCAGGGGCTTAGAAAATATAGCTATCTACATGTCAGGGTCTTCTCTGGTGATTCAGATGGTAAAGACTCTGCCTGCAGTGCACACAGGAGACCCTGGAGACCCTTGTTCGATCCTTGGGTCAGAAAGATCCCCTGAAGAAGGAAATGGCAACCCACTCCAATATTCTTACCTGGAGAATCCAATGGACAGAGGAGCCTGGTGGGCTACGATCCACAGAGTTGCAAAGAGACACGACTGTGTGCATGCATGTGCACACACTTCTTGGGAGAGAGAGATGATCTGAGGTGCCCTGTCTTTGGTGGTGGTGTTGGGACAAGTCGGGGAGGTACATGGGGGGGGCCGTGGTGAAGAAGGAGCGTGAAGACAAGGATGGGAGGAAAGGGGCGCGGCCACAGGGGACTGGGTTGGGGCATGTGGGATGCATCTGCGGGCAGTTGGTGGGAAGTAGAGGGAGGTGGTCTACTGTGTAGCAGAGTCGGGGCCTCTAGTTTCTCTGAAGACCTGGACCTGGGCAGAGAGAGCCAAGTCTCACCACACCCCGTGCCATCCCCAACCCGCATTGTGCCCTGGAACCAGCCCTTTCACTACCTATGTGGAGAGACCTTCTCAGCTTTCCAGGCTGATCTCCCTGGTCTGTCATCCTCACCCTGGCTCCTCCAGCACCCTGTACCCTCCCAGCACACACCAGCCCAGCCCAGGATGCCTGGAGCTCAGGGGTCAGTGTGGGCCAGGCAGCCCCTGCACGCGGGTGGGTTTCCTGCTAGGAGACAGAGCAGTCAGGGTGGAGCAGAACCCATCTGTCTAAGGTGGGCTGGAGCTGCTGTGACCCTCTGGCTCCTGCCCCATGGCCTGGGGGTGGAGGTAGGTGGGAGTCCTGCTCTAAGGCCAGCCCCCAGGCTGGTTCCGAGCCCTCCTGTCACTTCTTTAATATTCTTGGCATTATTGTTTAGTCGCTCAGTCGTGTCCGACTCTTTTTGACCCCGAGGACCACTTTTGTCTCCGATTCTGAATGTTGGCCTCATTTCGCACTTGGGGAAACTGGGAGCAAGAGGTGCCTGGATTTTTCAAGGTCATTCAGAGGAGCCTGAACTCTAATCTGAGGCTGAATCTGCATCCTAACCTAAGGCCTTGAATAGCAGGGTGTGGCCGGGTTTCTGCAGAGACCTCAGGCTCCTGTAGCTCTGTGGCGAGGTACTGAGTTTCATGGCCGCCTGGGGTACGGCCACACACACCCAATGTGGGGACAGTCCTGGATGAAGGACCCAGAGGTTAGCCTGCAGGTGGGGAAGGAGTGCTGGGACCGGAGGAGAATACCAGCTGAGCCTCCATGCTCCGCCCCAAGTCTCCCCCAGGCCACCCCTTGGCCGCCCTCCTCCAGCTTTTAGGGTCATAAAGCACCTCCACCAGCCAGGGATCTGATGGTTCCTCTGTCCCAGCTTGCATGTCACCCTCAGACGTAGAGTGACCGGCCACGTTGCCCACAGCTGTGATGGTAGTGAAAGCATCTCATCCCACAAGGGCTGCCTCCTCTCTCTACCCGCCTCATCTCTCTCCTTCCTTTTCTCACCTCTTCTAGTATCCTGTTCCAGTCCCTCTTCTGCGGGAGTCCGAAGCAGTTATTCCTTTGCGAGACCTTTTGTGTCTCCAGTGAATATTCATGAGGACTCAGAGGTCCCGCATCTGCTCAGAAAACTCGCAAGCATTTCTCCTCCCTCCCTCCTTTCCTTTCTGATTTGTTTCTCTACTCTCTCCTCTTCCTCTAGCTCTGGGGGCACTCGGGATACAGATGCTGGAGGTCTTTATCTCCTGATGGCAGATACTGATTCCCTACTGCTCCCTGCTCGCATGCACACGTACACACACACACATGCCACCAGCAACCCCACCTCCACATCTCAAGCAAAGCCTCAAGCAAAACCAGGTGCCTGGCTTCCTGGATGAAGCTGCAGAAAGCAGGCAAGGCTGGTCCCCTCCCGGCCAGCATCCTCCCTGAGTATCACCCTTTCTCCTCTCGCTGAGCGGCAAAGGGTAAACCTCAGGTGCCGAGGCGCTGCCCTGAGACTTAGGTTGAGGGCTGGGTCTGCGGGGTGTGGGGCTTTGTTTTGGGGGGAGAAGAGAAGCTGGAGCCCAACTCTTCCACATCTGTGCCCGGTGGCAGCCGGCCAGGCTGGGGAGTGAAGCGCTGCCTCCGGCTCTCCCAGGGAAATGTGATTTCCCCTTGAGTGAAGCGGACTGTGCAGTGTGGAAATTGGCTCTTTTCTGAGCGAGTGGATGCTGTTCTGGAGTGGGGGGCTGGCTGGGGCCCGCGGGAGGCTGCGCTGGCCCCTGGAGTGAGCCGGGAGCAGCCATGTGCTGAGAACTCATTAGGGATAAATCACACTAGTACCAGCGTGAAGCCAACACCCTCCCCCCACCGTGCCTCCTGGTCCCTCCTCGTCTCAGACTCCCCCTCTTGCCCTCCCTCTCCTCCCTAGCCAAGGCATCCTCCCCCATGTAAGGGGAGCCGAGGCCCATACGCGTGTGTGCACACACAGCCCCGCCTGCTGCCTCAAATCCAAGGGCCCATCCGTGAATGAGAGCCGCGTTCATTTACAAATAACTCTTTTTGTTTGTTTTAGATGTGTTTGCTTTTTTGCCAGGAGGGGGGCATTCGTCACTTCACTAACAGCCCAGGCCTGGGAACTCACATTCCCCTCCACCGCATTCCTCCATTGAGCCCCGATTCTTATGTCCTGCTCCTGCTTCCCAGGGAGGCCTGAGTAGAGGCCCCCAGCTGTGGGCAACATTGGTTCCCACCCACCCCATACACGCTCTGGGGAGAGGTGGTGGTTATGATTTAGTTGCTAAGTCATGTCTGATTCTTGCGACCCCATGGACTGTAGCCCACCAGGCTCCTCTGTTCATGGGATTTTCCAGGCAAGAATACTGGAGTGGGTTACCATTTCCTTCTCCAGGGGATCTTCCTGACCCAGGGATCAAACCCACATTTCCTGTATCTCCTGCATTGCAGGTGGATACTTTTTACCGCTGAGTCACCTGGGGAGTCCCTGGGAAGAGGGGAGTGCACCCCATTGGTCCTAGCCCAGAGAAAGTCCCCCGATACAGTCACACACCCACAGATGCTAGCCATAAATGGATGCCCTTGGTCTGAATGGAAACTTATTTCTCCATCAAAGCAAAGAAGGAAAAGAACGTGGGTAAAAAAGGAGGGCTTCCCAGGTGGCTCAGCAGTAAAGCATCTCTCTGCCAATGCAGGAGGTGCATGTTTGATTCCTGATCCAGGAAGATCCCCTGGAGAAGGAAATGGCAACCCACTCCATTATTCTTGCCTGGGAAATCCTATGCACAGAGGAGCCTGGCGGGCTACAGTCCATGAGGGTAGCAAAGAGTCAGATGCGGCTGAGCACACATGCTAAAAAGAAGGAAGGGAGTAAGGCCTCTTGACCTTGACGAGAACTGAGGCTTTACCTGTTGAAATTACAACCATGTCCTCCCCAGAACCACCCTCTTTGCTGATGACGAAAGAAAAGGCCTAGTCACCAGCTATTTTAGGGGCTGAGGTTGTGGTGTCACTGGAGCTGTTAGTTATGGTTTACCCCCTGGGAGACAGCGTTGCTGCAAAGTCCAGGCCTGGGTGTGGGGCTCTGTCCCCACCCCATCACCTCCTGGGTGGCAACCCCAGGGATATCCTCAGCTTCCTGGGCCATAAAATGCACGGCTCTGGCCAGAATGATGTCCAGCCCTAAAGTCATGAATCAGTAGTCACCCGGTCATCAAAGGCATTATGGGACTCATTTGACTGGTTCAGGTATGAAGCTCTCTTCCAGACTCCCCAGGTAATTTTCCATCAGGCAAACACCATACTTCCGTATGTGGAATCAGTCTCCGTTTGGGGTAGGGGCAGAGTGGCTTCTGGCGCCCCACTCACCCGGGGCACTAGAGTCCTGCCTCAGCTGGCTAGATGAAAGCCAGGCTTCCAGGGGATTCCAGGCTGGAGCAGAGATGGGAAAAAGAGCAAAGCAAATACAGCCACAGTTAGTATAGGCTGAGGCATGAGAAGGTGTAGGCCTCACATTCATCAATTCATTCATTCATTCGGAAGTAGATCATAAACCACCTACTTTGTGCCTGTCCCTGTATGAGGCACCTAGAAGGATGAACCAGATGAGATTATCCTCCTCCAACCCCACCATCATCCAAAATAAAAACAAAAAACCTCAGAGCCTACAGCCTTTATAAAAGTCACTCTAAGGACTTCCTTGGTTGAAGGTGGGAAGGTCGTCCCCATCTTTCAATACAGGGGACACGGATTTGAGCCCTGGTCAGGGAACTAGGGCTTCCCAGGTGGTGCTAGTGGTAAAGAACCCACCTACCAAGGCAGGAGGCGTATGAGACATGGGTTCAGTCTCTGGGTCAGGAAGATTCCTTAGAGGAGGGCATGGCAACCCACTCCACTATTCTTGCCTGGAGAATCCCATGGACAGAGGAGCCTGGTGGGCCACAGTCCATAAGGTCACAAAGAGTCGGACACGACTGAATTCATTTAGCATGCAGCACACATGCAGGGAACTAAGATCCCATGTGTGGAGGGGCAACTAAGCACCACAGCTAGAGAGAAACCCATGCACTGCAACAAAGACCCCATCACTTAGTTCCACTTCCCTTGCACTTCATTGTTCACTGCAATGAACAACACCTGAACTGCATCTAACACCGGACACAGCCAAAAATAAACAAACATGAAAAAAAATGTCACTGTAGAGCAAGGTGGGAAAGGGATAAAAGCCAGAAGAGACGGGATATAAAGTGTTGTCAGGTTTCAGGGTAAGATTTGCAAAATTCCTTCTGCCTGCCACCCGCCACCCCAAGCCCTTCTCAAGCATCCATAGCTTCTCCCAGGAGCCTCTAGGAACACCAACTGCAAATCCTAACCTCCATCCTGACCCCTCTTCCTTAGAAGGATTATTGTCTTGACTTCTGTGTCCCAAGGAGGGCTCGGGAGCGTTCTGGGCAAGAAGACTCAATGTCAGCACCCTGTCCTAGAGGCCCTCCCACCCCACTGCAGGAACTGAGGGCCAGCCTCCCCTCCACCCCCGACCACTGTGATTAACTAGAATCAGACAGCCTGGGTCTTTCTTTGAGTCAGGAATCTTTATTCCTCCAGTGGGGTAGGGAGTTCGGGAGATGCTCAGAGCCTCAAAACAGACCAAAAACGTCCCCTCCTTGTGGTCCTGCCTGGTCCCCTCCCCTCCATCTCAATAACCCCCTGACCCAGGCTGGGGCCAGCCTAGCTCCCTGACCACAGGTCCAAGAACTGGAGGGATGAGAGAAGGATGAGGATGTTGGGTAGAGAGGGTCGAGGAGGCCCCGGGAGAGGAAGCAGGTGGAGGGTATGGGGGGGAGGGTGGATGGGGACACCAACTAGCCGTGAGTCCCACGTCTTTATCTCCTGGGTTCCTCCACCCCCTAAACTCTGGCTCAGGGTGGTGACAGTGACCTGGGCTTTGGGGACAGGCCTCACCTCCATGACCTGTTCCCCATGTACATTTCCACCCAGCTCTACTTGGAGGGTGGAGGGAGGGGCGTTTGGGGGCTGAAACGTAGTGACTGGGGGAGGAGAGGGAGTCACTGTGGGGGGAGCAGGTGCCTTCTCCCAGCAGCCAGCCCGGGGTGGGGGAGGGGTGGGGTGGGCCAAGACCCAGGCTGAGGCTCGGGGGCCCATCTGAGCATGTCGCCTGCTAAGGAAGAGCGGAGGCGGGGGAGGGGAGGGCGGGGAGGTGAATAAATAATAGGAAATAAAACTTCATGAAGCAGAAAATAAAAGGCAGATTATACAGATGTGGCAATTTGAAGGATCATTGCCTCTGTCCTCTTTTTAACTGCTGCATCTGGAGTTTTGAAGCAGCTTATCCCCTCCCCTCCCTCTGTCGGGTCCCTGCCTGGCTGGAGGCCCCCAAGGGGCCAAGACACGCGAGGGGACAGCACCTCAAACACTCGGCCGGAGGTGGTGTTTCCCAGCACCACGCGCTGCCGCCCAGCTGGGGATGGGCCTGCGGGGCTGGGACACTGGGTGAAAGGGTGAAAGGGTGGCCTGGGTGTTTGGGGGTGAAGCCACCCCGAGTGAGGTGAGGTTGAGGTTCTCTGTGTGAGGAAGGGGAGAATATGTGGGTGAGGACAGGGCTTCCCAGGTGGGGCTAGTGGTAAAGAATCCCCCTGCCAATGCAGGAAACATAAAAGACATGGGTTTAATCCCTGGGTCGGGAAGATCCCCAGGCAGTATTCATGCCTGGAAAATCCCATGGACAGAGGAGCCTGGAGGGCTACAGTCCGTAGGGTCGCAAAGAGTTGGACATGACTGAAGTGACTTAGCATGCATGCACACACAAGGTTGGTGATGGGGGCATGTGGACAGGGAGGGGTGACAAGAAGGAGCCTGGATGATCAGAAACAGGGTGAGCCTGAAGGGTGGAGCCTGAAGAAGGGTACTCCTTGCAAAAAGGGGATTTGGGTGAGGTTTGGCTGGAGGGTGAGGTCTAAAACCTTTGCATCTTCTTGCAGGCAGCTTCTTTCTCTTCATCAAAATTCATTTGTTAAGCCTCAACTTGACACTGTGCCAGGTGCTATATAAACAGACATGGTCCCTGCCCTTAAGGAATTTCCAACCTAAGACACACACACACATGCCGACATTTTGTTTATTTTATTTTAAATATTAATGCATTCCCCACCTTGTTCCAGAGAGGATCTGAGACAGCTCACAGGAACTGCATGCAATGAATAGTCAAATATAAATAAGAAATAAAGCATCAGGACCACAGAAAATATAGACTGGGTAGAAGGATGGGTCCTGAACTGCAAACATGCCTAGAATCTCTTGGTGGCCAAGCAAAAGTGCTGTCACAGTCACTTACTGGGTCTCATTCGTTCAATGAGGGAGTCAGCTCCTCTCTGTGTGTACACCTCCCTCCCCCACTGTCCATGTCACATCAGATGACAGACACAAAGAAATCAGAAAACCAGAAGCTTCTACCTGACCCCAAGGTGAGGCAAAGGCCCATCTGGCTCAAATCTCCCCATAATCCTGGTGTGTTGTCTTTCAAAGCAATGGAACGACCTGTCACAGCATCATTCATAGGCGCGGGGGACAGTTTAGGGGAGATGACACCATGTTCAGTCTCACGGGTCATAAGTAACATTTACACAGTAATTTGGCTTCCCTGGCAGCTCAGTGGCAAAGAATCTGCCTGCCAATTCAGGAGATGCAGGTTTGATCCCTGGGTCAGGAAGATCCCTGGGAGGAGGACACGGAAACCCACTCCAATATTCTTGCCTGGAGAATCCCATGGACAGGGGAGCCTGGTGGGGTACAGTCCTGGGGGTTGCAAAGAGTCATACGTGATTGAGCATGCACACATGGGGGTAGGGTGGGTACAAAAATTTACTATTTCCAGGAGGATTTATTGAGGGTCCACATCCCTACAGACAGAACTCCAGGTCTGCAGTTCCGAAAAAATATTAGTGCTGAAAGCTTAGATTTGGAAGTTTTTCCCAGAAGTTACTCTGGTGCCCCTGAAGTCAGTGAGGCAAGCCCTCTGAGGTTTCACTTTGGGAAAAGGCTCAGTTCAAGGCTGGGGGTGGGGGCAATGCAAGCAGAGGAAAGACGGAAAAGAACATGTAAGGAAGTAGAAGAAGAGCCAGGAGAACATGGAGTACTAGAAGCCCAGGGAGGATAAAGTTTTGACATTTATAATTTTCGACACCAAGAGTCAGGCCTTGGACAAGGCCCTGCAGTATGATGGAAAACAACCTGCCTTGTTCCCGCCTTTGGGAGGTTTATGTTCCACTGGGAGCAGACAGACAGGAAAGACTGGAGAGGAGGGCAGGGGAGGGATGTAGAAACTTTGGCTTTGATGTGATAGGGAATAACTGGGGGAGGAGAACGCAAGGAAGGCCTCACGGAGGAAGTGGTATGTGGATGGCCGTGGGTTTTTCCTCTTCCCAGTCCTAGATCTCAGTATTTCTCAGCAGCTGGTCACAGCCCCCATCCTCTGGGTGGCATTGCCTCCACACCCCACCCCCAACTTGGAAGGATGCCTCTGATTACCTTAAGTCCCTAGTGATTGGCTCAGAGGTGGGCACCTGGCCCAAGGTAAGTTGCTCAAAGAGACCATACTCTGGACCTGAGTTCAACATTTCTGAGAAGCAGATATTCTCTGTGTGCTGGGTTTGTACCAAGAAGAGGGAGTCTTGGGAGTTCCTAGGGACCATCTTGGTCCATAAGTGTTGGTATCAAGAGGGTTGCTCCTGTCTCCCTAGACCTGGGAGGTGGAGCCCTGGACAAGAGAGAAATGGGCTCCTGGCTCAGTGTGGAACCTGACCTGGACTGTCAAGTTACTGGAGCCAAACGATGTCCGTTTCTGCTAAAGCCCATCTGAGTTGACATCTGTCCCTCGCAACGTCCAGGCAGAGGGAGAGCCGAGTGCGGAGGCCCAGCCTTGGAGAAGGACCCCGTGTTTGAGGGCAGAGGCGGGAGGATGCCTGGGGAAGGCCGGCAAAGCCAGTGCTAATAGCTAACCGGGTTTCCTCCTGTGCCAGGCATTGTTCCGAGTTGTTTACGTGCATAATTTCACTTAAGGGCCCTGTGAGGTAAGTGGTGTTATTATCCCCATTTTATAGAGAAGCAAACCGAAGCACAAGAGGCTAAGCAAGTGGCCAGGTCACACTGGGCCTCGTGTAGGGTCCACAGATCAAGGGGCGGATGGGGCCAAAGGTCGCTGAGAGATGAAGGGCTGAGGAGGCTGAGGAGACTTTGGTGATGGAGGGTCATCAGTGGAGAGTGGTGGCTGGAGGCCAACGTGCCAGGTGTGAATGGAACCAGGTGAGGGGGCAAAACAGCTGGCAAAGACTACCCATCTGTGGGTCTCGGCTACAGGAAGCAGAGCGTCAAACACAGGTTTTTTTTTTTTTTTCCTTCTGATGGTGATTCTTCAAGTTGTTTACAAGGCAAGATAATGAAAGGGTAGAGCATAGGCCGAAGACCCAGATGGGACCCCCAAGGGGGAGCTCTAAGGCAGGCAGAAAATTGGGGAGAGAGAGGGAATAGTCCCAGAAAGGCAGGGAGCACCCCTTCCACGGGAGGCAGGGAACAGGTAGAGGTGGAGCAGCCAGTTAGATGCAGAATAGTTGGGGACAAAAGTGTTATTGTAAGGATGTGAGGGTTCAACTGTAAAGAAGGCTGAGTGTCAAAGAATTGATACGTTCAAACTGTGGTGCTGGAGAAGACTCGTAAGAGTTCCTTGGACAGCAAGGAGATGAGACCAGTCAATCCTAAAGGAAATCAGTCCTGAATATTCATTGGAAGGACTGATGCTGAAGCTCCAATACTTTGGCCACCTGATGCAAAGAGCCAACTCATTGGAAAAGACCCTGATGCTGGAAAAGACTGAGGGCAGGAGGAGAAGGGGGCAACAGATGATGAGATGGTTGGATGGCATCACTGACTCAATGGACATGAGTTTGAGCAAGCTCTGGGAGTTGGTGGTGGACAGGGAAGCCTGGTGTGCTGCCGTCCATGGGGTCGCAAAGAGTGGGACATGACTTAGCTACTGAACAATAACAAAGGTGTTGGCAGAGCAGGTGATGAGGAGGGGCCATTACACAGACTGTGACATTCAGTAAACCCCATAAGTGAGCAGGGCAGCATGCAGGTCAGGGGAGGGGAACAAGAAGGGAGGAGAGGCCAGGTGTGAGAATGCCAGGTTGGCCCAAGGTTCAAGGTCATTCTCTCTGCCCCCTCTTTTCTTACAGAAAAGTTGCACACATAGTATAAACATCTCCAGGCCATTATCTACCCTATTCTAGGCTCACTAACTCAAATTATTGCATCTTAAAGCCAAACTTCCAGGCTATCTCCCAAGCCATGAGCTGGTCACTCTTCTGCTCAAAACTCACCCTTCTGAGCTACTCACCAATCCTTTATGATCTCCCATCCAAGTACTAACCAGGCCAAAGCCTGCTTAGCTTCTGAGATCAGATGAGATCGGGTGTGTTCAGGATGGTACGGCCATAGACACTAATTCCTTTACGATCTGGCCTCAGCCCACCCTGACTACTCTGTCTTACCCCATCCCCCACCTCCAACCCTCCAGTCCAGCTCCTCCAACCCAGACAAAGCCCTCTTGTTCCCATCTGACTCTGAGCCCCGCAAGGAAATGACCCAGCCCTCAGGCCTTAGTGACCTTTAACTCCTCCCTGGTGCCCACCAAACAACAAATAAATGAATGTCATTAGCAGAAAGCCAGATGGAGCAGAGATGCTGAGAGACAGGGAAAAGGTTACATCGGGGTGTCATCTGGCTCACGGCAGAGCTGAGCTCCCTAGATGGGAAAGGAGGCATTGAGGACAGACTTCAACCAGCCTTCCGTAGTCTGAGCTGTTCCCCAAGAACTTGTGTCCAGTTGCTTCCCCTGCAAAGGAATGGACCAGCCCACTCCTGGGTGGGACGGAAAAGGAGGGTGGAGACAAGGTCAGTCTAGGCCCGTGGGGTTTGACCTGTTTCATACGCAGGCCTGGGACTGGGTGAAAACTAAATGAGTTTAATTTTCACTGTTGTAGGTTCCCTGAGACAATATTCTGTAGGGAATCCTAGGCTGTCCCCATGTGACTCCAGAAGCTTTTTCCTCTCCATCAGCAGCAAGAGGGTCTTCCCAGATGGCTCAATGGGTAAAGAATCTGCCTGTGATGCAGGAGACACAGGAGATGCAGGTTCGATCCCTGGGTTGGGAAGATCCTCTGGAGAAGGAAATGGCAATCCACTCCAGTATTCTTGCCTGGAAAATCCCATGGACAGAGGAGCCTGGTGGGTCACAGTCCATGGGGTCACAAAGAGTCGGACATAACTGAGCAACTAAGCAGAAGCATTTCACTGAAGGAAGATATTGAAGTACCAACCCTTTGCCTGTCCAGATGGTGGGAGGCCTGGCCTGGTGGGAGGCCTGACCTGGGCCACTATGGCCCTCGGGAAATGGAAGAGCCTGGTTCTGGTGATGGCCAGGAACACCCAACTCACTTCTGTTCTTGCAGAGGCATAGCTGCAGCCAGACACCTAGTGCTTGAGGCTTGGGAGATGCAAGCCCGCCCCCCAGTGGTCACATGTCATAACCGCAGCCTAACAGCTCATCAAGCCTCCAGACCAAACCCGGCTCAGGCAGAGCTAGATAGGGGGCACCCCAGCAGCCTGGAGCACCTGGCTCTGGAGACCTTCTGTGCCCAGGTGAAAGGGAGGTACAAGTTCTACAAGAGCAAAGAAGCATGGAAGCGTCACAGACATGCAAGCACGCCAACAAGCCTCTGCCTTTTATTCTGGTTTTGGAAATAAGGATACAGGTCAGTGAGGTCAAATAACCCACTCACGGTGGTTCAGCCTGTAAGCATCACTTGTGGGCCAAGTCACGTGCACACGGCGCTAGTCTACCACCCCAATCAAATGAGACAACTGGCCTCCGCCCATCAAAGTGGCCCAAGGAGCCTTAAAAATACTGTTGGTGCCTCTGACCCAGACCTACTGGATCCAGATTCCTGGGCATAGGATGGGAATGCCTCCAGGGCCACTCTATACTGCCAGTTGGGTACCAGAGAACAGGATGGTCCTCTCCTGGAGGCCAGGGACATGCTGGATTCATGCCTGAATCTCATAGTACTGGCCCATAAAGGTACTTAACATTATTGGAGAAATGAAAGAATGAACCCATGAGCGGATGAATCAATGATTCTGAGGTCCCCTCCTGCTGTGACAGCCTGTGTGACTCCTGCACACGATTAGCGTGCTACACACACATTCACAGACATGCACACACACAGACACATACATGCACACACAGACATGCACATGCACACACACGGCAAAGGGAACCCGGCCTGCCACCCTGCAGGTGGCCTCAGCTGCCCAGAGCTGCCTGCCCCTCCCATGCCCCTCACTGGTACACACCTCCTTCTTCACTGGTCTGTATTTGTGCACCCATTGGGTGTGTGGCCCAGCCACAGGCAGACACTTGTTGGTGACCCTCAAGTGCCAGCCCCACCCGGTGGAGTTGCAGGCCCCAGGGCTGGTCACAAGCACGAAGGGGAGGGCAGGGCGGCAGGAAGGCTGGAGAGGCTGTGCGTGAGTCAGCCAGCAGGCGGGTAGCGAGAGGCCCCTTTTGGCGGGCAGCCGGCTCTCACACTTGGCTGAACAGAGACAATGGTGGCTGCCTGGCGGCCCGGCCTCCTTCCCACAGGCAGAGCCTTGGGTCCTCGAGTGTCCGGTGAACAGCCTAGCTGGGACGCAGCCAAAGGGAGCACAAGGGGGCTTCCCAGGGAGGGTGGCAAGGGCCCCTGGGAGCAAGCTGGGGCAGGGAAGGGGTCCCTGAGTGAGTCCTGGAGCTTCCAGGGGAGGGGTGTGTGGGGAGGGAGCCAGGCCTTCACCGCCCCTCACAACTCTCCAGAGCCCCCAGGGAACACAGCATGCGTCACCACCTCTTACCCTTAGCCTCCCTGAACCTGGAGCACCTCCTTCCCTGCTCTGGGGAGGCAAAGGCCCTTGTGGCAGGGCTCTCCACTGAGCTCTGGGCGCCCCCACCCCTCCTGGCCCTCGCTGACCACCGTTGGTTCCACTCTGATGATCAGCCATTGGCCATGGGAGGCAGGGCCTCCCTCATCTGCCCCCTCTGTGTGCAGGATGTAGGGAAGACCAGACAAAGGCAGGGGGCCCTAGAGCCAGCCTCACTGAGCCCTTGAACTTGCCGAGTCTCTGCTCCTGCCCAGAATGCTGTTCTCCGCAGTGGGCAGGGCAGAGGGTCTCCCAGGACCTCTTCCAGCAAGTCACCTGATTTCCAGAGCAAGACCGCTCCCAGCGCTGCAGCTCCCCTAGCCTGTCTATGCCGAGGTCTCTGCTGCCCTGGTCTTTGTCCCCGAGGATGGGGGAGCTCGCGGGGCCTCTGACTCTCAAACAGAGAGCTGAGAATTCCCCCAGGTCCAGGAAAGGTGTCCTCTGTGGCTTCTGAAGGGATGGAGGGTAGAATGGGATGAACTGTGGCAGCTGAGTCAAGTCCTTGACCTCTGTCCTCTCTTGGGAGCAGCCGGGGTGGGGGCAACAGTGTCAGAACTCCAGTGTGGTGTGCGAGGGAGCGAAGGGGGGGGACCACACTAGGGTATCCTTCCACGGGGAAGAGGCAGGGCCCCATCCTCAGCAGGGACCTGCTGACATAAGGCTCTTCCTAGGGTTTCATCCCAAATCCACCGCAGGCCCAGGTCGCGGGGGGGAGTTGGTGAGGTGGCCCCGGCTTCACAGTTGATTGCGGTTCCGTTTGGGGATGATCTTCCGGTAGGTTCTGCGCTCCGAGATGTTGCGCTTGACCTTGGCCGTGGTGGGGGCCTCATCCTGATGCAGCGATGGGCTGGAGTGGGACTTCTTCAGGCTGGGCTTGGGCTCCTGCAGGTCTCCAGCCTCCCTCCCCAGCTGTTCCTCCCACAGGTCCAGGTCTTCTGACGGGCAGTGCAGACGGGCCACGAGCAGCTGCAGGTAGGTCTCATAGCGAGTTTTCTGGAACACACATGGGTCCCACTGCCTCAGCACCACCCCAGTTCCAGGTCGGGAGGGGGCTGGGAGGGTGAGGGACAGACAGATCACACCGAATGATGTTACAGGGACAAAGACGCCTGCAGAAAGAGGGCTGGGCCAACAACTAGCATTCTCATGGACAACGATCTCAGCAGATCCTGTCCTTCCCCGGGTATCTTAGAGTTACACCCATCGGCCTGGCCCTGTTCGATACAGCCAACACTGCCTGGTGCTGTAACTAACATCTCTGGAGCACGTTACGTAGCTAAGACACTAAAAGATCCATAACCCACTAGGCTAGAGATCTGTGCAGCACCGCACACAAACAGCACACATCTGTACGCAGCCCTCATTGAGTCTGAATAGCATTTTAACAACTGGCATCTGGAGAGCATGACGCTAAGTACCCTCATCTGCTTAACACTCCTCGGGCCCCCGTAACTAGCATCCTTCAGATACAGTTCCCAGTTTACTCAGAGCTTTCCCACCCTCCAGCCCACTGGGTCCTCATCCCGGCCCTGGGAGGCTGGTAGGAGTCATCACTGTGCTTTATAAAGAGGGAGGGTCAGTGTCAGTTGCTCAGTCGTGTCCGACTCTTTATGACTCTTCATGACCCCATGGATTGTAGCCCGCCAGGCTCCTCTGTCCATGGAATTCTCCAGGCAAGAATACTAGAGTGGGTTGTCATTTCTTTCTCCAGGGTATCTTCCTGCCCCAGGGACCGAACCCAGGTTCTCCTGCATTGCTGGCAGGTTCTTTACCATCTGAGCCACCAGGGAAGCCCACCAGAGAGGGTCAAGGCCTTGCTAAAGGTCCCAGCGAAAGGCTGGTCAGTGGTGGGGAATGGCTGGAGTGCTGCAGGCAGGGCTGGATCCTATCAGCCAGCCCTGGGACCTCGGGGAAGTGGCATGCTCATGGCCATGGATGCAGCCAATGCCCCAAGAGGATGAGCTAGAAAAGGGAGGGAGAGGATAGTGCAAGGCTGGTGGGCACAGACAGGAGGTGACACTGACGCTTGCTCCCCTCTCTGCCCCTGGGTGGCCTCTGCCCTCCTCTGTTATCACACTGCCCCTCACCCACCCTCCTGCTGAATTTGGGTGCAGGATTGGGGGTGGGGTGAGGAAAATATTTCAGTATCAATCAGAGAGCTAATAAAGATCATTTCTTAGTTATGGCTATGAATGCGGCATGGATGTGATCAGGTCTCATGCAAGTATATCAGGTGTGAACAAGTTTAATCTCTCTGTGCCTCCGTTTCCTCATCTGTAAAATGAGGATTAGTGTCCTTACCCCAGAGTAGCTGAATGACTAAATAAGACAATCCATGCAACAAGCTTCAGAAATACTGCCTATTATAATAGTATTAGGTAGGTATGAGGGGAAATAATTCTGTTAAAATATAGTTTTTCCATGACTTCCCTGGCGGTCCAGTGGTTAAGACTCAGCACTCCCAACGCAGGGTGCATGGGTTGGATCCCTGGTCAGGAACTAAGATCCCATGTGCCAAAAGGTGTGGCCAAGAAAATTATATATATATGTGTGTGTGTGTGTATGTATACACACATATATATACACACACACATACACACACACACACACACACACACACACACATATAATAATAGTTGGGCTTCCCAGGTGGCTCAAATGGTAAAGAATCTTCCTGCAAAGCAAGGGACCTGGGCTTGATTCCTGGGTTGGCAAGATCCCCTGGAGAGGGGAATGGCAACCCACTCCAATATTCTTGCCTGAGAAATCCCAAGGACAAGGGAGCCTGGCTGGGAGGCAAGACTAAGCCACACACACACACATACACACGAGTGTTACCAGACAAGCAGCTGCTGTGTTCCCAGAACAAGAGGTGAAGTGGCCTGAGTGCACACGGACACACACACTTGTGCAGGCGTGTGCACACATTCGCGTGTATAGACCATTCACACAGGGCTGGAGCTCTCACCCAAGCCCCTCCCCCTGCCCTGAGCGGCGGGGAGCCAAGGCTGCAGGGACGGCCACGGCCATGAGAGGGCGGCAGAGGGTCCAGGCGGAGGGTGAGACACCCGGACCTCACCTCGTACTCCAGGTACTCCTTCCGCAAGCGGTAGTCTTCCAGCTCCCGGCTGCGGCCTCGCCGCTCGGGTAAGTTCCTCTGCAGATCCAGTAGGTCGTCAGAGGCAGCGTCCAGGCAGTTCTCGTGGGATCGATGCTGCTCCTCCTGGGAGTGGGAGGCGGTGCGGGGAGCTGTTTCAAGCCCTCCCTCTCTGTCCCCACCATCCCAAGACGTCCCCTCTCTGTTCCCGAGCCCAGGAGGACAGCTCCATCCTGACCCAGGGGCCCAGATGTTCAGCCCAGCCCCCGTCCCCCACTTCTCCTAGGCCTGGTGCATAGCTTCTCATCTCCCTTCTAGTCCTCCAGGGTGTATCACACCACCACATCCCGCCCCTCCCTCAGGCTCAGGTCTTACCAGGGAGCCCTGGGTTGGGCCCACGGGCAGGATGGGCCGGACAAATTTGCGCTGGGAGCCCACCGCGGCAGGGAAAGGCGGAGCCGAGTGCGTGGCGGCGGCTAGGTTGATGCGTGCGATCCAGGAAGTCATCTCCTGGGCAGTGCTGTGGGCAGAGAGAGCGGTCTGTTCCTTGGACCGCAGAGTGCTAGCCTACCCCCGCCCTCCAGCCTCCGGTGGTCAGCACAGCCACCCAGCTACAAAAGCCAGAAGTCCTGCCACTAGCTGAGGTGGCTGACCTCTGCTGGTGGTTTTTCTCGCCCAACAGAGGCAAATCTGGGAAGGCAATAGAGTTTATGTTTAGTTACTCAGTCGTGTCCAATTCTGGGACCCCAAGGACTGTAGCCCGCCAGGCTCCTCTGTCCATGAGATTCTCCAGACAAGAATACTGGAGTGGGTTGCCATTCCCTTATCCAGGAGATCGTCCCGATCCAGGGATCGAACCCAAGTCTCCTGCATTGGCAGGTGGGTCCTTTACCACTGAGCCACCAGGGAAGCCCAATACAGTTTATATCAAATGCCAAAAAATGATCAAGTGTTCATGGCTTCCTTGAATCCTCTGTTTGGAACTGGGAGGCTTAGTCCAACTTTCAAGGAAGAGGTGGTCCCAGGGGTGAAACGGGCTTAGGGCAGGGGATGGTAGCCGGAAGTTCCCCACTCCCCACACTTCATGTGTATCTGGGGCCCACCAGTGAAACATCTCAGGTCAAGCCTGCACCTTCCTCCAGGGTAGGGCCAGCACCCATCAGAGGATGAGAGGTTCACAGGAGGAAAGCTGGGGCCTTGCTATCTCTCATCTCATCCCCGCCCCCGACTTACGGTGCCTGGAAGAGGTAGAGGCGCCAGTCGGCCGTGCGCAGCTGGAAGACATGAGGCTTCTTGGTGTAGTGGGTGGCGGGGGTGGCTAGTGAGTGGTGCACCCCCACCGGCTCATCCACCATCTGCCCCACCAAACTCTCCCCATCAAGGCCGTGGTCCTCTCCCTGCCACAGGGCAACAGGGGCTCAGAAAAGAGGTTTCCGTCAGCTGCCCACCCTCCCACACGGCCCATCAGGGGTGCAGACACCCTCCCTACCTTCAGGAAGTAGAGGACCATCCCTCGAAGTAAGGTGTGGAGCATCTTCCAGCCGCGCTTACCCCACGGCGCTGCCCGGGAAGCAGAACACAAAGGTGGGTGATGATCCCCCCACACATCGACACCCTCAGATGCACACCATCTGACCACCACCAGTCCCTCCCCAGGGTGCACAGAAACACAACAAAACACAACAGATGACAAGCAGGCAGTACTGTGTCTCACACACATGGGCAATCATGCTTAGATACCAAAACAGAGCTACTTACGAATAACAACACAAGTAGGTGCTCACCCAGTCCATCCTCCCTCAAACACACCCACCCACAAGCACAGCTCTTCTGGGACCTCTTTCTAGTCCCATCCAGAGAGACACAGGGGCTCAGAAGCTAGGGCTGAAGGCCTACTTCCCCATGGTCACCTCTTGGCCTTGCTCATGTGGCTTCTCACAACCAAATGCCAGTCCCCTAGCTGGTCACCACAGCCCCATCCATCTGGGATCCTACTCCTGCTCTGGTCATGTGGCTCCCTGCTCCAGAGCCCTCAACGGTCTGCAGAATGAAGCCCAGTGCACCTCGCGCCATCTTTTCTCACACATCCCACCCTGTGCTCTTTTCCTGGTGGGGATCTCTCTGCAAATAACCAGACTCTCCTTTCCTCCAAGGTTCAGCTCAGAGACCATCATGTCCCAGAAACCTTAACTATCCTGTCTCCCACATTCTACCCCCAAAACAAAAACAGAAGCCTCACCCTCCCCCACACCCCATACCCGATTGAGACCTCCCTGCAGCACGCAGCTAGCTCCTCTGTTTATCCCAGACACTGCCTTGTTTGTCTGATTCCCACCTTAGCACAGAGGCCCAGGGGGCGGGGGATCCCTAGGTTTGTCTTGTCTCTGCATCACCTCCCTCACCCCCAGCCCCAAGCTTACAGTCACTATTGAGGAAGGACCATGGGCTGCCCGTCCTCCACCCATGCCGTCTCTCTGCACACACTGGTAGACAGATGCCCGACAGCAGGGAGACACTCACTCTTCTTGCCATCCGCATCCTGGTGCATCTTCCGGGCCAGCAAGCCCTGCTTGTAGGTGGGCACCGTGGGGTCCTGGGCCAGCTGGAGGAAAGGGTTGCTCATCTTGCCAGCCGGGGGAGACGGCTGGGCCTTCTCGGGCCTGGCTGCGTCTTCTTCATCCCTGGGCATCAGAGAATCGGGCTGGGGCTGCTTGAATGGGCAGAGGCCACCAGGAGGCACCCCTGCCTCAGGACCCCACCCTCTCTCTTGCTGGGCAGCCACACCTCAGGACCCCCTAAAAGAAGCCCTCCTGCAAGGTCAGCCCATCAGCTCCTTCATCCCTAAGCCCTCATGGCCTCTGGCTCCTCCAGGTGTTACATGCCCCCCTGCACCCTCTCTGAGACCAGCCTGATGCCCTGCCTCTGGCTCCACCCATGAAGAGGGGAGCACTGTCCAGGACCCTGAACTCTCCCACTCAGCTGGGTGGGAGGAGGGCGGGCAGGAGAGAGGGTGGGGAGGGAAGATGGGTCTCACTTACACGGCCCACTCGAGCTTCTCACTTCGGATAGACCAGTAGAGGGCCTGGAACAGAAACACACAGCTGGGCCGGAGAGCCTCAGGCCAGGGGGCCCAGACTCTGGCAGAGGTAGGATGGGCATGCTGCCACCTCCATCCCAGTGTTGCTGCCCTTCTGCCTTGGGCAGCAAGCAACCCATGGATCCATGCATGCAGGCAACAATTAATCAGGCATTTGCCATGTGCTGGGCACTGTCCTGGGGGCTGGAGACACAAGGGTGAACAAGCCAATCCCTGTCCTTCCTTGGGCTTTTGTTTGTGCTCAGTGTGACCACATGGACTCCAGCCCGCTGTGTGTGTGTGCTCAGTCGTTCAGTTGGGTCCGACTCTTTGCGACCTGATGGACTGTAGCCCGCCAGGCTCCTGTGTCCATGGGGATTCTCCAAGCAATACTGGAGTGGGTTACCATGCCCTTCTCCAGGGGATCTTCCCAACCCAGGGATCAAACCCAGGTCTCCCGCATTGCAGGCAGATTCTTTACCGTCTGAGTCATCAGAGAAGCCCATAGCCTGCCAAGCTCCTCTGTCCGTAAGATTTGCCAGGAAACAATACTAGAGCAGGTAGCCATTTCCTCTGCAGGAGAGCTTCCCAACCCAACGATTAAACCCAGGTCTCCTGCGTTGCAGGCGGATTCTTTACCATCTGAGCCATGAGGGAAGCCCTTTCCTTGAATTTAGTGAGGCCAAGGGGAAATGAATCACCCACATACCATCCTGCCCAGAGGGATCTGAGACCGCAGGAATGGCTCAGTACAGAGTAGTTAGCATTTGCTGAGTGAATGAATAAACGAGATGCCATGACTTTGAAATGATACGACCAAGAGTACGCATGTCCAGGCGGCTGGCTGGCTTCTGGAGCTCTGGCCACACCTAGCGGGGGTGCCATGCAGATAGTAAGTGTTCAGTCAATGTTCGCTGAATAGACAGGAGAATAAATGCTGTGACTGCTTATGAAAGCAGCCTGTGTGCCAGGCCCTGGACTAAGCACTTGACCACCTCAATTTCATCGTGGTAACAGCCCTGCAAAATGGTCACTCACCCTGGGAGAACTTGCCTCGGCCAAAGTGTAAGCTGCCCAAGGCTAGAATTCAAACCCTGCAACCTCTGGCTCCTGAATCCTAGCTCCAGACTTTCACCACGTGAAGCTTTACACCAAGGACCAAAAACCAGCGCTTCTCAGACCTCATAGGCCTGAGAGTCACCCAGAGGCATAACGGAACAATGTAGGGGCCCAGCCCAAGATTTGATTCAGTGGACCCAGGCCAGGGGGATGTGAATTCACACAAGCTAATACATTTCAAGGGGACACTGATGCCGCAGGCTGGGCAGTATCACTTTTAGTTCCCTTCAGTAAAGGCCTGTTCTGGGATTTCCCTGGCAGTCCGGTGGTTAAGACTCTGTGCTCCCATTGCAGGGGGGACAGGTTAGGTTCGATCTCTGGTCAGGGAACTAGACCCCGCATGCCACAACTAGAAGATGTTGCATATTGGTGACAAAGACCCAGGACAGTCAAATAAATAAATAAGGAATTATGTTTTTAAAAAGGCGTGTTGTCTCAAGGATGTCTTGGCAGAGCCAGGCCTGAGCTCATGTTCCCCTTGGGACAGCAAGCTGAGGTTCTAGGCCCTATGTGGACCCCATGCCGTACCTTGAGCAGTTCTTTGGGGAAGTTCCCGCCGTCCCTCAGGCCGTTCAGGTTGGTTATGAATTCCTGGCAGCTCATGCTCTTCCCAATGTTCTGTGGCCAGAACATGTGGAGAGGGGGGCAGCTGGCACACATGTCCCACTCCAGCAGCAAGACCCCTGGCTGGCCACCCTGAACCTCCCCTGGATCCCCAGGGCCCTCCCTGACCCCATCCCAGGCCTTGGTCTTGGTTCCCCTCTCCCAGGACCCCCATAGGCTCTCACCTGTCCGTGCAGGTCCGTGTTAAGGAGCATGATGGCGCAAGTCAAGGTGTGCACACAATCTGCCCCCGCAGAGAGAAAAGGCCATTGGAACCGGGACTCCTGCACTGCCTCTGCCCACCCTCGGTGGGGGGACCTCCCCAATGCTTCTGGGCCCCCATGGCCTCCCAGCACACTCCCACCAGTCACCACCCAGTGAGCCGGCCCCTCCCTACCTACTGAGGAGAAAAGCCCGGGGTTGCAGTGATGGAAGCGCTTGGAGAACTGGTAGAGGATCCGCTCTCGTTCCTGGGTCTCCCCACTAAGCACCAGGGCCTGGAGGAAGCCCCTGGAAGGAGGTCCCGAGTCCAGGCAGAGCCCGGCAGCCTGAGCTCGGGGCCAGCCAGAATCCAGCCTCTGCTGGTGGTGCTTCCCCTCTGCTTCCCCACCAGCCATCCCTCCTCCCCAGAGAAGGCTCCCAGGTGTTACCGGAGCGCGCGGTCCAGGCTCTGGCCTCCGAACTGGAAGAAGGACAGGTACTCCTCAGCCACGGCCCTGCTGAAGTCATTGCTGCAGAAGGAAAGTGGAGATGAAGCCTGGGTGGGGACCGGTGGGCCTCCTGGGGCCTGATGGGGGCTGGGGGTGTGATCAAAGGAAAGGCACAGCCAGGGTGGACCCTGGGGCCCGAGAGGGCACCGGCAGCCCCTGGGACCCCATCAGCGCTGAGCAGGAGGGACATGGGGCTGGGGTAGGGGAGGCAGGTGGGCAGGTCTGGCAGCTCTAGGCAGGGACTGAGGGTGGTCCAACGTGACTAAGAGAGAGAGGCACAACAAGGGTCTGGGGGTGAAGGGGAGGGGGTGCGGTGGACAGGGCAGGAGTGCAGGCATGAGAGGTCAGTGGTGGGGGGACACGGGCAGCAAGGATGGCCCATCAGTGGTCCTCCCCATCCTGACTAGACATCCAGCCTTGCTTGAGTTCAAAAGCCCTTACTTCTTCCTCAGGTAGGCGGCCACTTCAGACTTCCGGAAGCCCTCCAGGTGATAGAGGCGAGAGGCCAAGTTCCAGGCCACCTTGTCAGTCCTGACGCCATTTGCCAGCTTGTCTCCAGCCGGGGGCCTCTGGCCTTCCTCTGGGGGTTGCACTTGGGGCACAGGGCTCCCAGGAAGCCTGTGGAAGTCCATCATTGTCCTCAGGCTCCCATTTGGGATGGAGACAAAGGGCTTCTGGGTCAGGTGTCCTTGAGGTCAGTTGGGGCAGTGGGGGGCAGTAGTGCTCAGAGTCCATGCCCAGAGCTCAGAGTGGGAGCTGGGGCTACCCTCTACCCCCAGGGAAGAGTGTGGGTCACAGCCCGCCTGACCTGACCTGGGCACCAGGAGGGCAGGATGAGGGCAGTATCCACACCAAGCCAGCAGGGGCTGGAGCCAAGCTTGGTACCAGCACGTTCTCAGGTAAACCACAGGGATGCACTGAGCCTAATTCACCTTGGGTGGCAGGTGCAGCCCTTTGAAGACCCTGCTGGTATTGAATCCATCCCAAGGAGGGGTGGGATTACTTCCCCAAACCCCAGCAGCCACTTGTGTCCCTCACCTCTCCTGCCCTCCCCATCATGCCTCCTTGCCCACCTTCCCTACCCTCAGGCTCCAGCCTCCACTCCTAGATCTGCAGCCAAGGATGGTGCAAGGATGAGGCAAGAACCAGAAGCTAGACTGGCTTTAGGGATGGTGATAGCTGGGGTGGCCATAGAGGTGGTTTCCAACCCTTGCCCTCCCATACCAGCTGCCCTGTCATAGAAGGGTCTCACTGCAGGGGCTTGGATGGGGATCTACAAAGGTGCACAGGCCCAGGAGACCCCCTGACAGACTCAGGGAACACTCAGGATCTCAGAAGTCACCGAGACCAATCTCCCTCTGACTCCTGCATTGTCCCTGCAACACTGCAACCAAGTACTGGGGTATCCTTGTTATTATCATCCAAGTTGCTTCCCAGGTGGCTCAGTGGTAAAAAAAAAAATCTGCCTGCCAATGCAGGAGACACAGGCTTGATCCCTGGGTCAGGAAGATCCCCTGGAGGAGGAAATGGTAACCCACTCCAGTGTTCTTGCCTAGAAAATCCCATGGACAAGGGGAACCTGGGCGGACTGCAGTCTATGGGGTCACAAAGATTCAGACACGGCTAAGCGACTGAGCACATGCGAGCACGCATCATCCAGGTTACCACACTTAGGGAGTTTGTACAAAGAAGCAAAACTTATCACAATACGAAAATGTTCACCAATGGACTACCCACTTATAAAATTCAGCTGGACTTAGTAGTCCTCTCCACGTAACACAAATGCATGTGTCTGCCCCCAACTGGGTCAGTGACTTTGCTGGTAACTTCTCCCTACTTGCTGAGGCTCATCTGCATCCAACAAGGCAAACATAATGGAAATCAACTGAAAAGTGACATTACAAATCTTGCCGAAAAAACATAGGATGTTATGAAGTCCATGAAAGTGATACTGGAAGATTCCAGGGGTCACTTGGGAAGCCAGAGACAAGTAGAGGAACAGGAAGGCTTATTCCAATGAACAACTGAGGAGGAGGAAGTAAAAATAATGACATGCTTGTCACATGTAAAGAGAACTACTTGGGGGACTTCCTGAGAGGTCCATCGGTTAAGACTGTGCTTCCAATGCAGGGGGCACAGGTTCAATCCCCGGTCAGGAAACTAGATCACACATGCCTTGTGGTACAGCCAAAAAATGTAAAGAGAACTACCTGGATAACCAGCTGACGAAGCCCTCAAATACTTTTACCAAAATGACCTAGTCAATTAGTATTGTTACTAAAATAACATCTAGATAGGGAGGCACTTTGAGGGAAAAAAAAAACCCACAAAGCAAATATAATCTGTTATGGAATTGTATACTTTAAATGGATGGATTGTATGATATGTGAATTATATCTCAATAAAGCTGTTATTAATCTTCCTGACCCAGGGATTGAACCTGGGTCTCCTGCACTGCAGGCAGATTCTTGACCATCTGAGCCACCAGGGAAGCCCAAAATAAAATAAAGTAATAAATAGACCTTTATGACCTCACTGTGAAACTTAAAGATGAATGAGTGACATGGGCCAGCAAATTAGGCCAGGAAAATTAACTTCCTATATTGTATTAAATATAAGATTAAATAAATTTATTTCTGTAATATTTAGTGGGGTTTACCAAGAAAAGCATCAGTTAAACCTTTTTCATTATCTACTATGAAAGTATGGCTCACATTTTAGGTAGATTTATTTTTATTTGGGGTTGAATTAAGGTTAATTTCTGGTACAATGAACACTCTCTTTTTAGATACTGAGAGACTCTTCTGATTACCCTGGACATCTCCAGACACCATGCAGTGTTCCAGCAGTGGAAGAAAGATGCTTCTTTGGTTTCTGATACTGCCTGAGGTTCGCCATCACTCAATGGCATTAAGATCGGAGTGGAGTTAACCTTTCAGTTAGTGTAACACTTAAACCATCACTAGTGTTCCCTAATCTCTTTCATCTGACCTCAATTTGGCCAACAAAATCCCTTTTCCATGGAGAGATCCTAGAGGCTGACAGGCTTCACGCAGTATCCTTGGGGCAGGAGGACATTTAAGTGGATTTCCAGGTGGCCTATTCCTACCTTGGCTCACAGTTCTGGGGTCATTCAATCCTGCTATGGACCCCAAGGTCCACCATTCCTTTGGTACCAATCAAACCTTCCCCTGCTACTCTGTGAGGGAGAGAGATCTGGGTCAGCACTCTGGGCCTCCCAGTCACATCTTCAAATTCATAGCAGCATGTAATCCCCACACCACTAGCTCTGACCATCCCTCTTCCCAGACCTGCCTAGCATGACCCCCATTCTTCTGCACTCGTGGTCCTGGTCAGGTTCACTGCACAACCCCCTGGTCGTCTCCCGGTGTCTGGTCATGGACATGTCTCCCTGGCTGTCCCTCGGCACATGCAAGTCCTGCCCTACGTGTATGACCGTCTGCCCTTTGGTTTCTTGTGCTTCTAAACCCTCCAGTCTGTAATCCCGGCTTACATACATTCTATGTGAGGTCCCAGCATGCATTTCTCATGTCACCTCACACCAGTCAGAATGGCTATCATCAAAAAGTCTACCAATAATACATGCTGGAGAGGATATGGAGAAAAAGGAACCCTCCAACACTGTTGGTGGGAATGTAAATTGGTGCAGCCACTATGGAGAACAGTATGGAGTTTTCTTAAAAACCTAAATATAGAACTACCATATGATCCAGCAATCCCAGTCCTAGGCATACATCTAGAGAAAGCCATAATTTGAAAAGATATATGCACCCCAATGTTCACTGCAGCACTATTTACAATAGCCAAGACATGTAAACAACCTAAATGTCCACTGACAGATGAATGGATAAAAAAGATGCGGTATACATTGAGGGCTTCCCTGGTGGCTCAGATGGTAAAGCGTCTGTCTGCAATGCTGGAGACCTGGGTTTGATCCCTGGGTCAGGAAGATCCCCTGGAGAAGGAAATGGCAACCCACTCCAGTACTCTTGCCTGGAAAAATCCCATGGACAGAGAAGCCTGGTAGGCTACAGTCCATGGGGTCACAAAGAGTCGGACACAACTGAGTGACTTTACTTACTTACTTACTTATACACATATATACACATACATACAATGGAATATTACTCAGCCATACAAAAGAATAAAATAAGTCATTTGCAGCAACATGGATGGACCTAGAGATTATCATACTAAGTGAAGTCAGACAACTATTGTATGCTATGACTTATATATGAAGTCTAAAAAAAAAAAGATACAAATGAATTTACTCATAAAACAGAAATGGAAAAAAACTTACGGTTACCAAACGGGAAAGAGGGGTAAGAATAAATGAGGAGTCTGGAATTAACATATACACACTATTATATATAAAACAGATAACCAATAAGGACCTACTATAATAGCACAGGAAAGTATTCTTAATATTTTGTAATAAACAATAAGGGAAAAGAATCAGACTGGGTATTCTTAAATGCCTGCATAATTAGGAGGCAGAGGGTGCTTAGAATGACACTTACGTTTTTGCAGAAGTCAGGCAAGCGTCAGGCTGTCTGGCTCCGGCCTCCGCAGTCCTGGCGGGGCTTAACTTTACTTCCTTCCCTTGGTTTGGGGCCTCTCCTGCCTCCTCTTTTTCCAGGGAACCTGGCTGCACCCCATCTGTCTCCAGGAATGAAGGGCTTGGAGCATCTAGTGTCCACTCAGGAAGAACACTGTCTGGGGGGCGGCCCTGCAGCCGCAGGCTGCCTTCCCGGGAGGAGACAGGGCTGGGCAGGGAGTCGGAGCCTCTGACCACAGACTCAGGGCTGCTCGGCTCCGGCGAAGAGGCTGGGCTCCCCCAGGGGTGGCCAGGGGCCACGGTGCAGGGAGCAGACTCCTGGACACACTCTGTATCCTTGTCACCTGAGAAAGAGCATGGAATGAAGCTGGCATGGGGTGAGGGGCAGGCTTTGGGCCAAGGGGCCTGGCAGAGCCAGGGAACAGCCTGGGCTGTCATCACCAGCATGTCTCTCTCCCCTACCCCCCCACGCTCCTCCCTGAAACTGCACATTCTGTCCCTGGTCATGGGGCAGTGACCTCCCACACATGGGGCAGCAGGCAGAGAACTCCAGCCCCAAGGCAACCACAGGTTCAAGGTTGCTAAACCATGAAGATCCCGGCATCCAAAAGGCTGGGTCTTTTGTTGCTGTTGTTCAGTCACTAAGTCGTGTCTGACTCTTTGTGACCCCATGGACTGCAGCACGCCAGGCTTCCCTGTCCTTCACCATCTCCTGGAGCTTGCTCAAACTCATGTCCATTGAGTCGGTGATACCATCCAACCATCTCATCCTCTGTCATCCCCTTCTCCTCCTGCCTTCAATCTTTCCCAGCTTCAGGATCTTTTGTACATTTCATCATTTACTCTATGAGATGGTATTTTACTTTATTTAAAAAAAATGTTATTTTTCATTTACTCTATGAGTATTTTATTTTTTTAAAATTTTTAGTCTTCATTTACTCCCAAGAGATGGGTATTTCATTATTTATTTTTTAAATTTACTTTTAATTGGAAGATATGGGGGTGGGCAGGGGATGAGATGGTTAGATAAGCATCCCCGACTCAGTGGACATGAATGTGAGCAAACTCCAGGAGATAGTGAAGGACAGGGAAGCCTGGCGTGCTGCAGTTCATGGGGTCGCAAAGAGTCGGATACAACTTAGCGACTGAACAGTTGCTTTACAATGTTGTGTTGGTTTCTGCCATACAACAACATGAATCAGCTGTAGGTATACATATGTCCCCTCCCTCTTGAAATTATTCCCTCCCACTCCCCACCCCATCCTGTCCTTCTAGGTTGTCACAGAGCACTGGGCTGAGCTCCCCATATTATACAGCAACTTCCCATTAGCAGAGATGGGTATTTTAAAACCCACTGTATTGATGAAGTTACAGAGGCAGACACAGGGTCTAACCTCAAGTCTGTCTGGTTCTAATTCAATACAAGGGGACCCCTTAACAACACCCCTGGGATCCAAGAATGATCTTTGTCCCCACTCCCGATCAAGCCCCCAACCACTTGATTTTCCAGACCCCACACTGGATCTCACCTCTGTCCTGGGAGCTAAGAGGCCCTGGGGGCCAGGAAGGAATGACCTTGGTTGGCCAGCCCTGGGTGCTGGGCCCAGCCTGTTGAGAAAGATAGAGGTTCATCCATGAGGCCTGGAGACACTGAGAGGTGTGGGGGGCAGCGTAGGCAGGGGAAGATGAGGAGGGAAGCAGGACTATATGTACACAGGGCCCTCCTTCCCTGCTGTCCTCCCCCATCCCAGACCACACTCCCCGATCTGGGCCTCGGTTCAGAAGAGGCACCCTGGATGGGACCCACGTCCTAGGTGGGCTGGTGCTGGGCCCCGGAAATCACGGGGCTCATGTTCCCTCTTTACAGATGGAAGAGGTGAGGCCCAGAGAGGGGAAGTGACTTGCCCAAGGTTGCACTGGATGTGTGGCGGGTCTGCCGTTAGATTCCACATGTTCTGTCTCCCAGCTAAGTGTCTGGTCCACACAGGATGCTGCAGGCGAGGCAGGCTCAAGGCTGTCTCTCAGAGAACTCTTCGGGAAGAAAAGGAGGAGAGATTTGCCCCAGGGAAACTGCTTCCAGGGCCTTTCCGACATCCCTCTGGCCTCACCCATGTTCACTGACTTCTAGTCGTCTCTGCTCTGTCTGCTCAGAATGGGCCCTGCTTCCCGTGGCCCTGCTCAAGGAGAGGCTGTGTTGGAGCGAAGGTCAACAGCCCCCAGACACTGGGCTGGGCTCTGTCATCCCAGATAAGAGCAAACTGCCAGCTCCCAGGCCAGGGCTCCCAGGCCTCCCTCTGAGGACCTCAGGGGCCCTGAAGCAACCAGGTCTGAGAACACATGTCACAAAACAGAGCCACAACCACCCCCTACTCCACCCCAGCCTGTGGGTGGAGGGGCCTGGCCAGTGTTCACAGCTCCTCAGATCTCGGGGTCAGAGCTCTTCCCCATTGTTCTCTGGGATCACAGAGATTAGAATGTTACAGCCTGGCTCTGCCATCTTGAGTCTCCTTATCTCTTAAGCCAAGGCCTCCCTAGGGGAAAAAAAAGTGCTCACATAACTTGTCCCCATAACTTGTGCTAGTTGATATCAAGGACCTCTGCCACTGTCCCGGGGGCCTGAGCTGGTGAAACTGAATTCGATGAAAGATGCTAAAAGTAACAAAATGCCGCAATCTTTCCCAAAAAGAGAGGACTCAAAGGAGACATCTCCCCAGCGGGAGAAGAGGTCACCCCTGCAGGTTGACCCCTGCCCTGTTACAGCTGGGACCTTCTTCGAGGTGGGAGGCCAGAGTCTAAAGACTGGCCTGGAACACGCTGCAACAGGAGGAGCTATTTGTTCTCTAAATGTGTCCAGATGCAGCGCCTTAGAGCTGGTGAGATGGAGACATTTGTGCCTTAACAAACGTCATCTGCTTAAGAACTGAGCATTGTCATCGTGCTCAGCTGACATCACAGCTCCTGTAAAATTCCCTCTACTTCTGAAGGCCACCCTGGGCCTGCCTTTCTGCTCTGTTGCTCCTCAAAGGGAAGAGAGTTCTGGGCACAGTGATGGCAGAGGAAGGTCCTTCCTTCTGTCCATGTCCCCAAGCACAGCCCAAGGGTTGGTTCCCGGGGCTCAGTTTACCTCGGTCTCCTCCTGGCTGGAAGGTGCTGAGGGAGCCCCCTCGGGGGTATCCACCACGACCCAGGAGAAAGAGTGTGGCCTGTAGGTGGGCACAGGGAATGGAGGGGTGGTGTGCCCGCTGGACTCTGCTGTGCTCTCCCCCAGATCCGGCTCACCGCCCAGCTCCCAGGGCACTCTGCCTCCTGGGGGTGGAGGCTCCAGGGTCTGTGGGCTCTGGGGCCCAGTCCTCACATCTACATAGGAGTCCGAGAAGCCCCAGGAAAAATGCGTTTCAGATGCACTGGTGTCTGAGCAAGGGCTCTCCAGGAAGAGCGGATTGTCAAAGAAGATGCTCTCCTCCTCGGCACTCCACTCGGGAGACAAGTCCAGCGCGCCCTCCCTCGGCCATGCTGGGTTCTGGGTCTCTCCTTCTGGCCCGCTGCTGTCTTCCCCCGAGGCCTCATCCACATCCACGGGTGGGCTGGGGAGGAGGCCCGAGTTCCGGGGGCCAACTGGGCTGGAGGGAAAAGTGGGGAGGTCTGCAGGGGCCGCGGGAATGCAGCATCTCAGCTCAGCTCTGAGCCCTTCTGTCTTCTCCAGCTCCTCCTCCAGGTCCAGCACACACATCTGGGCCTGCAGGATCCCCGCCCAGAACACCACCTGTGTGGACGTGCTCTGGCTCTGCCCTGGGCTCCCCAGAGGCTGGCTGTCCCTGGAAGACCCGGGGGAGGTGGTTTTCTGTCCTGTCTGTTCCTGAGAAGAGCCGCTCCCCAGGTGCATGGGCTCTGGGCTGGAGCCCTGGGGACAAACATCAGGCCTCACGGCATCAGGAGGGACAGAGGCCCAGGTCTGCTCCCCGTGAGGTTCAAGAGGCTCAGGGTGGCCATAGGTCTCCCCTAGGTGGGCTTCCGAGTGGGGCTGCAGGTTGTCTCCCAAACAGATGTCGAGAATTTCCACGGGTCTGGGGTGGCCACAGAGTCCGTCGTCGCCCATCATCCAATGAGCGCAAGTTGTGCTAGAGTCTTCAGGAACATCTGCCTTCACAAGCCCATTGTGTGGATTAGAGGGAGCGCTGGCCAGGGGGGCGACCGGGACCCCGCAGGTACCCTGGAAGTACCCAAAGCAAACTCAGGTTAGCACTGGGCTGTCAGCCCCTGGAAGCACACAAGTGGCAAGTTACATATAGTTTTGAGTACCTGCCACATCCACAGCCCAGGTCAAGGGCCACTGCCCTGAACACAGAAGCAGGGGTGAGGAGTGTACCATACACGCTGTCTGACCCATGATCGCAACTGCCTATACCCATGGGGGCACCTGCCCCAAAGACACTCATCTGTTGGCTGAAGGCGGCTCCCGTGGCTGAGCTGAAAAAGATGAACTGAGCACACCAGAGCCTTCTTTGGGGAACCCGGATTGGAGAATGTTGAGGGTGAGAATGTTGGTAGCAAGAACAAAAGGCACAAATGTCTCAAATTAGCGGGAAAGCAGAGGCAAACCAAAAAAAAAAAAAAGGACACGGAAACCAATGTATGTGGGAGCCAAATAGTCAAGGACTAGAGGTGAAAGGAATGAAACAGACTCAAGGGAGACGCAGGCAGCCAGGGAAGAAAGGCCATGGCCAGTCTTATTTCTACTTCCCGAGGCTCCAGCCTTCGGGGCCTGCATCCTCGCAACCATGAACCGGCCAATTCTCAGTTACAGCCATGCAGTCTGGCCTAGGTGGAACCAGGAAGAGGAGCACCAGCTAAGCTCAGCCTGGGCTCCTACAGGGAGGGGGGTGGGCTTCAGCCCACAGGGAAGACTCAGGCTGCATGGGGAGGAGACCACTGCCTTCTTGGTGACTGGGGGGGGGGTGGGTGGGGAAAGCTGGGGATGTCCACCCATGTTCCCTTGGGGCTCCACCACATCTGTTCAGAGCTGCCCAGTGCATTGGCCACACTGGCACTCTGGGCGGGTCCTAATGGGATGCAGCTGAGGATTCTCACGGGGAATTTTCTAGAAGACGTATCTCCATCCCCTGGGTATGGACTCCAGGTTACAGAGCTTTTGGGAGTGGCCTTGCTGCTTCAGAACAACCGGCCTGTTCTGATCCCGTGGACACTGTGAGACTTGTAACTAGACCCATTTCCCTCCCTGTACGGGCCCTCAGGAAGTGTAGGTTAAATCTGCAGGCCCTATGCATGCATTTCCAGGATTAAATGCACCCCAGGGGACTTTCCTGTTGGTCCAGTGGCTAAGACTCCATGCTCCCAACGCAGGGGGCCTGGGTTCAATGCCTGGTCAGGGAAGCATATCCCACTTGCTGCACCTAAGAGTTCACAAGCTGCAACTAAAGCTCCCACTTGCTGCAACTATTTCTTGGTGCAGTCAAATAAATAAAAACAGAACAATAAATGCACCCCAGACCGCCTCACATCTTTCATTTTCCCTTTGCCTTACTTTCCTCACTCAGAGATGTCTACTTGGAGGACTGTGTATACATTAAGCTGTTTTTTGAAATATCTGGGGGGACAAAGGCACAAATAAACACACACATATCCCTGCTCCTGACTTGCAACCATGTGTGATTTCCCAATACCCACTGTCCACCTACTTCATGGTCTACCAGGAGACACTCAATAAGGGGGAAGTCTCAGAGACAGGGAACCAAGGCTGGGTGGGGTCCTATTGCTTAAGGTCACCAAGACAGCACAACCGGGTACTGTTCCTTCTTTCAGAAGGTGCCAGAGAAAAACAAGACAGGACCAGCATGAATTTCAGTTTCTTATTCCCCTTGAGAGCATCCTCCAAAAAGTCTCTCAAAACCAGAATCCTTTTCTGGGTTTTTACTTCTCCCTCTGTCCCAACCATCACATCCCTCACTGTAACAGAGCAAGAATCTGTAATTGCCAATCTGTGGCCTCGGGATCCTGAAGCTTTAGGCCCCAGGAAGGCCCAGTTTACCACTGAGTTCTCAGCCAGCCTCCCCAGTAGACTGGAACTTTCCAAGAGCTGAGGCCACTTCTTACTTTCAGCCTTGTATTTGATGCTCTGAATCCAATCAGTTTGAAATCTGCTCTTCCTATGGGTCTCCAACTCTTTTAGCTCAGCCTCAGTCATCATCTGGGACTTTCCTGGTGGCTCAGATGATAAAGAATCAGCCTGCAGTTCAGGAGACCCAGGTTTGATCCCTGGGTAGGGAAGATCCCCTGGAGAAGGGAAGGGCAATCCACTCTAATATTCTTGCCTGGAGAATCTTATGAACAGAAGAGCCTGGCAGGCTACAGCTCACAGGGTCACAAAAAGTCAGACATGACTGAGCGATTAACACTTTCACTTTCAGTCATCATTTGAGCATCTTCCTCTCCACCCCATACCTTCCCCAGGTTAAAGGCTAAGGACTTGTACGGTTCCCTCCCTAAGTCCTTGGCTGGTCTCAGGGGCAATCCCTGGCTACCTTGCTCCCCCCAAGCAGCTGTCCATTTTCAACTCTTCCCCTCTCTGAGTGAGAGCCCTGCTATGATCCTATCTCCATGGGGGAGAGAATGAGTGAGGTCAGGACCCACCATCTATATTTGGGCAACCCCTCTGGAGCCAAACCTCCCTCCCCAGGCCTACCTGGAGAATGACCAAGTATAAATAAAGAGGTGAGACACCACCCCCCCATGCGCGCGCACACACACACACTCTGCAGGCTTCTCAAGGAAACAGCCCTTGAAACTGCGAGTTGCTCAGTCGTGTCTGACTCTTTGCAACCCCATGGCTCCATGGACTGTAGCCCACCAGGCTCCTCTGTCCATAGAATTCTCCATGCAAGAATATTGGAGTGGATAGCCATTCCCTTCTCCAGGGGATCTTCCTGACGCAGGGATCGAACCTGGGTCTCCCGCATTGCCGGAAAATTCTTTACTGCCTGAGCCACCAGGGAAACAGCCCTTACAGTATGGAAAACTCAGGAAACAGCTCCATTTATGAGATGGAGGGCAGAGGCATAGGGAAGCACCTCCATCACTGACACCTGAACTCGGGGTATCCCTAGCTCTCGTCCCAGACCCCTTGACCATCCCTCCCTGCCAAGACCTGGTCTGTTTGTGTCCAGCAGGCTCCGCTTCTGGGATGCCCCCTCTCCAGTCCTCACTCCTCCTCACACTCTATCTGACGTGTGTCTACCTTAGGAGCGAATCCTTGTGGGTATTACAGCATTCTGCCTAAATGACTTCAACTCCTCTCCTCTTGTTAGTGAATTGCTTGACAGCCAAGTTCAAATGACAATAACGGGAATGGGAAATGATGGGCAGGGGGCCGGAGGAAAGTGTGCCCTGCAATTTTTAATAAGACAGGAGTTCCACACATCCCTCTTTGCCAAAGTGCTCAGTCACTCAGCTGTATCCGACTCTTTGCAAGCCTGTGGCCTGTAGCCCACCAGGCTCCTCTGTCCATGGGATTTCCCAGGCAAGAATACTGGAGTGGGTTGCCATTTCCTCCTCCAGGAGATCTTCCTGACCCAGGGATCGAACTTGCATCTTGGTGTCTCCTGCATTTACAGGTGGATTCTTTACCACTGAGCCAACAGGGAAGCCCTTATAATTAAACTTGTATATGAAGCAAAGCAGACATACAGGTAAATGTTAATGACCATACTAGACATAAATGAGGGTTGAACTCGCCTTCCCAGAAGGAACGGGGTCTTTCTCCATGGATTCAAAGGGAAAGAAAAATCAGAGACGTTGTAGCAGCTTTCCAGAGACCAAAGGGAACAGATTGCTGGGGCCTGAGGGGACGGAAGGGCCTGAGGGAGGTGGGGTGGGGACTGGGGGAAGACTGACAGATCCAGCACATGGTGGGGAAAGAGGTATGCCTGCACACCACCCTCTTCTCTCTCGTGTTTCAGAGCATTTACTCCATCGTGTAATTTCTAGTGTGTCAACCCACCTGGTTCTCACTTGCCTCCCCTCCCTAGGAGGAGGTTCTTTGTGTTTCTTGCTATCACTATTTCCTACGAAAACGCTACCCCTAATCACTTTAGTGATATACTGTGTGAGCCTCTTGATGAAAGTGAAAGAGGAGAATGAAAAAGTTGGCTTAAAACTCGATATTCAGAAAACTAAGATCCTGCCATCTGGTCCCATCACTTCGTGGTAAATAGATGGGGAAACAGTGACAGACTTTGTTTTTGGGGGCTCCAAAAATCACTGCAGATGGTGAGTGCAGCCATGAAATTAAAAGACACTTGCTCCTTGGAAGAAAAATTATGACCAGTCTAGACAGCATATTAAAAAAGCAGAGACATTACTTTGCCAACAAAGGTCCGTCTAGTCAAAGCTACGGTTTTTCCAGTAGTCATTTACGGATGTGAGAGCTGGACAAGAGAAAAGGCTAAGCACCAAAGAACTGATGCCTTTGAACTGTGGTGCTGAAGAAGACTCTTGAGAGTCCCTTGGACTGCAAGGAGATCAAACCAGTCAATTCTAAAGGAAATCAAGCCTGAATATTCATTGGAAGGACTGATGCTGAAGCTGAAACTCCAATACTTTGGCCACCTGATGCAAAGAACTGACTCATTTGAAAAGACCCTGACGCTGGGAAAGATTGAAGGCACGAAAAGGGGATGAGAGGATGAGATGGCTGGATGGCATCACCAACTCAATGGACATGAGTCTGAGTAAACTCCGGGAGCTGGTGATGGACAGGGGGGCCTGACGTGCTGCTGTCCATGGGGTCACAAAGAGTCGGATATGACTGATTGGCTGAACTGAACTGTGTATACCCGCTCCAGCTGCTGAGTGTGGGGGGCACAGCGTTATCCTCTAGTTCCAGCGGTTAGAAAGCTGAGGGTTAGTGTAGACTGGAGAGGCTCAGGACCACTCATGAGACACCTGGGGTTACAGAGCCTGGTGGCAGGCATCCTGGTTCCAGGCAGACAGGTCCACATGGGCGCATACAACCTCTAAGCAGAGTTGCCACATTTAGCAAATACACAACAGAAGATGCCCAATACTGGGAACATATTTACACTGAAATTCGACTCATTTATCTGAAATTTAAATTTAGCTCTGGACTCTATTGTATCTGACAACTCAACTCATGTCGAGAGCGCCCATCTCTCTCGACATTAGTAGGGTGTCACTCACCTAGCTTGTGCTTTGCAGCCCAGACCTCAGGCCTGCCAGTCACCCCACGGGTGAGGCAAGTTGTGACACTGCCCTCCTACTCACAAGGAAACAAGGCTCAGAGAGCTTCAGAAATGTGCCCGGGTAGCTCAGCTAGTGGGTGGGGAAGCTGGGGTCTGATCCAGGTCTGCGGCTCCCTTTAGCGGCACTTTCTTTCCACCCGTAAATCAATTCCTTTGGGTATTCATGTATTGAACAAAGCATGAATTTCTTCTGAGGTGGAGTCACCTGAATTCATCTGTTTCCCCCACTGTCCAGGGCAGGGCCTGCCTGACTCAGAGGTGACACTCCAGAAATGTTTGTGAAAATAAGAGGAAAGATGGAGAGATGGATGGAGGGAGGGAGGGAGGAGGGATGATGTATGGATGGATAGATGGAGGGATGGATGGATGAATAGAAGGATGGATGGATGAATGGATAGAGGGGTAGAAGAAGGGATGGGTGAATGGATGGGTAGGTGGAAGGGTGGATAGATCCTCAGAAAGCTCCCTCTTCACAACCTCACTACAGGACTGGGGAGACTGAGGCTTGGAGAAGGAGATTTAGCATCATTATGACATAAAGACGTTCCCCTAAGGGCAAGTCTGACCATGAGCCAATCACACCTTACTTCCAGGAAGCCCAGCGCCCTAAGGGCAGAGCTTTCCCAGAAGTGGTTCCCACCAGGCCAGCCCAGCCCAGCAGCCAAAACGTCCTTCTGGGTCCTGGCTCCAAGGAAGAAGTTGGACAGAGAGGAAGAGAGTTCAGGACCCGTTCAACCACCATGTCTATGCTCCTCACTAGAAATGCAAGTTGACTGAGTCTCTGTCTCTCTCTCCCACCCTCCTTCCCTCTCCCCGCCTACAGCCCCCACCCCACCCCCTTCTCTCTTCTATTGCTTCTCGCTGAATGAAGGGATGGGATGACCTGAGGGGTGAGGTCACTTCTTATGACCAACACGGCAGTCCCACCAATCACCTGGGTGAGGGCAACCTGACTGAGCAGGGGTGAAGAGTCAAGGGTCAAAGGTGGAGACCAGTCTCTGTTTCCTGGAGGGAGGATGGCACCTCTTAGGCAGAGGTGGGCCAGGAATTGGGGAGCAGAGTCCAGGTCTCAAGCATCTAGAATTTTCTTGGTTTATTCCCTCCCCCACCCTTGGTATTTAGTGTTACCTCTTTTAAAATCACTCAGGTGTCTTAACCAGAACAAAGGAGAAAGTGTCCAACATGGGTCTCTTAGCTGGGTTCCGTCATCTCTGAAAGGAGTGGCCCTTCATGTTTCTAAGCACCATGATGGGTCAGGAAGCTTAAGGAAAACTTCTGGGAGAAGTGGGGTGGCTCTTTGGAATCCAAGAAAATGCTCTGAGTCCAGAAGCCAGTGAGAGGAAAGATTGGGGAGGGAGAGGGGGACGGGGGAGGGATGGTAGAGAATGGGTGCTCCACTGGGCAGCCCCCCAGGGCTCCTGTCCAGAGTGGAGTGACCACTGCTGGGGCTGAGCCTGTATTAGCTGATGGTAGGTAAAGGACACAGAACCCGACAGCTGGGGGACCAAGGGGACATAAGTCCCTTCTACCCTCACCTAACCTCTCCCCCCAGCTTCAAGGCAAGGTTTTTTCCATCTTGGGGAAGGAAGGAGCCCAGATGGCACCCGGATCATCCTTTTGAGAGTGGGTTCTCTTTCCATCCCCTGCTTGGGCACAGAGCCTGTGCCCTGAGGTGTTGAAGGCCACAGGAGGCCAGGGGAGAGCCTGTCCAAGGGGGACAGGGGACAGCACGAGTGTCACACATGCAGACCCTACTCGCCATACACTGGAGGCTCACAGCCTAGTCTCAAATCCTAACTACCACTGACAAGCCACGTGACTCTGGTGCAAAACTTCACCTGGCTCCTTGCCTGTGAAAGAAGGAAATACGATGGATAAGTCTTCTCGGGAAGTTTGCTAGAAAATGGGTGCAGGGCTTCCCTGGTAGCCCAGGGGATAACAATCCACCTTGCAATGCAGGGGACACCGGTTTGTTCCCTAGTGCCAGAAGATCCCACGGGCCACAGAGCAACTAAGCCCGTGTACCACAGCTGAGCCTGAGCTCAGTTGTCGTGACTCCCGGGCCCACGCTCTGCACCTCCTGAGCCCACGCCCCACACGCTCTTGAGCCTGTGCTCTGCAACAAGAGAAGCCACGACAACGAGAAGCCTGCAGTGAAGAGCGGCCCTCACTCAACGCAACTAGAGAAAGCCTGTGCAGCAACGAAGACCCACTGCAGCCCAAAATAAATAAATGAGTAAACAAATAAATAAAATCTTTTCAGAAAAGAAAGAGAGAAAATGGGAGGGGGGGTCTGAGTGCCAACACTGAGCCCGCCCTCGGAGGTGCTCAGAAATACCATGTCTTGCTTGGATTAACCTGGCTGCTTTGCAGGTCCATTTGGAGAAGAAAAAATACATGAAAACAAGCAAACACACGGCCCTCCATGAGAGCACGGGCTCGGCCCGATGGGCTCCCTCTGGACCTGAGGAGTCGGTTCCTGGATGTCCTGTCTGGACTGTGTGTGTCTCTCTCTCCTTTTAAGCTTCCAACTCAGAAAGCTGCCTCCTTTTGCCCTGGCAATGTTCCCTTCCTATGCAAAAACCAAAGTCTTCTGGCCCATCCTGGGATTTAGGAGGTGATCTGCCCTGTCCTTCAGCAGCCCTGAGCGGCAGCCAGGTGAAGGGTGTTGCTCTGCGGGCAGTTACCCTCCCCTGCACACTGTCCCCAGGCTGAAGTTGCAGGACAGACACCCCTTCCTGAACCTGGGGCCAGGGCACCCGAGGTACATGACATATGATGAGGGGCCACCCCACATCCTGCCCACACGGAAGGCAGCTTCATGCAAATGTGCAGAGAGAGCGAGAGAGAGAGCGAAACACTCACACACATACACATACCATTGGTGCTGAGAACCCTGAGATGGGTCAGCTGAGAAGCAGGCATGGAGGGAGAATGGAGAGGAAAGAGAAGAAGAGAGAGTGGTGAGCAGAAAGGATGAGCCAGGGGCAGAGGAGATGAGGGGGCAGAGGGCCAAAGGGTAATTATCGACCACAGGAGGACAACAAAGCCTCAGGGCCAGCCCGGGCCTCCCTCACGCCTTCCTGGATCTCCCCCTCCCACAACAAAAAGCCCTGAGCCCAGATTTTAATCCATAGGCTGGGTAGCTCCTTATCTGTAGAGCAAGAAGCCCTGTGATGTCCTAAAGCCTGGGAGACAGGCCTCCTAGCTGAGGCCCCACAGTCCTCTGGGGTGTTTATTATCAGCTGATGACAGGTCACCCTTCCCAGGCTTTTAGCAGAGAAGAGTGACTCTGCCTGTAGGATATCGGGCCCTAGAATAAGGGGGCGGTGGCTGAGGATAAGAACTAGGAAGCTTGATATGTCCCAAACAGGGACGCCATTGAGAGTGAGCTTGTTCCTGTCAACCATCAGGGCGATAAGCCTAAATTCGCGCTGCCAGGGCAAGCCAGCAAGTTGGGCCCCCTCCCCTCCCCCTAACCTTGCCTTGTTGTGGGGGGCCTGAAGGCAATGCGGGGCTGGGCGACCCAAGTCAGAGCTCCTACGATGACCACACCCAAAGCTGCCCCCACCCCAAAGCCCCAGCCCAAATGGTTTCCTTCTCTCCAGGGTTGAGGGGTCATTTGGGGCCTCTAGCCTCATTAACCCCCACCGGGCACCAGTCACCAGGGACCCAGGGAGGCTACAGAAGATTCAGGAAGGGTCTCCCTGGGAGGCTGGAGTAAGTGGGAACCACAGCAGGATTCAGGGAAAGGGCTAGATTGGGAGGCGGCTGGTTGATGGAGAGGAGGAAGGAGAAGGATGGGGCTGCGGCCCGGGGCCGGGCTCACGGCAGATGCACAGGCCTTCAGGGCCCTCCTTCCTGCCCACCTGCCCCTCTAGGGTTCGCGCATGACTCCCTGCACCCTCCGCCCCCACCCCACGCAGGCCCACCTTGCTCACCTCCAGAGGACCGGGAAGGGATGCGTGGCCCTGGCTCCCCCGGAGCGATCCTGCCGCCCGGTCCGCCCGCCCTGTGAACGGTGAACGTGGCGGCAGCGGCTTCCGACTTCCGCTCCCCTCACCACACTCACCCTCCCTGCCCCCCTCCGGCCTCTGGGGCTCCCCAGCTGCTCTGCACCTCAAACTTCCTGCCCCAATGTGAGAGACCCTGCTCCCAGGCTCAGTGCCTCTGGCCGCCAGCCCCCTGCTCCCGGGGACCCCCACCCTCTGCACAGCCCAGAGTCAGGGCCTGGGAGAGAAAAAGAGGAAGACGCAGCGCCCTGGGCTGTGAGCACGCCCCACCCTCCACCCTGCGGTTCTGTCACCAGGTTCTCATCTCTGCCCAGCTCTCGGTTCCTTGCACGGCACCCAGTGGGACTCAGGAGGGCCCTGGGGCTGCCAACTTTTCTTTTTCCCTCGATTTATGTGTGGCTAGGTCTTAACAGAGGGGCTTCCCAGGTGGCTCAATGGTAAAGGATCTGCCTGCCAATGCAGGTTCGATCCCTGGTCCGGGAAGATCCTACGTGCCTTGGGGCTAAGTGCCTTAAGCCTGCCCACCAGAACTACTGAGGCCACGTTCCTCCAGCCGGTGCTCCATAAGAAGAGAGTAGCCCTCACTAGTGGCAACTAGAGAAAGCCCTTGGGAAGCAACAATACCCACTGCAGCCAAAAATAATTAATTTTTTTTTTTTTAAAAAGACCCACAATCAAGGGCTTCAGACCCAGGCTAGCCTGGCCCACAGCACAGAGGGCATGACTCCAGCTGCACCCCCCAACACACACACCACACACACACACACACAGAGCAAGGAGTCCATAGGGACACGCCTACCTGGCCTTTCTGCATCACACCCTGGACACCTTGGTGTCCTGGACACTCTGCTTCCTGGACTCACAGGGTCTCTACCCTCTTTGGACATTGCATCACTGCTCTGTGCAGCCCGAGACCTGGAGGGAGGCAGAGAGATAGTCAAGAGGTGAACATGGCCTGGGCTTGGGGGCTGGTCACGTCCCTCTATGCACATGCCGTATTAAGCCAGGGCGGGGAAGAGAGAAGGAAGGGGCTAAAGGCTGGGGGTGGGCTCTGCTGCCATATACGGTGATGGCTGAGGGTTCCAATTCAAACTTGGGCCTCCAGGTCATCAGTAAAGGGGGAGGCAGAAGAAGGGAACACTCATTCTATAAGAGTTCATCAGGTGTGGTGTTATAACACTGACATATCCAAACACATCTTGATGGGTTCCATTTCTGGGGCTGCAATGCTAGGTCAGTCAGTCAGTCAGTCAGTTTAGTGGCCCAGTCGTGTCTGACTCTTTGCGATCCCATGAATTGCAGCACATCAGGCCTCCCTGTCCATCACCAACTCCCGGAGTTTACTCAAACCCATGTCCATTGAGTCGGTGATGCCATCCAGCCATCTCATCCTCTGTCATCCCCTTCTCCTCCTGCCCCCAATCCCTCCCAGCATCAGGGTCTTTTCCAATGAGTCAACTCTTCACATGAGGGGGCCAAAGTATTGGAGTTTCAGCTTCAACATCAGTCCTTCCAATGAACACCCAGGACTGATCTTCTTTAGGATGGACTGGTTGGATCTCCTTGCAGTCCAAGGGACTCTCAAGAGTCTTCTCCAACACCACAGTTCAAAAGCATCAATTTTTCAGTGCTCAGCTTTCTTCACAGTCCAAGTTTCACATCCATACATGACCACTGGAAAAACCATAGCCTTGACTAGACGGACCTTTGTTGGGAAAGTAATGTCTCTGTTTTCTAATATGCTATCTAGGTTGGTCATAACTTTCCTTCCAAGGAGTAAGTGTCTTTTAATTTCATGGCTGCAATCACCATCTGCAGTGATTTTGGAGCCCCCAAAAATAAAGTCTGCCACTGTTTCCACTGTTTCCCCATCTATTTCCCATGAAGTGATGGGACCAGATGCCATGATCTTAGTTTTCTGAATGTTGAGCTTCAAGCCAACTTTTTCACTCTCCTCTTTCACTTTCATCAAGAGGCTTTCTAGTTCCTCTTCACTTTCTTCCATAAGGGTGGTGTGATCTGCATATCTGAGGTTATTGACATTTCTCCCGGCAATCTTGATTCCAGCTTGTGCTTCTTCCAGCCCAGCGTTTCTCATGATGTACTCTGCATATAAGTTAAATAAGCAGGGTGACAATATACAGCCTTGATGTACTTCTTTTCCTATTTGGAACCAGTCTGTTGTTCCATGTCCAATTCTAACTGTTGCCTCCTGACCTGCATATAGGTTTCTCAAGAGGCAGGTCAGGTGGTCTGGTATTCCCATCTCTTTCAGAAATTTTCCACAGTTTATTGTGATCCATACAGTCGAAGGCTTTGGCATAGTCAATAAAGCAGAAATAGACGTTTTTCTGGAACTCTCTTGCTTTTTCGATGAGCAGGCTTATTTCAAGCTCAGTGCAATGTAAACCTGGTTCCTTACCTCCTCTAAGCTGCTTCTCCTCTGTATGGGGGATTCTTATTCCCAGCCAGGTGACAGAAACTGAAGTCACCTTGGCCTAAATGCCAGCCCTCCCTCAGGCCAATCCTAATGCCAACCCTCAGGCCTCCAGCCTCACAGGGTGTCTGGAATATGGCCAGCACCAACTCTATGCTGTCTCAATGTGAGAAGCCGCTGACGGTCAGGGATAAAACACAGGATCCCCAGGGTTTCCCTGGTGGTCCAGTGGCTCCCAATTAAGGGGCCTGGGTTCATCCCTGGTCAGGGAACTCGATCCCACATGCCACAACTAAGAATTCAAAAGATCCCATGTGCTACAACTAAGACCTGGCAGAGCCAAATCAATAAATATTAAAAAACAAACAAACACAGGACTTCTGTCCTCAGGAGCTTCCAATCTAGTGACAGAAAATAAACAAGAAGTAATCAACATGTGATTATAAACTGGGAGGAGTGCTGGCAGGGGAACAGGCAGGGAGAGAAGAAAGTGATTGGGGCTGGGGGGCTCACTGCGAGGGGAAACCAGGGGCATCATATCCCAATGAAGAGGAGCCAGGATGTGAAGAGAGAGCGTGGGGTGGGCATTTTAGGAAGATGAAACTGCATGTCTAGTTTCTTACCGAGACTGGCAAGGTCTCCAGGAGTGAAGGGAACAGAGAGCCAGACAGTGTGGGAGGGTGGGAGAGGTGGATGGGCCGGATCCCACAGGGTCCCCAGGGGTAAAGCAAGGAAGTGACAGGTGTATTTATTTTTCAGATCACCTGGCACTGCATGGAAAAGAGACAGTGGAAGTGCTCAGTGAGGTCAGGGAAGGGCTCTGTGACAGTCCAGGGGAGGCGGGACAGTGGCTTGGAAGGGGGTCAGAAAGGGCACAGAAGGAAGACGGAGGATGTGGGATCTACAGCAGGGATGCCTGGTAGAATCTGCCACAAAAGTGGTGAGAGATAGAAGTCAAGGGCGACTTTTAGAGTTCTGGCTTGAGCAACTTCAAGGGGTGGGAATTTTTGTGGAGATGGGAAAGAACTGGGGAGATGAGGCTCAGGGGAGAAAATCAAGGGTTTCAATCTTTACATATTAGGTTTGAGATATCTGTGAACTACTCAAGCAGGAGTGGCTGGTACCTAGAGTGGATGGGAGGGGCTGGGGTGGAGAAAGGAGCACGTGTGTGACCAGCAGGAAGGCACCCACATTAGGGGTCGGCAGAGCCCCCCCAGGAGACGCCTGCAGAAGAGAGCGAGCAGGGGCTGTCAGGGAGGTGAGAATGAGAGGGTGTGTTGTCATCAAAGACAAGAGAGGAGGCAGACAACTTCAGAAGGAGGAAGTGGTCGGCTGTGTCAAACGCTGCTAGAAAGCGGAGGAAGATAAGGAGCAAGGTGACCATCGGATGAGGCCCACGAGGAGGTCACAGACAAGCTGGGGGTGGGGTGAAGACATGATGGGGGCGACCAGGAGGTGAGGACTGATCAGAAGCCAAGGACCAGGGTCCACCCCCTCCAGTCCCAGCTCTGCACCATCCCCGGGCCCCTCGGCATGCTGGGCTGAGGTGCTGTTGGTCAAGCCAGGTGCCAGTGACCAGCCTCCTCTGTGTATTTCTGAATCTCCCACCATCCCCCTGACTGTCAACTTCTCAAGGGCGAGGACTGGTCCACTCGCCTCTATCACCACCCAGGTTGTGCAGCTGGTGGGGGCCGGGCTCATAACTGCTCCAAGACCTTCTGATGAATGAAGGAGTCAATGCTGCTCATCCTCAGTCCCTCGATCACATCAAGCGACACTGTGGGAAATGGGGTCTGCCTCTCCCTCTCCTCTCAGCCGGTCTTGTATGTGTTTGGTGTGTGTGTTTGGTGGGGTTCTGGGATGTGGCCAGGGGGTGGTTCCTGCTTAGAGCAAACTCCAAGAAGAGACTCCTGCACCCATCAGCTCTGTTCCATCTCCTAGAACTTTCACCTCCTTCCCAAGATGCAAGGAACTAGAGCTGGACAGCCAAGGAGGGCCTTCTGCTCACAGGGTGTGTGGCTCAGGGTGAGAAGGGGAAGGCAAATTGGCTCCTGCCCCAGAGCCCTGCCAGAGATGGGCTTTGATCTTTTATGCCCCCTCCCCCTTCTGGGGGTCCCAGCCCACTGTCCCCCTCCCCTGGGCCCAGCAGATGCGCAGTCTGCTGACCTGACCACAGCCCAGGGGCAGGCAGCCCCTTCCTGCCTCCCCCAATGTGAGCGGCTTCCTGTTTGCCCGCAGAGGAAGCTGCTGCGTGCAGGTGGGGAGGCGGCGTCTCACAGACCGAGCGCAGGTTGGGGAGTGGAGCTCACCTTCCAGGAAAGGAGCTCTGGGGCTTTCAGCACACAGCCCACCCTCCTGAGAGGCAGAAAGTGAGAGGACAGAGGAAATGGACACCAGACTTCTGACAACCTTTCACAGCGGGCCCCTAGGTGCTGACATTCATCAGGCCTTTTACAACCAGTAACTCCAAACTCTAGAGTCTAGGGTGGGGGTGGGGTGTCATGAGCCCCATGCCACAGAACAGATGAGGTGACCAAGGGTCAGAGTAGCCACTCCAGCTGAAATTGAGCCCAGGACTGCCAAACCAAATTCACTTTCTGCTATACCCTACTGCCATTCACACACCACTCATATGAAGGACCGAGGCTTCTTTCCAAGCAAACCCAGGGCCACGGACAGCCCAGTTTGAACTCATCTTTTAAAAAAATAATTTTACTTGTTTGTTTTTGGCTGTGCTGGGTCTTCGCTGCTGCACGGGCTTTCTCTAGTTGCCGTGAGCGGGGCTTACTTTCTAGTTGCAATGGGCAGGCTTCTCACTGTGGTGGCTTCTCTTGCTGCAGTGCGCAGGCTCTAGAGCACAGGCTCAGTAGTCATGGCGCACAGGCTTAATTGCTCCACGGCAGGTGGGATCTTCCCGGATCAAAGATCAAACCCATGTCTCCTGCACTGGCAGGTGGATTCTTTACCACTGAGCCACCAGCAAAGCCACGAATTCATTTTTAACAAAGCAGACCTTAGGAAAACTCTGATGCTGATGGAGCTCACTACCATCCTTCTGGGGGTATCTAGCTATCAGGCAGAGGGAGAGCTGAGGCCAGAGACACCTCATTTGGGCCACATGTCCCGGTTGTCTCTGTAGAGATTTTGTTCTTCAAGGAGCCCTGGGAGTGAGGCAGCCACGTGCTCCTTCCTCCATAAAATGCCCTTTGCCCTCCTAGCCCTCAGGCCCTCACGAGCCTGGGCCCTCAGGGAGACAGACAGGAGGACGCCTGTCTTCCTAAACAATCCTCTGACAGACTAGATGATGACAGCCCCATCGGCCAAGCAGACTGCAGGTTCCCCAGCGATCAGAGCAGAGAGCTGGGAGGGAGGTCCAGGTGGAGGGCTTCTAGGGACCAAGTCCATGACGGGGTCTAGGGACGGGGTTCCCCGGGGTCCCTCCCTAACACCTGTGGTCTTAGACTGGGAGAGGGAGGTATCCCTGAGCAGGGCAATGAGGACAGGGGGCAGAGGCCAGCGGTAACACCATCAAAAACCACACTACACACGTGGACGCCAAGGCTGCCCTTGATTTCCTGGGGAAGGGCAGGAAGTGATTATTACAAAAATGAGTGACAAGCTTCTATCTCCTGGACTTGGTTGCCCAATCGAGTGCTGGGTACAATAACTTTGTGAGGTGTCCCTTCCCGGCCTGGGGACAGGTGTCCAGGCCACCAATTCCTGGAACTTTTCTTCCATGAGAGTCTGGCCCCAGCTGCTCTCTCCTAGTGCTGCCCCATGCTTTCAGATTAGCATTTTCCATGTAGCCACTTATCACAGGTCCATTGAGGTAGCCAGAAAGTAGGGTCCACAGGTATTCACCTCTGTCCTCGAGCCCCCTTGGTACCCAGATGATGCTTACAAACATCTGTCTAAATATATATGCCTTAAGATAGACTCAGTGGTAAAGAATCCGCCTGCCAATGAAGGAGACACAGGTTCTATCCCTGATCTGGGAAGATCTCCTGGAGAAGGAAATAGCAACCCACTCCAGTATTCTTGCCTGGAAAATCCCATGAAAAGAGGCGCCTAGTAGACTACAGCCCCAAGGGGTCACAATGAGTCCAAAACAACTTAGCGACCGAACAACAAGATACTATAAAAGGAAAAATGCTCACAACTTCAACATCCATAATCAGGAAACAGATAAATTATGGGACAACCATAGAGCCATAGGGTGAACCCCAGCACCTTTAACTATCTTGCTTTTGAAAAGCATTTCATGAAGTGGAAAGATTCTCACAGCATATTATTAAGTAAGGAACTTGATTATATATTTGGCACAGTCTCATTTTTCAAAAATGTATGTACCTAGGCAATGAAATACTAAAACACTGGTTGATAGTGGCAATCTCTGTGTGGTAACAATATACAGGATTTTAAGTTCTTTATGGCTTGTGTGTGTGTGTGTGTGTGTGTGTGTGTGTACCTGCTGTCAAAAATAAATAGGGATGGACTTCCCTGGTGGTCCAGTGGTTAAGATTCTGTGCTTTTTTTAATGCAGGGGGAGAGGGTTTGATCCCCGGTCAGAGAGCTAAGATCCCACATGCTGAGTGGTAGGTTCAAATTAAAAAATAAAACAATACAGTCAAAGCTATGGTATTTCCAGTAGTCATGTATGGAAGTAAGAGTTGAACCAAAAGAAGGCTGAGTGCTGATGCTTTAAAACTGTGGTGCTAGAGAAGACTCTTGAGAGTCCCTTGGACAGCAAGGCAATCAAACCTGTCAATCCTAAAGGAAATCAACCCTGAATATTCATTGGAAGGACTGATGCTGAAGCTGAAGCTCCAATACTTTGGCCACCTGATGTGAAGAACTGACTCACTGGAAAAGACCCTGATGCTGGGAAAGATTGAAGGCAGGAGGAGAAGAGGGGGACAAGAGGATGAGATGGTTGGATGGCATCACCGACTCAATGGACATGAGTTCTAGCAAACCCTGGGAGATGGTAAAGGACAGGGAAGCCTGGCATGCTGCAGTCCATGGGGTTGCAAAGTTGGACATGACTTAGCAATGGAAGAAAAACAAGAATAAATATGCATGATGTTTGTCATTAGCAAAAATAAATTGGTTGTATTAAATTACAGAGAAATATTTAATTTCTCTGCTCACTTTAAAGGCTGGGAGTTTCTTTGCCAACATTCCTTACCCGCTCTGGTTGCCAGTGGGGGACTTGTGTGGGATGGAGGTGAGCCTGAGAGGATCTGTATGGGGCCCCCTCACTGTTACCACCTCTCAATTGGCTGCAGGGTGACTTCTCTGATGCTGGTGTAGGGACCTACCTGGGGCCCCAGAACTGATACAGAGTTTAAGATGAAGACATTTGAGATCTAACAGATACAGTAAGAAACCGTCTCAGAGCTTAACTTATCAGACTAAAAGCAGCAACTTTTGAGAAATAAGGTTGCCATGAATTCCTTCTGCAGGGCAAACCTACTCCCAGAAAGAAGAACTGAATAAAATCTATCCCACCTCCCTTCTCCAGGAGAGATTTATGGCCCAGAAGGAGACTGAAAAAAACAGTCTTACCTATAAAGACCAACACTATCCCTATTTTCTCATTTCATGTGTTCTAAAAATCCACTAGTCTTACGAAAAGAAACCTATTTGTTCTTCCCCTAGAAGCCTTTTTCTCCCTCGTCCCTTTCCGCTACTAATTTAGGTATATAAGCATTTAACCCTTTAACAAGTGAAAAGTGAAAGTCGCTCAGTCATGTCTGACTCTTTGCAGCCCTTTCACAAGCCAGCTACTTAGATTGACTCCTATGTGCAGGCCAATAAAACTTTTTTTTATTGTTAATCATCTGTCAGTTTAATTCACAGGTACCAGTGACAACATCTTAGAGGGTTGTTGTTGTTTAGTCACTAAGTCGTGTCTGACTCTTCTGTGACCCTATGGACTATAGCCCACCAGGCTCCGCTATGCATGGGATTTTCCTGGCAAGAATACTGGAGTGGGTTGCCATTTCCTTCTCCGTGATTTTCCTGACCCAGGGATCAAACTGGCATCTCCTGCTTGGCAGGCAGATTCTTTACCACCAAGCCACCTGGAAAGCTCCGTTAGAGGGTAAAGTTTTTCTTTTCCCCCTCTCCCACATTGTTCCTGGGTCAGGAAGATCCGCTGGAGAAGGGATAGGCTACCCACTCACTCCAGTATTCTTGGGCTTCCCTTGTGGCTCAGCTGGTAAAGAATCTGCCTGCAATGCAGGAGACCTGGGTTTGATCCCTGGGTTGGGAAGATCCCCTGGAAAAGAGGAAGGCAACCCACTCCAGTATTCTGGCCTGGAGAATTCCATGGACTATATAGTCCATGGGGTTGCAAAGAGTCAGACAGGACTGAGCAACTTTCACTTCAGTTCACATCGTAAAGATTATCTCCTCCATGAATCCACCAATCTAAAGCTGTATTTGCCTAAGTAGGCATATGGTATACATAATAAACATTTTTAATAGTTAAGAATGTACTTGAATATGCAGTAAAAAGTCATAATTTCACAGATATTGTTGCTAAGGACCACACTAAAGTAAATTATGCCTACTTCACATTGATTTTTCAAACTGCATGCACTCGGGAAAAAATGTTAAATGAAATAGTATAGGTGGAAAATTCTCATGCCAGAAATCATGACAAACTATGTGGACGAGTAGACAATTTTTATACGGCTGAGTTCAACCTTTCAGGCAGTTACTCTTTGGGAGAAAGAACTGGGATACTCCTTATAATGCTAACTGGCCTTCATCCATCATTGATTGATGAGCATAGAATTCAATTCAGATGCACAACTGGCAGAAAACCAAGGCTCTTCTTGTGTTACCTAAAGGAACAGATATGCTCTGACATAGTGAAGAAGGGAGACAAAAAGAGCAAGGCATTTCCTGGGGCCCCCCGAAAGGTCAGTGATCCCCTGGAGGTGCCCACACTTAAGCCTGCCCAGAGCAACAAAGCCATGGGCTCCCCAGTGCCCTCTACATGCCAGCTGGAGATGATCATGTCTATCAACAGTTGCCCACGGGGACAGAGGGGGCAGCCTGTCTGGCTTGGCAACTTCCAGCTGGAACAGTGCTAGGGCCCGGAGCTCCTCCCCAGGGAGAGAGCCGGCACACCTGTGCTTCCTGAGGTCCTTTCCCTCCTGTCTGCCTCAGCCCTTCCATGCATGCTTCAAGGATCCACGGAGAGACACCTGGAAGGTAGGGAGCCCTTGTTGGCCGTCCGCTGACCAGCTTTCCATGATGAGAGGATGCATCCCCGAGGCTGTGGAGCCAGCAGAGGGCAGAGTTCCAAAGGGCATCCATGCCTCCTTGTTGGTCCAGCCTCTCCATCTACATCTCCCTGCATGCCTGCCCAGGGCTTTGTTCTAGAGGGGCCTCTTCTGCCCTTGGGGGCTTCCCTGGAAATTCAGATGGTAAAGAATCTGCCTGTAGTGTAGGAGACCTGAGTTCAATCCCTGCATTGGGAAGGTCTTCTGGAGAACGAAATGGCAATCCACTCCAGTATTCTTGCAGGTGAAATCCCATGGATTTCTCATGGACTTCCATGAGAAGCCTGGCAGGCTATAGTCCATGGGGTCACAGAGTCGGACACAACTTGCAACTAAACAATAACAACGGCACATGATGACCTACCCATTCCGACATGTTCACCTCCTACCCACTCACTGAAGGGTCAGAAACACTCCCCAGCCTGCAGTCCTAACTATCAACGAGAACACTCTAGGTAGGTGAGCAGGACTTCAGAATGATTAGGCGCCTGACAGCCTGTCCACATGCCCGTGAGTGCACCTCCCCACCCCTGTGCCCAGGTCTGCCCTCGGTCCTGTCAGTGACAACCCATCTGCCTGGTTTCCCCAGGTGAGCAGGCACCCCTCATGCCTCCGGCGCCCAGTCCTGCTGGTTCTCCCTGCCCGGCAGCCCCACCATTCCTCCCTTACCTGGAGAACCCCAGGACCTCCCCTGCTTCCCAGGTTCACGTCCACAGTCCCAATTCTCCTTCAGGAGACCACCCCTGCTCTTGAAAATCCTTCCTGATTGACCCCTAGCCCACTGCTTCTCCCCGTTGCCTTTAGGGAAAGCCCAACACAGGCATTTGAGATCCTCCCCCAGCCTCTCCTGGGACCACACAAGCCCACCCTGAGCCACACCCCCAGTCTATGGGGCTCCCCTGAACATTCTTGGAACTTTCACACGTTGGCGTGTCCTCAAGCTGGGCTCCTGGTCAGCTCTACTTCCCTTCCCCATTCTCCTTTCCTCCCAGCCAATCCTCTTCATCCGCCAAGGCTCACCCCCATCATGCCATTTCTCCCAAAAAACTTTCTAGACCAAGCCAATAAGAATCAGTGGTTATACTCGATGACATAAATCAAAGCAAGACCCTCTATGACCACCTCCTAGAGTAATGGAAATAAAAACAAAAGTAAACAAGTGGGACCTAGTTAAACTTAAAAGCTGATGCACAGCAAAGGAAACTATAAACAAGGTGAAAAGACAACCCTCAGAATGGGAGAAAATAACAGCAAATGAAGCAACTGACAAAGGATTAATTTCCAAAATATACAAGCAGCCCATACAACTCAATACCAGAAAAACAAACAACCCAATCAAAAAGTGGGAAAAAGACCTAAACAGACATTTCTCCAAAGAAGACATACAGATGGCTAACAAACACATGAAAAGATGCTCAGTGTTGCTAATCATTAGAGAAATGCAAATCAAAACTACAATGAGATATCACCTCAGAATGGCCATTATCAAAAAGTCTACAAACAATAAATGCTGGAGAGGGTGTGGAGAAAAGGGAACTCTCCTGCCCTGTTGGTGGGAATGTAAATTGATACAGCCTCTATGGAAGACAGTATGGAGATTCCTTAAAGAATTAGGAACAAAACCACCATATTACCCAGCAATCCCACTCCTAGGCATATACCCTGAGGAAACCAAAATTGAAAAAGACACATGTACCCCAATGTTCACTGCAGCACTCTACAACAGCTAGAACATGGAAGCAAGCTAGATGTCCATCGACAGATGAATGGATAAAGAAGTTGTGGTACATATACACAATGGAATATTACTCAGCCATAAAAAAGGAACACATTTGAGTCAGTTCTAATGAGGTAGATGAACCTAGAGCCCATTATACAGCGTGAAGTCAGAAAGAGAAAAATAAATGTCATATACTAATGCATATATATGGAATCTAGAAAGATGGTACTGATGAATTTATTTACAAGGCAGCAATGGAGAAACAGACATAGAGAACAGATTATGGACATAGGGAGGGGGAGGAGAGGGTGAGATGTAACATGGAAAGAGAGTAACATGGAAACTTATATTTTCATATGTAAAACAGAGAGCCAAGGGGAATTTGCTGTATGTCTCAGGGAATTCAAACAGGGGCTCTGTATCAACCTAGATGGGTGGGATGGGGAGGGAGGTGGGAGGGATGTTCAGAAAGGAGGGGATATATGTATACCTATGGCTGATTCATGTTGAGGTATGACAGAAAACAACAAAATTCTGTAAAGCAATTATCCTTCAACTTAAAAATAAACTAATTAAAAAAAAGAGTCAATGGATACGATAATTTCGTAATTCCAACCATGGGATGCAGTACAACAATCAGAAGCAATAAACCAAGTGTCCAGACACCAGCCAGATAAATCTTGAAAAACAGCATTGGGTTTCAAAGTAAGATCCAGATTTGTAGCACAATACAACGTCTGTAAGTTTAAATTACATGCATATATAAATCAACACCATATATTTCTCTAAAACAGTCTGGATCCCAGGATAAACATATCATAAATATATCAGAGTAGCTGCTGTGCACAAAAGGAAGATGCTGAAGGGCAGTCAGTGATGAGGGATAAAGAGGAAATCATAATAAGATCCCTTATAATTCCCTCAGAATTCAAAAACAACAACATGAAGACAAAAATCCAAGTTAAACCAGAGGCCAAGGACATGAACAGAAAGAGAAAGACAAAGGGCTTAAAAAATACAGGAGACTCATAACATCGCTCACAATAAAGAAATACCTATTAAAAATGACAATGTGATGCCCAAGTCTGCAGGACCATGCCAACACAAACAAGCAATCCCGGAAGCAGTAAGTCAGACTGGGGCTTCAGTGTAGCTGCAGGCTGGCAGCATCAGTGTAAATCTAAACTACACAGAGCTTTTCAATCAGTAGTTACATGTTTATGGATTTCCCCTGCGGAAAGTCACAGAGTGAGCGAAGATGTAGGTACATGCATGTGCGCTAAGTCACTTCAGTCCTGTGTCCGACTCTTTGTGACCCCATGGACTGTAGCCCACCAGGCTCCTCTGTCCGTGGGATTCTCCAGGCAAGAATACTGGAGTGGGTTGCCATGCCCTCCTCCAGGGAATCTTCCTGATGCAGGGAGCAAACCTGCGTCTCTTGTGTCTCGTGCACGGGCAGATGGGTTCTTTACCACTAGTGCCACCTAGGAAGCCCGATGTAGGTACAAGTATCCAAATGCATACTTGTCTACCACAGCAAACTAACAAAAATAGGAAAAACAATTTAGAAGACCATAAAGGAATGACTAGAGAAATACAGTACAAACATATTTATTTTAAAAAGATGAAGTATATCTCTATGTCCTAAATCAGAATAAGTATATTAAGTTAAAAAAAAAAAAAAGGTACACACCTGAGTTTTCTTATTTGTGTTAAAAAAAAACAAAAGTACAATCTAGGACTTCCGTGATGGTCCAGTGGTCAGGAATCTGCCAGCAAATTCATGGGACCCAGGTTCGATCCCTGGTCCAGGAAGATCCCACACGCTGCAACTAAGTCTGTGGGCCACCACTGCTGCTGCTAAGCTGTTAAGTCACTTCAGTCGTGTCCCACTCTGTGTGACCCCATAGATGGCAGCCTACCAGGCTCCCCCATCCCTGGGATTCTCCAGGCAAGAACACTGGAGTGGGTTGCCATTTCCTTCTCCAGCGCATGAAAGTGAAAAGTGAAAGTGAAGTTGCTCAGTCGTGTCCGACTCTTAGCGACCCCATGGACCAAAGCCTACCAGGCTTCTCCATCCATGGGATTTTCCAGGCAAGAGTACTGGAGTGGGGTCCCATTGCTTTCTCCGGTGTGCCCCCACTACTGAAGCTTGAATTCTGCAACAAGAGAAGCCACCGCAGTGAGAAGCCCATGCATCGCAACTAGAGAGTAGGCCCCGCTCGCTGCAAATAGAGAAAAGCCCACAGCAGCAACCAAGACCCAGCGCAGACAAAATTAAATAATAAAATTAATTTAAAAATACTTTTTTTAAAAGTACAATTCAGACACACTCATTTACAAATAGAACATTTATCCGCAAGCATTCTCAATGGCCTCTGAGGAGGACTGGGAATCAGAGGACAGGACCATAAGAGAGATTTCTGTGCTCCTTAAGGGCTGTTTGAATAAACATCTGTAAAAAACAATTTTTAACAGGCAAGTAGTACCTTTCAAAATATTTTTAAAAGAATTTGTAACCCACACAAAGATTGTCTTAAAAAGAAGAAAAGAGGTGGAATGCACCCAAAAGCCCTGCTGTCTTCTAAGAACCCCCTGCTGTGAGACACCCTGGAGCCCTAACAAACATCCCTTCAGCCAAAGCCTCTCTCTCTCTTTCAGAACACTTGGCTCTAAAACTGCACCACATGATTATAAATCCTGATTCTTCTTCAGTCATTAGCTGTGTAGAAAAGTGGGCAACTTGCTTCTTGCTGGCCTCAGTTTTCTCATCTGTGAAACGGGGTTGTCTGTACCTCACAGACATGCTGTGAGGCTGGTCTGTGTTTGCATATAAGGTGCTTAAAGGAGAGCTTAGCATATAGTACATGCCTCAACATACTCTCCTGACTCTCTTTTGAGCCTACTAATCAGATTATTCTTTGTAAAAGATTATTGGAATTTTTCTAGATGGCAACAGTTTTGCTCCCCATAGCCAGTCTTTAGTGATTTGAAAAACTTGTGGTCCACCTCCCACTTTAGCCCATGTTCTTTTGATGGATGCTGGGTGTAAGAAAAACAAGTGAGGGATTTCCCGAGTGGTCCAGTGGTTAAGACTCTATGCTTCCAACTTAGGGGGTAAGGGTTCAGTCCCTGGTCGGGGTACTAGGATCCCACATGCCAAGGGACATGGCCAAAAAAATAAATAAATAATTTAAAAATTAAATTAAAAAAAAAGAAAAGCAAGTGATACTTCTCCTACCAAGAGACACATTCTGCATCTCTGGTGATTGCCTATTCCCCTGCTAGTGTAAACCATCAGGCCCGACCCTGAGTTTTCTTACTTGTGTGCATGCAAAGTCACTTTAGTCATGTCTGACTCTTTGTGACTCTATGGACTGTAGCCCGCCAGGCTCCTCTGTCCATGGGATTCTCCAGGCAAGAATACTGGAGTGGGTTGCCATTTCCTTCTACAAGGCATCTTCCCAACCCAGGGATAGAACCAGCATCTCTTATGTCTCCTACACTGGCAGGGGGAGCTCTTTACCACTAGCGCCACATGGGAAGTTTTCTTGGGAGCATGTAAATCTTTTGTCACAGCAGCTGAGAGCATCACCTGCCCTCCTGCATGTCTCTGATCAGCAGTCTAAACCCCGCGCCCTCTAATGAGAGCCCATTCCTCTAACATGTTCAGCAATGCCCAGTCTGCTCCAGCCTCCTTTACATCTCTGGGCCTTTGCACTTGCTTTTCCCCCTGCTTGGAATGTTCTTTCCCCAGAGAGTCACATACCTGTGTCTTGTCTACACTTGGCTCCTCAGCACAGCCTGCCCTGACCACCCTATTGAACCCAGGAGCCCCCATCACCTTCTCACCCCTTACGCTGCTTTGCTTTTGTTCATAGCATTTATGTGACATGACAATAAAATGACTGTTATTATTACTGTGGGCTTCATTGGTGGCTCAGACAGTAAAGAATCTGCCTGCAATGCAGGAGGCCCAGGTTCGTTCCCTGGGTCAGGAAGATCCCCTGGAGAAGGGAATGGCAACCCACTCTAGTATTCTTCCCTGGAGAATTCCATTGACAGAGGACCCTGGCAGGCTACAGTCTGTGGGGTCGCAAAGAGTCAGACACGACTGAGCAAATCTCTGTGTTACTATGTGTTGTTACTGTCCATTTCTCTCCACCGGAAAATAAGCTCTACGAGAGGAAAGACTGTCTTATTCAGTGGTGTATACTTAACACCCAGAACAGTGCCTAACATGTGGGCCCTCAGTATTTTCGAATGAATGAACAAACAAGTGAGTCAAAAGAATATGTCTTCTGGGATTTCCCTGGTGGTCCAGTGGCTAAGACTCCTTGCTCCCAATGCAGAGGGCCTGGGTTTGATCCCTCGTCAGGGAAGTTAGATCCCACATGCCACAACTAAGAGTTCACACGCTGCAACTAAGACCCCGCAAAGCCAGATAAATAAATAAATATTAAAGAGAAAAAAAGGATATGTCTTCCGGGGAAACTCAAATCGATGCCTCAGATTTAAACTTCCCAACAAGTCGGACAGCTTCCCTGGGGGCTCCCTGGTAAAGAACTCGCCTGCCAATGCAGGAGACAAGGGCTCAGTCCCTGGGTTGGGAAGATCTCCTGGAGAAGGAAATGGCAACCCACTCCAGTATTCTTTCCTAGAGAATGCCACGGACAGAGGAGCCTGGCTGGCTACCGCCCAAGGGGTCGCAAAGAGTCAGACTCGACTGAGCATGCATGCTCATGCCCATGGTCATCCTGCTTTGTTTTGTTTTACAGCACTTCTCACTCTCTGAAATAATATGATTCATCTGCTTACTTATTTTCTCTTTCCCACAACTCCTGTAAATAAGAGCAGCTATATTCTCAGTGCCTCCTTGTCTCATTAGTAGTTGGCACTCAGTAAATTTTGGATGAATGAATGAATGACCCTTCTTCAGACCCCTCACCTAAGGGAAACACCATATCTGGAAGAAAAGAATGAATCACTCAGCAGGGTCAGCTGTCTAAATCTGACCTTGGTGTGTTTCACATGTAGAGGGGCTCAGAGACATTCAATTAGTGGCTAATTACATTCAATCAACCTTGGGCCAGGGAAAGGACTGGGCTAATGAGGTTCAAGGGCAGGTGGGGCCCCTGGCTGCCCTAGCTTTCACTTTGCTGCTGCCCGCCTGACCCAGGCATGCAGGCCGTGGACACAGGGGTCTGGGTGAGCACACTTAGCAATGCGCTGAGCCTTGCAGCCCAGGGGAAAAACACCTGCAAGGAACTCACAGTCCTGGCTCCACTATTTTACTGAAAGAAGCTAAACTCAAGTGCAAGGCCAGAAAGAACCCTAGGGGGATAATGAGAGTTTGTTAGCCGGGCAGACACTGTTTACTGTCTTAGGAATCTCTAGGGTCTTCTGACCAGACACACCTAGCAGGGCCAAGGAGAGGGGGGCCAGCACCCAAGCAAATAGGGAACAGCTGGCTTCTCCTCCATCCCCATGCGCTCCTGGAGAGGCGGACAGCCTGCCAGGCCGGCCAGGCTCCCAGCAAACAGAGAGAAGGTCCCGACCGGGTCACAGGCCCCAGGGGCCACCGAGGCCAATGGGAAATAAGGAGTAGGGCCCTCCGTGGCGCCTGGCTCAGACGCTGGAGGCTTTTGAGGACTCCTCCTGCACCCAAATGCACCCCGCCCAGCTGGAGGGGGTCAGAGGGGCCATGGCACCCCAGGCCAAGGCAGGCTCTGTTGTCCCCCTGCGGCCCCTGGCCCCGCCGCCTGATGAAGTTGAAGGCGGAGGACCCCCACTCGCTCCCGCTCTCCCCGGTTGCACTGGGGCTCCCCCGCTCGGCGCCCCGGTGCACTGGCACACGGTCCCCATCGAGGGCGGCGCGGGGCCCCAGCTGCTCTTACCAGAGTCCCGCCGGGTTCCTCCTCCGGCCGCCCGCCCGCGCGGGCGCCCCATGGCCCGGAGCCCAGGCGCCGGCTAGGGGGCTGCGGGGCGGCGGCTGCGCGGGGGGCCGGGCCGGTCCAGCTCGCGCGCGCGGCTCGCGGGAGGCGCTGGGTTTCCGGCGCGGAGACTAGGGCGGCGGCAGAACCGGCGGCGCGGGGCGGGGCGCGCGAAGCCGTCCGACTGGTCTGACGGCGGCGGCGCGGGGCCGGCCCGGCGGGCGGGCGCCTCCTGCACGACCTGCGATGTTCCAGACGGGCCGGCCGCCGGCGCCTGGAGCCCCGCTCCGGTGTCCTCCTCCAGTCCAGAAACCAGCCGGAATCTCAGACGTGTGCACGGCCCCGAGCCGGGTCCAAATCCGAGTCCCTCCAAACCCATCCTGTAGTATTTATTTGGGCTCAAGAAATTAAGCGTCTATAACTTGATTTATGGTGAAATTTCCCTTGCTTGAAGCGGATCGGTGGCTTGAAGACGAATAGCTGTGTCTTGAAACTTGAATTTGTCTTAGTAAACATGTTCTCAGAGGTCGTGGTATTGGCAGGAGTCTCTTATTTTTCAATGCCCCACTATATGCCACTCTAGTTTTTGTCTCTAACTGTGGAAGGCGCTCTATGTGAAAATCGAAGTGAGTCCATACCTCTAGTACAGTCAGTGATACTTTAGCTTCCTTAGAGATTGACAACAGAAGTCCATTTCTGTCTCCTTTCTTTTTTTTTTTTCTGTCTCCTTTCTTTTCTTCCTTGGCCACATCTAACCGCAAGGGGTGAGATCCCTACCGGGGATCCCCACCGCCTGCAGTGGAAGCGCAGAGTCTTAACCACTGGACCACCTGGAAGTCCTTGGAAGTTCCTCTGTATTGGAAGTTCCTCTTCAAGCAACAACAGCAGCTATAAAATAGTATTTAATTTATGAGCCTTATCAATATGCCAGCTACTAGCTCTCTACCTGTCTTAGTACGTAATCCTATAATCACCCTATAAGGTAGAAAGCATTCCCTATAAAGGAAACGGAGGCACAGAGGTGAAGTAACCGGACCCATGACACGCAGACAGGAGCTGTCTGTCACCATGCAACGCTGTTGCTTTGTCATTTTTGGATGACAGACCTGATGCTAAGTCAGCAATCCTACAACTTAATAATAATTTGTTTGGTAATGGTACAAACGTTTACTGTGCACCTACCGTTTGTATGCCAGACGCCGACTAGGTACTATGGAATAGAAGCCTGAACCAAATACTCAGAAAGTTCTCCGTCCAGCAGGGGAGCGGTAGGCTGTAAACTGGTGCTGGGCGGTGGGGGGCCACTCCCTGAGGGGAAAGATCCTAGAGGAGGGAGCCACACAGGGAAAAGGTGCAACAGGTAACTGCCTGCAAACTCCCCTCAAATTCTTGGCTGACTCCTGAATGAACATGCATGGGGCAAGAACCCACATGACCCAAAGGATAACAAGAGCCGGACAGAAATTTGAACAGCTCGTTGCCTGCTGCTGGGAAGTTTGGACTCAAGTCCTGCTGTCTTAGAGCTGCTTTGTGAACACTTGGCTTTTTTGTTTCTTTATTTGTCATTTTTTATTATTTTGAGGTACAGTTGATTTATGACACTGTGTAAGTTTCAGGTGTACAACATAGTGATTTACATTTTTTGAAAGTTACGCTCAATTTATAGTTCTTATAAAACATTGGCTATGTTCCCTTTGCTGTAAAATATATCCTTGTAGCTCATTTATTTTATATAAAGAAGTTTGTTCTCCTTAATCATCTACCCCTAGTTTACCCCCTCCTCCCTCCCCTTTCCCCACTGGTAAGCACTAGTTTGTTTCTCTGTCTGCAAGTCTGTTTCTTTTTTGTTATTTTAGCCAGCTTGTTTTATTTTTTAGATACCACATGTAAGTGAGATTATGCAGTATTTTTCTTTTTCTGTCTGACTTATTTCAGTAAGCATGATGCCCTCCAAGTCCATCCATGTTGTTGCAAATGGCAAACTTTCATTCATATCTATGTCTGTGTAGTATTTCATTGTGTGTGTGTGTGTGTGTGTGTGATCCCACATGTTCTTTATTCACCTATTGATGGACACTTGCGTTGCTTCCATATTTTGGCTGTTGTAAACGCTGCTTCAACTGTCCACTGAAACTTCATAATGACACACTTGAGGAGTAAAGACTGCATTCCAAAATTAAGGAATATATGCTAGGATTAGGGACAAATCAAGAGAAATCTAAAACCAAGCCCCTACCAAACCAAGGTGAGTTTCCGGTCATTTGACTTCCTGCTGGAACAAAATTTGACACTCTTCACAGGAAAATAAAAGAATCCAGAACATCTACAATGCATCATTCACAATATCTACCATACAACAATGGGAAAAAATAGTAGATATTGTGAGTAAAATATATGAACTATGGTCAAAAAGAGAGGAAAAGAAACAATTACAACATACCCACTAAAAGAAAAAAAAAAAACCTTGCTAACTCAAGGAAAACTGTTTCCCTCTAGACTCTTAATACTTCTGACATCAAATGTATGGGGTTTCCCCTCATATTAAGCAATTCTCCAACTCTTCAGACCAGCAGGATGTCCTATAGTTTAATTATGACACTACTCAGAGTTATTGCAGAACACACAGGCTAGAGGCTTCCCCTCACTTCAAATGCCAATCACAAGTTCCAGGTTGTTACCTGTACTTCTCACTCGCTGGCTATAAATTAAGGACTCCCAGGACCCTCTCCTCAGGCTTGTTAATTTCTAGAGTGGCCCACAGAACTCAAGAATCACTTGACTTACTGCTACCAGTTTTCTTTAAAGGATGGAACTCAGGAACAACCAAATGCAATGGACACATAGGACAAAGTATGGGAAAGCGTGCAAAGCTTCTATACCATCCCCAGGCCCACCACCCTCCTGGTACACAGATGTGTTCACCAGTCCATCCTTTCAAGAGCTTGAATAGGCTCTCCAAACACAGTTCTTTAGGGTTTTTATGGAGGTTCTATTTTGTAGGCATATGATTGACTAAACCACTGACCTTTGGTGACTAAATTCAATCTCCACACCTCTCTGCTCACTGGAGATCAAGGGGATAGGATTGAAAGTTCCAACCCTCTAGTCGCATGACTGTTTCACCTGGCAGCCAGTCCCCATTTATAGGAGCTTTCCAAAAGTCACTTCATTAACGTAAACTCAGGTGTTTTGGAAGCTGCTTGTTATGAATAACAGACAACTCTCCTTCACCTTTGTCACTGCAGAGCTATTTCAGAAACTGGGGAGAAAACAAGCAAACAAATATTACAACAAAAGATACTCCTATTACTCTCTGACTCAGAAAACTACAAGAGGCTTTAGGAGTTCTGTGCCAGGAACCAGGGGCAAAGACCAAATACCAAATATGTATTTCTTATTATATCACTATTATCATGCCCGCAGGCTTCCCTGGTAGATTAGTAGTAAAGAATCCACCTGCTGATGTAGAAGACTTGGGTTCTATCCCTGGGTCAGGAAGATTCTCTGAAGAAGGAAATGGCAACCCAGTCCAGTATTCTTGCCTGGTAAACCCATAGACAGGGGAGCCTGGTGGGCTGCAGTCCATGGGGTCGCAAAGAGTCAGACACGACTGAGCAACGGAGAGCACACTCACAACCTATGCACCAATGTTCCCCTCCTACTGCTGTGACTCATAAACTCTCTCTTGTCTTCGCCAGTGTCTATGAAAATTGTGACATGCTAACTTTCTGGCTTACAAGAGGAGTAAAATCAAATCTCAGATCCTTTCACAGTTACCAACTTAACAGAGATGAAGAGAAAAATCTTGTAAGGAACCAGGGGAAAAAATACACATTGCATACATGGATCCAATGATAGGAACAATGGCTAACTTCTCATCAGAAACAATGTAAGCCAAAAGACAATGGGACATCAATTTTAAGTGTTGAAAGGAAAAAGATGTATTAGTTACTAGATACTAGTTATTAGAACTAGATACTAGTTCTGTATCTAGTTAAAAACATGTTTTAAATAGAAATCTAAAGAAAGATATTGTCAAATAAACAAAACTAGTTTTTGCCACCAGCAGATTCACACTGCAAAAGAAAGTGAAGAATATTTTCAAGGTGAGGAAGTGATGCAAGATAAAATTTAGAATCTATAGAAAGAAACAAAGAGAACAGGAAATGATAAATATATTAGTGAATGTAAAAGACAATTTTCTTTCTTGTATTTAGTGATTTAAAAATCAACTGATAATTTAGATTAAAAAACACAATAATATTAGGGGGTTTATAACACAAGTAGAAGAAGCAAGGAGTGTGACAAGAAAAGCACAAAGCAAAAGGGAAGGTAAATAAAACCACATTGTTGTAAGGTTCTTACACATGAAGCTTTATAATATTAACTCAGAGTAGTGTCAGTACAAGATATAAAAATAACTATTGAAATAGAGAAGTCAGGAAAGCTATAAAAAATAAGCAAAAAAAAAAGGGGGGGGACACAAATAAAGCAAATAGCAAGATTGAAAAGTTATCAAGAACTACTACACACTCCAAGACAAGACAGACCTTGTCAAAATGACTAAGAAAAGACCCAACTCTATGCACAGAAAAGATCCCCAACTCTACATTTAGAAAAAGTAAACAAAAAGGAAGAGACACAAATAAGACAAGTGGCAAGATTGAAAAGTTATCAACAACTATATTAAACACTTCAGTTAAAAGGAAAAATTTGTCAAAATGACTAAGACCCAATGCTATGTTTAGAAAAGATTCACTTTAAGATATAGATGGGTGAAAGAAATGAATGAAGAAATTATACTGTGTAAACAGTAAGCCTGAGAAAGCTAGGTGTGGTTATACTAAGTTTGTACAAAGTAGACTTTAACACAAGAAGTATTCCCCAAATTAAAAAGTGTCATTTTTGTAATGATAAAAGGATCAATTCATCAAGAAAACATAACCCTAGATATGATGAATCTAACAATCAAACTTCCAAATACATCAAGCAGAATTTGACAGAACAAAAGAGAGAAATATAAAATTCATAGAGTTGACTATTTTAACACCTCTCTCAGTAATTAATAACACAAGTACAAAGTCATAAAGGTACAGAAGATGTAAACATTATAATTTATCATTATGAAATCAACATGATAGAATATTATACCACTGACAGCAGGATATATATTCTTTTCAAGTACACATGAACTTTAACCAAGACCAACTATTTGGACTATCAAAGAGTCAGTGGGTTGAAATTGTAGAGATTATGTCTTCTCAATCAGAATGAAATTAAGCTAGAAATCAGCAGCGATAATTTATCTAAACAATGCCCTAATATTTGGAAATCAAGTATTATGCCTCTAAATAACCCAGGAGTCAGAGACGATATTACAGGGAAAATTAGGAAATACTCCAAACTGAAAAGGCATGAAGACAAATAAACAGACCAATGTAATGGAAGTAAAGTGTCCAAATATAGTTCTACACATGTATGGTCACTTGGCATCATTTGGCAAAAGTGTCAAGGTAATTTAGTGAAAAAAGAAAAGTCTTTCTACAAATGGTTCTGGAACACCTAGAACTCTGTATGGTAAGAACATGAACTTTGGGACTTGTATCTAGAACATATAAAGAAATCTTTCAACTCAATGAAAAATGGGCAAAATATTTGAATAGACATTTCTCCAAATAAGATATATAAATGACCAATAAGCTTATGAAAAGATGCTTGACATCATTAAACATCAGAGAAATACAAATCAAAATGCCAGTGAGATACTACTTCACATCCAGTAGGCTGGCCATAATAAAAGAAAATAAGTGTTGGTGAGGATATGGGAAATGTGAATCCTCCTATGCTTCTGGTTCAGTTCAGTTCAGTTGTGTCTGACTCTTAGCGACCCATGAACTGCAGCACACCAGGCCTCCCTGTCTATCACCAACTCTCGGAGTTTACTCAAACTTATGTCCATTGAGTCGGTGATGCCATCCAACCATCGCATCCTCTGTCATCCCCTTCTCCTCCTGCCCCCAATCCCTTCCAGCATCACGGTCTTTACAAATGAGTCAGTTCTTTGCATCAGGTGGCCAAAGTATTGGAGTTTCAGCTTCAGCATCAGTCCTTCCAATGAATATTTCCTTTAGGATGGACTGGTTGGATCTCCTTGCAGTCCAAGGGACTCTCAAGAGTCTTCTCCAACACCACTGTTCAAAAGCATCAATTCTTCAGTGCTCAGCTTTCTTTACAGTCCAACTCTCACATCCATTCATGACTACTGGAAAAACCATAGCTTTGATTAGAAGGACCTTTGTTGGGAAAGTAATGTCTCTGCTTTTTAATATCCTGTCTAGGTTGGTCATAACTTTCCTTCCAAGGAGTAAGCGTCTTTTAATTTCATGGCTGCAATCACCATCTGCAGTGATTTTGGAGCCCCCGAAATAAAGTCTGCCACTGTTTCCACTGTTTCTCCATCTATTTGCCATGAAGTGATGGGACCAGATGCCATGATCTTAGTTTTCTGAATGTTGAGCTTTAAGCCAACTTTTTCACTCTCCTCTTTCACCTTCATCAAGAGGATTTTTAGTTCTTCTTTGCTTTCTGCCATAAGGGTGGTATTCATCTGTATATCTGAGGTTATTGATATTTCTCCCAGAAATCTTGATTCCAGCTTGTGCTTCATTCAGCCCAGCATTTCTCATGATGTACACTGCATATAAGTTAAATAAGCAGGGTGACAATATACAGCCTTGACGTACTCCTTTTCCTATTTGGAACCAGTCTGTTGTTCCATGTCCAGTTCTAACTGTTGCTTCCTGACCTACATACAGGTTTCTCAAGAGGCAGGTCAGGTGGTCTGGTATCCCCATCTCTCTAAGAATTTTCTTTTTAAAAAAAATTTATTTATTTATTTTAATTGGAGGCTAATTACTTTACAATATTGTAATGGTTTTTGCCATACATTGACATGAATCAGCCATGGGTGTACATGTGTGCCCCCTCCTGAACCCCCGTTCCATCTCCCTCCCCATCCCATCCCTCAGGGTCATCCCAGTGCACCAGCCCTGAGCACCCTGACTCATGCATTGAACTTGAACTGGTGATCTATTTCACATATGGTAATAAAGATGTTTCAATGTTATTCTCTCAAATCATCCCACCCTCGCCTTCTCCCACCAAGTCCAAAAGTCTGTTCTTTACATCTGTGTTTCTTTTGCTGTCTCACATATAGGGTCATTATTACCATATTTTGAAATTCCATATATATGCATTAGTATACTGTATTGGTGTTTTTCTTTCTGACTTACTTCACTCTGTCCACAGTTTGTGGTGATCCACACAGTCAAAGGCTTTCGTGTAGTCAGTAAAGCAGAAATAGATGTTTTTCTGGGACTTTCTTGCTTTTTCAATGATCAAATGGATGTTAGCAATTTGATCTCTGGTTCCTCTGCCTTTTCTAAATCCAGCTTGAATATCTGGAAGCTCACGGTTCATGTTTGATTGAAGCCTGGCTTTGCTGCTGGTAGGATTATAAAATGATCTAGTAGCTTTGGAAAGGGTTTTCCCAGGTGGTAAAGAATTTGCTGGCCAATACAGGAGACTCAGATTTGATCCCTGGATCAGGACGATTCCCCTGGGGAAGTAAATGGTAACCCATTTCTGTATTCTTGCTTGGGAAATCCCGTGGACAGAGGAGTCTGGCACGGCTACACAGCCCATGGGGCCACAGAAGAGTTGGACATGCTGTTCTTCAGCCACTAAATTGTGTCTGAGTCTTTGTGACCTCATGAACTTCAGCAAGCCAGGCTTCCCTGTCCTTCACTGTCTCCCAGAGCTTTCTCAAGCTCGTGTCCATTGAGTTGGTGATGCCATCCAACCATCTCACCCTCTGTCACCCTCTTCTCCTCCTGCCCTCAATCTTTCCCAGCATCAGGGTCTTTTCCAACGAGTCACTTCCTCGCATCAGGTAGCCAAAGTATCAGAGCTTCAGCTTTAGTCCTTCTAGTGAATTTCAGGGTTCATTTACTTTAGGACTGACATGACTTAGAGACTAAACAACAACAATGAGATTTGGAAAACAGTTTGGTCATTCCTCAAGGTTAACCATAGAAGTACCGAATGACCTACAATCCTACTTTCTGATACATACCCAAGAGAAATAAAAACACATATTCACATAAAAAATGTGTACACAAATGTTGATAGCAACATTATTCATGATAGGCTAAACTGGAAACACCCCAAATGTCCATCTACTTATGAGTGAGTAAACAAAACATAGCAGCATATCCATGCAATGCAATGTCATTTAGCTATACAGCTCCATGATCCTATGATACGGATTAACTTCAAAACATCACACTAAGTCAAGGGCACAAAAGATCACATATTGCATGAATCCATTTATATAAAACGTCTGCCATAGGGAAATCTGCAGAGACAGAAAGTAGATTAAGTGTTGCCTAGGACTGGGAGAAGGGGGAAGCGGGAGTGACTGCTAAAAGATATGGGGTTTCTCTCTGGGGTGATAAAAATGATGAAACTGTGGTGACGGTTGCACAACTGTACAAATATGTTTGTACAGTATGAGCCAGGGTTCTCCAGAGAAATAGAGCTAAGAGGATTTATTTATTTATCCATCTATCCATCCATCCATGCATTAGTTACAGGAATTCATGCATGATCTGGCATCTACAAGCTGGAGAACAAGGAACTGACTGCTATGAGTCCCAGTCTGAGTCCAAAGACCTGAGAACCAGGGAAGCCCAAGTTCAAAGGCTTTGGCGTAGTCAATAAAGCAAAAATAGATGTTTTCCTGGAACTCTCTTGCTTTTTCGATGATCAAACAAATGATGATACTCTCAACTCAAGCAAAAAGAGCAAATTTGTCCTTCTTATGCCTTTTTGTTCTATTCACACCCTCAGTAAATTGGATGATGTCAGCAGGCATTAGTGAAGGCCATTTGCTTTACCCAGTCTACCTATTCAAAGGCTAATCTCTTCCAGAAACCCCCTCACAGTCCAAAATAATGTTTTACAGCTATCTGGGTTTACAATGGGGCTTCCTTGGTGGCTCAGACAGGACAGAATCTGTCTGCAATGCTGGAGACCCAGGTTCGATCCCTGGATAGGGAAGATCCCCTGGAGAGGGAGTGGCTACCCACTCCAGTATTCTTGCCTGGAGAACCCCAGGGACAGAGGAGCCTGAGAGGCTACAGTCCATGAGGTCACAAAGAATTGGACATGACTGAGTGACTACTAACAGTGTAACTAACTGGGTATCTGAAGAATTGGGGATTCTGGGATCATTTGGTGAGATTGCCCCAGGCACAGACATTGACGGATAAGGAGAGGAGGGAAGTGGAAGGAGATTGGGGGATGGAGGTTCTGACAGATATGAGTGAGGGTCCCCCTACTGGGTCATCTGGAATTACTGGGTGGGGGCTGACTTCATAGCAGGGAACAGTGAGGGGCTTAGGGGAGTTGGATCAGGACCCCAGCACCCATCCAGCACTTTGCTTCTGCAAGCTGGAGACACTTGGGTTATAGCATTTTAATAATGCTTTTTTTGTATAGAGGACATTCACATATGTTGTTTAATTGTCCAAACAACTCTGAGAAGTATTATGATTTGGGTTTTTCAAATGTGTATAAGGAGCCTCAGGAAGCTTCAGTAGCTCCACTATTTTTGTGGCTCCTCACAACAGGAACATAGTCCCCTCAGGCCCCCATATTTACCTCAGGAGGAGGAATCATTATTTTGCAAATTCACCCCCTAACACACAAGAAAGAAGGCAAAATCTGAAAATACAAAGTAATCATGGGAAAATACTATTAATTATCTGTGTGTTGGAACTGGTTCCCACTCCAGGCTGAGCTAGGGGGTGCTCTGTGTGACGTCTCCAGCACCTGGAATTGACATAGAGTCCATGATCCATGAATGGCAACCCTCTCCAGTATTCTTGCCTGGAGAGTTCCAGGGACAGGGGAGCCTGGCGGGCTATAATCCACGGAGTCCCAAAGAGTCAGACATGACTGAGACTGAAACCATGCTCCATGAATGTTTTTGAATTAATAATCAGGTACTGATATGGGAGTGGGCTTCCCTGATGGCTCAGCAATAAAGAATCTGCCTGCCAAGGCATGAGACTTGGGTTCAATCTTTGGGTCAGGAAGATCCCGTGGAGAGGGAAATGGCAATCCACTCCAGTATTCCTGCCTGGGAAATCCCATGAACAGAGGAGCCTGGTGGGCTACAGTCCATGGGGTCGCAAAGAGTTAGAAGATGAAATAAGCCAGGTGGATCTCTGGGGCAGTCTTCTAAGAAAAGGGAAGAGTAAAGGGGAGGCGCATGTGAAATTAATGTATTCTGAATATGTTTACAGCAAGTTTTACAGGTATCCCCTGCTTTTGGAAAGTCTGCTTGACACCACTCCTTTTTACAAAAGATTTACAAAAAATATACTATTTTTGCCAATGGAATCCAAAGAAGATTTTCGCTTTTACAAAAAAAAAGGAGAAAACCAAAACTAGCATCAGTGGTTGTTTTGTAGCCAGCCGTTACAGAAGCTGTAGCGGCACCTAAGCACCCCGAGCTCCTTTCTTGGGAACTACATTCAGTCTCTCAGCATCAAGGTACTGTAACTTTGACCTGTATCTATAAGCATCTGTGCTTTATCTCAATTTATCTTGTGCATCTGTTAGCAAGATGTGTCCTAAGGTAATTCCTTCTTCACTTTATACCATTTAGGCTTAGGAAAAGTTTTCATAGGAACTCTCTACTTCCTCACAGGGGAGAAACCTTTCATCATTTCCAGGTAAGTGGCCAAGTGCTTTGGGGATTGCAAAATGCAAAACACTTAGTCCCTTGGCTTCCCTGGCAGCTAGGTGATAAAGAATCTACCTGCCAATGCAGGAGACATGGATTCCGTCCCTGATCTGGGAAGATCCCATGTGCTGCAGAGCAACTAAGCCCATGTGCCACAACTATTGAGCCTATACTTTAGAGGCCAAGAGTCTCAAATCCTGAACCCATGTGCCACAACTACCGAAGCCTGAGTGTCCTAGAGCCCATCCTCTGCAACAAAAGAAGCCACCACAATGAGAAGTCTTCACACTGCAGCTAAAGAGTAGCCCCTGCTTGCCACAACTAGAGAAGAGCCTGTGAGCAATGAAGACCCAGCCTAGCGAAAATAATAAATAAACAATAAAATTATCTATCTATATAACTTAATGAGGGCTGGCATGGATGGTCCTCAATGTCTTCATGGAAAAAGTTGCCCCAAAGCCTAGATTTGAAAATTGAGTAGGAGTTAGGTGGTGCAGAGGAGCAGAGCGGACGCTCTGAAGTAGGGTGTAGGGTGGTGAAGGGATAGGGCTCAGATTGTTCCCACCTTGTGTGTGTGTGCACGCTCTGTTGCTTCAGTCATGTCTGACTCTTTGTGACCCCATGGAATGTAGCCTGCCAGGATCCTCTGTCCATGGGATTCTCCAGGCAAGAATACTGGAGTGGGTTGCCATGTCCTCCTCCAGGGGATTGTCCTGACCTAGGGATGGAACCTGCATCTCTTAGGTCTCCTGGATGGGCAGGCAGATTCTTTACCACTAGCACCACCTGGGAAGCCCAACCTTCTCATTTAGGATAGGCTATAAATCTAAACATTATTGGCCAAGCCCAGCAGGAACTAGCCCCTACCTGCCTCTCCCTGGTCCCCATGCTCCAGCTTCATGGCCTGTGATAAAAGGAATGAAAATGTCCATGACCACATAAGAAACAGTACCAAGGAGAGAGAAGAAGGTGGAGGAGTGACTCCATCATGGCCCATGGAGGGGAGTGCCTGACTCCAGGACATGGGAGGAAGACCCTCGGAGTGGAGGTGAAGTACCAGAAGCAGCAGTCTGAGTTCACTGGCCACCGAGATCATTCCTCTGCTCTGTCTCCGAGTCAACTTTTCTTAGTCATCCAATCTGTGTGGACTTTCCCTGGGGAGAGGATGCAGGCACAGCTGTTCCCTCTATGGATCCACTCCTCATGGTAATGAGGGTCTTGACATTTTTCCTTATTTATTATAGACAGTACCAGCCACCACCCACCAACATGAAAACATGCCTGTCTTCCTTGCAGATATGATGCTGGAACTCCTGTGTTGAGTTCTGGCAAGATGGGTGTGTGTACTCCCCAGGGTGGAGGTGGGGTAGGGTTCATTCCACATGTCAATCAATCATCCAGGTAAGAGGTCCTCAGCTAGAAACAGGACCACAGTTTGTTGGCTTTCTTTTCTTTCTTTTTTTAAAAATTTTTGACCACGCTGCACAGCATGTGGGATCTTAGTTCTCCGACCAGGGATTGAACCCATGCCCCACGCGTTGTAAGGCAGAGTCTTAACCTCTGAACAACCAGAAAAGTCCCTGTTGACTTTCAAGTAAGTATAAGAAGACACTTAGAATCTCTTGAGAGAAGAGAATCCCTTAGAATCCCTTTGGAGACTAAACACAGGTAACAGGCAACATTTGCTGGATACTTGTCAAGGGTCAGACCCTACATGTAAATAGTCCAAGTCAGGATTAAACTACAGCTCAATTAATAGGCGAAAAAACTTTCCCTGGAGGGAAAAAACAGCTTTTTCTTAGGAAATCTTTAAAAGACTTGACCTTCACTCCCGAGAGCATGAATTAAACTAGATATTTTTCTTCTCAAGATTTTTCCCAGAACTAAGACGGGAAGAGAATAGGATCATCTTCAGGAAAATGCTGACCCCTGGTGGACATTTATTGAACTGCTTTTTAAACAACCGCCACAGTATGGACGGTAAACCCAGAGGCAAAACTTCTTTTTAAAGTTGCCAAAAGCGAGAAGAGGAATCAAGAATTCCTTTTTACTCCTTGTTACCAAATAAACCATTTGTCTCTAAAAAAAAATAAAATAGAATAAAGTTGACCATCCCTATATTTAAGTTTTCTCAGGCTGCTGCTGCTGCTGCTGCTAAGTCACTTCAGTCGTGTCTGACTCTGTGCGACCCCATAGATGGCAGCCCACCAGGCTCCCTCATCCCTGGCATTCTCCAGGCAAGAACACTGGAGTGGGTTGCCATTTCCTTCTCCAGCGCATGAAAGTGAAAAGTGAAAGTGAAGTCGCTCAGTCGTGTCCTACTCTTAGCGACCTCATGGACTGCAGCCTACCAGGCTCCTCCGTCCATGGGATTTTCCAGGCAAGAATACTGGAGCGGGGTGCCATTGCCTTCTCCGTTTCTCAGGCTAAGAACCCCAATAGAAATAGAGTATTTCACTGTCTCTCCAAACTTTTCTGACAACTGGATTTAATATCAAGCATGTTGAGATTTGCCATTATGACTTAGGGATTTCACAGTTATATGAAGAAAAAACACAAAATGATTTGGTTTCCCTAAAAATTTCAAAAATTTTGCCTTGATTGAACACCTTCTATTAGAGCACAGTCTATACCCCCCCGCCCCAGAAGTTAAGCTCGAACTGTCTTAGACTGAGAAAATAGAAAAACTTCTTCTACTAAAGGTGAATTCCCCTAAAATTGAGTTCCTCTGCTGAGTTTATGATTAACCTCTCTACCCAAAACTTTATTCCCTTTCTTGTCCCATACCTCTTCCCCGTCAAGACTGAAGAGTATCAAAGAAAAGTGGGGAGAGGGGTTGTAACCTAGCAAAAGCCTGAGATCTTCCCAGGACAGAGCCCACCTCCCCACCGTGTTCTCTGCTGGCCACTTATAATGTAGAAAAAATTTAGCCTTATACACCTTTCTTGAGTTCCAGAGAAGAAATGTAATCAGAGGAGTGGGAATATGCAGAAACAAAGGAAAATATTCAAGTGAGACAAAATAATAATAGTTTAGTCATTAAATAAAGTCAAGGACCTTTAGTTTCTCCTCAAGGGCTAGAGATAATATCATGAACCATATTCTTGAGCTATTTTGCAGACACTGAAACCCCCACCAGGTAGAAGAAGTCAAGTGTATGCTACTCATAAGCACATAGACCCCAGACTGGTTGGAACTAGACAGGTGATGATGTTGACTCCCAATTACCTTACCAACAACCAGTCAGAAGACTGCTGGTGGTCACAAGCTGATCACACACTCAGTAACCCTCTCCCTCGTGTGCGTGAAGTCGCTTCAGTCGTGTCTGACTCTTTGCAACCCCGTGGGCTATAGCCCGCTAGGTTTCTCTGTCCATGGGATTCTCCAAGCAAGAATGCTGAAGTGGGTTTCCATGCCCTCCTCCAGGGGATCTTCCACACCCAGGGTTTGAAACCACGTCTCTTACATCTCCTGCATTGACAGGTGGGCTCTTTACCACTGGCACCACCTGGGAAGCCCAACCCTCTCTCTCATCCTTTCTTTAATCTGAGTATCACCCACTGGACTCCTTACTGAGTGCACTGAATTTTTCTTCACCACAACTGAATGTCAGTAGATTTACTTCACTATGTGCAGGTGAACAGAGGACCAAGTTTAGTTCAGTAACACCATCTTCAACCCAAATTAAAATGTGGTCAAAATCGACTGACTTTCTCTGGAGGCTTTCTCTGAAGTCAAGAACCATTTCCCTTCTTTGCATTTTAAGCCTCTGCCAGGCACCAGATACAGGTTCCTCGGAAGCAGCAGCAGAGAGTCTTGGTGTCAGGGTCCTTGAGTCAAGAGCCTTCTGGCCCAGGGGGTCTTGGCACTGGCATACTGATGCCCCAGTTCCACTCCTAGGCCACCCCCAAGCCAGTCTCTGGGAGTTGGGACTGGGTATTGGCATTTATTTTTAAGTTCTGCCCATGAACCTAATAGGAACTGCAGATCCAACCCTTTCCTATTTTATGTGAGAAAACTGAGGCCTAGAGAGGAGAGGTCACTTGAGCAAGTTCACCAGCTAGTTAGTAAAGAAACCCTGACTAGTCTGTGAAAGTCTTAAAGACTGGAGTCATGTGTGTTCAGTGTCGAATTCACAAATTAGCTGTTCTTCGATTCTGTGATCTTATAGTGCAATCAGGCTAGAAGGGACAGGGAAAGACTTTTAGATTACTTTTTCTCCCACCTAAGTCCCCTACCTCCTAGTCAACCTTGTCCTGCATTTTAATTGTACAAAGCCTCACTTTACTTCTAAAATATTTATTTTCATTTATTTGGCTCCATCTTAGTTGCAGCATATGGAATCTGATTTCGTTGTGCATACAGGATCTCTCTCTCTCTTTTTTTTAGTTGCAGCATATATGATCTAGTCACTCTTAAAGGAAATCAACCCTGAATACTCACTGAAAGGACTGATGCTGAAGCTGATGCTGAAGCTTCAATCCTTTGGCCAGCTAATCTGAAGAACCAACTCTTTGGAAAAGATCCTGATGCTGGGAAAGAATGAAGGCAAAGGATGAGTTGCGACAGAGAAGGAGATGGTTGGATGGCATCACTGATTCAATGAATATGAACTTGGGAAAACTCCGGGAGATGGTGAGGGATAGGGAAGCCTGGGGTGCTGCAGTTCATTGGGTCACAAGAGTTGGACATGACTTTGTGACTAAACAGCAACATGTGATCTAGTTCCCCAACCAAGGATCAAACCTGGGCCATCTGCATTGGGAGCATGGACTCTTAGCCAGTGGACCACCAGGGATGTCCCAACAAAGCCTCACTTTCCTTGCAGCCCAGGTCCTGTGTTCTATCCATGAGCCAAAGATGGCCTCTATGTGCTGGTCCCTGGGTGGCGATTTCTTCACAGCAGGCTGAGATCTGTGGGCTCCAAAGTCTACCACTGCCTAACTGTGTTAAGCATCACCCAAATAAAGAGATTTTGAGCCATTTCAAACCCACCGGCTTTGCATATCCCATGAAAGTGTACCCAACATTTGCTAGCCAGGGATGAGCCCCAGGTCACAAAGTCCCCAAGCTGCTGCGTCCTTTGGAGATTTCTGACCCAGAGATTCCCGCTGCGCTACAGAGTGACATCATTTACACACACAGGAGCCCCTTCCCCTGAGTCCTCTTGCTCTCCTCCTTCTAAGCAGAGACCCACTTCTGCGTAGCCTTTGGACAGACCCCTGCTGTGATGTACCTCCCTCCTGAAAAGCGTGTGTGCTTGGTCAGCCACTCAGTCCTGTTCAACTCTTTGCAACCCCCTGGATGGTAGCCTGCCAGGCCCCTCTGTCCATGGGATTTCCCAGGCAAGAATATTGGAGTGGACTGCCATTCCCTCCTCCAGGGGATCTTCCCAACTCAGAGATGGAACCCTTGTCTCCTGCATCTCCTGCATTGTCAGGCGAGTTCTTTATCACTGAGCCACCAGGGACGCCCAGTAAAGCTGCCACCTTGTGGTCAGATCTTTTCATTGCAAAGCCTCCTTTTGCTTTGGCTTACCATTAGGCTTACCCATGGAGCATGTTTTTCCCTGTTACACAGGAGGAAGAGAGAGCCTCCTAACACTGAGTCCTTTCCCTTTTTCTAGGCTTCTTTCAAAAGTTCCCTGGTCCAAGTCCTCTGTCTGCTCAAGTTTTCTGGCCGATACATTAACCCCTACTGAGATGTCAGTGGCTAGTTTATTTATTCATCAAATGTTTATGGAGCACCCAGTATCTCCCAAGCTGAATTCTTGGGATATGGACATGTCACTCAGCCATGTCCAACTCTTTGTGACCCCATGGTCTGTAGCCTGCCAGGCCCCTCCATCCATGGGATTTTCCTGGCAAGAATACTGGAAGGAATACTATTTCCTTCTCCAGGGGATCTTCTCAACCCAAGGATCAAACCCCAGTCTCCCGCACTGCAGGCAGACTCTCTACCATCTGAGCCACCAAGGAAGCCCATTTTGGGATATATCATGGAACAAAACAGGTGAAAGTTCTTTGTGTGTGAAGCTGGCATTCTAGCAGCATGAGGAAAAGCTTAAAGCTTTTCCTCTCTTATTTTTATTTTTATTATTTATTATTTTTATTTTTGTAAGCCTCTGGGTTTGGGGATAGTTTTTTTTTCCTTTTTCATTTATTTTTATTAGTTGGAGGCTAATTACTTTACAATATTGTAGTGGTTTTTGCCATACATTGACGTGAATCAGCCATGGATTTACATGTGTTCCCCATCCTGAACGCCGCTCCCACCTCCCTCCCCATCCCATCCCTCTGGGTCTTCCCAGTGCACCACCCCTGAGCACTTGTTTCATGCATCCAACCTGGACTGGCAATCTGTTTCACACTTGATAATATACATGTTTTGATGCTGTTCTCTCAGATCATCCCACCCTCGCCTTCTCCCATAGAGTCCAAAAGTCTGTTCTATACATCTGTGTCTCTTTTTCTGTCTTGCATATAGGGTTATCATTACCATCTTTCTAAATTCCATATATATGCGTTAGTATACTGTATCAGTGTTTATCTTTCTGGCTTACTTCACTCTGTATAATGGGCTCCAGTTTCATCCATCTCATTAGAACTGATTCAAATGTATTCTTTTTAATGGCTGAGTAATATTCCATTGTGTATATGTACCACAGCTTTCTTATCCATTCATCTGCTGATGGGCATCTAGGTTGCTTCCATGTCCTGGCTATTATAAACAGTGCTGCAATGAACATTGGGGTACACATGTCTCTTTCAGATCTGGTTTCCTCAGTGTGTATGCCCAGGAGTGGGATTCCTGGGTCATATGGCAGTTCTATTTCCAGTTTTTAAAGGAATCTCCACACTGTTCTCCATAGCGGCTGTACTAGTTTTCATTCCCACCAACAGTGTAAGAGGGTTCCCTTTTTGCCACACCCTCTCCAGCATTTATTGCTTGTAGACTTTTGGATAGCAACCATTCTGACTGGCATGTAATGGTACCTCATTGAGGTTTTGATTCGCATTTCTCTGATAATGAGTGATGTTGAGCATCTTTTCATGTGTTTGTTAGCCATCTGTATGTCTTCTTTTCAAAGAGGACAAAAATAGATGGAGAAATATACAGTGTTCATGGATTGGAAGGATCAATATTGTGAAAATGAGTATATGACCCAAAGAAATCTATAGATTCAATGCAATCCCTATCAAGCTACCAACGGTATTCTTCACAGAACTAGAACAAGTAATTTCACAATTTGTATGGAAATACAAAAACCTCGAATAGCCAAAGCAAACTTGAGAAAGAAGAATGGAACTGGAGGAATCAACCTGCCTGACTTCAGGCTCTACTACAAAGCCGCAGTCATCAAGACAGTATGGTACTGGCACAAAGACAGAAATATAGATCAATGCAACAAAATAGAAAACCCAGAGATAAATCCATGTACCTATGAACACCTTATCTTTGACAAAGGAGGCAAGAATATACAATGGAAAAAAGACAACCTCTTTAACAAGTGGTGCTGGGAAAACTGGTCAACCACTTGTAAAAGAATGAAACTGGAACACTTTCTAACACCATACAAAAAAATAAACTCAAAATGGATTAAAGATATAAATGTAAGACCAGAAACTATAAAACTCCTAGAAGAGAACATAGGCAAAACACTCTCCAACATAAATCACAGCAAGATCCTCTATGACCCAGCTCCCAGAATATTGGAAATAAAAGCAAAAATAAACAAACGGGACCTAATTAAACTTAAAAGCTTTTGCACAACAAAAGAAACTATAAGCAAGGTGAAAAGACAGCCCTCAGAAGGGAGAAAATAATAGCAAATGAAGAAACAGACAAAGGATTAATCTCAAAAATATACAAGCAACTCCTACAGCTCAATTCCAGAAAAATAAAAGACCCAATCAAAAAATGGGCCAAAGATCTAAACAGACATTTCTCCAAAGAAGCTTTTCCTATCTTAAGAACACTTCAGGGACTTCCCTGGTGGTCCAGTGGCTAAGACGCCACACTTCCAATGCAGGGGACCAGGGTTTGATCCCTGTCCAGGGAACTAGATCCCACATGCTGCAATTAAAGATTCAGCATGCCATAATTAAGACTGAGTATAATCAAACAAATGACTTAAGAAAAAAAAACTATGTTATTTGTATAAGCATATTAAAAAAAAAAAAAAAAAAAACACCTTGTTGTTCAAAGTGTGGTCCATGGTATAGCAGCCGCAGTCTCATTTGGAAGCTGCTGGGCTTCCCTAGTGGCTCAGAGAGCAAAGACTCCGCCTGCAACTCAGAAGACCTAGGTTCAATCTGTGGGTTGGGAAGATCCCCTGGAGAAGGAAATGGCAACTCACTCAGGTATTCTTGCCTGGAGGATCCCATGGACAGAGGAGCCTGATGGGCTATTGTCCATGGGGTTGCATAAATTCTGACACAACTGAACAACTAACATAATTGTCACCATTAGGTCTGGAAGAGTTTTCTGCCTTGAACTTCCTCCTTTTACCATGATTGAAAATATTGCAACCACACTCACACTTTTGTCATACAGAGAATTTCACTCATATTGCCTTACTTCATCCTGTATCATCCCCATGGAGCATGTGATTCCTTCCCTGTTACACAGGAGGAAGAGAAAGCTAAGGTAGGGCAACCTCATTATCATCTTAGGATCCAGCATCTGGACAAAATCTTAAAGATTTTCTCGTTAGTTGCCTTTCATCTACTTGGTTTCCTTTGTTTTCAGCATTGACATCTCCTCTTCAAATGCCCTGCAGGGAAGTTGAGTTTGGGATGCAGAGGGCTGGGTGGGAGTGGGGTTCTAGGGTTGGAGCCCAGCCTCTCAGCCTCCCCTCTATGGACTTTGTTTCCAGGGACCTCAGAGAGGCATGCACGGAGCTCTATTTGGAAAACCCTAATCTAAATCAACACTCTCCTGGGACAAGGAGGAAGTAGGCCTTAAGGAGAAAGGTGACTTGGCCAAAATCACACAGCAGGCTCTGGACCCAGTGGGGTCTGACTTTAGGAATCCCCCACCCCCACCCTGGGACCAAGCCCATAGGTCAGCATAGCCCCAGGGAGGGACAGCGCCCCTTGCTGGCCCAACTCTATTTAGTGGAGATGTATTTGATAAACCATCATTCTTGTAATCCTTCATTTCCATCTCATGGGGTCAAATTCAACATTCCACCTGTGGATGTTTTTTGTAATCTTATTTATTTATTTTTGGCTGCGCTGGGTCTTAGTTGCTGCTCAGGCTTTCTTCTAGTTGTGGCAAGAGGGGCTACTCTCTGTTTGTGGTGCTCAGGCTTCTCATTGGGCTGGCTTCTCTTGTTGCAGAGCACAGGCTCTAGGATGAGATGGCTTCAGTAGCTGCACCACATGGACCCAGTAGGTGTGGCTCCAGGGTGCTAGAGCACAGGCTCAGTAGGTGTGGCTCTCAGGCTTAGTTGCTCTTCAATGTGTGGGATCTTCCTAGATCATGGATGGAACCCAAGTCTCCTGCATTGGCAGGCAGATTCTTTACCACTGAGCCACCAGGAAAGTCCTCTACCTGTTAATCCCACCATTTCCCAGATACCCCCTTCCCTTACATACCAGTATGGAGGTGTGGGGGGGCAAGGTTTTTTATTTTTAGACATTTCAAAACTGTGAATATACCATACACACAGAAAGCCCCCAACCACATCCATGCCAAGAGACAGAATGCTGCCTGGCCCCTCCGGCCACTGCCCAGCTTTCAGGCAGTGCATCCTTGCTGCTCTTAGTGGGCACAACTCTTTCTGCAGCCCTCCCCACATCCGCTCCATCTTCCTGTTCTGAACTTTATATAAATGAAATTGTGCTCTCTGCATACTTTTGTGATTCTTAAACCCCACATGATGTCTGTAAGATTCACCCACCTTGTGACCACAGCCGGTTTTGGCTTATCCATTTTCTTTGCTGTCAAGTGTGTATGAATGAATATAGATTTGTGAATGTACATGATTTACATGAATTGAGTATGTATGAATGTACACGAACCATTTTATGTGTACATGATTTACGTGTTAACTCTTTTCTTTAATATTTTTGTATCTATTTTTATATCTATTTATTTATTTGGCTGCACTGGGTCTTAGTTGTATGCAGGGTCTTTTATCTTCATTGTAGCATGTGGGATCTAGTTCCCTGATCAGGGATGGAACCTGGACCATGCACTGGAGGTGTGAAGTCTTACTCACTGGACCACCAGGGAAGTCCCCATGTGTTCATTCTTCTGGGGTAGGCTTTGGGTTGTTTCTAGTTGGGGGCTATTGGGATGACGGTGCTGCAACCTTCTAGCAGAGAGATCTGCTCTTTTGTTCTTCAAAGAAAGTGAGACCCCAGGAGAAAGGGACTCAGGAGAGGTAGCCAGGCCCACCCCAGGGGTTTAAAAGACCTGTCCCTGCCCCACCCCCACTTCTAGTTCTCTTTGCCCCAAGCCCGGCAAGGCCATAGACACAGCCAGCAAAGTAGATGAGTTTTCAAGTTTTTATCATAAAGCAAAGCTTAAGTCACAGAGAACAGGACACTTTCCACTCAACACATACAACACACATTCACTGAGCACCGCTGAGGCCAGGCTGTGTGCTCAGGCCCAGGGGGGACCTGAGACGGGGAAGGTCACAGTCGCTGCTCCCAGGGGCTCACAGGCTGGTGAGGAGACAGACAGGGACACATCTTCCAAACAAGTCTCAGGGACTCAGAAGCGCTAAAATAGTCCAGGAGCGATTCATTCCTCCCAGGAGGTCAGGAGAAGCCACATTTGTGTGGCATCTTGGGAGCTGGGGGACTTTTGATGAGAGGGTGGGGGAGTGGACAGCACTACAGGCAGCTGCAGGAGGTCTGGAGTGGAGAGCATGCTCAGGGCCTGGGCCAGAGGGTCTAGACTTCCAGGAACATTCCAGAAAAAGACAAAAACTAGGTGACCAACGCATTTGCTAACTTTTCATTGTTACAGGTTGAAAAGTGAAAGCGTTAATTGCTCAGTCATATCCAACTCTTTGCGACCACATGGACTATAGCCCTTCAGGCTCCTCTGTCCATGGAAATTTCCAGACAAGAAAAGTGGAGTAGGCTGCCATTCCCTTCTCCAGGGGATCTTCCCAACCCAGGTACAGGTTAGGGCATCACAAAAATATGAGATAAAAAAGGAAACGCTATCACCTCCTTTCAACATCACTTCCTAAACAAGGGACTACTTTAATATTCTACTCCCTTCCAGAAAGGGCATCATTTCCAAATAAAAGACTCTCTTTCAAAGTTGGTTTAATTTAACAAAAATATATTAAGAATTTTTTTTTTAAAAGAAAAAGATACCAGGAAATCCTTATTTCCTGTTTTGCTACAGACCCTAAAAATCTTGCCCCTGGAATAGCACCACTTTGCAAAACAAGAAATGGAAGCCGCTTAGGGGGAGGGAAGTGAGTGCCTTGGGGCCTGGGGTGAGAAAGGAGGTGGAAGTGGAGCTGGCCACAGGGTGTGGACTTTACTCTGGAAGCACAGGCCACCCTGAGGGCTTTGAGTAGGGCTGGGGTTCCATCTGCACTTTAGAAAGACCTTGTGGAGGGAGGCTGGGTGAGCGGAGGAGGTTGGAGACGGGGTCTTGTTCCCAGGGCTCTTGTGCCTCCTTCTGAAGGTCCCCCAAGTCAAGGCCGCCCTGCTGAGCCCCACAACACCTGGGAGACCCTGAGCAGGGTGGACAGCCATCTCTGGAGTCATGGATGTGCTTGGACTGGGGACAGGAAAGGCTGAGCACCATGACTAGTCCTGCTGGAAGTAGAACTTGGTGACCTTGATGGCCTCTGTGGGCTTATTGGTGAAGCCCACCGGCTGGTCAGCCTCCAATGATGTGCAGAGGAACCAGCCGGGGCAGGCAGCTGACTCGAAGCTGGTGGTGGGGCCATTGTCGGAGCGGATGAAGGCAAAGCGCTTGTCCTGCTCCCTGTTCTGGTTCAAGTCAGTGATGTTCACAGCCTGGAAGTCAAGAAAAAGCAAGTGAGGGCAGAGGAGCAGAGAGGTCCTTGCAGCCCACCTTACCATCCGGCTGCCCAGGGTAAGTGCCGGGGAAATGCTGGCCTGGCAAAAGTGTCCTGGGTCTCAGGACAGCCTGATGCAAGGAGGTTGTCCCGTGCTTGCACTTTGATTTGGGGACATCTGACCACTGTAGCCTTAGGTCAATACGTTTGGCAAACACATGGTACCATCAACAGAGGCCAAGGCCTGTGGAGGCTGGACTCTGTCATATCTGCACCTCTGAGAGTGCAGCAGCTGGGCAGGGTATGGCAGTCCATATTATTGACAATATCTTGGTCATTGCTACTCCACACAAAGCAGGCAGTCACTTGCCACTAAAGTGTCTGTTCACTAGTGGACAGAAAGGACAATGCCACAGTTACAGCCACTTTCATTTGGGTTAAGATTTTGTCCAACAGTCCCCTGATAGAAAGCTCTCTTTTTCCAGGGCTGATAGCCCATTAATGTTGCACAGGCGCACAAGGCCCTGGAGGGGATGCCAACTCATGGATTTGAGTAGATAAGGGCTGGAAAAGAATGGTCCCAAAGGTTGGCTTTACTGGAAGAGGGCAAGTCCAAGTGGGTTAGTGGTCCTTGGGCAAAAGAGTGACACACAGAGACTGAGCTCCCCAAAGGAGCCATGCCTCCTGGTGTCCTCATCCTGGTAATCCCCTCTCTCATTGAGGCTAGACTTAGCCACTTGGCAAGCTTTAGTTAATTGGACATTAATGGTATGATACAAACAAAAGTTTAACAAGTGTTTGCACACTAAGGCTTGCCTTTTTGGAGTTATCCCTTTTGGAAACCAACCGCCATGCTGTAAGGAAGCTCAAGCTGACAACTGAAATCAGTGAGACTGTGTGGAAGGAAAACCTGGAGGATGAGTCCCAGCCAAGCTCCCTGCTGGATGTGCCTGCAGGAGGGAACTCAGCTACACCATGGAGCACAGATCTACCCAGCTGATCCTAGTCGACCCACAGAATCATGAGAAAGGACACACTGTGCTTGTTTTAAGCCACTGAGTTTGGGGGTGGTTGTTGTCTGAGGCAGGTCCTTACCTCTAACTTGAGCTTGATCTCATCTCCAGATTTGACGCAGGCCAGGCACAGCTTCCCCCCATGGATCCCCAGGAACATAGTATGGGGTTCGATGGGTACCACATCTATCTTCTCTGGGGAAGAACAAAGGGGAAGTTCAGATTGTAGAGAAGAGGAGGCAGAGATGGAGAAGACACAGCAGGCTGGACTCTCCCTGGGGACTTTTCTACCCCCTAACTAAAATCCTGGGCTTCCCTTGTGGCTCAGTGGTAAAGAATACTTCTGCAATGCAGGAGACAAGGGTTTGATGCCCACATCGGGAAGATCCCCTGGAGAAAGAAATGGCAACCCACTCCAGTATTCTCGCCTAGACAATCCACAGACAGAGGAATCTGGCAAGCTAACATCCATGGGGTTGTGAAAGAGTCAAATACAACTTAGCAACTAAAAAAAACAAGCAGATTAAAACCCCAAGGTCAGAAGGACAGTGAGGCCCCATCTTCTTGGTCAGGATCCAAACAGAAGATCAAACCAAGCACACTATCTAGCTACTCCTCAAGGACCAAGGCACCTCAATTTTGCTCCAGGTGATTGTCACCCTTCCCTTCTTTCCCTGGGCTTCCCAGATGGCTCAGTGGTAAAGAATCCACCTGCCAATGCAGTAACGCAAGAGACAAGGGTTTTATCCCTGGGTTGGGAAGATCCCCTGGAGGAGCAAATGGCAACCCACTCCAGTATTCTTGCCTGGAAAATCCCATGGACAGAGAAGCCTGGTGAGCTACAGTCTATGGGGTCACAAGAGTCAGACATGACTGAGCACATGCGCACACCCCCTTCCCCAGGACCGTTGTGCTCTAGGTCCACAGGTGTGCTGCCCATGGGGCCCAGTACACAAGATCATGAGTGGGGCCCCAGGGCTTGGTCCACAGAAGCCTGGGTGTGTTTGAGCCCAGTTTTTCCCTTGGTGGTCTCCATGCACTCATTGGGAGTGAAGACCTCAGTTTCTTTGTGCTTTAATCTCCTTATTCAGAGAGTTATCAGAGGACAGGAAAAGTGGGTCTCATGCTCTTTTAGAGTGAAGAAAGGGCAAAGAATAAGAATGGCGATCATGCTATTCTACAATACCAAACCAGCCAACAAGGACGTGAAAACATCCTAGAGAGAGTGCTGGAAGAAACTCATATCCTATCATCCAATTGCCCTTCTCTTACTAAGCGGAAAACCAGGGAACAGAATGAGTAAACCTTGTTCAAATTCATCCAGGTTGATATGGATCTGGAACATGACTCAATCAATGTGGTGTCCAAGATTAAGGGATATAAGCCAGCCTGTGGATGGTGTATTAGTTTTAGGTGGGAGTGAGAGTTTGAACACACAGAAACATGGGCTTCCTAGGCACTGGAGGAAGAAAAGGGCTGATCTTGCTTCTGGGCCCTGCCCTCCCATTTGTTGCCTGGGGATCATGGTGTCCATAGGTGGTGGCTCTCAAACTAGGCTCTGCCCTCTCTATCTTCTTGAGGCTCCCCTCATATGTGTCCTTCAGTGGCCAGGCCTCTCTAGCTTCAAACGTGGCCACAGAGAACCAACAGGGATTAAGACATGGTACCTAAAATTCCCAGGGTCAAGCCACAGTGCTGCAGACCCCTGGGCAAAGTGACTGGTGCCCACTCAGCATTGACCTTCCTGGCCACCACTCACCTTCTAATTTAGTATTTGGCCCTTGCAAGTATCCAGCAACTAATTGGTTATTCCTCAGGTAGAAGATCTTCTGGTTGACATCCCAGATCCTGAAAAACAGAAGGACCCAGCTATAGTGGACAGCTGCTGTATGCCCAGCCCCTTTTCTGTATTCCCCAGAGTATATTCAGTTTTCTCCCAAGGGTGTGGAATTAAACACACCCATAGCATAGATGTGAAGACTGAGGTCAACACTGGTTAAGAGACAGATCCAAATCCCAGATCTGGTAGGCCATGTGCCTAACTTCTACCCCTCTTATCACCTTGTTCCTCATCCTCAGCTTCCCAAGTATCCACCTCCTACTTCAGCAAAGCAGACTCTAGATTAAGATCATTAATAAACTTCCTGGGTGTAGACATGTTCTTTGTCTGCACCATCCAATATGGTAGCCATCAATCACTTGCAGCTATTGAGACATGCAGCTATTGAGCTCTTGAAACGTGGTGTGATTGAAGATCTGCATATTTTCTAATTTTTTTTTTTTTTTTGGTCACGCAGCATGTGGGATCTTAGTTCCCTGACCTGCACCCCTTGCATTGAAGCAAAGAGTCTTAACCACTGAACTGCCAGGGAAAGTCCCAAATTTTTTATTTTCTTGTATGTTTATGAATTTAAATGTAAATCTAAAGAGTCATCTGAGATTAGTGGCCCCCACAGCACAGAACTAGAAGCTTCAAGGGTTAGGCCCCATTGCAGCTAACTTGCTCCAAGCCTTAGACCATGAAGACTTGTCCCCAAAGTCTGTTCCCTATTGGCAAGTCAGCTTCCCTTCCAATTCACCCTGTGGCCTATTTCTGGCTCCCTGGTGAAGGGCCTCTCTGGCTGAGAGCAGGGCTTGTAGCTGTGAGATGGAGTAACAGGGCCCCAGCCAGGACGTGGACACTTCACTCCCTGCTGCCTCTATCCCCCAGCATGACCTTGGACCTGTGCCTCATCTCCTCACCTGTGAAAGGGGGCTGGCAATACCCATCTCATCAGGTGACCTTGAAAAGCTCTCAGCGAGAGGGGGGTCAGTCAAACTGTAAAGTTCTTGGGTGGAATGAGCATTTGACCTTTCATGACTATTCTTAGCTCCTGGATGAGTTGGATTCCATCTGAAAGGATTAAACGTTCCTTTCTAGGGGTCTCCAGTGGTAACTTCTGGAGATCCCACCAATGGGAGGAGGTCGAGGCAGACCCCTGGGAAGGGGAGGGGCTTCTCTGGGACCCACACAGGCATGCAGAGTCCCAGCCTGTAGCCTCAGGCGAGAGAAACTCTGCACAAAGAAGCAGAGAGGGGTACTGTGGACAGGACACAGTCCAGAGTTCCAGACTGGGAACTTGGGAATTTTTAAATGCAAGTGCCAAAGATCACTGATGTGGCAGCCAACCTTAGTTAGCTAAACTTAGGCAGCTAATCCTAACCTTAATTATTGTGAAAGTGAAAGTGAAGTCACTCAGTCATGTCCAACTCTTTGCGACCCCGTGGACTGTAGCCCACCAGGCTCCTCCCTCCATGGGATTTTCCAAGCAAGAATACTGGAGTGGGTTGCCATTTCCTTCTCCAGGGGATCTTCCTGACCCAGGGATCAGACCCAGGTCTCCTGCATTGTGGGCAGACGCTTTAACCTCTGAGCCACCAGGGAAGCCCAACCTTAATTATTAAGGGAAGCCTAATGGCTCAGACGGTAAAGCATCTGCCTACAATGTGGGAGACCCGGGTTCAATCCCTGGGTTGGGAAGATCTCCTGGAGAAGGAAATGGCAACCCACTCCAGTATTCTTGCCTGGAAAATCCCATGGACGGAGGAACCTGGTAGGCTACAGTCCATGGGGTCGCAAAGAGTCAGACACGACTGAGCGACTTCACTTCACTTCACTTCACTTTCAAGTCCAAACCCAGGGCAGCCCCAGATGGCTGTGTCCTATGATGCTTTTCTATCCCTCCAGCCCCACTTCCTTGGGGTCAGCCTTACCTGAAGGCTTGCATCTCGCAGGGTCTCTTTCCCAAGGGGTGGCAGGCTGTTTCTGAATGGAACAGGAAGAGGAGGAGACAGATTAGGTAACCGTAGATGTAGATGTCCATCCTGTGACCTCGAGGCGATAGGAGACTGCCATTTCAGACCCAGAGGAGCTGCTTATAAAGAAAATAGTCGCTCACCCAGCCAGGCTGCGGCCGCCTGTCCCACGAAAATGAACGGAAACGCCTGCACATTTCCAAAACGAGAAACCTTGCTGTTGTCACTTTCAACCCTGCAGAGTGTCGCAATGGGATGTCGTAACCCATTCCCTCCCCTTTTCCTCTGTGCAATTTCCCCAAAATCGAGATTTCTATTTCCCCTTCACCCAGTTCCTGGGAAGAAGGGCACAATGAAAACCCAAGCCCCTCATCTGCCCGACAGGTATCCTGAGGCTTTGAAAAACCAAATGTGAATAGAAATGTCCCCCTCTAGTAAGAAGCCAAGTGGCAGGGTTCCCGGTGCACGTCAGAGACTCAGGCCATTTTGTGTTCTTTGAAAGAGGGACAGCCTTGCTGGACTTTGGACCAGGGGCTGGCAAATACTCTGTCAGACAAAGATCAGATAGCAAACATTTTAGGGTTTCTGGGGCCATACGTCATTATTACTCAACTTGACTGTCATAGTTGAAAAGCAATCTTAGAAAATCTGTAATGTGTGCGTGTGTGCAGTCACTAAGTCATGTCTGACTCTTTATGACCACATGGTCTATAGCCCACCAGGCTCCTCTGACCATGGGATTCTTCAGGCAAGCATACTGGAGTGGGTTGCCATTTCCTCCTCCAGGGGACCTTCCCGACCCAGGGATCAAACCCGTGTCTCCTGCATTGGCAGACAGATTTTTCCCCACTGAGCCACTGGGGAAGCCCAGCCAATCTGCAAACCCACAAGCTAATTGGGTTCCAGGACAACTTTATTTACAAAACAGGTGGTGGCTGGATTTGGCTTGAGGCTTGCTTTCTCCTGATCTAGAGTAAACTTCCTGAGAGGGGACTTTGAAACCAACTCTATTCCTGTTATCCGTGTCTTTGAAGTTAGGAAAATGGGAAAATGGGATGAACTCCACATCCCATTTGGGATGGAAATGAATCCAAAATCTGCCTCTGGCACGTGCTGTTTGCCCCCTGTGTGACTTGGAACAGATCATTTGTTTGGGTCTCTGCTTCTACCTCTTCATACTCAGAATGAGGTCGATTATGTCATCCTTACGGGTACAGGGAGAGAAGAAGGTATGAGAGGGAGGAAGGAACAAAGGAATGCGGGAAGGGAGGAGGAAATGGAGGGAAGGAGGGAGGTTGGTTGATTGGAAGGTGAAAGTTCTGGGTCAGAGTGGGCACTCAGAAACAATAACTTCCTTTCTTACTACATTCTAGACAGTTAGGGAAAAGGAAAGTGTATTCCTCTTTATGGACAGAGAAGAGTTGAAGCGGGTCCTACATGATCTCAATGGTAGGAGGATGGACCTCTAGTGCAGAAGGACAGATTGTGGCATTTGAGAACTTGATGGGCACTCAGAATCATCCTGCCTCACCCCATCCTTGTTTCTGAAGAAGACCCAGAGGAGGAAAGACATCTGCCCAAGGTCACAAAGCTCGTCCATGGCAAGGTACAGCCAGAAATCCAGGACTCCTGGTTCCCACCCAAGGGACACCCTATTACAGCAGCAGATCTTGAGGAGTCTGAATTTATTTTCAGCCAACCCATCAGAGGTTATGTCCAAATGAGGGTAAAATCTGTGAAAAAGGAAGGCTTGCATGGCATATTTGAAAGTTACTAGGAGAGTGGATCTTAAGAGTTCTCATCATGAGCAAAAGCAAAAAATTAATTGTATTACTGTGTTGTACCTCTGAAACTCACATAATGTAATATATCAATTGTTGCTCTAAGTTGCTAAGTTACGTCCAACTCTTTTGTGACCCGAAGACTGTAGCCCGCCAGGCTCCTCTGTCCATAGGATTTCCCAGGCAAGAATACTGGAGTCGGTTGCCATTTCCTATGTCATTTGTACCTCATAAGTCAGTTATACCTTGATAAAAATGTTTTTTTAAAGAGGAAGTTTGCAAATGAACTTTCTCAGCTCTTTGAAGAGATCTTTCAGAGCAAATGCAACATTTCTGCAAAAGTTGTGTCACCTCCCTGAGTGAAACAAAACAGCATGGAGGCCCTTTCTGGGCAGGAGGGTAGGAGTCCCTGGGGCTGTTCAGTGGAGTCACTTAGGACTGGGGCTCCTGGGCAACAAGCCAGGGCTCTCTGGATCTGTTTCCTTATCTATTGTGTGTATTAGTTGCTCAGTCGTGTCCCGACTCTTTGCAACCCCATGGACTGTAGCCCGCCAGGCTACTCTGTCTGTGGGATTTCTGAGGCAAGAATACTGGGGTGGGTTGTCATGCCTTCCTCCAGGGATCTTCCCAACCCAGGGATCAAACCCGCATCTTTTCTGTCTCCTGCATGGCAGGAGGGTTCTTTACCACTAGCACCACCTGGGAAGCCACCCCCTACTAGCATCTCTGACTACATGTAGTCTCGCTTCTGGTGCTCAGCCTTCACTCCGCTTCCTGAGCTGAGGTTAATGACCATGTCACAGAGTGGACTCTGCCTCCCCTGTCAGCATCCCGAGCTTCCCTCCCAGATCCAGACATCGCCACTGTACCTGGTGCCTGCTATGTGCCAAGCCCTGCCCTGCTAGCCACCAGTGACAACAGAAATAACCAAGACCCACTTCAAGGGAAACAGGACATTCAGGCGAAGTCAGTGTCCTAAGAGTGACACAAGACGGGCTTCATGGAGACCACACGAGTGAATCCTCATTGTGGATGCCTGTAAAGTGTTCAGGGCAGTCTGCCCACATAGGAAGTATCCTGTACATGAGAATTCTTTCTCAGTTTCAGGTAATGGCATCTTTCAGTTCTAGGATTTCCAGCTGCTTCCTTTTTTTTTGGTAGAGTTTCTAGTTCTCTGCCAAAAGTTGCAAGCTTGTCTTTTACACCTTTGATCCTGTTATTCGTTCAGGTTCTTACAAAGGCTGCTCCAGTTGACTTTGTCATTTGAATCCCCGCTGGGTTTCCTTCTATTGTCCCTTTTTCTCTGTTGCACATATTGTCTCGTGTATGCTGATTACTTTTATTAACTGTTGGACACTGTAGCAAAAACTGTGGGATCATTTGAGGCTCTGGGTAATATATGCCCTCAGAGACACTTCATTTTTTTCGTATGCAAATGTTTATAGCAACATTATTCACAGCCACATATTCTTAACAGCCTAAATCTGAAAACAATCCAAATATTCATCAGTGGATGAGTGGACAAACTGTAGTTATCCTATGATATTGTTGTTGTTGTTTAGCCTCTAAGTCATGTCTGACTCTTTGCAACCCCATGGACTGTAGCCCTTCAGGCTCCTCGGTCCATGGGATTTCCCAGGCAAGAATACTAGAGTGGGTTACCATTTCCTTCTCCAGTGGATCTTCCTGACTTAGGATCGAAGTCGTGTCTCCTGCATTGGCAGGTGGGTTCTTTACCACGGAGCCACCTGGGAAGCCCTATCCTCTGATACACTGCTGGGCAATAAAAAGAAGCAAAATATTGATACATGCAACAACATGGATCAATCTACAAAACTTGGCGATGAATGAAAGAAGTTAAGTACAAAAGACAATGTACTGTGTCATTTCATGTATATAAACTTCTAGAAAAGGTAAAACTACAATGATAAGATTCTCAGTTGTCTAGAGCAGGGAGTCTAGGGAGGGTGTTGACTGTGATGAAGCATGGGAAATTTTCTTGGAATGAATATACTTAGTGCTACTGAAATATACAGTTAATTATGGTTAAAATAGTATGTTTTAAAAGATTATTTATTTATTTATTTTTAGCTGAGCTGGGTCTTCGTTGCTGAGTGGGTTTTTCTTTAGTTGCAGAGAGTAGGGGCTACTCTCCAGTTGTGAGGCATGGGGTTCTCATAGCAGTAGCTTCTCTTATTGCAGAGCACGGGCTCTAGGGCACACAGGCTTCAGTAGTTGCAACTCCTGGGCTCCAGAGCTCGGGTTCAGTAGTTGTGGTACACGGGCTTAGTTGCTCTGCCATATGTGGGATCTTCCCGGACCAGGGATGGAACCTGGTGCTTCTGCTGGGCACCAAGGTCAAGGGCACTGCAGCCCCAGGTAACTTCACCCAAACAGGGCTTGAGATGACTCAGAACTGGGTTTCAGGAGCTGTGCAGGCTGCTCCATTTCTGTTCACCCCCAGTGCTCCAAGGTCCCAGCCCAAACCTGGGTTGTTTAAGGTGGGGCGGGTCTCTCCTACTCAGTGGGAGATAAAGTACAAACTGTGTCCTTCTCCGCCCCTGAGCCCCACGAGTCTGCCTGATAGAAGTGGTAGAAAAATTGAGCAGGAGTCAGAGAAGGAAGGACTTTTAATTCCTCTCCAAGGAGCAGGGCATTTATCTAAAAGGAAACTGAATCAGAGGGTGACAGTGTCAGATTTGTCTTATTAAGATCAACTTAGGAATAGTGACCAGATGGATCAGAGTTGGACTGAGCTTGGGGGTGACTGAACCTGAAACAGTGGGGTGACACAGATCTTGGCAGGGGGTGCTAACAGCAGAATCTCCAAAGGTGTTCTTCTGACTTGTAGTGTTGGCCAAATTCTTGGGTGTATATGCCCACCATGGATGATTTCAAGCCATCCATCTCACTGAATGAGTTGAGGAAGAGATGGGATCTTGCTGTCTCCAGCACCCTAAAGGTACAGGGAGATTTGACAGCTCTTGAGTCTTTCTAGAGAGAAATTGTCTTCATATTTCCTGACTCCAGTCTTCCTCCTCTTTAGCCCAAATGGCTCACCACATGGGTCCTGTCCCCCTTGCAAAAAAGCAACGTGCGTGCATGCTCAGTCGTGTCCAACTCTTTGCAACCCTGTGGATTGTAGCCCTCCAGGCTCCTCTGTCCATGGGATTCTCCAGGCAAGAATATTGGAGTGGGCTGCTATGCCCTCCTCCAGGGCATCTTCCCAACCCAGGGATCAAACCCCTGTCTCTTATGTCTCCTGCATTGGCAGTCAGTTTCTTTACCACTAGCGCTGCCTGGGAAGTGCAAAAAGGGATGCCTACTGACAGATCCAGTTTATCAGGAAATGTCAATGAATCTTGATGTGAATTTTCAGCTGTGTCTCCTGGAGTTGTTTTTGTTGTCAATCCAAGGACTCTTGGGAAATATTTAAGCTGCTGGCTTTGGGTGTTCAGGTGTGCACCTTTGACTTAATCTCATATTTCAAATCTTCAGCTAATTCTTGAATGCCTGAGTGGTACAGTGCATACACAATACAGTCAGCACTATTGTCCAAACCTTGTAAAGTTTTCCTAAGATAATAGAACAAAGACTCCGATTACTCTGCAAGAGATGAGTAAATGCTTGAGTACAAAGCGGAGGAAAAGGATGAGAAAAACAAGTCCCCATAGTGTAATCTGCTGTCCTCTCTTGATCAGTCTCCACCTACCCTGCCCTGCCAGGCAGCCAAGTTAATTTTAACCAATTCTTGTAGCTGATTCAAAGAAGCTCCCTATAGCAGCAGGTCGGGCTTCCCAGGTTGCTGAATGGTAAAGAACCTGCCTGCCAATGCAGGAGATGTGGGTTCAATCCCTGGGATGGGACAATCACCTGGAGAAGGAAATAGCAACCCACTCCAGTATTCTTGCCTGAGAAATTCCATGGACAAAGGAGCTTGGCGGGCTACAGTCCATGGGGTTCCAAAGAGTCAGACATGACTGAGTGACTAAACAACAACAAAACAAGAGCAGCAGGTCAGGTTTGGAGACAAGTGTTCTCCTGAGCATCTCTGTCCACCATCAAGTGACCAGTTGGTGAAGGTCAGGAGATTGTGCATAAAGCCAACTGCGACTGATTGCTGATTTATAAGAAGCCTGTTCTCCTCTCAGATGATAGGGTCCACATGGGGTCTAACTGATAAGATGGCTCCTTATGTCGACCTCACAAACAAAAAATAAATCACAGTGAACCTTGGGACTGACCAAATTGCCCAAATGGCATCCTGTTATCTCACTGGTGCCTATCTTCTCAAAGCTGTGAGACCACCAGATTCCAGACCTCCAACTACATGACCATCCCTTCAGAGAGTTTTTCATTGGTGGGGTATAAGAAGGACTGTCAGAAAGGGAGGACACTGGTTCTCCTTAAGGGCCAGTCACCCTCTCTTTTCCCTCTAATAAATTTCCCTTTTCTTGCCTGACTGCCCAGCTAGCTCTCTTTTTCTCTGCACTTGCCTTACATTCTGGTGCCAAAACCCAGGAGGGAAGATTCACCGCAACTGGGTGGCCTCCTCTCACAAGCCCACCTCTGACGGTCCCCTCCCTTGGACCTTGCTGAGAAACTGAGAAGAGCTCTGGGATGGGACTTTCCAGTTGCCTTGTTGGACTGACATCCACACACCGGCCCACATTTCATCCATTGGTTACAAGGGTAAGTGAAATCCCATTCTCTTGGATCCTCTCTCCTGCCTCATTTCCAAGTCCTAGCCCTAGGTGGGAGGATCCCTAGGCCCTCGGGCCCTCGGCCTTGTGCCCCATCTGACCTTGAAATAGGGGACGCCCATTTCAAAGCAGAGTATCATTCAGTTCAGTTCAGTTCAGTTGCTCAGTCATGTCCGACTCTTTGCGACCCCATGGACTGCAGCACGCCAGGCCTCCCTGTCCATCACCAACTGAGTCGGTGATGCCATCCAACCATCTCATCCTCTGTCTTCCCTTTCTCCTCCCACTTTCAATCTTACCAGCATCAGGGTCTTTTTAAATTACTCTCTGAGAAAGTCCTGAGAACAGGGATGCCTTTTCTCACAGACCTTTCTCCTCACTTTCTCTCGCCCTTGGCTAACCTTCCTATTCTGCCACAATGGGAAATTCTCAATTCCAGCCCTTAAAAGCTACTCCTCTAGTCTATGGGGTCGCACAGAGTCGGACACGACTGAAGCGACTTAGCAGCAGCAGCAGGATTCCTTCTCTGAAACCTAAAGGCCTTGGGCTTCCAAGGGGAGATAAGACCAAGAAGACTTGTTTACTATTTTAACACTGTCTGGCTGCAATACAGACTTGAGAACAGGTCCCAGTAGCCGAGTATAATTTTCTCTGGACCTCCATAGCTTCTGCCACTGCATTGGCAAGTGGTTAGAAATCCCTTATGTTCAGGTTTTCTTCGCTCTCTGCTCCCAATGCTCTCTCTGTGAATCCTGTTCTACGTCTCAAATACTCTTCGCCCACTCTGGGCCACATCCTCCTAATACAATGTCTCGTGACCCCTGTTCAGACTTTTCTTCTTCTTCCTTGGACCCTTCCGACCACAGGCCACGCCCCTCCCCTGCCCCCATCGCTCCCAATCCCCTTGCAGCTGCTCCAGATCCAGTTCCACAACCTCCACCTTACGTCCCCTCCTCCCTCCCTCCCTCCTTCTCAAGAGCACGCCTTGGCCACAGCTCCCAACACCCCTCCCCAGACTGTGCCTGAGATAAGCTCTGAGACCTCAGCCCCACCCTCTACCCTGAGAGTCCCAAGGCTTTACCCCAGCCTCCCTAGATCCCCTCCCGGTACTGTCCCGAACAACTTTAAACAGGAAACTTCACCGCAGGACCCCTCTCTTTCCCCTACCCAACTCCTCCCTTTCCCGGAAGTAGCTGGAGCAGAGGGCACTGGATTGGGTTCATGTCCCATTCTCCCTTACAGATCTATCTCAGATTGAAAAGCGTCTTGGCTCCTTCTCCTCAGTCCCTGATAATTACCTAAAAGAATTCAAATATCTTACCCAGTCTTATGACTTAACCTGGCATGATATTTACATCATCCTTTCCTCCACTCTTTTCCCAGAAGAGAAGGAATGAGTATGGCTGATGAGATACACAGAACAGACACTAAGCCCGTAGGGGCAAAGGCTGGCCACCAAGATGATCCCAACTGGGATTATCAGGCAAGGAGACCTGGATGAGCAGCCTGTAATCATATGATTGCTTGCCTCGCTGTGGGCCTTCAAAAGACAGGGTATAAAGCTGTCAACTTTGATGAGCTCCAGGAAATAACTCAAAGACTGGATGAAAACCTGGCACAATTTCTAGCCAGGTTAATGGATGCCCTACAAAGATATATAAAATTAGACCCCATTTCAGCAGAGGGCACCATTGTCCTTAACACCCATATTATCTTCCAGTCACCCCCGGATATCTGAAAGAAGCTAAAAAAGGCAGAAGAGACCTTTTAAATTTAGCCTGTAAGATTTTCAATGACCGGGAAGAACAGGCAAAGCTAGAGAAGGCCCAAAGAGATCAGGCCAAATACCACCTTTTAGCCACTGCCCTACATAGCTCCAAGCCTCCATTAACCAACAAAGAAAGGAAGCCACCTGGGCCCTGCTTCAAATGCGGCAAAGAAGGCCACTGGGCCCGCTCATACCTAAAGCCAAGGCCCCCTCCAGGTCCATGTCCCAGCTGTGCATAAAGGGACATTGGAAGGTTGACTGGCCAAATCCCCCTCTAGGGATCTGGACATTCCCTCCTGGTTCCGAGCAGGAGTCCTCTGACCCAGCTCTGCCCAACCTCCTCAGACTTACCGCTGAAGACTGAAGGTGGCCAGGGCCCCACGCTCCGACTCTCATCACCTCTATGGAGCCCAGGGTAACTCTTATAGTGGCAGATCTCCTTTCTCATTGACACAGAGGTCACTTACTCTTCTATGCCTGCCTACTCTGGAAAAACCAAGGTCTCTCAGGTTTCTGTTATAGGGGTTGATGGTTTAATGTCTATACCACGATAACCAAGCCTCTACCTTGCACACTTCAAGATATCCCATTTTCCCATTCTTTTCTCATACTCCCAAAATGCCCCACTCCTATTCTTGGGAGAGACCTTCTCTCAAAATTGAAAGCCTCTGTTACTATCCCAAGCCCACCCTCTGATCTAGCCTGGTAACTGCTCCTTAACACCCACCACTTCTGATGTTTGTCTACAACAACAGGCTCCTTTCTGTTTTCTCAGACAAAACTCTTACTCAGACAATTCTTACCCCCAACTAGGAACTATACCGCCACACCTCTGTAATCACACTTCACATCTCTCCTTCCTTTCAGGCCGATCTGTCTACCGTGTCTCAGGAACTGCAGGACAGTCTCTTAATTTGTCAGGGAGACTCCTTTCTGCATGTGGTGTAAATACTCCTCTTGAAGGGGTTACACTGACAAGTTCACTGTCAGTTTCAGAGACTACCAACAAGTTCCCAGAAAGACTCCTATTTGCTATCAATTTCAGCTGTTGTCTTCTTACTCCTGGAATATTTCTCCTATATGGAACCACTGCTTATTTATGTCTTTCCACTAGCTGACAGGAACTTGCACCCTGGTATATCTGGCCCCAGATACTTCTATTGCTCCTAACAATCGGACCCTTCCTATCCCACTAACTTATAACTGACCCAGACTGAAAATTCAATTCATTCCTCTATTAATCAGTTTAGGAACAGCCGCTGGGATTGGGACAGGGACCACCGGGCTTACAACTTATTTAAATTACTATCAAAGCCTTTCTAAAGACCTCACTCACAGCCTAGAAGAAATACCTAACAGCCTTATCACTATCCAAAACCAGCTAGAGTCCCTGACAGCTGTGATCCTCCAAAACAGAAGAGGATTAGACCTCCACACAGCAGAAAAAGGAGGCCTATGCCTATTTTTGGAGGAAGCCTGCTGCTTCTACACCAGTAAATCAGGCTTTGTAAAGGAAGCAGCAAGAAATCTGACAAACAGGGCCTCGAGAATACACCAACACCTCAGTAATTCATGGGAAAACTGGTTAAGCAATTGGAATTGGATGCCCTGGGTCCTATCTTTTCTAGGCCCTTTCCTTCTACTTAACCCTTTTTCTAACTTTTGGCCCAAGATTAATGCGTCTTTTTTCAAAATTTCTTCAGGATTGCTTACAAGCCTTCACCAACTGAGCTATCCACGAGCTACTTCTAGCTCACTCAGATTATCAAAAACTTCGACCTCACACAGATCCCCTTGACCCACATTCCAACCTTTTCTTATCTTATTCCCATGTCATCCCTGTCCCACAGGAAGCAGTTATAGCAGATTGACCTTCAGCCCTTATCCTAAATCAAAAGGCTGCAAGTCCCTTTCTGACGGAGTCCTTCTTATATCCCACCAATGAAAAATTCTCTGAAGGGATGTTCATGTAGCTGGAGGTCTGGAATCTGGTGGTCTTGCAGCTTTGGGAAGATAGGCACCAGTGAGATAACAGGATGCCATTTGGGCACTTTCGTCAGTCTCAAGGATCACTGTGATTTATTCTTTGTTAGTGAGGTCGACATAAGGAGCCATCTTATCAGTTAGACCCCATGTGGACCCTATCACCAGATACAAATGGTAAACTCACCGTGAGTCCTTTCTGAGGTTCAGAGTTTTCCAAGATGACCTCTGTTCCAGCAGTTTCTGGGTTTGATATGGATCTGCATTGAGAGCCACTATTTATCTAAGTTTTCTTCATGTTTTCCAAGGTACTGGTTTGCTCTTGCCTTCTGGGCTTTGATGATAGATTAGGTCTCTGCAGGCAGGGAGGGTAAGGGGAGGGGAGACAAGAACATGGGGGAGGGAACAACTCCGTTTCTCGCCTGCAATGTTTTGGCCTCTGTGTTCTGCTCTTTTATACAGGTCTTGTTTGGTGGTGATTTAGTTGCTAAGTCGTGTCTGATTCTTGTGACCCCATGTGACTCTGTCCATGGGATTTCCCAGTAGGTTGTCATTTCCTTCTCCAGATCGTTCCAACCCAGGGATCGAACCCAGGTCTCCTGCACTGCAGGTGGATTCTTTACCAACTGAGGCACCAGGGAAGCCCAAGTGCTGGTAGTCTTCTTGCCTGGAAAATCCTATGGATAGAGGAACCTAGTGGGCTACAGTCCATGGGGTCACAAAGAAACAGACAGAACTGAGTGACTGAGCACACACACATACAACAGTTGAGCAAGGTGGGTATGGATACACCTTGAGAGATACACTCTCAAGATGGGGATATACTCACTTTGTAGAATAAAAAAATTAAGGCTCAGACAAATTAAATCACTTGCCCCAGATCTTGGTTGAGCCAAGATTTGAACCCAATTCCTTCACACTGCAGTCCTGCTAGAGAAGCAGGTGACGTCTTTTCCTCTCTGCTTCATCGCATAGTTAACAGGAACAAGAATTATATTTGTTCTTACACTGTTCCTTATGCTTCATCACATAGTTAGCAGGAACAAGAATTATATTTGTTCTTATACTGTTCCCTATGTGTTTGAACTCACATCATATAGAGCAATGATTTATTCTATAACTGAAAATTTTAGGAGGTTTTTTTGCTAGTAAAGAAAGGATGATTCTAAAACCTTACATAGGTTAAAGAGAAATCTCTTTACCTGGTTATGGACTAGAATGGCAAATTTCCCTAGTTTTTTCAGGATATTCTTGGTTTCAGTACTGAAAGCCCTGTGCTTAGTCTCATCCAACCGTTTTTGACCCATTGGACTATAGTCTGCCAGGCTCCTAGTACTGGAATGAATTTTCATTTTCTTCTCCAGGGATTCTTCCCAACCCAGGGATCAAACCTGCGTCTCCTGTGTCTCCTGCATGGCAAGCAGATTCTTTACCTGCTGAGTCATTGGAGAAGCCCCACTGAAAGCCCTGCATCCTGGGAACATTTCAGTTCCTGGAAAACAGATTGTTCACCCTTCAGAAACCTTTCCTGGTGGCTCAGATGGTAAAGAATCTGCCTACAGTGCAGGAGACCCAGGTTCGATCCCTGGGACAGGAAGATGCCCCAGAGAAGGAAATTGGCAACCCACTCCAATGTTCTTGCCTGGAAAATCCCATAGATGGAGGAACCTGGCAAGGTACAGTCCATGGAGTCACAGAGTCAGACAAGACTGAATGACTAACACAAGAAAACTTTAGAAGGTGCTGGCATCATCTGGTAGCTAGTGCTGCAAATTGAAGGCACAATTAAATATCAATCATTGTTCCTTACCAAGTAACTTAGTAGCAGAGATGCTGTCCATTTTATTACACAAATAGACAGGTAGGTAAAGCATGCTAGAGTACTCCAAAACTGTGGTAAGTCTTCCACTCAAGAAAAGAGACTATAGCAGATATAGTGTTAATCAATCATTTTCATTTTGATCAAGTTAATTTTCAATTAAGCCATTCATATTTAACTTCCTCCAACTATGTAATCAAGACATGGTCACCATCTAGTAGCCTGAAATTGTTTTCAGACTGAAGTTGTAGAAAATAATTGCTTTTTCATTGTCATCATCTTCATCCCCTCCTCCTCCTCTTCCTCCTCCTTCACACGCATCAGCTATAAGGTCAGCAGTGCAAATGGAGGTCCACTGAAGTAAATGGCTTGTCCAGGGTAGCAGTACACACAGGGCAGTTCCATCTTCATCCTTTTCTCTTTCCTCACTTTTACAGCTCTTCTGTCAAACCATGATTGTCTCTGAGTCCTCTCTGGTTGGCATCAATGGTACCACCTATGCTCCAGGTGTTAGAGAATGTGGGTTCCTCCTTCCAGGAATCAAAGTGTCTTCACTGGGCTCACATGCATTTGTTGCTTGAATTCAATCCACTCCAAGTTATACTTTAGCACCAAGTTTTAATTTAACATCTACTATGTGCCAGGTGAAAATATTTTGGAATGAACCATTTATAAGTATAGTGATTTCTTCATAGTATATCACTGTCTTTTCCTGGTAGTTGCATCTTCCTTTACACATTTGAAAGATACGCAAGACCATTCGCTATTAACACAGCCCACTGGAGACTGTTACACCCTCTAGGGGAAGGGGGAAGGTCGGCTGCTTCAGGAATCCTGTGGTTTACAAAGCATTTCTCCCTCCATGATCACATTTGGTGTCTGTGCCACTAGAGTATATTCTATGGTTTGGAAACAGACTGTCTGCTGTCAGGCCCAGCTTGTTTCCTTATACTGGCTGTCTTACTTTGAGCAGATTACTTAACCTTTCTGTGGCCCAGTTTCCTCTTCTGAAAATATGAACCATAGTAGTCCTTCCTCATGTGGTTATGGGGAGAATTAAACCATGTAAATAGTTCAGCAGAATGCCCAGCTGGAGCAAGCGCTGTGGAAGTATTAGTTATTACTGTGTCCTTGAAACCCTGAGTTTGCCAGCCTCCTCCTGACATTGAGGAAAGTGAGATCCAGAAAGGAGAAAAAAAGTTACCCACTAGAGGCCAACTTAGAATTAAAACTTGGATCTTCAGACCACCAACCTTAATATCTTTTCTCTGCCCCATATACATTTTAACCAGAAGTTGCAAAGCAGTAGCTCATAGATTGAATATTTTATTTGCTTTCTTTATTGTTTCATTTTGGGACTTCCCTGTAACTCAAACAGTAAAGAATCTGCCTGCAATGCAGGAGACCCGGGTTCAATCCCTGGGTCGGGAAGATCCTCTAGCGAAGGGAATAGCAATCCACTCCAGTATTCTTGCCTGGAGAATCCCATAGACAGAGGAGCCTGGTGAGCTACAGTCCGTGGAGTTGCAGAGTCAAACATGACTGAGCGACTAACCCTACTACTGTTTCATTTACTCAGAATGCTACACATCACAACATCAGAATATTCAATTCTTTTTGAAAACTGAGAAGTTCTGAGACTTTCCTGGCAGTCCAGTGGCTAAGACTCCATGCTTTCACTGCAGGGGTTGTGGGTTTGATCCCCAGTCAGGGAACTAAGATCCCACATTCTGCACGATGTGACCCACCCCACCCCCCCAAAAAAAAAGAAAAATGAGAAGTTGTGACCACTTGGGCCTGCATTCTCATGGGCCAGCCACTTGCTGGTACTGACTAGTGACAGCCCCTCATTCTACACAGTCCCTGCCCTTCTCTATTACCCCTCAGATCTATGGCTGAGGACCAGATTGTATTAGTATTTCTCATTGAGCTCACAGTGTTTTTTCCCATGCTTTACAGAAACATTTCTCCAGTTTTCCACATCTCTATGGACAGTAGGAAATGACCAATGGGCTCCAATGATTATTTTCCCACACATGCATGCTTCCTTGGGCCGACTCCTCACTCAGTACGCACGGGGTCTGCAGCCCCTGCCTCAGAGCATCTGCACAGTCTCCCCGTGGTGACTGTTGCCTGCATGGTGGCCAGGCCTCTCAGACCGGCCAGGAGCTCCATGCCCCTGACATTCCCCTTGAATCTTGTTCTTCAGAGTCGGAGAGCATTGGGTAAATACTTTTCATTCCCATGTTTCAGATGGAAAAATAGAAGCAGAAGGAACTTACCTAAAGCCATGGTGAAAGATGAGGTCCTCCAAGGTCTTCCAGGCTCTGGCTCCAGCCGGAGCGGCGACACAAGCAGGAGGCACAGCCAGGCCACACCTGGGCCACCAGCTCCTCCCAGGGCAGAACCGCTCCCTCCTACCCGATTCCTGGCGGAGGGTGAGAGGAGGAGCCCCAGCCTGCCTTCCCACATACCCACGCAGGGCTGGCCACTGCCAGGAGGTGGGCAAGCCCAGCTTCCAGAACGGTGACTCAGGCTAACAGAAGCCAGACGGGTTCGGATCTGCATAAAATCGGAGGTCACATGCGAGGAGCTGAGCTGGATTAGTGGGACTGGACCTTTGCTCCCACCCAACCCCAGTGACCCCCAGTCTGTGCCTGTGTGTGCATCTTCATCCAGACAATGTACATAGACTTAACCCTGTGGGCCCTTAACCTTAACCAGAAGAAGCTTCTCTTCTGGTGAGCCTCCAGAGAAAGCCACAGAAGGTCCCTGATGATCTTTTAAAAAATATTTTGATTTATTTATTTTTGGCTGTGCTGGGTCTTTGTTTCTTCATGGGCTTTCTCTAGCTGTGGAGAGGAGGGGCTACTCTCTCGTTGTGTGCTCGGATTTTTCGTTGCCGTGGCTTCTCTCGTTCCAGAGCATGGGCTTCAGGGTGCTTGGGTTTCAGTAGTTGTGGTTCCCACAACTGGAGCACAGGCTATGTAGTTACGGTGCACGGGCTTAGATGCTCCGCAGTATGTGGGACCAGGGATTGAACCCATGTCTCCTGCATTGGCCAGGGGACTCTTTACCACTGGGCCATGAGGGAAACCTCTCTCTGATGTTCTTATGGAGAAGGCTGAACTTCTCCATAAGTTTCTTTACAAGAAACTAGTAAACTAACTTCAGACAGCAGTAAGTGCTAGAGGGGAAAGAAAAAACATGAGGTTTTCAAGGGACCTGGGGTGGGTGCGATTTTAGAGAAAGTGGTCAGGGGAAGCCTCTCTGAGAAGGCAAGCTATGGACTGAAGTCCTCTGTCCATGGGATTCTCCAAGCAAGAATACTGGAATGGGTTGCTGTGCATTCTTCCAGGGGATCTTCCTGACCCAGGGATCAAACCTGCATCTCCTGTGTCTCCTGCATTGCAGGTGGAATCTTTACCACTGAGATGAAACCTGGATGATTAAGGAAGAGAAAGAATGTTCCAGGTGGAAGGACAGCAAACACAAAGGCTCTTAGGTGGGATCTGCCTGGTGGATTTGAGGCCTGTATGGTTTGGGCTTGGCTTAGGGAGCAGGGAGTATCCATGTTACCCTCAGGCCTTATGCCCAACCGCTGGCATGATGCTGTCCATCCAAGAGGTCAGGCTCTCCCCACCTTCTCTGGAAGATTCTGTGTTCCCAACCCACCCTCCTGTTTGCCATTCAGAACTGACCAGCTCAATAGCTTCATGGTCCCCAGACCTTGCCAGCAGGGAGCAGACAGCTCAGGATTCTTTAAAACTATCCAGGTTGATACATGGGAGCAGAGGCAAGGGCTTCCCACAAGGCTCTGCATTGTGGGTCTCATCTCAGGTCTGCAGCTGAAGAGCTGTGTGACCCTGGATGGGTCCCTTCTATTACCTGGGATTTATTCTGATAACTGCAAAGGGAGCAGTCACTCTCTGCCCCACCTGAGGTGAGGAGCTGGCTGCAAGAAGGAATGACAATCAGCCTCTGGAAGGCTTTGTAAATTGTGTGCATTGAAATAGGGCCTTGCTGTCAGCAATGCCTTAGGGCACAGGTCCCCAACCCCTCGGGCATCTACCGTTCCCCATCCCTCCTGTTATCACCTGAATCACCACCCCACCCACCAGCCCCTTCCATGGAAAAACTGTCTTCCATGAAACCGGTTCCTGATGCCAAAAAGGTTGGGGATCACTGTTTAGGGCATAGGTGAACTGGAGGCCAGGCTGGTGGCTGCCCCCCATCCGGATCCCACCACCTTCAAGTGTGTCTCCTCTGTCCGGAAAGGACAGGCCAGTGGTTTGAGGGAAGGTTTATCATTCAGATGTGTCTGGGAGGAGCAGTTCATGTCCCCCAACCATGTCTCTGGGGCCTGGGCTATCTCCTTGGCTCAGCCCACGACGGGGCCTGAAGTCAGGCCAGGGGATGCAGGGTGCAAGGTGCCAGGTGTCAGAGCCAGGCAGGGCCACATCCTGGCCCCGACAGCAGGGACTTCCCATGGGGCCTCACTTCCTGCTCTCTGCAGAAAGCTTCACCACCTAGAATGCCAGGGCCCCTGAGCTGGGGCTGGCTGGGAATTTTTGAAACAGCTTTTGTAGATAAACGCTTATTGGCTAAAAAAAAATCAGGAACTCAGTTTTGTAAATGTGGAAAGTTGGGCCATGGGGCAGGCGAGGATGGTGAGAATCTGTTATTGCATCAGGAGGGCAGTCCTGGGAGGTAGGCCCTAGTGCCCGGAGTTTCAGATTCCCTGGCCTCGCGAATGACATCTGTGTGATCCTGGAAACATCTGGGGAAATGAGGGTAAGACTGTGGCCTCCCTTTGTGGGGGGTGGTGAGGACTGAGCTAATAAACTCAGGACACAGGAAGGTGCCCAGGACACAGGAAACATCATTTAGGTGTTGGGTTGTTTTTTGTTTCCATAAGATGGTATAAAAACACTGAATGAACGTTTTGGCCAAGTTAGTATTAGCTATATTCTTTCAGGCTACGGGTCTGTTATCTCCCCTGGGAAGTCAGGGGCCTGGCCTAGCCTGGGGTCAGTACAGAGATGGTACACTGGGCTGCCTATCAGGACCAAGGGATGGCATGTAGATCAGAGCATAGGCTGGGGCTTCCCTGACAGGGGGCACATCCAGGGTGGAAAGACCACTTGAGAGCACCTCTAACTACCCCAAGACCTGGTCCACTCCCAAGCTCTCCTCTCCAGGCCTGCCAGCACTCCTCCAAAGCTGTAGGGCTCTGAGGGATCAGAACCTGGCGTTGGGTACCCAGAGCCCCTGAGAAACCTGTAGCTGAATGTTCCAGAGGTGGGGAGGACTGATGGCTCTGGGAAGACCTGGCATTACAGAATTTGGGGATTCCTGGTGGATGGTGACCCTTGGCCGTGGAGGGTGGGGGTGTTTCTGAAGAACCCCAGTGACAGTGACTGACTTGCTTTGGGCCAGTGCTCTGCACGGGAAGAAGGGTAAGGGTGGCATTGGTTGTGGGGGGCGGGGGGGTGGTGTTGGAAGGAAGGGTGGAAGCAGGAGGGACCAGGGGACCAGGTGTCAGGAATGGGGGTGAGATCTTAAGGCTGGATGTCATTAGAAGCCCTGTTTAGGGCTAAGATGGTTGCAGGTAAGGTCTCCTGGCAGGAGAGACCCCAAGTCTCCAAAGGGAAGTCTTACCCTGGAAACAGAAGTCTGGGCCATAACCAGGTTCAATGGCAGGGCCCTTGTGGACTGTGGGAAGACTGTGGGGAATCCCTCCACCATGGCCCGGGAGCAGCACCCAGGGGCGACCTGGTTCCTGTGGGTCTAGGGATATGAGACCATGACACAGAATCAGAGCTGTAAAAAGAGATAGCATCACTTTTACAATTCTGATGACTGTAAACCCTCAAGCTGTTTCCCACAGTATTAGGAATAGATAAACCCTAAAGCCCTTACTTTCTGGTGGCTCAGACAGTAAAGAATCTGCCTGCAATGCAGGAGACTGGAGTTCGATCCCTAGGTTGGGAAGATCCCCTGGAGAAGGGAATGGAAACCCACTCCATTATTCTTGCCTGGGAAATCCCATGGACAGAGGATCCTATTGGATTACAGTTCAGAGGGTCACAAAGAGTCAGACATGACTTTAGCACACATGCAAAGCCCTTCCAGTGTCCCTATGAGTCTGCACCATGAGGTCCGGGCTGCGCTTGTTTGACAGCTGTCGCCTTGTCCTCTGAACCTCAGCCACACAAGCTTTCTTTTCATTCCTCAGATTCACCTCTTCCTCTAGCCTCGGGAACTTGACATCACTTGTCCACTGCATGGAACTGCTCAACCCTTCTTGCCCTTAACACCTCAGTTCAAACATTCATTTGTGTGATACTCTGAGCAACATCTGCCTCCCTGGTGGGTCACAGCAAGGACTGTGTCTTCTTTGTTCACCACTGGGTCCCCGACTCACAACACAGGAACTGCCTCAGAGAGAAATGAAACAAAGACAGGATGGGAAGTCAGCAGTCATGGACACTAAGCCTCTCTCTCTCTCTCTCTCTCACACACACACACACAAAAAAACATTCATACACACACACACAAACATTCACACACACACACACATACTCTACAGATAAACAAGACTCCCAAGCATAATACTCATAAATGATCACACGTTGATTGAAGCACACAAGTTCACATCAATCAAAGTCAAGTTATGCAGGCACTGCTTAACCTATGATCCCCTCTTCTGGGAACTACCCCCATCACCACCATCATGGCTCACAAGGTCAGTCACCTATAATGTCCTGACTTTGCCCTTGTTATTGTTGTTTAGTTGCTAAGTTGTGTCCAACTCTTTGAGACCCCACAGACTGTAGCCCACCAGGCTCCTCTGTTCGTGGGATGTCGCAGGCAAGAATACTGGAGTGGGCTGCCATTTCCTTCTCCAGGGGATCTTCCAGACCCAGGAATCGAACCCATGTCTCCTGCATTGACAGGCAGGTTCTTTATCACTGAGCCACCTGGGAAGCCCAACTTTGTCCCTAGCCCATAGCTGATTGTCAGAGAAGGCAATGGCAACCCACTCCAGTACTCTCGCATGGAAAATCCAATGGATGGAGGAGCCTGGTGGCCTGCCGTCTATGGGGCTGCATAGAGTCAGACATGACTGAAGTGACTTAGCAGCAACAGCAGCAGAATAGCTGATTGTACCTGGGGATAGCTGCTTCAAACTAACCCACTGCCTGAAATAAGGAAGTAAAAATCAAAGAAGCCAGGCCATGAGAGCAGTGAGAGCCACTGCTCTCAAACTGAGGACTTAGAAATCTCTCAGCTTTAGAGGGGCCACTTTTCGTAAGTATACAGAGAAGCAGAGAAAGCCATTTTGTAGAAAGGAAGAATCGAGCAGACAGACAGTTGCAGAAATGAGAAGACAGTGGCTTTCAGCTATCAGACGATAATGCCTCATTTCTCATAACCTTAACATTCCCAGTTAGTCTCACGTGATATCCTGTACTTCCTGCCACCGTGTCTTGTCTCACAGGCTAGCTTAAGCATGTCTGTCTTACAACCAAAGGCTTACATTAAATAATCCCTTAAAAGCCAACAAACAACACATAAGGAAACTGAGGAGTCCATCAACATGAAGCTCTAGCAGGGACAGTCCAGGAAGGCATAGGTGGATGATGGGAAGAATCATTTCCTGCATCCGGGCAGTACATCCGCTCCACAAGCTCCTGGGAGAGTCCCTGCTTCCACAGAGCCATCTGAGGCTTGTCTGCTGGGCATGCTGACTTGGGTTAGCAAGGCTCTCCTCCTTTTCTTACTCCAGCCATCTCACCCCATCCTTGGCCATAGTGCATTGGGTCACAGGACCAGAGTCAGAACAGCGGCATCTTCCTGGTGTTGTCCAAGCCGTACCTGAAAAAGGAGGAGCAGTTTCTGGTGCTTTCCCAGCAGCTCAGTGGTAGAGTGGTAGTAAGCTAGTTCAAGGTGGGCTGGGTCCCTGTGATAACAACCAACACTAAACAACAGCCAATGATAAAACCTAATACACATTTTCTTCAGTAAGATTCATTCCCCACCCACCCCCGCCAGGTGCTACATTAGACCCCATGGGCACAGAGGTGAGTGAGGTGGGCGTGTCCTTGCGCTCACCGGACTCAGTCTTCAAATCTTCAGAAAAAGGACATCACGTGGCCAGGTACACATCACTGTATTTAAAATGGATAACCGACAAGGAACTATGGCATAGTACATGCTCAGTGTTATGTGGCAGCCTGGACTGGAGGGGAATTTGGGGCAGAATGAGACATGAAAGTGTTAGTTCCTCAGTTGTGTCTGACTCTTTGTGACCCCATGGACTGTAGCCCGCCAGGCTCCTCTCCATGGAATTCTCCAGGCAAGAATACTGGAGTGGGTAGCCATTCCCTTCTCCAGAGGATCTTCTGACCCAGGGACTGAACCAAGGTACTCTCCTTTGCAGGCAGATTCTTTACCATCTGAGCCACCAGGGAAGCCCTGGGGAAGAATGGATACATGTATATAAATGGCTGAGTCCCTTCGCTGTCCACCTGAAGATATCACAACATTGTTAACCACCTATACCCCAATACAAAATAAAAACTTTAAAAGAAAAAGAAGAGAAGATCACAGCATGATGTGTGCATGGATAATAGAAGCACAGGATTTGGTGGGAGCACAGAGCAGAGGCACCACCATCAGGCTTGGAAATGGGGCTGAGGGAGAGACACGGGGCAATTAGTAAAGGAAGAAGGGAAAGAGATAGGCTCCAAAGGGAGAAAAGGCATTGCTGGGGCCTTTAGGCAATTATAAGTAAGTCAAACCGGTTCAGTTTAGTCACATAGTCATGTCCGACTCTTTTCGACCCCATGAACTGCAGCACGCCAGGCTTCCCTGTCCATCACCAACTCCCAGAGCTTGCTCATACTCATGTCCATCATGTAGGTGATGCCATCAAATCATCTCATCCTCTGTTGCCCCTTCTCCTCCTGCCTTCAATCTTTCCCAGCATGAGGGTCTTTTCCAATGAGTCAGTTCTTCACATCAGGTGGCCAAAGTATTGGAGCTTCAGCTTCAGCATCAGTCCTTCCAATGAATATTCAGGGTTGATTTCCTTTAGGATTGACTGGTTTGATCTCCTTGTAGTCCGAGGGACTCAAGAGTCTTCTCCAACAGCACAGTTCGAAAGCATCAATTCTTCGGGGCTCAGCTTTCTTTATGGTCCAATAAGTAATCTCTTTATGGTCCAAGTAAGTCAAATAGCCAGATCCAAAATGTCAAGTTCAAGGGAAAGAGCCTACAGAGTGATGGAAGCCTAGCATCCAAATCCTTATTTATCTAACCCATCAAGGGCTCTGAACCTTGGTAGGACTGGGGGATCCAGAACTCCCAATAAGGGATACTTGGGGTGGCAATCAGGTTGGAAGTCAGGGAAAGGCTGGCATTTTCCCTCTTACATTGTATATTATCTGGAGAATGGTGGGTTATAGAGCTGATAGTAGTTACGGGCTCTTACCTTCTCCCCACCAAAAAAAAAAAAAAAAAACCCCAAATAACTTGAGCTGAAGTGTATCTGTGTTGTTTCATGTCCCAATATGGCCAGACGCTGGGAAGCCCTGACCCATGTATTAGTCACCTGAGAACGCTTCCTTTTCTGAGGCCAGGGACTTTCACCGGGAATGTAGAAGCGTTTCAACCACAGGGTCTTGCGGTGCGTCAGAATTCCTGGAGAGACTGAACAACAAGCCACTCTGTGCTGGGTAACAGGACCGTGCAATTGACCTGTGGTCTATTACAAGGTATTGCGTCACTGGGGAAACAAGTCTGTGCCCAGGAACAGAACAGCCCAGACTCTGGTTGCCCCAGACCTAGAGGCTACCCCAGTTGGCTGCATATCAGTGCTGGGGGACCAGGGTCAAGTCCTTCAGGAGGGCCTGTCTGTCTCAGTCTGTTGCAAGAGTACAAGATGCACACCTAAGCCAGACCAGCCTCTCTGCTACTTCAAGAAGAAGGCTTTGTATCACTGCTTCTGTGAAAACTCACTCCCATTTGTGGTTCACACCTGACTGATAGAGGGTGGTTTTTACACATGTGCATGGAATCAAGTAATGGAGATTAGCCTGCAGGCATTGATTGGAGTAGGAAATGGCAACCACTCCAGTGTTCTTGACTGGAAAATCCCATGGATAGAGGAGCCTGGTGGGGTGACAGTCTATGGGATCGCAAAGAGTGGGACAGGACTGAGTGAGCACACATTGATTGGGAAGTTAATTCAGAATCCACACCTCTATGAATAGGCAGATCGAGGGCAGGAGGAGAAGGAGGCAACAGAGGATGAGATGGTTAGATAGCACCACTGACTCAATGGACAGGAGCTTGAGCAAACTCCAGGAGACAGTGAAGGACAGGAAAGCCTGATGAGCTGCAGTCCGCGGGGCTGCAAACAGTCGACATGACTTAGTGACCAAACAACAACCACCACACCTCTATGGGGTGAATAAAGAAGGAACTAAGCTGAAAGAAAAGTTGAGCTGCAATGCAGTCACACAGGTCTCCACCCATCCTCTAGGAGATCTGGAGCTAGGGTGGCCCTGACAAGGGAGTCAAGACTTTATTTACCCATATTGATTGTTCATTGGATGCAGGCTTTCCTTGGACAGGAGATGTGACTTCATTGGCTATGGTCCATTCTCCATGAGGCTGGGGGAGGTGATCTGGGTAGCATTTCCAGCTAGATTAGAGTTGATTAGAGTAGCAATGACTAATGACAGCTGTCATGCTAACATATGAATTCTGTCACTGAATTTTCACAAGAGTCTTTAGAATGTATAACTGCTATCTTTGTTTAACAGATGAGGAAACTGAGAGATGGAGATGTTTGGCTCAGAGACCACTTAGCTACCAGAATGCCTCCTTCAAAAATCAAGCTCTAACTGTGTAGTCAGGAAAGTTCAGTTCCAAAAACCTTAACTTCTCATTTACCCATGGGCTGTTCCCAGACAAGCCTTTATTTCTCTCCAGGATTTTATTTTCCCAGCTCTAAAATGGGGGTCATAACACTTGACCTACTTTTTACTTCCCTCATAGAAGTGTTGCCAAGACCAACGAAAAATGAGACTGGGTTTGTGGGTGTGCTTTGGGAACTAAGTCTCATACAAATAGAAGATGGAATTCTTACTACACATGCAGGACAGTCCGTGGTCTAAAGAATCAACACACCTGACTGCCTCCAGCCAGGTGAGGAGCTTGCACCTCACCCTGGGGGTCGTTGTGGAGGGAGTGCTCGAAGCTTCACGGGCTGGCCAGCACTTGAACCTGTTTCTGCCTGGAAGGTGAAGTGGTGGAAGGGAGTGAAAGTTTTTGTCTCTTGCAGCAAGATCTGTTTCTTTAATTTGGGGATTGGTCTGAGGCCCTTTATGGGTTTAATAAGCTAAGGAACCTGATGTGGTTTATCAGAGAAAGCTGCTCACTGTAAAAGCCAGGTTTTAAAGCCCCTAGCATGGAAAGAAACCCCAAGATAAGAACAAAGGGACACAGAAAAGAGGCCTCCCTACAGGTCAGCAAGGAGATCAAACCAGCCAGTCCTAAAGGAAATCAACCCTGAATATTCACTGGAAGGACTGATGCTGAAGCTGAAGTTCCAGTACTTTAGCCATAGGATGCAAAGAGCTGACTCATTGGAAAAGACCCTGATTCTGGGAAAGATTGAGGGCAGGAAGAGAAGCGGGCGACAGAGGATGAGATGGTTGGATGGCATCAATGACTCAATGGACATGAGTTTGAGCAAACTCCAGGAGATGGTGAAGGATAGGGAAGCCTGGTGTGCTGCAGTCCATGGGGTCACAAAGAGTCAGACACGAGTTAGTGATTAAACAACAACAACGGCCCAGAATGACAGCAGTTCTGGGCTCCAGGATGAGACCTGTGATCTGAGTGTTGGCACCATAGCTGGTAGCAAGAGAAGGCTGTGTGTGTGTGTGTACAATGATTAACCTGGGTCACACATACCACAGGGTCTCCTGACTTATTCAAAAACAGAGAAGCCTCCATCTAGATCGATCTAAACAGGTTTTGAGAGTGACTATGGTCTTTAGGTAAAGGTACTCCGTGCTCACCCAAATGGATGATGAGGAAAAAGTCTCCAGGTGAGGTGTGGGCTCAATGAGGAGGGAACAGACCCCAGGGGAAGCCAAGGCAGGGCCCAGGTATAACTTCTTCCTATATGGGGACAGTTTACCCTTCTGTGAAATGGGAATAATGATAACACTTCAATAATTCTAGCAAAGGTTTCATATTATTTGGACGTAATATGTACACGTCAGCTGATGGCCAAGGCTCTTCCAAAATTTTGTATATGGTGAGAATATTTATTTGTTTATTTATTATTATTTATGTATGCATGTACTTATTTTGTGGCCATACAAGTTTAGAAGTGTCATGTATTTGTGGTGAATTAAATTAAATACTTGCACACTAGGTCATGGCCTTCCCCTTCCTGTTTATGTTTTTGCAATGAAATTCTGCTCTGATATTTAGAATGGCCCCAGATCTTTTCTGGGATTCCCAGGTGGTGCTAGTTGTAAAGAACCTGCTTGCCAATGCAGGAGATGCAAGAGACTTGGGTTCAATCCCTGGGTCGGGAAGATCCCCTGGAGAAGGGCATGGCAACCCACTCCAGTATTCTTGCCTGGAGAATCCCATGGACAGAGGAGCCTGATGGGCTACAGTCCATAGGATCAAAAAGAGTCAAACACAACTGAAGCAACTTAGCATGCAGATACTTTCTGGTCAATACCTGACTGTGTTCTTTTACTCTTAAGATTTCTGTTTAATATATTAGGCATGTCTCTTGTGAATAGCGTTAAGCCAGATTTAAAAATCTCCTTCTGACAATCTTTCAACTGCAAAGTTTGGCTCATGTTCATTTATTTGTTGTCTTTAACATATTTGAACTTTCTTGACTAACGTTAATTTTTAACATTTTTATCTTAACCCCTTTTTTCTTTTTTTAATTCAAGGATAATTGCTTTACAATATTGGTTTGCTTTCTGCCATGCATCGACATGAATTAGCCATAGGTTTACACATGTCCCCTCGCTCTTGAACCTTCCTTTGACCTCCCACACGTTCCCACCCCTCTAGGTTGTTACAGAGCCCGGGTTTGAGTTCCCTGAGTCACACAGCAAATTTGCATTGTATCTTAGACCTGTTTCAATGCTTCTTTCTTTCCAAGTTCATTCATTTATTTATTTATCTTAATTGGAGTATAATTTCTTTACAATGTTGGTCGTTTCTGCCGCACAGTGACATGGATCAGCTGTATGTATACATATAAATCCTCCCTCTTGAGTCTTGCTGTCACTCCCCCATCTCACCCCTCTTCTTATTTCTCATCTTTTGCCTTTTTTGGGAGGTGTTCTTCTTCTTCTTGTTACTATTTTTATTCAAGTTCCCCTACTCCTTTTGGTCTAGGGGTTACATACCCTATTTCTGCTATTAAAATTTTACCAGGAATATTTCACCCTTCACAGAGTCCAGAGGTAATAAATATCTAAACTTCCTTCCCTCAAAATACATGGATTTATGAACACTTTGAAATTCACTCATCTCCCTCTCAGCCCATAGTTTATTGTAGAATGACATTTTAGTTCTATCCTTTCACTAACCCACATTTAGATTTTGTTTTTTTTACAGACAAGGTTTGTTTAGATTTTCCTACATGTTTACTGGTTTCTTGGCCTACAATTCTTACTTAAATCCCAGATGTCCTGTGATTGGCTGAATAATACCCCTGCCCCAAAGATAGCTCCATCCTGGAACCTGTGAATGTGTTATATTACAAGGGAGAGTAATGATTGGTAATTAGCTGACCTTAAAGTAGGGAGGTTATCCTGAATTATCTGGGTGGGCCCAATGTAACAGAGAGTATTTAGAAGTGGGAGAGGAGTGGATGATACAATGTCAGAAGAACCCAACCCCCATTGCTGACCTTGCAGATGAAGGAAGGGGCCACAAGCACTGTAGGCAAACTCCAGAAGATGAAAAAAGCAAGGATGCAGACTGTCTTCTAGAGCCACCAGAAGCCTTGATGACATCTTGAATTTGGCCCAGTGAGACTTGTGTCAGAATCCTGACCTCGAAAAATGGAAGACAATAATTTTGTGTTGTTCTAAGCCACTAGGTTTATGGTAGATTGTTACAGCAGTTAATAGAAAACTAATACACCTTTCTGGGATCATTTTTCCTCTTTTCAAAACATCCTTTAGGTATGCTTTTAATGAAGGCTAATTGGTGTAAACTCATTTTATTATTTTTCTGGAAATACCCTTATTATATCCTTTTTCTTTTTTTATAATTTTATTTATTTATTTTTGTCTGCGCTGGGTCTTCATTGCTGCTTGGGCTTTTCTTTAGTTGCAGTCTATATACTTATCATTGCAGAGTCTTCCATTATTGTGAAGCATGGTCTCTAGGGCACAGGCACTGTAATTGTGACACATCGGTTTAGTTGCTCTGTGGCAAGCGGGAATCTTCTCAGACCAGGGTTCAAAACCATGTCTACTGCATTGGCAGACAAGTTCTTTACCACTGGCGCCACCTGGGAATCAATCATATTCCAAGAAGAAAAAGGAGATATAATCTCAAAAAAATAATCACTATTTTTGGAGAAACTTCAGAAATGAAAATAAACCCTCAGGTATATTTTGTATCTTTCTTCACTATCTCCTTGCTGTTCTGATTCCTAATCCATTCCTTCATTTCTGTAACTTCCAAGAGAGACCTTAGATTCTTTTCCCATGTGTGATTTTGGAGTTATACAAAATGGAAAGAAAAATACTAAAATTCTAATACATAAATTAGCAAAGGAAATTTTTCAAAAATTTGAAATCAGATAGAAAACAGAAGTGTAGAAAATACTTAGCTTCTACCATTAACAATGAAATCTTAGATAAAATAAAGTATTTACACCTGATGAATCAACAAAAATTAGGAAAAACACACTTCCCAATGTGGTTGAGATTGCAGTGAAATTTGATGACAGTGACAAGCTATTGTCCAAACTTTTTCAGAAGATGACTGTGTGACAAATATCCCAAAAAATGTATTATAAATCTTTGATCTTTTAATCCCATTTCAGGGGATCTTTCAATAGGAAATAACCTAAAGGATTAAAAACCACATGATTATTTCAGCATAGACAAAGACAGCAGAATGTTAGAAGAGATTTCAATGTGCAAAAAAGAAAAAATTCATTAATAATGTTACATTTATGGAAAATTATACAAAAATTTAAAGTGTTAAGCTTTTTAAAATGTTTTATTTTATATTGGAGCACAGCTGATCAACAGCGTTGTGTTTGTCTCAGGTGTCCAGTGAGGGGACTGAGCCATACATGCATCCATTCTCCCGTAAACTCCCCTCCCGTCCAGGCCACCACATAACACTGAGCAGAGTTCCCTGTGCTATATGTAGGTCCTCGTTGGTTATCCATTTTACATATGGCAAAGTGTACATGTCCACCCCAAACTCCCTATTTTTCCCCCCATAAAATGTTTAATTTTAAAGACTGAGTAGCAGACATGAAAAATGCTTAAAGCATACTCTTAGTTTTCATCTTAGAGGCTCAGAAAAGGGAAGGAGATTTCTGAGGTGCAAAGTTCTCAGAAGATGTAGATCTAGGATGCAAATTTCCCTCTCTGCTAAAAAAAAAAAAAAAAACCAAAAAAACACTGAGCAGATGGCTGTGCCTCATGATTGGATAATCCTATTGTGTGAGTAACAAACTGAGAAGCCTATGACTCCATGTGTAGAGTTTACAGTTCTCAGTAAACAAATCTCACCAAAAATGTTACTCTGGCACATACTAAGTGAGCTGCATAGTGATTCCTGAGCAGAATAATAAGTAGACCCAAATTTTTAACCTACTCTGTTCTCATGAGGGACAATGTATAACCATCAAGGCTTTAAGACTCAGTGGGGAGAGGTTTTCTTTTCACAGGCTCTGCAGCCGTCTTTCATGCCAACAGTAGCCCCTGATGCCATCAGCTCTTGACTCATCATTGTGGTCACCAGCCAACTCACTTTTGCCAATTACATCCACCAACTTCATGTCTGTGTAATTCTCCTTCAACCCAAAATTCTTTTCTTCTGGCCAGAAACTCATTTACCCTTGAGTTCAAAGGCCACCTCCTCCAGGAAACCTCCCTGATGATTCTCTACCAGTGTTAGAGCGTTCTTCCACAGTTTCCCTGCCTTTTTGTTTTTATTTCCACATGGACTTCCTCCGTGGCTCAGTGGTAAAGAATCTGCCTGCAATTCAGGAGCCTCAGGAGATGTGGGTTTGATCCCTGGGTGGAAAGATCCCCTGGAGGAGGAAATGGCAACCCACTCCAGTATTCTTGCCTGGAGAATCCCATGGACAGGGAAGCCTGGCGGGCCACAGTCCACAGGGTCATAAAGAGTTGGACACGACTGAATTGACTTAGTATACATGCATAGGTACTGTGTCATGGTAAATTGAGATTCTATTTATTTCTTCACTATGACTGGGAGTTTCCCCAAATCAGAATCATGTTCAGTTCAGAGCAAAATGGGTCAAATATAGGATCTGGAGTTGGATAAAGCTGGTTTTAGATTTTGGCCACACACACAGACTCTGACCTTGGACAAATTACAGAGCCTCTCTGAACTTCTGTCCTTTCATCAGTACCCTAGAGGTTAAAGAAAACCTATTCATTAGGCTCTTTGTTGTTTAGTCTCTAAATCATGTCTGACTGTTTTGTGACCCCATAGACTGTTGCCCAACTATAGTCTATGGGATTTCCCAGACAAGAATACTGGAGTGGGTTGTCATTCCCTTCTCCAGAGGATCCTCCTGATGCAGGGATGGAACCCATGGCTCTTGCATTGGCAGGTGGGTTCTTTACCACTGAGCCACCAGGGAAGTCCTTATTAACCTATTAGGCTATTAGCACATGCTTATTAGCACATGCTAAATGCCCAACGAATGTTAGCTGTGCACTCAGGCAATGAACCCCTGGTGTAGACCAAGACCAAAGTCTTTTTTGTTGTTTTTTTAAGCACCACCCCCCCCCTTTTTAGGGGACGTGTGCTGAGCTGGGTCTTTGTTGCAGCTCGAGGGCTTCCTCTAGTTGCAGCAAGTAAGGACTGCTCTTCGTTGAGGTGTATGGACTTACTTGCCCCGTCGCATATGTGATCTTAATTCCCCGACCAGGGATCAAACCTGTGTCCCCTGTATTAGAAGGCAGATTCTTAACCATGGACCACCAGGGTAGTCCAGAGACCAAATTCTTTTGAATCCCAGATCGGTGATGCACTTCCTAGGCCAGGAAGAGGTGTGTAAAGCACAGATCCTCCTGCTCCTTGAGCCAACATGAGTCCAGCTCTGAATATCAGCAGTTGCTTCTCCTATCCCCTGGGAGCCCTCAGGCACTGGGGAAATCCCTTCACCCATCTCCTTCTGCCCCCACAGCAAGGAAGGCCCAGGAATAGATTATTGTAGGAGCAGGAGTCAGAGTCCCGAGCCACTGTCCAGGTTCCCACTCTCTCCCTGTCCTGGACCAACAGACCATGAGTCACTATCACATCACCCATGACACCCACTGGTCTTGGAGCCAATGACCTCACAACATGAAGAAACTGTCTTTCTGAGAAGAATCTGTTCCAGGTAACCGAAAATTTGCTTCTCGGCTTCTACTACCATTTCTCTGAACTTAAGTTACCTCTAAGTGACCCCTTACCCCTGACATTACATGCTGGGGACCTCATCTTCCATGTTACTGAGGGGAATCAGGACATTTGTCAGGGACTTTCTTAACTTCCTTCCTCAGAACTGCATTCGAAACATAACAACACATAACGATAAACATCACACAGTCTGGAATCAGAAGGGACCCAGAGATGAGCCTGGTTTCCATCTGTTCATAGCTGGAGTAATTTTTAGCACATTTTCTAAACTCTAGCCACTTATTTGGGCCACTAACCTGTGAAACCAGGCTTTTAAAAAACACCTGCAAGATGCTATGAGGATTAAATACAATAACTTGGTGAAGAACCACAAATGTTGTAGGTACTCATATATTGATTATCCACTTGTCTCCCTTTCAAAATACTGTTGTTTCTTCCTTCTGTCCCTGAAGTTTCAGCTGTTAGATGGACTGCCTTGCCTCCCTGTCAAGTCACCTCAGTTGTGTCTGACTCTTTGAGACCCTATGGGCTGTAGCCCACCTGGCTCCTCTGTCCATGGGATTCTCCAGGCAAGAATACTGGAGTGGGTTGCCATGCCCTTCTCCAGGGGATCTTCCTGACCCAGGGATTGAAGCTGGATCTCTTGTGTCTCCTGCATTGGCAGGTGGGCATTAGACACAGGACAGCAAGGGAAGCCCCTGGACAAGTAGCTCTAATAATACAGTATATTGGATAAGCAATTCCATTTGAGGGAGAGGAAGAGTGTAAAAATGATCTTTCTTTTATGAAGTAATAGTGATATTAAATAGAATTTGCTGTTTTTATTAAGGTCTTTGTTAAAAGTAAAAGAGGGTTTCCCCAATTAAAACAATTATTGGTGTCAATTATTCAAAAGTCTGTGAATAGTTGTTTTAAATAATCGCTCGGATCATAGAAAGCCTCCTGCCACCAACCCACTCTCAGTCTAAAAATGTTAATACTTCTCTCCAACTACAAAAGGAGACTATCTTGCTCGTTATGCCAACCTGGGTCTTCACCACAGGGTACCCACCTGCTCAGACCACTCCATGAATTCCCATATGTGTCACATGGATCTTTTACTGTCTCTGAATTTATCTTTATTATTATTATTTTGGGGCCACAGTACGTAACTTGTGGGATCTTAGTTCCCTGACCAGGGACTGAACCCTGGCCCTCAGCAGTGAAAGCACAGAGTCCTAACCACTAGACCACCAGGGAAGTCCCTTCACCGTATCGAAAACTCTCCATACTCTGCATTCCTTAGGTTTGTTTTACTCCCTCAAACTGCCAGGTCCTTGCCTATATTCACCTGCTGAAATCCTGGTGGATCCTCAAGGCCCCCACAAAATGCTGCTTCCTCCATGAAGCCTTCACGATGCCCCAGCCATTCAGTTTCTTCCTCCTCCCAGGCTGTTTGGACCTTCCCAGCAGCACCAAACCCTGGCCTACTTGAGCTTGGTAGGCACCTTCTGCTTGGAGGAGGAGTGAGTAGGGATGATGACAAATATAGGCTTTTGGTCAGGAAGGTCTGAACTGGAATCCAGTCTACACCACTACTCACCAAGGCAAGTGACCTAACTTCTCGGAGCCTCAGTTTCTTCGTTTGTATGATACTGTTGGGCTGCACCCTGCAGCAGGCCTTACAAGGTCTGAGCTTGCCCAGCTACAAGATCGAAGAAAGAGCCTGGAGTTAGCAACAGAAACATCAGTGGTTTAATGGATGGGGAAACTTACACATCTGAAGCAAGGCCCTGGAACAACACCCCACCATGTGTGGCACAGGGCAGGACGTGGTGGCCGTCTTGTCTCCCAAGGGAAGGGGAAATGGCCAGTTATAGGGGAATTGATGCAAAGTGGCTTCACTAGTTACTAGCTACAGCAGAAGGGCATGCTCCTCACCACCACTTTGATGAGCTATCACTAGCTAGGGCCTGGGGCAGGTACCTAGGGACACAGCTGTAAGTGAAGCAGGCACTGGTCAGGCACGGTCCAGAGAGCAAGAGAACAGCCATCTTGAGTGGCCAGATCATACATATAGGTTCTGAAAGTGCCCCTGATGTGAGGCACCCTGAGGTAATATGCTCAACACAGCACCTCCAAGGTCAACCTTCCCTGGTGTCTCAGACGGTAAAGCGTCTGTCTCCAATGCTGGAGACCTGGGTTAGATCCCTGAGTTGGGAAGATCCCCTGGAGAAGGAAATGGCAACCCACTCCAGTACTCTTGCCTGGAAAATCCCATGGACAGAGGAGCCTGGTAGGCTACAGTCCATGGGGTCGCAAAGAGTCGGACATGACTGAGCGACTTTACTTAATCAGTATTAAGATCAGGACCTACTCCTTCCATCTCCCACCACATCCAGCCCTTAGCTTGGTGAGCTTCTGTCCTGGTACCACATCTTGGCATTTTCTGCTTCTTCTTTCTTTCTCCTGTGACAGGACTCAATTAGCCCCTGATGGTGTGGATAGAGATGCATCTAATGACAAAATGGGTTTGCCCAGGTGGCTCAGACAGTAAAGAACTCATCTGCAATGTGGGAGACCTGGGTTCCATTCCTGGGATGGGAAGATCCTCTGGAGAAGGAAATGGTAACCCACTGCAGTATTTTTGCCTGGAGAATCCCATGGACAGAGGAGCCTGGTGGGCTACAGTCCATGGGGTTACAGTGTTGGACATGATGGAGTGACTGAGCGTGAGCACGTGCGCGCATGGACAGAGGCACACACACACAGAGAGAAACAAAATATCACCAGGTTTAAAGAAAGAACAGAATGCTATAGTGGAATGTTCCCTCCTCTGTGAGTGGCCTTTCTCTCTATCCTTTTTTTTTTTCTCTTGGTTCTTTTCCCCCACACCACCCCCATGCCTGCCAAAAGCCTCCCTTGATTTCTGTCTGTTTCTCCAACCTTCCTGTCAGTTCTGGAAACTACCTGATAAGTTTTTCAATTCATTACTTTTCTATTTCCATTAGTCTGAGTTCCCTTCCATTACTTTCCCCACAGATCCCGGCTGATAAAGACAGACCTGTCAACAGTGATTGACTTTTCATACTACGATTGTTAACGCTTCACCTGCCGTGCAGGCATTTGTGGTCACAAGACATGTGACAGCTCTCAGCAGCGGTCCATGAGCTAATTTCAGATCTCAGAATGTATTTTTCTATTTCAATAGTATAATTATGTGTTTATTTTCAGGTGTAATATTGGGTTTGCCAAAAAGTTTGCTTTGGTCTTTCCATAGCATCTTCTGGAAACAAAGCATCAAGAAAACTTTGTAACCAGCCTAAATAAAATATAAACAGTTTTCACATTTAAGTTGTGATTTCAAGGATGTCATTGGAGGAAGAGGCTACAGTGGATAATTCCTGTTTTAAACTATATGTCTGTAGTGTAGCTGCTTTTTTGTTTTTTTCCCACCAACCAAACATGCTTCCTACTAAGGATAAATCTTCCACCGATCATGTCTGGGGAGGAAGTAGGGCTTTGCTCTCCATTGTATAACTTGAAAGAACCAAATACTCCCTTCCTCTTCCCTAGACAGTGAGGCTGGGATAGGCACATGACCAAAGACGGGATGATTGGGTGCTCTGACTGAGAACTTTGAATTCAAGGGAGTGACACACAGAAACAGAAAGTATTGTTACTTCACTCGGTATAAATATCATATGATATCACTTTTATGCGGAATCTAAAAAAGTGGTGTAAGTGAACTTATTTACAAAAACAGAATTAGAGTCACAAATGTAAAAAACATACTTACAGTTACCAAAGGGGATGGGCATGCATGCTAAGTCACCTCAGTCCTGTCCAACTCTGCAACCCTATGGACTGTAGCCCACCAGTCTCCTCTGTCCATGGGATTCTGCAAGCAAGAATACTGGAGTGGGTTGCTATGCCCTCCTCCAGGAGATCTTCCCTACTTGGGAATCAAACCTGCATCTCTGATGTCTCCTTCTTTGGCAGATGGAGATAGGGTAGGGATAAATTGGGTGACTGAGATTGACATATACACATTACTATATATAAAATAGGTAACTAATAAGGACCTTCTTCTCTATAGCATAAGGAACTCTAATCAATACTCTATTCAATGGAACTCTACTCAATACTCATTAAAGTAATGACTTTAATGGGAAAAGAATCGAAAAAGGAGTGGATATGTGTATATGTACAAGTGATTCACTTTGTTGTATAGCAGAAACTAACACAACATTGTAAGCCAATTATACTTTAGTAATTTTTTTTTAAAAAAGCATTATCTGTGGCAGCAATAACAACTGCTATTATCCTGTGCATGCCAAGTCACTTCAGTCCTATCCGACTCTTTGCGACCCCATGGACTATAGTCTATAGACTCCCTTGTCCATGGGATTCTCCAGGCAAGAATACTGGAGTGGGTTGCCATGCCCTCCTGCAGGGCATTTTCCTGACCCAGGGACCGAACCCACATCTCCTGCAATGCAGGCAGATTCTTTACCATTGAGCCACTGGGGAAGCCGCTGTTATCCTAATCACCCCCGTGATGGGTAAGCATCTTGATGACATGAAGCACTGAATGAGATCAATGTCTAAGTAATTTGCCCACAGTCACAGAGCTATTGCAGAGCTGAGTTCATGGTGGGACAAGGCTTCTGCCCAACACTCCCCACTTGGGTCCAGTGCTCTGCCAACTATACCCCCCTCCATGGGAAGATATCAGACTTGTCACTGTGAGTCAGCCACCACATGAGCATGAGTTCTACACATGCTGATTCTAAATTGGACTCCAAGCTGCAAGGTGGAAACCCAGGAAGGAACATGGACTTCCCTCGAGAAGAATGCAAGAATGTTGACTCAGCTTTCAAATACCATGGGATAAGACCCAGCAAAGCCTGCACAGTCGGACCGGGTGGGTGACAGGCGGATGAAAGCGGGAGGCAACTGCCCTGAGTAGTGCTTTGCCTGCTGTCTGTGGTCTTAACAAACCACGCCTGGTTACTATGATTCTGTAGGCATGGGAAGGGGCAGTGTACATGGTAGCCTGGCTCCTCAGCCTCATTTTTAGCTTCCTTCCAGCTTGTCCTTGTAGAACCTGAGAAGCTGAAAACACATCTCTCAGACTCCCTTAGATTCTCGGTGACATCCAGTCTGCCAATCAGAGACATCCATGGGAGACCTGAATTTAGAATGCATTATGTGGGGACAGTCATCCATTCTCTTCAGGTTTCTCAGGTGGCTTAGTGGTAAAGAATCCACCTGCCAGTGCAGGAGATGCAGGAGATCCAGGCTCAATCCTTGGTTCAGGAGGATCTCTTGGGGAAGGAAGTGGCAACCCACTCTAGTATTCTTGCCTGGAGAATTCCATGGACCGAGGAGCATGGTGGTCTATAGTGCATGGGGTGGCAAAGAGTCGGACATGTCTGAGGATTAAATCACCTTATAAGAGCACATGGGAGCCATTGAAGAATAGGTACAATACTATCCAGATGTAGCAGTGAAGACCAAGGTGTAGAACAAGGCCAACTGCGGTCAGGAGGCTGGTTGGGAAGTTGTCTCAAGTAACCCATGGATGTTGAGACAAGGTTCTGAACTATGATGATGACCATCAGGATGGACAGAAGACCCCAGAGATATTTAAGAGATAAAATCAATAGAATGCAGTGACTACTGAATATGGGACATGACTCTTGAATATGGAAGGACAGTAGCAATCAAGGATATTCTTATTTGGGGGCTTAGATAACAAGGGGAACACTAGAACCACTTATTGAGAAAGAAGATACAAGAAGAAGGAGGAACGGATTGTTCCTGAGAGCGATGGTTAATTGGTTGATTAATTAACTAATAAATTAGTTAGTTAATTAATTACTTAACCAATTAATTAATTCAAGTTAAGTCCTGTTGTGTTGGCATGTGAATGACCAGTGGAGGTGTCCAGTTGGCAGCTGGACATACACACCTGGAATTTAGAAGGCTGCACTAGAGATAAAGATCCGTAAGTGATGGTTGAAGCCTGAGAGAGATACCTGAAAGGGAGAGTATAGCGTAAAGGGCAACCCAACATTTCAGAACTTACTATTATTATTATTTTACTTTATTTTATTGATGTGTAGTTGATTTACAATGTTGTGCTAATTTCCACTGTACAGCAATGGCATTCAGTTATACACATGCATATATTCTTTTTCATATTCTTTTCCAGTATGGTTTATCACAGGATATTGAATACAGTTCCTCATAGCACTTATTTGCAATGTCATTTAAAAAAATGATCTGTTTCTTCTGTTGGGTTATGAACTCTAATATTTTTTTCTTCGAGTCTTTAATCTACAATAGTACTTTAATGGAGTAAGAACTCAAAAAGTTGGAATAAATAAATCAATAATGAGTTAAGTTAGTCATTTTAAAAGGGAAAGGTTTAAATAGCTAGAAAAATATATCTTCCTCATGCTCTCAAGAAGAGGCACCAGTGAAGAGAGAACAAGGAAATATAAGAAATATAAAGGATTCATGAAAAAGGAAAATCAGACATGGGAGGGGGCACCAATCTGGGCCTGAGTGATGTTTCCAAGTGCAAGATGCAAGTGCTCAGTCATGTCCAACTCTTTGCAACCCCATGGACTGTAACCCACCCAGGCTCCTCTGTCCATGGAATTTTCCAGGCAAGAATACTGTGAAGTGAAGTGAAGTGAAGTCGCTCAGTCGTGTCCAACTCTTTGTGACCCCATGGACTGTAGACTGTAGCCCCCCAGGCTCCTCAGTCCATGGGATTTTCCAGGCATGAATACTGGGGTGGGTTGCCATTTCCTTCTCCAGGTGATCTTCCCGACCCAGGGATTGAACCCAGGTCTCTCGCATTGTAGGCAGACGCTTTACTGTCTGAGCATACTGTAGTGGGTTGCTATTTCCTTCTCTGAGGGATCTTCCAGACCCAGAGGTTGAGCCCTTGTTTCCTGTGTTGGCAGACAGGTTCTTTATCACTGAGCCACCTGGGAAGCTGCAAGAGGCCTCTGAATATATTTGTCTCAAGGCCTTGGCCAACCAGGGCACCAGAGAGGCTCACAGGAACCCAGAATGGATGCTCTTGGACCACCTGGAAGGAGGGTGCTCTTCTTGAAGTCTCTAGTACCCCTTACCAACCAGTTACAGCTCTATCTCTCATATACTGTTCCTGGTCTTCCTATGACCTTTTTTAGAGATCGATTCAAAAAGTAACTCTCCTATATTTACTAACCCCTGGTAAAGTAAAACTTCCTTTTCTTTGTTCTAAAAATGTCTCCTCTAAGTTTCAACGAGTGTCACGTCTGAAGTGCTGTCCACTTCCCTTTAATGCATCACTTCCTGAGCTGCATGCAAACCGAGATGTCCTGGAAGCTGCCTCCAAGCCCCTCACAGTTCTGTGCACCAAGGGACCTGTGGACATCAATTACAAGTGTCTGTCACTGACCTTGAGGTCAAGCAGGTAGGAGAGGTCACACACTGATCAGAAATTCTCCAGGGGGCTCAGTGGTAAAGAATCCACTTACCAATGCAGATTTGATCCCTAGGTTGGGAAGATCTCCTGGAGAAGGAACTGGCAACCCACTCCAATATTCTTGCCTAGAAAATTCCATGGACAGAGAAGCCCGATGGGCTATAGTCCATGGGGTTGCAAAAGAGTCAGATATGACTTAGTGACTAAAACAACAATATGGGAAATAATTTCTATGAAAACCCTGGCAGTTATTTTGCAAAATCCCATATCCCACAGTGATGGTTTGCAAGTCCTAACATGCTTTTCTCCATCTGCTATTCAGCAAAGCTACTTATTCTAGCAAGCATTAATCCAATAAAAATGATCTGGGTTTACCCAGTTTGACACAACGACCACTATACCCCATTCCTTTGGAGGAACAGTTTGTGACAATAAATCCCACTTCCTCTTCACACCGTTTACTCTCCATCTAATGGCACTATTTTTTGTCACAGCTTTTATGTTTAATGAAATTATAGTCAGTGTATATTTGCTTTATGTTTATTCTCCATTTCTTGCCACTGGAATTTATTCCTTAATACATCCCAATACTTAAAACAGGATCATACCCAAAGCAAGTGCTCCACAGTTTTTTTTTTTCATGGATGACTCTATCTTTTCATCCTCTTTACTAAATACCTTTAAAATATTTATTTGTTTATTTGGCTCCCCTCAGCACATGGGATACTTGCAACATGTGGGATTCAGTTTCCCAATCAGGAATCGAAACCAGGCCCCTTGCTTTAGGAGTTCGGAGTCTTAGCCACTGGACCACTAGGAAGGTCCCTCTTTTCTAAATATTCTCTCAGTTTTCCTCTGGGCTGAGACCTGGCTGTCCTCTGGGAGTCACAGTTTCCCTGCAGCTTTCTCAAGAGAAAGAACTCAAGCCTCTACCCTCAGATATCTCCCAGCCTGGAAGTTGGGGGCCAGCATCAGGTTCCCTCTTTGCTGATAATACAATATGTCATCAGCAACTTTGAAAGATGAAAACCCACCAAAACAAACAAAAGCCCAGTTCTTTTGTCATTAGACCATCGTATACCTTTCTTTGTAACTTTCAACTATTGATCTCTTGATCAGGCTGCTCCACTTCTTAAATATTTGGCAACTAGAACCAAGTCCTCCTCTTTGACCTAAACCCAGGGAACCTGGACATCCATTTGGATGACCAGCACCACAGCATTTCAGACCCTTGACTTTCTCACCTCCAGTCACTTCTGCTTCTCCTTTCTTTTCTGTCCACCCTCAGGGTCACACCCTGAGCCTTGTCATCACTCTTAACCGCTTCACTTCTAACACGTTTAAACATCCTACTCTCTGACCACAACAGACCATCTTTGTGGTCTCCCTCCCTCCTCTCTTTCTCCCTCTGTTCCTCACCCTCTCCAGCTTCCCCACTATTTGTGTGTTTCAGCCACCAGAGATCTCTAACCCTTTGGTCGACTTGACACCATCATTTCCTCCAATTTTTATTTCTTTCCAGCCACCCACCAATTTGACAAGCTTTTGTCAATTACTGCCCCCTGCTTGGCCCTTCTGCCCTCTCATTACTCTTCCTGGCAAAGTTCTGGATCTGTCCAATATCTGCCCTCTCAAGTCCTACATCAAAGTCAGTGAGCACTTTAAGAGAACATGGACTCAGGACTTCCCTGGTAGTTCAGTGGCTAAGACTCTGCACTCCCGATGCAGAGGGCCCGGATTCAATCCCTGGTTGGGGAACTAGATCCTACATACCGCAACTGAGACCCGGCACAGCCAAATAAATATTAAAAAAAATAAAAAGAGAACATGGACCCCATTGCACACTGATGATACAAAAACCAACTGCCTTTATGGTTGCTTAACAACCCCTCCATGTTTCCATAATTTGATGGCTATCCCATCCCCACAGGGAATTATCCTCCTGTCCTTCAGTGTTCTACCCTACCTCCTCTTGCCTCTTCCAGGCAAGAATACTGTGAAGTGAAGTGAAGTGAAGTTGCTCAGTCGTGTCCAACTCTTTGTGACAGAGTTGTGACAGACACTTTAGATCAGAGTAACAGAAGACTTTCTTAACCACCCATCAACCCACTTTAAAACCTATTGAACCTTTATTCTTTTCTTCTCTCCTCTCATCCAGTAAAAGAAAGATTCCCACTCTTATCCAAGACCAGTCTCTACACTTTTACTCTGAGTACCATCCCATTCAGCCTCCTCAAGGCTCTTCTCTCATCAGTCATTCTCCATCATTTTGTGACTCCCTGTGTGCCATGCTCCAAGCTAATAGCTTGGGGTGTTAACTTACTGAGTCTTCCTCCAAAAGACTGTGGTCAGTCTATGATGTGGTGGTCACTCATAGTATATACCCCCTTAGCTAGTCCGAGTTTACATGTGGTGGGCAAAATACATTTTATGCTCCTTATTCCAGTATTATTAAATAAAATTATATTTAGTCCCTTTTCCCACTTTTTCTGGCAAAATTAAGCCAAAGGCTTGCTGTTTGCTTATCATACAAATAATATGCCCCTCAGTGCTAGTCTTCATAATGAACAAACAAAAAAATCTCAGCAATACCAGCGGTGTTCTGCACTTCTAATGAATGCAGTGAGGTAGGAGTTGAATGACTCCTAAAGCCAGTCATCAGAAATTATACAGTTCCCAGGACCTCTCAGGCGGTCCTGTGGTTAAGAGTCTCCCTGCCAATAGAGGGAACACCGGTCTGATCCCTGGTCTGGGAAGATCCCACATGCCTCAGAGCATAATCTCATAATCTCCTGTGCCACAACTACTGAGCCCACACACCCAAAGCCTGTGCTCTGCAACCAAGGAAGCCACCACAAAGAGAAGCCTGGTCACCACAACTAGAGCGTAGCCCCTACTCTATGCAACTAGAGAAAGCCTACACGCAGCAATGAAGACCCAGTGCAGCCAAAAATAAATAAATTAATTAATTTTAAAAAAGTTATGCAGCTTCTGCCTGGCTCTCTCACTGTTGGAACACAGTCACCATATTGTAAGGAAGCCCAGCCAGCATGGAGAAACCATGCAAAGGTGTTTTGGGAAACAATCCCACTGAGGTCCAGCAAAAAGCCAGTATTACCTCCCTACCTATGAGTGATGGAGCACCCAGGAACTCCAGCTCCCATCCTCTGAGCTCCTTCAGCTGATATTGTGTGTATAAGAAACAAAAGTTTCCCTCAAGCCCTGCTCAATTGTAGACTCACAAGCAGAAAAAGTACAGCCTCCATTTTTAAAATTTCTTTCTTAAAAGCACTATATTTCAGGATGGTTTATTTCACAACAATGGATTAATGAAAGAGTTGCCTTGAAAATAATGCTGAAAAAGCATTTCCAGATCCTTAAATGATATAAATATGGAAAGATTTCTTGTTAAGACTGAGGAACACTGTTGGCACTTTTGTTTCAAATGTATCATGGAAAGATAAAAGCGTATGACTCCTTGACATTTATAGTTAAAAAAAAAAAGGGTAAGTCTATTTCATTCAATTTACTCAGATGAGAGGTAGCAGAGATGAAACTTAAAGATGTTTTCTCCAGAACCCATGTCCTTACACAAAAACCCACACAGTATCCCCACTCTGTTTGTTCTTTAAAGATTTTTTTTTGATGTGGAGCATTTTTAAAGTCTTTATCAAATTTGTTACAATACTGCTTCTGTTTTATGCTTTGGATTTTTGGGCTGCAAGTCATGTGGGATCTTAGTTCCCCGACCAGGGATCGAACCTGCACACGCTGCATTGGAAAGCGATGTCTTAATGACTGGACCAATCTCACTCTGCATACAATTAATCACCCAAATCTATAGACTCTACCGTCTTACTTAAATTCCTTAAATTAATTGACTTCTCTCAAACCCCTGCAACAGTCATTGGACACTCATCCCTTGGCTGGATTGGACAAGAGCAATGCTGGAGCAAGGAAAAACCAGTTGAGAGGCTGTGCCAACATGCAGGCCCAGCCAGCAGCCAGAAGCCACTGTTCTCAGAGGTAAATCTGATCATCTCATTCCCCTGCTTGAAATCATCTACAGGGGCCTCTTGCTGAAGAGCAGGCTTTCAGCATGCCATAATTAAGTTCAAGATCTGGCCCCTATTTTCTTCCAAGCCACATTCTTGCCTCATCCTCTTTCTTTATATGCCTTGCTCCAGCCACTTGTGGCTCCTTGCAGAGAATTAGTAAAAGGCTTCCTTTCCCAATTTTGTTCTCATCAGCTGGAAAGTCATTAGAGATACTGGATTTTTTTTTAGCACAAGGCACTTTACTGCCAACTGTCAAAACAATCTCATAGTAAATAATAAAGAGTATGATATGACTTCCCTGGTGGTCCAGTGGTTAAGAATTTCCCTGCCAATACGAGGGTCACAGGTTCAATCCCTGGACTGGGAAGATTTCACATGCCAAGGGGCCACTACTAAGCCCTTGTGACCAGAGTCTGTGCTCCACAGCAAGAGAAGCCACCTCACTGGGAAGCCCTCGAACTGCCACTAGAGAGTAGCTCCTGCTCTCCACAACTAGAGAAAACCTACGAACAGCAATGAAATCCCAGCACAGCCAAAAATTAATTAATTAATAATTAAAAAAAATAAAGAGTACAATATTGAAATGTGGGTGGGACTCCTGGAGTCAAGGGATAAAACCTACATCACTATATGAGGTGATCCTAGCAGCTTTATATTCATTTATGAGCATATGGGAATGAAAATGCCAAAGTCTTCACCCCTTAGGAGCTCAGTCTGTGCCATAAAATAAGAATGTTGATAGAGGCAAGTATCCACCTGCTGCCAGCAGAGTACTTCGGGTAAGAATGGGCTCTCGCACACCCATATTCATCCTCTCTTCAGGATCTCTTCAAAGTGGAAATTCCCATCCCTTTGGTTAAGTGGTTGGCCCTAGCTTAGGAAGTGCCACCTACAAGGTACAATGAAAGTGTACCCATGAACAACACCGTAAGGAGAGACACCCCACCTCCAGAACAGGAAAACATGCATGTAACGTTAGCCTGAGCCAGCACCCAAAAGCCATGCCTCTTCCTGCACTAGTCAGTCCCTGGGCAAAGCACCTCCTGCCCCACTGGAGTCTATTCTAGTGAATTCTCAGAACAAAGCTTCCCTGAATTTCCATGCTGGTCACCCCCTTGGCCTCTCTCATAGGACTAATGGGGAAGTAATGACTGATGAGCAGCCTCTCATAATGAGAATGATTTTCCATCTTCTATGACTAATAAGTCTGAGCAGAGAATGACATCTTGGGTCACATTTGAGGCACATATTTTTGTACAGGAGAGTTATGTTTTTATTCTTAACTTCCTATTTTAGTCATTCCTTTTTTTGTCATGGAAACAAACCCATACAGAGTGCCATGTACTCTGATAGGGACCTAATTTCTGTGGGGGCTGTTGCTGAAGGAAGTTTGATGTACATTGGGGATCCTCAGAGTCTTACCAAGAATCACATAGAGGCTCCCTAGAAATTCAGGTTCCTCGACTCAGCCGCATAGTTTTGTATTAGCCAGTTGGAGGTGGGGACCCAGGAATTATTTTTAACTGGCTGATCCGGATATAAGTGGTCAAGAGAATCTGAGAACCTCTGGTGCTCTAAGGCCAAGTTATAGTTTAAGGTAGTAAACAAATTGTTGGGACTTCCCAGGTGGTCAAGTGGATAAGAATTCACCTTCCAATGCAGGGGACGTGGGTTCGATCCCACATGCTGTGGAGTAACTAAACCCAAGGGCCACAACAAGAGAAGACAGGACTGCAACTATTGAGTCCACACACTCCTCAAGAAGAGAAGCCCTTGTATTACAACTACAGAGAAGACCCCAAACATCATTATTCTTGAGGATATTGATGAAAATGTTCTTTGCATCTACAGTTATCTTAGAATCATTCAAAGCCATCGATTAAGCTCTCACTGTGTGCACAGCACTGAACTCAGGGATTTGGAGAGCAAGAAACAAAAAATTTTTTTAATAATAAAGAAAACAAAAAATGAAGTAAGAATATAAGAAGACTGGTATTGGGAAAGAAGAGATTTTCCTCTGCTCTTCTAGGTCCTTCTGGATGGTCTGAGAATTAAATTGACACGAGGGATTAACAAGAGAAAATTAAACAAAATTTAATAACATGTACACAAGGGCGAGACCTAGGAAACCTGTGAAACTCATCAAAATGGCTGAAACCCTCACCTTAAATATCAGGTACGGACAAAAGAGGATATTGAGGGTGCGGAGGGTGTTTCGGGACTCCAAAGGGGAGAAAGGCAGTTGACGTGGAGATGGAAAAGCAAATGTTTGGCAAACAAATGTTTGCTGGCCCTGCAGAGACAAGGGGAAACAGAGGGGAATTTTAAAAAACAGACTTTGATAGGTCCCTTCCTGATTACACACCTAATTCATGCTATAGTTATCTGTGAGGACAACTCCCTTCTTGGAACAGGCCATTTGCCTACATTCTTTTAGGCAGTTAGGGCAAAGATCAAGCTTTCACCCCAAATCTTTGAGGCTTTGATTGTTGTCAGCTCGAAACAATCCACGTGCCAGAGATTTGGGATGGTAAATTTTGCTCTCCCTATACTAGGAGGTCAAACCTTACATGTATCTCCTTGTACAGAATGTAAAGGAGGATTCAGTAAATATGAATGGAAGTCATCAGAGGAATAGATAAAGAAGATATGATACATATATACAATGGAATATTACTCAGTCATCAAAAATAATGAAATAATGCCATTTGTAGCTCCATGGATGGACCTAGAGAGTGTCATACTGAGTGAAATACATTAGACAGAGAAGGAGAAATATCATATGACATTCCTTATATGTGGAAACTAAAAAGAAATGGTACTAATGAACTTACAAAACAGAAAGAGACTCCCAGACTTAGAGAATGAACTTAGGTTTGCTGGAGGGAAGAGACAGTTACGGAATTTGGGATGGACGTGTACATACTGCTATACTTAAAATGGATAACCAACAAGGACCTACTGTACAGCACATGGAACTCTGCTCAGTGTTATGTGGTGACCAGGATGGGAGGAGAGCTCGGGGGAGAATGGACACATGTGTATATATGGCTGAGTCCCTTGGCTGTCTGCCTGGAAGTATCACAGCATTGTTAATTGGCTACATGCCAATACAAAATAAAAAGTTTAAAAAACATGCATGGAAGGAAAAAGAAGGAAGAAAAAAAGAAGGCAATATCAGAAGAATAGCACAAGTATGTTTATCATAATAAATATGGCTGGGGGCAACACACAGAATCATGAAAAATGATAAATTGTTGTTCTAAGTCACTAAGTTAAGATTGGTTGTTACACAGCAATAGGTAACTGAGACACCATGCAAAAAGCCTCAGACATTGGCTGGGAGCCCTGAGGCCCCATCCATTCCCACCAGCCCTCCTTTTGGAAACTGGATTCTTCTCTGCTACTCCCTCCCACTGCCAAAGTCCTTCCTGAAAAATCTGGATAAGTGTCCTGGGGCTATCCTCCATAGAGCCTGACCTCCAAATCAGATCATTTGTGGAGTTTCCTGGGACTGCTCTGTACCATGACCTAACTAACAAGTAGTCCTGCAACTTATTTATACATTTATTCCCATATCCATTCAGCAAATGTTGATGAGTGCCTTACACATGTCATGAGAATTTTTTCATGCTCGTGAAATTAAAATGAACAGAGCAGGCAAAAACCTCCATCTTATGGAACTTGTATTCTATTGGAAGGAGAAGGGGGAAATATACTGATGAAAAATAAACTTCATATTTTATGGCAAGAATCCCTTGGACAGCAAGGAGATCAAACCAATCAATTCTAAAGCAAACCAACCCAGAATATTCATTGAAAGGACTGATGCTGAAGCTGAAGCTCCAATACTTTGACCACCTGATATGAAGAGCCAGCTCCTTGGAAAAGGCCCTGATGCTGGGAATGATTGAAGGCAGGAGGAGAAGGGGATGACAAAGGATGAGACAGTTGGATGGCATCACCAACTCAAATGAGTTTGAGTAAACTCTGAGACAGCAAAGGATGGGGAAGCCTGGTGTGCTCCAGTCCATGGGGGTGGCAAAGAGTCAGACATGACTTAGCGACTAAACAACAACAATGTTTTTCTCTGTCCGTTTAGGTCTTCTCTCTCCCCTTTAGTGTGTGTTGTGTGACTGCATTAACCAGACCTCCTTAGCAGATAGCATCCCTTCCGAGCCTCACACGTAATTGGGTCATGATGACCCCCTACTCACTTTGTACGTGCAGATCTGGATTGTATAAACTGTCAGTATATCATCTGATGTGTAACCCTCTATCTCAAAAATGTGTATCACTGTTCTCTGACCTCTGACTGGTTAACAGACCTTGGCGCTTTCTGAAAGACTGTCTCCAGGGTTATAATCTTCAGGTTAGCTAGAGTAAAATTTTCCATTTCTTTCTTAGATTGACTACTGATTAACTTTTTGTCAACATAGCAATGCATAGGTAATAAATCATAGAATGTGATAGAAAGTGAAAGCACGAGAGGGGACTCAAGAGAGTTGAGATTCAGAGAGGGGTACAGGTTGCAGTTTTACATAAAGAGATCAGAGGAGCCTTCCCTGAGGAAGTGAGACTTCCCCACCAAAGGCTGGTGCAAAGGCCCTGGGGTGGTATCGACCTGGAGCATTTGTCTCTGAAAAACAGCAAGGAGTGTGATGTGGCTGAAGCAGAGTAAACAGAGAAAGTCATAGAGGAGAATAAATCAGACAGCTGTATTAGAGTTCCCCAGAGAAAGAGTAGGAGATATATATATATAATATGTAGCACTTAATGCATTATATATATATATATATCTCCTACTCTCTCTGGAGAACTCTAATGTAGCTGTCTGATCTATTCTCCTCTATGACTTTCCCTGTTTATAACATATAAACATATATATATAATATGTAACACATAATGCATTACATATATGTAACACACATATATGTTATATAGCAGACAATGTATATTTCATATATGTGTGTGTGCATTATTTATATAGATACATATATATACACACATAACCCATATATACACACTTAACACATATATGGAAGCCAAGAAGCCCTGTAGTCTGCTTGAGGACCAGCAAAGCTTGTGGTATAATTTGAGTCCAGGGGCCTGTGTGTGGAGGGATACTGTTGGTACAAGTCTTGGACTCCAAAGATCCTGGAATCAGGAACTCCACTATTTAAAGACAGGGGAAGATGCTAGACATCCGAGTTCAAGAAAAGAGAGCAAATTCACCCTTTCTCAGCCTTTCTGTTGGATTCAAGCCCTCAGTGAATTGCATGATGCCCACCGATATAGGTGAGAGCCATCTCTTTTACCGGTTCTACTGATGAAAATGTTAATCTCAGACTTCCCTGATGGTCCAGTGGTAAAGAATCTGCCTGCCAATATAGAGGACACAGGTTTGATCCCTGGTCTTGGAAGATTCCACATGCCACAGAGCAACTAAGCCCTTGGGCCATAACTACTGAACTGCAAGTAGAGAAAGCCCACATGCACCAAAAAGGACCCAGAGCAGCCAAAAATAAATTTAAGCATTTTAAAAGAAATCTGTTTTCAAAAATGGTAAACTTTTCTGAAAACACTCTCATAGACACACAGAGAAGTAATATTTAACCAACTCTCTGGGCATCCCTTAATTCAGTCAAGTGAAAGTGTTAGTCACTCAGTTGTGTATGACTCTGTAACTCCATGGACTGTAGCCCACCAGGCTCCTCTGTCCATAGGATTTTCCAGGCAAGAATACTGGATTGGGTTGCCATGCCCTCCTCCAGGGGATCTTCCCAACCCAGGATTGAACCCAGGTTTCCCGCATTACAGGCAGTTTCTTTATGGCCTGAGCCACCAAGGAAGCCCTAATTCAGCCAAGCTGACACATACATTAACTGTCTCATTTTCCACGTAAACCCATGAACATTCATTAGAATAGAGTCCCCTGGAACCAGTCTGGATAACACTTATCGTGGAGATACCTGAGTCTGAAGATACCTGTCTGCTCAGAGCAGACAGTCTCGTATGACTGTGCTATTTGCTGTGTCTCAGGTCCTAGAACGATGGGCCCTCAGAAAGTGTCTGCAGGAAATGTTCAGTGTAGAAGAGCCTGTGCTAAAACGGCAGGCTGCCAGCCTCCTCTGTCGCTCTAATTCTGTGACCAGAGTCTGAGTAAGGGAGTCGGAGGGGATGAGTGTAGGAGAGGAGGATTCACTGCAGCGTCTCTATCACAGGGAGAGGGGTTGACACACAGTGGGTACTAAATACGGGAGAGGTTACAATAAGGCCCCTATATTCCCAGGTGGCTCAGCTGGCAAAGAGCCCACCTGTCAAAGCAGGAGACACAGGAGACTCGGATTCAGTCCCTGAGTCAGGAAGATTCCCCTGGAGGAGGAAATGTCAACCCACTCCAATATTCTTGCCGAGGAAATTCCGTGGGTAGTGGAGCTCACGGGGTCACAAAGAGCTGGATACGACTGAGTGCACATGCGCCACCATCATACAAACCTTCAGGTTGTGAACTTTCAAAGACATGAACATGCTTCTGGTCCCAGCAAGGAGAGCCTGTGCCATTAACGTCAGGCGTGAGTGAAATTGCAACTCGCCCTCCGTGTCCTATTGCTGATGCTTCTTCAGCTCTTCTATTTCCCACCTCCTCTCCCTCCTCCAGTCACTAACTCTTCCTGCCTGTTCATTCAGTGCTAGCCTCTACATGTTATCTGTTGTACTGTATTAGAGTACTTTTCAAGGTACAGTACTATAAGGTTTAAAATGTTTTATTTTTTATGTCTGTCTTTTATGTATTCCTTGCATGAAAATTATTATAAACTTATTACAGTACAGTACTAGATAGCCGATTGTGTTAGTTGGGTACCTAGGCTAACTTTGTTGAACTTAGAACAAATTGGACTTAGGAATACAATCTCCAAAGAGTATTTGTTCAAGTGTAGGGGACATAATTGCTCACCCAGCTCCACACCCAAAAAGCACTGCAGGATCTTTGTCGCCACCTGCAGCCCAGAGACCACACTGCAGGTTCCGGGCCTCAGAAATAGGCTTATATAGGGTGTGGATCCTGGATTTGCTATTGAGCAGGCAGAGATTGGAATTTACTTTGGGGATAATTAGATTTTTTTGTTTTGGTCAAATCACTAACAGACTCTTTTAATTCAGTTCAGTTCAGTTCAGTCCAGTTCAGTCGCTCAGTCATGTCCGTCTCTTTGTGACCCCATGAATTGTAGCCACCAGGTTCCTCTGTCCATGGAATTCTCCAGGCAAGAATAGTGGAGTGGGTTTCCATTCCCTTCTCCAGGGGATATTCCCGACCCAGGGATCGAACCCAGGTCTCCCGCATTGCAGGCAGATTCTTTACCATCTGAGCCACCAGGGAATACAGTCCAATAACTCAAATGCCAGTGTTTCTAAGACATTAGTTTTTCTATCTAAGCTCATCATGTTAATTTCTGTCATGCTCACTTAAGAAATGGGTTGTATACTGTAGCAAAATTCTGTTACCAACCAGTACCCCACGGGGGCCTTCCCTGGACAAACCTCGCATGTCCGCTGCCTGCCTCTTGTTTATAGAAAAACTTTAGCCTCACAGGTCATCCCCAAGTTCCAAAGAATAAATTTAATCAGAGAAGTGAAAAAATGCAAAAATAAAGGAAAACAGTAAAGCATGACAAAATAGTAATACTTTAGCCATTAAATGAAGTTAAGGACAATTAATTTCTCCTTAAGGGGTATAGATGCCTTCCCTGGGCTTCCTTGGTGGCTTAGATGGTAAAGAATCGGCCTGCAATGTGGGAGACCCAGGTTCAATCCCTGGGTAGGGAAGATCCCTGGGAGAAGGAAATGACAACCCACTCCAGTACACTTGCCTGGAAAATTCCATGGACTGAGGAGCCTGGTAGGCTATAGGCCATGGGGTTGCAAAGAATCCGACATGACTGATCAACTTCACTTCACTAAGGGCTATAGATAATATTCTGACTCATGTCCTTTGAGCTGTTTTGCAGATACTGAAACCCCCACCAGGTAAAAGTTAACTGTACGTGCTCCCTACAAGCACATAGACCCCAGACTGACAAGAAGGTTGATGATGTTGATTCCTGGTTATCTCACCACCAACCGATCAGAAGAATGTTGGAGGATTCTGGGATGCTCTCCCTCACCCCGTCTTTAAAAATCTTTCCCTGAAAACCACTGAGAGTGGGCCTTTTGAGCATTAGTTACCTGGACTCCTTGCTGGGTGCCTGCAGTAAACACTACACTTGCCTTCACCACAACCTGGTGTCAGTAAATTGGCTTCACTATGCACAGGTGAGTGGACCCAGTAGTATTCAGGAAAATCTGGTTTCCATTAGCATTTTCTTCTTCACTTTTACTTTTTCCTCCCTAAATTTGGGTTTAGGCTTCCCCAGACTTCCACGTATTATATAGCCTATGGTGGGTGTGATATCTTCAGCATTTGTTTTGCAGGGGCTATAGTAATAGAGTGGCTTTAGGGTGGGCATGGAATCACAGAGTGAATATTTGGGTCATGAAGGAAGTGTGATCTTTTTTTCAGTGCATGTGACTTTGGACATACAAGTTATAGGAGACCCTGAACACATCATCCTCCTGTATAAAGTCTCTTCAGAGCTTCTCAGAATAAAGACAAAGTCCTCTAAGCATAAGCCACTACCTATGTCTGGTACTTTTTGTCGACACATGTATACAGCATACATATGCACATAAGCAGACACAGGTTCACACATGTATACATGCACACCATACACATGTGCACACAGGTATGTACGTATGCATAGATGCATGCATTAACACACACAGTTGCACTCAGGACTTCCTTCAAACCTGTGTCTGCCCACAGCTTCTCCTGCCCCTCACTTGGCTGGCTCTGATGCATGCATTACCTCCCTTAAATCCTTCCCTGACCCCTTGGGATGGGACCATCCAGTAGCCCAGCTCCCTGGTACTACCTGAATGAGAGGTTACCACATTGGTAACAGTGTTCTAATCACCTGTTTACTAGTTTCTGACTCCGGACCTGCCAGTTCATTTCACTCTGAGATGTCAATGGTGGATAAGACCTCAAGTGTGCCTCTCCCAGGAATTTGCATAATAACAGCTCTGATGGGCTGGCTGTGGAATGAAGCCTTTGGCGTGGTCACCAGAAAGGAGGAAGAATTTCAGAGACAATACTTGGGGTGGGGCGAAGAATATATTCCTGGCATCCCAACATGTCTGTCAGAAGCTGCTTCCATTTCTTACTCTTAAATCCCCAGGGCCAGAACACCCCATCATTATTTCAACCCAAGGTTCCCTGAGTGCTGTTTGGAGTGTTTTCTAGTCATTCCATAGAAAGCAGTCAGTGGACGTTGGCTTTTATTCATAATGCCTGGTCTCTTCATCTTTAAAGCATAGGGGCTATGTCTTCTAAACCTCTTATATCTTCTTCCTCTCCCAAGCACTAATACTGCATTGACATATATTAGATGTTCCAAATGTTTTTTACTTAAATAGAGAATATGATCCAACTCATCTTTGCTGGCCCTTCTCTTGTGAATTGTGCCCGCCACCCACCCAGGCATACCCAGGCAAATCCCACTCCTTGGCCCTGCTCCAAGCTGGGTCAAGTTGAGTTATTTATTATCACTGGTGAAGGAGAGGAGCTGGTATGGGAAGCTGAAGCAGGGGTCAGGCCACCCTTGGAACCACAGCATCAAAGTTGATGCCAGGACAGGGCCAAACAGAAGGCAGGGGGTGGGAGGGGTGAGAGGCAGACCCAAGAGGAAGCTGAGATGAGCAGAAGACCTAGTAACAGCCCAGTTGGTCCAGTGCTGATCTCAGGGTCCCAGACTTGAAATCTGGGTCCTACTTGAAATACTTGGATGTTTCCTCCAGGTCTCCTCCTTCACCAGGCATCCATAATCTGGCCCCACCTATCTTCCCGTCTTAATTTTTGGCAACTCCCCAGCCATAAGCCTTGGGTCCCTGCACATGGCTGATTCATCCACACCCTAAATGTGCTGCGAACTCCTCCATCACCCCCTCCCAAGTTACTCCCTCTGCTTAGAAATACCTATCCCTGCATTCTCTGCCTGGAAACTACTTTTTCTCTGAGGCCCAGATAAAATGCTCTTTCCTTTGTGTAGGCATGTCTAGCCCTTTCCGCCAGCTATGCCTCCACACTGCGTGGTGTCTATCTACCTTGCGGCAAGTTGTCCTCACACTGTATCCCAAAGTTCCAACAAGAACCAAGTGATCAACCACTAATTAATTCAAGACTGCACTTAGTGCCTTTGATGTACCAGCAACTACTCTGGGCACAATTGGTGACCCAAATTGAACAGAGTGCATGCATGCATGCTAAGTCCCTTCAGTCATGTCTGACTCTGTGCGACCCTATAACTGTAGCCTGCTGGGCTCTTCTGTCCATGGAATTCTCCAGGCAAGAATACTGGAGTGGGTTGCCATGTCCTCCTCCAGGGGATTTTCCTAACCCAGGGATCGAACCTACATCTCTTATGTCTCCTGCATTGGCAGGCTGGTTCTTTACCACTAGTACCACCTGGAAAGCCTATAATTGAACAGAACACGCCCTCAAAAACCACAGAGTAGCTCCAGCACATAAATACATAGTTGTGGGGCTTCCCCAGTGGCCCAGTGGTTACGAATCCACCTTGCAATACAAGGGACACTACTTTGATCCCTGATTCAGGAAGATCCCACATGCCGCAGAGCAACTATGCCCGTGTGCCACAACTACTGAACCTGTGCTCCAAAGCCCATGAGTCAAAACTACTGAGCCCATGCGTAGCAACTACTGAAGCTCGTGCACCGAGAGCCCATGTTCTGCAACAAAAGAAGCCGCTGCAGTGAGAAGCCTGCGCACCACAACAAAGAGTAGCCCCCACTAACCACAACTAGAGAAAGCCTTCCTGCAGCAGTGAAGACCCACTACATCCAAACTACAAAATAACTAATTAATTAAAAAGATACATAGTTATGGTATGATAGCCAGGTGACAAGTAGTGAGGAATATGCAGGGAAAGAATATAAATTTATTAGGGCCACAAAGTCTGGCATGTCTCTTTGCTGCTTAAAATCTTCCCATAGCATCCCTTGGCACTTAAAAATAAGTGAAAACACTTATTTGCCTTCAAGATCCCTCCATGATCCAGTCCCCTGCTGGTCTTGTCCACCTCCTAACCCTCTCTCCAGGACGCAGCGCCCCCAGCCTTCTACTACTATTTGGACACACTGAGCCCATTCTGTCTCAGGGCTGTGTGTTTGCTATTTCTCTCCTGCATCCCTTCCTGCTCCCACTGCCTCCTATCCTTCAGCATCAGCTCAAATGTCACCTCCTCCAAAAAGTCAGAGTCACCTCCCCTGACCGCCCTCTCTAATGTTACCATTGAATACCTACTGCCCTCACCCTCTCTCATGCAAATTGCCCTTGTCTGTCTTCTTGCTTGTGTATTTGCTTGTTTAGTGTTTCTCCCACTCAATTATCAGCTCCAAGGAAACTTAGTTTTGTTGCTCCTAGAATAAGAGTGAAATAAAAATTTGTGGAACAAGGTTGGGGTCAAACGGACCAGGTGTACATGTACAGCCTATGTGACCTTCAGCAAGTTAAGTATGTCACTTCTGTTAGTCCAGTCTCTTTACCTGTCAAATGCAGTATGAATATTTGCCTTGCAGGATCATTGTGAGAGTGAAGACAGGTCTTTGTTGCTTTGTGCCGGCTTTCTCTAGTTGCAGTGAGCAGCGCACTTCATTACGGTTCGCATGCTTCTCATTGTGGTGGTTTCTCTTGTTGTGGAACACAGGCTGGTTCACAGGCCTCAGTAGTGGTGGCATGTGGGCTCTAAGGCCCACGGGCTTCAGTAGTTGCTGCACACAAGCTCAGAGGTCGTAGCCTGTGGGCTTCAGAGCATGGGCTCAGTAGTTGCAGCGTATGGGCTTAGTTGCTCTGCGGCATGTGGGATCTTCCTGGAGCAGGGATAGAACCTGTGTCCCCTGCATTGGCAAGTGGATTCTTATCCACTGCACCACCAGGCAAGTCCCTGAGACACACACTTCTTAAATGTCCTGACTCACAGTACAGGTTGGCCAGATGCTGAGTGGTTGTATGAAACGAGAAGAGTACCAGCGGCCCACTCCTCTGAATCTTGATACGGCAGGCTCCTTGATCTAACTTGAGCCTAACCAGGGGTCCTCTATGTAATGGAGAGGGCTCCAAGGATGTGTAACAGTCCTAACTACAAACTCTCAAGTGAGATCCATCTCTGTTTCCCAACTATAACCAGTCAACTCATCAGTTCCATGGTAACCTTTTTTTTTTTTTTTTTCGCACAGTAACCTTAAACTCAGTACATCCAGTCCAAACCCACTGCCTCCTCATAACTGTTCCCCTTAGTCCTCACAGATCAAAACTAGCAGACAATCAACAATACTGGTCCATCAGTTAGGAGACTGATTCATTGTGAAGTGTCTGATAGAAAAATTGTGACCTGAACTATTAACACAACTGAGAATGTAAATAGCTCAAGGCATTATCCATAGACAGAGGAGGGGAGATGGATTCTGCCTGGAGTTTCTTGGTTATTTTTAGAAGCTCCAGAGCAGAGGAACCAGAGAAGAAACCATGATCAGGCTTCCAAGAAGGACTCACCAAATCACCCAGTCCCTTTGCATTAAATGCTGCACATAGACGACCATGAAGGCCCTGTGTTAGTTGTCTACAGCTACTGTAACAAATTACCACAAACGTAATGACTTAGAACAAGACATATTTATTTTCTTACAATTCTGGAGGTCAGAAGTCTGAAATGGGCTTCACTGGACTAAAATCAAGTTGGCAGGGCTGTGTTTCTTCCGGAAGCTGTAGGGGAGAATGCATCCCCTGCCCTTTTCCAGCTTCTAGGAACCACCTGCATTCGTTGGCTCACAGCCCCTTCCTCTATCTTCAAAGTTAGCAGCATTGCATCTTCTATTCTCTTTCTGACTCTCACCCTCCTGCCTCCCTCATATGAGGACCCTGATGATTAATCATGAAGGGTCCACTGGGATAACCCAGGATGGATTAGCCTTCACTTAATCACATTTGCAAAGTCTCTTTTTTGCCAGGTAAGGTAACATATTCATAGGTTCTGGAGATCAGGATGTGGAGTTCTTTGAGGGGGCCATTATTCTGCTCAATAGGATGAGCTTGGCTCAGTAGGATGAGCTTGGCTTGGGAGCACCAGGCCAGAACCCAGCTTCCTGCCTCCCTACCGACTCTGTTCAAAGTAGAATTCAGTGCGGGCTGAGGGCTCACTCTCCTTGCTAAGTCGCATGGGCTGATGGGGTTCAGAGGAGCTAGAGAGGAACCAGCCAGGCCAGGCAGCAGCCTCGAGCCTGAAAGCGGGGCCCGAGCTTCTCTGGAAGAAGGTGAAGCGGGTGGCCTCTTCTCCGCCCTTGTACAGGTCCTCGATGTTCACATCCTGTGGGAGCAAGGCAGAGGAGGCTGGATGGGGCAGCTGACTGTCAGCCCTCAAGGCTTCTGGGGCTTGGCCAATGAGGGAACCAAAAGGTGAGTCTTTCCCCAGGGAAATTCACTCTGCAGGTTCTAGAGGGAAGGATCTGGGCACTGGGTGCAGAGGGAGATGGTGGAAATCCAAACAAGAGGGACATGTGGACCTTGCTGGACCACAGATGGGCATAGAGATGCCAGAGCACCCTGGAGGTCTATAGGGTCCCCCAGTACAGGGTGTGATTGCTCACCTCCAGCTGCAGGGAAGGCCCCTCCCCTGTCTCCACACATGCCAGGCAACGGCTACCTCCCTGGACCCCCAAGAAGATGGGGAACTTGGTGCGTTCAAGGCCTCTGTTGGGGAGTATGCAGATGGTCTCTGGGAGGGAAGAAGAGAAGAGAGCCAGGTGATGAGGGGACCCCAGATTACAAGCTCTTAAGCGAGCTAAAGCTTGGGCAGGAAGGAACTGGGCCAGGGCACAGCTGACCTGGGCCCTGCATACAGACTGGGACTCCCATCAGGGCCCTGATCCCTCACTGGGAGAGCTCTCCCTGCCTCGGTTCTCACTGTCACTGGAGACAGAAGGGGAAGGAGAGCCTGGGGCAGATGGAGTTTGTGTGAGTCCCAGGAGGTCAAGGCCCCAGTTGCTCACCTGCATGACAGTTGTCTGCATCGGGATCTCCCATCAGGAACTGGCCATCTCTCATGTACAGAGCCTTCTGCTCTGCATCCTTAATTCTGGAACAGGAATCGACGCTGACTGCCCGCCCCCTTCAGACACCCCGGGCCCCACAGCCCTTTCACCCCAGGCTCTGAATGACCTGCTCATTGGCAGTTCTTCTGTGTTGAGTCCTGCCCCAGGCCATGGATGTGAGGCCTTGTGCCATGGCCACAGAAGCAGAACCTAGAACCAAGATCACCTGCAAAGCTGACTGAGCCCTTTTGTGACCATTCCCAAAAGCCCCCCTGATCATTGCTAACAAGCTTCCTGACTCCCAATTAAGCAAAGATGCCTGCTCCAGTAAATACCCCATAACACCCCAACCAATCACCCAACACTATCCTTCCAGCGGGGATTGTCTTTGTTCTGAGGCTATAAGAATCAGCTATTAACTCAGGAAAACTATCTTTCCCTGGTCTGTCAGGAGGTCAGCCCACTGCACTCACAGTGTCCTCATTATCTCTGCTCTTTGTTCTTAATAAACTCACTCCCTTCTGAAATGCTCTTCGTCTGGAAATTCTTTCCCAACCCACACTTAGACTGCCCCAACATTCTGCAGGTGAGAAGTAGGGATGCTACTCCATCCAAAAGTAGGTCAAGACCAGGTTAGCCATAGGCTATAGAAAAGTTCTCCTGGGGCTGGGCATTTTTCAGAGACTGCATCTCTGTCTTTACCGAGCTTGGCCCCTGTCAGGCCCTCAGGGCCGTGATGGGAGCCAGGGTCTTCTCACTGAGGTGTACAGAGTTTTCCTGACCCTCCAGCCCTCCAGCATGCAAGTATATAAGGGGTGGGGGGGAGTAGGCCGCTTTGGGTGTACCAAATATGGATAGTCAGCAGAGAGTCAGAGCAGGGCCCTGATGACTGGCAGTGGGGTTGGCAGTGGTTCTAATGATCAGTGTGGGAGGGTAAACACGTGCAGGGAAGCTGAGAAGGAACCATGGTGAGTCTGTGCAGATCAAAGCCACGCCCACAAGGCTAACCCATTGCTGGCTGGTTTCAGAGATGGCCATCAGCTGCTCTCGGGCCTGGGGATGCTCCTTACCTTCAAGGGCAGAACTTCTGGGCCAACACCACTACCTCTAGGGGATTCTTCTTTCTTAGTAACAGCTAATTATAATACCCTGAGCTCATGACTGTATGTGTTTAAAGCAGGTTCCCTTGTATAATAAAAATGAAGACCTGAAAATAACCTGTTTTGGCAGCTAGCTGCCTCCCTCCAACCTCAACCACCAGGAACTGCCAGCCACATTCTGTTCAGGGACAGAACCCAGGCTAGAGACCCCAGAGAGCTGACATCCTGTTTTGTCATTTGCAGGCTCCATGCACATGTGTCTTGCCTTCTCAGCCATGCTGTAACTTCCTGGAGGCCCTGACCAATCCCCCATGTCTAGGATAGGATGGGGCCACAGAGAGGACAATCTTCCCAGGTGGCGTTAGTGGTAAAGGACCCACCTACCAATGCAAGAGACCTGGTTCAATCCTTGGGTCAAGAAGATCCCCTGAAGAAGGGAATGGCTACCCCCTCCGAGTATTCTTGCCTGGAGAATTCCATGGACAGAGGAGCCTGGCGGGCTACCGTCCATGGGGAGGGACTTAATCGCAAAGAGTCAGGCACAACTGAGCGACTAATACTCACTCATGGAGAAGCTGAGGGAATGCATCCCAGGTGTTAATCCTATTTTACTTTTATTATGCCCAAACTCATTCCTTGAAGGGCTCGAGATAGTTTACAACAAAAAACACAGATAATAAAGTGGTAAATGAAAAGCAAAGATTCAAATATCAAATGAGATAAAAGTAAGAGTTAGAAGCCCAGAATGGGAGTAAAAACCACAGAGGTTAACATATAAAAATGCTATCATTAAGATGCAAAATTATCTCTGAGCTTTTAGAGAGCGGAGGCTGAAGCAGCACAGAGAATGTGAGTCTGAGTCCTAGTCCTGTGTGACATCAGGTACTTAATAACCTTTTTGAGCCTCAGTTTTCAAATCTATAAAATGGGTTTAATAACTCTCCCTTGTAGATTTCTCAAGATGAAGGCAAGGCAGTAGAATGGCTGGCTTCTTGCAGAAGCTCAGGGAAGAAAGCTCCTGTAATTACGATAAGTGCCTTAATTATGGGGCACTTGAGCTTTCTGGGTGAGAGGGAACTTCATCCCTCTGACTCAGCCTTCTTTTCTTCTTCCTCTGTCATCCCCAGATCCCTGATTAGAAAAGGTAGACTCCAGGAAGACTTACATGTAGTATTTTGCCATGGGGAGGGAGCACATTCTTGTAAGCAGGGGTTACTGGTCCTTGCTGAAGGGGGAGAAAAAAGGGCTGTCAGAGTATGAATGGATAAAGAAGATGTCCATATACACAGTGGAATCATAGCCTGTCATAAAAAAGAATGAAATAATGACATTTACAGCAATGTGGATGGACCTAGAGATTATCATACGAAGTGAAGTAAGCCAGACAGAGAAAGACAAATATCATATAAAATATTGCTTATCTGTGGCATCTTAAAAAAATGATACAGATGAACTTATTTACAAAACAGAAAGAGATTCACAAACATAGAAAACAAGCTTATGGTTACCAAAGGGGAAATGAAAGGCATAAATAAAGAGCTGGGGATTAAAATATACACACAACTGTATACAAAATAGATAACTAATAAGGACCTACTGTATAACATAGATAATTGTACATATATAGTGTTGCTGTTGTTGCGGTTTAGTCACTAAGTCTTGTCTGACTCTTTGTGACTCCATGAACCGTATGTAGTCCACCAGGCTCCTCTGTCCATGGGATTTCCCAGGCAAGAATACTGAAGTCAGTTGCCATTTCCTCCTCCAGGGGATCTTCCTGACTCAGGGATTAAATCCATGTCTCCTGCTTAGCAGGCAGATTCTTTACCATTGCACCAGGGGAAACCCATCTAACTGTCTGTCTATCCATCTATCTACCTATGTATAACTGAATTACTTTCTGGGCACCTGAACCTAACACAGTATTGTAAATCAACTATAATTCAATTAAAATTTTTAAAAAAGAATGGCTGCAATTTAAAAAAAAGAAAAGGAAAAGAAGGGTGGTGGAGCTGGAGAACAGACACCCCAAAGGCCCTAAATCACCCCATCACAAGGCAGAAAGTTCTCACCAGGGACTTGTCTATCGCTGGCCTCTGAGTCCACCAAGGTGCCCCCAGCCCAGCCAGTTCCAAGCCCTCTGAATTGCCCTCCTTTGAGGCCATCCAGGAACACATCTAGCCGAGCTGGCAGGGGTGTGAGCCATGACCTGGGGCCAGCTCTGGGAAACAGGATGGAAGGTACCCCCAAAGAGTTCAGCCAAGAGACATTCCCTGGGGCTTAGATGGGGGTGGGTGGGCTCCAACCTCACAGTTTGAGGAAGAACCTAGTTTTGACCCTGACCCTGTCCCACTCCCCAGCCTGGCCTTAGAGACACCATCCTGACTTCCTCTGGGCAGCACTACTAGGAAGAACCTCCAGCCTGCACCAGGGGTGGGCAGGATCTCCCTGCAGTTAGAGAGCATTGTTCTGGGGGATGCTTTGCCAAGACTGTGACCTACCAGAGGTTATCCAAATTCCCCCTTTCTATTCCAGATGGAAAACAGCACACACATGAGACACAGACTTATGTTCTGGGGGAGAAATGGTCCAAAAACTGAAGCCAGTGACATCTATACAGATCCCAGACCACAGAGCTTCACACAGCTCTGCTCCTCCCAGGTGGATCATCTGTCCCTAGAGCTTTTCCCTGAAATTACCACTTTCAATCCAGCACAGAAAGAAACCCAGAGCCAATCAGGGCATGAGGCTGGGAGGAGTTGGAGAAGAGTCCAGAAAAGTAAATACAAGGATGGCTAGGGCTGAGGCTAAAGAATAGATCTGATTCTCTCACCAAGGAAGAAGGGAAAGAGAAGAGAAGAGGAAAGAAAGCAGAAATATAGAAGAAATGGGAGAAAGGTAGAAATGAAGAAGCAGGGCTCAGAGAGGGAGAGGGTGATACTGAGCAACATTTTGGGAATCTATAAGACGGAAGTCCTGCAGGACTTCCAACCATCTCAGGCTCCCTGAGCTCCTGACCTGGATGTTAGAAGGATGGCTGTAGTCAAGGTGCCTTATAGTATAGGACCTGCCACTTGATCACCTTGAACAAGTCATTTCCTCTCCCTCAGCTTTGCAGTGAGAGTTTGAGCGTTCGTGAGGACAAAGGATCATGGGACACCAACAGGAGTACAAATTCTGGATAGATGTTGGTGATGTGAATCAAGGTTTGAAGCATTCTGTGTACTTTGTAATTTCATCTGTTTTCCATATTCTAAGGGAAAAATAATGAATTGCCCAAGTATTAATAATAAAGATGTTCATGTCATCATATTTTATAATAGCAAGAAATTGGAAATAATCTATCTGCCATAATAGGTGACTGGTAAAAATGGTAAATAAGAATGTGGAGGCTCAGTGATAAAGAATCTGCCTAGAACACAGGAGACATGGGTTCAATCCCTGGGTTGGTAAGATCCCCTGGAGAAGGAAATGGCAACCCATTCCAGTATTCTTGCTTGGGAAATCCCATGGACAGAGGAGACTGGCAGGCTACAGTCCATGGGGTCAAAAAGAGTTGGACACAATTTAGCGACTCAACAGCAACAGAAGTTATGGTAAATAAGAAAGTATGTGTACATGAAAGACAATGTCGTGGAAAAACATTTTATGATATATAAATGTTCAAAATACAAAGTGCAAAGTGCAGGTTATAAATAATATGTGCATTATGTTTCCATTTAAATCTACCCAAATACATAGAAACAAAGATGATCAATATTTTATAGCACATATCTATGGCTGATATGATTATGGGTGATTTTTATTTAATTTTAGCATTTCAACACTTTTCTTTATATGAATATGAATTTCCTTTGTGAATGAATGAATGAATGAAAGTTGCTCAATAATGTCCAACTCTGTGCAACCCCATGGACTGTAGCCCATCAGTCTCCTCTGTCCATGGAATTCTCAAGGCAAGAATATTGGAATGGGGGAAGTATATGCTACATTTCAATTTTTTGAAAAATGAAGTGTTCAATCCAAGTCATTAGTTTTCCAGAATGTGCCTGCCTATTGAATTACTTGGAGGACTCTTGAGAAGTACTGTTTCCTGGACTGAAGTTTCCTGAAGTGACTTAGTGATCAACTGGGCTGGGGAAATGGTACACGAGTTTGGTTCTTCTCACTCTTGAATGAACATATAAGTCACCTGCAGCTCTTGTTAAAATACAGATTCTGATTCCCTAGGTCTGGGGTGACCTAAAACTCTGCATTTCAAATGCAACCAAATGGTATTAATGCTGGAAGATGCTTTAAATATCAAAGGACAGATGATCTTCCAGCCCTTATAAGCTGACAGCAGCATGGCCTTGATGCAAACCCACTTGATGCTGCACTCACTCTCAGCCAAACTATTGGAGAAACTTTGGTTGGAGCGGCAGAAATATGGGCAACCTGGTGCTGTGCCAAGGGCCGGCTGGGGCAGACCAAGTAGAGGGCAAAGTGTGAGGCCAGACAGACAGGCTGATGACTCCCCCTCTTGGTCAGTGTCAACTCAGAGCCAACAGAAATTCAAGAATGGTCCAGTCCAGCAGGATCTCTGGGACTCTAGAAGCCTCTTTTCCTGGTCTGGCCTCAAACCTGTGTCTCTCCTAAAGACCCCCAAATCAGGAATCCCTGCCTGGGGTCTTGGTATAGATTGTGATGTATAGAAGTGAGTAGGAATGAGAGGCCATCTTCTAGTTTATCAGAGAGCCTGGGTTCCTGGTGTGGAGCATCTGCCATAGTCCTTCCCAAAGTACCACATACTCCCCAAAGCTTTCCCTTCCCAATTGTCTCCAAGTGACCTTTCACTGGACATTAGGCTATAGCCCTCTCTGGGTACCATCTTTGGCTATCTCAGTTCCCATCAATTCACCTGTCCTGGACCCAATATCACCAAAAAATATCCCTGGACTTCCTCAAGCTCTTTTGTACATCACACTCACATTGATCTCACCCTCTCCTTCATCCTCCTACACACAGTCTTCATTGAATCTGTTCCCTCCAAGACCAATATTAACTTCTGTAGAGTCAAACCAAATGACTTTTTTGATTTGTCAGATCTTTGGCAACTGCCTCCCTTGGATCCCTTGATATTGATTCACACCTCTCCATTCTCTGCTCAGGTCCATTGCGAATTCTTCCCTTTTTGCAGGGGTCATCCCTAAACCTTGAAATCACAAGCCAACATCCTAAGCACTTCTCTTTCATATCCCATGGAGCTACAATCCATCCATTTCTACAGATGCAATTATCATCTTTCTCTGATGCCTCCCAAGCCCAGTTTGAACACCCTCCTTTATCTCCAGCAGCCTCCAGGATACCACCCTCTGGATATCCTGCCATCATTCTCAACCAAATGCATCTAAGGTCAAATTCATCTTCTCCTCCTCCAAGTCCATTCATCCCTCACAGTATCATTTCTCTTGCTACCACAATATTCCTCTAGATAGTGAGATTCAAAACCTGAGAACTGTTGACAATTTCTCCTACTTTCTTGACTCTGTGACAGATTTATCAACAAGTTCCAATAAATTATGTCTTTAAAATATAAACTTTGTTTTCTTCATAGCCATTAGAATTGTGACTATATTCCTGGTTTCTCCACCTTCAGTACAGCCCAACCTATCTGAGGTTTCTGGACTTGTATTCTAAGTACTGCTTTCATCACATCCCCACCCCACTCTAGCCTACAGTGGTTTCCCACCATATGATACACTTTTCTAGGTATATCTCACTTCTCTGTGGACACTAAATCACCTCCCAGGCAATGAGACTTCTTTCTTATTTTTCTCATAGGTATTCTCAGAGTTATCTTTGATTTCCCTACCTCCAAAGTCATCCCATCCTATTGTTGTCCATTCAGATCTTTTGGCATTAAGGTCACCGGACATGGTATTATTATCTATAGTTGAGTATCTAGTTCCGCCAAGTTAATTATCAGCTCAGATATACAAGGTCATGTCACTTAACCTCTAATCTTCAGTTTCAGCACCTATAAATCATGGTATTAGAGTATGTGGTTATTAAAATTCTTTCCAGATCAAACTATCAGTGATTCTATGATTCAGTGTTTAAAGACTATTTTCTTTACCATTGCAATCCTACTCTGAACTCCCATGAAGTTTCATTGTGTTATTTATTGTTTTATATGTAGACATTTATTTCCCTTTTTAAATTTAATAGGCTCTTTAGGCCACAAAATGTGGCTTGTAGCTCTCTCCACCTGCCCCAACTGAGGTACATCCATGCTTACAAATAGGACATAGAAACACATACCGCAGATTCAAATGGAAGGTTGGTTCTAGACCTAACTCTATTACAAGTTTGTTTTGCCACCTTGGAAAGTCCCTTTTTGTCCCTAGGCCTCCAATTTCTTATCATTAGAATGAGAGGCTGGGCAAGATCAGTATTTTTCAAAAGTATTTTAAGTTTCAAAGAAAAGTTTTCATGGGAACCTAAGGAAAATTAGATGGATAAAAGGTACCTGTTTAGCAGAATTAGAAAGAAATGGAGATATGGGAACCCAGTTAGCATTGACCACTGAAGCAGGCACTGGGTGTCTATGTCAATCTCAACTTCCCAATTTATCCCTCACTCCACCTTTCCCCTTGGTAACCACACACTCTACTCTATATAAAATAGATAACTAATAAGACCCTGTTGTATAGCACAGGGAACTCTACACAATATTCTGTAATGACCTAAATGGGAAATGACCTAAATGGGAAAAGAATCTGAAAAAAGAGTGGATATATTTGTATATCTGGAGAAGGAAATGGCAACCCACTCCAGTATTCTTGCCTGGGAAATTCTATGGACAGAGAAGGCTGGTAGGCTAAGTCTATGGAGCCTTAAAGAGTTGGACATGACTGAGCAACTAAACAACAACTGAGGGAATGGCTACCCACTCCTGGAGCGGTTCCTGCCTGGAGAACTCCATGGACAGAGGAGCCTGGCGGGTTACAGTCCATGAAGTTGTAAAAAGTCAGACAAGAGTGAGTGACTTTCAATTTCACTGTGTTAATAGATATTCTCTCTGTATGCCTAGAAGGATCTGTGAGTCTGAGATCCTTGGAAATAAACAAATTAATTAACAAACCATGCCCTCATGGCAGGTCTGATGGATAGAAAAAGATAAACCATCAGTGGGGTAGCTGCAATAAGCCCACAGGTTTTTACACTGGAAACTTTGATTGTTTAAATAACAAGGACATGTCTGTGTGGATGCCAGTAAAGAATGGACTCTTCCTTGGCCCTTGCCTCCCTGGCTACCTCTCAAAGATAGGGGGAGCCTGATGTTTCTCTCAGCATGCCAAGCTACTGACCCCAATTCTTTGGTGCCTCCTGAGTTGAAAGTAATGTCTTATGAAACAGGTCTCACTGGTTTGTACAAGGTGCTGACTGGCTGGTGAGGCCAGGGCCTGGTCTTGGGTGGCTGGGAAATATTCCCTCCTTAGGGAAATGTGGGAGAAGGAAATGGCAACCCATTCCACTATTCTTGCCTAGAGAATCCTGTGGACAGAGGAGCCTGGTCGGCTGCTGTCCATAGCATTGTACAGAGTTGGACACGACTGAATCGACTTAGCATGCATGCATATATAACTGATTCACTTTGCTCCATAGCAAAAACTAACACAACAATGTAAACCAACTATGCATGCATGCACACATACTCAGTCACTATAGTTGTGTCCAACTCTTTGTGACCCAATGGACTATAGCCTGCCAGGTTCCTCTGTCCACAGGATTTCCCAGGCAAGAATACCAGAGTGGGTTGTCATGCCCTCCTCCAGGGGATTTTCATGACCCAGGGATCAAACCCAAGTTTCCTGCATTGCAGGTAGGTTCTTTACCTGTTAAACCACCAGGAAAGCCTGTAAATCAACTGCCCCCTCTCAAGGCACTGGGGCATCCCTAAAGAAAATCAAGCTTCATCAAACATTGCTGGGTACCACTGGCCTCAGTGATTTCTTCTGAAATTACTTTCTAAAATCTGTGTGCTCCTTGAGGACTTCCCTGGTGGTCGAGTGATTAACAATCTGCCTTGCAATGCAGGGGACATGGGTTTGACCCTAATCAGGGAACTAAGATCCCACAAGGGGCAGAGCAGCTAAGCACTTGAGCCACAACTAGAGAGTCCGTATGCCACAACGAAAGATCCTTTGTGCTGCAACGAAAGATCCAATGCAGCCAAATAAATTTAAAAGTATTTAAAATTTTATTTAAATTCTGTTGTCCTAAACATTTAAAAACTTTAACATGACTTAGCTATACTTTCTCCTCAAATTCTTTCTATGTGCCCCTAGACTTATTTAGCATCCTATATCTACATAAAGGATACCTTGCTAACTAGAGAGCTTTCCAGGAGAAATCAAAGGGAGGTGGCCTATCAGAGATATTGACAGAGGGAGAAGAAAAGAGAAAAAGAGAAAACACTGCCTTCTACCACTGACCTGCAGATCCTGGGTGCCTGGAACCTCCAATTGATTTCTCCAGGCTGTCTACACTGAGTTTATATTGCCTGATCAGGGTGGGACAGCCTGTAGCAATGTTTATAATTGGCTCCAGGATGGGGAAGAAAGGCGCTGGGATTTCACAAGGTCTTTGGCACAGTCTAGATAATAAGAAGGTGGGAACACTAATGAATATTTGTTAAAGGGGAGAGAGTCGCCCATAAAGCCTTAGCAGAAGCCAGGTGCTGGGACCCTGCTCAAAGCTACTGTCGTTAATACTGATATTGGTGGTCAGACATCTTCATATCACCTTCCCTTTGGTGCCCATGGAGCTCCATCTAGTCTTAGGGAAGAAGAAGAGGCAAGAGTGAGTGTGTCCGAAAGGCCTAAGGACAGATTTTTGTCCGTAGCCAGGCTGTGACCATGAAGGCAATGTGAGAATGGGGGTTGTTGATATTGTGAATAGCCCCTGTTGGGAAAGATGAAAGGGATGTCTTTGTTTTTCAACAGGCTCTATTAGTTGGTACCAGCTTGATGAGGTGAATGTCTAAGGAAATCCACTACAGTCAGAAGACACTGACCTTAGATTTATCCTGGGATTGAGCAGGTGCTGTGTGCCCTAGACTACAAGGGCATATGACAGTGTGAGCAGGGCAGAGATGAAGAACACTTGGGCTTCTGATTGACATTGCTTAATTCAGCCCATCCATCCACTCATCTGTCCATCCATCCATCAATCCATCAGTTCATCTACCCATTCATCCATCCAGCCATCAGTACATCTACCCATCCACCCATCCATCTGTCCATCTACCCATCCATCCATCCATCAGAATGTCTACACATCCAACCACCCATTCATCCACCCACTTACAAGGGGCAGAGACACTTAGGCATAGTATTCTCTGGGGACCAACTGCTTTATTGTAATTCTCCCTCATGGGTCATTTGCAAAGTTCCATAAAGAGCTCGGTGAGGACATGGGAGAGGTCAGTCCTATACCCAGATGTCTGCAGAGTGAGCAATGAAAAAAGATGGGCAAAGGTGGAAACAGATTTCTGTTTTTTAAGGCCAATAGTCATTCTTCACCCTTTCTCCCAATCTCTTGTTCCCTCAATGGAAAAGTTCAAAGCACAGGGTATTTTACCAGGCAACCAATCAGTGCTCACTGAGCATTCACAAGACCTGTAACAGAGGCATCTAAGACATGGTCCCTGTTATTAAGTAGCTTTACAGTCTGACTGGGGAGCTAAGTCATAAATACTTGAAAAGACCAGACTCTCTAATCTCTGAGCCCAGGGGATACTGAACACAATAGAGGGGAGAACCTCCTTGAATAGAAAGATAAATTCCTAGAATTGAAAGGGCTTTCGCCCTTTATATAATTCCTCCTCTTTCACTACTCCTGTCAGCACATCCCTGCTAAAGTCCTTTTGAATTCTATCAGCCTACAAGTGATACAGCAATCACACTTGAAGCTGGAGAAAGCTTCAAGAATGAGGTAGAATTTCAGCTGCTCCCTGCAGGGTGGGTCCATTTCGACAGGTAGAAGAGGGTGAAAGAATATTCTGGGTGGAGGAATAGTCTCCATATTCGACACTCTCTGGACTCCAATAATTTGCCAAACATTAGTAAGGTGCTTGGAAACAAGCCAGGACAGACTTGACCTTGAGGTGATCTCAGGGGCCTCAGATCCCAAGTCAACTGATTCCAAGGAGGGGGAGTTAGCACAAAGCACTGTCAGAGCTGATGACCACGGATCTCAACTCAGCAGGGGCTCCTGGGAGTCAATGATATGAGACCTTTTCTGGGCATGTGGGCAGACAGTGTGAACCAAGTCTGTTCTCAGCGGCCCTGAGAGGCCTGTGGTAGCAGCTTGCTGTCTGCTGCCTGAGGCTTTATGCTGCTTCTGGGCTGAAGCTGCTGAGGTCCCTGGAGCCAGACCCTCTGGCCTGGCCTTTCCGTCGCTGATCCTTCAGCTGCAGCTGAACCTGCCAGGCGGGTCTGACTGGTGAGGTGCAGAGGGGACACGTGGAACTACCATTCGGGCCCCTCCTCTGGCTTCTGCTGTGATTCCCCATGGTTCAGGCAGGGACCCTGGAGTCACAGCCTCTGGCCCATATGTCTGAAGGTGCAAAGGGAGCTGAGAAAGATCTAAACCTTGTGGAAACAGAATATTCAACCAATTTAGTATGGTCAGCTTTTTAAAAAAAAATATTTATTTTACTCGGCTGAGTCGGGTCTTAGTTGCCATGCGTGGGATTTTGTCATGTTACATGGAATCTTCCATTGCAGTACACAGACTCTCTAGTTGTGTCACTTGGGCTCCAGTAGTTGTGGCACAGGGGCTTAGTTTCTCTGCAGCATGTGGGATCTTAGTTCTCCAACCAAGGATCGAACCCATGTCCCCTGCATTGCAAAGCAGATTCTTAACCACTGGACCATGAGGGACGTCCCTGATCAGCTTTTCAAGTTTGATGTTTGGGGAAATAAAAGGACTGGTGTTCATTTTGACCAGGGCAATAAAAGTACTGGAGAAAATTGCAATCAAAATAAAATAAATGATTTATTTCTCTTCCCCTCCATACTAGTCATGTATTGCTGGGTAACAAGTGACCTGACCCCAAACCTTAACAACATAAAGCAGGAACACTTATTTTCTCAGAGTTCCTAAGGACTGGGCTGAGCTTAGCTGGGTGATTCTGCTTCAGTCTCTCACTAGGTTACAGTCAGTCAGAGGCGCATCACTTGAAGGCCTAGCTGGGCTGGAGGCGGAGCTACTGTCAAGTTCACTTGTGTGGCCATTGTCAGGAGCCTTCGTTTTCCACCACTAGGTCTCCTTACAGGGCTGCTCACACATAGCAGGTGGCTTCCCCCAGAGCAAGTGAACAAAGAAACAGACCAAGATAGAAGCCACAGTGTCTTTTATAACTTAATCTCACAAGCAACATAACATCACTTCTGTTGTGTTCTACTGGTCATGGAAACAACTGTGATTCAATGTGGGAGGAAGCACAGGGGTGGGGCATGAATACCAAGCGACTGGGGATCATCAGCCACTCCAGCTTCATTGTAGAACAATTAGAAAATACAGATAAATAAAAAGAAGGAAAGAAAAATCACCTCTAATAGCATTACCCTGACATTGCTAAAATGGAAGTCAACTCTTTCAGACTTTTGTTTCTATGCAGAAATATATATAAATAGGTTTTTTTCATTAAATTGCAATTAAAAAATATGCTACTTTGTAACTCATTCTTCTCGCTCAATACGTCATGAGCATCTTTCTGTGTGAAGATACATCAGTATCTTGGGTTTTAATTGTACCTTGGGTTTCAAAAGGTATGACATGCCCATTTCCGTCTTCTGAGTTGGAGCCACTTCCTCAGACACCACTACCCTCTCCCATCCATGGCTGAAACATGAAGGTAGAGATGGGAAAGGCAGCATATGATGGTGGCTGAATTAAAGAGAAGGGGGTGGGGTCTGAGTCCTCAACTCTATGACCACTCTCCCTCTTCTGCACAGTGGAGACCTCGTGTGGCCAGCTGGTGGCCCTGATAGGCTCAACTAGAGATGTGCTGCCCTGTGGGGCTCAAAGCTACCAGGTAAGTTATCAAAAAGCATGGAAGGTTTCCACCACTCCCCTGACCCTGACTCATTAGAGGTTTATTTCATGGGACTTTTTCAAGGATTCACACCAGTAGTGCCAATCAGCAGAAGAGGAAACTGTAGAAAGCCCCAAATCTCAGAAGGATTTACCCAAACTGGGAAACAAGGGCAGGAAGAGTGGCAGTATGCCCAGCCCTCAAAAGTGGGGGCCATGAGGGTAGAGGCAGAGTGATCACCACGGGTATCCTCCTATGCCTCCAGCCCCTGCCAGAGCTGGCCTTCCAGGGAGCCCTGGAGACACATTGCCCTAGTCACATTGCTGGAAGTAGAAGTCAGTGATGGGCTCGTCCCAGCTGGTGTCCTTCAGGAGATGGGTGATCTGCAGCGGCTGGTCAGCTTCAGGCACCGTGCAAAGAAACCAGCCTGGGTAGGCAGCCGACTCAAAGCTGGAGGTGAGCCCCGTGTCCCGCCGGTAGAAGGTGAATTTCTTAGACTTCTCAGCACTATGATAGAGCTCCATGATGTTCACTGGCTGCGGGCAGAGGGCATGACAGGTGAGAGACAGGAGCAAGCGGAAGGACACAAGGAGGCAGAGCCACAATCAACAGAACGCTGCGAGGGAGAGGTGCCCCAGCCACAGCAGCAGCAGCAGCAGTATCTTTGACTTAGTGAAGCCACATGGTGAAGCTGCCCCGACAGGACCCACCTCTAGTTTCAGGGTTGGTTCCTGCCCTGTCCCACACGACAGGCATTGGCTCCCACCCTGGACGCCCAGGATGACCGGAGAGAGCTTGGCATCCAGAGACCGATTGGGGACAACGCTGATCTCCTCACCTAGAGGAAGGAAGGGGATGAGGGAAACTTGACTGCTCTTCCTCTCTCTCCCCTACTGTTGGCTGAATCAGACACTCTCCCACTAGGCTAGTCAGAAGGGGAGCTTCATAGCAACTGCCATGTAGGGAAGGGTGGTCTCCTAAGGTGGTCCAGTGAACGTCAAGACACATAGGACCTTGAAGATGGTATTATCTTCCACCCCCACATCCACTCCCTTGTCCAGGGTCAAAACTTCAAGTCTTCAAACCCCAAGGGAAATTTGATCACCTCTTTCAATGCCCCTTGACCCTCCAGACTTTTCTGTAACCTGTCTTGATAAAACTCCCAATTAGAGTTATTTGGACATCTTTCCACCCTCCTGTGAGAGTCCTGAGATCAGAAAAGGGTCTCATTCCTCTCTGTATAATTCCTCCATCTCTCTCTCTCTCTCTCACATACACACACACACACACACACACAACCTCACAGAGAGCTCTACCTGGCCCTAACACCTGGTGAGAGTGTTCCAGGTGTGTGCTGCTTAGTGAGCAGGCCCAGTCACGCTGTGTGGGGCAGAGTGAATGAGCACGAAGCCAGATGGTGCCACCTGCCCCTCTAAGTCCCACCACTCTGAGTGACCAAGGACCCTCAGAGAGCCAAGGGGACCCAGAGTAAAGAGGCAGGAAACCCCCTCTCACATGGGAGTAAAGATTTAGACAGCCTGCGTTAGTACTCTCCTCAGCAAGAGCTATCAGGAAAAGGGATGTTGGACGCAGCTTCACCCACCAAGGAAATGACAAAACAGCCAACTTGGAAAAGAATTCCACCTCTATATAGACGTTTCCAGTGCATGGCGCATGCTGGAAAGTGTAATATTTCACTTGTCCTTGCTCAGAACCTGGTTTTTTGACACCCTGTCTACTGTGTCAGGTCTGTAGGTTTGTGCCAGTGTTTTTAAGCCCTCTTCAGAGCCCCTCCCTCTGAACATATAGAGACCTAGGGAAGTAAGGTCAGGTTTTGGCCACCAACCTTTAATGACCTTCCCCGCTTGTAGGCCTCCAGCTAGAAGCTGATTATCATGCAGGTAAAGCACCTTCAATGCTGCATCCTTCATTCTGAAATATCAGGACAGGATGACATTCAGTTAGGGGAGGGGTTGCTCCAGCTTACCTGGGCTCTCGAGACTCTGCCAATCTCAGGCACTATCGCCCTCTCTTCCCACTGAGCTGGAAGTAATGGCACAGCCTTCTCTCCCACCCCTGGGGACACATGCCTATCACAGGACAACACCACAGCCTCCCACCTGAGTCTGGGACTTTCTCCTTCACCCTCTGCAATCTTTTCTACACTAACCAGACGTTGGAAAGGAAACTAAACTGGGGGTCAGAGTCCTGGGTTCTCACCCTGGCTCTGCCACCATCGTCACAATAGACAAACGGTTTGCTCTCTCTGGGCCTGAGTCTCCTCATTGTTAAACTAAGAAGATAGGATAGATGCTGTTCAGGCCTTTTCAAGGTTAAAATGTGCCTTGATCAACTTCCACCTTTACTTCCTCTGCTTTGTGCATTTATTAATATTTCCACTTGGCTATATAGTCCCTACTATGTGAAGGATTTCTTTACATTTAAAATTCTTTCATTTTGCTTTTCAAATTTAATTCACATTTACAATCTCAGTTGATTTTCTGACATCCTGTGAGGTGAAAGATGTACTCTGAAGGGGGTTCTTCCAGATGTCATATGGAAAAACAAAGTATGCAATATACAAATTGGCTAAATGTTGGCTAAACACAAAGAAATCTCTACTTCAAAGTAACTAATACGCTGAGTTGTGCTACAATCCTCTTCGAAGGGGACCTAGAAAGCCTATTTTCCACATTTCCTTGACCAAAGAGCACCATTGTATAAAGCCACTCATAAGACTGGCTTTTCTTGGGAGGCAAGCTATACCAGACCCTAAGCTCAGTGAGAACAAGATTCTGCTCATTCACTGTTCCAAGTCCAGAGTGGAGCGCCTGACTCAGCACAGGTCAGTGGACAGACAGACTGACAGAAGAGTTTTGCTAACGCTGTTTTGTCCCAAAGGGCAGTAAGGAAGTAGTGCCTGGATTGACTTCACTTCACCTCATTGGAGGGTGGCGCTGGGGGCGGTGGCTGGGGGCGGGGAAAGGCAGGGATGGTAGGTAACAGTAGGGATCCAAGCTCCTAACTGCCTTTCTCATTACGATGGACGATGGACGAGGCCACAGCTCTTTTCTCATCAGGTAACCCCCAAGAGGGAAGCCTGCCCCAGTCTGGAGAGGCTGGGAGAGATGGTCTAAAGACAAGGAGGTGGGTGCCTGTTCACACCTTTCCAGACGCCCCCACTGTAGGCAATCCCGAGCACCACCTCAGTGGAAAGACTGGAAAACAGGTCTACCCGGAAGTCGTGCCCCCTCGCACTGGACACGAACCAATCAGAGGCTCAGATACTCACCGGAAGCACAGTGCCCCGCTCAGGACCATCTCGAGCTTCCCAGCTTGTAGACACTCCTATTTTGAGATAACAGAAAATCTTAGGTGAAAATGGAGGTTGAGCGGCAGGGGACCTGGGCCCCCTGAGCCCTCCCCACCTCCCTCCTCGACCCTCTGCCCTGGCATGGGAAGAGCCCCCAAGGAGCAGGGGAATTCTAGGTCTGGGGTCAGGAGAGGCGAAGCCCAGTTCCCTAGAGGACACCTCAGAACGCTCCTTTCTCCAGACGGAGCCCGTGCTGTCTGCCTGTTCTTCCAAGGTTGCCTCAGCCCTTTTAATGATCCCTAGGGAGGGGCCCCTGAAACTGGCTCAGTCTCGGGAGGAGCAGGATTGCCAGAGTGATTTCATACCACCTTAAGCTTCCAGAAACACTTGCCTGCTCATTATCTCGCTCAGAGAAGGAAACTTCTTGAAACAGTCTTCTTCTTCAATCAATTCTGAAGAACTTCCAGGGGTTTTCCAGCCCTTTGTGATCACTGAGCTCCTAGACATCTGGCCCTGCCAGACCCAAGGGCAACATGCAGTGAGCTGCTCAAGGAAAGCAGAGTTTAGAACAACCCCCTTTCCGCCTTTCTCCCTGCCGCCTTACTTCTCTCCCTCTTTCGTTTGCTCCCTCCTTCCCTTCCCTTCTTCCTCTTTCCTGTCTGCCTGTGCCAAGACTATGGAAAATGCTGGAGGTGGAGCTCGCCTGCTTAGATACTGTCAAGAGTATATATTCGTTGTAGAAAAACCTGAAAATCCAGATTGACAAAAAAAAAAAAAAAAAGAATTTTTATCTCCAGCTTGTGTATCATCAGCAAACCAAGAACAATAGTTTTTCCTCTGCCCATACATACCTGTAACCATCACTTTACACATACTGTACCCCAGATGTGCTCTGTTTAGTCTCTCTGTCCTGTTCGAGTCTTTGCGACCCCATGGACTTTAGCTCGCTAGGCTCCTCTGTCCATGGGGATTCTCCAGGCAAGAATTCTGGAGTGGGTTGCCATGCCCTCCTCCAGGGGATCTATGCAACCTAGGGAAAGAACCCAGGTCTCCCGCATCGCGGGCGGATTCTTTACTGTCTGAGCCACCTACACTATTTTCAACTCGCTTTAGTCATCTAAGCAAAATAGCAGAATCTCTTTTCATATCAAGTATAATGATATCAGAACATTGAATAGCTGCAGAGTATTTCTATGCAACATCATTTAATTACAGCAATCAATTATTGTTAGCCACTGTTATTATCATAATATGCTATTGAAAAATCTTGTAGTGACAAACAACTTTGTATCAACATCTTTGCTTGTGTGTCTGATTATTTCCCTCGAAAATAAAATCTAGCTTGGGCCATCTATTATTGATCTTTCTTCAGTACATAACTGATAAAATAATGTGTGATTGTATGACATTTCATGAAGTTTTAATCCTTCCATATGCTCCCTGTGATGGATGTAAATGAAAGGTAATGGTCAGTGCATAATAACAGTTTAATTATGTCTTGAGCACCACAGAAAACCATTTATTGCTAAGTCATATATTTTTTTAAAATATTGTTTTCAGATGAATGGACTAAAATGTCCTTAAAGTGTTCAAAAATTAATAAAATATCACATGGTTCAAAGAATAGAAAAATGATTCATCACTCATAATGCTGCTACTGTGATAAACACCTTTCAGAAAAGTAGAGCCTTATGTAAAAATTATTAAGTTGGCCATAAATTGGCCAAATAGAAAAGACACTATTTGTGCAAATAGTTGCAAAAAAGAACAAAACAAAAACAAACAAACAAAAAAAACACTCCAGAAGGAGTTGGCCAATAGGCAAAGTGACTTTAACCAAACAGGCTTTCATTTGCAAAGTGGTAATAGAGAAGAAGGTTTTGTTTCTCCTAAAAAAGTAAAATGCCAACTGCTTAGTTTGCCCCCTATGATCCCCTGACTCTAGTGAATTGCACCTGTGTGACCACAGGACACTGCCATGGTGCTTCATCAAGCTCCCGCCTCCTTCTGCTAATAAAGAATGAAGCCAGTATGTGGTCCCCCTCCCCTCACTCCCACACTGCTGAACATCCAGAGGGTTGTGCATAATAAGGGGTAGATACAGAATGAGTGGATGGGGCAATGAATGGATGAGCCAAGAAAGTGAAAGAAAGAAATATAAAGCAAATCCCTGCTAAGAAAACTTCTCCAAACTTGAAAATAAAACACAATGATAATGGCATGTGCTCTCAGTGTCTTACTGGAGCACTGTCAAACAGTCCCACCAACAATTGCACAGTTCTCTGGGGAAAGTCCGTCTTTGCTTGACTTGTTAACTACCATGGGTTAGATTGTCAGACTCCGTGAAGTTAGAAGAGAACTAAGAGAAGATTGATAAATTGCAAATAACTTCTGCCTGATAGAAAAGGTAGTCCCAAAAGATAACAGTTATCACTTCAGTTCACTTAATCAGTCATGTCCAACTCTTTGTGACCCCATGGGCTGCAGCATGCCAGGCTTCCCTGTCCATCACCAACTCCCAGAGCTTGCTCAAACTCATGTCCATCGAGTTGGTGATGCCATCTGACCATCTCATCCTCTGTCATCCCCTTCTCCTCCTGCCTTCAAACTTTCCCAGTATCTTTTCCAATGAGTCCATTCTTCGCGTCAGGGGGCCAAAGTATTGGAGTTTCAGCTTCAGCATCAGTCCTTCCAATGAATATTCAGAAATGATTTCCTTTAGGATTGACTGCTTTGATCTGGGTACAGTTGTATTGCTTTACAATTCATTAAGCAGGGTTTTGCTTTTTTTGTTTAATTTAAGCCAATCCATTCCACCATTTCTTCCCTGATTGATCATATAAGCTTCTGTTCCTTGACTTACCCTTTGGGTCAGCTTTGTCATCCTTCCAGTTCCTTCATTTATTAATAATGATAGATCTTTGACACATGCTCACTGTATGTTTGTGTGAAAGTCATGTTTTGGATTTTTTGAAAATTAAACTGGCATTATATAAAACAATGTTCCTTTGCCCCAGATTCACACACCATGTGCGGTGGTTTTCAAACATGTACACAGATTCTTTGATACTCCACCCTTTAAGAAGCGGAGCTTACTTCTCCTTCCTTTAAGTGTGAACTGGATTTAGTGACTAAAGAATATATTGGGTTCACCAAAAAGTTCATTTGGGTCTGTCTATAACATCTTATGGACCATGGACGTGCCCAGAGGCTGTCCCAGCCTGCGGAAGGGTAATGCTCCCAATGAAGACTTCTCACCACCTTTGAGTGGCAGTGCCCTGGAGGTGAGTGCAGATCCTGTCCTTGATGGGGAGATGAGGATTCAAACAGTGTAAGAGTACACACCTGTACTAGTAGGTAAGCACACATTCACAGTTTTTTTAATAGCAAAATGGTCATTTTTATTAGGAAGATAAATTAAACAATAATTAAAATAGCCAATATTCATTTGATGTTCACTATGTCCCAAGAACTATGTTTAGTGGTTGGCCTGAATGTTCTCATTTTGTGCTCAGAACTGCCCTGGGTGGTTAATACCATAATTATTATGTCTCATTCATGGATGTGGAAACCAAGAATAGAAAGATTAACTGTCACCTGATACTGGACCTATAATTAATATTAGAGTCAGAATCAAGCCCAGGAAACCTGAATCCAAAGCTATTGACCCCAAAACACAACACAGCAGTCAGAGTGATCTTCTCATAGTCTGAGTCAGATCACAGCCCATCTACTCCCAGAGTCTCTGAGAGTAAAAGAAAAGACTTGGCCATGTTTTCAAAGCCCCGCAAAATTAGGCCCTCGTTAACTCTTGACCTCATCCTTTCACCACTCCATGCAGTACATTCAAGGCACATGAAACTCTTGCTCTTTCTTGAACAAGTGAAGCATGTCCCTGCCTCAGGGCCTTTGCACTGGCTACTCTCTCAGCATAGAAAGCTCTTCTCCAAGACATCAGCATGGCTCACTCTTTTACTCTTTAAAGTCTTTGCTAAACTGTCACCTTCTCAACAAGACTTACACTCACCACCCTAAACTGCTCTCTCCTACTTCCAATTCCCCTTTCCACGCTCCATTTCTTTGCACAGCACTCACCACTTGTAAGCACATTGAATAATTTGGGTGTACTACTTATCAGCTCCCATGCCAGTCCTGTTGGAAAATAAACTCACTCAAGGGGAACTGTTTGTTTTCTATTGTCTTCATTGGCATATTCTAGGCCTTAACGCCTTCGATAAATGATGCTGCATTGACATTGAGTAAATTACACACTGTATCATGTAGGAAAAGCCAGATAATTGCCTAACATTTTGTTCACAATTATGGTTTTATTTCTCAGAGGTTTTTTTTAAAACTTTTGGGAATATAATTGCTTTACAATTGTGTGTTAGTTTCTGCTCTACAACAATGTGAATCAGCTACACGTATACATATATCCCCTCCCTCTTGAACCTCCCTCCCACTCTCCTATCCCAACCCTCTAGGTCATCACAGAGCATTGGGCTGTGTTCCCTGTGCTATACAGCAGCTTCCCACTAGCTATCTATTTTACACATGGTAGTGTATATAGGTGCTTCCCTGATGGCTCAGATGGTAAAGAAACTGCCTGCAATTCAGGAAGCCAAGATTCAATCCCAGGATCGGGAAGATCCCCTGGAGGAGAAAATGGCAACCCACTCCAGTATTCTTGCCTAAAGAGTCCCATGGACAGAGGAACCTGGTGAGCTACCGTCCATGGGGTTGCAAGGAATCAGACATGACTGAGTGACCAACACTTTCACTTTTCACTTCAGTGTAGATATGTCAATCCCACTCTCTCAGTTCATCCCACCCTCTCTTTCCCTTGTTATGGCCACAAGTCTGTTCTCTACATCTGTGTTTCTATTCCTGCCCTGCAAATAGGTTCATCTGTACCATTTTTCTAGATTCCATATATATGTGTTAATATATGACATTCATTTTTCTCTTTCTTACTTTACTCTGTATTGATGCCTTTGACTCTTATTCTCTTGGTGTAACAGTTAAGACCATAGGTGGACAAACACTGGCCTATGGGCTAAGATGGGCCCACTATTTGTTTTGTTGGAACACCGTCATGTTCATTTGCTTCAACAGTCTATGAACACTTCTGTACTACAATGAACAACATTGCATATTTGTGACAGAAACTACATAGCTTGCAAAACCTAAGATACTTCGTACCTGGCCTTTGAGAGAAAAAGTTTGCTGAAGTCTGGTCAAGACTCTCTGAATCCAAGTCCTAAATGTGTCACTTATCAGCATGTATTTTTGATCAAGTTATTGAAGTTTTCTGTTTTGGAGTCCTCATCTGTGAAACAGGAATAAAAATAGTGTTTACCCAGGTTGTTGAGCTTAAATGAGTTAATGTATGTGATGTGCTTAAAAGAGTGCCAGGCACATTCATGCAGGCATGCTTAGTTTCTCAGTCGCATCCAACTCTTTGTGACTCCATGGACTGTAGTCTGCCAGGCCCCTCTGCCCATGGAATTTTCCAGGCAAGAATACTAAGTGGGTTGCCATTTCCTTCTCTGAAGGGATCTTCCAGACCCAGAGATCGAACCTGCGTCTCCTGCATTGGCAGGCAGATTCCCTATCACTGAGCCACCTGGGAAGCCAGCCAGGCACATAGTAGATGCTTAAATGTCAGCTATATCATCACGCAGCAGCTGCGTGGCCTTGGGAAATTTGCTTCTTCTCTCTGATGTGATGATTCATCTCACCTTTTTGTTTCTTTATAAAAACAGAGTAATAGCCACTTCACTGGGTTGTCATGAGGAGTGGATGAGACAGAGGCTGTGACAAGCATGGTAGGTGCTTGGCACAAACCCACAGACACCTGCTTATTGCCCTCTTTGTGTTTCTCTGTCTCCTCCCCAGGTACATAAGAGGAAACTGGGAACATAGCAGAGGCCAGGTTCACATTCCCCTAAATCTGAGGCTGGTTCAAGACCAAACACTTCCTTGCACAGGTTAATGCCTTTACCTGGGCCAGAGAATGAGAAAGCCCCACCCCGGTCTGGCTGAGAGGCCATAGCACATGCTATGGGATTTCCACGTTACTTACAAGAAGGCTAACACTGGCTGCTCGTTTACTGTGCCCAGCACCATCTCAAAAGCAGTACATGCATAGTGCCCTGGGTCCTGGGAGATAAGTTCTAGTCTTATTCGCATTTGACTGATAAGACAAAATAAGGCTTAGAGAGTTTGGTTCACAAGGTCACAAACTAGTGAGAGATGGACCCAGTATTGGTCCTCTGGCAGTTGGATTCCATACTAACTTGTCCCCCCTCCCAAGATCCATCTCCAATTGTGAGCAAATAAACCATGGAATTCTACAGATTCAAGTGATAGAGGAAAGGAGGGCAGAGATGGAAACTAGTTGATCTCTCTTTCAGGGTTTTGTTTGCAGGAAGGATCAAGCCTCCAGAAGAAGAGGGGCTTCTTCCTCCACAAGGACAGGAAAGACAGTGGGAACCCCCAGAGTTGGTTCAGAGACAAAAGGCTTCACCAGTACAGACAATATGGTGGTGCACAGGACTTCCCTGGTGGCACAATGAATATGAATCCTGCCTGCCAATTCAGGGGACAGAGTTCCATGCCTGATCCAGGAAGATTCCACATATCGCAGAGCAACTAAGCCCCCACCCTCTAGGACCTACAAACCACAATTACTGAAGCCCATGCACCTAGAGCTTGTGCTCCACAAGAGAAGCCACTGCAATAAGAAGCCTGCACACCACAACTAGCGAGTAGCACTGCTCAGCACAGCTAGAGGAAACCCGCGTGTAGCAACAAAGACCCAGCACAGCCAGAAATAAATTAATTTTTTAAAAAAGAATGTGTTAGAAATGATTTTTTAAAATGCAATGGTGAACATCCAGATGGAAAGGATTCCTCACTCCCTGGGATGACTTCTAGGGGCTTAGAACATCCTTGAAGGACCCTGCCTGGCGCAGGAGAGATGGTGGCAATACACACACAGCCTCCAGGGAGCCCCAAGCAGAAAGGGACCTCCTCCCCTGACTCCAGCCACAACCTGTGATCACTGTGGGAGTGACATAAAGGAAGGTGCCACTGGGCTCTTAGCACATCTGAGAACCCCTCGGCTCCCCATGAGATCACAGGAAGGTTTGGGGTCTGGGCACTGGCTGCAGCTGGGTGCCTTGTTTCTGCTTAGTTTGGTGGCATCTTCCAGCGGGGGAGGGCTGGGGATGAGCCAGTTCTACAAGCAGGAATCAAGTAGTGTGTGGGTGACCCAGAAGGCAGGGTGAGGCTCTGTGTGTGTCACACCCACCCGACAGTTTCTCCTGACTGAGTCACCAAGGGCGGGGCCAGAGCCACTGGCAAACTCCTTACCTGAGATGCGGATGAGACCCTCCCAAGCAGGTTCAGAGGTTTCTCTCCTCTGCATCTCAGAAGCCCCCAGAGCCTAAGGACTCCCCTCCCATGGGTTGTGTGGTTTGGCCATGACCAGACTTCTGTCTGAAGAACAGCTGGAATTTGAGCCAGATTCTGAACCTGGGTGTGAAATTGGAATTAAACTATAAACATGGAAGGGAAAAGCCAGCCATTTAGAAAGAGGGCTGGTCTGACTCCATTCTTCCTGCGTCCTCCCACCTCCTGCCTGTCAAGTACCTTAAGCTCTGTGTGCATGGCCATGACCTCATCAGAGAGGGTGGATCAGGCCAGCCACACTTTGATCCATTGCTTCCAACCATTCATGCAACCGGTCCGTGTGACCTTTGCTTCTTTCCACAAAGGACTTGGAGCAGTGAGCACCTGCAGCAGAGCCAGCCAGGACAAGGCGAGCTGCATCAGGTCTCCCTGTGGGGAGGCTCTAAGACTTCTGGTGGCTCAGGTGGTAGAGTCTGCCTGCAGTGCGGGAGACCCGGGGTTCGATCCCTGGGTTGAACTTTTTCACGTTAGTGATGCTCGGAACAGAGAAGATAAACTTATCCCCCATATATATAAATATACTTATTTGCCCAGGGCTCCCCTGGTGGCTCAGTCGGTAAAGAATCCACCTGCAATGCAGGAGACCCAGGTTCAATCCCTGGGTGGGGAAGATCCCCTGGAGAAGGAAATGGCAGCCCACTCCAGTATTCTTGCCTGGAAAATTCCATGGACAGAGAAGCCTGGAAGGCTACAGTCCATGGGGTCACCAAGAGTCAGACACGACTTAGTGACTAAACCTATAGTTACTCAGTCACGTTCAACTCTTTGGGACCTCATGGGCTATAGCCCACCAGGCTCCTCTGTCCATGGAATTCTCCAGGCAAGAATACTGGAGTGGGTTGCCATGCCCTCCTCCAGGAGATCTTTCTGACCCAGGAATTAAGCCCATCTCTCCTGTGTTTCCTGCACTGCAGGCAGATTCTTTACCTGCTGAGCCATTGGGAGAGCCTATATATATATATGTATATATATGTATGTATATATATGGGTTTATATTCTTTGCAGTTTCTCAAGATGGAAGCTTAGATTATTAATTTGACACATTGACTTTTCTACTATGAGTATTAAACACTATGAATTTTGCTCTAGGCATGCTTTAGTTACAGCTCACAAATTTATACATATTGTATTTTTATTTAATTCAAATATTTTCAAATTTCCTCTTAGCCTTCCTCTTTGACCCACAAGTTACTTAGAAGTATATTGTTTAATTTCCAAATATTTGGAGTTTTTCTAAAGATTTTATTTTCTAGTTAATTCAATTATCATCTGAGAATATATACTGTGTGATTTCTCTTATTTTAAATTCACTGGGTTTTGTTATATAACCCAGAATATAACCTATCATGGTGAATGTTCTGTGTGCATTAAAAAAAGAAAGTGCATTCTGATGTTGTTGTGTGGAGTGCTCTATTGATAGTGTTTTTCAGGTCTTCTGTACCCTTACTGATTTCCTGTCTACTTGTTCAGTCCATTATAGAGAGAGGAACGTTGAATTCTCCAACTATAATTGTCTATGTCTCCTTTCTATTCTGTCTTTGCTTCATGTGTTTTGAAGCTCTGCTGTTAGGAGAATACACATTTAAGATTATTACATCTTTTTGGAGAACTGACCTCTTTATCACACATAGTCATATATGTGTTTCTCTGCAATGATAGCACCCCAGTGCCTGCATGCTAAGTCACTTCAGTTATGTCCGACTCTGTGTGACTCTATGGACTGTAACCTACCAGGTTCCTCTGTCCATGAGATTCTCCAGGCAAGAATACTGGTGTGGGTTGCCATGCCCTCCTCCAGGGGATCTTCTGCAATGACAGCAGATTCTTTACCCCTAGTGCCACCTGGGAAAGCCTGTCGCTTTGTACAATTACCACTGCTATCAAAATAGAGAACTATTCTATTCCCGCAAGGCTCTCTCATGCTATCCCTTCATACCCACATTTTGGCTTCACAGGCTCCTCTGTTCAATCCCTAATCCCTAGCTCCTACTATCTGCTTTTTAATAGTCCCCAGTTGGCTGGGAACTGTTTAGTTTTACTCCTGTTATTTCAGCATAAGTATTACTATTAGTAGTATATCTTTATATATGCTTTATAAAAGTGTCCTAGTTTGAGTAGTGAATTTAATCCCTTTTCTTTTATTGGGATTATGAATGTTTTTTGTTGTGTCTATCCTATGATTTTATTTTAGGTTTTCTGCCTACCATAATTTTTGTTGTGCTTCATTCATATTTTTTGCTTGCTCAATTCATTCTTTTTTTTGTTTCAATTCATTTTCTTCTAGTATGTTGGTGCTGCTACTGCTGCTAAGTCACTTCAGTCGTATCCAACTCTGTGCAACCCCATAGATTGCAGCCTACCAGGCTCCCCTGTCCCTGGGATTCTCCAGGCAAGAACACTGGAGTGGGTTGCCATTTCCTCCTCCAATGCACGAAAGTGAAAAGTGAAAGTGAACTCACTCAGTCGTGTCTGACTCTTAGTGACCCCATGGACTACAGCCTACCAGGCTCCTCTGTCCATGGGATTTTCAAGGCAAGAGTACTGGAGTGGGATGCCATTGCCTTCTCTAGTATGTTAAAAACATACAATTCTATTTTTACTTATATACTGGTTAACTAATTTTTGGTACACAGATTTAAATGTATTTTTCTTTTTCTCTAAAAATTTATGCTTATTTGTTATTTAGCATGTTATATTCTATAAGACCTAGCTCAGGACTGATTTTACATGCCTCAAATAAATTAAATTTTAGTTTCTTAGAAGAAAGTGTGAGATAAGATATTTACTCCAGTTTAGACTGGGGGTCGGCAAACTATGGCCCATGGACCAAACCTGGCCCACTATTTTTGTACAGTCTATGAACTAAGGACATTTTTTACACTTTTAAATGAGTGAAATAAGAACTTCCCTGGTGTTCCAATGATTAAGACTCTGATGCTCCCAATGACCATGGCCAATCCCTGGTCAGGGAATTAGATCCCAAATACCGCAACTAAGAGGTCACATGCCACAGCTAAAGATCCTGCATACAATGATGAAGACTGAAGATTCCATGTGCTGAAACTAAGACCCAGCACAGTCAAATAAATACATAAATAAATATTTTTAATAAAAATTAAAAAATAATGAGTGAAATACATTTTAAGGAATAATATTTCATAACAAGTAAAATTTATATGAATTTCAAATTTTGGTGTCCACAGATAAGGTTTAACACAGCTTTGCTCATTATCTTATGTATTGTCTATTTTTGTGCTGCTACTTCAGCAGAGTTGAATAATTGTGACAGAGACTGTATGACTGACAAAGCCTAAAATATTCATTGTAATGTATGGCCCTTTACAGAAAAAGTATGGCAACCCCCAGCATGTGTGCTAAGTCACTTCAGTCATATCTGACTCTTTGCAACCCTATCAACTGCAGCCCAGCAAGCTCCTCTGTCTATGGGATTCTCCAGGCAGGAATACTAGAGTGGGTTGCCATGCTCTCCTCCAGGGGATCTTCTTGACCCAGAGACAGAACCCACATCTCTCACATCTACCTGCACTTACAGCTGAGTTCTTTACCCCTGAGCTTCCCTCGTGGCTCAGAAGGTAAAGAATCCGCCTGCAATGCAGGAGATAGGGGTTCAATCCCTGGGTCGGGAAGATTCCCTGAAGAAGGGAATAGCAGCCCACTCCAGTATTATTGCCTGGAGAATTCTATGGGCAGAGAATCCTGGCGGGCTACAGTCCATGGGGTTGCAAAGGGTCAGACATGACTGAGCGATTAACACTCACTCACTCACCGGGCACCAAGGAAGCCCAGCAACCCCAAAATCATCAGTCAAATGTTGCCTCTCCAGGCTTCCTTAGCTCAGGTTCACATTGTCCACTTTTTATGAAGTGGGGAACCTAGGCTTTCTTCGCCATAAGGTTGATGACAGGTAAAAGAGCAGGAAATGATCTTAGTATTTTTGTATTTCTCCAGGCCTGAGCACCACCCCCTGTATCAGAAGACTATATTTATTGTTCAGTTGCTAAGTCATGTCCAACTCTTTGTGACCCCATGGACTGCAGCACCTCAGGCTTCACTGTCCTTTACTATCTTCCAGAGTTTGCTCAAATTCATGTCCACTGAGTCAGTGATGCTATCTAACCATCTCATCTTCTGCCACCCTCTTCTCCTTTTGCCTTCAACCTTTCCCAGCATCAGGGTCTTTTCCAATGAGTAGGCTCATCACATCAGGTGGCCAAAGACTATTAGAAGACCATGTTCTTTAGCTGCTCAGTCGTGTTCAACTCTTTGCAACCCCATGGACTGTAGCCCACCAGAGTCCTCTGTCCATGGGGATTCTCCAGGCAAAAATAGTGGACTGAGTTGCCAAGCCCTCCTCCAGGGGAACTTCCTGACCCAGGGATCGAACCCAGATCTCCCACATTGCAGGCAGATTCTTTACCGTCTGAGCACCACAGAAGCCCAATATTATGCTATAAACATCTATTTAAATTATCACCTACCTGCCTTCCAACTTTGATCTAGTGTTTCTAATAACAGTTTCATCTGCATATGAATTATCTCTCCAGATACGAAGTAAAATCTTGAGAAGACTAGTTCATCAAGCACATTGACAGACTGAATCACACTGCATTATACAAAGCTAATCTGACTCTATAGATGCAAATGTGTCTTCTGTAGTATTAAAATGTCCTGAGTTCTCCTTCTAGCAAGATGGGGTAGTAAGAACCAAATTTAACTTCCCACCTGACTCAGCTAAAGAAAATGAAAATGGATAACATTTATGAAGCCATGGTTTTAAAGCATTGAACATCAGCCAGTGAAGGACAGTGATCCCTGAGAGACAGGAAACAAATGTGGTGACCCAATAATTACCCTCCCTTTGCAGTAGAAACCCAGGGGCTCAGCATTCTTTCTGAGTAGAGGAGATACAGGTTTTCAGTCTGTGGAAATAAAGGTAGTTGGAGACTTAAAAAAAAAAAAAAGTATGAGAATGAAGGGTTGCATAGAAGGAGAATTCAGATCTATAGAGGGTCCCCATTGCACAACCACCAGAGTACTGATTCATGAATTATAGATGAGGAATCTACCCAAGGCTGGAGATTCAGTTCAGTTCATCCATTCAGTCATGTCCAACTCTTTGCGACCACATGGACTGCAGCACGCCAGTCTTCCCTAACCATCACCAACTCCCAGAGCTTGTTTATTTATTTATTTATTTTAATATTTTATTTTATTTTTTTAAGTATTTATTTATTTTACTTTACAACATTGTATTGGTTTTACCATACATTGACTTGAATCCACCATGGGTGTACATGTGTTCCCCATCCTGAACCCCCCTCCCAACTCCCTCCCCATCCCATCCCTCCGGGTCATCACAGTGCACCAGCCCCGAGCACCCTGTCTCATGCGTTGAACCTGGACTGGTGATTCATTTCACATATGATAATTTACATGTATAAATGCCATTCTCCCATATCATCCCACCCTCGCCCTCTCCCACAGAGTCCAAAAGACTGTTCAATACATCTGTGTCTCTCTTGCTGTCTCGCATACAGCGTTATCATTACCATCTTTCTAAATTCCATATATATGTGTTAGTATACTGTATTGGTGTTTATCTTTCTGGCTTACTTCACTCTGTATAATAGGCTCCAGTTTCATCCACCTCATTAGAACTGATTCAAATGCATTCTTTTTAATGGCTGAGTAATATTCCATGGTGTATATGTACCACAGCTTTCTTATCCATTCATCTGCTGATGGGCAGCTAGGTTGCTTCCATGTCCTGGCTATTATAAACAGTGCTGTGATGAACATTGGGGTACACGTGTCTCTTTCCATTCCAGTTTCCTCAGTGTGTATGCCCAGCAGCGGGATTGCTGGGTCATATGGCAGGTCTATTTACAGTTTTTTAAGGAATCTCTACACTGTTCTCCATAATGGCTGTACTAGTTTGCATTGTACTGTTTGCAACAGTGTAAGAGGGTTCCCTTTTCTGCATACCCTCTCCAGCATTTATTGCTTGTAGACTTTTGGATAGCAGCCATTCTGACTAGCGTGTAATGGTACCTCATTGTGGTTTTGATTTGCATTTCTCTGATAATGAGTGATGTTGAGCATCTTTTCATGTGTTTGTTAGCCATCTGTATGTCTTCTTTGGAGATATGTCTGTTTAGATCTTTGGCCCACTTTTTGATAGGGTCTTTTATTTTTCTGGAATTGAGCTGCAGGAGTTGCTTATATATTTTTGAGATTAATTCTTTGTCCATTGCTTCATTTGCTATTATTTTCTCCCATTCTTAAGGTTGTCTTTTCACTTTGCTTATAGTTTCCTTTTTTGTGCAGAAGCTTTTAATTTTAATTAGGTCCCATTTGTTTATTCTTGCTTTTATTTCCAATATTCTGGGAGGTGGGTCATAGAGGATCCTGCTATGATTTATGTCAGAGAGTGTTTTGACTATGTTTTCCTCTAGGAGTTTTATAGTTTCTGGTCTGACATTTATATCTTTAATCCGTTTTGAGTTTATTTTTGTGTATGGTGTTAGAAAGTGTTCTAGTTTCATTCTTTTACAAGTGGTTGACCAGTTTTCCCAGCACCACTTGTTAAAGAGATTGTCTTTTCTCCATTGTATATTCTTGCCTCCTTTGTCAAAGATAAGGTGTCCATAGGTGCATGGATTTATCTCTGGGCTTTCTATTTTGTTCCATTGATCTATATTTCTGTCCTTGTGCCAGTACCACACTGTCTTGATGACTGTGGCTTTGTAGTAGAGACTGAAGTTGGGCAGGTTGATTCCTCCATTCTTCTTTCTCAAGATTGTTTTGGCTATTCGAGGTTTTCTGTACTTCCATACAAATTGTGAAATTATTTTTTCTAGTTCTCTGAAAAAATACCATTGGTAGCTTGATAGGGATTGCATTGAATCTATAGATTGCTCTGGGTGGTATACTTATTTTCACTATATTGATTCTTCCAATCCATGAGCACGGTATATTTCTCCATCTATTTGTGTCTTCTTTGATTTCTTTCATCAGTGTTTTATAGTTTTCTATATATAGGTCTTTTGTTTCTTTCGGTAGATTTATTCCTAAGTATTTTATTCTTTTCGTTGCTATGGTGAATGGAATTGTTTCCTTAAATTCTCTTTCTGTTTTCTCATTGCTAGTGTATAGGAATGCAGGGGATTTTTGTGTGTTAATTTTGTATCCTGCAACTTTACTATATTCATTGATTAGCTCTAGTAATTTTCTGGTGGAGTCTTTAGGGTTTTCTATGTAGAGGCTCTTGTCATCTGCAAACAGTGAGAGTTTTACTTCTTCTTTTCCAATCTGGAGTCCTTTTATTTCTTTTTCTGCTCTGATTGCTGTAGCCAAAACTTCCAAAACTATATTGAACAGTAGTGGTGAGAGTGGGCACCCTTGTCTTGTTCCTGACTTTAGGGGAAATGCTCTCAATTTTTCACCATTAAAGATAATGTTTGCTGTGGGTTTGTCATATATAGCTTTTATTATGTTGAGATATGGTCCTTCCGTTCCTGCTTTCTGGAGGGTTTTTATCATAAATTGATGTTGAATTTTGCCAAAGACTTTCTCTTCATCTATTGAGATAATCATATGGTTTTTATTTTTCAATTTGTTAATGTGGTGTATTACACTGATTGATTTGTGGATATTGAAGAGTCCTTGCATCCCTGGGATAAAGCCCACTTGGTCATGATGTATGATCTTTTTAATTTGTTGTTGGATTCTGTTTGCTAGAATTTTGTTAAGGATTTTTGCATCTATGTTCATCAGTGGTATTGGCCTATAGTTTTCTTTTTTTGTGATATCTTTGTCAGGTTTTGGTATTAAGGTGATGGTGGCCTCAGAGAATGAGTTTGGAAGTTTACCTTCCTCTGCAATTTTCTGGAAGAGTTTGAGTAGGATAGGTGTTAGTTCTTCTCTAAATTTTTGGTAGAATTCAGCTGTGAAGTGGTCTGATCCTGGGCTTTTGTTTGTTGGAAGATTTCTGATTACAGTTTCAATTTCTATGCTTGTGATGGGTCTGTTGAGATTTTCTATTTCTTCCTGGTTCAATTTTGGAAAGTTGTCCTTTTCTAAGAATTTGTCCATTTCTTCCAAGTTGTCCATTTTATTTGCATATAGATGCTGTAATAGTCACTTATGATCCTTTGTATTTCTGTGTTGCCTGTTGTGATCTCTCCATTTTCATTTCTAATTTTGTTCTTTTGACTTTTCTCTCTTTGTTTCTTGATGAGTCTGGCTAATGGTTTGTCAATTTTATTTACCTTCTCAAACAAACAGCTTTTGGTTTTGTTAATTTTTGCTATGGTCACTTTTGCTTCTTTTGCATTTGTTTCTGCCCTAATTTTTAAGATTTCTTCCCTTCTACTAACCCTGGGGTTCATAATTTCTTCCTTTTCAAGTTGCTTTAGGGGTAGAGTTAGGTTATTTATTTGGCTTTTTTCTTGTTTCTTGAGATATGCCTGTATTGCTATGAATCTTCCCGTTAGCACTGCTTTTACAGTTTCCCATAGGTTATGGGTTGTTGTGTTTTCATTTTAATTCGTTTCTATGCATATTTTGATTTCTTTTTTTATTTCTTCTGTGATTTATTGGTTGTTAAGCAGCGTGTTTTTCAGCCTCCATATGTTGGAATTTTTAATAGTTTTTCTCCTGTAACAGAGCTTGTTTAAACTCATGTCATCGAGTCAGTGATGCCTTCCAATCATCTCATCCTCTGTTGTCTCCTTCTCCTCCTGCCTTCAAGCTTTCCCAGCATCAGGGTCTTTTCCAATGAGTCAGTTCTTCGTATCAGGTGGCCAAAGTATTGGAGCTTCAGCTTCAACATCAGTTCTTCCAATGAATACTCAGAACCGATTTCCCCTGGAATTCCTTTAGAAATTTGAACAGTATGAAAAGGCTGGAGATTAAGACACTCTAAAAGTTTAGTGGGAGTACAGTCATCAAGACAGTATGGTACTGGCACAAAGATAGAAATATAGATCAATGTAACAGAATAGAAAGCCCAGAGATAAATCCACGAACCTATGGACACCTTATCTTTGACAAAGGAGGCAAGGATATACAATGGAAAAAAGACAACCTCTTTAACAAGTGGTGCTGGGAAAACTGGTCAACCACTTGTAAAAGAATGAAACTAGAACACTTTCTAACACCATACACAAAAATAAACTCAAAATGGATTAAAGATCTAAATGTCAGACCAGAAACTATAAAACTCCTAGAGGAGAACATAGGCAAAACACTCTCTGACATAAATCACAGCAAGATCCTCTATGACCCAGCTCCCAGAATATTGGAAATAAAAGCAAAACTAAACAAATGGGACCTAATGAAACTTAAAAGCTTTTGCACAACAAAGGAAACTATAAGTAAGGTGAAAAGACAGCCGTCAGATTGGGAGAAAATAATAGCAAATGAAGAAACAGACAAAGGATTAATCTCAAAAATATACAAGCAACTCCTGCAGCTCAATTCCAGAAAAATAAATGACCCAATCAAAAAATGGGCCAAAGAACTAAACAGACATTTCTCCAAAGAAGACATACAGATGGCTAACAAACACATGGAAAGATGCTCAACATCACTCATTATTAGAGAAATGCAAATCAAAACCACAATGAGGTACCATTACGTGCCAGTCAGGATGGCTGCTATCCAAAAGTCTACAAGCAATAAATGCTGGAGAGGGTGTGGAGAAAAGGGAACCCTCTTACACTGTTGGTGGGAATGCAAACTAGTACAGCCACTATGGAAAACAGTGTGGAGATTTCTTAAAAAACTGGAAATAGAACTGCCATATGACCCAGCAATCCCACTTCTGGGCATACACACTGAGGAAACCAGATCTGAAAGAGACACGTGCACCCCAATGTTCATTGCAGCACTGTTTATAATAGCCAGGACATGGAAGCAACCTAGATGCCCATCAGCAGATGAATGGATAAGAAAGCTGTGGTACATATACACCATGGAATATTACTCAGCTGTTAAAAAGAATTCATTTGAACCAGTCCTAATGAGATGGATGAAACTGGAGCCCATTATACAGAGTGAAGTAAGCCAGAAAGATAAAGAACATTACAGCATACTAACGCATATATATGGAATTTAGAAAGATGGTAATGATAACCCTATATGCAAAACAGAAAAAGAGACACAGAAATACAGAACAGACTTTTGAACTCTGTGGGAGAATGTGAGGGTGAGATGTTTCAAAAGAACAGCATGTATACTATCTATGGTGAAACAGATCACCAGCCCAGGTGGGATGCATGAGACAAGTGCTCGGGCCTGGTGCACTGGGAAGACCCAGAGGAATCGGGTGGAGAGGGAGGTGGGAGGGGGGATCGGGATGGGGAATACGTAGTAAATCTATGGCTGATTCATATCAATGTATGACAAAACCCACTGAAATGTTGTGAAGTAATTAGCCTCCAACTAATAAAAAAGTTTTAAAAAAATTTAAAAAAATAAATAAATAAATAAAAACAAAAAAATTAATAAATAAAAGTTTAGTGGGAGTAATTACCTGTCCCCACCAGCTGGCCTAGGAATCCCATAATTCCCAGGCATTGGAGTATAGTATTCAGAAGGACTTTGCTTAAGAAGTGAAATATAATTAGACCTGGACTAAATACTGCTGTGGTCACACCTCTCCAATCTGAAATCAAGACCCCAAATGATTAAATAGGGCTTCCCTGATGGCTCATGTGGTAAAGAATCTGCCTACAGTGCAGAAGACCTGGCTTCAATCCCTGAGTCAGAAAAATCCCGTGGTGAAGGGAATGACTACTCACTCCAGTATTCTTCCTTATATGTCTTTAAAAATCAAGAAGTCCTAATTATATGGAATTGGAAATGCAGACAGCTAATGTGTGCCCTGAATGGGATTCTGGAACAGAAAATGGATATTAGATGAAAAAAAAAAAAAGGCATAACAATGTGTAACTATTGATATATTAATTGCAACAAATTAGTGCTGTACTAATGAAAAATGTTATTAATAAGGAAAACAGTTCTGAATATATAAAACTCTCTGTACTGTCTGTGAAATGATTTTGTAAATCTAAATTTGTTGCAAAATTCAACATTTAGTTAAGACAATCAGCATCCAACAAAGTAAAATTTATAATGTCTGACATCCAATCAAAGATTACTAGGTAAGCAAAGAAACAGGGTAAAAAGATATAGTAGGAGAAGAATATAAATTGAAACCAAGCAGAACTGGCACAGATGTTAAAGTAAGAAGTGAAAAAAATTAAATGAAATGTTAGTCACTCAATCATGTCCGACTCTTTTGATCCCATGGACTGTAGTCCACCAGCTCCTCTGTCTATGGAATTCTCCAGGCAGGAATACTGGAGTGGGGTGCCATGCCCTTCTCCAGGGGACCTTCCTGACCCAGGGATTGATCTCAGGTCTCCCACATTGCAGGCAGATTCTTTACCATCTGAGCCACCAGGGAAGCTCAAATTTAAAAATACAGGACATCAAAACAGGACATTCAGTTATTAAAACTAAAGTTCACATGTTTAAAAAAGGTTGAGTCATGAAAGATTTTTCAAAGACAGATTTGAATGAAATTCTAAGATGAAAACTACAATGTCTAGGATGAAATAAGCACTGAATGAGTTTAATAGAGCATTTGGTATTATAGATGAAATGATTAGTAAACTAGACGACACAGCAATAGAAAATATCCTAAATTATGTATAGAGAGAAAAAATAAAAACAAAATCTAACAACAACAAAAAAGGAAAATCAGGGGATTTCCCTGGTGTTCCAGTGGTTAAGAATCTGCCTTCCAATGAAGGAGACTTGGGTTCGATCCCTGGTCGGGGAACTAAGATCCCACATGCCACGGGGCAACTAAACCCATAAGCTACAGCTAGACAAACCTGCGTGCCACTATAGTCAGAGCACCACAACAAAGGCCCAGTGATGTCAAAATTAAAAAAAAAAAAAAAAAAGGAGAATCAGTGAAATGTGGACAACTCCAAATGTCCTAATATATGTAATTGAAATCTTTGGAGAAGAAGATGAGGCACAAAAATATATATTTAAAGAAAAATGGCCAGAATTTCTGTTCTAAAATGTGCATATTTTCACTTGATCTTAGTCAAAAAGCTGAGAAGCGATTGCATATTTTCTTCACTTGTTATGACAGCAATCACCTTTAGCGTGTGTCCCAAGTTTGAATCCCTACTAACATACTTTAATAGATGTGGGATTTATGTAAGTTCCTTTGTCTCTCTAAACTTCAATTTCTTCATTTGTAAATGGGGTAACAACTGCTGAGAAAGATGAAATCATTCTGGAATGAGTTAGTCATGAAAACTTTCACCCTATATGTGGAGTGACTAGTCTTCCTGGTTTTTGCTTGTTTTCCTAAGGTAATTATTAATAGTCCTCCTTTTCATCCTCAGAAGTACCTTGGTTTGTATGTTAACTATTGTGACCATAGTTATAGGGTTACTGAGAGGATTAAATGAGATAGTGTCTGGCATGATGTGAGTTCTATATATTTAACTTATGAGTAAACTATGAATATATGTTGTCAATACATATATAAATTACTTCAGTGCTTTCACCTTCATTTACATGTTTTTACTATTAAACAGTGCAAGTTAGAGGTAGGTAGACATACTCAAGGGCATCCCAGGTGGCTCTAGTGGTAAAGAACCTTCCTGCCAATGCAAGAGACATATAAGAGACAAGGGTTCCATCCCTGAGTTGAGACCCCGGGAGGAGGGCATGACAACCCACTCCAGTATTCTTGCCTGGGAAATCCTATGGACGAAGGATTCTGGCAGGCTACAGTCCACAAGGTCAAAAAGAGTCAGATAGGACTGAAGTGACTTAGCATGCTCGCAGACATACACAAAGTGAGGATTACTACAGATCTACTTAGATTTTAAGTTTAGAACAAACATCTAAAAAATAACTCTGTAGTATAATTAAAATTAAAATGATTGTACATGTTTTATCATTGTGTTAAAATACTGCAAAATTTGGTCAAAGGCCACTATTAAGGCAGACATGCAACAATTGCATTTTTCTTATTATATTTATGAAGTGAAGTGAAAGTGTTAGTCACTCAGCTAGGTCTGATTCTTTTCAACCCCATGGACTGTGGCCCACCAGGCTCCTCTGTCCATGGGATTTCCTAGGCAAGAATATACTGGAGTTGGTTGCCATTTACTTCTCCAGGGGATCTTCCTGACCCAAGGATCAAACCTGGATCTCCTGCATTGCAGGCAGATTCTTTACCATCTGAGCCACCAGGGAAGCCCTATTGTAATTATAACTAGTGTAAAAACAAAAAAGGAATGGATTTTCATTAGTCTGTATCTCTTCATCATGACAAATTTGGTCTTGCAGAAACTTAATGCGTCCTTATTTAAATGAAAACACTATGAATGGATAAGGCCGATACTCAGGGACTAAAGTACCCACTTCAGAACTCCATCATGCTGGTATCCTGATCTGGGACCTCCACTGTCTATAAATGGGCATGGTGCTAACAAGTTAGCCTGCTAAGCTTCACAAACACTGGCAGAAAACACAAGGTTTCTGGGTTAGGGACAAGGATGGTCTTTTCAACATATGGTGATGATACATACAGTTGGCATCAGAGCAAAAAGGCAGGAACTGAAATCTCTATGGGAACCAGAGCCAGGATTGGAAAAGAAGAACTGTAATTGACAAATTGCTGGAGGCTCAAAGGGGAAGAGTCTGAGAGTGAAAAACTAGGGGGCGGGGGTGTGTGGTGAGGAATCCCCACATACTGTGAGTTTTACCTCCAAGCTGTGGACCAGGTTCTTACAGTAAACACCAGAGGAAAATCCTTTTGTGCTACCAGCAAGGGAAGAAGAAAGGGAATCATTTTCGGGGGAGTCATATTCTCAGTTCCTCATATGTTGAGTAATTTTGAATTGCCCTCTGGACATTGCAAATGTGTATTACAGAACATGTCTGTTACATTCCTCTGAAGAAGATTTTATTTCTGTTTTAGCAGTCAGTTCACTTAGACGTGAAATGCAAAGTTTGTCTTTCAACAAGGACATATATCTTAGATCAGTTCTTTTATCTTTAACTGAGTTTCTATGTATGTTTCAAGGATCAGCTAGAAATTTGGGTGGTTTTTACACAGAATTTTGTGACCCTCTCTCTTACTGCCTCTCTCTTTCTAAGGTTTCCTTCTCACTTTCCAGTGGCTGTGGTTGTCCCCAGACCTGTCCCCTGGTCTTTCAAAGACTGTAGGATTTTCTATTAGTTCTAGTTGTTTCACATCATGCAGCATTAGTTAGCTTTCAGTCTAAAACTGCAAAAATGAGAAACTGACATTTGTGGATTATTTTTTCTAAGCAGCTACTCCACTCTAGAATCTCTCTGCATGTGTTTTCTTGTGCTCACTTGCCAAGGCACTCAGATCCCCTCCCTACCAGGTCTTATAGTTGTTTTTGTGAAAGTCTTGGTCCAAAAGGAGCCTACTCAAGACACCAAAAGAAACTCATAGCTTTCTAAGAATAGCTTTCATAATTAGCACTTTGTGGCATTTTTCCCCCTGATCTCTTAGGTTTATGCTAACTGGAGAATTAAGTTAAATTGACTGATTTCAATTTACTTCCACCGTTCTTCCATTTTTTTCATTGTTTCCTTTCTGATATCTTTTTTTGTTTCTTTTGCTCTTTCCTTTACTGCTTTCAATCACAAGGAGGAAGGTGGTTTTGTTTGTTTTTCCTTTATTCATTTTCCTCTCAAGTTTGGAAGTTACATACTCTCTATTAATTTGATAGCTACTCTAGCCATTTCCTAGACTTAACTAAATACAAAGTTAATCGTTATTTTTAGCTGGGGAACTGTGCCATAGTGAGGGTGGCTATGAGCGTAGGATGGTAACTTCTTCCTGGGTTATCTGAATTTTTCCTCCTCGAGTGTCCCCTGAGTTTTGTGATGCAGACAGAGGGTGACTCTGTCATTTCATTTGCAATGGCTTTGTTGAGGGGTCAAGCAAGGGCAGAATTCAAAGTTGGTGCCTGCTCCACCCAACAAAGCAAATACTGACTACATCCTTGGACATCCAAGATGAGTGGAGTGAGTCAGGCATCAGGGACCACTTTGGTATCCAACCTAGAGAAAGGAGACTGTATGCAGAAACCCAAGTCTATCTACCTTTACTCCTCAGCCCTTGAACTTAAAGGACAGGACCCATAATTATCTGCCTCAGTCTGGTGATAACTGGAGTAGGTCACAAAAGGACATGGTTTGTATGGTCTGCACTAGACAGTTTCCTACTGAGCAGCACTCATTGCTGAGTTCTTCATCTGAAAAACAAGCAGAGATGGAGATGGAGCAGTTGAGAGAATGAGCTCTTTCCACCTGTCCCTGAATTCATACACTCTCTGCATCTCTATCTTTTGTCCTCATCTCTGTCTTTGGTCTCTTACTCCTACCAACAGTCCTTGAAGGCATGAAGTGAAGTGAAAGTTGCTCAGTCATGTCCAACTCTTTGCAACCCCGTGAACTATACAGTCCATAAGGGGGATATTCCAGTATTCTCCAGGCCAGAATACTGGAGTGGAATACTGAAGTTCCCTTCTCCATGGGATCTTCTAAACCCAGGGATCGAACCCAGGTCTCCCACATTGCAGGTGATTCTTTACCAGCTGAGCCACCAGGGAAGCCCAATAATACTGGAGTGGGATTCTCCAGGGGATCTTCCCAACTCAGGAATCAAACCAGGGTCTCCTGCATTGCTGGTGGATTCTTTACTTGCTGAGAAGTCGTGAAGCTTATCTTTTCTCCTGGGATCTCCCCAGACAACCCATCCCAAAGCCTCTCATCTGAGCCTTCAGCTTGAAATCTTCACTGTTCTACATCTGGCCCCCACGTCAACCAACCTCCTCAATGTGTGACCAAACTGGACTGAGACTCAAGGATGTCACCCAGTAGCACACATCTCATTCTATGAACTACAACAGAGGAGCAACTGGAGGTCACAGTTGGATTAGAAATCTTCTACCAGGAATTTGAGCTTCCCTGGTGGCTCAGTGGTAAAGAAAATGCTTGCCTATGCAGAAGATGTGGGTTCAATCACTGGGTCAGGAAGATCCCCTTGAGAAGGAAATGGCAACCCACTTCAGAATTCTTGCTTAGGAAATCCCAAGGACAGAGGAGCCTGGTGGGCTACAGTCCTTGCAATCTCAAAAGAGTCAGATACAACTTAATGACTAAACAGTAACAACCAGGAAATTATCCTTAAAGGAATTTTACCTTCTAAGAAGCATGGAGCAGAGATTTGCTGAGAGTAAATAGGCATGCCCAGACAATTTCACACTTTCCAGTATGAAGTTTCTCTTATCTTCAAAGAAAAAGCAGCACTTCTGGTACAGAATGACCACAGTGGACACTGCATAGATCCCTGAGCCCGAACAACTTTGAAAAACTCTCAGCAGTTGGGATTGTGATCTGGGTACCCTGTCCTCCGAAGACTTCCCATCTATCACCCTGTAGCGAGAAGAAAAGTGTCTTTCCTGTTTGGGAAGTGCAAAGCACAGATCCCCAGCTGTCTCTGGGCCCAAGTTATCAATACAGTCTGTCCTCTGGGTATATTTCAGACCCACTTAAGGCTTTGTAGTGGAGGGGAGGGAAGGGTTTCTCAAGTCGTCATTTAACCCAAGGAGAAGCAGTATTACCGGACTTAAAACGTCATCATCAAAGTCTCATTCAAACTGTGATTCATTCTCTCAAGGAGGAAATTGCCCAGAAAAATTCTCTCATTGCAGATCTACCCTAATTATGTTGCATAAATTAAGCTGGACTAAGAAACAGAAAATTACTCATGCAAATTTTGTAATACCAAATGTCTCCTCCTTTAATTGATCTGATCAAGGGTCAAATCAGCACATAAAATTCAGTTTATAATTTGATGAGAATTTACCTCTAAAGCATAAAATTGATTAAAACAAATTTCCTAAAGAGTCTTTATATGTATTTATGCTGCTTCTGCTTAGTCACTTCAGTCGTGTCCAATTCTGTGTGACCCTGCTCCTGGCAGGAACAGTCTGCCAGGCTCCTCTGTCCATGGGATTCTCTAGGCAAGAATACTGGAGTGGGTTGCCATGCTCTCCTCCAGGGGATCTTTCTGACCCAGGGATCTAACCCAGGTCTCCTGCACTGCAGGCAGATTCTTTACCCCCAAGCCACCAGGGAAGCCCATATGCATTTATAAATATATATAAAAATATAAAAATTTATATATACCATATATATGTAGAAAATCTCATTATTCATATAATAATTCAAAGAGTGTACAAAAACATGAAGTATGGTCTCATTGGGTCTTCTACAGGAGTTAGGTCTTCTGAAATGACACAGGTTTGTACTCTCTGGTCTGTTGAGAGAATCCACATGTAAGTCTCAAGGGAATTCCAAGAAAGAGCAAAGGGTCTTGATGCTGGAACATTCATGGAGGCAGAGAAGGATCTGGATATGGTTTTGTCAGAGAGGATGAAAATTTTCTCTACCTTTCTTTGTTCTTCTCTCTGGTATAAAAATTAAACTGACATGAGACAGATTAAAAGGAGCTAATCAAATAAAAGTTAAAATAACATGTTCATATGGGAGAGACCCAGGAAAACTGAGACAAAAATGACCAAAATCCTCCCCTTAAATGACATCTTCAGCTAAAGACAAAAGAGGGTGTTGGGGGTAGTGGTTTTGGACTTTAAAGGAGAAGAAAGGAATTCACATGAAGATGGAAAAGCAAACGTGTTATAAGCAAATGTTTGCTGGGCCAGGCACAGATAATGGGACAGAGAGAAATTTTAACAAATAGACTTTGCTCAGTTCCTGCATGTTTACTCTACTTACTTCATACAAATAGTTGTTGTTTAGTAGGTAAGTCATGTCTGACTCTTTCGAGACCCCATGGACATTAGCTCTTCAGGCTCCTCTGTCCACAGTTATTCTCCAGGCAAGAACACTGGAGTGGGTTGCCATTTCCTTTTGCAGGGGATCTTCCCAACCCAGGGATTGAACTCAGGTCTCCTACATTGGCAGGCAGATTCTTCACCACCGAGGCACCAGGGAAACCATACTAATAGTTATCTATGATCAAAGCTCCATTCCTGGAACAAGCCCTCTATCTACACTCTTTGGGCAGCAAGAGAAAGTTTAAAAAAAAAAAAAAGAAACAGAAAACCTCCTAGGTCTTCTGTTTCTTAAACATAATCAGCCTAAACGAATCTTCATGGTAGGAAGATACATTTTGGGGTGGTGTTGTTTCCAGCACAAATTCTTAGAGGATTTATTGTTATTATTTTCAATCCATCTAGAGATGCTTTTATTTTTCCTAAAGAATGTTTATTGTCTTAGTGAAAGTGAAAGTGGCTCAGTCATGTCTGACTCTGCAAACCCATGGACTATACAGTCCATGCATTTCTCCAGGCCAGAACACTGGAGTGGGTAGTTTTTCCCTTCTTCAGGAGATCTTCCCAACCCAGGGATCAAACCCAGGTCTCCTGCATTGCAGGCTAATTCTTTACCAGCTAAGCCATAAGAGAAGCCCTTTATCATCTTATCCTCATCATTATTCAAATGGTGAGAAAAATATTAAGCACACAGACAGTGTTGTAGGCATAGGGAATATCAGTTCAGTTCAGTTCAGTCTCTCAGTCGTGTCTGACTCTTTGTGACCCCATGGACTGCAGCACACCAGGCTTCTCTGTCCATCACCAACCCCCAGAGCTTCCTCAAACTCATGTCCATCGAGTCAGTGATGCCATCCAACCATCTCATTCTCTGTCGTCCCCTTCTCCTCCTGCCTTCAATCTTGCCCAGCATCAGGATGTTTTCCAGTGAGTCAGTTCTTCACATCAGGTGGTCAAAGAACTGGAACTTCAGCTTCAGCATCTGTCCTTCCAATGAATATTCAGGACTGATTTCTTTTAAGATAGACTAGTTTGATCTCTTTGCAGTCCCAGGGACTCTCAAGAGTCTTCTCCAACTCCACAGTCCAAAAACATCAGTTTTTCAGCCCTCAGCTTTCTTGATGGTCTAACTGTCACATCCATATAATCATAAGCAAAAATGCTTATGCTGAGTCCACATCCTGCATGAGCAGATAGGTTGTTTTTTTTTTTTTTTTAGTTTTTATTGGACTATAGTTTTTTTTACAATGTTGTGTTAGTTTCTACTGTACAGCAAAATGAATCAGCTATTTGCATACATATATCTGGGGCTTCCCTGATAGCTCAGCTGTGAGACTTGGATTCAATCCCTGAGTTGGGACGATCCCCTGGAGGAGAGCATGGCAGCCCACTCCAGTATTCTTGCCTAGAGAATCCCATGAACAGAGGAGCCTGGAAGGCTACAGTCCATGGGGTCACAAAGAGTCAAACATGACTGAGCAACTAAGCACAGCACGGCATGCACATATATCCACTCTTTTTGGAATTTGCTTCCCATTTAGATCACCACAGAGCACTGAATAACATTCCCTATGCTGTACATTGGGCTCTCATTAATGATATATTTTATACATAGTATCAATAGTGTGTATATATGTATATATATATACACACACACATATATATATATTTGTCTTTTATATTTTGTCCTACCTTCTTTCAAAGAGAATGAGCTGCCTTTCTGGGTGCCAGGGTCCTCTGCCAGTGTTCAGAAGTTGTTTTGTGGAAGTTGTTCAGCATTCAAATGATCTTTTGATGAATTTGTGGCAGGAGAAAGTGGTCTCCTGTCCTATTCCTCTGCCATCTTGCAAAAAGGCAAAGTGGTTGTCTGACGAGGCCTTACAAATAGCTGAGAAAAGAAGAGAAACTAAAGGCAAAGAAGAAAGGGAAAGATATACCCATTTGAATCCAGATCTCCAAAGAATAGCAAGGAGAGATAAGAAAGCCTTCTTCAGTGATCAGTGCAAAGAAATAGAGGAAAACAATAGAATGGGAAAGACTAGAGATCTCTTCAAGAAAATTAGAGATACCAAGGGAACATTTCATGCAAAGATGAGCACAATAAAGGACAGAAATGGTATGAACCTAACAGAAGCAGAAGATATTAACAGGTGGCAAGAATACACAGAAGAACTAGACAAACCAGATAATCACAGTGATGTGATCACCCACCTAGAGCCAGACATCCTGGAATGTGAAGTCAAGTGGGCCTTAGAAAGCATCACTACGAACAAAGCTAGAGGAGGTGACGGAATTCCAGCTGAGCTATTTCAAATCCTAAAAGATGATGCTGTGAATATGCTGCACTCAATATGCCAGCAAATCTGGAAAACTCAGCAGTGGCCACAGGACTGGAAAAGGTCAGTTTTCTTTCCAGTCCCAAAGAAAGACAATGCCAAAAATTGTTCAAACTGCTGCACAATTGCACACATCTCACATGCTAGCAAAGTAATTCTCAAAATTCTCCAAGCCAGGCTTCAACAACGTGAACTGTGAACTTCCAGATGTTCAAGCTGGATTTAGAAAAGGCAGAGGAACCAGAGATCAAATTGCCAACATCCGCTGAATCATCAAAAAAGCAAGAGAGTTCCAGAAAAACATCTGCTTTATTGATTATGCCAAAGCCTTTGACTGTGTGGATCACAACATACTATGGAAAATTCTGAAAGAGACGGGAATACCAGACCACCTGACCTTCCTCCTGAGAAATCTGTATGCAGGTCAAGAAGCAACAGTTAGAACTGGACATGGAACAACAGACTGGTTCCAAATCAGGAAATGAGTATGTCGAGGCTGTATATTGTCACCCTGCTTATTAAACTTCTATGCAGAATACATCATGCAAAATGCTGGACTGGATGAAGCACAAGCTGGAATCAAGATTGCTGGGAGAAATATCAATAACCTCAGATACGCAGATACCACCTTTAGGCAGAAAGTGAAGAATGAAAAAAATCTCTTAATGAAAGAAAGAGGAGAGTGAAAAAGTTGGCTTAAGGCTCAACATTCAGAAAACTAATATCATGGCATCTGGTCCCATCACTTAATGGGACATAGATGGGGAAACAATGGAAATAGTGACAGAATTTATTTTGGGGGGCTCCAAAATCACTGCAGATGGTGACTGCAGCCATGAAATTAAAAGACACTTGCTCCTTGGAAGAAAAGCTATGACCAACCTAGACAGCCTATTAAAAAGCAGAGACATTACTTTGCTAATAAAGGTCCATCTAGTCAGAGACATGGTTTTTCCAGTAGTCGTGTATGGATGTGAGAGTTGGACTATAAGGAAAGCTGAGCATTGAAGAATTGATGCTTTTGAACTGTGGTATTGGAGAAGACTCTTGAGCATCCCTTGGACTGCAAGGAGATCCAACCAGTCCATCCTAAAGGAAATCAGTCTTGGATATTCATTTGGAAGGGCTGATGTTGAAGCTGAAACTCCAATACTTTGGCCACCTGATGCAAAGAAGTGACTCATTGGAAAAGACCCTGATGCTGGGAAAGATTGAAGGCAGGAAGAGAAGGGGACGACAGAGGATGAGACAGTTGGATGGCATCACTGATGCTATGGACATGAGTTTGAGTAGGCTCCAGGAGTTGGTGATGAGTAGGGAAGCCTGGTGTGCTGCAGTTCATGGGGCTGCAAAGAGTCGGACATGACTGAGAGACTGAACTAAACTGAACTGCTAGTGATTCTGCTACATTCACCAGGCTGGAGAAACTTAGGGAAGGGCAAATTTCCTACAAGTGGAATGTAGGCAGGGCGGGCAGTCTACACAGGATAGTGCAACCCTAGATTTTTGTCTGGCCCAGATGTGGCCTCCTCTGATTGTCTGAATCACCAAGGCTGGGCCTCCAACATCATCTATCTCAATCTGAACCAGGAAAAGGATATCTGGGTTTTTCAGCTTTGAGAAGTCAGTATGAGGCACTCCATGCAGGTAAATTAAGGACTTAGTCATTATTTTGACTCAAGGGCTTCTGAAAGAACTGAGCTGCTTGGACATCACAGAAATGTATTCTTCTGGAAGCAGGAAATGGAAGTTCCAGTTTGTCATCAACTTTGTCAGCAGGAAGGACAAGAACTGAGGCAGAATTTCCAACATGAGCATGAAAAATGAGCTTGATGTCCTCAAGTACATTCTTCAGATGTTTGGTTTTCCCCTCAAAGAGAAAAGAGGACTGATGTCATGGTTTGTGACTCAGATAAATCCTCCTGGATTTCTTATATTGATCTCCTTAAAGGGGACTCAGTCCCCACCCTAGTGACATCTTCAGATGAGTAAAACAAGGACACAGAATCACACTATTTCAATTAATTTTAATTTTTATCATAGTTATACATACACATTGTTTTTGAGATTCAGAAAAGATGTTTGGGTAGTGCTTTGGGACTTCAAAGAGGAGAAAGGAGATTAATGAGGAGATGGAAAAGCAAATATGTGATATTTTCTGGGCCCTGTAGAGACAATGGGACAAGCCACATTTTCCCCACCACACCCTGCCCATATTCTTGCAAATATCTCTGGAGGGAGCTTTATTCCCAGAACAGACACTTTATCCAGTCTTTGGGCAGCTATGTTTGTGCGTGCATGCTCAGCCATCTTCAACTCTTTGTGACCCCATGGACTGTAGCCCACCAGTCTTCTCTGTCCATGGGATTTCCCAGGCAAGAATACTGGAGTGGGTTGCCATTTCCTCTTCCAGGGGATCTTTCTGACTTAAGGATAAAACCTGTGTCTCCTGCATTGGCAGATGGATTCTTTACCACTGAGCCACCTCGGAAGCCCTAAGGCAGCTAAAGGGGAGATAAAAAGAAAGACTTTCTGAGTCTTCTATTGCTAAAAAATAATCAGCTTAAAATAATTCACATGCAAAAGAGACATATTTTGGAGTGGCAAATTTTGCTTCTCTATAGCAATATGTGTGTAGTTGTCAGGGAGAGTAGGACCATCAGCATAACCCTGCCTCTCCCCACCATTTAGCATCCTCGGAGAGACCTGCATAGGTCCCAGACCCAAACTGTCTTCAAGGGTGACATCTCATTGCTCAACCCATTGATCTCCTGGGGGAAAACCCCATGGTTCCAATCCTTCTTCCAATCTCAGGTTTCTTCACATGGAGTCAAGAGGGCCTCTGGGATTATCTTATCCCCACCCACCCACCACCCACCCCAACAAGCATTTCACACTTATGAGTTGTCATGGGAGTTTCTACCAACTATTTCCTAATTATGGGGGGATAAAAACCTATTTTAAGGGAAGACAAGAAAAATTTAGACATAAAAATTTTCTCTCTGCCCTTTGACCTCCCCTTCCCCTCTAGTGCGCACTGTGCATCTGTATTATGCATTAACCAGACAGACCTCCCCAATGGCAGAAAAAACGTGTTCTGTTGTAGAAATCTAGTTTCCTTCTTCTGGCACCAGCCATGTAACTCCTTAAAAGATAACATTCCTTTCTCAGTCCTGTAAGGGGATCACACTGACCCACCACTCACCTTGTACTTGCAGACATCTCTGGTGAACTTTATGTGCAATGCCAATACAGCCTTTCCCTTAAAGAGAGAAACTGATGCAGCACAGACTGGTCAGATGACTTAAGGGAAGCCACACATAATGGAAGTTCTCAGTTCAAATACTTAGTCATGACCTTATTAATTTTACTAGCTCTATTACTTGTATCTTGCCTTTTACAAGATTATTGCTTCTCACATTACCAAATGCATGCCTGAGCCTCAGATAAAATGAATAATAGTTAGGTGACTTGAAACGATTGATCAAATATATAATTCTGTAAGATCAATGATCGTAATAGTGTAACTCTAGATAAGGGAAGAAGCAACAAGAGGGAACCATTTTCCAGATCATAACAGTCCAGAAAGACAGGCAGTCCAGAGCCTCTTGGCTATCATTAACATATCCAGTAAAAGCACATTGAGTTGGCGTGACATAGGACATATTTACTGTAGGATTATTTACAACAGCCAGGATGTATAAACAACCTAGGCGTCCAAGTTAGATGAATAGATTAAAAAGAGAAGAGATATGTGATAATGTGAATACTATTCAGCCATAAAAAATGATAAAATCTTGACATTTGTGACAACACTGATATACTTTGAGTGTATTATGTTAAGTGAAGTTAGAAAAAGATAATTTTCATATGGTTTCACCTATATATGGAATCTGAAAAACAAAGTAAATAAAACAAAATCCAGACTCACAGACAGAAAGAACAGATTAGTTGTTGCCAAAAGAGAGGGAGTTGGGGACTCAAAATGGGTAAAGGGGCCAAGAAGTACAGACTTGCAGTTAAAAAAATGAGTCATGGGGATGTAAAGTTCATCATATGGAATATAATCCAAAATAATGAATTAACTTTGTGTGGTAACATGTGATAGCTAGACTTGTGATGATCATTTCATATTGTATACAAATGTTGCATACATAAAAATAATATAATGTTATATGTCAATTATATCTCAAAAATAGTGAAAAAAATGTAATGGAAAAAGACAAAAAAAAAATCATATTGAGTGACCTTCAATGAAGTCCTCGTCAGACCTGAGCATTCCTAGGGCGCCATGGGACAAACCAGTCACAAAATGCTTCCCCATCCATGATCAAAATTAAGACCAAAAGGGAAGGGATGTAAAACAAAGAATGTTGCCCACCACCCAGTTTTATATGAATCAAGCCATTAGCTACTACAGTCGCTAACCTATAGCACACCCTGAAATAGACTCAAGGGGAAGATCAGACTGAGGCACTAGGTACTCTGGATAAACTGACAGACTGGCCCCGAGATGGATATATTCTGGAGAAAATTTTATGAACCCAGTTTCTTGCATCTTCCCATACTGAGAAAAGCATTAAAAACACAAAGCTTCCTGTTCTTTGAAAAATAACAGTAACTTTCAACCAAGATGAGTTCTTGGTGGCATGTACCCCTTTGCCAAAATCACATATATATTGGCCTCTCCCTTCACCTCTATAGAAAAGTCCTCGAGAATTCTCTGAGAGACTGTCTCCTTGGTTACAGTCCCCAGATTGGTGCAAATGCAATTTTCCATTTCTTACTTTTTTTTTAAAAAAAAAGAAAGAACTGTTTATTTATTTGGGAGTTTGTTGGGTCTTCGTTGCTGTGTGCAGGCTTTCTCCAGTTGTGGTGAGCAGGGGATAGTCTTTGTTGTGGTGTCCAGGCTTCTCATTGCAGTGTCTTCTCTTGCTGTGGAGCTTGGGCTCTAGGCGCATGGGCTTCATACTTGCAGCACATGGGCTCAGTAATTGTGCACCGGGTTAGTTGCCCTTCAGCATATGGGATCCTCCTGCAGTAGGGATCGAACTCTTGTCCCCTGCACTGGCAAGTGGATTCCTTACCACTGGACCACCAGGGAAGCCCTCATTTCTTTCTTAGATTGACTACTGATTAATTTTTCATCAACACCAATATGTTTCCCCAGAGTCTCTTCAAGTTCTGCAAGGCATAGAAAATGCTAGAGTCTTACTGTTATATTTAAAATGAATAACCAACAAGGACTGATTGTATAGCACAGGGAACTCTGCTCAATGTTATGTGGCAGCCTGGATGGGAGAGGGGTTTGGGGGAGAATGGATACAAGTACATGTATGGCAGAGTCCCTCTGCTGCCCACCTAAAACTATCACAGCATTGTTAATCAGCTATGCTCCAATGTAAAATACAATTTTTAAAAAAATAATTAAAAGGAAAGAAAAAGAAAATGCTGGCATCTTCTACCTTCATTAATCTCTAGAAAACCTTACATTTTGCAGACCTTGGGAATTGGGAAAGGGGCTTTGGAAAAAGACATGAGCCAGAACTTCAGTCTTGGAGGACATGTCTCTCTCTGCTGCATCTTGATGGAGGGATGTTGAGTCCATCATCATGGACCAGGATGCCCACAGGTAGCCTGCCCAGGGCTCTGAGGAGCTGGGGACCTGTCAGGTTGGGATGCTTTCCCCCTGAACCCCTTCATCCTCCTTGCAGGGAGCTCCCAATTTCAAATGGGACAAGATCGTGGGCCCCTGACTCAGGGCAGTCCTACAAGATATTTCTGTCGTTTAATGTCTTTATTTTCACCATTCAGGGGACTTCTCCTGCTTTTTTTCCCTCGAGCAGCTCTGAGCAGTCAGAGCTATGCCATGGCTGTTGTCTCCCTACCCAGAGCCTCACCAGCAAGCAGCTTTCTAAGGAGAGAAGCCTCCACATGTTTCTCTAGCTAAAAGCCCAGAAGCCAGTCCTGATTCGCTCAGAGAACAGAATCCGTAAGGCAGACTGCCATGCCCACGAGATCACAGAGACCCTGATTCACACTGGTGTCTGGGCCCCCAAGTTCAGCTGTGCTGTGAATCTGCTGCCACCAGATCCCACGATCACTGTTGTGTTTTTGGTATGTGGTGAGTGCTAATGAGGGACTTAGCCTGTGCAGGAATCAAAGGGACAGGACAGCTGCTGCTTGTTGGGCAGTCTTATTTTTGAGCAGTATTCCATTTTATATATATATATACACATATATATATACACACACACACACACACATATATATTCCACAACTTCTTTATCCATTCATCTTTTGATGGACATTTATGTTGTTTCCGTTTCCATGTTTTGGCTACTGTAAATAATGATGCTATGAATATCGGGATGCATATGCTGCTGCTGCTAAGTCACTTCAGTCATGTCCGACTCTCTGCGACTCCATAGACAGAAGCCCACCAGGCTCCCCCATCCCTGGGATTCTCCAGGCAAGAACACTGGAGTGGGTTGTCATTTCCTTCTCCAATGCATGAAAGTGAAAAATGAAAGGGAAGTCACTCAGTCGTGTCTGACTCTTAGCAACCCCACGGACTACAGCCTACCCAGGTTCCTCCATCCATGGGATTCTCCAGGCAAGAGTATTGGAGTGGAGTGCCATTGCCTTCTCCAATTGGGATGCATATATCTTTTCCAATTAGCTGGTCAAGAGAAAAAAGCAGGAGAAATCCCCTGAATGGTGAAAATAAAGACATTAAACAACAGAAATATCTTGTGGGACTGCCCTGAGTCAGGGGCCCAGACCTTGAACCAGTTGAAATTTGGAGCTCCTTGCAAGGAGGATGAAGGGGTTCAGGGGGAAAGCATCCCAACCTGACAGGTCCCCAGCTCCTCAGAGCCCTGGGCAGGCCACCTGTTGGGATCCTAATCCATGGTGATGGACTCAACATCCCTCCATCAAGATGCAGAAGAGAGATACATGTCCTCCAAGACAAGTTCTGGCTCATGTCTTTTTCCAAAGCCCCTTTCCCAATTCCCAAGGCCTGCAAAATGTAATGGTTTCTAGAGATTAATGAAGGTAGAAGATGCCAACATTTTCTTTTTCTTTCCTTTTAGTTATTTATTTATTTTTATTTTTATTTTACATTGGAGCATAACCAATTAACAATGTTGTGATAGTTTCAGGTGGACAGCAGGGGGACTTGGCCATAGACGTCTCGGTGGGACCATGCTCCTCACAGCAAGGCTGGGTAGAGGCAGGACTGGAGACAGATAAAGAGAACATTGAAGGACTTTGACCCTGAACTTGCCTTGGACCCTCAGGGAGCAGACAGGTTTGGAGACACTGATCTCTAAGAGAGGACTAGACAATTCCCCCTACTTGTACCCTGCTGTCCCAGTGTGGGGCAGGGAGGGAATGCTGACCCAGAGCCAGAAACCAGGAAATTCTAAGCAGGTGGACTTGTTCACTTTTTGTGATGCTCGCCTCCTGGCCCACCTCAGAACAATCTCTCCAGCCCTTGCAGCCAAGGTTCAGAGCAGATGGTGGATTGGGAAGGGCTTGGGGTCCTTCCCTGGCTTCACAGGCTCTGAGATCCCAACCCCCATACACTGCTGACGAGTTGACTTTCCATGAGTCAGTGCTCTCCTAGGCCTCATAAGTTGTCCTATATTCCATCCTTCCCTACAGGAATAAAAAGAGGACCTCCAGCAAGAAGACACTCTTTGCGACCCCATGGACTGGAGCCCACCAGGCTCCTCTGTCCATGGGATTTCCCAGGCAAGAGTATTGGAGTGGGTTGCCATTTCCTTCTCCAGGGGGGTCTTCCTGACCCAGGGATCAAACTCACATCTCCTGCATTGCAGGCAGATTCTTTACTACTGATCCATTTAAGAGAGTTAAATAGCCCAATCACTCACCAGGCTGGGATAACAGGACACAGACAAAGCCAGCTGGGCATTAACACAAAATACACAGCAACTAAAACATGGCACAACATCCCCCTTCTTGAGTGACTCCCACTTTTTTACTTTTTAAACCATAAACTATCAGAAATGTGACTTCTTGAGCCACTGCAGAAAACAGTATGGAAGTTCCTCAGAAAACTAAAAATAGGACTGCCAATTCCAGCAGTTCTGCTCCTGAATACATAGCCATTAAAAAGACAAAAACACTAATTGAAAAGGGTATGTGCATCCCATTATTCATAGCATCATTATTTACAGTAGCTAAAACATGGAAACAACATAAATGTCTATCAAAAGATGAATGGATAAAGAAGTTGTGGAATATGTGTGTGTGTGTGTGTGTATGTATGTATGTATGTATATAATGAAATACTACTCAACAATAAAAAATGAAATTTTGCCATTTGTAGCAACATCAGTGAACTTGGAGGGTATTATGCTAAGTGAAATAAGTCAGACAAAAATAAATACTGTATATCACTTACATGCAGTTGATTTCCATTTGAGGAGAGACAGAGATATGATTCTGGGGCAACAGCCTTGTTAACAAATGGAGATCACAGAGGGCCATGCAAGCCGCCTTCACAAAGTGGAAGCACTTGTGTAGACATGAGACCTCTCTTCTCTGTGACATCAAGGATTAGGAACAGGAAGGTGGGTTTTATTCCAGATGAGGCTAGTTTTTCTGGGGAGGGTGGACTGCCTGGGGAGGGTGAACTGCCTGGGGAGAAAGTTGGCTCCTTATTTATTCATTCACTTAGCAATTAATCAATAATTAATTTGTTCAACATATATTTATTTGACACAGACATGGTGCTAGGAGCTGGGGGTGTAATGGTGAACTAGACAAATACTACTTTCCACCAATCAAGGATTTTATCCTGCAAAGAGGGAAGGAAAGAAAAAGACAAAGGCAAATAAAATCATTATGAATTATGTGAAGAAAAAAAAAAACAGGAGAAAGGAAATTTCAGGAGGTAGAAGAAGCAGCTTACTTCAGACATGGTGGTTAGGGAAGGCCTCTTGAGGAGGTGAAATATAAGGAGATAACTTGAAGGAGCCAGAAAGGCAAAGAGAGAGAATAAGCCGATGCAGGTAACAGGGATGTACATGAGCATAGCATATGCGAAGGTCCAGGGGCTATAAAGGACTCAGCATATTCAAAGAACTGAAAGATTAGCATGACCGAAGATGGCAATGGAGAGATTGATCTGAAAGTAGTGTTGGGCCATCAGGGGCCGGACCATCCAGTCAAACCTGTAAACTATGGTAAAGAATTTGCATTTCATGAAAATTCAAACTACAATGAGGTATCACCTCACACCAATCAGAATGGGCTTCATCAAAAAAATCTACAAATGATAAATATTGAAGAGAATGTTGAGAAAAGGGAACTGATACAGCCGCTAAGGAGAACTGTATGGAGATACCTCAAAAAACTATATATTTACCATATGACCAGCAAGAGCTTCCCAGGCTGGGGTAGTGGTAAAGACACTAGACATAAATGCATATAGACATAAGAGACATGGGTTCGATCCCTGAGTTGAGAATGTCCCCTGGAGGAGGGCACGGTAAACCACTCCAGTATTCTTGCCTGGGAAATCCCATGGACAGAGGAGCCTGATGGGCTGCAGCGCATAGGGTCTCAAAGAGTCAAACATGACCGAATTGACATAGCACTTACACACACATGACCCAGCAATTCCACTACGGGTCATATGCCCTGAGAAAACCACAATTCTACAAGACACTTGTACACCAATGTTCATTGCAGCAATATTTACAATAGCTAGGACATGGAAGCAACCTAGCTGTCCATCAACAGATTAATGGATAAATATATAAATGGAATATTATTCAGCCATACAAAGGAACAAATTTGAGTCAGTTGTAGTGAGGTGGATGAACCTAGAGCCTCTTACACAGAGTGAAGTAAGTCAGAAAGAGAAAAACAAGCATTGTATATTAGCACATATATATGGAATCCAGAAGAATGATACTGATGAACCTAGCAGAGAATGGACTTATGGACACGATGGGGGAAGATGAGGGTGGGATGAACTGAGAAAGTAGCATTGACATATATACACATAATAAAGTGTATATATGGGTTGGATGTAGGTCATGTGTAAAATAGGTAGTCAAAAGTCTCTGTATAACTCAGGGAGCCCAGCCTGGTGCTCTGAAATGACCTAGAGGAGTGGGATGGAGGTGGGGGTGGGGGGGAGGCTCAAAGGGGAGAGTGTGTGTGGGTGTGGGTGTGGGTGTATACATATATATACGCTGCTTAGTTGCTTCAGTCATGTCTGATTCTGTGTGACCCTATGGACTTCAGTCTGCCAGGCTCCTCTGTCCATGGGATGCTCTAGGCAAGAGTGGGAGAATGGGTTGCCATGCCCTCCTCCAGAGGATCTTCCCAATCCAGGGATGGAACCGGAGTCTCCTGCATTGCAGACAGATTCTTTACCACTGAGCCATCAGGGAAGCCTATCTATCTATCTATGTATCTATGTATCTATGTATCTATCTATCAGCCTAAATATGACTGATTGAGTTGTTCCATGGCAGAAACCAACACAACATTGTAAAGCAATTTTCCACCAATTAAAAAAATTTAACAATAAGCAAATTTTTATAAATGAATTTGCATTTCATTCTAACTGCAAGTGGAAACATCAAGGAAGTCTAAACATTGGAATGACATAGTTGAATTTCCATTTATTGAGATAATCCTTGCTGGCTCACAGAGAACTGATTTAACAGATAGATGGAGTGGTAGATGGAGGTCACCAGTCAAGAGGCAGATGTACAGGACTGGTGAGTTACGGTGGTTTCCAGATATCCAGTGGTGGATGGCAGAGAAGGTGGAGAGGGATGTGTGGATTTGAGATGTACTGTGAAGGTAGGATTCTTGGTGAATAGACTTGATGGGTAGGATGCAGATCTTTAGAGAGAGGAAAATCAAGGATGACTCCCAGGTTTCTATCTTGAGTAACTGAGATGGAAAAGACTGGGTGTGGGAATAGGCATATTGGGCAAGGATCATGAGTGCTACTTAGGACATGCTTAATTTGCAATATCCAAGCTGGTAGTTGTAAGTGCAATTCTGGAGTTCCAACAGGAACTCTGGGTCAGATCAAATCACCATTATACATTTGGAATTTAAATTCATAACAAGTAAGATCATCTAGTCACAGATTTCCCTGGTGGCTCAGTGGATAAGAATCTGCCTGTCAATGCAGGAGACACAGTTTCAATCCCTGGTTGGGGAAGATCCCACGTGCTGCAAAGCAACTAAGCCAGTGCACCACAATTATCGAGACTGTGCTCTAGAGCCTGAGAGCTTCAACTACTGAAGCCCAAGTGCCCTAGAGCCTGTGCTCCACACCAAGAGGAGCCACTGCAAGGAGAAGCCTCCACATAGCAACAAAGAGTAAAACCCCTCCCAACTATTAGAGAAAAAGCAGTTGCAACAATGAAGACCCATTGCAGACAAAAATAAATAAAATTATTTTTAATGCCTATGTTCAAGTAAATAGAAGACAAAATTAAAAAAAAAGAATAAAAGTACAACAATAACATCAACATTTTGAATATTAGAGTATCTCAAAGGCTGGAGGACAAAGTCATAGAAACCAGTGTTTCAGAGCCTGAAACAAGGGAAGTAAAACTGATAGAGCTCTCTCCATCTGTCATGAGAGGATGTGAGCTCAAGGTCCTTCTACTCTGCCATCTTGTCCCTCCTCTCTTTCTCCATCTGTCTATCTTGGAATGATGAGAAATGATCTGAAGGAATAAGAATGGGAGCTAGAGAACCTGAAGCAGGGAAATGAAGGAAACCAATGCAAGGAGGTGTTCCTGAGCTCAACACTCCCATGGGTGACTGTGACTCAATCCTGCTTGAACCCTCTGAGGAATCATGTGGACTACAGAGCTGTAATTTCCCTTCCCATTCTCCCCCATTGGTGAAGGGTTCCCAGTCATTGAAAAGCCCAATAAGCCTGTTCATCATATACCAAGAAGGGCAAGGTTTCCTGCTGGAAGAAAACCTTATATGCTCACATTCATATTCAGGGCATTATAAAACCTGCAATTTATGTGTCTCTGGTTGAGTGAATTCATAAATTATTCTACAAGCTTTAACTAATGTACTCCTCACAAAATGGACAACTGGTTTAAAAGCATCAGAATAAAGAAACTGGTGATTGAATGTCCCCCTAAAAGTCTAGGAAACAGGAATAATAACAAGAAAATGTCATAGCTGATGCTTCAAAAAAATGTAAACTGCTATTAGTGATTCTTTGAAATACAGATTGATTTATATCCACTATGGTTAACAATTAATCTTAACCAAATTGTATACTGTGTGTCAAATTATGAACTAATGATGCTATGAGTCATGATTATCAAGACTTGTGATGTTTTTATTTTACATTCACCTTACCCTTTAGATTCATCTTTTGCAGTGCATGTTACAATATTTATAATAAGCATGCATAGAATTATTAATATCTTTTATTCATAGGGTTATATGTTTGGAAGTCACATTTCCAGGCTATGGGTTGGCAGAAGGAATAGCAAGAGAGGTTGCAAGAAGGATTTGGGAGTGGACTTAAATGGACTTGGCAACTAGGATGATGGGACAAGATCAAGAAAGAATAAAAAGTGACTCTTAGGTTTCACACTGGAATGACGTGCAAGTGGGGGACACAGTGTATCTAGAAATCATCTAGAGATTATCTAGAGGGTGGGCTTCCCTGGTGGTTCAATGAATCTGTCGGCCAATGCGGGATATGTGGGTTTGATCCCTGGGTCAGGAAGATCCCCTGGAGAAGGAAATGGCAACCCACTCCAATATTTTGCCTGGGAAATCCCATGGACAGAGGAGCCTGGCAGGCTATAGTCCATGGGGTCACAAAAGAGTCGGACACAACTTAGTGACTAAACAACAGCAACAAATCTAGAGAATATCTAGAAGAGGAGGTGGTTTTGAGGTGATGAGAATGAGGTAGGCTATGGATGGGCATCCACGTACGGTGGTCTCTTAAGATGACCTGTTGTGTTTTCAAACAGAAGAACCTCTGACTGCTTGATTCTCTGAACTGGATTCAGCCACCCAGAGCCCAGACTGGATTTAGCGTCCATCCTCTAAGTAGTAATTCGTGCTTTTGGCTGTGCCCCTCTCCTTGGTGAGGGTAACGGGCTGCCCTGCCTCAGAAGAGGTTGCAATGAACCAGCCAGGGTAGGAGACAGACTGAAAGACAACAGTGGAGCCTTCGTAATTGCGGTAAAAGAGGAAGCACTTCTCTCCTTTGGGCTGATTGTAGAGATTCATGATATTTTCTTCCTGAGGGTACGAAAAAGGCTGGTTAGAGAGGATTTTTGGGAGGAGGAAGCTAAACTAACTCAGTCCTGGCACTGTCCCCTTTCCCCAAAGAGAGGGACAGCAGTAAGGGACATAGGCAGATGAGAGGGGTACGCCAGCTCTCAAAACAGGCAATCCACTGGTTCCCAGCACTTGGCCCCACCCCAGAATCCCATCACAAGAGGTGCTTCTGATTCCTTGAACCAGAACTGCCTTCCTGAGAACAGAGGGAGTTGTAAACTCTTTCATGAATGTATTCATTGGATGGTTCAGGCCAATCTCATGAGGTTCCGCACCTCCAAGTGGGTTTATACATTACAGCTTCCATCAGAAGCAGAGGATTGGCTTCATAACTACATATCTGACTTTCAGAATGGGGACCATGAGTGTGTCATCCACCAAATCCAATTAACAATCTCCCCTCTGGTCTCCACTGCCATGCAGTAGCTTTACTGAAGAGGAAGCATCCCAGAGCCTTGGAGGATCTCTGGGAGGTGGTTAAAGAGGACTGAGAATGGCCATTGTGAAACATTCTCAGGGATGTAGTCTCTGGCTTGCAGAGTAAGCTCTTTCAGTAAAATGAGTCTTAACACCTTCCAAAGGTCCCTTGTGTTGACTTGGGGATCAGGTCAGCTTTCCTTCTTTATAGTGAATATCCAGGATTGCAAACCTATTTCTTTTTGGTTTGTTTGTTTTCTTCTTTCTTTTTTATTTTCTAAATTATGAAAGGATGCAGAGAAGGCAATGGCACCCCACTCAGGTACTCTTGCCTGGAAAATCCCACAGATGGAGAAGCCTGGTAGACTGCAGTCCATGGGGTCGCTAAGAGTCGGACACAACTGAGCGACTTCAGTTTCACTTTTCACTTTCATGCATTGGAGAAGGAAATGGCAACCCACTCCAGTGTTCTTGCCTGGAGAATCCCAGGGACAGGGGAGCCTGATGGGCTGCCATTTATGGAGTCGCATAGAGTCGGACATGATTGAAGTGACTTAGAAGCAGCAGCAGCAGCATAAAAGGATGATAACATATTTACAGGAGACTTGGAAAATACAGAACAAAGTTACATATCATTCCACTATAGGTTGCAATTATTTTTCAGTTCAGTTCCGTCCAGTCGCTCAGTTGTGTCCGACTCTTTGCAACCCCATGAACCACAGGATGCCAGGCCTCCCTGTCCATCCCCATCTCCCAGAGTTTACCCGAACTCATGTCCATTGAGTCAGTGATGCCATCCAACCATCTCATTCTCTGTTGTCCCCTTCTCCTCCTGCCCTCAATCTTTCCCAGCATCAGGGTCTTTACAAATGAGTCAACTCTGCATCAGGTGGCCAAAGTATCGGAGTTTCAGCTTCAACATCAGTCCTTCCAATGAACACCCAGGACTGATCTCCTTTAGGATGGACTGCTTAGATCTCTTTGCAGTCCAAGGGAGTCTCATGAGTCTTCTCCAACACCACAGTTCAAAAGCATCAATTCTTGAGTGTTCAGATTTCTCTATAGTCCAATTCTCACATCCACACATGACTACGGGAAATACCATAGCCTTGACTAGATGGACATTTGTTGACAAAGTAATATCTCAGCTTTTTAATATTAAATTAAGATTTTTTAGTTGGAATTTCAATATCAAACTCTCAAAAGTTACTAGAATGAATAGACAGAAAAATAGAAGCATATGGTATATCTGAAAAGCACTATGAACCAATTCAACATAATTGAGATTATACAATTTTCACACAATGGTAGGATACAAATTCTATTCAAGTTCCCATAGACTATAAACCAGGAGACCCTGGACAATCCAGGGACATAAAACAAGGTGCAAAAATTTCATGGTCTAAAGATATTGAAATCATACAGAGTCTGTTCTTCTATTACTGTAGAATTATACAAACCTATTACTTATATTCAGTAACAGATTAAATGAAATTGAAAGTTCCTCTCATTAATGTACTTTTCTAATTAGCTGCATAACCACTCACCTTAAGCTGCAAAGTGGGATAGCCCTGGATTTCTGTACAGTAGAGACAGAGACTTTTGTCCTTGATTCCCAGGTAATGTGGAGTACCTTCTCCTTCCTTGTGGAATTCTATGTCTCTACATGCTATCAAGGAAAGAATGACTGGAAACACAGGGAAAATGGAAACAGGTGTCAGGCTCCAAGCAGTGAAAAGGCCATTCCTTCTGGTCTGACACTCACGTCTGGGGGATACTGAGCAGCCAGGACACAGCCCCCTCCCGAAGTCTTCTCCCACTAGCCACGTGTCAGAGACCCTTCATCAGTTGGCTGAAACCCATTTCTTATTTCTTCCTTAATATCAGAGCCCCAGCTGTCACCAGGATATATTACTTCCCCAAGATAAAAATAAATTTCACATCACACTTACAGCTAACTTTGACTATATGCTTAAGTTTTAGCCCATGAGATAGGAGTGGAATGTTGTGTAGGATTTCTAAGAATGTTCTTCTTTGAAAGGAGTTCACTCAGTTGGGAGGAGCTTTCTTCTTATTACCTGTCTTAATACCTAGATGGTGGTGAAGGTGATCTTGAAGATGGTAAAGCAGAACCCTAGAATCCTTGGAATCTGGTGGCATTACAGAGGCACCTATGGGCCTTAGTCTGCCTTCTCAGGCTTCTTTTCCATGAGAAAGAAAGGAATTTCTACCTTATTTAATTCCTGCTGGATGGTTTAGTCACCAAGCCATGTCTGACTCTTTTGCAATCTCATGGACTGCAGCCTGCCAGGCTCCTCTGTCCATGGGATTTCCCAGGCAAGAATACTGGAGTGGGTTGCCATGCCTGCCTCCAGGGGTTTTTCCTGGCCCTGGGATCAAACCCACATCTCCTGCATTGAAAAGTAGATTCCTTACTACTGAGCCACTGGGGAAGCCCCTAATTAATTCCTAGTTGAGTGGATTTTCTGTCACTATCAGTATAATTTAATTCTCAACTAATTTAGCAGGTGATTCCCAGGAGCCTGCGTGTTCTGCATCTATCCTTCTGGGTAGGGAGAAGGGAGTTTATCCATTCAATATTGTTTATTGAGTGCTTGCTCAAGGCTCTGGAGATATAGCTGAAAACAAGAGACATTGTTATTGCCACCATGGAAAATGGGACTAAACCATGCAAACAGAGAAATGACCAGAACCACGATAAATGGCAACACCTGTTTTGGGGAAACTGACAAAGGCCTGAGATAGTAGGAGAGAGACCAAGAAAGAGGAAGCGAAAAAGCAGAGTGAAGTTCAAGCCAAGAACTTAACGCTAAGAGGAAGCCAGTAAATGAAGAAATGGGAATGTGGTGGTGGAAGGGTTTGGATGAAGAGTGTTGACAGGGAAAGGAAATGTCAAGACCCTTACATGGAAAGAAACTCAGTAAGTTCCAGGCTCCAAAAATAAGATTGGTGTGCCTGAGATCTCCTCACTGCTCACTTTCCCCAAACTTCCACCCCAAAAACACAAATACTTGGAAACAATATTCTTCTATTAATGTGATAAGAAGGTCACTCATGATGGCTTGTGAAGATAGGATGCGAAGCCACACAAGTGAAGTGGGAGAGAGGGCAGTGAGGAAGTAATACAGTGCTCCAAGTGAAAGATGATATTAATTTAGAAATAAGGCTTATTTTGCACATAGACTCATCAGTCTCTGCTGGAGGATTAAATGGAGATGAAAGAAAAGAAGAAATAAGGATGCCTTCTGTATTTCTGGCTCCAGTGAACAGGGTGATGGTAGTGCCACTAAAGAAGATAGGGAAGACTGGGTCCATAAACCATTTTGAGAAGTCAGATCCACAGCTCCACTTTTGGAATAGATGTTGTTAGAGATGTCTGCATGCTAAGTCACTTCAGTTGTGTCTGACTCTCTGTGATCCCATGCACTGTAGCCCACCAGGGTCCTCTGTCCCAGGGATTCTCCAGACAAGAATACTGGAGTGGATTGCCATGCCCTCCTCCAAGGGATCTGCCCAACCTAGGGATCTAATCCACATCTCCTACATCTCCTTCAGTGACAGGTGGGTTCTTTACCACTAGCACCACCGGAGATGTCTGAGAGGACTTTATCAAAAGGACATGGGTTACAGAGACCTATACATCAGCTCAGCAAACAGTTCAGGAAACATTCACTGCACACCCACCCTGTGATAGTTGGAATTTAAAGGAATTTAGCTACTAGCCAAAATCTGTTTTTGTTTTGCCTCTGGACACAGAGTTAGACTACATTTCCCAGCATCCCTTGCAGTTAGCTACAAGTTATGTGACTCCATTTTAGCCATTGGTTATGAATGGGAATGTTCCAGGCCATTTTCGCTTGGTCACAAAGCCTTTCTATACATACTCTTCTGCTCTCTATCATCTTCTGTCAGACAGAAGCAAAAAAGGACATGGGAAAAATTTTCAGGGGAGATATCTGGGTTGGAAGCATAAATGCCGGAATGAAAAGGCAACACGTCAATCCAAGAAACCAGCTCTGAGTCCCTTCAGAGTGGTGATGTGATGGTTACAGATTGAGTTCTGAAAATTGCCAGCATTTGGCTATTTTACAGAGAAAGTGGAGTCAGAATGGAGAGTGCAAAAGAAGAGCCAGTGAACCACATAGAACATTCTTACCAAGGGAGGGAATGGAGAGTGTTCAAGAAAGAGTAATCAATTATGCTGACTGCCACTGAGGAACAAAAAGTGAGGACAGAGAAATGGGTCAGGGGACTGGAAAGAGAAGCTAGAGATGAGTGGGCAAAGAACAATTCAGAAGTTTTATTCTTTGATGTAAGCATGGACAGGTGGGGAAATGGAGACAAGTTGTGTACTCTTCCATGACTATGACTGTACATAGAACAGTATATAGATTACCACATAGGAAAATAGAACACTTGTAGAAATGAAATGTGCAAATTCAGAGGAGGTTTTTAGTATTAAGCCTGGAAATGTTCTATTAGCGCATGTCTATCAGAGTTAGAAGACAAAGACAGAATAAGCAGGGGAGAGGGGAATGAAATCAAACATCAAAGGAACAAACAAGAAAGGAAAAGAAGCTGATTTGGACTGACTTTTTTTCAGCTTTATTGAGGTATAATTGGCATGCAATGGACTGATGGGAGGAAGGAGTATACCCCTATTATTCGAAGAGAGGACTCCAAATTAGAAAAATACAGGTATGATAATGGAAAGCTGAAGCAGTTTAAATTTAAGGACAGAGGTAGCAATGGTTGAAATTTAGAAGAGGGAAATTCCAAGGAGAAGGTCAGCTATTAATTGAATGAATAATCTCTTCTTAACTAAAGACATTTTCTTTTGGTAAGGAGAGTTCCAGATCCATCACACCCTCATTTCTGGGTACAGGTCTCCTTTCCTCACACCCTTCCCAGATAGTGTGAGGGAACCATCTTGCCCTTTCCTGCCTTTCTTGAGGGCACTGAAGCTGTCCCCAAGAACATGCTTCCCAAGCTCACGCAAGTTCGTCCTCATCCCCAGTGGAGCTGATATCCCTTTAAGGGCAACACAGTGGCTTTGATTGTCACTCACCAGGTTTAACGTTGTTGCTAGAAGGAACTGCTATTAATGAATTTCCTTTTACGATCCACACCATCTGCTGAGAATCACGAATGTGAAGGTAACTGGGATTTTCTCGCACTGCCAGAAGACAGAAAATCACAAAATACACATGAGGCTATTGTAAACTTTAGGACTCCAATTGCAACTGGTAATAAAGGCCTTTGATTCCTAGGATTCGTAGGAGTAGGTTTACTGCTCTGACAAAGAGTGGCTATTAAGAGAAAGGAAATAGGGCAGGGGCTGGTTTGTGAACCAATGCATCTGAAAGAAGCTACATGCATTCATAGTCCCAAGAGTCTTTCAAGATTCACCCTTTTTTCTAGGATTATCAGTGACTTGTCTTTTTGCTGATTGATAGTCTCTGGGTAGTAACAAAACCAAGTATATATGAATCAGTCATCAATACATTGTTTCTTTTTTTTTTTTTATTTTTAAAATATGGAACGCTTCACGAATTTGCGTGTCATCCTTGCGCAGGGGCCATGCTAATCTTCTCTGTATCGTTCCAATTTTAGTATATGTGCTGCCGAAGCGAGCACAATACATTGTTTCTTATTTATCCTCTTTATCAAAATAAATAAGTAGTTCTAGAACTGTTTATTTATTTTGAATGAATAATCTGGACTACAAGGGTTTCTTATACTCTAAATTACAAAACAGAAACCCCTGTACTCCATTTATTTGGGGAGACCAGATGGAAGTATTTCCAAGCTGGTTTGTGATTCATCACTTACACATAGGGCTTTCCATGTTGGCTTCAGGGCTTTCCGTGAAGAGGATGAGGTAGACCAGATGGTGGAGAGGCTGTGGTCAGCAGTTAGTCTTGTAGGGAAAGAGGGAAGAAAAACACGGTATCAATTTCTCTCCCTTTCCCTGGAATGCTGTATAAAAAAACTGTCCTGAGGCCCTATCTTAGATGCACATTTGAGAGTAAGGATGGGAAAAGCATGTTCCAGGGCTATAAAACCCAAGATGGAAGCTCCCGTCACTGTCAGGGCTGAGTCGTCCTGGCTGTCCAGGCTGCAGTGGCCCTGGGATGCCCTCCATCCATCACATCTAGGATTGTTAGGAGATTTAAGTGTATCAGCTCAGGTACCTTCTCGTGCTGCAAGTCTCTGGATTTAGAAGAAGAAAGAGTGCATGCCTGTCTCCATTTAGCACAGCTGATAAGCCACCAGCTATCCTGACTTCAAGCTTGAGCATCCTAAATAACCAGCAGCTACCCTGTCTCTCTGACTCACATCTCCCCCCACCCTTCATCCAAAGAGGCATCTCTGCACAAGGATGTCCATGGACCACATGAGGTATTTTGACTGTTTGGAGACATCTATCTCTGAGCTTCTGGTTAGGAAACCATGACAATTCCCCAAGAAGACCACAAACTCCCCACAATGAGAACCAATTGTTCACATCCCCTTCTGCCTCAGGATATACAGTGCCTGAATCTGTTGTCATCCCTATAGAAAGAGTAAACCCACTACCAGCAGCACTCTGGAAGCAGTCTCAGTTCCTCTGACACTGTGGGTCTTGGACCAAGGCTCCCAGAGGTTCCTCAAGGCTGGAAACAGAGCAGTGAAAGAAGGTTCCCCATACACAGTTTCTGAGCAACAGGAGTTACCTTTGTCCAGAGATGCTCTTGTCCTAGAGCCCAATGTTAAGGCTCCACCTGCACCCAAGTGCCCTGGAGAACTGTCCGGGACTTCCAGGCCTTTAAATGAGTGAGGAAATAGGGTTATTTCCTGGCTCTGGGTGTTCCCACTTTGACAAGAAAACTGGTCCAAGACAGAGGTCCCATGAGGATTCAGTGGGTGACTGAGAGGCAGCACAGGTGTGGCCAGGCTGGGGTCCTGGAGAAACCAGAGGAGAGTAAATGTCAGGAAACACCAATGAGGAAATACAGAAAAGGCCAGATGCTGAGTTAAGGAGGAGAACTTCCTTCTGGACTGCTTTGGAGGCAGAGGTGTGGCTCACTTTATTCACTGACTGTGTGAGCCATGGCCTCATTCACATCCTATTTGAGGCAAGCCATAGTCCTCCTTTCAGAGTTTTGCATAACCAACATTTATGCAAGATTCATTCTGTATCTGATAGAGATGTACCTGATGAATCTTTCATCCTTTAGGAGCTATTCATCTTTATTTCTTATGGAAGAAAACAGTCCCTGAGAGATGGCAAAACTTACCTAAAGTCATATAGCCACTAAGAAATGTAACTAAGTTAAAAATCAAGTCTTTTTGGGCTTCCCTGGTATCTCAGTGGTGAAGAGTCCACCTGCCAATGCAGGAGACACGGGTTTGATCCCTGATCCAGTAAGATCCCATATGCCATAGGGCAACTAAGCCCGTGAGCCACAACTATGAAGCCTGTGCTCTAGAGTCCAGGAGTCACAACTACTGAGCCCACATGTCACAGCTACTGAAGTCCATGCACCCTAGAGCCTGTGCTCCACAACAGAAGAAGCCACTGCAACAGGAAGCCTTTGTACTGCAATGAAGAGTAGCCCCCAATCACCGCAACTAGAGAAAAGCCTACAGAGCAACAAAGACCCAGCACAGCCAAAAATAAATAAACAAAAAAAATTATTTTTTAAAAGTCAAGCCTTTCTGTGCTTAACCACTATGTAGTATGTTGCCTTTGGGTCATGATCTCCTGCACCCTGTGTTAACTGAGATACATAGGAAGCCTTGTGCTTGGTGGTGGGTATTAAAAACTGCACTGTATCTAAGGAGACTCACTTAATAGGAGGACATTTGGAGGTCTCCTGGCTTCCTATCTCTGCTTCAGGAATCAGACTCAGCCTCAACATTGGTGGTGAAAGGGAACCATTACCCTTGAAACCCATATTGTTTGTCAGTCCTAGGTGGCGCTAGTAGTAAAGAACATGTGTGCCATTGCAGGAGATGCAGGAGACCCTGGTTCAATCCCTCCATCTAGAAGATCCCCTGGAGGAGGGCATGGCAACCCACTCCAGTATTCTTGCCTGGAGAATCCCAGGGACAGAGGAGCCTGGCGGGCTACAGTTCACAGGGTCACAAAGAGTTGACACAACTTAGCATACAAACACGCATGCCTAAACATAAAGAAGTATTCATTCTATGCCAAGATTTACTTTCATGTTACTCACAACCACTGATCAGGGCTCTGTTCTCTGAAACCCACCACTGACTCTCTCCCAGGGAGTATTGCAGCAGTCCCTAACTGGCCTCCCTGCTTCTGTTCTTACCTCCCTCAAGTTAAACTCCCACCCAGCAGCAGTGAGCAGGATCAAAGATGTCAGTGTGATCCTATCACTGCCCTGCTCAGAACTCTCCCATGGCTTCACATCACACCCCAAAAGCACTCAACACAGCTCACACAAGCACAGCTAAACTTGCCCTTGCTTATAAACTTGACCTTGCTTGTCTCTCTGCACGTCTTCTATCCCTGCCCTTCCTACCCTCCCCGCTCTGGTGTCTTGCTGATTCTACCCCCCACTCCCAACAAAGAGCTCCTATTCTCAGGGAGCCTCTGCTGTTGCTCTGTAGGAATTGGACTTTCCCAGACCTTACGGTGTCCGCCCCCTTACTTCCATTCATTTGCAAAAAAAAAAACAAAACAGCCTCTAAATGATGTCTTCCCTGACTGCCCTGTCTCCAAGAGCCTGCTGACTCATGCTTTGATTTCTAATTCTTCTCTATTATTTTCCTTATAATATGTATGTTGCCATAACCATGGATATTTATCTGTTATGTACATATGTATATATGTATGTACACAGACACGTATGTATTGTCCTCAGCACCAAAATGCCAGCTTCATGGGGCAAAGGAACTTGTCTGTCTTGTTAACTAGATCCTTAATGTCTGAAATAGTGTCTCACCCGTTTTGGGGATTAGTAAAAATGTATTAAATAAACAAAGGAATGAATGGAATAGTCTATGAATATGAGGAAGACTGAGAAGACAGAAAGGGAGAGAGCTGCCTTGTAGGGGCATCTGTTGAGATGAGAGGCAAGTTCCTGCCCCTCTCATGGAGAAGGGTCAGGGGTTGCTCTCCTAGTCCATAGCAGAAATAGACTACCCCAGGAAGATCTCTCAAACAGGTAGAGGAGACTAGGAGCTTCACCTTCAGCTGGATGACTGATATACTGAGAGATCCTCAGGTTCACCCTGGCTCCTCAGCCAGGACAGGGTGTAGGGAGGGAGTTCTTGGGAAGTCTGATATGGGTTCCAGCCTTGAACCCAAGAGACTGTACACACCAGTTGGTCCAAGAGCATCCAGTTTATGCCCATTGTCCCAAGTTTTTATTATTTTGGGTTTGGGGGTGTTTTGGGAGGGTATTTTTGTTTTGTTCTGGGGAGGTTTGTTTTTTGTTTTGCTTGTTGTTTGTTTTGCTTTGACTCTGCTGCATGGCTTGTGGGATCTTCGTTCCCCTAGACCAGGAGTCAAACCCAGGCTCTGGCAGTGAAAGTGCTAACCATTGGACACCAGGGAACTCCCCCTGTGTAATTCTTAATAGAACTCCTTTCACTGTCTTAAGAGTTCTAGCCACCTCACAGCTCTTGGGAAATTACCTACATAGGGAAAGGCAGAGGAGAAACAGGTCTAGCTTTCTGTAGAAACCATGAGAAATGAAAAGCTCAGGGATTTCTGTGCTGTCACCAGGAAGAAATTGAATCTCTGACGTCAATGTGGCCACTCAAATGCTGAAAGGCAGAAGATATTAGGATGGGATGAGGAGGTCACGGCAATGCTTGCGGGGCCCAGAAATTCATCAGTGTGCTTGGAAAAATATTGTCTCCATAATCTTTCTCCAAATCTTAAGACAAGTAAAATCATAACAGAAAGTTTAAAAAAAATCACAAGATGATATGGGTTAGAAATCACCATATTGGGCTTCCTTGGTGGCTCAGTGGATAAGAATCCACCTGCCAGTGCAGGGAACATGGGTTCAATCCCTGGTCCAGGAAGATCCCACAAGCCATGGAGCAACTAAGCCCATGTACCACAACTATTGAGCTTGTGCTTTAGAGCTTGGAAGCTGCAACTACTGAAGCTTGTATGCCCTAGAGCCTGTGCTCTGCAACAAGAGAAGTCACTGCAATGAGAAGCCCATGCACTGCAACTAGAGAAAAGCCCACACAGCAACCAAGACCCAGTGCAGCCAAGATTAAATAAATGAATAAATATTTTAAAAAAGAAATCCGTGTATTTACAGAGAATGCTGTTTACTGACATGATGTGGGAACAAATGTTATTTCATAAAGGGTAGAGGAAGAGATAAGTCTTTGTTGTCACTATGCTCTAGATGAGTGTATGCCTTGCCAGATCATGGCCTGTGAGTTGATGGAAAAAACCCACAGGAGACTCTCAGAAGCTCTCTCTGGGATAGGATAGGGGAGCATTTTGTTAGCTGTGTGGTAGCATTATGTGTAAAATATGGAGTAAGATATCTACTAATGATGCTTATTTGTACCACCACCCCAGTAGTGAGGCCAGGGGAAACCTGAGTTTAGGAAGATACCACCTTCTACAAATATCCTACTGGGTTCTTCTTAGAAGTGGGAGATTTCATGGGAACCTGCTTTTATCATTTCATGGGAACAAATGGTAAAACTCCTTATGAATGCGAGGAATCAGTATTATGATCATGATATCCCATTAAAGTCATTCCATTCATAACAGCAACTGAGAGGAGCAAATTTTTTATTTCATAAATTTGACTTCCCATGAGATCCAGTGATAACGCTTTAGGTGAAAGCTTCATAAACAACACTAGTTCTTCATTCAAACCAGCAGAGCACATAACTTCACTGAGACACAAGCCATGCCCACAAGGGGTTCCAGCTTTATTCTTAGTCTTTTCTTCTATGGAACTTGTCTGTCTGCTTTTTCCCACCAGGATCCAAAAGATCTTGATACATTGCCACAGTGCAACATATCTGAAAATCCAGAGATCTGGACTCCAAATGAAAGAATCATCACCTTCATTTGTTATTTGAAACATCATTAGCAGGTATGTTAAGTAGAGTTTTCTTTAGTATTTTTGTCAAGGTGTCATAATTTAGCTACATAGCCATAGCAAAGACCCTCAATTTCCCTGCACTTTTGTCCATGTGGTTCCTGGCAGAGGGCACACAACTTGGCCCAGTGTTGTGCGTATGTTGTCACTGCATGCATGTGTTGAGGTCAGTAAGATACTCTTGGGTGAAAAGCTTAACCAAGATTCTTCCTCCCTTTAAGACTGCTGCTGCTGCTGCTGCTGCTGCTAAGTCACTTCAGTCGTGTCCGACTATGTGCGACCCCATAGACGGCAGCCCACCAGGCTCCCTCATCCCTGGGATTCTCCAGGCAAGAACACTGGAGTGGGTTACCATTTCCTTCTCCAATGCATGAAAGTGAAAAGTGAAAGTGAAGTCACTCAGTCATGTCTGACTCTTCACGACCCCGTGGACTGCAGCCTACCAGGCTCCTCCGTCCATGGGATTTTCCAGGCAAGAGTATTGGAGTGGGGTGCCATCGCCTTCTCCGACTGAGATGGTTCAATTCATGGCTGGGGAACTTGAAAGCCCCCCAAAAATGAAATGGACATAATTCTGGCAATTCTGCCTTTCCTTGTTGAATGATCGTTATGACAATGTTCATCTCCAAAGCACTTTTCTCTCTTTTTTCTTAATTAATTAAAGTATTGCTGATTTGCAGTTCTGTGATTCAGAAGCACTTCAGGAGCTTGAATGGAGGAAACCAAAAACAAGATTCTCTTTACAGAGAACAACTCTCATCCCTAGACCAGCCTTAAGCCTGGAGTACTGTGAACCCAAAGTCAGTAGTGTAGATTTTCCCCAGTTCTTGGGTGATAATCACAGGACAACTTCCATTGGAGCAGGAGCCGATGAACCAGCCAGGGAAGGCCACAGACTCAAAGCTGGAGGCCCTGCCTTTCTGGTCATGGTAGAAGAGAAAAGGCTTCACGGGCTCAGTTTGGTGGTACAGATCCATTATGTTCTGTTCCTAAAGGGCGAGAAGGAGGTCCCGGGGAGAAACATCACTGTTTGAGTTGTTCCACACTCTGCACACTAACAGTTCCTATTCAAGATTGGTTTCCCTGTTGAAACAGGCCTGGGTACCTCTATTTCATATTAAACCATTAAAAATTATCAGCCCCAAATACTTTAGAAATGTTAAGTTTAGGAGTGAAAACTTAGACCACTAATTTCAATGGTTCTTAATGTGAGCCTTTGAAGAAGAACAGTGTTGACATCAACGTTTTTGAGAATACAAAGCACAGATTTAATCATTACCTGTTCCTTATAAACCCAAGGAATAGTTACATAACAGTAATCATGAATTTAAACAGAGTTGTTTCATATCAAGTGTCTCTAACCTCAGAACTATGGATGTTTTGGGCAGAATAATCTTTTGTTGTCAGGGTCTGTCTTGTGTATGCTGGGAGGTTTAACAGCACCCCTGGCCTCTATCCAGTAGAGATCAGCAGAATCCCCCAGTTGCTAGGTGTGGCAACTAAAAATATCACCAGACATCGAAAAATTTGTCAGGGGCAAAATTGCCCATCATTAAACCACTATTTTCTATCTTGTCATCAGATTGAGCGTCTGCCTATGCTTGTTTGCTGAAGGCTTTTACATTTATTCCTGACTCCAGTAGATGGTCTTCCCTGGTGGCTCAGCTGGTAAAGAATCTGCCCGCAATGGGGGAGACCTGGGTTAGGCCCCTGGGTTGGGAAGATCCCCTGGAGAAGGGAATAGCCACTGACTCCAGTATTCTGGCCGGGAGAATTGCATGGACTGTTTAGTCCGTGGGGTTCCAAAGAGTCAGACATGACTGAGTGACTTTCACTTTCACTCTTCTTTCCAGTAGAATAAAAATAGATAGAGAACATACATGCATGCATGCTAAGTCACTTCAGTTGTGTCCGACTCTTTGCAACTCTATGAACTATAGCTTGCCAGGCTCCTCTGTTCATGGGATTCTCCAGTCAAGAATATTGGAGTTGGTTGCCATGCCTGCCTTCCAGGGATCTTCCCGACCCAGGGATCAACCCGCGTCTCTTATGTCTCTTGAATTAGCAGGCAGGTTCTTTACTACTATGGCCACCTGGGAAACCTATAGAATATATAGATCAAGGGATCAAGAGATTTCCTAAAGCACACAGAGGCCTGGTTTGTGATCCTCCTATAACTTAAAATATTTTTAAATAATAGAGAATAGCATTATTAAAATGCTTGTTACAGAGAATTGCTTGTTCACTTACAGTTGAAAACTATCTCCTGTCAAAAACATGTTTTAATTTGCTCACCCACCTAGTGATAATCAACTGCTGAAAGTGTCACAGCTGATTCCACCCACACATGTGCAGTTGACCCTTCCTATCAACAGATTCTGCGTACTTGGAGTAAACCAACTGAGGACCAAAAATATTGGGAAAAAAACAAAAAAAAATCAAGAAAGTTCCAAAAAAGCAAAACTTGAATTTTCTTTGTGCTGGCAACTATTTATATAGTGTTCTCACTGTATTGCTGCTACTGCTACTGCTAAGTCACTTCAGTCGTATCTGACTCTGTGTGACCCCATAGACGTCAGCCTGCCAGGCTCCCCCATCCCTGGGATTCTCCACGCAAGAACACTGGAGTGGGTTGCCATTTCCTTCTCCAATGCATGAAAGTGAAAAGTGAAAGGGAAGTTGCTCAGTCGTGTCCGACTCTTAGCAACCCCATGGATTGCAGCCTACCAGGCTCCTCCATCCACAGGATCTTCCAGGCAAGAGTACTGGAGTGGGGTGCCATTGCCTTCTCCATCTTACTGTATTAGGTATTATTAAGTAATCTAGAGCTGATTTAAAGGATAGGTTACATAATTATATAGGTTATTTAGGAACTTGAGCATCCACTTTGGTATCCATGAGGGGTAGAGGAGTCCTGCACTAAAGCCCCCAAAGATGCCAAGGGATGACTCTGTGTGTGTGTGTGTGTGTGTGTGAGAGAGAGAGAGAGAGACAGAGAGACAGAGAGAGACAGAGAGACAGCGAGAGATTCATATATATAGTCAAGAATAAATCTAAAAGCCTTCCTCTTTGCTGAATTACTTCTTAAGCAAAACAAATGATTTTAGCAGATTAGTTTCAAAATACCCCTGCAATTTTTTCTTGTTTCATAATACATGCATCCTAAAAAGAACCAAAAATAAATATGCATAAGGATAATCAATAATTTGTCCTTTAAAAGATTCTAGAGGACTTCTCTGGTGGTCCAGTGGTTAGTAATGGGCCTGTCAATGCAGGGAACACAGGTTCGATCCCTGGTCTGGGAAGCTCCCATATGCCGTGGGGACACTAAGCCTGTGTGCCACAACCGTTGAGGCCCTCATGCCCTAGAGCCCATGTTTTGCAACAAGAGAAGCCACCACTTCTCAGCGCACAGTGAGAAGCCTGCACACCACGGTTAGAGAATAGCCCCTGTCCTCAGCAACTAGGGAATGCCCATGCACAGCAAGGAAGAGCTGGCACAGCTAGGAAAAAGAAATTAACAAAGATTCTAAAAAGCTAAATTTTCCATCAAATGAGCACTTAGTGAAATAAATACGCATCTTCCTCCTAAGTGCTAAGTGAAGTCGCTCGGTCGTGTCCGACTCTTTGCGACCCCATGGACTGTAGCCTACCAGGCTTCTCTGTCCATGGGATTTTCCAGGCAAGAATACTGGAGTGGGTTGCCATTTCCTTCTCCAGGAGATCTTGCCGACCCAGGGACTGAACCCGGGTCTCCCGTATTGTAGGCAGGCGCTTTACCGTCTGAGCCACCAGGGAAGTCTTCCTCCTAGTTGGAGGTAAATACTATGGCTCAGATGGTCAAAAATCTGCCCCCAATGCTGGAGACTGGGGTTCGATCCCTGGGTGGGGAAGATCCCCTGGAGTAGGAAATGGCAACCCACTCCAGTATTCTTGCCTGGAGAACCCCATGGACAGAGGAACCTGGCAGGGCTACAGTCCACGTGGTGGCAAAGTCGGACACAACTGAGCAACTAACACTTTCACTTTTACTCCTAGTCAGGCATAGACAAGACCCTTATTTTCCATACTCACCTGAAGCTGCAGCACAGGCTGCCCCTTGACCTTCGTGCAGAATAGGCAAAGCTCTGGCTCCTTCAGTCCCAAGTAGACAGGATTCCCCCTGCCCTTCTCAAGAGTCTCTGTGTACTTGCATGAGATTAAGGTAACAGTGACTGGGAACACAACATAATCACAGATCACTCTCTCATTCATTACAACCTGCGAGATAAGCCCAGTTAACGAGTCTATTCACAGTGAAAAGAAAAAGCCGAGCACACGACACACAGCAGCGCTGGCCAAAGGAACTGCCTCGGACAGGCCTTGGCCATTCACCTGGATCCATCTGGTCCTTCCTGGGGACAGCTGTGAGGGTCTGGTCTTGAAGGACCCATACCAGATGGTTGACATCCTGAATATCCACCAGAACTGGGTGTATCCTGGATAATACTGTAGAGAAAATCAAAAGGCAAATGTGAACAGGAGGGTACCGAATATCCCCCCTTTCCAATTTTTTTGCCCTTCCATGTACATCTTCACCTGGACCTTTCATTCTTTCATTCCCTTTGGATGATGGTGTTTCAGAACTGCCAAGGTGTGAAGACATTTATGTGCAGATGGATCCCACAAGAGGATCTAAGTCAGTCCCAAGCCACGGTTTGACCTTGAGTCAGAAAAAGAGCTAATGAGCCAACAGCAACCCCAGGGAGAATCTACGGTCCCAGAATTCACCTTGCTCCCTCTCCTGTTCACCTTCTTAGATGTAGCCTACCTTCCAGCAGAAGCAGCGGTACTAAACCCAGAGCCTAAAGACGACAGGAGGGCCAAGGCCAGAGGTCTAGAAGCAGAGAAGATCAAAGGTCAGCAGGCTTTGCAGCTATGGAGGACACTGTGTCCCTATGGCTATGGACTATGGCTTTTTCTGTGCTCAGGTGCTCTGACGGAGTCCAATAGGGCCCGAGCCTTTGATCCACATCAAGAAAGGAGGAGGTTCTGCCTCACTGGGGCTAGGACTTCCCAGCACCCTGAGTATTTGTCAGTCCCTGATACCATGGGAATTTAGTGAGGCTTTATATAAAGAAATATCAACTGGGGCAGGGTTGCAACCTGTTCACGCATAGTGAAAAAGGAGGCATGCTAAGTTTTTAAGAGCAGTCACCAGGAAACATTGTCATCAACACTGAGTTTGAGGAAAGAAGTGTTATGGGACAGTCCCATGGCCGATGACTAAGCAATGATGCTGCAAAATGTTACACTAATCTTATTCCAAAGAGTGGAAACCCATAGTGGGTTCAAGGTAGACTTAGAAAGGGAGTGGTCCCCTAAGGCCTGTGTAGTTTCCAACCACTCCTGGTCTGGTCATCTTATCCCCTGCCAACCTCAGATGAAAAAATACAAACACTCCAGTGTATGCTCCTCCAGCTTTTCAGAGCGAGTGTGAATGCTGCTTCTCCACTCAAGGAAAGCCTTGCCTAAACAAGGTCAGCTCCTGCACACCCTGCCCCTCATGGACTCTACAGTAGTGGCTCCTAGATGCTCTATTTCCTGTGCTAGAAGACATGCATTAGCTCTTCCACAAAGGGAAATGGGCAGTGCTGGTGAGACTGTTCCAACCTTTCAGCCCGAGTTCACTGTCTGTAGTGGTTCCCAGCTCCTATCTGCTCTACATCAAGGGCTTGCATCTCAGGGGTAACTTCAACCAGTTTGGGAGGGGATTGGTGAGTAAATGTCTCAGGTTCTTCAGCCTTTGATGGGATTGTGCTAACATTTCTCATGGGGTTCCTAACTAACTCATCAGCCTACCTCACGTCATAAAGACACCCTCATGTTCACACCTTTACCCTCTCCAAAGATTCTTGCTTCTTGATCTTGTCCTGGGTAGGCCATGATAAGCTGGTGAGCTATCATCTTAAGAGTGTGGAGTCATGAAGCACTGACATTTAAATGTATAGCAAGTTTGAGTCAAAACTGGGATTCAGAATCAAGTTGAGTCTATAAAGAGGTCCTGCCTAGCGCATCGCTTAGCATGAGTTGATTCCCATGCTCTAAGAAGAAAGGGCTTCCCAGGTGGCTCAGTGTTAAAAGAATCCACCTGCCAAGGCAGGAGTTGCAGGAGACACTGGTTGGATCCCTGGATGGGGAAGGTCCCCTTGAGAAGGAAATGGCAGAAGAAAGTCCAGAATTTGTGACATCACCCCCATGCTCCTTACACAGGACTGAATGCACTTGGATATTTTAAGAAGAGAAGCTCAATATCCTGTTATCAGATACAAAAAAGCAAACATCCAGGACACACTAGTATAGATGCCACATATACTAATGCAAACTCATTCATGACCACAGTCAATAGGATATATGGTCCTTCCAGATTCTTTATTGCATCCTATAAAACATGGAGCTCTATATGACCTGGGAACTTAGCCCATAGTACCATTATCAGAGGTGATGGGGGCTTAGGTGATACCAGATAACCCAAGACCTCTGTGTCTCTCTCCCTAATATGGAAGTGACATCCTTCATAGCTAAGGGAGTAGATAAGCCTAAGAAGGGAAATTGAATCAAATACGATGAAGGAAATTTCTCTTTCTGCAAGAAAATAACTCCATAGGGATACAGTTTAGAGATACAGCTTCCCTACTCTCTTAGCTAGCCAGAACTGAACTTGCCTTGAAATGTAATTCCTTTGTCCATTCATATCTATCCTTCATTATTCAGTTTAAAGTCTAATACAGTCATCTCAGCCCCACAAATCCATCCCAGTTCTGATAGTATAATCCCCACAACTCAATTTTTCTATGGCTCACCTGTTGGCAAATCACATGGAACTGTCCCTGTTCTGCACATTCTTGATGTTCAAAGTGTGGTCCTTGGAGCAGCAGCACTGGCAACAATCAACAGTTTACCAGAAATGCAGAATCTCAGGTTCTACCCCAGACTTAGAGAATCAGGACCTGAAATGTTTTTAAACAGCTTTAAAACTACAATATGTTCTATGCTGATATAGGACACACCACTGTCAATACTCTATAAGCATAGAAAGAAAGAAGTTGGGATTCAGGGTAGGCCTGGGCCTGGGGAAGGAACAAGCAAACCAGCCCTAGACCCACTCTCAAATTTCCTCAGCCTCTGGAACCCATGAGATAGGCTGTCTTGGCACTGCGGGGGATAAAAAAGGAGAGATGACAGTAGTAAAGAAAAGAAGTCATTACTGGAAGTCTGTGATGCTGGACAGACCCTCACAAGGATTTTCACTTGGAGTACTTACAGTTTGATTGAACCAGGTACTCTCAAACTATATTTGGTTTCATTTAAGCCAAGTACTTTCTACCAGAAGGAAAGAGAAAGTCTCTCTAGAGGTGAGCAGAGTCAGTCCAAAGACAACAAGCCATAAGTAGTTGAAGATTACCAGGCATACACACAAACAAGAATAAGAGCAAAAGGAAAGAAAGGAAAGAGAAAGGAAGGGAGGGAGGGAGGGAGGGAGAGAAGGAGAAAGTAAAAGAAAGAAAGAAAGAAAGGGAAAACAGAAACATATCCACACAGAGATCACATTTTGTAACTATTATACACAGAGCTTAAAACAACTGTCCTAACCATGTTTAAGAAACAAATGATGAATAAGAATATCTTTCTAGAACAGCAAACTATGAAAAGCGGCAAAAATGGAAGAGGGAAACAGCATCTCTTGCACTGTAAAATACATTACAAAATAAAATAAGCCAATATTTGTATTTGGCAATAGACAGCACACAGCAGAAGAATTAGAGAATGACATCAACAAGGTGGTGGTTTAGGAATTTCTAGGGCTTGTCCCCTCCCAGAAACATCCATTTGAACAACTCTCCATGCTCTGAAACACCTTCACAAGAGCTTCACAGGTGAGGGATTACATCACTTGGGTGGAACATGGAAGTAAGAAAAGATGCATTGAAAAACATAGGAAAGACAGTTTCACATACTCCCGTCACCCCTCCCCTGTGGAGAGAGACATCTAACCTATGGGAGAAGGAAGAGAAGGAAGGACCTGACGTCACAGTGGACTCCACCATCAGCCCACCACAGCATCAGGCCAGCTCCCATGACCCCAGGCTCCTGGTGGGCTTGCACAAAGCCAGGTTATAGCCCATCCAGCAGTTCTTATGAACCCAGGCTCTGGTAGGCTCCTGACCTGCCTTAGCACCAGGTTGACTCCATGGCCCCAGGTTCCCAACTGCCCAGCTCCAAGATGGCTTCTACAGACCGATACTCCAGATGAGCTTTCATGGAACTAGGCTCTTGGCCTGCCCCAATGCAAGGCTAGTACCATTGGCCCCAGGCTCCAGGCAGGCTCCTGTGGAGCCAGGCTCCTGACCCATGGCAGCACCAGGCAGCCCCATGGCCTTAGACTTTAGGCTGGCTTCCCTGGCCTGGACTCTTGGCAAGCTTCTGTGGATACATACTCCTAGCCCAGTCCAGCCCAGCCCAGCATTTGGCTGCTCCCATGGCCCCAGCTTTCAGATTGACTCCCATGGTCCCAACCTCCAGATTTGTCCCTTGGATTCAACCTCCAGGTTGGTCCCATGAGCCCTGGAACTATAGGCTATAGGCTGACTCCTACAGCCCCAGTTGCCAGGTTCACCCAAATGCTAGGTAACCCCAGCTTCCAGGCTTCTGTGAACCCAGACTCTAGGCTTGCCCCAGCACCAGGCCAGCTCCTGTGGACCCAGATGCCAGACCCACCCCAGTGGTCCCCACAACCAGACTGGCTGGCACAGACCCAGGATCCAGGCCCACCCACACAGACTCAGGTCCCAGGCTTACCATCACAGACTCAGGCACCTGGTCAACCCCAGTGAACCCAGACACAAAGGTAGTTTGTCGCAAAAATCGACCCTGTGGATCCAAGCACCAGGTATGATCATCTGCTGACCCAGGCACCACCTGCCTGTCCGAGAATTCCAGCAGCAAACACCTGTGGACACCACCAGATGCCTTACTCAGAATCTCTGGACAGGCTGACTGGTGAAGGGCTTTCCCTTCCAAAGCCAGACTGTAAAGACTGGAAGAGACAACTACCTTCTTAAATGCACAGACAATGAAAGCCACAAAGATCACAAAAATTAAGGAAACATGACACCACCAAAGGAAATTAATAAAGCTCCAATAGTAGTTGTAGTAGTAGTTGCTCAGTTGTGTCCAACTCCGCAACCCCATGGATTGTAGCCTACCAAGCTAACTGCCCATGGGACTCTCCAGGAAAGAACACTGAAGTGGGTTGCCATTTCCTTCTCCAGGGTATCTTCCTGACCCAGGGATTGAACCCAGATCTCCTGTACTGCAGACAGATTCTTTATCCTCTGTGCCACCAGAGAAGCTTCAATAATTGGCCCTAAAGAAAAAGAGATAAATAGACTGACAAATAATTCTGAATAATCCTCTTAAGAAATTCAGTGAACTACAAGAACACAGAGAAAACAAAATAAAATTAGAAGCATAATTCATAAAAAAAATTAGTTTAGGGCATTCCTTAACAGTCCAGTGGTTAGGACTCCCTGCTTTCACTGCCAAGAGCCTGTGTTTGATCCCTGATCAGGGAACTAATATCCCACAAGTCATGCTAGATAGTAAATTAAATTAAAAATTGAGAACTTAAAAAAATAAGTCCAACAAAGAAAGAAAAATCATTAAATAAAAACAAATAGAAATCTTGGAGTTGAAGGACTCTTCAACTCTGCAATGACCAAGCTGATGAATTCCACAGACAGCTTCAAAAACAGACTGGATTTAACAAAAAAAGAATTAGAGCAACAGAAGACAGGTCATTTGAAATTATTCAATTAGAGGAGAAAAACAGAAAAAAAAAAATAGAAAAGAGGGGGCTTCCCTGGTGGCTCAGTGGTAAAAATCTCCCTGCCAAGGCAGGAGACACAGACAGATTTGATCCCCGATCCGGGAGAACCCCATATGTCATGGAGCAACTAAGCCTGGGCACCACAGTTATTGGGCTCATGCTCCACAAGGGAAACCACCACCATGAGAAGCCTGCACACTTTAACTAGAGAGCAGCTCCCACTATCCACAACTAGAGAAAAACCCATGCAGCAACAAAGACCCAACACAGCCAAAAATAAAATAAATAAAACTTTTTTAAAAATAGAAAAGAAGGCTTCCAATTTAAAATGGTGATGTACAAAGATCCTGAACTCACATCACAAGGACACACTAAATCTCCAAAACTAGCTCAACTTGCATCTACAACAAAGATTAAAAAGGCCATATCGAGATGGGTAGGAGAAGCAAAGACTTGGTCTCATCAAATACCACATCCAAGATACGGCAACCCACAAGTGAGGGAGACATCTGAAAAGAATATGGAACTTTGTCCTGAAGAGTAAGGTGTTTATGCTCCACATAAAGCATTCAAAACCCTGGGGACTGATGCCAAAGAGACAAGCCCACAAATTCTCTGTCTATGAAAACAAACGTGGTTTATGTCCATAGAGCTGTAGAGAATGGAGAAACTGCTCTCAAAGGGCTCATACATGGACTCACTTGCCCTGGGACCTCACACAGGAGTGGCAGTTTGAAGGGGCCTGGACCATGTGTAGAGGAGATTGACTTGCTAGACTTGTGGGGACTTCTGGAGATGCAGAAACTTGCTGAGACTCTCTGGGGATGGAAGCACTGACAGGCATCATCTTTGAGTTCTCTTTTGGCCTTGCTAGTGTCAGCACTGGTGGGCACCATTTTGGCACTCCCTCTTTCCCTGTTAAAGCCAGTAGGCACACCTGATCCCACCATGCCACCACTGTGGCCCTACTAATGCTAGAAATCACACCCAGTCCACATAGAGATGTCCCTTGACTGCCTAGCTCTGGTGCCCAGAGAAATAGTGCAACTGGGCCCCATGAGTCATTTTTGCACAAGGCCCTCCTTTAAGACTTGGAGAGATCACTGTTTTACCTAAGACATAGAAACAAACACAGAGCATTAAGCAGAATGGGGAGACAGAGGAATATATTCCAAAGGAAAAAACAAGATAAAACCTTAGAGAAGGACCCTAGTGAAATAGAGATAAGTAACCTACCTAATAAAGAATTCAAAGTAATGGTCATAAAGATGCTTACAAAAACAAGAGAAGAATGGATTAACACAGTGAGAACTGTAAGAAAGAGACAAAAAAAATAAGAAAGTATGAAACAGAAGTCACAGACCTGAAGAATATAATAGCTGAACTGAAAAAAAAAAAAAAATACACTAACAGGGTTGAACAGCAAACTATATGAAGTAGATGAATAAATCAGTGACCTCAAAGAGAGGTAGTAGAAATCACCCAAACAGAGCAGCAAAAAGAATTTTTAAAAGTGAATGTAGCTTAAGGGACCTATTGAACAACAACAAACGGAATAGCATCCACATGATAATGATACCAGAAGAAGAAAGGGCTTCCCAGGTGGCTCTGCTGATAAAGAACCCAACTGCCAATGCAGAAGACATAAGAGACTCAGATTCGATCCCTGGGTTGGGAAGATCCCTTGGAGTAGAAAATGGCAATCCACTTCAGTATTCTTGCCTGGAACATCCCATGGACAGAGGAACCTGGTGGGCTACTGTCCATGGGGTCGCAAAAGAGTCTAAAGAAATGTTAAGAAACTTCTTTAAGAAAAGAAAAAGCAGTAACTAGTAACAAGAAAATATATGAAGAGGGACTTCCCTGGTGGTCCAATGGTTAAGACTCCAAGCTTCTACTGCAGGGATTGTGGGTTTGATCCCTGGTTAGGGAAATAAAGATCCCATGGGCAAATGGTGCAGCCAAGAAATAAATAAAAATAAAGAAAAAAAAAAAAAACTAGAAATCAATAATAGGAGAAAAAGTGAAAAATAAACAAATACATGAAAATTAAACAACATGTACTTAAGTAACTAATACATCAAAGAAAAAAGCCAAAGGGGAAATTTTAAAATAACTTCAATGAAACAAAAATGAAAATGCAATATAACAAAACTTATGGTTTGCAATAAAAGCAGTGCTAAGGGGCAAGTTTATAATAATAAACACATTAGGAAAAGAGAAAGGTTTTAAATAAACAACCTAACTTTATATCTCAAGAACAGAAAAGAAGAGCAAACTAATCTCGATGTTCACAGAAGAAAGGAAATTACAAAGATCAGAGCAGAAGTAAATGAAATAGAAATCAAACACACAAAGAAAAGATCAATGAAACTGAGACTTTGTTTTTTGAAAAGATAAGCATAATAGGCAAATCTTCAGCTAGACTAGTTAGGAAAAAAAGAGAGAGGACTCAAATCAAGTCAGAAATGAAAGAAAAAACATTACAACTTACATTACATTAAGTACAAAAGATCATAAGAGACCACTATAAAGAATTACATACCAACAAATATAAAAACCTAGAAGAAATACCTAGAAATATGCAACTTACCAAGACAGTATCATGAAGAAAGAAAATCTGGGCAGACCAAAAATGAGTAAGGAGAATCAGTAATCAAAACTTTCCAAAAAAGAAAAGCCCAGGATCAGATGGTGAATTCTACTAAACATTTAAATAATTAACTTCCCAGGCTCTTCCAAAAAATTGAAGATGGCCTAAATTCATTTTATGAGACTAGCATCATAGTGACACCAAAACCAAAGAAGGACAACACAAGAAAAGAAAACTATAGGGCCCAATAGACGGCATTTCCACTTACCAAGGATGACTGTGTAACTTATTAGCAACAGAGACTAATACTGAGCCCCTGATGTGGCAGTATTCTTCAAGGAGTCTGACTAATCTCATGGTGGCAAGTTACTGACGTGTCAGATCTTTTCCCTCTTGGAAGGGCAACAGTGTGCCCTCAGAGGGATTGATGTATATACCATTTCTGCCTTCAGAGCCTCAATCACCACTACTATGGGATGACTGATCTACAGTAATGGAATCCCACACAAGATAGCATCCAAGCATAGAATTCATTTTATAATGAAGGAGGGGATAAAAGAGGCCCATGACCATTGAATCCACTCAATAGTATGCTGGTAAATTTTTAACTATTTTCTTTCTAGGAAATAAACAAACAGAACGTAAGACAAAACTTGTGGTGACTATCAGTGTCTATGATATAGATATTCCCAACTTGGGCAATTTCAAGTTACCAACTGGCTTTCAAAATCTGAAGATGTAACATTTGGCCTTTTCTAGACAGTATGAGCCAACTCTACTACTTCCCTGGATCCACTGGTCCATCCAGAAGTAGTCGACTTAATGGAGCTTCAGTGGCAGTACTCTTGGAGGATGGAAGTCATCCTTCAGGATGCAGCCTATGAAGGAGGAGGTAGACTTTCCCATACACATGAAGACAGGGAGAAATATTACATTGTAATATTTCTTATGTAATATACAAGAAGGGCTTCCCTGGGGGTTCAATGGTAAAGGATCCTCCTGCAATGCAAGAGATGCCAGTTTGATTCTTGTATTGGGAAGATCCCCTGGAGAATACTGAAAATGGAAACCCACTCCAGTATTCTTGCCTGGAAAATTGCTTGGACAGAGGAGCCTGTTGGGCTACAGTCCATGGGGTCGCAAGAGTTGGACATGACTTAGTGACTAAACTATAAGAATACACAAGGAACTCAGGTGATCTGCTTGGGTACCTTTGGTATCCCTTTGCCTAATTATAACTGCGAATAAGTGCATGTAAGAACACCTAAGTTGGACCATAAAGAAGGCTGTGCCCAAGAATTAATGCTTTTGAATTGTGGTGCTGGAGAAGACTCTTGAGAGTCCCTTGGACAGCAGGGAGATAAAATCAGTTAATCCTAAAGGACATCAACCCTGAATATTCATTGGAAGGACTGATGCTGAAGCTGAATCTCCAATACTTTGGCCAACTGAGGTGAAGAGCTGACTCATTGGAAAAGACCCTGATGCTGGGAAAGACTGAGGGCAGGAGGAGAAGAGGGCAACAGAGGATGAGATGGTTGGATCGCATCACCAACTCAATGGACAAGAGTTTGAGCAAATTCTGGGAGATAGTGAAGGACATGGAAGCCTGACAGTCCATGCAGTCAAAAAGAGTCAGGCAGACTTAGTGACTAAACAATCACAAGAACATGATAACTAAATGGTCAGACTTCTCATGGATGAGATCTTTGGTTAGATCACCAGGAAAGCCACTAAGACCTGCCAAGGTGATCACTGAGGATAAGGGGAATCCAGAATAGACAGTGGAGAAAGGAGACAGTAGAAACCAGTCGCTGGGACCAATTGAAGAAATAGGTGCAGTAGTCCATCCATTTATATGCTGCTCCAAGTTTCCCCTCAGGAAAAAGGGAATCGGAGTGGATCTGCTCCCAAACACGTGGAGAAGAGGCGATTCATGCAGCACAATTGTGAAGAGCTGTGGCCACAGAGGTGTACCTCTCAGATCTCCCTTTAAGAGACCCTGTCACAAGGAGAATAGTAAGCAGATGGCCTCAGGTGCCACACCTCTGGATCCACTGTGATATTCCTGCCAAGGCTACTCTCCCTGAGACACCCCCAGCCAATGACAGAGCAGCATGTACCACGTGTGGTAAATCTATAACAAAATGCAAGCGAATAATAACCATCACATTCAGGATGACAGTTACATCCAATGGAAGGATGGGAAGGTGATGGGATGGTGAATGAACACACGGGTATGCTTAATATCTTCTGTTTCTTCAGCTGAGGGCTGAGTTTATGTTGGTCCCATTTATTTATATCTTGAATATATTTGTTGTAAATATTCCCTCAATATAACTCAATATTTATGTTAAAATAGAAAAAGATAGATTTCCTGAATTTTCTGGAAATAATAATACAATGATAGTTATCATTTATTGTTAACCATAATTTCACTCCTTCATTAAACTCCCATAACAATTTCTTAAAGTCATGTGTGAAACAAAAGAAAAAAGCTAAAATATTACTTAATAGGTAGAAATAAATCAGATATCAGTAAAAAAATAAAAACAAAAAAACAAAAAACTAATTCAGTCATATAGGAAAGCCAATAATGTTTTCATCAAACTTTTACAAAGAGAAAAAATAAAATCATTTATGAAAATTTTAAGTATAGATATTCAGATAATACAATCCCAAAATATGAATCAGTGATGAATGAAAGCATTTAGTCCCTCTCTATAGACTTGGGTGTTAATCTAGACAACCTCAAGGTGAGGGCCTACAGGCAGACCAATGGTACATCTGCCCAGTGGGGAACAAGAAGGGCCACCTCCCCATCCTATGGCCTCCAGCCCACTGGCAAAATGAACAATCATGATTTGCTTGAAACAGAAAGAGCACCATTGACAAAGGAAAATTATTTTAAATTTAAATGTTAAGAGTTAGACAACAGATGATATATTTGAAACATTTTTTTAAAATGTATTCATCGACATATAGTTGATTGACAATGATGTTCAGCAAAGGTTTCAGAGAGAGAGAGAGATCTACATATACACATATACACTCATGGGGCTTCCCTGATGGCTCAGCAGTAAAGAATCTGCCTGCTAACGCAGGAACCGTGAGTTCAGTCCCTGGCCGGGAAGATCCCTTGGAGAAGGAAATGGCAGGCATGGCAACCCGCTCCAGTATTGTTGACTGGAAGATCCCATGGACAGAGGAGCCTGGTGGGCTACAGTCCATGGGGTCGAAAAAGAGCTGGACACAACTTAGTGACTAAACAACAACAAATACACACAAACACAGTAAGTCCCCTACATATGAACCTTCAAGTTGCAAACTTTCAGAGATGCAAGCGTGCTACTACCCAGATATCACTGGATCATTTTTTCAAGAGTGTGGATAGAACTGAATCCAGCAAGGAACCAGAACCTGTGCCATCAGCATCAAGCATGAGTGAAATTGCACCTTGCCTTCCACCTCTTCTTGCTGACGATCCTTCCGCTCTACCAACTCCCTCCTCCAGTCAGTAACACTTCTTGCCTGTTCACTGGATGCCAGCCCCTGTGTGCCCGCTGCTGTACTGTACTACTGTACTCGTCAAGGTACCGTACTATAGGGTTACATATGTTTTCAGAATTTTTTGTGTTTGTTTTTTATGTATTATTTGTGTTGAGTATTATAAATGTATTACAGTATTACAGTATTTAACTCTTTGTATTAGTTGGGTAATTAGGCCAACTTTGTTGGACTTACAAACAAATTGGACTTAGGAGCACACTCTGGGAATGGAGCTCATTTGTATGTAAGGGAACTTTGTGTGCATGTGTGTATTCTTTTTAATTCTTTTCATTATGCTTTATCACAGAATACTGAATATAGTTCTCTGTGCTATACAATAGGACCTTGCTGTTTACCCATCCTATATATAATAACTTGCATCTGCTAATCCCAAACTCCCCCATCCTTCCCCAGTTCCCTTCATTCCACAGCCAAACTAAAATAAATATTTAAAAAAGAAATACATGTTTAATCTCTGTCCCCATTTCTGGCACAGAGCTGCTAAAACCCTTGAAATGTCCTAGGTGTTGAGAGCAATAAATGTGTCTTTTGTTATGTTATGAGGTGACTTTTGCAGGTTGAGATGTCTATTCTCTACGTGATTCTGTTTTTGGAAACATCTCCTTTTTTTTTGCAAGATGTAATATTTTTATTTGGTAAATGCAAAGTTTCAGTTCAGTAGTGAAATATTTCATTAAACTTGAATAATATCTTTTAAAATTAAAATCTAATTTTTAAAAATTATGACTTTTTCATTATTAAATCATATTGTTGGAAAACATTGTTTTTAAAAGACCGTGAACACAGCCTGAGTTTTCACATAGAAAAAATAAAATTTGTCACCAATCCTCTTAGCTCTGATCTTTCTAATTCCCAAAACAAAATTTTCTCCTCGTGTGGCCAGGGTTTTTCCAGGCTTCACCAGCTCCTAGGAAGTGGTCACACCAATAGTGATGACCAGTTCATGAGCTGGCTTACAAGAGGTATGGGGAGGGAGTGGCTCACCACTGCAATGCTGAGAGCTGGCTTTTCTGTCCTCCCCACTCCACTCCCATTCCACTCCCAACCCCTGCAGTTGGCACATGCCTCTTCCCTGTACTCTGAGAATGAGATTTTGTTACCAACCCTTATAACCGAAGGAGGTTTCCGAGTGATAAGGGAAAAGCCCATACATGGAAACTTGCCTCTAATCTCATGTACTCAGCTAAATATTATTTTATATCTTCAAGACATAGGTCAGCCAATATGGGACATGTGTTGTGATCTGAATTAAGAAATATGTGTTCAGACTTTTCTGGCTGTCCAGTGGTTAAGAATGGGCCTGTCAATGCAGGGGACACAGGTTCAATCCCTAGTCTGGGAAGATTGTGCATGCCTCGGGCAACTTGGCCCGTGAGTCACAGCTACTGAGCCCGTGTGCTGCAGCAACTGAAGTCCACGGTCCTAGAGCCTGTGCTCTGCAACAAGAAAAGCCATCACAATGAGAAACCAGAGAACCACAACTAGAGAGTAGCCCTAGCTCACCACAACTAAAGAAAGTCCAAGCGCCGCAACAAAGACCCAGCACAGACAAAATAAATATTTAAAAAGGAAATACATGTTTAATCTCTGTCCCCATTTCTGGCACAGAGCTGCTAAAACCCTTGAAATGTCCTAGGTGTTGAGAGCAATAAATGTGTCTTTTGTTATGTTATGAAGTGACTTTTGCAGGTTGCTGGGAAACCAACCTTTGGATTAAAGATTTGGAACTTTCATTGCCACCAACTTCTGATCTCCAGGGACAGGGGAGGGGCTGGAGGTTGAAACAATTGCTAATGGCTAATGATGTAATCAATCATATCTATGTAGTGAAGCCTGCATCAAAACCCAAAAAGATGGGGTTTGGAGAACTTCTAGGCTGGTGAACATGTTGAAGATCTGGAGTGAGTGGCATCCTCAGAGAACCTGGAAGCTCCATGCTCTGTCTCCATACCTTGCCACATACCTCTCTTTCATCTAAGGCCCAGCTCTAAGCCTAGACAGTCAGAATTGTGAGAGGAGTGGGTTTAACTTTGTCGTTCTTGTTTAGTTGCTAAGTCATGTCTGACTCTTTTGTGACCGCATGGACTCTAGTCCACCAGGCTCCTCTGTCCATTGGATTTTCCAGGCTGGAGTAGGTTGTCATTTCCTTCTCCAGGTGATCTTCCTGACCCAGGGATGGACTCTGAGTCTCCTGCACTGCACACAAATTCTTTATCACTGAGCCACCAAGGAAGCCCAGGTTTGACTTACTAGGTCTACATTTTGCCCAAATACCCGAGCTTTTAGTTTACACCCCAGGTGATTCTGATGCTGCTTCAGTTTGAGAAACAACTGCACAATACAGGTCAGCACTTAAGTCATTTCATAAAGATGCTTAGGTGCCAGGAGTGCTCCGCCTGGGGTGGGTCATCCACTGACACCGTGCTAGATGAGAACAGCCCAATGATGGAAGTGAGGAGGCTCACAAGGCGCTGTCTTGTTCTGGATAATTGTTGCTGATTTCTCACACTGTGATTCATAATATCTCAACTCCAGGAAACAGAAATTGAAAGATCCAAAATCAAGGCTATCATGATTTCCAGGTCAAATAATGTCAATGCCACCTCAGTAAGTCACTGCCACACTGTGCACCTCCCTTTCCTCACCCATAAAATGAAAAGGCTAAAGGAGATGATGTCATTAAGAAAAACTACAATTCCTGGGGAGGGGGAGCAAAATACTGTGTGCCTATTATTTTTAATTGAAGTAGAGTTGATTTACAATATTTCAGGTATACAGGAAAGTGATTCACATACATATATATATACATATATTGTTTTTCAGAATTTTTTCCATTAAAATTATTACAAAATATTGAATATAGTTTCCTGTATATACAGTAGGTTCTTATTAATTATCTATTTTATATATAGGAGGGTGTATCTATTAACCCAAATTCCCAATTTACTGCTCTCCATTTTCCCTTTGGTAACCGTTAGCTTGTTTTCTCTGTCTATGAGTCTTTTTCTGTTTTGTAAATCAGTTCATTTGTATCATTTTTTAAGATTTGACATGTAAGTGATATCACATCATCAGTTCAGTTCAGTTCAGTCACTCAGTCGTGTCCCACTCTTTGCAACCCCATGGACTGCAGTATGCCAGGCTTCCCTGTCCATCACCACCCGAAGCTTGCTCAAACTCACATCCATAGAGTTGGTGATGCCATCCAACCATCTCCTCAAGTGTGAGAAATACAAATTGATGTTTCATTGACATGAAAAATTATTCATTACAACCCTTGGTCTCAGGGTCTTGGGGAGGCATCTTTAGTCCTCATGGCCAATTGTTAATTCAGGAAACCATCTTTGCCCTTCAGTAATTCTGGGACCAGATGATATAAGCACCAAAGCAGCTTGACAGGAAAACATCCCACTCAACTGTTTTCTCTGGACTTGTGATTTTGGTGGCAAAGTTCCTAATCCCCTCCCCCAACTGGAAGCCAGAAACCCCTCTCCCAGGGCATCAAGGTTTTCTGTAGCATCTAGTTGCTAAAGATCCAAAGGAACCAAATGCTTCAATGAATGTTGGCCTGGAGCACATGGTACTCAAGCGCAAGAGCACTAGACAAAGCAAACACATGAAAGTCAGATGTGCACCAGGTAATGAGCTGAAAATGAGTGCTGCTGCTCACAAGAACCTCCCCTGATTTCATCCACTGTGCCAGATCGTGTGCGGTATTTCTCAAATGTGATGGGTAAGCTGGGGGTCCATGGAAGGCTATTCTCTGGGTTCCACAAGATGAGATTACTGTGTTTTTCATTTTTGTTTGTTTTTTTGGTTTTGCTTTGTTTGTTTTTGGCCATGCTGCTTGGCTTATGGGATCTTAGTTCTCTGTCCAGGTATTGAACACAAGCCCAAGGCAATAAAAGCACTAAGTCTTAACCACTGGATCACGGGGAAATTCCCTAAGTTTGCATTTTGAGAGTGAAAGTGTTAGTCACTCAATCGTGTCTGACTCTGCAACCCCATGGACTGTAGTCCACCAGGCTCCTCTGTCCATGGGATTTCCCAGGCAAGAATCCTGGAGTGGATAGCCATTCCTTTCTCCAGGGGATCTTCTGGACCCAGGAATCAAACCCATGTCTCCTGCATTTCAGGCAGATTTTTTACCATTTGAGCTACCAGGAAAGCCCCTGAGCCACCAGAGAAGCCCCATTTTTCATTCTGAGTATGCTCTAAATATGTTATCAGAATCTCTTATGGATGACCACCTTACCCCTGAGCCCAGCCACAAGGCATCACCTTATTAGAGTTTTGCATGAGCTCTTGTACATGCCAGTTGACAAAGGTACCATAGTGCCTGCATGAACAGAGATTCCACAGTAGAGAAAGGAGATGAGGAAACTGAATCATCACACAGCCCCTGGTAGGACTGGCTATGCCATGGCACTCAGAATCATATTCATGTCACAAGGAAAAGTGTCATCAGACCCCAGTTGTCACATGTAACAAATGACAAAGTAATGATGCAAATCGGCAGATGTAACAACCTGTCACCATTTATTAGCAGTGACTGTAGTACTAAATATCCAGTGAGTAATTCTTCTATTTGATATTCCAGAACTAATTAGCTTCATGTCCATATTAATGTTGACTTTTATAAAACGGCATGCTAAAAAAGTATTTCATTGAAGAAGAAAACTTCTAAGAATCAAGAGACCCTGTGTTAAGTCAGTGCTTATTGACTGCTTACTAGCCTGCCTAGTAGAGTAGGTGGTGTGATTGTCCACCACTTTAATGAAAGTTTCATTAAAAAAATTCATTACTGGTGCTATTGTGTGGACTGTATTTAAGCAAACATCATTTTCTGCATTTGTAGTATCAGAGTCAGAATAAGAAATCTACGATATGCAGAACCAGATCTTAGCTACATCTTTCTACAATTATACCCTAAATCAGTTGTGTCATTTCATCACAAGATAACATCCGAAGCATGGCTGGTGAGGAATTTAGGCTCTCCATTCCCCAAAAAGCACCTTTTACTGCAGTTTTTAGAGGGAGTAGTGAAGTTGTGAGAGTTCCTAAAAAAAAAAAAAGAAAGCAAGGCATGAGATTCTACAGAAAATAGTAAATAGTAGTGCCTTTTTACATGAAATATCCCCACCACCCCATTCTATCACCATTGATAAGGACCCTTCTCCCTTCAGCTAAGCCCCAGGCTGACCCACTGTGGTGTTCTCATTTAATTACTCTTGCTAATTTCAGTTTGCTCCTCGTTCCCTATTTCATTTTATATCTGTTTTAGCTTTCTTATTGTACAAACAACCTAGAGTTTATATTTGGTTTTCTGGTGTGTGCATGTGTGCTGGGTCGCTTCAGTCGTGTCTGACTCTTTGCGACACCATGGACTGTAACCTGCCAGGTTTCTCTGTCCATGGGATTCTCCAAGCAAGAACACTGGAGTGGGTTGTTATGCCTTCCTCCAGGGTATCTTCCCAACCCAGGGATCAAACCCACGTCTCCTGCGGCTCCTGCACTGCAGGTGGATTCTTTACCTCTGAGCCACCAGGGAAAAGCTACTGGCTTTATGGTAACACATTAGAATTAGACAAAAATAATTCAATTTCATTAAGAGTTATTTTCTAAAAAAAAAAAGTTATTTTCTTTTACAATATTCTAACCCTTAAAATGATGTATTAACCCTTGCAATGTACTGGAAACATATAGAGATTATGGGAAATGTAAGTCCATCAGGAAACAAAGCAGAATAGAAAGATCAGCTCCAACCTAGTCTCAGTATCTTGGGTAAGACAGACTCATGAGCTCTGAGGCTTCTTCATGACCACACTCAAGAGAGGGTCCTACTGTTTTAGGGTCCTGATATCTTTGTACAGATGGTTTGAGGGATGGACCATTGCAGCTGGAAAGGAGAGCCACACACCACCCACCTCCTTTGCTTCTGAGCCCACATTCTATGCCTTGGTTTCCATAGAGTCATTGCTACTTCTCTAAAATAAGATGAGAACGGGGTCAAGCCCACCTCTAAGCACTGGTGAAAATGACACAGAGATGATACAGACAAAGACACTGAGTGCTAGAAATGATAAGACCAAGTTGCCACCTCTAGGTTGAGTTCAAACCTTGAAATCTAATTGGAAGGCAGTATTGTACACGTTCCCCAGCCCGGAAATGAGAAAGATGGGCTGGTTTGTCTCGGAAGAGGCAATGAACCATCCGGGAAAGGCCACGGACTCAAATGTGGAGGTCCTGCCTGTTTTTTCATGGTAGAAAAGGAATGGCTTCACAGGCTTGGTTTGGTTGTACAGATCCATTATCTTCTTGTTCTGAAACAGGACAGAAAATACCAGGAGAAGCAGAGGCTGTTTGAGTAGTTCAAGGTTGTTGTTGTTTAGTCTCTAAGTCATGTCTGACTCTTTCGAGACCCCACAGACTGTAGACTACCAGGCTCCTCTGTCCATGAGATTCTCCAGGCAAGACTACTGGAGGGGGTTGCCATTTCCTTCTCCAGGGGATCGTCCCAACCCAGGGCTTGAACCCTCATCTCTTGTATTGACAGGCAGATTCTTCACCACTGAGCCACCTAGGAAGCCCTGCAGTTTAAGATTCCTTGCACACAACCTATAAATGGTCCAACGTTTGAGCAACCCTATCCATCTATTAGAGCAAACCTAGGAAAATACATTTCAAAGGAACAGCAAAGTGGGCACATACGAAATCTCACCTTCCCAGCCTTCACCCTCAAATCCAGAGGTGGCATGGAAGTGACACAAGGCACAGGTTCACAAACAAGTGGCCATACTTGAATTACAAATTGGAACTCTCCTCACATTAGAGGCTGAGAAGACCCCCCCGCCCCGAGGCAAAGGAAGGAGATGCAAATTTGCAGCAGGAAGCCAAGGTCCTCTCTCTTGCATCCATGAGAGACTCCCTCCTGTAAGAACCACTGCTCTGGCGAAGGACTACCAGGGTGGGGGTGCATAGGCTTCTGATTAATTATCAAACATATGAGAAAGCTCAAAGCCATGAAAAAGACACAAGAGGGTCTAAAAAATCAAAGGACTTGTACTCAAAGGAACAAAGGAATATAGAATAATCAGAAAAAATCTTCCATATTGTATACAGAAAGATATTTGTAGATGTATATATTTATATATTTACATATTAGATAAGTATTTCTAAGTAAATTACATTATATCCAAGCTCTCCAAAGAGATAATAGAATGGCCCATAATTCAGCCACATCCTACCCTGAGTAGAGGGACTTCTTCCAAAAGATTCCTTTATTCAGTTAATAACTTCCAGTTAATCTATCCCACTCTGTGGACAGCCAAAAACCAAGAAGCCAACCTTGATACTGCTTTCTTTGACCTCTCAGCACCTAACCCAGCAGCAAGACCTGCAAATCCTAGTTCCAGAGTCTTTGCTGAATTGAGCCACTTCTCACATCCTCCCCCACACCTGTTCCATCCCCACCACTCATTCTCCACAAAGAGTTGAATGAACTGGAAACTGAAATAACTGAATAAATAAGATCATGTTACCATTCAGCTTAAAAGTCTTGAATGATGTTCTCATAATTATCATACAATTTAAAGGCTTTAACAAAACCTGCAGGGTCTAAACCATGTAGCTCTTACCTACAGAGCTGAAAGCCTACTGTTTCGGCCTTATCTACTTCATCACACACCATATTCACTCTGTCAGAAAATCCCATTGCCTCAATTTAAAGTATTTCAAGACTCTGTCCATCATCCCTCTTCTTCCAATAGACCCTCAGATTACATCTGGGTCACCCCGAAACCTTCAAGGGGCATTTTCTCCTTGTCCTTCTCACCCTGCTCTCATGTAGCAGCCAAAATAATCCTTTTAAAACCTATGTCCTTTCATGTCACTCTTCTATTCAAAACATTCCAATAATTTGGATTGAATTAATTTTTTAAAATTTTTATATATTTTTAATTGGCGTACAGTTGCTTTGCAGTGTTGTGCTAGTCTCTGCAGTACAACAAAGTGAATCAGCCCTGTGCATACATGTATCTCCTTCCTCTTGGACCTCTCCCCCCCCCCCCCCCCCCCAGTTCCACCCCTCTAGGTTGTCAGAGAGCACTGGACTGAGCTCCCTGTGCCGTATAACAGGTTCCCACCAGCCATCTATTTTACACACAGTAGTAGATAAATACAACGGAATATTACACAGCCATAAAAGGGAATGAAATTGGGTCTTTGTAGTGATGTGGATGAACCCAGAGTCTAGCATACATGTTGAATGAATTAATTGATTGACAGGTTAAAGTCCTTACAAAAGTGGGAAAGCTCTTTCACTATCTGCCTTTCTCTGAACTCTGCCTCCTCCCCAGCTCACTCCTGGTCCTTGAACTTGCCCTCACTGGACACTCTGTTGGCTCACACTTTTGCTTCCTTTCCTGTCCAATAAAATCTCACCTTTGCAATAACACCTGCTGTACCATTTACCATGAAGCCAGGTTCTAGCTCTTTCTGGCACCACCAGTCTCTTTACCAGCCCTGATCATTCTTTCCCAGACAACATAACCCCCTTTAACATGTCACAGGCTTACCCATGATTATGCTTCTTGTGGACCATTTCTTGTCTTCCACTAGAATGTAAACCCTAGGAAGGCAGGACTCTTTGCCATTCTGTGCACTGATGATATTCAAATGCCTGTAACAGTGCTGGAGGCCAGTAAGAATGCACACATTTGCTGACTTGGATTGGATGGTGTTGAATTAAATTGAATTGCTATAAACTGAAGTTTCAGAAAAAAGCTATTTTATAACAGGCAGTTAGAAATAAGAAAAACATGGGCTTCCCTGGTGGTTCATGGTAAAGAATCCTCCTGCCAATGCAGGAGACACAGTCTCGATCCCTGGTTCTGGGAAGATCCCACATGCCAAGAACAACTAAGCCATGCCACAACTACCAAGCCTGTGCCCTAGAGCCCAGAAGCCACAACTACTGAGCCCACATGCCTAGAGAGCCCGTGCTCTGCAACAAGAGAAGCCACTGCAATGAGAAGCCCGTCCACCACAACTAGAGAGTAGCCCCCACTCACTGCAACTAGAGAAAGCCACACAGCAAAAAAAGACCCAGCACAGCCAAAACTAAGCAAATAAAAATTAGTTAAAAAAAAAAAAAAGCTTATTGCATGCACATGACTCTAAAGGAGCCAGGTATAAATATGCTTAAGAGCAGAAACTATTTCTTTTTTAATTATAAAATTAGATTTCCTGACAAATCAACTTCTGAGAAAAGAAGTTGGGTTTTTTCTAACATTATTTTTCTTTGTCACTTACCTTCAACTGCAATTTGGGCTTTCCACCAATGTTCTCACAATATAGACACATTTCTGGCTGCTTTATTCCCAAATAAACAGGAATCCCTTTGTCTTTCTCAAGAGACTCTGGATACTTGCATGGCATAATGGTGACAGTGGCTGTCAGATAAGAAGAGTTACAGTGTCAGTGACCTTTTGCAATTACAGAAGACCAAGATCTTACAGGCAAGGCTGGAAGAGACCTTAAGAATATAATCCCACTACCCCAGACCCACAGAATGGTCAGCCTCATATTCATTCGTTCATTCATTCACTCAATCACACCAAGCACCAGTCACTGCTCTAGGAAATGAAGCAAAGGCAGAGGAGGTAGACCCCACCCTTGGGATTTTCCCAACCTCTGCCTGAACACTGGGAGGCAAGATGTACCAGCCCCAAGGAACCCCTCTGATCCTTGGAAAGTTCTGTTCATTAGCAAGTTTTTCCTAACTGATGTTGAAATCTGCCTTCTGTGGAATCCACCCAATTAGTCCTCTTAGGACATAGGAAGTTGGGCAAACAAGCCACTCTTTTTCCTTAGCACAGGCCTTCAGACCACTGAAAGCAGCTCTCCTGCTCCCCAGAAAGCTACTCCCCTCCCTCTGCTCTCCTTGCCGTGGTCCAAGATACCCCTTCCCGGGCAGATGTGAAATTCTTCCCCCTCCAGGTGTTGTTGTTCAGTTGCTAAGTTGAATCTGACTCTTCGCAATCCCATGGGCTGCAGCACATCAGGCTCCTCTGTCTTCCACACTCTCCCAGAGTTTGCTCAAAATCATATCCATAGAATTGGTGAAGCCATCCAACCATCTCATTCTCTGCTGCCCCCTTCTCCTTTTGCCTTAGTCTTTCCCAGCAACAAGGTCTTTTCCAGTGACTTGGCTCTTCACATCAGGTGGCCAAAGTATTGGAGCTTCAGCTTCAACAACAGTCCTTCGATGAATACTCAGTGTTGATTTCCTTTAGGGTTGACTTGGTTTGATTTTTTGTAGTTCAAGGGACTCTCAAGAGTCTTCTTCAGCACCACAGTTGAAAAGCATCATTTCTTCAGTGCTCAGTCTTCTTTCTGGTCCAACTCTCACATCCGTATATGACTACTGGAAAAACCATAGCTTTGACTATATTCACCTTTGTCAGCCAAATGATGTCTCTGCTATAAATCCAAACTTTAATAAAAGGATAGTACTAGCATCCCAGCTGCACTGATATGAGGCTGCTCCAAGAAGCAGCCACACTATGACCTGTCACTTACCTGGCCCCACATTGTTGCTCCAAGGAACTGCCATGAGGGTCTGACCCTGAAGGATCCACACTTGCTGATTCCAGTCGGAGACTACTACAGGTCTGGGACAATCCATTGCTGTTTAAATGGAAAAGAATAATTAAAAAAAAAAAAAACCCAACATGATGAAGGCTGCTTTACCAGATGTTAGGAGAAAGATCTAAATGATCCAGGTCTTTCAGGAAGGAAGGCTCAGTTGGTAAAGAATCTGCCTGAACATTAAAAAAAAAAAAAAAAGAATCTGCCTGAAATCCAGGAAACCACCTGCAATGTAGGAGACCTGGGGAAGATCACCTGGAGAAGGAAATGGCAACCCCCTCCAGTATTCTTGCCTGGAGAATACCATGGACAGAGGAGCCTGGTGGGATACAGTCCTTGGGACTGCAAAGAGTCAGAGATGACATACTGACTAAACCACCACCAGGAGAATGATCTAATCCAGGTCTTTCAGGAAGGATGGTTCAGGGTTTGCACATTAAAACTGGCAGCTCTCTCATGACCCATGAACCCAGCCTTTCTTTCCATTGAAACCGTGGGCTCTGTTGAGGAAGAGAAGGGCCATAACTGGTCTAAGAAGGTAAACTCTCATCCCCATAAGTACACTTGTGTCAAGACCCAGCTACCCTCTTTGATGCTTTGGGTTTGGCCCAAGCCTGGGTCTGGACCCAGAGCAGTGAATAAGAAGTGGTCCTCACCCTCAGGTTCCACTGGTGGATGGATAGCCTTGGGTGGTAAAGACTGTACACAGGAAGGAACAGAGAAGGCTGGGTGTCCAGAAGAGACAGGCATGAATGTTCCTGGCCCAGACCCCCTGCCAACATCACCTGACGTATGGATTCTTCCATCGCCTTCCAGAACATGTGCCATAGTGGGGTAGTCTCAGGGCCTGTGGGGGACAGTGATAGGAGACCTAAGCATTAGAAGACATTTCAAGACCCTCCCAGGAAACTAGTTCCTCATGTCCTGATTCTAGGCAGGGAGCCAGGAAGCCTGGCCTGATACCAAGATCTGAGGCACCTTCTGGGGCAAAACCTCAAGGCAACTTTAAGGAGGGCATGTAAAGCAGAATTTTCCTCCTCCCAGGGATCCAGCCAGGGACCGTGTCCCCCCTAGAGGTTCCAAGGTCAGGCATGACTTTTGACCTCAAATAGCCCACAGCTCCCTGAAGTCTGGGTCACCTCCTCCCAGCAGCCCTCCCCAATCCCACTGACAAATTCATCTGCCTGGAAACAGGGGAGGGACCTGAGTCAAGTAGATCTGCCAGGATCCTAGCAGCTCCCCAGTAAGGAGCACCTAGCCCGGCATGGCCCCACCCCTTCACTGAATCCTAAAACTCTGAAAAGAGAGAAGGCTCAAGAGTCAAGGAACCTTCCAGCTCTCAGTTGGCAAGAACCTTTATCGAAAGCACAGGAGACCGTATAGTAGCTCCAGCAGCTCCCGAGAGCAATGACTGTCTATGACAAAGCAGGGCCTATTTATCTGGCATGTTAGGGAGTGCCAGCTACCTCAGTGGGGCGTGACAATCTTATAACATGAATGAAAGCAGGATCCTCCTTTCAGAAGATCCCATGAGCCTCAGATGAAGAAATTACAGCATCAGCATGCATATGACCTGTCCAGGCTCCCTGAGAAGAAAATACCAAGCCAAGCTCCTCCAGCCGGTTCATGACAGATCCTGGGTTTCTCAGGAAGGGGAGATTGAGGGACTTCCCCAGAACCCAATTCTCCTGCTGCTGTCACTCTGGACTGGACTGGCCGGCTCTAAGTAAAGGGAATCCATCACCTGGGGTCAGGAAGCTTGCCCTCTGCAGTCCTACTAAGGGAGTCCTATGATGGCAAAATTAGCTGTGGGCCCAGGTGGCACTAGTAGTAATGATCCCGCCTGCCCATGCAGACCATAAGAGACACAGGTTCGATCCCTGGGTCAGGAAGATCCCCTGGAGGAGGGCATGGCAGCCCACTCCAGTATTCTCGTCTGGAGAACCCCATGGACAGAGGAGCCTGGCGGGCTACTGTCCATAAGGTCAGGCACAACTGAAGCAACTTAGCACACATAGGCACAGACAGGAGGCATATGGCATTTCTGGTCACTGAATCATTCCAACTTGGGCTGCCCATACATGGAGGGTTAAGCTAAAAGCATCTCCCTCTGCTTCTTTAGCCCCTTGGAGATGCGCCTCCATCCTCTTGGGAGCCACAGGCATTGAGCAGCACACCCTTAACTGTGGTAAACCTGGGGACTTCCCTGGTGGTCCAGGGGTTAAGTCTCCGTGCTTCCAATCGGGGAACACAGGTTCAATCCCTGGTCGGGGAACTAAGATACCACACCATTTGGTATAGCCAGGAAAAAAAAAAGAAGTAGTCCTAGTTTCTGGTGCCCCCAAATATACTGGACTCTAGACCTGCCTAAGGACTCACGAGGTAGGTAGTGACTTTTTGAAAAACTGAACCCCACATCCCAGCTTATCCCTTCCACTCTGCCCTAGTAATGTAGGACAATTGTAGGTGTCAACAAATGGTAAGTTATTGTTCTATATGTTTGTTACATGCACACACATCTGCTGAGGTCACACATAAAACATTTCTGAGACACAAGTTAATTTGACTGAAGTGAATTTCAGAAGGCAGACTTAGAAGCACCTATAGCTTTGTATTCACCTGGAGTGGGGAAGTGCAAAGAATAAGATAGAACCTTCTAGGTTAGCACCTCCATGAACCCCTCTTCCCAACCCTGAGAAGAGTCTCCTTACTTAACCTCTCATACATTTCACCCCCATATCCTTTCTTCCTTTCTCACCCTCTTTCTTTTTTTGAAATTTCTGACCAGGCCACACCACTCAGCATGTGAAATCTTAGTTCCCCAAGCAGGGATCGAACCCCTGCTTCCTGTAATGGAAGCAGATTCTTAACCACTGGTGTAGTCCCACCCATTTCCTTTCTGGCCTTAGAGGAACATGATCCTTCCTTGTTGAGGCCTCAGTCCCATCACTTCTGGTGTGCAGTTTATCTGTTTCCCTTGGAGAGAAAGTGTGGTTATGAGTTTAGATACACCTCTGTACAAATCCAGGCTTGGCCAGTGTCACCTCTTGAGTCCTCTGTGCCCAGCTGAAGAATCCCTCCATCATGCTTCAGTCAACATACCTCCTCTCTTGGGATGCTTGCCCCAGATGACATCAAAAAGGCCCCATCAACTTGCCTCCAAATTCATGGGTCTCTATTTCAATCAGGATCTAGGCTGGAAAGCAGAACCCACACAAGGAACTGCAAACAGAGGGAACTGAATACCAGGAACTGGTTACACATATGTTAGAAGGCTGAAGAGTAAAAATGAGTTACCAAGGTTTTCTCAATTCAGTTCAGTTGCTCAGTCATGTCCAGCTCTTTGCGACCCCATGGACTGCAGTGAGCCAGGCTTCCCTGTCCATCACCAACTCTTGCAGCTTGCTGTCTCAGACAGTACCGAACTGCAGGAAGGAATCAGGAGGAAACAAAAGAATCCAGGAGTCAAAGGAGGAAGCTTGTAGGACTGATGCATAGACCTCAGGAGGGGTTCCTCTATCAAACTGATGCTCAGACCTCTGAAAAGAGAGTATGGTCTTCTGGGTGCATGAAACACAAAGATGGAGATGAAGGGTCAGCCCTGGAGATGCTCAGAGGGCCCAAAGGACACACCACAGAGAGTATTTCCATTGATTCAAAAGCCTTTGGGAGGACGTCCCTGGTGGTCCAGTGGTTAAGAATCCTTCTGCCAATGCAGGGGACACAGGTTTGATCCCTGGTCCTAGAAGATTTCATATCTTCTGGATAATTAAGCCCGAGGGCCGCAACTACTGAGCCCACATCCCCTACAGCCCACACTCCTCAACAAGAGAAGCTACTGCACTGTAACTAGAGAAAACCTGCATGCAGCAACCAATGCAACAAAAGTAAATATATATTTTTTAAAAAGTCTTTGGGAGCAGGTTGGTGCCATCACATGCAAGAGACCTCATCACGCTGTGTGACCTTAAGAGACACAGTGTTTTCTGCTCACTTCTTTGACTGGTTTTATTGTCTGTCTGATAAATTTAAATTTGTCTGTCTGATAAATTTAAATCAAATAAAAAGACAAACTTTATTTGTCTGTCTGATCATCCCAGCCTGATAAATGGCAGGACTGATCTTTTTCTCTCAGTTTTGACTCTCAGATTTTGGCCATTTTCATAGGGTATGGGCCTGATGGGGAAAAAAAAGTTGACACTAAGATCAACTATTTAGAGTTTTGCTGCTTTTCACCTGAGTTGCTAATTATTTAATGAGACAGTACATGCAAAACTGGTGAATTCTGAAAAAGGCTTTTATTTCAGCTCATAGAACTATATCAATATCATTCTAGGGTTTTGACAATATATTGTGACTGTGTAAAATAAAGTAATACAACCTATATTTTTTAAAACTTTTGGAAAAAGAGGCAGAGGTGGAATTTCCTGGTGGTCCAGTGGTTAGGACACCATGCTCTCACTGCTGAGGGCATGGGTTCAACCCCTGGACTGAGAACTAAGACCCCACGAGACATGCAGCCATAAATAAATAAATTGATTAATTTTTTAAAAGCTTGGGTTTTTCATGCCCAAATAAAGACGGCAAAAGACTATGTATGATGATGCCATGTCTTCTTTAGCTTCAACTTTTTATTCCACTTGATCATGACCTTTTCCTGGCTTCCCAACATTCAGAGAAGCCAGCATTCCCAGAACTATCACCATCAGCATCCATTCTGAGGTCCCCAGCTTAAACTCGAGTGTGAATGCCTATCAGAGAAATGAGAAGAATAAGTGTGATGATGATAAGAAGGAAGAACTGAGCCATTGGGGTGAATAATTGAAGAGCAGAGAGCCCATCTGCTGAAGAAATGGACCAGAACTTTTGTCTTAGAGCAAAATGGATTATTCCATGATCCCTTAGCTATACTTGAGAAGGCCATCAATTTTAGTGCTGCTTATAGAAAATAAAGATTGTGGTTCTATTATATGAACAAAACCCAGTGTGCCAGATTCTTTCTATTTATATTTTATTGTCACCTAGAACAAGGAAAATTTTGCACACTGTTAAGTGTGGCTTGCACTGAACTCAAGTAAGCATTTATAAAGCCAACAATCCAAGACATGCAAATAATTTGAAGAGATCACTGAGTCTAGATACTAATTTCCAAGCTTTAAGATATCATTACCCACACTTGTTTGACAGCAAGTCCTGCGAGTCTGCTCATTTAACCAAGTGGCCATGATCTTAACAAGTTGAGGGAACATCAGTGTAAACCAACTAGAGTAAGAAAGTTTGACCGTTCACCACTAGAATCTCTGGGTCTGTTCACAGATGCACAATCCCCATGATGACTTATTCATGTAACCAAGTCAACAATGACGATGAATAACGCAGAAGGGACCATGAAGCAGTAAAGGTTATCTGGCCCTCACAGTTGACAAACTGTTGTTGTTCAGTCACTCAGTCCTGTCCGACTCTTTGTGGACTGCAGCTCACCAGGGTTCCCTGTCCTTTTCTATCTCCTGGAGTTTGCTCGGACTCATGTCCATCGAGTCAGTGATGCCATCCAACCATCTCGCCCTCTGTTGTCCCCGTCTCCTCCTGTCTGCAATCTTTCCCAGCATCAGTGTCTTTCCCAGTGGGTCAGTTCTTCACATCAGGTGGCCAAAGTATAGGAGCTTCAGCTTCAGCATCAGTCTTTCCAATGAATGTTCAGGGTTGATTTCCTGGAAATCAATAGTTGACAATACACAGAATCCAATTAATAATAGAACTAGGCTTAATCTGGGCTTCCTGGGTGGCTCAGTGGTAAAGAGTCTGCCTGCAATGCAGGAGACCTGGGTTTGATCCCTGGGTTGGGAAGATCCCCTGGAAAAGGAAATGGCAACCTACTCCCGTATTCTTGCATGAGAAATCGCTTGGACAAATGATCTGGAGGACAGACTCCAGCACTACTTAATGACTAAGCAACAACAACAAAAGGTTTAATCCGGGGCTCTCTGCTATGGTGCTCACCAGCACCCTGGGGACCCCTAAGAGGACCAAAACCACTGTAGCTTAGGTGCTATTGCTATCATAGGCTACCTTCAAGCAGGGCTGACAGTCTGGGTTGTGTATTACTATTGGAAAAAAACTGGCTTTCACCTAAGTTCACTTAGTGAGACAATATGATGTGTAACATGAACCACAAAAAGAATAGCATGGAGCCATTGGTACTCTAGTCAATTTGGGAAAATGCCAAGGAAATTGCCAGGACAGCCTCTGCAGTACATGTTTTACTCAACATGCGTGGGATGATGTAATTGAACTCTTCCAAGGGCTTCCCAGATGGTGCAGTGGTAAAGAATCCTCCTGCCAATGCAGGAGATGCAGGAGACTCGGGTTCAATCCCTGGAGGAGAAAATGGCAACTCATTCCAGTATTCTTGCCTGGGAATCCTATGGACAGAGAAGCCTAGTGGGCTACAGTCCATGGGGTCACAAAGAGTCGGACACAACTGAGCAACTGAGCGCTGAGCACTGCTCCTCCAAGCAGCCCAAGCCTGTTGTCTAAGACTTGCATCCTTGTGGCCTCACCCATCACATTTCCCCAAAGCTAGTTTCTCCATGAATCCCCAGGCTTTAGGAGCTGGGACAAGATGCTACTTAACAGCTTCTTTTCTCTCTTGTGAAAATAAAAGACAAATAAAAATAACCTCCAAACTACTCACAAAAATGGCAGAAATAAACAGAAGCATTAAAAGCATTAAGACAAAAAAGCCAACTATACAGGGCCAGCATAAAGGGATACGTCTCTAAATACAAAACAGCTATTGACAAAGTTGTATACCATGTGCAACCAAAAAATAAAAAAACAAACAGCTAAAGCCTTAATTGGACAGCTTGTGGTACAACATTTGAGGAAAGGTGGTAGGTTAAATGGCTGAAATCTGAAATTCCCAAAGAAACAGTCAAATGACAGAGAACTTTTAGCCTTTGTCCAACGATCCACATCACACAGAATACAGAAGATGATAAGTTGACCATTATCAAAATTTTAGAATTTGGAAATGCTGGAGAGGGTGTGGAAAGAAAGGGGCCTGCCCGACACTGCTGGGGCAAATGTAAATTGGTATAGCCACTACGGAGAACAGTATGAAGGGTCCTTTAAAAACTAAAGATAGGGTTACTAGATGAACATGCAAACCCACTCCTGGGCATATATTCGGAGAAAAACATGATCTGAAAGGATACATACACTTCCCTATGTTCTTTGTAGCATTGTTTATAATAGCCGGGGCTTCCCTGGTGGCAGATGGTAAAGCTTCTGCCTGCAATGTGGGAGACCTGGGTTCGATCTCTGGGTTGGGAAGATCCCCTGGAGAAGGAAATGGCAACCCACTCCAGTATTCTTGCCTGGAGAATCCCATGGATGGAGGAGCCTGGTGGGCTACAGTCCACGGGGTCTCAAAGAGTCGGACATGACTGACCGACTCTTTTTCTTTTCACAATAGCCAAGACATGGAAACAACCTAAATGTTCATTGACAGAGTAGTGAATAAAGAAGATATGGTACATTTATACAGTGGAATATTTCTCAGCCATTTAAAAGAACAAAATAATTTGCACCAAGATGGATGGACCTAGAGAGTGTCAAACCGAGTGAAGTAAGTCAGACAGAGAAGGAGAAATATGTATGACACCCTTTATATGTGGAATCTAAAAAGAAATGATACAAATGAACTGACTTACAGAACAGAAAGAGACTCACAGACTTAGAGAGCAAACTTGCTGGGGAGAAGGATGGGGGGAAGGGATAGTTAGGGAGTTTGGGACTGACATGTACACTGCTATATTTTAAATGGATAACTAACAAGGACCGACTGTACAGCACATGGAACTCTGCTCAATGTTATGTGGCAGCCTGGATGGGAGGAGAGCTTGAGGGAGAATGGATACATGTGTATGTATGGCTGAGTCCCATTGCTGGTCACCTGAAACTATCACTACACTGTCAACTGGATATATCTTAATACAAAATAAAAAATGTTTAAGAATTTGGGGAAAACTTGGACAAAACACACCACAGAAGAAAGTTAAAAGAAGGTACTTGGGAGAAAGTATTTTCCACACATCTAATAATTAATATCCAAAAAATAGTTACTATAAATCAATAAGAAAAATGATAAATAATTGTATAGAAAAAATGAGCAATAGATGTAAAAAGCATCTCCCTGAGAAGAAAATGTAAATATCCAATAAGTAGAAGTAATTATAGTTAACCAAAGAGTTGACTCATTGGAAAAGACCCTGATGCTGGGAGGGATTGGGGGCAGGAGGAGAAGGAGACGACAGAGGATGAGATGGTTGGATGGCATCACCAACTCAATGGACATGAGTCTGAGTGGACTCCGGGAGTTGGTGATGGACAGGGAGGCCTGGCGTGCTGCAATTCATGGGGTCGCAAAGAGTCGGACACAACTGAGTGACTGAACTGAACTGAACTGATAGTTAAAGTTAAGTCACTCAGTCGTGTCTGACTCTTTGTGACTCCATGGACTGTAGCCCACCAGGCTTCTCCATCCATGGGGTTTTCCAGGCAAGAATACTGGAGTGGGTTGCCATTTCCTTCTCCAGGGGATCTTCCCCACCTGGGTATCGAACCCAGGTCTCCTGCATTGAAGGCAGACGCTTTACCCTCTGAGACACCAGGGAAGTCCCTAGTTAATCATCCTCTAATTAACCACCTGTAATTAGCAAGATGCAAATCAAAGCAATAATGAGATTCAGTTTCCACCCTTCAGAAAGGTATAAATTAAGGAAATAATAGACAATGGTGTGCGGAAACAGATTCACTTACTGGATGAATGGATGTATGAATCAGCCCAGCCTTTTTGGAAAACAATTTCTCAGAAATCTAAAACATGGGTACCCTTTGACCCATGAATTCTACTTATGATAGTCTATTGGTTAAATTACTTTCAGCTTCAAAAGCTAGAAGAAACCAACTCAAAGTAACTACTAGATCACATAAATGAAAGCCAAGCAGTAAGGTCGAGGTTGCTGATCTGATGGTTCTCCGATGTCAAGAAGGATCAGCACTTTTTAAATTTCCTTTGAACTGACATTCATGACTTGAGGACATGTTCCTTCAAGGCTGTAAAATAATTCCCTGTGATGATCAGAACTGCATGTCAGTCATTTACATCCTACAAGAAAAGGAATGTCACTTCCACATTAAAGTCTTTCAAGACTGTTTGGGTCAATTTGGGAGCCATACTGTGTCCTAATGTGAAGTCCTAATATCAACACAGGACACACTCAAATTAGGCAATTTGAGATAGATGTAATGTAGTTGTTTACAAAGGCGTGGGCAGACTATAGAAATCCCAAATCCCAAAGTGCACAACCCAAGGGCTGCTAACAGTAGGATACACCCCTTACCACCCATAGGCCTCAAGGGATGAAAGGAGGAAATGATTACCAGAACCCGGATAGAGAGAGAAAGATTTGTGGACACGTCACCTAATAGGAGTTATGACCATCATCAAGAAAAATTCAGGCTAATTTGCAACAACATGGATGAACCTAGAGATGATCATACTAACTGAAGTAAGTCAGACAGAGAAGGACAAATGTCATATGATATCAGTTATATGTCGAATCTAAAAAAAATGATGTAAATGAACTTGTTTACAAAACAGAAAAAGACTCACAGACATAGAAAACAAACTTATGGTTACCAAAAGGGAAAAGGGGGAGGGACAAGTTAGGATTTGGGATTAACAGATACACATTACTAAACATAAAATAGACAAACAACAAGGACCTATTGTATAGCACAGGGGACTATATTCAACACCTTTTAATAACCTATAAGGAAAAGAATCTTAAAAGAATATATATATGTATGTATAACGGAATCATTTTGCTATATAAATAAAATAACATAACGTTGTAAATCAACAATATTTCAATTTAAAAAAAAAGAACGTTTGCTTTAAAAAAAGGCAGAAGATAAAAGGTTTCTACCCAATCAGCTATTATAGTGAAATAATATGCCTACTGAACTCGAGTATATCTTTTTAAATTACTTTCACATCTCTCTATTTTATGTAATTAATACACTTTTATTTCGAGCAGTTTCAAGTTTATAGGAAAACAGAACAGGAAGTACAAGGAGTTCTCATATACTACTCCACCCCAAGCAGCCCCCTACACACACACACACACACACACACACACACACACACAGAGCCTAGAGTTTCCCTATTATTAAGATCTTGATGAGAGCTGCATTTGTTATAATTGATGAATCAATATTACATATATAACCATGTATCGTATTGAGACAATATTATTAGCTAAAGTACAAAGTTTACATTAGGCTTTACTCTGTGCTACACAATTCTGAGTTTTGATAAACACATAACGTCACATATCTGCCATCACAGTATCACAAGGGCTTCCCTTGTGGCTCAACCGGTAAGGAATCCACCTGCATAAATGCGACAAACACAGAACGCCAAATATCTGCCATTACAGCATCATAAACAATAGTCTTTCCGACCAAAAAAGAAAAAAAAATCCTCTGTGCTCCACCTACTCATTCCTTCTTCCTCTCCTAACCCCCAATACCCTTGATCTTTTTACTGTCTCTACAGTTTTGCCATATTCCAGAATGTCATACACTTGGAATCACACTTGGAATCTTTACTCGGTAAAGAGTCTGCCTACAATACAGGAGGTGGAGGAGACGCAGATTTGCTCCCTGGGTCAGGAAGATCCCCTGGAGGAGGGCATGCAACCCACTCCAGTATTCTTGCCTGGAGAATCTCATGGACAGAGGAGCCTGGTGGACTACAGTTTGCAAAGAGTCAGACATGACTGAAGCAGCACACACACATATATGCCAGTTTTTGTGTTCATTAGCCTGTTGAAAGACATCTTGCTTCTAGGTTTTAGCAATGATGAATAAAGCTACTATAAACATTTGTGCACAAGTTTTGCATGGAGTGCAATTGCTGGGTGATATGGTGATACTATGTTTAGCTTTGTAAAAACAAAAAGACAAAAACAAAATGCCAGAATGTTTTCCAAAGTGGCTGTCCTATTTTGTATTCCCCCCAGCAATGACTAAAAGTTCCTGTTGCTCCACATCCTCACCAGCATTTGATGTTGTCAGTGTTTCCAATTTTAGCCACTCTAATAGGTGTGTAATAGCATCTCCTTGTTTCAAATTGCAATTCCCTAACAACATATGAGGGCTCCTTTGTGGTACAGTGGTAAAGAATGCATCTGCCAGTGTAGGAGATGCAGGAGACGAAGGTTGGATCCCTGTTTGGGGAAGATCACCTGGGAGGAAATGGCAACCCACTCCAGTATTCTTGCCTGGAAAATCCCATGGACAGAGGAGCCTGGTGGGCTACAGTACATGGGGTCACAAAGAGTCGGACACCACTGAGCATGCACACACCCACGATGATATATGTAATAACTTATCTTTTACATGTCTAAATAGACATCTTTTCATATGTCTACATCTGTATATCTGCAGATATACATCTGTATATGCATCTATACACTATCTGTACATCTTCTTAGGGAGTTGTCTGTTCAGATGTTTTGCCCATTTTTAATTGGGTCATTTGTTTGCATACTATTGAACTATCACAGACCTTTATATATTTTGAGTTTCACCTATGTCTTTTCACTTTTGTTAATATGGCAACTAGAAAACTTAAAAGTCCATACATGATTCAGATGTAGGGCTTACACTGTACTTTTTTAAATTGGAGTATAGTTGATTTACAATGCTGTGTTAGTTTCAGGTATATAGCAAAGTGATTCAGTTATACAATTGCATATTTTCATTCTTTTTTGTTTATTTTTTAAACTTTTATTTTATATTGGGGTTTGGCCAATTAATAATGTTCATATTCATTCTTTCTCAGATTCTTTTCCCATATAAGTTATTACAGAATATTGAATAAAGTTCCGTGGGCTATAGAGTAGGTTCTTGTTCATCTATTTCATATACAGTAGTGTCCGTATATTAATCCCAAACTCTTAATTTATCCCTCCCCACTATGTTTCCCCTTTGGTAACCATAAATTTGTTTTCAAAATCTCTGAGTCTGTTTCTGTTTTGTAAATTAGTTCACTTATAAATGAAAGAAAGTGAAAGTGAAGTCGCTCAGTTGTGTCTGACTCTTGGCGACCCCATGGACTGTACCTGCCAGGCTCCTCCATCCATGGGATTTTCCAGGCAAGACTACTGAAGTGGGTTACCATTTTCGCTCTCCAGGGGATCATCCCAACTCAGGGATTGAACTCAGGTCTCCTGCACTGCAGGCAGACTCTTTACCATTTGAGCCACAAGTTCATTTATATCATCTTTTAAAACTTAGGTTCCACATAACAGGTGATATTATATTTGTCTTTCTCTGTCTGATTTACTTCACTTTGTATGATAGTCTAAGGGTGCAGTTGTGTTGTCAGAAAGGCAAGGGACAACGTTATGAAAGGGCAGCCACTTACCTAGCCCAAGTGCAAGGGCCAGGACTGGGACACAGAGCAAAGCAGAACGTTTTGGCGTGACACTTCTCTTTCGCTGTGCTGGGTCTTTGTTGCTGTGTGTGGGATTTCTCTAGTTTTAGCGAACCAAAGCTTCATTCTAGTTGCAGTGCACAGGTTTCTCAATGCAGGGACTTCTCTTGTTATGGAGCATGGGCTCTAGGGTGTTTGGGCTTCAGTGATTGTGGTGCACTGGCTTAGTTGCCCAGGGACATGTCGGATCTTAGTGATCAAAGCCTGTCGCCTGCATTGGCAGGCAGATTCTTAACTACTGAACCACCAGGAATGTCCCTGGGTGTGACACTTTTGACACACTCATTTTGCAACCCTGAAAATCAAAACATTACATTTCCAGTTTTTTAGAGTGAAATACCTAGTAATACATGCAACTGACACGTTCATATGATAGACTGGCTACCCACTCGCATTCCCTGACCCAACGCTGCAGGCCTCAGGGTCTCAGTTCATCACCTGGGTTCCCACTGCTGTCTGTTAATGGTCTGTTGCCCCAAACCCTCGCTGATTCAAGCTGTCCTCTCACTTTGGTCAGATTTTTTTCAGAATACACATCTGCTCTTTCCACAGTCCTGTCTAAAACCTTCAGTGACTACCTATTACCTGGCAATAAGTTCAAACCCTAGCACAGGTTAGATTCTAACAAGGAATAAAGCTTATACTCTAAAGATGCCACTGGGGAGAAAGCATTCAAAGGAGTATTTACAAAAGCGCAGGCAGGTCCCAAGGAAGCAACCAAATGTGGTAAAGCTGCCGACAGCTGGAATCCACCACGCCTTCCAGAGGAAAAAGAGCAAGGGGACCTGGCATGACCTGACAGAGAGAAAGCTGGATGTGTCATCTTACTTATATGAACATAACCACTGCCAACTGGTCCGGGATTGGGGCCGAGGGGGAAGAACACTAACTAAACTCTTCCCCCTCCCTCTGATCTCCCAGTGTCTGAGCCCAACCAGAAAACAGGACAAGAGATCACTGAGGCAGCCCACAAAGTCAGCTTCACAGGCATGGAGCAGATAGAGATACAAGGTATGCCCATCTGAGTCTTAGGGTTACCACTTACCGCCAGGATTCCTGACCCAGCTCATAACTGTCTGCAGACTTCAAGGTGCCTCCTGCTGTCGGCTGCCCACTCACTCTGGCCAAGAAATTCCTCTCAAACGCAAAATCCTCCTTGCTATCCACCCAGCAAATCCAGACTTCACAGTGAGATTCCAGACCCTCTATGAGCCTCCTCTGCACACCACCTGGCTCACTTTAGCTTCGCGAATGCAAAGGTTTGGTTCAGCACAAACCCCTTAAAGAGCATCCTCGGCCACTGCCCCTTCGTGGGTCCTACTACAGAGAGGGCCTGGCTGCCAGCGAATCCCAGGGCGCCCAGGGACCCTGGCTGAGCTACTGTCAGAGCTGTGCCTTCTCAAACCAGCAGAGGGCGCTGTGACACCGAAAGACGTCGAGGGCACCTTCGGAGGCCACACGGGGGCGTGGGGCCAAGAGAGCTCTGCGCTCCCGCGGGAATGCCAGACTTAGAAAAGGGATTTTCAGACTTGTTTTTTTAATACAAACCACGGTTTTGAAGTATATTTTACTTGGCAACTTAGTACACGCATACTAATATACACATATATTTATTTATTTATTTATTTATTTATTTTTTGGCCATATTATCTTTTATTCTTTTTTCCATTTATTTTTATTAGTTGGAGGCTAACATATTCATTTTTGACTTTTAATATTAATCTGCCGAAATCTGCTGATGGTATTTCACAGTTATAAATTCAAAAATAAAGAGTTTAACACAATTAAATTTAGTTAATTAAAGTGGAGTTTTGGATTTTGTACTTGTAAGCTTTTCTTTTCTTTTTTCTTTTCTTTTTTTTTTTTTTTTTGGCCACGGGACTTGTGGGATCTTAGTTCCCACAACAGAGATAGAATCCCTTACATTGGAAGCACAGAGTCCAGGGAAGACCCTAAAGCATTTCTTCTGTGAAATATTCACATTTTTAGTTATAGAATACATGGAATTTTCTGTACTACTACCTCTAGTTTTCTTGCTGCATGCTTAATTTTTTTTTAATTTTTTCAAAGCAACTTATTATGAAACATTTTAAAAATATAGATAACAAAAAAGGAAAACTTGACCATGTAAAGTCATAAAGGCCTACATTCTCCTTAAAATGAAACATTTATTTTTCATGTGTTATTTTTTGGCCAGCAGCATGCATAACATTTTGATCAAAACTAGAATGTTAAAAAAAAAAAAAAACTAGAATGTTATTAGATTCACAGATCATACTCAGTTGTGAGGAAAATTAATTTGTCATCAACTCTTCAGCATGTTAAAAGATGAACTGAGGATTTATTAACAATTTTAAGAGTTTATTTGAGCAAAAATCCATTCAAATTGGGCAAAATCCAATCTAGCACATAGAAACAAGCTCTAAGGAGCTGTACAAAATAAAAGACTTTCAAAGGCAGTAGGGCTCAAGACAGGGAAGTTATACTAGGTAAAAGGTCAGGTTTGTTGTTACAAAGTTACATTCATTTTAGGGTTGACAGAGGTCTACCAGGCAGATGACCTCACTAGCATTGTTCAGGTGATCCCTAATGGACTGGGTTAAGATTCCATTTCTAGGAGAGCTGGGAACTGTGATTAAGTTAAATCTCAGTTTGGCAACACAGGGCTTAACATAATCCAGCATAGACAGCTGAGTTCCACACCACATGATGTTAAAACATTGATGTGTCTTACATGGAAGCAAAACCTAAATGCCCAGCAACAGATGAATGGATAAGGAAGATATGGTACATATACATAAAGAAATACTCTTAGTTGCTCAGTTGTGTCTGATTCTTTGCAGACCCCATGGACTATAGCCTGCCAGACTACTCTGGCCATGGAATTTCCCAGGCAAGAATACTGGAGTGAGTTGCCATTTCCTTCTCCAGGGAATCTTCCCAACCCAGGGGTCGAAACTGGATCTCCTGCATCGCAAGCAGATTCTTCACCCTCTGGGCCACTAGGAAAGTTGATGGAATATTGTTCAGCCATAAAAAAGAATGGAATAATGCCATTTGCAGCAACATGGATGACCTAGAGTTTATCATACCAAGTGAAGTAAGTCAGAGAGAAGGACAAATACCATGTGATTTCACTTATATATGGAATCCAAAATATGACACAAATGAACCTATCTACAAAACAGAAACAGACTCAGGGACATAGAGAACAGACTTATGGTTTCCAAGGGGGAAGAGGTTGGGGGAAGGATAGAATAGGAGGTTGGGGTTAGGAGATACAAGCTATTATATATGAAAAGGATAAACAACAGGTCCTACTGTATAGCACAGAGAACTGTGTTCAGTGTCCAATGATAAACCATAAAGGGAAAGAATTTTTTTAAAAAGAATGTATATATATATGTATAACTGAATCACTTTGCTCTATAGCAGAAATCAACACAAGACTATAAGTCAACTATACTTCAATTTTAAAGGAAACTTATACAGAAAAAAAAAAGAAAAAAAAATGCCAACTGCTTCTAATTTGCTTTCCTTGTTAAGTTCCTTGTTAAGATGTAGGAGCAGAAACCCCTGCTGAAACGTAAGTAAAAGAAAACCTTTACCAAGAGTGTGTGAGTTAAATGCAGAACTGGTATTTCGTGATACAATACTTGGGGCTTCCCAGGTGGCGCTAGTAATAAAGAATATAACTGCTAATGCAGGAGATTTACGTTTATTGTGTTGAATGGATTCTACTAGTTTATGTTCTGTTCCTTTTTGTTTTGCAATTGATTTCTATGACTTATTATGGGTCTCAGCCCACCGTTGTTAAGGCACGTGTTAGAATGGGAGCTGAGAGAGCATATAGGTCCTTAGCAACTGGCTCTGGTGAGCACACGGGCCCTCTCACCTCCACCAGAGCTGGCCCCGTGGAGAGAACCAAGCTTGGAATTAGGAGAAAAGAGAACTTTGCCCCATTCTGCCCCTAACCAAGCTCAGACCCCAACTGTGCTTTATTTGTTAAATGGGGAGGGGGAGGTAACTCCTGTCCATCTTACTTCTGTTGTTGCTATAAGGGTCTGATGAATTTTTAAAAAAGACTTCAGGGGAAATGCACTGCTTTATACAAGTGTATTGTCAGATCCCCTGGAGAAGGAATAGGTTACCCACACCAGTATTCTTGGGCTTCCCTGGTGGCTCAGAAGGTAAAGAATACGACTACAATGTGGGAGACCCAGGCTCGATCCCTGGGTTGGGAAGATCCCCTGGAGAAGGAAATGGCAACCCACTCCAATATTCTTGCCTGGAGAGCCCCCATAGATAGAGGAGCCTGGCAGGCTACAGTCCCTGGGGTCACAAAGAGTCAGACACGATTGAGCGACTAAGCACAACACATCATCAGTGTCAGGGAATGTTTGACGGGAGGATTCCTACGTGCTGTCTCTCATGAGTCCTTTGTCCCTCTTCAAGCGGAACAGCACGCTGCTCCCAGGGACTGAGGTCATTGTGTGAGGCAGGCTTGGGTCTCCTTTAGTAAACATTCTCTTTAGGACAAAACTGCTTGTCTCGTTCCCCTTTCTTGAGATGTGGATTGCCTCCTGACCTTGTGACTAACATTACCCCTTGTTCCCTTGGTAACGGTTGCTGTATGTTTGGTTTTCTGATCTCTATCATTCCCGAAAGAAGTTTCTTGTACCACAGCCTATATATACTCATAGGAAAATCATTAAAGCACCTTTCCTCCATCAGAGCTTAGGTCCCCGGGTCTTTTTTCTCTCTCTCTCTCTTTCTCTCTTTTACTTTCTTATCGTCGACTCCGTACCACCAGGTTCCGGTCCATTAAAGGACCCCAACAATCAGAACCACTCACCAAAGACCAGCTGTATCCCTGCCCTTTTCCTGGCACCACTTCTGTGTCTCATGGCCCTGCAGGTCCCCAAGCTGTGGCCACTCAGGGGCACAATCAAATACACACACAGTTCCAGAGTCAGGAGCAGACTCCCCCCAGGTTTGTTTCTGAGTCAACTGATCAGAGCCACAAACACTGTGGTTTAGCCCGCTCAGTACTGGCCTGGTTCACACCATGGTTTGTGGTTTGGTGCCCAGTTAATTACAAATTAAAAGACGCTTGCTCCTTGGAAGAAAAGTTATGACCAACCTAGACAGCATATTAAAAAGCAGAGACATTACTTTGTCAACAAAGGTCCGTCTAGTCAAGGCTATGGTTTTTCCAGTAGTCACATATCGATGTGAGAGTTGGACTATAAAGAAAGCTGAGCAGCAAAGAATTGATGCTTTTGAACTGTGGTGTTGGAGAAGACTCTTGAGAGTCCCTTGGACTGCAAGGAGATCCAACCAGTCCATCCTAAAGGAGATCAGTCCTGGGTGTTCATTGGAAGGACTGATGTTGAAACTGAAACTCCAGTACTTTGGCACCTGATGTGAAGAACTGACTCACTGGAAAAGACCCTGATGCTGGGAAAGATTGAAGGTAGGAGGAGTAGGGGATGACAGAGGATGAGATGGTTGGATGGCATCACTGACTTGATGGATATGAGTTTGAGTAAACTCCAGGAGTTGGTGATGGACAGGGAGGCCTGGCGTGCTGCAGTCCATGGGGTTGCCAAGAGTCAGACACAACGGAGTGACTGAACTGACTGAACTGAACTCAAAGTTACCACACATAAAATGCCCACAGAATGCATCACACCACAGTATAGTGCCATTATATCAGGATAAGCCAATGCCTTGGCAAGCAGGCATTGGAGAACCAGCTCACCCTGATTTATCCATGAACAGGTGTGTACAGAAGCACCTATATCAGCCTTTTCCTTGCAGGAAGCATCACCTGGACCAGTTTTGTTCCATCCTTTCTCCACTCATGGGCTGTGACCTACTTTAACTACAGATCTGGCCATCTTCTCTAAGTAACCACGAGGACACTTTGATCTGGAAAGAGAGTGACATGACAGCCTGCAAACCTAGAACAGCTTACAATCAATCTTAAAGGTTGCTTTCAACCTGATGTCATAACAGCCTAGAAAAGTGGAATATTAAGACAATAAAATTAAAAAGTCAACTTCTGCATGTTACCAAATATATATATATACACACACACACACACACACACAAACATATACACATATATTTTAGTTCTCAAATACCTTAAAAGCTTTACCCTGTGCCTACTCCTTAACCTAGAAGGTCCTCTTCTAAAGCCACATTACAAGGAAATAATCACTCACTGCTGAATTTATAGAACATATTGTTGTAAATATCCAGCAAGACAAAATCATTTCAAAGAACTGTGGGGTGGGGGGAGAACTGTGGGATGTTCATGTCTCTCTCCTCAACTTTGATGCCAAAAAAGCACCCACTTGGACCCAAATATGTGTTAGCAATGTAGAAGGGACTACAGATTTGTAGGAGGCATGGAGAAAGTTTACAGTGTAACCCCATGTTAACAACTTAATCACCCCATCATCTAATATCCCTTCTTTGCATGCACTAGTTGGCTTCCCCTTCCTGGTTCTTCCCTCCCCTCTCCCTTGGTCTCCTCCCTCCATCTTCTCTCTCCTTCTATCTTGCACTCCTTTCCTCCAATCAAAATTTCACGGACTCCAATCTGATCCTTTATCATTGAAAACCATTTTTCTCAACTCTCCACCCCCCTCTCCAACCAAATTTTCTTCCTTTATCCATTTTAGGGTTCACCAAAACAAAGGCCAGTATGGTACCCAGGATAGACTTTACTTAGAACTCAGATTAATGACCATATATTGTCATATTGATATCATTTAAGGTGTCTGAATCGCTATGGAAAGGCTAACAAGGAACTTTCCAACAAAGACAGGTCTCCCCTTACTAAAAACTCCGTTAATGGCTGAAAAAGGAAGAGAGTTTCTATATATCTTTACACATTATCTAACAGTGAAAAATGATCTTACAGAAGCCTATCTTATGACATGGAAAGGAATCTAAGATACACAGTTAGGGACAAAAAATAAACCAACTTTTTGTTCTTGATTCTATATTTATAATTAAAAACTATCTATATATGAAAATAAAAGCCTAGAAGGATAAACAGTAAACTTTCATAGTGATTAAGAAGTGGTATAAGCAAGGACTTCCTTAGTGGTCCAGTGGTTAAGACTCCATCTTCCAATGCAGGGGGCATGTGTTCCATCCTGGTTGGGGAATAAAGGTCCTACTTACCTTGGGGTTTGGCAAAAATAATAATAATAATAATTTTTTTAAAGTAGTGTAGGAGAATAGCTGGGAACATGATTCTGGAGTCATAAAAACCTGGACTACATCCCTTCTCTGACTTATACACACGTGGCCTTAGAGCAATTTTCTCAGCGTCTGAGCTCCTGATCCTTTATCTGAATGCTAGGGCACCTGTAAGATTTAAGTGCAATAATACAGAGAGTGTATAACACATATTAAGTGCTCAATAAATATTCATTTTACTTCTTGTTGTGGTAGGTTCCAAGCTGGTTTATAGATTTTTATTTCTGAATTAACCATCTATTTGTGACATCATAAAACATAGTCATGCTAAAAATTAATCATTAAATAAACGTTAGGGAATGTTGACAAGGAAAAATGAGGAAAGTGAAATAAGCATCAAATGGCCAACAGGCTGTGGGGGGAAGCAGGTCCTTGTGGGGCTTGGTCATGGGTGGTCTCCTGGAGGTGCTTCACATTTTAAAGATTAAGGGGTGAGGGGGGCAGCAGAAGGGGGTGGTAGCTGGATCTAAGTGAAAACCTGGAAGGAGAGATAGTGAAATGGAGCAGGTTCCTATGGCCTTTGCCCCCACTTCCCCATGTCCTCTGTCTGCCTTTTGTCTGTGGAGAAACATTAGCCAAAGAATAAGTTTAATCAGAGAAGAGAGAAAATGCAAAAACAGAGGAAAACAGTCAAAGGAGACCAAGTGGTTCAGTGGTAAAGAATCTGCCTGCCAATGCAGAAGGCACAAGAGACTCTGGTTCAATCCCTGGGTCGAAAAAGATCCCCTGGAGAAGGCAATGGTAACCCACTCCAGTATTCTTGCCTGGGAAATCCCATGGACAGAGGAGCCTGGCAGGCTGTAGTCCAAGGATTCACCAAGAGTTGGACACAACTGAGTGACTGGGCACACACATGCACTTATTAAGCATAGTCAAGGGCCTTTAGTTTCTTCTCAAGGGCTACAGATAATATCCAGAGCCATATCCTGTGAGCTGTCTTATACTGAGACCCCACCTGGTGGGAGAAGTTAACTGCATGATGACCAGACTATAGCCATGACATAAGCTGCCACAATTCCAAGAGTTAGCCTCAAGGAAATGGGAACAAACCGACCCTGAAGTTGAAGATAAACTGTACCCCTGAAACAACCAAGATGATGCTGGGACAATGCTGCTCAGGCCACCGATGACCAATTTCAAGACGACTGTCAGATCTGACTGTGTTGTTCTGCTTGTAGCACCCCCTCCCAGCTATAAAAGCTATTCCCTCCCGATGGTCAGGGGAGGGGGAGGTAGTCAACCTTTGGAGAGGCATCTGCCTTCCCTGCTCCCCCAAATAAACTAAACTTTCCTTTCCACCAAACTGGCCTTTTTCATAGCTTTCGATCAAGGAGCAGCCACACCCCTCTTTTGGTTACAATAGAGGCCACTGCTGCCTGGATTCCCGGGGTTGTTAAGATAATTTAAATGAGAGCAGAAGCCTTGCTTGAACCCAGTGTCCTTACTTGAACCCATCACGGCTGCTTTCTTTGTTGCGGAAGTGGATGTGCAGTCCCCTCATCTTCTCCTTCCTCTTTCATCATGGCTTAGATGGTTTCCTGGCCTTGAAGATGGCTACAATAAAGATTAGAGGGGGACTTCCCTGGTGGTCCAGTGGCTAAGATTCCAAGCTCCCAGGCCAGGAGGCCCAGGTTCATTCCCTGGTCAGGGAACTAGATCCCACATGTTGCAACTAAGTGTTCATGTGCCACAATTAAGACTTGGCACAGCCAAATAAATAAATAAAAATGATTTAAAAAAAAAAAAAATTAGAGGAAGTCAAATATCTCCATCATCTGCTAGGCATTACCAACCACCTGAAACTTAGTAGCTTAAAATAATAACAACCATTTATTTTTTTCAAAACTCTGCCAGTTGGACAGAACTCAGTGGAGTCAGTTCACTGCTGCTCCAAGCGATGTCAGGGAGGCTAGCTGGAGGGAGGATTCACATCTGAGACTGGCAAGTTGGTGCTGGGCTCTGCGTCTGTGGTTTTGGTACAAGGCCTCGCACCTGTGACCTTGGTATGGGACTTCACACTTTGTTTATATATATATATATATATATATATGTATGTATATATCAGTTCAGATCAGTCGCTCATTCATGTCTGACTCTTTGTGACTCCATGGACTGCAGCACGCCAGGCCTCCCTGTCCATCACCAACTCCTGGAGTTTATTCAAACTCATATCCATTAAGTCAGTGATGCCATCCAACCATCTCATCCTCTGCCATCCCCTTCTCCTCCTACCTTCAATCTTTCCCAGCATCAGGGTCTTTTCCAGTGAGTCAGTTCTTCACATTAGGTAGCCAAAGTATTGGGTTTCAGCTTCAACATCAGTCCTTCCAATGAACACCCAGGACTGATCTCCTTTAGGATGGACTGGTTGGACCTCCTTGCAGTCCCAAGGGACTCTCAAGAGTCTTCTCCAACACCACAGTGCAAAAGCATCAATTCTTTGCTGGTCAGCTTTCTTTATAGTCCAACTCTCACATCGATACATGACTACTGCAAAAGCCATAGCCTTGACTAGACGGACCTTTGTTGACAAAGTAATGTCTCTGCTTTTTAATATGCTGTCTAGGTTGCTCATAACTTTCCTTCCAAGGAGTAATCGTCTTTTAATTTCATGGCTGCAATCACCATCTGCAGTGATTTTGGAGCCCAAGAAAATAAAGTCTGCCTCTGTTTCCACTGTTTCTCCATCTATTTGCCATGAAGTGATGGGACCGGATGCAGGTTGAGCTTTAAGCCAACTTTGTCACTCTCCTCTTTCACTTTCATCAAGAGGCTCTTTAGTTCTTCTTCACTTTCTGTCATAAAGGTGGTGCCATCTGTATATCTCAGGTTATTGATATTTCTCCTGGCAATCTTGATTCCAGTTTGTGCTTCATCCAGCCCAGCTGGATGTACTCATGATGTACTCTGCATATAAGTTAAATAAATATAAGTTAAATAAGCACAGTGACAATATATAGCCTTGATGTACTCCTTTTCCTATTTGGAACCAGTCTGTTGTTCCATGTCCAGTTCTAACTGTTGCTTCCTGACCTGCATATAGGTTTCTCAAGAGGCAGGTCAGGTGGTCGGGTATTCCCATCTCCTTCAGAATTTTCCACAGTTTATTGTGATCCACACAGTCAAAGGCTTTGGCATAGTCAATAAAGCAGAAATAGATGTTTTTCTGGAGCTCTCTTGCCTTTTCAATGATCCAGTGGATGTTGGCAATTTGATCTCCAGTTCCTCTGCCTTTTCCAAAACCAGCTTGAACATCTGGAGGTTCACAGTTCACGTATTGTTGAAGCCTGGCTTGGAGAATTTTGAGCATTACTTTGCTAATGTGTGAGATGAGTGCAATAGTGCAGTAGTTTGAGCATTCTTTGGCATTGCCTTTCTTTGGGATTGGAATGAACACTGACCTTTTCCAGTCCTGTGGCCACTGCTGAGTTTTCCAAATTTGCTGGCATATTGAGTGCAGCACTTTCACAGCATCATCTTTTAGGATTTGAAATAGCTCAACTGGAATTCCATCACCTCCACTAGCTTTGTTCGTAGTGATGCTTCCTAAGGCCCACTTGACTTTACATTCCAGGATGTCTGGTTCTAGGTGAGTGATCACACCATAGTGATTATCTGGGTCACGAAGATCCTTTTTGTACAGTTCTTCTGTGTATTCTTGCCACTTCTTCTTAATATCTTCTGCTTCTGTTAGGTCCATACCATTTCTGTCCTTTATTGAGCCCATCTTTGCATGAAATGTTTCCTTGGTATCTCTAATTTTCTTGAAGAGATCTCTAGTCTTTCCCGTTCTATTATTTTCCTCTATTTCTTTGCACTGATCACTGAGGGAGGCTTTCTTATCTCTCCTTGCTACTCTTTGGAACTCTGCATTCAAATGCGTATATCTTTCCTTTTCTCCTTTGCTTTTGGCTTCTCTTCTTTTCACAGTCATTTGTAAGGCCTCCTCAGACAGCCTTTTTGCTTTTTTGCATTTCTTTTTCTTGGGGATGATCTTGCTCCCTGTCTCCTGTACAATGTCATGAACCTCCATCCATAGTTCATCAGGCACTTTGTCTATCCGATCTAAATCTATTTTAGATTTTAATCAGTCCCTTAAATCTATTTCTCACTTACACTGTATAATCATAAGGGATTTAATTTAGGTCATACCTGAATGGTCTAGTGGTTTTGAAGAAGGAATTCATAGGGCCTGGACTCCATCTCAGGCCTGTCCGTGCTGGTCGTACGTGGCCACCTCTCCAGTGGACTCTGTACTCTGTGCTTAGCGCCTGTGGGAATGACAATGGAAGGATAAGACCCCCTCTGGGCAGGGGAATCTGGAAGATCACATCCAGGTTACTCATTGCCTAAGAAAAAACAGACACTAATCACCCCTGCCTCTGGACAGTATAGGAATGTAACCACAGGCTTATCGGTTATTAACTGGTTGGAGTGTAACTGTGGGCTTATTGATTATTAACTGTTTGAACACATAACACGTGAATGATGGGGTTATTGTGATTGTATTTACCCTTCCTTTATAAGCCTCAAGGGATTTGGGGTGGTGGGTTTGGACACGTACACATGGGGTATAAAAGATTTTCACAAATGCTGGTCAGGGTCCTTGGCTAAGAGGAGACTCTGCCTTGGGCCCGCCAGTGTAATAAACTGCATTCCACTATCTGCATTGTCCTTCTGAGTGAGTTTGTTTCCTGGAAAGCATGGCTATAACAGTTTTCCCTACTTTCTTCAATTTAAGTCTGAATTTGGCAATCAGGGGTTCATGACCTGAGCCACAGTCAGCTTGTTTTTGCTGACTGTATAGAGATTCTCCATCTTTGGCTGCAAAGAATATAGTCAATCTGATTTCAGTGTTGACCGTCTGGTGATGTCCGTGTGTAGAGTCTTCTCTTGTGTTGTTGGGAGAGGGTGTTTGTTATGACCAGTGCATTCTCTTGGCAGAACTCTATTAGCCTTTGCCCTGCTTCATTCTGTACTCCAAGGCCAAATTTGCCTGTTACTCCAGGTGTTTCTTGACTTCCTACTTTTGCATTCCAGTCCCCTACAATGAAAAGGACATCTTTTTTGGGTGTTAGTTCTAGAAGGTCTTGTAGGGCTTCATAGAATTGTTCAACCTCAGCTTCTTCAGCATTACTGGTTGGGGCATAGACTTGCATTATTGCGATATTGAATGGTTTGCCTTTGAAATGAGCAGAGATCATTCTGTCATTTTTGAGACTGCATCCAAGTACTGCATTTAGGACTCTCTTATTGACTATTATGGCTACTCCATTTCTTCTGAGGGATTCTTGCCCACAGTAGTAGATACAATGGTCATCTGAGTTAAATTCACCCATTCCAGTCCATTTTAGTTTGCTGATTCCTAAAATGTCGATGTTCACTCTTGCCATCTCCTGTTTGGTCACTTCCAATTTGCCTTGAATCATGGACCTAACATTCCAGGTTCCTATGCAATATTGCTCTTTACAGCATCGCACCTTGCTTCCATCACCAGTCACATCCACAACTGGGTATTGTTTTCGCTTTGGCTCCATCTCTCCATTCTTTTCTGGAGTTATTTCTCCACTGACCTCCAGTAGAATATTGGGCACTTACCGACCTGGGGAGTTCATCTTTCAGTGTCCTATCTTCTTGCTTTTTCATACTGTTCATGGGGTTCTCAAGGCAGGAATACTGAAGAGGTTTGCCATTCCCTTTTAGAGTGGACTACATTTTGTCAGAACTCTCCACCATGACCCGTCTGTCTTGGGTGGCCCTACATGGCATGGCTCATAGTTTCATTGAGTTAGACAAGGCTGTGGTCTATGTGATTAGATTGGTTAGTTTTCTGTGATGGTGGTTTTCAGTCTGTCTGCCCTCTGATGGAGAAGGATAAGAGGCTTATGAAAGCTTCCTGATAGGATAGACTGACTCAGGGGGATACTGGGTCTTGTTCTGATCAGCAGGGCCATGCTCAGTAACTCTTTAATCCAATTTTCTGTTTTTGGGTGGAGCTGTGTTCCCTCCCTGCTGTTTACCTGGGGCCGAACTATCATGGAGGTAATGAAGATAACGGTGAAAGTAAAGTGAAGTGAAGTCGCTCAGTCATCTCTGACTCTTAGCGACCTCATGGACTGCAGCCTACCAGGCTCCTCTGTCCATGGGATTTTCCAGGCAAGAGTACTGGATTGGGGTGCCATTGTCTGCTCCAACAATGTACTACTCAGCCATAAAAAGGAATGCATTTGAGTCAGTTCTAATGAGGTGGAGGAACCTAGAGCCTATTATACACAGTGAAGTAAGTCAGAAAGAGAAATACAAATATTGTACACTGATGCATATATATGGGAATATAAAAAGATGGTACTGATGAATTTATTTTCAGGGCAGCAATGTAGAAACAGATCTATGGACATGGGGGAAGGGAGGACGGTGAAAGTGAGTTGTATGGAAAGAGGAGCATGAAAATTTACAGGATCATATATAAAATGGCAGCCAGCGGGAATTTGCTATGATTCAGGGAACTCAAACAGGGGCTTTGTGACAGGTTGAACAGTGGGATGGTGAGGGAGATGGGAGGGAAGTTCAGGAGGGAGGGGCATGGCTGTATTCTTGTTGATGTGTGTTATAAAACCACAAAATTTGGTAAAGCAATTATCCTTCAATTTAAAAATTCTTTAAAAAATAAAATGTTCTAACCAAAAAGAAAAAAGAAATCTGTGGTCATAAGCATGTTTATTTCACCGTGTGACCTATGGTGCCTATTCTTTACCTCAATCACCTCTATTCATAAAGGGCATTCATTCACTGTCTAAATAGGGAATGATTCCAATCTCTAAATATGTAGCAAGAAACAAAATGAATACCCTGACTTCACATAGCTTATATAAGGTAATTTCACCAAGATCATGATGAAGGTAAGTACAGTGAAATTGTATATGAACAATGATAGTGACAGGAAGTCCTGGTTTAAAAACAGATTCAGGAAATACCTAGATGGTAAGAGGATATTTGAACAAAACCAATAATTAACTGAGAATGTGTTATGCAAATACACATGGGGACCATTAACCAAAGGAAGTAATTTAACCACATCCTCTAGAATTGGGAACGGGCAAGAAAATGAACCGTGAACAGGAGAATCCAGCAGGAGCGCAGTGCGTTCGTTGGATACACTGGACATTTCTGGCCTCCAAAAAACAAGAGAATAAATCTGTGCTGGTTTAAGGTACTCAAATTTGTGGCAGTTTGTAATAGGAGACACAGAAAAGTTAATATGTTAACCTCCCTCAAAAGATCCCAGGCATGTACTGCCACAGTCCGTGCCCCCAACCCTGCAGCAGGCCACCACCTACCCACACCTCGCTGGAGACTTCCGGACACCCACAGGCAAGTCTCCTTTGGGTCACTGTTCCTTTCTCCTGGGTCCTGGTGCACAAGGTTCTGTTGCACCCTCCAAGAGTCTATTTCCCAGTCCTATGTAAGTTCTGGCAGCTCTATTGCGGGGTTAATGGCGACCTCCTCCAAGAGGACTAATGCCATACCCACAGCCAGAGCCCCTGTCCCTATGGCAGACCACTGCTGACCTGTACCTCCACAGGAGATGCTCAAACACAGTTCTGTCTCAGTCTCTGTGGGGTCCCTGGATCCTGGTGTGGACAAGGTTTGTTGAGCCCTCTGAGCGTCTCTGGCAGGAACAGAGTTTGCCCCTCCTACAATCTTGCTGGGGCTTCTCCTTTCCCCTTGGACTTGGGGTCTCTCCTCACGGCCGCTTCAGTGCCTACCATCTTACTGGGGTTTTTCTGACCTTGGACGTGGGGTATCTCCTCTTGGCCGCTTGCCTCTCCAGCGCCGCACAGCCACCACTCTGCATATGTACATATACGGCTTCCCAGGTGTCTCAGTGGTAAAGAATCTGTCTGCCAAACAGGAGACATGGGTTCAATCCCTAGGTCAGAAAGATCCCCTGGAGAAGGAAATGGAAACCCACTCCAGTATTTTTGCCTGGGAAATCCCATGGACAGAGGAGCCTGGTGGGCTACGGTCCATGTGGTTGCAAAGAGTCAGACTCAACTTAGCAACTCAACAACAGCAATATGTATGTAGCCTGCGGCTGGCAAGCTACAGTCCGTGGGGTTGCAAATAGTCAGACCAAACTTAGCAACTAAACAACAACAAGATCATCATAATATAATTCTGATGATCTTCCTTAAACTATAGACTATAAATTAATTAAAATTTTCACTAATGGGTAAATAAATTCAATAACTGGAAGTTTAAAAAAATGTCTTGCATTCTCAGTCGATAATCAATTCCACTAGACAAAAAGACACACCTACATTTCCTTTGCAGACAGCCCACCTACCTTGCATCACTTGTGAGGTTTCTGTGGGACAAGACCTTCAAGTTTTTTAAAGGACCTCCCAGGCACACCCTTCAATCCTTCTGAGATTCAATTTCCCACATTGCTTCAGGCATCAGTTTTGCTGAACTTGCCCCCTCTGTGACATAGCACACACCATTCTTTTCTCCAGTTTTCAGTTGCATCTTCCCTGCTGCCCTTCAAGCCTTTTTGAGCAGTCTCCGCAAAGTCTTCCAGCTTCTACCAGCCTCTCAAACACAAAGCTGGAGTCACGTGTTTTAAACTTCAGTTACTGGAGCACCTCACTCCTGATACCAAAATTTCTTCTAATTATCTATTCCTGCCATAACCAACCACCCCAAAACTTTGTGGCTTTTTCTTTTTTTTTTTTTCCGACCATGCAGCATGGCATGTGGAATCTCAGTCCCCTCAGGGATCAAGCCTGTGCCCCCTGCAGTGGAAGTGCAGAGTCTTAGCTACTAGACCAACTGGAAAGTTTCATTTTTTTGGCTTATTTTGCTCACAATTCTGCATTACGGGCAGGGCTCAGCTGAGATAGTGACTCTGTTTCATGTGACTCAACTGGGCCTGGAGGATGCTTTCCCAGGAGGCTCCCCCTTTTGCTCTCATATTGGTGCTGCATGTCAGCTAGGAGCTCAGCAGGGGTCTCAATGGAGCCTTAATATCTTTCCAAAAGTGGGGCTACTTGGGTTTTCTCACAGAATAATGAATGTGTTGCAAGAACAAATATCCCAAGAGACAGGAAGCAAAAGCCACCAGTCCCTAAGACCTGGAAGAGGCTGGAAACAGACACAATTCCACCACCTTTTATTGGCTGAGCAATCACAGAGCCCACCAGAGTCAAAGACAGGATACATGAATCACTCATCTCAAGGAGAGGAATATTAGACTCCACAGTCATCTTTAATCTGCCCCACCAGTGAGTTGTTAACTAATTTTTGTTATCATAATTCCACATCTACCCACTCCCATCCATTATCCAAATGAGCCGCAGTCCTTGTAGCATATATGACATACTAGCACGCTGATATCCACTCAGAGCCTCAGACACGGATCTCCCTGGCCCAGGTATGTGGTCCTCATCCCTGGTTTCTAGAAATCACCCTCTGAGCTGTGGGTCCCAATGACTTTGTCCCTTCACAGTCTTCTGGATCAAGTTACATCTAAATTGTTTTCCTTAGCTATGGACCTGCATAGATGAAAAGGTGGAATAGCACTCATTGGCTTGGCTGAATGTTTTTTTTTAAACTATGTTTATGCTTTTCTAGCTATTCGGAATTTTATCCCTAAGACCACCTTGAGCAACTTGCTCCTAAGAACAAGAACAGGCATTTTCTCCCAGGAGGCCCTAGATATCAATGGGTTGTTAGTGATATAACAACAATGGGAGAGGGCGAGTATGAAGCTTGAGATCATACCTATCTTGGTGTGTCTGGTAGAGTGCCACTGATGTCACAAACCCCTCTATTCCAGCGGCTGGAGTGACTAATTTTCAAGGCAAATAGAGAATTTGTCTTAGAAGAGTGCTTTTGGACTCACTGTTTTGAGCACTCTGCTTGATGGAGACAGATGCCAGATGGCTGAATGTGACTTTTTTAGATGGATCTGTAGATACCACCCAAGTAAATATCATCTAAAAGTCTGTTGTGAATTTCATTAGCCTTGTGAGTCTGTTTTGTCCATAACTGGATGTCAGTTACCTAGACATCTCCAAGTTCTCCAGGCTATTGGAATCATCTTTTTTGCAATGTTTAAGTAGGAATTGACTTAATCACCTATCCAACATATGGTGGAAAACCAATTTCTCTTACCCTATTTCCTAAGACCTCAGGGTACCTCTTTGTCATGAGGGATTTCTTTTTTTTTTTTTCATTTATTTTTATTAGTTGGAGGCTAATTACTTTACAATATTGTGGTGGTTTTTGTCATACATTGACATGAATCAGCCATGGATTTACATGTATTCCCCATCCCAATCCCCCCTCCCACCTCCCTCCCCACCCGATCCCTCTGGGTCTTCCCAGTGCACCAGGCCCAAGCACTTGTCTCATGCATCCAACCTGGGCTGGTGATCTGTTTCACCATAGATAATATACATGTTTCAAGGCTGTTCTCTCGAAACATCCCATCCTCGCCTTCTCCCACAGAGTCCAAAAGTCTGTTCTGTACATCTGTGTCTCTTTCTGTTTTGCAGATAGGGTTATCATTACCATCTTTCTAAATTCCATATATATGTGTTAGTATACTGTAATGGTCTTTATCTTTCTGGCTTACTTCACTCCGTATAATGGGCTCCAGTTTCATCCATCTCATTAGAACTGATTCAAATGAATTTTTTTAATGGTTGAGTAATATTCCATGGTGTATATGTACCACAGCTTCCTAATCCGTTCATCTGCTGATGGGCATCTAGGTTGCTTCCATGTCCTGGCTATTATAAACAGTGCTGTGATGAACATTGGGGTGCACGTGTCTCTTTCAAATTTGGTTTCCTCAGTGTGTATGCCCAGGAGTGGTATTGCTGGGTCATATGGCAGTTCTATTTCCAGTTTTTTAAGGAATCTCCACACTGTTCTCCATAGTGGCAGTACTAGTTTTCATTCCCACCAACAGTGTAAGAGGGTTCCCTTTTCTCCACACCCTCTCCAGCATTTATTACTTGTAGACTTTTGGAAAGCAGACATCCCATCAGGGATTTCTTATGCCCTCTGATCTCTCTCTTGGCTTACATATTTCAGCTGGTTCTTGTGTTGGTCCCAAACTGACCCAGAACTTTTATTTCCTCCAAAAACAAAACAAAACAAAACAAAACAAAAAGCGGTACTGAACAGTACCAGCCCTGCAGTTCTCACTTGGCTTTAGAAACACCTGTAAGACTTTTAAATATCCGGATGCTGAGTCAACTTCCTAGATCAATCAAATAGGAATTTCTTTTTTATTTATTTATTTTTGGCCGCCCTAGGTCTTCGTCGCTATGCACAGGCTTTCTCTGGTTGTAGCAGTCAGAAGCTCTTCTCTAGCAGTAGTGCTGTGGCTTCTCATTGTGGTGTCTTCTGTGGTTGCAGAGTACGGGATCAGGACGCAGGCGGGCTCACTATCTGTGGCACACAGACTTAGTTGTCCAACAGCATGTGGGTTGTTCCTGAGCCAGGGATGGAACCCATGTCCCCCTGCATTAGCTAGCAAAGCCTTAACTACTGGACCACCATGGAAGTCCCTCAAATAGGAATTTCTGAGGGTAAGATCCAGGCCTCCATATTTTTATTAACTCCTCTGAGTATTTCTGTGTTAGCAGTAGTGAGAAACTCAGCTAGCACAGTGCTTCTCAAACACCAGTGTGTATGGGAATGATCTGGATATCTTGTTAGAATGCAGACTCTGTTTCTGGGGTTGAGATGGGACCCCATGTTCTCTATTTCTGTCTAATAAGCTCTCAAGTGTTACTGATACTACAGATCCCCAGACCACACCCAGAGTAGCAAGGGGTCATCGCACACATGGGAGATGACAGCATATAGCAAACAACCTGTACCTTCCTGCTAAGACACACATCAGTGATACCTTCATCAGAAACTTCTCACACACCATCTCCTCCAGCCCCAACTCCCAGTCTTCTCTTTCTCCTTTCATACTCCTTGGCCTCCCTCAATTTCCAGGGCCCTTGCCTTGCCCTTCTCAGGTGCTTATGGAAGTATCAGACTTTTTTCTTTATTGGGTGGATCAATCCAGTCCTCTTTGTCTCCCAGCACAACCCAACCCCATTTTAACAGTTTTTTTTCCACTTCTAAATGCACTGTCATGCTGCTGCTAAGTCGCTTCAGTCGTGTCCAACTCTGTGCAACCCCGTAGACGGCAGCCCATCAGGCTCCTCTGTCCCTGGGATTCTCCAGGCAAGAACAGTGGAGTGGGTTGCCATTTTCTTCTCCTATGCACTGTCATAGGGACTGACTAATCCCAAGGGAGTATGCTGCCTGATTAACATGACCTCTACCTTCTAAACCAGTGGTCCCCAAACTTCTCAACTCAAACACTGAATTCCTTGGTGTCTAGGGGATTTCTGTAAGAATCTCTAAGACAAGTATATATATTTGTGTGTGTGTGTGCGTGTGTGTGTGTGTGTGTGTGTATTTGGTTGGCTCAAAATTTCATTCAGGTTTTCCATAAGCTGTTACTGAAAACCCAAAAATACTTTTGGGGAAATCCAATATATGCCTGACAGTGGCTTCCCTGGTGGCTCAGACAGGAAAGCGTCTGCCGGCACTGCAGGAGACTTGAGTTCAATCCCTGCATCAGGAAGATCCCCTGGAGAAGGAAATGGCAACCCACTCCAGTATTCTTGCCTGGAGAATTCCATAGACAGTCCATAGGGTTGCAAAGAGTTGGACATGACTAAGTGACTAACACACACACACAGACACAGACACACACACACACAGACACAGACACACACACACACACACACACACACACACACTCAGTCTGGGAACCAGCAGCATCTCTTATGAACTTGCCAGACCTGCTGTATCAGAATCTGCATTTTAGCAAGACTCCTTCCAGGTGATTCCTGGGAATTCTTCCACATGGGAAATAAAACACAGAAAGTAGCCAAAAATAGTCATTTGAAAGGCAAACCACTGTATTACTTCAGTGGACTAACTCTAAACGGAATTTCTTTATGAATTGAAATGATTTTGTACTTTGACATTAAAGCAACATCCCCAAGTAGAGACGAGGCAAGGTCCTGCAGGTAGGCATTAGGGCACTAGGTGAGGTTTTCTAGACTAGGGAGATTTCATAACCAGTGTCCCCTGATCTCTGCAGGTCAAGAGCTCCCTTCACCTCTCCCATCACGTTAGTTCTCCCCCTTGGTGATGTCTTCTTCAGAGGGCAGCTCAGACATGAAAACTGACCGTGAGTTCCATGAAGATGAGTCTGAATCCCTGCCAGACCTGGAAGGTAAGCAGCCTCTACAAATTCATCATGAGCATCAAAAAGTGATTCCCAAACAGGAAATGTGTTCAATGTTGTCTATAGAAATGGTTCTTCCTCTGTCCAATTTGCCAAAGAACTGAGCTCCAGGAATTTCCCTAGCACATTAAATTGTTGTTTTTTAGTCTCTAAGTCACGTCCAACTCTTTGCAACCTTATTGACTATAGCCTGTCAGGCTCCTCTGTCCATGGGATTCTCCAGGCAAGAATACCGGAGTGGGTTACCATTTCCTTCTCCAGGGGATTTTCCCCACCCAGGAACTGAACCTGGGTCTCCTGCATTGCAGGTGGATTCTCTACTACTGAGCCACCTGGGAAGCCCAAGCACATTAGGTAGACAGGGACAGTTATGAAAAGTTTTGGAAAGGGATCTATTAGGATTCAGGACCCCAGTCCTATCCTGAGTAAACACAATTTTCATACATACACTATGATTTAAAAAAACAGAACAAAACTTCAAAGCACCACTTTTCCAAGCAACTGGTTTGCAGATACTAAACTCCCTAGACCACAAAAGGCAAAACCACAGGACTTCCTTGGTGGTCCAGTAGCTAAGACTCTGTACTCCCAAAGAGAGAGGCCTAGGTTGGATCCCTGCTCAGGGAACTGGATCCCACATGCTGCAACTATAAGACCCAGCACAGTCAAATAAATAAATAAAATTAAATTAAAAAATCTCAAAGGAATAACCAGGAGTGAGATCCATCTTGTTGAAAGTCTTACTTAGCCCTCCAACCCAAAAATCAGAAAAGGGACCCCTTTTTTTGGACTGGAGTAGGTCTAGCTAGATCATCATTGGCAAAACTCTTGTGATTCCTCACCAAATATTTTGGGGGGAACAATGGCTCTGAGAAGTCCCACTTTAAGGAATCAAGCTTCAGTTCAGTTCAGTTCAGTTCAGTCACGGAATCAAGCTTAACAGTACTTAATTCAGAATCTCCTCAAATTATTGGACACAGAACCGTCTTAAGAGCATTAATATGTTTCTGTGTGAGAGTTTTACAGATTGCCCTTTAGCAACTGCCAAAGTTAAGAATTAAGTCACCTCTAAGCCAAAGAACTTATACCTCAGGTTAATGGCATTGCATTTGCTAACTTTTTGTCTTTGTCTCTTGTCATTAGCACAAGGCGCCCTGGCATCAGACCCCAGCCTTTCTTCTGTGGCTTCCACCCACTCTGGTGACCTTCCAAGGGGTTGTGGGATGAGAGGGGAGGGTGGTGGGTAGTTAAATCTCCCTTAAGAAGCAGGGAACTTTCTCCTGGGGCATCTAAAACTGGGGGTGGGTGGTTGGAATTGGGACCCAGCCTTTGCAATTTCTGCTTTGAAAGAATTAGCCTTTGGGGGAAGAATAAACCCAGGAAGTTGATATAGGACCTGGAGCTGGTGAAGGAAAAGAAATTCACATTTCTTGATAAATATATACCAAACTCCATGCTGAACTCTTTCCTCAAGAGAATGCTTGTTTCCCATGTCAACTTTACTGTGTGGGTGCTCAGTCATGTCTGACTATTTGCCACCCCATGGACTGCGGCCTGCCAGGCTCCTCTGTCCATGGAATCTTCCAATCAAAAATACTAGAGTGGATTGTCATTTCCTACTCCAGGGAATCTTTCTGACCCAGGAATAGAACTCACATCTCCTGAGTCTCCTGCATTGGCAGGCAGATTCTTTACCAACTGTGCCACCTGGGAAGCCCAACTTTACTGGGAAAGTGCTATATTTCCACCTTTTTGACAAAGACAGTGTAGGGAATATGCTATGCACAAGCCTGTACTATAATTAACAGGGATTCTTGGAAAAATAAGAATGACTTTCTCATCACCCCCAGGTGAAGGGCTGGGAGCAGTAAAAAGTACATAGTGAAAAGACATCTTGAAAACAAGATGTTTTAAGTACTGATGTGATTGATGGAAAACCATTAGTGACTGTTCCCGTAACCAGAGCCTTGAGACAGTTGCTAAGGAAGGGCGTCGCTAGCCAAAAGGCTAAACAAAGTCATGAAAGGCCTGAAGGTTTGACACTGAGGACTGTGCATTGTATTTCTTTATCCCGGATCTGAGATTGTAAAGAACAGATATCTCTAGAGCAGGAATAAGGAAGTAGAAATTAACAATAAAAGGCATGCAAGGATTAGGATCTGGGCTTTTGCCTGTGAATGGCATCAGCCCTCTGAGCCCCACTTTATTTCTGAGTCTTCTTCTTCTTTATTCTTCTGCAACACTGCTCCCTTGGATCGGTTCGTTTTTGGGCTGGTCCCGACAGAGACCATCAGAAGTGTGAGTAACTCATCTAAGACATGTAGTGACAAGTAGCAGAGACAGGATGATTAGCAGGTCTGCCTACCTCTAAGTCCATGGTTCCTTCCATCACACACAATGGGAAGACCTCAATTTGAGTCCCAGAATGTTTGCATGGGTCCCACACTTCCTTGTCTATAAAGTGCTATGAAAACCCAATGACAGAAAGAAAAGATGAACATTCACTGCTAGCCCAGCCAGTGATTGCCACTCCCAGTTTTGTTGGTGGCAATGATGGTTTGTTTGGCTTTAAAAGTTAGACTCCTGTCCTGCACTGGCCCCAATTCCTCTGGCCCTGATGTCCCTCAGAGACTAGGGAAAGTGATACATTGGAAGCTCCTCCCACCAGAAACCCACTGATTGCCATTCTCTGCAGAGATGCCCTTGTTTCAAGATCTCCCAACCTGCCCCTGGAACCCAGGCCCTGGTGTAAGACCTCTGGCCATTGACTTTGGGTGTAGAAGTTGCTGTTCCAAGACTGCAGCGTGGCCAGGCAAGGAAGGTCCTGTGAATGCTCCCTTAGTACTTATGCAAATGAGCACAGGATGACTTTCATTCAACTTTCAGCAGTTGCAGGCCAGTGGGGGAGCAAGTGGGGGCAACAGACTTCTAACAACAATTTTGATACACAAAGAACAGAAGAAACTGCAGTAGAAGGCAGCACAGGTTGCTTCAGGAACACAGAAAACCAGTTTATGTTGAGGGGGTTGAATTGTGTTATACATCTCAGAAGAGGTGATGCCTGCACTGAATCTCAAAGGAGAAGTTGGAATTACACTGGGAATAAAGGTAGAAAGTAATCCCAGGCAGAAGGAACAGCGTAAACAAAGGCATAGAGGAGCATAGGAAGAGAAGGAGCTTGAGGCATGAAGCCACAGAGGAGGAATGGCAGGAATGCAGGCTGAAAAAGCCAAGTGATGAAAACTTTGTCCACCTCCCTGAATGACCATGCCCTTATGATGCAGAAGAAGGTTTCCTCAGTTGGGCTGTCCTATCTTAGTGGTACCAAACTCAGGATGATTTCCTTTCAATGCGTGCCAACCATGTAGTGCAGCCCTGATGCAAGTTTTGTAAAAGGTCAGTAGTATACTTCTTCTCTTAGACCCCATAAGTACCAGGAAGTGTTGAACCATTGATTTTTTTTTTTTTTTTGGAGTGGTATTTAAAGAGGTTTTTTTTTTTTTAAATTTATTTATTTATTTATTTTTTCAGTGGGTTTTGTCATACATTGACATGAATCAGCAATAGATTTACACGTATTCCCCATCCCGATCCCCCCTCCCACCTCCCTCTCTACCCGATTCCTCTGGGTCTTCCCAGTGCACCAGGCCCGAGCACTTGTCTCATGCATCCCACCTGGGCTGGTGACCTGTTTCACCATAGATAATATACATGCTTGAACCATTGATTTTTAACAATATTCCAGTACTTTTTATTCCATTTTTTGTGTCAATCTATTTTTCCCCAAAAAAAGACAATTTGAACTTGGGGATACAAGTAGATGCATCTTCAGTTAGTTTCGACCTTCATTGTTTTATTCCCCAACAAAAGTCACATATGGCTGGGGTCAAAAGAGCCTTTGGGGGACTTCCCTGGTGGTCCAGTAGTTAAGACTCTGCCTTGCAATGCAGGGGACACAAGTTCAATCCCTGGTCAGGGAACTAAGATCTCACATGCTGGGGAGCAATTAAGTCCATGCATCACAATCAAAGAGTCAGAGCGCTGCAATGAAAGATCCCGCATGACCCAACAAAGATCTCCTGTGCCATAACTAAGACCCAAGGCAGCCAAATATTTTTTTAATTAAAAAAAATTAATAATAATAATAAAATTTTTTTAAGAAGAAGAGCCCTCTGAAGCACCCTGATAACTTCCTCCAGACCCAGAAAGGCCACCTCAGTGAACTCTGACCCAAGACTGATTACTGAAAGCCCCACCCTGAGCCTGTGAAAAATATAGAATGAGTCAGAAATTAACGCCACACAAGCATGCAATACCCGCAGTATGAGGTCTTGCCATCCTGCTGTCCTTCCCCAAACACTGATGGCTGGGGCAGATCCAAGTAGAAAATGTCTCTCTCACTAAGGGATTAACAGAGAGCTTCAGGAGGAGGAGGTGGCATGTGAGTTAAGATGACAGGACAGGGAGGAGGTGGGCCATAGGCAGCAGGAGGAGGGCGCATACCACGGCTCCCGGCTGAAAGCATTATGTTTATAGTGAGTAGGAATCCAGACTATGTTATGTCTGTGTATAATTATATAGTACAATTTCTAATCTACAAGGGTCATCTATCAATTATCATATTTTATATCTGTTGTTCTAGATAGACTGTATCATCAATTCTATGTATGGGCTGCAACACCTGACCATCTTTCTTTATAATTTTATTCAATTACTTTTGCTGCTCTGGGTCTTCACTGTTGCACACAGGCTTTCTCTAGTTGTTGGGAGCAGGGGCAAATCTCTAGTTGCGGTGCACTGGTTTCTCACTGCAGTGGCTTCTCTTGTTGCAGAATACGGGCCCTAGAGCACTCGGGCTTCAGCAGTTGTGACTCAGGGATTCTAGAGTACAGGCTCAGTAGTTGTGGCTCATGGGTTTAGTTGCTCCATGGCATGTGAGATCTTCCTGGACCAGGGATTGAACCCACATCTCCTGCACTGCAAGGCAGACTCTTAAGCACTGGACCACCAGGGAAGCCCCAGCACCTGACCATCTGATGGATGGTCACTGGCCCTATCACAAGTGACACAGGGACAAGCTCCCAGTCTAGGATTGCCCCTCTCTTCTAAGCAGGGCTGCGTTGACTGAATGCTCCAATTGTCCCCCCTGCCCCCAACAGGCTCAGGCAAATCCCTGGCCAATGTTGCAGCTGGCCCCGCCCACTCAGGCTCCACAAGGGCAGACACAGTCCCTCTGAACTTTGCTCCAAACCCTTGGACCTCCAGTTCCTCTCAATCCAAAGCTTCTGTTCTTGGGGCCTTCCTGCTCCACCTCATTATTTTCAGCCTTTCACCCTCCTCACCATTGGCCCCACTAGTGCCCAACATGGCAGATATCTGTGCCACCCCAGCCTTACTGATAGCATGGGCCCACCAGGGAGATGATGCAGAAAAAAGGGTTATCAATACTATTACTAGTAATGATGGGGATGTATCTTTAGTACTGTCGTGGATATATTACTTTTGTATGATGTATTACTTTCCTTTCATTTGGATGTATCAATACAACTATTATAGCAATGATGACTTTTCAATGAATGTTACCCATACCACCACTAATAATAATAATAATGAACTTTCCTTGAACCCCTCCTATTCCCCACACCAACCCTATGTAAAGTAGCCTTTAGAAGCCTCATGTTACTGGTGGGCCGAATGAGATTTAGGAACTTGTTCAGCTTGTAAACATGGAGAAGGAAGTGGCAACCCACTCCAGAATTCTTGCCTGGCAAATCCCATGGACAGAGGAGATTGGTAGGCTGTAGTCCATGGGGTCGTAAAGACTCGGACACAACTGAGCACACACGCACTCATCAGCTTGTAAATGATTGAACAAGGATTGGACCCCGACTCAGTCTGACTTCAGGGTGTAGGGGTTAATCAGTGAAGTTCATCGATGAATGGATGGATGAGTTAGGATAAAAAACTAATGAGAGGTATACATCTCGCCTAAGTCCACTGAGGAAGGTGGGGACCTGAGGCCTTGTTAATGGTTTCTAATCTCTGGTACTGTTTTTCAGGTCCAAGAGTCAAATCTGTAACCTTTAAGAAGTGTAATATTCGAGACAGGAACCAGCAAGTTCTGGTTTTGGAAGGCGGGGTCCTCAAGGCAGTCCCAGACAAAGACGTCACAGCCCGAGGTGACTCTCAGCCTTGCTTTACTCAGCAGAAGTCGTTCTCATTCTCTCACTGCCCACTTTGCCTGTAGGGAGGACCTCCCCACTGGGGCAGCTCAGCCACCCCCACCCCTGGGACTGGCAAAGGGCTGCCTCCTGGAAGGAGCACAGGGCAAAAAATAAAATAAAAAGAAACAGCACAGGGCAACTGATGGCGGTTGGCAGCAAGGATGGGAATGGGCCCAGAGACCCCCTGACTTCAAAGAAGTCTCCCTGGGAGGGCTGGGAGGAAGAGGAGCCAGAGGGACAGGGAGTGGGAAATTCCAGGAAGAGGGACATTCTTGGGTCCTGGGACAACCCAGGCCTGAGAATTTGATGACACTGCACAGGGAAACATGGCAGTTAAACCCAAAATGTCAACAGGAAAAAAAAAAAAAAGATCATTTTTCTCCTCTTGGGCTGATACAGTTTCTGGCTTTTCCCAAAGACTTTATTATTATTACATTTATTTATTTTTAATTGATTGATGATTGCTTGACAATATTGGTTTGATTTCTGTCATATATCAGCATGAATCAACCATAGATGTACATATATCTCCTCCGTCTTAAACCTCCCCCCCACCTTCCCCACCCATTCCCAGCCCTCTAAGTTGTTAGAGTCCCAGTTTGAGTTCCCTGAGTCATACAGAAAATTCCCACGGGCTATCTGTTTTACATGTGTTAGTGTATATGCTTCCATGCTACTCTCTCCATTCTTCTCATCCTCTCCTTCCTCTTCCCCACCCTTGTCCATAATTTCAGAGACTTTTTATATATCAGTTTCACACAGAAGAGTTGTGAAACCTACGAACGAGGGAAAGAATCATATTTTTTTGGCTGTCTCGAAAGGCGAGTTCTGTCTCTACTGTGAAAAAGCCAAAGGGCCAAAGCCCCCTTCTTTGCAACTAAAGGTAGGAGACCTAGGAACAAAATGACCCCTGTCCTGCCACCCAGAAAAGTGCAAAGCCTAAATGATAAGACTGAAAGCCTGAAATTTGAAAACAACTGCCTTGATCTCTCCTTTCTTTCTTCCCAAGGTAGCCTGGCCACCTAACAAACTCTGCTCTGTGTTTCAGAAAAAGCACATCAAAGAACTGAGTTCACTGAAGGCTAAGGATTGTCTGCCGTTCACTTTCATCAAGGAACAGGTGGGTTCCTATTTCACTCTGGAGTCAGCTGCAAACCCAGGATATTTTATCTACACCTCCAACAAACCTGGACAACCTATAGGAATGACCAAAGAACTAGGGCAAGAAAGAAACATTCATTTTCAATTTCAAGAGACTAAAATGGAACTCGACACAGTGCAAGACTGAATATACCAACTGACAGTGGCCAGTTTGACAACAGTCACAACCCTCAACTTCTAATAGCAATTGGCCCAGAAAGCCAAGCCAAGCCCACTGTGCTCAGTCCTGTCTGGTTCTTCGAGACCTCATGAACTATATAGCATGCCGGCTCCTCTGTCCATGGGATTCGTCAGACAAGAATACTGGAAAGGGTTGCTATTTCCTCCTGCAGGGGATCTTTCCCACCCAGAGATCAAGCCCATGTCGTCTACATCTCCTACGTTACGGTGGATTCTTTACCCCCTGAGTCATCGGGGAATAGTCAAGGAAAAGTCAATGACTGCCAGCTTCTCTATTTTGGCACCCACTTCCAACTCAGGACCAATTAGGAAAAGGCAGCTATGTTGTCCAAACCAATCACGAAGATGCCCCTCCCCCAGCTTCGCCATGGCAACAAGTCCAATCAAAGCATACCTGGAGCCCTCCCTTTCTGCCTGCCCTGAGTCTCTGCCAAAAGCTATTGACAATGTCTGACTTCCTTTGATATAGCCAGCTCTGAATAAATAGGTGCCATTTCCTCTTGAATAGTCAAAGGAGGCAAGAATACTGAATATTGAAGAGAGTCTTCAATAAGCGGTGCTGGGAAAACGGGACAGCTACACATAAAAACAATGAAAGTAGAACACTCCCTAACACCATACACCAAAATAAACTCAAAATGGAATTAAAATCTAAATATAAGGTCAGACACAATAAAACTCTTTGAGGAAAACATAGGCAGAACGATCTTGGACATAAATCACAGCAAGATCTTTTATGACCCACCTCCTGGAGTAATGAAATTAAAAACAACAGCCAAAGAGAGGAGGAGCAAATAAGAAAAGATATCTCCTTGTAATATCTCGACTTCATCATGGGCTTGGCTTTCACTGTCATTTGTCCCTTTCATGTGTATGGAGTTTGGGCTATAAAAATAGGGTGTTACAAAGGCTTAAATTACAAAGGCTTAAATAAATTTCTAGGGATTGATGATTTCAGTGTCTGTGGGGTTGTGGCTTTCCTAAACACATGCAACCTTGCCCAGCTCCTTCTGTTTCTCAAGAGGTAGCCAGGCCATAATGATTATCTCCTCCAAGAGGGCAGCCCGGACTACGCAAGCTCTAAAATCATTGATGTGTGTAGAGAGTGAATGAAATCTAGGGAAACTGATCCAGCTGCCAACAGAAGAGGTTTAGTGGGGTTCAATGCCAAGGTGTATAGTAAGGCATTGTTTGTGAGTCCTCAGTGCAGGAGAGCAAAGCGGTGGGTGTGAACCAGTGGGAGGAACCAATGACGACGAATCCAGAGCAGGTAGCAGACAGAAGCTAGCTTCCCTTAGCTAAGCAGGGTTTTTTTCCATCTTTGTTTACCATCTGGTGGGCGCTGGTCTGAGTTTAACTTTCCCACGAAGGAGTCTGCTGACCAAGGCTAGCACACAGCAATATTTTGAAATGTGCCTGCCCTTCTGGCTCTTATGCAGCCTTGGGTAATACATGGGTTGTGGTCACCACTTTAGAAACTGGATCAGAGACCAGATTCTTCTTTGGGGCTATGTAACAAGCAGAAAGTAGTTCTCTTCCCAAATTTCTGAGAAAAGCACTGGTTGTCTCACTCCATGGATGTGCCCATGGCCTGTATTCATTCATTTTTCTTCCAGCCACACTTGATTCACCTGCCAAGTGAGAAAGTGAGTTTTGCACAGGTCAGGAGATAGGATGGAAGAGGAATGAGTGACAGAGGCCCCCTCTGCCTCCTAAGCACTGTCCTGTTTGCACCCTGTATCATGCAGATGGGGAACGTTCCATAAAACATCCCTGCCAGCTGTGGAGATGCAGCTGGCTCTATGCCATTCACATCTCTCCCTTTTCCCCATTTTTGCCTTTTTCAATAGCAGTAAAGGAAACTCTTCCCCGGAGAAGGAAATGGCAACCCACTCCAGTAGTCTCGCCTGGGAAAATTCCATGGACAGAGGAACCTGGTGGGCTATAGTCCGTGGAGTCGCAGAGTCAGACACAGCTGAGCAGCTGAGCACATCAGGACCCCTCAAAGATGGCAGGAAGCTCTCCCACCTCCAGCCTGGCTAACACCCACTCTTCCTTCTGATCTCACTCAGGGGTCTCTTGCCCAGGGAAATCCTTCTGCTTTCCTGACTGGGTTACACACCCTCATCCTACACTGGGCACTACTTCTCCACTTACAATTGTGTTGGCCTTATTTGATGGTCTGTCTCCCCATCAGATCACAAGCACCTTGAGGGCAGGGTCTGCCTGTGAGTCTGCTTAACATTCCATCCTCAGCACCTCACTCAGAGCCCAGCACAAACATTGTTGTAATGAATGAATCAGCTGGCAGAGGGCTCACCATCCCAGCCCACAGAGTCCAAGCTCTGGGTGAAGAAACCCCTCTCAGAGCTATGTTCTGCTGGGTGCCTCCTGGCTGGGGACAGGGGACCGTCACCAGATGGATCAGGCAATGATCAGAGAATCCATTCTCTGGTTCAGGCTCATGTCACCTGGAGCAGGACCTTCCTAGCAGTACAGGTTTAAGCCCTGTACTGTTGGTGGCTGGTACCCAATCAGTCAGAAATAGCTTTCAGCTAGAAAGCAATTGTCATTTTCTAATGAAATGTATGGGGAGGAGGCAGTGTTTTTCAAAGTGTAGACCAGAAAGAAATGCCTGAATCAAAAAACCCTGGGGCTTTTTTTAAAAAAGACAGTCGGATAATGGGACTTAACTGGTGGTCTAGTGGTTAAGAATCCACCTTCCAAGGCAGGGGAAGTGGGTTCGATCCCTGGTTGAGGAACTAAGATCCCACATGTCATAGGGCAACTAAGCCTTCGAGCTGCAACTACTGAGCCTGAGTTGCAGAACTGGAGAGTTTTCACTCCACAACAAAAGACCCCATGCTGCAAGGAAGATCCTGCATGCCGCAACTAAGACCCAACACAGCCAAATGAAAGAAAGTGCAGTTTGATTTAAAAAAGCAGACTCACAGATACAGGAAACAAACTGGTGGTTACCAGTGGGAGGGGGAGGGGCGATTTAGGGATGAGGGTGCGGGAGGTACAAACTACTGAGTATAAGACAGGCTCGAGATTGTATTGCACAACATGGGGATAGCATCATCATTTTGTAATAACTGTAAGTGGAAAGCAACCTTTAAAAATTGTATAAAATTTGAAATTTAAAACAAAAAGGCAGTAATGTCCCAAGGCTACATCCCAGAATACCTAGATCAGAAGAATCTGAGGGTGAGCAACACTGAGAATCTATATATTTTTTCCAGCTTTATGGAACTAATTGACATATAACATTGTGCAACTTTAAAGTGTATAAAGTGTTGATTTGATACATTTCTGTATGTTGCAATATGATTGCCACCATTGCCTTAGCTAACTTTTCTACATCATCACATAATTATCTTTCTTTTTTTTTCTGGTGAGATTTAAGATCTACTTATAGCAACCGTCAAGTATATAGAAAATGTTAGTTTCTCAGTCACATACAACTCTTTGTGACCCCATGGAGTACAGCCCGCTAGGCTGCTCTGTCCATGGTATTCTCCAGGCAAGAATACTGGAATGGGTAGCCATGCCCTTCTCCAGGGGATCTTCCTGACCAGGGACTGAGCTCAAGTCTCCTGCATTGCAAGCAGATTCTTTATCTTCTGAGCCACCAAGGAATCTCTTTTATTCAAGTCAAGTATATAACACAATACTACTAACTATAACCACCATGACATACTTTAGATCCCCAGGATGTGTTAATCTTATAAATGGAAGTTGTTATCCTTTGACCAGAATCTCCCCCACTTTCCCCACCCCACCAGCCCCTGGTAACCACCACTCTCTTCTCTGGTTCTCGGAGTTTGGCTTTTTTAAAATCGGCATATAAGTTGTATCACTTTTCTTTGTCTCTCTGATGTAGTTCACTCAGCATAATGTCTTCAAGGTTCATCAGAAGGTTTCCAGGAGATTCTTAAGCACAGGAGCATTTTAAGCCCCAGGGACAGCGCAAAGGTATTTGAGCTTCCCAGGTGGCTCAGTGGTAAAGACTCTTCCTGCCAATGCAGGAGACACAAGAGAAGTGGGTTCAACCCCTGATCAGGAAGATCCCCTGGAGTGAAAAATGGCAACCCACTCCAGTATTCTTGCCTGGAGAGTCCCATGGACAGAGGAGTCTGGTGGACTGCAGTACATGGGGTTCCAAAGAGTGGGACATGACTGAGTGACAGCTGAGCACGCACGCACACACAAACAGTTCTGTACTAGACGTTGGAACACCTGAAAGGCTGCCATTTGCAATCTGGGTGACTGGTCAAACTACTTGTCTCTGAGTATGTTTCTTCCTCTGTGAAATGAGCATAATTCCCATTCAGTCCTCGTCCCAACGTTAGGCAGATGCAGTAGTTACCCAGTGCATTATGAAATCTGCGTCACAGCCCAGAAATCAGCAAGATCCTGAGAGTCAGCCAAGCAGTCCCCTCTGCACTTTCTGCAAAAAGTCTGTTCCTGGCATTGGTCAACTGGTCTCTGATCCTGCCCTGAGCCCCTGCACAGAGCTGCTTTATCTGACAAAGCATATTCTGCAACAGGGCTGTGGGGAAGTGGCAGGCAGTGTCTGGGTCCCTTGATTAGGTGGAATTTAGAATGTATTTTCCTCCTGAAAAATTCCAAGAGAAGCAGAGCTAAGTCAAACAGGCAAACAAAAGTAATGTTACTTTTGCAGTAAAAAGCAATGCAGGCTTTGGTGAGTGAGATGGAGACCATTATGCATTGCAGCTCTCTGATGGAAAATAGAAAATTCTAAAATTACTCAGGGGCTGTCAATATCTGGAGGCTGCAAACAGTCTGTGGCCTCTTGCCTTCTAGAGAAGGAGTCCACAAACTTTCTGTAAAGGGCTAGAGAGTAAATAGTCTAGGCTTTGCAGACTGAACAGCCACATGCTCTACTGTAAGGGGAAGGTAGCCATAGGGAACCAGTGGCCCTGACTGTATTAGCTAACTATTTGAAATAGGCAGAGAGCTGGATTTTGCCTACAGGCTATGGTTTGCCAACCACCCCTGACTCTCAGATGAACATCTTAAAGGGGCAGCCCTGGTGTGCTGGAGCCAATTCATCTCAGCCTGTAAGAGCCCACTGTTAGCACCCCTTTGTCAGGAATCCTCTGGCCCTTATTAATTCCTGAATATTCAGGAATTAAGAGGAGAGTCCTGCCTTCCCAGGGCTGAGGAATCCAGGCATTTCCTTTGTTAGTTTCTTATTATGGTGATAAGTACCCTCTTCTCTCTTTAATAGGGATCACCTTGTGTTTTGTAAGTCTGGAATTTTAATCTTTATCTTTGCTGAGAATAACTACCTTGTAAGAGTATATATGCCCATGCCATGTTGGTTAAAACACCTTTGTTCCATCAGAGCTTTGGTCCCCGTGTCTTTCATTCTTTCTTTCTTTCTCTTCCTCTCTTTCTCTTTATCTCTCTATTTCTGGCTGATTCCCTGGAACGCGAAAGCCGGCTGTATAACCCAGGGAATATTAGCCTCTTTCCTTCTTTCACTTTCTCATCATCGACTCCGGACCACCAGGTTCCAGTCCATTAAAGGACCAACATCCCTTCCTGATGGCATGTCCAGTGACTTCATGTGGGCAGTTTAAAGTAGTCACAGGGGGCTCAGCTCAGTGCTCTGTGAGGACCTAGAGGAGTGGGATGGAGGGTGGGGGGTGGCCTCATCAAATAAATCTGATACACATGTACACATATAGCTGATACACACACACACACACATATAGCTGATTTACTTTGTTGTACAGCAAAAACTTACACAACATTGCAAGGCAATTATACTCCAATAGATAAATGAATACATTGGCTGTGCTGGCAGTCCTTACACCCTGGAAACTGGCATGAGCTGTGTGTCAGAACTCCCGCCTATTCCCACCCCCACCCCTCCACCGCCCCCCAGAGAACTGGTTGTTAAACACATACCAGCCCACCACTAGGGGTGTATCTGCAGAGACTGGGGTGAGGAGCAGAGGCTGGGCAAGCCAGACAGTCTATTGGAACCTGAGAAGAAACCACAAAATGTCAGTTCCTATTTTATCTAGTCCTTGTAAATTTCCTAACATTATGTAAGTTTCACAAAGTTCTATTGCCCACATTTCAAGATGTGTCCTCAGTTTTGTTTAATGGATTGGGACAACTGGGATCCAAAGTGCTTGGTGTGCACCATTCCTAAGGCTGTGTGTTATGCTCTGTGCTGGGTTACTAACTCCCAAGAAGACTGCAGGATGGATAAGGGTCTTCTCTTTCTCTCCCCGGTACAGCCTTTCTCTTCCCCTCACCCTGTCCTGCCCAGGACCTTGGATGAGGGTGGTAGGAATGACCAGCTGGGAAGGACTGCCTGGACAGGGACCTCCGGCAGTTGTTCTTGCTGCAGTCAGTGCCATAGGATCACCCTTTAACAATCGTAGAGAATGCCCTGAGGTGAGCAGTTGGAATGCTGGGTGTTACGGATTGAAACAGGGATATGAATTTACCATACTCCAAAATGGATGTTAAAGTCCTAACCCCTGGGTCCTGTGAATGTGACATTATTTGGAAAGAGATTCTTTGCAGATGTCATCAAGATAAAGTTCTTAGGATGTGTCTTGATCCAAGGTGACTGCTGTCCTTATGAGAAAAGGGAAATTTGGAGACTGATACACAGAGAGGATAGGAAGACAGAAGACACAGGGAGAAGTCCATGTGCCTACAGAACCTGAATGGTGCATCTACAAACCAAGAAACACCGGGGCTTGCTAACCAAACCAGAAACTAGAAGAGGCATTGGAAAAGGTTCACAGCCCAAGAAGGAACCCACCCTGCCAACACCTTTTTCTTAAAACATTTTTTCGAATTGAAGTATAGTTGATTTACAATGTTGTGTTAGTTTTAGGTATACATCAAAGTGATTCAGTTTCATATATATATTCAGTTTTAAATATATACATTCAATTTTATTTATATATTATTTTTCCTTCATAGGCTATTCATTTTCCTTCATAGGCTATCACAAAATATTGAGTATAGTTCCCTGTAGGAACTATACAATAAGTCCTTGTTGGTTATCTACTTTATGTATAGTAGTGTGTATATGTTAATCACACCCCCCTAATTTATCCTTCCCACCCTCCTTTATCCTTAGATAACCATAGTTTGTTTTCTATGTCTGTGTGTCTATTTCTGTTTTGTATATAAGTCCATTTGTATCTTTTTTTTTTTTATTCCACATGTAAGCGATATCATATGACTTTTGTCTTTCTCTGGCTTCCTTCATTTAGTACAAAAATCTCTAGGGCCATCCTTGCTGCTGCAAATGGCATTAATTTCATTCTCTTTTATCCACTCAGCCCACAGCTTGCTTTCACACTTCCAGCTTTCAGAACTGAGAGAATAGAGTTCTGTTGCTTTAAGCCACCTAGTGGTTTTACTTTGTTATAACAGTCCTAGGAAAGGAAGACATTGGGATTCTCAGGTGTCATATGTATGGGCCCAAACTTTCACATGAACATCCAGACCCATGATTACAATGACAGTTAGGAAAATAAAATCCAAATCACCCTAGCTGATTTTATGAAAGTTTTAAAAAATGCATCTGCTTTGCAGGAGAAGTCATAATAGCTGCAGTAATAAGACCAAACTTCAATGGCTACTCTTCCCTCTCTCCCTTTCTTCCTTCATCCTCAGGTCTTTCTTCCTCCTTCCTTCATTCATTAAAAAATGCATCCGATGTCTACAAGTGCCAAGCAGGTTTCTGGTATACATCAGAGAGTAGAGATCACATGGAACTTACATCTTAGTGGAAGATCCACACAATAAGCATAACAAATAAGCAAATTATATAGTATGCTGAGGCTTCTCTGGTGGTCCATTGGCTAAGACTCTGCACTTTCAAATGCAGGGGGCCTGGGTTCCATCCCTGGTCAGGTAACTAGATCCCACATTCTGCAGCTAAGAGTTTGAATGAGCAAATAAAGATCCCACATGCAGCAACTAAGACCTGGTGCAGTGAAAGAAAGAAATAGAGAAAGAAAGGGAAAAGAAAGAAGGAAAGAAAGGAAGGGAAAATAAGAAAGAAAAGCTAAGAACGAGAGACTTGATTTTTTAAAAAAAATATATAATATGTTAGAAGGACAAAAAAAAAATAAGTCTAGGTAAATGAGGGTTGATGGTCATGGCGTGGGGAGCAGCTCACAGCACTAAGTGGGGTACCACACCTGTATGATCACCTGAGTTTCCAATAATAAAGTCAGAGCACACAGGAATCTGCTTCTGCAGGAAGCGGGTATGTTTGTAATCCCCGTGCAGCCTCGCTGGAAGCCCACACAACCTACTACATGCACCACAGCGATTTGCTACCTGACACCAGGTAGAAAGGACAGGGGAGGAGGATGGAGTCGGGGCTATGCCTGTCTCCATTTGGTCCACAATGTGACCTCCTCAAGACTGCAGTCATTGAGCTTGTCTCTCTCCCATAAGGGAGCCAGAATTTCTACTGTTAGGAGACAGCCCTGCTTGGCTTGAAGACTAATTTGAATAGTTATGTCTTGGCTGCAAAGAGTTTCCATGATGTTAAGAAGACACACCCTCCCCTGTCCCCAAACATCACTGTCACATGGACACATTTTCAAATGCTGAAAATACCAAATACTTTTTTTCCCTGCTGGCCTGGTATTGGTCACCAGCATCTTCAGATCAGAATGAGAAGCAGCTGACCTTGCCGAAGTTCTTTCCTGGGGTCTTGTCCCCCTTGACCCTCACAGACTGGGGTGATGTCATAGTCCTAGTTACATATGAGGGGATTCAGGAAGGCATCGCTTTGTCTTCCTGCCCAGCACCCACACACCCTTAACCTGAGATCAGTTCAACTTGACTTGAAGGACCTTCACTGCCTCTTTGAAAAGTAAGGAGGTATCTTGTAGAGAGTTTGATTAAGAAGTACTACCTTGGTGGGGATGTAAATTGATACAGCCACTATGGAGAGTGTATGGAGATTCCTTGAAAAACTAGGAATAAAACTACCATATTGTTGCAGCCACGCGTTCCGGGAAACAAACTCACTCAGAAGGACACTGCAGATAGTGGAGTGCAGTTTATTACACCGGCAGACCCAAGGCAGAATTTCCTCTTAGCCAAGGACCCCAACCAGTTTTTGGGAAAACCTTATATACCTTAAGTGTATAAGGTTCCCTGAAACTAGTCTGAACAAAGAAAAAAGAAAGATACAATCAAAGTTAACCCGTGATCATGTGGTTTAAGCCTAGATAATTAAAAACACTCAATACACCAGCAAATTTGGAAAACTCAGCAGTGGCCACAGGACTGGAAAATGTCAGTTATCATTCCAATCCCAAAGAAAGGCAATGCCAAAGAATACTCAAACTACCGAACGATTGCACTCATCTCACACACTAGTAAAGTAATGTTCAAAATTCTCCAAGCCAGGCTTCAGCAATACTTGAACCATGAACTTCCAGATGTTCAAGCTGGTTTTAGAAAAGGCAGAGGAACCAGAGATCAAATTGCCAACAGCTGCTGGATCACAGAAAAAGCAAGAGAGTTCCAGAGAAACATCTATTTCTGCTTTACTGATTATGCCAAAGCCTTTGACTGTGTGGATCACAATAAACTGTGGAAAATTCTGAAAGAGATGGGCATACCAGACCACCTGACCTGCCTCTTGAGAAAGCTGTATGCAGGTCAGGAAGCAACAGTTAGAACTGGACATGGAACAACAGACTGGTTCCAAATAGGTAAAGGAGTATATCAAGGCTGTATATTGTCACCCTGCTTATTTAACTTATATGCAGAGTACATCATGAGAAATGCTGGGCTGGAAGAAGCACAAGCTGGAATCAAGATTGCCGGGAGAAATATCAACAACCTCAGATATGCAGATGATATCACCCTTAAGGCAGAAAGTGAAGAGGAACTAAAAAGCCTCTTGATAAAAGTGAAAGAGGAAAGTGAAAAAGTTGGCTTGAAGTTCAACATTCAGAAAACTAAGATCATGGCATCTGGTCCCATCACTCCATGGGAAATGGATGGGGAACCTGTGTCAGACTTTATTTTGGGGGGCTCCAAAATCACTGCAGATGGTGATTGCAGCCATGAAATTAAAAGATGCTTACTCCTTGGAGGGAAAATTATGACCATCCTAGATAGCATATTAAAAAGCAGAGACATTTGCTTTTTGCCAACAAAGTTGGCAATACTCAAAATATTTGCCAATACTCAAAACTTTGCCAACAAAGTTCCATCTAGTCAAGGCTATGGTTTTTCCAGTGGTCATGTATGGATGTGAGAGTTGGACTGTGGAGAAAGCTGAGCACAGAAGAATTGATGCTTTTGAATTGTGGTGTTGGAGAAGACTCTTGAGAGTCCCTTGGACTTCAAGGAGATCCAACCAGTCCATCCTAAAGGAGATCAGTCCTAGGTGTTCATTGGAAGGACTCCTGCTAAAGCTGAAACTCCAATACTTTGGCCACCTCATGCGAAGAGTTGACTCATTGGAAAAGACCCTGATGCTGGGAGGGATTGGGGCAGGAAGAGAAGGGGACAAGAGAGGATGAGACGGCTGGATGGCACCACCAACTCGATGGACATGAGTTTGAGTAAACTCCAGGAGTTGGTGATGGACAGGGAGGCCTGGCGTGCTGCAATTCCTGGGGTCGCAGAGAGTCGGACACGACTGAGCGAATGAACTGAACTGAAGACAGTCATTTCCATAAGAAAAATGCTTTGGTTAGCTCAAGGTTTGAGAAAAGTTAAATTCAGGTGGAACCAGCTGTCATTAGGTCAACACAGAATTTTAAGAGAAACCTCTTTTTAAATTTGTATAGAGAAGGGGGAAAAAATGTAACACTAGTTTGTTTCCTCCTGCTGCTAAAGAGAGAGAGAAAAGATGTCTGACACTTGCAGCCTATTTCCTCCGTTTGGAGACTCCTGGCCTTCCTACCTGGAAATCTGTGCCTCACTCCCAGACACCAATTGGTTGCTCAAGTAGTCTCCTGGCTGTCCCTTGACCCAGATTCCTTGTGTCTGTCTCTCCCACATTTTAGGTCACCCTACTCCTCGTCTGAGACCCACCCCACCCTTTTCCACTTATCGCTTGGCTGGATGGTGACTTGCTGTTGCTTTTCTCCCCCATCACACTGTGCCCTAGATACAGACTAAACAACTTCCGTGGACTTCAACACCACCACCCTCGTTGCCTATCAGATCCTGTTGTAGCCACGCATTCCGGGAAACAAACTCACTCACAACGACAATGCAGACAGTGGAGTGCAGTTTATTACTCTGGCGGGCCCAAGGCAGAATTTCCTCTTAGCCAAGGACCCTGACCAGTTTTTGTGAAAACCTTATATACCCTAAGTGTACTTGCTCAATCCCACCTCCCCAAATTACTTGAAACTAGTCTGGACAACGTAAAAGAGAGATACGATCAAAGTTAACCCATGATTCATGAGTCACAAGACTAGATAAACAGTGGATATTTATCAATAGGCTTGTGGTCATATCCCAATAAACATAATGGAATTTACCACTTTGTTCTGTTACAGTGATAATTAGCATATTCTTTTAGGCAACGGAGAGTCCAAGTACAAGTCCTGAGGCTGTTTTACCTGGGGAGGGGGGGGGGGGCTGGGGGGTCTGCTTTTCCATTGGTATGCCATTTCTATAGACACCGGGCACAAAGTTCAGAGTCCACTGGGAGGGTGACCATGCGTGTAGCCTAATGTTCACAGCCTGGCCTAAGATGGAGTCCAGCTCTGTCTGTTTCCTCCTTCAATCCCACTTGTCATTGTTGCTGTTGTTTAGCCATGAAGTCATATCTGACTCTTGCGACCCCTTGAACTGTAGCCTGCCAGGAACCTCTGGAATTTCCAAGGGACTTCCCAGGCAAGAATACTGGAGTGGGTTGTCATTTCCTACTCCAGGGTATTTTCACAACCCAGGGATCAAACCTGCATTGGCCACCTGGGAAACCCGTCAGCTCCCAGTAGGAATGGCTGATTCTGGAGCATAGGATTAGGCCAGTTCAGACTCTGCCTGGCTAGACCATGTGATATGACACCACTGATAAGTGTCTGATGGCTCAGGGTAAGCAGTGCACAGAGAGAACTTTATTTCATCTGAGAACTCTACAATGAAGCAACCCTTCCTTCTATATGTGTATCCTTCTACTTAAAGATACAAATTCCCATAGTGCTATTGAAGGAGGAAACAGAACAGGTTCTATCTTGAGAGCAGGACTCCATCTTGGGCTGGACTGTGGACTTTGAGCCATATGCCCAGGATCTATGGAAACAACCTACCAACTGGAAAACCAGGCCTCCGGAAGGAAGAGCCCCAGGGCTCTCCGTTGCTAAAAGAATATCCTAATTATCTGTGTAACTGAATAGAATCATACATTCTATTATGCTTATTGGGGTATGACCACAGGACTATTGATAATTGTCCACTGGTAACTACGGCTTAAGGCATATGAATCACTGGGTTAACTTTGATTGTCAGGGAATTTGGGGAGGTGGGTTTGTGCACACTTAGCGTATATAAAGTTTTCCCAAAAACTGGTTGGGGTCCTTGACTAAGAGGAGACTCTGCCTTGGGCCCACCGGTATAATAAACCGCACTCCACTATCTGCATTGTCCCTCTGAGTGAGTTTGTTTCCCGGAGCGCGTGGCTACAACATTTGGTGCATTGGCCGGGAAATGCCTCACTTTGAGGAGACAAGTCCCACGTGGGACTACTCTGAGGCCTTATGGCTTGAATCTTCAAGAGGGGGGAAGGTGCCTCGCCCTTCTCGAAGGATTCTGCTTCTCAACGCCTGGATCTTTCACTTAGCAGGTAATGGATAGCAGCAGGGGAACTGAATGCTCAGGTGAGGAGGAACCCACCCGGCAGGGTGGAAGAGGGGGCCTGATCCCCCCCACCCCCGGGGAGGAACTAGAAGGGGCACGGACCCACAGGAGCCTGGAATAGGCAGATGGCAGCGATTGCTTGGTACACGGGTCGAAAAGTGTGTTAGAGCTTAGGAAGGAAATTTGTGAGGGTCATTTAGGAGGTGTGTCCACGCCGTCTTGGGGAAAATTATTACCAAGCAATCACCAGGGGATTTTTAGAAGAAACTTGGTCCTTGTATGCTTGTATTCTACCCTCCCCCAGGAGGTGTCCTGTCTGCTATGAAATTCTGGACCCCCTCGGAATTATCAGGCTAGAAGGAGGGGGATACGTAAGTGAGTATGAATTGGCTTTTCTGGAGATGTGGGATATTTAACCCATCTGTGTTTTCATCCACACCTGATCAAGTCCACCAAAGCAGAACTGACTTTAAGGAAGAAATAGTCTTGGACCACATGGTGTTCTGGTTCGGCCATACTGACTGGCAGGTGAAGAGACGCTGATCCCCCTTCTCCCTCTGGGATCTGACAGGATTTGGACGAGGATGACCCACCCCTCCCCCACACTGGATGATGAAGTGCCCACCACCCAGTGCTCCACCAGGACTAGAAGCCGCCTTAATGCCCGATCCAGGGCCAGGTGAAGTTCCTGCAGCAGCCACTGCTCCTCCGCCAGCTCTCCTGGAGGTCATAGAGCCGCCACCTCGGCAGGCTCCGATCCTGGTGGCAGAAGCCTCTGGCCAACACTTCCAGGATCCAGCTTCAGCCGAACTGCCCAAGCTATACCCGCCTCTCCTGGTAAGTACTGACAGAAAGGGAAAAGGAGACACCAGAATCAAACAGAGGCTGCGTTCTGCTAAGGAGCCAGAGGAAAGGACCCCAATACAAATGCCCCTCGGAGAGTTACAACAGCCTCCAGTTCAGGGGCAGATGGCGACTACCATCAGCCCCCCGTAGCCTATTATTACCAGATTAAGCTAATGGAGACTATTTTTCGAACCCACTGCCCTACATGGGATGACATAACCCAACTTTTAGTCTCCCTCTTCAGCACTGAGGACAGACAGAGGATCCTAACTGAGGCCAGAAAATGGTTACGAGAAATGACACCTGGGGGTACTGCAAGCCTGCAGCGACGGGCAGAACTAGCCACCCCCGATGAGAGGCCCTGTTGGGACTGTAACAGAGGAAGGGAGAGGCCACCTGGAGAGATATTGGGCAGCTATTTTACAAGGTCTCAAGAGCGGGGCCCAAAAACCTGTAAATAGGGCAAAATCCTCCGAAGTGATTCAAAGGGAAAGCGAATCACCCTTTGAGTTCTACGAAAGACTGTGCGAGCCTATATACTTTATATGTCAATAGATCCAGAGTCTGCTGGGTCTCAGATGGTGATAAATGCAGCCTTTGTGTTTCAAGCCTACCCCGAAAATGTCAGATGGGGGGACACCAAATGACTCATGAATTTTTATACATCTCTGAATGCCCAGTACCTTTGTTGGGAAGAGACTTGCTGTCTAAATTGGGGGCACAAGTGACCTTCCCCCCCACCATGAAAGACCCACTTTTTGAGTGGGCTCAACCACTTATTTACTCTTCCTCTTGGTAACCCCTCAAGATGAATGGAGGTTGCACAGTCTCCCAGAAGGGCAACCGGGTGGGCTAAACAGTCGACCGAGAGAGAGAGAGAGAGAGAGAGAGAGAGAGAGAGAGAGTTAACTCAACAATTCCCTGAGGTCGGGGCGGAAGACAACCCTCCCAGGCTTACAAAACAAGTCCCAGTGGTAATAGAACTCAAACCCGGTACAATTAGGTCAGCACCCGCCTTGGGCCTGCCAGACTTTCCTAAGCCATTTGCTCAACTGAAAAGTTCAAGGTGGCTATGGGAGTGCTGTCCCAGACTATGGGGACATGGGACAGACCCATGGCTTATATCTCAAATCAGTTGAACAGTGTTGCCACTGGGTGGCTGGGATGCTTACGGGCAGTTGCTGTGGTTGCCTTACTGGTCCGGGAGACAACCAAGCTGACTCTGGGCCAAGATTTGATCGTAAAAGTCCTGCATGAGATCAACACTCTCCTGTGAGGGGACACCCATAAACGGCCGTCGACATCCCAGATTACTCAATACCAGGGACTGTTATGTGAGAACCCCCACGTTACTATTGAGCCTTGTCAGGCCCTGAATCCTGCCACTCTCCTTCCTGTGGGAGAAGGTGGGCCCTCACATGATTGCAAAGAAATATGCCAGCAGATCTGACTTGACAGACCAGCCAATCCCGGACCCAGGTTGGGTCCTGTACACCAATGGCACCAGCCTGGTGAGACAAGGACAACGACTGTCAGGATATGCAGCAGTCATGGAAGAAACCATCATTGAGGCTAGCTCTTTGCCATCACACTGTTCTGCTCAATGGGTCAAACTATATGCTCTAATTCGGGCCCTCCAGCTGTCAAAAGGTAAGAAGACAAACATTTACATAGACTCCAGGTATGCTTTTGCTACTTTACATGTACATGGGGCTTTATATAAAGACAGAGGTCTTCTGACAGCCAGCAGAAAGGACATTAAAAATAAAGAAGAAATTCTGACCCTATTAGATGCTATCTGGGAACCAAAAAGGGTTGCAGTCATACACTGCTGAGGACATCAAAAAAAGGATACCCTCCAGGCAGATAAATAGACTGGCAGATAAAACCGCTAAACAAGCAGCCGAGGGCTTGTGGGTGACAAGTGAAGCCCCTACTAAAGCTCTCGTATTGGTGGAGCTGCCTGCGCTAACACCGGAGTCTCCAAAATACACTGAAGCCCCAAATCAACTAGCCAAAGTGGAAGGGGCCATGAAGACTGAAAAGGGATGGTGGGAATTGCCAAGTGGCAAATTATTGGTACCGGAGGAACTGGCACCCACTCTGATAAGCCAAACACACCAAGCATTCCACCTAGGCCATGATAAACTGGAAGAGCTAATTTGAAAATATTTCTTGGTTCCCCATCTCTTTTCCCTATGCAGGACAGAATCTCAGAACTGCACTGCCTGCTCAAAGGTTAATGCTGCCTCTAGGCACTATCTTGGGTGAAGGGTGATTTGTGGAACATTGTTATAGTTGCCTTGATGGTTCTGCTTTGTGGACCCTGCATTTTACAATGTATTATGAACTTTGTAATACAAAGATCGGTGTCGTTCTCTCAAATTGGCGGTTGGAGAGCCAGGGTGCAATATATCCCTATGAATGATGCTCATACTATGAGTTAAGAGCATCAAGAGTGGGGAATGAAGGAGGAAACAGAACAGGTTCTATCTTGAAAGCAGGACTCCATCTTGGGCTGGACTGTGGACTTTGAGCTATATGCCCAGTATCTATGGAAACGAAATACCAACTGGAAAACCAGGCCCCCTGAAGGAAGGGCCCTAGGGCTCTCCATTGCCTAAAAGAAAACCCTAATTATCTGTGTAATCTAATAGAATCATACATTCTATTGTGCTTATTGGAGTATGACCACAGGCCTATTGATAATTGTCCACTGTTAACTACCTAGGCTTAAGGCATATGAATCACGAGTTAACTTTGATTGTCAGGGAATTTGAGGAGGTGGGTTTGTGCATGTGCACTTAGGGCATATAAGTTTTTCCCAAAAACTGGTTGGGGTCCTTGGCTAAGAGGAGACTCTGCCTTGGGTCCCCTGGTGTAATAAACTGCACTCCACTATCTGCATTGTCCTTCTGAGTGAGTTTGTTTCCCAGAACGCATGGCTACAACATTATTAAGAAACAAAAAGAGGTTAATGAGTAGTTCCCATATTCTTCTGCCATTGGTACACAGTTAGAGAAGAAAAGACAGGAAGGCATCTGATGGGGCTGTTTCTTATTTGCTGACTTCACTGGGGCTCATTTCAGCATTGCAGATGTGCCGAAATGAAAACTCAGTGTGTTTCCTTCTTCCGTGACATTTTGTCATTCCAACTGGTTCCCCAGGATGGTTGGAGGTGCAGACGAACCATTCAGGGTGGGCAGCCGACTCTAAGGTATTCCAAGAGCCCACTTTATTCCGATAAAAGATGAAGGGCAGACATGTCGGGTTCTTCTGGGCAGCCAGGTTAGAAAGTTTCTTCTTCTAGGAGGTAAGAGAGATGAATTAGACAGTACAGGCTTTGGGATGGAGAAAACTCAGTGTGTGTGCTCTTGCAGAAATCCTTCCACTCAATACTTTCAGGCAGATGGATGCTCCTGTTATATTAGCCAAAATTAAAATTTGTGGAGCATGTGGGTAAAGAATCTGCCTGCCGTGCAGGAGACACAAGAGACACAGGTTTGATCCCTGATTTGGAAAGATCCCCTGGAGAAGGGCATAGCAACCCACTCCAGATCCTTGCCTGGAGAATCCTGTGGATGGAGGACCCTGGCAGGCTACAGTCCATGGGGTCGCAGAGAGTCAGTCACGACTGAAGTGACTGAGAACAACACAGCACAGACAGGCATTGAGGACTTTGACTTTCCACTTGGGTGGCCAAGGGCAGAAGAAACCGGCTGAAACCCTCACCTTCAGCTGCAGGGATGGCTGGCTTTGCCCTTTCTTCGTGTCACAGCAGAGACAGAGGTCGCCTTTTGAGACGGCCAGGAGAATGGGGCTTCCTTTGTTCTCACAAGCTGACTTCACACGGGAGGCTAATACAAAGAAGGTTTCTGGAAAATGATAGAGGAATGGGTTGGTCCTTGGCATAGGGAAGAGGCCCTCTTGTCTGCTGGGGTTTTGGGAAAGATATGAACACCTTTCCTTCATGTCTGTTAGTGGCTCAGTTGTGTCCGACTCTTTGCAAACCCATGGATTGTAGCCTGCTAGGCTCCTCTGTCCATGGGATTCTCCAGGCAAGAATACTGGAGTGGGTTGCTGATCCTGCCTCTAGGGCATCTTCCTGAGTCAGGGATCAAACCCAGGTCTCAGGCATTGCAGGCAGGTTCTCTGCCATCTGAGCTGCCAGGGAAGTCCTTGGCTCTGGGTCAAAGACACCCCCCCCCCCATTCATTCTGGCCAAGTTGCCCCTTCTTCCACAGCCTGGGTCCTTCTTTCAGAAGGAGAATCCTCCCAGAAAGACATCCCTCAAGTCTAGTCATCATTACAGACCTGCCATCTAATTCCTAGCAATCCTAGTGGTTCCTGGACCCTTTCACCCTGCTCCCCCCAACCATCTGGAGCTGCAGGAGTGATGCAGCCTGAGCTGAGCCCCTCACAGGAAGGCGGTCCCCTGACTTCAGGGACGGAAAACACGACACCCCTGAGAGTCACCTGGGAGTATGTAGGTCTTATCCGGAACTGCTCTGAGGGTCTCAGAGTCCAGGACCAAAACTTTGTGATCCCTGTCATGGATGGTGAATTTCTCCGGGCCCTTGGCCTTCACTCTTGGACCTAGATCAAATTAACCAGATAGTAACATTTCACAATGAGCACAGAAAATTCGACCTTCCATCCCTGTATGTGTGTGTGTGTGTGTGTGTGTGTGTGTGAGCTGCTCAGTTGTGTCCAACTCTTTGAAACCCCATGGACTGTAGCCCACCAGGCTCCTCTGTCCATGGAATTCTCCAAGCAAGAATACTGGAGTGGATCGCCATTCCCTTCTCCAGGGAATCCTCCCAACCCTGGGATCAAACCCAGGTCTGCTGCATTGCAGGCAGACTCTATCATCTGAGCCACCTAGCCCTTGGTCAATGGTCCTGGCCCCCCACCCTGCCTGTGAACTTGGCCATCACAGCCCCCTGAAGATTTCTCCCACCCCAGACTGTCTGCCTTGCTCAAAACAAGCAATTTAGCATGTATGTAAGCACCTGGGCTCTGATTCTGACACGTGGGTTCAAATCCAAAATCTGCCGCTTACTACTTTAGGACTTGTTTAGTCGTTAAGTCGTTTCTGACTCTTTGCTGCCCCACGCACTGGAGCCCATCAGGCTCCTCTGTCCAAGGGAATTCCCAGACAAGAACACTGGAGTGGGTTGCCATTTTCTTCACCAGGGGATATTCCCAACCCAGGGAGGGAACTCACACCTCCTGCATTGGCAGGGGGATTGTTTACCATTGAGCCACCAGGGAAGACATACTTTAGGACTTAGAAGTTACTAAATCTCTCTAAACCTCAACTTGCTCATATGTGAAATGAGGGGAAGTGGTAATAACAGCGCCTACCTGGGGTCTTGAGAGAATTAAAATGCTTAATCAGATGAATAAGAGTTAGCCAGATATCAGCTTCAGAAATCGCTCGGTACTAGTGAATCATTACTCTTCTTAACCCTCTTTCCTGCATCTTCTCACTGGGGGCATCACACCACCAGTACTGCCTGGCCTGGGACAAACCCCTGCTGAGCCGATGCATGGACAGTGGCAGAGCAGGAGGTGAGACGTGGAGGTAGGAAGGACCCAGGAGCACAGCTTCATACAAGATTGAGCTGGCATTGCCAGGTTCCCACAAGAAGCTACAGGGTTTGTGCCTGGCCTTGGAGGAACCTCCCTCAACAGTCATGACCTGCCACAAGAATACCAGGGGACTTCCCAGGGCCTGGCTCCTAGAGACACATTTGGGCCATTCCTGCCTAGAGTGTGGCACAGGGAGTCTTCCCTACTGGGCCTCAGACAGGGCAGGTGACCCAGCCCTCCCTTGTAGGATGAAGGGCAGGAGCCCACACGTGGGCCAGTAACCATCAGGGATGGGTGGCTGTGAAATGTCCAGGGTGATAACACAGTAACCACCACACCAAGTGGCTGTGTAATATAATTATCCACCCTAGGCAATTATAACCAGAGATGAAATCTGAAGTCTTGTTCTCATCCTCTGTAATCAGCACAAGGCCCCTGACTGGTCTCAGCTTGGAATATCCTTCTGGTCTCCTTCTTCTGCCCGTGAGTGGGGAAGGCTCCTGCTGGCTCTCCTGCCACCTCCTCCAGGAAGCCCTCCTAAGCCCCTCTGTGGGGCCCACTTCCTCTCTGGACCACACAGCTCTTTGTACCCATCCCTGAAGCATAGGTATTGGTGTCCTTGCCCCATCTCCCTGCAGCATTGTAAGCCCCCTGGGAGCAGTTCCCCTGCCTGATGTACCTACCCACCATCCTCAGCCCCAGCCTAGAGCCCCACAAATCATGGACATTTGATGGAAAAGATGACTGGCCCAGGCAAGACCCTAAGAGGCTCTGTAGTGGTGTAGGATCAGATGAGATTCATGCTTCTCAGCTCTGCTCAGGTTAGAATGTCCTAGGCAGCATTTCTGGGCCCTGGACGTTCTGAGTTCATGGTTTGGATGCATGTTGATTCAGAATCATTAAACTAGAATAACTCTCAGCCTTTCAATGTGTCAAATGTTAACCAGACCTACAGACTCAGCCTTTCAGGGCTGTTGATGCTACTGGTCTGAGGACCATGCTTTGAGTGTCACTGTCTAAGGCAGTGTTCTCAGTCTTGGCTCTACAGCAGAAATCACCTGGTGGGTGACTTTTTAAGACCATAGATGCCCAAGCCCCAGCCCCCTGAGATTCTGATTCAATTGGTCCAGGGTGAGACCCAGACATACTATATAGGTTGCATTCCTAGCATTAATATTGTGCTTTATTTTTTCTAACCTTTTTAGCATTTCCTAAATCTAGTCTTCCTTTCCTTCTGTTTCCCTCCTATCACACCCTCGCTTGGGCCCCCGTCATCTCACACCAAAGCTTGGGTAGGATCCTCTTAACTTGTGTTTCTCACATTATGAAAAAAATGAAAAGTGAAATGAAAGTTACTCAGTCGTGTCAGACTCTTTGCGACCCCATGAACTGTAGCCTACCAGGCTCCTCTGTCCATAGCATTTCTCAGGCAAGAATACTGGAGTTGCCAAGCCCTCCTCTGGGGGATCTTCCCAACCCAGGAATTGAATCTGTGTCTCCTGCATTGGCACTCAGATTCTTTACCACTAGTGCCACGTGGGAAGGTCATGCAGTACCTTTAGATTCCAGCATCTGTCACTTAGCCACTGTTCCTCAGTTTCTGCCTGTAGAATTGGTGATGTTAACCATTTCCTCATGGGGTTATGGGAGGTTCACAGGGCAGCTTGTGAGAAGAGTTTTAGCTTAGTGGAGCCACCATGGCCTTCAGGGGTGTGGGTTCCAGGGCGCCCCCTGCTGGCCATGTCTCTGATTTTCATAAACACAGTGAGGAAGGACTTCAGGGTGTCCAGGCTCCCGGCCATGATCAGAGGGACTACCAGGCTCAAAACCTTTCTTCTCTTGTGCCCCTCAGCTGCTGCATATTACCTGCACCTCAGAAACCAACTTGGGCTCATCTTTATTTTTTTTGTAAATTTATTTATTTTTAATTGGAGGATAATTGCTTTACAATATTGTATTGGTTTCTGCCATACATCAACACCATACATGTTATCGGCCCTCCTGAAACTTGCTTCTATGAAGATAAAGCCTCAGCTCCATCCCAGCACCTGAGGTGCCCCCAGTCTCTAATTCTCCCACTACCCTGAGAGCCCAGCAGCTCATCCCCCATCCACTCCCTCACCCTTTACCACACTCATCAGTTCACCTGGAGGCCTTACCTGCATGGGCAGAATTCATGGAGGTGAGGCTGGGGCCTGGCTCCAAGGCTTCTCTGACTGGGTCTGGGATCAGAGACAGGGAGGTTAGCACAGGCAATTGAAATTTTCAGGAGCATCAGGGGCCATTGACTGTCTTACTTTTGCACGTGTTTTGAGAAACACTGAAGCAGAGAAATAGTGATGACATTATAAATAGCTTCTTTGGTCCAAAATGGTGAAGGTGAAGATTAAATAGTTTCTGGGGGCTTCTGGTGTGGTACCGTGGATAAGAATCTGCCTGCCAGGGCAAGGTACATGGATTCGATCCGTGGTCCAGGAAGATTTTGTGTCCTGCGGAGCAGCTAAGCACCTGCACCACAGCTACTGAAGCCCATGTGCTCTAGAGCCCGTGCTCTGCAACAAGAGAAGCCACGTGGTGAGAACCCCACACACGGCAACAAAGAGTAGCCCCTGCTTGCTGCAGCTGGAGAAAACCCGCACGCAGCAATGAAGACCAAGCACAGCTAAAAATAAACAATTTTTTAAAAAAGGAAATAGTTTCTGAATGCAGAACTTCCTAGAGCCCATACTTATTAGAAACACATGCACTGCATTCTTCCAGTGGAGACAATATACCTTGCCCACATTACTCTGAGAATCATCTGGAGGATTTTCCTTCATGAAACATCATTGGAGAAATTCCCAGATGAAGTGTCTGGTCATAAACCTTACAACTCTTGCACACTGAGAACACATAGAACCTGCTGCTGCTGCTGCTGCTAAGTCGCTTCAGTCGTGTCCGACTCTGTGCAACCCCATAGACGGCAGCCCACCAGGCTCCTCTGTCCCTGGGATTCTCCAGGCAAGAATACTGGAGTGGGTTGCCATTTCCTTCTCCAACGCATGCATGCATGCTAAGTTGCCTCAGTTGTGTCTGACTCTGGGCAACCCTATGGACAGCAGCCCACCAGGCTCCTCCATCCACAGGATTCTCCAGGCAAGAATATTGGAGTGGGCTGCCATTTCCTTCTCCAGAAGAGGAAAAACTGAACCCTGTGCTCTGGTGTGAAGGTGTCATCCTGTCTTTACTTTGCTGCTCCTCTGCCATCTGAGACAGCTCTGCCTCCCACCGCTTTGACCATCATCCTCCCGTCTGTCCCTCCAGCTCTAACAGTCTAGGCTTCCAAGAAGCGGGAGTGGAAGGCTGGGGGGAGAGGTGGCTCAGACCAGAAGCTTCTCCAGCTCTGTGTGGGGAACAGGAGGCATGCCTTCACCTCTTGTGCAAAAACAGACAGAAGTTGAGCAAGGATGTGGTCTCAAAGTCACGGTCTGAAGCTTCCTGGCATTCGGAAACCATGGTATCCGGGGCCTGTGCCTTCCAGTGTCTGCTCCCCACTGTCTTGGGGACAGAATGGGCAGGGTGACCTCCACATCACCATGTCTCAGGAGCACATCACCGTGTCACAGGAGCAGGGCTGTTGCCAAACTGCTCTGTTGTCACTGTTAGCAGGTCCACGTCCACCAGACCAACATCCTGATTCTTAGTTTTGCAACAGTAAACACTGTGTGTGGGATGAAAACTCCAGGATTTGGTTTCTGGTGTGTTACAGACCTCTCCGTTCACAATCTGTGCATTAGACAGTCATTTGGGTCAAAAGCCTCCCTTTCTTGTTCCTGTGGAGCTGATATCCAAGTGCCTTCCTCCAGCAGGTACTCAGAAGCCCTGAGCTAGGTTCCCTTTTCCAACCCAGACTCAGAGAACCCCTTCCATCACATGGCTTTCTCCTCTGCCTCGGCCGGTGGGGAGAAAGAAGATGCCTTTGGAGGATTCAAAAGAGTTCAGGTGGTGGGGCTTCCCTGACGGCCCTGCCCGCCAATATGGGAGACATGGGTTCAATCGCTAGGTTGGGAAGATCCCCTATGCCACAGAGCAACTAAGCCCACATACCACAACTACTGTGGCCAAGTGCTGCAGCTACTGAAGCCCAAGAGCCCTAGAGCCCATGCTCTGCAACAAGAGAAGCCACTGCAGTGAGAAGCTCATGCACCACAACTACAGAGTAGCCCCTGCTCACTACAGCTAGAGAAAAGTCCATGCAGTAATGAAGGCCCAGTGCAGCCAAAAATAAATGAATTTTAGAAAAAAATCCAGGTGTTGAATCAGGACTTTGGCACCCCAGCTCTTTGGGTGAAGATTTAGCTACCATCTGGTGCACCTGGACACATGGGATAAAGCTTCATTCTCCCTTCAAGGATTTCTCTTGTCTAATTCATTTTCCAAGGAAGTTCTCAAAACTCACATGCCAGGCAAGGTCAACAGGGAGAAGCTGGGTCTGGGCCCAGCACCTCACAAGGTCCCTCTTTAGGAGTTACTCTTTGACCCTGGTGTGGATTTTTTAAATAAGAATCTTACCTTCTGAGGAGCACTGAAGTTCATCTCTTTCCCAGTCTTCACAGTCCATTTTCACACCTGGGTTCTCCTCCAAAACGGACATTTTCAGTGTAAGGAAATGACTCAACAGGAGGCTGGGATGAAGGGCAGGACCTGAGTGGACAGGAAGAAAATTGGTAATGGCATCTTCTGACCCCTGAAGACCTTGCTGAATGCCCCTAAGTGTCCATCAGGCTGCAGGCCTTGCTCTCTGCCTGGAAAAGTTTGCTGCATCAAGGAAGTCTTCCCAGGGCTGGGCCATCCTTTTTTGATGTGTGCCCCTCCAAAGCGATATTTTTGAAACATATCATTTTTATGATCTTGACAACAGTTTAGCAAAATGAAACAGAAAATTCAAAGTATATTGTTCTACAGTATGGAAGTTCCTTTCAAAACTAAAAATAGAGCTACCACATGACCCCGAATCCCACTACTGGGTGTATATCCAGATAAAAACATGATCCAAAAGGATACATGCTCCCCAACATTCACTGAAGGAGTATACAATAGTGAAGACATGGAAGCAACCTAAATATCCAAAAACAGAGGAATGGATAAAGAGGATATGGTGTGTATATACAATGAAATATTGTCCAGCCACTAAAAACAATGAAATAATGCCATTTGCAGTAACATGGATGGATCTAGAGATTGTCATACTGAGTGAAGTTAAGTCAGACAGAGAAGGAGCAGTATCATATGACATCCCTTATATATGGAATCTAAAGAGAAATGATGCAAATGAAGCTATTTACAAAGCAGAAAGAGACTCACAGACTTAGAGAATGAACTTGCGGTTGCGAGGGTGGGGAAGGATGGAGAGAAGGGATACTTAGGGAGTTTGGGATAAACAGGTACACACTGCTATATTCCAAATGGATAACCAACAAGGACCTATGATACAGCACAGAGAATTCTGCTCATGGGGCAACCTGGATGCGAGGGGAGTTTGAGGGATAATGGATGCATGTGTGTGTATGGCTGAGTCCCTTTGATGTTCACCTGAAACTATGACATCATTGTTTGTTAATAAGCTATACCCCAATACAAAATAAAAAGTTGGAAGTATGTTTTTCTAATCCCTGGACTGGAGAAAGACAGCCCACAGGCCAAATCTGTCCTACCACCTGGTTTTAAATAAAGTTTTATTGGAACACAATCATACCTGTGTTTACGTGTTGTCTATGGCTGTTCTCTGGCTGCAACAGCAGAGATGAGTCATTGAAAGAGAGTAAAATAAAGACTCTACTGCTTACTGTCCCAATCTTCATAGAAAAACTTTGCCAACCCACTGCTAGAGTCTAGTCAGCAAAGAAAGGTCATTTCTTTGCAGCCTCTTGTCATGGAAAACAGAACCTCCAAAGATCCCAAGGAGCTCAACTCCTGATGTCTTGGGACAGGGCTGACTCAGAATCCCCTCACAGAACAGGCTCAGAGGAGAGAAGCTTCCGAATACCTTCCAATGGTACATATCACCTCTCACCCGATTCACGAAGCCCGTTCCCCAGCATGAGTTCAGGGCAACACAGTGAGGGAAGCAGGACAAGAATTGTTTATTCCCAATTTACAGATGAAAAACCTGAAGGTAGGTGACATCTCAAAGCTGACACCACTTTTAAGGTTGCAGAGATGGAAGTGTTGTGTGAAAACCCAATCCTTGGAAAAGGGCTTAGGAAAAAGACAAAGAGAACCTAGATGGTTTTATAATAAGTAAAACTGACTAGGAAGAACTCCAGGGCTTGTCAGTAGGACAGTAAGCAAAGGAGAAGAGGACCACCGGGCAGTTCTGGAGGAGAACTGATGGCTCTTTAAGGGCACAGATATCTACTATTTGATCCTCAGTAGTTCATTGTTTGCACCCCCTGAATCCAGAAAGCACACCTGCCTTTGCAGTTTGAGGGACAAATCAAGGGACACAGAGGATTGATGGCACTTAAGAAGGCAGAGAAATTGGCATTCATGAGATGGCATCAGAACAAAAGATTAAAATGTAGGTATCCAAATACGTGAAGATGCTGTTGGTGACCAGAAGGATGCCCACAGGCTGGAGGACCTAGGGATGTCCCTGTGAGCTGTTTATGGAATTTGCCACCTATATCAAGGTAAATGCAGGTGGCTTCCACAGAGCTTCCTAAAGAGGCAGTGCATTCAGCCATTGACAATCATCTCTCCAGCTCAGATTGCTCAAAATATTGGGTTCCAAACTATCTTTCTGAAGACCAGCACTTTCCAGACTCTGGAATGAGTCTTCTCAGCCTTCAGAGAAGAGGCTGGCAGTATCAGAGTTTGCAGGTTTCCTACGCTCATGGATTGCCTGGCCCTGGAGCAATGCTTGCTTATTGGTGGTGGCCCTCCTAAAAGGCTTCCAGCTGCACTGGGGGCTGAGAGCAAGGTGGTCTGGGCAGGTCTCAGAGAGAACATTTAGAAATTCAGGAAATCCACAGAGGGGCAGGCTTCTGTTAGGGAAATAGCAAGGCAGGCACCGGTTGCTACTGGGCTCCTCCATCTATATCAGGTGGTTTCTCAAGCCAGGGGTAAGGACCATGTGGGCTTCCTAGAGGCTCAGTGGTAAAGAATCTGCCTGCCAATGCAGGAGATACAGGTTCAGTCCCTGGGTTGGGAAGATCCCCTAGAGAAGGAAATGGCAACCCACTCCAGTATTCTTGCCTGGGAAATCCCATGGACAAAGGAGCCCAGCAGGCTACAATCCATGAGGTCACCAAGACTTGGGCATGACGGAGCGAATGAACAACAACAAAGGACCACTTACCTGGGTCAGGGATCCCCGAAGCCTGTGGCTCTGTCTTGGGCTCCTGGAGCACTGTTGTCTTATACTCTGGAGGGACCAGGCGTGATCCTCACTTTGAGTAATCAGTTTGGAAGCCTATACGCACATGCAGCATCTCTCCAGCCAGTCATTGATGACATCTGAGCTTATTAGTTCATCACTCATTGCCTGCCATCTTTCATACCAAAGGTATAAAGGAATTCCTGTGGGTAGTATCACATTGCCAAGGATCATGTTACATCCATTCAACACATTTCACAGTGCTTGAGATAGACTGTGTGGGTGCCCATCTAGTCTGACAACAGTGGTATAGGAAAGAGATGTAAATGGAAGGAAAGAGGAGACACAGGTTGGGCAGACAGTCTGGGAGGTGCAGGAAAGTCCCCATCCTCATGGTGTTCAGGTAAGTGTTGTTGTTCAGTAGCTCAATTGTGTCTGACTCTTTGTGACCCCATGGACTGTAGCACACCAGGCTTCCCTGTCCTTCACCATCTCCCAGAGCTTGCTCAAACTCATGTCCATTGAGTCAGTAATGCCACCCACATCTCATTCTCTGTCATCCCCTTCTCCTTCTGCCTTCAATCTTTCCCAGCATCAGAGTCTTTTCTAATGAGTCGGCTCTTCGAATCAGGTGGCCAAAGTATTGCATCAGTCCTTCCAATGAATATTCAGGATTGATTGCTGGGGCACCCACATTTCAGAGAAAAATGTTCTTCTTTCATCTGTCCTTCCAATGCACTCCAGGCTACCACTGACACCTCCCTCCACCTCTTCTCTGTCCTCTTTTCTTCAGTGATGACATGCAAAGCATTCTCAAGGGACCTTCCTTTTTTAAAAACAAAAATGGTGTTTTATTGGAGTGTTTTTAGTAATTTATGAAAACACAGGTACTTTCTAAAATAAAAACCTATTATAAAAATCTATTATTGAGTTAACACTGGAAGTAAACTGTATGCTGATTCATTTCCTTCCTTCACAATAGTCTATGAATATTCTTTTCTTTTGGAGACTATAATAAACTTGTAATCATATATTTATCTCTTTCATTTCATATTTTAGTATTTTTGGTTTACTCTTAATGATGAGTATAGATTTAGAGGTTAACATTTACCTAAGATATATATTTTTCAATCTAGAAGTAAATATTTAATAAAGGTACTCAGTTCAGATGTTTGATTTTTTTAATTAGGTTTAATATTTTTAATAGCTTTCAATACCATTGTATAAAGGGGGGAAAGACTTATTAATTGAAGTCAGATAATTTCCCCACACATTACTATTGAACCCTGCCTGTTTACTTCATCCATCTCTTAGATTTCATAAAATCTGTAAAAAAGCAGTAACTTTTAGGAGACTTACCTCCTCCTGTTCCCTGGTAGATCTGTTCAGGAGTATTGTTATCATTGTTTTTAGCCACTAAGTCGTGTCCGACTCTTTGCAAGCACATTTCAGAAACGTGAGGTCCCTTACCCAAGGCCACACACTGGAGTCCCATTGCCCCCATGAAGCACTGACCACACCCTCTCCCCAACAGGGTCCCAGAGGCTCAGAGCTGTCTCAGACTCTGACTGCCTTCTTGTCACTGAAGAGACCTTGTGAGAAGGGGTGACGGATGTGGGGACAGGTGACACAGGCTGACACAGACATGCAGTGAGGGGTGGCTGAGTATATAGGTCATTAGAATAAACCTTGAGAACATGGGGGAAACTCCTAGCTTTTCATTTTTGGAAAGAAAATGAAAATTTAAGGTAACATCATCATATATAGGTGACGCTATTGGTGTAGAACCTGCCTGCCAATGCGGGATACATAAGAGACATGGAATTGATCCCTGGTTCGGGAAGATCCCCTGGAGGAGGGCATGGCAACCCACTCCAGTATTCTTGCCTGGGAAATCCCATGGACAGAGGAGCCTGGTGGCTACAGTCCATGGAGTTGCAAAGGGTTGGACACGACTGAGCGACTAACACTTTCACTTTCTTTTTTTTCTTCAGGTGCTAAACTGGATACTGAAGGTACACTAGGAATTGGTCCACGATTGCCCTTGCTCCCAGGATGCTCACAGTATAGAAAGTGCCTATATGTTTCCCTATAGGGAAACAAGACAGAAGGACATTTTCAGCAGAGAAAGTGGCAAAGGCAAGGCCCAGGGGCACAGGAGAAGCTGTTCTGCTCTGGGCATGGCCAGCCCTTCTGTGTGGCTGGACCTTGGCATCAGGTTGGCTGGAGATGAGGTCAAGGAATTTGCACAGAAAAGCTGGTCACAGGTGCCACACAATGCCCTTGGGTTTGGGGTCCTTAGGCAAGAGGGAATTCCTTCAAGTTTTCCTTTTATAATGCTCTCTTTCACGCAGTGTGAAAGCTGAATCTGGGCAGAGAAGAGCTGAACTGGGAGATAAGACAGAAGGCAGAAGCCAAGGATGACATGGGATGGATAAACAAAGTCCTACTGTATGGCACAGGGAACTATATTCAATATCCTGGTATAAATCATAAAGGAAAAAATATGAAACAGAATGTATATATGTATAACTCATCACTTTGCTGTCCAGTATAAATGAGCATAATATTGTAAATCAACTACTGTTGTTGTATAGTCACTAAGTTGTGTCCAACTATTTTGCGGCCCCATGGACTGTAGCCCGCCAGGCTTCTCTGTCCATGGATTCTCCAGACAAGAATACTGGAGTGAGTTGCCATGCCCTCTTCCAGGGGATCTTGCCAACAAAGGGATAAAACCTGTGTCTGCTGCCCCACTTTTGAAGAGCCAGGAGAAAAACAGGGTACTGCACATGCCCCCTCCACACAACACCTCCTCAGGGGTGGGCAAAGCACTTAAGTCACCCCTTGGCCTTACCTCTGGACATACCCCTACCTTCACCCCATGTAAGGAACCAGCCCACCTTTCTCAGGGAGCAAGTAAGTAAGGAAACCTGTTACTTGTTCTCACTGCCCCCTGTTTCAGCAGGGGCCTCAGTAAAGATTTGCCTGAATTTCTTGTCTGGCTTATAGTCAGTATCTATTGATTAAGGAGGCCAAGAGCCCTGGTCAGTAGCATCCTGGGGCAACCCCACTCCCTGTGTTTGGCTGTGTGAAATGTCCTCAGTGATTCTCCATTGTGACTGCAAGGACAACTCTGTAGGAATTAATGCATCCAGAAGGTGTTGGGGACCCCCCACTCTGCAGTCTTCTCTCTGAGGATTTACAAGCCAAATCCAAATACTTCCAGGTCCAGAGTTTACAATCATGCAAATCAGGACAGAAAAGAACTTTTTAAAAATCCCAGAAATTACACCCTATGTGAGAAAACAAAGAGGACTTGGAGATAATGGTAATTTTTTTTTCCCCAATATGTTGTTTCCATATTTTCTCAATGAGCCTTAAAATGCTTTTAAGATAAGGGAACCAAAAAACCATTGTAATTATGAGAAGTCAGGGTCATGAAGAAGGGGAGAATATCTTCAAGGTATTTTTCCAGACATTTCATTTCCATGAATGTGCGTTAACAGAAGCTGTAGTAATAAGACCAGAGAGACACCACTGTTGCAAAATCACGGAAACCCACATCACACTGCCTCTTGGCCTCCCAGGTCAATGTCACAACCAAAAACACAGGTTGTGGTTGTCTGTGTGTCACAAATTGGAATGACGTGGTGAGAAAAGACAAACAGAAAGCCCTCTGATTGACTCACGGCAGCCGACACAGATAGCCCAGATGGCTCCACCATGCTGGTCATAAAAGGCAGGAAGGAACAGGCAGCTTCTGTGACCACAACAGGAAGGACCTTATGCCTTTAGTGAATGACATCAAATTACCCATCCCCATTTGTAAAGCACTTGCTGCTCATTATCTTATCTGACCTCTGAGGAGGCAAGATGGATATTATTATATCTAACAAAGGAATTGTATACAAAATGATAAAGAAAAGCTAAATATGGAAGTTTTCTGTAATGATTCTAAGATCCAGATAAAATGGCAGAGGGTTATTAACACACACACATCCACCAAGCAATTCTCTGCCACACGAGCTAGGTGTACCACAATTCAATTCAATTCTAACACTATCTCCCCAAGACAGCATGAGACTCCACAGGTTAAGGGCTCAGTCCTACAAGACACTCCGACTCCACTTCAGACACCAATCACAAGTTGTAGGTCCCCCCTCATCCACCACTTCTGCTCAGCTTGGCTATAAATCAGTAGTTCCCAAGACCATCTCCTTGGGTTTGGTTTGATTAATTTGTTAGAGTGGCTCACAAAACTCAGGGAAACACTTACATTTGTTGTTGTTGGTGGTGGTGGTGGTGGTCATTCACTAAGTCGTGTCCAACTTTGCAACTCCATGGACTGCAGCCATCCAGCTCCTCTGTCCTTCACTGTCACCCAGAGTTTGCTCAAACTCATGTCCATTGAGTCGGTGATGCTATCTTCCCACCTCATCCTCTGCTGCCCACTTCTTCTTTGCCTTCAATCTTTGCAGCATCAGGGTCTTTTCTAATGAGTCGGCTCTCACATCAGGTGGCCAAAGTACTGGAGCTTCAGCTACAATATCAGTCCTTCCAGTGAATATTCAGGTTGATTCCCTTAAGGACTGAATGGTTTGTTCTCCTTACAGTCCAAGAGACTCTCAAGAGTCTTCTCCAGCACCACAATTCAAAAACATACTTATATTTACCAGCTTATTACCGGATATCATACCTGGAGATTGTCAACTGAGTGAAGTTAAGTCACACATACGTCACACACATAGGACATTCTTTATATTTGGAATCTAAAAAGAAATGATAGTAAAGAATTACAAGACAGTAAATTAATTACAAGACAGAAACAGACACATAAAAACTTAGAGAACAAACTTAGGGTTGCCCAGGAGAAGGATGGAGGGAAAGAATAGTTAGGGAGTTTGGGATGGACATGTACACACTGTTATATTTTAAATGGATAATTAACAAGGTCCTACTATATAGCACAGGGAACTCTGCTCAATGTTATGTGGCAACCTGGATGGGAGGGGAGTTTAGGGGAGAATGGATACATGTATATGTACGGCTGAGTCCCTTCACTGTTCATATGAAACTATCACCACATGGTTAATCAGCTCTACTCCAATGTAAAATTGAAAAGTTAAAAAAAATTAAATATATGATAAAGGATATAGATGAGCAGCCAGATGAAGAGGTAGATAGGGTGAGGTCTGGGAGGGTCCCGAGTTCAGGAGCTTCCATTCCCATGGAGTTGAAGTGCATCACCCTCTTGGTGTAGACGTGTTCACATACCAGGAAGCTCTCTGAATGCTGTACTGTTGGTATTTTATGGCTGCTTCCTTATATGGACATGATCAATTTCTAATTCCATTTCCAGCCCCTCTCCCCTCTCTGGAGGATGGGGGTGGGACTGAAATTCATAGCCTCTAATTATGGTTTGGTCTTTCTGGTGACCAGTGCTCATCTGAAAATTCCCCCAGAGTCGCCTCAATAGAACAAAAAGATGCTCTTTATTTTTTGAAACCTTAAATCTTACCTTATCACTTAGGAATGTACAAAGGTTTTAGGAGCTCTGTACTAGGAATTGGAGGCAGAGAGCAGTATAAATATTTCCCATTATCTCAAATCTTCCAACATAGTAAGACAAACCACCAAATTTTTTTTAATGGGCAAAAGATTTGAAGAAAAGCCATCTACAAAAGAAGATATGTGAATGGTCCAAATGTATATGAACAATCACTCAACACTGTTAATCATCAAGAAAAAAAAAATTTAGAACACAATGAGATGCCTCTATATGTAGTCTATTATTAAATAAAACAGATTTGGCAAAGATGTGAGCAACTGAAACCTTCACAAATTCCAGGAAGGGAAAAAAAAAAATGTTATCAGCGTTATAAATAACTCTGGCAGCTTCTTACAAACTGCTAAACATATGCTTACCATGTGACCCAGCCATTCCAGTCCTAGCTACTTAAACAAGAGAAATGAAAACATAAGTCCCCACAAAGACCTGTACGGGGATGTTCATAATAGCTCTGTGTACAACTGTCAAAAATGGTAAACAAATCAAACATTCATCAGGAGTCAAATGAATATGCAAATTACGGCATATCCTTACAATGGAAAACTACTCAACAGTAGGAAGGATCTAACTGTTGACAAAGACCAAAACCTGGGAAAATCTCAGAAAACATTAGGCTGTGCAAAAGAAGCCAGCCACAAAGAAAAATACCATATAGAATTCCATTCATATGAAATTAGTGAGTGAAAGTCATTTGATCATGTCCAACTCTTTGTGACCCTGTGGACTATACAGTCCATCGAATTCTCCTGGCCAGAATACTGGAGTGGATAACCTTTCCCTTCTCCAGGGGATCTCCCCAACCTAGGGGTCAAACCCAGGTCTCCCACATTGCGGGCAGATTCTTTACCAGCTGAACCACCAGGGAAGCATGAAATTAGAGAGGGGGCCAATTGAAGTTACAATGATAGAAAGTAGATAAGTCATTGCCTGGGGTAGAGTGGCGGGTGGGGATGGGAGGCTGGCTGCAAAGAGGCTTAAGGGAACTTTAGGAGGTGAGACACATACTCTATGATTTGATCGAGGTATTTGTTTCACAAGTCTTTTTATTTGTCAAAACTTTACATTTACAAATGGATTTTTAGAGGCTTCCCTGGTGGTTCAAGCTGGTTTTAGAAAAGGCAGAGGAACCAGAGATCAAATTGCCAACAGCTGCTGGATCATAGAAAAAGCAAGAGAGTTCTAGAAAAACATCTATTTCTGCTTTATTGACTATGTCAAAGCCTTTGACTGTGCGGATCACAATAAACTGTGGAAAATTCTGAAAGACATGGGCATACCAGACCACCTGACCTGCCTCTTGAGAAAGCTGTATGCAGGTCAGGAAGCAACAGTTAGAACCGGACATGGAACAACAGACTGGTTCCAAATAGGAAAAGGAGTATGTCAAGGCTGTATATTGTCACCCTGCTTATTTAACTTATATGCAGAGTACATCATGAGAAACGCTGAGCTGGAAGAAGCACAAGCTGGAATCAAGATTGCTGGAGAAATGTCAATAACCTCAGATATGCAGATGACAACACCCTTATGGCAGAAAGTGAAGAGGAACTAAAAAGCCTCTTGATGAAAGTGAAAGAGGAAAGTGAAAAAGTTGGCTTGAAGTTCAACATTCAGAAAACTAAGATCATGGCATCTGGTCCCATCACTTCATGGCAAATAGATGGGGAAACAGCAGAAACAGTGTCAGACTTCATTTTGGGGGGCTCCAAAATCATTGCAGATGGTGATTGCAGCCATGAAAGTAAAAGACGCTTATTCCTTGGAGGGAAAATTATGACCAACCTAGACAGCATATTAAAAAGCAGAGACATTACTTTGCCAACAAAGGTCCGTCTAGTCAAGACTATGGTTTTTCCAGGGGTCATGTATGGATGTGAGAGTTGGACTGTGAAGAAAGCTGAGCACAGGAGAATTGATGCTTTTGAACTGTGATGTTGGAGAAGGCACTTGAGAGTCCCTTGGACTGCAAGGAGATCCAACCAACTAAAGGAGATCAGTCCTGGGTGTTCATTGGAAGGACTGATGCTAAAGCTGAAACTCCAATACTTTGGCCACCTCATGCAAAGAGCTGACTCATTCGAAAAGACCCTGATGCTGGGAGGGATTGGTGGCAGGAGGAGAAGGGGATGACAGAGGATGAGATGGTCGGATGGCATCACTGACTCAATGGACATGAGTTTGAGTAAACTCCGGGAGTTGGTGATGGACAAGGAGGCCTGGCATGCTGCAATTCATGGGGTCGCAAAGAGTCAGACACGACTGAGCGACTGAGCTGAACTGAACTGGTGGTTCTGTGGTTAAGACTTTGCCTTCCAGTGCGGGGAGTAAGGGTTCAATCACTGGTCAGGGAGCTAAGATCCCACATACCTCACAACTGAAAAACCAGAACATAAAACAGAAACAATATTGTAACAAATTCAATGTGTGCTAAGTCACTTCCATGGTGTCCAACTTTTTGCAACCCCCAGGCTCTTCTGTCTATGGGATTCTCCAGGCAAGAATACTGGAGTAGGTTGCCATTTCCTCCTCCAGGGAACCTATCCAACCCAGGGATTGACCCGGTGTCTCTTACATCTCCTGCACGGCAGGCGGGTTCTTTACCACTAGCGCCACCTGGGAGACTCTAAAAATGGGCCACATCAAAAAAACTTTTAAAAATGAACTTTTACTGTATGTAAATTATAATTTTAGTAAGGTTGCTTTTTAAAAGAAAATAATATAACTAAGTGTGACCTCATTTAGGCAAAAAAAAAAAGTATGTTTGTATGTATAAATGCAAAAGATGTCAGCCAAATAAAGTACTTCAGATCAGCGCATTTGGGAGTGAGGAGGTATAAACCAGGACGTCGACCTTTTCTTCTACAAAGTCTACGCTAAAAACAACTTAGAAGAAGATGCAGCTTCTGGGATTTGTCCAGGAAACACTAGAGGCGGATGAGATTCAAGTCCAAGCTTTCTGATTCCATCAGTCGGAATGACCCAGGTCCCAAGAGGGGGCTCAGAAGGAAGACATTCTCCACCATCTGTTGCTCAGTGTGATGGCACACAAAGCCACCCAAACGTCACTTAGGAAAGTCCTAATTATGGAAAACATTGCTCAGTTTCAGTGGAAACAGTGCTGTAGATCCTGATTTCAAGTGTTAAATAAATATTTATGTCATTGTTACTAATAATGTCTTCTCAGGAATAGAAAGAGCTGTGTCTCTGCTTCCACATCCTCAGGGGTCACTTGGCACAGACAGGATTCACAGATTCACCTGTCAGTGCTCTCCGCCAGGTCCACGGCTTAGCCCCTCCTGGTATCATTAGGAATAGTTCTCTGAACATTCCAGAATGCTACAGCCCAGACCTCAAAAAATTCTGCACTTTACTTCCAAAAATATGAAGCATAACAAAGTTTATATCAACCATCTTGTGTGTGTGTGTGTGTGTGTGTACTCTGTCATGCTGGACTCCTCTCGACCCCATGAACTGTGGACCGCCAGGGTCCTCTGTCCATGAAATTGTGTGTGTGTGTGTGTGTGTGTGTGTGTGTGTGTGTGTGTGTACTCAGTCATGCTGGACTCCTCTCGACCCCATGAACTGTGGACCGCCAGGGTCCTCTGTCCATGAAATTTCCCAGGCAAGAATACTGGAGTGGGTAGCCGTTCCCTCCTCCAGGGGATTGTCAGGAATGGAGCCTGCATCTCCTGCATCTCACGCGGATTCTTTACCAACTGAGCCACCAGTAAAGCCCCAGCCGTTTTTAGTTCCCTCAAACTGAGCGCATCTAAAAATCTGTTTGTAATTTTAGAACAGTGTCAGATACAGATAGCCCTATTTAAGAAGCAATGAATAGACAGAGCAGAAAAACAAACGCCAATTTTCTCTTAAAACACTTTTTGGTAAGAGGTTTTTTGTTTTTGTTTTCCTCCCTATTTCTCTTCTGAGTTTAGCTTTTCTTTGCTAAAAAATCTGTAACAGAGCCTAGACTGGCATGCTCTCAAAGGCACTTCCCCTGAACTGTGGGTACATGACCACTAGGTGGCGAGAGAGAGCGAGTTCCTTGCGGCTCGGGGGCGGGGGTGGTGCGGCTTGGGTGGATGTAGACCGCTGCACTGCTCGCCACAAAGTGACTGGGTCTTTCTGACCCACAACTTCCTAGGAAGCGTAGAATGTGTTTGTTAAAACCTCCATAACATGCCTATCTAATGATGAAAATATTATATAGACTTCAGAAGAAAACTGTGGCAAACTCGTTTTTAAAAATGTTTCCTGATATAAGGTGCTGAAGGCAGACACTTCTCCAGCAAAGCAGTGGTTTATGGCTCAGCTGAGCCCAGCTTGGCTTTGCCTCCAAACGCCCTCTTCTTAAATCAGCCTGGAACCCAGACAACACGCAGCACACCCTTCAACTGCTATATAATGCGGAGGAATTCTCTCTCCCGTTGCTTCCTGCTGGCTTTTCTCTCTATGGAGAGAAACAGCTGATAGGATGGCAATGAGCCCAAATCTGGGAAGAGGGTGCCTTGGTGGCAAGGTAGAATTTGAAAATTTAGCTAAGGATTGTCACATACTTTCACCCACTTCACAATTTCTTCTGCCTTTTCTCATCTGTTTTATACAACCCCCTCCACTTGTGAAATGAAAGCAGATCAGTTGTGTCTGACTCTGCAACCCCATGGACTATATAGCTCACCAGGCTCCTCTGTCCATGGAATTCTCTAGGCAGGAATACTTGAGTGGGTTGCTATTCCCTTCTCCACTGTTCGAACCCGGGTCTTTTGAAATGCAGGCAGATTCTTTACCGTCTGAGCCACATTATTCCTGACCTGCCTTCCAAAACTACCCCAGAAAAAACTGGTTTGTGGACTTAAGGAGAGCCAGGTGACAGTATCAATGAGACAACTTTCTATGAGGTTTCCAAGAGTAACATTGATTCCACATGAGATTTGTCTGACCCAAACCTACACCCACTCTATGTCGAAGAGTCAGACAACCTTCCCACCAGGCCAGACTTGGCAGGGGCTGCGGTCCAGAGAGAGCCCCCTTCTCCGGGCTGAGCCAGGCAATGAGTGGATGATCAACCCCAAGATCCACTGAGACATCTAAGGGAGCCCAAGAAAGCTGCAAGCCTTACAGAAGCTAGAAATGACCAAAGTGGTAGCAAGAAAACGCTAAACAGAAACCATTATACAGCCTTGCAGTTTCCAGGAAAGCTCAGACAAATATCTTCCAGAAGCTGCCTTTACTCCGTATCTCAGCAGTGAGAGAGGTCTGCCGGCCTGAAACTGGTGGTTGGGAGAAGAAACACACAAAGCACCCTACAGCAGGAACCATGGGAGACAAAGCCAATGACTAGAGACTAGATGGGGTTTCCCCGGTGGCAATACTGGTTAAGTACCCGCCTGCCAATGCAGGAAATGCAAGAGACATGGGTTGGATCCCTGGGTCGGGAAGATCTCCTGGAAGAGGGCATGGAAACCCACTCCAGTATTCTTGCCTGGAGAATCACTAGGACAGAGGAACCTGGCGGGCTAGAGTCCATGGGGTCCCAAAGAGTCTGACACGACTGAGTGCCAGCACGCACACCAGAGAGCAGATGCGGCTAGACACAGACCTGCCCCCTGCAGCCCCCCAGCAGCTCTACAAGGGAAGACCTCTTCACATCCTGGGTGCCTCCAGGGGAGAAGGGAGGGGGTTGAAATCCTGAGTTTAAACCTGAGTTTAAATCCTGGCTGAGTTTAAACCTAAAATGACTGTGAAGAACCTCCCTGGTGTTTCAGTGGATAAGAATCCACCTGCCAATACAGGGGACGCGTGTTTGATCCCTGGTCAGGGGAGATTCCATATGCCAAGGAACGTCTAAGCCCATGGGCCACAACCACTGAGCCCGTGTGCTACAACTACTGAAGCCCAGTTAACGTAGAGCCCACGCTCCACAAGAGAAGCCACTGCAATGAGAAGCCCATTTACCACAACTAGAGTAACCCCTGCTCACTCCAACTAGAGAAAACCCACAGGCAGCAATGAAGACCCAGCACAGCCAGAAATAAACAGTTTTTAAAAAGCAGACCTGAGGATATCTTAAAGTCCTTCAATTAAAAAATAAAATGAAATAAGATGAAATGACTATGGAAAATTTGAATTGCCTAAGTTCGCCTAAAAGAAACAACAATAACAACAAAATTAGGTATTCCATCAGAGATGCAGTGAAAGTGTTAGTTAGTTGCTCAGTAGTGCCCAATTCTTTGTGACCATGTGGACTGTAGCCCAACAGGCTCCTCTGTCCATGGAATTCTCCAGGCAAGAATGCTGGAGTGGGTAGCCACTCCCTTCTCCAGAGCATCTTCCCTACCTAGGGATTGAACCCAGGCCTCCTGCATTACAGGCAGATTCTTAACCAACTGAGCCACTAGCAAAGCCCTCAGAGATGCAGGGAGTTACCAAAAAAAGGAGGAAAATGCTATTTGTGCTCCCCTGAGTCTATGATCACTGACGTGTGTTCACTTCCTGGGAAATGGCCCAAAGCCGAGTTCTTAGTAATGGGACTTAAGCTGACTTCTATTTCTGAACTTCACACAGAAGGCAGGGAAGTTACTATGAAAAGAAGGAAGTGAGCCCCAGAAATTGGCTCCGTGATCATCGCCACATTCTCTCAGTTGAGATCTCCACAAGGCAGGTCGTGGGATCCTGTTTTGCAAACAAGTCAACTGAGTTCAAGGCAGTTAAACAACCTTCCCAGAGTTGCTGGTGGGGAACGCAGCTTGAACGTGAACCCAGCAGTTCTTCACTTCGAATCTGCTCCCTTCATCTCACTTCTAGTCCGTGTGTGAAATGTTTCAGTTCAGTTCAGTTCAGTCACTCAGTCATGTCCGACTCTGCGACCCCATGAATCGCAGCACGCCAACTCCAACTGCAGGAGTTTACATCATCGAGTCAGTGATGCCATCCAACCATCTCATCCTCTGTCATCCCCTTCTCCTGTCCCCCAATCCCTCCCAGCATCAGGGTCTTTTCCAATGAGTCACTTCTTTGCATCAGGTGGCCAAAGTACTGCAGTTTCAGCTTCAGCATCAGTCCTTCCAGTGAATACCCAGGACTGATCTCCTTTAGGATGGACTGGTTGGATCTCCTTGCAGTCCAAGGGACTCTCAAGAGTCTTCTCCAACACCACAGTTCAAAAGCATCAATTCTCCTGTGCTCAGCTTTCTTCACAGTCCAACTCTCACATCCATACATGACCACTGGAAAAACCATAGGCTTGACTAGATGGACCTTTGTTGACAAAGTAACATCTCTGCTTTTTAATATGCTATCTAGGTTGGTCATAACTTTCCTTCCAAGGAGTGTCTTTTAATTTCATGGCTGCATTCGCCATCTGCAGTGATTTTGACTTTCTTAAATCAAAAATAATAATAATGTTGCTGAAATTCAGCTTCCATACACCAGTGCCAAATTAAATCTTGGAGACAGAGTTTTGGATGAAATAGAAATAGCTTCATTGCTTTGCTAGGCAGAGGGGGCCCCAGCAGGCTGCTGCCCTCAAAACTGCATGATCCACCCTGGCAGGGGTCCTGAGAAGTGTTATGGTTCAAGGGACAGGGCGTGGCCAGCTTGTAGATATTCTTCTGATTGGCGGTGGTGAGGTAGTTGGGAGTCAGCAACAACAGCCTTCTGGTTCCAGCCAGTCTGGGGTCACTGTTCTTGTGGTCAGTAGTTTTCACCTAATGGAGGGTCTGCCTCTTATAAGAAACAGTTCAGGAAAGTGTATCAGGCCTATACCAATATCTTGCAGATAATCGTGAGTTCTGTGATTCTGCTATGTGGCAGAATTATAGTATAAATTGTTACCAGTTTCCCAGCCTCAGAGTTTCTGCATCTTCACATTTCCCAATCATTAGCTCTTCAATCAGCCTTTTACTTCAAAAGATGAGGACAGAGGCTTGTATATAATTTCAATAGTAAGATGAGAGAGTGGTTGTTATATATAATTTAGGCATAACAATCACTCTCTCATCTTACTTCTTGATGATATTTTCAACACTCCATGCCAGGGTAAATTTCAAGCCCTTAAAAATTAACCATGGCCTTGACACCCAACGACCATCCTTCCAGGAATATTTTTCCTTCTCTTTACTTATAGACCTGCACTATACACTCACCATACATGGCTCTTGAGCATCTAAAGTATAAAACACACCCCAAATGTCACAGATGACATAGTTTTCGTTCTTTATTATTAAATAAAGGACATAAAATATCTCACTGATTATTATTATATTAATAATGTGTTCAAATGACAATATTTTGGATCTACTGGGTTAAATAAAATATACAAAAATTAATCTTATCTCTTTCCTTTTTACTTTTTAAATGCAGGTTCTACAAAAATTTTAATTCCCTATGAGGCTCACATTTGCAGCTTACAATTGGATTTTTATCAGATGACACTGCTCAATGACATGAATTTGATGTCTATTTTTATGTGATCTTTACTGATTATTTTCCAAAGCTTCCAGAGTCAGTGTACTCTAGAGAAAGACAAAAGATTCCTGAGACCAAGGTTTTGTTTGAGGTTTTTCCTTTTTTGTGTGCTTTTTTGCTGGTGGTGTTTTTTACTTATACTTTTGTGTTTCTGTTTCCAGTGGCTGCTCAGAAAGCCAGAAGTCAAAGCTTGAGAAAGTGCAGAAGTTTTGAAGATGTGAGACTCTGGTTCATGTCCTGTCTCTGCTACTTCCTATTTACTGAAACTTGGGCCATTTACTTAACTCCTCTAAGCCTGGTTTATACTCTCTAAGGAGGGAAGGTCAAGGTGTTTAATGAAGCTTAATGATGGTATGAGGATAAAGTGAAATAATAAATATGGGGTGACTGATAACCACTCTTTTTCTAATACAGATTTCCCAGATTCCCTGATGATCCTCATTCTCATTTTGAGTTCACTCCTTAAGCTGTATTGAAAGTTCACTTTGTAAAAGCAACCAATGCTTGTGAATAAATTTGAAATGCAATAATACTGTTTTTTTTTTTAAGTGCAAAGTTGTGCTTACAGAAGTGAACTTCTACCTAGTTTGGGAAAGCACGGTGATTTGTTTGGGGTGCCTCAGTTTTCCCATCTGGGGAGGAGAGAGAAGGCTATGGGGAAGTAATATTTGATGATCTGAAGGGTGGAGCAAGCTGTGGGCATGGAGGAGGTCTCCAAGGTGATCCTGACCCACCCACTGAAGACCCAGCAGAGATGGGTGGGTGTGAACACAGAAAAGACCTCACTGGACCCTGATGGGGACTGGGTCTGTGATGTGGCAGCCACTTTCATGTGAGTTTCTTTCATTGCCTTTCATTCTGTTTCCGTTTCTGTAGCAACAGCCTCCAGCTCTTGGGTCCCCAGGATGCATGCCCCTGGCACCCCCAATTGGCACACAGAAGAGGTGTTCATGATAACTATTGTCCTGTTCACATTCGAAGCAAGAAATGAGACAAGTCACATCAAAGACTTAGGCAGGAAAGCATCCTGCAAACAGGTAATACAGCTGGCGGTGGTGGTGAGTTTGGAGCCAGGTTTCTTCTGTCCCCAGATGAGTATTTCCAGGCAGACCACACCGTCTCAGATGCCTTCCTCATCTACAGGGATTGGATACCCAAGGCCCCATGCAATACTAACATCTTTCTTTCTGCCACTTCAGAAATATCTAGCTTTTATAATGAAAATAACCAAGTAATTCTTCTGTTTCCTAAGGTTCAAGACTAGCTATAAAACTAGCCCCAGTAATATCCAAATCAATCAAGTCAAGAAAATATTTATTGCTTGTGTCTTCACTGTTGAAATTCCTATCTTAACAGCATTTAAAAAAAAAAAAAAACAGGACTTCCCTGACAATCCAGTGGTTACAAATCCACCTGCCAATGCAGAGGACATGGTTTTGATCCCTGGTCCGGGATGACTCCACTTGCTGCTAGGCAACTAAGCCCATGTGCCACAACTACTAGAACCCATGTTCTGCAGCAAGAGAATCCACAGCAGTGAGAAGACCGTGCACCTCAACAAAGAGTAGCCCCGGCTCGCCACAAATAGAGAAAAGCCCAAGCAAAGCAGCAAAGATCCAGCACAGCCTAAATAAATAAAAAAAATTTTTTAAAGACCAAATGACAAGGCTTCACTTTCCTTTTGATGAACAAGCCTTCCTGTCTGGCCTTGTCAATAGTAATGTAAATCATTTCTGTCTTGCCAGTGATAGCCTATCAGATGGGCTACTAAGGCCTTGCAGTTACCCTCCTGATTTACAGTTTTCTGTGTGTCTGCTATGTTCCCACTGCAATGACAGCTCAAGGCCAGAACAGCCTCTGATGCCCAAGAAACCATTGGAGCTCCAAGAACCTCAGACTCAGGCAGCCAGGGAGCCTTCCCTGACCCTTTCTCCAGTAACCAAATGAGAGATTCAGTTAATTGCTTTGTTTTGAATACAAAGACTGATAGTTGTTCAGTCAATCAGTCGTGTCCTACTCTTTTCAACCCCATGGACTGCAGCACACCAGGCTTTCCTGTCCTTCACTATCTCCCAGAGTCTGCCCAAACTCATGTCCACTGAGTCAGTGTTGCCATTCCAACTATCTCATCCTCTGTCATCTCCTTCTTCTCCTCCCCTCAATCTTTCCTAGAACCAGGGTCTTTTCCAATGAGTCGGCTCTTCGCATCAGGTGGCCAAAGTATTGGAACTTAAGCATCAGTCTTTTCAGCAAATATTCAGGGTTGATTTCCTTTAGCATTGACTGCTTTGATCTCGTGCAGTCCAAGGGACTCTCAAGAGTCTTCTCAAGCATCATAGCACTCAGGCTTCCTTATGGTCCAGCTCTCACATCCATACATGACTACTGGAAAAACTATAGCTTTGACAAAGACCAGAGATTTTCCTTAAATTTTCCTTTAGCCAGTGCAGCCCCTCCATGGATGCCCCAACATCCATGGTCCCTACCAGGCCTCTACTTGGATCCCTACTTCCATCCTTCTGGCGGTTCTGACTTGGAAAACTCACTGGCATGCGTTAAGCTGCCTGTTTGTCAATTCTCCATGTCCAAGTAGGCATATGCACATCCTGTCTCTCCCTTAAGAGGACACACATATCCTGTGGCTGGGCAGTACACCTCCACTCCCCTTCCTAGCTTTCCCAACCACTCCCATGCAGGGAGGGGGGCGGGCAGAAGCAAAGGGAAAGCTATGATACCAGGAGGAGAAGCCTTCTCTTCCCAGAGCTGAGGAGCTTTGCCCTCAGCTGTGGAAATAAGTCCAAGTTTTGAGGCTGCAGTCCATGTGGTTTTGAAGAGTTGGACACAACTCAGTGACTGAATAACAACTTGAGGATCTAGCTCACATTTTTTTTTTTTTTTTGGCCACTTGACTTGTGGTATCTTCCCCAACCAAGGATTAAACCCAGGCTCCCTGCAGTGAAGTGCAGAGTCCTAACCACTGGACCACCTGGGAAGTCCTCTGGCTCACATTTCTGGAACAGACAAGAAGCAGGAGAATCACTCCTTTGCAAGAGGCTGGGCCTCTCCCTTAGGCACAGCTGGGGATCAAGTCCCATCTCTGTGTTGGCCTCTGTTTGCCCTCCCAGACCATAGGCACACAAACCCGTCATCCCTCCTGCCCAATTTGCATAGACTGAAAGTAACTAGCCCCAGGCTCTTCCTGTCACAGGAAAGGGGGGCTTTATAGTATTAAACAGAGATGAGTCAACACAACAAGGATATAACACATGGGCTGAGTCAAGGCCAGTATTTCTCTGGTCAGGCTGGGTATTTGGGGCAGCTTGGAAATGGTTACTTCTTTTTTTTTTTTAATTTTTATTAGAGTATATTTAATTTATAATGTTGTGTTACTTTCAGGGTACAGCAAAGAGAATCAGTTAAACATACACATATGTGCTCAGTTGCTTAAGTCATTTCCGACTCTTTTGCAACCCCACAGACTGTAGCCCACCAGGCTCCTTTGTCCATGGGATTTTCCAGGCAAGAATACTGGAGTGGGTTGCCATTTCCTACTCCAGGGAGTCTTCCTGACCCAGGGATCGAACCCATGTCTCCTGCATTTGCAGGAGGATTCTTTACTACAGAGCCACCTCGGAATTCCCATACATATACATATGTGCGTGCGTGCTACTGTCTCTTCAGTCGTGTCCTACTCTTTGCAACCCTGTGGACTATAGCCTGCCAGGCTCCTCTGTCCTAGGGATCCTCCAGGCAAGAATACTGGAGTGGGTTTCCTTGGTGTCCTCCAGGGGATCTTCCCAACCCAGGGATCGAACCGGAATCTCTTATGTCTCCTACATTGGCTGGTGGGTTCTTTACCACTAGCACCACCTGGTAAGCCTACGTATACATATATGCACCCCTTTTTAGATTGTTTTCCCATATAGGCCATTACAGAGTACTGAGCTCCCTGTGTTCTACAAAAGGTTGGAAGTTCTCCTTCTTGAATCTTGTATTCAGCCTCCCTTCCTCCATGGCATGTCCAGTCTTGGGAACAAGGTCAGCAAATGGGGATAGGAGTCAGATGACAGACAGACCCCTCCCTTGTCCCATGGGAAATGCCATTTAGATAACTTTTGGTTGTTCTTGTTCACTTTCTCCAACAGTCACTGCACCTTGCAAAGGCTCTGTACCTCCACTTGCTAGAGGCAAAGAGAATGGAGACAACGGGGAGCCCCTCATTAGGTAGAGTGTGTCACATGGAGGTAAAAGACTGCCAACTGGCCCAGAGGCCCAGTCTTAGAAGAGCAGACATCTGTTGACATATGTGGCCCAGACACAGGATGTAGGGGCTCCCCAGGGACAGCCTGTTTTCTCATGTGGCAGAGCCAAGGGAGCCCAGACGTGGTCCTGGTGTGAAAGTGGAAAGCGACAGCATACCTGTCGGTACGCGCTTGCATACTTAAGAGCTTGCGTGCTTACATTCCTGCAAGATTGCGTGATGAACTCTGCACAGCCTCTTGGACCAGCTCACTCCTCACCAGTCATGCTCAGATCCAGCTACAAAGAAGACCCAGGCAATGGATGGGATCTCACCCTAAGACCCCCAGCATCTGTGGGCACTGAGTCACTGGTGACCTCATTTCCTCTTTCATTTGATCTGTCATCGAGAACTCCCTGGCTGGGAGTCCAAAAATACTAATTGAATTGAACAGCTGTCTGCATGCCTCTCCTTCAGCCAACCTGCCTGTCTGCTGCTGCTGCTGCTGGCTGAAGCTGCAGCTGTCAGCCATTTGCAGTAAGAGCCCAAGATGAGCTTTGAGAAAGCAAAGTAGCACAGTCAGGACACCAACAGCCCCAGAGGCTTCATTTCTCCCACCTCTGCACCCACAGTTGCCACAAGGACTCCTAACTTTAACTTCCGCTGCGCAGCACCCACCATGAGATTTCCTACAACCCATCAACTTCCTGGCTTTTGTCCCTGCCTTGCTCTCCTGCCCAGGATCCAACCCAGCAGCTCCTGGGTGCCTTGCATCTGCTGAGTGAAGGGGCATGTGGCCAAAGGCAAACTCTTCCTCCTTAATCTCGAGGCTGTTGTAGTTGTTTGGTCACTAAGTCTTGTCCATATCTTTTGAAACGCCATGGACTATAGCCCATCAGGCTCCTCCGTCCCTGGGATTTCCCAGAACAATACTAGACTGGTTGCCATTTCCTCCTCCAGGGGATCTTACTGACCCAGGGATCAAACCTGTGTCTCCTGCTTGGCAAGTGGATTCTTTAGCACTGAACCACTTGGGAAGCCCTAGGGTTAGAAAACCCCAAATGGCCCCCCTGTGAGCCTCAGGGAATCTGGTTTCTTCAACAGACTTTCCAAATTGCCAAAACACCAAATGGCCCTCCTGAGAACCTCCGGGAATCTGGTTTCTTCAATAGGCTTTCCAGGTGATCTAGGATGATAAGTGGTCTCTGGAGAACTACATGCTAGCCTTCTCCCCCCAGCTGACCCCAACTGCAGGGTATCCTGAGCCCAACATGGGCACAGAAGCAAGAGACAGCAGCTAGTGAGCCCCATGGGAAGTGTCCCCGCTGTGCATGTGTCTGTCTTTGTGAGGCAGCTGTGCCTTCATCCACGATAATTTTCCTGAGATCTACCCTAGTATCTACTTTTTAAAGCTATAAATCCCTGTTGTTGTTCAGTCACTAAGTCATGTCTAACTCTTTGCAACCCCATGGACTACAGCACACCAGTCTTCTCTTTCAACATCTTCCAGAGCTTGCTCAAACTCATGTCCATTGAGTTGATGATGCCATCCAGCCATCTCCTCCTGTGTGTCCCCTTTTTCTCCTGCCCTCAATCTTTCCCAGCATCAGGGTCTTTTCCAATGAGTCAGCTCTTCACATCAGATGGCCAAAGTATCGGAGCTTCAGCATCAGTCCTTCCAATGAATAAAACCATCAAAATAGAAAAATCACTCTTGATGGCAGTAATCTCTGGGCTGCAATATATGACTCAGAGCAGAGACAGTGTCACTTTTCACAACGAAAGCTTTCACGCTGTTTGATTTCTTATCCTATGCTTGTAAGCTTTTTAAAAACTAATAGCAACAAATGCTGGAGAAAGTGGAGAAAAGAGAACCCTCTTGCACTGTCATTGGGAATGTAAATTGATAACAGCCCCTATGGAGAACAGTATGGAGATTCCTTTAAAAACTAGGAATAAAACTACCATATGACCCAGCAACCCCACTACTGGGTATATACTCTGAGGAAACCAAATTTGAAAAAGACATGTGTATCCCAGTGTTCACTGCAGCACTATTTACATTCAACACTATTTAGTTAGGACATGGAAGCAACTTAGATGTCTGTCCATCAACAGATAAATGGATAAAGAAGTCGTGGCACATATAGACAATGAAATGCTATTCAGCCATAAAAAGAAACGCATTTGAGTCCGTTCTAGTGAGGTGAATGAACCCAGAGCCTATTATACAGAGGGAAGTAAGTCAGAAAGAGAACAACAAATATCATGTATTAGTTCACATGACCCGGCAGGGGAAGAGAGGGTGGGACAAACTGACATACCAATTAGATAGAGTAGCTTCCCAGGTGGTACAGTGGTAAAGAATCCACCCGCCACTAAGGCAGGAGACTTGAGAGACACAGATTTGATCCCTGGGTTGGGAAGATCCCCTGGAGTAGGAAATGGCTACCCCCTCCAGAATTCTTGCCTGGAAAATGGCATGGTTAGCGGAGACTGGAGGGCTACAGTCCATGGGTTCCCAGAGTCGATTATGACTGAGCATGCACACACACACGCACACACAGTCCTGTCCATCAACAGCACCAATTCTTTGCTCCTGAGTTTAATCGCATCAGAACAATTTTGAAACAATCCATTCAGTTCTCCGGTCTAGAACCAACTGCCTTTCCACATCATGGCTTCACACATCCCATGCCACCCATACCATCCACCCCATTACTATCAAATACTTGGAAGTTTACCTGCCAGAGTTCCCTAATATCACCCAAGATTGGTGAGGGAATTAAAGGGGATGGGTGATATAGAAATTCTTAGACTCCTGTGGGAGTGGCTACTCTACCAGTCCAAGCTTTCCTGGAGAGCTCAAGGCTCAAGAAATGGGTGTTTTCTCTAAGAATATATTTCCAGCTTGTCTCAGAGAAAAACTGTAAGTGCTCACTTTTTTTCACCCTCACCTCCACCCAGGAGATCTTTTAACCTGCTAAACTGTTCCCTTGTTGAGCCACCTCTTCCAAAGAAGAGACGTTCAAGGAAAGTAAAATTCTAAGAAGCTTTTTAAAAGCTCCCCCGCGGGGCTTCCCTGGTAAGGAATCCTCGGGCCAATGCAGGAGACGTGGGTTCAACCCCTGGTCCGGGATGATCCCGCATGCTGTGGAGCAACTACACCCATGCACCACAACTATTGAGCTTGGGCTCTAGAGTCCAGGAGCCACAGCTACCGAGGCCCCAGCACTCTAGAGCTTGTGCTCCGCAATAAGAGAAGCCACTGCGATGAGAAGCCGGCGCAGTGCTGCCCTGACTCACCGAAATTAGAGAAAGGCCCGTGCAGCAACAAAGACTCAGCACAGACAAAAATTTAAAAAAACTTAAAAAATAAAAACCTAAAACCCAATCTTCACAGGCTTGAGTGTGTGAAGCCATTGCCAGGGGCTGGGGGCATCACCCATCACTCTCTCTCACTTGCAGCCCCCAGGCTGGTCCTCAGAATGAAACCCAGTTAGCCAGAGCCATTTTTCCAGGACTTTCGTGAGAAGCAAGAGGCCCTCCTCCAGCCCACTCAGTGCTTCGGATCTGTCAGGATTAGACAGGCTTGGAAACTCAGACCCAGTATGAGTCACCTCCAGCTCACTGCTAGTGTCATCCTTTTATATGAATCTGGAATTATTTGGAAGTGCCATTTTTTTCCCAGAATTTCTCTCCAGGCTAAGAGAGGTTTTGTTTTGCTTTGTTTCTTTCAGAGAAGTTTCTCCTTTTTTATTTTTTCTTATTTTTTTAAATTTTATTGGACTATAGGTGATACACAATGTTGTGTTAGTTTCTGATACAACACAGTGAATCAGTTACACAGATACATACATCCACTTTCTAGATTCTTTTCCCATACAGGTTATTACAGAGTGCTGAGTAGAGTCCCCTGTGCTATTTAGGCTATTTTGTATATAGTAGTAGTGAAGTGAAGTGAAGTGAAAGTTGCTCAGTCATGTCTGACTCTTTGTGACCCCATGGGGTGTACAGTCCATGGAATTCTCCAGGCCAGAATACTGGAGTCGGTAGCCTTTCCCTCCTCCAGGGAATCCTCCCAACCCAGGAATTGAACCCAGGTCTCCCGCATTACAGGCGGATTCTTTACCAGCTGAGCCACAAGGGAAGCCCAAGAATACTGGAGAGGGTAGCCTATCCCTTCTCCAGGGTATCTTCCAGACCCAGGAATTGAACCGGAGTCTCCTGCATTGCAGGTAGCTTCTTTACCAACTGAAATATCAGGGAAGCCTGCGTATATAGTAGTAAATATATGTAGTAAATATATGCCGAAATATATGTCAATCCCTATTTCCCAATTTATCCCTCCCCACCTTGTCCCCTGGTAAACGTATGTTTGCTTTCTACATCTGTGACTCTACTTCTGTTTTGTAAAAATATGGCATGTGCTATGAATTCTCATGTCATCTTTTTCTCTTTTCTTAGATGGTTTGAGCTTTGTGTCATTTTTTCATTAATGTTTTGTTCACTAGTCTAAAGAAATTATATATTTTATCTCTGTTATAAAAGTGCTTACCTCTAAGAGTTTTTAACATCATATCTAATTAAAGAAAATCTACTTTGTCAAAATCTGTCTTGACAAAAATAAATTTGTCAATATTTATTCCCTTCTCTCAAACTAAAAAGAACCTCAGAGTGCTTTAACTTCTATCTCTCCCCTCCCCAAACCTACTATAGTTCCCTCACAAATTAGTTTTATTATTTTGAACAGCTGATGCTTGTTTGTGAGTGTGTGTGTGTGTGTGTGTGTGTGTGCTCAGTTGAGTCCAATTCTCTGCAACCCCATGGACTGTAGGCCACCAGGCTCCTACCCCATTTCCTACTCCAGGGGATCTTCCCAACCCAGGGATCAAACTGGTGTCTCTTACATCTCCTTCATTGACAGTTTCTTTACCAGTGTCCCACTTGGGAAGCTCAAACGTTTGTTTAGCTTTATTCAAACACTAACTATGTTCTTAGCCCACCATTTCTTCTTACATCCCAGACTTTCCTAGTGGGGTCATTTTCCCCTCCCCCTAGTACAGCCTTTGGAAGTTAGTTTAATAAAGGCCTCTTGGTATGAAACTTCTCACCACTGACATTTTTGCATGGTTCTTGTTCTTGAAAGATGTTTTTATGGGACCCACAATTCTCAGTTGATAGCATTTGCTTACAATACTGTAAAACCATTATTGCACTGTTTTTCAGCTTTCACTTTAACTGTTGAAGAGTTCCCCATCATTCTAATTGTTGTGCCTCTGTAACTAACCAACTTCTCTTTGGTATCTCCTGTGCATACCCTGGAAGAGGGCATGGCAACCCACTCCAGAATTCTTGTCTGGAGAATCTTATGGACAGAAGAGCCTGGCGGGCTATGGTTCATAGGGTCACAAAGAGTTGGACATTGCTAAAGTGGCTTAGCATGCATAAATGTGGTTAACCTCACTTGTGAAATAATTTTCTTACTGCATCCAGTCTCATATTATTTCTCTTATCAGCTGAGTCATGCTTTTAAAAATATGCTAATGAGAGCTAACTTAATCTTTATGTTTCAGATTCTTTTACTGGGAGAAATCATGCTACACAATTAGTCATCTATATGGCTAGAAATGAAAAGCCTTTTTATTTTTTTTTTTTAAGTTTCTTCACTACTTTGTTCACTTATTAATTCAGCAAATATTTGTTGAGAACCTTCTAATTGTGAGGCATTGTATTAGATACTGGATGTATATTGGAGCATAAAACAGATATGATGTTGCCCTATGGAACTTACAGCTTGATAGGAGAGATATTCAACAAACAAGAAAACAAATAAATATGAACACAAAGAATGACTCGAAAGTTGAAAGAACCTAAAACATTGTTGTATGAAGAAATGAAGGAATTAGGAAGGTTTGGCCTTCTCAGAAGACTCAGAAGAACTTCATTTTGAAAAGCCTTTTTATTTTTTAATCCACTTCATCTGATTGACTCCTGGTTCCACCACTCCACTGAAGCTACTTTTGTGAAATCTTCCTAAATCCAGTGGATTTACCCACATCTTAGGCCACATTCCTGGGTGCTGTGCTTAGCCATGTCCATTTCTTTCCGACCCCATGGACTGTAGCCCACCAGGCTCCTCTGTCCATGGGATTTCCCAGGCAAGAATACTGGAGTGGGTTGCCATTTCCTCCTCCAGGGGATCTTCCCCAGCCAGGAATGGAAGCCAGGTCTCTTTCATCTCTTTTATTAGCAGGAGGATTCTTTACCACTAGTGCTACCTGGGAAGCCCTAGGCACCACTGACCATTTCCATTTCCTTTTTCTTTTATCCTCTGAGTCACCTGGTTTTTCTTTCTCTTTTATTTTTAAATACCAGTTTTACTTTTTTTTTCAAGATTTTTAAAATGTGGACCAGTTATTAAATCTTTATTGAATTTGTTACAATATTGCTTCTGTTTTTGATTTTTTGACCACAAGGCATTTGGGATCTAGTTCCCTGACCAGGGATTGAACCAGCACCCCCTGCATTGGAAGGTGAAGTCTTTACCACTGGACCGCCAAAGAAGTCCTTCACCTGCTTTTTCTTCTGGCCTTCTTCTTTTCTCCCGTACTGACAATTCTTATACTACCTGCCCTCAGGTGTTTCCTGTCCTACATATATTCATTTTGAACTCCCAGATCTTCTATCACTCTCTTCCACCCTACTTGTTCCCTTGGAGTCTGACTCACATGGACTGCATTCACTGGGCTCTCTGGGTGTCTAGCTTTCAGTTCGGTTCAGCCTACCAGAGGAATGGAGAGGAAGTCAGAAGGCAGAAGGGTGAGAAGTGAGAACATTTATTCCCCAAGCTCCTCACCCAGCTTCTGCAGGGTCACCATGTACTCTCTCTGAGGTCTGGGAAATAGAATCATAGTTCAGTTGCTGAGTCATGTCTGGCTACTTGAGACCCCATGGACTTCAGGGAAATAGAATGACTTCTTCCATTAACTGTGCATCACCAGCCAAACTGTTGTCTAGGGAGATTTACCTATAAATACCAAAAACATAACAAATTCATTTATCCAAGCTCTACTGCAATGACTCCTTTTTTATCCCTCCCCCTAGAGCAAGCAAACATACTAAGCTGATCGTCCCACTGGTTGCTTGGTGGTGTTAAGTAATGCCTCTTCCAGCAGGTCAATCTAAAAGTCTGAGAGTTAGCTTCAACTTTGCTTCTTCAATCCCCGTTCATATCTAAAATCATTAAGTTCCTTCCAATTCTACCTTGAAAATGTCTCAGCTCTATCCCTTCTACTCTCTTCCCACCACCATTCGCTTATCTCAAGACCTCATCATTTCCTCCTAGACTGTCTCCCGGATTTGAGCCTGGCCCAACTCCAGCTGTACAGTGAAAATATAAACTTGCTAAAATGCAAATTCTGTTGTATCACCGAGATCTCCTTTGCCTAGTACACAAGGTCCTTCCTAATGTGGTCCTTGCCTACTTTGCTAGTCTCATCTCTCATCACTTGCCTTCAAAGAGCCTACCTGAAGACATTAAGTCTGATACCCTCCATCCCCTCTGAGGGCTACTTCTCCTATAAGACATGTGAGTAGCATCTGCCCATGAATATATTCTCCCAGATTCCTAGACTCAATCAACTGGCCCTTCTCTTCCTGGTCTCCCGCACTGACCTCTATCAGAGCATCTCTAACACTCTGCCATACTTATCAAATATTTTTGTCTGTCCTCCAGCAAACCTGTGAGCCTCTTGAGATCAGAGACCAATTCTTACTCATCCTCATTTTCCCAATGCTTATCATTGTGTCCTTCTTAAAGGAAGATCAATAAATGCACACCCCTCTTGCTTGAGATTCTTTGCTTCAATCTCCCTTATGTTATGGATCAAATAGCTCAGGCATAACTTGGCCCTTACTTTGGAATCCTTACTGCCCTCTTCCCCTTCTGTCTCACAAACACAATACCACCAAACACTCTAAGCTGATCATCCCCATAGTTGCCTGGTGCTGTTAAGTAATGCCTCTTCAGTGGGTCAGCCTAAAAGTCTCAGAAGGTAGATATCAATAGTATCCATCTCTAAATTAGTTCAAATTTTCTCTCACATCCACTTCTTCCAGGCAAATGGCTCAGTATTTCTCAATATTATGTAATCCAACTTTTTTTTTTTTTTTAAGAATCCAGACTATTTCACACACACAAAAAAAATTAAGTGTAGCTTTGAAATAAGTCAAACCAGTCAGGGCAACAGTCTACTCTCCCAGAATTATAGATCTGTCAGTTTATCCAGTCAACAGTCCCCTAAATCGTGGGAAAATTTCTTTAAAAATGTAACTCAATGTTTATGCTTGTTGTAGTTATTTCTTAAGAGTTGAGGTCAGTTGGAAGTCTGATGAATAGATGATTTCCTACAGAGTAAATGCAGCAGAGATTTCTTTGCTTCAACTCTTTTCTTAGTAAAGTACGCTTTACTCATCTGATTTCATTGTGGAGACAAGCTAGGTACCTATCCCACTGTGCAGGACGAAAGGATAAGCATTTTTCTACTCAAAGATGATGTGATTTTACCATCTAGGATATTTCATAGTCTAAGGGAAGTCTCCAGACTCAGTGTCCATGCTGTTTAAATATCACTAGAAATAATAGTTTCAAATAGCTTTTCTAAGACCAAAGCCATAATTTTTGAGGACATCTCAAACATTCAGTCAGCCTACAACTATCAAGTTAGATAAGTGTTGCTCAATGCTTAAGCTCCATTAAGATGGAACATTAATGCTCCATCGCTCAGTTGTGTCTGACTCTTTTGAGACCCCATGGACTGTAGCCTGCCAGGCTCCTCTGTCCATGGAATTCTTCAGGCAATGATACTGGAGTGGGTTGCCATTTCCTACTCCAGAGAATCTTCCCAACCCAGGGATGGAACCTGTGTCTCCTGCATTGGCAAATAGATTCTTTACCACTGCACCACCTAAAGGAATGCAAAACAAAATTCTACAAAAATCACATAATAGAAATTATATGAATGTTGGTTTCACTATCTAGAGTCTGCTTCAACCTCATTCCTGTCCTCAGTTCCCTGCATGGGAAATAAAATCCATACCTGGGTAAGCTCTGTCATAAAACACCAGTGGTAACTACAGGATAAAATACCACCTGAGAGTGATGAGTGCCACATCACTACATTGTTCTAAAAATGGAAGGTTTCAGTTTAGCATCTTCCCATGCTCTTTGTCAGGAGCCAGGGTGAATTCATGCATTTCCACCTGGCACAGTGCAGCCCAAAGTGGCTCCCCTTCTCCTGGTGATGCTAGAGAGGAACTATTCAATTGTCCAGGAGCCAATTAGACAAGGAACATACCCATTTAAATGAAACTCAAAGTCCATAACCATTTATTAAGCATTCAGTGTGCTGTGGGGAATAAGTAAATAACCAAAAAAAAAAAAAAATTCAAACCTCCAGGTACCACATTGGGGTAAGGAGAGGGTAAGACAAATTGAGAGAGAAGCATTGAAATATATGCATTACCATGTGTAAAATAGATAACTAGTGGGAAGTTGCTGGATAACACAGGGAGTTCAGCCTGGTGCTCTGTGACAACATACAGGGATGGAATGGGGGGAGGTAGGGATAAGAAAGAGGCTCAAGAGGAAGGGGACATATGTATGCTCATGGCTAATTCATGTTATTGTACAGCAGAAACCAACACAGTATTGTTAAGCCATTATCCTCCAATTGAAAAAAAAAATTTTAAGAGCCCAGACTTGCAAAGTTCAGCAATAAAACTATTTCTCATTCCCAGCCTCTCCAGAGAGCAAACAATGCTATAATTAAAATGTGTCTTCCACACACAGAATCTGTCTTGAAAACATGGGTGTGATTATAAAAACACTTGCTAGGACTTCAGGAAAATTTAAGCCTCGTGGACCTTTCAAAGACACAAAAGACTTTCCTAGGATCATATTCACGTGTCTCTCAGATATTCACTATTAAGCAATAAGCCCTGCTGAGTTACTATCTCTCAGTAGCCACAGAGGGAGCCCAATGTAGAAATGAGCTTATTCTTAAGTGTAGTGAGCTTTCCCGGTGGCACTCACGGTAAAGAACCCTCCTGCCAAAGCCAGAGACATAAGAGATGCCGGTTCGATCCCTGGTTGGGGAAGATAACCCTGGAGAAGGGCATGGCAACCCACTCCAGTATTCTTGCCTGGAGAATCCCATGAAAAGAGGAGCCTGGTGGGATACAGTCCATGGGATGGCAAAGAGTTGGGCATGACTGAAGTGACTTAGCAGCATGCACGATCTAGACAGCAGGAGCTATACAGCACTGCTCATTTGCTGACCACTGGCCCTCCAGGGGGACAGTGTGCATGTAAGTCCCTGCCTCAGTCCAAGCCACAAGAGCTGGCACTACCATTGCTACTGCCCATTTGGCAGTGGCTGCCAGAGGCACTGCCAAGACCAAAATAGCTCCCACCTTCTACCCACCTTTTAATCCAGTGCAAATGAGAAGGTGAGTGTGGAGCTGAGTCACCGCACCTGGCACAAGGTATGCAGTGCTTTTAACAGGGCCTGCTGCGTAGTAAGTACTGATTAAAATGTTCACTCTGGTAGCAGCTGTATTCTATATTCAGGCATTCCAAGAGCTGAGGTCTGGGAGGTCCCAGCTGTTGTGTGTAGTTTCTATTGACTCTGATTCATGTCACTCACTGTTTGTGGAGCTGTGTTCGGTGACCGTTGATTGTGAGCTCATTGATGGTGGATGTTAGCTTGTGGGGACTTTAATCGATGGCAGATTGGAGTCCTGCCTGCAGAGAGGATTGTGTTTCCCTCTGCTGGGAGACTGGGCATGGCTGCTCCGTCACTCAGTCCTGTCTGACAGGACTCTTTGCGACTCCGTGGACTGTAGCCTGCCAGGCTCCTCTGTCCATAGGATTATTGCGGCAAGAATACTGGAGTGGGTTGCCATTTCCTTCTCCAGGAGATCTTCCTATCACAGGGATCAAACTCACATCTCCTGCATTGGGAAACAAATTCTTCCCAGGTGGCCAAGTGGTAAAGAATCCACCTGCCAATGCAGGAGACTCAGGTTCAATCTCTGGGTCAGGAAGATCACCTGGAGAAGGAAATGACAACCCACTCAAATATCTTGCCTGGGAAATCCCATGGACAGTGGGGCCTGGTGGGCTACAGTCCGTGGGGTCACAGAAGAGTCAGACATGACCTAGCAATTAAACAAACAAAACAACTGACATCATTATTGTAGTCATGATCTTTTCTGGATGGTTCCTGTTCTGATTAGCTGGTGTCTATGCTGTGTAAGTTGTCAAACATTTTTAATATCACCCCTGTCCAGGGATTTAACTCAAACTGCTGGAAGACCAGGAAAATGTTAATAACCTGGAGCCCAGTTTAGCATGCTTTGAAGGTCCTAGATTGTGACCTTGGGGTCAGCCCCAACCTTCCCACTGACCTTGAACTCTAATTCAGAGGTGCCACTGACCACAATGCTAAAGTAAGTGTTTTCCTCTCTGGGAGGAAGACTGAATTTGCAATATGTTTACCTGCTGCTGTTTACCACCCCTCTGGCTCAAGTTCACTTTAGAGGGCATGGAGTGGAGGCGGGGGGTGAGAGACACAGAAGGAGGAATTTAGAGATTTTCTTTCCTTACTGGAAATAAAAAAAAAAAATTGCGTGTTTAAGTCTGTTTTATCTACAACATTTGTTTTGAGCCAGAAAGACCCTGCAAAGTCTATACTCAGCCATGTTGCCCAAAACAGAAATCTGCTTTTTCATTCAACAGAAAGCTGTGAGCCTTTCAGGAATGGAGGTCAGGGAACAATAGGAACTGATTCAGTTCAGTTCAGTCACTTGGTCGTGTCCGACACTTTGCAACCCCATGAACTGCAGCATGCCAGGCTTCCCTCTCCATCACCAACTCCTGGAGTTTACTCAAACTCATCTCCACTGAGTCGGTGATGCCATCCATCTATCTCATCTCATCGTCCCGTTCTCCTCCTGCCTTCAAGCTTTCCCAGCATCAGGGTCTTTTCCAATGAGTCAACAGCCAAAGTATTGGAGTTTCAGTTTCAACATCACTCCTTCCAAATAACACTCAGGACTGATTTCCTTTAGGATGGACTAGCTGAATCTTCTTGCAGTCCAAGGGACTCTCAAGAGTCTTCTCCAACACCACAGTTCAAACACATCATTTCTTCGACGCTCAGCTTTCTTTATAGTCCAACTCTCACATCCATACATGACTACTGGAAAAGCCATAGCTTTGACTAGACGGACCTTTGTTGGCAAAGTAATGTCTCTACTTTTTAATATGCTGTCTAGGTTGGTCATAGCTTTTCTTCCAAGGAGCAAGTGTCTTTTAATTTAATGCCTGAAGTCATCATCTGCAGTGATTTTGGAGCCCAAAAAAAATAAAGTCTGCCACTGTTTCCACTGCTTCCCCATCTAATTTGCCATGAAGTGATGGGACTGGATGCCATGATCTTAGTTTTCTGAAGGTTGAGCTTTAAGCCAACTTTTCCACTCTCCTCTTTCACTTTCATCAAGAGGCTCTTTAGTTCTTCACTTTCTGCCATAAGGGTGGTGTCATCTGCATATCTGAGGTTATTGATATTTCTCCAGCAATCTTGATTCCAGCTTGTGCTTCATCCAGCCCAGTGTTTCTCATGATGTACTCTGCATATACGTTAAATAATAATACATTTAATAACGTATTAAATAATACGTTAAATAAGACAATATACAGCCTTGACATACTCCTTTTCCTATTTGGAACCAGTCTGTTGTTCCATGTCCAGTTCTAACTGTTGCTTCCTGACCTGCATACAGATTTCTCAAGAGGCAGGTCAGGTGGTCTGGTATTCCTATCTCTTGAAGAATATTCCAGTTTATTGTGATCCACACAGTCAAAGGCTTTGGCATAGTCAATAAAGCAGAAATAGATGTTTTTCTAGAACTCTCTTGCTTTTTCAATGATCCAGTGGATGTTGGCAATTTGATCTCTGGTTCCTCTGCCTTTTCTAAAGCCAGCTTGAAAATCTGGAAGTTCATGGTTCATGTTTTGTTGAAGCCTGGCTTGGAGAATTTTGAGCATGACTTTACCACTCTGTGAGATGAGCGCAATTGTGCAGTAGATTGAGCATTCTTTGGCATAGCCTTTCTTTGGTATTGGAATGAAAACTGACCTTCTCCAGTCCTGTGGCCACTGCTGAGTTTTCCAGATTTGCTGGCATATTGAGTGCAGCACTTTCACAGCATCATATTTTAGGATTTGAAAGAGCTCAACTGGAACTCCATCACCTCCACTAGCTTTGCTCATGGTGATGCTTCCTAAGGCCCACTTGACTTACTGATTAAGGTTTCAAAAAGAAAACTGGCAGTAAAGCAGCAGATGGGAACATGTCTTTTAATATTAGGGGCTTGAGAATCACAGTCTGCAGAAAGGTAAGTTAATGGCAACCACAGTTTTCCAGGAGAATCTAAATTGCAGTCCAATGGTTCTCACATGCTATTTTTTAAATTATTTATTAGTTAGATTTTTTGGCTGTGCTGGGTCTTCTTGGCTACAGGGGCTTTTCTCCAGTTGCAGCGAGCCAGGGCTACTCTCCAGGTGCTCTGAGCAGACTTTCATTGCAGCGGCTTCTCTTGCGGCCGAGCACAGGCTCTAGGGTCTCAGGTTCAGTAGCTGCAGCACGTGAGCTCAGTATTGTGGTTCCTGGGCTCTAGAGCACAGGCTCAATAGTTCCGGGGCACGGGGTTAGTCGCTCCGCGGCATGTGGGATCTTCCTGGATCGGTGATCACACTCTTGTTTCCTGGATTAGCAGGTGGATTCTTTAGCACTGAGCCACCAGGGTAGCCCCTCACCTGTGTTATATATTTGTCAGAACTTTCATCCTGATATGAACTTGACTACATACAGTTACTATAGATATGGCCTTCACCATAAATGTGATACATTGGCGTTCTAGCTTATTAATCAACCCCTATGAATCTGATTCTTAGTAATCAGATAAGGAACACTTAGGCAAGCAAGCCAAACTTCAACCTTGATAACTCCAGCAAAGGTCAACCAAACCCCCATGGCAGCCATCAAAGCTCCTTTACAGTCACCTGGAGGCACGCGGAGCTCCCTCTGAGAATCTGATTCCATGAGTCATGCTCCAGAGGCACACCCCAAATTTCTGTTTGCTTTGGAAAACTCAATTACCTTTCCCCAAGAATAACTCCCATATATGACAGTGAGAATAATTCAAGTTGAGCATTCAAAAACAGTACTGGTGGTATCAGCAGATTTTGTCAACTAATAACGTCTGTTAGTTGGCATGAGAAAAAAGATGGCTTGTTTCCCTATATAAATAGCAAATGTTTGTTGTTCAAGGAAGAATAACCGGTAAGTGTAATTCCACCCAGTTGTATCGGTTACATTTTAAGTCTCCTGGTTGCATTTACAGGCCTGCCTGTCTTGACAGGAGTCCCTTGAAAGGTAGTTGGAATGAACTGGCAACACACAGGCAGGATTTATGTCAGAGACAGAGCCTGCCAGAAGCTCTGATGGATTGAATGGGGTGACAGAACAGGGATAGGGAGAAATTCAGGATGAGTACTAAGACTTTTACTTAAGCAATTGGGTGGTTGGAGTACCATTTGGTGAGAGCTGGGAGATGGGTGTAGGGATGGGTTGAGCAGAAATATCAAGGTTCGTTGCAAGGCATGTTAAGGTGAAGATGCTCTAGGATAGCCAGGTGACTGTGCCAGGTATGCAAAGATCCAAGTCTGAACTCACCCTAAGTCACCTGCTATAACAACACAGAACTTCCAGGCCACTCCCTTGAGCCTTCGCAAATAGCTTCCCATTGTTACTATATTAGTTGCCTGTGAACTTGAACACCAAATAAAACTCTATTTGTTGTTGTTATTGTTCAGTTGCTAAGTCATTTCTGATTCTTTGCAACCCCATGGACTGTAGCATGCCAGGCTTCTCTGTCCACCACTGTCTCCCGGAGTTTGCTCAAATTCATGTTCATTGAGTCAGTGATGCTATCTGACCATCACTTCCTCTGCCTCCCCTTTCTCCTTTTGCCTTCAGTCTTTCCTAACATCAGGGTAATTTTCCAGTGAGTCAGCTCTTTGCATCAGGTGGCCAAAGTATTGGTGCTTCAGCTTCAGTAACAGTCCTTCCAATGAATATTCAGGGTTGATTCCTTTAGGATTGACTGGTTTGATCTCCTTGCAGTCCAAGGGACTCTCAAGAGTCTTCTCCAGCACCACAATTCAAAATCATCAATTCTTTGGTGCTCAGCCTTTTTTATGATCCAACTCTCACATCCATACATGACTACTGGAAAAACCATAGCCCCTTTGCCACAACAAGGCTGTGATCCATGAAGGGGAAAACACCGTTAAATGGCTTTTAAAAGCCATCTAAAAGGCTTGACACTTCAGGAAGCTGACTATAGCTGGCTGCTTCTACCACAACACTCCACATCATTCTTCATAGAAATACTTCCTTCCTGACCTAAGGTGGAGTCTGGCATCACCCTCTGGCCTCTCTGTAGCCCCAGTCTTCCTCCTCTGGGGACAGAAGCCTCATCCTCTTCCTCCATCTTTGCATTCTGCACCCCTCACTCCCCACCAGGCTGCCTCCATTCTCCTCCTGTATATATCAGTCACTGTTCTGCTCCTGGAACAAGGAAGAGAAAGAGAGAACCTGGAACCCTTGCTTACTGATGGCTGAGTTGGAGATTGGGAGGAGCTCTGTGTCCATGGGGATCCCTGAGAAACCATCCCCTTGACATCTGTTCATTCACCTTTCTCCCGGGGCAGATTCCCCACTACTCTCTTCCTCACACTCTCTACCCATTCTAGTGGTCCTTCTCACCAGCTGTCTTCCCTCCCCTTCCCCTTTATTTATTTTTTAAATTATTTTTATTTATTTAATGAATTTATTTGACTGTGCCAGGTTTTAGTTGCAGCAAGTGGGATCCTAGTTCCCTGACCAGGGATTGAACCCAGGGCCCCTGAATTGGGAGCATGGAGTCTTAGCCACTGGACCACCAGGGAAGTCTCTCCACAGTACATTTTAATGCTCTCTGGGGAATTCCATTGAGGACCCAGGATTGAGAACCACTATCCTACTTTTTCACCTTCCTCTCTTCAAAGGTATCTCTTGCTCCCTTTGAACACCCATGCTACTTTGTTTCTACCTTCAGTCACTCAACTATTTATTTCTTTAGTCACAGGTCCATTATTGGGTACCAGTGACTACTTGGGGCTCTGGGGATCACCAAGAAACAATACTGATGTTTTACATCCTCCTACAGCTTCTCCCTAGCAGAAAGTGAAAGTGAAAGTCGCTCAGACATGTCTGACTCTTTGAGACCCCATGGACTATACTGTCCATGGAATTCTCCAGGCCAGAATACTGTAGTGGATAGCCGTTTCCTCCTCCAGGGGATTTTCCTTACCCAGGGATCGAACCCAGACCTCCGACATTGCAGGTGGATTCTTTATCAGCTGAGCCACAATGGATGCCCAAGAATACTGGAGTGGGTAGCCTATCCCTTCTCTAGCAGATCTTCCCAACCCAGGAATTGAACAGGGGTCTCCTCCATTGCAGGCAGATTCTTTACCAACTGAGCTATCAGGGAAGCCCCTCTCCAGCAGAGGAGGCAGTAAATTAAATGGAATAAAGGCACACATGTGAAAAGCAAAACTTGAAAACTTTTAGGACAAAACACAGGAGGATATTTTTGTGGCTTTGGGCAGGAAGATATTTCTTAAACAAGACACCAAAGGTATAGACCATAACTAGAAAATGGATCGACTTGATCTCATTTTAAAAGTTAAACTTTTTTCATTAAAAGTGAAATGGCAAGCTACAAACTGGAATATAATATTTGCAACATACACATTTCACAAAAGATTGATATTTAGGGACTTCCCTGGTGGTCCGGAGGTTAAGACTGCACTTCCATTGCAGGGGGCATGATTTGATCCCTGGTTAGGGCTTCCCTGGTAACTCAGCTGGTAAAGAATTCACCTTCAATGCAGGAGACCCTGGTTTGATTCCTGGGTTGGGAAGATCCCCTGGAGAAGGGATAGGCTACCCACTCCAGTATTCTGGGCTTCCCTCGTGACTCAGATGGTAAAGAATCCGCCTGCAATGCGGGAGACCTGGCTTCAATGCCTGGATTGGGAAGATTCCCCTGGAGGAGGGCATGGCAACCCACTCCACTATTCTCGCCTGGAGAATCCCCATAAACCTGGCATGCTGCAGTCCATGGGGTCGCAAAGAGTTGGACACGATTGAGCAACTAAGCACATAGACATAGACAGAAGGAATTAAGATCCCGCCTGCCACTCAGTGGAGTAAAAAAAAAAAAATTGGTATTCAGATGATATAAATAGAACTCCTACAAATGAATTTTAAAAATAAAAATCATCAGGGAAAATTATAAGCATTTCATAGAAGAACACACCTGGCTAGAAAATATTTAAATAGATGCTCAACCTCATTAAAAATTTGAAAAATGGGAATTAAGTTATAATAAGATATCATTTTCTAGCAAGTTATCCATTTTTTTAAAGTCTGGCTACATCAAATGTTGCCAAGAATATGGAGTGATGGGGATACTGAGACACGGATAAGGGTGTGCAAATAGATACTGTAAACAACCACAATAAAAATGTAATTGGTATATAATAGGTGGAGCAGGAAGTGACTAGGACCCAATAGCAGGTGAGACAGGAAAAGGCCCATGAAAGTTGAAATGTAGAAGACGAATAACAGGGAAAACAAAGGCAGAGTGTCCCACATAGAGGGAGGGTGAGCATGATAACAACTGAAGTTAAAGAGAGGCGTGTATAAGGGCTAGGTCAGAAGGGCTAGAAACTGTGTCCAGGAGCTTGGACTCTAAGGTTTATGAGAAACTATTAGGTTGTTCCTTGCAGCACTACATCAATAGCTAGGACATGGAAGCAGTCTAGATGTCCATCAACAGTTGAAGGATAAAAAGCTGAGGTATATAAATGCAATGGAATATTATTCAGCTGTGTAAAGGAACACATTTGAGTCCGTTCTAATGAGGTGGTTGAACCTAGAGCCTATTATACAGAGTGAAGAAGGTCAGAAAGAGAAAAACAAGTATCATATATTAATGCATATATATGGAATCTAGAAAGATGGTACTGATGAACCTATTTGCAGGGCAGCAATGGAGACACAGACATAAAGAGCAGACTTATGGACACAGGCAGGGAGGTGAGTGGAAGGAGAGGCGGGAACAGATGGAGAATAGCATGGAAGCATGCACACTACCCTATGCAAAGTAGATAGCCAGTGGGAATTGGCTGTGTGACTCAGGGAACTCAGACTAGTGTTCTGGGACAACCTAGAGGGGCGGGATGGGGTAGGAGTTGGAGGGAACATATGTATACCTATGGCTGATTCATGTTGATATATGGCAGAAACAAAGTCAATATTGCAAAGCAATCATCCTTCAATTAAAATAAATAAATACATAAAATAAGCTTTTGGGGTTTAAGCTAGGACATGACATTCATTCATTCAACCAAAAAGCCACTAGTACCTTACATAGACCAAATCAAAAAATATTTTCACTCAGTTGTGTCCAACTCTCTCTGACTCAGTGGACTATAGCCCACCAGGCTCTTCTGTCCGTGGAATTCTCCAGGCAAGAATACTGGAGTATGTTGCCATCTCCTTCTCCAGGGGATCTTCCCAACCCAGGGATTGAACCCAGTCTCCTGCCTTGCAGGCAGACTCTTTACCATCCGAGCCATCAGGGAAGCCCCACATAAAGCTCTGGCTCTATGTGACTGCATCTGTTCTGAAAATATCATTCCAGCTGTAGGTGGAGAATAAGTTGGAGAGTCACTTGAGGAACAGCAGGGAGACCAATGAAGAGGTGAGTTGGGGGTTGTCATCTGGACTAGGGAGCAGCAGACTCAGAGGGTATATATGCACAGAGACCAAAGGTATCTTGGAGGTAGAAGAAGCCAAACAAGTGGTTGATCAGAAGAGGAGCTAGCTTAGTGAATGAGGAGAAGGAATCAAGGTAGTGCTCTAGGAACCCATGTGGATGATGAGACTTCTGTAGGCTGGAAATACAAGAGAAGGGCACAGGACTTCCCTGGTGGTCCTGTGGTTAAGAATCTGTCTTGCTATGCAGAGGAAGAAGGTTCGATCCCTGGTCAGGGAATTAAGATCCCACATGCCAAAGGGCAATTAAGCCCACTGTAGGCCACAAGGAAAGATCCTGATAACACAACGAAAATCCCACGTGCCACAACTAAGAACCCACTCAGCCAAATAAATAAATTCACTAATAAAAAAAATAAACTCAAAAATAGGACAAAGGAAAATCAATGTGGTATTGCAGAAGCTAGGGTAGGAGGGGTTTATAGTTGAAGAAGATAAGAAAATAGTCAATAATGTGAAATACTGCTGAGAAGTCAAATTTGAAAGGGGAGGGGAAGACTTCCCTGGTGGTTCAATGGATAAGAATCTGCCTGCTAGTGAAGCATACATGGGTTCGATCCCTGGTCTGGGAAGACTCAACATGCTGTGGAGCAACTAAGCTGGAGAGCCACAACTACCAAAGCCTATGCACCCATACTCTGCAACAAGAGAAGCTACCACAGTGAGAAGCTCACGCACCACAACAAAGACAGGTCCCCACTTGCTGCAACTAGAGAAAGCCCATGGAGTAACAAAGACTCAGCGCAACCAAAAAATTAAATAAATAATTTTTTAAAGGGGAGGGGGCTGAAAATGGTCCATCATCTGTGGGCCAGGGATGACCTTCATGAGAGAAGTTTCCATCTGGGAGGCAGCAAACCATTGAGGGTTGAAGAGTGGGAGGAGAAGCAAGAGAAGGCACTCTTTCAAGAAAAGCAAAGCAATAGGCAGAGAGTAGAGGAAAGATGTTGTCTTCCCTTGTTTTGTTTTAGAAAAGCAAGACATGAGTGGGTCTGGTGAGATGGAGCTGCAGAGAGCAAATGGTTGAAGATGAGCAAGATCAATACAAGGTCTTTGAGAAGATGGGTATCCCATTTGAATCCCAAATGGGTGTACTTCATTTCAGCTCTAGTAATAATCACCCAGAGTCAGTACAGACCCCACAAGTTAAAAGGCACCATCCCTTACTTTCAATGCCAGCTGTGCTTCAGGGGTCCCCAGGCCACCCACCCTTTCAACTAAGTGGCTGTAACCTGAGAAGTTCCCATGACCCCCTCAGGTTGGATAAATCATGAGAAAGATTCACAGGACTCAGGAAAGTACTATTATTGTTACTATATGAGAGGCCCTTGGGCAGAAAATAGATCAAACCAGTCAATCCTAAAGGAAATCAACCCTGAACGTTCCTTGGAAGGACTGATGTTGAAGATGAAGCTCCAGTACTTTGGAAAAGTACTTCCCAGATACTTGGGAAAGACCCTGATGCTGGGAAAGATTGAGGGAGGGAGGAGAAGCGGGCAACAGAGGATGAGATGGTTGGATGGCATCATCAGCTCAATGGACATGAGTTTGAGCAAACTCTGGGAGATAGTGAAGGACAGAGAAGCCTGACATGCTGCAGCCAGCCCACGGTGTTGCAAAGAGTCAGACATGACAAAGCGACTGAACAATAACAACAATTGTAGTGTAAAGTATTATAATTTTATTATATAGGAAGATAGGCCAAATGACAAGACATCTAGAGGAAGGTCTGGGAGGAACCACAGAGCTTTCTTGCCTTCTCCCTGTGGGTCGGACTGCCTCACCTGCCTGGTACATCATTGTTTGTCCCATCCAGAAAGCTTCTCCAAGCTTCAGTGTCCAGAGTTTGGGGGGATTTTATTACACAAGTATGATGGATTAAATCATTGGCTATGTGATTGAACTCAATCCCCAACCCCCCTCTCATCCCAGGAGGCCAGAAGAAAGGATTGATATCATGTGTCTCCCAGCCCCAGCCCTCTAATCATCAAATTGGTCCTTCTGATGACCAGGCACCAGCATGAAACTCTCTAGATGCCCTGCCATGAGTCAGATCATTACCTGTCACTGAGGAAATTCCAAGGGTTTCAGAAGCACCCTGCCAGAAATCTGGGACAAAGTTCAGATAAAATTTTTTATTATATAATAATGAGTCAGGGACTTCCCTGATGGCTCAGTGGATAAGAATCTGCTTGCCAATGCAGGTGACACGGGTTCAATCCCTGGTCCGGGAAAATTCCACATGCCACAGAAGAACTAAACCAGTGTACCACAACTACTGAAATCTCCACACCCTAGAGTCAACAAGCTGCAAAGTCCATGCACCTAGGACTTGTGCTCCGCAAGAAGAGAAGTCACTGCAATGAGAAGCCCATACACGGCAACTAGAGAGTTGCTTCTGCTATCTGCAACTAGATAAAGGCTCACACACAGCGATGAAGACCCAGTGCAGCCAAAAATAAATAAATAACAATGAGTCAGGATGTTCAGGACCTGGGGAAAAGAAAGAGCCTGTACCAATCCAGGAATAAGAGCATAGTAGGGGTGGGTGGGATGCAGTTGACAGTATGGTGGGAGATGCTGAGCAGACTTTCAGATGATGAGATTTATTTTTAAGGACTGAGCATGTGAGTGATGGAATCAGGATATTGCTGCTGTGAACAAACGCCAAGGAAAGCTTCCTAGGATGACTGAGCAAAATGAGAGAGCAGTAGGTGGTGGTGGAGCCCATGCATCCAGGTCACAGCCATATGTAAGGCCAAGTGGTTTTCTCCAACAGTCCCCAGCAGTCCCGACAGAGAGGCAGACCGTTAACACAACCAGGTCGGAGGTTTTGTCTAGTGAGTACTAGGGAAGAAATGGAGGGGGAAATGGCAACCCACTCCAGTATTCTTGCCAGATAATCCCACGGACAGAGGAAGCTGGCAGGCTACAGTCCATGGGGTCATCAAGAGTCAGACGTGACTGTGCTACTGAACATGCACACGTACGCTAGGAAGGAAAAAGAGGAAGTCTGCTGAGAAGACTGTCAAGGAAATGGTTGCAAAGATGGAGCCTAGAAATTAAACTGGATGGATAAGGAAGCAAAAGCAGAGGGGGCAGATAGAGAGGGGGGATGTCTGTGGGCTAGAGGTTCTGATAAGTGTGAATAACTGGTGCTTTGAGAGTGGGGGAGTGAGAAAGCAGGAATGCTGCAGGCAGAGAACAGGACGCCTGCATGCATGATTGCTGAAATGGAGCCTTTCCAAGAGGCATCCAACCTTGGCGGTGGCCAGAGTAAGGCTTCTTCTGCCTGGAGTATTAATTCCTTATATTCAAGGTGATAGTAAGTGGAAATATTAGTCACTCAGCTGTGTCCAACTCTTTGCGACCTTTTCCAGGGGAGTCTTCCCAACCTAGAGATCGAACCTAGGTTCCCTGCATTGGAAGCAGATTCTTCACCGCTGAGCCACCAGGGAAGCCCGTGTTCCTTGATTAAACCATCTTTAATCCATCTTTGTATTCCCAGCAGTACTGAAAATACTACATGGAAGGTAATGATAACCTTTGGGAAGGGAGGAGGATAAATTATGAGGGATGTGGGAAACCTCAGGAAACCCCTGTGCCGTAAGCCCACTTGGGGTTCCATTCAGTCAGAAGTCTCAGGGAACTCATGAGACAAAGGAGCAGTGATGCGCACCGGGGAACAGGATTCCCCAAGTTCACTGCAGCCCCAGGTCAAGTGAGCTCTTTAGGAGTCACTGTTGCCAGTTAGCATTTTCCAGTCTTAAAGCATACATACTCACTCACATGGCTTCCCAGGTGGTGCTAGTGATAAAGAACCCGCCTGCCAAAGCAGGAGACTTAAGAGATGTGAGTTCGATCCCAGGGTCAGGAAGATCCCCTGGAGGAGGGCATGGCAACCCACTCCAGTATTCTTGCCTGGAGAATCCCATGGACAGGGGAGCCTGGTGGGGTACAGGATCGCAAAGAGTCAGACACGACCGGAGCGACTAAGCACAGCACAGCGCTCACTCACAACCAACAGTCCCTGTTGGATTATCGCTACAGTCAGAGATTCAGTGGCAGCGGTGGAAATGAGGTCACTCTCACAAGGAAGGGACAACTTCTCATTATGAAGGGAATGACATCTGCAGGCAGGACAAGGAGGGCAACACTGTATCTGATGCCCTCCTTGGTCTTTTCAGCTCACTGATTGAGTGCCTCCTGGAATCCTTTATTCAGTGTTAACTCAGCCGGTTCACTGAGTGCCTGCCCTAAGCAAGGTGTCACAGGAGAAGGCGAGGTGGACAATTTTGTCATGGCCCCCTAGGAACTTACAGACTGGTGGGGAGGGTCAGCTATGTCCCCAAACCATCACACCCAAAGCGGTTCCCTAGTAACCAAGAAGGACGCTGTCACCTGGGGAGATTAAGTTAAAAGGTTCAGTTCTGGGTATCCATGTGACGAGTTTGTTTGCTTGTTTGTAGGCTTGCTTTCTCATGACTTAGAACTTAAAAGAAGTCAGAGGAAATCTCCCTGTCCTGTGACAACAGGAGCCTGAGGTGAATCCAGTCATACTCTTGATACTTTAAAATAATGTCTCCTAGGAAATCACCCTCTGGAAAGAAAGAGTTAAAGAACTTGCTGGAATTCACAGAAACCAGCCAACTCCTGAGAGCTGGGTATTTACAAGACAACATAAGAGCTAAGTGGTCTGACAAAACCACATGTGCTCAGCCAACCTGACCGCTGTGGATTCAGAGGAAACATTGAGAATGTATTCCCTTTTCCCTCCATCTCCACTCACACCAGGCTAGTCCGCTTGTCAACAACGTCATTTATAGAAAAGACAATAGGCAGGGCTTCCCTGGTGGTCTCAAGGTAAAGAAGGCACCTGCTTATGCAGGAGACACAGGTTTGATCCCTGATCCTGGAAGATCCCACATGCCTCAGAGCGATTGAGCCCATGTGCCACAGCTACTGAGCCCACATGCCCTAGAGCCTGCAAGAAGTCCACCCACCTCTGCAATGAGAGAAAGCCCTCGGGCAGCAATGAAGATCCAGCGCAGCCAAAAATAAATTAATTAAATTTAAAAAAAAGACAACAAGCAGGGGACTGATTTCAAGTGGCAGGAACTGTGTGAAGAACATGGCCTTGGCTGACACTGAGATTTCAGAGTCCTGGGGTTTCCCGGGGGCACAGTGGAGCACCTCATGCTCTCTCCATCTGAACATACAGCATGGGTGGGAGGACCTCGAGCCGGAAGTTGGGTACCTGCATGGGAGTCTGTGCTTTGCTGGATCTGGGCTGGACCCTGGGCCAGGCTGGTCCCTCGGCCATCGGCTGCCCTGGGGAGCTCAGGAGGAGACGTCTGATCAGGACATCACAGTGCCTTAAGCCCCTGTGAAGTAGGACCCTATTGGGTAAGGTCACTCTCTGGACTGAGCAAGCAATTTTAGAAGGAACTCCCATGAGGAACTGAGAGAGGCAGGGAAACTTGCCCCATCAGCTAAAGTAGTACAATCTCCCTGGCAGGACCGAGGGACATGAGCCGCCCACCCAGAGGCACTGAATTGAATGACACTAACTTTCCAGGGCCTGCATCCTTTGGAGAAGGAGGAGTAAGACCTAAACAGAATCCAGAGAGAATCAGCCATCCAGAACTTGCGAAGGATGGTCTGATCAATCCCCAATTGAACAACAATTGTTCATCACATACCCTGGCCTGGGGACACAATGAGAATACAACCAGTTTCGATTGTCAGTAAACAGCAGATCCAAAACCAGTCCATCCTAAAGGAAATCTACCCTGAATATTCATTGGAAGGACTGATGCTGCAGCTGAAGCTCCAATGCTTTGGCTACCTGATGCGATGAGCTGACTCATTGGAAAAGACCCTGATGCTCGAAAGATTGAGGGCAGGAGGAGAAGGGTGTGACAAAGGATGACATGGTTAGATGGCATCGTTGACTCAGTGGATATGAGTTTGAACAACTCTGGGAGACAGTGAAGGTCAGAGAAGCCTGGCATGCTGCAGTCCATGGGATCATAAAGAGTAGGACACAACTGAGTGACTGAACCACAACAACAAATTTTGCATTGGGGTACAGCCAATTAACAATGTTGTGTTAATTTCAGGTGGACAGCAAAGGGATTCAGACATACATATACATATATCCATTGTCCCCCAGACTCCCCTTCCATCCAGGCTGCCACATAACATTGAGCAGAATGCCCTGTGCTATAGAGTAGGACCTGAAGACTTTTGTAGTTTCTCCAGACACCATATAGCCAAGGCCAGCGCTGCTCTTCCTCACAGTCTCTTGTCCAGAGTGAGGGGATGCTCACCCCACTCCTTTCCTGGCATTCTCGGGTCCTCAGCCCTGCCCTGCACTAAATGACCCTTCCCACCAAAGTCCACAAGTCCCCCAAAAGCAGCCCAGCATGCAGTCTGGAGCATATGCAGCCCACAGAGAGCTGGAACATGTTTCTCTCCCTCCTGTGGCCTGGCTGTGTCCCTGAGTGTGGAGAGGAAAAGGAGACGACAGCTTCATGATGTTTTATATCTGTCCCAGCACTGCCATATTCCATCTTAAATTATGGACGTTTGCAAAAACTCCCTGAGGACAGCCATCATGTCTCGTTTAGTTGTGTTACCCTTCCTCTGTGCATACACACATACACACACAAACACACATCAAACTGGTACCTGGTGTGTTGAATGAATGATGGACATTACCTTACCTGACCTGACCTAAACTTTCTCACCCCAACCTGTCATCAGCTCTGACTTCATCTTCCTAGAATTCCTGCATTTTCAGAGGAATTTGAAAAGCCCTCAAGAAACACTTCAAAATTGCCCTGTTGGAGAAATTGGAGCATCTTTCCAGAAATTTGCCTCCAGGGTATTTCTGGTGAGACCCAGATCACCTGTTTGTGGTTATGGGGGGAGCTCCCATTACCTGCCTGTCCCAAAACTAACTTCATAAAAGGGTCAGAGTTCCCCAGAGAAGCAGGTGGGCCCTGCTCTGACACAAGACCAAGCAGTAAGGTGTACACTGTGCCTTCATGGCAGGAGCTGAGCTTCTCCCAGAGGGTAACACCCCTGACTGGGCCCAGAACCACTCTCCCGCTCTAAGAGTCTGGAGGGGCCTATTTGTTGCTGAAGAGTTCATTCTGGGATGGACATTGTACTTCTGATGAATCTCTGCTTTTCATGCAAGGAGATTCTTTTCTAAGGAAACTCTTCCCCATTAGAGGAAGCTAGCATAAGATGGAAGCAATGAGAGTGGCATGGTGTGATCACTCCTGACTTTCATACATTTGGTCAACCAACATTTATGGAGCACGATTACGTGCCAGGCACAGAGGTCAAAGCTGTAATAATCCCAAGCCTGCAACAGGTACATTTATAGTAAGGAACTAAATGGATGGCATCACCGACTCAATGGACATGAGTTTGAGCAAATTCCAGGAGTTGGTGATGGACAGGGGAGCCTGATGTGCTGCAGTCCATGGGGTCGCAAAGAGTTGGACATGACTGAGCAACTGAACTGAACTGAAATGTCCGTCAATAGATGAATGGATAGAAAAGATGTGGTACATATGTACAATGGAATATTACTTGGCCATAAAAAGGAAGGAAACTGAGTCATTTGTATAGATGTGGATGACCTTAGAGTTTGTCATATACGGTGAAGTCAGAAAGAAAAAAATACAGTATGTTAGCACATATATGTAGAATCTACAAAAAATGGTATGTGCATGCTAAGTTGCTTCAGCTGTGTCCAATTCTTTGCAAACCTATGAACCATAACCCGCCAGGCTCTTCTGTCCATGGGATTCTCCAGGCAAGAAAACTGTAGTTGGTTGCCATGCCGTCCTTCAGGGGATCTCCCCGATCCAGGGATCGAACCCATGTCTCTTATGTCTCCTGCATTGACAAGCAGGTTCTTTACCCTAGCGTCACCTGGGAAGCCCATAGGAAAAAATGGTATAGATGACCTTATTTGTAAAGCAGAAATAGAGATACAGATGTAGAGAACAGACATATGGACATGGGGGAAAAACAGAGGATGGGATGAACTAGGAGAGTAGGATTGATATATATACACTACCATGTGTAAAATAGATAGCTAGTGGGAAGCCGCTCTATAGCACAGGGAGCTTAGCTCAGTGCTCTGTGATGACCTAGAGGGATGGGGTGAGGGGGACAGGGTCAGATAGGTCCAAGAGGGAGGGGATATGTAGACATATAGCTGACTCACTTCATTGTACAACAGAAACTAAAGAACACAGTAAAGCAATTATGCATGTGTTAGTCACTCAGTTGTGCCCAACTTTTTGCAACCTCATGGACTGTAACCCCCCAGGCTCTTCTGTCCATGGGATTCTCCAGGCAAGAATACTAGAGTGGGTTGCCTTTCCCTTCTCCAGGAGATCTTCCCAACCCAGGGATCAAACCTGCATTGCAGGCAGATTCTTTACCATCTGAGTCACCAGGGAAGCTCCAAAAGCAATTATACTCCAATAATAAAAAGAAAAAATAGTAATGGAGACAAGCAAATAAAACACAATGAAGGAGGCCTGCAGAGGGTGTTAGAGGCACATCATAGGTAAGAAGGGTACCCACCACCCAACTTGGTAAGAGACTTGTCATGGAGGAGGCAAAGCATGAGCCTTAAGGACTAGGGTTTGGCCAAACCCCAAATAGGAGAAGCAGGTTTCAGGCCAGAAAGAACAGGTCGTACCAAAGCCCAGAAAGGTCACCACATTCAAGGGACTGCAAATAGTTTGGGAGGGCTGAAGCGTGGGCTCAGAGAGGAAAGCGGAAGACTCCATGATGGGACTTGTCTGCCCTGCTTAGGAGGGCTCATCCACAAAGGGGATGGGAAGCCAATGACAGGACTGATACAAGGGCTTGGGTCCCAGAATTGTTTTGTGATCTCTGTGGCTGGTATGTGGGGAATGGATGGATGGAATTTCCATGGCAGCAAGTGAACCAATTAGGACATGATTGAAATAACCTAGGTGAGAAGGAAGACTTGAACGGTAGTGAGGTATGGGGATGAAGAGAAATCTACAGACCCCAGGCATTTAGGAAGCACTCAAGAAAGACCCTTTCTAGGAACTGGGATACTTTCTGATTGAATGCCTTTTCCAGTGAGAGAGGAAGTGGGGAAGGGGAGTAGAGAGCTTCCTCTTTTAATTCTAAATATTTTTGAATTACTTGAAAATCTTAAAATGAGCATATATATTAACAAAGGGCTTCCTAGTTGGTGCTAGCGGTAAAGAACCCATCTGCCAAGGAAGGAGATGTAAGAGACACAGGTTCAATCCCTGTGTCAGGAAGATCCCCTAGAGAAGGGAATGGCAACCCACTCCAGTATTCTTGTCTGGAGAATTCCATGGACAGAGGAGCCTGGCAGGCTACAGTCCACAGGGTTGCAAAGAGTCAGACACGACTGAAGCGACTTAACACACACATGTATTAACAAAAAGCCCAAGAAAGGTATTGGAGTTTTTTTTAATTTATTCATTTATGTTTGGCTGTATTGGTTCTTAGTTGTCACATGTGGGTTCTCCAGTTGTGGTGTGCAGGCTCACTAACTGCGAGGCACATGGAATCTTAGCTCCCGGACCAGGGATCATACCCACATACCCTGCATTGGAAGGCAGATTCTTAACCACTGGACTGCCAGGGAAGTCCCAAGGATATTGGGACTAGTTCTAGCATATAACTTTCTGCCTGTGCACATCATCAATTAACTTTGATCATTTCCAGAACTATCATGTCAAACATCACTCTATAAAAACCTAATTTGAAAAACGGGTTCTATGTGACGGTTCCACTGATGCTTTAAAGGGAGGTATTGATTTTCTAGCCTTCTAATATTAGGGCAAGAAAGAAACTCCAAGTCTGAGGTTGGTGAATTCTGTAATATCTATCCACTGTATTGAAATTTGAGCAGAATTGTTATAACACCTTTACACAATCAGACATCCTCGTTCAGTAATTAGGGGAGATAATCACCCAGAGTTTGGGTTACTAGACTTAACCAGTACACCCAATAAATCCTGAGTGACCTTGCTGAGAACTTCCTCTCCCAGAAAATAGAAAACTCAGTTCTAGCCAATTCGGAGAAAATGAGTCAAGAAGTGAAATTAAGTAAGCCATAGAAGGAAGTGGCCAAATTGCCTTTGATTATGTAACAACCAGCGGGTAGAATACACAACAGAGAGTTTAGGAGAGATGCATTTTATCACAGATTTTAGGAGAGATGTATTTTTTAGCATCATTTTTTTTTTAAAGGTGTAAGATTCTGGGGGTAGAAACCCTAAAAGGATTGTTTTGACAGTGCTATAGCAAAGTCTTAAGGAAAAAGGATAGAACAGAGGAGATCAGGCAACACAGCGGCCAGAGCAGGTAAGAAAGTGAAGAGGAATAAGGAAGATACTCAGAAAAGGGAAGAGAGAGAACTGAGAACCCAGCTGGAAAGTCCCTGTGGTGCCCTGAGAGAAGGAGAAAGACTCAAACTCACACAACTTGTCACAGGTGGGAAAAGGAGGGAAGAGTCCACCCTAACCCTACTAGGCCAGTGTAGAAACACTTAGGGGCAAACACGCAATCTGCCAGGGCGACATCCTTTGGAATATAACTGAATTATTGAGAAAGGAGCGGAAAGATGGACACCATGGACATCACAGGAATGGGGCAAGAAGTGTTCACGACAATAAATTAAGAGATTTAAAAAAAAAAAAAAAAGGATCTGGTTTGGGTTCAGCAAACCCATATCTGAGTCATGATTTCAACACTTGCTAGTTGTTTGGTCTTAGATAAATTACTTCTGTTAGCCTTAGTTTCCCCACAGGTGAAATGGATCGGTACTGTTTACCTTAAAGTTCAAAGGTAAATAGTGAAGACTAAATAAGATAATGAGATAAAGGTGCCTGGTACTTCAGTTCAGTTCAGTTCAGTCGCTCAGTTGTGTCCAACTCTTTGCAACCCCATGGACTGCAGCACGCCAAGCTTCCCTGTCCATCACCAGCTCCCGGAGCTTACTCAAACTTATGTCCATCGAGTTGGTGATGCCATCCAACCACCTCATCCTCTGTAGGTGCCCAATAAAAGAAAGCTTTTTTTCCCCCTTTTTTTTGCATTGACTTTTTATTTTTGAGTTATAGTTGCTATACAATATTATATGTTACATGTGTACAATAGACTGTCACAATTTTTGTAGGTTGTACTCCTTTTATGAGCTTCTCTGGTGGCTCAGCGGTAAAGAAGCCACCTGTGATGTGGGAGACTCGGGTTTGATCCCTGGGTCAGCAAGATCCCCTGGAGGAGGAAATGGCAACCCACTCCAGTATTCTTGCCTGGAGAATCCCATGCACAGAGGAGCCTGGCGGTCTATAGTTCATGGGATGGCAAAAGAGTCAGACATGACTGAGTAACTAAATGAAAATAATAACTCCATTTATGGTTATTTATAAAATATTGGCTATATTCCCTGTATTGTACAATATATCTTTGTAGCATATTTTATATCTAATAGTCTGTACCTCTTACTTCCCCACCCTTATACTGTCCCCTCCGCCTTCGTCTCTCCTCACTGGTAACCATTATTTTGTTCTCTATATCTGAGAGTCCACTTCTTTTTTGCTACATTCACTAGTTTGCTTTTTTTTTTTTTTTTTTGGCCACACCATGCATCATGCGTGATCTTAGTTTATTGGCCAGGGATCAAACCCATGCCCTCTGCTGTGGAAGTGTGGAATCTTAATTACTCGGCCACCCAGGAAGTCCCAGATTCCACATTTAATTGATTGTAAACAGTATTTGCCTTTCTCTATCTGACTTATTTCACTAAGCATTCAGTTCAGTTCATTTCAGTTGCTCAGTCGTGTCCGACTCTGTGACCCCATGGACTGCAGCATGCCAGGCCTCCCCGTCCATCACCAACTCCCGGAGTTTATTCAAACTCATGTCCATTGAGTAGGTGATGCCATGCAACCATCTCATCCTCTGTCGTCCCCTTCTCCACCTGCCCTCAATGTTTCCCAGCATCAGGGTCTTTTCCAGTGAGTCAACTCTTCGCATGAGGTGGCCAAATTATTGGAGTCTTAGCTTCAACATCAGTCCTTCCAATGAACACCCAGGACTGATCTCCTTTAGGATGGACTGGTTGGATCTCCTTGCAGTCCAAGGGACCCTCAAGAGTCTTCTCCAACACCACAGTTCAAAAGCACCAATTCTTCAGTGCTCAGCTTTCTTTATAGTCCAACTCTCACATCCATACATGACTACTAGAAAAACCATAGTCTTGACTAGACCAACCTTTGTTGGCAAAGTAATGTCTCTGCTTTTTAATATGCTATCTAGGTTGGTCATAACTTTCCTTCCAAGGAGTAAGCGTCTTTTAATCTCATGGCTGCAATCACCATCTGCAGTGATTTTGGAGCCCAAAAAAATAGTCAGCCACTGTTTCCCCATCTAATTTGCCATGAAGTGATGGGACCGGATGCCATGATCTTAGTTTTCTGAATGTTGAACTTTAAGCCAACTTTTTCACTCTCCTCTTTCACTTTCATCAAGAGGCTCTTTAGTTTTTCTTCACTTTCTGCCATAATGGTGTCATCTACATGTCTGAGGTTACTGATATTTCTCCCAATATCCAATTGGTATTTCTGCAATCTTGATTCCAGCTAGTGCTTCATCCAGCCCAGCGTTTTTCATGATGTACTCTGCATATAAGTTAAATAAGCAGGGTGACAATATACAGCCTTGACGTACTCCTTTTCCTATTTGGAACCAGTCTGTTGTTCCATGTCCAGTTCTAACTGTTGCTTCCTGACCTGCATACAGGTTTCTCAAGAGGCAGGTCAGGTAGTCTGGTATTCCCATCTCTTTCAGAATTTTCCACAGTTTGTTGTGATCCACACAGTCAAAGGCTTTGGCATAGTCAATAAAGCAGAAGTAGATGTTTTTCTGGAACTCTCTTGCTTTTTCAATGATCCAGCAGATGTTGGCAATTTGATCTCTGGTTCCTCTGCCTTTTCTAAATCCAACTTGAACATCTGGAAGTTCACAGTTCACGTACTAAGAGCATAATACCCTCCAAATCCATGCATGTTGTTGCAAATGGCAAAATTTCGTTCTTTTTACGACTGAGCAATATTCCATTGTGTACACGCACCATATCTTCAGTATCCATTCATCTGCTGATGGACCCTTAGGTTGCTTCCACATCTTGGCAACTGTAAATAATGCAGCTAATGAACACTGAGGCTGTGTTCATTTCGAATTACTGAGGCTGTGTATCTTTTCAAATTAGTGTTTTGTTCTTTTCAGATATATGTCCAAGAATGTAATTGCTGGGTCATATGGCAGTTTTATTTTTAGTTTTTTAAGAAACCACACTGTTTTCCGTAGTGGCTAAACCAATTTACATTCCCACCAATAATGTGGTAAAAGTGTCCCCGTTTCTCCCTATCATTGCCAACATTTGTTATTTGTTTTCTCAGTGGTGATACCATTCTGACCTATGTGAGGTGATATCTCACTGTGGCTTTGATTTACATTTCTCTGATGACTAGGTGTGTTGCCTGTTGGCTATCTGTATTCCCTCTTTGGAAAAATATCTGTTTAGTTCTTCTGCCCACATTTTAATCCAGTTGTTTGGTTTTTTGGACCTTGAGTTGTATGAGAAAGGACAGCTTTTTTTAAAGTATCATCTCTAAATCTGCATACAATAAAAATGGTGTAATACAATGGTATATGACAGGGACACGCATCCTTCAGTCTATAGGCCATACCCAGTTAAGCCCATCTGTTTACATATTACCCATGGCTGCTTTCTCACAATGGTGGAGTTGAGTTGTGAACAAAGCCTAAAATACTTGCTACCTGGCTCTTTCTACAGAATGTTTCCAGACCCTTGGGATAAGTTGTATCAGAGTCTTATGTTTATGGCCAGCTCTCCTATACCCATTATGTGTGCAAAGAGATATAGAACACAAAGTTCTTGGTATCCATCTCACCTACCCATGGTTTTTCTGCTAGATCTAAAGGAAGGGCAAGTTTTCACTGGGTTCTCAGAGGTGAAAAAAGATCTCATCCTATAGGAAGAGTCCACTGGAGACCATATACCTCACTGAATTGAGCCTCCTGCTTAAATAGCTAAGCCCTCCTTGTTCTAGATGTGGAGAAAAGATGGAGCATTCCTGGAGTCTGTCCCCTCTCTGAGTACTTGGGTTCAAGGGGGCAGGAAGCAGACCCAACTAAGATGTTGCTCTGAAAAGAACAGAGGTCTCAAACCTAAAAATCAGACTTCCCAATCCCAAATAATACCCAGTGCAGAAGGAAAAGGAGTCATGTATCCAAGGTGACAGGTGTGGCTATATAGGACATTGTTTACACTTTCGGATAACAGAAAGACCTACAGAAATAATGGAAGGAAAATGACAGACTCTTAGGAAAAATGTTAGGAAGTCAATGCTGAGGATGAGAAGGGACTTGGGGAAGATGGCAAGGTTGGTCATGGCCTCCAACATAGAGCAGACATCACTACATGTATCAAGACGATATAAGAACTAACCCATGATTATTTTTCCTGTCTTCTTGTTCAAACTGAGTGAAGACCATTTGGGTGAGACCAACCTTAATAAGAAACGCTAGATGCCCAAGATGAGGCATAGGATGGTACCAAGGCACACGCTGCTCTGAGTAAGGCCAGGGTCCTGTCTCAAAGGAATGACTCAGCAGAGTAGTAGGCAACTTTGAGCTGAGAAGAGCTTGGGTGACTCAACAGCTGAAGAATCCCCCAAAAGCTGAAGCTCCCTATGACATCCAGGATTGCCAATCTCCCACTTCTGCTTGGTCCATTCCCGGGTTGTCTGCATCTCCATCCCCATCGTCATCACTCTTCCAGGCCCTCCCTCTGTGCAACTACATCTGTAATGAGACGTTTTCTGCTTATTGGGGACCGGAAGGAAGTCCTGGGGCCTGAGTCGTCCCCTTGGAAAGACAGTTTTTAATACAGGCATTGTGCAATCTGTGTGCTTGACACAATAAGAAGTTTCACTTCCTGAGATGGACAGAATGCTGCCAGATTTTGTGTCCAGGCCACAGGGCCGGGATGAGACAGGGCAGAACTGTAGCGATTACTACATCAAGGGGCATTGCCCCATGGCTCCAAAATTTCCCTTGAGCAGAAAGAATGAGGGCTCATGCACTCTGGATACTGGTGGATGAAGAAGATGGAGAAGTAGTTTCATTCCTGACCTCTATCTCAAGTCCCAGAAACAGAACGGATTCATTCAGAAATGGTGCTTGAGTCCCTTGCCTACTTCTCTTACTGCTGCGGGCTTTCATCTTCCTTCACTTGGCTTCTAATCACATCACCAATTCTGATTCTCTGTCAGGAGAACCCACAGAGCTACCAGACCACCAGGTCCCCAGCACAAAGAGTCTGAGGAAGGTGGTAGTTCTTTCAATGAGACTTGAGGATCAAGGGTTCATTTCCAGAGTGGATCCTGTGATGGCAAAACAGAGTCTGCAGAACCAGACCTCCAGTTTTATGAGGGCTTAGACTTAGGAGATGACTACAGATCCCCAAACCCACAACAAATGGATGTACTGAACAGGTTGCAGCAGGTAGATTCCATGTGGAACATACAACATCCCGAAGATGGGCTTCTTGCATCTACCTTCCTGATATCAAGATTTATTGTGATTGTTGTTTAGTCACTAAGTCATGTCTCACTCTTTTGTGACCCCAAGGACTGTACCCCTCCAGACTCCTCTGTCCATGGGATTTTCCAGGGAAGAATACTGGAATGGGTTGCCATTTCCTTCTCCAGGGGATCAAACCCATGTCTCGGGCATTGTTGCAGCAAAGTTTTACTGCCAGAACTTGCACATCACACAGTGTGCTTGTCCTGGCTCTAAAAGTTCACAAGCTCCTAAGGGAACCTGGTAAGTGAGCCAGGTTCCCATTCAGTGCTATAAGTGCTATGGGGTTTCCCTGGTGGCTCGGTGGTAATTTTGCCTGCCACTGAAGAAGACACAGGTTCAATCCCTGATCCGGGAAGATCCAAATGACATGGAGCAACTGAATCCGTGAGCCACAACTATTGAACCTGTGCTCTAGAGCCTGGGAACTGCAACTACTGAGCCAGTGTGCTTCAACTACTTAAGCCTGAATTCCCTAGAGCCTGAGCTCTGCAACAAGAGAAGCCTGTGCACCAAATCTAGAGAATAGGCCCTGCCCGCCAAAGGTAGAGAAAGCCCATGTACAGCAATGAAGATCCAACACAACCAAAAATAAATACATAATAAAATTATTTTTTAAATGTGCTATAATATAGGTGACAAAGAGGGTAGAGAAGGCATCGTTCCTAGACTCCACACACCAGTTTTGACCTGATTATTTATTCATTCATTCTTCCAGGGCTACCCTGGGGCAGTACCCAGGCAGGCATGCTTCTGGTGTCTGAGTTAAACAAAGTCTGGTGCATTTCTGTACCCTTATAACAAAATACCTAAAAGAGAAATAAAGAAAACAGTGCCATTTAAAAAGCATAAGAAGCAACAAAATACTTAGAAATAAATTTCTAAGAAGGCGAAAAGACAGGTACACTGAAAATTATAACACACTGATGAAAGAAATCAAAGACATGAGTAAAGGGAAAGATATCCCATGTTTTGGACTAGGATAACTAATATTTTTTAAATGCATTTTATTTTTAATTAGAGGATAATTACTTTACAGTATTTTGATGGTTTCTGCTATACATCAACATGAATCAGCCATAGGTATACATATGTCCCCTTCCTCTTGAATGTCCCTCCCACCTCCATCCCCATCACACCCCTCTAGGTTGTCCATACTACCTAAAGCCATCTATAAATTCACCACAATTCCTATCAAAATTCCAACAGCATATTTCACAGAAATAGAAAACAACTCAAAAATTTGTATGGAATCACCAAAGACATTGAATAGCCAAAACAATCTTAAAAACAACAAAGCTGAAGATATCACACTTTCTGATTTCAGACTATTGTTACAAAGATATATATCTCAATTTAGAGATATATAACATGTATATAAAAGATTATTATTTAGCCATAAAAAATAAAAGAAGAAAATCCTACCTTTGTGACAACACAGATGAACTTGAGGGGCATTATGCGAAGTGAAATACGTCAGAGAAATACAAAAGCTATAGATCCCACCTATACATGGAATCTTAAAAAAGAAATAAAAGCAAAGCTCATAGGAACAGAGAAAAGAATAGCAGTTGCCAAGGGCTAGATGAGATAAATGAGAGATGTTGGTCAAAGAGTATGTATGATGCTTTCAGTTTTAAGATAGCTAAGTTCTGGGAATCTAAAGTACAGTATAGCGATCATTATGAACTGTACTGTATTACATATCTTGTGGACTTCCCTGGTGGTTCAGGTGGTAAAGAATCCACCTGCAATGTGGGATCACCTGGGTTCCATCCCTGGAGGTAGGGAAGATCCCTACCCAGAAAGGAATGCAGAAAGGAATGGCAACCCACTCCGGTATTCTTGCCTGGGAAATCCCATGGACAGAGGAGCCTGGTGGGCTACAGACCATAGGGTTACACGACTGAGCAATTAACACTGCACTGCACTGTATAATATAGCTGAAATTTGCTAAGAAAGTAAATCATAAATGTTCTCAACACTATGTGTATTATATATGTATATATATGTACACACATATAGTACATATGTATATTTGTATATATGTATACGTTTATGAATGATTAAACTTTTTGCTATATGTATATATATATATATACATATATATACACACATATGATATAAAATCATCAACTTGTATACCTTGTGCTGTACTTAGTCGCTCAGTCATGTCTGACTCTTTGCAACCCTGTGGTCTATACCTCACCAGACTCTTCTGTCCATGAAATTTTCCAGGCAAGAATACTGGAGTGAGTTACCATTTCCTTCTCCAGGGGATCTTCCCAATCCAGGGATCGAAACTACATCTCCTGCATCTCCTGAATTGCAGGCACATTCTTTTCCTCTGAGCCATCGGGGAAGCCCCTGTTGAACACCTTAAACTTATACAATATTAATGTAAACTGCATTGTAATAAAGCTAGAGGGAAAAAAGGTCTAATGTCTAACAACTCTTGGAGCTACCAACAGATATAGTCTCAGCTGAATATTCTTATTTTGAAATTTTTTGCTTTTCAGACTTAACAGAAAAAAAAAATTCTGTTAGGCAAAAACCATCTCTGCAGTTTTTATGCAGCTCCACCATGAGGCATGCGGGATCTTAGTTCCCCAATCAAGGATCGAACCTAACCCCGCTGCAGTGGAAGTGCAGAGTCTTAATCACTGGACCTCCAGAAAAGACCCCAACATCTCTGCATTTTAAAAAGGGAATGTGATTATGAAATTTATTCACAGTCTTTCAAACAGGTTCTCAATCCAGGCTTGTTTCACTGTCCATCAAATATTGATGTCGATTCCATATGCAATCGGTTAGGATACCAGCACCTGGTCAGAATGGGTTGGATGAGCTTGTCTCCAAGGTTCCCCCAGCTCCATCTGAAGCCTGCACCCCTGCACAACGGTGTTTTCCCTGCCTCGTCCTAGCAAGATCAGATGTCTCCCCAGAGGCTTCAGTAATTGACCCAGAGCCTCCAAGGTAGAAAACAGCATGATGGGTTCGGAATTCGCAGGGTTACTGTCACTTCCCTCTGCTCAGTTATCCATCTCCAAGTGAGAAGTTTCCTAAACTTAAGTAAAAGGAGTGAGTGAGGGAGCATTTTCGTGTGTGTGCCTCTGTGTGTCCTCCACTTTGTCCCCAGAGATCCAAAATTAAAACATCCTTCTAATCTAAGAAAACCCACTATTTTTGTTTGACATCATCAGAAAAACCAACATATATTTGCATAATGACACATTTGCAAGAATGTGTCACGGTTTGCTACCACTTTCTCTCCCAAGAACTGGAGAATTATTTCTCTCCCAGAATTTACCATCAATTCTCTTTTTTTTTCTTTTTTTTTTAAACTTGGTTGTGAAATCAGTTAACCAAAGGGGAAATCTCTCAGCTCTCCACTTCTGCTTTTGAAGGCCATAAAGCAGTGTAGGAGAAACCAGCAGACAGTATACCTGCTTGGAGGCACAGCAAGCCACTCGGGGATTCTATTCTCTCCAGCCAACCTTCATTGCCCAGGTACCACTTTAATTCTTCCTTCTGACTAGGTCTTAAAGGAGTCTCTCTCTCTCTTTTTTCTGTCTTCCTCCCTCTCTCTTCTCTTCCCTCTCTGCCTGACAGCTGGGCTTTCTGCAAAACTGCCAGTTGTGTTATAATGCCATAACTTGCAAAATAATAGGGGAATTAATACCACTTATCTAGCAGCTGGCATCTGAGAGCTCGGGACCCTACCTCTGCCCCAAATCACCTAAGAGATCCGCTCCTGGTTTGGGTTTGGTTTAGCAAATGCTTTACTCTGGACCCCTGTGGCTCAGCTGGTAAAGAATCTACCTGCAATACAGGAGACCTGGGCTCGACCCCTGGGTTGGGAAGATCCCCTGGAGAAGGGAAAGGCTACCTATTCCAGTATTCTGGCCTGGAGAATTGCGAAGAGTCAGACACAGCTGAGTGACTTTCACTTACTCTAAACCCAAAGGATGATTTTCATGCATTCACTCATTCATTCGAAAATGGCTTCTTTGCCTGCCTGCCAGGTACAAGATGCTGAGGGCAATTCACATGTAAAGAAGGCAGTCCTCATGGGAACTGGCATGGCAAATTGTCACTCATTTTTCTCCTCTTTGCACAGGTTTCTGAAGCAGCCATGGCAACTGTACCTGAACCCATCAACGAAATGATGGCTTACTACAGGTAAGTGGGAAAATTGATACCACTTGTGTGAGCAGGGCTTTCCTCTCAGGAGTGGATTTTTACATGCGGTTAGAGACCAGATTCATCTCCCAAACTGCCTCTTACAATGGCAAGCAGGGTTCCAAGTCAACCTGGTTTAAGGACTGATGTCCCACTGCAAGTCCAGCCATGGCACCCCTAGGCCACCCAGATGCTGCTTCAGGGGCTTCCTGTGTATGGAAACAGGAAAGAAAGATTCCAAGTGAACAATCCAGGGGATCCCTTGGCAGATTTGGCTTAACTGAGAAGGAAAGCTCAGATTTTCACCGGGCTGGAAGTTAGGTCTCAGGATACAACAGAGAGCTCAGAGAGCAATGGGTACCCGCCCTCCTCCTGTGCTGTCCCATGTATATTACCATGGCAACTGCCTGCTTCAGGCAGCCCTCAGGAACACGTTGTTTGCAGTTTCCTATTGCCCAGCTTCCCATGTGGCTCAGTGGGTAAAGAATCTGCCTGCAATGCAGGAGACACAGCAGACATGGGTTTGATCCCTGGATCCAGAAGATGCCCTGGACGAGGGCGTGGCAATACTCCAGTATTCTTGCCTGGAGAATCCCATGGACAGAGGAGCCTGGTGGTCTACAGTCCACAGGATCACAAAGAGTCAGACACAACTGAAGCAACTTAGCACACATGCATTGATGATGAAGATTATCAACTGGGAAGACAAGCTAATCTTGTCCAGGAGATATAATTGAGCAACCTCTCTGTTTTATTACAGTGACGAGAATGAGCTGTTATTTGAGGCTGATGGCCCCAAACAGATGAAGGTGAGTCCATGGGCTTTGATCCCAGCATGTTGAGGGGCTCTGACACGGGAAAGACTCAAGGGACGTGTTCTGGGCCGGCTTGTGCCTATGGAATTTTGTGATAGAATGACTTTCTCCTCTTCCAGTGAGACAAACGGAAGCTGGCCACTCTGCAACTCCCACGCCACCAGTGTTTCACTGAGGCTTGGTGATCCTGGTCATGCTTGCAGAGGCTTTTAGAAGGGGAATTTTAGTAGAGATAGTACTTGCTGTCTTGTGTTAGGAAGACAGTTCAGGCTTCCAAGCAAATTTAATTCTTCTTTTAGGAGAGGTGTTCAGCTCTAAAAGTGATGAAGCTACATTAATCACTTGAACTGAACCTGACCCAGAGAAGATGACCTTGAGAATGAGCATGTCTGCCTCCTTTAAGGGTGGGGTTGTTTTTTGCTCCCTGAAGTGGAGCTTAAGGACAAATCATGATGTAAACAAAAAGTTGAGTTTGGGAAGTACAAGAAAATTATTCACTTGCCATTGAATCTTAAGCAAGTCGTTTTACCCCTTTGATCCTCGTCTGAAAAATAAGGGTCATAAGCAGGATGATGTCCAAGACCCTAGTATCCTGCAGCCCTTGGCTCTGAGATATTACCTGCAGGAGCTAAGTTTATCTAGCAGAGGAGCGTTTCTTTGTGGGTGTGTGCTCACTCACTCAGTAGTGTCTGACACTTTGTGACCCAGAGAGCACTGTTGACCCTCCAGCTGTCCCTCCTCTTCTGCAAGTGTGATAACTTCTGTAATCTAATAACTCTCTCAGATATTCCAGCCATCAGCCTAGCTAGTGCAGTTGAACCAATTAGCAGGCAGCTGTTCTTTCTCTCTGATGTTTTTAGTTTGTAACAACCTCCTCCAGCCTTATCTAGCATTCCTGTCTTGCTAAAAGTTCCTTTCTTTAAAGGTTTTAAAACCAGCATAACTGGTTTTCTCCAGTCCTAGATGGAGCCCAGTTTCTCTGTTGAGCCCTGCCTCCCACAGTCTCTTGCAGCATTCTGGCTCTCTCTCATGGGGCCTCTGCTCTGGGCAGAATGTCCCTCCCACTCAACTTTCCTCTGTGTTGTTACAGGTCTCTTGAACTGTCCTTCAAACTTTTTTTTAGCACTCTGTGTCCATTCCCTCTAATATGTTTTCAAGTATTTCTTTATTTTTGTTAACGTTTAAAAATCGTATGGCATGGTAACTACATAAGGGGAGGATAAGATTTCTTTATACTAAGTGTGATACTGTGATACTTTTAGCACTAAAGCAGAGCTAGTTTTTTCCTAGTTTCATGTTGGCTTATTTTAACAGATGGAAGTAGTTACGTTTGTTGTAAGGTGTGTGTGTAACCTGTGTTAACTTTGTGGTCTGAAGTGTTTAGCTATCAAGCGGATTCTTTAGTAGACCAAAATTTTTTGTCACTGAAGTGTTCTGAAGTATATACCGTGATGTTTAAAAGAAACACTTGTTAAAGCAAGTTTTCATCTTCTGGGATATACTTTTTAAAACTTCCATCCCCTGTAGTTATGACTGCATGTGCCAGGCCTCTAGAAGTTAGTGTGTCAAGCTGAACCAACTTGATTGGATTCGCTGTCCGTACATAGGGCTTGTTTTCCAAAGAAAAATATTGTTTAGAGTAGCAAACTTATAAGCCTGCTCAGGCATGTTGTAAAGCCGCTGGAAAAGTAACTTGGAGCAAGTTTTGTGAGTGGAAATGCAGTGCTCAAGTCACATTCTGCTTTAAAAAGTTGTAACAAATATAGATGAATTAAAAAAAAATAAATAAATAAAATTTTTCCTTTTTTTTTTTCATTTATTTTTATTAGTTGGAGGCTAATTACTTTACAATATTGTAGTGGTTTTTGTCATACATTGACATGAATCAGCCATGGGTTTACATGTATTCCCCATCCCGATCCCCCCTCCCTGTCCTTCAAACTTTTAAACCATTATAATGCCTTGCAAGCAACTTCAGTTAAGGCTTAATGCAGTTAGTTAAACAGTTTCTCTGAACTGAGAAACTATTTCATAATAGTAACCACTGTTTTGCAGGATGCTTATGAGAAAGCATTTGAGAAAAAGATTGTATAGAACATTGTTGATTGGGCAAGAGGCATATTGAAAATCTGATCATCATGGCCATGAAAAATGAAATACATAACGTTGGTGCACTAGGCTTCCAAAAAGATAAATAGTGTAAGAAGGTATAAGTTTATGGTTAGGTGGAGAATGTGTAAGAAAAGATAAGGTAAGAATGGATTTATTCTAGAAGAATGTTGTATACTGCATTAGAAAGCTTACATTATGGTTTAGGGTCTGCCTCTCACTGGCCGCTAGGTTTTTGGATAAGCCACTTAACCTCTCTGGGCTGTGGAGAGATGAAAGTTTATCTTTAGAAGCTCTGTTTTCTCTTCCTTGGGCTTCCCAGGTGGCTCAGTGGTAAAGAATCTGCCCACCAATGCAGGAGACGCAGGCGGGTTTGATCCCTGGGTCCAGAAGACTCCCTGGAGGAGAAAATGGCAATCCACTTTAGTAATTCTTGCCTGGAGAATCCCATGGACAGAGGAGCCTGGCTACAGTCCATGGGGTCTCTGAGTGCCGGACATGGCTGAGTGGCTGAGCACGCATGAATCTCCTCCTTCCTCCTCTCTCGTGTCAAAACGGGAGTTGTCTGGCCCAACCACCTTCCAACACTGACTTCTTTGGTCTCTTCACAGAGCTGCATCCAACACCTGGACCTCGGCTCCGTGGAAGTTGGAAACATCCAGCTGCAGATTTCTCACCAGCTATACAACAAAAGCTTCAGGCAGGTGGTGTCGGTCATCGTGGCCATGGAGAAGCTGAGGAACAGTGCCTACGCACATGTCTTCCATGATGATGACCTGAGGAACGTCCTTTCATTCATCTTCGAAGAAGGTACCTAGTGAGAGCTGAGGGCAGACATGAGATCGCTGGTCATTTCCTTCTCAGAGGCCATAACCTAACAGTCAACTAACCCCCCTGAGGCAGAAACCCTTTAAAAGTAGAGGGCCCAGTAATGAGAGGAAAACAGAGACACCTAGAAACCCAGTTAATCATCTCTTCAGTTGAAACTAGTCTTTTTGTTTGTTTGTTTTGTCTTCCATCAGACTGATTTGTTCACTTAAAAGATTTTTTTAAGGAATTCTTCCTTAATGAAATAATGATGTAACTGGCTAATCATGCTATGCATCCTAAAATTATGGAAGCTTTTCCAGAATTTACAGACCTGCATAAAATGGTACCCAAATGTTACATTTCAGTACACTACTGTATAAAATTCAACTTGGTGATGGTTTTAGTCTCCTTTTTAGTTGTTGACACTATTCTTAAAATAGGACCTTGATTAACTACTCATATTTGCAAAGCAGCCAATCATTCTGGATGCTTTCATTTACATTATATCCTGCGAATCTCAGAATGTCCTTGTTGGGCCACATCGATTGCCACCACCATTTTACATAAGTGACTCCATGGCTCATCCACAGCAAGTAATAGAGCTGAAGTTTGAACCTACCTCTTAGGGTGCCAGGCCCAGTGTTCTGACCCACCCCAACTTCCTCTCCACTGATGTTGTAATCGAGCGTCAGCTAGGCATGCTCAGATGTCCTCCAAGGAAACAAATTCTGCCTCCCATCATCACCTGGGCATCTCCCTAAAAAACGTCTGTGCTCCACATTTCAGAGCCTGTCATCTTCGAAACGTCCTCCGACGAGTTTCTGTGTGACGCAGCTGTGCAGTCAGTAAACTGCAAACTCCAGGACAGAGAGCAAAAATCCCTGGTGCTGGCTAGCCCATGTGTGCTGAAGGCTCTCCACCTCCTCTCACAGGAAATGAGCCGAGAAGGTACCTGGGGACTTTGTCTCTTTTCTTGGCCTCCTCGTTGCTTGCTAATTCTCTACATTTTCAACAGAGCAGACCATTAAGGAAAATGATCCATGGCAGTGAAATAACATATAATAAAGGACATTCTGGGGCTTCCCAGGTGGCTTAATGGTAAAGAATCTGCCTGTCAATGCAGGAGACATAGGGTCAATCCCTGGATCAGGAAGATCCCCTGGAGAAGGAAATGGAAACCCACCCCAGTATTATTACCTGGGAAATTCCATGACCTAGAGGGCTATAGTCAAGGGGGTTGCAAAGAGTCGGATATGATTTAGCAACCAAATAACAACAACAACAATGAAGGACATGCAAACGTTTTGTTTGGATTCTAGTGATGAGACCACATTGAGTCCCTCAGTACGTTCATTTTTCAGCAACAGAGGTGACTCTGAGAAATTAGACTGCTCCAGCGAGCCCAGGACCACTGCCCAGCCAAGTCATTTAATGGCAATGCTTCTGTTAGAAAGAGGTCATTTGATGGACATGACCTAACTGCCTGTGGGTTCTTTCTTCCGGTTGTTGGGGTTGAAACTAGAATGGTGAGGAGATAATTTGTCCCTCCTCATTCCCAACCCTGCCCCCTCACCCCTAACATCCTTCCCATCCAAAACCAGATGGTTCCTTAGAGGGAAACCTAACTGATAAGCAGGAACTTATATCTCTCCACTATCACCAGCAACTTTTTTATTTTTCTTTTTAAATTTTTCTTTATTTTTGGCTGTGTGGGTCTTTGTTGCTGTGGGGGCTTTTCTCTACTTGTGGTGAGCTGGGGCTACTCTCTAGCTGTGGTGCAGGGGATTCACATTGCAGTGGCTTCTCTTGTTGTGGAGCATGGGCTCTAGGGTGAGGGGGCTTCAGGAGGTGGTTCATGGGCTCCAGAGTACAGTGTCAGTAGCTGTGACTCACGGGCTTAGTTGCTCTGTGGCATGTGGGATCTTCCTGGACCAGGGATTGAACCCGTGTCTCCTGCATTGGCAGACAGATTCTTTACCATTGAGCCACCAGGGAAGCCCATGTCACTGGCAATTGTTTTAAGTCCAGGGATGGCCGTGGGTTGCGGGAATCTGTCTGGCACTTTGCCACTGTGGCTGAACCCTGTACGGAGGGGTACAATCAAGGGGGCAGCTGAAAGGAACAGCCAGACTGTTCTCTTCAAAGGGTGCTGACCTTGAAGAGAGGCATCCCTGAGAGAAAGCATCCTGATTTCAACCAAGCCAAGACAACCTTGTTTCTTTAGAACAGCATTGTGAGCATGACCTTGGGGCCTCTAAGTGAGACAGCTGTAACTAAGGGAGATTAAAACTGCATGTCTTTTCTTTGGAACCACTTTTCCCAGCTAATCTTTTCCTTTCCCAGGTCCTTCCCACTTGTCTCTTTATAGTCCTGAAACAGATCCATGCCCAGTGTCTTTCAGGAGCCCAGCTTCATCTCTTTTCTCAATTTTCATGTTGATCATACTGTTCTGTTCTTGTGCTTGGGCACATTTCCAGTCAGGGACATGAGAGCTTTCTCCTATTTCTAAAAATTAGACCCCCTGACTTTTCACTGCCACTATGATGAATCTCTGAGAAGCCCCCAGACCGTTTGAGGGAAAAAGCTGTTTCGAGAAACTGAAGCTGCTATGATCTGTGGGATTACCCTATCTGTTAGGCGGTAGGGACCTCAGTGGGTTGCCATAGGAACCTCGGTGTAGGTTCCCACAGAGGATGCTATACTGTACGAGTCTCGGGCTTGGGGTCCAGGGGTTGGGCTGACCCTGCAGTGCCATGTCCCTGACCACAAGACCCCTCTCCTCTCCCCAGTGGTGTTCTGCATGAGCTTCGTGCAAGCAGAGGAAAGAGACAACAAGATTCCTGTGGCCTTGGGTATCAGGGACAAGAATCTATACCTGTCTTGTGTGAAGAAAGGTGATACGCCCACCCTGCAGCTGGAGGTGAGTGAGTACCAGGGGCTGAAGGCCCTTCTCAGGCTCTTCTGGGGCATCCCTAGCCATTACTTACTTCAAAGTCAACTAACTTTCCCCCTTCCTCGGAACCTCTGGGAGTAGATCTACAGGATAATTTTGCATAAATGGAAATCAATTTAATGTAAATGTTAAATGCATGTAGCTTTCACTCCCATTACAAAAAAATAAATTATTCTGCAGATTTTCTTCTGTCTTGCCACCCAACAGATAGTACATTGTTAGAGTTCCTCCATTTGATGGGGCTTCCCTGATGGCTCAGAGGTAAAGAATCTGCCTGCCAACACGAGAGATGCCAATTAGACCTCTGGGTCAGGAAGAACCCCTGGAGTAGGAAATAGCAACTCACTCCAGTATTCTTTCCTGGAAATGCTATGGACAGAGGAGCCTGGTGGGTTACAGTCCACGGGATCACATAAGAGTAGGACACTCCTGAGTGACTAAACAACAACCATCATTTGATAGATGACACTTTGAGGACTTAATCAGTTCAAGGGACCAGTCACTGCCATCTCCACTACACTCCCCAAATCACACCTCCTCCTCTTACCAGTTTTCCCAGCAAAAAGTTCATGTCCAACTTGAAGTCATTCTAGCCAGAGCCATGAGGAAAAACACAGGATAATTCCCTGGAAACTAACTACACCTAGAAGCTTTTACCTAATTTTCACTTTTGAAAACATTTCCACCTATATTATACACCCTAGCATTTGATGCTAAGTTTCAGAGAAGGATAAGTGTGACTTCTGTCACCACACAGAAGGCCAGGGTCCCAAAGACAACTCAGGAGCCTGGCTCCCAGACCTGAACCCTGCTAATCCATTTTTAAACAACCCAGAGACCAACTTTGTCCAGACCAGAGTAGAGTGTCTTTGCCCTTTCCTTCTTAAAGATGTTTATTTCTGTTTTGCTGCAGGAAGTAGACCCCAAAGTCTACCCCAAGAGGAATATGGAAAAACGATTTGTCTTCTACAAGACAGAAATCAAGGATACAGTTGAGTTTGAGTCTGTCCTGTACCCTAACTGGTACATCAGCACTTCTCAAACTGAAGAAAAGCCCGTCTTCCTGGGACATTTTAGAGGCGGCCAGGATATAACTGACTTCAGAATGGAAACCCTCTCTCCCTAAAGAAAGCCATACCCGGGGAGTCCACGTGGGCTGAATAACCCCGAGGACTGGCAGAAGGGAAGGGAAGACCACAGCTGCAGCCTGAACTTCACTATTGTCTGATCCATGACCAACTGCCTGCCCTGTATTAGTGCTTAGAGATCTCCCCACCAACCAGGAGGAACAATCCCTTCCTCCCAGTGACCATCTTCAGACCCCATCCACTGAGCCACCCCTCTCTCACTTCTACTCACTCAAAGCCAGCCTGGCAGAAACCATGGCACACTAGTTTCAAAGAAATCCTCTGTCCTCTCCACCCAGCTTCTGATGAGCAACCACTTAACTATTTATTTATTTATTTATTGATGGGTTAGTCTATTTAATTTAGTTCCAGGGGGCCAAGAAGCAGCCGCATCTGTGAAAAACCCTAGCCTTCAATAACTATGGAACCAATTTCCTTTGGGCTAGTGTGCCATCCTTCTGCCAAGTCCTTTCACCAAATCTGAAAGCATACCAGCTCAGGTTATTTAAATAGAATTATTTATGAAGAGGGAAGAATGATCAGATTGTTCAATGATTCTGAAATAAATTTTACTGTAAACAAATGTTTTTTCCACGTGGTCATTGACTTGTCTGGGATCTGGTGTAGAAGAGTAAAGATGAATGAAGTCATGAGCATTCTCCTGGGGGAATTAGAAACCTCCTCATCCCTGAATGCAAAGCGCTTAGGAACATCACTGTCCAGCCAAGATCAGCTTGAACGCCCTTCCCTTTCACTTCTGTTATTCAACAAAAGTATATATGGTACACAAGTTTCCTCTGAAAAACAGGATCAGCTAGAGTATTATAGGGAGTAAGGATTGGTGGTAACAGCTGCCAAGTGTTTCTCTATTCATTTATTCAACAAACACATCTTAAGCCAGTGTTATGTCCTAGGGGCTGGGAGTACAGAAACCAGAAAGGTAAGGCGTTCCTAGTTAGATAGGGAAGGTGGATTTTTAAAAATAAGCATAACAAGTAGAGACATGGCAAAGTATGAAAGGAGCAGCTAAGAGGGGTGACAAGACTTGCTCTGGAGACCGAGGGTCAAGTTGTGCGATGTTTGAATCAGGCCTAAAAGGATGAGCAAGAGTTCCCCACACAAAGAAAAGGAGAGCGTAGCCTAGATAGATGGACCAGTATGAACACAGGCATGGAGGATGAAAGAATGAAGGAGGCCAAGAGGAAACTTTCAGTATTGCAGAAGTCACCAGTCAAAACACAAAAACAACCCAGGGGAGAAAAGGAATTGTAATCTCAGACAAAGAGATAATTTGTTTAATATATAGAGTTCCCACAAAACAGTAGAGAAAAAGCAATCATGTAAATCAACCAAAACAATAGGCAGAAATTTAATAAAACAACATATTAATAGGTTGTCCTCTGAAAAGGAAATACCATTTGATCTTGGACAGAGTAAAAGATGCTCCATATTACTTAGAATAAAGTTGAATTAACAGCATTTTGAGATTAAACTCTTCTATCAAATTAGCAAATACCAAAAGTTTAACATCACACCCTGTTGGGAAGACTGGGGAAACACTCACTCCTGAACATTACAATGCATGTATGAGGAGAATAAATGGGTTCAGCTCCTACAGAGGAAAATTTGATAGTAACTATGAACATTACAAATACGCATCCCCCTATGGCCCAGCAATTTCACTTTGGGGGGTTTATCCTACAAGTGGACATACAGTCATGTGCAATAATGATCAAAATGATTCATTGTGCATCACTTGTAACAGCAAAAGATGAGAAACAACTCAAGTTTCTATCAAAGAAGACTGGCTTAAATGAACTGTGAGACATTCATAGAATGAATTATGAGACATTTGTAGAATGAATTATGGGAATCCTCTCCAAGATATTGTGAAAACTAAAAAAGAACAAGAGGCAGTGTTTATAGTGTGCTAGCTTTTATGTAGGCTTTCCTAAGAGCTCAATCATTAGAGAGTCTGCCTGCAATGCAGGAGACCTGAGTTCGATTCCTGGGTCAGGAAGATCCCCTGGAGAAGGAAATGGCAACCCACTCCATTATTCTTGCCTGGAGAATCCCATGGACAGAGGAGCCTGGCAGGCTACAGTCTATGGGGTCGCAAGAGTCAGACGTGATTGAGCAACTAAGAATACAGCTTTCATGTAACAAAAGGCAGAAAAAACTATATAAGGCAATCCTCTAATGTATAGCACATGGAACTCTGCTCAATGTTCTGTGACAGCCTGGATGAGAGGGGCGTTTGGGGGAGAATGGATACATGTATATGTATGGCTGAGTCTCTTTGCTGTCCACCTGAAACTATCACAACACTATTAATCAGTTATACCCCAATACAAAATAAAAAGTTTAAAAAGAAATAAGGCAGTCCCTTCCAATGTCTTTTATCTGATTTCAAGAACTCTGGAAGATACATAACAAATTTAAAAAGTAGTCATGAGGGGCTGGGGAATAAGATACAAGAGGATAAGGGTGGGAGCAGGACATTTCTCTCAATACTTTTTATATTGCTTGATTTTTGAATCATGTGAATATATTAGCTACTCAAATAAAATAGTACTAAGTTTTTAAAGCCTTCTATCAAAACAAAAAAGGGGGGAATGGCATATGACTTAGTTGGGGAAAAACAATGTTCGGGTCCTCAGTGGCTTGCTCCCAACACCCTCTCCTCCTTCTTCACAGTTCTCCAAGCCAGGGCACAAGATGTGGATGGAACTAGACCCTGCAACCCAGCAAAGCCTCTCTCCCAGTTCAGTCTGTTTCCTAACTGCGGTGCAAAGGATGGGACGGCTGTTAGGAGCAGGCATCCAAGTGGTACCCATCTGCAACATGGACTAGGACTCCTGGGAGGCAGGCGGCTGTTTTGGGGGAGAAAGCAGAGGTGCCCCGTGGGAGCCCCAGCAGTGGTATTGTTCCCTTCCCTTGGTTCAACTCCACTCTCAGGCCCCAAAGAGAGGACATACCAGCAAGAAAACTGACAAACTGTGAAGGCATCTCACTCATCTGTGTCTAGGTGCTCAAGTCGCTTCAGTTGTTGTCTGACTCTTTGCGACCCCATGGACTATAGCACACCAAGCTCCTCTGTCCATGGGATTCTCCAGGCAAGAATGCTGCAATGGGTTGCCATGGCTTCTTCCAGGGGTCTTCCCAACCCAGGGATCGAACCCGAGTCTCCTGTGTCTCCTGCATTGCAGGCAGATATTTTTAGTGCTTGAGCCATTAGGGAAGCCCTGCAAATCATCTATGTGAGAGTAAATTGGTAAAGCCATTTTGGAGAGAAAATTGATAGTGTCTAGTTTATTTTTTTAATATTTATTATCATATTTGTCTGTGCCAGGTCTTAGTTGCAGTGTGCAGGATCTTCGAACTTCATTGTGGCACGCAGGATCTTTAGTTGTGGCACGCAGACTCTAGTTCCCTGACTGGGGATCAACCCAAATCTCCTACCTTGGGAGCATGGAGTCTCAGCCAGTGGACCACCAGGGAAGTCCTGACAGTGCCTAATTTATTTTTAACATGACTTACTGTTCCCCTACTGGGTGTCTCCCCTAAAGAAGCAAGTTTAAGGACTTTTATTTTAGAATTGTTTAGGAAAAAGTAAACTGGAAACAAGCTAAACATCCTTTGTTAGAAAAAATCTTAAATAAAACACAGCAAATTAAAAAGAAAAAGAGAGCACTGAAACGAGAGAGATCCAGGTGAATCATTGTGTGCAAAAGTCAGACTGCAGAACTCTAAGCACAGAATGAGATCATTCACATAAAAGAAAAAATAAACACTGCTCATCCAAAATGTATAATCTGGACTTCCCTGGTGGCCCAGTGGCTAAGACTCTGTGCTCCCAATGCAGGGGATCGGGGTTTGATCCCTGGTCAGGGAACCTAAATTCAACACGCCGCAACTAAAGATCCTGCATGCGGAAGCTAAAAAAAAAAGATCCTGCATGCCACAATGAAGATCAGAGATCCAAAATCCCGGGTGCCACAGCTAAGACCCAGCACAGCCAAACAAATAAATAAATATCTTTTTGGGGAAAAAAAAGTAAAATGCATAACCATGCGATTCTAAGAGTATGGAAGGCAGAGAGCCCTGGAGAGTACAGACCAGACTGAAAATAGTGGGATGGGGTTGGGAGGGGGTCATCAAGAGGAACTTCAACTTTATTCATAATGTTTGAATTTTTTACCAGAGGAATAGATTCATGAATTATACAAATATATATACATATGTACTTACATTTTAATATTTTTCATTAAGATATTGTATTTTAATTGTGTTTCAATTCCTGTACCTGAGACAAAGACTAAAATAGAGCCTCCAAAGGCTGTTCTATTCCTGGTTTGTGGCCAAGTTATTTCCCAAAACCAGCTCTCCTCCTCTGCACTGAGGAGCCTTATCCTGGAAAAGAAAAATGGCCTATTTTTTGCATGTATCATTCCATGGCTTCTTTTTTGGTTGCTATTCTTAATTAATTTTTTTTGGAGTATAGTTGCATTGCAATGTTGTGACAGTTTCTACTATACAGCAATAGCCCCTTCCTTTTGGACTTTCTTCCCATTCAAGCCACCCAGATCACCGAGTAGAGCTCCCTGTGCTATACAGTATGTTCTCATTAGTTATTTATCTTATACATAGTATCTATAGGGTATTAATGTGAATTCCAACCTCCCAATCCCCCTTGATGTCCATACCTTTGTTCTCTACATATGTGTCCCTGTTTTTGCTTTGCAAATAAGATCATCTATACCCTTTTTCTAGATTCTACATGTATGTGTAAAAGATAAAGGCACCCCAGTATGCATAGCTGCATTATTTACAACAGCAAGGACACGGAAGCAACCCAAGTGTCCATCAACAGATGAATGGATAAAGAAGACATGGTACATGTATACAAATGGAATATTACTCAGCCATGAAAGGAACTAAATTGGAAACCTGGATGGACCCAGATAGAGCGTGTCATAGAGTGAAGTAAGTCAGAAAGAGAAAAACAAGTAAAAATAGTCTGTTGGAAAGGAAAGGGAAAGGGTCAGAAGGTTTGAGTGAGGAGAGCTGACACCCTCCCATCCACCATGAACGCAACCAGAAATATAACCGGAAGTAGGAAGTCTCTCCAATGAACTAGGAATTCAATTTGTCTGCCCCTCCAGCAGGTTGCACTCTCCACCACCATAGCTCCAACTATCGTTCAAGGAGATCCTATTCAGGTAGTTGAAGAGTAGAGGGCCAGTGCTTGGGGATTTTGATTTGATGAACTGGATTCCGTGTCAAGCCAATATAGGGTTAGGGCGTGGCTCATCCTGTAAGCTTGGCCTACAGCAAGCTGGTGGGGGAAGATAAATGATACAATGGTGGATGGGAGCGTGTCCGGTCTGAAAGACAGGCTGGGGGTGGGTGACTGTGCCAGAATCCCGGTCAGAGGGACAAGGGTAAGACTGTATGCCTTCGGATAGACCTCCTCCCCACCCATCCCCCACTTCCTGGTACAACATTGCTGAAGTACTCAAAACCATCTGGTTGAACTGGACGCCAGAGTGAGGATGACCTAGAGAACTGATGAGATGCCCGCCCAGGGGTGTGGGACCACAGTCAGAGCCTCCTCCCAATTCCTATCACATCCCACCCACATCCTGGCTCCTAAATGGGCAGTGTGGAAGCAAGCCAAGTGACGTCTGTGGGAAGTCCAGAAGTACCGCTCTTCTTATTTGTAGAAGCATGACTGTTTGCTTACACAAGTAATCGTGAAAATTCACATCCCTCTCTGAGAGCAGGTCATAAAACCATGAAATGCAGGATGTGAACAAGAAAAAGTAAGACTGGGAGGTACAAGGAAGGTGCCAGGGGCCTGGGCCTCAGGACATCACTGCTTCTGAGAACAATTTCCCTTCTGGCAACTGGGGAGACAGCTAGAGACAGAGGGGCCCAGGTGGGCTGAGGCAGGAAGGACTCTCTGGAAACCAAGGTGTGAGTTATGATTGTTATTTGAGTCTGTTAAACTCAAACTCCAAGTCTTGAGTTTCCCCACAGGCTGTTTGAAAGGGCCAATGCTTCTCTTTCTCTCTAGCCCCTCACCTGCAGCCCCTGTGCCCCCATCCCACCAGCCCTCAGAGACAAAATGTATGAAGCCTTTCATCTGCCAGGGATCATACAGAAGTAACATGGGAAGTGAAGGTCACTCCAGCATCCTTCCCACCACTCATGGGGCTGTTGCCCTGGTGCTGTGTTTCTGGACTGGTTGAATGATGCCAAAAGTGACTGCAGCTGATGTCAGGGTGTCAGGTGATGGCAGTGACAACACTTAATCAAGTTCTGCTGCACAGTGATAAGGAGAAGGCTGAAGTGGGGGCCTGGGGCCACTCTGACCTCTGGCTTCTTTTCTTCCTCTGTAATGATGGGGGTGGAGGGGAGGTTGGGTCATTGGCTCTAGCATCTATGCCAGTGATAGGAAAATAGCAAAGCTTTCTTAGGATAGAGAATAAAGGGTGGGTGCAATCTTTCTTAGGATAGAAAATAAAGGGTGGGTGCAATGAGAGGTACCATTTTATGGGAGGTGGCTTGAGCAGAGATGTAAGAGGATGCCAATCTTGCAAAGATTTGGGGGGACAGCATGCCAAGGGGAGAGAACCAATGGGAGCTGTAAATCAGTTTGGCATGAATTAGGTGTAGAGGAAGAAAAAACTTTCCTCTACCATGCTAGGGTCTTTTGAGCTGGTCTAGTAATGAAATTGACAAAAAACACCAAAAAGAGAAAGAAAAAATCAAATTTAATTTCACACATCCAAGAAACTCAAAGATATATAGCTCAAAGAAGTGACCAAAGCAGGCAACTTTTATACCTTTCAGACAAAGAAAATTTGAGAAAATTTGACAAAACAGAGGAGGTTTTGCTTGGGGCAGAAGACTACTGAAGTAACGAAGCTTATTTGTTTGCACAACTTTCTTGGCCTTGAATTCCTTATCTCATATTCCTTATGTCTCCCATCCTTCTGGTGTAGGTAGGGTTTCTTTCCATGAGAGATGTATTTCTGGCATTCATGGGGACAGAGGAGGGTCAGAGCCTTCTTCTTACACTGTTTCCAAAGTAACTTTATTTCAAAAGAATCAATACACTTAAGTGACATACTTGGAGGTGGCCTGCTTTGAACCCCATCAAAGTAAGAAGGTCGTGTGACTGAAGCAGAGAGAGAGAGAGAGAGTTGGAGAATGTCCCTGGTGTCTCAGTAGTAAAGAATCTGCCTGTCAATGCAGGAGACACTGATTCAATCCCTGGTCCAGGAAGATCCTACATGCCTCAGAGCCATCAAGCCCCTAGTGCCCTACTGAGCCTGTGCTCCAGAGCCCAGGAACTGCAACTATTGAGCCCACATGCCACAACTACTGAAGCCCATGTGACCTAAAGCCCATGCTCCACAAGAAGCCCACACACCACAACTAGAGAGTAGCTTCGGATCACCACAACTAGAGAAAAGCCCTCGAGGCAATGAAGACCCAGCACCATCAAAAATACATAAATAAATAAAATTATAGAAATAAAAAAAGAGAGAAAGCTGGAGAGGAGGATGGGAAGGCAGGCCAGGGCCAGGTCTCTGCGTAAGGAGTTTGGACTTAGCGTGTTACACAAAGCATCCTACTCCCGGAAGGGATGACCTCATAGAGGCTTTATCACTTTTGCTGTCATGTGAAGAATGGACCCTGGGGACAGAAGGAGAGGATGTTAAGAGTGGAAGCAGAAAGACAAGTTGGAAGGCTGTGGCAATGAACTACGAGGAGATAATGTTACCTTGGGCTAGGGTAAAAGCAGAGAAGGTAGGAAGGGATGTGTTCTGGTGTAGTGACTACAGAACTGGCAGATGTAGTAAATGTGGGAGATGAGAGAAAGAGCGTAATCAAGGGGAACTCACAGATCTGAAAGCTGGTTAACTGGGCAAATGGGGGTATCTAACGGAAATGGGGAAGACTTGGGAAGGAACAAGTGGTATGTCGAGGGGAGGGGTGGTCCAGAAGCCTTGTTTTGTCCAAGTTTCATTTGAGGAGTGAAAACTTCATTTCATATTAGACTTCTATGAGAATATAAAATGAGAATACCCCTTGAGATTCAGATTCAGAAATAACTGGCATGTAAAGGCATGGAATGCTGGGGGGTCTCATCAGAATACCTACCAAGAGTGTGTAGCTATAAAAGAGAGAGTGACCAAAGACTGAGCCAGAGGCACTATGTAGAGAGATGGAAAGGGAGCAATGGGGCTTTCAAAGAGAGATATTAACTACAATCCAAACAGGAGGCAAGATTCTATCTATCTACATTGGGTGAGGGAAAGATGAAAGCGGTTAAGATAAAAACTGTGTAAGGATGCCATTTGAAAGATGTCCATGGGGCTTAGATGTGATATCAACTCACAGCTCAAAAGCTTGGTTTGAAGGCTTCTCGTTGAGGAGGAGGAAAGACTGAGGGAAGAGAAAAATCAGGAAAAGGAAGAGGGTGACAGGAGAAAAATGGTTAAAGGAGGGGTCCGCCTAATCCAAGAATGCTGAGAGGTTGAGTACGTGAGGACCTGGCCACTGGATTCAGTGAGAAAGAGGTGGTGTGTGGCCATAACAAAAATGAGAATAAGACCTCTGGTGGCTCAGTGGTCAAGAATCCCCCTGCCAATGCAGGGGACTCAGGTTCAATCCCTGCTCTGGGAAGATACCACATGCCAAGGAGCAGCTAAGCCCATGTACCACAACTACTGAGCCTGTGCTCTAGACCTCAGGTACCACAACTACTAAGTCTGTGTGTCCTAGAGTCTGTGCTCTGCAACAAGAGAAGCCACAGCAATGAGAACCTGCACACCACAATGAAGAGTAGCCCCCACTCACCACAACTAGAGAAAACCTGCATGCAGCAATGAAGACCCAGTGCAACCATAAATAAATGAGTAAATAATTTTTTCTTTTATTTTAGAAAAAAGAAAGACAAAGCTGAGGACATGGCAACCCACTCCAGTATTCTTGCCTGGAAAATTCCATGGACAGAGGAGCCTGGCAGGCTACGGTCCATGGGGTGGGTCGCGAAGAGCTGGCCAGAACTGAGTGACTGAGCACATTCAATAGAAAGCGAGCAAGTGAAGCCAGTGAGTAGGCAAGGCCCCTCTCAGTAGTTCTACTGTGAAATAAAAGTGGGAGTGAGAAGGCCAGACAAATGCCGAGGTGGCTGGAGGGGGCTGTGGGGTCAAAAGAGGATTTTTATGTTTAAGGTAAGAGCTGTTATAACACACAGGGAGGTCTATATGAGTCAGTCAGTAGAGGGGAGAGAGAAAGGGGAATCACAGGAGCCAAAACCTTCAGTAGCTCACAGGGGAGGTGATGCTTGGCACGGGTCTGCAGGGATATACATGGGTACAGCGGCAGGTAGGTCAGTCGTTCCTAGGATAGAAATACGAAGCAGCTCTTTCCTGACTTCTGAATGAGAGCTCAGAGTGCTCAGTGATGCCAGCTGTCAAGGCCCTTGTGGTCGTTAGTCCTGCACAGTCTGGGTTCTCCTCTCCTGGTTCCCTAAGCAGGACTGTTTCACTGCCTCACTCTGACTCTCAGATCCAGCAGACTGAGCTGCCCTGACTATGTATGTATGTTCTCGTGGAGTCTCCTCTGCCAAGCCCCAAACACTATTGTGCTTTACCGTCAACCCCTTCGGGCTTCCCTGACGGCTCAGATGATAAAGAATCTGCCCACGATGCAGGAGGCCCAGGTTTGATCCCTGGGTCAGGAAGATCCCCTGGAGGAGGAAATGGCTACCTACTCTAGTATTCTTGCCTGAAAAATCCCATGGACAGAGGAGCCTGGCGGACTATGTTCCACGGGATCGCAAAGAGTCAGACACGACTGAGCGACTAACATTTTCACACTTTTACCCCCTTTAAGGACATACCAGCTTCTAGAAGGCCCTGAAAGTCATCTCCCCTTTATTCATTATTACATGACAACTGTCAACAGTGACTATCATAGGCAATAAATGCATGAGAATGCTGAAATGTTATGTGTATGTGTATTAAAGTACCCATTAATCAATACAATGTGTACAGAATCGCAGTCATCAACTAACACTGGGGGAAAAACTCAGATAGTAAAGAAAGTTGCAACTGATAAAGCAATGAGAGATATTAACTACAATCCAGGCAAGAGGCAAGATTCTGTCTATACACACGAGGTGGGGAAAAGATGAAAAGCGGTTAAGATAAAAATTGCGTAAGGGTGCCCTTTGAAAGACGTCCTTGGGGCTTAGTTGTGAAATCAATTCACAGCTAAAAAGTCTGATCCGAAGGCTTGCCACTGACTCAGCAGCCTGACTCCAACACTAAGGGTTGACTGTGTTACTTTATGGTTTGCGTCAAGAGTTATCCAAGAAGAGGTCACTAACTGGCTCAGATTTTCAATCGATGGTCCAAATCAAATTCCTAAATCTCTCACCCAGGAACCCCAGGGTCAGAATCTTTGACCTACACACCATCTAAGACAGTTAATCTATGATCTGTGCCCCTCTGTTAAGTGGCTTGACAACACTCGGAAAGTACTTAAAGGAGAAAAGAAAAAGTGTAGAACTGATGATATAAATAAGATCCATTGTTTTGTCACCTTGGCATTAAGTTTAGAAATAAGTTTTAAGATTCTCCTGGTCAACTGTCTTTGTTATTTAATGTGCCTGAAACCATTAAAATATTGAAACATTAAAGAATTTGAAATATTAACTTTGCCATTCCAATTTGAAAAGTGTAATTGATATTAGGCTTCTGATTTTAATTTGAAGGATAGAAAATTTGATTATGTTTGTAAAAAGTGTTTGATTTTTAGTCTGAATTTTTCTTTTTTCTTTTTCTTTTTTTGGAGTTATAGATATTGCTTAGGTGTTTAGAAATACTTTACTCACTAGATTTCTAAGTCTCCCCCTGGCAGGTTTCTGAAGTGTTTGAAAGAATCACTTACTAAATTTGTAGGTATATTAAATTTATAGCTTAAAATATTTAAGGAAAACACAATTTACTATGCTAAAATAAAAGCTAAAGATTCAGTGAGATTTAATATTTTAAGCAGTGAAATAACTGTCCATTAATTTAAAAAGTGAGAGTGATTTTCTCACTGCTCTATCAAAAACTTAGCCTTAGAATAGTGAGGTTTGTAATTTGAACTTATTAAGAAAAATCTTTTTAACAAGTGGTGCTGGGAAAACTGGTCAACCACTTGTAAAAGAATGAAACTAGAACACCTTCTAACACCATACACAAAAATAAACTCCAAATGGATTAAAGATCTAAATGTAAGACCAGAAACTATAAAACTCCTAGAGGAGAGCACAGAAAAAACACTCTCCAACATAAATCACAGCAGGATCCTCTATGACCCACCTCCCAGAATATTGGAAATAAAAGCAAAAATAAACAAATGGGACCTAATGAAACTTAAAAGCTTTTGCACTACAAAGGAAACTATAAGCAAGGTGAAAAGACAGCCCTCAGATTAGGAGAAAATAATAGCAAACGAAGCAACAGACAAAGGATCGATCTCAAAAATATACAAGCAACTCCTGCAGCTCAATTCCAGAAAAATAAATGACCCAATCAAAAAATGGACCAAAGAACTAAACAGACATTTCTCCAAAGAAGACATACAGATGGCTAACAAACATATGAAAAGATGCTCAACATCACTCATTTCAGAGAAATGCAAATCAAAACCACAATGAGGTACCATTACATGCCAGTCAGGATGGCTGCTATCCAAAAATCTACAAGCAATAAATGCTGGAGAGGGTGTGGAGAAAAGGGAACCCTCTTACACTGTTGGTGGGAATGCAAACTAGTACAGCCGCTGTGGAGAACAGTGTGGAGATTTCTTTAAAAACTGGAAATAGAACTGCCATATGACCCAGCAATCCCACTTCTGGGCATACACACCAAGGAAACCAGATCTGAAAGAGACACGTGCACCCCAATGTTCATCGCAGCACTGTTTATAATAGCCAGGACATGGAAGCAACCTAGATGCCCATCAGCAGATGAATGGATAAGGAAGCTGTGGTACACATACACCATGGAATATTACTCAGCCATTAAAAAGAATTCAATTGAATCAGTTCAAATGAGATGGATGAAACTGGAGCCCATTATACAGAGTGAAGTAAGCCAGAAAGATAAAGACCAATACAGTATACTAACACATATATATGGAATTTAGAAAGATGGTAACAATAACCCAATATGCAAAACAGACAAAAAGACATAGATGTACAGAACAGACTTTTTGGACTCTGTGGGAGAAGGCGAGGGTGGGATGTTTAGAGAGAACAGCATCGAAACATGTATATTATCAAGTGTGAAACACATCACCAGCCCAGGTTGGATGCATGAGACAAGTGCTCGAGGCTAGTGCACTGGGAAGACCCAGAGGGATCGGGTGGAGAGGGAGGTGGGAGGGGGGATCGGGATGGGGAATACATGTAAATCCATGGCTGATTCATGTCAATGTATGACAAAAACCACTACAATATTGTAAAGTAATTAGCCTCCAACTAATAAAAATAAATGGGAAAAAAAAAAAGAAAAATCTTGGTTTTTAAATGTATAATGGTTATAGTTCACAACAAATTTAGGCTCAAATAAATGCTTTTTCTAAGCACACACATAACTTTTTTTTCAAATTATTTATTTGGCTGCCCTGGGTCTTAGTTGTGGCATGTGGGATCTGATGCCCTGACTAGGGATCCAACCCAGGTCCCCTGCATTCAGAGTCTTAGCCACTGGACCACCAGGGAAGTCCCCACACAAGCAACTCTCAAACCTTAAAAAAAGAGTTAATTGACATCACCGGAAGTCACCCCACAAAGAAAAGCCAGTCCCCAAGTGGTCTTCAGGATGCTGTGCTTCTTCTTTCTTCCCAACTTGTTAACAGTCCTTGAATGCTTCATTCTCACTGGCCCCTTTGAATCTCAAACGATGGACAGCTCTGCTGCCTAGTCTCAGGGCTGAATTCCAGTATGGGAAAACATCCACCCACCACACACACACACACACACATTTTGGCAACAAAAAGTAATTTTCAAGTAATTCAGATTATTGGCTTATTTCCACAAACCCCATGAAAAGTGTCCATAGCGCAAGCATCACTTCTTCTTTTTTTTTCCCTCAAGATTGTTTTTGATGTGGGCCATTCTTAAAGTCTTTACTAATTTATTACAATATTGCTTCTGTTTTATGTTTTTTTATGTTGACTGCAGATCTTGTGGGATCTTAGCTCATCCACCAGGGATCGAACCCACACCCCCTGCATTGGAAGGCCAAGTCTCAACCACTGGACTACCAAGAAGTCCCTGAGTACCATTTCTTAGAATGTCCCTATCTCTTCCATCCATTTCCTTCACAGCTGCCTCCACCCTTTCTCTTCCAAATTCTCTGTTAAAATCTCTACTGCATATCCTAGACCCCTTCCCTTTACTGACTGACATCACTAAAGTCTAAACAACTGGACTTACTAAGGCAGAACTGCCCATTTAAGGCAGGCATAAGAGGCAAACATTATGTTGAGAAAATTTATCCAAGTATTTGCACCTTTTCAGCATCTAACTAGCATGCCTAAAAGGCACCAGGTGTTCTAAATTTTTTTTTTTTTCTGGAAGAGTACAGATAGTAAATCTTTTATGCCTGAGGGTCATAAAGTCTCTATCACAAATGCTCAACACCATTGCTTTGGCATAAAACCTGTGACAAATACATCCCAATGCATTTTTATTACAAAAACAAACAAAAGGCCAGATTAAGCTCATGGGTCAGTTTGCTGACTACCTTCTCTAGAGGAAAGTGCGTGCGCGCTAAGTTGCTTCACTTGTGTCTGACTCTTTGCGACTCTATAGATTGTAGCCCAACAGGCTCCTCCGTTCATGGAATTTTCCAGGCAAGAATACTGGAGTGGATTGCCATTCCCTTCACCACGGGATCTTCCCTACCCAAGGATTAAACCTGGGTCTCCTGCTTCTCCTGCCTTGTAAGTAGATTCTTAACCACTAAGCCACCAGGAAAACCGCTAGAGGAAAAGTGCTTTTGTTTAACTTACTGTTTACTATTGATCAAGGCCCAGATGGTGTTGAGTTGGATCTTGATCTGCAGAATATGGATGAGTGCTGAGCCATTTTTTCTCATAGGATAGCAAATTAATCCTGCCCAGGGAAAATAGTGAACTCAACTGTTATATTATTACCCTAGTTTGTATCTAGCTTTGCTATATACATATTGATATTTGTATACATAATTTACGTGTATATATATGTAATATGCATATATATATATTCATTACATATATACACACATAATATATGTGATATATAGTATAGTGTGTATGTTTTAGGTAATGAATATTTTACATGTATAATATCTGTTCTAAAAAGGTGAAAGATTAGACAAATCTGATGTTTTGTTACATCAGCAAGGTTACATTTATACTCCGCTCAACCTGGCAGATTGGTTTTGTGTCCTCAGAGGAGGGAGAAGTTAGGGCCAGAGAGCTACTTGTTGAGAGTTTTTGTGTTTCATGCTGCTTAGGAGAAGCCAAAGGCCAGTACAAGTATTGAAGGCCCCTCCCAACTCAACTTACAGACTGTAGAGCAACTTTGGGAAACCCTCTCCTACACTGGAGCTCAAGGAAGCCATGTGCAAATGAGAGGAAGCAAAAACGTGTGTGGACCTGTTCTGAAGTTCCTGGGTTGCACCATGACTTTGGGAAATTCCTGAAACAGTGGAAGAGACTAGGCAAGAAGGGAGCGGTCACACATTAGCAAGTCCAAGCATAAGCCCACATAACAGAGACTCTCTGGCTGGTGAAGTCTAAGGACATTAGGATCACACCATAGTTCTTTTTTATTTTTTTCTTTTTTGGCTTTAAACTCAACATTCAGAAAACAAAGATCATAGCATCCAGTCCTATCACTTCAAGGCAAATAGATGGGGAAACAATGGAAACAGTGACAGACTTTATTTTCTTGGGCTCCAAAATCACTGCAGATGGTAACTGCAGCAATGAAATTAAAAGACACTTGCCCCTCAGAAGAAAAGCTATGACAAACCTAGACAGCATATGAAAAAGCAGAGACATTACTTTACCAACAAAGATCCATACAGTCAAAGCTATGTTTTTTTCCAGTAGTCATATATGAATGTAAGAGTTGGACCATAAAGAAGGCAGAGCACCAAAGAAGTGATGCTTTTGAACTGAGGTGTTGGAGAAGACTCTTGAGAATTCCTTGGACTGCAAGGAGATCCAACCAGTCTTGGAAGGACTGATGCTGAAGCTGAAGCTCCAATACTTTGGCCACCTGACGCAAAGAGCTGACTCATTGGAAAAGACACTGATGTTGGGAAAGATTGAAGGCAGGAAAAGAAGGGGGTGACAGAGAATGAGATGGTCAGATGGCATCACTGACTCAATGGACATGAATTTGAGCAAGCTCCAGGAGATGGTGAAGGTCAGGGAAGGCTGGCGTGCTGCAGTCCATGGAGTCGCAAAGAGTCAGAAATGACTGAGCAACTAATCAACAACTTTTTGGTCACACTGAGCCACATGTGGGATTTTAGTTACCCAACCAGGGAGGGAACCCAGGGCCCTTACACTGGAATTGTGGAGTCTTAACCACTGGACCACTATGGAAATCCCCAGAAGTTCTATTTTTAAAGAATGTGGGGTTTTGTCCAGTGCTTTTTCTGCATCTGTTGAGGTGATTGTATGATTTGTGTCTTTTATTTATTACTGTGGTGTTTCACATTCACTGATTAATGTGGAAACATTCTGGCATGGCAGAAATAAATCCCACCTGATCATAGTGTATGATCCTTTTAATGTGCTGTTGAATTTGGTTTGCTAAATTTTCTTGAGAATTTTTGCATCTATATTCTTCAGGAATACTGGCATGTAGTTTTCTTAGTAGCCTGTTGTGATATCAGGGTAGTGCTGACCTCATAAAATGAGTTTGAAACTATTCCCTCCTCTTCTAAGTATTTTTTGGAAGGATCTTGGGAAGAATTGGCATTAATTCTTCTTTAAATGTTTGGTAGAATTCACTAGCTATCTGGTCCTAGAATTTTCTTTGTTGAAAAGTTTTTGATTACTAATTCAATGTCCTTATTCATTATTGATCTGTTCAGATTTTCTATATCTTATAAATTCAGACTGGTAGATTATACCTTGCTAGGAATTTATCCATTTCTCTAGGTTGTCCAGTTTATTGGCTTATAATTGTTCATAGTCATTTCTTATGCTCCTTTGTATTTCTGTGATTTGAAATCACAGTTGAAAACTCTCTTTAATTATAATTTTGTTTATTGAATCCTTTTTTTTCCTTTAGTACATCTAGCTAAAGGATTGTCAATTGTGTTTGTCTTTTAAAAAAATCAGTTTTGTCACTCTCACCTATCGTTTTCCTAATTTCTGTCACTTATTACTACTGTGAAATTTGTTATCTCTTTTGTTCTGCTAAATTCAGGTTTAGTTCATTCTTTTCCTAGTTTCGTGAGATATAAAGTTCGGTTACTTATTTGCAATATTTCCTTTCTTTTAATGTAGCATTTATCACTATATACTTCCCTTTTAGCACTGCTTTTGCTTCATTCTGTAAGTTTTAATATATTGTGTTTATTTTTTTGTTTGTTTCAAGATTTGTTTATTTTCCTTTCTATTTTATCCTTGATTGACTCGTTGTTCCTCAGGGTGTCACTTAATTTCCACAGATTTGTGAATTTTCCTTTTTCCTCCGTTATTGATTTCTAGTTTCAGAGCACTGTGGTCATTACTAGGTATGATATCAATCTTCTAAAATCTGCTAAGATATGATCCCCTGGAGAAGGAAATGGCAACCCACTCCAGTATTCTTGCCTGGAAAATTCCATGGACAGAGGAGCCTGGTGGGCTAGAGTCCATGGGGTCGCAAAAGTTGGACACAACTGAGCACATACAATGTGTAAGATACATTTTGTAACCTGAAATATGATCTATGCTGACAATGTTCCATATGTGCTTGAAGAATCTCTTCTGCTGCTGTTAGATAGAACGTTCTATGTATGTCTGTTAGGTTCTTTTAGTCTAAAGCACAATTCATATTCAACATGTCTTTACTGCTTTCCTGTGTAGATGAGCTATCCATTGTTGAAAGTCCCCTAGTATTATTGTACTATTGTCTATTATTCCCTTCATGTATGTTAGTATCTGCCTATGGTTTAGGTGCTCCAATGTCGAGTACATACATATTTACAACTATTCTATCCTCTTGATGAATTAACACCTTTATTATTAAATAATTACCTTGTGTCTATTACAGCTCTTCACTTAAAGTCTATTTTATGTGACATAAGTGTAGTTTGTCACCAGGTGGGGTGAAAATGAAGTGAGTCCTTCATGTAGTGCCCCAAAAGGGAAGCTAGTGGCTGGTCCTGCTTTCCCCTTCCCAGAAACAGGGGCTCTCTCTAACTGGGGATTTCCCCCTTGGTGCTGAGCAACACTCACTCGAGGGATGGGATGATGTAGGCAAAATGGAACTATTCTTCCTTCCCATTTTGTGCAGTTATTCTCAGATTTTCTCTTCCTCTCTTTTTCTCTTCCACCTTCTTGCTGATATTTTGTAAGTGGATTCCAGAGCTCTCTTGAAGATGTTTTCATTCATAGATAGCTGTCTAATTGTTGATCCTTGTTGGGGGACAGAGAATGGGGTCTCCTATCACCATCTTGTGACATCACCTCAGTGATCCTGTTTTAGATGAGGAAATTGATGCCCAGGAGGATAAAGAACAATAAGAAGTTCACATATTCATTCAGTAATGTTTAGTGAGCGCCAACCATGTGCCAGACCCTGTTCTAGGTACTAGGAAGCAACAGGAGGCAACATTTTAAAGTGAAGAGACAAGAGTAACCATGTAAAAAAAAATTATTTAGGCATTCCCTGGTGGTGCAGTGGATAAGAATCTGCCTACCAATGCAGGGGACACGGGTTCGATCCCGGGTCCAGGAAGATTCCACATGCTTTGGGGCAACTAAGCCTGCACACCACAACTACAGAACTAGAACCTGCACAACTACCTGCACACTAGAACCCACCAGCTGCAACTACTGAAGCCCCAGTGCCTGGAGCCTGAGCTCTGCAACAAGGGAAGCCACCACGATGAGAAGCCCATGCACCACAAAGAAGAGTGACCCACACTCGCTGCAATTAGAGGAAGCCCACACAGAGCAATGAAGACCCAGTGCAGCCAAAAATAAAATAAATAAATAAATTTTAAAATTAATTATTTCAGTTAGAGGTAAATGCTGTGTCAGCAATAAAACAGAGTGGCACAGTAGAATTAAGGAGGTTCATCAAGGAAGCTCATCAAGGAAGACCTCTCCCAGGAAATGACTCTGAACTAAGCTCTAAATGATAAGAAAAAGCCAACCATGGAAAGGAAGAATAATCCAGACAGAGAGAACTATAAGTTTTCATAAGCATAAAGAGCCTAAGGCAACAACCTGATGGATAAGTTCAAGTTAAAGTTAGAAGGCCAGTGTGGTTGAGGCATCATGAGAAAGAGGAGACCGTCTGAGAGAAAACAAAAATTCTTGGGTTTTGTCATTTACCAATTTCCAAGGTGTCAATATTTCCATCATGGGCAACTTCAAGCTACCAACATGGTATCAATAAATGCAAAGTTGGAAAGCCATGCACTGAGTCATCTCAGAAGCAGATGTAAGTGGCTTCAGCACATCACTGAGAGTGGTATGAAATCAAACTGATAAGGACCACCATCATCAGGTTTTATAAATCATTCTGAGGAATTTGGAGCTATTATAAATTATTGGGAAACCATTGTTTTTAAGATGATAAGTAAAATGTAACATTGCCAGATTTACATTTTTTAAGCATTATTGTAACCATTGTATGAAAAATGGACTGGCCAGGAGTAGAAGTGGAAGCTGAGAGATCAATTAGGAAGTTACTGCACCATCCAAGGAACATGGTGGCTCAGAATATGTTGCATCCAAATTTCTCTAGAGGAAAACAAAGAAAGAAAAAAATGATTTTGGATACAATTCAGAGGTAGAAGTAATGGTCATCCAAGTGGATTGGATATGGGAATGAGGAAAATTAATAAATCAGATAGCTTCTTTTAAAAAAAAATAGTTTCAGATTGGGATTGACATATATTCACTAATATACATAAAATAGATAACTAATAAGGGCCTAATTATAGCACAGGGAATTCTACTCTATTCTATAATGACCTGTAAATAGAATCTTAAAAAAGTGTGAATACACATGTATGTATAATTGATTCACTTTGCTGAACAGCAGAAACTAACGCAACCTTATAAATAAACTATGCTCCAATAAAAAGTTTTTTGTAAAAAGAAGTTCTTAAGATTAACTAGGTAAATCTTGGTGCTATTTACTGAGGAAGACCAAGAGAGGAAGAGGCTTAAAGTAGGTGATGAGTCAAAGATTCTCATTCGGGCATGTTTAGTTTGAGATATCAATTAGATACTCAAGTGATGATGACAAAGAGTTGGATAGATGTACAAGTCTGAAGCTCAGAGAAAATAAACACAGGCTGGAGATGTAAACTTAGGATCAGACAAACAGAGGGTAAACGAAGCCTGGGACTAAATTACACCTCCCGAGAAGAAGACAGACACAAAACTGAGCCTAGGACATGCCAATATTAACAAATAGGAGAGGAAGAGCCAGCAAAGGTGAATGAAGAGCGCAACCAGGGGCAGAGGAAAAGTAAGAGGGAAACCAGGAAAATTAAGTGTCACACAAACCAAAGCAAGGGAGCACTTCAAAAACCAGGGAGTGGCCACCTGTTTCCAGTGCTGCTGATAGGTTGGGGCAGATGAGGACAGAGAACCACCCACAAGATGGTGGTCAATGATTGGCTTTGGCAACAGGGGAGTGGTGGCCACAGAAATCACACTGGAGTAGAATGAAGAAAGGGCAGAATTGCAGCCCTCCAGGAAGAAACACAAAGAAGTGAGGTGGTGGCTGAAGAGGGATGTGGGGTCAAAGAGGACTTATTCACAAGGTCAGAACCCAGGCAGAGACCTGGCAAAGAAGGAGGAATGGATGATGGAGCTGAGAAAAGGGTCCTGAACAGACCGTGGGCTGGGGTGCAAGGGGAGATGTAGAAGCCATAGTTCGAGATGACCATTGTCCCTAGGGACACTTCTTCCACCGTAATAGAAGCAGAGACAGGTGAACTCAGTGTTTCAGGTGGACAATAAGAGAATTCCTGCCCTACTGTCTTTGTTGTTTCAATGAAGTACAAAATTACTATTATCAGTTGGGCATGGGGGTGGACAAATGTGGAAGCATTTCTCCCTCTATTCAGCCACCTCCCCTTTACCCTACTATCAGTTTGGTGCAACAGTAATTGCAGTTTTGCATTGTTGAAATTTGCTCTTTACTGCAATACTTTGGCCACCTCATACGAAGAGTTGACTCATTGGGAAAGACCCTGATGCTGGGAGAGATTGGGGGCAGGAGGAGAAGGGGACGACAGAGGATGAGATGGATGGATGGCATCACTGACTCGATGGACATGAGTTTAAGTAAACTCCAGGAGTTTGTGATGGACAGGGAGGCCTGGCATGCTGTCATTCATGGGGTCACAAAGAGTCAGACACGACTGAGTGACTGAACTGAACTGAACTGATTGGAACACATTCTTAAATAAATGTGGTTATGTTATACATCATTTTAATGCTCATTTCTTGCTTTTTTTTCTAACAATTATTATTTTCTGTTTATTTTATATTTGTTTTAGACTATAGAAATGATGTTAGACAAAAAGCAAATTTGAGGGATTCTTCTTTATTCAAGTTCAAAATGGATCATAAAGCAGCAAAGATAGCTGGCAACATACACAACATATTTGGTCCAGGAACTGCTAACATACAGTGCAGTGGTGGTTCAAGAAGTTTTTCAAACGAGATGAGAGCCTTGAAGATGAGGACCTTAGTGACCAGACATCAGAAGTTGACAATGACCAATTGAGAGCAATCAATGAAGCTGAGCTTCTTATAACTACATGAAGTTGCCAAAGAAAAATGTCGACCATTCTATGGTCATTGGGCATCTGAAGCAAACTGGAAAGGTGAAAAAGCTCAACAAGTGGGTGCCTCATGAACTGACCAAAAATCAAAAAAATCATCATTTTGAAGCATTGTCTTTTCTTACTCTACACAACAAAGAACAATTTCTCAATTGGATTGGGACATGTGACAAAAAGTGGATTTTATACAACAACTGGTGATGACCAGCTCAGTGGTTGGACCAAGAAGAAGCTCCAAAGCACTTTCTCAAAGCCAAAATTGAGCCAAAAAAAGAAAGGTCATGGTCACTGTTTGGTGGTCTGCTGCCCATCTGATCCACTACAGCCTTCTGAATCCTGGCAAAATCATTACACCTGAGAAGTACGCTCAGTGAATTGATAAGATGCCCCAAAAACTGCTGTCTGTAGCCAGCATTGATCAACAATATGACCCCAATTCTTCTCCATGATGATGCCCAACTGCACATGGCACAACGAATGCTTCAAAAGTTGAACACATTGGGCTGTGAAGTTTTGCCTCATCTGCCATATTCACCTGATCTCTTGCCAACTGACTACCACTTCTTCAAGCATCTTGACAACTTTTTGCAGGGAAAGCACTTCCACAAGCTGCAGGAGGCAGAAAATGCTTTCCATGAGTTCGTGGAATCCAAAAGCATGGATTTTTTATGCTACAGGAATAAATAAACTCATTTCTCATTGGCAAAAAGGGGTTGATTGTAATGGTTCCTATTTTGATTAATAAAGATGTGTTTGAACCTAGTTATAACAATTTAAAATTCACGGTCTGAAACCGAATTACTTTTGTACCAATCTAATACACACCGTTATACTCGATACCCTGAATTCTTCCCTCCTCCTTTTGCCCTTGTACTTCTGGTTCTGCTCTGACTCACTATGCTCTCTCTCCTGAGTAAGAAGTATACATTTTTAAAATTTTTATTTATTTATTATTTTTGGCTGTGCTGGGCCCTCGTTGCTTTGCATGGGCTTTCTCTAGCTGCTGCAAGCAAGGGCTACTCTTCCTTGCAGTGTGTGGGCTTCTCATTGCGGTGGGTTCTCTTGTTGCAGAGCCCAGGCTCAGGGCCCTCTGGCTTCAGTAGTTGCAGCACATGGGCTTCAATAGTCATGGCTTGTGGGCTCTAGAGTGCAGGCTCAGTGGTTGCGATGTATGGGCTTAGTTACTCTGAGGCATGTGAAATCTTCCTGGGCCAGGGATAGAACCTGTGTCCCCTGAATTGGCAGACAGATTCTTATCCACTGTGCCAAGAGGGAAGTCCAAGAAATCTACATTTTTAAAGCAAAGCATCTGGAAATAACATATTAGTCCCTCAACCCTCCAAATGCTTCTCTATTCAGAAGTATCTCAGCCTAATAGGGAAATTTTGTTCTCCAGAGCTGGTAGGAAGGCTTTAACCTTGAACCTGATACCACAGCTATTCACAAATGATGAATGACATATGAGACTCTGGCATGTAACTCTCTGGCCTGCAGTACAGCTGCATTACTTACATTTAACCTCCCACCCTCCATCCATAGAAAGTGAGCTTTGGGTTATCTGCCCCAAAGAGGGGAGGGATGTCCCAGAACCATTCACAGTCCTTGCCAATACCTCGGAAGTGGCAGATGGGGATTCAAATACAACCTGTAGAATGTCTACACAGCTGACACTCAGCTCTGCTTACTGTTACAAGTGAATGGAACTCGGGCCTGGATACCCACCCATTTCCCTTTCCTCAATAATGACACCAGGGCCTTCTTCCTCTGCCATCCCAGACAAAGGGGAACCAGGCCTCCAGGCCAAGCAGGGGTGGAGGCCCATGCCTGAAAAATAAATTATTTCACCCACAGCTATTTTTTTTTTCATCAACAGAAATACTTCTAGGCTGAGTTGGCAAATGAGAACCTGATAAACGTGCAGGGAAATTTTGGTCCCTGTTGCAGCTACTGAGTAATCGCTCTGAATTCATCTTGTCTCTCCCAGAACTCTGCCTCCACTTCCTTGGGAATTCCCCCAGAACAGGGAGTTTGCAATGAACTTGATGTCGTGCTATTTATTTCTAAGGCTGCACATGGAATATTTGTGGAACTTCCTTTGCAAGAGCAAACGGTGACCTTTAAACTTTCATTGAAAGAAAAGGAAGTAAATACTATAATAAGATTCTCTCAGCCTACACTATCTAGCAGGGCTAAGAGCCTCTTACCTTTGGAGTGACCCCAGCAGAGCCCCTGAGAGACACCTGGGCAGGGGCTCCCCAGTTTCTCAGGACCTAAACCCCAGAGACCCTTCCTCCTCCCAGCCACCCTCCACTCTCAGAAAGCCTTAGATTCCATTTTCTAAGATTAGGACAACAAAAACTCATCTATAAGAACTCTGTAGTCTCTACCTGAACCTATTTCCCAAACCTGTCCCTCCACATCCACCCACTCATCAGCCACTTAATCTTTCTGTATGAGGAAGGAACTTTCTACCCGAACACCAAAAAAGTCCAGGCCTTCAGGCTGCTCCTCATCAGCTGAGTTCCTGCCACCTCAGAAACTCTGGACTGTTAAATGTCTCTTCCTGGGACTTCCCTGATAATTCAGTGGTGAAGACTGTGTGCTTCCACTGCAGGGGGCATAGGTTTGATCCCTGGTCAGGGAACTAAGATCACATGTCATGTGGCATAGCCCAAAAAATAAAAACTAAGTCTCTTCCTGGCCTCAGGCCCTGGAACCCCTTTGAAATGAAATGTTAAGTCACTCAGTCATGTCTGACTTTTGCAACTCCATGGACTATAACCCACCAGGCTCCTCTGTCCATGGAATTGTCCAGGCAAGAATCCTGGAGTGGAGTGCTGTGCCCTTCTCCAGGGGACTTTCCCACCCAAGGGTCAAACCTGCACTGTAGACAGGTTCTTTACCATCTGAGCCACCAGGGAAGCTCAGAATCCCCTTACTCAGAGGCTTATCTTAACTCCCTTTGCTTTCTCCCTCTTCTTTTCCTGGCAGGAATATTCACCCTTAGCTGACTCCTGAGGTGCCTCTCTTGACCTTCACACCATCCTAAACTAAGCTGCAGCATCTCATTTATCTTCATTTACCCTTACTCGCGGCAGGCACTTTCTCCTCCTGGGAAATTTCCCCAAATCAGCTGCTGAAGTAAAAGAGGAAAAGGAGGGATGAAGGGAGAGAGAGAGAGGGAAGGAAGGAGGAGAAACAAGCTTTTACTGAACAACAAACATAACCAATACATTGGGCAGTCTGAACAGTGCAAATGGCAACATGAAATATTTTGTTTTCAGCTTGTTCTGTGTATGGTGTTAGAGAACGTTCAAATTTCATTCCTTTACACGTAATTGTCCAGTTTTTCCAGCACCACTTAGTGAAGAGACTATCTTCTCCATTATATATTCTTGCCTCCTTTGTCATAGATTGTTGTGTGTGTGTTATGTTGTGTTGTTGTGCTCAGTCATGTCCGACTCTGTAACCCCATGGACTGTAGCCCACCAGGCTCCTTAGTCCGTGGGATTCTCCAGGCAATAATACTGGAGTGGGTTGCCATTTCTTCCTCCAAGGGATATTCCCAACTCAGGGGTCAAACCTGCATCTTTTGTGTCTCTTGCATAGGCAGACAGATTCTTTAACACCAAGCCACTTGGGAAGCCTTGCCATACATAGATTAGCTGACGTAAGTGCATGGGCTATTTTTCTGGGTTTTCTATCCTGTTCCATTGATCTATATGTCTGTTTTTGTGCCAGTACCATATTGTTTTGATTACTAGAGCTTTGTGGTATTGTCAGGCAAAGTGATTCTTTCAACTCTGTTCTTTCTCAAGATTGTTTTGGTTATTCAGGATCTTTTGTGTTTCCATACAAATTTTCAAATAACTTGTTCTAGTTTTATGAAAAATGCCATTGGTAATTTGATAGGAATTGCAGTGAATCTGTAGAGTGCCTTGGGTGATAGGGTCATCTTAACAATATTGATTCTTCTAGACCAAGAATGCAGTATATCTTTCCATCTGTTTTCCTGAAGCAACTGCTTCAAACATGCTGTCAGAGCCTTCTGATGCCTCCAGCCAGTGCAGAGCTTTCTCTTGAATAATCTTCATATTTGAACAGTCTCAGATTCCAGATAAAGATGGCAGATATGAACTCTTTCACTACTGCTGTTTCTGTTCCCAATCCCACTAAAATAACATTAAAGGGGCTTTAAAGGCACAAACCCACAAGGATGAAGAGAACAGGAAAGGAGACTGCAACAGTGGGAGGGGATGAAGACCAGAGATCTCCCTGGCATGCCCTGTGCTAAGTTCACATTCACAACAGAGATGCAAGAGTTCACAGCCTAACGCAGGAGTTTCTCAAGGGGGGAAAAAAAAAATCAAAAGCTGGAAAGCAGTAGTTGGACAAGTGGAAGCTGACCTTAAGTGAGCAGTGGGAAAACTGAGAACCAGCCAACATCTAGTATCTCTGAAAGAAGGAGTAGAGGGTAAAATATGGAAGGTTGCTTGAAAGCCAATAAAGAGACCAAAAAAAAAAGTACGTCTTGTGCAATTCTATTTCCATTAAAATCTAGAAAATGTCAACTAAGTCACAGTGATAGAAAACAGATCAGTGTTTGCTGGAAATGAAAGAGGGGAGAAGGAATTACCAAGAGGCCTGCGGGAACTTATGAAGTGAGAAATGCCTTCACTATCTTGATTGTGGTGATGGTTTTGCATGGGTACATCAAAACATAAGAATTGCACAATTTAAACATGTGCAATTTCTCATATGTTGGTTTTACCTTAGTAAAGTTGTTTTTTTTAGAAGTACTGACAGGGCTGTGAGGGAACTCTCATTTGTCGCTGCCTGGCTCAATGTTTTTGAAGAGCAACATGATAGTCATTTAACATCTGGATAATGATTAAAGTGGAGAAGGAAATGGCAACCCACTGCAGTATTCTTGCCTGGGAAATCCCATGGACAGAGGAGCCTGGTGGGCTATAGTCCATGGGGAAGCAAGGAGTCAGACATGACTTAGTAACTAAACAATAACAATAAACAATAATTAAAATGACATTAACAGGGGAAAAAATTAATAAGTAGATCTACAGATCACTTTTCCTGTGCTAATACAAGACAGCAAATTCATTCTGTAAAGGCTGTAAAATAAAGTGTCTTTGAACTAGGGAACACCAAGTGTATCTGAAGGTGGGAGAAGTATTACAAACAGTAATTTCTTGAATTTATTTATTTATTTTTATTTTTGGTTCCACTGGGTCTTCGTTGCTACACGTGGGCTTTCTCTAGCTGCAGTGAGTGGGTTGAGCTGCTTCCTTGCAGTGCTTGGGCTTCTCATTGTGGTGGCTTCTCTTGTTGTAGAGAATGGGGTCTAGGGTGTCCAGGCTCAGTAGCTGTGGCACACGGTCTTAGTTGCACCACAGCACGTGGACGCTTCCCGAACCAGGGGTGGAACCTGTGTCCCCTGCATTGGCAAGCAGATTCTTAACCACTGGACCACCTATGCTACAGGAAGAACCTGTGCTACTTTTCAAACTTATCTGGATGTTTAAGGATTTTCGTGGTGAGAACTGGCAGGGGAGGAGAGGAAGCAAAAATACCAATCTCACATCTAATTCAAAGTTTCTCATGGGTCCTACTCAGCCTGGCCATGGCTCTGGGACGAGGAAGCGTGTTGGTTCCTTCACTTTTTCCTCCTTGCCCTTCCTCCTCTGTACTACCTTCCTCCCTGATTTGGAGCCTAGGAAGAAGCAGTGGGAAGTAGGGAAAGTCCTTCATATCTGGGGTTTGCCAACCAGACCGAGCCTGCCCTGAGTGATGGGAGGGGCGGGTGGAAACCCAGGTCAAGCCTGTATTTGGAGACAGCAGGACTGTACTTGGTCCAGGCTAGTCACATGAGTGGGTGAGGCAAGCAGCAGGAAGTCACTCATTGGCATGAGCTGATTTGAATGCGGGGGCAGGAGAATCTGCCCAGGAATCTGCGGTGAGGAAACACTGTGGCATTCTTCTTTAGTAGGTTCCTCTGTTCAGGCACGGAAATCACGAGAAGGGGCTTGGGAGAGTTATTTCATCAGAGACTCCATGAGACATGGGGGTCAAAAGTACCCAAGACACAGAGGCAGGCGGTAGGGACGTGATCTGCTCTCTTCTGTTCTGATGCAGAATAGCCTTGATGCTTGTCCACAGGCAGGTCCTCAGAGAGCAGCCCCTCCTGGAGGGACTGTGCCTCTGGCCTGTACATCAGCTTTCTCTGCTGATGCCCAGCAGCAGGGCCAGCACCATGCCCTGAAGAAGCATCACAAGCCACTCCCAACAAGAGCAGGGTCAGTGCCACGTGGAGACTGTAATTCCCAGGCCGATTTACAGTGTCAAAGCTATCTCTGACTCTAAGATAAGCCGGGTGGGACACAGGAGCAGACTCTGAGTTCTTGGCCAGAAGGAAATAGCAGTCAGGGGAACTGGAATTACGCTTTTGTAGTTTCTTCTTATTTTTTTTTTTTTTTTAATTTTTATTGGTGTGTAGTTGATTTACAATGTTGTGTTAGTTTCAGATTTATTGAATAGTGAATCAGTTATACATATATACACAATCCATTCCAATATTCTTGCCTGGAAAATTCCATGGACAGAGGAGCCTGGCAGGCTACAGTCCATGGGGTAGCAAAGAGTTGGACATGACTGAGGATGCATGCATGCACTCATTTTTTTAGATTCCTTTCCGTATTTATTTTATTTATTGGCCACACCATGCAACATGCAGAACCTTAGTTCCCTTACCTGTGATCAAACCCATGTCCCCTGCATCGGAAGCACAGAGTCTTAGCAACTGGACTGCCAGGGAAGTCCCCATTTTTAAGATTCTTTTCCCATATAGGCCACTACAGAGTATTGAATAGAGTTCCCTGTGCTATACAGAGGTCCTTATTTGCTTTTACAGTTTCTTTACAGCCACACAATTGTGAGACCCAGAGTACCTTTGTTCTGTCTTTTTATGTTTAGTCTTTTAACAGCTTTATTGAGATGCAACTGACCAGTTTAAAAAAATGCACACACTTAAAGAGTACATTCTGATCATTTTGACAAAGGTATACACCAGTGAAACTATCCCCGCAATCAAGATAGTGAACATTTCCAGTAACCCCCAAAGTTTCTCCATGCCCCTGCGTAACCCTCCCTTCCCCGACCAGCCCCCAACACCAGACAACTACTGATGCTTGCTGCCCCCATAAGTCAGTTTGCATTTTCTGGAACTTTCTATAAATGAAATCATACAGCATGTACTCTTCCGCGTTTGGCTTCTTTCTGCATAACTATTCTGAGATTCATCCATATTGATGTGTATGTCATCAGTTTATTCCTTTTGGTGGCTGAGAAGTTTTCCACTGTGTGTGGATGTACCATACTTTTTTATCCATTCATTTATTGATGACATTGGATTGTTGCCATTTTTAAAATATTTATCTTTATTTACTCATTTTCTTGCTTCACATTTTATTTGTGGCACGAGGGATTTTTAGTTGCAACATGTCAAATCTTAGTTGCAGGATGTGGGATCTGATGCCCCAATCAGGTACTGAACTGGGCCCCCAGCACTGGGAGTGTGGAGTCTTAGCCACTGGACCACCAGGGAAGTCCCTGCCATTTTCAAGTAATGACAAAGTTGCTATAAATACTCTTGTATGTGCTTTTGTATAAACATATGTTTTCATTTCCCTTAAGTAAATAAAAACCTAAGTGGAAGGTCTGAGTCATATGGTAAATAAATGTTTAAGTGAATAAACTGTCACCTTGTTTCCCAAAGCAGTTGCATCATTTTTAATTCTCACCAGTACAGTATGAAAGTTCTGTTCCTCTACATATTCATCAACATGTGGTATGGTCAGTCTTTTTCATTGCAGACAATCTTGTAGGTGTGCAGTGAGGTCTAAAGAGACTGGAGTTATACCGGTATCTTCTTTGGCACCAAGAACAATGCCAGGCCTAGAGGAAATACTTGTGGCTTGATGGATCAATCCTCTTCCAGTAAATGGAATCAGTTACTAAATGGTAGTCCCATGGGTTAAACTGTGCCTAACCAAAGGCACAGACACAGAGACAATGATGCACAGAAGACAGAACATCTAGTGAAATACTAGTTAAGTAGCCATGGACAACTCACTCAACTTCCCAGGGACTCAGGTTTCTTATCTGTAAAATGGGAAACTAGGATAATTGATTTGCATAAGTTTATGGTTGGTCAAAAGTTTATCAGTGAATAAAGTTTTCCTCTATCATATTACAGAAATTTCATTTCTATGAGAGATGCGAATTTCCAAATATTTTAAGGACTGCATCAGATGCAAAAGCAGAGAATTTGAATATTTTTGAGTATTTATTTTTTTACCAGGAAACTCACCTTTTGTTTGATTTCCACAACTACCTTATAAGGAGAGGTACCCCATTTCAGATGCTAGAAAACACCAGTCTGTCAGACTCCAAAGCCCAGGTTCTCCTTCCTGCAGCGAGAAGTGAAGGAACTAGTTCTCCTCAGATGAATTAATCACTCAGGACCCCTGCCTATGTGAAAGCTGTCCCCCAAAACTGAATAGAGTTGTAGTTTCATAATAATCTCCTCAATCATTCTCAACCCAATCCTTAACACAAATAATTTAGCCAGGCCTAGAGACAAAGTTGCTGAGGATTTAAAAAAAAAAGAATGTGTTACAAATAAATTTATATGCAACACAGAAATAGAACCCCAGACATAGGAAATTAACTGATGGCTACCCAAAGGGAATGGGGGAAAGAGAGATAAGTCAGAACTTTGGGATTAACATATACACACTACCATACATAAAATAGGGGCTTCCCTGGTAGCTCAGCTGGTAAAGAATCCACCTGCAATGCAGAAGACACTGGTTCAATTCCTGGGTCAGGAAGATTCCCTTGAGAAGGGGTAGGCTACCCACTCCAGTATTCTTGGGCTTCCCTGGTGACTCAGACAGTAAAGAATCCGCCTGCCATGTGGGAGACCTGGGTTCGATCCCTGGGTTGGGAAGATCCCTTGGAAGAGAGCAGGGCAGCCCTCTCCATTATTCTTGCCTGGAGAATTCCCATGTAGAGGAGCCTGGCATGCTGCAATCTATGGGGTGGCAAAGAGTCAGACACAACTGAGCAACTAAGCACATCATAGCATATAAAAATAAGGACCTACTGCAAAGCACAGGGAACTGTACTCAATATTTTTTTATTTTGTCTTGGGGTATAGCCCGTTAACAATATTGTGACAGCTTCAGGTGAAGAGTGAAGAGACTCAATCATACACACACACATGTATCCATTCTCCCCCAAACTCTCCTCCCATTCAGGCTGCCACATAACATTGAGCAGAGTTCTCTGTACTATACAGTAGGTCCTTGGTGGTGGTTATCCACTTTAAATATAGCAGTGTGTACATGTCCATCCCCAAATCCCTAACTATCCCTCCCCCAGCCCACCCCCACCCCCCAGCAACCATGAGTTCATTCTCCAAGTCTATGAGTCTCTTTCTGTTTTGTAAGTCAGTTCATTTGTATCGTTTCTTTTTAGATTCCACAGGTAAGGGATGTCATATGATATTTGTCCTTCTCTGCCTGACTTACTTCACTCAGTACAACAATCTCTAGGTCTATCCATGCTGCTGCAAATGGCATTATTTCATTGTTTTTACTGGCTGTATATGCAATACTTTTAATAACCTATAGGGGAAAAGAATCTGAAAAAGGATAGATAGATGTATAACTGAACAACTTTGCTGTACACTTGAAACTAACACAAAATTGTAGATTAACTATTCTTCAATAAAAATAAAAAGTCACAAGGTTTGTCGTTGTTTGTTGTTTTAGTTGCTAAGTCCTGTCTGATTCTTTTGTGACCCCATGGACTGTAGCCCTCCAGGCTCCTCTGTCCATAGGATTTCCCAGACAAGAATACTGGAGTGGGTTGCCATTTCCTCCTCCAGAAAATCTTCCCAACCCAGGGATTGAATCCGCATCTCCTGCATTGTAGGCAGATTCTTTACCACTGAGCCACCAGGGAAGCATGCTTCACAAAGCTACAAGTACCCCCAACTCTCAAATCACCCTAGTCTTTGCAAGAAATGCAGGTGAAGATACTTAACTTCTACCATGAGGAAGAGTTGGACTAGGAAAACAGTTCCAAAATTCTAAGAAGTAAAAGGTATGGTCTATCACATACTAGGAGTTTTCTAAGGTCTCTGTTTCATGAAACTCAAGAACTGAGACAGGAAATGCCAAAGTAGACACTAAGAAATTGCATTAAGACAACTCAAGTGGATGGAAATGAAGTAATGAGTTCTAGGGCCTGGAAATGAAGTAATGAGTTCTAGGGCCTGGCTAATTATAGTTATGAGGGCTGAGAAAGAAGATTTCCCAGAATATTAAGTAAGGATAAACATGGGCCCAGGCCAACTGGAGAGTAGTCTGGAGGGACTTTTATATAATGATCTGCTACCCAAAAAACTACCAACATATCCAATGAAAAGAGGCATACCCATCCTCTTCAGAAGCCCAGAAGAGAAAAACCCCAAGAGCTGAAGGCCAGAGGAAGATCTCTTTGTAAAATTTTCATAAGCAATTGGGGAAGACTTTTTTTTTAATGTTTTAAATGTTTTTAAACATTTTTAAATTTTTTCTTAGTATAACAAAAGTAATATATGTTTGTGGTTGAAATATTTTAAATAAAGCAAAGCACAAAGAAGAAAATTTAAAATATCTGTAATCCAAAATTCAAAATATTTCTGTTGGTGACAGACTGGTATATTTTCAGCTTTTTTTTTTTTTTTTTCAGTTCTACTAGTTTATTGCTACCAATCCATCTCCCTCCACCCTCGTGCACACACGCTCAGTCATGTAACCCCATGGACTACAGCCCACCAGGCTCCTCTGTCCATGGACTTTTCCAGGCAAGAATACTGGAGTGGGTTGTCTTATTTGTTTTTATAACATGGGATCATAAATACTGCTCAGAAACTGAAATGCAGACCAAAAGGGAAAAAAATATTTGCTTCAATGGAGTCAATGAGTTTACATTATTATTTTATAAAGAAGTTTTAAAAAGTAATAATAGGGACTTCCCTGTTGGTCCAGTGGCTAAGACACTGTGCTCCCAATATAAGGAGCCTGGGTTCAATCTCTGGTGAGGGAACTAGACCCGACATACCATAGCTAAGAGTTCACTCAGTTCAGTTCAGTTCAGTTCAGTCGCTCAGTCGTGTCTGACTGTTTGCAACCCTATGAATTGCAGCACGCCAGGCCTCCTTGTCCATCACCAGCTCCAGGAGTTTACTCAAACTCATGTCCATCGAGTCGGTGATGCCATCCAGCCATCTCATCTTCTGTTGTCCCCTTCTCCTCCTGCCTTCAATCCCTCCCAGCATCAGGGTCTTTTCCAATGAGTCAAGTCTTCGCATGAGGTGGCCAAAGTACTGGAGTTTCAGCTTCAGCATCAGTCCTTCCAATGAACACCCAGGATTCATCTCCTTTAGGATGAACTGGTTGGATCTCCTCGCAGTCCAAGGGACTCTCAAGAGTCTTTTCCAACACCACCGTTCAAAAGCATCCATTTTTGGGAGCTCAGCTTTCTACACAGTCCACTCTCACATCCATACATGACAACTGGAAAAACCATAGCCTTGACTAGACGGACCTCTATTGACAAAATAATGTCTCTGCTTTTTAATATGCTCTCTAGGTTGGTCATAACTTTCCTTCCAAGGAGTAAGCATTTTTTAATTTCATGGCTGCAATCACCATCTGCAGTGATTTTGGAGCCCAGAAAAATAAAGTCTGTCACTGTTTCCCCATCTATTTGCTATGAAGTGATGGGACCAGATGCCATGATCTTTGTCTTCTGAGTGTTGAGCTTTAAGCCAACTTTTTCAATCTCCTCTTTCACTTTCATCAAGAGACTTTTTAATTCCTATTCACTTTCTGCCATAAGGGTGGTGTCATATGCATATCTGAGGTTATTGATATTTCTCCCGGCAATCTTGATTCCAGCTTGTGCTTCTTCCAGCCCAGCATTTCTCATGATGTACTCTACATATAAGTTAAATAAGCAGGGTGACAATATACAGCCTTGACATACTCCTTTTCCTATTTGGAACCAGTCTGTTGTTCCATGTCCATTTCTAACTGTTGCTTCCTGACCTGCATATAGGTTTCTCAAGAAGCAGGTCAGGTGGTCTGGTATGCCCATCTCTTTCAGAATTTTCCACAGTTTATTGTGATCCACACAGTCAAAGGCTTTGACATAGTCAATAAAGCAGAAATAGATGTTTTTCTGGAACTCTCTTGCTTTTTCGATGATCCAAGAGATGTTGGCATTTGATCTCCGGTTCCTCTGCCTTTTCTAAAACCAGCTTGAACAGCAGGAAGTTCACGGTTCACATATTGCTGAAGCCTGGCTTGGAGAATTTTGAGCATTACTTTACTAGCATGTGAGATGAGTGCAATTGTGTGGTAGTTTGAGCACTCTTTGGGATTGCCTTTCTTTTGGATTGGAATGAAAACTGACCTTTTCCAGTCTTGTGGCCACTGCTGAGTTTTCCAAATTTGCTGGCATATTGAGTGCAGCCCTTTCACAGCATCATCATTTAGGATTTGAAAGAGCTCAACTGGAATTCCATCACCTCCACTAGCTTTGTTTGTAGTGATGCTTTCTAAGGCCCACTTGACTTCTCATTACAGGATGTCTGGCTCTAGGTGAGTGATCACACCATCGTGATTATCTGGGTCGTGAAGATCTTTTTTGTACAGTTCTTCTATGTATTCTTGCCACCTCTTCTTAATATCTTCTGCTTCTGTTAGGTCCATACCATTTCTGGCCTATCAAACCCACCTTTGCATGAAATGTTTCCTTGGTATCTCTAATTTTCTTGAAGAGACCTCTAGTCCTTCCCATTCTGTTGTTTTCCTCTATTTCTTCACATTGATCTCTGAGGAAGGCTTTCTTATCTCTCCTTGCTATTCTTTGGAACTCTGTATTCAAATGGAAATATCTTTCCTTTTCTCCTTTGCTTTTCACTTCTCTTCTTTTCACAGCTATTTGTAAGGCCTCCTCAGACAACCATTTTGCCTTTTTGCATTCCTTTTCCATGGGGATGGTCTTGATCCCTGTCTCCTGTACAATGTCACGAACCTTCATCCATAGTTCATCAGGCACTCTATCAGATCTAGCCCCTTAAATCTATTTCTCATTTCCACTGTATAGTCATAAGGGATTTGATTTAGGTCATACCTGAATGGTCTAGTGCTTTTCCCTACTTTCTTCAATTTAAGTCTGAATTTGGCAATAAGGAGTTCATAATCTGAGCCACAGTCAGCTCCAGGTCTTGTTTTTACTGACTGTATAGAGCTTCTTCGTCTTTGACTGCAAAGAGCATAATCAATCTGATTTTGGTGTTGACCATCTGGTGATGTCCATGTGTAGAGTCTTCTCTTGTGTTGTTGGAAGAAGGTGTTTGCTATGACCAGTGTGTTCTCTTGGCAAAACTCTATTAGCCTTTGCCCTGATTCATTCTGTACTCCAAGGCCAAATTTGCCTGTTACTCCAGGTGTTTCTTGACTTCCTACTTTTGCATTCCAGTCCCCTATAATGAAAAGGACATCTTTTTTGGGTGTTAGTTCTGAAAGGTCTTGCAGGTCTTCATAGAATCATTCAACTTCAGCTTCTTCAGCATTACTGTTTGGGGCATAGGCTTGGATTACCATGATAGTGAATGGTTTGCCTTTGAAATGAGCAGAGATCATTCTGTCATTTTTGAGACTGCATCCAAGTACTGCATTTAGGACTCTGTTATTGACTATTATGGCTACTCCATTTCTTCTAAGGGATTCCTGCCCACAGTAGTAGATATAATGGTCATCTAAGTTAAATTCACCCATTCCTGTCCATTTTAGTTCACTGATTCCTAGAATGTTGACATTCACTCTTGCCATCTCCTGTCTGACCACTTCCAATTTGCCTTGATTCATGGACCTAACATTCCAGGTTCCTATGCAATATTGCTCTTTACACCATCAGACTTTGCTTCCATCACCAGTCACATCCACAACTGGGTATTGTTTTTGCTTTGACTCCATCCCTTCATTCCTTCTGGAGTTATTTCTCCACTGATCTCCAGTAGCATATTGGGCATCTACTGACCTGGGGAGTTTCTCTTTCAGTATCCTATCATTTTGCCTTTTCATACTGTTCATGGGGTTCTCAAGGCAAGAATACTGAAGTGGTTTGCCATTCCCTTCTCCAGTGGACATTCTGTCAGCCCTCTCCACCATGACCCGGCCGTCTTGGGTGGCCCCACATGGCATGGCTTAGTTTCATTGAGTTAGACAAGGCTGTGGTCCATGTGATCAGATTGGCTAGTTTTCTGTGATTATGGTTTCAGTGTGTCTGCCCTTTGATGCCCTCTCACAACACCTACCCTCTTACTTGGGTTTCTTTTACCTTGGACATGGCTACCTCTTTATGGCTGCTCCTTCCCTTGGACGTGGGGTTGCTCCTCTCAGCTGCCGCCCCTAGCCCCATCTAAAGACCCTGCATGCCACTACCAAGACCCAGAATTATGTAAATATCTGCCTTTACTTTCTTCTCACAATTTTATTTTTTCTTTTTTTTTTAATGCCTATGCCTTTCATTTATTTGGAATTGAATTTGAATTTGGAGGCTTTCCTGGTGGCTCAGACAGTAAAAAATGTGCCTGCCAATGCAGGAGACCCAGATTCAATCCATGGGTTGGGAAGACCCCTTGGAGAAAAGAATGGCAACCCACTCCAGCATTCTTGCCTGGAGAATCCCATGGACAGAGGAGCCTGGTGGGCTATGGTCCATGGGGTCGCAATAGCCTGACATGACTGACAGACTAGCACTTTTTGGTATGGAGAAGGCAACCTTTTCATTTTTTCAATGGATGATTCCTTCCTGAACAGCATTCATTCATTAACATAAGCATTCCCCCACTGCTTTTAAATACTGGAAGTTTGGCTTTGACATGGAGACCACCACCTTTCAGGCTACATTTCGGGAAATTTAGACTGAGACTCAGAAGATCCTGTCTCTTCCCTCAAGCCTATGAGACAAAGAATACGTCACTTCCTTTTTTTTCACTTTGTTTCTATGAATTCCTTCTTTCCAAACTCTGCAAGGAAAGGCCACTGATTCCGTTTTATAGAAATTCCCAGGACCACAGACAAAGCAGAACTAAGTAAAATGGGGAAATATGGGAAATGCTTTCTATGGGTGAAGCCCACCCCATGTGACTCAAACTGTCTAGAGCATAAATCATCATTTTCCTCCCCAAACCATTTCCTCCTCCAGACTTCTCTATTGTCCAGATTGATGTCACCGTCGAGTCCTCGTTCTCTCTCAAACACCCAGGACCCATCAGGGTCCGTTCCTCCTTCCCCACTTGGGCCTCTCTGATCCATTTTCTGCATCCGGTCCCATCACGACTTCCCTCTGCCCATCCTTTTGTCACTTTTCACCTGGAGGAGCAGACTGAGCTTCCAGCCTCACTCACTTTCCGTGCTAATCACTGTCAAAAATTTCCCCAATGCATCATTGCTCTGCTCCAAACACTCCAGGGGTTCATTCTTGGTCATAAATGAAAGTTCAGATATTACACTTAGAGATGCCCACCCCAACTTGGGAACCCCAACCACCTCTTCAATCTTTTCTCCTTCCTCTGACACAAGCTCTCAGTTGATCTCTTCAACATTTCATTATTTCTCTCCTGTTTTACCTTCAGTCTCAGCTGGATTTAAGGATTATTTATCCAAGTATTGAATAAAGCATGACGGTGCCCAATGTTAATTTCTAAAATTTTAAATTACATTGTACCTTAATGCTCATGTATTTATTTTTCTCAGTGGGTTAGTAAGGCTTCCTAGTTGGCACAGTGGTAGCAAATCCACCTGCCAATGCAGGAGATGCAAATTCCATCCCTGGTGGGGAAGATCCCCTGGAGGAGAAAATGGTAACCCTCTCTGGTATTCTTGCCTGAAAATTTTCATGGACAGAGGAGCCTGGCAGGCTACAGTCCACCAGGTCACAAAGAGTCAGACATGACTGAGCACAGCAGTGGGTCAGTAGCCCTCACAAAGCACAGTTCTCAGGCCCAGCCCAAAACCTTGCTTTCTCCAAGCTCTTCTTTTAAGAGACATCAATATCTGCAAGGTGCACTATATTTGGTCCTGGAAATTTTGCATGGAAGATTTTATCAAATCGCTTTCTTCTAAGCCACGAAAAGGCTGGGGGCAGAATAGGGCATGGGGTGACTGAAATGAAAGGGCTGAAACAGGTCAGAGCAAGCTAGGAGGAGCAATGAGTAACACCACAGGTGAGCTGCACTGTGCCCTGTGGAAGGACCAGAGCTGGCAGCTCCTTTGACTCCCAGAGACTCACATGCTCTATGCTTTCCCTACTTCCTTGGCTTCCCATTTACTCTTTTCACCCTTTCTCGGGCACCTGCCCTCTGACCAGCAGCTGCACCTCTCAGAGCCTCTCACCCTTTCTCAAGACTTGCACTGCTAAGAATTCCACATCGCCATCTCCAGCCCATTGGCTCTTTCTGAGCTGTAAACACATGCCCCAACTCCCACTGGCTTCAGTCACAGGCTCCTCCCACTCCACCGCCTCTTCTGCAAGTCCGTTACTGTTTATCTTAGAACATAGTGCTGTAGTTATTCCTCACTGCTCCTTCCACAATAGGGATAACTGTTAATAAAATACATCAGCCATCCGAGGGGGTAGTTTTCTTGGAGTCATCTATCTTCCTCACATCCCCCATCTAATCACCAAGTCTTGTAGGTTCTACCTTCTAATAACCCAAATACACCCTTTCCCTCTACCTCCACTGCCAGGACCCACGTCAGAGCCATCCTCATCTCTTACTGGGAGGATTCTCCGCTACTGGGAGTAGCTTTCTCCCCTCATTTGCTTTCTCCAGTTTAAACACAATACAGATCTTTAAAAAATACAAACCTGATTTTACCTGCTCAAAACATCTCGATACTGCCTTCAGGATAAATCTGATATCCTTAATGTGTTTACAAGGCTGCCGGTCATGACCTGGCCTTGCCAACCCCTTCACCCTCACATCAGGCCACTTAAAGTCCCCTCACTCTTTTGGCTTCTGCCAAGCTGGCCCTTTTTTCAGTTTCTCTAATACGCCATCGTTCTTCTAGATTTGGGGGCAACATGCCCCCAAATGCTGTTCTCATGGCCCAAGATGTGAGTCGCTTTCCCTACATCTATCTGCTCATTCATTGGGATAAATCCTCCTCTTTCTATTAATTACATTGTTTTCCTTTAAGAATAGATTCAGTTCTCCCCTCCCCCACCCCACATATATCTCCATAGCATCCCACATGATAGCTTTCTTAATAACCACCCATATGGCTTCCAGCTAGCAGAAATGATCCATGAGGTTGGTTTTTTTGGGTGGGACAGGGGGAGGGGAGGGGTTTGGCTGTGCCATGCAGCTTGTAGCATCTCAGTTACCTGACCAGGGATTGAACATACACTGTTGGCAGCAAAAACTCAGAGTCCTAACCACTGGATCGCCCAGGAATTCCCAGAACCATGTTTCTCTTAATCACTGGCTTCAAACAGGTTCCCAGATCAAAGATCCCCATCTTTTATGAATGAATGAACTGATAACCTTTAATAATTACTTCAGCCTACTATACCCACTCTAGACAAAGTTGCATTCAACTTAGAATTCCTTTGACTGTAACCTGATCTCTCACCAGCCACGCTTGACATTCCCTATAGCAAATCTATGCTTTCCATTCTGTGTCCAGGAGGGAATAGGGCTAGGAAAGAAAGGTCCTAACTCCATGGATGGAAGAGGCGGAATAAACCCCAAAGCAGGAATAGCTTGAGCAAAGGTGGAAAGATGGGAGAATGTGGGACATTTGGGGAGAAGGAAAAGGAAACTAGTAGTAAACTGAACACTCTGGAGGTGAGAGGAACCTACTGTATAGTACAAGAACTCTACTTAATGCACTATATGGTGACCCAAATAGGAAGGAAGTCCAAAGGGGAGAAGATATATGTGTAAGTATAGCTGATTCACTTTGCTGTGTGATAAAAACTGACACAACATTGTAAAGCAACGACACCCCATTAAAAATTAATTTTAAAAACTGACTGGCATTTCCTGACTGCAGATGCACTAGAAATTTGAAGTTCACGGGGGAGAATGAGTGGTTTCAAGTTCTGTGTCTAATAAATGGCTCAGTATTCCTCCTGTTAGTAGCAGAACTATACCTTAAGCTAATGTGCTAACTGAATAATAAAAAATCTCAAGATAAGAGTTAAATAAATAAATAAATAAACTGAACACTCTTACAACCTCATTTAGTCTTTCCAAAATTCCTAAAGAATTACTAGCCCAGTTTTACAGATAAGGCAACTAAAGCTGTAAAATTTAAGGAATTTGCCCAGGGCCTGCCAATGCCGGAGACAAAATGCAGGATCAAGCTAGTAGGTTTGATCCCTGGGTTGGCAAGATCCCCTGGAGGAGGAAATGGCAACCCACTCCAGTATTCTTGCCAAAAGAATCCCATGGACAGAGGAACCTGGCGGCTACAGTCCATAGGGTCACAAACAGTCAGACACAATTGAGCACGCACACAGTAGGGAAGACAAATATGAAATGTCTTTATGCTTTTACTTACATTATTTCCTCAGCCTGTACTGTCCATTCTCCACTATCTATATCTAATTCTTTGAGACGCAGCTAAAATGCAGCCCTCAGAGGTCCTGAAAGTGAAAATCGCTCAGTCGTGTCCGACTCTTTGTGACCCCATGGACTATATAGTCCATGGAATTCTCCAGGCCAGAATACTGGAGTGGGTAAACTTTCCCTTCTCTAGGGGATCTTCCCAAACCAGGGATCGAACCCAGGTGTCCTGCATTGCAGGCGGTTCTTTACCAGTGAGCCACAAGGGAAGCCCAAGAATACTGGAGTGGGTAGCCTCTCCCTTCTCCAGCAGATCTTCCCAACCCAGGAATCAAACCAGGGTCACCTGAATTGCAGGCAGATTCTTTACCAACTGAGCTTCAGTAACTCCCTTCCCATCTATCTGCTTCTGTCTTATTACAGCGCTTCTTTTATTCTGCTTGTCCTGTCAGCATCTGCACAGGTCTTGCCCACAAGTTCCAAGCCTGTTAAGGGCCAATGGAGTTCTTTTTCACCTCTTTCATGTGGCTTCCAATACAATGCCTTACACGGAATGGGTCTGTGAAGCAGGTTGTCAAGAGGGTTCCCGGAAGGTTCCATGGAAGTGTGCTCTATAGAATCACCTGCTCCCCTCTGCCTCCAGGTCCTTCTGCTGAGTCCAGACTCTCTTAGGCTGCCTCTTCTCTCCCAAGGGAGTCACAGTGCTTTGAGCAACCCTGCAGAGAATATACTGAGGACAGCAGTGGATGGAAGAGTCCAGAAAGGAGGAAATTAAGATCATATATTTTTCTTAGATGTTCTTTTATCTTTTTTCAAAATACTCCAACAATTGTCCAGTCTTTCAGGCTCAGAAACCTAAACTTCCTTTTCTCGAGGGTAATACGGACTCAGATGGTCCTCTATGTATACCAAGCTTTCTAGAAAACAAGCCTGAGTCATCATCACTGAAAAGATGGAGTACAATTGCCATTTCCTTCCAATTTATCAGCAACTGTTATATACGTCTGTCCTAGAAAAGGAACTTATTTCTATTTATATTCAGAGTGACAAATCAAATTTTCCATTGGAGTCATGAAAAAAATATATATCTCTTTGTGATTCAACTGTATGTGTGACTGAGAAAGATTTGACCAAAGCATAGTGTGAAATGAGTCCAGTGTGGGCTCTACACAACGGAACGTAACATTTCAAGGGCACAGAGGTGCCATGGTCATGTTCAGGGTAGTCAAGAAATGTGGAATGGACAATCTGGGCTAGAAGTCTGTACAGTCACTCAGTACAACTTCCTCCTTTTATAGATAAGGAAAGCCTGGGGAATGTGTGGTAATTGCCAAAGGTCACACAACTGGTTAGGGTCAGAGTCAGATCCAAGATCTCTTGCCTCTCCCACCGCCCTGTCTACCACACCTGCCACTCCACTCCCTGGGCCACAATTGCTCTTATCAAGGGAGCATTCTCTCCAGCTTCCAGGAGTTCATACCAAAGGGAGGGAGGAGAGAATCATGTGCTGGGCATGGAACCTTTGCAATTTAACATTTGCATGCATAATAAGCTGTGTTCAGTGCTTATACCGAGTTGCCCCAAAAGTTTGTTCAAGTTTTTTCTATAGCATTGTACAGAAACACCGAAACAAACTTTTGGGCCAACTCAAAAGTTTTGTTGATGAAAAAAATGCTTTGAAAAGCTGTAAAGTGTCATATAGAGGTTAGAGTTTTAATGTAATAATTATGTGTTTCGATTCCAGGATGTTAATTCAACTTTATCATTGGCTATTTTGCTTTCACATTTAATTTATCTTTATATTTGAAATTGAAACTCAGCCAAAATGAAGACATCTGGTTATATTCTTGATTGATCTTAGTGGAACAGTCATCTCCCAGAGGCTGAAGAATATGACCAGAAGAATTCTAAGTTAGACACACTTTTGTCCAGGGAGGAATAGACTGCGTGAAAGAGGAGTTTTGAGGAAAAGTATATGTCACCTTGGAATTTGTGATAGAGAAAGGAAGGATGGTCATACATAGTAGTAGTCAGAATAGGTTAGGTTATGCCTGGGTAACAAATATGTCCTAAAATCTAAGTAAGGTTAAACTAATGCAGATTGTTCTAATCTCAGGCTTTTTCCGCCCATACCTCATGCATTTGTGACCACACCCTCTGGAACACATGACCTCCGAAGGTGCTGCATCAGGGGAACTTGGCAATGACGGTAGCAAACACTGGCCCTTGATTGCATCAGCCTAGAGATGTGACAAGTCCCATCTCACTTCCTGTTCACAGGGCACTGGCTGGACAAACTGTGTATCTAAGCTAACTGCAAGGGAGACCAGGAAATAAAGACAGACACTTATTAATTAACCCTAGAAATGAGACAAATATTTGATGAATATGGTCTACCAAATATATACTCCCTAAATCCCAGGAAAGCAAATATGAAAGTGCTTGGAGTATCTCATTTGTATGAAACAAATCGATTCATGGCTTGAAAAAAAGAAAGACTGAAAGGAAATGCACCAAAATAGTAATAATGAAAATTTCTAGTTATTCAATTTGAGAGGGGGTGTATTTTCTTCGTTTTTTAAAATTTCCCTGGTGATATTTAATCTGCATGTTTTAGAGCCCATAAAAGTAATACAAGCTTTTTTTTAACTGAGAAACAAGTTCACACCAGAGATAAACATGACTCCTATGAAAAAATGACTCAAAAGAAAACAAAATTACTTACAAATACAGTTCTAACTAAGCAGTCATAATTAGCCAGAAAGAAGAAAGTGAGAAACAGGCCCAAACATGTCTGTTGCCGCACAGGAAGCTTTCTGATGAGCTCTGATTTCTATAGCTTGTCTGTGAAAGAGAGAAAAAGGGACACAGATCAAGAGAGAAGGCAAAGAGGGGACACAGCCCTTTTTACCACCACCCCAAGAGAAGAAGGAAAGGGGATTTAGAAACAAAAAAGCACAAACATTAGGAAACAAATAAGCTTTATGCAAAGCAAGGAGATCACAGCTAAATAAGGATTTGCTAACCGATCACGAAACTGTCCTTTCTTGACTCTGCCAACTTGAATTTCTCCATCTGGAGAAAGTCACAGCCACCCCTCTGCTCTCTGAGTTCTCAGAGCACCTGCCCAAAGTTTCAGTTCAGTTCGGTTCAGCCGCTCAGTTGTGTCTGACCCCATCGACTGCAACATACCAGGCTTCCCTGTTCTTCACCAACTCCCAGAGTTTGCTCAAACTCATGTCCATCGAGTTGGTGAGGCCATCCAACCATCTCATCCTCTGTCATCCCCTTCTCCTTCTGTCTTCAATCTTTCCCTACACCAGGGTCTTTTCAAATGAGTCAGCTCTTCACATCAGGTGGCCAAAGTACTGGAGCTTCATCTTTAGCATCAGTCCTTCCAATGAATATTCAGGATTGATTTCCTTTAGGATTTACTGGTTGGATCTCCTTGCAGTCCAAGGGACTCTCAAGAGTCTTCTCCAACACCACAGTTCAAAAGCATCAGTTCTTCAGCGCTCAGCTTTCTTTATGGCCCAACTCTCAGATCCATACATGACTACCAGAAAAACCATAGCTTTGAAGATACAGACCTTTGTCAGCAAAGTAAATGTTTCTGCTTTTTAATACGCTATCTAGGTTGGTCAAAACTTTGCTTCCAAAAAGCAAGCGTCTTTTAATTTCATGGCTGCAATCACCATCTGCAGTGATTTTGGAGCCCAAGAAAATAAAGTCTGTCACTGTTTCCATTGTTTCCCCATCTATGTACCATGAAGTAATGGGATCAGATGCCATGATCTTAGTTTTATGCTCAAAGTTTACCCAAAATTAAATGGGTAAGGAGCTTAGTGGGACTGACACAAGGCCCTGTCTGACTGGTTCTTGCTTTCCTTCCCCTCTAATCTCACCACCTTCTTAGGTCCCTTCCCCCCATCAACTCAAGGCTCCAGCCTCAATGCCCTACTTTCATTTCATCATTTGACCCCCACTGCCTTTGCTCTGCATGGAATGTTCCCTCTTCCCTCCCCCATTGAACTACCCACTCCCAATCTCAGACTAGCTTTTCTGTTAGATGCTTTCACAACACTTTTATCTCAGTTTGTACATATTCAGGGGATTATCGATGAATGCCTTTACTGTCAGCTTCCAGGAGAGTAGAAAACATAAATGGTTTTGCTCACTGAATGAAATCTCATTTTGTTAATTCCTTTTTCACATACTGGTGAGACACCATAAAGAGATTTTTTTTCTCAACCTAACCTTTCTTTATCATAGAGCCAGGGTCAGGCTTCCCTAGTGGCACAGTGGATAAAAGTCTGCCTGCCAATGCAGGGAACATGGGTTGGGTCTCTAGTCAGGAAAGATTCCACATGCCTCAGAGCAACTAAGCCTGTGTGCCACAACTACTGAGCCCACACTCTAGAGCCAGCAGGTGGCAACTAATGAGCCCACATGCCACAATTACTGAAACACGAATGCCTAGAGCCTGCGCTCCACAAGAAAAGTCCCCGCTCCCTGCAACTAGAGAAAGCCCCCATGTAAGTGGCAACAAAGACCCAATGCAACCAAAAATAGACCCAATGCAACTAGAAATCAAGAAGCAGTTTTCATTTTTCCTTCCCATTCTCATAATGAACTCTCCGTGTGACCTTGGGACTTTGATACTTCCCCTCTGAGTGACTTCTTCTTTGATCAAGTAAGAGTTTAATTTAGATAGTGTCTGCAGTGCATCCTCCTCCAACATATCTTTCTAGGTCCTTTGATAGGCTAATAAGACAAAGCAGAAAAAAGTCGACATCAACTAGGGCAAAGGAAAGGAAGAGGTCACACTAAGAGAAAGAGAGTCCCTCGTGGTTGATTGAAACTCAGCTCTGGACTCTGAATCCTGTTTCTGCAATTTGGTAACCTCGAAGCCTTAGATAGACTGCTTCAAGACTCTGGACCTTGACTTCCTCTTCTGTAAATGTGATAAGAGTACTGACCTCATATCGCAGGATTAGAGGATTAAAGGAGATAATGTAGTATAACACCCAGAACATTCAAAGACAAGGTTACCTGTTAGATCCTTTCCTCTTTCCCACTAACTGGACTTTAAAAGCAGATTATAGGAGTGGGAAGTGGGAGAGAGGCTCAAGAGGGAGGGAATGTACTTATACTTAGGGCTGATTCATGTTGATATGTGACAGAAACCAACACAATACTGTAAAGTTATTATCCTCCAATTAAAAATAAATTTAAATTTTAAAAAAGCAGATTACAACTACATATGGCATCAGTTAAAACAAAAATCTCTGCATGTGATGGTTTCTGCACATTTTGTTTCTCTGAAGAGGCTTTTCACCTCTTAAAAAGAAATCACTGAATTCCCCAATAATTCACAGAGAGGAGTTATGTTTCTCTCTTTGGTCAGACACCCTGTTACATCCCACTACTTGCAATGATTTTAAAGTTGGTCCCCAAGATGCATATGGATGTTTCCCGTCTTCATGGTACAAAGGTAAGAGCATCACTAAAGTCCCCAGCCAGACTCCACCAGGACTATGTACTCAAGTACATTCATCACCTTCACCCCTTTCTTGTAGTTCAAAGCAAAAAGTGAGATTTCATTGGAGAAGAAGAGAGGGAAGCTATTTCAAACATTTCCTCTTTTATCTTTTTTTTTTTTAAACATTAAGAACCCCAGAATCACTGAATGATAGGCTGTTTAAAGCAGGAAAGACCTTGAAGAACAATTCATTTCAGCCCTGTCACTTGGCATCGGCGGTGATAAGAGATAAGCACCTATCTATCTGCAGTGAGAAGAGACGCTTGGGCTTGGAATCAGAGTTCGAGTTCTGCCTCTGCTGGTTTTGTGACTGTAGGTTGGTCACTTAACCTCTTCAAGAGTCCTCAGTTGTAAAAGGGCGTGGTGATCCATATCTCTCATAGGTAAAGTGGGGAGTCAGCGAGACTGCCTGGGTGAGAGCTCTTTGTGAACTACGTAAAGCAGTTTCCAAATGAAAAGCATCACCATGACTTTTTGGACCCACAGCCTTCAAGCTCGTAAAGTGTATCCACTCACCAACCAAAATACTACATCATCTATTCCACATACCTAATTTTGTGAATCATGAAAGAAAAAATACCGATGCCCAGCGAAATACCTGCCACAGAAGAAGTGAGCCATAAAATTTTTTAATGATGGAGGTAAGCAAGACTAAAGAAGGATTGTTGAGGTCTCCTCAGAATCAAGAAGTGGGTATAACATGAAACCACCCAAAGTCCCAGTCACAGGACAACCTCCAAACACTCTTGGGGTTCCATAGGTTTCTCTCTCTGTTTCTGAGAAAGAGGGGTTCTGATGCTGAGACTTACTCACAAGTCAAGTTTTGCTCACATTCACAGAAAAGCAGGTTCCCCAAAACAAAGCAAGGACTTCTCACTCTCTAAACCTCACCCACATTTTTGTTCTTTCTTTGAAACTGGTTTCAAGGAAAGTCACGTTCTGGAAAAAGACTCCAACCTGAATTGGCTGACTAGAAAAAACGTTCAAACCCTCCTTGAGAAATTCAACAACCCCATTTGAGGAATTTTCTCCAACAGAGATGTGACATCGGCCAGGATGGGTGTTGCCACTGCCGGTACAACCAAGGGTATTTTCCTGGATTACCAAAGAGGTGGTATGTATTCCTCCCAGAAACTGGTTATCTTCAGGGTTTCAGTGGAGGCCTTCGCCTGAAAATGTCCTCCCTATCGAAGTTTCCAATTATTATTTTCATAAGAACGATATTTTCTTCAATGAACTAAAGTGTTACAGTAATGACTATACAGATTCCCAAGGAACAGAAACCATCATTAGCGCTGTTATTATTTTTGTTTAGTCGCATCTCCATAGCAGCCCACGTTCACAATGTGCTTTGCAATTGTTTCTTAGTAATAGTTCTCACAAGATCTGTAGGAGGCAAGAGGGGGTGATCAGGGTTAATATTTCTGTGTTGCCTGAAGGGAAGCACGTGCATGCGTGTGTGCTCAGTCATGTCCGACTCTCAGCGACCCCATGGACTGTAGCCTGCCAGGCTGTTCTGTCCATGAGACTGCCCAGGCAAGAATACTGAAGTGGGTTGCAATTTCCTTCTCCAGGGGATCTTTCCAACCAGGGATCAAGCCCACGTCTTCTTTACCATTGAGCCACCAGGGGAGCCCAAAGGGAAGCACAGATGCAGAGAATCGGCTGCCATCACTGTCCACAAAAAGATCCATCCTGAGATCCCCAAGCTGGACCCCAGTCTGGTCCTACATTTACTTTGCCTGCATCCAGGATTGGCTTCCCTGGTGACTCAGATAGTAAAGAATCCACCTGCAACTCAGAAGACCTGGGTTCAATCCCTGGGCTGGAAAGTTCCCCTGGAGGAGGGCATGGCAACCCACTCCAGTATTTTTGCCTGGAGAATCCTCACGGACAGAGGAGCCTGGTGGGCTACATTCCATGGGGTCACAAAGAGTCAGACAGAACTGAGCGACTAAGCACAGCACAGCATCCAGGATACCATTTATTTCTGTGGCTCTTGTTTATAACAATTATAACACCAGGTCTATGACCAGGAGGAACTGAACTGGGCTACAGAATCAGAACCAGAGACTTTGCACCTAGGATAGACCTTAATGATCACAAAACCAGCCTCATCATTTACAAGTAACAAAACCAAATAGCATACCTCACTCACACTTTATTTCTGGTTCTGAGCTTTTTTGCTTTTCAGTAACACGTTGCACTTTGGTGCCTTGCCTTTCTCTCTTTACTTTTTTAAAAAATTCCTCCTTGACTCTCCCCATCCATTTCCTTTATTTAAAATTATGTGGCTTAAGCTCCAACCAGGAAAACGGAAACATTTATCTGCTGAGTCTGGTGTTCTGCCACCTGAACTGAGCCATCTTCAGGATACTGAAAAAGTCTTTAATGATAACAACCAGGCAACACTGAATTAGTTTCATGTATGAGTCCCTCCTTCTTTTCTCCCAATCTTCTTTTCTTTGGCCGTGCCATATGGCATGCATGATCTTAGTTCTCCAACCAGGGGTCAAACTCATGCCCCCTGCCGTGGAAGCATGGGGTCTTAACCACTGGACAACCAGGGAAGTTCACCCAATCTCCATTCTTGAATCCAGCTACTCCCTGAGTCTCCAGCTATCCTAATATACCTTGGGTTTAACCTGGCGAAGACTAGACTTCTCTTTGGGCTCTGGTAGAAGGTAACTTCACTGTAACATGAGCCAGGGCGTAGAGTTTTCTCATAAAGCTCTGTCACTTCTGTCTGAAACAGATTGACAGTATTCAGAGGAGTAAAAGGATTGACTTTTGTGGTTGACTGTCGATTTTCTGTCTTCTTCCCTGCCCTAACTGGGAGATTGTCTTCCCATCCTCAGAGTGATTTATGGCTACTCAAGCAAACCTCCCTCTTCAGAAAAGATGGGTTGGCTTCCCTCAAGAGCCGCTCCTTAGCTGCCAGGGGCTGTCAAGTACCATCAATTCATATTCAGCCCCGGGGGTGCAACAAAGGAATTAAGCTCCTAATCACCCCTCTAACTCTAACCATCTACAATTCTGCCTTGGGGAGTTTTCCCTCCCTCCCCCACCAAATACTTTTAGAAACTTAAATTTCCTGCTCTTTTCCCCTTTTTCTAAGACCACATGTTTAAAATTGTTAACAGCAAAAGCAATAAGTAAATGAATCAAGTCAGAAACTCCTGGAATCTCTAGGAATTTTTCCTGGAAACACTATATGCAAGTACATAATTTGTCATTATTTGGACCGGTATAGGTAGAATGAATTTACATACAAAACAGAATTCTTGTAAATTCCCAGTGACGCAATCGTGGCCACGCCCACTCCGGAGCAGACAAAAGGCGAGGTAGCCTGGCTCAGTTCAAGCCTCCACGCGAAGACCAGGGAGCCAGTCATCTCATTGCTGCTAGCTCGGTTCAGCAAAGGTATCGTCCTTATCACATCTTTGGCTCTTAAAATATTTTCCTCCTTGGCTGTGATCTCTCAAATTGACTTCTCTGAAGCTTAAGCCTCTTCCTTCCTTTGCCGTCCCTCTCTGATTTGGCGGGTGAGTTAGAATCATAGTCAGATTTCAGAAAATGATTCTCTCTCTGCTGGTGGGAAATTGAGCGACAGAGGAAATGATTTCCTGTGAAAGCAATAGATTACAGCCAAGCCTTCCTTTCGGGGTAGTCTCTGCTATCAAAAACTATTCAGAGAAAACTGGGAATTTCTAACTCTTTCTCTCTCTTGCAACTGTATAAATTAAATATTTCATGCTTTGGGGTTTTTTGGTTTTGGTTTTTTACTTATTCAAATTTTCATCAAATGCCTACCAAATGCAATGCATTGCGTTGGATGCCTAAGAGATACTGAAATTCTAACAGAAGTTTACAGTCTAGCAGAGGAGGCAAATACATATGCAGATCATTCAAAGGCAGTGAAAAGAAGAATGCTGAGTGTGGGCTCAGTCATTCACTAAGTGTTTTAGAAGCGCAGAAGGGAGGTGGTTCCCCTTGCAGGTGTCTTGTTCACACACTGGCCAGACTGACAGCTACTGGCATTTTCTGTTGCAGAAGTGAAGATGGCCAAAGTCCCTGACCTCTTTGAAGACCTGAAGAACTGTTACAGGTAGGAAAGAGATTCTGTTTGTTGTGACTTAATGAGGGAAGCAAGGCACATTAGAATCCAGCTAGGGGGGATTTGCCACGGAGTCCAGTGGCTAAGACTCTGTGCTCCCAGTGCAGGGGACCCAGGGTTCCATCCCTGATCAGGGAACTAGATCCCACATGCCGCAACTAAGACCTGGCTGAGCCAAGTAAATAAAATAAATATTTTTTAAAAAGAAAGAATTCAGCTGGGATTACAGTAACTAGCATGGGGCAAGACCAGCAGAGTCTGTAGAGATGTGTTCTACCTCTGAAGTCAGGGCAGGTTCAGAGAAGACTCAGGGAAATTAAGTATCCAGCAGGTAAACCAAGGTGAAATTTTTGACAGGGAGATGGCCATTTTAGAAAGATTACTTTTAAGGTCTCCTGACTCCTGGCAGTTCTCAACATCTACTTAGACCCAGCTTCAGTCAAGTTCACATGCCCTGCTACAGCAATGGATTGTCAGAAAGAGAAACCTTTCTTAGGAAAACTTGATCTCAATCTGGAATGCGAAATGGCTTCACAGCAATTTGAGCATGTGAAACCTACGCAGTCAGTCTCATTCAGATGCAAGAGAAAGATAATAAATAAAAAGTTTAAACTGTAGAACACCTTAAACAGATGCAGTGTTCCACAGTACCTACACACTAACACAAGGTAGACGATGGAAATGTTGCCTGGATGTTTTGCAAAGTATAAATGATTAAATCTGTTTTAGTGAATACATGAAAGCAAAGTGTAACAAATAACCTATTTGATTCAAATTTAGATGAAGTGCTTCAAAAGGATTTCTTTCTTAAGTTTAAATTTTTTCCCTGAAATTCGATTACCATTTTTCAATCCATTAGCCAAGCCTCATTTTTTGGTTTGTTTTGGTGAGGGGGGAGCTAGTTTAAAAAATTTTTAATTGAAGTATAGCTGACTTACAAAGTTGTGTTAGTTTCAGGTATACAGCGAAGTGATTCAGTGTTATATGTATATATGTATTTCAGATTCTATTCCATTATAGGTTATAGTCCCTGTGCTATACAGTAAATTAGCCAAGCCTCATTTTTATCGATAGAGTACAAGTAAAGTTCAAGGCCTGGCCTGATGATTACTAATTTCAGATTATCGGGTACAAATTACTGTATGGATGCGTATGCATAGAGGTCCTTAATTTTCAAAGATGACAGTAATGGCTATGTGTGTGTGTGTTAGTAACCAAAGCTAGTTTGGTTATTAAAATATGTTGCCCAGTGAATGTAGTGACATAACAAACAGAATTAAATTCTCATCATCTCGTTTAACAGTGAAAATGAAGACTACAGTTCTGAAATTGATCACCTCTCTCTGAATCAGGTAAGCAAATGACTGTAATTCTTAGGAGATTGCTCTCCTTACGCAGTATTTTCTCTACTAGAACAGCAACAGCTTGAATCTTAGATGCGTTTGTTTTGCCGTCACTAGAAGTCCAGAGATATTCATTTCTTCATGATAAGTGAGGCCAGCTCCCTCTGTAGACTAAGAGCTGATGGCACCCTTCATCTCACTGGATTTTCCCAGAACAGAGCAGAACGAACCTGAAACTCCAAGAATGGAATCTCCTGGGTCAGCCTTCCATCAGAAGGTTGCTTATGCCCCCCAGGGCCAGCACCCTTGGGCTACTTCCCCAGGGGTCTTAAATGATATGCTGTGGACCTCCTCTCTAACATCAGCTCCGGAGATTAGAGATAGCTTTCTAGATCTAATAGTCCATGAAGCTAAGGTGGAGGAAGCAGGCCAACTGAAAGTAAAAAATCTGCAGTCATTCAGATGCTGTGTTATTTCGCTAAGAGACCACACATAGACAGTATAGGTTCTGCTTTGTATGTCTTCGATACTGACTCTAAAAGCTGTATCTAGAGGAGTATTCCTAAAATATTTGAGCCTTGTCAAGTAGATGTTTAATCTTCTGGGGGGAACTAACTAAGTCCCTCACTAGCATCACTTGAAGACCTGAATCATCACAACATCTCTTTTTTTTTTTTACTGAAGTGTAGTTGATTTACAATACTGTGTTAGCTGCAGGAGTGGGGCACAATGATACATTTGTTTCTGATGTTTTCCAATGTAGATTATTACAAGATACTGAATATAATTTCCTGTGCTATATAGTAAATCTTTGTTGCTTATCTATTTTATGTATAATAGTTTGAATTTACTAATCTCATATCCCTAATTCATCCCTCCCCACCTTCCCTCTCCCCTTTGGTAACCATTCAGTTTGTTTTTTATGTCTGTGAGTCTGTTGCTGATCTGTATATGGGTTCATTTGTTGTGTTTTTTTTTTCAAGTTTTTTTTTAATAATTTTATTTGTTTATGTTTGACTGTTCTGGGTCACTGCTGCGCGGGCTTTTTTCTAGCTGCGGCGGCGGTGGCGACTCTTTGTTGTGGTGCTCGGGCTTCTCAATGGGGTGGCTTCTCTTGTGGCAGAGCATGGGCTCTAGGGCACATGGGCTTCAATAGCTGTGGTGTGTGAGCTCAGTAATTGTGGTTCCCGGTCACTATTGCTCCACAGGAAGTGGGAACTTCCCAAACTGCCTTCTTAGGGCGATTCTTTACCACTGAGCACCCAGGGGAGCCATGTATTATGTTTTAGATTCCACATGTAAGTGATATCATACAGTAGTTGTCTTTCTCTGACTTACTTCACTAAGTATAACAAGGTCTCATTTTTGAGTCTGAAGAGGGATGACAAAAAACCTTGCCAAGATCACATCCTTTGAGAGAAATCCTAAAAGGAGAGGTGGGAGGAAAGGGGGAAAGGGGAGGGATACAGAGAAAAGGGGGAAGGAGAGTGGGAGGAGGGAAAGACCGATGAAACGTGGGTCGCCAAGACCAAAATGGCCATTCTTCTCTCTAAGACTGTTGAATAAAACTCCTACTGTAAAGGAGTCTTGTTCACTGGCCGTGGACAGCCTCTCAGCTTCTATTTTCCTTCATCGCAGAAGTCCTTCTATGATGCAAGCTATGAGCCACTTCATGGGGACCACATGAATAAGTTTATGTCCCTGGATACCTCGAAAACCTCTAAGACATCCAAGCTTAGCTTCAAGGAGAATGTGGTGATGGTGGCAGCCAATGGGAAGATTCTGAAGAAGAGACGGTTGAGTTTAAATCAGTTCATCACCGATAATGACCTGGAAGCCATTGCCAATAATACAGAAGAAGGTAAGGGGTCAAACGCAATAATATCCTTGTTTTCTGTTTTCAAGAAAATGCAGACGGCAGAGTACAGGCGGAAATAAATCCTAAAATCAGAGTAACAAGAGGGCAACCACCCATTTGTCTGATAATTATAAGAAATGAAAATTAATTTTTATACTTCTGCAAAGGGAAGAGAGCAGTAGGTACTTGAGCTTAGCATATGTGCTCACAGGCTTACTTGGTGGCCATATGATTAAGTCATGTGACTTCTAGCCTATTGGCAGAAAGTAATTATATACCATTAGTGAGTGACCACTTATAAGTTATGCTATTCCACATACTAGTTATGTCTTGGGCAAGTTACTTAACCTGTCTGAGCTTCAGTCTCCTCTACTGTAAATGGAGTTAATCCAAGCCCCTAATTGTTGTGAAGATTAAATGAGTCAACACTTGCTAGTTTCTGAACTAAAATAATGCCTGGCACATAGAAAATACCTAATAAGTGTTTGCTATTATTGTTATTATTACTTTTGCTAATACTACAAACACTACTAACTTATTAATGACTGCATTATCTGTAACCTTCACAAGAACTCTGCATTCTCATTTTATATGTGAGGAAACTAAGCTCAGTGAGATAGTGACCTGCCCAAAATCTCACAGTGTGTAAGGGTAGAGCATCAAATCATATCAGTTCTACCTGACTATAGATGTCATGAGTTTTTTCCCATGCCTTTACTGTACAAGCCTCTTTGTGAACTATAAATCTAATATTTTTAAAGTAACAGTTGATCACACATGTTCACCTAGAAAATTAGAAAATATAAGAAAAAAAATTAAAATTACTCGTACTACCCCTCAGAGTTTACCACTGCCAGCACTATGTTACTTTCCTTATAGTCTTTTTCGTGTACATACACACAGACTAACAAACATGATGAACATTCCCAGGATCAACTGTGTGCAATTTAATAGGCAGCTTTTTTCATTTATCAATACATAAAGGACATTTTAGAGCACCAGTTTTTCACCAATATATGTAATGTGACAATGACTGGCTATATCAATAAATCTTGATTTCTATCATCATTTACTTCCTCAGTGATAAAAGATTCCTGGAAGTAAAATTATTCAGAGCCATGAAAATTTGTAAAGCTTCGAAACATACCACCATTCAGAAAGGTGGTAGATAGAAAAGAAAAAAAACTTTTTTAAAGCAGACATTTATAATGGCACCTCAGTGACATATAAAATTTTTAGTGGATTCTTTTCTCAGGGTGCATTGATCTGAAAATGTAGTTGGAGAATACGAGGAGTCTTCCTGGTTACTTACAAACCTCCAAACAACCAAAACAATTGTACATGTGATCTCTTTTAATAAAAAAACAACCATTGCCTGAAGAAAAGAATCAAAGTTTTTAGAGATAAGTAACCACAGGGGTAATCCTGGAATCAATTCCGCTGATAGGGTGATTTCACTTCTTTGTCAATTTCCTCACCTCCTTTGGGATATTCTTCAGGTGCCTTCAATAACTACTTTGTATGCTTGTAGTAGAGCAGATACATCATCAGTGTTTGTACTTGGACATTAATCTGAGCTTGTGATAATGGTTTTAGAAATCATCAGGCCCAGATCAGCACATTACAGCTTCCAGAGTAACGTGAAATACAACTTCATGAGAGTCATCCACGAGGAATGCATCCTGAACGACGCCCTCAATCAAAGTATAATTCGAGATATGTCAGGTCCATACCTCACGGCTGCTACATTAAATAATCTGGATGAGGCAGGTAAATGGACAATTCTGTCATCTCCCCATCTTTAAAAAAAAAAATTGATTTTATTTATTTATTTATTTTTGGCTGTGCTGGGCCTTCATTGCTGCAAGAGCTTTTCTCCAGTTGTGGGGAGCAGGGCCTACTCTCTAGTTGCAGTGCTCTGGCTTCTCATTATGGTAGCTTCTCTTGTTGGAGAGCATGGGGGCTATGGGGGACTCAGTCTTCAGCAGTTGCAGCACAAGGGCTCAATAGTTGTGGTTTCCAGGCTCTCAAACAGTGGCTAAATAGTTGTCCACCACATGTGAGATCTTCCCGGACCAGGGATCAAACCCTTGTCTCTTACATTCACAGGCGGATTCTTTTACCATTGAGGGAAGCCCTCTCCTCAGCTTTTTATTTCTGCATTTCTTTTAAGCTTTCTGCTTTTAAAGAATAAACCTCTCTAGATTCCTGGCTTTGCACATGAAGCCCATTACCCCTGGTTTAAAAAAAAAAAAAAAACTTCTGGACCCCTGGTTTTAAAAAAAAAAACTTCTAGGTTAGGCCAGAAAGTTCAGCCAATTTCAGTTAAATCTGAAAGCTTTAACAAGTGTTCTAGCTCTGAAAGACTAAGGGCAGTAAAAAGCTTTCTAAGGTTTTCTCTCCCTTGGTTCTCTGACACACTCTTATCCTCAGATTTTAAAAGTAAGGAAACTGAGTCTCAGAAATATATAATGACTTACCCAAATTTACTCAGAAGCCAATGAGGAACCTGTTGATCAAACTTCCTATTAACACCAAACTAGAAAGAATCCTTATCTTTGATAGCATAATTGTGAGGCAAAGCACCCAATAATTTTAAAGAAAAAAAAAAAGAAACCAGGAAGATTTGCATGTGTTCTGAAGAATGAAATTTAGGATCCAAGAAATTTTGTTATACCGAGCCAGCTTCCACATTGCACATATTTTTAGCTTAAGGACATGTCATCAGTAAACAAAATGATTTCCAGAGATCAAAAGAGGTTACTCTGTGCTAACAAGCAGGGCTGTTTCTAATTGGATATATTTCAGCTAACATGCTTTCTACTCTATGACATTCACAAATTATTTTGTGTTCTACAAAATAAATTGTTTTCCTACTTGATATTATTTCACACAATTTCCCCATATATGGACAGAGTATATGTTATTTGCCATTTTTAATGGTGCTAGGATATTCAGTCATGTTGCTGTGCAGGTGTCCAGGGTTTCCTCTAAATAATTCAGTTGCACATGTCTTTGTATAAATTATTTCTTTTTCTATGAGGGTATTTCTTTGGAGCATATTCCAAATGCTGGATTTCTAGGCATAAATAATCTTACAGCTCTTATTAAGCATTGTTCTCTAAGGAAAATTGAACTGCTTTTCACTATTCTTAGCAACATATGAATGCATCAGCTTCCCTAAATCTCCCCATTTTGCTCATGACTTCACAAATTCCAGGGTCTTATCCCATTAATATAATTATAAGAGATTCAATAATATTCCACCCACAAGCATTCATTCAACATAGAAAATTCTAAAGTCATTAGGTATTTACTTTCCTAGTAAATATGGCAGACATTGTGAGGGATACAAAGATGTATCAATATAAATTCCATTTCTGAGCTTCAGGTACTTACATCATAGTTGGGGACATAACTACACACACGCACACACACACACACACACATACATACATACACACACATACAGCATCTTCATAAACATTTGATTTTATACAAATACAATGGATTTACTTTCTTTTTTGGCTTTTCTCTTTGCCAGTGAAATTTGACATTGTTGCTTATGTATCAGAAGAGGATTCTCAGCTTCCTGTGACTCTAAGAATCTCAAAAACTCAACTGTTTGTGAGTGCTCAAAATGAAGACGAACCTGTCTTGCTAAAGGTCAGTTGTTCCCAGTCTCCAATCTACCTTCATTTACAGCCCATGCATTTGTAGATGATCCCAAGAGGCAGACATCCCTAGCAGGATGACCCAGTTCTTTCCTTCCCACCACAGTTTCACCTGCCCACCTACCTTCCCGTCCTACTTCTGACCCACTATCCCCAGAGGCAGTTCTAGGCAGGATCTGTGAGACAGCAAGATAGAGCAAGATGGCAGTGGCAAAGTACATAAAAGGCAAATTGCCTTCTTCTTGCTCTTTTCCCTGCCTGATCCTTATTCACTTCCCATTCCTGGGCATCTGTTTATTCCATCACTCTTTGAGATTTACTGACACTTACCTGACCTATGTGACAGTAGGTGTTAGGACAATGGAGCCTGCCTCTAAGAAACTCAGTAAGCCACTGAGATCAGGGAGGATGAATCACCTGTCAAAGGGTGCAAAGCAAAAAGCTGTGAGCCAAGCCCCAAGCCCTCCTGACTCCACCTCCTCCCTCTCTTCATTGGTGCCAGTTTTCTGTGTCATCCCAGCCTCCTCTCCACTACCACCTTCCCGTCCGAACATAAAGACATAAACACATGCCCACTACAGCCAAATGTTTCTCCACTGACTAGTAGGTGATTCTTATTCACTAAATGTATAATCCACCACCCAGTCCCTCCCCAACTAGGATTTATGTGGGTGCATGTGTTTCTCTTCCTGGATCAAGTGAGATGAAAGTGATGTCTACAGAGTAGAGCAGTAGCTTCATTCGTGAATTCACTCAACAAACGCTGTTTATTGAGAGCCTTCAGTTTTTCAAGCAGAGTGTCAATAGCTCAGTAGACAGTAGTGAGCCAAAGCCTTATAGAACTCAATCTTCCGAGGAACACAGGAGGCAGACGAGCCAAATGACCAGCAAAAAGGGCCAGATGCTGTAAAGTCAATGAACAGGGTGCTGAGATAGAGAAAATAGGACCATACTGTTTAGACAGAGCTCCCTGTGAGAAGAGAGCTGTCAATAGAAAGGAGCATACCATCAAAGGGGTGATGGGGCAAGCATTCCAAATAGAGGGGTCTGAGTGTACCTAGCCCTAGACCTTCAAGAGGTTACAGGTGAGTTTTAAAGATCAGAAAGGACACCCAAGGATCTGGAAGCTAGGGTACCCTGCAAAAGAGGAAAGATAAGTAGAGGAAGGGAATTCAAACTGAGAAGTGTCCTGTTTTTGCATATTTTTTCTAACTTGGAGAATAGAACAGAAAGCAGGCAATAGAGTCCAATTAGGATGCTGTAATAACAGTTGGGGTGAGTGAGGAGAATTGTGAGACAAGTGGAAAGAAGGAGACAGAATCTGGTTATATTTTGGAGATTGAACCAACAGGAGGAAGAGGGGAAATTCCATTTACTGAGATGGGGGAGGGGGGGGAAACAGGAGAAAAATAGGTTTGGAAAATAAAATCCTTGTTGACATTGAAAACCCCAGGGAAACCTCAAAAGGATGTTTAGTTCTTTTAGATTAAAAGAACAGAGAAGCATCTCAAGTTAGAATTTGAATTTTGTTTTTCCATGAAAGCACTTTCAGACTTTTCTCATACTCACAAGAGGAGTATGATCTAAAGAGACTACAACTGTCAAAAAATTGTCTTGAAAGGATTCAACTGCTGATATGCCTGGGAAGTTGTGTGTGTTGGGTTGAGGTTCTTTTTACCTTCAATTGTTGACTTAAATATAGAGATAAACATGTCTGAATTCTAAATTACTTTCCCAAAGTATGCTTTGAACATTTAGAGGTCAAAAGGTTTTCAGGTCTTAGAGTCATTCATGCTCAGATTTGATGCAGAATGCTTTATGCCTGTGTTGGAGGCACTGTTTCACCCTACCTCTCAGGATACAACAAGACACTAGTGTACTTGACAGTCTTCATGATGAAATTGGATTTCTCTCCACTTAACTAAGGAAATTAATTATTATGAATAGACAGGGCCATACATCTAATAGGCATGTAATGAACGCTTTTGGAATGAACAAATGAATGAAGAACTTGTATTATCATGTTACGTAGTCATAGTCCTAAAGTGCTGTGTTTCGCACGAAGGCCAAATGCCAAAGGATTGAGGTCACTTCTTTTTTTAGCATCTTCTTGTTCTCTAACAGATCTTTGTTCTCTGTATCCTAGGAGATGCCTGAGACACCCAAAATCATTAAAGATGAGACCAATCTCCTCTTCTTCTGGGAAAAGCATGGCTCTATGGACTACTTCAAATCAGTTGCCCATCCAAAGTTGTTTATTGCCACAAAGCAAGAAAAGCTGGTGCACATGGCAAGCGGGCCACCCTCCATCACTGACTTTCAGATATTGGAAAAATAGCCTTGATTGTGCACTCTACTTACTTGTAAAGTGGTGACCATCCGTATGTACTATGTACATGAAGGAGTGGAATCCTTCGCTGTTAGTCACTTGCTGAGCATGTGCTGAGCCTTTGTAATTCTAAATGAATGTTTACTCTCTTTGTAAGAGAGAACACAAAGTCCAGTAGAACCAACACTAACATATAATGTTGCTTGTTATTTAAAGAACACCCTATACTTTGCAAACTACCAAACAATTTAATTATTATTCTGCACAATAATCTTGGGAAGACTGAGGCTACTATCTGTGGCTACAAAAGGTTCTTTCCACATTATAGATGAGTAAACTAAGGCATAAGAATATTAATACCCATGACAGCAGTTGAAATAAGCCATGGACACACAATTTCATTCCAACTGCTCAGCTTCTACTTTTAAGCCACTGATGGGCCCTTTATCAAATACTGTAAGTTTCTGGGGTCTCAGTTTGACCATCTTCAAAATCAAGGTAATGATGACTATAGTCCTCCTACCTCAATAGTATTTTATGCCAATGAGTTCATTTAAGTAAAATTTTTCTTGAAGCTGAGCCTCAAGAAGAATTCAAAGTATGAAATGTTGTTTTAAGTTATTATTTATATATGCATATATATTTATAACCATTATTTCTAAGATATTATTATTATTTCTAACATATTATTATATTTATGGCAATTATATTTATATTTATGGCAATCCTTGCAATCTCTGAGTATGACCAGGTATCTTCAATAATAGTAGACAGTGTTTTCCAGGCTGAGTGAGTTTGAGGTACTAAAGCACTTTGGTTCAAGTTGTGCCTTTTCCATTGTCATGAACTTCTGCATTCCAGTACCTGGGAGCCCTGTGATTATGATAATAAATTTATATTAATTACTTTGTTTGTCTGAGATGGTAATTGGCCAAAATCTTTCACTCCTCTGCCTATAAACTTGATTTGGCATTCTTGTGTGATTCAGTTTCATCTGCTATTGAATCCTACTAGCTAAAATGGGATGAACTTAACTTTGGCAACCACGAAACAAGCATTATCTAAACTTTTTATTCTGGAACATAAGCAATGTTCCTGCTAGGTTCCAAAAGTTCTGATCCAATCATAGCGTTACATTATCATCAACAATGAGAACTGACACATTATTATCAATCATAATTGAATAAAGCTTAAAAAAGTAAATCTGGCACATTTTAACCATTAGTTTACTTCATGGTATAATTAGGAACAGATGATAAGAGTTCATAAAAATAACTATAATTAGTGTCATTTTACAAAACTAAACCCAGATTTTATGCTTTTTCTCTCCTCTTTGTTAGCTTCTCAGTATGCATAAATGGCATTAGGAATGATAATATTCCCTGGTTCATTTAAAACTTGTATTAAACACGGCATGTGTGTTCATGTGTTTATACAAATTCACACATTCAGAACCACATTAAAGACTAATGAATCCTTTTGGAAAGCATGCATACAAAGTATGTTGAGTTGGAAAAAGTTGAAATCAAGAGATCTTGGAATTAGATGTGGGAATTAATGGGGAAGGAGTAGTTCAAGATGATTCACAGTTTACCGCTATTGGAAAGTGGGTGAGCCTCAGTTCAGTTCAGTTCAGTCACTCAGTCATGTCCGACTCTTTGCAACCCCATGGACTGCAGCACACCAGGCTTCCCTCTCCATCACCAACTCCCCGAGTTTACTCAAACTCTTGTCCATTGAGTTGGTGATGACATCCAACCATCTTATCCTCTGTTGCCTTCTTCTCCTCCTGTCTTTCTCAGCATCAGGGTCTTTTCAAATGAGTCAGCTCTTCACACCAGGCGGCCAAAGTGTTGGAGTTTCAGCTTCAGCATCAGTCCTTTCAATGAATATTCAGGACTGATTTCCTTTAGGATGGACTGGTTGGATCTCCTTGCAGTCCAAGGGACTCTCAAGAATCTTCTCCTATACCCCAGTTCAAAAGCAGCAATTCTTCAGCACTCAACTTTCTTTGTAGTCCAACTCTCACATCCATACATGACTACTGGAAAAACCAAATCTTTGACTAGACAGAATATTGTTGGCAAAGTAATGTCTCTGCTTTTTAATATGCTGTCTAGGTTGGTCATAACTTCCCTTCCAAGGAGTAAGCCTCTTTTAATTTCATGGCTGCAGTCACCATCTGCAGTGATTTTGGAGCCCCCAAAAATAAAGTATCTCACTGTTTCCACTGTTTCTCCATCTATTTGCCATGAAGTGATGGGACCAGATGCCATGATCCTAGTCTTCTGAGTGTTGAGCTTTAAGCCAACTTTTTCACTCTCCTCTTTCACTTTCATCAAGAGGCTCTTTAGTTTTTCTTCACTTTCTCCCATAAGGGTGGTGTCCTCTGCATATCTGAGGTTATTGATATTTCTCCCAGCAATCTTGATTCCAGTTTGTGCTTCATCCAGCCCAGCGTTTCTCATGATGTACTCTGCATATAAGTTCAATAAGCAGGGTGACAATATACAGCCTTGACATACTCCTTTCCTGATTTGGAACAGTCTGTTCCACGTCCAGTTCTAACTGTTGCTTCCTGACCTGCATACAGATTTCTCAGGAGGCAGGTCAAATAGTCTGGTATTCCCATCTCTTCAAGAATTTTCCACAGTTTGTTGTGATCCACACAGTCAAAGTTTTCGGCATAGTCAATAAAGCAGAAATAGATGTTTTTCTAGAACTTTCTTGCTTTTTCGATGATCCAGCAGATGTTGGCAATTTGATCTCTGGTTCCTCTGCCTTTTTTAAAACCAGCTTGAACAGCAGGAAGTTCACGGTTCACATACTGTTGAAGCATGGCTTGGAGAATTTTGAGCACTACTTTGCTAGCGTGTGAGATGAGTGCAATTGTGCGGTAGTTTGAGCATTCTTTGGCATTGCCTTTCTTTGGGATTGGAATGAAAATTGACCTTTTCCAGTCCTGTGGCCACTGCTGAGTTTTCCAAATTTACTGGCATATTGAGTGCAGTACTTTCACAGCATCATCTTTTAGGATTTGAAAGAGCTCAACTGGAATTCCATCACCTCCACTAGCTTTGTTCGTAGTAATGCTTCCTAAGGCCCACTTGACTTCTCATTCCAGGATGTCTGGCTCTAGGTGAGTGATCACACCATCGTGATTATCTGGGTCGTGAAGATCTTTTTTGTATGGTTCTTTTGTGTATTCTTGCCACCTCTTCTTAATATATTCTGCTTCTGTTAGGTCTATACCATGTCTGTTCTTTATTGTGCCCATCTTTGCATGAAATGTTCCCTTGGTATCTATAATTTTCTTGAAGAGATCTCTAGTCTTTCCCATTCTATTGTTTTCCTCTATTTCTTTGCACTGACCACTGAGGAAGACTTTCTTATCCCTCCTTGCTATTCTTTGGAACTCTGTATTCAAATGAGTATATCTTTCCTTTTCTCCTTTGCCTTTCACTTCTATTCCTTTCACAGCTATTTGTAAGGCCTCCTCAGACAGCCATTTTGCCTTTTTACATTTCTTTTCCCTGGGGATGATCTTACTCCCTGTCTCTTGTACAATGTCATGAACCTCCACCCATAGTTCTTCAGGCACTCTGTCTATAAGATCTAATCCCTTAAATCTATTTCTCACTTCCACTATATAATCATAAGGGATTTGATTTAGGTCTGAATCAAAATGGTTTTGATTGGTCTAGTGGTTTTCCCTACTTTCTTCAATTTAAATCTGAATTTGGCAATAAGGAGTTCATGATCTGAGCCACAGTCAGCTCCCAGTCTTGTTTTTGCTGACTGTATAGAGCTTCTCCATCTTTGGCTGCAATGAATATGATCAATCTGATTTCAGTATTGACCATCTAATGATGTCCATGAATTGAGTCTTTTCTTGTGTTGTTGGAAGAGGATGTTTGCTATGACCAGTGTGTTCTCTTAGCAAAACTCTATTAGCCTTTCCCTGCTTCATTCTGTACTCCAAGGCCAAATTTGCCTGTTATTCCAGGTATCTCTTGAATTCCTACTTTTGCATTCCAGTCCCCTACAATGAAAAGGACATCTTTTTGGGGTATTAGTTCTAGAAGGGCTTATAGGTCTTCATAGAAGTGTTCAATTTCAGGCTCTCCAGCATTACTGGTTGGGGCATAGACTTGGATTACTGTAATATTGAATGGTTTGCCTTGGAAACAAACAGAGATCATTCTGTTGTTTTTGAGATTGCATCCAAGTACTGCATTTCAGACCCTTTTGTTGACTATGATGGCTACTCCATTTCTTCTAAGAGATTCTTGCACATAGTATTAGACATAATGGTCATGTGAGTTAAATTCACACATTCCAGTCCATCTTAGTTCATTGATTCCTAAAATGTCAACGTTCACTCCTGCCATCTCCTCTTCGACCACTTCCAATTTGCCTTGATTCATGGACCTAACATTCCAGGTTCCTATGCAATATTGCTCTTCATAGCATCGGACTTTACTTTCATTACCAATCACATCCACAGCTGGGTGGTGTTGTTCCTTTGGCTCCATCTTTTCATTCTTTCTGGGATTGTTTCTCCACTGATCTCCAGTAGCATACTGGGCACCTACCAACCTGGGGAGTTTATCTTTCAGTGTCCTATGTTTTTGCCTTTTCATACTGTTCATGGGGTTCTCAAGGCAAGAATACTGAAGTGATTTGCCATTCCCTTCTCCAGTGGGCCACATTTTGTCATAGCTCTCCACCATGAGCCATCCATCTTGGGTGGCCCTACATGGCATGGCTCATAGTTTCACTGAGTTAGACAAGGATATGGTTCTTGTGATTAGATTGGTTAATTTTCTGGGATGGTGGTTTTCAGTCTGTCTGCCCTCTGATGGAGAAAGATAAAAGGCTTATGGAAGCTTCCTGATGGGGGAGACTGACTGAGGGAGAAACTGGATTTTGTCCTGATGGGGAGGGCCATGCTCAGTAAATCTTTAATCCAATTTTCTGTTGATGGGTGGGGCTGTGTCCCCTTCCTTTTATTTACTTGGTGCCAAACTATGGTGGAGGTAATGAAGATAATGGCGACCTCCTTCAAAAGGTCCCATGCACACACCACCACACTGGAGTGGTGGCTGCACAGCAGTGGAGCAGCGGCTGCAGGGCGCTGGAGCGACTTTGAGGAGCTACCCCATGTCCAAGTGCAAGGAAGCCCCAGAAAGACTGTAGGAAGGGCAAAATCACCCTTAGAATCAAATCCCACACCCACCAGAGATGCTCAGAGGGCTCAAAAAAACCTTGTGCACACCAGGACCCAGAGACCCCACAGAGACTGAGACAGAACTGGGTTCAAGTGACTCCTGCAGAGTTACGGGTCAGCAGTGGACTGCCACAGGGGCAGGGGCACTGAGTAAAGCAGACCTGGGTATGGCATAAGCCTTCTTGGAAGAGGTCGCCATTAACCCCACCATAGAGACACCAGAACTTACACAGGACTGGGGAAACAGACTCTTGGAGGGCACAAACATAACATTGTGCACACCAGGACCCAGGAGAAAGGAGCGGTGACCCAAAAGAGACTGACCCAGACTTGCCTGTGTGTATCCAGGAGTCTCTTACAGAGGCGTGGGTCAGTGTTGGCCTGATGCAGGGTTGTGGGCACTGAGTGTAGTGGGTGAGCAGTGGTGTCCTAATCAGTATTTTTGGTGGAAATACTTCCCAGGTGGCTTAGTGGTAAAGAATCCACCTGCCAATCCAGGAGATGGAGGACACATGAATTCGATCCTGGATGGGGAAGATTCCCCAGGAGGAAGAAATGGAAACCCACTCCAGTATTCTTGCCTGGAGAATCCCATGGACAGAGAAGCCTGACAGGCTGCAGTTCATGGGGTCACAAAGAGTTAGACACAAGTGAGCAACTGAGCATGCATGGAGTTCTTAGCCCCAGGATAAAACATAATGAGTACCATTTTAGACACGTGATTTTAGCTACTGGCAGGACACCCAGGTACAATGAGCAGATGATGATGTGTCTGGAACTCAAGAGAAGTTAGAACTAGATACAGATTTGGAAGATGTCAGTAGGTTTATAGCAGGTAAAATCTGAAAAGTGACATCAGAGAGAGAAGAATATGATGAACACTGTTAGTAGTTCACACAATCACCATCTCTCCTTCTTCCTTACTGACAGTACGCCAACTTCATTCAGAAGGAAATATGTCTCTTTTTTTATAAAGAGAAGTTTTAACACTAGTTTTTGGTTTGTTTTTTTTAATTGTAGAAACTAATGCAGGGAAAATACTGCCTCCAGTTGATAATGTGTTCATTAAACTTTGAAAGAACTTCAGTATAGAGAATTACATAAATTGCAATTTGAGGTCTGCAACCACAGCAAGCCACCACATTCAAGTCAAGTGAAGAAAAATGCTTTTATAGAGGGGAGAAAGAAAGTTGGGGGAAGGGGATTGTAATAAACTGGGTCCCTGGCTTTTCACTGGCAAGTCTTTGTCAGGGAAAAGGAGTCTTTCTTCTTATTATTGGGCTTGCTATGTTTACAGTATTCTTGCCTGGAGAATTCCATGAACAGAGGAGCTTGGCAGGCTACAGTCCATGGGGTCGCAAAGAGTCAGACGTTACTGAGCAACTTTCACTTACTTATGATCACAGGATATGACATCTCCCCCTGCTGGTCTCCCTAATCTATCGGGGGGTTCCTATTTATTAATTTTTTACAGTGATGATAATTGCACAACATTGTAAATGTATTTAATGACACTGAATTGTACACTTAAAAATGACTTAAATGGTAAGCTTTCCTTTGTATATCTTACCATAATAAAAAACAAAGAGGAGTCACCCTTCAGTACTAGGGCTTCCCAGGCGGCGCTAATAGCAAAGAATCCTGCGAAGCAGGAGACCTAAGAGACGTGGGTTTGAGCTCTGGGTGGGGAAGATCCCCTGAAGGAGGAAATGGCAACCCACTCCAGTATTCTCGCCTGCAGAATCTCATGGACAGCGAAGCCTGGCAGGCTACAGCCCACAGGGTCGCAAAGAGTCAAACACGATTTAAGCGACTGAGCACCCAGGAACTGCTGTACTAAGAACTAAGATCATTTAACTTCAGAGACCCATAAAAAGTAGGAGTATACTCGTGAGGAGCTGCCAAATCCATCAATTTGGTTTTATACTATTTTTATATGAACCTTAGAATCTGAAAGGGCGGAGGAGGAGCTTTGTGGGGCCCGGGTGCACCCCGCGCCCTGTCGCCAGTCCTGGCCACCTTTCTCGTAACTGAAAGCACAGCAACCCAGAAACCTTATCCTTAAAGGGGTGGGGAGGGCTCCGCCTCCCGCCCAACCAGCCGTCTTCAATGCCAACGGCTCTTTCCCTGTACATTCTTCCAATCAAATGGCCCCAGGGTGGGACTTGAAGGGTAGAGCCAACCGAAATGCACCTATTTCCTTCGGGCCCGCCCTCCCAGGCTTCCGATTGGCATGTTTCAAACCCACGGGAGCCAATGAGAGCGGACGCAAGTGCGGCGCTCCGGCTTTCGCTCCAGGCGCGGCCTTTGAAGAAAAACTGTCGTTTGAGAATCATGGTGCGGCCTGGACTCTCCGCCGCTGCTGGTAAGTATGACCTCCAGCAGCTGTGTATTACGGGCGGGGACGAAGGGAGGACCCCGGGTGAGTCCTTTCTGCGGAAGTGACCCGATCGCTTGCCTGCCTGCCTCTGTCTCCCCGTGGGCGTTTTTGGTTCAGCGGGGGCTGACTCAAGCCCACGCTCCAGGCCTCGGTGAGAAAACGCGGCTGGGGTTCTGGGAGGCTGTGCGCGGGGCCACGCCTCCCAGGCACCCTCCCAAAGAGTCCCGCAGCAGCTCTGCAAAAAGCTGCCATTGTCACCTCGTTTGGGAAAGAACGGAGGGTCCTTGCCCGAGATCGCACAACCAGTGGAAAGCCAAGCGCTCCAGCGGCCCAGATTTGGCTTCAGGAGGAGCCGGGGTGTGGCCCTCGAGGCTACGCCGCCCGCCCAAGCTGACTGTGACAGCTGTCAAGGCGGGTCTCACCCAGACGCGGAGGTCTTCTTGCAACACACGCGCCCTGGAAGCTGATGGGTTAAATCTGCATCGATGCTGAGGGTCCTGGGCTCCCTGACTTCCTAAATGTGTCTGGAGCCCTTTGTTGACTTTTTAAATATTCCCGCTCAGATATCTGTCACCTGCTCCAAAATGCACAATGTTTTGTTAATTTCTGCAAGAATACCTGTCGACTGTCTCCCAGGGCCCAGGCACTGTCTTAGGCATTTTACACAACAGCCCTTAAAAATGGGCATTTCTGCCCCATTTTATCTGCTCAGCAACAGCAAGGTTTGCTAACTGGCTAGACATCATAGAACTGGGATTCCAGCCACATCTCTCAACTCCATCAGTCCTCTCGACACAGCTGTCTCCTGGGGAAGGATCAGAACCAGATATCAAAACACAGCGCAACTCAGTTTAAATGAGATTGAGTTGTTTTGCACCGTCTATAGCTGTTGTTTTTGTTTGGCCGTTAAGGCATGTCTGACCCTTTGCGACCCCATGGACTGCAGCACGCCAGGCTTCCCTGTCCTTCACTGTCTCCTGGAGTTTACTCAAACTCATGTCTATTGAGTTGGTGTTGCCATCCAACCATCTCGTCCTCTGTTGTCCTCTTCTCCTCCTGCCTTCAATGTTTCCCAGCATCAGGGTCTTTTCCAATGAGTTGGTTCTTTGCATCAGGTGACCAGAGTATTGGAGCTTTAGCTTCAGCATCAGTCCTTCCAATGATTATTCAGGGTTGATTTCCCTTAGAATTGACTGGTTTGACCTCTGTGATGTCCAAGAGACTCCCAAAGGTCTTTTTCAGTGCCACGACCATCTTAATTTTAGCCTTTTCCAATCGCCCACTCCCCTCACTCAGTTCCTGCCCTGGACTCCCATAGTTCTTTTTTTGACCCGCTTTTATCACCACTACCAGGTTGAAAGTTCTCGAAGAGAGAAATACTGACTTTTCATCCCCTCACAGATGGCTTGCTTAGAAAGAAAGTCACTATATGGATAGATGTTTGCGATGAACCTCCAGCCTAGCCTATTTTGTCCTTCATTCCAAAAGAAAGGGTTTGTGGGCAAAAATCATCATTCCTATCAGAAGGGATTAATAAAACAAGCCCTGAGCTCACCAGCTCAGGTGGGCCAGTAATAGCATTTCGTCATGCAAAGCTTGATAGGTTGTAGCTGAGAACAGTGGCTCTGAGCAAGGGCTCTGGGTTGAATAAACCTGGTTTCAAAGTCTGGCTTTGTATACCATTTTGTTGTTGTTTAATTGCTAAGTCATGTCTGACTCTTGTGACCCCATGGATGGTAGTCCGCCAAGCTCCTCTGTCCATAGGATTTCCCAGGCAAGAATACTGCAGTGGGTTGCCAGTTCCTTCTCCCGGGGATTCTCCTGACCCAGGGATCAAACCAGGATCTCCTGCATTGGCAGGCAAATTCTTTACTGCTTGAGCCACCAGGAAATTCCCTGTATAGCCTTTATCCATGTTTAAATTTCAGACTGTAAAATACCTTATAGGATTTTTTTTGCAGATTAAAGGAAGTAATGTAAGTGTAAAGAGCTTAGCATAAAATGAGACATACAAATTTTATTGTCAATGTGGATGTGAACCTGGAGGCAAGTCTGTAGTGCTAGGGACTTTAAAACATTATGGTCCAACACCAAAATCAATACAGAAAAGTGCCTTCTTTTAGAATATAAGTGAGCTTGTTAAAATCTTGAGCTAAAATTCTGTTGTTTGCTTGCCTGTTTTGCAGAAGAGCGGCAGAGAAAGCTGCAGGAGTACCTAGCAGCCAAGGGAAAACTGAAGTGCCAAAACACCAAGTGAGTCTGTCTCCCACAGTTATGCAAGTTCTGTTGCCCTGGTTGCTAATGGCAATTTAAAGCTCTGCCAAAACATAACCCGTTTGTTTGCAGTCTGCTCAGACTGTATTAGGATCCTAGGATTATTCAAAAAGGGCATTTTGGTGCAGGCGTGATAAAAACGTTGGCAAAGATTAAAGCATTATTATTGTGAGTCTCCCAAGGTGAGAGAGAAGGGTCTACAGTAGCACCTACAATGCTGGGAGCTTCTCCCATCTCTGCTTTGTTTGCTGGGAGAGGGGTGGTCCTGGTCCTGGTGCTGCTTTCTAAAACGAGAGCCAGTTATATAATCCCTCCTCTGTAAACTGCACATCCCCATCCTCTAGCCTGAGAGTATGGTTGGGTCTTCCTCTTAGCACTGACTGTGGAGGTGAACAGAATATGACGGCCTCACTTTTATCTTTTGTCAACATCTTGTCATCTCAATGGTGTCACCACACTTACCTTAGCACTGATATGTTTTTCTCCCCAACGTGTTGCTAAATTTTTAGTTGAAAACGAATTTTTACAAAGTTAGCTTTCAGCCTTTGTTTTAGCTTCCTTTTACTTTGAGTTTTTCATCTTGTTTGTAGTTTCCCTTGCAGTGCCAGAGCTTTTAAGTTTAGTTAGGTCCCATTTGTTTATTTTTATTTCCATTACTTCAGGAGGTGGGTCAAAAAGGATCTTGTTGAAATTTATGTCAAAGAGTATTCTGCCTGTGTTTTCCTCTAAGAGTTTATTAGTTTCTGGCCTTTAATTTAGATCTTTAATCCAATTTTGAGTTTTTTTCTTTTTCTTTTTTTGGCTGAGCCATATGGCATATGGGATCTTAGTTCCCCTAACCAGGAATTGTACCCATGGCCCCTGCATTGGAAGCAGAGTTTTAACTGATGGACCACCAAGGAAGTCCCTTTGAATTTATTTTTGTGTGTAGTGTTAGGAAGTGTTCTAATTTCATTCTTTTACATGTATTTGTCCAGTTTTCCCAGTGCTATTTATTAAAGAGGTTGTCTTGAAATATAGATCAATGGAACAAAATAGAAAGCCCAGAGATAAATCCACATACCTATGGACACCTTATCTTTGACAAAGGAGGCAAGAATATACAATGGAAAAAAGACAACCTCTTTAACAAATGGTGTTGGGAAAACTGGTCAACCACTTGTAAAAAGGATGAAACTAGAACACTTTCTAACACCATACACAAAAATAAACTCAAAATGGATTAAAGATCTAAGTGTAAGATCAGAAACTATAAAACTCCTAGAGGAGAACATAGGCAAAACACTCTTCAACATAAATCACAGCAAGATCCTCTATGACCCACCTCCCAGAATATTGGAAATAAAAGCAAAAATAAACAAATGGGACCTAATTAAACTTAAAAGCTTTTGCACAACAAAGGAAACTATAAGCAAGGTGAAAAGACAGCCTTCAGATTGGGAGAAAATAATAGCAAATGAAGCAACAGACAAAGGATTAATCTCAAAAATATACAAGCAACTCCTGCAGCTCAATTCCAGAAAAATAAATGACCCAATCAAAAAATGGGCCAAAGATCTAAACAGACATTTCTCCAAAGAAGACATACAGATGGCTAACAAACACATGAAAAGATGCTCAACATCACTCATTATCAGAGAAATGCAAATCAAAACCTCAGTGAGGTACCATTACACACCAGTCAGGATGGCTGCTATCCAAAAGTCTACAAGCAATAAATGCTGGAGAGGGTGTGGAGAAAAGGGAACCCTCTTACACTGTTGGTGGGAAAGCAAACTAATACAGCCGCTATGGAGAACAGTGTGGAGATTCCTTAAAAAACTGGAAATAGAACTGCCATATGACCCAGCAATACCACTCCTGGGCATACACACTGAGGAAACCAGATCTGAAAGAGACACATGCACCCCAATGTTCATCGCAGCACTGTTTATAATAGCCAGGACATGGAAGCAACCTAGATGCCCATCAGCAGACGAATGGATAAGGAAGCTGTGGTACATATACACTATGGAATATTACTCAGCCATTAAAAAGAATTCATTTGAATCAGTTCTAATGAGATGGATGAAACTGGAGCCCATTATACAGAGTGAAATAAGCCAGAAAGATAAAGACCAATACAGTATACTAACGCATATATATGGAATTTAAAAAGATGGTAATGATAACCCTATATACAAAACAGAAAAAGAGACACAGATGTACAGAACAGACTTTTAGACTCTATGGGAGAAGGCGAGGGTGGGATATTCAGAGAGAACAGCATTGAAACAAGTAGACTATCAAGGGTGAAACAGATCACCAGCCCAGGTTGGATGCATGAGACAAGTGCTCAGGGCTGGTGCACTGGGAAAAACCCAGAGGGATGGGATGGAGAGGGAGGCAGGAGGGGGGGTCAGGATGGGGAATACATGTAAATCCATGGCTGATTCATGTCAGTGTATGGCAAAAACCACTACAATATTGTAAAGTAATTAGCCTCCAACTAACAAAAATAAATGGAAAAAATAAATAAATAAAATAAAACTAACTCTGGAAAAAAAACAAAAATAAAGAGGCTGTCTTTTCTCCATTGTATATTCTTGCGTTCTTTTACTTTGAGTTTTTACTTGACATGATTTCCTTGATTAAATAAATAAACTTAATTCATTTATTCAACAGTTTACTTAATATCTATAATGTATCAGTCACTCTTGGTTCTAGAGATAAGGTGCTTACCAAAACAAAGCAGTCCCTGCCCTCCTGGGATGTGCATCCAAGACCAGAGAAACAAATATCAAGTCTTGATCAAAGTTCCTGTTTGGCAGTTTATGATCTGTGAAGTTTGAATCTAAATTCTCTTCTACTTATCTATCTTTTTTTTTTTAAGTTTTCTGTCTCACTAGTTTTCATGTGTGCCTCTATGTTCTTTTGTTTATATCGCTTTCCTCACCTAAAAATTAACTAGTTGAAGACACTTAAAAAACAAGCAAGTTTTTTTATTTTAAGTTGAAGTATAGCTGATTTAATACAAATGAGTTTATTTGCAAAACAGACTCAGAAAACAAACACGCTTTTTAAAGAAGCATTTATCTTATTTGGCATTGAATCTCTAGTGCCTGGCACATTGCAATGTTCAGGGAATGATGTTTAAATGAGTAAGACTATGCAGATATGAAGAAAACATATTTTATTAATATTATTAGAATGTTGTATCTATGCATAGGACATCTATGCAAGGATCACAGAAATAAAATAGGTAAGAGTGGTCATGATCACCAAGGAGTGGAATAATAGGACTAAGGAAAGGATGATAAGGAGACTTTTTATTAATTATAATTTTTTAATTTTTTAGCCACATGGAAATTCTAATGATTTATAATTATAACCACAATAATTTTTAATATTTTTAATCACTGTACTCCCAAGCCTTGCTGATTCTTCTATACTAAGAATTAATCTTATTTCATCTTTTTTAGGCCTTACCTGAAAGCCAGGAATAATTGCCCAAATCCTCCACCTTCTAAATCTGTAAGTAGAAATTAGTCTTTGCCCTTAATGCCAAGTGGTTCTGGTTACACATTCATGAAACTTACATAGTAATTATTCATCATATTACCAAACCAAAAACAGAAAGTCATAGCTCTAGCACTGACATATCTTTCTCTAGATAGTCAGTAAATCTCTGACAAATTCTCCTTTCTAAGTAATTGCTTTCAATGTGGATGCTGTAGAATCCTCAGTGGCCTGTTCCTGTTATTTACCATATTAATTCTAAACACCCCTCCCTAGTTTTCAGTTTTCTGCTACCTAGTCCTCCCTTTCTTATCAAAAATTAAGTCACATGACTGAAGTATTTACTTATGAATAATGTAGAATCTAACCTTAAAACCCTGTCCTAACTTCACAAATATGACTCACTTTCTACTGAGATATTTGATGCTTATTCAGAGCTGTCTCAAAGTATCTCAGGCCTGCCAGCATCTCCCACCACTCCATACCACTAGTCTCCAGGATGAGAGAGTGTTCTTTAAGTGACACTCTGACCTTTCAAAGGCAGTGTTGTTTTAAGAGAATTAGTGTAGCAATAGAAAGTACTAGGAAGGGACTTCCCTGATGATTCAGAGGTTAATAAGCCTCCGCACTTCCTCTGCTGGGTACGCGGGTTTGATCCCTAGTCACGGAACTAAGATCCCACTTGCCTCTTGATGCAACCAAAACAAAAAAACAAAGTATGAGGAGGAACTCAGGAGGTACCCTAACATAAGTTTATTATGTATGTATCTTTCTGGAATTCCAGAAATTCTGCTTAATTCTATCAAGCTAAAGGATTCTAATATATTTCTAATAGGAACTCAAGTTATAAAAGTCATCTATTAGTGAGTCTTTGTTTTGTCAGGATCAATTTTCTTAAGTTATAAACAAAATAACTAGTTGTTTTTTTTTTCTTACTTTAAAAACAATGGACTAATGTCTTTACCTTTATTTGTCTTTTTAGACTATTGGACCCAAAAAGGATGTTACCAACCATGTTGCCTTGCCAGTCAAAGCTACAAGATCCATCAGCATTAAACTGCAGTCCGGACCTGCCAATATCACCAGGTCTCAGAGGCCAAAGTTGGAGCCACCAAAACTAGGCAAAAGGCTCACTTCAGAAAGTGTTTCTTCTAACCCAAACAGTAAGCCTCCTGGCAATAGTCAACAGCTGCATGGATTTGGATCGTCCACTGATGGAGAACAGCCAAGAGAAACCATGGGATCACTTAATATACCGGAACTGAAAACTACAAAGCAGCAGGTAACAGATCAAAGAACTGCTAAACGTACAAACCCTGTGGACAATACGCATGTTGAAAATGAATCCCTGGGTGGCTGTCTAAAGGAGATGAATAAAGAGAACTTGCCCCAAGACTTACCAGACTCTGAAAGGAAGCCAAATCCTGAATCCTGGACCATAAATAAGCCCAAAACGAATCAAACTAAAAGCGCTTTGGCTCCTACCGGAGAAGTCTTGGGCAAAAGCTCAGGGAACGGTGCTGCTCTGACACAGAGAGTTAGGAAACCATTTGTTGAAGAAACACAAACCAGGGTTCCACCAAGGAAGTCTCAGCAACTCTCTAGAGGAGCAGACCTTATAAGACCAGGGGGGAAACCCCCCAAAACCCTTCCCTCTCACTTTGTCCAGACACTTAATAGATCTCAAGCCACAAAGAAAACAGTGGTTAAGGACATAAAGGCTGTAAAGGTTAATAGAGGTAAGTGTGAAAGACCAAATGAAACTAAGTTACAGCCATACACTGTTACTGAGCAGAAAGTAAAACACAGCAAACCCAGTACGCACCCCAGTGCGCTTCAAGGAGGATGTAACCACAGACACCCAAATATTAAGCAAGATCATAAACCCACTCAGGCTTGTTGTAGACCTCGGACATCATATGCACTGCAGAAATCAAAAGCCGTGAGCCAAAGGCCAAATTTGACTGTTGGCAGCTTTAACTCTGTCATTCCAAGCACCCCTAGCATCAGAGCAAATGGAGCCACTGGGAATAAATGCAACAACAGCTGTCAGCAAAGAGCACAGACTCTGGACTCCAAGTTCAAAGGCGCTCCTCCCCAGAATTGTTTTCTAAACAAGACAGCTCCCCGGATTCAAGCTGGTGGCCCAACCGTAAGTGGAAGAGGAGCCCCAGATGGGACCCAAACTAATCCACGTCAGAAGATCGCAGCAGAGGATCGAAGGTACTTTATTTTAATTCCAGAGTTTTGCAAATTGAGATGGCTAGGCAAATTGACCATCAAGAGAGCTAAAGTCAGGAAATGGGTCATAAATAATGGCTCCTGGGTAATTTTTAGCTATAACTCTTAAAAATTCAAAGCAAATATTAAGGTTTGACAGAGCTGGGTGGAGATTGTTCTCTGTAATCTTCTGTATGCTTGAAATAATTTATTTTTTATTTTCCTTTTAATTTTTTTCTTTTTAATTTCTTTTTTAAAAAAGAAATTCAAGCAAAATAGTTGACCAAGAAGTAGGGGTTGCAGAGGTAGACTATTCATGCAGGAAGTGCCCCACGGGGACAGAACAGAGGCAGGGTGGGAGGAGCCAGAGTAGTGAACTTGCATAGATAGGAAGTGCAGAGATGGTAATCCTTCATCAAGCCAACTAGTGCGTAAAGCCAGAAAGGTTATCAGGGAAGAAGGAGCAGGAAGCTTCTATGAGTCTGAGCAGGCCAAGTTTCTTGGAAAGTAAACTGAAGCAGAAAGAAGTAAGCAGTTCACATAGAGTTCAGATGGTAGAAATCAGGACCTCAGGCATTAACATAGGTGATGCTTGAAACTGAGCCAAAGGGTTTCATACACTTTCTGCACAGGACCATATATATTCTCATGATGTGGTGAACATCCCAGGAGAAGCACCTTGGTACACTTGGTTGGAGTAGAAAATAAGGAGATTCTTGGCAAGGGTGAAAGGACCACATAAAATAAGATGGTAGCTAAAAGGTGTAGCAGAGTGAAGTGAGGGCAGGATTTATTTTCTAATACAGCCCTGAGCACAACTGACAAGCTCTCTGCCCCCTGAAGAAACAGAAAATAAACAACTTGATTCAGGGTGAGGTGATTGAGAAAGGGAGGCCGGGATGATTTTTTCAAATAGAAGGGTCAGGGGAGGTACTTTCAACAGTGACAACTGGGCTGGGAAAATGACAGTAACCAGAAGAAAGACAGGTCTTCTTAATAGAGAGAAAACTGAATGCAAAGACCTAGAGCTGGTGAACAAGGAGGTCAGGGTCCCTACCCTGGAGCTCACAGTCTAGACCACATAACCTACAGTGGATCATAAGATAGTCTGATTACAATTGGCCATCGTTGATGACCAAAAAAGGAGGAGTCCTTAGAGGGAATAGATCTTCACTCATTCCTGGAGTGTTCCTTCAGCACCTACAATGTGTCAGGCACTGAGAGATACAGTGGTGTGCACACGGTCACAGTCTACTTTTAGGGAACAGTTTTTTTCTGGTGTGTATATGGAAAGTACTAGAATAATAAATCTATGGCTTTCAAGTCCTGGGAATGAGTTGACTTTAGAAAAGGCAAATTCTAAGAGTGTTAATAGTTGTTGATTTTCTGGCAAAAGCAAAACGGTAAGGACAGCAAACAGATCCATGATTGCTGGGACCTGGATGTGGGTGGCATGGCTGACCACCAAGAAATATCAGGGAATCTTTAAGGGTGTTATATCTTGATTATAGTCACAGTGACATGATATTCATGCATTTGTCGACATGCACAGGACTGTGTGCCAGAAAAGGTGAATTTTACAGTAATTAAACACTTAGTGTGTTCCAAACACCATGCTAGGCACTAGGCCATCCAAGGTTTCCATCTTCACAGACCTTGCTTTCCAGTACAGAAGATACTAATAGAAAACCAACACATTGATTAAATAAGATTAATTACAGAAAATTACCCCTTCAAGGAGGTTTCATTTGAGTAGAGGACCAAAGACTGATAGTGCAAGGCCCTGAGACAGGAATGAGCTTAGGTCAGGTGACTGGAAGGAAGCCAGGGCTCCTGGATGGCGGGGAGTGAGCAGGAGAGTGGTGAGACGTGCATCTGGAGGAGTAGGCAGGGGGCACATTGCTCTGCGCCTCTGGCCATGGAGAACATTTTGAATTTTATACCAAGAGCCATGAGAAGTTCCTGGCAGTGACTCTGGTTTACGTTGTAAAGATCACCAGCAGCTGTGCACAGGATAAATCTGAGAAGGATTAGAGTGGAAGCAAGGAGGGGACTTAGGAGGCTTGCTGCAGCATTCCAGGCAGAAGGTGATGGTGCACTGGACCAAGAATGGTAGCAGTGGGGACAGAAGCAGTACTGACTATACGATGATGTGTCAGATGCAAGGAAAGAAAGGACTACTCACGACAACTCCTAGTTTTAGGCCCTAGCAGCTGGCTAAGTTGGGATAGTATTTACCAATGTAGGGAAGGCTCTTTGGGAAAAGATTTAGAGATGAAAATCAAGAGCTTCGTTTTGGACGATATTGAATTTTAAATACCTGCCAGACATCAAGTAACAGATATCAATTAGGCAGAGGGTTTTACAAAGTTTGGGGCCCTAGGGAATGATCTGGGCTGAAATGTACATTTGTGAGTCATAAAAGTGTAGTTGTGATTTAAAGAAGCTGAAGAGCCTACATGCAGATGCTTGGGTCCTCATATTTTGGTGCCACCCCCAAGAGTAGTCTGTGGACTGCCTCAAAGCAGGGGTGCAGAGTGTGAACAGTGTGGGGAGGGTGAGGCCTAGGACTTGGTGCCATCAGAGACTAGCTACCTAAGAAAGGAGCCCTGAAATTATTGACCCTGTTAGGGGGAGCAGGGGTCCTGTGTCATCAGGAGAGGGTTAAGGAACTGGGCCAAGTGGGTCACTTTGAGTGGCCAAGACCCTACTGAGGGCAGAATATAGGTTTGGTACATCTGGTTGAGTGGCAGATACAGAGCTTATAAGAAGAGAAATGGAGTGCTGAGTTAGTGATCTCGAAGATGGAGGGATGTCTTGAGAAAACAATTGTCAGAAGTAGCATACAGGTGAAACAAAAATTTTCAGGGAATAATATTGAAGAATAATCAGGGAATTATTGAGATAGTGAAGGACAAGGAAGCCTGGCATGCTGCAGTCTGGGTTGCAAAGAGTCAGACATGACTTAGCGACTGAATAACAATCAGGAAATTAAGGAATTTGAAGATGGAGATGCTAACCACATGTTGTATTCCTAGTACTCCATCTGGCATCTACCCTTCTAAAGGGTGGGAGCAACCAGTGCCTCCGTAACAATTAGTAACTTGTTTTTAAAACATTCTCCCGATTTTGCAGTTGAAGGTGTGCAATGCTAATCTATGCTCATCGTACTTTAGAGTCTTAAAACCATGTGCCAGAAAAAAACCCTAAACCCGTTCCCTGTTTTAATTGTATAACAGGAAACAATTGGAAGAATGGCGGAAATCTAAGGGGAAAATCTATAAACGGCCTCCTATGGAGCTTAAAACAAAAAGAAAAATAATAGAGGAAATGAATATTTCATTCTGGAAGAGTATGGAAAAAGAAGAGGAAGAAAAGAAAGCACAACTTGAACTGTCCAATAAAATTAACAGCACTCTGACAGAATGTCTGCAGCTCATTGAAAGGGTGAGTGAGAACGATAATCTTCCAAAGCTTTGCCAAGTCTTAGGGTTTTTAAACACTTTTCTTAAGTATAGTTTTGGGGAGACAACCTCTGTCTAAGCAGAAATTTAGCTACTCCTTTTAACAGGGAGGAGTGATAGTAATAATAATATACATACTTAAATAATGGCTCCTGGTATGCCAGGTACTGTTCTAAGCACTTCATTTATATTATCTCATACAATTATCATAACAACTATTACTATATTCACTTTATAAATGAAGCTGAAGCCCAGAGAAGTTGGGAAATTAACCCAAGCAGTCTGGATCCAGAATGATCCAAAAGGAACTTTGCCTTCTTTGTGTATCAAGGTCCAAAGAGTTCACATTTGACATTTGGAGGTGAAGCTATAGTCAAAAGGCAAGGCCTAGCCTCCTAATTTAGCTTTGGTCTTATCCTTCAGGTTTGACTAGGTAATGTTTCATATCAGTTAAGAGTCAAATCAGGAAAACAGAAACACAAGAAATCACAGTAGAATGAATGTAGTATGAAGATCACTTTCACAGTATCTTATGTGAGTTCCCTGGAAGCAGACCCTACGAGGAGAATTTGTGTGGAAGTAGTTTACTAGGAAGAGGCTCCAAGGGACAACTGGGAGGGGAGTTGGGGATATGGGACCAGAGGGGAAAGAGGGCAGGCAGGGTGTGGTCTCAAGCAGAGTTCATGAAAGGTCACTGCAGCACCTGGGAGCTCCAGAGACAGCGCAGGTCTCATCTCTCAGAGCTGTCCTGATCGGGGCAAGGAAACTGTGACATTAGTCATTCCATGGTCATTGATTAATGGCTGCCCTTGAGGGTCAAAAATGCCCAGTCCCTTCTGACTCCATGGACACATCACAAAGAGGCACAGATGCTGCCTGTAAAGTATTCTGTGAGCCTGTGTGCACAGAAATGATAAGGGAATCATCAAAGGAGAGAGGGGTGCCACACACAGAACTGACAGCAGAAATGAATCTCAGTAACAGTGGCAGTAACTGCAGGAAGCAGCTAGCAGCGTCCACTGGGTCTAGGGGAACAGAGAGAGGTTGGGGACGTCAGAACCTAGAAGCTGGGAGAGACAAACCCTGGTGTAAATGGGACTCCAGCTCTTAGGATGCTGTTACCACAGGAACTGCAGGAGGGGCCCTATGGGGCTGGGATTCAGACCTGGAGAAAAGGATGCTAACTACCCAGTTGGGGCTTTTGCCTCCGAAGGAGCACAGTGAGGCAGGATCCATTCATGCCAGGGTAAAAAAAGTAGAGGCTAGAACCAACTGCTGCTGCCAGAGTGAAGGACCGTTAGCGGGGTGATGAAAGCAAATGAGAAAGAGGAAGTCCCCTCTTCTCCAGCCTGCAGCCTTCCTCTCCCGCCCCACACTGGCGGAACCCATCAAGGAACTGCTGTCAAAACAGAAAGTGATTTATAGACTTAGAGAATTCTGTACAACAAAGCAGAGGATAAAAGGTGGGTTTAGAGCTAAGACACTGAAGTTCAATAACTGACACGTTCTCGTTTGTTGCTAGTTTGATATTTCCATTTTGAGGTCTTCAACCCAGAAGTTACCTTAGAAGAGTATCTTTTAACTTCCAGATATGTAGTTGGTTTTCTTGGTGTTGGGTTTTTTTTGTTTGTTTTTGTTTTTCTGGCTACTTGTCTGTCAATTTTTAATTATACTGCTTTGTGGTTGGTGAATGTAGCCTATGATGGAATTTGTTGAAATTTTCTTTCTGATCTTAATGTCTGATTAGCCTTGGTGAATGTTCCAAAAGTGTTTGAAAAGTGTATGTATTCTCGGTTGAATAGAAAATTCTACATGGATATCCATTAGATCAAACTTAGAAATTTTAAATAGCACAATTATTTTTTTGTTCATTTACTTGCTTTTTTTTTTTCGCTCTCTGAAAAAAATATACCAAAGTCTTTTACTGGCACTGTGATTTCATAATGTCACTTTGTCTATCAATGTTTACTTTCTATTTTTCAAAGTTATGTTGTTAAGTGCATAAAGATTCATGACTTGCTCTGATTTTTCTTTTGTCTGATATTAATCTTGCTACACCTGCTTTGTTGTTGTTACAATTTGTCTGGTAAATCTTTCCCTATCTCTCTATTTTTAAAGGTATGTCTCATATGAATACCTAGTTTAATTTCTCTAACAAAATATGGAAAACTCTCTGCTTTTAAAAAGTGCATTTAGCCCATGTACATTTATTGTAATTACATATATGTTTAGCTTTATTTCTGCCATTTTATTTAGTAACTCAATTTACATGCAGTATTTTTTGGTTTATTTTTCTTCATGTCTTTGTTTGATCCAGTTTTTATTTCACAAAGAAAGCATATAAATTGAAATCACAAAAGAAAGTGCTAAGTATGAGTTCAAACATTGTGTGCAATTATATATCATATTCTTCTTGTGGCTATTTTTGTTTCAAGTCTTCCAGTTGAATTCTAAAGTTCATTCACTAATAACTTTATGGTTTTTGAATGGTAAACTTTCTGAGTTGTTACGCTTATAAAAATGTCATCATTTCATCTTCATGTTGAATTCATAGTTTGACTGGGGGAAATTTCTAAATTCAGATGGTTTTTCCTGGAAGATTTGAAAGTTATTGTTTCATTTTCTTTCTTGCATCTGGAATTGTTGATTTATTAAAGTCTCATGTCAATCTCTCATTCCTCTGTAGGTAATCTTGGGTCTTTTTTCCCTCTCTGGAAGAATTTAAGATTTTCTTTTTATCCTTGGTTTTCTAAGTATGGATCTTTTTTCATCCATCTTGCTTAGCTCTCTGGGGACCTTACAGTCTGAACACTTGTTTCTCTGTTCCGTCCTTGGGAATTTTCTTCTATAACTGCAGTGCGTGTTCAGCTTTGTTCTTTCTCTGTGTCTTTGAAGAAATTCTGTTACATGGATATTGGAATGTATCCAACATAGATGTATCTCATAAATATATCCAGTATAGAGTATAGATGTGTCCTCTACAACTCTTTTATATACTTCATTTCTTTGTTCTGTTTCACTGGGTTCTAGAAGAATTCCACAGCTGGATTTTCAGCTCACTGATTTATTCTTCAGCAGTGCCATTGTTCTGCCCATCTATTGATTCTTTTTCATAACATTGATTCTAGTTTTATGATGGCAGTATTTTCTTATCACTCTGAAGATATTGACTACAACGATCTTAAAATGTATTCCTCTTTGTGCCCTCAGCTGTTTGCACCAGTGTTCGTTCTTCTGGTTGTTGAGTTTTATGCCTCTTTCATGCAGTGTTGGTTTCCTCAGACATTAGTGATTCTTGACCATGAACTTACCCCTGTGTCTTTCCCATCTCAGGAAGAGTAGGAGGTGCTACTTGGTTCAGTGTGAGCATAGTAGCTCCCATTTTCCTTCTAGTCCATGTCACTGCGCTGCTCTTGGTACAAGGCAGAAAGGGTCCAAACCTATGAAGCCATTATAAAGTTCCTTTGTATGTGGTTTAACCTTCTTTATATATACCTGCAAAGAGTCGGACACGACTGAGCGACTCACACACACACACACACACACACACACACACACACACACACACACACACACACACACACCTGCATGGATCCCCAACACATATGCATGTACATCCATGACCCTTTCACACCTGCATCCTTACGCTTCTGTTAAGCAGAAATTCTGGTCACTATTCAGTGTTTGAATTATTATGACTATGTAAAAAATACATGGAAGGTTGATTACTCTAGGGTTTGGTTTGGTTTTGGTTTTGCATAAACAGGTAGAACAATTTCTTACTTTGAGCTATGATAAACATTTTTCTATTTGGTCTCTTAACTCTTAAAATTTAATGATCAGTGCAAAAACTCTTTGAGACTATTTAAATAGGTGCATTTTTTTATATAAACTACTTCAATAAAATTGAATATTTTTAATTAAAAGCAAAAACACTTTAATTAAAAACAAAAACACTATCAGACTGATTTCTGCAAACCTGCTATGGTAAGTATTAAAAGATGTGAAAATAACAGCAAGACAGTAACAATTACCTCTGGGTATTTTTCTTTTTTTCCAGGGTGTACTTTCTAATGAAGTATTTGCCATTTTGTCCAGTATTCCTGAGGCTGAAAAATTTGCTAAATTTTGGATCTGCAAAGCAAAGTTGTTGGCAGGCAAAGGCACCTTTGATGTTATTGGGCTCTACGAAGAGGCCATTAGAAATGGGGCCACAGTAAGTATCTGTCTTGAGTGGGTGACTTCTTAAAACTCCTCTTTCATATGAGTTCTCTGTGTTTGCAAAATGGCAGTTATATAATGTAATGATAAAGGTTCTAATTTACTTCATAAAGTTGTATGCAAAATATGAAGTACAATATGTCCTTTGTGAACATTTTAATTAAAATATTTATTTTCTAGAAAATAGTGTCACATGTAAACAAATAGAGTCACTTTCTTGTCAAGTGAATATGTCTCACTTAATGCTCATTGTAGAAATGTGCACTTATGGAAAGCAACAGCATAGAAAATTATAGTATAACATCAATATCCAATACTTAGAAAATCACCCCTCACCGTAAAGAACCTAAAAAATATATTAAACCCAACACATCAATATCCATAGATCAATCATTCAAGGCCATTTCATGAAGTAACTTGTAATTCTAAAACCTAGTAAAACCACTGTCTCTATATAATTTAACAAAGACTGCATCAAATAGTCTTAAAAATCTTTTCCCTATAATATCACTTTCTATGTCATTGTATGTTCTACCATACCTTTTCCATGATTGTTCAAAATCAGAGTTTTACATGGTCATAGTTTAAATAGTTTGATAAAGTCTATACCATAAGGCCTATTTTCCTTCCCTCCCATTTCCCACTGGCAATAAACTGAGTATTTTGTTACCTTGATAATTTCAGATAATGTGCTAATATTACTACTTCTTGATTTTTTATCTTTAGACATGATTTGTAGACTTCTAACTCTGCAGGATGAGGATCTAACCCTCTTTTTCACACACATCTGCACAGATCCCCAGCATACACACACAGACACCCCATCACCCCTGTAGACTTCACTGTCCTCCATATTTCCATTAGAATCATACAGACATTCTGATCACTGTCCAGTGCTTACATTGTCATAAATAGGTGAGACGTATACACTGATCCATGTAGTACATACTATGGTTACTTTGCCTTTTAAGTGTGGTTTTCTAATTTTCCTGAAATTATTTTCTTGTTTTCCCTTTGCTTAGTATTTCCAAACTCTTCTATAATTATATTTTTCAATACTTTCAAAACATTACATTCTGTTGATTTCTTTTCCTTGGGTTATTCTTCTTTTTTTTTTCCTTTGGCTATGCTAGGTCTTCACTGCTGCACTGCTGGGCTTTCTCTGGTTGCGGTGAGTGGCCAACTGGTGGTTCTTCACCCCCATCTTTATCAGTTGTCATTCTGGGATCTCCTTTCACCAGAACTATCAAGTTACCTTTTCTTCCTGCACTGCCTGACTCTTCTCCAGTGCTTTTTCTTCTCTCATCTCCTTTTTTTTGAAGGAAGAATGGGGTGTTTGTTTGGTTGTATTCTCTATTGTTCTTTAGAGGCTCTACTCAGATGCTGGTGAAACTGGACTGTTTGTATGTGTATGAAGTAGGTTTTAAAAACTTATTAAAAACTCTGGTCACAGATGAGGCTTTACCACAGAGTGATCTGGCTGAGTCAGCTGATTGAAGAACCCTCAATATCAGTATCTTCTGGTCTTTCCTCTAAGGCTGGTCATATTCTCTGAAGAAGGCTCATTCATCCTCCTTCCTGAGAACCAGGAACTGGGCTACCAGTTCCCCTTATTGGGGAAAAGGGAGCTGGGAGTCTCAACCTTCAGTGTGGAAACTTTCATTTATCCCTTTTTTCAGCAGACACCCCCACCCTCAGTCTTGCATGACATCACCCAGAGACTTGGAGCATATGTGCCTGCTGCCCTGTTGGGGTGAAGGTGTCTGCCTGGAGTTCAGGGATGCAGGGTGGATTTGGAGGTCTGATTGTTTTTATTGACTGATTGGCCAAACCACCAGCTTTCAGGATCTTCCCTGACCAGGGATGGAATCCAGGCCTGGCAGTGAAAGCACCAAGTCCTAATCCCTGAACTGCCAGGCAATTCCCAGGTGTGACTGCTTTTTGATAGATGTTCTAGAGCCCTCCAGCAATTCCTGAGCCTTTCAGAGGCTTTGGGGTTGAATCAGATTCTTTCTCAGCCAAACTGCCAGCATAGAATTTGACTCTTTCGTTGGTCAAGCTGGTTACCTCTTCCTTCTACATTCTTGTTGCTATTCCCTCTACTCTCTGTGGCTATTGCCTCCTTTTAACCCCCTTTTAAAGTCATTTCAGAAGAGTTTCAAGAGGGATTAGGCATATTTGTGTACTCAATCTATCATCTTTAACCAGAAGCTTATGAAAATATACACTTAATGAGTGTTTTATATAATTAAGATGCTTTGCAATGTATTCTGTACATTTATTCCCATTTCCTTAAGCGTTTAGCTTAAGCATTTTAGCTTTTGTAAAAATGTATAGATAGCTTTGCTTTTATGCTCTATTTTCAGTTTATATCTGTTATTTATTTGATACAGGGTCCCAGGTCAGGAAGATCAGCCTCCAAATACTGTGTTCCTATGAGAAAGTACAGTTCGTTTGTGATGTTCTGTTTCATGGCATTGTTTACATACTTTAAAAAGGAAGGGGGGGAAAAAAGGAAGACTATCTCAGATAATTTTATCAGAAAATTACTTTTCTGTGATAGCTTTTAGTTTAGTGTTTTTTTATATTATGTTACCAAATAAAAGAATGAAAGGAAAAGCTGGGGGAAAATTGTCTAAAATGCTAACTAAAGGTTATATTTAGATGATGGGATTATGGGTAGTTTTCCTTTTTAACTTTGACCTGTTGTTCAGTTGTGTGTATTGACATATGACTTTCATGATAAAAACAAAAATTCAGTTAAGACAACACTGAAAACATATATCAGATTTTCTGTATAGCTTAGTTCTGTGTCTTTGGATTAGAATCTTGATATGGGAATACATCTTTGATGGGATCATGTCAGTCAATAAGAAACCCAATTTGATTTAAAGAAATTTTCTTATAGACAATGTTCCATGAATTCATCTCTTCATTAAAGTCAAGCATGCCAGCAATTAAACCAATTTTTTTTCTCTTTCTTTATTTTTCCTGTAAAGCTAAAACTGAAGCCTTTTAAATGTTACTTATAGTTAGACAAGAGATTAAAAAGGGAAACATTCTTGTTATAAAAAGTCTATTTGATGTTAAACAACATCATAAATTCCTTGGGTCATTTTTTCCATGAATGTTTTTAGTATACCATTCGTGTACTTTCTTCCTTCTAGCCAATACAAGAGTTGCGAGAAGTTGTCCTTAATATTTTGCAAGACCGAAACAGAACCACAGAAGGTACTGCTATTTTGTATTTAAATTCATTCCCTCTAGTTACTCAAGCAAAGCTCACTGAGGAACACATATAGGGAAAGAAGAATTTTAAGTTCACTGAAATGCCTCTTGCTTCTTGGTTTCCCTGGTGTGGACCTTTCAGCTTTCATCATCAGCTGATTGATTTCTATTATTACAAGTAAATATACTGCTCCAACACCAAACAAAGGTTTCCCACCAGAGCATCCTGGACCAGGGTGACTTGCTTCCTTGGAGAGAAGACAAGAGGCTCTTTACCAGGAGAGACTGAGCCAGAGAGGAGAGGTACTTTAGTTTAAGTTATGGGTTTAATTGTTACATGCCCACCAACCTGGATACATCCAAATTCATGTTCTACCTTTAAAACATAGCCATCTCAGGAATCATTTCACATAGTTCACAGTTGCTGTCATTGGTCAAAACCTTTAGAGAATTCTTCTATGAAAAATGTGCCAAATAAAGCGAGTGGCACATTATATATACAATATAATTACAATATATATAATTATATTTGTGATATGAACAGGGTTGGGGGAAGACACCTTGAGAAAATAAAATGGATTACTTTTATAATCTTAAAAGGTGACAAATCTTTTTCCATTAAGAGTAGATTGAACTTTGGGGAACAATCAAGCCATGTGGAATTACAGCCAACTAACCCATTACTTTTAGGAATAAAGTTGTAGTATATATATACTCAATGGTACCCTTACTGAGAACGATGCTACAATTCAGATATTTGTTTATAATATGTGGCAGTGTTCTTTAAAGGATTAAAAAGAGAGAGAGAGAGACAGGAATTCATGCCTTTTTCCACCTGGTGGCCTCTCTTGGGGTCTCAGCCTCCAGCCATAGTATATCTATCTGTCTCAGTCAAATTTCCTTCCCTTTATTTTGGTTGCTATGGTGGTTAGGCTATGATGCACATTGTGTTAACACAGACATTTACACCTACGTCCAAGGTGAGAGCCATATGGTCATCCCTGGGTCCAAGGGGATCAGAAGGTCAAGTGGGTTAACCCTAATGAGTTAGGAGAATTGACCCAAGGTGTGGAATGAGTGTAAGAGGCCAATGGTTAGTCACTAGGGGAGCTCCTTCAAGAATGAATAAGACTGGGGATGTATTCAGAATATTGAAAGGGTAGCAGGGATCCATTCTCACAGGCCCAAAGGCTGTGTGGAGGACTGGTTAGGAGGAGGCTTAATGCAGCAGCATATTACTACAAGGCTTAGTGGGAAAAACTAGTTGTAAGTCCCACTCCAAATCAGTTACTCTTTATTTAGCATATGGAATCCATAAGGATCACTAAGAAGTCACGGAGATATTCCTGTTTTACTGTATTGATTTTTTTATCTTCAGTATTAAATTGCTAAGTCTTTCCTTTTGACCTTATATACATAGGAATTATCTCTAACTCCTTAGTTGCTGAAACTAATATAACATCAGTAGAAGAGCTGGCCAAGAAGACAGACTCTGGAGCATCTTGCCTTTCCCCAAAAGAGATTGAACAGATGTCAGTAACACCCCAAATAACAAAGTCAGAACAGGATGGTCATCCTGGTATCAAATTACAGATCGCCCCAATCCCTCGGTAAGCATGCTGTAAAGCTTTTGTGTTCACAGGTCTAAATTAGGTCCAATTGTCAGCTTTTCCTCTGAAGATCCGGAATACCAGCAGATTAGTGATATGAATACTTCCTGCCTCATATGAGGACTAGGTGATCTAATCCATCTTTGGTGTTAAGGGAAAGAGGGGAAGGGGAGGGGTGGAACCCATGCCAGGGAGAAAGTCCTTTCTCTGTACACACCCCACCCACCACAGCACCTCCAAGGAGATCTGACCTTCCTGTGAGGAAGGAGCTGCCAGACTCAGGAGGGGTGTTGGAGTGGAGTCACCCCTTCCTCCTGAAATCGGTCCTCCCCCTTCACCCTCTTTTGTCCTGCAATGGCAGATCCCACCCACCTTTCCTGGGGGTCAGGAGTGGGGGTACTGCACAAATTGCTAAGCAAGGGCAACCTCTGGAGCTATGGGAAGGAAGGGGCCGTGAATAGCCTGTAAGAACAGGAGGGCGGTCAGGACTGTACTAGTTAGAGGCTGCTCATGTATCAAGTGTTTGGTTTTGAAACAAGTGGAAGTTTAAGACAGAAAGTGTAATAATTTAAGGAACTGTGTCAGGGTATCAATGTCATTGTTCGTGCTCTTGAAAGGAAAATTTCAAACAAAAGCACCAAGACCACAGTTCTTTGTCTTACTTTCCTGGGGAGCACAGGTGAGCTTCTTCCACTCTAAACACCTCTCTCAGATGTGTCATTTCCCCACTATACTCCACTCATGGGTGGATGAAGTTAAGCTGCTGATGTGAAAGCCACCTCTCACTGGCTCGGGAATTTTTAGGAGCATTTTCAGCAGACTGGCCATGAGTTTTATAAGACTAAATGTAATCTGTGATTTTGTTTCCTGTGGCCAGGATTCACTCCGTGGAAAGTCTCTGCAGCTTGTCTTTCAGGCTATTATAGGAATGTATTAAAGCCCTTACCAGGAAGATGCCCAATTTGCTCCAATCTCCATCTGTGGTTTGGTCCACCATCTTAAAAGATGTTTTTGGATAATGTACTGTCGAAGCTAGAAAGTGTCTTGAATTCTTTAGTCCAGCCTCTTTTGGTGTTAGGCCCAATTTCCCCAAAGGATGTCAATTCTGTGGAAGTTTATGGAATAAACAAACACCAACTGCCAAGTAGTTGACTTCAAACAAAACCACACTTAGCACTTCATTCAAGGAAACCCCTCTGCTGACACCATCTGACAACAGATGGACTCCACCCGGTTCATTCTAACATTCAGGGAACGTCCGTCTTAGGATGAGAGCTGCCCTAGACACATCTCTTGTATCAGCCAACATTGAGATTCTTTCATGTTTTATTAGAGGATAAGAAAAAAATAATAAGTAGAATTTTGAAAGGAGTTACAAGGTTTTGAATGCACCTCTTGCTCTCTTAGGATAAATGGGATGCCAGAGGTGCAGGACATGAAGCTGATCACACCCGTGAGGCGTTCGGCCAGGATTGAACGAGCTGTGTCCCGCTACCCGGAAATGCTGCAGGAACACGACCTCGTGGTGGCTTCTCTCAACGAGCTGTTAGAAGTGGAAGAGACCGAGTGCTTTATATTCCGCAAAAATGAGGCTTTGCCTGTAACGTTAGGGTTTCAAGTCCCTGAATCATAATTTCTTGATGCTTTCTTTTATTAAGAGACATTTCAGAGCCTCCATGAGACAAGAAATGCACTTACCCAGGTGACCTGGGAGAAACTGTACAATGGAGAGGCATTGTGGATGCAGGACATGGGCCCCTGGAACTTGAAAAGTAACTCACCGGGACTGACTCTCAAATTTTATATCCCTGCAGGAAAGTCTGGTTTATTTAAGACTGGAGTTGGCCACAGTTTTACAGCATACATAAATTTCCAACTTTTGAAAATTAATTTATCCCACAAGTACAGAAAATTTTGTAATTTTATTGACCTACCTTAATCCCACCATAGTTACTTTTTATATCAGGAAGTCAGATCTACAATATGATAAACTTTCCTTCCTGCATCTGCCCTAGCAGAGAGGGCAGGTCCTCGCAGCCTGAAAGACCAGAGCCTAGACACTGGCCTTCCCCACTTAGATGGAATATAACCCACCACCTGGTCAAATGCCCTCATTTAGCTGATGAGCTTACACCAGCCGTGCCTTGGCTTAGAGGTCACAAATGACTTTTCTGTGTGATCTTTTACTTCCCTCACAGATCCCTGGAGATGAGGGGTAATTCCCATCCTCTCTGTGCCTGGTTTCCTATAATGATACACAATCCTGAATTGGGGTGGTCATTAAGCTTTTTATATTCAAACCTAGTTTGCATTTATTATTCAGAAATGCTTCAGAATAAAGCAAAAGGGAGTAGCAGAGAGCAGTGGGGAGAGGACCCTTGCCTCTTTAGTTCTATGCTCTGTAGGGGACATCTGGCCTGAGAAGACCACCTAAGCCCCAGAGACTCCCCATTCACCTTTCCCAGTCAGAATCATTGTGTAAATATAAAATACAAAGGACCTAGTTGATGTATTTTAGATTTCAGTTTTCTTGATATTTATATTATCTTAAAAAAAATTAACCTTTGTTCATTCCTGCTTATTTATCTTATTTATTACAGAAAACAGTGATGGTAGCTTGGCCTAGAGAATTAGGGGTGTGTCTGTGGAAACACAGGCTTCCCAGGTAGCTCAGTGGTAAAGAATCTGCCTGACAAGTAGGAGACCTGGGTTCGATCCCTGAGTCAAGAAGATCCCCTGGAGAAGGAAATGGCAACTCACTCCAATATTCTTGCCTGGGAAATCCCATGGACAATGGAGCCTGGCGGGCTACAGTCCATGAGGACCCAAACGGTCAGACACAGCTTAGTGACTGAACAACAACAACAACTGGGAAATACCAGTAGGCCTCACAGGGAACACCCACTACCCGGGAGAACTCACCTTGATCTGACCCCCAGCCTCACCCAGGGTGCGGATGTTCCCACTGTGAGGCAAGCAGAGCCATCTCTAAGATTTATAAAAACAAGATTCTAAAACTGAGCTATAAAACCCTGAAGCTAATAGACTAACTCTCAATGAGAAATAGACTGTCACCACAATGAAAATGCAGGAATCCAAGCAGCCAGCCCTTTTCTCCCCTTTTAGACAGACTCACTTCATCTGTGAAGCCAAATAATGCTTAGAAGGCACAGAAGCTGAAAATGGGGACTGGGAGAAATCAAATATTCAGAATCAGCAGACAAGAGTCAAGCTCATCCCTCCTGGTTCTCAAAAGAGCAACTTCACCATTGCCAGTTCTTAGCAGGATGTCTTGATACCATTCTGGGTTCTGACAATGCAGGATAAATTATTGGCATCTAATAATGTGTAGTTTTCAAACTGACAAATTGGAGGTTTTAAGCAGCCTGATTAGACTAAGTAGCATCTTCAAGATCTAAAAGGATGTGGAAATGATAGTGGATGGAACAGCAGCTGCAGAAAACTACACCCTGATTCTGGAGCTCTTTGTAGGTTCTCAGTAACCCTCTTGTTCAATAAATAGCTGTTCCTAGAAACCAGAGCAGGCGGGAAGGAAAGAAGGCAGGCCCTTAATCGCTTGGCAGGAAGATTCACAGGGAATTGTAGCAGAGATATGGGCTTTAAACAGTATTAAATCTAATGTGTAGGGACAGCTTCTTAGGAGAGGGGAGTATGAGTATTGAAGATAAACAGGGATGGTTATATTCTGACATCAGGTGCAGAATGTCTGGGAACCAGGAGACAGGGAAGGGAGAAGCTATGACCATTATTACTGTTTACTGGGTACCAGTTACACCTGCTATAAAAGACATCCATCATGCCTGCTGGGCATACAGTCCTAATAAGAACACCCTAGGGACTTCCCTGGTGGTCCAGCAGTTAAGACTCCACACTCCCAATACAGAGGTCCTGGGTTTGATCCCTGACCAGGTAATTAGATCCTACATAACACAACTAAGACCTGGACCAACAAAATAAATAAAAATAAATAACTATCTTTAAAAAACAGCACCCTAATTTCCTGAGGACCACCTCTTTCCTGCTCACAGTCTGTAGCTTAAGAGGAATGAACTCCACCCACCAGAACATATGACCCAGGTCAGACCAACCAGCACCCAGTATCTCTTGGCTAATGAAATTGACTGGACAATGGGTTGTGTCTCACACAAAACCAGTGAGACTTTTCCTGGTAGAGTTGCCAAAGAGATAGGATGGGAATCTGTAAATCTACTTATACCGATGGAGAAAAAAAGCCTACCTGAGAATGGCACCAATATGGAATAAGCCTGAGGGCTGGAGAGAGTGAGGTGACATCCAGTGACATCATTTGATCCCCAGGCTAAAACCCAGAGCCAGCCAAGCCCTGTACTTTCCAATATGAGACAACCAATTCTCTTTTTTGTTTTTTTAATTGGGGGATAGCTGGCAAAGGCCAATAGAGTTTTGCCAAGAGAACGCACTGGTCACAGCAAACACTCTCTTCCAACAAAACAAGAGAAGACTCTACACATGGACATCACCAGATGACCAACACCAAAATCAGATTGATTATATTCTTTGCAGCCAAAGATGGAGAAGCTCTACACAGTCAGCAAAAACAAGACTGGGAGCTGACTGTGGCTCAGATCATGAACTCCTTATTGCCAAATTCAGACTTAAATTGAAGAAAGTGGGGAAAACCACTAGACCATTCAGGCATGACCTAAATCAAATCCCTTATGATTATACCGTGGGAAGTGAGAAATAGATTTAAGGGACTAGATCCGATAGACAGAGTGCCTGATGAACTATGAACGGAGGTTCGTGACATTGTACAGGAGACAGGAAGCAAGACCATCTCCAAGAAAAAGAAATGCAAAAAAGCAAAATGACTGTCTGAGGAGGCCTTACAAATAGCTGTGAAAAGAAGAGAAGCCAAAAGCAAAGGAGAAAAGGAAAGATATACCCATCTGATTCAGAGTTCTAAAGAAAGCAAGGAGAGACAAGAAAGCCTTCCTCAGTGATCAGTGCAAAGAAATAGAGGAAAACAATAGAATGGGAAAAACTAGAGATCTCTTCAAGAAAATTAGAGATACCAAGGGAACATTTTATGCAAAGATGGGCTCAATAAAGGACAGAAATGGTATAGACCTAACAGAAGCAGAAGATATTAAGAAAAGGTGGCAAGAATACACAGAAGAACTGTACAAAAAAGATCACTACCCAGATAATTACGATGGTGTGATCACTCACCTAGAGCCAGACATCGTGATTGTGAAGTCAAGTGGGCCTTAGAAAACATCACTACAAACAAAGCTAGTGGAGGTGATGGAATTCCAGTTGAGCTATATCAAATCCTAAAAGATGCTGTAAAACTGCTACACTCAATATGTCAGCAAATTTGGAAAACTCAGCAGTGGCCACAAGACTGGAAATGGTCAGTTTTCATTCCAGTCCCAAAGAAAGGCAATGCCAAAGAATGCTCAAACTACCACACAATTGCACTCATCTCACACGCTAGTAAAGTAATGCTTAAAATTCTCCAAGCCAGGCTTCAGCAATACGTGAACTGTGAACTTCCTGATGTTCAAGCTGGTTTTAAAAAAGGCAGAGGAACCAGAGATCAAATTGCCACCATTTGCTGGATCATCAAAAAAGCAAGAAAGTTCTAGAAAAACATCTATTTCTGCTTTATTGGCTATGCCAAAGTCTTTGGCTGTGTGAATCACAATAAACTGTGGGAAATTCTTAAAGAGATGGGAATTAGCAGACCACCTGACCTGCCTCCTGAGAAATCTGTATGCAGGTCAGGAAGCAACAGTTAGAAATGGACATGGAACAACAGACTGTTTCCAAATAGGAAAAGCAGTACATCAAGGCTGTATATTGTCACCCTGTTTATTTAACTTCTATGCAGAGTACATCATGAGAAACGCTGGGCTGGATGAAGCACAAACTGGAATCAAGATTGCTGAGAGAAGTATCACTAACCTCAGATATGCAGATGACACCACCCTTATGGCAGAAGGTGAAGAAGAACTAAAGAGCCTCTTGATGAGAGTGAAAGAGGAGAGTGAAAATGTTGGCTTACAGCTCAACATTCAGAAAACTAAGATCATGGGCATCTGGTCCCATCACTTCATAGCAAATAGATGGGGAAACAGTGGAAACAGTGACTGACTATTTTGGGGGCCTCCAAAATCACTGCAGATGGTGACTGCAGCCATGAAATTAAAAGAAGCTTATTCCTTGGAAGGAAAGTTATGACCAACCTAGACAGCATATTGAAAAGCAGAGACATTACTTTGTCAACAAAGGTCAGTCTAATCAAGGCTATGTTTTATCCAGTAGTCATGTATGGATGTGAGAGTTGGACTATAAAGAAACCTGAGCTCCAAAGAATTGATGCTTTTGAACTGTGGTATTGGAGAAGACTTAAGAATCCCTTGGACTGCAAAGAGATCCAACCAGTCCATCCTAAAGGAGATCAGTCCTGGGTGTTTATTGGAAGGACTGATGTTGAAGCTGAAACTCCCAATACTTTGGTCACCTGATGTGAAGAGCTGACTCATTTGAAAAGACTCTGATAACTGAGAAAGATTGAGGGCAGGAGGAGAAGAGGATGATAGAGGATGAGATGGTTGGATGGCATCACCGACTCAATGGACATGAGTTTGGGTAAACTCCAGGAGTTGGTGATGGACAGGGGGGCCTGGCATGCTCCGGTTCATGGGGTCGCAAAGAGTCAGACACGACTGAGTGACTGAACTGAACTGAACTGAACTGATAGCTGCTTTACAATATTATTAGTTTTTGTTGTACAAAAACATGAATCAGCTATTTATATACATATATCCCCTCCCTCTGGGACATCCCTCCTTCATACTCCCCGCCCCATCCACCCTTCTAGGTCATCACAGAGTTATCACAGAGCATCAAGCTGAGCTCCCTGGGCTATACAGCAGGTTCCCACTAGCTAGCTATTGATATTTACACATGATAGCATATATATGTTGATCCTAGTTTCAGCACATGGGCTTAGTTGCCACATGACATGTGGGATCTTAATTCCCCAACAGGGATCGAACCTGCACTCCCTGCATTGAAAGGTGGAGTCTTAACCACTGGACTACCAGGGAAGTCCCGATATAATGTGTTTTTTTAAAAACAAAAACAAAACACCGCATCAAATGAACAACCCCCAGACAGAAATACAGATGACTTCCTAGAAGTTGAGCAGAGTTCTAATCCAAAGCTGTCTATCCTTTCCCCACTTCCTCTGGTCTTTATGATATATCTTTAGCCCCACTCTTTTCCCTGCAATTCTACACGCTGACCCAGTGTAATAATAAATCAGGTTACATGGCTCATGCAATAAAACATACAGGACTCTGGACACCAGAGATACAATGGTGACCCAAATGACCTGTCCCCATGGAGCCACAAGTCTACTGGGGACACATGTTAAAGCATCACAAATGTCAGAGAAAGAGGATCAGGGAGGTGGGAGGCCCCTGAGGCCTGAGGGAGGAGCAGAGGTGAGATAGAGAAGCACAGGAAAGGGCCTTGACCACCTCTTCTTTCTGCGGGGCTGCCCTCCCCCTCCCCCTCCCCACCCCTTCTCCCCTCCCTCTACCTCATCTCTTCCTCAGACCCCTCAAGGATCTTCTGCCAGGCCGCTTATCCCCCAGGCCATTTCTGCATTCTCTCTGCCCTAGGAGGGAATTCTAAGCATTCATTTTTGTAGTATTAAAATACTTTTTGTAATGCTGCTGTATTTCAAAGAAAAGCATGTGTCCTAGGGTCTGAGCAGTTTTCCTGGTAAAATACTATCCTGTAGGCCTTTAATAAGAGTCTAATGTTTAAAGAAACAAGGCCAGGTACTTCTCTGGGAGCCCAATGGCTAAGACTGCACTCCCAATGCAGGAGGCCCAGGTTCCATCCCACATGCCGTAACTAAGAGTTTGCATGCTGCAGCTAAGACCAGGTGCAGCCAAATAAATATTTAAAAAGAAAGAAAACAGAGCTAAAAATATACTTTCTGTTTCTTTAAAAAATAAAGACACATGTTCAGGGGTACCTAGTCCTTTCCTGGAAAACTTGCCTCTGGTGACTCTGAGGCCCAAAAGTCAACACAGGAAGAAGAATGAAAGGTCTGGAAGCTTCTAAAATGCACAGGAGATGTCAAAAAATGTGAACTCTGAGCACAGGGCCTGTTGTCCCTTATTTATCCTCAGATATTCCAAATGTTTCCCCTATTTACCCACAGAAAATAAAACTAGCGAACTGGATCACATGCTTTCATTTCAAACATATATTCCTTCTAAGCCTCCACTGAGGGCAGGAGGAGAATGAGGCGACAGAGAATGAGATGCTTGGATGGCATGCATTGGAGCAAACTCCAGGAGATATAGTGAAGGACAGGGAGGCCTGGCATGCTGCAGTCCATGGGGTTGCAAAGAGTCAGACACGACTGAGAGCCTGAACAACAAAAGCCTCCAGGTGATACCATTAACAAGAAAAGTGAACTCAAATTCAGTGAAGGGCGAGGGCTTAACACCATGGAGGAGCTCCAACTAGAATGAAGAATCAAGTTTTAAAATCACAAGTAGGACTTTTTATAGATTTTAATGCATGTACGTACATCAAGTTCAAAGACTATCTCGCTGTCTTTCACAGTGACTGGAAAGAACAGTTAAGGAAGTCATCTATAGCCATTGTCATTACTAGTAACAGAATGAAAAAATTGAGTGCACAGAAACACTATTTTTAAAAAGAAATTTATAGAAATAAAAATGGATGAGAAAGGATACACTCAGGGGAACTGGGTTAAATAGTTCCACTTGGTACACACAAATGGCCCAGCAGCCAGGGAGAACAAGACCCCTCCCTCCTCCCTAAAAGAAGGGCTCTTGGGCTCCAGATCTGTTACATTTAGGAGATTTCAATATGGTTGCTTTCTCTCTCTCCCATATTTTTCCTGTTATCTGAAAAATATCTCATAGAAGAGGATGGTGATGCCAGCCATGTCCTAGATTCAGTGTGCCTCCATGCAGCCCTCCTGGTCTTCCTTTCTTTGCCCTCAGCCTTACAAGAAACAAAGAAAGCTGGTTATGGAAGCTTCTCAGGTTCACAAAGTGACTTCCAGCCAGGGGTAGGAAATGTGTCCAAATGCCTTAGTCTGCCCTGGGATGGAGATGAGAGGATAGAATAACCAACACATCTCCAGAGAACCCACAGTTACAGAGGGGAGTGGGTCTAGTCCTCTGGTGGGTTGGGAGGGAAAAAATAGTTGCAAACCACTGGTTTAAGATTTGAAATAGCTCAGTCGGAATTCTGTTATCTCCACTAGCTTTGTTCGCAGTGATGCTTCCTAAGGCCCACTTGACTTCACACTCCAGGATGTCTGGTTCTAGGTGAGTGACCACACCATCATGGTTATCTGGGTCATTAGGACCTTCAGTTCTGTGTATTCCCCCCACCTCTTCTTAATCTCTTTTGCTTCTCATTTAATATTATCGATGCACTTGAATTTTGAGCTTCTCCTGGGCAGAAGTAAAATGGCTCATAATTCAGTTTCTACTTTGTCAGGCACATGGGAGGCACCTGGTGAAAATCACTGGTGGAAAGAATGTAAACTGAGCCTGGAGCCACCACACTAAAGGGAACCGATAAGATGGGCATTTTGAAACTCAAGCCCTGGGAATGCCAGGGTAGAAACAGGAACCCTCCTACAGGGCTCGGGGCTGCAGAACTAGGTGAGGAGCTGAGGCTGCCACTCAGGAAAGCCTGGGTCTCCACTCAGACGGCAGAGTCACAGAGGGGGTGAAGAAGGAGCCCCTCCACTTTGTGTCCATAAAAGTCGCCTGCTGAGGAAGCCTGGCCGGGGAGAGTCTGTGTTCTGTCACCTCTCCCAGGATGAGGATTAATGATCCAGAGGATGAGGATGAATGATCCAGAGGAATGATCCAGAAGAGATGTGGGGAGATATGGGCCCCCATTCAGTCAGCCGAGCAGGACCTGTGAGTCTGACAGCCAGTGGTTCTTGGCCCTCTCAGACCCCCTGCTTCATCTTAAAACCAAGTGTTTTCTAACACAACATTGCAAATCAACTATACTTCAATTAAAAAATAAATAAAACAAATATTTGCATTTGCTTTTCTTGATTCTGAATTGAGATTCATAGACAATATGATTGTCTCTATAATCTTAACAATCAATATCATACCTTAACTATAACAAGTGAGAAATGAAAAGCAACATATAATAAAATAGTATGTATTCCTACATGAATATTCAGGAATGATTGCACTGGAAGACAAAATAGCTCCCGCAGACCTCCCAAATAACCCCTCGGGTTGATACTGCTCCACTGGGACACCTGCTCTAGCCCAAGAGGAGCCCCCAAGGTCTCTGAGCTCCCCGGCCAGTCCGCTGGCAGCCCTCACTTCCCAGTAACTCAGCCTCTGGCTGCAGGAGAAGAGGCTGAAGGCGGGAACCAGACCGGCCCTTTCTTGCTCCACTGCTGTCTCATGGGGCATCTGTAAGGACCAACACAGGAGGTGGAGGAGCGCCATCGGTGCCGAGGCCTTCCGGAGTCCCCAGTTACACATCAACACCCCCCAACGCCATCCTCTGCCCACAGCTGCCAGCTTCCTGCCCAGTGATGCTACAGAAAAGGGAGCCCAAGAGGGTCAGCAGGAGGAGGAAGTTTCTGGCAGATGGACTTCACTTCCTCAAAAATCCCAGGCAGCACTGCTGGGTAAGTTCCGGTTTCTTCAACTCTTTCACCTGGGTGCTCCGGATGCTGTTTCTTCACCTGTCTGGTCTGTACTTTAGCAACGGTGTCTAACTGCACGATAACGCCTCAGACGCCCTGTTTTGCCTACAGGAATCCTCCAGCCTGCTCATTTAACAGCCCGGAGATGAGAAGAGGCTGCACAACGAGAGCTCAGTGCGGTAGTGTGGTGCAGGGGACAAAGCGGCCCTGGATTCAAATCCTGACTCTGCAGCCTACCTAGCAGCAGTCTGAACCTAAGTAATTTAGGTTCTCTGCACTTCCAGTTCACCAGTGGTAAAATGAGGAGATGAAAACCTACTTTGCTGAGTTATATTAAGCATTAAGCAGAATCATTTAAAAAAACACACACACACCCAGCCCAGAAACATAAAATGGTTTCTCCTGCTCTCAATTATCAGGAAGGCAGCTGAGAGTGGCAAGAAAAACAGGGTGCATGGAGCCCCAGAGAACTAGCTTCAAGTCTAGATCCTTGACTGCAGACAGTACATCATCTAAGATGGAAATAATGACTGCTCGTTGGGAGAAGGGACATGCATGCCCCGGGGAGTTCTGCACTGGTCAGTCTCATGGCCTCCATGAACCCTGTGGCATCACTGTCGCCTTCACGTCCCTGCTCTTGACTGAGAAGCATTCCAGGTCTTCCAGAGGAAAACCAGCTGGAGTGTTTACTATGCAGTCTGCTGTTTCATCCACTTCCCCTGCGATCACTGTACTGCAATTACTGAGGGTAGGGGGACCACAGCCTTCCTCCTTGAAAGTGGTATCATGTGTACTAGGGAGATAATGCAGTCTCAGTTTAAAGCAGGAGTTAAAATTGAGCAGGAGGAAAACTTCCTAGCAGAGGCATCTTATCTGTAGAACCATAACCCCTCCAGAGCATTCTTTATGAGGCAGACAGTTATCTGCAAGGGTTTGGCCCATTTGTGCCTGGAGATGAGAGAGGGGGGTCTGGTGACCTCAAATGCTCTTGGCAGGGCCAACCACCCATGGGTCCTTCTGGGACGGAGGTTCAGGGATGCTAGGGAGGTTCCGCAGGGACCCACCAGCTCCGGGGCCGCCCGGTACAGCGAGCTGAGTGGGTGGTACAAGAAATTGAGGCAGGCGGCTGTGTAGAGGTCGGCGTAGCGCATCAGCTGGCTGGAGAAGAGTGTCTGGTGGAAGCCACACCGGAACAGGCTGCCCATCACACTGTAGCACAGGTCCAACTCCCGGCTGACTCTCTGGCAGAGGGGCAGCTCACTGATTCGAGATTCCATTCCCCCCGACACCCTGGACCTGCATCACCCACAAGTGAACCTGTCTACCAGGGTCAGGCCCAGCTCTGCCCTCCCGGGAAACAATCCCCTAAGGACACTGAGGACTTCCTCACAGCTCAGTTGGCAAATCATCTACCTGCAATGCAAGAGACCTGGGTCCGATTCCTAGGTCGGGAAGATACCCTGGAGAAGGAAATGGCAACCCACTCCGGTATTCTTGCCTGGAGAATCCCATGGACAGAGAAGCCTGACAGCCTGACAGTCCACAGGATTGCAAGAGTCGGCCACGACTTAGCGACTAAACCACCACCACCACCAAGGACGCTGAGGCCCTCGCCCACCACAGGGAAGGGGCTGCCATGGCGCTCAGCCAGTGCAGGCTTTGGGAGGTAGGGCAGCTCTCTCTGCTTGGCCCCAGGCCCCACTCCCTGCTTCCCTGCCTGGCCCTGGAGAGCGACCAGCCTGCTCTACACTCTCAGCATCACTTACTTTCTGGTAAGACCCACACACCCAGCCCCACTCCTACACCACCCCCCTAGCAGGCCCCACCTCATTACAGGCCCTGCCTTCAGAATCTAGAAAAGCATTCCATTCCCTGGTAGTCCTGTGGTTAAGAATCTGCTTGCCAATGCAGAGGACACGGGCTCGATCCCTGGTCCAGGAAGATGCCACATGCCTCGGGGACAACTACGCCTGTGCACCACAACTATTGAGCCTGTGCTCCACGACAGGAGAAGCCACCACAGTAAGAAGCCCACTTGCCCGTGCACAACAGTGAAGACCCAGGTTAAAAACAAACAGTTTTTTTAAAAAAAGAAAAGTGGTCCCGTGTTACCAAGTGTGACCAAGGGCTTCCCTGTTCCCCTTTCTGTGCCTCAGTTTCCCCATCTATAAAATAAAGGTGACAATCCCTGTCCAGTCCCCCTCGAGGAGCTGTGGGAGGATCACACGGCATGAAAGCACTGAATTTCCTACAAGAGGTTGAGCCGAGATCCTGCCCTATTGGTCCCTACTGGGCCTGGGAAGGTCGAGTGGCCTGAATCCCTGTGGGACTCTTCCACCTCTAGTGACTCGTCAGGAAAGACACTAGAGAACGTGTCCTTTCCTCACCCAGACCCACCAGCGCATCCACCCTAAAGCCTGTCTTCTCAGGCCCTTTGTCTGGCTGACCCCAGACACCAGCCAGGCAGTCGGTCACATGAGGACCCAATCCAGGAGGCAGGCACTTCTCAAGGTTAATGGTGGAGATGGAAAAACCTCAACCCCTCAAGAGCACACTACTGTCATTCAGCAGGTGGGCCAGCAGAGGGCACCAGCTCACAAGGCCCAGTGGCACTCCTGGAGACTGGGGGAGTCATAACTGGGTTCTGGGGACCTGGGAAAGAGCTAATCCAGGCAGGCAACCTGGAGTCACACACCTCACCCTCTGCCCCACCAGGCCCATCCCCTCCTCCTCAGCACCCTGCTCTTCCCCGAATCTCCCTCTTGGTGGAGTTGATGAGTTGCAGGCCGTAACTGCTGCCATCTGTGTGCCCGGTGCAAAAATGGCCACTTGACCCAGGAGGAGAGGAGCTGGGGGCCCCAGAGACTCCAGGTACAACCTCCCCAGATGGCATGGGGTGGGAGACACTCTGTGGGCACCCAGTGGGGGCGCTGAGCTGGGTGTGTGCCCACGTGTGAGAGGGTCAGTGGTTCAGGAGGAAGGGCCTAGCAGTCAGTGTGAGCATCTCAAGGGGGTCAGAGTCCAGCTTAGTAGGGAAGCCCAGTCTGAAACAGATCGTGATTTCCTGAGCAACCTGGCATGGACCCTGCTGCCAGGCATGGACATGGACCACCACCCTCCATCCTGCTTCCCTCCCAGGGTAGGGGTCACAGGTCAGGGCTCTCACTGGTACAGGTCCACTAGATGCGTGTCCAGCCTCTTCAGCATCTCCATTCACTCTGTGACGTCAGTGACTCAAACCCAGCCCTTAGAACAAGCCCAAATTGTTTGGGTTCATACTAACTCCTGACTTCTCGGCTGGAGGACTGGGCCTTGCACTCACTAAATTCTCAGGGTGAGTAGGGAGGATGCAGTCAGGTGAGGGAGGAAATCTGGGACTACAGAAGCACCACGGGGCTCTGGAGTCAGGAGACAGGATGTGAGTCTCAGCTTTAGCCCTCCAGGCTGTGTGACTTTGGGCAAGACACTTAACCTCTCTGGGTCTCTGTTTCCTCATGAATAAACAGATCCACTCTCATAAACCACAGAGCAGACAGTATGATCATGGTCACTATTGACCCCACATAGGAGAGAGGGGACGATGACCACGGTGCAGGCGTTAGCATCGCTGGCCAGTGCCCCCTGCTGGTCTGCCCCCTACAACTCACCCTTCTCTGGGGCCCAGATGCCCAACTCCTGGGACAGCTCAGGAACCACCAGACAAGTCTGCCAGCCCTGCTGCTTCTTGGACTTGAGGATGTCCCCAAAGATGTGATCCCCGATGTATAGGATGTCCTTCCCCCGCACCCCGAGCAGCTCACACACCACGTGCAATGACCCTGCCGGACCAGGGAAGGACAGGCCCACTCACAGTCCTTCCTGTCCTAGTGAGCAGGCTGGGGACAGGGGCTCCTAGTCCTGTCCTGGCAGGCAGGCCCAGGATGTGGGCTTCTAGTTGAAGAAGGGTCACTAAGGAGGAATGGGAGGGAGGGAGGGAGGGGAAAGGGGGAGCTGGTACTTCCAGAGTAGACAGCACAGTGCTGGTGGGGGCCAGTGTAGGTACCAACACAGAGCTTGTCCGTGTCCTGGAGGGGGCAGAGGGGTGCCCTGGTCAGAGAGGGTGGGGGGTTGGGACTGGCAGGGGTAACTATGGGGTGAGGAGAGAAGGGGGCCACAGAGGGCCCTGAAGGAGTCACCTCCCTGGATTCTTGCCTCCAGGGACAGACAGACAGCAGAGCAGCCACCACCAAGGGCAGGTCAAGCCTGAGAGGCGGGCTCCCTCCCCACAGTGGGTTCATGGGTCACGGAGGACAGGCCTCGACCCCTGCATTACCATGTTGACCAGTCTCAGCACTGTTCCCTCCGCAAAGAAGTGGGGCTTCTGTGTGTCCACCACGATCAGATCAAAGTAGGACCTCCAGGGCCTGGCTGCAGCCTCAGCCTGCAGGTGGGTGGATGAGACATGGTGGGGCACATGGCGAGGCACGTGCCAACACACGCGCTCAGCCTGGAAAATCTGATTCAGGCTCTCAGCCAGGTCCTCACCCACAGCTGCCCCACCCACACCTGGCCGGGATGCCTGGCTCTGGACCGGTGAAAACTCGCCAGCTCCCCCATCTCAGCCCTGGCCTCTCAGCCAGATGGGACATCCCAGGGCTCAGGAATCTGGGCCTCTGACCACCCAGCATCCCCAGCCACGCTGGCAGGACGTGCTCAAAAGCTATTAGCAGAGGCCAGCGTTGGATGTTGAGTGGGCTGTGGCAGCCCCTGGAGTCCCTCATAGCACAGAGTCAGAGGCCCAGGGACACAAGACGAGAGCACAGGTTCCTCCCCCAACAGGTTCCTCCCCCGCCCCCCGCCCCCCAGCTGGAGCCCTGCTTACCCATTAGCTGGCCGGGTCCCCACAAGGTATGTCACACTGCCCACCCCCAGGCCTGCCAAAGCCACTTCTCACCCCCTCCCTCACTCTCTTCTGCCCCATCCAGCCCCTCCCCAAATATCTAGTCACTTTTCCAAGGTCTCCCCACCCCTCCAGGCTCCTCCCATAGCCTGGCTGAAGTCACCAGTCTCCCACCCACTGGGGAAGTTCCAGCACCCACTGGGGAGTTTTCACTGGGCCCACTCAGGTGAAACGATCCCTCCCATACCCTTGGTTCCTCTGGAGGAGAGAGCTGGACATGGGAGGGACCTACAGCAAGGTGGCCCGGCCTCCCTGCCCTAAGCACAGCCTCCACCAGCCAGGCCCATGGCACTCACCTCACCAGCGCCTAACAGGTAGGTCATGATGGCCTAGCAAGGACAAGCCAGGAGTTAGAGCACCTAGCTGGGTCGGACCAGGGGCTGCCAAGGCCCTCAGCCCACAGGACACACCGGGGACCACAGGAGCAAGATGGAGGGGAGATGGATAATGTCACAGAGACCCTAGGCTTCCCTGATGGCTCGGGGTAAAGAATCTGCTGCAGTGCAGGAGAGGCAGGTTTGATCTCTGGGTCAGGAAGATCCCCTGGAGAAGGAAATGGCGACCCACTCCAGTGTTCTTGCCTGGAGAATCCCATGGACAGAGAAGCCTGACTACCGTCCACAGAGTCACAAAGAGTCAGACATGACTGAGTGATTAACATTTCACAGAGACCTTAAGAGGCCAAGAAATGGAACCCAAGATACCAACCAGGCAGTGAGGGTTTCACCCCCACTGCTTCTCCACTCCCTCACTGTTTCTGCAGGGCCTCAGCTTCCCCAGAGCCAGAAAGGAAAGTTCTCCGGCCCAGAGGCTGAGCCCCGCCCCTCCACCCACCTCCAATTACACACTCACATCTGTGCAGTTGTAGCTGCTGGTGGTGGCCAGGAACACTTTTCCCACCTCCCTCATCTTGTCCAGCAGGACGGGGATTCGTGCCTGGGGCAGAGAGAGGAGCCACCTCCAGCAGTGGGGCCTCCCCGGAGCTGCCCTGGGAGCCTGTTCTCAGGTTTCACCCCCATGGGTGGGCAGGGGGCCCCAGGTCAGGCAGGAAGGCAAGGAACAAGACCAGGGTGCAGAGCTCTGTCCACATCTTGAAGAAGGAGCCAGGGAAAGGAGGAGCAGCCCCACTGCCCTGGGGTAGGAGGGGACAAGGGGGACAAGGCTTAGTCATGACCCTAGTCTAGGGCCACTCACACCTTATCCAGGTATTTCTCTAAGTCATCCAAGGTCTTCTCCTTGAGACAGCCCCACAGGAGGGAGCAGAGCTGTGAGTTCACATCTCATGTGTGTATGTGTGTGTGTGCACATGGGCATGCATGCACATGCCTACATCCAAGATGGAGGAACCCAGACCACCATCCTCAACCGGAAGCAGAGTGAACCCTTATGGGATCTGGGGACCTGGGTGCAGCCTGGGGTCCTGGGACACTCACCGAATGGTGGACATAATCCATGGCATCCATCACATCCTGGAAGAGGCTTTGTAAGGACATGAAGAGGTTCCCATGCTGATAGCCCGTGTCACAGCTGAGTCAAGCCAGGAGGGAGGCTGATAAGGGCCCCTGAGGTGACCACCACCCTGGAGCCCCATCAGTGGGATCCTTCCATCCACAGTGAGCAGGACACTGGGTTCATGTCCCAGCCCTCTTGGGAGGGGTGTCACCCTGTGCTGAGGGTCACCCCTTGGGGGTACCAGTTATAGAGTTGGGGGCTCCCACATCTAAGGCCTTCCCACTGAGTTCTTGAAGCCCTTGGAACCCCTCAGGAGGAGCCTCTGCCTTCTGCTGGAGCCCCCACTTCAGGGCTTGGCCCCTAAGGGGAGCAGTATCCTGCTGGGTCACCCAGGGCTGGGGGAGGGGAGGGGCACAGAACGCACTTGATGTAGCGGGAGCAGCCAGAGAAGAAGTCTACCAGGCAGGCATAGAGGTAGGTTTCTGTGGGTGGGGAGGCCAGTCAGTCTCTGGCCCAAGGATCCAGGCCAGAGCCGGGACCACCTCACCATCAGCCCTCAGCCCATCAGCCCTCACGAGGCAGGTTGAACAGCGTGTTGAGGATGTGAAACCGCTGCAGGTCGTCCCTCTGAATGAACTTGCTGGGGTAGAAGCTCCAGACCTCCAGAGGGGCGAGTGAGCACTATGCCATGATGCCCCTCCACAGCGCCCCCCAGTGGTCGGCCAGGCCCAGCCACTCCTTCGCGCCTGTCCCCATCCTCCTGTCCCTCTATCTCCAGCTGGCATTGACGAGCCCCTGCTGTGTGCTTGACTCAGCCCCCATCGTCTCTCCTGCAGCATCCTTGCCCCCCAGCCGGTGCCTTACTCGAGAGGGAGGAGAAGCCGTGGGTGCCCTGCAGCACGTTCCCCTGGGCATCCACCTTCAGCAGGTTTCTGTAGAGCGTGTCGAATACCAGCTCCCTGGGTGAGGGCACAGAGGCTGTGAATGGGGTGCCGGGGCCGGGACTCGGCTCATCATCCCGCCCCCGGGCCCTGCTCACCTGGTGGGGAAGGTGGGGTCGTAGGTGTTGCGCAGGATCTCGTGCGGGTATCCGATGCACACCTAGCGCTGGAGCAGCAATTCAAAGGCCAGCGTCTCATAAGCCGGGGACTTGTAAGCTACGGGCCGAGCAGACCCAGGCCTGCTGGTGCCCATTCCCCGGCCGGCGCCCCTGGCCCCCAATTCCTCACTCCCGCACCCCCACCCCTCCCCCTTTCCGTTATCAGCCAGAGTGTAGTCCACGTCAAAGCCGAAGCAGCCAATCTTCCCCATCGTCAGGCTGCAGTTGACAAAAATCCTGGAGAGGGGAGGATGTCCGGATCAGCGCCCCCAAACTCCAAGGGCCAGGGCTTCCCTGGGCCTGCGTGTGTCTGAGAACACGTGTGTATCTGAGCACGCGTGCCAGCGTATGCAGAGCTCCTCTCACCGTGGGAGTGTTCTGGGGACATCCCCAAGAGCGAGGATGTGCCCTGGTCAGTGGGGGTTCCCTTTCCTGATAGAGGTCGCTGTGTCCAAGCTCAGAGATGTTGCGTGTGTCCCAGCTGGGCCGCACAAAGCCCTTGTCTGGGGGTGGGGGAGGGGGAGAGCCCCCGCCCCCACTCAGGCACACAGTCAGTTTTCCACGTGGTCAGCCGCTGCCCACCTGCAGGAGGATGTTCCCTTGTGAGAGCAGGGGCTTGCCTGTTTCAGTGTCATCATCTCTGTGTATTTGAAGGAGTCAGTCCCAGGGCTGCTGTGTTGTATGGGGTATGTCAGGAAATGGGGTGTTTATGATCCCCTCACCCCTCATCCATCTCACCGCTGATGCCAGTCCGGCTCCACGGCCTGAGGCTCTCCTCTGGCCTCCCTTAGCTCTCTCCCATCCACACTGGCCATCGCCACCAGGCGTGAGAATACCGTGGTTCTTTCTCCAGTCACCTGCCCACTATCAGTGGTGTCCAGCAGCTCTCCCCTCCCTCAAACCTTCTGGACAACACTGCTGACCCTGTTGGCCCCACCCTGGCCCCCATCTCCTCCTCCTCTGGGGGAGGAGTCAGCCAGGACAGTCTCTGGTGTCCCTTCTGTTTTTAAGTGCATGTGCGCTCAGTCTTGTCCGACTCTTTGAGACTCCAGGGACTGCAGCCCTCCAGACTCCTCTGTTCATGGAATTTCCCAGGCAAGAATACTAGAGTGGGTTGCCATTTCCTCCTCCAGGGGATTTTCTCAACTCAGGGAGTGAACCCACGTCTCTTTTGCATTGGCAGACTGGTTCTTTACCAGCTGAGCCATCAGGGAAGCCCCTGTTTTTTAAGACAGAAAGCAGTAATAATCAAGGAAGAACAATTCATCTGTATTATACTATCTTCACTTCTTGGATTTATCCAAGGACCACAACGACCTAGAATGTAGCAGAGAACTCAGAGTGCAACAAACATGGAGGTTGCAAAGGCAGGAGACTCATATGCTTTAAAAATAAAAGACTGTCCCATGACAGAGGGTAGCAGAGATAAGCATTTTAAGAGCTTTGAGGTACTGTTCTGAGAATATATCTTTCTGTTCCTGAGTAATGTGGTCCACTGTTAGAACATCTAGAGTGTTTTTACCATAGCTGTCAAAGGCAAGCTGAGATTCCAGGTTACTGTGCTGAACTCTGCAAAATTTCCGTGGAGTGTCATCTGAATGTCAAGTTTACTTGCCACATTTGTGGCTTCCTCAAACCAAAATTCATGATAACTTTGATATTTTCCATCACTTCACTTACTGAATGCAAGTAAGTGTATTCAGTAAGTGCATGACAGTCAAGCTACTGGCTGCGCAGAAGACATGACTATGTCTACTGCCTCATCTTGATTTACAAGCAAAACATAGAAAACTTACAAAAAGAAGTGTTTGTGGTTTACCTAGGAATAATACACAAAATATTGCGGTTATTTTTAGTGAAGGAAATAAACTTTTGCATAATTAATTTCAACCTAAATAAAGTGTGAATTTTGTTTTAAAAACATTTTTAAATAAATAAAGTGTCTAATAAAGAAAGAAAGCACTTAGGATTCCTGCTTTACAAACAATTCTAGCACATTGGGTTATCAATCTTCCTAGCCCAAGACCATTTAAAGGAGTAATTTCTGGAGACTTCCTTGGTGGCTCAGGGGTTAAAAATCCACTTTGAGATGCAGGTGACCTGGCCAGGGAACTAAGATCCCACATGCACTGGAGTAACTGAGCCCCCACACTGCGACTACTGAATCGTGCATTCTGGAGCCCAAGCACAAAGAAAGATCCCACATGATGCAACTAAGATCCTGCATGTCACAACCAAGACCCGACACAGCCAAATAAATAAATATAAATTGTAAAAAGAAAAAAAGAATTGCTACAAGTGTGCCTAGTTGCTCAGCCGTGTCTGACTCTTTGCAACTCCATGGACTGTAGCCTGCCAGGTTCCCCTGTCCATGGAATTCTCCAGGCAAAAATACTGGAGTGGGTTGCTACTTCCTTCTCCAGAGGATCTTCCTGACCCAGGGATCAAACCCACATCTCCTATGTCTCCTGCCCTGAAGGTGGATTCTTCACCCACTGAACCATCAGGGAAGCCCTAGAAGTGTACCAGAAGCTATAAGAAATGGCAGATGACTAGAATCTCAGAATCAGGGGGGAAAAAAGTACAAAAATGAATACCCAAGAGCAGAGTCATTGTGATCATTTAGTGCAGAGCTGTAAACAGGCCCTGTGCTGTGCTGTTCTTAGTCACTCAGTCGTGTCCGACTCCTTTCGACTCCATGAACTGTAGCCCTCCAGTCTCCTCTGTCCATGGGGAGTTCCCAGGGAAGAATACTGGAGTGGCTTATGCCTTCCTGCAAGGGATCTTCCCAACCCAGGTCTCCCGCATTGCAGGTGGATTCTTTACCATCTGAGCCACCAGGGAAACCCAATCAGGCCCTAAGTGTCCATAATTGCTGGTTTTGCAACAAAGCACGATGATTTCCATTTAGAGTTTTGACCTGGATCATCCAGAAAGACTTAAAGGATGTAGCATGTCCTCTTTTAAAAAGGAACACAAGTTTATGATACATTTGATAAAATATTCTCTCCAAAATGGCCAAACTAAATGAAGTTAGACACCATTGAAGGGATAGAAATTATCTGAGTGGAAGAAAATATTTCAGTGAAATAGTTAGTCCCATCCTTGGTAATTCCAAATGAACAACGGTTAGATGGTGAGGCAAAATTATGGAGGCTGCAGGAGGTACGTTAGCTCATTTTCACCCACCTCTGCCTAGAGCCGTCACAGAGACCCTGGACTTTTCAACAGCGTGGAAGACAAAGGCAGAGGGAATGTTTCAGAGGAGGAGGCTAAAGAGACATGCCAACCAACTGCAGTATCTACTCTCAGATATTCAATCGGGGAAGGGGATTTAACCCAAGGACATAATAAGGTCAACAAATAAGACTAGATGATCAATGGCAGCTTAAAGCACTGGCTCAGGGTCAATTTGTAAAGTTGACACCACAAGAAAAATATTCTTGGAAAATATTGAAGTATTCAGGGTGAAGGTCATGACATGTGTAACTTAACTTTGGATTGTTTAGGGAAAAAATTATGCATGTACACACATATGTGTGTCCATCTGTGTGTGTACACACTGGCAGGGACAGATGATAAAATGATAAAACAAATGGAGTAAAATGTTAGTAATAGGTAAATCTTTTTTATTTTCGGTGGTGGGGAAGGCACACAGTTTGTGGAATTTTAGTTCCTGCACCAGGGATTAAACCTGGGGACTCAACAGTGAAAAATGTGGAGTCCTAAACACTGGGGACTTCCCTGCTGGCTTAGCAGTAAAGAATCCACCTGCAATACAGGAAATGCAGGAGACTCAGATTCAATCCCTGGGTTGGTAAGATCCCCTGGAGAAGGAAATGGCTACTCACTCCAGTAATCTTGCCTGGAAAATTCCACAGACAGAGAAGCCTGGCAGGCTACAGTCCACGGGGTCACAAAAAGCTGGACACGGTTGAAGTGACTAAACAACACCACCACCACCACTGGACCACCAGGGAATTCCCAACAATAGGTAAATCTTGACAAAAAGAATAAAGATGTTCTTTGAACTATGTTTTATTTTTACAACTTTTCATAAACTTTTGGAATTATTTCCAAATTTTAAATATATATATTTTAATTAAGCAGGCCCAAGGCCCCCACATTACCACCTAGAATAGTCACTTCTGCTCCCACTTTCTTCTGAGCTCCCAGCTGGGCCCCCCCCCATCCACCCAGAGGCAGCGTAAAAACAGGACCATTCAGCCTGCACTCCTGTTGACTCTCACACCCAGGCTGTGCCTGTTTGGAAGGTGTCCAGGCCCAGCACGTGATGGCCTTGTTCCCCATGGCCACCTGACACTCAGAAAGGTGGCCAGATCTGGAGCGCCCAGAGCGTGGAGTAGGCCAGTCACCGCTCACACTTCACCTCCACCCTCAGCCGGAGGCATTATTCCAGATCACACAGTTGGTCCACTGCAGCACAGAGTTTGAGGGGCCTTTTGTTTCCCTGAGTTTGGAGAAACCCTCCTAAAATCACCAGAAACTTCCCATAGACTGGGCTTCCTCACACAGGGGTGGGTGGTACGTGGAGGGATCGAGATGTGAAGTGGAGCAATACATCAGGAAGGCCATTTTTCTGTTTTAACAGGAAAGTAGGATTTATTGGTGAGTGTGATAAGGAGGGGACAGCGCCAAGGTTCTCCTGAGCACAAGGCCCACCATTTGCCCAGGGGCCACGATTAGGGATGTATTTGACTACATAGTCATCTCGGATGAGCCACTTTCCTGTCACCATGTTTTCAAATTCATCTACATTAAACAGTAAGTCCCGGGACTTCTCTGATGGTCCAGCGGCTAAGACTTGGTGCTCCCAAGGCAGAAGACCTGGGTTCAATCCTTGGTCAAGGAACTGAGATCCCACAGAACACAATTAACAGTTCACATGCTGCAACTAAAGATCTCAAATGCCACAACTAAGACCTGCCTGATGCAGGCAAATAAATAAATAGGTATTTTTTTTAAATAAATAATAAACTCAGTAAACCCCCACTTCTTGGAGACATGGATCTTCTGGTGGCCAGGGAACTTGAATCTGGCCATGAATAGGATCTCAGGGCTTCCCTGGTGGCTCAGTGGCAAAGACTCCACCTGCAAAGCAGAAGCCACAGGAGACACGGGTTCGATCCTTGGCTGGGGAGGATCCCCTGGAGGAGAACATGGCAACCCACTGCAGTGTTCTTGCCTAGAGAATCCCATGGACAGAGGATCCCGGCAGGCTACATTTCATGGGATCACAAAGATTTGGACACATCTGAGCAACTTAGCACACACCAGGGCCTCAATCACATGCTCCTTGCTCTACAGCTTGGTGCAGATGGACATCATAAGCTGGCCAGCGTGCACCCTGGTCACTGGGTCCTGGGGCTTTCCAAAGGCACCGCACATACCTGTCTGGAGCCTATCAGAGCCTAAGAGCTCCAGTATAGAGCAACATCTTGTTGATGCAGGTGATGTGAAGGGGTGGAGCCACACTTGGATGTGAAAGCTATCTTTGCCACAGCTTTTCACCATGTATGTGTTGGCACACATACATGCAGCCTCTGGGGCCTCGGAGGACAGCTGCCTATCCTCATCAGACACTGTGTGCCCACAGAGAGGGAACTCATCCACTTTTGCCTTCTTCTACCCCAGGTCAAAGATGTGGATCTTGGCATCAGGGACATTTCAGCAGAAGTGAAACTCTGGGTTCGGCTTGTTTTCACGATACCAGTAACACCAGGCAGGGCAGAAACTCATGGCAACAGCAGGATCCTCAGTGGGCGTGCCAAAGGGAAAGAGCCATCAGGAAGACTTTTTGTTTGTTTTTCTTGGCAGCACCATGCAGCATGTGGGGTCTCAGTTCGCTGAGCAAGGATCGAACCCGCTCCCCCTACATTGGAAGCATGTAATCTTAACCACTGGACCACCAGGGAAATCCCAGGAAGGTTTTTTTTTTTTTTAACAGAGGGGCTTCCTGAATGAGATCTTCTGGAAATGTAGGATTTGTATTAGTCTAGAGGAGAAAGAGATTTCATGTTGCCCACAGTGTGCCCAGTGCTGAGGGGCTGGAAGGAAATTGACCCACGAGGACAGTGGAGGCTGGGTGTTGGCCATGGGAGCCCGGGCTGGCCCAAGGGGGCCCCTACTCTCTGATGTGGCCACCACAGCCAAAGCACACGTCGCCAGGGTGAATAAGGAGGGACGTGACTCCACTTGCAAGAAGGGCCTGGCGCTGAGTCAGCGCCCACATACAATTCTGCCCCAATCCTGCCCCACCCAGGGCAAAGGCCAGTCCCCTAAATGAGTGGGGGACCATGGAAGGAGAGACTTGTGGTAAGAGGTTAGGAAACTTCCAAGATCCTGTCTCTCTCACCATCAAAACAAAGGAAGTGGTTGGGAGTTTGTGGTGTGGGTGTGAGTGCAGATGTGAAAGTGGGCGTGAGTGTATGCATGTGTACTGACTGGCCCCTCGGCCATCCTGACCACCCTACAAGAACACAGGATGGGAGTAGGGAGGCCAGGGGCCAACATTCCCCCTCAGGACATCATACAGCACTTTGGGGCCCCTCTTTTAGGTAAAATTGGCCTCTGAGGGAGTGAAGTGAGGCCTCATTTACCCCTAACGCAATCTTGCAGACCCAGGGTCCCCAAGGATCTCAGGCTGGCAGGAGGTAGAAGAAGCCAGAGCCTGGGAGATAGTGCCCTCCTGTCCCTAAACTGATGAGGCAGTCTGAGCCCAGGTTGGAAAGGAATTTCCAGACAAAGAGTATTTCGGAAGGGAAGGAGTAAAAGAACAAAGAGCAGAGATAACAAGGACACTGCGAGTGCAGCGGGCCGACCTCCTGACAGACCAGGAAGAGTCCACAGTTTTTGTGGGTTAATTGCCAATTTTTATAGCCTCAAGACAAAGAAAATTCCTGCCAGAAGGTTGACGTTCGGTGATTGGTTAGGATAATCCACTCCAGTATTCTTGACTGAGGGACAGAGAAGCCTGGTGGGCTATAGTCCATGAGGTCGCAAAGAGTCAGACAGGAAAGAAGCAACTTAGCATGCAGGGTGATTACTGGAGTGGGCATCTTTGCCTAATTTTAATCATAAAGCTTGTTAGTGATGATCGGGGCTTTTGGCAAGAGCTACAAAGGGGCTCATTTAGCTTCAGAGGTGACCTTGTTTCTGGGCTCCGCTTCTGTGGCCATGGTACAAGGGCTCGCACCTGTGGCCTTGGGGCAGGACTCAATATAAACCATGTAGCTTGGTGATCCTGATGGGCAGAGGATGAGGTGCTTCAGGAGGGCCCCAAGACAGGTTTGGGACAGGTTTGTTGTTCAGTTGCTCAGTCACGTCTGACTCTTTATGACCCCATGGACTGCAGCACCCCTGGCTACCCTGTCCATCACCAGCTCCCACAGCTTGCTCAGACTCACGTCCGTCGAGTCAGTGATGCCATCCAACCAACTCATCCTCTGTCATCCCCTCCTCCTGCCTTCAGTCTTTCCCAGCATCAGGGTCTTTCCCAATGAGTCAGTCCTTTGCATCAGGGGGCCAAAGTATTGGAGTTTCAGCTTTAGTATCAGTCCTTCCAATGAATATTCAGGGTTGATTTCCTTTAGGATTGACTGCTTTGATCTCTTTGCAATCTGAGGGACTCTCAAGAGTCTTCTCCAACACCACAGTTCAAAAGCATCAATTCTTCCGCACTCAGCCTTCTTTATGGTCCAGCTCTTACATTCAAACATGACTACTGGAAAAACCATAGCTTTGACTAGATGGACCTTTGTTGGCAAAGTAATGTCTCTGCTTTTTAATATGCTGTCTAGGTTTGTCATAACTTTTCTTCCAAGCAAGCGTCTTTTAATTTCATGGCTGCAAACACCATCTGCAAGAAAATAGTCTGTCGCTGTTTCCTTTGTTTCCCCATCTATTTGTCATGAAGTGATGGGACTGGATGCCCTGATCTTAGTTTTCTGTATGTTGAGTTTTAAGCCAGCTTTTTCACTCTCCTCTTTCACCTTCATGAAGAGGCTCTTTAGTTCCTCTTTGCTTTAGGTCACAAGGGTGGTGTCATCCTGGGGCATGATGGAAGGGCATCTGAGACCTGCCAGACATGCCTGAGGCTGGGTCACGGGACTTGAGAGCCACAGGCAGGGACAGGCTCCGCCCGACAGAAACCCACACCTCTTCTTGCTGTGATCTGCAGAGACAGGAGCGGGCTAGGCAGGATGAGTGCCAGCTTGCACGAGGGTCGGGGCAAAGGGAAGCTGCATGAGAGTTAGATACAGTGCATTTCAGTATTATATGCCGTATTTTCTTGCACATAAATCGATCTAGTCAGACACCGTGCATTCATTGTCTACTTCATGCCAAGCTTCTGCTAGAAGCTGGATTTAAAACTATGAAGAGGGCTTCCTTGGTGGTCCAGTCCTTAAGAATCCACCTGCCAATGCAGGGGGCACAAGTTCAATCCCTAGTCCAGGAAGATCCCACATGCCACAGAGTAACTAAGCCTGAGCACCATAACTACTGCAGCCCTTGTGGCCTAGAGGCTGAGAACCGCAACTAGAGAAGACACTGCAATGAGAAGCCCTCATACCGCAACTAGAGATTAGATCTGCTCTCAGCAACTAGAGAAAGCCCGTGCACAGCAATGAAGACATGCTGGCTCAGTGGTAAAGAATCCAACTGCAATGTCAGAGACATGGTTTCGATCCCTGGGTCAGGAAGATCCCCTGGAAATGGAAATAGCTGCCCACTCCAGTATTCTTACCTGGGAAATTCCATGGACAGAGAAGGACAGAGAAGCCTGGCTGGTTGCAGTCCATGGGGTCACAAAAGAGTTGGACACAACTTAGTGACTAAACATGCCCAGAGAACCCAGAGGAGGTCAGGGAAGGCTTCCTGGAGGAGGAATTAGCCACACAAGGGCTGCCTCCAAGGGTGTTGATCAGCAGCCTGGCAAGTATGTGGGAGTCACAGACATACTTGGTTGGGGTGCAGAGTTGGGGTGTCAGCTGGGGCTCACTGTGGCCAGCTTTCCAGGCCACACTAACAGGTGGAGACTTTCTCTGGGAGGTGATGAGAGCAAAGGAGTGTACGAGAAGAATGTTCTGGTCCTGTGTACCCAGGGGTGGATCGCCATGGCTCAGGGTGGAGGAGGACACATGAGAAGGGTCGGCTGGGAGTCAGAGGCCAGTTCATTGCTTCTCAAACTTCAACATGCACATGAATCATCCAGGAGTCTAGTTAAAATGCAACTTCTAGGGGGGAGCGGGATTATTCAGGATGGGGAATGCATGTACACCCATGGCTGATTCATGTCAATGGATGGCAAAACCACTACAATATTGTAAAGTAATTAGCCTCCAATTAAAATAAATAAATTTAAAAAAAAAAAAAAAGGAGAAGAAATAAATAAATAAATGCAACTCCTGACTCAATAGGTCTGGAGTAGGTCCCAGGAGTCTGCACTGCTCACAAGTGCTCAGAGTTGCATGGTGCCCGTCTCACTATATTTCAGTGATAAGAGTGGATGGAGCCTTAGTTGGCAAATTGGAACGACTAAAGGAGCTTTAAAACCTCTGACATGTGACTAACCTGGTGGTCCGCTGGTTGAAAATCTGCCTACCAATGCAGGGGATGCGAGTTCAATCCCTGGTCAAGGAAGGAAGATCCCACATGCTGCAGGGCATCTAAGCCTGCGTGCCACAACCAGAGCAGCCCATGTGCCACACCAAGACCCAGAGCAGCCAAAAGAAAAATAAATAAATTAAAATAACATCTCTGGTGAATGGGAAGCAGTCAGGCAAGGGCAGGTGGGCACATTGAAGCCAGGGATGGCCCAAGCCAGCGCTGAGTAACAGCCTAGTGGGGGGACCCCTCCCTCTCTGAGAGTCTCGTGGAGCTGGTCTAGGGCACGATTCAGCCATGGGGTGTTTTTGCTACCTGGGTGACTCTGTGTGTGTTAGTTGCTCAGTCATGTCTGACTCTTTGCGACCCCAAAGAGTAGCCCACCAGGACTGTAGCTCTCCAGGTTCCTCTGTGCATGGCATCATCCAGGCTAGAATAATGGAGTGGGTTGCCATTTCCTTCTCCAGGAGATCTTCCCAACCCAGGGACTGAACTCAGATCTCTTGCATTGTAGGCAGATTCTTTACCTCTTGAGCCACCAAGGTGACACTAACATATAACAAAATTTCAGGACCTCGGCTTTTAAAAGTCATTCAACACATCCCAGCCAACAATAGATGTAATAAGTACAAGAGGAAGCTGAGATCACCCTACCCCAGGCCTTGGGAGTCTCATGCCTCTGGAAATATCCAGTGTCTGTATAGAACTGACTGTGTCCCAAATTCATTTTCTCATTTGCTTCTCACCTCAGCCCTGTGAGGTAGATATTATTACCATTATTATTATCCTCTTTTTCTAGAGAGGCAAACAAAGGCTGGGCTGGGTGAAGGACTTGCTCTAGAACCTCACTCACTCCTTGGAGGCTTCACCTGTCCTTTCACTGTCCCTCCTTGTAAAGGTCAGCCACCACCACAGACAACATGAGCACCGTCTTTTTTTTTTTTAATATTTATTTATTCTGCTGCACCAGGTCTTAGTTGCAGCACACAGAATCTTTGATCTTCATTGCAGCACTCAGGATCTTTAGTTGTGACATTAAAACTCTTAGTTGCAACATGTGGGATCTAGTCCCTGGACCAGGGTTTGAACCCTGGCCCCCTGCATTGGGAATGCGGATGGAGTCTTAGTTACTGGACCACCAGAGAAGCCCACCAGCACTGGGTTGGTAGGAAGATTTTGAGGTGAGGGTGGTGGGAGATTCGCTTCATAGCACATTCTCTGCAGTCTGCCCTTGGGAATCAGTCACCACTCCATCGCAGTTTGTGGGGGCAAAGGAGGAAAACAGTCACCTCCCTTCTGGGGCTGTTGGTCCCTCTTACACTTGACCCATTAGCCAGATGCACTTCAGGGGTACAAACAGAAATGCCCAGCAATTGTCAGGAGTTCAGCCCAAGGTAGAAATGAGCAGAGGGTAGGAGAGAAGGGTCACGTCCTGATGTTTTATTGTTTTATCATCTGGTAAATCCTTTTGAAGCCTGACCAGGCCCCACATCTCATATAGAATCAGGCAGGACTCGAGTGGATGGGAGGTCGGCTTGTCTCCTGGGCCATGTTTCTAGAATGACCACCCCTCCCGCAAGCAGTGTTTTGTGTCATCAACCAGTCCCCCAGGGAAATGACACTTGCTTTAGAAAACCACTTGGTTTTGCGGATCTAGTCATGAAAATGTCCATTTCCTTGGAACTATCCTGTTCTGAGAATCCATCCTAAAAGTATACAGAAAACAGAAAAATGCAAGAAGAGGATTCACGGATGGGGGACAGACAAATTAAGAGTTTGAGATTAACATATACACACTGTGTGTGTGTGGGTGTGTGTGTCTGAGTTGCTCAGTCGTGTCCAACTCTTTGTGACTCCATGGACTATAGCCCACCAGGCTTCTCTGTTTGGAATTTTCTGGGCAAGGAAAATTTCCAGGCAACCAACAGGAGTGGGTTGCCATGCCCTTCTCCAGGGGATTTCCCCAACCCAGGGGCAAACAGGGGTCTCCCATATTGCAGGCAGATTCTTTACCATCTGAATCACCAGAGAAGTTCCATACACACATTACTATGTATAAAATAGAAAATAGATAAGCAATAAGGATCTACTGTATAACTCAGGGAACTATACTCAATATTTTGCAATAACCTATCAGGGAAAAGAAACTGAAAAAGAATCACTTTGCTGTAGACCTGTAACTAAATAACATTGTAAATCAACTCTATCTCAATTTTAAAACAAAGAGAGAGAGAATTCATGAAAAATCAGAGGCCCCTTCAATGTCCACCTAAAGCAGAGAGACTCTGTTATTTATAAATTATTACACAAACTTTGCTAATTGTGGTCAAGAAGATTAACTCAGAAAATGTGAAAATGCTTTTCCCACATGGGGAAAAGAAAATCAGAACCCCAAATTGCATTTGCACAGGCTTGTCAACCATTAACAAATCACATACACAAAGGATGAAGAAAATAATTCAAATGAAGAGAGGCTTAACATGCATATGAATCACCCAAGGGAGGGTCTGGGTAAAATGCAGGACCATATTTAATTTCTTATCTTTGGTATCTTTGTTTTGATAATAAAATTTCAGCTACATAAAATGACATAGAAATTTCAAGAAATGTTTACGCTAACTGAAAAAAGAACAGAAAATGATATATACATTAAGATTCTCTGTTTTTTGAGTAAAACCCCCTTTTTTTTTTCCTTTATGCATATTGTGAGCACCTGCCCTGAACTGCCTTGTGGCATTAAGGGATGAGCCCACTGGTGCTGACTGTACCATCCACCCCACCCCCACCACTCCCATCCCCACCACCCCCATCCCCCCAACCCCTCCACATTCACCGCCTGCAACCTCCCACACAAGCCAATACCTTGAACCATGTCGTCCTGAGCGCAGCAGGGTGCTGCCCACAATGTCCAGACACAGCCATCCAGAGGGACAGGAAAGCAGCTCCAGAAGGTGATGCCCACCAGCCTCTTGAAAAGTGAGCAGGAGCTTCCCTGGAGATCACATGAAAAATTCCTGGCCGAGCAACTGCAGCTGCCAAAGGGGGAAAGAGGGGTCATGAACCCACAACTGTTCTCCGGGCCCACAGCGGGTGGGGGAGGGGGCAAGACCAGATTAGGAAGGCTCCTGTGCCCTAATAAAAGAGCTTGACCTGGACCCCGCAGGTGGTAGGGAGCCCAGGCAGCGTTTTGAGCAGGATGAGGTGTCAAAGCTGCTCTGATATCAGAGCAGGGGAGGCTGGGCGGGCTAGGATGAGGGGAGCTGCCAAGCTGAGCTCCATGGCCCAGGCAGGAGCTGTGAGTGCCTGGATTCGTGGGGAGGGGGTAAGGGAGGGCTGGCCAGGGAGTCACTGGGCTCATCAGGACCTGGGGACTGCTTAACCGAAGGGGATCCTGGAGGGAAATGAGGCTGAGACACTGAGAAGCCAGGGAGTATATGACCACCAAACCAGAAATATCAACAGGAAGGGCAGGGGCTTGTTAGGACAAAGCCTTCGTCCACACACTAGAGAGAGGATTCGGGCTCCACCAGCACTGACCTGACACCCTCGGGGCCTGATATATCTCAGAAGTCGGTATTTTCTGAGTCTAAGGAGGTAACACATGATTTACTGTATATATGCATGATCACACACTTGCTGGGGTCCAGGGCAACAGCCCATAATCTAATACATTAGCATTCCTGCTGCCGAGCCATGAATATTCATTCACACGAAGTAGCTCCACAAAGACAATATACAACCTCAGGTAGGGTCAATCAAGGCTGCCACCAAATGAGTTTGAAATCTTTTGGGCTTGGGGACATGGGATTGAGGATGAGGGATGTTGCTTGAGCAACCGTGGTAGCTGAAGACCCAGAGGCAGGAGGGCCCCTCAGAGAGACAGGAGCAGAAGAAAGCTGAGCACAGAGTCCTGGCAACAATCATGTGGGGGCCGAGGCAGGAGAGGACCCAGCAAAAGAAGCTGAGAGGGAGCGGCCAGATTTGCAGGGAAGAAGTAGGAGGAAGGGCTGTCCCAGCAACCCCAGGAGGAAAGAGGGAACCAAGAGCAGTGACAGCACTACAGAAAAACCAGGGTCAGAAAAGGCCCAAGGTCACAGGACGGGAGACTCGGACCCTGTGGGATGTCAGTGGCAAGAGGTGGTAGCAGTAGAGTGGGGGCAGAGGGCAGGGAAGGCGGAGCCACAGGTGAAGACCTCCCTTTGCAGGAATCTTGGCCAAAAGAGCAATGAGACTGGGTTACAGAATTAGACTGATGGTGGGGCTGCAGGACCTGGGGTCTCAATGCGTGACAGAGAAGATGAAGGACAGGAAGTGAGTTAAAAGACACTGCAGCACTATTTACAATAGCCAGGACATGGAAGCAACCTAGGTGTCCATTGACAAATGAATGGATAAAGAAGATGTGGTACATATGTACAATGGAATATCATTTAGCTATTAAAAGGAACGAAACTGGGTCATTTGTAGAGATGTGGATGGACCTAGAGTCTGTCATACAGAGTGAAGTCAGTCAGAAAAAGAGAAACAAATATCGTGTATTCACGCATGATGTGCAGAATCTAGAAAAATTGTACAGGTGAACTTATTTGCAGGGCAGGAATAGTGATACAGATGTAGAGAACAAATATGTGGACATGGGGCAAGGGGAAGGTGGGACGAACTGGGAGATGAGCATTTACACATAGACACTGCGTGCATGCTTAGTCGCTCAGTTGTGTCCAACTCTTTGCAACCCCACGGACTGTAGCCCACCAGGCTCCTCTGTCCATTGGATTCTCCAGGCAAGAATACTGGAGTGGGTTGTCATGCCCTCTTCCAGGGGATCTTCCCAACACAGGGATTGAACCCAGGTCTCCTGCATTGCGGACAGATTCTTTGCCATCTGAGCCAGCAGGGAAGCTCATATAGACATGACCGTGTGTAAAATAGATAGCTAGTGGGAAACTGCTATATAGCACAGAGTGCTCAGCTCTGTGCTCTGTGATGACCTAGAGGGGTGGGATGGGGGTGGGAGGGAGGTCCAAGGGGAAGTGGATATATGTATACATATAGCTGAGAGACAGGGAAGCCTGGCACGCTGCTGTCCATGGGGTCGAAAAAAGTCGGACACAAATGAATGGCTGAACAATAGCAATAGCTGATTCACTTCATTGTATAGTAGAAATTAACACAACATGATAAAACAATCATACTCCAGTAAAAGAAATTTCAAACAGCATCCACTGAAAGACGTGTATAAGAATGTTCATGGCATCTTTATTCACAATAATCCCCAAACTGGAAACAACCCGAATGCCCTTCAAGACCAGAAAAGATGAACAAATAGTGACGTATCCACCCACTGGGGTTAGAAGGAGAATAAACTGTGTTGCCCACAATAACTTGGGAATTTCATGGACACAATATCAAGCATAAGAACTCATGTATTGGGACTCTTCTGGTGGTGCACTGGATAAAAATCCACCTGCCAATCCAGGGGACACGGTTTTGATCCCTGGGCCAGGAGGATTCCACATGCCCTGGGGCAGCTAGGCCTGTGCTCCACAACTACTGGAGCCTGTGCATCTAGAGCCTGTGCTCTGCAACAGGAAAGGCCAGTGTAAAGGAAGCCTGTGCCCTGCAACTTGAGAGTGGTCCCCAATTGCAGAAACTAAAGAAAGCCAGAGGGCAGCAATGAAGACCCAGAGCAGCCAGGAATAAATAAATAAATAAATACAATTTTTAAAAAGAGAAAGAACTCATGTATTTTACTGTCTGTACATTACACCTCAAGGAAAAAAGTTAAGGATGATGGACTTGAAGGTTTCAGATGAGAAGCAGTGTAGGAGAGGACCAGGCCCTGCAATCTGGGGCTGAAGCAGATCCCAGGGAGGCTGATGGAGTCTGAGAAGAGAGGGAACCGAGTGCCCCTGGACAACTGAGCCCCTCAGTAGTGACATGATTGTAGGGACTTCCCTGGTGGTCCAGTGCCTAAGACTCCACACTTCAAATGAAGGGGGCATGGGGTTGATCCCCAGTTGTGGAGCTAAGATCCCAAGATTCCATGTGCCCTGTGGCACAGACAAAAATTTACAAAAAACAAAAGCAAAAAATAAAACAGTGACATGATGTGAAACGGCTACGAAAACCTACTTTGCAAAGTGGGTGGTACTGTATCATTAATGGTTTATTCAATGAAACTGCCAGTTCCAGCTGCTTTCTCCCTGTCCAGCCCAGGTCTGCCCAACTCCACTGTAGCTTCTGTTGGGCAACACTCTGGACACCCCACACACACACACTGCACACACACACCGCACACCACATGGCACACTCTCACAAGGACCAAACCTGGATAAAGGCTTTAGTGACACCACATGAGCAGAGTAGCCCTGGCTGGCCCACTGACATCTGAGGTCCTCTAGGAGCAGCCTGGTCACACTGGGCTCCTTTTTCTCTGGACTGAGCTCCTCTCTAAGGGACTTCCAGCTCTCAGGCACATTCAATGTCGCCTATCTGCTCACCAGTCTCTCGGGGCCTCCACATATGTGACCCAGGACAGACCCGGAAGGCCACAGGGGACCATGAACAATAGCTGCCAGGCACAGCAGTCATCCTCAGCCAAGACTGTTGTTTCAGCCACTAGGTCGTGTCCAACTCTCTTTGACCCCATGGACTGTAGCCCACCAGGCTCCTCTATCCACGGAATTTCCAGGTAAGAATACTGATGCAGGTAAGTCGCTTCAGTCATGTCCGACTCTTTGCGACCCCATGGACTGTAGCCCACCAGGCTCCTCGGTCCATGGGATTCTCCAGGCAAGAGTACTGGAGTGGGTTGCCATGCCCTTTTCCAGGGGATCCCCCTAAGTCAGAGGTCAAACCTGCATCTCCTGCTTGGTAGGCAGATTTTTTACCACTGAACCACCTGGGAAGCCGAGATTATGACCATCCAAAAACGGATAGTCTCTGTGGCACAATCTGTTAGCGAGTTCGGCTGTTAATCAAAAGGTTCGTGGTTCAAGCCCACCCAGGGATGAATTGGCTTGGACTCTAGCAACACCTCAATTGTTGGGCTTCCCTTGTGGCTCAGCTGGTAAAGAATTCGCTTGCAATGCGGGAGACCTGGGTTTGATCCCTGGCCTGGGAAGATCCCCTGGAGAAGGGAAAGGCTACCCACTCTAGTATTCTGGCCTGGAGAATTCCATGGACTGTATAATTCATGGGGTCTCAAAGAGTCGGACACGACTGAGCAACTTCACTTTCACACTTTCACTTTCTTTCAAAAACAGGTAGGACACTTACTTCATGAGTCTTCATTTTCTCTTCAATAAAACAACTAGGTTCCAGTTAATTTTTAAGGAAGATACGTTAGAGAGGCATCATACATTTCTCAAATTCAGACTAAGCTAAAGGCAGACAGCAGCCCAGCTCCTGGCTGTGAGGCTCCAAGCTCAGGCAGGGTGCATCCCAGGAGTTAGGGCAGCACAAGCTAAGCCCTGTGCAAAGATTCTAGGTCGGCAGGAGAGTGACCTAATTAAACACACAGGCTTATTCTTAGATGAGGAGCCCCAATTAAGGCCCCTCGGCAGCCACAGCGCAAAGGCACAGCCCTAGAAGTGACCGGAATAATTCTTATTTTTAAACAGCAGTTACTTACTTCTGATTATAAAACTAGCACATATTCATCAGAGCACAGTTGGAAAATACAGAAAATACAGACAAGAAAACGCTACCCAGAGATAGCCACTGTTTTTCCTTATTTCCTCATGAGTATGGAAATATTTACATGTTTGACTTCTGGGGGGAATATGTATTCACATAATGTAAGTGAAAAAAAGAGACAAAAATAAACAATGTGATCCTAAATTTGTTAGAATTGTCATAGGGATATAGTTTCCTATCTTGTTTCTTTCACTCAGTACTAAAATACAAACCTCTCCACTGTCTCATTAAATATTCAGCTACTTGTTTTAGTTTCAGATTTTTTTGTGTGTGGACCATTTTTAAAGTGTTTATTGATTTTGTTATGAGATTGCCTCTGATTAATGCTGTGGTCCCTTGATCCTGAGGCATGTGGGATCCTAGTTCCCTGACCAGGAATTGAACCCACACCCCCTGCACTGGAAGGCAAAGTCCCAACCACTGGACCACCAGGGAAAACCACAGCTACTTGATTTTTAATGACTGCATAGTATCCATCATCTAGAACAATGTATACACTCTTCCCTTGTGATGGGGTATTTACATTGTTTCCAGTTTTTCAAATAACTTTACAGTGGACCTCTGGGTATATCTCAAATTTTTTTCTTGGGCTAGATTTCCAGAAGTAAAATTTATTTAGGACTCTCATTATACATGACCAAAGGGCTTCCTGAACATTTGAGGCCATTGGCATTGCTATGAGCAAAGTCAGAGCCATCATTGTGCCTGTGGCATGTCTTGATTCTTGTCATAATGGCCAGAACTCCTTTATTAGCTGGTGGTAGACTCAGATCCAACCCAGAGGCCAGTATCAGCAGGTATCATTTCCTCAGAGTCACCTGGACTTTGTAACAAAGCACAACCCCAGCGTAAGTCGGCTTCCACTAGGTGAGGCTGCTGTAACAAACAACCCTAGAATGTTAGGGACTTACAATGAGGAAGCTTTCTCTCTTGCCCTCATTACTCATCAGATGTGGCTCAACTGTGGCTGTCTTCCATATGCCATCTTGTTCCAGGACCCAGGCTGAAGGAACCACCCCTGACTCCATTCTCATGGTCAAGGACAAAGAGACAGAACAGAAGCCCACTCTGGCTTTTAAGGCTTTGACATAGACATGATGAGCATCACTCTCACTTCCGTTAGCCCAGGAAGGTGATGTAATCAATCCAGCACCAGTGAGAGGAAGGAGTACCAATATATTCCTCCCATGGGGATGCACCGCAGGTCACATCCTAGTGTGCAGAACCCTCTACAGAGGAGACAAGAAATAACTGGGAGCAAGAATACAACTGGCCAGGGACTTCCCTGGCAGTCCAGTGGTTAAGACTTCGAACTTCCAATGCAAGGGGCACAGGTTCAATCCCTGGTCGGGGATCTAGGCACCCACATGCCTCATGGCCAAGGGACCAACGCATAAATCGAGCTGTGTGGCACAGCCAAGAAAATTTAAAAATAAAAATAATACAGCCAACCACAGCTCTGAGCCCTCAGAAACAATGCTGCCAGCTTGTAATCACATCCTGGGACTTAGCCTGACATCAAGAATGTTTGGCAGGGAATTTCCCCAGTGGTTCAGTGATTAGGACTCCATGCTTCCAGTGCCAGGGACCCAGGTTCAACCCCCAGTCGGGGAACTAAGATCCCCAAAAGCCAGGCAGTGTGGCCAAAAACAAAAAAAGAATGTTTGGCAATCAGAATCCCTCTCCCTGTGGAAACTCCCATGCCCTAGAAAGCATCCTGGGTGGTGCATGAAGGGGGTCACCTAGGTTTAAAATACAAGAAAATACATATGTGCTTGTATGTGTGTGTATTTATGTAATATATTTATAAGTAGCTCCATTAAAAATAGTAAAGATATACTGTTATATTTTCAAAAGTTAAAAGAAAAGCCTTATGTTTAACAGGCCACTATTTCTTTTTTAAAGAGGGAGCATACTTACACTTAATACATACAAGTTATGCTTATATATGCATAAAACATTTCCCAAAAGTCAGTAAGAAGCCAGTAGCAGTGGTTATTTTAAGAAAGTGAACTAAGGGACTGAGGGTGAAGAGGGGAGACTCTTCACTGTATGCTCTTATTTACAATTTGATTTTTTTTCCTTGTGTTTATGTTGCCTCCCCTTCTCCAAACTTTTTTTTTTTTAATCTTTTGGCTATGTTGCATGGCATGGGGGATCTTAGTTCCCCAACCAGGAATCGAATCACGCCCCCTGCATTGGCAGTGCAGAATCTTAACTGGACCACCAGGGAAGTCCCTCCAGATTTTTTTTAACTAAAACTTTTAAAATTGTCTTTCTCAATCTGCTCCCACCCATGTCACACGGACTCCCCATCTGTTCTTCCTTCATCTCTCCCACACCAGGAAATGCCCTAATTCCCATTCCTCAGTTTTAGAAAGCAGAGTTCCCAGAAAGCATTGGAAAATCCAGAAGAGCAAATAGCAACAGGCCCCCGAATCTAGTTGTGCAGGTCATGCTCTGTTATGGGTGGTCAATTAAGCCCCTTGGAGTAAGGTGAGGTTGAAGGATGGGGATAACTCTCTTGCAGGAGTCAGGAGTCTTGCCCCCAGGAGGGAGCTGGAGAGATGGGGAAAGGAGATAAAAGCAAGGCAATAACGTGTCTGAAGGAAGCTAGTGGTGCCCCCAAGTCAGTACACTCTAACGATGGAGCTGCCTGTGTGTCCCCAGCTGCCCTAACCCATGCGCTGTCCTCCCCACATCCCCATGTCTGCTCAAAATCTTCTGTAAAGCCCCCCTCTACCACACATGCTTGGTGCAAGCTAGTCCCTTTATAGATACCTAAAGGGCTGAAATTTACCATCTGGAAGCATGGAACAGAGCAGCATCCATAGGAACAGTAGCTTAAATCAGAGATAATGTGAGAAAATAATTTCCAGAGAAACAATGGAGATCCTGGGGAGTACTTCGGCTTTCTAGAAGGCATGGAATTTGGAGTTCAAACTAAGCTTGTTGTTGTTGTTCAGTTGCAAAGTCATATCCAACTTTTTGCGACCCCATGGACTGCAGCACACCAGGCTTCTCCGTCCTTCACTGTCTCCCAGAGTTTGCTCAAACTCATGTCCATTGAGTCAGTGATGCCATCCAACCATCTCATCCCCAGTTGTCTTCTCCTCCTGCCCTCAATCTTTACCAGCATTGGGGTCTTTTCCTATGAGTCAGTTCTTCACATCAGGTGGTCAAATTATTGGAGCTCCAGCTTCAGCATCAGTCCTTCCAATGAATATTCAGGATTTATTTTCTTTACTGGTTTGATCTCCTTGCAGTCCAAGTGACTCTCAAGAGTCTTCTTCAGCACCACACAGTTCAAAGCGTCAATTCTTTGGTGCTCAGCCTTCTTTACAGTCTAGCTCTCACATCCAGTCCACATGACTGGATGGACCTTTTTTGGCAAAGTAATGTCTCTGATTTTTAATATGCTGTCTAGGTTTGTCATAGCTTTTCTTCCAAGGAGCAAGCATCTTTTAAGTCCACGGCTGCAGTCACCATCTACAGTGATTTCAGAGCCCAAGAAAATAAAGTCTGTCACTGTTTCCTTTGTTTCCCCATCTATTTGCCATGATGTGATGGGATCAGATGACATGATCTTCCTTGGTTTTCAGTGTTGAGTTTAAAGTCATCTTTTTCACTCTCCTCTTTCACCTTCATCAAGAGTTTCTTTAGTTCCTCTTTGCTTTCTTCCATAAGGGTGGTGTCATCTGCATATCTGAGGTTATTGATATTTCTCCCAGCAATCTTGATTCCACCTTGTGCTTCATCCAGTCTGGCATTTAGAGTGATATACTCTGCATAGAAGTTAAATAAGCAGGGTGATAATATACAGCTGTGAAGTACTCCTTTCCCAATTTTGAACCAGTTCATTGTTCCAAGTCCAGTTCTAACTGTCTGTGTCCGGTTCTAACTGTCCCTTTTTTGTTGTTGCTGTTTTAATTTGAGATTCCCATATGTCATTAAGAATTGCAAATTAAAACAATAAAAGGGACTTCCATGGAAGTCCAGTGATTAGGACTCTGAGCTTCCACTGCTGGGGGCCCAGGTCTGATCCCTGGTTGGGATCATGGCTGATCCCACAAGCCATGTGATGCAGCCAAAAATTATAATAAATAAATAAAACAAAGAGATATGACTACACACCAAATAGAATGACCAAAATCCAAAACACTAATACTACCAAATGCTGGCAAGATTGTGGAGCAGAGGGAACTCTCATTCACTGTTTATGGGAATGCCGCATGGTACAGCCACTTCAGAAGAGAGTTTGTCAGTTTTGTGTAAAACTAACATACTTAGCATGCAATCCAGTAATCATGCTTCTTAGTATTTGCCCAAATGAATTGAACATTTGTGTCCACACAGAAACCTGCACATGGATATGTTTTACAGCTTTTTTTATATTTGCCAATATTTGGAAGCAACCAAGAGGTCCTTCAGTAGGTAAACAGATAAACAGTCTCTTCCTTTGTCCAAACAAATATTATTCAGTACTAAAAAGAAATACACTACAAAGCCACAGAACAAGAACATTAGGTGAGAAATTAGGTAAGCCTGAATAAACTCCAGAGATTTGTTAACAGTAGTTGGTCAATATAAATTTTCTGGGTTCAGTAATTATATAATGATTATGAAAGAAGTTTCTATTGGAAGAAACTGGGAAACAGGCATAAGAATGTCTCCATATTATCTTTGTAACTTGAAGTTTAAAATTATTTCAAAAAAATTTTTAAATTAAAGCAATGGCAATAAAAAAAGCTACAATGAAACACACCATGCGGGAAGCCAAAAGACACATGGCAAACTGTAGGGAAGGAGGCTTGCAATTCATATCACAGACAAAGGTCAAACCTGCCTAATACAGAAGGAGCTTCTAGAAGACTATCAATAACCCCAAAGAGAAAAATGAGCAAATAATTCAAAGAACAGAAATACAAATGACTTTTAAATGTTAAAAAAAAAAAGATTGTCAATGTGATATTCAAATCAACTATACTTCAGTAAATAATAATAACAAATTTTTAAAATTAAATTTAAACGATCATCAGACTCACAAGAGAAGTGCAAATTAAAGCTACAGACACCAATTTTCACCTATTGCATTGGCAAAACTCCAACAAGTTGATAATATACATGCAGTTGTCGAGGTTGTGGGGAAAGAGGAAACTTCACACATCCTTCACAATGGTGTAAATTGGTACAGCCCCTCTGGGAAAGCAATTTGGCAGCATCTTCAAAATTAAGAGAAATCCTTTGACCCAGCAGTTCCACTCTGACACTCCAGATTGATCTGTACACATCCAAATGACCACTTGGACAAGGGCATGGGCCACACTGCCACACTGTATCAGTTCAGTTCAGTCACTCAGTCTAAATCGGATAAACTCATCAATAGAGGACTAGTTAAATAAATAAGGTGCCTCCATAATAGAATATCATATACATATATACACAACCATGAAAATGAATGAGAAAACTCTCCATCTACTAATAAAGAAAGATCTCCAAGGTATGCCAATAATTAGCAAGAAAAAAATGTTGCAGAAATAGTAAACTATATTCTGTGTAAAAAGAGAGGGATAAGAATCCATATTTATTTGCTTGTATTTTCATAAAGAAACACTGGAAGGATATATAAGAAACTAAACACAAGGTTTCAGAGGATAGGAAAGATGGTAGAAATAGCAGATGCAAAATAAGGAACAAAGACAGACTTTTAACACCGACTTATATTTTTGGATTATGAGCCATTTAAATGTATCACTTATTCATAATATTAAATTTAAAACTATTTTAAATAGTTTTAAAGGGCAATTTTTGTACAAAGAAGGAGTGATTATGAATAAAAACAAAATTATACCCCAAGTGAACTTCCCTGATGGTCCATTGGTTAAGAATCCTCCTGCCAGTGCAGGGGACATGGGTTTGATCCCTGATCTGGGAAGATCTCACTTGCCTCAAAGCAAGTAATCCCATGGGCCACAACTACTGAGCCGGCATTCTAGAGCTCTCACTCTAGAGAACCACAGCTACTCAGCCTGAGTGCCTAGAGCCCTGGCACTGCAACAAGAGAGTAGCCCCCACTTGCTGCAACTAAAAACAGCCTGGACACAGCAACAAAGACCCAGTGCAGCCAAAAATAAAATAAAAATAAATTACATCCTGGAATGAAAGATGGATTTTAAACTTTATGAGAATCTACTATAGGCCACAGGAAACTCTACTCAGCACTCTGAGGTCACCTAAATGGGAAGGAAATCCAAAAAAGAGGGGCTTCTGTGGTGGTTCAAATGGTAAAGAATTTGCCCGCAATGCGGGAGACCTGGGTTCGATCCCTGGGTTGGGAAGATCCTCTGGAGAAGGGATAGGCTACCAACTCCAGTATTCTGGTCTGGAGAATTCCAAGAATTGTATAGTCCATGGGGTCACAAAGAGTTGGACATGACTGAGTGACTTTCACTCACTCACTCGTGTATACGTAAAGCTGAGTCACTTTGCTGTACAGTAGAAGCTAACACAATATTGTAAAACAATTATACTCCAATAAAAATTTTAAAAAACCTTACGTCAGCAAGACAAAAGGAGTGCACAAGCCTCAAACATTTCAAGATAACTTAAGTCCTACAGTAGTAACATAATGTGAATTAAAGCAAAAAGATGAATATAGCCAAGAGTTGGATGCCAGAGAACTAACTAGACCAACAAACTATGGGAAATTGTAATATATATTTTATTTTTATTCTTGCCATGTTACAATGGAAAAGGTAAAGCTTTTGCTTGCCTGTTCATTACGTGGAAGAAAGGAAAGAGGGAGTGGGAAAGAGGGGAAAGGCAGGGAAGGAAATGAGGAAGGGCCAAAGGGAAGACCAATGATTCCAGAGGTAGGAATGTAAATAGGTGAATGTTTTTTGCACAATAATTTTGTAATATCTATAAACACTTTTAACACACATGTCCTTTGACCCAGAATTCCCTTTTCTGGGAATTTACTCAACAGATATATTCCCACAGGTGTATAAAAGATGATTAATGTACCATATAAAGATTTTTATGCAGCATAGTTTATAGGGCAAAATAAATGTTCACCAACAGAAAACTAGTTAAATGATGAGGTGTCCCAAAACACAACCCTCTACAGAATGAAGTCTATACAGAAACAAAAAGATGGGAGACTTCCATGGTGGTCCAGTGGTTAAGAATCCACCCTCCAACACAGGGGACTTGGGTTTGATCCATGGTCAGGGAACTAAGATTCCACATGCTGTGGGACAACTAAGCCCATAGGCCACAACTACTGAGTGCTTGCACCTCAACTAGAGAGCCTGTGCATCACAACTAAGACCGAACGCAGCCAAAAGTAAATAATTTTCTAAAATATCAAAAAGATGGCTATGATGTTAGCAGTGAAAAAAGTTGCAGCATAGTAAACACCATAATTCTATTTGTTTAAAGTTGAAATATGATTAAGGACAAGCATGTCTATAAAATATGTCTGGAAGGATCCAGTGGCATCTGCCAATGATGAGTTAGGGTTAGGAGTGACACCAAGAATGGGGACAAGGAGAAGAGATGGGGAAGACCGATTAGAAAACATTAGTCTTTTGAACAGATTGTGTTAGATTCTTGAGATTCCCTTGGACAGCAAGATCAAACCAGTCAATCCTAAAGGAAATCAACCCTGAATATTCATTCATTGGAAGGACTGACACTGAAGCTGAAGCTCCAACACTTTGACCACCTAATGCGATGAGCCAACTCATTGGAAAAGACCCTGATGCTGGGAAAGATTGAGGGCAGGAGGAGAAGGGGGCGACAGAGGATGAGATGGTTATATGGCATCACCTAATCAACGGACATGAGTTTGAGCAAACTCTGGGAGATAGTGAAGCACAGGGAAGCCTACCATGCTGCAGTCCATGGGGTCACAAAAAGTTGGACATGATTTAGCAACTGAACAATATTCCACATATTACTTTGTTTTCATTATAGGAAAATACACATAATACAAAATTTCCACTTTTAAATGTACAGTTCAGTGGCATTAAATACATTCACAGTGTTATGCAATTATCATGATTATCAGCACGCTTCATCTTCCCAAAATGAAACCCTGTACCCATTAAACAATAACTCCTCACCTCTTCTGGCCCTCAGCCCCTGGAAACCACACTCCTGTTTTCTGTCTTTATAAATGTGCCTATTCTGTGTACTGCATGTAAATGGGAACATACAATATTTGTCCTTTTATGTCTGGCTTATTTCTCTCATAATTTGTTCAGGGTTCATCCACATTGTAGCATGTGTCAGAATTTTATCCCTTTTTTGTACTGTAAAACTTTATTTATATGAACAAGCCTGAGGACTTTAACACCTTTTTCCCCTAAAGTGGATTTGTAGCATTATATCAGTTTCAGGAGTACAATATAGTGAGTCAATATTTTTATAGATTATTCTCCACTTAAAGTTATTACAAAATGTTGGCTATATTCCCTGTGTTATACATAACATCCTTGTACCTTATTTATGTCATACTTAATAGTTTGTACCTCTTAATTCCCTACCCCTATTTTGCCACTCCCCACTAGTAACCACTTGTTTGTTCTCTGTATCTAAATCTGGTATCTGAATCTGTTTTTGTTTTGTTATATCTACCCATTTCTACTTTTTAGATGCTGGAATTTGACCCCTTTGTATGGATGAATAGCATTCCAATACAGGGATATGCCACATTTTGTTTATCCATTCATCTGTTCATGGATAATTGGGTGTTTCCACCTTTTGGCTCTTATGAATGACGCTGCTATGAAGATGTGTAAATACCTAGATAAGTATATCAGCAGATGAATCTATTTAAGTCCCTGGGCTTCCCCAGTAGCTCAGCCGTAAAGAATCTACCTGCAATTCAGGAGCTGCGAGTTCAATCCCTGGGTCAAGAAGATCACCTGGAGAAGGACATGGCAACCCACTCCAGTATTCTTGCCTGGGAAATTCCATGGACAGAGGAGCCTGGTGGGCTACAGTCCATGGGACTGCAGAGTCCCACACGACTTAGCGACTGAGCACACACTTTACAGCCAGATTGGCCTTCATGCTCTGCGGGTCGGCTGGGTATTTACTCTCCCTACAGGGATAGACGCAGGAGGATAGACGGGGAGGAAGGAAAACCCAGAGTGTCTGCGCAGGGCTTGCTGGGACCCTTTGGGTATGAGAGGTGGGTGAGAGGCTACCCTTCTGGCCTCTCCATCCGGCCTCTTTTCCAAGTTACCCCACACAGCCGTTGCTCCATTCTCCTGCCTGGACCCGTTCTGCAGACGAAGCTGGAGACTGTCAAAGCCCAGAAAACAGCTTGTCAACAACCGGCTTCCACCCTTTCTTCCCCTCTCCCAGCTCACCTTCCCCTCTCATCACCCCATCTCCCCAAACACTTCTGCCTCCTGTTCCTTGAAATCACCCCCACTTCTTCCTGTCCAGGCCAGGCTTTCATCAGCCCTCCCAGATGTGGCATATCCCTATAATGGAATACTAAGCCCGAGCCTACATGGTGCAGATACTGAAGTCTGCACACCCTAGAACCTGAGCTCTGCAGCAAGGGAAGCCACTGCAGTGAGAAGCCCGCACACAGCAACCATCACCCAGCACGGCCAAAAGTAAATAAAACAAAAAGCAAATAAGACATCTGTGTCTCATCCCTCTTTGGGCTGGCTTTTTGTTGGGTCTTACTGATAAACCAACGCAAATAACAGTGTCTAGAGTTTAATGGGTTCGCAATTTTAATGTTTTCCTTTGCATGAAGATCCTGTACTAACCCAGGCTGCTAAAACTGTACTAAAGTAAAGAGAGCTTTCTGGGACCCTGGAATCACAGAATCCTGGTGCTCACCAAAATGTGTGCATTCATTTCCTTTTCACAGGCCTCCCTCTCTCCCCATGACTCACTCTCTCTCCACCTTCCTTCTTTTCAGCTCTGCCCTCTGTCCCAGGCAACCAGACCAGAGGACCCTGCTATCTGTCCCCAGGGTGGCCAGGGGTAAAGCCACAGGGTTGGGGAGAAAATGAGCCCTATCTCTGGGGGTTAGATGGCCCAAGCATCTGATATCTGGGGGAGCGCCAAGAGACTGAAGCTTTGGAGGGAGAGCAAAAGTGGGCTTGGGCACAAGAGGTTAAGGGGGGAAATGGTCAAGGCTGGCTCTGACCATAGCCCCTAGGTTGGGTGCAGGAGTGAGGGAGGCAGACGGGTCAAGCAGGTCCGCAGCAGGAAGGAAGAAGCTGGAATGATGGAGGGATGGAGCCGGCAACAGAGGTAGAGTGTGAACCAGGGCTGGACCAAAGCAGGAGAAGCTAGGTGGATACAGACCATTGGGGGAAGGGCTCCTGAGATCACTGTTGCAGCCTTCCTGCAGAAGCCAGAGAGCAAGTTCAGGCTTGCTGGTCTCTAGCAACAAAGCCAGCATTGCAACCTCAGCAGAAAAGGGCATTGATGAGAAGGTGGAATGAAGCAGAAGACTGAAGCCGAAGAAACGAAAAGTAGAAAGGTTAGAGTAAGGGACCCAGGGAGCCAGAACTGAGCTGACATCTATCAGAGTGCCTTCTAGCGTGAGTCAACACCAGCCACATTTCTCTGGTTCTACCATCACCTCATGCAGGAGTCAAAGTCCAGGAGAGAAGCTCTCATTGGCCCAGACGGAGTCACGTGGCCTCACGCTTTGGCTAGTGATGATTGCTTTTCTAGATGCCACCTGACCTTGGACGTGCATTTCCCTAGAAGGAGATGGGGCTGCCACATCCAGAATAAGAAGTGAATGCTGAGAGGTCAGGCAACCAAAAATCTTCATGTCATTTTGACAGTGGAAGGACCAACCTCCAAATCTATCCCTAAAATTAAGAATTTGAATTGCTTGGTTGTTATCCAAATGTCCAAACGGTATTGTGCCAAATTGCCAAATGAGTCCCAACCACTTCCTCTAATTTGGCCGTTTCATCAGGTCTTGTAGCTCCAGGTAATGGCAGTCAGTCACAATGGAATAAGAAATGTAAAGCTCTGTTGTTGTTGTTTTTGTTTACTTAGTTGAGTCTGACTCTTTGTGACCCCCATGGACTGTAGCCCTCCAGGCTCCTCTGTTTATGAGATTCTCCAGACAAGAATCCTAGAGTGGGTTGCCATTTCCTACTCCAGGAGATCTTCCTGACCCAGGGATGGAACCCACGTCTCCTACCTTGACAGACAGATTCTTTACCACTAAGCCACCAGAGAAAGCTCTGTGCATATAGTTACTGTTTAGGTTGTGACATTTCTCACTAGATTTCCTGCCAAGTCTCATTCAGGTTTCCATATCTACCCACAAAGCATATGGCACCCTCGATGAAAGCAGCCCTTGGGAGGCCCACCCAGCTCACTATCACTTCACACCCCAGGGTGTGAAGGGCCAGAATTCTTGCCCAACTGGACCAAGCCATGTCCCTCCTTACACAGGGGAGTGGTAGACAAGCACAGGCTACAACATCATTTGAATCCTGAAAGACTGACAACAATTAAATGTCCATCAGGAGATAATGTATGAAATTATTCATGGATTGTTGACTATTTCCTGGAGACGGGCTTGGCAACCCACATCAGTATTTTGCTTGGAGAATCCCATGGACAGAGGAGCCTGGCAGGCTACAATCCATGAGGTCACAGAGTTGGACATGACTGAGCAACCAGGCACAGCACATTGAATATTTGGCCACCAAAAAGCAACAAGTAGTTCTCTGTTTGTATTGAAACAGAACAATCTAAAGCTATGCTATTAGAAGCAAGGTGGCAAATGTACGGAGTATGACACTGCTTTGTGTAAAAAATGCACACTACTTTGTTTCCTCTCATATGTGTATGTGGCAGGAACAAAATTATAAAAGTATAAGCATTCAGAGCTTCCCCGGTACACCATAAGGAAGAAGACAGCTCTACAAAGGCAGTAGAAAAGGGATGAACAAGCTGGAGAGTCAAGGAGAATCCAGGTAGTCTGGATTGCCTGCAATAATGTTGCACCCCATTCTTAAAGAGTTTCTCAGGGTGGTACTGAGGGACTTCCCTGGTGGTTCAGACAGTAAAGAACCTGCCTGCAATACAAGAGACCTGGGTTCGATCCCCAGGTCGGGAAGATCCCTTGGAGAAGGGAATGAATGGCTACCCACTCCAGTATTCTTGCCTAGAGAATCCCATGGACAGCGGGGCCTGGCGGGCTACAGTCCATGGGGACATGACTGAGCGGCTAACGCTTTCACCTTCACGGGGAGTTATTGTAGAGGCAAATTTCATTTCTTTGGTCCATTCAGCATCTAAACTTCTATCTGTGAGACAGAAGCTTATTTGTTTATTTATTTATTTGGCTGCACTGGGTCTTAGTTACGGCATGTGGTATCTAGTTCCCTGACCAGGGGTCGAACCCAAGCCCCCCTTCATTGGGAGTGCAGAGTCTTAACCACTGGGCCACCAGGGAAGTCCCAAGAACCCCCTCTCTAGAAGGCAGAATCCCAGGAATTCCCTGGCCGTCCAGTGGTTAGAACTCTGAGCTCTCACTGCTGAGGGTCCATGTTCAGTCCCCTGGTCAGGGAACTAAAATCCCACAAGCCTTGCAGTGAGGCCAAATAAATAAAGAAATAAAAATTTTAAAAAATAGAAGGCAAAATCCTCTATATAAGAGAAGCAGGAGAGGCCAGAAGCTCACTCTCCCAATTCATCTTGCAGGTAAGGTATGAACCCGTGGCTCCACCAAACAGACTCATCCAGAGTTTTAATCAGAACTTAGGAACATAAGGCAGCCGGGGTGGCAGGACGTTCACTCTCCAGGGTGGCAGTTGCAACAGGGTCCAGAGTGGGCATTAGTGATGTTGTCAGCCATAGCCAATGTGGCCAGCCATAGTCCTTGTCCGTCATCATGGTATTATAACCAGAACAATTCTGGGACATGACCTGGGAATTGGTCTCACCTGCAGATCCTCCCAGCTGCGAGCTATTCAGAGATGACATGAGCCCCCAGTATTGTCTAGTATAATAGAAAACAATGATTTCTGTTGCTTCTAGTAAAGAATCCTGACTGAGATGCTTGCTTGTGTGGATGCTGTGAGCCTCTCTCTGTAGTGCTCTCAAGAGAGCTTCAGTAAAGCCTAGCAAAGACCTAGACAATTTTGGAAAGTGAAACCAAGGACTTCTCTGGTGATCCAGTGGCTAAGACTCCGCCCTCTCAATGCTAGGTGCCTGGGTTCAATCCCTAGTAGGGGTACTAGGTCCCACATGCCACAACTGCAAGTTCACATGCCACAGCTAACGACTGAATGCCACAATGAAGATCAAAGATCCTGCATGCCACAACTAAGATTCAGCACAGCCAAATAAAGAAATATTTTTTTTAAAAAGTGAAGCCATATGTTCTTATGGACATATCACTGTTCTAAGGCAAGAACATGGAGGCCCAACTTTTTTTATTTTTATTTTTTAACACCAAAAACACTTTGTATTGAGATATAGCTGATGGACAATGTTGTGATAGTTTTAGGTGAACAGTGAAGGGACTCAGCCATACATATACATGTATCCATTCTCCCCTAAACCCACCTCCCATCCAGGCTGGCTCATAACACTGAGCAGAGTTCCATTTGCTATACAATAAGTTTTTGTTTGTCATCCATTTTAAATATAGCAGTGTGTATATGACCTTCCCAAAGTCCTTAACTATCCCTTCCCACCGGCAACCATGAGTTCATTTTCTAAGCCTGTGAGTCTCTTTCTGTTTTGTAAGTTCATTTGTATCATTCCTTTTTAGATTCCACATGTAAGTGATGTCATATGATATTTCTCTTTCTCTGACTTACTTCACTCAGTATGACACTTCCTAGGTCCATCCATGTTGCTGCAAATTGGGAGCCCAGTTTTATTTGGGTTACATACAACATGCACATCAGACACTGTAAATGTCGCCAGAGATTCTCACCAACCTGTTCCCATTGGCTGCCCTGAGAAATGAGAATGATGTGGGGAGGAAGAATTTTTTTATTCTCACTTGACATTCTTCCGTATTATTTGAATCTTTTAAAACCATATTCATATATTATTTTTAAATGTTTTAACATTTAAAATAATTACTTAAGAAAGAAATGTGATATATCCTCAAATATATTGCGGTGTCTGCATAAGGGAAAAGATAAAGTAAAATAGGCAGTCTGGCAAAAAGCATAGCCTTTTGAAGAAGCAGGTGGTGAGGGCTGGGTAGTCTGCTAGAGTCTTGATATGGTAGGCTGTCAGAACTGCACATTTTTTTTTAGCTTTCTAATTTGGCATCTCTTTATGTTACTTTATATTACTTGTGTGGGAAACGGTTATTTTAACACAGTCTTAAGCCTCTCAAGTGTTGCTCTGCTCTGCCGCAAACTTAAGGCAAAGGAGGGGACAGGGATGGGGAGAAAGGGCCCAGGGCAGCAGGAAGAGGTGGGAGATAAAAGTGTAGTACATACAGAGAGTTCCCTGATGGTCCAACGGCTAAGACTCTGTGTTCCCAATAAAGGGGGCCAGGTTCCATCCCTGGTCAGGGAACTAGATTCCACATGCCACAATTAAGACTTCAAATGCCACAACTAAAGATCCCGAATGCTGCAACTGAGACCCTGTGCAGTCAATTACATAACTTTTTTTAATTAAAAAAAAAAACTTAGTTCACACATAGAAGTGGCCCAGAGGGTCACCTGCACTGGAAGGGGACATTGAATAAACCAAAGTCAAAAGGAGGGAAATTAAAAATTGCGATATACCCATACAATGAAATAGTACTCAGCAACAAAAATTAAAGTATTACTGATACACCCAGCAATGTACAAGAATCTCACAGACATTAGTGAGTTAGTTAGTTCAGTCGCTCAGTCATATCCGACTCTTTGTGACCCCATGAATCACAGCACGCCAGGCCTCCCTGTCCATCACCAACTCCCAGAGTTTATTCAAACTCATGTCCATTGAGTCGGTGATGCCATCCAGCCATCTCATCCTTTGTCGTCCCCTTCTCCTCCTGCCCCCAATCCCTCCCAGCATCAGGGTCTTTTCCAATGAATCAACTCTTCGCATGAGGTGGCCAAAGTATTGGAGTTTCAGCTTCAGCATCAGTCCTTCCAATGAACACCCAGGACTGATCTCCTTTAGGATGGACTGGTTGGATCTCCTTGCAGTCCAAGGGACTCTCAAGAGTCTTCTCTAACACCACAGTTCAAAAGCATCAATTTTTCGGCGCTCAGCTTTCTTCACAGTCCAACTCTCACATCCAACAGACATTATCTTACTGCAAAAGTCAGACACAAAAGAGTGCACACTGCTTGATGAAATTTATATGAAATTCTAGAAAAGGCAAAACTTTGGTGACACAAAACAAAAGTGGGAGAGATTGACTGCAGATGGGCAAGAGGAAATTTGGTGATGGTGAGGGGTGATGGAAATATTCTCTAACTTGATTATGCTGATATTCACACTGGTGTATACATTTGTCAAAACTCACCCTACTGTATACTTAAAATGGGTGCACTTTATTGTATGCAAACTTAGGGTTAGGATTTAGGTTTGGGTTCAATAAAGTTGATTTTTTTAAAGAATTTATTTATTTGGCTGTGTTAGGTCTTAGTTGTGGCATATGGGATCTTTTTTAGTTGTGGCATGTGGGATCTAGTTCTTTAATCAGGGATCAAACTTGGGCCCCCTGCACTGGGAGCTCAGAGTCTTAACCAGGGAAGTCCCTAAAGTTGATTTTTTAAAAAACAGAGGAGGGGGTTTTGAGTGAAGGTCTTATACGCTGGGTTATATTTACTCTAGTACGTGTGTTTGATGGTATTTATGAGTGAACAGTGGAAGAGGATGAACCTGCTGTTGCCCGTTTGGATACAGGCCATGACTAATCAGAGGCCAAGTTTCCAAGCATCAAAGAAGGGCAAACCAGGCCTCTATCTTTCCATCCACATCCTTGGCCTAGTGCCAATGGATGCCAGGCAAAAGTAAGCAGTTGGAGTAACTGTCCTCTTGCCACTCTCCCTGCAGGAAAGGAAGGTAAGATAGATCATCACTCTGAGCAGGGCCAACTGCCCAGCCCAGGGCCTTGGCCAACCCCAAGCCCAGGACATCTCCATCAGCAAAGCACCAGGTGTGTGAGTTGGCCACAGCCTCCATTTCAGTTTCAAGATTTGGCATTTATCCCTCTATGGGAAAATAGACGAGCAAGGTCATGGGGAAAGCAGACTCAAGAAGATAATGATGGACATCCCTGGTGGTCCAGTGATTAAAAAAAAAAAAATCCGCCTGCCAAGGCAGGGGACACAGGTTTGATCCCTGATCTGGGAAGATTCTACATACCCCAGAGCACCTAAGACCCTGTGCTACAGTTACTGAAGCCAACCACCAAGAGCCTGTGCTCTGCAACAAGAGAAGCGTCCACAGTGAGAAGTCCACGAACCACGTCAAAAGTAGTCCCCTGCTCACCGCAACTAGAGAAAACCCACACAAAAACAGCAAAGACCCAGCTCAGCCAAAAAATGATTAATGTTTAAAAATAAATAAATAACAGAAATGAAAAATACACTAGAAGGAATCAACAGTAGATTCAATGATAAAAGGAACAAATCAGCAAATTAAAATCAGAGTAGTGGAAATCACCCAAACTGAACAGAAAAATTAAAAAATAATATAAAAAATGGGGACAGTTTAAGAGACCTCTGAGACAAAATCAAACAACTAACCTTTACATTATGGGGGTCCCAGGAGGAGAAGAGAGAGAGAAGGGGCTGGAGAGCGTATTAGAGGACATAATAGCTGAAAGCTTCCCTAACCTGGGAAAGGAAACAGACATCCAGGTCCAGGAAGCACAGAGACTTCCAAATAGGATCAACTCAAAGGGGAAAACACCAAGACATATTATAATTAAAATGGCAAAGAATAAAGAACCAGTCAGTCCTAGAGGAAATCAGCCCTGAATATTCATTGGAAGGACTGACGCTGAAGCAGAAACTCCAATACTTTGGCCACCCGATGTGAAGAGCCAACTCATTGGAAAAGACCTTGATGCTGGGAAAGATTGAGGGAAGGAGGAGAAGAGGATGACAGAGGATGGGATAGTTGGATGGCATTCCCAGCTCAATGGACATGAGTTTGAGCAAACTCTGGGAGATGGTGAAGGACTGAGAAGCCTGGCGTGCTGCAGTCCATGGTGTTGCAAAGAGCAGGACACGACTTAGCAACTGAACACACACACAGATGAGAATATTAAAGTAGGAAGGAATAAGCAAAACGTGACATACAAAGAAACTCCCCTGTCAGCTGACTTTTCAGCAGAAAATCTGCAGGCCAGAAGGGAATGGCATAATATATTTAATGTGATGATAGGGAAAAAACTACAACCAAGAATACTTTATCTGCAAGGCTTTGGCTCAGATTCGATGAAGTGATCAAAAATTTTACAGACAAGCAAGAGCCTGTAAAACCATCAAGCCATCTTCAAGAGAAATGTTAAAGGGACTTTTCTAAATGAAAAAGATTGATCACTTCAGCAGTACATACATTACCATTGGAACCATACAGAGAAGATTAGCATGGACCCTACATAAGGATGATATGCAAATCCGTGAAGCTTTCCCTATTTTTACCAAACGAAAGTAGAGTCACAGATGTAGGAAGCAAACATGGTTACCAGGGGGCTGGGGGTAGAGGCTGTGGACAAACTGCAAGATTGGGATTGACATATACACACTGCTATATATTAAATAGATAACTAATAAGAACCTACTGCCTGTATAGCTACTCAATACTCTAATCGCCTATATGGGAAAGAATCTTTTTAAAATTATTTTGTTTTTTAAAATTAATTTTTATTGAAGTATAGTTGCTTTACAATGTGTTGATTTCAACTGTACAGCAAAACGAATCAGCCATACATCTATATATATTTCCTCCCTTTTGGATTTCCTTCCCATTCAGATCACTGCAGTGCATTAAGTAGTGTTCCCGGTGCTATACAGTAGGTTCTCATTTGTTATCTATTTTATCATAGTGTTGATAGTGTAAATATGTCAATCCCAATCTCCTGATTCCTCTTACCCACTCCTTTCCCCCTTGGTATCCATGAATTTGTTCTCTACGTCTGTGTCTCTATTTCTACTTTCCAAATAAGATCATCTGCACCATGTTTCTAATTTCTACACATATGTGTTAATATATGATATTTGTTTTTTTCTTTCTGACATACTTCACTCTATATGATACTTCCTAGGTCCATCCACATCTCTACAAATGATACAGTTTTGTTCCTTGTTATGGCTGAGTACTATGCCTTCGTATATAAGTACCACATCTTTTTTATCCATTCTTCTGTAGATGGACATCTGTTTTCAATCCTGCCCCTCCTTGGCTCAGCCACACAGTCCCTCCCTATGTAACCCACACCCTACTCTGTCCCCTTACACTTTTTTGTTTTTTTTTCTTTCGTCCCCTTACACTTTTGTCCTTGAGGCGAACAGTTCGTGTTTGATAAGTAGTTGCTTTCATTATAGAGTCTTCAGTAGAAAAAAAATCACCTAAATTCATGGATCACATGGAGTGGTCTCTTGGTTGGTTACACTCAAGAAAAGACATTCTGAGACTCCCCCCGCCCCCACCCAAGCAGATCGGCAGCAGGAACCTGGCGTGGGGGTGGTCTCCCTGAATGTCAGCACTGGACCCGGGAACAGTGAGGGGAGGGCCTCCAGTATGGGAACCATGTGCCTCCCAGGGATGCTGGGGGAAATACTGCACTGCCAAGGGCAGAACCACTTTCCCCTGTGTGGTTTCACACATCACTGTTAGTGTTCATATTATCATTGCTGTTTTTATGGATGCCTTCTCTTCTTGCTACTGGGCATTTTATGCCTCTCTGGCGGGGCCAAGCCTCAGTGAAACTTGAAATTCTGTGTACAGATAAGAAAGTCACAGGTCATGGAAGACTGGCCCATGTGTCCTTGAGATGGGTCTCCGGGAATCTATTTGTCTGGGCAGCTTATCAGGGAGACCTACCCAGCCACGACTCCCAGCCCAGGCCATTCGGTTGCTGAAAGATAACTTGACCTGTCTCCTCCAAGCCTCACAGCCCTCTTCCTGATCTGAACCCCACTGCACTATCTGGCATGTCACTGCACTAGAAGTGAATTGGCTCTCTCTCCCCACTTGCCTTTGAGCACAAAGAGGATGCACTGTACCTCAGGCTATGGAGGAGGGTGGGGTAGAATTGGAGAATCAGCCGAGGGGCAGAGGGAAGGCATGAGGCCCTTTCTCTGCTCCGCTAGGTGCACTGTAGATCCTCTAACTCTCTTTTCCCATCTATATAAGGGGAGAAATAAGCCCTACCATACTTTGGCCACCTCATGCGAAGAGTTGATTCATTGGAAAAGACCCTGATGCTGGGAGGGATTGGGGGCAGGAGGAGAAGGGGACGACAGAGGATAAGATGGCTGGATGGGATCACCGACTCGATGGACATGTGTTTGAGTAAACTCCGGGAGTTTGTGATGGACAGGGAGGCCTGGCGTGCTGCGATTCATGGGGTCGAAAAGAGTCGGACATGACTGAGTGACTGAACTGAACGGAACCGCATAGGGATTAAAGCTGCACTGTCCAATATGGTAGTCCCTAGCTACATGTGGCTATTGAGAATTTGAAGCATAGCTAGTCCAAATGGATATGTGCCCTAAGTGTAAAATGCACACCTGATAGTAAAGACTTCATATCAAAAAATAAACATAAGATCTCTCAAGGATTTTTATATTCATCACACAATATTTTTGACGTGTGTGCTCAGTCTCTTGGTTGTGTCTGATTCTTCATGACTCCATGGACTGTAGGCGCCAGGCTCCTCTGTCCATGGGATTTCTCAGACAAGAATACTGGAGTCAGTGACCATTTCCTACTCCAAGGCATCTTCCCAACCTAGGGATAGAACCCCGTCTCCTTCACCTCCTACACTGGCAGGTGGGGTGGGTTCTTTACCACTGTGCCTGCCACCTGGGGAGCTCCCATATTTTTTATATATTAGACTAAATCAATCATATTATTAAAATTAATTTCACCTATTTCTTTTTACTTCTCAAAATGTAGCTACTAGAAAAATTAAAATTGGGACTTCCCTGGTAGTCCAGTAGCTAAGACTCTGCTCTCCCAACACAGGGTGCCCAGGTTCAGTCTCTGGTCAGGGAACTAGATCCCACGTGCCTCAGCTGAAGATTCCAGATCCCACATGCTGCAACTAAGACCCAGCATGGCCAAATAAACATTTGTAAAATAATAATAATAAATAAAAATACGGGCACCCCGTCTCAAGCCTGGGTTTCCAGACAAAACTTTTAAAAAAAGAAAAATTACAATTACATATGAGTTTGCTTTATAATACTTCTATTGAAGAGTGCTAGTTTAGAAAACCAAGAAGGCACAGTAGACAGCTGTCTGGATTGACAAAGTCATTACCCTATTTCTTCTCTTCCCTTCTTCTCCCTGTCTTCTCACCTCAAAGACTGTGGACTTGAAAAATCCCCATCAGACCTAACAGTCTTAGAATTTTTCAGCTGAAAAGGCCATGGAATCCGAACCTCCCCAACCCACCTAATGCAGATAAAGAATCTGAGACTTGGAGCAAATTATTAGATAACCCCTGATGATCAACCAGCAAGATAATCTTTTCCCCAGGACTTTGGGGGACTTTTCTGTCCCAGAAACTGCTTTTGCTCCTGTCACTCATAGATTCTTTCTCTGTGTCAGTCTATGCCTGGTTTTCCTGTGACCTAATAATATAAAGGAGCTCTGGGAACAGACTTGTGGTTGCCAAGGGGGAGGAGGGGAAGTGGGAGACAGATGGGTTGGGAATTTGCATTTAGCAGATGCAAAGTAGTATATATAGAATGGATGATTAACAAGGTCCCACTGCAGAACACAGGGAACTATATTCAATATCCTGTAATAAATCATAATGGAAAGGAACATAAAAAAGAATGCATGTATATGTATAACTGAGTCACTTTGCCATACAGCAGTAATTAACACAACATTGTAAATCAATGATACATCAATCAAAAAAAGATAAACTGTTAACAACTTCATTTGAAAAAAATAATACATAAATAAACAGGAGCTCTGGGTTCCCTGTACATACAAAGGCCCTGGGGTTAGCAGAGGCCACTTCAAGTGGCCCTGGACAAAAAAAAACACCACATACAGGTAATGTTCGTCAGCCTGGACTTCACCTTGCTGGGCTCTAAAATGAGCCCTGGGACTTCTCTGGTGGTCCAGTGGTTAAGACTCCGTGCTTCCAATGCAAGGGGTGTGGGTTCAGCTCCTGGTTGGGGAACTAAGATCCCACATGCCAAACAGCATGGCTGAAAATAAAATGAAAATAAATAAAAATAATAAATAAATTGTAACAGATGTTAAAAAAAAAAACATAAAATGGGCTGGGTCCCTTCTTTACTTCATGTTTGGTGGTAGTGGTAGTTTAGTCACTCATTCATGTCTAGCTCTTGTGAAACCCCATGGACTGTAGAGCGCCAGGTTCCTCTGTCTATGAAATTTTCCAGGCAAGAATACTGGATTGGGTTGCCATTTTCTTCTCCAGGGGATCTTCCCAACCCAGGGATCGAACTCTTGTCTCCTGCATTGGCAGGCAGAATCTTTACTGCTGAACCACCCAAGTGACACTAGTGGTAAAGAATTCACCTGCCAATACAGGAGACAAGGGTTCAGTCCCTGGGTTGGGAAGATCTCCTGCAGAAGGAAATGGCAACCTACTCCCGTATTCTTGCCTGGGAAATTCCATGGATAGAGGAGACTTGGCAGGGGGCTACAGACCATGAGGTCACAAAGTATCAGACACGACTGAGCACACACACCAGAAGCCTTTACCTTATGTTTACTTTGGAGCAAAGGCCCAATGAGGGAATAGACATACATGTAAGTCATTTGAAGGTAAGTTATCTGTCAGAGACATGTGTGTCCCACATGCTATTAATGGATAACAAGAATGAGTGAATGCTTTGGCACAAATCCTCACAGGGCTTGTCAGCTGACAACAGCAACTGCAAACCGTAGACATCTGAGACTCTAAGCTCATCCACCCACATTTAGGAGGTGGGAAAATGGAGACCACAGAGAACGAAGGCAAGGGGCTGCCCAATCCCAGAGGCCAAGTTTGCAGACACCTAGGAGCACACACAGTCCATCCCTGGTGAGTGTTTTACAACCACGTTGCTTGGAAATTTTGAAAAACATTATTCAGATGTTTTTAGAATTTTTTGAAAACACACAGAAAAAAATCCCATCACCCAATTCCCCCAACCAGAAATGATCCCATCAACTGTTTAGTGTCTTTATTTAAATATCTTTTTTTCAAAACAAAAAAATAAAATAAATAAATAAATAAATAAATATCCTTTTTTCTATTAATGTAAACATATATATAGCAGCTTCCCAGGTGGTACTAGTGGTAAAGAACCCACCTGCCAATGCAGGAGATGAAAGAGATACAGGTATGACCCCTGGGTCAGAAAGATCCCCTGGAGAAGGAAATGGCAACTCACTCCAGTATTCTTGCCTGGGAAATCCCATGGACAGAGGAGTCTGGTGGGCTGGAGTCACAAAGCGTTGGACATGATTGAGCGACTGAGCACAAACATATATGTACTTTTTCTTTTACAAAAAGAAACTACTACAACAACTTTTTTAAATATTTATTTATTTATTTGGCTGCACCAGGTCATAGCTGTAGCATGCAAACTCTTAGTTGCTGTGATGTGGGATCTAGTTCCCTGACCAAGGATGGAACCTCACTCTGTGCATTGGGAGTGCAGAATCTTAGCCACTGGACCACCAGGGAAGTCCCCTAATACAATTTTTAATATTTTCTCTCTGAATAAACAGTAAACATTTTTCCAAGTGAAATATTCTTTTACACTATTATTACACTATCTTTAATGGCAACATGGTATTCCATTGAATGAACTGATTCCTGATTATTGGGCATTGAGGCTTCCTCTAGTTTTTCTCCATTATAACAATACTACAGGGACTTGCCTGGTGATCCAGTGGTTGAGATTTCTCCTTCTAGTGCAGGGTACATGGGTTAGATCCCTGGTGGGGGAGCTAAGATCCCACATCCTCCAGGCCAACAAGCCAGAGTATAGACAACAGATGCAATATTGTAACAAATTCAATAAAGACTTTAAAAAATGCTACAATGAACATTCTAGAACAAAATATATGGAATGAGTCCCCCCACACAGATCTTGGCAATGATTTATTTGATGACACCAAAAGCACCTACAACAAAAGCAAAAATAAACAAGAGGGATAACATCAAACTAAAAAGTTTCTGCACAGCAAGGAAACAAATAACAAAATGAAAAGGCAACCTCTAGAATGGGAGAAAAACTTTGCAAACCATGTACCAGATAAGGGGTTAATATCCAAAATGTATAAAGAAATCATACAACTCAACTGGAAACAGTAATAATCCAATGTAAAAATGGGCAAAGGGGACTTCCAGGGTGGTGCAGTGGATAGGAATCTGCCCGCCAATGCAGGGGACTCAGCTTCAATCCTGGTCTGAGAAGATTCCGCATGCCACAGAGCAACAAAGCCTGTGTGCCACAACTACTGGTCCCACACTCTAGGGCCCATAGGACGCAACTACTGAGCTTGGGTGCTGCAACTACTAAAGCCCATGCACCAAACCTAGAAGGAGCCCTCACTCACCGCAACTAGAGAAAGCCTGAGCAAAGCAATGAAAACCCAGCTCAACCAAAAACAAATAAAATTATTTTTTTAAATGGGCAAAGGAACTGAATAGATGTTTCTCTAAAGAAGACTTATGAATGACCAACAAGTATATGAAAACTTGTTCGTCGTTCCTAACCATCAGGGAAATGCAAATCAAAACCACAGTGAGATATCTCACATCTGTTAAAATGGCTATTATCAAAAAGACAAGAGATAAGAAGTGTTCATGAGGTTTTAAAGAAAAGAGAACATTTCTACACTTTTGGTAGGAAGGTAAATTGGTAAAGCCACCACAGAAAACAGTAGGGAAGTTCCTCAAAAACTTAAAAATGAAACTGCCATATGACCCAGTAATCCTACTTCTTAGTATATATCCAAAGGAAATTAAATCAGTATCTTAAAGCAATATGTGCACTTTCATGTTTATTGCAATATTATGCTATTATTGCATATGCTATATATGCTATATTGCTATATGCTATATATATATTGCATATATTGCATATAGCTAAATATGCTATATATTGCAATATATGCAATAATATGCTATTATTCACAATAGCCAAGATATTGGAAATAACAAAAGTGTCTGTCCATGGATGAACAGATAAAGAAATTGGGAGATATTTTATCAACACTAATAAAATGGGTAAATATACATATATGGTAAAATATTTTTCAGCCTTAAAGGAAATCCTTGTTATACTGAGTGAAGTAAGTCAGGTAGAGAAAAATAAATGTCATATGATACAATTTATTTTGGAATCTGGAAAAATGGTACAAATGAATTTATTCACAAAACAGAAATAGAGTCAAGATGTAGAAACCAAACTTACCAGGTAACAAGGGGAAAAGTAGGGGGAGGGATAAATTGGGAGATTGGAATTGACACTACACAAGCAGCGGCTGTGTGGCGAGCTACCCCACATCCAAGATCAGGAGCAGCGGGCGAGAGGAGCTACCCCAGGTTCAAGGTCAGGAGGTGCTGGCCGAGAGAAGATACCGCACAACCAAGGTAGGGAGCAGCTGCACTTTGCTGGAGCGGCCGTGAAGAGATACACCACGTCCAAGGTAAGAGAAACCCAAGTAAGATGGTAGGCGCTGAGAGAGGGCATCAGAGGGCAGACAGACTGAAACCACAATCACAGACAACTAGTCAATCTGATCACATGGACTACAGCCTTGTCTAACTCAATGAAACTAAGCCATGCCGTGCGGGGCCACCCAAGATGGTCGGGTCATGGTGGCGAGGTCTGACAGAATGTGGTCCACGGGAGAAGGAAATGGTAAACCACTTCAGTATTCTTGCCTTGAGAACCCCATGAACAGTATGAAAAGGCAAAATGATAGGATACTGAAAGAGAAACTCCCCAGGTCAGTAGGTGCCCAATATGCTACTAGAGATCAGTGGAGAAATAACTCCAGAAAAATGAATGGATGGAGCCAAAGCAAAAACAACACCCAGTTGTGGATGTGACTGGTGATAGAAGCAAGGTCAGATGCTGTAAAGAGCAATATTGCATAAGAACCTGGAATGTTAGGTCCATGAATCAAGGCAAATTGGAAGTGGTCACAGGAGATGGCAAGAGTGAACGTTGACAATTTAGGAATCAGCAAACTAAGATGGACTGGAATGGGTGAATTTAACTCAGATGACCATTATATCTACTACTGTGGGTAGGAATCCCTTAGAAGAAATGGAGTAGCCATCATAGTCAACAAAAGAGTCTGAAATGCAGTACTTGGATACAACCTCAAAAACAACCGAATGATCTCTGTTCATTTCCAAGGCAAACCATTCAATATCACAATAATCCAAGTCTATGCCCTGACCAGTAACACTGAATAAGCTGAAGCTGAATGGTTCTATGAAGACCTACAAGACCTTTTAGAACTAACACCCAAAAAAGATGTCCTTTTCATTATAGGGGACTGGAATGCAAAAGTAGGAAGTCAAGAAACACATGGAGTAACAGGCAAATTTGGCCTTGGAGTACAGAATGAAGCAGGGCAAAGGCTAATAGAGTTTTGCCAAGAGAACACACTGGTCATAGCAAACACCCTCTTCCAACAACACAAGAGAAGACTCTACACATGGACATCACCAGATGGTCAACACCGAAATCAGATTGATTATGCTCTTTGCAGCCAAAGATGGAGAAGCTCCACACAGTCAGCAAGAACAAGACTGGGAGCTGACTGTGGCTCAGATCATGAACTCCTTATTGCCAAATTCAGACTGAAATTGAAGAAAGTGGGGAAAACCACTAGACCATTCAGGTATAACCTAAATCAAAACCCTTACAATTATACAGTGGAAGTGAGAAATAGATTTAAGGGACTAGATCTGATAGACAGAGTGCCTGATGAACTATGAACAGAGGTTTGTGACATTGTACAGGAGACAGGGAGCAAGACCATCCCCAAGAAAAAGGAATGCAAAAAAGCAAAATGGCTGTCTGAGGAGGCCTTACAAATAGCTGTGAAAAGAGGAGAAGCCAAAAGCAAAGGAGAAAAGGAAAGATATACCCATTTGAGTGCAGAGTTCCAAAGAATAGCAAGGAGAGATAAGAAAGCCTTCCTCAGTGATCACTGCAAAGATAGAGGAAACCAATAGAATGGGAAAGACTAGAGATCTCTTCAAGAAAATTAGAGATACCAAGGGAACATTTCCTGCAATGATGGGCTCAACAAAGGCCAGAAATGGTATGGACCTAACAGAAGCAGAAGATATTAAGAAAAGGTGGCAAGAATACACCGGAGAGCTGTACAAAAAAACCCTTCACAACCCAGATAATCACGATGGTGTGATCACTCACCTAGAGCCAGACATCCTGGAATGTGAAGTCACGTGGGCCTTAGGAAGCATCACTACGAACAAAGCTAGTGGAGGTGATGGAATTCCAGTTGAGCTATATCAAATCCTAAAAGATGATGCTGTGAAAGTGTTGCATTCAATATGTCAGCAAATTTGGAAAACTCAGCAGTGGCCACAGGACTGGAAAAGGTCAGTTTTCATTCCAATCCCAAAGAAAGGCAATGCCAGAGAATGCTCAAACTACCACACAATTGCACTCATCTCACATGCTAGTAAAGTAATTCTCAAAATTCTCCAAGTCAGGCTTCAGCAATATGTGAACCATGAACTTCCTGCTGTTCAAGCTGGTTTTAGAAAAGGCAGAGAAACCAGAGATCAAATTGCCAACATCCTTTGGATCATGGAAAAAGCAAGAGAGTTCTAGAAAAACATCTATTTCTGCTTTATTGACTATGCCAAAGCCTTTGACTGTGTGGATCACAACAAACTGTGGAAAATTCTGAAAGAGATGGGAATACCAGACCACCTGACCTGCCTCTTGAGAAACCTGTATGCAAGTCAGGAAGCAACAGTTAGAACTGGACATGGAACAACAGACTGGTTCCAAATATGAAAAGGAGTATGTCAAGGCTGTATATTGTCACCCTGCTTATTTAACTTATATGCAGAGTATATCATGAGAAATGCTGGGCTGGATGAAGCACAGCTGGAATCAAGATTGTCGGGAGAAATATCACTAACCTCAGATATGCATATGACACCACCCTTATGGCAGAAAGTGAAGAGGAACTAAAGAGCCTCTTGATGAAAGTGGAAGAGGAGAGTGAAAAAGTTGGCTTAAAACTCTACAGTCAGAAGACTAAGATCATGGCATCCAGTCCCATCACTTCATGGCAGATAGATGGGGAACCAGTGGCTGATTTTATTTTGGGGGGCTCCAAAATCACTGCAGATGGTGATTGCAGCCATGAAATTGAAAGACACTTACTCCTTGGAAGGAAAGTTATGACCAACCTAGACAGCATATTAAAAAGCAGAGACATTACTTTGTCAACAAACGTCTGTCTAGTCAAGGCTATGGTTTTTCCAGTGGTCATGTATGGATGTGAGGGTTGAACTATAAAGAAAGCTGAGCGCCGAAGAATTGATGCTTATGAACTGTGGTGTTGGAGAAGACTCTTGAGAGTCCCTTGGACTGCAAGGAGATCCAACCAGTCCATCTAAAGGTGATCAGTCCTGGGTGTTCATTGGAAGGACTGGTGTTGAAGTTGAAACTCCAATACTTTGGCACCTGATGAGAAGAGCTGACTCATTGGAAGAGACCTTGATGTTGGGAAAGATTGAAGGCTAGAGGAGAAGGTGACAACAGAGGATGAGATGGTTGGATGGCATCACCGACTCAATGGACATGAGTTTGAGTAAACTCTGGGAGTTGGTGATGGACAGGGAGGCCTGGCGTGCTGCGGTTCATAGGGTCACAAAAAGTCGGCCACAACTGAGTGACTGAACTGAACTGAACTACTATATATAAAATAGATAACTAAAAAAAAATAAAAAATAAAAAAAAAATAGATAACTAATAAGGACCTACTGAATAGCACAGGGAACTCTACTTAATGACTTATATGGGAAAAGAATCTAAAAGAGTGGATATATGAATATGTGTAACTGATTCACTTTGTTGTACACTTGAAACTAACACATTTTAAATCAAGTATACGCCAATAAAAATGAATTGTAAAAAACAGGAAATCTTGTAATTTGCAATCATATGGATGAATTTGGAGGGTGTTTTGCAAGGTGAAATAAACCGGACACAGAAAGACAAATATAGCATGCTATCAGTTATAAGTAAAATCTTGAAAAGTCAAACTTAGGAAAACAGAAACAAGAAATGGTGTTTTCCAGAGACTTGGGAGTTAAGGAAATGGGAAGATATTGGTCATAAGGTACAGACTTTCAGTTAGAAGATGAATAAGTTCTAGAGAGCTTATATAAAGCATGACAACTATAATTAATAATAGATCACGTACTTAAAATTTGCTGAGAGTTGAATTTTTTTTGTTTTTTGGCCATGCTCCACAGCTTGTGGGATATTAATTCCCTGACTAGAGACTGAACTTGGGCAGTGAAAGCCTGAAGTCCTAACCACTGGACTACCAGGGAATCCCTGAGGGTAGATCTTAAGGGTTCCCCCCTCACCACCTCCTCCACACACAAAGGTGTTGGATATGTTAATTAGCTTGACTGCAGTAATCATTACATAAGGTATGTGTGTGTGCTCAGTTGCTAAGTCATGTCCAACTCTTTGTGACCCCATAGACAGTAGCTCGCCAGGCTCCTCTGTCCAGGGAATTTTCCAGTCAAGAATACTGGAGCAGGTTGCCATTTCCTTCTCCAGGGGATCTTCCCGACCCGGGGATCAAACTGGTGTGTCTCTTACATTTCTTGCATTGGCAGGCAAATTCTTTACCACTGTGCCACCTGGGAAGCCCATACAAGGTATATATACATCAAAACACCACATTGTAAGCCTTAAATATGTCCAATTTTTTATTTCAGTCATACCTCAATAAAGTTGAGGGGAAAATCATTGTAAAATGATGTTTAATTTCCTCCAGTGCTGATAAAAGTGTGGGAATAATCAACAAGGACCTACTGTATAGCACAGGGAACTCTACTCAATATTCTGTAATAACCTGTATGGGAAAAGAATTCTAAAAGAATGGATGTATGTTTATGTGTAACTGAATCATTTTGCTGTACTACTGAAAGTAACACAATATTGTAAATCAACTATATTCCAATGTGAATAAAAATTAAATTTTAAAACACATAATGGAAAAGAATCTGAAAAAGAAGAAAAAAGTGTGGGGGAAAAAGTGTTAATTTTTTGTCACATTTGTTGCAACTCTAGTTGGTATTTCTTTTTTTTTTTTTTTCTTTTGCCTGACCCCAGGGGTATTTTAGATACATTGTTTCCTAAAGAAGTCAAGACAGGCTAAAAGTGAAATTGTTACTCAGTTTGCTACAGACTCTGCAACCCCATAGACTGTAGCCCACTAGGCTCCTCTGTCCATGGAATTCCCCAGGGAAGAATACCTGAGTGGGTTGCCATTTCCTTCTCCACAGGTCTTCCCAACCCCGGGATAGAGCCCAGGTCTCCTGTATTGCAGGCAGATTCTTTACCATCTAAGCCACCAAGGAAGCCCAGCCTATTTCAAGTTTTCCTCATATGACATGACTCACTCTGCGCTGGGCACAGGGGTAAGTACTTCCACTTTCACCCCTTTGAAATAGGTAACATTACTGCACCCAGTTTCCAGATGAGGAAACTGAGCCCCAATGGACATTAACTAACTTGCCCACTAACGTGGCAGACAAATAGAAGACTCAGGATTCAAACCCTGGTGGTTTGCTGCCAGCATCTGGGCACCTCAGCACCAGGCTATACCACTCGGAGAGAGCCAGGCTACTGGTTGGGAAGTTAATCTTTCAATGTGCTGCCCAGTGTTCAAGGCTGGAGAAAGGATTCCAACCAAAGCTTTATAATCACCTTGAACTTTATGTTGAATAATAAATCAAAGAAAGAAAATGAAATAAAAACTGTTTAGGATTCAGGCCTGAGGATCTGCAGACCCCTAAAGACCTAAGGGATTGAAAGCTCCTCAGAGGGCAACATTTCTAGCACAGAGCTAAGGAAGAAGATGAAAAACACATCTCTGCATAGAAAGTTTCTTTAGGCATCATGAAAGGGTCATACTGTTCTAAGGGATGCCTGAAGCTCACCATCTGGTCTGGAGCACAAGCCTAGGGTTGAAATGATTCTTGACTTTGGTTCCTTGCATATGCAGAGCAAAGCAGCATGGATCTCTGCCACACACTGAGCTGTCCCACATGGGCACACCCGTGTGGAGCTCCATTTAAAAACTAGTTGGTATTTCTTATAGTGCCTTTATGGTCTTATGGTGTTTTTCATGATTATGGGGTGAAGTCTACCAGTATTTCCTTTCTTATTTCAGATTTGCTTGTGTGGTTTTAAAAAGTCTTTACACAATAAAAATAAAAATTTTTCTGTGTTTTCTCATAAATTTTATTAAGATTTTACTTGTAAAAATTTATATTTTGAACACATGTAAATTCATGGCTGATTCATGTCAATGTATGGCAAAAACCACTACAATATTGTAAAGTAATTAGCCTCCAACTAATAAAAATAAATGGAAAAAAAATAAAAAATAAAAAAAATAAAAAAAAAAATTTTAATTTATATTTTACCTAACTTGAAGTTAATTTTATTATGATTCAGAATCTAATTTCATTTTTCTTTTTCCTCCTGAATGATTCTTCCAAATATCTCATTTATCCCAAGGTTTCTCACCAGTGGCACTTCTGATATTTGGGGCCAGGTAATTCTTTGTTTGGGGGTTGTCCTGTACATTGCAGGATGTTTAGCAACATTTCTGATCACTATCAAATTCTAGCAGCATTACACCAGTTGTGACAACCAAAAATGCCTCTAGACGTTGCCCAGGGTCCCCTGGCACCCCAAATTGACAACCACTGATTTATCCTTCCCCTGAAATGATTTGAAATACTATCTCGACCACAAAATACATTCTTATATATCATATACATTTGGTGACATTTCAGAACTTTCTATGCAGTTCCAATTATTTGATGTCTATTCTTAGGCTATATAAAAAAGAGTCCCAAACTGTTTTCATTATTGTAGTTTTGAATGAACCTTTAATCAGTATACACTCTTGTTTTTCCAGTTTCTTTTCTATTCTTCACAGAGGATACTTTATCTTATTGAGCGATTGAATGGAAAGGAACAAAAGAGACCCAAGTGGAATTCAGGGCATGGGAGGTGCCCCCCACCCCCACGTCATGTCAAAGAGGCCCACACTGGGTGGAACAGGCAGGCATGGGTCTGTCTGAGACTGATAAGAGGAAAGGCGCCTAATAGGATCTGGAAGTCACAACCCCAGGATCATCTGTTGAGACTCAAAGGGAAGGAGCTACAGAAGATAAAATCAGAAAGAGAAGGCAGCCCTTTGATCTGCTGAATTTTTAGGTGGGGCTGGGGGAAGGAAGTGGGGGAACAGGACAGTTATGATTATTTACAAAGTATCTGGGCTTCCCTGGGGGCTCAAACGGTAAAGAATCTGCCTGCAATATGGGAGACATGGGTTTGATCTCTGGGTCAGGAAGATCCCTTGGATCATGGCATGGCATGGCATGGCAACCCACTCCAGTATTCTTGCCTGGAGAACCGCCATGGACAAAGGAGCCTGGCAGGCTACAGTCCATGGGGTCACAAAGAGTCAGGCACGACTGAGTGACCAAGTACAGCACAGGGTATCTAGGCTTCTCTTTAAGGGCTTCCCCTGGTGGCTCAGATGGAAAAGAATCTGTGTACAATGCAGGAGACCTGGGTTCGTTCCCTGGGTCGGAAAGATGTCCTGGAGAAGGGAATGGCAACCCACTCCAGTATTCTTGCCTGGAGAACCCTGTGAACAGAGGAGCCTGGCAGGTTATAGTCCTTGGGGTGGCAAAGAGAATACTATTTTCACTTTCAGGCTTCTCTTTTTCCAGAGGAGTTGAATATAGCCCTTTAAGAAATTAGCCCTTTAGACCCACTGGATGGACTGCATTCATAAGGATGCTGGTAAATTCCTTTGGGACCAGGAATTTAGATTCCGCTCACCTCTGGGAGGGCTTTCCAGGTGGGTCAGTCTGTAAAGAATCTACCTACAATGCAGGAAATGTGGATTCGATCCTTGGGTTGGGAATATCCCCTGGAGAAGAAAGTGGCAACCTATTCCAGGATTCTTGCCTGGGAAATCCCATGGACAGAGGAGCCTGGTGGGCTAGTTCATGAAGCCTCAAAGAGTTGGACATGACTGAGGGACTGAGCATGAGCCGGAACACCTCTGGGAAGGACGGGTCCACCTCTGCCAGGACTACTGTTGGGATAAATAGGTCAGGGCTGCCTCCTCCCTGGAGCCAACAGCCCAGGGGTTCTAGAATTCCGTCTCTCTACATCAGAGACAAAAAGTTCAGATCAAAGACTCAAGCGACAGGTATCCCAAGGGTACCACTGAGGATGGTTTCCGTGGCAAGAAAACAGGAAATGTGACTCAAACAATAAAAGAAATTTCTAGGCCCTGGTGACAGAAAGTCCATAGGGAGGCTTCCTCCAGCAGCTCAATGATATTTCAAGGACCTGATTCTTTCCTGGGCTCTGCGCTGTTAGTGGCATCCTTGGTTAAAGGCTTGGAACTCCCAGATGGATACCCAGGGCTGCCTGGTTCCCATGGCACTGTCCTGATAATCACACAGCAGAAAACTCTTTGCCCTAGAATTCCCAGCAAAAGTCCTGACGTGCACTTTGATTAGACCATACTTGTTCACAGGTGCTTCTGGGAGAAGGTTGTGTGTTGGTCTCTCATTTGTGTCTAACTCTTTGTGACCCCATGAACTGTAGCCCACCAGGTTTCTCTGCTCATGGGATTTTGCAGGCAAGAATTCTGGAGTGGATAGCCATTCTCTTCTCCAGGGGATCTTCCTGACCCAGGGATCGAACCCAAATCTCCTACTTTGCAAGCAGATTCTTTACCATCTGAGCCACCCCAGAGAAGGGTAGAATTGGCTTCTGTTAATCAGCTTAGAGCTGGGATCACTTAAGTCCCCACTGGAAATCTGGGCTAGCTGGGAAGGGGAAGAAGGAAGAGGGAAGAGCTACTATGTGTCCACTGCACCAGGCATCCTGGATGAGCCAGGAGAGAAGCAATCTGAAGCCTGAAATTTGGAAAGAAATACTTCTGTTATCAGAGAAATTTGTCCCTTACATTTTAGATTCATAGCATCGTTTTCCTTTATAATATCCTTATCATTTCTTCCCAGGGGCTTCCCTGGTGGCTCAGATAGAAAAGAATCTGCCTGCAATGCAGGAGACCTGGGCTCAATTGCTGGATCAGGAAGATCCCTAGGAGAAGGGAACGGATACCCACTGTCGTATTCTTATCTGGAGAATTCCATGGACCAAGGAGCCTGGTGGGCTACAGTAAATGGGGTGGCAAAGAGTTGGACATGTGTGAGTGACTTTCACTTTATCATTTCTTCCCAAGTACAGGATTCAAAAACCCTGTCAGCCCCTTAAAAAAATGTAGACCCAGGGACTTACCTGGTGACCCAGTGGTTAAGACTGCATGCTTCCAATGCAGAGGGGTATGGGTTTGAGCCCTGGTCAAGGAACTAAGATCCCACATGCCACCCAGTGTGGCTAAAAACAAGTAAGTAAAAGAAATATAGGGCTTCTCTGCTGATCGGGGGTTAAGAACCTGCCTTGCAATGCAGGGGACACTGGTTGGATCCCTTGTCCAGGAAGATCTCACATGCCATGGAGCAACTAAGCCTGTGGGACACAACTGTTGAGTCCAACCTCATTGCAAAGCCCATGCTTTGCAATCAGAGAAGCTACTGCAATGAGAAGCCTGTTCACAGAACTAGAGAATAGCCCCCACTCACTGCAACTAGAAAAATCCCACACACAACAATGAAGACCCAGCACAGCCATAAATAATTTTTAAAATATAAAGAAATGTGCCAGAAAATGCATGTGACCTATATCAGGAACTAGATACCCAGACAAAACCAGTATCTCTCTGCCTGTTCAGTCCAGCCTCTCCATAAAGAGCACTTACAAGCTTTAAGTGACAGGGACCATGTCACAGTGTTTTGTCTGGGAAACACTTTGCAACTATCATAGCAAAAAGTACCTTGGTGCTGCAGGCTGGACTGTGATAACCACTGTCCTTCCTGAGACACTCTGCTTCTTCTTGATGCCAGGAGGGCTGCTTGGGAGGAAGCAGGCAAGGAGCAAGCCCTGGTCTGCTGTCAGCCCAGTGGCTTTGCATAAGCAATGCCTGTAACAGCCTCTCTATCTTCTCCAAACATGTTTCTCATCTGCTGGTCCCAGCACTTTGGCGTCATCGAATAGATTCCTGGCTCCTACCCATGAACTCTGCTCTATTTAACAGAAAGTTCTGCAAGATGGCAGTGGAGGGAGGAAGGAGGGCAAGTCAACACTTAGCCTGTTCTGGCAACATGATGCCTCAAGATTCCTACTGCAGTCAGGGTCAACCAAGCTGCCATAGACCATGGGGTTGCACAGATAATGCCAGAGTTGCATGCCAGGGTTTCAGAAAACGGCAGTATTGTCAATACCCTTACAGTTGTGCCTGCCAATCAGACTGTGTTTAGTTTAACTGAACTATGGTTCATTGATATGGGCACTCTTTCCAAGAATACAAGATCCCAGCGATAAAACCCCAGAAATGAGGCTTCCCTGGTGTCTCAGCAGGAAAAAATCCTCCTGCCATTGCAGGAGACAGGGGTTCGATCCCTGGTCCGTGAAGATTCCATGTGCCTTGGAGCAACTAAGCCTGTGCACAACTCTTCAGTCTGTGTGTTAAAGCTCAGGAACAGCAAATACGGAGGCCACATGCTGCATCTACTGAAGCCCGAGCACCTAGAGCCCGTGCCCCACGAGAGGAGAGGAGACCCCGTTTGCCGCAACTAGAGAAGAGCCATGCAGCAACAAAGGCCGACAATAGCCAATGAATAAAGAGGATAAAACCCCAGAAATGGGTAACAGAGGCATCTCTACCATCTCTAAAGCCAACAGTAATCACCCTGTTCTTTATTTTCCTTCTCCTTTAGTTGCCACTTATCTTCAATGGCTTTAAAGACCCCAAAAGTCCAGGTCATGGATCTCATGGTCAGGACTCTTTCCTCTGTAATAACTATCTCACAGAATGGCCACATGCCATCTAAATAGTAACCATCTAAATAACCATCTAAATATCTCATCCTCTGCCACCCCCTTTTCCTTTTGCCTCCAATTTCTTTCCCGGCATCAGGATCTTTTCCAATGAGTCGGCTCTTTGAATCAGGTATAAAACAGATAACTGATAAGAATCCATTGCACAACACAAGGAAGTCTACTCAGCACTCTGTAATGACCAACATAGGAATAGAATCTAAAAGAGAGTGGACATATGTATGTGTATAATTGATTCACTTTGCTGTACGGAACTAACACTACATTGTAGATCAAGTATATTCCAATAAAATGTTTAAAAAAATCTTCCCTTCTGTTTCTGTTTTCACTACAGCTCTGGCTATCTATTGCCACATAACAAAACTATCCCAAAACTTAGTAGCTCAAAAGAAGCATTTTATTTTGTCCATAATTTGGAGGATCAGGAATTTGGAGGTGGCTGATTTGCCCTTCTCTGCTCCACTCAGTAACAGGTGAGAAAAGAGAATCAACTTCCAGCGTGGCTCACTCACATGACTGGCAAGTTGGGGCTGGCTATTCAGACTAAGAACCTTGGCTCTTCCCCATACAGCTGCCTGGGCTATGTCACAACACAGTAGCCCCACGGTAATCAAAGTACCTTGTCCCCAGATCAAATACTCTAAGAGATGGGAGGTGGAAGTGCCAGGCTCTAAGGGACTGTGTCTGGAAATTGGCAGTCACTTCTGCCAAATTCTATGACTCAAAGCAGAGATAGCCCACCCAGACTTAAGGAGAAGGGATGCTGAGAGTCAGTGTCTATGGGAAGAGGGTCAAAGGATCTGTGGCCATTCCTTTTTTAATTTTTAATTGGAGAATAATTGCTCTACGATGTTGTGTTGGTTTCCTCTGCTCAACAGTGTGAATCAGCCATTAGCGTATATATATCCTCTCCCTCCTGAGCCTCCCTCTCACCAGCCCCCGTCACACCAATCTCGGTTGTCGTAGAACACTAGGTTGAGCTCCCTGTGTTATACAGCAACTTCCATTAGCTATTCATTTTATGTATGGTAATGTATATGTCTCAGTGCTACTCTCTCAATACGCCCCACCCTCTGCTTCCCTCACCCCACCCCCGACCCGATGTGTTGTGGCCATCCTTATGCTGCCACAGTTGTCCTTTCCTTATGTCAGCTTGCATGCCGGTGCAACAGACAAGGCATTACCATTTCATAGTTTGTATCCTTCCTCTCTCACCTCAGCCTCTCCTATTCCTTCCAAAATCCTGGTCCTTTGCCCATCTGTCACCTCTCACACCTGCTGATGTTCATCTCCTGTTACAGATTCAGGAGCTCTACTACACTGTAACTTACTGTCAGTCAAGAGCTTTGGCATCTGGTAGACCTGGGTGGGGCTTCCCAGGTGGTGCTAGTGGTAAAGAACCCACCTGCCAATGCAGGAGATGTAAGAGACGAGGGTTCAATCCCTGAGTCGGAAAGATCCCCTGGAGGAGGACATGACCACCCACTCCAGTATCCTTGCCTGGAGAACTCCATGGACAGAGGAGCCTGGCGGGCTACGATCTATAGGGTAGCAAAGTGTCGGATATGACTGAAGTGAATTAGCCCACATGCATGCACGCAGACTTGAGTGAGAATCAACTCTATTAATGACTTGCTGTGACTGGACCAATTACTTAATATCTGACACTCAATTTCCTCACCTGAAATAAGAAGCCTACCTCATAAGATTACTGGGAGGATTAATAAACAACGTATTTGGCAAAAATTATAAAATCTGACAATGGCAAGTGTTGGCAAAGGCATAGCACTAACCTGAACTCTTTTTAAATTTTATTTATTTATTTTTACTTTGGCTGCCCTGGGTCTTTGCTGCTGCACACTGGTTTTCTCTAGTTGTAGTGAGTGGGGGCTACTCTCTAGTTATGGTGCAAGGGATCTAGGACTCGTGGGCTTCAGCAGTTGTGGCACATGGGCTTAGTTGCCCCATGGCATGTGAAATCTTCTTGGACCAGGGGTTGAACCTGTGTCCCCCTGCATTGACAGGGGGATTCTTAACCACTGGACAACAGAGAAGTCCACTAGAACTCGTATATACTGCTCACGAAGTCATATACTGCTTCAATTTTGGAGACGAATTTTGGCAATATACGATAAGATTAAAGAGGAATATATACTACAATGCAGCGATTCTATGTTTAGATTTGGACCCTGAGAAATTCCTGCCAGGTGCCCAAGGAAACCCATATAAGAATACTAATAAAAAAAGAAGAAAAAAAAAAGACTACTAATGGTAGCACTGTTTTTAATAGCCAAAAATTGGAAACCACCTTAATGTTGACCAAGAAAAGAGATAATAAACTGTAGCATGATCACACATGAGCCAGAGTTACATATACTAACACAGAGGAATCCCACTACTACAAAATATAAAAAGTAAATTATATGAAAATGCATACAGTGAGAAATCATTTACAATTAGCTTGAAACATGCAAAGCAATGTTATGTCTCATTTAGGGAAACAGTCATGGGTAGCAAAAGTAAAATGAAGTAGAAAACACTAAATTCAACCCTGAATGAAACAGGGGGAAAGCAGTCCAGACTCTGGAACCTTAAACTACTCATGGGGAACAAGCGCCTTCATTATTTTATTATTTTTATAACCTTCTCTATGTCTGAAATATTTCACATCAAATTTTGAAAGTTTTAAAGACTTATTTAGAGGGATTTTCCTGGAAGTCCAAGGGTTAAGATTCTGTGCTTCTACTGCAGGGGACATGGGTTCAATCCCTGGTCAGGGAACAAGATCCCACATGCCCAAGGCATGGTCAAAAATAAATAAATAAAGACCTATTTATAGTGAGTATGTGCACAACACTGGGGATGAGGCAAAGGCTCAATATGCAGTAGGAACTGCCGTCATTTTCACACTGACATCCCACCCCTTGTTATTTACTCAACCTTGGGACTCTCACTCCACCCTGAAACTAGAAAAAGGTGTTTCCATTTTTACAAGAGTTTAAATGAATGTGTGGCTAAGCTCATGCCTGTGTGTGTGCTCAGTTGTGTCCAAATCTTTGCAACCCCGTGGACTGTAGCCCTCCAGGCTCCTCTGTCCATGGGATTTCCCAGGCAAGAATACTGGAGTGGGTCACCATTTCCTCCTCCAAAGGATCTTCCCTACCCAGGGATCAAACTCATGTCTCCTGCATTACAGATGGATTCTCTACCACTGAGCCACCTAGGAAGCTCCCTAAGGTCATGAGAAGACACATTTATCTGGTTGCTTGAATCTGATTGGATTTTGAGAAGAGTCAACTTTATTTCCACCAAGGGAAAGAAGTGAAGTTGACAAATATGCTACGTGATCAAACACTAACAGTGGAAAGATTTTTCAGAAGTCCTGATTTGAAAACAAGGCATGCCAGTACACCTAGTTCAGTTCCTTCATTCCCATTCAACAGACTGTAACAGAGAGCAGTCATTTACCCCATGTGACCAACATAGGCCATCTGTTTTCAAGTTCTGAACTCTGGAAGAATACTGGAATTCCCAAGAGAACTTTTAAAAATCCTGCTGCCATGGAACTTCCCTGGTGGTACAGTGGTTAAGATTCTGACTTCCAATGCAGGGGGTGTGGACTCAATCCCTGGAATGAAGATCCCACATGCCACATGGTACAGTAAAAAAAATATGAAATTAATATATGAGATAAAAATGTTGAAAATAAAAATGGAAAAAAGAAGAAAAAAATTATAAAAATAAAAATCCTATGCCCAGGTCCCACCTATACCAATTAAATCCCAGTGTCTGACTTCTCTGATGGCCAAGTGGTTAAGAATCCACCTGCCAATGCAGGGGACACCAGTTCGATCCCTGGTCCAGAAAGAGTCCACATGCTGCAGGACAACTAAGCCCATGTGCCACAGCTACTGAGCCCTTGCATCCTAGAGCCTGTGGTCCACAGCAAGAGAAGCCACCGCAATCAGAAGTTGCATTGCAACTAGAAAAAGTCCACGCCCAGCAAACGAAGACCCACCATAGCCAAAAATAAATAAATACTAACTTTTTTAATTATAAAAGAAGCAATATCTTTAAAAAAAAATCCCAGTGCCCCTGGAAGGCACCCAGGCCTCAGGTCTTCAAGTGAGTCCAATGGGCAGCCAAGGAAGAGAATCACTGGCCTATTTGGTCCTTTCAGGAAAGTGATACCCTGAAACATCAGACACCACCTGTGAATTCAGGTTGCTTTCCCTCGTTCTTTCATATGTAAAACATTCGTTTTTATTCCTTCCAAAGCTTTTATCATTCAAGTCAATCATAGATCCAATTACAGAAATAAGAGTACTTAGGGCTGGGCCTGTGACAAAGTGCCAGCTGCTTACACCGTGTCTCTTCTACCCAGCTCTTAATAATACAACTCTGACTCTTACCTAAGACGCGATCACCCCACTGAAAGTCACATTTCCCAAAGGATGAGAAAAGAAATCTCTCCTTTGCAGGAGTTAATAGTCAGTCACCTGTTGCTCTGTCTAAGCCATGAGAAAATCACCATGGGAAAGGAATAAAAGCAAAATATAGCAATACAGCATAATCTAAATAAAAGTACATCAGGTTGATCAGTTGGGGCTGTCATACCCTGCTAAGCTAAGGAAAAACATAGTGTGGACCTTGGAACGTCGGATCAGCACAAGTTTAGAACGCTGCTAGTGCACACACTAAGATGTTTTCCCAAGGTATAAGCGGGTCTATGACCTCCAGCTAGGTTATAGCCCTTGTACAAGAAAATAACAAAGACAGTTTAAAGTAATCAATAAAATGGGAGACGTTACCGGGGACATTGGAGGCTGACTTCACCATAGCACAACAGATACTTTCTGCTTGCCAAGACACTAAATAAAAGTGATGTGGCTCCGAGAAACAGGGCTCTTGACCCAAGAGGTCTTGAGTCCCCTGATCCCATCTTTAAAACTTTAATTCTGTCTCTAGTTTCTTTTTCCCAAACTGTGTGTTTGATCCCTACCTGCTGTGCTGGCCGCAGCACTCCTTTACCAAAACTACTAATAAATATTCAAGGAGTAAGAAAAATAGAAAATCATTATTTTATAACTAGTTTAGACCCAGGTTTTATCCCTGGGTTAGGAAGATCCCCTGAAGAAGGAAATGGCAACTTACTCCAGTATTCTTGCCTGGGAAATCCCATGGGCAGAGAAGCCTGGCGGGCTACAGTCCATGGGGTCACGAGGAGTCGGACACTACTGAGTAACTAGCACTTTCACACTTTAGTAATAACGGATTCAGGCAAGATTCATCAATGAATACTGAGGCCATTGAGTGAAAGACGGCTGCGGGGACTGGGGGTCGGCGGGGGGGGGGGGGAGGGGAGAAAACAGTCACACAATCTCAAAGTTTCATGCCACAGATAAGGTATTCATTCCAAACATACAAGGAGAAGGGGACAACAGAGGATGAAATGGTTGGATGGCATCCCTGACTCAATGGACATGAGTTTGAACAAACTCTGGGAGATGGTGAAAGACAGGGAAACCTGGTGTGCTGCACCAGTCAGACATGACTAAGCGACTGAACAACAACTTTGAAGATGGAGAAGTCTGGAAGACGCCCCCCTGTGTTGGTTGCTAAGCGATCACACCTCAGCAAACCCAGCCCTCCCTACTCTGCGGCGCCTGGGCTGGAACTCTTCCTACCGCCTGTGTTTGCCAGCTGCCGGTAGGGGGAGCTGTGAGGAGACCGCAGGGGAAAGAAACTACTTATTTTGCTTTTTGTTCCACACATTTCATCACATTTCTTGTCTCCCACAGCAGTAGTTCCCCCTCGCCCCGCCAGCTGAATTCTGTTAGCAGTTTTACAGCCCTCACAAGAATCAGCCTCTTCACATACTTTTTTTTTTTTTTGGTGGTGTGTCATGTGACCAGGGAACCAGTTCCCCGACCAGGGATCAAACCCATGCCTGATGCATTGGAAGGGAGGAGTCAACTACTGACTGCTAGGGATGTCCCCGTTTTCACACACTTCTTAAAAGTCATAACTGCCAGTGCCCCTCTCAGGGCTTTGGGTCCCAGGTCCACGGGACTCTTCCAAGCTGAGACACCAGCATCAGTCCATCATTGACTTGGGGAAGAAGTCAGCTTTCTTCCCTGTTCTTGAGATGTTTGCTCACTCACAGTTTAACCAAATCCTAATTTGTACAGGGTCTTAATACACTTTCCTTTAAAGGCAAACTGCCAAAATTAAATCCTTCATTTCAGATTTTAAAAATACATAAAGGTAGAGTTACGAAAAATTACTTAGTAGTCATGCCATACTCAAAAAGGTGTCTAGGGGATCAATGTTAAGTTAAACATTACCATGTCAAGAAAATATATAAAGATACATATATTTATCTGGAGGATAAGACCAGTTATTAATAATAAACACTTTTTAATAAGTGCTTATGAAGGGTCAGACATGGAACACTTCACATGCATTATTTTATTTAATCCTGTGACATAAGTAGCACTACTACCACCAGTCTTTAGACAAGGACCTGAGGCTTAGAAAGATGAAATGATTTCCAGTATATGAAAGCAGTAGAGCTGGAATTCGAAGCTAGATAGCTCTGGCTCCAAAGCTTATGCTTGTAGCCACCACACCATACCACACACAAGAGGTCATCACTGCCTTTATAATCTCTGATTCCAATGGTAACTTCGAATTTAAAGCCCTTCTCGGTGGTAGACAATCATTCTACATGGGCCATGACAGAACTACTCAGAAAAACCGAAGATCTTAAACAGAAGTGTCATATTAACTCTATACTCACAAGCTGACAGTATTTCCAAAAAGCTGGCAAGACCAACCACATTTAGACTGATGGAGAGCTTACCAGGAGCCAAGACCTCCATTACAAAAAAATTACCTCCTTTCCAAATCAGTAATGTCCACATAAGACCCGTTATATGACTGTTCAACTAATGGGCAAAAAAAAAAAAAAAAAAAAAAAAAACTAATGGGCAATATTGACTAATACTCTCAGAATGTGCCCCCCTCCAGTTTTTAATTGAGATTCAATTTAATAAAGGCTTCTAGAAAAAGACACCAAATCAATAGACAGTTGGTTCTTATGGGCTGAAACTGGATCTCTAATGGTCCTTGTACATAGCATAGACTTGCCCTGGGATTTCCAAAGCTCCATTATCCTTCATGCTGTACTAAAAAAGTACTATTTTACTTTAGGAACCAAACCAGCAACTCAGCTGCCAACGATTATTTTGCAAAGCGGGACACAGTTACTTGAAAATTATATTTTTCCAATTAGCACAGTGGGAAACACGACGGAGGCATTCAGCCCAAGCCTGCAATTAGAGAACATTTGCTTCCTTCTAGAAATAGAATGAATGGGAAGTAGAAACCTGCTATCTAGGTCTTCAGCAAAAATCCTCTGGGAGGGGAGACCTTGCACCAATGTCAGCAGTCCCCAGAAAATAAACATCTTGCTCCTTTTCCTAAGTAGCAGTCGGCACTGCATCACAGTGTGTTCAGCTGAGATGAAAGCCGGCATCATCTCTGAACGTTAACAAAAGGGGTTTCCACAAGAGCCTGGTCGTTAGAAAGGCAAGGATTGCTGCCAGTGAGCGTCTCTGTTTTTATTTTTATCTTTTTTATTATGTATTTATTTTTGGCTGAACTGGGTCTTCATTGCTGCACACTGGCTTTCTCTAGTTCGTGGGGGCGGGGGGCAGGGGTGGCGCTACTCCTCATTGAAGTGCACAGGCTTCTTGTTCCAGTGGCTTCTCTTCTTACAGAGCACAGGCTGGAGGCCCAAGGGTTCAGTAGTTGCAGCCCTCAGGCTCCGTAGTTTCAGCAACCTGGCTCTAGAGCACAGGCTCAGCAGTTGTGGCACCTGGGCCTTTGTTGCTCCGTGGCACGTGGAATCTTCCCGGATCAGGGAGTGAATCCATGACCCCTGCATTGGCAGGTGGATTGTTATTCGTTGCACCACCAGGGAAGTCCAGTGTTTTATTTTAGTATTTAAAAAAGCTACTAATGAAGTCTTCATCTGTCACAAAAGCAGACAGCACTTCAGCCATCTCCAGTTAGCAGACACTGCTCAGATTTCCTCACTGTGTCTCAGTGAAACAATGGATGGTTAAAGAATTTAAATCTCTCAAGCAGAGGCAAAGACAAAGGTAGAAAACAGAGTTAAAGAGAAACAACTTTCAGGGACTTCTCTGGTGGTCCAGTGGCTAAGACTCCAAGCTCCCAGTGTGGGGGGCCTGGGGGTTCAATCCCTAGTCAGGGAATGAGATCCTACATGCCACAACTAAGAGTTTGCAAGCTGCAACTAAGACCTGGCTAGCCAAATAAATAAAAATAAAAATGCTGCATGCCACAGCTAAGATTCTGCTCATTATTTATTTGGCTGTTAATTTTTTTAAAAAAGAGAGAAAAGCAATTTTCACAACATGGGTTATGAGTTCTGTAACTTTTTTGAAATTTTGGAGCTCTACCCAAGAATTTTGTGTGAGGCAAGAGAAAACCATTGACAATCAAGATATCTGCAAATCATACCTACTGCACAAACACAGTGGAGAAAGGGTTTAATGTACCAGACAGCTAATACCACTAGGTTGTAGGTGAAACACCACGACCCAGTGTTTAATGGGTGAGTGTCTTAAATTTGTCACCTTTGGTCTCTAAGCACCTTGATGCTGCTTGAAGGTGAAAGGGTGAGGTTGAAAACAAATCCTTTTACTTCCTGCCAGTCAGGAAACGAACTGTTGCAAACTCTAGCTTAGCCTACCTAGAGCTGAGCCCAGCTTGCAAAGGTGATGGCAACTTTCGAGTAAACATGATTGTGTAACATTTATCTAGCTCTCAGTTACTATATTGTAGTTTAACCAGGTGACTCGACATTGACCTGTTTATCTGTCAATGATATTGTTCATTTCCTGTTCTGGTTGCTGGTTTCATGGATTTATCCACTGTGCCAAAAGTCAGCAGTTACACAATTGTGTACACTTTTCTGTGTACAATATTATTTCAATTTTTTTAAAAAATCTAAAGCTGAGTGCCAAAGAATTGATGCTTTTGAACTGTGGTGTTGGAGAAGACTCTTGAGGGTCCCTTGGACTGCAAGGAGATCCAACGAGTCCATCCTAAAGATCAGTCCTGGGTGTTCATTGGAAGGACTGATGTTGAAGCTGAAACTCCAATACTTTGGCCACCTGATAGGAAGAGCTGACTCATTTGAAAAAACCCTGATGCTGGGAAAGATTGAGGGCAGGAGGAGAAGGGGACGACAGAGGATGAGATGGTTGGATGGCATCACTGACTCAATGGACATAGGTTTGGGTGGACTCGGGAGTTGCTGATGGACAGGGAGGCCTGGCATGCTGCAGTTCATGGGGTTGCAAAGAGTCGGACACGACTGACTGAACTGAACTGAACTGAACTGAAATTTTATCAGCAAAAAATTAAAGTGAGGATCAGCTTCCAACAATTTAACTTTTTTAAAAATTTTATTTATTTACTTTTGGTGGTGCTGGGTCTTCGTTGCTGCTCAGGCTTCTCTTGCAGCTGAGCATGGGCTCTAGGGCCCGCTGGCTCCAGAAGTTGTAGCACAAAGGGCTCAGTAGCTGCAGCACACGGGCTTAGCTGCTCTGTGGCATGTGGGATCCTCCCGACCCAGGGATCAAACCCGTGTCTTCAGCACTGGCAGGTGGATTCTTACTACTGAGCCAGCAGGGGAGCCCTAAAGTTTGTTTTTGATTTAATTCTTGGCTGTCCTGACTGGGTCTTCATTGCTGCGAGGGTTTTTCTCTAGCTGCAGCCAGTGGGGACTATTCTCTAGTTACCATGCATGGGCTTCTCAGTGCAGTGGTTTCTTTTGTTTCAGCTCATGGGCTCAGTAGTTGCAGGTTTAGTTGCTTAGTTGCATATGTGGGATATTCCCGGAGCAGGGATCAAACCCATGTCCCCTGCATTGGCAGGCAAACTCAACCACTGGACCACCAGGGAAGTCTTACCTACTCTTCACTGTTGAGAAATAGCTCTGGGAAGTCCCTACATGTGAGGCCAGGCCAGAATCACTTCCTCTGCGATGTCTGCATCTTTTTCATCACCACCACCTTCCTCATTTATGCTGACAAGCTCACCTTCACTAAGTGCCTCTGACTGCCTATCTAGAATCTCCCAAACAGTAGCAGTGTCAACCCTCCCACATTCAGATAAACTCAATTCATGTCCACTTTGAATCCTGCAAAGTTATTTGTGGTGTAGTAAGTTTCTGCCACACTACAAATTACTGCTTCTTTCTGCCATGAAGCTTTCAATAGCTTCCAAACTTTGGCTGAAGCAATCACAAAATCTCCAGATGTAGCACCTATAGTCTGTCCAAATCTGTTAAAAGATGAAATAACCTCTTGGTCCATTGGCTGGATCAATGAAATCTGTGTTTGATGGTCAAAGGCAATTTCGCACTTTCACTCAAGCCCCCAGAAGAATCTGGAACATAAGCCAATGGCAGTGCTAAAAAGCCTAGAGCATTTCTCTACTGCGGGGATCACTACTAAAAAGCTCTGTTGTCTGTGAGTGAACTGAATAAATGTTGCACAGCAACCAGACACCAAAAAGACTTTGAAAAAAGCGACCCAAGAGGTCATTCATCGGGTCAGTGTGCATCTGCTCCTTTATAAATGAGATTTGTGGACAAAAGAGCTCGAATTAAAGTTTGCACTGTATGCAATTACTCAGTTAATACGCCATGCACTGAAATCTGAACCAACCGTGTTACCGGGGGAACTGGTGTCATTTACCTGAAAACCATGGTAATGGATGTATGCATTTGGAGTGTTGCAAAAAAGCAAGGTACAGGAAGACTAAAAATAGGAATACTAAAATACATAATGACCGCTCCCCCACTGAGCCCCAGAACTCTGAGCTGCTGCCGCTAAGTGGCTTCAGTTGTGTCTGACTCTATGCGACCCCATAGACGGCAGTCCACCAGGCTCCCCCGTCGCTGGGATTCTCCAGGCAGGAACACTGGAGTGGGTTGCCATTTCCTTCTCCAATGCATGAAAGTGAAAAGTGAAAGTGAAGTCACTCAGTCGAGTCCAACTCTTAGCAACCCCATGGACTGCAGCCTACCAGGCTCCTCCGTCCATGGGATTTTCCAGGCAAGAGTACTGGAGTGGGGTGCCATTGCCTTCTCCAGAACTCTGAGCAGTTAGGCCTTTACTCCTCGAGATTCTTTTTCAGGAAGCTGCTGTATGGTGTTCTCCCCGCAAACAAGGGAATAAACCAAATAAAAACATGGGCTCTTGGGGGCTTTCCTGGTGGTCCAGTGTTTTAAGAATCCACCTTGCATATATATGCATTAGTATACTGTATTGGTCTTTATCTTTCTGGCTTACTTCATTTGAGGGTGGGATGTTCTGAGAGAATAACATTGAAACAAGTATACTATCAAGGGTGAAACAGATCACCAGCCCAGGTTGGATGAATGAGACAAGTGCTCAGGGCTGGTGCACTGGGATGACCCAGAGGGATAGGATGGGGAAAGAGGCGGGAGGGGGGATCGGGATGGGGAATACATGTAAATCCATGGCTGATTCATGTCAATGTATGGCAAAAACCACTACAATATTGTAAAGTAATTAGCCTCCAACTAATAAAAATAAATTAAAAAAAAAATTAATCCACCTTGCTAGGCAAGGGACACTGGTTCAATCCCTGGTCCAGGAAGAGTCCACATGCCCTGGAGCAACCCTGTGTGACAACTACTGAGACTGCGCTCCAGAGCCCATGCTCTGCAACAAGAGAAGCCACCACAATGAGAAGCCTGGGCACTGCAACGGGAGAGTAGCCTCCACTCACCGCAGACAGAGAAAGTCCAAGTACAGCAATGAAGACCCATCACAGACAAAAAAATAAAGTAGCTTTTAAAAAAATAATTATAAAAAGAAAACAAACATTGGCTCTAGGAAATCCAACAAAGGAGATAAAAGAAATCCCCAGAATAGTAGAGGGGAATTTTAGGATGCAGACCTGAAACTTTTGTCTCTAGACTGGAACAGATCTCAAGCTCTGAGTGAGGCTATCTTAAAATACTGGGAGCTTCCCTGTTGCTTCTCATAGTCCTAAAAGGAAATTAACCAGTGGAAAGTTCTGGAATGACTGATGACCAGCACTTAATAAAAGGGAGGGGAGCTTATTCTAGGGAAAACACAATGATCACAATAGATGCACTATGACTCAGCAGCTCAGTGATATTTTTCAAATACTCTCAAATACAAATTTTGACCTTCCCCAAATTAAGACCAATTAGGTCTTAATAATTAAACAGCAAAGGAGGGAGGTTAGGGTCTGTGTATAACAGCTGAAGACTGAAACACTATGGGGTGTCAAGGGCCCCAAACTGAGAGAGCCAAGTAGTAATACAAATACTAAAAGTGGTTGCCTCTGGAAAGGGGGAGACGGAGGGAGACTCCTGTACTTGACAAGCCTTGTTCAATCACTTGGCTACTTTATCATGGATACATGTAACCTTGATGAAAATAAGCTTATTGAAGGGAGGGTAAAAAAAAAAAAAAGAAAAGCAACTTTTAGGTCTGAGTTCACACTAGCCTGTGTCCCTGGCCCAGAGAAGTTATTTTAATTTTGGCTGCCCTGGGTCTTTGTTGCAGAACATGGGCTAAGTTGCTTTGAAGCATGTAGGGACTTAGTACCCTGACCAGGGGATCAAATCCACGTCCCCTGCATTGGAAGGCGACATGTTGTTAACCACTGGACCATAAGGGAAGTCCCACGTATTGCTTTATATGGAAATACAGATCCCCTCTGACCTCTTATTGGCTGTTGGGGTTCCTCTTCCCCAGACCTAGCTGCTCTTCTTTTGTTCTTGGTTCAAGAGCTTCCTCAGCTGCCCCATCTGGGCCAAGGAAAAAATCTTGGGGAGGGTTACTATTCTCCATTTAATGTTATTAAAAACATATTTTCTGGGTTTCTGAGGACAGTATCAGGAGAGGAAGCCAGAACCAAAATTCAAGAGGGCCTCCTGCAGAACCCTCAATTCTGAGCTTAATGCTAGGTTCCCCTTACTACCAAAGTTCCCATCTCCTTCCTCAAGTGAAGTTACATGGGTACTTTCAGTTGGCCCGGGACTCTCCATTCTGTTAACTTAGTATTGGTTCAGATACAGAAGTTCTCTAGACCAGTTCCATGATCTGTAAAACAATTATAAAACCTACTGCAAGAGGTCTTGAGAATGGAATGCTTAGTGCAAGGCCTGACATGCAGTGATGAGCATTTACTAAGTGACTTCATGGTAAGTACTTAACCACATATCTAACTTCTCAGGCACAGGCCAGGTAGGCATAGCCTTATTCTTGTTACTGTCTGGCTTCCAAAAAAACAACTAAAACTCTGAGGACAGGACATATCAACCTAGTTTTGTTAACTTTTTTAAGCCATGTACTTTTGCTTAACCATTCTGATCAAGTATAAAGAGAGATAATGTGTCAAGATTGAAAAATCCGAACACTGGGAATTTAAGGGTTCTTTGTTTGGCCACACTGCAACAGCATGTGGGATCTTACTTCCACGGCCAGGGATCACATCTATGCACATACCCTCCTCCCCTGGCCGCCCATCAGGCTGGAAGCACGTGTGCCTCCCTGAACAACCAGGGAACTCTCCCAACAGAGAATTTTTTAATGTAGCTAAGCTACACACAACCCTCATTTTAGCCTTCTTCCTAACAGCGATGCTACAAACAATCTCAACAAGAATCTGATAATAAGATAATCCATCGGAACAGGTAAACTTTGTGGCTATTAAAAACAAGTAGATACATGCTAACGAAATGTCCAAGATGTGCTAGTATTAAAAAAAAAAAAAAAACAAACCTAGTCTGTTAGAACAGCCCCCGTGGAGTAATGTCATGTATATTCTGGGATCTTAAGAAATGTTTCAGGGAGAAGGGAGCCTGCTGCTAAGGGGCAGTTCTCACTTGCTAAGATACTACATTCTCCTAAGAATGCATGAGGCTAACTGATCTGCAAACAGATGTGTATGAACAAAACCAGCAAAGACAAGTTTTCTAAAAACGGTAGGCTTTTTATTTATTAAGAGGTAGACAGATGAACATGGAAGGCTGGCCCATTTTACTTTGCCTGAAGTTCATATTCCACAGCATTCATCCATCCTGCACTGTCAGAAATCTTAAAGAAATACCCAAGACTGCCAGAAGGATTTTTCTTCCTACTTCTTCTTAGCAAGAATTGTCAATGAACTGCTTGCAAAGAAGGAACTACTAACCTAAATTTTCACCACTTCCTAAGACCCTATTAGACGTTCCCACAGATGCCAAGAGAACCCGCCACTGCCGACTGGTGGGCAGGGTACAAGTGACTATTTCTCTAAGACTACTAGGGAAGCTTGGGTTACGGTGTTTCTTGTTAAGTCCCCGTGCATGTTAGGGCAGAAGCTGGTGAAACCAACAAAGCAGAGCACACTCTGTCAAATGGCTCTGGATGGTTGTTTAAAAAAAAAAAAAAGAAAAGAAATCACGTTATCTTCAGAGACAACATTAAAACATAATGCAACTGAAGCCTGATATAAAAAGTAGAGAAATATACACAGGAATTCACAGCCCAGAGGGAAAAGGGACCTCAAGAGGAACCAGTGGAAACCTGGCTATTTTACATAGCTAATTTTGAGACAAGTCATATTTAGCACGAAAGCAGTTACAGCACAAGTAGAGCTTCCCTCCCACAGCTCCCAAACTCGAAAGAGATTCTTTTGTCAGTCTTCGGTAACACTGCAGTCACTCTTCAAAGGAGCAGGAAATGTGTCAGGTGGTCCCAAACATTGACCCGAATTCCCATCACACACAGCCTAACGCTGGGAGGATGATGTATTTGAAGACTGCCATGATGGCAGCGCTAATGACACCCGAAATGGGGACCGTGACGAACCAGGCCATAAAAATGTTGCGGAAGAGTCGCCAGTCGACAGCCTTTTTGGATCGGAGCCAGCCAACGGATACAACAGAGCCCACCTGTGGGAGGAAACCACCAAGGAACTAGTTACTGACGTGCCAGGGTACTGTGCTAAATAAGACTTGTGACCTTATACAGGTGAGGAGCCCCAGACTACCACACTGATCCATGAGAACTGGTTTGTATTAGGAACAAGATGAAGGCCGCATAAAATCCAAGCACTGAATCTGTGGTAACTGGGGCAAAACAGAATAGGAAAAGAAAATTCTCTTTTTCCGAGATGCTGGAACTTAATGAACTATTAATAACAGGGCTTCCCTGGTGGCTCAGATGGTAAAGAATCTGCCTGCAAAGCGGGAGACCTAGGTTTGATCCCTGGGCTGGGAAGATCCCCTGGAGAAGGGAATGGCTACCCACTCTAGTAGTCTTGCCTGGAGAATCCCATGGACAGAGGAGCCTGACAGGCTACAGTCCACGGGGCTGCAGAGTCCGACACAACTGAGCAACTGATACTTTCACTCATATTAAAAACTGCTTTAGTAACAGATTCTTTTTTAGTGTTAGGTTTCCCAAAGATTCTAGAGGGAGGCTGCTATTAGACCTAATAACTAAATCATTTGCATATCTCGCTGGAAGAAAAATGACTCAAAGGCTCCATGATGAACCAACTTAAATTTCCTTAAGAAAGCCAGTTTGTTTCCTTCTCTATAGATATCCTATAGTTATTACTCATCAAGCAACCTTAGGATTCAGGAAGTTTCTCGGTGCTTCAATTCTAAGAGGCTTGGAGTGCATGCTTGCTTTATAAACTGCCCTTCGACAGACCAACAAGCCTCACAGGCTTGCTACCTCAAAAGGGCTTTCACATTTTGGAGGATATAATAAAATATATTATCTGCTTAAATAAAACAGACACAAGGAATTGCAAAATGGGTCTTTACATTCTTAGTCACTTGTCCTACACTTGTGAACTCTTGAACACTCCCACAGTGTAAAACTTTCTAAACCAAAGTATCAAAGGAAATAAAGAACAAAAAACACCTCTCCACATATCTACTAAAACCATTCAAAAGACACAGTACCCTTTTATCACTTACTTTACAATGTGTCGTGCTGATGGGAAGACCAATATTCGACGCAATTACTACAGTGAGGGCAGATGCCAGCTCAATACTGAAGCCGCTGTGGACACAAATAGATCACTAGTCAAGAATGGAATTTAAATTGTGGTAAATTAGCAAAAGTTCGCACAATCCTGCAGTGCTATCTACCCGACATCTTCAGTTTGTTCTAAACTTCTGAAATCTGCTTTAAATCAGACCATGAGATTCCTCTTCTGGTTTCCAATGTTTAAGGTTTTAAGGTTTTCTGTAAGCCCACTATTAAAAGGCTTGCACTTCTACTTTGAGGAACTTGGTAAACATCAGTATTGGCTCCATAAACACAGATAAAAGCCAAATATACAGTCATTAAGTCTTAGCTCACACATCTTTCTCATATGTTATCTTAAGAACAAGATCATTAGCCTGAGAACCTGCTTTACCAACTTACCTAGAGGGCGTGATGGGTGTCAGATCCTTCCCCATCGTCTGGATGACTCTCCTTCCCCACACCCAGAGACCAATACAGATACCAACACCACCATAGAGCAGAAGCCATATTGGTGTTGCTACTTTTGAGGAAACATCACCAGTGTCATAAACCAGATACAAAGCAACCAGAGGACCAATGGCATTGCTGGAAGAAAAAGAGCAAAGATGACTTTGCAGGCAAAACTACAACTCGGCAAGATCCTATTTGTTAAATGCTTTACTAAGTTTTCTAAAGCAAAGCTTTCATTAGCAAACTGTCTTTCAAGGGAAACAAATGGAACCCCCTGCTCCCAACATACACAGCAGGAGACCGTGAGAGTTCTTCTCAGAGGGAACACCCTACATTTGGTGGCCTGTCTTTCTATAGGCCCATCTGAGGCAAATTTGAATTTCATGAATAGTTTACAAACCACAGAACTAGGATTAATAGCCTACAAACTCATTCTAGGGGCAGTAACTTTTTTTTTTTTTAGAGGCAGTAACTCTTATCAAAAAACTAGATCCTATCTTGATAAATGGCTTCTCTGTGAAAGATATGTTTATCACCTACAGAAATGGAAACAAGCATTCTTTGTAATCTCTCTGAAGAAATTTTTCTTCCTGTTTTGTACATCAATTGCTCTTATCTCATTCAATCTGCATTATTCAATGTCCCACAAACCGAGCCTTATATAAAAGGATGATGCAGTATAAAAATAGAAGGAGCGTGCCAAGAATCCTGACTGACTGACCTGACGTCATTGCCACCATGGGCAAAGGACCCGAAGCAGGCCGTGAGGATCTGCAGGAACTGGAAGAGGAGAGACACTTCTGGCTTGTCCTGGTCGCACCATTCTTCCAGGGAGCTAGTGCTCCCTTTCCTGTCGCTCAGACCCATCTCTGCCTTGACACTCATGTCCATCTCTGACGCTGAGTGAATGTCAGACACAGCATTACAGTAACTGGTGTAGCTGTCCATTCGAATTCGCTTCTTGCTGTCTGCGTTAGGCCACGTCAGCTTCTCCATCTCTTCACCCTTCTGTTCGCCTTCTTTGGCGCGGAAGGAATCCAGAGGCATGCCACAGATTGCCATGGTGTAGGAAGTGTAACTATTATTGCGCCTCAAGGGTTTGTCACCAGAGTCTCCCATGCAGTCTCCCACCTTGGCAAGATGTAACTTATGCAGGAGCTCTTTGTATAAGCCGGAGTCTTTGTGCACGGTGTGATACTGGTAATGGCCGCTGGAGCTAATCTGGTTACTGACAGCTTGACTAAACTGAACGAGGTTCCCATTTGGCAACTGCACAGCACCTGCCAAGACCAAAAGGTACCAACACTCAATGCCAAGAGCATCCGATCCAAAGAACGAGCCCCCCAGTGGTGCAGGCAACAGGGAAACCCGCCTGTCCCCACCAAGGAGCCCACTCACCGTTCATAGAGCCGTCGATGCTGGTTTCCTCTTTCAGGTCCACACTGGGAAGCCTCTCTCGCTCGGGAGCTTCTTCCAGGTCTCCAAGTTTGAATGAGACTGTCCTCTCCTCCACCACAGCCCTGAGGGGCACGGTGGCTGAGCCCACCTCCGAAACAGGATTCCTTGTTTCAATGTCACTGAGTGACAACTTTGTTTCTTCATGGTCTTCTTTCAAGCTATTCTTTTTTTCCATTAAGGGGCTTTCCGAAGGACTAGACTTGATTTCTCCTAGAAAAGAAGGATAGAAGCATATTTTTCTTTGGTTGTGACCAAACTAACTTGTTCATTTCCCCTTTTCCTCCTCAAAAAAAAAAAAAAAAAAATCCATCTCAAAGTAAGGCCACATGTAAACTTAGGTGAAAATTCGGGATAATTTTTCTGTCTGCTTTATTTGCCACATCTCCTATTTCTCATTTAGGAAGGAACCAGAGATGCAAATGCAGAACATCCTAGTATCAGGGGTTGTAAACTTTATTCAGGGAAGGCCCAGACAGTAAAATCTGGTGGCCCAGTGTCTAAGACTCTGAGCCTCCAATGCAGGGGTCCTGGGTTCGAACCTTGCTCAGAGAACCTGATACATGTGCCATAACTAAGACCCAGTACAGTCAAATGAAAAAAAAAATTCTGAGCGTCCTGCTGATCCCTTCTGTAGTAGGAAGTAACTCAAGTAGGGAGACGTTGACTGGCAACTGAAAAGTAACTGAATTTCATGCATTTTTTAAAAATTTAACAATGAATTTGGCTGCATTGGGCCAGAGTTGCAGTAGGTGATCTGGTTCCCTGACCAGGGATCAAATTCAAGCCTCCTGCGCTGGGAGTGTGGAGTCTTAGTCACTGGACCACCAGGGAAGTTCTTGCATGTTCCTTTAAAAAAGGAATGGCCTGCAATTTCAGTTCATGAGTTCAAGCAACATGACTCAGCTCAATGCAGGCAACTCAAGGTGACTTGAATTTCTGCCTCTATATAAACAAAGAGAAGTGCCTTATGGTGCTTGATCCCATGATGAGGAGGGAATGTTTTCTGCTTCCGTACCAATGCCCCGGGGGCATTTAGACATCCCAGTCAGGCAACAGCCCAGGATATCAAACCTTAGCAAGATTTGTCTCCTCCCAGCCTGAGGGAAAAACGAGGTCACAAAGGCCTGAAGGACTGAGCTCAGAGCCTCTCAGAGGCTCCTCAGCCCAGCTGTATGACGCAGCATCCTGCTGCTGCCACTGCAGTCCATGCGGCTCTCCGCTGCTTCCAAGAAACAAGTGAAATCACCACCCCAGCATTCACAGATGAGAAGGGCAGAAAAACATGACTTCAAGAGAGCTCAATCAGTGAGCACAGAAATATAAGGTATAGAGACTGATACCAATCAAAACATTCCATATTTGATTCTACTGGAATACTCTGTATCCCTTCATGTGCGCTCCAGTGCTGAGAATTAACCAAATCTAAAGTCAGAGGTACATACGAACCTAGTTCTGAATACTTGAACCTGACTTAAGCTATATATGGTAGTCGTTTTGGTAAATGTTTCCTGTGAAGGTATCTCATACCTTTTATTTTTCATCAGTGAATCCTCATCCTCTCAATTAATGTAGACTACAGCTTCTTTGTATCTATCTAGCATATCACTGGCAAGTGATCAAGGTACAGTTAAAAAAAAAAAGGAACAGTAGATGAACTGCCTAGCCTGTCCGGCAGCCCAAATAAGGTCAAATGTGCCTCGTGACTAGGTCTCAGGTCATATTATGTTAATAAGAACATCTTCTGGACAATAAACCTATATCCCCAAATTTCCATTTAAATGTTTCTGGCTTTACCAACCTATCCAAGTAGAGGATTTTTACAGATGGCCAAACAAACAAACAAAAAGGCAAACACATCATGAGTTAGAATCTTTTTGCTATGATTTGTTACTTACGTTCGATTTTTCTCTTCATCCTTGGACATACAAAGAACCAGACGATAAGGGCACAGAAAACTGCACAGCCCACCGAGATGAGGATGGTACCCCACAGAGGAAGTTTGTCAAAGCCCAGCACTAGGAGATAAAACGGTGCATCTTGAAAACCCCAGGGCAACAGCCCCCATGTAACAATGTGTAAACCCTCCTCTGGGGATTCCGGGGTTCCCATGCCAGCCCATCATCCTTCACTGCTGCTGCCAAGCCTGAGGCCCACAGGCTTTACTGTGCTCCTGGCTAGAGGAATTTGGGAGAAAAATCCCATAGCATCTGAAACCCACAACCGTCTGGCCCACACCAGCTAGACTACCCATCTCCCAAGCTCCTTCACATACTAGGCTTTTTCCTTTCTTTGCTTTGAAGAGTAAAGGATCATTAACACTGAGGATCTGCAACCAACTATGAAGCAAATGGAAGCATTCCACTGCCCAGCCTCCAGCTGGAATAGCTGCACACACCAAATCCATGTGTTATGTTGGCACATGGATTTTAACGTTAAAGAAGGCAAGTACCTCAGTCTTCACTTCTCTCATGCTGATATCATTAGTTCTCTGTGGAAGTTATTACATCCATTGTAAACTATCTAGAGCAAGATTATCTCTTAGGATGCTTTATCAAACTAAGATACAGAAAACTTGGACATTATCTATCAAAAGATAAGAAAGGTTCAAAGGGCTGTCTTACACAAAAGGAAAACAGTAGGGTAGTAATCACACTAAAAAGTCACATTTAATCAGACTTTTGCCTACTTCTCACATGGCTCAGAGATCATTAACTAGTCACCTGGTTATCACAAGTGCCAACAGGCTCCAAGCCACTAGCCTATATTAATGATAAGGGTAAAGCACCAGAGATCACTATTTAAGCCTAAAAAGATGCTATAATGATCTGTGGTTTATACAAGAATATCTTAGGTACTTGTGACTCTTTTGCTTATTAGGTATTACTTATAAAATGGAAACTATTTTCCCTCAAAGTAATTCATATTTAAAAATCAGATATAAATGGAGGCCCCTTCAAAACTAAAGTTCTGTAGTGACACAACCTTTCCATTTTAACTGTTATCAATCTGAATTATGCAATTAGTCACACAAACTAAAATATACATGAAAATTAATCAATCTATCACAATTTAAATTTGTCTACGTTCCAAGTCAAAAACTGGAAATGAGACTGGTTTTTCTTGTAAATGATCCACCAAAGGACAAGACAAAAAAATATCCATGTTCCCTTTTCAAAGAATGATTGAAAACTTGAGTTTCTAATTTCATTGAACTATAAGCTGTGCTGCTACCACATGCAACATGAGTGCTTAGAGCCTCATGGAGAATTTAGTTTGACATGAAGAGCCCAAATTAAAGCAGATTGGAAATGCAGCATGCAAGCTTTTCTTTGCCTCTATTATTTGTTAAGGAGTCTGGTAACCCCTAATAAGATCAATAGTCTCATAAAGTTGTCCAATTTCTTTCCTGATTATTCCAAGAATAGAGACAAGGTTAAAAATACTTCACTAAAAAAAAAAAATACTTCACTAAATCAAACCAACTTTGTAAAGCAGTTATCCTTCAATTAATAATAAATATTTTAAAAAGTTAAAAGAAAAAATACTTCACTCACTCCATTTTTGGTCAGTGACTTATTACTTCAGTGAGATTTATGAAGCAAGTTACACTCCATTAGTCAGATATGAAATCAACTTAGTGGGCCATAATGAGCATTTTTAAAAAAGAGTATTTGCAATTGTGAGCACACAGAATAAGGATAAGTAGCTTCAAGATACCATTCCAGTTATCTTTTCCCCAAACTTCGTCTCTATAAGCACACTCTGTCCTAGCAGCAATGCACAATGTCTTTCTCCCAACAGTCACAACAGTCTGAGCCAATGAGTCAGAGGCCATACAACCAAATGAACCCAAGAGTGAAACTGACTAATCAAGGCATAAGACTTTGTCTGACAAGTTACAGGTTATCCATTTTTTCAGAGGCTAAATTGAACATGTATCATCCTAATTTAATCCGTGCTTTGCCTTTGTACCAACATAAAGGTAACATTTCAAGCTTTATATTCTCACAAATATTTTTCCTCTTAGCTGCATCAATTCTTCTTCCAAGTACACACAGAGCAGGTGTTAAACATCCCAACTCTTCTTATTCAAGCAGATTCAGGGAGTAAATTTAGGACTTAGAAAACAAAGCAGCTCCAACTGGGAGAGAAAAATGAGAATATCCAGCAAACCAGTCATAAACGACTGATATTTCGAAGACAACATATAACTAATGACTCTTCGGCAGTCAGAAGTTGAGGTTAACATCAATTCCAGGTATTTTTAGCACAGGTAGGAGAGAGGGAGGGATAAGATCAAATTATCGGTGGATCCTGTGAAGACTAAAGAGTAAAGGTCTGTAGTGATTTAGAATCTGAGCAGGTCTCTTTGGTTGAAAAACTATCTAGGTTAAACTCAGCGTACACTAGCCTGCAGCCTTCTGAAATGGGCGCAGGCCAGTCACCTTCTAGTAGATTTCAGCCCTGTAAAGCAAAAAGGGGTAAATTGGGCATTTAATGCAAGTTTTAGAAACAACTTTAAATTCACATTTAAATATTCTGATGTGTACTTACATGGTGCTCCAGTGTACATGATGGAAAAGAGGTTGATTCCAATCGTGCAGGCATAGAACACTGGCAAAGCTCGCAACCCATTAGGAACTGGATCTGCCTGTAAAATGATCATTATCATAAAGATCAAGACCTTAAAAGCTGTAAAAAGTTAACCCATTTCCACAGAACCTTATCAAAGGGCAGCTCCAGGAATTACAGTACCAGCCAGTAACTCTCTCCATGGTAGTCTGAGGACAAATGGTCTTTTCCTACATTGCTCCTGGAAGTCCCCCTACCAAGGCTGATCTACATCTATCTGAATTTGTGTTTGATTTTATGTTTGGGGGGTTGGTCAGGGTTTTTCTTGTTGCTATTATTCTCCCCTGAAGAAGGGGATGGCAACCCACTCCAGTACTCTTGCCTAAAAACCCCATGGACAGAGGAACCTGGTGGGCTACAGTCCATGGGGTCGAAAAGAGTTGGACAGGACTGAGCAACTGATCACATTAACAAGGCTACCTATTACGGATGACTAGTGATGTCCTGGACGGTCAGTTTCAACCCCCAGTCCTCTAAGGCAGTGGTCCCCAACCTTTGTGGCACCAGGGATGGGTTTCATGGAAGACAACCGCTCACCTCATGTGTGGCCCAGTTCGTAACAGGGGGGTGGGGACCAAGGCTCTAAGGTACCTTATGTCCAGATAAAACTCTGAGCACACACCTGAAGATGTATTCTACATTTGTGAGAGGTCAAAAAACAGACTGAGTTATTACAACATCTCTTACCTGACTTTATACCTGCAATGACTTCTCAAATATAAAACATGTAGAATATACTAGCGACAACCATCTTATCTAGACATTTGATAAATAAGCCACAACTAATGATTTACCAAAGTGCTAAGATAAAAATCAATCATATACGAGGTCATCTCATTCAGACTGTGTGCCAAGCACCAATTCAGGCACGAAAATATGGGAGTGAATGAGATGAAAGTCTCTGCTCTCACAGAGCTGACGTTGACATTCTAACACAAGATGATGCTCTGAAGAAAAAGAAGGGGAAGGAGATGGAAGGAGGAGCACACTTTTAATTTTCGGGGAGGGGGTAGTCCAAAGACTGTTATTGGAGCCAAGACACAGATGTATTACGTCAACAAGCCATAAAGCCATGTAGCCAGGTACACACCCAAGTGGAGAAACAGGAGCTAGAGAATAAGCTATCTGGAAGGCAGAATGTCCCAGAGACATCAGCAAATACAGAGACCCTGAAGCAAATGCTTGAATTATCTTGAGGAACAGCAAGGAGGCCGGTGTGACTGGAAACAAGAGCACAGGGCTTCCCTGGCGGCACCTCTTTGCAACCCCATGGACTGTAACCTGCCGGGCTCCTCTGTCCACTGGATTTTTCAGGCAAAAATACTGGAGTGAGTTGCCATTTCCTCCTCCAGGGGATCTTCCCAACCCAGGGGCTGAACCTGCATCTCCTGCACTGCAGGCAGATTCTTCACTCGCTGAGCCATCAGCAAATCCCTGGTGGCGCAGTTAAGAATCTAGCTGTCAATACAAGGGACACGGGTTCAATCCCTGGTTCCTAGAAGATCCCACAGGCCTAGGAGCAAGTAAGTATGTGTACCACAACTACTAAGCCTGTGCTCTAGAGCCTGGAAGCAACAACTACTAAGCCCATGTCCAAGTGCCTAGACCCGGTGCCCTGCAACAAGAAGTCACCCCCAATGAGAGGTTCACGCACAGCAACGGAGACCCAACATAGCCAAAAATAAATTCTAAGGAAAAAAAAGAGCACTTCTTAACACATGGGAAGGCTAAACCTCAAAGATCTTGTCAGCCTAAAGGTTTAATGCTATGTTAGATCCAATGGAAAATCTTGGGAGAGGTAGAGACAAGGAAAAGACTCATCAATAATACATGGGAAGACTGAGTTAATGGCTTAAAATTAAGGAACCAGAAAGCAGAGGTGCGATTCCCAATCAGCAGAGATGATGGGCCCTGATGAAAACCACCTGAGCATCAGCTCGACAATCTGCAGTCTAAAAGAATGCTACAGATAAGGAAACTGACAAAATAAAAAGAGCCAATAAAACCTAAGCACCCCTGAGCCACTCAATGTGGGTCCCACCCCCAGGGTAGTAAGGATATGAACCTGAGCTGTGTATACCTTTTTCAAGAATAATCTATGGTTTTAAGAAATTCTCCAAGGAACTTAAGACTCCCCCTGCTCCACACCCACATCAAAATCCATGAGGGTTCCAGACATTATGTAGGGGCTTCTCTTCCTCCCTTCTGCTACCTCCAAACTCCACTCAACCACTCCCCTGAGGTAACCAGGGCTGTTTTATGAGAATGTTTACCAACATCTGACTCATCTAAACACACACTTAAAACTTTACCTCAAAGTAAACATCTCATCACCTAGCTATATGGGGTGGGAAAGGAAGTGGGGGTGGTCTTCCCAACTCATTTTCAACCAGGACAGTTCTTTTTTTATACACTGGACATGTCTGAAAAGATGCCCTAGATAGATTTAACATGATTTCTGACAGGAGGAACATTGAAAGACCCATTTTCTTTGACTGGAATTTAAACACTCAACAGGAAGGCTTCTTTACTCTATCCCTTGTTTATTGTCCCAGTCCTTAACTTTCACTCTGCTCTTCCCTACAAGGCTAACCAACACCCTCAGAACATTCAGAAGACTGAAAATGTCTAAAAGCCCTTTTAATGTTATTAATTTCCGAAACAGAATTCTTAGTTGAAAAGTATCTTAATGGTCAAATATTTAGATTTTAACAGCCAGGACCATTCTAAAGATGTTTTCTTGAGATGTTTTAAGTCTAACAGTAACCAGAAATAGTCAGTCTTATCACCTAAAAATCTATCTCTTATTGGTAGATTAGAAACAAGGGCATGTGCCTGCCCCTGGGGAGGGGGAGGTTGTGCCAGTGTCGATTCTCCAAGTTCATCCTGAGTAGTTTTAAATGCAATTCCAGTCATTCTTGATCATGTTCATCCTCATACCCCATGAGGAATATATAGTTTACAAGTTAATATAGCTAACTTAAGCTCTCAAGTACTGAGGGTAAAAATACCTGGCATGTGTTCCCCAAATGAGAGGTATGAGCAGCTGAAAATCCCACTCTGCACCTGAGAGCATGACCATTCCTACTCCAGAAAAGAAATCTATTTTGGTTTGAGACACACAAAGCCTCAGCAGAATCAAAAGAATCAGACCCCAGTGTAAAACCTTTATGTGCAAAGCCTTCCCTGGTGGCCCAGTGGGGTGCCAATGAAGGAGACATGGGTTCGATCCCTGGTCTGGGAAGATCCCACGTGCCAGAGGGAGCAACTGGGCCTGTGCACCACAACTGAGTTTGTGCTCTAGAGCCCAGGAGCCCCAGTGGGAGAGGCCATGGCAAAGAGGGGCCCTCACACTGCAACTGGAGAAAGGCCCTCACACCTGCAAAGACCCAGCACAGCCAAAGATAAATAAAACTATGGAAAAAAAACTTTTATGAGCAGGAATTCCTAACAGGGGGTTCTATTAATTCTCCTGCGTTCTGATCCCTGGCTAAGTTGCCCTCAAACTGAAGCATCCTATTATATTCTACAGAAGTGGGGAGTGGGAGGGTAGGTGCAAATCATTACCTGCTTCCTTAATAAGACAATTTTTACTCTCAAATTATACCAAGCTATAGAGGTTTCAAGTTTTCAAAGTATTACATTGCTATCTTTTGCCAGACTCAGGCCATGGTAAACAGATTAGTGAGTCACTTTATACCAATCATAGAATTTCCATAGAAAGTACAAATCCTCCCAAGAGAAGCTTAGAACTAGACCAAACAAATGGCTCAGTACATTCTTACCACTTGAGATTAAGCTACCTGTCTCCTTTCACTCAGATTTCTTCAGTTTAGAAGAATTTAAGAACTTACAATAGACTATTAAAGTCATTCACCTCAGAAAAAGGACAAGTTTGTTCAGTCCAATAACATCCCTTGTTGTCTACATTTATTTTGGAGCCAGCATCAGACTTCATGATAAAAGAAATGCTATCGGGTCCCTCAAAAGGGATTTTCAAAGGGACAGGAAATTAAATGGCTATCTGAAATTTTTCTGCCAACTAAATAGACTTTTGTGATTTTTACCTTTCTTGGTCCCTTTTTACCTATTCTGAGATATTAAAGTCACGTCACTGTGAGAGGTATGAGTCCCCACCATGAAGTTCATAAACTGGTTTCAATAATCAACACTACAAAGGTAATTAGGTAGGGACCCAAACTATTCCATTTTAACTGGCAGTTAAGAAAAAGCCACCTGGGGCACTCAAGCTTACAGTTCAAACTGGCCTGAGATAGAGCAGCAGATGGGCTTGTGGACACAGCGGGGGGAGAAGGGGAAGCTGGGACGAATTGAGAAAGTAGCACTGACATACATAAACTACCACGTGTAAAACAGCTAGTGGGATGCTGCTGTGTGACACAGGGAGCCCTAGGCTAGTGCTCTGTGATGACCTGGGGGTGGGGAGGTCTGATTCAGGCTCGAGGAGGAGATACATGTTAACACTTACGGCTGATTCAAGTTGTTGTACAGATGAAACCAACATGACACTGTAAAGCAATTATCCTCAAATAAAAAAAAAAAAGGTGGGTCTGCCTATGATGGTGGTTTAAAGTAGTAACCTGCATACAGCTAAACAAAGCCACGCCAAATACATTAATTTTTTTCTGCTTTCAATCTCTCCAATTTCTTGGCACCCCTTAGTGTTCATTCAATTTCTCCTTTCCAAATGCCTTCTTGGGTATTGAAAACTTTCTTCTTTCAAAGAAGTTAGGTACAAAACAATGTTTTTAACTCTCCAAGGTCACACTCCTACACACCCATCACAATTGTAAAAATGCTATCGGTTTGAATACCACTGAATGTGACCTACTCCAGGTCATGTGGGGGGTGGGGGTGGGGGGAGAAAGATTACCTTACGGAGGATGAATGCACGAACCAGGAAGAATAAAATCCCAGACATAATACCAGAAAGCAGAGGAGAGACGAACCAAGACAACACTGGAATAGAACACATTAAGAGAAACATCAACTAATGAAAATCAGAAACCCAAACACTCCTCCCTCTCAGTCCTCCTTTTTCAAAACTTTAATCCATCCCTCCAACTTGACACCATCTACTTACTCCCACACAAAACGCCTCCTCCTTGTGGTAACACGACAATAAAAAGATATTTAGAATGAAACGTACCAATTTTTATTAGTTCAGACCACTTGACACCTTCCTGCCCCTTTGCCACCAAGGAGAAACCAATGGTTGCACCGACGATGCAATGGGTTCCAGAAATGGGCAGCTTCAAGAAAGAAGCCACTAGTTGCCATACCGCAGAACCTGAAAACACGTCAAGTCTGATTAAGACACAAGGCAGAATTCCAGTAATGTACGCAGCGCATGTCACTGAACGTAACCATCTGAAAAGCTTCAGAACACAAGAATGGAACTACCCATGATGAGAATTCGCTCACCCACCAGGAGGACAATCGGGGCGGAGGCGGTGGTGGTAGAGAACTCACCAAACATCGCACTGACGGAGCCGGCCATCAGCAGCACCTGGGTCGAGTTGTACATCTCCACGTCAATTAAGCCCTTCCTGATCGTCTCGCTCACTTTGGCCCCCAGGAGGACAGAGCCCACTGTCTCAAAGATACTAGCTAAGATGCAAGCTTGCTTGAGGGTCACTACACCTGATCCCACGGCTGTACCAAACGAATTTGCTACATCATTGGCTCCCACGGAGAATGCCAGGACGAACGCAATAATAAAACCCAGGATGAGCATCCATAGGTAGTTCACTGACGGACTAGAAGCGGCAGTAGCAGCAATAGCAGTGGTAATGAGCGGAGCCACGGTCGTTGCCATTCTCTAGAGTAGTGGTTCTTGAATGAATCAGAGAATTACTGAGCGGTGTTCGAGATGTGTAAACAGAATATGAGGTATCAAAAATGCTATAATAAATAATATATATTACATAAAATTAAATACTGTAAACTACGGCACAGAAACCGAGCTGGGGAGTTACTGCTATACGCTGCGTATGGGCATCTGTTGTCTGGGGTTTCTTTGGTTCTGGAGGGCTAGGAACACGGAGCAGAATTCCATGGCGGAGAAGAGAAAGGACGCAAGTTCATCCTGGAAGGAGGAAGGGAGAGGAATAACAATAGCAGTGGGCCCTTGGGGGCTGGTCCCGCACTCCACGCCGACCCACTGGGACTAGGGGGCCCCGGCCGGACCCGCCATCCGCGATCCGCTGTCCCCCGACCCGGAGAGAACGGGTCGGGCACGTGGCGCCGGGGACCACCTCCGCCAGCGCGCGCCCGGCCCGGCCCCCGAGCAGCCGGCCCGCGCGCGCCCTCCCCACGAAAACCGGAAAAGGGCCGTTCCCGCGCGCGCGCGCGCCACCAGGGGACCGCCAAAAAGGCCCGCGGGCGGGCAGGCGAACGAGCGAACGAACGAACAGACGGGCGGGCGGGGCGGGGTGGGATGGGGAAGCGGTCAGCGACGAAAGCAGAACCCCACTGCGCCACCGGCCCCGGCCCAACCGGCCAACCCCAGTGCCGCCGCGCCCACACTGGGCCCCGGGGAGAAGAAAGAGCCTTTCCAAGGTGGCGCCTCCACTCACCAAAGAAAACGAGGAGCCAAACGGGAGGCGAGGTCCAGGCGGAGGGCTAGAACCACGGACGCACGCACCTTCTATCGAAGAGCACACGACGTGGGGCGGAGGCTCTGGGGATGGCTCCGCGGGGCTGGCGACCGACCCTGGAAGCAGCCGCTGACGCCTCAGCAGCGGAGAAGAGAAAGCACGCAGCGCGCGCCGGCAGCCATCACTCTGGCAGCGCACGCCGCTAGCCCCTACTTATAGCCGGCGCCGCGCCCCGCGTGACCCGCCGCGCCTCGCGCCGGCCAGGAGCCCCACCCCCGGGATGACGCAGACCCCGCCAGCCCGGCCGGATGAGCCAGACGGCGGCGCTCATAGGTCGGCCCGGCGCTGTGGTCACGCCCCCAGAGGAGAGCTTGTCCACGTGGGGAGGGCCAGCCCCTTCCCTGCGGCCTTGCCTCTGCGTCTTGGCACCGCCTGGAGTCAGCGGCGGAGGCCGCTGGGGACCCTCACCCGGTCCCTGGAGGTCGTCAAGCGAGGCTTATAGATAGAGGCCGCGACCGAGGTCATAGTTCCTTCCTCGCGATCCCAGTATTACGGAGCTGTCCGAGCCCCGAGCCACACTTCAGCGCACTTGTAACTTGCTGCATCGGGAGGCCACACCTGGTCAGGTTCCCTCCCTCAGGTCATCCTGGTGACGCTGCGGGGGAGCTCGCGCCCTGGGGCTCCGGATCCGGTCCAGGCACGTTGTCGCACCTGTGACTTGCCCTTGGCCAGACAGGCACTGTCCCTAGCCCGGGGAGGGAGAGGGCTCACGTGGTCGCTTTACTCCCGCAGTCATGCACTTGGGTGAAAACAGTACTGCTGCGGAGTCACGAGAACCAGGTTGTCTCCCAGTTATGGCGCAGAGCCACAGGGTGGCTGTGGGTCATTAATTTCCCCGCGGCAGACCGTTTTCTGCGCCGGGGCTGAGGTGCCTGGGGAAGGACTCCTCTCCGGATTCAAATCCTGATTCTTGTTGCTGCAGTGTGTCACCTTGAGCGACTTTCAAATCTCTTGTGTAATCGGGAATGTAAATTGTTAACAATTACACCTACCTGGTAGCGGGAATTAAACGAGTTAACGAGTGTGAATGGAACTAGAACTCTGTAGGTGTTCGGTGAATGCTAATTTCCGTTTTGGGGTTTCCGTGCATATTCCTGGTTTCTGATGTAGAAAAGGATGTCTGAGGTGTTCTCTTCGGACCACCGGAAACTTTCCTGTTTTGAGGTAAATTGATTTCTGGTGCCCCTACATGGTATATATAATGTAGTATTAACATTAATAAGATTTACTTTGCACATTTGGGGGCATTTCATTATTCGGCCTAAGATCAAGACTAACCACTCATGCCGGGGGAGATTAAGGTCGTGGTCTCTTGTCAGAGTTTGTAGTGAGATTAAAGAATTCCCAACAGAAATATTTACCAGGCTTAGAATGTTCTGGAGCCCTCCTGGCCTTTAGCCATCTCTAGCAGCTGGGCACTGAATAGCAGTAACAAAGACATTGTAAATCATTGCTATGTCTGGCTCATCTATGGAGGCTTAAAACTCCACCTGAGTTTCCTCTGACCTACCTAGAAAATCTGGTGGCGTTTTACCAGTAACTTACAAAGTTCTGAGTCCCAGGGTCGTGGCCAAAAAAAGGAAGCGGGCAATGTCCGGGAGCACTGACCCTGGAGTGCAAATCTGATGTAATTCTGGCACCTTAAATTGTACACCTCTCTCCGCCTTTACTTTGTTGCAAGGTTATGAAAAAATAAAGGACTGACATGTTACAGGTCTTTAGTGTTCTGTCATTTAAAACAGTAATTTCCAAAGCAAGTTATTAAGGCAGTTACCTAGAACTTTCCCTGGTATGTGTTTGTTTTTTCATTCTGCCCATGGACATACTTTGCCAGTCTGTGGTACTAGCCCTTTAAGTTGGCAAACACTTGCTGGACAACCTCTGCTGAAGGCAGTGGGGCAGCCATGGTGAATATCCAGCAAGCTGAGAGCACAAGCCAAGCCCCTTGGGGGGATTTGAGGAGAGCGCTCGGGCAAAGATTCAGGCAATTCCCCTTGCGATGCATGTGAATTCTGCGAGCATCTTCAGGCTGTAGAAGGACTATACCCTTCTTCAGGACAGCATTCACAGCGCCTCTGCTAATGGGGCTGTCAGGAGAGGTGGGGGTTGGGGTGGGTCCTGGCCATCTCACCTGGAGAGAGGATCAGTAGGGTGTAGCCCGTAAGAGACTTGGACTTCTCTTGGCTGAAATGCCTCATCCTCTCATGGGGAGGAGAGGTAGGATTCTGTGGAGAGAAGTTTCAGGGCCTTGAAATGGAAAAATAGAGGAGGTATGAGGATCACCAATTCACAAACAAATGGCACTGGTTCTGACCTTATGGCTGAACACAGGAAAGAGGGCAGAGATCCCAAGGATAATGTTTCTGTCAGAATAAAGGTGCGCTCTTGGACCCTAGCAAGGACATTTGGTCTAGTGGTTAAATGTGTAGACAGTTAACCCGAGCTACCTGCTCTGCTACTCACTAGTCGCTTGACCAGGGACAAGTACCTTCTATATCTCTGTTTCCTTATCTGTATAGTGCTTCCAGGTGGCACTAGTGGTAAAGAACCTGCCTGCTAATGCAGGAGACATAAGAGATGTGGGTTCAGTCCCTGGTTTGGGAAGATCCTCTGGAGGAGGGCATGGCAACTCACTCCAGTATTCTTGCTTGAAGAATCCCATGGACAGAGGAGCCTAACGGGCTACGGTCCATAGGGTCGCACAGTGGAGAGGTTGAGAGTTGCTACTTCATAGGGTTGTTGTGAGGACTCAATCAAGGTATGTAAAGTCCTTAGAAAGGATGTCTAATCCATGGCTAGTTCAATCTCCGCACTCTTAATGTAACAAATAGGGACTTCCCTGATGGTCCAGTAGCTAAGTCTCCATACTCCCAAGGCAGGGGGCCTGGGTTCAATCCATGGTCAGGGAACTAGATCCCACACATCACAACTAGAAAATCCTAAATGCCATAACTAAGACCTGGAACAACCAAATAAATAAATAAAAGAAAAAATTCAACAACTAGCTGAAGGCCTACTGTGCAGAGCTCATGTTTAAAGAGATGTGTGTGTCACGTGTCAGAGCTGTCATTCAAGCCAAGCTCTTTCCGACTTCTCCCACTGCTGATAAAGAATGAGGGTGGAAGGGAAAGAGTCTTGTGGACACAGTAGGGGAAGGAGAGGGTAGGATGAATTGAGAGAGTACCATGGAAACATATACATTACCATCTATAAAATAGATAGCCAGTGGGAATTTGCTGTATGACGCAGGGGCTCAAACCCTATGACAACCTAGAAGGTGAGATGGGGTGGGAGGTGGGAGGGAGCTTCAAGAGGGAGGAGACATGTACACTTAACGACTGATTTCTGTTGATGTATGGCAGAAACCAGCACAACATTGTGGAGCGGTTATCCTCCAATTGGGCTTCCCTGGTGGCTCAGATGGTAAAGAATCTGCCTGCAATGTAGGAGATACGGGTTCAATCCCAGGGTCCAGAATATCCCCAGGGGAAGGCATGGCAGCCCACTCCAGTATTCTTGCCTGTAGAATTCCATGGATAGGAGCCTGATGGGCTACAGTCCATGGGGTCGCAAAGAGTCGTACACAACTGAGCAACTAACACAAACTAACATGACTGATCGACTAACATTTTCACTATCTTCCAATTGAAAATAATTTTTTTTTTAAAAAAGAATAAAAGAACTTAAATGTGGAAAAAAAAGAATGGGACCCATGAGAAACTGGGTCCACTGCCAGGAACCTGAGGATGGCAAGATGGGGTATGGTATGTGGCAGGTGAATGGGCTTGCTGGCTTAGGAATAAGAAGCCTAGGCCTGGCCCAGACTCTGACCACCCCCAGGATCTTTGGTGAATCCCTGCCACAGAGCCCAGGAGCTTAAGGATCTGTCACCCACCCTCACTTCCAAAAGAACTGCATAAGGCAGCCTGCTGAGTGCCACTGAACACCAGCTTGGGCACTGTGGGTTAGGAGTTCTCTTGGAGATGATTCCCTCTCTCACTGACTCCACATGAGTGGAGTTGAACTGTTGAGAGCCGGGAAATCTGACTCACCAGCCCCACCAGATGTGCAGAGGCACAGACAAAAGGAAGAGGCAAGGCCCCTTGTGTACTCTCTGAGCTCAGAGAGACTTGCAGTCTGAGGTCACCATTCACTGGGCAGGAAGGAAGCATCTAGGAAATGATCTGCTCAGAGGAGGGGGGAACTGCAGCAGAAGATGGGAGCACTGTGGAGCCAGGCCCTGGTCCAAGGCAGTTTCAGAGACCATTCATTCCGTTCATTAGGACTTGGATGGGGCATGGGGGAGGGAAGGGGGAGATATCCAGGAAAGAGAGAGTGGGAGCCTTAGGGTAAAGGAAAACCACCCCCTCCCTACTCGCCACTCCCCTCGGCTTGGCTGCAGTCACAGATGAGTGAAGTTGTAGTAGTACCTACACTTTTTACTCAAAGCCAGTCACCCTATCAAGAGCTCTTCGTGCTTTATCTCACATGATGCTCCAGTAAAACTCTCTTGATGTATTTTTACCTTAATTTCTCTTTTTTTTAACTTCTTTCATTTTTGAGAGAGCAATCTTCACCTACTACTACACCATCTTGATCACTCTTATGCTCTTTTTGGTAATATTTATTTTTATTTATTTATTTGGCTGCATCAGACCTTGGTTGTGGCATTCAAGCCTCTTAGTTCCAGCATGTGGGATCTAGTTCCCTGACCAGGGATCGAACCCTGGGCCCCCTGCACGGGGAGGACGGAGTCTTAGGCACTGGACCAACAGGGAAGTCCTCTTTTACCTTATTTTACAAAGAAACTGAGACACAGAGAATGAAGCAACAGTTAAACAAGAACTCCACAAACTTGGGAGTCTAAGTTTTCCCCGGCTGTCAGTTAAGTGCAGAGGTAAATAGGATGCCTTGAGGTAGTAACTCTTCTTTGCACTTAAGTTAATGTATTTACTTCCCCTTTCTTTCCTCTTTATTTTCACTAACTCTGTTGCTTTTACAGCCTGTATTTTAAGCCTCTTCCAACCCTGTTAGAAGAGAAGAAGGCAGTTTTAGGAGACCTGACTTCAAGATTGCTCCCCTTTAATAGGAAGCTGCTGCATAGCACAGGGAGCTCAGCTCCATGCTCTGTGATGACCTAAAGGGGTGGGTTGGGGGTGGTGGGAGGGAGGCTCAAGAGAGGGGTGATATATATATATTTACAGCTGATTCACACTGTTGTACAGCTGAAACCAACACAACATTGTAAAGTAATTATACTCCAATTAAAAAATAAATTTAAAAGTAAAATAAAATTTTAAAAAAGATTGCCCCCGCCCTTTCCCCAGAGTAAGAAGAGGCACATGTTCTTCCCAGAAATAAAGTTGATACAGTGGCCTGACCTTATCTTAGAGTTACTGAAAACCCTGTTCCCTGAAGTCTGAAGACTTCTCAAGAAAGAAAACCAGGCAGTTCCCTGGTGGCCTAGTTGTTAGGATTCCAGGCTTTCACTGCTGTGGCCCTAGTCACTTCCTTCAGAAATAGGTTCAAAACAATGAGTCAAGTATGGACCACACATCACCATCCTCACCACTACTCTCCCACCTGCTCTGCGTGTGGCTGGCCTCTGTCTTCAAACATTTCCTCATTCCCCATCCAACAGCACTGACCACCCAGTATCCGCGGCTCTGCCCTGACAAGGTCCAGGGAAAGTTCCAGACAGAGAGGGGAGGTAGGGAAAGAGTGCTTTCAAGCACCTGCACAGCCAGGCTCTGATGTGGAGACTCACTGGTTGAGAATGGCCTCAAACCAGCAACTCACAGCAATAAAGAGCTGGATTTTAGTCGTCGGGGAAACAGGTCAGTCTGTTCCTCTGCCAACACAAGGGGTGGGGGACCGGTCCACCCACTCTAGATTTTTATGTGTCTCCTTCCTGACTGCTCCCTCCCCGGTCTCTTCCCTTTGGTTTTGAGTTCACACACTTGGGCAAGATGCGGCATACAACCCAGACAGAGGGGGCAGAAAAACACAGTTCTTAGAGCTTGAAATGATCCCGAAACAAGCTTCTGGACAGCCAGGTGTGCCTGCACACTTCTTCAGTAATGCCTGTCCGGGGACCTCAACCAGGACTCTGTTTTCCCCAAGACCCAACTTTCTCATCTCTTGCCAGGAAAGCAGGGAAGAGAGGCAACTTGCTGGAAACTCAGGAGCTGTGTGTAATGATGCTCCATGGCAGAAGGGGAAAGAGGTCAGCCCCTCGCCACCGCCGCCAGGGACATGTGGCTTCAGTCTGAGAGAGTGAGTGGGCAACAGGATGTGAGTCATCCATAGGGCAGCGCCGTCCCACAGACCGGGTAGCTAGTAATGGTCTCAGTCACTCTGCTGCTCCCCCAACTCCCCATCATTTCACTCAGGCAACAAATAGTCTAGCGAGGATCTGGCAGAGCAACAAGACTGACCAGAGCCTTTGCCCTCACAAAACACAAACTGCTTCTCACACCCAGAATTTTACACTGAGGACCGGCCCTGAACACACCAGTCAAAGTCGACTTTCCACCCACCTCAGTGGCTATACTGACCCACACAGTTCATCATCCAGGTCACTCTTATTTATCATTATGCTTGAAAGCAAACATTTACAGAGCAGTGGAGGCTGTCCCCTGCTCTCCATGGGCACCCCCCAAACCGATTCAGGGACCCTCAATCACCTAATCCCCTCAGCAAGAGAAACTGCTCCAAGAAGAGCAACTCCCCCCACCCCGCCCCCAACTCCCAGGGCTCCATGGGTGAAGCTAGAGAAAAAGCTGGTCCTTAGACCAGTAACAAGGGAGCTGGCAGAATCTCAGACCTGCCCAGACCTGTAGAATCAGAGTCGGCATTTTTTTTTTTTAATTTTATTCCCTGGTGGTCTAGTCATCCAGACGTCATGCTCCCAATTCAGGGGGCCTGGGTTTGTTCAATCACTGATCAGGGAACTAGATCCACATGCCACAACTAAGACCTGGTGCAGCCAAATAAATAAATATTAAAAAGAAATTTATTACAGCACAGTTGATTTACCATGTGTTGATTTCCGCTGAACAGCAAAGTGATTCAGTTATGTGTGTGTGTGTGTGTGTGTGTATTTCATATTATTTTCTATTATGGTTTACCACAGGTTATTGAATATAGTTCCCTGTGCTATACAGTAGAAACTTCTTGTTTATCCATTCTATATATAATAGTTTGCATCTGTTAATTCCAAACTCCCATTCCTTCCCTCACCCACACCCCCCTTGGCAACCACAAATCTGTTCTCTATGTAGAATCTGCATTTTAACAAGGTCCCTGTGGAACTCATAGGCACCTTACATTTTAAGTAGCAGTTATAAGAAGAATAATGACTTGTTATCTGGAAAGTTTAGAAAACAATATGATAGTACCTTCTTCTTCAGTCAGAAGTTGAAAAGCCACTACTGTTTCATAAGCCTGATTTTCCTCAGCAAGCACTCAGACCATTTTAGCTAAGGAGGACTTCACAGCTTCTGAGGTCAGACTATATGGAATGAGCATCCCACTGTACCATTTTCATGCTGTGACCTTGGGCAAATTCTCTTACTTCTCGCTGCCTCACATTTCTCTTCTGTACAGTGAAGATAATAGAGTTGTTCTCAGGATTAAATGAGCTTCCATTCTGGCTCAGCGGTAGAGAATCTACCTGCCAATGCAGAAGACACGGGCTCGATCCCTTGGTCAGGAAGACCCCCTGGAGAAGGAAATTACAACCCACTCCAGTATTCGCACCTGGAGAATCCCATGGCAGACTGTAGTCCATGGGGTCACAAAAAATTTCGAACATGATTTAGCGACTAAACACACACACACACACAGAGGATTAAAAATAAAGTGCTTGGCGTGTACCTGGCATTTAGCGAGCATGAAATACGCTTGGATACTAATTGGATTTGGGTGTCCCCCAGTTTTCTATACACTCCACTTACCATCTGTTAGGATGAAATGCTTCTGGAGTTGGTGGTCTCATCCATTATGCACAGATACTTCGCAGTTTTCTATAAGTGACTTTATTTCTGGAGGCAACCTACTGTTACCCCCTCCCCCAAATATATTCATTTCAGGACTGTCCATTTCATTTATTCCATCCCCACCATCTGCAGGGAATTGAACTTTTCTGCTGTGACTTTGGATAACGCCTCTGATGATGATTTATGAAAACTTTGAATATGTGTATGAAGAAGCTGAAGTTGAACGGTTCTGTGAAGACCTACGAGACCTTTTAGAACTAACACCCAAAAAAGATGTTCTTTTCATTATAGGGGACTGGGATGCAAAAGTACGAAGTCAAGAAACACCTGGAGTAACAGGCAAATTTGGCCTTGGAATACAGAATGAAGCAGGGCAAAAGCTAATAGAGTTTTGCCAAGAGAATGCACTGGTCATAGCAAACACCCTATTCCAACAACCAAGAGAAGACTCTCCACATGGACATCACCAGATGGCCAACACCAAAATCAGATTGATTATATTCTTTGCAGCCAAAGGTGGAGAAACTCTATACAGTCAGCAAAAAAAGCTGACTGTGGCTCAGATCATGAACTCCTTATTGCCAAATTCAAACTTAAATTGAAGAAAGTGGGGGAAACCACTAGATCATTCAGGCATGACCTAAATCAAATCCTTTATGATTATACAGTGGAAGTGAGAAATAGATTTAAGGGACTAGATCTGATAGAGTGCCTGATGAACTATGAACAGAGGTTTGTGACACTGTACAGGAGACAGGGAGCAAGACCATCCCCAAGAAAAAGGAATGCAAAAAAGCAAAATGGCTGTCTGAGGAGGCCTTACAAATAGCTGAGAAAAGAAGAGAAGCCAAAAGCAAAGGAGAAAAGGAAAGATATACCCATTTGAATGCAGAGTTCCAAAGAATAGCAAGGAGAGATAAGAAAGCCTTCCTCAGCGATCAATGCAAAGAAATAGAGGAAAACAATAGAATGGGAAAGACTAGAGATCTCTTCAAGAAAATTAGAGATACCAAGGGAACATTTCATGCAACGAGGGGCTCAATAAAGGCCTGAAATGGTATGGACCTAACTGAAGCAGAAGATATTAAGAAAAGGTGGCAAGAATACACAGAAGAACTATACAAAAAAGATCTTCACGACCCAGATAATCATGATGGTGTGATCACTCACCTAGAGCCAGACATCCTGGAATGTGAAGTCAAGTGGGCCTTAGGAAGCATTACTATGAACAAAGCTAGTGGAGGTGATGGAATTCCAGTTGAGCTATTTCAAATCCTGAAAGATGATGCTGTGGAAGTGCTGCACTCAATATGCCAGCAAATTTGGAAAACTCAGCAGTGGCCACAGGACTGGAAATGGTCAGTTTTCATTCCAATCCCAAAGGAAGGCAATGCCAAAGAATGCTCAAACTACCACAGAATTGCACTCATCTCACATGCTAGTAAAGTAATGCTCAAAATTCTCCAAGCCAGGCTTTAGCAATATGTGAACCATGAACTTCCTGCTGTTCAAGCTGGTTTTAGAAAAGGCAGAGGAACCAGAGATCAAATTGCCAACATCCGTGGGATCATGGAAAAAGCAAGAGAGTTCTAGAAAAACATCTATTTCTGCTTTATTGACTATGTCAAAATCTCTGATGGTGTGGATCACAACAAACTGTGGAAAATTCTGAAAGAGATGGGAATACCAGACCACCTGACCTGCCTCTTGAGAAACCTGTATGCAAGTCAGGAAGCAACAGTTAGAACTGGACATGGAACAACACACTGGTTGCAAATAGGAAAAGGAGTATGTCAAGGCTGTATATTGTCACCCTGCTTATTTAACTTATACGCAGAGTACATCATGAGAAATGCTGGGCTGGATGAAACACAAGCTGGAATCAAAGATTGCTGGGAGAAATATCACTAACCTCAGATATGCAGATGACACCACCCTTATGGCAGAAAGTGAAGAAGAACTAAAGAGCCTCGTGATGAAAGTGGAAGAGGAGAGTGAAAAAGTTGGCTTAAAGCTCAACATTCAGAAAACTAAGATCATGGCATCCGGTCCCATCACTTCATGACAGATAGATGGGGAAACAGTGGAAACAGTGGCTGACTTTATTTTTTTGGGCTCCAAAATCACTGCAGATGGTGATTCCAGCCATGAAATTAAAAGACGCTTACTCCTTGGAAAGAAAGTTATGACCAACCTAGACAGCATATTAAAAAGCAGAGACATTACTTTGTCAACAAAGGTCTGTCTAGTCAAGGTTATGGTTTTTCCAGTAGTCAAGTATGGATGTGAGATTTGGACTATAAAGAAAGCTGAGCGCCGAAGAATTGATGCTTTTGAACTGTGGTGTTGGAGAAGACTCTTGAGGGTCCCTTGGACTGCAAGGACATCCAACCAGTCCATCCTAAAGGAGATCAGTCCTGGGTGTTCATTGGAAGGACTGCTGTTGAAGCTGAAACTCCAATACTTTGGCCACCTGATGGGAAGAGCTGACTCATTGGAAAAGGCCCTGATGCTGGGAAAGATTGAGGGCAGGAGGAGAAGGGGACGACAGAGGATGAGATGGTTGGATGGCATCACCGACTCAATGGACGTGAGTTTGAGTAAACTCCAGGAGTTGGTGATGGATGACAGGGAGGCCTGACGTGCTGCGGTTCACGGGGTCGCAAAGAATCGGACACGACTGAGTGACTGAACTGAACTGAACTGAATATGTATATAGGGCTCTTACCCTCCTGGTTCCAGGTACCTTCAGAAACTTTCTTTCTTTCTTTCTTTAGGATTTATTTCTGGTTTTTCTGGGTCTTCCTTGCTGCCAGCAGTCTTTCCCTAGTTGTGGTGAGTCGGGGCTACTCTCTAGTTGCAGTGCACAGGCTTCTCGTTCCCGTGGCGTCCCTTATTGCAGAGTTGGGGCCCTCAGCACACAGGCTTCAGAAGTTTGGGTGTGTGGGCTCAGTAGTTGCAGCTCACATACTCTGGAATGCTGGTTCAGTAGTTACAGTGCACCGGCTCTCAAGGTGTGGAGTGAGAGCTTAATCGCACCTCGGCATGTGATATTTTTGTTCCTGGACCAGGGATCAAGCCCGAGTCCCCAGGATTGGAAGGAGGATTCTTAACTACTTGCCCACCAGGGAAGTCCTAAGAACCAGTATTAATATCTTACTGTACAAGGAAATGAGAACCTGAGAGCCCATGACCACACAGAGTAGGGAAGCAGAACCTGGAATGCTGGCTGGCACAGGAAGCCCCGGCGGGCTGGGAATGAATGAATGACTCCAGATCCAATGTTCTTCCCACCACTTACGGTTGCCTCCAATGTAAACCAGAGGAGTGACTTTTAGGGGTACAGCTTTCAGGCCAGACAATAGAGAGAGACCAAAAAGAGAGACCTCAGTTGCAAATACTCTGTTCCATTGTCCCCATGTGCATGCTAAGTCACTTCAGTCATGTCTAACTCTTTGCTACCCTATGGACTTGTAGCCCAGTCCACCAGGCTCTTCTGTCCATGAGGATTCTCTCCAGGCAAGAATACAGGAATGGGTTGCATTTCCTTCTCCATTGTCCCCAAGAGAATTCATGTTTATCAGATTTTCATTATCAAACTGTGGTCACCAAAATGATCAGGCTAAATAATACATACACATGTTGAAAACTATACCGTACATGGTGGGAATGTAAATTGGTACAGCCACTATGGAGAACAGTATGGATATTCCTTAAAAAACTAAAAATAGAGCTAAAACTAAAGACTAAAACTAAAAACTAAAAATAGAGCTACCATATGACCCTGCAATTCCACTCCATAGTTCAAAAAGATGGCTGCACACCAATGTTCATTGTATCACTGTTTACAGTAGCCAAGACATGGAAGCAACCTTAATGTCCATCAACAGAGGAATGGATAAAGAAGATGTGGTACATATATACAATAGAATATTACTCAGCCATTAAAAAGAATGAACTAATACCATTTGCAGCAACATGGATGGACCTGGAGATTATCATACTAAGTGAAGTAAGTCACACAGAGAAAGACAAATATCATATGATATTTATATGTGGAATCTTTTTAAAAAGATACAAATGAAGTTATTTACATAATAGAAACAGACTCACAGACTTAGAGAAGGAACTTATGGTGGCAGGGGGAGGGTAGAGAAGAAGGATAGTTACAGAGTTTGGGATGGACATGTACACACTGCTTAATGGATAATCAACAAGGACCTACTATATAGCAAAAGGAACTCTGCTCAATACTCTATAATAACTTGAATAGGAAAAGAATTTGAAAAAGAATAGATACATTTATATGTGTAACTGAATCACTTTGCTGTACTAAAATATTATTAGTCAACTATACTCCAACATGAAATTTAGAATTTTTTAATTTAAAAATTAAATTAAAAACACTACACCCTACAGAAGAGTTTTGAGTTAAAAAGTGCCTCTGCTTGAAACCTCAGTTTTCTAATCTAACCCCCAAAATAACTACTATTGAGTTCCTTGTGAACTCATGACATTATTTAATATAATTAAATATGCACAGCTTAAAAAAAAACAAAACTATTTATTTATTTGGCTGCACCAGGATCTTTGTTGCCAAGTGAGGAATCTTCAGTTGTGTCATTAGAACTCTTAGTTGTAGCACATGGGATCTAGTTCCCTGACCAGGGATTGAACCTGTGCCCCCTGCATTGGGAGTGTGGCATTGTAGCCACTGGATCACCAGGGAAGTCTCTAAGTATGTACATCTTTTTGTATGTCAATCATACCTCAACCAAATGGTTTCTTTTTTTTTTTTTTCATTTATTTTTATTAGTTGGAGGCTAATTACTTCACAACATTGCAGTGGGTTTTGTCATACATTGATATGAATCAGCCATAGATTTACACGTATTCCCCATCCCGATCCCCCCTCCCACCTCCCTCTCCACCCGATCCCTCTGGGTCTTCCCAGTGCACCAGGCCCGAGCACTTGTTGCATGCATCCCACCTGGGCTGGTGATCTGTTTCACTATAGATAATATACATGCTGTTCTCTCGAAACATCCAAATGGTTTCTTAAAAAATTTCTTGTAATACAAACATAGAAAGTATTTATGTTTTTCTATGATATAAAATATATACCTTTTTTTTTCTTTTTTTTTTTTCCATGCAGCTTGTGGGATCTTAGTTCTCCAACCAAGGGTTTGATCCCAGGCCCTGAGCAGTGAAAATGCCTAGTCCTAACCACTAAACCACCAGGGAATTCCCCCATTTTTCTCTTTTTCATAAAATGAAATCCTACCACACACAGTTATACAACTGGCTCTTTTCACTTAACATATTTAGATAACCTCTGCATGTCATCACATATGTATGTGTGCTCAGTTGTGTCCAACTCTTTGCAACCCTATGGACGGTAGCCCACCAGGCTCCTCTGTCCGTGGGATTTTCCAGGCAGAAATACTGGAGTGGGTTGCCATTTCCTACTCCAGGGAATCTTTCTGACCCAGGGATTGAACCCATGTTTCTTGCATCTCCTGCATTGGCAGGTGAGTTCTTTACCACTAGCACCACCTGGATATGGAACTCCTTGATTCTTTTAAAAGCTGAGTAACAATAGATCATAATGTGTGTGTGTGTGTGTGTGTGTGTAGTCTAGCACAGGTGGAGTAGCTGGGTCATAGGCTACATGAATGTTCTCATTTATATGGTATTGCCAAACTACCATTTAGATGCCCACCTGTGAGCCTGTGAGAGAAAATGCCAGTTTCAAGGTTCAGGATATTTCAGATCTCCTTCGGGTCACATGTGGTCAGTGGCCTAATAGCCCACCTACATCTCCTTCATCAATAACGACCTCCCTCTTTAGCATCTCTGAATTTGCAGTAAGAATGAGACCTTTTGACTGTCATCCTCAGCAGTTAATTTTTTTTTTTTCCCCCTTCTGGCTCTTGTAATTCCTGCACAAATCTGTCTTTTCCTTCACACCGTCCCTTCCAATCTAGACCAAGTCCACTCTCCATCCATCCATCCTCCCTTCCCTCCCTGCACTCTCCAGAGCAGCATCCCCAGCCCCGCCCAGCTGTGAACACTCTGGTCTCCTTCCCCTCAGGGTGTGTGTTTACTTTTCCAGTGAAGTCATCCTCGAAGTTACCTCCTTGCTTGTTGATGTTCCTATGGCCGCTGGGCCTGTTGGCATGGTGCTTGTTATGGGGTCAGCATGGGTAACCAGGCACTGAAGAGACAGATTCAGGCACTGAAGAGACAGATTCTGCCACTGAAAACTTTAAAACTGTAGCTACTTGCTGCTTCAGCCCAGGCTGGATGAGAACTTGCTGCCAAGAACTCTGATGATTAACCCAGGCCTCGCCCCCACCTTCCTTGTGGTTACCCACTTTTACTTCCTGTTTGCCTGTGCCTGGGGCGCCTAAAACAGGGGCCAATCAGAGGGCTTTACTGATGTTTTCAAACCTTTGGACAATATCTAGGCACCGTTTTTTTTTTTTTTTTTTTTTAATTTTTTTATTAGTTGGAGGCTAATTACTTCACAACATTTCAGTGGGTTTTGTCATACATTGATATGAATCAGCCATAGATTTACACTTATTCCCCATCCCGATCCCCCCTCCCATCTCCCTCTCCACCCGATTCCTCTGGGTCTTCCCAGTGTACCAGGCCCGAGCACTTGTCTCATGCATCCCACCTGGGCTGGTGATCTGTTTCACCATAGATAGTATACATGCTGTTCTTTTGAAACATCCCACCCTCACCTTCTCCCACAGAGTTCAAAAGTCTGTTCTGTATTTCTGTGTCTCTTTTTCTGTTTTGCATATAGGGTTATCGTTACCATCTTTCTAAATTCCATATATATGTGTTAGTATGCTGTAATGTTCTTTATCTTTCTGGCTTACTTCACTCTGTATAAGGGGCTCCAGTTTCATCCATCTCATTAGGACTGGTTCAAATGAATTCTTTTTGACGGCTGAGTAAAATTCCATGGTGTATATGTACCACAGCTTCCTTATCCATTCATCTGCTGATGGGCATCTAGGTTGCTTCCATGTCCTGGCTATTATAAACAGTGCTGCGATGAACATTGGGGTGCACGTGTCTCTTTCAGATCTGGTTTCCTCAGTGTGTATGCCCAGAAGTGGTATTGCTGGGTCATATGGCAGTTCTATTTCCAGTTTTTTAAGGAATCTCCACACTGTTTTCCATAGTGGCTGTACTAGTTTGCATTCCCACCAACAGTGTAAGGCACCGTTTTTGATGGGAGCTTCTGAGAAAGGAGGGAGGAATCCAGGGCAAGACGGAAAAGGAATCATTGCTGGTGCTGCTCTGGGTCCCAGTCCTGAACTAAGAACACCCTCCCCTATCCTAGTGGATCAGACAGTAAAGAATCTGCCTGCGATGCAGGAGACGAGTGTTCGATCCCTGGGTCAGAAAGGTACCCTGCAGGAGGAAATGGCAACCCACTCTAGTAGTCTTTCCTGGGAAATCCCATGGACAGAGGAGCCTGGTGGGCTACAGTCCATTGGGTCTCAAAGAGTTGTACACAGCTGAACAACTAACACACACCACTATCCCCAAGAGTGCCTCACTGTGACAGGGAAGAGCAAATTCTGACTCCATGTTGAATATGCTTCTTTCACTTTAACCTTTGCTTCTCAATGCTTTTGTTCTGATAAGCACTACCTGTAAGCATCCAGAATGGCCTGTCACAGGGAACTCAGTTCCTCTGCCTGAATATTAAAATGCCTTTGTTCGGCTCACAAAGAGGCAATCTGCCCCTGCCTACCTGTGAATGGCTACAGAAAAGGAGAAATGAACACATCCCCACCCCAAGCCTAGCCACTCCAGGAGATATTTTGCAAGACTTATGGCCTTTTTACTCTACTTCCTCACCTCCTCCCCTTCTCTGTTCTAGAAAAGAAACTGGCATTCAGACATCATAAGATGGTTTTGGGGGACCGTGTTTGTGTTAATTGCTCAGTTGTGTATGACTCTGTGTGACCCCATGGACTGTAGCCAGCCAGACTCCTCTGTCCATGGGATTCTCCAGGCAAGAATACTGGAGTGGATTGCCATTTCCTTCTCTAGGGGATCTTCCCGGCCCAGAGATCGAACCCGGTTCTCCTGCATTGCAGGTAGATTCTTTACAGCCTGAGCCAACAGGGAAGCCCTTGGGAGACCCTTTGGAACCGTAGTCCACCATCTTCTCGGTCTGTCAGCTTTTTGAATAAAGTTGTTATTCCTTGCCTCAACACCTTCCGATTTATTGACCTATTGTGAAGCAAGCAGAGCAAGCTTGGACTCTGTAACATCACCTGACCAGCCTCCTGACTTCCCCCTGCTGCCTAAGCCCAAGAGTGAGAACCATGGACAGTGGGGGGGGACCCAAGACAGGGCCCAAAATGAAGGATGGGGGAATGCAGCCTAGTGTGAAATCAAAGCTTAGTATCTCCATCCACCCCCTCCACCACATCTGGGTACTTTCTTCATTTTATCCTCTCTCCTTAGTAGATTCAGTACTTTTTTCACCACTATCTCCTTCTGCCTTCAAACTTCCATAAATCTCCTTTTGTTCTTACTGTCACTGACACCTAGCAGGACCCTGCAGGGCCCTCCTGGGTACAAAAGCCTCTCCGTCATCCCCGTTTCTCATTTGTAGAATAAGGCTTTAGTCTGCTGGAACATCCCTGAGTTCCAGAGCAGGAACAAGTCATTATTAACAGGGAAGTGAGGAAATGCAGAAACAAAGGAGAAACAGTTAAAGGAGAAAAGTAATGACAATAGCTCAGTGATAAAAGAAGGTCCTAGTTCCTCCTCAAGGGATATACATCACAATCTGACACTATCTTAGAGTTTTCTGCCGAAACTAAGACCCCCCACTCTGACCCAAGTGGAGGATGACAACTACAGGCTGAGCTGATACTAGGCACTAGACCTCAGACTGGTTGGAACCAGAAAGTAGATGACTAAGATTCCTGAAACATCACTCTGTTACTTCATCACAAACCAATCAGAAGAGAGTCACGTCCCCTGCAGCCCTCACCCCAGATGTTGCCTTTGCGAATCCTTCCCTGAAATCCACGGGTATGGGCTAGGGTGGCATGTGGGGTTCAGGTCTTTCGGGCACGCACTTTCAGTACTCTTACTGTGTGCGTACGCTCAGTCACTTCAGTCATGTCTGAATCTTCCTATGGACTGTAGTCTGCCAGGTTCTTCTGTCCATGGGATTCTCCCAAGAATGTGGGAGTGGGTTGCCATGCCCTCCTCCAGGGAATCTTCCTAAACCAGGGATTGAACCCACGCGTCTCCTACATCTCCTGCATGGCAGGCAGATTCTTTACCCACTGAGCCTAGGGCCCTGCAAATGAATGCTGTACCTTCCTTCATCACAACTCTGTGTCTGGGTAAATTGGCTTTGCTGTGCTGTGGGCGAGCAGATCGGTGACATCACTTCTATCTACCACGCGCTCCTAGAGATAAACAGCCTCTTCTCCACCCATGCTGTCTGTTTGATTCTGAAATATGTGGTCATCTTCTCCACGCCCATCAAAATTTCGGCCATGCCCTAGCTCTAAAACCCCAGCCTTTGCTCTGCTCTCCCTGAATCCTCTGTACTTGATGATGTCAGTGGACCTCTTTCTTTTGATTGTCCTCTCTGCTGACATCAATGTGCTCTCTGCTTCTCCAATTCCACATCGGTCCTCTTCTCCCTCCTCTCCAGGGCTCTCTCTTTTCTGCACACCCCCTCTCTCTCCCAACATGTCCCTTCGAAATCTCAGTGTAATCCCTAAATCACCACCTCCATCTCCAGGTCCACAGATCTAGATGCCAGCTGCCCATTTCATCCATCAAATGAATTTCAACCACAATTTCTCAACTTCTCACCCGTACCCCAAGCAGCCGCCTTCTGATGACTTCCCCATTTTCATGACTCAATAGCTTTCCCAGGTGGCACTGGTAAAGAACCCGCCTGCCAATGCAGGAGACATAGAGACTGGGGTTGGGTTCAATCCCAGGTGGGGAAGATTCCCTGGAGGCAATGACACCCCACACCAGGATTCTTGCCTGGAGAATCTCAGGGACGGAGAAGCCTGGTGAGCTACAGCACACGGGGTTGCAAAGTCAGGTATGACTGAAGCGACTTAGTATGCAGCTGTCTCTGAGATGCTCTGAAGCGCCAAGCTTAGTATTCTTGGATCCTCCTTCAGCTTCCACAACACCGTCTTTACCTCCTTCAGACTTTCTCAAATTGGTACCTCTTTTCAGCTCCCTGCCCCCATCCACATTTCCTGGATTCTTCTGTGCCTCCATCATCAATTCCTTATGCTAACATCTCAGAGGTGCCCCCTGCTGTGGGTGGAATGAAGCCCAACCCAGCGAAACTTCTCCAGGCTGCCCCTCCTGTCTTTCCCAATCCTGGGACATTCCTCTTCCATTGAGGCTCAGTATTCAACTCTCCCCTACACATTCCTCTATGGTAATCTCCATGGGAGATCTCTCATCTAAACTCCCATATGTCTGGATCTGGCACACTCAGCCCTCTTGGCCTGTGTGTTAGTCTTGTTTTCCCAGCCATGTCAGAAGTTCCTGGAGCATCTTTGTGTTTCTTAGGATGAGGCCAGTAAATTCATAAACTCAGGAGCAAGACAAGGAAGGCAAATAAAGAAGGCAGAAAGGGGACGAAGACATGTGTAAAAGACTAGGAGGATCCCTGTGGACCCTCTTAGTTCATTCGGTAAAGAATCTGCCTGCAATGCAGGAGACCTGGGTTCAATCCCTGGGTCAGGAAGACCCCCTGAAGGAGGAAATGGCAACTCACTCCAGTATTCTTGCCTGGAGAATCCCATGGACAGAGGAGCCTGGCAGGCTACCGTCCACGGCATTGCAAAAGTTGGACACAACTTAGCGACTAAACCACCACTGTGGACAAAGCAAAACCCATCTGCAGGGGGATGGCCCTGCAGGCCACCGGTTTGTGACCCTCACCTAGATGTCTTGCCTGAGTCAGCTAGGCTATGAATATTTCTTTTATCTCTCTGAAGCAGCATCTAGCAAAGAGAGGGGAAGGGTGACCTGATTTCCTTGGCCTGGCATAGGAGGAGCAGCCGGCCTCAACAGCCCAGAGGTGTTACCTCCCCTTCTCACCCAGCCCATAGCACTGCACCCGATGTCAGGTGCTACCCCTTGGCTCCAGCTTCCTGTGAGTTCTAACCAGCAGAAGCTTTTCTCACTCACAGACTAAAGAAAGAGCCACCTGCCCCTCCCGCTGCTCATGACCCAATCAGAGCCTGCCTGACCAAGTGCACCCTGGGAGCACCTACCAGGTGGCATGAACATCCTCTGAAGCCTTGGCTGAGCCTCCTATGTGCCCCAACCTGGGTGGCAGAATGACATACAAGGCTGATGTGGGGAGTGGGGGTGGGGTGGAGACAGAAGGGCTGGAGGAGAAAGGCAAAGGCAGAGAGAAGATGGGTGGTGGGCGGTGGGGTGCAAAGAGCCACAGTGGGGGTGGGGGCCTGGCCAAGTGCATGTAGAAACCCAACTAAAATACTTTTTTTCCTTTGGCTGCACCAGGTCTTAGTTGTGGCACATGGGATCTTTAGCTGTGGCATGTGGGATTTAGCTCCCCAACCAGGGATTGAACCTGGCACCCTGCATTGGGAACTCAGAGTCTCAGCCACTGGATGACCAGGGAAGTCCTGAAACCTAATTTTAACTCCTCCTGTGGCCATTCTCTCACACCCACTCCCTTCTCACTCCCTCCTCCCTAAATCTAGCCACTCACCCCCGGCTCCTAGCCTCATCCCACTTCCAACCAAGCTACACAGGTGCCCAGACTAATCGGCTAGACCATGACTTTCATGAAGCCTCCCTCAACGACCGCTGCCTACAGTAGGGCACAATCCAGAAGGTTCTGGCTGCCTGGTGCTCTCCTCTGTCCATCCCGCTTTCTTGTCCATTGATTCACCATGGGAAAAATCTAATCAGCCCAGTCAGGCTGTTTTCCACCACCTCCCTTCCCTGCTCTGAAGGCAACAGCCTCAAAGGTCACTTGAGAAAGTTACTGACTTCCTCACAAACGTCAGCTGCCACCTACACCCCATCATTTCCCTCTTCCCAGAAGGCCTGGGTGCAGTAATGTATGTATGTGTGCGTGAGCGTGTGCGTTCAGTCACTCAGTCGTGTCTGACTCTTTTTGACCCCATGAACCCTCGTCTCCTGAACTGGCAGGTGAATTCTTTACTGCTGAGCCACCAGGTGCAGTAGTGTGTGCATGCTAAGTCGCTTCAGTTATGTCCAGCTCTTTGCGACCCTATGGGCTGTAGTTCACCAGGCTCCTCTGTCCACGGGATTCTCCAGGCAAGAATACTGGAGTGGGTTGCCATGCCCTCCTCCAGGGGATCTTCCCAACACAGGGATCAAACCTGCATTGGCAGGCAGGTTCTTTACCACTAGCGCCACCTGGGAAGCCCAAGAGCGCAGTGGAGTAATTCTAAACCCACGAATAAGAAGAAACTGGAGCTCAGAAGGTGTCAGTCCACTCCTGAGACTACAGGGTTTATGAGCAGCTAGCCCTCCTATGCTTCGCCCTGGAGGCCTTCCCACTGGGACCTGCCTTAAATGAACACCATGAGCTCCTGGAGAACAAGGTGCAGGTTCTCTTTTTCATGTGACAAACAATGCAACAACTAGAGGGCAGAGCTAGGTAAACAGTTAAGAGGAACATTCATTAGTTTTGTGTTTGCTTATAATCTATCCTTTTGCTGAAATTCATTTTGAAAAAATTGAACTCCCCCCCACCACCCCCTACCCCCTGGCATCACAGACTGCAATGATGCTGTTCCCCCTGAAAGACACTGAAAGAGCAAAAGACACAAAGCGAGCGGAGCCCAGACGAAGGCAGAGGTCTGCTGGAATGTTCTGGAATGTTTTGATCCGGTTTCCTTTCGGAGGTGGCAGACCCTCTGTGTAGAGGAGCTCTGTGTTTGTGGTTTCTGTCTTCATGGAAGCTGTGTGGTTACCTGGAACACTGAACCAGCAGAACCATGACTTACATTTTCCGACATCATGTGATTTATGTACTATTTATGTTTCAGGATCTCTGTCATTTCCGACAGTTGCCAAAACATTTTCTACCGGGAATATTGGTACCTTGGAGTGGGAGGTGGAAACCCAGCACTAACTGCCTCCTGCATAGGATTATACTCATGATCTGCTCAGGGTGAGGCTCAGCAAGAGACAGGCCCCAGGGTTGACTGTACCAGCAGGGAGGGACCTGGGTCACATTCAGACTCTTGATGCCTGGCCTTGAGTCATCTACCCACCATTGAAATCAGGACTCCAGGAATGTCAGTCCTCGGAGGTGCCTCTGAGTGCGCAAGTTCACTCTGCACCCCAGGTTGATCATCTTGATGTCTTAAGTTATGAGCTTTCTGTGCAAAGTGAGGAGATAACTGAGTTTTGAAATTTCACCATTGAATTCCACTCACTGCCCCGGGCAGCTCCTGATAACCTGCTCATAGCAGCCTGCCCCCACCTGCCTGTCCCCACTGCAGCCTTGAGTCCTCAGGCCACTCCTGGCCCAGTAACAATCTGGAAGAGATGGCACCAGTGGACCCCGAAAGCAGTCCTTCAACTCAACTCAACTTCAAACATCACTCTCCTGTGCTCCCGCTTTATCAGGCCCGCATTGCTCCAGGCGCTCAGCTGAGCCACAACCTAAGTGAAAAAGAATTGCCTCACAAGCCTGTGATAAAGGGCAATCAGAGAGGTATGCACGAAATATAGGTGAGGCCCTGAGCACCATGAGAGGAAAGAAGTCTTTGTGAGTTGGAATGCTCGTGCTCAGCCGTGTCTGACTCTTTGCCACCCCATGACTGCAATCTGCCAGGCTCCTCTGTCCATGGAGGTGACTCTGGTAAAGGAATGAAGGGAAGATAGAAAAGACTGGATGAGAAAGCTGCAAAGGGCAGGTCCAGGCCAGAGCATGATTCCAACACGTAGCCACTAAGCCCACCCGGGCCCCTGCTTCATAATGAGGCCAAGACCCTTATCTACACGTCAGAGTTGGCAGAGGCCCTCATTTGTTACAGCTTAATCCTAATCTGATCCTGGCTGGAAGGGAAGCCCTTCTCTTCTGCTGTCAGACTGTGACTTTCCACCCGCGAGTCCCAACAAAGCACTTAGGAGTAAAATGGAATAAAGGAGAAAACACCAGAGCACACCCAACAAGAGTAAGTGCTATTTCTTGAAACTCTTGTTTATGGTTATATTAATATATACATGTGATTGTGGCTGTGTGGATGAATGTGTAAATTGGGTTGTAATGGAAAAAAAAATTTTTTTTTCAGATCATTTATTTGGCTGTATCGAGTTTTAGTTGTGGCATGTGGGGTCAGTTCCCCGACCAGGGATCGAACCTGGATGCCTTGCATTGGGAATGCAGAGCCTTAGCCACTGGACCACGAGGGAAGTCCCTGTAAAAAAAAATTTCTTCCTGAGGGTTGTGGTCTTAAAAGCTGAAGAAACCATTGCTTTAAGGGAAAGCATCCATCTATCAACTATTAAACGAAGACTATCAAAAATTGAATCTTGTTTTAGGTAGAGAAAAAAAGCAAGACTTGGCTCTTGCAATTAAGCTCTGAATTTGGGGATGAAAAGACAAACACACCAGTAGGACAGGATGAGAAAAACCACAATGACAGAGGGGTGTGCCCAGGGGAGGCAGGCCACGGCCCTGCCAGGGTCCCAGTGCTCCCAACTAGGGGTGGGGGGTGTGAACACAGAACTGCAGGGGCTGGTGTGGCTGCCCAGAGCCAGGGGCTGCTTGACGGGAGGTGGGGAGGGAAGCAGGGTCAGTGGGGCTGAGCAAGAATAGAAGGATCTGAGGGGAGAGCTGAAGACTTTCCCCTTTAGGACATGTGAAATTATCCCTATTGTTTAGAAGGGGGTGGCTCGAGGCAGGGGCTGGGGCAGCAGTTTGAGGACCAGATGTTGCATTTGTCCCTGGTTCAAGGATTTTTCAAATTTATGTGAACATTGGTCCAGATGAAAACTTAGTCTACAGTTAATCATTTATTAGCCTGATAGGACTATCCATATTTTGCTCTTCTTCATATTTCTGCCTTGCAGTCCAGCTAGACCCAGCATTGGTGTCTGCCTGCCAGGCTTCCTTCCTCTCTTATCCCTGCTGAGCACCAAACCCTCCAGCAGGGGACAGGTTCAGGGAAAAGAGTGTGTTAGCCGCTCAGTCGTGACTCAGTCCCAACTCTGCAACCCCACGGACTGTAGCCTGCCAGGCTCCTCTGTCCATGGAATTCTCCAGGCAAGAATACTGGAGTGGGTACCCATTTCTTCTCCAGGGGATCGTCCCCATCCAGGGATTGAACCCTGGTCTTCTGCACTGCAGGCAGATTCTTTACCATCTGAACCCCCAGGGAAACCCAAGCCTACCCCCTAACACCCCTCCTTACATACCTGGGGGGCTGCCTGCAAACTAGCTGAGAAGGATACAGCAGGGCTGATGGTCTGATTTTCAGCTCAGCAAACAGGGACTGGCCTCTCTTTCTGCTTGTAAAAGTAGAAATGGAAAAAGCAACTTAACACAAAGAAAAGTTAATTTAAAAATAAGATTAAAGTTTCAAAAAAAAAGTATAAATAGAAAAGCAAAAGTAACCAAAGGGACTAAGATTCTATTTTCCCTTAAAGCAAAAACAGTTTTTGTCTGTAGATCCAGAATATACTGTGTGCCTTTTCCTAGTCAGGGGCTTCCCAGGTGGCACTAGTGGTAAAGAACTCGCTTGCCAATGAAGGAGACCTAAGAGATGCTGGCTTGATCCCTGGGTCAGGAAGATCTCCTGGAGAAGGGCATGGCAACCCATTCTGGTATTCTTGCCTGGAGAATCCTGCATGGACAGAAGAGCCTGGTGGGCGACAGTCCACAGGGTCGAAGAGTCAGGCACAACTAAAGCGACTTAGCAGCAGTTTCCTAGTCATCCCTCTGAGTCCAGTAATTGGAAAGGAACTAGGCAATGTTAATATGCAGCAACCAAAGGGCTAACTTTTAAAATAAATTTTTATTTTATATTGGAGTACAAAATGACCCTGATGCTGGAAAAGATTGTAGCATCACCTACTCAATGGACTGTGGAGGACAGGGAAGCCTGGCAGGCTGCACGAAGTCCATGGGGATGCTAAGAGTTGGACACGACTTAGCGATTGATTAACAGTTGATTAACAATGCAAAGGGCTAATTTTGGGGGGTTGGGAATCCACTTTCTTTCCATTATACTTTGAACTTTTTTTTTTTTTTAACTCTTTTTAAGAGGTACCCTAGAGAGTCGTAAAGTTCCCTTCTGTGTTGTCCATTCTTGTGCAAAGGTTGGTCTTTTCCTTGGCTCTCCACACGCCAAGTCCCTCTCCACACCTCTGCTTCCAGTGGGTTCTGTTGCCTGCAATCCATTTGCCCTTGTTTTACACCTACCTGAATTCTGCCTCCAAAACGCCATTCAAATCCCATCTCCTCTAGGAAGTCAACCCACAAGGAGGGCTTAGTACTCCTAAAATTTTTTATCCTTTTAAATCTTTATGAATGAGGGGCTCATTCATTTCCCTATTTTTATAGCTTTGTCATGTTAAATGTTTATCACTGAGATCACAAATTCCTGGAACCCCAGAGACACCAATTTATATTTCTGTGCCTGGCACGGAGCTGAATATATAATAGGACCTCAGAACTGAGATCTGTCACAAATCTGATACAAAATCTGAGTTCAAGACTCTGGGACCTCGGGAGCTTCCTTAATGCCACTAGGGTATGACTTCCTGTCTTGTAAAACTAGGATGATAATAGTACCTACAATTTAGAGATGCTGCAGAGGTTAAACAAAACTATAGGTAAATGTTTAACACACAGCACGGGATAGGTTATTTACTATAAATTGGTAAGATAGAAGTCAAAGGACTTTGCTTATTTCTCTGTCCAGTCTTAAGGTTTTCCCCATCCTTGTGAATTTTATTACATTTTTACTTATTTTTGAAATATGTAATATTTCAAAACAATTACAATGGTTCCAAAAGCGAGTCAGAACAAAAAGCTATTTCAGAGAAGTGTCATTCTTCTCAATTTCCTTCTTCCTTTTATCCTGTTCCCACTATGCCCTGCAGGTAACTAATCTCATTAGGGCTTTTTTTTTTTTGTCCTTATTTCCTCCTCTCAAATGATACTCTTAAGACTGCCTTCTTTTGAGACCTGATTCTCGGGACCCTAGTCATCTTTACCCTTCAGCTTGGGAGGTGTTGCAAGCAGGCGCTCCATGACAATGGGGTTAGTTGGGACAAATCCTCAAGGGATTAGTCATAGTGAGAAAGAGCTGTCATTCTTCACGGGACTGTTGTAAATACTTGCCTCAGGTCCCAAGGTATCTCTGTGACTGGTAAAGGGACCATAGCCCCATTCCTGCTATTTGGGACTTCCTGCTACTCCCAGAGGCTGAAGGGAAAGTGTCATGCCCTAATGGAGTATCCCCACAGAGCCCAGGGGGCCTGTCCTCCCAAAGAGCACAGGGCCTGACTCAAAAGTATATGATTGGATTTTTAAAAATAATTAATTATTTATTTATGGCTGTACTGAGTCTTCATTGCAGTGAGGGAACTTTTCCTAGTTGTGGAGAGTGGGGGCTACTCTCTAGTTGCAGTGAGTGGGCTTCTCATTGGGCTGACTTCTCTTGTTACGGAATGTGGGCTCTAGGGTGTGTGGGCTTCAGTAGTTGCAGAGTGTGGACTCTGTACATGTGGCTCCAGGGCTCCAGAGCACAGGCTCAGTAGCTGTGGCACACGGGCATAGTTGCCCCACCGCATGTGGGATCTTCCCAGACCAGGGATCGATCAAACCGGTGTTCCTTGCATTGCAAGGTGGATTCTTTACCATCGGAGAAGTCCCTTTAAAGAATTTTATTTATTTATTTATCTTTGGCTGTCCTGGGTCTTCCTTGCTACGCAGGCTTTTTTCTAGCTGCAGAGAGCCACAGCTACTCTCCAGTTGCGGTGCACAGGCTTCTCATTATGGTGGCGTCTCTTGTTGCAGAGCATGGGCTTCAGGGCAGGCAGGCTTCAGTAGGCATACAGACTTAGCTGTTCTGAGGCCTGTGGGATCTTCTCGGATCAGGGATTAAACCCGAACCCATGTCTCCTGCATTGGCAGGCAGATTCTTTACCACTGATTCACCAGGGACATCCCTGTGATTGCATTTTTAAAAAATCCACACCCAAGCATATGTAGTGACTTTTGTTCATGATGGGAAAGCCGCCCTTTCTGCTTCTAATTCTTATTTCTCCTTGGGATCTGAGGGATCAAGTTTGAAAAGCTCCTAGGCACTTCTCCACAGGACCTCGTTTCAAGGAGGAAAAAAAAAAAAACCCTGAGTAAATAAAAGGGCCCAGCCATAGGGAGGCGGCTAGAGGAAGCAGAGGCCCACAGCTAGAGGTATTCATTGGAAACAGCAGTGGGCGGAGAAGCTCCTGACTCTGAGGAGTCAGGCTGGCCCCAAGTCAGCTCCGAGGTTGTGACTCACCGCGGCGAGAAAAAGGAGTGCCCTGTACTCTGGGGGAGGCTGCCTGCTCCAAACAGGGGAGCGGTGGCCAAGGAAGGAAATGAAGCAATCCAGGATTGATGAGTAGCCTCGGGGCAACCCGAGATGGGAGTCCAAGTTGTCCCCAACTGCTGCTACTCCATATTGTTACCCTGAGACCCCAAGGGACAAACATCATGGAAGAGAGTGGATTTGCCTGGGGAAGGGAATTGGGCCCTGTTCTGGGCAAATAGTTCCATCTTTCTTTCCCCAAGCTGGGGAAGACCTGGCAGCCAGCATCCTGACAGAGCCCAGAGCCATGCTTTATTTTACTTGTAATTAGAAAAACACTTGGGGACTTCCCTGGTGGTCCAGTGGTTAAGACGCTTCACTTTCAATGCAGGGGGCACTGTTTCAATTCCTTGTCTGGGAACTAAGATCCTATATGCCACAATGGTGTCTCCAAAAATGATTAATAATAATAAATGTTTCTTTTTTAAAAAAAGAAAAATACTTGATTAGAGGTGACTTTGCACAAATATGGGCTCTCCAGTTCACCATGGCCACTATCTCACCCTACGTTGGCATCACAAATTGAGGCTCCACTCTGCACCTGCCTCTGAAATTATTTGAAATGTCAACTCCTGGACAAGCAGCACTGCAAGTTCCTCCCACCTCTGGGGCTCTAGGAGTCTGTGTCCTGGAAAAAAACGATTTTTCAACAGTGACTAGAAACAGGGTGAGCAGGCTGCCCTGGGATGAGAAGGAAATGCTCTTCGCCCAGCAGGCTAGAGAGGACGAGCCTGGCAAGGCATCAGGACTGAGCCTACACTAGGCAAAAGTGACACAGCTTAGAGGGAATTCAAAACAGCATCTCTGACACCTCCCGGTACCTCCTGTCTCTCTAGGGCTGTCACTGCCAGCAAGTGGGCATCACGCCCATCCTGCAGTGGGCAATGAGGGGGCTAGGTTCCCATCTGTCTGGTGTCCTAAAGCTGGTGGCTGGAACCATAGTGTCCAGGTTCCAGCCGCCCTCTGCTGGGCAAGTACAGAAGCTGCTTCCCAGAGAAAGAGGTGCCCCTCTCTCCTGGAACCCCCTGAATCTGGGAGGTGGGAAAGGCATTCTGCTTTTCCACCACCTTCCCCGAAAAGCTGGAGAAGGTATCGGTGCCTCCTGACATATCTCTAGTAAAAGTCTCAAGTCACGTAAGTCCTCTGCCTTTAATCAGAATGATTTTTCTTGACACAGGGTCTGACCCAATGATATGCCCACTAAATATTAATGGAATAAATAACTAGCTCAGCAGTTACCCACCATAGAAACCATTTCTGAGGGACTTGCCTGGTGGTCCAGTGGCCAAGACTCCCAGCTCCCAATGCAGGGGGCCTGGATTCAAACCCTGGTCAGGGAACTAGATTCCATGCGCCACAACAAAGATCGAAGACCCCAAGTGCCGCAACTAAGGCCCAGTGCAGCCAAATGAGTAAATATATATTTTAAAGTAAAAATAAGGAAACTGCTCCTGGCTTTGTCCAAGAGAACAGGTCCAGTGTATTGACCCTCTTTCTGAAATTCCTAATAGATAGGTCCTTCTACCTAGCTCTCCCAGTTTCAAGCTGCTTCTACGGGAGATCCAACCTGGCCTCCTTTCTTTGGGACCCTGGAGGCATCTTTCTGGGCTTCCCTAGAGGCTCAGTGGTAAAGAATCTGCCTGCCATGCAGAAGACCCAGATCTGACCCCTGGGTCAAGAAGATCCCCTGGAGAAGGTAATGGCAACCCACTCCAGGAGTCTTACCCGAAGAATTCCATGGACAAAGAAGCCTGGTGGGCCACAGTAGGGTCTCAAAGAGTCGGACAAGACTGATCAACTAACACACCCACACCAGGCATCTTTCTTCTAATCCCCTCAACCAAGCTCTCCATTCCCAGCAGAGATGCTTACAAATCACGCTGGGTCTAGTTCACAGCTTCTTTCCTTTCTCGCTCTCTTTAAACATTTCCTCTGTCTCTGTTTTGAACACCAGGGTTCTTCATTTGGACATTGAGATAGTCTCTTCTGCCTGAAGCAGCCACAGGCCTTTAATAAGGCCTCTTTTGTCCATTAATTATTAACTGTTGTTGCTTGACACTTGTAAATCAAATCTGTGACCTCTGTATTGAAAGGCAGATTCTTAAACACTGGACTACAGGGAACTCCCTATGAATGTTTTTCTGTCTTTAACTAAATGTTATTAGAATTCTCTACATCAGTAGTTCTCAAAGTGGTCTCTGGACTAGCAGCGTCAGGACCAGCATCACGTGGGAACTTGTCAGAAATGCAAATTCTTAAGCCCCCTAAGATTAACTGGATCTTAGACTCTAGGGCTGGAGTCCCTAAATTTGTTTTAACTAGCCATAAGGTCTGCTCTGGGATTCCCTGGTGACTCGGATGGTAAAGAATCTGCCTGCAGTGCAGGAGACCTACATTGTCTGGGTCAGGAAGACCCCCCGGAGGAGGAAATGGCAACTCACTCTAATATTCTTGCCTGGAGTTCCATGGACAGAGGAGCCTAGCAGGCTATAGTCCATGGGGTCACAAACAGTCAGACACAACTAAGCAATTAACACATACACACACAACATCTGCTCTACAAAAATACTTTACTAATTCACATTCCTAACAATTATGGTCATAAGCACACATTTTGTAGAGTTAGGCATCTTAAAAAAATGTTTTCCAGACGAAATCCTAGACTAGAGATAGAGCTTATATGTTAACAAGTAAAAGTTAAGTTTACTTTAAATGGAGTATAATCTATAAAAACCACGAATCACTAAAGGTAGGAGAAGTAGAGACTTCCCTGGCAGTCCACTGGTTAAGAATCCGCCTTCCAATGCAGGAGATGTGGATTTGATCCCTGGTCAGAAAGCTAAGATTCCACGTGTGTGTGCATGCTCAGTAACTCAGGCATATCTGATTCTTTGCAACCCTGTGGACTGTAGACTGCCAGCCTCCTCTATCCATGGGATTTTCCCGACAAGAACCCTGGAGTAGGTTGCCATTTCCTACTCCAGAAAATCCTTGACCTAGGGATTGAACTCCTGTCTTGTATCTCCTGAGTCTCCTGCATAGGCAGGCAGATTCTTTACCTCTGAACCATCTGGAAAGCCCTAAAATTCCACATGCCTCACAGCTAAAAACCCAGAACATAAACAACAGAAGTAACATTGTAACAGATTCAATAAAGACTACAAATGGTCCATGTCAAAAACATCTTAAAAAAATAAAAATAGGATAAATAAAATACAAACTTTATAGCTCAATTATTTGAAAATGAGGATCAATTCATGTGATTCCTGAGGACTTAAATCTACCCAATCTGTCATGTGTGTGTGTTAGTCACTCAATTGTGTCCGACTTTGTGACCCCATGGACTGTAGTCCTCCCCTAAAAATGGGATTCTCCAGGCATGAATACTGGACTGGGCAGCCATTTCCTTCTCTAGGGAATCTTCCCAACCCAGGGATCAAACCAGGATCTCCTGAATTGCAGGCAGATTCTTTACCATCTGAGCCACTAGGGAAGCCAACTGGATGGGTGACCTAGTCCTAAATCCCATGTAATCAAAAAGCAACAAAAGTTGGAAATAAACAAGGAATTAACCAAAAACTGATGATGTGGGTTGTTAAAATACAGATAAATAGTAATATATGTTTTTATTCCTCTCTGCATGTGTGCTAAGTTGCTTCAGTCGTGTCCAACTCTTTGCAATTCCATGGACTGTAGTCCACCAGGCTCCTCTATCCATGGGATTCTCCAGGCAAGAATACTGGAGTGAGTTGCCATTCCTTTCTCCAGGGATCTTCTCAACCCAGGGTCAAACCTGAGTCTCTTAGGGGATCTTCCCAACCCAGGGATCAAACTCACATCTCTCAGGTCTCCTGCCTTGGCAGGTGGGTTCTTTACCACTAGCGCCACCCAGGAAGCCCTTTCCAAAAGCAGCAGCGAATGGTAGTAAAGGTCATTAGGCGCTATTCCAGGCAGTGTGGAAAGCACATAGTATGCAATTTTATAACAGCAGCACAAACAAGAAACGATCAGAAGAACATTTTGGGCTTTAATTTATAGATGAGCAAACAGGCTTGGGAAGCTTCAGGATCTTGCTTGGTATATGCCTAGCATATGAGAGGAGCTGGAATTGGATTCTTTAATTTCAGTCTGTGCTCATTTTACTGAAAACCACATTTGTAGATACTGGTGCTTATCTGAGCCTAATCCCTGGAGGACTAGGATTCTCTGGAGAGAGAGAGAGAGAGAGAGGCTTTGGGAGGTCAGGAGGGAGATAAGTCTTGACCAGAGTCCATTCATCTCACAGAGGGTCAAGTGTGTCTAGTGGGATCCTAGACACACCTTATGGCTGTTTTGCCAGCCTTGTAATCCTTTGAAAGAGGAATAAGGTGTATGTTGGTAGGAATGGCCAAATGGAGTCCTGGAAAGGGCCTCTCACAGCCAAGACAGTAACCTAAAAACAACTGTGTACTCCTGGGGATATTACAGAGACTAGTTCCAAAAAGATTTGAAAGATGCGGGTCTAGGGATTTCTACAACATTTCTTACCCATCTGGTCGGCGTCACAGGCCAGCAGTGTCGGAGAATGAGGGTAAGTCAGCCTAGACACCCTCTACGGGCTCTGCCTACCCTGTCCAGAGCACTTCTGCAAGGAGAGGGGGCACCACACTCAAGGGGAGGAGGTTACACAGGGAAGGTGAGTACAGCAGGGGGTGGACTCGGGGCCACTTGGAATTCTGCCCCCATCCCTCCTCCTGCTTGGAGCATGTCTGCAGCTCTAAGCCGCTTTGCTGTCACACAGGCTGTGTACCAGGCAGCACCCATGTTACTGCGTTGGGCCCCTTTTGTTTGGCTGTCACCTGCACAAGGACCACAGGGATCTGGGACCTCTGACTTTCACACTTCACTTTCTATGTGAGTGATAAACGGCCTAATCTGAAAATGGGCTCATTTCTTCTTTTTTTAATTATTTCTTTATTTTGGCTGCACTGGGTCTTCCTTGCAGTGCTCAGGCTTCTCATTGTGGTGGCTTTTTGCGGAGCATAGGCTTTAAGGCACACAGGCTTCAGCAGTTGTGCTGCATGGGCTTAGTTGTTCCACAGCACATGGGATCTTCCCAGATCAAGGATCAACCCCAGGTCTCCTGCATTGGTAGGCAGATTCTTAACCACTGGACAACCAGCGAAGTTCTTTTACAATGCTTATCAGAGTATAATGGGTTTTCAATGTTGTGTTAGTTTCAGGTGTACAGCAAAGCGAGTCACTTACGTTTTTGTCCAGTCACTAAGTCATATCAGACTCTTTGCGACCCTATAGGCTGCAGCATGCCAGGCTTCCCTGTCATTTATTATCTCCTGGAGTTTGCTCAAACTCATGTCCACTGAGTCAGTGATGCCATCCAACCATCTCATCCTCTGTCACCCCCTTCTCCTCTTACCCTTACATACATATATCCATTCTTTTTAAGATTCTCTTTCCATATGGGTCATAACAGAGTCTTGAGTAGAGTTCCCTGTGGTATAGAGTAGGTCCTTATTAGTGGCTCCTTCTTTCTTTACCAGCCAGGCCTTGCCTGTGCCTGATACTTTACAGCTGCTTAGGGATCGCTCGCTACTTGACAGAAAGATACTGGGTCTGCTGAGGGTAGGAAGGAATTGTCTATCAAAGGAACTGCAGGACATGGCCCAGGTGTGCCCAGCAGGAGCTAGAAATATATATTTCATCAGAGATGAAATATAAAGCTGGGTAAAGGAGAACACACTGCTGATTTGGGAGCCCTGCTATATGGCATAGGACTTACACCCTGGCAAGGAGCTGGAGACGGTGCTGATGTTCTATTTCCCTGGTTCAGGGAAGCTCAGAAAAGCCATGGCCTCCACTAAGTGAAGTAGAACTGCCAGAACCACCATGGCAAAGAGCGGGTGAAGAGCTCAAAGGTTCAGAGAAGTGGAACAGATATATCACTGAGGACAGAAAACCCACAGGAGGACTTGGAGAGCATTCTAATTAACCAAGCAGTAAGGATGCACTGGTGAGAAGGGCCTGCACCATCAGTGAGAAAATCAGCTATGGCTGCCCTCACTAGACCAGGGCTGGTGGGGGAGGCAGAATTGTGCTCCTCTACTAATGGGGTTGATGGAGTCCTGAAATAGAGGCCAGGGGGCAACACTCCACTGCCAGAAGGGAGGTGGTGAGATGACCTTACCACTTGACAAGAGCAGATGCAATACATGGTAGCCGGAGGAATATCCTCCCAAAGAGAATTGCAGAGCTGGTGACGGAGCCTAGTATTCCCATGGGACAAGATACAGCTTACTTTGGGTCTTCCCTGCTGGCCCAGTGGCTGAGATTTCAAGCTCCCCTTACAGGGGGCCTGAGTTCAATCCCTGGTCAGGGAATCGGATCCCCTATGCCACAGCTAAAAGATCTGACATGCTGCAGTAGAGAGCGAAGATCCTGAGTGCTGCAACTAAAAGCTGGCACAGCCTAAATAAATAAATGCATGCTAAGTCACTTCACCCTTGTCTGACTCCTTGCAACCCCATGGACTGTAGCCTGCAAAGCTCCTCAGTCCATGGGATTTCAGACAAGAATATGGAGTAGGTTGCCATTTTCTCCTCCATGGGATCTTCTTGACCAAGGGATCGAACCCACATCTCTAGCATCTCCTACATTGACAGGGGGATTCTTTATCACTAGCTCCACCTGGGAAGCCATTTTGTACCCCTACCAGACCATTTATCATCTTACCACAATGCATAACTCTCCCACCCTCTGGTTCTGGTCAGAGAGGGCTTGGAGTTGAATTAGGGTCCCTGGGAGCATGTCTGGGTTAGGTTAAAAAAAAAATTCTTGCAATGTCACAAGCAGAACAACTAAGAGTGCGTACAAGGAATTGCATTCACCAAGCCACCCTTTCGGAACAACAAACTCTGGGAATCTGTGTTCACTTCCTGTACACTCTCTCCTCCCGAAGCATGGACTGGGCGAAAGACCTTGACAGCAATGAGAAGGGTTAATTCTGCAAGCTTTTCAGCCTCTCTCCATAGATCCAGCTCCCTCTCATGCCCTGGGGCCTGACTGTACGCTGCAGATATTTGCATTTATAATATAAAACTTCCTTCCCAGCCTTTCTAAACCAGAAACTTGTTCCTTCCAGCTTAAAATGAAGCTGGGACCTCCCTGTCTTTGTACCTGTGGGCCCTTAAGCCTCCCTCCCCCTACTTCCAGGATGCCTCGACCCTTAGCTTCTGAGGCGTAGCCTGTGCCTCCCATATGTAACCTGCCCTGTGGCATTAATCTAAGTCCAGCAGACACAGGCAGATGCTACAGAGTTGCCCAATTCCCTCTAAAAGAATATTTTAACTTTTCTTCCTGGAGATAGCTTCTTGCTCATTTTCAGGCCTGAGTAATCTTTCAGGCAATCAGGTCACAAGTTATCCTGAGCAGGAAAGTCTCCCATTATTTAATAACCTGAAGTCTCGTCTTACCGTGTATTCTCTTTCTCTGTCATTTGTGCACAAATATTTCCATCACCGGTTGATTAAGCATGCCCATACAAGGGCCGACTGTATTCATTGTACCACACTACTTTATATAAGGTACTAGAGCACCCCCGGCAGCTCTAGGAAACTGCCCTCCATGGGTATTGGGCTGTAAAGGGTGTGTCCCCAACAGAACTTCAGGAAATTCTAGAGAATGTACTTTACATATTTATTATTTTTTGGCCACACCGCATGTGGGATCATAGTTCCCCGACCAGGGATCAAACCTTAACCCTTGCATTGGAAGTGAGGAGTCTTAACCACTGAACCACAAGGGAAGTCCCTGAAGAATGTACTTTAGGTAGACAGAAGGGAAGCAATCCACAAAAAAGATCAGAAATACAGGAAAGAATGAAGAACACTGATGCTGTAAAACAAGAAAACTGTCTGCTGGGCTTAAAACAGCAAAATGAACAGGTAAACGGGGGAGGAACTGAGGTTCATGTATTCAAATATCCTTGTGTGGTTTGAAGGCTATAAAGCTATTTATTTTAGATTTTACCAAGTTAATCACGAATATCAAAATACCTGGGGTAAAAATTATTAGGCTAAAATATATAAATCTCATACTTGTAAAAATTAAAAAAGGAATTAGAAAAAATATTTCATTGATCCCAAAGAAGCCAGTGTGTGTTAGTAGCTCAGTTCAGTTCAGTTCAGTCGCTCAGTCGTGTCCGATTCTCTGCAACCCATGGACTGCAGCACGCCAGGCTTCCCTGTCCATCACCAACTCCCAGAGCTTGCTCAAACTCATGTCTATCGAATTGGTGATGCCATCCAACCATTTCATCCTCTGTTGTCCCCTTCTCCTCCTGCCTTCAATCTTGCCCAGCATCAGGGTCTTTTCTAATGAGTCGGTTCTTTGCATCAGGTGGCCAAAGTACTGGAGTTTCAGCTTCAGCATGTCCTTGCAATGAATATTCAGGACTGATTTCCTTTAGAATAGACTGGTTTCATCTCCTTGCAGTCCAAGGGAATCTCAAGAGTCTTCTCCAACACCACAGTTCAAAAGCATCAATTTTTTGGCACTCACATCCATACATGACTACTGGAAAAACCATAGCCTTGACTAGAAGGACCTTTGTTGGCAAAGTAATGTCTCCGCTTTTTAATATGCTGTCTAGGTTTGTAATAGCTTTTCTTCCAAGGAGTAAGCGTCTTTTAATTTCATGGCTGCAGTCACCATTTGCAGTGATTTTGGATTCCAAAAAATAAAGTCTGTCACTGTTTCCATTGTTTCCCCATCTATTTGTCATGAAGTGATGGGACCAGATGCCATGATCTTAGTTTTCTGAATGTTGAGTTTTAAGTCAACTTTTTCACTCTCCTCTTTCACTTTCAACATGAGGCTCTTTAGTTCTTCAATTTCTGCTATAAGGGTGGTGTCATCTGTGTGTCTGAGGTTATTGATATTTCTCCCGGCAATCTTAATTCCAGTTTGTGCTTCATCCAGCTTGGCATTTTGCAGGATGTACTCTGCATATAAGTTAAATAAACAGGGTGACAATATACAGACTTGACATACTCCTTTCCTGATTTGGAACCAGTCTGTTGTTCCATGTCCAGTTCTAACTGTTGCTTCTTGACCTGCATACAGATTTCTCAGGAGGCAGGTCAGGTGTCTGGTATTCCTATCTCTTTAAGAATTGTAGCTCAGTCATGTTCAACTCTTTGTGACCCCATGGACTATAGCCCACCAGGCTCCTCTGTCCATGGGATTTCTTAGGCAAGAATACTGGGGTGAGTTGTCATTTCCTTCTCCAGAGGATCTTACCAACCCATGGATCAAACCTGGGTCTCCTACACTACAGGCAGATTCTTAGCATCTGAGCCACCAGAGAGGAACACAAATAGAAAAGAAGGCAAATATAAAGCACAATAAAATAAACCTAGATAAATAAATCTGGATAAAATAATCTAGAGGGATAATAATCTCTTTAAAGATTATAAACAATCTTTAGAGATAATAAAATAAGAGCTGATTATCATATAAATTTTAAAGGAGTATATAAAATACAAGTAATGGAACATTTTCACTTAAAAAAAACAAAGATTGGGAATGCCCTGGAGATTCAGTGGTTAGGACTCAGAGCTTCCACTGCAGGGGCCAAAGGTTCCATCTCTAGTCCAGGAACTAAGATCCCACACGCCCCACGTGGCCAAAAGAAAAAAAAATTAACAAAGGAATACAACAGGGTATATGGGCAAACTAAGGGAAAGAAAGCAGATGTAGCCATGTTATGATCAGGCAAAACAGAATTTAAGGCAAAAAGCATTACTAGAGATAAAGAGGATCACTCCATTATGATAAAAGGTTTATTACACCAGGAACATAAAACTAGTACAGACTTGTGTGAGCCTAACTAAATAGCTTCAAAGTACTGTATGTAAATGAAAAATGAACAGAACTACCAGGAGAAATTCACAGAGCTACCACCCATGGAATAGTTTACACATTACCTTCTGCAATATTTAGATCAAGATGTTACTATATTAACTAAAGTCTGCAGCCAGGAAGTTTAACTTTGAAGCAGAAGTAGAACAACTGTTGTAGAATACAGGTTATTTTGAATCTTACATGGAACTTTTATGAAAAAAGATCTCATGGAGCTAATTTCCTCAAATCTTAAAAGACTGATGTCATTCTTTAACTGTAATCCATTTAAATTTGAAAGTATTAACCAAAAGAAAATTAGAAGAATACTATATTTGGAAATTCATAAGATAAATTCTAAATAACTGATATGCCAAAGAAGAAACTATTGTGGAAATCACTTAGTATGCAGAAATAATGACAATATACTAACATATCACAAACACTATTTTTTAAATTAATTAGTTAATTTACTCATTTGGCCATGCTGAGTCTTAGTTAAGGCATGCGGGATCTTTAGTTGCAGTATGTGAGATCTAGTTCCCTGACCAGGGATTAAACCTGGGCCCCCTATATTGGGAGCAAGGAGTTGTAGCCACTGGACCACCAGGGAAGTCCCCACAAACACTCTTTAGATATTCATAGTCTTAAATGCTCCTGTTAGAGAAAAATAGAAGCTGCAAATTAGAGATTCATGTAAATATCCTACTTGTGGGAAAGGAAAGCTTAGTTGCTCAGTCGTATCTGACTCTTTGCAATCCCATGGGCTATAGCCTGCAAGGCTCCTCTGTCCATGGGAATTCCCAGGCAAGAATAATGGAGAAATATCTGACTTAAGAAGTTGCAAAAAAAGAAAAAAGAAGTTGCAAAAAAGACAAAAGAAACCCAAAAGAGCCAAAACCCTACTTCATCCCCTGGAACAAGCATTCATTTTCTATAAACCAGGCCCTTGGTTCCAGTAGAGCCTCAGGTTGACAACCTGCTCATTATGAGTTGAAGTGAGAAAAGGCACTCTTGATTCTTCCCCTTGATTCCAGAACCTGCATACTCTGGATATTGATACAATGCACAGGCTGCATCCCTGGAGAAAGAAGAATGTCTTAACTCTAAATGTTGTTCCTAAAATGGCACCAGGGCTGAGGTTTTAATGGGTCATCCAAATATTTACCTGGTTGGCTGCTTTTGGGAGGTCTGATATATGGTAGAACTAGTGGATCCCATTATTATAATAAGTACCCATTGTTATGTCTCATTCACACTCAAGGATAATCAAGCCTTCCATGAGCCTTCACAGTGGTGCTGGTAGAGACACTGCAGGCAGTGAATTACAACCAGGTGTGCAGTAGGCATAAACTTTGGTAAGAATGGGTGGAGGACTTCCTTGGTGGTATAGTGGCTAAGAATCTTCCCCCACAATGCAGGGGAACCAGGTTCAATCTCTGGTCAGGGAACTAGATTCCATACCCCTCAATAGAGAGTCTCCATGATGAAACAAAGATGGCAGTTCTCACACGCTGCAACCAAGACCCAACACAGCCAGAAAAATAAATGAACTGTTGTCATTGTTTAGTAGCTAAGTCATGTCCAACTCTATGTGACCCCATGGACTGTAGCCCGTCAGGCTCCTCTGTCCACAGGATTTCCCAAGCAAAAACACTGGAGTGGGTTGCCACTTCCTTCTCCAGGTGATCTCTCTGACCCAGGGATCAAACTCATGTCTCCTGTAATAGCAGGTGGATTCTGTGCCACTCAGCCACCTGAGGCCCAGATAAATAAATAATAAAAAAGAATCGAGGGGATGGGGGAAGCCCAAGAGGGAGGGTATATATGCACACTATAGCTGATTCACGTTGTTGTACAGCACAACTAACACAACATTGTAAAGCAACTATACCCCAGCTGAAAAAAAATTAATCACTGTCATGTCCAGAATAGAAGAGATAGATGTAATCAATCTGCCACCAATGGACTGGCTGCTTTCCTCCAAGGGATGGTACCACGTGGCACAGTTGGTGACATGGTAAATGTTGTTTGATCAATCTTGGACAGGAGGAGTCCACACTGTTTCTTCAGCTGTCAATCACACGAACAATGGGGTTATGAAAGACAGAGGCTAGCTGACATTCACCTGTCATGTCACCCTGTTCACACGGCTGCTGAGTGTATCTCCTCAGGGGGACGCTTTTGGTGGGCCCTGACTTGAAACACAAAGATACAAACATCCTGTGCACACAGGTTCATACCCCTTGTCTCTAATCTTCCCACCTTACATTTTCCAGGTCCCCGACCTCCTAGCCAAACTACTCACCACACCTCAGGAATTCATACACCTACCTACTTCAGGACTCTTCTCTCAAAATACAAATTGTACGTGGACAAAAATTGCTATTCCACAGGGGAAAAAATTGTATTTGGTTAAAATGTCCCTTTGCGGATGAATGTATTTATGAAGAAGAAATGGAGACGCAGATGTAGAGAAGGAATCTGTGGACACAGTGGGAGAAGAGGTGGGTAGGATGAGTGGAAAAAGTACCATTGGCATATATACCCTATAGTGTGTAAAATAGTTAACTAATGCAAAGCTGCTATATAACACAGGGATCCCAGCTCTGCTATGACCTAGAGAAATGGGATGTGGGGAATGGAGGAAGGCTCAAGAGGGAGGGGATGTATGTATTACTATGATTGATTCGAGTTGTTATACAGCAGAAATCAACACACTATAAACCAGTTGTCCTCCAATTAAAAAAAAAGTTCCTTTGTCTCCAATGTTGTATACTCTTAGAATAAAATCCTACTTAAAAGAAAACTGTTTGCCATTCCAGTAAACTATGAATGTTGCCTGCCATAGAGCCATCAGCTACTGCATGCGCTCCCTGAGAATTCTTCAGGATGGAGAAAAATAGATACTGTTCCTAGACAGTTAAGATGCATATCAAAGGAATAATTTCAATGAGCCCAGATTATTGCATCTTCTCATGTATAGAAAGCACTAAAATTATTAACCTGGGATGTTTGGGTTTTCTTTTGATTAGCAGTAGTCTTTTGATGTTCAACTACATGGGTTTTTTTTTTTTTACTCCAGCAAAAATTCCTATATATACTGTCTCCTCCCTTACCTCTTTGGAACAGTGCCTATGAATCTGAGAGGCTGTCTCCCATATACTACAGTCCTCAGTAAGGTCCCCAAATAAAACATAACTTTAAGCAACTATGCTTGGTTGCTCAGTCCTGTCCAACTCTTTGTGACCCTGCCACTCCCCTCTGTACATGGGATTTCCCAGGCAAGAATACTGGAGTGGGTTGCCCTTTCCTTCTCCAGGAAATCTTTCCAACCCAGGGATCGAACCCAGGTCTCCTGCATTGAAAGCAGATTCTTTACCCGCTGAGCCACTGGGGAAGTTCCAGAATACATGTTAATTGCTCAGTCATGTCCAACTCTTGGTGACCCCATGGACTGTAGGCTGCCAGGCTCCTCTGTTCATGGGAATATGGAAGTGGGTTTCCATTCCCTTCTCCAGGGTATCTTTCCAACTTAGAGATTGAACCTGGGTCTCCTGCATTGCAGCAGAAATTCTTTACCATCTGAGCCACAGGGAAACCTTTAAGCAACTAAACTCCAACAAAAATTTAAAAATAAGTAAATGAATGAATTGGTCTGGATTTGGCACTGGAAAATAAATAAAAGATTGACTATTCTCTGTGTTGTATAATAAAGAACAAAGAACAAACAGAAACTCTATAACTTTAGGTTGTACCTTTTGTTTTTGTTGTTTTTTGTTTTCAGTGGATATACACTAGTCACAACTCTGATTTCTGGGAAGATTTCTCCTCATCCCTATTTTTAGGGCCACCTTGAGTGGACTGTAATGTGGTAGCTGTCCATTTCGGCTCACACCAACAAGACGTAACATTTTCTCCCATCAACTGATCACACAGATCCCCTGAGGTTATATACACAAGCTGAGAGAATGGTGTCAGTGCAGTAGAGGATGACATAGGAACCTGGACCATTTATCTAGCTAAATTATTTGTGTTCTCTGGACCTGTTCCTAAAAGACCATTTCCATCATATGATGAATTGTTGCTGCAACTTGAAAGGCAGCTCCAGTTGCAAAGTCATTGGATGCCCTATGATCAATTTCAAAGTCTCTTTAAAGGCTCAGGGGCATTACAAGGGGCTTCCCTGGTGACTCAGACAGTAAATAATCCATCTACAATGCAGGAGACCCAGGTTCAATTCCTGGGTCAGGAAGATACCCTGGACAGGGGAATGGCAACACACTCCAGTACTGTTGCCTGGAGAAGTCCATGGACAGTGGAGCCTGGTGGGCTATATAGTCCATGAGGCTGCAAAGAGTCAGACATAACTGAGTGACTAATACACAAGGCATTACAGGAGCTGCTTCTCAGATGGAATGGCAAATAGTTCTTTTGTTACAGAAGGTAGAACCTTGTTGTGGAGCTCCATTCCAAGGTCACAGGTGTGGAGCCCTGTACCAGGGTCACAGGAAAAATATCTCTGGAACTGACTGAGCCTCATAGCAACTGTCCCCATGAGCCTCCAGATCTAAACCCACCAGTTCTCTGACCCCATATTAGGTTAAAATATCCCACCCTATTACCCACCCTATAGCATCTTAACCAGTCACCTAATGCCACCTTTGCAGTAGGAATTATCTCTGTCTTTAGGATATAAAAATTGTCTACAAGCCTGAGAAAGGGGTCAACTCTCCCCTGAGCCAGCCCACTGTTCTAACGGCATCTCTCACTCTAGTACTCTCTACTCCTCTCATTCTACCTCATGTCCAGAAATTCTTTTCCAATCTGCACACAGACCATGATTGGGAAACAATGCAAACAGTGACAGATTTTATTTTCACGGGCTCCGAAATCACTGTGGGCAGTGACTACAGCCATGAAATTAAAAGACGCTTGCTCCTTGGAAGAAAAGCTATGACAAACCTAGACGCATATTAAAAAGCAGAGACATTACTTTGCCAGCAAAGGTCTGTATAGTCAAAATGGTTTTTCCAGTAGTCATGTATGGATGTGAGAGTTGGACCATAAAGAACACTGAGCACCAAAGAATTGATGCCTTTGAACTGTGATGCTGGAGAAGTCTCTTGAGAGTGACTTGGACAGCAAGGAGATCAGAGCAGTGAATCCTAAAGGAAATCAACCCTGAATATTCATTGGAAGGACTGGTGCTGAAGCTGAAGCTCCAATACTCTGGCCACCCGATGCGAAGAGCCGACTCACTGGGAAATACCCTGATGCTGGGAAAGATTGAGGGCAAGAGGAGAATAGGATGACAGAGGATAAGATGGTTGGATGGCATCACTGACTCAATGGACATGAGTTTGAGCAAACTCTGGGAGATGCTGAAGGACAGGGAGGCCTAGCATGCTGTATTCCATGGGATTGCAAAGGGTTGGATACAACTGAGCGACTGAACAAGGGGTCTCCAACCCACATACACACATTGACACCTGTTCCAGATCCTTAGAGGTCTGTGCTGCAAACCTCCTTTTGGCCCTTCCTGACTCCACAGGGTATCTTTACCTATCACGGACACCTGGGCATCACAGGTCCTGCTACATTCAGTGGCCAAGGAGCAGGCAATTTGCCTTGTGCTCTGGATCTACGATAAATCTCCTCTTGCTCTGGACATTATTTGAACTAGAAAGTAAATGAATCAGTGCTGTTTTGTCTCAAGTGTTAAGTGTTAGTCGCTCAGTCGTGCCCGACTCTTTGCGACCCCATGGACTGCAGCCCACCAGGCTCCTCTGTCCATGAGATTTTCCAGGCAAGGATACTGGAGTGGGTTGCCATTTCCTTCTCCAGGGGATCTTCCCAACCCAGGGATTGAACCCGGGTCTCCTCTACTGCAGGCAGATTCTTTACCAACTGAGCTACAAGGGAAGCCCAGTTCCCCAAAATACTAGTTCTTTCTTTCTTAATACTATCTGCATCTTCCATAGTGACGGAGGTAGTTAAGGTATAGCATTTGTCCCAAACCAGTGGGTTCATAAAAATTTCACCAACATGGCAAAAAATATGAATTTTGGGGAAAGTTTTTTTTTTTGTTGTTGTTGTTCCCTGCTAGCTGGCATCTGGGCATCCAGAGTACTTACCATATTTTGTTCAACAAAATTCAATTAGTATCATGTTCTGTAGAATATCAAGATGATCAAGATCCCTGTGGATTATGTTGTAACAGAAAGCAGGAGAGTTAACGCAGCACTGGGGCAGGACAGTCAATGTATTCTGCTGGCCTTGCCACCTATAAGAAGTCTCTGTATTCTCTCTTCTGTGGTGGACAGTTTCTCCAGAAAACAGCCACAGGTCTGTTTAAGAAAAAACTAAAGAAACACTATACATTTCTGCAGTGGCCTTCCCAACTCCTTCCTCACAGGGAACTGGAATGCATGTCTGTCAGTGTAAAAACTGACTCATCCAGAAACTGGGTGAGGACTTGTAATTTTCCACTGAAGTGAAGGGCACCAGGCTTTTGCATTCCAGCTGTCCATGTTTTCTGGTTATACAATCAAACAATATTCAGATGCCATCATATCTCTTCCCCAAAGAATTATGGATCATTAGCCATTGCCCCAGGTCTCTGTATATCAAGACACCCTGGTTGCCACTCCAAGATTGCTGCCCATTCCAGTAATTATGTCCACCCTGCCTCTGATGGTTAAGTGCTCCCACCTGCCTCTGCTATTTCAGAATCTCATTATTTCCAGTAACACCAGGGAGTCCAGTTCACTGTTGCCGTGTCTTACCATCATTCCAGCCTATGGAGGACCCCACCACTGAATTTTTCACTGCCACGAGTGCACTTTGTATCACATAAGGAGTAAAGGGCCATGATGTTTGCAATTTTTTCTCAAATTGTTCTGGAAAAAAAAAATGTTAAGAATATACAGAGAGAGAGAACAAACAATAAGGCAAGGGAGGCAAAATCTTAGCAATAAGAAAATCTGAGTCTGTGTTGTTGCTTAGTCACTCAGTTGTGTCTCACTCTTGAGATCCCATGGATTGTAGCCCACCAGGCTTCTCTTTCCATGGGATTTCCCAGGCAAGAATACTAGAGTGGGTGGCCATTTCCTTCTGCAGTGGATCTTCCTAATCTAGGGATCGAACCTGAGTCTCCTGCCTAGCAGGCAGATTCTTTACCACTGAGCCACCTAGGAAGCCAGTTGAGTAAGGGTATACAGGTGGTTTTTATACTACTCTTGAATCACCTTTCCCATTTTTTCCATGGTAATTGAGATACTCATGCTTTCTTCTTCTTATGTCAGATCTGATCCTTAAATTTTTGTAATAGAGTGGCACACAATACTTTCAAGGCAATTTCTGGCTATATTTCCTTTCTAATTTTTAATGCATGTCCTTTAACCTTTTACTTTCTTTTTCTTTGATCAGGCTTCTGAAGAAACAACTTGGGATTAATCCTTCTAAGCCTTTTTTGCTTTGTTTTTATTTTCTGTTTCATTAACATCAGAGTTTAATTTTACTAATCCCCTCTTTTGTGTGTGTGTGTGTGTGTGTGTACCTCAAGATCTCAGACTTGGACCAAACAAAATCTTTTTTCCTTTATACTCTCATCATTATTTTTTGAATGGCCTGCTTTATTTATTTATTTTTTGAAATATAATACAGGGACTTCCCTGGCTCTCCAGTGGTAAAAACTCTGCACTTTCAAAGCAGAGGGTGTGAGTTTGATCCCTGGTAGGGGAACTAAGGTCCCCATGTTGTGAGACATGGCCAAAAATAAAATATAATAGAACAAACAGATGCACAGTCTATGTCCAACTTAAGAACTGGAAAGAATAAGCTATATCTCTATGATTTTGAGCAATTAGATTGTTATCAATTGGATTGTATTTTAAATCACTAAATTGTATCTCAAAATCTTTTTGTTTTTAAATCCATCTTTTGGGACTGTATATGAAAACAAGAGGATGACAACATGGCCTGAATGACTGTTACCAAAAAGTTCTTCTCCAAAACCTTATTTTCTTTCTCCAAATCTTGTTACACTTTCAGTTCAGTTGCTCAGTCATGTCCGACTTTTTGCGACCCCATGAACCGCAGCACGCCAGGCCTCCCTGTCATCCATCACCAACTCCCGGAGTCCATCCAAACCCATGTCCATTCAGTCAGTGATGCCATGCAACCATCTCATCCTCTGTCATCCTCTTCTCCTCCTGCCCTCAATCTTTCCCAGCATCAGGGTCTTTTCAAATGAGTCAGCTCTTCGCATCAGGTGGCCAAAGTATTGGAGTTTCAGCTTCAACATCAGTCCTTCCAATGAACACCCAAGACTGATCTCCTTTAGGATGGACTGGTTGGATCTCCCTGCAGTCCAAGGGATTCTCAAGAGTCTTCTCCAACACCACAGTTCAAAAGCATTAATACTTTGGCGCTCAGCTTTCTTTATAGTCCAAATCTCACATTCATACATGACTACTGGAAAAACCATAGCTTTAACCAAATGAACCTTTGTCAGCAAAGTAATGTCTCTGCTTTTTAATATGCTGTCTAGGTTGGTCATAACTTTCTTTCCAAGGAGTAAGCGTCTTTTAATTTCATGGCTGCAGTCACCATCTGTAGTGATTTTGGAGCCCAAAAAAATAAAGTCAGCCACTGTTTCCCCATCTATCTGTCATGAAGTGATGGGACCGGATGCCATGATCTTAGTTTTCTGAATGTTGAGCTTTAAGCCAACTTTTTCACTTTCCTCTTTCACTTTCATCAAGACGCTCTTTAGTTCTTCTTCACTTTCTGCCATAAGGGTGGTGTCATCTGCATATCTGAGGTTAGTGATATTTCTCCCAGCAATCTTTGATTCCAGCTTGTGTTTCATCCAGCCCAGCATTTCTCATGATATACTCTGCGTATAAGTTAAATAAGCAGGGTGACAATATACAGCCTTGACATACTCCTTTTCCTATTTGCAACCAGTCTGTTGTTCCATGTCCAGTTCTAACTGTTGCTTCCTGACTTGCATACAGGTTTCTCAAGAGGCAGGTCAGGTGGTCTGGTATTCCCATCTCTTTCAGAATTTTCCACAGTTTGTTGTGATCCACACCATCAGAGATTTTGACATAGTCAATAAAGCAGAAATAGATGTTTTTCTAGAACTCTCTTGCTTTTTCCATGATCCAACGGATGTTGGCAATTTGATCTCTGGTTCCTCTGCCTTTTCTAAAACCAGCTTGAACAGCAGGAAGTTCATGGTTCACATATTGCTGAAGCCTGGCTTGGAGAATTTTGAGCATTACTTTACTAGCATGTGAGATGAGTGCAATTCTGTGGTAGTTTGAGCATTCTTTGGCATTGCCTTCCTTTGGGATTGGAATGAAAACTGACCATTTCCAGTCCTATGGCCACTGCTGAGTTTTCCAAATTTGCTGACATATTGAGTGCAGCACTTTCTTAACATCATCTTTTAGGATTTCAAATAGCTCAAATGGAATTCCATCATCTTCACTAGCTTTGTTCATAGTAATGCTTCCTAAGGCCCACTTGACTTCACATTCCAGGATGTCTGGCTCTAGGTGAGTGATCACACCATCGTGATTATCTGGGTCGTGAAGATCTTTTTTGTATAGTTCTTCTGTGTATTCTTGCCACCTCTTCTTAATATCTTCTGCTTCAGTTAGGTCCATACCATTTCAGCCCTTTACTGAGCCCATCGTTGCAGGAAATGTTCCCTTGGTATCTCTAATTTTCTTGAAGAGATCTCTAGTCTTTCCCATTCTATTGTTTTCCTCTATTTCTTTGCACTGATCACTGAGGAAGGCCTTCTTATCTCTCCTTGCTATTCTTTGGAACTCTGCATTCAAATGGGTATATCTTTCCTTTTCTCCTTTGCTTTTGGCTTCTCTTCTTTTCACAGCTATTTGTAAGGCCTCCTCAGACAGCCATTTTGCTGTTTTGCATTTCTTTTTCTTGGGGATGGTCTTGCTCCCTGTCTTCTGTACAATGTCATGAACCTCTGTCCATAGTTCATCAGGCACTCTGTCTATCAGATCTAGTCCCTTAAATCTATTTCTCACTTCCACTGTATAATCATAAGGGATTTGATTTAGGTCATACCTGAATGGTCTAGTGGTTTTTCCCCACTTTCTTCAATTTAAGCCTGAATTTGGCAATAGCAAGTTCATGATCTGAGCCACAGTCCACTCCTGATCTTGTTTTTGCTGACTGTATGGAGCTTCTCCATCTTTGGCTGCAAAGAATATAATCAACCTGATTTCTGTGTTGGCCACCTGGTGATGTCCATGTGTAAGGTCTTCTTACACTTTACATGTTTATTAATTTTCCTCCAATTTTTTTATTTTAGAAAACTTCAAATCTACAAAATGTTGCAAACATAACACAATATACCCTTTACTTTGATTTATTGTTAGCCTTATTATACGTTTTCTCTATAGATACCTAGATATGTGTGTGTGTGTGTGTATGTGTGTGTGTGTGTGTGTGTGAGAGTCACTCAGTCATGTCCGACTCTTTGCAATTCCTTGGGCTGTAGCCCACCAGGCTTCTCTGTCCATGGAATTCTTCAGGCAAGAATACTGGAGTGGGGTTTCATTTCCTTCTCCAGGGGCTCTTCACAACCCAGGTATCAAACCCTGGTCTCCTGCATTGCAGGCAGGTTCTTTACTGTCCAAGCTACCAGGGAAGCCCGTTGATTACATATAGTATGCAGATATACATTATATATGTATAAATAGATGTGAATGATAAATATAGGCATATATGTATACACCTATATTTATAGGTATATAGACATATACACTGACACTTTTTCTGAATTATTTGAGAATAAGTTACATTTCTTATTGGAATTCATCCCGAGACACTTCAATGTGTTTCTCCTAAATAATTCTTATATATTATATATCATAATTCTCATAAATTAAGCAACTATTTTTTTGCCAAGCCATGTGTCATACGGAATCCTAGTTCCCTGATAAGAGATGGAACCTAGGCCCTTGGCAGTGAGAGCTTGGAGTCCTAACCACTGGACTACAGGGAAATTCCCTATAATTCTCATATATTAACTCAGTATCATCATCAAATCCAAGACATTTAACATTTATTATTTAATATACAGGAGTCTCAGTGGTAAAGAATCTGCTTGCCAATGCAGGAGACAAAGGAGCCCTGGGTTCTATCCCTGGGTCAGGAAGATCCCCTGGAAGAGGAAATGGCAACCCACTCCAACATTCTTGCCTGGGAAATCCCACGGACAGAGAAGTCTGGTGGGCTACAGTCCAAGGAGTCACAAAGAGTCGGACAAGACTGAGCGACTGAGCACGCACACATGCAGTCTATGTTAAAATATTCCAAGTCATGCCAATATTGTAATGGCTTGGAGATGATCCAGCAATGTGTCTTTTGCACCAGTCGCTGAACTTTTTCTGTCTTTCATGACACTGGCATTTTTGAAGAGTCTGAAATGGTTGTTTTGCAGATGCTCCATGTGGATCTGTCCGAGGTTCCCTCTTTCAAGCAGGGTCATGAGTGAGAGGCTTATGGTACTGCTGTGGAAACACAGTTGTGGAACCTGGACTCTGAGGAGTGTGGGGACAGAGCAGACTCTCTAAGGGACTCTGGGCTTAGCTCAGGTATGAATAATGAAATGAAATTAACTAAACACACTGGCCATCGGGAGAAAGATTGCTCCACATCTAGGTACAATGATATGGCCTCTAGAAAGAGCAAGGGGGCCAAAGGAAATGACAGGCTGGGGAAGATGATGCCTTTAGTTCTGGATGGTGGGTGTTCCCTTTGAAAAATCTGAAGAGAAGTCCATATAGTTCGGGACTTCCCTAGTGGCACAGTGGATGAGAATTCACCTACCAATGCAGGGGACATGGGTTTGATCCCTGGTCCGGGAAGATTCCACATGGTGTGGAGCAACTAAGTCCATGCGCCACAACTACCAAGCCTGTGCTCTAAGGCCCACGAGCCGCAACTACTGAGCTTGCACACCTAGAACCTGTGCTTCACAACAAGGGAAGCCACTGCAATGAGATGCCCAAGTACTGCAACAAAGAGTAGCCCCAGCTTGCCGAAACTAAACAAAGCCCGTGTGCAACATCAAAGGCTCAGTAGCAGTGAAAAATAAATTAATTTTTAAAAAAAAATTCAGGTAGTTGGGGGAAGCCTGTGGCAGAGATCTGGGCTCAAGGAAACCACCTGTGACCTAATGAATTGTTTGAAATTTTCCATAACAAATTACATCCTTGCAGAGAGTACGGGATAAAAGAGGCCTGGTTTAAGCCTAGAAGAATATCACCAGGGGTGGGAGCAGGTGAAGGGATGGCCAGAGAGGCAGGAGGAGGCCTGAGGAAGAAGTAAAGAAAGACATGGGTATACGAATTTCAGGGAATGAGGAGCAAGGTTAAAGGTTAACTCTGACACTTGTTAAAATGGTAAAAAAAAAAAAAAAATAAAAGACTTTCCCAGGGACTATTGCAACAGGAGTATTGCAATAGGGGAGCGATATCTGACTCAACTCTGAACACACCAGGACAAGGGGGATTTATAGCCAAAAGGCAGCTTGAAGGGCTCAGTGGATAGAAAATGACCGAGAGGAGACTTCAAAGGATTCCTGGTAAACTGACAGCAGAATCCTTGCTGTTAAGGCAGGTGAAGGACATACATATCAAAGGTGGGGGATGAGGAAGTTGATCACTTGTCAAAAGTGAGGGCTCAGTGCAGTGCTCAGTTACATCGGACTCTTTGCGACCCTACAGATTGTAGCCCGCCAGGCTCCTTTGTCCATGGGATTTAACAGGCGAGAATACTGGAGTATACCATTCTCTTCTCCAGGGGATCTTCCCAACCCCGGGATCGAATCTGAGTCTCTTGAGTCTCCTGCATTGGTAGGCAGATTCTTTACCACTAGCACCACCTGAGGGAATTCTCCCTAAATTAATTCAGAGGATTTTTTGCTAAGACTAGGCAAAGCAGGATGGCAGCCAAGGTTAAGACTTAGTCAAGAGAAGGCCTGGGAGAAACTGACTCAACTTTTGTTTTGTTTAACTTGGTAATCATTCCATTATGAGTATCTAAATGTGTGTGTGTATGCTCAGTTGTGTCTGACTCCTTGAGACCTCATGGACTGTAGCCCGCCAGGCTCCTCTGTCCATGGGATTTTCCAGGCAAGAATAATTGGAGTAGGTTGCCATTTCCTTCTCCAGGGGATCTTCCCCACCCAGGGATCAAACCTGGGTCTCCCACTTTGCAGGCTCAGACAGTAAAGAATCTGAGCACACACACACACATTTAGATACTCATAATGGAATGATTACCAAGTTAAATTTTTAGGTGGAAAAAGATGTAGAGGTTAACATCCTAAGTGAGGTAAATCGACAGAGAAAGACAAAATATCACATATCACTTACATGTAGATCTTAAAAAGTGATACAAATAAACTTATTTACAAAACAGAAATAGACTCAGAAAACAGATTTATGGTTACCAAAGGGAAAAGTGGGGGAGAGGGAGGGATAAATTACAGGTTTGGTATTAACATACACACACTACTATATATAAAATACATAAACAACAAGGACCTACTGTGTAGTACTGGGAACTATATTCAGTAACTTGTGATAACCTGAGACAGAAAAGAATCTGAAATATTCTCATATAATTGAATCATTTTGCTGTATTCCTGAAAATAATACAACATTGTAAATCAAGTATACTTCAATAAAAATTATTTATTTTGAAAAAAATGTATACTATTAATAAGTTAGCATTTGCATAAAAAGAAAGAAGATCAAAATACACATACAAGGACTTCCCTGGTGGTCCAGTGACTAAGACTCCAACCTTTCAATGCAGGGGGACCAGGTTTGATTCCTAGTCACGGAACTAGATCCCAAATACCGCAACTAAGACCCAACACAGCCAAACAAATATTTTTTAAAAATACACATACATACATGTGGGAATGTGCATTTACTGGTGTATACATAAGATGATTCTTTAAAGATACACAAGAAACTGGTAGCATAGGTTTCCTCTAAGGAAATGAACTTGATGAAGCAAGGGTGAAAGGGAGATTTTTCAATAGACAGCTTTCTCTACCTTTCAAGTTTTTGTATTATGTGTATTTAAAATTAATGTGTAAACAAATACTTATTGAGATCACACTATAATTATAGTACAATTTGCATTTTATTGGACATCTGTTCAGATGACCATATAAGGAGTCTCCTTTTTTATTTATTAATTTATTTTTGGTCATGCTACATGGCATGTGGGATGTGAGTTCCCTGACCATGGATGGAACCTGTGCTCCCTGCAATGGAAGTGCAGAGTCTTAACCACTGGACCACTGGGGAAGTCCCTGTCTTTGTTTTTAAATTATGTGCATCCCATTTTTTGTCCAATGTTTTCAAGTTTTTATAATTGTGAATTAGATTTCAGGATGTGTTCTTGTACATTCACATGTGCACACTCACGATTTTTTTTTTCCCCCCCTGTTTGGCTGTACTGCATCGCATGTGGGATCTTAGTTCTCTGACCAGGGACTGAACTCACATCTCCTGCATTGGAAGCACAGAGTCTTAACCACTGGACCACCAGGTAAGTCTGTGTATACTCAAGATTCTGTAGCATAAATGCTTACAAATGGAACAAGATACTTCCACACTGTCTTCCAGAAAGACTGTTCCAGGCCACACACCTCTCCCTTCCACACCAGTGTGTTCCTAGTACTGTACCTATTCTATAGCCCTGTGCATAGTCCACAAATTGTGCAGGGTACCTTTGTGGCAAAGACAATACTGAGTGCTCACTTGCTTTGCCTCCAGGACACACAAGTAGGCTGTTTCCCTACATCCCTTGCCATGAGGTGAGGCTGAGTCCTGGTTAGTGGCAGTAAAGATATACAGCAGGACTTGCACAACTGGCTTCTAAAAACCCTCCCCGTGATCAAGTTTCTCTCTCCTTCTTCCTCCATCTGCTTGACCTGTGCAGAAGTTCAAATGAGGAGCTCTCCAAGCCCTAGAGCATTAGGTTGAGCAGAGGAATAAACTTTAACCAGGGGACTTCCCTGGTGGTCCAGCAGTTAAGCCTCCACACTTCCAATCAGGAGTCCCAGGTGGGATCCCTGGTCAGGGAACTAGATCCCATATGCCACAACTAAAAGTTCACATATCACAACAAAGAATGCTGCAACTAAGACCCAGTGGAGCCAAACAAATAAATAAAAATGATCATTTAAAAAGGGATTATGGATACGTTAATGTTTAAGAACTTAACCATCTCTCGTTGTTGTCCCCTCCCCTCTCTCTTCCCTGGGAATTGATCCCATGTCCTGGACCTGGTACCAAGTCTTTGCTCAAATGTCAACTTCTCAGAGGGTATTCCCCACCACCTGACCTAGCATAGCCTCCTGCCCCCTGCCCTACATATCTGAGCAACTTTGAGGGACATGGCTGTCTTCCGAGGTAAGCTGATAATTGTACTTCCAATGACCCTTCTTCCCTAGATGATGGTGCAACCTTGAAAAACTGGCTGGAGCCATGTAGGGCAGAGGTGAGGGAGAACAGTGGTCAAACACTGGGCCCTGAGACCTCAGGTCACCACTCCACCACCTCTGGGGCCCTGTACCTTACCAGGACAACGCTGGCCACATTTCTCAGGCTAAAGTCCTTAGAGAAGTCTCTGAAGCCCTGCACCATCTGGGCATACTATTCCTGAACAAAGGAGGTGATCAAAGTGTGGTAATCACCTCCTTCATTCATTCTAAAATACTTATTGAGGGACTTCCCTGATGGTCCAGTGGTTAGGGCTCCAAGCTTCCACAGGAGAGGTCACCAGTTCCATATCAGTCAGGGCATGCGGACTCCACAGGCCTTGCCAGTGTGGCCAAAAATAAAATTAAATTAAATCAAAAAATAAAATATTTGGGCTTTTCTGGTGGTCCAGTGCTTAAAAATCTACCTGCAATGCAGGGGACACAGGTTTGATTCCTGGTCTGAGAAGATCCCACATGCCGCAGGGCAACTAAGTCCATGCACTGCAACTGCTGAGCCTATGTGCTGCACTTACTGAAGCCTGAGTGCCTAGAGCCTGTGCTCCACAACAAGAGAAGTCACTGCAATGAGCAGCCAGAGCACTGCAACTAGAGAGTAGCCCCTGCTCTCAGCAACTAGAGAAAGCCTCTTGCAGCAACAAAGATCCAGCACAGCTAATAACAAATAAATCTTCAAAAAAAAAAAAAACCGAAAAGTCTACTGAGCACCTACCAGACATTATTCTTAAGCCTTTCGATACACCAGTGAACAGATAAGACAGAGAATAAGCAATAACACTAATAAGTAAAGTAGGTGAAGAGGTAACAGGGCTTCTCCATTGGCTCAGCAGTAAAGAATTTGTCTGCTACACAGGAGACTCAAGAGATGTGAGTTCAATCCCTGGGTTGGGAAGATCGCTTGGAGGAGGAAATGGCAAACCACTCCAGTATTCTTGCCTGGGAAATCCCATGGACAGATTGAAGCAACTGAGCACGCGCACACTCATGCACAAACACACGAAGAGGTGATAAAGGGAAAAGAGCTGGTTATCTGAAGCGCGAGGCAAGAAGTAGGTGTCCATGCCAAGTAGGGTGGTAAGAAGGTGACGTTTGAGAAGAGACTTAGAGGTGACAGTCCTGTGTTTCTCTGTGAGAAGAAGGTTCCCAGCAAAACAACGAAGTAAAGGCCCTGAGGCAGGGCCACGCCTGGAGCGGTCCAAGAGCAGGAAAGAGACCTTGTGGCTGGGAACTTGGCAGGAAATGAGGTCAGAAGGAGTGAGTGAGAAGGGTGCCCAGATGGCCCAGGGCTTTGGAGGCTGCTCTGCGGATTTTGGCTTTTGCTCTGACATGATGTACATTTGCAGTTTTAGGTGGAGAGGTGACAGATATTCTAACTTACATGTTTAAACAATCCCCTTTGGGGACTTCTCTGGCAATCCAGTGGTTAAGACTCCCAATGCAGGGGCCACAGGTTGGGTCCCTGGTTGGGGGAATAAGACCCTGCATGCCACACAACACAGCCAAAAAATGTAAAAAATAAAAGGATCCCTCTGGTCATTGTATTAAGTACACACTCAGGGTGGGAGGAAGGAGAAACTGGGATAGAAGGGACACAGAAATCCAGCTTTGAGGGATGGTGGCTCTGCTGGATTTGGGAACAGGAGATGCTGAGAGGTAATGGGATTGTGGATATATTTTGAGGGAGTCAACAGGATTTCCAAACACACTGGATACTGGGTGTGAGAGAAAAGGAGGGTCAAGGAGGCTCCCAAGGCCTTTGACCTGAGCAGCTGAAAGAATGGATCTGCCTGATTTAGAAAAGCAGGAGTGGAGCAGTTTTAGGAGCAGAATCAAAGGCTCAGCTCTGCACACTGTAATCCTGAGATGTTTCAGGACATAAAATGAAAACGTGGGTAGGCAATAGATATGCAAGTCTGGAGTTTGGGAGAGAAGCCTGAATGGAGATTAAATGTCACAAGTTGACCACCTGCTATTGTTTGGTTTGGCTATATTCCTTGGGGAATCTTAGTTAGATATTCAGGGATTGAACTCATGCCCCTTAAAGTGGAAGCACGAAGACCTAACCACTGGACCACGACCGAATTCCCTGCCACTGTTGCTGTTGCTATTTCTCCCCCAATCTATAATTTGCAACTCAGAGTAATGAATCCTCCTTCGCTGCCTCACTCTGACTAATGCAGCTTAAACGTGTAACTTCAGTACACTGCACTTGTATGTGAACAGTCTGTCTTTGCAGATTAACTGTTGTGCTTTGCACTGGGACAGTGATGGTTTAATTTTTAACATTGTGAATATAGTGACTTTGTTTCCTAGGAGTCAGGACAATGAAAATGAGAATGATTATAATACCAATGCCATGGACTTCCCTGGTGGTCCAGTGTTTAAGACTCCTCTCTTCCATTGCAGCGGAGAAGGCAATGGCATCCCACTCCAGTACTCTTGCCTGGAAAATCCCATGGGCAGAGGAGCCTGGTAGGCTACAGTCCATGGGGTCGCTGAGTCGGACATGGCTGAGCAATTTCACTTTCACTTTTCACTTTCATGAATTAGAGAAGGAAATGACAACCCCCTCTAGTGTTCTTGCCTGGAGAATCCCAGGGACGGCGGAGCCTGGCAGGCTGCCGTTTATGGGTCACACAGAGTTGGACACGACTGACGCGACTTAGCAGCAGCAGCTTCCATTGCAGGGGGCTCAATCCCTGATCCAGGAACTAAGATCCCACGTGCTGCACAGCATGGACCAAAAAAACACAATGCAGCACGATCCAGACAGCACATAAAATACAGACTAAATGTTTATGTGGGCTTCTGAGGTGGCTCAGTGGTAAAGAATTCACCTACCAATGCAGGAGACACAGGTTTGATCTCTGGTTCGGGAAGATTCTCTCGAGAAGGAAATGGCAACCCATTTCAGTATTCTTGCCTGGGAAATCCCATGGACAGAGGAGCCTGGGGGGCTACAGTCCATAGGGTCACAAAGAGTCAGACATGACTAAGCACGATGCACAAATGGAAGGACACTTATAACTGAATAGGAAAGTAAGTAATCAAAATAGATCAGACTGTACACTGTACAGGAAAGAATTTGGGATTGCACATGGTGGAAAAGAGTATCTGAAAGCACATGTGGAAACTGAAACTCACAAGTTCAGGATGAGATAGGCAAGTCCTTCTAAATCTAGCAAAAGTGTGTTTGTTTTTCTCCCCAAAAGACACCAAAACTCAGCTGAAAACAGCAGCCACTGAATTGACACGAACAAGCACAATTAGTGCATTGTTCCCTTGGCTGTTCTATGAAACTGAGCAGACTTACATTTCCTCATTCAGATACTGCAACTAAAATATCTTGTGGGCGAACAAAAGGGGAAATGCTAGAGCATAACAGATGTGTTGGATCCTTACAGTGCAAACTGACTCCAGCAGCTCTCCCCAATGATCCCACATTGCATACAGACTCGGCCAAGGCATGGCAGCCACAGCAAATGTTCCCCTAGTGATTAGATTTTTTGATTTGAAAACTAGAGTTTCAAATCATCTCTTTAATTTCTACCAAGGTTGCCTTGAAATTGCAGAAGACAAAAGACTGCTAATCTCTTATTCAAATACAAACTGGTGGTGGTGGTTTGGTTGCTAAGTCGTGTCCAGCTCTTGTGACCCCACAGACTATAGCTCACTAGGCTCCTCTGCCCATGGGATTCTCCAGGCAAGAATACTGGAGTGGGTTGCCATTTCCTTCTTCAGGGGATCTTCCCGATGCAGGGATCGAACCCGGTTTCCTGCATTGCAGGTGGATTCTTTACCAATTGAGCTACCAAGACTTCATTTATTTGCATATTTGGCAGAAAGTGCAATTATAAATTTTGGCAAATCCCATTCAGTGTATACACTCCTTACCAAAGAAAATGAAAAGATGTTAACTTGCTAAGTGTCCTGGACATATTTTGCTAAAAAGAGATGTGATTTACTTCCCTGTGATATAGAGGCTTTCATAATGCACATTTTTGTCATTTTGCCACTTCCTCAAAATGTTAAGAATTAAATGAGATTTTTTTCCCTTACTTTTCTATTACATAAAATTCACTTTGCCTCAAAACTCTACTCTCAGCAGGCCCACATCACACTGATTCCTCGTGTCAGGTCAATGTGATGACATCAAGCTAAACATTCTCTCAACAAAAGCTTTGAAAATGGAATCTTGAGGATTCTGTTTTACCAATAAGTGAAAGAACACAAGACACCCTAAAGACTGCAGGCAGTTTACGGAATTATTACTGGAAAAGGAAACAGAAAAAGCAAAACTATTAAATACTGTATCATCAGACAGGAAGAAATATGTCATTGTTATTTTTATTCTGTATAGGTTATACATCTACTTAAAAAAAATATTTAGTTTTGGCTGCGCTGGGTCTTTGCTACTGCACATGGGGGCTACTCTTTGTTGCTGTGCCATGGCTTCTCTTATTTTGGGGCACAGGGGCTTCAGCAGCTGTGGTGCATGGGCTTAGCTGCCCTGTGGCATGTGGGATTTTCCTGAACCAGGGATCAAACTCGTGTCCCCTGCCTTCGCATGAAGATTCTTATCCACTGTGCCAGGAGGCAGGTCCTATATCTACTTCATTCAATTAGTACTATTTTATTTGCAGTCTTCTTTTTTAAAGTCTCGCATTTCTGTATGCTGAGAACATACAAGCTTCCCTGGACCAGGTTTCCTGTGGCTTGCGCTCTGCCGGGTACATACTCTTTGGAGTTGCTCTTTTTCTTCATTTTTCCCATCTGCATTTCCCCCTTTTCCTTTCCAGCACCTCACACTGCTGCATCGCAGTTACTTTATCCTCAATGTCATCTCCTGGGAAGTCAGAGATTTTGCCTTGGGGCTATCCACCCATGCTTGGCAGCCAGCACAGCCCAGAGGTGGTGTCCAGGCCTTGGCCCTTGGGAGACTCAGGAGCGTGGGTTCCCCTTATTGCACAAACTTGTCTATGTTCTTGACACTTTTTTACTGCTTAACGCTTTTTAGAGTGACACCCTTTCCTTCTGACTGGCTGAACGGACACACCTTGCGTCCCATAATTTCTGGCCCATCAGAGAAGGCAGAAAGTATGTTATTTGGATCTGACCTTATTTATATGTCACCACCTCACTGGTAAATATTCATTGTGTTAAAAAGAAATACTATCGTGGGCTTCCCTGGTGGCTCAGTGACAAACAATCTGCCTGTCAATGCAGGATACACGGCTCAGATCACTGATCCGGGAAGATCCCACGTTGTCGAGCAATTAAGCCCGTGAGCCACAACTATTGAGCCTATGCTCTAGAGCCTGAGAGCCTCATCTATTGAATCCACGTGCTGCAACTACTGAAGTCCGAGTGCTCCAGGGCCCATACTCTGCATGGAGAAGCCTGTTCACCACAACTAGAGAGTATCCCTCCACTCACTGCAGCTAGAGAATGCCCACACAGCAACGAAGACCGAGCACAGCCAAAAATTAAAATATATATATTGTGACACTCATCGGCTCCCAGAATTTGCAAATTTTGTCTTATCAGGGGCTTCAGAATAGGGTCAAAAACTTTCAGAACCTTATTTCCAAGCAAGTTAGTGTCCAAAAATGTAGTCCATCAAAAATTAGTAATTCCACCAAAGCAGTGGTTCTTGGTTGCATATTGAAATCAATTTTGAAATTGGTATTTAGGGACTTTCCTAGCAGTCCAGTGGTTAAGACCCCAGGCTTTCAATGCTTGGGGTATGGGTTTGATCCCCAGTTGGGGAACTAAGATCCCACATGACTCGAAGCCAAGAAAAAGAAAAAGAATCAATGTCTGGGTCTTTCCCCAGGATATTCTGATTAAACTGGTCTAGAGTGTGGCAACAGAACTTTTTTGAAAAGCAGCACATTTTATGGTAAAAGCTAGCTTGCTTTCTTTCAAGATTGTCCATTTCTTTAGAGATCTGGCTTCTATTTGCACACATTCTGCCTGAAAGTTTTTGATGGTGTAAATGAGGTATTTATCCTTTGAAGATAAATGCTGACTGAACTATTTATTATCATTCACATAGTGAATGATTATCAACTAAGTCAGTATGTTCAGTGACAAGCACAAAATGCTCAGTTGAACCATCAAAGGTGAAAATAATGACCCTTAAAGATGCTGCTTCCTGGTTCATATACTCCTGCCTCATCACCTGCACACTTCTTTGACTGGAATTCTGCCTCCTCAGAATTCTGTTGTCAGCTCACTCAACCACTTCAGCATCCACACAAATTCCCTCAACATTGCTGCCTGCCCCTCCCCACACTCTTTCCAGTGCTTACCCGCTTCATGCCCACCACTTCTCATTGGCCTCCTGGGTTGACTATAGCTATTCCTTGTGAACTGAGTCAAGCATTTTGAAGGCATTCTTACTATCTCAATACTCCCACTGACAGTGGCTGTAGTGTGATGCGGTGATGGCATCAGTAGTGGCAGGCAGCAAAGGTGGTCGGGATAATGGTGGCTGCTGATGAGGCAGCCATGACAGACAGGAGCAGTAGCAGCTGTGGCCACAGAAGTGAATGGTCACAAGGTGGAGCCCACTGAAGAGAACTCAGTGGGTGAAGCAGCCAAGATAGCAGCTCTTTGTTGGAGAACTTTCTACAGAGCTCACCCCAACCAAGTGTGTGGAAAGCAGCAAGTGGCAGGAAATTAAAAACCCAACCCTTTGGGACTTTGCTGGTGGCCCAGTGGTTAAGACTACACACTTCACTGCAGGGGCCATGGGTTCCATCCCTGGTTGGGGAACTAAGATCCTGCAGGTCAAACTAAGATAAAAATAAAAACAAAGCCCATCCCCTTAAGCAGCCCTCAGTCAAATAAACGGTGGGGGTCAGTGTACAGACACCCTCACCACTCGAGTGGGAAACCTATTTCCACCGCTTCCCAGATTTCCAAGAGGATGAAGCTGTTGTGCATGGTGGTAACTTGCTTGCTAATGCACCTCTGATGAGCTGCTTTCCCGTCTGTTTCATTTCCCATGCTCCTTCCAGTGCTTTCTGGGATCATCTCCCAAATCCTTGTTCCAAAGTTTGTTTCTGGGGGAATCCAAGCTAAGATAATGCATCATGAACCGAGGATTATGATTCAAGCACATATGGCACATAACAAAAACAGACCATATGCCAAGCCATCAAGTCTCAACATCTTTCCAAAAGACTGAAATCATGTAAAATGTGTTCCCAGCTCAACTGCAATTAGACAAGGTAACTAGAAAAATCTCTATATGTTTAGAAATTTTAAAACATAATTTTAAACATCTAAGTGATCTGAGATCAGTGAAATAGCTAGGCTTTGAGGAAATTTAAGTGTGCATATTAGAAAAAGGAAAAGGCTGAAAATCAGTGAGCTAAACATTTAAAGACTTCCCTGGTGGCTCAGACAGTAAAGCATCTGCCTACAATGCGGGAGACCTGGGTTCAATCCCTGGGTCGGGAAGATCTCCTGGAGAAGGAAACAGCAACCCGCTCCAGTATTCTTGCCTGGAAAATCCCATGGCTGGAGGAGCCTGGTGGGCTACAAGTCCAAGGGGTCGCAAAGAGTCTGACACGACTGAGCAACTTCACTTCACTTCAAACATTTAAAAAGTAGAAAACAAAATTAAATCCAAGAAAAGGATTTAATAATAAAGAAGAGATTTAAATTAAGAACAAATATAGAAAGAGGGCACCAACAAAGCCAAGAGTAGATTCTGTGAAAAGATTAGTAATAGATAAATTCCTGTCAGGACTGACCAAGGTAAAAAGGAAGGTGGCACAAATAACCAACATCAGAAATGAGAAAGGGGACGTCCCTGGTAGTCCAGGGGTTAAGACTCTGCCTTCCAGTGCAGGGGATGTGGGTTCAACCCACACTTAGTGGGTTCCGGCTAAGATCCCACATTCCTCCTGGCTAAACAGAAGCAATACTGTAACAAATAAAGACTTTAAAAATGGTCCACATCAAAAAAAAAAAAAAAGTCTTGCCCAGAGTCCAGGTGGGAACTAAGATCCCACAAGCCTGGCAGTGCAGTCAAAACAAAAACAAAAACAAAAAAACAACAAAACCGGAAATGAAAAAGGGGCCTTTTGTTACAGATTTGATTAGACCTTAAAAATATAATGAGGATATTAAAAACAAATTAATAGCAATTAAAAAATTCAGATCATGCGAAAAATTCCTAGAAAATATATTTTACCCAAACAGACACAGGAATAGAAACTGTGAAGTTTTTGTGGGCAAATATAGGCAAAAATTCTTTGCAGGCAAATGCCATCAAGAGGCAGTCTTCCCTCTTCCTGCACCTTTAACCTGGGCTGGCCTCATGACTTACTTCGACCAATAGAATGTGGTAAAGGCGGGAACTTTCTTTTTTTTTTTGCTCTCTTGGACCCCTGAGTAAAAGTAAAGTGTTAGTTGCTTAGTTGTTTCCGATTCTTTCCAACCCAATGGATTGTAGCCCACCAGACTCCTCCATCCATGGGACTTTCCAGGAAAGAATACTGGAGTGGGGTGCCAACTCCTTCTCCAGGAACCCTGAGACCCAACTATAAGGAAGCCTGTTATAAGAGAGGCCCCTTAAAGATATTCTAAAACAGTCTCCACTTCCACATTGTTTGTTCTTACCAGTTCTTTTAGTCACTTGGAGAGAACCCCACAGCAGCTTACTCAAATAGAGGGCTAGGCTGAAAACATACACAGAAATCTGAGGGCTCAACCCACAGCCCAGGGAAACTGAAGCTGAGAACAGAAAGCCACCGAGACCCACACCACCCTTACAGGAACCACAGGAAGGGAGAACAATCCACTGTCCACTACCTGGGTTTTCTTGTCTGGGTCTCACATCGTCAACCTTGGCTGCACAGGACTTCCACTCTGGCTCCTAATCCAACTAACAATGCCCTTTGTTTCAGGAATCAAATCCCCTGGAGAGACTCCCCGCTCATTTTTCCAAGCCAAAGTGCAAGCTTTAGGATCTGGTCAGCACTGTAACGAGTCCCCTCAAAAGAGGAATAACTTATCTGAATAGTGAAGCTGGATGCAGGCTCTGGACTCGCTCTCTCCTGCACACCTGCCCATCTACCCTCTGCCCTTTAGGACTTGCCTCTGCAGGAAGATGGATCAACCAACTATGCCTGTGGAGCCTGTGATCCTGAAAACAAACACAGAGAAGCTGCAGTAGCCACAGCTGGCATCTACCCATCCCCTGAGCACACTCTCCTGTGTGCTGAAGGCTGCTCACTTCATTCCCTGCTGCCCTCTGCTCAGGGTTCTTCTGCTGGTGGGAGGGCACCTGACCACATACCAGGCAGTCAATGCCTGTGAAAACATCCCTCAACGTCAGATGGGAAGCTGGTGTACATACACCCCAATTTCCTTGCCCCTGGGAAGGGGAAACTGAGGGATGTTCTTTGCTATCTCCCAGAAGTCCCAGGTGGGACAGAGCCTCAGGAATAATTGGCTTGATGATGCACCTTTTATCGGCTGCCTTCCTGTCTACTACCCCTTGGTGTTTTCTGGAATCATGCCCCCCAGACACTACCTGCATTCACATTCTGTTAGACCCTTTGTTGTTGTTGCTTTAATCACTCAGTCATGTCTTGACTCTTTTGAGACCCCATGGACTGTGGCCTACCAGGTTCCTCTGTCCATGGGATTTCCCAGGCAAGAATACTGGAGTGGGTTGCCATTTCCTTCTCCAAAGAATCTTCCTGACCCAGGGATTGAACCAGTGTCTCCTACATTGGCAGGAGGATTCTTTACCACTGAGCCGAGGAAGCCAGGGTTAGATCCTGGAAGGATGGAAACCATGACAGAAAAGAAGTCCAGGGTGGCAAACCCTAAGCCAAATCCTTCAATGCAGATGTTTTCAATACAAAAGCAAGTATTTTTACCTACACTGCCTCATGTCTGTGTCTATCACCCAGCTGGTTCTGAACTCAGGCGGCAAGGAGGTATGTTATTTATTGCCCCCAAAGCCTCAAGGAAACACTCAGTGAAGACTTGGTAAATGCTAGAGTTAAAGGGAGAGAGAGCTCTTCTCCGTATCTGTGCAGCAGGAACCAGGAAGCGGATGTTGGCAGAGCCGAGGACAGAAAAGGGGTTGTCTTAACCCTGGTGAACAGTTGGCGTGGCTTGGCCGGTGCCCCAGGACCCCTTTGGTACACTAAGTTAAGGTGGGGAAACAGGACCCCCTCAGGTGCTGAAGGCAGGACTCAAGCCTGGTATACAGTCTTTATACAGTCTTTATTGTGAATCTTGATGTCCAGGGAAGCCAGGCCCACATCCAGGGCCCTCAGGACTCCACCTGGCCATTCTTCAGGGGCGGGGACATCCTGTGGCCAACCACTCATGTCCAGTTTTCCTATAATCCGAAGGGTCCTCAGGAGGCAGGAAGTGGGTGTGCCTGAGGAAAAAGAGACATCAGCATCTACCAGCACCTCTAGTGTGCCTGGCTGGCCCTGGGACCACGCTGGGGAGACTGTAGACACAGCAAAGGCTGCCCTGGCAGAGCTCAGACTGGAGGGAAAGGGCGTCAGGTGATGACCTCAGCTGTCTGTCACGTGAACACCTCGGGAGCAGGGAAACTGTCACTGGGGGCAGAAACGCAGCATTCTGTTGGGTTTACAGAGGACCTGCTGTGTACATACAGGATTGTGACAGGTTCCAGGGACCCAGCAGTGGAGGCAGACACACATCTCTGACTCCAGGGAGGGACAGATAACAAGTGAACAAAAATTTGTCAGCTGATAATTCCCATGAAGAAAACTACGGACTTCCCCAGTGGTTCAGTGGTTAACAGTCTGCACTTCCAGCTTCCACTGCAGGGGGTACAGGTTTGATCCCCGAGTCAGGGAACTAAGATTCCACATGCCTCTCAGACAAAAAAAAAAAAAAAAACAGAAAACGGAAAGAAAAGACAAAATAACTACATCAAGGTGAAGAGCAGAGGTATGTGGTGTGTGTGTATGGGGGTACAAGTAGCACTTTATGCTGTCAGCTAAGCTAACACGAGATGTCTTTATACCATGTTGTACTAAATGAGCCTGTGCGTTTGCTATTTTGGAGACCAGAGGATACAGGAGGCCTGAATCTCAATGCACCCAATCAAAGAGGAAAAGCTACAACTGGGATGTTAAAACAGGGAAGGAGAGGACACTGAGGAGGAGCTGGGTGTGGGGTTAATTACTTTGAGTGCACTGGAGAACCACCTGGCTTTAAAGGAGCAGATGTGACCCAATTTCTGTTTTTAAAAGCTCCTCTGGATATCGCTTATGTGTGGAATCTGAAAAATGGTACAAATGAACTTATTTACAGAACAGGAATAGCTCACAGATGTAGAAAACAAACTTATGGTTACCAAGAGGAAAAGGGAAGGGGGGATAAACTGCAATAAAACACATTGTGTGTGTATACGTATATATATATACACGTGTATACACACACACACACACACACACACACACACACACACAGACGAAAAAAATCAGTGATAGTCGCTCAGTCGGTCCAACTCTTTGCAACCCCATAGACTGGCTCCTCTGTCCATGGAATTCTCCAGCCAAGGCTATTGGAGCGGGTTGCCATCCCCTCCTCCAGGGGATCTTTTCCACCAGGGATTGAACCTCTGTCTGTGTCTCCTGCATTGCAGGCAGATTCTTTACTGTCTGAGCCACCAGGGAAGCCCATATACATATATATATATATATATATGAATGAAACAGATAACCTACTGCATAGCACAAAGAACTCTGCTCAATACTCTGTGATGACCTATATGAAAAAAGAATCTAAAAAAGCGTGGATATATGTTTATGTTTAACAGATTCACTTTGCTGTACAGCAGAAACTAACACAACACTGTAAGTCAATTATTTATCAATAATAATTAAAAAAACAAACAAATAAAAAGCTCGTTTGGCTTCAAGGGGAGAGTAGACTTGAGGAGCAGGGCAGGGGTGACCACAGGAAGATGAGGGAGAGGCTTGGTTGCTCACTCAGGGAGGGAGGGAGGGAGGAACTGGCCCTGAGATGGGAAGATGAGGTCTTTGGTCAGATGCCCAATAACTTGAAAGAAACGTCACCAACATATGATTAATAAACTAGTATAAATATTATGCAGTCCTTACTGAATATTTTTTGGAAAGAATTAAGTCTGTCTCACAGATGACTCAATTAGGATTTGAACTCATCTCTGCCTTATGAAAAAAGCCCACTGACTACAGGACTTGGTAGAAGGGCCGCTCCCCAGTCTTTAGCAAAGAACTCCTCTGAAACTGGCAATAGGAGGGAAGCAGTTACAAGGGGTAAAATATAAGCCATAGTGGAAGGAGCTCAGGGATCCTGGGAGGATAGAGATAGGCCACAAGGGGAGGTTTCCTGAGGGAGGGAACATCTAAGCTGGAAATGGAATGAGTCAGATGGAGTAGGAAAGGGCAGTCCAGGCAGAAACAGTGAGACAGAAGCCTGGAAACAGGTGAGTTTAATGGGCATTTGAATAACTGCAGGTTCACTGGGGTGGGAACACAGGGCTTGAAGGGAATATGGGGAGAGGGACGGTCAGAGGCCACATTCTGCAGGGCCCTGGAGGCTGTGCCAGAGTCGGGGAGGAGGGGTAGACTAGACCTGATCAACATAAGAGACATGAAAAGGTTTCTTTTTTTCATTTTATTATTGAAGTATAATTGCTTTACAATGCTGTGTTAGTTTCTGCTATACAACAAAGTGAATCAGCTATATATACACCTATACGCCCTCCTTCTTGAGCCTCCTTCCCACTCCCCCATGAAAAGGTTTCTTAGTAAAGTGGTACATTATCAGATTTCCTCTGGAATCACCCTGGGACCATCACAGAGAATGGACTGAAAGAGCTAAGACAGAGCATGGAAGCCTAAGAGAAGGCTTCTCTTCTGGGTTCAAGAAGAGAAGATGGTGCCCCAAGAACTGAGAGAGGGGGACAAATAAAGGGGGATTGAGAGGGAACTGGTGAAAGATCTGACTTTTACCTTCAGAGCTCGAAGTCCAGTGGAGGAGACAGTAAACATCTAAACCACCATTTCTCAACTTTTCTTTTTTTAAGATTACTGCTCCCCCTTCACCCAAGGAGTCTTTTTAGAACATTCAAAAAAAAAAAAAGCACCCATCCATGACATTTTAATACCATAGATATATTGTGCATCTGCTTATGTACTGTATACATTAAAACCAGTTATGATTTTTTTGCCCCATCCCTGCAGAGCTGAGAGGCAGTGAGGAGGAGAGAGAGGGGGCATGGGTAAGGGAGGAGGCAGATGGGGTCAGCCTGGAAAAGAACACAGAGAACCAGCAGAAAGCTGGGATTCTGTTCTCAATGTGGATGGGAAGCTGCTAAAGAACTTTAGACAAAGATGTAATGTGATTAGTTTTCAGTTCCTAAATGTTCGCTCTGGCCACTGCATGGAGACAAGGTAAGAGGGGGGCTTCCCTGTGGTTCAGTGGTTGAGAAACCCCCTTGCAATGCGAGGGACACTAGTTCACTCCCTGATCCAGGAAGATCCCACATGCTGTGGAGCAACAAAGCCTGTGGGCCACAACTACTGAGCTTGTGCTCTAGAGCCTGGGAGCCACAACTACTGAGCCTATGCGCTGCAACTACTGAAGCCCGAACATCTAGAGCCTGTGCTCTGCAAGAGAAGCAACCACCACCGCCAAAACCTTAAAAAAAAAAAGAAAATCTTTAGAAAGGTAAGAGGGGATTCAGGGAGACCAGGGAGAAGGCTGGGGCAGGTCTCCTGGTGGTGGAGGTGGCTGGACTAAAAGCAGGGGCTATGTAAGGGGTAAGAGAGGACTGTGTTCTGATGTCCTGGGGTCAGGATGCATGGTGAAGCTCTGTGTGGGGCTGAGGGTGACTCCCTGGTCTTTACTCTGAGCAACCAGAAGGATGACAGGGTGGGATGAACTGCTGAGCCCCAGCTTACCTCCAAGGTGGAGGGTCTGTGTGTCGGCTGCACCTGCTCCGCACACTGCAGGAATCGGCGCACGTGCTCCGCACAGTTGCCCACGGCGGCTTCATTCTGTCGAAGACATTCCTCAAAGGCCTTGAAAGGCTCCAAACAGGCCTGGCGGATCTGACGGATGATTGGGCTGCGGGATGCAGGGCATTTCAAGCCAGGGAGACTTCCACGCCGCTGCCCACCCCCATTGTCCCGTACTAGCCCACACTCACTGGGCGGACGTGCACTGGGCAATGCTCATCTTAAGGTGGTGACAGTCTCGCTGCCATGACTCCGGCTTGGCTGCCACACACTGGCCATACTGCTCCAGCTCCCGGCCGCAGTAGCGAGCAGTGATCTCCAGGGCTGCCTGCCTGTGGGACATAATACACTAGGAAAATTCCAGGCAGAAGGCAAGAAAGGGAGTACTCAGGGGCAGGCACTTGGCCCATTTTGTTCATGGCTGTACCCACTGTAAAAAACACTGGGCGCTGTACCCTCAGTGTTCAGTACATAGTGAGTGTTCAAAAATTATTTGTTGAATAAATGAAAGTGTATGTGTGTACCATCCCATTTTAGATACTGTAGAAGACAAGCTATTAATGTTTCTTGTACCAATGCATCCAATGAAAACATTAAGACACAACAGAATAACTGAAAAAACTGCCTATAGTTTTACTGTTCAAGTATTCATATTTGTACACTGCTTTTAGCTATTACCATTAGGAAAGAAAAAGCAAAATCATTTCTAAAACTAAACTAAAATTTAAAATTCTGTTCTTAAAGACTTTCTGAAAAGAAATGACACTACATGTTCTTACTGTCACATCAAAAAGATGGTTCTGCTTGTTTGTGACCTTTCCTAAGTTAACAAACAATAAATAAGAAACACTTTTTTAAAAAGGGAGGTAGTTCTGATCAGAGTCAGGAGTGGGACTGGGGTCGGGTAAATCTGAAAGTTTGAAGATTCCTGGAAAAGGGCCAAGGAGTAGAGAATTAAGCATGAGCCTTGGGGATTGTGGAGCAGGCTGGAAGCTTCTGGGGAGATAGTGAAGGCCCTGGAAAAAAAAGTTGGATTATGGATTATCTAAGGCAGGTTTTAAGGGTCCTGGAAGAAGGGTCTTGGAGTCCCAGCAACCCCCAGTTTAGGCCTGGGAATCATGCAGAGAAGTCTTAGGGCCTTAGGACTAGCACCTAGAGTTCTCTGAGAGAACCTGGGAGCACTAAATGAGTCTGAAGGTCCTAAAAGTGAGGTTTAGAGGTCCAAGGGGTGACTTCTTGGGTCCTGGGGAAGGGTCTCTTGACCAGAGGATCTTAGAGATGAGGCCTGAAGACAGGGGTACTGAAAGTGAGACTTGAAGCCCTGGGGCGGATTTTGCGGTCCTGGGGGAGGCCTCGGGGTCCTAGGGGCATGACCTGGAGGCCATGGCTGAGGCCGAGGCTCTGGGGTAAATCTGGAGGGTTCTACAATTGAGCTTTTCCCAGTTTCAGGAACACGGTCTGGAAATCCAGAGTGAGATCAAAGATGTCTAAGAACAAGTCTGTGGGCCTTATAGGTTAACTCTGAAGTACTGGACAGATCTGAAAGGTTCAACAGGTACGGTCAGATAATCCAGGGCGAGGAATATGGAGCTCTAAGGACAAGTTTATTAAAAGTCCTAGAGCTCCTGAGACACTCCGGAGTGGTAGGGTTACAAGGTAAGTGACCAAACCTGGGGTTTCAGAGGCAAACTTTGGGGTGTTAAGAGACTGGACCCGAAAGAGGAGTGTAATTTAAACGCTCAGAGGGCTCTATGAACACGCAGAGAACTAGGGCCTGTGAAGGACTGAGCTGAACCCTGAGGCTCGAATCTTCAGGGAACAGGGAAGTCAGTCCTTCCCGGTGTTCTGGCCTAACTCCAGAGCACTGGGAAGAGGAGGAGTACAGGGGTAGGTACGGAGTAGGCGCTCCAGCTACTCACATTCTGAGGCCGATGCTGGAGGAGGATCAATGAGGGAGAATAGTCCCGCCTTTTCCGATATCAAGTTGTCATGGCGGCGCCCAGCCCAGCCTCCTTGACTTCTAGTTTCGGTCGGTCGCAAAGCAGACAGGAAGGTCCCTTCCCATCAGGCCCAGTCATGGCGGCGCCCTGCGTAGCGACTTCCGCCTCCGGCAGGCTGGGGTACTTGACGCCCTTCTGTTTCCGGCTTGCCCTGGCTGCGTGAGGAATTCCCCGGAAGTACTTGGAGGTATCGCGGTACCGCCGCCATACTGGGAGTGCCGTGCCGGTTTGCGGAACGCCGGGAGTTCGCCGCCGCCGATCGCTCTGTAAGCCTCCCGATTGGAGCTGGTGGCGAGCGGCTTCCGCTGCTGCGACCCCTCAACATGCTGCTGTTCGTTGCTTGGTTGGGTTCTGTGGCTGCCGGCTGCTGAGCGCTCGGACGCGGAACCTGTCCCCTGAGGCCGCGCTGCACCTTCTGTCTGCGCATGCGGACGTCCGCTACTACGGAGGCTGGTCCTGCGCATGGCCGAGTGGGCGGGAGGGGCGAAGTCACCCCAAGAGCTGCACTAGGAGACCTGGAAGTCTCCTTTACTCAAGCTGGGTTACCCAGGCCTTGACCACTACCCAGGGCATTTACACTTGAATCTAAGGACGGACGTGAGTTTTCATCTCGGTTCTCTGCCGCCATGGGGGAATTAGTTACTTCTCTGTAATTCTTCATGTTATGACTACTTCCGCCTCCTCGGTGTGTCTTCAGGTGTGGAGGCTCTGTGTGAGTAATCCCTTGGTTAGACAATTGAGTATCAGTCCTGCTGTCTCGTACACAGAGGTGTTCCCAGCCAAAATGAATGTAAAATGCAGTTAATCATAATGTCTAAAAGAAATAATAGTCGTTTGTGAGCAAGTGACAATTGCTTGGGCTTCTCTGGTGGTTCAGCGGTTAAGAATTCACCTGCAATGTAGGAGACCCAGGTTTGATCCCTGGGTCAGGAACATCCCCGGGAGGAGGGCACAGCAACCCATTCCAGTATTCTTGACTGCAGAATCTCATGGATAGAGGAGCCTGGCCGGCCACAGCCCACGGGTCGCAAAGAGTCGGACACACTGAGCAACTGAGTGATGCACACGTTTAGCGTGCCTGACAATTGCTTGGAGTCTCCGAATGTTACCCAGCTGAAACAGCACAGTTCAGATGGGACTGGAACCTATGGACTGGGATTTTAACCCACTGTCTTTTAAACTCACCTGGTCTCAGGACTTAATGAAGCTAAAGTTCCTTATGTCTCTTCACAGAAACAATTCATTGAGAGACAAAGTGTTAAGTATTAAGTAGAGTTATTTCCAGAGATGCACACTCTATAAGCAGAATGCAATCCCTCTCAAAAGGGGAGAGCAGCCTTGAAATATGGGGTGGTTAATTTTGAGGGGGCTGGGTAATTTCTTAGGCTAAGGAGTAGGAGGATATTCCAACTATTTAGGGGAAGGGGTTGGGGATTAGGCCATCGCCCACTTTTTGCCCTCTTGTCATCTCCCTTAAAACTGTCATGGGGCTTCCCAGGTGGTGCTAGTGGTAAAGAGTCTGCCTGCAATACAGGAAACGCAGGTTCCATCCCTGGGTTGCGAAGATACCCTGGAGGAGGACATGGCAACCCACTGCAGTATTCTTTCCTGGAGAATCCCATGGATAGAGGAGCCTGGTGGGCTACAGTCCATGGGGTCACAGATGGAGAGACACGACCGAAGCGACTGAGCACAGAACTGTCATGGTGCCAGTGGGGTGTCATTTGCATGTGCTAATGTATTTACGGTGAGTGTATCATGGGGCTCAAAGTCTACTGGACGTTGAATTCCTCCCTCTTGGGGTTAATTGGTTCTAACCGGTTTTTGTTATACCAACAACACTATGCTGTTCTTTTAATTTTTGGCCTCGACACACAGCTTGCAGCATCTTAGTTCCCCAACCGACCAGGGACAGAACATCTTGGGCCCTTGGCAGTGAAAGCACCCAAGTCCTAACTGCTGGACCATCAGGAAATTCCCAGGGAATGGGTTTTAAAGACAGGGTGAGGGAGGGGGTTGTGGGCTGTGTGATCAGTTCTGGACATTCTTCTAATTGGTTAGTGGTCAGGTAACCAGGAGTCAGCATCGTCAGCCTTCTGGTTCCAACCAGTCTGGGTTCCATTTGCCTCAACCTGGTGTGGGTTTTGGTATCTGCGAAACAGCTCAAAGGGTATGTCTCAGAATATTAACTATAGCCACGAGGAGGAACTAAAGGTCCTTGGCTTTGTTTAATGGCTAAGCAGTTTTGTCTTGTTTGACTGTTACCCTTTCTGCTTTTTCTCACTTCTCTGATTAAATTTACTCTTTGGGGAAGACATGCAAGGCTAAAGTTTTACTACAGACAAGAGGCAGGTAGAGGACATGGGGAGGGAGGTCTGTTCTGAGAAGGCCCCATGGCATCCTGCTTGGTTACAAGTGTGTGCGACTGTAAAATGGGGATGATGACAGTGACATTTTTCACATAAGACATGGTGCATGTGAGCAGTTTAGCACGAAGCCTGAAAGAGAGGAAGGGAACAGCATCAGCATCTCTTCTCTTTGGCTTCAGATGTAGACTAAAGTCTCAGATTTCTCCCCTCCTGGGAGAATGAAATCTTAAGCTGTTCCATGGCCTCTCCCTGAGTCTTATCCCAAAGTCTAGGTAATAGCTTCCTCCCAGGAACGGGTTCAAATGGCTGGGCTTCTAAGTAGGTACAATGCAGACCTCAGCAGGAGAACCGCACTCCCCTCCCCACCCCAGCCCCCTTGGGAGTGTGACAGTCACGCTTCCAAACTTCTAGTTGCCTTTGTGGCTCAAGAGTGTAACTGACTTCCTCTCTAGAGATCAAATGTAAGGGATCATGAGGTTTGGAGTGAAGCAGAGCTGGGTTTGAACTTGAACTCTTGGAGAATGCTTCTCTTTGGGTTTCAGTTTCCTCATAACATGTTTCAGGATACCTTTGGAAGTAGGAACTGAGATGACATACACCAAGCACCTGGTATGGAGCACTTGGTATTCTCTCTCTGTCCTCGTCAGAGTTTGTTTCTTTAGTTGCCAAGTCGCGTCTGACTCTAGGACTGCATGGACTGTGGCACAACAGGCTGCTCTGTCCTTCATTATCTCCCGGAGTTTGCTCAGATTCATGTTCATTGAGTCAGTGGTGCTGTCAAATCATCTCATCCTCTGTTGCCCCCTTCTCCCTTTTCCTTCCATCCTTGCCAGCATCAGGGTCTTTTCCAGTGAGTCTGCTCTTCACATCAGGTAACTAAAGTATTGGAGCTTCAGCTTCCAATCAGTCCCTGCAATGAATATTCAGGGTTGATTTCCTTTAGAAATGACTAGTTTGATCTCCTTGCTGTCCGAGGGTCTCTCAAGAGTTTTCTTCAGCCCCACAGTTCAAAAGCATCAAATGTACAGGGTGACAATATATAGCTTTGACATACTCTTCCCAATTTTGTACCAGTGGTTCTGTGTCTGATTCTAACTGTTCAGCATGGTTTAGTCACTAAGTCGTGTCCAACTCTTGTGACCTCATGGACTGTAGTCCACCAGGCTCCTTGGTCCATGAAATTTCCCAGGCAAGAATACTGGAATGGGTTGTCATTTCCTTCTCCAGGGGATCTTCCTGACCCAGGGATTGAACCTGGGTCTCCCATCTTGCAGGCAAATTCATTTTGGATTGAGCCATCAGGGAAGCATAGAGCTCCTGAAATCCTTGGAATTTCCTAAGAAATGAGAGGTATCTTTTGTTATGTTAATGAGGACCACACCTAAGGATGGGGATTGGTTGCTAGGAGAAACAACCGTGTGATTAGATGGTTGGAACTTTCAATCTCACCCTCCTGACTTCTGGGGAGAGGGAAGGGCCTAGAGGTTAAATCAGTTACATATGACTGGTGGCTTAATTACTCATGCCTGTGTAATGCTGCTGCTGCTGCTGCTAAGTCGCTTCAGTCGTGTCAGATTCTGTGCGACCCCATAGATGGCAGCCCACCAGACTCCTCCGTCCATGGGATTTTCCAGGCAAGAGTACTGGCGTGGGTTGCCATTGCCTTCTCCGGCCTGTGTAATGAATCCTCCAGTAAAAACCCAAAAGGAAGAGGTTTGGAGAACTTGCTGGTTGATAAACACCTAAAAAGATTTGAGGAGGTGGCCTGGTGGAGAGCTTGGAAGCTCCATGCCTTTTCCCCATACCTTGCCCTATGCCTCTCTTCCATCTGGCTGTTTCCAAGTGACATACTCAGTTATATCTTGGTCCAACAGCAAGTAAAATGTTTCTGAGTTCTGTGAGCCTCTCTAGCAAATTAATCGAACACACGCAGGGTTCTGTTGAAAACTCCCATCTTCTCTAGCCAATTGGCCAGAAGCACAGGTTAGCACAGTCTGGGCTCAGGGTTGCCCCCTGAAGTTTACCTGCTTTTGGGGGGGCAAAGGAAGGCAGCCTTGGAGGACCAAGCCCTTAACCTGTGGAATCCGATGCTATCTCCCTGTAGACAGGGAAACCCAGCCCCACCTGGTTAACAGACCCTGGTGACTAACAGAGATTCTTGAGCTTATCTTACAGCAGTAAAGGAAACAGCTTGCTAAAAAAAAAAAAAAAAAGTTAATGTGTTCAGTGCACAGTGAGGCTAAATAAACTGAAACCTGGAAGTTTGCAGCAGCGAAAGGTTTATTGCAGGGCCAAGCAAAGAGAACGGGTAGCTTGTACTCAGAAACCCCAAACCCTCCAAAGATTTTTTTGGCGGGGGGTGTTGTTTATAGACAGTATAGGGTGAAGGCTGCAGGATGTGTGATTTTCTTTTTGTGTGTGTGTGTTACTTTCTTCTGATTGAACTTTTCTTAGTTCCTGCTTTTGCCCTCCCCTTCTCCTTAGGTGGGGAGGCCACGCCATACAGCTTGTGGGATTTTACTTCCCTGACCCGGGGTTGAACCTGGGCACATGGCAGTGAAAGCGCTGAGTCCCAACCACCAGACCACCAGGGAATTTCCCTGCTTTTGTCACTTCTTAAATAATTAATTGCTTGAGTCTTTCTTCTGAAACTTGAGAGGGCAGGGAAACTAAGGTGGATTTTTTTTTTTTTTAAGGCAGGAGGTTGGGGAACCTGGTGGGGCCTGCAACTGGGATAGCCCTGTAGGGTTCCGCTCAATTTCCTTAAGATTGGTTGAGACCACTGGCCCTGAAACTGGGCCTGCACAAATGTTGGATGAATGACTTTTTGACGTCAGAGGGCTGGAAACTCCACCCTCAGATCCTGCTGATGCCTCCACCTTTGAGCAGGCATCTCATGAAGAAGCACGTAACTTGGATATCCTGTGCAGAACACCAGTTACTTCATCTTTTTCCCACCTCTGGCCGGCCACCCATCCCAGTGCCTAAGGCCACCCTGCTTCTGTATCCCATAAATATCCCAAGCCCCTTGCCTTTGGGGAGGCGGATCAGAGACTTGTTCTGCCATCTCCTCACTTGGCTGCTCTGTGAATAACTCTATTCACAACAAATTCTTTCTTTGTTGCAGACCCCTGGTTTGGTAACAGTATAGTCAGAATTCAGTTGAATTGTAGGCCACCCAGCTGGTATCTGAAAAATTGGGTTGGTGGTAGAGACCTTCACCCACTGGAATTGCTGCAGAACTTTAGAGGACCTCCCGGAGAGGGTACACTGAACAAAGACCTGAGACGGGGAGAGAGGGAGCCCCGGGGACAAGTGTCCCAGGAGAGAAAACAGCAAATGCAAAGGCCCTCACCTGAGGCTGGAACATGCAGGATCCATTCAAGGAGCCCGAGGACAGGGCAGTTGAGCTGGAGTACAGGGAGCCACATGGTGAATGATGAGGGAGGTCAGGGCACTACCAGGAGGCTGGATGCGTGTGGCCGTGGGGGACAGTTACCAGGACTCTGGCTTTTATACTGAGTGAGGTGGTGTTTGGGGCTCCGGATTCTGTGTTTTCAGTAAGCTTCCCAAGGCAAATCTACCTGTAATAGTGTTTGAGGATTCAGTGAGAAGCCAGAGAGGCAGAAAGGAAGCCCCTTCTTTAGGACAGTTTATCTAGAAGGGAGGTCCTAGTATTGCTGCCCTCTGCTGAGGAATGTCCTAGAAGCAGAAACACTCAAAACAGACACACAAAAACTACTCGCCCTTGAGGTGGCACTAGTAAAGAACCCCTTGCCAATGTAGGGAACATGAGAGACTCGGGTTTGATCCCTGGGTCGGGAAGATCCCCTGGAGGAGGAAATAGCAACCCACTCCAGTATTCTTGCCTGGAGAATCTCATGGACAGAGGAGCCTGGCAAGTTACAGCCCTTATGGTCACAGAGAGTCAGACATCACTGAAGGGACTGAGTACACTCACTTGAATTAATGTGGGTTAAAAAGTACCTACTTAAAAATGCAAACCCCTCTGGGCAGGGTTAATGATTACTTTCTTCTTGATAGTTTAGCTGAGAATAGCACTAAGAATTGGGAGAGGTTGAGAAGGGAGGAGGAATCAGCTGTTTGATTTTATGTGAGATTTGCACATTTCAGCGAGAAGGGAGGAGGGTGTGGTGAAAAGAAAGGCAAAGGGGAGCAGGTCGTCTGGAAGGGTATTGTCCAGGTGACTGGCCAGGGAAAGAGTGGCCTCCATTGGGCCCCTTCACCCCCTCTTCACTGATCCCAGTGTTAAACATACTGTCCCAAGGGAGGCATCTAAATTTCACTTAGAGCCCATACTATCCAACAGTGTGCTCTGCCTGGCGCCGAGCTTGGTCTTTAGACTCCTGAGGCTGTTGAACAGTCAACCACAAACTGAGAAGACAGATACATATCCTCTCACAGTTCAAGCCCGATGTTCAGAATCAGGGTGCTGGCAGGTTGATTCCTTCAGGAGACTGGGAAAATCTTCAGGCCTGTTTCCAGCTTCTGGTGGTTGCCGACAGTCCTTGGCCTTTCTCTACTAGTACTCATTCAGCCTTCACTAAAAGCAATCTCCTGTGTCTCTGTGTCCTCTCCTCTTGTAAAGATACCAAGTCCCAAGCTCTAGGGGCCATGTTTGCTCACATCCTTTGCCACAGGCTGCACTCTGTATAATTGTCAGTAATTACCACTTGAAATTCAAAGGCACTCCAGGACTGACTGGTGTGAGTGGAAGGGCAGACTAGTCTGCTGGCTGCTTTCTTAGGCACACCTGCCTGCACCACATTTTAAATGTCAGTGCAGTGGTTTCCCCTCTAGTCCTACACTGCTTCTCCCACACCACATGGCTGGGCTGGGGGTGCCAGACAGGTCCCAGAAGTGTGCTCATCCCATTGCTGCTGTTGTCATTGTAACATTTTCCCAGTGGGAGCAGCCCTTAGCATGGAGAGAATCCCTCCAGTCACTGAAAGGTGTTTTTATAATACATCACGCAGTACCAGTTACAACCACTAGGTGTGTGGCAGGTCCGTGTTTCAAGGGCACAGTTGGGTGAACAAAGTTGGCAGGATTGTTACAGCAACACTATAACCTGAAGATGTGCCAAGAGTGGCAAGGGATAGGGACTTCACTGGTGGCCCAGTGGCTAAAACTTGGTTCCCAATGCAGGGGGCAGGGATCCCATCCCAGGTCTGGGGAACTGAGATCCACATGCTGCACAGCTGGATAAAAAGAGTGATGCAGGACCCCTAACAAATCTGGGTGAGGGTGAGAAGTCTAAGGCTGTGTAAAGTAATTAGCCTCCAACTAATAAAAATAAATGGAAAAAAAAAAGTCTAAGGCTGGATGTCCTCCACTTGCCCAGACAGGTGGGGCCGCAGTGCTGCCCTGTGATACACAAGACAGACGGAATCAAAAGTGGCTTCTCATTAGGTACTTATGTGAAAGTATTTTGATTGCCTGAGGAATTGAAGGCTGAACCTATCCCGTAGATTTGTCTCCAAGTGGGCTAGATCCGGAGGTCTGGCTTCTAGCAGCACCCAGGAACTAAAATCTGCTATTCAATTGGGTATTCACTTCTATGAGATACTCAAATTCTTTCATTATTCAACACTCCATTCATGGGTATAAGTTACTTACTCAGTTTTATGTTTAGCCCTGTCCTCTCACTGAAGATATTTTTCTGCAAGTTGCATAACATATAATTAAATCTTTTGAATATATTTTTCCTTTAAGTAATTTTGGCTTGTTCATTAATTGAGATTATATATTTATATATATATTTACACATGAGTTTCTCACACACACAGACCTTGTGTATACCTTCTTATCTGAGTAGGTGTATTCATTTGGGTTCACCAACACTTTCCACTCAGAGACATAAAACATCACTCAATGTGGCAGCTTGTTTCCACAGACACCCAGCAACCCATTCATAGGGAAGAAACCTTTCAGTCTTATTTCTAAATCTTCCTATTAATAGGGACAGTTACTTGTATTCTAATACTCCAGATACATGACTTGTGTTCATAAACACTTCATTCATAGATACAAACACATCACTCATTCTGATTAGATACACTTGTCATTACACCAACATTCAATTCAGAGATAAGTAAGCGATCATTCAGCTATACCCTTGAGTAGATATAGTCATTTCCATTTTAGCCACATTTTATTCCAGATTCATAGTACGTGTTATATAGATGTTTCCTTTCAGTAGACAGTTTCTTTTTTTCTTTTTGGCTGCACTTTTTGTGAGACCTTAGTTCCCTGACCAGGGATCGAACCCAGGCTTCTTGCAGTGAAAGCACAGGGTCCTAACACATGAACCATTAGGGAATTCCTGACACCTTTTTTGTTTTCTACCAACATGCCACTTAGACATATTTTCTGTCACTCACTTTTGTGTATAAATCCTTCCTTTTAGTAGATACACTCATTTAGATTGACAAGCCATTCATGGAGATATAAAAGATATATTCAAGTATGTATATAGAAATTTCTCTTATATTGAAATATTTTCTTCTATATTCTATTTTCCTATTATAACTATAGATACATAGCATATAGCTGAGTTGGGTGTGTATAGCTGTTCCTACTCTACAGTAGTTTATTCCAAAAGATACTAATCATTCTTGCATTCAGCTATTTCCTCAGTAAATTGTTTTATACAAACTATCCATTCATAGATGTTAATATATTTTGTATCATTCCATGTTGAATATAGCTCTTTTAGATGTATTTTTGTTATAGTCACGTAAGTATAAAATTCAATTTTGAGTTATATCTTTTTATGTGTTTTAGCAACCATTCACTCATAGATATGTTATATACAGATTCAATATTATCACTCCTTCAGTAAATACAGGCTTCCCTGATGACTCAGTTGGTAAAGAATCCCCTGCAATGCTGGAAACCTGGGTTCAATCCCTGGGTTGGGAAGATTCCCTGGAGAAGGGAAAGGTTACCCACTCCTGTATTCTGGCCTGGAGAATTCCGCAAAGAGTCGGACATGACTGAGCAACTTTCACTTTCAATAAAGACATTGTTTTTTTGTTATACAAAGACCCAGTTTCTGGAGACACACATCAATCTTTTGAATAACTTTTTATGGAGAGATATATTAATTTGTGTTCTATCCATAGTCCAGAGCATAGATGTCAGGTTCTGTGTTCTTACCATAAAAACACCAAAAACAACCCAAAGGGGCACAAGGAAACTTGTGGAGGTGATGTTTATTACCATGACTGTTGTGATCATTCACAGGTGTGTGCTTATGTTCAAACCCACTTAATTACATACATTAAACGTGCACTTTTTGTGTAAACATATACTTCAATAAAGCTGTTAAAAATTTCTACCTTCTATTTTTTAATGTAAGAAAATATAAAATTACATAGATGCTTGCACTGTGTTTATATTGAACTGCTCTGCTCTACATGGACAGATAGATGTTTGACAGACACTGCCTGCTGAAAGCAGGATGCAGAGAACCTGGGGTTAAACACTTTCCCCTGAATATCCTTTTATTTGTCAGCATATGATTTTTAAAGAATAAACATACTGAAAGTCACCTTCAGTAGTTATACTAGAGCAACTGAGAAAGTCTGCCTTCTGAGTGGCCAGGTCTTGATTGAGAGCTCTGACAACCATGAAAAACTCCAGAGTAATAACTATTAATAGCCTCACCAGAACGACATCTTGTTTTAATCTGATAGCAGTCTTGACCCAAAAGACCTGCGTCAGGTTAAACGATGTCCAGCTTCACTTTGATGTTCATAGCTGCCAGTTCAGCTACAAAATACCGAAAGACGTAAGGCACGGAGACGGTGTCGATGGTGTCACTGCGGTTACACAGGGCACAGTTGTACTTCCTGTTGCGCAGGGCGGACCACGATGGGGGCGGCTTCTCCAACAGCGGGGAGAGCAGACTGCCACACTTCACACATACGTGGGCCACTGACCGATCCGAGCAGTTGAAGAGGCGGTCATGGAGGAGAAAAGATGTACCATGAGCTAAAAGGGCGTCCCGCTCCATCTCCCCAAAACGGATTCCACCCTGGACGTTTCTGCCCCCTATAGGCTGGTTAGTGACTTTGTCTCGGGCTCCTGTGGTCCTCACTTGGAATTTGTCAGAGACCATGTGGCGTAAACGCTGGTAATATACCACGCCTATGAAGATGTCTGCTTCTAGCTCCAGCCCACTAATGCCGCTGTACAACCTCTCAGTGCCATAGTAGTTGTAGCCAGCGGCCTTCAGCATCTCGCCAAAGTATTCCAGGGCTGAGTTCTCCTCTGAGAAGGTGAAGGGGGTCGCGTCGTGGCAGAGCCCGTGCAGAGCTGCGGACTTGCCAGCCATGCTCTCGATCAGCATGCCTATGGTCATGCGGGATGGAAAACCATGGGGGTTGAACAGAATGTCAGGGACCATCCCACTCTCGGTGAATGGCATGTCCTCCACTGGCCACAGCCTACTCAAGATGCCCTTCTGCCCATGACGACTGGCGAACTTATCCCCAATTGTTGGGTTCCGGGGGACTCGCATCGTGATGCACACACACTTGAACTTGCCATTTCCGGTATCATTGCTGCATACTTTGATGTTATCCACAACACAGTTTTCTTTACTCCTAGGAAAAAGTAAACCAGACAGAATGTCAAAATATTTGTTAAAAATGAACAGAGGGTGCCTTAGGATGTGACTGTATTTGGACATCGGGGCTTTAAAAAGGTAATAGAAGTTAATAATGAGACCATTAGGCTGGTCCCTCCCGAATGCAATCTAATAACTGGTGTCACCATAAGAAGAGGAAATTTGGATACAAGGAGAGAGAAGAGAGGTACACGTGCACAGGAAAAAATACCATGTGCGGACAAGGAGAAGGCGGCCACTTGCAAGCTAAGAGGCCTTGGGAAACCAAACCTGCCTTGACCTTGATCTGGGACTCTTGACCCTCCAACTGTGAGAAAATAAATTTCTGTTGTTTAATAAATAAATGTCCAGAGATACTTTTACTGATATATTAATATTTAGTGCTTCATATGGATATTTGCAAAAATTATTCTTACCTCTATTCTTCACTACAAATAGAGCTGGTATCCCTAAAAATACTTATGGACAGGGCTATTGATTATTTCACTACAGAACTGTGATTGTCTGAAAGAACGGTACCAAGAAAGGCAGCTAAGACCTAAAAAGTCCAGTTTTAGTAACAGGGATAATGAATTCAACTTTTTAGCTAAGACACATTATTAACAACATGTCTGAGAGAGATGATCAAGTTTGAATAATAACAGTTGTAAAATAAATCACAGATAACTCATCAGATGTAACAGACTGACAAGAAAAGTAGGAAAACAAAGGCAGTACAACAGACCAGAGAACTTCATCTCATATAAGAAATGTCCATTCAGTTAATAACTAAGCTACCCCTTTTATTTACTCCAGAAATTCTCCTGTTGAAAAACAACATTCACTGAGTTCCAGAGATTTCACTGAGAAATAGTCCATAAGAAATAGCCCCGGGTATGCAAACTTACTTATAGTACATCACAAAGCCTTCCCCGGTGTTGAGGTTCAGGTAGCTGTAATATGGATCTCCATACTTCAGCTGTGCTCCAATAAAGGGCAATCCATCATCGTCCAACTTCTGCAGAACCCGTGGGTCTCCAGGTCTGACTCCAAAGACCAGACTATCATCTCCTTGTTTAATTTTTTCAGACAGATCTATGAATTCAGACTTGTAGACACTCCCATGGGCAAAGCCTCGTTCCCAAGAGGCCTTATTCACAATCTGTGAAGTCAGAGGATCATTAATTCAATAGACTGAGGCCAAGTAAGGGTTTTCAAAATAAAGCTGGTTAGCATTATAACTGGTTTAGGATAACTGGCATTTTATTTTATTTTTTTTTTTGGCATTTGATTTTAAAACTCCACATCTCCCAAATCACCTATTAAAATCCAGACACATATAGATGGCTTAGAACCCAATCATGCATAAATATAAAAAGTAGATATTTCTAAGACTACTTTACATTCATTTGACATCTACTTGTACTGTACACTCAAATATGCAGGCTATATGCATATGAAATATCTAGTGATATCCCTCAAAGCTTGTCACTTTTTTGCAGGGTGGGAGGCCTTGCTGAGCATCATATGGGATCTTAGGTCCCCAACCAGGGACGGAACCTGTGCCCTCACCACTGGGAGGATGGAGTCTTAACCAATGAACCGCCAGGGAAGTCCCCTTGTCACTTTTAACTTAGACCAGGCATTAATTAATAGAACATTCATACACCAAATACTAGGTGCTCAGGCACATAAGAAATACTCCTTCAGTGATCTGATAGTAAACAGAGAAGTTAAAAATGAGAAAGGGTGGAAGTACATCTCTTGGCAGCACTTACCATGGCATCTTCCATATCGTAGCCAGTGTAAGAGATAACAGCAACAATGGCATTTGTTCCAATTGGATAGTTATCCATGTCATAATAATCATACATGTACGGTCTTACTAAAGGGCTCTGTGGAGTCTGAAGACGATACAGTTTATTATCTGATCGATCTTGAAAAGTAAGAAGTGGAAAGCCCATGGTCTGCTTACCTACAAAGGGAAAAAAAAATTAACATTTTGTTTTTTTCCCCCTTGATGTTAAAGATAACATATAAAATTGGAAACCAGACATTCATCATAAGGGTATGAATAAATGAGTAAGTCATGCTGGTTATGTTTACTACAGACTAATACCTGGTATGAAAGTGAAGTAGACAAATGTGTCATGAACATGACCCAACCATGAAAACAATGCTGAGTGAGAAAAAGTAGGGAATGACATTTACTAGGATATATTTGTGTACATTTGCCATACAATCTGAACAGTTTTAGAACTAGTTTATGGAAATGTGTAATGTAAAAAAAGCATAAAAAGAGAATTTAAAGGATACATACAAAACTATAGGATATTACTACTACTGGTGGGAGAGGGGTGATAGTAACTATTATATAGATTACTTTCTTGCACAGACATCCACCTACCCACACACACATACAGAGCAAAATGTCAGTATTCGTTAACTAGGTAGTCAGGTACGGGATAGATAAGTTTCTTTTTTGTAGTTCCTTACAGTACAGAGAATCAATTCAAAACAAAATGATTTTAAAAACTAAAATAGATAAATATATAATAGGGGAACTTTTAAAAAACAGAAAAGGAGATTTGCAGCTTCCAGTAAGAGAGGGCTACTCCTACAATATCACTCTCAACATGTATAAGTAAAAGATCCAGAAGAAAAACGAAAGCCAATTACATACATACACATACTAGCTGAAAGCACTGGAATGTAATGTCGCTCAGTCGAGTCCGACTCTTTGCAACCCCGTGGACTGGAGCCTACCAGGCTCCTCCGTCCATGGGATTCTCCAAGGCAAGAATATTGGAGTGGGTTGCCATTTCCTTCTCCAGGGGAATCTTCCCGACCCAGGGATCGAACCCTGGTCTCCCGCATTGCAGGCAGACGCTTTAACCTCTGAGCCACCAGGGAAGCCCTGGAATGTAACCACAGGTAGTTACAAACTAGAGAGGGATTAACACTTGGACAAAAGGAACTGCGATGAGTGAACTTCCAGTTTTCTCAGTTTTGAATGTTTTGTTTTTTATGTTTTGTCTGATGGCCCAGTCAGAACAGCAATCCAAATCTTTGGTGGACTCCAGAACTATGCAGGGTGGGACAGACATAAGCAGTCCAGCTAAGGCTAGGCTAAAGAGCACATTTCAACCACTGGAAGCTTGCTTCCAGAAATCTAAAAACCAGCCCTCTCCAGAAGAACAGAATAGAATCCACTTTTTTTGTTTTCCTTTGACTACACGGCTTGCAGGGTCTTAGTTCTTCACCTAGGGATTGAACCTGGGCCCCAGAAGTGAAGGCACTGGGTCCTAACCATTGGACCACCACGGAATTCCAGTCTTTATCACGTATTTTCCATCTACAATACTAGCCAGTATTACTAGCCATGCAGAGAAACAGGAAAACATGACCGAGACTCAAGAAAGATGCAATCAGTGGAGACTGATCCTGAGACGATCCAAATGTTGGAATTGGCAGGTAATGACTTTAAAATACCTGTTACACCTGTGCTCAAAATGTAATGGAAAATACTTCCACAATGAATGGAGATCAGAATCTCAGGTAAAATAGGAACTACAAACATGAAACAAATGAAAGCTCTAGGCTAAAAAATTTAAGTATCTCAAATAAAAATTCAGTAATGACAGAAAAGTCAGTGAATATGACAAATCAATAAAATGACCCAATCTGAAGGCGAAAGAAAGAAAAAAAGATGGAAGAAGAGAACAGAAATTCAACGGCTTATGGGATAATATTAACAACTTATTGACTGGAGACGTTATTAGTATGTCTTTTGTTACCCAAATGTTATTTACCAGAGACATTTCAATATTAACTTACATAACAAATCATCGGCCACACGCCTTAGTTTCTGCAAAAGTCCTCCGGTCAACAATGTGTTAAAAGGCTTAACATATATGATGCATAACAGACATCTCAGGACATGAGACAGAAACAGTATTTCTAGAAATAATGACAGAATATCTTACAGATTTGACTTAATTTTTTAAAACAGGTTTAGGAAGATCAGCAAACTCCAAGCAAGATAAATACAAACAGCAACATATTTAGGCATATCACAGCAATCAGCTTACATACCAAAAATAATGGGAAAATCTTAAGGACAGAAGAAAAATAAATAACACTATAATCCAGCAAACAATAATACACATAACCACTGACTTCTAATTAGAAATGACAAAGATCAAACAGAGCATAACAACATCTTTTAAGTGCTGGGGGTGGGAGGAACCCCAAAGATCTATCAAATCAGAATTATATATCCAGTCTCTGCAAGTGAAGATGAAATAAAGACATCCTCAGAAATGAAAACTAAGAGAATCTGCAGCCAGCAGCCTGCAGCTATAAAAAATGTTAAAGAGAAGTTGTTCAGGCTGAAAATTTCAGGCTGAAATGACACTCCATGGAAACTTGAATCACCAGGCACAAATGAAAGCATTAGAGATGATAATGACGGGTGACCACATGGTTTGTACTCTTAACAAATCTAATCACAGGACCTCAGGCAAAACCAAACTGATGGACATTCTACAAAATAAATTCATCTTTTTCTTAAAAATAAGGTAAGACAGACAGTTAAGGCTAAAGATCTAACTTAAAGAACTAAAGAGACAAGAGAACTGAATACAACATGGTGCTACCCAGGGAAAAATTTCCACAAACTTTATTATGCTATAAAATAATATAATAATATTATTGTTAAATTTCCCAATTTTAGTAATTGTCCTTGGTTATGTAAGTAACCATGGTAATCCAAGTCTATGCCCCAACCAGTAATGCTGAAGAAGCTGAAGTTGAACAGTTCTATGAAGACCTACAAGACCTGCTAGAACTAACACCCAAAAAAGATGTCCTTTTCATTATAGGAGACTGGAATGCAAAAGTAGGAAGTCAAGAAACACCTGGCGTAACTGGCAAATTTGGCCTTGGAGTACAGAATGAAGCAGGGCAAAGGTTAACAGAGTTCTGCCAAGAGAATGCACTGGTCATAGCAAACACCCTCTTCCAACAACACAGAAGACGCTGCACATGGACATCACCAGATGGTCAACACCAAAATCAGACTGATTATACTCTTTGCAGTCAAAAATGGAGAAGCTCTATACAGTCAGCAAAAACAAGACCGGGAGTGGACTGTGGCTCAGATCATGAACTCCTTATTGCCAAATTCAGACTTAAATTGAAGAAAGTGGGGAAAACCACTAGACCATTCAGGCATGACCTAAATCAAATCCCTTATGACTATACAGTAGAAGTGTATAGATTTAAGGGACTAGATCTGGTAGAGTGTATAGATGAACTATGGATGGAGGTTCGTGACATTGTACAGGAGACAGGGAGTAAGACCATCCCCAAGAAAAAGAAATGCAAAACAGCAAAATGGCTGTCTGAGGAGGCCTTACAAATAGCTGTGAAAACAAGAGAAGCCAAAAGCAAAGGAGAAAAGCAAAGATATACCCATTTGAATGCAGAGTTCCAAAGAATAGCAAGGAGAGATAAGAAAGCCTTCCTCAGTGATCAATGCAAAGAAATAGAGGAAAACAACAGAATGGGAAAGACTGGAGATCTCTTCAAGAAAATTAGAGATACCAAGGGAACATTTCATGCAAAGATGGGCTCAATAAAGGCCAGAAATGGTATGGACGTAACAGAAGCAGAAGATATTAAGAAGAGGTGGCAAGAATACACAGAAGAACTGTACAAAAAAGATATTCATGACCCAGATAATCACGAAGATGTGATCACTCACACTCACCTAGAGCCGGACATCCTGGAATGTGAAGTCAAGTGGGCCTTAGGAAGCATCACTACAAACAAAGCTAATGGAGGCGATGGAATTCCAGTTGAGTTATTTCAAATTCTAAAAGATGATGCTGTGAAAGCGCTACATTGAATATGTCAGCAAATTTGGAAAACTCAGCAGTGGCCATAGGACTGGAAATGGTCAGTTTTCATTCCAATCCCAAAGGAAGGTAATGCCAAAGAATGCTCAAACTACCACACAATTGCACTCATCTCACATGCTAGTAAAGTAATGCTCAAAATTCTCCAAGCCAGGCTTCAGCAATATGTGAACCGTGAAATTCCAGATGTTCAAGCTGGTTTTAGAAAAGGCCGAGGAACCAGAGATTAAATTGCCAACATCCTTTGGATCATGGAAAAAGCAAGAAAGTTCCAGAAAAACATCTATTTCTGCTTTATTGACTATGCCAAAGCCTTTGACTGTGTGGATCACAACAAACTGTGGAAAATTCTGAAAGAGATGGGAATACCACACCACCTGATCTGCCTCTTGAGAAACCTTTATACAGGTCAGGAAGCAACAGTTAGAACTGGACATGGAACAATAGACTGGTTGCAAATAGGAAAAGGAGTATGTCAAGGCTGTATATTGTCACCCTGCTTATTTAACTTATATGCAGAGAACATCATAAGAAACGCTGGGCTGGAGGAAGCACAAGCTGGAATCAAGATTGCTGGGAGAAATGTCAATAACCTCAGATATGCAGATGACACCATCCTTATGGAAGAAAGTGAAGAAGAACTAAAAAGCCTCTTGATGAAAGTGAAAGAAGAGAGTGAAAAAGTTGGCTTAAAGCTCAACACTCAGAAAACTAAGATCATGGCATCCAGTCCCATCACTTCATGGTAGATAGATGGGGAAACAGTGGAAACAGTGGCTGATTTTATTTTGGGGGGCTCCAAAATCACTGCAGATGGTGATTGCAGCCATGAAATTAAAAGACGCTTACTCCTTGGAAGGATAGTTGGATGGCATCACCGACACAATGGACATGGGTTTGGGTGGACTCTGGGAGTTGGTGATGGACAGGGAGGCCTGGTGTGCTGGTTCATGTGGTCGCAGAGTCGGACACGACTGAGCGACTGAACCAAACTATGTAAGCAGACCACCCTGTTGTTAGGAAATACATAGCAGGATGTTCAGGGGGTAAAGGAGCAGCTCACTTTCCAATAGGAAGCAGTGCAAATGAGGCAAAATCTAGGTAAAGGGTCTATGGAAGTTCTTTGTACTATTCTTATAACTTTTAGCTTTTCTCTGAGTTTGAAGTTATCTTTATCTCAGTGTTAAAAACTGCAGTCCATTTTCTTTTGTGACCACCACCACTCTGTGCCCGTCTTACCCATCTGACACTGGTACATGTTTCTCGGACTCTGGTTGTGATCTGAGAAAGGGATGAAGTTGGCGATCACACTCAGCAGGCTGTGAGGGAAGAGCTCCTGGTGCGTGGTGACTCTGGCCAGAACCTCATCCTCGAAGATGGCAACATTCATGAAGAGCTGGAAAGAGGAAGGACCAGGAAGTTCAAGGCACAAGGTAACTGTGACTGCTAACACGTATTAACTCTTACTATTGATCAGAGTTTAAGAAAACCTTCCCACCCACCCAGTATCATGAACACTGAAGGGATGCACAGTAAGAAATAACATGTCTTAAACATTTCATTCTAAATCTACCCTGGTCCAGCTATGAAGGGGGAGAGGAAGGAGGAAAAATTTTTTATAAGTAGCACAAAGTCTAGAGTTTTGCAACTACAGAGATGTAAGCAAAGATTGTGAGTGATTTTAGTGGAATGTTCCAGTCTCACCACCCAAGGCAGAGCCGGGTGCAAAGAAACTTGGGGAGCTGAGTGGGATGGGAAAGGCAGCTAAGGTGACCACCAACCGTCCCAGGTTTGATGAGCATGAAAACTGCTTCATGTTGATCACAGAGGAAGCAGAAAATAAATTGTGACTTTCTTTCAAATGCCTGTCATGATAACTGTAACATTTTAACAGTTATTGAGTCTCTGAAAGTTGCATATTATATAATCACAGGGGTCTATGTACCTGTTCCATAGTTCCAATCAGTTCTTCTTTGCCTAGTTCCAAGTTCTGCACTGGCCGCACCAGTCGACAAGGAGTGGTAAAAAGATACAATCCTGGGTATAGACTTGGTTTTCCTGTCATGGGGATCAGGGCCACCTCCATCCAGGGAGGGATTCTTTTTTCTCTCAACACCTGTTTTCAGTAAAAAGAGAGTTCAATGAAGAGTAAGTGACGTCTATCCCCCTGCCACCTAGGAGGTGGGTACAGTGAAGGAGATCTAACATGAAAAGCAGTATCTTGAAAGTTTTGCAGGTAACACACCTAGTACCCTGCCAGCCTCAGCCCCCCACAGATGGCTATTCTCCCCACAGTGAAAGCTGGCAAAAGCCCTACTTTCTTGGGGACTCAATCTCACTATCAGGGAAACTAGTAACAACTGAGACTGAGCAAAAGGTAAACCAAGAATGTGTGGGTAAACATAGTAAGTGAAATTCTATTGGCTGATGTCTAAAATATAAGATCACCTGTGTTATTTTAAAATGTATTCAGTGAAAAAGCCCTTCCACTTGGCAATTAAAAAACAAACAAAAAAATCTTCTATGAACACTTGGGTGAAAGGAGAAATACTAAAATCACAGAAATGTGAAAAAAAATAATGAAATCTGTACAGTAGAACTTATGGCAATAAGTATAACATATTTAAATATATATAATACTTAAATATATAATATATAAGTAGAACTTATATATTTACAGTTAAATATATTATTAACAAAATGAAAGAATAAAAATAAATGAATTAATTCTTAGCCCAAAAGGTAAAACAACAAAGTACAAGAAATCAAAGATAAAATCTGAAATTACAGAAGCAGAGTACAGAAAAAGGTTCAAAGTAATAAAACATTTTTAGTTCTTTTGATGTAATTGAGAAGGGGATGGGTATTCTTTTTCCTTGCGGGGAAAGCAAGGGTATGAATATACTGAGTAAAAAAAGGCAAAGGGGGGAAAAGCATGGAAACAAAATTTTAAAACCATAAGCCTGCTTTGCGTATCTCTGAAACCAAGATGAAATGGATAAAATGCAGGTTACCAGAACAGACCTCAGCAGAGTAGAAAGCTTCAAGACCAACTTCTGTATTAGACATAAAGGTATCAAGGAGCTGCCCCAAAGAGCACACTAGAGCCAGATGGCCTCACAGGTGAATTCTAGAAGATCTGAGACCAGAGGACTCACTGCTGCACAAACTGCTCCAGAGCACTGAACACCAAGGAAAACTTTCTAATGCTTTTTATCAAGCAGAAATTTGTGAATGTCGATTTTTTAAAAAACCTTAAATAAAATTGAGAAAGTATCCATATTTATTAGGTATTAAAATAATAACCAAGTGGGATTTATTCCAGGAATGGAAGGTTATTCATCTTTATTATTAAAGAATGATCTCTGTCAGGGAATGAATGTAATACTTTTAGTATGTCTAAGGAGAAAATCTCACAATTTTTTTCTCCATAGGCGAGGTATACACACAAAAGAATCGTGCGTGGGGACTAAAGAACACAGTCTCAAAGTAACCACAGGTAACAGCAGCAGCCAGGAGCCCAGCTTGCATTAAGTGCTTCCTGAAATGACATCCTGAGTCTCATCATAAGAAAGCTATATACATCAAGAGACAGCATACACAATTTGGCCCATACTCTTTAAAAACAAAAAAGTGAGACATTAAAGGCTGAGGAACTGTCTTAGATTAAGGGAGATTGAAGAAACATGCCAACCACATGTAACATGGGATTCTGGACTGGGTCCCAGACAAAAAAAATCTGAGTATCAGCGGCAGACTTCACCAACCTGAGATTTTTTTAAGTGCATTGTAGTTAATAAAGAGAAAATCCTTGTTCTTAGAAAATATACATTGAAATCTTCATGGAAAAGTGGACATGTCTGTACACTGCCTTCAAATGGTTTGGAAATAAAATGTACCTAGTATTTATAGAGCATACAAATGATAAAGCACGTGGGGGAAAACATAGCAACTGGTGTATCTGGGTAATGGGCATGTGTGAGCTCTCTATGCTGCTCAAACATGCTTTCAGTGTAAAATTATCAAAGTAAAACAATGAAAAAACTGAAAAACAAATAAAAAACCCAACTAAACAGGACAGAGCATAAACTACAAATTCATCCTACTGCCAAACTCATGGCCATTATCTAAGCAACAAAGATTCTTTCCCAGAGAGAATTCTAAAGATTAGTTATTCAAAGAATGTTATTCTATTTGACTTTTATAAAAAAGTATTTCAAGAAACAGAAGGCAACCAGTTATGACTTCTACCTTGATTAGCTTCAGTATTACTTGAAATATAAGTCCATGTTTTGAGATCCCCTATTTGCCACTAGTAATTACAAAGAGAAAAAAAGTTAAAAATGTGTTAGAATAGTAGACTAGGGCCTCAATGAAACAAACCAAAAAAAAAAAAAAATGCATGTAGCTCAAATACCTGTCACTGACCCTAAGCGATGAGGTCAGTGAACGCAAGATGCCAGAAGGACCATATGGGCAATTCCAGAATTAGCTTCTGACCTCCAACCCCTTGACACTCAATAATATCCTAGGGCTACCTCAACAACTAGAAAAGACATGAAAACCTAAGATGGAGCGACAAAACACTTCATAGAGACTCAAGATCACCTTAAAATGTCGGAGAGAATCGGCAATGCCAGGGGCAATCTCCTTATCGGCCCAGCCAATCATGACACCATCCAGCAGGACGGGATAGCACTCACTGTACGGCCGATGTGGAGTTCCGTCAACTGGAGTGACCCCTGGTGAAGTGAACAAATGGAATGATCTCATCAGGATGCTTTCCCAACATTTAAAGTTCCCTTCAGATTCAACAACAGCTTTACCTTTCCAGACATCTAGTCACCTTGTCTCTAGACCAGAATGTTTTTATATTGCTTGAGGAAACATTTAAGTCTTTTACCAAGGACCCCCAGATCTAGGGTCTCTGGCTTTGAGGAGAGTAGCAGGGGGACAGGGGTATAAAGGAGGCTTTTTTCTGTATACCTTTTATATTTTTGTTTCTGAGCCAGGTAAACATATTAACTTTTCCCCCAAAACCTAATTATATTTGCTCATTATTCACACATCACAAATTTGCCAACTTGCTAAAATGTATCTGAAACCCCAGCATCAATACTAGTGGCGCTTCTCACATCATTTGAGGACATCTAGTGAAAATTTCTGAGTCGCCAGAAACATGTTTCTGGCTAAGGTCACATAAGGGGATGCACAGTTTCAGCTCATGCTGCAAACAAGGGTCCTTTCTGCACTGTTCAGTGCCGGGAGCCGTTATGGGAGGTCCTGCCCGTGACGAGGTCATGAAGAAAATGCCGGGCAGGCAAGGCCGTCCGGGACCCCATCCATGACAAGGTCATGAGGAAAAAAACCTGACAGGCAAGGCCATCTAGGATAAGGGACCCTCCAGATTGGCCTCGGCCTCTACCGCACCCTGTATCCTCCCCGCTTTTCTGCTGTTGTTCTTGTTTGCCCTGTTGCAGATTCTTGTGTTGCCTGCCGAGAGCTCTCCTGCTCCTCTTTCACTGAATAAAGAACAACTTAAAACCCTAACTAATAAATCTCCTGGATGCTGGTACACTATGAAGAGGCCAGGGATGAAGGAAATGCTTCAATTCAAACCCTTTTGCTGGCATTCTGGCTTCTTCGATAAATTGGCTTGTTTGTGCTCTCATTGCACAAAATGCTCATGATTGTTCTAAACATCCTAAGCACAGTATGCTAACAAAAGAAACTATTAGGCATAGGTCCCTCCGCGGGGTGAGAAAAACCCCACAAATATTATAGCCACATATATGCCTAATAGAAAATAGTTTAGATAGAGATTAGCTGGTGTCTTCTTGCAGGTAATTAACTTTTGGACTAAGAGCCTGTTTTGTGCCATATCTGCTGTTTTTGCAATCCTTTGCATTTCTGTTCTGTGATAATGTAATCCTATCTAGTTCCCATGGAGATGACACCTAATAGAAAGAAAACAGATTAACCACAAAAAGACAGGGTCAGCTACTGAAGTTGCTTAAAGTTGCACCAGGTGCAAGCCATAAATTGTCAATAGGCCTGAAAGCCAAAAGATATGATACATAGAGATTAACCATTAAAAAGGCCCTAATAGGCACAGAGCCCTTTGGGGGGTGAGGAAGCCCTATTAGAAAATACAAAAAATATTGTTTTAAAAGTGGTTATTAGATCAACGTTTGATTGATGTTAATGTGCTGAGGTTGTGCAGTGGAAACTATTGTTAATATAGTTAAAGATATAGTAAAATAAGAGTTTATCCCTAGTGTAAAAACAATAAGATAACTGTTAATTTTAACCAAGAGTGCTAAACAGGGGCTGCCTCACCAGAGCCGCAGTCTTTGTGTGTTAAACTTTTTAGATAAATTTAGCTAAGAATTTCTGCAAAAAGACTGACTTTTATGTTAACAGGATTGTATTTCTATTATGTTGCAACTTGCTATACCATGAAACTGCCAATTTTCTGTTTTCTGCTAACCTCAAGGCCAGAAGATAATGTACAAAAAAATCTATGGGAAAAGACTCTCATAAACAAAAAATATACAGAGCACACCTGGTTTCATGAAGGACAAGCTGATATAATGTTAAACTAAGTCTGTATGCTTATCTGCCCCTTAGAAATGTACCAACTTAGGGTATAAAGGCAATGGTGAAAAATAAAGCAACTGCCAGACTCTGCTGCATTCCTGGTCTGGTCTCTTTCTCTTCTCTCTCTCTCTCTCCCTAGCAGACTTGGCCCTATCAAGGCCGGTCCTACGTGTCTCTCTCTCGCCGACACCATTCATCCTGAGGGTTCCCCTGGATCCTGCTGGGGCTGGACCCCGGCAGTTCAGTGCTGTATTTTTTGCATCTTTGTGCTTTTGCTGTTTAAAATGGCCTTCAAGCACAGTGCCAAAGTGCTGGCCCCTAAGCACAGGGCTCTGCTGAGCCTTATGAAAAAACTGCATGTTAGATGAGCTTATAGTTACAGTGTAGCTAGCTGAAAGCTCAGTATTAATGAATCGACAATATATATTAAATAAGGCATCTTTAAACAGAAACATGCATAAAGCAAGGCTATGACCCATCTGAAAATGCTGTCATGAGAGGTATGCAGGAACCTAATCTCTTCTTCCCCAGGACCAATGACTCACTGTCTGCTAATTCAGTGCCAGTGGTGACTTAGAGAAGTACTCAAATAACAAGAATCTACTCTAGTTAAGTAAAGAACACTCATCCATGAGCCGTCAACACCCTCTGAAGACAGCAGGTGCTTTACAGAATGGCACAGGTTATCCACAGTATGACACCATCACCCTTATAAGAATTCTCTGCTCAAACCCCAGAGAAGCACAACTTAATAGCTCTGCACCTGTAAAACCCACACAAGCAAACAAGACAGGCTGCTGACTGCCGCGCACCACCTACCCAAGCTGCAGAGTAGAGCCGGAATGGATGCTGTGTACACAGACTGTGTGACAACCTCACAGATGGCAGTTAGGTGGTTCATCAGACCACAGGGCTCCCCGTCAGGGGTGTGCACGGGACAAAGGAAGCCCCAGGACTCTGGCAGCAGCCTGCGCACGGTGGTGGTCCGCATTTTAGCAAAATCGGACCCTCTGTGCACACAGCGGAAATGGGAGAGATAGCGAATGAAGTTCAGCTTGTCAGCCACGACGCAAAGTCCAGAATCTTGTAGGAAGCCAAGACCTTAATAAAACAGACATCATTGAAAAATGGAATAAACTGAAAAAAAAAGCCTATTTTTATTGGAGGCTCTGAAAAGATAATAAAACCTCAGAACACATTCGAGATCATGCATGCTCAGTCGCTAAGTTGTGTCTAACTCTTTGGGACCCCGTGGACAGTAGCCTGCCAAGCTCCTCTGTCCATGGGATTTCTCAGGTAAGAATACTGGAGTGGGTTGCCATTTCCTTCTCAGGGGATCTTCCCGACTCAGGCATCAGCAGGCATGTTCTTAATCACTGAGCCATCTGGGAAGCCCACACTAGAGATCACAGAGTGGGTTATCACAAAGTTTACTCAGCTGTGGTGAGGGGAAGAGTTTACAAAAGAAAAAAATACAGTAAAAATCCCCAGATTTCACAAACTGTATTAGTCTTGACTGTTTCCCCATCTTCTCCATATGATCTCTACAGAAAAACATAAATGAGTAACAAAACAGCAATTAAACGGGATTCATCTGAGAGAGAGTTGTATAACACACAAGCACTTGTTAGCCCTTAAGGAATTTGCATCAGTATCATTTCCTTCAAAAAAAAAAAAAGATTTCTGGCCCTTCAATAACCACTTTGTAAAGTTTTCCAGTTGTTCTGATACGACTGGTTTAGGGATGGGTGTGTCTAAAAACCCTCCCAGACCACCACCTAGTTAACCTTTCCTCAGAGATCTAAGCTGTCTCCGGTTTTCTAGAAGGAGGCACGAGAAATGCATTTGATCATTAAAATCAGATTTAAGCTATACAGACAACCTGTCTAAAGCCCTTCAGCCCAACATACACCTGTCAAAATTCACAACCTGAAATCAGTCCTTAATGAGTGAGCAGCTCACTTTTAAAAAGAACCTCTCTCGGGACTTCCCTGGCAGTCCAGGGTTAAGACTCCGAGCTTCCACTGCAGAAGGCACAGGTTTGACCCCTGGTCAGGGAACTAAGAATCCAGGTGTCATGTGGTGTGGGCAAAAAACCAAAACAAATCAAAACAAAAAAACATCTCTCATGGCAATATACAAACTGACATTAAGCAAATAATTTGAAAATTGTTAACAAAATGAAGCCCATATATTTAATTTCACCTGTTTTAGAACGTAGATTCCCAGTAGCAAGAAGGTATTCAAATGGTTTTGTAAGGTCTAGTCCCAGACTAAAAATCTTCATCAAATTTTCACTGTTTAAGGACACATTGGTCTTCTGAGATTTCTTGTCTATAGCTATTTTAATAGACACTAACCAAGCTTCCAATTTTTCCTGAAATAAGAAAAACAGTTTAATTTTTAGGTGTTTCAATTAACCACAAATTTCATATTTACTCAGTCCATGAAATTTTCCAGGCAAGAATACTGGAGTGGGTTGCCACCTCCTTCTCCAGGGGATCTTCCCGACCCAGAGATTGAACCTATGTCTCGTGCACCTCCTGTATTGGCAGGCGCATTCTTTACCACTGCATCACCTGGGGAGCCCTAATTATTGATAATGGGAGATTTTTACTTCAGTCCTCTCCATCTTTCCTGTCATTATGTTATCTCTTAGATTAAATTCTTTTTAGGGATAATATTAAAAATATAAAATGCTATCCAATCAACTTTCTTATAAAATTATTATAACATTCTCTCCCTAGACACACACAGACACTCAGAGTTTTCATTATTTACAGTAATCACGTCCTACAATGTCTCTGTGAACAATGCAAAGAACTCTTGCTCCCAGAGGAAATGCAGGGTCAGATGTCAGTTGAGTTTTCATTTACTGACAATATCTTTGTCAACTGATCAACACATGACCTTGTTTTCTGTGTTTGTGAACAGACATCTTAGTTTACACTGTTGATTCTTTACCACTGAGCTCAGAGCAAACAGCATCGTAACTCATGCCTGCACAAAGTGTGTCCAACACAAGTGTTTTCTCTGTTAGGCAGGCATAACGCAGCCTTCTTGAGCTTAGGACCATGGAAAGGGACTTCAGCACTGAGCATGGGGGCCATTTTAAACAGCAAAATCACCAAAAAAAAAAAAGCAGAAAAATGTGAAAAACATGGCACCGAGACACTTGTTTACTGCTCATCAGCACTGAGCTGGGCCTCGTGCCTCAGAAGACTAACCCTTCAGCACTCTGTGCATGTCTGCAAATGACACGAGTGTGCCGCTAGTACTGATATTGCTGGGTCATAAATAAATGTTAGTGAGTAGTTTAATTTAATAGTACAGAATCTGCAAATAATGGGGACTGACTATAAGTGAGTATATTGGCCATTTACACTTCATCATTAATGTTATGACCAAGATTTGACAGTTTTTATTTAGCATCTATAAAGATACTAAAGAAAGTCCTGAACCTGCCATAAGCTAAGACCTCTGATTAAGTCCCTTATTGCTGCTGCTGCTGCTAAGTCACTTCAGTCGTGTCCGACTCTGTGCGACTCCATGGACTGCAGCCTACCAGGCTCCTCTGTCCATGGAATTTTCCAGCCAAGAGTACTGGAGTGGGGTGCCATTGCCTTCTCCACCCTTACTGCTAAACAAACAAAAAATAGAAGAAAAAAAAAACCCACAACCCTACCAAAAAAATGTTCAAACTAGGAATTATAAGCATGTAAGAAACAATACTGCTGAATATGGCCACACCATCCCACAAGAGGTAACGATGCTCCAGGGTGAAACAGCTTGCACTTACCTTCAGAAACATGAGGAAGAGCTGCCCAGGAGTTAGAACCTCCTGGTTCACTAAACTGTCAGGATTCTCCTCCATGCACTCTCCTTTGGCTAAAGCAAAGAGCTTCCGGGTCATGAGACAAAGCACATAGAACTTCTCAGTGTTGGATTTCAGGTGGATACAGATACATTGGCTGCCGAAAGAGAAAGCTTAAAACAATCCAGCTACTGATACTATTCAATGTCCTACTAACCAAGGTCCCCAATCCACATTTACCCTAAACGTCTTTAGTCATTTTCCAAAAACTGCTTTTCACTTTTGCTGGCAACATTAGCAAAAGAACAGAACAGACTCACAAAATCTAGAACTGTAGGGACAGGCCATAAGTGGCTATTTAAATTTAAATAAATTAAAATTAAATTAAAATTTTAAAAAAAGACTCAGTTTCTCACTTGAAATGGCCCTGAATATGACTTGTGGCTACAGATTGCTCAGTGGAGGACTACAGCAGGGCTCCTTTAACAATTACACAGTGTATACAGAAGACAAAGTCCTAGCCTTGGGGAAATAAATGGACACAATGCCTGCAGCTTTCAGATAATGCAGAAAGAAAAATGATGTATATGCAGAAAAAGTAAGAAAGGTGTTAATAAACTGGTGAGCTGGAAGTCTGAAGTTATTTCAACATAAAACCTTAAAAGTACAATATAAAACAGGAAGCTAGCAGGAAGAGAAAGGTGAGGATGGCTGCAGGAACAAAGTTAGCCCCTATCTCGCTACACCAGAATCCCACCCCTAGGGCTATTCTGATTTCCAGATGACTCACCAGCCCCAAGTATATCCATACCGGTAACCACAGACACCCTCCAACCCCAAGAAACAGTTTCACGTACTTGAACAGAAACTCTGCAGCTTGTTCATTCGGGTACCAGTCAGGAAGGCTGAGTTTAACTCTGAAGCGCTCCCCCAGATAGTTAAGGACCTGTTTTTGTGTGGAACATCCCTCTTCCATTACGATCCTTAACATCTGAGAAACCGAGTTCCTAAAGAAAGAGTCATCCTCCTTTCCTTTGATGAGCTCCTGAAAAATCTGATAATCGGAAAAGCTGACGAGTGCCTAGAGAAGAAAGAAAGAAAAAAAGATTCTTTTTTTAAAAAATGTAATTAACTTATTTTAATTGGAGGTTAATTACTTTACAATACTGTGGTGGTTTTTGCCATACATTGACATGAATCAGTCATGGGTGTACATGTATTCCCCCATCCCGAACCCCCCTCCTACTTCCCTCCCCATCCCATCCCTCTGGGTTGTCCCAGTGCACCGGCTTTGAGTGCCCTGTTTCATGCATCAAACTTGGACTGGTCATCTATTTCATATATGGTAATATACATACTTCAATGCTATTCTCTCCAATCATCCCACCCTCGTCATCTCCCACAGAATCTGAAAGTCTGTTCTTTATATCTGTGTTTCTTTTGTTGTCTCGCATATAGGGTCATCATTACCATCTTTTAAAATTCCATATATATGCAAAAAACAGTTGTCTTATCAAAATTGTTAGCCATCTTTATCATTTAGTAATAGTTCTCTCCTATTTCTTTTTAAAACCCAAGAAAAATCAGCCCTCTACTATTGCTGAATCTAAGCTAGCTCTTCAAAATAAGGGTCACACTTGTATGGGAGACACCAAGATGTCCCAATCACCCTTCCCTCTTGGTACCCACAACCTTGGTCTCCTCTGCCTTGAACAGGGCTGGTCTGTGTAACCAAGGGAGTATAGCAGAGAAGCTGAAGTGTGACTCTCAAGGCTGGGTCGTGACGGGCACTGCAGCTCCAGCCTCACTCTCCTGGTGAACTCTCTGGGGAAGACAGGTGCCTCAAGAAGCCCGTGGAAAGGCCTGTGAAGAGGACCTGAGACCTCCTGCCAAGAGCCTGCACTGACTTGCCAGCCATGCTTGATCGACCTCAGAAGGGGATTCACCAACCCCGGGCAATCCTTCTACACAAACAGCAGCCCCTACTGACATCTCATGGCAACCTGCTGAGATCCTGGCCAGAACTGCCCAAGTCAGGAGCTACTTCCAAATTTCTGACTACAGAAACAGAGAGAGAAATATTTAGTCATGTTTCAACCACTGCATTTTGAGGTACCTCGTTATGGAGCAGTGGATATTAGCACAGCATGAACACTGATGAGGATGACCTATCCATTTTGCACTTCCAACGAGTCGCTTCCTAATAAAAGAAGTATACTCAGTAAGTCACACCTTAAGTGCAAATCCCAAAGGAAGAAAAAACAGTTCTTTCCGGTAAATAAAGTTGAGCATGACTGTGCCATTCTCCAAATAGTGAAGGTTCATGTTGACAGCGGAATGCTCCTCTCTCACGCAGTGCATTGAAACTCCTGTTGACACAAACAGAGCAAATGATCAGAAACTCCCAACACTCCCATTAAGCATAGTATCCACAGCTATCATTAGAGGCTGATTTTTAGCTCAACTGTAAGAATAAACTGTTTAACTATAGGACTCCAGACTGCAAAATGCTATCTTGAGAAGCCAGGCCCTGTCATGGAGAGTGATCAAGCAGAGGTCAGGTTGCTATCAGTCAGGGACCAAGGCAAATGCCATGGCCCCTGAACTGGAAGAATTCAGAGGTCCAGACCCACCTCTGGCCAAGTCAGCCAGCCTTCAGTATCATAAGCAATAACATGAAAACCCATGTTCAGGGGCTTCCCTGATGGTGGTGAAGAATCTACCTGCCAATGCAGGAGACATGGGTTTGATCCCTGAGATCTGGAAAGATCCCACATGCCAGAGAGTAACTAAGCCTGTGAGCCACAGCTATTGAGCCCACATGCAGTAACTACTGAAGCCCATGGCACCCTAAGAGCCTGTGCAAAGTCACACAGAACCCCATGCACTGCAACTAGAGTATCCCCCACTCGCTGCAACTAGAGAAAAGCCTGTGCAGCAACGAAGACCCAGCACAATAAAGAATAAATAAATAAAATTATTTCTTAAAAAAAAAAAAATGTTTATTCAGTTTGAAAAAAAAAATTGAACACTGTAGAAAGTAGGTGTCCCACTATGAATTTATAGCACAGAATTGCTTAACAGAAAAACAAACCAAAAATTATATATATGAGAGAAAAATATCAGACTCTACGTGGAAACATCTACTTTTAATAAAATACCTTAAATATTTCTGAAAGAACATTCCAAAAATCCCTGCAACTTACCATACTGAGTGTAGCCAGGCCCTCTGCTTTTCCACTTTGGTCTTACCATTGCAATGGGGAAATTTCTGCGAGGCATAATCAACATTCGGATGACTTTTTCAATGCCATTGATGATAAAATAGCCTCCCATTTCCTGCCAAAGAGATGAATTAAAAATTCTTAAACAAAGACATATAACTACCTGCAAATATGATACTGACCAAGGGCACGTATCACCCTCATTCCTAACCAGATGTGCACAAGAAGTGCCCTTGCTCAAGAAGAACTGTGGGTCCCTGGGAAACTGGTGACTTAATTAAATCTTCTCAGGTACATTAAAAAGGCTCTAGAAGACTTGGGAGATAAGTACGGAAGGAAATCATGGTACTTCCTCCGACCAGACAGGTTGGACATAACCTGCCACATTCTTATCCCTAAAATGATTAAACTCTTCAATGACATTAAAAACCAAAAACAATTTACTCCAAAGTCTAAAGTTGAAAACAGTAATGGTTTTGCTTCCACACAAGTATGGTTTCTCAAATAAGTTTAAAAACTTTTGACTGTATGAAAGCTCTGGAAATCAGAAATTTCAGATAAGCTAAATAGGAAAATATTTTTAATAAGTTCCAGTTAATAACACATTTCTATAACATCACATAGGAGCTACTGTGAACTCGGCATGGGCTTCCCTGGTGGCTCATTGGTAAAGAATCCACCTGCCAATGCAGGAGACACAAGACGTAAGAGACGTGGGTTTGATCCCTGGGTTGGGAATATTCCCTGGAGGAGGAAATGGCAAGCTGCTCCAGTATTCTTGCCTGGGAAATCCCACGGACAGAGAAGCCTGGTGGGCTACAGTTCATGGGGTTGCAAGAGTCAGACACGACTGAGTCCACATGTGCGTACATGCACACACACACACACACACGCAGCAGGTATATCATGCTGGGTGCTCTATGTCAGCACACGTGGGAGAACTACATGCCATTTTCAAAAGAGAAAACTGAACCTTAGGGAGATTAAACTGCCCAAAGGTGCACAAGGGGAAAGTGGAATAGCTGGCTGTCAAACCCAGATCTGCCACCAAAGGCCTCTTCCCACCACATAATACAGCCTCCCTGTTGTAGGCAGAGTCTGCACATCTTGATTACTTCAACCCAAGCCACCTAACAGAGCTGAAGGAAATGCTGAAGGGAGGGTTTATGAGGCATTTAATACATCCACAGACTTCGACTATAGGTAAAGCAGACATATTAGACAAGTCTTGTGGGTTAAAATGTTGAGAGAGCTGTAAAAATTCAAATACATCTCTAAATATGTATCATTCAGAAAATTAGGGAAAAACCTACCAATTACCCCTCACAAATAGTAATATTCTCTAACTGGAGAGTTCTTTTTTTTTTTTCAAATCACAAATAATGCTTTTAAGAATTTAGCTTCTTATAGGCTTCCCAGGTGGTGCTAGGGGTAAAGAATTTAGCTTCTTATAGTACTCACAAAACAGAAACTGACAAATCCATCTTGTTGTCATTTAAACATTAAGACATGTCCAACTCTGTGACGCCATGGACTGTAGCTGGCCAGGCTCCCCTGGCCATGGGGTTTCCCAGGCAAGAATACTGGAGTGGGTTGTCATTTGCTCCTCCTCTTTTTCCTTTTTTTGTTGATGCCACAAAGCATGTGGGACTTAGCTCTCCCACCAGGGATTGAATCCACACCCTTGAAGTGGAAGCATGAAGTCTTAACCACTGGACTATCAGGGAAGCCCCTAGAGTGTTCTTTTTCATACACTGTCTCATCTGAGACTTGTTATGAAGCCTACATAAAGCACAGACAAGACATCAAGGCCCTTGTTACCTATCTAGAAATTAAAGCAGAGAAAGAAAACTGAACTCCCTGACAAGCTTTCTGTTCTCGCATTCCCAGTTCTGGCCCTTTCTACGGTCACCAGGTCTTTCAGGGCAAGGCTCCTCTGTAGGTACCTCTGCTTCCTCATGGTGCTCGATGAGGGCTTTTGGAGGAAGGTTGTATAAGTTGCAAAGCTTGGATTTCACCATGATGGGAACATAGCCCAGAAACTGCTTAATGACTCCTTTTGAGATTCCATTCACTGACCAGCTGATATCGGCCTAAATGAAAATGAGAGAGAGAGAGAAAAGTTTAAAAAAAAAAAAGGGACTATCTAGATTTGTAGGAAATGAGTATTCTAGGGGAGGGAGACAGAGGGATGGACTGGGACTTTGGGGTTGGTAGAGGCAAACTATTACATTTAGAATGGATAAACAACAAGGTCCTACTCCATACCACAGGGAACTATATTCAATATCCTGTGATAAACCACAATAGAATACTGAAAAAAAAAAATGTATAGAAAAAAGAATAGATGAGTTATTTTAAAAGATTAAGCAGAGGACCATAAAATAAATGATTTTATGCTTTAGGTTTATTTTTTTTTTCCATTTATTTTTATTAGTTGGAAGCTAATTACTTTACAATATTGTAGTGGTTTTTGCCATATATTGACATGAATCAGCCATGGATTTACATGTGTTCCCCATCCTGAATCCCTCTCCCACCTCCCTCCCCATCCCATCCCTCTAGGTCATCCCGGTGCACCAGCCCTGAGCACTTGTCTCATGCATCCAACCTGGACTGGCGATCTGTTTCACACTTGATAACATACATGTTTCGATGCTGTTCTCTCAGATCATCCCACCCTCGCCTTCTTCCATAGAGTCCAAAAGTCTGTTCTATACATCTGTGTCTCTTTTTCTGTCTTGCATATAGGGTTACCGTTACCATCTTTCTAAATTCCATATATATGCTATGCTTTAGGTTTAAAAGATGGGCTCTCTCGGATGACAGCACTGAGAAAGCCAAATTCTGGTATAAACCATATTAGGCACTGGGCTTATTCAAAAAAATGCAGTGTGTGAGCCGCACGCTGTCACTCATACTCACTGTCAGCTTTCCCCGGTAGGTGCTCCTCCGGCCTCGGCACTCTGCTGGATAAACGTTGAGCTCTTTGCAGATGCTCCCTTTGGGAACGGCTGGAGGACTGATGACGGCATCCACGATGGTGAGAGAGATCCGCTCATCTTTGAAAGCAAATTCAAAGGGAGGGACGGCCTGAAATACAGTTGAGACAGTCAATTGCTTGCACTTTCAAGGCACTTTCTCTCGAAGACTCTTTCAAATCTCAAGTGTTCTACAAGCACTGATGGCTATCTTAATGCTAATGCGACACATCTAAAAAGAGCCAACACTACATCTGGTCTACTCATATCCTCACTAAATACCTTAAACAGCATTAAGCAGATCTTTTGGTCTACTGACTGTTGGATTCTATAATAGGTTCTAGGGATACAGCTGTTTATGAGACAAAGCTGTTCTCTGAACCAAGTACCTGACTTCAGTAGTGTGTATATGTTAATCCCAAACTCCTAATTTATCTCTGCTCCACATTTTTACTTTGTACCCTCTGTGTGCATATGTTGTTGTTCAGTTGCTAAGCAGTGTCCCACTCTTTGCAATCCCATGGATTGTAGTCCCATCAAGCTCTTCCTCAAGAATACTGGAGTGGGTTGCCATTCCTTCCTCCAGGGGATCTTCCTGACCCAGGGATTGAACCTGGGTCTCCTGCATTGCAGGCAGATTCTTTACCATCTGAGCTACCACAGAACCCATTTTAGCACAAACGTTCCTTGATCATCTTAACACTGGACTCTTTTTCATTGTTTTAATAAATCCCAGGGTCAATTAACTTATAAGCAGATTTACAGTTTTTCTCATACACGTGATACAATGAGTCCAGGCATGATAGAAATTATTTCCCATCAAACAAAAATATCTCATCTTTTGCAAACGGTTGAAGCAGTATTAATCTTCGAAGAAGCCTCAATGGCTCTCCCATTATTTGTAGAAGAGAGTTCAAGCATCAGAGACTGGCGCAGCTTTCAAGATTCTCTCCACCCCTCCCGCAGAACAAGCCCTACCCAACAAAAGCATAGAGTAGAGACCCCTGAGCTGTGCTCCTGTACTTCCTCTGGAAGGAACACTCTCCTCTTGGATTCATGAGGTCCTGCCCTGGGTTAGCTGCACCTCCCTTCTCTGTGCCCCCGAAGTACCCTACATAGCCCCTTGGCAAGAGCATTGCTCCAGAGTACTGGCACTCACTGCCTTCACAGCTCCACCTGCTGCTGCTGCTAAGTCGCTTCAGTCGTGTCCGACTCAGTGCGACCCCATAGATTGCAGCCCACCAGGCTTCTCAGTCCCTGGGATTCTCCAGGCAAGAATACCGGAGTGGGTTGCCATTTCCTTCTCCATCACATCTCCACCACCTCCACCCAAAACACGATCGCAAGCAAGAACTGTCTCTTACACTGGTCTGCCTCTCCCTCACTGTCAGAGCCCAGTGACCGGAGACACTGGGATGCTTACTAAATGAGACCCTACTCCATTATTTTCACCTAAAGCCTGCTACCATCATCCTCTAGACCAATCACTTTAGTTTGGAGTAAATGTTACCTAATGATGTTATCAATCTCTTAAGGAGGACCAAAGGTTTCCCACCGAATATCGCTTTAATGCCTCACTGGCACCTTCCTCGACATAGCCCGGCGCTGGGCCTGTGCCCCACTTCCCCGTCTCCTGGATCTCCCCCTCCCTCTTCCAGGCCCCCAGCCTCACTCACCTCTCCCTCTTCCTTCTCCAGAGCCTCACACACCCCGCATCCCATCCGCCGCCAGGCCCCTTTGCTCCACCCGCCTGTAGCAGGGGCTAGCGGCGCGGGAGAACCCAGAATTGAGGAGCGCCTGGGAGGACGCCGGGCTCACCTGCACCGCGTGGCTGAGCCCCTCGCGCACAGCGTAGTTGAAAGACTCGACATGCGCCCGCGTCAGCTCCTGCAACGCTGGCTTTTGCTGCTCCCGCGGGATCCCGTAAGAGGGGTCGGTCAAGTGCTTTAGGCTAGGCCCACTGGGCAGGTTTCGCCACCGGCCGCCGGGATCCATGAATTTGCCTGCACACCGGGCGACAGCGACTGCTCCACACGCACCAGAAAGAATGCCCGGCGCCCAGCACCCACGACCTGCTGGGAAATGTAGTTCCTCTGGGTCTGCCGGCCCTGGGTCCTCCGATTTTACAGGGTCGACTAGAAACTAATACTATGGAGCAAGTGGGCCGGTTCAAAACCCTGCAGAGCCGGAGAGCGGCGGATCGGCCCCGTCTCCTCTCTTCCGGCGTCCACCCGTGTAGATCTCCGCTCTCCACTCAGAAAGCGGAAATCCGCTCCACGGCCAATTCCGCGTGTGAAATCTCCATCTTTCATTTGCGCTTTAGGACCGGCGGAAAGTGGTGTTCAAAGACTTCCTTTTCTTTCTTAGACCACTTTGCGATCCAATACTGATGCAGACTCTCGGGGTGACAGCCAACCGGAGTCCTGGCTTCAAGGAAAAAGCAGTTGGGCACCAAACCGACTGCCCTCTACCCAAAGTCAGGAAGGTTCACCACTGGGACCATCTAGCGGTGGTCCACCCCCCATTAGCCCCTCTCCGCCGTCTAGACTCGAGTCTTGAGCGGGAGCCGGCGACGTGTGTGCAGGCGGGCGTCCTAGCCCTAAGATCCTGTAGTTATTTAGTTGCTAAGTCAAGTTCAACTCTGCGACCCCATGGACTCTAGCCCGCTAGGCTCCTCTGTCCATGGGATTTCCGGGGCAAGAACACTGGAATGGGTTGCCATTCCCTTCTCCAGGGGATTTTCCTCAACCCAGGGATCCGGACATCTTAGTTCCCTGACCAGGGATCAAACCTGTGCCCCCTGCAGTGGAAATGCAGACTCTTAACCACTGGACCTCCAGTGATCCTTTGAGTCTCTGTAACTCCTATAATCCATTCATCTCCCCAAAAAACGATTTATCGGAGACTGTCTGCAGCTGTCTTTCAGCTTAATCTTTCCTGTGTATGTGCGTTTAACAGCTCTCTTGTGTACTGCGGTATAACTGACACACAGTAAACTACCCCCATTTAAAGGGTACGCGCTGGTAAGTTTTGACTTAAGACCTAGATAGTATATTAAAAAGCAAAAAAATAAAATAAAATAAAATAAAATATAAAAAGCAGAGACATTACTTTGCTAACAAAGGTCCATCTAGTCAAGGCTGTGGTTTTTCCAGTGGTCATATATGGATGTGAGAGTTGGACTGTGAAGAAAGCTGAGCGCTGAAGAATTGATGCTTTTGAACGTGGTGTTGGAGAAGACTCTTGAGAGTCCCTTGGACTGCAAGGAGATCCAGCCAGTCCATCCTAAAGGAGATCAGTCCTGGGTGTTCACTGGAAGGACTGATGCTGAAGCTGAAACTCCAATACTTTGGCCACCTCATGCGAAGCGTTGACTCATTTGAAAAGACCCTGATGCTGGGAGGGATTGGGGGCAGGAGGAGAAGGGGACGATAGAGGATGAGATGGCTGGATGGCATCACGGACTCAATGAACTTGAGTTTGAGTAAACTCCGGGAGTTGGTGATGGACAGGGAGGCCTGGTGTGCTGTGATTCATGGGGTCACAAAGAGTTGGACATGACTGAGCGACTGAACTGAACTGAAGCCCATACACCCTGGGCTTCCGTGATGAAGCTATCATCACAACTAAGATAATGAATTCATTCACCACTTACAGAAATGTCCACCTGACCCAATTCCACCTTTACCTAGGTCAGGTGGTAATTCTCATTCCTATATCAATTAAAAAAAAATTATCTTCTGTTTCTTTCTTGTGTTTACACCATCAAATCTCCCGAGATGTGTGCAGTTGTGACCTAAATTCTGCCTTCTCTTCCTTTACAGCGACTGCTCTTTTTAAGGAAAACTCTCTTCCTCAATTCCCTTTCCCTTGGTCAGGAAGGCAGGAGAATGAGGGGATTATGACAGGTGTGATCATTTCCATCAGCATACAAACTTGCTGGAAAAGCTGTTAGACAAAAAACAACTCACTGATCTCTTTCTTGTCCCCTTTAGAACACGGATCTTTAAATGGTTGATCATCATTCCTGTCTCTCCACTGCTTTCAAGGTTCATCCATGTCTCAGCATATTTAGTACTTCATTCTTTTCACAGCTGATTAAGAACCCATAGTATGGGGACTTCCCTGGTGGTTCAGTGGCTAGGACTCTGTGCTTCCAATGCAGGGGGCCCGGGTTCAAACCCTGGTCAGGGAACAAGATCCCATGTGCTGTAACTAAGACCTCATGAAGTCAAATAAATAAAATATATATTAAAAAAAAAAAAAAAGAACCCATAGTATGGAGACCCATTTTGTTAATCTGTTCACCTGTTGATGGACATTTGGATTGTTTCCGCCTTGACTGTTGGGAGCAATGCTGCTAGAAACATCCAAGCACAAGTTTTTGTATAGACATATGTTTTCAATTCTCTTGGGTACTACAGCTATTTATGGGACATATGGTAACTAACTGAGGTACTGCCAAATTTTTCCAAAAGCAGCTGTACAATTTTACATTCCCACTAGCAATGTATGAGGGTTTCACTTTCTCCTGTCTTCACCAGTACTTACCCTCTGTGTTTTAAAAATTATATCCACCTAAGTACATGTGAGGTAGTATCTATTTGTGATTTCTGTATTTCTCTAATGACTAGTGATATTGAGCACATTTTCATGTGTTACTGACCATTTGTATATTTCCTCTGGAGAAATGTCTGTTTAGATACTTGGTCCATTTTTCAGTCTCTTTTTAGGTCTATTCAGCATTTATCTTCTTGAGTCAGTTTCATAATTTTAAATGTCTTTCTAGGAATATGCCCATGGTATCTAATTTGCTGGCCTACAGTTGTTCATAGGATTCCCCTATAACCCTTTTTATTTGTAGTAATATCCTTTCATTCCTTATTTTATTAATCTGAGTTCTTTATATTTTTTCTTCACCAGTCTAGCTAAAGGTTTCTCAATTTTGTTGATCTTTTTTGAAGTGCCAACTTTTGGACTCATTGATTTTTATCTATTGTTTTTCTATTCTCTAATTCATGTATTTCCACGTACCTTTATTGTTTCTACTTCCTTTGAATTTAGATTACTCTTCTAATTTCTTAAGGTGGGAGGTTAGGTTATTTAAAGATATAAAATTCCCCTTAGATATGGCTTTAACTGCATCCCAGAAGTTTTGGTATGTTGTGTTTTCATTTTCATTCATCTCAAAGTTCTTTCTAATTTCCCTTGTGACTTCTTTTTTCAATCCATTGGCTATTTAGGAATGTGTTTTTTAATATTCAAAGACTTGTGATTTTCCCAGATTTGTTAATGGTTTCTAGTTTTATTTCATTTGGTCAGAGAACATATGTAGTATGATTTCAATAATTCATTGAGGCTTTATGGTGTACCATATGGTTTATTCCTGAGAATGTTTCACATGTACTTGAAAAAATATATATTTGCTATACAAATACATTAAATATATAGTTGGGTAGAGTGTTCTATAGATACTTGTTAGATATGGTTAGTTTATATTGTTTTTTATTTCATTGTTGATCTTCTAGACGTTATTGAAAATGGGAGATTGAAAACTCCCAACTATTATTATTGAATGTCTATTTCTCTCTTCAGTTCTGCCATTTTTTGCCTCATGTATCTTGGGGCTCTTTTGTTAGGTACCTGTGTTTATAATTGTTGTATCTCCTGATGGATTGATCTTTTTATTATTATAAAATGTCCTTCTTTGCCTGTAGTGACAATTTTTTTTCCTAAAGCCTATTTTATCTAATATTTGTATGGCCATCTAAGCTCTGAGTTACTGTTTGCATGTTATATTTTTTCTCATACCTTCACCTCTTGTGTCTTTGAATCTAAAGACTGTCTCTTGTAGATGGCATAGAGTTGGACTGTGGTTGTTTTGGCTTTTTATCCATTTTGCCAGTCTCTACCTTTTGACTGAGTCTTTAATCCATTAGCAGTTAATGAAATTACTGATAAGATAGGAATTTATGTCTACATTTTGCTGCTTGCTTTGTATATGCCTCCTACCTCCCCTCATTCCTTCACTACTGCCTTTTCGTTTGTTAAATAGTTTCTAGTGTAATATTTTCCACCAGGGCTTCTCTGGTGGCTCAGATGGTAAAGAATCCGTCTGCAAGGCAAGAGACCTGGGTTCGATCCCTGGGTTGGGAAGATCCCCTGGAGGAGGGAATGGCAACCCATTCCAGTATTCTTGCCTGGAGAATCCCCATGGACAGAAGAGTCTGGCGGCTTCAGTCCATGGGGGTCACAGAGAGGTGGACACGACTGAGTGACTAAGCAGCACAGTGTAATATTTTAGTTCCCATGTCCCTTTTTACTATATACTTAAAGTCATTTTCTTAGTGGTTAATGTGTCTTGGGGTGGATCTCTTTGAATCTATTCTACTTAGAGTTCATTGAACCTCTTGAATGCAGTTTAATGGTTTTCATCAAAGAGGGAAAGTTTTTGACCACTACTTCTTCCAGTATGTTTTCTGCCACACTCTCTCTCTTGCCTCTCTTCTAGGATTCCTGTTATGTCTATGTTGGTGTACATATATACCAACAGTTAAGTTCTGGAGCCTGTTCATTTTTTCTTCATTCTTTTTTCTTTCTATTCCCCAGACTAGATGATCTCAACTGAATTCAGAGTCACTGATTCCTTCTTTTGCCAGCTCAAACCTGCTTATGAACACCTCTATTAAATTTTTCATTTGCTTTATCATACTTTCCAATGCCAAAATTTCTACTTTGCTTTATTCAGAAAACAATTTCTATTATGATATTGTGTCTTTGGTGACACATCATTCTATCTCTTTTATTTCTTTAAACATATTTTAAATAGCTGAATTAAAGTGTTTATGTAGTTAAGTTCAATGTGTGCACTTCTTCAGGGATGATTCCTATTGACTGTTCCCTCTGTGAAGCATGCTTTCTTTTTCTTTGCATGTCCTATAACTTGTTATGAAAACGTTAATAATACAATGGGGCAATTCCCTCCTCAGGGTTTATCATTGTTTTTTTAGTGACTTTCCTGAACTAATTCTGTCAAGCCTGTATTTTTTTATGTATGACCACTGAAGTGTCTGCTCTATTAGCTTAGTGGTCAGCTAATGATTCTACAGAGATTTCCTTAAACACTTGGAACAAGTACATCTCCCAGTCTTTGGCACAGGACTGTGTGTGTATGTTTGTGTGGGTATGAAAGGTATGCCTTCATGCTCAAGCAGGCAGTTTACATCTCTGCCTTAGTCTTCACTTCCTGCTTGTGAAGATCCTCCTTGTCAGACAGAGGTGAAGGCTGAGGGAATTCAGTTCTCCTCTTGGCACATACACTGCCTACACTTGTATTTTTAGGAATATACTGACGCTTTTCAAAACTTATGAATATCTCATTCCCCATCTTTCCCTTCTAAGTCTTTTTGTTGTTGTTCTAGCTGCTAAAACCATCTCAGCAAGTTGAGGGGTTAAACAGTTGCCACTGATTATTTTTAACAAATGCACCCAGGGATAGGCTGCTCAGAGTGGGCACACTCTAAGAGAGGTCAAATAAAATAAACTGAGGACTTACATGAAACTGCCAGTCAGGCCAAACAAGAAGACCTCACTAGGAATGGAGCTTGGGGTGAGCTCCGGCACCATTCTGTACCCTCTCATGGCTGCTGGGCTGCTGGGTTTCACCATGACTCTGGGGCTCTTGGTTTCCAAGGCTATCACAGAGCTAGATAAAGGGGATGAAAATGGGGCAAGTTCAAACACCACCAAGCTTGCTGTTTTTATCAATATGCAAACATTTTTCTTTAATAAACGCTTCCTGGATTGTTGCAAGCTTTTGGCTAATTTGCCACTGTTCTCATTGCTTTTATGCAAGATGGGATTTTCAGAGGCTCTTACTCTACTATTCCCCCTGATGTCTTCACCTGTGAATTCTGAAAAGGAATTTTGATTGTAGCAGTCTTCAAGTTGTGCCACCAAGTATCCTATGGACAGGGACTCATTTTCCTTTGTCTTTAGGGATGCTTTGGGGAAAACCTCTTTAAAGTATTACTGGAACTTTTAGGCCACAGGAGAACATCAGCTTAAGGGGAAGGGGCAGCTACTAACAGCAAATGGGACCAGACTCTAAAAGAAGTCCTTTGAACCTGTCCACTCTCAGGATTCTAAGTAGCTGCCTGCAGGGTTCATGCATGTCTGCTGACCTCTGCACCCAACCTGTGTAGTCCCCACTGAATCCAGTGGGTATGTCATGTCACATCAGAAACTTGTTTGGAGTGGGGTGTTTAAGCCAAGATTTCTGGTGTGGAAGCTGCTATGCAAGGCAGGCCAGCTATACACAGGAAAGGAATTCAAAGCATCCGGCCTCAGTTGGATGGTTTGTCCACCAGTTACAAGTTTAATTACAGTTTACATATGTGAAGCCCTTTCTGGCCATGTGACTAAGGGTCTGAGGTGAGACCAGTAGGTATTGATATGGTGGTGGTGGTTTAGTCGCTAAATTGTGTCCGAATCTTGCGATTCCATGGACTGTAACCTGCCAGGCTCCTCTGTCCATGGGATTCTTCAGGTAAGAATACTGGAGTGGGTTGCCATTCCCTTCTCCAGGGGATCTTTCTGACCCAGGAATTGAACCCAGGTCTCTTGCACTGCAGGCAGATTCTGTACCAACTGAGCTACAAAAGAAGACCCTAGGATATGCCTGCTGGTATTTATATGGCCTTGGTAAAGTCTTAAGAAGGACTTCTTGAACTTCTGGCTAATTGCAGAAGGATACTCTCTTTAAAGCACACAATTTGCAGCATGATTCAGATAATACACATGACATGTAAAACATGATGGACTAGATTTTGGCAGCTGAAATTGTTTCAGTGCATCACCCTGGAGCAGCTCACAGTTTCAAAGGACAAGTCTATTGGTTTACATACCAACTTTCTTAGGTCAACAAACAATGGCCATGTATGTGCTTATTTTTGCATGGCCCGTGAGCTAAGTTTTGTTTTTTTAATATTTTTTAAGAGTTAAGAAAAAAAAAGAATATGCAAGAGAGAACCAGTTGGGCTTGCCAAGTCTAGAATATTCACTACCTAGCCCTTTAGAGAAAAAGTCTGCCTGCCTCTAGGTTAACAGAATCACGGATTCCAATAACCAGGCATATTGGACGACAGTAAACACTCACAGTAAGATGAGAGAACCAAAGGGGACAAAAACACTTGAATACGATTCCTTTAATGCTCCAGGCATTCAAACATTCATAGAATCGCCTTGTTTCAGAAGTCGTTTCCTCTTAGGTACAGATTCTGTGTCCAGGAGCAGAGACAGCTTTCTCCATGGCACCCACTGGTGCTGTGGGGACTCACTCCGGCACTCTGTCTTCTCTGGTAGAGTCCCCACAACCCATCGCAAGGCTGGACGCACCCCTGCTTGACATAACCTCCACTTTAATGGAAACACCCTTTGTAGTGTTACTATTGCTTGTGGGTCCGTCCATTTCCAGCACAACCAGATGTTCCAAGTCTGGGGCCATCACCCTGAGGCGCTCGTGAAACACCACATTAGCTGGTTAAGTCCACCAGCACCTGCTCCACTATATCAGACACTGAGGCACTTTCATGTCCTGGGGAAATGGAGTTTACAGTCATCATAGGAATCCAGTGAGACAGAAGGGGCTTTCCTCTCAATAATTCACTTGTAACCCTAACACATATTTAGCAGATTTATAAATTCATGTCTGGTTACATTTGACAACAAGGCTTCACAAAGTAGATGAAAGCAGATTTAAGGAGATGAAAGCACGGCTGAGTTTCCAAAGGCTATGACGGGGAGCAGAGAGAACTTGTTTGGATGGAATATGCTGTATATCACGCCAGCATCCGGTCATCCTTAAAGAAATGCCTGGCTTTCCAAAAGGAATTTTAAAAAAATCTCTAAACCTTATCAGATTCTTCCAAGGTAATAATGTTATCTGTCCTTCCTTCTCCAGCAGTGGTTTGAGACATCTCAATGCATCTGACGCCTGAGGTTCAGACCTAACGGGCCAGGGGTCAGGGAGGAGGGAGGTGTGGACACCAACATTCTTTAAAGCTTCCCCAGTGACTCCAGCAAATTATCCGCATTGAGAACCTCGGTCCTCAGGGTTCTCCAGCCTTCCTAATCTCATGTGTCCTCACTGAATGCCCTTGAGGTAGTCCCTGGATCAGGCAACAAGATCTTCCACAAGATAAGAAACTAAGGCACAGAGGCTCATGGGTTTCTCTGATGCTGTGCAGCCAACCAGTCGAGACAGAAATCAACATCTCCAAAACAACAGCACCACCTCCTTCCCTAGCAACAGGCGACATGAACACAGACTACACGGATGAAGACTGACTGGGGGACCATCTGTGCCAAGGATATCACTGAAGGGTATGGAAGAGTCCTGTGCCAGCTGTTCTCCCTGATCAGACATAAATGCACAAAACAGATACTTATTTGAAACCACGTGAGGAATGAAGCATAATTTCCTCTTTAAAGCCTTTCTTCCCTCACATATATTGCTATCAATTCTGTTTTCTTAGAAAACCCATCAAAATCCACAGACTTCCTAACACCTGGATTCTTAGTTCTGTCACTGTAAGAGACACTGGAAAATTCTCAAATATCCCTGTAATTTAGGTCCAAAAGATCATTACAAATCTGCATTTGCTTGTGACAGGACTACAAAATTTTCCCTGCTTTTTTTTTCCCTCTTGTTTTTTGACCGCACTGGGCAGCATGCAGGATCTTAGCTCCCCAACCAGGGATCGAACCTGTGCCCCTTCTAGTGCCAGTGTGGGGTCTCAACCACTGAACTGCCAGGGAAGTCCCGAAAACCTCCCTACTTTTCCCATCACCAGCCCACACAGACTTCCCAAGCCCCAGGACCCTACACTTTCTCCATGGCTGTGCACCTGCCCACAATCTACTCAGAATCTCCCCAAACACTAACTGCTCTGGGCCTCTAGGATTCCAGTAACACTTCTTTTATTTTGCTCTGGATGCAAACTTCATCATCTATATATTCTGGGTAACCACTGGCATGTTTATTTTTTAATTCCAAACTGCAGGGCGAGCCCAGCCGGCTGGGCCTTCCTCCACTTCACTGAGACACAATACTTTCACACCCCACACCCACTGCTGCATCCATGAAATCATTTCCATCATGATTCCTTTTTTTTACCATCAGCTCCCACATCTCATCATATTTGAGGCTGCTTTTTCTTTGCTCTGTAAAAAAGTCTCCCCTGGCTGCAGAACTCTTTTCTGATGACAAGTGGAGATGAATAAGGGAGGGCACATGTGCCAGAGAGAAGGACCGCACCGGCCACTGCCGGTCCTGGGGTGGAGGGTGCATGCCTGTTTCCTGGGTCTGCGGGGATTCCCATGCACTGTGCATTCAGCTCTCACTGGACACAAGTGGCATGCGGGGGCTTCTTCTTGCTACTGACGTGGCCTCCTGGAAAGTCTGTAGAATATTCATCCATGCCGTGGGTAGTAGAAACTACACCTAAGGGGACACTGCTACATTTGCTGTTTGACAGGGTGCCATGTGCCGCTTTGAAACCACAACTTTTCCATTTCAGGAGATTTCCTCATTCTGGCGAGACATACACTGATCCATAGCCTCTCCCGGAAGTTGAGAGGAACAAGGAGACGAAAAATCTTCCCTGGAACAAAACCTAACCTTCCAACTCCTAAAGAAGGTGTTGAAAGAGCAAGAAAAACAAAATGCGGAGGAGGCCCCTGGGGTGGGGTAGGGGTGAGGGTGGGGGTGAGTGGAATTCTACTCTCCTGGAGGGCTTTTAACAAAAGTTAAATCCTCCGAAAAATTAACAAAAGAGAACCTGTCCAAAGGGCATGTAGAATTCTGGTTAAAACAAGATTTGAGAATCGCCATAATCGTCATATTTCAAAGACCCGCCCCACCACCCACACACACCCAGCTATTAAGTAAAGCAAGACCGCGTTTTTTCCTCTCTCATGCTTCTTGGATGCTTATGGGTTCACAGCAAACTTTGTTGCCTGGTCTCTAAAACATGCAGAGGTCAGACAGAGCAGCGTTTGGTGCCCAGTCCACGCCAGCCCTGACCGGTGACCGGCCAGACACCATCAGGATCGGGGCGAGCACGCCCCCTGGCGGCGAGGCGGCGCCCGCACAGCCAGGCCCCAGGGACAGATGGTGAGCACGTGTCCAGGCGGTTGGGGGAGTGACGGGACAAGCGGGGGGGGGCACCCATCGGCCACCTCCTGAGTGCTCTCACATCCCGTCCCCACCCCAGACCGGAGGCCACAGCTGGGCACAGAGCTAAGGCACTAACGCACCAGGTGGACAGTCACAGCCAGGTCCGACGGCTGCCACCCCTGGTCGGGAGAGGCGCTGCTGCTCGGAGCGCTGCCTTAGGATATATTTCAAAGAATGAGAAGGTAAAGTAAGTACATCCCTGTTTTTGCCCCTTTGAAGAATATCTGGCTCTCCCGTCTGAGAAATGTGCTGCAGTTTTCGAATCTCCGTAGCAGGGCCGAGAGCTCCACCCGGGGACCTCTGGGCAACCAATCGCTCCTGGGGGAAGCTCCTTTGTTTTCTCCCAGCACGTCTCTCCGAGTTGCCTCTCTTCCTCCCTTTTGGCTTGACAGCAATTCAGACACATCTCCTTCCCCTGGGGCAGGACCCCCGCGTGCTTCTTCCGAGGCATCTCTGCGCACGGCCCTGGGTCACAGCTTGATGAAGGTGGCCGGCTGGGGGGGCTGCTGCTCCGTGTCCGGGGGCGGGAAGACGCTGGCAATGGCTATGTCCACGATGCCCTGGCACAGCTCTGCATAAAGCTTCCTGAAATGGGTTCGGAGATCTATTATTGAGGATGCACATCAAAGTGCAGGTGAGAAAATGAAAGGTGTTTTTTTGTTTTGTTTTTTTAAATCAGGATTGTTTAGTTGCTAGGTCCTATCCAACTCTCTTGCAACTCCATGGACTATAGCCAGCCAGGCTCCTCTGTCCATGGGATTTCCCAGGCAAGAATACTGGAGTGGGTTGCCATTTCCTTCTCCAGGGAAATCTTCCTGACCCAGGGATTGAACCCGAGTCTCTGGTGTCTCCTGCATTGGCAGGTGGATTCTTTACCACTGCACCACCTGGGAACTCTTTTACCACGATCTGCCCCCAAATTCCAGCTGGTATTTATAAGACATGTGTCAGCTGTCCATACAAATACTGCAGGAAGTACTACTGCATGAAGATAAAGCATCCACTCAATGGATATTTCTGGAAGGTCTTGCAGGTGAACAGACAAGGCAATGCCTGCTCTAACTAACTGCAGGGAAGACAGGCAATTCCAAAGACAGCCTTTAAGGAAGACTCCTCAGAGCAACAGCTCAGCTGAGACCTGGAGAATGAGTGACATTGGACAGAGAATGGATGACAGGGCAGAAAAGAGGAGGAAGGAGAGGGGAGTCAGACAGAGAACGAGGGTGGTAAGATCATCAGTACCATTCTTCTAGAGGCCACATATGTGTGTTAATATACAATATTTCTGTTTCTGACTGACTTCACTCCGTATGACATTCTCTAGTTGCATCCATGTCTCTACAAATGATAAAATTCTGTTCCTTTTTAGGGCCGAGTAATATTCCACTGTATATACACACAGCTTCTTTGTCTTGTCCTCTCATTTGCAAAGCAGAAATAGAGACACAGATGTAGAAACAAATGTATGGACATCAAAGTGGGAAGGGAGGGGTGGGATGAACTGAGTGATTGGGATTGATACATATATACTATGCATTAATATAAAATAGATAACTAATGAGAACCTACTGCATAGCACAAGGAACTCTACTTAATGCTCTGTGGTGAGCTAAATGGGGAGGAAATCTAAAAAGAGGGCATATATATATAGTTGATTACTTCCCTGGTGGCTCAGATGGTAAAGAATCTGCCTGCAATGCAGGAGACCCAGGTTCGATCCCTGGGTCGGGAAGATTCCCCTAGAGAAGGGAATGGCTACCCACTCCAGCATTCTTGCCTGAAGAATCCCATGGACAAAGGAGCCTGATGGACTACAGTCCATGGGGGTCACAAAGAGTCGGACAGGACCAAGTGACAAAACTTCCATAGCTGATTCACTTTGTTGTAAAGCAACTATACTCCAATAAAAATTAAAGATAATAATTAAAAAGAACAAGGGTGAGATACACAGACAAAGGAGGGGAGGGAGAAAGAGAGAGGAGGGGCCATGCAAATAGAGGGAGGGGCACTCACCAAGGAGAGCGAACTCAGGAAATCTGGGAAAGGGGACTGTCGCAGTGTGAGGCAGGGGACAAGGAGGGGCCTGATGCCACGTGCTGGCACCTGGACTTCAGCCAGAGGCCAAGGAACCACCAAAGCCAAAGAGGAAAACCTCCCATCCAGAGCTATAAGGAGGCCCTCAAACTCCACACCGCCTTGTTCCCTACAGGATTTTTATCTGCTTCACACAGCAGTGTATGAAGCCCCAGGGCGAGCTCTTTTAGGACTGGCTCCAACACAGGGAAGGCTTCCCAGGTGGCGCTAGTGGTAAAGAACCTACCTGCCAATGTAGGAGATGTGAGAGATTCAGGTTTGATCCCTGTGTCAGGAAGATCTCCTGGAGGAAGACATGGCAACCCACTCCAGTATTCTTGCCTGAAGAATCTCATGGACAGAGCCTGGTGGGCTACAGTCCATGGGGTTGCAAAGAGTTGGACAGGACGGAAGCAACTTAGCACACACTTATGTCAACGCAGCAAAAAACCAGAGACATATGGTTCAAAGAGAAAACCCTCATCTGAGATGATGCTCTGGGCCAGATATGCCTATTTGCTATGTGCCTAACTTGCTCAGGACACTGCTGGGATACAGGTGGCAGGAGTCTAGGCCAGCCCAACCTGGAGGAACAGAGGTCTTCACTATCCTGACTTCAAGAAGATGCTATTTCCCAATCTCCACCAGGTGGGAAATTTTCACAACCGAATTCCCGTCCCTCCTGATCCAGTGGCAAATCTCTGCTATTATCCTCATCATAGAAACTTTCTCCCACCCCTCATCCCCTTCTACTTCCCTTGAGGCTGGAATTGCTATGTCCTAACCTTTTGTAAGGCCCTCTGGGAAGAGAGCTCATGCAAAGCCATGCTTCTGCTGTCTGTCTTGGTAAGCCCTAACTGCCGGCTGAGCTTCGTTTCTCCTGTGAGATGTCTGCTCTTTCCTATCTCCCTTCCCCCCAACCCCCAGCCTGCTTCTTCTGTCTACATGGATCAAGCCCCATGGTCAAGGCTACACTACTCAACCTTCCCCTTCTGATGGGACAATGATCAGGAGGCCCGCACGGGAGGGATGGTAGCTTGGGTCTTGGTAGCCCTGGGTCTTGGCAAGTCACTAAGAGCCAAAACCATTGAAATAGACAGTGTTTGGTGTTCCATGAAGGGTGTCATTAGCCACCTTGGGGAAGATTTTCTGAAGGGGATGCTGGGGGCGGGGGGAGAAACACAGCTTCAACCTCGTCAAGTCAACTCACAACTTCGGTATTTCTGGCATAGGAGGTGCCCAATATACAAGCAAGTATGGGTCTTTGAACATCCTGCTATGTTCACACAGCAAGACAAGTAAGTCCTGTTTTAACACCTGCACAACAATGGAAACCGTGCTTCCTGAATAAAGACTTTCCTTTGACTACGCCATTGTATCATCATCTCTATCAACTCTCTTCCCCATTTGTCCTTTAGGAAGCAAGGATAAAGGCATTTGAAAGTTTATTTCCTTCAAGGACTATTTATTTCCTGGTGGTCCAGTGGTTAAGACTTCACCTTCCAATGCAGAGGGCACAGGTTTGATCCTTGGCCAAGGAACTAAGATCCTCCATGCCTCGAGGCATAGTCAAAAAAAAAAAAAAATCAGGAAAAATCATATCATTGTTGTATTAAAAAAAAATGTTTACTTCCTTCGGCATAAGAACAGGATCCATCCACCTCATGGTGTGGCCTGGGTCCCTTGGGGCTTTCCAAGCCACCCCACAGTAACCCCCCCATTCCAAGAGCTCTCCCTACTCAAAATTATGCACCTAAAAGATAGAAGAGCTTCCCTTCTGGCTCGGTGGTATAGAATCCACCTTCAATGCATACGACCTGGGTTTGATTGATGGGTCAGGAAGATCCCCCGGAGAAGTGGTTGGCTATCCACTCTAGTATTCTTCCCTGGAGAATCCCATGGACAGAGGAGCCTGGCGGGCTACATACATGGGGTTGCAGAGTCAGATACAACTGAGTAACTAACACTTTCACTTCACTTCTTCTAGAAGATAGAATCTGTTTCTTTTCTATAACAGCAACTGTAACTCAAAATAATTCATACAATAATTAACTGGGCAGTGTCTGGCTTCCTCCTCCAGTGGATTCTTTAAGGATGCTCATTTTCACATGTTTCTCAAAACCCCGCTCTTCTGCTAGACCCCACTGCTCTCATCAGGACTCTGAGCAAAGGGGATCCAGCATATAGGGAGTAGCTTTGAGGGGCTAGTGAGATGGAGCCCAGAGAAGACAGCGAACCCTGATGCCCAGTGGCTTATCACTAGAGGCCTCTGTCAGGCTCCAGCATGACCAGACCCTGCAGAGCATCTCAGCAAGCAGGTGAGCTTTCGCCAGTGTGTGGATGCCACTGATGGGAAAAGAGGTCAAGGATATTACTCATCACTCCAAATGAACTGAGAAATTGCTGTTTCTCTGCCCTCCCTAGCCTTCAATCCTTACATGAATAAAAGAGGCAGATCCACCTTTTCCTATCCAGAGACTACAGGTCAACCCTTGAGCCAAAGCTGGAGGCAGAATTGACCAGGCCTGATGGACAGAACCTTGGGGGTCATGGAAAGGGGGAGGCTGGGTCTTAGGTGGGTTTCTGGCTCAGGACTCCAAAAGAGGGGAGCTGGAAATTCACTGAGATGGGCAGCTCTGGGGTGGGATGCCCACTGGACATCCACACAGCTCCTTGCAGGATGCCGGGAAGACAGGTGCAGATACTGGCCTGGGACTCAGGGATGCAATGTAATTGGCTGGCTTTAAAATCTAGGAGTGCAAGATGGACTTGGCTGGAGACCTGGAAAGAGCAGTTTCTGTGAGCGTGGATGGAATTCAGCCTGGCGCAGACCACAGTGTGGATGGGGACTGAGGAAGAGGAGATAGTGTGTGCAGACGTGGCTTCTCCAGATGTGTGGCTGTGGGCATTTCCCTAGTAGTCCAGAGTTTAAGGCTGTGCTTCCCGTGCAAGGGGTGCAGGTTCGATCCTGAGTCAGGAAACTAATAAGATCCCACATGCCATGCAGAGTGGCCAAAAAAATAAGGAAGTGTGGTTGTGAAGGGAGCAGGGAGGGAGTGGTCAGGGGAGCAGGACAGGGCATCAGAGGAGGGCTTTTGACCTCACTGCACAGCAGGTGTGTGGGATCTTAGTTCCCTGACCAGGGCCTGAGCTTGTGCCCTCTGTATAAGAGGCATGGAGTCTTAATCACTGGACCGCGAGGGAAGTCCAGGAGGGCTCTTTGTAATCACTGGGGAAACCTGCTGGGTACCACATGCTGGTGGGAAGTATGCAGCAAAGAGGGAGAAGGTAGCTGAGCACAGCGTCCTCATCCTACCCTCCTGCCTGGAGGGAGGGGACTGTGCCTCCCAGAGCACAAGGAGGGATGTACCGCCAACAGGATGGACAGGAGAAGGTGGGCACCCCAAGGACGTGATGGAGGGAGGATGTGAAACGTTCCATACCCCTCCACCCCAGCCTCCTTCACTCTCCTCCTCCTTCAGATCTCAGTCCCAAGCATCACCTCCCAAGGGGACCCTTGTGCTCAATTTTATTATCTTCTAACATCTTTCACTCTATGACAGCGTGTGTCCCAGTCTGTCATCTATATTTGTCTTGTCCTTGGTCCTTCCCAGTCTCCCTCTACAAAGGGCGGGGCTGAGGTCTCTCGGTACAAAGGCTAAGACCCAGAGCCCAGTCCGGGGCCTGGCATGTGACAGGGACCTAACAAATACCGTTAGCTGCAGGCACAGATGAAGCTGCAACCTTTGAGGATGAAATGCAAATGACTCCCTTACATGAAAGGTTTCCCACAGGTAGACCCCAACTCAACTATACCCTCACCTTTCCTTACCCCACAACATTCATGCCATGCTGCAGCCAGACTCCTCCCAGGAGGACTGGAAGTTCCCTGAGGGCAGGGTCTGTTCTCTGTACATCTCCCCTAGAGCCTGGCCCAGATCAAGGTGCAGCTGGAGGCTGGGTCCCTTTCCCCTTGGCATAGGTGACTCTCTCCTCTTCCAACTCAGCTTCAGCTCCACTATGTCCACGGCACCTTCTCAGACCACCTCCTGTCCAGGGAGCCCCTGAAATGCTTGCTCATCACTCTCTCCCCCACTCACGGGACCTGCTGACCCATCACCTTGCCACACAAGAGGGTCTCGGCTGCTACTACTGGCTTTGTTTGGAACTTTTACAGCATCCACCACCCACCTCAGCACAGGCTAAATGCTCAGCTCATATGGGAAGGAGATGGAAAAGGGAATGACCCGATAAGGCCCCCTGCTGGCCAGGGTCCAACCAAAGCACTACCATTGCTGGTACATCCTCCTTGACATCATTCAAAGGGTCTATGCTAGAACACCCAGTAATGGACTTCCCAGGTGGTGCTAGTGGTAAAGAACCCATCTGCCATTGCAGGAGACACAAGAGACATGGGTTCGATTCCTGGTTTGGGAAGATCCCCTGGAGAATCCCATGGGCAGAGGAGCCTAGTGGGCTATAGTCCACGGGGTTGCAAAGAGTTGGACATGCTGAAGGACTTAGCAAGCACACATGCATATTCTTGGACACCCCGGAAATGGGAGCTCACCCCGTGTCAAGACAGACTACCCCACCTGTGGAACCAAATTCCCACTTGTTAAAATCCAGTGGTGGTAGTTCCATTTTTAGTTTTTTAAGGAACCTTCATACTGTTCTCCATACTGGCTGCAGTAATTTACATTCCAAACAATAGTGCTACAGGATTCCCTCTCCTCCACACCCTCTCCAGCACTTATTGTTTATACATTTTTTGATGATGGCCATTCTAACCCGTGTGAGGTGATACCTCATTCAAAAAGACACAGGCATCCCAATGTTCACTGCACCACTATTTACAATAGCCAGGACATGGAAGCAACCTAGATGTCTATGGACAGATGAATGGATAAAGAAGAAGTGGTACATATACAGTGACTATATTACTCAGCCATAAAAAGGAATGAAATTGGGTCATTTGTAGAGACATGGATGGACCTAGAGTCTGTCATACAGAGTGAAGTCAGAAAGAGAAAAACAAATACCACATATTAATGCATATACGTAGAATCTAGAAAAATGGAACAGATGAATCTATTTGCAGGGTAGAAACAGAAATGCAGATGTAGAGAATGGGCAGGTGGACACACTAGGGAAGGGGAGGGAGGGACAAACTGGAAGATTAGGACTGATACATATATACACTATCAAGTCGAGCTAGCGGGAAGCTGCTGTATAGCACAGTGAGCTCAGCTGGGTGCTCTGTGATGACCTAGAGGGGTGGGATGGGGGGGTGGGAGGGAGGCTCAAGAGGGAGGGGATATATTATACATGTAGCTGATTCACTTCGTTGTAGAGCAGAAACTAACACAACATTGTAAAGTAACTATACCCCAATAAAAATACACACCCACAAAAACCCCCAGTGGTGTTGAGACTTACTGAGCGCAAGCAGGGGCGCCGTTGACTTCGATGAGCCAGACCTTCAGCGCCTCGTCCACCATGAAGTCAAAGCCGAAGAGCTGAAAGCTCTGATAAGGGAGGTGTTTGGTGCTGATGGCGGGCTCCACGCTCATGAGGCAGCTCCTACAGGGCACAGGGGAGAGCTTGCTGAGGGTGGGGTGGTCTGGGCAGCAAGACCAGGGCAGAGGTGCTGGGGTGATTTTACATCCAATGTGCCGATGAAAACTGGCTTTGGCTTAATTCTCTCTTTTAAATGTATTACCAATAGATTATTCAAGGCGATGCAACTTATTTGTTAGAAAACTCTGCCATCACCCTTGTTCTTACAAGTAGTGGCTGCTCTCCCAGCAAGCGCTAAGTCATCATGGTCCCTTTAAATGTGGATTCCTCCAATGGGTGGGCTGCTACCACATTTGCTGATAATAAACAAACCACTTCTATATATTTTTGCCATATTAAAAATATGGCCCACCATTTTGTGACACAGAATTTGCAAGGAGAAGGCTGATCTCATTTCTTTCACAAGCTCCAGTTCGCTGCTTTTAACTAAAAGCCTTATATGCTAAAACAAGATATTGAGATATGGGACTGTTATTAGGATCAACTACTGTTTGCAAAAATTAGAGGATTTTAGCGACAAGGAAAAGTTGAAAGTGAATCTTAGAAACCATGATGAAACAGTACACGAAGCCTGAGGTCATGCTGCCGAAGCCAGAATCTCAGACAAATTTTTTAACTTCTTTAAGCCAAGTGTTGACTTCATTGTCTGTGAAATTGGGGTAAAAATAACACATATTCCCAGTGCTGAGATGGTTCCATAATATAATTACATAAGGAACTTGTCATACGTCCTGGAAGCTGGGAGGCATCTAATGAATGTTGTTATTAGTGAACAAGTATATTTACTTGTTTGTTTTATTTTATTGTTGTTATATTTTATTAATTTATCATTAATTTTGGATAATCATGAACCTATTACTTATGAATGAAAAAGACTCTTCACCCTTTCCAGTGCCCTTTTAAGGCTGATGCAGTGCCATAAGAGGCTAACACAGGAGGGTAAAGAAAGTCTCCATAAAACCCAGAGAAGAGATTTTTAGAACTCTTCTCTGGATCCTGTCTGGAGTCACAACTGAACCGGAAGATTTTAAGTCTTAGCACTTACTAGTATGTGTGTAGTTAATACCAAAGTCATTAAATTTAAACTTGACCTTCAATAAATAAATAAATAAATAAATAAACTTACTGCGATTAAAAAAAAAAAAAAGAAAAGAAAAAGACTCTTATCTAGTACAACATCCCAGAAAGTCTATACCATTTCTATTTTATAAAACTCCTCCCTGATTTTTCCCTCAACTGGATGTTGGGGCAAAATATTTATTTTAGTAAATACAGTATGTTAGGATGACTCTAAGAATATCAGAGACAGCTCTCCTTCTACCCAAGCTGTATATTTAGAAGGAAAAAGATGTGTCTTATAAGTAGGTTTTGGCTTATGACTTTAAAGAAGAACCGGGGCTTCTGTATTCTGCATTTTCTGTATTACATCTCTATGAGAGAATACCCTTGACTTCTGTAATTAAAATGCCCTTTACAATATTATAATTAAGAAAACATTTAAAATTTAATGGGTTCTCATGATAAAAAATCTATTACATTTAAAAATTTTTCTTAAATAAAAAAACAATACTAAAGGATAAAGGATAAAAAGTGAAAGAAACATTACACTCCAACACTTATAGGAAAAACCAGAAGTCAGAACCAAATCAAAACAAAATATTTATTATTTGTTCGGAGTTCAAGTTAATAAATCACTTTAGAAGAATTTTTTTTTTATATAGCTAATTTTTTTTTAGCTGGAGTAGGAAGTCTGGGGGAAGTTAGCTGGGGGAGAAAAAAAAGAACATAAGATCCAGGAGGAGCATTTATAGAACTTAAGTAGGAACACTGTCTGAATGGCACAGAACAATGAGAAGGAGGGGGATAGCAAATATCAAATATATCTTTTGCTGAAATAGGAATTCTTTCTTCAGTATATTTGATTTATCTGGTGTTCTAAGCACGTATAATCCCTGAAGAAATGGAACTCTGAGCCTTGTAATTATCCTGCTGGACTCTATGTAAGAATGTTGTTATTTTTGTTGTTTAGTTGCTCAGTCGTGTCTGACTCTTTACGACCCCGTGGACTGTAGCCCGCCAGGTTCCTCTGTCCATGGGGATTCTCCAGGCAAGAATAATGGAGTGGGTTGCCATTTTCTTCTCCAGGGGATATTCCCAACCCAGGGATTAAACCCCATGCATCTCCCGTGTTGGCAGGCAGATTCTTTACCACTGAGCCATCAGGGAAGCCCAGTATAAGAATACATTAAGGAAAAAGCTTCAGTCATCATGAGAGGGTAGCAGCGACAGAACAGAATAGCGATCCCAGGAATAGACTCTCGCACAAATGACCACCTGATTTGTAACAGAAAGGGCCACCACAACGTGGTGGGGAAGGGACAGTCATATGTACAAGTGACCCTGGGTCAACAGAATATATTCTAGAAAAACACGACACTTGACATAAAACAATTCAAAGAGATTACAGGTCTAAAATATGGGAGAAAACCCAGAGGTCCATCAACTCCAGAAAGGATAAACCATGGACCATTCACACAATGAAATATGACACAGAAACAATATTGAAAAAATCGGAACACAAAGCAAGAATTACAGTATAATTCCACTTAAATAAAGTTTATGAACAAGCAAAAGGAATCTATGGTGATAAAAGTCGGAGAGTGGCTATCTCTGGCAGAGAGTATATATTTTGAGGTAGTTCAAGGGTATCTTTTAGGATGCCATAAATGTTTTCTATCCTGATTTACACTATGATTAGATGAATGTATGAATAATTTAAAATTCACTAGATTTTTACGATATATGTACATTTCTCCAAATAATGTATTACTTAGCTTTGCTTGTTTTTCAATTTATATGAACAGGGCCAATTTGTAATTTTTTGCTTGGCATTGTATTTGGGTAACTCTAGTGATAAAATCCTTCAGGAATAAGGAGGAACCAAGACATTCTAAGATGTTGGAAAATCAAGAGGACTTATCACCAGCAGAACTGCTCTAAAAGAAATGATGAAGTCTGAAGGGACATGAAACTTGGAATTTTAGGGCTGAAGCAAGGGCAAAGGAAACAGCAAATATCTGGGTAAATGTAAAAGAGTGTTTCCCTCTTTTGTATTTAAAGTGGGTTTCTTGTAAACAGGATACAGCTTGGTCTGTTTTTTAATCCAACAAGGTAATCCATTACATATTAGGTTTAAGTATATCATAGCCCCTGGAGTAACCATTAAAACAAACAAACAAAAATACAAAGAGATATATGCAAATACTCAACAGAACTCTAAAAAAAGTTCAGACAATTCAGAAGAAGGCAAGAAAGAAGGAAATGGAAAAAAAAAAAAAAAAAAAGAAGGGACAAATGGACAATGAATGATAACACGGTAGATGTAAATTGCATCAAGCCAGCAATTACTTAAAATTTGAATGGTATAAACACAACGATTGAAAAACAGAGATGATACACTGGATTAAAAGCAAAACAAAACAAAATCCAATGATGTGTCTATCAGAAGCCCATTTTAATTATACAGTAGAGAGGAGGAATAAAGAGATGAAAAGATATATATTATTAATCAAAAGAAAGCTGGAGTGACTACGTTAATATCAGACAAAACAGACCTCAAAATAAGAAACACTACCAGAGACAAAGACAGAAACTACTTAATGATAAAGAGGTCAATTCTTCCCAAAGAAATAATAGTTCTAAATGTATATGCACCTGACAACAGATCTTCAAAATACACAAAGCAAAAAACAAATAAAACTAAAAGGAGACATAGACAGATCCATAATTATACTTGGAGACTTCCAAAGTTTTACCTCTCAATAATGAACAGAACAAGTAGAATAGAAAATCAGCAAGAATACAAAAGACTTGAATGACACTACCAACTGCCTTCACCTAATGGGCATTTGTAGAACACCTGCTCAACTACAGCAGAATAAACATGGTTTTTAGTACACGTGGAACATTCACTAAGATGGACCGTATTAAGAAAAAATTTTAAATAAATACATAAGTAAAGATAGACCATATTCTGGACCATGAAACAAACTTTAACAAATTTAAAACCATACAAAGTATGTTCTCTGACCATAATGAAATGAAAATTCCTTGAGAATCCCAAATATTTGGAAATTCAGCAAAAATTTCTAAATAACACACAAGTCAAAGATGAAGTCACAAGGGAAACTAGAGAGTATTTTAATAAAATGAAAACAAAAACATGACAGCAAAATCCATGGGATGCAGCCAACGAGTTCTTATAGGAAAGCTGATGGCATTAAATGCTTATATTTCTAAGAAAACTAAATATCTCAAATCAGTGATATGACCTTATACTTTAAGGAAACTAGAAAAAGAAGAGAAAAGCAAACCCCTCAAACACAGAAGAATAAAAATAATAAAGAACACAAAGAAATTGAAACCAAAAACAACAGAGCAAAGCTATAAAGCCAAATGCTGACTTTTAGAAGAGATGAATAAAACTGATAAGCCTCTAACCAATCTGCCCAAGTGAAAGAGAGAAGATATAAATTACCAATATAAGGTAATCGAAGGATTAAGCATAAGGGTTTTAAAAAGCTTCATCACTACAGATTGTATTAAAAGGATAATAAAGGGATATAACAAATAATTTTTGTCCTTAAATTAGACAACTGAAATGGAACAATTCCTTGAAAGGCACAAACTCCCAAAGCTCCTTCAAGACACATTTAACCAAAAGAGATAGGATTAGGTTACCTTATTATATGTTTGATTTGCAGTAAGATACTACTTTCCAGGGTGATGTTCAAAGCACTTGTTAGGTACTGATTGAACGCCTCAAAGAACATTTCATTCCCTTCTTCATACTTCCCATAGTTCTTTGAGTACTCCTTCTGAATGCAGTGATTGGTCAAGTGGCAGGTTTTATCTTGGAAATTATCCATATGATATGGTTCTGAAGCAGTCCGAAGGACACCCTCTCTATAGAGGTAGATATTAAACTGATGATCCACCAAGACCCAGCTTCTGCAAAGTAAAAAAAAAAACACTATTTTATTCAAGTTATCCAAAGCTTCTCCATATTCTATTTATCATCCCCACACCTTGACTATTCTGGGAGGAAACAGAGGAAGGAGGTAGTTTCTAAAATTATATGAGGTTACAAACTTCCCTGGTGATCCAGTGGTTAAGAATCTGCCTTGCAATGCAGGGGATGCAGGTTTGAGCCCTGGTCGGGGAACTAAGATCTCACATGCCGTGGGGCAACGGAGCCTGCACACCACAACTACATAGAAGCCCACGTGCTGCAAGGAAGACCCAATGCACCCAAAAATAAATAAACAAATATTAAATAAATAAATAAAATTATATGAGGCAAGTCATGACAATTAGCCAAAAGAGTGAATTATCACTGTAATGAGGCAAAGAAAACATTTCATCATAACTGACAAGGAGACTCTGGTCCATTCAAAAGATACAGTATTTTGAAGTGATCTGAGTGGGCCATTTTTCACGGTTAATATGAAACCCCCAGTTGCCATGTTTGCTCTTTTAGTAATCTTAAGAAGACTGTTCCTACTGAAGCTGGTCTGACAAGACAGGTGTTTGAGAAGCAGTAAGTCAAAGTGTAGGCATGAAGGTGACAGAGTCCTGGTTGGGTGATGACAGCAAGGCCCAGGGCAAGCTGGGGCCAGGGCTATTCAGCTTTTGAAAGCACCTACAACCTCTTTCTCCTTGCCAAGTCCTTTCTTGGAAACATAAAGTCCAAAACCCTAAGGTGTGTTCAAGAAACCCTTAAAAAGTGGGACTCAGATAACAGAGGGAGGACACAGCCTTTAGCAGGCTCATGTGATCTGCTGTGTCTGACTATGTATTCTGTGTATATCTCTTTGCTTCTTTCATAAGCAAGCCCCACACACTGATGCCCTTCCTTTTGGATCCACTAGTCATCTCTAGTAAAAAGAATATTAAAGGGACTTCCCTGGTAGACCAGTGGTTTAGAATCCCGCCAATGCAGGAACATGGGTTCAATCCCTGGTCTGGGAAGATCTCACATGCCATGGGCAACTAAGCCCATGTGCTACAACTACTGAAGCCCAAAAGCCCTAGATTCTTGTGCGCCACAACAAGAGAAGCCTCTGCGATGAGAAGCCTGCGCACCACAACTAGAGAGTAGTCCACACTCGCCGCAACTAGAGAAAGCCTGTGTGCAGCAACAAAGATCCAGGGCAGCCATAAATAAATAGTTTTTAAAAGAGAGAATACTAAAAGAAAAAGAGAGAGAGAAAATTCATCGTCTTAGTAACATTGTATAGAAAGACAAGAGTGAAAGAAAAACAGAAAATGAAGTGTAGCAACAGTTCCATTCAGCCTCTCAGCTTGAAAGTGCTAGTCACTAAGTCATATCCGACTCTGTGCGACCCCATGGACTGTAGCCTGTGAAACTCCTCTGTCCATGGGATTTTCCAGGCAGGAATACTGGAGTGGGTTGCCATTCCCTTCTTCAGGGGATCTTCCCCACCCAGGGATCAATGCATTGCGGGCAGATTCTTTACTGTCCGCGCCACCAGGGAAGCCCAACTTGGGTGACGTTGAATGCAGCCCAATACTTTCTCACACTCCAGATCACACTGCTCATCACACACGATTGCATTTTTCCCAGATTTGAAAAACAAAAACTCCAGATGTGGATGCGTTACCGGATGTCAAACTTGCGATGACCAGGCTCCAGGAGCAGTGGGCGCTCCAGGTATTTCTGGATCACGTGCACCTGGCCTTGGTTGTCTATGAAATCCAACAGTTCTGTAGCATCTGAGGAGATGAGGATGCCTTCACCTAACAGGGCAAAAGCAAAGCAAGATCAGTTCAATTCATCCCAGGAGGAAAAAGAAAAGCTCTCCGCAAAGCCAGAAGGGAAACGCTGGGAAAAAGCCGACAGGAGGCTGTTAATGGCCGGCTTGCTTTTCTTCTCCATCCCTTCCCTCCTTCCATCTCTCACTTTCCTGTCTCCCTACAAAAGCACCTGCATTATCCAACCCCACTCTCTATTTACATAGGATTGTAAGCACCATCATGGCAGGCTCCGACCATGAAATTTCATTTTGACGGATATTCAAAATTTGAGCACTTTGATTACAGGCCACTACTCTTGATCACCGGCTATCACAATAAAGGTTGTGTGTTGCTTATAACCAATACACCCACTGGAAACACTATATTTTACAGAAACATCAGTAAGGTTACGGCATGAAGACAAATGCAATAGAACATTCTTGAAGCACTGTGATAGAACACACTGGGTACATTCAAAGTGTCCATCAACCGAGACATAATCATACTGAGTAAAGTAAGTCAGAAGAAGACAAATATCGTAGGATACCACTAATATGTGAAATCTAAAGCAAAAAAAGGTACAAATGAACTTATTTACAAAACAGAAATAGAGTCACAGATGTAGAAAACAATCTTATGGTTACCAGGGGTGAAAGGGGATGGGGATAAACTGGGAGATTGGGATTTACATATACATACTCCTACCTATAAAACAGGTAACTAATAAGGACTTAACTGTATAGCACAGGGAACTCTACTCAATACTTGATAACGACCTATATGGGAAAATAATCTAAAAAGATCGGATATGCATATGTATATGCATAACTGGTTCACTTTGCTGTATGCCTGAAACTAACACAACACTGTAAATCAACTAGACTCCAATAAAAAGTGTCCCTCAACATTAAATAAATGATGCAATATTTTAAAAGAGCTTTGAGACATTTTACATACTATAAAATTCACCCTTTTAAAGTGTAAAATTCAATGGTCTCTAGTATATTTGAGGTTTGCAACCATTACTACAATCTAATTTTAGAATGTTTTTCATCACCTCCCCCCAAACTTCATATCCACTAAGCAGTTATAGCCATTCCTTCCTCACCCAAGCCTCTGATGACCACTAACCTACTTTCTATCTCCACAGGTTTGCCGAATCTAGAGACTTCATATAAATGGAAATAGATAGTAAGAGGCCTTTTTTGGTCTAGCTTCTTCCATTAATAAAGTTTTTTTCAAGCTTCATCCATGTTGCAGCATGTGTTAATATGCCTTTCCACCTTTCTATGACTAAATATTCCACTGTGTGGATGGCTACACCACATTTTTTTCAATCGATCAATCGATGCACATTTGGATTGTATCCATTGTAGTTTGGCTTTTTAACTTTTATACTGGAGTACAGTTGATTTTCAATGTTGTGTTAGTTTCAGGGGTATAGCAGAATTGATTCGGTTATACAAATACATATATTTTTGTTTGGGTCTTATAAAGGTGCTATGGAGACTTGTATCATAGTTTTTGTTTTCAAAAACTTTTGAAAAATGTTTCCATCTCTTTTGGAAATTAGCATCATTAGCCTTCTTTCTGACTAGACTGTGGGTCCATGAGCACAAGAGACCCATGTCTGTCTCATTTATCTCTATCTCCAAATGTTCATTACTTCTCTTATTCATCCATCCATCTATACATTCATTCATTCACTCAATATATATCTTGATCCTCTGTTGACTGTCAGGTGCTATCCTGGTCCCAGGGACAGTGCTGAGTACCAATGTGACATGGTCTGACTCTGCTCTAATAGGATCTCTGTCTGCTGTACTGTGTGGAGACTCGGGAGAATGGCCGAGAATAGGAGGACAGGGAGCAATGCCCCAGGTGACGGTGAAGGTGACTCAGATCCAAGATGGGTGGTGGAGATGGTAAACAGTGGCTTGCTCTGAATATAGTATAAAGTTACACCAACTATACCTAGAATGCACTAGGTACTATGTGTCTGTTTAACAAGAATACAATTCATTTATTCAGCTATTCATTTCATTTTGTAATTCCCAAATAAAACAAATCCACACCACTAATCTCCTCAGCTCCTAAAGTGAAATGTCTCCTCTGTTTGGCATTAATTCTCTCTGTACCTCCATCTGCTGCTGAGCATCACTCTCTGTCTTGTGTTGGGGAGGGTCCAGGGACCACCCAGGTGGGATCACCGCCATGACCTGTCATGTCCTTCTGCCCAAGGCCCGCCTCACTCCTTGTTCTCGTGCCAGTCAAGTCCATGACACAAGGACGCAAGATGTCCTCACGGTGGCCACCCTGACTCCATTCTCCATCCACAGGAGGAATCTGGAATGCTGTGGATGACTATTTCCTCTTCCAATTCCCCCGTTTACTATTGGAACAAAGCTAGGGGACAGTTCTGGGGAAGAGGTCACAGGAGGAGAGGGAGAATTAGGTGAGGCACCTGAAGATTCTAGGTGATGCCCTTCTGTCTCACAGTTGGTGAAAAAGAAGGTGAGGTCCACTGGACCTGGGATAAAAATAGGTACCAATGTGTCAGGGAGAAGAATGAGGTAAGGGATAGTTAGGGAGTTTGGGATGGACATGTAACACTGCTGTATTTAAAATGGATAACTTAACAAGGACCTACTATACAGCACAGGGAACTCGATTCAGTAATGTGGCAGCCTGGATGGGAGGGGAATTTGGGGGAGAATGGATACATGTGTATGTATGGCTGAGTCCCTTAGCTGTTTATCTAAACTATAAAATCACAACACTGTTAATCAGCTATACCCCAATACAAAATAAAAAGTTTTTTTTTAAAAAAGAGATAATTAGGGAGGGGGAAAAAAAAAAGAGATAATTACCAAAATGATGGTAATAGGTGTTTTAATTTGTAATAGGGGAATAATAGTATCTGTACATTCTAACTTCCTGTAATGAACCCATATTGTTTATAAGATCAAAAGTGAGGTTGGAAATAATAATGAAGTTGATTTTGACTCAAAAAAAAAAAGAGTACCAATGGCCAGATGGTCTTTCAAGGCAATCAGAGATGTGTAAGTTCAAAATGGAATGGTTTTTAAGATAGCATATGATAGTAGTTATAGAGAGGGACCATGTCTATGTGATCGATACATTGGCAACTGTCTTATTTTAAGACTGAGTTATGACATACCTCATACCTTTAGTGCATTGATTCTCACACATTTATTAAGTGCCTGTGGGCAAAGTACAGAGATGAAGAAAACAGAAAATCTGTGTTTACATGGAGCTTGCAGGATTATGGAGGAGATGAAGAGATAAATTAATAAGTAATAGAGTGCTGGAAAAGGTTAGTGCAGGGATGGAAAATTAAAACAGGGGAAAGGATAGAAAGCAATGGACATAGAGGCTATTTTAGATCAGAAAAGCCTCTCTGACAAGGCACCATCTGAGCTGAGAAACGAAAAACAGCCCATGGAAGTGCGTTCCAGGTACAGAGATGAATTTAGAGTATTTGAGGGACTCTAGGCAGGCTTCCTGGCTACAGTACAGGGAGCAAGGCCAAGAATAGGGGGTGAGATCAGAGATATGGGCAAATATCAAGTGGTGTCGACTTCCAGCAGGACTTGAGTTTATTCTAGTTGCCTCAGGGAGGCAGCTGGTAAGTCTTGAGTGGGGAGTTATATGATCATGTTTCCATTTTTAAAACATCACTGGGCCCGAGAGCAGGAGAGCTGCTGTGAAAAGGCATTGTAATTACCCAGATTAGAGAGAACAGGAGCTTTGATGTCAAGTGAGAGCAGTGGAAATGGCAAGAAAAGTTCTATTCGAGACTATTTTAAAGGTAGAGTTAGCAAGACTTGCTGATGTGTTAGAGATTGACTGTAAAGCAAAGAGCAGGCAAGAAGGACTCCCAGGTTTGGGGTCCAGAGGCTGGGTGAAAAGTGGGATCATGTACTCCATGAGCAGGCAGAAAGAGGAGCAGGTTGGGGTGGGTATAGTTTGGAAGGAAACAAAAGGTTCTACATCAGACATATTAAGTTGAAAATGCTTACCGTTGGGTTTGGAGCTTAAAGAGAAAGCCCTCAGCTCAGAGACACTTTTGCTTATTTTATTTTACTTTATTTTTAGTATACAGTAAGTCCCCTACATACGAACCTTGAAGTTGCAAACTTTCAAAGATGAGAACGTGCGTTTGTATGTCAAAATCACGTAAGGCAGTTCACGTGTCTGGAGCACGCTGTCACGTGCTGCGTCCTCCACAACCGCTTGTGCAGCTTGCCCTTCGTCTCCTGCTGCTCCTGACCCTTCAGCTCGGCCATCTCCCACCTCCTCTCCCTCCTCTTTCAGTAACTCTTCTTGCCTGTTCCCTCGATGCCAGCCCCTGTGTGCCAGCTGTTGTACTCTACTACTGTACTTTTCGTGGTACTGTAGTGTAAGATGAAAAATGTTTATTTTTTTTTAATGTCTTATTTGTGTGAAAAGTATTATAAATCTATTACAGTACAGTACTATATGGCCGACTGTGTTAGTTGGGTACCTATGGGAAAATCCCCTGGAGAAGGGAATGGCTACTCACTCCAGTATTCTTGCCTGGAGAATCCCATGGACAGAGGAGGCTGGTGGGCTACAGTCCATGGGGTTGCCAAAAGTCGGACACGATTGAGCTACTAGGCACACGCACAAACAAACTGGGCTTATGAATGTGCTCTCAGAATGGAACTAATTCGAACGTAGGACTTTCTGTAAGTGATTTGGAGATACACATTTCTAGGTCATCAGAACCTAGTTATTTTAAATTGTGTAACTAGATGTGGTCTCTATTCTGGAGGATTCAGATTAGAATAGTCACTGATCTAAAGACATCATTTGAATCTAACAAAGCATATTATGCACCCACAGGGAAGGGAGAGGGGCAGTGATGCCAACTCACCTTTGGCTCCGGCTGATGACTTCGCAATCCAAACGTTGCCCTCTCCCTCCTCTTTCTTTCTGTTATATGAAGCCAGGAAAAATTCTCTCTCGTCCGTCCTTGAACTATGGAACGGTGGATGGATTCCATTCTGAGCTGGAGCAACTGGGGTCTTGAGGTTGGTTGGATAAATCACATAGGACTCGGGGAACCATGTGCAGGACTCAGCCAGTTCTGGGCTGGTTTTGATGAGCCTGGCAGACGATAGAAGGTCAGTCTCTCTTCTGAGGACACTCTCTCCCTCTATTCAGAAAAGCCAGTGCTTCGCTCCACAGCTCTCCAAGGAGGCATGGCCAGAGCCTGGAGAGCCTGGGGCATACCACGCCCCACTCTTGGCCTCACTGGGCAGACCTCCAATGGACCACAGAGCAGCACACAGCTGTTACGCAGGACCTTACAGGCACACTCCATGGAATTCCAAAGGGGCTTAATGTCCAGAACTTTAACTCCTCTTAAAATGCATCACTAAGGAAACTTAACTTGCAATGATCCTGAACCAACATATTTCCAACAAATACGCTGTAGCCAAGCTAGACCTGCACTAACAAACCCAAGTGGAGAATTGAGGAAACTATCTGGATTACTAGCAAAAATACTACCTTGGCCCAACTCTGGAGAGAAAAGCCTAATACTCTGGAATTTGAATTATCTAAAGATTTATTTTAGTCTTTTACTTCTTGCTTTTAGCTCAGCCTGGTTACAGTGGCAGAGTAAGAAGAATCTTTTTTTGGTGAGGGGAGGGGCAGCCCCATGTAGCTTGCAGGATCTTAGTTCCCAGACCAGGGATTGAACCTGTATCACTGGACTGCCAGGGAATTCCCAGGAAGAGTCTTTCTGATGGAACACAGGACTCTGGTGGTCATAACTAAGCACATCTCCTGCCTCCCAAATAACATAACAAGGGGGATATAAAATCAGGCACTTAATACACACAAGGGCTTCCCTCGGCATCTCCTTCCCAATGAGATCTCTAGGGGGAGGCACCAGCATCACCTTTCATGGATGAGGTACTGGGTCACAAAGAAATGAATTTCCCAACATCATAAAGGTAGTGAGGAACAGGTAGGATGCAAGCTCTGAATCGTTCCCAAGTCCTAACTCTAAACCCATTCTTGGTCCCCAGGAATCAGAGGAGGGAAGAACCTAGCCAAAGACACTCACAAGTGTCTCCTGAGCTGAACTTCTTTGTCTCTCTAAAACAGAAACGGCAGAGCCTGGTCTGTAATCAGCAAAACTCAGTCTGCGAGCCAACAGCAGAAATAATGAAAAGAAGCTATAAATTTAGATTTTTAAATAAAGCTCTTCTCTGATAGCTCAGTTAGTAAGGAATCCACCTGCAATGCAGGAGACCCTGGTTCAATTCCTGGGTCAGGAAGATCTGCTGCAGAAGGGACAGGCTACCGACTCCAGTATTCTTGGGCTTCCTTTGTGGCTCAGCTGGTGAAGAATCCGCCTGCAATGTGGGAGACTTGGGTTTGATCCCTAGGTTGGGAAGATCCCCTGGAGAAGGGAAAGGCTACCCACTCCAGTATTCTGGCCTGGAAAATTCCATGGACTATAGGGGTCGCAAAGAGTCACACACGACTGAGTGACTTTCACTTTCACTTTAAGTCAGAGGCAATGGAATTTAACTTAAAGAACTCAAAATAACCAAAAAACAAAAACAAAAAAAACCATACATTTCTTCTCACAGATCATTCGGCTTTATCTGCACTGTCCAATATGGTGGCCATGAGCCACATGGAACTTTCAAGTGCTTCACAGCGCTTGAAAAGTGGCCAATGCAACTCAGGAACCCAATTTCCAATTGTGTTTAGTTTTAATTTAAAAGTTGAAGCATTGTAAGATATGTTTCCATGAAGCACAACAGTACTGTTTTGGCAAGATGATGTTTCCCTTTAACCACTGGGTGACCTAAGATGCTGTTGTTGGAGGGTGGCCTGTGTGTCGGGGGCACACGCTGCTTCTAGTATTAAACATAAAACATAAAAGCATCACTGTTCTCTTTGTGGACAATAGATGGATTCATGCAAATTGTTTTCCAGCCACTGATGAAACATTATAACATGCTTATTATGCTCATAGCACAAGTTATAGTAATAGCTTTGTTGTTGTTGTTTACTCAATAAGTTGTGTTCAGCTCCTTATGACCCCATGGACTGTGGCCCTCTAGGTTCCTCTATCCATGAAATTTCCCAGGCAAGAATACTGGAGTGGGTTGTCATTTCCTTCTTCAGGGGATTTTCCTGAACCAGGGATTGAACCTATTATTTCCTGCAGGTGTTTCTTTACTACTAAGCCACCTGGGAAGCCCTAGTAATAGCTAGGTAATCATAATTGGTAAACAAGCATAATTTTTTTTAAATAAAAAAAAATGTGTATGGACAAGTTCTTCAATTTAAAACAAAGGTATACTACTGATTCAAAACTGAGCAGAGATGCAGAAGCTAGAGCTATAACTACATAATAAAGGAAAAATAAGCACTTGAAGACATTCAATGTGTGTCACAAATTTCAACATGGATGGCAATTAAAATCTGCTGTGGAAGAAAAAATGAAGTTTGTTGTATAAAGGGGACATTTTCAAGAAACATAAGGAATTTGGTAAGTGTTTACCTCTCAACAGTCAAAAAACAAACAATGAAATTAGTGGCTAAAATCAGAATTAAAAATTCAACAGAAAAAAACTTTAAACACATTTTTAATAGGATCTGGGTTTGTAACTTTGTTCAGCTATGAAATGGCTTGGATTCTTACATAAAAAAACAGTATCGTTTTAGATGGAAATGTAGTAAAAGAATTTTGAGGAAAGCCTAAAAAAATATTTTACAAAAAGTGGATGGTCTTTAGTTAAGCCATCAATAACTGCCCAGAGAGTACAAAGCATTTCTAACAATATCAAAGATTCAATCAAAATTTGAAAAATTTGAAATATTTTTCCTTAGCGTTAGATGAGTTGGGTGACAGAAGCTGCCCAATTAATAATTTGTATGTTTTGCCTCAAAAGATTTCCAAATATATGAAAAAATATTGTCAAATTGCAGCCTAAAATATAAACACATGGTAAAGATACTTTCTAATCTTTTACATTTGTCAGAAGAATTTCATCTACATGTGAAAAAATAGTTTCTGTCATGACAGACATTACTTCAGCTAACCTGGGTTAAAGTCTGGATTTACTGGGATTTAATAAACTGATGATTGCTTGGTTGTTGTTGTTTTTTTTTCTTTATTGCTATATTTTACTGCATGATACATATCGACACATACTGAAAACATTTGTACTCAGTATGGATAAATTGTTAAAATGGTTCAATACATACTTGCAAATGATACAATGAAGAATGGAAGAAACACAAGATGATGAATTTAATCATCCTGTGTTCTTTACCAATGCCCCTGAGTGAGAGATAGAAGAATTTTACCAGGATTCTTGTACTGTTAACTCCAATTCACATTCTCTTAAAATAAGAGGAATGCTTACCAAATCATTCTTTTTAATTATTAGTTCACTCAATAGTCAAAGATAAAAAATGGCCTTGTGATTTATATTTTTTCACCTATATCCATGCTGCATGTGTCTTTCTTTCTTTTTTTTCCCCACACCCAAGGCATGCAGAATCTTAATTCCCAAACAGGGATCAAATCTGTGCCCCCTTGCAGTCAAAGAGCAGAGTCTTAACCACTACACCTCCTGGGAAGTACACCAATGGAAATTTAATGTTTGAGTTTAGATAAATATAAATATAAAATACACACCAGATTTTGAAGACTTGAATACAAAAATAACATATCTCATTAGTTGTTTTTTATATTAATTACATGTCAAACTGACGTTTTAGAATTATTTGGTTAAATAAAATATATTACTAAAATAAATTGTACAATGTCTTTGTACTCATTTTTAAAAATTAATTAATTAATTTTTGGGGCTGTCTGGGGCTTCATTACTGCACGGGTTTCTCCCTAGTTGTGGCAAGTGGAGGCTACTCTCTAGCTGTGGTGCGCAGGCTTCTCATTGTGGCAGCTTCTCTTGTTGCAGAGCCCGGGCTATAGGGCCTATGGGCTCAGTAGTTGTGACTCCCAAGCTCTAGGGCACAGGCTCAGTAGCTCTAGTACATGGGCTTAGTTGTTCTGAGGCCCGTGGGATCTTACATCAGGGACGGAAATCGAGTCTCCTGCATTGGCAGGCAGATTCTTTACCACTGAGCCACCAGGGAAGCCTTCTTTGTACTCATTTTAATGGGGCTACTAGGCAATTGAAAGTGACACATGCAGCTAGCACTCTATTTACTTTATTTTAAATCTGCCAGCAACACAGGGAACCTGGGTTCAACCCCTGGGTCAGGAAGATCCCCCGGAGAAGGGCATGGCAACCCACTCCAGTATCCTGCCTGGAGAATCCCACTGAGAGGAGCCTGGTGGGCTACAGTCCACTGAGTCGCGAAGAGTTGGACACGACTGAGCGACTAACACTTTTTACTTTCACTTTGAGCCATATAAACTACGGGACAAAGGGAATGACCACCATCCTTCACAGGACACCTGAGAGAATGAAGGGAGCTTAGAGGATGACAACCCCCAGCCCGTGTAAGTCACATCGCCATGTATAGGGTGCCATAACAGACCACATCACATGCCATGGGCAGGCAAAGAGCGGGCATGATCCCCGACATCCCCACAGATGGGACACGGAGATTCTGAGTGGCACTGTCCAAGGTCACAGAGATCCAGACACTTACTCAGATCTACTCATGCCTCTAGCTCTGAACTCTCTCCATCTTATCTTAGCTGCCAAGTATGCAAATATAGAGAACATTACTTTTCACAGTATCCTCTGCTTTTCACTTAAAAAAAATCCTACCTTTATCTTTAGGAAAAAAATCATAGAAAGAACAAGCACTTTATCAAAATATCTAAATGAATAACCTCAATAAATAATCCCACTTCTACTCCTAGTTCTTATGAAACAAACTTCTGACTTCTAAATATGTAAATAAGGGGACTTCTCTGGTGGTCCAGTGGTTAAGAATCCACCCTGCAATGCAGGGGACATGGGTTTGATCCCTGGTCAGGGAACTAAGATTCCAAAGGCTGTGGAATAGCTAAGCCTGCACACCACAACTAGAGAATTCATGCGTTACAACTAAAGATCTTGCATAAGGCAACAAAGATTCCATGTCACAACTAAGATCTGATGCAGTCAAGTAAATAAACGTTAAAAAACAAATAAATACGTAAATATGTAAAAAGAAGACTTTATGAAGCTTTGTTCTCCTTTAGGAGTAGCTGATAAATCATGAAAATCCATCACAGGGAGACGTGGATACATAAGTTACTGAGGGCAGTGAGTCTGAGCCAAGAGGTGGAAATACTCCTATCAACACAAGTCAGTAAATATCTAGAGCCCGGAAAGCAGTATGATTGGGGAAAAGAGTATTTTCATTGAGTCACGCCTTCTAGTGTCTTACCTAAGTGATGTGTTTGGCTACATACGCATTCACACCAGTCACCGTAGAGGCAATCCTGGAGACCTGATTTGAGGGGCCCCATCCCTCTTTCATTTATACAGTATGGACTCTGACCCTCGCATGAGTCCAAGACTTTACATAAATTAATTCAACTAATCCTTACAACAACCCCGAGGTAGTTGCTATTAATATCCTCATTTTACAGAAAAGGAAACTAAGGCATAGAGTCAGATGCTCACTCTGTGCCACTGTTACAGACATTATGTGCGTTACAACCTCTTTGTGAAGGATGCACTGAGGCTTAGAGGGATCAGAAAATTTGCCCAAGCTGTTAAGAAGAGTTGAAATTAAAACCCAAGCTGCTGATCCTAGATCTTAATCACTGGATCAGGCTGCTCCCTTCCATCTTATGACACTGCTCTTCTTTTTTTGTTCTGTCACACCGCAAGGCATGTGAGATCTTAGTTCCCTGACCAGGGATGGAACTCATCATGCTCCCTGCATTGAGGAGGAAATGGCAACCCACTCCAGTATTCTTGCCTGGAGAATCCCATGGACAGAGGAGCCTGGCAGGCTACAGTCCATGGGGTCACAAAGAGTGACTGACTCTTTGTGTCTTAACCACTGGATCACCAGGGAAGTCCCATGATGCTGTTATTTTGGCAGTAAGCCATAAGTGAACTGCTCAGAGATGGGCAGTGTGGTAGATACTGGTATATTCTCCCCAGGTGTCCCTTCTGAGGGGCCCCTGGCTGCTGCAAGTTTATTGCTATAAGCTTATGTGCACCCCTTCTCTAGGGACCAGCTGCTGCCTAGAAATGCTGGGAAGGTGCGTCCTCCCATAGCCAGTGGCTGACCAACATCAGAGTCTAGACTATTAAGGGACCGTTTGCTCCCAATTTCCATGGAATCAGGCTGAGTTGAGATTTCAGCTGAAACCACCTCTTTGCTTGGCTGCTTCCCCGGCTTCCCTGGTTCTCAATGAGTTTCTCCTGCGAGCCTCTCCTCATTAATCACTGCCATGAAAAGCCCTGTCTCAGGCTCTGCTTCAAGGGATCCTCACCCAAGAGTTATTGTTGTTGAGTCGCTAAGTAGTGTCCGACTCTTTGCGACCCCATGGACTGTAGCCCGCCAGGCTCCTCTGTCCATGGGATTCTCCAGGCAAGAATACTGGAGTGGTTGCCATTCTGGGGGGATATTCCAGACCCAGGGATTGAACCTGTGGATTAGCAGGTAGATTTTTTTTTTTTTTTTTACCACTGAGCCACCAGGGAAGCCCCTCATGTAAGAGACAGACAGGCTTTACCAGACATATACAGCAAAGTTTGGATAACAATCAAAACTACTATTTGGGGACTTCCCTGGCAGTCCAGTGGTTAAGACTCCTAACTTCCAATGCAGGAGGCACAGGTTCGATCTCTCGTCAGGGAACTAAGATTCGGGCAATGTGGCAACACACACACACACACCAAAACTGACCTTTGATTGCTTTCTAAATGAAAGTATTTTCACTCTTAAAAGACAACTCCACATTCTGCTTAAATGCTTTAGGATGAAAGCTCACGTTTAGGTGACAATGGAAAACACTGGGTCTTAAAGAACACTTACTTCACTAAAGATGCTTTGCGACACAGTTTGTCGGCCCCTCTGTAGTAATTCACCAACTGCATCAGCCCAGGCTCATGACCTGTGAAGCAAAGAGGAGGTTCAGAAAGGAAACAGACCATTTCTCCGATGGAAAACAATGTCAGCACCCACATACAGGACAGAGAGCAGCGTGTCATGCTTAGCTCGTCTTTCCCCCATTATCAGACTGGGTGTTGGAAAGGGAGCGATTCTGTTGCCCTGCACCTCAATGCCCCTTTGCTCGGCTTTCGGCTGGCAATTCTCACCCTCCCCAGAGTGGAGATTACACCAGTATCAAAGGTCTGCCAAAGACTACTGCTGCCTTTGTTCCTAGTGTGAACGAGTAATTTCTATTTTGCCTCTCCTGGATCCCCACTGTACCCCACTCGTGGCTTAACACATGGATTTAATAATCTCTGGCATCACCGACTCGATGGGCATGACTTTGGGTAAACGGGAGTTGGTGATGGACAGGGAGGCCTGGCGTGCTGCGATTCATGGGGTCGCAAAGAGTCGGACATGACTGAGTGACTGAACTGAACTGAACAGATACAGTAAAAACTTAAGTGGTCAAACTTCTGATGTTGCTACCCTTGCTCTCTATAGCCATCGAGGAAGGCAGTAGAACTAAGATCCTGCTGTTCTCAAGCATGTCTACCTTTGCAAGCTTCTAGGGGAGCCATTAGCTAGCTGAGGGGGGATGGTGGAGAGGTCGTGTCTATAAATTCAGAAGCCCTGAGAATACTCTTCTGTGCATACTCCCACTGGGAAACTCATTTTCAGTAGGTTGCACTGCATGCCCCCCTCCTCTATAAAACTAAAGCAGAAGGATACAAATAAAAACAAAAGCCTCAATTAAAATTTTTTTTATCGAAGTAGTTGATTTACAATATTGTGTTAGTTTCAGATGTACAGCAGTGATTAAGTTATACATGTATCTCTATATATATATTTCAGATTCTTTTTTTTTTTTAAATACAAATAGTTTTCTTCTTTATTTATAGGTTTTTCCCACTCTATCTTCTTGGGCTAAAAGAATTTCAGATTCTTTTCCACTGTATTTAATAATCATATCCATTACAAGATATTGAATATAATTCCCTGTGCTATACAATAAATCCTTCTTTTTCATCTATTTTCTATATAGTAGTGTGAATTGGTTAATCTCATAGGCCTAATTTTTCCCGTCCCCTCCCTCCCCTCTGGTAACTGTAAGTTTCTTTTCTATGTCTGTGAGTCAGTTTCTGTTCTGTAAATAAATTCATTTGTACTATATTTTTTCGATTCCACATATATGTGATACATATTTGTCTTTCTCTGTGTGACTTATTTCACGCAGTATGATAATCTCTACAAAAGCCTCAATGTATATTTAACATCCTAACAAAATGCACTGAGTTTTCAGCCACACAAAAGTAGAATGAAACAAAGGGAGTTTGAATTGAAGATGCCAGAGGTAAGAATAATTCATCTGAGGACAGCATATAACCAAATAAGAAGTTTCAGGTGCTAACTAGCTCTTATTATCTCCCTAAAACAGGTGGACTGGTTCACACCTAAACTGCCCACTTTCTCATCTCCATGGCACCAGCATTCTTGGGCCTTTATCCAGCTGGGCCATCTCTTTGGGTTTTGCACTGTGTACAAAAGGTAAATATCCCTAACATTGAAGTCATATAACCACTTGGCTGTGGGATGCTGTTTTGCTTTTTTTTTTTCTGCTTGTTTTTAAGAAGCTAACCTTTAAATTTTTTTTATTGAAGTGTGTTTGGTTTTTTTTTTTTGGCTGACATTCTTTTTAGAATTTCTTTTTTTAATTTTTATTTTATATGGGACTAGAGTTGAACTGGGGCTTCCCTGGTGACTTAGTGGTAAAGAATCCACCTACAATGCAGGAGTCGAAGGTTCCATCCCTTGGTAGGGATGATCCCCTGGAGAGGGCACTGCAACCCAGTCCAGTATTCTTGCCTGGAGAATGTCATGGACAGAGGAGCCTGGTGGGCAACAGTCCGTAGGGTTGCAAAGAGTTGGACACAACTGAAGAGATTTAGCGCCCATGCACACAGTTGTTATTTCTGGTTATACAGCAAAGTGGTTCAGTTATACATATATAGAATAGTTTGCATCTGCTAATGTCAAACTCCCAATCAGGATGCTTGGGAGTTAATGTTATACAAGTTTCTGATGTATGATGGGGACTCCATCGAAGGACTGATTCCAACCCCCAGAAATCTTGGAATAAGAAAATGTGTCTGCATGAAAAGATGCTCAACATCACTCATTATTAGAGAAATGCAAATCAAAACCACAATGAGGTACCATTACACGCCAGTCAGGATGGCTGCTATCCAAAAGTCTACAAGCAATAAATGCTGGAGAGGGTGTGGAGAAAAGGGAACCCTCTTACACTGTTGGTGGGAATGCAAGCTAGTACAGCCGCTATGGAAAACAGTGTGGAGATTTCTTAAAAAACTGGAAATAGAACTGCCATATGACCCAGCAATCCCACTTTTGGGCATACACACTGAGGAAACCAGATCTGAAAGAGACACATGCACCCCAATGTTCATTGCAGCACTGTTTATAATAGCCAGGACATGGAAACAACCTAGATGCCCATCAGCAGATGAATGGATAAGGAAGCTGTGGTACATATACACCATGGAATATTACTCAGCCGTTAAAAAGAATTTATTTGAACCAGTCCTAATGAGATGGATGAAACTGGAGCCCCTTATACAGAGTGAAGTAAGCCAGAAAGATAAAGAACTTTACAGCATACTAACGCATATATATGGAATTTAGAAAGATGGTAACGATAACCCTATATGCAAAACAGAAAAAGAGACACAGAAATACAGAACAGACTTTTGAACTCTGTGGGAGAATGTGAGGGTGGGATATTTCAAAAGAACAGCATGTATACTATCTATGGTGAAACAGATCACCAGCCCAGGTGGGATGCATGAGACAAGTGCTCGGGCCTGGTGCACTGGGAAGACCCAGAGGAATCGGGTGGAGAGGGAGGTGGGAGGGGGGATCGGGATGGGGAATACGTGTAAATCTATGGCTGATTCATATCAATGTATGACAAAACCCACTGAAATGTTGTGAAGTAATTAGCCTCCAACTAATAAAAAATTTAAAAAAAAAAAGAAAATGTGTCTGGAGATTGCCCCTTGTCTCCGCAGGAAGCCCTCAGCTTTCTCATACAAACCAAACGTGTACTGAGCAACTGTTGACTTCATGGTACCGGTGTAGGTTTTGGACCTCCTAGAATTCTGCTTCTACATCCTAGTGCTGAGCCCCACAGCAGTGCTGGTGGCCCCTGCTTCCACCACCGCTGAGCCACTGTTATCAGTTGGTGTTTTTTTTCTAATTTATTTATTTTTTATTGAAGGATTGTTGTCAGTTTTTATTTTTTTTTATTTTTTTTTCAGATAGTGTGTTGTCAGTTTTTAATTTTAGGATTCCAACCTCAGCTCTTTCAGCCAGGCACCACCCAGTCCAAAGAAGAAGTCTGTCAGTCAGGGAAGCAGAGAGAGTAAGGAGGAAATTTAACATTCTCAACTATAAGCAGGTCTTCTTCTTTCAGGGAAGGCATTCTTCTTGCTGAGGGCTTCCTGGGGAGACAGTTTAACAAAAGGCAATCTCCAGGCACATTCTCTGTATTCCAGAATTTCTGGGGGTTGGAATCAGCTCTTCCATGGAGTTCCCATCATACATTAGAAATTTGTGTAAGAATAAAAAGTTGTTCGTGGTCCCATTTTAATGAAATTTCAGTAAGGATAGGGGAACCCCCTTCATTGCTCAAATCATTACAATTCTACAGGCCCCCACCCAACTGTGCTCTCCATGCAAGCTCACCAAGGGCTTATTGTTGTTGTTTGGTCACTAAGTTGTGTATGATTCTTTGTGATCCCATGGACTGTAGTCCGCCAGGCTTCCCTGTCCATGGGATTCTCCAGGCAAGAATGCTGGAGGGGGTTACCATTTCCTTCTCCAGGCGATCTTCTCCATCTTGGGATCGAACCCATGTCTCCTGAATTGGCAGGTGGATTCTTTACTGCTGAGCCACCACGAAAGCCTTCAGCAAGGGCAAGTCAATTCCAGATGGCTATTTTCATTCTTTGCCTCTTGCATCTCTCCACCCTCTGACCACACCTATTTCTAAAAAACGGTCTCCTCTACTGGAGGTAGGACACTGCCCTCTCTGGGACGCCCTCCAAAGCAGAGATGACTTTTCCTCATTATTGATCCTCCCCTTCCATTCTTTGGTAATACGTTGGGGTCCCAAACCCAGGGGAATTTTGGCAGGGCACACTGGCGACCTCGAGTGAGGCTGCAATTCTCGGATGACTGTGCAGTGAGGAGTGGCCGTGAGACTATGCTCAGGTCAATGGGATGTGAAAGGAAGTGATCCGCACAACTTCTGGATTACGTCATCTAAAAAGGAGCCGCTGGTCCTCTCCTTCCCCAGCCCCTTCCTACAGGCGGATATGGAGATGTGGTGCTGCCTGCTGCAACCATGGGCACGAAGGGAACTCCCTCGGAGAGAGCAGGCAGAGAACCCAGTGTCACGAAAAAATCTGCATTCAACACGAAACTGTGAAAACGTGATCTTTGGTGGTCTAAGGAAATGTCCAAAATCAGACACCCTTCCGCCCTTCGCCGGGCTGGGCTCACAGGTTTTGGAATTCAGAGGTCTCTTCCAAATCCCCTGACAGTTTGAGTACTCGGGGAGCTCAATCCTCAGAGCTTTTTCAACACACGCAAGCACCCCTCCCGAGCCCAAACAGGCAGGGCGGAATCCTCGGAGGAGGAACTATGCAAGAGGACTCCAGCCAGACATCCGTCCCCGGCTCGCAGAGCCTCGCGCCGCCCGGCGATCCGCCCAGCCGACCTACCAGATTTGGGGGTGTTGGGCCCTGGGGAATCCGGGGAACAAGCGGCCTCGGCTCCCCGCCCCCGGAGAGACCGACGCCGCCGGGGGGAGGGGGCTGCGGGGGCCGGTCATTGTCAGGAGGCAGCTGCCGTCCCGGGGGCCCGCACAGCCACTCCCGCCCCAAATTCGATCGAGGGCAAGAGAAGGCAAGAAAAACGCTGCGCTTGGCCCACTAGGGATGCAGTTTTCGATCTGACCGAGGAACGACGGAGGGGAAAAGGTTTCCGACCTTAAAACAAAAGCGCTCGTCCTACGGGGGAAGGGAGGGAGCAGGAGGGCGCAAAACGGGGCCGCTCACCCAGTCTCCCGAAGGGCAGCCGGTTCCTTTCTCCCAGCATCAGGTTGAACCTGGGGTTGTCCCGCCGCAGCCGCTTCCAGTGGCCGGTGGCGAGCAGCAGCCGGGACACCTCGGCGTAGACGCTGCTGTTCTCGTCGCGCACCACGAAGGTGTACATGGCGAAAGGCCGCGCGCCCGGGCCGCCCCGGCAGCCGCCGCAGGGATCAGCCGGCCGGGCTGCGGCTCAGCTAGGGACCATCCCGGGCTCCCGCCGCGCTCCCGCCCCGCTCCGGCCCCGCCCCGCACGCTCCGACCGCGCCCCCGCGCCCGCCCCCAGCGACTCCCGGGTCCCGAAGGCTGCCCGCGGTCGGGCGCCTGCGCGTCTGCTGTAGCAGCGAGCTCAGCCGGGACGCCGCTCCCACCCCCGGCGCGGTCCCGCCCATCCCTGGCGCGGCCACTCCCACCACCGGCGCGGCCCCGCCTCCGCCCCGTGATTCCGTGCGGCCCTCCCTGAGGCTTGCACCTATAGGCGCGCCCGGCACCCTTCCCGGGCCGGCTCCCTGAGCCTGAGGGTGCAGGGGCTGGCTGGAGGAGGGGGAGCGCGGCGGCGGGAGCGGGCCCTGGAGAGGACCGGAAACTGGGGCGGTCCTCCCGAGCCCTGGGTCACTGCAGAGGGGCGGGGACTCGGCGGTGTCGGAGGATCACTTTTCAGGGGGCTTGCAGGTAGCTTTCCACCTGCTATTTCAAGGGGACATTTTATGGATTAGAAACAAGTTCTAAGGCTTCATACTGTGTCTACGATGCTCTCCTTTTACTCTCCTGCTTAAAGACCGCAGAGAACCAGAAGCGTTCCGGTGGCTGCTGGTTTCCTTTGGGGCGAATGCTCCTTACACTTTCTGAGACCTCCTGGGTGGCGCACAGCCGTGGGTTGGAGGTGACTTTAGATTCCTTAGGTCACTGACATGGGGCTTCCCTGACGGCTTAGTGATAAAGAATCCACCTGCCAATGCAGGAGACACAAGAGACTGGGGTTCAATTCCTGGGTGGGCAAGATCCTCTGGAGAAGGAAATGGCAACCCACTCCAGCAGGCTTGCTTGGGAAATCCCATGGACAGAAGAGCTTGGCGATCTACAGTCCGTAGGGTCGCAAAGAGAGGGTCACGATGGAGCGACTAAGGTTGTTGGTCCCCTGCATACAGGCCCTGGGGAGCCCTGGATCTGCCCTGATCTTACCAGCGATGGGTCACTCGTTTTCCCTTCTTCAGACCGATTTCTCCTTAGGAGTGAGGGGAGGGTGGTACTTTGAAGTCCGTTCAGTCCTGATCTCACTCTAAATTCCTTTTAGCAAACAATTTTTGATGCATTTGAGGGAAGGAGAGAGGATTTCTCGCAGAGGTTCCTAGACTTCCTTATAAATCACCCACATCAAGCCAGGCCCCTCACATCTCTTACTCTTCTTCAGCGAAAGAGCATCCGGGACCTGCTGTCCCAGTGCTCACGATATTTACTTAGCATATTGTAAAAGCGCGCTCCTCGTTCGCATCCAGTTGGGCCACTACCTGGAGGCATCACTGGCAGTGAGAAGCTGGCTCAGCGGGGAAACAGGAGCAGGACCAGGAGGGCTGGGGTGATTACATTTCCTCACCCCCCAAGTCCCACCCCCAGCAGTCGGACATCCCTGAGGAATGAGAGTTGGTAGGTAGTCCCCCGGCTTCCTCACCTCTCCAGTGACTGAGTCTGAGGGGAGGCATACTTCCTACACCTTAATTCAAGGTCATCAGCAGAAGCACTCCAGTTGTCCACAGCTGTAACCTGTTCATTCATGCATCTTCTCTTGTTGGATTCCTTCCTTCTGGTTTACTGTCCCATATCTCTTGGGATCACGTATCAAATAAACTCCTTGCTCTCAATCCCTTTATCAGGTCCACCTTTTGGGGGAGCTCAGGTGAAAACATTGTAACTGCTTCTCTTCGCAGCCAGTCATCTTAAATATTTATTTGACTGCGGCATGCGAGATCTTCAGCTGCCGCATTCAAACCCTTAGTTCCTTGACCAGTGCTGGAACCCATGGCCCCTGCATTGGGAGCATGGAGTCTTAGCCACTGGATCACCAGGGAAGTGCCATTCACAGCCAGTCATCTTGACAGTGACACCCACTTTCAGCCTTCTTCCTCACTCACTCCTCCTGCACCACCCACTCACCCCTGCAAGCTGGCTTCTCTCTCTACTGCTCCACAGCCATGAATTTCATTAGGACTCTGGCTGTCTAAATCCAGTCGTTTCTTTTCTCCCTTTTCTTACCTACATTTTATAGTGAACATTATCTTGTTTGTTTTAGTTTTTGCACAGCATCCTTTATCTGCGACTCATTTTTATGCTTGGAACCCACTTTGTGCTATTCTGGTGGGATCAACACTGTACATTATAGGCATTGGAAAATGAACATCCAGGCTTGGTCCAACAGGACAGCTCCATCCCTTTTGCCATTGTGATTGGTAAAACATAAAAGAGTAATCTAAATTTTCTACCTGAGCTATGGATAAAGATAAAGACTCTCTCCCCCTCTTTTCCTAAATGCAGTTGCTTAGGTTGGAGATTGTGTGGGACACTAGTTGGGGAAAACCCTGTCTGAGAGTTGTTTCCCATCCTCCTTTGCATTAGGCCTTGCCATGTAGGTATAGGAATATGGACTTGTCATATTATGTAAATAAAATGCTGTGCATTTCTTCCAAGTCTGGACCTTAGAGTTTGGACAGACCTTCTCCTTCTCCTGGAAGCAGGATGCACAGTCAATAACAGTAGTGGAATGCAAAGTTGTAGGAAATTTATCAAAACCCATTGAATGCTGGGTCATAAAATAAGCCTCAACAAATTTCAAAGATTTGAATTGATTCTGAACAATTTCTGTGACTGTGGTGGAATCAAGCTGCTTGGAAATTAAATAAAACCCTTCTAAATAGCCCACGAGTCAATGAAGAAATCACAATAGTATGCAAACATTTTTAGATGTGGTATATCAAAACTGGTAGAACACAGCTAAAGATGTCCTTAAATGTAAATTTATAGTCTATAGTTCATATGTTAGAAAAAGAAGAAAGACTGAAAATCAATGATCTAAACTTTCACCTCATGAGATTAAAAAAGAATATCAAATCAAACCCAAAGTAAGTAAAAGGAAAGAAGGAATAAAAGAGGCCAAGGAAATAGAAAACAAATGTACAATAAAAAAAGTAAGTAAGCCAAAAGGAGGTTTAAAAAAATTTTTTAAGACAATTCAAATTGTTACACATTCAAACCAAACAAAAATAAAAGGTAACACAAAGAACCAGTATTAAAATAAAAAAGTAGACATCACTAGAAATCCTGAAGACATTAGAAAGAATAAGATACTAGAAATAATTTTTTGCCAATTAATTTGACAATTTGGATAAAAGTAGACAAATTCCTTGAAAAACCCAGTTTACCAAAACTGACACATAATTATAAAATCTGAATAATCTTATATCTATTAGAAAGATTGATTCTAGAAAAGGGAAGAAGGGAGGGATATATGTATACATATGGCTAATTCATGTTGATGTATGGCAGAAACCAAGATAACACTGTAAAGCAATTATCCTCCAATGAGTAAAAAGGGAGCCACATGTCTAAATATTTTAAAGGTATAAACCAAGCCAATAAGTTGCTAAATAATGTGTCTATCCCTCTACCTTACAAATATACATTTATGAGAATGACCCGGAAGGTCAGGATTTTTAGAATTCTCTGACTCATAGAAGTTCCATGCCAGACCTTGGTAAGACCAGAAGAGATGGCCCTGGCCCCTGCCCACAGCCCACCTCCTTGACTCCATCCTGCGCTGTGAAGAGTTGTGCATCATTCATGGGGACACCGTATCCAGGGAATTTAAGCTCCACTCACTCACCAAACACCTCCCACAACAGCTGGTCTTCTCCCACCCTGCAGGCCTAGAGGTGCCTACACCAGCCATGCCACTGACCCTTGGGAGCATGGACCCAGGGAAGAAGCCTGTGAGTGCCCAGGCCATGAGCTGGGCTGTTTGAACCAGTGAATTCTGGTTCTCAGATACCTAGACTAGTCTAGAAAGCAGGAAAGCAGGAAGATTATAGTCTTGGGGTGGCCATATCCCCTTGACCTCACAAATATCTCACGTAGAGAAGGATTTGGCTAGAATGGGAGCTTCTAAAGAAGGACCTTTTTTTTTTTTAACTTTTTATTTTATATTGGTGTATAACCAATTAACAATGTTGTGACAAATTCACATGCACAGCAGAGCAACTCAGTCATGTATATACAGATATCCATTCTCCCCCAAACTCCCTTCCCATCCAGGCCATCACATAACATTGAACAGAGTTCTCTAGGATACAGTAGGATGGACATTTTTTACACGGCCTAAGGTCGATGCTCTGAAGATGCAAGTTGCAAAATCCTCAACCACCCTTTCCCCTCTCTTTGCCCTTTGTGTCTCCTACTTGGACACCAAAGCAACTCAAAATTGTTTTACCTTCTACCATCTGTGACATCACCACAGTCATTCCATGCTTCCGTTACTGCATGTGTCTCCTGGTTGTTCTTCTTATTCTAGCTCCTTTACCGCCCCTCTTCCCTGAACATCATTACTGGGTTAATCTTTCTAAAACACAACATTCATCATGTCTGTCCATCCATCAGAAACTGCAATGGTTCATTGAAGCCAGCATCCTCAGTTTCAAGTTCATAGCCTTTCATTAAATCTTCCCATTGGACGTTCCCTGCAGTGTCTCCCACACTTCTTCAGCCAGTTTCTAAAGTGCCCTGATCATCATCAAGGTCAAATAAAACTGTGTTTTAATGTTGAGTGTGTATTGAACCTGCCCAAATAGATGAACCAAATACCATATGAATCGTAAAGTCCTTATTAATCAAAATCTTTAATGAGCCAGCATTTTCTTTTTCATAATTATGCTAAGTAAAATAAGACTTACTATTTCTTTAGCTTGAGGTCTCAGTTGCTCCTAAGCATTTTGGAGATACCCTTCAATGGAGCCGTTGACCCCCTCCCTGAAGAAGAATGCCCACAACATCCTTCTGCCCCCAGAGAACCTATATTGCTGTTCTCATGATGCTAAGCACATGATGTTATGTTCACTGGATCATAAGCTCAAGGACCATGTTGTTCAGTTTTACATTTCAGCGTTTCTTGCTGAACTTTCCCATGGCAGGTATTTAATACTTTCTGAAGAAAGAAAAAAAAAATAGTCCTAACTGTTGTGAAAGCATGATGAGAGAATTTTGTTTGTTTTTCCAATAAGGACATGAAACTATAAAATGAAAAGCTTTCACATACAGGAAGAGTTTAATTGGAAACATTCCTTCTGCCTTTGATAGACTGATTTTAGCAAACTCTTCCTGCATATTATGCTGTATACAAAAGTCCATGGACCACACAGATTTTTTTTCTTTTTTTTTTTTTTTAATAATTTTTTACTGGGACTTCCCCAGTGGTGTGTGGTTAAGACTTCACCTTCTGAAACAGGTGGTGTGGGTTTGATCCCTCATTAGGGAGTTAAGATCCTACATGCCTTTGGGCAAAAAAAAAAAAAGATACTTAGAAACCTAAAACAGAAGTGATATTGTAACATTCAATGAAAGAGTTAAAAATTTTATTTGGCTGCTCCCCTTCTTAGTTGTGGCAAGTGGGATCTTGTAGTTTCAGCGTGTGAACTCTTAGTTGCAGCATGTGGAAACTAGTTTCCTGACCCTACCCCAGCTCAGCCCACACCCCACACCAGCCAGGGCCCCACTGCACATCCTGGTACCATTCTTTTAAGGCAGTGAGGTAAGTTCTGACCAGATAACTCCTTTCCCATCAGATTCCTGCTGGACCTTGAGAGTGGGATGGGTTTGCAGCCTGTGAACACAGACAAAGAGGAGACCTACCTCCACACAGTTCATGGGGTCACAAAGAGCTGGACATGAATTAGCAACTGAACAACAACACATCCAACCATGGAAAAGAGCCATGGAAATAGGACCAATAGAGACCAGAATGTACCCACAATTATGACTATGGAACAGAAGGACTGGAGGAAGCTACGAAGTTTGTCAATGGTGGGTAATACCAGAATCGATGGGGTTTTTTTGGTTTGTTTTTGCTTTATTTCAGCCACACTGCACGGCATGTGGGATCTTAGTTCCTGGCCAGGGATTGAACCCTAGTTCCCTACACTGGAAGTGTAGAGTCTTAACCACTGGACAGCCAGGGAAGTCCTGAGAATTGTTTTGTTTTTTTGTGCTTTTTTTGTACTGCATTTTATGTCAAGAAGTGTCTGCGGAGACATAGAGAACAGACTTGTGAACACAGTGGGGGAGGGAGAGGGTGGGACAAATTGACAGAGTAGCATTGAAACAAAATTGACGGTGTATCATTGAAGAGTATACATCACCATATGTAAAATAGATAGCCAGTGGGAGTTCGCTGTATGACAGAGGAAGCTCAAACCTGGTGCTCTGTGACAACCTAGAGGAGTGGGATGGGGAGGGAGGTGGGAGGGAGTGTACAATAGGGAGAGCACACATGTATACCTATGACTGATTCATATTGATGTGTGGTAGAAACCAACACAATACTGTAAAGCAATTACCTTAAAATTAAAAATAAGTTTAAAAAATGTGTTAATCTGCTAATTAACAGCTTCAACATTTTCTGAGCCACTCTGCCCAGAGAGTGTTGCACTCCTCTATCCTCATCCAGCCCATCCATGCAGCCAATGGACACCAAATTGATGCACTAAGTTGTAAAGTCCTTGGAGGACAGCACCTTGACCTTTTCATCTTTAGGTCCATCCAAGCATCTCTCTTACCACAACAAGAATATTTTCCACTTCAGTTGAACTTCTTAATGCTGAGATTGCAATGACTGTGTTGGTATTTCTTGCAGCAGGGGTGATAGAAACAGAGGCCTTGGAACACAGGAAATGCCTTATTCTCAAGGCATGAACTGCTCACTCAATATTTAACAAATCCTTGTTCCAGACTTCGCTCCCCGAGGCACAGAGCATGCAAGATGCTGCCTGCACAGAGTTTCTGTTCCTGGGGAAGTCTGGATTTTCCCGGATGCAAGGGAGAGGCATTTTAACTGAAGGAGCACTTATTTCCACTATCTCCACAGCTGCAGTTTGGGGTGGGAGTGACAGTCGTAAAGGACAAGAATACCTTCAGGAAACCTCACACCTCACCCTGTTGGAGGAAGTCATTTTTCCTTTGTCTTCATGCTCTTTCTGGGATGAATGCAATGACTCCCATGCAGAGATACAGGAAAATAGAAAAATAACTCAGTGAGCTGCAGTCAAAGGACATTGTGAAATCTAGAGTTAGAGGGTACCAGTGACTGAGGTGACACCCACGCCTCCTGTTCAGTGGAGCCCACACCCTCCTCCTGCCTGGATCATGTTGCTGCAAAGTGATCCCTGCTCAGAGTTTACACACAGGGTGACAGACCTGTGAATAACCAACTTAATCAGATATTGGTGGCATCTTTTCAAACCAAGACATCCAGGAAGTTGCCACTTAGCATAAGTTAAAAAAGTATTTATTTATTTTTGGCTACACTGGGTCTTCATTGCTGCTTTCGAGCTTTCTCTAGTTGTGGCTCTTGGACTTATTTGCCTCGTGGCACGTGGAATCTTAGTTCCCTGATGGGGACCATCCTTGAGAAGCACTGTTTGTTAATTCATTGTTATCTTAATTTCTTTCAAGTCTTTGCACATAGTTTTCTTTGAACATACTGTATCTGTTTTGAAAACATTGATAAAAATAACTTTTTTGTGAATAAATTTAACATTTTTAGTCACTTAGAGACAGTTTCTACTGACTGCTTTTTTTTCCTTTTTCTTACATGTCTCATAATTTTTGTTAGAAATTGGTCACTTTAGTGACTCTGATTTCTTTTTTCTCCTAAAGTTGTGACAAACCTAGACAGTGTATTAAAAAGCAGAGACATCAGTTTGCCAACAAAGATCTATATAGTCAAAGCTAAGGTTTTTCCAGTAGTTATGAACGAATGTAAAAGTTGGACCATAAAGAAGGCTGAGCACTGAAGAACTGATGTTTTCAAACGATGGTGCTGGGCAAAACTCTTGAGAGCCCCTTGGACAACAAGGAAATCAAACTAGTCAATCTAAAAGGAAATCAATCCTGAATATTCATTGGAAGGACTGATGCTGAAGCTCCAAACCTTTGGCCACCTGATGGAAAGAGCTGACTCATTAGAAAAGTTGGGATGTTGGGAAAGATTGAGGGCAGGAGAAGAAGCGGGTGACAGAGGATAAGATGGTTAGATAGCTTCACCGACTCAATGGACATGAATTTGAGCAAACTCTGGGAGATAGTGAAAGACAGAGAAGCCTTGCATGCTGCAGTCCACAGGGTTGCAAAGAGTGGAACGTGACTTAGTGACTGAACAATAACATTTACTAGTCTGCTTGGACTATATCTATGGAATCTGCCTATCTCTTCTGTGGTGTGTGACCACATATTCATAGATGGCTTTACTCAAGAATATATTTTTGTTTTTATTGTTTAGCCTTGTTTTTTATGGTTTCCCTGTGTCTCCACAGCTCAGTGGTCAGCCAGTGATTGGACAGAGATTGTACTCAAACACCTCAAACCAGTTAGGCTTCATCTTATGCTGATGCATTTTTTTATGTAGTCAGAAGAGCACATTCATGATGTAGGCTGTTCTCAGGTCTGTGCAAGTGGTTTCATTTCTGATGGGTGCTTTTGGGTTTTCTATGCTTATGTCCAAGACCTTAGCGACAGTCAGGAGTCCATAAATAGCTTGAGGATTCTTGATCTCTCTTACATATATGCAAAGTGTTAGCTGGGAATGTGCTTACCCTTATCACAACCTCAACCTCTGGCCAGTAGAAACGAGTCCTTGACTCTCCTAGACTATCCTGGCTCTGGGAAACTACTTTCACTGAGTAGGATCCTGAGTGTGGCCATTGTCTGCAGCTCCAAATTGAGTGAGTCCCCTTTAGGCAAAAGAAAAGTTGCTAGTTCTCATGGCTTTTTCCTAGCTGGTAGAGCTCCATGTTGAAGGGAGAGATGGGATTAGACACAGACCAGAATGCCATTGATTTCCACCAAGTCCAGCATTTGTTCAAGCGTAAACTTCTCAGATTGTTGAATGCCTCTGGCCAATTTCCAGAGTGCAGAAATGATTGGGGCAACTTTGTCCATTTTTATGGTGGTTTTTAGGGGAAAGCATTTGACAGTCTCCTCACTCAACCATATCCAGAAGTACTGCCTGAAATCAACTATCCTTCCCAAAGCTTTCATATTTAATTCTTTGAATCAAATTCCCTCTGTTTTAAGTACCTAAACTGACTTCTGTTTTCCTGATTAGGCACAACTCACACACCATGCAGCCTTTAGGAACTTATTGCAAATCGAGGAATGAGTGATAATTTGAATAGGAAATAATTCTCAAAAGGTTTGGCACCATTCATGTGCCCCAATCTTTTGTTTCCTCACTTGTAAAGAGAAATCAAAGTGAAATTCATAGCACTTATCTAATTAAATTGTTTTAGGAAATAAGGAAGATGATGTACGGGAAACATCTGAGACTCAGTGAGTGTGTGTGTGTGTGTGTGTTAGTCACTCAGTCCTGTCTGACTCTTTGACTCTGACCCCATAGACTGTAGCGTGCCAGGCTCCTCTGTCCATGGAATTCTCCAGGCAAGAATAACTGGAGTGGGTTGCCATTTCCTTCTCCCGGGGATCTTCCCGGCCCAGGTATAAAACCCTGGTCTCCTGCATTGTAGGCAGATTCTTTACCATCTGAGCTACCAGGGAGGCCCTTGGGCCTCAGTACCACATTAAATACATATTTAATTCTATTTCCTCTCCACTTTAAGACTACATTTCTTTTATTGTTCCCCAGGAAACAGCAGCCTGAATATTCACTCACAAACCAGTTTCTTGCAAAAATCTACCCACGAGGGAGCTGGAAAGGAGCCAGGTTAATAAAACTGCCTACTTTCCTTTCAGTTGCCCACAACAAAACTTTTCTTTTTTTTTTTTTTTTTAACAAAACTTTTCAAAGACACACAGTTGAGTCTTATTTTTATGACTGAATTGATTAAAACAATTAGATTCTTTCTCAGACTGTATCTGATTCCTGTTTCTGTAAATAAGCAGGACTTTCAATACTGCAGAAACAGTAGACCTTCAATAGTTCCATGCATAAATTATGATGTTTGCTTGTCAGCAATACTGTCGGTGACGTCAGTGACAGAGTCAGCTAACGGTCAGGAGATACCATAATCTTGAACTGCAGTGTGGATGTAAATAGATTTCTGTGGCTGGTTTTAAAAAACTGAATCCAGTCTTCTGCTCTTTGGTTTAGAGTGTGGAAAGCATCTTCCCATCAAGGTAAGCAAAAATGTCCATGTTTCCCCCTTGTTGGTTCTCTATGGGTGGCTACACTTTCATGATTGTCAATCAAAGATGAATCAAACAGTTTTTATGACTCATGCTCTTGGTGTAAGATGGTGTTGATTGATCTCTAAGCATACTCAGAAGCAGGAATAATCATATTCTCCTTTTCTTATAGGGAGTAATTTTTTTTTATCTAGAATAAACTCTTAAACTCTTTCTTATCTGGAATAATTTATTTTATAATACATTTTTGGTGCATTAAAATGTTTTATGAACAGAGTTCATACTAAAAATATTGCGTGGATGTCCAATTAAAAATGATCCACTAAAATAACAAAATTAGAAAAATACTAAATAAAAACAAATTTTATGTTTTAATTTTTTAACCATTGAGACACAGAGGTAAAGGTGAAGTCGCTCAGTCGTGTCCAACTCTTTGCGACCCCATGGACTATAGTCTACTAGGCTCCTCCGTCCATGGGATTTTCCAGGCAAGAATGCTCAAGTGGGACACAGAAGAAATAAGTTAAAAATATCTATTTATTTTCTTTTATTGCTTTAGAGGTGTCATTCTATTATCTTCTGGATTCTTTTCTTTCTATGGGGAAGTCACCTGTCAAATTTAATAGTATTCCTTTAGAGATAGCATAATTTTTTCTCTGGATGCTTGTAATTTTTTTTCTCTTTATATTTAGTTTTCAGCAATTGGACTATGTAATGTTTCTGAAGTTTGGGAGGGTGTTTTTATTATAAAAATTTTCTTTTTGTTTCCTTTAGCACTTCTTTTTTTAAACTTGGTCCTAATTTTTTTTTACTTATTTATTAACATTTTTGATTGCACTGGGTCTTCATTGCTGTGTGTGGGCTTTCTCTAATTGCAGTGAGCGGGGGCTGCTGTTTGTTGCAGAGCACAGACTCTAGGGCTCGAAGGCTTCAGGAGTTGTGGCATGCGCATAGTTGCTCCTTGGTGTGTGGAATCTTCTTGGACCAAGGATTGAACTCGTGTCCCCTGCATTGGCAGGCGATTCCTATCCACTATACCACTGGGGAAGTTCAGCACTGGACTTCTAAATCATGCAGGTGCTGTTCCTCACACTGTGCCCAGAATTAACAAATTCCCCCAAAAGAACAATCATCTATACTAACTCGTCTCCAAAAGATTCTCCCATCTCTGGAATTTTAATGTCTCATAATCCTTGCTGCCTCAGCTCTCTGATGTGCTTGAAATGTATTTTTACAATTTCTCTGACTTCTGTCATAGCAGGGACTTGGATCTGTTGTAATCTATCACATCCTAACTAGACGGTTAAGTCCGAGCCTTCCTCTTTCCATCTCATTCATGTCACACTTCTGTCCACAGATGGAGTCTTTTCTCTTGAATGATGTCAGCTCCATGATACACAACAAAGCCAGTGAGAGAATCATCTCGCCAATGACTGTTCAGCTTTGTCATCTGATCCTCTCAATGGAGAAAAAAGGCATGGAGAATGAAGTGTTTGCATCTTTGGAGAAGATGGCAGAGGAACTGGTTCAAGCTAGTGAAGAGTTTGTGCAAGTTGCCCAAAGGTAATAATTTTAAAGATCCCTTTATTTTGATCAGTTTGCTGAAGAGTATAAACACATCCTTATTATAGACTCAGATACTTTTGGGAAGAAGTCAGAGGTGACAAATAAATTGATAAAAACATAAAGCAAACTTACTTAACATATTTTTATTTATTAGTTGGGATGTAATTTCAATAGGCAAACATTTCAGAATTAGCTGAGCTTTCCACTAAGAAGCCATCATATGTCCCATCAAAAGGTTTCTAGAGTCATTCTTATTTCACAGATTATTATTATTATTTGCACTTCTTTTTCTAGAAATTAATTTATTTATTTTAATTGGAAGCTAATTACTTTACAATATTGTGGTGGGTTCCGCCACACATTGACATGAATCAGCCATGGGTGTATACATGTCCCCCCTTCCTGAACCCCCTCCCATCTCCCTCCCCATCCCATTCCTCTGGGTTGTCCCAGTGCAGTGGCTTTGAGTGCCCTGTTTCATGCATCGAACTTGGCCTGGTCATCTATTTCACATATGGTAATATACATGTTTCAATGCTATTCTCTCAAATCATCCCACTCTTGCCTTCTCCCACAGAGTCCAAAAATCTGTTCTTTACATCTGTGTCTCTTTTGCTCTCTTGTATATAGGGTCATCATTACTATCTTTCTAAATTCTATATATATGTGTTAATATGCTGTATTAGTGTTTCTCTTTCTGACTTACTTCTTTCTGTATAATAGGCTCCAGTTTCATCCACCTCATGAGAACTGACTCAAATGCATTATTTTTAATAGCTGAGTAATATTCCATTGTGTATATGTACCACAACTTTCGTATCCATTCAGCTGCCAAATATGGACATTGGGATACATGTGTCTTTTTCAATTCTGGTTTCCTCTGTGTGTATGCCCAGCAGATGGATTGCTCGGTCGTGTGGCACTTCTATTTCCAGTTTTTTAAGGAATCTCCACACTGTTCTCCATAGTGGTTGTACTAGTTTGCATTCCCACCAACAGTGTGAGAGGGTCCCCTTTAATCCACACCCTATTCAGCATTTATTGTTTGAAGACATTTTGATAGCAGGCATTCTGACTGGCATGAGATTGTACCTCACTGTGGTTTTGATTTGCATTTCTCTGATAATGAGTGATGTTGAGCATCTTTTCATGTGTTTGTTAGCCATCTGTATGTCTTCTTTGGAGAAATGTCTGTTTAGTTCTTTGGCCCATTTTTTGATTGGATTGTTTATTTTTCTGGTATTGAGCTGCATGAGTTGCATGTATATTTTTGAGATTAATTCTTTGTCAGTTGCTTCATTTGTTATTATTTTCTCCCATTCTGAAGGCTGTCTTTTCACCTTGCTTATAGTTTCTTTCTCTGTGCAAAAGCTTTTGAGTTTAATTAAGTCCCATTTGTTTATTTTTGCTTTTATTTCCATTACTCTGGGAGGTGGGTCATAGAGGATCTTGCTGTGATTTATGCCAGAGAGTGTTATGCCTGTTTTCCTCTAGGAGTTTTATAGTTTCTGGTCTTACATTTAGATTTTTAATCCATTTTGAGTTTATTTTTGTGTATGGTGTTAGAAAACGTTCTAGTTTCATTCTTTTACAGGTGGTTGACCGGTTTTCCCAGAACCACTTGTTGAAGAGGTTGTCTTTTCTCCACTGTATATTCTTGCTTCCTTTGTCAAAGATAAGGTGTCTATAGGTGTGTGGATTCATCTCTGGGCTTCTATTTTGTTCCATTGATCTCTATTTCTGTCTTTGTGCCAGTACCATACTGTCTTGATGACTGTAGCTTTGTTGTACAGTCTGAAGTCAGGCAGGTTGATTTGTCCAGTTCCATTCTTCTTTCTCAAGATTACTTTGGCTATTTGAGGTTTTTTTATGTTTCCATACAAATTATGAAATTATTTGTTCTAGTTCTGTGAAAAATGCCATTGGTAGATTGATAGGGATTACATTGAATCTATAGATTGCTTTGGGTAGTGTACTCATTTTCACTATATTGATTCTTCTGATCCAAGAACATGGTATATGTCTCCATCTATTTGTGTCATCTTTGATTTCTTTCATCAGTGTTTTATAGTCTTCTATATATAGGTCTTTTGTTTCTTTAGGTAAATTTATTCCTAAGTATTTTATTCTTTTCATTGCAAAGGTGAATGGGATTATTTCCTTAATTTCTCTTTCTGTTTTCTCATTGTTAGTATATAGGAATGCAAGGGATTTCTGTGTGTTCATTTTATATCCTGCAATTTTACTATATTCATTGATTTTTAGCTCCAGTAATTTTCCTATGGTGTCTTTAGGGTTTTCTGTGTAGAGGATCATGTCATCTGCAAACAGTGAGAGTTTTACTTCTTCTTTTGCAATCTGGATTCCTTTTATTTCTTTTTCTTCTATAATTGCTGTGGCTAAAACTTCCAAAACTATGTTGAATAGTAGTGGTGCGAGTGGGTACCCTTGTCTTGTTCCTGACTTTAGAGGAAATGCTTTCAATTTTTTGCCATTGAGGATAATGTTTGCTGTGGGTTTATCATACATGGCTTCTATTATGTTGAGGTATGTTCCTTCTATGCCTGATTTCTGGAGAGTTTTTATCATAAATGGGTGTTGGAGTTTGTCAAAGGCTTTCTCTGCATCTATTGAAATAATCATATGGTTTTTATCTTTCAGTTTATTAATGTGGTGTATCACATTGATTGATTTGTGAATATTGAAGAATTCTTGCATCCCTGGGATAAAGCCCACTTGGTCATGATGTATGATCTTTTTAATATGTTGTTGGACTCTGTTTGCTAGGGTTTTGTTGAGGATTTTTACATCTATGTTAATCAGTGATATTGGTCTGTGTTTTCCTTTTTAGTGGCAAACTTTGTCTGGTTTTGGTATTAGGGTGATGGTGGCCTCACAGAATGAGTTTGGAAGTTTACCTTCCTCTGCAATTTTGTTGAAGAATTTGAGTAGGATAGGTATTCGGTCTTCTCTAAATTTTTGGTAGAATTCACCTGTGAAGCCATCTGGTCTGGCTTTTGTTTGTTGGAAGATTTTTGATTACAGTTTCGATTTCCATGCTCATGATGGGTCTGTTGAGATTTTCCATTTCTTCCTTGTTCAGTTTTGGAAGGTTATATTTTTTCTAAGAATTCATCCATTTCTTCCAGGTTGTCCATTTTATTGGCATATAGTTGCTGATAGTAGCCTCTTATGATCTTTTGCATTTCTGTGTTATCTGTTGTGATTTCTCCATTTTCATTTCTAATTTTGTTGATTTGATTCTTCTCCCTTTTTTTCTTGATGAGTCTGACTAATGGTTTGTTTATTTTATTTATCTTCTCAAAGAAACAGCTTTTAGTTTTGTTTATTTTTGCTATAGTATCTTTTTTTTTCATTTATTTCTGCTCTGATTTTTATGATTTCTTTCTACTACCTTTGGGGTTCTTCATTTCTTCTTCTTCTTCTAGCTTTAGGTGTATAAAGTTAGGTTATTTGTTTGACTTTTCTCTTGTTTCCTGAGGTAAGCTTGTATTGCTATGAGCCTTCCTCTTAGCACTGCTTTTACTGAATCCTGTAGGTTTGGGGTTGTCGTGTTGTCATTTTCATTTGTTTATATGCATATTTTTATATCCTTTTTGATTTCTTTCATGATCTGTTGGTTATTCACAAGTGTGTTGTTTAGCCTCCATATGTTTGTATTTTTTTTCCCTATAGTTGACATCTAATCTTACTACATTGTGATCAGAAAATATGCTTGAAGTGATTTCAATTTTTTTGAATTTACCAAGACTAGATTTATGGGCCTGGATGCGATGTATCCTGGAGTATGTTCCATGTGCACTTGAGAAAAAGGTGAAATTCATTGTTTTGGGGTGAAATGTCCTCAGTTCAGTTCAGTTCAGTCGCTCAGTCATGTCTGACTCTTTGCAGCCCCATGAACCGCAGCATGCCAGGCTTCCCTGTTCATCACCAACTCCCGGAGTCCACCCAAACCCATGTCCATTGAGTCGGTGATGCCATCCAACCATCTCATCCTCTGTCGACCCCTTCTCCTCCTGCCCTCAATCTTCCCCAGCATCAGGGTCTTTTCCAATGAGTCAGCTCTTTGCATCAGGTGGCCAAAGTATTGGAGCTTCAGCTTCAACATCAGTCCTTCCAATGAACACCCAGGACTGATCTCCTTTAGGATGGACTGGTTGGAGCTCCTTGCTGTCCAAGGGACTCTCAAGAGTCTTCTCCAACACCACAGTTCAAAAGTATCAATTCTTCTGTGCTCAGCTTTCTCTATAGTCCAACTCTCATATCCATACATGACCACTGGAAAAACCATAGCCTCAACTAGACGGACCTTTGTTGGCAAAGTAATGTCTCTGCTTTTTTTTTTTATATTAATTAAGTCTAACTCGTCCATTATATCATTTAAAGCTTGTGTTTCCTTACTAATTTTCTGTTTGGTTGATCTACCCATAGATATGAGCTGGATATTAAAGTCTCCCACTATTATTGTGTTACTGTTAATTTCCCCTTTCATACTTGTTAGCATTTGATTTATGTATTGAAGTGCTCCTATGTTGGGTGCATATATATTTATAATTGTTATATCTTCTTGGGATTGATCCTTTGATCATTATGTAGTGTCTCTCTTTGTCTCTTTTCATGGTCTTTATTTCAAAGTCTATTTTATATGATATGAGTATTGCTACTCCTGCTTTCTTTTGGTCTCCACTTGCATGAGATATATTTTTCCAGCCCTTCATTTTCAGTCTCTATTTGTCCCTTGGTTTGAGGTGGGTCTCTTGTAGACAGCATATATAGGGGTCTTGTTTTTGTATCCATTCAGCCAGTTTTTGTCTTTTGGTTGGGGCATTCAACCCATTTACATTTAAGGTAATTATTACATATGATCCCATTGCCATTTACTTTGTTGTTTTGGGTTTGAGTTTACAAACCTTTTCTGTGTTTCCTGTCTAGAGAAGATCCTGTAGCATTTGTTGAAGAGCTGGTTTGGTGGTGCTGAATTCTCTCAGCTTTTGCTTATCTGTAAAGCTTTTGATTTCTCCTTCATATCTGAATGAGATCCTTGCTGGGTATAGTAATCTGGGTTGTAGGTGTTTCTCTTTCATCACTTTAAGTGTGTCCTGTCATTCCCTTCTGGCCTGAAGAGTTTCTATTGAAAGATTAGTTGTTATCTTTATGGGGATCCCCTTATGTGTTATTTGTTGCTTTTCCCTTGCTGCTTTTAATATTTGCTCTTTGTGTTTGATCTTCATTAGTTGGATTAATATGTGTCTTGGGGTGTTTTGCCTTTGGTTTATCCTGTTTGGGACTCTCTGGGTTTCTTGGACTTGGGTGGCTATTTCCTTCCCATTTTAGGGAAGTTTTCAACTGTTATCTCCTTAAGTATTTTCTCATGCCCTTTCTTTTTGTCTTCTTCTTCTGGGATACCCATGATTTGAATGTTGGGGCATTTAACATTGTCCCAGAGGTCTCTGAGGTTGTATTCATTTCTTTTAATTCTTTTTTCTTTGTTCCTTTCTGCTTCATTTATTTCCACCATTCTATCTTCCACCTCACTTATCCTCTCTTCTGCCTAAGTTATTCTACTATTGGTTCCCTCCAGAGTGCTTTTGATCTCAGTTATTGCATTATTCATTATTGACTGACTCTTCTTTATTTCTTCTAGGTCCTTGTTAAACATTTATTGCATCTTCTCATTCTTTGTCTCTAGTCCATTTATCTATAACTCCATTTTGTTTTCAAGATTTTGGATCATCTTTACTATCATTATTTTGAATTCTTTTTCAGGTAGATTCCCTATCTCCTCATCTTTTGTTTGGTTTGGTGGGTATTTATCATGCTCTTTTACCTGCTGAATATTTCTCTGCTTTTTCATTTTGTTTAGATTGCTGTGCCCTTTCTGGAGGCTGGACATTTGTGGTTTCTCTTTATTGAGGAGTCTGCTCCTTGTGGGTGGGTTGGACTAGTGACTTGTCAAGGTTTCCTGATTGGGAGAGCTTGCATCCGTGTCCTGGTGGGTGGAGCTGGATCTCTTCTCTCTGGAGTGCAATGAAGTGTCCAGTAGTGAGTTTTGGGGTGTCTATAGGTTTGGCATGGCTTTGGGCAGCCTGTCTTTTAATGCTTAGGGTTGTGTTTCTGCTTTGCTGGAGAATTAGCATGGTATGTCTTGCACTGGAACTTGTTGGCTCTTGGGTGGAGCTTGATTTCAGTGTAGTTATTAGGTATGGAGACTTTTGGGTGAGCTCTTGTCTATTAATGTTCCCCGGAATCAGGAGTTCTCTGATGTTCTCAAGTTTTGGAGTTAGGCCTCCTGCCTCTGGCTTTCAATCTTTCTCTTACAGTAGCCTCAAGACTTCTCCATCCATACAGCACAGATGATAAGACATCTAGGTTAATGGTGAAACAGTTCTCCACAATGAAGGACACCCAGTGAGATTCACAGACTTACATAGAGAAGAGGAGAGAGGGGAGGGAGATAGCAGTGGCCAGGAGGAGAATAGGGGGAGTCAAAATGGGAGAGAGCAGTCTAGCCAGTAATCAGTTCCCTAAGTGTTCTCCACAGCCTGGAACACCCAGAGTGATTCACAGAATTAAGTAGAGAAGAGAAGGGAGAGGAAGGAGATAGAGGTGACCTGGGTAAGAAAAGGGAGAGTCAAAAGGGTAGAGAGCAATCAGACAATCAATCACATCTCTCCTTTTTGAAAAGAATGGGCTGCCTTTCTGGGTGCCTGGTGTCCTCTGCCAGCATTCAGAAGTTGTTTTGTGGAAGTTACTCAACATTCAAATGATCTTTTGATGAATTTGTGGGGGAGAAATCTCCCCATCCTATCCTTCCATCATCTTGGGACATCTCCTCCACAGATTATTTTTTATTATGGAAATAATCAGAGTTGTCTAAACATAGTTTTTATGCCTGTCATGTGGTACATGGGGACTGATTCTTTACTTGTAAATTGGCACACAAATTATTTCCATATTAAACTTCCAGTTCCAAGGTTAATGTAAAAGAGCTTAGTTGTAACCACAGAACCAAACTCTATAAATGAAAGTTGAATACTACAACAAAACTTTTATATTTTTATAGCTCCAAACTTTAATGTAAATGCTGGAACTACATTTCCTGTGTTTGAATCCCATCCCCACCACTTACTCATTGTTCAGTTAAAGCTAAGTTCTTGAAATTACTCCATGTCTCCTCTGTGAAGGTAAAGATAATAACTAAATCTCATAGGACTGTCATCAGGGTATGAGAAATAATACACACAAGTCACTGAGCACAGTGCCTGGCACATGGTACCTGACACGTGATTGCTTCAGTTATATCTTAAAAAACTCATAAATATTTGTGTCTTTCATCTGACATGTATTTATTGACCACCTAGCATGAACAGGAAACTCACAGGGGAATTCCCTGGCAATCCAGTGGTCAGAGCTCCACATTTCCACTTCTGAGGGCACGGGTTCGATTCCTGGTCTGGGAACTAAGATCCCATAAGCCTCAAGGCATGGCCAAAAAAAAAAAAAACCCAATATGTTCACAGTCCTTGCTCTCATGAGCAGTGGAGCAAACAGAAAACATACAACTATATCAATTAGGAAAAGTCAAATACCTAAACAGAAAAGTGATGAAACTATTTCTCAACTATTTCAGTGAAGAAGAAATAAAAGTGAATTTTAAAATCTGAAATATACATTCAATCTTAGTAATCCTCAATAATTATTTTACCAAACATTTAGCAAAGAAATGCAAATTAAAGTGGTAGGACATTATTTTTCTGGCCCGACATATTGGCAAAGATTAAAGAATAATGATAATATTCAATGTTGGCAGAAATGGGTCATCTCATATACTCATGACAGAAATGGTAATTGGTGTCTTTGAGCATAGTTTGATAAAATAGATCCAAGACTGTAGAAATAGGTACCTGTTGACTCATTAATTCCAATCTTACTAATTAATCCTAAGGAGACACTGACAAATACGAGCTAAGATGTATTTACAGAACATTTATTGTGTCATTATTTAAAATTGGGAAAAGTAGAAACAAGCAAAATGACCTAGTTTAGTAAACCTTATAGTGAAACATTAAAACAAAGTAGTTGCTTAAATATCGATTGTGTGTGTCTGTGTGTTAGTAGCTCAGTGGTGTCCAACTCTTTGTGAGCCCATGGACTGTTGCCCACCAGGCCCCTGGCTCCTCTGTGCATGGAATTCTTCAAGCAAGAATACTAGAGTAGGTTGCCACTCCCTTCTCCATGGGCTCTTCCCCACCCAGGGATCAAACCTAGGTCTCTCATACTGCAGGCAGATTCTTTACCCTCTGAGCCACCAGAGAAGCCCAAAGTGTTAATTAACATTTGTTAATTAGGGGAGATACTTATAGTATTGATTTACAATGGGGAAGAAGGCTTTCAAACAAAATTTTTAAGCTAATATAGAACTAGAATTAATATGAACAGAGAATCATCTATCATAGTAATAGCTGTTCCAGGCAAGGGTCATGGTAGATGCCAAAATAAGTGCTAACAAACAGCAGGATATTTACATTGTTTTTAGGTTTCTCCCTGAAGAGTATTTACTACTTACAAAGGGGAAATAGTAGTTTTACAGAGGAGAAACATGGCATTTTTCACTCCACCTAAGTGGTCAAAATGAATATTACTATTATTGGGACAAAAATAACATCACATACCTGCTGATGTGGTCCATTGAGAAGGACACAGCACCACATCTGTGAAATCAATTCCAAAGATGTAAAAACCAAATCTATTAATAAAATACCAAGGAATTCCCTGGTGGTCTAATGGTTAGGATTCAGTGCTTTCACTGCTATGGCCTGGGAACCAATCCCTGTCAGAATACGAATTATTTGCAGTGTTGCTCCAATATGATGGGCTGGACTAGTTCCAATGGTCATGAGCAAAGATCATTATAAATAGATCTTTATAAATAATTTGCTTGCCCATAATGGATGATACAGCAAAGGCATTTATAATGAAGCAGACAAAAATGATATTTAACTTCTCCCAAAGTTTAGTGTGCCCCTTTTGTGTGTGATAACAAAATGTATTGCATTAAAAACTTAGAATGTACAAAAGAGCATTAAATTAGTGTGTGTGTGTTAGTTGCTCAGTTGTGTCCAACTCTTTGCAACCTCATGGATTGTAGCCCACCAGGCTCCTCTGTCCATGGGGTTCTCCAGGCAAGGATACTGGAGTGGGTAGCCAGTCCGTTCTCCAGAGAATCTTCCCGACACAGGGATCAAACCTGGTGGTCTAATGGTTAGGATTCAGTGCTTTCACTCCTATGGTCTGGGTTCCATGGTTGAGGAACTGGTTCCTGGTTGAGGAACTAAGATCCCACAACTCACATGGCATGTGAATTAGAAGCAAAGAGAATTCAATATTGTACATAAGTTCTCAAAAAACCAAAAATAGAATTATCATATGATACAGCAATTGTGGTGGCTCAGATGGTAAAGAATCTACCTGCAATGCAGGAGACCCAGGTTCCCTCAGCTTTCAGGGCAGCTCCTCCAATGGTACTCAGGAAAATGCAAGTGGATGCAGTCAGTAGAGAATGTGCTAAGCGTCTGGCTGGCAAGTTCCATGTCTCTCTCTGCTGACTAAGCTCTCAGGAGGCCAGAGGAACTTGCCATGTCAGTGTGGGCAGAAGGAGAGACCCCAGGAGAAGAGGCCAACACAAGTGTGTTTCCTTTTGTTTAAAAATGTATCATGGGATGTACATTTAGAAAATATGGATGTGATAAGGAAGAAAAGAATTATCCATAAACCTCTAGCCCATAGGCACCCACTGGGAACATTTGGTATATACTGATTCCAGAGATTTTTTCTTTCTCTCTCTCTCTCCTTCCTACTCCCTCTTCCTATCCTTTTTCCTTCCCTATCTCTCCCTTTTTATCTAAAATTTCATATAAAGCATATCTATTCATCAATACACACACATACACACACACAAATGCGTATATCTGTATGTGTGTGTGTAATATATTAGATCATGCTGTTTTGTTGTCATTTAGTCACTCAGTCATGTTTGACTCTTTTTGCAACCCTGTGAATTGTAGCCCACCAGGCTCCTCAGTCCATGGGATTTCCCAGGCAAGAATACTGGAGTGGGTTGTTATTTCCTTCTCCTGGGGGAATCTTCCTGACCCAGGGATCAAACTCGTGTGTCCTGCATTGGTAGGCAGGTTCTTTACCATCGAGCCACCTGGGAAGCCACATTAGATCAGACAGGAAAGGGCCCTGGGGTACCATGTGCTTCAGGGTCTGGGTGAACAGTGCCTTTGGGGCTGTGCCTGAACAGCCCGCATGGGCATCACAGCAAACCTGGGAAAGGTGTTGGCTTAACACATCTTCTCTCTTCTTCACTTCTAACTTCAGTCTCTCCTGGACCACACAGCTGAATATTTTCTAGTTATCTTTCTGATTTCTAGTCCAATGTACATTGTGGTCCAGTAAATACTCTATACGATTTCTCTTCCATTATGCAGTTATATATCTTTAAATTATTCCTTTAATGTTGTACACTGTGCATTAGTTAGTTCATTATGGCATTAATCCTTGACTTTTTAGACTCTAATATAAATTAGTAATGATTTTTTATTAATACAAAGGTGTAAAGGCAAATCAGTGAAAGTGGTTAGGTTTTCGACAAATACTGATGAAATAATTGGATGTTCATATACCAAAAAGATGAATTTTGATATATACCTCAAAATGGGGTCTCCACCCTCTGGGTTCTAATGCCTGGTGATCTGAGGTGGAACTGATGTAATAACAATAGAAACAAAGTGACAATAAATGTTATGCACTTAAGTCATCCTGAAGCCATCTCCCTGCCCCCTGGTCTGTGGAAAAATTGTCTTCGAGGTGCTGGAAAGGTTGGGGACCACTGTCTTAGATCATAGGGCTTCCCTGTTGACTCAGTCAGTAAAGAATCTACCTTCAACACAGGAGGCTTGGGTATACAAAAATAGATCATATATAAAAATTAACCCCAAATGAATCACAGACATAAATATCAATTCTAAGTCTATAAAACTTCTAGAGGGAAATACAGGGAAAAAATCTTTGCTATCTCAGGTTAGCAAAAGATTTTATAGACATAATGTCAAAAGCATAATCTATAAAAGAAAAAATTACATTTTTTTCAAAAATAAAAAACTTTTGCTCTTCAAAAGAAGAGGATGAAAAGAAGCTACTACTAAAAGAATGAAAAGAAGCTGGAAACTGGGAGAAAATATTAATAAAGCATCTATCTGAACAAAAGTCCATATAATCAAAGCTGTGGTTTTCCAGTAGTCATGTATGGATGTGAGAGTTGGACCATAAAAAAGGCTGAGTGCCGAAGAATTCTTGCTTTTGAACTGTGGTGCTGGAGAAGACTTTTGAGAGTCCCTTGAGCTGCAAGGATATCCAACCAGTCAATCCGAAAGGAAATCAACCCTGAATATTCATTGGAAGGACTGATGCTGAAGCTGAAACGCCAGTACTTTGGCCACCTGATGCAAAGAGCCGACTCATTAGAAAAGACCCTGATGCTGGGAAAGATTGAAGACCGAAGGAGAAGGGGATGACAGAGGATGAGATGGTTGCATGGCATCACTGACTCAATGGACATGAGTTTAAGCTTCGTGAGATGGTGAAGGACAGGGAAGACTTGCATGCTGCAGTCTATGGGATCACAGAGTCGGACACGATTGAGCAACTGAACAACAACAATCTGATAAAGAACTATATCAAAAATGTGTAAAGAACCATTAAATCTCAATAGTGAGAAAAAAACTTCATAAAAATGGTCAAAAGATTTGAACTGACGCTTTACCAAAGGAACTACACAGATGGCAAGTAAGCATATGAAAAAATTCCTGGAAAAGAATTTATTTTCATATGAAAGTAAAACATTATTAGCCATTCAGTTCAGTTCAGTTCAGTTGCTCAGTTGTGTCCCACTCTTTGCGACCCCATGAATCGCAGCACGCCAGGCCTCCCTGTCCATCACCAACTCCCGGAGTTTCCTCAAACTCATGCCCATTAAGTCGGTGATGCCATCCAGCCATCTCATCCTCTGTCATCTCCTTCTCCTCCTGCCCCCAGTCCTTCCCAGCATCAGGGTCTTTTCCAATGAGTCAGCTCTTCGAATCAGGTGGCTAAAGTATTGGAGTTTCAGCTTCAACATCAGTCCTTCCAATGAACATTCAGGACTGATCTCCTTTAGGAGGGACTGGTTGGATCTCCTTGCAGTCCAAGGGACTCTCAAGAGTCTTCTCCAACACCACTGTTCAAAAGCATCAATTTTTCGGTGCTCAGCTTTCTTTGTAGTCCAATTCTCACATCCATACATGACCACTGGAAAAACCATAGCCTTGACTAGATGGACCTTTGTTGGCAAAGTAATGTCTCTGCTTTTTAATATGCTGTCTAGGTTGGTCATAACTTTCCTTCCAAGGAGTAAGCGTCTTTTAATTTCATGGCTGCAAACACCATCTGCAGTGATTTTGGAGCCCCCAAAAATCAAGTCAGCCACTGTTTCCACTGTTTCCCCATCTATCTGCCATGAAGTGATGGGACCAGATACCATGATCTTAGTTTTCTCAATGTTGAGCTTTAAGCCAACTTTTTCACTCTCCTCTTTCACTTTCATCAAGAAGCTATTTAGTTCTTCTTCACTTTCTGCCATAAGGGTGGTCTCATCTGCCTATCTGAGGTTATTGATATTTCTCCTGGCAATCTTGATTCCAGTTTGTGCTTCATCCAGCCCAGCATTTCTCATGATGTACTCTACATATAAGTTAAATAAGCAGGGTGACAATATACAGCCTTGACATACTCCTTTTCCTATTTGAAACCAGTCTGTTGTTCCATGTCCAGTTCTAACTGTTGCTTCCTGACCAGCATACAGGTGTCTCAAGAGGCAGGTCAGGTGGTCTGGTATTCCGATCTCCTACAGAATTTTCCACAGTTTATTGTGATCCACACAGTCAAAGGCTTTGGCATAGTCAATAAAGCAGAAATAGATGTTTTTCTGGAACTCTCTTGCTTTTTCGATGATCCAGCAGATGTTGGCAATTTGATTTCTGGTTCGTCTGCCTTTTTTAAAACCAGCTTGAACATCTGGAATTTCATGGTTCACGTATTGCTGAAGCCTGGCTTGGAGAATTTTAAGCATTACTTTACTAATGTGTGAGGTGAGTGCAATTGTGTGGTAGTTTGAGCATTCTCTGGCATTGCCTTTCTTTGGGATTGGGATGAAAACTGATCTTTTCCAAGCATGTCATTACTCAGATTGTTTTTGTAGTACTCTTGTGACTCGTGAAGCACTTCTGTAATGAAGACTATCTGCTGTGAAATGGTCAAGTGTTCAGTACTTATGTTTCTGCTAAAGACATAAGACCTTTTCAAAGGTCAGTCATTTTGAGGTTAACATCTGAGGACCACTTGGATTTTATCCTTCTTTACTTTTGTATTTCTCTACAATTGTGTCACTGGACTAATGCAAGGACATCCCCTGATTCCCATTATCATTGTCAAGGCACTTTACATCCATCTTAGCAGTGAGTTGTTTAGCAACTGACTTGATGAAACCTATTGGATCGTCTCTCTGTCTTTTTGGAATATGTCAGGAACTAAATGGAGTAGGTTTGATTTTTCACAATATTTTAGCATTCTACCATCTCTGAAGGTTTATAGGCAGTTTTATTTATTTGTTTTTGAATAGGTCTTATTTTTGTTCTTTAAACCCAGACTTCCTTGAATAGGTTTTGTTTTTGTTCTTCAATCTTGTGACTTCCATTACTTGGAAGTCAATTATAACTTTTACTATATCTTCAAGAGATACTACTCCTAATATTTGAAGATTTGTTTCATATATTAGATCTTAGCTCAATCTTGATCAGTCTTTGTAACAAGTCAATTAAATTATGCTATGTCCAAAATATAATGTTAGATTATTGGTAAATAGGTGTGATTTCTACCTCTAGCAAAGGGGTTTAAAATTCATCTGGAGCCACACAGCTTTATACTATACTCGATATCTCAGTTGGTAAAGAATCTGCCTGCAGTGTGGGAGATCCAGGTTTGATACCTGGGTTGGGAAGATCCCCTGAAGAAGGGAATGGTAACCCACTCCAGTATTCTTGCCTGGAGAATCCCATGGAACCTGGCGGGCTAGAGTCCACGGGGTTGCAAAAAGTGGGATATGACTGAGGAGCTAACATTTTAATTTTCTGACAAAGAAAAGCAGTGTTTGATAAGTGACCAACAAGTACAGTGAGTGCAGGGATTCAGGAAGGAAGCAAAAATAATATCCTTGATGTTATTCAAGAAAGGATAACCATGATAGATTTCTTGGATACCATAGAGAGATAAGAGAATACAGACCTTTCTAGATGGACAGAGAAAATACAGCATTCCTGAATTCATTTTAGGTGTGCAGAAATGCATAAAAGTGACAACATTTGTAAAGGCATTGATGTTTTTCTCTTAAACCATTCTAATGCGATTAGTATATAATTTAAAGTAAAATACCTATCTTTTGCAAGTGTTACATCAATGGATGGTTTACCTCATTAAAAATCACATAGTAAAGATGTCTATAGCAAAGAGATTAATGATGTTATAGTTGGAATCATAGATATGTTTTACAAAAAAAAAGAATGTGATACTCCAATTCATATTTTGAGTTAAACTACTGCTTCATTCAGTTAGCAAGTAGTTAGTAAGTACCTCAAAGAGACACGACTGAGCACCCATGCACACCTCATAAACAGAAATGGAGAAGCAATGTAATACAACAGTGTTTATGGCATATTTAATACTCCCAGACAGTTAGTCACATGATTCTATGTTTCACTTTTACAGCTGAAATACATTGGACATTGTTTGTTTTTTTCTTATGCTGGGTTTCAAGGCATTTTGTTCCCCTATAGTGAGCCAATCAACCCAGAACCATCACTAAAAAGTCACTCTTTCCATTACACTGTCCTTTTTATCATAAATCAGATAATTCTCCCTATGTGTGTATGTCCTTCTAAATTCTCAATTCTGTTCCCTTAGTTGGGTTTTCTCTCCATGGATCAATTTCCTACTGTGTTAATTACTTTATAATAAAAGTTCTCCATAGATGATGATGTAAATTATCCAGGTTTGTTCTTCTTGCTTGGACATACTAAACCCTTTGACTTGCCATATGATTTTACAGCCATCTTGATAATTTCTACAACAACTTCTACTGGGATTTTAAAAAATATATTGGAGCATTCTACTGGGATTTTAATTAGGAATAAATCTATGGATCAATCTGGGGAGGACTGATAGCTTTACAATATTGAAATTTTAGTCCACAAATCTGATATATCCTCTATTTGGTCTTTAAATGTTTCCCCTTTAATTTTCTTCAATAATATTTTTCAGTTTGCAATCTAACTTGTACTAGATTTATTCCTAGGTATTTTATGTATTTTTGGTGAAAGTGAAATTCACTCAGTTGTGTCTAACTCTTTGCAACCCCATGGACTATACAGTCCATGGAATTCTTCAGGCCAGAGTACTGGAGTGGGTAGCCTTTCCCTTCTCCAGGGGATCTTTCCAACCCAGGAATTGAACCCAAGTCTCCTTCATTGCAGGCAGATTCTTTACCAGCTGAGCCACAAGAGAAGCCCAAGAATACTGGAGTGGGTAACCTATGCCTTCTCCGGTATTTGGTCTTTTATGCATTTTGGTAAATCATATTTAAAATCCTTTTGTTTTCAGTTTCTTTTTATTTTTATAAAGGAATGCAATGGATCACTGACCTATGCACAGTGATCATCTTAAATTCAAATTTATTTTAAAAATTGTTTGGATTTTTGACACAATCACATCGTATACAATAAATGACAGTTTTGTATTTCTTACTTTCCAATTCCTATGACTTTCATCTCTTCTTTGTAGCCTACGTGCACTGGTTCAAGTGTAATTCTTAATAGAAATTACAGTGGTTTTCCCCTCTGATCTTTTATGTGATAAATCGTACTGGTTGCATTCCTAAAGATAAGCCACTCTTACTTGCAGAAAGTGAAGAGGAACTAAAGAGCCTCTTGATGAAAGTGAAAGAGGAGAGTGAAAAAGTTGGCTTAAAACCCAGCATTCACAAAACCAAGATCATGACATCTGGTCCCATGACTTGATGGCAAACAGATGGGGAAATAATGGAAATAACAACAGTGACGGACTTTATTTTCCTGGGCTCAAAAATCACTGCAGATGGTGACTGCAGCCATGAGATTAAAAGATGCTTGCTCCTTGGAAGAAAAGCTATGACCAACCTAGTCAGCATATTAGAAAGCAGAGACATTACTTTGCCAATAAAGGCCCATCTAGTCAAAGCCGTGGTTTTTCCAGTAGTCATGTATGGATGTGAAATTTGGACCATAAAGAGAGCTGAGTGCCGAAGAATTGATGCTTTTGAAGTGTGGTGTTGAAAAGACTCTTAAGAGTCCCTTGGACTGCAAGATGAGACCAGTTAATCCTAAAGGAAATCAGACCTGAATATTCATTGGAAGGACTGATGCTGAAGCTGAAGCTCCAATACTTTGGCCACCTGATTCGAAGAGCGGATTCACTGGAAAAGACCCTGATGCTGAGAAAGATTGAAAGCAGGAGGAGAAAAGGCCAACAGAGGATGAGATGGTTGGATGGCATCACTGACTCAATGGACATGAGTTTGAGCAAGCTCTGGGAGATGGTGAAGGATGGGGAAGCCTGGCGTGCTGCAGACCATGAGGTTACAAGGAGTCAGACGTGACTGAGTGACGGAACAAGGACCTTTGAAGTAGAAGTGCCAGTAAGCACACGTGGTGTGGTTGTCATACAGGACATCTCCACAAGGGGACAGCACTTTCACCTGCCCGCCTCTGGTTCCTCAGACAACCAGAGCATTAGGCAAAGTGTCTTCTGGGCTGTGAATTGGAGTGCAACGTGCCAGAACAAATACCTGCAGGCTTGTGCCTCACTGCTTCCTCCCCCTAAAGCTTCACATACCCGACCCCCAGGCTAACCCCACCAAGAACCACAGCACCCAGATGAGGGTACTTAGGTGCTAGGAGGCTGCACTCTCAGGACGGAGGCTTGAGTTGGGATCACCAGCACCAGGAGATGTGCAGGCTAGGTGACTATTGCCTCTACAGTCCTCCAGGCTTTGATCCCACTCAGGAACCTGGTCCCAGGCAAGACAAGCAGACAGCTGTGATTTTAAAAGGGGCTCAGAAATAATAATAATAACTAAAAAGGGGCTCAATGAAGGGCACCCTGCCAGGCTGTCTGGACCCTACCCCAGTCCAGCCTTGGAACTCAAGCCTACTCAGGCGCCTGGGATGCCATCGAAGCCGAAATGAGGGAGCTTGGGAGGAATAAAGTTGGCATTGATTTTCTCTCCTTTCTTTTGACTTCATCCCGATTGTATGTAGGAGTACAGTCAATCTGCCACCCTGTGCTTGTTGTCAGTTACAGTCGTCTGATTCAGGTGTGGCGTATCCATGGAGCATATTTAGCCTTTTTTTGGTTCTCTTGCCATAGACCTTATTGCAGAAGGTCGAGCAACACGCTGAGCATCTGGTCCTTATGGTTATCTTTCTCAATACAGTGTTCTGTGCATATGAGGAATGAAGGAAGAAAATAGTCTATGCGGAGTATCTCTTAGAAATGCACGTTTCTGTGTATAGGTGAAAGAGAGATTTCTGTGTGTATATGGAAGGGAGAAAGGAAGGAAGGAAGCTGATAATCCTTGTGGATTATTATTACAGATACAGATTTCTGTGTCTGTTAGTCCCGACCTCCTAATTCATCCCAGGCCCTTCATTTTTTTTTTTTTAAACTCTTGGTTTTAATTTGAATTCTCAGAGTTTGTCTTTGGGTTGTAAATTCTTTCTTTTGTTTCACTTAAAAAAAAAAAAAACTTTGCCTAGAAGGGACATCTTGTTTTATTTCCTTTGTCTGGCTGAGTTCCTTTAGGGTATAGTCCTTCTAGATCTATCCCTGTGATTACCAGTGGCATAATTTCCTTACTTCCGGTTTTGGTTTTTATGGCTAATAGTCCATTGTATGTTTGTAGCACATCTTGTTTAAGTTTAACCTGCTGGTGAAGATTTTGCTGTCTGTGTCCGCTGTTGTGAGTAGTGCGGCAGTGCTACTTGGAGTGCATGTGGCTTTTTGAATGATGGACTTCGCGAAATCTAGGCCCAGACGTGGGAATCTCAGATCCTAGGCTTAGCCTCTCTGGATAGTGTATTTTCAGGCATTCAGAGACTGTCTTTATACTGGATGTTGTCAATGTGCCTTCCCACCTATTGTATAGGGGTGTTCCCTTTCCTCAGGCTCTCCTGCCTTTAGTGTTTGTGGCCTCCTGAGGATGCTCTGATGGGACTGATGGAACTTGATTTCTTGTTTTCACTTTAATTGGCATTCCTGCAGTAATTAGGGATGCTGAGCATCTTGTCTTGTGGTGGAGGTTTCGGTCTTTGTTTTTTTTTCCATAAGCGGTGTGAGGAAAAGTTACCTGTGGCAGTTGGCTTCCTGAAAGCTGGTTGGGTTTGGAAATTATTTCTGCAATTCCTGCCCCAGGACATGTCCTGAGGACAGCTGTCATTAACAGACCCCAATGCTTGAGAAATAGAGGTGCCAGTAAGCGCCAGAGATGCAGTTGTAGTTACAGAAAGTGTCCACAAGGTGGCAGCACTTCCCCCAGGCCCCCTCTGGTTCCTTGGGCAACCGGAGCCTTAGGGCAACTTGGCTTCCTGGGCTGTGATTGGAGTGGAACGTGCCTGAGCAACAACCTAAGGGGTTGTGTCTCACTTCCTGCCCCTAAAGCTTCACCCCTCCTCTCCAGACGCATTCCAGCCGGGGCCACAGCACCCTGCTGAGGGGCCTAGAAGGCTGCACTCTCAGGAAGGAAGCTTGAGGACCAGCACCAGAGGTCCTGGGAACTAGGTGACATTTCCAAGGTCCTGGAAGACAGAGGGTTGGGTCCCCACCCTTTGGGAGCACTAGAAACTCTGGTCTCAGTCAGGGAAACCAGACAAAAGAGGTTTAAGAAGGGTCTCAATTAAGGGTTCGTTGCTTGGCTGTCTCGACTCCATCCCAATTCAGTGATCAGACTCAAGCCTGTTCAGGCTCCAGGGGTGGAATAGCACCCAAGTCAGGAAGGTTGGAGGGAATAAACAAGGCAATGCTTTTATTTTCTTTAATTTCATGCCTATGCTATGTTGAAGTATATTAATTTTGCAGTTTTCTGTTTCTCGTGTACAGCTGCCCGATTCATTTATGACATATACATACAGCATATCTGTTCTATTTGTATTCTTTTGCCATAGAGGTTTTTGCAGAAGGTCAGCATAGTTCCCTGTGCTAATCATCAGGTCCTTATGGAGTATCTAGTATAGACACAAATTTCTGTGTATGTGTTATTCCCAACCTCCTAATTAATTCCTTGGCCTTTCCTTTTTAATTTTTTTAAATTCTTGTATTTGAATTCTTAGAGTTTAGTTCCTTTGTATCTCTTTTTAAATTTTGCCTAGAAGGGACATCATATGCTCTTGTCTTCCCCTGTCTGGCTGATTTTGCTTAGTATGTGATCCTCCAGCATCCATTTCTATGGCTACAAGTGGAATGATTTCATAATTTCAGGGCCATTTTTTCATTGCTGAATAATAGTCCGTTGTCTGTAAGTACCAGGTCTTTTTAAAGCTTTAATCTATCAGTGGACATTTTGCTGGGTCTGTGTCTTAACTCTTATAAGTAGTGCTCAAGTGAATGTTGGGGTGCATGTGACTTTTTGAATAATGGTTTTCTCAGGATATAGGCCCAGGTGTGGGAATGTCAGGTCCTAGGGTTAGCTCTCTTGAAATTTTTTTTTCTGCCGTGCAGAAGCTGTCAGTTCTAGTGGCTGTTGCTAGTGTTCCTTCTGCTGACCATTGGGGGTTTCCTTTCCTCCCTGCTCTCTCCCACATATATTGTTTTAGACTTGTGAGAATGGCCATTCTGACTGGCCATTTGACTGGTGGGATTTGATTTCTTGTTGTCTTTTTGATTAGCATTCCTCCTGCAATAATTAGGGATGCTGAGCATCTTGTTTTGTGGTGCTTAGGGTATTTTTTCTTTCATTTAAAAAATTTTTTATTTTTAGGAATGTGTGGAAAATTTACATTTTGATTGGAAACTTGCAAGTTGGGTGTGTTTGCAATTTATTTCTCTAATATTTACCCCAGGACCTTGCTGGAGGCAAGCTGTCAATGGCAGCACCCCTGCCCCCTTGTGAATTGGAGGTGCTGGTAAATGCCTTTGGTCAAGTTGTAGTTACAGAAAATGTCCACAAGTTGGCAGCACTTATTTGATGCTCACTCTGGGGCAAAGAGAGCCTTAGGGAAAGTCAGCTTCCAGCATTGTGAAACAGAGTGGAATGTGCCTGAAGGAAAATTTAAGAGCTTGTGTCTCTCTGCTTTTTCCACCATAAAGCATCACACTCGCGCGCGCGCGCGCGCGCACACACACACACACACACACACACACACACAGACACACACACACACACGCTTCCACACTAATCCCAATGGGAGCCACAGCACCTTGCTCAGGGCCTAGGAGTCTGCACTCTCAGGAAGGAGGCTCGAGCTGGGAGCTCCAGCACCAGGAGAGGTGGAGGTTAGGTGACTATTGCCCCCAAGGTCTTCGAGGACTTGATCCCACTCAGGTCTCTGGTCCCAACCAGAGCACAGCAGACTGTATAGGCTTAAAAAGGGCTCAATGAACACCCTGCCAGGCTGTCACAAAAACACAGCAGTCTAGCCTGGAGAGCCAAGCCTGCAGAGGCTCCAGGATGGATCACAGCCCAAGTCAAGGAGGTCAGAGGGAATAAAGCAGGCGTTGTTTTTGTTTCTTGTTCTTTAACATTGTGCTGGTGCTGTGTTGGAGGATAGTCGATTTGCAGCGTTGTGCTTGTCCACAGTGTATAGCCGCTTGATTCAGGTATAAGATATCCATGGTGTATCTACTGCATTTTTGAACTTTTTACTGTAGAAGGTCGAGAAGAGTGCCAAGTATCAGGTCCTTGTGAATTATATATCTCAGATACACTTTTCTGTGTACATAAAGAAGGAAGTTAGGAAATAATTTTTGTGGATTATCTCTTAGAGATACAGATTTCTGTCTTTAGAGATACAGATTGCTGTCTATATATGGAAGGAAGTTAGAAAGGAAGGAAGGGGATAATCACTGTACATTATCTATTACAGTACAGATTTCTTGTGTACATAGACACGGACATTCTAATTCATTCCTGGGCCGTCACTTAGTTTCTCTGGAGTCCTTTGTTTGACTTTGAATTCTCAGTCTCTTTTTGGGTTGTAAGCTTGGCGCCTTGAATGTCTACATTTATTTTGCCTGGGAGTTACCTCATATACCAGGTCTTCCTCTGCCTGACAGACTTCCCTTAGTATGATCCTTCAAGGACCATCCCTGTGGCTACTACTGTCATAATTACCTAATTTCAGTGATGGTTTTTATGAGTGAGAAATAGCCTACTGTATATATGTACCACACCTTGTTTCAGCTTTAATCCCTTGTTGGAGATTTTGCTGGTAGTGTGTCTCAGCTATCAGAAGCAGTGCTGAAGCTTTGTTGGGGTGTCTGTGCCTTTCGATCAATGGTTTCCTCAGGATATAGCCCAAGGTGTGGGAATGTCAGATCCTAGTTTTAATCTCTCTGAGAGTATGTTTTCAGACATTCAGAAACTGTCCCAGAGACAGTTGAGGGGGATTCTTTTTCCTCCAGGCTCTCTCTTGCATTTATCAGTTGTAGTTGGCAATGATGACCCCTGTGACTGGTGGGATTTGATTTCCCATTGTCGTTTTGAATGGCACTCCTCCAGCAATTAGGGAGCCTTAGTATCTTGTCCTGTTGTGGAAGTTTGATTTTGTTTTTTTTTTTTTTTCTTTTTTCTCCCTAAAAGGTTGTCAGGAGAATTTGCCTTTGACAATTGGGCTGAAAGTTGGCTGTGTTTGGAATTTATTTCTCCATTACCTGCCCCAGGATAGTTCCTGAGGCGGGTAATGTTGATTTCTGTTATTAACAGAAATCCAGCCCTCATGATTTGAGTTGCCAGTGAACACCGGAGAGAATGTTGTAGTTACAGAAAATGTCCACAAGGCAGCAGCATTATTCAGCCTACCTTTGGTTCCTGCGGTAACCAAAACCTTAGGGAAAGTTTTCTTCTTGGGCAGTGAAATAAGGAGGAATGTGCCTGAGCTAACCCGAAAGGGCTTGAATCTCAGTTATCTTTCTCCCTAAAACATCACACAAACAGCCTTCCGGGACCACAGTACGCTGCTGAGGTGCTTAGGTGCTAGTGCTAGGAGGCTGCACTCTCAGGAACGAGGCTTAAGCTGGGATCCCCAGCACCAGGAGAGGTCGAGGCTCGCTGAACCTTGCCTTCAAACCCCTTGAGGCCTTGATACCACACGGGACTCTGGTCCCAGCCAGAACATAGGCGACAGTAGACCTTTAAAAGGGTTGACCATGGGTGCCCTGCCAGGCTGTGTCAACCACCCCCTGCTCACCAGTGGGACAGAAGCCTGTCCAGGCTCCAGGGGACGTGATAGAATCCCAAGTCGGGGAGATAAGAGCGTAGGCACTGCTTTCCTCTCCTCTCCTTTTCTTACCATCTTGTCCATGCTGCAGTGTAGCGCACTCTAGCTGCAATTTGTGGTTTTTGTCAGCGTACAGCCTCCTGACTCCGGCATACTTATTTATGGGATGGGATAGCTCTATTTTTTTTTTTTTTGCCATATAAGAATGAGAAGAATCCTGAACATCAGGTCCTTCTGAATTATCTATCTCAGTTATACTTTTCTGTGTATGCATAGAACAAACTTAGGAGATAATTATTGTGGATTATCTCTTAGAGTTACAGATTTCTGCATATCTATGCAAGGAAGGTAGGCTGGAAGGAGAGAAAAGAATATTCCTTGTGGATTACAGAGTCACATTTCTTGTCTATGAGGATAAGGACTTCCTAATTCATTTAAGGCCCTTCACATATTCTTTTTTTCCTGGAACCCTTTATTGTCTTTGAATTCTCTGAGTCTCTTTTCGGATTGTAAGTTTTTTGCCTTGTATGTCTATTTTTCTTCTGCTGGGAAGGTATATCCTATACCATAGTCTTCCTCTGCCTGCCTGACTTCCCTGTGCCTATGATCCTTCAGGGTCCATCTGTGGCCAACAGTGTCTCTATTCCTTAATTTCAGTAACTGTTTTTAATGAGTGAGAAATAGTCTACTGTATATATGTACCACATCTTGTTCCAGCTTTAACCCCTTGTTGGAGATTTTTCTGGTTGTGTGTCTTTGCTATTGGAAGTGTAACCTGGAAGGGTTCATTTTAAATTTACACTGGCTCTGCTTCTGTGACTTTAGCCCTTTTTGTTACAGTAAGCAAACAAAATGGCCTGCCACCTGAGCCTCCCACCTGTGAAGGGCTGTAGGAAGTGAAACTAACACATTCCCCTGCCTGAGGCTTGCTATTCTAGGGGACATTTGCAAGGATTGAATAGACTTTTTTTTCTTTATTTCCTCACCTCCCTGCCATCCATAAAAGGACCTGGCAACCAGGCCCTGACAAGATGATTATTTTGGGGTGCTAGCCTGCTTTCTTCTCAGTCAGCTGGCTCCCCGATTAAAGTCTCTTCCTTGCCTCAACACCTCAGCTCTCAATGAATTCATTGGCCTGTTGTGCAGCAATCGGTAAAAATTTGGCTTAGCCTACCAGAAGCCTTGCTACTCGTGGCTAGCTGGCTCTGAATAGGGAATATTTGGGCAAGACCCTAGAAGCTGCTGGGACAATTTGTTGTCTGAGGTTCTTTCCTTCAAGATTCTCTGAATCAGCGCCAGCTGCCCCCAGGGCTTGGAAGTTGAGACAAGGAACGGATAAACTTCTAGAGTCAGACTCAGTTTGTAAGATAAGTCTATCCAATTCGATAGCTTGTTCAGCCAGTTCGTTTGTTGATTCTGGAGGGTAAGTCACTCCGGGGTGCATAACAAGAACATTTTCCACCTAAATCTGGGCTTTTCCTTTACAGGACAAGCCAGTTTGGTTGGGGTACCCATTTGCAGAGGGGGGTACTGTTGGACTCTATCCTGAACTGGTTCATTGGGAATGATTTCTCATGGAGCAAGCCCACCCTCAGTTCAGTCACTCAGTCATGTCCTACTCTTTGCGACCCCATGAACTGCAGCACACCAGGCTTCCCCGTCCATCACTAACTCCCAGAGCTTGCTCAAATTCACATCCATCCAGTCGGTGATGACATACAACCATCTCCTCCTCTGTCATCACGTTCTCTTCCTGCCTTCAATCTTTCCCAGCATCAGGGTATTTTCCAATGAGTCTGTTCTTCAAATCAGGTGGCCAAAGTACTGGAGCTTCAGCTTCAGCATCAGTCCTTCCAATGGACACTCAGGACTGATCTCCTTTAGGATGGACTGGTTGGATCTCCTTGCAGTCCAAGGGACTCTCAAGAGTCTCCTCCAACACCACAGTTCAAAAGCATCAATTCTTCAGCACTCAGCTCTCTTTATGGTCCAACTGTCACATCCATACACAACTACTGGAAAACCATAGCTTTTACTAGATGGACCTTTTTTGGCAAAGTAATGTCTCTGCTTTTTAATATGCTGTCTAGGTTGGTCATAACTTTTCTTCCAAGGAGCAAGCATCTTTTAATTTTATGGCTGCGGTCAACATCTGCAGTGATTTCAGAGCCCAAGAAAATAAAGTCTCTCACTGTTTCCATTATTTTCCCATCTATTTGCAATGAAGTGATGGGACCAGATGCCATGATCTTAGTTTTTTGAATGTTGAGTTTTAAGCCAGGTTTTTCACTCCTCTGTTTCACCCTTATCAAGAAGCTGTTTAGTTCCTCTTCACTTTCTGCCTCAAGGGTGGTGTCATCTGCATATTTGAGGTTAGAGGTATTTCTCCTGGCAGTCTTGATTCCAGCTTGTGCTTCATCCAGCCCAGCATTTTGCATGATGTACTCTGTACAGACATTAAATAATCAGGGTGACAATAAGTTTCTCTCAGTTCCACATCTTGGCGTTAATCCTCTCGGGCTTCTACCGAATCATCTTTGGCAAATGGATGTCACTCATGTCCCCTCTTTTGGTTGTTTAAAGTACGTTCATGTATCTATTGACACCTTTTCAGGATATATTGTGGCATCCTTACAGACTGGTGAAGCCGCAAAACATTCTATCTCGCATTGTCTTTATGCTTTTTCCATTTTAGGCACGCCAAAGATTATAAAAACTGATAATGGCCCCGGCTATGTTTCCTCTGCCTTCAAAAATTTTTGTTCCTCTTTTTCTATCACCCTAAAAACAGGCATTCCTTATAATCCACAAGGTCAAGCCATTGTGGAATGTGCCAATCAAACTTTGAAATTACAGCTTCAAAAAATACAGAGGGGGGAGCTCTACCCCCTTCTACCCAGAAATTACCTTAATCATGCTTTATACATTTTAAATTTTTTAATTTTAGATAAAGAAGGACATTCAGCCACGCAGAGATTTTGGGACCCTCAGATTTCCAGCAGAAGGCAGATGGTCTTGTGGAAGGACCAGCTAGATAATAACTGGCATGGCCCAGATCCCATGTTAATTTGGGGGAGGGGTCATGTACGTGTTTTTCCACAGGATGCCGAAGCACCGCGCTGGCTCCCGGAAAGGCTGGTACGCCAGACGGAGGAGATCCCTAAACCAGCAGATGAGTCGTCTGACTCTTCAGCAGAGGAATCTTCTCCCGACAAATCAGCAGATGCATGAGTTTATTCTTCAAGCAAGGAGGATGGCTGCAGAGACGGCTCAACCTCGACAAGCCCTAGCTTACATTGTGCTCACTTTGGCTTGTGCGATAATCAATCAAGCCTTCCCTCAGGCTGAAGCCAATGCTTTTGTTTCCTGGGCTCATTCTTATGCTGACTTCTACAATGAAACAGCCTGTTGGGTCTGCACAAGCATGCCATTATCGGTTACCGAAGGATTGCCTTGGTGGGTGCTTCCTTTTCCAAAAAATGAAACTTCGGCTTTATGTGATTTTTTAAAAAAATATCAGAAGAAACATCGAAGCTTAATTACAGTTAATTTTGATATAGATACTCGATGCTCTGATCCTTTAGACGCTTCTTCTTTTTATTTTGATGTAACACAAAGTTATCAGGAAATTGTTAATGCATACTCATATTACGAAAATAGATCCGTTTCTTCTCCTAATGATTTTAATCGATTTGAGGGTGACTACTACCAAATTTGGGATGAATATTTCTGGATGACCCCTGAAAAAGGACAGCTACTGACCCCTGCCGACATTTGCTGGGAGCAAAAGACTCATGTACCAACATTTGGAGGCCGGGAATTTCCAAGATATCACATGAAACATATGGGACTATTGCCTACCCAAAAATGTAAGACTGTAATGGATGTAACGTTTATTGCCAACAAGTCTGTTAAATGGCCAGGGACAGATTGGGAAAATGGCCCTGGTATAAGATGGGTAGCCCCAAATAACACTCGATGGATTTGTGGATACAATCTTTGGCCCTGGCTCCCTGTAGGATGGGTGGGGAGATGTACCCTAGGGTTTGTGTTTGCCCCTGGAAAAATTCATAAGCAAAAAATTAGTCATCCTGTTAATTTACCTTATGTTAAAGCCCGATGGTCACGCTCTGTTTTTCATTGGTATGATTATTTAGCCTCAATTTTTGTGCCCTCTTTAGGAGCCACTGATATTCTGCTCAGAGTAGAGGCTTTGAACAATTTTACAAAACAAGCTTTGACAGATACTAGAAGAGCTTTAGAGGCTCTTAATGAAGAACAAAAACAGATGAGAAAAGCCGTTCTACAAAATCGTATGGCTCTGGATATTCTAACAGCCTCTCAAGGGGGGACATGTGCCTTAATAAAAATGGAGTGCTGTGTATATATTCCTGATTATTCCTCAAATGTTTCTGATGCTTTAGAAGATATGAAACAACAAGTAGCCGCTATGGATTTTTCTGACTCCAGCATTTGGAGTCAGATATCCACCTGGTTTCATGGTGGTTGGTGGAAATCTATAATTTTTATTATTATATGCATATTATTATTGCTGTGTTTTGGCCCTTGCATTTGTCAGTGCCTATCTGAAATGATAAATAAAAGATTGTTGATGTTTTCCCGTTTGCAAATGCAGCCATTTCCCTTGAGGGAGATATAAAGGCCATTAGTCAAAAGAAAAGGGGGAGATGCAGGGAGCCGGCCTGACTGCTCAGGCTCCTTCTTGGCCCTGAGAGAGATCAAGAGGTCCCTCTCTGTCCCGCCACCCCTGATTTATTAAAGTGCAGGTTGGCCTTCCTTACCTCCCTCAAGGAAACTGCTGTAGCGACCTTTTACCCATTTTCCTGATTGTCAGGCTCCTGTTTATGGTTTATGTCTAGGTAACCTGTAACTGATTGTAATCATACTAAGACGCTAGTCCCTTGCTCTGCTAGTCTTAAAGAGTTAAGATAAAATTCCTGAGCGAAGACTAATGCCTGCGATTCTGCATGTATACATGTCCTTGATCTAAATTCAGTGAGTCCTGTTAGCATATATATGTATGTTACCCCTCAATAAAGTTGTCAGTTGTCAGTTTCAGTCAAGAGCTGACTCCGTCTCTCTCAACCCCATCTTTCCGAGTCTTTATTTTCTTAGGTATTTCGGCGATTGCGTCCGTGACCGGTTCGTTTGCTGGCAGGCTCCGGCAGAAGAAGACTCTTGAGAGTCCCTTGGACTGCAAGGAGATCCAACAAGTCCATCCTAAAGGAGATCAGTCCTGAGTGTCCATTGGAAGGACTGATGCTGAAGCTGAAACTCCAATACTTTGGTCACCTCATGTGAGGAGTTGACTCATTGGAAAAGACTCTGATGCTGGGAGGGATTGGGGGCAGGACGAGAAGTTGACGACAGAGGATGAGATGGCTGGATGGCATCACTGACTCAATGGTCATGAGTTTGAGTAAGCTCCGGGAGTTGGTGATGGACAGGGAGGCCTGGCATGCTGCAATTCATAGGTTTGCAAAGGGTCAGACACGACCGAGTGACTGAACTGAACTGAGATATGAGGAAATGCAAGGATCGAGATCATAAAATCTATTCCTAAAAACATCCATCTATAAGACCTGTCCCACCAAATTCCCTGGAGCACAGAGTGACTCACTCCATGCTGAACTTTCTCCTGGGTTGTTGAAGGTCAATAGCTATAGCAGCATGGTGTTTAATCTCCTTAGAGGAAGATGGCAATTGCCTTTGTTGTTCACTTGTTGGCAATGCTCTTGGTAAGTGCCAATTTGTAGTTGACACAGTTTACCTTGATTCATGGAACTGACATTCCAGGTTCCTATGCAATATTGTTCTTTACAGAATCATACTTTACTTCTACCACCAGACACATGGAACATCACCAAATGGCCAATACCGAAATCAAATTGTTTATATTCTTTGTAGTCAAAGATGGAGAAGCCGTACACAGTTGGGAAAAACAAGACCTGGAGCTGACTGTGACTCAGATCATCAGCTTCTCATAGCAAAATTCAGGCTTAAACTAAAGAGTGGGGAAGACCACTAGACCAGCCAGGTATGACTTAAATCAAATCCCCTATGACTATGTGGTAGAGGTTCAAGGGATTAGATCTAATTAACAGCGTGCCTAAAGAACTATGAATGGAGGTCCATAATATTGTACCTTCAATATTATGGAGGCAGCAAACAAAACCATCCCAAAGAAAAAGAAAAGCAAGAAGGCAAAGTAGTTATCTGAGGAGGACTTACAGATAGCTAAAGATGGAAGAGAAGAGAAAAGCAAGGGAGAAAGAGAAAGATGTATCCAACTAAACACAGATTTCTAAAGACCAGCACGGAGAGACAAGAAGGCCTTCTTCAATGAACAGTGTATAAAACTAGAAGAAAGCAACAGAAGAGGAAAGACCAGAGATCTCTTCAGGAAAATTGGAGCTATCAAGGGAACATTTTGCCCAAAGATGGGCACAATAAAGGACATAAATGGTGGAGACGTAGTAGTCACAGAAGAGATCAAGAATAAATGGAAGGAATACACAGAAGAACTATATAAAAAAGATTCAAGTGAACCACATGGTGTGTTAAGCCACAAAGAGCCAGACATTCTGGAGTGTGAAGTCATGTGGGCCTTAGGAAGCACTGCTGCTAATAAAGCTAGTGGATGTGATGAAATTCCAGTAGAACTGTTCAAAACCCTAGAGAATGGTGCTATCAAGGTATTGCATTCAATATGTCAGCAAATCTGGAAGACCCAGCAATGGCCACAGGACTGGAAAAGGTCAATCCTCAGTCCAGTTGCCAAGAAGGATAGTACTAAAGAATGTGCTAACCATCTGACAATTGCACTCATCTCCCATGCTAGTATGGTCATGCTTAAAATCTTGCAAGCTAGGCTTCAGCATTATGCAAACCAAGAACTTCCAGATGTCCAAGCTGGATTTAGAGAAGGAAGAGGGACCAGAGATCAAATTGCCAATATTCAATGGATTATAGAGAAAGCTAGGGAATTCCAGAAAATTACCTCTGTTTCATTGACACATCAAAGCCTTTGACTATGTGGACCATAAGAAACTATGGAAAGCTCTTAAAGAGATGGGAATACCAGACCATCTTACACGTCTCTTGAGAAATCTGTATGCCGGTCAAGAAGCAACAGTTAGAACTCTGTCTGGAACAACTGACTGGTTCAAGATTGAGAAAGGAGTACAACAGGGCTGTCTGTTGTTCAGTCTATATGCTGAGCACATCATGAGAAATGCTGGGCTGGATGAGTTACAAGCTGAAATCAAGATAGGTGGGAGAAACGTCAACAACTTCAGATATGTGGATGACACCACTCTAATGGCAGAAACTGAAGAGGGACTAAAGAGCCTCTTGATGAGGGTGAAGGAGGAGAGTGAAAGAGCCAGCCTGAAACTAATTATTAAAAAACTAAGATCATGGTAAAAACAAGACCCAGTTGTGAATGTGCCTAGTGGTGGATGAAAGTAAAGTCCTATGCTGTAATGATCAATATTGCAAAGGAACCTGAAATGTTAGGTCCCTGAATCAAGGTAAACTGGAAGTGGTAAATAGGAGATGGCAAGAGTGAACATTGACATTTTAGGAATCAGTGAACTAAAATGGACTGGAATGGGCAAAATTAATTCAGAAGACCATTATATCTAGTACTGTGGGCAAGAATCCCTTAGAAGAAATGGAATAGCCCTCATATTCAACAAGAGTCAAAATGCAGTACATGGTGCAATCTTAAACATGACAGAATGATCTCTGTTCGCTTCCAAGGCAAACCATTCAATATCACAGTAATCCAAGTCTATGCCCCAACCACTAATGCCAAAGAAGCTGAAGTTGGACAGCTCTATGATGACCTATAAGACCTTCTAGAACTAATACAAAAAAAAAAAAAATGATGCTCTTTTCATCATAGGGGACTAGAATGCAAAAGTAGGAAATCAAAATACCTGGAGTAACAGGCAAATTTGGCCCTGGAGTACAAAATGAAGCAGGGCAAAGGCTAACAGAGTTTTGCCAAGAGAACACACTGGTTATAGCAAACGCCCTCTTCCAACAACACAAGAGACGACTCTACACATGGACATCACCAGATGGTCAATACCGAAATCAGATTGATTATATTCTTTGCAGCTGAAGACGGAGAAGCTCTGTACAGTCAGCAAAAACAAGACCGGGAGCTGACTGTGGCTCAGATCATGAATTCCTTATTGCCAAATTCAGACTTAAATTGAAGAAAGTAGGGAAAACCACTAGACCATTCAGGTATGACCCAAATCAAATCCCTTATGATTATACAGTGGAAGTGAGAAATAGATTCAAGGGATTAGATCTGATAGACAGAGTACCTGAAGAACTATGGATGGAGGTTTGTGACATTGTACAAGAGGCAGGGATCAAGGCCATCCCCAAGAAAAAGAAATGCAAAAAGGCAAAATGGTTGTCTGAGGAGGCAAAGGAGAAAAGGAAAGATATACCTATCTGAATGCAGAGTTCCAAAGAATAGCAAGGAGAGATAAGAAAGCCTTCCTCAGTGATCAATGCAAAGAAATAGAGGAAAACAATAGAATGGGAAAGACTAGATCTATCTTCAAGAAAATTAGAGATAGTAAGGGAACATTTCATCCAAAGATGGGCACAATAAAGGACAGAAATGGTATGGACCTAACAGAAGCAGAAGATATTAAGAAGAGGTGGCAAGAATACACAGAAGAACAAAAGAACAAAAAAGATCCTAATGACCCAAATAACCATGATGGTGTGATCACTCACCTAGAGCCAGAGATCCTGGAATTTGAAGTCAAGTGGTCCTTAGGAAGCACCACTGTGAACAAAGCTAGTGGAGGTAATGGAATTTCAGCTGAGCTATTTCAAGTCCTAAAGATGATGCTATTAAAATGCTGCACTCAATATGTCAGCAAATTTGGAAAACTCAGCAGTGGTCACAGGACTGGAAAATGTCAGTTTTCATTCCAATCTCAAATAAGGGCAATACCAAAGAATGTTCAAACTATCAACAGAATTGCACTTATCTCACATGCTAGCCAAGTATTGGTCAAAATTCTCCAAGCAATACTTCAACAGTGCATGAACTGAGAACTTCCAGATATTTTGGATTTAGAAAAGGCAGAGGAACTAGAAATCAAATTGCCAACATCCTTTGGGGCGTAGAAAAAGCAAGAGAGTTCCAGAAAAACATCTACTTCTGCTTTATTGACTATGCCAAAGCCTTTGACTGTGTGGATCACAATAAACTGTGGAAAATTCTTAAAGAGATGGGAATACCAGACCACCTTACCTGCTTCCAGAGAAATCTGTATACAGATTAAGAAGTAACAGAACCGGACATGGAACAACAGACTGGTTTTTGCAAATTGGTTGTTCCATATAATTCCAAATTGGGAAAGGATTATGTCCAGGCTGTATGTTTTCACCCTGTTTATTTAACTTCTACACAGAGTACATCATGCAAAATGTGTGCTGGATGAAGCACAAACTGGAATCAAGATTGCCAGGAGAAATATCAATAACCTCAGATATGCAGATGACACCACTCTTATGGCAGAAAGCAAAGAGGAACTGCAGAGCCTCTTATTGAAAGTGAAAGAAGAGAGTGAAAAAGCTGGCTTAAAACTCAGCATTCAAAAGACTAAGATCATGGCACCTGATCCCATCACTTCACGGCAAATAGATGGGGAAACAATGGAAACAGTGTCAGACTTTATTTTTAGGGACTCCAAAATCACTGCAGATTTTGTCTGCAGCCATGAAATTAAAAGATGCTTGCTCCTTGGAAGAAAAGTTATGACCAACCTAGACAACATATTAAAAAGCAGAGACATTACTTTGCCAACAAATGTCCATCTAGTCAAAGCTATGGTTTTTCCAGTAGTCATGTATGGATGTGAGAGCTGGACCATAAAGAGAGCTGAGCACTGAAGAATTGATGCTTTTGAACTGTGGTGTTGGAGGAGACTCTTGAGAGTCCCTTGGACTGCAAGGAGATGGAACCAGTCCATTCTAAAGGAAATCAGTCCTTAATACTCATTGAAAGGACTGATGTTGAAGCTGAAGCTCCAGTACTTGGCCACCTGATTTGAAGAATGGACTCATTGGAAAAGACCCTCATGCTGAGAAAGATTGAAGGCAGGAGAAGGGGATGAGAGTGGATAAGATGGTTGGATGGGGGGGTACTCTTTTGCCCCCTTCTGATGCCTATGTCAGAAGCTTTGTCTATCTCCTTTATACTTTAATAAAACTTTATTACACAAAAGCTCTGAGCCATCCAGCCTCGTCTCTGGCCCCGGATTGAATTCATCTCCTCTGGAGGCCAAGAATCCCGCGTCTCATCGTTCAGCAACAACATTTCATCTTGGGGGCTCATCCAGGATCCTTCAGGACAAGATGGGCCTGATAATCTATGTGAGCCTACTTCTGCTGACTCCAGAAATCCTGAGTCTGCCGTTTGATCCTCAAGACAATGCCTTCCTGTCCTGGGCTCACTCCTATGCTGCATTCCACAATCGGTCTAACTGCTGGGTCTGCGGAGCACTCCCCACTTCATCGGTGGAAGGCTTCCCGTGGTGGACATCTCCACTTCAAGGAAAAGACTTTCTCCAAGTCTGCGAATACCTTCGACAACAATCACATGTGATGCCTCTTCTTCCTCTAATGACATCTAACCACCCTAGAATGGACTGGTGTAATACTTTGTACCTTAACTATGGACATAATGTGACTTCATTTTGATTTTAACTTGGTTTAATGACTATTTTGCCTTACATCTGTAACTGTATAATGGGGTTTTCTAACCATCTAAAAGCTTTTAATTTACAAATAGTTGTCCGAGCTCCTATGAGTGCCACAGCCTCCTCTAACTATTACTTGGAGCCCCTGGATCAGACATCCTCACTATGAGGATTAGGAGAATATGTTGCCTCACCAATTTAGGGACAACGCCCCTTGTCAGCTCGGAAGCAGTTATGGAATGAGAACGATGTCCCTTTTCCCTAGGCAACATAATTCTCCTAAAAGAAAAGGGGGGAATGAGAGTCATTTCCTAGGCAGGTTGATAAGAAGTCTAGGGGTCTCCAAGGAGAGAGAGGTCTGGGATATTCAAGGAGGAAGAAGGAACAAACTTTTTTACTTTTTTTCCTCTACATTCCTTAGGATTATATAACAATAATGTATCCTGCCTGAGGACAGTCTTTGGATTAAACCCTCTGGCTAATTCTGTTATCTTAAAACATAAATTATGGGAGTAGGTCTGGTCTTTACAAGGATGTATCCTGCCTGAGGACAATCTTTGGGTTAAACCTTCCGGCCAACTCTGTTATCTTAAAAAGTAAATTATGGGAGTAGGTCTGGTGAGGTCTTTACAACCTCCAGACATTCTTTGGATTCATTGGAGAGTATATAACTCCATTACTAACACTAGCAAAGGGGGTACTCTTTTGCCCCCTTCTGATGCCTATGTCAGAAGCTTTCTCTATCTCCTTTATACTTTAATAAAACTTTATTACACATACACACACACACAAAAGATGGTTGGATGGCATCACTTACTTGATGGACATGAGTTTGAGCAGCCTCCGGGAGTTGGTGATGGACAGGGAGGCCTGGTGTGCTGCAGTCCATGGGGTCGCAAAGATTCAGACATGACCGAGTGACTGAACTGAACTGAACTGATTTGATCTATGCTGAAGAATAGCCTATGTGAACTTTAAAAAAAAGTGAAATCTATTGTTTTTGGATGAAATGCTCTATAGATATCAAGTAGGTCCAACCGGTTCAATATACCATTTTCTTGTTAATTTTCTGCTGGATGATCTGTTCATTGTTGTGAGCAGGGTGTTAAATTTCCCCACTATTATTCTGTTATTGTAGATTTCCTCATTAATAAATATTAGCATTTGGCTTGTGTTGAGGAGCTCCTATGTTGGATGCAAACAGATTTATAATTTTTACATCTTCTTCTTGGTTTGATCCATTGATCATTAAGCATTGTCCTTTGTTTCTTGTAACGGAGTTTAGTTTGAAGTCTATTTTATCTGATATGAGTATTGCTACTCCCACTTTCTTTTGATTTACTTTTGCATGGAATTACGTTATCCAGCTCCTCACATTCAATCTGTATGCATCCCTAGGTCTGAGATGGGTTTCTTACAGACAGTATATATAGGGATTTTTTTTTTTTTATCCATTCAGTCAATCTATGTCATTTGGTTTGACTATTTAGCCCATTTACACTTGAGGCCTTAGGGAGATTTCTGGCCTATTAATGATCTGTGGGATCAGGAGCTCTCTAGTGGTCCAAAGTCCTGGAGTTGAGTCTCCTCCCTCAGGGGTTAAGGCCTGACTTCTTACCGTAGCATCAAGATTTCACAGGCCACACAGCACAGAAGACAAAATCCCTAGACTAATGGTGAAGTTACTCTCAACAGCCATGATTATCCCAAAAGATTCACACACTTATACAGAGGAGGAAAGAGTGTAAAAGGAGAAAAAGAAAAAAAGAGTCAAAAGAGAAGAGAACAATCAAAACAGTAATCAAACCCCTAAATGAATATAGATACTACAATTATTTAAATAGATTCTCAAAGACACGAAATCAAAAGATAAAATAAAACAAAAATCAAAAGCACAGAAAAAATTAAACTCTCAAAAATACAAAGTGAAAAATAAGACATCTAAACCAAAAAACAAAAACATGGAATTTACTTTAAAATAAGGTTTTTTAAAAGAGGAAAAATTAGGTTATAAAAAAATACAAATTAGGTCCTTGGCTAAGAGGAGACTTTGCCTTGGGCCCGCCGATGTAATAAACTGCACTCCACTATCTGCATTGTCCTTCTGAGTGAGTTTGTTTCCCGGAAAGCGTGGCTATAACATTTGGTGCATTGGCCGGGAAACTCCTCACTTTGAGGAGACAGGTCTCATTTGAGGCCACCCGAGGCTTTGTAGCTTGAATCTCCTAGAGGGGGGAAGGCGCCTCACCCCTCTGGAAGGATTCTGCTTCTCAACGCCCGGACCTTTCACATCAGCAGGTAGCGGACGGCAGCAGGGGAACTGAGCGCTCAGGTGAGGAGGAACCCACCCGGCAGGGTGGAAGAGGGGGCCTGATCACCCCCTTGGGAGGGACTAGAAGGAGCGGGGACCCACAGGAGCCTGGAATAGGCAGGCGGCGATTGCTTGGTGCACAGGTCAATGAGCGTGCTAGGGTTTAGGAAGGAAATTTGTGAAGGACCTTTAGGAGGTGTGTCCACGCCGTCTCAGGGAAAATTATTACCAAGCGATCGCCAGGAGATTTTTAGGATAGGAAACTAGTCCTTGTATGCTCGTATTCTGCCCTCCCCCAGGAGGTGTCCTGTCTGCTGTGAAATTCTTGACTCCCTCGAAATTGTTAGGCTAGAAGGAGGGGGATACAGAAGTGAGTATGAATTGGCTTTTCCGGAGATGTCCTGGGACATGGGATATTTAACCCATCTGTGTTTTCATCTGCACCTGATCAAGCCCACCAAGGCAGAATGGACTTTAAGGGAGAAATAGTCTTGGACCATGTGATGTTCTGGTTCAGCTGTGCTGACTGGCAGGTGAAGACATGCCGATTCCCCCTTCTCCCTCTGGGGTCTGGCAGGTAAGGCTCTTCTCACCCCAATTAGGAAGGAGGCAGAATGGCAATTTAAGTGTCACTGAGTGGAAATATCAGAAGTACATAGGGTACTGAGAACTTCGTAGACAGAACGAAAAGGAAAAGTAAAAGAAGGTCCGAGAAGGTAAGCAAGATGGGGGAAAGTGAATCTAAGGCAACTGTATTGGAGTGCATGATTAAAAATTTAAAGAAGGGATTAGGAGGAGACTATGGGGTGAAGATGAAGCCTAACTGCCTCCACATACTCTGTGAGGTCGAATGGCCCCCTATGGGAGCAGGATGGCCACCAGAGAACACCGTGAACTTAAAAATAGTGGAAGCAATCTATATAGTAGTCACAGGAGAGCCAGGACACCTGGATCAATATCCATCTATTGACTCATGGCTAGGGTTAGCTTGAGACCCTCCTACTTGGACAAGGTTCTATATCCAGAAGGAAAAGGGAAAAATATTAATGGCACAAAAATTGACTGATGATAAAAAAGGAAATTCTACAGGATTTGGATGGGGATGACCTGACCCCTCCCCCATGCTGGATAATGACACGCCTGCCTCCCAGTGCTTCACCAGGACCGGAGGCCGCCTTAATGCCCGATCCAGGGCCAGGTGAAGTTTCTGCAACAGCCACTGCTCCTCCGCCAGCTTTCCCGGAGTTCGTAGAGCCGCCGTTTGGTCAGGCTCCGATCCCGGTGACAGAAGCCTCTGGCCAACACTTTCAGAATCCGGCTCCAACAGAACCGCCCAAGCTATACCCGCCTCTCCCAGTGAGTACTGACAAGAGGGGGAGGGAGACGTTGGAATTAAGCAGAGACTGCACTCTGCCAGAGAGCTGGAGGGAATAAAAGAGAACAGACAAGAGACTTACAGTGCTAGCTGCTGCTCTGGAAAAGTCTATCTCGGGCCCTCCGGAAAACCTCATCTGCCCCAGGGACAGGACAGTCCTTCAGCTGGTCCCAAGGGAGGCCCTGGGCCCGTTACAGCCAAACCAGTGTGCCCGGCGCCGAGCTTTTGGCCACTGGAAAAATGATTGCCCTAAGGCAAGGAAGAGGAAGCTCCCGCAGTTGTGGGGCTTGCTGACCTGGAAATTAACTAGGGCTGCCAGGGCTCAGAGATATCAGGTCCCTGAGAGCCCATGGTAACCGTAAAAGTGGGGGACCAAAACATTGACTTCATGTGGATACAGGAGCAGAACTGTCGGTAGTAACAAAACCTGTGGCACCTCTGTCCACAAAGACTACCGCTGTAACTGGGGTATCGGGAGAAGAGATGATTAAATCGTTTTGCCAGCCCAGAAAATGTCAGATGGGGGGGGCACCAAGTGATTCATAAATCCCTCTACATTCCTGAGTGCCCAGTACCCCTGTTGGGAAGAGACTTGCTCTCCAAACTAGGAGCACAAGTGACTTTCTCCCCTGAGGAGAGGCCCACCTTCTGGACAGACTCTATGACTTATTTGCCCTCTCTCTCAATACCAACGCAAGATGAGTGGAGGTTGCATGAGCCTCTGAAGGCAGAACCGGGTGGGCCAGAAGAGCATGAGAGAGCTAACTCAATTATTCCCTGAGGTCTGGGTGGAAGACAACCCCCCCTCCCCCCAGGCTGGCTAAACATCACGCCCCAGTGATAATAGAACTCAAACCAGGCACCATCCCGGTTAGAGGGCGCCGGTACCCGCTATGGATGGAGCCTGAACCGGCATATTGCCCCACATCAATAGATTGAAACAAGCAGGCATTCTAGTAGAGTGCCAGTCGGCTTGGAATACGCCGATCCTGCCAGTCAAAAGGGAAGGAGGACAGGACTATAGGCCTGTACAAGATCTCAGGCTAGTCAACCAGGCTACTGTGACTTTACATCCCACTGTTCCAAACCCCTATACCTTACTTAGCCTCCTCCCACCGAGGACTAAAGTTTACACTTGCCTAGATCTCAAGGATGCCTTCTTCTGCATACACCTCGCCCCAGCGTCACAGCCCATCTTTGCCTTTGAATGGGAAGATCCAGTGGAGAGCACCAAACAACAGCTCATCTGAACTCCCCCACAAGGGTTTAAAAACTTCCCAGCCATCTTTGGGGAAGCCTTGGCTTCTGATCTGGACTCATTCCATCCGGAAGAGTATGGATGTCAGCTCCTACAATAGGGGGATGACCTGCTGCTGGCTGCCTGAGACCAAGGAAAAATGCTGGAAAGGGACAAATGCACTGCTCCAGCTGTTGATGGAAGCAGGTTACCGGGTGTTGAAAAAGAAGGCACAATCTACAAAGAGGAGGTAAGGTATCTGGGGTTTGTTTTAAAGAAGGACTCAAGGTTCCAGACCCTAATTGGGTCCTATATACTGATGGCACTCGCCTGATAAAACAAGGACAACAGCTCTCGGGTATTCCAAAGTGGAAGGGGCCATCAAAACTGAAAAGAGAGGGTGGGAATTGCCAAGTGGCAAATTATTGGTACCGGAGGAGCTGGCACACACTCTGGTAAGCCAAACACACCAAGCGACCCACCTAGGCTATGCTGCCTGCTCACAGGTTAATGCTGCCTCTTGGGTATTCAGACAAAAACCTCCGGGTATTCAACTGAAAGGCACACTGCCTCTTGAACACCTGGGAGTGGACTTCACTGAAATGAAACCTCACTGACACTACCGTTACCTGCTGGTCATGGTATGTGCATTCTTGAGATGGGTAAAAGCTTTTCCTACCTCGACTGAAAGAGAATCAGAAGTATCCCAGTGCCTGATTAGGAAAATGGTTCCTAGATTTAGATTTCCTACCAGCATTAGATCAGGCAATGGCCTGGCTTTTGTAGCTGATTTAGTATAACAAGTAAGCAAAACTTTAAACTGCACACTGCATATAGGCCCAGAGTTCTGAGATGGTGGAATGAACCAACCGGACACTTAAAGAGACTCTCCAAGTGGATCAGAGAGACTGACTGCTCCTGAGTGGACTTGCTCCCAATGGCTCTGCTCAGACTCAGGATGACCCCACAGTCCCAAGGCTATTCTCCACACGAAATTTTGTATGGGAGGCCTCCTCCCATAAGAAAACAGGTGTCAACAAATTTGCCTCAGATAAGGGGGGATAGGATTTCACAGCAGATAGAACTGGGTAAGGTAATAAATCGGGTAACTAAGTTTGTACAAGAAAGGGTGCCGTTCCCCCTTGGGGAACAGATTCATGAGTTTACACTTGGTGACCAAGTATGGGTCAAAGATTGGAAACATGATTTGCTAGCCCTTTGGTGAAAGGGCCCTTATGTTATTCTAACTACCCCTACTTCAGTTAAAGTTGCAGGTATTGTCCCTTGATCCATCACACCAGAGCAAAGAAGGCATACCACGCTGACCCGGAGGACGCCGAGTAGACCACCCAGAAGGACCCCACCGACCCACGGGAAACCAAGATCATTCTGAGGAGAAAGAAGAAAACTAGGTCCCAGACGAGCCCTCTACAGGATAGAGCTGGGTAAACGACTCCTGCTGCTCGGCCTCACCAATGCAATTCTGAACTTGGGTATGTGGAGCTATGCCCCTGTCAGTAATAGACAGACTCCCCTGGTGGGTATCGTCACTCCGTTATGGAGACTTTGACAACAGAAAGGAACCTTCCTCTCTCTCACCAACCATAACCTTTCTTTGCCCTCTGGTGTTAGAAGAAGCCATCAATGGGCCAGGGACATAGGGTTACATTTAACATGAACACCAGCCTTACGGAGATAACAAAGGCTTATACCTCATATATGAGAATTAAAGAGGAAAAGGGCTCCCTTACAAAAGGGGGACAGGCCTCCCGGTGCCTTGAGCAATACTACCAGGTCTGAGATGAATATTTCTGGATGACTCCTGAGAAAGGACAGTTGATTGCCCCTGCTACTATTTGCTAGGAAAAAAAAGAACAGAAAGTTGGATTTGGAGACCATCCCCTAGACCCAAAAGAATTGTTATTTGTCCCCTGAACTAAGTAAACAAATCTTGGAAGTTACCTATCACCCCAATCAGTCTGCTCAGTGGCCCGGTTCCGACTGGAAATATAATCCTGGAATCCGCTGGGTAGCCCCCAATGGGACCCAGTGGCTCTGTGGGCTTAACTTATGGCCATGGTTACCAGTTGTCTGGGTGCGGCGTTGCACATTAGGATTTGCTTTCGCCCATGGCAGAATTAAGCCTAGCCTACACCAGCCTCCAGTAAATCTGCCTTATCTGCATGCAAGATGGACACGATCTGTGTTCCAATGGTATGACTATCTTGCTGCCTTGTTTATACCCTCTGTAGGGACAACGGATATCATGGTTAAAGTAGAGGCTTTAACTAATTGCAATAAACAGGCCCTCTTAGACAGTACTAAAGCCATTCAAGCTTTGAACGAAGAACAGATTCAGATGAAGAAGGCAGTAATTCAAAATAGGATGGCATTAGACATACTCACAGCAGCCCAAGGAGGGACTTTGGCGAATGGTGTGTACATCCCTGACCTGTCTGAAGATGTATCTGCTGCCTTGGAGGATATGCAAAATCAAGTGAAAGCCATGTCTAATGAACTGTTGTTATAGTAATCTTGATCATACTGCTTTGTGGGCCCTGCTTCCTACAATGCCTTGTGAATTTTGTAACCCAGAAGTTGATAGCATTCTCTCATGTGGGTGGCAGGAGGGCTAAGGTACAATATATCTCAATAAATGATGCTCGTTATGGAAACTAAGAGCATCAAGAGGGGGGAATGAAGAAGGAATTCATAGGGCCTGGACTCCATCTCAGGCCTGTCTGTGCTGATCGTGCACGGCCACCTCTCCAGTGGACTCTGAACTCTGTGCTTAGCGCCTGTGGGAATGACAATGGAAGGATAAGACCCCCCTCTGGGCAGGAGAATCTTGAAGATCACATCCAGGTTACTCATTGCCTAAGAGAAAACACACTAATCACCCCTGCCTCCGGACAGTATATATCGGAATGTAAGCACAGGCTTATCGGTTATTAACTATTTGGAATGTAACTGCAGGCTTATTGATTATTGACTGTTTGAACACATAACACGTGAATGATGGGGTTATTGTAGTTGTATTTACCCTTCCTTTGTTTATGTAAGTCTCAAGGGAATTGGGGTAGTGGGTTTGGACACGTACACATGGGGTATAAAAGATTTTCACAAATGCTGGTCGGGGTCCTTGGCTAAGAGGAGACTCTGCCTTGGGCCCGCCGGTGTAATAAACTGCACTCCACTAAAAAAAAAAAAAATACAAATTAAAGAAGTAATAAAGAGCCACATTAGGGCAGTATGAGAAAAAAAATATAAAGGGGGGAAACAGGTAAATATGTAGAGAGTAGAAGTGAGAAGAATGTCCAAGTAATTTCTCCATTTTCCTGTTCCAGTTGACTTGCCTACTCAGAAAGTCCTCCAATATATCTGAGAAGGTCTCTAGACCTACTGTGGGCAGTGTGGGCTCTGCTCAGACTCAGGTCTTGCTCCAGTTTAGATTTTCTCTCAAATCTACAGTTGTCCCTAACATACAGTCTCAGGCTAAATCCTAGAATTTAAGTCACTGCAGCTGTAACTTCTAGGACAGTTTTCCCATCTTTCCTTTGCTCACACAGCCCCTGGCGTTCTGCTCTGGTTTGGGGCCGCCTTTGCTTTTAAGTCTCTCTCCCGTGTCTGTTCACTGCCCAGACATGAGGGGGTGAAAGCAGCAGTTTATTCAGGCTCATTTGCTCAGCTGTGCTGAGGTGTGTAGGGAGTGGTCACTGCAGCGAGGCTGTGCAGGGGTCGCCCCAGTCTGAAGAAGGTCGTGTGCTTCCCCAGGGCAGTTGGTCCCAGGTTGTGGAACCCTTTGCAGAGCCAAGCCCCTAAGGTTCCCAGGAAGATGTGGGTGGTGACACTCACAGCTTGGCAGTAGTTGTGATCTCTGGGGCTGGGTTCATAGTGTTCTTCTGCCTTCCACCTCTGGCACCATGCCTATCTCTTTGTCTCTGGGGCTGCAGACCACAAGCAGCTCACCCCCTTTCAGCATCTGCTTGGGAGGGGTCCCTTGTTCTGTGAGTGTGCGTAATCGAAGTGTAGCATTAGAGCCTTCTTGCAGGAATGATCCTTTGTTTCTCTGGCAGATTGAGAGTTTTCCTGGTTTGCCTCAGAGTATCTCTGTGGCAGTCAGCACTGGCCCCCCTCTCTGAGGTCTGACTCCTGAAGCCTGGGCTTTGGCAGCTAGCCGCCACTCACTGTGGGCCGAGGAGAGTGTCAGGGAATGTTTGATGGGAGGATTCCTACATGCTGTCTCTCATGAGTCCTTTGTCCCTCTTCAAGCGGAACAGCACGCTGCTCCCAGGGACTGAGGTCATTGTGTGAGGCAAGCGTGAGTCTCCTTTAGTAAACATTCTCCATAGGACAAAACAGCTTAATCTCCTTCCCCTTTCTTGAGATATGGATTGTCTCCTGACCTTGTGACTAACATTACCCCTTGTTCCCTTGGTAACGGTTGCTGTACATTTGGTTTTCTGATCTCTATCATTCCCGAAAGAAGTTTCTTGTACTGCAGCCTATATATACTCATAGAAAAATCATTAAAGCACATTTGCTCCATCAGAACTTAGGTCCCCGGGTCTTTTTTGTCTCTCTCTCTCTCTCTTTCTCTCTTTCACTTTCTTATCGTCGACTCCGTACCACAAGTTTCCGGCCCATTAAAGGACCCCAACAGGAGAGCACTTGAGCCACTCCTCAACTGGGAAGTGCTCTTTGGCTAAATCTCTGTGGTGAATTTTCTCTATTTTGCCTTTGGAGCACCTGTCTTGCTGCACTGCACTCCCCTCTGAGGTTCCAAAGCACCCCCTGATCCCGCCTGTGAGGGGTTTCCCAGCGTGCAGAAACCTCCTCTCCTTCAGGACTCCCTTTCCCAAGGCACAGGTCCCCATTCTGAAATCCTTTGTAGCCCTTTTAGTATCTATCTTTTGCCCTACTTCATTCCAGGGAGATTGGTTTGACCTTCTGGAAGTCTGGGGTCCTCTGTCAGCATTCAGAAGATGTTCTGTGGGAGTGGCTCTACATGCAGGTTATTTTTCAATATATTTGTGAGGGAGAAGATATTCTCCCCATCCTATGCTTCTGTCATCTTGAAGGTCCTCTTGATCATATGGTTTTTATCTTTCAATTAAAAAAAAATTTTTTTAAACATTTTTTTTTAATTGAAGGATAATTGCTTTACAGAATTTTGTTGTTTTCTGTCAAACCTCAACATGAGTCAGCCATAGGTATACATACACCCCCTCCATTTTGAACCTCCCTCCCATCTCCCTCTCCTTGCCACACCTCTAGGTTGATACAAGCCCCTGTTTGAGTTTCCTGAGCCATACAGCAAATTCCTGTTGGCTATCTATTTTACATATGGTAATGTAAGTTTCCATGTTGCTCTTTCCATATATCTCACCCTCTCCTCCCCTCTCCCCATGTCCATAAGTCTATTCTCTATGTCTGTTTATCCATTGCTGCCCTGTAAATAAAATTCTTCAGTACCATTTTTATAGATTCTGTATATATGCGTTAGAATATATTTACCTTTTGCTTTCTGACTTACTTCACTCTGTATAATAGGTTCTAGGTTCATCCACTTCATTAGAACTTACTCAAATGTATTCCTTTTTATGACTAGTAATATTCCATTGTGTTATCTTCAAATTTTTTAATATGGTCTATCATGTTGATTGATTTGCTTATATTGAAGAATCTTTGGATCTCTGGGCTGAACCCCACTTGACCATGGTATATGATTCTTTTAATGTGTTGGTAGATTCTGTTCATTAGAATTTTGTTGAGGATTTTTGCATCCATGTTCATCAGTGATATAGCCTATAATTTTCTTTTTTTGGTGATATCTTTGTCTGGTTTTGGTATCAGGGTGATGGTGGCCTCGTAGAATAGGTTTGAGAGTTTTCCTTCCTCTGCAAATCTTTGAAACAATTTGAGCAGGATAGGTGTTAGCTCTTCTCTGGGTTTTGATAAAATTAGACTGTGAAGCCATCTGGCCCCGGGCTTTTTTTTGTTGGGAGATTTTGATCAGCTTCAATTTCAGTGCTTGTGATTTGTCTGTTCATATTTTCTATTTCTTCCTGGTTCAGTTTTGGAAGGTTGTGCTTTTCTAAGAATTTGGCTATTTCTTCAAGGTTGTCCATTTTATTGGCATATAACTCATAGTACTCTCTTATGATCATTTGTATTTCTGCACTGTCTGTTGTAATTTCTTTTTCATTTCTAATTTTATTGCTTTCCGTTTTCTCCCTTTTTCTTTTAATGAGTCTGGCTAATGGTTTGTCTATCTTATTTTCTCAAAGAACAAGCTTTTAGTTTCGTTGATCTTTGCTATTTTTTCCTTCATCTCTTTTATATTTATTTCTGCTCTGATTTTTATGATTTCTTTCCTTCTAGTAAATTTGGGCTTTTTATTCTTCTTTTTCTAGTTGCTTTCAGCATCTGGTGAATTTTTACCATGCTTCTTCATGTGCTGCATGTTTCTTTGTCTTTTCATTTTGTTTAATTACTATGTTTGGAGTCTCCTTTCTGCAGACTGCAAGGTCCCAGTTCATCTTACGTGTGGAGTCTCCCCCCAGTGTGTGCAGTTGGACCAATGCTTTGTGAAAGTTTCTTCGTGAGGGGACTGGTTCCTGTGTTCTGGTGAATGGAACTGGATCTTGTCTCTCTAAGGGGCAGTGTCATGCCCAGTGGTGTGATATGGGATGTCTGTGAGCTTGGTATGACTTTGGGCAGCCTGACTGTTAATGGGTAGGATTGTGTTCCTGTTTTTGCAGTTGTTTGTTGTGTGATGTCCAGTATTGAAGCTTGCTGGCCTTTATATATGGCCAGGTCTTAGTGTTAAGATGGAGGCCTTTGGGAGAACTCTCACTGGTTAATATTCCTTTGGTTTAGGGGTTCACTGATGATCCAACATATTGGATTCAGGTCTCTCATCTTGGAGGTTCAGGCCCAACCCCTTGCTGAGCACCAGACCTTCACAAGTCACATGGTACAGAATTGTAAAAGAAAGAGAGAGAGAAAAAAATGAAACCCACCCAAAAATGAAAAAAATTGACAGGCAGACAAATCCCCAACATAAGCAGTAAAACAATATTAATTAGACAGGAACACATAAAGAAACTCAAACTCATACTCAGAAAAAGGAAGAAAGAAAGAATAAAGAGAAGAACTAAAGAAAGAAAAGAACAATCAAATCAATAAATAAATTCATAAATGAAAACAATCACTAAAAACTTGAGTAGCAAAAATACAAAACCAAAACATGGGAAAATACATTATAATGAAAATGTATTGTAGAAATAGGAGGGAAATAAAATAAATTTATTTAAAATAAAACATAAAAAGAATAAAAGGCAAGCAAAAAATAAAAATTAAATGATTATTAAAAAGGAATAAAAACAGAACAAAACAAAAACAGAAAAAACTATATATAGATATATAGACAGAGAGGTACTAAGAAGAATATTATCCTGTGACATTAGTTGTCCTCACACACATTTTGCTCCAGTCAAAGTGCCTACTCAGAAAGTCCTCCAGTATTTCTCAGAAGGTCTCTGGGCCTGTTCCAGGCACTGTGGAGTCAGCTCCTACTCAGATATGCCCTAACTGAAGCTTGTTCTTGCTTCCAAAGTCCACAATTGCCCCCAGGGCCCACAGTCTCAAGCTAATTGTAGGGTTTAAATCCAAAGCACCTGCTTCTGCAGGAGTGAATTCTCTCCTTTTCTTTATTCACACAGCACCCGTGTTCTGCTTTGGTATTGGTCCTGCCTCTTTGCAGGCTTGCTTGCAGGCTGCTCTCCAGCATCTGTTCTCTGCCCAGAAAAGAGGGAGTGAAGGTCCAGGCTTATTAAGGCTTATCTGTTCAGTCGGACTGGGGAGAGGGAGGGGTATGGAAGCCACAGTTGGAATGTACAAGGAGTGCCTGCGGGAGTAGAGGCCTGCCATATGTTGCTATAGTCTGAGGCAGGTCATGAGCTCTCCCAGAGGAATTAGCCCTAGGTCATGGATCCCTAGAAAGAGGCAAGCTGCACAGGCTCACAGGAAGTTGTGGTTAGTGATATGCACCTGCTCACAGGTTGGCAGTCACTGGAACCACCATCACACCCACCTCTGGGGTCACAGACCCCAGCCTTATCTCATCCACACTTCTGGCACTCATGAACTTGGCAACAGCAGGTCGACAGGTGTGCCAATCTCTGGGTTTGCAGACCACAGCCAGCTCATCCCACCTATGGCACTTGTGAAGGCAGGATCCTGCAATCTGAGAACACTTAGAGTTACAGGATCCAAGGAGTTAGAGATTCCCCTAACAATGATCTCTTACTCTCTGGCAGGTGCAGAATTTTCCCTGAAACCCCTCAGCTTTGTCATATTAGTCTCTCAGAGTTTCTTCACAGCAGTCAACCTCAGGCTTCTCCCTGGGGTCCAACCCCCAAAGCCTGAGCCTCAGCACCCAGCACCAATTTTGCAGCAATGGACTTACATACAGCTTCTTGGTTGTGAGTTGCTAGTCAGCACTGATCTCTCTGCCAAATTCTCTCCTCTTTGTCTTCCACACACTTGTAGCTGCACTTCCCCTCTGAAGTTCTGAAATTTCCCCTGGTCCTTGCCTGTGAGAAGGTTTCTGAGTGTGCAGAAACTTTTCCTCCTTCAGAACTCCCTCCCAAAGGTGAAGGATCCAAAGGATGCAACTTCAGCAAAGGGAATAAATTATTATAAGAGGCCTTTTCTGTTGCTCTTATTTACATTGTCTTATACAAAAGCTCTATCAACTGTGTAGAAAAATTTGACAAAAGCAGGTAAGAGAGAAGTTAAAGGGTAAATAAGAGCATTTAAAAATTTTATTTAGTTTTAATTGAAGGATAACTGTCTTACAATATTGTGTTGATTTCTGCCATTTATCAACATTAATTAGCATATGTATATATATGTCCCCTCCCTCTTGAAACTCCCTCCCACCTCCCACCTCCCACCCCATCCCAACTCTCTAGTTTGTCACAAAGCATGGTTTGAATTTCCTGCACCATACAGCAAATTCCCACTATTTTACATATGGTGATATGTATGTTTCCGTGTTGCTCTCTCAAGTCATCCCACCCTCTCCTTCCCACATTGTGTCCACAAGTCTGTTCTCTGTGCCTGCATCTCCACTGCTCCCCTTCAAATAGGTTCATCAGTATCATCTTTCTAGATTCCATGTATGTGCATTAATATATGATATTTGCTTTTCTTTTTCTGATTTACTTCATTCTGTATAGTAGGCTCTAGGTTTATCCACCTCATTAGAACTGACTCAAGTGCATTCCTTTGCAAGGCTGAGAAATATTCCATTGTGTATATATATACCACAGCTTGGTTATGCATTCATCTGTTAAAGGACATCTAGGTTGCTTCTATGTCCTAGCTTTTGTTAACAGTGCTACAATGAACATTGGAGTACATGTGTTTTCTTCAATCATGGTTTTCTCAGGGAATATGCCCACTAGTAGGACTGTTGGGTCATTTGGTCAATTTTATTCCTAGGTTTTTAAAGGAATCTTCATACTGTCCTCTAATACTTTGGCCACTTGATATAAAGAGCTGACTCACTGGAAAAGACACTGATGCTGGGAAAGATTGAAGGCAGAAGGAAAAGGGGATGACAGAGGATGAGATGGTTGGATGGCATCACCAACTCAATTGATATGAGTTTGAGCAAACTCTGGGAAATAGTGAAGGACGGGGAAGCCTGGCATGCTGTGATCCTTGGGTTTCCAAAGAGTCAGACACAATTTAGTGACTGAACAACAAACAGTACTGTTCTCCATAGTGGCTGTATCTATTTACATTCCCACCAGCAGTGCAAGAGGGTTCCCTTTTCTCCCCACTATCCCCAGCATTTATAGCTTTTAGATTTTTTGAGGATGGCCTTTCTGACTGGTGTGAGGTGATACATCATTGTAGTTTTGATTTGCATTTCTCTAATAATGAGCAATGTTGAGCATCTTTTCATATATTTATTAACCATCGGTATGTCTTCTTTGGAGAAACGTATTTAGGTCTTATGCCCACTTTTTGATTAGATTGGTTATTTTTCTGGTGTTGAGCTGCTTGTATATTTTGGAGATCAAGCATTTGTCAGTTGTTTCAGTTGCTATTATTTTCTCCCATTCTGATCTTGTCTTTTCACCTTGTTTATATTTTCCCTTGCTGTGTAGAAGCTTTAAGTTTTATTAGATCCCATGTATTTATTTTTGTTTTTATTGCCACTACTCTAGAAAGTGGATCATTGAGTATCTTGTTGTGATTTATGTCAAAGAGTGTTCTGCCTATGTTTTCCTCTAAGAGTTTCATAGTTTCTGGTCTAACATTTGGGTCTTTAATCCATTTTGAGTTCATTCGCATGTATGGTGGTTTCATGTTTGGTTTTCATGTATGGCATTCTAATTTCATCCTTTTACACAAAGCTGTCCAGTTTTCCCAGAACCATGTATTGAAGAGGTTGTCTTTCCCTCATGGTATATTCATGCCTTCTTTGTTGAAAATAAGGTGTCAGGATATAGTGCATGGGTTTACCTCTGGCATCTCTCTCTTGTTCCATTGAGCATTATTTCTCTTTTGTGCCAGTGCCATACTGTTTTGATGACTGTAACTTTGTAATGTAGTCTGGAGTCAAGAAGCTTGATTCCTCCTGCTCTATTCTTTTTTCTCATGATTGCTTTGGCTATTTGGGATCTTTTGTGTTTCCATACGAATTGTGCAATTTTTTGTTCTAGTTCTGTGAAAAATGCAATTGGTAATTTGATAGGGATTGCATTTAATCTGTAGATTACTTTGTGTGGTATAGTCATTTTCACAATATTCATTCTTCCAGTCCCGAAACATGGTATACTCTTCATCTTTTAATGTCATCTTTGATTTCTTCAGTTCAGTTCAGTCACTCAGTCATGTCCGACTCTTTGTAACCCTGTGAATCTCAGCACACCTGGCCTCCCTGTCCATCTTAGACAAGAATATTCTGAAAACCTATACCAGAACATTCTCATGTGTCTCCTTGATTGATAATTGCTTCAGTTTTCTAAAAAGCTTGCTAGGATTGCTTTAGGCAAATATAGTTCATAAGCTTAAAAACATTCTTAGGAGGAAGAATCTTCACTAGTGCAAGTTGCCAATATAATGTATTAGTTTGTTAACATCCCTAATTAAACTATGATAAATATATATCAATCTGCTTACATGTGTCATTTTTTAAAGATTTTCTTAAAATTTTCCTGTAAGTCTACAATTTATTTTGCAGTTTTGTACATAAGCAACTTTAAGCATTAAGCTTAAAGCATTAAATCCTTTGGATTAAATTTTTTAAAATTAATCATAAACATGCACATAGTCCACTGGACTTTGGTCAAATCTCCACCAGGTACCACAGTGGGAAGCTAGTAATTAATGCCAACCTTGAAGTCAGTGGGGCACCAGTCCACAAAATGGATGATGCACTTGGTCTTGATGGTGGCAATGGTGATACAACATCTTTGGGAACCATGTCACCACAGTACAACAGGCAGCAGGCCATGTATTTACCATCACGAGGGTCACTTTCACCATCTGGTTGGATGGCTCAAAGCAAGCTTTGGTGATCTCTGCTACAGAGAGCTGTTCTTGGTAGGCTTTCTCCACAGAGATGACGGGGGTGTATGTGGCCTGGGGGAAATGAATGTGGGGGTAGGGTACCAGGTTGGTCTGGAACTCTGTCAGATCCACAGTCAGGGCTCCATCAGACCTCAGGGAAGCAGTGATGGGGGACACTATCTGGCTAATAAGGCAGTTAAGATTCATGTAGGTTGGGTGCTCAATATCAAGGTTTCTACAACAGGTGTCATAGATGGCCTCATTGTCTACCATGAAGGCACAATCAGTTGCTCCAGGATGGTGTGATGGTGAGGATGGAGTTGTAGGGCTAAACTAGTTGTGGAAACCTGGGGGGCTGGGTAAATAGAGAATTCCAGCTTGGACTTCTTGTTGTAATCAACGGAGAGATGTTCCATCAGCAGGGAGGTAAACCCAGAACCAGTTCTCCCAGCAAAGCTGTGAAAACCAAGAAGCCCTGAAGACCTGTGCACTGGTCAGGCAGTTTCCAAATTTGGTCCAAGACAAGGTCAATGATCTCCTTGCCAATGGTATAGTGACCTCAGGCACAGTTATTGGCAGCATCTTCTTTGTCTGTGATAAGCTGCTCAGGGTGGAGGAGCTGGAAGTAGGTCCCAGTGCGAACCTCATCAATGACTGTGTGTTCCAGGTCTACAGACACTGCCCTGCCAGCACCTGTCTTGCTGAAGAAGGTGTTGAAGGTGTCATCTCCTCCCCCAATAATCTTGTCATTTGGCATCTGGCCATCAGGCTGGATGCTGTGTTCTAGGCAGTAGAGCTCCCAGCAGGCATTGCTAATCTGGACACCAGCCCGGCCAACGTGGAAGGAGATGCACTAATGCGTGGTGGCTATAGGTCAGCAGGTGCAGGCAATAGGAGTAGACACCAGATCCTGGTTACCATCCCCGACATACTAAGAGTCGAGGTAAGTAACGCACTCTGTCTGCACTCTTTAGCTATGTATTCATTATTTAGCTATTTCTCCAGAAGTCTGATAGAAATTCTGAGCTTGATTTTTTTCCACCTCTTGCTGTATAAAAGAATAGGCTAGTCAGGCACATTATCAGGACAAAATCAGAATCAAGACACTCTCTCTCATGAATGTTACTAAAGGTACACAGATCCTCAACTTTTGGAAAAAGTCTCTTTTTGTAAGTAGGTAAAAACCAGAGGAATTGACAGACTCCCAGATACTGCTCGAGATCCTTGCTGTTGTTTAGTCACAAAGTCATGTCTGACTCTTTTGCAGCCCCATGGACTGCCAGGCTCTTTTGTCCATGGGATTTTCTAGGCCAGAATACTCAAGTGGGTTGCCATTTCCTTCTCCAGAGGATCTTCCCAATCCAGGGATAGAACCCATGTCTCCTGAATTGCAGGAAGATTCTTTTATCTGTGAGCCATCTGGGAAGGACAAGTTTATTAAAAGATGAATAGGAGTTTGTTTTGTGAAAAATATTAGAGTACATGCTGGAGAGGGTACAAAATAGGAAAAGAGAATGAGTAAAATGAAAAAGACCTCAAGAGAAATGACAATTTTTTGATAAAATAATAAAAGGGAAATAAATTCTAATATTACTACTAACTCAAGTTTTTTTTAAACTTTCAGAAACAAGGGAAAGCTGTTGTTTCTGGAATGGAGATCACTCTGGATTTGATAGACAATCTGAGACTCAGTAGTTCTAACATTAGAACGGAAAGTATACCTGTCACTGTGATCCTTCTTTTCTGCACATAAGGAAAGCAGAAATGCTTAAGAAAAATACAGAAGCATAACTCTGCTAACAGCATTGATATCTACAGAAGAACAAATCATTCAATATTATTTTCTTTATTAACTTACTCATGTTGGCCAGTACTCTATCCTCATATAGGATCAGACTGGAAGACAGTGGGGATTCAGTCATTGAGAGTTCATCAAGTAACATGCAAACAACAGTCCTTTCTTCTGGTTTCTACCTGTAAAAGATGCCTGGTGATCCATAAAAACAATAATCAGCTTATGCTTAAATGCATTCACATCTTTAGATATATCCAAATAGCATTTTTGCCTTTTCATAGTGTTCATGGGGTTCTCAATGCAGGAATACTGAAGTGGTGAAAAGCTGGCTTAAAACTCAACATTCAGAAAACAAAGGTCATGGCATTTGGTCCCATCGCTTCATGGCAAATAGGTAGGAAAACAATGGAAACAGTGACAGACTTTATTTCTGGGCTCCAAAATCACTGCAGGTGGTAACTGCAGCCATGAAATTAAAAGACACTTGCTCATTGGAAGAAAAGCTATGACCAACCTAGACAGCATATTAAAAAGTAGAGACATTACTTGGTCGACAAAGGTCCGTCTAGTCAAAGCTATGGTTTTTCCAGTAGTCATGTATGAAAGTGAGAGTTGAACCATAAAGAAAGCTGAGCCCTGAAGAAGTGATGTTTTTGAAGTGTGGTGTTGGAGAAGACTCTTGAGAGTACCTTGGACTGCAAGGAGATGAAACCAGTTCATCCTGAAGAAGATCAGCCCTGAATATTCATTGGAAGGACTGATACTAAAGCTGAAACTCCAATACTTTGGCCACCTGATGCAAAGGACCGACTCATTGGAAAAGACCCTGATGCAAGACAAGACTGAAGGCAGAAGGAGAAGGGGATAATAGAGGGTGAGATGGTTGGATGGCATCACTGACTTGATGAACTTGAGTTTAAGCAAGGTCTGGGAGTTGGTGAAGGACATGGAAGTTTGATGTGCTGCAGTCCATTGGGCTACAAAGAGTCAGACATGACTGAGTAACTGAACTGAACTGAAACAACACTTTTAAATCTGGATAATTTTAAAGATTTTTCAATTGACAACTTGATTTCAACTGGAAATCCCATTTGAGAACTGATAATATTAATAAGCCATTGACAACAGACGTTAGTTAAACCCATATTGTTATTTCTTTGAACAGGATTAGATCAGTAAGAACAAGGATGGAAAACAGACAAGCAAACACAGAGCATGTGTACATTTGTATGTATGAGTGAGTGATCATTTACAAAAATCCCTGAACTAAGAACATGAATCCTAGTCTACCCTAAGCTACCATAGGCATCCATCCTGCAGTCTAAGTTCTTATATTGACATTATCAACCCATAAAACTCACAGTTTGTCCAGAAAAGGCTATTAATAGAAGTTCAACAAAAAAGACAAGTGTGCATAGGAAAATATCGAATTTTTGAGAGGTACTCCAGAAGTTATCTCAGAACTAAAATAAAATTTGAGAGCCCAGAACACAATTCTGTTGTTAAAATGCTTGTAAACCATTGATATACTTGAATTAATGTATGCTTTCCTCTTCTTCTTTCAATTTCACCTGAGATTTTAAAATTAATTTTTATTAGAGTATAGTTGATTTACAATGCTTTATTATCTGTTATACAGCAAAATCAGTTATACATGTTGCACTTTTAAAAATATTTTCCCATATAAGTCATTACAGAGTATTGACTGGAGTTACCTGTATTATACAGTAGGTCCAGATTAGTTAAGTATTTTATATATAGTAATGTACATATTTCAATACCAGTCTTCCAATTTATTCCCCCCTCCATTTCCTCTTTGGTAACCATACATTTTTTTCTATACCTGTGACTATTTCTGTTTGTAAATAAGTTCAGTTGTGACTTTATTTTTAGATTTCACATATAGGCAATATCATATTTGTCTTTGTCTGACTTACTTCACTCAATATGATAATCTCTAGGTCCACCCATATTGCTGCAAATGGCATTATCTCATTTTTTATGGCTGAGTAATATTCCATTATAGCTATCTATCTATATATATATGTATCAGTTCAATTTAGTCCCTCAGTCATGTCCGACTCTTTGCGACCCCATAGACCACAGCACACCAGGCCTCCGTGTTCATCACCAACTCCCGGAGTTTACCCAAACTCATGTCCATTGAGTTGGTGATGCCATCCTACCATCTCATCTTCTGTTGGCCCACTTCTCCTCCTGCCTTCAATCTTTCCCAGCATAAGGGTTTTTTCAAATGAGTTAACTATTAGCATCAGGTGGCCAAAGTATTGGAGTTTCAGCTTCAACATCAGTCCTTCCAATGAACACTCAGGACTGATCTCCTTTAGGATATATACCACATCTTTTTTCATTCATCCACTCCTCAATGGACATTTAGATTGCTACCATGTCTAGCTATTGTAAACAGTGCATATATCTTTTTAAATTTTGGTTTTATCTGGGTATGTGCCCAGGAGTGGGATTGCTATATTATATGGTAGGTCTATTTTTAGTTTTTTAAGGAGCTTCCATACCATTCTCTGTAATGGCTCTACCAATTTACATTCCCACCAACAAAGTAGGAGGATTCCCTTTCCTCTACATCCTCCTATTGTTTGTAAGTTTTTTGATGATGGCCATTCTGACCCATGTGATGTGACACCTCATTGTGGGTTTCCTTTGCATTTATTTAAAAATAATTAGTGATGTCACATGTGTCTTCATGTGTTCTTTGGCCATTTGTATGTCTTCTTTAGATAAATGTCTTTTCAGACCATCTGCCCATTTTTGACTGAGTTGTTTGTGGTTTTAATATTCAGCTAAATAAGCAGCAAAGCTGTTTTTGTGAGCTTGGATATTGGGCCCTGATGGCAAAAGGATTATTTTCCCCTTGTGAAAGCTAGAAAGTTGCAGCCTCAAACCTGCCTCTGGTTCATTTATCTTTTCGTTACAACAAAAAGTTTGGTCAAGCATTTGGGTTTTCTGAAAGAAACAGTCTGCTTGTCCCTACTTGCTGGGAAGTCAACTGACAGTACAGTTTCAGCTAATCAGGGTAACAACCTATATGGAAATCAACACTCATAGAACTCTTTTCCAAGATATGTTTACTCATGAAAGGGTGCAGTGTGTCCTATGTGTCTTTTACACTGCTCAGAAACTGCAGGGCCAGATGGCAAAAGCAGTGTTTTCCCACTTTGAGGCTAGAAAGTTGTAGACTCAAACCTGTTCAGAAAATACTCTGATTCTTTTATCTCTTGATGTCAGCAACAACTTTTGTCTGCATCTGAGTTTTCTGAATGAAACAGGCTGCTTGCCACTCCTTGCTGGGGTTTTCATATAGTAGAGTTTGGCCTAATCAGGGTAACAACAGGTGTGACAGTCAACACTCACAGAATACTCTCTCCATTCACCTTTACTCATGAAAGTGTGTAGTGTGTCCTAGGTGTGTGATTTACACTGCTCGGAAACTGTAAGGTAAGTAAGGTTAGTTGTTTTTGAGAGTCTGGGTACTGGGCCCTGATGGTAAAAGAACTATTTTCTTCCTGTGAGAGCTAGAGAGTTGCAGTTTTCAAACCTGCCGGAAAAGCAGTCTTGATCATTTATATCTTAATTACAGCAAAATCTTTGGCCAAGCATTTGAGTTTTGTGAAAGTAACAGGCTGCTTGTCACTGCTTGCTAGGAAGACATAGTACAGTTTTGCCTCATCAGGGTAACAACAGGTATGGCAGTCAACACTGAAAGAACACTCCCCCCAGATATCTTTACTCATAAAATGGTGTAGTGTGTCCTAGGTGTATCTTATACACTGTTCAGAAACTGCAGGGAAAGCTGCTTTTGTGAGCCTGGATCTTAGGGACTGATGGTAAATTCCGTATTTTCCACTTGTGAAAGCCAGATAGTTGCGGCTTCAAATCTGCCTTGAAAGAAATCTCTGGTTCCTTTATTTCTTCATTGCAGCAACAACTTTGGTGAGCATTTGAATTTTTTGAGTGAAATGGACTGCTTTATGGCAAAAACACCTGCAATATTGTGAAGTAATTAGCCTCCAACTAATAAAAATAAATGGGGGGAAAAAAAAAGAAATGGACTGCTTGCCATTCCTTGCTGTGAAGTCATCACACAGTACAGTTGACTTAACCAGGTTAACAGAAGGTATGGCAGTCAAAACTCACAGAACTCTTGGCTCAGACACCTTTTCTCATGGAAGGGTGCAGTGTGTCCTAGTTGTGTCTTTTACACTGCTCAGAAACGGCAGGGAAAGCTGCCTTTGTAAGCTTGGTCATGGGAGCCTGATGGCAAAAGCAGTATATTTCCCCTGTGAGAGTCTGAGAGTTCCAGCCTCAAACCCACCAGAAAAGCACTCTGCTTCATTTATCTCTTTATTACATCAAAAACTCTGGTCAATCATTTGAGTTTTCTGAAAGAAACAGGCTGCTTGCCAGTAGTTGCTGGGAAGTCTTCAGAAGGTTCAATTTTGCATAATATGGTAATAAATTGTATGACAGTCAACACTTCCAGAACATTCTTTCCAGACATCTGTACTCATGAGAGGGTGCAGTGTGTCCTAGTTGTGTCTTTTACACTACTCAGAAGCTGCAGGGAAAGCTCATTTTGTAAGCATGGATATTGGGGCCTGATGGCAAAAGCAGTACTTCTCTCCTATGAAAGCTAGAGTTGTAGCCTGAAACCTGAAAGGAAAACACTCAAGATCATTTATCTCTTCTTTACAGCAAAAGCATTATTTTATCCCTGCGAGAGCCAGAGAGGTCAGGCCACAAGACTGCCAGAAATACACTCTGGGTCATTTATCTCTTCATTGGAGCAAAACATTTGGTCAAGTGTCTGAGTATTCTGAAAGAAACAGGCTGCTTGCTATTATATGCTCGTAAGTCATCAGGCATACAGTTTCACCTAATCAGGGTAACAACAGGTATGGAAGTCAACACACACAGAACACTCTCCTCAGACATCTTAACTCATGAAAGAGTGCAGTGTGTCCTAGCTGTGTCTTTTACACTGCTTGGAAACAGCGGGGAAAGCTGCCTTTGTTAACCTGGATATTGGGGCCTGATGGCAAATGCAGTATTTTCCCCCTTTGAAATCAAGAGAGAGTTTCAGCCTCAAACCTGCTAGAACAACACTCTGGATCATTTCTCTTCATTACAGCAAAACCTTGTTCAAGCAATTTTGTTTTATGAAAGAAACAAGCTTCTTGCCACTCTTTGCTGAGAAGTCATCACATAGTACAATTTGGCCTGATTAGGGTAACGGCGTCTATGGCATCAACGTATACTAAAAATTCTCCCCAGACATCTTTTCTCATGGGAGGGTGCAATATGTCCTAGGTGTTTTACATGGCTCAGAAACTTCAGGGAAAGATGCTTTTTTTGAGCCTGAATATTGGGGCCTGATGGCAAAAGCCATACTTTACCCTGTGAGAACTAGAAAGGTCAGCCTCAAACCTGTCAGAAATATACTCTGGATCATTTATCTCTTCATTGAAGAAAAAATTTAGTCAAGCATATGAGTATTCTGAAAGAAACAGGATGCATGCCACTACTTGCTAGGACATCATCAGACAGTATAATTTCACCTAATTAGGGTAATAACAGATATGATAGTCCCCACTCACCAAAAACTCTACTCAGACATCTTTACTCATGAAAGGGGCAGTGTGTCTTGGTGTGTCTTTTACACTGCTCAGAATCTGCAGGGAAAGTTGCATTGTTGAGCTTGTATGTTCGGGCCAGATGGCAAAAGCAGTGTTTTCCTCCCCGTGAAAACTGTAGAGTTCCAGTCTCAAAACTGCCAGAAAAACACTCTGGATCATTTACATTACAGCAAAAACTTTAGTTGAGCATTTGAATTTTTTGAAAGAAACAGGCTGCTTGCCACCCTTTGCTGGGAATATATCAGACATCACAGTTTGGCCTAATCAGAGTAACAACAGGTATGGCAGTCAACACTCAAAGAACACTCTCCCAAAACATCTCTTCTCATGGAAGTGTGTAGTGTGTCTTAAGTGTGTCTTTGACACTGCTTGGAAACTTCAGGGAAGTTGCTTTTGTGATCCTGAGTATTGTGCTTGATGGCAAGAGCAGTTTTTTTTCCCTGTGAAAGCAAGAAATTTGCAACCTCAGACTCCCCGAAGAACACTGTTTCATTTATCTCTTCATTAAAGCTAAAAATTTGGTCAATTAAGTGAGTTTTCTGAAACAGGCTGCTTTCGACTATTTTCTGGGAAGTTGTCAGATAGTACAGTTTTGCCTAACAAGGATAATAACAGATATGGCAGTCAACACTCACAAAACACTCTCCCTAGACATCTTTACTCATGAAAGGGTGCAGTGTGTTCTAGGTGTGTCTTTTTACACTGCTAAGAAACTGCAGAGAAAGTTGCTTTAGTGAGCCTAGATCTTGGGGTCAGATGGCAAAAGCAGTATTTTACCTGTGGAAGCTGGATAGTTGAGGCCTACCTTGAAAAACTTTGGTTCTTTTATTTCTACATTACAGCAATACAGAGTGAGACACTTTTGGCTGCTGTGTTTTGCCCTAAAGAAGTAGCTGTTATGGGTATTGGCCCTTATGGTGAAAGCTTTATTTTGCACCTGTGGAAGCTGGAATATTGGAGCCTCAAACTTGCCTGAAAAACACACTGTTTCATTCTTATCTTCATTGCAAGAACAGCTCTGGTCAAGTTTTAAGTTTTCTTAAAGCAACAAGCTCACCAATCTGCTTGGCATGTTTTACTGGGAAGTCATCTGACAATACGGTTTCACATAATCAGAGAAACAACTGGTGTAGTAAACAAGATTCACAAAACACTCTCCCCGGACATCTATTTTCATAGAATGATTCAATGTGTCATAGAAGTGTCTTTATACAGCTCTGAAACTGCAGGGAAATGTGTTTTTCTGAACCTGGGAATGGGACTAATGGCAAAAGAAGTGTTTTCACCCAGTGAAAGCTGGATAGTTGCTGGATAGTTGCAAGAAAGCTTGATAGTTGTAGAAAAACACACTGGTTTATTTTTCTCTTCTGTAATTACAACAACAGTTTTCATGATTTTGAGTTTTCTAAAATAAAAAGGATGCTTCCAACATCTTGCAGGTAAGTCATCTGACAAAAGTTTCTTGTCATCAGAGTAACAACATGTATAGCAGTCAACACTCACAGAACAGTCTCCAATGCCATCTGTTCTCAAGGAATGGTAGGGTGTGTTCTAGGTGTGTTTTTAGACAACTCTGAAACAGCCAGGAAACTTGGTTTTGAAGATGGGAATCGGGTCCTTACGATAAAAGCTGTATTTTCCACTTGGGGAAGCTGGATAATTACAGCCTCAGATCTACCAGAAAAGCACACTTTTCTCTTTATTACAACAGCTGTGGTCTAGTTTTTGCATTTTCTGAAAAAGCAGGCTGCTTGTCATATCTTGCTGAGAGTAATATGATATACCATTTCACCTAATCAGGGTAGCAACATGCATGGCAGTCAACATTCAAGAACACTCATCCCTGCCCTCCTTTCTCATGGATTTGTATATTGTGTCCTAGGAGTGTCTTAAAAAAACTAAGATCATGGCATCTGGTCCCATCATTTCATGGCAAATAGATGGGGAAACAGTGACAGAATTTATTTTGGGGGGCTCCAAAATCATTGCAGATGGTGACTGCAGCCATGAAATTAAAAGATGCTTACTCTTTGGAAGGGAAGTTATGACTAACCTAGACAGCATATTAAAAAGCAGAGACATTACTTTACCAACAAAGGCCTGTCTCGTCAAGGCTATGGTTTTTCCAGTAGTCATGTATGGATGTGAGAGTTGGACTATAAAGAAAGCTGAGTGCCAAAGAATTGATGCTTTTGAACTGTGGTGTTGGAGAAGACTCTTGAGAGTCTCTTGGACTGCAAGGAGATCCAACCAATCCATCCTAAAGGAGATCAGTCCTGGGTATTCATTGGAAGGACTGATGTTGAAGTTGAAACTCCAATACTTTGGCCACCTGATGCGAAGAACTGACTCATTGGAAAAGGCCCTGATGCCGGGAAAGATTGAGGGCAGGAGGAGAAGGGGACGACAGAGGATGAGATGGGTGGATGGCATCACCGACCCAATGGAGATGAGTTTGAGTAGACTCTGGGAGTTGGTGATGGACAGGGAAGCCTGGTTTGCTGTGGTCCATGGGGTCACGAAGAGTCGGACATGACTGAGTGACTGAACTGAACTGAACTGAATTGAGGAGTGTCTTTGCACAGCTGTGAAAATACAGGGAAACTTGTTTTTGTGAACCTGGGACTTGAAGCCTGTTGGCAAAAAAAGTGTTTTCTCATCGTGAAATCTGGATAGTTACAGGCTAAAACTGTTAGGGGAAGCACACTGATTGAAACTGCCCACCCTGGCCAGGCACCATAGTAACCATTTGCATGAGTTGTTTTATGACAGGAGATCCTGATAAGGAATACGGAACTAATAAGCCACCACCAGCTGGAAGATTTTGGGAAAGGTCGAGAGGAGACACTGCCTGTCTGTCCACTTCCCAGAATCCCTCTTGCTAGCATCCATCTTGGCTGAGCGATGCGTGCGCCACCAGGAAAGACTCTGAATTAGAATGATTGGCCAAAGACCACCCGGAAACTAATCCCATCACCATAAAACCCAAGACTGAGAGCCATGCGGCAGAGCAGTTCTCCTGGGTTCCCTTACCTACTGCTCTCCACCTGGGTGCCCTCTCCCAATAAAATCTCTTGCTTTGTCAGCATGTGTCTCCTCAGACAATTCATTTCTGAGTGTTAGACAAGAGCCCAGTTTCGGGCCCTGGAAAGGGTCCCCCTTCCTGCAACAAAACCTTCCTGGAAGACACATGGTGAATGGTTGCAGCTGTGAGCTGTGAGCTATGTGGGGATTTGTGGCCTCCAGAGGAGAGGATTTGAATCCTGGGTCAGAGACGAGGCTTGATTACCTGAAGCTTTTGTGTAATACAGTTTTATTAAAGTATAAAAGGGATAAAGGAATCTTCTGATGTACACACATCAGAAGGGGGCAGAAAGAGTGCCCCCTTGCTAGTTTTTAGCAAGGAGCTGTATATCTGTTAACAAATTGCTAATCAGATCAAAAAATCACATCAAAACTGAGAGAGTTGCATCAGGAACCACTCCAACAACATGCATTTTCAGATAGCACTGGGACAAGGTGAATCATCCCTGACCACAAAACAATTGACCTGAATCTTAAAGAAAGGCAGATTTCCAAGCAAATACACAGCTTAAGAGAACATTTCCATGAGTAAGAAATACTGGTTTGTTGAGCCATTATTGGTTCAAGGTTTGAGTCTTAGGTGGAACAAATGAAGAAAGGCAGATTCCAAGGCAAATACATAGTTCATTAAGGTAACTTAAGATAAACATTTCCACCAGAAAAACGCATTGATTAGTTCAAGGTTTGAGAAAAGTTAAGTTCAAGTGAACCTGGTGTCGTCATGACAACACAGAATTTAAAAGAAACCTCTTTTTACGTTTGTATAGAGAAGGGAAAAAAAAGGTCTGTGATTTGCAATTTATTTCCTACTTCCAATTAAGAAAGAAAATTCCTCTGCCACTTGCAGTTTATTTCCTTCTCATGGGGACCCCTGGCCTTCCTACCTGCTACCCTCACGAATCTCCACGAAGCTCACAGCTCACAGCTGCAACTAACTGTTCACAGTGTGTCTTCCAGGAAGGTTTTAGCCTGCAACTATCCAGATTTCACAGTGCGAAAATACTTTTTTTGCCAACAGGCCTCAAGTCCCAGGTTCACAAAAACATGTTTCCCTGTATTTTCACAGCTGTGTAAAGACACTCCTAGGACACAATATACCAATCCATGAGAAAAGAGGATCTCAATTGGTTCATTTTTCTTTTCACTACAACTACAGCTTTCGTCAAGGTTTTGAGTTTTCTGAAAATTGCGAAATGCTGGGCTGGATGAAGTGCAAGCTAGAATCAAGATTGCTGGGAGAAATATCAATAACCTCAGATATGCAGATACCACTCTTATGGCAGAAAGTGAAGAGGAACTAACAGTCTCTTGATGAAAGTGAAAGAGGAGAGTGAAAAAACTGACTTAAAACTCAACTTTCAGAAAACTAAGACCATCGCATCTGGTTCCATCACTTCATGGCAAGTTGATGGGGAAACAATGGAAACAGAGAGACTTTATTTTCTTGGGCTCCAAAATCACTGCAAATGGTGACTGCTGCCATGAAATTAAAAGATTCTTGCTCCTTGGGAGAAAAGCTATGACCAACCTAGACAGCATATTAAAAAGCAGAGACATTACATTGCCAACAAAGTCTAGTCAAAGTTATGCTTTTTCTAGTAGTTATGTATGGATGTGAGAGTTGGACTATAAAGAAAACTGGGCACCAAAGAATCAATGCTTTTGAACTGTGGTGTTGGGGAAGACTCTTGAGAGCCCGTTGGACTGCAAGGAGATCCAACCTGTCCATTCTCAAGTAAATCAGTCCTGAACGTTCATTGGTAGGACTGATGCTGAAGCTGAAACTCCAATACTTTGGTCACCTGATAAGAAGAACAGACTCATTGGAAAAGACCCTGATGCTGGGAAAGATTGAAGGCAGGAGGAGAAGGGGTCGACAGAGGATGAGATGGTTGCATGACATCACCATGAGTTTGAGCAGAAGTTGGTGATGGACAGGGAAGCCTGATGTGCTGCAGTCCATGAGGTCTCAAAGAGTCAGACATGACTGAGCGACTTAACTGAAAATTGGCTGCTTGCCAATTCTTCTGGGCAGTCATCTGACAAAACTGTTTTCCACTAATCAGGGTAACAACAGATATGGCAATGGAAACTCACAGAAAAGTCTCCCTGAACATCTTTTCTCATGGACTAGTACACTGTGTCCTAGGTTTGTCTTTACAAAACTCTGAAACAGCCAGGAAACATACTTTTGTGAACCTGGGAATTGGGCCCTTATGCTAAAAATCTATATTTTCCACCTATGGAAGCTGGGTAATTGCAGCCTAAACATGCCAGAAAAACACACTGGTTCACTTTGCTTTTCATTACAAAAACAGCTTTGGTCATGATTTTGAGTTTTCTGAAAGAGACAAGCTGCTTAACACTTCTTCCTTGAAGTCATGTGACAGTACATTTTCACCTAATCAGTGTGACAACAGGTATGGCAGTCAACACTCATAGAACACTCTCCCCTGACCTCTCTTCTGATGGAATGTCACCCTGTGTCCTAGTAGTGTCTTCACACAGCTCTGAAGCTGCTGGGAAACATGTTTTTGTGAACTTGGGAATTGGGGCCTGATGACATAAGAAGTAGTTTTCTACTGTGAAACCTGTATAGTCGCAGCCACAGACCTGCCAGGAAAGCACACTGGTTCATGTTTCTCTTCATTATAACAACAGATTTGGTCAGGTTTTTGATGTTTCTGTAAGGAACAGGCTGCTTGCTTCTTCTTGCTGGGAAGTCATTTGACAGCAGTTTCATCTAATCAGAGTAAAAACCGGTATGGCAGCCAACACTCACAGAACACTCTACAATGACATCTTTTTTCATGGAATGGTACAATGTGTCCTAGCAGTGTCTTTACATAACTCTGAAACAGCTAGGAAGCATATGTTTGTGAACCTGGGAACTGGGGCCTTGTTCAGTTCAGTTCAGTTGTGTCCAAATCTTTGTGACCCCATGGACTATAGCACACCAGGCCTCCATTTTCATTGCCGATTCCTGGAATTTACTCAAACTCATGTCCATTGAGTCTGTGATGCCATCCAACTATCTCATCCTCTGTCGTTCCCTTCTCTTTCTGCCTTCAATCTTTCCCAGAATCAGGGTCTTTTCAAATGAGTCAGTTCTTCGCATCAGGTGGCCAAAGTATTGGAGCTTCAGCATCAGTCCTTCCAATGAATGTTCAGAACTGATTTCCTTTGGGATTGACTGGTTTGATCTCCTTGCTCTCTGAAGGACTTTCAAGAGTCTTCTCCAACACCACAGTTCAAAAGCATCAATTCTTTGGCACTCAGCTTTCTTTATAGTCCAACTCTCATATCCATACATGACCACTGGAAAAACCATAGCCTTGACTAGACGAACCTCTGTTGGCAAAGTAATGTCTCTGCTTTTTAATATGCTGTCTAGGTTGGTAACTTTTCTTCCAAGGAGCAAGTGTCTTTTAATTTCATGGCTGCAGTCACCATCTGCAGTGATTTTGGAGCCCCTAAAAATAAAGTCTGTCGCTGCTTCCATTGTTTCCCCATCAACTTGCCATGAAGTGATGGAACCAGATGCCATGATCTTAGTTTTCTGAATGTTGAGTTTTAAACCAGCTTTTTCACTCTCCTCTTTCACTTTCATCAAGAGGCTCTTTAGTTCTTCTTCACTTTCTGCCATAAAGGTGGTGTCATCTGCATATCTGAGGTTATTGATATTTCTCCTGGCAATCTTGATTCCAGCTTGTGCTTCATCCAGCCCAGCATTTCTCATGATGTACTCTGCTAGAAGTTAAATAAGCAGGGTGACAATATACAGCCTTGGCATACTCGTTTCCCAATTTGGAAACAGTCTATTGTTCTATGTCTGGTTCTAACTGTTCCTTCTTGACCTGCATACATATTTCTAAGGAGGCAGGTTAGGTGGTCTGGTATTCCCATCTCTTTCAGAATTTTCCTTGGTTTGTTGTGATCTACACAGTCAAAGGCTTTGGCATAGTCAATAAAGCAGAAGTAGACGTTTTTCTGGAATTCTCTTGCTTTTTCTAAGATCCAACTGTTGTTGGCAATTTGATCTCTGGTTCCTCTGCCTTTTCTAAATCCAGCTTGAACACCTGGAACTTCACAGTTCATGTACTGTTGAAGCCTTGCTTGGAGAATTTTGAGCATTACTTTGCTAGTGTGTGAGATGAGTGCACTTGTGCAGTAGATTGAACCTTCTTTGGCATTGCCTTTCTTTGGGATTGGAATGAAAACTGACCTTTTTTAGTCCTGTGGCCACTGCTGAGTTTTCCAAATTTGCTGGCATATTGAGTGCAGCACTTTCACAGCATTATCTTTTAGGATTTGAAATAGCTCAACTGGAACTCCATCACCTCCACTAGCTTTGTTTGTAGCGGTGCTTCCTAAGGCCCACTTGACTTTGCATTCCAGGCTGTCGTGCTCTAGGTGAGTGACCACACCATCACAGTTATCTCGGTCATGAAGGTATTATTTTGGATAGTTCCTCTGTGTATTCTTGCCACCTCTTCTTAATATCTTCTGCTTCTGTTAGGTCCATGCCATTTCTGTCCTTTATTGTGCCCATCTGTGCAAGAAATTTTCCCTTGGTATCTCTGATTTTCTTGAAGAGATTCCTAGTTTTTCTCATTCTATTGTTTTCCTCTATTTCTTTGCAATGATCACGGGGGAAGGTTTTCTTATCTCTCCTTGCTCTTCTTTGGAACTCAGCATTCAAATGGGTATTTCTTTCCTTTCCTCCTTTGCTTTTTGCTTCTCTTCTTTTCTTAGCTATTTGTAAGGCCTCCTCAGACATTTTGCTTTTTTTCATTTCTTTTTCTTGGGGATGGTGTTGATCCCTGCCTCCTGTACAATGTCGCGAACCTCTGTCCATAGTTATTCAAGCACTCTGTCTATCAGATTTAACGCCTTGAATCTATTTGTCACTTCCATTGTATAATTGTAAGGGAATTAATTTAGGTCATACCTGAATGGTTGAGTGGTTTTCGCTACTTTCTTCAATTTAAGTCTGAATTTGGCAATAAGGAGTTCATGATCTGAGCCACAGTCAGCTCCTGGTCTTGTTTTTGATAAGTATATAGAACTTCTCCATTTGGTTGCAAAGAATATAATTAATTTGATTTCAGTGTTGGCCATCTGGTGATGTCCACGTGTAGAGTCGTCTCTTGTGTTGTTGGAAGAGGTTGTTTGCTATGATCAGTGAATTCTCTTGGCAAAACTGTTAACCTTTGCCCTGCTTCATTTTGTACTCCAGGGCCAGATTTGCCTGTTACTCCAGGTATCTCTTGACTTCCTTCTTTTTCATTCCAGTCCCCTATAATGAAAAGGACATCTTTTTTGGGTGTTAGTTCCGGGAGGTGTTGTAGGTCTTCATAGAGCCACTCAACTTTTGCTTCTTTGGCATTAGTGGGTGGGGCATAGACTTGGATTACTGTAATATTGAATGGTTTCCCTTGGAAAGGAACAGAGATCATTCTGTCGTTTCTGAGATTGTACCCAAATACTGCATTTTGGACTCTTCTGTTGACTATGATGGCTACTCCATTTCTTCTAAGGGATTCTTGCTACCGTAGTATATACAATGGTCTTCTGAGTTAATTTTGCCCATTCCAGTCCATTTTAGTTCACTGAATCCTAAAATGTCAATGTTCACTCTTGCTATCTCTTGTTTGAGCACTTCTAATTTACTTTGATTCATGGACCAACACTCCGGTTCCTATTAATATCGCTCTTCACAGCATTGGACTTTACTTCCGTCACTAGTCACATCCACAACTGGGTGGTGTTGTCGCTTTGGCTCCATCTCATTCTTTCTGGAGTTTTTCTCCACTCTTCTCAGGTAGCATATTGGGCACCTACCAGCCTGGGGAGTTCATCTTTCAGGTTCTATCTTTTTGTCTTTTCTTACTGTTCATGGGGTTCTCAAGGCAAGAATACTGAAGTGGTTTGCCATTCCCTTCTTAAGAGGACCACCTTTTGTCAGAACTCTCCACCATCTCACATAGTTTGCTCAAACCATCTAACCATCTCATCCCCTGCCACCCCTTCTCCTTTTGCCTTAGAATGCCAGTAATAGCTGCCAGTGGCAGAATCCTATTATTGGGTTGGCAAAAAAAATTATTTTTTCATAAGATGTTATGTAAAAACACAAAAGAACTTTTTGGTCAACCCAATATATGTCAAGCTTAGTTCTTAGTGTTGTACCTGTACTATTTATTTAACCCTTTGGGAAATTCTATGGGGTAGGTTGTTATTATTATTAGTGAGGTCTACCCCTTCCTGTGATGTAGGATCTGTCACAGCCTCTATTCTTCAGAAAAAAATACATTAAGATTTCCTTTTAGACATGTTCTTCTTCCTGCTCAAATTCTGATTTGGATTTTATGTGATCAAGCTGGTGAGGCTCCTGACAAAGCATTTGTGCTTAAAGGTGGAGAGAAAAAAAGCACAACCACGTGGATTCTTTGTAAGGAAAATGCACTAACAAAATTCTAAATAATTGTCCTTGTCTGGGTGTTGGATGAAAGCACCATGTAAGAGCATTGAAACTGAACCAATTAGCACTTTTATATGATGAAAACCTGACATGCCTTCTAACAAAACAAAAGAGTCTGAACCAGTCTCTTGAGACTCATTGAATTCAGTCTCATTGCAGTGGTGTTCCCTTTTGTGGCACATGGGCATGGGAGTGTGAGCTTCAGTAGCTGTAGCAGGTGGGTTCAGTAGTCACAGCACATGGACTTAGTTGCTCTGCATACCACATGTGAAATCTTCCCAGACTTCCCAGAGCAGGGATTGAACTCTTGCCTCCTGCATTGGGAGGCAGAGTCTTATCCACTGCACTACCAGGGGAGTCCTGAGGCATACTTTCTGGGATACAAACACATACATTGTGCCTTGTCTCAAGAGTTTTTTGCTGTTGGCAAAAAAGCCTGTGGTTTCCTTGACATATTTCAGCAATTCAGTGACGTGATCACTGCACAGCTGGTCCCACTCGGTCATCGTCTGTTGAATTGCTGTGACACGTGAACAAGACATGTAAAATTTGACCTAAACACTAGAGTATGTGGGTCTGGAAGGATGGTGCCTGAACTAAATGAAGACCTCTGCAACTTTCCCCCCATTTCCTTACCACATGTCACAGTATCTAATGTGAATCTTTAAGGTACTTCTTATGTAAGGCAGTCTCTGTGAGGAATAATCAGATAAACACCTCTTCCTTTGTACCTTTTGCAAAGGAGACCCAATTGGAATGGTCATTTTGTAGAGTCCAAACTCTAAATATCAAGGACTTCAAAGCTCAGCTCACTTCCCACTGTGCTGAGATGTAGGGAAGGTTGGCAGCGGGGTTTCTTTTTTGTTTCTTTATTTATATTTAATTGAAAGATAACTGATTTACAGAATTTCATTGCTTTCTGTTAGACTTATGAATGTCAACATGAATCAGCCATAGGTGTGCATATGTCCCCTCCCTCTCAAACCTCCCTCCCAACTCCCTCCCCATTCCATCCCTCTGGGTTGATACAGAGCTTCTGTTTCAGTTCCCTGAGACATACAGCAAATTCCCATTGGCTATCTATTTTACTCATGGTAATGTAAGTTTCCATGTTACTCTCTCCATACATTTAACCCTCTCCTCTCCTCTCCCCATGTCCATAAGTCTGTTCTCCATGTCTGTTTCTCCATTGGTTGTTGGTTGATGTTGGTTTAGTTGCCAAGTCATGTCCGACTCTTGCAACCCCATGGACTATATAGCCTGCCAGGCTCCTCTGTCCATGGGATTCTCCAGGCAAGAATACTGGAATGGGTTGCCATTTCCTTCTCCAGAGGATCTTCCCACCCCAGGAATCAAACCCAGGCCTCTTGCATTGCAGGCAGATTCTTTACCAACTTAGCTACATTGTGAAAAGTGAAGTCGCTCAGTCATGTCCAACTCTTGCAACCCCATGGACTATAGCCTGTCAAGATCCTCAGTCCATGGAATTTTCCAGGCAAGAATACTGGAGTGGGTTGCCATTTCCTTCTCCAGGGGCTCTTCCCGACCCAGGGATCAAACCCGGGTCTCCGGCATTGTAGGCAGACGCTTTACCATCTGAGCTACCAGGGAAGATTACTGTCTTGCAAATAAATTGATCAGTACCATCTTTCTAGATTCCATATATATATATGCTAGTATACAATATTTATCCTTCTATTTCTAACTTACTTCACTCTGTATAATAGGCTCTAGGTTCATCTGTGTCATTAGAACTGATTCAAATGCATTCCTTTTCATGGCTGAGTAATATTCCATTGTGTATGTACCACAGTTTCTTTATCCATTCATCTGTCGATGGACATCTAAGTTGCTTCCATGTTCTAGCTGTTGTAAATGGTGCTGCAATGAATGTTGGGGTACATGTGTCTTTTTAAATTTTTATTTCCTCAGGTATATGCCTAGGAGTAGTATTGCTGGGTCATATGGTGGTTTTATTCCTAGTTTTTTAAGGAATCTCCATACCGTCTTCCATAGAGGCTGTATCAGTTTACATTCCCACCAACAGTGCTAGAAGGTTCCCTTTTCTCCACACCCTCTCCAGCATTTATTGTTTGTAGACATTTTGATGATGGCCATTCTGACCAGTGTGAGGTGATATCTCAATGTAGTTTTGATTTGCATTTCTCTACTAATGAATGATGTTGAGCATCTCTTCATGTGTTTGTTAGCCATATGTATGTCTTCTTTGGAGAAATGTCTGTTTAGATCACCCCCCCACACACACACTTTTTATTGGGTTGTTTGTTTTTCTGCTATTGAGTTGTATGAGCTGCTTGTACATTTTGGAAATTAATCCTTTGTCAGTTGATTCATTTGCTATTATTTTCTCCCATTCTGAGGGTTGTCTTTTCACCTTGTTTATAGTTTCCTTTGCTGTGCAAAAGGAAGTTTAACTTCCTTTTAACTTCCTTTTTAAGTTTAACTAGGTCCCACTTGTTTACTTTTGTTTTTATTTGCATTACTCTAGGAGGTGTGTCATAGAGGATCTTGCTTTGATTTATGTCATCAAGTGTTCTGCCTATGTTTTTCTCTAAAAGTTTTATAGTTTCTGGTTTTACATTTAGGTCTTTAATTCATTTTTGAGTTTACCTTTGTGTATGTTGTTAGAAAGTGTTCTAATTTCATTCTTTTACACATAGCTGTCCAGTTTTCCCAGCACCACTTATTGAAGAGTCTGTCTTTGCAACATTGTATATTCTTGACTCTTTTGTCAAAAACAAGGTACCTGTAGGTGCATGGATATATTTCTGGGCTTTCTATCTTGTTCTATTGGTCTATATTTCTGTTTTTGTGCCAGTATCATACTGTCTTGATGACTGTAGCTTTGCAGTATAATCTGAAGTCAGGAAGGTTGATTCTTCCAGCTCCATTCTTCTTCCTCAAGACTGCTTTGGCTATTCAGGGTCTCTTGTGTTTACCTATGAATTGTGAAATTTTTTCTTCTAGTTCTGTGAAAAATCCCATTGGCAATTTGATAGGGATTGCATTGAATCTGTAGATTGCATTTGGTAGTATAGTCATTTTCACAATATTGATTCTTCCTAGCCAGCCAGGAACATGGAATATCTCTTCATCTTTTTATATCATCTTTGATTTCTTTCATCAGTGTCTTATAATTTTCTGTATACAGTTCTTTTGTCTCCTTAGGTAGGTTTATTCCTAGATATTTTATTTTTTTTGCTGCAATGGTAAATGGGATTGATTCCTTAATTTCTCTTTCTGATTTTTCATTGTTAGTATTTAGGAATGCAAGTGATTTCTGTGTATTGATTTTGTATCCTGCAACTTTGCTAAATTCACTGATTAAATCTAGTAATTTTCTGATAGTATCCATGTATAGTATCATGTTATCTGCCAACAGTGAGAGCTTTACTCCTTCTTTTCTGATCTGGATTCCTTTTATTTCTTTTTCTTCTCTGATAGGACTTTCAAAACTCTTTTGAATAACAGTGGTTGGAGTGGACACCCTTATCTTGTTCCTGATTTTAGGTGGGGGGTGGAATGCTTTCAGTTTTTCACCATTGAGAATAATGTTTCCTGGGGCTTATCATATATGGCCTTTTGCCGGGGTCCAGCCCCAGCAGGATCCAGGGGAACCCTCAGGATGAACGGCGTCGGCGAGAGAGAGACACGTAGGACCGGCCTTGATAGGGCCAAGTCTGCTAGGGAGAGAGAGAGAAAGAAAGAGACCAGACCAGGAATATGCAGCAGAGTCTGGCAGTTGCTTTATTTTTCACCATAGCCTTTATACCCTAAGTCGGTACATTTCTAAGGGGGAGATAAGCACACAGACTTAGTTTGTCCTAAGCTGACATGACATCAGCTTGTCCTTCACGAAGGTGTTCTCTGTATGTTTTTTGTTTATGAGAGTCTTTTCCCATAGATTTTTTGTACATTATCTTCTGGCCTTGAGGTTAGCAGAAAACAGAAAAGTGGCAGTCTCATGGTACAGCAAGTTGTAACATAATAGAAGTACAATCCTGTTAACATAAAGTCAGTCTTTTTGCAGAAATTCTCAGCTAAATTTATCTAAAAAGTTTAACACACAAAGACTCTGCAGCTCTGGTGAGGCAGCCCCTGTTTAGCGCTCTTGGTTAAAATTAACAATTATCTTATTGTTTTTACACTAGGGCTAGACTCTTATTTTACTATATCTTTAACTATATTAACAATAGTTTCCACTGCACAACCTCAGCGCAATAACATCAATCAAGCGTTGATCTAATAACCACTTTTAAAACAATATTTTTTGTATTTTCTAATAGGGCTTCCTCACCCCCCAAAGGGCTCTGTGCCTATTAGGGCCTTTTTAATGGTTAATCTCTATGTATCATATCTTTTGGCTTTCAGGCCTGTTGACAATTTATGGTTTGCACCTGGTGCAACTTTAAGCAACTTCAGTAGCTGACCCTGTCTTTTTTGTGGTTAATCTATTTTCTTTCTATTAGGTGTCATCTCCAAGGGAACTAGATAGGATTGCATTTTCACAGGACAGAAATGCAAAGGATTGCAAAAACAGCAGATATGGCACAAAACAGGCTCTTAGTCTAAAAGTTAATTACCTGCAAGAAGTCGCCAGCTAATCTCTATCTAAAGTATTTTCTATTAGGCACATTTGTGGCTATCATATTTGTGGAGCTTTTCTCACCCCGTGAAGAGGCCTACGCTTAATAGTTTTTTTTGTTAGCGTGCTGTGCTTAGGATGTTTAGAACAATCAAGAGCATTTTGTGCAATGAGATCACACATTTATCAAACAAGCCAGAATGCCAGCAAAATGTTTGAATGGAAGCATTTCCTTCATCTCTGGCCCCTTCATAGGGCAGCAGCATCCAGGGGATTTATTAATTAGGGTTTTAAGTTGGTCCTCATTCAGTGAAAGAGGAGCAGGAGAACTCTCGGCAGGCAACACAAGAATCTGCAACAGGGCAAACAAGAACAACAGCAGAAAAGCGGGGAGGATACAGGGTGGGGTAGAGGCCGAGGCCAACCTGGAGGGTCCCTTATCCTAGACGGCCTTGCCTGTCAGGTTCTTTCCTCGTGACCTCGTCATGGATGGGGTCCCGGACGGCCTTGCCTGCCTGGTATTTTCTTCATGACCTCATCACGGGCGGGACCCCCCATAACGGCTCCTGGCAGCCTTTACTATATTGAGGTAGGTTCCTTCTGTGTCCATTTTTTGAAGAGTTTTAATCATAAATGGATGCTGAATTTTGTCAAATTTTCTACATCTATTGAGATTATCATTTGGTTTTTATCTTTCAATTTGTTGACATGGTGTATCACATTGATTGGTTTGCATATATTGAAGAATCTTTGCATCCCTGGGATAAACTTGACTTGATCATGGTTTATGGGCTTTTTAATATGTTGTTGAACTGTTTTTCCTAGAATTTTGTTGAGGATATTTGTATCTATGTTCATCAGTGATATTGGCTTGTAGTGTTCTTTTTTTTTTTTTTTTTTTTGCTGTCTTTGTCTGGGTGATGATGGCCTCATAGAATGAGTTTGGAAGTTTTCCTTCCTCTGCAATTTTTTGAGAGAGTTTTAGAAGGATAGGTATTATCTCGTCTCTAAAGGTTTGATAGAATTCACCTGTGAAGCCATTTGGTCCTGGGCTTTTGTTTTCTGGGAGATTTTTTTTTAAATCACAGTTTTGGTTTCAGTGCATGTAATTGGGTTGCTCATAATTTCTATTTCTTCCTGGTCAGTCTTGGAATATTGAACTTTTCTAAGAATCTCTCCATTTCTTCCAGGTTATCCATTTTATTCCATATAGTTGTTTATAATAGTCTCTTATAATCCTTTGTATTTCTGCATTGTCTGCTGTAACCTCTCCTTTTTCATTTCTAATGTTGTTGACTTGAATCTTCTTTTTTTCTTGATGAGTCTGGCTAAAGGTTTGTCAGTTTTGTTTATCCACTCAAAGAACCAGCTGTTAGTTTTATTAATCTTTATCATTCTTTCTTTCATTTCTTTTTAATTTATTTCTGCTATGAGCTTTATGATTTCTTTCCTTCTGATAATTTGTTGTTGTTGTTGTTATTCTCCTTCTTTTACCAGCTGTTTTAGGTGTAAAGCTACGTGTGTCTATGTTTTTCTTGTTTCTTGAGGTAGGATTGTATTGCTATAAACTTCGGAGAGGTAAGTGGCCGAGAGAAGATACCCTATGTCCAAGGTCAGTAGTGGCGGCCATGAAGAGATATCCCACGTCCAAGGTAAGAGAAACCTAAGTAAGATGGTAGGCGCTGAGAGAGGGCAACAGAGGGCAGATAGATTGAAACCACAATCACAGAAAACTAACCAATCTAATCACATGGACTACAGCCTTGTCTAACTCAATGAAACTAAGCCATGCCATGTAGGGCTACCCAAGATGGATGGGTCTTGGTGGAGAGTTCTGACAAAATGTGGTCCACTGGAGAAGGGAATGGCAAATCACTTCAGTATTCTTGCCTTGAGAACCCCATGAACAGTAAGAAAAGGCAAAAAGATAGGACACTGAAAGATGAACTCTTCAGATCCATAGGTGCCCAATATGCTACTGGAGATCTGTGGAGAAATAACTCCAGAAAGAATGAAGAGACAGAACCAAAGCAAAAACAACACCCAGTTGCGGATGTGACTGGTGATAGAAACAAGGTCTAATGCTATAAAGAGCAATATTGCATAGGAAAGTGGAATCTTAGGTCCATAAATCAAGGCAAATTGGAAGTGGTCAAACAGGAGATGGCAAGAGTGAACGTTGACATTTTTTAGGAATCAGCGAACTAAAATGGACTGGAATGGGTGAATTTAACTCAGATGACCATTATATCTACTACTGTGTGCAAGAATCCCTAAGAAGAAATGGAGTAGCCCTCATAGTCAAAAAAAGAGTCCAAAACGCAGTATTTGGATGCAATCTCAAAAATGACAGAATGATCTCTGTTCATTTCCAAGGCAAACCATTCAATATTACAGTAATCCACGTCTATGCCCCGACCAGAAATGCTGAAGAAGCTGAAGTTGAAGGGTTCTATGAAGACCTACAAGACCTTTTAGAACTAACACCCAAAAAGGATGTCCTTTTCATTATAGGGGACTGGAATGCAAAAGTAGGAAGTCAAAAAACACCTGGAGTAACAGGCAAATTTGGTCTTGCAGTACAGAATGAAGCAGTGAAAAGGCTAAAAGAGTTTTGCCAAGAGAACACACTGGTCATAGCAAACACTGTCTTCCAAGAACACAAGAGAAGACCTCTACACATGGACATCACCAGATGGCCAACACTGAAATCAGATTGATTGTATTCTTTGCAACTAAAGATGGAGAAGCTCCATACAGTCAGCAAAAACAAGACCGGGAGCTGACTGTGGCTCAGATCAAAACTCCGTATTTCCAAATTCAGACTTAAATTGAAGAAAGTAGGGAAAACCACTAGACCATTCATGTATGACCTAAATAAAATCCCTTATGATTATATGGTGGCAATGAGAAATAGATTTAAGGGACTAGATCTGATAGACAGAGTGCCTGATGAACTATGGATGGAGGTTCATGACATTGTACAGTAGGCAGGGATAGAGACCATCCCCAAGAAAAAGAAATGAAAAAAGCACAATGGCTGTCTGAGGAAGCCTTATAAATAGCTGTGAAAAGAAGAGAAGTGAAAAGCAAAGGAGAAAAGGAAAGATACACCCATTTGAATGCAGAGTTCCAAAGAATAGCAAGGAGAGATAAGAAAGCCTTCCTCGGTGATCAGTGCAAAGAAAGAGAGGAAAACAATAGAATGGGAAAGACTAGAGATCTCTTCCAGAAAATTAGAGATACCAAGGGAATATTTCATGCAAAGATGGGCTCAATAAAAGGACAGAAATGGTATGGACCTAACAGAAGCAGAAGATATTAAGAAGAGGTGGCAAGAATACACAGAAGAACTATACAAAAAAGATCTTCATGACCCAGATAATCACGATGGTGTGATCACTCACCTAGAGCAAGACAACCTGGAATATGAAGTCAAGTAGGCCTTAGGAAGCATCACTACATCAAAGCTAGTGGAGGTGATGGAGTTCCAGTCGAGCTATTTCAAATCCTAAAAGATGATGCTGTGAAAGTGCTGCACTCAATATGCTAGCAAATTTGGATAACTCAGCAGTGGCCACAGGACTGGAAAAGGTCAGTTTTCATTCCAATCCCAAAGAAAGGCAATGCCAAAGAATGCTCAAACTACTGCACAATTGCACTCATCTCACACGCTAGTAAAGTAATGCTCAAAATTTTCCAAGCCAGGGTTCAACAATACTTGAGCCATGAAATTCCAGATGTTTTAGAAAAATCAGAGGAACCAGAGATAAAATTGCCAACATCTGCTGGATCATTGAAAAAGCAAGAGAATTCCAGAAAAACGTCTATTTCTGCTTTATTAAATATGCCAAAGCCTTTGACTGTGTGGATCACCACAAACTGTGGAAAATTCTGAAAGAGATGGGAATTCCAGACCACCTGACCTGCCTCTTGAGAAATCTGTATGCAGGTTAGGAAGCAACAATTAGAACCAGACATGGAACAACAGACTGTTTCCAAATTGGGAAAAGAGTATGCCAAGGCTGTATATTGTCACCCTACTTATTTAACTTGTATGCAGAGTACATCATGAGAAATGCTGGGCTGGATGAAGCACAAGCTGGAATCAAGATTGCCGGGAGAAATATCAATAACTTCAGAATATGCAGATGACACTACCCTTATGGCAGAATGTGAGGAAGGACTAAAGAGCCTCTTGATGAAAGTGAAAGAGGAGAGTGGAAAAGTTGGCTTAAAGCTCAACATTCAGAAAACTAAGATCATGGCATCCAAGCCCATCACTTCACGGCAAATAGATGGGGAAACAGTGGATAACTTTACTTTATGGGGCTCCAAAATCGCTGCAAATGGTGACTGCAACCATGACATTAAAAGACGCTTACTCCTTGGAAGGAAAGTTATGACCAACCTAGATAGCATATTAAAAAGCAGAGACATTACTTTGCCAACAAAGGTTGGTCTTGTCAAAGTTATGGTTTTTCCACTAGTTATGTATGGATATGAGAGTTGAACTATAAAGAAAGCTGAGCACCGAAGAATTGATGGTTTTGAACTGTGGTGTTGGAGAAGACTCTTGAGAGTCCCTTGGACTGCAAGGAGATCCAACCAGTCCATCCTGAAGGAGATCAGTCCTGAATGTTCATTTGAAGGACCGATGTTATAGCTGAAACTCCAATACTTTGGCTATCTGATGTGAAGAGCTGACTCATTTGAGAAGACTCTGATGCTGGGAAAGATTGAAGGCAGGAGGAGAAGGAGACGACAGAGGATCAGATGGTTGGATGGCATCACTGACTCAATGGACATGAGTTTGAGTAAACTCTGGGAGTTGGTGTTGGACAGGAAGGCCTGGCATGCTGTGGTCCATGGGTTTGCAATGAGTTGGAGATGATTGAGTGACTGAACTAAACTCCCTCTGAACTGCTTTTGCTGCATCCCACAGGTTTTGAATTTTCATGTTTTCATTGTCATTTGTTTCTAGGAATTTTTTTATTTCCCTTTTGATTTTTCAGTAACCTGGTCATTATTTAGAAATGTATTATTTAATATCCATGTGTTTGTGTTTTTTTTTTTACTGTTTTTTTCTTTTAATTGATATCTAGTCTCATAGCGTTATGGTCAGAAAAGATGCCTGATACAATTTAAGTTTTCTTCAGTTTACTGACGTTAGATTTGTGACCCAAGATATGGTCTATTCTGGAAAATGACCCATGTGCACTTGAGAAAAAGGTGTATTCTTCTGCATTTGGATGGAATGTCCTGAAGATATCAATGAGATCCGTCTCATCTAATGTATCATTTAAGACTTGTGTTTCTTTCATGTCAATGTATGGCACAAACCACTACAATATTGTAAAGTAATTAGCCTCCAACTAATAAAAATAAACGGGAAAAGAAAAAAGAAAAAAAAATAATGTTTATAAAGATTAAAAAATAAAGACTTGTGTTTCCCTATTTATTTTCTGTTATGATGATCTGTCCATTGGTGTAAGTGTGGTGTTAAAATCTTCTACTGTTATTGTATTACTGTCAATGTCTCCTTTCATGTCTGTTAGTATTTGTCTTGTGTATTGAGGTGCTCCTTTGTTGGGTGCATAGATATTTCTAATTGTTGTCTTCCTCTTGGATTGATACTTTGATCATTATGTAGTGTCTTTCTTTATCTCTTGTAATATTTTTTATTTTAAAGTCTATTTTGTCTGATACAGGATTGCTACTCCAGCTTTCTTTTGATTTCCATTTACATGGAATATATTTTTCCATCCTCTCACTTTCATTCTTATGTGTCTTTAGGTCTGAAGTGGGTTTCTTGTAGGCAGCATATATATGGGTCTTGTTTTTGTATTCATTCAGCCAGTCTGTGTCTTTTGATTAGAGCATTTAATCCATTTTCATTTAAAGTATTTGTTGACATATATGTTCCTGTTGCCATTTTCGTAATTGTTTGGGATTTGTTTTTGTAGATCTCTTACTTCTCTTGTATTTCCTGACTATATACATCCCTTTAACTGTTGTTATAAAGCTGGTTTGCTCGTACTGAATTCTCTTAACTGCTTGTCTGTAAAGCTTTTGATTTCTCCATCAATTTTGAATAAGATCCTTCCTGGGTAGTAATCTTGGTTGTAGATTTTTCCCTTTCAGTACTTTAAATATATCCTGCCATTCCCTTCTGGCCTGCAGAGTTTCTGCTGAAAGATCAGCTATTAAGGATTTCCCTTGGATGTTACTTGTTGCTTTTCCTTTGCTCCTTAATATTCTTTCTTTGTGTTTAATCTTTGTTAGTTTGATTAGTATGTGTCTTGGTGTGTTTCTCCTTGGGTTTATCCTGTATGGGACTCTTTGCGCCTCTTGGACTTGACTGACTATTTCGTCTTCCATGTTGGGGAAATTTTCAATAATAATCTCTTCAAAAATTTTCTCATACCCTTTCTTTTTCTCTTCTTCTGGGAACCCTATTGCCGGGAGCCAGCTCACGAGATCCCACCCATGACAAGGTCATGAGGAGAAAACCTGACAGGCAAGGCGGATCAGGTTATCAGGGATTCCGAAAAGCTGCCCTCGGCGCTCACCTTAAAGATGATATCTGTCTTTCTGATGCTTGCTTCAATAGACTACTCCCTAATTTCTGTGACACAGGCAGAAGGCCTTCCCCGACCTCTTCTCAAATAAGAATCAATTTAGAACTTTAATCAATAAGTTTCCCGGGTGGTGGTATTTTATGAGATTATCCAGGGTGAGAGGAGTGTTTTAATTTAAACTCCTTTGTTGGTATTTTAGTTTGTTTGGCAAATGCGTTTATGCCCTTGGTACTAATATGCATGATTGCTTATAGTACCCTATTCATAAAATAGCATAAAGAACCTGATCATATAAAGGCCCTAATAGACATAGAGCCTTTTTTGGGGGTGAAGGAGTCCTATTAGAAAACATAAGAAAAATTATTCTAAAGGTGATTATTGGGTTGACGTTTGCTTGCTGTGTTTTGCTTGCTGTGTTTTTGCTTTTAATGTGCTAAGGTTGTGCTGTGGAAACCATTGTTAATATAGTTATAAGATCTAGAAAAATAAGAGGTTAGCCCTAGTGTGGTAACAATGAAACGGTTGTTAATTATTAGCCAGGAGTGCTAGGCAGGGGCTGCCTCACCAAAGTCGCAGAGTCAGTGTGGGGTAAACTTCTTAGATAAACTCAACTGACAGCTTCTGCAGAAGGATTAATTTTTGTGTTAACAAGGATATACTTCTACTCTGTACTGTTGCCCTATGAGACTGCTACCTTTCAGTTAAGGTCACCACAGAAACAGAAAATAGGTTTGCATTCACCTGACCCGCATAAAATGTTAATGGGTCCCAAGGCCAGAAGATAATGTGTTAAGATTTATTATAGAATTAGAAAGCAGAAAACATCTTGCTTTTCCTGAAAAACAAACTGATGTAATACTAATCCTGTGTAAGCATGAGTAAGCATCTTGTACCTTGGAAACGTTCTGAGTGAGGATGTAAAAACTGTTGTCAAACAGTAAAACACAGACTTGGCCCTATCAAGGCTGGTCTCACATGTCTTCTCTCTCTCACTGACGCCGTTCATCCTGAGGGTATCCCCTGGATCCTGCCGAGGCTGGACCCCGGCACCCTATAATTCAAATGCTGGTGTGTTTAATACTGTTGCAGAGATCTCTGAGACTATCCTCAGTTCTTTTCATTCTTTTTACTTTATTCTCCTCTTCAGCAGTTATTCTCACCATTTTATCTTCCAGCTCACTGATCCATTCTTCTGCCTCAGATATTCTGCTATTGATTCCTTCTAGAGTGTTTTTAATTTCAGTAATTGTGGTGTTTGTCTCTGCATTCTTGAATTCTTCTAGGTCTTTGTTAACTGAGTCTTGCATTTTCTGCATTTTATTTTCAAGGTTTTAGATCATCTTTACTATCATTATTCTGAATTCTTCTTCAGGTAGTTTGCCTATTTCCTCTTCATTTATTTGGACTTGTGTGTTTCCAGTTTTTTCCTTCATTTGTGCTGTATTTCTCTGTCTTTTCATTATCTTTTTAAAAACTTATTGTGTTTGAGGTCTCCTTTTTCCAGGCTTCAAGGGTGAATTCTTTTTTTCTTTTGGTTTCTGCCCTCATAAGTTTGGTCCAGTGGTTTGTGTAAGCTTCATGTAGGCTGTAACCTGTGCTTGGGTTCTGGTGGGAGGAGGTGAGTGTTTCTTTTCCTCTGATGGGCAGGGCTGGGTAAATTGGTAATCCTGTCTACTGATGATTTGGTTTGTATTTTTGCCTTGTTTGTTGTTTGGATGAGGCATCCTGCAACTTGTAGTTGGGTGATGCTGGATCTTGTATACAAGTGGTTGCCTTTGTGGGAGTTCTCCCTATTTGATACTCCCTAGGGTTAGGAGTTTTCTGGTAGTTTAGGGTCATGGAGTCAGTGCTCCCACTCCAAAGGCTCAGGGCTTGATATCTGATCAGGAACAGAGATTCCACAGGAGGTTTGTTATGGCATTAAATGGGATTAAGACAAATACCCCAAAATGAGAAACTAAAGATGACCCCACACAAATGGCAAATACAAAATCAGGTAAATAATAATTAAAATAATGGAACATACATGCTTATGTATAACCATAAGCAAAATCAAAACAGTCCAAGGACAATAAAGTGCAGTAGATTGACCCAGTGAACAAAGGAAACCAAAAATGATATTCACCAATTAAGAATAAAACTAAATCACAAACTAGAAAGCAAAACTAAACAAAGGTATCAACTGGGGAATAAAGCAATGAAAACAAAACTAACAAATATGGTGAGAAAAAGAAAGAAAAGAAAGAAAGAATAGAAATGCAAAGTTAAATAGAGGTAGATAAGAAGATTTATATATATTAAAGATTAACTGCAAGGGTAAAATAACAGTAGGGAAAGCAAACAAAGGAATAAATGTAGAAAAATAATGTTTAAATAATTTTAAAATTAAAATTAAAAAAAGAAATAGAATACAAAACTGCAAAAGGCTAACAGACAGGCAGAAGTTTATAACAGAAATAAAAAGTCTGACTGAAAAAAAAATCCCAAAAGCTTAAATAGATTTCATAGTGCTAATAAAATTGACAACTACAATGGTGGAGCGGCGAGGCGGGGGGGGGTGAAGAAAAAGAAAAAAAAAAAATCCGAAAGAAACTACAGACAAGTCAAAGTATAAGAATAATAAATGTTTTTCTTGAGTCTCTGCTGTCAGCATCCTCTCCCTTGCTGGGAGTCACAGTCCACCTCACCTCCCTAGAATGCCCTCCAACACTGCTGGTCCTACTCCTTGTACAGCTGGTGGGAGGGTTTTGGGTCCTCTTCCTCAGCCACACTGCCCCTGAGTTTCAATTGTGGTTTTATCTCCACCTCTGCAGGTGGGTCATCCACTGGGGTTTGCTCCTGAGGCTGCCCTGGAGGACTTGGGTCTGCCCCAGCGAGTCCCAGGTGTGGCGGTGGTGCAGGTTCTTGGGTTGCAGGGCCCCTGGCAGTACCAGGCATTCAGTGGAGTTGGCACCTAGGGCAGCAGGAAATATAGTGCTCTAGAAGGGTATGGCACCCCACTCCAGTATTCTTGCCTGGAGAACCGCCCCCCTTACAGAGAAACCTGGGGTGGCCACAGTCCACAGGGTCACAAAGAGTTGGAAATGACTGAAGTGACCCCGCGCGCAAGGTCTTTCTTGCAAGACTTTCTTTTGCCTGTGGCATCTCTGCCTCAATGAGGGTTGAGAGTGAAGCCCCTTGGGTCTTGGGGACCCTGGAGGTGCCAAGTGTAAAGCGACATCGACTGCCTCAGCCACAGGAGTTATGGCCCTATCAGAGTCTTTTTTCAAGCCTCTAGCAGCTGGTGATCAGAAGGCCTCTTTGACTAGTCTTTCTCCATTAGCTCCACTCGTTCAGGCACTTAGAGGGCTCCCTTGCCTGGGGTCCTCCTCTGTTGTTTGGTGCCTCTGGCGTTTGAAGCAGCACCCTGGGTGGGGTCCTACTCTGTTGTTCTGGGGCCAGGCGCTTGATGAGCCAGCCTCTCTATTGTTCAGCTGCTGACGTGGGGAGAGAGAGAAAGCCTACGGTGATGGCTCCACCCCTCACGCGTGACTTAGCAGTATCGCCTTTCTTCCATGGCTGCCTAGCTTTCCTCCACTGGCGTTTCCCACCACAATCTCCTCCCTCACGGCCCCTCAGTCCATCTCTTCACAGTCAGCAGTGGGATTGCTCCACAATCCTTACACTCCACCCCCCAGATGCTGCACCATCTTGGGGACCTGCATTCCTGTCTGACCTATGTTAAGCTGTGGCAAGGATTGCCTGATTCTCCTTCCATTTAGGCTGTCACAGATCAACTGCTTCACTCTCAGGCTCAAATATTTCTCCTCTGCCCCAGACAATTGCCCCCGGTGTGGGGACTGGACCCCTGCTTCAGTTTCCCTACCTGCCGAGGGCAGGTCCAGTCCTACTAACACTCCTGTTTTTCCCCCTAGTTCCTTTGTCCTACCCAGTTTTGGGTGGTTCTACATATTCTTTTCCTGTGGTCAGGTACGCCTGCCCTCTCTCAGCTGGTGTTCTGTAAGCACTTCTGTGTCTGAAGGTGTATTCCTGATGTATCTGTGGAGAGAGATGTACTCTACAGCCACCTACTCCTCCGCCATCTTGGCTTCCCTCTTCAGTGGGGCTTCTTTAGAGTACATTTGCCCAGCTAATGAGCCCATGAAGCCATCAAAGTATAAAAGCTGAAATCCATTTTTCCACTTACATTCAGATAATCCCAGCCACTCACATCACACAAGAACGTGGCAGGACTTCTTCAGGGCTGCCCCCGGGAGATGACAGCCTGACCTCCCATAGCTTCGATGTAGAAGTCGGCCCTCCTCCTGCCACCCCTGAGGGTGGGGCCAGCCTCGTGCTGGGGCCCGGAGCCCTGCGGTTCAATCCCTCTGACTTTCATGGGTATCCCTTACCAAGCTGGCTTTCAGCCTGCATCTGGCCTCAGGATGCAGCTGCTTTGGGTCTTCCTCACACCAGTAAACCCAGGATCAAGTCTTCTCCAGCTGCCCCTGTCATGTCTGCTCCCGAGGGGCTGGCCATTGCCAGGTGTGACATATACAAACACATTCCGCTGCAGTGGATCTGGTTTCCAGGGGTTATTTTTAGTTGAAATTAGCGCCTCCCCCAACTTTCCATGTTTCTGTGTGCTGTGCTCAGTCGCTCAGGCATGTCTGACTCTCTTGCGACCCCATGGACTGTAGCCTGCCAGGCTCCTCTGTCCATGGGAATCTCCCGGCAAGAATTCCTTCCTCCAGTGGATCTTCCTAAACCAGGGAAAGCGGGTTCTTTACCACTAGTGCCACCTGGGAAGCCCAAATCTTTGCTCTTCTATTGTTTTTTTTTACTTTTTGGTTGCATCATGTGGCATGTAGGATCTTAGTTTCTTAACCAGGGATCGAACACACACTCCCAGCATTGAGTACATGGAGTTTAAACCACTGGACCACCAGGAAACTCCCAATAAGCTTGAAAGTGAAAGTGAAAGTCACTCAGTCATGTCTGACTCTTTGCAATCACATGGACTATACAGTTCATGGAATTCTCCAGGACAGAATACTGGAGTAGGTATCCTTCCCCTCCTCCAGGGGACCTTCCCAACCCAGGAATCGAATCCAGGTCTCCGGCATGGCAGGAGGATTCTTTACCAGCTGAGCCACAAGGGAAGCCCAAAGCCCAATGAGGTTGGCTCTTATTAATATTACACTCTCTGAAGAGAAATCCGTTTAACCTTTGCTTTTCATAGACTCTTGGTTTCCTTTCTTCATAACTATTAAAAACACAAAGCAAAACCCTGGTCCAGTGTGGATGTTCAAAGTGTATAAACTGCAAAGAATCGGTTAGTTAAAATGTCACGGGAAAAATGAGCATGTTCCATCCCACCATGTTACCTCCTGGAAGATGTCCAGCTCTCAAAGTACCATCACCATTGTTCTTTGGCTTGTCTTTAAATAAAAATCTTTTCTAGACTGACTGTAAAGAACTTGATGTTAGAAAAATTAGCAAGTTTAATGCTTGTGCAGAGTTGGAGACAGTTGTCCCACAGGTATATTTTGGGCTTGTTTTAGCCAAGTCAGCTCCAGTGTTTGGTGAGATCAGATTTTCAGCTGTTCTTCCGTAACACAGAGACACAGCACTATAGTGTTCATTTCATAGAACATAAACCCTAAATCTCAGTGTTCCCAAGGGCTCTCATCATAGACCAAAGAAAAGAAGAGACCAGAAAGGTGTTATTATTATAACATTATCAGTTCTGATCATGGGCTAAGCACAGAGGTCTGGGTTTAAACGACTGCATCCAGGATGTGGGATAAAGAGGAATGGAACTGTGGAATATTTGGGATGAAATGCAAGCATTTGGGGAATGTATATCAGTAGACATGGCCTCCATCCTCTCACTCCTGTCTGGGCATCTGTCCACACTGCAGTGCTGTTGAGCATGTATGAGGGGATGCAGCCCAGCTTTCCAGGGAGAGCAAGATGGCAAACTAACCTCCATGCTCCTATCAGAGAACAGTGCTAAGATGATACATACACTAACAACATAAATGCCAACAGTCGACACATGAATGAAGACATTTCATGTTCTCAAACTTTGGTTATAATCACACTGTCGGAGTTCAGGGCTAAATTCTGAAATGCGTATGGTAGCACAGTCTGCATGGATACTTGTGTCTGCTAAGTAGTCATTTGTTGCTGGAACCAGAGAGAAGCTCTATTTTGTGATCTCAGGCATGTTGAATGTTTATTCTGCTAGGAGTTAAAAAAGAATTTCTTTCTTCATAGTTTAGTTTTTACTCTGAGTTTAATAGGGAAAAAATAGAATGAAGACAATAAATAAGACGCAAGAGAAGGAACAATAGTGCAGATTATTAATAGTTCCTTATAAATGTTAAGACTATCAGACATATATTTTTCAAAAATGCACTTGAGGGGGAATTCCCTGGTGGTCCAGTGGTTAGGACTCGATGCTTTCACTGCCAAGGACCTGGGTTCTATCCTTGGTTTAGGAACTAAGAATCCATGAGCCATGTGGCACAGCTGATAAATGCATTTGGGAAACTGAATAATCGAGGTTCATATAAACTATTGGAATGATCAGCTAGTAGGTTGCATGTTGTTGTTGTTTAGTCGCTAAGTCATGTCTGACCCTGCAAGCCCATGAACTGCAGCACATCAGGTTCCCCTGTCCTCCACCATCTCCAAAAGTTTGCTCAATTTCATATCCATTGAGTCGATGATGCCATCAAACTATCTCATCCTCTGCCACCCCCTTCTCCTTTTTCCTTCAATCTTTTCCTGCATCAGGGTCCTTTCCACTGAGTCAGCTCTTCACATCAGGCGGCCAAAGCATTGGACTTTCAGCTTCAGCATCAGTCCTTCCAGTGAATATTCAGGGTTGATTTCCTTTGCAACTGACTGGTTTGATCTCCTTGTTGTCCAAGGGACTCTCAAGAGTCTTCTCCAGCACCACAATCTGAAAGTATCAGTTTTTCAGCACTCAGCCTTCTTTATGGTTGTATAATTGTGCAAAACATTTTAAAAAACCACACGAAAAATTGTGTCAGTCCTTAAACACTTATTCCTTTGACAAAATAGGTATGAAGTAGCCCAAATCACACCCTTCGGATGGCCGGGAATTCTACTTCTGCAAGAAAATGCTCAGAGTAAAGGAATTGCAGCGTTCGATGTCCTTGCATGAAAAGGTGTAAGTCAAATTGTATCCACCTGAAAGGGACCAACTCTTTATTTCGGAATGGTTTTTAAAAGCCAAAGGAAAATCAACTCTGCCATCTGGTGCATAAACAGGTTATTGCAGCTTCTTTCTTAAAATAATAATAATAATAACAGCTAACCCAGTTCTACCTTTACAAAGAATTTTCATGACACCAGCTGAGTGGTTTTCCCTGGGTAACTGAAACCTGTTACAGATTTTTAAAAACTGTAGTAGTGTTTCAAAGACAAGAACCCACTTACTGCCCATGGTGAACCCAATGGCCCCTTTCTTCCGAGACTCAGATGCTCATATGAACATCAGTTACTGCCTGGTTCCTCTAGCTCAGGGTTTCCCATGTGGCTCAGTGGTAAAGAACCTGCCTGCCAATGCAGGAGATGTGGGTTTGATTCCTGGGTCAGGAAGGTCCTCTGGAGGAGAAAATGTCAACTCACTCCATTATCTTGCCTGGAAAATCCCATGGACAGAGGAGCCTGGTAGACCACAATTCATGAGGCCACCGAAGAGTTGGATATGACTTAGCGACTAAACAACAGTGACAACCCTAGACTTAGTGAGACTTGGCCCTGCTCCGAGGGAAGCCCTGGACTACACTTTTCTGGAAGGCAGCTCAGTTGGGAGCTGGCCAGGCCGCTGGGGCTGGGAAACCAGACACCTGAAGCCATGAGGCAGGGAGGGAGCTGGTAGGAAACAGGTGATCTCTAGATGGCGAGGCAAACCTGAAAGATGGGATGGAAAGTCAGCAGGTCAGCTCAGCAGGGGACACTTGGGACAGGAGAAAATGACACCCCAAAAGGATGACGATGGAGGGAAGGGATGAAGGAGACAGAAGAGCTCTTAGTGGGATTGTTGAGTCCTAAGGTAAATTTATTCATAGTTTTTTTTAAGGAAGCTCTGTACTGCTCTCCATAGGCCCTATATCAATTTGCATTCCCACTAACAGTGCAAGGGGGTTCCCTTCATACCCTCTCCAGCATTTGTTTATAGATTTTTTGATGATGCCCATTCTGACACATGTGAGTTGATACCTCATTGTAGTTTTGATTTGCATTTCTCTAATAATGAGTGATGCTGAGCATCTTGTGTTTATATTCATGAGGGAGGGACATACATATACCTATGACTGATTCATGTTGATATATGGGAGAAACAAACACAATATTGTACAGCAAATGTCCTCCAAATAAAAATAAGCAATTTAATAAAGAAGAGCTCTTAGACAGAGTCCTGTAGCCCTGTCCAGTCCTGGCCCCCGCTCTCGTCCACTGAGCTCACCCCAAGCCCCACACTGGCTTCATCCTCACTGCTGCCCACAAGGGAGCAGCCTGAGGAGGGCAAGAGGTTGATGCTAAGGGTTCAACTGAGTCCCTCCAAATTCACAGCTTAAAGACCTAACCACCAGTTCCCAGAATGTGACTCTGGGTGGCTGCAGATAGAATCAGTTAAGATGAAGTCATATTGGAGGAAGGTGGGCACTTATTCAGTACTACTGGTTTCCTTATAAAAAGGAGAACTTTGGACATAAACAAGAACACAGGGAGAAAGACCAGGTAAGCCTGAAGGCAGAGATTAGGGGGAACGCGTTACAAGGCAAAGGCTTCCCTGGTAGTCCAGATGGTAAAGAATCCATCTGCAATGCAGGAGATCTGGGTTCGATCCCTGAGTTGGAAAGATCCCCTGGAGGAGGGCATGACAACTTCACTCTAGTATTCTTGCCTGGAGAATTCCCATGGACAGAGGAGCCTGGTGGGCTTCGGTCCACGGGGTTGCAAAGAGCTGCACCCAGCTGAGCGACTAAGCACACATTACAAGGCAAGTCAGTTTCCAGCAGGCTAGGAGACACCAGTGGGGGGCAGGAGGCCTGGGACAGAGTCTCGGTAAGATCCCACAGGAGGGACCGAGTCTGTGACCCCGTGACCTCTGACATCTGGCCTCCAGAACCGGGGACAATGCACTGGTGCTGCTTGTCACCTGGTGGATGGGCTTTGTCACAGCAGCCTTAGGAACCTGATACAGCTGGGGAGGGAGTGGTGATGACAAGGGGAATGGTTGGTTCTTCTTGCCTTTTCTTCTCACACAACACTGGCAGCTGGCATTTCAGAGGCGAGCCATGTCAGGGAGGGTGGGGGCAGTGTTTGGACCGTGAGCAGCTACATGGACAGGAGCTGGCCTTGGGCTTCCTCCCTGGTTTTCTGTCCACATGTTGGTCTCTGGGAGGTATCCTCCAGGCCTCTAGAAATGGGCTTACTGGCATTTGCCATAAATTAAGTGGATCAAGTTTGCCAAAGGCAAACTCAGGTTAAAGAGAAAGGCCTGCTCTTAGAGCAGCTGGTGGGAACCAGGCTTCCGAGGGCTTCACTCCCGTCCTCCCCTGAAGCCTCCCACATACTGGTCATCCTGATGTGCCTCTCAGATCGCAGCTCCTGTTAGCGTCTGCACAGCTGGGGCTGAACTCCAGAGCATGTCCTCACATGCCCCCTCTGGAGGGAGCCGGTCTCAGGTGCAGGACATGAGAAAGGGGCCTTCTAGTCACCTCCCTGCAACCCCTCTTCACAAGCCCCAAGTCTCCCAACTGCGGGCCCCTCCCACCAGCAGGTCTGCGCAGCTGAACACGGGTGGAGGCTCACCTGCGCCCCAGGGATTCCTGCTCGCCCAGGGCCTGCGGACCAGTCCCACCCCGCCATTCCTGCCAGCAGCTCCTCCATCCAGGGGCTGCAGCTGCACTTCCCTGGGAGGTCTGCACCGGCCTTGGGGTGGTCCTTCCCAAGTTTGTCCCTCCTTGGACATCATCCCTCCACCCTGGGAGCCATGGAGAAATCTCTTTACATCTTACATTTACTTTTTAAACTCACTGCGTAATAATTCTTTCAACTGAACATCCTCTATTTAGATCACTGTGTGGTCCTGTCACCCCTTTCTCTACTTCTGTGGTCAGCACGGAAAAGAGGACCACACTGAGTAAGGAGGATCTTGAGTAAGGTCCAGGCAACACAGAGGACCATGTGGAGCATGGCTGGGCACACAGCAGATACTTGGTAACTTCCTGCTCATCATCTCGGCTAACGATATTGATAGAATTTGGCAAATTACGATTAAGATGTCATAAAATTAGATGACAAGATGAAGAATCTAAACAGCCAACTGGAAACTATAAAAAGCAATCAGAAGATGATTCATATTGTTGTATGGTGGAAGCCAACACAACATTGTAAAAATTAAACAAAGAATATGAAAAAAGAATACAGCTGAATCACTGCTGTACACCAGAAACTCACATATCATTGCAAGTCAGTTATTGAGCCTGTGCTGTGTCTGGGCCTTTGAAGCTCTGGAGCTGAGTTAAAGCTTGCGATGAGTACACAGCTGGCTGGGCATCACGGGAGTTTCCAAAACCCCAACTTGGCCATCGTACTCATCCATGGCCCCGGGGAACTGAGAACAGACAAATCAAAGCTCTTTTTCAGAAATGTGCTACAGAAGGACAGCATTGCCCCTGACAAGTCTTTCACATCAAAGTGGCTCCACATGCAGGCTGCAGCTCCGGGGGAGGACTGGAGTGTCACGTCAAGAATGTCTTCTGCAAAGAGGAGTATGGAGGCTGGGCGGGAGGCAGGGTTCTGGGAACATGGGTCCAGAAGGAGGCAGCGGGAGGTGGGGGCCAGCCTGGCGTGGGGGGCATCAACCAAGCCAAGTGTCTGACTGCTCCGTCCTTCTCAAGGAGGCCTACAACATTAACACTGTCAGTTTAGGTATTTTACCTTATCTAAAGTGGCTCAGATGGTAAAAAAAAAAATCTGCCTGCAATGTAGGAGACCTGGGTTCGATCCCTGGGTGGAGATGATCCCCTGGAGAAGGAAATGACAACCCACTCCAGTATTCTTGCCTGGAGAATTGCATGGACAGAGGAGTCTGACAGGCCACAGTCCATGGGATCATGAAGTGTTGGACACGACTGAGGGACTAATACATAAAACTCGGAGCAGTACTTCAAGCCCTCTCTGTTCCATGATAGGGAAACCAGGGTCAGAGAGATGGTGTGACTTTCCCAAGGATGGATGAAGTTTGAATGACCTGTTAATAAACTTGATCTATTAAATAATACTTACTGATCCTGACTATACCTCCTGCATCAGGAAATAGGAAACAGATGGCACTCTCACATGAGGATCATTTGAGGAGGTTTCTTGACACAGAGGCTACCAACCAAGGAGTGGGTGAGCAGAGCTCCTGCTTCATGGCAGCCACGCTCTCCTCTCACCCTCACCCCTGGGAGGGGAGAGAGTGGCTGCCTGAGCCCAGAAGCAGGGACTGCACAGAGCAGCTGTTTGCCGAGAAGATAGAGCCTTGTCCAAGCAACCCCATAGGGCAGGAGGTGAGGAGGTGAGAGGGCCTTGGTCCCTGCCTTCATTCTCCAGGTTCCCTTCTCCTCCCCCTCCCAGCCCTGCCACACCACCCCAAGCAGAAGCCATGGGAACTCTTGTTGTGGTTCCTACAGGTCAATCCTGGGACAGAGGGCATGATGGAGAGGGGTGGTGAGCAAATCTGAAGGCTGAGAAGTAAGAAGCAGCCCCAACGTAGGATGTGAAATCTGCCTGGCAGTTCATCAGTCTGCGGAATATGAATAATACAGACAGACGTGAAGCAGCTGAGAAGCAGACTGCATTCTCCCAAGGACATGCAGACACTGTGAGGCATCAGAGAGACTTCTGCATGGGACACCTTCCTCTCTCCACCATGAACTCTGAGATGCTGGCTGTATGAAGAGATATCTGGCTCCTGGATCTAAGTCGCTGACCCAGAGCAGCTGCGGGGACTGAGTGTCAGATGGGGGTGGTCTGGACACGAATTCCACATGCTTCATACTTTCCTGGTTTCCAAGGAAATAGGACCCTGGCCTCTGCAGTCCAGACCTGACCCGCGGACATCAGCACTGCTTTGCTTGGAGTTTTGAAAACACTGCTGCCTGTCAATTTCATCTCGACTCCACCTTCCCCCAGATCCTGCACCAGTGCCATCTTTTCTTTCCTGACTTTATCCGATTCCATGTTTGCCTTGGTCCCCGGCTTGGCAAGGACCAGGGGAGAAGTCTGGTCACCCTCCCTCCATCACACTGTAATGTAATGGTCAGATTTTTCAGTTTCTAGTTTCTAAGCCTCCCTCAAGCTTTCAGGAAGGAGTGTGGGCTTGAATCCTAGTAGGCAGTCTGCTTTTTCCCACTCTGGTGGGTTCAGCAGTTTTCCCTTTTTCTTTAGAATTCTTGGTCACTTTCACTCTGATTTGTGGATTTTCTCTTCTCTGCCCAGCTGGATATCCTGTGAGCCCTTTTCGGTTGAGATTGGGCTGTGTGGGTGTCCTGGCATTGTAAGATGGCTGCTCAGCAGTACCTCTGGCCTCTCAAGGTGAAAAGCCACAGGTAAAGTTATAGAATGGCATGCCTGACAGCTACACCACTCCGCCTCATTTATTCCAATGAACTTGTTTCATTTCCTTCACAGCCCATTTTCCAGATATGAAGACAGACATCAATCACTGGCCTAAGGTCACCAGCCAGCAACTCCTGAAACTCACACTCTTGACGTAGGAGTCACGAAAAGGAGGGGTCACGGGAGCAGAGAATAAGGAACTGAATCTTCTCTGTCATCAGATAGGATATGGGCTTACAGGGCTCAGGTCTGCAAACAGCAGCAGATTTCACCCCGACTCACAGCCTGGTCTCCCCTGAAGGCCTGCAGGAGCACCAGATGACTCCAGGAGACTGCAGCAAAGAGGGCCATTGGGGGCCCTGCTCCCCCTACTGTTCCCAAAGCTCCCAGCCCTATTGTCTGAGAAGCCTCGGCTCACCCCTCCTGGGCTCTCCTGTCAGGGGAGGGTGGTAGCATGGCATCGAGATGCCTGCCTTGGGACCCCTCGATGCCATCACCAGCTGTGTGATCATCTCACTATGCAAACCTCAGGGTCTGCTCCCCCAAGGACACTACACCCACCTCCCTGGGCCAGGAGGCTGCAGAGCACATGACAAACTCTCAAACGCAGCCACATGCCCACCCTGAGTGGGCTGCCTGAGGTGCCCCAGGCTCCCTCCACCACCTCTCGCCTCATCCTACTTCTCCTCTTGTGAACTTTGAGCCCAGACAGTGTGCACAGTCATCTCAGGCGACGCGTGACTGTGGCAGGATGGCAGGTCAACTTGGAGAGCCTGGCAACAAGCGCTGAGTCATTCAGATGAAAATCAGTATCAGAAACCGCTCAATGTCATGTGGCAGCCTGGACAGGAGGGGAGTGTGGGGGAGAGAACTTAGAGACTGAACTTAGGTTCCCATGGTGGGAAAGATGGGGAGAAGGGACAGTTATGGAGTTTGGGTTGGACATGTACACACTGCTATATTGAAAATGGATAACCAACAAGCACCTACTGTACAGCACAGGAGACTCTGCTTAATATTATGTGCTAGCCTGGATGGGAGGGGGGTTTGGGGGAGAATGAATACAAGTCTATGCATGGCTGAGTCCCTTTGCCTTTCACCTGAAACTATCACTTGAAACCTGAAACTATTAACATTGTTAATCGGCTGTACCCCAGTACAAAGTAAAACGTTTACAACAGTAAATAAATTCTGCTCCTCAGGACCATAGCAGATGCCCTCATTGCCTGTCCCTATGGAGCAGCTCTTGGTAGCATCAAGAAGGCTGTCTGCAATGGAGGATTCATCTTACTCTCCCTACCAGATAGCTCTGCCCTTGTTTTGAGCAATTGGAGATGAAATGAAGCCAACTGTGAGAAAATGGCCCAGCAGGAAAGACTAGAACGGGGCTCTGACCCCGGGTGTGTCATAGCAACAGAAGTGCAAGGGCTTATTTGATTCTAGACAAGTCAGCAGGGTGGGGCTGTTTCCTAGGGCCATTTGCTCAGCAGTGTGGAGTTAAGAGAAAGCACAGAGATCCAGGGAAATCTGGGCTCCTCTGCTCAGCAGCTGAGAGACTTCAGGCTCAGTAATGACTTTTCTGGATATTGCGGGGCTCATTGATCACATGAGGAGAACTCTCACCTCTGTCAAGATTGTCTCCTTCTTTGGGATAATTACTTGGGTCCCTAGGAGGCCACCTGGCACGCTGTGACCGCCCAGGCCTGTGGCTCCATGCTGGGTCCCCTCCTCAGTCCACCCAGCCCAGTCTGACGTGTGATCCTATTCCCTCATCAGTGTCGTTGTTCACTTGCTCAGTGAGTCCGACTCTTTGCAACCCCATGGACTGCAGCACACCAGGCTTCCCTGTCCTTCACTATCTCCTGGAGTTTGCTCAAACTCATGTCCATTGAGTTGATGATGCCATTCAACCATCTCATCCTCGATCGCCCCCTTCTCCTCCTGCCCTCAATCTTTCCCAGCATCAGGATCTTTGCCCCATCGGTTGTGTCCACTCTTTATTCTGGCTGCCTGACAGTCAACACCCCCTCTGGTGACAGACACAGCATCTGAGGCTGCTCTGGGTGGTATCAGTGGAACTGGAATTCAGTCAAGCAATTTCTTCACACCTGATGCAGAGAGCCAACTCATTGCAAAAGACTGTAATGCTGGGAAAGATTGAGGGCAGGAGGAAAAGGGGATGACAGAGGGTGAGATGGTTGCATGGCATCACCGATTCAAAGGACGTAAGTTTGAGCAAACTCTAGGGGATGATGCAGTCTGTCGTGCAGCAGTCCATGGGGTCACAGAGTCGGACATGACTGAGTAACTGAACAAACAACATAGTTGATTTACAGTGTTGTGTGACTTCCTGCCTTACAGCAAAGTGAATCAGTTATACATACATCCACTCTTTCTAGAGTCTTTTCCAACACAGGCCATCACAGAGCATTGAGTTGAGTTCCCTATACAACACAGTAGGTTCTTATTAGTTGCTGGGGGCACACCTGTCCTGTTTACTATAGTGTCCCTGGTACCTGGCCCAGGTTAGGCAATCAAAACATTTACGAAATGAATGAACAGATTTATGGACATGGGAGTGGGGAGGAAGAAGAGGGTGGGATGTATGGAGAGAGTAGCATGGAAACATATTCACTACCATATGTAAGTAGATAGCCAGTGGGAATTTTCTTGTGACGCACGGAACTCAAACTGGGGCTCTGTAACAACCTAGAGGGGTGAGAAGGGGTGGGAGGTGGGAGGGAGGTTTCAGAGGGAGGGGACATATCTGTACCTATGGCTGATTCATGTTGATGTATGGCAAAAGCCAACGCAATATTGTAAAGCAATTATCCTTCAATTAAAAATAAATAATTTTTTAAAAAAAGAAATGAATGAATGCATGAAGAACTACAAACCAAATGAAGAAGGGCAGTTAAAATACATAGGCAGGATTAATTTAAACATTCAACACAGTATTCGTACAAACTCTGGATTTTTACTGGAAACAAATAATCAGATACAAGTCGGCCTCGCTTGTGTGTCTTTCCCATCTCCCCTGGTGTCTGTTGTTTCTCTTCATGAAGTGGGAGCAGAGAGTTCAATGTCAGCAAGAACCTGCCCTTCCTGGCCCCAGGGACTTGAGCAACAATATCTTGGAGTGGGAGGATGGGGGTGGGGTGGCCTTGGAGTATTTTAAAACCCAGCATCCCCTCCCAGGGAGCGTGGAATGTGATTACAGCCTGGCCCTGGGTACAGGAGAGTGTGGCTTTGTGTGTTTTGGATGAGCTGTGCTCATGAATATCAATTCTTCAGCCTTTGAATAAATGACACCCTGGTGGGCCATGTCCCCAAACCACAGAGACGGGAGCACTTACACAGAGCCTGTGGATGTGGAGAAGTCAGACAGCGCGGAGCGGGGAATCAAAAACCAGGTTCTGAGGGTGTTTCTGCAGTTTGGAGATGAGCAAAGTGTCCAGGGAATCGACAGAGCTAAAAGCAAAGGCGGAACAACCCTTCTAAAGGGAGCCCTGAGCCCTGAGCTCCTCATGCCACCCCCGACTCCCAGAATTGACTCCCACCCCCTGGAGACACTGTTTGCTGTGACTGACCTACTTTTCCGCTGGAAAGATGCGCTTGCTGAAGTGTCCTCCCCCCTCAGTTATTTTAAAGCCTTCTTTTTCTAGCTCCGGCACAGCAGTGCTGGGGAATGGTGCACATTAGCCGAGGACAGTGAGCCACGCCACGGCTGGGCTGCAGAAGCTTCTGGGATGATAGAATGAGTGCACTGGGCAATCCAGGACCATGGCTGCAAGCCTACCAGCCTGCTGGATGCCTGGACACATGTGGCTGCTCATGTGACTGAGGAACTGAATTTTTAAAATTCAATTTAATTAATTTAACCTTAGCTACTGCAGCTACTCCAGCTTGGTTAAATTAAATAAAATTAAATTTAAAATTTCAGTTCCTCAGTCACACATAGCTGGCGCTTCCCTGATGGCTCAGATGGTAAAGAATCTGTCTACAATGTGGGAGACTTGGGTTCAATTCCAGGGTTGGGAAGATCCCCTGGAGAAGGGAATGGCAATCCACTCCAGTATTGTTGCTGGGAGAATTTCATGGACAGAGGAGCCTGGCAGGCTACAGTATATGGAATCACCAAGAGTCAGACACGACTAAGAGACTAACACACGTAGCTTATTGGCTACAGTACCCACTACATCAAAAGAGCCCTGTCAGCACCTTGACTCAACTTTCCGCCTCCAGACTGTGAGACAATACGTTTATGTTCTTTGCAGTCACGAGTTTTTTGGTCCTTTGCTACAGCAAAAGAACATACCCTGTGAAGACCAGGGACAAGCCATGTGACCCAGGCCTGGCCAGCAGAACCCTCAGCCATCCTTTGCCCACCATGATCACAGGCCAGGAAGGGGTAAGGATCACCTCCAGGCTGATGAGGGGCACCGATGCTAAGTGCTACATCACTTCAGTCATGTCCGACTCTTTTGGTGACACTGTGAACTGTAGCCAGCAAGGAATTCAAATTCTTCAAGCAAGAATACTGGAGAGGGTTGCCGTGCCCTCCTCCAGGGGATCTTCCCAACCCAGGGATCGAACCCGTGTCTCTTGTGTCTCCTGCATTGGCAGGCGGGTTCTTTACCATCTGAGCCACCAGGGAAGCTCTCCTGCTTCAGGCAGGGGGATGTGCTAGTAACTTCAAGAATGTCACAGTCATTCACAGGTGGACAGGGCCACGTCATCTCCCTGAGAGCTAAACAAAGGCATCAGAGTGTTTGCCAAAACTACAGAGAAAGAGAAGTTTGTTTTCTGACAAGTTCCTCAGCTGCCAGTGTTGGCTTGGAGCATCTGTTGATTGCCTGGATCCAGCCATACCTGCAGCCATCTCCCTTTTAGACACACAAGCCCCAAATTCCTCTTTTTTTTTCTCTTGGGTTGTGCTTCCCTCACTTGTGACCAGAGAGTGATTGTGTCAGATGGACATTGTCACTAGAGCTCTGTGTTGGGTCTCACTTGTGACCAGAGAGTGACTGTGTCAGATGGACCCCATCGTTACTGCAGCTCTGTGCTGGGGGCCTGATGGGCCAGTTACCTTCCTCGGTCTCACCTTCGGCACCTGGGAAGCTGATGCTTCGGAGAAGCCAACTAAGAAACTGTTTAGTGATACTGCCAAAGTCATAGCCTCTTAGAACAGCTTTTTCTTCATGTGGTTTTCAAGCGGGATGTGAGGTTGGCATGTCTGTGCTGGTGACTTACTCAGCAGGACCAGGGAAGGAGGAGGGAGGGGGAGGGAGATTGGGGCCCTGCAAAGCCTCCCCCTCCCCTGCAAGATCTCAACCCACCTCCCACCTCTCACACTATTTCCCTGGGCTAGGACTTTGCTGCTTTGAGTGAAACTCTAAGGTGAAGGGACAGAAGCCCGGGTTGCAAATTAGTCTGAAAAGACCTTGCTCATGGAGGAGGGGAAGTGGTTGGAATGAAACCTGCTGAAAGAAGGAAGCACATGACCTTAACAGATGTGTAACCCTTGATTCTGCTGGAAAAAATTAGATCATTGAGAAACTATGCATTTTACATCAAAAATTGGCACTTTTATAAAGCGAGTATAATTTCAGTATTTTTATTCTGTGCCCTCAATGCAATTTAAATATGACATAGTGAGCAAGCACTCAATTTTGTCCTTAAGAGAAAGAGCCAAACTTGTGACTGTCTAGAACTCAGCATTTCCTTGAACAACCCATGTTAATCGGTAGAATTTTTAATGTATGTATGTATGTATATATGTATGTATGTATGTATGTATGTGTATATATAATGTATGTATGTATGCATATATATATATATACATATATATATATATATGTATCTCAAAACTTGCAAAAGTGAGAAACTGATTTAACTTGAACAGATTAGTAGTGGGTATCTTCTAATACAGGGAACATTTTTGGCCCTTAACCTTGAAAGCTATCAGACAAAGCATGATAAAAACTTGAATTTGGGAAAAGTATATGGAATGCTTTTAGTGGCAAAACATAACCTAAACGATATAGGAAATGTAAAAACTCACAAGAATTTATTAAAGTCTGAAGGAATGTTGCCTTCATGTAAGTCTTGATCCAAGGCCTCCAATGCTTTGATCAGATTAAGTTTCTGTCTTTCCTCTGTCTCGTCATGCCGTCCCCGTTCTTGGCAGTGTCCTCTCCACTCACCCAACCCAGTCTGTACTTTCAATCCCTCCACTATCCTGCACCCAGTGGATCAGCAAGAGGTGCTTTGAATCTGGAAGGCAGAGTATGTGTCGGATTGACAATAAGGAGAGCACACTGCAGCAGAATGTATCCTCCCCAAAGGCATGGAGGAGTGAACTTGCTGGAAGCTTGAGGAGCTTTGAGTGGCTCCATGTTGCTAGAGAAGTGAGTTTTGGGAAGATGGTGAGTTTGGGGGTGGGTAGGGTCTCTTTCCCAAGCTGAGGCGAGGAGGCAGCACTGTATCCTGAAGGTGACGGAGAACACCCCACACTGGGTATACAATGATAAGATCTGTGCTTTAGAAGGAAAACTAAAGAGACTGGTTCAGACTGGTCTGAACAATAAGGAAGTTTATCATCACACACGAGGCAAGTTCAGGTGGAGGGCAGGTCCAGGCTTGGCAAGACCCACAGCTCAAAGATGCCCCCACAGACCTGACTTCTTCCTACTTCTCTACTCTGCCAGCCTCGCTGTGCACTTCAACCAAAGTCTGGCTCTCCTCATGGTCACAAGAGGGTTGCGTGGGACAGGCAAGGCTTATGCCATTCCCTACACACCCAGTAGTAGGTATCAGGAGGCTGTGAGGGGGAGAATGGCATCAGGAGAGGAAGAGAAGGGGTAATAGAGGGAAGAGAGGGGGCAGCCAGAGAGATAAAGAGAAGCCAGAGTGGGAGAGAGAGAAAAATTCTCTTCCAGGAGCAAACTCGAACTTTTTCTCAAGGAGCCTCAGGTGGGAGACCAACAGTGGCCGTACAGCAGGCCCTTCCCTCAGCTAACACCAGGGGGGCTATTGTACTTGGGAACTGGCAATGTTTTGATTTCAGAAAGGAAACAGAGAGCCTGTGACTCATCACACAGTCCATCCCCAGGGGCTCTGGGCTGATGTCACACTCAGCCACAGGAGGCCTGGGCGGGGACAGTGGCTGTAGGGCTGGACAGCTGGGTGGACACAAGGGATTTGGGGAAATAATGAGGCAGACGTGGAGCCAGAGCACCTGGAGAGACAGCAAGCCCACTCTCCTGCCACTAGAGGTCATGAAGAACTGAGACCAAGTCCGTTGGTAACCGTAACTATTGAGGTATCTGCGATTCATTCCTGTGAGATGCTCCCTAGCACACAGAGCCTGGGCTTCTATTTGCTTTAATACTTTGTTTCAGATGCAGAAGCTCGGGCTCCCCTGGCCTCCCTGACCTATGGAAGCTTGCGTTCCCCTGTGTGCATTCACCTGTGCGTCTCCTCGGTTCACGTGTCTGAAGGACACTCGCGAGAACACACCTGGGGCTCCAGGCTCAGGCCACCTTCAGGCCTGCATCCCACACCTGGAGGTCCGCCTCTTGCACTTCTTGCCACGTGGAGAAGGCCGCCTGGGGTCTCAGAGTGCATGGGGCAGAACTCACCCGTAATCAGTTCCCTGGCTGGAAGGACAGACCAGGAGCCAAAGTTACTTGTGTTTCCTCTTCGGCCAGCAGCCCTGACCCCTCCGGACCTCTAGTGCTCCTGCCAGATTTTAAACTCCTTCTCCCGGGGTTTCAACGGCTGCTGACTTACACCCTTCTCTTTGTGGCCTTGACCTCTTTCTCTCTGACTGGCTGGTTTGCAGTTTGGCCGTGCAACAGACACTGCTCCCCAACTACAGGCACAGGTAAGATCCACCTCCCTCCTCCAGGGCTCCGCCTGCCTGGTCTTTTCCTGGTTCGAACTTCCTGTGGCTCCTGCCAGCAGCCCCCACCAGCCACATCTCTGGATCTAGTGTGTGATGCTGACAGATGGAGGCCACACTGCTATCTGGACCAAGTCCCCACTCTGAGATGACTGGTGCATTTCGTCACACATGTAATCCTGTATGGTGACTGCGTGTGTTGTTGTTGTTCAGTTGCTAAGTCATGTCCGACTCTTTGTGACCCCCTGGACTGCAGTGTGCCAGGTTTCCCTGTCCTTCACTACCTCTTGGAGTTTGCTCAAACTCATGTCCAATGAGTGGGTGATGAGATATAAAATCTCATCATCCAAAATCTCATCTCATCCAAAATCTCACCTTCTTCTCCAAGTCTCAATCTTTCCCAGCATCAGGGTCTTTTCCAGTGAGTTGGCTCTTCACATCAGGTGGTCAAAATATTGGAGCTTCAGCTTCAGCGTCAGTCCTTACAATGAATATTCAGGGGTGACTTCCTTTAGGATTGACTGGTTTGATCCCCTTGCTGCCCAAGTGATGGTGACTGTACATGAAGCCAAAGATGCGGGCTCCTTTAAGGTTGCAGTTAATCCATTCACCTGGATGGGCTCAGATTGTTCCTTTCAAAGTAGGAATCATCTCTGCCCAGAAAGATAGACAGTTTTAAGGATGGATGTGTGGGTAGGGGATGCCTCAGGTATAGACAAGTGAACTCACCTGGAAGAAGGCTTGTTCACAGTAAGCAACATCACTATGTCCATCGGCGGTTCACTAACAAAATGTCCCATTAATCCTCCATTAGTAGGGCCCACTGGGCATCTTCAGTGATCTGTGGTTGCTCACAGGAAGCCACGGTGCTAATGGATTGAAAACAGGATCCCATAATCCCAGGATGCAACTACTGAAGTCTGTGTACCCCAGAGTCCGCGCTCTGCAACAAGAGAAGCCGCTGCAATGAGAAGCCCAAGCACCACAAGAGAGAGTATTCCCTATTCACCGCAACTAGAGAAAAGCCCGTGCAGCAACAAAGACCCAGCACGGCCAAAAAGAAAATAAACAATTGGATGCATGAGACAAGTGCTCCGGCCTGGTGCGCTGGGAAGACCCAGAGGGATGGGATGGAGAGGGAGGTGGGAGGGGGGATCAGGATGGGGAATACATGTAACTCCATGGCTGATTCATGTCAATGTATGACAAAACCCACCACAATATTGTAAAGTAATTAGCCTCCAACAAATAAAAATAAATGAAAAAAAAGAAAATAAACAATAATAATAAATATTAACCCAAAGAAAACAGAACACAGTAATAAAGACAAACATAAAATAAAAATAAAAACAGAAGCAATATTGTAAGAAACTCAATAAAGACTCAAAAAAATGGTCCACACAGACAAAAAATCTTAAAATAAAATATCCCATGACGGCATGCATATGATTGTTTCTGAATCCCAGAAAGATGGTCTTTTGCTCAGAGAACTGACTTTTCTTCGCAGCCTTCTTTCTGCTGTGTTTAGACTTTGGCGTTTCACAGCACCCCTTCTAGGGGACAGGGACTGACTTCACAATGTCATTTGTATTAGGCTTCGCTTTGTTATTCAGTTGAAGTCTTCTGTAGGTGGAAGGCAGGAGTGAGTTCTGGCTTGTTTACCGTCTGTTTATCTGGCTTGATGACGCCATGTTTGTATAACAGGAGCTCAGGAGATGAATCAGTATTTCTCATGAAGCAACACGCTGCTCCTCTGTGTACAGAATAACTAGGAAGGTTTGGGATGATTGCAAATGGCTGCTGCTCTGGCCCCTTATTTTCTATATTGGAAGGGTTCCGGCTTTTATTCACCCTGAATTCTCTAAAATGTCAGGTCTTATACCGGTTGAACTCTAGCTTGTTCTCAGACGCTCAGTCATGTCTGACTCTTTGTGACTCCCCTGAACTGTAGCCCGCCAGGCTCCTCTGTCCATGGGATTTCCCAGGCAAGAATACTGGAGTGGGTTGCCATTTCCCTCTCCAGGTAAACTCTTCCTAAATAATGTTGAATTATCAATATGGGAATGGGTGCTTTCCTGAGATGTTTTTTTCACACTCCAGCAGCTTTAATTTCCTGCATCTCTTTCTTGTTTTCTATTCTCCTGGCAGCCCTCCATGCTTCACCTCATCGTTCTGTAACTAAGCTTCCAGAAACAGAACGGCCCTCCAGGTGTGGTCGCCTCTAGTCTTTAGCAGTGAGGTCACTCTTCTCTTCATAATGGTACCTTGTTCTTACCTGGCACACACACTCCTTCCAAAAGCTGAGCCAAAGTAAGTTACCAGCTCCTTCAGCAAACAGAGACCTGCCAGCCAAGTGCCCCCCACCCCCGCCCCATATTTTTAGAAACTTACTTAACAGGCATGGTGTGTTTCTAACAGAAACCAGTAATAATAACCTTGGAGGTTCAGGGTTCCTTTGCTCTTGGATCTCAAAGTACAGGGGAAACTTGAGTTTATAACATCCCTGGGGAATAGCTCCCCTGCTGTTTAGTTTAAGTGGAAGGTGGGAGGCTTTGGGGAAAAGTACCAACCCCCAGGAAGGCCTGGAGAGTTATAGTCCGTGGGGTCACAAAGAGTCGGGCGTGACTGGGTGACTGAACGACTGCACAACAGCAACACTCACCCCCCAGAGGGTGGGGCTTTTGAAACTGGATCCAGGGTGACATCAGGGAAAACGTGCTTGGTAATGCGGCCTTGAGAGTGTCATTTTTTCTAAAAGCTCTGTGTAATTACTGGCCAATTACCAGGTGACTCTAATGGTAAAAAAATCCCACCTGCCAATGCAGGAGACATGAGACACAGGTTCAATCCCTGGGTTGGGAAGATTCCCAGGAGAAGAAATGGCAACCCACTACAGTATTCCTGGCTGGGATATCCCATGGACAGAGGAGCCTGGCGGGCTACAGTCCATGGGGTCACAAAGAGTTGGATACGACTGAGCGACTTAACAACCACCACCAGCGAATCACAGTAATGAAAACAGGATACAGTGAGGAGGAAATTATTTAAGAAATAACAAAGAAGAGTTTCCTAGAACCTGAGAGGGGGCTTTCCTAGGAGGATAATATTTTCTAGATTAAAAGGGTCCACTTTAAACCCTGCCTGAAGTCTAAAAATGAGCCAGTCCAAGGACATCACTGCAGAATTTTAGGACCCCACGAAGGAGAAAACCCCAAACACTTACAGGGGTGAACCAGCCATTCACAGGTCAAGACTCCAGGATAGAATGGCACTATTTGCCCATCTTCGTACCAGTCCTGGAAGGTGGGAGACAATGAAGCAGAGCTTTCAAAATTCCAAGGAGAAATGATTCTGATCCTGGAATTCTGTCTCCAGCCAGAAAATCAACCAAGTGTGTGGATGGAATAAAGACTAGTTAGGATGTGTGAGATTTGCGGAAACTTGCCAGGAAGCTGCTGCAGGGTATAGCCTCTGAATCGGGGGAGGGAACCACAGAAGAAGAATTGGGATTCAAAAAATGAGGGCAGGACAGGGCATTTCCCTGGGAAGAATGGACAGACACCCTGACATGTTTGGCTATAGAAACGGGAGATTTACACTAATAAATTTCAGAGTTTGAAAGTATGGTAGTAATAAATAGTTAAATGCACACACACATACAACCCTGGTACAATGGTAAGCTCCAAAGAAAATGTTGTGTAAGAAACAAAAAAACAAATAGCTTGCACTGTGACTCAGCTGTGAACAGCATTTACGAGCATCGTTCTGTAAACACTGAACTGCTGTAGCCAAATTATGTGGAAACTTTATTGATGCAGAGAGGATGGGAAGCCAGGAGACATGTATGAGTGAGGTGGGGGCACAACAAGTGAGGGGGAGCGCTGTTTGAAGATAGACTTGGCATCTCTGGCTGGGGAGCCCCGAGGCAACGCCTAAATGGGAGACTCTGGGAAGAGGAGCAGAAGCGTGTTGTCTGGAGACAGATAAGGAAAAAGCCAAGGATATGCTCATCTGGTGCAGGTGGGCTGCCTCCCAGGAGCAGAGTGTGCTCAGAGTCTCTGCTGCTCTTCATAAAAGCTTGTAGGACCCCCGCGGGACTTTAAAATTGCGCATAGGTAATTTGTGCTGGAGAAGACTCTTGAGAGTCCCTTGGACTACAAGGAGATGAAACTAGTCAATCCTAAAGGAAATCAAGCCTGAATATTCATTGGAAGGACTGATACTGAAGCTGAAGCTCCAATACTTTGGCTACCTGATGTGAAGAGTCAACTCATTGGAAAAGACCCTGATTCTGGGAAAGATTGAGGGCAAGAGAAGAGGATGACAGAGGGAGGATGAGATGGTTGGATGGTATCATCATCTCAATTGACATGAGTTTGAGCAAACTCTGGGAGATGGTGAAGAACAAGGAAGCCTGGCATGCTGCAGTCCAAGGGGGTCACAGAGTTGGGCACGACTCAGTGACTGAATAACAACATCCATTATTGGGATGGAAAAGTCCCAGATAGCTAAGTTAGGAATGATAGGGACATTGCTCTCCAAGGGGACTCAGGGGCCAGGGTGAGGACTCAGATGGGGCAGACGATGCAGGTGAGACAGGTGTGGGCATCCTGACTGCAGGCTGGGGTGGAGTGAACCTTCAAGGGCCCCTCCCTCCTTCCAGGGACCTACAGACCTCACTTTGGGGAACTTAACATTTCCTTGGGAAACAACTACTCTCCAATCACAGGACTGCTCTATTACTGCAAAAAAAAAAAAAAAAAAAAAGGGTAAGAGTGTGTTTCGAGGGTAGGACATATGGATCATAATTAGAATTAATGAGTAAAAATTCCAGTGTTAGTCTGGGCAGCACGAGGATTCATTACAGATTTGATGAAAGAGATTCGAGTTCATTAAAAGTTAAATGTTCTCATTCCTCAGGATGTTGCTCTCAGTTAGTGAGATGAGGGTCTCCATTCTCCAGCGCGTCCTGCCCGGGATCCCTGGGCTGAAGCTAAAGCAGGTTAAGTACTGTTTCATCTTCCCGTGCCCCAGCCATCCTAGAAGCCATGCTCAGTTTCCACGATGAAACCTCTTTAATCCTCTCTGTTTCCCCTCAGGCTGGCTGCGGGCTCTCAACCCTGTGAATTTTTAATTAAGCTTGAGCTGGTGATGCACATGCAGTTCTACAGTCCCTGAGACTCAAGTGGCTTTTCTGCACCTCTTTGGATGGCCTTTTCCAGCAAGGCTTGGGGTATAGTTCTCCAAGAGATGAATGTACAGAAGAGGGCTCAGGGTAGAGAAAGAGAGAGAGATGGTTATCATGGTCAAAGGCCCTGGGACGAAGCCAGTTCTCTTCTCTGTTGGTTATTTGCAGGCACCCGACTTCATGGTCCCATTTTCTGCCTCCATTGTGCTTTGAATCCCAGGATCTAAGCTTTCTAGGCTCCATCGCTTGTCCCTTGGCCTCTTGACCTCTGGTTAGCTCTGGGGTCAGCAGGGTAGGACGGTGGGCAGTGGCTGAGAGTCTCTGGCACCAAGTTCTCTCGGGGCCTCACTCCCTCTGCTGACGCATCAGCTCCCCAGATGCCAGTCACCATGGGAAACCCCTCCACAATCCCTGAATAGCTGTTTAATTAAACTCACTTCACTTAGGCTTTATGATTGGGCCATCTGTTTCCTGCCAAAACCTGAGCTGATAAGAGTCTGGTTTTAGCGGTGTCATCTATTTGTCTCTGGGTCTCCCCACCAACTGATGAGTTCCCAAGGGCAATGACTCTGACCTACTCATCCATGTGTCCCAGGATCTAGAACATGGGCTGGCATCCACAGGCATTCAACGTATACGTGACAAATGAAACACGCAGCTGCTAGGGAGTGTCCGCATGTGGTGCTGAATTTCAGAGAAACACTGAAGCTATTCAACATATGCAGACTAGGAAACAAGAGTGGAGACTATGATTGAGAAAGAAATATTTACCACTGTGCTATTTCACAATCACTAATTTTTTTTAAGATTTATTTTTCTTTTGAACTTTTAATTTTGTTTTGGAGGGTATAACTGATTGGGTTTCCCTGGTGGGTCAGATGAAAAAGAATTTGCCTGCAATGCAGGAGACCTAGGTTCGATCCCTGGGTTGGGAAGATCCCCTGGAGGAGGGCACTCCAGCATTCTTGCCTGGAGAATCCTCATGGGCTAAGGAGCCTGGCGGGCTACATTGCATGGGGTTGCAAAGAGTCAGACACAACTGAGCAACTAGGAACATAGCCGATTAACAATGTTATGATAGTTCCGGTGAACACCTCAGGTACTCAGCGATACATAAACCTGTGTCCATACTCCCCCAACCCCCTCCCATCCAAGCTGCCACGTAACATTGAGCAGAGTTTCCTGTGCTATACAGTAGGTCCTTACTGGTTATCCATTTTAAATATGGCAGCGTGCACATGACCATCCCAAACTCAGCATCCCTTGTATGTGGTGCCTAAAAAGAAAAGATACAAATTAACTTACAAAACAGAAAGAGATTCAGAAAACAAACTTACGGTTGCCATGGATGGGGGTTGGGGAGGAAAGGAATAGTTAAGATTTTTTTTTTTTTGATGTGGATCATTTTTAAAATCTTTATTGAATTTGTTACAATATTTTTAATGTTTTGGCCAAGAGGCATGTGGGATCCTAGCTCCCTGATCAGGGATGGAACCTGCACCCTGTGCATTGGAAGGCGAAATCTTAACCACTGGACTGCCAGGGAAGTCCTGTCACTAACTGCTTAGGCCAAGCCCTTTTCCACTCCAGACATGAACGTCAAGACTATCTACAACCTACTAGCCTCTCCAACCAACTTCACAGACTCTCACCTGAAGATACTGGATAAATGTATGAAACAGAAGCCAAGGCATACAGAACCTAGGGTGGGTTTGGACAACAAGCCCACCATTCTGGATGCTTTCAGCCATTAACAAGATATTCCATTTCTAGGGGCTTATACAATAAAGTTCATTATTTGTTGTTGTTGTTCAGTCACTAAGTGGTGTCCAACTCTTTGTGACCCCATAGACTGCAGCATACCAGGCTTCCCTGTCCATTACCAACTCCTGGAGCTTGCTCAAACTCACGTCCATTGAGTTGGTGATGTCATCCAACCATCTCATCTTCTGTCATCCGCTTCTCCTCTTGCCCTCAATCTTTCCCAGCATCGGGGTCTTTTCCATTGAGTTGGCTGTTTGCATCAGATGGCCAAAGGATTGGAACATCAGTTTCAGCACCAGTCCTTCCAATGAGTATTCAGGACTGATTTCCTTTAGGACTGACTGGTTTGATCTCCTTGCTCTCCATTATTATCTCACACAAAATTCTGGAGGCTCAGGGTCTTCTCTGATGCCTCATAAAGTTGACATTTATCCTTGCTGCCCCCCAAACCCCCACATTCGAGGGCCACCACATGACAGCCACAGGCCCAGGGGCCACCTTCACACCAAAGACAGGGAAGGAGGTTCTTCTCACATGCCTGGTTTTCTCAGCAAGGTCTCAGCATACGAACCCTCTTTTCCATTGGCCTCAATTGGCTCTCAGGCCCATGACCTGGCCACAGAGAGGGTGGGGAACAAATGTCTGGTGTTTTCAGGCTCCATGATGAGAAGCGATCACCACCAGCAAGAAGAAGGGGCTGAGGAAGGACTGTTGGGTAAACAACTAAGAGTGTTGGGAACACAGACCAAAGATGCAGTCGAGCACAGGTGCCAGATTTCCGAGGGCTGCACACACGCTTCATTGAGAAAGTTATCTGATGGACGTACTCACGTCCGTTCTTCATGTGGGTTGACTTATTTGAGCAGAGAAGCCACGCTGACTTCAGCCTGCCCCTCCGGGAGATGCTCTGTTGATGGCCATGTCACAGAGAAGGACAGGTGACAAGCGAATGTTTTGAGGGGCTTTAGGAGGAGACACACAAATGAAAGTTGTCATGGGTCCTAAACATACACACACACCTTTGCATCTGATGCGATTCTCACTCTATTCCCAGCTGTATTTTCATGGTTTATTACATTTATTTGCATTTTATGGTAAAGGCATCTGACACACCAGAAAAGTCAATATTTGTCAGTAATTCTGCTGTAGGTCTCCTTTTGCCAAAGTGCTATTTAAGCAAAAAAAGACACCCCTGGGTTAAAGCTTAGGGTAGAATATGTCATGAAAGTCTATGCAGTGTGCTCAGTTGTGTCTGACTCTTTGTGACCCTGTGGACTATAGGCAGCCAGGCTCCTCTGTGCATGGGACTTTTTCAGGCAGGAATATTGGAGTGGGCTGCTATTTCCTTCTCCAGGGGATCCTCCCAACTCAGGGATTGAATCCGGGTCTCCTGCATTGGCAGGTGGATTCTTTACCACTAGCGCCACTTGGGAAATTCAATCAAGAAAAGTGAGGTGCTAATATTCTCTTTTGATTAATGAAAAGATGTAAGCTTAAAAAAATTGTTTGAAAGAGGAGAGATCAAATATTTATCAAGTTCCAAATGTGAGTCAGTTGTAGTGAGGTGGATTAACCTAGAGCTTGTCACACAGAGTGTAGTAAGTCAGAAAGAGAAAAACAAATATCATATATTAATGTGTATATGTGAAATCTAGTAAAACGGTACTGATGAATTTATTTGCAGGGCAGGAGTAGAGACACAGAAGTAGAGAATAGACTTGTGGACACAGTGAAGGAAGGAGAGGATGAGACGAATTGAGAACGTAAGATGTTATATACGACCACATGTGAAAGAGACAGCCAGTGGGAAGCTGCTGTATAGAACGAGGAGCTCAGCTCAGGGCTCTGCAGTGACCTAAGGGGCGATGTAGGGATGGATGGAATGGAGGCTCAAGAGGGAGGGAATATATGTACTCATAGAGCCAATACATACAGCAGAAACGAACGCAACATTATAAAGCAATTATCCTCCAATTAAAAATTAAAAAAGAATAAAAGAACATTGATCAAGTTCCTTCTGCAGGCTACATATTCTGCATATAATCTCATGGCCCCTTGTGTGGGGTGCGTACTGTGTGTGTGTGTGTGATGTACTGTGTATATGGTGTGTATGTGAAGGCATGTATGTGATTGTGTGCGGGGGATATGTATCTATGGGGATGTGTGTGTGTGGTGTGTGTATGTGTGTGTATCCATGTGGGGTATGTGTGTGCTCTGTGTGTATGTGTGTGGTATGTATGTGTGGTGTGTGTGTGTGTATCTCTGTGTGTGTGTATCTGTGTGTGGTGTGTGTGCATCATGTGTGTATGTGTGTAGTGTGTGTGTATGTGTGTGGTGTGTATGTATGGTGTGTGTATGGTGCGGTGTGTGTGGTGTGTGTATGTGTGTGGTGTGTATGTATGTATGGTGTGTGGTGTTCATGTGTGATATGTGTGTATGGTGGGTGCATGCGTATGGTGTCTGTATGTGTGTGGTATGTGTGTATCTGTGTGCGGTGTTTGTGCATCATGCGTGTATGTGTGTAGTGTGTGTGTATGTGTGTGGTGTGTATGTATGTATGGTGTATGGTGTGTGTGTATGGTGTATGCATGTGGTGTGTGTGTATCTGTGTGTATCTGTGTGGTGTGTGTGCATCATGTGTGTATGTGTGTAGTGTGTGTGTGTGTATGGTGTCTGTATGTGTATGGTGTCTGTATGTGTGTGGTGTGTGTGCATCATGTGTGTACGTGTGTAGTGTGTGTGTATGTATGGTGTGTGGCATGCGTGTGTGGTATGTGTGTATGGTTGGTGTATGTGTATGGTGTCTGTATGTGTGTGGTGTGTGTGTATCTGTGTGTGGTGTTTGTGCATCATGCGTGTATGTGTGTAGTATGTGTGTATGTGTGAGGTGTGTATGTATGTATGGTGTATGTGTGTGTGTATGGTGTGTGTATGTGTATGGTGTCTGTATGCGTGTGGTGTGTGTGTATCTGTGTGTATCTGTGTGGTGTGTGTGCATCGTGTGTGTATGTGTGTAGTGTGTGTGTGTGTATGGTGTCTGTATGTGTATGGTGTCTGTATGTGTGTGGTGTGTGTGCATCATGTGTGTATGTGTGTAGTGTGTGTGTATGTATGGTGTGTGGCATGCATGTGTGGTGTGTGTGTATGGTGGGTATATGTGTATGGTGTCTGTATGTGTGTGGTGTGTGTGTATCTGTGTGTGGTGTGTATGTATGTACGGTGTGTGGCGTGCATGTGTGGTATGTGTGTATGGTTGGTGTACGTGTATGGTGTCTGTATGTGTGTGGTGTGTGTGTATCTGTGTGTATCTGTGTGGTGTGTGTGCATCATGTGTGTATGTGTGTAGTGTATATGTATGTATGATGTGTGTGTATGGTGTGTGTATGTGTATGGTGTGTGTATGTGTATGGTGTGTGTATGTGTGTGGTGTCTGTATGTGTGTGGTGTGTGTGTATGATGCATGGGAGGATATGTACATGCGGGGTGTATGTGTGTGATGTGTAGTGAGGGGATTGCAAGCCCCTTTTTCCAGCGAGGGAGCTGACTCCAGGACAAATCCCACAGCTCACTGGTGATCGTGTCCAGATTGACATCCAGGTAGGGGCACGATTTTTGACCACCCCTCCCCAGACAGTGTGACTGCGCTACAAACATGTAACCTCACAGGAGCCCTCACACCCATGAGCCAAAAATCCCCTCTTCCTGAGGGTGGAAACCCCTTCCCTGAGCAATAGGGCGTCCCTGTGACTCAGATGGTAAAGAATCTGCCTGCAGCGCAGGAGACCCCAGTTCGATTCCTGGGTCATGAAGATCCCCTGGAGAAAGAAAGAGCAACCCACTCCAGTATTCTGGCCTGAAGAATCCCACGGACAGAGGAGCCTGGTGGGCTACAGTCCACGGAGTTGCAAAGAGTCGGACACAACTGAGCGACTAATGCTTTCATTTTCCTTGAGCAATGAGCAACCCTGGCAGGAATGACCACTTTCATGAAATTCTGCTGTTAAGTGCATGGCCTGTGGCACTGCGATGTCCTCAGGCCTGGCCTGTGTTGAGGAAGTCACAGCCAGTTCGCTGTCCCTGCATTTCCAGTGGTCGCTGGGAAGAGGTAGGCTGTCTTGGTGTGGGAGGTGCTCACATTTAATTATCACCCACCGACACTCCTCCAAACCATCCCTTTTCTGATTAAAATTCTACAGTTGACTTCCTTACATTCTTATTTAATTTTTTCTTAAAGGAGGATAAGAGAATGCAACCTGTCAGTACCTCAGGCTGTAAGTGAGAGGCCAGGTTCCTCTGCCCCCAGGCCCTTAAGTCTGGCTTCTCAGTCAGAGCCCAGCTCCAGTCCTGGGTCACTAGCCTGTCTGGGCTGTGTGGCCTCCTCCCATCTGGCAAGTCTCTCTAGGTATCAGTTTCCTCATTTATAGGAAGAAAGGGCTCACTCAGATGCTCTCAAAACTTGTCTCATGCTTTGAAATGCTTGATTCTAAGATTTGGGGAAAACAATAGCGTTTTCAGATCAGGGATCACTTCCAGATCACAACACAATCTGTCCCCACATGAACCAAAAGGAGTGTTTGGGACAGGATAGTTCCTTCAGCTCCAAGCGTGCCATCTCTGAGGTCGCATCTGCGATCTCTCCTTTCATGGGAGACTATATATCTAGTCCTTGTGTGTCCTTGATTCAGTCTGGTATGAAATCTAAGAACACAGTAGTTATCAAGCCATGCTCAGGGACAGACCCAGCTATAATCCCTCCCTGAGAACAAATGAAGAGAACAAAATTAAGCAAGGAGATTTGTTAACCTCTCTACAAGGCTGTTTGCAAAAGAAAAAAAAAATACATGTGAGAATTTTCCTCTAACTTACTTCTAAAATAGATCTGAATCAGTGGTTTCTTCCCCCAAAGGCAGAGCTGTAAGACGTTTCCCTACATCTCCTGTGCCTCTGTCCTGAGAACAGAGAGGTTGGCAGGTGGTGTGATCATAACCAGCAGACAGGGTACCAAGAGTACCTTAGGAACCCATTTTTACCATTCCCAACCTCCCAGGGTGTACTTACAATACACTGCACTTGTCATTGCTGTTGTTCAGTCGCTCAGCCATGTCCAACTCTTTGTGACCCTGTCAACTACAGCACACCAGGCTTCCCTGTCCTTCCCTATCTCCCTGAGCTTGCTCAAACTCATGTCCATTGAGTCGGTGATGCCATCCAACCATCTCGTCCTCTGCTGTTCTCTTCTCCTCCAGCCATCATTCTTTCCCAGCATCAGAGTCTTTTCCAGTGAGTCGGTTATTGCCATCAGGTGGCCAAAGTATAGGAGCTTCACCTTCAGCAACAGTCCTTACCAACTGATTATAATGCCTGGGTGGATGTGATAAACCTCTTAACACAATAGTTTTTAAAAAGTCTGTGCTGAACAATATGAATTGTGGGTTGTCACCTAATGTGCCTAGCAAATATTCCTGCCCAGACTGATTGTTCGAAGCCCTGATAACCAAGGCTGAGCCTTAATGACTCTGCCCTCCAGGCAGAAATGATTGAGTCAAAGAGGAAAATTAAAACTGAGCATACTTATTCCTCTTCACAACTTTACAGTGTTAACCATTTGCCCCAAGGATGAATCTCAGATAATTACACTGTTAACCACTTGCCCCCAGGATGAATCTCAAATAATTCCATGTGTAACTGTGACTGTTTAATAATTGGTTCTCTGTTTCTCACCATTGCCATGGAGATGGACATCTTGGGCCACAGTGCCAGAGGCATCTCCTGTCTAAATGCATTCTGATCATCAGTGCAATTCTTGCTGAGCCAGAGGCAAGCGTGGCTCGAACAGTGTGGTTGATGAGCCAAAGACTAGTGGTGTGCATGCCATCCGATTCCTTCAGACACTGTCAATGCCAAGGCGGCGACTTGAAAGGGCTTTCAGTCAGCGAGATGCTCCTTCAAACACAATCTGACCCAGAGAGCTTGTCCATCAAACAGAAAAGTGGAGAAGCTCAGGTTGAAGGTTGAAGCTCTGGGGAGAATGGCCAGGTTGGGGGAGGGGTTTGTTCCCTGGTTCCCTGGGGCACTTCTGCAGGGCCTGAGATGCTGAGATCGGAGAAGGTTAGCACATTCTGCCTTTGGTGCTCTGGGAGGGGCAAAAGAGAAAGCAACCAGCCCTGATTCACTTCTTAGCTAGAAAGGTTAGAAGTGACCAGTCTATTTTTCTGTTGTTCTTTTTAAAATTTATTTATTTTGAATTGAAGGATAATTGCTTTACAATATTGTATTGATTTCTGCCATACGTCAGCATGGATCAGCTATAGTTATACACATATCCCCTTCTTACTGAACCTCCCTCCCACCTCTCACCCCATCCCATCCCTCCACGTTGTCACAGAGTGCCAAACCAGTCTATTTTTTTAATTTAATACATCCACTAGAATATACACACACAGAAACAAAAGCAACCTTTTAAAGACTGAATCACAAAGGGACTTCATTTAGAGACACCCAAGAGCTCAAGTTCGAAGTACAACTTAGAGGAAGGGTGGGGACAGAATGACAGGACAGAGATGTGTTAAATCTGGTTTATGCCGGCTAACGAAAGCTGCTCAACCTTCGGGAATTTTTCAGGACAACTGCTCAACATTGATTTTATTAAAAATTAAACTATGTATCCAGCAATCGCACCCCTTGGTATTTCTCCAAATGAGTTGAAAACCCTCACACAGATGTTTATAGCAGCTTTTGTTATAATCACCAAAACTTGGAAGCCACCAAGATGTCTTTTGGTAGGTGGTGAATGAGTAAACTGTGATGCATCCAGACAATGGAGTTTGATTCAACATGAGAAAGAAAAAGAGTATCAAGCCATGAAAAGACATGGAGGAAACCTAAATGCGTGTTGCTAAATGAAAGAAGCCAATAGGAAAAGTATACATACTGTGGGGTTTCAACTCTATGAGGTTCTGGAAAAGGCAAAACGGTAGAGACAATAAGGCCAGCAGTCACCAGGGATTAGGGTAAACAGGCCAAGCAGAGGATTTTTAGGGCAGTGAGATTTCTCTGGATGATACTATAGTGGTGGGTACGTGTCATTATACATATGTTCAAACTGATAGCCTGGTGGGCTGCAGTCCATAGGGTCACAAAGAGTTAGCACAGCACATAGATTACATAGGGCTTCCCCAGTGGCTCAGAAGAATCTGCCTGCAACGCAGAAGACGAGGATTTGATCCCTGGGTCGGGAAGATCCCCTGGAGGAGGGCATGGCAACCCACTCCAGTGTTCTTGCTTGGAGAATTCCATGGACTGAGGAGCCTTGCAGGCTACAGCCCATAGGATCGCAAAGAGTTAGGCATGACTCAGTGACTGATCACAGCACATAGATTATCCAACACCAAGAGTGAACACAAATGTAACAATGGACTCTGGGTGGTGATGTGTCCATGTATGCCCATCAGTTTTAACGAAGGCCCCGTCCAGGGTAGGATGCTGGTCACAGAGGAGCATGTGAGTAGGTGGAGGCAGAGGACATGGGAAAATCTCAGTGCCTTTCTCTCAGTTTTACTCTGAATCTGAAAGTTCTCTAAAAAAGAAAGTTTATTCAAAGCTAAACTGTAGTGTTGTATGAAAAAAGAGGTTAGCACTCTCCTTGACAAGGATGGAAGAGGTTCTCGGGCCTAACAGCTCACATACGGTTAAGGCATTGCCACCTACTTCATGGCATCTAACCACTGTTTTTTCCTTCTGCAGTTTTGAATGATCTGTGGCTAACTGTAGCATTAGATTTAAATCTGATCACAATGCAATTAATCGTGTATTACTATTTGGTAATTAAAATATAGTATTAAAATTTTTAAAATTAAACTATAAATTTTAATTAATAAAATACATTAAATTAGAGGTAATAAACCCTCAAAAGTCACCACTTCCTCCTTGTTTATCACATTTTACTTTTATCTATGTTCTCAAGTTTACTCACTTGTATCATATCCGAAGAGTAGAATTATTATGTATATTATGTATTGCTTGCTACTGGACTGCTCTTCCCAGCTCTGTGATAAGCAGCCTCAGTCGGGTAGCTTGAAATTGCATTGGCTGTCAGGGGAATACTTTCACAATAGAAATCACTGTGTACAGGACTTGGCCCCAGGAGGGTTGGTTATTAAACACCACAGCACCGATAACATGTACAGGATGAGCTCAGATATTGGGATAAGTAACACGTGCACATCTGAGGATGCTCATCAAAGTACAGCTTTGGGGAAAGATGATGGAAACACAGATCTTCATATACGATTAAACCAAGTAATTCACTCCGAATGCCTCCAAAGACCTCTTTAAAATGGTTCCAAGGATTCTCTCTTTTGGAAGCCAGGAACCCTCACCAATTTGAAGAATTAAATCACTCAAATTTGAAGAAGAAACAGCTGCCTCAAGAGCAGCCCTCTTGCCATCAGAATTACTCAGATCTCGTTCTGAGAGACAGAAGTTAATTGCCAAAGTGTTTACTGTAATTAAGTCTATCAGCATGGTTTTCTCCTGGTGAAAATAAAGATCGGTATATTGCATCTTCTGCGAAAGGAGTCTTTTATCTCCTGTAAATTAGAAATCTATGATTCTATGCAAGTTCTCTTCAAGACATGGCTTCCCCCCACCACCTCAAAAATATGAAGGATTTAAAAAAATTAATATTGGCTACAATAGAGAAGCTGGTTGCAGGTATCATTAATTCACTGCAAGCACTATTGTATCCTGATACATCTCATCGAGGTTATTTAAGTGTGTCTGAAGAATATGTCTTTCACCAGCCTTTGCTTCCAGTGATAAACTATGAAATATTGATACAGCGGTATTATATACCCTCTATTATCTATCTATGTATCTACCATTTATCTGTCATCTATCATCTGTCTACGTATCTATCAATAATATATTACCTATCTGCTTATCTATCATATCTATCATCTATCCATCGTACCTATCATCTGTCATATCTTAGTGTCACACTACAGTGGCAATAAAAAATAATTCTTTGAGGAGAGATAGGAGTAGAAATGGCTATATTTTAATGATAATAAAGACCACAGATTTTGGGTATGTATTTCCAGATATCTCACTATGTTTTATCTATATCAAAAATTGTTCTCTATATGGTACTTTAAAACCTGACTTCCTTCTGAATAATTTATTCCAGATATCTTTTTCAGGTCAATTGACCTTGGTTGCCACATTGGGAGGTGGGACAGGCAGGAATAGCCCCAAACTGGCACCTAGTGGCATAACTCATCACCTGCGGGCTTAACTGGAGTCCTCCATTGGTACCTCTTCCTGGCTTCAGCAGCAGCAGCTCCACGTGGTGTGGCCTGGGGGTGGGGTGGGTTATGTGTGGGTGTGGCCTGGGGGTGCGCTGGGTGGTGTGTGTGTGTGTGTGTGTGTGTGTGTGTGTGTGTGTGTGGACTCATGGCTCTGGGGCTGTGGAGGCGGGGCTGGCAGTGGAGAGACAGGGAGCAGCTGCAGGGCTACCCCCATCTTCGGGCGCTGGCACGACGGCTGAGGAAGCTGAGCCCTTAGGTTGGGAGTTGGCCTCCCAGGTCGACAGAGAGAGAGAGAAGGCTAGAACCTGTGAACCTTTGGCCTGGCTTAGAAATTAAACATTTAGACATGTGTTGAGTAAGTTTCCACCCCTCCTCCCCTGGACTGGAAAATACTCTGGGGAGACAGACCTTGTCTGTCTAATTTTTGTGCAACTTGTCCTCTGGCAGCATTTGCAAACCAACTGAGAAATCATGTGTTTCTAGTGCCACTTTCAGACATGCAAGTTCACGTACAACCCTGGATTTCAAATACTTTGAATCACACTTGCTAGGCTATGAAGAGCTTTCAAACACAGTTGACCTTTGAATAACAGGCATTTCAACTGTGTGGGTCCATTTACACTTGGATTTTTTTTTTTTCAGTAAATCTGTCCTACAGTCTATATGCTCCCTGGGCAGGTGAATGCAAGAATACGGCCCCTTGGATAAGGAGGGTCCGCTGTAAAGCTATCCTTGTGTTTTTCACTTCATGGGGTTTGGCACCCCTGACCCTTAGCTGTTCAAGCGTCAACAGTGTGCTGTGATTTTGCTCAGAGCTCTTTTGCTTTGTAAGGACAGTTACTTTCTGTCTCTTTATACAGAGTGGTGTCCAGATTCAACAAGGCTGCAGGACCCACATCTTACGCACTTGCCCTCCAGTTTCCTTCTTAATGTCCCCACCCTGCTCTATTTTATTTATTTTGATTTTGGTTCAGTGCTGTCCTTGTTATAGCCTTTCTGAGGCTCTTGTGATCACAAGTTCTCTGGGTTGGTGTGGTGGGAATGGCTGGAAGCTGTTACTTCTGACCTCCATGCTGTTACTTTGCCTCATTGTCCCTGGCAGTCCTGTGACTCATGCAGACCACTTTACTCCTGAGTGCAAGTCTCTTCCTCTCGGGAGCCAGGTGACCCATGCCCTCCCAGATCCGCCCAAGGGGTGGAGCTTTCTCAGAAGAACCTCTCAGAAGGTGTAAGAAGCAGGTGGATGTATGGCACAGGAAACTCCACTCCCTGCTCTGTGGTGACCTAAATGGGAAGGACGTCCTAAAAGGGGATATTTGTACACACATAGCTGACTCACTTTGCTGCATAGCAGAAGCTAACACAGCTCTGTAAAACACCTAAACTCTAATGTTAAAAAATGCACCATGAGCAAACAAAAATTAAAAAGAAATAAAGAATTTTTCTTGAAACCAATGGCAGAAGGGGATGCTTAAAACACCATGACTTTCCTGAATCCCAATAATAATATCAGGCTTCCCAGGTGGCTCAGTGGTAAAGAATCTGCCGGCCAATGCAGGGGATGTGGGTCCAATCCCTGGGTTGTGAAGATCCCCTGGAGAAGGGAATGGCAACCTGCTCCAGTATCCTTGCCTGGGAAATCCCAGGGACAGAGGAGCCTGGTGGGCTACCGCCTGTGGGGTCGCAAAGCATCGGACATGATTGAGTGACTGAGCATGCACACACAACAACAATATTGAAATATTAACAAACAAATCTTGTTGACATTGAGTCCCTCGAGTCCTTCACTTCATCCCAGGTTACAGATAGCAGCATCATGGCAAGATCTGGTCCAGGCGGCTGGGACCTGGGGAGTTTATCTTCAGTCTCACCACCTTCTCCCCCAACCTAGGCTTCTTTCCTTCTTGACACCCAGACCTTCCTTCCTGGACTCCCCAAGGGCTGGCTTTCTGTCTTCGTCTTTCTACCAAGTGGACAGATCCCACGTCTCTGTGTGGCTATGGCTGCCGTAAGGACAGCCCAACTAACTCAACTAAGGGAGGAAGAGTGGCCGGGAGTTTATGTGTAGCCCTATCCTCTCCTCAAGGTGTTGACCGACCACCGGCAGAGTGGACCCCAGAGGGCACCGTCTTCCTGAGTCACTCTCTAATGAGCGCCCTTTCTCGTGGATACTGCAAACATTTGAGCATAATTCTCCTAGCTTAGGGATGTGTTATTTTTGCAGCAGTTGGAAGCAGGCTTGGTACCCTTAAGAGCCCTCCTCACCCACAGCAGTGGCGTCTGTCTTTATTTAGAAAGGACACGTGACTGCCTCTCCCAGCCCCACATCCGGATGCTCGAAGACGCCTGGGATGAACGGGCCAGGGGGTGACTCGAACACCATGGTTTTCTCAAGATGTCCTGGAGCCCTCTGAGGAAGGGTGGCTGAGCAACTCTCGTGTCCTGGGTGCAGTCTCCCCAGGCACCCGGCTGCCCCAGGATAGGGACAGGCTGCTCCCATGTCACCACCAATTCCCCTGCCCCCCATCCCTACAGCCAGCTCTCAGCAACCAACAGCTTCCCCAAGGGCCTGAGGCTGTGGAGCCTTAGGAGGGCTGGAGAGGATGTGGGAGGCAGGCAAGGGCTGAGTTTGGGAGGGGCCTGGCCTGGGAAGCAGCCAGCTTCCTATGCAAGTGGATGCTCTTTGGCTGACTGGCCACTTGACCTTGGCCTGAGCCCCTGGGAAAGCTCACCCTCCATGCTCTCAATTTATTTCTGGCTTCATACATGCTTCCTATTTATGTTAACATTCTGACAGAAGAGGGCTTTCTGGAGAATTCTAAACCCTCTGCATGATCTGCCCCTGCTCCTGTGGGCCTGTCACTCCGCCCACCTCTCACCCCATCTCAAGGTCTTTCCATTTGGGCTTTTAAATTCTAAATGGACAGAGCTATCTGATGCACAAAACCTTCTGGGATGTGATTCTGGAACATTCAGAGTCACACCCTTTTTGAACACTGTGAACTGGGAGCTTGCGTGCTCAGTCACTTCAGTCCTGTCTGACTCTTTGCGACCCCATGGACTGTAGCCCACCAGGCTCCTCTATCCATGAAATTCTCCAGGCAAAAATACTGGAGTGGATTGCCATGCCTTCCTCTAGGGGATCTTCCTGACCCAGGGATCTAACCTGCGTCTCTTATGTCTCCTGAATTGCCAAGTGGATTTTTTACCACTTAGCACCACCTGGAAGCAGAGTGTAGCTAAACCCACTCATGTGATGAGTTTGCATGCAACCAGGAAAACAGTAGATGTGTCGGGGGAGCTTTGTGAATTCCCAGAACACAGTGAGTCTGAAACCAGGGTCTCCTGAGCAGGCACTGGTTTACTGTGGCCAGGTTTTTTTTTTTTTTTTTAATGTAACTCGTAGAACAGAGCGGGGGAGGCAGGGGAGCCGGGCGGAGGGGTGTCAGCGTGCAGGACAGTGTCATGTGAGACAAAATGACAAAAAGAAACCAAATTCATATGGGAAGATAAGGGCTTCAGTCTGAAAGTGAATGACCTTGGCCTGACCTCTGCTCTGGCCCTATGAGCAGTGGGGCCCCTGGAGCACCAGGAATGTGTGGCACAGAGACACAGGGACCCAGAGATGACCTCAGACAACATCCTCTGATGCAAAGGCCCAGAGACCAGAGGTTCCCATGCTTCATCTTTGAGAAGCAGCTGAGGGTCAGGAGTAGGGACTTGGGAAGGAAGTGGGGTCTTTAAGACCCCTCTGAAGCCATCCCGACAGATGCTCCACCCTGGTCATGGTCCTGTGAGATAGGGGTCTGCAGGCAGAGCCCCTGTTGAGTGGCCAGGTGGGCCTCCTCTCTGTGACCTCAGTAGACAGATGGCTGTGGACCATGGCATTTTCCCAGCAAAGAAAGTTTCACTGACTTCCTCTGTTCCTGGGCTTTGTAGGGAGCCCTAGGTACAGAGTGGGGTCATCAACCAGCATTCAGCTTCTTCTCCTGTCCATTGGGCAGGCGCTGCCCATGCTTTAGGAAAGGGTGCCAGGTGAAGAGGAACCTGCCCACGTGTTAAATCAGAGACAAAAACTACCTGAGGAAAGAGGCCAGTGAAACACAGGGTGCCCACGTGCCGTGGGTCCCATGTTCATGCTCCTTTCCTCCCCAGCCTGTGAGTTCTGTTCCCTCGTCCATGCCTGCAGGTCACATGGAAGGCAGAGCTTCAGGGATCAACCCTAGGAGATCCAGAAAAGTATGGTGTCTCTGTCAACCTATCAGACTTTACTTGTCCCATCTCTCAAGGTCTCCAAGAAGAGGGCCAGAGAAATACGGGGCATTGAGGTAAAGGGTGATAATGTAAAGATGAGAAAATGTGCCTTCAGAGATGGCAACCAGGGATGCAACCACACATAGGACAGCCTGGTTACTAGTTGATGAAAGCCACAGAGAAACACAGAGAAGACAATGTGTCAAAAAATTGCAGGAAACTCATGGAACTGTAGCCAAGTGCATGATGCATTAGAGATAGAATGAAAACAATTGCACAGGTTGAAACTTTGTGAATGATTCAAGATTTAAAACAACTTGAAATGTTTTCAAAGGATTCCTTTATTGCTTGGAAATAGAGCTTTAAAAATATTTCCAAACCCTACCAATGAAGGACATACCTGGATTCCTAACCAGGTGATGTTTTTGAAATGCAGATTGTAAAAGCAGTTCTTTTAAAAGAAAATAGAATGCCTTTCATGTTTGACTTCTAAAACTTGTATATGTTTTAGCAATAATGTAAGACTGCATGGCTTGAAATGTGCAGGGATTCAAGAGTTTTAAATAAATGTATGCTTTTGGGGAAACAGTATTTTGGTGGTTCATCTTTGATCTTTAAGCCGACCTGTCAGTAGTATGGAGGGGATTTTCTGCTTGTCAGGCCTTCACATCTCTGTGAACTTGTGGCAGAGGTGTCCTGCCTTGGCCGCTCACTGACCCACAAACATTGGAGAAGAAGCTATTTAAAAAGCCTTGCCCCCTCCCTTAAATACATGGTGGAATTTGGACAGGTAATTTTAGATTTTAAGCCCCGGAGCTGAGGTCCCTTGGGAACACAATTCTGAAGCAAGCTTTGACCAACTGGTTTTGGAATATGATGCCTTGTTTCTTTGTCTTTATGGATTTGCATCCCATATTGGAGTATTGTTGATTTACAACTATATTGTATTAGTTTCAGGGGCACAGCAAAGTGGGAAGTTTGAGGGCAAGAGGACAAGGGGGCAGCAGGGGATGAGATGATTGGATCACATCACTGACTCATTGGACATGAGTTTGAGCAACCTCCAGGAGCTAGTGAAGGACAGGGAAGCCTGGCGTGCTGTAGTCCATGGGGCTGTAAAGAGTCAGACACAACTGAGTGACTGAACAACAATAGCAAAGTATTAAGTTATACAAATACATATATCCTCTCTTTTTTAGATTCTTTTCCCATATAGCCTATTACAGAGTATTGAGTAGAGTTCCCCGTGCTGTACAGTAAGTCCTTATTAGTTATCTATTTATAACTGTGAGTATATGTCAACCCCACCTCCCAATTTATCTGGTAACCATAAGTTTGTTTTTTATATCTGCATCTCTTTCTATTTTGTAGATAAGTTCATTTGTACCTTTCTTTTAGATTTCACCTATAAGTGATATCCTATGATATTTGTCTTTCTTTGTCTGAATTACTTCACTCAGTATGACAATCTCTAATTTTGGTTTTTCTTGCCATACGTGGGGCATTCAAAAGCTGAGCAGGAGCCACACAATTCTTTGTTATGTAGGCCATCCTCTGGACAAAGTTATTTTTAAAGTATCACAGTTTCTTAATTCTGGAACCCCAGGCGGACACCTATGGGAGACGACAGGGATGAGCTTACAGAGAGGGAGGTGCCTTGGGGAAGACTCCCCAAGCTCTCCCATGGGTGGAGGTGGACATGGGGCCCCCTTTCTCCTGGTGGCTTCATCTTCTTCCCACCAGTTGCTCAGCTTCCACAGAGCTTTAGCCAATAACTCCTGAGGACTCAAGATCCTTCCTGGTCAGAAACAAATCCGGGTGCTAACCTGCAGACATAAGTCATATAATCCAAACACTGAGATGTCACAAATCATAGTTTACATTTTCCCATATTATTTGCAAATATATAACATGGACATAACTGTCCCAGTGGTGAGTAAGGCCATCCCAGAGCAAGAATCCTAGGTTGACTTTCAGGCCATAGCAGCCTTGTCCTAGGACCTGGGCAGAAAGTCTGGTTATACTTTCCATTAAGAGAGTCTACATTTTGTTGTCTTTGCTCTGGGGTCTGACACCACCGCCCCCAGTGATAGTGTTTATTGGCTGTTCACACCGCTGAGCCGGTGGCTCCTGGCTTCTCAGCAACACTTCTTACATCACTGCCAGTGTTAACCATCCTGGCATGTTGCAGGTGAGAAAAATACATACTCTTAAAAGCCCCTTGAAAGCCCCTATTCCAGGCCTGAGAAGCCACTGTTCTCTCTGGTACTTTCTGTCATTAATTCCACAGGTATTTTCCAAGGGCCTTCTGCACACCTGCAGGGGTACATCCTGTCCAGGGGCAGTGCCCACCCATGAGGTCCCACCAGAGATCCAACCTGCACTGCAAATGGTGTGGAAAGGTCACGTGTGGGGGCAGGAAGAGCAGATGGGCGTTGGACTGGGTCCTCTGTCCCCTATCTTGATGACACCCTTCTTCACCCACGACCTGAACCCACATCCTTATCTCAACTCCTGGTCCTTTTGAGCTGTCAGCGGGGACTTCCCTGGCAGTCCAGTGGCTAAGACTCTGTTTCCCGTGCAGGGGTGTGGGTTCCATCCTTCGTCAGAGGGCTAAGCTCCCACATGCTTCATGGCCAAAAAACCAAAACATAAAATAGAATTTGTTGTGAAGTAATTAGCCTCCAACTAATAAAAAATTAAAAAAGAAAAAAAATAGAATTTGTATTATAACAAATTCGATAAATATTTTAAAAATGGTCCACATCAAAAAAATAAAAATAAAAGCGTCAGGGTAACCATGCAGGAGATACAGGTTTGATCCCTGGGTCACAAAGATCCCCTGGAGAAGGAAATGGCAACCTACTTCTGTATTCTTGCCTGAAGAATCCCTAGGACATACAAGCCTGGCGGGCTACAGTCTATGGGTCAAAAAGAATTGGACGTGACTGACCAACTGAACAATAACAACAGAAGGGAAAGAGTGCTGAGGTCAGGTGTAACGTCTGGAAGAGACATTTCACAACCCAGGGAATGCACGTGAGGCTCCTTGGATGGGATCTTTACCGGCCAATATGTTATCCCCAGATGGGGACGGCTGGGCCATAGATGCCAGGAAGGGCGGGCAGACAGTCTGTATTTGGGCCAGGTCTCCAGTCCGTGAGTGTCAGTTCATCTACTCAATAAACCCCAAAGCCCATGTGGGGTGACTTATGGGAGCCCCATATCTGCTAAACAGCCATAGAGAAGGAGCCTCTGGCATGGGACCAGCCCAGGTCCTGCCCTGGAAGAGAGACTCAGGCCTGGGGCTAAAGCTGGGGGTGGGGTGGGGGGGTGGGGGGAGGGACAAAAGGGTCCAGAAGGAGCCCCAGAGCTGGCTGAGGGGCGGATGCCCTCTGATGGTTGCTCCTACCTCTGGCCCAGCCTTGCCCTTGGCTAATGTGTCAACAAGGCCGTGTGTTGTCCCTATCACCTCCCTATTAAATATTTGTGCGTGGGAGAACAAGCAAGTACAACAACAAAGTTATGCCTGCATATGACCAGCACTAAGGTCAAGACAGGGCAGCTTCCTGGGGGAGCCCGGGCAGAGGGGACTCCACCGCTGGCAGTGACTTAGTTTAGAGTTTGGTGGTGCACACACAGGGTCCCTATATTACGCTCTGGGTATTTTTAAAAATAATTTTACTCACTTATTTATTTACTTTTGACTGTGCTGGGGTTCTTTGTTGCTGCTCAGCTTGTTTGTTTGTTTTTCTCTAGTTGCTGTGCATTGCAGTGCTTCTCATCGCAATGGCTTCTCTTGTTGCAGGGCACAGGCTCTAAGCACTCAGGCTTCAGTAGTTGTGGCACAGTGGTCAGTAGTTGCGATTCCTGGGTTCTAGAACACAGGCTCAGTAGTTGTGGCACACAGGCTTAGTTGCTCTGAGGAGTGTGGAACCTTCACAGACTACGGCTTGAACCCATGTCTCCTGCATTGGCACGCAGATACTTTACCACTGAGTCTCCGGGGAAGCCCAGGATTGTGTTTTAAATGTTCACAATCAGTGTATTATTAAGAAGACGTCCCTTTGCCTTCTTGACCCCCTAGACTTCAGTTCTGCACCCTATCGAGCACCCTCGGCCCCTGCAGGGTGTGCCTTGCAATTTCTCCTTATGCTGTGTCTACCTGGGACCCACAACATACTCTTTCAGAAAATGAAGAAAACAGAAGCTCATGTGTTTTCCACTCTTACAGCCTGGCCCTTCCACAGTTTACAGTAACAAAACCGCACCAGCACTTTTAAGAAAACTGCTGAGGATCAGGCTTCCCACCATCCAGGCTGGAAACTGCCTTGTGTGCGTCTGGGCTTGTTAGCTGTCTGGTGCAGGGAGCAGTCCTTTCATTTCATGATCAGCGTCTGGATCATTTTCGTCTCCTTACTACACCCGCGGAACAGCCCAGCACCCACACGGCATCTTCGCTGGTCACAGAGAAGCACTCCTGGCAGGTCAGCCTCACTGCTTCATCCTCTATAGTCTCTGGGCTTTGATTTCCCAGAGATACATCAGGCTCCTAGCTTCCAGGGAATCAGTTGCCAATAGTGTAAATCTTTGGGACCTCCCCTCTTTAACTGTTCCAAGCCCTGCAGATATCAATATACCATTTGGACTGCGTTTTCTTTAAGGCTTGTCTGAGCTCAGGCTGATGTAACAAAATACTGCAGACCAGGTGGCTTAAACTACAGACAGTGATTTCTCACAAGTCTGGTGGCTGAGTCCCAGGTCAAGGCACTGATGGGTTTTGTTTCTGGTGAGCGCTGTATTCCTGGTTCCCACAGGACTATTGGCTACATCCTCACATGGCAGAGAGAGATGGATACCAAGCTCTCTGATGTCTCTTTTTATTGGGTGCTAATCCTGTCGTGGGGGTCCCACCTCACAACCTCGTCCAACCCCAGTTACCTCCCAAAGACTCCATCTCCAAATATCACCCCAGTGGGAATTAGGGTTGTAATGCATGAATTTGGGGAAGACATGATTCAACTCTGAGCAAGGCTCAGACCACCTTGGAGCTTCACAGTTTGCATGTCTTGGCGTTTAGCTCAGCCAGTCCCAGCATCCATGTTGAGATGGCTTCTTTTGCCTCTGGGAGGAGGGAACCAGGCCTTTCTATGCCCGGGGCTGTTAGTACAAGGAGATTACCACGCGAAACCAGGCCCAGAATCCACACTGGCCTTCCCTCCTGCTCCCTGGGCGCCCCACTGTGTGTGCACCCCGCACTAGGACGTGGTCACAGTGGTCCTCCCAGGCCCCTCTGCCCCCAGAGCCAAGGAGTAACAAATGTGATGGAGGCTCCCAGATCCGCTGGGGCTGCTGATGGTTCCCACCCTGGGACTCACCCTGGGCCGTGGCCCTGCACCATCTCAGAAGGAGTCCACACCTGATGTGGTCAGTGTGCGGTGCTGGGGGGCTCGGCCCCTCGCTTCAGTCTAGAATATCTCCAAAGGGCCTGCCTGCCCTGGAGCTCCCTGGGGGTTGGCTGAGGCATGTGCCCTGTCCTGCTGTCCTGTCCCCTCTATGCCCTGTTTTCTGGCCAACAACACAAAACCTACTGAAACTAAATTTGAAGCTGGAAAGAGCCATGTGGGCTGAGATGGCAGGTTGAACCCACATGTTTTATCTCCTCTCTGTGCCCTCTTCTCCTGTCCTCAACCTTTCCCAGCATCAGGGTCTTTTCCAATGAGTCAGCTCTTCACATTAGGTGGCCAAAGAATTTATGTTAAAGTGTCTGCATGTATTTAGTTAAGCAACAATGAAACAGCAAGATGAAGGTTTTAAAGAAAATCCCTTTTCACTTCTCCCTACTCCCCCTGTGGTCAGAGGAGACCTCAAGCAGGTGATACAGAAGCAGGAGCCACATTATCAGCACTGCTGAACTCTTTCTCATGGCCCACCAGACCCTTCAGACAGTTCTGTGGGACCCCAGGACTCCAAGGACCGGAGTTTGGGAACCATGGCATAAACGAAGGGCTAGAGACTCATCTTCTTTAGGTGGTGTGTTTCCTTTCTGGGGAGTGTGGTTGTCGTTTTTTACCCCACCAGCCCTGTGCATGCATGCGTGCCTGCTAAGTCACTTCAGATGTGTCCGACTATGGACTGTAGCCTGCCAGGCTCCTCTGGCCATGGAGTTCTCCAGGCAAGAATACTGGAGTGAGTTGCCATTTCCTCCTCCAGGGAATCGTCCCAACCCAGGGATCGAACCCAAGTCTCCTGTGGCTCTTGCACTGCAGATTCTTTACCATTGAGCCACGGCCAGTCCTATGCATGAGTCTAATCCCAGCAGCTCTCCAATCATAGCATCATTTGAAACCAGAGATATGAGGGACCTGAGTTAAAAAGAAAAGCATATCCTACAACAGTTCATGGATGGAAAGCCTTGAGATGCTCCTGGGATTTTTGAAGGTCATGAGTATCCTTCAAGACGAGCGAAATGCAAAAGCCTGGCTGCACTCCAGAAGGACACCACTGGTGGGATTTTCCATCCCAAGCACCTGGAGCTCCGTGAGGAGCTGCCCTGGGGAGGCAGCTGGTGAGAAAATATCACCTCGCAGAATGAAGACATTTTGAAGAGGTTCAAATGGCGATAAGGACGTGGAAGAGATTTGGGTGGGCCAATTTACCAACGGTCTGGAACAATCAGGGAAATAGGCGGCTGAGAGCAGCATGTCTGTCAGTCATTCCACAGCAGGTGTGGGGGAGGCAGGCGCAGTCCCTCCTGAGTGTCCCAGGCAGTGATGGGCAGAGAGGAGACAGAGAGAGGGAAGACGCACGCGATGTTCAGTGAGCAGCATCTCAGATCTGTGTAACACAGGGCTTTTCACAGCATGTTCTAAGGAAACCATAAAGGTTTGATGAAGCAAGTGACTGATGACCTTGTGTGGGGCAGCAGGCATCGTCAACCAGGGTCTGAACACAGTCACAACTCAGCTCTGTCGATGCCGTGCTGCCCTGTCTCCCGGTCCCCACACGGGGCAGCCGCTAGCATGGGTTTCACTTGGCTCCCTGACTCCCAGGAAGGTGGGCCTGGCAGGTGGTCTCTTGATCTCTGAGAGGGGAGGGGAAGCAAACTTCCAGGCCTGGGGTCTTCACTAGTGAGTGACTGCAGCAGACACAGAGCTGGGGTCCCTCCTCCAGCTGTGTGGGAGCCTATGTGCTGTAACAGCCTCAGGTGATTCTGATGCTCGAGTTGGAGAATCCACGCCCTCTCTGACCTCCCCCTAGAACAACTAACTCAGGTTCACAGGGACCACGAGGGAGGTGTGGCAGGGGTCAAGTTTCAAGGCGATGCTAGCTTGAATTGTGGTGTTGGAGAAGACTCTTGAGAGTCCCTTGGACTGCAAGGAGATCAAACCAGTCAATCCTAAAGGAAATCAACCCTGAATATTCATTGGAAGGACTGATGCTGAAGCTGAAGCTCTAATACTTGGCCATCTGATGCGAATAACTGACTCATTGGAAAAGACCCTGATGCTGGGAAAAATAGAAGGCAGAAGGAGAAGGGGACAACAGAGGATGAGACGGTTGGATAGCATCAGTGACTCAATGTACATGAGTTTGAGCAAACTCTAGTGATGGTGAAGGACAGGAAGCCTGGTGCACTGCAGTTCATGGTGTCGCAAAGAGTCAGATACGGCTTAGTGACTGAGCAACAACAATTAAGGCGGGAAGGTCCTGACACTGCCCTAAAATCAAAGTGCTGCCAGAAGTAGGATTAAGGGGAATCAACACGAGAAAGAGACAGAAGAAGCCAGGGAAGCAGGAAGTCATTTTAAATGCACCCAGGATTTAGTTCTAAACAGTAGTGGTGAGCTGACAGGTCACAGCCGGAAGAAGACTGTTCTTACTCACAGTTCCCAAAGGGTGTGGGCCGCACAGGGGAAACACCAGGGGAGTGTGGAGGTGGAGAAGCCGGAGGAGGGCCTTTGTTGTGGTTTTCATGATAAGAGGTGGGGAGGCAGGATAGGGAGGCTGAGTAAACTCAGAATTAGAGGGTCTGAATAATGTCAGCAGGCTCCAGGCTGCAGGGATGGTCTCTGGTCTCTGGGACCCAGGGGACCTTCAAGGCAGGTGGCATAAATGGCCTGGCATGAGCTACAGAGAGAAGATGGCTGAATGCGTGGGCTCTGGTCTGGTCGGTTGCACATCAATTGTTTGCTCCTCTAAGAAATAACGAAGCCTGGGAGGGGCAGTCCCTCCCCAGGTCTTCGAGGTCCTAAGATGTCAAAACCTCATCAAATCCTGAGGAGCCTAGCGGGCTACAGTTCATGGGGTCACAAAACAGTTGGACACAACTAAGTGACTGAGCACACAAACACCGCACTGCCCTCTGGGTGGCAGAGGGCACCAGAGAATAAATGTCTAAGAATTTAGTGTCTGAGAGAATAAATGTTAAAGCCAACCACACTGTCTGAATTTGAAGGCCATACCACCACCTGGAGAAGGAAGTGAGCACTTCATCACTGGGGACTCCTGTGGAAGAAGTGTGGAGATCAGGATGAGCAGGATCCAGGAGAGTCGTCTCCTGAGGATCTTGCAGTGGCCAGGCGCCTGCTTCACACACTCGTTTGGTCCCCTCCCCAGCCCTGGGCCCCTGTGTTGTGATTCCCAGAACTGAAGCTCCCGAGACCGAGACCGCAGCACACAAGAGGCTTCTTTCCCGGTCCTGTTCCAGCCCATCCATGGGCACGCTCCTGCCCTGCTGCTCTTCTCCCAGGACTCTGTGATTCATGAGTCCAGAGAACGCCGTCTGGCTCTAGACAGGCCAGGAGGAGGCTCACAGAGGTTAGCAGACACACCCAATCCTAGGCCAGGCAAGTTTGCATTGGAACCTGAAAACCCTCTCCTGTACAAAATGCAAACTGAACCGGAGGATTCATATACACACCGTGTGTGGTATCAGTAAGCACCTTTTCCTATTTGAATGTTATTCAAATAAAGCATTAGGAACCCTCCGGCTTACATTACCAGCTCCACATGCAGCAACAAAAAAGACCCAGGGTTTAGGACAAGGAGTTTGTTAGTTGACTGTAAAGAAGAAAGGTCTCTTTCACTTTTAATGAAAGATAATGGAAACTCAGGTGTGAACAGCAGGGAAGAAGTCAAACACTGAGTAACTAAAGTCTACAATACAAACAAGAATGGAGGGAAACTGACTGTCTTTTGTTTCTATGTAAACCTCTTCCACCAGAATAAGAGATCCCAGAGGGGTAGCACGCATTCCATGGAGGCTCAGCCAATGTACCTGAACCACGGAGTGACTCTCTGAGTTCCTACAACACAGCAGGTGCATGTTAGATGTTTATTAAACCAACAAGGGGATGAACTTGGCAGGATTCTAGAAACAGCTGCCTTCGAAGTAGTTAGTTTGAATTTGTTATCACCTTTCAAATAAAAATATTTGGAAGTACTTGTATAACGTGAACCCAACTTTCCATTTCAACAATAATAAGGCCGATTATTTAAAGAAACTTCAAATATGTTAAGAGTTTTGTCATTCATTTGTGTGTGTGTGTGCTCAGTCATGTCCGATCCTTTGTGACCCCAAGGACTGCAGCACACCAGGCTTTCCTATGCTTCACCATCTCCCAGAGTTTGCTCAAACTCATGTCTATTGAGTCGTTGATGACATCCAACAATCTCATCTTCTGTCACCCCCCTTCTCCTGCTCTCAATCTTTCCCAGCATCAGGGTCTTTTCCAAGCAGGAAAGAAATCCAATGGGAAGCTAGGAGGTAGGTGATGGTTGAGGGAGAAGCTGAAAGGAGATAACTCAGAGCAACGTGGGATCTACAGCATAGAAACCAGTGGACCATCTCCTGCAGCAGCTGCTGTGCCTGTAAACCAGCTTCAGCCCTTTCCATGAGTCACTCAACTCAAGAGTCACATCCCCAGAAAGGAGAGTCCTATTGGTCTGGCTCAGGTGGCATGTCCATCTCTCGGTCATTAGAGAACAGGACTGATGATTAAGCACCATCAAGAATGTTCACTGTGAGGACTTCCCTGGAAGTACAGTAGCTAAGACTTCACCGTCCAATGCAGGGGGTGTTAGGTTCCTGGTCAGGAAGCTAACACCCCACGTGCCTTGAGGCCAAAAAATACAAGACATAAAACAGAAGCAATACTGTAATAAATTCAATTAAGACTTTAAAAATGGTTCATATCAAAGAATCTTAAAAAAAAAAAAAAAAGAATGCTCACTGTGCAGGAAGGAGAGTTACTCAGGAAAAAATGAAAGGATGTTGTGGCTCAGATGGTAAAGACCCCGCCTGCCAATGCAGGAGACATGGATTTGATCCCTGTCAGGAAGATCTCCTGGAGGAGGAAGTGGCCACCCACTCCAGCATTCTTGTCTGGAGAATCCTATGGACAGAGAAGCCTGGTGGGCTACAGTCCATGGAGTCAAAAAAAGGGAAATAATTGAGTGACTAACACATCAGAAATAAAGACGGAATGGAGGATGAAGCAGCATACATCGATCACGACCAGCGAAACTTCATGTCACCCTAAGGCCTAGAAAAAGGAGCATTTGAAACCCACTTGTTCTGCACTGTTCATGGATCTAAATTTGTGAGTTCTCCTCACTAGAACATGTTTGCAACCACCCTGATCAGCACCCTGGTGCTTTCATGTCTTTCATAGACATGTGCAGGGCAAGTTTGTGCTGCCCGACATCAAGGACACCAGCTGGGGTGGACCAAAAGCATGCCCTGACTTCTTGGTTCAGCTCCTAGACTGGAAACAAGTATCTTCTTCCCAGCCTACTTAGTACCACTAAACTTTTGTGCTTTTTGTTAGTGACTTTATGTTTATTTTATTATTTTATTAATTAATTTTTTGGCTGGACTGGGTCTTCATTACTTGTGGGCTTTCTCTAGTTGTGGCAAGTGGGGGCTACTCTCTAGTTGCAGTGTGTGGGCTTCTCATTGCAGTGACTTCTCTTGTTGTGGAGCACAGGCTTTAGGGTGCGTGGGCTTCAGTACTGGTGATGCATGGGCTCAGTTGCCCCACACCATGTGGAAACTTCCCAGATCAGGAACAGAACCTGTGTCCCCTGCATTGGCAGGCAGATTCCTAACTACTAGACCACCAGAGAAGTCCCTGACTTCATATTTAAAATGTCCCTTGTGAGCTGTGTTGAGGTGCTGTGCATGTTCCCAGGAACAAGAGGGTGTCTTTAAACAGAAACACACATGAAACAAGGCTGTGTATTGCTCAGGTGACCAGAAGCTCCCAGGAACTGAATCTGGTCTTACTCCTAGGAGCGGCAGTTCAGTTCTCACTAATTCAGTGTTTGAGGTGATGTTATAGATAGAAATGACAAGGAATAACAAGATTAAGCTGTATGCATGTTGCGATGATTGGCCTTTGGACTTAATTTCCACGCTGCACCTCTCTCGGATTTATTGTGATTTCATTTCACTTCAAACTGGCCATTTTCTCACAACTCTTGCATGTTTATGAATTGATTGCCATTTGATTGTGTGCCATACTCGCATCTTAAGCTTCTCATCCCAGGGTTAGGAGGGGAGAAAAGATGGGGAGACAGGCAACATGGAAAGAAACATCAAGAGCCTCCCTGGCAGGTTAAAGAGACAGCAGTCCTCCCATTTAAGGAAAGCAATCAGCTGAGCTCATATAAATACTGCATTTCCCTTGCAAATGAGGTTCATCATCAGTTTATGATTTCTCTCTTAGCTGGAGTGAGCTTCTTTCTTACAGCTCACTGTGTCCTCCTAGAAAATTGTCTCAGACCTGAATTATGTTCTCAGCCACATTGAATTATGAAGCTTGCCATGAGGATATGTGTGAGCACATGCGTTGGAAGGAGCTGTCTGGTCCCGTGAGATTTCTCCCAAGTAAATGTGTACCTTGGATTTATAGAAATATTCTTTTAACATATTTTATTTACCTTCAATATGAAACCTATGAATGCCAGGCTTATAACTATTAAGAAACATTATCAAGTGACTTGGCTCAAAATAAAATCTAAACCAAAGAGAGAAAAAGTCTGAATGCATGTAATTATCTAGTTATCTCCTGATAGTACCATCTGACTTGACACTGTTTTACAAAAGAGCTTGTGTTTTTATGGGAATTTTTTAATGCAACTTTATGGGTAGAAAGTGTGTTTTAAATGACAATATTTTCAAATTTCAAGCAATCTTATTCCATAGACATGAATATGAAAATAGGGTAGCCTGCACTGTAGGCAGTTGCTTTACCAACTGAGACACCAGGGAAGCCCATGAAAATAGGGAATGAGAATGTGTTAATAATTCACAGAATGAGAAATAATCAATAAACACATGATGAGAAGACCAAACTCATCCATAAGGAAGTAACCTGCAAATTTAAACAAGTTACACTGTTCATCCGTTAAATTGATAAATACCATTTATTAAGTAATATTTAAGTAGTGTTTATAGAGGAGTAAACCAAGAGGCACACTCAGAAGTTGCCAGTTGAGGGGACTTCACTGGTGGTTGAGTGGTTAAGGCTTCACCTTCCAATGCAGGGGGTGTGGGTTTGAACCCTGGTGGGGGAGTTAAGATCCCACATCACTTGTTGCCAAAAAAAAAACAACTCAGAAGCAACATTGAAGCACGTTCAATAAAGACTTTAAGAACGGTCTGTATCAAAAACAAACAAGAAAAAAAAAAGAAAGAAATTACCTGTAGGTATGTTTTCATGATGGGAAATTTGGCAATGCATGTAAACACTTTGAATTATGCACGTCTTCATAAATTTATCCTAAATAATGTCAACAGCCATTTTCATTAAAGAGCTGTGTGTGTGTGCTCAGTCATGTCTGATTTTTTGGGACCCCAAGGACTATAGCCCCGCCAGACTCCTCTGTCCGTGGGATGCTCCAGGCAAGAACACCAGAGTGGGTTGCCACTTCCTTCTCCAGGGGATCTTCCCCACCCAGGGATGGAACCCACGTCTCCTGCAGCTCCTGCATTGGCAGGCAGGTTCTTTACTTGGGAAGCCCAGTTAGAGTTATGTACAAGGATGCTCAACGAAATGTTGTTTACATAGTGAAAAATTGGGAACACACTGTGTGCCCAATAAGAAGGGAAAACTCAATAAATTGTGGTCTCTCCTGAGGATGAAATATCATAATGCTTCTATTAAGATTTGTGTTTTGGAACAATGGGCAAGGTAATCAAACCACAGTGATTGCTGCACTCATCAGACAGGTAAAAATCTAAACCTCTGACAGTTACAGTAGGAAGCGATGTGAACTCTGTGTGCAGCTCACGGTAATAAGACTGTGAAAACCACTTTGGGGATGAATTTGGCCAGACAGTTGTCCCCACTTTTCTGAGGGGGATATGGTCCAAGGTCTCCAGTGGGGGCCTGGTTGTACCAAACCCTGCACACTCTATGGGCTTAGCTGGTGGTGCAGTGCTCAAGAGCCCCCCTGCCAATGCAGGAGACGCTGTTTGATCCCTCATTTGGGAAGATCCCTTGGAGAAGGGAATGGTAACCCAATCCAGGATTGTTGCCTGAGAAATCCCATGGACAGAGGAGCCTGGTGGGCTGCAGTCCACCAGGTCACAAGAGAGTCAGACATGGCTTAGCCACTAAACAACTACAACAACAATAAATACATTATGTTTCCTCCTATACATACTTGTTATAAAATCTAATTTACACACTAGGCATAGTAAGAGATGAACAGCAGTAACTAATAAAACAGAACAATTATAGCAATATACTGTAATAAATGTTATGTGACTATGCTCTCTCAAAATACTGTATGGTACAAATTTAATGTCTTTTCCTTCTTAACTGAACTCTTACCATGCCCTGTGGTTCTAACCTTTTCAGTTTGAGGTACTACAGCAAAACCAGCACAAATGTCTTATTCTTCTTCACTACTTCACAAATAAATTTGTTCTTACTGTAGATCTTAGCAACCTTAGGGTACAATATTTTTTTTTTCTTATTGAGAATTTTCAGCTTCATACCTAAAGGAAGCTCTGTACTGCTTCTCTCTGGTGTATCTGAGCTGCCATCTCACTTCTCTTGCACTTTGGGGTCATTATTAAGTAAAATAAGGGTCACTTAAACACAATCCTTGTGGTATTGCAACAGTCAATCTGATAGCCAAGATGGCTACTAGGTAACCAATGAGGGGACAAACCGGACGAAGGGATGATTCACAAAATATGTCCCCCATTGAAAAAAAAAAAAAGATGTCCCCCATTGGGACACAGTGGGATGACAGATGTGAGACTTCATCATTTTACTCAGGACAGTGAACAATTGAAACATTACAAGTTGCTTAATTCTCAAATTTTCCACTTAAACATTTCAGATGGTGGCTGACCATGGCTAACTAAAACCTTGGAAAGTGAAACTGGAGATGAAGGGGAACGAAAGCAGAAAGGTGGGTTGGCAGCACCTTCTTGCAGTGAGTCTAGGGTGACCCACTGCATAGCAAGGGGCCTAGGGTGACTTGAGTCCACATGTGGGAAACTCCAGACAAAATACTATCTCCCAGAAAAAAAGGTGGACAAAAAGCAAAACAGAGAAAACTGTGTAAAAACAAGATATCATTTGTTTCCATTTAAAAACATGAAAAATGAAATTGTATCTTGCACAAGAATATCAATATATGAAAGGCTATGAAGAAATGTAATCACCAAAATCTGCAAGAAGGTTGACTCTTTGTGGTTGGGAAATGAGTAAGAACCAGAAGGCGGGGGTGCATAAGGAGATTCAATTGGGTTAGAAAATTTCTTTTTGTTAGAAAAGTAACACTTATTATTGACAGTTTGACAAATTTAGAAAAGCACACCTCCTAAGATCACTTATTCCATCACCTGGAAGTATCTTTCTATATTTTATCTGTACACATAAAAAATATTTTTCCAAGATTGGAATCACACGATATAAACTGCTGTGGCATTTGCTGTTTTCAAAGAACATATTATTTTCCCAAGTCATTAAAAAATTTACATTATAGAATATTTCATTTCTTTACCTCGGAGGTGTCTGCAAGGATATTCTTCTTATCTTTTGTGAATTTTAAATAACGCATAGTTCATAAAAGAATATGTGATGGTATGAAAAGATAGGACAGAATATCAATTGAAAAATAAAAAAGACAGAATTGCATTCAACAGAATTCCAAGTGTGTATACACACACTCCCAAAATGTTTGCAGTCATTACCTCTACATGTTGGATAGTGACTGATGTGCACTTATTTCTTCTCACATTTATGCTTCTCTAAATTAAATATCCTCTGTCTAACACCAGAAAATGCAATTTTTATTGAAATATTTTGAATGTATAACATATTTGCTATTGGGCCTTTGATTGCTATGTGTCTTGATCACAGTTTTGGGTTAAACTGCAAGCTTTCTGGGCACTCTAAGTAAATACATGTTATAGTAGAGCTGGAAGGCTGCAGTGACACCTTGGAAGCCTCTCAGCTACAAAGTCAGATCCCCTCGGAGACAGAAATCATCATCAATATCAGAATCAGGGTTAGTCTCCTATTAGTAGTTACTGGTCTTAGAGAAACCATTCATTGAGCAGAAGGACAAGCTATCAAGGGGGCAGGAAGGATGCTAATTCCACATTGAAGTATAGTTGCTTTAGGCTTCCCTGGTGGCTCAGTGGTAAGGAATCTGCCTGCCAGTGCAGCAGACACAAGAGACACAGGTTTGACCCCTGGGTCAGGAAGATCCCCTGGAGAAGGAAATGGCAACCCTCTCCAGTATTCTTGTCTGAAGAATCCCATGGACAGAGGAGCCTGGCGGGCTACAGGCCATGGGGTTGCAAAAAGTCAGACATGACTGAGCACACACACACACACATGCACATAGTTGCTTTCCAACATCATTAGTTTCTGCTGTACGGCAATGTGAATCAGCTATCAGTGTACATATATCTCCTCCCTCTTGGAACTCCTTCCGTCACTCCCCCGTCCCACCCCTCTAGGTCATCACAGAGCATGGAGCTGAGCTCCCTGTGCTATATGGCAGCTTCCCACTAGCCATCTATTTCACACATGGTATGGTGTAATATGTCAAAGCTACTCTCCCAGTTTGCCCCACCCTCTCTTCCCCCCAGTGTCCACATGTCTGTGTCTCTATTCCTGCCCTGCAAATAGGTTCATCTGTACCATTTTTCTAGATTCCACATATGTACATTAATATAGGATATTTGTCTTTTTCTTTCTTTCTTATTTCACTCTGTATAATGGACTCTGGGTCCATCCACATCTCTACAAATGACCCTATTTCATTCCTTTCAGTGACTGAGTAATATTCCATACATTAAACCCCCTGCACACACTCCGGGGAAAGCAGGGGTCGTCTTCTGAAAACAGCCTTAAGGCAGTTCATAGTTTTGATGATCAATTGAGGGAAACACTGATTCAAAATGCTTTTGACCTGGTTTTCCATTTTTCTTTAGTATCTTTTCTCCAAAAAGCTTTCACACATGAGAGGATTTGAGAACAGAAAGGAATGACTGATGGTCACGTGCTGCATAGGGTGAGACAAGGCCTGGAACCCCAACCCCAGAGCATCACTTGAGTCAGATTTGGGGAGTTCTATGCACAGAGGCTAGGGCATAGAAGGGTGCAGCGGCCTCCTGTATCTACTTGTTCAGCCCCAGAACCTTCCTACAGAATTCTGTCACAGATCATGTGGGCTACACAAATCAGCAGAGTAACAGGGTTCAACTACCTCCACTTATTAACTGCAAAATACTCCTGGTGATCTAGAAAGAAACGTGCCATAAATTATTGAGTGCTGGTGCTTTGTTTTCAAACCCAAGTTAGTGAGGCCTGAGATTCATATTCTTGGAAAACTGACAGTATTTTCATTTCACTTGCCTGGGTCTGGGCTTGTCCCCTGTCTCTGTGACCTTATCACTGCTCCCCGTGGGGCTCACTCTGGGGTCACCCAGTGCCATGGCTGCTGGGCAAGCCAGGAGCCGGGGCTTGAACTTGGGGCAGGTGAAGAGCAGCCACCTGTGGGCCTGTTGACACAGGGTTCACGAATGCTCTGAAGGTAAGATGTGACACTCTGTTCATTTTTCAGCAATTTATTGAAGTCTAACAAATACAGAGGCTTCCCAGGTGGCTCAGTGATAAACAATCCACCTGCCAATGCAGGAGATGTGTGTTTGATCCTTGGGTCAGGAAGATCCCCTGGAGGAGGAAATGGCAACCCATTCCAGGATTCTTTCTTGAAAAATCCCATGGATGGAGAAGTCTGGTGGACCACAGTCCATGGGGTCGCAATGACTGAGTATGCGGACACAACGGAGTAACTAATGTTTTGAGAGGTGAGACTACCTGCATCAAATTCCACATAAGTGCTTCTCTTCAGAGTACAGACACCACACTCCTAATATCTGCTGGAAGGGGGATTTTCACAGAGAAGACCATTTTGGGGGGTGATGTGGAGGTGCTGGTAGGCTGTGGGCAGAAACCCACACTCCCTACTAGGAGCTGCCAGTCCCGCCTGGTCACCCAGGGAGGGCTTGTCTTGCATTCTGTTTTCAAAACATGCCTCCAGTTTACAACACCATCAGGATTTTCTTCAGGGCCTCCATATTATTATTATTTTTCTCCATTCTCTTCAGGCAGCTTCTCTTTCCACATTTTTCCTTCTTTTAATCCCATTCCTGGACTGACATCTGGGTCAGCATGTCTTCATTTCCAAAGTACACACGCTTACTAACCTTACAGCCAAAATACAGACACCTATTCGCCTCTTCCAGCCCCCAAATGCCATGGTGAGGATTAACATGTTACGGCCACTTTCTGGAGCAAATGTCCTCAGCTGTCAGTCCACAGGCTGTCAAGGACTGAGAAAAAAGTTCATCTTCTAGAAGGATACTGTTGCCCTACTTACAGCCTGAACATCGGTCTCTGATAGTCATTGTTATGATTTTTATGATTAACATTTGGCAGCTCATCCATTTATTCATTTGCTTACTTATTCATCCCAGACGTTGGGGTTTCTGCATGTCCTTATGAGACTTCACCAGTGCCTGTCAACACTGAACTGTTGTGCTGGAGGACAGCGTCAAGGAGCTGATAGGAAAACCAAGGGAGGGTCAGTGAATTCCCTTCTCAGCACAAGGGGTGACCCACAGAGTTAAACGGGGGAAAGAAGAAACAAAGAGAAACCTGGGGTCAAATTAGTCTTCAGAGGTGGGATGCAGGAGACCCCCAGTCCTGTTCCAGTCTCCAGGCTGGGTGGCTGGATCAGTCCGCACCCTCCATCCCACACAAGACACACCGGCTGAACCCAGGTTCACTGGCTTGTGCTGACCACTCTAAGGTCTCCCACAAAGGTGTCCCACAAAGTGTCTTATTTCCCAACCTCAGTTTATGTCCTTTCTTAAAATTGTTCTTTTTTTAAACTTTTTATTTTAAACTGGAGTGTAGCCTATTAACTATGTTATAGTAGTTCAGGTGAACAGCCAAGGGACTCAGCCGAACATTCTCCCCCAAACTCCCCTCCCATCCAGGCTGCCACATAACATTGAGCAGAGTTCCCTGAGCTGTACAGTACAAAATTGTTCTTATCTGTTAGGAACTTGTTATCATCATGGTATACCTTGCTTGAACATTATCTAAACCAACAAAATATGAGCACAAAAGGAAAGAATGTGGTTGTTTGAATGAAAAGAAAGTTGAAAGCTTTGGCAAGAAACACCAGGCTGAACCCTCCATAACCCACGATTAGCTTATATTTACGAGAACCATATATTTCAAGCAGGCACTGTCCAGTCTTTTATTAAAAGGGCAACTGTTAAGATCTTTTAAAAGGGTATAAAGGTTAATAAAATTTGTAACATATGCAAATAACAAGAGCCAGTTCGTAGAAGAAGTGCATACTAAGTTCTGTCCAAATCTTTGTGACCCCATGGACTGTAACCTGCCAAGCTCCTCTGTCCATGGAACTTTTCAGGCAAGAATCCTGGAGTGGGTTGCCATTTCCCTCTTCAGGGGATCTTCCCCATCCAGGGATGGAACCCAAGTCTCCTGTGGCTCCTGCATTGGCAAGTGGATTCTTCACCTACTGAGGCACCCGGGAAACCCCAGCATGAATACACAGCACATCGAAATGTTCATCATAAGTAGTTATCACAGAGATACAAATTAAACCCAGAATTTACCATTTCATATAAAATTGGCAGATGAAAGCTAAGACTCAGTGCTACAAAGGGTGAAGTGAGGGCCTCTTTTACTCACTCTTGAAATGAGTCTATACTGGAAAAAATTCCTGAAAGTCACTTGGTTTACATGTAACAAGAGCCTTCAGTTCAGTTCAGTCCAGTCACTCAGTCATGTCTGACTCTTTTCGACCTCATAGACTGCAGCATGACAGGCTTCCCTGTCCATCACCAACTCTGGGAGCTTGCTCAAACTCATGTCCATCAAGTCAGTGATGCCATCCAACCATCTCATCCTCTGTCATCCCCTTCTCCTCAATCTTTCCCAACATCAGGGTCTTTTCCAATGAGTCTATTCTTCACATCTGGTGGCCAAAGTATTGGAGTTTCAGCTTTAGCATCAGTCCTTCCAATGAACATTCAGGACTGATTTCTTTTAGGATGGATTGGTTGGATCTCCTGGCAGTCCAAGGGACTCTCAAGAGTCTTCTCCAACATCACGGTTCAAAAGCATCAATTCTTTGGCACTCAGATTTCTTTATAGTTCAACTCTCACAACTATACATGACTACTGGAAAAACCATAGCTTGACTAGACGCACCTTTGTTGGCAAAGTAATGTCTCTGCTTTTAATACACTATCTAAATTGGTCATAGCTTTTCTTCCAAGGAGCAAGCATCTTTTAATTTCATTGCTGCAGTCACCAACTGCAGTGATTTTGGAGCCCAAGAAAATAAAGCCTGTCACTGTTTCCACTGTTTCCTCATCTATTTCCCATGAAGTGATGGGACCGGATGCCATGATCTTAGTTTTTTGAATGTTGAGTTTTAAGCCAAATTTTCACTCACCTCCTTCACTTTCAGCAAGAGGCTCTTTAATTCTTCTTTGCTTTCTGCCATACGGATGGTGTTGTCTGCGTGCAAGTGAAAGTGAAGTTGCTCAGTTGTGTCTGACTCTTTGCAACCCCATTGAATATAGCCTACCAGGCTCCTCTGTCCATAGGATTTTCCAGGCAAGAGTACTGGAGTGGATTGCCATTTTCTTCTCCAGGGCATCTTCTCAACCCAGGGATCAAACCCGGGTCTCCCGCATTGCAAGCAGACACTTTACCATCAGAGCCACCAAGGTAATTGATATTTCTCCTGGCAAACTTGATTCCAGCTTGTGCTTCATCCAGCCTGGCATTTCGCATGATGTACTCTGCATAGAAGTTAAATAAGCAGGGTGATTAGAGAAAGACTAGAGATCTCTTCAGGAAAATTAGAGATACCAAGGGAACAGCTCATGCAAAGATGGGCTAAATAAAGGACAGAAATGGTATGGACCTAACAGAAGATATTAAGAAGTAGCAAGAATACACTGAAGAACTGTACAAAAAAGATCTTCATGACCCAGATAATCATGATGGTGTGGTCACTCACCTAGAGCCAGACATCCTGGAATATGAAGTCAAGTGGGCCTTAAGAAGCATCACTACAAACAAAGCTAGTGGAAGTGATGGAATTCAAGTTGAGCTATTTCAAATCCTAAAAGATCATGCTGTGAAAATGCTGCACTCAATATGCCAGCAAATTTGGAAAACTCAGCAGTGGCCACAGCACTGGAAAAGGTCAGTTTTCATTCCAATTCCAAAGAAAGGTGATGCCAAAGAATGCTCACTCTACCACACAATTGCACTCATCTCACACCCTAGTAAAGTAATGCTCAAAATTCTCAAAACCAGGCTTCAATAATATGTGTACTGTGAACTTCCAGATGTTCAAGCTGGCTTTAGAAAAGGCAGAGGAACCAGAGATCAAATTGCCAACATCAGCTGGGTCATCAAAAAACCAAGAGAGTTCCAGAAAAACATCTACTGCTTTAATGACTATGCCAAAGACTTTGACTGTGTGGATCACAATAAACTGTGGAAAATTCTGAAAGAGATGGGAATACCAGACCACCTGACCTGCCTCCTAAAAAATCTGTATGCATATCAGGAAGCAACAGTTAGAACTGGACTTGGAACAACAGACTGGTTCCAAATAGGAAAAGGAATATGTCAAGGCTGTATATTGTCACACTGCTTACTTAACTTCTATGCAGAGTACATCATGAGAAACCCTGGACTGGATGAAGCACAAGCTGGAATCAAGATTGCCAGGAGAAATATCAATAACCTCAGATATGCAGATAACACCACCCTTATGGCAGAAAGTGAAGAACTGAAGAGCCTCTTAATGAAAGTGAAACAGGAGAGTGAAAAAGTTGGCTTAAAGCTCAACATTCAGAAAACTAAGATCATGGCATCTGGTTTCATCACTTCATGGCAAGTAGATGGGGAAACGGTGCAAACAGTGGTAGACTTTATTTTTGGGGGCTCCAAAATCACTGCAGATAGTGACTGCAGCCGTGAAATTAAAAGATGCTTGCTCCTTGGAAGAAAAGTTATGACCAACCTAGACAGCATATTAAAAAGCAGAGACATTACTTTGCCAACAAAGGTCCATCTAGTCAAGGCTATGGTTTTTCCAGTAGTCATGTGTGAGTTGTGAGTCATAGTTGTGAGAGTTGAACTATAAAGAAAGCTGAGTGCCAAAGAATTGATTCTTTTGAACTGTGGTGTTGGAGAAGACTCTTGAGAGTCCCTTGGACTGCAAGGAGATCCAACCAGTCCATCCTAAAGGAGATCAGTCCTGAATATTCATTGGAAGGACTGATGTTGAAGTTGAAACTCCAACACTTTGGCCACCTGATGCAAAGAGCTGATTAATTTGCAAAGACCCCGATGCTGGGAAAAATTGAAAGCCGGAGGAGAAGGGGATGACAGAGGATGAGATGGTTGGATGGCATCACTGACTTGATGGACATGAGTTTGAGCAAGCTCCCAGAGTTGGTGATGGACAGGGAGGCCTGGCATGCTGCAGTCCATGGGGTGGCAGAGTTGGACACAACTGAGTAACTGAACTGAACTGAACTGAAGCAGGGTGACAATATACAGCCTTGACTTCCTCTTTCTCCAATTTGGAACCAGCCTGTTGTTTCCTGTCTGGTTCTAACTGTTGCTTCTTGATCTGCATACAGATTTCTCAGGGGACAGGTAAGGTGGTCTGGTATTCCCATCTCTTTAAGAATTTTCCACCGTTTATTGCGATCCACACAGTCAAAGTCTTTGGCATAGTCATTAAAGCAGTAGATGTTTTTCTGGAACTCTCTTGGTTTTTTGATGACCCAGCTGATGTTGGCAATTTGATCTCTGGTTCCTCTGCCTTTTCTAAACCCAACTTGAACATCTGGAAGTTCATGGATCACGTGCTGTTGAAGCCTGGTTTGGAGAATCTTGAGCATTACTTTGCTAACGTGTGAGATGAGTGCAATTGTGTGGTAGTTTGAACATTCTTTGGTATTGTCCTTCTTTGGGATTGGAATGAAAACTGACCTTTATCTTTATGTGCATATACATAAGGATATTATATAGCCTTTAAAGACCAGATATTTGAACTATGGTCAATGATATATGAGCTTTATAATTTTGAGAGGAAAGTAAGTTTACAAACTTATATGGGCAAAATGATGTCACTTTTTGTTTAAAAATTACTCTGTGTATTTATATTTATGAATTTAAAAAAAAGACTAAGGAAATACCCCAGAATATTGACAAGGATGTTGAGATTGGTTTTTTTTTTTTGTATTTTTTTTTACTTTCCTAATTTTATGCAGTGAAGATATATGTATATATATCATATATGCTACATTTATAAGAAAAATAGTTTACTTTTAAAAAGGTACTAATAAGAAGCAAAATGTCACAGAGACACACAAACACTACACACTGCAGAATGAGAAATGGGTGAATAGAATATAGATTCATCTCTAATTCAGAGTTCCAAGGATCATAACTCCTGCTTAGCCACATAAAACATACATTATTTTTAGAAATGGAAGTACTGAAAATGGTTCTTTTTAAAAATTAACTTAAAATATTATCAAGTAATGTAAGGTTCAAAAGTATAACCTTAAGAAAATTTCCTATCACACAATAACCACCCTTTTAAAACAAATAATGAGTAGAAGTTAGTAAATGTGATTCAGTACAAAGTTAAATTAGATTAAAACAACGCTTGTTAACTGGGGAGACAACTTGGCTTCAGGCTTTCTCCCTGAAAAGGGCATGGCAGTTTTATAAAACCACATGTTTATTTGGAGCTAAAAATGGGTCATGGCTGCCCAAAAAAGCTAGTGCAATTTTAAGCTGTATTAATAAGAGTACAGAGTCCATTACAAGGGTGATAATCGCCCCACTGTTCTGAGCACTGGCTGGAGCCCAGTCCCTCTGGGTCGCTGCAGCCCACGCCCACCCGCTGCACACCAGCATGGAGGCCTGTGCCTGGGGGACCTGCAGGTCAGGGCTGCTCAAGGCTGATAGGAGGCAGAGCGGCCTCTGAGATCTGTTTTCCAGATCTAAAGAGTAGTAAGGGAAAAGGTGAACACAGTTGAATATATAGCTTTAGAAGGCAGAGCTAAAAACCGAAGATGGAATTTACAAGGAGGAAGATTTCAGCAATGACACTCCACTAAATTTAAATTAATTAAAAAAAAAACCTACAAAATTTGCTGTATGAAAATAATATTGTTGTTTAGTCGCTCAGTCATGTCTGACTCTTTTTTGACTCCATTTTAGCCTACCAGGCTCTTCTGTCCTTGGAATTTTCCAGGCAAGAATACTGGAGTGGGTTGCCTTTTCTTTCTCCACACTGCATGTTAAATTAGATATTAAGATGTAAAAATTAATAAATTAAAAAAATAAAATAAAAGGAGGAAGATTTCAGCAACTACACTCCACTAAAAATTAATTTAACAAAACAAACAACAAAGTTTAACATATGAAATACTTAGATATTAAAATGTAAGAATAATAAACCTAATAAAAAATAAATAATAAAAAGAGGAAGATTACAGCAACTACACTTGAATGAAAATTAGTTTTAAATAGCATCAGTAAAACAGCAAAAAATAAATTTAGCATATGAAATAATTAGATCATTAAGTGCAAGAATTAATAAACTTAATTTAAAAAATAAAAAATGAAATAAAAGGAGGAAAGTTTCAGCTCCTGCAGGCCTTCCAGGAAAGGGGAGTGCTGAGTGCCCACTGTCCCCGCACCCGTCAGAGGCAGGGTGAGGCTATAAAGTTGAGGTGACTGAACTCTTATCTCATGAGAAGGGAGCTACAAGTGCTTATTGGCAGACTTTAGCGTTTGAGAGACCTTGGCAGGGTTCAGTTGGAAACAGTCTCCTCCCTTTGCAAACCAGAGCAAGGAGACCCAAGTGGATCAGTTCTGAGGCCAGCCCTTCCCCGTGGCTGAGGCAGGGAGGGTCTCCTCATCAGGACGTGGCTCTGCGACTTTACTTTCGCTGGAAACGGAAGCCGTCTGTGTCTCCACCTCGCAAGCTTGTGGGGGAATGCAGGGTGAATGGAGGATGAAGAGGTTCTCTACAGTCCCTGATAGTCTCACAGTGATAATGTGAGGAGAGGAACAGGGTCCCAACCCTGACACTGGGGGGTTTATCTCTGATTGAAAAGAGAAGAAGCTACACTAAATGAAAAGAATCCCTCTGCAAGGCTATATCTACGAGTCAAAGAGTTGGTTCCGACGCCAGGTCTCCAGGGATTCTGAGGAAGAGAGGCTGGGCTGGAGTAGGGGCAATGCATGACTTCAGGGTCAAGTAAGAGACCAGGGGCAGATGGGAGGGAGGGATCCAGGAGTGAGGATGGAGGGAGGCAGAGAGGAGGCCCAGGTCAGCCTGGTTGCAACGACCTCCTTTCCTTCCCCTTCACAGGTCCTGGGGTCAGATGTCTGGAGTCCTGGGTAAGATAGATGTGGTCCCAGGGGAGGCAGTCAACTCATGTACAGATGGCTATGAGGGCAGTTCTTACGGCCCCCTTCTCAGTGTGACACAGCTGAAGCCTCCGGCAGGTCTGGGACTTCTTACCAGGATGTTTGGGGATGAGTGTGCTGCAAAGTCCACCAGAGGAGCCCACCAGAGAAAGTGATAAGCCTCGGAAAGTGTATTGAGGTCACCTCAACTCAGGGCAGGTGAGACAGGGGTTCATGGTGGTGATGTTGGAAGAGGGATTTCTGCAGGATGTTTGTGGGATTTCAGAAGCTCAAATTTACAACGTTGAGTCTGCCTACAAAAGTGTGGAGTCTTATATTCCTGTTTTAGAAAAGTATCTGTTTATTTGGCTGTGCCTCACAACATGTGAGATCTTAGACCCTGACCAGGGAACAACCCTGTGCCACCTGCATTGGAATTGTCGGGTCTTAACCACTGCAGCAAACAGAAACAGACTCACAGACTCAGAGAACAAATTTGCAGTTGCCAGTGGGGAAGAATGCGGAGAGGAGAGAGTTAGGGAGTTTGGGATGGACATGTACACACTGCTGTATTTAACATGGATAACAAATAAGGTCCTATTGTATAGCCCAGGGAACTCTGCTCAATGTTATGTGTCAGCCTGGATGGGAGGGGGGGTTTCAGGGAGAATGGATGCATGTATATATATGGCTGAGTTCCTTTGCTGTGCATCTGAAACTATCACAACATTGTCAATTGACTGGATGAACAATTTGTAGCTATTGATGACCAGGATGAAAAATTTATGTGGTGAGGTGTCAGGAGAACATTTCAGGAGCCTGAGACGCCATCCTGTCGGCTCTTTTCAAGCTAGAAATACCTTCTCCTGAGCCACAGTGGTGGATGTGAGGAGAGAAGGACTCAGGTGACCCTGTAGGACCAGTGTGTGTGTGTTGGGGCGGGGGATGGTGCTGGGTGCCTGCATCTGAACCTATTTCCAGGTTTCTAACACAGGTGACTGGGAGAATAGTAACCAGAGGGGAGGTTAAGTTTTATGTTGCAGAGAAGACAATGAAATTCACTTTCACACTTGACATTGGATCCCCTCAGGAGCCAGGTGGCCCCGAGGCTGTGAGTCCATCTCTTCACGTCCTTCACTGCCACGTGGCCACATTTCACGTCTGCCTGGTTTCACGTCTCCCGAGGCCACATCCTCCAGGGCCTATTTGATGGAGCCTCACACAGCATCTTGGGCTTCCCAGGTGGCACTAGTGGTGAAGAATCCACCTGCCAATGCAGGAGACATGGGTTCAATCCCTGGGTCAGGAAGATCCCTTGAAGGAGGAAATAGTAACCCACTCCAGTATTCTTGCCTGGAAAATCCCTTGGACAGAGGAACCTGGTGGGTTGCAGTCCATGTGGTAGCAATGAGTCAGACACAACTGAGCAACTAAACAATAGAAAACTGGTCTATCCTACCCACTTTTCCTTTCAGAGGCTGTAAGTGAAGTGCAGTGAAATGAAATGAAGTGAAGTGAAAGTCGCTCAGTCATGTCTGACTCTTTGTGACTCCAAGGACTATACAGTCCATGGAATTCTCCAGGCCAGAATCCTGGAGTGGGTAGCCTTTCCCTTCTCCAAGGCATCTTCCCAACCCAGAGATGGAATCCAGATCTCCTGCATTTCAGGCAGATTCTTTACTAGCTGAGCCACAATGGAAGCCCAAGAATACTGGAGTGGGTAGTCTGTCCATTCTCCAGTGGATCTTCCCCACCCAAGAATCAAACCAGGGTCTCCTGCATTGCATGCAGATTCTTTACTGACTGAGCTATGAGGGAAGCCCCTCAGAGGCTGTAAGGAGACATTCCACCCCAAGTGCTGCCTGAGGAGGCTCCCGGAAGGTATCCTCTTGGGGACATGACACCCTCTGACAACCTGCCTTCCTTTTATAGGGCAGCATCCGGTGTGCTGACCCCAGCCATCAGTGTGAGACACTGGCCCTGCAGTGCAGCCCAGCCCCTTAGTGGTGAATCAGTGCATTGTGGACACAGATACCAATGTCCCCTTTGCTTTCTGTTTATGAAGAGCTCTGTCTTTTAGGGATTGTATTTACATGCTACTGTCTGGGAGATCTTCCACTCATCTCAGGAACTGAAGGATAAATACTCAGCAATGTTTCAGCACAGTTGCCTCTTTTGTTTGTTATAAACCAAAATACAGTGGGCCAGTTTCCCAGCCGGTGGAAAACTGTCTGTGTCTTGATAGAAATAGGCTTCGGTTTCATAAAAAGGAAATTTGAGTGAGGACAGGGCACACGGTCTTTACATGGTGGTTCCACAGTGCTGTGATCGCTCTAATAGTCCTGGTCCCAGGGGCTCTGAACACAGAATCCTGCAGTTTCTTGAATCAAACATTGGGGAAACCAACTGGAGTTTCTGGGTGTTGACAGCAGAAGTGTTTCCTGGGCCCTGCATCCCCTCCGGGTAGTGAGTGGGAGTGCGTGGCTGCATGGATGGGAGGATGTGCAGCACCCCAGGGGCCAGCCTGGCCTTACAGATCTAAGGCCCCACAGCCTCAGATCCACAACTGGTCCAGCTGTGAAGATTTCACCTAGAACAGAAAATTCAAACTCTTGAGCCCTTACTTTCCATTGTAAAGGTTCTCTACTAACCACCCTGGAACCTTGATGAACTTGTAGTCAACAGGCCTTATGCCATTTCATTCTTTTAAAAAAATATTTATTTTATGTATGTCTTTTATTTGGCTGCACTGGCTGTTAGTTGCAGCATGTGAGATCTAGTTCCCTGACCAGGGATTGAACCCAGGCCCCTTGTATTGGGAGCACAGAGCTTAGCCACCGGACCACCAGGGAAGTTCACACTGTTCATTTTTGTGCATCCTGCTTTATCTCTATTGAAGAGAAAGTATCTAGTTAAAGCATGGCCTTTCATACTGGAATGTTTTTCCAGAGCCCTTGATTGCAACAAATGGAATCCCAGAGGTAATTCTTGGGGTTTCTCCAGAGTACACTACGAGGAGGAGTCTAAAGCAAGTCCTTCATCAGCAAAGCAGACTTTGCGACCCCACGGACTGCAGCACACCAGGCTTCCCTGTCCTTTACCATCTCCCGGAGTTTGCTCAAACGCAGGTCCATTGAGTCTGTGATGCCACCCAACCATCTCATCCTCTGTCGCTCCCTTCTCCTCCTTCCCTCAATTTCTCCCAGCATCAGGGTCTTACTACTAATTATTGCATATTATTACAATCAACCATCCTTTAAAAGACCATTTAATTGTGACATCTTTTCACAACTCGACACATCCTTCGTCTTAGCTGCTCCTTTGAAATAATGAAAAGAGGCTGCTTTGCTGGGCTTGAACAGCCTTCACAAGACCTTCACACCATTATTGGATGTCACCTGGCTGGGCGGGTCCTGGGCTGTGGGTTTGCAGGTTTGCAGGGTTTTTGTCCTTCCAGGCTGATGAGACGTCATTCCTGCTGGATGGGTGTCTGTCTTCATGTGACCAGGACAAGAGGCGGAGCCAGGAAGATCTAAATTCCAAGGAACTTTTCCCCAACCATATGCTGCAGCTTTGGGAGGCAATTTTTATTCTTACTTCAAATTCTCTGAGCCATGGATTTCTCACAATGTAAAAATCTGCTTAGCATATTTAACAGCCATTTTAGGAGAAACTTCTAAATTTTCTGGCCTCTACTTTAGATACTGAAATTTTAAACTCAGGAGTTGAGTGCCTCTTCACCATGTTAAACTGTCCTCTCACCTTTTGGTTCCTGGAAAACAGAAAACGTAAGTCTGAGGGTCAGCATATTCACTCCTGGAATGAACTTGGTTAGAGGAGGCTTGGAAAGATTCCTGGAAGAAAGAAGGTGAAATGGTCTATCTTTTTGACACTCCCACCTGGTGTGTGGGTTGTTGGTGGCTTTTTTTAACCCTTCACAGAGAATGCATAGACTTGAGGATTCTTAGTGAGGTGAGTTTTTACCTTCCCAGCTTCAGATCAGATCTTCTACCCAGCACAGAGCTGAGACTTTTCCATTCTCCGTGGGACTGCCGAAGCATGGAAGGTAATCCTGCTAGCTTATCTGGACGAAAATACCACCCACTAAAAAGCAATTCAAAACTACACATTAGGTTTGGTTAGAAAAAAATTTTAAATTTTAGAGTTTGTTTATGAAAACCAGTCATTTGTCTCAATTTTTGTATTCTTCAAAATAAAAGTAAGGGAAAGATCACTCTGTGAAGAATTGATTGTTTTTCTGTGCAGTTAGTTCAGAGAGAAGAACTGGAGTTCTATGAGTGTTGTTTTTGTTGTTCAGTCACTAAGTCATACCTGACTCTTTGCGACCCCATGAACTGCAGCACTCCAGGCTTCTCTGTCCTTCACTATCTCCCGGAGTTTGCTCAGATTCATGTCCACTAAATCGGTGATGCTATCTAACCATCTCATCCTCTGCTGCCCCCTTCTCCTTTTGCCTTCAATCAGCAGATAAGAAATCATAGAGCATTAGGGATGGAAGACATGACAGGATCATTTAGCTAAAGTCCTCCTCTCTGGCAGAGGGATGGAATGAAGCTCAATAAGCCCAGCGAGTCCGCCATCCCCACGGCCCCTCATCCGTGGACCTGCCCATCTGTCCACTCTCAGATATGGCCTGGAATCCAGTCCAAGAGGACCAGCCCTTGTGAAAGCCTCACCCTGAAGCCTCCTGCTTAATTTGCTTGCAAACTAAACTCTTCCCAGATAAAAGACCCCTCCCTCCCTGGGGCTCACTGTTCCCCTCCCTGTGGGTTCTGCCAGAGTGACCGTGCCTTTAGCATCATACTCAAGATTGGTGGTACCCAGTGGGACTTGCACCCAGCACTTCTGTGGCTCCACCAATGCTCTTTCCAAGCTGCCTTCTGCTGGAGGAGAACAGTGAACAGACACAACAGCCTGGGATAAGTGGTCCTTCTTACTAAAGAGCCCCTCTGGGCTCCCCACCCCAGAAACTGTCCAGAGAGCTCAGTGTCCACTGCTGCTCCTTGGCTGCCCCTCCCTCCACCCCACATCCAGTGCCTTGCAAACCAGAAACATTTCTTTTTTTTTTCCTCTAGAAACCAGAATCTCATTTTGAACCAAACAGTTCCAAGTACTCTACAGTTCTTGACATCACCCTGAAGTGATTGGTCACCTGCCTTTCCAGTTAGTTTTGGCTTTGAGATCTTCACTGGGAGCATGTGATTCTAATGCCCCTGGAGAGAGACCGTGGTCCCTCAGAGATGTTTGGAGACCGTTCCTGCCCCTGTCTCTTCCCAAGGGTGCCCAGTCTGTTCTGATGCTCACATTTTATTCAGAGCCATCTTTATAACAAGTATTTTCTGCCAACCTCTTGTGGGCTCTGAGATGAGCCGGCTTCTCTCAGGGCATCTTTATGAGGATGTCAGAAGTGCCCACTTCTCCACCCTCTTGTCCATTTCATCTTGGTCCTAAGTGATATGAAAAGAAGTGGAGGTTTGGCAAATATCCAACTGATTTGATTAATATAGACAGGCTATGTGAATAATTTAGACTGCAAAGTGGACTTTTTTTAGACACTAAGCCACTCCACCTTGCCAGTGGTATACATTTATCAAATTAGATGGAAAAATGCCAAGACTCCACTTGCTGTCATCCTGTTAAGTATAGCCTGAGGAATGGACTAGACCCTGGGTGGCCTGAGGCAGGGATTGGACAAGAACTTTGGTTCAACATACCACCTTTAAATGTGGGCATTGTTTTCTTTTCCCCAGAGGTTTTCAAACTGGATTTCAGTCATGAAATCCTTTATACAAACAAAATTTTAGGGATAAGCCCAAGAAGTAAACGGAGCCGCCCAGGTCAGCCACACACAAAACACTGTCCCCCAGCCTACCCGTGATTGGCAAGCCCGTGCTTTTATCCATTTCCTCCTCCTGGAAACCTATCTCAGCTCTGTGGCACTTGGGTGTGTGTTAGGTCTTCTAGAGACACGCTGAAGCCTCACTTCTCGGAAACTTCCACCACTTGCTCTTCCACTAGGGGCAAGGGGTGCAGAGAAAGCCAGTTCTCTCACATGAGAGCCATTGGTTCCTGCATTCTAATACCCAGGTACCCAGTGTCCACCTCCCTGGACGCGCCCCACCTGCCTAGCTGATGGGCGAGCCCCGCTTACCTCCCTGCTGCCGGCTGATCCCTTGGAGTTTTGACTGGTGGCTCTTGGTGCATGGAGAGCCCTTGGAACTTTGACTGGAGGTTCTTGGTGCCTGGAGAGCCCTCAACAGATATTCATTAATGAATGCCTGCGTCCTGCGTCCTGCGTGTGATTTCACCTTGTGATACTCTCGCGTCTCAGTTACTGGAACTGAGTAATGTGTGCCTGCAGCTGGAGACTGCGGCTGGTTTACCAGCCTTGCAAGGCTTGTTATCCTGAGTGCTATTCCAACTCCAGTGCGTTTAAAAATTTTTTTTGAATCAGGAACTTCCCTGGTGCTCTAGTGAGTAGTTAAGAATCCACTTGCCAATGCAAGATAGAAGGTTTGAGTCTGAACTGGGTAGATCCCACATGCCTCAGAGCAACTAAGTACATGTGCTACAACTATTGAGCCAGTGCTCTAGAGCCCAGGAGCTGCAATTACTGAACCCACATGCTACAGCTAGCCTGAGCACCCTAGAACCTGTGCTCTACAAGAGAAGCCAATGCAATGAGAAGCCGTGCACTGCAATTAGAGTAGCCCCCACTCATCTCAACTAGAGAAAACCCAAATAAAAGCAACAAAGGCCCAGCTCAGTCAAAAATAAATAAATAATATTATTTAAAACAATAAAATAAAAATTTTTAAGCCAAATAGCCTAATCTTACAAAGATTAAGGATGCATTCATTTTCCAGGGTTGCCATAAACAAGTACCACAAACCAACTGGCTTACACAACAGAAACATATTTGTTCACAGTCCTGAAGGCTGGAAGTCCTAGATCAAGATATCAGCAGGGTCAGTTCTCCTGAGGCCTCTCTCCTTGGCTGCCAGGTGGCCACTTCTTCCCTAGGTCCTCACGTGTCCTTTTCCTTCTGTGTGTGCAAATGTCTGCAAATTTGGACACAAATGTCTGTGTCCAAATTTCCTCTTCTTAAAAGGACACCAGTCATTTTGAGCTTTAGATCCACTCTAAAGACCTCATTTTGCTTGATCATCTCTTTAAAGAACTTTTCTCCAAACACAGTCACATTCTGAGGTCCTGGAGGTTAGGACCATACGAATTTGGAGAGCAAACAACTCTGCCCGGGACAGAAGTTCACTCGACAAAACCTTCATTCTGGTTTCTTTCCAGGAACATCTTCCAAACTATCAGTCTTAAACATCCCTGCCAGGCACCTGCTGGGGTCCCTGTGAGGACAGACAGCTCACGTTTTGCAAGCCAGCACATTCTTTTTTTAAAAAAATTTTTTTTTATTGGCAGGTCGTTGATTTACAATGCTGTGTTAGCATCAGGTGTAGGGCAAAGTGATTCAGTTACACATGTACATATATTTACTCTTTTTTAGATTCTTTTCCCATGTAGGTTATCAAAGAGTATTGAGAGAGTTCCCTGTGCTATACAGGAGGCCCCTATTGTTATTTTATAAATGGTGGTATGTTTATTTAAGGGCTTCCCTGGTGGCTCAGAGATGCAGGAGACCACCTGCAATGCAGGAGACATGGGTTCCATCCCTGGGTCTGGAAGATCCTCTGGAGAAGGAAATGGGAACCCACTCCACTATTCTTGCCTGGGAAACCCCATAGACAGAGGAGCCTGGTGGGCTGCAGCCCATAGGGTCACAGAGTCGGACACAACTGATTGACCTAACCTCCACCACTAGAGGGACGAGAGCTAGAGTTTCAGCGCGTGTAGAACCACAGTGATCATCCTTGAATGTTCTTCGCCCTCTTGCTCTGGGAACAACTGTGGGGAGGGGATCTGCTCCTTCAGTCACATACGAGATACACTTACCAACAGACTCAGCTTCCCCCAACCCTCAGCCGAGGAGGCGCCTGGATCAGCTCGGCCAAGAGCCCCAGTTCAGAACCGCTGGGAGCACAGCCCGAGAGGCCCTTTCCTCATGCAGATGTGACACCAGCTCCCAGCCAGGATTTTCCCAGGGCGGCTGCAGCTGGGAACCCCCCCTCCACTTCCATCCTCCCCACTGAAGTGTGGTTCCGAGTCCCACGCAGGACACGGCGTCTCCATCGCCTCTGTGTCGCCAGCATTTCCACAGCTCCTCAGTGTTGACATGGGATGAATCCATCCCATAAATTTAGTTTAAGAACAGACAGGCCTTTGTTCTTGAGAATGGAGTCTCGCAGCAAGGGAAAGCTGTGCAGGCAGGCCAAGGTCAGGGCGCCTGCCTCACATCACCCACTGCTCTTGGCGACGTCTCCAGCCCCAGTGACCCTGAGGGGCAGTGTGCAGGCTGGAAATGGCCTGCTTCCTCCCGGCCTTGACCAAACTGCATGTCACTATCCCCCACTGACATTAATGTTTAATATCACGGCAGCTTAAGCCTTTAAAGGCTTGCTTCTCATCCCAACAATCCTGATCAAATGCCTCCAGTGCTCATCATGGTCTCCAGACTCAGGCAGATGGTGAACTCTTGCCTTTCACACTGTGGATTACATTCCATCCGCTCTGCCCACCCCCAGCGGCCTGGCTGTTCTCTGCCTCTGAGAGGCTGGCCCTGTGACTTCTGTTTGAGTCTGGACAGTGAGAAGCAGCAGCAGGAGACAGAAAGATGGGAAGAGAGAGGTCTCATTTTCCTGTCCCCGCCCTGATCAGGGTCACGCCAGGACGTCAGGGTGATGGGCTTCTGTCTGCACCCCCTATCCGGATGCTCTCACATCTTTCCCTGAGGCCCCCACCACTGCCCATGACCTTTTGATCTGGCTGAATTAGATTCAGTTTCCTTCCAGGACTGTCATGATGCAAACCCTCTGGAGAAAATACTGGAAGAGAAAAATCTGGTCTTCATTCTCTCTGACTGTCCCAAGGTGAACCCTGAGCTTCAGCGAGATTCCTCTACCCTGGGGCACCAAAAATCAGAGGCCTTCAGTTCAGCTGCATGTCAGAATTCCTCAATAGAAATGTCTTGGAATATCAGTTCCTGGGCCCCACCCTCAGAGCGTCCTACCCCTGTTGATCTGGGGTTGGGGGGATCCTGTGTGGCTGAGCATTGGGCAAGTGGACAGGGGGGGCAGACCTGGGCCTGGGCATCACTTGTGTAAAGTCTTCCAGGTGATGCTGACACATGGGCAGGCCCAAGAGACACTATCCTAAGCATCGCTCTTCCTGCCACTCTGCTTCAGAAGGTCCTTTCCCTTCTCCACAGAACAGCCCATCTGCCTCCTTCTCATGGAATCATCATGGAATCCCCTTCCAAGCCCATCTCATGTGGGCTTTTCCATGAAACTTTCTCCCTCCTCCAGCCCAACCAGGCCTGACGCCTTGGTCACTCGAATACTCATGGTGTTTACTTCCCGCTGTTACTCGCGCTCTCGGGCCTCATGTGGTGGTGGTTGGCCAGGTAGCCTGACCACACGATGACCGTGTGTGCTTCGAAAGGACCTCACAGGCATCTTCTTGCCCAACTTCTGGCTCTGTGAGGGAGCAAGGCTCAGGCAGCATTGGGTCTGAGTTCACAGCGTGGTGTGTCCTGTTACCCCTTTTCTAAATCAAAAAGGCTGGAATCGATTCCAGTTCAAATTCTTAGGCCACTCTCCTTGCACCTTCCTAGCTGTGTACTTCACATCACTTTAAAATGCTTTGTAGAATGGGACTTCCCCACAGTCCAGTGGTGAAGTCTCTGTCTGGAAACTAAGATTCCACAGGCAGCACTGCATGGCCAAAATAAATAAATAAAATGAAATGTTTTGTAGAAAATCAATTCTATAATCGCGCTGCAGAACAGAAGCATGTTGTTCAGATATTACATCTGAGTATTAATTAACTGCTGCAAATCACAATCCATAGCTACAAATACAATCCAATATTTTCAAAACAACCCAATATTTTCAATAAAAAACCCGGATTGACTTGGATTTCAGTTTCTAAGGTTACTACATGAAATACACTTTTAAAGAATAAACTGCTACACTTTTGGGGCTTCCCTGGTGGCTCAGATGGTTAGGAATCCACCTGCAATACAGGAGACCTGGGTTCGATCCCTGTGTCGGGAAGATCCCCTGGAGGAGGGCATGGCAACCCACTCCAGTACTCTTGCCTGGAGAATCCCATGGACAGAGGAGCCTGGCAGACTACAGCCTTTTGGGTTGCAGAGTTGGACACAACTGAGAGACTAACACACACTTTGCTTCTGGGAATGAGGTCGTTTGCTGGTTTCCCTCACTGGGCTCGGGCAGTGATTTCAGTTGAACAGTGAATGAGTAGCCCCATCATCCTTTCTTACCTTCCTCTTCTCCCCGAATGCTCTAATCCCTGTAGCTCTGCTCTAAAGTCTTTTGTGTTGGTCACTGATACCGTAATTACAATAGACGGATAACCAAGGTTGTGGAAAACAACCATTTGCTCCTTTGTAAGGTCCTCCACATCTTGCTGGTCTGGACATCAGTATTCCTACCTCCACGAAGTTAGGGTACCAGGGGATGGAAGATATGCCATTCTCTGCACCACTAAGGGTGAAAGATCTGGGACAAATAAATGGGCAAGCTGTCCATGTAAGATGTCATTGACCGGCCACCTGCGCCAATGTCATAGGTGTTAGCACATGAAAAGATGTGTGTTATAGGACCTCTGAGATGGGGAGTTCCAATTCATCCTTGCTTCCTTCCTGGGAGTTGCATGTTGACTCCATTTTCACCTCCCATAATTGTCCAGAGTAGCCTCTGCATCCTAGGTCCAGGATCCTTAATAGTGGCCACGTCACCTTGCTCCTCCTCTTGTATAATTTATTGGGTTACTTTGCACCCAAAGAGGCATTGTGTGTGTTAGTTGCTCAGTCATGTCTGACTCTTTGCAACCCCATGGGCTATAACTTGTCAGGCTCTTCTGTCCACAGGAGTCTCCAGTCATTACCATTCCTTAAAAAGGGAGTTTTACATTTGGCACAAGGAGCTTTTATCGTGTAGCTATAGCAGAGTTCAGGAGCTGGAAGACATGGTCTCTTTAAGAGTAAAGTTCAGTGGTACTCCGTCAACTCTTCTGGGAGCCTTTTCTGAAATCCTCAGTGACTTCCATGGCAGTAAGTGAAGTTATTTCCTGTGACAGAAAAGTTCATTACGTTATCCCCTTTGGAAATACCACGTTGTTTCTCAGTTGAAAAAGAGTAATGAAAAGTATCACATATACTCTCATGTTACAAGCTGAAATCATTTTTTAGATTCAATTGCTTTCATCTAACTTTTTTTATTTTACTGTGCAGAATAAAACAGAAAATCTATTATTTTCAATGCCTGCAATTTTTTTCTTAGGGGGTTTCTCACCAGTTTTAGAAGACTCAGAGACCTTAATAAATACTACTAAGGATGTAGGGGTGTGTTTACTGTGACATGAAGGGCCATCCCCTGTGAAAATAGAACCAGATGTCTATTCTCAGCACAACAACACATTAGATGCTGGAGGAGGCTCGAGGGCTGAGACCATCACTTGGCAGTAAATTTAGATTTCCCTTTCCTAGCTGAGGTCATGTTCTCTTTTGATGTTTAAAATAAACTGTTTCATTTTGTCTCTATGATCCTAATTTCTGGTAGAGGAGATGTTTGAGAACTTGAAACTCAAGTTCTTCTTTTTGTCCTTGGAGAATGAACCAGGGACAGTACACACAGGGTTAAGAAGCAGAGACCTAGCCTGTTCTGGGCTCTTCAATTCCTAGCTGGTTGCCTCTGAGCAAGTTGCCATCAGAGCCTTGATAATAATAACAATCTCAGGGTTGCTGTGACCATCAATCAAGCTGGGTAATTAGCAGCAGCCACCAACATCTTCTTTATTTATTTGTTTAAAAAATGTTCTTGAATTATTTGGCCACACTGCACAGCATGTGGGGTCTTAGTTATCCAACCAGGGATTGAACCCACGCCCCCTGCACTGGAAGTACAGTGTAGAATCTTAACCATTGCCCTGCCAGGGAAGTCCCCAGGAACAACCATCAGCATTTTACTTAATAAATGCACCTACTTTTCAACCCAGTAGTTTTATTTGCATTTTATTACAGGAGTTTATGTTACAGATATACTGACACAATTGCACAAATATATGTGAGTGTATAGTCTTCCCAGGTGTTGCTGGTGGTAAAGGACCAGCCTACCAATGCGGGAGTCATAAGAGATGTGGTTCAATCCCTGGCTTGGGAAGATCCCCTGGAGGAGGGCATGGCAACCCAATCAAGTATTCTTGCCTGGAAAATCCCATGGACAGAGGAGCCTGGCGGGCTATAGTCCATGGGGTCGCAAAGAGTCAGACACGACTGAAGCGACTCAGCACGCATGCACATGCACGTGTATATATACCTACTAGTATGGAAATATTCAGGTCTGGGTACATGGAAGGGAAAAAAAACACCAGAAAGAAAAGTAGAAGAGCAATTATAATGTGCTGAAAAGGATGATTATTCTTAATATATGAGAAGCCCTAAAACTTAATCAAGGAAAAAACTCCATATTATAAAAATGGGCGAGGAATGTAAGTTCAGTTAATTAAAAAAGAAATTGAAATAACTGCTATATAACACAGGGAGCCCAGCCTGGTGCTCAGTAATGACCAAGAGGAGTAGAATGGGATGGGGGAGGGAGCCTTACCAGGGAGGGGGTATATATATAATTATGACTGATTCACATTGTTGTATGGCAGAAACAAGCACAACATTGTAAAGCAATTATCCTCCGGTTTCAAAAAAACATGTATATATGTCAACATTCACCACACAGTGTAAGTAAAATAAGTATACATTATGTGTCCATTATAACATTGGCAACATTTTTAAACATGGTAATAATTATCATCAGATATGTGAAAACAGATTTTCCATGCCATATAGATGGGGGTGTAACTTGTACACACTTTCTGAAGCATATTTTAACAGTATGTATCAGACATCCCAATCTTTGCATCCCCTCTGACAAAAGAGTTTCTCTTCTAGAAATTTATCCTGAGGAATTAAATATATATGTACTCAGAGATTTGCCTATTTTGGAACGATGTTGATAACAGAAGGGTGAAAAGGAAATGATTCAAACTTGCAACAATAGGGACTTCCCTGGTCATCTAGGGAAATCTTCCTTAAGACTTCCTTAAGACTTCGCCTTCCAAAGCAGGGTGCATGGGTTCCATCCCAGGTTGGGGAGCTAAGATCCCACATGCCTTGGGGCCAAAAAAACAAAACAAAAAACAGAAGCAATACTGTAACAAATTCAATGAAGACTCGAAAAATGGTCCACATAAAAAAATTTTTTTTTAAATTTTTCAATAAATTCTGTGTGAAAGTGTTAGTTGTTCAGTCATGTCCAACTCTTTGCGACCCCCTGGACTGTAGCCCACCAGGTTCCTCTGTTCCTGGAATTCTCCAGGTGAGAATGATGGAGTAGGTGGTCATTCCTTTCTCCAGGGAATCTTCCTGACCCAGGGATCGAACCCAGGTCTCCTGCATTGCAGGCAGATTCTTTACCATTTGAGCCACTTGGGGACACTATTCAGTCATTTAAAATCAAGTGACACAAAGTGTTGGCTGACAAGAAATTTTCCCTTTGCCCTTCTCTCCATCCTGACTCTGCTCTTCTCTGAGATCTCAGTTTGCTCACTGAAAATTCAGAAAAAAAAATCCAGAAGAAATGGGAAAGCCTCTCCTCCCCCTCCCCCTGCCCATATCACACACCAGCTGCATTCTGTAAGTCTTCTATGAAACATGCTTCGTAACTGTCTTTAAGCTATTATTTCATTAACTAGCTCTTGGTCTATGGCTCCAACTGGAATACAAGCTCTAGAAGGACCAACAGAGAAGCTGGGTCTGGTTCATTCTCCTTGTGTAGCCTGGTACCTTGAACACTGTGAGCAGGAGAAAATAAACTTTAACATGTTTCATTCTGGGGGAAAAAAATCTTGCTACGTGTGCTGGAAGATAATATTGTGGAATATTAATCTTTGCATTTTTCTTTCTTAAAGTTCTTTATATGCGTGTTTCTCCAAGTTTCATTTAGTGGTGTTCAGATTGCCAAGAGGCAAAATAGAATTGAAGATGGCTGTAGCAGGAATGGAAAGAGTAAGAAACAGCCGACATAATTTTTTGATCTCTAAAATAATTTCTGGAAGCTGACATCAGAAGTGATCATTCTGAAAGCAAAGTTTCTGATTTACAAGTGTCAGCTTTTGTTTAAGAAAAGATTCTTGAGACTCAAAAGCGCAGGTCCAAAAAAAAAAAAAAAAAGCGAAGGTCCAGGAAGATTAAGGTCTCGAGTTTGCCTCCACAAACTGGATGGAAAGATAGGAGACCCAGATAAGGGTCACGTGGGGAGGCACTGGGGCTGGGAGCCACCTTGAATGGGAGGAGGAAGCCAGCCAGGGCAGCTGTGGGGTGGAAAGGCCAGGCCACACAGATAGGAGCGGCACTTCTGGTCACCTGCCCTGGGGACCTGTGGATGGTGAGCCACCCATCCCAGGACTCTTATGCCAAGGGACCACGAGAGCTGAGCTTTCTTTGGGGTCTAGAAAGTAGAACTTTGCCAGGTCTTAGTTTTCTAACATATAAAATGTGATAAAAATGCCTGACTTCTAGGGTTAATGCAAAGAGTTCATTTGTGATACGTATTTGACAAAATAGATAGTTGATACCATGAATGCTGTGACAGCCCATATCCTTTAGACTTTTGTGAATCCCACGGACAGAGGAGCTTGGCAGGCTACAGTCCATAGGGTCGCAAAGAGCTGGACACAGCCAAAGCAACTTAGCATGCATGCACATTTTACAAGTAGCTCTCTGAGTCATTGGATTTCCTTTGCAGTGATGTTCAAGCACAAACCACCTGTGGGCCAGAACCTCTCTTTGCAACAACCACTTGTCTTGGGACTTCCTGATGGTCCAGTGGTTAAGACTCCAAGCTCCCAATACAGGGGGCCCAGGTTTGATCCCTGGTCTGGGAACTAGATTCCACATGCCACAACTAAGAGTTTGCATGTTGCAACTAAGACCTGGTGTAGTCAAATAAATAAATATTAAAAAGAAAAGCAAAATCTTTATGTTTTAAGTGCCATTAAACTGAATAAACCAAGGTAATTGTCTTCTTTACAATTCTCTCATTGGAAAACACTAGAAAACCTCAAATATGATATTTTCAAATCCTTATTTTTGTTATTTTTCTTATTGCACTGAGACTCCAAGTACAATAGGGACTAGAAAAAGTGTTAGTAAACATTCTTGTTTCTTCCTAACTTTAAAGGAATAAATACAACAGAGATTATAAAAGGAAACAGAAGATCGGTCGTTGGTTTGTTTTTCATTCATGGTAATGAAAATGCAAAGGATAGAATTTCAAATTCTACTTTGTCTACTTACCAGCTTTAGGATCTGCTTTAGATTGCTTAAACTTTTCTGAGTCTTCACTTATACAGCTATAATATAAGCATAACACCAATACAGGATGTTGTGAGGAACACAGGAGAAAAGTCTATGAACAGCATCAGGCACCTACATACTCATAACTGTCCCCCCACCCCACCCGATTCAGTGCCTTGTCCCACCTATGCAATTCTCTAAGGGCTTAAGGCTATCTTTGAACGAGCTATGGAATTGGCCATAGATCCTTCTTCAACTGCTTTTGCAAAATGAATTTATCAGTAAAAGTCATTTTCTAGAATGTCCAAAGACTCCCCGAGAGATTCAACTATAGGGAATAGAATTGGCCGATGGATGTAAGAGAAGTGTAGCTGAGCTGTACAAGGAAATAAAAGATTTCATTCCCACCAACTCTCAATGGCTTCCTTCTGTTTCTGGGCTCTTATGTGATACACCTGTGTTATAAGCCTATCTGATTCATCAAATCATTATTGTTCCCTCGTGTAAGTTATTTCCTTCTGCTATTTGCTGGTAGAATGGATTCCAAGGGGGTGCAGACTGCCTCCAAACCTCCCAATGGATTAACCCTCATGTTGAAGATGGAACTTAGAAGCTGATGGAGACAGATTTCTCCTGTCCTCAGGAATTACCTAGTGACACACCCAACCCTGAGCTGAACTCACTGAGTTGTATGTTTTGTTTTTTTTTAATTGCAGTAAAATATACACAGCGGCTTCCCTGGTGGCTCAGATGGTAAAGAATCTGCCTGCAATGCAGGAAACCGGGGTTCAACCCCTGGATCAGGAAGATCCCCTGGAGAAGGGAATGGCTACCCACTCCAGTATTCTTATCTGGGAAATCCCATGGACAGAGGAGCCTGGCGGGCTACAATCCAGGAGGTTGCCAAGAGCCGGACACGACTGAGCAACTAACGTGCTTTCATACTTTCCAAATATAAATAACTGGAAATGTACAGTTCTAACTATGTTTGCGTGTATAGTTGAGTGTCAGTAAAAACATTCACACTGCCCTGCAACTTTCACCACCATCCACTTCCAGAACTTTCTCATCTTCCCAAACTGAAACTCTGCCCATTAAACACTCACTCCTCACCCTCATCCCTGCCCCTGGCCCCCACCATCTACTTTCTGTCTGTATGAACCTGACTCCTCTAAGCACCTCATGCAAGGAGAATCATATGGTATTTGTCCTTTTGTGAGTGGCTTCTTTGAGTACAGGCTCAGCCATGTCGTAGCATGTGGCACAATGTCCTTCCTTTTTAAGGCTAATACGCCACTGTCTTCTATTTTTTTTTTTTTAAGATTTTTTTCATGTGGACCATTTTTGTAATCTTTGTTGAATTTTACAAACTTAATTGAATGTGTTACAACATTGCTTCTGTTTCATGCTTTGGTCTTTTGAGCGCAAGGCATGTGACATCTTAGCTCCCCGACCAGGGATTGAACCCACACCCCTAGCTTTGACTAGATGGACATTTGTCGGCAAAGTAATGTCTCTGCTTTTTAATATGCTGTCTAGGTTGGTCATAGCTTTTCTTCCAAGGAGCAAGCGTCTTTTAATTTCATGGCTGCAGTCACCATCTGCAGTGATTTTGGAGCCCCCCAAAATAAAGTCTCTCACTGCTTCCAGTATTTCCCCATCTATTTGGCATGAAGAGATGGGACCAGATGCTGTGATCTTCACTTTTTGAATGTCCAGTTTTAAGCCAATTTTTCACTCTCCTCTTCCACTTTCATCAAGAGGCTCTTTAGTTCTTCTTCGTTTTCTGCCATAAGGTGGTGTCACCTGCATATCTGAGGCTATTGATATTTCTCCTCGCAATCTGCATGATATACTCTGCATATAAGCTAAATAAGCAGGGTGACAATATACAGCCTTGATGTGTTCTCTTCCCAATTTGGAACCAGTTTGTTGTTCCATGTCCAGTTCTAGCTGTTGCTTCTTGACCTGCATACAGATTTCTCAGGAGGCAGGTCAGGTGGTCTGGTATTCCCATCTCTTGAAAAATTTTCCACAGTTTGTTGTGATCCACACAACAGTCAAAGGCTTTGGCATAATCAATAAAGCAGAAGTAGATGTTTTTCTGGAACACTCTTGCTTTTTCTATGATCCAAAGGATGTTGGCAATTTGATCTCTGGTTCCTCTGCCTTTTCCAAATCCAGCTTGAACATCTGGAAGTTTACAGTTCACATACTGTTGAAGCCTGGCTTGGAGAATTTTGAGGATTATTTTGCTAGAGTGTGAGATGAGTGCAATTGTGTGGTTGTTTGAACATTCTTTGGCATTGCTCTTCTTTGGGATTGGATGAAAATTGACCTTTTCCAGTCCTGAGGCTGCTGAATTTTCCAAGTTTGCTGGCATTTGAGTGCAGCACTTTCACAGCATCATCTTTTAGGATTTGAAATAGCTCAACTGGAATTCCATCACCTCCACTAGCTTTGTTTGTAGTGATACTTCCTGAAGCCCACCTGACTTCACACTCCAGGATGTCTGGCTCTAGGTGAGTGATCACACCATCATGGTTATCTTGGTCATTAAGATCTTTTTGTATAGTTCTTTTGTGTATTCTTGTTACCTCTTCTTAATATCTTCTGCTTCTGTCCACACCGTTTCTGTCCTTCTGCTTCTGTCCACACCGTTTCTGTCCTTTATTGTGCCCATCTTTGCATGAAATGTTCCCTTGGTATCTCTAATTTTCTTTCTCTAGTCTTTCCCATTCTACTGTTTCCCTCTATTTCTTTGTATTGATTACTGAGGATAAAGAAGATGTGGCGTATATATACAATGGAATATTATTCAGCCATGAAAAGAATGAAATTGAGTCATCTGTAGTGATGTGGATAAACCTAGAGACTGTCACAGAGAATGAAATCAGTCAGACTAAACTTTTAACAGTGACATTTTGTTTATTTTGTTATTTGTTTAATAACAAATAACAAATAATAATTTGTTATTTATTGGTTGTGCTGGGTCTTCTACGCTGTGTGTGGATTTTCTCTAGTTGTGGTATGTGGACTTGTCACTGCAGTGGCTTCTCTTATTGTGGGGCACAGCCTCTAGAGCACTGGCTCAATAGTTGTGGGGTGCAGGCCTAATAGCTCTGAGGCATATGGAATCTTCCCAGACAGGGATCGAACCTGTGTCCCCTGCATTGGCAGGCAAATTCTTAACCAATCTACCACCAGGGAAGTCCAACAGTTGACATTTTGATATGAAATTCTCTGTGTGTCTGTACCGTGATCCTGGGCCACACACCAGTGGGGTTGGGTACATCTCTCTCTCTTAAAGGACGAAGTCAGTCCTGAGCTATACCTGCCGTGTGTCGGGTCAAAGAGGCAAGGCAAAAAGGCAATATTGATACAAATAAGAGGCCAAAATGTCCCAGAGGCAGATTCCTGTTAGTTGGGGATGGATTTTAAGGTTTAAGAGTGAGCGTTTGAAATGCTTTATTACATACAGTCCAGGCTTCAGCAGAGACCAAGGTCTGGAGCCACACAGAGCATCTGAGCTCTGGCCTCGGGGGCCCCTGAAGCCTGTAATCCTCGCAGCTACTCTGCAGGGAGTGCTACTGTCCATGTCCTGCAGGGAAGGATGCTGGCACTCCAGGAGGTTATGGGATTTCTCTGGGTTCACACAGCTGGTAACTGGTGAAGCTGGGACTCAGTTGAATCCCAAACCAGCTCCATTTCCACCTTTAATCGAGCTCCACTGGGTTTATAGAAATTAGAAACAATTCACAGCTCATATCATATACACCAGTGATTCTCAAAATGTGGTCCATGGACCAGCAGTGTCAGCACTGCTTCTCCCCAGGCCCAGCCTCAAGTTTTGACTCTGACACTCTGGAGGTGGTCCAGGCACTCTGTGCTTTATGAAGTACTCCCCTCCTGCCCCCACTAAGGGATCCCCCTGTCGTCTCAAGTGTGGGAGCCCTGACCCAGGAGGCTCTGTTGGCGGAGTGGTGGATGGTCGGTCCCTCCACACCCTCCAGGTAACAGAGGTGATGGGCTGGGAACCCAGGGAGTGGTGATGGGTAGTGAAATTCCAACACAGCCTGGCAGTATTTTGATCCCAAAGAGCTTTAGGTCACCTAAAGGGCAGTGTTAACTCTAAACTAAATTTTAATTTAGCCGATGACCCTCCTCCATCCACACCCCAGCTGTTGCTTCCTGCATTGAATGACCTCAGGCATCCGGCATTTATTGAATAGACAGCACCTTCCGTCTCTGAGGAATGTCCATTTCGTCATCAGCCAACACCTCTCCCCTCCCCCACCTGGCCACCTTTTCCTGCGCTCATGTGCATTGGAAATTTTGGACACAGATTTTAGTTCTTTCTATGCATGGAATTTGGGGCAGATTCCTAGCAAAGCAAAAGACAGATGCCCAGGAATTTACCCTCCAACCATCAGATTTGTGCCATTTCCTGATGGTCTCTTGGGGACCAGAAACAATGAGATGCAGGGTTCAACTGTCTGAACAAGATTCAATGACAATTTTCAGTCAGTCAGATGTCAACAGAGGTAAAATAGATGTATATGGGGACCTGACATTTCAAAGCCCTAAAGATATGACAGTGGTCCTTACACAATCACATGGAGAAGGAACACCCTTGCACATGAAATGACCCACTGTGACACCCTACAGCCCCCATCTGTGGAAGAATTCAGTGAGTGAGTAGAAGGGATTGGACACAAACTGGTGAGATGGTCGGCAGAGAGTGTCAGGGGTGAGTCTTGAAGGAGGGTGTTTTCTGGACTCCCTCCTGAGGGCTGGGGTCTTCCTGGAGGGGAGATGAGAGGAAGCTACATCTAGCTTCCAAAAACATTTCGTTTCATTTCACATCATGTGCTTGCCAATGTCACTGTAGCATCATCATCATGGAGGAAGCCTGAGAAGAGCTGAGCTGAAGTCATAGTGAATTAGGGTCTTTGAACCTGGGCAATACAACTGACTCAGCAGGAGCTGCCTGTGCATTTAGGATGCAGAAGCCTTGACAGGACAGGGACGTTCATGGTCTGCTCAGATCAGATAAACCCGCAGAGCCAGGGAGCACAATGCTTAGAACCAAGTCACTGGTCAAAACCTGCCTCTCCGGATACTGACCAGACCTGGGGGGGAGTGTGGCCTCCCCCAGTCTTGAGGTTTGTTTCTCTCTGAAAGACTGCTGTGTTAACACCCCCTCCAGTGCCTGCAGCCCTGGCTGATGCTCTGAAACTGTCGGCCAGTCTCTTGTTATATAAACATGCAGGCTGATTATTTGAGAATAGCGGTAAATGTTCAGGCATCTCAGATATCCACAAAATCTTTACGAACCCTCTCAGCGTGTGGATTCATTAAATCCATGACACCTAGAATGCTATCACAGCCCAGCAAAAAGGAGAAGAGAAATTAACACTGACGGAGCTAACAGCACTGCAGGCACATGTGTGTCCCAAGCTTCCACAGGCCTTACGCACACACTAAGCCTTAGGACAATGTTTTCATTATTCTTGGTTGTAAATAAACAGAGATGTAAAGATATGTGTCTGGGTTCACAGAGGCAAGAATTTGAGCCAGAGTGCCTGTTCTCCCTGCCTCGAAGTTCTGTCCATTTCCTTTGGTAGTGTCTCACACTCCCCTTTTATCATACTCAGCCCTGCTGACCACCTGAGCCCCCCCACACTTCTCACTTTGTGCCTAGAGCCCAATGTGGTCGTGCCCTCCATAGCTTGGCTGGGAACCGAGCTTCCTGTCTTAATTGGAGTTCTTGCTTGGCAGAAAATGCCCTGCTGTCGTTTTGGATTAGCTCACGAACTGGCTCATTTCAAATGCAATAAAAAATTAAATCACAAGCGTGTAAGTCAAGACAGGAAGACATCACAGCTGGACTTTTTACGACAAAGCGTCACCAGCAGTTGCACGTCAACTGGAAAGACAGGGAATTCTCTGGTGGTCCAGTGGTTAGGACTCTACCCTCTCACTGCTGAGGGCCCGGGTTTGATCTCTGGTTGGGAGAACTAAAATTCCACCAGCCACCAAGTGGTTCAGCCAAAACAAACAAAAACATACTCACGAAACAAACTGAAAAGCCAACACCCATATGATACTTTTACAGTTAATGTTTCACAGTTAATTTTGAAAAAAAGAAAACTAATAGACTTTGAAAATTTTTGTGTTGCTCAAACAGTATAACTCAACCACAGAACAGTATAATTCAACTACAGAGTTGGACGCAACTTAGTGACTAAATAACAACAACAATTTATTCATTTATTTCTGTCAAAAAGCCAGAGATATGTTTCCAAGTCTTTAGAAATAGAGTGGAAGACATTTGGTAGGGAAGAAAACAACATATGCAAGCATGTAATAGATGACACCCTAAAAATGATTCAAATCAGAGGTGTCAGTTTTAAACAATTCCTTATTTTGTCAATCCTGAAAATTTGAAGTTTAACACATCGCATTTAAGAGGAGTGCAATTGTATTAAATGCAAAACTTCTGTGCTTTTATTGTTTGTTTATTATAACACTTTGCAATCTGAACATGGCAAATGGAGACACTTAGGAATGATTTTGGGCACCCAGATGAGAGAAGCCTGTCCACACTCAATCTGCCTCTCAGACCACCTGTCTCCCTTTGTCACTGGTCTGCTTTTGAATTCTCTCCTTGGTTTACCTCTAGGCTTCTTCCTTGGCCTTGTGTTGGCCAGCCTTCATTTGAAGCGGAAGATACACCCCCTGAGTTTACAACTCGGGAACAGAAGAGCTGGGTGTCTCTAAAGTACTGGCAAAGTTTACAAGCCAAAAATCACGCCTGTTTGAAGAACTGCCTGGAGAAGAATTCTAAATCTCTGATGCTTCATCTTGAGGGTCTGATGGAGGATACGCTGCCAACTATTTGAATGATAAACAGCTGATTACCATATTTCAGAACCCCCTGCATTCTAGGTCGAGTGACTTCTAAAGACTTAAAAAGAAGGCTTAAGATGTAAGAGAAGGAACCACCAACTTCCTCCCATCATCTGTCTTGGGTAGAAGGTAATAAACATTTATAAATTTGGGCTAAAAATACATGCCCCTCTTTAGTTCATGTACAAGCCTTAAAATAGCTGCTGGCCTGACACCTCCCCCCTCCTCCCTCCCTCCTCCCTGCCCCGTCCCTTCCTCTGCATTGAGAGGTGGAGCAGCTGAAAACCTCAGGGGATCCAGTTGCTCTGGCCACTGTGATCACCAGCCAGTCCTGCAGGATCCCAGTGCCTCAGCAGTCAGGTCCAGACAGGCCAGTAAAGACTACAATTCCAATGAAACTTTGAGCAAAAATAGATCTGCTCTTGGGTCATCTGGAACCATATAGGCTTTGAGCTTTAATGCGAATTGATGAAAGTCAGGATGTTCCTCGCTCATTTCAATGTCGTGCTCCAGGCGTGTTCAGAGGAGTGACACCCCACATGGTCCCCAAATTGAGACTCTCATCTCCTCTCATCTACTCTGCATCTCAGGATGTGAGTGAACTCATCACACAGGTTCTTCCATGTTGATACACGGTTTCCACACATGTATCCAGGGCTTTATTTAACTGCATGTGGGTGCATGCTCAGTTGCTTCAGTCCCCGTGTCTGACTCTTTGTGACATCATGGACTGTAGCCTGCCAGGCTCCTCTGTCCATTAGATTCCCCAGGCAGGAATACTGGAGTGGGTTGCTAGGCCCTCCTCCAGGGGATCTTCCTGACCCAGGGATCAAACCTGTGTCTCCTTGTAGGCAGATTCTTTTCTGCCAAGCCACCAGGGAAGTCATTTAACTGCATCACACAGATGCTGTTTTAGCAGTGGCAGCTGCAGGTAACCAAGCTTTGCCCAGGTGGCTCTCAGTGCAGTTTCTGCTAAAGGATGAGGCAGGAAACGGGTGTACAGAGATCTCAGCACTGTCAGATGCTACCTTCTGTGGCGCTGCAGCAAGCCTGGTCCCGAAACCTGGGCATACACCAGTTAGCAAGCTCTGAAAACTACCATGCAGCCGGTTGGGACAGCACAGGCTCAGGTGCAGCAGACCTGCTGTACGTCAACCTTGATTTGGCACAAGAATTCTTTTAACCTTAAAAAGTCACTTTGTATGCAGTGAGGCATGGTAACATTCTGACAGGTGGGGACAAGATCCGATTACAGAGCAGGAGAGGCCCTCGGGTACCCTGTGCCCTGCCGTTTCCACAGGGAGACTTCGGGCTTGCTGTCTCCAGCTGGTGGGGGGGAGGGGAGCATCCCCGCTGTAAGGATCTTGGCGTCTGTGATGCTGGGAGAGGTTGTCCACCTCCATACCCATGTTCTGACTCAGGCAGTTACAAAGCTCTGGCAAGATGAAGACAGGAAGCCATTGTTTCCTTTTCTCTTCTGAACAGAGTAGTGTCAGCCACACAGTAGTGTGCAACGTAGCCTCGCCCAGGCTGCTGTCTGCAGGTAGGAACTGGATTTGCTTGGAGAGTGGGGACCATCAGAGAAGCCCAAGGATTCTGCATCTAACCCTACAGGAGGCAGTCTCTGGAAGTACCTCAGTGACATTTACCTCCTGGTGTTAAAGCCCATGTAATAGCCTCCTCTTGAGGGGGAGATGGACCTAGTTCCTTGCTCCTAATAATGAGAATATGGGGTGGGACTTTCCTGGCGGTCCAGTGGTTCAGATTTTACCTTCCATTGCAGGGCATGCAGATTCAATCCCTGGTTGGGAAGCTAAGATCCCACCTGCCTCATGGCCAAAACACCAAAGCATAAAACAAAAGCAATATGTAACAAATTCAATAAAGACTTTAAAAAATGGTCCACATTAAAAAAAAAGAGAGAGAGAGAGAGAGAGAATATGGGAAAAGTGATGTTGTGTTCAAGATTAGGTTACAAAAAGGCTGTGGTCTCTGTCTTGGGTACGCTCTTCTGCATGGTCCTTCCGTCCATGCTGAGGGGAGTTATTGGCCATGATGTGAGCTGACCAAGAAGAAGTCCATGTGGGAAGGAGCCGAGGATGGCCTCCAGCCAACAGCCAGTGAGGAGCTAGAACTCTCAACTCAACAACCTGTGTGGCTGAATCCTGCTAACCATGCTGGTCAACATGGAAACTGGGAGACTGAACCTTGTACCCCAGGAGAACCATCAGATGAGACCACAGCCCTGGATGGCTGCATGACCATGCCCTCAGGAGAGACCTGGCTCAGATACACCCAGGAAACCGTTGCAGGTGCTCACCCACAGAAAGTGTGATTTCACCTGTGCAAGTTACTCTAAGTGTTAGGATTGGGGAATTTGTCACACAATAAGAGATAACTGATATGTAGCATGGGGCACAGCACCCTGATCAGAGATACAAAGATTTCAATTGTGCGATACAAGGTTTGCCCAGAATTCATCCTACAGATATTTCACAGGGCAGCACGAAAGACTCAACTATTGTCCCACTTAATAATTCTAATAATTTACTCCATTAAAAGCTTTTTATTAGTTAACAAATCACCCCCAAATGACCTGCTTTCCTTTTTGTTGTTGTTGTTGTTCATATTCTACCCACCCTTTGGTAGAAGTAGACAATCAGAGAACAAAAGCAGCTTGAGGGAAGAGACATGGGGAATTATTCATACAAAGTGAATAATCAGAAAAGTTGGCAGGTCTGATTCAGACAGTGACTGAATCCCGCTAGGTAAAGCAAAGCTGGGACAGTTAAGACGAGAGTCTGTGTGTGTCTTTGGGATATATGTCCATTTGGGTAACATTTCTGTCTTCTGGTTTAATAATTTTGGAAAATTGAGAGGTTCAAGTTCAAATTAGAGGAACAGAGTCTTTAGAATTGAGAAAAAATCATTTAAACATCAATTGTGTGCATGCTCAGTCATGTCCAACTCTTTTCGACTGTTTGAACTGTAGCCCGCCAAGCTCCTCTGTCCGTGGGATTTCTAGGCAAGAATACTAGAGTGGATTGCCATTTTCTCCTGCAGGGGATCTTCCCAACCCAAGGATTGAAACTGAATCTTTTGCATCTCCTGCTTGGCAGGTGAATTCTTTACCACTGAGACACGTGGGAAGCCACAGAAACCAACACAATATTGTAAAGCAATTATTCTCTAATTAAAAATAAATAAATTTTTAAAAACTCAATTAGTCTAAGGATTTCAAAATATTTTCCCCCTGAAGTATCTTACAAAGATAAAATCTTAAGTAATCTCTAATATGTTAAACAAAAAAACCACAGTATTTTGTTAACATAAATTTATTTACACATTGGGAAAGACCCTGATGCTGGGAAAGATTGAAGACAAAAGAAAGGGATGACAGAGGATGAGATGGTTGGATGGCATCACTGACCCTAGACACATGAATTTGAGCAAACTCCAGGAGATGGTGAAGGACCGGGAAGCCTGGCATGCTACAGTCAGTCCATGGGGTTGCAAAGAGTCAGACACTTACACATTCAAATCCATAACACTGACTCATAAAATCAATCACTGAGAACTATAGTATGAATACAGAGTTTAAGATTAGGACTTATGGGTCTCAGAGGCAGTATGCCTTTTCAGTATAGCTGAACAGAATTCAAATGATGATGATTCACAAAGACAGGTAGTTGCAAATGGTAAACATTTTAAACACAGCTTTTTAGCAAGTGAGGATACATATCCATTAAGCCAATTCAGAAACTTGATGGAGGAATAGTAAGGCAATTTTTATCTAATAATATCAGAGAAGTGCTGTTAGTTCTTAACTGATAGTTGTTTAATTTGATGGTGGTTGATCAAACACTTCAGCCCATGTTAATGATCACTGGGAAGGAAATACTTTTCAAATGTAACCTTGAGCAATATAAAATTATATTAATTTGAAAAAATCAGACACAGAAATGCAGAGTTCTTTGTCAGATGGTCATTTGAAGTCTCTAAATAACATGATTTGCTTTGCTTTGCATGCTGAGTCCAAACTTAAGCTCTCAGTTTCAATCCTGACATTGTAACTATAATTTAAGGCATGCTAGCATAGGGGGCCCTCAGTTGCCAAATTTAGTTCTTTAAAAATATCAGCAAGATGTGCAAACAGCACAGGCCTGCTAGGTTTGAGGATTTTAGCTAAAGATACTCCTGTTACATAATAGTAATGGTGCTTCTCAGTGTAACCCGTGACTTCAGTATGAAGAGAAAATTCTGCAATTCACCACATTTATCACCATAAATATCTGAGAAGCTCACAGTGGGAAGACAATCCTTTAATAAAAGCTGTCAATTTGTATGAGGTTATCCAACACCTAAAAAACAAAGTTGCTTTCTTGGTAACAACCAGGGCCTGTTATACAAACACTTGCACATATATTGGCAATAATTTTTATGTGAGCAGTTTTCCACCATTGCTATCACTCATTACACAGACACTGCCACATTTTTATAAGGTTACCTGTGGTGTGTTATTTGTGTTCTAGGCAGTTACAGTTTCCTTCTCCTAAAATGTCAGTGGTGAGTGTTTTATAAAATGATAAATAGCTTCTTGTTTGCTGCAAGAACACATACAAAACCATAAAAATGCAGAAACCACCAACATCCACATACTTGCCTATTCGCAATATAAAGATTTTACTTCAAGCCGATGGCTTCAGAACCTTGGACCTGTGTGTGTTCTTAGGTTCTAGTTTAGACTCTGTCCTCAGACAGTGATAGTCAACTTACGGTATAAACCCTTTTACCAGTCTAAATCTCATCATTAACACCAAAAGTACAGGATTCAGGAGCTTTTTTTTTTTTTCTCCAAAAGTTAAGTACTGCAAAGGATCTGGGACGTTGCCTGACCTGTGAGGTAAAAAGTTAGCTTGCATAGACTCAAGAATGCCTCCAGAAAATACAAGATTCTTGGGTCAGAAACAAAGGGTTTAGTGCTCCTAGATAGCAAGAGGTGAGGGCTTACATCTGCACTGAAAAACCCAAAGCTCAGGGAACTTGAGCTTCTTACTATGGGCAGCAAACTGTCAAATCTGCTCACCCACTGCCCTGGAGGGAATCAGAGTCCTTGTTACATTAGACAGTAAACAGACCTGCCCACTGGCCTGTTAGAAGATACTACCTGTATTTCCCAAGGCCTCTTTGCCATGCAATATCTTTGAAAGGACAGTCTGGAATAAAGGTGGTCAGAGCCTCTGGTTGCAGGATGAGCAGAAACACGAGAGACCCGCAATCACCTCCCAGTGCCCAACAGCCAGTGAGTTCTTCCTCTGTCAGTTCTTCTACTGATATTTCTGTCACTTAATTTGAATGACTCTGAGGGCACCTTTTTGTATTCACGTTTCAGTTTTGTCTGGAGATCTGGAGAATTTTTTAAGTACATCAGGAGAATTCTGCACTTTGAGAATCACTTTTCCAGTTCGGACCCTTATTCTATAACATCTTACGGAATCTAGCTTTTTGGCCAAACCAATACAATACAATAAGGGAGCTGAGGCATGAAGTTAAGTGGCTTGTTTGGTCACAACTATGTAAGTGTCAATGCAGGTAATGGAATAATTAATATAAATCTAAGCAGTACTAGATGACAGCCAAATACCCTTTTCTTTAACTTAGAAACAGATTGTTTAAAAGGTATTAGGGCAAAGGACTTCCCTTTATTAGGGCAAAGGCCTTAGCTTGGAGTCCCCCATTAGCAATGTCTGAGACTGGGATTACAGCACAAGGTTATTTGGGAGGGGAGCCCAGGAAGCATTATCAGGGGAGCAGCAGAAGGGAGGGATGACAGAAGGTTTTTTTATGAAGCAAGTTACTACTGCGGACACCTGGAGGGTCATCGCCCTGGGAACTCTGCGAGCCAGTGGAACACACACTCAGGCTATCCCACCCAAGGGAAGACGGAGCTGGTCTGTTTGGCAGACAGTTTCCATCAGTCAGTGACTGGAGGACTCTGGGAGGTATCCTGTCCTAGCACCTCTAACCTTCACTTGGAGAGAACAAACTCTGAGCCAGAGTCAGCACCGTGCCGCTGGCTGCAGAAGTGGGGTCCACGGGCAGGGAAGGGGTGCTTTTCTGGATGTGAGTGGATGCCAGCTCTGTCTGCTACCCTGAGTGCAGCCAACCTGCATGGATAGTATGCACCTGTGTGCATCTTCTCCAGTCTAATTCTCCATCTCTGCACTGGGGTAAGTTCCTCGAATCTGATAGGGAGTGGTAGCTGGTGATGACAGGAAAGGATTAAAGAATACAGCAAGTGCTGATCAAGGTGAGGAGGGAATGCCTAACTGAAAATAATTAAAAATATAGGTAGGAGGAGTGGGATGAATTGGGAGATTGGGATCGACGTATATACAGTATTAACACTATGAACAAAATAGATAACTAATGAGAATCTGGTGGTTTCCCTGGTGGCTCGGTCAGTAAAGAATCCACCTTCAAAGGAGCAGACCACCTGCAATGCAGGAGACCTGGATTTGACCCCTGGCTCAGGAAGGTCCCCTGGAGAAGAAAATGCAACCAATTTCAGTATTCTTGCCTGGGAAATCCCATGGACAGAGGAGCCTGGCAGGCTATATTCCATGGGGTGGCAAAAGTCAGATGTGACTTAGCGACTGAACCAATAAGAACCTAGTATACAGCACAGGGCACTCTACTCAATGCTCTGTGGTGACCTAAACGGGAAGGAGATGGGAAAAAAAAAGTGATAGATGCATTCGTATAACCGATTCACTTTGCTGATCAGTAGAAACTAACACAACATTGTAAAGCAATTATACTCCAATAAAAATTCATTTAAAAATAAAACAGGCAAAAGAAGAGAGCAAGATAGAGAAGCAGAGGATGAGAGGAACAGAGCAAAGAACCCTGGGTGTGAATCCAGCTGAAGGAAATCCTCAGAGGATGAGGGGCTGTGAACAGGCAGCAAATGACAGACTCTCTCCTGAGTCCCTGTCCACGGAGCTTCGGGTGAGTCAGAACTGTCTTTCTGTTACAGATTAGAACAGTGACTCCAAAATTTTGAGTAGGAGGATCCCTTTAAACATAAACATATTTCTTTTCAAATATCTTCATGTGTTAGTGATAGTAGTTTAAATATGATTAGCCAACCACGGGACTACAAGCTACAGTGAATTCAGTAATATCACAAAATTTGTGCTTTATTCCTCACGATGGCATCTGCATGTACTTGAAAAATAGCAGGTAATAATGTCTGTGCAAGAGCAGAGTTTTCTCAGATAGTAAGTGGGGAGAACACGCTGGTCAGGGACCCACCACAGTGACTCCTGGGTGAAGGCAAGCCTCAGGCTCAAAGGGGGCCATGTGAGGAGGGCCCTGAAAGGCCTACCACGGCACTGCCTTAGACATCCATCCACTGGGCTTCCCCCAGTGGGTTGTGAGGATCAGACAAAGGACTTGGCAAGTGGTAAGAACACAATGAATGAGCAACTACAGCGTCAATAATAACTTAAGCAATATAAACAGCTAAAGATATATTTAAAAAACACTATTTCCAAATTTTTTGTTGTTTAGTTGCTGAGTCACTAACTCCGTCTCCTGCTTTGCAGGTGGATTCTTTACCATCTGAGCCACCAGGAAGCCCCTTCATTTACTATAGTGCATTTTAAAGATGAGATATCAACTTGCAATATGTTTTTCTTTTTTTTTAATTTCAACTTATGTTCCAGCTAAAGGGGCTTTCTGGTTAATCCTCACCCAAGATGAAAATTTAATTTAGCAGACCAGCCTTATTCCTGAGGCACCCTGATTAACTGAGGTTTTATTATGAAACACAGAAATGTTTCATGTGTGATGCTCATTCACCTAAAGGCAGATTTCAAAATGGAAATGTCAGTAAAATCCTCTTAGTTTTTCTAAAGTCATGGAGCTCCTGTTAAAATTTTTCCCATCTAAAATTAATTCCACTCTGCTGCTAATAATAAAGAAAAAAATTTTTCTGAAGTTTGATCATTTTTCTATCTCAAAGGAAGCTTGCTTCAAGCTTTAAAGTTCTGATCTGTGCATTTATAACCACAGGAAGTATTCCTTGGCAAAACACATCCATTGATGGAGGAATGCATAAAGATGTGGTACATATATACAAAGGAATACTACTCAGTCATAAAAAATAACGTCATTTCCAGCAACGTGGACGGACCTAGAGATCGTCATACAGAGTGAAGTCAGACAGAGAAGGACAAATATCATATGATATCACTTATATGTAGAATCTGAAAAAAATGGTACAAATGAACTTGTGTACAAAACAGATATAGGATCATGGATGTAGAAAATAACTTTTTGGTTACCAGGCAGGGAAAAGGGGAGGGGTAAATTGGGAGATTGGGTTCGACACACTACTATATATAAAACAGATAACTAATAGGAACCTGCTGTATAGCACGAGTAACTCTACATAATGTTTTGTAATAACCTATATGGGGAAAGAATCTAAAAAAGAGTGGAGATATTATATTCTGATTCACTTCACTGTACTCCTGAAACTAACACAACATTGTACATAAATTATAGTCCAAGAAAAAAAAAAAAAGATTGCACAGCACACTAATTTTCCTCTAATTTATTTTAACCCTAAATTGCAGTCGACTTTATGGTGTTGTTTTATCTGTTTTTCTTTAAACAATTAGATAATGCATATCTGTTTCCTGAAGTCCTGATCATTATTCAAAGCTAGAAGCAGGAGAATTATATTGATCAGATGGGGAATACAGCTTACTTTATTTGGTTTGTATGAAATTGACTCTGTATTTGTGTGTGTGTTGTTTTTAAAGCTTAATCGTGTCTGTCCCTAAGAGATGGATTTCATAGGTTTCCAGCCAATCCTTTCTTGAATCTGAAGAGGTAATGGAGACATACTTGGGAGTTTTGGTGAGAAATAGACAGAATGTGGATAAAATGAAGCACTGAAATCTGTAAGTCCATCAGCATTAATTTTGAAACTCCTTTTTTTTAAAGATTTTTTTTTTTGACCTGGACAATTAAAAAAAAAACTCTTTACTGAATTTGTTACAATGTTGCTTCTGCTTTGGTTTATTGGCCAAGAGGCATGTGGGACCTTAGCTCTCCAACTAGGGGATGACCAGGGATTGAACTCACACCCCTTGAATTGCAAGGCAAGTCTTAACCACCAGACAACCAGGGAAGTTCCTGAAATTCTGATAGTGAGTTCATCCAGTTCCAGTTCAGTCGCTCAGTCGTGTCTGACTCTTTGTGACCCCATGAACCGCAGCACGCCAGGCCTCCCTGTCCATCACCAACTCCCGGAGTCCACCCAAACCCATGTCCATTGAGTCAGTGATGCCATCTAACCATCTCATCCTCTGTCGTCCCCTTCTCCTCCTGCCCTCAATCTTTCCCGGCATCAAGGCCTTTTCCAATGAGTCAGTTCTTCGCATCAGGTGGCCAAAGTATTGGAGTTTCAACTTCAACATCAGTCCTTCCAATGAACACCCAGGACTGATCTCCTTTAGGATGGACTGGTTGGATCTCCTTGCAGTCCAAGGGACTCTCAAGAGTCTTCTTCAACACCACAGTTCAAAAGCATCAATTCTTTGGCGCTTAGCTTTTTTTATAGTCCAACTCTCATATCCATACATGATTACTGGAAAAACCATAGCCTTCTCTAGACGAACCTTTGTTGGCAAAGTAATGTCTCTGCTTTTTAATATGCTGTCTAGGTCGGTCATAACTTTCCTTCCAAGGAGCAAGCGTCTTTTAATTTCATGACTGCAGTCACCATCTGCAATGATTTTGGAGCCCCCCAAAATAAAGTCAGCCACTGTTCCCACTGTTTCCCCTTCTATTTGCCATGAAGTGATGGGACCAGATGCCATGATCTTCGTTTTCTGAATGTGGAGCTTTAAGTCAACTTTTTCACTCTCCTTTTTCACGTTCATCAAGAGGCTCTTTAGTTCCTCTTCACTTTCTGCCGTAAGGGTGGTATCATCTGCATATCTGAGGTTATTGATATAAAGGCCTCTTTTCAGTCCTCTTTGCTAATGCTCACAGCTCTCTGCTCTCCGTGGCAAACTCACAAAGGTCTGGCATTTCCATCCATCATTAAAGATGTTTTAAGTGTCTGCCTTGTCCTGGGTCCAAGTGAAAAGGTGCTGGAGCCACAGAAGAGAATCTGACATGGTCCTGCCCTCAGGCTGTTTACATCTCAGCCAAGATGGGTGACACAATGCAAGGGCGATAAAGCTCATTATACAGGTGGAAGACCCACAGCACTAAGGCTAGTTTTATAGCCAAAAGTCACTTGAGGGCAAATACTATGACTTACTCATTTCTGGCCTCCTGTGGAGCACTCTCCCATTTAGTAAGTTGGCAATAAATATTAATTAAATGTAACCGAATGACCAAAAATAGAATTGTTTATCCCAAACAAACTAATTTACCCAACTTTTCTGTTTCTGATATGGGCACTTTTTCTTTGCCGATACCCGCATCTGAACCCCTCGACACTGGAAGCCTGCTCTTTTCTGCCCCCACATCCAGTACTGTCCATTCCTTTTGAGCTTCTTCTCTCAACCTTCCTAGACCTGTTCCCATCCAGTCACACCATCCCAGTTTGAGTTATTACCTTTCTAAGTGTTCCAAACTTCTATTTTTATTAAAAAAAATTTTTTTTAAGTGTTGTAAACTTCTGACAGCTCAGCATTTTTTGGCACAAGCACCAAATGAGTTCTCCTGCCACCACGATGATGCCCACATTTAATTCCTGCTGCTCTGGAGTTTAGAACCCTGAGGACAGAGCCCACGCTGGGTCCTGCCAAGGCCAAGCTTGGGGAAAGGGAAGGAAGAAGTCGGATTGCAACAAGGTCTCTCTTTGGAGCTGTGATGCATGATGGCCTCTTGGCCCTGCCTGTGATCACTGGAGGAGGAGGTCTGTTAGGAAGTTTCATTCTGAACCTGATGAAACTCAAGAGATGATGATTCGCCTAGAGGGATGGCAGATGAGCTGGGAGCTCCCTAAGACTTCAGGTTTGAGAGTTAATCCCTGAACATCAAACCAGAAATATACAAAAAATGATAGAGCCTCTCTAAAAAGAAAGGTACATATTAATAAAAACAAATGGCCAAGGTTTGTTTTGGGTGTATGACTGTTGGAGGTTGGGAGAACTTGCCAGATAAGGACAGACGTGGGCAGGTCAGAAAGGTAGTGATGAACAGATAGATGACTGCATTTCAGGAAACAGCAGAAATGCTGAGTGCACAGAAAACTGCGCAAGATAGAGACTGAAAAAGAGATGTTGGGTTTTAGACAGGGAATGTCCTTGGTGAGTTTACAAAGACCCAGAGAAGGAAAGAGGAGTTCAATTCCTGATTCAGTGAAGGTTACAAAGCAGAGGAGTAGCAAAAACTGGGTCAATGTTGTTATACCTATTTTGAGTAAACTAATTTAAAACTGGGCCAGACCATTTACTATAAACTCTGCTTTCCTTCCTTAGGAAGACAAAGTTTTCACAAAACAACGGACTGAGGGAGCTTCTTTCTCAAGGATGTAGAACAGGTGGCTGTCTCTGACACCCTGACCTTGGACTGATGGTGGCTCAGTGCCCTGATCCCCTCCAGCCACTGACCACTGAGTGCTTCCTACTGCCTGGAAGTATGCCAGGGGCTTCCAGAGGAGCTGGGCAAATATCTCCATGTTGGATAGATTTTAGATAGGTTAAGAAACCCTTGTTCCACAGTTGAAGAAGCAGACAGTCAAACACTCAACTGGGACTTCAAAGCTATACTGGCTCCAGGGACCCTCCTTGGGTACTTGTGTTAGGGAAGAGGCATTCATTCAGTGACATCACCTTGTCACCTGAGGAAAACTATGATTGCTTTAATATAACGAGAGGCCAAGAGCCTAAGGAAGACCCTCATTAACATGGATCCGGGCTATTCCACCAGGATATCAGAATCATTTGAATTGTAGGATTTCCTCTGGGGAAACCACATGGGGGGAAATTGATGACAGACATCTGGATACATGTGCCTGTTTAAGGAACCCTGTGTCTTGCCCCTCCTCTTGGGTTTCAATCTTCCAAGTGTGTTTACAGGTAAGCATGTGGCCAGGCGGCCGGACGGTCCCACCACCAGTGACAACTCCTGGGACCTACATTCCTGCAGTTCCATCCAGGATTTCGCTCCATGGGCGGGTTCGAGCTGGACACAGGGGCACAAACATCGTGGTTTCCTCTTCTGCTTTTAAGAACTGCTTCCGACGATAATGAGGGAATCAAAAAGTGTCTGGTTGGGAAAGTAAATAGATACGAGGCAAATAAATAAAAATGCCCAGAAGCAACTACACAGAGGAAGTGACATTTTTCTGTAAGTCACTTTTCTGATGGACCGCAGGCCTGCTCCGGCGCGGGTGCCGTGGGAAGGCTTCCGGGAGAGGGGGCGGTGGCCAAGCCCCAGGGCGTCCTGATAAGAAAATCAAACAAAAAGGGGATGGACAGACCACCCGCCGGTCCTTCGAGGCCGGATTGCTGCTGTTCTCGCCTCTCCCGTCTTCCTATTCGCTCCCGGGCGCGCAGGGTCGGAGCCGGGCCTCCCCTCCCCTCGGCGCCCGGCACGGCCCGGCCCGGCCCCGCGCAGGGTCCTCCGGGCCGGGCGGCGCCCGCGTTTGAGCCTCGAGCCAGTCCCGGCGCCGCCCGAGCCGGGCCGCCGTGCGCGCCCAGGTGGGTCCCGGGCGGCGGGCGCGCGGGCCTGGGCGGCCCCGGCGGCGTCACTGGGCGGAGCGGAGGAGGACGAGGAGGAGGAGGAAGGGCGCGCGGCGGGCGCAGCCGGGAGGGGCGGGGGCGCCGCGGCGGGAGCGAGGCCGGAGCCGAGCGGGCCGGCGGGCGCGGGGCTCGGCGGCTGGGGTCGGCCGGGCCCGCGGGGTCCGCCCGGGCCGGAGCGTCGGCCGAGCGGCGGGAGGAGCGAGCGGCGCAGACAAAGAGCGGCGCCTGGGCGGGCGCAGGGCGGCCGCCGCCCGGGACCCGCGCCGCTGCCCCGGCCTCGGCGGGCGGCACGCGAGGTAAGCGGGGGGCGGGGGCTGGGGCCTGGGGGTCGGGGCCCGGGGGCTGTGGCCGGGGCGGAGGCCGCCAACTTGGGCGGCTCGCGGAGTTGCGGGGCAGCCGGGGCGGGGCGCGCCGGGGCCAGAGCCGGGGCTGGGGGCCGGGTCCCTTGCGCGGCCTGGCCTCGCGGCTGCTGGCACCTCCGGCTCGCCCCCTCCCCGGGTCCGGCGGGCGGGGCAGGCCTGCGCGGTGGTCCCGGAGCGGGGAGCGGGGAGGCCGGGCGCGCCGCCGGTAAGGACCGCGTGGATCGCCGGCCCCGCGCAGGCAGGACCGGGAGGCTTCCCGCGGCCCGCACAACTTCTGGGATCGGGACTGTTGGCGACCCCGCGCGGAGCCGCTGTCACTTGGCGTCCGGGAGGCTTCCCGCGGCCCGGGGCGCTTCGTGCCGGGCTCCGCGTCCGGCCGGGAATCGCCGGCCCCGGAAACAAAGTTTCTCACGATCGCGCTGCCCTGGTAGCTTATTCTGGGCGATCGAACCACCCAGCGGTTCTGGAAGAATTCGGTGTGTGATTGTAGGCGTAGACGGTAACTCCCTCGTGAGCGCATTCGGCGTGGAGCGAGTGGGGGGCGTGATTGCAAACCGCTTTCGTGTGTGGACCGTGGCGGTCGCCCTGAAAGGGCTGCGCGCGTGCCGGGGCTCTGGGCTCACTGGCAGCTCGTCCGCGCGGGGACAAAGCGGGAGCCGGCGCGGGGCGGCCTCTGGCACTCAGGCCAGGTCGGGTCCCCTGTGTTTGCCTTTGTTTATTTTGCCAACAGGTTTGGGGCTGAGCCTGGCAAGTTTGGGTCTGAGCAGAGGATGAGCAGGCCTCAGCGCTGGGCCCGTGCAGGCCCACTCCTGCCCTTGACCCCAAAGAAAGTGAACCCGCGAGAGGCTACGGGGTGTGGCCTGGGGGTGGGGAACCCAAAGGTATGGGAGTCCCCGCCTGGTCCCAGCCCGACTTCCTCCTCGGCGAAGCCGAAGGGATTTGGCAGGAATGAGAGTAATTTGGGGCGTGTTTTGTCCCTCTGCATCAGGTATCGTTAGCAACAGGGCTTTTCAAGGCTAGAAGCGACTGAAAATGAAATCAATCTGGGTGCTTTGAGTTGTCACAGCAGACCTAAACTTTGTTTCCAAACACTGCGCTTAATTCATTTACCGGTGTCCCCAGATATTATTAAACTGGTAAATTAATAACAGGCATCGAGCCTGGGCCAAGGGTTTAGTAAACAGGAGGGCAGTCGTGAACAGGAGGAGATGAAGTGGGTTCAATTGGGAGACTGAGCTGTCCATGTAGGTTTTTAGATGGTGGGAACAGGGATTTCCCCAGACGTGGGTGTTAACCATGATTCTGAAGCATTGACCCTAGGGGAAATCCTACATTGATGTTTCTCCTTTCCAGGTTGATTAGATGTAGTATTGATTGATGGAGAAGGCAATGGCAACCCACTCCAGTACTCTTGCCTGGAGAATCCCAGGGACAGAGGAGCCTGGTGGGCTGCTGTTTATGGGGTCGCACAGAGTCGGACACAACTGAAGCGACTTAGCAGCAGCAGTATTGATTGAAGAAAGTGGCCACATCTTAGTGGTCCTCTGGCTGCAGCTAGCTGAGGCTGAAATTGGAAACTTAAAGCAGTGGTAAGCTGGTGGTAACAAAGAGGCCTCATCTGGGCTCCAAGCTTCTCAGCTGCTCCCTAGACACACTGCGGGATTGGTCCTGGAACATGGGATGAAGTTGGGTGGTGAATTGCGTCCAGAGAACAGGCTGACCCAGCACCTTCTCTCCCCACTTAAGGTGGGGCCCGATTAAGGTGATTTCAAGTAGCTGTGCTCACTTGTCAGGCTTTGAGGTTTTCTTTATCACATGCCCTGCACTTCAGGTCTCTCCATCCCTCATCTCTTGGAAGCTGTGATGTTTCCCAGCCTCTGTTGTTTGCATCAGGCGATGACTGAGATTTTCCAGCAAACGCATCATATGTACACAGTATTTGAGAAGTGCACTATTATCCATGTTAAACATACCCAAAATCTTTCTTGTGTGTATACATACTGAATAACTTTTTTTTTTTTAATTTATTTTTCATTGCTCTGGGGCTCTGTTGCCACCCACTGCTTCCTCTTGTTTCGGAGCATGGGCTCTAGGCACACAGGCTTCAGTAGTTGTGTATGTGGGCTCAGTAGTTGCCACTCCTGGGCTGTAGAGCACAGGCTCAGTAGTTGTGGCACGTGGGCTTAGTTGCTCCATGGCATGTAGGATCTTCCTGAACCAGGGATCAAACCTGTGTCTCCTACATTGGCAGGCAGACTCTGCACCTCTGAGCCACCAGGGAAGCCCTGGATTACCTTTTAAAATACCCTAAAGTCTTCTCGATTGTCTGGAATGACCAGATCCTCTTCCTTAGTCACTTAGGTTGCCCCAACTGGACGAGGCTGTGTTACACAATTCTCCAGGACGTGCTTGCTTGTAACTACCCAGCATGGCCAACAGTGTGAACCGAGGGCGAGGGCCACACATGTTTGTCCCACACGAAGAATGGAACTGAAGGCTGCTCCCTAGAACTGCATGGCAGGGCAGTGGACCATGTTTGGAAATCTAGTAAGCTGACTTTTCAAAAATGGACAGGAAACTCCCCACAGCTCAACCCCAAGGCTTACGAAATTAATTTTCCCATCCAGATGAGTGGCAAATGGCACTTCCAAATGGTTTCTCTTTCCTCAAATGAGTGATGGAAACCCCATGTTTTCAGAGACTCAAAGTGATACTGCGATGATACTGTTAAATGCTTGAGTTAAGGCAGCTTAGAAGGAGGTCAGGACAGCCTTTTAACAGTTTTGAAAGTATGCAGCCAAAGTAAAAATAGTTTATTTCTTTAGGCCATTTTAGTGGCACTGTTGAAAATTAGACTGTTTCCTTCTCCTGCATTTCCCTTTGAATGGATCTCAAAGTATGTCAGTTTCTGAAGGTATAATCGACATTTGTCAATCATAACTGCTTCTTTCTCCCTGCCCTAACAACACACACACACACATTTGTCACAGTCGGCCCTGTGGATTCTTTGTGTTCTTTCCAGAAAATACTGACTGAGCACATGTATGTTGAATTCTGAGTCTGTCAGTCAGTCACTAAGTCTCTAGGTTCATAAGGTTTTGTTCCCAGTGCATCCAGGTCCAGACAATGGGAGGATTTGGTCTGGTGGCCTCTCTATTTGCGAAGTTCTCTGTCCAATGAATCATTTATAGTCCTGAACCTAAAACTAAAAAAAAAAAGAGAGAGAAAAGGCAAGATGAAAAACAAACCCAAATGCATAACCCCCTGGTGGGATGACTGAATATTTAATTTTTCAATAGAGTGTCTGTGCATATTAACCTGAACTGGAAACTCTGGGCAGAGCATTTGTTATCCTGACAGGGGAAGCTGGTCATTTAGTGTCCTTTTACTTCTTTTTATACCATTTGTGTTTTTAAATGTTTTTAAGAAAAGAAGCTTCGAGTGCACTCAGAAGGGAAATACTGCAGTTTCTCTTTTTGAAACAGTTTTGGAAAGTGGGATGTTTTTGCTGTTTGGTGGTTAATGTAGATCTGAAATGCCGAAGTTGGATAAAAATAATAGACGCTCATGTTCCAATGATAGATTACAGTTTACCAATTACTTTCCCATCCACCATATTTAGTATTAAAAGAACGTGGCGACCTGGGCTCTGGCCTTGACATCAGTGTGAGGACCCCAGCGCCCAGGGACAGTGGCAGGGTGACAGAGCCCCCTGCCCTGCTCAGGAGGAGGAGGTAACCCCAAAAGGTGCTGGGTGAGGTGGTCCTGGGGAGGCTGTGGATCTGCTGGCAGGTCCCAATGGGGCCAAGCATGTGGCCCCTGCCAGGCCTGCTGGTGGGACCAGGGTCAGTAGGTGACCTCATGTTCTGGTTTCAGTGTCTGAGCCTCTTTGGTCTGGATGGTTTCTGTGGGTTGAAGGGCGTTTGTCCCGGTTTAGCATATGCATGTCCACTCAGACTGTCTTCACAGATCCACAGACTGAGCGTCAAAAGGAAGCTGATTTCTTGCCGTTCTGGAGGCTGCAAAGTGATCATCAAGGTGCGGGCAGACTAGGTTCTCAGTGAGGCTCTCTTCCAGGCTCCGCTGGCCGCCTTCACTCTGTGTCCTCAGGTGCCTGGTGTGTTTGTCCCTCTTCCTAGGAGGTCACTGGTCCTCTTGGGTTAGGGCCCCACCCTTCTGACCTTGTTGAACTTCAGTTGCTGCGGAGGTTCTGTCTCCAGATGAGTCACTTGGGTGGTGAGGGCTTCAACACTTGAGTACGGGGACAGTTCTGTCCACAACAGTCACTCTTCAAAACCAGGCCGATGCTTTTAGGGCATCTCATGGCTTCTGTCTCCCAAGTGCTTGCAGACACCACTGGGGCAGGAGGGGAGGGGTGACAGCTCAGTCCCTCACAGAGCCTCATACGGCTGTGGTAGGTGGACGCTGGGACCAGATGCTTCAGGTCTCGAGGAGAGAGGACAGCCCTGACTGATGCCGTTTGTGGACATTTCCCCTTAGCCTGTGTTGGCTCAGCTGCAGCATGGTTTTGGGACCAGCATCAGCATCAAATAGGAGCTATATGCAAGTGTGGAATTTTGTGTGGAGACAAAGGCGTTTCCTGTGGATGGAACCCATGGCCGGGAGCATCACTGGGACTGCCCTCTGACTGTGGGTCCACTGGGAGCCAGGCAGGTGCAGGTGGGTTTGGTAATGTCCACCCCGATCACATGTGTGTTTCTGGCCAGCATGAGCTGTTCCAGGTGGTCACCTGTGTGAGCACAACTGCAAACCTGTCCATTCATGACTCACTCAGTCATTCAAGTGAATCATGCGACTTCTCCCCGCTCATTTGCACCGGAAACTCTGAACATCTAGGCTGTGAGTACTACCTCCTGACCTGCCGGCCTTTGGGTTAATGTCCCAGCATTGCCTCACTGCGTCATCCTGGTTTCTCCCTCACCTCCCAGATCCCATATCTTACCAGTTTTACCTCTGAGGAGTTCTTCCATCTGAGCCTGAGGTACTTACTCCTCTCTCACTGGCGCTGGCAGACCCCTCTGTTATTACCACCCTCGCCTGGTCACTGCGCCCTGGCACCCAAACCCAGCCGTGGTCCCAGTGTTGGCTCTCCATTGCCCTCAAGTCAGTGTCACCAGTGCTCAGCATGGGCCTGCACCATGGGCTCCTCCCTGCTCCCCCAGCCTCTGCGTACACCTCCCACCCCTGTACACACTGAGTGAAAACCTGCTAGTTGTGATAACAGAATACCAGCATTTATTGTCAGCTTATTTTTAAAGACTTGTGTACTTTGGGGCTGATTCGTTGCTGCCCTTGTAATAACAGCCTCGTGACACACAGCAGCTTTGTACCCCAAAACTATGCTGGACCCTTAAGGAGGGAGGAGAAGCTGGTGCCAAAAATGCTATGTCTTTTTTAACATAGGGTATTTCCTGCACACACCCCTTGAAGAAATCAATTGTTAAGAGCAGTGCTGTCCCCTTCAAATATACACATGTGAGTCACAGATGGGATTTCAAATGTCTGATAGCCACATTGGACTCCCCAGGTGGCTCAGTGGGGAAGAATCCGCCTGCCAGTACAGGAGACAGGGGTTGGATCCCTGGGTTGGGCAGATCCCCTGAAGAAGGAAATGGCAATTCCACTCCAGTATTCTTGCCTAGAGAATCCCATGGACAGAGGAGCCTGGGACAGTCCATGGGATCACAAAGAGTGGGACATGAATAAGTGCATAAGCAACAATAGCAGTAACCACATTAAAGATTTAAGAAACAAGCAAAATTAATTTTCACAATGTCTTCTTTTACCCAGTAGAGCCACAGTACTTTTATTGCCAGTGTTCAACGTAAAACCCTCTTAACGAGATGATGCACATTCTTCTGTTCATGTGCAGCCTGTGAAAGCCTGTATGCATTCTTCATCCATGGCATGCCTCTTCCCTCCCCACATTGGGGTATTCATTGGCCCTTGAGGCCGGTGACTTTATGTTGGAGAGCACAGGTCTGTACACTTTCATGATTCAAGCTTCATTTAGTCTGTGTTTTCCTAAGTTGAGATAGCTAAGAAGACGTGGTGAGAGCAACCTGGAATCGTAATCATGGTAATTATTATTCTTTAGCGGAAAGGTATAATCTCTGTCGTGCTAAGGTAGACTGTAATATTCCATGTACTCACGCAAGTTTAGAATACTAGAACCTGATTTGCTTACCTATAATCAGAATGCTTGTATATTTTACAAACGTTTTAAAATGTATTTTGACTTCTAGAGGTTAAATTACCGATGTGAAATAACTGTTTTGGGGTGATAGTTTTCAGTGTACTTCTGATATATGTTAAGTACTTAATTTCTAAGTACAGAATCTAAAGTCATAGTTTTTTTTAATATTTATTTGTGTGTTTATTTTTGGCTGTCCTGGGTCTTTGTTGGTTCTCCAGCTTTCTCTGTCTTTGGTGCAAGGGTTTCTCATTGCGGCAGCTTCTCCAGTTGCAAAGCACGGGCTCTCCGGCTCTTGGACTTAGTAGCTGCAGCGCACGGGCTCAGTAATTGCAGCTCCCGGGCTCTAGAGCACAGGCTCAGTAGTTGTGGCTCATGGGCTTAGTTGTTCCGAGGCATGTGGGATCTTCCCGGACCAGAGATCGAACCCGTGTCTCCTGCATTGGCAGGTGGACTCGTCACCACTGAGCCACCAGGGACATCCTAAAATAATAGTACTTTAGGGATCATTGGCTTCTTCCCTAACACCCACACATCACACACGTTGTAGTGATGGTAGTAATCATGTTACACACAATATTAGCTGATTCAGTGCTCACAGAAGTTGAGTGTGGCTGCTTGCTGTGTTTCTCTTCAGAGATGAGAGTAGAGAGACCTAGCAGGTTAGGCTGCATAAGGTCCCAGAGCTGGTCAGCAGATCTGGAATTCAAACACACCCTGTCTGACTGCTGAGGCTCCGCTTCTATCCCCTAAGCCAGGCCACTATCTCTTCATTAGAAGAAAAGACATAAACAGAGCTGTAAACTTTTATGATGGTGTAGGATTGGAGAAACATAATGGAGAATCACAGCAGTGGGTGGAGCTTGGGTGTCACTCATTCTGGACCTCTTATCAGCCGTGGACCCTGGAAGGACATACGAGCAACCTTGGCTGCTCCAGTGGTCCTGGGGGTGTGCTCTGGAGGCGGTGCAGTGGTGAGCTTCCCCAGCCTTGCTGCTCCTCCCCCAGCCTGCCTCCTGAGCACCGCAGGCCAGGGAGCCCCAGATGGACTCAGCTCAGAGCTGGGTCTCAGCAGTTCCGCCTCGCCCCCCCACCCCCCACCCCCCAGCCCAGAAAGCTTCCACCTCAGATGGCTGGACCCACCCGCCGGAGTGTCTTCAGGGGTGCCTGAGAATTTGCTTTTCTCGTGAGTTCTCAGGTGCTCTGGAGTTTTGGAAGCCTGCTGTTCCAAGGTCTTGGTAGGAACCTTGACGTTGACTGCCATCCTAGGCGAGGCTTGTAGTACCAGACCATCCTCAACTTCCCCTTCTGTGTTCGGAAGACCCTTGTGGCCCTGTGTGGTGGGCAGCCTGCCCTCGGGGCAGATGGAGCTGAGGTATAACTGAGAGTCTGGTTCTGTGTGTGTTCGCAGGTCGGAAATGCTGTGGTCTCCAATGGGCTGTAAGGCAGGCAGGCGCTCTTAATTCACAGGCTTAGATTTGCAGTCCAGCTGCTGCTCCTGTGGCATGTTCCAGGAGGAGTAGCAGCAAAGATTTATTTACTTAAACAAGCTTAATAATTCTCCCAGCTGCGGTGGGGGCGGCCAGCTGGGGAGGAACCTTCCAAGAGGGAGAGATGGGCGTGAGATGCTTAGTAAGGCACCAGTGGCCGACTCCTTGGACAAGCCCTTCAGCATCTGCATCCATCTTCCTTAAAGGATGTTTCTTAGTTTTGTAAGCCTGTGAGTTTTGGCTGAGCATTTAAGGATGCCTGCAAGTCAACAGGTATTTTAATGATGTTACTTGTGAGTCTGGCTGAAGAAGAAAAGAACAGTTCTCCATCCCTCTTTCCAGCTGGGTTTGTTTTTTGTTAGACTTTTTTTTTTTTTTTTAAGAATTAATACAAGAGTTTAATAAGGTCACTGGATACAGACCTAAGTTATACAAATCAATAGCCTATCAGTTATGTAACTAATTATAAAATATGATAGATGAAGAGTATTCATTTTCATTAGAAACATGTGTCTAATAAAATATATATTATGCTTCATTAGAATACCAGCTGTATTCATTTTGAGGACAGTCCCTTTAAAAACTCATGTCCCTGTTTTCAAATCTGTGTGTGTTGAGGGCGGGGACACGCCGGATTGGTGATGAAGAGCTCTCTTGTTGCTCTGAGTGATGGGAATCAGCTTGGAGACATGGGTGTTAAAAACCACAAGCTGCTTGAGTATTTTTAAGAGACCAAAAAATACCAAGGGATTCAGGGAGTTACTTTAGAAACAGTTTCTGGGCATTGGATCTAGGTGAATAGTGAGTTTTCATCAAACTGCTTTTTTTTAAGGAACATATTTAGGAACAGAATCTAGCAAGACAGATATAAGAAGACTTTTCCTTTCTTTTGATTCTTCTCTGTGTATTTTATGTTTGTGTGTGACTTCCCCACCTGACTTCAGTCATCTGCCTTCCTTACCCGCACTCAGATGGTTTTTCTTTAGGAGTACAGTTACCGCCTTCCATGGACCAGCCTGTCTTGTACGTACAAGCTCTCTTCCCTTTATTAAGCCATCTCTGCTGCTTCATTTCCCTTCTTAGAGTCTCCTTCATAGGTCTGTTTCATGTGGTTCAGGAGATAAGACTCAGAAGTGACTATAGAGAAATTATCCTCCTTGAAAAAGAAGTAGGGGAAGGACAGCAGACCCTCTGCGGTTGTCATTGTCATGCTGAGGGGGACCGTCGTGGAACTGAGGCTCTGTTGAGGATCCCAGGTGAGGGCTCTGGTGTTTAATTGTTGCTGCTTGAACTTGTCTGTGCCTTGCACCCCCAAGCTCAGGGCTGAGTGGGGGGAGGGGAGGGAAGGGTGCCCCTTTCTGGAGGAAGGAGATCCTCTTTTTCTTCACGTCTCAGATCAGAGAGGGTTGTTATCATCAAGAGCAGAAAATGTTTTCAACATAGTGCATCTTTCCATAGTGCAACATAGTGCAGATTCCCATCTGTGTTTAGATTTTCCTAGCTGTTAGGTTTGGATTGAGAAATAAGTGATTCACTTTTGCAAATACAGAATAAAAATTACCTTCTCAAATGTTGATATTAAAAAAAGAAACTTGAGACCTGACCCACTACTCTTGTATATAAATTAGTGGTTCTCAGCTGGGGGTGGTTCTGCCCTTCTGGACGATTGGCAGTGTCTGGGAACATTTTCCAGTTGTCCAGACTTGCGAGTGTGGTCCTGGTGTCCAGTGGGTCAAAGCCAGGGATACTGGCCCATCTTGGCAGTGCACCTTACTTCAAAGGGTTAACTGCCCAAAGATGTCAGTATTTCAGCAGCCTTCTTTTAAGTGACTACTGCCGTACTTGGCTTAAACCTTTTAGTTAATGGCCCATGTATTCTTTCATACAGTTGCCCTCTTGGAGATCATCCCCATCCCGCCATCCCTGGAATTTTTGTAAACATGAAAAATAATGCCTCTTTAGAAAGCTGAAGGCAAAAGGAGAAGGGGCGGCAGAAGAAGAGATGGACAGATAGCATCATTGACTCAACAGACATGAATTTGAGCAAATGCTGGGAGATAATGAAGGACAGGGAAGCCTGGCGTGCTCTTTATGGGGTCGCAAAGAGTCAGACACGACTTAGCAATTGAACAACAACAACAACAGAAAGCTGTAATGTATTTATGCATTTCTGCAGTTAAATATAAAAAGGAGAAACTTTAATTGACATATCATGGTTTATCTGTTGGTGGAAAAGTAGGGCGTGCATTGTTTTTTAAATGTTCTACTTCCATTTGGACCACAGAAATATGAAATGCTGATTTTGTAGGACACGTTAGGAAATCTAGCTGGACTGTGGTGACAACTCATTCTCCTTAGAATATCCATTAACAGGAAAGTAATGGGGTCCCTTATCGATTGCTTGTAGTAAGCAATTGATTTTCAGAGTTTGGTTTGGTGAAATATATCTATTTACTTAGGCTCAGCATCCTTAAAATTGGTGATGGTCTACAGAAAAAAATTCTTTTGTTATTACTAAAGTTTATTAGGTTCTAGGTTCAGCTTACTCTTCTTCGAGCGAATCACATCTGTTAGCTTTTGAGTGCTTTATTTCCTTTTTTGTAAGATCTAAAATAAACTCTTCAGGGGAGAGAGAACGAAAATATCACAAATTAGATGTTATCCAGGGAAAAGGAAGGGGAAAATGATAATTTGTCTGTTAGTTTCTGAGTCTCAGGGTCTGGCTCAGGGCAGAGCTGCTTGTTAGCTGCCTGGTCTGGACTGTGATATTCTGTGTACATTTTCTTTTTTTTCCCTTATGAGCAGGTCCTGACTTGAGAAAGTCAGAGAAGCCTAGATATCCAGAGGGCGGCCGGTTAGAAGTTTTCTTGGCTTAATCTTGATCTGTTTTCTGTAAATCATTTCCTGTTGCCTTGCTCTTCCTTTTTGCTTGGTCGCCTCTTATCTGCTGTCTTCCTGTTCTGTTACCAGGATAAACACAGAATCAGCACTCAGGGCGTTTTTGAACTTTTCTTGGTGGAGGTGGTTAAAAGTACAATCAGTCTTTTCTGTCCTTAGCCTCCCATCCTTGCGGGGACCGAGAAAGACCTCTGAGAGAGTCGTAGTAACTCTTTGGAAAGACCTCTTAGACAGTCATAGTAATGAGTCTTTGGACAAGCTTGGAAGTTTTGCAGTGGTGTGCTGGCTGGCTGGGTAACACTGTGTGTATCTAATTGTGTGTCATTGTATCATTCAGTTCTGACACCGGTGGAGGGAGCAAGTGTTGTTACTTGGCCACTGTGGAGAGGGGAAGGTGAGGGGCACCGGCCACAGGGACTGGCTGCAGGAGTCCTGCTGTCAGGTGATGCCCCAGCTCTAGAACTACAGATGCAGGACTTCTTTAGGGCTTTGCATTTACAGTATTGAAATCCCCTCCTTCCTCACAATAAACCATTTGCCCGAATGCAGTAACTGCTTGACTTTTAATTACAACAGTGTGTGCCATGCCAAGTCGCTTTAGTGGTATCCGACTCTATGGACTGTAGTCCACCAGGCTTCTCTGTCCTTGGAATTCTCCAGACAAGAATACTGGAGTGGGTTGCCATGCCCTCCTCCAGGGGATTTTCCCAACCCAGGGATCAAACCTGTGTCTCCTAGGTCTCCTGCTTTGGCAGTCAGGTTCTTTACCACTAGCACTACCTGGGAAGCCCAATTATAACAGGGGCTGGATTAAAACAGCCTCATCCTGAACTTCATAAATAGCTGGTCTAAATGTGAACTTGAAAGGTCTGGCTTCCTATGAGCAGTAGAGGTATGCATGCTCTTTTCCACCTGCTAGTAGCTTTTTTTTTTTTTTTTAATTTATTTGGCTGCATTGGGTCTCAGTTGTGGGACTCAGGATCTTTGGTTGTGGTGCACAGACCCTAGCTGTGGTGCTGCATGGGCTTAGGTACCCCTCGGCCCGTGGGATCTTAGTTCCTCCACCGGGATTGAACCCCTGTCCCCTAGAATACTCGAATACTTAACCACTGGACCATCAGGGAAGCTGCCCCGCCCCCCTTACACACACTGCTAGTTTGTCCAAGGTGCACAGCTCATTTCTAACTCCTCTGCACCTCTCTTTTGTGTTCTGGGAAGCAGAGGCTTAGTTCTGTTGTCTTTTGTGTGTGTGTGTGTGTGTGCCTCTGCATACCCTGTTTAGGAATTGCAACTGTGCAGTTCCTTTTTCAAGAAGGGTCTTCAGAGCAGCCAGCCTGCGTGGTAAACTGAAGATGCTGTTCCCTTTTTGTGAATCTGGCTGGAGGACCGTGTGTGTTGAGGACAAAGCTGCCTTCTCCCTCCTGATCTGACTCACAGATCAGATTACCCCCTAGTTAGCTGTCACTAAGTTGTTGAGTGGTGGCAGAGAGGAGCTGTGGCAGGAGCTACAGAAACACACAGGGGGACCAGATAGACCTGCCCTCAGGGAGCTTGTCAGCCAGTCCGGGTAACTTTACACTTTCATGATTGACACTCATTTCAGTTAACACATATCCAAGATGAGTGTCGGTGCCTCTGTGTGGGGTTCTGTGGGAGGTGCAAGGAAGACCCATGCAAAGTCCCCAGGCCAGTTAGAATTCATTTCAGATACCCCAGGGAGGAACTTCCCTGGTGGTCCAGTGGTTAAGTGGAATCCATGCTTCCACTACAAGGACTGCAGGTTCAATCAACGGTGGGGGAACTAAGACCTCACATGTCTCAAAGTGCAGCAGAAAAATTAAAAAAAATTTTTTTTAAATAAAAAATCAAATATTTCAGGGGGAGTGAGACAGCCCTGAGACCATAAGATGTCTGCTGAGCAGGGATTGTTTCACTTGCTGGTGGTAAAGCTCTGTGGTTGCTGTAGCTGGTCAGCACCTGTCCTCCACCGACTACCCCGCTCCATCCACCCTTCCCAGGATAGTGCTGCCATCCAGAGTCTGCTTGAGGCCATACTATCGGTTTACTTAGGATAAACAGATAGTTTTGGAGTCAACTAGTTCATAATTTGCAGATTATATAAACTCTGCTTACATGTGATTTATTTGCTGAAGACGTTTATCTAAAAAAATAGCAAAACTACTTATTGCTGCTTTTAGTGGAATGCTGGGGTCAGGAAGCCCCCTGATACTTCTAATTCCCTTTTTTAAGTTGATAATGTTGTAAATGCAGTATGCCATTACATTTTAACCTAGGAAAGATTTACTTAGTCAAATAACTCCTTTGCCTGGATATGTAATGAATACTGTAAGTCAGCCCGGATCAGGCATTTTGCAGGTTTGTTTTTTATCCTGATAGTTTGTTCAAAGTGTTTCTTTAGTTTGTTTCTTTTGAAATGTGAACTGTGTTTTACCTCCTTATAGATGTTGGTTTTTAAAAATCTTTTTTCAAATGCATTGTTTCTATTTGTTGACCTCTGCTGCATCTAGTACCAGATTGTTGTGCCCTGTTGACAGTAAGGTGGTGGACCAGTCTCTGTGTGTCTGTTTAGCATCCGGAAATAACTGAATCCTTAGCATTCAAAACAGTTCAAGTCATAATTAGTGATTTGTCCTTTTGTTTCACACTGAACTCGTTTACAGTTCCTTTCACTTTTGATGACGTGGATTAGTGTAAAATAGTTTTTGTGATATACTGTAATTAATTTGTGATACACTGTAATGGTTAGTGTTTAAATAAACATAATTTGAGAATAAAGATAATTTAATTTGCAAGACACATTTTATGTTGCAATTTTAAAAATTGATTGGATTATATTGATTCCTGGCTCTCAGAGCCCTTAACAGGAGAGAATTTAATGTATGCCAAATAAATTTTTTTTGAGTCTTGTTCAAGGGAGCAAGATCTTTTGTTTATCAGTTCATGTATTTATTATTTTACACTTTGTAGTCCATTTATTGTTTTATTTATAGAAGTACACATAGGTATTCTCTGAAGAACAAGAGTTGTACAAAAATTCAACCATATAATTATTCTATTGTGTTAAGCTAATCAGTGTTTATCTCCTTCTGTTGAGTACAGTTTTTATTAACTTTTCCAAAGTACACTTTGTAATTGTTAAAAGGTATTCATGTTATGCTTTGTGTGTATGGATTTATATATAGTACGTGTAGTTGTTGTTTAGTTGCTCAGTCGTGTCTGACTCTTTACAACTCCATGGACTGTAGCCCACCAGGCTCCTCTGTCCAGGGGATTTTCCAGGCAAGAATACTGAAGTGGGTTGCCATCTCCTTCTCCAATAATATGTACAGTACATATATATTTAAAAATAACCCTTTAATTTTAGAAAAGACTTAGATTTATAGAAAAATGCCAAAGAGAGTACAGAGTTTCCACAACCACCATCCCGTCCCCACTGTAAATAGCATCTTCCATTACTCTGGTACATAGGTTACAACTCATGAACCGAGATTGGTACTTTGTTGTTAACCGAAGTCCATACTTTTTTGGATTTTCTTAATTTTTCCTTGATGTCCTCTCATGCCCCAGAATCCCATCCTGGAAACCAAGCTGCTTTTACTTGTTGTGTGTCCTGAGGCTCCCTTGGCCGTGACAGTTTCTAGATTTAACTTGTTCTGATGGCCTTTTCAGTGCTGGGGAGGACCAGTTAGGTGTTTTATGGAATGCTCCTCAGTTGGGGTCTGTCCAGTGTTTTTCTCATGATTGGACTGGGCTATGGGCTGTTGCATCCTGTCAGGGTGCATGGTATCATCGAGGCTTATCCCCACTGACCCTGAACCCCAGGCTGGGGTTGTGTCTGCCAGGCTGTCTACTGTGGGTCCTCTGAGGGGTGACCGGGTACTCCTCTGTCTATATTGAAGTCTTGGGAAGGAAGCCGGATGCTCTCGGAGGTCCGGTGGAGGGAAGTGGGGTCACATCCATGAACCCTGCCCTGGACATGTCAGTCAGGACCAGAGGAGGGAGGTCCTTTGGGGCCAGGTTCATCTGAAATGTTTTTTTTCCCCATGTTATTGTAATCGATATTTTCTTTCCTATTATTAGAGGAAAATTGCTTTACAATGTTGTAGTGGTTTCTGCCGTATGACAATATGAACCAGCCATAATTAAACATATATCCCCTCCCTCTTGAGCACCCTCCCTTCCCCCATCCCACCCCTCTAGGTCGCCACAGAGCCCCAGGCTGGGCTCCCTGCACATGTGTAAGAGCAAGTGAGAGCGTGTGTGACAGAATGTCTGTGGACTTTGTCCAATTTGGACAAATAAAAACCAGCAGATCTTCCTGGTTTCGGCACACGCCCGATCCTTGGTGCTCTGAGACGGACTCTTGGGTCCTTTGGGTCGATCCTGTGCTCGGGCGGACCCCTGGTGGGATGGGGGCCTGAGATCATTCTTCCGAGGGAGGAAGTGCTCTGTGGTGATGGAGCTCCCGCTGAGATCTCAGCCCAGGGAAGGTGTGCTCCCTCTGTGGACTCAGCCTCTCGGGTGGCCCCTACCACCTGCCCAGTTGCTCTGTCCAGTGTTCGTTCCAGTAGGTATGGACCTGGGAGCTGGCTTGGGGAGGGCTGATCAGGGGAATAACCTTTCTCTTGGGTACAGAAAAGGTCAGGGTTGAAGGCAGCAGCCCATTTCACTTTCCTGTTTGCCCCTCCCCTGCCCCCTAGTGATGGTATGATTCTGGGGAAGGGTGGTGGAAGGCCCCTTGTGGGGAGTCTACTTAATCGTTCTGCCCTCCCTAGAGCTACTCTGATTAGAGAGAATCACTTACATTTATTTACATAAATATAACCTGTATTGGTGCATTTTGTTCATTAAAATTGACTGCAAATAAGCATCTACAGTGACCTTTTTGGGTGTTATTTTCTTTAAGCCCATGCCTCTGTGTTAAAGTATAATTTACAATTTCCATTTTGACCTGTGGGTTTCTGAAAGTTTTTTAAACCCTTTTTCTGAGTTTTTGCTTTGACTGACGTTGTTTCTGTGAGTGTCGGCAGTCTGTGCGCAGAAGAATCATGTCCATGAGCACTCCCACTTTGTTGGAAACATTTAAGGAACTGGCTGGTCTTGGTTTTCTTCCTGGCAAGTCTGCTGGAAGCATCCTTCCTGGGTAAGAGCAGGGGTGTACAGGGTGATCTCTTCTGCTTGGTGGAAGAAGCCTTGCCAGATTCTGGAAGCAGGCAGCAGGTGGGTGGCAGAGCGTTAGCCCCAGGGGGCTGGTCCAGCTGCCCCCGCACCTCCTGTTACCGCAGCACAGGGCGCTCTGCTCTGATGGGTCCCGCTGTAGCCCCACCTGAGTCTGAAATCTAGGAATTTGTTGAATCTGACGGCCCCAGTTCACCACATCCTGTGACATTCTGAGTGGTTCTCCAAAGTCGTTCTTAACCCAGGGGCCCTGCCCAGAGAGGGTGAACTTCAGGAAGCCTTGGGGTGAAAAACTCACATTTCTCTCTTCATTGGGTATTAGCTGAAATTGTGTTTCCTTCCGTTGGGATTGTACACGGTACAACCTCAGTTCACAGCCTTCTGAGAAAGAACTGGGGCTTTCCTATCACCTTGTGGGGGGTGCAGACAGGTTGGGATTCAGGCTGCTCTCATCATCCTTTATTACACCGGCCAGACCCTCTGGTCAGTGTATTAATAAAGGAGCACATGTTACTATAAGGGCTTCCCCAGTGACTCAGTGGTAAAGAATCTGCCTGCAATGCAGGAAATGCAGGTTCCATCCTGGATTGGGAAAATATCCTGGAGAAGGGAATGACAATCCACTCCAGTATTCTTGCCTGGAGAATCCCATGAGCAGAGGAGCCTGGTGGTCCCGTCCCTGGGGTTGCAAAGAGTCAGACGCGACTAAGCCCGCATGCATGTGTTGCTATGTCTCCAGTTCTTCTTTTAAATAATACTTCAGTAACTGTCTTTTAATACAGTTGCATAAAATGAAAACCATTTCAAAGCATCCTGAGAAGGAGGGCCTGAGCCTCCCCTCCTGATGTGGGATGGGGTGTGTGGCAGGGGGAGGGGCCAGGCTGATGGGTCTTGGGTGCTGTCTTGTCTGATGTTGGAACTGCTGGGACCCAGGCCTTGGGCCAGAGATGGTCCACACGGGCATCGTAGAATGTAATTTAATTTTACTGCCTCATGGAACTTCCTCTAGTCATGCAGTGCATAGCTAGAATCTGCCTGCAATGCAGGAGATGCAGGTTTGATCTCCCCCCTAGTGTATGTCATAAAATCCATTGCCTATAAGAAAAATCCAAAAATAATTTTAAATTCAATGAAAAGCCTAATGTTGCTTTTGTAAATTTATTTAAATTGTTGTAGTGGGAAGGTATATATCAGTTTATTATCTAAAAAAGCTAAAGTAACTAATGTTGTGAGATTTGTGTTGATTTACTGTTCTAGTGTTTGGTTTGAATTGTGGATTTGGGACTTAGGGATTTGTAGTAACTTCTGGTATCAGGAAAATGTCAGTGACTTTTAAAAATCTCTTGCATGAAAGAGTTTGACTTTCTGGTTCTCAGGGGTTACAGCAAAATGGTCCTTGGAGTTTTTGACCTCGTATTTAGAAGAAATATGTTATAAAATTAGAAATAGTTTGGGAAAAGTTTGGGCTTCCCTGGTGGCTCAGACAGGAAAGAGTCTGCCTGCAATGCAGGAGACCTGGGTTCAATCCTGGGTTGGGAAGATCCTCTGAAGGAGGGAATGGCTACTTACTCCAGTATTCTTGCCTGAAGAATTTCATGGACAGAGGATTCTGTAGCTACAGCCCGTGGAGTTGCAAAGAGTGGGACACAACTGTGCAATGAACACTTTAACTTTCATGTCACAGAATTGGAAAGAGTTGGAGCATGGAGCTGTAAATGCCAGCTGCCGGGTGGTGTGGAGGGACCTTCCTCAAGCCTGAACAAGGCAGTGACAACCGCTGATATTTACCTAACGTCCCATCTGTTGCGTCTGATCGGATCTTCTCTGCGCCCCTGCAGGCTGCCTCATCCCTGTGTAAACAGGGAATTTATCCGAGCGCAGTCCTGGCAGACTCTCTGGAGCATTTTCCTCTGTGGGTGTGTTATACTTGAACGTGTGTGTGGTGACCCTTGGCGGTGGCTGGCTGGGCATCTTCACTGGGCAGGTGAGTGGGGGTTCAGACACCTGCATCCCTAATGCACCCCCAGGGCTTGGTGGGCTGTGGGCTGCCAGGACCGCATCCCCAAAGGCGCCACCCTGCTGTGCCTCCAGCTCCTGGCTGCTGCCTCCCTGGGAGCTGGATGATCACGGTCCGTTGCTCTGGTCTCCCCAGGGGGATTTGTGACACTGACAGGTAACAGTCTGAAAGTGCAGGCTGAACACACACATGCTGAGTAAGACCTGACATTCGCAGACTTATCTTTTCTGGTACTCCTCTTTTTTGTGGGATTTCTTTTATTAATCAAGGCAACGTACTAACTCTTTTTTTTTAAAAAAATTGTTTTCATTTATTTATTTGGCTGTGCCAGGGCTTAGTTGTGGCACATAGTCTCTTTAGTTGCAGTATATGGGATCTAGTTCCCTGACCAGGAATTGAACCCAGGCCCCCTGCATTTCTTGGGCTCCAAAATCACTGCAGATGGTGACTGCAGCCATGAAATTAAAAGACACTTGCTCCTTGGAAGGAAAGCTATGGCAAACCTAGATGGTGTATTAAAAATCAGGCACGTCACTTTGCTGACAAAGGTTCGTTTAGTCATGTACGAATGTACAAATGTAAAAGTTGGAACATAAAGAAAGCTGAGTGCCGAAGAATTGATGCTTTCAAACTGTGGTGCTGGAGAAGACTCTTTAGAGTCCCTTGGACTGTAAGAAGATCAAACCAGTCAATCCTAAAGGAAATCAACCCTGAATATTCATTGGAAGGACAGAAGCTGAAGCCCCAATACTTTGGCCACCTGATGTGAAGAGCTGACTCATTGGAAAAGACCCTGTTGCTGGGAAAGACTGAGGGCAGGAGAGGAGGGTGACAGAGGATGAGACAGTTGGATGATGGCATCATCTACACAATGGACATGAGTTTGAACAAACCTTGGGAGGTAGTGAAGGACAGGGGAGTCTGGCGTGTGCCAGTCCATGGAGTTGCAAGGAATTGGACATGATGAACAACAACAGCAATAAGTGTTAATGATCCTGTTGGCTTTATTCACTGATTCATGTGTCAGGCAGCTTTCCATCAGCAGACAGAGAGGAGTCCTGGGGAGCTGGACAGAATGAAGGACTTTATGGGCAGAAGGGAGTAGAGACCAGGAGGTCAATTTGGATAGAGCAGGTTGGTTATTAAGGTCACTTTCCTGTGGGGGACGGACAGCAGGGGTCTGCCAGGCAGGTGACCTCACCAGTGCTGGTCACGTGATCCCTGATGGACTGAGTTCAGATTCTGTGAAGATTCTGGGAGAGTGGAAACTGTAGTAAGTCTCTGTTTGGTGATGTGGGGCTTACACGAGGTGATTCCACTTCAGGGCTGTGGCCCTGCTTTTAACAGCATAGAGCAGGGGTTGGCAAACTGTGGCCCTGGTGCCAAACCCACTCCCCACCTGGTCTTGTGAGTGGTCATATTAGGACCTGCCCGGGCTGGGCCATTTACACGTGGTCTGTGGTTGTCTTCCTGATTCCAGGCAGGGCTGAGTCATTGCCTTAGAAACTAGCTCCAAAGCCTGAGATATTTATCTGGTCCTTTTCCAGAAAAAGTCCACCCACCCTATGTGCAGGGAGACAGGGAGGTGAGGTGAGATCTGAGGTCTTCCTCCGTCACTTTGATGGTCGGAGCCCAGAGCTTTTTCCTGTGATAAGAGACAGGGATGCTTGTCACTGGGGGGTGGGGGAGTGGGGTTGGGGTGAAACTGCCCCACAAGCCTGGGTGGTTCCAGCACATCACCTACAAACACTGAGTCTGTATCAGCTCCTTCTCCCTGTGTTACCCAGAGCCTCCCATCCTAGTAGCCACTTTCTTTCTACATGTGAAGATTGGAGATGCCCAGAGGATTCCAGGCCCTGAATTTTCAGAAATGAAGGCATTTAAAAATAGCACTCCACACACATACACACTCACTCACTCACTCACTCACTAGAACTGTAATATAAGCTGCAAACACAAGCTAAATACCTGTGCTTAGTCATGTCCGACTCTTTGCGACCCCATGGACTGTAGCCCACCAGGCCCCTCTGTCCATGGGATTTTCCAGGCAAGAATACTGGAGTGGGTTGCGTTTTCCTCCTCCAGGGGATCTTCTAAACTCAGGAATGGAACTCAGGTTTCTTGCATCTCCTGCATTGGAAAGTGGGTTCTTTACCACTGTGCCACCTGGGAACTCTAAGTTTTTAGTAATCCCATTAAGAAAGCAGAAAGAGATTAATTTTTGTAATGTATTAATTTAGTTTGCACAGTATTTCAGCTTATAAAAATGACTAGTGGGGTTGGTGATTTTTACATTTGTGTGTGTGTGTGTGTGTGTGTTTTCTCTTTCAGTCTTGTCTCTGGGACCTGGTGAGTCCCTAGAACAGGACACTGCAGACAGGCTGCATCTTAGCATTCAGTAACCATGTGGCCAGAGGCTAGAGAATGGACTGGTCTCAGGTTTTCTGACACCAGCTGTGTGTCATGTAATTTAGTTGAATTCTGATACCAGCTAATAGAGGTTGGTGCTATCAGTTCAGTTCAGTCACTCAGTCATGTCCGATTCTTTGCAATCCCATGAACTACAGCATGCCAGGCTTCTCTGTCCCATCACCAACTCCTGGAGTTGCTCAAATTCATGTCCATCATGTTGGTGATGCAATCCAACCATCTCATCCTCTGTCGTCCCCTTCTCCTCCCGCTTTCAATCTTTCCCACCATCAGGGCCTTTTCCAGTGAGTCAGTTCTTCAAATCAGGTGGCCAGAGTATTGGAGCTTCAGCTTCGGCATTGGTCCTTACAATGAATATTCAGGACTAATTTCCTTTGGAATGGACTGGTTGGATTTCCTTGCAGTCTGAGGGACTCTCAAGAGTCTTCTCCAACACCACAGTTCAAAAACGTCAATTCTTCAGCACTCAGCTTTCTTTATGGTCCAACTCTCACACCCATACATAACTACTAGAAAAACCATAGCTTTGACTAGACGGACCTTTGTTGGCGAAGTAATGTTTCTGCTCTTTAATATGCTGTCTAGGTTGGTCGTAGCTTTTCTTCCAAGGAGCAAGCAACTTTTAATATCATGGCCGCACTCACCATCTGCAGTGATTTTGGAGCCCAAAAAATAGTCTGTCACTGTTTCCATTGTTTCTCCATCTATTTACCATGAGGTGATGGGACCAGATGCCATGATCTTAATTTTTGAATGTTGAGTTTTAAGCCAGCTTTTTCACTCTCCTCTTTCACTTTCATCAAGAGGCTCTTTAGTTCTTCTTTGCTTTCTGCCATAAGGGTGGTGTCATCTGCACATCTGAGGTTATTGATATTTCTCCCGGCAATCTTGATTCCAGCTTGTGCTTCATCCAGCCCAGCGTTTCTCATGATGTACTCTGTATATAAGTTAAATAAGCAGGGTGACAATGTACAGCCTTGACGTACTCCTTTCCCAATTTGGAAGCAGTCCGTCATTCCATGTCCAGTTCTAGCTATTGCTTCTTGACCTGCATATAGATTTCTCAGGAGGCAGGTAAGGTGGTCTGGTATTCCCATCTCTTGAAGAATTTTCCAGTTTGTGGTGATCCACACAGTCAAAGGTCTTAGCGTAGTCAATGAGGGAGAAGTAGATGTTTTTCTGGAATTTTCTTGCTTTTTCTATGATCCAGCGGATGTTGGCAATTTGATCTCTGGTTATTCTGCCTTTTCTAAATCCAACTTGAACATCTAGAAGTTCTTGGTTCATGTTCTGTTGAAAGCTAGCTTGGAGAATTTTGAGCATTACCTTGCTAGCGTGTGAGATGAGTGCAGTTGTGTGGTAGTTTGAACATTCTTTGACATTGCTTTTCTTTGGAATTGGAATGAAAATTGACCTTTTCCAGTCCTGTGGCCACTTCTGAGTTTTCCAAATTTGCTGGCATATTGAGTGCAGCACTTTCACAGCATCATCTTTTAGGATTTGAAATAGCTCAACTGGAATTCCATCACCTCCACTAGCTTTGTTCGTAGTGATGCTTCTTAAGGCCTACTTGACCTCACACTCCAGGATGTATGCCTTAGGTGAGTGAGTGCACCATCATGGTTGTCTGGGTCAGTAATCTTTTTTGTATAGTTCTGTGTATTTTTGCCACCTCTTCTTAATCTCTTCTGCTTCTGTTAGGTCCATACTGTTTCTGTCCTTTATTGTGCCCATCTTTGCATGAAATGTTCCCTTGGTATCTCTAATTTTCTTGAAGAGATCTTTAGTCTTTCCCATTCTATTGTTTTCCTCTATTTCTTTGCAATGATCACTGAGGAAGGCTTTCTTATCTCGTCTTGTTATTCTTTGGAACTCTGCATTCAGATGAGTATATCTTTTCTTTTCTTCTTTGCCTTTAGCTTATCTTCTTTTCTCAGCTATTTGTAAAGCCTCCTCAGACAATCATTTTGCATTTCTTTATCTTGGGGATGGTTTTGATCTTGGCCTCTTGTACAAAGCTCCGTCCATAGTTCTTCAGACACTCTGTCAGATCTAATCCCTTGAATCTATTTGTCATTTCCACTGTATAATTGTAAGGGATTTGATTTAGGTGATACCTGAATGATCTAGTGGTTTTCCCTACTTTCTTCAATTTATAGGTCGACCCTATAGATGAAGGGCTTAGTAGATGCCAGATGTTGAGTCTGGACCCTCCTATGCTTCTGATCCACTGGCTATAATTTCAGAGTTCCCATGACCCTCCTCTTTAGGTTTGAGAATTTACTATAATGACGCAGGGTCAGGGAGGCACTTTATTATCAATGGTTTATTGCAAAAATACATCTCAGCAGCAGCCAGAGAGAAGAGGGACACAGAGCCAGGTGTTGTGGTGCTGGTTGGGGTGGGCAGCGATGGTGGGGCAGAGTGTAGGCACCCTCTCTGGGCACACAGCCCTCCCAGCACATCAGGGTGTTGGCCAACCCATGGGCACCTAACTCTGGTTCTGGAGTATTCATAGCCCAATCTCCAGCCCCCTCCTCACCCTGGTGTCCCACCTTCCAATCTCAAGGTTGGTTTTTCCTGGCCAGGCCCCATGCTCAACTATGGGTGGTGGGAGCGGGCAACTCTGGGCCACTTCATTAGCATCAGCTTGGGTGTGGCATAGGGGCTGGTTACCAGTAACAAGAGACACCCCCATGACTGAGGCCATGCCCACCTTCAGGGGCTCTGTGTGGGACCAGGCCACGCATGTGTTTGAGTGACGTGCGGATGCCCCTCACTGCTTCCCGTCTCTCCTCCCTGGGGCCGTGCCCCCTCGGAGAACACCCCTCCTCCGTGGGACAGCTGACATGGCATATGTCACATTCCTCTCTACCCTCTGAACTAACCGTGCCTCTCACTCCCCCAGTTCTTGGTTCTCAGGAAGCAGAGGCAAGAAAAGATACAGTAACATTTCTAGGGAAGCTCAGAGATAAGTGCAGCACAGGAATTGTGACTCTGCTTTAATCACTTGAAGAATCATTTAACTGTGGAGGGGCTGTGGGTGCAGGTTTTCTGAGACATGGGAGGTATGGAGAAGCTGCCACGCCATGCGGTGTGTGTGGAACCCCGGGGTCGGTTAGATCTCAGTCTGGGCAGCTCCTGTCCCAGGAGCCGGGCAGTCAGTCTCCTCCCTGGGTGGGAGGACTGTGTGCATGGAGGCACTGCCGGGAAAACTGGTTTAGGAGGAAAAGCAGAGAAAAGCTGGGATTTTTATTCCTCACGTAGGCGTCGGTCTGCCTTCCTTGTGTGACGTGTCCGCATTCTTAATGTTTACTTCTTAGCTCTTCCTTATGGTTTTTAAATCCAGGATTCGGGAAACAGTTCATATCTTCGTCTCCCAGGAGGACTGTGTCTCAGGCCTGTGGTCTTGCCTCTTGAGGCCTCTGTTGCCTGCACTGGAAAATGGGTTGTTGTGGCTACGAAAATGAGGCTAAATGAGTAAAAGCGGAAGTCTAGGAGCTGTGTGAGTTGAACATAATTGCTAAAGAAATTTCTAAGAATCAGCATTTTTAAAAAATGTAATGTTTTACATGTGACTTGGGTGAAATTCCTTAAGCCTTAAGGGCATGATTAAAATTTCTGTTATTGGGGCTTGAGTTAGAAGTGGACCTAGTACTAAGCTCTAATGTTGAAGATCTTTTAAGAGTGGTATTTGTAACTGGCTATTATTTTTCTGAGAGTTACAGCTCCATCAGTGATCAAATGCAGTGTTTTTCCATAGCTAAGAAGTACTGAAACTGACTGTAAAATGTATGTGTGTGATCAAAATCACATCTAAAATAATTTCCTTGTTGATAGAAGGCTACAGAATGTCTATTATTTCCAAAGAGTGTGCTCCAGAAACAAGGGCCGCTGATTGGTAAAATGGGGAGGACCTGCTTTAGTGTTTGAGTCGTCTGTCATGCCACAGAGGGCTGCCTGCCTAGGATATGAATGGTGATATTTAGGAGTCTGAGTTCATTATTTTACATTCAGACATCTTAATTTTAACAGGTCAAGAAAAATATGTTTGAAGAACATATTTTTAGCCTTTTTATTTGTTCAGATATTCAAGAAAGTCATTTTGGGGAAGTAAGCTATAGCGCTCGTCACTCAGTCGTGTCTGACCCTTTGCCGCCCACAGCCCAGCAGGCTTCTCTGTCCGTGGGCTTCTCCAGGCAAGAATACTGGAGTGCATTGCCATTTGCTTCTCCAGGGGATCTTCCCAACCCAGGGATTGAACCTGTACCTCCTGCATTGCAGGTGGATTCTTTACTGTCTGAAGCACCAGATGGTTGGATGGCGACACTGACTCAACCAACTTGAATTTCAGCAGACTCTGGGAGGTAGTGAAGGACAGGGAAGCCTGGCGTGCTGCAGTTCATCTTTGGGGTCACAAAGACTGAGACATGACTTAGGGACTGAATAACAACAGCAAAACCATAGTGCCTTAAGTAGATTTTTAGATGGCTGATAATTTCGGTTTTCTGTGTTGACAGTCCTGCTGTTAATATCACTGTCTCTATCCTCCTCCACAGTTTTCGTTCTGACTCTATAGGAAGAAACACAAAACTGAGTTATATTTCGGGTGGATATTTTAAGAGCAGTTTCCCATTCTTTCTCATCACATGGCTTCTGTGATTTATTTTAAATGTTATTTTCTTGTGAGGCAAGGATAATTTCTTAAAAGCTAGTGTTTCTTAAATAGAGGCTGTCTTAGCTGGGACAGCTATCACAAAATAACACAGATTAGTGGAGTTGGGGGATGGTTGCTGAAGCAGTACACCTTTGTTTCTCGCCCTTCTGGAAGGAGACTGGGAACCACAGTCAAGGGAACAGCTGATTTAACTCCTGGTGGGACCCACTTCCTAGTCTGTGAAAAGAGAAAGTGTTCATTGCTAAGTCCTATTCAACTGTTTGCAACCCAATGGACTGTAGCCCGCCAGGCTCCTCTGTCCATGGGGATTCTCCCGGCAAGAACACTGGAGTGGGTTGCCATTTCCTCCTCTAGGGGATCTTCCCGACACAGTTCAATTCAGTCACTCAGTCATTTCCGACTCTTTGCAACCCCATGGACAGCAGCACGCCAGGCTTCCCTGTCCATCACCCACTTCCTGAGCGTGCTCAAGCTCATGTCCATCGATTTGGTGATGTCATCCAACCGTCTCACCTCTGTCGCCCCCTTCTCCTTCACCTTCAATCTTTCCCAGCATCAGGGTCTTTTCAAATGAGGCAGTACTTTATATCAGGTGGCCAAAGTATTGGAGCTTCAGCTTCAGCATCAGTCCTTCCAATGAATATTCAGGACTGATTTCCTTTAGGATGGATTGGTTGGATCTCCTTGCAGTCCAAGGGACTCTCAAGAGTCTTCTCCAACACCACAGTTCAGAAGCATCAATTCTTTGGCACTCAGCTTTCTTTATGGCCCAACTCTCACATCCATGCATAACTATTGGAAAAACCATAGCTTTAACTAGACGGACCTTTGCTGGCAAAGTAATATTTCTGCTTTTTAATATGCTGTCTAGGTTGGTCATAGCTTTTCTTCCAAGGAACAAGTGTCTTAATTTCATGGTTGCAACCACCACCTGAAGTGATTTTGGAGCCCAAAAAATAGTCTGTCACTCTTTCCATTGTTTCCCCATCTATTTGTCATGAAGCGATGGGGCTGGATGCCATGATCTTAGGTTTTTGAATGTTCAGTTTTAAGCCAGCTTTTTCACTCTCCTCTTTCACTTTCATCAAGAGGCTCTTTTGTTCTTTTTTGCTTTCTGCCATAAGGGTGGTGTCATCTGCACGTCTGAGGTTATTGATATTTCTCCCGGCAACCTTGATTCCAGCTTGTGCTTCATCTAACCCGGCATTTCACATCATGTACTCTGCATGTAAGTTAAATAAGCAGGGTGACAATATACAGCCTTGACATACTCCTTTCCCAATTTGGAACCAGTCTATTGTTCCACATCTGGTTCTAACTGTTGCTTCTTGACCTGCATACAGATTTATCGGGAGGCAGGCATGGTGGTCTGGTATTCCCATCTCTTTCAGAATTTTCCACAGTTGTCACCCACACAGTCAAAGGCTTTGGTGTAGTCAATAAAGCAGAAGTAGATATTTTTCTGGAATTTTCTTGCTTTTTCTATGATCCAGTGGATATTGGCAACTTGAGCTCTGGTTACTTTGCCTTTTTTAAATCCAGCTTGAACATCTGGACGTCCTTGGTTCACTCTTGAAGCCTGGCTTGGAGAATTTTGAACATTACCTTGCTAGCGTGTGAGATGAGTGCAATTGTGCGGTAGTTTGAGCATTCTTTGGCATCGTCTTTCTTTGGGATTGGAATGAAAACTGACCTTTTCCAGTCCTGTGGCCACTGCTGAGTTTTCCAAATTTGCTGGCATATTGAGTGCAGCACTTTCACAGCATCATCTTTTAGGATTTGAAATAGCTCAACTGGAATTCCATCACCTCCACCAGCTGGGATTAAACCCGCATCTCCTGCACTGCAGGCAAATACTTTACTGTCTGAGCCAGCAGGGTAGTCGCTTCCTTCTTGCTGTGTCCTTCTAAGGTAGAGGGAGGGCTTTGGCCTAGTCCCCTTCCTCTGAGAACATTTATCCTGTCGGGGGCCTCCCCCTTATGACCTCATCTAGACCTGGAATCACCTCCACACGCCATCACCCTGGTGCTTAGGTCTTCAGCGTTTGCATTTTGGGGAGACACAAACATTCAGTCTTAACAGGAGCTACTGAGACTGGCTGTGACTTCATAACCCTTTCTAGAAAAAGCATGGGCTTTGGTTTAACAAAAGCCAGACATGGCTCAGATGGTAAAGAATCTGCCTGCAGTGTGAGAGACTCAGCTTCGATCCCTGGGTCAGGAAGATACCCTGGAGAAGGAAATGGCCACCCACTCCAGTATTCTTGTCAGGTGAATTCCATGGACAGAGGAGCCTGGTGGGCTACAGTCCATGAGGTCACGAAGAGTCAGGCACGACTGAGTGACTAACACTTTACACACTTGGTTTGACACAGTTTGCCACTGCTCCCAACGTTACTTTCTTCCATCTCAAGTGAAAGCCCTTCTGCTGTCAGAGACTCCCTTCTCCTGTGAGGCCCACCCACGCTCTCTACTCTGTGCCTCTCCTGCAGCTGTTGCCAGGGTTTCTGGCAGACTTGTTCCCTCCTGGGGCAGCTGGAGGGCCTAATTTTCCATCCCCTCCCTGCTACCTTCCAGACACCCACTGCTGCGGAAGCGTCCAGGACTTCAGCTTGAAGCCTTGGGGAGATCAAGCAGGTGCACCATCCCCTGTTTGAAGCCTCGCTTGGAAGACCTGCTCACCAGCAGCAGGTGTCTGGTGGGGAGGTGTCCTGCTGGGAATGCTAATGCGGCTTGTAGAGCAGTTCTCCTCAGCCTGTTGGAGATGCCTGTCTTTTCTGGCCCCAAGTTGGAGAACCTTGAGTGAGACTGTTGATTTTAATGTTCTGAAGGCCCAGCAAACACTCTGCCTAGTCCCCAGAGAGAACCTTTGGTCTGTTGACATGAACACAACTGTGTCCCACCCATCTGTCCGTGGTCAGTGAGCGTGACGCCTAGAAACAGGAAGATGTCCTGCTCTCTCCCGCGAGTGTGGGCAGTGTCGTGGTTCTCAGTTGTATTTGTCATGCAGTCAGCCATCCATCCCAGACTTTCCAGGAGGGCCTGATCTCCAGGCGTGGACCACCCACCCCCGCTCAGGGCAGCCTCATGTTTGGATGCCCGGCCACCCTGAGCCTGGATGTGTCACTGGGGGCTCCAAGTTGGTCCCTCCCTGCAGAGGACACGGCAGGAGACGGCACAGCTGTGGGGCCTCTGAGTTCTGTTGTCTGAGTCCTCCTTTCTGGAGTCAGCTCCTCAGCCCCTCCTGTGGTCACAGAGAGGTCATCTTGGGGGTGCAGCCTCCCTTCTCTGCACCTCCATCTCCGGGCCCGCAGACCCCCTGAAACAACTTTCATTTCGGCATGTCCCTCTCCAGGGATGCACTCGGTCCTTGCGTCCCCCATGTCTGGGGAACGGCCAGGGTCCATCCTGCCTCACTCACCCCACCCCTCCTCGGACGGCAGCCCCTCGTCTCTGGTGCTCTGCTCGTGACCCCCCGTGATGTGTGTGCGGCCCGCAGAGCAGGTGTGTGCAGCCAGGTCCAGTGGAAAGGTCTGTGCCCTGTCACATGTATAGCTCTCGCCGCTTCCCGGTCCTGTGATAGCATCCCACTCTCAGCATCTGGCTCAGCTCATGCAGGTATCATGAGATGCCACACACTGGGTGCTTATAAACACGGGCGTTTACTTCTCACAATCCTGGGGGCTGCATGAGATCCCGGGGCCAGCTGTTCGGCAAGGCCTCACCCTATGTCCACTTGGTGGCAGGCACCGGCAGCCCTTGGGGCCTCCTTTTAAGGCACTAAACCCCTTCATGAGGCTCCACACTTACCACCTGATTGCCTCCCAAAGCCCCGCCCCCCCAGGAATTTGGGGGGCACATCAGGGTTCATGAATCATACACTGTGGCTTCTGAGCATGTGGTTATCTTTCCCTTGAAAGATTTCATGCTTCAGTCTCCTGTTCGACACGTATGTGAGCATCTGCTCTCTGCTGGGCCCTGTTCTAGGCTCTGGCGTCCTGTGAGGGGAGGAGATTCTCTGCTCCCCAGGCCCGTGCCCGGCTCCTCCGAGGGTGGGTGGTGGTGTGGACTTCTCTGGGTAGTTCGATGATCTTTTGTTTAACTGGTTCAGTTTGTTTAGAAAAAAGAACCCTGATTTGTATCATAAGAAAAGTACCAGAGACTCGAAATGAACCCCACGTCCAGGAACCCTAACTGACAGGTGTCTGTGTGAATGCGGCTTCAGGTGTGGGGTCCTCCCCACAGCAGCCCTCTATCTGCCCTGTGTGGTGATATTCTGACCGACACTCAGCCTTTTCTGTTTGAATAAAAATAAGGCTGACGATGAATCAGAATCTGGTGGCCTGTCTGGGTAGGATGTATTGAGAGTGAAAATGAAGTTGCTCAGTCGTGTCCCACTCTGCAACTCCATGGACTGGGGCTTACCACGCTCCTCTGTCCATGGGATTTTCCAGGCAAGAGGACTGGAGTGAGTTGCCATTTCCTTCTCCAGGGGATCTTCGCAACCCAGGGATCGAACCTGGGTCTTCTGCGTTGCAGACAGACGCTTTACCCTCTGAGCCACCAGAGAATCCCTAGGATGTTTGAGTGCTTGCTAAATGCCGGCTACAAGCCAAGCACTTTACTTATTTGATCGTATGTGTGTGTGTTTAATTGCTCAGTCATGTCCAACTCTTTGTGACCCCCATGGACAGCAGCCTGCCAGGCTCCTCTGTCCATGGAATTCTGCAAGCAGGAATACTGGAGTGGGTGGCCATTTCCTTCTCTAGAAGATCTTTCTGACCCAGGGATCAATCCCAAGTCTCCGGCATCACAGGTGGATTCTTTATAGCTGAGCCAGCCTGGAAACCCCATGATTGATACACAGTATATAATCAGTAAAGCAACTATTCTTTGGAATTGCATGATTATCTAATGTAACACAGTTACAAAGTTTTATATGATGTGTAATTGAAAAAAGTACTTTCTAAAATTGCTACCAGATGAAACTGTTTAGAAATTAAGTAATGTCCCACTGTGCCAATATCCTGTGGTCTGATTTTGACTTAACTATATTTCATGAAAATACTAATCAGTGATGTTCAGGTGCAGGGTGGGAGTGTGTATGTACCATCCTGCACTAAGTGATTTGCACTGTATGTGGTGCAGGGGTACCCGGTACCCAGTTGATGAGAATTTGGTTGGTTTTTAGATTCCTAAGAGAGAGTTTTGAACTACAGAGAGTGGTAAACCCCAGCAATCACTCGACCCCAGGGGTCATCTTCTGGGGACCAGTCTTGTCCCATTTTTGCCACCTCCTGCCCCTCCCCACCATCATGTTCCTATTACTTTATTGTAAAGTGGATTCCAGGCACATATCCATTTCTTGATACATTTTTAACCAGACTGTAATTTTTAATTTCAAATTGGTCTGTTTGAAATTAATTCTATTTCCTCCTACTTGTTTATTTTTCTCACATGTCAGGATGGTCCCTTTATATTATGTTCTTCATTGTCTCCTTTGGGTTTTAAACATTATTTATGGGTTTACAGCTTAATTTAAATAGCTTCTTATGTAGACAAAGGAGCTGTCTATCTCAGGCTACCTTTCAGCTGAAGAATAATCAGTTAATTACACCCTGTTCAAAATTAGTTCTTTTCCCTCTGTGACCCTCATGCCTGGTTGGCCTAAGCAGAGCACCACCCCCTCCCCATATATTAGCTTCATGAGCTGCACTGATTCACTGGAACTCTTTAATGTGAATGTTTTTTCTTTGTACACTTGTCATGCTCATAATCTCCTCATCTGTGAGTGAGGTGGGCTAGCTGGTTGTCAAAGTTCCCGTTTGGTTTTGTGGTCACAACAACAAAAACCAGTATGAGGCATGATTCCCCCCCCTTCACCCCCCACCGCCCCATGTTGCTTGGGGAGTTGATGACACCCACCCAGGATGTACTTTGAGGAGAGTGGGCCCGTGGTGTTTTGCTTTGGCCTGTTTGGCACAGTACTGCGGGTGTCCCTGGCCCTGGGCAAGGTGGGCGTGGGGGCGGAGGCCACATGTAGCCCACCTCCCCTGGGAGTCCCAGGGTCTGCCCTGTTGTCTGGTGTCACCCGGAGCTCTCACTTCCCCTTCCTGTCCTGGGTGGGGGTGGGAGTGGGAGACGCCCTGCTTCTGTTCCAGCTATAACAGCCACACCTCCTGGATTTTCTGTAACAAACTCCCTTCCTACTGTTTTCCCTTCTTTCTGTAAGCATTCCAAATATCTTGCAATTTCAGCGTCCTCTGGAAGCAGCCAGAGAAATTTTGAGGGTGGGTCAGGATCTTCTGTCACTGGGCATTTGGCCGGTGGGCCATCCGTATGGCTGGGGCAGGGCCTCCCAGCTGTGATCGCTGGCTGCTTCCTGCGCCTGCCCTCCCCTCCCCACCCACCGAGCATGTGGGTGTCCTTGCTGTCCTCTGGCCCAGAGAGGGAAGTTTGATACTTGGAACTTGACAAGGGAAGGGAACTTGCGAATTTTCTCCACGTTTGGCCACTGGGTGACTGATGCAGTTTGGCTGTCTCCCTCTCACAGCCCCCTCTTGCAGGCCCCCTCAACCACCCAAGCTGGTTCTGGCACCCCTGTCCTGCAGGGCGACATCAGCTTTTCCCAGTTTCCAGGGATCTTAACCATCAGATCACAGGTGACAGGTGCAGAGTGACACACCTTCCTGGTCTCTTTCTGTTTCAACTCCACTGGGAGTCACCAGTGCTGTCTGCCTTTTCCAGGTGACCTCTGCTCACCCAGGCCCTGGGGTTCTTCCTTGGGGGTTCCCCGAGGAAACGGGAATCTCTTGGGTATTTTGGACGGGGGATGTGTATGAACTGTGTAAAGGACAGCAGCAACCATGGGGCAGGAAGAGTCACCCAGAGATGGAAACCAGAAACTGCTGCTGTCCCTGGCCTGGGAGCAAGTCCAGGACCCCTGCCCTGGGTCACCAAGCAGGAAGCAGAGCTGTGGGCCACCCAGCCCCCACACTCCCAGCCCCCACGCCCCCAGCCCCGGAAGCAGCTGGAGCTTCCCTAAGGGGCAGCGGGGGCAGGGATGGCAAATATGCCCTTCCTCTGGCCATGTTGCACCAGGGCTGCTGTCCCACAGGACTAACCAGAATCCGGCTGGCAGGGACCTGGGGAACACAGCTTTCTGGTTTTCTGCCCTGGCAGCACAGAATGTGGCAGATGACCGCGTCCTGACACCAGCAGGCCACGCATGGCTGGGGGGACACTCGAGGTGTGGGTGGAGCGAGTGAGTCAATGCACCTGCCTGTGGTGGGCAAGGGTGGCAGCCTCTGTGTGTCTCCCCCATGGGGTCAGCAGAGATGGTGGAGGGTCCACTCACCCGCAGACCCTGCTCACTGGCTGGTGTGGACTCATGAGCCAAAGCAGGGCTGGCACAGCCAGCCTGGGCTCACAGGTGACTACACGCTGCTCCAGTGAGGCTGGGCTTGGGGAGCTGGTCCTGGGAGCTGGTGTGCATGTTTCTCAGCTGGGTGCCAAGTGTGAAGAACTCGGGGGCCTGTGGTTCCCCTGGCATGTCACATGATAGGTGGAGGGACAAGCTAGTCTTTGAAACCTTGGTGCAGACAGTTCACCAGCGACAGACAGGAAACAGCTTCAGGTGCCCAGATGATGCTGAGGCCCCAGTTCTCAGCGAAGGGAAGGGGTTGGGGTGAGGGGTCATGAGGATCAAACCAGGGCAGGGGGCTTTCCTCATCCATCCACCTCTGGGTCCCCTCTGACCTGAGCAGCTGGCTCTTTTCAGGCCAGACTCTATGAGGCTCCCAGCTCGTGGGCACCTGCACCTCTGTCCTCCCCAGCAAGCTTGGGGAGGTGACAGCTGCCTTCTCCAGCTCCCTGAACAAGACAGGAAGTTGTCGGGGGGCAGGTGTCTTGTGAAGGGATGTTGGCAGGGGACCCGGTGCAGGGCAGGGTGTGAAGGGCAAGGTAAGCCCCTGCCTCGGTCCCCCTCCCCATGTGTATGGTGGGAAGGTCTCCACCGGCCACGAGGGGTGTGTGGTTGGCACTGACCCTGCTCTGAAGCCTGCCTCTCAGCAGGGCAGTCAGCAAACCATCCCCCTCAGGGTGGAGAGTGCAGTCTGACCGGATGGTTGTCCAGGTCATAACCATGTGCAGGGGATGGGGAGAAGAGCAGCCCAGGGCAGGGGGCAGTGTGGGCTTGGGCAGCCTCCCGGTAGAGTCTGCATGCTCGGCTGGAGTCCTTGTACCCTGCTGCTGGATGGGAGGGAAGGATGCCCTTGTAACTGGTTGTGCACATAAACTGGGATAAAGATTATTTTTAAAAGAGCTTTACGAATATGCTCTAAGAATATAGTCTTCTAAATGTGGAAGTCTGGTTTTAGAATATTTGAATTGAGCAATTTTTGAGAAGAATTTTATTAGGAACAGTTAGTGTTTATCAGAATACCTCCTGAAGAGACAAAAATGCCAGCATTCAGGACTTTTTCATCTTTGCTAGTGCTGAGTTGCTTCAGTCATGTCCAGCTTTTTGTGACGCTATGGACCATAGCCTGCCAGGCTCCTCTGTCTAAGGGATTCTCCAGGCAAGAATAAGAGAGTAGGTTGCCATTTCCTTCTCCAGGGGATTTTCTCAGCCCAGGAATTGAACCCTCCTTTCCTGCATTGACAGCCGGACTCTTTACTGCTAAGTCACCAGAGAAGCCTGCTTTAGGATAGTTCTTTTCTAATCACTGTATCGTCCTTTGCCAGAGTGTGGCAGTGTCCCCTCTACCCCCTGCCAGGGGAGGATGCAGCGTCAGAGCCCAACTAGGCGTCCTGGACAGAGTTTCGTCCCAGAGTCCAGATGCTGTGGAGCACACGCTGCGAGCTGTCAGCCAGCTCACAATGGAGGAGGCGGGGGTGGAGTGGGGGTAGGAGGTGGGGGGGATCTCACCCCCACCCTAGGGGAGGGGGGATGCAGGAGGAAGAAGGCGGAGAACTAACCAGCTTTGATGGGCTTCCCTGCTGGCTCAGCAGTAGAGAACCCGCCTGCCAATGCAGCAGACTTGGGTTCAATTCCTGAATTGAAAAGGTCCCCTGGAGAAGAAAATGGCCACCATTCTAGTATTCTCACCTGGGAAATCCCGTGGACAGAGGAGCCTGGAGGGCTGTAGTCCGTGGGGTCACAGAGTCGGACACGACTGAGCGAGCATGAGCATGAACCAGTTTTGGCTACAGATCTCTTGATGAGTCCATGAAGTAAAACACACACACATCCTGGGCAGAATGTTTATTTCGGGGAGCTCATAAATCTGTATCATGGGTTAATTTTCTTTGCTGTAGAAAATGAGGAACTGATGTGAGAAAAATAGCACATGGGGACTACTGTCCAGGGGACCATGTGTGATCAGACCCCCCTTGCCTCCTCATATCACACGTGTACCCACATACTTGGTGCTTGAGAACTCTCTGGGCTTTGTGTGTTTGCTATCCTGAAATGATTTAATTTGGTTCTAGTCTGACTTCCATAAATGACTCCTTCTGTTTATTTACTTTTGCCTTTCCCATATGACATGACGTTATTTTAACCAAGCATGTTTTGAATGCACGAGACATGAGGTGTACTTTTTTTTTGAGGTATATGTTTTTTAATAGAAAAAATGTTCTGATTGCATGATTAATCAAGAAGAATCTGAGTTTTACTGTAGAATATTTGATAAGTTTCAGAAGTGAAATTTTCAGTATTTTAAACCTTTGCTTCTCAGCCTCTAGGTAAGTTGGGGCCTCATGTCATAAACTTGTAGATACCCATCACTGTGGTTTTATACTTTGGCTTCGTATGTGTGAATTTATGTAAAGGATGGCGCACACACACACACGCATGCACACACACCCTTATTTTCATTTGGTCTCTGGTTTTAAACTCCTATGTCCATCCACATATCCTGCTTCTCCCGTGCCCCTCAACCTGTCCAAATGGGATGGGTAAGATGACCATGTTTCTGTCTACACGGGGACCCTTTGCGAGTGGAAGCGTGCTAAACCTGCAGTCGCAGAGCAGAGGTGGCTGAGGTCACCAGCGTCTTGAGAAGCAGGGCCCTCCCTTCATCATCCACATGGGGCCTTTGTCTCTTGCCAGCTGTGTTCGTGTGTCTTCCTGCTCCAGACCTTTCTCCCTCTCATCAGCCTCTTCACTGGGGTCAACCTTCTGATACATACACTTACTTCACTGTTCCATTTCTCTCCTGGAACCCCTTGGGTCTCGAAGTCAAGGGGCTCCATACGCATCTGATTCTGCCTTATCGTCCACCAGGTAGCACCTGTATGGTGGGGTTCCACAGTGGTCATTCCCAGCCAGGAGGCGTCTGCTGACCCCTGACCTCTGTGGGTGCAGTTCCCGATACCTTGCCTACCTGCACTGCCTCCCTGTGAGCCTAAAATGTCTTCTCCCCTTTGAAGGCTCTGCATGACCCCTGGGCCTTCCTTCTCCAGTTAATACACATCATCACCTAATGCCCCCACTCCGTCTCTGGGAAGTGGGCACCGGTGTGCTGAGGTCTGGTCCCCTGACCTGGATCCTGGCCCTCTTCTTGGCACTGACTTTGGGCTGGTAAGGGTCTCAGTGCCTCAGTTTTCTCATCTGAGAAGGGACAATAGTAGTAGTTAGTTCCTGGGATAGTTGTGAGGTTTATACAGAGCAGGGCCTCAGAGAGCCTGCTGCTCGGCAGGCGGTAACCCTGCAGTTGGTGCTGTCCATGGCCAGCGGTGGCCGTGCCCTCCCTGCAGTGCTCCTACATACATGTGTTTCTCCAGCTGCTATCTGTGTGAGTGTGGGGACTCTGGGAGCATCATCAGGTTCGAAGGCTTTGCTGAGTCACTTTGTGACTGTGCGTGTATATATATAGTTTCATCACCCAGTCGTGTCTGTTTTGAGACACCATGGAGCCTGTGTTTGAGACACCGGGCTCCTCTGTCTGTGGGATTTCCCAGGCAAGAGTACTGGAGTGGGTTGCCATTTCCTCCTCCAGGGGATCTTTCCGACCCAGGAATCAAACCCTTATCTCCTGCATTGCCAGACGGGTTCTTTACCACTGTGCCACCTGGGAAGCCCCATATATATATACATACACGTATATTATTCCCTGTTTGTTCCTTACTGCAAATACCTTGAGTTGAGATTCCACACGTGCAGCTAAGGATGTGAGCATATCTGAGTGACCTAAAGACTTGAGGCCACCTGATCCCTTGAGCGGAGGGAGGGTTTCTGACGAGACAGAGAGCTGCTTTCCCAGGTTGGACGTCTGTCCCCTTCTCCTTGTGTCCTTTGTCCTGGAAGCTGGGGGCAGGAGTGGGAGGGGCAAGGAAGGATGACCTCATGCTAGCCAGTGACGCGACTGGCTTGTAAGGAAGCGCCTCATCCGACGTAGAGTGAGCTGTGAGCTGGGGATGGGCTGCTGTGGGGGTCCCACTTGATGGTCTCTTCCTCTGCCTCCCTCATCAGCGTTTCTTAAAAACTTAATTTAAAAAATCGGAGTATAGTTGGTTTACAGTGTTGGGCAGTTTCAGGGGTACAGCACAGGGATCCAGTGATGCATCACCGGTTTGGGATAGTTTGAGGGGGAAGGTTGCCTTCCCGCACTGGTTGTGGCAGGCAGGCTGGACGCACCTGGGCCCCTGTGCTGGGCCCTCCCGCTCGGCTCCCCAGGCACAGCCAGGAGGGGCCAGTCCCTCTGCCGCCCGGGTTCGGTGCCACGTCTCCCGCTCCGGTGATGGTTGGGAAGAAAGCTTCTTGAGGACTCAGGAAGAAGAAAGCAGTCTTTTCCTAACTATTGAACTTAATGCAAATCCTACTTGAAATCTTCCTTGGGAGTGCCTGCTGCATGTAACATCCCGTGTTCCTGTCTGCCCACTCCTGACTTTATTAGTAGGCAGTGTCTGCTTTCCATACCTCTCTTTCTTTTTACTTCCTTAGAATTGTTTCGTTTTCACTGCCAATTCAGCTCAACTCATATGATGTCTAATATTAAAACCTGGTAACTTCTTAGCATTGGAGGATCCTGCCCATTGAAATTGTCTGGTTGCAGCTGTCCTGTCTGTGGAGAAGCAGCAGCCAGGGCTCGGGGTTGGTGGGGGTGGGGAGGTATACAAGTTATGCCTCTTTTCAGCACTACTGGCCACAGAACACGCGTCCCCAGAGCTGACCTCAGGTCACCTGGGCTAACACAGCATCCCTGACATTCCTCACTGGAAGGCTCTTTTCCACGGGAGATGGGGCAGTAATGCTGACCGCTGTGCCGCATCCATGGGTGGGGTATAAGCTGACCCTTTATTCCAAGGCCTAACAAGCCCCACTTGCAACTGGATCTGTGAGCACAGGCAGCGAGCTGCTCCAGGGCAGGCCCTGTGGTGGGTGCCTCTGATCCATGGATGGAAAGCTGCCTTCCTGAGTCTTGTTGGCCAGTGAGGGTCAGTGGAAGGCAGAACCCTGAGAGGTGGTTGTCACCCTTCTGCGGTCTTCCCCGACACACTCTAGGAAGGGTAAGCCTGGGTCTCGGTGGCTGCTGAACTTGGACCCAAAAGACGGCAGCAAGTCTTCACGTTGGGCTCTCTTTGTTCTTTAAGTTTTTTATGATTTTTATTTATTTATTTTTGGTTGCACTGGGTTTTCGTTGCTGGGCACTGGCTTTCTCTAGTTACGATGAGCGGGGACTACTTTCTAGCTGTGGTGTGCAGGCTCCTCATTGTGTGGCTTCTCTTGTTGGGGGAGCACAGGCTCAGCATTTGTGCATGGGCTTAGTTGCTCCATGGCATGTGGGATCTTCCCAGGCCAGAGATTGAACCCATGTCTCCTGCACTGGCATGTGGATTCTAATCCACTGCACCGGGGAAGTCCTGGGCTCTCTTTCAACTATGTTCTTTGAGAAAGAACAAGCAGGGTGGCGAGAGTGTGTCGAGTGCTGTTTAGAAGCCTCCAGGGTTCTCTGTCAGCTGCCTGAGCCTTCCTGGCCCCCAGTCCCTCCCCCCCAGCCCCCCCAGGGAGCCTGTACTCTATCACTCACTGGAGGAGGCTTCCCTAAGTCCCTTCTTGCAAGTGGGTTTGTTGTGAATGAACAAGGGTGTCCCAAGTCCAGGGGCATGGATGGCATGACATACAGCGTCTCCAGCTCCTGGTCAGCCCCTGCTCCAGGGAGGCTGTGCTCAGAAATGCCAGTGGTCACTTCAGGGATCAACCGCCCGGGGACTCAGATCCTTTCTAAACTGAGAGCCTGAGTTTGTGTTTTATGGGAACATCTTGTTACTGTTTAACGAGTAGGCACGTGCGGGTACGTTTCTGTCTGCCAAGGATGGAGGCAGAGGGAGATGGTAAAATAAGATCCGCATCATCCTGGGATGTCTCCCTCTCCACAGGCATCTCTTCTCCCACAGGTGGGTGGAGATGGCTCGGGCAGGAAGGGGAAGAGCACAGTGTCCCCTGTGATGCTGTTGGCGGATGGTCGTTCAGGACCGCTGGGGCATGGGGTTTGCCTGAACCCTGATTACTTCTGAAGGGTGCTTGGTAATCTGTGAAGTGCTTTGTTTTCTGTCTGCTGTGTGTATAAGAAGATGCAGGTTAGTAACTGCTGGTCCTGGCAACATTACAGTTTGGTCAATGTTGATACCTGGTTTTTCATGTGTACCCCCTGGAGGTGCTTTTCTGGACTCTCCTATTAAAGCTTTTATTTTGTGGGAGTGAATGATCAAACACTTCTTTTGGTGTTGCCTCAGAGCATTATAAATTCCAAAGTGCTTTGTTTTGTGGTCACTGAGTTGAGTGGTTATTGCAGTGGTTTTCTTTCCTTGGATATTTGAGATCGCTGTCTGGCCCCAGGTGTTTTTAATTTCTTTGATCCATCTCTAAAAGAGACTGCTTCGTGTTTTATGTATGGCTTTACAGCCTTTTTTTTTTTTTTTACACTATTTATTTATTTGGCTGCTTCCAGTCTTAGTTCTGTCACTTGAGATATTTCCTTGCAGCACAGACTTAGTTGCTCCAAGGCATGTGGGATCCTAGTTTCCCAACCAGGGGTCAAACCCGTGTCACCTGCATTGTAAGGCAGATTCTTAAACCACTGGACCACCAGGGAAGCCCCTTACAGCCATTTTCAGAGCCCTCAAATGATTAAACCTGAAGAGAAAATCATTTGATTCTTTATCGAATTTGACTCCTTGGTGCCACTTAACTGTCACTGGACTGTGGGGTGTCAGCCATTGAGACGGAATTCCATCATTTATTTATTTAAAATAAGTAAAATTTATTAAAATTTATTTTATTTAAAGTAAACATATAAAAGATTCCAGCTGAGCTATTTCAAATCCTAAAAGACAATGCTGTGAAAGTGGTGTACTCAATATGCCAGCAAATTTGGAAAACCCAGCAGTGGCCACAGGACTGGAAAAGGTCAGTTTTCACTCCAATCCCAAAGAAAGGCAATGCCAAAGAATGCTCAAACTACCACACAACTGTACTCATCTCACACGCTAGCGAAGTTATGCTCAAATATTCTCCAAGCCAGGCTTCAATAGTATGTGAACCATGAACTTCCAGATGTTCAAGCTGGACTTAGAAAAGCCAGAGGAACCAGAGATCAAGTTGCCAACATCCATTGGATCATAGAAAAAGCAAGAGAGTTGCAGAAAAACATCTGCCTCATTGACTACACTAAAGCCTTTGACTGTGTGGATCACCACAGACTGTAGAAAATTCTGAAAGAGATGGGAATACCAGACCACCTTACCTGCCTCTTGAGAAACCTGTATGCAGGTCAAGAAGCAACAGTTAGAACCGGACATGGAATGACGGACTGCTTCCAAATTGGGAAAGGATTACGTTAAGGCTGTATATTGTCACCCTACTTATTTAACTTATATGCAGAGTACATCATGAGAAATACTGGGTTGGATGAAGCACAAGCTGGAATCAAGATTGCTGGGAGAAATATCAGTAACCTCAGATATGCAGATGATACCACCCAAATAGCAGAAAGTGAAGAACTAAAGTGCTTCTTGATGAAAGAGGAGAATGAAAAAGCTGGCTTAAAACTCAACATTCAAAAAACTAATTTTTAAGATTATGGCAATTCGATCCCATTACTTCATGGCAAATAGATGGGGGAATAATAGAAACAGTGAGAGACTTTATTTTCTTGGGCTCCAATATCACTGCAGGTGGTGACTGCAGCCATGAAATTAAAAGACGCTTGCTCCTTGGAAGAAAAGCTGTGACCAACCTAGACAGCATATTGAAAAGCAGGGACATTACTTTGCTGACAAAGGTCCGTCTAGTCAAAGCTATGGTTTTTCCAGTAGTCATGTGTGGATATGAGAGTTGGACCATAAAGAAAGCTGAGTGCTGAAGAATTGATGCTTTTTTTTTTTTTGAATTGATGCTTTTGAACTGTGGTGTTGGAGAAGACTCTTGAGAGTCCCTTGGACAGAAACTACCGTTGGTCATCCTCATCTCTTGTCAAGTAAGAGCAGGAGCATACTGTTTCACATTTCTATGTATTTAAATGGCTGCAGCATGGATCACAGTTTGTGTAGCTCGTGTCAGACTCTTCTGTTGACCAGTGCAGAGCCTACTAACCTCCCCCAAAGTGTCTTCTCCTCGGGCTTTCTTTTTTTTTGTTGTCTTTCAGTGTTCTTTTTTTTTTTTTTAAGATACTTTTTGATGTGGGTCATTTTTTAAATCTTTACTGAATTTGTTACAATATTAATTCTGTTTTAATTTTTTGGGTTTTTTGGGCCCCGAGGCATGTGGGATCTTAGCTCCCCAACCAGGGATTGAACCCATACCCCCACAAAGGAAGGCAAAGTCTTAACCACTGGACCACCAGGGAAGTCCATCTTTCAATATTGTTTTCCCATAAAATGCATACTTTTCCCCCACTAGTTTCCCATTTCCTTTTCTTTATTCTAAAGTAGCTTACATCAGTCATAAACCATTGCCATTCAAGTGCTCTGTGCTTTGAGACAAAAGCTATCTGTACTAATTCTGTGTGTGTGTGACGGAGGAGAAGTGGGGAGGAGCCTGTGGATCTCTTGGATCTCTTGGTTACTGGTTTGCGTTCTTAAAAGTGTGTTCAAGTTGCATTTCATCATTTCAGAACTCTCAATGGGTAGTGACAAATTCCTATGTAGTACACGATGAATGTGAACTATTTAATGTATGTTCTCTGCCCGTCTGCCCCTCCTCCAGGCCTCCAGGCTTCTGTGCTCGGGCTGGTCCAAGGGCTGAAATTGTCCTACTTCGTCAGCTGATTGACTGGCACCCCCCTTCCCCCCAACCCTCTATGGGGTGATGACCAAGCCAAGGGTGCACTTGATCCCAGGTGTTCAATAACTTCTTTCATTAAAAAAAAAATTAACCTATTAATATTTCTTTTGATTCAGATAAGAGAGTTCTTTTCCACTGAAGTTTCCCAGGGTCAGGCTGATAAAGGTGATTCTTCTGCCAGAATTTGTTAATGCCATCCTATTAATATGGCCAATAGGTCTGAGAAACAACAGGTAAAGCATTATTGCCCATCAGTCTCTTCTGAGGATCAGGCTCTGAGGTTCTTAAATCTGTCCCAATTTAACCAGAGAGCTTTTTAAGACAGAAAGCCACCCCCCAACTCCCACCCTGCTTGGTTTCTGTCTCAGGAGTCCAGAGTAGCCCCAGTTATTTGCATTTCTAAGAAGCTCCCAGGTGATGCTGCTGCTGCTGCTACTGGTCCGGGCGTGGGTGGAGCCCCTAGATAAGGAGGAAGAGCCAACTTTGCACAGGTGGCTGTCGGCTCTGCCTTCTCCCTGCTTTGATGGGGGGAGTGTCTGCTCAGAGTCTAAATCATAATGTCCTCAGGCATCCCTTGAATGCACAGAAACAGAACTGGCTGGCCTTCAGACACCTCGGCATTTATTGCCTTTGCTGCGTGAAGTGTTATCTCCTGTTGGTGTGGTGGGAGGAGTTAAGAGTTGATTTGTGAGCTAAATACATGGCACCCAGTTCTTCTTCCTTGGAGCCCAGAGGAGGGCCTGCATGAATTGATAAAAGTAGCTGTTAGGAAACTGTGCTCTGTCATGAAAACTGGCTGATCCTATGACAGTGACAGGCTCTCATCTCCTCACTTCCTGTAGCTTGTATAATCGCTCACCTATTTTTAGTGGCACTGCTGACTCAAAATGGGAACCGATGCCAGGCTCTGCCTCTCAGTGCCCTGTCTGCAGGGGGCTGGGCTCTTAGGCGGGTGAGGCCAGGGGCTGGCATGGGCGAGGTGGAAAGTGGATCCCTGGGCAGGGGGCCTGGGAACCCCACCACTTCTGCTGGCCCCTTATTGATCCCCCCAATCTGGGCCGCCACCCAAAGGAGCCCTCTGGGGCCCCTGTTTCAGGGCTAGGCTGCTTGGAGTGTCTCACCATTGATGGGGGTCTCGCTGCCCCCCCCGCCTGTCTTCACTCTTAGCGGACAGCTCAGCACCAGGTGGGCTGCAGGCGCCTTTGGCCTCTGTTCTGGGCACAGCTGATGCAGGTGGAACCAGGTGGAGTTTGTCTTCAGCTGCTTGGCCCCTTTCTTTAAATCCAGGTGGCTTGTGCTGCCAGCTGATACGCAGTCAGGGCGTGTGTGGAGGATTGGCCGTTCAACTTTGGCCTCTTGAGTTGTGCCCCAGGAGGGGTCTAGCCAGCTAGCTCATGCCCACGTGTCCACAGGAGTTCACAAAGAATCGGCTAGAACCCAACAATCCTGCTTTTGCATCAACACAAATATGAACCTGAGGATGGTTCTCTTGTCACTGGAGCTTGGCAGGTGGTGGAGGACTCTGCCTTGGTGCTGCCCCTCCAGCTCAGGACACCTGGGACTCTGGAAATATACTGGACCAAAGTGACGGTAACTGGAAGGTGCTTGATACCGTGTGAGCCACCCTGAAACCCTGTGGCCTAGGGCTCACCTGTCCTGCACCTCCCTTTTCTCCTGGGTTAAAAGAAGGGCTTAGAGCAGAAGAGTTTTCATCCTTTCCTTTAGGATTTAAATCTAGTAATTTGTTAAGAGTGATGGCTCAGTGGTAAAGAATTCACCTGTCAATGCAGGACATGCAAGAGACACTGGTTCCATCCCTGGGTCAGGAAGATCCCTGGAGGAAGAAAATGGCAACCTACTCCAGTATTCTTGCCTGGGAGATCCCATGAACAGAGGAGCCTGGTGGGCTACAGCCCATGGGATCACAAAGAGTCAGACACGACTGAGTGACTGTGCGCGCACACACATGCACAGTTTGTAAGAGAACGTTGATTTCGTCTGGAGGAGCCTGGGGAGGTAATGTCAGTTACAGCCACACTGTGAGGAGTTGGCCATTTTTCCTCTCCTCCCTATAACCTCGTCTGCCTTTGTACCCGGGACTAGTAGCGAGCTATGTGGACTTCAGGATGCCTGTCCTAAGGGACTGGCAGGAGCTGAGGGTGTGTGGGGTGTGGGCTTAGAGATTGCACTTTATCCTTCTCATGTCCTTACCAGCCTGCACTTCCAGCAGTAGTATCTTGAGTCACTGGGATGTCCTTGCACTACTTGTACGATCACGTGTATTGTTTATTGTATGTTTTTATTGCTTTGTTTTATAAGGTGAACGTCTCCAGAGTAAGGAGCGTGTGTGATTGGTTCACTTAAAGTTTGAGCTGATCACAATGACCTCTGTAAGGAAGGGCTTCATGTAGGTTTTCATCTTTGTAATTTTATAATTCAGAGAAATCAGTGCCTGGCATGCTTCCTGCAGCCTGTGACTGGGAGGAGCGTGCAGAGTCTGATTGGTGTGAATGTGACACAGCTGCTGTTAGTCACTGTTTTCATAGGACACTACATGTTTTTAAAAATTTTTTTATTTTTTAATTGGAGGGTAATTGCTTTACAGTATTGTGTTGGTTTCTGCTATACATCAACATGAGTCAGCCATAGGTGCACATGTTTCCTCCCTCCTGAACCTCCCTCCCACTTCCTGTCCCGTCCTACCCCTCTAGGTTGTCACAGAACACCAGGTTGCGTTCCCTGTGTCACAGAGCCAATTACCACTGCTGCTGCTGCTAAGTCGCCTCAGTCGTATCCGACTCTGTGCGACCCCATAGACGGCAGCCCACCAGGCTCCCCCGTCCCTGGGATTCTCCAGGCAAGAACACTGGAGTGGGTTGCCATTTCCTTCTCCAATGCATGAAAGGGAAAAGGGAAAGTGAAGTCGCTCAGTCGTGTCCGACTCTGTGCGACCCCATGGACTGCAGCCCACCAGGCTCCCCCATCCATGGGATTCTCCAGGCAAGAGTACTGGAATTACCACTAGCGGTCTAATTTACATATGATAGTGTATATGTTTCAGTGCTACTCCCTCAATTTGTCCCACCCTCTCCTTCCCCTGGGCTTCCCTGGTGGCTCAGTGGTGAAGATTCTGTCTGCAACGCAGGAGACGGGGGTTTGATCCCTGGGTTAGGAAGATCCCTTGGAGAAGGGAATGGCAACCCACTCCAGTATTCTTGCCCAGAGAATTCATAGACAGAATTCATAGACAGAAGAGCCTGGTGGGCTATAGTCCATGGGGTCACAAAGAGTCAGACACAACCGAACGACTAACACACACACACACTCCTTCCCTTACTGTGTCTACATCTCTGTGTCTCTATTGCTGCTCTGCAGATGGGTTCATCTGTACCTTTTTTCTAGATTCCACATACATGTGTTAACATATGATATTTGTTTTTCTCTTTTTGACTTACTTCACTCTGTATAACGGGCTCTAGGTTCATTCACCTCCCTAGAACTAACTTAAATTTGTTCTTTTTATGGCTGAGTACTGTTCCATTGTGTATATGTACCACAACTCCTTTATCCATTCCTCTGTCGATGGCCATCTAGGTTATTTCCATGCCCTGTTAACTAGATGTTTTAATATCTGTTGTATATTCAGCCTTTGAGTAAATTCTTAAGGCTGTTGAATGAACTAATTTCACTTTGGGCGGGGCTTCAACCTGTTAAAAAGACTTTTTTTTTTTTTTGAAGTATGTTCAGCAGCAGACAGAAAGGCCTTAGTGTCTTAGCAGTTGACTGTAAACAGCAAGCTTCCGAGTCTGTGCAAGGCTCTGAGATTCCTCTGCAGCCTCCCCAGACCCTTCCTCTTCCCAGTGAGGCCTTGACACCTGGAGGGAGAGGAGGTTCCCCTCGTGGCCCCCCCAGCAGGACAGTCTGTGTCTCAGAGCTTTGAGGGCCTTCGGGTATAGAGAGTATCCTGGAAGTTTCTGAAGGCCCTTCAAGCTCTTGCATTTTCAGATTCTCTTCATTCTCTCTCATTGCAGCATGGGATTTCTTAGTTAACAGGATAATCAATTCAGTGTCATTTTCTTAAGGTAGAATCAAAGAGGGAATCATGAATATGTCAGCTTCAGGACTCATCAGTTAATGGCTAGTCTCCTTTCATCTAAACTGCTACCCTCTCCAGTGAGTTTTATTTAAAGCAGACCCCAGATATCCTTTCATCTGAAACTATAGCAAATATTCCACCAACAAAAATTCCTTAATCATACCAAGTAGGCAGTCGATGTTCAAATTTTCTAGCTATCTCAAATATTTTATTGAAAATTTGCTTGTTCAATCCAAGATCCAAATAAGGTCTATATATCATTGTTGTTCAGTCACTAAATTGTGTCCAACTCTTTGCAACCCCATGGACTGCAGCACACCAGGCCTTCCTGTCCCTCACTATCTTCTGGAGTTTGCCAAAGTTCATGTCCATTGAATTGGTTTTGCCATCCAACCATCTCATACTCTGCTGCCCTCTTCTTTTGCTTTCAACCTTTCCCAGCATTAGGTCTTTTCCCATGAGTTGCCTCTTCTCGTGGAGCCTCAGCTTCAGCGTCAGTCCTTCGAGTGAGTTGATTTCCTTTAGGGTTGATTGGTCTGATCTCCTTGCTGTCCAGAGGACTCTCAAGAGTCTTCTCCAGCACCACAATTCAAAAGCATCAATTCTTCAGCATTCATGTCCATACTTTACAGTGGAATTATTTATTGATTTCTCTGCCTTCTCTCTCTCTCTTTTTTTTTTCATTGTGGTTTGATTGGTTGGGGGAAATGGGTCTTTTGTCCCCACTTTGGGTTTCCTACCTGTGGTTTGGCATAGAGGCCCCCGGTTAGTGTTCTGTGCGCCTTTGTGTCCTGGAAGCTGCTGGCCACATGGAGAGCCGATTTTGGCAAGATGACTCTGTGATGTCGTGTGTGCTCCTGTGGAGTGAAGCTGAATCTGGCCTCTGTACCCTGATACAGAGTTAAATCTTGGAGACAGAGTTTTGGGTGAAGTGGAAAAAAAATAGCTTTATTGCTTTACCAGACAAAGAGGGCCACAGCAGGCTAAAGTCCGCAAAACTATGTGTCCTGCCTTGGAGCAGGTAGTGAGAAGTGTGGTAATCCTGTTTCAAAGAGGGTGTGATCAGCTCTGGACATTCTTCTGATTGGGAGGTGGTGAGGTAAGTGGGAGTTAGCATCATGTGGTTCCAGAAGGTCGGGGTCTCCTTGCTTGTGGGCCACAGTTAACCTCTCCCAGCTGGTGGGGGTTTCAGGGCCTGCAGAGCAGCTCTAAGGTATTGTTGTGTGTGTCCCTTGAGGAGAATCAGGACCTGCCCCAAGGCTGAACTATTGTTTCTTGACTGCTCCTCCCTTGTCTCTGCATCCCCTCCCTTCCCTGATTAGCAACTGTTTGAGCTTGCCCATTGGAACTCAGGGAGACCTGGAGGCTGAATGAAGCCTATTTCCTGTAATCAAGAATCTAGAAAGGGGGGGACGTAGAAGGCTTTCCTGCCCAGAAGTCCTGCAGGGTCCTGCTGGGTATCGGGTAAATGGGAGAAGGCAGGTGTGGCGGTCTGTGCTCAATCCATGATTCATCATTCCCATGGGATGCTGGCACTCAGCCCAGACTCCCATGCACACACACCAGCCCGTCTGGACAGCACAAAGCTGTGTCTAGGGGCCTGTTATACAGGGAGGTTGGCCCTTTATTTGGCAGTGTTCACAAGTAGTGTTGCTTCCCCAGTATTGTCATGAGCGAGGTTTCTGTTTGGTTTTAGAGAAATCAGGAGCTGTGGTTTCAGGAGCTGACCTCCTTGCTACTATGAGAACACCCAGCCATGGCCAGTGCCTGCTGCCCAGGGTTGGTGGGGGAGGAGTTGAGGGGCTCCAGGCCCCTTCCTCTAGTGCCTCCCCTCCTAGCTGGGCTCCCTTCAGCAGAAGATGGAATTTGGGGACCCTAGTCTAGAGACATGGATGTTCAGTGCTCCTGAATTGGGCATTTTATCTGGGCCTTTTCAGTGGCTAAAGGTGTAGACTTAAAAAATAGTCACAACCTAAAAGTTGAGAGTTATGTTTTATTCTGGGGGGAATTTTTAGGACTTCAGGAGCCAGCACCTCACGTGACCCTGAGAGAACTGCTCCAAGGAGGTGGGGTAGGAGTCAGGTGATAGAGAAGTTTGCAACAAAGGGCAGGTAGTCTGCACATCAAAACTATTTTTGTGAATTAAAGAAAACCAGGTATCTCATGTTAAGGAATTTAGTGCTTTTCTGTGTATGGGAGGATGTAAGATTCTGGGCTAACTGAAATCTTCCCTTTCATATGCATCTCAGCTATCTGGGGCCAGCATCCTTCGTTTTTCACAACTTGAGTTCTTCAGAGCCTGTAGGGAGTGGCTGCAGCCTGGTAGCTGCTGGATGGCAGGTATTGTCCTCCTTGCTGGGCACCCTCCAGGCTCAGGAATTCGCATTTGGAGGGCTGGAATTGCTGGTGGCTGTGACATCCTGGTTTACTGATATGGCAGGAAATACTTAAATTTCTCAAAGGTGGTTTCATTTACTTGTTTGTTTTGATTTTTTTTTTTTAAAACATAACCTATTGTAAATTCACACTTTTTCTAGTTCAAAATTAGAATTACAAGGTGTTTTAGTTCTTTGATTTTATACTTAAATTTCTTTTCTCTTAGGCTGAAAATTTTTGTCGCTGGGAACATGAACATAATTACCTATTTGCTTGATTATCCCACTTTATTTATACACAACCCATAGAAATGTTTAGAATAGCTCCACCAATATTACCCACACTGTGAGTAGTGAAAACAGCTGAAGATGTTTTTTGTCCTCAGGGTTTATCCCACTAGGAAACTGCAGCCAAATGACTGTGTTTCAGAGTCTTCCGGAACAATTCCCCTGTGTGTTCATGCCACCACTTCAGTATATAATTTGGTTAATTTGTTTCCATTTTGCTTTTGATTTTTAGAACTTAAAAAATTAATATCAGTTTATAATTATATAAACCATTTTCATGGTTCCAGAGCCAAAAGAGGTGTCTGCAGAGAGGTCTGCTTTGTGTTCCTGTCTTCTCTTCTTATTCCTTCCATCACTATTTTTAAAAGGGTTATTTTTCTTTCCCTCCTTTTATTTATAGCCTTGTAATGCAAAGTACATACATGTCTTCATAAGTTAGATATTTGTTTTTAAATTCTTATTGGTGTTTAGTTGCTTTACAAGCTCTGTTAGTTTCTACTGTAGAGCAAAGTGAATCAGCTGTAGGTATACAAATATCCCCTCTGTTTTGAATTTCCTTCCCATTGAGGTCACCGCAGAGCACAGAGTTGATTGCTTTGTGCTCTCTAGTAGGTTCTCGTTAGTTATTTATTTTATACACAGTATCAATAGTGGTCATTTTTAATACTTGATGTTTTCTTAGATAAACAATAGCACAGTCTACACACTTACCCCAAACTGGAATTGGAAAATTGTCTTCTAATGACGAGGCAAGTTGTAGCTTAGTCAATCATGAGCTTGAATTAAACTGAGTATGCCTGTCGATTCGGTTATTTTGGACTGGGTAATTAAAGCAACTAGGGCTTCCCAGGTGGCTCAGTGGTAAAGAATCTGCCTACCAACGCAGGAGACACTAGAGATGCAGGTTCGATCCCTGAGTGGGAAAGATCCCCTGGAGAATGAAATGGCAAACCCACTCCAGTGTTCTTGCCTGGAGAATCCCATGGACAGAGGAGCCATGGGGTCACAAAACGAGTTGGACACGACTAACCGACTGAGCATACAGAATTACAGCAACTGCCGCCCGAACATTCTAATCATATTCCAAAATATTAATAGTTAGAAAATACATGAATATTTCTGTCTTGTTTTTGCTGTTGAAGAAAAAAAAAAAAGGAAACTTGGTCTGTTTAATTTACATATATTCTAGTTCAGTGGGTCTCGGCCCAGTGATTTCATCCCCAGGGGACGTGTGGCAGCTTCTCAGATGTCTGGGGATGTTTTTGATCATTGCAACTTCAGGCGGGGGGAGCCCTCAGCTCCTGCAGTGAATGGGGGGCCCCCCAAGCCGAGAAGCATCAGCCCTGTGTCTGCCTCTGGTCAGAGCCCTCGAGACACCGGGTCACCCCCTACCCTCCGTCCCTCCCTCTCTGTCCCTCGTCCCTCTACCCTTTCCTTCTCCCTTCCCCCTTCCCTCCCCACTTCCTCCCTCTCTCTCTCTTCCTTTTCCTCCCCTTTCTCCCTTCTTTCCCAGTAAAAGTAGATTTTTACATCTAGGAGTATAGGAAAACCGTTTACAAAGAAAAGCCAGGAGGACACCAACGACTGTGCTTTGCCGTCTCGTGTGCAGAGAGTCCAGCACAGGACGCCCTGTTCCATTCAGTCTGGTGTAAATCACATGTGCAACCACGTGCTTTGAGGGAAGCTGATTCTGCTTCAGGATGGGTTTCAGGAAGATGGGCTGTCTTGTTTGGTGCAGGCACATGGACCACCACCTGTAGGAGAGCAGTGCTTGAAGCTGAGGTTGTGATGTGCTGACAGCACTGTGACTTCACGGTGGATCCTGACGTGCTGCCCGCTTAGAAAGATGACCATTCAGAGGCACATGTGGGTGTGGGCGGCAGTGGGCAGCTGGCAGTTCTGTGCCTCTTAGGACATTCTCTTGTCATTGACAACATTCCGCATTCCTCTGGGGTCGCTTTCCCATCTCTCAACTTTCCATGCCAGAGTCCTGTGAGATGCTCATTTTCATCTCACAAAGAGGGTGAGTGGTCCTATCTCTGTGTTGTTTAACATGATGTGAATGGGGGGCTCACTCCTTTTCTCACATCGGGGACCCTGAGGAGTATCAACAAGGTGCCTGGTTGCCCCCAATCATTACCAGAGGAGGGCACCTGGCGTGTGATCACAGGGCATTGGAAGCAGGTGTTGGAGGCAGTCGTGTCTGGTCGCTCGCTGGCCTCGGATCTTGGCGTCCCTTCTGCCTATGGTGATGGAGGAGGCAGGTGGGTGGTGCCCTTCCTCTAGTTTCTACATCGCTGCTCTTCCCCAGGTACCACCCAGGCTCCAGCAGGTCAGTTCACCCAGCTGCACAGGTCACTGGTCAGCATGTGTCTGTGGCATAAGAGAGCGCAGTACACAGGTTGATTCTGTGGAAAGAAAGCGGTGTCTTTAGGAAAGTCAGACACTAACGTGACAGCTCACAGGTTTTTAGCCCTGGGGAGCTGGGTTTATCTGACCGTTTTGTTCAACATTTGCCTGTGAACTTCAACTCTTGTGACAGCTCTGAGGGGACCCATGGGGGTGCAGAGCACGCTGTGATGGTTACGGGGTGGTCCTGCAGAAATAGCCGAAGTCACCAAAACTCTTTTTGATTTTAACTTCATGGCCCAAAGACACAATATTTATTGTCCTTTTTAGGCCCTTGACTGGAGTCTTATACAGCCTCCCCTCCTCGTTCGGCATTTCCCCTGCCTCCCAAGGAGAGTCTTACAAGCCTTGGACAGTGAGAACCTGAAGGGCTCACTTCTATTTCAGCGTTTATACTAGCTCTGGGGGAGGCCCTTAAATATTGACAGGGGTCTGAAGCCTTGGTTGATTTTTTAAATTTTTTCGGCACAGAAATAAATAGTTTTTGCTGTTCTTGAGTGGTGGATATTGAACTCGGGTTGTAGGGCAAAGTGGTTTCCATGTCTTTCTAAAGAGGAGAAGCAGGCACCTCTAGCGGCAGGTGGCCTTTTGATGGGGACAGGTGGGAGGCAGTTCTTAACCATTCCTGGGCAGGTGTGGGTGGCCACGCTCTGGACAGCCAGCCTCTCAGGCTTCAAGATTGACAGGGGTGGTGGTCCTGGCCTTCCAGGATTCCTGCCCGGTGGTGGTGGGGGCATCTACTAGCAGTGAAGGAAGACATCATGGGTTCACCATCAGCCTCCTGTGATCAGACTTACAGGCAAGTGCCAAGCCTTTTGTAACTCTGATCAGTTAAGACAAAGCAAAGGGCTATAAACTGCAGAATTCTGTTGGCGTCTGCCTTCCCGTAGAAACAAGATGCTTCTGGGACTTCCCTGGTGGTGCAGTGGATAAGATTCTGCCTGCCAGTGCAGGGGACTCCGGATCGATCCCTGATCTGGGAGGATCCCACATGCCGTGGAGCAGCTAAGCCTGTACAACCCCTGGGTGTGCCCTAGAGCCCGTGCTCCACAAGAGAAGCCACCTCAATGAGAAGCCTGAGCACTGCAATGAAGAGTAGCTCCCCCCACCAAAACAGAACAACACAACAAAAAAGAAATAGGATCATTCTAGAAGAGAAAACCAGTTCAGAAATCTGGCACTGAAAACCTTTCAGTGTTGTAGTGTGGACTCGTTAGTTTATGGTTTTATAACTGGCTGAAGGTTCTGGCATAAACTGCAGGTTTCCGAGTGGTTTCATCACCCTCGGTCAGGGCTGCCTGCAGGGTGACTAGTTGTGTTCATCTGATTCAGTTCATTTCCTAGGAGAACCCATTACAACCCCATTTTCACTAATTTACGGTTGTAATCCATCTATTTCAGAGCCAGGATTAAATTATCACCTACCTTCAGAAGATGTATGTTTGAACTTAAGTATCTGTGGGATTTTCATATTCTGCGAAAGACAAAGGGGTGAAAGTTAGCTCCTTGTTTTGTTTTCTTCTATTTACTGTTATTATTTTGTTAGAAAATTTTTACTGCATGTATTTTTTTTTAAAAGACAACTGAAACCTAACATCAAGGGAAACCTTCCTCCTGTCTCAGACACCCACATGACCTCACTGGAGCAAGACTGCTGCTGCTTGTGTGTACATCCAGTGTTCTGGAAATAGCTAACTACCAGCTTAACTACAGCTCCTCTGTCCATGGGATTCTCCAGGCAAGAATACTGGCGTGGGTTGCTATTCCCTTCTCCAGGAGATCTTCACGACCCAGGGATTGAACCTGTGTCTCTTGGCATCTAATGCATTGGCAGGCAGATTCTTTACCATTGAGCCGCCTGGGACTTTCCTGTCATTCAGTGTCTGGTGCTGTTTAATCAAGCTGTTCCTCTCCGATAGCGTCTCAGCCATGTCCTTTCTGTCCATTTGACATGTCCTGCCTGCATTCCCGGTGGAGCCGTGCCCGTCCCCTTGGGTGGAGGACCATTGTGGGGAGTGATCGCTGGGAGTATGGGTGTCCCCAGTGTGGGCTGTTAGTTTGATTCTCCCCGAGGAAGGTGTCAGGTGTGTCCTGCCCTTGGTCACGGTCTGTACCATGGCGTGGATGGTGGCCTGGAGACAGGTGTGTGGGGTTTGCAGGTGAGGAGTGGATGGAGGGAGGCGGGTTGTCCAGGCCTGAAGCAGAATGAGAACTCTTGAGAACCTGCAGTGCTGGACTGCAGGTGATGTGGAGGAGTGGACCAGGAGGGTCAGCAGGGGCACGTATCTCTGCTTCCTCTCAGAAAGCCACCTGCCAAGTGTAGTGTGAGGGGCCAGGTGGGCCGTGCAGGTGTGAGGTTGCCTGTGGGGGACGCAGTCTCAGCCAGTGTTCTCATGTCCAGAGCATCATCAGCATGTCTACTCTCTGCAGTGGACATCCCTGCTGAGGCCACATGTCATGTGCAGAGATGATGGAGGGTGACCCACAGGGGCCTGAGGTCCCCGCTTGGGCCCGTAGCATCCACTCCTCTGTCTGCTTTGTGGGGGTGAAGCCTACATCTGTCTTGTCTGTTGTATGTCCAGCACCCTACATAGTGCTCAGAGGGCTTCAGATATACTTGCAGAGTGATTTGTCTTGAAGTCTGTCCAGAAGAGAGAACTTTTAGGAAACTTGTCATTTTTTGACTTAGGAAGGATTTGCTTGCTGAAGAGGCCCTAAAGGATCTTGCAGCTCCTCTCACTGTTGGGAGGTTAGTCTCAGGAAGGAGAGATGAGACCTGCTTTCTAGTCCATCATAAACCACCTTTATGTAAAACTATTATGTTCATATAAGACACTGCTCACTTGTCTCCTTTAGAGATTTAAAAATTCTGCAGCAGATACCAATGGGTACTTTGGATGGGACACATCTATTTTAGAAGTTATCTAGAAAAGTTGAACTGAATTTTTTTTAGGCAAGTTTCTTGCAGCAGATAAAGCAGCACTGCCATGTCACCTCATGTCTGACCTCAGTCCCTCCCTGGACTGAATCCCCTAAGAAGGATGGCATCTGTGTTGTGCCTTATTTATATACAGTGTCTGCACAGAGCAGATATATGTCACATTTCCATTGAATAAGTGCGACTTCCATTTATTTATATCAACAAGGTGACTGATACTCTCTCCAAGGAAACCCGGTGTCTGAGGCTAAATGCCAGTCTCTACAGTGCCCAGCTGGAGAAGGAAATGGCAACCCACTCCAGTACTCTTGCCTGGAAAATCCCATGGATGGAGGAGCCTGGTGGGCTACAGTCCATGGGGTCACAAAGAGTCGGACATGACTGAGCGGCTTCCCTTCACTCACTTCATACTTTATCACTGGAGAAGGAAATGGCAACCCACTCCAGTATTCTTGCCCAGAGAATCCCATGGACAGAGGAGCCTGGAGGGCCGTGGTCCATGGGGTCGCAGAGAGTCGGACACGACTGATGTGACTAAGCACGCACGCACAGTGCCCAGCTGCTAAGATGTACACTGGGCTGTGCGTCTCATGGAAGAGAGTCCTTGTGTCCTTTGTCACATGTGAAGGTGTGGCCAGCCTCATCACCTGGGTGCCACTTCTTTCAGACAGGCCTGGTGTTCAGATGTTGAGGGTTTGGAGATAAGTGTTCTTGATTCTGTCCTCCTCACTTTCTCTTCTTCTCTTTGCATCCCTTTGTTCTTACCTGGGGCTGATGTCATAACCAGCTGCAGGTGGTCTGATTAAGCAGGTCTCAGGGGGTTCTGTGTGCAGTGAACAGGCAGTAGGGAAGGGGAACCCTTCCATTTCTGAAATGTGTGGTTAGAACACTCCTATTTCAGCTCTTCCACATCATCTGAAGATAATTTTTGTCTTTTTGTTCAGTCATTAGGTCATGTCTGACTTTTTGCGACCCCATATACTATAGCACTCCAGGCTTCCCTGTCTTCCATTCTCTCCCAGGGTTGGCTCAGATTCATGGTCCATTGAGTCAGTGATGCCATCCTGCGCTCAATCTTTCCCAGCATCAGGGTCTTTTCCAGTGAGTCAGCTCTTGGCATCAAGTGGCCAAAGTATTGGAGCTTCAAGATCAGTCCTTCTGTTGACTATTCAGGGTTGATTTCCTTTAGGATTGACTGGTTTGATCTCTTTGCTGTCCAAGGGACTTTCAAGAATCTTCTCCAGCACCACAGATCAAAAGCTTCAATTCTTTGGTGCTCAGCCTTCTTTATGATTCAGTTCTCATGTCTGTACTTGACCACTGGAAAAACCATAGCTTTGACTATACTGACTTGTGTCAGCAAAGGGATGTCTCTGCTTTTTACTATACTGTCTTTTGCTGAGCTATAAATTTGAATAATGAATCACAGGGTGCAGTGGAGGTTTAACTCATTCCCTAACTTTGTTCTATCTTTGTGTCCACATTTTCACGGAACAAGTTACATGCATGGAGACAGTGGTGAATTTCAGGATTTACTGATTTCAAAGCATCCTCCTTAAGGAGTAGGCCACGGAAACAGTGAATTCTGAGAGGGCTTGAAATCATGTCCTGAGTGTTTCCTCTGCACAGAATGGCATCGTGGAGCCCAGTTTGTCGTTTCTCTGTGCATGTAAATGAGTGGATCTCAGCCTTTCTTTGATGTGTACGGTGGATGAGGGCTGTTGGAGGAAACCTGGCTGCATGAGGAAGTGGGTTTTCTTTTTGCCAGGTGGCCGTTGAAATGTGTTTCCTCTGTGCCCAGTTGAAAGGCCAGGCATGTAGATTTTCATGCTCTTGTAGAGTTTTAGCTCTGAAAGTGCTTACACAGCTAATCTGGCTTTTTTGTTTATTTCCACTTGGAGCTCAGCGGGAGGCTCTTTGGAGATATTCGGACAGAAATGACTTAATTGGATTTCAGCCCAGACACAGCATTTAAATGGCTTTATGGATGGCATTAATTGGGCCGTTGCCATGGGAAGTCATCTATACATTTTTGAGCTTGAGAGTTTTGAAGTCCTCTTTGATTCATTCAGTCTCTCTCATTGGCTTCTTGCTAGTTTATTTGATCAATGACATACTCAAGAAAAATAAATTTATAGCAATAAAATGAAGACATATGGTTCGTTAGCAGAACCATCATTCGGTTTTGGCACGGGTGCACTGATTTGTGTTGAAGGCTCCGTGTTGACACTCAAGAGCTGGATCAGGCTGTGTGTAAGGAATTCAGGGTCTCTTGGTTTGAAATTTGGGAGAAGAGGATTCTAAACGCTAGAGCACTGAATGGTGCCATTGTTGTTCACCCGCTAAGTCATGTCTGACTCTGCAACCCCATGCACTGCAGCACGCCAGGCTTCGCTGTCCTTCACTATCTCCCGGAGTTTGCTCAAATTCATGTCTGTTAAGTCAGTGATGCAATCCAGCAGTCTCACCCTCTGCTGCCTCCTTCTCCTTTTGTCTTCAATATTTCCCAGAATTAGAGTCGTTTCCAGTGAGTTGGCTATTGGCTCTTCGCCTCAGGTGACCAAAGTGTTGGAGCTTCAGCGTCAGTCCTTCCAATGAATATTCAGGGTTGATTTCCTTTAGGTTTGACAGGTTTGATTTCCTTGCAGTCCAAGGGACTCTCAAGAGTCTTCTCCAGCATCCAAACCACAGTTTGAAAGCATCAATTTTTTGGTGTTCAGCCATCTTTAAGGTTCAACTCTCACATCTGTACATGACTACTGGAAAAACCGTAGCTTTGACTGTACAGGCCTTTGAGGGCAAAGTCATGTCTTTGCCTTTTAATACACTGTCTAGGTTTGTCATAGCTTTCTTTCCAAGGAGCAAGTGTCTTCATTGCTGCAGAGATTTTTTAGCCCAAGAAGGTAGTTCTTCCACTGTTTCCACTTTATCCCCATCTATTTGCCATGAAGTAATGGGACTGCATGCCATGATCTTAGGTTTTTGCACCATTGTGGCAGATTCTATAGAAATCACTGAGGAAGTGTAAGTTTATTGGATGATGAATGTCTGATAAGAGTCATTCTGTCTAGAACCTTCCATGTGGCTGAGCCATATGGACGGCAGCATGTGGAGGTCCCTTCCTGGAGGCACTTCTGTTGCCTTTGAATGGGGATGGTTTGATTTTAAAAGAGCAATTGCTGCAGGAATGGAGGACATTCCTGTAGAATGTTCCAGAAGAGGGGACATTTGGGTTCATTCCTCCTGGACGATGAGTTGGTTTTGGCTGGATAAACTGCAGGTGTGAATCTCTTCCTGGATGGTGGAGGAAATAGACATACAGGCACAAAAGTGGGAAAGTATCTGGCATTTGGGGAAAATGTGGGTGAGTCATGTTGACCATTTTCAGAATATTCAAAAGCAGCTAAATATACTTTAAAAACACAATGATATTAAAATTCATATTCAATTGGCATGATCATGAATTTGTTCTCTGAAAGTATTTCTTTTAACCATTAGCCACATACAGTTAGAAATGTCGTTTAGATCACCTGTGTGTCTAAGTTATCTCAGATGAGAATTCAGTGTCTATATCTTCCTTCTTTCCTTCCTTCTGTCTTTTTCAACAAAAGAGGTTTTATTCAATAGTGTGATTTTGTGTTTAAGGTTTATCTTGGTCAACATGCTTTTTATTTGTGGTGTAATTACCTGGACAACAATGAAATCCTGTGGACACTTTGTAAAGAATGCAGGTGACCCTTTGCAAAATATTTTGTGTAATTGGACTATCCAGTTACAGCAATGAGATGTGTATATATACACAGGTATGTGTATATAGGGTTGTACACACACACCTACATGTATGCTGATTCTGAAAACTGTGGTTTGGATCAGTGGAAATGGCTTCAGAGAAACACCTATGATGCCTTTTGGAGGGTGGGGACTGTTGTATTAAGAGGCTAGCATCAAATATATACACAGAATCTTACAGTGTTAGAACAGGTGTTACTAATGTCATTCCTATCTGCGAGAATTCTGAGGCAGTAACCGTAAAATTTAAGTTCATATTAAGATTTGCCTTATGACTTCCTTGTCATGGTGTTTTAGATAAGTGTATTGATACATTTTTGGTCCCACATCATCAATTTTGGGTAATTCTCAAATCCACTCCCGTGTGCTGAGCTCATGGCTACAAATTAGGGGCATCGAGACCTCATTACAACTGAGGACATGGAGGAACAGGACCAAGGTGGGAGGGTCGTGTTGGGGCTGAGCCAGTCTGGGACCCACGACTCCTGCCACTTTTTGGTCATGGGGTGTGTGGTCAACCCACTGCTGGCAGTTTTGTTCTCTTCTCAGTTCTAGAAGACTTGAAGGCAGATGTCTGCATTATTTCAGAACACAGAACCCTCAGAGCTCAGCATCTGACCAGTGACCCTGCTCCCCACACCTCCCCAGCCACGTGGTATCTTCTTGAGGCTGTTCCGAGTTAGAAATTCATGCTCTTTCTGCCCCATTTTCATTAATCAACTTGTGATCCTAACACAGATGCAGTCCACTGATAACCAGTGTTATCATTTAAATCGATTCCAGCCCATGGCAGAAAAATCTGGTGGTTTCCTTTTCAGGACAATTTTATCTTGAGTAAAAGTCCAAATTCGGTGGGACTTTCTGAAATGTGGACCCTGCATCTGGCTGCCAGCACTGAGCACTGGCAGGGCCACTGTGCATGGGGTAAAAAGGAGCAAGTGCGGTCCTGTCCCTGGAAGCATTAGTGTTGTTTTCTTCTTTTTAGTAAAAGAAAAAAGATAATTGCCTTTAGCTTGTCCTGCAGATTAGGGGTCTGGGCAGTTCACTGGGTGTGTTTTGCATGTTTATCTCATATACTCATGTACTATGAGGTTTGGTCATGATACTCATCTGGCATAATCCAAGAGTCTTGAGCTTATGTGCAGTGTTCAACAGTCAAACAGTGTAACTCAGTAATGTTTTTCTGCATTGACATCTAAGAGAAATAGTGCCTTTGTTTTTATTTATGTATGTATTTTATTTATTAATTTAACAATGTTTTGTTAATTTCTGCTGTATAGCAAAGTGACTCAGTTTTATACATATATACATTATTTTTTATATTCATTTCCATTATGGTTTATCATAGGTTTTTTTTCAACTTTTTATTTTATATTGGAGTAGAGCTGATTAACAATGTCATGATAGTTTCAGGTGGACAGTGAAGGGACTCAGCCATACATATACATGTATGCTTTCTCCCCCAAAGTCCCCTCCCATCCAGGCTGCCACATAACACTGAGCAGAGTTCCTTGTACTATACAGTAGGTCCTTGTTGGTTATCCATTTTAAATACAGCAGTGTGACATTTCCATCCCAAACTCCCTACCTATCCCTTCCCCCCATCCCTCCCTCCAGCAGCCATGAGTTCCTTCTCTAAGTCTGAATCACAGGATGTTGAATATAATTCCCTGTGTTATACAGTAGGACCTTGTTGTTTATCCATCCTATAGATAATAGCTTATGTCTGCTAACCCCAACCTCCCCATCTACCCCCATCCCACCCCTTGGTAACCACAAGTTTGTTCTCAGATTAAGGTGGCGTGTGTGGTCATGGACTTGCGTCTTAGAAACTGTGACACTATCCTTCCCTAATTTGAGAAGCAGAAGCTGGGCTCCCATCGTGGCAGACACTCCAGACTGATGGTGGTGACAGATGACCTTTGCCCCGGTTTGGAGGTTGTGGCCCTTTAGTGGTGATCCATGTGGGGAGAAAGAGTCCAGTGGGGCTCTGCAGTCAAGTGGGCCTGGGATTGAATCCTGGCTCTGGGCCTGAGGGTCTGGTGGTTTGGTTCCTGAGCTGACAATGAGGTGTGTTGCCTGGGCTGCCATGAAGGTGGATGAGGCTTTGGTGAAGGTGGAGCAACAAACACAGTGTCCCTGGGACCTGTCCAGTCACATCTGTGCTTCTGCGGGTTGGGAGGTAGAGTGCTGGTCTTCACAGGGAGCCTTTAGGAGATTCACGTCATCTGGGCAGTAGTCAGGGCTGCACGTCCATCCTGCCCAAAGCGGGGAGGGGGGGAGGGTGGCCCGGCCCGGCCCGGCCCAGCCTTTGGCCTCAGTGGAAGGTCATGAGCCTCTCATTAATCCTAAAGACTCTACTTCAGGGAAGCCTGTCAGTGATGGACAACAGCCCTGAATGGCCACGTCCACTGAGATTTGGAGGAAACCGTGCAGGTGGCCCAGAAAAATAGCTGGGGCAGGTGCCCTGGGTCACCTGGAGTTCAGGCAGGGCTGGGACAGCTGGTTTGGGTGTCTGGAGGCCAGGCCCATGGGGACAGGCAGGGCTGTTCGGGGGCAGACACCTGACCCTAGCACCCTCGCTGGTGTCCCAGCTGAATGCCCCCCGAGACTGGGGAGAACCCCAGGTTGGGCCCAGGCTTTTCAAAATACAGTCAAGAGAAAGAAAACCTCAGTATTGCAGAGAATTCAGATAGTCCTTTGGTTTTGCCATGGTAGAATGATCGGGGTCCAGATCATTGTGGACAAAAGGGTGCATTTAGTGTTTGTGTTAATTTCCTTCTACTGTGTCCTCATCTCTTTAATTCCTATGGGGAGATGCAAGTGGTGCTTGTGGGGAAATGCCTTTAAAGACAAGCATGCACTGTCCCTTCTTGCCTGAGCAGGCTGTGAAATGTCCTCCAGTGACCACCTTGGCCCCAGTGACCTTAAACCTGGCAGTGTTTGCAGTCAGAGGTGATTTTCTACAAAATGTGTGCTTTCCTGGTGGATTCTATCACAGGTTGTACTGAAGACCTGATCTGAAGTGCTCATCCTTAACAGAGGCTTTGAATAGTCCACGTTAAACGTGGCAGTGGGTGGACTTCATAGAAACCCAGCAAGGGAGCAGCTTGGTCTGTGTTCACTTCTGAGGAAGGTGTGTGGTTCGTGCACTGACGCTTGGTCAGTAAGATGCTTTTCTTGAAGAAAACACCACCCCTCCATCTCACATACTCGGACCTCAGGTGACCAGGCCATCTTTGTTGTTGTTCAGTTGCGTCTGACTCTTTGCTACCCCATGGACTGCAGCACTCCAGGCTCCTCCACTATCTCCTGGAGTTGGCTCAAATTCATGTCCATTGAATCAGTGATGCCATCCAACTATCTCATCCTCTGCTACCCTCTTCTCCTCCTGCCCTCAATCTTTCCCAGGGAGGCTCTGGTTGGAACCCCTTCACTGGCTCAGATCCTGGGCATCCACCTGGATGGCCACAGCGAGTGTCAGAGGACAAGACTTCCAGACCCAGACTGTGGCGCTGGTGAACTGGGAGGGAAGATAAATTTTCTGGCACTAGGCTTGCTGCTGGTGTGGTAGGTTCAGCTTTGACGCCTGTGTTCCTCACTCCAAGCCTGTTATGGAGAGTCTCTGCCTCTCTGAGAACATTAAGTCCTGTGGCAAAGTGAATATTAGTATCTATCCCGGGAGGTTGTTGGGAGGATTAAATCACACACACCATGAGAGCAACGTGCACACAGGGGTAACTCAGCTAGCACCCCCAGACACCCAAGGGCCTTGGCTTGAGCTCTGACTCCAGGCACATTCACTTTTCAATGAAAATTTTAAAGCTACAACTTATGTCCAGAAGAACCCCTGAAAATACTAATAAAGAGGTGGTGTTTGCAGACAGAGCTGTGTTTAGCCAGTGGGTTTCTCCAGTAAGTGGCATGTGTCAGGCCCACAGTGAGAAATCGGAATCCTTGGTCAGGTCTGGAGTCCAGATAGCAAAGCATCTGTTTTCTGTCTTGTTTCTGAAAAGACTCAGCAGAGAGAAGGCCGCCATCCTGGTGCACATTTAAGATCTCGTCCGGGTCTCGTATCCCCGGTATGTCTGCCCAGTACCTTTCCTTGCGTTAAATCATTACGTTAAAACAAAACAAAAATCATCCAAACCCTTGAAATAATACCAGAGAATGCATAAGTGGAATTCATTTTTTAATCAACATTTATGAACTTGCCTTATAACATTTTTATGAAAGCCCTCCCTGAATTATCCTTTTCTATTTGACTAAAATAGAACTCGACTCTTCTGTGGGGTGTTTAATGATGTTCTGTGGGGTGTTTAATGATGTTCTGTGGGGTGTTTAATGATGTTGTGAGTCATCATCATGGTTTGATGAATTAATAGATCTAGTCCAAGTGAATGGTCAGGACAGATCCCTTCTGGGTTTGAAGCATAATTAAAGATGCCAGTGGACCCCCTTGGAGTCCACAGTGCCTCAGGGTCCCCTCAAAGGACAGATCAGGACTGAAAATAGGTACCCAGGTGTGGGGGCCATGAGGCCACAGCCAAGTCCCACAGCCGGGAGGGAGGGGGCTGTGGGTCCCCTCTATTGGCTCCTCCTCTGTGGTTTCCAGGATGCTGTCATCAGATTCCTATAGCGATATTTTCTTTTTAAAAATTTTTATTGGCGTCGAGCTGATGTACAGTGTTGTGTTAGCTTCCGTTGTATAGCAAAGTGACTCAGTCATACATACGACATATGCATACAGTATAGCCTCTCTTTTTCAAATTCTTTTCCCATATATGTCATTAGAGCATTGAGTAGAGTTCCTTGTGCTATACAGTAGGTCCTTGTTAGTATCTATTTTATATATAGTAGTGAAAGAGAGAGTGTGTGTGTTCATCCCGATAAGGACGAAGCTGTGGGTCTGGCGGGGCCTTTCTCAGTGAATGGTCCGCACAGGAGATGAAATCTCTGTGTGGTATCCATGCTCTGCAATTCTTCTCCCTAATTAGGCTCCCAGATGGGCTTTTTGAATTTCTACTTGGCAGCTGCTCTTTTGTTTTCAGCAGGCTTGGAGGGAATGGGCAGCAGTATTGTGGGGAGGGGGCTAGAAGAGATCTGGGAGTGTGGGTCCCTCGGTTATCCCCAAGGGGGTCCCCACCTGCCCTCTGCCTCCATGTTGACCCAGGGTCTGGAAGGTAGAGCAGGGCAAAGGAGTTTTTGTTTGGGTCGAGGTCAGTAAATATAAAGCACATTTTTTCCTGGGGTCTATTAAAGATATTTGGAGAAGGAAATGGCAACCCACTCCATTATTCTTGCCTGAGAAATCCCATGGACAGAGGAGCCTAGAAGGCTACAGCCCATGGGGTGACAAGGAGTTGGACACAACTGAGTGACTAAACAACAGCAACAACAAGTAAAAGTATTGGTTTCAGGCAAACAAATAATCAGTTATTTCTCAAGCAGTAACTTAAAATCCAACAAGCAAGCTGCCCTGATAAACGGTGTTTTCTGTCTCTTTTCAGATTTCCTACGTTCCTTTTCTTCTAGCAACTTCCTGGATCGTCACCCTCTGCTGAGATTTGAGTTAGATAGGAGAATTTGGAGAACTCTGGCAGCTTGGTGACTTCAGGTGCAGTCAGCTGGGGAACTCACCCTTTGAGGAGCTCTGCGTTGCGTGTCACCTCTTGTAACTGGGCGCCGAAGGTGAGTGTGGCTTTCTGCCTGAGACAGGCAGGAGGAGTGACTGCTTTCGCCTTAGATGCCCATGTTGCACTGGGAGTACGCTTTATGTTAATAAAACGGCAATAAATGTAGCTCTGATTTGTTGAGACTTGTAAAATGTAAGTTGCCAAGGGATGTGGTTCAGAAATTAGGCTCACTGTTCCTGCTTTGGTGCCTGGTAGCATCAGGTAAGCTAGGAGGCAGGACCGTGGGTGCCTCCAACCTGTGAGATGCCTGGCGCCTGAGCTCCTGGATGGACAGGTAGTCTTGTGTTTGTAGGAGATAGGCCTTTTCTGTGTCATGTGGGATGGGTGTCCGGGATACGTAGGAGCTGTCTTCAGGGTGAGCTTCATCTCATGAGGCTTCATCCTAGCTTGGATGCTGGGAAGATAAGATTGCGTCAAAACATCAAACGGATACGGGTTCCGAGGGAGGGTTTATGCGTTCCTATGAGAATCTTCTCGTGTGTTAAAATCGTACTTGTGACACAGCTTGTGGCTTGAGATTCTGGGCTCCTGGAATAACAGGTACTGGACAAACGGATGTCTCTACAATAGGTGTTTCTCAGCCCCAGCATGATTTTGGACCATTTGATTTAGATGATACAAGATGCTGGCTGGCGGTCAGTTCCTCTGGGGTCCTGGCTCTGACTGGGCTTTATGAGAAGGTTCAATTCACCTTCAGAGTGTTGTCTCCTAAGTGGAGGTTTGTTGTTGTTCACTCACTCAGTTGTGTCCAACTGTTTGTAACCCCATGGATTGCAGCACACCAGGCTTCCCTGTCTTTCACCATCTCCCAGAATTTTGCTTAAACTCATGTCTATTGAGTTGGTGATACCATCCAACCATCTCATCCTTTGTCACCCTCTTCTTCTTTTGCCTTCCGTCTTTCCCAGCATCAGAGTCTTTTCCAGTAAGTTGGCTTTTCTCATCAGGTGGCCAAAATATTGGAGTTTAAACTTCAGCATCAGTCCTTCCAGTGAATCTTCAGAATTGATTTCCTTTAGGCTTGACTGGACTTCCCTGGTGGCTTAGATGGTAAAGAATCTGCCTGCAATGCAGGAGACCTGGGTTCAATCCCTGGGTTGGGAAGGTCCCCTGGAGGAGGACGTGGCAACCCTTTCCAGTATTCTTCCCTGGAGAACCCCATGCACAGAGGAGTCCATGGGGTCGCAAAGAGTTGAACATAACTGAAGTGACTCAGCACCGCACAGGATTGACTGCTTTGATCTCCTTGCTGTCCAAGGGGCTCTCAAGAGTCTTCTCCAGCACCACCGTTTGAAAGCATCAGTTCTGCAGTGCTCAGCCTTCACTGTGGTCCAGTGCTCACACCCATACATGACTACTGGGAAAACCATAGCTTTGATGATACAGACCTTTGTCAGCAAACTGATGTCTCTGCTTTTCAACACACTGTCTAGGTTTGTGGAGGAATAATACCCAATTTATGAGCTTTCCTTCCAAGTCTTATTTTGCTTCTATTATTCACAAATTCCTTTATACTATTCTTTTTTAAACAATTTGTTTTACGTTAGAGAGTATGATTGATTTGCAATGCTGTGTTTCAGGTGTATGGCAAAGTGATTCAGTCTTACATAAATACACACATACACGTCTTCAAATTCTTTTCCTTGTTAGGTTATTACAGGATATGGAGTAAAGTTTCCTGTGCTATACAGTAGGTCCTTGTTAATTATCTGTTTTTATATTAAGTAGTGTATACATGTCAACCCCAGACTCCTAATTTATTTCTCCCCCTGACCTTTTCTCTTTGGTAACCATAACTTTGGGTTTAAACTATTCTTGAACCCGTGACTTTGGACTGCAAAATCTCTTGGTTTGAGTGTTGTAGATTTCTTACTTTAATATAAATTAGAATTTTCTTTCATTTGGTCTAAAACTGCTACTAAACTTTTTATAAATCGGGTTTTTCTCCTCAACCCCCTTTTTGTTTTTGAACCACCTGGATTTCAGTTATGTTCCCCTTTGATGTGTGGCCAGCAGAAGAGCATGGAGTCAATATGTCGTGTTTCTTAGAGTAAGATGGTGAATTCTGCTTTGCTATTTCCTTGGAGCAAGTGACTCTCCCATCTATTTGGGGAAGAGGCGGGGCATCCGTTGTGATTTCCAGGTCAGGTACTGATTTGGAATTGAGAACCTGGAGCCCATCTCAGCAGCTGATCCAAGCCCTTCTCCTTTCTGTGTCCCCATAAGTGACCCTGAGACTCCCTCTTCCCCACAGGACATTACTGGCTCTCTCTGGCTTTACGTCCTCCTGGGCAGTGAACAGCCATTCCTAGGTTTCTCTTCCAGATCTTATGTGAGTGGACGGCATTGGATGTTTCATGTCCAATCCTGGGAGGTTTCCTTTTCATAAAAAAATCTTAAAAAAAAAAAAAAATTAAAAAAAAAAATCTTAGCTATGACCACTCAATTTTTTAAATAGTCATTGAAGGGAAACCTATTAAAATCTGTTCATTTATAAGTATAGTCATGTATCAATCAGTTTGTTAGATTTCATGCAAATATGAGCTAGAAATTAGTGTAAATCCTTAAATCTGGTCAACAGAATTCATTAGTGATTCATCAGTAATGGAGTCTTGACATGAATTCTTTAGAAGGTCGGTCATGGGTGACATTAGCAGACTGTCTGGGTCCTCTTCCAGAAGGTCACAAGTCAGGGGGAAATCACAGGCTTAATTGACGAAGTGTTGATGTGTCCTGCATAAGTGCCCAGCGAGAGTCTGTTACCCATCATGCAAACAAGAGGTGATGCCCAGTATCATGCAAAGGTACTTACAAAAATATTTGTATGCATGTAATTTTAAATAGACTTTTAAGTTTATCAGAGGCACAGCAAAACCCTGATTTTCTTATTAAGAATTGCTTTTGTGGTTTTGAAAACGGTTCAGTGGGAAAATCAGTAGATCTGTCCTTTCACACAATAAATATTGACTGTGAGCACAGCTGGATTCTAGGCTACTCTTCCTGCAGTGACTGTTTTAGCAGCTACAAAAATAGATGAAATACAGTTGTTTCCGACTCTCTTTCTCGTGGCCTGTGGGATGGGTGTGACCCTGACAGCTCTGGGGTTGGGATGACCGCTATGCCAGGTTCTTACAGCAAGTCTCGGGTGCCCGAGGCAGGGAAACTGAGTGAATTTTACAGAAGGGGACTTGGAGCAGCGGCATCATGGGGCTTAAGGCACAGGGCTGCTGCTGCTGCTGATTAGTTGCTAAGTCAGGTCGGACTCTTTACAACCCCAGGGACTGTAGCCTGCCAGGCTCCTCTGTCCATGGGATTCTCCAGGCAAGAATACTGGAGTGGGTTGCAATTTCCGACTCCTGGGGGTCTTCTGACTCAGGGATCAAGCCCACTTGCATGGCAGGCAAGTTCTTTACCATTGAGCACCTGGGAAGCCCACGGTAATCAGTCTGCACATCATTTAAGCAGTAACAGGTGGGGACTGGCATATGCTCTTGGGTCAGTGGTCTTTGATATGCCCACGGGAAAGGTGATGGTTTGGTCAGCCTGTCACTTGCCTTGTCCTGGAGAGAAAGAAAACAGTGCCAACCAGGTAAGGTGCTAAGTGAGGAGTCAACCTCGGAAACATTTCCGCATTACTGGGCACTCCAAGTTGGTGCTGTCTCAGCTAGCCTTCCCTGGGGCTGGACCGAGGGGAGCAGTCTTGAGGAGGGATGTCAACTGCATCTCTGGGTGACCTGAGGGGGCCCCCAAGCCCCCTGTATCCAGGGCCTATAGTCCTTGTGCTGTATTCTTTTCTCCCCTGGACCGTCCCTCCCATGTTGAAATTAAAGAGCCAGGTCCTGAGAACTCCCTGGCCTTGACTTTGCCTGATTTGAGGGGAGTGGAGATCATGGGAGGAGCGTGGAGACAAACCCCTTCCATTTCCACTGGAGTGAACTTAACAATATAGAGTCTGCCCTTAATTATTCCCTGGATAATTCAGCATTGACAGTGACTCACTATTGTTGGAAGCTGGCTGGTATTTCCTGGAGATGGAGGATGTGAATAGTTCATAAGTTGTGCTGAAGATTGTTTGAAAATCTACTTGACTTTTTCAGGAGATCAGTCTAATGGGTGGAAGGACGTGGGTGTTATGTGGGAAGACGGTGCATAGATGACAAGACATATGGGTACAGAAAGATAATCCAGACTGGATTTCACGCTGTGGCAGTTGCTGATGTGAATACCCAAGGTGTAAATGTCAGCATAGGCATCATTGTACTGACCTTTTCTGTTATCTTTTTAGTCTTTATTTCATTTATTTTTTCTCTGATTACTATCCTTCCTGCTACTAACTATGGGCTTCACTTGGTCTTCTTTTTCTGGTTCCTTGAGGTGTAAAGTTTTCTTTATTTGGATCTTGGGTTTTTTTAATGTGGGTTTTTATCACTCTGAACTTCCCTGCTAGAACTACTTTTAATGCATCCCATTAGTTTTGGTCTATTGTGTTTCCATTTTAATTTGTCTCAAGATATTTTTTTATTGAAATAGAGTTGATTTACAATGTTATATTAGTTTCACATGTACAACATAGTGATCAATGTTTTTTACGCGTTGTGAAAGTGAAAGCGAAAGTCGCTCAGTCGGTCCAACTCTTTTCGACCCCCATGAACTATACAGTCCATGGAATTCTCCAGGCCAGAATATTGGAGTGGGTAGCCGTTCCCTTCTCCAGGGGAATCTTTCCAACCCAGGTATCCAACCGAGGCCTCCCGCATTGCAGGCAGATTCTTTACCAGCTGAGCCATAAGGGAAGCCCAAAAATACTAGAGTGGGTAGCCTATCCCTTCTCCAGTGGATCTTCCCAACCCAGGAATCGAACCAGGGTCCCCTGCATTGCAGGTGGATTCTTTACCAACTGAGCTATCAGTGAAGCCCTTTATACACTGTACTCCATTTTAAATTATTACAAAATAATGGCTATATTTTCTTATGCTATAGAAGACATCCTTGTTGCTTATTCATGGTAGTTTGTGTCTCTTAATGTCTCATACATTTTTTTATTTCTTCTTTGACCCCTTGGTTGTTCAGTAACCTGATATTTGATTTTCATATATTTATGAATTTTCCAATTTTCTAATAACTGATTTCTAGTTTCACACTATTGTGATGGGAAGAGATGTAATTTCATTCTTAATTTTATTAATACTTGTTTCTGGCCTCACATGTGATACTGTATATCCTGGAGAATGTTCCATGTGTTCTTCATAAAAATATGTATTCTGCCTGCCCCTGTTGGATGAAATGCTTTGTCAGTGTCAAGTCCATCTGGTCTAGTGTATAGTTTAAGTACAAATTTTCTTATTGATTTTCTGTCTGGATGATCTATCCATTGTTTAAAGTGGTATATTGACGTGCCCTACTATTACTGTATTGTTGTCTATTTCTCCCTTTAGGTCTGCTAATATTTGCTTGAGATATTTGTTGTCATTCAGTCACTAAGTCCTGTCCAACTCTTTGTGACCCCATGGACTGTAGCACTCCAAGCTTCTCTGTCCTTCACTATCTCCCAGAGTCTGCTCAAACTCATGTCCATTGAGTCAGTGACGCCATCTAACCATCTCATTCTCCGTTGCCGCCGCCTCCTGTTGCCTTCAATCTTTCCCAGCATCAGAGTCATTTGCAATGAGTTGGCTCTTGGAATCAGGGGCTGAAGTATTGGAGCTTCAGCTTCAGCATCAGTTCTTTCAATGAATATTCAAGGTTGATTTCCTTTAGGACTGACTGGTTTGATCTCCTTGCAGTCCAAGGGACTCTCAAGAATCTTCTCCAGCACCACAATTTGAAAGCATCAGGGGTTACTCAGTGTCTAGGGTTGGCTGTAGCCTTTGATGTTTTAGTAGATGTAGTGGCTAGAGCTGCAATAATTGGTTTAAATAATTGCCCAGTAAGTACTGAATGTTGCTAAAAAAAAAAAAAATTATTGTAGTGTTGATTCTACCACAGTTAACCTGCTTGTGAATCAGTGGAGGCAGATGTAAAGTACCAGGCACTTACCAGGGGCTTGACTCAAGCTTGGCCCCTCCAGGACACTATTTGTGACTGAAATACAGGTCTTATTACCCCCTGTTGTATAGGCAGAGACACTGAGCGAAGATGGTTCCCAGGGTCGCAGAGTGGAACTCACAGCAGCGTTCTGCCCTGCCCATGGTCCACTGCTTCCAAGCTGGTATTCCTTCTGCTTCCTGTCTCTGACATCCCACAGAAGTGACATGGCGGAGACTGGTATCGGAGTGCCTTCTTTAAACCAGGGACCCCTCACCACTCTGAGAGATGAAACAACTTGGCCACAACCCAGTGCCCATAGGGCAAAGTGGGCTGTGCACCCACATCTTTCTGACCCAAAGCCTTTCATTCTTGCTCAACAGTGAATTTTATTTATTTTCTCTCGCAAAATCTCCAGCAACAAAGGTTGGTTTGGAAGCCAGGCCCTTTGGAATCTCAAGGAATACATGAAGGAAGCCTTTGGAAAGGGTTGAGGGTGGGAGCCAAGACCTGAATCCCCCAGAGGCTTCCATTCCTCCTGAAGACCCCAGGGCCAGCTCAGCAGTCCTCGGACCTGCATTTGTGTCCATCCCAGGTGTGGCTGTGTGTTTGTGGCTCCCAGTTGACCATCTGACCTCTGAGAGAAGTCATTTGTGGAGGCAGAGGGACCTCCTAGCCTTCCTATGTACGTGATCACCCCAGGTGTCTGCTGCGTTTCCCATAGTATCTGTGTCAAGAGCAAAGCCACAGGAAATCAAGATTGATCGTTTCTTTGTGCAGCCATGAAATCATCCTTTTCTGCTGGTTGAGGTGACAGTCAAAGCTTAAGCAAGCTTTGACCACAATTTCCCTTTTTTGTCACAGCCAATATGCCCCGGCAGTGTGACTTGCTCTAAGGCTGGACACAAATTGTTGCTGTTCAGTCTCTAAATCATATCCGACTCTTTGCAACTCCATGGACTGCATCTCGCCAGGCTTCTCTGTCTTCCACCATCTCCCGGAGTTTACTCAAACTCACATCCGTTGAGTCAGTGATGCCATCCAACCATCTCATCCTCTGCTGCCCGCTTCTCCTCCTGCCCTCCATCTTTCTCAGCATCAGGATCTTTTCCAGTGAGTCAGCTCTTCACATCAAAGGTGGCCAAATTAAAAACACAAAAAGCAAACCCTTACCCCTGCCACCTCCATTCTTTTCCTTAGGAAAGATTATAGCAATGAATTCATAGCTTTGCAGTCAAGTCTTCACTACTCTCTGAATTGTACCTTATAGTTTGCAAATGAATTTTCATATAAATTCCAAGATCAGGTGATGTGGCTATCTCCCCCCATTTTATAAAAGGTGGAAAAGAGCCTGAAGAGTTCACTTATTTGCCAGGACAGCCCAGCAGATGGTAACCCCTGACTCAGGGCTGCATGGGGGCTATAGGGGTGCTGATAACACACGCGCTGTCTTGATCTCAGCGTCCCTGGACTGCTTGTGTACAAGTCTAAGAAACAGGCCACTCCAGCCACTCAGAGCTTTAAATAGAGCACTGCTGCACTTGAGTTTCCAAAATTAGGAGAGGTGAAGAGTTTTTCTTGGCATCCTTCCTCCAGAAAAGCAAAACATACTCGTCCTGTGTCTGTGTGTGTTGCCGGGTAGGGGAGTCAGCTTTTCAAAAGCAAACTAGACCTCAAATGGATAAATCTTTTGGAGGTAATGGGTGTGTTTATTACCTTGTTTGTGGGATCAAGGGTGTATGCATATGTCCAAACTCATCCACCTATACACATTTAATACGTGTCACTTCTAAGTGTACATCAGTAAAGCTGAGAAACGCTGACTGCCATGGCAGGATGAGAATTCCTGTATGGACCCATTGCAATGTGTGCCAGTCTGGAGTTTTGTTTTGTTTTGTTTTTCTTTTCCTACACTTTTTCTGAAGTGTAGAAAACTGTTATGAGCAGCCTGGTGGTCCAGGAACACAGTTGGAGGGTCACTGGTGGCTCCGGGGATCCTACCTTCTCCTGTTGCTGGCCTGTCTCAGTACAGAGAGTGGAAAAGCACCCTGAGTTTTAGGTTTCTGCTGATCAGAATCGACTTTGCTGTTGGCTCTTATGGAAACTGGTTCCAAGATGTTGAGATGGTTATAAAATCATATTGAGTGGTATGGTATGAATCGAATGAGTAACTGGTATGAAAGGTATAAATAACAGGGTATGAATGACTAAGACCATGAAAGATCAGTTTAAGGGGAGCGGTTTTTGGTGCTGTGTTAACAAGCAAGACGGTAGCAGAAGCAGTTTTGAATGGAGGCCAGTAGCCCTCAGTGCTTGTTGAGGGGGGTGACTGTGTCTACCTGCTGGTCCCCGACTGGGGGCCAACCCTGCATCTCACTGTGAAATGACATCTGCCTTCTGAGCTTCTCGGAGTCGACTTTGACTGACAGTCACACTGACACGTGAATTGAAGGAATTGGTGGAGGCTCTCTGGCCTGCCTTCTCCCACCTAACTGTGTGCAAACCTCCCCAGGCACAAGTGGGCAGGCCATGGTCGGGGGCAGCCAGGGCAGCCCCCAGCTCACCAGGGGAAATGGAATGCTTCATCCACAGGGGGCTGTTTTTGTAGAATGCTGCTTTCTTTCTGGCACCCCCCTGCCCCCGCACCTCGCCCACCACCCCGCTGCCCAGGACTCAGGGAATGAGTGGGAAATGCAGGGAATTTGAGGACTGCCCCCAAGTCAGCCTCGCTTTGGTTGGAGGGATTGGGCACGAAGAGCCTGTGCTCTTAATCTGAGTTCTTGGAGTAGATTTTGTGACGCCCACAGAGATAACTTGGTAGCTCAGATGGTAAAGCATCTGCCTGCAATGCCGGAGACCGGGGTTCGATCCCTGGGTTGGGAAGATCTCCTAGAGAAGGAAATGGCGACTCACTCTAGTACTCTTGCCTGGAAAATTCCATGGATAGAGAAATTCCTGGTAGGCTACAGTCCAAAGGGTCCCAAAGAGTTGGACAAGACTGAGCAACTTCACTTTCTTTCTCTACACACAGATTTAATCTGCCAAGGGAAAGCCTCAGTTTCAATTCTCCAATGTTAGCTTCCCTGGTAGCTCATATGGTAAAGCATCTGCCTACAATGTGGGAGACCTGGGTTCAATCCCTGGGTCAGGAAGATCCCCTGGAGAAGGAAATGGCAACCCACTCCAGTATTCCTGCCTGAAAAATCCCATGGACTGAGGAGCCTGGTAGGCTACAGTCCATGGGGTTGCAAAGAATCGGACATTATTGAGCAACTTCACTTTCACAGAGATAACAGTTTGCCAACAAAGGTCTGGATAGTGAAAGCTAATGATTTTTTCAGAGGGTCATGTACAGATATGAGGGTTGGGCCATAGAGAAAGCTGAATGCTGAAGAACTGACACTTTTGAACTGTGGTTCTGGAGAAGACTCTTGAGAGTCCCTTGGTCAGCAGGGACATCAAACCAGTCAATCCTACAGGAAATCAACCCTGAATATTCATTGGAAGGACTGATGCTAAACTCCAGTACTTTGGTCACCTGACAAGAGGAGTTGACTCATTGGAAAAGACCCTGATGCTGGGAAAGATTGAATGCAGGAGGAGAAGGGGACAACAGAGGATGAGATGGTTGGATGGCATCACCGAGTGACTAAGCCATGTCCGACTCTTTGCGACCCCATGGACTTAATTACTAAACAATAACAGCAACAAGCAACTCAGTATCAAAAATACATATAACCCGAGAAAAACAGGGACCAAAATCAAAATGGATATTTGGCACCCACCCCAACCTGTGGTGGGCTTCCCTGGTGGCCCAGACAGTAAAGAATCTGTCTGCCAGTGCAGGAGACTCGGGTTCAATCCCTGGGTTGGGAAGATCCCCTGGAGAAGGGAATGCCTACCGACTCCAGTTTTCTTGCCTGGAAAATGCTGTGGACAGAGGAGCCTGGCTGGCTTCAGTCCATGTGGTTGCAAAGAGACAGACCCGACAGAGCGACTGACACTTGCACTTTTTCAAAGCCCCTCTTTAACTGTCAGAAGCAGGGTTACTCTGAACTGAGCACAATTTCTGTGCTGCGGCTGAGGCGTGGAGATGCCTCCTGGTACTGTGTCAGCATCCAGCTTTCCAGCCAACCCCACATCTTCCCAGGCAGAACTGCCTTCCTCCTGTCCTGGCACAATAGGAGGATCAACACTGCCTGCCAGCCTCCCTGATGCTCACGTCATCGACCTGGCCCATTTCTGTCCATCTAGTGTTAAAAGGCATCCCCCTGTGGTCTTGAATCATGGATGCAGTGAGTTTTTCTGAGTTGATTCATCATCTGTGCTGTCCTTCTGGACAATGACTGACTTTGTCTCCACTTGCTTTCAACTGAGTTGTTGTTCTATTTCTTCTTGAACTGCAGGACTCTTGATATATTCTGGGAACCAGTCTTTTGTCTTTGTATGTAGTGGTTTCTTTACAAGTGTCCTATTTTTTAAATATATTTTTCGATGTGGATCATTTTTTGAAGTCTTTATTGGATTTGCTACAATATTGCTTCTGTTTTATGTTTTGGTTTTTTGGCCTCGAGGCATGTGGGATCTTAGTTCCCCAACCAGGGATCAAACCTGTACCCCCTGCATTGGAAAGTGAAATCTTAACCACTGGACTGTCAAGGAAGTCCCAATTTCATCATATTTTTTTCTATTTCTTTTTTCTATTTATTTATTTTTAATTGGATAATTGCTTTACAACATTGTGTTGGTTTCTGCCACACATCAGTGTGAATCAGCCATAGGAATACATTTATTCCCTCCCTCTTGAACCTCTGTCCCGCCTCCCTCCCCGCCCCACCCCTCTAGATTGTCACAGAGCACTGGATTGAGCTCCCTGTTTCACAGAGCAAATTCCCACTGGCTCTCTGTTTTACATATGGCAGTGTATATGTTTCAGTGCTACTCTTTCAGTTTGTCCCACCCTTTTCTTCCCCCACTGTGTCCCCAAGTCTGTTCTCTATGTCTGTGTCTCCATTGCTGCCCTGTAAATAGGCTCATCAATACCATCTTTCTAGAGTCCACTTATATGGGTTAATATACGATATTTTTTTTAATCTTTCTGACTTATTTCACTCTGTATAATAGGCTCTCGGTTCACCTGCTTCACTAAAATTGACTCACATGCGTTCCTTTTTATAGCTAATATTCCATTGTATATATGTATACCACTACTTCTTAGCCATTCATCTGTTGATGGACACCAGGTTGCTTCTTTGTCCTAGCTATTGTAAATAGTGCTTCAGTGAACATTGAGGTACATGTGTCTTTTTCAATTATGGTTTCCTCAGAGTATGTGCCCAGTAGTGGGATTGCTGGGTCATATGGTAGTTTTATTCCTAGTTTTTTAGGGAATCTCCTACAATCTACATCCATAGTGGCTGTATCAATTTGCATTCCCACCAACAGTGCAAGAGGGTTTCCTTTTCTTCACACCCTCGCCAGCATTTATTGTTTGTAGATTTTTTGATGATGGCCATTCTGACCGGAACAAAGTGATAACCTCATTGTAGTTTTGATTTGCTTTTCTCTAATAATGAATGATGTTGAGCATCTTTCCAAGTGTTCATTAGCCATCTGTATGTCTTCTTTGGAGAAATGTCTATTTAAATCATCTGCCCACTTTTTGATTGGGTTGTTTGTTTTTCTGGTATTGAGCTGCATGAACTGCTTATATATTTTGGAGACTAATTCTTTGTCAGTTGTTTCATTTGCTGTCATTTTCTCCCATTCTGAGGGTTGCCTTTTTACCTTGTTTATAGTTTCTTTTGCTGTGCAAAAGCTTTTAAGTTTAATTAGGTCCCGTTTGTTTATTTTTGTTATAATTTCCATTACTCTAGGAGGTGGGTCATAGAGGATCTTGCTGTGATTTATGTCAGAGAGTGTTCTATGTTTTCTTCTAAGAGTCTTATAGTTTCTGGCCTTACATTTAGGTCTTTAATCCATTTTGAGTTTATCTTTGTGTATGGTGTCAGGAAGTGTTCTGATTTCATCCTTTTATACGTAGCTGTCCAGTTTTCCCAGCACCACTTATTGAAGAGGCTGTCTTTGCCCCATTGTACATTCTTGCTTCCTTTGTCAAAGATAAGGTGGTGTCCATAGGTGTGTGGGTTTATCCCTGGGCTTTCTATCTTGTTCCGTTGGTCTGTATTTCTGTTTTTGTGCCAGTACCATAATGTCTGTATGTTACATACTGATGACTGTAACTTTGTAGTATAGTCTGAATGAGGAAGGTTGATGCCTCCAGCTCGGTTCTTCTTTCCCAAGATTGCTTTGGCTGTTCGGGGTCTTTTGTGTTTCCATATACATTGCCAGTTTCATCATATTTTGATCTGGGAGGATTGGTAATTCCGCTTAGAGAATCGAGATTTATTTGAACTAGAATGATCTTTTACTGTGCCAGCTATGCATACCACTATTTATACACTTTCATGCTTTCCTATAAAAGGGAGTCTTATATTCTTACAGCTCTGCTGGAAGGATTATGTTTCTGCTTTGTGTTGCTTCGGTGTTCAACATCCTGTTTTTAAATTTGGGGACTGATAAATGCAAAGTTTTCAAACGCTATCATTTTATTGACAGGTATATCTCCAGGTGTGAGACGGTGCCTCCTCAGTAGTTTAATGAGCTTTGCTGAACTTTCATCTTTCCTTCTCTGTTGCTGCTCTCATCAGTTGTCAGGAAAAGTTGGAATTTTGCCCTTCATTATTGATCTCTATTTCATGAATATTTATGTATATTCTGTGTACTTTTCCCCTTTTACTCAAAGTAGCTGAATGACACAAAATTTTAAATTTTAATTGAAATTATTCCATGGCTTCCCTCATGAATGAAGAGCCCTTATTATGTAGAATAACAATGACAGTATCAAAGGTGAGTGTGAAAGTATGTGTTAGTCATTCAGTTGTGTCTGACTCTGCGACCCCATGGACTGTAGTCCACCAGGCTCCTCTCTCCATGGGATTTCCTAGGCAAGAATACTGGAGTGGGTTGCCATCCCCTTCTCCAGGGGACCTTCCCTACCCAGGAATCAGACCTGGGTCTCCTGCAGTGCAGGCAGATTCTTTACCACCGAGCCACCAGGGAAGCCCCTATCTAAGGTGAGATTGTTTCAAATAAAGTTCCTTAAGTGTGAATCCAGCTGCACATCAGGACTTGAGCACAGGAAGCAGCATCTCAGTGTCCTGTGTCCATGAGAGGTCTGGTGGTGGAGGCCACACAGCTGCTGGCAAAGAGCATCCATGCTGCTGTCCACGTGCTCGCTGGGGACACAGGCTCAGGCCCTTCTAAGTGCTTGGTTTATGAGGAGCACAATCCCTTGTGTGCGAGGCATTTTATTCAGCGAGAAAACAGATAATAAAAATGTATGTGAGGTCCCAGTAAGTGCCAGGGAGAGAGAAAGCAGAGCAGGGAAGTGGTGGAGCGGTGGGGGGGAGGCGAGGGAGAGTGTGGTGGATGCAGCAGTTCTTTCAGATGAGCTGGGCGGAGACGTGGTTTGATCAGGGTGGGCTGAGAATTTGGGAAGGGGGAGAGGGGGCAGGGGAGGCAAGAGGAGCAGGGAGTGTGAGCTTGGAGGAAGAGCTGGCCTCAGATTGTGTTCTCCTGTGATGGGATGGGTGCGAGGCTTGAACGGAGGAGACACAACCTACTGTCTGTTTGCTGCCCTGCCGGGGAGGCAGACCATGAGGGCAGAGACAGACCAGCGAGGGGAAAAAACCGTGTGGTCTGGGCCCAGGTGGGGCTGGCTTGGAGCTGGGCAGTGGAGGGTCTGATGGTGGTAAAATTTGAGAAGTATTTTTAAGGCGAACTGACGGGTTTGCTGATGAAATGAATGGGGTGTGTGTATTCTGTGAGATGTGCCAAGATTTTTGCCTTGTGGGCACCTGGACAGATGCTCATCTTATGCTCATAGACTCAGAGGGGGCCTGGGGAGGCGGAGGGGGTGGATTTTTGTGGTCACCCTCTGGTTGGTTTTCTTTTGCTGTTGTTTGATATAAATGGTGAAGAGTTCTGTTTGGGTGAGTTTGGAGAACAGTTGGAGGTGTCTCAGAGGTGGGGGAGGAGTCTGCGTCTGGGGAAGCAGGGCTGGAGGCCACCCTTGGGAGCAGCTTGTTTAGAGAGGGGGCAAAAGGATGGAGTCAAGGCCCCCAGACAGCCTAGGTCAGAAGCACGAGGAGGGGCCTGTAAGAGAGGAGGGGAGGACGTGAAGCAGGGCTGGGTGCTCCAGGGAGCGGAGCGGAGGGCGGCCCTTCAGTGACTAATGGACAGTGTCTGCTGTCAGCAGGCAGGAAAGACAATCCAGGAGAGAGAGGAATGACCCAGCCAAGAGAATTGGGAGTGACCACAGGACGGGCTCCTTCATGAAGAGCAGGGTGGGCCCTCTTTAGCGCAGATGAGGCTTTCCTTCCCCAGGATCACCTGCATCACCTGAGGTTACCTGTTCACCTGTTCACCGTGTGGGAGAGCCTGTTATTTGTTGACAGCGGCTGCTCAGGCTGCAGCCGCCTGGCCTAATGGGAAGGTCAAGGAAAGGCACTGATGATTCAAGGTTAATATGCACCTCCCTCATCACCCTTCTATAGGATGACTGATCTAGCCAGCCTCAGAGAAGACCAGGGTCATAAACAGCTTTAAAATGTTGCCAGTCCCATTGTGTAATATAAACCTTACATGGATAGAATATGATTTATTGAATTCAATTCAAAACAGAGACAGAAGGACCAACAAAACAAGTGTAATATTTTACCACTAGCATATTAACCTGTAATTTCAGAAAAATACCTGTGTGCACACATAGATAGAGATGTATCCAAATATAGAGCTATGAGCAGATAATTGGTTTAGAGAGCAACCGGTAAGAAAAGAGACTGACTACATGGGGGGAAAAAAGTCATCCTTACCTTGATTTTCAACTTACGTTCTGAATTAGTCCAATAAGGTAATATACTTCAATATGGGTCTTAAGCTTTTTCTTTATAAGAGCTCATGCCTTCAATGTGGTCAACCAATTATAATAGAAATTCACTCAAATAGAGGTTTTCAGTATGGCAACCCACTCCAGTATACTTTCCTGGAGAATGCCATGGACAGAGGAGCCTGGAGGGCTACAATCCATGGGGTCGCAAAGTCAGACACAACTTAGCAACTAAACAAGTAGGAAGAATATTAGCCCAGCCTCCAAATATGTCCACATCCTCCTCCTTGGAAACCTGTGACTATGTCAGGCTAGTGGGGAAACGCGGGGGAGAGGAGGTTACTAATCAGCTCATCTTGAGGGAACACCCTTGCAGGCCTTTGTGACCACAGAGGCCCTGAGAGCAGGAGAGGAGGCAGAAGAATAAGAGAAGAACCTGCCTGGACCAGGGCAGTGCCCAGAAGCTGGAAGGCGTAAGGACAATTCTTCCCTGGACCCTCCAGAAGGAACATGGCCCTGCCCATAGCTTGACTCAGCCCCAGGGAGACCCAGGTGGGACTTCTGCCCCACAGAACTGTAAGGGAATGAACTTGGGCTGGTTCAAGCCACTAAGTCTATGCAAGTGCCTACAGCAGCTCACTGAAAAAGAATGCCATGAGTAACCATGCCAAGGTCAGTCCAAACAAAAATAACACTTTCATTGTTTTCTCTCATTTATCACAGTTTTCCTCCCTCTGTTTATTTTGCAAATACTTTAAAATAGTAACTTGCTTTGAGGAGACCCACTCAGAGAAATGGTGTCAGAAGCAACTTTAAAAGACCTTATAAATTCTTCATTAAAGTTTTAGGTTGCGTGGTAGATAAGACTTGCCAGATGCCAACTCATTTGACAGGAGTTGGCCAGAGCCTGTGATGCCCTGGGGGGAACAGAAAGGCCAGTTGGTGGCTTTCTGCAAGCGTATCACTAATTACAGCTGCTAGACTTCAACTTCAAGTAAGACACGATATGGAATCTCATGCTGCTCCAGCTCTCAGCAAGTTAATTAAGCCATGACGAGAGTCAAGGTATTACCGCTTCCCTAAGGCACAAAAATACACTACATGTAAGAGAGAAAATAAAGAACAGAACGGGCCTGGCACACCTTCCTCCATGGGGAGGGGCACACGGTCAAAGATTGTTGTTTTTAGTTGCTAAATTGTGTCCAACTCTGCGACCCCATGCACTGTAGCCCACCATGGACAGACTCCTCTGTCCATGGGATTCTTCAGGCAAGAATAGTGGAGTAGGTTGCTATTTCCTCCTCCAGGGGATCTTCCTGACCCAGGGATTGGAACCCATATCTCCTGCCTTGGCAGGCGAATTCTTTACTGCCAAGTCACCAGGGAAGCCCAGTCATAGGAAGAGCTGCTAGCATCCCCCTGGTGCCCATGGGGCTGTTTCCTAACCGTGAGCTCATCCCAGGTCTGCAGTCACCCTGTGAAGCAGAGATGATGGATCTACAGAGACAATGAATGAATGATGAAACTGGGGCTTAGAGATGTAAGATAACCTGTCCACATCCACAGGCTGGAAAGTGCCTGAGCCAGGATTCAAACCCACGAGAAGGGTCTCATCCCAAAGCCTGAGCGTCCTCCACTGTCCTCTCTTAGATGCTAGAGTACTGGGCAGGAGATTTTGGCAGCCTGGCCCCCTGACAGTAACCATCAGTGCTATGGCATGCACAGCGCTTTCATGCTGACTGGGATTCCCGTTCTGAGTCTGTGTGTGGGCAGGGGGCTCAGAGCTGTTTTCACAAACTCCTGGAGGAGGTGTTCTTTCTTGCCCTACATGACAGAAGGGCAGCTGGCCTGAGGTGCACAGCCAACTCCAACCCAGGCCTGTGTGACCCTCGTCCCTTAATCACGACGTCACTGGGCTGCTCCCAGGGGTCTGGGTACCTCCTGAAGCGAGGCAGGAGCTGCTGTCTCATCCTACAGAATGAGAGGAAGGCCAGGGGGATGCACAGAAGGCCCAGCTAAGCCTTGACCCCAGATTTTTTTTTTTAATGTTTATTTTTATTTGCTTGGTCGCATGGGTCTTAGTTGTGGGGTCTTTGATCTTCATTGTGGCAGGTGGGGTCTTTAGTTGCAGCATGTGAACTCAGGGTTGCTGCATATGGGATCTAGCTCCCCATCCAGGGATCGAACCCAGATCCCCTGCACAGTGGGCAAGAAATCTTAGCCACTGGACCACCTGGGAAATCCGGAACCCCAGACTCTTTCTTCAGGTTTTCTGTTTGCAGTTATGACTGAGTGGTTCAGCTTGGCCCCCGAGACCCCTTTGGGAGTGTCCGTGAGCATTTTGGGGTGTTGGTTGTTCTGAGAATTATGTAACCCAGCCCTAAAGCAGCAAGCCACAGTTAACAGGCTCCTTTTTAGAGAGTCCCAGAATAGGATTGATATTATTTTAGGAGTTAGTGACAACTGCCGGGCCAAGAAAGTTTTATAACCATTCCAGTCTGTTTGGGGTTTTGTTGTTTTTTTTAATCTTCTTCCACCCAAGACTTGAAAAAGCAGCTTAGCAAAGATTTTCTGAGTTTCTTTAATTCAGTATAAAATAGGGTTTTTCTTGCTAATCTCTATCACTAACTCCTAAAATTATATGACTGGTCACATGACATGAAACATGATCTGGCTGCAAAATATTAACTTTGTGGCTCTTCTTTCTGTTGGCTATAGGTGGGTGAATACTAGCTTAGTGAATGAAGGCAAAAATTTGATTTTCTTTACCTGCCCAAGTTGGAGGGGTAAATGTGCACTATGCTTTATATCTGACCTTGGTAAGTCCTAGACCACATCAGAGTCCCATTTCTGATTTAAAATTTCTGTAGTCAGTTAGAAGGTACTTCCTCAGACTTTCTTCTGTTGGATGGCTTTTCCGTGTTAGGAATTTAAGTCAATTTGTACATCTGGTTTATATTGGGGAATAATCTTAATTCAGCACCAGCCTCTTCTTATTACACAGTTCATCCTACACTCATAGCAGACTTTTCATCACTGGAAGCACTGGCTCCTCCTGGCCTCCTAGAGCAGTTTCCCAGGACCTCGGGTAGAACCCCCACTCTTGCCCCTCTTACCCTTACCAACAGCTCCCTCCCGGATGGCCATCCAGCCAGCGGCCTCTACAGCCCGAATGGCCAAGGGAAGGCAAAATGGGGTCTGTGGCCTGGGTGCTGGTGGGCGGGGTGGGTAGACCTGTGCATTGACTGTGATTGGTTGTTGATGGGGGGTGTGGTTATTGTTGTGGTTGTTGATGGGGGAGTATTGTCATTGGGGTGAGGTGGTTGTTGATGGAGAGCTGTGATTGCTAGGGTGAGATGGTTGTTGATGGTGGGCTGTGATCACTCACCCAAGAAGTGAGCACAGGAGCACAACCTTGGCCTCAAGTCCTGGCTCTGTTGTTCAGCAAGTCTCTGAATCTGATCTTCTTTCTCCTTAAAGTTCACACTTCCCAGAGAGGTGGGTGTTTGGAGATTGAACGAACACCCTGTGCACACCGATGTCCTCCCCTAGACTGAGCACTCACTTCCAACAGTCCCTGCTCTGGACCCAGGAGGAGCACCTTCAAGGAGGGCTGTCGGAGTCACCTGAGGCCTGTGATATGCTAGGGATGTTCAGCCCCCACTCCTAGGGGTTCCAGGTGACCGATGGGGGTGGAGCCAGGCACAGAGTGTTCCAGGCTCCTTTCCCTGTGATTGTCAACCTGCACTGGAACCTACCATGCCAGCCAGAGCCTAACTTACCAGCTTTCTCACGCAGTTAAATTGTGCAGAAAATTTATAGATTGCTTTGATTGGTCTTAAGTGATGTGCTGTTCTTGTTCAAATCTCTCTTTAAAACAACTGTAATTAAGATACGAACCTGGTATCCCAATAAAATCTCTGAACCCCATTCCTGTTACTGCTTGGGCCCCTCCCCTCATGACTGAAAAAAGAGAAACAACCTCCATGACCTTCAAAAAACAAACCTGACAGTGAGTTCAGGATGTATGGAGACACCCATGGACTTGAGATTTTCTGAAAGTAGATAACAGTACTGCCTACAGTTTGGAAATGAGCTTTGTGTAAACTATTTTCCTGGATATTGTGTACATTATGCATAAGGTTTGTTAATCATCTCCTCCTTCCCCTAAGGTTTGTTATCTGTAAGTTTGGAAGTTAATTCATGAAGGAGGAGAACATGTATTATTTATGTGTCTTTAGCATCTAGCAGCAGAGAGTGTCATGTTATTTAAAAATGGGATTCATTCTTCTGCGGAGTCAGTGTGCTAGGTCCCCTCTGTCATCCTGAAGTCGCCCCTATAAATAATGAGAACTCTTCCCTGCCAGAAGAGGGTTTGAGTCAAGAGTCTTTCCATTATTCATATCTTCCTAGTTTTGAGTAAATGTGTAGTCATTTAAAGGACTGAATGTTGAATTTTTCTGTTGCAAACATACTGGCCCATCTTCTACCTGAGAAGTTATGAAATAGCTCATAACTATAATCATTGTTGAGCTTCCCCAGTAGCTGAGTGGTAAAGAATCTGCATGCCAATGCAGGAGATGCAGGTTTGATCCTTGGGTTGGGAAGATCCCCTGGAGGAGGAAGTGGCAACCCACTCCAGTATTCTTGCCTGGAGAATTACATGGACAGAGGAGCCTGGTGGGTTCGTGGGGGTCACAAAGAGTTAGATATGACTGAAGAACTAAATACAGTAAATACATACAATAAATACAATAGTTATTGTATTCATTCAGGTATATTTTTACTATTTGTTACTTCCAAAACTGACTTGTTGAGGTATATAATATACTGAATTCTTTGTTGTTTTAATAAACTTCTAATTTTGGAGTAATTTTGTATTATGGTTCACTCTTGGTTTTGCACATTTTGTGGTTCTTGACACATGTCATGACATGTGTCCACTATTACTATATTGTGCAGAATTGCTGGACTGCTCTAAAAATCCCTGTGTTCCACCTAGTCATCTCTCCCTGTCTCTGATTTTTGCAGTGTCTCCATAGTTTTGCCATTTCCAGAATGTTATGTTCTTGGAATTATTGAAGCAAACATGACATTTCTTAAAGCATGGTTTAGCTGATTTTACTCAGGGAAGTACTTTGAGGGACTTTTGCCATAGTGGGGAGAGACTGGCCTCACATCCACCTGCAGGAGGGAAGGGGGGTAGTTTGTAGTCCAGGAGTGAGGGGCTGGGGAGCAGGAGAGAGGAAGCATCAGAGGTGAGAGGGCATTCTGGCTGCACTGACCTCACAGGATGCCTCCTGAGAACAGGCATCACCTCGGTAAGGGTCCAGCAACTCAGCAGGATTCTTGCTAGAATGCAGAGAGAGACACAGAAGTACACAAATTGATGTCTAGTCTGCACAGAGAAGTCTGACTCAAGTGTGGTCAAGGAGAGAGTCTTTGTGAGAATCATACAGTCTGTAGCCTTCTGAGATGGGCTTCTTCCACGTAGTCTTATGCATCTGAAGTTCCTCCATGTCTTTTCATGGCTTGGCAGCTCATTTCTTTTTATCACTGAGTAATATTTCACTGGGGCTTCCCTGGTGGCTCAGTTGTAGAGAAACTGCCTGCCAGTGCAGGAGACACAGGTTCAATCCTTGGATTGGGAAGATCCCTTGGAGAAGGAAATGGCAACCCATTCCAGTATTCTTGTCTGGGAAAATCTCATGGACAGAGGAGCCTGGCAGGTCTCAGAGAGTCAGACACAACTCAGGGACTAAACAACAACAACATTCCATGATTTGGATGGACCACAGTTGATTTACCCATCACCTACTGATGGACAGCTGGATGGCTCCCAAATCTTGGCAGTTATGAATGAAGCCACTATAAACATCTGTGTTTCAGGTTCCAAGAATGATTTCCTATTTATGGAAAAGCTGCAAAGATAGTGCAAAGCATTCCAAATATCCCTCACTCAGTTTTCCTAAGTGCTAACATCTTACCTGACCAGGGACATTTGTCAAAAGTAAGAGTTGGTTGGTGGTAAACTATTGACTAACTTCACTTTGTTGCTGTTGTTATTTAGTCACTCAGTCATGTCCGACTCTTTGTGACCCCATGGACTGTAGCCCACCAGGCTCCTCTGTCCATGGAATTTCCCAGGCAAGAATACTAGAGGGGGCTGCCATTTCCTCCTCCAGGGGATCTTCTTGACCCAGGGATCAAACCTATGTCTCCTGCATTGGCAGGCAGATTCTTTACCTCTGAGCCACCAGGGAAGCCCCAGACTTCACTTGGATTTCACTAGTTTTCATATTTGAGGATTCAGTCCAGGATACCACACTTCAGTTTGGATGTGTCACAGTCATTAAATTCAGAAAATTCAGCTTATCCTGAGGAAAATGGATGTAACAATGTCAGCCTCAAGAATCTGGTGTTGCTTAACCAATGAACAGGATGAGACAGTTGGATGGCATCACCGACTCAATGGACATGAGTTTGAGTAAACTCCAGGAGTTGGTGATGAACAGGGGGACATGTCGTGCTGCAGTCCATGGGGTCGCAAAGAGTCGAACACGACTGAGTGAACTGAACATATTTAATTATGATACGGTTATTTTATGTAGAAGGTTTTGGAAAGTTTTTGTTGTTGTTTTAAGCAAAGCATACAGTTCCCACTGTGCAAAATTAAGATTTGCTTGATGAGGTCACCATTTGTAAACAAACTACTAAAACTTGTTGATGAAAGGGCATCTTAGGGTTTTCTCAAGACTCCAGAGACAGCCAGTTGCAGACTTGTTTTTTAAACCTTTTATTTTGTATTGGAGTATAGCTGCTTAACAATGTTGGGATAGTTTCAGGTGAACAACAAAGGGACTCAGCCATACATACACATGTATCCATTCTCACCCAAACTCCCTTCTCGTCCAGGCTGCCATATGATATTGAGCAGAGGGCTCTACAGTAAGTCCTTTTTGGTTATCCATTTTATATATAGCAGTGTGTACCTGTCCATCCCATGCTCCCTAACTATCCCTTCCCCCAGCCTTCCTCCTGCCCACCATAAGTTTGTTCTCTAAGTCTCTGAGTCTGTTTCTGTTTTGTAAATAAGATTCATTTGTATCATGTCCTTTTAGATGCCACATATAAGGGATGTCATACAATATTTCCCCTTCTCTGTCTGACTTACCTCACTCAGTATGATAATCTCTAGGTCCATCCATGTTGCTGGAAATGGCACCACTTCATTCTTTTTGATGGTTGCCAAGTTGTAATAAAAGCTGTCAGGGCGTAGTTTTCCAAGTGGATGCAGTGGTGTTTGGCCAGGGCTCTAATGACTCTCTTACAAATGTTTTGCTGGCAGAAGGACTCCATGAAAGATGACAGAGGAGGTCATCGTCATAGCCAAGTGGGACTACACGGCCCAGCAGGATCAGGAGCTGGACATCAAGAAGAACGAGCGCCTGTGGCTACTGGACGACTCCAAGACTTGGTGGCGGGTGCGCAATGCAGCCAACCGGACAGGCTATGTGCCATCCAACTACGTGGAGAGGAAGAACAGCCTGAAGAAGGGCTCCCTGGTGAAGAACATCAAGGACACGCTCGGTGAGTGGTGGGCGTGGCGGGACCCTGGGCTGAATCCCAGCCTGTCCCATCCTGGAGGGTGGGCACTCTCAGGGCTGGGCGGTGGGAGGAGTTGTCATTTTCATTTGTGTTTGAGGAAAAAAGGCATCTTTCTACTTCTCAAGTCTCTGGACTTTGAGAGATGCAGTGCAGAAATGGTCTGTTTGTCGTTTCCTCAAGATGTTCAGGTTTGGAGGTTTCTGTAAGCTGACCCTTCTGTGTGTTTTGAACCTCCACCTCCCCCCCTGCACATCTCAGTCTCCTGGCGTCAATGTTCTGGAGGGGCCTGAGATGGGAATTAGCCCCTCCAGGCACATCTACAGCTCCGCCCGGGTCATTCCCTCCAGTCTTTTCTCCCACAGAATCCTGTGCATGGGACGTTTGCAAGTAGAGGAGGAGATGGTGAAAAGCACCTGGAACCTGGTGAATTGTTTCCCCCTGTTGAATTGGTGGCATTTCATGCCACAGTTGCATACGGTGGCAGCTAAGGTGGGGACTCGGAGGGGGCGGTATGATGCCGAGGCCACTGGGGTGACTCACAGGGGGCCAGCTGGGTACCTGGCTTTCTTCCCATGCGCCTGTCCCCTTCCCTGGTGTCTGGACATGAGAGAGGCCACCTGGGTCCACTGGAGTTGATGGTGTCTGGTTTCGCCTTCGTGTGGGCATCAGGCTTCCTTGCAGTAGTCACAGCTGCAGAGGGAGTAAGAGTTACTTCCTGAAGGTCCGGTCCATGGTGTCTCCTTCCGTGAGCACCATACAGTGGCCCCTGAGACCACTGGCTGTCACGGGAGAGTTTGCTCTCGAAATAGGTCAGGGTTATCACCCATGTTACACGTCCTTGAAGTTTTCCTTTTTATTTCTAACCTGAGAATTAGTTTCACTTGAGGGAGGGGGAATGGGTAGGGAAACTGAAAGGATAATTAAGCTCTGAGTGTGATGAGTGTTGCAAAGTATTCATCTTTCATTTTCTGCAATCTTGAAAAGTCCACTGACTTTCTTTGAAACCATACGAAGCCTTCACCCACTGGGGAGTAATTTTGTGTCATGGGTTAGGTTATTTCCATATTCTGAAAGAGAAATGAGACACTGGCCTGCGTGTGGATCACATCAGCTACTGTAGACTCTGCCCGATGGAGAAATTCCGCTTTTCATGAGCAATCTGATTCTTTTCCATGAAAGTGACACCCGTTTGTCTTTTTTTCCAAGCTTGTCACTTGAAAGAAACACTGTTGTCCTGTGCGTATAACTCTCCGTTAACTGTGATCTAGAATTTCGGAAAGCGTGACTAGGTAAATACTTTAGGAGTGCCCTGAACTTACTTTTATTTCTTCTTTTCCTCATCCACTCAAGTCCCTTTTTTTGGGAGATGCTCAACATTGTTGATTTGTTTTGTCTTCTTTCTTATCATTTTTAAAAAATATGTTCTCAAGATTCTAGTAAAGAATGATGTTGTTTAGTCGCTAAGTCATGTTTGACTCTTTGTGACCCCATGGACTATGTAGCCTGCCAGGCTCCTCTGTCCATGGGATTTTCCAGGCAAGAAATCTGGAGTGGGTTGCCTTTTCCCCCTCCAGGGAATCTTCCCGACCCAGGGATCAAACACGCATCTCCTACATTTGCAGGTGGATTCTTTACCTCTGAGCTATCGGGGAAGTCCAATAAAGAATGAAACACCCAGAAATGGGATGGATTGCCGGGGAGTGAAATAAGGTGAAAGTAGACCTCCAAGTTACCCACAAATCCCCTTGAACAGCTTGTCCTTCCTTCCTTCAGCTTTTAGAACGAGAAGACAGCTGAGCTGTGAAGCACATCTGTGCTCTGGTTTGGTTTTCCATGAGCCATGGTCAGTCTCTGGGGCTCCCAGGACTCAGGGGGCATCACTCAGCCAGCTTGTCCACGTGTGGAGTGCCAGGCTTTCTCCCCCGCCCCAACAGATGGCCACCCAGCTCTGCAGGCTCATGTCTCCTTCCACGGAGCCAGCCAGTTCCATTTTGGGAGAACACAGATTGCTAGAAAGCTCTTCCTTAAATAGAATCAACATTCGCTCCTCTGTAACTCTCTCTGCGCAGCTCTCCTTGGCACTCGAGAGCTGTGCTGGGGAACCGTGCTCCTTTTCTGGGGACTAACCACCCTTCTCCACCCTTCCTCCCCCGTCAGGCCTTGGAAACGTTTGCACCAACCGTTATTTACTGTAAAAACACCAACAAAGTTATGTTCTGAACATCTGTATCTATCCACAGCAGTTAATATTTATAGTCTAAGCAGTGGTCCTCAACCTTTTTGGCACCAGGGACTGTTTTCGTGGAAGACAGTTTTCAACAAGACTGGAGGGGAGAGGATGGTTCCAGGATGATTCAAACACATTACATTTATTGTGCATGTTATTTCTGTCATTCTCACATCATGTCCACCTCAGATCATTAGGCGTTAGATCCCAGAGATTAGGGACCCCTGCTCTAAAGGCTCATGGGGTTCAGTATTCCCATCGCCTGGGAGAAACGCCCCCCTTGGTGGTTGGTCTTTTGATGTGTTTACCCTGCTCACCCAAAGTCTTGCGTTTCTTGGACAAAGAGACCTTGTTATCTGGGCTTGAGTCCTGCATCAGCCCCTCAAGCAGTGTGACCGAAAAGGGAGGTGCCCAACTAGAGGTCACTGTGGTGGAGTGACTTATCTCTCCATCATCAGACCTGGCACAGTATCAGTGTTGAGAAGGAAAGTGCGAAGACTTTCCCCATCCTCTCCTGCCTCCCGCTGGTCTTTGGAGCTAAGCCTTCCAAGGCTTCCTGTTTAAATTGCTGTGACCTACATGTTGTCGGAATTCCAGTGTGATCCTAGATGGATTACGGAGCCAGTGTATTTTCTCTCCACCGTGCATCAGAAATAGTGAAAACAGGCTCAGAAACCACACCACATGTGTCAACCTTCTAATAGCTACTCATGACATCATCCGTGTTTGTGATTCTACTGCTGTGGTTAAAGTCAGATTAAGATTTCCCCGGCAGACACCTGGCTTGGGACAAAACAGCACAGACTTTCCAGCCAAGTCCCTGTGTACCACACACGTGTTGATATCTCTAGCTGCAGACACCTGTGATCCACAGAGCCTCTCCTGCTTTTTTACATTCCTGCACTGGGTTAAGGTTGGTCGCCAGTTTAATTCAATCACTTCTCATCCTTTGTTAGACAGAAAGCAGTGCATGTAGGCATGCTTAGTCGTGTCCAAGTCTTTGCAACCCCATGGGCTGTAGCCCGCCAGGCTCCTCTGTCCATGGCATTTTCTAGGCAAGAATACTAGGTTGCCATGCCCTCCTTCAGGGGATCTTCCCAACCCAGGGATCAAACCTGAGTCTCTTCTGTCTCCTTCATTGGCAGGCAGACTCTTTACCATTAGTGCCGCTTGGGAAGCCCCCAGACAAAAAGCAGTGCCTTCCCCCCGAAGAGCTCTCTGTTAGGAAACAAATAACATTCTTTTTTTTCTTTTTATAATTTATAATTAAGTAAAACAACATGAGTACTTCTTTGCATACAGGCTGTGCACTGATGCATACATGCAACCATAGATCTCTCCTATTCAGCTCATAGTCATGAACAGTCAAAGAGAACTTTTCCAGTGATAACAAGGAACCGTCCTTATGAATTGCTTCTCCTGGCAGAGTGCAGATAATGTTTTAAAGGCTCAGCACATCCCTGGGCTCTGACCTGGCCTTGGTATTTCCATGACCTGACTCCTAAAACCATGCAGGTGAGGTGTTGTCAAGCCATGTGCTAAATCTTCTTAGCTGGGGAGGTATTTTATCAAAGACCTATCTTTCTTGCTACTTCTTGACAGCAGCTGGAACCTGCTGCAGCCTCAAAGGTTAACTGTCTTCTCAGTGGTCACCTTAGGCCCAGGTACTGATCAGGCTGCCTAGAGAACCATGACTCCATTAGAACCTGTTAGTAGCCACCAGTGGCGGGTTGGCTCCAAGGTCCACATGTCCACTGCTGACTGCCCTCCATGGTGTCTTGAACCAGCAGTGGGCTGCCACCAGGACTGTTCCTTAGCCTTGGCCTCTATGTGACCTACCTGAGGCCAGTTAGTCACCTGCCGGTGGTTAGCACCAAGACTCCACCTCTCTGAGTTCACGCCAGACCCGGAGCAGAGAGAGGCTGCTGAAGGACCACTGCTCACTCTCTGAAGTACACCTCGTGCTGTCTGGTTTGAGACTTGTGGTTGGAGCGGGGCTGGTCCTGGGAGTGAAATTCCCCAGGTTCCTCAAAGCGTATCCATGTGGGGTTGACTGAGCGACTTACTTCTGCAAGAAAACACACAGACGGGACAACTTGGGATTTTTTAAAAAATTTTTTAATTTTATATTGGAGTATAACAGATTAACAATGTTGTGGTAGTTTCAGGTGAAAAGCAATGGGACTGAGTCATACATATACATGTATCCATTCTCTTCCTCCTCCTAACTCTCCTCCCATCCAGGCTGCCACATAACATTGAGTAGAGTTACCTGTGCTGTATGTAGGTAAACTTTTTTTTTTTTTTTAACCAACTCAAATGTCAGGATTTAACTGGGTGGGCATTTGACAGGACTTTATAGCAAAGATAAGCAGCTAGGATGTTAAAAGGAAATTCAAGTGGTATGAGGTTCTCTATTTTAGAGACCAGGGTCTTATTCATAAAGCTTGAGTAGTGTGTGAGTATGACAGTGAACATGTGTGAGTGTTAACCCCTGGTTTTGATGGTAGGGTTGTGTTGAGGAGGAGGCTGTCTTTGTGTGTAGAAATGCACATCACGTATTGAGGTAATGGGACAGGACACTGGCAGCTTGCTCTCAGAGAGCTCAGGGAAAGAGACATCTTTTGTGCTGTTCTTACACCTTTCAGTTCAGTTCTGTTTAGTCGCTAAGTCGTGTCCGACTCTTTGTGACCCCATGAATCGCAGCATGCCAGTCCTCCCTGTCCATCACCAACTCCCAGAGTTTACCCAAACTCATGTCCATTGAGTCGGTGATGCCATCCAGCCATCTCATCCCCTGTCGTCCCCTTCTCCTCCTGCCCACAATCCCTCCCCAGCATCAGGGTCTTTTCCAGTGAGTCAACTCTTCGCATGAGGTGGCCAGAGTTTCACCTTCAGCATCAGTCCTTCCAATGAACACCCAGGACTGATCTCCTTTAGGATGGACTTGCTGGATCTCCTTGCAGTCCAAGGGACTCTCAAAAGTCTTCTCCAACACCACAGTTCAAAAGCATCAATTTTTCGGTGCTCAGCTTTCTTCACAGTCCAACTCTCACACCCATACATGACCACTGGAAAAACCATAGCCTTGACGAGATGGACCTTTGTTGGCGAAGCAATGTCTCTGCTTTTTAATATGCTATCTAGATTGGTCATAACTTTCCTTCCAAGGAATAAACGTCTTTTAATTTCATGGCTGCATTCACCATCTGCAGTGATTTTGGGACCCAAAAAAATAAAGTCTGACACTGTTTCCACTGTTTCCCCATCTATTTGCCGTGAAGTGATGGGACCGGATACCATGATCTTCGTTTTCTGAATGTTGAGCTTTAGGCCAACTTTTTCACTCTCCTCTTTCACTTTCATCAAGAGGCTTTTTACCAAACATTAAACCAAATGGGCAGACATCAAGTGGCCTAGGTTCGATTCCTGGATCTGGAAGATCCCCTGGAGAAGGAAATGGCAACTCACTCCAGTATTCTTGCCTGGAAAATCCCATGGACAGAGGAGCCTGGCAGGCTGCAGTCCATGGGTCGCAAGAGTGAGTCGGACATGACTGAGTCACTAAACCACCACCACCATTCAGAGATCAGAGGATCACCGAGCACCTGCTGAGATTGGACCTGAAAATGAGGCTGCCACTGGACATGAACATGCTGACTGAATCTTCCCCAGAACATCCCCAGGCCGTGGCTCAGAACTTTCTGTAATCATCCAGCAGTCCTTTTTGGGTCTGCAGCAGGCAGGGGAGGGAATCTTGCTTCTTGCTTGACCAGTCCAGGCTACTTCAGCCAGTTCAATAAGCACATCTTTGTTACAACAGAGACGGAAGAGAAAGATGGTCAGAAAGCCCCTTGGGGCCCCACCTCTGTGATGCTGCAGCCTTGGGGTGCCCTTTCACGCCCCACAGATCTGTGGGTCTCTGCTGTGGTCACAGGCATCCTCGGCGGATCTGAGCAAGGCAGGCAGCAGGCGGTCTGTCCAAATGAGCCCAGGGCGAGGAATGCCTTGGTCCGTGATTATCTCAGGCAGAGCTGGAGTTGTCCCTCCCTCTCTCTGTCTGTTGGAAGTCCCTGTAAGCTCCTTGGTTCCTGCTGAGTCACCTCTGGGAACAATAGCCAAAAGCTTTGAGATGGGTGTAGACGTGCTGTGGGACCAGCCCCGTGTCCTTGGCTGTGTGTGCATCAGGAATGGAGCCTGGCAGGATGGAAGAAAGGGTAGCACTCAGCCCCTGGGTCTTGAGTGTGGGTGGACCGGAAGAGCAACCCTGGCTCAGATGCCTGGGGCTCGTTGGAACAGTGGTGCTGTCCCCCATGGGCCACTGGAAAAGACTGGACAGTACCTCTCGGCTCCTCTTTTATCCTTCTGGAAGCATTGGTGCATCCAGTCACTCCTGGCCCCACCTGCAAGGCTGTGTTGGTTTTCTCCCACCCGTGCTGTCCCCTGGGACTGTAGAGGACTAGCTACTCATGAGCATCCTTTACTCTGGGCCCCAAGTGACTCACTTATCAATAACTTGGCCTGGTTCCTTTAATGTTGAGGGGAGCAGGAGCTGTTAATGAAAATGATTGAGAAGTCAAATGTCCCAGGAGTACACCTCCTCCTCTTCTGTAAATTCTTTTCCATTTTGGCAGCAGTCTCATTGGCAGCAAGCACATTCTCTTGTCTCTGCCATTCACAGGCTTTTGGTATGACACGATTTCTGCACTCAGATAGCCCTCAGAATTGTCATCTCTTTGAAACACCTGTCTTTTATCAAACTGTTCATTGAAGGAAGGCATACTTATTTTAAAAACTTTTGGAAAATAGGGTAAAACAGAAATCATCTGTGATCTTATCACCCAGAAGTAATGACTGTTGGCATTTGCATCTGTTTGCTCAGAACACACATAGAATCAAAATAAAGATTGTGGAGGGGACTTCCTGCTGGAGTCAGTACTGGCTGTCACCAGGCAGTTGGTGCTCAAGTATCTGCCCTTTCTGCTGAAGCCTGATTTCAACACATGCTGGAAAGGAGGTTTACTGTGTGAGTTTGGTCCATGCCTCCTTGCTTGGTCAGTGGTCAGGATGCTCATTGTCTTTGTATTTTCTATAAACAACCTAAGAGGAGAAGCTGATTCCTTACATTTGTCTTATAAGTAGTTTGGTTTTCTAGGTTGAATGTCCATAAAGGATAAGAAAATTACTGATAGTCTTTCTACATGTCACTTAAACATAACTTCCTAAATGAAGTCATCATCTAAGGAACCAGTACAAAAAAGTACTTTTTTTTTTTTCCATTTCAAAAAAGTACAAAACCAAACCACTCCCCTGATGCTGAAGCTCCACTACCTTGGCCACCTGATGCAAAGAGCCGACTCATTGGAAAAGATCCTGATGCTGGGGAAGACTGAAGGCAAAAGGAGAAGAGGGCGACAGAGGATGAGATGGTTGGATGGCATCACAGACTCAATGCACATGAGTTTGAGCAAGCTCCAGGAGATGGTGAAGGACAGGGGAGCCTGGCATACTGCAGTTCATGGGGTCACACAGTCAGACATGACTAAGGGATTGAACAACAGCAAACCACCCCCTAAGTTTTTATGCAGCGCATGCAAAGAATATTGAGAGATCTCAGTTTGATTTTAAACATCCAGCTTCTCCAATTATCGTCTCTTTACCATGTTATAGCAAGGACTCTGGGTTTTCAGAGCCACTTTTAACACTTGAGGTTTACCTCTTCAGTTTCTGCTGTATAATCTATACAGTTGTGCGAACCTGAATTACATATAACATGCCATGATTTAGAACTCTCTAGATTTCTGTCTTACAAGATCATTCATAGTACAGACGACCTGCCAAATGCAGTGCCCACAGACAGTGGAGACGTCTACAGAAACTGTGGTGCCAGCACCCAAAATAAACTTGGATTTGTCTCCGTGTATCATGAGCGTCCAAGTATTTAGAACAAAAAATGTAAAACAACTCACAACAGATCAGTGGGTGGATAATTAGAAAATAGAGACAGATTGTTCAGAAGAATGCTAATGGGAGAAAAGCCAGGAGGGGCCATGGGAAGGAGGAGGGGCTGCCCCCTGGAGAAGCCGGGGAGAAGCAGGTATGCAGTGAGTGACACAGGGGTTGTGAAACCAGATGCGTCATCCCCTGGCCCCTTGTGCCCCGAGGAAGGACGAGGACAGCAGGTAAGGTATTTCCCAGTTTTTTTCCCAGCAACTGGCACCTAAGTTGCTTCTTATGAAAATAATCATTTTTCTAAAGAACACCCTTTCTTGACTCAAGTTACTCAAGTGGGAGCCTTCAGTTTTAGAAGAAATGTGGACTAAAAATGTTGAGAGTTTAAGTAAAGCCTTCTTACCGTGTTTCTAACTGTGCTTCCCCATATGGCCTGGCTCATTTTTAGACCCGATGCATATGTCTCAAACGTTCCTTTCCCCGATTACACATTCACGCCTGTCCCCGGGGGCCAGTGTGGGTGCGGGGGACCTTGTTCAGGGCTGGTGCCATGGAGCTGACTGCAGAGCCCCTCAGGCTGCTGGCCAAGCAGGCCCCTTCTCTCCTGCACCCCTGGCCCTGTGCCCACCACTGCTCTAGGTACGGGAGGGCAGGTGGGCATCTGAAGGGCCCCATCTGACCTGAGCTGGCCAGGGTCTGATTGTAGAGCATCAGCGGTTTGGGGCAGGCTGGATGTTCCTTTGTTCCTCGCTGAGCATTTGTTCACGTCATCTTTGTCTCCAAGTCGTTCCCTGATCTCTCCAGGCTGCTGTCGCTTTCTTTTAACTCTCAGCTTCCTTTCTCTGCTTCTGAACTCATGGATTCTGTGAGCGTGCGGATTGTCCCAGTGGTTCTCACAGCTGGGAGGCTTCTGGAGGTCAGGTCTTGGGGAGTGTTCAGGCTGGGGCTATGCCTACATTTCCTCCTGGAAGCCAGCTGTCCTGGGGTGGCTGTTCGCAGGGAACCTTCATCGATTTTGTATTTTTGATTTTTCAGGAGCAAAACAGTTGAGAGTCTGACTTGGGAAATTTACAAGTGGGCATTTATAGTGGAGCGTGAATTGGTGGTAAAGTGGTCGGGGTGTCCTTCTGCACTGATGTGAGGTAATGGTCCTGTCATGTTAGCCCATGTGCTCAGCCAAACGCTAGTGACAAGGGTTGGCCGAAGGAGCCAGGTGGACCACTTACAGTTCTCCTGTGGTTGTTTCTTATAGCCTAGTGTGTACAGTCGAGTTTGAAAAGTGAGGTTCATTTGACAGCTTGGTGTCTACTCTGTAGAGTCCTGGCAAGACCCTGGAGATGACCTGGCCCAGAGGTCTTCTGTGACAATCAGGCAGGTTGACATACTTGTCCAGGGTCACAAAGTGCTTCGCAGCACAGCTGGGAGCAGCCCCAGGCCACGCTGGGTGGCGGGAATTGGGGCCTGGAGCCCAGCCCCTTAGTACCCCTCTTGGAGCCTGCATGTGCCTTGTTGCCAGCGTGTGTGCCTCATCCAGAGTGGCATGTGGTCCTGGAGCCTTGGGAGATGGGGCGTCTCTTTCACTCCCTCCCTGAAGGCCCACTTTGCATTGAGGAGCATCTTCTCCTGGGACACTTCAGAGGGGCCCTTGTGTCTCAGCTGCTCCCAACCCAGCAGGCAGGACTGGTCAGCTGTGCACCCCCCACCCACCCAGCCCCGCAGGAGCATTTTAGGGAAAATACAGACACATGCACGTCTCTGGAGAAAGCACCATCTGTTGTTTTCTCCACTGGACCTTTGTCCTCACCCAGAAAGGAAAACAACGTATGGACTGATAATAGCGGTAAACACCACGACCACAGTTGTACAGCTCCTGCTGTGTGTTGGACACCGCACACATCCTTTCCTCAGGCTTCGGACCCTCACGATTGCCTCACCCACCCCCGCAGGGCTACTGACATCCTCATGTTACAGATGCAGAAACCCAGTAGAGAGAGTGCAGAACCACCAGGCCACAAGCCAGTGGGGCAGGAGCCAAGCTTGAAGCCTGGTCAGAACTGGGGTTCAGTTGTCCACCAGCCATTCACCCCACAAATGTGTTGACCCTGTGTGCACTCTGTTGTTCGTTATTGTATTTCATTTTACTGAGCAGGTGTGGGCTCAAAAAGTTGCTCTTGTGAGCTTCTGCCAGTGACAGATGCTAAGTGATGCTTTAGAAGGTCATAGTGAATGCTTGCCACCTCCCAACCACCGCCCCACTCCCCCAGGCACATCACATTCAGAGATGCTTGTGCTGATGGATCGGGTATATGTGTTGAGAGGTACTAAATATGTATTTTTAATTACAATTTATAATGAAAACCTTTCAAAAATTCTTTTCCCTGGCATCTGTGCTACCATTTGACTTTCACATTTGGTAGAAAATCCTATGCTTCTGAACCAGTTTTTTTTTTTTTTTTTTTTTTTTCAGGCTTACACATTCAGTTATGTTATTTGCCTGCTTGTTCATGGGGGGACGGGCTCTGTTAGGAGCAGGAATGGAAGTTCTGCTTCTGGACTCGTGGACCCATGCGATGGTGTGCTTTGCCCTGACATGTCTCCCTCTGCGCCAGGTCCTGGCAAGTCTGCCCACTGGAAAGGGGACTATCTGGGCACACGGATGGTGACTCGCTCCTTTGTCCCATCATCCCGACCCAGGCCATGTGGGTTTGCCACAGGGATGGGAGGTCCCATCCATCCGACAGCCATCCATTTCTCCTTCCTCCCTCTGGTCCTGGACATCCCCTCCCTGAACTTGGGGCTCCGTATGGCATATAATAGCACGTTTCATTGCAGGGTAAGGGATAAGCCTAAGGTGCACACGACTAGGAATAAAAAAAGTAAAACCTCCTGGGTTTACTGCAGCTTGGGAGAGTGGGGGCACAGAGGGGTGGGTCAGGAAATGGTGCCGTCAGGTTCCAGGGACATAGCCTAGCTAGAGTAGGGCCTCCCACCCTGGCCGTGGAGTTGCTGGCTTACAGACATGTGGTTCCTGGACAGGGGAGGCTCTTAAGGCATGTGGAGGGGTCAGCAGCACGTACTTGGAGGTGGGGGGCAGGGGTGGGAATCAGGCTGCTCCTAACTAACCTGAGCTCTGCTGGCAGCCCAGGTGTGTATCCCTGAAGAGATCAGTCTGCAAGGACTGGATGGGGCAGACGAACTTGTGATGGTGAGATAGAAGATGGAGCTTGTTAACCAGGCAAACATTAGTTGAATGCCTGCCCTGAGCCAGGCCCCAGGCCCTGGGAAGATGAGTGCAGCAAGGGGAGAGGGCGCTGCGCAGGTGGATGTGTGCTCCGCAGGCCTGGGGGCCCCAGTCGCCCATGAGGAGGACCTCACCGTGCTGCTGGTGTTGCTGATGGGTCTGGTGCTGAGCAATCCAGGGATCAGTCCCCGTTTTCCTCTGGAGGGAAGGCACCTAGCGAGGGTGACAGTGGTGCTTAGCTGAGTACTTGTCAGGGGCAGAGAATGCCAGCCTGGGCGGGTCCACTCTGGGAGCCAGTGCCCAGCTCCCCGTGGTCCAGGCCATCATGACACCTCCTTTTATTCCTCTGATCTCCCCACCCGACAGGGGGGTAGGAACAAAGGGAATTCTCAGGACCAGGCTGTCTGTGTGCTGTTTAGTCCCTCAGTCATGTCTGACTCTGTGCCACTCCATGGCCTGTAGCCTGCCAGGCTCCTCTGTCTGTGGGATTTCCCAGGGAAGAATACTGGGTGGGTTGCCATTTCTTCTTCCAGGGGATCTTCCCGACCCAGGGATCTAACCCTGAGTCTCCTGCATCAGCAGGTGGGTTCTTTACCACTGAGCCACCAGGGAAGCCCAAACTGTCTTTACTGCAGGGAATTAAGGGAGAGAGAAGTACAAGCTATCCATAGAAGTGCATTGGTGTCCTTTTGGGAAAAAAGCAAAAGATCTGCCAGTGGCCACAGTTTCCCTACTGTGAAAGCTCCCATGCTGGTGTAGCTTGGAGGCATGGTGGGCAAGTCGCCACCTCTCAGGAAAGCCGAAGAAGCACAGCCAACCCCACAGTCCAGGGGTCGTCCCCAACTCGGGCATCGTGCCTTCCTCCCTAGGCTCGCTTCTGCAAGGTTGCGGAATTCTGTGCATTTTAAGCAGGTTAAATAATTTTTACCCTAGGGCTTTTCAAGCTGTATTCCTCATGCACAGGAAGTAATGTTTCAGGTGACAGCTTGGCCCTGACTCACATATGTAACTAAAGCAGCAGTTCTATGTTTGATGCACTCTGACATCTTCTGCTTTGTTTCCTTTCAAAAAGAAGACAGTGCACACATACAGGCTGCTCAGACCCTCTTAAACTGATTTTCTGATCCACTTGTGGGTTTGCCACCAGAATATGAAAAATTCTGCCTTAAATTTACTGCATGCGCTGTTTTTTCTAAATCACTCATCACTACTTGTGCGAAATCAGTGCAGTTTTGAAAGAAAAGAAGGGAAGGAAGGAGAAGGGTACGGGTTTCTCTCCAGTGTTGCTGCTCTGTTGCCACCCTGGAAGAGTGCCGAGTGTCCCCAGAGTGGAGGACAGGTGGTGGCCAGCAGAGCAGGACAGGCTTGAGGAGAGCTAGGGAGGGTCTTCAAGGTCATTTGGTCCAATTTCCCACCCACAACACAGAAGATACCTCTGTCCTGATGCAGAAGATGTTTCTGTATGGATGCCTATTTTGTTTGTTTTGTTTTCCTCCTAGTGGCATATCACTGCTTTCATCATTTTCAGACTTTACACAATTTTATCCTCTTGGTTTGCTGGTGCTCTGACTTTTTTTTTTTTTTTTTTCTTTTTTGAGGAAAGCAGAGATCAGATATGGTAATTCCCAGCTTTCAGGCATTTGGCCACTGTTACCTCTGTTTTTGACTGGTTGGTCACCAGCCAGGGGGCCGAGTCAGTTCTGTATCTGTGTGCAGGCACTGCCCCTTGGCTGGGACCCTGCGTGGAGCCCTTGCAGGGTCCCACTCCGCTGAACCTGGTCCCTGTGCTGAGCTTTGCTGTTTCTCCACAGGCCTCGGAAGGACCCGCCGGAAGACGAGTGCACGCGATGCATCCCCCACGCCCAGCACGGACGCGGAGTTCCCCGCCAACGGCGGCGGCGCCGACCGCATCTACGACCTCAGCATCCCCGCCGTGGTCAAGTTCGCATATGCAGCAGAGCGCGAGGACGAGCTGTCACTGGTGAAGGGCTCGCGCGTCACCGTCATGGAGAAGTGCAGCGACGGCTGGTGGCGGGGCAGCTACAACGGCCAGGTGGGCTGGTTCCCGTCCAACTACGTGCTGGAGGAGCTGGACGAGGCAGCCGGCGACGCGCCCGGGGGCTCGAGCCTGCGGCCCGGCGCCACGCTCAGCAATGGGCAGGGCGCGCGGGCGCTGCAGGTGGTGCAGACGCTGTACCCTTTCAGCTCGGTCACCGAGGAGGAGCTCAACTTCGACAAGGGCGAGACCATGGAGGTGATCGAAAAGCCCGAGAACGACCCCGAGTGGTGGCGCTGCCGCAACGCGCGTGGCCAGGTCGGCCTGGTACCCAAGAACTACGTGGTGGTGCTCAGCGAGGGCCCGGCCCCGCACGCTGGCTCCGGACCCACGGGGCCTGCTCGTGCCGGCCGGTTCGCAGGCCGCGAGTGGTACTACGGGAACGTGACTCGCCACCAGGCCGAGTGCGCACTCAACGCGCGGGGAGTTCAGGGCGACTTCCTTGTGCGGGACAGCGAGTCCTCGGTGAGTGCAAGATGGGGTGGGTGGGCAGAGGGGTGTGCTTGTGTTTGTGTCTGGGTGTGCACATATGTGGACATCTCTGCGTGTGCACCAGGCTTACAGGGCGACTTCTTCCTACCTAACAGCGAGTCTTCAGTGAGCACAGGGTTGGGTGGGTGGAGGGGTGTCCATGTGTGCACATGTGTGTGTGTGCATCTCTGTATGTGTGTACCAGGTGTGCAGGGCTACTTTCTCATCAAGACAATCATTGGTGAGTGTGGGGCAGGGTGGGTGAAGGGTGTGTACACGTGTTTGGGTGTGCACAGGTGTGCATCTCTCTGTGTGTGCATGTGTGCACCCGGCATGCAGGGCAACTTCTTCATCAAGACAGAGTGCTCAGTGAGTGTGGGGCGGGGTGGGTGGAAAGGTGTGCATGTGTGTGCACATGCATGAGGACATCTGGGTGTGCATGTATACACACATCTAGGTGTGTACACATGTGTGGGTATGCACTGGCCATGCAGGACGGCTTCCTCCTCAGGATAGAGAACCCTCGGTGGGTGGGTGGTGCACAGAAAGGAAGCTGAGAGCATGAAAGTGTGTGGAGGTGTGTGAATGGCCTCAGACAGCAGGGGTATGTGGGGCTCATGTTAAGCAAGATGAACACAGATGCTCTATACAGCCTGTGTCCTGAGGCCCCAGCCCCATCTTATGCTGACATCCACTTGGACTGCCCAGCCTCTGCTGTACCCCTGGTTGGCAAGGTGCGTTCTTGTAGGTGAGATGGCAAGTACAGAGTGTCTCAGCTTTTGGAGATTTTGCTGCCTCTTGAGTGAGGTCACCCCTGTTCTGTCCTGCAGACCCAAACATCATTTTCTCCCCTGGTTTCCCTGCGTTGATGACCCAACCTTGTTTCCTCTCTGGGTCTGAGATGCATCAGATGTTCTTAGCAAGGCAGACACCCTGTTTTTAAAGTGTGTAATCCTCAGTATGTCCCTGCCACAGGCACCACTGAGTTTATCTCTGAAAAGCTTTTAAAGCACTCAGGAACAGAACTGAAAAGGAAAAGGACAACTGTTAAGAGAGAGGTTTCTGTGTACAAGTTGAGTCAGCGGTGTGCGGCCTCTCAACTTGGAGCATACCTGTTTCCAGCACAGATTTGGGGTCTGTGTTTCATATGTGTGGCCAAGTCTGTCTGGGAGAACTGGGCTGTCATTCCAGGTTCCTTTTTGTGTTTTCATTGTGGAGGTACTAAGCTGGTTTTGTCAGTCCTTGCAAATACACCTGCCAGAGTGAAGCAAAAGTTTTGAGGATGGAGTCCAGTGTGAGTTTTGAGGATAGAGTCCAGTGTGATCATTTTCTGTTGTTTCCTGTAGACTTTAGTTTAATTGTCTAAATGCAACCTGTAAGACTAGTCAGCCCATGCTATGTACTGTAATTGTCCCCGAAAAGGTTAATACTGTGATTACTAAGTGCACAGTCAAGATTCCTGTTGACTGATCTAGAGGGAGTTCAAGCCCACAGAAGTGGTTTCCCTTCAGACAGAGAGGGGCAGCTGTGATGGGGGTGGAAACCGGCCCCCCGTTGGTGGCAGCAGCTCATGGTGGCGAGCACACGGGACCTAGACAGTAGCTGCATCTGAAATCTGGACAACAAGCTTTTCTCATCCAGAGTCAATGGTTTCTGGCAGGACATCACATTAAGTTGTTCTCACATGAGGCCTGGTCCTTGCACAGATCAGGAGGCTTCAGAGAATCGGGTTCAGAGTGCTTGCAACCCGCCTGAGCAGAAACTCAAAGAAAGCACCAGAGACCCTGTCACAGTAGGAGGTGATCAAGGGACAAGGATGATTCAGAGTCAAGGAGTCTCGTGCTGATTTAGGAACATTGGGTTTGAAGAGGCTTCTTAGAAAGGAGAGGGGTAAAAGCAGCCCCCCAGAGTGGAGACAGTGCCCCCAGGTTCTTCTCTATGGGGCCAGGGAAGGGGAAAGTCTTTAGCAGGAGGCAGAGAGTATCACTGTCTTAGAGAAAACCTGTGACTTGTCCATGAGACAAGTAGGCCATGGTCCCTGTCAGACCTCAGGACCAGGTCCTTTTAGAGGTAGAGGAGGGTACTTTTCTTATCTGCACTCCACCCCTAGGAACTTGAAGAAGCAGCAGTGTTACATTTGTCTCGGATTATGAGAGGAGAAAGCCTTTTCTAAATAACTAAAGTATTGCTTGTTTATTTTAACCATTTTTTTTGGCGGGGGGAGCCTTTCCACATTTTGTTCCCTCTGTTTTAATTTAGAAAACTGAGCTATGACAGCTCATCGCTTGCTGGGCCACTGGCTCTCGGGGTGGGGAAGAGGCTCTCTGGGACTTGCTTAGCTCTGCCCCTGCCATGGCCCCAGCTCGGCCTGAAGGCTGCCATGTGGCCCAAGGGTGTGCTGGGCTGCTTGTCTGGCTGGAACCCGCTGTTACACGTGGCGCTGTCTGCCGTGTGTGCGCCTATCTTGTGCCAAAGAGATGCTCAGGGACTCTCAGGTGTGCTGCTGCTCTTCTCCTGACGGCAGGGTGAGCCGGCTGCGCTGTCTTCATTCTCGTAACCAGGTCTTTGCCCACCTGTCATCTGCAACTGTGAGGAGCCGTTCAGATGGATAAGTCCATCGCTTATCCGTTTGCCTGCCTCCACTTCCTGCCAGCACCTTCCCGTCTTCTTTCTGCCTATCTGTTGTCTTTTTCCTATTCACTCTGGCATCTCTAACATGAGAGCCTACTGTTCAAAGCTTCATGAGCCCGGAGCGCCACAGCCTGACCTGACTCAGAGTCCGGTTTCTGCAGGACCCACAGGCATCCCCATTCAGTTTCCTTTTCCTTCCTCTTGGTCTCTGCTCAGGGCTCACCTTTGGTCGCTGCAGGACCTGTGATTCCTCAGTAAGCATAGCCGCTTTTTTAGAGTGCCTCTTCAAGATGCATTTCATTTTTTTAAAATATCCCAAGCAATTTCAGTATAAATGAGCAAGATTCTTGCTTGATACTTTGCATTTAAAAATATTCCGTATTTTTCTGTATTGAAAAGTAAAAAGATCTGAGTTCTGGGAAATCTGTGCTTGGGTGAGGGGGAGGGGGGGACATATTTCAGAACAACAAGCAAAGCATTGGCATATCTTACGATATCCGGGGTCAGTGATGTGTGGGTATTTCAGAGGCGTGTGTTAGACATGGTTTATCAGCCAGTGAATAAACCAGATGACCCTGCTTTGGCCCTTTTCTATCTTGCATCTCAATATCGAGTTTTCTCTCTCCCCCTCTCTTGCTCTCATCCCTTGCCTCTAATTGCCATTTACCTTTAGCAGCTAAAGATGAAACAGTGTCAGTTCTTCATATTTAATCATTATATTCCTTCCATATCATTAAATCTAGAAAATTCAAAATTCCTGCCTGCCTTCTCTAATGCTCATTGTAAATCCTTATGTGTTTGTTCAGACTTATTCTGTGGATACAGCTAGGAAACTATCTTACAGTGAAGAATAACCAGTAACTAAATTTCTGTGTACTCTGTAAGCTGTCAGTATTTTATGTTTTCAATTGCTGTAGAAAGTGACAGCTTACAACTGGGTTGAGGTCTGCAAAGCATCAGCCTGTGGTGTAGGAAGCCGTTTTTCTCTGTAAGATGTTAAAGCTCCCAAAGAGATCGTCTATTTCCCCATATTTTGTGTCCCTATGTTTTTGTGTCATTTATTACGAAGGGCTTTGGATGGAGTTTTATCTCTGCTCTATTATGTGTAAAAGAAGGTGAAGAGTGCTGAATCCCCTCTTTTGGAGGGAGATGCTGTAGAAAGTGGAACAGAGGGCTGCTTGTTACCTGAAACCTGATCTATGGCGAGAGCAGGAGGTGGTGCAGGCAGCTGGGCTGTGTCACTGGGTGCCCTGGGGGAATCCCAGTCACGTGGCCTAGGGTGGTTCAGTGGCTCCTCCTGGTCCATGATGGGAGGAGACCTCCCATCGCCCTCTCCTGCATACTGCCCAGATGATGCTCTCTCCTCCTGTGGACCTTCGCACACATCTGGAAAACTGTAGAGTACAGCTGCCTCCATCCCCACAACACCCTCCCTCCCTGCCCAGTCTAGGCACACATGCCGTTCACACCTCACTCCTCCTCCTTTCCATCTGGGAAGCCTCTGTGAGCCGTGCTCCTGGGTCCCACGACGGGGCCTGTGCTCACAGGTGTAACCGCCTTCATACGTGACTGTGCTGCCCCCACGGCAGCCCGCTCGGCACTGGAGTGCGTGGTGTGTCATCCTGTCGGCCGTTGAATCCCAGCATTGCGTGAGACCCTAGAAAATATTCTCCACATTCACTGATGATGCAATTGTCCAGCATGTGTGTGTAGATTCAGAGTGACCGGGAGCCAGCAGCAGCCAGAGGAGGTACCAGCATGCCCAGCCCTTCCTCTGCACCCCCTGACCCCTGGGCTTGTGAACTCAGGTCAGACTTGGTGGCCTCTAGCTCGGGATTGCTGCCACCAGGGGTCCAGACAACCTCCCTTCAGGCTGCAAGTGTAACATGGAGAGAGATGAGTGTTTAATAAATCAGTGGGAACTGAAAAACAGCTCTTTCAAACTAGAGTGCAAGTGTGAGTGTATACATGCTCAGTAGCTCAGTCCTGTTCAACTCTTTGCAACCTCATGGACTGTAGCCCACCAGGCTTCTCTGGTGAAATTTCCCAGGCAAGAATGCTGGAGTTGCTGGGTTGCTGGGTTGCTATTTCCTACTCCAGGGGATCTTCCCAACCCAGGGATCAAACCTGCATCTCATCTCCTGCATTGGCAGGCTGATTCTTTACCACTGAGCCACCTGAAAACTCTGTCAAATAATTCATCTGTAACAGTATTCAGAATCATTTTCATAAAAACCCCCAGATCATTAGCTCCCTTGATGTAAATGTTTATTGATATCCTTGCTGCTGTTGTTCAGTCACTCAGTTGTGTCTGACCCTTTGCAACCTCATGGACTGCAGCATGCCAGGCTTCCCTATCCTTCACCGTCTCCTGGAACATGCTCAAACTCATGTCTGTTGAGTTGATGATGCCATCCAACCATCTCATCCTCTGTCACCCTCTTCTTCTCCTGCTCTCAATCTTTCCCAGCATCAGGGTCTTTTCCAATGAGTCAGCTCTTCACTTCAGGGGTCCAAAGTTTTAGAGCTTCAGCATCAGTCCTTCCAGTGAATATTCCAGGTTGGTTTCCGTTAGGATTCACTGATTTGTTCTCCTTGCAGTCCAAGGGACTCTCAAGAGTCTTCTCCAGCACCACGTTCGAAAGCATCGATTCTTTGATGCTCAGCCTTCTTTATGGATATACTGCTGTCATGTAAATTCACAAGTACCTGTTAGAAATGTTTCCCCCCAAGAATTAAAAGCAGTGGTGGAAATTTTTTTAAAAACTGTATCTTGGGACTTCCCTAGTGGTCTAGTGGCTAAAACTCCGAGCTCACAATGTGGGGGACCCAGGTTCAATCCCTGGTCAGGGAACTAGATCCTGCATGCTGCAGCTAAGACCCAGAGCAACCAAATCAATCAATCAATTTTTTTTTTTTAAAAAAGAAATGGGTTTAATAAATTTTAATATATGAGAAAGGTGTGTACAGTTGGCGCAGGTATTAATAGCACCAGTGTAAACCTTTCCGTCTTCCTACTCCATTTCTTGTTAGCCGTAACTACAGAAGGACTGTGAACAGGCTTGTCTTCTAGGCTGGAGGGCTCCATTTTCATTTACAGAAGAGAGGTAATTCAGGCTTTGCTCCCAGTAATCTGCTGATCACTGCAGTCAGTTAGCAAGGAGAAAAGGTCATAGAAATTGCTAGAGTTTCTTTGAACTGTATCCCTTGTTTTTAACAGCACACAGGCACAGGCAGACCCAGAGCAAGGGGTAGGGGGCCCGCAGCCCCAGTAGACACATTCCCATCCTCCCAGCGAATGTTTTCTGCCCTGATTGTGGTTTCTCAGGGGCTTCCCTGGTGGCTCAGATGGTAAAGAGTCTGCCTGCAGTGTGAGAGACCCGGGTTCTATCCCTGGGTTGGGAAGATCCCCTGGAGAAGGAAATGGCAACCCACTCCAGTATTCTTGCCTGGAAAATCCCATGGACGGAGGAACCTGGCAGGTTACAGTCCACGGGGTCGCAACGAATCGGAAATGACTTCACTTTTCTGTGGTTCCTCAGCCAGTGAAGGGGAAACACCTTGTCCAATGAGATGAGCTGAGGAGCCCAGATGGAGGGAGGAAGGTTTGCATTCTGCTCTGCTCGGCTCTCAGTAAACATTTCTTTCCTGGAGGCCGGTAAGCCCACCTCTTCTCTCCACTGCCAGGAGTCTTTACCGCCTGTCCTTTGAAAACAGTTCCTTCTCGACTTGCAGGAGAAACTCTGCAAGAAGTGTTGACATTTTGGTCTCAAGATGCGGGCGAGGAAAGTACTGGCCCACCGGAGATGGTGTCTGCGGCATCTCACCAACCTCTAGGACCCTGTGACTGCAAGTCAGTCCCACCCCAGATGCTGGGCTCATGGGCTTCATTCCTCTTCTCAGTATGGTTGAGCCAGCAGACACTTGTCAAGATTCTGTGACATGCTTCGCTTCAGAGTGTCTCCCAGTCTTCCTGCCCAGCGCCCACGGCCAGCGCAGACCAGTGTGGCTCCATCCTTCACACAACTTCCCCCAGGCTTTTGGGAAAGACGAGCCTGTAAGGACCAAGACTGGTGGTGCCGAATTCTCAGGGGTCTGCTCCCCACCCCCCCACCTCTGGAGCAGCCCCTTTTCTTGTCACATCCAGGGGACTGGCTTCTTGAGAAGGGAAGAGAATCCGGGCTGTGCCAACCAGGGGGTCCCCTGCAGGCAGTATCTAGAGCAAGGTCTGACCCCTAAGGACAGAGTGAGACAGGCTTCCCCAGCCTGGGGGTGGGGTTTGTCACAGAGCCACCTCCTCCAAGGTGCGTCTTAGCACATGAATCACATTCCTGTCTTGTTCTCATGGCCCTGAACACTTGAAAGCACTGTGGGTGGTTCACTCAGACCTCATCTCAAACTGCATTTGAAGCCCCTGGACGGCCCTGCCCCTGAGCTGCTCGTTCAGGGGGTCTGCGGTGGGGCCTGAGAATTCGCTTTTTCTGAAAAGCACCCAGGTGATGCTACTGGACTTGGGAGCACAAATTGAGACGCCCTGGCCCAGTTCATCCTCAGGCTTCCTTCAGAACTTGGTGACGTGTAACAGTGCATTTTAGCACAGAGATCAGAAGCACAAAGATGCTGGAATGAGTGAGTGTTCTCCAAAGGTTCGGCACCCCCCTGCTTGGTGTAAACTAATTCCTCCCATGTCCTTAACTTCAAGGTTTCTGCTCAGGAGCCCACAAAATTAAAAATTACTGTCTCTGCTACAGCGACCAGTTTTACTGCTGTCATGCATATGTACAGGAGACACATCAGGAGGCTAAATTAAGGCGCTTAAATTTAAAAGCAAATTCAGAAAGTCATCTGCTGATTGTGGGGCACAAGTAAAATTGAGTCTATCACATAGTGACGCCGACTCACACACTCCCTCCGTACGATGCCGCTTTGTCTATGAACTGATTAAAGAGTCTCTAAAACTAGCTCAATGCCCGGCTGGTCTTAAACGTAAAACTGAAGTCACCTTCTATCTTTATCAGAAAGCACAGGCTTTTGGCACAGAACGTATATGCTTCTAAAAATGAACAGATCTTGAAACTACACATTGCTTCTTAAAAACCGGAGGCCCCAAGAGAGAGCTGAGCGGTCCCTAACATGTATGTACTGCTGGACACAGGGCATGCTGACTGCTCAAGTCTTCACCCACCGGAATTGACCACCACATGACAGGGACCAAGGGGCTGAAGCTCAGGCCGTCCTGTGCAGAGCACCTGTCGGGCGGGACCTGTTTACTTTGTTCTGTTTTCAGAACCATACACAGCATCCCGCTTGGGTGGGAATACTGATAACACTGAGGCCCGCTCTCATTCATCTTGATTAGTCTTGTGTAAACGTGAAAATAGCAGTGATTTGAGAATTGTGCAGTTGATTACTTAAAATGTCCTTCTGTGCCGTTTAGACTATTTTAACTTTTTTTGTATTAAAGTATGGCCAATTAATGGCAACCCACTCCAGTACTCTTGCCTAGAAAATCCCACGGACGGAGGAGCCTGGTGCAGGCTACTGCCCATGGGGGTTGGCAAAGAGTCAGACACGACTGAGCGATTTCACTTCACATGGCCAATTAATGAGGCTTTCCTGGTGGCTCAGCGGTAAAAAATCCGCCTGCCAATTCAGGAGCTGCAGGAGACTCAGGTTCGATCCCTGGGTCAAGAAGATCCCTTGGAGGAGGATATGGCAACCCATTTCAGTATTCTTGCCTGGAGAATCCCACGGACAGAGGAGCCTGGCAGCCTACAGTCCCTGGGGTAACAAAGAATCGGACATGACTTAGTGACTAAACAACAGTGGCCAATTAACAATGTTGTGATAGTTTCAGGTGCGTGGCACAGGGACTCAGCCATACATATACATGTATCCATTTTCCCCCAAACTCCCCTCCCTTCCAGGCTGCCACGTAACACTGAGCAGAGTTTCTTGTTTTATACAGTATGTCCTTATTGGTTATCTGTTTTAAATATAGCAGTGTGCATGCTGATGGCTGGTTGATCTGATGAATCAGTCATGATGACTCATTTCTCTTTTGGGGGGAGGAACATAAGAGATCAAGTTGGGGAAATAATTTTCAAGTTCTGTATCCCCCTCTCCACCCCCTGTAGGCCCCTAATCCTCTAATGGCTGTGATTCTGGAAATAACACATAACCCAAGGCCTAATTGGATCTAGATCTTCCCATCTCTTCCTGAAATTTTATCCCCCCAGTGTTTCCTGGGCTTCCCCCAAG